>NC_133550.1:60683175-65683175 GCF_048773025.1 Camelus bactrianus | reverse complement strand
GATCTTCCTTAATTTCTTTCAGTGATGTTTTGTAGTTTCAGTGTATGAATTGTGCACTTCTTTTTGTTAAGTTTATTCTGAAATATTTTCTTTTTGATACTATTGTAAATGGATTTTTAAACATTTTATTTTCAGAGTGTTCTTTGCAATTGTCTTGAACTACAGTTGATTTTTGTATATATATTTTTAATTTTGAAATGATTTTGTATATTGATATTGTATCCTACACCTTACTGAACTTTAAAAAAAATTATTTCTAGTAGTGGTGTGTGTGTGAGTATTCCCTAGGATTTTCTATGTACAAAATCCTGTCATCAACAAATAGAGATGGCTTTGCTTACTAGTCTCCAATCTGGAAACCTTTTATTTCTTTTTCTTGCCTAATTGCCATGGCTAGAACCTTCAGTACAATGTTGAATAGACATCTTTGTCTTGTTCTTGATCTTAGGGGAAAACTTTTACTCTTTTTATTCTTTTATCATTAAGTATGATGTTAGCTATTGGTTTTCATTGATGCCCTTTGTTAGGTCAAGGAAGTTCCCTTCTGTTTCTAGTTTGTTGAGTGTTTTTTATCATGAAAGGGTGTAGGATTTTGTGAAATGCTTTTTTGGCATCAGTTGAGATGCTCTTGTGTTTTTTCTTGATTCTATTAATGTGGAATATTACATTGATTTTTTTTCTATGTTATTTTAAACAATTTAAAAATTATGCTCTTTTGTGTTATTACAGTAACTTCATTTAATTAACTTGCCGTCAGCAACTTTTTCATAATATACACTGATTTTTATATATTCAGCCATCCTTGTATTCCTGGAATAAATCCCACTTGATCATGATGTCTAATTCTTTTTATGTGTTGCTGGGTTCCGTACGTTTGTGTTTTGTTGAGGATTTTTCCTGTGTTCATAAGGAATATTAGTCTTTAGCTTTCTCTTTTGATGTCTTTTTCTGGTTTCGGTATCAAAGTAATACTAACCTCATAGAATGTGTCGAGAAGTGTTCTTTTCTGTTTTGGGGGAGAGTTTGTGAAGAATTGGTTTTAATTATTCTTCTCAAATACTTGGTAGAATTCACCAGTGAACCTGTCTGGTCCTGGATTTTCTTTGCAAGAAGTTTTTTGACTGCTACTTCAATCTCTTGTTATAGGTCTGTTTCCTTTTCAGTCAGTTCCAGTAGCTTGCATCTTTCTAAGATTTTTTCCCATTTCATATAGGTTATTTAATTTGTTGACATACAGGTAATTATTCATAGTATTGCCTTATAACCCTTTTGTTTTGTTTTGTAAGGTCAGTAGTAACGTCCTCTCTTTTATTCTTGATTTTAGTAACTTGAATGTTTCTCCTTTTTTCTTGGTCCGTCTAGCTAAAAATTTGTCAGTTTGCTGATCTTTTAAAGAGCCAACTTTTAATTTTGTTGGATTTCTCTATGGTTTTTCTGTTATCAGTTTTATTTATTTATGCTCTAATCTTTATTATGATCTATCCTGGAGAATGTTCCCTGTACACTTGAGAAGAATGTGCATCCTACTGTTGTTGGATGGAGTGTTGCATAGATGTCTGTTAGGTCTAGTCGGTTTAAACTGTTGTTCAACTGTTCCCTTGTTGGTCTTCTGGCTAATTGTTCTGCCCATATTGAAAGTGAGTATTGAAATCTCCAGTTGTTATTGTTGAAGTGTCTATTTCTCCTTTCAACTTTATCAGTTTTTACTTCATGTGTATTTGGGCTCTGTTATTAGGTGCATATATGTTTATTTTACCTTCATTCTTTTTCTAATGCTCTTCCTTTCTTTATGTAGATTTGAGTTTCTGACCCACATGATTTTTTTCTTCTTTCTGAAGAATTTTAACATTTCTTACAAGCAGTTCTGCTGGTGTTATTTCCTCAATTTTTGTTTGTATGATAAAGTCTTTACTTGTCCTTAAATTTGAAAGGTATTTTGCTGGATATAGAATTCTAGGTTGGTGGGGCTTTTTTCCTTTTAATACTTTGAATATTTCAGTCTACTCTTTTCTTTGTTGTGTGGTTTCTGAAGATTAGTATGTATGCACCATACCTTTTTTTTTTTAATTGCATGTCATAAAATTTGTGTTGAAAACTAGCCATCTTAAGAATATGGCAGTTCTCAAAATCATATTCTCTCTCCTTTCCATGGTTTCTTTGTTTAGTGACTTTTCTAAACTAACTTTGTAAAGTTTGTACTATTTGTAATGTATGGCTGCTGAAGTCCCTGACTGGTTGGCTTATTGATCAGCTTATGATGGGACAGAGCTTTCCTTAAATGCCTGGACACAACAGTCTTCTAGTCTTTGCTGAGGGACTCCGTGTGTGTGTTGGAGCATTCCTTCAACACTCTACAAGGCGGTTGACAGCTCTACCTTGGCCTCCACTTCCTGCTTGTGCAGAGCCTCCAGGTCAGCCAGAGTGACAGCTTAGGGCCTTCCCAGGTCTTCCTAATCCAGCACAGAGCCTTGGACATGCTCACATCCCTTCTAAATCCTCCAGAACATGCGGGAGCTTCTCAAAGCCCCTGTGGACATCTCATTCTTCAGCTTTTCCATTTAAGCTTTTTGGTTAGTCTGTTATTTGCTCCACCTGTTATCCACCCTCTCAGGCAGCTAAAATTTTGAACAACAGTTGCCCCTGAAGTTTTTTCAACAAATGCCTTTTGATAATAGCTTGTTCTTACCGGGCAAACTCTGAATCAGTTCAAATACAGACAGCCTTGTGAGTGGGGTCTTTCAGGACGCCATCAGGTAAGTCACATGATGAAAATTTTCTGATGATGGGGCTCTGAAGGAGCTCCAACCTGTTCTCCACCTTCCAGTGGCTGGCAGGCTGCCAGGGTTTCACTGTGATGGCAGGCTGTTAGTTTCCAGGCTGCTGCAGGTTTGGGGATGAGGGGAGATGTGAACAGGGGAAGTTAAAATCCCACAGAGCTTGGTGTTCATACCGAAATTCTGGTGTCTTTCCTGAATAAGTGCTCCCCAGATTGCCTCAAACCTTTGGTTAATTTCCAGAGTCCTGAAACAGCTGGTTTTTACAGTTTTTGCCAGTGTTCTCATTACTTTTGTGGAGAGGAGTTTTGAGGTCCTGACTCCACCATTTCTGATGCTGTTGTCGCTAGCTCTGCCTCTGACTGTGCTTTGGATGTGCAGTGAGACGCTTTGGGAGAGCTCAGAGAACCCAACTCTCCCCCACGGCCCCCGTCTAAGAAATGGGTCAATGGTAGTTGAGGTGCAGGTGGATTTTCCTTTCCAAATACCTCTTTGTTTTCCCATTTTTGAAGATTGTTGAATCTGCTATGAAAACAAAGAGTCTAAAATCACAATTTTGTGTTCACTTTAGGAATAGTCTTTGAAACATTGGCATGAGGGTCATGACTAGTAGCATTTTTACAGTCCCTGGCTGTCCTTTCAGAAAGGGAATCGATTGGAAGTTGGTCAGGTCTGTCATGTGTGCTTGAAGATAACGTAATCTATTTTGTCTTACACCACAGGGATTTGGTGTGCTCAATGGCGATCGTACCAGATTGGCATACTTTGTATCCTCACACGCGAAAGTTCACACATTTAAGACCTCACTCTTCACCATGTAGAGTGTATTCGAGGAATGGCTTCCAAAATATGTTCAGACCTTCTTCAAGTGAGTACTCCTGAACAAATCACACCAACAGAAGATATCACTGTGTATGTTCAGTGTGTATGAGATTCTGCAAAGGCCTCACACGTCACTAGTCCTCACGATAAAGCTGTGACATAGATTCTGTTATTGTCCCTGTTTTATTTATAGGGAATCTGAGACACAGGTTTCTAAAGCCACTTGCCCAAAAGTTACATAGTTTTTAGGTGGCAGGTTGGGATTTAAACCTAGAAAGTGTGATTCCAGGATCCATGGAATTAACTACTATGTTATTTAGGATACTGCCTCTCTCAGTTTTTGCTTAGTTAATAGTCTTAATTTTTTTGAGTAGTTTTAGGTTATCAGAAAAACTGAGCTAAAGTGGAGAGAGTTCCTGTAACCTCTTCACTCCCCAGCCCGTCTCCCCATCACTCACGTTTGCGTTAGTGTGTTACACTTGTTACAACTGATGAGCCATTATTGATACGTTATTAAAGTTCACACCTTCTGTGTTGTATGTTCTCTGGGTTTTGGTAAATGTATGATGGTGTGTGCCACTGTTACCGTATCACACAGAGTAGTTTCACAGCCCTGAAAAATCCTCCGTGCTCCGCCCACTCACCCCTCCCTCCCCCCGCACGCAGACAACGTGGTCTTCCTACTGTCTCGGTAGTTTTGCCTTTCTCAGGATGTCATTTAGTTGGAATCCTACAGTCCGTAGCCTTTTCAGCTTGGCTTCTTCCACTTAGCAATATGCACTTAAGGCTTCTTTGTGTCTTTTCATGATGTGATAGTTCATTTCTTTTTATCTCTGAGTAATATTCTCTTGTATGGATGTGTAACAGTTTATTCACTACCGAAGGACATCTTGGTTGCTCTCATGCCGTGGCAGTTATGAATAAAGCTGCTGTAAACATTTGCATGCAGATTTTCGTGTGGACATAAAACTTTAACTTATTTGGATCACTCGGTTTTAAAGCAATAAAATTTGACGTTATAATTTCCCCAAAGTGTATGTCTTTTTATTTGTTCATTCCTTCCTCCCTCTCTTCTTTCACAAACATTTTCTGAGCCCTAATATGTGACAAGAATGTCACAGGTACTGAAGACAAAGAGATGGGTCCGATGGAGGGTCTGTCCTGGAAGAGCTCACAGTCTCGAGAGGGAGAGGAAGAACCCCAGGAGGGTGAGGCCAGTGCCCAGCAGAAGCACACGCGGGGCACTGAGTGCACAGCGCCAAGACTCAGAGGGACGTCACGAACGGCATGACTGGGTTTTGCCTTAAAAGCAGAGGAAAGGCATTCCCGCCAGAAGTCGCCACCTGGGCTCACCTACAGTCAGCGAGACTTTAATCACGTGGCCACAGGCATCTTTCACACGGCCACGAAACTCAGACCGTATTTCAGGTGGCCACGTGATGTGTCTGCCCAAGTCTCAGGGTGTCTGCTCGTAAGGAAAGAAGGGAGAATGGATATCGGGGGATAACTGGCAATTTTCAGCACAAACATTTATCATCAATGATACATCTGTCTCTGTCCACGCCTGCGATATACTTTGGATGTATCTTAGTTTGACTAACCTTCTGACAGTGCAGAGAAGGGGTGAAGTGGGGTTACTGAGTCGGAGCCCTTTCACACTCGTCAGTCTCACGGGCGCCACCAAGCTGCCTGCATGTTGCCGTGCATGACGTTTAAACCTACTTGCTTCTGAGTGTCCTTTTACATCTTGTCCATTTGATACTCAAAACAATATTCTGTTGTGATTTTAAGTTGCATTTCTTGAATGGTGAGGTTAACATTGAGTCTCAAGTTTATCAGGGTTCTGTCTTGTTCTCTTGTGAGCTGCCCTTTCATGCCCTTTGCCACTTACACACTGTGGGTTGGTCTTTTTAGTTATTTGTATGCGCCCTCTATTTTAAAGGTACTCATCCTTTATGGGCTTCGTGTGCCATCAGTATCTTTTTTCCTTTGTCATTTGATGGTATTTTTAATGGACTGAATTGTTTTTTCTTTTCTAAATAAAAATTATATGTATATTTTTATAAATACATTTAAATAAAAATTATATACATGTATGTAATGTCTCCTAGCACCCCCTTTCCTCTCCAGAGTTGATCATCATCCCATGCTTGGCTGGCCTCTCTTGGGTATGCCATCAGTGTGCACATGTGTGTAGCTATGCACTTGTAAATTTATGGTTACAATTCATGGAGTTAATCTGTGAGCCACAGATATTAGACACCTTGTTTCCTTTTAAGACTTCATTTTTTTTGCTTCGTGTTTGTATCTCTGTTTGAATACTTTCTACTGACCTGACTATATTCACTAGTCCTTTCTTCTGCCGTGGACGTGGTCTGCTGTTAAGCGAATTAAATGAGTTCATCACTTTGATACTGCGGTCTTAGTTTCTAGCTTTTTCACTTGCTTTAAAAAAATAGTTTTCGCCTCTTTGCTGAAATCCTCCACATGTTCAGCATGTTGTCAGTTTTTCCTTAATCTCTTTAACGTAGTTATTATTCTTTGTTTAAATACCTGATCGTTTCTACACCTGTTCTCACCGTGGGTCTCCTAGTGATTGTTTTGGCTCTTGATCAGGTCACCTTTTCTTATTTCACTCATCTTGCAATTGAAAAAGATTTAACTCCAGACATTTGGGTAAAGGACGGTAGAGACGGAGTAAATCATGTTTATCGCCAGAAAAAGGAATGCCCCTTCTGCTTGGGCTCCCAGTGAGATGGGCGGCGCAGTTCAGTCTCTCAGTTGGGCTGCGTTTGGACCTGGCTGTGGTTTTAGGTGGGTTCAAGTTACCCCTGGCTTCAGGTACTTCCCTGCAGCAGGTCTGGAGATCTGAGCACTGGGGAGACACCAGAGATCTCTGCCTCACAGTCCAGCCGCTGGCTAGCATATGGCAGGGAGCGCTCTGCTTTCCAGCCCACCTGCCACTTTTGGAGAATTTCTGGGGCTCTCTCTTTGTCCTTCGGCTCAGCCCCTAGCTTTGTGCACCTCAAGAGGTCTCCCTCAGCCCTGCCGCCCTGCCTGCAGCTCCGGTGGGCTACTGGGGTGCACGTGGTGAAGGCCCCGCGTGCTTCAGAGGGACTTGCCTTTGTTCCGTACTCAGCCCTGGGGGGCAGCTGCTGCCCACCTACGGAAGGCCCCATGTGCCATGCAGCACGTTGCGCAGCTCTCCTGCCTCGCTCCCAGCTTTGGGGCGCCACCTACGCCACTTGCGAAGACCCCAGGGGACGGGTGCCGACTTGCTCTGTGACTGAGGCTCTCGGGATGCAAATCCACAAGGCTGGTCCACGTGGCTACTATGTGGTTGGTTTCTTCTCTGTACCCCTGTCTAGAATGAAGTTACTTTACTTCCCAAGGCTCTGCAAGGATGGAAAGAGTCATAGGTCTTTTCTCTCTGAGGAGTGGCTGGTCCTTTCTGGGATTTAGTGTCTTTGCACCCTCAGTTTTCTGATAGGTTTCAAAAGCTCTCTCTTTTTAGCTTATCCTACTTGATCTCGTTAGGGTCAGAGTGACGGTCTGTTGTGACTTTCTGTATCCTAAACGGATGTAGAAGATTTTGCCAAATTGCCCTCCAGAACGATTCTATCCGCTTGTACTCCCGCTAGCAGGTTATGCAGTTTGGGCTACTGCTTTCATGTTGAATCTCAGAAGTTACGTTAGGCTTGTGAGATGAAAACTTTTCCTTCAAGTAAATTAAAATAGCTTCAAATCAATATTTTTGGATATTTTTATGTTAGAGTTACTGATTGCAGAGATGGGGCTTCTTGAAAAACAACTGGAAACACACATGAAGAATCTGAAAACAGATTTCAAGATGGAGAATAAATTACCAAGAGGGGTCCCTCTGTGATGCTGGGTGCAGGAGGGGGAATTCCAGGTGGGTGAGCAGAGGAAGGAATATACTGTTCACCAGCTGTTGTGGACTCCCGTGCCGCCACACGTGGATCAGCTGCTTCTGAGGTTCGTAGCGACAGAAACAGAGAGAGAAGCAGGGAGTGGCCCCCGCGCGTCTGGCATCCTCGGGATTCTTCCCCGCCAGGCTCTGTGCCGGTCCTCTTCTCCCTGTCTGCCCTCTCCCAGGTGAGCATCTGGCTCCATGTCCCAAAATACCACCTGTAACGAAACAGCAGCTCTATTCTGACCTCCGTGCCAAGATCCAGGTGGTGTCTGCAGTTGCCTCCCTGACCTTTCCATGCGGACTTCATCCAGCGGGCATCTCAGACACAAACTGGCCAAACAGACCTCCTGATGCCTGGTGTTCTCTATCCCGGGAAAGGGCACCACCCTTTATCTACTTCCTCAAGTCTGAGGAATTAGCCTTGATTTCATTTTCTCTTCACTCCCCTGCCCACACTGTCTCACCAAGCCAATCTCTCAGCGAGACCTTGTCAGCTCTGTTTCTAGGTTGTCACTCTACTCTGTCTCCTCCCCCGCCCCCCGCACATCCAGGGCTACCACCGCATTCAAGCCACAGTCACCTCTTGGATGCTTGGAGCTGCCTCCTGTCTGGAATTCCACCTCCTCATCTCTTGCCCCTGTGTAATCCACCCTCTACATAGCAGCCAGAGTGATTTAAAAAAAAACAACTTATATTAATAAGATCACTCTGCTGCTTGAACTCTCCCCAGCCTTCCCATTGCCCTTGGAGAAAACCTGGGTCCTTGTGCGGTCCCCGAGGTGTCACCCACCCTGATCTCAGCGATCACTGCTCCCCCCACCCCCAACCCCATCTTGCTCGACATGTGCCGCCGTCCATCTGGCCTCTTGCTTTCCTGGACGCATCAAGCTCACCCCTGCTCGGGGGCTCTACACCTGAGGCTCTTCTCCCCGTGGAGGGCATTCTTACTCCAGCCTGTCGGCTGCCTGCCTCATTGTATCATCGAACCACCTAGAGAGGACATCCCGAGCGCTCCATGTTAAACAGCTTCCCAGCTGCCCGCCGCCTCTTTGTTCTGTCCTCCTGCCTTTGTGGCCCTTGCCAGCACCTGCCGTTACCTTACCAGTTATTTCTCTGTTTCTTGTCTTCTTCTCCCCTCCAGAGTCTAAGCTCTACAAGAGCAGACCTTCCTGTCTCCTTCCCTGTAGTGCCTTCAGTGCCTGGAGCCTCGGCTGAAATACCATGGGTACTCCGAAATATTTTGTGAATGAATGAACTCCATGTCCTTAAAAGTCAGTGTTTCAAAGGCTCTCTTCTCCTCTTCCTGCTGGCGCGTTTCCCCCATGGTTCCCACATGGCGGTTTCCACACCTGCCTCTCCAGCCCCACCCTCCCTGACCTCCAGAGACATGCATTCACTTTTCAGATGGGCATGCCCGCTCAGATATCCCAAACTGAGCTCATGAGCTTTCCCATGAACTTTTCTCTTCCAGGTATCCATTGCTATCAACAAACTTCCCCAAACATAGAGGCTTGAAATCACAACAGTTGTCTGTTTTGCTCACAGATCTGCAATTTAAGCAGGTCCCAGAGACGGCTAGTTCCCTGTCCATGTGAGGGAGGTGCAGAGGCTGGGGGCGATTTGACATCCTGGGGTGGAATCATCTGAAGGCTGGTTCCCTCGAGTGCCCAGCAGCCGATGCTGGATCTTGTCTGGAACCTCCGCTGGGGCTGTTGGCCGGAGCATCTACATGCGGCCTCTTGTGTGGCTTCTTGACTTCCTCCCAGCCCTGGTGTGAGCATCTTAAGAGGACCAGGCAGCAGCTGTGGTGCCTGTTGTGACCTTGTCTTAGAAATCACTTAGCATCAATTCTGCTCTAGTCCCAGACTCACCCAGAGTCAAGGGGAAGGAACACATGCCCCACTCGTTGATGGGAAGAGAGTTAAGATGCTGCTGTAAGAAAAGCATGTGCGGTGCGCTCTTGTTGCGGCATCTTGGAAAATACTGTCAGCCCCATCTTCCCGAATTCCCTTTCTCAGTGAAGGATGTCGCCACTCACCCAGCCACCCACGCCGGACACAGGAGCTTTATCTCTTCTCCTATGTCACCCTGCACATCAAATCTGAAGATTCTGTGGACTTTCCTCCTCTATTCTAACGTATCTTGTATTCACCCTGGCTTTTCCCTCAATGACCATCACATCAGTGCAGACCTCTCTCGTTACTTGCCGGGCAGGCTGTGATCCCCCAGCATGTCTCACATCGTCCTCTCCTCCCCTTTCTGTTTCTCTCCCATGTGATACCAGAGTAAAATTTAAGAATGAAAACTGTGATGGCATCCTGTACCCAGGGCCCAAAGCCAGAGGACAGGACCGCCCGGGATTTGGCCCCTGCTGACTTCCCCGGTCTCCTCTCCCGGCTGATGCCCGCTCTGCTCACCCCCCTGTCTGTCCTCCACAGCAGCCCACTTCCCGCCCCTCCCGCTCTCAGGGAGCACAGCACTGCAGTTGAAGTGTCACTCTTGCCTCTAAGATTTTCCAAGGACCTTCATCCTGTCACCCCAAAGCAACCCCTCTGTGTTCTGGGTCCCCAGTGTATCCCAGTTAAGTGATCCTCTCCCTCGAGGAGGCTGTGGGCCTCATGAGCAAGCAAGCGTCAGGGGAGGTGGGCGTCAGCGATGCCACATGCTTTTTGGGAGGTTAGGGCACACGGCAGACCCTCACAGCACGGTGCCTGTGGGGGTGCTGGCCCACTCTCTGGTACCACCTCAGACAGAAGATGGCTCTGGCATCCTACAGCTGTGAGGACAGCCCTCAGGGCCTCTGGGAGGGCCCAAGGTGGCAGTTTAAGTCTATCATCTGGCCCAGGACACTCTGAGACTAAAGCCACCACTGACCTCATGCCAGAAGTTTCCATAGCTTGATAAGAAATTCTCACTGATAGGGAAATAACTAGAGTTAGTACAGAGTTAGGGCTCCTGCTTGGGAATAATTTGACAGCAGGTGAGCCGATGTTAAAGGTACTGAGCATGTCCAGAAGTTACTGTGTAAGACAGAGGTAGGCAGTGAAATACGGTCACCAAGCCTTTGCAGTCTCGTAAACAGTATCAGAGATTTACCAAACCACCATCGTGCTCGGCCGCCGCTTTCCCTCGTGGGTCATGAGATACTGAGATGGAATAATCATGTCTTCCTGCTAACGACACTCACTGGTACATGAGTTGATTTGTAGTTACTGAATCTACTTGCTTCTACAGCTGTTTTTATCTTAGATGGAGGGAAGGGAGGCTTCAAGTGTTACTTCAGCTTCCCTTTGGTGTCACAGGGACCCTGGGACCTAAACCGTTACAGCCAGGACTCTTTTTCCTCCCGAGAAGTGCAAGCCCCTGAAAGCTCCTTAGAGCTCTCTAGTGTCCAGCTGACCTCACCTCTTCCTTGTCTTTGAAAGAGTAATGATGTAGACTTAAGAATTACATGTTTTCCTTCAAAAATTGGCACGGGGATGAAAAGTGGATATAATAGTTTGAAGATTTATTTGAGATGATATTGATTCTTAACTAAATTTTATCCCACGATCCAGGTTTTTCACTTGTAATGAGACAGATCCTTTTTAGGGAAGATTATCTTTGCCTTTCTTTTCTTTCTAATGTTATTACTATGATTTTATATTGATTGAAATATAAGTTTCAGAGGTGAAAAAAATGACTGCACATTTGCAAGTCATCTACTTATAAACCTAGATATGGTAGAAGAAATACAGTTTTAGGAGTTTGATTCTAGTCCACAGTGAAACAGTTTTTAGCATCTTAGCTTTAAGCATGTTTATTAAATAGCCGTCTCTCTTTTCTAGCCACAGCTGTTGCAAATCCAATACTGTCATCCTTAGATGTTAAACGGATTATATTTCAAAAAATTACTGATAAAGGAGATGAGTTGAAAAAAGCCTTTCACCTGCTCGACACCAGTAACAACATGACGGTGTCAAAGAATGAACTGAGAAGAATCATCACAACCTTCCTGCTGCCTCTCACCAGAGAACAGTTTCAACATGTGCTGGCTCAGGTAACTGCAGAAAAGATGCTGCAGATTAGAGGAGCGTGTGACCTAGTCTGGCTTCCCCCTCCACTGCCCCAAATAAAGTTTTCTCACAATCCACTTAATTAAATTCTGGCAATTTGGGATGGTCATCATGTACTTGGGGCATATTTTTGTGTGTAGCACTATGACAGCCTTTTTCTTTCAGTTTTTTTTTTTTAAGGCTTCCATATAAAGAGTATTTGGTCAACTTATGTTTTGGACCTTAGCATTTGCATTCATCCATGCCTCAAGTGGTTATTGTACAACTACTGTACGCTCAACCCAGCACGGAGCAGGCAGATAGCTTTTGGCCATTGTTTCTTCAAATATTTTTCTTCCTCATCCTCTCCTCTCGCAGACGCTTTGGTGTTGTCCTGCAGACCCCGAGGCTCTGTTCAGTTTTTAAATATTTTCAAGGTACAGAGTATCCATCCATCTTCAGGCCCCCTGGCTCGCTCTTACTATCTCCATTGCTGTGAAGCTCTTTCAGTGAACATTTAATTTCAACATTGTATTTTTCAGCTCCAGAATTTTCATTTGGTTATTTTTTTGTAATTTCTATTTATTTACTTCGATTTATTTTTTTCAATTATAAGCATATTTTTTAAAAAGTCTGAGCATACTTAGAATAGCTACTTAAAGATCCTTAATCTGATATTTCTAACATCTGGGTCATCTTAGGTTTGGCCTGCTTTGATTTTTTTTTTTTCCCCTTAAACATTTCTCTGGTTCTTCATTAAAAAAATTTTTTTTTCTTCAGGGGAGGTAATTGGGTTTATTTATCTGTTTTTAATGGAGGTGCAGGGGATTGAACCGAGGACCTTGTGCATGGTGAGCCCACACCATACCACTGAGCTATATCCTCCCCCTGGTTCTTCATTGTTGAGTGTAGTTGGGTGATATCCCGACCAATGCTAGCCATTAGAAGTATAATGTGGGCCATATATGTACTTTTAAATTTTCTAGTAGCTACATTACAAAAATAAGAAAGAAATAAGTGAAATTTATTGTAATATTTTTACTTAACCAAATATATCCAAAATATGATCACATTTCAACATGTAATCACTGTTTAAAATTGGTAATAAGGTATTTTACATTTTTTTCTGTGTGCTAAGTCTACAAAGCCTGGTGTATATTTACACTTACGGCAGACCTTAATTCTGACACTAAACATCCATTGGAAATACTGTCTCTATTTTTAGATTTCGTAAAATCTGCAACTGAACTACGAGATTCTTACACCCAGTTGTTCAAACTTAGAAGTTTTCCAACAACTGAATTAATTTTAGAATTTAAATTAACTAGCGTCAACTGTAACAGCCGGGCCAGTTCATCAACTGCCCTCCCACACTTCAGGCGCTCGGGCGTCACCTGCGCGCGGCTGCCCATTGGACGGCGCTGGGCTCTGGGCGCTGCGGGCACAGTGCTGTGGGGGCCCCGCTTCCGTTGTGCTCCTCCAAGACTGTCTGTGCTTCTGCTTTGGCAGGAAGTGAACTTGCAGGTTCGGTCTCTCTTGCTGGGCAGTCACTCAGCTCTTTTGTCTTTAGCTGGGACTCGTTGAGTCTGACCTGCACACGCGTGGTTCAGGCATCAGCTAGAGACCCGGACACAGACAGTGGGTCTCCTCCCCGTCTCTCTCCTGTGAGACCCCCCCTCACATTTTTAATGGCTGTGCTTGCTTTGGGTTCTGTGTGCTGGGTCTTCGGGCCAGAAAGACGCTTAACACTTTGCAGAGTCAGACGTTATTTTGCAGAGTGTTGAGCGGATGTTTCCAGATGCCGAGACTCGGGCTTTCGCCTTTGCCGGGAACGTCACAGAAGAGCTGCTGGATTCTTCTCACCGCAGCTCGTAAGGCCCGCGTGACTTCGGTCTGCCCATTACTGCCGATGTTCGCTTTGGCCAGCCGATTAAGAGGGGCTCTTCCAGCTCCATCTGTCTTTCTCATGGTAGAGTACTCTTCATCCACTTTGTAATTAACAGGAGTTTTGTGAGAGACGCTTTGAATCTGTGCATATCTGCCATTCCTCACCAAACTTGCATTTACTCATTATGTTTGCAGGGACTCAAGACTTCCTATTTTATTAAGTGGGTTATGATTCGTTACTTTCATTATTTATTTTGATGTTTAAATTATCCCTAAGTTAGCCAGCAGGAGCCTCTTCATGCTGGTTTCTAGGTCCTTTGACACGTCCCCATCATTCTTCGAACACTTCCTTGCTTTCTGATGCAAGACATTCCAAACTCACGTGTACTCTCCCTGCCTCAGCTTTAGAATCATCCATTTCTCCAAAGAGCTCTGGTTCCTTTTAACGGGAAAAGGTACCCAGAATCTGGGGTCTGGGCACGAGGGCTGCTCATTGCCACTGGATGTCACTGCCCCAGGCCCTCCAGGTGGGCAGAGCTCCAGGGGATACATTCCCCACCCCAACGTGTACCCACACATGTACATCTACATCCATTTCTATATCAGTCTCTCTATAGATTGAAAACCATGAGTTCAAACAATACCACCAATTCTCAGCTAGCGCTCCAGGGTTCATTCTCATTTTCTCACCTTCCGTATTCGTAACTACCTTTTCAGACCACGAGAAACTTGGCTTCTTTTACTCTCAGTATATTTAATTCTTTGATCAGTCTCCCTGGCCTGTGACTCCTCTCCCGTCTCCAGCACTCCCCTTCCCCCACGTGGGTGCCCTCCTCACCCCACTTGGGCTCACACACTGGTCTGGACCTCCATGGCTCCCATGTTGCGGACACCATTCTTCTCTGCCCCGTCTAACGACTTTAGGATGGAATTGTTGGGGAACAGACAGGGAAGAAGGGAAAGGAAAGAAAGATGAAGAGTTTTCTGCTTCTTTAAAAATGTTTCCCCTTTATTCACTTCCAAAATTTCACAAATAGTACATTTTGATTCTTTCACATGTCACCCTTTATTGTATCTACATTTTAAATTAAGGCTTTATTAAAATACAAGTTATGTATCATAAAATTCACCATTTAAAAATGTACAAGTTTGTGGTTTTTAATATATTCACAGAGTTGTGCAGCCGTCACCACTATCTGATTCCAGAACATTTCATCGCCCCTGAAGGAGAGTTTGTATTCATTAGCAGTCACTCCCCCTTCCCCTGATCCCGATGATGGACTTTACGTCACAGTAGATTCATACAAATGGAATAATACAATAGATGACCTTTAGTCTCTGGCTTCTTTCACTAAGCATAATGTTTTCAAGCATGAACAAGTACTTCTTTTAATGGCTGAATAACATTCCATTGCATGGATACACCACGTTTTATCACCATCTGTTGAAGGACCTTTGGGTGGCCTCCACTTTTTGGCTTTTGTGAGCAATGCCGCTCTGAAATTTCACGTACAAGCGTTTACGTGGACATACATTTTCACTTCTCTTGGGCACGTACCTAGGAGTGGAATTGCCGAGTCACGTGGTGATGTTCTTTTGCTTTTAAAGAACATTTGTCCTCGCAAACATTGCATCAGTTTCCTCATAAACTTGATTTCACTGATACTTTATACCAAGTGGAAAGTTAAAATATTATTTCCTGCTAATGTCTCCCTATATTCCTGATCTAATGTTAATTAAAAAATTTGACAACCTTCCCAAGCTAACCAGCTCTTCAGGAAGAGGGAAAGTACACTAAACGTGAAATGTGTAGCCATTTTCAAAAGCTACATCTGTTTTTAAAATAAATCACTGAGAACTGTAGAACTTCAGAGACTTTAAGAAGCAGGTTCTGGTAGTCTATCTTCAATGATAAGCATGTTTTTCTAGAACCTTCAGCCCCTGTGACCATGTTTAGCCAGGGAGGCTGGCATGCGGTGTATTTTCAGGAGTCCGGGTTCACTGGGAAAGAAGGGCCGGGCTGCTCCTACAAATCCCGGGACTTCTCAGCATGTGCGACTTCTAGATCTTGTAATGACTATTCTGCGTGGTGATACAAACTTTCTTTTCCAATGGTTAATAAAAGCCTAACTGGAAACGTATAAAACTGGTAAAATATTTCACAAGCAGCTCACCTTTAAAATTAGAAAACAATTTTCCTATTACAGTGAATTTTAAATTTCATTTCAATTTTTAATTTTCAAGTTTTAATTTTATTTTGAGAGCCACATCAAGAATGTTTGGACCTCGGGGTGTCATGGTGACTGAGGATCAAGGCAAGAACGATGAGGAGGCATTGCTTGTGACCTGCCCTGCACCTTAGTTTTCACTGACAGTAATAGGAATTTTTAAAAAATGTGGCCTCAGTCTCTGAATATTAATATAACACTTTAAAAGAAGTTGAATTGGTGAACAGATTCCAGAGAAGGAGAACAAAGTCCTGTTCTCGTCCTAGTGGTTGTGCCGGGCTGGGGAAAGAGAAGTCTTTGAAGACACCTGTCAGCATACTGGCGTTCATTTACAAACCACGCTCCCCCAGCCCCAGCCTAAGAATTTGCTTTCAGTGATTCATCAGGGGGCGGCTTTGATTCTTAGACGTTTTGGCCAGAATCACAAATACTGGAGAGGCAAATCCTTAGCAGAATCTCTCCTTTTAGACTAAATTCTTGGGTTTTCTAAGGGCTTAGTTTTGGAGACAAGTCATTGCAAAAGTTGTCTGCCGCCTCAGAATTTGCATTAGATCATAAGTAACAATATGGAATACCACGAAAGCTTCAACAGGTTGATGGACTTTTTTCTTTTTTTTTCCCTTCTTTCCTCCCTCCCTCCCTCCTGTCTTTCCTCCCTCCCTCCCTCCCTCCTTTCTTTCTTTCTTTCTTTCTCTCTTTCTTTCTTTCTTTCTTTCTTTCTTTCTTTCTTTCTTTCTTTCTTTTCCTCCCTCCCTCCCTCCTTCCTTCCTTCCTTCCTTCCTTTCTTTCTTTCTTCCTTCCTTTCTTTCTTTCTTTCTTCCTTCCTTCCTTCCTTCCTTCCTTCCTTCCTTCCTTTCTTTCTTTCTTTCTTTCTTTCTTTCTTTCTTTCTTTCTTCCTTCCTTCCTTCCTTCCTTCCTTCCTTCCTTCCTTCCTTCCTTCCTTTCTCCTTCCTTCCTTCCTTCCTTCCTTCCTTCCTTCCTTCCTTCCTTCCTTCCTCTCTCTCTCTCTCTCTCTTTTTTTTTTGCAAGCAGGGTGGTTAGTATAATGGGCTCTGAAGTCACAGATTTCTGTGACTTAATGACTTAATGGCAGCCCCAGGCAGGGAGGTCACACCTGTGCTCTGAAATGCAGAACATTTCAGCATCCTCAGGAGGTGGTTTTGGGTTAGATGAGTTAAAACCGAGAGCAGCGCCTGTGCCCGTTTATAAAGTGTGAGCTGTGCAGGCGTAAGTTTCTTCCCTTCCTCGCGAGCGCTGTCACCACCGAAACGGTGAGGGTTCCCAGCCTTGGAAACTGCACACTGCACCTGGTCTTGCCCTTCTTCTGTAAGATTAGGGGAACTTTGAAGTGTCTGCCCAAATTATATATACTAAAAAATGCCCTATCAGAAATAGAAGCGCTGTGTGTCCTTTCCAGGAAAAGGCTCCTCAGAGGCCCACCCTGTGAACCCCTCTCCCTCTGGTCCCATTTCCTAGTTCTGCATGTTTTAAATGGTAAAGAGGAACTCGTCCTTTGGGGAAGACTGAGGTAACCGTGCTAGGCTTTGAGGCTGGAAGTTTAAGCGCTAAGTCAACTTGGTTGTATAGGGTTGGGGGCCGTTCAGCTCTCTGGGAAATCGTACTTTGTGTATTTGCATGAAGCTTAGTAAAGTATATTTATATTGATTATGTATTTATTTTAATTTTAGTTTCATGATACTCTTTGGGAAATAGCTATTTTCACTTTTTTAAAAAATTGACTTTTTATTTAGAAGTAATTTCAAACCTCCAGAAAATTTGTGAGAATAAGAGTAATACAGATAATACCCATAGAACCATTACCCACATTTGCTGGTTGTGAGTGTTTCATCTCATTTGCTTCTCCAGTGCACTTTCATTATGTGTGTGTGTGTGTACAATATATGCAATACGTAATGTGTACATAATGTTTTTTTCTGACCCATCTAACAGGAAGTTGCTTGTATTATGGTTCTTTACTTCTAAATACTTCAGCGTGTATTTCCTTAAGAATAAGAACTATTCCCTTACATAATCACCGTACAGTTATCAACTTCAGTAAATTAAACTTTGAGATAATAATGCTTTTATTTAATCTGTAGTCGTACTGACCCACTTGACCCAATGATATCCTTTATACAATTTTAAACTTAAAGTTGACCTTTTTTTACCTTAAAAGCATATGAAAGTTCACATGACACTCAGAGGATAAATTGTGCTGTGGCCTCAGACTCTTGGGAAATATATTTGTGTGTGTGTATATATATATATACACACACACACACACGTATACAAAAATACCTATATATATATACAAAATATATGAGAATATGTTTGTACTAATTTTACTTTATTTTTTGGATAGATCTAGATTTTAGATAATTTGGTAGACTACTTGTTGACTTTTAGCTGAGCAGAGATGAGATGACTTTTAGCAGAGCAGAGATGAGCGTTCTGGCATTCACGCTGTTTGTGCCTGTTGTGCTGAGGACGCGTGTCAGCTCAGAGCCCTGGGTTAAACACTGGAAGTGTCACTGGAATGCCCACCCCCACGTCGTGAGCCTGCTGTGCTGGCCACTGCCCAGATCCAGAGTCTCTGACCGGCTGTCATTCTTCTCGTTTGCGTGTAGATCCCCCTCACCAGCTCTGGCGCCGTTCCGTACCTTGAATTCCTGTCCAGGTTCGGTGGAATTGACCTGAATATAAATGTTATAAAGAGGTAAGTTTTTTTCCTCGTATGAAAATGTGAAATTTGGAATGGTAAGAGTTAGGACATGAGGTCATGAGAGCTGATCATGTCAGCAGATACGTATGGGAGATGTGAGGGAACAGCTTTGTCCACATAGAATTTAATGGAGTTAATCCTCAGTCTAAAATTTACTTAGAGAAGATTCTAACATCTGTATAGGGTATATTTCAGAACAAGAGAAATAATACTTACTGTATTAAGAATGGAAACATAGCAAATTAAAACCAGATTAACATATTTCATATGCAGTGTATTTCAGATTTGGAAATAAGGAATTTTCACTGAAGTAAAAATATTAAGATGCCAAATTTAAAATGTGTTTCTTATATACATTTTAAGTGTATTTCTTTGGAAAGCGATCATATTTTGGTAGCTAGAAATAGATGAAACATTTTTAGAAAGAACTTGGTAGGAGCTCCTTTTTATTTAATAGCTGTAACATGAGCGTGGGGCTCATTTGCTTTGTTTGCAAAACGAGTGTTCAAGTCTGAACCTTAATGTCTCTCTCAGCTGTAAAGTTCTTTGATTCTAATATGTGATTTAGGAAATACTGTTTTAGTAAACAAATTATTTACCCAGATTATCTAACTCTAAGTGAATAAGCACCATTTTTTTCAGGCATTATGTAAATGATTATAAAAATTAAATTGGTCCCAAAATGTTAGCAAGTTTTGGTATTATAGCTTTTATGATTGAATCCGTCGTGGATGCAGCTTAGGTGTGAGAATTAGTGCAGCAGTGGGGCGGGGGAGATGGGGAGTTGTTCAGTGGGTGTGGAGGTTCAGTTGTGTAAGATGAGCCAGTCCTAGCTATCTGGTGCACAGCAGTGTGAATGTACTTAACGTTACTGAACTGTATGCTTAAAAATGCTTAAGATGGTAACTTTTATGTCATGTGTTTTTTTACTACAATGAAAAAAAGAAAAGAAAAGAATTAGTGCAGCAGCTCACACAAGAATGACAGAGTATTAGCCGCTCCATGATCTGGGGCTTCTTTGTGCTCTGATCAGTTGATGCTCCATATTTGGTGGACAAGATAACTTCCAGGTTCATTCGAAAGAGTGACTGGTCATTATATAGGCTGCATATCCATATCCTTGACCTAAAACCATCCCCATTTGTGGGGTAAGTTTGTTGGATGGACAGTAACCTAATTTGAATATTCTTTGTTGAAAAAAGCTAAACAGTTGGAAAAACTGAAAGCAGGAGAGTTCCTTTTTGTTTGTGTTTAATTGTGATACCTCGGTCTAATAATGAAAAGTATGATAACTTACTTCCTTAAACATAAAAGGCTAAATATTTAAACTAAAATTTTCTGACTTACTCTGAAGTCAGAAAGATTTCTTAGTCTGAAAGATTTCTGACTTACTCATGAAGTTAAATTCTCTTTATTGTTGGCCATGCATTATAGTGCATAAAGACATCTCTTCTTAGTACTATGGCAGGCTATCTCCATGAACAACACTTCCATTGAAAACAACTAAAATGGTGGATAAAAGGTAAAATATTTTAATACATTAGTGACCTGGCAAAAAAGTAATTCTCAGAGGCTATACATGCAGTAAAAATTGGAATCCAGAGAAGTAAGCTTTCTATAAAGCCAGCTTTTTCCCTGAGGGTATTGGCCAAATCTTGATGAAGTTGTGTTTCAGTTTTGTTGGCTATTTGGAGTGAAGGGGACAAGAGACAAGGCTGACAAGATCTGCCCAAGGTATTGGAACCTAATAGAAGACCAGGGCACATACTGTTGGGACCCCTATACTCTCTTGCAAGGATAATTTACAAATATAAACTCACATCACAGAGGGCACAAGGAAACCTACCTGTTTCAACACTGGCATTGGGTGAATAGGGGAAAAATTGTAATCACAAGTTCATTTTCATGAAAATCTGTGCCTAAAATAATGCTACCCATGTGGTCTGAAAAGTCTCAGGCTAGGAACTTACTTAAAACTGCTCTTGGACTGGGTGTGCCCTTCTGTAGAGGAATTCATCTACAACGTAGCCCTTGTCCAGGATGTCCAGAGGTAATATGTCATAAAAAACAATCTTGAAAACCATGAGGAAACAGAACGAGGCCTGCAAGCAAATAACAATAACACCCAGTAGAATCAGATCTCCAAACACCTGGAATACTGCAACCATGAGATACAGAATCTAAAACCAGTGTTTTACAGTCTTTAAAGAAATGAACGGATGGATTCAATATATGAATAGGAAACAAGAGGCAATAAAAATAAAGATTTAAAGACGTACAATATAGAACTTCTGGCACTGAAGGATACGATTATTGTAGAATAAAATTCAGTGGATGGGTGAAAGTAGTGGATTAAACACAGCTGAAGAGAGCATTTGTGGAGTAGAAAATAGATCTGAAACTATTATCCAGAATGCAGCACAGGAAGGCGGAGAGGTGCGAAACATGGAGGTCAGAGGTAGCTAAGCGCATGGAGGGTGGGAAGAGGGGGCCTCGTGATACGTCCTATTGGATTTCCAGATACCTAAGAGAAAGAGTAGGACAGACTCTGTATGTGAAGAGATAATGGCTGAGAATCTCAAGCCAGATAAATAAAAAGGAATGCCTGTCTAGATGTGTCACATGTATCACAGTGAGCCTGCAGAACATCAAAATCAAAGAGAAAATACTAGAGGCAGTGAGATGAAAAACAGAATTGACTTCAGAGGAGTGACAGTTGGACTGACACGAATGTCTCAACAGTGACAATCAAAGGTATGAGATTGTGGGAAAAGCTCCTCGGTGTGCTCAACTATAATATTTGCCATCCTAGAATTCTATACTATTTTTGTAAGAATAGAGTGAGAGCTTTTACTGTGGGAACCCCTGGGAGCCTCTCCTCCTCTTGCCCTTGTATCTGCCCGTCCACTGATACCAGAGTATTTGCAAAAGGAAGATACTTCTGGCACTCTTGCCTATGGTGTTCGAGGTTACCTTTGACTTAGATCTTGTAGACTTTCTTCACACTGATTTGTATTAAATGAGGCCACCTTTGCACTGCATTATCTGCTTATTAGACCTGGACTCAATCCTAGGACACTGACAGAGTTGTAGTTCAAATTCCCTGAATTCGTGACAGTGGGACTTACTATTCTGGTCACAGCCCTTCCCGTCTGGAAATATGGTTTGAGAGGTCACATTTTGTATCAGCCAAAACTTAATACCCTTGACAGCATAGAGTGAACACAACCCAGGAAATGTGTGCCATCTGTTCTGCCCTGGCCATCTCAGCCTTTCCAGAACTGTCTGACATAAGGAAGTTCCTGAATGTCTGATGGTGGTTGATTAAGGATGGAGCTAACATGAAGATTAAAGAGGACGTTTTGTGTCAAAAGACATTTAAGACCTAGAATGATACCAAAAAGTCTATGCCTCTGAGGGTATGAGAGCTGGAAGGACTATTGTGGGCTATTTATCTACCATGGAGGCCCTCACGTCATCTATAATAATGTTAGTATCATCAGTAACCCTTGAGAAATATCCAAGGAATTATTCTACTTAAAATGAGAAAATCGAACCTTTGAGATTTGCTTCTGATGGATGTGCGGGGAATTCCTGCTTATGGGCCGAAAGTGTCTCCTGCTTTGATGGTCTGTGTGGCTCTCAGCACAGTGCTGCCTGCCTTGAAGGACAAGCACAACCTTCCAGGCACACAGCAATCAGAACAGAGGTCAGGAGAAGCTTTGGGAAGCTTTCTGAGCACCACGCGATAAGGTTCACTATTCTGAAGAGCTTACTGAAGAACCTGAGAATTACGCTGAAGCTAAATTCATTCACAAGACCATATATTGCAAAATTCTTTTGCTGGAACAGGTACCACAAATTCAAGTGGATAAAGCAAATCACAGCAGCAGAGTGTTCGTCAACAGAGCAGGTGTGACGTTAACTTGAGGCAGGTAGGCTGGGGAGGCAGAGAAGAAAGGAGGAAACAAGGCTTTTGGCCAAGAGAAGCGGGATTTGGAGGGGGAGATTGCCGCAAAGAAACAAGCAGCTAAAGGAACTCCAGAAAAGAGTTAAGACGTTCAAACAAAAGAAAAGGAGCGTTCTGCGCCTTGAATCTGTGTGCCTCTGTAGGTCAGTCCAGTTTGGACAGCTTGTTTGAATTTCTGAAGATTAAAGACATGATGAAAGTCAGTGAGAAACATTTAAAAAAACAGAGACATTTCAGACAAAAACTGAGGTAGTTCACTCCTGCAGATCTTGACTAAAGGAAATTCTAAAAGTTGTGCTAAAGGCAGAAGGAAAGTGATCCTCCTGGGGTCTGCAGGGCCCTCTGACCTGGCTGTCCCCACCCCCCAACAGGCGCACTGCTACTTTCCTCTTTGCTCACTGTGTCCCAAAGCCAATGGCCTTCTTGTTGCTCCTGTCTTAGGGCCTTTGACAGGTGGTTGCCACCGTCTGCAGTGCTTCTCCCCAGATAAGGCTGTAGGTCACTCTGCTCACACCCATGAAGTTAACACAGAAGTGTGATTTTCTTAATCTAGAATGTGAGCGCCGTGAAGGCAGGCAACTTGATCAGTTTCATTTATTGATGAATGCCAAACCCCTAGGACACCATTTGGCACATAGTTGGTGCTTAATATATATTTATTGAATAAGTGGATGGAAAAACAGCAATGACAACCAACAAATGAGGTCTACAGGCAGCAACCTGACATGGATGTAATATTGAGTGAAAGAGGAAGAGACAAACGAATGCTTCTGTTCATATGTGAAGTTCAAAAACAGACCCACTGAATCCTATATTGTTTAGGGATACATATCTAGGTGGTAAAATTGTAATAAAATAAAAGTAAATGCTATCAGAAGAGCTAGGATAGAGGTTACTACCAGGAGGAGAGGAAGTATGATTGGAGGAGGGCAGATGTGGGGCTCTTTGTGTTTGGCTTTACGCCTTGATTTGAGTAATTGTTAAACAGGTGTTTGCCTTAATTGTAATTAAACTCTGCAAATGTGCTGTATGTACTTTTCTGCATAGAGGTTATACTTCATAATAACAATTTAAAACTCAATGAATTGAATAAACAGATTAGACATAGCTAAAGGAATGAGTGAACTGGAAGATCGGGCAGGAAACATTAGGCAGGATGCAGCACACAGACAGACGGTGTGATGGAGCCTTGAAGCCCTGTAAGGTCTGTAAGCTCTGGAGTAACGAGGGATGCTGTGGGCTAAGAGCCAGAGGAACAGTGGCTGAGGATTTTCCAGAACTGAAGAAAGGTACTATTCCATGGATTCAAGAAGTCAAATCTCAAACAAGATTAAAAACAGAGGTGAGGGCAGAACCAGAGACCAAGAGGCCAAGAGATCTTAAAAGCTGCCAAAGGGCAACATCTGCACAGAAGTGACTTCTGAGTAGTCACGCTGGAAGCCAGGTGAGGGCGGATTAATGACTACGATGTGCTGGAAGAAAAATCACTGCAATCCTAGAATCGTATACCTGAAGAAAATATCTTTCAATATTGTTAATACTGAAATAAAGACATTTATTGAAACAAAAGTGGATTTGGCCCCCAAACCCAGGACAAGTAATTCTAAACATGTACTTTAGGTAGAAGGAAAATGATCCCAGATGGAAGGTTTGAGATAATGCAGGAAGGAATTCCAAGTGAAGCTGTGTAGTTAATGTGAATCCCTGCTGACCACAGGGAACACTCGTGACTGTAGGAAATAATGATGGCTTCTGGAATCCAAAAATAGAATTAGAGCACATGATAGTAGTAATATATAAATTGAGAGGAGGGACTGGAGTTAAAAATCTAGAGTTGTTACACTGTCCAGTAGGAAGATGAAAGTTTGGATTAACTTGAGACTGAAAAATATGCTGGTTGTAATGTCCAGAGCAATTACTGCAAGCTTAAAAATGCGTGTATAACTCCCAGACGTACAGAGGTACAAAAATGGAATGATAAAGATGGAATCAACCCAAAAGAAGGCAAGAAGCAGCGGAGGACAGGTAGAAATCCGGAACAAATCAGTCAATAGAATAAAGAAACCTCTTAAAAGACAAAGCTAGCAAACAATAAAATCCACTAAAAGAAAAACCTAAATGTTAAGTTTATAGAAAGGTTAAACGTGAAAGGATTTAAGAAGACATACCATTCAAATAAATACTCATCTAGAGAAAGCTGGTGTCACCAAGTTAACATCAGGCGATAGCCGGAGCTCCCCGGAAGCAGACACTGAGATGGAGGTTGGGGTGCAGACTTTCCAGAGGAAGCCCTGGCCGAGTGCGGAGGAGGGAGCCAGGAGGCTGGGCTTGGGAGGGTGGCCTCCTGGCCTCCCGGGCAGGGAGGGACGTCTCCACTTCCCCAGTGGATGGTAGGTACACAGGCATGTCTGACTTTCATTCCTTAAACATATGTTGCAAATAGTGTTTTGTATCTATTCAATATATAATTAAAATAATATTAAATACATTACATTTAACATAGGATCCTAAGGCTGGATTCCTGGTTTCCTCTTTAACTCGGCCGGGGCACTTAACCTCTCTGAGCCTCAGTTTCCTCCTGTGTGAAATGAAGTTATTGTCTGTGTGAAGCGCTCCGACGGTTCCCCTACCCCAGCATGAAGTCCAGTTTCCTTATCACGGTCCCCAGCACCACGGGGCTGTGTCTGCCTCCATCTCTGAACTCACCCCACGTTCCTTGGCCCTGCTTGGAGGGCCCTGGTCCCCTCGGCCCCAAAGTAGCAGCCCTGGGGTGTGCCAGGCTCCTGCCCGCTCTGGGCTTCATGCTGCTGCGTGATCCCTTCTTTGCCTGGAGAGCTTTTCCTCCGAGTAGAAGGCTCCTGATGGCTCCTGAGGGCTCCTGGCTCCTCGGCTTGGGGGTCTCTGTTCACATGACTGTTGTCTGCCCCCCCAGAAGCGTCGGCCCATCTCCCCCAGTCTCTGGTCCATCCCTGCCTGCCTTTATTGTCCTCACAGTAGTCATTATTATTTCAGCTCACATTACTTATTTGATTGCTTGTTTCCTGTCTGTCACTGTCACTAACATTAAGCTTTTTCAAGATTAGGAACGGTGTCCTGCTCAACCTGGTGTAGGAGGCGCTGGATGAATACTGTAAAGTGTCCTCTGTCACCCTCTACCCTGACCCTAGCCCTACAGTTTGTTCCAAAGAGGGGCTTCGAAGCCGTTAATAGATACACAGATAATACAAAATCAAAAATAGTTAATAAAAGCAGATGGAAATGGGGGAGGGTATAGCTCAGTGGTAGAGTGCGTGCCTAGCATGCACAGATCTTGGGTTCAATCCCCAGTACTTCCAATAAAATAAATAAACAAGTAAACCTAACTACTTCCCCTGCTCCCCACCAAAAACCAAAAACCAAAAATAAAAAAACAAAAGGGAAAAAAAGTGGCTAAGAAAAGCAGGCAGAGCCAAGGGGTGGTACAGATGTGCACCCATCCTAAGTCCTTTACGGTGTGGGTACGAGAGCCCCGCGGAGTGAACGGGGGGCTCCCGGGGGGCAGAACACTGCAGCAGCAGAGGGCTGGGGGTGGGCTGCGAAGCCAGAGCACCTGGGTCTGAACCCGGCACCGCAACCTCTGCACAGTGACCTTGGGCTTCCCCAGTCTCCTCTGTAAAGTGGGGTGAGGATGGCCCCTAAGCCCATGGAGGTGCTGTGAGGGTCACACGAGACTCCCACCCTACCCTAGAGGAGTCAGGTGAGGGGACCGAGGCGTGCAGGCGCCAAGTAACTGGCCCAAGTTCACGCTTCTGGCAGCTGGTTGTGCAGAAGGAATATCTTGCATTTAAAAATCTATAATTTAGGAATCCGTATAATTTTGGTCTCTGCATGTCCTCTGTAAACATTTATTTGGTTACAACATTTTAACAAACAGTGTTTCCTCCTTATCTTTAAGGGGAGGTGAGGATGAAACGAATTGCTGTCGGACATTAAAAGAACTTGAAGTCCAAGTGGGAGAAAAGGTAACAGAGATCTTTCGAAGTTCTTTCCCCCACCCACCGTCAAAAGTAGTCGCTAGCAGAGGGCGGTGATGTGAAGCGAGCTGCGTCTGCTCACCCGCGTCCTCTTGTCAGTCGCCTGACTGAATAGATGTCCCGTGAAAGCCTGTGTGCAGACCGCTCCGCCGGCCTCGGATGGCATTTCTTGATGCATGGCACCAGCAGAAGTGCTGGAATGTTAATTCCTTTTGTATTAACTTTAGATCATTATTAGTAGGGCTGCCCTTTCTGTTTTTGTCTACGATTGAAGCAGTGTTTTGTTTAGGAAGAGAAAACGACTGCTTTTCAGCAGTAAACGCCAATCACAAGCAGCAGGGTAAAAATAACCAGTAAAGCTCGGAGTGATAGATACTTAAGTATCGAGTAATTTAGCCACGAAAGCTACGACGTGTGTTTAGAAAGGGGCATAGAGCTCCGGTCCTGTCTGCCGATTATGGTCGGCTGTCACGCCGCACAGCTAAGGAGGGAAGAGATGTTCCTGGCTTTGGGGGCTTGGAATCGGACCTCTTTTTAAAATGCATTTGAGCCTGTCAATTACATGAGCAGTTTGAGAGTCATGGTTTAATTTATTTGATTCAATATGTCGGTTTGCAATGTGATAAATTTTCTTTCCTTTCTGAACTCTTCTGAGTTTTTCATACATTTCAAAATCAAAAATAGCCAGAAACCCACAGAATGTTCGTCTAAATTTCCCTGGCTGGTGCCATTAACACCAGAAAATTCATCCTAGTGTGATCATTCTTTTAGCATTATGTGCTCCTAAAAACCTAGTCTCGCTATAGTTCATATTAGTAGGAACCCTGGTATAATTATTTGCTTCTTCCACTATGGTCCGCTTGTTATTCTGTAAGAAATATGTTATAGGATTGCTATTATGTGTGGTATACATCTTTAGTTTGTCTCCTCCTAAGCTCTGTTAATTATGAAATTCCCCTAGGAATGACGACCATCCCAGCCATGTAAATACTGTTACAGATCAATGACGCAACATTACAGTTCGAGTCAAGGGGTGTGGACGCAGGCCCGGCTTGTAAATTACTGAAAATAAGGCTTAGGATCAGGGGCGCACCACTGCCGGCCACCCTGTCATCTCAGGCCTCCCTTTATCCCAGCCTCCTTCCCGCAGAAGCCCTCCCACTAAGAGTGAGTTTAAGCTAGTGCAGCTTTCGGGCAAGGTCCGGTGAGAACAGAAGGGTGACATGGAGAGGCCGAGGAGCACAAGTTCCCCCTGCGGCCCTGGCCCTGGGCAGGCACGTGGCATGGGACGTGCTCTGCCATTTACCAACCGGGTGGTTTGGGCAACTCCTGGTCATGGGGCCTCTTCATCTGTCAGTGGGGGTGAGAACACCCATCTCGAAGTGCTGTTGTGTGGCTTAAAAATACTCCGCACGAAGCACCGGGAACACTTAGAGGAGGCCAGCGGTCATTATTATGGTTATTTCTACAGCTTCCTTTGACTTATAGTTAGGAACACAAATGAAGGCCATCCCTTCCCACCCACCGCCCCCAAAGAAGCAGAGCAAACCAGACACACTCCTCAGCTGCTGGCAGGGCAGGAGCACGATTCCGTCTACTACTCTGGTCCTGCAAGTGGCCCACAGTCGAGCATTGCAGACCGAGAGGAACACCTAGCGGTTACTAACAGAAGGCCCTCTTCAGACATACGCTGTCATTGCTGAGTGATCTACACAGTTTGGAAATGAAAGATGCTAATTATTTTGTTTTAAATATAAGTCCACATGGCTGATTGGAGCCAAGAATGCATGCAAATGTCTCTCTGAATTTTGGGAGCCAGACTTTACTAAATGTGTGTGTGGTCTAGCCTTCCTAAACCTAAATAGTTAGTAGTTGGCACCCCAAACTGAGCAAACCCCAGGGCTTGTGTTTCCTAACTGTTTTCTTCTGCAGTGAGCTTGGTCTGGTGGCTGGGTCCTCAGCCTCTCCCTAACTCATGTGCACTTAAACCCATGCACCCCAGGCTCTCCGAGTCTCCTTTTCTCCATCAGGGAAGGGCAGGTTGGACAATCCCCAGGTCCCGTCTCTCCATCCTTTGGTGATGGGGATCCGTGGCTTCATGTGAAGAGGTGGCTGTCTGATCCATGGGGCCCTGTATCTGAGGGAAGAGGAGGCTCTGTGCACCCAGGTGGTCCTCAGGGTGTCATCTTTGGGCTCCAGCTTGTCCCAGTTCCTCATTTAGTCTCCACTCGGGTCCCAGGGAGCAGGTGCTTTGAGTCTCCCACGCCCCACTTGCCCTCCCCAGCTTGGCCTCACTTTTCCTTGGGTCATGAGTATGGCTGGCCTCTCTGGCTCCCCCTCTGTGCCTGCAATGGGGCATGTCCATGACCGCTCCGAGTCCTCTGGTCTTCAGATTCCTTGCCCTCGTAGTCTCCAGGGAGGCAGAGGGAGTTAGTGGGAATCGGGCACGTCTGGCCCAGAATCCTGCCTCTGCAGCCTCCCACGGGGCCTTGGGCCGGACTCTCACTGCGCTGCGTTCCCAGCTCTGAAGCAGAGGCAGCACTTAACGTCTCAGGGTGGTTACGAGAGTGAATGAGAATAACGTAAGTGATGCCATTGCATTCAGTCAGTGCTCAATAAGTATTAGTCCCTTCCTCCCCGTCAGTGAGGCTGGTTCTCTCTGTCGGCGCTCCTGAAACTTTCCTGCGGTAGTGGCACCCCCTCAGCCACCGAGGTGGTAGGTTGTCCTACCCCACGAGAAACAGAAAACTGTGAACTGGCTGAGACAACAAGGAATTCGCATCTCATCTAAGAGGTCAGGAGGGGAGCACAGGTCCAGGCTTGGCTAACTCGTGACTCCTCCCGTCACCAGGAGGGGCCGCCCTTCCGGGCTTGACACCAGATACTGTGACGTCACATTTTTCCGGCGTGCTGTTTCTTCCTGTGTGACTCGTTATAATTAACATGGGAAAACTTCTCCCCACGGACTCACAGCCCAGGGTCATGTCCCCATCCAAACCAGTGGCCTGGACCAGGCCTGATTACTCCCTGGTGTGGTGGCTGGGCTCCCTCCCCTGCAGCATGTGGCCACCAGAGGGTAGATATCTGAACAAATTGACTAATGGAGGGAGGGTATTGTCAGAAAGGAGAAGGGCGCAGAGGTGAACGGATTTGGAGAAAGCGACCTAGTGTCTGCTTCAGCCCTCCTGCAAAAGGACCCCCTCGGCCGGCTGGGCCTTCACTCACTGAACACTGATGTAAATTTTTGGATTTTGCCAACTCTGATAATAATAGTTAGCCTGGAGTGAGCACTTACGGGGAGCTATTCTAAGTGCTTTACTGCATTAAAGTATTTAATTTCCAGGAGAGCCCCCGAGGCAGGTACCACTGTTACCCACCTGATGGGAAGGGAAACCAGGACAGAGGCTAAGCAGCTGGGCCAAGTGTACACAGCTGGTGGGCAGAGAAGCTGCAACTCCTGCCTTGGCAGCTTGGCTCCAGGGTCCTAGCTCTTAACCTCTAGGCCACCCTGCCTCTCGGAGGGCCTCTTTAGGAAGGGCATTGATGCTTACTTTGCATTCAGCAAATGTGACTTTTTGTTCTGCCTGGAGGTAGACCCTGGCCATCACAGAGACATCTCCGTAGTCACCGTCACTGTACCATGAGTGGAGGTTGCATTCCAACCAGAGTCATCTTGTCCCTGTAGTATCACCTTCAAACGGGCACTTGGGGATCTTCTTTCCTCTTCTGTCTGTGGCATCCTGCCCTCCTACACTCATTCCCAACTCCTCAGTCGCTTATGCTCCCTGCCTGCCCTGCAGGGTCCCGTCCCCATCCTGGAGCCATGGCAGTATCTGAGGCCCAACAATTAGGTTCTTCACATTCTTCAAGGGGGGAATCTGCCAGGAAAAAAGGACTAAAGCAAAGCTTCAGTGTGTTTCCAAGTTAAACAAGTTTTGGTCTTTTTACTCTTTTATCTTTTGTCAACTCCTTACATGAGGCTAAGGCGGAAGTAAACGAAGAGGATGACAAAGGAAAACCTCATCTTGCTTCTCAAGGTTTGGGTGGGGTGCGGTGAATGTTCACTGTAAGCCACGTCCAGGGAATCGCCGAGACACAGAAAGCTCTTCTGACTTATACAAGAACCCAGTGCGGGTTTAGAGATGTCATGATTCGTCTCCCACTACATGCAAAGAAAAAAAAAAAAAAAGAAAACTGTTGTTAATTGAAGACTAGAATTCAAGAATGTGTAATTCAGTTAAAGACATTAAAAGAAAAAACAAACCCTAAACAAACACCGCCCAGAGCCCCAGGCCGTTAGCTCTCGTACCGTCACCACCCAAATAGGGATGCTCTTCCAAGCCCAGGCGCCAGTGATGTCAGAACATCTGGTCTACCCAGTCAGCCATGACTAGCGTGTCTGTTGGACACCAAGCGATCTGACACAGCTTTTATGGGATTACCCTGGTGCCTCGGAGTAGAATAGATGCAGCCTTCGCCATTTCAGAAGCAATTAGTAAATAATCAGAGGTACTAAGCTGCTTGCTTGGTCTGTAATATCTTCATGAAAAAGACAAAAGTGATGGGTAGATTCATTTTCTTCAATAGGTGAGTTTTCCTAAAAAAGACATTTAAAAAATAATTGCTTGAGGAATAAAGAAACGGTTGTTTCATAAACACACCTTAGCATCAGAACACCACATTAGCGTGAATGGATGTATCAAATACAGTCTGTCTGCCTAATAAAAAGACTGTGTCAAACTCAACATGAGGCCATTTACTAAAACACACAAGCCTTTGGTTAATTCATAGTACTCTCCAAATCCCACTTTTATCAGCTCTCCTCTGGTGCACTTGGTATTAATTGCCTATTATCGCAGGTATTTGAACACATCTCCTCTTTCATCAGAAGGAAATATTAGCATATCGCAGAGCTGTTGGGACAGATTGCATCCGAGGCACTTTTTCCTCCCCGCAGAAAGTCTATCAATCATAACTGAATATAGTGATTAATAATGTCACAGCTCTTCTTCGTGTGTCTCTGTGCAACTGAATGAAGAGTAGTGCTTACATTTTGATCTAGAGAATTTCACATAACAAAACAATCAGCTGCCATTTTATAAAAAAAAATGATATTTAAGATGCTTCTACTCCAGGACCTATTTTTGGTGGCGCTATTATTAATTTACTAAAGGCTTTAGCAGGAAGCTAAAGCAAAGATTCTGTTATTTCAGAATTTGTATTATTTCAGACTGAGTTTAATCTTAAAAAAAATCTTCTTGCATGTGGCAAGTCAGTAGTACCAAAGAGGTGGCAGGGATAAGGGTCTAAAACAGTGTGGCACTGGCGGGGCAGGCTGCAGCCCTTGGGCTCGCCCGGCTGAGAGTGCATCTGAGTCCCGACACTCAACGGTCTGAGGGGCCCTGAGCAGACTAGTCTCCCTGGAAACTGTTTTCTCAGCTGTGAAATGGGGAAGCAGTATTGCAAGATTTTTCCAATATCGTTGAGATTCTTTGTGGGAATAAATAGAAAATGAACTTGCCATACTTCAGGGTCGACAGAAGTTACTCCAAAAATTAGGAATCTGCATTTGGAGGAGAGAAGACAAGAGTTACTGTGTGGAAACTTAAATGATACTCTGTGGTCATTTACGATCTATAGCTACAAAGACGGCTGTGTGCTGATGGTGCCCACGTTTCTATCTCCATCTGGGGCCCAGGACTCACCACTGTCCCCAGACCAGACCATAGCAGCTGACCATCCTCCTCGCCCCACCCCAGGAAGCCTTCCTCCTCTGCTCTCTTTGCATTTTAGTGCGTGGTTCTACCGTTCACTGAGTCATTACAGCAGAAGTCTGTGATTAGCCCTGATTCCTGTCTTTCCCTTACTGGCCCCTCTCCCACATTCGGATCCTCAGGAAGTCCTGTCTGCTGCATACCCTGAACCCATCCGCCTCTCTCCATCCCCACCACCACCACTGTCTCCAGCCTGGGCTGCTTTTCCTGTTCCCACTCGTGCCCCTTTCAAGCTCTCTTTCACACGACGCCCAGAGCTACCTGTTCAAAACATGAGTTTTGAGTTCTCATCAGACCCCTTTGGTTAAGATGCCCCAGGGCTTTTGGTTGCCCACTAAGTAAATGCTGGACAAACACCCTGGCTTCTGGCACAGCCTGAGAGGTCTCCCCCCGGAGGTCCTTTGGACCACACTATCTAAAATTTCACATTTTCCTTAACACTTCAGACATTCTGAGGTTTTGTTTGCTTACTTGTTGATCACGAGGAAATATGTTCCCTGGGAGTGGGCACCTTCTCTGTCTTGCTCGCTGTTGTAACTTTAGTGCCTTGATCAGATCCTGACACCTGATCTGAGCTCGCGAAATACTTGCAGGATGAGAAAATAAAGTTCTGCAGGAGACGTTCACAGTAGTTGGAATAGCCAGGAAGACATTCACGAGGAAGGTGAAGTTGGAGCTTGAGTTGGACCATGGATGGGACTGCAGTGCGTGCTGAGGTTGGGCTAGAGGGTGAGATGTGGGGTAGGTTTCGGGATTGTAGTCGGGTGTGCGAAGAGGATGCGGAGGTGGGGGCAGTGAGGAGACAAGCTCTGTGACGATTCTGTGGGGAGTTATGTTTCTCAAGGCAAGATGGGACAGATCAATCTTGAAATGTAGGCTGGAGAAAAAAATGGAAGTATTTAAAGGTTAGGTGTTAACCCTAAAACACAGGGCTGGGGGTAGTGGTGGTGGCGGTTCACTGAATGTGTCTGACGGGGCGATGACATGGGGGAGGCAGTATTTAGGGGATGAGGTCAGCAGCAGAATGGCTGCATTTGATGGGAGAGCCACAGGAGGCGGGGTAGCTGTCATCAGGCCTTGGAAGTAATCAGTCGCTCTCACATCATCATCTACATTCGTTGAGCGCCTCTGCGGTTTGGGGGATGCCGTGGAGTTCCTGAGACGGGGTCGGCTTGCCCCTCCTGGTGTGCCGCACTGTCCTGTGAGTGGTCTAGGGTCAGGGTGACAGTGGCCTCAGTATTCTTGGCCTATATTGTCTGGAGTGGGGCTCCCATCCTATGACTGTGGGCTGGGTTAGAAAGAAGGAGAGACAGGAAATATTTCTTTTATAGTTGGTGCCCTAGGTATTTAGACTTGGGGCTTCTTTTCATAGCTGTGTCAGAAGTTCAATGAGTAGCTAGGATGTCTTATTGTCTTATTAGATGTTGCAGGGAGCATTTTGAAAATGAAAATCAAATGTGGAGGAAGGCTTACATGGTCTGTAGTATAGATAACAGCAAGTTTCCCTTTTCACCATGGCTGCAAGGAGACTCAAAACCAGATATTTGGATTTTCACTCTGTCATAGCAACCATGACTTTGAGATTGCTTTAGCTCTTTTTTTTTTAAGTCAGCTCCCTTTTCCCTGTTGCCATGGGTCTCACTGAGATGTCTTGAGCTTGTTCAGGTTTTGGTAAAGGTGGGGTTTGCATCGGTTCAACAAGTCAGTGCCTAGTCCTCGGCTGTGGAGGGGAGCAAAGTCAGCCTTTGTTAAAGGTGAGCCATGCCCGGCCGCCGCCCCTCCCACATGTCCCCACACTGAAAGTTTGTGTTGATGAGGTTCTGAATGCAGTCTAATTTTTTCCTATCTGGTTTGGCTCATCTCTACCAGCTGGTAAATAGGAAATGTTCACGGTAGGAAGCCAATACTCTGCAGAGTGTAAACAGATGGAATCGATATAAAGTGACAAGTTAGACTGTGCTACTGAGAATACAGAGCCAAGACGGAGAACATAACAGTCAAGCTACTTATTTCGTTCCAGTTCATTTAGTCCTGAATAGCGCTTCATATCTGCACAGCTGTGTTGTTCTTTTCTCCCCCCCTTTCTTTCTTCTGGGTTGATAATGACAATTTCAAAGAAAAACTTTAATTAAAGATTTTATACGAAATAGCCAAAAGTAGAATAATAAGGAAAATGAGCATTGATGTGTTTATTGTTAAGAGAAATCCTTTTTCTTGGCTTCATTTAAAACATGTCCTCCTTGAATTAGAAACGAGTCTCGCTGTGGTGACGGAGAGGTGCCAGGCTGAGCCCCGCATTTTGCTGCAGAAACAAGACAGGGGGTGGCCCCAGGCCCCCTCTCGCAGCGTCTCCATCCGGGGGCATTGGGTGGGAGGCCATTTCCCTCCCTCACCTTCTCCTAGAAACCAGGCGACGGAGGTGGCTCCGGGTGAGGAACCGAGCAGAAAGCAGTCAAACAGGAGGCACGGGGAATGGCGCGGAAGGAGGTTGACGGTACCGCGCGGGCACCCTCGCCTCCTCCCAGCCCCGGCAAGGGCCACCGCAGGCCCGGGGCCTATTCTGCAGCCCGAGTGGGAGCTCTGGGCTTCAGGGAGGGAATGTTAGGCCTTTTCTCACCTCCTTTAAAGCGTCAGTGGTTCACAGCTTTCCTTCCTGGAGCTCCAAGTGCTGGAAAGAGAGCCTCAGACAGAGGCCCGTGGAGTGGCGCTGCCCCGGCTGGCTCGGCGCGCACACGTGAGGCACCTGGAGGCTTTGCCTCCGGTGGACGCGGGCCAGTCCGCCTTCTTCCATCCCCTGGCTCTCTGGTCACACTCAGGTATCAACGAGTCCAGCATAGACTGGTCCAGAGCTAACCCGGAGCTCGGATGAGCTGGGCGCCCTGCTCCGCCCTCCTTCCAGCCCCAGGGGCCGCGGGGGTGGTGGTGGGGATGCTCCCTGGCTCTTCTCTCCCCGGCTCGGCTTCCTTCCTCCCCAGCTCGGGGGCGATGATGAGGGCTGAGGTGAGGGAGCAGGCCCTTCTCCCTTCACTGGTGTCCTCTGTGCTCTTGGGGTGCAGGGGAAGTGATTAGGACAGTCCTCTGGGGGCCCCCGGGCTGTGTGGTTTCCTGGGGAGGAGGGTCAGCTCTGGCTTAACCCCCTCCAGACCTCCTCAGCTCTGCTCCTGGTGGCCCACCCCACATTCCATGCTGCTCACATCCCCTCACCCGAGGATCGGCCCCAGGAGCAGGACAGCTCAAGCCTCTACCTTTCTTTAAAAAAACAAAAACTTTTAATAAACTTCTACACAACTTTCCAAGTTTACTTTCCATTTACAGTTATTACAAAATATTGGCTGTTTCCCATGTCATGCAATGCATCCTCCAACCTCTCTTACACCCCGTGGTTTGCACCTCCCACTCTTGCACCCCTACATTGCCCCTCCCGCACCTCCCCGTTGGTAACCACTAGTAGGTTCTCTGTATCTGAGTCTGCTTCTTTTTCTGGTATATTCACTAGTTTGTTGTATTTTTTTAGAATCCGCATATGAGTGATATCACACAGTATTTGTCTTTCTCTGACTTATTTCACTTGGCATAATGCCCTCTAAGTCTGTCTATGTTGCTGCATGGCAAAATTTCATTCTTTTTATGGCTGAGTAATATTCCATTGCATATAGACCACGTCTTCTTTATCCAGTCATCTGTCAGTGGACACTTAGGTTGCTTCCATATCTTGGCAATTGTAAATAATGCTGCTGTGAACATTGTGGTGCATGTATCCTTTTGAATTAATGTTTTTGATTTTTTTGGATCTATATGCCCAGGAGTGGAATTGCTGGGTCATATGGTAGTTCTATTTCTAGTTTTTTGAGATATCTGCATACTGTTTTCCACAGTGGCTGCACTAACTTACATTCCCACCAACAGTGTACAAAGGTTCCCTTTTCTCCACATCCTCACCAACATTTGTTATTTGTGTTCTTTTTGACGATAGCCATGTTGAGCATCTTTTCATGTGCCTGTTGACCATCTGCATTTCCTCTTTGGAATATGCCTATTCAGCTTTTCTGCTCATTTTTTAATCAAGTTGTTTGGTTTTTTTGATGCTGAGTTGTATGAGCTGTTTGTACATGTTGGATATTAATCCCTTATCGGTCATGTCATTTGCAAATATTTTCTCCCATTCTGCAGGTTGTCTTTTTTTTTTTTTTTTTTGTCAATGGTTTCATTTGCTGTGCAAAAGCTTTTAAGTTTAATTAGGTCCCATTTGTTTATTTTTGCTTTTATTTTCTTTACTTTAGGAAACAGATCCAAAAAAATTATTGCTACATTTTGTGTCAAAGAGTCTTCTGCCTATATTTTCCTCTAAAAGTTTTATACTATCCAGTCTTACAATTAGGCCTTTAATCCATTTTGAGTTTATTTTTGTATATGGTGTTAGAGAATGTTCCAGTTTCATTCTTTCACAGGTAGCTGTCCAGTTTTCCCAGCACTACTTACTGAAGAGATTGTCTTTTTTCCATTGTATGTTTTTGCTTCCTTTGTCATAGATTAATTGACCACAAGTGCATGGATTTATTTCTGGACTTTCTATCCTGTTTCATTGATCTGTGTGTCTGTTTTTGTGCCAGTACCATACTGTTTTGATGACTATAACTTTGTAGTATAGTCTGAAGCCAAGCGTGTAATTCCTCCAGCTCTGTTCTTTTTTCTCAGGATTGTTTTGGCTATTCAAGGTATTTTGTGTTTCTATACAAATTTAAGAATTATTTGTTCTAGTTCTGTGAAAAATACCATTGGTATTTTGATAGGGATTACATTGAATCTGTAGATTGCCTTGAGCAGTATGATCATTTTAACAATATTGATTCTTCCAATCCAAGAACATGGTGTATCTTTCCATCTTGTTTGTGTCATCTTCAATTCTTTCATTAGTGTCTCATAGTTTTCAGAGTAAATGTCTTTTGCCTCTTTAGGCAGGTTTGTCCCTAGATATTTTATTCTTTTTGATGCAGTGATAAATGAGGTTGTTTCCTTAATTTCTCTTTCTGATAATTCATTGTTAGCCTTCTACCTTTCTTGATTTCCACTTAACCCATGGAAAATCCACACATCCTGTCCATGCCAACAACAGGTGTGCAGACTGCCCTAATCTGCCCCTCCTGCTCTGCTATCTCTGTTCAATTCTCAGTTCCTTTCCCCAGGAAGGCGCAGAGCAGATCACTGAGTCCACAGAAATGACGTGCCTGTCTGTCCTTCTGCAGGCACCTGTCCTGTCTCTGTAAGGATTTCCTTGGCTTACCAAAGCCTCTTCCCCGTAAATGTTGTAACACCCATCTATCCATCTACCCATCATCCATGCATCCATGCATGCATGCATGCATGCATTTCTCCTTCCCTGCCTCCCTCTGTCCATCCATCTATTTATCATCCATCCATCATCCATTTATTCATCCATCCATTCCTCATCCATCTATCCGCTTAACAAATATTCATGGATCCAGGCCCTATTCTTGGCCCTGGACTCCTGTCCACTGAAGACCTTCTTCCCCTCAAGGTGTCTGTTCACTTAGGCTGGGCAGTGGGGAAGTGAAGGGGGCGATGGAGTTGGGTGGAGCGGGGGAAGTAGTGCCGGTTCGGTGTCTTACTGTTCCCCAGCATGGGCGTGTGGCTCTCTGGTTATTTGGAACTCTGTCCTCAGCCTTTGGTACTGATCAGCAATTCCTATCACACCACCATTTATTGAGTATTTTCCCTGCAAGGCACCTGCACACGTGAGCTCATTCCATCTGCACACACCGGTGCAGTGCCCCATTCATTCCCGTTTCATAGAAGCCGGGACTGAAATTCAGATGAGTCAGGTTGCTGGTCCAAGGTAACCCAGAAAACAGCTGCCCAGGTTCTTTGTGTGGCTTTCCGTGGGAGGTATCTGGACAAGGTTTCCCTTCCAGTTCCTCCCTGCCTTTACTCCTCAGGGCAGGCACTCTCTGCTCCTTGTAGTGACACTTGGGAGTCTTCCCTCCATGAATTCATCTAAATCTTTTGGGGAATGTTTTAATTTAAGTTTGCTCCTATCACTTTTTTTTTTCCAGTAATCACTTACCCCCCCCCCTTTTTTTACTTCTTTCCTCTGTGAAATGGGGTGGTGGTGGTGGTGGTGGTGGTGGTGGTGGTTCTTCTTCTACCCCTCCCCCTCCCCCTCCTCCTTTAAAGCTTTCGATCTTGCTTTTTCCTAGCCCTGCTGTCCAGATGGAAGAGTCCAGCCTGTTTAGTCCATCTTCCCTGTGGTTCCCTTCCCTAGATTGCTTGGTTCTTGCATCATCCCCCAGGGCTCTGAGGACACGGAGAGGGTCAGATGCTGCCCTTCTCTCAGTCTGCAGTGCCACTGTGGGAACCTGGGGTGCGGTGGGGAGCTGGGGAGTCTAGTGGGGGGCTGGTTGGGGCAGCCACTCCTAAGCCGGGCGCAGGGCTCAGAGAAGGTGGGAAGCAGCTCTTGCTGGGCCCCTGGCCCCCTGGATGGGTCGGGCTGAGTCTGGTGCTGAAGATGGGGAAGGGTTGGGAGGAGAAGACTTCCCAGCTGCATCTTCAGAGAGCCCCAGGCCACTTCCCGGCTCCTGAGGCTTTAATTCAGAGTCATAATTAGCTTCTGTTTGGGTTTTCTTTTTAAATCCTCCGGGCTTCTCTTGTTTGTGCACCTGAAGCTGCTGTGACACCTACCACCCACTCAGATGGGAGGGAGGGGAGCAGGGGTTGTGAACTTCCCCTGTGAAGATGGTAAATATTTAGATCTTGGGGGGCCAGGCTGTTCAGTCTGACTGCTCAACTCTGCCCTTGCAGGGAGGCAAGCAGCCCCGGGCAGTTTCATTCCCATAAATGAACGGAGTGGCTGGGCGCCAATAAAATTTACTTTTGGATTTTGAAATTTGAAACTCATGTAACTTTCATGCATCACAAAATAGCCTTCTTTTAATTTTTTTCAACCATTTAAAAATGTAACACCCATTCTTAGCTTGCAGGCAGACAGAGTCAGGCGGCAGGCAGGAGGTGGCAGCACCCGGAGCCCGGGAGGGGAGCTGGGCCTCTGCAGGCACCGGGTCTGGGCGGGGGCACCTACCCCAGGCTGGTCCCTGCACTCATGGGGCAAGCCCATGCTTTCCTTTCTGAGAAGCTGGATTTGGAAGGAGGCCCTTCTCCTTTTGTGAGCTGTGTGGCAGTTTCCTCCTCTCTCCGTGGATTTGACCCTCTCTGAGCCCTCCCCCTGAGAAGTGGTGGGGAACTGAAGGGGGGCGGAGCACCTGGAGAGCAGGGGCCTGACAGGGAGTGGGGTGGACCCCCTGCTGCAGGGGAGGGGGCTGGGGACCACTTTCAGGCAGAACACACCAAGATGTCTGGGTGGAGGTCAGGGGCCAGCGATGGGCTGGAAGCGCGGCAGGAAAGCCTGGTGTGAAGGTGCCGGCTCCTGCTCCAAGTGGAGAGTGGACGGCAGGGCCGGGACGGGGCCTTTGGGCAGCAGCATAGCTGTGAACTCAATCACGCAAGTATTTATGAGCATCTACTCTGCCCAGGGACTGTTCTCAACTTGGGGGTGCAGCAGCAGATGAAGCCAGGTCCCCTCCGCGGCATTTACATTTCAGTGGAAGAAGAAAGACAGCAAACAGAAAGAGAAACATGAGACATCCAGGTGTGGATGGACGCGAGGGAGAAAAGGGATGAGGGCGTGCTTTTGTGCAGGTGTCAGGAAGGCCTCCTGGAGCAGGTGGCACATGACCGAGACCTGACCGAAGCCCCTGAGGGAGCTGTCCAGCAGAGGAAACCCAGCATGCAGAAACCCTGAAGGGTGCACGGGCTCAGTGTGTGTGAGAAAGGGCAGGGAGGCTGTAGCTGGGGCAGAGGGAGGTGGGGAGAGCGGGGGGCTGTGGGGGTGGCATGGTGGGGAGGTGGCGGGGCTCAGATCAGCTGGAGAGCTTGTGAAGTAGTTGGCTGTGGCTGGAGCCCAGGGACTTGAGGTGAGAGTCGGAGCTGGAGTGGGGGGTAAGCAGAAGCTCAGACAGAGTGACTCTGAATGCAGACTTGTCTCATTTTTATCAAAATGGTAGAGGTCTAGCTGGCCTAGGAAGGAGCCCGAAGCTGCCCACGTCAGCCCTATTTCTCCCTTTACCGTTTCCTCTTCTCATTTCGAGGGGGAGGGAAGTGGGGCGAAGCAGGGGCCGGGGACTTTTATTCCTTTGTACTTTTTCTTCTTTCCCATCATATGTGGGACAAGTCTTCACACCACGGCCCTAACTCCGGTGCCTTTGATAAGCCTCACCATCTGCAGCTCCATCTAGATCTTGCCAAACTTCAGTCTGACAAATGATAAGAAACTTGGAGACATACCTCTGGTGGGTGTGAGTTCTGTGCCAGATTCGCTGCTTCGCTGCTTCCCGCGCCGGAGATCCATATGGGTTGCTTTGGGTTTTAAAAAAGCACATCGCCTCATGTCCTCTCGTTTTACGAGGAGAGGTGAATCAGGATTTGGCAGCAAACAAGGTGCTGAGATTTTTCTTTTGCCCGTGGGCACAAGTGCTCTCCGTGGCCAGGGCTCCACTCTTGCAGACAAAGTGATGGGGCTGATGGTGAATGCGCGAGCCCGTTTCCTTCCAGCTGGCACTGCGTGGCTCCTCCTCGCTGGGTGTGCCCCGTTCTGAACATTAAGATTATTTTGGCCAAAGCCCTCTAGTTGGAGGAGGTGGGAGATGTGCGTACAGTTTAGCACAGGGCTTTCGTTGCACGTAACAAACGCCAATTAATATTTGTTCAGTTATCATAGTTTTGTCATCTTTGTCACATTGAATGTGACCGTCATTACTGTCAGGATTGGCCCTGAGGAGGCATGTGTTTGTAGACATGTAACAGGGCTTCCTCGGAGTGTGGCTCTTTTCCAAGCAGGTGAAAAGAGGAGGGATTCATTCATCCATTTGCTCAAGCAGATGCACACTGAGCCTCGCACTCCGCCGGTGGCCGTTCTAGACCCCGGGAGCGGGGGGCGGGGGTAGCAGTGAACAGAACCCTGCTCTCAGGAAGCGGATGTGCAGGAGGGAGAGACAGACAATAAAGACAAGCATTAAATTAGTTGGTGAGAAGCACTTTGAAGAAGATGAGTGCTCGGGGTGGGGGCGGGGGCGGGGAAGGCCTTCTGGGTAAGATAACATTTGGGCCAAGACCCGAATGAAGTGAGGGAGGAGCCAGTGGGTGCCTGGGGAGGGACGTTCCAGGTAGAAGGAACAGCAAGTGCAAACAGCAAACGCCTTGAGGCAGGAGGAGCCTGGCTGGCATCTTGGGGAGCAGCAGAGTTGAGCCAGGGGCCGGGTGGCAAGATGAGAGCCAGTCCGTGGGGCCCTCGCCTTTGACCTGAGGGGCTGGGAGCCGCTGGAGGGCAGGGAGCAGAGGGCATGCTCAGCCTTCCGTTTAAACAGAATGCCCTGGCGGTTGCATGGAGACTTTCTGTGGGGTCGGGTGTGGACGCTGGAAGACCAAATGGGAGGCCGTTGCACCAGCCATCGGGCGTAAGGCAGAGAGACAGGGCTGGATGGTAGAAATGTTTTGAAGGGAGGGCTGCGGGCTCTCGGGCTAGGCTATACGTGGGATGTGAGATGAGGACCCAGCAGGATGGACCTGCTGGAGGGGACAGGGAGGCTGGGGGATAAGCAGGCTGGTCTGGCGAAGCTGGGATGTCTGTTAGGCTCTCAAGGTGGATATCAGCAAGGCGGGTGGAGATCCTGACCTCGCTCAGAGGAGGGGACAGAGACAGACACCTGAGGGCGATCCGGTGGTTATTAAGGCCACAGGGCTGAGCCACCTGGGAGTAAGTGGTTAGAGAACCAGGAGGCCCGAGGCCCATGTCTGCAGGCACCCAGAGTTCAGGAGGCAGGGGAGGAACCTGGCAGGCACCAGACAAAGCCAGAAGGAGGAGAACTGGGGGCAGGGGTGTGGGAGCCACGGGAGACGTGTGTCCAGGAAGAAGGGGCAGTGACCTGGGTGGAGGGCTGCAGCGGGGACAGCAAGACGGGCCCCCACGAGCCGCCAGGTCTGGCAGAGTCACCCTCACAAGGTCACAGTTTCTGTGGAGTGGTGGGTCCAAAACTGATTGGGTAGGGGAGACACGTGGGAGTTAGGGAGCAGGCAGCTCCAAGGGGGGATTTCTGCAAAAGGGAAGATGTGGCTGGAGGAGGAGGTGAAGCGAGGAGGGGGCTCGTTTCTAAGGCGTTTCACCGTAGTGGGCATGAGAGTGGAGTCGGAACCACGGTGCAGGAGCGGGTCCTCGCATGCCCGGGAGTGGCGGGGTCACACGTATCACAAGGGCAGCGTCCTGGGACGGGGGGAGGCCGATCGCTGGGTATGGAGGCAGACAGGCTGGGGGTATGGGGGAGCTTTAGGCTATTGCCTTCCAGTTGCTTCTCTTTTCTCTGTAAATAAAGAGGATTATCAGTGGAGAGGACGGAGGAGGGGTGGGAAGGGAGGGAAGGAGAGTGGAGACTGTGGGAAAGGCTACCTGGTGGTGGTGGGGCGTGGGGGTTGAGTGGACCACGCCGTAGAGGAGGATTACGATGCATGCCCAGTCGGGGGTGTTGGTGGTCTTGAGTGAGGGGACCCAGGTAAGTGCTCTCCAGCCACATCAGGTGCTTGGAATAGGTGGTGAGTTGGACTTGACATGGGTTAGAGGTTAGAATCTTGCCAAGACAGAGAGATGCAGGAGGAGGAGGGAGGTGGCAGGTGGTTATACAGATGGACCCATGGCTGGAGGGGAAGGGTGGTGAGGAGGAGAGGGAGGGGAGTGTGGAAAGGAGCCGGAGCAGCAGGTGGAGGTCTGGAGGGGAGAAGGCTGTTGGAGGTCAGCCGTCAGAGGAGGGAGCTGAAAGGTGGGACTTTCACGTGTTAATGTGGGGCTTGGTTTTGGAAAGCGGCAGTTATTGGTGACAAAGTGTGAGTCTGAACAGGCAGTGGTAACTTCTGGATGGGAGAAGGACCGGGAGCTGAGACTGGGAGTCGGACCCCACGAGTGGTGCTGGAGGCAGGGCAGGTGTGATGGGGGCAGGAGGGCCCCAGATGACCCAGCCAGGAGCAGCCAGGGAGGAGCCCTTCTCCCACCAGCTCAGTGGTTCCTTCCCAGGAGGGCTCTGCCCGAGGGCTCCTTCTGGGTCAGCCCCAGATCAGAGAAGATGCTGAGGAAATAGGGAACAAACCTGATCATCTTGGAATCTTCCCTAAACTCCTTCCTTGAGGTGCAGTAATTTTCCTTCAGCTCTGGGCTGGACTTGGATTTGATCTAGTACAGGATGTAGTCAGACCTCCCCGGATCTAGCCCTACTGACGGTCGTCACTCTTCATCCACAGTCCCACCGTCATGCCCTCCCGTCCTGCCCCAGCCTCCTCCTAGCTCAGATGTCACCTCCTGCAGGAAGCCTTCCAGACGGCTCCACTGGAAGTGTTTGTTGTCTTCTGTGAAGACGACAGCTCCTTGTTTGTCGCTGTTGTTTGGCACTTGTTTCCATGGGTCACCTTGACTGAATATTTATTTGCATGTCTTATCTTCTCCGTGGGAAGTGGGGTTCGGGGATGGACGTGAGTTTGAACCCCAGCATCATTATCGTCTAGCCAGGTGATGACAGGTGACTTACGTTGCCTCCCCGAACCTCGGTTCTTACTGAAGGTGGGGAAAGGTTACTTCCTTCGTGTGGGTTGGGAGGATTCAGTCACATGGCTATGGGCTGGACACACGTGAGCCCCCGAGGGTGTTTCTTTCTTTCACATAGAAGTTGCTCAGGGCAAGCACACAGCTCTGCATCTCCTGACCAAATGCCTCTGCAGGTCTGTGCCCGGTAAATATGCATTTGCTGAATTTGGGAAAGATGGCTATAAAACTTTCCTGTAATATCTTTTAAAAATTCAGAGGGGTTGAAATATATACTCATATTTTTCAGCTCCTAGTAAAAATAGTTTGCATATGGCTATGAAAAATAAAAATTGTCCAAGTCCAGCTATGCCAAAACTATAGTTTTAAAGTATCAATTAACAAAAAAGATTTTTTCATATGACTCTAAAAGGGAGTGAATTGTGTATGAAGCTTACTGCTTTATATCAGTAAGTTTTTTCTAAAAAACTAAGACCATTTACAGAGAAAATTGCTTTGAAAACATTCAATAAATGTAAAGTGTCCTTTTTTCCGTAGACGTGTCATTTTGCAGTACCTACGACCGTGAGTCTTTGAAAACATTTTATTTTACAAGAAGTATTTAAACACTTTCACTTTTTTTAAAATTGTAGTCTTGATTTTTACCACTGGAACTTTTGACTTTTCCTAAATCTCTTTTTATATACAGATTTTCAAAAACATTAAAACTGTTATCAAAGCCTTTAAGCTCATTGACATTAACAAGACTGGTCTGGTTCAACCACGTGAGCTGAGGAGGGTTCTGGAGACCTTCTGTTTGAAGATGAAAGATGACGAATACAAACAGTAAGTACACGAGAGTGTGGCGGGAGGCTGCTCGGCAGAACTTCAAACCAGCTTCACGGCGGGGCCTGGTCGGGCTCAGTGGGCCCAGGATGGTCCTCCCTCCCGCCTCCCCTGTTGGCTGGTTCTGAAGGAGGCACTCAATGGGCATTTCTCCCGTGCTGGTGAAGCTCTCCACGGGTTCTCAAAAGCGAGAGCTAATGGTTCTAGTTCCTCAAGCACCCTCGGGGAGAGTCATCTGGCCTGCAGCTTTGAGCACATCTCCATTATTTAAGCAATCCATCACCAAGTGTCCCTCTCTGCCTGCTTGGCATCATGCCCGCCATCCCATGTGTTTCCAGTTCACAGTTGATTTTTACTCAAAGCCCGGGGTTAGGAGAAGAGTGAAAAATTTCAGGATTTATTCGTCGGTTGGTATGCTCCCTGTTGGCTCTCCATCCTGATATAATAACAGACACTGAATTTGCCTTTGAGGACGGTCTTTGCTGAGGTTGGGGTGGGCATTGTAGCAGGGGGATGGTGAATAACGAATGCTGGGCTGCTTCACGGCATTTGAGAGCCGCCACCACCTGCTCCTGACTCGAGGGCAGTGTGTGGAGGCCTGCACAGTCATTTTTTTGAGCCTACAATAAACTCTGGATCATTTAGAAGAAGCCAAATGCTTGGCTTCTGTGGCCACTTGAGTTTTGAATGGAAGCCACTAGAAGGGCGGCCATGTTGAGCGTAATTTATCTAGTACTCAGCCAAGAGGTACTCTTCCTCTTCCTGCCTCTCCCTGGTGTTTCTAAATACCCTCCAGGCCATTAGCAAAAGTACCAAGCCTTGTTATTTCACTCTGAGCCTGAGAGTTTCGTGATACACTGCGGTTACAAATCGCTATGAAAATGGGTCGTTGTGATTGCTTACATAGTTTTATAAAGACGATGTTGCTTCCGTTAGTAGAGGAATTTGCTCCTGTAGCAAGAAGTCTAGAGGGCAGATGACAGTGTCATGGGCACTGCAGGGTCTGAAAAGCAAAGAGACTTTTTTAAAAAATGGTCATTTCCTAGTCTTTTGACTATTTTCTTCTTTTTCCCTCTTTATAACCCACCTCAGAATATAAAGGACATAATAGATGTTTTAATTTTTACATCTTTCTGACTGGGAAAGTGTCCAGAATAAGATCCAAACAAAACAAATTAAATAATTTTGTGCACGCAATTATAGAACAGAAGCAACACTCTTCTAAAGCAGGCAATCAAAAAACAAAGCAGTGTTTTATTTGACAATAAACCTTGTGTTTGGCACTGCAGTCTCCAACCTAGTAAATCTATAAAAAATGTTACTGTCTGTTTCCCCATCTCACAAGTATTGAATAATAAAGAACTCCACAAATTTTTATTCGAGATTTTTTTTTAAACCTTAAAAACAATACTGTTTGCATGATAAGGCTTGAGGAACTTAACATAATAGAATTGCTTTCCTTTAGAACAGAAGCGCAGGGGATCAAAAGGAGACCATTTCTTCAATTGCTTTAATGCTTTTCTTACTGAAGCTCAAGAAGATACTCTTTCCTTGAGAAGCTGCTTCAGCATTAACTTTGCCTTTTTAGTGTCTGAGCAGGAAACACAATGCATTTTTGAATCCTTTCTTTTATCTAACAGCTTTCTATTTAGTATCAGCCTTCAGTGCTTGGTGAGGTAGGAATTGCCTTGGGCTTCTAAGTCAGGCACACCTGGGGTGGGGTCTGTGTCTGCCCTCCCTGGTTCTAGGGCCTCGGGCAGCTCCTGGGCTTCCCTGAGACTCAGCTTTCTCCTAAAGAAATGGGGACCGAGGGAGCCCACCTTGCAGGGCTGGTGTGACAGTTCCACATAACGCGCCAAGCGCACCTGTGATGTGGCCGGCACGTAGTAGGTGCTCGCTTCACAGCGACGCTGTCGTAGTCATACAGATTCCACAAATGCCCTTCACTCTGAAAAACAGTTCTCTTTAGGCTGCAGAATATCATCCAGTCTGTGCAGCAAGAGGCAAGGGAGAAGATTATCGCCAAATTTACACTTAACCAGACAGTCCTGAGACCCGCTGGGTTTGGTTCTCGCTTTCCCATTCACCCCACCCTCCCCTCCATTGTCCCGCAGGACAAAGTATTTGAATCCGGGTAAAATAATTTATGAGCAGTCCTGAAAAACAAACAAACTCACTAGAGGTCAGCCTGCTGCTGGGGAGATGAATGAAGCCCAAGGCACAGTTCCGGGTGGTGATGCTGGAGAGGTTTTGGGGTTGATTGGCGTCATTCCCTTTGCACCTGAAGTCGGCTTTCCTGTGTGACTGACTTACCCTAGGTATCTGCAGATGTGTGGGTTCTCCTGCCCAGAGTTCAGCTCCCTGGGAAAATGGCCTTGGTTGCTGCATCTTAGGAGTGGTTCTGTCTCCCGTGCCTTGATTCTTGTTTTTAAAAAAAGCCTTTTGAGATACTGCATCCTTGGGAAATACTGAGGCTTTATTTTTGAAATTTAGTCTGTGGGAAATATTACCGTGGGGTTCTGTCTGTCTGTCCTCAGTGAATACGTGTTGGGTATTATGAATAGGGGGGAGTTTGGCATTAGGACAGGGCAGGATTCTCTTATGAGCAAATACCAGTTTGCAGGAATGCTGAATTTCCCCAGAAAACAGGAGAGTTGGTGATGAGATTTTTGTCCACATCCTGGATATGTTCCTGGAGCCGCAGGGGAGCCGAGGCTTTCTGTAGGGCAGCAACTTAAAAGGAACACCCTAGGTGCCACCTTCTGGGTTCCTGCGCTTGCAGCTTATTTGTGGCAGACCGAGACTACAGATGAAAGATGGAGCTGTTCAGGGAGTTTCAGTGTTAACATCTGGCAGCCATCATATCTCAGGATAATTTTTCTTATTAGAACAATAGGCAAGATCCATCAAAGTGGAAAAAAAAGTATGCATTGAAATGAATACATGACATTACTCTTTGTTAAATTTGGAAAACAGAAAAATAACAAATACTTTAAGTGATAATTACTAAATTTTTAGAAAGCATCATGAAATTAGGTAATTATAGAAACCAACACATATGGAGACAATATAACCAAACATTTTAAAACTGTCAATTTTTTTTATAAATGTAATAATGCAGAAATTATCTGGAAAACCATTTATCAAGTGGCAGATTTGAATAAAAGAAAATTCATTTTAGAAAGAAAAAAGAATCCAGACATTCTATTTATCTTAACTTAGAAAAAGAGTATCTCAGTATATTTCAGGGAGAGACATTGCTTAAGTGTTTTAAAATTTCTCTTTATATATAGAAATCACAGACTGCTCCAAGAAAAGCTCCCCCCTCCTACCATTAACTGCTTTAAAATGACACGCCATCCTGGGCATCCATTTCTCTCTGTGAAGTGATCTAGTTGGTGAAGAAGGTGGGCTATTTCTCCCCTCCACCAGCTCTAGATTTCTCTGGCTATAGAAATTTTATGCTGACTCATGGCCCAGATCCATCTCCCCTCCAATTATTAAAGGAAGCAGACCCTGTTTTGCTTTTGAGCACAGAGGTGGCCCCTCCCTCCTGCCAGAGGAGGGAGAAGACCCTCCCCAATGCAGGCAGGGCGCAGGTCCTGGACGTTCCTGTTCATTCAAATCTGTATGCAGCCATTTGGAGGCTGAGTGGAGTGATCTCCATAAAGTATCTGCATTTTTTATTTTTAATTAATTCATTTTATTTATTTATTTTTTAATTGAAGAACAGTTGATTTACAACGCTGTGTTAGTTTCAGGCGCATCTGCATTTTTGAATCTTACAGTAACATTTCCTAGGGTTTACTTCTTAATTCCAGCTCTAGCTAGAAACACACATTAAAATTAATGCCAACCCCAGTGTAAAGGAATCCTTGGTTAAACAAAAAAACAAACTTGCTTCATTTAGATTCTCTGTATCATAATTGCCGAATACTAATGAACATTTCTATTTTAGGTTTGCAAAACACTACAACATTGATAAAGATACTGCAGTGAATTATAATGTATTTTTGAAGAACCTCAGTACAAATAATGACTTGAACCTTAAATATTATATAAGAAGTCAAGGTAAGTATTTTTAAAGATTTCAGTAGCCTTTGGCATGGTAATTCCTCATCTGTGAATCTGTCCTGTGGAAATACTTTTCAAATATGGAAAGTGCATTATCCACAAAGACAGTCATGGTATCCTTATTTATGCAAATAACAAATGTCTAACAACAGGAGAAGGGCTAAGTGAATGACAGCATATCCACATGGTAGCATGTACAGCCACAAGCAATGATTTCCACAGTGTTAACAATGACATGGAAAATGTATGTGGAATATTAATAAATAATTGGAAAGAACCTCCAAAATACAGATTGTCATTAAGTTTAATATCTCTGGGTGTTTGGTTCTTTCTGCTACTTCTGTATCTTTAAAATGTTTTGATAATGAACATGTTATTCCTTTAATGATGGGAAAAGTTTTAAAACAAAAAGGCAAGCAGTTGAGTAGTTGGTATGGTCACACTGGACCTGGAAAGCCAGGCCCACAGGCGTACACCCTCGAGAAGAAAGAACTTTCCTTGTGCTGGTGGTCTTCATCCCAGCCTCATGTCTGGGGCTGTTGACCTGCTGCCTAGTTCTGGAGAGAGCAGGGGTCCAGGTCCCTGAGGATGAATGTGTGAAGAATGCAACTGGAGATTCTCCCTTCCAGGCCTTGGGTCGTTGGAGATAAGAATTTCTTGCCTCAGAGGGTTACCACCTGTGACTGGCTCATTCAAGATGGGTTGTCACTGCACGGTTTCAGCTTAATTCATTGCAACAAATATTCATTGAGTACCTTCTGTGAGTCTCAGGTCTGTCTGACTAGCAAACTTAAAAATCACAAATTCTCCGATTTCAGCTTAGTTTCACTAACTGAGATAGCTTATAGCAGAGTCCAGGACTCTACTTTTCAAAGCCTTCCAAATTTGGGGAATTACTAGACAATCTGACCCTGCTTACATTTTGTTAGTTCATGTGCACGTCCCTGTGCTCCTAGGCCCCTCACTGGGTACAAAGCCGAGTAAAATACTCTAAGAAGTATGTGTGCATGTGTGTTTGTCTGTATGTGTGCGTATATGTATCTTTTTTAACAGGGCAAGTAAGACACAAAACAAATCACATAAAAATAATATTAGAAACATCTATTTATTGTACTCTGTGTAGTTACTTTGTAACCCTTGATTTTGACTTTATTTCTCTCAAATAAAAGCACTGCGAGGTGGGTCTTATTATCCCATTTTTTAATATGAGAAAACTTGGACTCAAGGACGCTAAGTGAATTTCCCAGTGGTAAATGGTTTGTTTGTGTCGGCATCAACACTTGAACTGTTCGGCTCCAAAACAATTTAAATACCTGTAAGAGAAGAACAAAATGTCACGGGTGCTCACAGGAGGAAGAGGGATGCCTGATTCAGGGGACACTTCTGCAGGACCAGGGTTCACAGGATGTGCGTGACAAACACTGCGGGAATGAACATTCTAGTCCAAGCGCCTCTGCCGGGGAGCATGTCTGGCTGAAGCGTGGGCTGTGCATTTAGCTCAAGTGGGATAGAAAGTGGTATCTACCCTGATGATAGAGAATTTTCATCACAAATAAGTTCACACACCTAATTTGATAACCATAATAACTGACCTCACCTACTGAACATTTGTTCCATGCCAGGCACCAGGCTGAGCAGGCTTCTCGACTGTCTCTTTTCGTATTCCCTGCAGCCCTGGGAGGCAGGCACTGATGCAGATGAGTAAAAAGATTGAAATAAACGACCAAACCACTCCTACCACCCAGAAATAACCACTCTCAGCATTATTCCTGGTATCTTTCCATACATAGATATGGAAAGGGGAGACAGATAAAAATACAGTTGTAAAAATGGATTTATATAGGTGCTATTTTATGTAAGTATTACCTTTTACTTGAATGTATCAGAAGAATCGAAATGGAAATGATGCTAAAGACAATGTCGAATATATCTCTTTTGGCTGCATGTAATGCCGTGGTCACACTTTCCCCTTCAGAACATCACAGACTTTGATCCCTTGCCTTCTGGTACTGAGTCTGCTATGCAGATGCCTGAAGATGGTCTAATTTTCTCCCTTACTGATGATTTGCTTTTTCTAGCTGGTTGCCTGAAGAATTATTTATCCCTGAATTTTGCTGGCTTAGCTAGGATATGTCTTGGTGTTAATAAGCTTTCTGCATCAGTTTTCCAGAACACAGTGAATTTTCAATCTGAAACTCAATTCTCTCTTCATTTCAAAGACCTTTTGTTTGTCTGTTTTTATACATCTTTGAATAAATCTTCTGTTCCATTTTTCAGACTGACCTCAGTGATACAAACTCCTTATGTTGGATTGTTTTCACCTTCTGTATTAAGTTCTCTTGAAGTGCTTTATTCTGTCTTTTCCCTCCATATTCACCATCATCATCTTCGGTCTTTTAGCTAGAGCTGTAATTTGATTTTCACTAAGGTCTATTCTAGTCCTTGCTGTGTCAGCTTTATTTATTACTTCTGTAATGCCATTTCCTTTGGCTTGCTATAGTGTTTTCCCCTCTCATTTTATTGTTTTATCATCTTGTTATTGAGCTCTTGTTTTAAAGAACTCATGTTCCTATTAAAATGTTCTGTGAAGTAATTTTGTACCTAGAATTACATTTTCTTCCAAGTTGGGATCTTTGCCTTTTTGCATTATTCTCCTCTCCTTTCTCCTCTTTCCACCAACCCCTTCCGCCAATGTTTTCCCCATAGAGTTTGTGTAATTTTTAGAAATTTGGATTGATTGAGCATCTTTATTCCATTATTCATCTTTAGTTAATCAGAATCTATCTTCAAATAATATTACACTAATTCACACGAATTATAAAGACTTTAAACAGTATTTTCTGAATTCTTCTCTCCTGTCCTCTGTTACATGACTGTCATACATTGTACTTTTACATGCACTGTAAACACAGGATACATTGCTCAGCTTCTATTTGTCTGCTGGGATTTCCTGTCTGTTCATTCATTAGTATTATATTTTCCTTCAGATTCTCAAAACACTATTATTTAAAAATTTTAATCTGCAAATTCCAACATCTAAGTCATTTCATGCTTTGGTTTTTATTGATTAATTTTTTTCTTAAATGTGGATCACAGGTTCCTGGGTTTTATTTTTGTTTTTTGTTTTTTGTTTTGGGTGTGTGTGTGTGTGTATGTCTAGTAATTTTAGAATTTATCCCGGATATAATAAATTTTTCATTGTAGACACTATGGATTCTGTTACATTCCTCTGGAGAATTTAAGTTTTTGTTTCAGTAGCCAGTTTACTTTAGTAGAAGACTAATCTTTGTCTTCCCTGAGGGGGTTAACACAGGAAATATTGGTCCTGCTGTTTTGGTCTTAGCTGGGCCTCTGGTTGTCTGTTCCACACATCTGTAGTTCAGGGCTTAGCGAGAGATTTTGGCAGAGTTTATTCACAGACTTCGGAGATCCTCTTCTATGCCTTTCTTTTTGGGCTTTGTATCCTACGTTCCAGCTGCTGTGGTAGTCTGAATTCTCTTTTCTGATTCCTAAAACCGGTAAGACACTGGGTTTATATCCAAACTCCAGCTACTTAGTATGTTTCCAGCTGAGGCTTGCCCTCAGGCAAAAGGCCAAATAACAGGAAACTCAAAGAGTGTTATTCCATTTTTCCAAATATTAACTCCAGTTTATGTCATTTGCTCTCCAATGCCTGCAGATAGTTTTCCGTTTCTATTTTGGCTGGAGTTTATAATTGTTATCTGCTGGGACGGTTGGTTCAATGTGAGCCAGCTCACCATAACTGGAAACAAAACTTTCTGGCTGCCCATGTAAGTTTCTTCTTGCTTCAGTTTATGCTAGTAAATTTATTTATTTATTTGTTTTGATAATTTTTACTATTTTTTCTTTTGCTTATTTTATTAAGTATTATAAGAAGGGAATCTCCAGTTCATATATTTGCAGCAACCATTATCTATGACTTTTCTAAATATAGAACAATATTTCTTTTCCATAATTTTGCCGTGTGTGTCACTGTGAACCCCCATTAGAGTTCCACTGCCCCAGGGTGGAGCGCGCACAGGACGCGGCATCAGAAAATGGGGCCTGGGACCTGCCCCACCAAGCGAGGCCTGCTTGGCTCCCCGTCTCTCTGCGAGGCTCCTGCAGCTTCTACGCTCTGAGAGCCCATGTTTCAAGTGCTGGGCCCACTGAAGTCACAGAATTCCAGACTGAATTCTAAAGACCTGGCTTTGTATTTTATCATGTAGCCAGAGGGATCCACTGGGGAAGACTTACTTTTTTTCTTTTCTTTTTCTTCTTTCTTCTTCTTTTTTTTTGAGGTAGGAAATGGAATTCCAGATGACTAGCAGTTTGTTAACTGCAGCTGAGTAGTTATAAATGTGCTTAATTTGAGTGAAGCTTATTTGCAGACATTTTAGGAAATAAATCTGGGAAACCATTTGTGATTCTTTGCAGTCGACTTTGAGACAGAAAATGGCTATATCTTAGATTTATTTTATTATCTTTTATTATAAAAGTAATACATGCCTGTTGCAAAGAAGGCCAGAAAACACAAAAACACAAAAGCACACTTCCCTGTAATCCTACCACTGTGTTCTTTTGGTATGTTATCCTCCTAGGTTTTGTTTCTGCTGTGTAGACGGATGGATGGATGGATGAATAGGAGGAGATATTGGCAAATACTCAAAATATTAAAATGAAAATTAAATTATACTGGTTTTCCTCTTTTTCAGTCATGAAACAATATCAAGGAAAAATCTTTGCATTCATGATTTAGACAGGCCCTTTTCTCCACCCCCAAACAGTAAAAAAAAAAATCCCCCAATTTTTATTATGGACATTTTTAAACAGATAAAAATAGAGAGATTAATAAAGTGAACACTTCCCCCTCCATTTACTGACCACCCAGACCAATCAGAGGCAGTTTTTCATACCAAACACATTCAATCACCTACAAAAAGTCTATTCCTAGACAGGCCCCTTGTTTTTAACGTCTGTGCAGAATTTCATAGGCCGGATGAACTGTGATTTATAAAACCAGTCTTCCGTTAATAGACATTTGAATTGTTCCATTTTGTCCCCTTCTTATAAACAGCACAGAACATATCTCTACTTTTTTTTTAATTAAAAAAGAAAGAACATATTCTTGCACATACGTGTGTGCTGAGTGGCCCGTTGTTCCCCGGTGTAAAGCTCTAGGAGGGGATTTGAGGATATTCAGGTTCCAGGTTTTCTGTACACAGGCCAGAGCTGATTCCTTTCTTTGTCATTTGCCTTGATCCTTGCCTTTGTAACAAGTAGAAAAAAATACTAACCCGTGCTAATTAGACTTTTTAAGTTACCAGTGAATTCGAGCAGTGTTTCATACATCTGTTGGCTTTAAGTCTTTTTTCCTGTGAATTACCTTTTTAAACCTTAGTCTATTGTGCAATTGGGGATTTGTAGTTATCTTACTGATTCATAAGAGCTACTCATATACTGTGGAAATTAACCTGCATTTCTCATGTATGTCAACAGTAGTTTTTCCCACTCATTTTTTTCATTATTATTTGTGTGGTTTTTTACCAAACAAAAATTAAATATTTATGTTGTCAGACCTATCTATTATTTAAGCGATTTCTGGCTCTAATGTGTCCTTTGGAACACAGTGATTATGTATTATATATATTATGTCGTATTTACCTTAATTTCCTTCGACTACTTTTACGGTTTTGTCTACTTGGAGTACATTTACTCTGTCTAGGTTTATCCTCAATAAAGTAGCAAGTAGCTTCATTTTATTTTTTTCTAAAAGGTTTGTCCAGTTATATCAACATCACTTACTACACAGTTCATGTTTTCAGTTTATTCAAGTCTTAACTTTTACCAGACAGGTAATGATGCAAAGGAAACACTTACTATTTAAGTGTAGCTTTGACAGTCTTAATACACTGAAGTTCTTTTGTTTTAATAGAAGTCTTGTGGGAGGATCAACAAGTCAGAAATTCCAGAAAAGAGTGCCTCCCCAGTGCTGTTTCATCTGAAGACACCTGGAAAAACTCCTCCTTGGATGAAATCGAGAGGACCTTTTGCCAAGAGGTGAGAGTGTCTCCCTATTGCCAGGGTCACCAAGGTGCGACCAGAGGAAGGGCACAGCTGCGGGAAACCAGTAGGCCTAGGTAGTATTTCTAAACTGTGTTTGGAACCTACCTCCACCTCCCCAAACCCTGAGGCCTCCTCCAGCTCCTGATAACAGCAGTGCACTGTGACAGCAGCGGTGATGAGAGCTGGGTTCCTATGCGCCTCCATGGTGCCACTCGCATACTGAATCCAATAAGAAATGTTTAAGATTTATGTAAAGACATCATACAGCTTTACTGAGTAAAATAAAGGAAAACTTGAATAATGTTTGAATGCTGAAATGAAGCGGTCTTTTCTAGTTCTTGGAGTGGGAGATTCAATATTAACACCTGTTCTCCCTACACCTGGGTGGAGATGTATATATAATATTTTTTTCTTTTGAAAAGTTACAATAGGGGGCTTATCCTTTCACATATAAAATATTTTATAAAGGTCTAATAATTAAGACAGAATGGCGCTGGTGCAGCAGTGAACATTCAAATTGATTTAAAACATGGTTGGAAAATGGCCCGATCGTTACATATGAATTTAGCCTATGATGGAGGCATTCCAAGAAAGGAGGGGGGGGACAAGGGAGTGGAATATTCAGTAATTACTACTGAGATAATTTGCTCGCCAGCCATTTGGGGGAGGAAAGCTTGCATTCTTTCACTCTCCACACCAAAATTAATTCTATATGCATCAGCTATTTAAATTTTAAAATAAATAGTGTGGGTAAAAATTTTTAATCTTGAAATTTAGACTTTTAAGCATGAAGTAAAGCCCCCAAACCATAAAGAAGACAACTGATAAATTTGACTATATTAAAATGAAAAAGGTTTTGTACAGCAAAACTTTGTAAATACAAACAATAAACCTGGCAAAACGTGTACCCCTTAAGTGACAGATAAATCGTAACTGTCCCTAACATGTAGAACTTTTATAAATTATTAACATAAAAATGTCAGTAGAAAATTGTCGATGAGGAAAAAATTAACAAAAGCCCCTATTGACAGGGGCATTGAGAGGGAGCACATTAATATTCTGTTGGTAAATTGGTAAAACTTATTTTCTCTTGCTGTTAATGAATGTATTGTTTTCATGAAAACATGACCATTCCAAAACACATGACCGTTACAAAAAATGTAAGCAATTCTGAAAAGTACAAAGAGGAAGGTAATAAATTATTAAAACTCTACCACCCAGAAATAATCAAAGGCAGCATTTGGTCACCGTAATTCGAAGCCTGACTTTATTCACACACATAGGAGGACGGCCGCCTCTGTGGGTAGGTGGATACGTAGACAGAAATCGTTTTATAAGAAGAGATTCATGCTCCTTTTTACAAATAAGGCATATTTAATTTAAATTTCTTTGAATTTACCAGAAGTTAAAAAAAAAAATCACCATCGCCCTCGTCATTAGCCCTTTTATGGGTCTGTCCCTGTGCCAGGCAGTGTCGTAAGCCCCAAGCAGCTCCAGGAGTCAGAAAACCCAAGGGCTTCTCTCAGTGCTGTCCTCAAGTGAGGCCAAAGAGATCTCTGAACTTTGGACAAATATTTCTGTATCACAAGAGATATTAGGTCTCAAAAGGGATCCTGAGACAAGAAAAGAGGCTAAGAAAGCCATTAAGAGTTGGAGAAGTGATGGCGTTTTAGGTTGTCTCCCTTACAGGCAGTGTGGGCCGGTTCTCTGCTGTGAAACTCCCTGTGACCAGCGCTTCCTGTTTCTTCCACCCTCCCTCCCACCTCATAATTTCTGCTGTTCATATTTTCTTAGTCAGAGTTTATAGTATTTACATTCTATTCTGTTACCATAATTCCCCCAGTTGTTTTGCCTTCATTTTCTACTTACATGGATTTAGTGCACATCACTGTACTGCAATGCGAGCATGGCTTATCCTTTCCAGAGTTCTTTATTTTGACTTATTCTTTGGTTGGCTGGATTTCATTGTCAAGTAATTCCCTCAAGAAAGGCTCATGGGTGCTTTATTCACATTTGAGACTATCTTCCCCCCCCCCCCACCACCCTTTTTTTAAACTAGAACAACAACTTGGCTGAGTATAATTCTTCCATCATTCTTTCTTTTCCTCAAAGTGTTGTATTTCTACGTTGTCTTCTGGCATTGGGTGTCCTTGAGAAGAATCCTGAGGCCAACTGATTTTTTCCCCGTTTTCTACCAGGATGCCTAAAGTAGTTTTTCTTGTTCCTTGAAGTTAGAAAGCAAAACTAAGCTTTCTTGCTTAGTTTTGAGCATTTTTGTTAAAGTTTCCTGGAACACAGTATATTCCATTGATGTACAGATTCCGTTCTTCTCAAGTCGCTAAAACCTTCTCCCTCCATCCTTCCTTCCTGTCTTCCTTCCATCTTTCCTTCCTTCCATCTTTCCTTCCTTCGGGGGTGCTCCCAGATATCCTTAGATTGGGTCATCTTTGTCCTTGATGGCTGCCCTGATCGCTCAGATTGCCATAACCCTTTTGTCTTTTTCCTCTGCCTTCATTGAGAGTCTTCCAAGCCATTCCTTTACTACTAATTTTAATCTCAGCCTTGTCTTCTTGGTGTTGCTAATTTATTAGTTCCTGTAATGATGATGTTTTTGTTTTCTATTTTCTTAGCTTTGAAGTATCCTTCTAATCTCTTTCATTGTTTTTTCATCTCGTCTTCAAGCTTTTCTTTTAATGAATTTATATTCTTCTTTAGTTTCTTTTTTATGGTACAAAAGCTGGTGATGTGTTTATATATTTTTTTGTATTGTATTTTCTCACCAAGTGGATTCTCTGTCTTTTGCTTGATTTTTGCTTGTTTCTTTCTTTTCTTGTTTCTTTCTTTTCTGTAGTGTGTTTGCATAGTTGCAAAACCAGTTATTTTCACTGTTTGTGCCTAGGATGAGATTCACTTACATTATGGGTATAACTGTATTATAATTTTCACTGCTGTACAGTTTTCCATTAGCAAAATATACACAAATTATACATACTCCTGTGGATGGACATTTGGATTGCTTCCTGCTTTGTGCTAACCCAAATGGTGTCACTGTAAGTGGTTGCTTACACATGTTCTGGGGCGTATGTGCAGAGGCTTCCCTGGGAGTTACCCCACAAGTGGCACTCCTTGCTATGCTGGAGGGACTACGCTCCTCAGTTTGAACTGGCAGTGTCCAGCTGTTTTCTGGAATGCCAGTTTGCACTCCCAGCAGAAAAGCGCGAGTGCTCCCGTTGTCCTGTGTGCTCGCCAACACTTGCTATCAGTAGTTTTACATCTTTACCAGGCTGATGCCAAGTGAATGGCATTTCAGCTATGATTTAATTTTCATTTCCCTTTTTACTGACGTGCCAAACAGCTTTTTGGGTTTTGCAACCTTTCCTTAGAACATTTTTGGTAAAAGTGTATCCATTTTTAACAAATATTTATTGAGTGCCTACTGCATGCCAAATTGTGCTTCATCTTAGGTAATTATTAGTGAACAAAACAGGCACAGCCTTGGCTCTTGTGGAGACTGCATGACCTCACATCAGGGAGAGAGATGTCACACAAATACACGTTCATGAACACAGTTTTCCTCAAGGCGCTGACAGAAGAGGACAGGCTGTTATAGGAGAGACTAACAAGGGGGCCTCATCTAGATGGGGGATCAGGGAAACATTTATAAAAACCAAATGTGTAAACGTGGAAAATGGGTGTATCTTTCACTTGTCCATCAGTAATATGATGGCAGCCATACGTCATATAGAAGTGCGACGCAGAGACACCTGAGTCCTTATGGGAAACGTTTCATGATAAATTGTTAAGTGAAAAGAACATTCGTCAAAACTGAAAGCATAGTATGATCCCACTTTTGTAAAATTATAATATGTGTTTATGTGATCGTTGCAGTTTTGGAGCACTATGCAAAGCCCTGTGAGTAGCCAGACTTCCAGGTGTCTTTATGTCCTTTTTTATACTTTGCTGAATTGCTTGCATTTTTTCCTTTTGCTTCATCGTAAACAGTTACGATGAAAATTCCTAAAAGGTTCTGCATGTCGCAGAGACATTACTGCTGTTTCACTCCTGCGCTTTTTCTAAGAGCTCTGGATTATGTCAAAACACCCTCCTGAAAAAAACCTTATTGGAGACCAAATGTCATTAAGATATTAAAAGTGGATTTCATTAATCCAATAAATACACTGAGACCAGACTTCGTGTCTGGCTCTGGCTTCTCTCCATGAGCATCTTCCCCTAGGCAACCCGCCTCCCGAGAGATGGGCAAATTTAGCCATATTTTGGGTTAATTCTGTGCAACTTTGTAAGAAGCTTAGGCCCTGTGACTCTAGATCCTTGTAAAGACTTCCCCGTAGGTTGCCAGTGTTCTCGTGCACCCTAAGGAGTGTCCGTGAATCCACTGCTTATTCCTTTAGTGGATGGGGGCTCTTGTACTATAGTTCAACATCCCAGCAGCCTTTTAAACAAGTCACCTTTTACACCAAGTTGGCCCTTATCTTGTTTATCTCTTTATTCCAGCTAGCAGGAAAAAGTAAATTCAGACCAAGTGGAGAGGGTCGGAAATATTGAAGAATATTGTAGTAAACAGCAGGAAAACCTTTGGAAGGAAAACTAATCTTCACAGCATTTTTATGAATCATATAAAAATCAGTGGTTAACCTACTTTACTGCATTTTAGAAGTCCCACAAGCAAAGCTCATTCACCCTGGTTCTTTGTAATTCCCCGTGAAAAAAAAAAAAGCTAATTAAAGAAATGTCCAATGTGTACTATGTTTATGAAGTCCTTATATTAACAATTTCCCTTACAGTAAGAGCTACTTCTGTTTTTAATAAAATGTTACCAGCTTTTTGTTTGATTGACCTGACTTAATCAGGAAGAGCATCGCATGGGCTCACAGTAGGAATGGCTTGAAAGTATATTAAGAAAGATGTATCAAACTGGCAGATCCACCAAGTATTTTTAGCTCCAAAATTTGAGTTAGAGCGATTATACGTGCTGTTTTTCCCTGAGAAACTTGTCTGCCTTGTCAGTTGAGTAGCTGTGATGGGGGATACTGTTTCGTAGGGAGCTCATCAATTAAACATTTGAAGTTCAGTACATGCCAGGGTAACCTTTTTGATCAGTCTTGGAAAGGAAAATGTGAAGAGGTTTCGATGAAAATAAAGTGGTTGAACAGCTCCGTGCAGCTGATTTCTGTGAATGCAATATTCTTAATTTTAATTCATCACAGTTTTTGAAGTCCTATGAAAAGGTTGAAAAGGCCCTGAGTGCAGGGGACCCCTCCAAAGGTGGATATGTATCTCTGAATTACCTAAAGATTGTCCTCGACACCTTTGTGTACCGATTACCAAGAAGAATTTTCATCCAGTTAATGAAAAGGTAAGAGTCTTGTTGTCTCCTTGACTTTTTTTTTTTTTCTTTTACAAACGTCAACTGTGAGAATAAGGAACAGCTTCATTTATTTTTTATTAATGTTTTAGACTTTTTTTTTTACTATTGAAAATTTCAAACACATGCAAAGGTAAAGAGAATAATATAATGAATCCACTAATGCACCCACTACCCAGCTCCAACATCCCATGCACGGTCCGTCATTTCACGCCCAGATTTTTTTTTTCAGATTTTGTTATATTTATTTTTAAGTATTTCATGTTTTAAATATTATAATTGGCACTGTTTTTTATGAATTTCAATATCCAATTATTTGTTGCTAGTATATGAAAATATAATTGACTTTTGTATATTGGTTTTCTATTCTGTGACCTTAATAAACTCACTTACTAGTTCTAATTGCTTTTTTTTTTTAAGCTGTCTTTTTATTGAAAGTAATAAATTAAGACATTCATCTTCAGGTGGTTTCACCTCTGCATATAAGAATCAACAACATGTACATTAGGATGCTCACAGCGTTGAGTAGACAGGAATTCATCTCAGTAGCAACAACATTCACTGACCTCAGAAAGAAAACTTTCCGTTTGTAGTTATTGGCTAGTCTTATACATTGTAACTTTCCAATAATATAATACTTTAAAATTAAAAGGTTTTGAGGAATTCACATCTTCTGTGGCTCTTCCTCAAAATGAAGCCGTTGGCCATTTGCTGGAGGCACTAAGACCCCATCCGGTCGTCCTGCGAGCCAGCACTTACGGTGGGACCGTGGCTGCTGGTGTCGGCAGTCACACAGCACTTTTGGTCTTTGGCAAAGCTGATGAAAACCTGAGTTTTCAAGGGAAATAAAGCCATTAGTACTTGGTAAACTTGGTAAAGGGAAGAAAGAATGTCAGTTCACACACACACATACACACGTGTGTGGGCACAATGGGAGAGCAAATAAGGAGAAAACTAGATTCCATAGGCGTGCCCGGATATTTTTGAAACAAACACCAGACATCATGTTTCATTGGAGGGACCTCACCATGTCTCTCAATAAGAACTCTTCTTAAAAACATGGCGAAAATACTGTTTCACACCTAATGGAATTATCAGTAATATTAATAAGTATCCAGCAGGGTTCAGATTTAACTGATTGCCTCACATTTGCTTTTACAGTTGGAGCCAAGATCCCAATCGAGTCTGTACATGGCAATTGACTGATGTGCCACAATTCTTTTCTAATCTGTAGGATCCCTCTCCATTTGTTCATTTTTTTTCCCTTATGATACATTTGTAGAAAAAGTCTGGATATGTGAAGTTTCTTATAATTTAAGTCTGACTGATTGGAACCCTCAGGGACATTTAACGTGCTCTCCTGTCCCCTCCCCAGCCCTCTGCCCCGAACTGATAGGTATACAGATCCAGGTTCAATTTCTGGGACGAGAACACATCACAGGGTATAGAGAGCAAGCTGGCTGTCTTTCTTTTTGTGATGTTAGCAGCCCCTGTTGATTGAACATATATCCGTTAATTCACTCGGTATTGTAAAGTGGTGATTCTCTGTGTCTCTCATTTCTTCATTTACTGGTGGGAGCTCTTCTGTCATGGGAACTTCCCCTCTCCAGCTATTTGGTAACAGTGAAACACAGGGTGAGAAAGGCAGGGCATCCTTGGTCCTTTCCCTCCACTTACGACTTTTCAGAGTAATGATTGGTTTCCTAGCATCCTCCCAAAGTGAGCAAGGAGTGATTTTTCTTTAAAAAAAGTTATTATGCACTCATGAATGTTAGCATATTTGATGTGTTTCGGTTCATTACAGTTACTCTTTTCATTGATACTCAATTTGTTCCATCTTGGCCAGTGGGAACCTGAGCCCTGTTGCTGTGACTCTGAGAGTCTCTGCTAGCTTTCGTGCCCCCTGGTGCAACCAGATGCTCTGGGCTCTTCTGGTACCTCTCTTGCCCTAGGCCTGGAATCAGCCATTTCTCCAAGGACCCCTGTTTCCTTTCAGTTGGAAGTGGTATATACAGACCACACTCTGGGGGAGGAGTACTGCCTTTAATTTACCTGGTTCTCTGTCCAGGTAACTCAGAGAACCCTTTCTCAGGGGAAGTGGGGTGGAAGCTGATGGAAAGATTGTCTTGTGAAACTCGGAATAGTTGGTGGACACCTTGGGGTTACCTGGAAAGGATGTACATGAGAGAAGAAGGAAAAACCAGTATTCAACCAGACCAGCTGGACCCGTTTCCCACAGCCCTTGCCTTTCGTTCTCAGCACCCTGTACATCCAGAGGGAGTCACCTGTGCGTTACCAACGTGGCCTCTAGAGTGAAAGGCAAAATTTGGCCCTAGGAGTCAGTATTGCCGTGGCTCAGAGGACAGCTCTACTGTCCTGCCCATACATGGCGCCGTCTTTTAGGAACTTCTTCTTGAACAGCTAAAAGTTTACAGCCATTTCTTTTTGTTTCACTTTCAGAATTATACAAATAATAACTTAGCAGCAATAATAGAAATCAAAACCAAAAAGTCACCATCCACCTTACCTAACAAATTTACTGTTTTCATTTTTCTACATTCTCTTCCACTTTGTATCCATATACATGTACAATTTTTATATATTAGTAATCGGAATGCATCCACAGTTCTATATCATGCTTTTCAAATAGGAATGCATATTATAGTCATTCTTCACATTGGTTTCACAGTCTTCAAAATTATAATTTTAATGGATGCATACTGAGTGCTTTTCTCTGCTAGACATTGTGGGAGGTGCTAAGAATGCAGAAATAAATAACAGATAGCTCCAGAGTGGCTTACCAGAGTGACGATGGCCATGGAGACTATGACAGTGCATAGAGGGAGTGTGTTAGGAGGCTGAGGGTGGCCAGCAATGCAGTGGCGTGAACCTGTTCTAGGCAGGGGCCCAGGGATTTCTGAGTCCTGACCTGTGCAGCATCCACCAGAATTCCCAGTGGAACAGGGCACAAGGGGCAACAGCAAGGTGATCTCCCGAGAGCTGGTGTGAGGAATGATAATGAGGGGTGCCTCCTGTGCACGTGGAGGCACCTGGATGTGAACATTGTCGTGTCTTCCTGGCCAGCTGTTTCCTTTATAGTCATATTGTTACCCCTTTATCCCTCTGGTCTGTGTGGTCTATCTTATCTGCTGTGAAAACACCCAGACAGTTTTCTTTCGATTCATGTTTGTCGGGTACCTCTTTTCCCAGCCGCTCACTCTCACTCTTTTATTGTTGTATTTTTGGTTTATTTGGTGTATTTGTAATTGGTGTGTTTCTTGTAAATATCCGTATTTTTTAATTCCACAATGAATATCTTTGCCTTTTCCTTTGTTCAGTTTAGTCTGTTTCCATTTATTGTGATGGATGTGTTTGGATTTTCCCAGCACTTTGCTTTGTGCTCTCTGGGATTTACTGGGCTCTTTTCTTTTTTCTTTTTTCTCCATCATGTTTGGTTCTGGCCGAGTTTTTCTCATCACTGTTTTTTTCCTCCACTGCCTTGAAACTTAAATATTTTGTTTCTATTCTTATATTGATTGCCTTTAAATTTTTAATATGTGTTCTAAACTTATAAAGCATAAAGTAAATCAACATTTCTACCGTCCCGAATAAAACAAGCACTTTCAACCGTCACGTTACCAGGGCTGGTGCCTTGATCTGCTCTTGTTTTGATAGTACTTGAATTAGTCGTTATTATTGGTTGTTTGTTTTTTGTACAGTCCATGCTTGTTTAGGTTTTCCCATATTTCCCAGGTTGTTGGTAAACTCCTGGCTTACCCCTTCCCTGCTTTTCAAATCTCACTCCTTCCTTCTGAATTAAATTTCCTGAAGTCTGTCCTTTGGTAGTCTTTTTAGTGAGATCCTGTGAGTGATAAGTCAGTGTTTGTTTTCAGAAATGTCTATTTTCCCCTTATTTTTAAGTGAAGATTTAGCAGGGGATAGAGTTCTTGTTTGAGAGTCTGTCCCTCTCAGCACCTGGAAGACACTCTGCGTGGTCTCTGGCCTCCACTGTTGCTCCGAGTGCCAGTCCCTCCTAGGGGCTCTCTTGTGTTCTTTTCCTGGTTGCCTTTAGGATCTTCTCTTTTTATTTCTGGTCCTTTGCAGTTTCCCTACAATGTATTTCAGTGTAGATGTCTGTTGTTTAATCTCCCCAGACTCATACTGTCTCGTTCTGAGGATTAATGTCTTTCATGGATTTGAAAACATTCTCAGCTGTTCTTTTTTTCTTTAATTGAAGTATAGTCGATTTATTTAGCTGTAATTCTTTGAATGCCATCTCCACCCCATTCTCATTGGTCTTTTTCCTTCTGGACTCCTATTAGGTAAGTGTTGGACCTTCTCATTCCAGTTTCCGTATATCTTAGGCTGTCTTTTATATTTCCCATGTCTTTATCTCTGGGCTGCATTCTGGCTACTTTCCTAGAACCTGTTTTGATTCACTAATGTTCTTCAACTGTGCCACATCTCCTCCCAGCCCTGCACAACCCCTGTCTCCTAACCCCTAAGTTGACGTTAAAACCCAGACCCCTTAGAGACTCTGTCAAATCCGAGGCTGTATCAGCACATGCTGCTCTGTCCTGGTCTGGTACCTTGGGATGCTGTGATGACAGCTCACACTCCTACTACTCTGGAGTTGGTTCCTTCCTTGCTTCTAGCCCCTATGCCTTTCCCTTTCTTGGTTTCAACCTTAGCTGTATATTTAAAATAATTCCACTGATGTGTTTATTCCAGTAGTTGTTGATATAGTTGATGGATTTCAGTGTGATTAGATCAGGAGTTCGGGCAACTGGCAACTGTGTTGGCAGAAATCTTACCTTTATGTATTCATGCTGTGTGGGAAGTTCGAGAAGTCTCTGGAGAGCAAGCAGACTGGGTGGAACCTTTGGGAGGTACACAGGAGTGTCCCACGTGGATAGTTGGAGCATTCCAGCCAGGGAAAGCAAACAGCATTTTCAAAGGGGCTGGTTTGACTGGGTCATGTTCAGTTGTTAGGGCCTTTAATTTTATATACCAGCATGTATTTAATCGTTTCACTGTCATTTAAGTCTTTAGGTGCCTTTTAGTTTTGCATATGTTTGTTTACTCATTCACTTGTTTAATCAATCAACAAATAATTCTGGAACTTATGTACTAGACATTAGGGACTCATTGGAGAATAAGAAAGGTGCGATCCCTGCCCTCAAAGAGCATTACCTGCTCTGTGGGGGAGGCTGACATCAACAAGTATATAAGGAATGAAATAAAATATGGAGTATGATGAGGGCCATGGGGGACACAGCAGGGACGTAATGGAGCATAACAGGAACTCAGACCATCCTAGAGCAGTCTGGAGGGGCCTCTCTGAAAAAGCGAGGTTTAAATGAGGACCTGAGAGGTCAGAGTGCAGCATGGGAAGAGCCTCAGGGGGGATGCGGCGTGTTCTGGGGCCTAGTAGAAGCCAGTGTGCCTGGAGCTGGGTTGGCCAGAGGGTGAGAGGGCCGAGAGGTGAGGACCAGCGGCAGGTGCAGCCTGGGGAGGGGCTGGGGAAGCGACACTGGAGACGGAGTTAGAAACCCCATCTTCAGGCACATTGCTTTCTCCTCTGGCAGGCATTTTCTCTTTCCTCAGAATGTTCTTCTAAAAGTCGGATTTGAGGACAGAGTGTGAATGCTTGTACGAATTTCTATGAGAATTGCAGAATTATTCCCTCAAAACATAGTAACGATGTACATTGCTGTCAACACTGTGTTAGTGTTCTAGTTTCATACTCTTCCCAGCGCTGAATATTAACATTGCCTTAAAATATTGATAGCTTAGGAGGGATAAAATGGTGCTTCGTTATTGTTTTAATTTGTATTTCTTGGAGGGATATTGAGGTTGGACATTGCATGAGCCTGTGCATGCTGTCTCCCCTGAAGAGAATCCTCTTCGGGTCCTCATTGGTTAGTGGCCCTACTGTTGGTTTTCCAAGTCAATTTCATCACCTTTTTGTTGAATAATTTTTTATAATTAGACAATGATTAACAGATAACCCTCTTCCGTCACAGGCGCTGCTGCTGTTTCCCCAGCTGGCTGTTTTCCCATCATTACATGATACCTCATTGTTTCAAAGTTTACATTTTAATATAATCAAACACATTAATCTTCGTCTTTTGCGATGTCTTCTGTGGCTTGAAAATCTTTAAATTCATCATTCTTACCCAGGCTTGATAAAAACTCTTCTACTCTGCTTGTTTCTCTTGTTCTTGGAAACAAAACACTTTAATCCCTCCTGACATAAGGTGGGGATCCAAATTAAAATAATTTTTCCCAAATAGATAATCTATTTTACCACCCCACTTATTAAATAATCCTTTCTTTCCACCTTATTTTCAATGTCTGCTCTGTCGTATAAATTCTATCCATAATTTGGTTTAATGTATGTTTCTGTGTTCTGTCCTGTCGGTCTCGATTCCTCTTGTACGTGGACGCCTCTATACAAGGTTCTGTCTCCAATTGCCCATCCATCCACCTGCCTTTATATTTTCTGTTCTATCTTTAGAGAGAAAACTGGGTTCTCTGCACTGTCAGAGTTCTTTGTTTCTCACCTATTTCTTGAATTACATAGTGATTGTGAAGGACTAACCACTAATTATGTCACCTCCTAAGAAGAGAGAATCTGCTGGGCACCACCATGAAAGCAGTGGGCTACGAAAAATGAACTGGCAGTGGGACTGCTGTCCCGCAGTGGGTGGCCCTGGGGTAGTCCTCGGGTAAAGCTGACATTCCTCTTTCCTCTGCTCCCCTCTCAGGTCCCCCGAAAAGGAAGTACAGTGGGACTACTGGTATTGCCAGAAGCAAACACCCTTAACTTCCCTCCACCTTTGCACTCAGAGCATCACAAGAAACCATAATTCATCTTCTAAATTTCAGTTTAGTATTTTTGTTAACTTACCAGGATATGTCCATGATTGTATTGGACAGATTCTGAATGACTACTGTATTTAAAAGGTAATTTAAAAGTTCACTAAAAAACCTGTACAAGAATGTCTATAGCTGTATTCATAATCACCCCAAACTGGAACCAACACAGCGCACTTCAGCGGGTGCTTGGATAAGCAAGCTGGTACATCCCGGCAGTGGGATATTTCTCGGGAATAGGAAGGAATGCACTATTGATACATACAACGTGGGTGAATCCAGAGACATTCTGCTGAGTGAAGTAGCTGGTCTCAAAGGTTTTTACTGTAGGATTCTATTTATAGGACAGTTGGCAAAAGGCCAAACAATAGGATTGGGGCAGAGATCAGTGGTTTCCAGGACTGAGGGCGGGGAGAGCATGACCCCAGAGGGGCAGCCCTAGGGAGGCTGTGGGTGATGAATCTGTTCTGTGTCTTGCATGTGGTGATGGTTTCATGAATCTATGTGTGTGTTAAAACTCATCAAAGTGTACACACAGAAAAGCCCATTTTACTGCATTTTAATTTGAGAAATGTTTTAGGCAGACAATACAGAAAAGAATAAAGGCGGAGGTAAAATAAAATGTTAACTCTTATGCCCAACAAAATGACTCAAGAAATTATTCTATCAAATTTAAGAATGGAAAGAAAAAAATTAGGCATCTTTTTGAGTTTGTTATTTTTTTTAAATACTCAAGATCTAGGGCCTAAATTTAAAACCCTAAAAGTTTGGTAATGAGGCATAAAATCTTGATCCAAATAATATTTTAGGGACTTTAAAAGCTATTTTCCATATGTATATTTTAATGTAATGGCAGATTTAACTGAATAGATAACTTGACCTTTATTACTAACATGCTGTGCTCTTCAATGTCGCCTAGCCTTTTATATAAAGTAGATCTATTCAAAACAAAAGCAATGTTTAAATATGATGAATGAGGTTTGCGGAATGGTTGAGAGGGTGGGATAAATGCATGACTCGCGCGTTCACCGGAGACTGTGCCTCGTCCATCCATCAGGTGCGCAGGTCCTCACTCAGAAGCGTCTCCTGGTGAGAATTTTCCCATTCGCTCAGGTAGCGTGAGTAGCCTGGCAGAAGCTATGCAAACAAAGAATTAGCCGTTTACCCGAATTACAGGAAGCGTAGGAGCAATACCCTGAGATATATTTTCAGTTATTGCCTAAACCTTTTTAACCCACGTTTCCTGGATTTCTTCTGTTTGTGTGACGTTCTAGAAAAGGCCAAACAACAGGAACGGAAGAGAGATCTGAAATTGCCAGGACTGGGGTGGGGGAGGGTGTGGCTCAAGCGGGGCCGCACAAGGGAGATTTTGAGGGTGAGGGAGCGGTTCTGGTTCGTATTCTATTGTGATCATCTCAGGCTGGGCGCGCATTGGTCAGGGTCCAGGCAGAAGGCAAAGTTGTATGCCCTGAGTTTATTGAAGGCTCTTTTACCCAGGTGAGGGCAGGACTAAGTGAAATTAGAAGATGGAGAAGCATCTTTCCTCGGCCTGAAGGTGCAAGAAAGGGAGAAGTTACTGAGAGGAGGCAAGAAGGGTCTGAAGGAGAGAGCCACCCAGGAGCAGACAAGGTTTTCGATGTTGGAGAGTAGCTGCCGCCAGGCTGCAGCCCAGCATTTGGGCTGGGGAGTAATGAGCCCACCTGCTCTCTCCTTCCATCTCCTGCTGGTGCCTCCCACCGGCTAACCTGCTGCAAGCCAGGAGCCCCAGGGGCCAGTTGAAGCAACCCGCCGTGCAGAGTAGAGAAGGGCGGAGAATGGATCTGGAGGGACAAACGAAAAATGTCCAGTGCCACCCACCATCCTGAGCCTCAGCCACCATAGAGGGATGAAAATCCTTGTCCTCTGTAGGGATGAAAACCTTGTACCCCCAAACAGGAGCTACCCAGAGTCCTGCCTCCCACCTGAAATCTAAATGTTAGCTATATCCATGTTCTTTTTAAATAAGGTGGTGGGAGAATAGGAAACATACAAAACATACAACACACAGCATGCAAGAGAGCTGTTAAAATTCACGTTATTGTGACTGGTCATGAAGGAGGTCTAAATCAATCGCTGCAGCATCCTTCATCTGCTGTCTGCTCTGCATCCCCCTTGCTTTTTTTTTTTTAAATTGAAGTATAGTCAGTTACAATGTGTCGATTTCTGATGTACAGGCTAAACTGGAAAATAGAGGAAACCATAAAGAAAAAAATAAATTCCCCATAATTGTAATAGCCAGAGATGGCCACTATTAATATTTTGGTATGTTTCCATCCAGAATTTTTGTATGTGTGCATGTACACACACTCCATACATGCTTAACATAGTTGAAACCATGTGAGGTATAAATTATGTTCTGTTTTCTCACAGAATATTATATCGGGAGCATTTTTTATATTGTTTAAAGAAACCTTTGAAATTAATTTTTATTTAATGCATAGTGTTTTGTCAACCCTTGAGTCAAAGGGTTTGAACGCTTCCAAGGTTTACATTACATGTTGCTAAAATGCGCTTCAGAAGGGTGTTAATTTATTCTTACAAGGGAAGTTCATGAGAATGTTTTTTACCAGCATTTAATATTGCCATTTTTAAATCCTTGCTAATTTGATAGGTGAAAGCACAGTTTCTCCTTGTTGTTTTGATTTGCGTGTTCTTGACTGCTATTGAGTTTGCATGATTTTCGTGTTATGTTCTTTCTCTGGGAATAATTGTTCAGGTCCTTTGACCATTTTCTATGTTTCAAAAATATTTTTTACCCCAGTACAAGTTACATAAAATAAAATTCTTCCTTAAGTGTGTAGTTTAATGGGTTTTGGCAATTGTATATATTTAGTAACCACGACCATAGTCAATACAGAAAACACTTCCATTGCCCTAAAATTCTTCATTTGCATGTAGTAAGCAGTCCCTCCCGTGACCCTCAGCCCCAGCAGCCACTGATCTGCTCTCTGTCATGGTCGCTGTGGTTTTCCATTTCTCAGGGTTCCCACAAATGGAATCATACATATGTAGTCTTTCGTTGTTTGACTAATTTTTTCACTTTCCAGGTTTTAAGAGTTGTCCGTGTCGTTGCACATCTAAACACTCCATTAATTCTTACTGCTGAGTAGTATCCCATGGTAGTGATAGTTCACAGTTTGCTCAGCCACTCAGCAGTTGATAGACGTCTGGGTTGTTTTCAGTTTGGGGACATCATGGAAGATGCCGCTTATGAACGTTCACACGCAAGTCTTTGTGTGGACATGTTTTTATTTCCCTTGGGTAAAATACATAGTAGTAAGGCTGCTGGATTGTATGATGAGTGTGTTTAAATTTATAAGACACTGTCAAACTACTTTCCAAAGTGGCTGTGTCATTTCGCATTTTCACCAGCAATGTGTAAGAATTCCAGATGCTGCTCGTCCCCACCAATGCTTGGAACTACCAGTCTTCCTAATTTTAGCCATTCTAGTGTATGTAGAGCTATCTCTGTTTTTATTTTTAAAATTTTTGTGTGTGTCGGAGGGGATTCGGTTTGTTTGTTGGTTTGTTTGTTTTAATGGAGGTGCTGGGGAATGAATGTCTCTGTTTTTAATTTGCATTTTCCTGATGGCTAGTGATATAGAGGCTCTTTTCCTGTGATTATTGGCCATTCTTATATCTTCTTTTGTTAAGTATCCATACAAGCCATTTGTCCATTTTTATTGGATTGTTTGCTTTCTTATTATTGATTTGTAAAATTCTTTATATATTCTGGATATGAGCTCTTTGTCAGATGCATATTTTTCAAATATTTTCTTTCAGTGTGGCTTGCTTTTTCATTTTCTTAACTCTGTCTTTTGAAGTTCAATTTTTTTTATTTTGATGAAGTTCATTTTATCAATTAAAAAATTTTATGGGAAATTTTTGGGTGGTCCATTTTCAGAAATCTTTGCCTAACCCAGTAGCACAAGAATTTTATCCTATGTTTTCTTCCAGAAGTTTAATCATTTTAGCTCTTACATTTAGGTCCATTTCTAGTTATTTTTTGTGTATGGTATGAGGTAAGGGCCAAGGTTCATTCTGTTTTTGTACAGGTATCCACTTGTTGAAAAGGCTGTCATTTTACTAATGAATTACTTTGCACCTTTGTCAAAAATCAGTTGACCATGTAAGTGTGAGTGTGTTTCTGGACTCCAATCTCTTCCAGAATATGTAAGCATGCATCTATTTTTACATCAGTACCACACTGTCTTGGTTACTATAGCTAAATAGTCAAGTTTTGAAATCGGGTGTGTAATTCAGTTTTCCACTCCATGAACATGGTACGTCTTTCCACTTAATTTCAGTCTTTAGTTTCCCTAGGCAAGGTTTTGTTGTTTACAATGCTCAGGTATTTCACATATTATACTTATTCCTAAGTATTCTTATTTTTTGATGCTATATAAATGGAATTTAAAAAATTCAAGGCTAATACTAACAAATACAGTTGATTTTTTAATATTGACTGTGACCTTACGAAATCCCCTGATTAGTTTGGTCTAATACCTTTGTTGTAGATTCCCTATTGTTTTTCACTGCCTGCAGATAAAGGCAAGTTTACATCTTCCTTTACAATCTGTTTGCCTTTTAGTTCTTTTTCTTGCCTTATATTACTGGGCAGGACATTAAGTACAATGTTGAGTAGAAATGACGAGATTAGACATCCTTGCCTTATTTCTGATCTTAGGTAGTAACCATTCCACCTTACACCATAGTGTGCTGTTAGCCGTGGGTTTCTTGTAGATCCCTTAATTAGGTTAAGAGATTTTCCTTTCTATTCCCATTGTGCTGAGTTTTTTAAACCATGGATGCTGATTGTTATCAAATGCTTTTTCTGCATCTGTTCTGATGATTATGTAATTCTTCTCCATTATTCTATTAATATTGTGAGTTACATTGATTGATTTCCAAATGTTAAGCTAACCTTCCATCCTGGTATTAAACCCCACTTGGTCATGATATATTATCCTTTTTATATATTGTTTGCTTTTATTTGCTAAAATTTGTTAAGATTTTGTTTTGTAGTTTTTTCATGGGTGGTATTTATCTAAAGTTGCTTTTTCTTTTAAAATTTTTTTCTGGGTTTGGGATCAGAGTAACACTGGCCTTGGGAAACATGTTGGGAAATGTCTCCTTCCCCTCTGCTTTCTGACTGGCATTATTATTATTATTATTACTACTACTATTACTATTATTTTCCTTAAGTGTTTGACAGAATTCACCTGAGAAGCCATTTAGGCTTGAAGTAAACATTTTGGGGAATGTTTAAAATCACAAATTTGATTTTTAAAATTAATGTAGAACTATATTTACGTTTTCTGTTTCTTCTTGGGTCATTTTTGGTAATTTATGTTTTTCAACACATTTTATTTCATCTTAGTTATCAAATGTATTGCCATAAAACTAGTCATAATATTCCCTCAATATTCCTTTTTAAAATATCTTTTTAATTTTAGCACAGTTTTACATTTACAAAATTATCATGAAGGTAGTACAGAGAGTTTCAGTATATCCCATATGCAGTTTCCCTTATTATTAACATCTTACATTAGTGTGGTACATTTTTTACAATAAATGAACTAACATTGACACATTATTATTAACTGAAGTCCATACTTTATTCATATTTCCTCAATTTTCCCCTAATATTCTTCTTTCTGTTCCAGGATATCTTCCAGGATACTCCTTTACATTTAGTAGTCATGTGTCTTTGGGCTTCTCTTGGTCCTGACAGTTTCTTAGATTTTCCTTGTTTTTGATGACCTTGTGAGTTTTGAGGATTACTGGTCAGATATTTTATAGAATGTCCTTCAAGTGGGATTTCGCTGATTGGACTAGGATAGTGGAGGAAGACCACAGAGGTAAAGTACCATTCCCATTACATCATATCAAGGGTGCATAGTATTAATATGACTTGTCACCATTGATACTGACCTTGATCACATGGCTTAAGGTAGTATCCTTTTCTGTTAACCTGTGTCTTTAAGTTAAATATATCTCTTTTTTGACAGCATAAATTTGGATCTTGCTTTTTAAAAATCTATTCTGATAATCTCTATCTTTTAGTTGAAGCATTTAGTACATTAATATTTAAAATAGTTATTGATATGTTTGGATTTGAGTTTCCCATTTTTTCTCATTTTGCTTTTTGTTTTCTTTAGCCTTCTTTTTAGATTATTAGAATTTTTTGGAATTTAATTTTAATTTCTGTAGAGTCTTTTTAGATGTATTTCTTTGCATAATTTTCAGTGGTTGTTCTGTTGATTATGGTATACATTTTAACTGTTGCCAGTCTACATACAGTTAATACTGTACCGTTTCACATAAAACGTAGAACCCATGTAAGCATATTGGTCTACATCCTGCCCCACTGTGTCCTTTATACCATGGGTAGATATGTATTATGTCTACCTATATTGACCTATGTTATAAACCTCACAAAATAATGGGGTGGGTTTTTTTGTTTGTTTGTTTGTTTGTTTGTTTTTTGCTTTAAATAGCTATAAAGAAATTAAGAAGAAAAAGGCAAAAAAAAATAGCCTTTTGTATTTTTCCAGCTATTTACTACATCTGATACTCCTTTTATTCCCTTCTGAGGAGCCAAGTTCTCCATCTGCTATCATTTTCCTTCAGCCTGAAGAATTTCCATAGTTAGGATACAAGTGTACTGAAGACGGGTTCCCTTAATTTTCTTTTATTTAGGAAAGTCTTTATTTCTCCTTCATTTTTGAATGAGATTTTCTTAGATGGAAAACTTGTGGGTAACTTCTTTCTTTTCGCACTTATGTGATGTTCCACTCCTTTTGGCTTCCATTGTTTTGGATGAGAAGTCGTATGTTAAACTGTTGTCCTAATGTATGTAATGAGTACGTTTTCTCTTGTTACATTCAAGATTCACCCTTTGAACTTGACTTTCAGCTTTGTAACTGTGACGTGCCTTGGCATGGCCTCTTTCAGGCATACACTGCTTGGTGTGTGTTGAGCATCTTAAATCTGTAAATGTGTATCTTTAATAAAATTGGGGAGAAATTTTGGTCTTTATGTCTTCAAATATTTTTTCTGCCCCATTCTTTCTCTCCTGTCCTTCTGTGATTCCAGTTGCATGTATCTAAGACTGTCTTATGTTTATGTCTCTATTCATTTTATAAATGTATGTTTACTCTGTGTTTGTTAAATTGGATGGTTTTTGTTGATGTGTATTTAAGTTAACTCACTCTCTTCTCTAGCTTCTCCATTCCTTTGTTAACTCTGTCAAGTGATTTTTAAATATTTCAGATAGTATTTTTTTTTTACTGAAGTAGAGTCAGTTTACAATGTTGTGTCAATTTCTGGTGCACAGCATCATGTTTCAGTCATTTACATACACACATATATTCGTTTTTATATTCTTTTTTATTATAGGATACTAGGAGATACTGAATATGGTTCCCTGGGCTACACTGAGGACCTTGTTGTTTATCTGTTTTATATACAGCTGCAGACTTGATTTAAATGTGGGTGGTGCTCCCTCCCCTGTTGCGGGCAAGAATAAAAGGGTCAAAGTTGGCTTGTCCTCTCTGTCCCCCATTGCACCTCCCTCCTTCCTCATGCTGCAGACTCGGTTTCTGACTCCCCCAGGGCTGAGCGCACAGAGGAAGGAGCGGAAGGAAGGGCTGTAGGAACCTGTGACTGTTGGGCTGTTTATTTTTGCCTTTCTTTTCACTGCCTGGGTAGACTGCCCTAGAAGAACATTCTGGCAATTTGTTTTTGAAATGTTTCCAATTATCCTTACTAAGACTCTAAACCTATGCTAGTTTTCTATTACCGCACTTCCAGTGGCTTAAAACAACACAAATAATATCCTTTTACAGTTCAGTAACTTAGAAGCCCGACACGGGTCTCACGGGGCTAAAATCAAGGTGTCAGCAGGGCCGCTTTCCTTCTGGAGGCTCAGAGGACAAGCCCATTCCTTGCCTCCTCCAGCTTCTCCAGGCTGCCTGCATTCCCTGGCTTGTGGCCCCCTCCCTACACCTTCAGTGTCACCAGTGTTGGATCTCCTTAACCCTTCTCCTGCTGTGACATCTTTTTCTGGCTGCAGCTGGGAAAAATGATTTTAACAACTCCCGTGATTACTCTGGGCCCACCTGGATCACCCAGACCACTCTCCCCGTCTCACGGTTCTTACCCTTACTCATATCTGCAAAGCCTCTTTTGCCACACGAGTTCACATCGGTACAGATCCCAGGGTTAGAAGGTGAACATCGTGGGGTCTTTACTCTGCCTGCCACTGTAACTGAGCTCTCTGAAGGATGAATTTGAAAAAATTACTTCACGGACATTAGAATTTTAATCAATTCCCTTTGTTTCTTCCTTCAGTGTATGTTACTGCTAACGGAATATGGAGACATGGAGATGTGTAATCAGTTTGATTTTTCCTTGCTTTCAAAAAATCAATTTGTAGCACTATTTTACCAAATTATTTTGTCTGCCTTGGATATGAAACTTCATACAGATTCACTCCTGCCATTTTCAATTCAATATTAAGCATCTAATCTATGCAGTGTTACAGAAAAAAATGTGAAAAAAATACTGTGTTTGATTTTTTTGAATCAGATTTGGACTTAAAACCACAACCAAAGTCAATTGGAAGCAATTTCTAACATCATTGTATGAGCCTCAGTGGTTGGAAGCTAGCAATAAAATTCCCCTGACAAAAAGAAACAGGTATGTAACAAACCTGAACTAAAGTGAACTAAATTTTGGTTACACATGTCAGAATATGTGAAAGGTTGAAGAATATCTGAATTGCTTTTTCTTCATTTCTTGAGTGACAAATTAGCCTTCACTGAGTGATTACCAACTTTTACGTACTGATTTAGTCTATAAATTATTTTCCATATATTTTTCTTATTTAAAATTGCCTTAAACCAAAAGCAAGGTATAATTATTACTCCAGTTTCTAGATGGAAAAAATAAGGCTATAAGGGGTCTTAACTAGGTCACATGCTCAGTGAGTTGTGGAGGTGGGCTAGGCACCCCCCACACTGCCTGCGTCGCTCGCTGAGCGCTACGTGTGTTCTTGCAAAATTGTGGATAAACGCATGTTTGTTAAGTGTTATGTGAGAAGGAGCAGTATATGCTAGCGTGTTTTCCAGCCACTCTCCGGGTGGTGCAGACACTGGGGGCCACAGGGATTATTTGCCTTGAGGGCCCTTATTTCTGTTTTCATTCTAATGTCTATTATAACTTCAGATTTATATTATCACTTAAATTGTGGTGGGGCCCCCAAACATCAAAAAAATACTTAATAATATGACATTTTAGAATTTAGACTTTTGCTCTCAGAACTACTTTGTTTATGTTGATGTGCACCCCGCATAGATTGCCCTGTATAAATCTTAAAGAGAAAGGCAGGCGTTATAACCTGGGCACGTTCGTTGAAAGCACCGTGCTCTACTGTAAAGTGAAATACACCACAGAGTTAATGTGCACTTCACGGGGTCCTATCCCTGTCTCGGGGATTTGTGAATATTTAATGAACTGCCCGGGTTACCAGCCTTCCAGGTATTCGGAGCCCCTGCGCTCCCGTACGTTCTGTTCCTGGGACGCTGCTCTGTGAGTTAATTTCTTAAGTGAAGTTACTTCCATCCCTTTACAACTTTCTTGTGTCACAGCACCTTGCCCAAGACTGTAAGAATTAAACTGTGAATTTTATTTACTTTACAACGGTGATTCTCAACTGGGGATAATCTTAGCAATGTCACAAGACGCTTTTGGTTGTCGCGGCTGGGGTGGAGTCCAGGGATGCTGTGAACATCCTGCAGAGCGCAGGACAGGCCTCCCCACCCGACCCCACGCACTCGAGGACTACCCAGCCCCCGCATCAGTGGTCTCGCGGTGGACAAAACTGATGCACAAAGTGCCCACTCTTGTCAGTGCTTGTGGTTGTCAGAAAAGCCAGGTTGTAACAAGTCGCAGGAGGAACTCAGACTCAGCATTTCTGCCACTTTATGTGTTTCTTCGAAGTGGTCGTTATATGTTTTCCCACAACTAGGAAAAGCTAAGGTAGCTGTAAAGATGCAGCAATAAAATCCCCTACACAATCTGAGAGTCGGTCAGCAGTCAGGCCGATGCCCTTTCATTCTTTATTTAGTGGGAAATGTCAGCCTGTCTAATTAAACACTGAAAAGGGAGGCCAACAGGAGTATATTAATATGAGATTCTCCAGCCCCCTTTCTGATCAGAGTCCTTCTGGGAGTTGGCTTAGGTCTCCAGAGAGGACGATCAGAGGCCTTCAAGAGGACACATCCTGGACCGGAGCTCAGGGGGTGAAAGCAACAGGGAAGAAACGGGGAGGGGCCTGATGCTATAGGTGGTCACAGTGGTCGTGGCCATTGTCATTGGGGGGTGGAGAGAGGCTGTGAAAGTTGGCGTCCTCACTGTTTCAAAGCTGGAAGTGTGTGCCCTCAATTACCACGTGGGTGAGGAGGCCTCAGCTTACAGGCAAGTGTTAGGCTCAGCAGTGATCGTGGCGTTTTTCCTGGCCCTTTTTGAGACCAAAGGCACAGATTGGCAAGACGACTGGTCACAGCTACCGGCCCAGGAAGGGGAGGGCGATGGCACAACCAAGCTCACTGACGCCTGTGGGAATTGCAGCCACGCTGGCTCCCTTACTAGGTGTCACGCTGAGCGAGTGACAGACGGGCCCGCACAAGCACGTCACATGTTCAGGGAGGGAAGCCGTCCAGAAATAAAGCACTGTTATCGTTGCTGTTAGGGCGATTTTTTTTTTTTTTTTTTTTGCATTAGGAGCGAAATTCAAGAACATAATCTCATTCCTGTGTTTTTCTTAATTCTCTTGCAGTATCAACTCTAGAAATCAGTCTCACAAGGAAAACGTCATCACAAAGTTACTTAGACATGAAGATCACTATGTGTCTTTGAAGAAAGCACTGCTGATCATCAATGCTGTAAGGTTCTGAAACCCATCTCGGGTGAAAAACTCATTGTTTCAAAGAATGCTAGCACATAAAATGGGGCCAGTAAAAACTATATTCATTCATTTATCCATCCAACAAACATGTTTTGAGCTCCCATTACATGCTGGGAATGACTCCGAGTGCTCAGGGATACAAAGCGTGACCTCAAGAGCTGGGTCTAGTTGGGAAGACAGAAGACATAAAATTTACCTCAATACAGTAAGATAAATGCCAGCAGATGAGAGCCGTGTGTGACGAGGTTGTTTAGGATGGAGTGACCGATCTTCATTAGCTGTTTAATTCAGGAATAATCCAGACCAACTGACCCTTCCTCCCACTCCCCAGCCTAGAGTTTCTGGGTCCATAACTGACTTGTAACCCATAACGGGACCATTTTCTTAGTTCCAAAATAGCCTATTTCATTGTTTAATTGTACTGCAGAGAGAGACTTATTCATGAATTTGCAACTGCTTTAACTGTTAGCGCCCGTCCTGCTTTACCACTGATTTTAGACAGCAGGGTTCGGAGGCTCCCGGTGCACAGCAACATTTGCCAAGGGGTTTACAGAGCACGTCCAATAACGGAGTCTCCAGAGAATAACCAGGAGTACAGTGAATTACTTTGCCTCAGACTCAGACATGAGCGTGTACAAATGAGGAGTTTCTTGGCCTCAGTGCCGACCTTACAAAGCCCACTGACCAAGGGGCAGTGCCCTGGGGCAGCCCACACCGCCTGGGGGTGGACTTCAGGGTTTGGGGTTCGCTCTCTGTTCGAGGCCACAGCCCCACACATCTGTCCATCTAGAATGCCGCTGCGCTGTGTAGATTCAGAGATTCGGGGTCCTGTCTTCCTGGGGGAGACGCGCTGGCTGGTGTACCTGCTGCAGTTAATCCTTAGGCCAACACAACCTGTCCTCTGAGAGCGGACAACAGTGACCGCTTCCCGGGCCCAGGCCCTGTTTTCGGTGACGTTCTGGTGTTCACTCACCTCAGCCTCTCGGCACCTCCATCAGGTGGACACTGTCATTGTCTTTTTCTGCTCTTCTCATCTTATTCTCCTGGCTCAGGAAAGGGAGCATGGGATTAAGTGACCAGCCTGAGGCTCCCAGCTCGTTAGTGGGGGGGGGGGGCGGGATCCCCACCAGCTGCTCCAGAGCAGGGACCCGCCAGTGCAGGAAAGATGAGTGAAGGCTTCTGTGTGTTTGCCCACCTCAGCTCTGTCAGTGTGTTGAAGAAGTAATTTAATTAAAAATAGTGAAACCTTCATCTCCACTAATGCCAACTACTCCCAACAGCAGACTATTTAACAGTCACTGATGTTCGACAAACAGCCTGATCAACACCCACGTAAGAAGGCGAGGAACTGAGTGCCCGCCCCACATTAGGCCCGGCTGTGGGCACTGAGGTTGAACCACAGCTGAATAAGGTGAAGTCCCTGCCCGGGATGAGCTCACTCTCTGGAGAATCACACAAGAGCCACAGCCATCAGATACCTTAGACAGGCAGAGTGTGTGGTTTCGCTTTGGGACGCCTGTCCCCACCCCCAACCCCTGACCATTTATCTGGGTCTTCACGACATTCTGGGACCTGAAAGGAGAAGGAGACAGAGAGGGAGAGCCGGGAGTGGGCAGGGATGGCATTTGCCTGGCCACAGAGGACAGCCAGGGGAAACAGGTCCCCCTCCTGCTGTAGAGACGGACGCAGACTGATTAGGAGACTCTCTAAACCTGCTCCGAGTCACATATCCCACGTAGCTGCGTGTGCTGCCTCCACACGCTGCCACCCCCTCTCCCAAGTGACCCAGGCAGCCTGATCACTTACATCTGAATCAGCTGTGGCTCACTTTCCGACACCCAGAAACAATCTGTCCCCTGCCTGTTCACCTACTCTTATTTCTCGGTGTTATTATTTGCTGCTCACATGATTTCATAAGTAGAAAGTCCAAAAGAACCTTCCAAAAATATTAGAATTAATAACAGAATTGAGAAGTTCATTCGATGCAAGGTCAATAAGGAAATATCAATAATATTTCTATAAACTGCAACAAGCAATTAGAAAAAGAAGTTTTAAAATATCCTTTCTAATATTTAAAAAAATCAAATGCCTAGAAATGTATCTGACAGAAAATGTGCAAATTCTCTACGCTGAAGACCACAAAGATTGCTTAAATAGCCATCCTTTACAAATTTTCAGAATGAACAGGAGGAAGAAACACTTCTCAACTCATTCTCTGAGGCCAATATTACCCTGATGCCAAAGCCAGACAAAGAGATCACAAGAAAAGAAAACCACTGGCCAGTATCCCTCATGAACAGAGCTGCAAACATTCTCGAGAAAATATTAGCAAACCGGATCCAGCAACGTGTAAAAAGGATTAAATGCTATGACCATGTGAGGTTTATCCTAGGATTGCAAGGTTGGTTTAACTTCCAAAAGATCAGTTAGTGTAACACACAGTATTAACAGAAACAAGGACAACACTGCGTGATCATGACAACGGACACAGAGGAAAATATTTGAAAAATTCAACACTCATTCATGATAACTTTCAACCAACCAGGAATAGAAGGGAAACTCCATAACCTGATAAAGGGCATTTGTAGTAAACCCAAAGCTAACAGCATAGTTAATGATAAAAGACTGAATACTTTCCCCTGAAATCGGGAAAAACACAAGGATGTCAGCTCTTACTACTTCTTGTCAGCCTTGTACTGAAGTTCTAGACAGTGCAATCAGGAAAGAAAAGAAATAAAAGCATACGCATTCAGAAGGAAGAAGTAAAACTGTCTTTATTCACAGACAACATGATCTGGTAGCAGAAAATTCTAAGGAATGCACACACACAATCCGCTAGAACTAATAAGTGAGTTCATCAAGGTTACAAGATACAAGATCAATATACAGCAATCAGTTATATTTCTATAAACTAGCTACGAACAACCTGAAAATCAACTTCAGAGAGCAATTTCATTCACAATAGCCTAAAAAGAATAAAATACCTAAGAATAAACTTCACAAGAGAAGTTCCAGACTTGTGTGATGAAAGTTATAAAACACTGTAAATAGGAAAAGAAGAGGAAAATAAATGAAGAGGCAGTCCATACTCGTGGATTGGAAGACTCAATATTATAAGGTGGCACTTCTTTCCAGATTGATCTGGAGATTCAGTGCAAACTCCATCAAAATTCCAGCTGGCTTTTTTTTTTTTCCAGAAATTGAAAAACTCATCTTAAAATTCATTTGGAAATGCAAAGGTTGCAGAATTGTCAAAACAATTTTGGAAAAGAAGAATGAAGTTAGAGTCCTTAAACTTCCAGATTTTGAATCTTAGGCTAAATCTACAGTAAGAAAGACTGTGGTACTAGCATAGGATAGACTTAGTGGTGGATGGAACATAATTGAAGGTATGGAAATAAATCCTTATGTTTATGGTCAGTTAATTTTCAACCAGTTCAGTAAGGGAGAGGATAATCTTTTCAACAAACAGTGCTGGGACAACTGGATATCCATATGCAAAAAGATGAGACCGTTTCTGTACATCATACACAAAAATTAACTGAAAATGGACTGTAGACCTAAATAAAAGAGCTAAAACGATAAAAGTCTTAGAAGACATGTATAAATCTTTGTGACCTCGTGTTAGGCAAAGATTTCTTAGACACTAAAAGCATGATCTGTAAAAGAAAAAAATCTATAAATTGGATTCATCAGAATTAAAAACTTTTGTGCTTCAGAAGATACCATTAAGGAAATGAAAAGACAAACCACAGGCTGGGAGAACATGTAGTCCTGGTAAAGGATTGCTTCTAGAATATATGAGAACTCTTGGAACTCAATAAGAAGACAACCCGATTTGTAAAATGGGCAAAAGATTTCAATAGACATTTCACCAAAGAATATATAGGAATGGCCAATTAGCACATAAAAAGATGCCCAACATCACTAGTCACCGGGGAAATGCAAATCAAAGCCACAATGAGGTATCGCTTCACACCACTAGGACAGCTACCGTCAGAAAGACAGACGACAGTAGGTGTCGGCAAGGTTGCAGAGCTGGGACTTTCATACGCTGGTGGAAATGTAAAATGGTGCAGCTCCTGTGGAAAATGACATGGTAGTGTCTTTAAAATTTAAACAGAAATGTACCATGGGACCCAGCAATTCCACCCCTAGGTATCTGCCCAAGAGAAAGGAAAGCATGTCCACACAAAGACTTGCCTGCAGGTGTCCTTAGCAACATTGTTCACAATTTCTATATGGAGGCAATCCAAATGTTCATCATCTCATGGCAAGGTGAACAAAATGTGCCACTTCATACAATGGAATAGTAATAACAGAAATAAAAAGGAACAAAATGCTGATCCATGCCACATCATGGACGAACCTCAAAAACTCCGTACTCAGTGATAGAAGCCAGATGTTAGGTGCATACAGGTGCATGTATTGTATGATTCTATTCGCATGAATTATCCAGGCATGGAAGTGAGGAGTGACAGCAAATGGACACAAGGTTTCTTTGGGGGTGACAAAAATATTCTGGAGTTAGATTGTGATGATGGTGGCACAATGCTATCAACTTACTGAAAATCGTAAAAATTAGTTATCAGTGATACCTCTTTGGACATTAAAAGATTATCACTCCCAAACCAGAAAGCAAGCACGCATGCATCCTCTATATTATTTAATTTTCTCCAACAGAACCTTGTATCCTTTTCAGATTTTGGACCCCAAATCATCGTTGACATTTATACACTGCTTAATCACTGAATAAGTCTTTAGTCACATTAATATCCACAATATCTCTCTGTGAGGAAGTGGGGTTCTTTATTTCCGCTGCTTTTCCAGTAAACAGTTTCTCTCAATTTTGATATTCAATTCACTTACTGGTAATTTTTTATTCTGGGGGAAGAAAGTTGCCTCACAGTATTTTGCTCCTAATATGTTTTCTTTATGCAGCATGGCTGAAATTTTTCTCGCTAAATAATTGTCCATTTATGTAATTGATGAGGTTGGTGGTAGTGAAAACAAGTATAATTAATATTCTTAGTAAATTGGCAAGTTGTAATTGAATTTCCAGGAAGTTCTATGCCCCATGTGGCCTAGCCACGTGTCCCTCAGGTGGAGTTGGGGCAGGAGGACTGGTTGAAGCTCTCTCTGCCAGCCAGCCTTCAGCCTGTCCTAGGAGAAGGGTCAGCCATTGCCCACAAAATCAGCCTCTTTCCTCACGTGGAGCCGTCTCCTGCCTTGTTCTGACAGAGAACGTCGTAGGACCTGCGCTTGCAAAGTTCTAGCATTCCCTTCCCCCACCACTGCTCTTGGCACACAAGTTACATAATCATCGGTTGACGTATTCGTATTTCAAAGCATCATTCTATTTGGCCAAAACTCAGGCTTTATTAAGTGATGCTAAATACATGTAATGCTTTTCCTTCCTTTTTTCCCCCCCCCTAAAATTCCCTTATATATTCTCATGCTCAGAAACCTGATGGACGGATAACAGGGGAAGAATTGCGACATATTCTGAATTGCCTGGTTGTAAAAATAAGTGATTCAGAATTCAAAGAACTAATGCACACGCTTGACCCTGGGTGCACGGGCTGGGTCAGCGCCAGCACGTTCATGGAGCTGCTTGAGGAGACCCCTAAGGTGAGCGTTACCATGACTTCATGTCTGCTTTTCTGTTTATGGCGGGAAATTAAAGCATGCTTAGGGAAATAAAAGATGCAGGTGAAAGGTGGTTTAAATAAATGAGTGACTTCACTTTTTCAGCTGAGTTAATTTTTATCTTAAGCAAGAGTTAAGTGTTTAAAAGTTGTTTGATTTCAACTTTTAGTTTCTAAACCTCATGAAAAGATGATCTTTGGCATTTCTGAAAACCTTTCCTTGAATGACGGCACCTTTATGTGCCAGATGTAACTTCTTTTCACAGCCCTTCAGTCGCCCTGCTCTTGCAATAAAAAATAAAAATAAATAAAAAACCTGCTTATTGCCTCTAGTGACCAACACTTGCTTTTTGTTTTTGTTTCTTTGGGATGAAAAGTTGATAGTTTTATCATTAGAAATACTTCTATACCTTCAATAGCAATTAGCATTTACATTTTTTAAGAACTTTAAAAAAATCAGCTCAGTTTCAGATAATGCACTCAATAGGCATTAACAGACTCTTGTTGAAATGTTTGTTAAAGACTTTCTTTACCAGGTACAGATTAGCTTTTCGTTAATACTATAATTTCCCTAATGCCCACCTTGTGCACATCCGAAACCGTTGTCATTCGGTCCTTCTTCAGCTCTGACTCAAAAGTGGGTCCCAGGGCTCTTTTCACATGCAGAAACCAACCACTGCAACTTCTCCAGAATTCTGCTGTGGGACAGACCCTGTGTTAGCTCTCGTAAATCATTACCTCTGACTGTCACATCCTCCCTGCATGTAGCCATCTTACTTTCTTTAAAAGCAAAAATATAGACACTGAAGCAATCTGCTCTCCACGTGGCCAGCAATGTGATCTTTGTTACCATCAATCAGATCCTGGCAGCCTCAGTGCTCAAACCCTCCAGTGGCTTTGGGACCCGTAGGACAAAGCAGAACTTCCCAATGTGGTTGATGAGGTACCATGTGGTCCAGCCCTGCTGCCCCTCACAGGGTCTCCTCGCCACCACCAGTCAGGTCCTCAGGCTCCCCTCAGGCTCCCTCCGCCAACCTTGGCACCTGCAGCTCCTGCCAGGATTCCCTTCCTGCTCCTTGTGTCCAGGGAGGCCCTTCTCCAGCTCTCATTGCACCAGCGCCTCCCAGGCTCCCCGCCCCCCACACCTCTGATGACCCCTGTCTTGCAGTCATTAACCTCACATCTGTGGCAGTCACTGGGTCACACTTTTGTCATTCTGTGTTTTCACTGCCATCGTACCTGCAGGGCAGAGCCCTCTGCCAGGCACACTCACAAAGCAATTTGTTGAGTGAATAATTAACATTAACAAATGTATTAGAAAGATTAGAACACAGTGGTTTGCAAATAGAAGGAAATTAAAATCACCACTAAGTCTAACACTAAGGAATTGTTACCCACTCATACTTTGTTGTGTAAACTTAGAAGCCCTTATACCTGCGCACACAGACTATTTTTTGCAGCTTTATTGAGGTATAATTGATATATAAAAACTGCATGTATTTAACACACACAATCTGATGAGCTGGAGATATACTTTCGTATATGATACCTGTTTTATTTTAAAATGAGATCATATAATTGATGACTTTTTAGTCTGTTGTCATGTATTAACTTCTTGCTGACATTTAGTGTCAGTAAAGACCCTGGTGTAGAATATTAGAAGACACAGAGTGTTTGTTCCCTGCTCTTGTAAGCTGGGTGTTCATTTTTCCTCCTTTTATAAATTTTGCTATAATGAATATTGCAGGGCCTGCTTGTTTTATATCACCCCATGATGATTTCTGTAGTATAAATTTCTAGAAATGGGATTACTGGGCCAAATAATGTGTTTATTATTTTTTAAGTTATTTTAATCATTTTAAAAGAGAATATATGTATGGAAGTACAAAGCACGAAATCTGCAGAAGCGAATACGGTGGAAGTGAGTTTTCCCCAGCTGCTTCCCAGACGCAGTCACCGCCACTCTAGAGTCTGCAGATTGTCGGCCTGTCTAATGTTACCCCTTGTCCACTCGGGCAGTGTGCTTCCGTTATTTCTGCCCTTCTGACAGGCAAAAGTGTCATTTTTCTTTCACTTTGCTTTTATTAATTTCTAGGTGATAAATTTTTTTCATGTTTATAATACTCTTTTCAATAAGCACAAGTTAAATTTTATTATCCCCATTTTCAGGTGGGAATTAGGTGGGCAGACACGCTTACTCAAGGTCTACAGCTATCGGCCATCAGGGGCAACGCTGACAGTCCAAGTCCATCTGCCTCCAAAGCCCCTGCTGCCTGTATGAGTGCTTTCTAGTTACATGTCTTCTCTTTCCCAACCAGCTAAGCAGAACGTCCTCCTGTAAAGACACCAAGGCGCCTCTCCTCCTGGCGTGGGACTCAGTAAGTAACCCTTTCCTACGTGGCCTCAGGGTGCTAGCCGCCCTGCCCAGGTTACACACGTGCAGCTTGGTAAATGTGTTTGTTTTTTATGTTAGGTGGAAGAAATTGTTCATGACTCGATTAGTAAGAATCTACAAGCTTTCTACAATATGCTACGGTCACATGACCTCGGAGACACGGGGCTCATTGGGAGAAATAAATTCAGGAAAATCATGCGCATATTCTGCCCATTTTTAACAACCGAACATCTGGTAAAGTAAGTTTTTTGGTGACAACTCATGCCACATTTTCCATAAAGTCTGTCTTACAATTTGAAATCTTTTTCTGTGTATTTTTGCAGTGTTACTAGGTCATACTGATAACAGCTACTATTGGTTGAGTCCATACTAACCCCTGGACCTTGGCTGAGAGTCTGGTGTGTGCTCTATGATTCAGTCCTCAGCACAAGCATAGAAGGCAGCTGTTACAACTCCTTTTCGTGGACAAGGAAATGGAGGCCCGGAAAGTTAAACAGCTGCTCAGAGTCATGCAGGTGGAGGCAGCGGAGCCCGGTTCCCTCTCTGGTCTCCATGCCTCGGGTGCTCTTAATCGTGACACTGTTTTACCTCCCAGGGTGTCTGGCCATGATCAGCCATCCCATAAGCAGTGACTTGAATTACATTTTTGTTTCAGTTAGTTTAAAGCTTAATTTGTGGTGGACGAGCTGCAGCTGGAAGGGGACAGGGATATTAGGAGAAAGAAGAGAGCAGTGTCCCGAAGGCCCCATGGGTCTCCCGCCTGGTGTCCCTTTCACGCCCCACGTGGAGGGGCACGCCCATTGGGGCGGTCCCTCTCTGCAGATGTCACTCTGCAGGAGACGGTGAAGGGGAGGAACGGCCGGACCCGAGGCCGCGGGACGGGCAGGGTCAGGCAGGGTCGGGCAGGCAGGACTGTCTGCTCCGCACTGAGGAGCTGGCTCCATCCGGCGGGCAGGGTTGTCCTCTACGCCTGAGAGCCACCTGCAGGGCTTTGGAAAGCCCAGTGCCCGTGCCCCATCCCCAGGCTGGGCCAGGTGCCGCTGCGCTGCCGTGGTTGAGAAGCAGAGCCGCAGGGGACCGGAGCCTGGCACGTGGCTCCTGTGAGGGGAGCAGATGTCCTACGGGGAAAGGAAAAGGAAGGGGCTCGAAAGGAGGGCGTGGCAGAGGACAGCAGCAGGGCACAGCTACTTTGGGGTGGGTTTGGGCAGTAGAAGGACAGCTCTGGTGACTCTGGACGCGGAGGGTGATGGCAGAGGAGGTGATGGAGCAGGGGCTGCTCGAGTAGGCAGCTGGGAGGCAGTGCCGCTGGCGGTTAGGGAACGCAGGAGGAGTAAGCCAGTTGGGGTGAAAACACCAGAGAAAGACTCCAGAAGGACGCGGGGCTCAGAGAGGAGCCTGGGTGGAGATGAGACTCCAGGATCCTCATCATACCGACAGTGTGTTCCTTCCCTAAACAAGCACTTGTCTGGGGTAGACGGTAGCCTGTCTGGGGTGAGAGGGCCTCGGGTAGGACCTGGCAGAATGCCACCGGATAGCCAGGGCCCCGGCTGGTCAGGGTGACAGGACAGAACGACAGTGCCTGAGGCAAAGGGGGAGGAAGTCCCAGGGAGCAGGAGGAGGCCAGCGAGGTCACACTTGGCAGAGGAAGCAGGTGGGCTGAGCGGGGAGCGGGGCTGGGAGGGGTGGGGCCAGCAGGTGCCTGCGATGCTGATGCTCCTGTGGGGCGGGAGAACACAGTGCTGAGAAGGGACTCCCCTGCTTCACAGGCATGCTTTGCGCTTGTCCGTGGGCTGGGAGGAGAAATTAATGGAAAGCCAGAGACTAGAACCAGAATCTGGGGAGAAAAAGCAGACAGAGCCGGGACAAGAAGGAGACCGGGAGGGGCTAACAAAGGAGCCCCGCCCTCAGGACTTCTCCTTTCTCAGGGCTGGGGAGGCCAGATCATCCACTGAGGGGGAGGTTGGAGGTGGAAGAGGGAGCCTGAGAAACTGTTAAAGTTGGGAGCAACTTCCCTAGGGCAAGAGAAGAGAACCTCTTGGGGTCTCTGTTTACTTGTCCATAAAAAGGAAGCTGTCACCCAGACTTCAGGCATTTGTGTTCTACCTTAGTACATTTTATTTTCTTTATATCAACCCCTCTTTTCCTGAATTATATTAATTTGTTAAAAACAAACAAACAAACAAACAGCCTTTTCTCATCACCGTACACGTAAAAACAGCATCACTTGCTATAAAGAGGTTACCCTAGACTGGGTATCATGAAAACAGTATGATTAAATCCTGATGAGATGTCTCTGCCAAAGGCTCTGAGCACAAGACTTGCCATCACTTTGTTCAAATGTAGGTTAAGAAGTAAAAAAAAAAAAAAAAACTACATTAGGTATCACTTGAAGTAGAAGAAATGCAAATTTGCAAACACATAAAAAGATAGAGCAAGAAGGTGGAGAAATTGCTCCTCTCACGTGTGCAGGTGGAAGTGTGAGTGATAAAGCCTCTTTGGAAATCAGTTTGGTGTAACAAGAACCCACCTCCCGCCTCCCTGCCCACCCCCCTGCCCCACAAATGGAGCGACACTTTGTCTCTGTGGTTCTTCCAGAAATAGATGTCATGAGCACACTTGGAGGTCCAGGATGTGTTTGGAGCACAGCCAGGGGCACGGAGTGGGATGGGGTGAGAAGGGAGCGGGGGTGAGGCCAAGCTTCTGGCCCCAGCACCTGGGTACTCAGATTACCCTGTGAGATGGGGGAGGCTGTGGGAGGAACAGATTCAGCGGTGAACATCAGAAATTCTGTTTTGGACACGTTAACTTGGAGGGGAGATTGGTGACACGTCAGCACACAGTGGCTGGTCACTCCGTTCACCGCCTTCTCCACCCTGCCCCCACCTCCCAGTTACTCTCCACCTGTCACCCAGCTCCATTTTCATGGCTCTTGTTTGTCAAAGCTGTAAAGTGCAGGGACTTTGTCTGTTCATCCCGAAGCCCGGTACCTCGGGGCGGAGCAGTGCCCGGCTTGTGGACAGGGAGGGCTTCTTAAGTGTCAAGTGAGGGTGTGAATGAATGCACTTTGGTGGGCTGGACGGGTAGGCAATTAGATATTTGAGATGCAAGCCTCTCTTTTCTGTTCCCCCTTGTGTAGCCAGTCTTTGTCTAAACCACAAAGATAATCACCCTGCTTGAAGCACTTGGATGTCCTCTTGCCATTAGGAAAATACCCTGAAGCTTTAGCAGAGAGTGGCTTCCCAGCCCTTCAGGATCCTCGAACCTCTCCGGAGCTTGGGCTCTGCTGCCGGACTGCCTGGGTTCCAATCCTGGCTCAGCCCTTAACTAGCTGTGAACTTGGGTAAGGTACTTAACCACTCTGAGAGTTGCGGTAAGGATCAAATGAGATCAAATAGGCACAAAGCCTTTCCCAAGCCCACAGCAAGCTCTGAATAAACGTTTGCTGCGGCTGGTCCTGCAGGGCTCAGCTTGGCTGGGCTGAACCGCTTCCTATTTCTTGAAAGCACCGAGCTCTCTGTTGCCTCTGGGCTCTTGGATGATCTGTTCCCTTGGTTGGAGTGAACAGTTTCCCGGTCCCCTGAAGCTCCACGAGGGGGGCATCGCTCTGCTCCGCTCACCATTGTAGCGATGAGGTGCAGGGCTCATCACCTCGCAGCAGCAGCGTTTCCTGCCGCAGTTAGGACCGTTGCCAGTGCTTACTGAGCGAAGGATGGTTTCCGAGCTCGTGCTCTGACTCCTGGCTCCACGTGTGTCACCCTGATACCGTGGTACTGCTGTCACAGCCACAGAGGGCTGAGCACATGCACACACAGCATGCCGGCCCGGTGCTAAGACCTTTCGGTCCATCCTTGCATGTAATTTTTACCGTAATCCTCTGAGGCAGGGACTTTTATTATGTGTGAGGACACTGAAGCCTCAAAGGGGTGACGTGCCCCAGCCCAGTGTTTCTTACCCTTTGATGCTCTTAAAGGTTACTGAGGACCTTAAAGAGTTTTTGTTGCTTGGAGTATTGTGTCAGTCCTTACTGTGTTAGAAGTTAAAACGGAGACGTTGAACCTTTGCTGCCGCATGTGAGAGCGGACTCACTGCTTGTGTTCCTGTCGGCTCAGGGGAACCTTTGGGGTTTCAAGATAACGATTCATCGGATGATGACGAGGTTAGAGACTATAGCAGCTGTAGCCAAAGGTAGCTAGTCAGGAGCTAGTGAAACGCTGTAAAGAAGGTCAGCTAATATGTTTGAGTCAGATGACAAAGTCATTTACAGGTATGGTCTACCCGCAGGATGGGAGTCAGAGACAGACTAAGCCAGGTTCACCCTGCGTAATTTTATCGGCATGTCCAGCTCCTTTAGTTAGTAATGTCTAGTCCAAATTCATACGTATATCAGACAGGCCGTCATATATATGACAGTGCTTCACTGATTGTCTTTTCCTTTGTGTGAGAAGAAGTGAAGGTAAAGAAGTCAGTTTCTATTTAGATCCCACGACAGTGACGTATCTTCACTTTGCTCTGACAGTCTTCACTTCAGTGAAGTTTCTTTCCCTTATCACTTCCTTGTGTGATGGCAGCAAGAGAGCGCCCTTTAAATGGCCTTCAATAGAAACAATGTGAAAAAAAGGAACTGAGTTAATCTCTGAAAACTCACTGTAGCTCCTCGTGTGTGCCCCGCACGTTCCCGCAGCCCTAGGGCGTGTTAGAACCCAGTCTACACGTGCACGCGCTCTGGTGGTCGTCGGAGTGTGGACAGTCACATGGCACGTAGCCTCCAAAAGGTCCGCTATACATGCTCGAGAGACTTGGGGTGGGACAGATGAAGGATGCCTAGTATTCATGTGAAAAGAGTTGCGTCCTCACTGTGCCCTGAAAGTGTCCACAGACCCGTCCCCGTGAACGGCCACCTTCTCTTAGGTCCGAGAGCTGGTTCCGGGGCTCACACCCGCACCTACTGTGTGCTACAGCCTTGTGCATTGTAACGAATCTGTGGGATTTTGTCTGGGGCCTCAGGCTTGACCAAGTTTGCAACACTGAGCACACGCAATGTTTATGATGAGAAAAATATTAACAAGCAAAATGTTGAAAAAGAAAGCAAGTCTGCATAATAGTGGTTTCCTATGTTTTTCTCAAATATTTGCACACTCCAAATTCCAATAAAAGACTTCCATAATTCCATACCCAAATTTCCAGTTAAATTTTTTCTTTATTCTACGTTTGTTAGATCTTTATTGCAGTATTCTTACAGACAATAAACCATATACTTAAATGACACGCTCTGAGGAACTCCATCATGTGTGTAGATCCATGAACCCATCACAAGCTGTCAGTCAAGATACTGAACTTTTTCATCACCCCCAAAAGGCTCCTATGGCCTTTGGCAGTTCACCTCTCCCGCCCACCTAGCAGCCATGTCATACAGATGACTACGTTTTCTAGGATGTGATAGAAATGAAAGCGTACGAACTGTTCTCTTTTCTGTCGGGCTTTATTCATCAAGCGTAATGACATAGAGATTCACGCCCATTGTTACGTGCATCCTCGGTTGGTTCTTGTTCGTGACTGAGTCACATTCTGTTGTGTGGCCTTACCCCACTTTGTGGATCCATTCACCCGTCGTGGACATTTGGTTTATTTCATTTTTGCTATTACAAATAATGCTGTGCATATTGTACCAGTCTTTGTGTGGACATACATTTTTATTTCTGTTTGGTAAGTGCCTAGGGGTGGAGTGGCTGGCTCCTCCGGTGAGTGTGTGTTCAATGGCCAAACTGTCTTCCAAAGTGGCTGCACCATTTTGCTTCCCACCAGTGATGGCGGGGAGTTGTAGTTACATCCTTGCCAACACGTAGTTGGGTCAGTCTTCTTTTAGCCATTCTAACGGATGTTTTCTAATTATTTAAAAAATTCAGACTCTGCAGTAAGTTTCAGGATGTTGCTTCAGGAAGAATCCTTTACAAGAAGCTCTTGGCGTGCATAGGAATTAATGGCCCGCCCACTGCCTCTCCAGTGCTCGTTCCAAAGGATCAGCTGTTCAATGAACATTTTCAAAAAGAGGAACAGCAACAGCCGGATCCTTCTGAGAGGTAAACGAAGGCAAAAACACAAGCGTGTATGAAAACCACGGTGCCTGTTGCAGGATGGGTGGTTAGTAAATATTTGTTGACTAAATGAGTATTTAAATATTTTATGATTTAAATAAGAAACATGGCTAACTAGAAATACAGTGATTAGAGTCAGGGAATTTTAGAGCAAGCAGAGATCTTAGGAATTACTGAATTGACCTATGAATTCTAGAAATGATAGCCCTGAGGTCTGAGAGGCTTGGGGACTCGCCTCGGGTTACCCACAAACTTAGTGGTCGTCCTGGGGGAAGGACCCAGGACCTCCACCTCCCAGTGAACCCGTCTGCCACTCAGCTGTCACATACCTGCGTTCACACTTATGCTTTTCCAGAAACCTAGATTCCTTACCACCGTTTAATATTTATTGCAAAATACACCCCTTAAACTGGTTAGCAGTTTCTAACATGAATGATAGAATTTAAGTATAAATGATTGCCAAATTGAATTGTAACAATAAAACATACTTGGGAAATCTATTAAAAATGGGGCTGATGAATATTCTAAGAGCCCTTCCTCATTTTGAAAAACAAAGGCTTCGTCTAATGAAAAGATATTATTTTAATTTGCTTCTTCATAACTTATGGTAAATCCATAAGGAAGACAGACTTCACTTTGTCACATCCCTTTAAAAAAGTTCTTAAGTCTAGAGCAATGGGAATCTTTTAATGCTGTGCTAATGAAATTTGAATATCTGGGCATTTTAGTGTAGCTGCTTTATAAATGGGCAGAAAGAAGGTGTTTTAAGGGAAAGGTTAAACATTCTGTGACGAGCTATGTCTGCGTCCTAAAACCAGTGAAAGAAGTAATAGCAATTAAGCATCTCATAAATGTGGGCGTTCCTGGGGAGCTCTTGAAAGTTGACAGAAGCAGCAGGAAAGGAGAAGTCCGTTCTCCAGGACCATCTCACCGCTGTCGAAATGGGCTCCCGAGACTGCTGGAGAAAGAGGAAATCGTTATCGTTCAATTACACACACGTTCTCACACTCCCACACACAGCGCATAGAGTCTGCCTTTTATGAATTAAGTTGATTTTATGAATCCACTTGGACTAATCGTGGACTTCCCTTCCTTCCCATGGCTCTTTGATGACCTCTGTGATCCAGTTACCGTGAAACGGCCTGATTAATTTAAAGCTTATTAACAGGCTCTGACTTCTCATTTTCCCAGTTCACAAAAATATCCTTTTCCAGCCATGTCTGCCCAGCCACACGCCATATACGGCCAGTTCAGCGCACAGCCGAAAACCTTAGCGTAGGGATGAGGGCATCTGCTTCCCTGGAGCCCCCCACCCTGGCCTGCCGCCACAACGAGAGCTTGCTTACCTGGCGCGGTCCTGCAGACCTGGCTCTGAACCCACAAGCCCTGCGCTGTAATAGGCCCCCAGGTCACTCCACCCACCTGAGCAGCTGTTCCCTCAGTTGTGAAAAGGGGCTGGTAACCCCTTGTTGTCCTGGGCTGGCTCATGAATGGGGGAGGTCTGTAGGAAGCGCTCTGCTGGATCTGAGTGCCTGCTTGTGATTTTAGAACCAAGCACGCTGAGAGTAAAAGCGCCGTGACCAAGAACATGACCAAGGATGAAGTTATTGAAAAACTCAAAGCCTGTGTACAGCAGCAGGACCCAGCATTCAGAAAACGATTTCTTGACTTCAGCAAGGAGCCCAATGGCAAAGTTAATGTGCAAGACTTCAAGAAGGTAAGAGAATGGGCCTCCCTGTGTTTCTGGGTTTCCTCTTTTCCTGAAGAAGTCAGTTGCGTTACTGTCCTAACGTGCTCTAGGCGATAGGCAGCAAGTTTCTTCAGTGAGGGTTTATTCCAGGGCAAGGCAGATTCATTCCTGGGCATCTTTCAACAGTTTAAAAGGATTCTTCTGGCCAAAAATGTCTTTGGCACCTTTCTTCAGAGAATGCTTTTGATGTGGATATGGCTGGCTTACGATAGTTAAACTTTCAAAACACGACAGCACTGATGCTTTCTTTGGCTGTCCGTGGGGGCCTGGCTCCGTGTGCACGGCGGGGCAGCCTGGGGAGGCGAGTGAAAGCTGCTCAGGCCCCCATCCCTGCCAGCCCGGACTTCCCATGATGCTGTGATGACAGAGCTGTGGTTTGTTCCTCGAGAAAGTGGGAACAAACCTGGCAGTGAAAGTGGGAAGCTCGGAGTACTGATTTGCATGTGCTTATGGGAACCGGTGAGGTTCTGCCAGAAAGGACTCTGAAAGGTTCTACATAGATTTCTGAGGAATTAATTTAAATCATTGCATAAAGTTCCTATTATGATCCCTCCAGCTAATCATTTTCAGCTATTTTTTTAAGGGAAACATAGCAGCGTCCGTGTGGACAAATTTAGAAGGCGGTGGAATATATTTCCAAGAAGAGAATGATTGTATCAGTAGCAGCTGTTTATCTGGTGCCTGCCCCCAGGCCAGGCGCTGCAGTAGGCGCTTCCTGGATCTCATTTCCCAGCCTCCTGACAGTGGCATCTTGGAGGGTGGGTGGAGGGGGGAGCAGGCGAGAGGCAGAGATGGGATTAGACAGCCATCCAAACAGTCCAGACCTCCCCTCCCCAAACAGAACAAACACGGAGGGTCTGATGCTGTGTGAGCACATGGGGCGTGGTGAGGAGGCCGGATTCCAGAAAGACTTATGGAGAGGGGATAACGTGTAGCGGAGAGGAGAGGTCCAAGGGTGGTTCCTAGATTTCTGGTCTGGGGACCAGGTGGCTGTGTGATCATTAGTCATTGCTAACTCTGATGAGAAAGCAACTTTATGGTGCTAAACGGGTGGGTATCATTGAACCTCCCAGGGCACCTGGTCTTAGATTCTAAGCCCCGGGTCTCCTGGCACCAGCTCTGACCCCTGATGCATGACAGCCTCCAGTGACCCCAGTGCTCAGCCGTCTTGATTCACAGAGTCAGTTCGGGTTCACAGGAAACGAGGCATCAAGCAGAGGGGGAAGCGGCTGCCTCAGAGAAGGGCTTTAGGTGGCAGCTGAGCTGGGACTGGCACCCAGGACTCTGAGGACAGCTTCTTACCTGAGGACACCCTTAGGTCCATCAGCTGAGCTGAAGCTCCTCCCATCTTAGCTTCCTCTGCCATCGATAAGCCAGTGTCTCCTGCATTCACATCGCAGACCGCTTTCCTGAAACTTCAGTCTCAGGCACCCCCTGCCTGCTGGACCTCCCCACGTGGGGTCTGAGAGATGCTGGTCTCCTCACCAAGGCCGCCTGGACAGCGCCGCTCCAGTCTCAGGGCACCCTGTCTTCCAGCTGTTCAGGGCTGACGCCCGGCGTCCTCCTTGACTGTCCTCTCTCTCTCACACCCGCATCCAGTTCATCACTCAAGCCTGTCGGCCCCCTTGCGATTGTCCCTGATGTGACGATCGTCCCCCAGCCCCTCTCCTGGCTATCGCGGCTGCCTCCTCAGCGCTCTCCCTGCTCCTGCCATGCCCTCTGCAGCTGAGTCATAACCCAGCAGCCCGGGTGACCCGCCAATAAATTGGTGACAGGACCCTCCAGTGGCTCCTCGTCTCGCTCAAATAAAAACCAGAGTCCTAGGAAGGCCTGGAAGGCCCCGCATGACCCAGCCACCCATCACCTCTCTGCCTCCACCTCTGACCACCCTCCCCTTGCTCCGCATGCTCCAGCCGCACCAGCCTCCTGCTCTTCCTCAGACACAGACCTGCTTGGCATAGGCTGTGCCCCCAACCTGGAGCAGTCCCTCCGATGCCCATGTGGGTGGCCCCTCACCTCCTGCAAGTCTCGGTCCAACCGCGCCTCCTCCGCCGAGGCGAGCCTGGCACTCCCTCGGCATACGCACCTGCCCCGACGCCCATCTCCTTTTCTCTGCTTTCTTTTTCACGGTGTTATCACTGACTGCCACCACATTGTACTTACAGTCTGTGTGCTCATTTCTTTATTGTTTGTTCGCTCATCTTCCTCCACTAAACATGTGCTCGCAAGGTAGACATTTTTCTCTTCTGGACTGTGATGCATCCCAAGTGCTTGGCACATAGTAGGGCTCTGTTTGCTGAATGATTGGATGAACTTTGAGAGTAACTAGGATCCCCCGTGGAGCCCTGACGCCACCAGCGGAGGGAGGGAAGCAGATGTTTCAGAAGCCCACTGGGATCCCTAGACATGCAGCCGGCCCCCACACCCGTCTGTGGCAGAGCCCCGCACCCCTCGCAGCCGTCACATGTTTCAGGCATAAAGAAAGGGGAAAGGGAAGGGCAAAAGGCTTGAGCCAGATAAGTCTTTCTTTTTTAAAGGGCTTTTTTGGAAGCTCCTCCCAGGAGCTTCCGCTTACATTTTGTTAACCAGGATTGTGTTATATGGCCATACTGATAGGGAAGGATGGGAAACAGTATAAATATAAATACGAATGTGTACGTATACAACGTTTTTTGGCTGGGTACATTGCTACCTCCAGAAAAGCAAGGTTCTGTTCCTGTGGGAGAAGGAGAGAGTAGATACGAGGCAGGCAAACACGACAGCCTGCCATCCTCTCTCTTGGTAAACGTTTTGAGGGTGCCTGTTACAGGCTCGGTGTAGGACTAAGCCACATGGGGAACATGAATAAAGCAGAAATTTCATTGCTTAAGACCAGTGACCCAGAGGGAAACGCAAAATGACTAAAGGCCCAAGGACACATAAGTCAAGATTAGTCTAACTGAGTAATTAGGCTAATTGAGCTGTTCCATCCATCAGGAGGTTGAGGGCTGCTTCACAATCCCAGTTCCCCACCATCGGCTGCTCCTGGTGGGCAGCTGTTATTCTTCAGCCTCAGTAAATACACAGAACATTGTTTAGCTCACTGTTACTCTTAGTCCCAGTTCTGGGGTCCCTGCGGGGGCCCCTGGAGACAGACATAGGCGGCAGAGCTCATCAGCAAACTCACACAGGGCCCCCGAGATGTGGATTAGGGAAGCAGGAGTCTGCGACAGCCCAACCCGGTGTCCCAGATTCTTAGAGCCTCGGCTCCTTGCTGCTGCACCTGCTTGAAGGCAAGGACATCTCACCCTGCTTAGTCGGAGGTGAGCCTTCCTCCTTCCTCCCGGTGGAGCACCTTGTGCCCTTTGGGCACTGGTCTCGCTCACATATCTGGGGAGTTGGCACCCTCCCCACCCACACCATCAATTCCTTATCACACACAGTCTTACCCGCCTGGGGACAGGGACCTCGATGTAAAGCAAGCCCACAGATACCCTCGAGCATCTCACAGCCGCTCCTAACAGCTTCCTCCTCTTGCAGATGCTTTAAGGGGGTGACCAGCTATGTGTCTGAGGTCCCGCACATCAACTTTGTTGATTGGAGCTCCACACAACCATCACAAGTCTATATTTATTTCTCCGTCTTCCAGCAACAACTCCATGGCAGAGGCCCAAGCGGGACTGTCTTGGCATCTGGCTGTGCCCAAGCTGGCCAGTTCCTGCCCCGTGTCGGGCAGGAGCAGTTGCAGGCCCTCGGTGTCAACTGACCACACCTCTAGGGCTTGGTTTTAGCCTTTGTGTTCTCAGGGCCTTCCTCCCAGGCGGGCCTTTGCCCCCTGCGTACCACAGTCTGGGGGCCTGCATCTTGCTTTTAAGTTTTCCGTTTAGGTCTTTAGACTCCAGCCCTGAACAGTTCCAGAGGTCAGAAGGGGAAGCCAGCCGCACTTTGAGCGTGTCCCCTCACATCTCCAGTTTTGCCACTTTAGTGCCACACCACCAGTGAACACTCCGCTGGAGTGGCTGGCCGTTTGCCTGGCCCAAACCTGTTTCTCGGTCCAAAGTCCACTCCCAGAATCATCAGCTGTTCCCAGGAAGAATGCAACTGCATAGCCTCAATTCGCCTCTGAAGGGTCGGTCTTTCCGATCTTGGAATTCTAGTCCCTTCAAACCTCGTGGCTTCCGCAGCTTTCTGGTGCCTTTTTATTATCTTTAATTGTTGTCTTTGGGAGTATTTGCCGTCTATGAACTGCTCCGTCCTCCCCAAAAGCAGAAGTTGAGGCCTGTCAGTTTTGTCTTTTCAAAGTAACAACTTTGTTTGTTATTTTTCTTTGTGTATTTGTTTCATATTTCTGTATTTCTGCTGTTACCGCCATTATTTTCTTCCTCCTCCCGGGTGGGGATTTGATTTGATTTTCTTTTTCTCATCTCCTGAGACAGAATGTTGGGCCGCTGCTCCTCAGCTTTTGCCTCTCTAAGGCATGAGCTGATGGCTCCACTGTCCCCAGGGGGCAGGCGTGGCCATGTCATGCAGGTTTCAGTAGATCCCATTTTCATTGTCATTTAGTTCAAAATGTTTTATAATTTCCCTTGTGATTTCTTCTTCTGTCTAATGATTTGTTGTTTAGTTTCCACACAACTGGGATTTTCTAGTTTACCTTGTATTGTTGATTTTAAAGTTGATTCCATTGTGATTAGAGAGTAGATCTTAAAGCCTAAGTGACTTTCATTGATCCTTTGAAATATACCGAGGCTTGGATTATGGCCTGATACAGAGACAATTTTGGTAAATGTTCCAGAAGCAGTTGAAAAGAATGTGCCCTCATCATGGACCTTTAATTTTCTAAGTGTGTCAATTAGTTTGATCTTATTAATTGTGTTTTTCAGAACTTCTGTATCCTTATCAGATTTTTGCCCGCTCATCCCATTAGCTAGTGAGAGAAGTGTGTTGAGGTCTCCCATCTGATTGTGGTCTTGTCTAGTGAGATCCCTTTTAATTCTATTGATTATTGTTTTAGTCACTTTGAAGCTAAATTATTGGGTACATGTAGACTTAGAATTGCTGAAACTTCCCGTGGTTGTCTCCTTTATCATTATGACATGACTCTCTTGACACAGAGTAATGCTACTTGCCTTCAAGTCTTCTTTTGTCTGATAATAGTTGCTTCTGCATTCTTTTGGCTCATGTTAGCATAGTATATCCTCTTCTGTCCTTTTACATTGAACTTTCTGGGTGCTTATATTTGAAGTAACTTTCATATGGACAGCATATAGCTGATTTTTAAAAGCTAGAATGTGACAGTCTCAGTCTTCTACTTGGAATACTCAGTCCATTTCATATTCAGTTACTGGTATAGCTGATTTTATATCTAACATCTTGCTATTTTTTTCTATTTGACCCAGCTGTCTCATGCATCTTTTCCTGTCCTTTCTTGCCTTCTTTTTGATTAACTATTTCTATCACTCCATTTTCCCCTGTGTCAGCTTTTTGGGGAATACGTTCTCCTGTCAGTCTTTAGAGGCTGCCCTGGAGATTGTGACACGCATCATTGTCATCTTATATGTAGTTAAATATAACTCCTTCTATCTACTGCTAGAATAAAAATACTTCACTTTCATTCACCCCTTCCTCTCTTTCACGCTGTTGTCATCATGCAGTTAAATTTCGCATCTGCACTAAAGCCCACAAGACACTATTTTGTGTGGTAAGCAAGCCGTCGTGTGCCTCCACATTTACCCGTGCTGTTGTCCTGGCCACCTTACCTTTTTGTGTGCCTGCACCTGGGCTCATTTTCATTCTGCCCACAGACCTGCCTTTTGTCCTCCTTTGATGTAAATGTCCTGGTGACCAGCTCTCTGACTTTCCATAGTTTATCAGGGTTCCTTAGATTTAACCTCACGCCCTCCTTCTGTCAAGGACCCCATCAGGGATCCCACATCACATTTAGTCATCATGTCTCCTTAGGCTCCTCCTGGCTGTGAGTTTCTCAGACTTTCCCTGTTTTTGGCGACCTGACAGCTCTGAGGGGTACTGGTGAGATATTTGTAGAATGTCCCTCTGTTGGGACTGCTCTGATGTGTTCCCCATGATTAGACTGGGGCAACATTTGAGGGAGGAAGACCACAGTGAAGTGCCCTTCTATACATCACATCAGGAATGTGCCGTCAGCCTGACTTACACCCTGATGTTGACCCTGATTCCCTGGCCGAGGTGTGTTTTTAGGCTTCTCCACTATGAACTTAATCTTTTTTTCCTCTCTTTTGCACGCTCTGCTCTTTGGAAAAAAGTCACTACATGCAGCCCACATGTAAGGAGTGGGGAATGCTCATGTGCCACCTCTGTAAGGGCAGAGCATCCACACAAGTTACTCGGAACCCTTCTACCTGGAAGAGTTGTCTCTTCTCTTCCACCTGCTGATTTGTTCAGTTATTTGCTTGTATCAAATGGACTCCTGCCTTGTTATCCTGTAAGTGTCTTTATAATCCTTAATAAGGTTTCATTTTCACTCCTGATATTGGTCAACTTTTAATCTTTTCTCTTTGTTTCTTGAATAGTCTGCCTAGAGACGTATCGCTTTTATTGCTGTTTTTATCACATAAGCTGTGGTTTCACTGATTTTTCACATGATTGGTCCGTATTTTATTTCATTGCTTTCTGCTTCTACCTCTGTTATTTCTTTTCTCCTTCTTATTTACTCCCACTTTCTTTGTAATTTTCCCTGATGCACAGGGGATTTTTCTTGGAGTGGAGTTCCTGGGGTTAAAATCCAGGAAAGCGTACCCAGCCCGGGACGGGGCCCCTCGGGGTTTCTCCTTCTCAAGATAATCCTCACTCAGGCTCCAACACTTTGTCAAAATCACCACTTGCCTGTTCCCACCAGTTTGTGGCCACAGTGGCTTCCGCTTCAGGGGAGCTGATCTTGGCTGTGATCCTGTGTCCATCCTCTGCCCCAGACTTCACATTTCTCTGGTGGTTCTAAGAGAAGTCGTTGATTTTCAGTTTGGTTTTTTTCTTGTTGGAAGATGGAAGTGATGACTTAAAAGCTCTTTACATGTTGAAACTGAAAGAAGAATTTTGCTCTTACTTTTGAAAGATATTTTAGCTGGGAATAGTGTTTTAGGTTGGCAGTGTCTTCTAGCATTTGAAAGCTATCATTCTGTTGTCTCTGGCTTCTGTCTGTTCTGTTGTTAAACAAACCAGCCGTCTTACTGTCGCATGTTTGTATGGAATGTCTTTTTTTTTTTTTTTTTTGTCTTTAGCAGCTTCTAAGGGTTTCCTCTTTGTCCTTGGCGCTCAGCGGTCTTACTGGGTGTGGCTAAGTGTGCCTTACTTTATATGCATCCTGCTGGGCTTCACGGTTCTTCTTGGATCTGTAAGTTGTGTTTGAACAGAAATTTTTGTGAAAAATTCTCAGACATTATTCCTTCTCCTTTTACTTATACCCCGTTTTCTCGATTCCTCTTGGACTCCAGTCATGTGTGTTAGGCCTGGTCACAGTACCCACTTATCTCCTTCATTCTGTGATGCATTTCCCATCATTTCTCTCTCAGTGCTTCAGTCCTGTCTTCCAGTTCATTAATCCTCTGTTCCACTTTTTTCCAATCTCCTTTCCTTTGCTAAGCAGGTAGATCAGGGACTGATGACCTTAAGCCAGTTAGGGACTGAGTTGACTTGGGGCTGGAGTGCAGTTTTTCAAGGCCCCGTTTGCCTTTTTTTTTAAATTTTAGTGGAATTACTGGGGATTGAACCCAGGACCTCATGCATGCTGAGGACGTGCTCTACCACTGAGCTATACTCCCCCTCTCTGGCTTTTTTTTTAAACTCCTGTTTCTAGAGGGTAGTCTTTAAAGTTTTTAACTCAGAGCCTGGTTATTCTCTGAGCCATAACCCCTGAGAAATCCTGAACTCTATCTAACCTTAGTTTCCTCAGGACCACAACAAGGTGACCAAAAAAAAAAAAAAAAACCTTTAGCTTTTCTTAAACTTTCTGCCTTGATTCTTAGTCTTCAGCCCCATGTGGCTTCCAAATTCAGCAAATATCTTGAGGAGAAAACTGGCTCAGTGCCAGGCTCAGTTCTCTGTTTTCCCTTCTCACCAGGAACCTGACTATTCAAGTCTCTGACTTTGGTCCCTGTGGCCCCACGAGCTTATCACGGGCTCTACCTGTTTCCCTGTCCGCTGGTAGCAACTGCCTGCCTGGGCCTCAGCCCCGATGATGAGCCCTCACCCTGCTCCCGGAATGGGTGCGTGACCCACTTCCCGTCCTTCTCTCAGGTTTGTGTCGCTTTGAGGCCTGGTTGTATTGGCAGCTCTCTCTACTTCAGACAGATGTTTTGCTGTTTTGCTGTGTTTTCCCTGACTTTTCTGTTTGTTCGCAGTGGAAGCAAAGGTCTGCAAGCTGAACAGCAACCCTTCCCTTTTTGATGGGCATTCACTTCTTTTTCTCTTTTTCTTCCTCTTTAAACAATTGTTCTTTACGTATCTCTACATATTAATGCCTCCATCTTCACGGGGTGGATTCCCAGGAGTAGGATGGCTTGGTTGAAGATAATATATACTTTTATTTTAACACATGTTGTCTGTGTGCTTTTTTTTAAATCCACTGTAGCATTTCGTATTTGTAACAGCTGTGTATGAGAGTGTCTTTTTCTCTAACCCCTGTTATATAGCATTATAGCTCTTTTTAATTTTTGCTGGTCTGATAGTTTTAAAGTGATAGCTCAGTTTAACTTTAATTTGCATTTATTTCCCTGACTACTAGTGAATGCATGGGCTGGGGTTTTTTTGGGGTTTTTTTTTTTTTTTTGCCATTAAGAGTTGTTCTTCTGTGATTTGCCTATTCACATCCTTTGCCTGCTGTGACTTATAAGAGATATTTGTTTACTGTAGACATTGTTATTTATCCCTGTCCTCATGAGAAGCCCAGGGCTCCCACTCCACCCCCATCCTCTAGATTGTTGCCCTGGGACTCTCTCCCCCCGAGGCTCTGTATCTCTCTCCCTCCAGCCCCAGCCTCTACTCCCGGCTGCCCCAGCTCTTCGCTGACCCTTTCCCTTTTGCATCAGCTCCAGCCTGCTTCTCTCCCAGGGGCACTGCTTCCTGCAGCCCTGCCCTCCTCCCCAAGATGTACGTGCTACAAGGTCAGCTATCTGCCCCTTTCATTCTTTGCCCTGTCCCCAGCATCTAAAACAGGACCCAGCGCAAAAGAAGTGCTCCATATTTTTGGAACAAATCTAGTCAGTTTGGAAGCATTGTAGAATTGTGGTTCAAAATGCTGACTCTGGAGCCAGGCTGCCAGGGTTCGAATCCCGCTCTGTTACTTAGCAACTGTGTGCCGTTGGGCAAACCCCTCTGAGCCTCAGTTTCCTTATCCCTAAATGGAGATCATTTTAGTAGCTACATGGTAGGACTGTTAGAAGCATTAAATGAGCTGATATACATGTATTTGTTTCCTAGAGGTTTGTGTCAAATTCCACAAACTGGGTGGCTTAAAACAACACAAATCTGTCTCCCACAGTTCTGGAGGCTGGAAGCCCGAAATCGAGGTGTTGGCAGAGTCGTGCTCCCTCTGAGGGTTGCAGGGAGAGCTTCCTTGCTTGACCCAGCTTCTGGCCGATGCTGGCAGTCCCCGTCTTCCCTCAGCTTGGCAGCTGCCATCATTCTGATTTCTGGCCTCTTCCTTCTGTGTCTCTGTTTCTTCCTACAGTGTCCTCCTCTGTGTGTGTCTATGTCCAGACTTCCCTCCTCTTATAAGGACTCCAGTTGTTGGATTTAGGGCCCACCCCAATCCAGTATGACCTCATCGTAACCCGACTGCATCCGCAAAGGACTTGCTTCCATTAAAGGTCACGTCCCCAGGAACCTGGGTTAAGACGTCAGCATATCTCTGGGGGACACGGTTCAGCTCAAGACCAGATGTGAACCGTTCCAGTAGGGCCTGGCACCTGAGGGCAGGGACTTTGCTGTTTTAGTCACTCTTGTATCCCTGGTGGCTTGAACAGTGCCTGGCATATAGGCATCCCCAGTATCTCCTGAATTAATTAATACTCTATTAAGCCTTTGCCTTCTGCACTACAAATATATTTTCAAAATCTATCATTTGTCTCTTTGTTTTACTACATCTCTTGCCATTAAAATGTTTTACATTTTTATACTAACAAATATATCTATCACTTCTTCCTCTTTTCTTTTTCTTTTTAAAATAAATTCTGGGTTTGTAGTCTTGGTCAATACGGTTTCATTCTTCTACCCCACCCCACCCCTACCCAGACCTCCCTCCTATATTTTGCAGATAATCTCCCAGATTTTCTTGCAAGAATCTTTACTGCTTTATTTTTAAAAAGTGAATGCTTAATCCATATGGAATTGATTTTTGTATGTGGGGTAAGACAGGGCTCTTCCATATCTTGTTTCTGTCATTTGTGAAATTCTCATCATACTAGGTTCTACATCTGGAAATTCCCATTTTGTTACACGGATCTATACATGGTATTCTGTATCAGAGCAATATGGTTCTTTTGTTTTGTTTTGAGTTTTGTACAACAGATCGTTCCTTATTTTCCTTATTTTTCTTCCTTTTTATATTTTCTTGGCTACTCTCAGGCCAGGTTTATATTTTTCCACGTAAACTTTATCCAGTTACCCCCAAGTGCATTATTAGGACCATAAGTGGACTTTTTATTAAGCTTATGTATGAAAAGGTACCTGCTTTTGAAATTGAGAAGAGAGAAACAGACAGGCACAGAGGAGGGTGTGGCCACTCAGGGGCGGCTTTTCCTGCTGCACTTGACTTTGTGCTTGACTTTGGGCCCCGTGGTTTGTCCCCACCTGTCCTTTGAACAACAAATGCGACTCCAGGCCTTGAGAACAGCCTCCTGTGAGGGAGGAGTGGCTTGTCTGCTTTCATCTGCAATCTTCACAATTTGTCACTGAAGTACTGGGCTCATTCATTCGTGGAACACTCTTAAGATTTTACACGTGTGCAAAAGTGTGCTAGGTTCTGGGTATTTGCCCCCAAGGCTAGACATGTCTGGTCGATTTACTAGTCGCCCCTGGGTTTCCCCTTGCTACTGGAAACTGTCAGGTCGCCTGGTCCTCTATGCTCATTTTAGTTTCTGAAGGTTGCGTTTAGGCTCAGCATTTTGTCATTCTGAGCCATCGAAACACAACTTTAGTCTTGTTGTGTTCTATGGGGATAATATATTTTTTAAAAAACCACTAAAGTAAATCATCGTCATTGTTTTCATTGTCATCATCATGCCTGCAGCAAAGCAGAAAAGAAAAACCCACTGTTGTACAACTTGGTGGTGGTTGTTACCAAACCATCGGTCTGTCTGGACGGTCCAGAAGGTGGGAGGTTGGATCGTTTCTGGAAACGTGGTTCAGTAGCAGCGCTGACGGACTGGGTGGAGTTAGATCAGGTGGGCCAGGCAGGTCTGGCCTACGGACTAGAAACTTGTAGACTGGGGGGGTGGCTGGGTTGTGATCATGGTATCTTCCTAGAGGTCACAACACGGCCACCGAGCTTGCAGAATCCCATAGACTCGAGGAGCTGGAAAGGACCTCAGAGCTCGCCCACCTGCCGTCACTCTGTCTTCCCTCCCCTCCCTCACGGTTGTTCACCTTCTCAGTGGATGCTTCCCTTACCACACGACGCTGGGCCGGGTTGTGCCCATGCTTGACACGGAGTGTGGCGGGTGTGCCCTGAGCAGCAGCCTTAGACCTGCTCGCATGGCGTGGCCTGGCCTGGGGCCCAGCCATCTGCTGTTAGGAGAGTTCGCCCGGGGCAGCGGCTGTGCCTTCAGCTTGGTCCCCAGAATGAACGCAGTGAACCCCGACCTGCAGCCTGACTCAGAAACGTCCAGCCAAGCCCATCTTACACCGGCCACACTGCACTTGACCTGCAGACCCACTAGTGCAGGAATAAATGTTTAGTTGTCGCACAAATCACCACATTTTGGGTGCTTGGTTATGCAGTCACTGGCTCATAGTGTCTCTGTCCCTGTCGCTGCCCGGTTCCAGACACGTGGTCCACAAAGGCCTGCGCTCTCTGCAGACTGCAGGCGGCTCCTGGCGTGGGGCTGGCGCTTCCCAGCGTGCGGCTGGCTAGAAGGAGCCCCCACTGCTGTTATTTGTAGAGCCCGAGCCTCAGCTGTGAGTCCAGACTCAGCCACCACGGCTGCGTTGTTGTCAGGGGCTGCCAGGCGTCCCCGGGCGGTACCCCCAGCAGTTATCTGGGTGTCTCTGTACTCAGGCTCGACCTTGGGGGCGGGTGCTTGCGTCTCCTCAGCGGCTAGCAACCCTGTGAATGTGGGGCCGGTCCCCCCCCGCTCGCCCAGTGCTGAGTCGTGAGACGGTGATGTCTCACGGTGTCCGGCTGACTCGTGTTCGGCCCCCTGCCCCACCACTTCCTGCTGGGCCTTCCTAGCGGACAGATGGCTTATTTAGCCTTCAAGGGCTTTGACCTCCTCGTTGGTACGATGGGATTGGTCATGTTTCCACTGAGGAGTTGTGACGCTTAGATAAGAGTGATGGAAGTCACTGAGGACAGTGGCCAGCACCTAGGAGATCTGCAGTCACATTCTCTTTCTCGGTGACAGTTTTGAAGCTTCCATGACTCCCTGGAGTCAGTGTTTGCAGCTCTGAAGCCAGCTCTGGCCCTGGTCATGAGGCCACTGATGCTGGGACTCAGGGCTGGGGATGCTCACCAGCCTTAATTCCCACATCTGAGCCACGGTCTCCAGAACAGCCCCCCCACCCAACGTCTGCCCACCATCAGTGTTCTCACACAAGGAGCTTTTGTCTGAGATGCTCCACATCCTTTGAGCACATCCATTTCATTCTTTGCAGTATTCCTGTCACTTAAGAAACAAAAAGGAAATCCCATTTCTTTACCTGCACTCGTAACAGGCAACAGCATCTCAAACTAAATAGACTGTGGCCTGTGCAAGGGACAACATCCTGTTTGCCTCTCTGTGGGTTTGCCTCAGCTTTGAACACTCTGTCTTGCTGGGGCCACAGGGACAATCAGGTGTGTGTGTCTGAATATTCTGAGAAGCATTTGCCAAAAGAGTTTCAACTTTCTATTCAGGGACAAATCTGTTTTGAAAGTTCCAGAATCTTTTCCAGCCATGGTACTCTCATGCCTAGCACCAGACTTGCATGTGATCAGATAGTCTTGATGACTGGAATTCTCCGATTATTTCTGCACTCTGGGAGACTGTGGCAGCTAATAGGGGGAGAGGAGCTGGAAGATCAGGTGTCGTTGGGATGGGGGAGTGGAAGGTGGGAGATGGGGTAAGTCTGACTTTCTGGAGAAGACTTTTTTGCCTGCTTCTCTTTGACTATGAATGGATATGTCAAGAAACAGAAGTAAAATATTACTTATTAAAAGTAAAACCCAGAACTCTCTTTGGCTTTATCACAAGTATCTTAGATCAGAGGCTCTCCAGCTTGGGAGGAATGGCTAAAAAAGCAGTCTCCAGATTTTGTGCCCCTGAATTCTACCTTCTCTTTGGATTGTGTCCTTTAAATCTCTGGCTTATGAATAAACCTTGGATCCCCTTAACTGAGGCAGACTGACATTTTCAAAAGAGAATGTTACTAAGTATAGTAGTAAGGGGGAAACAGAAGTTGTTGTTCAAAATTTATTGAGTATCTACTATGTGCGCCTGGGATACAGAGGTGAAAAGGAAGTGCTGGCAGTGTCTCTACCCAGCAGCAGTTTGCTGGGTGGCTGCCATGTGTGAGGCCCCAGATGAGGGACTGTCTAAGGTAGAAGCCTGCCGAAGGGCCGTGGAGGCTCACAGAAGAGTTCTGTCACTCCGGCTGGGAGGGATGGGAAGGCCTCCCCTGAGCTGGTGAAAGCTGGGGTTTATTTATTTATTTTAAATCCTTCTTTAAAATTTTTTTCTTCCAGATTTCATTGAGATATAATTGACATACAGCACTATATACTTTTTTGAGGGGAGAGTAATTAGGTTTTATTTATTTATTTTAATGGAGGTACTGGGGATTGAACCCAGGACCTTGTGCGTGCGAGGCATGTGCTCTACCACTGAGCTAATGCGTTCCCCACCAGTAGCTGGGTTTTAAGGATGTGCCTGCTGTAGCATCCAAGCAAGCATTACGGGGAATTCTGCTTCCCATATAGCTGAATAAACCTCTACCAGACCAACCTTCCCAGAGATAGCAGTGTTCAGTAAGTAAGGCCCTGGAGAATGGAACTAAGCAGACAGATTCTGGAGAGGAGTCCACTCTTGGGAATGGGAATAGTAAGGTTGCTCTTTTTTAGCTTTTCACCTGAGTGAAGACTGAAGTTGGTGCCACGTAAGGTAGATAAAACTTTGATGGAAATCCAGCAGCCTCTCCAGCCTGAAGAGCCAGAGAGCAGAGAGTGGTCTGACTCACTAATGCCATTGCACAGCAAAGGGAGAGTGCATGCTCCAAGTTCTGTTCACAAATTCTGCCCAGATCTTTGGCTGACCTCAAACCAAACAAGAGCAGGGCAGGTTGCAGAGAGACTAGATGAGGATGAAAGAACCAAACTGAGATTTAAACTGCTGCCCAAGAGACAGAGTCCGGCCGGTCTACTGCTTACGCAAATAAACAAAATGTAACAGAATCCAAAATCTCCACACCAGAACCTTCATTATGTCCAGGATACCATCCAGATTTACTCAACATATGGAGAAATAGGAAAATGTGGTCTTTCTCAAGAGAAAAGACCCTGAGATGATCCAGATGTTAGAATTAGCCCAGTCCTTTAAGTAACTATTCTAACTACGCTCAGTGATGCAAAGGAAAGTATATTCATCATGACTGAAAGTATAGGAAGTCTCAGCAGAGAAATAGAATTTATGAAAAGAACCAGATGGAAATTCTAGAACTGAAAAATAAAATATCTGAAATAAAAATTCACCATATGGGCTTAACCACAGAATGGAAATGACAAAAGGAAGAGCCAGTGAGGTTGAAGGTGGATCAATGGAAGTTATACAAACTGAAGAAGAGAAAGAAAAAAAAAGTAAAAAAGAATTTAAAATAGACCAGTGCCTCGGAGACATGTGGAATAACGTCACAGGTCCAGCACAGGTGTAATTAGAGTCACACAAGGAAAGGAAGACCAAGGAAGAAGACATACATGGAGAAATAATAGCTGAACTTTCCCAATTTTTGGTGAAAAGTTTACATGTATAGATTTAAGGAGCACAGAAAACCCCAAGTAGGATAAATACAAAGAAAAATGACAGATAAACTGAATACCAAAAGCAAAGAGAGAAGCCTTAAAGCAGTGTGTGAAAGATGACACATTAAAAGAGGAACAATGCTTTGCATTACCGTGGACCTCTTATCAGGAGCAATGGAGGCCAGAAGACAGTGGGACAATCATTTTTACATGCTGGAAGGAAAGCAGAAACAAAAACAAACAAAAAATCTCCCACCCCACGATTTACATTCAGCAAAAGTCTCGTTTAAGAATGAAGGTGAAATAAAGATGTTTTCAGATTAAAAAAAAAAAAAAACTAAGATAATTCATTGCAACCAGATCTTCACTATGAGAAATGCTAGGAAGTTCTTCAGGCTGAAGGAATGTGGTACTAGGTGGAGACTCAGATGATCATGAAGGAGAAAAGAACATTAAAAATGGTAAATAGCCAATTAAATATAAAAGGCTATTTTTTCTTAATTAAAACTGCCTCTGAGTGCTTAAAGCAAACATTTTAACATTGTCTTGTGGGGTTTAGAATATATGTAGATGTAAAAAAGTGACACCTACAGCTTAAAGGGCAGGGGCAGGGCACAAACCCTTGTGGTTGCAAGGTTCCTATGTGTCATGTGACGTGGTTCAGTATTACTAAAGAGACTGTGGAAAGTTAAGGATGCGTACTATACTCCCTAGATCAGCTGCCACAAACGGTGCCAAGAGGCACCACTCACACAGAGACTGGTGGGTGGTTCCCCCAAAGCACAGGTGGTCTGCAGGAGCCAGACTCAGAAAGACTGAATCACTCCTTCAACTTCCGGTTACTGGGCACCTGCCCGGGAGCACCTGTCTTCACCCAGAGAGCCCAGCGATGATTCCGTGTCATGCTGTGGCCGCCTATGGAAGAATCAGCCTCTGATCTAAGTGATGTCCCCAGAATGGCGGAAGTGACAATTTGGTGAATCAGAATATACCAGGTCACGGTTTGTTATTCTTTGAGGAACTTTTTTAGGGAACCATGCCTCCTAGAAAAGACCAAAGGGCAAGATTTGGATGGTTAAACACTTGAAAGTCTGTTTTGTAAGTGCTGCAGGTTAGTCCTGCATTGTGTTGCAGGCTGCTTCCAAGGGCTGTGATCAATCGAGTTGATTGCTGCCTGTTCGTCTTAGAGATGACCGGTGCAAGGGGAGGCGTTAGAGCCTCTGATGTTTGAGAAGGGCTCAGCACCCCTGCTGGCAATGGCGCTCTCTGGGTATCCTGTCCTTTGTGATGCTCTGTGCAGGCGATGCACGCCTGCAACCTCTGGGCAGGCTGCTTAAGGCATGCCCCACCTCCCGGTGATTCTCAGCCCTCCAGGCTGTGAAACATTTGCTTACAGACATTTTCTTACCATCTTTTACATATGTTTTTATGAAGGACTAAGCAGGAGGAATTTGCAATGAATAATTCATGTATAATTGTTTTCAAAATATAAAGTTATTTTTCAAAAAAAGCAACCAATCTATCCGTTTCAGAGCCCCCCTGATGCCTGGGGCCGCAGCGTTCTGTCTAACCGCTTGCACCAGCCGTGCTGGGACAGGCTCCTGTGCAGAGCCGGGGCGGGCTGTGTGTGCGGAGCTGTCAGAATTCCCAGCCACGCACTCCTGCCCGGGTCCCCAGGCGGGTCCTGGGGATGATCTTGGAATCCAGCGCCGCTCCCCCGAGCCCCCAGGCAACACAGCCACACCTGCGCCCCCTCCCTTTCTCTCTGGTTCCCACCCTGCACCACACACATCCCCAGCTTGTTCACTTCAACACGCACACAAGCCATGCCCAGGCCAGCGAGCCACGGTCATCTTCATAGATGGCCAAAGGTGCCCGCTCCTGGGTCCTTGCCCACATGCCAGAAAGGCTGGCACCAAAGCAGAAAGAGCCGATGGCTCACGGCTGCTGTTGACACTCCGTTGCCCCGCAGTGGGTTTCGATTCTGCAGCTCTGGTCTTTGAGGGGCAGAGCAGGAGTCGCCACCTGTCAGATCCGGGCGGCCAAGGAGAACCTGTCTCCTGACAGCCTCCCGGGGAGACAGGGGAGAGTGGGAGATGGCGTTCCGAGGGCATCTCAAGGTGTTCTGTCGAGACCCAGATTGGCCTTTGCCTGTGTGGCCTGTTTGGATACACGTGGGGGCACCTGGGGTCCCTGGAAGAGCCCTTCCCCCACCTCCTACTGTCCTTTCCCATCCGTTTCCACCTGCGTGGTTCTTTGTCGGGGCCCCAAGGACCGTATTCCAACAGTCGGGCTCATCATAGTGGTTAAGAACTGCCTTTGAACCTCCTAATCACTTCCTAATCACATGACTGGGCAACTCTCATAGCCTCAGTTTCCACATCTTTAAAATGGAATTAGTAAGAGTGCTTTTCCCACGGCTTATGCTAAGGATTCAATGAGCTGTAACATCGGTAAAGATCTCAGCAGGATGCCTGGCAGGTGATGGGCAGGAGTATTGGCACTGGATGACAATGATAGTGATGAAGATGATGACGATAGTGGGCACTGTCTCATCACACCCTCCTCTTCCCTCCCCCCATTCAGCTTCCTGTGGCACCAGAAGCCCTGACATGCACTGGCCTGTGTACTGCCCGCCCCCAGCTCTCAGGTACACCCCTTCTCCTAACCCAGCTCCAGCCTTGGCCCCCCCAGACAGCCTTCCTGCACCTGTCCTGGGAGAGTCCAGCCATCCTGGGCATCTTTGGCTCTCAGATGCACACACATTTTGAACTGTGATTCAGTGTCCTCTTCTGGAAGGAAAGCCATGTTTTCTCCTTTAAGCTGTGACTACTTTGAGAGCAGCAGGGTGGTGTCTTCTGTTGCATCTATATTCCCGGCAGCATCCCTTCTGGGGGCTTCTTCTCCAGGCAGGTAGCTCCATCCAGCTCATTGACTAACTGGCCATTGGCAAAGGGTACCAGCCCCACCTGCCCCTTGAACAGCCCCGCCGTCAGTTTCTCCTAGGAAGGTGTCATCTCCTAGGAAGAGTCAACTAGGTGATTCTGCTCCGCTGTTTGCAATGCAGGGAAGTGTGTCTTCCCGGTTGCCCCCACGCCCCACCCCCATCCCCCCAATGGAAACCATTGGTAAACAGCAGATTATATGTGCTGAAGTGAAGGGGTCACGGATAACTTTTAGCGAGGGACTCACATAAGGAGGGGAGGAAAGGATGTCCATGGGTCCTCCTGCAAAAGCCACAGTAACTTGCAGATTAAACTGTGGCCCATAATGAAACTCCTCAATTAAAACTCTAGTTTTCCCTCCTCAAACCACCTTGCTATATTTTGTTCGTGTTGCCTAGGATGTATGTGAATATAAATCTGACCTATGAATCTTGAAAGCTGCTGTAGTCACAGCAGATGTGAACTTGGAAAGCCCGGCTGGCCCGGCCGGCCCGGCCTACGGGGAGCTTTGCAATGGGGGCTGCAGCCCGAGTGCCACGCGACAAAGCCTGTGCCTTTGTTTACTCACTGGCTCAGCACACCTTGCACCAGCCGGGATCCAGGACACCCAGCCCCGCCCGTGGGTGGGGGCAGATGAGCAACAATCACAGGCTGGGCCAGACAGGGACCCCGGGACAGCCTAACAGCCTCTCCCCTCGCTGTCTTCCCTGCCAGGTGCTGGAAGATAACGGGATGCCCATGGCCGACGATCAGTACGCCCTGCTGACTGCAAAACTAGGATATAAGAAAGAAGGGATGAGTTATCTCGATTTTGCAACAGGATTTAAAGGTAGCTAACAGCCAAGTGCAAACCAGGCTCCCACCCTTGGCCCTGCCAGCTTTTCCAAGTGGGGCCACAGGGGTCTGGGGTTGAAATAGTGTGAGCAGAGATGTTGAAACGGCATGTGTTCAAAGACTGGAAACAGACATTATTTGTTTAATTTTATCTGACTGTGTTTCGCCCTTTGTTTCTCACTCAGCAGAACTGTGAGTGTAGAAGTTTGTCTGATAGAGCTGTCTGCAAACTCAGAGCACAAATGGTTTCTAAACTTCACTCCCAAGCCTGCCCTTCTCCAATCACACCTCATGTCTTTTAAGGTTTTCCTCCTAAAAAGATGCTGGTTATCTGGAATTCATGACACCCATGCATGCACGGGCCAGGCACATATTCTTCCTCCCTTTTTGCAGATAAGGACACAGAGATTCTAAAAGATTCCATGACATGCCCAAGATCACCGGCCACTGTCCCTCCCCTCTCCCCACCCCAAGTGGTGGTCAGGAAATTCATCGTGTGCAGTGCAGTCCGGGCTGGAAGCTGGGTCCCCCCGTTTGCACCTGCTCCTGATTCTGTTCCCCCAGCCACACGCCAGGCAGACAGATGACCAACACCCAGAGAGCCCCTCACTTTTTGGCTGTGTGGTCCCTCACTCTCGTCTCCACTCTTACGGAGATTTAGGTGGACAAATAAACCCTCTGGAAAGGCTGCAGAAATCATGCATATGTGCCGATGGAATATGCTTCTATTCTGATAAATTGCACCACAAGCTGGATGGGGCAGAGCCCGGAACTCTGCATTTTGCCGTCCTCCCGAAGTTGGCCTAGGAGACGCGGTGGGTCTCAATGGAGACACTGGGACTCCCCACCAGGAAAAAGAGAAGGTCCCATCCAATCCCCTCGGACTTCATTTGTCAATCCTAGAGGGAAAGAGGTTTTGCACCCCCTGGAAAAGCACAAGAAACTGTAGAATTTTAGAATTTTGACACTTTCTTTGGCTATATGTTTTGAAGTTTTTTGATAGAAAATAAAAAGAAGGAAAAGGAGCTCACATTTCTTTTTGGGAGTCCATCCAGTGTGCCAGGCGCACCCATTGCAGAGGTGAGGGATTGGGGCCCACAGTAAGCGGTCACGTGCCTGAGGCCCTGGAGCAGTGAGCCTGTTACCGAGCGGGCACCTGACGCAGCAGCCGTCGGCCACACTGGCTTCCTCCCTGCCCTGGCTGTTCTTCCCCCTCCTTCCCCTCCTCCTCCGTCCTCTGTCAGCGCCCCCAGCACAGGGCCAGATGCTGAGGCCGGCCCAGGACAGGCATCAGGCATCGGGGGAGGTGTGACCTGCCAGGCGTAACAGACTCAGGGGAGGCCACCCCAGCCCAGGCAGAGGTGAGGCGAGGTCAGGTTCGAGACCGGACTAACGGAGGCCCACAAGCTCCAGATGCTCCGCCTGCATCCATCCCGCAAACCACAGCAGTGGGGAGAAGGTGGCTGCAACGTGTGCAGAGCACACGTCCAAAACCAAGTCCCAAGCTTGTGGCCTGGCTTCAGACAGGGCCGCACTCCGGTCATCACGACCTGCGGGAAATGGGTTGATGTTTAAGTAGAGGTTACACTTCCTTCCTCAGTTTTAAGGGAGGAAGAGGGCCAGATGCAGCAGTTAACCAGCTGGGCTTTGGATTCAGCTGTGCTGTCGCGAGCTCTGTGACCCTGGGAAAGCCGAGCCTTCCTCTCCTCAGGTGTGGATGGGCTATTAATAGGTTTCCTCGTGTATAAACCAGGCATAAGAGGAGACTCTACCTCTGAGGGGTGTTTAGAGGGCCAGGAAGTGTAGGGGGCCGGTAGCGCAGCATCTAGCAGATAGACGGTTGGGAGGATTAATGAGTGGTGCCTGCTCACACACTCCTGTGTTTAGGACATGATTCTAGGAAACAGAGCAGGAATCCTCACTCTCTGCCTCTGAGACAGAGAGATGGACGAGACATAGTCCCTGCCCTGGAGGGAGGATGGAGAAGCCAGACGAGGAGACGTGCCGGATGGGAGCACGGCCCCCCGACAGTCTGGAGAACAAGTTCTTCTTGTGATGATGGGAGACACCAGATCAGAACAAAGTTCAGGCTGTGCTCAGTCCGCAGGGCCGAATGCCTGTGTAGTGTTCTACCAGGACTGGGGACACAAGTCAAGTGTCGAAACAGACAGCAAGAGGTGTTTGCGCCCCTGATGGAAGTCTTCTGGTTTATGGCATTGTTTCAGATTCTAAAATGAATTGGCCGAAAGTGACTCCATCTCGGACTCCAGTTCTCTCAAAAGGCGGCTCGGACAGCTACTTTATAACTGCTGAGGACTGCCTGAAGCAGTTCCCGCCGAGAATGAAGGAGTCCTTCCGGGTAAAGTATGACTCGCAGCTGCTCGGCTTCTCTGGACCCCCCGCCCCCTCCCTGTGCACACTGGTTCAGCCGCCGTGGGCGTGACTCCCGGGGCCCGGGCACAGAGCGCTCCCTCGGGAGCCTTGGGCCTACCCCTTCTCCCCTTCCCGGGGCGGGGGCTTGTCTCCGGGTTCCCTCCCCTCCCTGAGGCTCTTCCCTCCTGTCACTTTGCTGGGTCTGCCTTCTGCCTCTCAAAAGCCTTGGAGAAGTAAGGCGACCCTCCTCACAAGAAGGGGAGGTGGGCAGGGGCGTGACAGCCCAAGTTAAAGCAAATTCAGGATCCTTTCAGCCATTCCTTCCGCTCCATTTCTGCACTCACCAGACAGGCATCACGTACTGACGAGATGCTGGGATCTCTGCTACAAGCTGGGCGTGAAGGATGAGAGGCCTGCTCGGGGAGCTCCATCCAGCCCAAGACACAGACGGTCAGCTGACAATTCAGACACATCCTGACTGGCTGTCCGGTAGAGGGGCCGGTAGTGTGCTGCGGGGGCACAGGGACAAAGACCGTTAAGGAGGGCTTCCTGGAGGAGGTGACTGCTGAACCAAATCTTAAACCCTCAGCATGTGCTGACCAGAAAAAGAAGGGAGCAAACCTCAGAAGAGTGGGCTTGCTCAAGGGGGTGGCAGCAGGGCGTGGACTTTGGTGGAAAGCTCACACAGCTCTGTATGACCGAGGTGTGGGTTGCATGTGGATGTTGTAACGGGTAAGACAGGAGGAAGAGCAGCCATTCAAACACACAGGCAGGTGCAGAATGACCTCAAGTGTTTTTGTGTTAAGAAGTAAAAGAGGGTCATTAAAGTGGGAAGGAAGATCAATTTGATGAGCTGACCACATTAGCTACAAAATGAGGTAGAGGGCACAAGGGAGCTAATAGTGTCCTGACCAGGGCACGGAGACCCCAGGGTGAGCAGGAGCAAACACCTGGGGAGGCAAGGATGGGGTGAGTCCAGGGGAGTAGAGGTGGGGAGTGCGCAGGGGGAGGAACCAGCCCCAGGGCTGGGGCAGCTCCAGTTTGCTGTGCTCTGAAACATCTTCCCCACACTGGCTGCCAATTGGAGATCCATTTTGCTTAACGAGCGTCTATTTTAAAATGGATAAACTTACGATGACTCTCTGGCTGGGATTTGCAGGATGGTTCTGGCTTTGACTATTCTGTCCAGCCATCAGACCGTGCGTCCTAATTCTCAGTTTGAAAAACTACAGCCGCCATGAGCAGACATGGAGAGGGTTGGGCCTCGCTATTTAATCTGACGTGATGCCCAGTTGAGAAGAGCAGGGTGCAGGCAGAGGTCTTTTAGTGGGTGGAGTGCCTGGCTCTGAGGAAGGAAAGCCTGGCGGGGTCGGGGTGGGAGAGGCTAGAAGTGGGAGCAGAGGTGCGGGGAGCACAGTCCCTCTGTCCCTCTGCGCCAGGAGAGGGGGCTGGAGTGGCCACCGGCCGCTGCTGCCTTTTCCTGCCGCCTCATCCATCGCAACCCAGACCCCTCGTCCTGGCCCCTCCCTCCCCCCTCCTCCTCCCACCTTTCCCAGTGGGACGCTGACAGGAAGGTAGGAATTACCTTCCTACCTTTATTACAGTGCACCTTGCTTACAACACACATACGTCCCTTGTTTCCAAAGATGGTCATTATTCTAAATAATTAAATCATGAACTGATTGAATAAACATTCACCAACACCCACTCTAGTCTGCAAAGCACTTATGACCTGGTGGGCGAGACAGAGACGTGCACCCCTAATTGCCAGGTTCGCGTGGTGCAGCCCAGGATGTGGGACACCCGGGTTCCCTGCAGGGTTGTAAACGGGGCAAAGCGTGGGTCTTGACTTTTGAGTGGGAAGGTACAGTCACTTTATTTACTTTATTGGGTCCGTGTTCGTGAGAAATTCTTGACTATCTCTCTCCATCAATAACGACAAAACGATTTTATATTAGTTGAAAATGCCTTTGTTGCTGCTGCTGCTGCTGTTGACCCAGTAATTTTGTAGCCATGTGAGTCCATCTCAGCACAGTTAGGTTTACGGAGTTAGTCTTGCCCTCACAGCCCAGGCCAAGCAAAGTCCAGGAACAGCTGAAGGAAATAATTCCTTGTGACCAAACAAGGGACATCTGTCTCCTTGACTCTGAGGAAGGCAGGCACAGAGACTCCCTGGGTGGGCTGGGGACATGACCTGGGGACAGGTGCCCGTGGGCGTTCCTTCAGCCTCACCCTCTGGACCGTGTCTGTGCAGGTTCAGGCACGTGTGCATGGATTCATATATATTTCTAAATACAAACAAGGTCAAAAAAAACCCCCACACAAATAGGACCATTCTCTGCATACACTTTTGGGACTGCAGTTTTCCTTCACAGTCTGTCTTGGACACCTGGCCCTGCAAGGTGGTCCCAGCACACAGCTCTGGTCAGAGCGTCCCCTTTCTCTAGGATGAGCCCCCATCGTGCCTCAGCCCCGGCTCTACGCCGGCCAGGCTCTCCTCTCTGGCCGCATCTCCACCCCTCTCCTCCTCCCATCACATCCAGCCAGTGCCTTCCTCCCCTTCCTGTCTTTGTCTGGGTTGTCACTCCTCCCTCCGTGACCAGCTAACTCCTACATAAGCCCTGGACTTTCTTAAGCCCCCTTGGTCCTTTGGTTTGGTCCCTTTTCTGGCCCTTCACGTCTGCGGGGAGATATGGGCTGTCCATCCTCTCCCAGCGTGCGGTGCGTGTGGATGTGTGATTCCATGAGATGTTCAGGCCCCAGTTGTCCTGAATCATTCACCGCAATAACACAACTGACTGCCACGGTGCCCGCCACACAATAGGTAATCAGCGTGTGTTTGTCGAATGAATAACAGACTTCACTTTACATGCCAGGCAGTGAACTGGAAGGTTTACATACCAGGCCGCAGTTGGTTTACTTCCCACATCCACCCTACCAGGTAGGCATTAGTGTTTCCATTTTATAGATGAAGAAACTGACGGTCAGAGATGGGGAGAAACTTAAAAAGCCACGTATCTAGTAAATGTCATGGCCAGGAATTGAAATAACATTAGATTGACTCCAATAAAATCAGGAGACTTCATGCTGGGAAGTCAAAGACTGAGATTCAGGTAGCCAGACAGACCCCTGGGTGGGACTGCATCGGTGCTGGTGGGGCCAGGGGTGCTGGGACCACAGCAGCAGCTCTTCAAGCCTGAGACACGGGAAGCATGCGTAAGGAAGCAAGGGAGCTGACCCAGACATGGTTCAAATCCCGCTTCAAATCTGACTGCCGGGCGCTCGCTGTATGACCTCAAGCAACAGTAATAGCAACAAACAACATTTTAGAGCGCTTGCAGAGACTTGGCCAGGCGCCTCCTAAGTGCTTTGCCTCGGTAGCATATTCAGCCCTCACAACCACCCCAGGAGGCAGGGACTCCCCGAGTTACAGACCAGAAGCCTGCTGCGGTTAAATAGCTTGCCCTCTGTAACTCTAAGTGCCAGCAGAGCTGGGGTTTGACCCTAAGCAGTCTGCGTCCAGGGTGTGCCCTGAGCCGTGCAGCCCAGCCCCAGGCAGGTTCCCTGCAGGCCTGTTTCTCCGTATGCAGGAGGGGCACCATCATGCAGTCAGACCTCCCTGACGCAGAGGTGGACCCCCGGCAGGTGGGGCCCCCGCACTGGCAACAAACCAGGGCCGGCCTCCAGTGGGCTCCTCGGGGTGCCTTCAGCACTGCAGCTGTTTTCCTGTAGACAGAAGTTGCCAAACATGGTGAAAGTTGTGTAAAAGCATCAAGAGCGGGATTTTTGATTATACTGGAAAGTTCCAGCGTATTCGTCCTTCATTCTGGTAGCACAAGCTGAGGGAGCAGAAGGGAAAGAAAAGCCTTTCTTGTCCCTTTTCCTGAACTCTTTGCATTAAACGAGGGCACCTGAGAACAGAGCTCGTAATTTCGGGGGGGAAAGCAAATCATGGCAAGGCTATTCCTGGAGTAGTGACATCTCCAAAAAGCCACAGTGGAAACACGGCCCTGTCCTCATGTGGGGGGTGAGTCCACGCCCAGGGGCATGTTTGTCATCAGGCTCAGGGGACAGGCTCTGACGCATGCGTCTCGTCCTCAGAACCCCTACTCGGCCTTCTTTAAGATCGACACCGACAGGGACGGCATCGTCAACATGCGTGACCTCCGCCGGCTGCTGCTGCACCTGCTCCTCAACCTGAAGGACGAGGAGTTCGAGCGCTTCCTGGGCCTCCTCGGCTTGAGGCTCAGCGCCACCTTAAACTTCCGGGAGTTTTGCAACTTGTGTGAGAAGAGACCCTTCCAAGAAGAGGATGACGCGCCTCAGAGACTCATCAGGTGAGAGGGCAGCACAGGTCGGCGGAGGGGCACAGAGGGTGCGGTTGCCTCCCAGGCGCTGTTTATTTTGTCTTTTCCGTAATTCAAGGGGAAACACATTCAGGAGCATGCATTCGGTGTAGAAAGCCTAGAAAATACAGAAACAGGTTGGAAGATACCCCTGACCTAACCACCTGTGAGTGTCAGTTTTCTGTCTCACTGTGTATCATCCCCCCTTTTTTTTTCTTTTTTTGTTTTTTGTTTTCAAGGGCAGATAATTAAGTTTATTTATTGATTTTTTCCAGGGGAGGTACTGCGGGTTGAACCCAGGACCTTGTGCATGCTAGGCATGCGCTCCACCACTGAGCTGTCCCCTCCCCATCAGTCTGTTTTCTTTGCTCATAGATATATACATGTACGTAGATGTTTTTCTCTTTGTGAACATTGGGTCAGAGGTGTACGTGTGTTGCTCGGTCTTCCAGGACCTCTTGGCACACTGCCCTCTGTCTGAGCTGGGGCTCTTTCACAGGCACCCACTGAGGGCTATGCATGGGTGCTTGTCAAGGGAACACATGATCTTCCTCCAGGCACCAAACAGTTAACCTGGGCGATGGGGGGAACTGGGGACCCACAGAACATGGTATGGTAATTGATGGAAACCGAGTGTCATTTCAGTCTGTTTTCTATGCACAGCAATACATACATGTACTTGCATATTTTTACTTTTGTAAATCTGGAATCAGCAGTGCCAGCTGCTTTGGGAGATGCAGGGACCCCTTTCAGCCCCTTCCCAGGCAGTACCCCATCTCCCAGACCCCTGGCCACCTCCTGCCAGCCTCACTGACATAGGAGGAGACTCTGCATCCAGCGGAGCTGTGACTCTGTGTGTCTCTTTGGCCTCTCTCAGTAAGAGCATCCGTTCCTTGACGCAGTAACAGGGCCGCCATCTAACCTGGTACCTGTCACATGGGCTCCCCATTGAGATTTGTTGACATACGTGAGCCGCTCTCTTACTGATTAGTGTAAGCACACTATTAATATTTTTTGGAACATCACCATCCCCTGTGATAGCATTGGGTGTGTTTTCTGATACAGCGCGGTAGCGACATTCACTGGGGCATTCTGCCCTTGAGGCACTCCCAACCCTCGGAGGCTGCAGGCCAGCGCCCCTCCCACCATGCAAGCGCAGCCCCCTGGAGGTGGAGCCCCTAGAAGCCCCTGTCACTGGGCCAGACCATGTGACACTTGGCTGGGCTTCAGGGGCCCTCTGATCCTGCACTTGAATCTTTCCCCTTGAATTTGCTGGTTTTATTTTGTCTATACTTAAAAGAAAAAGCCAGCAAGAAAGAAAAAGACTGTAGTCTCCAAATGAAACCATCATACAACACGTGAGTGGGACACCTGCTTCCAATTGCTCACGTTCTGAGGAGCTTCAGTAAGAGACTTGATTGCTTAACATTAAAACAAAACAAAAAAAAATCCTTCGGAAAGAATTTTCTGGAGAATGTATGCAGAATGAACATGGAAAATTTCAACACAAAGTGCAATCTTCCATTCAAATGACTCAGCCTTCTTATATGTATTCATTTGTTTGCTCATTGAACATTTACTGAGGTTCTGGATGGTGCCCCCTGACTCGGTGGTACAAGGATGATAAGACGACCACACCCTTTGAGGGGTCGGGGCAGGAACAAAAATAAAGAGCCACACTGAGACACAGGGATGCCTGAAGTGCCGCAGGGAGGGGAGAGGCGGAGCCTGCTTGAGGCGCACAAGAAAGAGGAACATTTCAGCTGGACCCTGAGGTGGGAGTGGGAGTTTGCACGTGCAGGTTACCAGACGGTGGTTCAAGGCCAGCGAAGAGCATTTGCAAAACCATAAATGCTGGAATGTGGGACCCACTCAGGAAGTGGGCGGAGCATGCGGGTGCAGAAGCGCATGCGCAGGGGAGAGGTGGTCTGCACGCGGAGGGTCGAGGGACCGCCGTGACCCCGCCTGAGTGCCCGGCTGAGGAGTTCATCTTCTGTCGGTGGGCCGGAGAAGATTTTATACCGTGGAACGCGGAGGCTCACTTCCTTCAGCAGCCCCAGAGGAGAGGATGGACGTCGAGGAAGAGAGCTGGATCCCAGAGAGACCCAGCTTGGGCTCCAAGGGTCCGGTGGAGACAGAGCTCTTAGCCCCCAGCGAAGGCGCTGCCTCAGAGCCACGCCTCCCCAGGGCCCGACGCCGAACCTGTGCTTTGTGAAGATGTGTCTTTTAATACCCAGCAGCCCTTCAAGGAGGCATTTCTCCCTGACTTTGCAGACGAAGGATTGGGGTCTAGAGAAGAGTTAAAGGCTCGTCCAGAGGGACCCAGGTGATGGGTGGTGGGGCAGAGATGGACCTCAGGACGCCTGCTGGGAGGGGCCGCTTTCTCTGCAGGGAGAGCTCGACTTCTCACCCTCCCCAGCCTCACTTTTCTCCACCAGCCACACGTGGACGCCATCCCTTTCTGGAAGCCATCCTGCCCTCTCAGCTGGGCCCTTCTGCCTTCTGGGCCTTTGTTTTCCACTCACATCATCAAAACGCAATACTTTTGAAAATTTTGAAGGTTTATAAGTTTGCTGAAGAGAGAAAGACCATCTTGTTTGCATCATAACTACAAAGCATCTTTGTCTTTAGTTGTATAAATACCAGTTAGAATGATTGGTCCAAAGGCCTGTTTCATTTACGTCATCTATTCCCTTCCAGTCGATTCCCTTGTTTAAAACACTCGGGCCTCGTCCATTGATCTTCTGACAGCCCCCATCAAGTACATGTTGGTACATGTATGTCATAAAAGATGAAAGAATACTGTCGAGGGTCCTTTTAGCAAAATCAGATGGTCTAATTGTCGCAAAACAGTGTATGATCAAGTCCCTCCTGATGAATGACTGAAAGTAAGTAACACGTTTCCCTCTTGTTCTTAGACGTATGTCATTCACTCATCAAGGGATTTGTCTTATCGTCCTCTGGTTAGTCTAACAATTGTGAAACATCTCCGTTCTCAGTGTTCTTCCTTTGCCGTTTGGACACGAGATAAGAATTCTGAATTTTCCACTACGTTCAGTGAGTCTAACATTCGACTGCAAGGATGGTGTCACTGTCTTCAGTTACACCTTCTTGAAAGATGCTGTGACACTCTGGACGGTGCAATCAGAAAACTGAAAGGTGACGTAGTGGTGGTTCATTTCAATATCGTAGCATCCTGCTAGGAGATTCCATCATTTTTAATTTCCTTCTTACTATTTCAGTCTCTTTTTTTTTTTCAGCATAACTGGAAATAATTCATGAGTAATGATTGACTATTTCTTAGGATAATGAAATAGATCTAGTAAATTAAAATCAAGATCACTAAGACCCCATGACGTATCGTCATCTAAGAGGGTTCAATGGACCCATCTGGCAATTGCAAGATAGAATGAGTTTTATTTCATAAAGAAAGTAAATATATTTTGGTTGTTTTTTTGGGAGACCTCTAGGAAAGAATGAAAGTCAGGAATGCCACTCTCTTTCTATTTTCTGGATCATGCAGAATTGTTATCTCTTCCTTAAATGTTTGATAGAATTCACCAATGAAATGATCAGGTCCTGGAGTTTCCTTTGTCAGAAGGATTTTAAGTATAAATCTATTTAATTTAATAGTTGCAGGATCATTCAAGGTTTCTGTTCCTTCCTGAATGAATTTCTATTCTATTCCTGAATGAGTTTTATTAGTTTGTGTCTTTTAAGATACTGATCCATTTTTGTCTAAGTTGTTAAATTCATGGGGATGAAGTTGGCCATAGTATTCCCTTACTGTTCCTTTAATATCTATGGGGTCTTCAGCAATATCCTTTCTTTCATTTCTGATATTGGTAGTTGATGTCTTCTCTCCTTTTTTGATTGATTTAACTAAAGGTTTATTAATTTTATTGACATTTTCAAAAAACCATGCTTTTTGTTTCATCAGTTTTTTCCTATTGTTTCAATTTCATTGATCTCTCGTCTTTGTTATTTTCTGCTTTTTTCTTGCTTTGAGTATAAGTTGATCCTTGAACAACACAGAGTTGGGGCACTGACACCCTGCACAGTTGAAAATCTGTGTATAATTTTTGACTCCCCCAAAAACTTAATTACTGATAGTTTGCTGTTAACTGGAAGCCTTACTGATAACATAAAATCAGTTAACACATATTTTGTATGTTATATGTATTATGTACTATATTCTTACAATAAAGCAAGCTAGAGAAAAGAAAATGTTACTAAGAAAATCATAAGAGAGAGAAAATACATTTTCAGTACTGTGCTGTATTTATCGATACTGTAAGTTCCCGTTGTCTTTGTACGAGATGAATCGTCTGTCAGCTCCCATAGCCACATTGTCTGACACAACACAAAACGCTGTAGGTGATATGTGTACTACTAACACTGGACATCAGAAATGAAAAGGTTATGTGAAGAAAGAAATTCATATTTGTTTTCAGGTGTAATGATTCCTGCACTGATAATGAAGAAGCACCGTACGATTGCCGTATGGTCGCCTAGTGGAATCAATTCAGTTGCTTCATGGCAGCCTCACCTACAAGCTAGTGAATAAATCATTATAAAATTTTCATGGCAATCAGCATTACAGTCATATTCATCATACTGGATTGGAAACATTGTTACTTTGAAGAAAACACTTAACCTGTATTGATAGGCTGATACACGGTTTCTCCAATTGAGGGGGTGCGTACTGTACAGTAATGTAATTCTTTGAAAGAAAAGTTATAAAACAGTAAGAAAACTAACACATTATTAATTTTTTAAATGTTTTACTTATTTACCATTGTATTATTTGTTTTATTTTGATGGGGCTGGGAGAGGTAATTAGGTTTATTTATTTTTAGAGGAGGTACTGAGGATTGAACCCAGGACCTCCTGCATGCTAAGCACACACTCTACTGCTTGAGCTATACCCTCCCTGACTAACTTTATATTAAATACCACTCCCTTTATGCCCATGTAAGGATAGACCAATATCTATGTATATTTTATGCACTCATGACACACCTTTTTCTTAATTTTTAAAATATTTCTAGACTACGCAGTCCATCTGTGAGTTTTTTCAAATTGCTACAAATCTCCAAAAAATTTTTCCAGTATATTTATTGAAAAAATTGGCAAATTTGAACCCATGCAGTCCAAACCTGTGTTGTGCAAGGGTCAACTATAGTTTGCTCTTTGTTTTAATTTTCTTAGGCTGGAAACTCAGATTGTTTTATTTGAGTGCTTTCTTTTCTAATATAATCCCTTAATGCTGTCAGTTTCCTTGTAGGCCCTGATTTAGCTGCATTTCATAAATTTGGATACTTTGTAGTTTTTTTTCATTCAGTTCAAAATATTTCATAATCTACTTTTAGACTTCCTTTTAAAACCATGGATTATTTAGAAGTATGCTTTTTAATTTCAAAATATTTCCATGGTTTCCAATGATCTTTCTGTTACTGATTTCTGGTTTAATTCTGTTAAGTTTAGACAACATACTTTGTATGATTTTAATTCTTTTAAATTTGTTGATGTTTGTTTTATGACCCTAGAAATGGTCTATCTTGGTGAATATTCCATGTATACTTGGAAAGAATTTGTATTTGGCTGTTGTTGGGTGGAATGTTCTATAAATGTCAGTAAGATCAAGTTGGTTGATAGTGTTCAGGTCTTGGAGATTCTTGTTTATTTTCTGTCTGTTTGTTCCATCCATTACTAAGAGGGGAGTGTTGAAGTCTCCCAGTTATTTTGTATTTGTCATATTTCCCCTTACATGTCTATCAACTTTTGCTTTATGTATTTTGAAATTCTGAGAAAAACCGTGTTTGTATTTACCATTTATGCTTCTCTCCCTTTATTTCTGAAGTTCCAAGTTTCTCTTGGCTATCATTTTCCTTCCCCTGAAGAACTTCCTTTAGCCTGTCTTTTAGAGAAGGTCCACTGGAGACAAATTACCTTAATTTTCCTTCATTAAGAATATCTTCATTGCTCCTTCATTCCTATCAGATTTGATTTGATTTGATTTGATTGATTGATTGATTGATTGGTTGATTGATTGATTTTGCTGGATAGAGAATTCTGGGTTGACAGTTCTTTTGTTGATCACTTTTCAGATGTTGTTCCATTGTCTTCTGGCCTCCATGGTGTGTGGTGAGGTATCTGCCATCATCCAAATGGTAATTCCCCTGTATGTAATGTGTCATTTTTCTCAGGTTGCTTTCAACATATTTTATCTTTGGTTTTCAGTAGTTTTTGTTTGATGTGTTTTGAGCGTGATTTTCTTTGAGTTTATGTTTTTGAGGTTTGCTGAACTTCTTGAATCTGTAAAGTTGGGGATATTTTTTTTTTCTGTTGATCAGATTAGATAATTTCTAGTCATCTGTTATCAAGCTCACTGACTCACTCCTCTGTCATCTCTATTCTGTCATTGAGCCAATCCAGTGAAAATTTTATTTCAGTTGTTGTATTTTCCATTTCTGAAGTTTCCACTTGGTTCTTTGTTAAACTACTTCTTTGCTCAGAACTTGTCTTTCCATTTATTTCAAGGATGTTTACTCTTAGTTATGGTTATAACAGCAGCTTTAAAATACGATCGTTTCAACATCTGGGTTATCTTGGAGGTGGTGCCTGTTGTCTTTTATCTTGAAAATTGTGGAGATTTTTCTCGTTCTTGGTATCCTGAGTAATTTTGGACTGTATCATGGACAGGTTTAGTATTGTATTGTGACACGCTGGTCCTGTTCAAATCCCTGACAGTGTGCTGATTTATTTATTTACTTTTAAAGCAGGCAGTCAGTCCAGTTAGTTTCAGAACACAAGTCCCGACCTGCCTCCCATGGTTTCCATGTCAGTTTAGTGTTCAAAGCCATTGTCGCCCTATCCGGTCAGCCCACGAGTGCCGCACCCAGGAGCCCATCTTAACTGCGCTGTAGTCAAGTTCTCAAAGCGTTCGCTGTGCTGCTTTGGGTTAGCTTCACATACGTGCACGTCAGAGGTGCCCCTGGAGCTTCTCTGCATCTGGGCATCCCTTTTTCAGGCTCTCTCCTCTCTGTGATTTCTCCCCACACACTCCAGCACCCAGGAGGCCCTGTTTTTGGTCTTCTGGTTGAAAAATCCTAGGTCTTAGTCTGTCTGTGCTGTTGAGTGCTTCTCATGACTGGGTCCACCTCCCAGGCAACACGATTAAAGAAAAAAAGAGAGAGAGAAAATAATGGGGATTCCTCCAAGCCACCTTGAACGCAGGGACCCCTTTTACCATTTCCTCTGATTAGAGAGAAGAATTTCAGCTTTGGGTACTGACTGGGCCAATACCATTGCTGGCACCATCACAGGAGTGCAGCTTTGTAACTGGGCTTCCCTCAGATAGGGAATTGGGCAATAAAAAGAGACAAAATGGGGGACCCCCCCCCATACTCTTTGTACTTCAGGGTCTCACCTGTGTAGTTCTTTGGTCAAAAGAGTAGGCTTTCTTTGGGGTCTTTCTCTGTCCACTTCCACTGCACAGTTCCAGAATTAGGGCTGCCCTTAAGCAGTCCTTAAGCTGTGAACATGGGAGGAAAAAAACCCAGTGAAACTCATCACTGTGTAAGTCATTCTTCAGGTTTTGACTTCCCTCTCCATCATCCTCCTGTTACTCACTGTTTAGTGTCCTCAGAGAGTTACTCTTTGTATCCTCTCTGGAGTTTTTAGAAGTAATCAGCGAAAGAGAGAGGATGAACTTGGCCCACTCCACCTTAACTGGGACTGAAAGCACATCTCAGGACTCTTACCCTGCCTGGAATACTGTTCCCCAAGATCACACAGCACCTCTGCATCATGCGTGTCTCAGGGAATCGCTCTCTGGCCTTCTTAGCCAAAGTGCCCCCAACCCTGCCTTGGTTCTTCACTCTTGGTCACATTCAGTATCTGAAGTTGTTTGGTTTGCTTATTTTTCATGTGTTTACTGCACGTTCCCACCATCACAGGATGAGCTCCTTGAGGACACGGGTTCTGTCCGCCTTGCTCATCACTGTGGTTGTAGGACCTGGAGCAGCACGTAGTAAGAGTTCATATGTGTCTGTGACTGACAGACTGGCTGGTGGGAAGGCGGGATCTTGTCAAGCTCTAAAGAGGCAGGCAGTAGGAGAGGAAATAAGTAGCTTCTGGAAAAGGCCATAGAAAACCCTTCTGATCTCTCTAGAGGAGACAAGGATGTGAAATGGGACGGGGGGGGGGCAATGAATGGGAAATCAGTAGAAGTCCCTGATTTGAGCATGGGCCACTAAGGAAACTAACCACGCCTTATGGCCGAGAGGAGATGTGGAGTTGAGGATACATGTTTAGATAGTGAGATCAGTTTGATAGTGAGTTGACTTTGCAGAGATAGAACATGCCTCTCAGGACTGCCATCCTCTTAGGGGAAGTCCAGGTGAGTCCTCTGGGTACAGGTGGATTTAGGAGGACCCTGACGGTGAAGGCAGGGAACTGTGCATCATTAGGATCTACAGTCCTTTAAGGCAGTAGTTGTGACTGTGCAACATCATCCTCCCAACCCTCCAAAGCCTTAGTGGTAAAGGAGCAGTAGGGGAGGAGACCACTTGATCTTTGGATCCCTTCCCACCCTTGAAATTCCATGATTCTGTGAGGTCCGGTAGGCAGTTGGAGAGAGTTGGAACGGAGGAGCAGGTGAGGTTACCGTGCTGGTGGTACAGAGGTGTGGTAAGCAGCGTCGGGGTGGGAGCTGGGGACATGAGAAGGGTGACCTCTCAGGAGAGTTAGTAAACTTTGGGTGGGAAGAGAAAGGAGGAGTCATCGAGGGCGGGGGGCAGGCAGAGCGGGAAAGCCTCACTGACTCGGGGCGCACGTTCGCTGGGCCCTGGGGAGGGTGTTCCCACCCAGGGTGTCATTTAAACTGCAGCGTCACAAAGGCGACTGGAGAAGACAGAGATGGTTAACAGGGTCACATGTAGCAGAGTAGGCAACAAAACACCCCAAGACAGAAGCCCCTGGTGAATCAAGATGGGGGAGGCTCAATCGGGGGAGGTGTGCCAGCCACAGTTCACCTGGGTCCCCCATGGGCTGTCACCTGCCTGGGGAGGAAACAAAACGGGCACGACCCTGTCTGGTCCACGTCAGCAGCAGCATGGGAAGAGGGAGGAGATCCTGCCCAGTCTGCAGCGGGCCCTCAGCCCCTGCCCACTGAGGAAATGCGAGAATTTTTGTTTTCCAAACCACAGTTCGTGTAATTCACCAAGGAAGCGTTGCTCTGAACAAGACCCTTTCTACGTGACACACGGGTCAACAGCACAGTGCGGGTTTCTGGGGTCAGGAGAGCCGCCACATTCTCAGTGACCAGGGGTTACTGAGCTCTGTCGGTCATCAGGGAATTTGAGGGGTGTCCAGGATCGCTGTCTGAGAGCCCCACCGTTTCTTAGAAGGGAAGTGAAGGAGGAGGCCCACGAAGAGCAGCTGTTACCTCCTGATTGGTTGGTTCTGGTTGCTGTTCCCGGGCTTGCTGTCTGCTTTAACTGTGGGGTGGCGGAGGAATGTCCTCCGGCAGGCGGAGGCGGCAGGCTTCACCCTCCAGGGCCGCGCACGGTGCCTGGCGCTCCATCAGCGCTCAGGCAAGACTGCATTTGTTGAACTGAAATAGAAACGTAAACTGAGAAGATCCTCAGCGCTTAAGAACCAAAGGCGGCCTCACCTCCGTGAAATGTACCGTCTAACGGATCCTTTCCTCCGAGGAGTGAAGTTAGAGGGGGGTGGGTACAGAACTGGAGATGTAGGTGGAATGAAAATGGTAGGGAGAAAGGCTGGCCTCTGCCATCAGAGGGCCCCGAGTTTGAGGGCCAGGACCCCTGGTACTGACGTTGCAGTTTTGGCTGCCTACCCAACCTCTCTAAACCACAGCATCCCCTTTTGCGAAGTGGGGTAGCAATGCCAGCGTTGCTAAGAAAACTCAGATCCTTCATGGCAGGTGACCGACAGTTGCAGCCCGACGGGTCACGGAGCTCACGGAGGCCACAAACCCACACAGGGCTCCCCTCCCGGTGTCACACACAGAGGGTCGGATGCAAAGCATCACGTCTTGGGGATCACGTACGCCCTTGACCGCCGTGGTCTGGAAAATACAAACTCCTGCATTTTCTCACCTGGCAGCCTGCTGGTTGACTAGATTTTTTTTCCTTAATAAGGAACGTTGGAACGTAAATAATATTTCTTTAAAAGGGCGGGCTAGGGCTTGTTTGCTGTCCTCCCCACCCTGGTTTTACGGGTTCCCTTGAGGAGAAATTCATGCAAGGATCCCTGTGGGGCCTGGGTCAGGTGTCCCCTTCCCACTCTCAGCCAGACGCACTCCTCACCCAGCGCGCCTGTGAGTAAATGCAGTTGCGAGCAAAGCAATCAGAGAGGAAGAAGTCACGAATGGTTTTTACAGGGTTTCACGCTCCCCTGATTTGCTTTAGTGAGTGGAAGAACCCAGCACACCCCAAATTTCTTCAGCCACTGACATCACTGTGCCTCACGGTGGCCCTGCCACAGTCTTTTGAAAAGTGCCTTCGGCGCCCAGCAGTCTGTGAGGAAACAAAATTCTGATCCTTTTACGTCTCACAAACCCAGTCTTGGAACATGAGATGAGACGGAACCTGTCTGTGTTATGACTCCGCCTTGTACCTTCAGAAATTAAAGTTTTTAGTTGTTTTCTACCAAAGACAATGTTATATTTTTTTTTAACCCTCGGAGAATAAGCAAGCCCTTTTTATTTTGTGAACTGTGGGAAAAAGTTGAACAGCATTTATCTGGAAATAAACAAGGACTTACAAAATTTAAGAAGACTTCCCTAATGTGCAGCTGGGGAAATAAGACTGTGTTTTAAGAGATAAGTTAGACCAGATGTGAGTAACAGACTTTAACGGTATCTTTGAAACAAACTGGGGTAGCGGAGATTAATGAGTCCATTAAATTTAAACAGAATTATTTATAATTTTTTTTTCTTTTAAGACCAAAGCAGAAGGTCGCAGATTCAGAGCTGGCCTGTGAGCAGGCTCACCAGCACCTTGTCACCAAAGCCAAAACCAGATGGTCGGACTTGTCGAAGGTAAGACAATGGTGATGTCCTTAAAAGGACAGGAGATCTGCTTCAGTATTCTGAGATCACCGGGATGACTGAGCTGTTTAATTCCAGTCGCTGAGATGGGAAAGCACCTTTTTATACCCAATTTGGTGGCTCCTTTTAGTCTTAAAATATGTTTTCAAAAGAAATTCTCAGTCAAGGTCAGTTGATCTTTAGAAAAATAAGTAATTGGAGGAGTGACACGGACAGAAATTCCTGGCTCTATCCCAGGTTTGGTAGGAATTAAAAATTCAAGTGAAAAAATGTAAGATGGTATCATACTTACTTTTATTTAAGGAGGTATTTCTTCCTGTCCTGCCAAGATGGTAGAAAGCACATTTTGAAGGCACATGCCCTCCACGTGGACACACTCCAACAGTGACAGTGGACAGTGGACCCGAAAGGCAAGCCCGGGTCATCCTGGAATCTAGGAGGTGGGGTCGCCGCTTCATACTGCAACCCGGACACCATAGTGTCACTTTACAAAGTATTTATAAACTGCCTTACCGAAGTATTTTTACCTTGTTTTGAAGACTGTCTCCACTTTGTTTCGTTCGGTCACTTTGCTTCTGTGTTCGCTGTCTCGTGGCCTGTGCCCCATGGCAAGTCCCGCCTGCGAGTCCTGTTAAGCACCGAGGCTGCCTCTCCCCGGCCCCCATCCTCACAGTGTTGTCTGTGCCAGCCCAGGCCGGCAACTTGCACAGACCGGCCGAGGCCAGGCCAGCCTTCCAGAGCGGCCCTCCTGGCCAAGGAGTGCAGGGCGCACTCTGGGCTGTGAGCCACGGCCCACGCAGTGCAGAGCAGCAGGGCCAGGGACGGGCAGAGGCTGACACTGGCTGCCACGCACCCCCTTCCCTCTGGCCTTCAGACTTCGGCGGCCTGACCTATTCGAGCAGAAGCCCCCTTCTCCCCGGCCTGCCTCTCCTCTCAGCTGCCCTCCCTCCCTCCTTCCCTCACCGAGAGGCCCCTCCCTACCGGCTGACTCTGGTCCCGCTCTGGGCGTTGCTCTCCGTGGGCCCAGGGACTCCAAGGGCCACTTCCAGGGCCCCTCACAGCTTCATCCAACCCCTTCTTGATTTAATCAGCACAAACTGACCGCGCATAGGTTTGTGCCGGGGGGTTGGTGGTAACCAAGATCTGTCTGCTCCCGCCTAGCAGAGCTCATGGACCAGGGGAGGTGACCGTCAAGGAGCAAAGGCAGGTTATTAACAAGAGGGATGCGGTCAGGAACTGGCTGGAGGCTGCGAAGGTCTTAGTTTCTGCCTCATTCGGTCCATCCTTCCTGAAATGCTTCCACCCCCCGGCTCCATGGCACTGAGCAGGGCGCCCTCCCTTCCTGCCCGGCCTGCCCCTCTCAGCTTCCTCGCCCACACTGTGGGCTCTCCCTCCTCCACACCTGGATTCCACGGCATCACCCAGCAGTCCTCATCCCCGAAGAGGGAAGGGGAGGAAATACGGAGGGTCCCAGAGGAAGAGCAGGCAGAGTGGGTCTTGAGGGGGCGGGGCGGGGGGAGGAGGCGCTCGGTCCAGCGTTGAGCACTGTGTCACCTCTCCTGGACCCCGCAGGACTAAGAGACCCTGCACGGGCTGTTATTATTCCACTGGGCATCTCCGTCACTCTCCCAGTTTATTTTGAGAAAAGCACTGAAGGAATTCATTCTGAATTCTAAACCGGCAGAAAGTATGACACAGAAATAAGATTAGCAGTATCCGGCCCGACCGCCTGGTGATGAGACAGAGACAGGTGTTCTCACAGGCGCCCGCACCCCTGCTCTTCATCTCTGGGTCCCGGCATTTACAGATGGTAAAGGTGACCACAGGGGTGGAGTGTGTCTCCCTTCTGCCGCATTTCTGTTGGGAGCTCACCAAACAGGACTTGCTAATATCAGAAAGGATGTATTCTCCAGTAAAACCACGTTTGGACTTGAACAAGAATTCACCATTTAGTCATCTGTTCATCTTCAAACAGAGTCACAGGGCGCGTGCCACTCAGCCGTGTGCCGCGGGGGACAGCTCCAGGTGAATTCTCAGAAGTACGTAGGACTCGTCCCATTTGGGGACAGTTTAATATGCTGGTTTCTGTTGAAGTGTTTTGGGAAAATAAGTTTATTGGCTTTTCCAGCAAACATTACTGTGTGCTAACTATGCACTGTTGCAAGGTATTAAAGGCACAATGAGAAAGAAAAAAAAAATGACACGGTCTCCACCCCCAAGAGACTCATGGTATAAACACCAATAAGAACACTAGAGAACTGTGTGTATTACGATGAAAGAGGCTTGCGAATGATGGTGGTACCCAAAAGGAAGAGGGCACTTAAGAGATGAGCAGGTGCTGGACCGGGTGCTGGGGGTGTGGAGGGTGTCAGGACTGAACCAAGACAAGGATGTGTGGGACAGACTGGATCGTGGGGGCTAGGAATAGTTCAGCGTGGCCGTATCAGACCTATGGGGCACACCAGTGGTTTCAGTGCCAAGCAGCGCAGGGCAAGCAGGGGGCAGACTGCAGCAGGCTGTACGTGCTGTGGCTTTAAAAAATTTGCGGTAAAACACACGAAACTTAAAATTTACCACTTCAGCCATTTTTAAGTGTACCTGTTTGTTCTCTGTATCTATAATTCTGTTTCTGTTTTATTATGTTTGTTCATTTGTTTTGTTTTTTAGATTCCACTTATAGGTGAAATCAATCATACAGTTTTTGTCTTTCTCTGTCTGACTATTGAATTGGTTTCTCAAGTCCCACAGAGGAAAAAAAAAGCTTTGGGGATGTTTGGCGAGAAATGGCATTGTTACTATTTGGAGCCTTCCAATTAATAAACATAGTGTATTTCCATTTATTTTGATCTTTTAAAAATATCTTTCAGTAAAATTTGGACTCTCCTTCATAGAACTCTTACAATCATTTGTAAGATTTATTCCTAGGACTTTCTATTTTTGATGCTATTGTAAATATTACTTCTAAAAATTCATTTTATGTGTCTGGTATATGAAAATGTGGATGATTTTGCCTATTGATACAGAATCCAGATTTCTTGCTAAATTCTCTTACCGTAATACTGTATTTGTGGATTCTTTGTGTTCCTAGATACATAGTTATGTCATCTGTGAATAATGACGGTTGTATTTCTCCCTGCCCTGTTGTTCTGCCTTTTAACGATTTTGACTTGCTTAGCTACACGGGCTGACACCTCCAGTACAAGGCTGAGTAGAAGGCAGCAGAGATACTCTCACCTTGTTCCTGATCTCTCGGGGAGGGTTTCTCCATTTCCCCGCGAGGTATGCTGCCTGTAGAGGGAGGTGCGCCCGTTGCATCTTTCTCGCGGTGTAGTTAGAAGGAGGATGGAGTGAGCTTTTATCTGGAAATAATTTAAGACAGTGCTCGGCGACTTGCGCGACCTGCTCTGTGATCCTCTTAAATGCCTGACAAATCCCCAGATACCTTCTGCACCACTCAGGGATATTACAACAGTACCGCAACATCTTGTCGTAACAACTGGAGCCCCACAGCCCTCATTTCCCCTTTGACAGCCAGGCGGCCCAATTCACTGCATCATGGAGGTGGTGACCTCAAAGCAGGGTTGGCCACAGTCTCACTGCCCAGGCTCTGGTTGACCCTTATTCTGTTTCTTTTTTTTCTTTCCTTCTTTCTTTTTTTTTCTTTTTTTTTTTTTTTTTTTTTTTTTGGTTGACCCTTATCCCAAGTTGTTGGTCCCTAGAAGAATCCAGGCCACACACCTGAGACCAGTCATTACCCTGCAACAAGCCCCTCCTAGGATGTAATTCTTATTCGTGTTTTGTTCTGTCACCTTCCTAGACAAATGGGAGGGGGGGGATCTGGAACGTAGATAAAAAGGTAATTAAGCAGGAAGATGGGGAGAAAAATGTCTTAGATTGTTCCAGATATTGATTATTGAAAACCCTGTTTACCGTCAGAGCACATTTCAGCTGTTACTAAAGGCTGTCTTCTAACATTGTAGAATTTTATAGAAACTGACAGTGAGGGCAACGGCATCCTTCGCCGACGAGATATCAAGAACGCGCTGTATGGCTTTGACATTCCGCTCACGCCGAGGGAATTTGAGAAGCTCTGGATGAGGTGAGTGGTATCCGAAGATGGCTCTTTCCCTTCCCGGAGGCCCTGCCCACTGCGGCCAGTTCAGCACCAGGCTTTCCTCACTGCTCAGGGCTAGGGTGGGGCCTCTGTTGTCTGTCCTGGTCCCCACAGAAAGCAACCAGGCCAGCAGGTGGCCTTCAGGAGCACAGTGAACCAGTGAATGTGTCTCACCAACGTTAGACTCGAGAGATTTGCGTTTCCAAGGACCCAGGAATTTGCCCACGCCCTTTTACTTAGTTTCAGAGAACTAAGGCACTCTCCGAGGGCTTACCCCTAATATGACCAGCTGCGCGGACACACCTGCTCTGGGTAAAGGGGAAAGCAGTCTCCCCGCTGCCCGCAGATGGAAATCAGTGCTGCACAACTGTTGTAGAAGATTAGTCATTTGTTGGGAGAAAGTAATCAAACTTCTGGCAACTTGGAGTCGTTTCCCCAGGATGTCTTAGACTGAAAGTAGTACCTAACATCGGCCACATGTTTCAAAACGTCTTTTAGATTTAGCTGTTTCTGAGCCAGGCCCCCGTTACGACAGCCCCTGCGGAGGTGTCTAGGTTCCCAGGTGCACTAGCGATGCCGTCCATTTCCAAGTTCCAGGTCCGTCTTTGAATTACTTCTTTCTTCATTACATGTTAGTTGCCACTTGCCTTCCCCCAGGATGGCGTACCGGCATTGTATATCCTCTCAGGGGCCAGCTCACGAAGCCGTTCAGGAAATTTTTCAGCTTTTCATCTGTTCAGAGTGGAAGGCTGGAATGTTGGCCGAGTTTAGAATTAGGTGGGCTGTTTTGTGTCTAATTTAGAAAAGCAACTTGAAGTTCCTACCAAATCCTAATTTTTTTTTAAATCAGTTCCAACACAGGGCCAGTTTGGTCTCCCCATCCTCTGTCCTTTTTGATGGACTGAATGAGTGGGTCCATCTGAGTGATCAGAAAGTTGGGGTACAGCAGGCGAGTGCATGGAGCTCTCACTGTGTAGACCTTTTGGACGATGCGGAGCTGACTGTGTGATCCTGATGCTTAGGGAGCTGTTGGGGGGCAGGAAGCATCCACCCAGATACTGGGGTGCAGCGTCAACTGTTACAAATGCCAGGACATGGATCAGGTCAAGTGGAACGGGAGATGAGAACAGGAGTGCCAGGGGGCCATGGCGGAGCAGGAGGCCGTCGTGGTAGGAGTGATACTGAAATCATTCCAAGGGTCAGGGTGGGGCAGGAGGACTGCCTGACACATGGGGCAGTGGATGAGGCGTTCTCCAAGCTGGGCCCCAGGCCGAGAAGGGGAAAGGGGAGGCCAATTACGTGGCTGCAGCCCTCTCCTCTGGCGATGTTAACGAGGCATTCAGGACCAGCGAAGTTTGAGTGGGGCTGTGGTGTGGATCAAGCCATGGTTTAGGACGACGAGTCAGGAAGCAATTCAGAGAAGGGATGAAGGGGGTGGGCATCGGGAGACTGTGGTCTCCATCAGGGAGGGACGGGACAGGCTGCAGGCCACAGAAATGAGAAAAGTGGGAATCAGAGGTCCCTGTGGGGAGAGCATGCGTACGTAGCTCTCTTCCTGAAGGGGGCGCAGAGGACCGTGTCCATTTTTGTGGAAGGGAGGCACTCACTGTTTGGCTTTTGGCTAAAGTTTCTTTATATGTGTATTAACGTTTTTAAATGCACTAATGTCTACTCTTTGCTGAAAACTGTTTGAGATCAGAATTTTGCCTACTTTTGTTTAGTAGGCTGTACTTCGTGGACAGTGAGCGGTTGGAGTTCTGCAGCCAGATGTCTGGTCATGACTGCTGCCTCCACCCCTTACAGCTGTGTGGCCTCTTACTTAACTTCTCTGTGCCTCACTCTGCTAAGTTAGCTCAAGTGATGTATGGGTCAGGGTGGGCTAGCTGTGTAACAAACGAGGACGACATCCCATGGGCTTGCCCAGATAACAATGTGACAATTTAGTGTGGCTGTCGGGGAGCTCTGCCCACAGTCATTCAGGGACCAGGAGTCCACCAGCCCCTGGATCTTTTGTTGTCTACCCACAGAGCAGGGGAAAGAGCGCTGAGGACTGTCTGGTCAGCTTTGTAGGGACCAGGCCTGGAAACCGCAGTAAGAATCCCTTCATGTGGCCACGCCCCCTGCTGGGAGGCTGGGAGAAGTAATCCGGGTGTGTGTCCAGGGGGAAAAGAAACGGAGATGGGGGACTCATGATGGAAGTACCTCGAGGGAGGTGGGAAGAGGGGCATTGTAGAGAGCGGAAACTCCAGGAATTTATCTACCAGCATCTGGGCAGGACAGCAGAAACCACTCTAATATTTACAGTCAAGGGGGACTTAATGCAGAGGCTGATTACAAAGCTGTCAGGAGGACCAGGAGTCTGAGGGGGACTGTGTTGTTACTCAGAGGCCAGGAGGCTGTGCCCCCCTTGGGCTGGAAGAACAGGGTTGGGGGTTACCCAGAGATCAGGAAATTGCTCCCCAGCAGGGACTGAAGCGCGAAGGGAGACGGGGTATTTCTTGGAGATCAGGCAGGACCACCCACAGGCTTGGCGGGCTTCAGCTCAGGAGTGACATTTCTGCCCACAGCCCGTGGCGCCGGCTCACTGCATGGGGCTGGACAGAGTTGGGGGAGCATGCATGTTGAGTGAGCCTGGCTCAGTGAGGGTTAAAAGTACAAAAGATTCTGGCCTGTTGTGAAAGGAAACCTGCTAACTAAGCAGGTCTGGATCTTTTAGCAAGAGATTTCAGGAGCAACGCGTGTTTGGTTTTGGAGAGATCGCTGAGAATAAGTTACAAAATAAAAGCATATTCATTCATTCATTCATCTGAGCAATCATGAAGTAGGAATTTTTGGAAACTTTGTAAGCTGCAGCCCTGTGCTAGATTCTGGGGTTGCAGAGCTGAGGACAGCCCCCACCCTCTGGTTGCTCACAACGCCCCAGGAAGACAAACATGCAAATGTGGGTGACAACAGCAGCGTGCCGGAAGGAGCCGGGCAGCCCGGGCTGTGGGGGTTCAGGGAGGGGCCCCCAGGAGATGCGATGCCTGAGTTGAGTCTTAATAAACAGTTAATAGCGGAGTTGGGGAAAGGACATCCCAGTGTGCAGGAGGCCCCGAGCAGGGGAGTGGGAGGTCCCCGGGAGGAGAGGAAGCATGCTGCCTGTATCAGCAGCATCCTGAGACCCAAGGCCTGCCGGGCACAGGGAACACCAGGACCAGGGCATCCCTTCGGGGTGCTCAGTGTTCTGAGCCCCTTATGAGGCCTCGTTCATTGGATAGAACTCAGCTATTTTGGATCTGAAACCAACTTTCCTGAAAAACTACGAAGACGGTGTGCTATCAAAATGTGTAGGAAAGCAGGGGTCTGGGGAACTTCAGTGTCGATGGCCAGCGTGTGCAGCCAGCCGGCCAGGCACACTTGATGGGACGATTTGGAGAAAATGCCCAGTGTGTGCACATGTCTTTTTTGGTAGGTAAACTGTATACTAGTATTTCAACACAGAAAGAAAAGACTGTGTTAAAGTCTTTAAAAGCCTGTGTTGCATGGGCATCAGCTCGTGTGAAGAAGACTCATAGCTTTCACATGAAGTCAGGTCATCGCTCTCGGCTCAGCCACAGCAGTGTCTAGAGGGAGCCTACCAGGTGCCATGCGGGGGGAACACCTGGACAAGGGGCGCCTCGAGATGGGAAAGGGCTTGAAGAGGCTGAATGAACAGTTCAGAAGGGAGAGGGCAGAATGGGACAGTAGGGGCTGAGTTGGAAGAGCTGAGCGTGAGGAGGGCTCAGCTCGGCGAGGACTGCGGGGCAGGCCCTTAGCTCCACGTGAAGGATGTGTTAGTGACTGAAACGCTAGAGCTCCACGGGGCAGTCTGGGAAGGAGTGGGTTTCCCATCTCTGGTGTGGCTTTACCCCCAGCCTACTGGGGAGCGTAGGGGCAGAATTACGACCCCGGGTGGGGACTGGAGCAGATGGTGTTTAATCTGTGATTCCACCAGGATTTTCTGAATGTGCCCATTGGGTACCACCCCCTCGGGCAGCTGGACACAGTGTACTCTGAAGGACAGCGATTTGAGCCATCAGATCACCCTGGCAGATGGCCCCCGAGAGAATCCTTCGTGTCCCGAGCTGCACGAGGCCACATCTCCCTCTGCCGCCCGGCCTGGCTTGTCAAGGGGGCTTACACCAGACCCTCTAAATCTGGGCTCAGTGGTGTTCACGTAAGACTCAAGTGCTTAAACTGAGCGAAAAGCAGTAAGACTTTCTCAGCAAAGCAATCGGTGTGAACATATTCAAATCATGTGTACGACTGAATTGCTGTGTGTGCGATAAACGGGCCGAGTAATCTGATTATATCATAAATTAGTGGCCGTTGCCATATGCAAATGCAAGTTTTTATGGGTCCTCTGTTTATGTGCACATTTTTCCTGGCACATCTGTTGCCGAACCGTTTTAAAATTCAACCTTTATAGGCAAGTTGATTTTTTTTTAATGTTACACAAAAGGATTATATCATGAAGGGCGAGGTTATGTAAGCTGAATTAACTCTCTTATTATTCGCATTCATAACAATATTTTAGTTGCGATTGTGCAATCTGGTCTCCCGTTCCTTTGAGATGAGAATAGAATGTTTATGATCTTTATTAATGAAGTAATTAAGAAGTGGCTTTTCATTCAGTTCAAGTGTCGTGATTTAGAGTTTGTGGTTGGGAATCTCTGGAGCATCCCAGGCCGGGGCAGCAGCCCTCCCCAGGGGGCACGCGTCCTTCACGATGACCTGGCGTGCCGCTGAGAACTGTGAGTTCGTTCAGCGACGTAAACAAGGCCAGGTTTCTCCTCTAGAAACTTGCCTTCAGTCGGGGAGAGGAGACTTGGACGGAAGAGGTGGAGTCAGAGGCCAGATGTGGCCCAGCCTTTGGGTGGCGAACAGCAGCAGCAGCGGGCACCAGGCTGGCCCCCTGCCCCCACGCGCTCACCCCCCCACCCTCACCACACCCAGAGGGATCTGGGGGAGGGGGAGCACAGGAAGAGAGAGGTTCCAGAAGGTGCACACGGCTAGCCAGGCGCTGTTCGTCAGGTGGTGGTCGGTGCACGGCCTTCCGGGAGCCCTCCTGTGAGAGTGGGGAGCCCATGGGGAGCTTTGTTCTAGGGGCATCTTTTCTCAGAGTCACGTCACAGCATCACTCTGGTGGCACAGGGCTAGTAACAGGCCCGGCGCAGTTCAGTGAGAGACCCACAGCCCTTGAATCACTCTAGGAGCTCAGGAGACGGAACCTTCCCCTTTTTGGGTTCTCTGATGGAAACAAACTCTGCTGCCCGCAGATGTCTCCCCGCCAGCGGTGGGAAAAGCCATTTGCTAGCGGCACAGGCCCTCCGTGCCGCCTGGAACATGAGCCGTCACAGTGCGGGCCTTGGGAGCTGGAGACCCCACGGCCTCCTTTTGTGAGTGGGTCGCTTGGTTTTGTTTTAGAAAGAAAATTCACTGAATAACGGTAGAATGGTACTTTGGGAGGTTGCGAGCACTGTGGTCGTATTAATAACAGACACGGAAAGGTTGTGAAGTGTCTTGTAAGTCCTTGTGATGGGGACGCAGTCAGGGCACTGACCTGAGATGCCAGGCCTGGGAGCGCCCAGGTGGTTCGCAGGCAAGGAAGCTGAGCCCAGGGCGGGTGAGGGCCTCACCGGGGTCTCGAGGCCCCTGGGCTGGTGTTGGGCTCAGAGATTGCCACCCTGTCTGCCCCAGTCACAGGAGAGGAATTTCCCCGCCTCCTAAGACCGAGTCCCTAGTGCGAACAGGCCCGGATGCTGGTGAGGCAGGTGAACATCAGACACACGGCCTGGGGAGGCGGCAGGCCCGTGGGCGCAGAGGAAAGGAGGGGAGACGGGGAGGCTCCGGGCCCTGCAGGCTCCTTGGGGAAGGATGGACGGTGGTCCAGCTCCCAGGTGCTCTGCACAAAACATTTGCCCAACCTGCTCACCTGTCGTCCTCCACCGCCCCCCTCCAAAGGATAAGAAGGTCGGGGGAATAAATACGGTTTCCTAATTGTTACTCCAATGAAAAGGTTGCAAAGGCCTGGGTGTGGCGGAGGCAGGTGTGGGGCCCAGCAGGCCCTCGGCGTCTCGTCCAACGAGCAGAGGGAGGGCTCTGCCTCACGAGGGAAAGCCGTCCGCACTTCTGCTCCATCACGTGGCATCCAGCCTGATGGGGAATTCTGCCGGAGACATTGTTCAAACACTATCTCAGTCCTCGTAACTTTGAGTTCATCCCAGAAAAATCACCTCCACAAATGCCGTCTTTATCGGTTAGATGAGGACCAAGATCTTGCCGTAAAAATAAATGCTTTTTTTCTTTAAAGAAAATTGGCAATTTGCCTTAAGATTTTTTATTGAAGTAATTCTATTCTATTTGAATAATGTTGGGAGATAAAAACCCTCCATTATGCCTTTTTAATGAATTACAATTCAGAAAAATCCCAATAATAGAAAATGACATAAAAGGTACATAGCACAGTTCTTATCTTGTTTTCCTTACTAGTCCTTCTCGTTGGTTGTATGTAATTGGCATCTCTTCAAAGAGAAAACGGGGAATTTGAATCGAGTGGCGTTCAGTTATTCGCTTTCTAAGACTGAATCCGCTTTTTGGCAGATTTTCTTCTAAACCTGAGCAGAGGTCCTCTCACATGTAGGTGCTGCTCAACTGAAAAACCACTGAATGCACAGAGGGGCTGATTTTAATTTTCTGTGGTCACAGCTGTGTTTCTAACAGATTGACAGGTGGACGAATCTGGTTGCTCTTTGTTGGGGGGGGGGTGACCATCCTGTTGATCGGAGCAGTGGGTTTCAGTGGATCACCAGGGGACCGTGTTAGGAGCAGATTCTGATCTGGTCTGGGGTGAGACTCGAGTTTCTGTGTTTCTGACCCCGCGGCGAGGCCGGTGCTATAGGTCTGCAGGGCAGAGTGTGAGGGCTATAGGCTGTTCAGGGCTGATATTGACACAACCGCAGCCCCTCCCCTTGGCCGCCACTGACCAGAGTTCTGTTTGTTTGTCTTTAAAGCTACGACACGGAGGGGAGAGGGCACATTACGTACCAAGAGTTCTTACAGAAACTGGGGATTAGCTATTCAGCAGATGTTCACCGGCCCTATGCGGAGGACTATTTCAACTTCATGGGACATTTCACTAAGCCCCAGCAGGTGCAGGAAGAGGCCCGAGAGCTGCGGCAGGGCGCGGAGAGGGCCGTGGCAGCCAGGTGAGTCTGCAGGGGTGGCGGGCCTGCTCTCCCCCGACCCCAGCAGCCCACGCCACTCTGAAGTGAAGCCTCCCGGTGCTGGCAAAGCTGTCGTGCAACTGTGATACCCCTTTGCCACTGCAGATTCTAGAGATGGGCGTAAGCCACAGCGTCACGGAGGAGCTGAGCAGCTCTCAGCCTGCCCCGCCTCACGCAGTCACACTCTCAGGTCACTCAATTTTATAGGTCACCCTTGAGAATTGAACCTTTTAGGTGTTTGCCACCCTAAGCACCTAGCCCCTCCTGTGGATAACTGGAATGAATGCAGTTTGCATGAGGCGATACCTGTCTTTACCTGGTTCAGGAAAGTGCCAACACCCAGGGCCCAGTGTCCAGTGAATGGACAAATGAACAGACACATTCGTTGACTCAGTACTTCTATTTGGGGACTTTATCCCGAAGAAATACTGCAGAAGAAGCCAACAGTTTAGCAGGTGGAAGGTATGACTTGCAGTGTGTCCTCAGCAACAGCAACCAGAGGGACACCTGTCAGTCCCACGTGAGTGCACTGCTCACAGAGCCTGGCCCCGGAGAGTGTGAGGTGGTCCCAGCCGATTACAGCCATCACCACGAAGACCGTGGGTGTGCTTGTGGTAGGAGGCCAACTGGAAATGAAATTTTAAACAGCCTGTATACCATGACTGGACCTACCTCAAACATATGTGCCCATCCTCAGGGGCCAGAAGCCACTATGCAGGAGGCAAGGTGTTGTGTTTGGAGGGTGGGGCTGCACGTGATTATTGTCAAAGTTTAAAACTAGTCACTAATGTCATATTTTAAAATGTGAAAACAATGGATAAAGAAAATGTGGTGTATATATATATATATATATATATATATATATATATGTACACAAACACACAATGGAATATTATTCAGCCATAAAAAGAATGAAGTCTTGCCATTTGTCATTACATGGATGGACCTTGAGGACATCATGCCAAGTGAAATAGGTCAGACAAAGATAGTCAAAAACCATGTGCTCTCACTTATATGTGGAAATGCGGGATCTAAAACAAAAAACAAAAACCAAGCCCACAGATACAGAAAAGAGATTGGTGGTTGCCAGCAGTGGGGGTGGGCATGCCAACGTGGGTAAAGAAGGTGGAAAGACACAACTCGCCGTTATGATAGAAGTAACCCCTGGGGGTGTGCTGTGCAGCAAGGTGACTGCAGTTAGTATTACTATACTGCATATTTGACAGTTGCTAAGAGAGCAGATCTGAAAAGTTCCCCTCCTGTGCATGGTGATGGACAGTAACAAGACTCACCGTGCGATCATCTTACAGTGTGTACAAATATCACGTCATTATGTTGTTCACCTGAAACTCATATAATGTTGTATGTCGGTTATGCCTCAATAGAAAAATTAAAGGCAGGAGAAAACTTTGCCATATCTGATGTGACCCTAAAGCAATGGGACAGACTTTCTCCATCAGTCTCAGCCCTTGGTGGCCGCCCACCAGCACTGCCCAGGCCTGGGACCCTACTCCCCGCTCCAGAGCCCTGCCTTAGCTCCATGGCACTCTTCTGCATGTCTGTCTGTCTGCTGCTGTCCCTTCGGCTCTCTGTCCCCACCACCTCTGAGTGAGCGAATGAGCTGTTACTAAGGGATCCCCAGAGGAAATCAGTGCTCCAAGGACACAGGGGTGGGATGTGCTGGCTCAGTGGGGTTTAAGAGAAAAGCAGTTCGAAACACCCATGAACTGTGTCTAAGCTACTGAGTTGTAAAGCCTGAAGGCAGAGACTTGAGTTCGTCAAAATTTCAAGTAAAAATATGCACAAGATTGGTATAAATCAAATATGCCACAGAACCAATGAAAAAGTGGAATTTATCTTACCCAGACAGGGCCCGCCTCATTAACCACGGCCCTCCCCGCCCTCCTGCTACGTGTGAGCGATGAGGCTCCGAGAGGCATCTCGGCCTCGGCTCTCCTGCACACTTTCTTCTCTTCCTGTTTCTGTTCATCGCACAAGCGTGGATCTGTAGCTGGAAGAGCTGCCTACCTGCCACCAGACCATGCGGCTCAGATCACCAGGCCCGGTTACGACTTCACACCCACTCCATCCTCTTTGCCTCGACCATACTCTTTCCCAGAGACAAGCCTGACTCATAAAAATTCATGACCGACTTCTTTTTCTCCAAGATGTCAAGACTGTGAAATTGTCAAGTAACTCGCCTTTCAGGATGGTCCACTCTTCAATTTTGGTGTTTTGGATCTTTCAGATCATCCATAAGATGCAATGTTTCCAGGCTTTTTAGCCTTCTCATTTATACTGAAATTCTAATAAGACTGATAAAATAGGAATCATGTTCATGAAAGTGACTGAAATCTTACATTTGCCTCTTAAATCTAAGAGAATTCATTTCATTTGAAATGCCCTAAATCCATTTCTTAAATTAAAAAAAAAAATCCTTTTTTAAACCCATCTTTGTTTTCCACGCCTTGCTCTTTTTTGCCCGAGTCCGACTTGAAGATGCAGAATCAAGGTGGTGACAGTGGACCAGCCTGTCGTCCAGACCAGGAACCAGATGCCGTGTTGGCTGACACCCGTCCTGTTGGCAGCGCGGCGGGATCCGCGCTCCCAGTCCTCACTGACTCTGCGCACACATTTCCTCTGCAAGGGAAATAATTACTGCCTAGAAACCAGTCCAAGAAGCGCTGCGTGCCTCCATTCTCTAAAAATAGGCATCTCCGAAAAAGTTTTGATTTTTTTTTTATACCTTCATTTGCTTTCCATTTTGAAGGATTAAGGGGAACGTAATAGCTGTGATGACGAGTGATCACTCTGTAACATGGGGCTGAATTCCAAGTACACCTGTGAGGGAATCCAAATGTGCTGCTTTTGGTAAATATGCACCCAACAGTTTAACGAGGCTCGTTTCTGCCAGTGGCTCGAAGACTCACACCAGCCAGCCCAGAACTGGAGGCCACGGCGGGAGGGAGACGGTGACCCTCGTAGCTCCAAAGTCACGGCCTCCCCTCCCCCACCCCAAATATCCCCTCAACCTCCCCTCTTCTGGATTTCCCGTTTTTCTGTTGCTAGGAATTGTTTTTTCCAGGCACACTCAAGGATCTAGCCTCTCCACATATACACGTGGAGAGAGGTAGACAATTACCAGCGAAGGTTTCGTGCTTGGGGTCTCCAGCATGTTCTTCCCCGTGAGTAGGGCCGCCACAGCTGAACTCCAGTCGGAAAGCTCAGTGCGGTGGGAAGAGCGCCGCGGCGCCCTGGGAGAGCCGGGGCGGTGGGATGTCGTCAGTCCCACCCAGGTCAGGAGCGGGCTTGTTGCTCCTTAAAGATGGCCTTGCTTTTTAGTCCTCATGTGTATATATATATATTTTTTAAGTCTGGGAAGAATTTTCCCAAAGGACTGAATCAGAAACTTGAACACGTTCCCAAGAACAGCCTGCCTGGTCGAGCGGGAGCTGCAGCTGGACGCTCCCTCTGTGCCTGCGGGGGAAAAGCCTGGCCGGGCCCTGCGGTCAGGTGGGCCGGGTACCGGTTTGTTCTCCTGTCTGTAAAATGGGGCAATCATTACCTGCCCCCTTGCGGGGCTGTGGAGAAGGATAAATGGGACAGTATTCATGAAGACAGCATGGCTGCTGGTTTGCCAGTGGATGTGCACAGATGGTACAACACAGTACCTGACAACAAACAAGAGGTCCCTGGACCGCCAGCCCCAGTGCACACTGCCGGGACCGAGGCTCTCCGGCACCCCTGCTCCCCACTCCTGCAGTCCTGCCTCAGGGCCTTGGCACAGACTGTCCCTGGGCCTGGGGATTCTTCCAGGGGAAAACCTCCACTGAGTCAGTCCTTCACCTCCCGTCTCTGCTCGAGTGTCACCTTCCCGGGGAGGGCCACCCGCTCTCCCTCCTGGGAATCCACCCACCCCTGCCGTGGGCATTCTCAACCTCTCCACCTGCTCTCAGCTCACCTCCCGGCCTGGCCCCAGCTGGAATGTAAATTCTCCCAGGGGGGCCCATCTGATTCACTAGACATATCCCCGCACCTCGAACAGTGCCTGCCACATGATAGACACCCAGCAAGTCTTTGTCAAAAGAATGAAGGTGTATTTCCCATGTCTGTAATGCCACTGGATTTTTCAATTCTTGGCTCCATTTTTTAAGTACTAATTCTAGTAAAAAGACAAGGTTGTCATTTCTCTGACACAGTTTTGCTAATGATAATCGCAAGCAAATGATAATGATACAGACTGACTTTTTTTTTCCAGAATACCATTCAGTGTAAGTGTTACACCAAGGCTGCAAAGCATCTTCAAAATTAGCTGTTAGGCGAACCATCAAATCATCACATGGGAATGATCGTGCAACTCTTGCTTCAAAGAAATGATATGTTTTCCTGGCTTTGCTGTGGGTCTAAAATGTATTCTCTTGCAGGAATAAGCTGAAGGAGCATTATCAAGATGTCAGCAAAGCTCTCACCAAGCAAGATGAATCCAGAAATGGCTACATAGCCTTGTGCCAGATGCAGAAGTTGCTGCAGAAATGTGGTTGTTCTCTGAAGGAAGAGGAGCTGACCGATCTTCTAAACAGGTTTTCTTTGACAAAGTTAACCGTGCTTCTCTGCACTGAAAATCATGCTGTCACATTGCTTTCCTGAATTTCTTCTTCTTGGTCCGCTTGAACGGCGTTGAAATGACCTCCACACCACCAAAATGCCAGTCTCTATCTGTTTACAGAAGTAGAAATATAATGTTGTCATCACGAAACTTACATAAGGTTATAAACCAGTATGACTTCAAAACAAAAACAAAAATAGAATGAGCCTGCACGTATTCCGGGCTATATTCTAATGGGCTGAGTCAGCCCAAAGCAGAAAGAAAGCGACTTGACAGATGCATAAACTTTTCCTGATGTGTCTCAGCAACACGATCATCATTTTTTCACATGATTTTAATTTTACACAAGTTATGCACGTACTTGGGCAGGAGGCGCGTGGTGTTGCAAGGCTTATGAAAATCAGGAGCCTCCAGCCCTCCTGTTCTCCACATCTCTCCCCCCACCCCAGAATCAACAACTTCCCACGCTTTTAATGCATCTCTTTCAGTTCTTCCCTAAGTAGTTCTAAGTGACAAGCTTACACAGCCACTTCTTGATTTTTCACTCTCAGGTGGTGTCTACCCAGAAGATGCGGATTTAACTCTTTTTCACTGGTCACATCCCACCCATCACTCACCCTCTCAGCTCCCCCTCCATGGAAACACATACACACCTATCTCCATGGGCTCCCCATCTTTCTGCATCACAGTCTGGGGCAGTTCAACATTCAGGGTTTACATTATGGGGACCAACTGATCACTTTTCTTTTCCTGTATAGCATTGTGTTTTTCCTGGAGTTAATACTTATTTTTTCTGTTTCTTATCACACTAATTAACCCCTCAACTCACCCCTACTTGTAAAACCTTTTTCCAGTGTGTCTGAACACACTTCAGCAGATCTGTCAGCTTCATCTTCTTGGGTGATCCATTTCAGGTTCTTCCATTCTCAGCCATTTTCTTGATTTATTTCATGAATTAGTTCCTCTCCTGTTGGTTTCTTTCTGAAGCTCTTATTGTTACAAATTAGTGAACCACCTGCAGTCTTTCCTGGCCTCCATCACTTTTTCTTCTTGCTCCACCTTTTGGGAGATTTCCTTAGTTTTAGTTCCCAACACTTCTTTTGGGATTTTTTTTGTACTCAGAATGTTCCTTTTCTATAGCATCCTGTTCTTGTTTCATAGATACACTAACTCATTTCTCTGACGATATTAACAATAGATTTTTTTTGAAAGTTTTCTTCACCTGAGAAGTTTGTCATCAGTATTACTTTTTCTTACCATCTTCCAGGTTAGACATTTTCCTCAAAAAGGTGCTTATATTAAGAGTGAGACACTGAAAAGCAGATTACAAGTTCTGTGCAGATAGGTAGAGCTAATCAACTTTAGTTTGAACTACTTTGGTAGGGTAATCTGGCAGGTCGTTTCCTTGGACGATCCCCCAATGTCAGTATATTTAAAACTTTTCCCTTGGGCTGGTCAGATTTCCCAGGGACTAGGGTTGCCAGATAAGATTTCACCCAGAAGTGACCAGAGAGGGAGAAACTGGAGTGATGCGGCCACAGCCAAGGGTTGCAAGCAGCCGCCAGAAGCCGGAAGAGGCAAAGAACAGATGCCCTGCAGTTGAGACACACTTACCATCTCCAGAGAACACACCTCCAGATCCTCCGTTGTGGGTGGTGGGAGGGTGGGGGACGGGCACCTAGCCGCCTGGGGTTTGGGAGGGGCAGGGGGTCCCGTTGCTTCCCACACAGGCTCTTGGCCAGTCCTTCTGTTTTAACCCCACTTTCATCCCTGCTTGCCGACGTAGCTGGCACCCACCTCTGCGGGGTCGGACGGTGTGTGCAGAGTGTGCCCAGGAGCTCTTCCCCGTTCCTTCTGTTGATACATCCACTTTCCCTCCTCCATCAAAATCCCAGCAGCTGTTTGTCTCCTTTCACTTTCTCTCTGTCCTTCGTGGCTTCTGCCCGTGGTCCTCAACTCCAGCAAGCATCAGAAACTCGGCCTGCTGGGCCCCTCCCCCAGGTGCTGAGCTAGCGGGTCTGGGGTGGGGCCCGGGAGCCTGCATGTCTAAGGAGGTCCTGGGCAGTGCTGATGCTGCTGGACTGGAGCGCCCGCTTTAAGAACCACTGTTTTACACCTTTAAAGACTCATTCTTCTGTCAGGTTAGAAGGGTTTTAAGTGGGCACAATGCCAGTTATGTGCGTTCAAGCCGCTTTAATTGCAAGTCTTACCCACTTGCCATCTCACACCGAGGTGACACAGAGTTGATTGCTCCTCTTCGGACGGCTTCTGTCTGCGCTTTCTATCTGGCAGGAGACTTTAGCAGAACATTAGACAAATCTTACATTCCTCTCTTTGTGGAGTGAGAATATTAGCAGCCCTCCCCTCCCTTTAAAAAAATGACAGCAGTTGCTCTAGAGTTTGGGTACACATAAGCAACAGGGCTGAGGCCACTGTCAAGTCACACCCTCCTGCTTCGCTGGAAGCGCAGGTGCCTCATTACAGAGCATCCCCACATCCTCCTCCCGTCCCTCACAGCCCTGCGCTTACCCACTTCACTCATCCCTGTGCTGTGATCGCCCAGTGTATTGTTATTGTCCCTTTGGACAATTACCTGTTAGATCAGCTAAGAATAAGGAAATAGCGGGGAGGATATAGCTCAGTGGGAGGGCACGTGCTTGGCGTGTGCGTGGTGCTGGGTTCGGTCCCCAGCACCTCTGATAAATAAAAAAAATAAATAAAACATAAATAAATGAGCCTGATTCCACCCCCTTTAAAAAACCAAAAACCAAACCAAAACAAAAAGGAATAAGGAAAATAAAGGATACTATTTCACCTTTATTTATTTCTTCTTTTATGCTCACTCTTTCCCTCTCTCTGCCGTCCTCCCTTTCTTCCTTTTTCTTTCTTTCTATCCAAGTTTCTGACCCATATGATTTTCCTTCTCTGTGAAGAAGTGTATTTTAGCAGTTTTGAAGGATAGGGTGACTGGTGATAAATTCCCTCCGTTTTTGTTTGTCTGAGAATGTATTTATTTCTCCTTCATTTTGGGGGCATAATTTTAGTGGATATCGAATTCCAGTCGGGGGGGGGGTCTTTCTTTAAATAGTTCAGTCCGCTCTCTTCTTGCTTGCCTGCTTCTCTGATGAGAAGCCCTGTGTAACTCTCACCTGTGTCCTCTGCAGTGAGTTTGTGCCCCCTCTGGCTCTTTCAAGATTTTCTCTCTGTCTCTGGTTTTCCGCAGTTTGCGCACGACACGCCTAGGAGTAGGTTTTGTGGTGTTTTGGTGTTTTTCTGCCTCATGCTCTCTGAGCTTCCTGGATCTGTGCTTTGTGTCCGTCATTAATTTTGGAAAAGTCTTGGCCATCATTTCCTCCCATGTTTTTCTTGAGCCTTTCTTCTTCTCCTTCTGGAATTCCAGGTATGTAGATGCTCCACTCTGTGACATCGCCCCACAGTTCTTGGATACTCTGTTCTGGTTTTTTTCCCCCATTCTCTTCTTCTCTTTGCACTTCAGTTTGGGAATTTTCTATGGACATACTTCAGGCTCACTGGTTTTTTCCCTCAACCATGTCCAGTCTACAGACGAGCCCACCAAAGGCCTTCTTCATGTCTGTGAGTCTGTTTTTCATTCCCAGCATCAACTTTGCTTCCTCCTTCACGTTTCTAAGTCCTCTGCTTACACTGGCCATTTGTTTTACGTGTTGTCTGCCTGTTCCCTTAGACTCCTGTACGACTTAATCACAGTCATTTTAAATCCCCTGTCTGATAATTCCAGAATAGGTCATGTCTGAGCGGGGCTCTCACGCTTGCTTTTTTGCCTCTTCAGAGGTTTTTGGGTTTTTTTTTTCTTTCTTGCCTTTAGCGTGCCTTTAGTTTTTTGTTGTTGTTGAAAGCCAGACATGACGTACTGAGTAACAGGAGCTGAGGTCATCAGGCCTGCAGTGCGAGGTTCTGTGTTAATTTGGGGTAGGAGCTGGGCCGAGTTTCACGTTGCTGCAGCCATTAGGTTTCCTCCAGCGACCCTGGTTTTGTCTCCTCTGTTTGATTGAGCTTTCCCGGGAACCCCTCCTTACACAGAGTCTCTGCAGCTTTCGGTTGTAAGCCACTGTGAGTCTGCTGGCGCTGACCCGATGTGGTGGTCGGAGGTGGGGGAAGGACTCTATTCTCTTGTGATTGAATCTCAGTCTCTTAGTTGGCTTGAGTCCCTGAGCTGCAACCTTCAGAAATGTTTCTTACCCTTTTTTCTCCCTTAGGTGCGACAGGAAGTTGGGAGGGGCTGGAGTTGGCTGTTTGCCCTTCTCCCAGGTGGGATCAGGCCCTGGGAGAGTCTTTTCCCTTGGAAAATTACCATGGAGACGGTTCTGGGCTTATTTCCCAAGGACTGGTCTTTCCCATCCCCTGCCAGAGCCAAGAGGGGACCATCCTCAGATTCTCACTGTGATAACCTGGTGGGATTCTTGAAGGTAAAGCCCATGAAAGTCGGGGGTCCCCAAGACAGGGCCCCCAGGAGCTCTCACTCTCACTCTGGTCCACACTCGGCCTCCACCTGCTGTTCACAGTGCCGTTTGAGTGGTCCTGCCAGCCCACAGGTCCAAGGGCTTTGTTCCAGGAAAGCAGACCTTGGCTGTAATCCTTTGTATCCTCCCGTCTCTCCAGACTGCAAGGTGACGACTTGGCCTGTGACCTCAGGTTCCTGACAGGACCAGGAAAAGTCATTGGTTTTTGGTTTTCTGGCTTCTTTCTTCCTATAAGATGAGAGCAACACTTCCAAGTTCTGTGCAGGGCTCCCTCCTCTTTCTACCACTTTTCCTCTCTCTGTCCCATCTTTTGTAGCTGCAGTTTTTCTTTGGAAAAGATAGTTAAGTATAACCTTCTGTCCTAGGCCTCCACCGGGTCCTCTCTACTTGCTTCGTAAACTGATTCTAAACCTCAAAAACCATTCTACAGCATTTCACGATTATGACTATGTAGTTATTGTCCAGTGTCCAGGTGATGAATGGAAATTAGCTCTCTTCTCAATGGCACTGTCCCTGAGCCTCTGCGTCCACCTTGTCGTAGGCAAGCCTGGGGGTATCGGTACATCTTTTCTAAGCCATTTGGGGAAAGGTGGTTCTTTGCTGTAAGATGTTTCCAGGGGCATAAAGAGTAGGGTGATTTCTTTGACTATCACTGTTGTCTGAACTTGGGGCTCAGGTGAGTTCAACATTGTCAGCCTCCAGCTTTCCCCAGCATTCTGCCCTACTTTGTGCTCTCTCCAGTTTTCTCCCTGGTGCCCTCCGTCCTGGGGCCTGGCTCCCTATTCTCCTGTTCGAGATCCGCCATCCAAGAGCGTCCTGGGCCATCCCTGCTATTCTCCTGGAGTGGATCCCCTGTTTTATATACCACATCTTTTTATTTCTTAATTTACATTCTTACTTTGCTGGAGTACCCCCTGAAGTAACCTCCTAAGAACAGGTGGATGGAAAATAAATTTTCTGAGTCCTCTGTCTGAAAATGTTTTTTATCTTCCTTCCTACAGATTGCTAGCTTTAACTGAACAGAGAATCATTTTCCTTAACAATTTTGAAGGACAGTGCTCCATTGTGTTTGAGCTAAGTCCGGTGTCATCTGTGTGTATGTGTATTTGTGTGCACGGGTGTGAGTGTGTGTATGTGCATGTGGGGTGGGAGGAAGGAGGACCGTTTCATTCCCAAGTGTCTATATGTTCTCTTCTTCCTTAAACAGGGGCTCCTCTCACTAAATCTATTTCCAGCTGAACAAGAATTCAAATGCATTTAGTGAATAAATCATGGAAAAATAGCGCCAGCTAAATAATTAACTGAATGATTATAAGAAAGTCTTGTTAAAACGTAGTTAGGCTTGATACTTCCATAAACAACCACAAAAGGGCTGTGAGATTTCTGCAGTCCACCTGTCAGTGGGGTGATCAACTTTTTTACGAATTGAAACCTTAATAAGGATCCATCGTTCGGTCGCTTGTTTCTTCTCAAAGACCTCTTGATGATAAACATCTCTGTTATTTGTAATTATATGTAGATTATTCTTTTCTAGGTCCAAAATAGACTTTTCTAAATAATACTGAGATTAGCATATGCATTTGATTTTATTACTAAATTTTAATACCGAGTTGGCAATTTATCCTGCTGATGAAATAGAGCTGATTATCCTCGTCCTTGGCATCTCCGCCGCGGGAGCCAGCGGCACGGGCCTGCGGAGCGCTCCCTGCAGCTGCGGGTCGGGCGAGCGCAGCTCCTGGCTCATGCTCTGCAGCGGCAGATAGCTGAGTGGCTGGAAACTTTCTCTTCGGCTTCCCGGCGCTCCCAGCTGTTCTTCTTTGACATACACTCCATCCTGCTCAGAGGAAGTTTTGGGGTCACAGTGCCAGCAGCCCCCAGGGGATGTGTGTTGCAGACATGTGAACTTTGAATGCAACCGGACTTCGGTCTGAGATATTTTACGTCTTTAGTTAATATGCCCTGTGCGCTCGGGAACTTGGATACACTCTCCCAGTGGGGTCTTCTAGAACTTGAAGGTCTTTTCCTCTGTGTCGGAGCACAGGGCAGGGAGGAGCCTCTGTTTCTCCATGGAGGTCCTTGTTGAGACGGACACTCAGATGAAACTTCTATTTGAGAAAATACTAAGCTACACGGGTTTCATAAAAGTGTTTTGAGTGCTTTCAGCTTGACAGTGTAGTTTCAACCATCCTTGGAAAAGAATTTAACTTCTGTTTTACTCAGCTCCTCTCTTCCTTTTCACTGTCTTTGATGTGTCTTCCCTTCTTTTCAAACTCCCCTGCCATTTCTGAGCTCAGCCCCTCGTTAGCCGAGGTCTCAATGACCACAGCCCCTACCCTCCACCCACCGTGCTCTTGCCTCCAGACCGTCTCTGTCACCACTGTCAGATTTATCTCCCCATGACACTATTCTGAAAATGTCACATCCTGGCTGAAGCACCCAGTCATATGGCCAGATTCCTTAGCCAGGCCTCCTCCCCTCACCCTCTGCTCTTCAAAGCCGTGAGCCCTACTGTCCAGCCTTCGAGTCTCAGGGCTTCAGGGCAGGACAGCCTGCGGCTCCAGCAGGCGGCAGCGGCCCGCACGCTCTCCTCTCCTAGCCCTGCCCTGTGCCCCTACACCGCAGTGTTTCTGTGTGTTCGGCTGATGTCGCTAATGCACATGCATGCACCTACCAGCCAGGGAATTGTGTCTCAACGTCATTCATATTCTCCACACTGTTCCGTGCTCAGCAAGTGTTTGTTGAATGAATAAGTGATGGGATTTTTAAATTAATATATTGTTTTCTTTTTTGGGGACAAGTTGGGGAATCAGCTGTCATGATAATTCCATCAATTACCTTGGCTTCTTGAGAGCGGTGGAGAACAGCAAGCCGACCAAACCTCAGCCCCAGGAGAAAGAAGAGGGCATGTCCATCAATTTTGCAGCACTGAGTTCAGAAGAGGTTCTGAAGAACATCCAGGAGGTGGTCGCCTCCTCCAGTCCGGCTTTGTCAACGGTATGACAAGCTGCAAAGTGCTTTTATTGTGGAAACTGGAGTTCAGGTCCTCAGACAGGTGCCGACACACACCTCCCAGCCCTCCTCGTCCTCCTGGACCCCTCCCGCCTCCCTCCACTCTCCTTGGGCATCAGAACTCGACGAGCTGGTCGAGATGAGATTGTTCATTTGAGCAAATGTGAATCCATTTCTGCTCTGTACAGAACTACCATGATCGTACCAGCACACACTCTCTGAGGCAAGAGTGCTCGGTGTTTAGCAAATGCTGGGTCTGCATCGATGGCAGGGGGTTCTGGGCAAAGAGGCCAGAGGGCAGAGGCCTCAGGGGAGAGCGGGCCCAGGGAGATGAGCGGCACCAGGTGGCCAGGGCCAGGCGGTGGCACAGAGGCTCATGGAAGGTCAGCAGGGCCCCCTGCACACTGACCTTCAGGCTGCTGTCTGTGTGCTGCTGTGGCTCGCGCTGGTGGGTGGGGTTGGTACTGTGAGGGGTGTCCTGGAAAACAGCGCTCTGGCCCTGCTCCCGGGGGGGTGCTGGCCCCCCCCCTACACGTCCATGCATGAGGCCCCCTGCAGCGGCGGCTGCGGGGAGAGAGATGCTGTGTGCAGAGGGCAGGGCTCGCAGTTCAGTGAATCCGGAGCCTTTTGTGTGATGCTAGGCACGCGCTGTCCAGACGGCACAGTCAGAGCAGAACTGCCTCCATGTCTATCATGTGCAGACTTATTTAGGTAGAGTTTTATAGATCTCCTCGCCTTTGCACATTTGATTCCCCCACCCACCATGAGGCTTGGCAGCTGGACTGACACCCAGGGAGCCACATGGCCCCAGGAAAGTGCAGGTCCCGTGGCCAGAGCCAGCCTGACCCAAGCTCACCCTGTAGATCCCCCAGGCGTTGCAGCGCCACAGCGCCTCCTACCGCCCCTGTAGTGGAACGCTTGGTCCACTCTTCATCGTGGTGATTATTCTCCTTAAAGTCTGCTGAGATCCACCAGGTGCCAGGTGCCTGGACTGGTGCGTTTTCAGTTGGCTGTGGGAAAATTTAGAGCAACACAAGTTATGAAGTCCCTCTTCTGCCAAAAAGTCAAGCTCAGAGAGGTCAAGGGCTTATGGTGGGCAGCACAGCCAAGGTTCAAAGGCCACTCCTGGCTGTGGAGCCGGAAGTTTGTCCAGTGTACGCGGCTATGTCGCAGCACCACAGGCTAAATAAGAACTCAAAGCAAGACAGCATTAAGGTTAATTTGTTACAAACATTAGCCACTATATAAAAAAATAGATTTTAAAAAGTTTCTTCTGTATAGCACAGAGAACTGTGTTCAATATCTTGTAATAACCTTTAATGAAAAAATATATGAAAATGAATAAATGTCTGTATATGCATGACTGGGACATTGTGCTGTTCACCATAAATTGGCACACAGGATTAATTTGGTTATTATGCAAACACCACCGCCCTGTGGGCCGACCGGTGTGCCTGACTAGCCCTGAATGGGAATTAACCACAAGGCAACTTGTGTTTGGGTCTGCAAGTGCATTCAACTCTTATTTAAAAAAAATAGGATCTTAACCTACCACTTGATACAGGTTATCTAGGGCAATAAAAATGAATGATTTTGTTTCAACAGAGAGGGAAAAAAACATACTTTCTTTTTATAGCAAATATTTTGCACTTTGGTTTGACTGCTCTGCTGCTGGGTTGGCGCTGTCTGCCCCAGCGCCTCCAGCACAGGCACGGGCCGGGGTGGTGGGGTCCTCGTGGGAGGCCAGGCCCCTCGGGCTCTGGCAGGGGCGGTGGGGGGGTGGTAGGGACAGCAGCTTCAGTGTGCAAGCCCCAGGGCAGGAGTGGGGCGGGGTGGTCCCTCGACTCCCGGTCCTGGCCACTTCCGACCTCGGACTCCCATCTTGAGGTCCCCACCCCACAACCCGAGATGGTGGGATCAAGCCTGAGCCTCCTGTTACAAGTGATTCATTAAGGAGCTAGAATTTAGTGATGGAGCGACCTCGGGCAAGTTTCTTCCCCCTGGGAACCTCTCTTAGTAAAATGGGCCTCCTCAGGCAGGTGAGGCTTCCCTTACCAGATGGGACCAGAGTTCCTCTCACTCCTCTTCCTCTTCATGTCCAAACAGGAGCAACTAAAGCGAGTTTGCTCAACAACGCACCAGCTCTTACACGGGGCGCACACCCTGCCTGCCTGTCTTTCAATCCTGGTGCATTTATTTACTAACTCAGAGTCCACAGGGGACTCACATCCACATGATTGCATCTGCTTTCAGAAAAGCAATACTTAAGAAAAATACTTTTGAAACATTCACTTGACAGTGACATCTGCCTTTTTTTTTTTTTTTAATTTAGGCATTTTCTGCATTGGATAAAGAGGACACTGGGTTTGTAAAGGCTTCGGATTTTGGACAAGTTCTTAAGGAATTCTGTTACAAACTAACAGATAACCAGTATCACTATTTTTTGAGAAAACTGAGAATTCATCTAACCCCCTATATAAATTGGAAATATTTTCTCAAGAACTTCAACAGTTACCTTGAGGAGGTAAGAATGTCAGCAACACATAAGCATTTCTTTTTGAAAAAGGGCTAAAATTAGTTTTTGCAAAATACATAATTAATTAAAACCACTTCAAAGAAATTGGCGATCACCCCAGTTAATTAGCTCATTCTAAACGAAAAATTGATATAAATTCTACACAAAGCATTAGAAGGTAAATATGTATCCTTTACTTCTTTGGAAAGTTATTTTATTTCCTTTATTTTCAAGGAAGTTTAGGAGAACCTGCTTCTGTCTGGTTGTTTTAGAGTTCTAGGAATCTTAGATCCCTGAAGATGGTCCAGTGTTTGAAGAAGTGAGGCACACTGTGGTCAGGCCGTGAGCCAGGAATGAGGGAACTGGGACCCACTCAGCTGATGTGTATCGGCCAAGCCTGGGGTCGGGGTAACGGTGGAGATAGTGTGGCCCTGGCGGAAGTCGGAGAGGGCTTCCTGGAGGAGGGTGGGTGGCTGATCACAGCACCCTTGCTCCCTCCTGGGACCACTCCTCTGGCTGCACAAGTGTTTCTTCTTAGGCTGTTTCTCTGTCTCTTGATGTAGATGAACCAACATCACTAGTGACAATTGCAGTCTAGTTTCAGCCAGCTTGGATTGCCTTGGTCACCATTCTGTGTGAGTGAGAATGGACACCCAGGGGCCATGGTCCCCGCCTTCACAGGAGGAGAGATGAAAACAAATGTGGAAAATCAAAAAATTATGCAACAGCTAAATCACAACAGGCTTGTGCTAGAATATATTTAACATATTTAACTGTCATTTAATATATTAAATGGCTGGACGCTTAGGTTATTTCCAATTGCACACTTTTGTTTGTAACAAATATCTGAGTTCATAAATCCTTAACCACTTACCTGGGATGAATTCTTAGAAACGAAGTTACTAGCACACATAGCATGAACATTTTTTTATTAATTGGGGGAGAAGGGTAATTAGGTTTGTTTACTTATTTTTGGAGGAGGTACTGGGGATTGAACCCAGGACCTCCTGCATGCTAAGCATGTGCTCTGCCACTTGAGCTACACCCTCGCCCTCAGCATGAACATTTTTAAGGTCTGATGTGAAGATTGTAGTGGTAACAGCAGCAAACTCTATATCGTGCTTTCTGGGGGCGAGGCACTCTCCCCAGTCCTTTCTGCATATTAACTCCTGTAAGCCTCCTGATACCACTACAAGGTGCCTGCTAGTAACACCCCGTTTTATAGATGGGCACACTGGGACACGGACACTGAGTAATTTGTCGTAGTCCCCCCGAAGGTGTGTAGTAGAGCTGCCGTGCGAACCCAGGACTCCGGGCTCCACGCTGTGCCGTCTCCTCTGGGAGGTGTGCTTTTTTTCAGCTTTGCCATGTAGATGGGCGTTCCTAACAGAACACAGTGTCGTGTTGCGTGTCTGAAGACTTTATATATGGTCTTATATCAATTTCTGTCTTCTGCACTTTGTTTTTCTTGCTTAATATCGTGAATTTAAGATTTATCTTTGTTGCATCCATGTTGTCCGATTGGCTTGAGTTCCTTCACTTAAGCCATTATAAAATCCGTGTATTAAATGGATTTATTCTATTGAATGAACGTACCCTGCTCAGTTACCGTCGTCCTGCTGGTGACATGTAGGTGGTTTGCAGTTTCCTCTGTGACAATCAGAGCACAGTCGGCCTTGTGTGACCACCTCCTCAGCACACTCAGGGTCATTCTGCTTGGGTCCGGGGTCGGGGTGGGGGCCGGGAGCGCAAGGTCAACTGCACAGACACGGCCGTGGCTGCGGGTCAGCGTGCATCCCACCAGCCCTGCGGGAGAGCTCCGGACACTCCCATCCCCCGAGCCCTCGGCACTGTCAGGACTTTTCCCTCTGCAGTTACCAGCCACCCGGCCGCCTCAGTCTGAGAACTGCCTGAAAGGATTCCCATCCTTGGTTGGTGTGGGTGTGGCAAATGACCTCTCCTGGGCCGTGACTTGGAGACTCATGCTATTTTCAATGTGAATTACACTTTTTTTCTGATTTTAAAAGAAATACATATTGTGGCAATTTGGGAAAATACCAGGAAGTATCAAAAAGGAAATAATCACTTAACCCCGTGGTGACGGTCTGATGACAGGAGAAACCTCCGTGCTGTTCAGCGAGGCATCCTGTGCTCCCGGCCATCTTGGGCATGTTCCCATCTCTCGTTCCCGATGAGGGAGGGACAGGGTGGGACAGACCGCTGGGGAGTCAGGTCCCCGCATGCCTCCTCAGTCGGGAGCCACCCCCAGGCAGTCCCGCTTCAGAGCTGGCGGTCTTTCCCCGGGCCGCCCTGCCTTGGAGAGCTTTCTCGTCTATTTTTAACACACCCCCCCCACCCCCGATTCTTTTATTGTGGTAAAGTACACATACCAGCAGTTTTACCGTCTTAACCCTTCATCAGAGCACGCACGATGGATCGGCGCATTAAGTCCATTCGCGTCTTTGTGCAAACCTTCACCACCATCACCTCCAGAACTCTCTTCACCCAACAAAAATGAAACGCGATCCCTGTTAAACACTAACTCTGCCACCCCCCACCCAGTCCCCCCCGCCCCGGCACCCACCTTCCTCCTTTCTGTCCCTAGGACTTTGACAACTCTGGGTGCCTCATACAAGGGAAATCATATACTCTTTGTCCTTTTGTGACCAGCTTTTTCCCTGAGCATAATGTCCTCAAGATTCATCCCTGCCGTGGCAGGCGTCAGAATTTCCTTCCTTGCTAAGTCTCGTAACAGTCCATTGTACGTGCTGACCACATTTTGCTCATCCGTTCATCTATCAGTGAATGCTTGCCTTACTTCCGCGTTTTAGCTATCATGAATAATGCTGCTGTAAACAGGGTGTGCAGATACGATGCGTGTTTCCACTCAGTGGAGATAACACCGGAGATACAGCCATGAGTCTGGCTTTCTTCCCTTAATATCAGGCTGCACTGAGTCACTTAAAGTTCTTCCAAACATGAGTTAAAATGTCTGTATAACATTCCATCAACTCCTTGTTTCTAAGCATTTAGGTTTTTTCCCAGATTTTGCCATTGTAATGTACTCTGCCCTGAAAACTTTGTATGTAAACCTAGATCCACATTTTAAATAAAGTGACTGGGGTCCAAGGATAGGAATACTTTTATTGACCTTGAAAGCAGCCCCGTTTTTAAAAATAATTTTTCATATTAGGTTGAATCATGTGAAATCTCCATTTTTAGAGTCATAAATGATTGAACATTGACAATTTCATGTGGTTTGAGCTAATATTTATAGAAGTCATTTCTGTCCATTTTACATGACTTGGAAGATACCAGTCATTTTGAAGGAGAGAATTAAAGTCACCCCAGGGACAAACAGTGTTAACATTTTGGTATATTTACTTCCAATCCTCTTTTCTATACAAATATCCTTTGGGGACGGAGTCAAGGACAGAGGTAGATACTGCTGGATTTGGGGCTTTGGGGGGATTTTCTCAGCTCTTTTTTAACAAGCATTTACTACCTGTATCAAAGTAACATATGCCCCGATAGAAAGGAAACTGAGTTATTGCAGAAGACTTAAAAGCAGGTGTCAGTTGATCAACTATCCCCCCAGTTCTGTTCCCCAAAACCAACCAGTGTAATTTCCGGTTGCATCTCCAGCTGTGCCCCTGCCCTCTCTCAGGGCTTTCCCCCAGTCTCTGTTTCTTAAATAATCACTCCCAGGCATTTTCACTTGACTTTCTGTCCCAGCCGCTAGCTTCTCCTCCTGGGCCCCTGCAGGTCCCTTGTGGAGCTGCCTTCTCGCTTGCTGTGGCGTCATTGATGTTTCCACGTAGGGATTTGTCTCTGAAGAGTGGGCTTTGTTGGAGGTGCGCCATCCCACCCACCCTCTCCATCAGCTGGCCCCCTGCGTCCCAGGCACGGAGGAGGGTCCTGGGGTCAGCAGTGGGCCAGGGGCCTGCATTCTGGCATGGGAGACAGATGAGAAATGAGAAAATAGATCAAATGTCAGATTCCAGAATGTACTGTGACATAAAGCAAAGCAGGACAGGAGAAGGGCGTGGGTGAGAAGGGGACGTCTGAGCTGAGACCCAGTGGAGGGGAGGGAGGGGCCGTCGGGGGCACAGCTGGTGTAAAGACTTGGCAGCAGGGAGCCCGACTGGCTGGATGTGTGGTTGCTGTGGGCGGGGGGAGGGGGCGGGAGAGGTACTGGCAGTGAAGGACGTGGCCGGTGGCCCTGTGACAGTCTGAGTAACACGGAGACCCAGGGAAGGTTTGGGGAGAGGAGCATCGTGCCTCGACTTACACTTTAGATAAGTCACCGTGGCTGCTGGTGGAGAAGTCCTGGGGGCCAAGGACCAGTAGGAAGGGCAGCACGGCCCTGGGGAGGGGGCTGCTGGCGTGGCTCAGGTCTAGATACATTTGGAAAGTGGAACATGAGAGAATGAGTCAAGAGTGGCCCCAGACTTTGGGCTTAGAATGCGGAAGAAGTGTCCTGGGTCAGGGGTCAGCTTAGCTGGTGTAGCCGATGCCCCGTCGTTGGACTTTAGGTGGCCTCCAGTTTTCTGTGTTCGAATGATTAGTCTGCCCTCATCAAGCTCCTATAAACGTGTGCCCACACCTTTCCCTCGGCTTCCCTCGGAGGACTCCACAGACCATGCTGAATCCTCACGCCGCTCTGTCCAGAGGACACACAGTCTGCAGGCGGAGCATGCTGGCTCGCAGGTCACTCTGGAGTCCCAGGACCAAGGGGCGAATATTTTAAGCCTGCAGATGCTGTTGCTTGCTCCTCCTGACACAAGTTCTGCTGGGTTTCCTTTGCAAAATCTCCTTTGCCTCTGGAAGCCTTTTGCTGAGCATTCTTGCGAGGAGGTTTTAGGATTCACTGCAACAAGAGAGACACTGGGTTGTGCTCTCTTGTTGTGCTTAGCGAGTGGAGGGAGTGTGGTGGCTGGAGGCGATGTGGCAGGGGCCAGAGATGGCACCTCCTCCTGCTTTCCCTGTCCGCGTGCAGTAGGCGCTTGGGATTAAGTGGTACCAGCCCCCCAACTGGCCTAGGGGAAGGAGTCCAGGGGGAGACCTTGCTGAGAAGCCAGTGCTTGAACTGAGGTGCATTTCCCCAAAGGACAAGTGAGGTTGGGACGCGCAGCCTCAAAGGATGTGGGATGCGGGGCGACCACGGGCTGTTCAGGGTATGTGGGGGTTTTCTTTTGTCCTGTTTACTTGCTGATGTGGAGGGGGCACGGATGGGCCAGGCCACCAGGGGCAGGACCTCAGGTCCCTCTCTCTGAGCAAAAGGAGGATGGTTGAGACTCTGAGCAGGGACGTGGGCGGGCGTCCGGGGGGCGGCTGGAGTGGTGAGGGGGCTGCGGAGGAGCCGAGTCTGCGCCCCTTATGACGACTGCTGCTGTGTAATCCTGGGCTGGTGCTCTTCATAGAAGGGAAGGAGGTAGCAGATAATAGGAAGAGTTAATGCATCGTCGTCGAGCTCATTAAACCCGACACCAGCCATCCTTTCCTCAAGGGGACGCACCCGCGGCAAGTAATTAAAAGCAGATTACCAAAATGTAATTAAGACAGTCAGCACCTCTCCTCGCAAAGGAAGCTCCCCGTGAATAATCCCCAGCCAAACCAAATCCATTCTTGGCAAAGGGACAGCTGGGATGGTAGCTAACACGTCTTATAATAAGGCCGTGAGTAGAAGGAACCCACACTGAGAGCAGAGTCACGATTTTACACTGGCTCATGATCCATTTCTTAGATCAGGCACACGGCTATGTCTGTCTCCGAAGAGCGTGCGTCGATCTGTGTCGTGTCCCTGTCACGTCTGTGTCGTGTCCCTGTCACGCCCGACGGGTGAAACCGCCTTAGCTCCTTCCAGAGCAGGGGCTGCACTGCTTTCCAGTCCTGCCCTGGCTCTGCCTTGGCGTTTTGGCTCATTGCTCCCTCTGCTGCCTCATTAAGCACCACTGAAGTTGAACGGTGTTTCTCGAAGTGGGGGTCACGGGCCAGTGCAGATGGCCCCGCTCAGCGCGTGGGCCCCACCGCCCTCCTGAGATGCCGGCAGGCGTTGCAGACGGAGCGAGAGAGGTGCCCCCAGCCGCTGGGAGCATCACACCCGAATCAGGACCAGAAGCACTGGCCTGTGTGGCGAACAGAAGAGGAACAGGGCTTTACAACTGAAATGCTACCCAGCAGCTTGGTTGAAAAGTGAAAAGTAAAAATAAAACCAGGACAAGCACTGGACTTTAGCGCTAGCACCTTTTTCATAGGATTCTCCCCCCCTGGGCGAGAGCGTGGTCTGAATTTCCGCCCTCCGCAGAGGCCTCTCTTTCGCTTCTGGGAGAAACACTTTACGTTCAAAATGCTGTGTGCAGAGTATCGAGTACCACCTCGTTTTTAGAGATCACTCCTGTTTAACATTTCTTTTAAGTCTTAAAGTACAATTTCAGTATCTTCTGTGAATATAAAAATAACGCTCAGAGCAGAAATAGAACTTTTAAAAGACACGGTAGAAACCCATATAAAATCTTTCTTCTTTATTACCATGGAAATAATGGAATTTTTTTTTTAACAAAACGCATCCTTATTCACTGCAGAGTAATTATTGTGTCACATTCTAGCTAGCAGAGAGCCAATGAGATCGGTCCTTACCTTGTGTTTATCATATACTGTCTTTAAAGTCACCCAGTGAGATGTTAAATAACTTGAAGGTGATTTTTTTCCAAGGGAGAATTTAAGATTGTATTTTTCAGCTGCAGAAGAGCCCGTAAGACACATCAAAACGTTTGTGCTCTTTTCTGAGCGTCATATTTATATTGGTTGCCAACAGTGTTACTTCGATTTATCTTTCTTTTTATCGTAAATACAACGGTGTCCATGTATTTTTAATGAATGTTATAAAGAATGGGGAAGCTTCCTTTTCAGGAAAAGGCCCGAATATTATTGGAAATAATTTAAGGAAATTATTAAGCTATGTCATTACTGTTATTTACTCCTGCCCCTGATGGCAAGAAAGACTAGGTCCTCTTTCTTCAGTGATTTTTGAATGTTTCCCCCTAAATTTCACTCACTTTCCACTTGCTGGCAGAACATTTGTCCTGTTCTCCTGGAGACCATTGAGGAAATGACAGGTGGTGAGGGATAACTCTGGCCGACTTGGACACTTGGGGTAGCCTTGGTGACAGTTTGCGACAAGAGGGCTGCTGGGCCCACCAGGCCTAAGCTCAAGGAAAGGGAATATTGTCACCCACCACCTTGAACAGAACAAAAGTCAACACCACCACACAGGATGAGCAGTTAGGGCTGCAACCTGCTCAAGCTCCCTGAGCACCGCTTAGCGTGATGCAGAGTCATTCTTTTAAGGGGAGGCAATTCTCCCAAATCCAAGTTGGTTAAAGCCTCCGTGCCTCCCGGGCCCCCCAGGGTCTGGAGCCTCCAATCAGAAGGAGCAGGAGTGCCACCCGCCGCCCCCATTCCCGGTGGTGTGGACAGTCGAGGGCCAGGGCACCTGCTGCTCTGACAGCTGCCAGAAGGGGGCCACGCCAGGCTTACCTCCGCCTGACTGACCTCTGTGAGGAGTGATCCCACTCCCGCCTTCTACATCCGAGAGACCCCCTTTCAAACCCAGTTGTTTCAGGAAGAGGATGAGATGACCATGAACCCAGTGAGGTTCGGAAGTAAGTGCAGCCAAACTGAATTTCTAGTAAGGCAGGAGTGTGCAGAAATTAGGAAAACTTGAATCAGTGAATTTTCTCAAGCCCAAATGTTCTGTGACCCCGGGAGGCAAGGACGTGCTCACCTTTGTGTCCCACCCTGGGCAGTGCCGGCAGGGGCAGGCCTTCCCATCTCTGGGGAGCCTGTGCTGGCCACTCACCCTGGCGTTCTCCAAACGCTTTCGCAAGCGCTCCCCTCGAATGTGGGCTGGCATTCCTTCTTGACTCCTACCCTCAGTGGGACTCTATCTATGTGTTCAAAATAAACAGACTGTGGCGTAGCCCAGCCAGGCAGACCCCCACTCACTGGGTCCCTCTGAAGCCATGACAGTCTAATTTGTAGTCTAATGCAATTGCAACATTTGGATCAATTAAGCACCAGAGTTGAGCTGTACCATTGATTCTACAAAGTCATGACCATATCAAGAAGCCAGGAGTCAATCCAAGAAGTCATTGACCCAACTAAGTCCTGCAGGGAAAATCCAAGCCACGGACAGCACTAGTGTCTTAATAATTATCATCGTTATCTGGTGGGGGGCACTCCTACTCCTTCCGACTGGAGGCTCCGGGTCCAGGTAGTGCCTGAGGGGCGTGGATGCTTTAACCAACACGGATTTGGGAGGGTTGTTTAACCTAAGAGTGACTCTGCCCATGTGCAGCCTGGAGGTGAGCTCTTGTGTTCTGGCCTCCGATGCCCCATTTGGGAGACTCTCACCTGGCCACATTCAGCAAATGTGGGTGATGACGCGTGCCAGGCGCGGGGCCAGCCTGGTGTGCAGGCTGGTGGGAGAGCAGGTGAGCACACCCACAGGTTCCCTCAGGGTGATGACTGTTCATCCAGCCAAAGTGACTCTGACCATTCGTGAACAAACCAGAACGTTCCATCTCTTGGCTTTGACTGAGGCCTGAGGTCCGTGACGAGAGATTAGGAGAAAGAAGCACGTCTCCTGCCCAGTGATTTTGCCTGGCCCGTCACTGCCATCTTCTTGTCACCCACAGTCAGACTCCAACGTCCAACTGATGGTTGATACGCATTGCACTTGTGCTGTGAGCCAGGCCCTGTTCTAGGCACCAATTAACTCAGCTAATCCTCCTGAGAGCCTTTTGAGATGCAGCTACCATCATTATCCACATTTTATGGATGACAAAACTGAAGAACAGAGAGGTTACAGCTCCACCCCCCGTCACACAGCTAGAGGTGCTGTTGCTGGTCCAATAGCACCAGGGCCCTGCTCTTGGCCCCCTACCTGTCAATGAGAACTGTCTTAGTGTCCACCCTAGGATTGCTATTTGGATTAAGTGAGTTGATGCAAAAAGAGCTTTGTCTGGTACCGACCGTAGCAAACACCAAGAGTTTGCATTATTTTATTTTTTATTCTGTCCGATTGCAGTGAGTGCATGTTTAATGGCCAAGGTTTAGTAGTGATGTGATTATACGGTGGGTGATTTATTTGGGTGGAAGAATCTATTTTAATAGTTTCATAAATGACTTTAGCCAAGAGCTGATGGAGTCATTAAAGGGTGGAAGGGATGGCGTCAATGTTTCCTCTATTTCCCTGCATTTTATGGCCGTGCTGCCGAAGGACTTGTGGATTGGGTGTGTGCAGAGGTGTTGGATGGATGCTTTGTGAATGTCACGCTGTAGGCTGGAGGTGAGGTCAGAGAGCAGGAGGAGGAGGACCCAAGTCTGCATGGTCCGGGGCAGAGGCGGCACAAAGGACTCTCTGAAGAGTTTGCACGGCTGGGAGGCGGGGCTTCCCGGCTGTCAGGATTGGCGCATGCAGAGACCCAAGATGGGGAGACCCTGTGGGCACGGCTAGAGCACGGGTTGGAGTGGGGAGGGGGTGAGGCCGGATGGCGAAGGGTTTGGGAGGGATGCCCAGAGGCTGGGCTGTTCCAGTGGGGCTCCCCCACCTGGCTCCGTGGGCATCTCCAAGTATTGGCCTCCCCGGGGGCAGGGGCTGGTCTCTGAGGCTCACTACTCTGTTTCCAGGGCCTGGCACACGGTGGGCCCCCGGGCAGGTGTATGAGCTCGCACGTTCCTCTCTTTGGGAGGCTCTGTAATCTTGTGCCTGTGGTAGAATCAGGGAAGAGCAGGAAGAGCCCAGCTCTGACGTCAGACCATCCTGAGCTCCGTCATCAGCTCGCAGGGGAGTAGCCTGGGACTGCGGGCGGGTCCTGACCTCTCGGAGACGAGCCCCACTTCCTTTGTCTAGAAACAGGGGGAACCACAGCTGCCTCAGAGGGCAATGGGAGGATTAGAGAAACTTCTGGAACGCTCCAGCCCAGCACCCGGGTGAAGGAGGCAGAGTGAAGGATGGTCACCATGTCTCTGTGTCTGGTCTCTGTGTCACCAGGACTGGTCTCAGTGTCGTCAGTACTGGGTCTCAGTAAGCCTTGGCTCAGTGGACTTGAAGCTTGACTTGACTGTAGGCTTTCTGAAGGGAAAGGAACCTGGAATCTCCTGCTTTGCCTCATTCATTGCCCGGAAGGAATCCCTGCAAAGTCAGAGATCCCAGTGCAGGCAGCGGTCATGCCACCAAGAACGCTGGCTTCGTGCCTGGCGTTCTGGTGTAAATCCCTCCCGTCTGGACACAGCATCCTGGACTACTGATGCCAATTCATCGATCACTGAGCTCTCCAGACCTCCCAACGGTGAGAGTCTGCCCCTGGCTGTGTGCGCACCAGGCTGTGTGCACCAGGCTCTGGCAGTTGCAAGAGTTGGTTGCTTGATCCAGCGAGAGGCGTCTGTACGCGGGGCGCGCTTGCCCAGAGAGCTTTCACTTTATTTTCTTCTGGATTTTTTAATGTATTGTCTCTTTTTTCTTTTGACAGGCAGTTTTGCTGCTGTTGTTATTTTTAGCATTCATTAATTCACTGTAAATACAAATGAAGATACAGTACAATTAATTTCTTGGCTAATCAAAATATTTGATCAAATGAAGCAATTTTTCAATTCTTAGAAGTAATTATACTGTTCTTTAAGAGGAAGTGGAGGAATTCTTTACTGAGTGTTTCTAATTAGGAGTTTTTGCTACCTGCTGTGTTCTTATTCTGTATGAAGTTTCAGGATTTTTTTTTTCCCTCCTGTAAGGAATCATGGAAAAACTGTAATTGTCTCCCTAAGTATTCAGAATAAAAGTTAGTAGAAGAATCATGCAGCCGGATTAGCTAATTGTAACCTTCAGAATAGGTAAATTAATACACAGACATATTTCTAATCTGACAGCTAGACTGGACCTTGCTAAACCATGTTGTCCCAGCCAGGTGACTGCCACCCTGGGCACTCACAAGAGGAGGGTCATGAAGTCCCTTTGCAAAGTGTCCAGTGTCAAGGAACACTGATGGCCAAAAAGTCACCGTTTCTTCTCTGTACTTTGAGCTTAGCCCTTTTATTTCTTCCTAACTAGCAATTCAGAACCAAATCTGTCAGCTGTTGCTGTGTAACAAACAGCCACAGAACTTCCAGGACAATAAGCATTTGCTCGACTTTTGCTGTTTGTGTGGCCAGTCTAGGCTGGTTCAGCTCTGGTGGCTTGACTGGGACATCTCTGCTCACGTGTCTCTCACCCCTCTCATTGGACCAGCGTGTAGCCAGGCACGTCCCTCTCAAGGCAGAACCACAGACACAAGACAGTCTAGCCAACCACACAAATGCTGTTTAATTCTTTCATCGTGTTGTACTTGCTGACATTCCTTTGGCCAGAGCAGTTGTATGGCTGAATCCAGAACCAAGAGATAGGGACATAGTCTCAGCTCTTCAGTGGGAGGGACCTGAGGCACATGGCGAAGGATGTGGACACAGGGAGAGTCGAGGAAATGGGCCTTGAACACGATGTGTCTCCGTCTCCAGCTCCACTAGCTTATGTGACAGTTCAACCCACCCCTTCCCTATCATGTTCACTCTCCCCTCTTCTATAGAGAAGTAGCTTAGGGTACGATTTCATAGAAAATTGATTTTATAAGTCAGCTAGGAACGTGGCTGGACAGGATACTGGAAGGCTCTTTTCTGGAATCATCCTCTTATGAATACAGCTGTTGAAACAAGAGTACAATACAACTGGATATGAGCTAACAGGATTTCAGGGGCAGTTAACCCTCCGGGGTACGCCCTGCCCTGGCTGCTGGTTCTCCCCCTTGGCTAGGTCTCACCCCAGGTTTGGGTTGGGGCCACAAGCATCTCACATAGGGGCCCCCGCAAACCCCTTCAAATATGATTCCCTGCAGCAGAGACAGGGTTCTTTCATCTTGATCACAGGCGGGTTGGTCCAGTGCCTTCCTGAGCGGACAGGGTGCCACCTGTTTGTCTGCTGTCCCCCTGGGATGATTCTGCCCTCCGACTGGTGTGGCCATCACGACTTTACAGACAGAGAACCTTGGCCCGGAGAAGTGAAGTGACTTGCCTGAGGTCCGGCTGAAAGACGGCAGAGCAGGGCTCTAGCCTGGCCGCGCTGAATCAGAGCCCAGGGCCCCACCGCCAGGGCCCGAGGCAGCGGGTTAGGAACCCGGGTTCTGTGCTCCTGGGCCCCTCCCCAGGCCCCCAGGGTGCATGACCACGTCTCAGCCCCAGCTTCCTCTCCGGGCAGGCCGGCTTGACCTGCGGGCAGCAGCATGCACCAGAATGCCTCTGTCCTCGAGGACTCAGGAGAGAGCCGGTGTTCCCCAGGAGCCGGGACTCAAGCCCAGGTCTGTCCAACCTCTCGACTCAGGCAAAAGTATCTGTTGAAAGACCCAGCAGCAGCACCAAGGCTGGCCGCCGTGTTTGCCGGGCGTTGGGTGAAGCACTGCGAGTGTCATTTTGTTGAAATCTCAGGCCTGCCCTTGGAGACAGTTTGGTTTCTCTCCCTGCTTTATCCTTGTGGGGCAAATGAGGCAGACAGGGAGGGGTGTGCGTGTCGCCCGAGGTCACAGGAGCGAGCAGAGCTGAGCTCTCATAGCTCTGATGGGCCCTGGAGCCCTCAGCTGACACCGGGTTGCCCTCGCCCTCCAGGCCCAGCTCCCTCTGAGTCGGCGGAACTCGGGGTCCTGGCACTGCTCCCTGGCCGTGATCCTGCGGCCGGGGTAGGGGTCCACCCCTTCTCCGCATTCACTGAGAGTCGCTGAAGGATGGCGGGATGGTCTGAGCTGCCGGGAGGACGGGACACGCGCTGGGGGTCCCAGCATTGTACCTGTAGGGTCCCCCCCAGTTCATCAGCCGGTACTGTGTGTGCTGGGAGAAAGCCCTGTCGGAGTCGAAAGCAGCGTCAGAGACAGCAGGCTGTGGAGGGAGGGGAGCCCTGCAGCCGGGCTGAGGGCATGGGCCCCTGATCAGTGCTGCACGGGCTGGGGCTGCCTCCCTCTGGCCCCCGACCCCAGCTGTCTCCTCTGACCCCCTACTGGTTGGGCAGCCTCTTGGGCGAGTCCAAGCAACGGCCAATTTAGAGCCACAGGACTACACTGTAATGCTTGCTTTTTACTGAACAAGATAATGTGGCTACGTCTGAGACAGAGAAGCACTCCGTAGAAGTGAGGTGCTGTCAGCCGGCTCTTGGACGATTGTATACTTCATACGCTGGGACATTACTTCCTTTATACGTTTTGCCAACCCTATTGTGTCGTCACAAAGGGGATCAGGTGGTCCGTGTTTCTCAGCGACACCCAGAGGGGCAATTGTTTGGTGAAACAAGACTCCACGTGAGCACCCTTGAATCAAAGGCAGAAAGTTCCTCCAAAGCAAGGAGGTCGTCCTCTAATCGGGTCAGGCCTGCAACGCGTAAGGTTCCACTTTGTTTTTTCCACTTAAAAGTAACAGAAACAGCGGTGCGTGCGTACGGTTGTCAGGTGAGAGGCTACGGGGAGGGGAGCTGAGGACGCAGGCCCAGCGGCCCCTGGTCCAGGCGGCCGTGTGGACGACAGTGGGCGCCGGGAGCCCCATCCCTCCCCCCTGTTCTCTCCGAATTGCAGCTGTGATTCCTGTCCTGAGGGGCCCTTTTATGTAAAGCATAGTTAGTTTTGGAAAGTGACATTTGCATCTGAAGATAGTGGTGTCTTTTCTGATTAGGAGAAGCATTTCTTCTAGTTACAGAAAAAGCACTATTTTTCCCCATTCAGATATCATGATCACGTGAGAAGTGCCAGGGACACAAAGCGCCAGACCCAGAGCCATCTGTTCTTCCCCGGCGTCTCCAGTCACTCGGAGCGAGGCTGGCGGTTGCTGAGCGGTTCTGTGAACCAGAATGTGGGCGCCCAACAGCCTCGAGCCCAAATGCTCTTGATGGAAGAGCCAGGAGGCCCTGCCCTCCAGAGGCCAGTGGTTCTCTGGGGATCACTGGGCGGAGGGTGGTGTGGCTGCGTCCCCCGGGGCCTGGGGACCTTCCGGTCAATGGCTGGTCTCTTGCGCACCGAGGAGATGGCAGTGGTCCCTCTAGGGGCAGAGTTATCAGTGATCCTTGTTTTCAATTTGTGCCTTTTTTGTAGTTTCTAAGTTTTCTACAGTGAACACAATAATTATCTTTGCAAGCAGCAAAAAGATATCTCCATCGGGTAGCGAAACCACCTTTGTGCCCGGTCATAGTCACCCTCGCTCTCTGTGCCCGCAGCCTGGCTTCCGCTGTGGCTCTGGGGAAGCTGAGAAAAGCGTGGGGTGTGCAGGCAGGTCCCCCAGAGTGGGACCAGCATGGTTCTCCCGACCTTCATGCCGCTCGTCGGGTAAGCGCCTCTGGCACCCGGGTCTCAGTGATTTGTACCTGTGCCTCCTTCACTCCTGGATCAGGGGTCTCCTCCCATCAGTTGTGTCAGGGACACAGTGCACACGACCCGTTCTGGTCTCTGCTCACCTGTGAGACTGGGCCTCCTCTCCCTCCCCACCGGAGACCCGCACCAGCCCCACCCGGGAGAGAGACTATCTCAGGCCAGTTTTTACCTCTGTCTCCCCAGCATCTAGAGAAGAGCCTGGCACATGGCAGATGTTCCAGGGGTGTCTGTGGGTGACTCGATACAGGGATCACAGACATGCCTTGAGTGCTCATCCTCTGTGAGTGCATCTCGTGCATGTGTGTCACACGCCCCGCAAGGTGCTCACCTGCCGCGCCCCTGGGACCCCGGGGTTCGGTGTGACCTCGGTGTCACTCTGACCTCTGCGCAGGCAGAGAGCGGGGGCGGATTCACATCCAGGGCCGTCCTGCTCAGCAGGGCTCCCAAACCGGCCTCTCCTCCGCATCACTCACAACCAGGCCATCCCTGTCCCCCGACCTCAGAACCCCAACCGTCGGGGGAGGCAGGACTCCCAGCTGGGGAGCCCCAGCCTTCTGCCCGCCTCTGCCCTCACTTACTCCTCATCCAGAGAACAAGTGCTGATGCTAGTGTGTGTGTGTGTGTGTGTGCGTGTGTGTGTGTGTGTGTGTGTGTGTACTTGTGTGTGAGCATCTGGACCACTTTGTGGCCCTTTCCCACTGAGCACATCATGAGCATTTACCACGGTATTAAAACATTTCTTGAAGCATTCTAAATAGCTGCATTGTAACCCGTCTTCCAGAACTATCACATTTTATTTAACCATTCTCCTAATTTAGACAATTTAGGCATCTCAAGTTCACCAATTTTTAAATTTTTTGTAAATTTTATGAATTTGGTAAAGTAAATAATGCTGTAACGATCATAATTCCATGAGTTCATCTTGTTTATTTCCTGAAAGAGAGTCTTCAAAAAGGCAGAAACCAAGTCAGAGGGTATGTACTTTCTATGTCCAGACACCTTGTTCCACTTCTTCTAGCAGTGATACTGTCAATTAAAGCATTTGCCAGTTTGTTAGAAGAAAAATGTGGAATCTTACTTTTATTTCTATTTTTTTTTTGCATCGTGACAAGATCAGAGCTGTTTAACAGAAGACCCAGGGTGGGTGCCCTGAGCAAAGCACAAGGACCCGCCTCCTCTTTCTTTTGATTGGCTGTGTGGTTGTCTGTTTATCGTTCTTTCTCTGAATAAATATCAAGGTCCCACTGTGCACTAGGTCTTCTGTGCACTTGGAGATTCAGCAGTAAACAAAGATAGAGCCCTTGCCTTGACGTTTCTTTTCCGTTAGAATGAGGAAGACAATTAGGGTCAACATAAGTTGGATCAGAGAGCAGTGTGTGTGACAGAAGGGAAGCAGGGAAAGGGAGAGGGAATTTAGATTGTGGCTCAGGAATGTGATAAAAGCCCTGAGGGGGGTGTGAGAGCAGCAAGTGCAAAGGCCCTGAGGCAGGAATGAGTCTGCTGTGTGTGAGGCACAGCAGGAGGCCTAAGCAGAGTGAGCAAGGAAGAGAGTCACAGAAGTGAGGTCAGAGCATGTCATGGGCGGGCTGGTGGCCATTGTGACACCCTGCCTGTTACTCCAGTTGACGTTTGAAGCCATTTGAGAGTTTTGCTTGATCCAATGTGCACTTAAGAGAGGTCAGCCTCAGAGGAAAATGACTATGGCTTTTTGGTTATGGCTCTGCCCCCGCTTACCCCTCCATCCAGAGAACAAGTGTTAATACTTGTGTGCACGTAGACACGTGTGTATGTACTTTAAAAAGACTGAAGGTGGAAGCACGGGGGCAGTTGCAGTAATCTGTGCAGGAGATGATGGCGGTTTGGACCAGGAGGTGAGGCCGGAGCGGTCTACTTCCAGGTATGTACATACTGAGGGCAGAGCCACTGTGATTTGTGGGTGGTTGGAGGTGGGTGATAGAGAGAGAAGTCACAGAGGACTCCAGGCGTGAGCTCCTAGAAGGACAGTTTTCATTTGCTGAGACGGTGACCTCCAGAGGACCGTGTTTTGAGGCTAATGACTCAAGAGAGAAGAAAGACTTTTCCTTTATGAAACTCAGATGTTCTGTCTGGCTTAAGAGACCACTCCCACCCAAGGTTATATTTGAGTCAGGCCGCCATACTGTCCTCTGCTTCTTTTATGATATTGCAACAAACAGGCTTTGTGATGTAACAGCTCAGTCACAGAAGAGGCTCACGTCTCACTGGTTAACAGTCTGAGAAGGTGTCCACCAACTTATTTATATATTCTGGACCTAGTGATTCTGATTCTACCATCTGATTGTATCAAGTGTATGGCGTAACATCTGGTGGGTCAAAACCATAATCGCTAGCCTTTCCCAAAAATCTCATGGCAGTTCTCACATATTTATTTTTCTGTATCAATTTTAATATCTATGTCTAATGATTCCGTTGAGATTTTTATTCGAATTTTATTTACTTATAATTTGAGAAAGACTTATCTTTTGAAATGGAGTCTTCACATCCAGGAACAGACTGTGTATGAATTTTTAGTCCATTCTTGCTTTGATAACCTTCAATAGAATATGTGTAAATTTCTTTGTGTAGGTCTTGTATTTTGGGAATGTAATTTATCCCAAGTTATTTAATAGTTTTGCCAGCAATGTGAATGTAGATTTTTTTCATCTACAATTTCTAACTAGTATTTGCTGTAAAAAAATTAAAAGTTACGCTTTTTTGTATTTTTTTACTTGAATCCAGCCACTTTCCTAGTTGTCCTGAGATTTTCTAGTTGCATAATCATATCCACAGATAATGATAAATCTTGTTTTTCAACACTTAATACTGTTTATTTCATCTTCTTGTCTTATTTCAAAAGCTGGTGCCTCTAAAAATGTGACTTGTGGAAGTGACAGTGAGGGTGCCTGTCTTGTTCCTGACTTGAATGGAAATACCTCAGTATCTCGCCCATGTGATCTGTTTGTAGACAGTGTCTGATTAATACTCTCATCTCGAGGATGTTCACTTCATTTCCGTATAGATTATATGTTCTGTTCTGTTCTACACCATTTTATCAGAAACGGCTGCTGACTTTCGTTAACTGCCTTTTTTCCGTCTGTTGATATATGACCTTTGCTAATGTAAGGAATTGAAGATTTGCTAATTCTTGATTCTCAGCCTTGGAATAAGCCCTAATTGATCATGTTGTGCCTTTTAAGATATGGTGCTAAATATGCCTAATAGGTTTTTAAAATTTTGGGGGTGTATTTGCATTTGTATCCATAAGCTAGGTTGGCTTATATTTTTCTTTTCAAGTGTTTCCTATATGATATTTTTGTATTAGGGGAATAGACAATGAATTGGAATACTATATATCCCTTTTTGTGTTCTGAATAATTTGACTAATGTAAAAATTATCTAGCTTGATCGATGGTAGGTTTTTTAACAGTTTTAAAGTTTCTTCTGTGGTTATCTGTCTATTCCGGCTTTAACTTTTACCTACCTTAAATTTAGTAATCTGTAGCAATCTATTTTGCTAGAAGAAGATTCAATTTCCTCTGAAGTTTAAAGTATGTTAACCTAAGGTTTCCCATCCTGCTTTGTTAGAATTCTTCCGTATCTGCTGTTAGAACAGTAGTGTTTTCCACCTTGTTTTGCGTGTTCACACATTCAGAGAACACACACATCCTCTCGTGTGAGCCTTTGTTCCTCCCGGATAGATGAGGAAACTGCAGGAAGTATGGTTAAGTGGTTTGTGGGGCTCACACAGCCAGTTAGTGGAGGCCAGCCTCAGACCCAGGGGACCCCACCTTGCCATTCTGGACGATACACCTGTGTTCTTTCCAGTTACGTTCACCTGGAGGCGCATCCTCCTCAGGCCCCAAACGTGTGACAAGAGTTAGGACAGATAGACCTCAAGCATGACTCTACATCCAGAAAAGTCTGCTCTCTAAATGCCAACACCCCTTGCAATGTTTAGAGAAATGCCCACGCGCTTAGATACAGGAAGCACATTTTTAGCTGTTAAAAAAGTATGATGCATCTGTAATATCACTTTATTTTCTAGAATGAACGAAAGAAAGGCATTCGTTCACTCTGCAGATGGATCCAAATGGACCTGTTTAGAAGCTTCTGTTAACCTTTGGGTGGTCGGGGCTGTGGGGGCCGTGGTTTGAGTGTAAGTGTGTGTATTCGTGTGTCTGAGTATGTTCCCAGCAGCATCCTGTGTCTGATACAATTTCCTCAAGTAACATTGTGGTCCGTCCTGAAGGATAGTCACACATAATACACGCATCGCTGTGCAGTTGCTGAAAATGAAACGTGACCAGGTTTTAGTCCTAGCTGGGGGTTAGATGTGATAATCTGGTAAAATGCTGGCACGTTGAAAGAGCTGTTATCATAGCCAGTAGTCACGAAGGGCTTTGATGCAGAGAAACCCAGAGCAGCTCAGAACAGGCCCTGGTGCGGGGGCAGCCTCCATGCCTCGGTACCCCTGGATTCTCACGGAACCCAGTCTCCCCTCCCATGCCCGCCTCGTACTCCAGAGCCAACCTGTTGATGCAGTGACCACAGGTCTAGCTTCCGGGGCCTTTTCCTAATTGCAGCAGGCAGATGCACGTCAGGGCTGCGCCCCAGCCCTGCCCACTGCCCTCGCAGGAGGCTCGGGACTCAGCCGCCCCCAGCCCTGGCTCCACCCTCCAAGCCCCGGTCTCCTCAGTGCCCAGGACAGACACAGAGCTAGATCCTTGTCGTTTTCAGGGCCGCTGATGATCACTAGGTAACACCCCTCGCCTGCTCTTCCTGCTGTCTCTCTGTCCACCACAGGGGTCATCAGGGGATGCTGACTGTGGGCTGCAGGCCCCCCAGCCCCTCCTAGCTGACCTGGCCACGAGCCCTCTTGCCAGCACGTAAGCCTAAACATGTGGTAAGAAGACACTTCTGCTACCCCTGTTTCCCCATGGCCTGCTCCTCCTCCTGCCTCCAGAAGGCTGTCCCTGAGCCCAGGCTGGGTCTGTCCCTCCGCGGGGCTCCCAAGCACCATGGACAGCGTCACTGGGCTCTGGAAGCACTTCCCGACACCCAGCTGTCCCTGCCCTCAGAGGGGTGCAGACAGCTGGCTGGTTCCAGCGTCCCCACAGCTTCCAGCCCCAGGGATCTGTGCTCACCAGGATTAAATCCCTGTGGGTCTCGAAGTTTCAGACTTAAGGGACTCAGCCAACAGTGGTGCTGCCACATAATGTGGTGGCAGCCATCAAAAACTGCCTTTCAAAGTCTAACTGCTGTGAGTGTAAAGCAACTAAACTGAGGTCCGGAAATGCAAGCAGTTAGGTACACATCCCTGTTGATTCCCTCACCGCTCGGAGCAGACACGAACCAGAAGACAGGCTGAATGGGCTGAACGAGTGACTGGATGAGGGTGAAGGGTGCACCCTCCCCAGGGCCTGGCCGGGCACGGTGCCCTGCTCCGTGGGACTGACTCACTCTGCTCCTCTTACCTGGCCAGTCTGCCCTGGCTGCCACTTCCCCCAAATCTGCACCTGCCATCGGATCCTGTTTAGACCTGCCTCTGGGTCGCAGCATCTCCTTGCTTGTCTTCCTCACTGAGCCGGGCCTCCTGGGGACCTGCCGTGCGAGGGTGATGTGCCCAGAGCCAAGATGGGTTCGTGATTTATTAAATGGATCAATTTTCCATTCTCTTTTGCCCAGACGGCTACTGAGTGGGCTGAGAAGATGCCCAAAGGCCCGCCACCCAGATCTCCCAAGGAAATAGCAAACCAAGAGATCCTGACTCGGCTCCGCAAAGCAGTGGCCTCCCACTACCACACCATCGCCCAGGAGTTTGAGAACTTTGACACCACGAAGACGGACACCGCCTCCAGGGATGAGTTCCGGGCCATCTGCACTCGCCACGTCCAAGTTCTGACGGATGAACAGGTGAGAAATGCACTCGGCTTAGCACCCTAAGCAGCATCGTGTGAGGGCCGGGCCGCCCTTCCGCAGACTGTAGAGTTTAAGGCTGTTCTCTATTTTTTAAATACTTGAAGGTTTTTGAGGGCGTGGGGGGTTGTTTAAATTTTTACCGAAGACTCACAGGAACCTTCCTTCTGTTTGTGTGACGGGTATGAACTGCACCATCCCGCTGGTGCGTAGGATGTTACTTGCTGAGCAGGACTGGGGCGCAAGGGGGCACGTGGAGACTGAGTTGCTCTGCCCCTCCCTCCGCCCCCTCCCTCCTCCTGGCCTCTGCCTGGTTCCGGTGCTGGCGTTTTCTGATGCTCTGGGGCTCTTGCCCACCCCCACCCCCAGTGGGTCTCTCCATGATCCACAGGCTGGACACAGGCCGCTCTCTCTGAGGTCCTCCTGCCCGTCACAGAACCCCCACAAGAGGCTGTCTGCAGCTCCTCCCCAGGACTGAGCTGGGGTCTTTGTAGCTCAAAGCTCTGGCAGCCTGTGGCCCTGGCCTCTGTGGCCCTTATGGCTTTCTTAGGCCAAGAGCACCTCCCAGCAAGACTGTGTCCCAAGGGCCTGCCTTGCTTACTGCCCCCAGTGGGTAATCACACTGCATATCAGCACGGGGGAGGGGTGCCCCAGATTGCTTGCTCCTCACTGCGCCCTGAACACCCAAACAGAGCCCGGCACAGAGCAGGTGCTCAGCCGTCCGGGTGAGTGGCGGTGTCCCGGGGTAGCGTCCACATTCCCCGCCCCCACCCCCGCAGCCCGGGGGCCGAGCAGCCGGATAACACAGAGCGCCAGGGATCCAATCACTGAAGCAGGTTCCCCTCCTCCCCAGAAAATGCGTTGCTACCCGTCCTCTCCTGTTCTCAGACAATTGATGCCCCGTTCATTCCCAGAAAACAGTCACAGGAGAAAGGAAATCCAAACACCCACACAAGCAACTGCGCTTCCCTTCCTGCTCCCGGTTCTGCCCGGGCCCAGCCCGGGAGCTCCCGAGGGCTCCCCGTGTGGGAAAGTCACTTCCCCCAGAGGTGGGCCATTCCAGCCTCGAGTCTCACTTTCTCAGAGTTTTAGGGTAAGGACTGAAAGTATTCACAGGGAGGGGTGATCAACACGCCCTGCTCTGAACTCACTGCCTTAAAGGATGAGCTTGTTAAAGATAATAATATGAACATCAGGTTTAACTTTCCTAAAATACCATCTTGTTAGGCCTTATGATCATTTTTGCTGAGCAAAATAGTGCTGTTTCCAAACAGCGCTGTCCCGGGGAGCGTCCAAGCCAAGCGAGCTAGTTGCAAACACTCCTCTCTATTACTACAAACGGATGGAAGCCTTTAAAATTAATACAATTGCATTTATTATTCTATGGAGCCAACTAATACAGGTTTTGCTAATAAAGGTTTTACTAATAAAGATTTTTCATTCCATCTAAATGAGTAAAATTTTACTCCAATTTATAGATAGCACATTAATGGCACACTGGCGTATCTGGCATTCATATCAGGGAATTTGATTTTAATTATCCACTAAGAAAGTGTCAGCATCTCCAGCACATACAGCACCGCCCCCAGCCCCCTGCAACAAAGTCAAGCACTTACTTTTAAACGCTGCTTTCCAAAAATGTGCGGACACATCTCAAATACAGTCTGCATCATCCAGAGCGTCCAAGCCTGGCGTAAGTACCACGGGTTAAGTCGGTGATGATTAACAGAGATTGTGCTGTATTTGGGGAGGACGCTTCCAGACCCTGACTGGTGAACAGGAGGCAAGAGCCCCGGAACCCGTCTGTCTTCTCCCTGCGTGAGTACCTTGGCCTGCGGCCTTCTAGATGGAGGCAGCGTCTGGCACAGTAAATCAGAAGAAATTTGCACTCTTCACATGTGTAGACCCCTCATGCCATTATTCAGAAGAGTTCACCAGAGATGCTGGGACAGTTCCGACTATTTGAACAGCATTCGAGTACAAATTCCATGACTTGGCTTAACTGCATTGCAAAAATTTATCCTAAAAAATCAATCATCTTGAATCTGACCGGCTTTCTCGACTTACAGAGATCCGTAAGCAGGTGAGCTACCACATCTTTTGAAACTTTTTGGCACAATTAACCCTCCAGCAAAAGAGCGACTTTCAGAGCAGATGCAGTTGGATTCTGACAGGTCTCCATGGCTCTGCCTAAAGCCTGTGAGAAAAGACCAAGGATCTGGGTCCACTTGGATCTTGCTTAAGCATTAAGATGGAGACCCACAGAGAGAGCCTGTCCTGGGGGGCCATTCAGATCAGTCCATAGTGACTACATGAAGACTTTGAATATGCAGCTGTATTAGGGAAAGGATCTGCCAAACATTTCTTAACATTTTAAATGTGGTATTTCTAAAACAGACACCTCTAGGAAGTGAGAAGAATACAGGTAGACTTGGGTTTCAGCCTGGCTTCTGCACTCATCCAGCTGTGTGACCTTGGAGAATTACTCAACCTCTCTGAGTGTCAGTGTTCTTCCCTATGAAACGGGGGTGCACAGTACTCCCCAGGCTCATTCAGGTGCCCTCTCTTCTGGCTAGGCTGCAGTTCTTCCTTCCCCATCTTTGCCCACTGCAGCCTGTCCCTGCCCTTGGCCCCTTGTACCTGGCCATGCCAACTCCATCTTCCAAGCCAAATTAAGCCTTTTCTAACTACAGCCTTTCTTGGTGGCGCTGGCCTTGTCCTGCTCTGCCCTCCCCACTCCACGTCGAGCTCTCCATCATCTAGCAGAGCCCTCGGGACACTCCTGCATGTTCTTGGACACAGAGCTGTCTGTCTTGGTTGCACAGTGAGTGCCCACAGGCAGCAGGCACCCACTCATTCACTTACTGGGGGCCCTCTGTGCACAGAGTGGTGATGTTAGGTCCTGGGAACCTTGTACCTCATTTCTGTGATTCCACGTTCCTCCTGCAGCATGCTGGGAGAGCAGAGCTGGGGGCTGACCTGGACCAAGGGGTCAGGGAGGTTTCCCTGAAGACACGATGTTGGGATGTGGGGGTTGCCCCTGAAAGGAGACGAGAGAGAGCGGTGCAGGCAGAGGGAACATCCTTGAAGCAGGAGCCGTGGGCTTGCCCCGTTAGTCGGAGCTGCTGCCAGCCAGCCAGTGGGCATAAGAGACACCCTGCCCATGGGGTCTGTGTTCTTTTAGGGGCAGACAGACAGTAAACAAAACGACATGTGTATGCCGGGTGGTGATAAATGCTATCGAGGCCAAAAGGAGCAGGATAGAGGGCAGCGCTGGGGAACTGGGAGGGTGCATCATGAGTAGGGCGGTTGGGGGGGGTCCCCGAAAAGGGGACATCTGATTAAAGACTTGGGTCAGGTGGGCCACTGGGAGCACAGGAGGTTGGCTCATGGGTGTGTTTCAGAGTTGGAAGCCACAGGATTTGCTAATGCTGTGGGTGTGGAGAACAAGGCGGCTGAAGGCCGCGGGCTGAGGGGGAGCTGCCGGGGGGCCGGGGGAAGAGCAGGTGTCGGGGCCCCTCTGATCTCTTTGCCCCGTCACACCTCCTGCCCACTCACCCGTCTGGTCCCCTCTCCTTTTTGCTAAAGTACATCTTTGCTTTCTCTTTCAGGGGGGAGTAAGCCTGAGCTCTTCCCTATGTTACGCTCATTCTTAAAAGCTAGTTCGGCTGGGCATAGAATCCTAGGTCCAAGTTTTCTCCGCCTGGCTCTTTAAAGAGAGTTCGCAGTTGCCTCCCGGCATCTCTTGGTGAGACATCTGCTAATTATCTCATCCGCACGTCCACGCTGCAGCTTTTCACTGCATCCTTGCGCGTTCACGCCCATCCTTGGTATCCATCCTTAGTAACATGACCTTCCTCCTACTTGCCCCCAAGTCTTGCTAACATAGGAGAGCAGGAGCGCCCACAGAGCAGCCTGCCTTCCTCTCAAGCCGTGTCTCTCTCCTCTTCCTGGAAGCCTTCACGACGGCTGTGACGTGCTCGCTCCATGGCTTAGCACCGCCTGTCCCTCTGCATTTCTGAAGGGTCTTCCCATGGTCTGACTGGTCTTATCATGTGAGTCTTTGGGGCTCTTCAGCAGTGAACAAACATGTATTGAGCACCTGCTGTGTGCCAGCATCTTTGCAGACAGTTGGCATTTAAAGGTGAATCTTGGGGGAAACTTCGGGAAGCTTCCCAGCCAGGCAAGGTGCCACCTGCAGAGGTGGGTTCATCAGGATGTGGGAAGGCTCTGGAGCACTTTCCTGGAGGAGACTGGTGGGCGCTTTCTGCCCTTGGTGACCGCGAGGTCTCTCTGAGTCTGTGTGTTCAGTTTCTTCAGGACCCTCACTTCCACTCCACCAAATAGTTTTCCCTCCTTGATCGAAATTAAGGCAGCATGAACCTATATATGTGATAAATGACACTGAACTATACACACACATTTGAAGTTGTCACGTTAAATCATAACCTTTGAGGGAAACTGGGTGGAGGGTACCAGGCGCAGGGCAGGAGCACCCCTCCCCTGGCCCCTGGTGGCGGGAGGCTGGGGATGGGGGGCTGCGCCCCTCCGCACGTGCTGGAGGCTGGGACTCCACTGGGCCTCAGGGGCTATTCAGAAAACCAAACTGGAAGTAAACTGTCACTCTTCTTGGCTCCCTGAAAGCCTTCAAGTTACCCAGTGGCTCACATAGGCTGTGTCGACTCATTCTTTGACATCCATGCTACGTGTGGCTCTGACACAGACTGTGACATCAGGTGGCACCAACACAGAGCTGTCAGCCTCTCCCCAGTTTCCCAAGCACCTCCCTTTTCATCTTGTGAGAAGACACTGTTTGCCCTGAGGGTGAAATAAATTGTGGATGCAAACACGGTGGCTGAGGGCTGCCGTTTGCAGGACCCAGGGCTGCCTGGAAGGAGACGGAGGGAGGCTGGCTGGGCTCCCCTGGGGCCAAGGTAGGCTGGGGTTTGATTAGTGTGTTCTCATGAAACATTCTCCTATACTGCAGCTCAGTCTCTGTGACTAATCACAAGATTTAATAGCCCTCAGCTGCTCGCTAAGGGACCAATTCAACTAAAACCTGTCCTGCCACCGCCAAGGGTGATCCTCCCGCCTTTGCTTCCCCAGTCTTCCCAGGGCTCCCACCACACCGCGGCAGGAGGATGGCTTTTCTTTTTCAAGGATTTTTTGGTTCAGCGGGGCCCCGGGTCCTCGCCAACGAGTGCGCATTCTACGCCAGCTTCCGCCCCACTTGCGCTGGTGCTGGGAGAGTCGGTGGGTTTTAGCTGACCCCGGGGAGGTGACTTCCGCCTCTTTGCAGTTTGACAGGCTCTGGGCTGAGCTGCCCGTCAACGCCAAGGGGCGGCTGAGATACCTGGACTTCCTGAGCGGCTTCAGCTCCGAGAAAGCGGTCACGCCGCCGGCCACCGGCGACTCGGCCAGGGCACAGAGAGGCAGCAGCGTTCCCGAAGTCTCGGAAGGAAGCAGGTCCGCTGGGTCATCACCCGCTCGCGACCTGAAATCGGGGTCGAAACCGCGGAGCCACCCCTGCGTGAGTCCCCGCTAGTGTTCCCACAGGGTGCAGGTGGCCGAGAAGGTGGCACAGGGTGAGCCTGGGGTGGGAGGCACGGAGAGGAGCCGCTCGTGGGCTCCCTCAGTCACCTTCCTGGGAGGGGAGGCAGGTGTGGGCGTGGGGGCTGGAAGAGAAGGAAAAGGAGGATTCGGGAGAGGACCTGGGGGCGGGGCGCGTCAGCCACACCCAGGGCTTCATCCTGCAGGAGAGCAGGTGCCCCGGGGTGGACAGCCCTGCCATCCCTCAGGGTAAGTGTCGTTACACCTGCTTCACGATTGCAGACACTGAGGCTCTAAGAGGCATCCTCACAGGCTCAGGGTTCCTTGTCAGACACAGGGAGACCCAATTTCAAACCCAGGCCTGCCTAGCTGTGCGGCCCTGGTCCTGAGCCAAACCCGGGCCTGGGATGGGGAGATGGGCTCCACTTCATCTGCAAGAAGCATGATGGAGTCTCCAGGGGAGGGTGGTTGAGAGGATGCCAGCCAGGCACATGAGTAACCACCTCTGAGCTCTGTGCACTCAGACAGTAGCTGTTACTCGTTCATTCCGTCAACGTGTGCTTATTGCACACCTACTATGTGCTGGGTCTTTTCTAGAGCTGAGCATGAACACAGGTCCCTGCCCTTGTGGCGTTTACCATCTTGTGGGAGGCGATGGGCAAGAAACAGGAAACACAAAAGTAAAGTGTTCAGCAAGTTGAAGGTGGCGAGCAGAGCAGAGTGCAGGGGAGTCGGGGGCACCCCACAGACGCCCACACCCCAGGCCCTGGGGCCTGTACTGTGCCACCGGCCGTACGGGCGAGGCAGAATCAAGGTTGCAGATGTGACTGCAGTTGCTGATCAGCTGACTTTAAGCCAGGATTATCCTGGAGGGTCTGGGAGACCCAAGGTATTCACAGGGGTCTGTAAATGGGGATTTGGAGGCAGAAGGGTCATTTTGGAGAGATGCAATTTGAGGAAGAGCCCCCCCCACCCCGACGTAGCTGGCTCTGAAGGTGGAGGACAGGCCCACGAACCAAAGAATGTGGGGTCCTCTGGGAGCTAGAAAGCGCAAGGCTATATATTTATTTCCATAGCGCTTTTGGTTATGATGATGTGGCTGGCACACATATAGCCAACTGACGGAAATAAAAATTAAATGGTAAAATTACCCTTTTTGTTGTGTTTTTCATTTTATTTCTGAAACAAGGCTGCCCAGGAACTTGTGCACCTCAAAACCCAAGTCGGAGCTGTAAGTTTTGATGATTTCTTCCGTGTTACAAGATGGTCTTCTCTCTTGCTAGACCCTGGCGAGTGCAACCCCGCCCCTGCAGAACTGTGAGCCCATCGAGACCAAGCTCCGGAAGAAGGTCCAAGGGTGCTGGCGCGAGCTCCTGAGGGAGTGCAAGGAGAGGGACGCCAACCGGCAGGGCGACATCACCGCCACCGAGTTCCTGGGTGCGTCTGGTCCGTTCCCTGGGTCATATGGTGTCCCCTCCCAGCTCCACCCATCCCTCGCTGTGGAGGCAGGGGAGCGGTAGGACAGGGAACTGGTGGGGAGTGTCTGGGCATCTCAATAAACCCCAGTATCGGGGGACAAGTTCTGCCAATGCCTCAGTCCCCACTGAGCAGGACCACGCCTGCTTGATGGAGTGAGAAAGTGTGACTTTCAATGCTGGAAGCACAGGCTGGGTCATGATCTTGGGCGAATGTAAATGGTGACAGACTGAGAGCTGAGGGAGGCGGGACGGGGAGGGGGCGGGGACGGCTGGGGGCACAGCTCTGCCCTGTCAATTGGTTTCTTCGCCACGTATCACTCTGGTAAACTTCAAATAAAACCAGTTGGATTTCCACGCCCTGTAATTGTTGCACGCTGTTTATGCAACATTCTCCATCACAGGAAAGTAAATCTGACCGGGTCACTCCTCCGCCTAGAAGCCACCTCCGCCCCCCTCTTCTTTACTATATGAACCCCTTTTAAAGGAAAACGTTTATCCTGAGAACCTCCACTATCAATGTAAATGACTTTTATGATAACCGTGGCTTAAAAATGCACACACAAAACAAGGTGTAAACTCTTGAAGTAAACAGCTGCTACCAAAAAAAAAAAACCACTAATAAATGAAATATAAAAATTGGAAACCTCATAATTAAATGTTGTGACATTGACTTAATGTGATGTGTTTCGCTGAAACCAAATCGCCAGTGTCAGTTTTAATGCACGTAAAAACAAATGCTTGTTTTTTAGTTAATTCTCTTGATGTTGAGCATGAGGAACCCTAACTTGTGGTGTCATTATTATCATCCCTGCTGTTTTTAACTATGAACTCCTGCAAGCCAGCCATCCCCTGCTGTGGCAGTGCCTCCAGGCGTCAATACTGTGAAAAAAAAATACTGATCAACTTTCAGACGTCACTCTGTGTTTTCTACACATGTTGGATGATGACCTTCTGCAAGTTGGGACCTCCAAGCCTTCACTAGACAATTCTTTGGGATCCCCCGCCCGCGTCCTGGGGCCACAAGTCTAGCCGAGCCTCCTGGGCTGCGCTGGTCTGAAGGTGCCATCTGTATAAAGTCCACTTTCCCTGGTTTTCCTCATCAGCCTCACCAGTTAACATCACACAGTGTCCCACTCCTGGACACCTCGTTGCTTTCATGTTGTCACATGGAAGTCTCAGTTCATCCATCTTAAACTAGACTCCTGTCCTATCTAAGCCTCTTTCAGTTCTGAGTTGTCACTTTGGCTTTGATAAAAGCCCGAGCATGAGGACTAGTGCAAAGTGGGGGGAGTGTTGACGGTCTGACGTTGGCACGTGCTGACCTCCAGACAGCCAGAAGGACTCAGCCATGTGGCATCCATGTGACCCTAGTCGGAAGGCCAGACGCCAGCCCTGAAATGCATGACGTTCTCTTCAGGGCTGCCCATGTGTTCCAGAATAGGTTTTACATATTGTAGATCAACGTTAGAATGAAAACCCCAAATGCATAAATTCATGTAGCCTGGCAGACTCTTGAGAGCACCCCTGAAGCCCAGATGGAAAATGCTTTCTCAGAGGGCCGAGTCTGAACTCCTGACCCATAGTCGGGGCCCTGCCAGGTCCACACCCAGCTCCTAGAACCCTCCTCCCCCTCACGCCCACTCTGCCCTGGTTCCCGTCCCGTGGGACTCTGTTCTCTGCCTGCTTGTGGTCACAGCCCCACAGGCACTGCGTCAGTACCACTGTGACCACAGCAACCGTGACCGTGCAAAGCGGGCCCAGCAAGATGTGGGGTCCCCTCCCGCCTTGCTGCACTCACTCGGTCACCTGCCCGTCCGTCTCCCTATCTGTCCCGCCACCAACCCTGAGCCTGTGAAGCCAGGTCCCAGCCAGGGCTGAACGCAGAGATGGCGTCTCAGCGAGTGCTGAGCGAGGGAGCAAATGAATGAGCGCAGATCAGACGAAGGCGTGAACGGTCGCCACCAACTGACCTGATGCCTTTGCCTTTAGCGCTGGTGGAGAAGTTCAGCCTGGGCCTGAACAGGGATGAGTGCCAGCAGCTCATCCTCAAATACGACTTAAAGAACAACGGCAGGTTTGCTTATTGTGACTTCATTCAGAGCTGCGTCCTCCTGTTGAGAGCAAAGGAAACATCGCTGATGCAGAGGATGAAAATCCAGAATGCGCACAAAATGGTACGTGACCCATCCGGAGAAGACAACGCGGGGCTGGGTGTAGCGGGGCGCTTTCGTTTTTCTCGATTCCTCATAAATCTGGATCAGCTCCCTTTGTATGAACGGGGGCCCCATGAGGGTCCAGACACCGCAGACTGGGAACCAGCAGCCTGGAGCCCAGGTTCTCAAACTCACTGGGTGGCAGATGCCCGTGGGCACATCCATGTGGAAGGCCGAGGCTCACTGGCCACCGGAGCAGGTATCGGTCAGTTAACTGGAGAGGCAGGCGGGGGTCGGGGGTGTCGCAGCAAAGAGAAACATTTGTAACTTGAACGTAACCGCATATTCCCTCATCATTCCGGTCGGCAGGGCCAACCTTTCTCCGGGCGTGGGCGCTTATCTTGTGTAAATTACACCCACGATACATCATCTCTTTTTGTTTCTTTGAAGAGGAAAGAGACCCTAAAGATGCTTAAATAGCAACTGGACAGCTTGTGCGTCCAGACTTTTACCTTTTTTCTCAATCGTTTGTAATTTCATGATTCTCAGACACACCCAGTTCTACCACAGCGTTCACAGACTCTGCTTTCTCGAGTCTTTTCCAAAATATGAGGTTAAAGAAGGCTTTTCCACACTTGTACTCCATCACGTGTAATGTTAAACCACACTGAATTTAATGACAAGGACGACCGGCATAGTCGATTTGGGCATAGCGATTCCACCACCTGGGCTCCGCCGCGGACCAGCGGGTGGGGCCCCGGGCCCTCCACACCCCGCAGCAGAGACGGTGGGCTAGCCCAGCAAGCAGCGGATTCTGCGCAGCTAAATCTGTAATTGTGTGCCAAATCGGGCCCATCTTGATGTAATTTCTAGTTTAGACAAGAGCTGGCATCAAAGGCTCGGGCCAAGTTAGGAAAGAAAAACACTAAGACAATTCTTTCTCCAGCTCAGTTTCTCTCTGAGTGGCCGTACGCTTCCCTCAGGAGATCACCGGGGACGCAGGGATGTGGCTGGAGAACCGTGGAGAATGCACAGCCCTCACAGCCCCTGCAGGCTCTGGGCCTCCTCTGCCTCTCCAGACCTCAGTTTCCCCTTCTGCAAATGAGCTGCTGGCTCCTAAGAGCCTGTGAGGGGTGGCCTGTGGGGAAGAGTGCCCCGCACCCCCTTTCAAGCCCTCCCATGCTTCCAGATACACTGCCCACCCTCCCCAAGGCGTCAAAAGGCTGGCTGGTGGGCTGCTTGGGGAGAGCCCGAATGAGACTGGGCGTCCGTGAAGTGAGAGGCGCCCCAGGACGGCCCCACCGGGAGTCTGGGCCTCTGGGCAGACACCCCAGCTCGCCTCCATGTGCCCCTGCCTCGCCCCAGCTCTGGTCTTTGGCCCAAACCCATCAACAGCCACCACCCTGTGGCTCAGGCTTCCATCCCCCATCCCCACCCTGGGTGTGATTGACAGGTGGTGAGACTTCTCCCGCAGGAGAATTCCTAGGAGAGAGAGGGGCCAGCAGCTTTCCCTGCCCTGGCCTGGTCCCGGTGCCAGTCCCGTCCCCTCTGCAGGTGGCCCATGCTCCCCTGTCTCCCTGCAAAGAAGCTAAAAGGGTCATTTCCATTCCTAGTGCTTTGGGAGCTTTCTCTGCCACCTTCAATAGCAGAGACACCCCTCTGGGGAAGTGAGCTGATGGTTTCCCTTTTTTTGGCACCGCTAGAGGCAGAGGACTTCTGGATGGGTTGGCGTACTGGGCTAGGGTGGGAAAATTCTTTCTCTAGCCAGGCTTGGGTGTGAGAAGAACAAGTGGGCCTAGAACCCCTTGTCCTCCGTATGTGCAGACCAGCTGATTAGATAAATTGGCAGCTAACTAAGCTATGTGGTATCTGGTGATCTTCTATCATAGGTGCTAAATGATGTAAAAACTGAAAGCAATTTAACTTTGTGCTAATTTGTTTTCTGTAGTGCCACGTTAAAATTAAACTTTCCCAAAACGTGTTACACATTATTGCCTACAGTTCACCTCTGTGATATTCAGACATGTGTTGGGGCTAAATCATGCTAAAATATCTTGTTTTCAATCTAATAGCACCTAAATGAAATAATCACAGTGTAGTGTACTGTCTAATTACTAGATATAATTACAACCTTGTGATTTTTTTTAAAACTCTGTTCATTCTAAGAACCTACTAGAAGACCCAACCTGAATCTCTTTTTTCCCCTCAGATTGTTTTGAAATTGGCTAGTTATCTGCCTGGCCCTCCCCTCAAGTACCTGGGGAGGAGCTCCTGGGAGGTGGCCTGGCAGGTATTGGTGTCAGACAGAGCTCCGATGGGTCCTATCCTGAGACTTTGCCACCCTGAGCCTCCATTTCCCAATCCAGGAAATGGGCATGTAGAGAGCTACCTTCCTCCAGGCTAGGGGAGGAGCTGAGGGAGGTGTGAAGAGGACGCTGCTGTTTGTGGGGACCTGAATGCGCAGCAGGGATGCTGGTCTGCCCACCCACTCCTGCCCCCCCATTGTCACTAAGAGCAGACTCCTTTCTGGAGCAGCCAGTGGAGCGCACAGTGGGGAACGAGCGGGGGTTGGGGGCAGATACGGGAAGGAGTTTGCAGACCCCTCTCCACACCCCTTGAGGTCACAGCCTGTCACCCCATCCTTCCCCCCCATCCAAAATCTCCCTTCTGACCTCCTCTTGGGTCTTTTCCCAGAAAGAAGCTGGTGCTGAGACTTCTTCCTTTTACTCTGCTCTGCTGCGCATTCAGCCCAAAATTGTGCACTGCTGGAGGCCGATGAGGCGCACGTTCAAAGCCTACGATGAGGAAGGGACGGGGCTTTTAAGCGTGGCTGATTTCAGGAAGGTGAGCACAGCCCTTGTGCGGCTCTTGCTTCGGACAGGAAGCAGTTGCCAAATGTCACTGGCCAGAAAACTTCAAAAAAGGATCCTGCAATCCCCAGCCGGAGGCCCAGGTGTGGGCAACTATCCCAGACCTCACTCCCTGGGGACGCCCAGGTTATCCAGGGCTGACCCCACTGGTCCCTCAGCTGCAGACCCCAGGCTCTCCTCCCTGAAGGTTTCAAGAACCCTGCAGGGACAGTCCCCCGTGCCAGCACCTGAGCCCAGCCACCCCCTGGGCACCCGGACAGCTGCTGTTGCTCCTCAGAGCCCCGGCTGCGCCCCTCTCAAGGCCACACCTCCCCCTGGTCTCTCCACGGGGAAGGGGAAGCAGCGCCTGCATCTGCCTCGAAGCATCTCAGAGCAGAATGACAGCATCGGGGAAGTGGGATGGAGGCTGAAGCAGGGTCCCAGGTGTGGCCACTCAGGGACCCCAGACCTCAGGGCGGCTCACCTTCCCACAGTGCAGTTTGACTAAACAGCTCTCCCTACAGAGTCGGAACCCTGGTGCCTTAAATGCTGCAGGAGAAAGTGCAGCATTCCTGGGGGAAGCGGGGTCTGCAGGGAGCCTCCACCCCACCCCGCCCAGCAGCTGTAACCGCGCCCCCACCCCAGCTGCCCCTCTGGAGCAGAATCCTTACCTCATGTGGTCCTGCGGAAACTTTGGAGTGCTTCTCCCGGAGGAAAGAAGGGGGCCACCCTCCAGGGTGACTTAAAACTCCCACGCTGAGAACAATGTTGAACTCCTTGAATTCACAGTTTCTTGCCCCAACTCCCTGCTTCTCTCTCCATCCCCACCCAGGCCACTGAGGCTGAAAAAATAATTAATGTCTAGAACATTAGATTAAAAATCAAATATTACAGCCAGGAAAAAACAGTCAAGACGTTAAAGAGAGAAAGGGTTATGACCTCAAAACACACTTACAAAAAATGTTTTATTCCTTACGTTTATCTGTGCTTCAACTAAAAAAAAATTTTTTTTAAGTGAAAAAACCTTTTCTTAAATAATAATCTAGGAAGGTGAAGCGCGCTTGGTGGGCCTGGCGGGGTTGCAGGTACAAGGGCCCCAGGCAGCGCGGGCGCTGGGGAGCCAGGGGCCAAGGGCCCCCACCCACGCCGCACACAGCCGGCAGGGCCGGGCCTGTGGCTGCAGCAAATACTGCTCCGCCATCTGCCCTCAGTGCTCCGCAGAGGCTTCCAATTCGCATCATTTGTCTTTACTTTGGGGTCAAGTGAAATTCTCAGCCAGTGATGCTCCTTCAGCATCCAGGCAGGGAAGGGAAGGAAGTGAGTGAGCTTCTGTTCACCTCCTCCCCAGGCAGCTTCCGGGAATTCGGGGTGGGCGGCAGCGGGAGCGGGTAGAGGAAATGGAGACATTGCTCTCAGCCCACCGGCCCCAGAGCCAGGCCAGCTGACCTCAGCCCTTTGGGCTCAGGCCAGTCCTACTGCTGGCCCTCTCTGGGAAACAAATTGTAACAAAATATTGGTAGGCAATGTACGACCCAATCTTTAAATGTATTTAATAGGATATCTGTCTATTCAGGTGTGTCTCAGTTGCATATAACAGAGGGGAAAATAACTGCAGCTTAGACGCCGTAGAAGTTTACTTCTCTCCCGTGAAAAGAATCCCAGGGGTAGGAAGTCCAGAGCCGGTGTGGTGGCTGGACAGTCATCGGGGACATCTGTGTTTTTGTTCTACCATGCTCAATACCTGGCTTCCTTCCTCAAGGTCGCCTCGTGGTCCAAGATGGCTACTGGAGCCCTGGTATCATTTCCGCATTCCAGGCAGCAGAGAAGAAAAGAGGAGAGAAAGAGGGTCTTCTTTAAAGGAGGCTTTAAAGAAGTCTCACTTAGTTTTAACTGGCCAGAACATAACGTGGCTATAAGAGAGGCTGAGAAGTATCACCTTTTAGCTGGACGCACAGCAGCCTGGGAGAAAGCCAGGGTGATGAGGATAGGGCAGTCGGTACTGGTTGGACACATAGCAGGCTCTGCCTGGACTGTGTTACTGTTGAATCATCACGAGTCCCTGCACCCTGCACCTGCAGGCCTGCGCTTCTTGGTCACACCTCAGGGTCCCACCCTAGTTAAGGCCCTGTGGCCAGGTCTCCCCTACAGTTGCCTCTTCTCTGCCCATCCTTCTTGTCGGAACATGTGGACCAGCCTCACCACCCTTCGGGGAGGTGACGGTTATTAACGCTCCCCCCTCCACCCCCCCGGTTCTGGGAGGGCCGGGTGGGGGTGGGGAGAACCGGCAGCTCCCATTTGAAAGGAAGCTGAGGTGCCTTCCTGCCTCACACCTATGTTGCTAGTCGGGGCTGCCCCCGTTGGTGGGGGTGGGTGGTGAAGGCAGAGACAGAGGGACGGGGGAGAAGGAAAGAGGGGGAGAGAGCTGCTGGGGCAGGTCTGGAGGTGGGCTGGCCCGGCCCAGGGAAGGAGGAGAGGTGGGCCCCCAGCGCCTTCCAGGCAGCCCGCTTCCTTGAATGGCTGCGAGACCGGCCAGGGCCCTCCTCTCTCTTGCAGGCCCTGAGACAGCACAGCATCAACCTCTCGGAGGAGGAGTTCTTCCACATCCTGGAGTATTACGACAAGGCGCTGTCCTCCAAAATCTCCTACAACGACTTCCTGCGGGCCTTCCTGCAGTAGGCGCCGCCGGCAGGGGGCCCGCCCGGGGGCCTGTCCCCAAGAGTGGTGAAACCTGTCACTGGGGGATCTCATGAACTTGCAGAGTGTCCCAGAAACGAAGCCTGCGCCGAGCCCACGTCTTTCTGAGCTCAGCCCAGGCCCAGCCTCAGCAGCAGCGGCCTCTCCAGGGGCCCCGAGGTGGCCCCGCTGAACCTCAGGACCCCTCATTAGTTTGAGCAAATAAAAATGTTAATCTTTGCAAAAATGATTCTTGAGACTTTAAAAGAGCCACCAACAATAAACTATAAACTCAGACTTTCTGAAGGTTTTATTCATAAGAGACTTCTGGGTGCCTCAGGGATGCCAAAGGCCCCCTCCTCCCATTCAGGCCCAGCACTGCCTCAGCCTGGGTCAGACTTGTGCCCCTGCTGGGCTTGTCCCCATGGCCACCTCCCTGCCCCTGGGGGCACAGACACCTGCCTGACATCATGGAGAAGAGGCGGCATCTAAGTCAGGCCCGTCGGTGCCTTGGGGCTCAGCCTTTCCGCGGCCTGGCCGAGCTGACAGCTGGTAGAACCGCCACGAGCGACCATTTGAGGAGGGGCCCTTCCTTGGATGTAACAGGGTCTGACCAGCTAAGAGGTTTAAATCACCGAAATCCTTTGCACACACCACGAAGCAGATGGGAGATAGAATTTGCTGCCTTCTGGAAGGTTCTAGAAGGAACAGGGGAAAGGCAGGCAAGAGAGCTGCCCCTGAGCTGTGTGACCCCAGGCTGTCAGAGTGGGTTGGGGATGAGAAGCCCCCACTGTCACCCTGAGACCTCACTTCCCTCCGAGGGAGGCCCCAGCCACCAGGAGGTGGGTTCCCCAGGGCCTGGGCAGCGGCCTTGGCTTCAGCTTCCCTTTGTGGCTGTCACTGCCATGACCTCTCCTCTCTCTTCCCCTGCTCTCTCAGACACAGCCGCTGCCGCTGATCAGGGAAGGAGTCAAATGTTCAACCAGAAATCACGGGAGCACCCAGGATGCCGGGGCCAGAGCTAGCCTCCTGTGGGCCCCACTGGCCACACCAGCCACTCCAGCTGGCAGGAAGGAGTCCCGACCCCCATCGTAGAAATGGAGACCCTGAGGCTCAGGCAGAGGGATGGGAGATGCCTGTGGGTTGTGCGGGGAGTGAGGAGGGGGCTCCCTGCTTCCTGCCCTTCATCCAGACCCCACAGCCTAGAAAGGGGCCATCAGGGCCAAGGCTGAGGCGGTCCGGCTGGACCCAAGATCTCAGAGAACCTGGGGGGGGGGGGGCTTGGACGAGGCAGATGCTGGCTGCTGAGGAAGGGGTGCCGGGCAGCCTGAATTCAGAGAGAAGGGGAGGGAGGGTTGTGGTCTCTGCCGGCCCCAAGTCGGAGCCATGAAGTAGGAGTGCCCTCAGCTGCAGCAGCTCCTCTTTCTAAGGGGGGAGGGTCGGTGGACGCCCTGCCCTCTTGCCCCTGCCCCAGCACTTGGGGCTCCGCCTTGTGCCCAGCCCCCACCCCATGTGCCCCACTTCAGCCTTCCTGAGATGCCTCTCACACACCCCCGCACGCTGCACCTGCTCCTCAGGGAACGCCCACTTATCCTTCAAAACTAAATACAGAGCCACTTCCTGCAGGAAGCTTTCCTGACATCCCCAGGCTGAGCCAGGCATTTCATCTGGTGCTGTTCAGCAGCCTTGTGGGTCTGTCATTGAGGGGCTTAGGGAGCCTCCAGGTCAAGAAGGGGCTCATGAGGCAAGTGGCTCATCCTGACACAGAAGCAGGACTCACAGCCCCTGCAGCATTGTCACAGGGGCTCTGGTGTCAATGAGACTGGGTTCGAGTTCCAGCTCTACCATGATACTCAGCCAAGTCATTTTACCCTGAGCCTCAGTTTCCACATCTGTAAAATGGGCGATCATTCCCCCACTCAGAGGACGCTGTGAGGAAGGAGCTTGGCTCTGCCGTGGGGCTTTCTCTCAGAGTTAGCAGAGCCTCCGAGCAGGTGGGTGGGCTGTTAGCCACCCACTCCGTAAACTCCAGAAGAGGTGGGGCAGCTGCTTTCCCAGTGCCTGGACCCTTCAGCCTGAGTCAAGAGAGCGGTGCTGGGCTGAGGGTCAGGGTGTCCAGCTGCCCACTACTTGTCCCCCGGCCCCTGTGCAATTTCCCTCTCTGAGCTTCCATTTCTGAATCTGTGGAATGAAGACAACCCCTGCTTTCCCCGGGCCTGGCAACCCATCAGTCTGTGCCTGGCCCCACGAGTCAAACATAGACCTGCTTCCTCGAGCCCCTGGACAGTAGGTCAAAAGACAATCGAAAGAGACAGGAGTGGTGAGGGCCGATCGGGGGTGCCCTGGGTCTATGGAAGCCTGGAGAGCCCTGGCCCGATGCCTGGAGCTGACCTCAGGACAGGCTTTCAGCAGGGGGTTGAGGGACAGGCTGGCCCAGGGCCCTCAAAGTCAAAGCCAGGAGGCTGAGAGGGCTGGGCCACTGCCTGAAGGCAGCGGCACCTCCCAGATGGGACCACCTGTTCCCTCCCTCGTCTCTTTCCTTAGCCTCTGTATCCTGATCAGCAATCTTCAGCTCTAGGCAGGCTTCCCAGAGCCTAACCCAGTTGGGAGCACCGTCACCTCTGGATCCCACTGTGCTGAAAGAACTGAGTGCCTGTTTGTCCACCCCAGTGGGACTCCTCATATGAGAGCAAATGGCCCCACTTGTCTCCCCTTCATGTATTTGACCTTGAAGTTCCTATCTCTGAATGATGTCTTTTCCCCACTCCTTGAAGCCACACACAGCCACGTGACTTGTTTTGGCCAATGAGCTAGTAGTAAGCAGGACACATCAGAGGCTTGAGAAGCACCTGTGGTTTTTGGCTTCGAGACACAGAGAGCTGGAAAGAGCAGCCCTCCCACCTGAACCACAAGAGAAAAGCTGCACAAAATGCAAATCAACAACTTTCCTTAAACCCTCTGAGAAAGGAGTTCACCACCACCAAGTCACTAAAATCTGGAGATAGATGCCTGCGGGGAGAAGCAGCAGGGAGAAACAGGGCCCAAGCGTTTGCTTACCTGGGATAGACGCCATAAAACACCATTTAAGCCAGGAATAGGATTCAGCTGGAAATTTTTAACAAATTGCCCAAAACCAAATGTGGGCCAGAATGTGAAGGCTCGAGGGGCCCCCGACACAGAGTGTTTGCTTCCCCTAGGAACCACACCAGGCGCTCACAGAGATCAGGGAGAGTCCAGAGAAGGCAGCCTCCCTCCCGTCTCCCCCGTGGTGCGGCTGGGGGCGGATACCAGCAGCCACTGCTGCAACTGCCAGGGCCATCTCCCCATCCCTGGAAGGGAGCAGAAAGCGCCACAGGCAGGGAAAAGGACAACAAAGCCGTAGCCCGAGGGCACTGGTCAGAGCCCAACAGCAGGTGAGGGGGCAGAACTGAACAGGCTCTGCCCCTGGGGGCGAAGCCCAGTATTACACTGCTGGGGGGTGGGGGGTGGCACTTGTGAAGGCTCACAGCGCTGCTGCCACTGAGGCTGAGTAGGAACCTCGGAGAAACCCCCATCCCCGTCCTCCACCCCACACCGACAATCATCAAGCAAAATAAAAGGGGAAACAGCTCAGAGAGTCCCAGGAGCCCATGTCTTTGGGGTGCAGCACAAAGGAAGACCCCACAGAAGCTGGGAGCAAACTTCAAGGCAGCCCAGCTCCTTGCAGGATTAACCCCAGCCCCACAATAAAGTCCTAGCAGAAAGAAAGACGGATTCTTCTTGAACCGTAAAAAATACTTACTTCAGTATCTACTGTCCTATTGTATCAGAAGTTAGCAAACCACAGCCAGCGGACACGTAGGGGCCTGTGGTTTATCTTTACACAGTCTGTGAGCTAAGGATGATTTTTACATGTTTAAAAGGTTGGCGGAGGAGAAAAAACAAGAACAAGAAGGGCGAGAAACAATAGATTGTGTGGAGCCTCCAAAGCCTAAAATCGTTTCCACCTGCTGTTTTACAGGAAAAGTTTGCTGACCCCTGTTCTACAAATGTCCAGCTTCCAACTTAAAATTATTGGCAATTAAAAAAAAAACAGTCTGAAGAGACGAAGTAATCATCAGACTCAGGTATCACACAGATTTTGGAACCATCAGAAAGGAAATTCAAATTAACCAATTTATATGTTAAAGCTCTAGTGGAAAAAGCAGACGAGACACATAATCAGATAGGAACTTCTAGCAGAGAGATGGAAACTGTAAGGAAGAATCAAATGGAAATGCTAGAAATGAAGACACAGCAGCAGAGAGAGTGATTGCCTTTGACCGACTCGTCAGAAGGCTCTACGCAAACTAGGAAACAATGAGCGACCTTGAAGACAGATGCATAACTTGTACCCCATGTGAAATGCCAAGAGAAGAAAGAGTGGGGGAAAGAAAACAAAATATCAAAGAGATGTGGGAGAACATAAAATGGCCTAACATGTACATAATTGGAAACTAAAAAGAAGAAAGAGAACTTGGGCAGAAGAAATACTTGCATAAATAATGGCTGGGAATTTTCCAAAATTAGTGCAAGACCCTAACCTACAGAGAAAAGAAACCAGCTGGACCAGGCAATGTATGTATATTAGAGATTGACAGACAGATAGATGCATGTATGTGTATCTTTAAAGTTAGGTTATGTGTACTTTCAAAAGTTATAAATAATAAGTCAATACAGGAGATAAAATGGAATCGTAAAGGTGAAATCAGCAAAATTGAAAGAGTGAGAACCTCTGAAAATTCTCTCCTCCAAAAAAGCAACAAGAAAACTGGCAAAAATGGTTAGAATCAACTTTTTCAGAATTCTAGAAGTTAACCAAAGATTTGCAAGAACCCGAGTAGCACTTATTCAAGAAAAGCAGCTGAAACCCAGCCAAGAACAGCAAGCCTTGTGGCGTTTTAACTTGCCCTGGTCACCTCCAGCTCCAAAATAGCCTTGAGCTATAACTGCTCTCATTTCTGATGCGAAGTGGCAGTCACTGGAGGGCGCAGAATAGAGCTGGCTGTCCCTCACTCTCGCCCCCACACACATCTTTCGTCAACCCTACCTCCTGCATCTATCACCACCACCACTGCCACATCCCTGTTCCAAGCCGGGCCCGTGGGAGGTGCTCAGTGAATGTTTGTGGGGTGGATGGATTGGTCTGTGGGTGAGTAGATGGATGGATGGATGGACGGTGGTAAGATGGATAGATGGTGGTTGGATGAATGGATGGATGGATGGATGGGCAGGTGAGTGGATGGTTGCACAAATGGGTGGATGGATCGATGGGTTGATGGGTGGATAAAAAGTGCAGGACTTTTATAGCAAAGGGAGCTTTGGGACCGGAGTCATTATATCTGCCAGTACTTTTCTTGGGCAACACCTAGACCCGTAGTTTGACAAGGGCTGAATTGAACTTGTCCCTTCCAAGAGCCCAGTCCTAAAGGCCATCTTGAGGGACTCTGTTCTGGGAGACCAGGTGCTCAAGCTATTTGAACACGACAGGGCACAGAACTGCATATGCCCGCCGCCTCTGGAGTGCTCCCACCCCTGGGGAAGCTGGAGCCAGCAGAAGTATGCCAGTCGCTGGCACGTGGATGGTCTTCGGCCTCTGAACTGTCCAGGACTCAGGACTCGGCCAGGGGGACGCCACTCCGCCCCCGCGTGCCCCACACGACACCCAGAGACACAGAGGAAGAGACGCTGGGAGGACTTCTCTTTCTTTTTACAAAGACTTTATTGTCTGACATGCTTGACAGAGGAAAAAATTACAGCCACAATCAAGTTATGCCGAAATGACTGAGGAGCACACCGTGGTCATTCACACCTCGAGGACTTTTAATGAATTTTCTTTTAAAGTAACAGCTGCCTTCATAACTTTTCTTTTGCACATAAAAATACACCATATTCTGAAGATACCTTAGGAAAAAAATTTATTTTAAGTTTACAGTTCTTGGTCCGCATAGAAATTCAATACAGGCGACGGAAAGGGCCTGGAGTCTTCTCCACCCAACGCGCGCACACACGCCGTGCGTCTGGGGGGCCCCGGCGGCCCTGTAAACATCCCCGGCTACCAGGAACCACTTGGGCCAAATGGGATTCCTGCAGCCCCGCACCCCACGGAGCGAAGCTGGCCTCGGCCAGTGTGGTGCTCTTATTGGGCTCCCTGGATGGTGCCCCGCGCCCCATGGGGAGCCCCACTCGAGCAGGGAAGGAGTCTGGGTCTCCTGGGATGCTTGGCTCAGAGAATAGGATCCCCCAAGGCTCCAGGGGCCCTCTATGAATAACGAACCCAACAGGAGCTGAACATGACCCCTGAAAAAAAAAGAGCCTTGGACCATGCACTGCCTTGTACGGGTGGAGCTCTGGGTGGTAGCAAAGCTGGGGCTATGAAGCCAGAGACCAAGGTTCAAATCCTGCCTCTACCCCTTTGGAGATGTGCACCCTCAGGCAAGTTACCTTACCTCTCTGATCTCAATCTCATCTCTGAAATGGGGCCAGCAGTACCCATCTTGCAGGAGGACTGCCTGAAATGAGATTTTATCTGCAAAGGGCTCATTAAATACTGGTTCCCAGGCCTGGGACTAGGGGCGGGTGAGCAACCCTCCCCTCAGGTGCAGAATTTAAGGGGACACCAAAAAACTCAGTGGTCAAGACACATGACATTGTTTTAATGCAATGGTTTTAAAAATGAAAATTGGATGCAGGAAAAAAACCTATGATAAAGAAAATACCCCAATTTTAAATACAGGCAGAGCCTAACGCTGCCAGTCGGGCCTCGTGCGTCTCACCCTAAGTGGGCCCTGCTGGTTTCCTCTCCTGCAGACGTGTGGCCCACCCCCCAGTCCTAATTTAAAGGAAAAGAAGTCCCCCCGGGTGGCGCTGCCGTAGCCCAGGCCCCGCTCTGCTTCCGAGCCACCTTCCTAGCTGAGGGTGGGTCCATACTGGGCAACACAACTGAACCATTCAGCCTTCCTCAGCTGTGGGTACGCAGACAGGCTCCGAGGGGTGAGGGAAGCCCCATCGGGGGACAGAGCCCGTTCCAGGGCAGGGATGAGAAGCACGAGGTCCACTTTGCTAAATGAAGAGGGCTCTGTGTGTGTGTGTGTGCGCGCGCGTGCAGGCACGTGAGGGTGTGCCCACGCCCACACGTGAGCATACATGTGGCGGGGCTGCACGGGCCTGTGGACCCTCCAGGCAGCTGAGTCCTGCAGACCAGCGCGGCTCCCACGGAACCAGGGCCGTCTGTGACTTGGGAACCCGCCAGCTGGTCCTGGGCCCTCAACAGGCTCATTCTGCAGAACCAACCCCCCATGGCCAGGCTCTGAGAGGGTGCCTGGGATGCTCAGGTCACTGTCCACATCAGCAAAAGTGCCCACAGGAAGAAGACAGGCAAACGACACGAGGCAACCAGCTGTCTGGCCTGGCCAGGCACAGCCCGAATTCCTGAGACGTCCCTGATCGCTCCCTTGGAGGCCCTCCACGTGTGGCAGGCATGTCCCCTCTCCCTTGGGAGGACAGGAAGGGCTGCCTGCACCCAGGCTACAACACCTCCCAACCACCCCCCAACTCTGAGACTTGCAGCCACACAGACCCTCAGTGAGAGGGAGATTCTGTGTGAGAACTTCCATAATCTGTCCAAGAGCCGTGGCTTCCCAAACCCACAAGGGTGTCCAACGGAGAAGGATGAAGATTCAGTCATTTCCCAAGCAGGACGGGGCCACGAGCTTAGCAGGTCCTTTAACAAGGTACACATGGAATGTACACGCAGAAATTAGCAATGAGTGCAGAACCCCTGCTGGGGACCCGCAGGGGCCTGACTCCAGATGACAGAAGGCTGACGAGTCGGAGGTGATCTTCTTCATTCCAAGGCCTCAACCCGTCTGCTGGGCTGGTCCCCAACCGGACGGGCTGTCTGCATGGAAGGAAGGGTGGTTGGGGGTCCGTGCTCTCGGCCAGGCATATGGAGCTGATGCGGGTGGGAAGGGCGGGGGCCGCAGGGGCAGTCAGGAGTTCCGGGGTGTGGGGAGGTCGATGACTATGGGTGGATTCACAGGTTGGTAGTTCACGGTGCACACAGATGCATTCACATAGGTGGTCGTCCCATCTGCCATGACGCCGTACCCTGGGAAGTAAGCACACACCTGTCAGGGCTGAGCGGTGAGGCCAGGACCCGGACTGGTGAGGGTGGTCTGGTGGATGTGGTAGTCAGAGGGCACGCAGCCAACAAGGGGCTGAATATGGCCTGGATGAGTTACAGAAACTACAACTTAGTCTCTTCATCTATAGAGATGATGATAAGCTTGCTGTGAGGAGCAAATGAGATAATGATCTATGTCCAGTGTTCAGCCCGGTGCCTGGAAAGCACACGATGAGACATCATCATCGAAGTCATCAACATCACCATCAATCACAATCATCAGCATCACCACCATCACCAACGTCATTATCATCATTATCACCTTCATCACCATCATCATGACCATCATCATCATCCTCTCATCATTATTACCATCACGCACATCACCATCACCATCGTCACTATCATCAGCATCACCACCATCACCGTTATCATCAAAACCATCACCAGTATCATCATCATCATCATCATCACCGTCATCACAACCATCACCAACATCATCATCATCAATGTCACCTTCATCATCATCATCATCATCATCATCATCATCACAACCATCATCATCATCATCACCATCACTGTCACCTACTTCTCTTGGCTTCTGTCCCCATCATACCCTCTTCCCACCACATCTACTTGAAGGATCCTCCTCATCCTTCAGCTCAGATCACCTCCAGACCAAAGGGGCACTACGTCCACTCTGTGCAGGTTACTCATTCCTTGGAACCCCCATTTTGCCTGTACAATCATGCAGGGGTGTGGTTTGGATCACATACAACCTTGGATCTGATGGCACTACGTGCCCATAGCAGGGCTCCAGAAAGTGACAGTCATTATCATTATCCCACAGCATACAAGTTGTCCATCTCTCCCATGACCTTTCAGATTCTGCCTTTGATTGCTCATTTGCTGCTCAGAAGTCTCTGAGCTCCTCAGGGCCTGGAAAGGTCTGATCACTCCTGCCCCTGACAGCACCCTGCAGAGGGAAGGGTCTGAGCCTTGTTTGCTTCTGACAGAAAGTGATCTGATGTGGACAGGCACAGGTGAGGCCCAGAGGCCCTGGCCCCAAGCAGACAGAGATTCAGGAGAGCAGGAGACAACCCTGGGGGAAAACACATTGGTCCCCATGACCTACAGGAGCCCATGGGCTTCCTGGCAGGGTACAGTGGAACCAGGAGGCCCGGGACAGGTGGGACAGAGGTTCAAAAGGAGCAAAAGGAGGGTTCTGCCAAACGGGTGAAATCAGGCTCCGGTGAGGAAGTCTGAGGTCTGACAAGGAAAGCCCCAGGGGCAGTGACAGGCCGGGGGCATGGGGGTGGGCCGTCAGCCTGGAGCTGATATCACCAGGCACCTTCACAGCCACCTTGCCCAGTGTCCTGAGATGGAATGGACATCCCCTACCACTCCAGCAAGGTGGACACAGCATGCAGGCCCGCCCCTAGGACAGAAGCCAGAATGCCGTGTCTGTCTGGGGCGGGGAGGGGAGGAGAAGGTGCCACTGGAGCCTCTCAGGCAGGCAGGCAGCACTCCACATTCATTAAGCACCTACTGTGTACCAGGCCCTAGGAATGTAACCAACGAGACAGGGCCACCCGCCAAAAGGAGCTCATAGCATGTCCCCAAACTCGAATGCCTCCTGCATGTCACATCCAAATGCCTCCTCCTCCAAAAAGCCCCCAGGCATCTCCGAAGACGTCCCAGGCAGAGTAGCAGGGCTCCGAGGAAGCAGAACTTACTCCTAAGTCTTGCCAGATTTTGCTTTCATCTTCCTGCCAAACCCTGCAGCCACAGCTGATAGTCAGTGTGTGGATAAGGCTTCTACCAGCGTGTGTAGGAAATGGCTAGTTCCCTCTAGCTGAGAGACCGGGGAGGTGACTGGGTTCAAGGGAGGCGAGATGGCCCCCCCAAGGGCCGGCAGGGCACAGCCGGCGCGGGAACCCCCTCCTCCACCCCACCTGCTGACCTTCGTGGATGTGGCCGAAGACGTGCAGCCGCGGCTGGACGCGCCTCTGCACCGTGTTGAGCAGCTCCACGCAGCCCACCCGCTGCATCTTCTTGGGGACCCAGTCCAGGAAGCCTGCACAGGGAGAGACAACAGGAGGGCAATGACGGGGCCCGGGCAGGCCCAGGCTGCAGCCCTGCAGTATCGGGGACATGGTGGCCGGGGCACTGGCCTTGCCTCAGTCCCCCCCCGGGGAGGGCGGCCTGGCTCTAGGTGCACCGCCTGGGGCCTTGCAGCCCACCTCGTCCCCTGCAGGGCCGCACAGAGAGCCAGGCTTACAAGAGCGCGAGGGGACAGGGCCCATGGGGCGGGGGCCAATAGCTGTGAGCTCCCCCAGACCATTCACACTCCAAGTGGCCCTACTGCATAGCAATGAGAACTATATCCAATAGTTGTAATAACCTAAAATGAAAAAGAGTATATGTCTACATATAACTGAATCACTTTGCTGTATACCGGAAACTAACACAACGTTGTAAATTGACTATACTTCAATTTAAAAAAACAGAAACAAAACCAAAGTGGCCTTGAGGCTGGCATCCACCCACTGCAGAGAGAAGCAAACCGAGGCCCAAGGGGGATGGGTGCGGCCCAAGGGCGCCCCAGCGGCCAGGACCAGAGCAGAGCCTGGGGGCAGGATTGCCACATTGGAAACTTTCTAAATTAACATCACAAAATCATGAAAATGAACCTCTTCACCCGCTGCAGCATCGCTCACGTGGCCCGCGTCTGGGTCTGCGCGCACCGCCAGCCTCCCGGAGCCGCCCCATACGGTGGCTGCTTGTTATTTCCACATGGCTACACAAACGAAGGATAACTGATTACTCCGAACGAACCACTAGTGCTCACTTCAGCCCCTCTCTGTGTGGGCAGGAGAAACTGGCTTCTGCAGCTGCTGGGAAGAGGAAGACGGATGCTTCCACCCAGAATCAGACAGGCGGCAATGGGCTTGACTTAGTCATGAGAGAGAGAAAGAGGGAGGGAAGAAGGGAAGGAGGGGAAGGAGGAGAGAGGACGTGGAGGAAGAGGAAGAGGAGGAGAGAGGTGGGAAGTAGGCAGGGGTAGGCTTGAAGCAGATATCTGGGTTTAAGCCCTAGGCTCTGCTACTTAATGGCTGTATGACCTAGGACAAGTCACTTAACCTCTCTGTGCCATATTCTACAATTCATCCAACAACTGGGTTGGGCTGGGCTGAGCGCACAGGCACCCCTGAAACAGAAGCTATGTGTTGTGCACGAAGCAGGCATGGTGAGGCATCCAGGGAGCAGGACCCAAAAGATGCTGTTGGAGGAATGGATGGAGGGGTGGAAAGGGGAGAGGGAAGGGGGAAAGGAAAGAGGGAGGGAGGCGGGCAAGGGAGGAAGGAAGCAAGAAAACCTGCCCAGAGTCTCACAATAAGCCACATGTCATGCCCAAACCACGTCAGGGCCCTGGGCCTCGGGGCTCCATCGATTTGGAAACGGGGGTAAGGAAGCCTTCCCGTCAGCACTTTGTGAGGGCTGGGGGAGGCACCCAAGGGGCTGGCTGGACATCTGGCACACGTGGGTGCTCAGGACAGCTTCTGCCTGAACACGTATCTCAGCAGATGACGCTGGAGCTGCGCTGGGCCTCACCCAGCAGCCCTTCCCACCTGGGACACCCTGCCGCCCGCAGAAGCACTGCCGAAGCCTCCCCTGTCAGTGTCTGCAGGCCTCCTCTGACTATCTGTCTCAGGCTTCCCTCATCCCCGACCCTGTCCCACTGGGCTAGGCCATTCGGTGCCCATCTGCCCAGCAGCCTGGGGCCCCGGAGGCAAGCACCGCATCGGGTGAGCCCCTGGTCCAGCATCGTCTGGACCCACCCAGCCCCAAAACCAACAGAGTGATGGCAGGTTTGGTGGCGGCCGTGGTGGGAGGAAGTAGCCAGTCTGGGCTGGGCTGCTGGTAACGTGGACTTCACTCTAAGGACTAAGGGAGCCACAAGGGGTTCTAGAGGGATAGCACGGCATAACTGACGGTTCAGGGAATTCCCTCCTACTGCTGCGAGGAGAGCCGACTGGGAGGGGCAAGATGCAGAGCTGCGGGACCGGTGAGGAGCCATGCTGGCCATCAGAGAGGCAGAGGACACTGGCGTGGACCAAGGTGGGGACAGCAGTGATGGAGCAAAGAGCAAAGAGCTGCAATACAGTTTGGAGGTAGAATCAAGGGGACTGGCTGATGGACGGGAAGTTGGGTGTGAGGAAAGGGGGAGGGGACGACTGAGAAAGCCCCTGATGGGACCACCAGCAGGCTGATGTGGAGACCAAGAGAGCGGTGACATCAGCTCAGACCAGGGTCGGGGCTCAGGGGCAGGGAGGAAAGCTGCTGAGGGTAGAAACCACAGGCCCTGGGGACTGTTGGGATGTGTGGGGTCTGATGGGGTCGGGGTGCACGGGATGGGGCCTGGTGAGAGTGACCTTGGTGGGATTCCGCCCCCAGGACTCAGGTCTGGAGAGTCAAGGGCCTTGCCTTCCCTTTGACCTCCCTGAGCTCCAAGGTCCCATGTGTGGAAACGGGGCAGCTGATTCTGACGTCACCAGGTAACAAATCAAGCCCCCAGCACACAGCAGGTGCTCGGGGAGTAAGGGGGACAGTGAGCTGGGGACAGCTGACTCTTACCCAGCGGTGGTCCGTGGGTTATCAGGATGTCTACGCCTTCGGGAATGAGGTTCCATTTCTCGAGCAGCGCTTGGCCTCGCGGGAGGTTAAAACCCCATCCATAGAACCAGGGCTGCCTGTGGGAGAAGAGCAGCGGGTTCAGAGAGGGCCACCAAGAGGGCGGGGCCGTGACGGGGCAGGAGGAGCAGGCCACAGAGCCAAGCGGCCACCAGGACCAGCCTGATACCCAGAAACTCAAATGCAAGGAAAGGTGGGGATTTGCCTGGACTCAGCCTGATACTGACCAGCCTTTTTCCTCTTGCTTAACCGTAATTTCTTTTGTCTGTGATGAACAAGTTTTATTTATGTAATTTTTTAAAATCAAAGTAAAAAAAAAAAAATCAACGTCTGACAAAGACCTCTCTTGCTCCAAGCCCTTCTGAGGAAATCCAGACAAGGACATTCTCACCTGTCCCCCGCCGTGGGAAGATGCTCCTCCATCCTCCGTCCCACAGTGGGGGCAGGTGGAGCCCCAGCCAGGAGACAGTGGGTCCCAGGTGGAGGATGCTCATTCCTGCTTCCGCCCAGAGCTCCCAGCAGGGGCTCCACGGGGCTGAGTCCACCCTCAGCATTAAGGCTGGGTGACCTAGGCCAGTTAACAGAATCCCAACCTGTTGCCTGACCCAGACCTAGACTGATCAATGCAGGTCATTCCCCTCGACTGGCTGAACAGTGAGCATGTGGCCTAGATCCTTCTAGTTGGAGGGAATTCAACAACTGTTTCTTTCAATGATGAGAGAGAAGAATGCTGTCATCCCTGCATATAAACCAGTGAGCTTCTTGCCTTGGGAGCTGTCAGCACCTATTAAATTGTCCCAAAGGGAGATGGCTGAAGCATGTGGAGAGGAGCAGCTGGATCAAACCGTACCAGACACCCACCGCACCCCTGCACTTCTCAGTTAGATGGGCTGAGAGAAAGCCACCTGAACTGGGTTTTCATTTGCAACTAAGTATCAACTAAGAATCATCCCTCAGGCCTCAGTCATTGTAAGAGCCGCTCATTAACACAGCACTTCAGCATTTGCAAAGTCTCCATCATCACCATCACCACCATTACCACCATCACTACCATTACCATCATTACTGCCATCATCACCACTATTACCATCATCACCACCACTGTTGTGGGTCAAACTGTGTCCCCCCAAAATATACACATTGAAGGATTACCCCACAACCTGTAAATGTGGCCTTATTTAGAAATAGGGTCTTTGCAGATGTCATCAAGATGAGGTCATACCTGTGGGCCCTAATCCAATGACCAGCGTCTTTATAAGAGGGTCATGTGAAAACATGGAGACGCAGAGAGATAAAGGTCACGTAACATTGGATGTAGTGTTGGAGTGACGTGTCTACAAGCCAAGGAATGCTGAAGATTGCCAGCAACCACCAGACGCTGGGAGAGAAGCATGAAACAGATTCTCCCCTTAGTGCCGTCAGCAAAAACTAATCTTGGTGACACCTTTATTTCAGACCTCCAGCCTCCAGAACTGTGACAGAATAAATTCCTGTTGTTTTAAGCCACACAGTTTGTAGTCACTAGTTATACAACCCAAGGAAACTAGTATCATCATCACCACCATCAACATCACCACCATCATCATCACCACCATCATCACCATCACCACCATCATCATCACCACCATCATCACCATCACCACCATCATCATCACCACCATCACCATCATCACCACCATCATCACCACCATCATCACCACCATCATCATCATCACCATCATCATCACCATCACCACATCATCATCACCACCATCAACATCACCACCATCATCACCACCATCATCATCACCACCACCATCACCACCATCATCATCACCACCATCATCATCACCACCATCATCACCATCACCACCATCATCATCACCATCACCACCATCATCATCACCACCATCATCATCACCACCATCATCACCATCACCACCATCATCATCACCACCATCATCATCACCACCATCATCATCACCACCATCATCACCATCATCATCCCCAACACCTTTATCACCACCATCATCATACCCATCATCACCATCATCACCACCATCACTATCATTATTATGGATCCCTCCTGAAACCCACCCATGGAACCTGGATGAAAAACCTGTGGCCTAGGGCAGGGTTTTTCAAACTGCATTTTGAAGGGTCAAACAGCATTTTTTAAAAAGGAAAGGAAAAAGGATAGGAAACACCAGAGTATATCATAACATGAAAAGGATACTTTAGTTAAATATATTTGTATTTAAATAGACACCCACAGAAGGGTGAACTGAGTCACAATGCTGAAGAAGAAAAAAAAAAAAGCTTTTCCTACCAGTTCCTGGACAAAAACAGTTGACAGTCTTAACATACTGAGATCAGAGCTCTGCAATTTCTGAAGCCCTCGGACCCTGGGCATCCTCGAAGCCCCACATCGGCTGAGCCAGGGTGGGGTCACTGCAGGGAAGGCTGCAGCAGCCTAGAAGCTGCTCATGCAGCCAAGCCCAGTGGTCCTCCCAGGAGCTCACAGACCCACCAGCTTACAAGAAAATGAGCAACGCCTTTCTGGGGCTGCCTTCCAAACATAGCATCCATTTTTCAAAAACCTAATCAAATATTTACAAGAGGGGATGAGGCCTCATCAGCGTGGAGGGAAGGCGTCTGTTAGTTCTCATGAGCCACAGCCAGGGGTGGTGGCTTTTTGGAAAAGACACTCAGAAATCCACCAGAGACTCCACAGACCCCCAGGAGCTGCCCCATGTGAGCCTCTGCCTGCACCACCTTCCCCTTCCGGCACTAATGAGCCATCCTCTGGGGGTGACGTCTCCCCGAAGATACACCTTCGTGGTTGTGATTCTTGGAAACACATCACCTCAAATGCTGGGAAGCCGGACTCCGCCCTGTCCCTGGGGATGCCCAGAGAGGCTGCTCAAGAGAAGTTGGCATCAGACACCCTGGCTCTGCCCCTGGGTGTGATGCTGCAGCTCTCCCAGCCTCTCCCCACCGTGTAGAATGGGATAATGCTACCTATGGCCCCAGGTCTTACCCCATGATGGGGGGCCTTCTTGCTTGAGGCTGTACCCCACTGCTCAACGCAGAGGGAAGGGAAAGAGGGTGGGTGGGAGGAAGCTTAAAAGGATTAAACTGTGCCCCCACCATGAAGATGCCTCTAGACACGCAGGAGCTCTTCACTGGGAAAGGGGGGTGTTCCAACCTGTATTGAAATTTCGGGGGAGCAGAAAGAGTCAAGTCATGCACAGAAGTGTCCAGAGGAGATGCTTCTCAGGACAGCCTGCTGGCCGGGGGGATGCCTTTCTCACTAGGGGCCAGGAATGGGCTGGAGCAGTGGGAGAGACGACCCTTGGGGGTGACCTCTCTCCCCACAGGCCTTTGACCCACAGGATCTGGAAAAGCCTCTGGCCACTCCTGCATGACGTCCATTCAGGTCCTGCTATGCAAAGAAGAGCCAGAGGGACAGGGGGACCCTGGCCCTTTCTGAAGGTGAAGTTGGCCAGATGCCCCTGGAGTCCTTCATTTGGTCACTTGACCCTCTCTTTTTGGCCAGCAGGACCCTTTGGGGCCAGAGGTGAAGTGCACGGCTGCCAAAGTTTCCAGACAGTGGACGGGGAGGTAGCGGCTCACAGGGTCTGTCCTCGCAGGAGCCTGTCCCCCACCCACCTTGGGGGCAGTTGTGGTCTGAGACCCACGAATGCCTGGGACACGAGGCTGGGAGCTGCCAGAGCCCCGATCCCTGTCCCCAGAGCAGCTAATGCCTGGACCCAGTCTCACTGCCCTGAGGGCCAGGAGCCCCAGTGTCCACCCACCGTCCAGGACACATCACAGACCCCAAGGAGGTCGGATGGATCAGAATTCCCACTGAGCGACAGGAGGCAGCTTTATGTCCTGAATTTCTGTCTTTCTGTTCTAAAGTAACCATTGGAATAATTTTCTTACAGAATGATAGTTGCCATGACAACCAGAGCAAATTTTCCTTTTCTGAAACAGATGTCTCATTTAGTTGAAAATTAGAATGTGAACAAACCCATGGGAAAAATTAATTCAAACTTTAACAGAGCGCTGAATACAATGTAATCTCTCAGAGGTTAACCCCTTAACAGCTTTTTTGTGCGCTTATGGTAACCTTCGAATCCAGTCTAATTAGGCCCGCTTAGCCAATATAAATGACCTCCTCGTGGCCAATCATTAAATGGTCTCCCCCTGAAGCGTGAATTCCCGGTTCCCTAACGGCAGACAGGAGGGGGGCGATACTCGTCTGCAGAAAACAGCTGAAGCACAGCCTGCCCTGCTCCGGTTTTTCTATCTCCCCAGGTAAGCGCACAGCCCCTGGAGATGGGGTGTACCAGGGGCCATTCAATTAGTCAGGAGTATGGGCCCCATTTCCCAGGCATGCTGGGGTGTGGGGGTGGAGGAGCCCGGGGTGCCGCTGGGTAGAGCTGGATCCCATGGTGCACCAGGCCAGGGCAGAGGGCGGGGGGGAGGAGGATGCCAAGGGGGAACTGAGGGGACACACGGGCGTCACCGGGGGGACACCACACAGACATAGCTCCAAGGCTCTCCATGAGCCCACAGTCCTCACAACCACCCTGAGAGGCAACTATCGTCACTGCCTCATTTCGCAGATGCAAAAACTGAAGTGCAGAGAGGTTCAGAGACTTGCCCAAGGTTACCTGGTAACCAAGTGGCACAACAAGGACTCAAACCCAGAGAGCAGATTCCGCAGCTAGTGCTCTCTGCTTCAGTCCCAGAATTACGACAGGAGGGCCAGGAGTCCTGCCTCGTCTCCCTCCATAAACCCCACTTTACCAACCACTGTCACACCTTAGCTCAGTTGATCCTCAAGACAAAGACGTCAGGAGGCCCCCAGTGCAGAGATGGGGAAATGATGGCACAGGGAAGTCAAGTGACGTGCATGAGGACACACAGGAGGCAAGAAGGACCTGGCCCAGGGCTCCTGGCTCCTGCATCCTGCGCTCAGTGGGAAGCTGACCCGAAGAGGAGCCCCCTGGGGTGGCTGGGCCACGGTTCTCCCTCTTCAGTGGCAACTGCCTGCCTGTCCCTCTGAGCAGCTCCTGAATGTCCCCTGCCTGCCACCCTCTGAGTCTGGCTGTACAGGGAGGACACTGCCTATGACTCTGGCTCCTGGTGCCCTGCCTCTCATCCACCCCGTGACTCTTCTACTCCAAAACCTTCCATGGCTCCCCATTACCTCCGGGACAAGCCCAGACCTCATGGCCTGGCCCTTGGGCTCTGCTTCAGCCCACTTTTTGGACTGTCCTGCTCAGATTCCCCAGTGAGTTCACCACCCACCAGCCACAACAATCCTGTTTCCTGAACACAGCCCAGCCTTTCCTCACTTCTGGGTGTTTGCTCGTGCTGTTCCAGCCATTATTCGTTAAGGCCTGGATCAAAGGTCACCTCTTCCAGGAAGCTTCCCCTGATCACCTCCAACCCCAAGCACACGTGACCTTCCCCACTCTGAGTGCCCTTATACTGGCTCCTTCAGGGCAGGCCTGAGTCAAATCACCCCTGAATCCCCCCATCCAACAGATGGCTGGGCCTCAGGGAGGGTTTGGACAAAGTGTGCAAGAGTAAATGAATGAATGAATGAATGATAGAATGAACCGACAGGTGCTCCACCTGGCAGGCAGGCAGGTGGGAAGAACTAAGTATTAACCATCTCCTCCCTGCACCCTCCCAGCAGGAGCCTTCCCCAGAGCGCCCGGAAGTCAAGAAGCCCCAAGCCCCACAACCAGAACCAGAACCAAAACTCTCGCCATCTGCTGAGCCTCCCGCGCTCTCTGACCCTCCTGTGACCTTCCCAGGGAATCGTGTGTCCATTTCACAGATGAGGCCCAGAGGCGATGCTCACACCCTCAGCTTCATCCTGACTTGTCGCCTTCGGGGGTCATTCCCTGCCTCCCCCGGCAGCCCGTTCCCCAGGGTGAGGGGTGAGGGTGGCTGCCCTGCCAGGTAGAAGGGGACAGCCTCTCACGGTGGCCTCCCACCCTGGGCCAGGTGACCTCTCACTTCCACCTCTCTCTCTACGGGGTGAAAGCTGAAGTCTGAGCCGGGCAGTGGCCTCTCCTCCCAGCAGCCGCCCCTGAGCTCTCAGACAAGCCTGACCAGGTCCACTCCCTCTCCTGCTCCAGGCCAAACACTATCTTGACCTTAATCGCTTGTTCTTCCTGCCCCAGCACCCCTTCCCCCAAAGGCCAGGCTTTCCGGGGCACTTCCCTTCCTCTGCCTCCTCCCACAATCCAAGCCTCCACTGCTGCCTGCCAGCTCTGATGGAGACAGTTTTGTCTGGCTCCTTCTCTCTGCATCTTCCGGACTGGGGAGCCGAGGGGGAGTCTGGGGGAAACACCGCTGCAGCAGGGTACCCGCTCCACCCACCCGGTGGGGCAGAAGGCTGCCACCCCCCGGAACAGGACCGGGAGGAGCTGACACACATCCCCAGGACTGTCAATCACACACCTTGCCCGGCACACACTTAACAGCAAGCCAGCAGCAAGATAAGTGGAACCAAAGAATGGGGTCCTTTGTCATTCCTAATTAATTTCCCCCCACCCTTCCGATGTGCAGAATCATTCATCTTTTGTTTCGCTGGGACTCTGCGGCGGGGAGAAGGCAGATGATTCGTTTCAAACATTAATCTCATGTAGAAGAGGGTGCATGTGTGTGTTGAGGGGACTGCTATAAAGAAAACAGCAATGTGAAATCAAGAAAGATAAGACAAGAAAGGGGTGGAAGAGAAATCCCGTGTGTGTGTGTGTGTGTGTGTGTGTGTGAGAGAGAGAGAGAGAGGGAGGCTGTGTGTGAGTGTATGAGAGAAGACCCAATGCGTGTGCGTGCACGTGAAAGTGTGTGTGTGCACGTGGTGTGTGTGTGCATGTGTGTATGTGTGTGCATGTGTATTGCACAAGTGGTATGGGGGTCATGTGTTCAGTTGTGTGTGTGCACATGCAAGTGTGCGTGCGTGCGTGTGTGTGCAGAGGTGGCACAGGGTGGGGCCAGACCGTGAGGATTTTTCCCCCCATCAAAACTCGTCCACTGCCAGCCACATGGAAGGCTGGCGAGTGTGAGATCCGGCATTGGAAGGAAAGAGCAGTGAGCAGCAACAGGACTACAGGTGAGGACACTGCTGGGTCCCTCGGGGACCCTCCCAAGCCCGTCATGTCGCCATCGCAGGTAGGGGTGGGGCTCGCCGTCAGCCCAAGAGGCAGGCTTCACAGCTCCCCTTGAACAGACACAGGCTGTTCCCAAGTTGATCTGGGCTCAAGGCAGGGAAGGGAGGGAAATACCACTGAGGTTCTGTGATGCTCCGGCTCACAGCTCCCTGGGGCTCACTCACCCCACCCTGGCTGGGCCCCGGGTGTGGGGCTCAGGGAGCACCTGTCACTGACGGGGTCAGTAATCTAGGCCCCTGAAGGCCAGCTCTGTCTGGGGTCTGCAGCCCGACAGGGGCTGCGGGAGGGACGTGTCAGGGACAGGAATCAGAGAGGCTGCGTGGAGCTGCCCCAGTCCGGCGCCTGGGCGGGGGTCCGGCACTGCATCTCCCTGTGGCTGAGATCCTGGGCCGGTCGCTTTACCTGCCCACGCCTCCCTTCACCCGGCCGTAAAATGGGGACAAAAACAATCCGGCCTCGCCCTGCTGAGGTTAAATGTCAGACCGAGTGGGGCAATTGTGTAGCAGCTCCGGGAAGGGTGCTGAATGCGGGCCTCAGGTGTGGAAGGGGAGGCAAAGTCTCACGTCCCTTGCCTGAGCAGAGCAAAGCCACCACCTCACACTGAAACCACCTAGACGTGCAGGGCAAATGTAAGCACACCGCTGGACGCGGGGACTGCCAGCCGCTGGACCCAGGAGTGCGAGTCTTCGAGGCCATGAGGCAACAAGAGAGGAGGACTCGGTGGTTAGCAGGGGCTGCGACCGCGAAGCTAGGCCCCCAGGGGGCTTTGGGGGAAAGTGGACCCCGGGGAGGCAGATGCTTCCGCCAGAGGGAAGCCTCCCAGACCCCTGACCTGGGTCCCCTCAGCCGTGAGCCCGCGGGCCCAGGAAACTCTGAGCCAAGAAAGAAGCGGGAAGGGGTCCCTGGCTGTAAGCACCCACAGACTGGGGTGGACAAACCCTCTCTGAAAGGCGCCCCAAACCAGGATGCTCAGGGTTCCCCAGGCAGAGCCTTGCAGAACGTGCGCGTGCAACCCAAAATTACAGCAGCCCAAACACCTTGGAGGATTATTGGAGAGAGATTGAAAAATGAGCACTTTTTAAGATTAAAAAGATTTTCGTAACAGAAAGAGCAAAGGGTAAGGTGATTGAACTGGGTCCCAGAGCCACCCATTCCTCACGCAGAGCCAAGAGGAAGGGCCGAGGGTCCAGAGGACAGCTCGGGGGCAGCCGTCCAAACTGGGCTCACCGTGGTCACCCGCCAGCATCTGCCCGCGGCGGGGACGGTGGGCGCGGGTGGGCTGCCTCAGGTGCTGGCCTCGCCAGGATCCCGCCCCACCAGCACCCTGTTCCTAGGACCTCGACCACGTTCTGGTGAGAGATGCTGAAAGCCAGGGAAAAGCTAGGAGTTCATTATTTCATCCTCTATTCTTTTTTCTCTAAAAGATGTATTTTATCAAGTTTTTTAAAAAGCATGTTAGCACCTCTTCCATCCAGGCCCAGCTGGGCTCCCATTACCATGGGACTTTAAGCAAGTCATGGTCTCAGTCTTCCCGGCTGTACAATGGGAACAGAGTTCGATCTCGTTGGTGGTTGTGAAGATTCGAGCAGCCGCAGCAGCGAAAAGCGCAGAGCCTCCGGGACCACTGCGAGCACACCCACAGGCAGACCCCAAGCACCTTCAGGGCATGGGTTTAAAGTTCCCAGGCTGCTCAGTTCCTGCCTTCCCCCACTCCCCACCGCACCACCAGCACCCCCAGTACCCCCAGTAGGCCTGCAGTGTGCACACAGGGAAGGGAAGGGAAGGATGGCAAAGGCTCACACGAGAATCCACATCCAGCCTCGCCTGGGGGCCGCCCAGCCCCTGCCTGCAACACCCCCTCCAGGCTGCACGTAAACAACTTGCTCTCCCTCACCTCCCACTCTGGGCAGTCGAGGCAGTAGCTGGGGAGGTTTGGGGGTGAGTGGGACCACCACGTATCGAATGCCTACTGTGTGCCAAGCAATTTACACACAACCTCCCTGAATCCTAAGAGTAACCTATAAGGGGACTGACCCACTGTCATTTCACAGAAGCCAAGATCCTGACGTGAGGTCACTCAGAGGGGCCCCGCCCGCCAGGGAGTGTGTTGGAGCCCTGCACATCCTGGCTGTTTGGAGAGAGCTGGTCCCTGGGGCGTCTGGACGCTGGAGAGAAGTGCAGGGCACCCCTGGTGGCCGTGCCTGGCCCCAAGGCCCAGCCCTGCCCGCAGGCACCCAGACGCCCAGCAGCGGCCAGGCCGCCACTTCTCAAAGTTTCCTGTCTCAGCAGGTTCAGATGCCTTCTTTCAAAATACCAGGAGTAATTAGACCAGATGGACTAGCTCGTGCCAATTTCACTCCCTCCCTCAGTCTTTTTTTTTTTTTTAAATCGAGGCCGTTTTCAGTTAAATGAGAACAAAAAATGCATCCAAAACCCATAAATGAATACGGTATGTATACGGAATTTTTTTTAACACTTAGGATTTTGTAACAGCTGAGTTCTTCCTCTTCTTCTGTGGTTGGTTCCTGCCCCCTTCCTCTAAGCTGCTCTCAGCAAAGGCTCAGCGCCGAGGCTGCATTTGAGGGGACCAGAGATGACTTCTAGAAAGTCACAGTGCCCTGGGAGGGGGCGGCATGGGGACACGGCTCTCACCCCTTCAGCACTGGCCTAGACCAGGATGCGGTGGCAGAGCCTCCGCGGGAGTGGAGTCCGCAAAGACAGACTCCGGTCCCTGCTCTCCTGGAGCCTCGCCTGTTCTAGTCGGGGAAAGACACAGGAAAGGAATCGGTTGCCAGGGTATTTAGAGCAGTGTGGTCCTGGAGCTAAGTGGACTGGCGGAGCAGGAGAAGAGTCCGGCCCCAGACCCCGTGTGTAAGGTGAGGGGGCCACATAGCAGCCAGGAAGGACCGACTTCCACACTTGGTGCCAGAACAGGTGGGAAGACCCACAACAGGATCTCGACCTCACCCCATCGACACAGTCAGTGCCGGCGGACCCAACACCCCCACAGAAGAGGCAGCACAGCAGAGATTCGGGGAGATAATATGGAAACAGCTTCATGGTTTCAGGGGAGGGACTTCTTAAAGAGGACACCGAAAGCACTTACCACAAAGAAAAACACTTAATTCATCTGCTGCCCCAAAACTGAGACCTTCTGGTCACCTGAAAGCACTGCCGAGAGAGGGCAGAGGCGGCTCAGAGGAGGACAAGCCACTCGAGACATGCCATCTGATGAAGGGCTTCATTCGGAATGCGCAGAGAGTCCCTGTGGCCCCACACGGAACGGGCGGGCAACCCAGTCACTCTACGAAATGGGCGAAAGACCTGCGCCCTTCGCAAAGGAAGGAACCCAAGCGGCCAATTCAAGATTCTCAACCTTGCGGGCTTCAAGGGCATGCAAATAAAAGAGACATCGAGACACCAAGACGGCCACCAGATGGACACAATGCACACGCCCTGTAATACCTGGCGCTGGCAAGGAGGCGAGGCGAGCGCTGCTGCTGGGGGGGGAAGCCGGCACAGCCTCTGCTGAAGAGCTGGACAGCGTGTGACCTGAGCACTCCGCTCCTGGGGGCGGGGGCGTGCGTGCGCGCGCGGGCACGGGCACACACGCTCAGGAGTATACATCTGTGTGCACGAAGAGACATGTAAAATGCTCACAGCGGTATTATTTATAATAGCCCCAAAGCAGGGGAGTTTGGCATTGGACAGAATGGATAAATAAACCGTGATGTATTCACACGAGGAAATCCTGCACAACAAGGAGGAAAGAACCAACCACAACTGCCACGATGGCACGGAAAACATCTTACAAACATAATACTGACTGTAAGAAGCAGACACGGTACAACACCTGAGTCCATTTTCATAAAGTTCAAAAAGCAGGCAGGACCTACCATCTCGGGGTGAGGGGGCCGGATGAAACACAGCTTGCCCCATACAATTTGAACTTCGGACAAACAATAAATAATTTTTTTTAGTATAAGTACATTCAAAATACTGCATCGGACATACTCATTAAAAAATTATTCTCTCTCTGCCTCTCACCGACCCCTCCAAAATGGGATTGGTAATGGTGTCCTGTTGCCAGGGCAGAGCCAGGCCGCATTCATTCTTGGGTCACCAGAGCCCTGATGGTCCCCGTGGGCCTCAGAGTGTGTGCCTAATGAGAAGTCAGAACCATTCAAATCTGAGCCACCGGTCTCGGCAGCAGAGCATCTCCCGGCGGTAACACTTAGAGAAAAGGCTATCATGGTAACCATGAGTTTGCTGTCTGCTCCCTCCTCCCAGTTAGATTTGGTGGGTCCTCGACATCAAGGCCACCCTGGTCACACAGTTGTCCTCCTGAGTCTGGCACCAGAAGGTCTTCCCCAAGAGCAGGCTCAAGCATCCCTCTGCTTACAGGGCTTCATCAGCGTCCGGCAGGGGGACAGTGGCCCTCTAAGTGGGGGGGTTGGTACTGAGAGGACACCAGGCCCAACCACAGGGTACCTCCGCTTGCATGCCTCTTGTAACGGGCAGCTCATCACTCAGTAAGGCCACACTGCCTCGCCTCTGGGCTCCTGCCTACGGAATGGTCTTCCACACTGGTGAGAACCTGCCTCTTGTCACCGTCTTCTGTGTCTCTGCTCTGCCTTCTAGGACCACAGAGAACAGGTCTGCCCCTCGGCCTGGGTCAGCTCTGCCCACACACCCCAGATGCCACTGACATTAGATCACTCGTGGCTAATGGCTTACATGATCCCTGGTCCCCGCCTGCTGGTGTTACGATGCTACTGAACTCTCCACGTGCTCGTCATTATGTTAAGGGCACAGGAAAGAGAAGAGGAAAGCCCTGAACATCTGAATTTAATAATAACCACCATCAGCCTTGCTGTCCGTCCCCTCCTAATGAGCTGCCATATGCCCAGGCGGCTGGCTGAGCTCGCCCAGCCTGAACTCGACAGCCCGCTGTGCGTGGGGCAGACCCCACGCAGCAGGCAGTCGGCAGCCGGGCCACGAGGTTCCCTTCTTGGGGACTGGTTAGTGCCACTTCCCCTGTGTGACCTCACCTGGGGACACCACAGAGAGGACCCTGGTGGGCCAGTGCCCCCTTGCCCAGATGCAAGACAGAGGCTCAGAGGGACGTCATGACTTGCCAAGGTCAGACGTGGAGAGAGTCAGGGCAGGGGGGACATCTCTGGTGTGCTGGGTCTGGGGTACAAGCATCACTGAGCGTCAGTTCTGTCCATATAAGCCTTGTGTCCCTTCCAGGCCTTGGGTGTGATGTGTCAGGTCCCCACGGGTTGAGGACATAGGGCTACAGGCTGAGGGAGCTGTGACTTACTGAGCACTGGGCCCCAAGTAATGGCCACCACCCACCACAGCAGCCACCAGCCCGGCCTGGCAGCCCAGCCTCTGGCCTCTGCTCTCTTGCTGAGACTCGGGAAGCCCTGTGCAGCCCCCAGTGTACCCACGCCCACCCCGGCCTCCTAGCCTTTGCCCTGGCTATTCCCTCTGCCTGTCACACCCTTCCCCGGCCCCCATAGCTACTTGTATCTCCTCAGCCTCTGGCTCCCCTTGGGAAGCCTTCTCTGACCCCAGCTCCCAGGGCTTCTCTGCAATCCTTGTTGAATCAAGGAACTGGGAGCTGATGTGTCTCCCACAAGGATGTAAACCCAGTGAAGGCAGGAGCTGCCTCTGCCTGGTGCATGGCACATCCCCAGGGTGGCCATGGGACAAATATTTGATCAAGGGATTAACCGATCAGCAGGTGGCCATGAGAACATCATTTTGATCCCCAGATCTCAATGTCCTCATGAGGCAATAAGGCCATTCAGAGAACCAAGGGACAGATGACGAGCCCACGGTACCACGCCTGGCACACAGTAAGTCTTCATGAAAGGGCCTCCATCCTGGAGCAGACCAGAGTCAGGAGAACCACTCACTGTGTGGCCTGGGGCAAGCCACATCCACATCTGGCCTCCACTTGCCCATCTGTAAAATGATGCAGTTGCAGGCCTTGCCCTACCCTGGGGGCTGTTGGCTGTCAGTGGAATAGAGCTGTTTCTGCCCTGGTCTCCACCTGGGAGCTCCCCAGTAATAATAACCACAACCAACCTCCAGGGCGTGGGCTTCATCTGGATGGGCCCACACAGACCTCACAACCCTGCTAGAAGGTGAGTAGTATCATTTCCCTATATGGGGACCAGAGAGGCCAAGGCACTTGCCCAAAGTCACACGGCTAAGCAGTGGTGGTACCCCAATTCAAACAGCCCTTCCCTCCCACTCAACTGCCCAATCACTACTGTCACTGAGACTTCTGGTGGGGAGGGGGCCTGGCGGTAGGAGCCCACCTTCCCAGGCACGCAGGCCCCAGAGAGGCAGGTGGCAGCAGGAACTCAGGACTAATCCCATGGTGCCACGGAAGCACATGCAAGCACTGGCCCACACAGTGGGAGACTTAGCCCACCACCTGCTCCCTGCTCCCTGGCCCAGACGAGGTTGCTACAGGGAATGTCAGCTCGCGGCCTGCATCTCAGAATGCAAATGGGGGACCATTTAGCCCTCAGAGTTAACGGCTCTGAACCGAAATTAGGGCCACACACTGGGTTCTGGGCAAGGCTGTGTGGGAAGGGGGGCTCCACACAGCAAATAGCAAGAATGAAGTCTCTGTTCTCTGAAAGCCTGGTGCGGGCCCTGGGGTCAGCTGAACCCTCCTGACATCTTTACTGCCACCCCCTGGAGGAGGTGAGCCATCGCTCCCACTTTGCAGAGGAGGAGACTGAGGCACAAGAGGTTCAGTGACTCGCCCAGGGTCACACAGTTCACAAGAGGTGAGGCCAAGATTTGAGCCCAGGCAGTTTGGTTCCAAAGTCACGTGGTTAACTTCCACAGGATATGACTTTTTCAAAAGGTGGTGTGGGGGGGGGGGTTGAAAACCACTGGGCTAGCCCCTGACCCTCCTGGGCCCCTCCCCCATTGCCCACGTCCCCACCTGCACCTCACCTCGTATTCCCATCACTCGGCTCACCTCCAGGCTTTTGCTCCCACAGGCTCCTCCTTCTACAATGACCTCTTCCAGTTTTTTGTCTAAACAGACTTGTCTTCCAGGTCTGGGCTCTACCAGCCTGCCAGGCAGACTCAGCCACCTCCTGTCCTCGGCCCCAAGCTCACCACATCCCCAGGTGCCCCACCAGTCCTCATCTGGGACCTCAGAGATCCCGAGGAGGGTGTATGGAGACCTTGTACATGGTGAGGACTGGGGAGATGACAGCAGGCATGTCCTGGGGCCCAAGGAAGGCAGGATAGCCCAGCATCTCCCCTCCACCCCAGGTGGAGGCCTTGGCAGGATGGGGCCATGTCCCAAACCTGCCCACAGCCTCTGGCCAGCAGGTGGTCACCATGTGGCGTCAACCAGGGCAGCCCAGGGGTATCCCAGACACACTGTCTGTAACGGCTCTCCCTGAAGCCCCTGCATGTGTACAGGCCCCATGTCTCCCCCAGATGGCCCGTCAGCCTCCCTGTGTGTGCTGCTCTGGCTGATGGCGCAGCCTCTGGCCCTGTTACCCCTCCATGTCTGTGGATTCCCTTCTCTTCCCTCATGGCTCAGGTCACCTCACTCCCTCCAGGGAGCCTTCCGGGGTGAAGTCACTCTTTCAAGCACATGAGGACTCTCCCTTCTGTGTGTGGTATCCTCCTCATCTGCCAGCATTTGGCACCCTGTGGCTATTGCCAGCTGGGCCTCTAAGGGCCAGTCAGTCTGTCCACCCGTAGAATGGGGACAACAAATCAGTTCTCACAGGGCTGCATGAGGACTGGAGACAATTCCTATAGAGAGTTAAGCCCAGGGCCCAGCTGACTGTAATTGCTCACGGATGATTTGCTGACAGATCATCATTGCCATGCTCTTAATCATCACCACCACCGACATCGTCATCACCGCCACTGACATCGTCATCACCACCATCATCACCTTCATCACCACCATCATCACCATCACCATCACTGAAGCTGCTCTGGACACAGTGACCATCACGCAGAACAGTCATGATCCTTTCTCACTTTGATCCCCACTCAGCCAGGTGAGCTCAAGGATAAGGCCCGATTGCTCTGTGTCCCCAACAGAAAACAAAGGCTTGATGTGCACTTGTGATTTAAACAACTGCCGTCCATGGTACAGCAAATCAGGCCTTTGGCCTTCCATGAAAATTTCACCTGCCTCTCCTCAGTCTGGCTGATCACCATCACCCTCCATACATGTAACTTTCGTGTGTGTCTGAGGGACAGACAATAGGGAGGGTCCTAGCATACAGAATAATGGTTACAAGCAGGGATTCTGAATTGGCACAACATTGTAAACTGACTATACCTCAATAAAAAAAAAAAAAAAAAAGCAGGGATTCTGAAACCAAACTGCCTGGATTTAATCCCAGCTCTGCCCACTCCTAGCTGTGTGACCTTCAGCAAGGCCCTCACTCTCGCCGTGCCTCAGTTTCCTCACCTGGAAAATGGGGATAATAAACCCATGATACCTGTCTATATGTGAGACAGTATCACATATATAACTATCTGCCAGGTATGGGGGAACCAAGGCTCAGAAAGGTGGAGCAACCTGTGCAGTGTCACACAGCAAGTGAGGGGAGAGCTGGCCCTGAGTGCCTCCGTTTCCCCCAGCCCCACTTCCGTCTGTGGCCTCAGCCTCCGCTCGTCCGTCCCCGCCCCGCACAGCTGCGCTCTCAGCAGCGGCAGGACAGCGCCCGCCCGCCCGCCGGCCACCGGGCACACTCACCACGGGGAGCCGTAGATCCGGAAGCCCCGCACGGTGACCTCCGAGTCCTGCAGGTAGATGCAGTTGGTCAGCAGCGACTGCACGTTCTCGTAGTTCTCCGGCTTCAGCTTCGACACGGAGGGGAAGTAGTAAAAGTCCTGCTTGATGAGGTCGGCCATGAACTCCTGGTCGAAGGTCAGCTCGTGGTTGCCGGCGATCACGATCTTGTACTCATACGGCAGGCTGCCTGCAGGGGCCGACACGACAGACACGACCCGCCGCTGCCGGCTTCCGGAGCCACAGTGCCGCTGAGGGAGGGGGGCGGACAAGAGCCACCGGAACCCCTGGCGGAGCCGACCCACCCTCCCTCCCAGCAGGTGCCCTCTGATCAGAGGCAGCAGCAGCCTGTCATCGTCCCCGCAGCCTGCTTGCCCCGGCTTCTGCTGGGAGATCCACCGCCAGCCCCCTAGATCCACGGGAGGAGGCTGGACAGCTTCCTCCAGAGCTTCTGAGCTGCAGCGTGCCTGGCCTCGTCCTCAGGACCTCCCTGCCTCTGTTTCTCCTGTCTGGGCCATTTGTCCACTGGAAGGGGACACTGCCCTGGGCCCCAGCTCAAGCCCTCCCCAGCCTCACTGTCTCAGACCCCTCCACCAGGGGTCTGACTTGTTAGCCTCCAGAGTAACAGGAATTGCAAGTTCTCTGCAGAGCCCAGGACCAAACTTTGGAGACCTTATGCTTGGGAAAGATCACGGTGGCCGTCCCCACTCCCACTGCCATGAAATTCAAAGTCAAAACACAGTCTAAGTGGGATCAAAACAAAACTGTGCTTAATACACACTGAACTAATCCTAGGGTCCTTCCAGCTCTGCTCTCTACAAAGACCAGGCAGTTCTTCCACACCGTGCTCCTTCCTCTTTCTTCCTCTGGGTCCTACTTGCAGGTGCCCTAAGCAGGTGGGTGCACTGCCTGCCCCGTGAGCTGGCTCCAGGGCAGCCCCTCAGCCTCAGTAAACTGACTGCCATCCGCCCCTGCGCCCTACCACCCCCCGGGAGCCAGCCTGACCCCAGGCTCAGGCCCCTAACTCCCCACTTCCCACCGGCCTCAGCGGCCTGGCTCCCCGGGCCTGGAGAAAGTCACGATGCTACCTGTGGACCCTGATTAGGAGGAAAAATGAATGTTGAAGGTGAACCCCAAGGCCCAAGCCTCTCTCCCAGCCCCACTCCGAGGAGGTGCCCTGGTGCGTCAGGCAAACACACACCAGGGATGTGTGAAGGTGCCAGCCCAGCACGGGGGCCTCAGGGAGATGGAGTGTCCAGGCAGAGAATGCTGACATTTCACAACCACTTCAGAGAGCAGTAACTGCGGCCACTGAACGGAACTTCTAAATGACTTGAACCCTGGTTTTTGAAGGAGTCGGTACAAAAGACACGAAACTTTACTATGCATCTGTTTCAGCAAGAAAGTCACTTCTCTTGTCCCGAATTCAGCATAACTGGCTAGTTAGCAGACCCCAGGGGGTCCTGGGGTGCACACGTATGAGTCCTACTAAGCGCCAGGCACTGAGTCAGACGTGGACCCCGAGGCTCAGGAAGCTGGGGGGGTGACATGCTGGGGGACACAGGGCCAGGAGGTGGCAAAGCTGGATTCTCAGCTAGTCCTGTGACCCCAGACTTCCCACCCACTCCGGGATGGCCCGGGAAAGTGCCCTCGACAAGGTGGGGACACAGAGCTCTGTCCTGACACAGTGAGAGCTTTGGCCATGCCTCTGGCTCCGGCCTCCCGTCTGGGGGCCTCAGGGGGATGTGAAGGGGAGTCTGCCCAGAGGACCTCGACCTCTGGGCTCCTGCACATGGGGAAGAGGGGGCACTGAAAGGGCGAGAGACCCCCTGAGCTAACACAGACCCCCACCTCAGAAGGCACCTTCTCCATTGCCAGGTGACCATGTCCACACAGGCGCACACACAGGGCAGAGCGCCCCACTTTGGAGCCAGCTGACCTGGGTTCAAGTCCCCAGTCTGTCCCCTCTCATCCAAGCAAGTCCCTTAACCTCTCTGAGCCTCAGTTCCCCCTCTGGTCAAGGTGAGTGTGCTGATAACTGCTCCTTTCTGGGACTAAGGACCTCACCTGGCCCCCAGGCTCCACTAAGCCCCTTCCCAGTGGCGGGCCCACCCAGGGATAACAGTCCAGGAACAGCAGAGCCTTCCCACCCTCAACCATGACCCAAAACTCCATCTCCTCCAGTGTGTGAGCTTTCCGTCAGAAACCCAATTCCAGAAATGCCTCTTCTCCAAATCCTGAGGACTGCTTGCCTTCCCGGGAACTGAGGTCCACAGTGCTGGATCAGATTGTGATCAGACTCAGCTCCTGATAAGGTTCTAGGAAGAAGCCCGTTCTCCCAGCCCCGCGTCAGCTCCAGGAGGGAGCAGGGCAAGCTTTATGGCTGTGCCATACAGTAAAGTTCCAAGCACCATAATTACAACTATTATTACAGTCTAATTGCAATGAAAGGGAAGCACCCAGAACTCAGATAGAAACTTCTCCACTCCCCTACCCCACCCCTGCAGCTGGGACCTGCACGTTCTGCCTGTGCAACACGGCAGCAGCGAAGGGCTGTTGGATGGCTGCCCGATTCCCAGCCTGGCCACGGAGAAGCCGGGGAGCCCGGCACAGAGAGAGAGGTTTTCTACCAAACAGGCAGAAAACTATCATCTGTTCGTCACTGCCTCACCAGCCACAAAGACTTCTTTACAGGTGTGAGAAAATAGTGTTCTCTCTTATCTGGTGTTTATCAACTCTGGGAGGCTAACTGATGCCAAGCGTGGGCTCCAGGCGCAGACAGCTGGGTCCCAGACCCCGCTCTGCCACTCCCCAGCTATGAGATTTAATCCCCCCAGGCCTCTGTTTCCTCACCTGTAAAATGGGAAGAATAATGCCTCCTCGCAAGACTGTTTTGGGATTACACAAGACAAAGAATGCAAACGCACAAAAGACTTTTGATGTTCGAAAAAAGTCAGGCTCCCTGGGCCAGAGTTTGCAAACTAGAAGCCTGCAGGCCAGCCCTGCCCACAGACATATTTTGTTTGGTATAACTTTCTAGGTTTTTTTTTTTTAATTTGAATTTGTTGCCAACATTAAAAATTGGACAAATGCCCAATAAAATGTCATTCTTTCTATTTTCAAAAAAATCAATCAATCAATTTGAAAACTCTCAGGACCCTGGCCCAGGCAAGTGCTGAGTATCTGTGCCTTCTGCAGACGGGAAGCAGAGGTCGGTTCCCCATCCCCACCCGTCCCCACTACTCACAGCAGCCCACCTCACTCACTTTAAGGTCCTGCGCACTCCGCAGCGTTTGGGTTTTGGGCCTTTGCACAGTCCCTGGAGGCACAAAGGGAACACAAGCCTGGCCCCTGCCCCCGCGGTGCTGCCCACCAGGCCGTGGGTGTGAGTGCTCCAAGCCCTCTGCTTCCTCGCCTCGCCCATCCCTTGCCATCCCAGCCCACCCCGCCAGGCCCGGCCTGGGGTGCCAAGCAGTCTGCTTGTTCCCCTCGCAGGAGAGCTTTAGAAGCAAAGAGTAGATGTGTTGGCTTCACCCATCTCCATCCTGAGCAGGAAGGGTCGTGGAGGGCAGCACAGAGAAAGCTGCTGTTTCCTGGGACTCACTGTGGGGCAGCCACCATTAGTAAGGGGCTGGGCCCTCAAATCCCCACAGACCCTCCCTAGGAAGGCTGTCACCTCCACCTCGAAGCTGGAGAATGAGGCTCCGAGGTCAGGAACCTGCCCCCAGGTGAGCTGGGGAGGTGATGCCAGATCCTTTCAAGGCCACCAGACCGGAGCCAGCTGGGGAGCCCCACCCCACCCCCGATGAGCCCCTTGCCACACTGCAGGAGGGGGTGGAGCAGTGGCCGCCGCTGACTGCCTTCAAGCTCTGGTGCTCTGCGTCTCCACTTCACGTCACCCGTCCATCCCGCTCCAAGCGATGCCCCGGCTGGGGGAGCTGGAGCTGAACTGATGTGTTCACGTCTTGTCTCTGACTCGGCGTGTGACTTAAGCAAATTAGTGAATTACTCCAACTGTACGTACAGTTTCATTTATTTCCGCAGCTCCTGACTACCAGGGATGAGGAAGTGGGCAGGAGTGTCATCTCTCCTCTGTTCCCCGACCTCGGATCAGAGGAGGTAACTGAGGTGTCTTCCCTTCCAGGGAAGGGTGAAGGGGGACAAGGACCAGCTCTCGTACAAAAAGCCAAGCAGGGGGCAGGGGTCACAACATGCTGCATGACACCCTCAAACACTGTCTGGTCTGTCCCAGAAGGGCGGGTGCCACATGGTTTGGAGGTGAGGGGCTCGTCTGTGAACACAGGAACCTTCCAGCACCATGCCCTTCTGAGCTGGAGGTCCAGCCACAAACACATCTGTCTGGATGGCCACTTGGACCTGGCAACTCGGCAACTATGTGTAACCTTCAAGGACACTTCAGTATTACTATCCCCATTTTACCTCTGGGAAAACCAAGGCTCAGAGAGGTGACACAAATCAATAATAAAGTGGTGAACAAGCACAGAGGGCAATGGGCATTTGACAGTCTTTGTGGCTTGGCCTCATCGAGCTCATCCTGCTACACTCCCTCTCAGTGGGGAGACAGATCAACGGAGGGATGATGGGTGGAGGACAGATAATGGGTGGATGGAGGACAGATGGATGAATGCACTTACAAATCGATCAATCCATCCTGAGATAGCTCTGTCTCCTTTATGCCAACTGACCTCTGTCTGCCTGGATCCCTCTCTTTCCTCCAAATTCTCCCTCCAACTGTCCTGGAGAGACTTGTTTTTAGACCAACATCCCTCACCCATAATCCTGACCGACCCTCCCTGACTCTTCTCCCATTGGACCTGCTCTCTTGCAGGCAGAGGCGGGAGACCAGAATGAAGGCTCCGGTGTGGCTTGACGGCCACAGAGGCGAGTGGGAAAGCTCTTCTCCATTCAGGGGCTGCTCCCTCTGTCGTTATAACCTAAAGCTGCGTCAGATGCTCACATCACCCCACAGCACTTACCAACCTGACTGTGGATAAAATGCTCAATGACCAATCATCAGAGGCTCTCTGGCTTAGCTTCACATCTCCCTCCTGTACTTGGGTAGTGAATGGGGGAGTGTTTGGGGGGGGGCCCAAACTAATTGATTTGTAGGGACTTGGTGTAGAAAAAAATGAGATGAGTATAAACTCTTCTGCCCGATGCCTGCCCAGAAGAAATTAATGCTGTTCCCTTTGCCCTTTCTCATGGCTGTCCTTCCTGGCAGCACCTGAACCCTGGCCGGAGGAGGGGTTCTCCAGCAGGTGTCCAGGTGGCCATGCCAGCTTGGTGATGCTCCCAGAGGGGACGAATGGGCCCGATGCCTTTTTACACCCACCCCCCTCAGCTCAGAAGCAAAGAATCAAGTTATCCTGTCCCAAAAGCCCACCAAGCTGGAAACTTGCTTTCTTCCCTGAAGATGGGCCCTACTGTAAACCCCCGAGCCCTGGTCAGCTGCCCACAAGCCCTGACTGAGCACGAGCTGTGCTCCAGAAGCTGGATGAGGCACTGCTGGGGACACACTGGTGACCAAGGCTCAGCCATGAGGGCAGCACCAGAAATGACATGCAGAGCTTCCAATCCACACCACTTATTGGACAGAGGAGGAACCTGGAGCCCAGAGAGGGGAAGGGGCTTGCCTGAGGTCACACAGAGAGACAGCAGAGAACCAGCACTCGAACCCTGGCCTCCCACACCCAGAATGCAGAAGAGCTGTCACATCAGCCTCTAGGACATGCTCAGGGAGCTGAGGGCAGGAAAGATCGGAGGACATTCAGGCAGAGTAGTGCAGGGACTTGAGGGACGGCTTAGCTCCCGGGCCGGGTGGGCCATGCTGGGTGAGCCAGGGCGCTGCTCTCCCAGCCTCGGATCTCTGGGAAGCAGCACGTCCTCATGGAAACCAGCGCTCCTCTCTGCTTTTCAGAACGGGTGGGCATTGTTAAGCATTTGTATTCTGTGTGAAAACGTTCAGCCCATCTTTCCAAAATGCTTCCCTCCTTCTCAGCCAGATCACTTGAGATTCTGGCCTTTGCTAGCCATGGATTTGCTGGTGGTAAAAAAAGACTATCAGGTATTAATCAGCAGAGCCCTGGAAGATGCCCATGCTGTTTTAACTTTTCACTTGACATCCATACCCCAATAGATACGCATCCACATGTACATTCCATACAGCAGAAACCGTGCACGCAAAAGAGGGACGCAAAGGAATCTCCGCTACTTGTGCTTCCAAGATTAATCTCCCTCCGAAAGGTTTCAGCTCTTCACCGCTGACACTCATCCATCCCATTTAACAGGAAGTGCTGCCTCCAAACTGCATAATCTGTTAAATTCAACAAGATACGTGCACGCTTCTCCCTCATCTATGCCGTTCCCGGAGCGGCGTATGGAGCCCGGCGGGGCTTTTGTGTTCTCTAAATGCAGCCGCCATCAGGCAAATGCCCACTTACGGCTCCTTCCGCCCATTCCCGCCTCGCAGAGCACCGCGGAGGGGAGCGGAAGAAAGAGACAGCGTAACGATCTCTGATTGCATTTTGAGTGCGTCTTTGACAGTTCTGTTTAAACACTCGCCGACGTCTGGGAGAGTCACATGAGCAGACTCCTTGGGATGGCGCTCGGTCTAGAATAACTCTGGAGTGGAGACAGCTCCGCGAGTCTGAGGATGCGAACCAGCGATGCAGGCCTGGAGTTCCGTGTGCAGCCCGAACGGCGCGGGAGGCTGAACACCACGGGTGTCCGGGCCAATGGCGGGGCTGAGAGACGGGGACACACTGCCCGGGCTGCGCCGCGCGGAATCTGGTGACCCCGCCGTGACCCTTCCCCGGTGCCGGGCCCTGTGATGAGCGATTTACACTCAACGCTTCTAGACACCGTTAGAAAGCAAGTCTGAACCCCATCTCTGCCTCTTGCTGGCTTCCGGCCTGGAGTGAAAACCCTCACTTCTCTGGGCCTCAGCGACCTCCTCTATAAAGGCAGAACGCTTAGAGTTCCTCGCAGAGTTCTTGCTGCAGTCACACTAGGAAAGACCTGCAAAGCGCCCGCACTGTGCTCCTACCGAGGTTTGTTTTAATCAGGCGCGGTAAGACTGGAAGACACGGAAGTGACTGTCCTGAGAACGAAGTTACACTCCCAGATCTCTAGAAACGGGGCAAGAGGGCAGAGGACAGGCCAGTTTGGATAATTTGGGCAGGCTCTGGGGCACAGGGCTGTCCCGAGTTGCCTGCTGCCAGGCCCTCGGGTGATCAGGGCAGTGTGTGTGGGAGCCCCACACAGGAGGTGGCCGGGGTGGAGTGTGGTCTCTGGATCGGCTGGTTGGCTTGTGAAAGGTATGCCCAGAGGTGAGTCCTTTACCATCTCTAGAATGAGCTAACCCTAAAATTAGTGGGGGGTCCCTCCAGGCTCTGCCAGCCGCCGAGATGCCAAAGACCCTGAATTCAGAAAACTAAAGGCATGATTTATACAAACTGAATGGCAGCTGTTATCTTTAGAGGCTGTTAGGAGGGTTAAATGCCGTGCTCAATTATGAAACCCAGAAATGTCAGCTGGGGAGATGAAGAGGAGAAAAGAGGTCACGTGCCTGGGGTCACACAGCAGCACTGGAGTCCAGGTCACTAGCCCAGACCTGAGTCTCAAAATCCCAGGTGGGACAGACACATCCTGAGAGGGCAGGCCCGGCCCTGCCACCCAGCCTTGCCTGGCCTGCTTGGGTCCCACATGCAAGGGCCCTGGATTCACAACCAAACATTGATGCCCAGATTTAAAAGGCGAAAGCAATTTTTCTTCTGTTTCCTCCTAATAGCCAAAATGTTTAACTTTCAAACATTTGTTTTTCCTGGGAAATGTTTTAAAAACAGGAACATTCAGTCCTAATCATCATTAAATGCTCGTTTTAATTGCTACTGCAGAGCACATGTGACTTACGACTTTGTGCTTCTCCCAAAATTTAGGCCTCCTGTAGCCAGAAAGATTTTGTAGGGCCCTCCCCAGAGGTCATAGCCTGACAGAACACACAGGCCCAAACACTTCAAAAAAGGCCCACCATGGCCCTCACAAGCTGGTACCCAAGGATGTAACACGTATTCAGAACTCAAGGCTACGACGCTGCCTCCAGGCCAGGCCCCACTGGTACCCTGACCTTTCCACAGCCCTCTGGGCTGCTTCAGGCCTCCTAACCTCTGCACATGCTGTTCCACTCACCTTGGACTCTCTTCCTGCCCTGCTTTCTGAGTCAACTCCAATTCAACTCCCCCTTCTCCAGTGGGCCCAAGTGCCATTTCCTCCAGGACGCCTTGTATGAGCACTCGCTTTCATCCACCCCCGACACTCGGGGCCCCTCCCACCCAGCCTGTGCTCTCGCTGTCGGCTGGGGTGTCGGCCTTCCCCACCAGCCCAGTGCTCCTCCCGGGCTGGGACCTACGCCTGGCACAGGGCTGGCTATAGGGTGGGATCTCATACACATGCACGGAATCATCCACTTAGGACAGATGACAAGGGTCAGATGGTGAGGTCAATGACTCACCGAAGGTCCCCCCAGCAATCCACAATGGAATATTCCAGAAGGCTAATTTAATTACGGCAAATTTGTTTGACCTCAGCTCTGCACCAGCTCACTGGACTCAGGGTAAGGCCTTGACCTTCTCAGGCCTCAGTGTCCCCATCTGTCCCATGAGGAGGTGACACAGAGGTCCTGACCTCTGAGAGCCCTTTCAGCTTTCTAAGACCCTCCAGGTGGTTCCGGGATGGGGGTTCCCAAAGCAGGTGTTAATAGCATCAAACAGCAGGACAAAAAGGGTGCTTACACAGGACAGGGCATTTTGCTGACATCTTGTGAAGCCGACAGTAAAAGAATAAAAAGGTATGACCCTCCTCAAGATGCAAAACATGCTGTGGCCAGAGCCCCAGGCGGCTCAGGGTCCCAGGCTTAGGAGCGAGGTCTGACCTGGAACCTACAGGTAGGCCCAGGCCCCCTCACACCATTCCCTTCACCCCCAAAACTCCATAGAAGAGAGGGTGCGTGCTCTCAAAGGAAGATAACAGCTTCACAGAGCCACATTTAGGGACCATCAGGCTCGAGGGAGGATGGGCAGTGAGGCTGGAGGCTGACCAGCAGGAGAACAACGTGACTGTGGAGACCCCAGGCCCCTTCCCCACTGAGCTCTTAAATTCTGGAAGCCAGTGTGGAAACTGGAGAACTCATCTCTGGGGGAAAGACAGGTCCAGGAGGAAAAATTTATAGCTGTTGATATCAGAGACTCCCCAGAGAGATGGCCAGGTCCCCATCATGGTCCATCCCCGCCCCCAACACACACACACACACACACACACACACACAGCTTACCCACAGCTTTCAGATGTCTGGTTCTCAAACACAACACACGGGATCACCAGGCCTCTGAGAAGAAACCTCCAAGCTGAAAACAGAGGCAGAGGCCAAAACAAGAAGAAAGGAAATTGGAAGAAACGGGGCTGATGCCAGGGTAGGGGGTGATTTATATATAATTACCACCGTCTGTGAGATGATAGAAGATATTGCACCCATGAAACTCTAGAAGGGTGCTCTTAAAAGAAATTAAAATGTGGCAGAATTTTAAATTTTTGGTTAAAGAGTAGAAAGATGGGGTTGAGGAACTCTCCCAGAAACTGAAACACAAAGACAGTGAAGTGAGGACCAGGCCAGGAAAGGGAGAAATCAGAGAATCCAGACCAGAGGTCTAACATCTGAGTACTACGGAAAAGAAGTCAGGAAAAAAGAGAGGAGGGAAATTTTGGGGAAAAGTGTATGAGAGAACGTCCTCGGATTAAAGGACAATGTTTGCTTCATTAAAAGGGTTACCTCAGTGCCCACAATAATGAATGAAAAACACCCACCCTCGAGGCACACTGTCCAGAAACAAAACAGGTCGTAAACAAAAGATGAGATATCTGAACAGCGACACTGGAAACTAAAAGAGTATGGAGCAATGCCCTCCAAATTCTGAGGGAAGATGATTTTCTACCTAGAATTCTACACCCAGGCAAACTATCAGTGAAGACTGAGGACAGAATAAAGACTTTTTCTGACATGCAACTTTGCCAAACTTTACTCTCCAGTGCATTCTTTCTCAGAAAGCTACTGGAGGGTGTGCTCCACCAAAATGAGGGAGTAAACCAAGAAAAAGTAATGGTATCCCAGAAGCAGAGCCTCCAAGACAGAAAGAAGGCAAAGGAAGAAGATGGTAAAGGGACATCCCAGGACAACGAGTGTTCACAGGCCTGGACGGCAGCCAGTCCAGACCTGGGCAAGGGTCGGAGGCTCAGGAAGGACAAGAAAAACGAGCCAACAGACAGCCTGGCCCAGCTCACCACACTGCTAAGGGGCACTTAAAACTCTGCGGGAGACAGAGATGGACCATGATGGGGACCTGGAAAAACAAGCAAACAAACCAAACAATTAACTACTTTAGGAAAAACAATAGGTTATACAATGAATATTTAACCAAAAACCATAATGGGACTATATTAAAAGGATGAGAGAAGAGATGTGTATATATGGGTAGAGAGACGGTCTCTATATTTTTATTTTTCATTGTAAAAGATTAAAAAGTATGTCTAAAATTGAAAAATAAAAAAACAGCAATTTAAGGCTGTTACTTAGAGACACTGTGGTAATAAAGCAGCAACTACCAGATTTGCATGGGGAATGGGACTCGGGACTGGGGAGGGGAGCTGGGGACAGGGCTGCTGGCTTTACTGTAAGCCTTGTAGCACGTTGCGACTCATTGTGTACATGTATTACCTTAATGTAAATAAAATGTTTAATTAAGTAAAAAGAAGGCATCAGAGAAGGGAGGGTATAGCTCAGTGGTGGAGTGTGTGCTTAGCATGCTTGAGGTCCTGGGGTCCATCCCCAGTACCTCCATTTTAATTAAAAGCCTAATTATCTCCCCCTAACAAATAGTAAAATAAAAGTTAAAAAATAAGAAGGTATTGGGGCCAGGCACTCCCAGTCGACCTCCTAGCTCCCCCAGAGAAGCCTGACCTCTCACTTGTTCTACCTGTTGCTCAAAAACCTAGAACCATATTAAAAGGGGTCACAGATAAGACTGATCAAGAGACAGAACAGGCAGGAAGCCTAACCTGGTTGACCCCTCTGAGATTCGGAGGGTCTAAGTGCTGGGATGACTCTGGCAACCAGGATCAAAGGCAGGTGATCAGGCCAGACAGCGCCTCACCTGGCAGGGCAGACAGCCACTAATGACATCACAGGTGGCACCTGCTGAGAGCCTGAGACAGGCCTCCGCATACCCTCTGTCTAACCCTCACAACAGCCCCAGAAAACAGGCAGTATATTGGCAGAAGAAGAAGTTGGGGGCTCCGTGAGGTTAAATAACTACCAAATTGGTAAGCAGAGAAGTGGGAGTCTGAACCCAGATCCATCTGCAACTGAAGCCGTGATGTCTCCATGTCTGTCACAACCACCAAGATATAACACATATGCCAGAGTTTTTGCATTAAACATTCCTCAGAAAAAAAGTCACCATATACTTGAATCCTTACAAAGTCTCCCCTCTTATGAGGAGTTCTCAATGACTCTATTTTAAACAACATAATTTTGTTGGAGATATCTGTGGCTGCTGTAAACAAGCCTTTATAAAGACCATTTTGAAAAGCAATACAGATGTTAGAACAAATTAAACGAGTTCGGCAAAGGTGCAGGATACGAAAACGATGGGCAAAACGAGCAGTTGCGTTCCTATATACTAACAATAAACAACCTGAAAAGGATATTAAGAAAACAACCCTATTTGAAATAGCATCAAAAAGAGTAAAATACCTAGGATTAAATTTAACCAAGGGGGTGAAAGATTTATACATTGAAAACTCCAAAATGTTTGCTGAAAGAGACTAAAGAAGACACCAGTAGGTGGAAAGACATCCCGTGCCCCTGGCTTGGAAGACTTCATGTTCACGTTCTTAAGATGTCAAAACTACTCAAGACCAACTATGGATTCAATGGAATCCTGACCAAAATCTCAATGATATTTCTTTCAGGAATAGAAAATCCATCCTAAAATTCATACGGAATCTCGAGGGACCCTGAATTGCCAAAATCATCTTGAAAAAGAAAAACAAAGTTGGAAGACACACTTGCTGATTTCAAAACTGACTACAAAGCTGCAGTAATTAAAACAGTATGGCAGCGGCATAAAGACGAGCATATAGACCAATGCAGTAGAACAGAGAGTCCAGAAATAAGCCCTCACACATATGGTCAAATGATTTCTTACAAAGGTGCCAAGATCATTGAATCAGAAAAGGACAGTCTTTTCAACAAATGGTGCTGGGAAAACTGGACATCCACATGCAAAAAATGAAGCCAGACCCTTACTTAACAACATATACAAAAATTAACTCAAACAAGAACAAAGATCTAAAGGTAAGAGCTAAAACTAGAAAACTCTTCAAACATAGGGGGAAAGCTTCATGACATTGGATTTAGCAATGATTTATTGGATATGACACCAAAAGTGCAGGCAACAGAAGAAAAAAATGTATCAAAATTTAAAACTTCTGTACATCAAAGACATCTTCCGCAGAGTGGAAAGGCTACCCATAGAATGGGGGAAATACTTGCAAATCATATTTCTGGTAAGAGGTCAGGATCCAGAATATATAGAGAACTCCTAAACTCAACAACAACAACAACAACAACAAAAAAAAAACCAAATAATCTGATTCAAAAACAGACAAAGGACATGAATTGAGATTTCTCCAAAATGGCCAACAAGCACATGAAAAGATGTTCAACATCACTGATCGTTAGGAAGCCGCAAATCAAACTATGAGATAACAACCACACATCCATCAGGATGGCTACTATCAGAAAAGCAGAAAACAGCACGTGCTGGTGAAGATGTGGAGAAATGACAGCTTTGTGCACCATTGATGGGAATGTCAAATGGAACAGCCACTGTGGAAAAACAGTACAGAGGTTTCTCAAAAAACTTAGAACTAGCATGTGATCCAGCAATTCTGTTGCTGCGTATATAGCCTGAAGAATTGGAAGCAGGGACTCAAACAGGCATTTGTACACTCATATTCACATTAGCATTATTCACAATAGCTAAAAGGCGGGAGTAACTCAAGTGTCCATCAAGAGACAAATGGATAAATACAAGGTGGCATGTCCACACAAAGAATATAATTCAACCTTGAGAAGGAAGTAAATTTGACTCATGCTACAACATGGAGGAACCTTGAGGACATTAAGCTCAGTGAAATAAGCCAGTCACAGAAGAACAAATACTGCATGATTCTATTTATATGAGGTCCCTGCAGTCAAATTCATAGAGACAGAATGATGGGGGCTGGGGGAGGGGGAGGGAGTGTTTAATGGAGACAGCGTTTCAGTTTGGGAAGATGAAAAGAGTTCAGGAGATGGATGGTGGTGATGGTTGCACAACAGTGTGAACGTACGTAATGCCACTGAACTGTGCACTTTAAAAAGGTTAAAATGGTAAATGTTTTGTATGTTTAATCATAATTTAAATTTTAAAAGAATCTTAGAAAGAGAACCGAGGGCCCTGAATCGCAGACACTAGAATTGTGAGTAGGTAGAATGGTAGGTTCTAGGAACTCTTAACAGTCCTAAAAGTGCCACTTTTACAGAATTTGAGCGCCCTGGAGGCCAATTATTCTAATCTTAGAAGCAAATAATTCTAGAATTTCAGACGTCGTCAAGGTTTGAGGTGGAGAGGGACTGAGTGGCTGTCTAGAGTCTCGGCCCCCTCACCCTCCCCTCTTCATCAAGAAGACCTAACTGAGAGGCTCCAGGCCAGGAGCCTGTACCTGCTTCCACCCTGCCAGAAAATTCCTAGCATGTGTTTCACCTGGGGTTTGACAGCCCTGGGGGGGATATATTGGGCCCTCGAGTTACTGAACAAACCTTCTCCCAAAAAGTTCCGCTGGTACCTTCTGACACCTACAGACAACCCATTTAAAGGGGGAAAAATTGGCCCCAAACGAGATTGTTTGCAGTAGCAACTGAAATAAGTATTTGGAAATGATTAAGACTAAAGGTTCCTAGTTTTTAAATACTTCTTAATAAAACCAACTATTTTTGGAGGGGAGGGTAGAGCTCAAGGGGTAGAGTGCGTGCTTGGCATGCACAAGGTCTTGGGTTCAATCCCTAGTATCTCCTTTAAAAATAAATAATAAATCTATTCACCCCCCCCAAACAAACAAACAAGCAAACAAAACCACCTGTTTTAAAGCTAAATAAACATTTTGGGTATTAAGATATACGAAAGCAAAATCACCTTGCCACTTGTGTTTATGCATTCCTTTATTCCACAGTCACTTCCCTTGGCCCTCGTAAGTGTCGGACCCTGTGCTGGGAGCTGGGAACAGAGAGGTCCCGACCCAGCCCATTCTGCTGTCGTCCTAAAGTGGGAAAGACACACACGAGCAATTTGGGATCTGCAGTGGGGGTGATACCAAGTCATAAGGAACCATAAACAGCAGTGAGTTTTCCTTTCCCGGACCAGGAGTAAGGGAGGGGCTCCAAAAGGGTGGGTAAGAGGGGAGATCTTAGAAACAGGTGTCATGGGTGAATAGCAGCTCCCCAGGCAGACGAGGCTGGGAAGTGTATCCTGGGAAGAGTAACCCCACACAAGCAGGCATGGAGGTGGGAAAATTCACCTGCCAATTCGGCAACCGCCTAGAATCCCTGGGCAGACGAGGGTGCGAGTGGAGGCAGGCCTGGGAGGGACAGATGGAATCACACCAGGAGGGGCCTAACTTCACCCAGGACTCCAGCAGGGAACCAGTGAAGGGTGTTAAGGGGGAAGAGGACACAGTTGGATCAATGAACAAAAAACTTCAATGAACATAAAACAGTATGACAAACGTTAGTCTGGAAAGTGACTATTTTGAGAGGTTGGGATGCTACCAGAGGCAGCCCCACTTTGTCAGCTCTACTACCCCTTCAGTGTCGTGGCTGTCAAACGAGCCCAGAATTAGCTCCAAACGGCCCTCCGCGAGCTCTCAGATCTTCATTTGCATCGTGCGCACTCGGAAAGGTGTGAAATTCTTCTTCTTAAGAAAAATCAAAGAAATAAACCTACATACACTTTAAAAAAAAAAAAAACCCTGATTTCCTTTAAAACAAATTTCAAAGAACTAAATCCTAACTTTTAACTATCTGATTTTTTAAAAAAGAAAGCATCATTTCATGATATTAATAATAGTAATTAAAGCTACCATCAACTGAACATCTACTTTTTTGCCATGTACTTTAGATGCATTCATAAAATAGCCACAACCAAAACAGTAGCTGCATTTATGATCATGTATTCATCTCATGCCAGGACCTATCCTGAGCCCAGATCAGCCCCTGCCTCATTGAACCTTCTGAATATCAGCCCCTTTTACAGATGAGAAAACTGAGACTTGGGGTGAGGACATAATATGCCAAAAGTCAGGTGGCTTGGGAGAATGCAGCCACAATCCAAACCCAAGGGGTCTCTCCAGACCTATGTGCTTAAACAGGATCCCAACTGCAGTGTCTTACTCAGCCCTCACAACAGCCCTACAAAAAGTGTTAGCCCCACATTGTAGATGGGTACACTGAGGCCCGAGAGAGTAGTGACTTTCTCAAGGCTGCCCAGCAGGCATGTGGCCGGGCAGGGCTGGGGAGGCAGTCCCGCCTGCTCCAAAGATTGCATCCTTTCCACTGGCCCTTCTCTCACTTCAGAAATTTAATTTATAAGTAGTAAGTAATACTGCTGAGTGCCTACTGTGGCTGGTGCTGTCCGCGGTGCTGAAGACGCAGCTTGCCTGAGACAGACAAGATCCATGCCTTTGAGAAGTGGACCTTTCTGGGATATTGGCAATAAAGAAACAAAGAATTAAGTACCAGGTCAGGTGAGGATAGCAGATGTGAAAAAAATAAAGCCATGTGAGTGGGTCAGGACACACTGGGGTGGGGAGCAAGATCAATCTAGGGCCACCAAGAAGGCCTCTCTAAGAAGGTGATCTGGGTGACCTCTGGGAAGCCACGTTCCTACACTGGGTCTCAGTCTCCTCATCTGTAAAGTGAGGATGACATTACTCAGCTCCCAGGCTGTTTGCTTCAAGGGAGAATTGACCAACAATACGAAAGCACCTTTAAACTGTAAAATTCCATTTGGAAAAAAATCATTGTTGTTCAGCCCTCATGCAACTCATATACGAGGCTTTGCAGCCAAACGTATTTTTTGCACATGAAACATAGGGTGTTAGACCTCCTCGTTTCCCTTCGGCAACCTACATGTGATTTTGTTATAGCCCATGATGCTACAAACTGTTACTTCTGACCACAAATATCAAAACAGATGGGAGGAATCTGCTAATACAAAGGGCTGGGATTTTCTGAATACACAAGGGACGTTATCACATAAAAAGGTCACCTTAGATATTAAAAAACTTTTTTTTAATTTTTAAAAGAGCATAGGCCTTGGGTTAGAATCCTGATTCCACTTCTATTTGCTATATGATCTTGGGCAAGCTCTTTGCTTCTCTGAGCTCAGTTCCTCCATCTGTAGAGACAGTAACAGCAGACACTTCAAGGAGTTTTCTTATCCCCACAGCAGCCACTAATCTCCTGTGGCTCTTTAATTTCAAATTAATTACAATGAAATGAAACACACAAGTCAGTTTCCCAGTCACACTTGCCATGTCTCAACTGCTCAATGCCCACAACAGGCAGGTGGCTGCCGACCTGGAGACAACGCAGGTCGAGGGCCTTGCTGCTCATCAGCTGGGAGACGGTCAGAAATGCAGGCTTTCCAGCCCATCCCAGACCTGCCGAATTGACATGTGCACTTTAACAAGATCCCCCCACCACAGGGGATTCTCATGCACCTGAACTTTGAGAAGGGCTGGCTATGAGAGACCAGGTGGGGAGACACCCCATGAGAAGGGGCAGCTCTGTAACAAAGACAAGGACAACAGGACAGGAAAGTTTCCACACCCTCTCTAGCCGCTGCTCATGATCGGCAAACCAAACTTGTCACAGAATTTCTGCCAAAGTCTGTGCTGAGTCCAGGTGCAGCAGGCAGGCAGGGGAAGGTGATGTGAACAGGGAAATGGAATCTCTCAGACATTTCAGAAGTTTGTGTGCACACAGGGACAGACTATTTCAATTCTGTGCTGGCCAGGAATTTCTGGCTTGCTGGCTATCCCTGTTCTGGAATGAAGTCCAACATGAAAACGACATTTTCAAAAACCCACAGGCTGACTTCATATCCAAACACATCTCTCCACGCTTGTAGGAAAAAAAGAAAAAGAAGCATAACCAGCAAGAGAATTTTGCTTCCCCCAACTCTTGAATGGCCAACCAGCTATTTTTCTTCCAACCAACAATTTCCTCCAATAGTTCCATAGCCTGACAGGAGCACTGACAAGTGAAGATGCATTTCGGGGTGAAGAGGAAGGCTCACAGTGGGAAACTCAGCAAAGCCTCAGAGCCCAGGTTGTATTTAACATTTCATCTCTCGTCTGCACAGCCACCAGCTTGGGAGGAAGGCATTGCCATCCTCCACCAGGCAGATGAGGAACCTGAGATGAGTCTCACACCTGGGAGGCAAGTGAGTGTCTAACCTGGGTGAATGCTACAAACTTCACCCAGTTCTGTCTCCATCATGTCATGGCGTTTTCTTGTTTGTATTTCTCTTGAGTAGGAGTCTTAATTGTTCTGCTACCCACTGTATCCTTGGCATCTAGCAGAGTCTAGAACCAGGTAGGTGTTCCATGAATGAATGAATGAATGAATGTACCCTAATGGCAAATGGAAGCTCCAGCCTCGGAACCCCGGTTAGCCTGCTCCTTTGATCTGGAAGGCCTGCACCCCACTTGTCCAAACTCAAGTGACACTTCCTACATGAAGGAACCCCACCTCCTCTATTTGCTGCCCACCCAGCCTCTGCTTCTCCCACTCGGCCCCCAGGCACTCTGCCACATGCCTCCTTGCTGGTCCTCAAATGTGCCACCAACACTCCTGACCCAGAGCTGCTTCCTCTGCCCAGAATACCCTCCCAGACATGTGCACGGCCAGCTCCTCCACGCCAGCCTCGGCTCAAACGTCATATCATCAGAGGGTGATGTCTCGCCCTGTTCGCTTATCCTGATCCCCCAACACATTATAGCTCTGTTTATCTGAGGCCTGTCTCCTGTGTGTTCACTGATGCATCCTCAGTGCCCAGAATCAAGCCCAGCACGTAAAAAGTACTCAGCAAACACTAGCTGAGTAAAGAATCAAATGCAAATGGGAAAACACACAATAATGATGATGGCTACTTTGGGGTAAAGTTAAACAAGTTAGAGGGGAGACACTGACAGCAAACATACACAAGATGGTAGCAAGAGGCGACAAGGTGGGTGCATTCCAGGGACCCTCAGGGAAGAGTGGAAATGTTGATTAATTTTAGACTGAGTTAAGTCAAATATGCATATTAAAATTTTATGAGTAATCACTAAACAAATCAACAAAGAATGTAGCATTTCCAAACCAGTAGAGGGGAAAAAAAGAAACTTCAATCAATCCAAAAGAAAGCAGAGAGGGGAGACAGAAAGCACAAAATGAGTGACAGAAATGTTTTATATACTGGGGAACACTAGACAGATATTCATTGTTATTATTTAAACACAAAAATCTGTATCAAGGTTCTCCTACACAGGAACACCAGGGACAGGTTTGATCTACAAGGGACTCACAGCTGATGGACATCAGACATGCTACAGAGGATGGACCAATCAGAGGGGCTTGCACATTTCCTCCTCCCAATAATCACAGGCATTTGCCAAATGCATCTACCCTTTTCACCTTGGCTCCCAGGAAGCTCAGGCTCCAATTTCTAGCTCACAGAGCCCATTTTAGCCCTAGGTCTTGATATTTTAGCCCCTCCCTCTGAGCTGCTCCAATTTCTCTTTTTTTAAACCCTGGCTTTTAATTTATCATTAACATTCTACCATTTTACTATTCTTACTGTTTTTATAAACCATCTCAAATCCTTTGACACAAGATGGAGTGTAAATAAGCAAGCAAAAAAGCCAAACAAAATACACAAAATAAAACTAAGGAAGACCTTTCAGAGAAATGCATTTCTACCTGATTTAAATATTTAAAAATTTTTTTAAATTTAAGGCAGAGATTTTTAGAATGATGGTCTGGAAAAAAAAAGGCACTGCAAAACATGTTTGAAATACACACACACACACCAGTGGGTCTCATTTCATCTACAAAGCCATTCTGTTGTAAATAGATGATTAGCACCTAAGCACACCTTTCAAGGGGTTTATACATTAACAGGAAAATACTGTAATTACGGCTGGCCAAAATCGCTTGACTACCACTTAGAATTCTAGATTTTTCATCTTTATTAGGAGTTAATTTTCTCTCTTTAGCCCCTCAAACACAGCTTGGCTTTATGAGAATTTTTTTTTTTTTTTTTTTTTTTGGTGAAGAATATAGAAAAGTCAATTTTTTGAATGGATACCAAACCTCCACTGCACTGTTCCTCCACTTTTTCATCTCAGCATCCGTCGCCCTCTCTCTGGGCAGCCACTCATTTCTCAGTCATGTTGGCCACGTTGACTGCACACCACCAAAATCCCTCGACACCAACCCGCTTCCAAGCAGAGGGCGCCGTGAAATGACATGAGGCCCAGAGTCAAAAATTTCTTTTCTTTTTAAATAGTCCATCTTGAGTTGTGGGAATAACAATGTGTTCCTGAAAATGTCTGGTTCAGACCATTGTATCCAACTCATGAGCAAATGAACCAGAATCCATTTTAAGGCTATCGTACACATCCAGCAATGATTATTATAAGCTCTTTTTTAAAAAAAATGAAGTTGGCTGGATATTTTGATTGAAGCGACCACATCACAAAATTTCTCTTTTCCTTTTTCATTCCCTTAACAAAGACGTGTTGACAAATCCGCACCCACCTTGTGCAGGCCTGCAGGGCTCTGGGGATACTGGTCAACACTCCCCCTCCACCCCATCTCTCCCAGCAGACACGCCTGGTGATCTCACCTCCACACCGTGGCTGAACCCCTGCCCTGCTCTGTCCCCTTGGCCACCTCCAGGCCCACTCCCAGCTCCCCCTGCCTCTCCTGGGGCCCCAGTGTCCTCCCCTACCTGCGGCGGGCACACTCCACCCAGCAGCCAAAGGGGTCCCTGTCCCTCACCTGCCTAAGCTCCCAGTGGCCCTCTTTAACACTCAGAATAAAGTCCACATCCTCAGCAGACTGGGCCTCCCTCCCTGGCCTCTGTGATCACTGGGCTCAGCCCGGCAGGCCTCTGGCTACTCACCAGGTAATTCAGGGCTGGGTCCTTCTCAGCTCAAGACCCTCTTGATGGAGCCATCCTAGACCACCGATGTCAAGAAACCTCCCCCAACCCCCGGTCACTGTCACCAAGCTCTGATTCTTGAACTGATTCATTGATCCAATCACTTTAAACGAGCTCCTGTGTTTACTTTACTGCCTGACTCCCCTTCCAGCAGGGGCCACATCTGGGTTGGCCATCACCAAATCTCCAACTCCAAGTCAGTGAACACGCTAGACATGGAATGACTGGGACGGCTGTGGACCCCTGTCCCCCTGCAGTCACAGGCGGGTGGGAGAGGCAGACCTCACCTAACCCACATCAGGACTCTGAGGCCAACAGGAGTGGGGACCAGAAGGGGCCACCCTGGACGGCACCTTGACAGCCAAGCCAAAGGGGGGCTTAGTTAACATGTGGTCCAAACATCACATTTTATGGACGTGGACACTCTGCAGGAGAAGCGAGCCCCTGGCTGGTGAAGACCAGAGTCAGAGAGGGCCCCAGGAACTCCTGAATTCAGTGCTAAGTCCCCTGCGCTGGGAAAGAGGCTGTGAGTCCTGACCTCGGTCAGGGCGAAGCCCATCAAACCAGACCTGCCTGCCCAGCATGGGCAGCTTACACCCTGGGGACCTCAGCCATTCTCAGGAAGTCCCATCCCACCCTCGGCACCCTGGACCCATGGGGCATGACAGTGGGGCGGCTCTGACCAAGGAAACCTGGACAGTGTCCCACCCCACACTTAGGTCCCGTCCCTGAGGCTTGAAACACTGATGCCCACAGCAGAACATTCCACGGCCCGTGATGGTACTGAGCACAAAGAGATGAAAGCGAGAAAGGATGGGGTACGGCCCAAGTGCAGGGAGTTGAACGCACACAGGTAAGAGACTCTGGGAAGAAGGGCGCACTGGTGTCCCACAGAGGGGGGATGGGAAGGATGGAGGTAAAAAGGTTAAAGGAAAGAGACAGAAGCGAGGACTTGCACAAGCTGCTGGGCGCCGAGCTGTGGGCACTGGAGGTAACTCAGCCTCCGGGAGGCTGGCCTCGCCCCGAGGGAGAGGAGAGAAGGACCTGGACTTGGGAAGTGGGTGAGGAGCTCAGCAGCCTCTAGCTGTGTCAGGAAAGACTGTCTCCCACAGACTCACAACTCTGCCCCTGTGAGCAGCCCCCGCTCCAGCACAGGGAGCCCGAGGCCCCCACTCCTTCCTGAAGCCCCTCAGCTCCTCCTGCGGCCCTGCCACGGGCTCCTGAGTCAAAGGGCAAAGAGGCAAAAGGACTCTGACCCAACCCCCTGGAGCCCTCAGGCCCTCGACGAGGTGGCAAATGAGGGGAAAAAAAACAAAGAAACCAGCTCGGAATGATTTCTGTTTCCCTTTCTCTCCCTTCCTCCCTCACAGATTTTAATTAAGGGTTTACTTGCAAAAGACCTAGCTCTATTTAACGAAATCCTTGGACCCCTTTTAGATTGTCTTATATATCGTTTTGTGCTAGGGCGCCAGTAAAAAGTTAATTATAACTTCTAAACACTCCATTACCAGGCCCTCATCTCCCTCCCCTGCCTGATTCTGCTAGGGGTGGTGCCACTTAATTAACTGGTTCCTTGTGTGCTCTACAGACCCCTCCGTGCTTTAGTCAACAGACCCCCGCAAGCAACCCCGGGGGCCTGGCCAGGCTGGGCTCTGAGGCACTGACCTGGGCGCCATCTCAACCCTCGAGGGGATCACGGGATCCTGCAGGAGGAAGGGAAGCTGGCAGAATGGCCCACTTGGGAGCCCAAAGCGTCTCAGCAGGTGACATGTGTGAGTGAAGAGGACAGCAGGCAGGACAGACAAGGACAGGGAGGGAGTAACAGGAGGTGGCAGCTGACACCAGCCTCAGAGGGAAGGGAGAGGGGGCACAGGAGCTGTGGTCGCAGAGTCTTAAACACCACGCTGGAGGCCGGCACCTTACTACACAGAACGAGTCTAAAATCCCAGTGGACAGCCAGGAGGAGGTGTCTCTTAAGAAGACTGAATAGTATCACAGATGGATCTCAAAGAGAGATCTGGTCTGGAGAGAGATGGAGGCATCTGCAGGTCTGAGTGGAAGCAAGAGCAGGAACTGGGGCGAGGGGAGTGTGGGGACCTAATCTGGAAAGATGATGGTTGAGAGGCCAAAGGCTGACCCTGGGAGTAGCTACCTTCAGTGAGAAGGAAGAGAACCAGGAACAAAAGGAGGAGATGGAGAAGGGGGAGCCCAGGGGGTGGTGCAGGAGCCGGGGAAGGAGAACCCAAGGTGGACAGGGCAGCATCCAGTCAGGTGGGGAGGCGAGGGGAGGAGGGGTGAGAACCTGGCCTGTGGCCTCTGGGCAGTCACTCAGAGGCCAGCACCAGGATCTGAGGCCACAGGAGCCCTGGGGGTGGGAGTGAGGACTGCAGAGGCTGCAGAGGCTGCAGGCTTCTCCTGGCCGGGGGGCGGGGAGACTAGCCTGGCACCTGCCAGTCACAGAGAAGGAGCTTTCTGGCATCTTGCAAATTCCAGCTCATGAACCGACAGTTCTTGAGGGCACAGCTGTCACTCAGAGCTGGAGGCAGAATTTGGCCCGGTGTTCCTGCCCTGGGGAAGACGTGGGTGGTGTAGAGGCCTTGGGGTCAGCTGATGCCTCTGCAGCCAGCATCCTGGGAGGTGGGTGCTCCTGGGCGCTCAGCCTCCCCTCCTGCCCTCAGCATCCCTGGCTTCCAGTGGGGAGCCCACCTACCCACCCGGAAGACCTGGCTCCCTTGGGTGGGCCCCGATCACCTGCTGGCCTCAGCTCCTAGCCTCATCCTGGAGACCCCGTCGGCCTCTGCCCTTGTGTAGACCCTCCCCAACTCCCGTGTTGTGACAGCCACAGCTCACACTCTTCCATGTCACAGCCCTGCCTTCCCCAAAGCTCCACTCACTGCTGACCCACCCCATGGCAATCATATGTGGATGCAGTGGCCAGCTCACAATACACGCATGCCGCTCACTTTTGTCCATCCGGAGTCCACCGCCTCTATCCAGGGCTGACACTGGGGATGAGGCTCACCCTGCCCTCCGGGGCTGATGATCTAGGTGGGGCAGAGGGGAGGCATGAGGACACCAAAAATCCCCTCCATGAGGTGAGGGCTGCCACCAAAGCCTGAATAGGGAGCTCTGGGTGCAGAGGGAAGAGGGAAAAATGCCACCCAAGGGGCTGGGGAAGCTTCACAAGAGGTGACACTGGAGGGGTGGGTAGGACCTGCAGGGTGGATGAGAAAGAGCGTTCCAAGCTGAGGGATGAGCGTGAGCCTAGGCCCAGAGTGGGGAACTGGAATCGGCCAGTGTGGCTGGAACAAAATGGCTCGGCTAACGTTGAGGCTGGTCAAGTGGCCTGTTTGTTTTGCAGGGGACTCAGATCAGGGAGAGGCCACTTTCTGAGGCCTGGAATGTGCTAAGCACCATAAGGGAACATTACTCTTCCATCCTCTTCGACCCTATGGGGTTGGTAAATAATTCTCCCAACTTTACAGATGAGGCACAGAGAGGCTGAATGACTAAGCTAAGGTCACACAGCAAATAAGAGGCTGAAGCAAGGCTGAAGACAGATCTGCTTGACTTCCAGGCAGGAGCTCTGAGCCTCCATGCCATCCCTCCTCCCTGCACAGACACGACTTGCTGGGCCAAGCAGCCTGTGGACTCCACACTACCTGTCCATCATCACGTGATTAGCCGTGGAGGAGCGAGGAGCTTCCAGCACATTCTTTTCATTTTCAGCAAGTTTTGCTCTTGTTTTCACTCTTGATGGCTGGAAAGCCTGTCCTTAGCAATTTTTTAGCTGCTCACTGGGACATTTACAAATCGAGCTGGCATTTCTATTTCTTGAATATATTTGGGGTAGTGACAGCCAACGAGAAAGAGGGTCGGCTCAGAGGCGCCCTGTTCCCCCAAGTCCAGCCCCCTCCAATGAACACAAACCCAGAGAAGCCTGAATGGGACACAACAGGGACACGACTCACAGCCAAGCTGTGAGCAATGCACCTGACGGCAGATTAGAGTCTCGTGAGTTTAGCCACACGTCTCCCCAGTTAGGTGCCTAATCTTGTCTTACAAAGAGGGCCTTAATCAATTTTTCAGATTTCCTCTTGTTTGTCTGGGGGTGGCCCTTGGAATATGATTTTTTTTTTTTTGGAATATGATTTTAAATGCTTTCCCTGAGATCAATGAACAGGGAAGAAGCTGGTTGTGAATTTCAAATCTGTAACTTTCTCCCCCAGAGGAGGAGGGGCAGGGCCAGCATGCCTGAGAGGTGGGCAGGGGCCCGCTGGCCTAGGGAAGGGGCCCCAGGTGACCTTCTGAGTGGCTGGATGACCCCAGGACTGACCTGAGGCCAGCGCTACCCCTGCCTCCATCCTGGGACACACTGTGCACCAGACATCAGAGAGGCCAACATTTCTTTAACAACAATGAGATTTTACTGTTGCCTTTATTTGATGTTACAAGAATAATACATGCTACTTGTAGAAAATTAGAGGGAAAAAGAGAGAACCACAAAGAAGAATATTTAATCCCCCACAATCCCACCACTCAGACGTCAATTCTGGAATATTCCAGAGCCTTCATTTTCACTAGGCTTGCCGCTTCCAATCTAACTCTGCAATCCAGGCCTTTTAAAAGGTCACTCCCCTACATAAACCTTCCCAAAGACCCCACTGTACTTCGAATCCACCCCAAACTCCTGCTGCTGCTCCCGGGGCCTCCGAATGGGTGTCAGCCCAAACCCTCCAGACCTCACACTTACTTCCCTTGCCCCCAGGGCCTCTGCCTGGAATGTGCCTCCTACATCTGCCTCACTCTCACCTCCGTGCCCTGCCCAAGGCCGCCTCCTCAGGGAGGCCTTCCCTGACCACTCAAGGGGCACGTGGTCACCCCCCGGGCCAGCTCTCTGCGGACACTCATCACGTGCGTGAATGGTTCTCTCACTGCTTCTGGTGTCTCCACCCATCACTGTCTCCCCATCACCAGAACGCGAGCGGCCCTGTCCTCACTCCCCACAGTCACCCCATTGCCGGGGACACACTTGGCACAGTGTTCTCAGTGAGGGTGTGTGTGTGTGTGTGTGTGTGTGTGTGTGTGTGTAAGAACTGCAGAGACAGCTGAGATCATAGGTCAGTGTTTCTCGGAAACTCCACATACTTTTACACACAAACTCGTCTACCGCTTCTCCCTGCAACTCAACCTGGAGGCTCGAGTCAAATTTCTTCCCCTTCCACCATGGGACCAACCCAGGACCCCTACCTCTACCCCAAGGGAAGTCCTGATCTGGCAAACGCCAGTTCCTGGGGGCAATAATCACATTTACACAGCACTTTGTAGTTTATGAAACTTAAAACATTTCCTCCATCCCAGTGGAGCCTCAAAACGCCTACCTCCAAAGACGTAGGCAGGGCAAGGGGAGCTGGACCACCCTCCCATTTAAAATGAGGCCAGGAGGGTCACGTGGCTGCTGCAATCACCTGGGAGGAAGCTGACCCCGATGTCTGGCCCCAAAAGGCACAGTCCTCGCCTTTACTTCATATCAGAGTTGTTTCACCATAAAAACGAGAGAGGTGATATGGAGGACATGACAAGAGCTTGGCTCCGGAGTCCAACTGCCTGGGTTGGAATCCCAGCTCTGCCACTTACTAGCTGTGTGACCTTGGGCAAGTTACTTCACTTCTCTGGGCCTCAGTTTCTCCTCTGTCAAATGGAGGTGACAATAGCTCCTGCCTCACTCGGCTGTCAGGAGGATTAAACGATTTAATAATACACACAAAGGGCACCCGGCACATATTGCCACTCAATGGACACGAGCTCTTTACAAAACCACACCTGTCCGGATGCACCGAGTGAGCGCACGGCCCATCTCCCCGCCGTGAGCACCACACCATGTCCCTGGGCCCCTGAATCCAGGGGCGCCAGCCCACAGATATGAGTCATTTGGTTCCGTGGGCAAGTTCCCAAAAAGCCAGCTGCAGACAGAATGCTATAAACCAGCTCCTGCTGACCCTCTCACTCACGTGCGCATTGAGGACGGAGAGCCGCTCCTCACGCTTCAGCCTGAAGCCCCGCCCAGCCCCGCTTGAGTGACAAGCCCTGACATCTGCGAACACCTCAAGGCGGCCCAGGGGAGAGGCCCAGGGAAAGTACCCTTTTGTGAAAGGAAGACCCCTCTGTACGTTCACCCTTCCCACCTGCAATAACCCAGGCAAATAAATCAATCCAATGCCAAGGGCAAGTTATGAAGAAAGCCTTTAAATTCCCACTGCATAGAGTTCTGACTTCTGTTAAGGGGCAGGTAGAGAGATTTTCCCAAAATGCCCAGCTCACCATGCTGGCCCTCCCAGGTCCCCGGTTTTCCCTCATCGTCAGAGTCTCAGGGAGGCCCCACCCCTCTCTCCCGGCTCATCACCCTCATGTCCTCCCAGCCCCCGACCCCAAACAACACACTGCCTCCTCCCAAGTGCCCCCAGCACGTTTTGGCCTCAGCTGTCCCCTTAGCCTACAGCAGCTCCCCTCCCAGCCCAAACTCCCAGATCCTTAGGCAAGGCCCAGCCCGAAGTCGCCTTGGCCCAGAAGCCTCCCCCCGCCCGGGGGGAGGGCCACCCTCAGTCCCCGCGCTGAGATCCCTCAGCCCTCGGCCACCGCCCCCAGGGCACACGGAACTGTTTGGTTCTTTTACTCACTCAGCCTGGAGAGGAGCCCATCGTGGGCCGGGGGTACATCAGAAACAGTCCCCACCACTGGGAACCTCAGCTCGGGGGGCAGTGGGCGACATCCTCTTCTGTCCACCCCAAACACCCGTTCCTCAAATCCAGCCAGGCCGTGGCGGGAAGGAGCCTACCACACGGGCCTGGCACACAGTCAGCGCCCAGGCCAGCAGCAACTCCTGCTCTCTGCCTCGGACATGGACTCTGGTTCAGCCTCACATCTTCTGAGACCCACACCAGGGGGGTGAGGAGCCAGCCTCAGTGAGGGTCCCCTCCAAGGAAGCAGCCCAGACCTGGAGGGAGCTCGGGGTAAGAGGAGCAGCCTGGGGCAGACTCGCCTGCAGGAGTCCTCTCCCATCCAGTCTTCGCACGGTTCAGCCCAAACAGGGCCCTTGATTAAAATTTCCTGTTTAAAAAATCAATATTTTAAGCTCCAAGCCTGCCAAGTGGAGGGGAAGGCCTTGCTTGTAAATATTTGTCTCGACTGGCAAAGCCCGGCCTCTCTCCCTGCAGTTACCCGCCTCGCTCCTGGCCCTCTGCTCATGCAGCTCCCAGCCAACTGCACAGCGGGACGCCCCTGGGGAGGCGGGGGACCGTCTGGCAGCCACGAGGGGCTGTGCAGGGAGGTGGGCCGGCCCTGCACCCACGTCTCTGAGACAGCAGGCTTGTCCCCAGGCTGCCCAGGGGCCGTCCATCTGTCCCTCGGGGCCAAGGCAGAGAGAGTCCCTGTGAGGTTTCTCTGGATTCCAAGCAAGCGGCTTTCCCGGGGGGTACCCCAGATTTATGTCTTTCTTATTTTGGAAGAAAACAAAAAGTCAAAGTCCAAGCCCTGGGTGCGTGCTTGCAAATCGTGGCCCCCCATCTCTCACGGCGTGGGACCGGGCTCTGCTGCCTGTACCAGCAGCTGCCCACGGAGGAGGCCACACCCGGTCCCCTGGGCCCCCACGGGGGGCATGGAGGCCTAGAGGGTCCCCTCACTGGGGAAGCCGTCGATGGTGGTGGGTGGTTGAGCCGGCTCATACCAGCTGAGTGCTGGCCCTGACGTCACCGGTCCCAGCATCATTCATTCATTCGCCCATTCAGCCACTCACTCACTCACTCATTCATTCTTCAGTAATTCACTGAGCACCGACCTGCACGAGGCACTGGGGACCAGACATGCAAGAGGACAAAAACAAGCCTTTGGGAGGGGGTCTCCAGACAAAAGCCCCACAAACAAATTGAAAGTCACAGCAGAGACCCCCGAGATGTGATGGGAGAGTAGGAGGCGGACAGGTGACAAAGGCCAGGGAGGGCGGGGCAGGGGGAGGAAGGGCAGCGGGCAGGGGGCTGCCCCAGCCTGGACGCTCGCAGGCGCCACCTCCTCGAGCACCTACCCAGCCACTCGTTGAATTTCTTCACCTCACTCGGGAGCCCCAGCTCCGTGAAGTCCCCGGCGTGGATCAGCACGTCACCGTAGGGCATCTGGATGGGGTCCGTCCTCGAGTGGGTGTCAGACACACAGACAAAGCGGGTGTAGCCGGGCGGCTTGGGGGCGTCATGAGGCACGGGGTCCACCCTGCGGGGCGAGAAGATCATGTGGTCACAGGGCCACGGGGCTGGGAGCATGCAGCTCTCATCCCATCCACTGAGCTCACACCCAGCCTTTGCGACAGGCCCGCCTGCATCCAAATTCTGACCCTCTCGCTCACTAGCCGGGCAAAACTTTCTCCCCTGAGCCTCAGTTTCTCCTCTGTGGCACGGAACGCCCAAGGGTTGCTGCGAAGTTCAAGGAGGTCACGGGTGGGAAGCTTGGCAACTGTCCCTATGTGCACTTGTCCGACCACTGAGACAAGCAGAGCCTCGCAAACATTTTTTCATGATCAGCCCCTAAGGGACCTTTTCAGATGTTTTTTTCTACTCACCCCTCTAGTGAAATTTGAATACCGCAAATATACTGTATACCTGCTCATTTACTGCATGTGTAGCTATGCTTTATAATAAGAGTGAGATTCTTTCCACCCGCAAAAAACCAGTTTCCACCCTCTTGAGGATGCATGGACTGAGGTCCACTGTCCAGTTCAAAGAACGGACTCTCCAGCGCCGTGCAGAGTGCAAGCGGCATCCAGGGAGAGCCATGTATGAAAGGGGGCATTTCTTGGGAACTTGTGAAATAAAGGCACTGAATTCAGATAGGCAGAAATTTTCCACAACTGTAAGATGGTCCGATCATGTTAAGAGCAAGGACTTTCCAAGGTTGTACAGGAAAACAGTTCTGGAATCAGAAGACCAGGCTTCAAATCCCAGCTCTGCCATTCACCACGAACATGTAACCTTAAGCAAAATGCTTGGCCTTGGTTTGCTCGTCTATAAAATGGAGCTACCTCACAAAGAAAAATACTCAGAAAATTAAAAAGAGCTACACCAATGTAAGTTCTTGGTTCCCGGGAGCCCCTGGTAGCCCCCTCGTCCCACAGATGAGGACACTGAGCAGGTAGCCAGGGTGTCACAGGGAATAAATGCAGACTGTGGGGAAGGAATCCAGCTCCCTGCTCCCTGCTCCCCGTTCGGTGCTCTCTCCCTGAGAGCCACACTCTGCCTCCTCTGCTGAATGGTTCTGCCAGGCTCAAAACGCTTAAAAACAACGCGATGACATTTCAACGAGCTGCTCTCTCCAAATGAGTATGCCGCTCGAGGAGTTGTGTTTAAATCTAATTATGCGGCAACCCAAAAGCGGTACCATATCAGTTACATAAATACTTTTAAAGACATCTTTCTAATTATCCTTTTTTTCAGACAATATACTTCGAAGAAATTTAATTAACACCTCACGAGAGACGTGGGTTCAGCATGCTAATGTGCAGGGAGCATTAGCAAGCTCCATCCGCCGCCGTCGCAGCCCCACGCCCGCCTCTCCCCATCACCACTCTGCGTCGGGAGGGGCTCGCGGGGCCCCTTTCTGGGGGTGGTTAAGTCAAGCTAGAATCCCAGCAGGTCAGAGTTAGGCCCGACCAGGGAGGAGAAGAGAAGTCCCTGAATCTAATGATGACCAACAGGAAGGTGCTGGGAGCTGTCCCTTCCCTCTCCATCCATTCATTCATTTAATCATTCATTCATTCCCTCATTCATTCAACACAACACATCCTGAACACCTACTGGGCACCAGCCCTGAGCTCAAAGCTGGGGAACTGAATGAACCAGGCCTGATCCCAGACTCATGATGGAGACAGACATGGCGAGGCAGTGACAATAAAGCCACCAGCCTTGACAGGACAGCAAAGGGGCTGGGGGCCAGAGAAGGCCCTAACGCGGCCTGAGGCCCCTGGACTTTCCAGGAGGAGGTGACACCTGAGCTGGTCTGGAAGCTCAAATCTACCCCTCAAGGAATTCCTACCACTCCTTGGTCCCCTGGGTCCCTCTCCCCATCTCATGAGACAGAGAGTCTCGCAGGCAGCTGGCCTGAGAATCCACCTGTCTGCCCCTAACATGGTTGACTGGACCATGGCAGACGGTCTCTACTGGGCTGCTGGCCTGGCACAGGAATGTGAGAGCAAATCACATTCATTCATTCATTCATTCATTCTCCTTACATATACTGAGGTTGGGAGGATGCCACAAGGGAACAGAGACCAAGTCAAAGAGCAGAAAGGAGACACAGGGAGCGAGATGCCACCCCCAGGGCCAGCTCGGGCCCCAGCAGTCTCTGCTCCTGAGAGGCCCTTGGTGGAGGAGCCCTGGGCAGGCCAGCCAGCACAGCGCACGTGAATCCTGAGGGTGCTGCTACTGGAGCCCACGCTCTTTAATTAACTCTGCTCTTGTTTCCCTCCACCCCAGGGCTTCTGAGCTCAGTGAGGATGAAAACTTAATAATCCCCAGAGAAAAAAAAATAGACCCTCATTTCCCTGCACAGTCCTCCAGCTATGTGGATTGTAACAAATGCTCAACCTTGAAATAATAACAACAGTGTCGCAGATTCCCAGGGGTTGAGAGCTCATTATGTGCTAAGCACTTTACATGCATCAGCTCTCTTCGCCCTCACAATGACCGCCTGAGCAGGGTGCTATGGGTGTGCCCATTTTATAGATGAGGAAACTGAGGACCAGAAAAGGCTAGCTTTCCCAGGATCTCAGCTATAGAAGCTGGCAGAGCTGGAATTTAAAGCCGGTTTTCAGTCCCAGAACTTACACCATTCTGGACTATTTCCAAGCCCTACTTCATCTCATCCAGTTAATCTATGGACAGATGCTTATTGATTGCTTCCTAAATACCAAACACCAGCTAGTCACAGGGATATACCTGTGGACAGGACACCCACAGAGACCACCTCCTGCAGCTCCCAGAAACCCAGCCCTTGTTTAGAAGTAAGGAAAAGAGCAGGAAGAATCAAGATATGGAGAAAGAGAAAGAGAGAGAGCATGTAAGAGGGTGGGAGGGCTTCACAGCATTATTTGAGCCCTAGATCCAGCTGTGCCTGAAGCTGGATCCAAACCTGGACTTCCTAGCTAATTACGCAAGCCAATAAACTCTCTTTTACCCTTAAGGTAACTGAAATTGGGTTTCTGACACTTGCAATGGCTAGACCTTGGCCAAGCCCTAAGTTACAGCAGCCCTGTGAAGTAAGTAACTGAGGCCTGGAAAAGTTAGTCTCACGTCCAGGGCCCCGGCTAGTAAGTTCAAGAGTAGAATTTGAACCTGGGGCTTCAGCACAAGAATTAGGGCATTTAACTTCACTCCTTCTTACGACTAGAAGAAACAAAGTAAAATGGTTATTTCCCAGTGATATTCCTCAGGGACCAGAGAGAATGTACAGAGACAAACGTTCCTGGTTTGTGTGGGGCCAGACCAGTGTCCTCAAAGCGTCTGCCTGCTGAGGTGGCCCCACGCAAGGCTAGGGCGCGCTCTCCCCCTGAGACCTGAAACCTGTCCCCACCTCTCCCCGGCCTAACATGGGATCTTCCCTGGGGAATCGTGGTGGCAGGGATGGTGCAGAATAGGGAACACGACCATCGGTGTCCAGACCTAGGCTGGCACCCAGGCTCGGAGACCTCTTTGCTGGGCCCTGGACCCTGCCTGGGAGGTCTTTAAATGGGCTGCCTCCAGTCTCCACCAACAGAACTCCTTTTAAAGGACAGAGAGCAGGTGCCATGCCTGGTATCAGCACCCCAAAACACCTATAAGGCGGACCCCCAGAGTAACCCTATCTCTCAAGCACGGCTCTTGTCTTCTCACTGAGCTCCAGGCCACCCGTCCACCTGTCTGCCCAGGTCAGAGGTGCCGGTGTCTGGAGGGGCTCTCCCCAGGCCACCCCAGAGTTTCTCAGCCCCCAGGGTAAGGGGTCTTTGGTCCCAAAACCCAGAGGCCCAGATCCAGACAGTCATTCCTCAGGCAACGGTAGCCTTGTTACCACCAGGGTCCCTGGGGGCAACTGCATAAATCATATGGCTCGATCGGAGGCCACGTTTGGACTGTCACTGTCGTGATTAAATATAAACTGTGGGTTTATTAAATAAGGCCCCTCGCTCCCTCACCCTAGAGACAAAGCCCAGGGCGGCGATAAATCACGTGTCGGGAAATGGCATCCATCCTCCTGCGTCCCCCTCCGTGGCGGCTTTCCATGGAAACCCGCGCTCCCCCTGCGCTCAGGGTGTGAGTGGAAAGAAGGCGGAGTGGGCGGCGGCAGCACCCCACCGAGCTCCTGCCGGCCCTGGCTTCCTCCAGCTTCATGCAAAGTTGCAGTTCAAAGCCGGGGTGACTGGAGCGGGCGGTGAGAGAGCACTGGACAAGGAGTCCAGAACGGGGGCTCACTGCATGCTCTCTGGGGGCCCTGCCCAAACCCCCACTGCCTCCGAGCCCCACTGCCGATGGGAGCCTGGAACCCTGGCCTCCAGAGGAGACAGCACAGAGCAGGCCAGGAGATGGAGTGGGGCAGGCCAGGGTCAGTCTGCTCTGCCCGCTCCAGCTGGGTGACCACGAAAAGCCACTAAGCTTTTCCTCCACAGCACTGATCGCCACCAGTATTGTGCGCTGTTGCACACTTCTACGATTTTTGTGACATATCCCACTGGACTGTCAGCTCAGCGTGGCAGGAGTCTGCCTCCAATCACTGCTCTGTCCCAGCACCTCACCCGGCCAGCAGGCACCAACGACATGGAGCATTTGCGGACTGGCTCCCCTCTCTGCAGCTTCACCTGCTTAGTCCTCAGTCTCACCATGAGCAGCATTACACAGGTGGGGAAACTGAGGCCACCAAGAGACACTCCTAAATGAGTGGCAGAGCCAGGGTTCCAACCCAGGCAGGTGAGCTTGGAGCCCACATTCCCAATTAAACAGCTGCTCACAAACATCCTGACTAGATGAATGAATGAATGAATGACCTGCAGTTGTTAATTCGGGGAAATCACCCCGCTCTCATCTAGTCATTCACTGCCCTTCCTCAGGACACAGCCTGGCCCCGGGGGTCTGCGTGGCTCCTGCCTGGGCACCCTCTGCCCAGGGCACATTTCCCCACATCCTGGCCCCCTCCCAGCTCAGATCCTGTCGCTCCTTCGGCCTGGCCCAACTCATCCTCCTCTGGGTCTCAAACTAAAAGTCATCTTCTCCAGAGGGTCCGTGCTCAGCCCCCCGGCTGTCTTCTCTCCGGACTCTGTTGCCTGAGCTCTGTTAGGAGATTGGGGGCTGGCGGGGTGTCTGCCAGGACCAGGTGGGGGTCCCTGACATCTCAGCAGGGTTCTACTCCACACGATGTCTATGGTGCCGGGGGCTCTCTGAGCAGGCGGGCACACGGGCACAGACACAAAACCCCCCTGCTAGCCGGAGGCCCCGGTGCTCTCGCCCATTCCTGCTGGCACCCAGGGACCTCCGGCACTGTCACTCCCAGCCCACAAGGACCAACCCCAACAAAAGAGGAGAAAACACCGGACAGAGGAAGGCCTCCTTCCCCATAGCAGCCTTGCCAGGCTCAAGGTCCCAGAAACCAAGGAAGAATGTGCCTGAGACCCAGGGCCTTCCATCCAAATCCACCAACTGGGCTCCAAGATGGATACTGGAAGCAGTTTCCCAAAGAGAAATCTACCAAAAATTAAAGTAAGCAGCTACCAACAAGGCCAGCCCGCAGCCGCCACGGAAGCGAGCATTTTCCAGAGCACGCGCTGCAGGGAAGAGGGTGTTCCCAGCGCTGGAACCCACCCCCAGGCTTGCTGCCCCCCTGGCTTCCAGAGCCCTTTCTCATAGAAACAACCTCTCTGCACCCACCCTTTACCACAGAGGACCAGTCCTGAGGGAACCACACAGTGAAAAGAAGCAGGAACCTGCCCAGCTCACCCCCAGGCCTGGGTGTGAAACCCCCCGCGGCCCCTAGGCGGGCCATCTCCGTAAAAGGACAGCGGCTAGTACCCACATTATCTCTGCTCTCTAGAGGAAGCTGGGGCCTGTGTCCTCACAGGACACCTGACCCAGCCTGGTGGTCAGGGGGTCTGTTCTGGCTCAGGAGCGTCCCTATCACAGCTCTGACCTTCCTGTGCTGTCACTGGGGACTTGTGGGGCTCCCCCCTCATCAGGGGCTTGTCAGAGGCCCAGACCCAGCACAGGGGCACCCCGAAGGGGCCGAGAGAAGGTTCAACAGCAGAGCAGACATTAATGCCTAAACCCTCAGACGGAGGCACGTCCGTCCGTCTGCAGACATCACAGCAAAAGGATGCTAAGCGTGGAGAGAGCCCTGGACTGGAGGTGGGTGTCATCTCTGGCACCTACCAGCTGTGTGGGCTTGCCTGGGTCACCTGTCCAGGGCTCTGTTTCCTCACAAGGTAAGCCCTGCGGGGCAGGGCTGATGGGAGGGCCAGTGGGGACAAAGGAGGAGGATCTTCCAGCAACACAGAGAGCTGCCCAGGGCAGGGCCAGGAGTTTACCCACTTCCATCCCATGCCACCTGCAGCTCTCCGGACCACAGGAAAAAATCCAAGGAGTGGAAAGTTTCTACCAATGCATGGGGGTCCCAAGTCTATGCTTTCGCCATGGCCTCATTGCTGGGGCACCCCTAGTATTTTCCATCAACACCAAAGGGTGGCAGCAGAACTCCCCTGTCCTTTAGGAAAGCACCTCTGCTTTTTCAATAGAAGCAAAGGGGTCTGGGCAGAAAGAGGGGGCAGAGGGAAGGTAGGACAGCCAGGCCATGACTGGGGTCTGACCCTGCCAGGGGGCCTGCAGCAAGTCCCACCCCCTCCCTGGGCCTCAGTGTCCTCGACACAGTGAGGAATGTGAATCAGAGCAGGGGTTACTAACCCAAGTACCAGGAGGGGGCAGCTGGAACTCAGTCCTCCAGACTTGCCACGAGGACCCACGTGGGCCTTTAGGTTTTGTACAGCAAAGTCAGAAGTCTGGATTTTTATGTGCAATCACCTCATTTTCAAATATTTGGAAAACACTCTCCTGGCCAAATGAAACAAGACTCCGGGCCAGAACCGGCCCACAGGCGAGGACCCTGCAACTCCTCACATGAACCTCCCAACTCAGAGCCTGGCAGACCCTGGGATTCCTGCACCGTTCCGGTCGACGAGCATGAAACCGTTGGGCCCAGAGGCACCCCAAGTCCAGAAGCCCACCCCAGCGGCCCCTGCCACCCACGCCTCTCGCCTGGCGGTCCCCCCGCCGGCCGCCCACTCACATCTGCACGTGCGGGGGCTGGAAGCGGCCCTGGTTGATGTTGTAGAAGGTGAAGGCCTGGGTGGGGTTGGAGCTGTACTCGTCCACCTCGACGAGGAGCCGGCTGTGCTGGTGCCTTCGCGCGGCCATCACGTGGGACTGGGAGAACGCCATGCCCAGGCCGCAGGGCAGCAGGGCCAGGGCCTCCGCCTTCAGGACGCCGGGGTCCCACCTAGCGCGCCACATGGACCTCCGCTGGCCGCCCGGGCATCTCCCGCCGCTGCCGCCACCGCCGCCCGGCCCCGAGCCAGACCTGGGAACAGACTGAGGAGACGGAGCAGAACCGTGCGACAGTTAATCTGTTTGGGATTTGCTTTATTTAATGTCAGATGAAGATTTAGAAAGAGGGAGAGGGGCGGGGGGAGAGAGAAAAAAAACACAGTCCTACAGCTCAAAAACTCATTACACATCTTTCCAACTCAGCAGTTTGATGAATATACTTTGGTAAAAAGAAAAGGGAAGGGAGGGAGGGGACCAAAAAAAAACGAAAACCCACAACGCCATGGACGGATGCATGCATGGTCCAACATGTTTAAATACTTAAGACTTTTTTTTTTTTTTTTTTTTGCCTTAGACAAAAAACCACAGGGTGACCGTGAGATGAGGAAGACAATGGTTGGTATTCTGTAAACAGGTAAGGTAAGTTTTACTTTTCAGAATTGAGGAATAGGAAGGATTCACCTCCAACCCCTACCCCCCCCAACAGACTGCCCCCCCAAACACACACACACTCCCACACCACCCCACATCCACACCCCTACAAGCCCGAGCAGGTGGAGACGGCGGCTGCAAATTCCTTCATCAACATCCATTTCGCCTAAAGACATCTTTTAGCAGTGCCTGGAGAAGGGATTTTCCCAGCAAGATTGCTGAACACGGACTCAGCTCAGGGGGTGGCCGTGGGGGTGGGGAGGGGGATCTACTTTTTAAAATACCTTCCCAAATGCCTTATAAGGATCTCGGGAATTCTGCTGTTCCCAGTCAAACCTGGAATCCACTCAGAAGCACAGCTTACCAATGCTTATACGTATATTTGAAATTTCTGTCATTGGAAAGTGCAGTTTGGATTTCTAGTTGCTGGATTTAAATGTCCCTTTTTGATTTCAACTGGGCTAGGTGGAATTCCGGAAACGTGGGCCGTGGATAAGATGCCATCCCACCCCGGCACACTTACACACTTGCCACGACAGCCAACGCCTCCTCACTAAAGACCATCTTTTTTCCTGCAATTATTTTTTTAAACTGTGTAAATAGAAACAAACCTCAAAGATTTGTTTCATTCTGTTTTGTTTCAGTTTTTGGTCATTAAAACCCTCTGATGATTCCATTTGCGCTGCCTTTAACCAAGGAGAAAATAACGTGAATTAAACGATTCCTGGACAGTCATGTCCCAGTCATGTCAAAGGAAGAAAAATCCCCTTTGCTTTGCGCATGGAAGAAGAATCGATACAGTCAGAAAACAAATTAGATTAAGAAAATGACAAAAATTAAAGACTGGAGAACATTCTAATTATGTGCAAAGGAGAAATGGATTATTAATTTTTTTAAACCTCAACAATCATGCCCATACAAGGTGCAATAAACAGCAGTTTCTCTGCTCCCTCCCCCTCCCCCGCAAAGACAAAAAAACGCATCCTGATTCATACACATATCACTCTGCTCCACTTGGGAAGGAAAAAAATCCACCCGGGACTGGATGCACTTGCTCCTGTCCTTTGTCCTGTTAATTGTTTTTAAGCAACTGTGCTCTCCCAGTGGTCACAGGGTGGTAGGCCCCTGAGGTGAGTGAGTCAGGGTGTCCTGGCCTCGGGGTCGTGCCGTCCTATTAACCCTGGGAGAGGCCTCGGGCAGCAGAAGCTGAGGGCCAGGCCCCAGCCGCCCCGATCTGAACACGGATTTGAGTCCCCGCGTGGTGCTGACTTGCTGAGTGACCTTAAGCCAACCTCCTAACCTTTCTAAATCTCAGCTTCCTCTTCTGCAAAATGAGTTTGATCACAGTAACACCACCTCCCAGGGCAGCCGTGCAGGTTAAATGGTTGGGGAGTCTGAGCCCAGGGCCTGGCAGGTACCAAGTGCCCGGCTACTAGTCACTGTTACTGTTATAATCATTATTCAGTGCAATTTGATACCTGTGTATCAAACGGCTGCTGTGAGCAGGTGCTACCCAGGTACTGGGGCATCTGCGGTCCAGGGGTGTCCAGAGTGAGCAAAGAGGGCAGCTCCAGGAGCCCAGAAGATCCTACATTTTCTCAAATGCAAGCTGACCACATCAAGCCCCTACTTGAAACCCTGGCCCTGGCTTTCCATGGCTCCTCTAATGAGGACCTCTGGCCTGTGGGCCCTACCCATGCTCCAGCAACACAGGTCTGCGGCTAGAGGATCTAGTGCCCAGAGGTCTCCAGCTAACGAGTGCTGTGTGCCTGTTCAGAGCGTGCAACACGTTATAAGAGGTCTCTCTAAGCCTCACCACCCACCTATGAGATGGGTGTTCCTATCCTCCCATCCTGCAGATGAGAACAGTGAGTCACAGAGAAGTGAAGCCTCTTGCCAAGCCCAGCAAAGAGAGAGGGTGGTACTGAGATCTGGACACAGGCAGCCTGGCTGCAAGGTTCTGGCTCCTCCTGCCAGGACTACCTTGTCCTCTCCAGCTGGCTAGACTCACCCTTCACCCCTTAACAAAGCCAGGATTTCCTCACAGAGGCCTTGGTCAGGGGTCCTGCTCCCAGGGTCCCCTAAAGAGCCTGGATGTCCCCTGGAGGCAGGGCCTCGGTCTTCCTCCCTCAACCTGGTCCAGCAGCTCCAGCCCCGACAGCTCTGCAACCTTGAACAAGTGGCTTAACCTGTGAGAGGTTTGTTTCCTCATCCACAAAATGGAGAGAAAAACAGTCCCCACCTCATACAGTCGTGAAGATTAAATGGGGTCACACATGTAAACTGCTCATCCCAGAGCCCAGCACAGAGTAAATGCTCCAAAATGTTGTTGCCGTCATCACCGTCATCGCCCAGGCCCTATCACAGGTGCCGCATAAATACTGAGTGAGCGAATGTATGGATGCAGGGGTGGACGGAGAGATTCAGGGATGGGGAAGGGATGCAGGGATGGAGGGATGGATGCAGGGATGGAGGGACAGACAGAGTATGTTTGCCGCCAGTCAGTATTTACCCAGCACGGGCCTGGCAGAGGGTGGGTATCAAGGGAGCTCAGCCAAAGGTTAAAGAGTCATCACCTCTCTCCTACCACCCCACAACCCTGCAAGGAGCCTGGCCAGGCTGGGCACAGCCCTCGTGAAAGGGGGGCCCCAGGGCCCTTCACCCATCCCTGCCCCCAAGGAGACGGCACTCGCATGCCCTGCGGTCAGCCGCAGTGGGGGAACTGCTCTGCACCAGGGGACTCAGCCAGAAAAGGCAGCGGCAAGGCGTCCCGGGAGGCACTCCGCAGTGAAATGCTGCATTTCACATAAAGGGGGTTTGCAATGGGCCCTGCTCAGAGAAATCAGGGAAACTGGGAATGCAGAGCCTTCTTTTAATACCCATTTAATATTTATGGAGCCGCAGCAGCAGCAGCCACAGTGCGGAGAACGCAGCCGATCCATGGAGGGGGAGCAGCTATTCCCAAACAAACGGCTTTTAGCTGGGAAGCATTTGCACCTGGTCCACAAAACAACACAGCACGCAGGCAACGCGGGGGATGCTGGGACCGCCGTGGGGAGACCACCTGGGCTTCCGTCCTGGCTCTCCGTCCAGCAGAGTGACCTTGAGCAAGTCACACATCCTGGCCGGGCCGCAGGTGCCTCCTCCGTGCCAGTGGGCAGGAAGGAAATGGGACTACAAAGAGAAGAGGGGGACGAACTGATCAATGTGTTTACTTATTCAACAAGTGTACCTTGGCCGTACGTGCCACCACTGTTCCAGGTGCCAGAAAGAGCAGTGAGAGTCAACAGGTCACTGCCCTCAAGGAACTGGACACGGGGGCGATAAAGCAAACACAGAGGTAAATAGAAAAGATGCTTTCAGATAATAATACGTTATGTACCTGGAAGAAGACGGGGCAGGTGATGGAATCACAAGTAATGGGGAGAGGAGGCTTCAAACTGGTGATCAAGAAAGGCCGAATCTAAACAGGTAACATCACCTCAAAAGCGAACGCGAGAGGCAGCCAGCCATGCCCAGACCTGGGAAAGAGAACCAAGGCAGAGGGAACAGCAAGCGCAAAGGCCCTGAGGCAGAGGCAGCAACAATAAATGGTCTCACTTGTTATTTTTCTTGGCCACTGGTGTGCCTCTGCAATGGAGAAGGGCCTGGACTCTGAGGTCAGAGGAAGCAGGGTTCAAATTTGGTGCTGCTTCGCTGTGGGACTCTGGGCAAGTCACTTGACCTCTCTTTGCTTCCGCTTCCTCATTGGTCCCGCTGAGAGGGAACAGAAGGAATGACGTGAGCCTTGGGCCTGCCCCTGCATGAAGGCCCAGTCAGCCCAGACTGAGGGAGTTGAAAAATCCTTGAAATTTCTGGGTTGAAAAATTCTTGTTGAGAAACTCCCTCCTTTTTTCAGAGCTCGCTTTTCAAAAGTCTTTATTCTTTTACAAGGTGGTTTCTCTTTCCATTTTCCCCTCAAAGGCATTTATTTGTCCTCAGGAGCCTTGGGTCAAGTCAGGCCAGGAGGAACCTGGACGTCACTGAGACTCCAAGCGGCAAGTAGCTACCAGGGACAGAGGGTACAGAGAGCTCACACCTAGGAAAGAGGCCAAGGCAGCCCCCCCCCCGCTCCGCTGCCCCCACAACCTTGTCTGACCCCCTCCTGCGGCGTCACCAAGGCAACACACCATACCAGCCCCCAGAACCAAGGTCCTAACTCACACTCTGACCAAGCTACTCCTGAATCTCACAGGAGCACCCTGCTGCCCCGAGGGGAAGCCTGGCTCCTTAGATCTGCCCTGGAGCCCACACCTGCCCCCAGGCTCAATCTCAACACTCAGGCCAAGCCCTTCACTCCGGGTGTCCCTGGCACACTGGGAGTCCCGCCTCTGAGCCTTCACACATGCTGTTCCCCCCGCCTGGAAGGCTCTGCACACCGGCCCCACCTGTGCACGCACACCTGTTCCCTGGCTCAGGGCCTCAGGGAGATGTCCCCTCGACCTCCCCAGGCTGGATCAGGCACCTCTGCCCACAACTCCCCGGGCCATCTCTCACCAAAGCTCCCAGAGTCTCATCCTGCGTCTGAGCTGAAGTAGAAGCCGAAGAACAAAACACTACGTGAGCGAGTGAGTGAGTGAGAGAGAGAACACACAGGTCCTGCCGTCTCAAGCCCAGGCTCAAAGCAGGTCACGCCTCCTCAGATCTCCGCCTTTTCCTCTGTGAACTTGTGGATGCTAAGATCTCCCTCCCAGAAGCCACGGGGAGGATACAGGACGAGGTACCTACAAAAGTTCCTGGCCGAGAGCCCGCGCACAGTAGGTGCTCTCTAAGTGTCTCTGCCACCACGGTTAGAGAGTCCCCAGAGCTCTGCCAGGAACTGCTAAGAACTGAGCAGAGATTTTCAGACAATCGGGGGTTCATGGCCCCTTCCGTCCACCCTGTTACTGGGTGAGTCAGCAGCCACTCTACTCCCCAGGGTGTCGTGAATGGGCACGGCCAGTACCACCAGCCCTTGACTAGTTTTCCAGGCCAACTCTTCGCCACTCGCTCACCTGGGACACTGCAGGACACGGGTCAGCCCCGAAACACCCACTGCCCCCCATCGGAGGCAGACCCTGTTCTGGGACCCAAATGACTCAGATGTGAAACTGACCCTCACAGGGCTTGGGGCCCAGCGGGAGCAGCCAGATGAATCAACAGGGCAGCTCAGACCCCTTCATGAGGAGGTGGAGAGGAGGGGGCCTGGGGGCCCCTAAGCAGGCCCTACCAAACAACAAGACCAGCCAGCATGTGCCAAAGGCCCAAAAGAAGACACCGAGAAGGGCCTTAGCTTCCACAGAGCATTGTAACAGCGGGCGGATTCCTGCAAAGGAGACACCTGGATGGTCCCAGCAGCCCAAGTCTGCCCAGCAGACAGACAGATGAAGGAAATCTACAAGCAACCCCCTCTGTGACCAAAGACCGCTGGCCTTCGCCACGGGGCTGGAGGCATCCACTGCCACCTGGCACAGGCCCCTCAGAGCCAGGGTGGGCCCAGGACAGTCCCGGTTCACGCCTGCTGTCCCCCTTTGGTCAGCTCGACCAGCAGCCTCTCTGGCTCTCAAAAGTGTCCCCATTTCAATAGTTGAAAATGTCCCAAAGGGTAAAAGTCACCATCATAAAAGCCAACCCGAGGCTGTTAAGGCAGCCACCCCAAAAGGCACCCCTGCCTCTTCCCGTCACTGGCAGGTTTGTGGGTGTAACTGTGAGGCTAGGACAATACTGTGTTGTCCCGAGGCCGAAACTCGGACAACACCAGTGACTACACGGGATTATCTGCAAAACAGGAAAAGTCCCGGAGAAGCACCTGCCCTGACAGCCTTCCCTGCCGCAGCGTTCCGACGGAGCCCAGCGCCCGGGAAGCTTCCCCAGGAACCCAACCCCATCTTGACTCCCACTCCTCTCCTCCTCTGACCACGAGTGGGGGCCGCCAGCAGCCCCAGCCCCTCCAGCTGGTCGGCCCAGCAGGCAGGCAACTGTCTCCGGCCGGTCGCCCAGAGCAGGCCAGCTCAGCAGAAGGCACTGCTGGCTGAGGCTTTGCTGAGAACTTCGTTGCAATGAGACGAGTCGCAGGAAAACCACACTAACGCCTCCTACAGAGTGCCCCTGCCAAGCCAGGGGCAGCAGAAGTCATGCTTAACAGGAAGGTACCAGTGTGTGGGGCTCTGGAATGGTTCTTTTATATGCTTCCACACCTGCTCAAAAATCCCTTTTCAACCAGTTTTTTCCCCTTGTTTTGCTCGTGACTGATAATATGCAATTGATTAGTCAGTGGTTGAAAATGTCAGAAAGGGTGAAAAAAAAGAAAAAGAAAAATGGAAGTCACAGGAAAGGAAAAAGAACAAATAGCCCAACAGGAAAAAAATCAGACCCAATCCCCCCAGCCATGTCCCTAAAATGACAGCCTTATGTTTGACTTCCTTCTGTAGCAACTGTGCGTTTCCGAAGAAAGAAAACACTGCAGCTGATATTAGCAGCCACGTTGAACACGCTGATGAGCTAAGTCGATGAAGGAATCCACAAATATTGTGAAAATTAGACCATACTCCTTGAAAAAAGGATCAACCACAAGTGACTTTAAAGCAGGTGCCACTTTAAAACCTTTTAGCTGGGCCCATTTTGAATTATGACTACATGATTTTAAATTACACTTTCTAATTCCTCGCCCCCCACCCAGGAGTCGCCGCCGCTTCATTTTCCAATTATGTACTTTTTCTTTCAGAATGATGAAGAGTGCTCCTTACTGGATCATGTCCTGTCTGCCACAAATAGCTGCTCACTTATTCCTTTAATTTTAGATTTGAATGCACTCAGTCCACCCGGCTGGCCTTCAGATTCTGAATATTTTCCATTCCTATAGCACCGAACGAGGCCCAAGTTGCAAAGAAACCCCCACAAAACCCAGGCTAGGAAACATGTTTGTAAACCAGTGCTCCGCTCCATAAATTATTATAATTCTTGTGCTTTCTATATCCATCTCGCAGATCAGCAATCACATAAATACAGTGAATGGACTGATTTTTCTTCTGCAAAGTGCTATGTCCTAGTTTTCAAAATTAAGCATTTGGAGATTCCCATATCTGTGGACTGGAGACGGGAGGCTGCTCAGATCCATTTCAAACATGCACACAGACGTAACCACACACAAAAGGAAATGAGAGGTAAATGTGTAAAAATCAGCACCCTGCACCCCTGTCCCACATATGCGTCAAGTCACACTCAGTTAACGGTGGTCTGGGATACACATGGTTAGGAGCGGGAGAGGCAAGAGGGTCTGGGTTGCTCAGTATTCAAATACAATTTGCAAAGAAAGTGAATGTGGATTTACAGTTCTCATGGAAATCTATTAAACAGATGTCACTGAAGCAGAATCAAATCGGCACTATGGTAATTCTACACTTAAGTCTGGGATTGGGGTTTTGCCATTTTTATGATCAGTTTAAGAGCATTTTTTTGTGTGTGATCATGCGGGAATTTGCAATTAAGGATTAAACCTCCAAAGTATGATCAATTAACTAATGTGTCTGAATGACAAAGTTACAAAAGGAAAACTCCATTCTCCATTCCCCCCAACACACGCCCCTTTGTGCAAGGAGCCTCGGGTGGGGGAAGGAACATTTGCCTTTTCCACGGAGCACCGTGATGCCAAAAGCACTTCGTTGCGAAGGGGAAAGGCAGGGTGCAGGGAGGAACTCGCACTTCTCTGGTAGCCAGTGCAATAGATTTTGCAGTGCAATAGATCCGACAGGCTGCAGTCCTGTCGGAAAATGCAAAAGAATGAAATGAAGGCGAAACGATGACGGGTGTGTTGGAAATGGGAAACAGGCATCATTTTCTCCCTAAAGTGATGAAATTAGCCAGGGCGATGCCAGAAGTCTCTTCATGTGTATCAACGCTCGGCCTCAAATCCTTCTGGCAAGGAGGGGATGGAAATGCGAACACGACATGGAATAGAAGCAAACTTCCAGGTGTGGGTTGAGCTATGGAGACAGGGACCTGCTCAATCCTCAGCTCTGAACTCAACGCGTATCATAATCAACCGGGGGCAGGGGAATTTTTTTTAACTGCTTCGACTTATGATGCACCCCTAGGTTCCGACACCAAGCTGGTCAAGTTCACGTCCAAGAAGACTCCCCAAGGGTAATTCACAGAGAGGCATGGAAAGCCCAAAGAAGTTCTCAAGCCACTATCTGAGTTCAAATTTGAAACATAATCTCAATTTGTTAAGATTTTTTTTTTTCTTGAGGTTGGGCTGCCCTCGTAGGCCATAGATATTTTAAATGGAAATAAAGCATAACTGAAGTCTTGTCTCCTTAGCAGCGGGGGGTGGGGGGCGGTCAATATAAAGCATTTGTTTTGGTAGCAGAATGGCCAGGTCACCAAGGAGAGCCACAGCAAATCAAACGAATCAAGGAAATATTTATATCTTCCCTCCCACACCACCCCCTCAAAAGAAGCCCCCTCTTTTTTTCTTTCCCTGAGGGTCACTTTTCCCTTCTGCATTTCCGTCACTTCTTCAGACCCAACTCAAACAATGTCAGCGGCCATCTGGAGGGGATGCTAGCTGGTGGCCTCATTCCGTGGGGACGTCCACACCCCAGGAAACACGGCTGCAGGGAAGGGCTTTCAGAGCGACACAGCATTGTCTAATTGGTTCTTGCTGTGTGCAGCGTTCTCCTCAGCCCCTCTCCTCCTTGCCCCGTAAGTGTTCGGCATGTCTGATCCTTGAGGGTGAGACGTTTGGCCAGAAGGAAGACCCCACAAGCAGCCTGTCTCTCATCTGAGATGCCATTAACTGTGTGACTGGTGGGCACACAGCAAGCCTGAGAATCCTTTCCCGGGCTCCTGCACATGGGGAGTCCCTTCCCCCAGGGTCCCTCGTTCCAGAGGTGCGGGCAGACAAAGGTGCCAATTGCAGAACGGAGAGATCTCAGGGAGAAGAAGAATGGAGGGGGGGGATGCTTGAAAAGACCCTTTTTCTGTTCCTGGTGAGGGAGGGGCGATGGGAGAGACATGTCACATTGTCACATTAAAGATTTTGACAGACAATTCAGGGATAACGCAGAAATCCCACCCCTAACTGCGGCTCGCCGCCGAAACTTGAAAGGCATTAACTAACAACCACTAATTGCATGTTTTTCTGTGCATAATATTTACTTGCTAAAAGTCTTTGCCCGGCTGATTAATTTCCTCTGCCCTGCTACTCATGATCAGTTCACAGGCCTGAAACTGGAAAAGTGATCATTTTGATAGATTCAAAGATGATTGCACTTTGGGGACGGGCCTGGAACCCGCACCCAGAATGCTGATTTTTCTCCTTGAGTGCTACCCTTCGGTGAAATCCTGCTACCAGCCTTAATTCCTCGGACATGTGCAAAGAGATGTGTCCTGTGTTTGGTGAGTGCCTGCAAGGGAAGGCAGCAAGTTCAAGGGAAAACAAATGAACTTAAATTACTTTAGTTGGGTGGAGATTTAATAGTCTCTCGGGTGGGCTGGGAAATTTTTAAAAAGCAGGCTTTTCTTGAGTGGTTACTCTGTGTGTCAGTCTGCGTTCCTGACACAGTCTGGGCACCAGCAGAGAGAACCTAAACCCCAGTCTCCTACTCCAACTCAGACCTATTCCATCTGTCCATAAACAGCCCACAGGGTTAGGGTGTGTGTGAGTGATTTTGAGTGTTCACACAGTAACTGCATATGAGGTACGACATCTCACATGTAGGTGACACTCTGGGCCTGCCCACATCAACATTATAGCGATCTAGTTTAATTCAGGTCTTCGGAAATTCCTAGGGCTGAGAAATGAAGAGGAAAGCAGCCCCACAATGAACCACTTCCGAATATACGATTAAACCTCTGTGACTGGATTATCGCCTTTCGACTAGCCGTCAGCCAATTAATGTACCTCCACGGAGTGAGCACTCAAATAGATGTAACCATTTCGCAGAAACCCATCTTAAGGAAAAAGATCTTACAAGTGTTGTGGGGCTGCCACTCGGAAAGCCAATTTGCAGGGAGACGGGCGTCATGAAGCACAGTTTATTATGCATGGCTCCCACACCACGGTCCCCCATACCCGGCGCCCGGCTCCACAGCCCGGGTGTGCTCCCATCACCAGAAGCCTGCCTCAGCTCAGCCAAATCCGCCACCCCCTCCCCAAATGGTCTCCTAGAGCACTGGCTCCCATGGATGGAGGTCTGGCTTCCAACTTGAATGTGGCCGTCAGCCGGTGGCCTCTCTGACATCCCCCAAAGCATTTTAGCCAATGTGACAAATTATTCATGAAGTTGGTTTAATTTTTTTCCCCACAAATATCAGTTAGGGTAGTGATGATGGTAGCGTCTGCCTGAGCCCCCCCTACCCGAATGGCCGCTCCTTGCACAAGTCTCCCACCACCACTCAAGTCCTGTGCGGCCAGCTCACCATTCACCAGCCGGCTCACTTTTGTTCCCTGGTTTAATTTTATAATTGTTTGCGATGTAAGCTCTCCTCTGGGCTGTTCAATGGAGGCCTTAGAAATAGGGAGGGAGAGGCAACCAAACCCCCAAGGGGAGCTGGGAGAGGCTCTGACCCAGCACTGGGGGAAAGACGACCCAAGAGAAGTCAGCCCAGCAACCTTGGGGGCCAGTTCCACAGTGGGGCCTCCTGATTTCACCTGCAGCCACCCAGCCCCAGGGGAGAGGGGAGGGGACGGGATGCAAGACACCTGGGTCTAGGTCCCAAAGCCCTGGCCTGCCATAGACTCCTGGACATACCAGCTCTCAGACTGACCCTCCTCCGTCTCCACCCAGGTCAAGGAAGGCTGTGCATGAATTCGGTCTCCCATAACGAGTCCTCGAATAAACACACACAAGAGACAAAACTGCTCCTCAGCCTTGGCATTCGATGAAATATTGCCTGTGAGGGCTGAGACCTGCCTGGTTAGCCACTGAATCCCCTGTGCCCGGCACATAGCAGACAGGACTAAATATGTGTGGAATGAGTGAGTGGATGGATGGATGGATGGATGGATGGATGGATGGATGGGTGGATGGATGGATGAAGTTTCCAGCAATGCCTAGAGAAAGTGGCCACCAGACCAGCATTAGTCCCCGCCTCCCTCGTCCCCAAGTACCAGCAGGGGCTTCGCTGCGCACAGTAGGCTCTCAACGACTAGGGGCTGCTATTGTTATCACCATCTTCATCACTTGCACCCCACCAATCCGCTTCTTCCACCAGCAACTCTGCCGGCAGTCAGCAGCGACTGCCGAGCTGGGGAAAAGTTTCGCTGACCCCTCGGCCCCAGTCAGAGTCCAGCGCCCCCGCCGAGCCCCTGCCGGCGGCACCCGCTCTGCGGGCAGGGCAGCAGGGGTGCCCGGCCGGGGCGCCGGCACCCTGCAGACGCGGCCAAAGTAACTTTGCGGGCGCCCCTGCGCCGCGCCGCGGGCGTCACCCCGCGCCTGGAGAGGGTCCCGGCCGCGCCCCCGCCCGGCCCGGCGCCCGCGCCCCGCGCCCCTCGCCCGCCGCGCCCCGGCCCGCGCCCCGGCCGCCCCCGGCCCTACCTGGCCCCGGGCTCCTTTTCGGCGGCCGCGGCGGCCGCGAGCAGCAGCGCGCACGGAGGGAGGCAAGGGCCCGGCTCCGGGGAGGGAGGCGCGCAGAGGCGGGGGCTCCTTCGGCGGCGGCCGCCTCGCCGCGCGTCCGAGGCAGCAAGTGGGAGCCAGACTCCTCCTTCGGGGGGCGGGGGGCTCCCCGCCGCCAGCTCCCTCGCCCGCACGCCCGCCCGCCGCGCGGCTCCGAGCCTCCCTGGCTCCCCCTCCCGCCGCCGCCTTCCTCCCGCCCCCCCTCCCTCCCCGCCTCCCCCCGCCCGGCGCCGGGAGGGGCACACTTGCGCCCTCGGTCCCCGGCCCCGCGCGGCCGCCGGCCGGGGCCCCCTCCAAGCCGGCCAGGCCTCGGCCCTCGGCCCCCGGCCCCCGCCCGGGCCCGGCGCCCGCATCCTGCCGCCCAGGGGAAGGGAGCAGGGGAGCGGGCCCGCGCGCGCGGGGAGGAGGGACGGGGCCCGCGCTGCGGAAAAGGGCCGGCGGCTGCCACGCCGCGCCCCGCGCCCCTCTCGGGCCCGCCCCCAGCCCCGGACCCGGCCGCGCGCGGGGTGGGCGGGGAGCCGGGCGGGGGCGCTCTCACCTCCGGATCCGCGGCTGCCGCGGCGGGCACCGCGTGCTGGGGCGTGTGCGGCTCCTTCCGGGGCGCCACGGCCCCCGCCCCGGCCGGGACCCTCTCCCAGGACCGCGAGGGCACACTGCCCCGGAGCCCTCCCACCGAAGTCTGCGAATCCCCCTCCGCCCTCCCTTTCTGAGAGATGTAGACCCCCAGCCCCTAGGCTGCATAGGCCCTGCCTCCCCTCTTGCGCCAGCATCTCTTTCCCCTGGGGGGGTCCCATGTCCCCAGTCCCAAGGTACAGTCTGTGGCCAGAGGAGGTCTAACCCGGAGTGGGCAGGTGAGCAGGTAGGTACCTGAGGATCTGGTCTCTGGTTTGAAGAAGGCCTGCCTTATTGTGGAGGCTGCAAAGCACCCCTACCCAGCAGTGGTGGTCCCACCCTGGGCAGTTTGAGAGGGCCCCTTATCACCTCTAGACCCTACTGTGGGTGGAGACTCATGTCCACAGGGCAACAGGTCAGGCTCTGCCCTCCCAGACAGAGAACAGGGGAAAAGGAGGTGTGGCCCCTCAGAGGCCCATCTAAGGCACCCTGACAAATGTCTGTGGGTCCCCCGTGCCCAGTACAGTCACATCACAGTATGCCTCCAATTCTGCATTCATCAGAGCTTCAGACACAACCCTTAAGGACAGGACACCCTGTGTGGGTGCCTCAGGCCACCTGCCCTTGGGGAGAGGTGGTCCAGTATGGAGGCAGACAGGGACACAGAAAAAGCCCCCTCCTGGGTGCAGGAGGATAAGTGGGAACAGCTACCCAGTGGGGCTGCCCCAGCTGAGTAAGCATACCAAGGGGTGAAGATATGGAAAAGGTATTCCAGGCAGAGGGAACAGGGCTTGCAAAGGTCTTGGCATATTTGGGATGGCAGCTTCACTGGGGCTGGAGAAAGAGAAGACGTGGGGTTGGGGAAGTTGAGGGGAGGGAGAGGAGGGGCAGGAGCCAGCTCTGGAAGGGCCTTGAATGCCTGCCTCAGATGGGTAGACTTTGCCAATGAGAGCCATGGAAGGTTTTTGAGCAGAAGCACCTCATCAGGTTTATCTTTTTAGAATTTGCTCAGGCAGCCCTGACGGGAGGAGGAGAGGCTGGGGCGGCTGAGGGCGATGATGGAAGCCTGGACTGGGGCCTTGAGGCCAGGGAGGGGGACAGGGGCTGGCGAGGGGGCTTTGGCTAGTCTCCTCCCTCCTGCTTCCTTGTCTCTGGGCCTCACTTCGCAGAATTGCTGGGGCAGTTCTGGGGCAGAGTGAAGAGGCTGGGCTGGAAATACAAGGTCAGCCGGGCGAGTGGGAGGGACAGGTGAAACACTTGGTGGGTGGGCAGAGTGATGGCAGACCCTCCGCTTCTCCTCGGGAGCAGGGAGCTGCCACTTGGTCTCCCTCCAGGGCCAGTCCTGGAAAGCAGGTTCCCCAATCCCCCCATGATTACTTGCCCTGGCCCCCGGGGCCGTGTCTGCCTGGCCCTCTGAGGGTCAGAGCCCCAAGGCAGGCTCTCCCAGGCCAGGCAGAGAGGAGTGTGGGAGCAGTCACCAGGGAATTTAGGAAAGAAACCCCAGGTAAAAGCACAGACCTTCTGCTGAGGAGAAGGGTTGGTGAGTGGCCCAAGTCCACTGTCAGCTCCACTGTTCAGGTGGCTGCAAGCTCCATTTGGTACCTCTGTTGTCCTGGGAACTGTGTGTCTGCCAGGCCTGTGTTGGTGGCCAGGAATGCAGAGGGCATCCAGCTGTAGCCCCTGCCATCCAACCTTTGCTAGTGAAGGCCAAAGGGGAGACATGCCCAGAGACCAATCTGGATCGATTGTTAGGTAGGTGAGGGAGAGATGTCCACCCTGGGGGATGGAGCAGGGCTTCCTGGAAGAGGGCCTCGGGCTGGGCCTGGAAGAAAGGGCAGAACGTGGACAGGGGAGAGGATGAGCGTTCCCAGCAGTAGGAACAGCAGATGCCTAAGTGCCCAGGTGCCCGGGGAGGGCAGGGAGGGGTGGACCCCTGAGGGACTGGAGCATTCCGTAAGGCAGGCCTTGAATGCCATGCTCAGCAGGTCACGGGTGCCCCTGAAGGCATTTGAGCAATATGCTCTGTGGTGTCTTATGTCCCAACACTCAAGACAAGTCCAGGGTCGAGTGAGCAGATGAATGGAAGGAGATGAAGAATGAGATCCCCTGACCTACACACCCCGGAGCACACGGAGCGTCCCAGCCCCTCCAGCCAGGCTGCCCAACTCTGGAACCTGAAGGAGCAACCCAAACTCAGCGGGAAGCGTCTGTCTCCCCTGGGGCTGCAGGCTTCCTGAGTGCAATGTCTCCATGGGTCTACCATGCCTTCCTGGGAGGCTGGGCTTGGGCTCAATAGCCCAACAGACTCCACCTGTTACCTTCCAAGGACAAAACCACAGCTTGTTGGTGCCTTGGGAGCCCTGGGAGGACGTGTGGTTGGGGATAGTGGAGAATTTTTGTCCTGATCTTGGGCGAGAGCAGAGACATTCCTGTGACACTTGTCCTCCAAGGTCAGTTTCCTCACCACCTCTGATCCCACCAGCCCTCCTCACTTAGCTCCCAGAACACCTTCTCTTATACACTTATTGAGCACCTACTGTATGCCCGGCTCTTACGCCTTCATTCGGAGCAAAGCACGAGCTCCCCACCAAAGGGGCCTGCCATTACCGGCACCACCCAGTCCCAGGCACTGAGCTCTGAACTTGACCCTCACTTACCCTGGTCCGGGCCACCTCCTGAAGGTCAGGCTCCCTCGCAGCCCAGCACTGCATCCCTCAGACCTGGAGCTCAATTGGTGCCCAGGGAATGGGCTTTGAAAGATAGAATGAGGAGTGCGGGATGGGCAGGGTAGACCTACTCTAAAAGAGCAACCAATCTGGCAAACACAGCAGACATTCTGCTTTTGGAAAATTTAATAACACAGTGGCACTTGTTCGTGGAGACTAATAGAAACACCACACAATCCCACACTGTAAACCAGCCAGGGGATGGCTCGTTCAGCTGGGAAGCATTTCCCAGGCACCTACTATGTGCCGGAAGCCAAAGAGAGAAGTAAGAGAAGGCAGGCTGTCTGCCCTCAGAGAGACAGCAGATGCTCAGGAAACCGGAGAGAAGAGGGCAGCTGAGGGCAGGGAGAAGGGCAACAGATGCAGCCCAGGGATGCTTCAGAAAGACGTGATGTGTGTGCTGTCTCAGAAGAAGACTTGGCTATGAGGATAAATGGGACAGGGACAGCCCAGCACAGGGACCAGCCTGTGCAAAGGCTCAGAGTGTCAAAAGAGCATGCTAAGATATCCCCTGGCCAAGAAACTCACTTTCCCAGGAGGTATCCTGGGCTATAACTGCAGGCTGTTTGTAATAAGCTCAAATCGGAAACAAGCTAGATGCCCAGCCAGAGGGGACTGTTTTTTTAAATTATGGTATGTCCGGGGAATTTCAAGCAGCCAGACCATGCTGCTGAACTGTGACGTGGCAGGAAAAGTGATGTCCATGCTCATCACACATCCCATGAATGAGGGAAGTAGGTTCCACGAGAGTGCACCTGACTCTGGGTTTTGAAACATGAGAAATAGGAAAAGGGAGAAAAACGGAGATAGGTGGTATTTGGAGCGAACTGTCCACCCTCAGGATAAGATTATGGGTGGTTTTTAACTTATGGGACCTTTTTGTCATCTTGAAGTTTTCTATAATCATCAGGATATCATGAGGGATGGAGAGGGGGACATTCAGGGAGGGGTGAGAGCAGAATGTGGGGTGCATGTAGGGCAGGGGCTGGGATGAGCTGGAGGCACGGCCAGGCCCAGGCCATGCAGGACTCTAGTGCCTTGTTGACAGAGTGCCACGTTTTCACTCTCTCCTTGGGTCCTTCACGGTGCCTGGCTCAGAGCCAGCCTGCAGGACACAGTGACTATTCAGCATGCCAGGCACCATGTCAGGGCCTGGGATCACCCTGGCAGAAGAGGCCAGATTTTAGGGGAGGTGGATGACATCATGGGCCAAGGAGGTTGGGAGAGGCTCCCTGGAGGAGGTGACCCCAGCTGGGACTGGAAGGATGAAGTCTAGCTTTGCATCTTCACCTCTGCCCCATCAACCCTTCCAAGGTCTCCGCCTGCCGGCATAGGTCTGTCTGGATCCTGACATAGCCCAGAAGCAGCTGAGTATCAATGCAGCCGTCTGCTGTGAGCCTCATCCCGAGCCTTCCTCTCGGCCCAGAGTCCAGGATGGAAAAGCCACACTGCTCACCTCTGGTTAGGCTCGGGCACAGCCTGCAATGACTACCCCAACTCTTGAACTGTGCCCTGATCACTGGTTCAGATCCTGCCTCTGCCACTTACAGCTTGTGAGTGAAACTCAGTCTGTTCCATTCTTACTATTGTAAAGCTGGTACAATAAGCTCTGCCTCGAGGGCAGTGCACGTAGTGTGCCCGGTACACAGGTGACACTCAGCTCGTCATAGAGGCTGTTAACACTGTCACAGTTCTAGACACCAAGTCTGGGGATATGGATTCTAACCCAGTTCTGTCATAACTTGCTTGGGACTTTGGGGCAGCCCATGTTTCTCTGAGCCTCAGTTTTCTCAGCCTGAGCAGAAAAGTGATATAGCAGCGCCTGAGCTTGTTCAAAGATGAGTGAGGAGATGCGGAAAGACCCCAGGAGCCCCTCCTCCTGCCCCTAGCTGAGGGCCTGGTCAGGCTGCTGTCTAGATGAATCCTCTACCCCGTTTCCAAGGCACTCCCGCCATCTGGTCCTCAGGCCATCACCCAGAAGGCCACGTGCAGGGCAGGGCCTCCAGATACTTCACTGATTATTCTACAGGGGTCTGCCCCTGGCAGAGGGTGAGGCTTTTGTCACTGGACAGTTGGCCCAAGATATGCTTCAGGAATGGTGTTCCCTGCCCCAGGCGATGCAGCACCAGGACTGGAGTCCCCAGGACCAAGACAGAGGCCAAGGCCAGGCAGGGCCATCCACCCCCTACAGGCTGCAGGAGCCAGGACCTGCACCCATGGCCCCACCCTTCACTTGCTGCCTGTGAGCACTTTATTGTTTCTAGAGAATTTTTCCAGATTCCTTATAGCTGGTTTATTTCTCACAACAGCCTGGCTGGGATCTCAGCTAGGGGCAACGTTTCCTGTGAAGGGAGACCAGAAGGCCCATTTTACAGATGAAGAAACTGAGGCTCCAAGAGATTTTTTTTTTTTTTTTTGAGATCTGTCCAGCTAGTGTATGGTAAAGTTGGGACTGCAAGGCCAATCTTCAAACTCTAGGACACCTATTCTCCCCTCCACTCACCCTGCTCCTGCCAGGTGTCAGACCAGCGCCTTCCAGCCCCACTAAAGGCCCCCAACAAATCTAGGTACCATCCGAGCACTGCCAGGGGTGGCTGAGCTCTGCTGAGCTGTCCAGGGTCCTGACCGCGTCCAGCCCTGCACCGCAGCCTTCTCTGGTCCTTCCCTGGCTGCCACTTCTTCCGACCTCCTGGATATCAAAGAAGTGGGAACAGACGAAGCTGGGCCTGCCCAGGGCTCCTGTCTCTGCACTGCCTGTACTCCCTGTGGGCCCTTGGATACCACATTTCAGCTCTTGAACTGTGGTTTCCTTTTCTGAGAAAATGGGTGCAATGTAGGGCAGGCCAGGAGGCGGTTCATATTCAATAAACTTCCACAGACATCATGGCCACCTCCTCTGGGTGAGGCAAAGCCAGAGACACAGAGGGCCTCAGAGCTGGCCTTGCCCTTGAGCAAGGGGCCCAGAAGGTGTGGGTCCTGGAAATTAACCATGACCACACACTGCTGAGCAGAGGGGAACACAGGCTAGGGGCTCACAGGGGTCCTCTCATCCCTCGTGACGGCAGAGAAGGGGAGGTGCTCAGATAGTGCCAGGTGATAAGGCAGAGGAAAGAGAGCATTTAGGGGAAGGGGCTGAGTAAGCAAAGTCCTAGAGACAGGAACCAAAGGGAACCCTGGGGTGAAGGAGGGAGGGGCTCCAGAGAGACGGAGACAGAAGTGGTATCTCTCCCAGCACCACCCGTGACCCCAGAGCAGAGCCCAGGGAAGGGCGGGTGGAGCCTGGGCAGATCCCTCGGCAGTGGACACTGTGAAGGGGGTGGGGACAGAGGACTGGTGAAGAGGGACCCTGGAGATAAAATGGCCAGGGCTCCAAGACTTACTGGTAATAGTAAGCCCCAGGCACCTTACGTGTGTCTCCTTATTCAGTCCTCACCGCCTGCACACCAGCCCAGGGTAGAGTGGTAGGCCACGGCTACCTGAGACACAGTGGGGGGCACAGGCCGCCAGCGGCCCCCTCCAGCTGACTCATGATTGCCTCCGTGTCCCTGAGGTCTGCATCCTACTCTGAAAAACAAGTGAAAGTACTGCCCCCCTCCTGGGGTCCTGGTGGGATCTGGGGAAGCACAGACCGTCGGTGGACCCTGAAGGCCATGCCCTCCAGCTTTGGGGGTAGTTGGCTCCACTGCTGGAGTTCACCAGACCCCTCCAGGTGGCTCTGGCATTTGCTGGGTGCCCTGTGTCTTCCTCTCTCACCCCCTAGAGGGCTGCCCGACCCCGACAACCCTGTCCAAAAGCAGCTTGCATTTGTGGGCACTGGGACACAGGTGACCCAACCTCACAAGAGCCCCACAAAGGGCCCAGATGCCATGACTAGTGGTGGGAGCACCAGGTCCAAGGCTGTCTGACCCCAGCAGGGATGCTGGAGCCAAACATGAAAACAGAGGGAAGAAAGCAGGGTTTGCTCCTAGGACCTGTGAAAGGGGTGAGTGAGGGAAGTCCTGGCCTGGATCCAGCCCCCTGCTGCCCCGACCCACGTCAGGAGACCTGTAGGAGGCTTGGGTGGTAAGGTGCTCAGGACACCAGCTTGAGTCCTGGCACAAGTACCCTGGCTGGGATCAAGCAGTGAGCGGGGCCCCCAGGGTAGTCCAGACCCCAGATGAATGCCCCGGAGAGCAGAGAGCTGGGAGGTGAAGTTACCAGAACCAGCTCAGAACAGGCATCTCCTTCCAAGGCCTAAAACTCCTGCATCTGGAGGCACCCCCAGTCCTGCCAGCCTGCCTCCTGAATCCAAGCCCTCCTACCCTCATGGCCCTCCCGAGGCTCGCTCTCTGCTCTCTGCAGTCAGGGTATCCCTCCATGGCTTGGGAACCCTCAGTGGCTCCCCATTGCTCTTAAGCTGCATCCTGCTGGTGGGAGTTGGAGGTGGGGGAGGGGAGCTCTGCCCATCCCACCCAGGATGCACTTATCCAGGAAACCAACCCCTCCTGGACCCACCATGGGACTGTAACTGCTCTGCCCTCTACCTCGGCCCATGGCCAGTGACAGGGTCCTAAGCCTGGGAGTGCCAACCACGTGGGACAAGGACTGTGAACCACCTAGTTCTGGCTGTGACTCTCAGCAATCACACCTCAGTGATGGTCCCCAGGAGACCTGGCAGGCCTCTGCCTCCACGCCTCCTTGACCACTGGTGTCCCCATGCTGTTCATTGCTGAGTGCCAGCTTCACTCCCGCCACCCAGCAGGTATTCAGCAGACACTTAATGCACCAGATGTATTAGACAGAGAAACCCCGGGAGGTGCTCCCCCACACACTTCTGCTGATGCCTGCAATCTCCCCACTGGAGAGCTGTTATCCTTGGTGAGAGGCAAAATCCCAGGGAGGCATCGCAGTCGGGGTAGGGGTGCCAGCCACCTCACGCAGATGGCCCCCCAGGCCCCCTCCTTCTGAAAGGAAGCCCCTCCCCTGCATCCCTGCAAGGGCACTCATGCCTCTACTTGTTCCTCTCCCGTGCCCGTGGCTCCCCACTTGCCCAGGGGCCTCTTCCATCTTTGGGGTCTTACCTGTCAGGTTCTTCCTTCTGTTAAGCTTGAGTTTCTTCCCCTCTTGCTCCCCATCCACCTCCAGGATTGCACCCTTGGCTCCTTCCAGGATGGTCCAGAGGAGCCCTACAGCCATCAGCAGAACTCCCTGAGTCCTCTCCTCCCCAGGCTCACAGCCTCATCCTGTAAATGTCCCTCAGCTAACCTGGCCACACAACCCCTGCCCATCTCGGTCCTCTTCTCTGGATGAGCCCCAGGCTCTCTCTCCCCACAAAGTGTGGCATCCAGACCAGCGCTAAGACCAAATGCAGCTCTTGGGCAGGCATGGAGTGAGGAAAGAAGCCAGCAAAATCCTGTTGTGCTGCTGCTGAGGCAGTCATTCACACTCTAGTCTGAATGTTTCCAGCCCTCTCCTAACAGCAGTTCTGAGTCAGAATCATCAAAGTAGGGAGAGATCTCAGTGCCCTTCTATTCCAAACTCACCCTATTCCCATACTGTACAAAGAAGAAACTAAGGCCCAGATTGAGAAAGAAACATAGGAGGGGGAATACTCTGTCTTCTGATTAGAGGGAAGACTAAACAGTTCCTGAAGAGGAGGGTCAAGGGTGGAGGTGAAGGAGCTGAAAACAGATTTTTGTGATTTCTCCATCCAGGATGGTTGATACCAGAGGCCACAGGGCTGCTGATAAATCTTACTGCTCCAGTTCATCAGGATTATCACCTATTTTACTTTATTTTATTTTAATTTTTAATTGAAGTATAGTTGATTTACAAGGTTGTGTTAGTTTTCGGCGTACAGCAAAGTGATTCAGTTATACATATATGTAATATAAATATATTCCTTTTAATACTCTTTTCCATTATGTTTTATTACAGGACCTTGACTAGAGTTCCCTGTACTATAAGTAGGACCTTGTTGTTTATCTATTTTACATATAGTAGTTTGTATCTGCTAATCCCAAACTCCTGATTTATCCCTCCCCCACCCCCTCCTTATTTTATTTTAAAGTAGGGTTGGAGCTGTTGGGTGACCTGGCCAAAAGGTGCGTTACAACTGCCCAGATCTTCATGACCCACGCTTCCATCCCAGACGGTGCTCTGCAGACAGCCGAGGGGAAAGGAAAATGTGTGTGCACATGAGGTCCCCAGGCCACCACCCAGCGGAACATCACTCATCCAGTGTCCCCCCGACTCCCATTTCCACGCTCGCCAGCACCACCCCACCACTGCAACCCATCACAGAGATGACAGAAGTTGCTGTTTGAGCACACACATTATGCCCTTAATCCTCATAATCACCCAGAAAAGTGGCATTATTATTTCCAGTTTACGGATAAGAGGCTGGGGCTGAGAGAATGGACTTGCCCAAGGTCACACCTTGAGTCCCTGGTAAGTCTGGAGGGACACAAGTTCTGGCACAATCCCATCCCTGGCCTCTGGCTCTCTGCTGTTGCCTGGGCCGGAGGGACAGCACAGAAGCAGCTCAAGCCCTACACCTTCCACTGTGTGCCCCGAGCAGACATCACTAATCGATAGCACTGCTCTTTCCTGTTAGCCAGGATGCTGCCTCAGAATCCTTGCACAGGGCTCCAGGCAGCCACTGTGAAGGGCTGGCCCTACAAACATTGCCTGTCTGCCACTCCCGAAGGACCTACTGGACCGGCTGCACTCCTACCTGCCCACGGTCCCAGCCGGCAGCTCTGCCCTGCCCTGTGTAACAGCCACAGTCACTTCCCTGCGGGGTGGAGTCTAGTGCCGACTCGGGCCTCACCATGGTCCAGCAGAGCTCCAAGGACCCTCCACAATGCCCTCTCTCCCCAGAAACCTGCCGCCTCCCCTTAGCTCTTGGGAGCCTCTTCCTCCCTGCCTGGAAGGTGATCAGTCTTTTTACCCCTCTGAGCCACCGAAGTCCCCCTGGCCTAAACCCAAAGCTGCAGCCCGTCCTGAAGCCCCCTTTCAGAAGCTGCCCCTCCAGCTCTGCCTTGTTCAGGGACGCTTCTAGCCAGGACCCCCTTCTCTACATCTTCTACAGCACCCCCAGTGGACCAGTGTCTCTCCGCCTGCATTTATACCTGCTCGTGTCTCCTGACCTAAGAAATAAGACCTCTGTCCTTCCCTCATCACACACCAGCTACTGCCCATCTTCCCCCTTCTCAACCAAGCTTCCTGAAAAAGGCTGCACACTCACTCTCTCTGCTTCCCCGCCTCCCCAGCCCCTCCTCAGGCCCGCCAGGGTCACCAGCAGCCTCCTGGTGTCCCCAGCAGTCCTGCTCATCCCCAGCCATCTGGGCCTTTCCCCCTGTTCTCAGGACAGAGTCCAGCCTCCTGGCCATAGCCCTCAAGTTGCATGTCCCAATGTAGGGACATCTCCAGCCTTGCTCCGTGCCCCACCCTCACCCTATTCTCAAACACATCTACCAACTTGCTTCTCATTGACTCTGGGATTACCAGGCTAGCTCAGTCCTCTACCCTTGGTGAAAAAGCCACAAAGATATTGCTTCTCTAGAAATACCATGTGCCAGGCATTGTGCTAAGCATGGATTAATCAATCCCAACCTCCACTCTCTCATGTTTTATTCATTGCCTCCAAAATTGTTTACTGAGCACCTACTTTGTGCCACCCCCTTTTGTAAACACCAGGGTACAGCAGTGAACTGTGATGTAGGTATTACTGTCCCAGTTGTACAGGTGTGAAAACTGATGCTCGGAAAGGATGAGTGACCTGCTTGGGCTCACACAGCCATGAGGGAGGCCCATGCCACAGCCTCCCTGTGGGCCACCCCCTCCGAGTCAGGCCCAGAACCCCGCCCACGCCCACATCCCACCTCCTTCTGTTGCCCCCAGAGCCCAGCACCCTCAGGGCTTTGTTCTTTTCCCTGGCAGCCCCCTCCTACCATCCCCGCCGCCGGGCCGCCAGCCTGGCTGCTGCCTTCCCTAGGAGCCGCTGCCAAGCCATCAGCTCCTTTCATCGCCCCGAGGCAGCCAGAGGGAGCGCCAGCAGCAGCCTTGGCAAACCCGCGTGCGGCCGCTCCCCTACACGTTCTCAGGCACAGAGGCCGGCAGGGCGGGACCCCAGCCCCAGGCTCACGGCTACAGGCGGCAGGGAAGGGTCAGTGCTGAGGGATCCTGCCCACCCCATTACAAATCAGGAAGCTGAGGCTGGAGATCCAGGCCTCCTTTGAAATTGTCTGTATTAGTCAAATCAACCCAACAGAGTGACAATCAGATGTCTGTAGAAGGTAGTTCCCTCCACTGGAATGATCTTCATTCAGCCACTCACTGTCCCCTCAGCGTTCAGCAGGGGCAGGCCTTTCCGCAGAGGAGGGTCCTGAGAATCACCCAGGTCAAAGCCCCCTCTCAGCACCTGTAGCACTCACCCCAGATGCCAGCCAGCAGGCAGCCCAGACGGGCACCTAATGGCTAAGGTAGCTCAGGATGGGAGATGGGAGCTTGTGTGGCTCCTCTGTTGGTCCACTTGGCAGACAGACTGCTTCTCCCATGGACGGGCACCTGGCTGGCCCTTCCGGACAGCTCTATTTGGCTCCTGGCAGCAGGACCTCTGTCCCATCCTGACTGTGCCCCCAGAGGCAGCTGAGGTCTAGACACAGGGACACCTGGCTTCACAGAGAAGCCAGTGGCCTCAAGAAACTGTCCCTTGCCCTTGGCTTTGAGGTGAGGATAAGAGAACCCAGCCCTGACTCCAGGATCACCTCCGTGGAGACCCTCCGGGTTCTCTGAGGCTTCACTTCCCCCCTGCCTGGTCAGCCTGCTGACAGGTGAAGGAGGGTGATGGGTGGGGCCTCTGCCCTTCCCCGTCCTCCTGCTGCTCCCTTTTCAGAGTGAAAAAGTTCTGAGCGGCAGGAGGGCCCCCAGACACTGGAAAGGCAGCCAACCCACGTTTTCTTTGTCTAGGAGGAGCCAGTGTCTGAAACGTGTTGGGAAAAAGCTGTATTTTATTCCCAGGCCCCCCTAACAAAGCTGAGGTTACCCCCATTTCACAGATGGGAAAACAAAGGGAGGCAGCTTACCGAAGGGCACACAGCACATCAGAGGCAGAGATGCGACCAGGACTAGGGACCCAGGTGCCCAGCCCCACACTCTCTCCTCCTGCCCCTGTCCATGCTCCAAGAGATGCTATGAGTGAATGTCATGGCCATGGGGTGGAGAGGGGAGCTCTGGTTAGACCTCCTCTCCCCAGGCCTCTGCCTCTCCCTCCAAGAGCCTGAGCTGGGCCTCTGCTCAACCATGATGTCCTCTCGACACCCACCTGGTGAGGCCAGAAAGCATCCCATCTGCCAGTGCTCCCACTGTCATGGGGAGGCTTCATAGATGAGAGTCGCCCCCTGTGAGGGCTGGCCTGGGTTGATGTCCACTCTGGCTGGTCACGTGAGTCTGGACTCCAGGGAACAGTGGCCAAACACCAGCAACTTCAAGAAGGAGGCATGAGGGCAGACAGGCTCTCAGATGGGGGGCAATTCCAGAGCTGTCACAGCTTCCTGGAACCAGCAGAGCCTTGGAGCTTGCTGGGACCAGGTTCAAGTCCCGGACCTGCCACTTGCTGCCAGAATGACCTTGGGCAGGTCTGAACCCCACATCGGAGCCTTAGTTTCCTCATCTGTAAGATGGGTTTTACACGCCTGTCTCCCAGAGCTTGATCTGTCCTTCCAACAGGCGCCTGGCACAGAGCAGGAGGAGCTTGTTTATGTTGGGTGTTGACCAAAAAGAATCAGCAAGGGAGGAAAAGGTTCAGGCAGCGCAGTGTCTGCCCTCACGCAGGTGCCAGCAGAGAGCGCACAGCAACTCACTTGCTCCAATGAGACTGGAAGCCAGGTGGTGCCATGGGCTCCAGGGCCCCAGTGTTTCTGATAAATGTGATCCAGTACCTCCCACCTCCCGCCTTTGCCTGTGCCCCTGCTCCATGTGCCTGCGGTCGGACCCATCCTTCTAGGCTGTATCTGCACCCTCTGGCCTGACTTGTCTTAGCCCAGAGCCGGTCACATTGTCCCAGCTGTCCTCCTCTCTTTGACAAGGATCATTGGTACCACTCGGACGGCCCCTCTGAAGCTCGTGTTCAAAACATCAGCTACCCACAGGCCCAGGAGCCTGAGGAAGCCAAGTGGACCCCCCACCACTCTCTCCTGGCACCGAGGGAAGATGGGCAGGATGGGGCAGCCTCGAGCAGGAAGCTGGGTGTTTACACTGCAAACAGAGGCTGAGGGGAGATGGTGCTGAGTCAGGGAGGTGCAGACGCCCAGGTGCCAAGCTGCGTGTTTGCCCTGCTCACAGGGCTCCCGGTGCCCCCAGAAGCCCAGAGCTGGCTTGGCCCCATTTGGCCTCCTCGCGTGCAGCGTGTGCCGGGTGTCCATCTCCACACTGTTGGGGGAGCAGCCTTGAGTGCGGCCCCACAGTGAGCTGGCATCCCCCGAGTGGCCCTGGTGAGCAGGTGAGCAGAGATGCAGGGCCAGCTCCCTGCACCAGCCCTGCCCTAAGTCGTCAGTCCCCACTCCCTCTCTCTGGCGCAGCCTCCTGCCCACAGCATCACCCTCTAAACCACCATCAACATGCTGCCCCGGCAAATTCCACTCTACCCTCCATCCCTGTAACAAGCAGTCCTCATGCCAAGCCCTGTGCTTAAGCCCAGCTCCTGCCCAGAAGCTGTGAGAAGAGGCCAGAAGCCCGGAGCCGGATTCCCAGCCCTGCCACTCACCAGCTGGGCGACCTCGCCCAAGTCACTGCCCTGCCCCGGACCTCTTTCCCTCATCTGTCTAATGAGGTGGCGCTACTCGTAACCCCCAGCTCGCAGCACCGTCACAAGTAGTAAATCAGTCAGGGCAGGTGCAGTGCTCTGGAAGTGCCTGGCACAGCGCACGCTCACGTCCATCACTGCTGGTACCACTGCCGTCATCACGGGTGCCGGGAACCGTGAGTCCAGAGGGGGCAACAGTGCTTAACACCCATCACCTCCACCCTCATAAAGCCCTTGCTAGGTGACCGTTGTCAGAACTACAGAAGAGGAGGCTGAGATCCTACTGAAGCCACCAGGCATGCGTGTGGAGCCCGGACAGACCCACGCAGCCTGATGGAAACCGCTGGGCAGGAGGAGGGGAGAAGCGTGCAGGGCTGTGTCAGGCTCCCTTGGGGTCCCCAGCAGCTGAGCCCAGTGTCCGTGCGCCCTCCGAGACGACTAGCCCTGTGGCCACATCTCAGGCAGGTTCGGGGTGGCCCTTCACCCTGCCCACCCAGTGGCCCCTTCCTCCCTGGAGAGGTCTTCGAGCTTCCCCTTCCTGAGGCTGCAGCCCCCATAGGGCACAGGTGCCCTCCAGGGCCCTCGCTCCAGGCTGATGAAATGTGGTCTGCACCGAGGTCACCTCTGTCATTAGACAGGGCAGGTGGGGTGGGAAGCAGCCATGAGGAATTTCTGTCCTCTCCCAGAGCTCCCTTCCAGGGGTCCCCTGCCCAGAATTCCCTTTAGGCCCATCTCGTGTCCCCTCAAATGTCTTGAGCCCAGGCCCTGGCAGGGTGGTGTATCTTGAACAAGCAACAGCCCTGGTAGGAATCCAGGCACCTGCTGGCCAAGGCTGCCCTGAGGTCCGGGAGCAGCCGGGACCAGCCTGGTGTCCTCAAATGCGCGCTGAGAGCCTCCGCACTGAGTGGGAGCCGTGTTCTGACGCAGCCGCCCTGGGCCCGGGCTTCTGATCTGTAAATGAGTTCCCACATCACAGGACTGCGGGGAGAAATGCCCCAGATTGGGACTGGGCGGCAGCAGGCACACGGTGAGTGCTCAGCAGAAGGAGCCAAGTGTGCGGTCATGCTCCCCCGGGCCCCCTGTCAGATGCTCGGTGCAGACACAGACATGGCAGTGCGTGCAGGGCGGGCAGGAGGGGCAGACGCCTGGCGAAGTGGGGAGAGCCCAGGCAGGGGTCAAGCAGACATGGGTTCTAATGCTGACTCCATTATGTGGCAGCTGGGTGCCCCTGGTCGTGTCATCTAACCTCTCTGAGCCTCTTTGCAAGGACTGAAGGGGGTGAGGTGCACAAAGAGGTCTAGGAGGTGTCTGCGCACAGTAAGAGCTTAATTAATGTCAGTCTCATTTAGACTTCACCCCTTGAACTTGTGAGTATTTGGGGAAAGATGCTCATTCACTCATTTATGCACACGCGCTCTCTCTCTCTCTCTCACACACACACACACACACACACGCAGTTCTCTCCGCTGGTGGGGAAGACAGGGTCGAGTGGCTAAGTGCCTAAGATACCGCAAGGCCACACATATGCCTGGATCCCCTGGGCCAGAGGGGCCCAGAAACACAGGCTCCTGAGAGTCCCTGGAGAGGCTTGGGTTCAGATGGCAGGGGGGTGAGGTTCTGAGATCCTAGAAGAGAAAAACCTCAGAAGCCAGGGGCGCCCCACAGCCCGAGGCCAGGGAGCTAGTGCAGTGGTGACCGTGGGTGGGTCATTCCCCTCTTTGGGCCTCAGCCTTCCTCTAATGCAACAAGAAAGCCATCTGGCTGGCTGCCAGGGATGGCTATCAGGTAAATACCTGGGAATAAAATCCTGATGCTCCTTGACAGTACGCGGAACCCCTGTGCACAACCCCAGCGGGTGCTGGTCAACCTTCAACAGGCGTCTTATAGGGGAAAAGTGCTGATGTGCAGCATTTGCTGGTTTCCATGGTGTAAATGCTCCCACAAGGATCCATTTCAAGCCACCAACTCACACACACGAGATGGAACAGCTGTGTACAGGTGGCCCTTGGGAGCTGACGTGCACCATCTCCACGACACCACAGCCCCCCTTTCTTCTCGGTCCCCACCCAACTCCTGCCATACTAGGCGTGTTCCTGCCCCAGAGCCTTTGCACTTACTGTTCTGGCCTCTGTCTGGAACATTTCTCCTCCAGTTGAGTTATGGCTAGCCGTGTCTTGCTTTCCAGGTCTCAGCTCAAATGTCATCTCCTCCAGGAAGCCTACCCTGATCACCTTGGCCCTGTTGTTCCCTCTGCCCTACCCACACCCCCGCCTCTCTGGGACTTCCTGCTGTTTTATCTCCTTGTGGTGCTTGACTCTCTTTGAAAGTGTGATGCATGTTTATCTGTCACACGTGTTTCTGTGTTTCTTGTCTGTCTCACCCACCAGTGTTTGCTCCATCAGAGCCCAGCCTCACCTGCTGGGTCACAGCTGTGTCCCTGGTGTTTAGCACTGCGCCTGCCTGGCACACAGTAGGTGCTCAGACAGTATTAACATGAAAGAATGGTGAGCCCTCCCCGTCCTCGTCTCCCCAGCTCATCCGGAAGCAGCTCTAATTGGCAGAGGCCCCTTGACAGCCCCCATTGTGGAACCTGCAGTTGCGCCTCCTGCCTCTCTCCCCCAGCCTGAGTCTCCCTCTTCAGCAGAAAGACAGCCCCGACCCTATTGTGCGGCTCCTGTTGACACAGGGATGACCTCACCAGGGGCCTCCTGAGATGGGGCCCAGGAGGGAGGAGGTGGGAACGGGGGGCCCCGGGGGATGGCCAGGCCCAGGTTGGGAAAGCCTGGAGGCTGTGGCCAGGGACAATGGGCCAGGGGAGAGTGAAGCCCTTCCTGAGGGAGTTTCCAGGGAAAGACAAGGGTGCTTTTCATCAGAGAGAATAATGGAGGGGAGGGTTAATCCTTAAGAAGGGGTCCTGAGGGAAGACTGGGGCAAGAGGCCATGTGCCTGAGCAGGCCTTGGGGACACAGAGAGACAGACAGACCTGGGCCTGAAACCTGCTCGCTGTGTGGCCTTGGAGCCGGGACTCCCTCACCCTGGCCAGTATCTTCACGGAGGAAATGGACAAACGGTAATCCGTCCCCAGCTGAAACTTCAGGTGAGACTGCAGGTGCTGGACCAACACCCTGACTGTAGCCTGTGAGAGCCCCTGGAGCTGGGAGGACCCCGCTAAGCTCTACCCAGATGCCTGACCCACAGAACCCATGAAGTAGTAAATGTGTGTTGCTTTAAGCCACTAAGTATTGCAGTGGTTTGTTATAAACCACTAATACGCCAGGCAAACGTAACAGTGATAAAAAGCAGTAACAGCAGTAAGGCATATTTATTTTCTTGAGCATCTACTATGTGGCAGGCACAATTTTAAGTGCTTCCCATGTCTTGCCTTATTTATTCCTCATATTCACCATAACCATCTTATAGTTACCATTTACAGATTTAAAGAGCAGACTCGGAGAGGTGAGCATGACAGCAAGGCCGCGTGCTAGGGGACTACCCGGCTTCCTCCCAGCTCTGTCCCTCGTCCGCGCCCTTTTCCTCCGTGGGCACAGACACTCTCTCTCTTTTCACAAAAGGGATGATGTGGACACAAATGCACCTACAGTATCATTCTGCAGACATATTTCCCAGAAACATAATATCAATTTTACCTGCACCTTTAATAAGCATTTAATTCCTTCAATTGTCTGGTGGTCCATTTGCCGGGGAAACTGAACTACCTGGTCGTTTCTCACTTCACCTGCCGTACGGGAAATAGATTCAATTAGAAAAATCTATTCCTAATTTGAAAGCTCTGATTCTCTCATTTCCTACAGGGAAGACATGTAAATTGTGTGTTATTTAACACCCTTTCATGGCAGGTGAGTTCCACGGGGGGCAATTATAACCCGCTCTCCACTCTACTTACAGATTCCTGACAAGGGGGGGAAGTGGGGGCGGAGGAGGAGGGAGAACAGGAAAGTGTTCTGAAGGCTGGTCTCTAACTGGCTTTAGGAGCCACTGCATTGAAAGGGCCAGGGCAAGGCCAGCTGGTTTGGAACCCACATGTCCACATCACTGGACAGCTGTCACACAGGTCAGAGTCCCCAGGTCCTCTGGCTTTTCCCTAACTAGACCTGAAAAAAAATCCCTGGGTGTGGGGGAGCAGCCCAGACACCCAGCTCCGCACCCCAGTCTCTGTCACCCACTGTGTGGCATGGAGCTGCCTGCCCCTCCACCCTCTGGCCTTGGTCTCCAACCGTAAGATGGGGAAGTTGTAATACTCTCCAACTTGAGCTGTTAGGGGCCCCAAACCCAATATCAAGTGTGAAATTAAAAGGGGGACGCTTTGTAAACTACAAAACACTGTCCTCCATGAAGGGTGCTCGTATTGGGAAGCACCCTGAAGTACCCTCCTCCCCACCCCCACCCCCACATACCATCCAAAAACCCTGCCAGCTCTAGTTGGACCCAAATCTTTCTGGCCAAGGGGATTTTCTTCCCATGCAGTGTGGCTCTGTGTGTCCCCCCTACACACACATACACACACGCACACAAACACATTCATACCCCTGGGGAGATGTCTCTGAAAGAATGTTCAAGAAGCCAAGACCACAGCAGGTGTCTAGGGTGGGGAGCCAGGGGTGGCAGTGGGGGACAGCAAGACCTCATTTTCACTTTATGCCCTTTCGTACTGTTTGGATTCCTTCCCTCCTTTCTTTTTCTTCCTCCCTTCTCCCCACCCCTCTCCCCTCCTTCCTTTCTTCTTCTCTTCAATTTATTTTATGTCCACCCATTACCTCCTGACACAAGTGAAACGTGGGGCCCCGGGCCCCTCCCTTCTTCCCCAGCGTAGAGCCCTCCTTTCTGACCTGCCTCATTCCACACTCAGGTCACAACATTCGAGCACCTTCCCTAGGCAGACCCTGGGCTGGGCACCGAGGAAGGGTGACTTCTACCTGGAGCTGCCCCTGAACTGGGTCTGGAAGAACGGGCAAAAGTCCTCTGCTCCATGCATGGAACTGTGAGCAGAGCCTTCCCCAAAATGAATACACTGAACAGGGCTCCCCAACAACCCACCGCAAGCCAGGGACCTCCGCTGGCCTGCGAGCAGGGGCTGGCGCCACCTGCTGGGTACAGGTGAGAAGTGCGTCTGGTGCCCACTTACCGCCTTAGTCTTTCAGGAGGAGGCGGGGCTCAGCCCTGGGAAGGTGTGTCTTTGGCTCCCACTAGGGGTTGGGGAAGGGGGCGCACCATCCTCCTCCCCACAAGTTTCTCCAAACAGCTGCTCCATGTGCTTTTCATAGACGTGACGTTTTTGCACGTCAGAGAAGTGTCACTATAAATCTTCATTAACTCCCCAAACGTGTACCAGGGGCTAGAACCTTTGCTAGACACTGGCGACATGGTGATCAACAAGATAGTCATGGTTCCTGTGGGCTCTGAGGGTGGGAGGCAGAGATTAAACAACTCATTATTCAGGAGCCACTTAATTACAAGCATAATCATATTTAATGAGGAAGGAGACAGTGCAATATTGCTTCAGCTGCCCTCCCGCCAGGTCTGCAAGGTAGGAAAGATGTGATAGATATTTTACAGATGAGGCTCAGAGAGGTGGAGAGGCTCCCCCAATGTCACACAGCAGGAGGAGATGAAGCTCAGGCAGGGCATCAGGTCTGCCAGGCACCAGGAGGTGGGAGGGTGCAGGGTCCCCGGCAGACCCAGCCCCCAACTCCCTCCCTAACAAGGCTGCAGGGAGCAGCTGTGTCTCCAGAGGCTGCTTTCAGTGGGCTTCTGCATCACTAGGAGTTAGGTCATGTCCCCTACAGGAGCTGCTCTTCTCCAACCTAAAGGGACGAGCAGATGGAACATCGAGCCCTCAAACGCCGTCTGCCAGAGACCATCTTCCCCACCTCTACCCAACCGCTTTTCATGGAATGAGCCCAGCATCACTCAGGAAAGAAAAGGTGCTGTCGGTCCCTGGGCCACCTGGGAATTACTGTCTCCTCCCCCACCTCGGCTCCCCTCCGACCTAGTGGGAGGTCAGACTAGACACTCTAAAGACCTAGGCTGATCTGAAGTATTACAATCCTCTTCGCCTGCCTCCCCTCACCAGGGACTGCAGAGAAGCACAGACCCCTCGGTGGTGCTGCGGTCAGTTTCCCCGAGGTGGCTTGTCTTCAGGAGACAAAAGCCCAGATGGTTTGGAGACTGTGAAGGCAAACAGGACTCCCTGGCAGCAGGGCAGCTCAGGGATGCTGCAGCCAGGACAGGACTGCCTCCCTTCGGGACAGTGATGTAACCCACTGGCCGCTGGGAGGGCTCTATGCACCAGACCCTGGCGAGGGGAGGGTGCCCTCCCCCTCCCTCTCCGAGTTTTGGCCCCTGAGGATGTCTGCAGCCAGTCCTGGAGCTGGCATCGAAGGCCGCCTGGAGGTAAGCCATGCCCTTCTCTGCAAGCGTAGTGGAAGAGGGGCCGGCTGGAACTCCTGATCCGGCGCTGCTGTTTGTAGGAGCCCTTGGGGCAGTTATCTACCTCGTCCCTTGGTGTCCCATCTCATCCTCGACCAACGAGGATGATGACAGTGCCTGCCTCCTAGACGGCGGAAGGATCCGTGGAGACAATCCTGTACCCGGAGGGCAGAGCGCTGGAGCGTCGTTGGTGCTCAGAATGATTGGTCCTGACGGAGAGCGTTGCCCAGGCAGCCCGTGTCAGCCTCTCCAGATGCGGAATGAAGAGCGCTGGCTGTGCACACACCAATCCCCTTGCCAACACTTGGCCCTTTTACATCCATTATCTCACTTAACCCTCACGAAACCCCTGCTTCCATCTCCATTTTTTTCAGTTGAGGAAACAGAGGCCCAAAGAGGGCTACTCCCAGCGTCGCACTGTGCTGGGGCAGCACGGGATGCACACTAGGCAGCTCTGGAATGAAACCCTGGTCTCCGAGAGCCTTAACTCACCAGAGGAGCAGCCTGGACCCCGAACCCCGCACCTCGGTCCTTGTGGAAAATCACAGACCCCCTGATCCACATCACAGGTGGCACTTCCCCATTGCAGCCACAGGGGGGCAGCAGCGTCCTGGCCATCACAGGGCCGCGCTGGGATCTCTGCTGACCTGGGACCCACCACCAGTAGGCAAGGGGGCCCTAGCGGCGTGGCAGGGCCAAGCACAGAGGAAGAACTATACAGTTCTGTTCAGTATACGAGTTTTTAAAAATTACAGCTAGTTACCAGCATTTAGAAATCAGATTTCATGCCCAAATCCGGAGTTTTAGGCTTTCTTGAAAACCAGAAAATTGAGCAGCCCTGGGTGGGTGCACACCAGTCCCTGCTGGGCTGGGCAGCTTCGTCCCCCTCAACACCACTATCCCTCCCCCAGCATATTTATTTTTGTGGCTGTTGGGCTTCAGAAGGCATCTGCATTTGAGGCCAAGGGGGCTCCCTGGCAGCTGTGCCCTGCAAGGCAGGGTTTCTCAACCTCAGCCCCGCTGACATTTTGCATCAGACAATCCCTACTTGTCCGGGGGCTGCCCTGCACATGGGAGGATGTCAGCAGCACCCCCAGGTTATGACAACTGAAAGCATCTCCAGACATTGTCAAGCGTCCCCTGGGCTACTGCTGGGAGCCTTTAGAGGAGGGAGAAATCATGGCTTGCTTACACACACACAGTCAGTGAGCACTCCCAGCACCCCTCTGGGCAAGTCCCTGAGCTGCAGGGACATCCCAGGGACCAAGCTGGACCAGTGACCTTCCATCCTCCTACAGCTTGGGTCTTGGGGGGGAGGGGACAGACATGCACACAGGGTTGGTAGCAGAGTGTAGCTAATACTGGCATGGAGGGGCACTTGAGCAGACCCCCAACCTGAACAGGGGGGCAGGCACAGTTGTTCCATGATCCAGGCAGAGGGACCAGGACAGCAGTGGCCAGGGAAGTGCCCACAGTTCAGTGTAGCTAGGTGTGCTCACAGGCAAGTCACCCTGGTAGTCCTGAGGGGCAGCCTCCCTGGCCCAGAACCTTCTCCCGCCACCCCCAACCCCCACCACCATCACTGCAGGAGTCTCCCTCGGCTCTAGCTCATTGCAGGCCCGGCACCCTGCCCCGACCCCTCATATACTCTGGGCTCCAGGCCAGTTTGGGTCCTCTCCCCCCAAAAGGGGGCAGTCACTGTAAGTGAGATGGCGGAGCTGGCTTCCTGCGGCTATAGCCCTTCTGCCGCGTCCTAGCCCCCAGGGGAGCTCTGCAGGGGTGGGGGGCTGGATCCTACAGCAACTGCCACCACCAAGTCCCCACATCCTACCGCCGGGGCTTAAGGCTGGCCTGTAGGGTCCAGCCAGGGTCTTCCAGGCCACAAGCACTACACCCTTCTGGGAGTTCTGGGACATCCATTTGCTGGCCCTGGATTGGGGAAACTCAGTGTCCATCGTCTCCAAGGCTCAGCCAGGAGCCCAAGACCTGGACCTGATTGTGGCTCGGGTGTCAGGTAAGGAGACGGATGGATGATGGCAGAACTACATGCTGCCCCACGGCCCAAGGCTAGGAGGGGGATCCTCTCAGCCCCATAGCAGTGAGGCGCAGGCTACAGATGAGAACACCGGGGCTCAGAGAAGCCAAGCAAGGCAGCCAAGGGCACACAGCAAAGAAAACGCTGGTGCTGGGGCTAGAACTCATGTGGCCTGGCTCCTAGCCCAGCAGTGCTTGCTCTCCCCTTCACTGTGGGCCCATTTTCCCATCGGGTTGTTCCCTTTTTCTGATTGGTTCTCAGGAATTCTGGATGTATACCGGATAATGACCCTTTGTTGCATATGTTGTAAGCATCTTCAACTACATGTCTTGTCTTTTCAATCTATTTATCATCTTTTGTTTTTAAAAAAAAAATCTTGATATTAATGTAGTCAAATATATAAACTTTTCCTCTACTTTTCTATTCAACATCATAAACATATTATGTTCTATTTATTGTCTTCTTGTATAAGTTGCCTGTTGTATGTTAGTGTCACACATCAGACCTGATACAGTGTGAGGCAGGGATCCAGTTACATTTCTGTTGCCATGGAGACCAGATTGTCCCAGTGCCATTTCTCTAGGATCTGAGACCTCAGTGCCTTAAATCAAGTTTCCACAGATGCATGGCTTTGTTCCAGGCTCCACATTTACATTGGCCTATTTGTCTGTGTAACAATACCTTAACTCTCTTAATTTTTACAACTTTGTGTTATGAAATCTGACACAGTCTTTCCCTTGTTTTTCATCTTCAGGACAGTCTGGGCTACCCCTAGACATTTTTGCTTCTGCATAAATTTTTAATCAGCTTTTCAATACTAGGACAAATTTTCTTAGGATTTTGATCAAAATTGCATTGAATCTGCATATACTAATTTGGAGAGAATTGAGTCTTTAAAATATTGAGTCTTCTTATCCACAAACCTGAGATATCTCTGCATTTATTTAGATTTTCTTTGATTCTTACCATATAGTTTACAGTTTTCTCCAAAAGGGTTATCACATTCTTTGCAAGATTAATTCCTAGGTAGCATATATATATTTTTTTACTATTGCTAAATGTTATCTTTTCAGATTACTTTTTCTAACTGGGATAGCTGATGGTGTATAAAAATGCAACTGGCTTTTTTGTGTTTTAGAACTTGAACAAAATTGCAAAACAAGTGATTTTGCGATTGCAATTCTAATAATTTATTGGTAGATACTTTTGGATTTTCTGCAAAGATGATCATATTATCTGTGTATAGTAGTTTTATTTCTTCCTTTCAATCTTTATGCTTTTTGTTTATTTTTCTTGTATCATAACCCTGGCTAGAACCTAACTCAATGTTGAAAAGAATTGGCATCACGGATTTGTTTCTGATCTTAAGGGTAATACTTTCTTTATTTCATTATTATGTATGATGTCATTTATATCTATACTTATTTCCCTTTATCAAGTTAAGGACATTTCTTTCAACTTTATTTATTTATGTATTTATTTTACAATATCATATCTTTTAAATTGAAGTATAGTTGATGTACAATATTATATGCTACAAGTATACAATATAGGGAGTCACAATTTTTAAAGGTTATATTCCAGTTATAGTTATTATAAAATATTGACTATATTCCCCAAGAGACATTCCTTTCAACTCCTTGTTTGAAAAAATTTTTGTAATGAATGAATGTTAACTTTTATTGAATAATTTTTGCATCTAATGAAATAATCATTTATTTTTTCCTTTAAACTGTTCATGTGAATTATGTTAATTACTTTCCTAGTAATAAGCCAACCTTACCTTCATAAGATAAACACAATTTAAACATGGGGTACTCTATTTTTCAATTATTACAGCTAAGTTCACTACACCAACATTTTAAAAAGAATTTTTGGATCTGTGAGTGAAATTAACTTGAAATTTCTCTTTAGCCTCCTGTCTGATTATCAAGCATATGCTAATCTGATAAAGTAAGTTGAAAGGGTGTTGATGATGTTTCTCCACTCTGAAGTAGAAATTTGGGTAAGCTTGAAAAGGTCTGTTTTTTTGAGTGTTTAGCAGCATTTACCTAGAAAGCCATTGAAAACTGGTGTTTTCTGTATAGGAAGATTTTAAACTACTAATCTAGTTTATTTAGTAATTATGGGACCATTCAGGTTTTCTATTACTTCTTGAGTCAATTTTGATGAGTTGTATTTTTCCAGGAATTTGTTGATATCATTGAACAGCTCTAGTAAATAAGGTCATTTATTATATTTTTGTGTCATCTATTTAGTCTGTGCTCATCTCTAACGATGCCCTTTATTGTATTCTCAACACTGATCATTTGTGCTTTCGCTTTTATCTGATTCAGTCTTGTAAGAGGTTTGTCTAATGTTTTTATTCTTTTTAAAGAATCATCTCTTGTGTTCAGTAATCCTCCTCTCTGTTTTCTATTTCATTAATTTCTAGGCTTATAATCATTTGATTTCTTCCACTGCCTTTGGGTTTGTTCTACCGTTCTTGTTCTAACTCTTTAAGTTAGGTGCTTAGCTTATTAAGTTTCACCGTTTATTTGTTACTACAAGCATTTAAGGCTATAAGCACTTGTCCAAATACTGCTTTGGAGGCATCTCGCAAGTCTTGACACAGATATTTTTGTTATTGGTCAGTACTAAGAATTTTCTAATTTTGGTTATGATTTCTTGTTTGGCCTGTGAGTCATTTACGTGTCTGTTTTCAAGTTTCCGAAAGTATGAGCTTTTACTAGGTATCTTTTTGGTTATCCACTTCCAACTTATCTGGATTGTGATCAGGACACAGAGTCTGTATACAAATTGTGCCAGATGCTGTGGCTTCAGCTCAGATCTCCCTGCGAGAATGAAGTGCTTACTCCCCCAGATGCTCAGAGAGCTGCCCAGAAGGCGGCCATCAGCTGTTAGCCTTTGGGGGTTGCGTGGACGAAAGGAATTCCCTTGCCCGGCCAAGGTCATGCCGCCTTCAGGGAGCAGCCTGCATCCACTCAGTGTGGGCGTTTAGAGGCCGGGGCCCTTACCCCACGGCTGGAACTCTGAAGGACCATCCCAGCTGCAGGGCTCCCCACGGAACTGGCCGAGGCTCCCACTGATACCACACTGCAGCTCCACGTCTCCTGCCGTGCAAACCTGTTTCTTCCCTCCGTTCAATGGTACCGATCCCAAGAATGGCCCCTAAAAAGCCTCCTGCCCCCTAATCGCCATCTCAGAGTCAAGTTCCCAGGAGATGTGAACGACAACCCTGATCTTTGAAGCTGGTTGAGGTTAGCTTTATAGTCTTCTAAACGTTCTACGCATGCTTGAAATTCCTCAAATTTCCTGCATCTTCAGAGACAGCCTAAAAAAACACCCTGTCATGCGACGAGCATGTCTGTCCTCCCTGTTTCCTCCATTTTATTTGTTTTGCAGCTATGATATTAATTACGTGTGCACTGAGAGTTGCTGAGCTTCCTGGCAAGTTGAACCTTCCATCATTATCTGCTGACCATCTGATCTCTAATAAGGCTTTTCTTCCTGAAAGTCTGTCTTCCCTTCTGCATACAGCCGCAGCAGCTCTCCGAGAGTTAGCGTTTGCCTGGCATGTTTTTTCTACCCTTGGACTTTCAGCATTTCTGGGTCCTTATGTCTCAGCTGCATCTTCTGCAACAGAGCAGGATCCAGATGTTCCTTAAAATCCAGGCTGGCAGTCTTCTTTGAACTGAAGCGTCTGGTCCTTTTACATGTGTTGCTAATAGCTGATGTTAGTTAATATCGAAGTTAATCTCTACGGTCTAATTTTCTATTCACTCTAACCTTTCCTGCCCTCAGCCCCGTTACTTACCTTCCTTTCACTCATTTGGGGTTTTTATCTTCTTTTTCTTATCCTCATTTTTCCTTTTAATTGTTTAGAAAGTATACAGGCTGTGACAATTATTTCATGCCTACCCTAGCCGTTTGAACACTGAGCACTCAATTAAGTCTAAACTTTGACCATCCCTTCCAAAATTATATGGTGTTGTTTGGTATTTCAGTACCAGCCTATTTTTTTCCTACCATAAGTTAGATATTATTGTGAAGCCATCCAGTTCGTCCTTTTTTTTTTTTTTTTTTTTTTTTAGTTTCTCTCCAAATATTTGCCAATTTTTTTCCACATTTTTTCCTTCTTATGTATATGATCTTTCCTCTGGAATAATTTTTATTCTGCATGAAGTACATTACACTTAGACTTTTCTTTAGTGGAGTCTCTTGGTGGTAAGCTCTCACAGCTTTTGTCTGCATGTGTCTTTATTTCTCCCTCACTCTTGAAGGCTAGCATAGAGCTCTAAGCTGATGGCCATTTTCTTTTCAGCACGTTGAAGATACAATGCCACCGTCTTCTAGCTTCCACTGATGATGGTGGGAAGTCAGCTATAAATCCTTCAGAGATCATCTCTTTTTCTCTGATGCTCTTAGCATCTCCTCTTTTTCTTTGACGTCCCACAGTTTTACTGTCATGTGTCTGGATGTGGATTTCTTTTGGTTTACCTTACTTCGGATTCACTGGGCTTCCTGGATCTGAGGTTTGGTATCGACAACAATTTTAAAGACTACAAGCCATTATCTCCTCGTATATTGCCTATTCCTCCATTCCATTATCTTCTAGAACTCTGAATAGAGGTACCCTAGGCCCTCTCACCCTGCTCTTCTGGGTGATTCCTGTGTCTCCATTAGTTTGTTAATCCTCTCTTTGGCTGTATCTAATCTACTGTTCAGTCTGTCCATTGAGTTTCAGATTACAAGTCTTGTATGTCTCATTTCTGTCCGTTTTCTCGGGTTCTTTTTCAAATCTGGCTATTCACCAGTCTCTGATTCCCTGCTCATGTTTCCAAATTTCTCTTTGATTTCTTTAGAAACACAAAAATATTTCTTTAAACTTGTCTGTAGTTTGCGTACAATCATTTCACATCTTAAACGATCCATTTCCACTGTCCCTTTTTTCTGCTGGTTCTCTTTTTTCTCCCTGGGAAGGTTATTATTTTTCACTCTGAGCTGCTCTCTTTCCTTGGAACTGCATTTGTGGACGTTCTACAAGGCTGACACGTAGCCAGATTCTTCAAGGGAGGCACCGGGTAGCTTCGGCCAGTTGACTCGGGGTATGACCAAGCAGGGGCCACTTTAAATTCCCCACTTGAGTTTGTCTGAACCACACAAGTAGAGTGAATTTACACTGAAAAGTATGTGAGGGCCAGCTTGTGATTACAAAGTCTCGAGGGAGATTTTTCTGTCTCTCAACCCACTGTCAAGGTCAGAACAGGAAGGCTTCCTCTCTGTCTCTTCTGCAGGGTGAGACTCGCTTCTCGTCCTCTCCTCACGCCCGGACGTAGACCTCTGAACTCTCACTCTGAAGCGCAGGCACGTCCCCCGGTAGATGTCCCCCGTGAGTGGCGCCTGGCGTTTAGCCCCTGTTCTTTGCCTCTCACGCGGCTATGGAAACAAGGTCAAAGGCTCCCACCTCCACTTCATTCCCAAGATCCGTCATTTCCCCGCTTTCACACCAACTCAGCGATGTGTGAAAAAAAAAAAGTTAAAAAAATATTTTATCCAGCATGTTCATTACAGCCAGGGGAGCTGTTGAAGGTATCTCAACTGGCGGAGAGACAGGAACCGAAGTTCTCTTTCCAGAACTTGCTCTGGCCTTTAACCTGTTCTTCTCCGTTAACACAGCCACAGTGTGAGTACCCGTGGGCTTGTTGTGGTGGTTGTTGCCGTGGCCATTGTGTGGTTTTCCCCTCAAGACGACGGCTCCTCAAGGGCCAAGAGGAAGGGAGGCACAGTGTTCTTGGTCCTGATGTGGGCACAGAATAATGAAGACATCTGAGAAATGTGTGGAGAAAGCTGAATGAGCAAACCAGCCCTCATCACAACACCCGACCTGCGTCAGTTACACAATCTATGAGTTTCAAGTACAGCCCTGCCTCACGGTCTCTCCCAGGTGTCGAAAGCAACGATGGCATTTCTGCAAGATATTTGCACATCACTCACTGTGAATCACGGCTTTACCTTGGAGGTTAGAACCACATTTCAACCAGGATATGGTCACAGAAAGCTTCCAAACCGACCGGGAGAAAAAAGTTTTCATGCCACAAAATGAAAATACTTCTTGCCAACTGGAGTCAGACCAACCCAGTGTGGGGCCTGTGGATTTCAGCAAGCCCAACCAGAAGTCCCGACCCATGGGCATCGGAGCCTGGCAGAGAATGGGCTGGCCTGTCTGATGGAGCACGGATGCCTCAGCCCTCGCCTTTCTTAAAATGGAACTAATCCTGGTACCTAAATATACACAGGTCTTTCAAAACCTTGCTCCTTCTCCCACCTACCTTCACACTTGTGACTCAAGGGGAAAAAATAATCCACCAGCACTTCATCTTCTTTAAGGCGCTGCTGCCAAGCTTGTATTTTTTTTTTTTTTTTTCACAGCTGAGTTATTTCTGATCCGGGTCCTGGCAAAAGCAGTGTAGAGCAACAGTGGCGGGGAGACATTTGGAAGCTGTGCCAAGCCAAACAGTGTTTAAAGTCTACATCGGATCTGCCAACCTCGCGAAAGTGTATTTTAACTTGACAAGAAAACACCTTTAAAACACTCGTGATGTAAAACCAGTGAAAACGAGGGTCAGAAAGAAGTTATAACGGGAGGCAGCCTCTCAGCCCGGGAACATGTGGCCTCAGGGCTTGGGAAGAATCACAGAAACACTGGCGCTGGGGAGGCCCCAAAGGCCCCAGTGACAGTGAAGCTCAGTAGCAAAAGGCAAACTCGCGCGTGGGACAAAACCGGGCCTGAGGGCTTCCTGACTTCTTCTCGGCTCCAGGACCAGAGCCAGTCGCTTAAACTGAGTCTTCATTTTCTGAACATAAAAGAGAAGTGATGCTAATAAACCTACCTTATCAGGTTGTCACAACAATCAAATAGAATTATACACGTAATTATATAGAATCACAGTGTTTGTTGTGTTCCTGGAGCAGACTAAGTGTTTGCTGGGTGACAGATGCTGCATTTTTACTGTCATCAGCACGTGTGAGGTGGTGGTGATGGAGGAGAAGAAATTGAACTGGGAGGTGAAGTTATTTCAAAAAGTAAGGGCAGAACCAAGGTGATGGCCCAGGAGAGCTAATGAACCGTCACCCCTCCTATTTCCATCTTTGGCCTTTTTTGCTCTACTTTCTAGAATATTTCTAGAAATATGTGTAAGATTGGAAGATGTCAAATTTATAAAATTTACAGATTTCCACTCCTGTGTTTTTATTCCCCATTACCTATTTCTAATACCGTGGTCATACTTTTCAAATTACCATCAGCTCAACATTGAAAGTGGTCTCGGGCTCACTCAGCACACTCGGGCTCACTCAGCACCCTCATACATATCTTCTGGCTTCTGCTTCATAGCGACTTGCTGAGGTAATCTCAGTATACCCATTTCACAGGTGAAGAAACTGAGGTACAGAGAAATGAAATGACTTGTCCAATGCCAGGAAGTCAGCAGGGGTTTGAAGTCAGACCTCCTGACTTGAGATCAGCCTCCCTGGTGGGAAGGTCGACCTGCTTTTCTCTTCTCAATCATCAAGGTGACATTTCCTAAGGCCAGGTCCTGTGCTCACCCAGGGCACTCAGAAAGGACCTGGACCACTCTGTATCCCGAGGGGGCTCACAGGCGAAGGGGCCAGACGTTGAAAGAAATCAACAGGGGCTTCCAATAGAGGCGGCAGAGTAAACACCTGCGTGTGCCTCTCCCCTCGCCAAACCCTGTGAAAAAGACAGCAAAGGGACTTTTTGGAAGCCAGAAATGAAGAAGAATGGGAAGGACTGGGGAGGAGGTGCAGCAACCACATTTAGGAGCTGAAGAGCAGATGGACTGGCTTCACAGGGTGAGGGAGCCAAAGAGAGTTAAGACTGACTGGACTTCATCATGAATCCCCAACATGCTCGCGGCCTGGGTGGTACCAGGAAGTGACTGGGGCTCGGCTAAAACAAGGAGGAAGACTGATCCGTCATCTGTTCAAGAAATAGTTAAAAAACCAGAATCTTTTCCTCAATTCAGGCCACCAAGGGACAAGCCCCCACCAGCAAGCCTGGGGGTTTTATGCCGGAGAAGGCAGGACAGAGACCGTCGGGACTGTATAGACAGGATATTGAGTGTCCTCAGATTTTCCCTCCCGTGTCCTAGAACACTAGCTGCGTGGCCCTCACCCTCCAAGCAAGAGATTGGAAGAGGAATTTGACCAGACTAAGAGGGAAATCTTTAAAGACAGATATTAACATTTCCCGAACGAAACACCAGGCCAAATGACGCAGAGAAGCCCAGTCACCAGATCCCACCCACACCCTCAGGAAGAGGAACCCCTCTTCATGCCCGTGAGCAGACAGCCAAGGACGCTCAGGTACGCAAGGAGAGCAAGGCACACGACGGTGAAGAGAAGGCAACAATCAAGCAGAGAAAAGCAACTTGGAAGAAAAAGACTATTTGAGGGGAGAAAAACTTAAAAAAAAAAACCTACAAAGACATTCTTAGAGAAGGAAGAAAAGAAGATATCCATGAAAGAAGAACAAGACCTACCGAAAAATGAACATTAGGGGAAAGAGCCCTTGAAATGAAAACAAAAGCAGCGATTCAAACACACAGGGGAAGAGCTGGATTATACATTTGAAGAAACATCCGAGAGCAAAAGGATGAAGACAGAACGAGGGACGCTGGCTCATTTTATGTGGCAAGTTGAGAGGATCCCAGGGTGCCCAGTGTTTGGCTAAACATTATTTCTGTGTCTGTGAGGGTGCTTCCAGGGTGAGATTAGTATTTGAATCTGGAGACCAGGTGAAGCAGATTGTCCTCCCCAGTGTGGGGCGGGTGGGTCTCATCTAATCCTCTGAGAGCCTGAATAGAACAAAAAGGTGGAGGAAGGGAGAATTTGCTCTCTCTGCCTGACTGCTGGACCTGAGGCGTCAATCATCTCCCAGCCAGGGGCTGGAACTTCCACCAGCCTCTGGTGCTACATCACCTGCTTTACTGGGTACCAAGTTTGCAGACAGTGAATCATGTAATTTAGCCTCCATAATTTCATGAGTATAAATGGATGGATGGATGGATGGATGGATGGGTAGATAGACAGATGGATAGATATACAGAGAAGGGATAGAGACATAGAACCAATGAGATGTACAGATGTAGATATAGATACAGACACAGAACGAATAGGATACAGAGATGGAGGTAAAGACGGATCTTACTGGTTCTCTCTCTCCGGAGAACGCTGACTAATACAGGAGGGGAAAAAATGGAACAATCCAAGAGATATGACGTCCAATTGATTAAAGTTCCAGAAAGACAGACCAGAGAAAATGGAGACAGGGACTTCATCAACAATTTGGAGAATTTTTGCAAACAAAAGTATCTAAATGTATAGATTACAAGGACTCACCAAGTATTCCTCTGGGCAAAGTGCAAAAAGAGACTCAGAGCAGGGCACATCCTCATGAAACTCAAGACGCTGGGACAAAGAAGAGATCCCACTACCTTCCAAGAGGAAAAGGGTCACCCTCGAGGGTCCAAAATAGCTTCAGACCTCTTGACAACACGAGCAGCTGGCAGCACAGGAGCAATGCCTTGTGAAATGTTGAAGGAAAAGTATTTCCAAGCTCGATTTCTTCACCCAGACAAGCTAGCGGTCCAACGTGAGGGTGAAATGAAATTATCTGTAGACATGCGCCGTCTTGACACATTTACAGTCAATCCTCATTATTCACCTATTCCTTATTAGCAAAGACACGAACTCGCTAAAACGTATCTGTAACCTCAAAATCAGTTGAGGTGTATTTGTGGTCATTCACAGGCATACACAGAGTGGCAAAAAAAAAAAATCTGAGCCACCTCAGGCGTCACTCTGCCTTGGCTCTCCCACTGTAAACATGTCCTTTTTGCAATCTATTTAGTGTCACATTTTGTTGTGCTTTTGTTGGCAATTTTGCTGTTTAAAGTGGTTCCAAGCAGAGAGCTGAAGGGTTGTCCAGTGTTCCCAAGTACAAGAGGACTGTGATGTGCCTTATGGAGAAAATACGTGTGTTAGATCAGCTTTGTTCGGGCATGAGTTGTAGTGCTGGTGGCCTGGAGTTGAATGTTCATGAATCAGTGGCAGAGGTGTCGTCACACAGAAAAGACACATACACCATCCATTAAGCAAGGTTAGGTACTGATCAGCTGATGAAAACGCTGTGACCACAGACTCACAGGAACCTAACCCAGTGTCTCTTGTAGGAGCGATGGCTCAGTATTGGCTAATTCAGTGCTTCTATGGCCGCTTCATCCAACATAACTCCCTCGAATTATACTTTCCTTACACGCTTTCTCAGGAGATTCCTAGACAAGATGCTTCACCAGCATGAGGGGGTAGATCAAGAAAGAGGAAAACCTGGGGCACAGGAAACTGGAGAAAGGCAAGTGGTATCCCCAGGCTGCTGGGACAGGGAGGCCCCAGGACAGCAGCCCAGCCCTGGGTATGGGGGTCCTAGTTCATCAGGCCCAGGCTCCTCCAAAGGTGGAGAAGGCCTGGTGCATCTGAAACTCCCCCGAATCAAGTTCTGCAATGAATTAGCAACAAATGCATAGAAAACTAAGCAAAGGAGAAACAAGACAATTATTAGCGGGGGCAGGGGTACCACTGTGCAGCGAAGGTTGCCAGAGATACAGCCTCCTCTTCCTCTTAACACTCGTGAGCATCTTCTCCATCAGGCCCTGTTTGAAGCGAGCATTTTATATGGACTAACTCCTTTAAAGCTCCAGCCCAGCAAGGCTGGGCGGGAGACTATCAACCAAGAGGTTGGGTAACGAGTCCGGGATCACACAGCCAGTAATCGGCAGAAGGAGGGCTGGAACCCAGGTGAGTGGCTCCAGAGATCATGCCCTTAATTACTGAAAACAGAGGTGGCTGGCATTCTCAGAATACATGGGGAGGCCTGAGGACATGGGAAGGTGTGTGCAGTGGGGATGCGGCAGGAAACAGCGAAATCCTTGCCTTCCAGGATAAGTCAGCCGATAAAGCCGATAACTACAGAAATCAAGATGCAGTCCCAGAGGCATGGAGGTAAAGACCGAAATCATTATCTGAAGGAGGTGAAACAGTTGCCTCTGGGGAGGGCGTATGGGGAGTTGGGACAGCAGCTGGAAACTGCTGTTTCTCTTAACAAACCTCGTAGAACTATTTGCCTGCAGAAGTCAGATCAAAATACAAGCTGAAAACAAAGAAAAAGAGTAAACAAAATCCCCTGATCCTAGACAGAGCCTGCCAGCCTGGGCTGCCAGGGCAGGGTTGGGCGGAGCGTCTGAGTCCCCTGTGACTCTGCCTTTGACCCGGGAGACGCCCCTCCGGTCCTCTAGCATCACCGGGACCATTCCCCGCCCCCGCCCCCCAGGGCGAGTTGGAGGGGGCAGATTGGTTGAAGATTCCATCAGGGAATGGCCTGCCTGCCGACACCCCATCTGCATCAGCCTTCCAGCTCGTCCAGGGGCTGCTAGTATTGACATCTCAGTATCAGTTGCAAATGAGGGCTCTTCCCAGGGATGCTGGGCCTGGCCCCTCTTCTCAGGCCCGGGCTCCCTGAAAGAAGCCAGGCTGCCGAGGGCTGTCACCGCACACATTAATGACACGGACGCAGGCTGACACACTGGGCCCTCAAGAGAGACCCCCAGCACCTGAGGTCACAGAGTTAAAGTAGATCCCACAGGGGGGCCGCCTCAGGCATGCAGGAAAGCTCATCCCATCTCGGCACCCAAACCCAGCCCAGGTGGGGCTCCCAGCCCCTCCTCCCGATGCTGCCCCGCTGACTCACAGTGGTGGGTGGCAGCTTCACCGGAGATTCCCAGGTGACAGCCCTCTGGTCCGTGAGGCAGTGTCGCGTGCCTGCTGCAAACACATTCCCCCGCTGCTTCGTGTCAAACTCAACCAGCAAAGCTGCTGCTGACCAGACAATTCCCTTCCTAAGGGGAATTTCAGATCCTAAAGGATCAGTTTTGTTCCCTCGAAGCTGTGACAACCGTGATTCATCTAGTCTGTCCCTTAGCCTCTCTCAGCCCAGGGGGACACTCATTCAGTGGAATTAATGCTTCTAGCCACTTTCACAGGGTTCTTGTGAGGACCAAATGAATCATGCAGGCTAGGGTATCTGGGGAAAAAGAAGGGTGAGAAATCCAAAGAACATGGTGAGAAACGTCAGCAACCAGCCCTCTTGGGTGTTAAAGCAAATGGTTAAGTCCTGGATGAACCAGCAGAGCAGACGTGGATGGAAAGGAATGGGGAGAGAGGAGGCTTCTGGTCACACAGGATAAAGTTGTCTTGAGTAGACGAAGAACAATGGAAGATATAGCACATTAAAAACGTCCATTTTGAGGCATTCTCCCCATCTTTCACATATACTGACCACAAAAGTGGTTTCCAAAGCAAAGCAGATCTTAAGAAGACTGGCCAAAAGTATAAGTAAACATTGACCAGATCTCTAGAGTAATGGGATGTTTCCAAACTTTAAAAATCGTTGAGGACTTTTTAAGGGGAAGGAGAAGGATTTGACTATATAAAAACAAAAAATCTTCTGTACCACAGGAAAAAATTAGCAGGGAGAAAAATGGACTAACAATCAAATGAGTGGCAAAGGGTTCATAACAATAATCTATGGGCGAAAAAAAAAACAAAAACTAAACTCATTGGTAAGAAAGGCCTTAAACCAACAAGGCTTTTATTTTCTTTTATTTTTTGGAACTTGACAAAATGATACCAAATTTCATCTGGAAAAATAAACATGTGAGACCAGCCAGGGAAATTCTAAGGAAAAACAAAAGTAATGAAGGAGGGCTGGTTTTACCAGATGTTAAAACGTGTAATGAGAGTACAATAATTTTTAAAGTTTAGTGTTGGAAAAGAGCTAGCTGCTCAGTCCAGCCTGAAGTACAAAAGTCTACGGAAATAGATGTGAGAATTCAGCATCAGCAAAGAAGGAGGCGCTTTATATCAGAGGGAATGGATGTATTAGTAAAAGCAGTGCGTTGCGATAAGTGGGGAGTCAGCCACCCGGAAAAAATTAAATTGAATCCCTACCTCACCCCTTATACCCAAACAGATTCCAGATGGAGCCAAGATTTAAACAAAAAATATTGAACCATAAAAATTCTGGAAGAAAACAGAGGTGAAGTTATTTATAATCTCGGAAAGGAAAGATCTTTCTAAGCAGGATATCCAGAAGCTATAATCAAATTCATTGGAGGAAATAAATGAGAGGGAAGTCCAAAGATGATTTTCAAAGAGATGAGGAATAAGCTCCCTCTGATATTAAAATACATGATTAACGGAGAACAGAGGAACAGTCTTTCCTGCATAAAATAACTCAAACCATGGTGACAGTGTCTTCTCCAGCTTATGAACAATGGGAGGGAAGTTGAATAAACTTGAGAACATGTGAAGAAAAATACAAGTTTAAATCCATTTCACAAATACTGAAGAATCAATTATTTATGAAGCAAATCAGATCCTAGAAAGACTGGCCAAAAATATGTCATATTGACCAAGCTCCCGGAGGGGTGAGACCCTTCCGGGCTTTAAAATGATCGAGGAAATTACACAGGGAAAGGAAAACTGATCCAACTGCTTATTTTTTTTTTTAATCTTTTGTACCAAAAATTCAAAGTTAAAAAAAATGACTTCCAAAAAATTTTTAAATATCTGAGTGAAAAAAAAAAGCATAAGCTAAGTAATGACAAAAGCCAAACAGGGACTGTCATTTCATAGGATTGATTGCCTTTGTTTAAAACATGCTCGTACAAGTGAGAAAAGGACTTAAAACCTAACAGGAAAACGGGCAAAAGCTGTGTATTGAAAGGAAATTCCCAGATGAAGAATTTAAAATGAGTCATAACTATAGGAAAAGTGTTCACTCTCGCTAATAATTAAGAAATGTAAGTAAAAATAATAAAATACTCATTTTTACCTATCAATTGGACAAAATTTTAAAGTTTGAAAATACGTAAGTTTATAGAGAAACAGTCATTCTCAAACACTGTTAGTGGGCATATAAATTGATCTATTCCATTCCTTTTTGTGGCTCTGTAATACTCTATGTGTGGGTGTAGAAACATTTATGTAACCAGTCCCCATTTAAAGGCATTTAGAGTTGCTGGTTCCTTTTTTTTATTTTCCAGTTTGGGGTATAAGAAGCAGTATTGTGGTGAGCATCCTTGTACATACATCTTTGCATACATGCGTGAATGTATTTGTAGGAACAATTCTAGGCAACAGAATTGCTCGGTGAATGGACCTTGGCATTAAAAGTTTTGATAGATTTTGCCAAACTGCCTTCCCGTGAGGTTATAGCAATCTACACTGACTAATTTGCATGTGTCCCTGTACCTTCTCAACAGCAAGCATTATAACACTGATACTCTTTCAAGTATTTTTTTAAGACAAGGAACAGGGCAGAAATGGACAGGAATCACAAGTTGTGGTACAAAAGTAAAAAACGTTTCTTAGTTCTGCCTTTGCCAATTATTTGCCATTTCCTCTCCCGACTTTGAGCATGTGTAAAATAAGAGGACTGGAATAGATTGGCCCTTCCCAGACCTACTCACTATGTTCAATATCTTGTAATAACCCTTAATGAAAAAAATGTGAAAACCAGTATATGTGTGTATATGCATGACTGGGACATCGTGCTGTACACCAGAAATTGGCATATTGTAACTGATGGTACTTCAATTTAAAAAGTAATAATAATAAAAGAATTTGGTTGTATAATAAAAAGAGTGAATGTGTCTTACCCACGAGTGTCCGGGCTGGCAGGGCAGCTGAGAGGCCATCCCTGCCCACGATGCCCTCCCACACACCAGAGACACAGTCACATCGGGGGCTCCAGCCCCTCCCTCTGTGGTCTGGCCAGACACACAGTCTCCACTTCCCCCAAACTGAGCCTTGAACAGACACCTTATCTGGGGACTTCCCTTCCCCCTGTGCTTTGTTCACCTGCAAAGTCCTTCCGTCCACCTCTAACAAGCTCCTTTGAGCAGCTGTCTGTGCTCTCGCTCATAATCCACAGTGTATAATCAAAGGGCAGAGGGTCAATAGGAAAGCTTCATCAGAGCTTTCTGGCTTGGTGAATCTCAGGGGGAAAAAAAGCATGCATGTTGAAAATACTGCATATTGTAATTACGATTAAGAGTGGGTGTGTTTATATATGTGGAAAAGGACTTGGAGGGAACACAGCACATCATGACACACTTATCTCCAGGCCCTTCGCCAGGATAACCTGGACAATGAAGCTGAGGGTGAAAACTCACACACGTGCAGTGCTCACTCGGCACCAAGCAGCTCCCAAACCCTTTATCAGGTGCTCCTTCATTTATTTTTACATTTTCTAAGGTCTCCACAATTTGCATGTATGACTTTTATAGTCAGAAAACAACTGCTGCTTTTTGGCTTGTTAGAGTTAGATCATAATAGGGAATTATTTTCATACAATTAAAGGCAGGTTCTGGACTCAGACGGATAAGGTCAGACCCCCTCCCCCCCGCTGCTGGATGGTCCCCTCCTCTCCTGCCCACTCCCCTCAACCCTGCAGCCTCCCTAGAAACTGGGCCCAGCAGCCCTCTAAGTGCCCATGGCCAGAGGTACCAGGCCAGAACCCGCATTCCAGGAGTCCCCTCCCCTGGTCTGTTCAAGTTCCCATGGTTACTGGACAGCAGATGGCAGTTAAGAGTCTAGACCCTGGAAATCAGACCAGCCCTGACCCTGCTGCATGCCCCTGTGTGAACTTGGCCAAGCAACTCTGTCCTCTGTGCCTGTGTCCCGTCTGTGAAGTGGCCATCGTAGTAGTACCACCTCCTTTGTAGACAAGTGCAAGAATGCTATGGGATGAGGGAAGCAAAGGGCAGAACCCAAGGTCTGGCACACAGTAGGTGCTCACTAAACAGATGCTACGGTCATCCTCATTATTGCTATTTGTTACCGATTTGTTGGAGGATGCCCAAAGGCAGCAGACAGGCAGTCCCCTCAAGTACTTGTTTAGAAGTCCTCTGGATGGAGGCCCAGAAAACCAGAACGTTAAAAGGATAAATAGTCCCCACAAGCAGACAAAGTCTGAGACCGCTGTGGGGGGAGGATTCAGCACAGAGAAGGGTTTAAGCCTCGGACAATGGGCGCCGTCTGAACTAACCAGGGCCGCTTCTTTGAGTCGTGAGAAGAGCTATTTTCTTGTTTAAAGCCTTAAAGAGCTATTAGGTTGGGCAAATCACTGGTAAAACAGCTGGAAACTTAAGTAGCAATTTAAACAGCCCCACTGCCCTTCCATCCCCGGGTGGAATGCGAGAGCCGCCGGCCGGCGAGTCTCCGGCCCTACATTGTCTGGACTAAGAGGATTGAGCAGGGACCTCTCCGCAGGCTCTGAATGCTGCCCGGAGCTGCATTGAGCAAATCCACAATTTCTACCCCACCCCCTCTTCTTCTTTTTGTTTTTTTCAAGTGAGCAGACCGAACTCTAATTTTCCCTCTTTTTTCTCCCAAGCCCCCTTGAATCGGCCCATTCTTTCATTATGTGGAACTAATGAAGGCCTCGCAGAGTCCCTGCCCAGGAACGGCCCGTAAATAAAACATGTTTCATTGATCAACTTCAAAAAGTTTTCGACGGGGTGGGGGCAGGGGGCGGGGGAGGGGGCGGGGGAGGGTCTCGGGGCCGCCTCGCCGGGAGGGGAGGGCACGGAGGCCTTGAGTGATGGCGCGGGAGGAGGGGCCGCGCATAAAGTGCTTCTGTCCGCGCCATCCGTTTTGTTTGTTTTGTGGCCGAAGATTATGCAGGCGCCGGGGCCCGCCGTCCCGAAGCCCCACCATTCACCCGCAGTGGACTTGGAAAGGAGGGCTGGGTTGCTTTAATTTATTTTTCCTTAATCTCCCCACAAATAAAAATTTGGGCCAACGAAGCAGAGCTCTGGCCTTAGAGCTGTCCCCCCAGGGAACTGTTACCGCTGGCTTCAAGCTTCCATTAACATCCATTCCAGCAGCACCTCGAGGCCCTGAGAGGCCCCGGTGGGGGCGGGGGCCTGGCGCCCAGACAGGGTCACGCGTGGCCGGCCCACCCGGGTGGGAGCACGCAGTCTGAGGGAGAAGGCAGGCAGACCAAGGGCAGTTGAATCCCTGCCTTCAACAAATACTTAGCAAGCACCCACTATGTGCCAGGTGCCTCTACTGATTAATTTCATTTTTATGGGTTTTTTTTAATTGCGAAAGCAGTGAATACCAATTGCAAAATAATTCCATGACACATTATGGGTACACGGTGAAAAGTAAGAGTTCCCAATGCAGACCGCCTAATCCCAGTCCCTGGAGGAAACCACCACTGGATGTCGCTTTTTGAGACTTTCTTCACAAGGAGAGAGAGATTTTTAGTTACTATGCTTCTTGCAAGCACAGGATCACAGATATTGGGTTTCTTAAAATAATTTTTTGTGCGTTTTTGGGGGGGAGGAAGTAATTAGCTTTATTTATTTGTTTGTTTGTTTGTTTAAATGGAGGTACTGGGGATTGGACCCAGGACCTCAAGTGGCCATCGTAGCAGTACCACCTCCTTTGTAGACAAGTGCAGCCATACCACGAGCTATACCCTTCCCCCACCCTCATCTTGTTTTAAAACTTGCTTTTGTCACAATGCAGCAGGAACATTTTTTTAAGATGCTCTTTCATGACTGCATATTGGCATTCTGTTTGTGCCATAAGTTACTCCACTGTTCCCCTACTAAAAGGTATTTAGGTTGTTTTCAAGTTTTCCTTGTTACTAATGATTGTGTCCTGACCATCCTGGAACAGCCTTCTCTGCTCATGAGCAAGTATTTCTGTAGAGATGCCTGGATGGGCAACTGTTGAGTCAAAGGTAGTTTTGCATTTTATTCTGTTTTTCCTTTTTATACAATACATGGAGTAAGGTGCATAATATGCACTAATCTTTATTCAGTTCAGTACATTTGACACAGGTACGTATCTCTGTAGTCCCACCCAGACCAGAATACAAAACATTTCTAACCCCCCCAGAATGCTCCTGTGTGTGCCCTCGCACTCAATCCCCCACCCTAGAGGTAAGGAAAGAGCATTCAAAATTTTGACAGATAAACACTGCTCCAGTTTACCTCCCACAACAGTGTCTGAGACCATCCATCTCCCAACAGTCTCTCCAGCACTGGGTGTCACTGATCCTTGTCTTTTTTGTCAATCCCATTGACCTAGTTGGCTCCTTTGATAGGACGGAAGCTAGAATTTTTTCTCCAGAAGCACTCTACCCTCTCTACCCTTTAGGAATCCCTCCTCTGTAAATTGCCTATTCATATCCTTTGCCCATTTACTCTAGTCTATTAAGAATTCATCCTCATGGCCACCAGGAAGCTTGGCATTGAGCCCCATCCCCACCTGCACCCCCCCCCCGCCACCTGCCACCCCGCAACACACACACACTCTGCTTCTCACTTCTAAACTCTACGTTGTTAGTTGAAGAATTTAAATGCCCTCCTTTGCTTCTGGGTACTTGCTTTCCTGGTATTTTTACCCTGAAGCATCTTGAACGTATCACTTAACCTCTTCCAGCCTGTTTTGCCATCTATAAAATGAGGATAGTCACCCCTTCCTGGCAAGGGTGCTTTGTGAATGGAGTGAGATTGTGAACAGCTGGCCCGTGTTAGAACTTAGTGAATGGGACCCACAGAAAGGGGGACTGACCTTAGCCTTCACTGAATTCTCCCAGCCCTTCCTCTGGCTTCAAAAGGGAGCCCCTGGAATCAGGTTTCCGTTGCCAAAGGCAAGGGAAGATTGGGGATCCGAGGCTCTGGGGTCCACAGAGATTAAGGGCCCCACAGTTTAATTGAAACTAGTTTTTTTCAAATCCCTGGGATCAAAAAGGGTCTAGGCTGTTTCTCAAAGAGTGTGCCAAAGAATCTTAAGAGGTGCTGCTTGATTAATATAAAGGAGGTGAGGGAATGTGACCAAATCCCTGTGGGGTACACTGGGCCAAGCAAACACCTGGGATGTCTCTGCTGCAGGAATTTCCAGAGCCTCTAATATGCCAATAGCTGGAACAACTCTCCAAAAGGATGGGGTGTATATAGAGTGAGGTGGTTCCCAATTGGATTTGACCCTGGTCTCTCAGAGAAAGCCACCTGCAGAGAAGACTCGCGGTGGAGGTGAAACAAATGCCTTAACAAATGCCACCCAGACCACAAGGATCTTTCTAGAACACAAATGTGCTTGCCTAGAGCCTTCCTATGGCCGCCAGCACCTCCAAGATAAAGTCATAGCGCCTGGGTAGCCAGATTGGCCTCCCTCTGTTCCACACCTTTGCCTCCAGGCCCACCAAACTATTTGCAGTTCCCTCTGCTTCCCAGGATGTTTTGCACCAGTCCCTCCACTTGGAATGCTCTTCATCCTCCAGCTACCTGTTGAACTCCTATGCATCCTAAAAAAACCCAACTTACCTGTTCTGTGAAAGTTTACCCTCTCACACACCCTCTCCCCACCCAGCCAGACCTGCTGAGTTAATGCCTCCCTCTTTTATCTTAAAACAGCACCTTGCACAGGCCTCAAATGTCTCTCTAGAAGTAATTATCTACTATTTCTATCCCCGACTAGATTCTAAGCTCCTACAGGGCAGCAGCTGTGCCCAGAATAGTGCTCAGCATATAGTGAGTGCTTTGCAAATGTTTGATGAATGCCTGAACACTTGTCACTCTAACAGAATGTCACCCAAACAAAAGCTCAGTGGTTTGATGACTTTTTTCTTACTGAGTTCTACGTAATCAATTATCCAGGACCAGAATCCCAAAGAGGAAGTTGAAGCCCAGTCATTGGTTTGGCAGGGAAGGCACTGCCAAAAATGCCACTGTCCCCTAAGCTAAAGTGAAGCGGCATCCTTCAGCAAGTCCTTCCTGGGTACACCATGGTGGCAGAGGACAGCATTACTTTCCCTATCCCCCATGCCCTTGGAGTGTGGCATTCTCCCTGCTCTTCTAGGCCTAGTGCCAATGCCACCTCCTCCAAGAAGCCCTCCTGGGGGCACACAACGTGTTCTCGGCAGAGGTTTCCTTTCTTCTTCCTTCTCTCCTAGTGCCGACATCTGCAGTCTGGCTCTGGCACCTCCTTTAGACACTCCCCAACCTCCTGTAGCCTGCAGCTTAGTGGGCACATCAAGCCAGGCACCCAAATCACCCCACCTCGGGCGGACACATTACCCACCAACCTCACTCCTGGGAACCTGAAGCTTGACTCAGGGACAGAGACTCATTGGAGCTGATTCATCGTGTACTCGGAGAGCAAGACCCCAGCTCCTGCTACTTGAATCCCTAAGCCACATTGGTCCTGTTTCTTCTGAGGACTGTGTTTTAGTTGTCCTTTCTTGTTTTCAGTACAACACCCACCTCCTTCCAATAGCTCTTGTGTGGTTTAAGTTATTCAGAGTCACATTCTTTCACAACCAAGCTCCTCATCCTGCCCAGGCTGGCACTCCCTACACTTTTCTTTACATGTGCATCTTGGCGCTTCCTCTATCCTGTCTAAAATTTATATCAGTATTTATTGAGTGCCAGCTGTATGCCAACAAACCATGCTAAGAACTTTACATGTCTTCTTATCTCTCCCTCTCTGAGCACGTATGATGAGAGCTTCTCATTGTCATTGTACACATGGGGAAGCTGAAGCTCAGAGAGGCTGAGGAACTTCCCTGAGGACACCCAGCTGGTTACACAGTTGTGTCCACTCAAGCCTAAAACCAATTCACGTGGTCAGTTGCAGGAGACTTGCAGTATAGCAAAAAGGAACAAAGGTAACTTTGAGAGGCAGGGCCCCCTGGCCAGAATCTCAAACACTTCCTGCAAAATGTATGTGCCGAGCCTCCCTCTCTAGTGAGACCTCATCACAGGCAGGGGCCAGGCCTCTTCCTGTGTCCCTAGTGTCCAGACAGGAAGTCACTGTTCAGTCAATTTCTTGCTAAAGGAAATGAATCCTCCTCCATCTCTTTTGGGCAATAACACAGCAACTAATAGTGTCTGTCCTTTCTCTAACAATTTAGGTGGGACCAACGCAACCTACAGCAATGGGTATTTAACTTTACCTTGACTCAGTTTCTCCATCTGCCCGTGATCTCAGCCGTTGACTGTGAGGATCCAATGAGGTGATGACTGTGAATGAGTCTGGGAAACCTAAACAGTCTGCACAAGTGTTCATTGTCAATGTCACCCTGGCCTGCCCTGTGAGGCTAGTTATCCAAGAGCATAGCTGACCTTGGGGCAGAGCAGGAGAGCGTGAGTCCCCTGGTCAAGCTCTCTTCGGCCAATCTCCTTCCCTCCCCCAACATTCCTGGGAGATAAGGGTGTCTGGGAAGAATGCCACAATGGTTCATTGTGCGTGGGAGCTGCGTCTGCCTGCAGCCTGGCGTGGGCGGCCTGGGGAGACCTGTATCATGATCATACAAGCTCTTCCTCCTTTGGGTTGGGGACATTCTTGGAGTGAACTACCGTAGGCCTAGGACCAGAGAAGGGCTGGAATCTTCCATTCAAATGGCAAACTGGGGCAAGTCCCCAGAAGGTGGGAAAGCCATGGGTGTCTGGGACAAGAGCCCTTGACTTCTTCCTGGATCCTGGGAGACCCTCCCTGGGATGTTGCTGACCAGCATCATCGCCTCCTGATTGTCTACTATTGCTGCCACTAATTAGTCTGGGAGGAAATATCTGAGCAAGGTTCACCCATGTTGTAACATATATCAGAATTTCATTCCCTTTTAAGGCTGAATGATATTCTATTCCGTGTATAGATCACATTTTGTTTATCTATTTACCTGTAAATGGATGTTTGTGTTTCCACCTTTTGACTATTGTGAATAATGCTGCTATCACATGGGTGTATTTTTATTGGTTCAAGTCCCTGATTTCAATTCTTTTGACTATACACCTAGAGGTGGAATTGCTGAATCATATTGTAATTCTCTGTTTAATTTTTTGAGAAACTGCCGTACTGTTTTCCAAAGTTGCTGCATCATTGAAGGAAACTTGACAAACGCACACAAGTGGGTAATTTCCACCACAATCCAGGGAAGAACATCTACAACACTCCCAAAATTTCCACTTGCCCTTCCTGTCAATTGCCCCATCCCCATAACTCAGGCAATCACTGGTCTGATGTCTTCGACGATGGACTGATTTTGCCTGTCCTAAAACTTTACAGGGATGGAATCACACACAATGATGTACTCTTTTGTCTGGCTTCTTTTGTTCAGCATTCTTTTCAAGTTTTACTCAACACGTACACAACCTGTTTTCTCTCATCTCATTCAAATTCATAATAAGCATTCAATCTTCTTTGAGAATTGATTTTTAATTAGCTATGTATTCCCTTGCATAAGTTCAACATATATTTTTAACCAGCCTAAGCTGACCCTCATTTCTGGCCGTTATAAACAACACTGAGTGGAACAGCATCCTGCCTAAATCTTTCCTTATGTCTCTGATCACTGCTTTGAAATAAATCTGTGGAGGTGGAGTAACTGGTGGAAGGGATCGAGTTTTTGTCTCTTTCTATCTAATGCCACTCTCCCATCCCTGTCCCCATCCCAACCTGACAGGTGGCTTCTTTTGATATTCAGGTCCTGACACAAGTACCAGCTCCCCACGACCTTGGCTGACTGCCCCCACCTTCATGGTTCCCCACCCCACCATCAGCTGATCCCGCCACCCTGTGTTAGTTTTCTGCATAGCCCTTTTCACCACCTTAGGCTTTTCTTGTTTCTTGTCAGTCTCCCTCAAATGGACTGTGAGCTCCCTGAGGGCAGGGAATGTCCGACCTACTCACTGATGTACCCTTAACACTTAGAACAGAGTCTGGCATGAGGCAGGTGCTCGGTAAACATCCTTGGAATGAATGAACTACCTGACTGCCATGGTGTCAATGCCCTGTGCCCAGCACTTTCCATGAGAGTCTTACACCTACTCTGTGTGGTAGGCACTATTAGCTCCATTTTATGGGTGAAGATACTGAGTCACAGAGAGGTGCAGTGGCTTGCCGAAGGTCACACAGCAAGTACATAGCTGAGCGTAGATTCAGGTCCAGCCTGTTATTTCCCTCCACTCCATCATGGGACATCTAAGACTCCAGGAAAGAGGGAGGAGCAAAGAAGACTGGACAAGGAGTCAAGAGTCCACAGCTCCTTCTCATCCTGACTCTGATTGCCTGGGTGACCAAGGGCAATACTTCTCATTCATTCATTCATTCATTCATTCACTGGTGCCTGGCTCTGCTTTATGACCTTGGGCAAGTTGCCTAACCTCTCTGTATTGCATTCCACAGCCATAAATGAGGGCAACAGCACCTACCCCATGGGGTGATTGTGAGATTTCATGAAATAATATATGCAGCATTTACTTGGCAAGAATGTATTTTGGCTCAGCCACTATGGAAAATACTATGGAGATTCCTTAAAAAACTAAAAATGGAGTTACCATATGATCCAGCAATCCCAATCCTGAGCATGTATCTGGAGAAAACTTTAATTCAAAATGATATATACACCCCAGTGTTCACAGCAGCACTATTGCAACAGCCAGGACATAGAAGCAACGTAAATGTCCATCGACAGATGAATGGTTAAAGAGGATATAGTATACATACACAATGGAATACTACTCAGCCATTAAAAAGAATGAAATAATGCTATTTGCAGCAACATGGATGGACCTAGAGATTTATCATATTAAGTGAAGTAAGTCAGACAGAGAAAGGCAAATATCATATGATATCCCTTCTATGTGGAAGCTAAAAAAATGACACAAATGAACTTATTTACAAAACAGAAACAATCACAGACATAGAAAACAAACTTCTGGTTACTGGGAGGAAGGGAGATGGGGAGGGATAAATTGAAGTTTGGGATTTGCAGATACTAACTACTATACACAAAATAGATAAACAATGAGGTCCTACTGTACAGCACAGGGAACTATATTCAATATCTTGTAGTAACCTATAATGGAAAAGAATATGAAAAAGAATATATATATGTATAACTGAATCACTGTGCTGTGACACATACATCACACCAGAAACTAACACAATGTTGCAAATCAACTACACTTCAATAAAATATGTTTTAAAATATATGTAGTATTTAGAACAAGACCTGGCACCTGTATTTGTAAATGGTGTCATATCATGGAGACATCCCCCAATCCTGCACACTGATTAAGCAGGACTACTTTGGCTAGAGAGACAGAAACCAGCATAAATGTCTTAAGAGCAGAAAGAATGACTCATCCAGGGCGTCAAACACTGTCTGGTCCCTCCTTCCCCAGCCCCAACTCTCTCTCTCTCTCTTCTTTTTCCCTCCCCATCTCTTCCCTTTGCTTCCCTCTGATTGGTGGATCCATTCTCTCAGGCCAGCTCTCCATCCCATGGGAGAACCACAGTGACAGGCAGCTCTGACATCCACCCTTGCTGCTCTATGCCCATATGCACTCCCCACCAGCCCCACTTAGAGAATCCCAGGGAAGAGATCTGATTGGCTTGATTTACTCCATGTCCTTGCCTGAACCAATTTTACAGCCAGTGGCATGAAATACAGTGAATGGCCCAGCCAGAGCCACCTGTTTACCACTGAGGCCTTGGGTTGAGGTCTAGAAGGGACACGTGGTGGTCAAGAAGTCTAACTAACCTGCACACCCCAACATCTTGACCTGAGTGAGAGACAGATCTACTAACCGATGAGTTTCAGATTTCAAACCTGAACCAGGGTCAGGTTTGGTGGGGGATCGTGTAGGACAAAGGGCCCCAAGTCACCATTCTGGGCACCTGAGGATGGCAGTCCAGCTGGCCGGCCCAGCTTCCTCTGGGGGCACAGAGGATGGAGGTGGCCAGGAGAAAGTGGGCAGCTGGATGCAATCATCAAGGCCCTGAGCAGGGTGTGAGCTGTAAGGACAGGGTACCTTGAGTCTGGGTCTGCCAGGCACACGGCTTGGGGAAGGGCATCATGAGACGAGGGAATGGAGCGAGCTGTGCTCAGAGGTGTGAACCAGCAGAGTGGAGGGCAAGCAGGACTTTACCAGGCAGAGGGTGGACCCATGTACCAGGGCCCTGAGTGGATCTTGTCCTTTAGGCAGCAAGGAGCAGGGAGATCAGGTCAGCCTTTGAGCACCGACTCCAGCTACCCTTATGCATATGGGTTTGAGCCTCTGTGGGGTCATTCAAGTGAGAGCTGGTGGCCCAGGAGATGGAGAGGAGAGGGTTTATGACATCCACAGGGCTTGGTGTGTAGGGTGGGGAGAGGGGAGAGGTGCCAGCCCTGAGGCTGGGAGGCCTGGGAGGCCTGGGAGGAGCAGGCTTAGGCAAGAGTGGCTGACAGCCCACTTGGCAAGTTTCAGGTGCCGTGGACACATTCAAGAGGCAGCAGATCTGTGGGGCTGGGCCGAGGTTTCCCTCCCTGTGAAACGAGGTGAGCGGGCTGGGCTGTCTCCAGGACTCGTTCGCAGCTTTGCCTGTGGACGCATCTACGGCCTTGCAGCCTAGTCAGTCCCATAACTACGCCCCAGAGGGGATGGTTGGGGCATGTGTGTGTGTCATGTCACCCCCACTTCCCACTTCTACACAACCCCACCCAGGACCCTAGAGTGAAGTATCACCATCCTAGATGAGGGAATTTTTTTGGACATGTTAGAAAGATGGGAGAACATAAAACTGGGTAGTACCTGAAATCAACCACATGAATTGTGAACTGTTAGAATCTGGCTGCTTTTCTCAATAGTGAAACCAAAAGAGTAAAACCTATCCCATTACAGTGAGGAGCGCCCTAATGCCTTTTGACCTTGTGAGTGAATTTTATGAACAGGTAATGGTTTAGAGCGCATCTTTGGAAGTCACACGGCCCTGGGTTCGGATCCCGCATCTGCCGTTTGCTAGCTCTGTGGTCCTGGGCAAGCGGCCTGAGTCTTCATCTTTTCAGGTGTGAAGTAGAGGTGGTAGCAGTTTCTACCTCTCAGGATAGATGGTGGAACCCACAGGCTATCTGAGCACGGTGCTGGGCACACGAACACTCCATACAGGGTACCTATGTCATACGCGGGGAAGGAGGCAGCCCACAGGGCAGAATACCCCGAATGCTGACTCTCAGGCGAGTCATATCAGAGCAGCATGGAACGTGAGCTAGAGATGCACAGAGCTCCTGGGGACTGAGACCCTCATTTGACAAGCGGGGTTCAAGTGATTGCAAAAAAAAAATAGCCTCGGAGGTCTAAAGAAGTGTGCAAAAATGAAGCAGAGTTATTATAAAAGTTCACTTTTAATAAGGGAGGATGACAAAAGCCTCTAAAGTCATCCAGATTGAGGCTTAACCTCCCTGTAATGACATTTTATGCTTGCAGGGAACTTTATTTTCTCAAAGAACTTTCCCAACTGTTATTAATCAAGAGAATTCTTCCTGAGGGGAATTTTTTTTAAAAGTTAAGGTATGCTTATGCTGAGAACAGGGGGTCAGCAGGCTGGAGTCAGGGCGGCAGAGGCTGCGTGTCTGGAAGGAAGAGCCGCCCTCCCCCTCTCCACTCCCCTTCGCTGCTCCTCAGATCTCCACGAGGTGTCACCAGAGGGAGCCAAAGGGCCCCGGAGGACAGCGGTCCTGCTGGCCAGCCCAGCTTCCCCATGGGGCATGGAGGGTGGAGGCAGCCAGGAGAGGGTGGGCGGCTGGATTCACTCCCCAAGGTCCCATCTGGAGCTGATTCCAGACTTGGATCAGCTGTGAGCCCCACCTTTGGGAATCCCCAGTCTGGGAGGAGAGAGACGTGAGACCCAGGGTGAGCTGGACACTGATGGGAAAGCCCCGGGGTCTGTAGGAGCCCAAAGGAGGCCCTACACCCTGCTTGGGGGCAGGGGTGGAGGGGGTGGGCAGAAAAGGAGGGGTGAGCCTTGTGAAGAAGGGCAATGAGGGTGCTCCTGGCCTTGCAGGAGGTGTGGAAACAGGATGCCTGTGGGCCCTCCTGGCCAGTGGTTTGGTGAGGATAGGTTCACTGGGAAGGGCAAAGGGGCCTTGTTGGCCTCACCAAGTGTTCCTGGATTGTTTGGAAGGTGACAGGGAGCCAACAGATGTCCCTCCCAAAGTGACTGTCCGATTCGTGCCTGGGCCTCTACTCACCCAACTGTTTCCAGAGGCTGCAAGACACCCCTTGCCGGAGTCCAGGCATCCAGGTGCTCACCCCTCCTGCCCCTCCCAGCGGCACAGACACCAGTCTCTGTGAGCAGCTCTCCACCTGTCACCGCCACACACGTGCAACGCTTTACAGTTTGCCAGGTGCTCCAAGAACATCCACTCCTCGGTCCCCCCCTTCTCCCGTGGGGCCTTGCGCGTTGTCTCATCCATCTCAGAAATCTCCTCTCATACTTGGTTCCGAACTCTAGGTCACGTGCTCCGGGGCAGAAGTGACTGCCTCTTTCTCTGCCACCTTCTTGGGGAAGGTATTCACGGAGGGATGATGAGTGTCTCTCCACCTCCCTTCTCCCAGCTCCCTGGCTCCTCTGCACAGACCATGATCGCCTTCTGGAAGGAAGCACTTGTTCTCTGCACACCTCAGAGGGGCAGCCGCCGACTAGAACTCAATCTGAGTGAGAGCTGTCTCGGGGTTCCGGGAGTCACAGTCTAACAGGCCACCACCCTGCTTCCATTCCCTCCTTGATTTGGGGAAACAGTCTGGAAGAAAATGCCCTCCTACCATTAAACTTGGGGGGGGCTGGCCAGGGGTGGGGGCCTCTGATGCACAGACACATTAAAGAGTGCTGTTTCTAGTCGGCTAGAGCCCCCTGAAAGGGCCCATCTCCCCAAAGTCACATTTCTTGCACAAGAGCATTTGTGGTTCCCAGGGAGATTTCTCTCCCGGAAACCCAAAGCCACACCATGAGGAGGGCAAAAATAAAGCTTGATAATGGGGTCTTCCAAATTAAGCCACCTGCCAGGATCAACCATGGAGGAGGAGATGTCTGGAGTAATGGGAGTAAGGCTGGCCCTCCCTGGTCCCCTCCATGTGGGAGACCCCTTGCCTCAGGCACCAGGCCAGTGCCACAAGCTGCTTGTGACACGAAGTCAGATTGGGAGCAAGGGTGGCTGGACACCTACAGAAGGTAGTGCGAGTGTGTGTGGTCATGTGTCTGTGTGTGAGAGGCTGTGTGTTTGAAGTGTGTGCGTATGTGTGAGGATGTGTGTCTGTGAGGATGTGTGTGAGTGTGAGTGTGACTGTGTGTGAGAGCCTGTGTCCGTTCGCCTGAGGGTGTGTGTTGGAGGGCAGGGAAAGGGGTTGGAGAGGAAAGTTGGGTGTGGACCGGTACAAGCAGAGTGGACAAAAAGAGGAAAGTCTTGTCTTTGAGGCAGGCCTGGAGAGCAGGAGAAGAAAAAAGGAGCTCTTATTGGTGGTTGTCAAGGAGATGGGCCTTGGGGTTTGCTGAACTTTCTTCCCTTAAAGCGAGCGTCCTGCCTGGGGCTGAGAAGGTCTATTTGTTTCCAGGCGCACCTCCCGGCCCGGGTCTCAGGTCCAGGCCCCAAAGAAGTCAGGTGTAGACTACAGGTCAGGCCAGAGCAATTCTTGGGCTGAATGGTCCGATGATTGCTGCCCCTGCCCCCAAGCCCACAACCCCTCCGGGAACTGGCCCTGGGGAGGCCACAGGCCTCGCATCCTGGGGGGCATCAAACTTTCCTGGATAAGAGGTCAGCCAGAAGGTGGGCTGCGCTGGCTGGACTGACCGCAAAAACCGCCCCTTCCAGATGATGGGGGTCCTGTGCCTGTCCTATGACAAGCACACTTATGGGCCATTGTCCTTTGAGGAGTGGTAAAAAGCTCTTTTGTTTTTAACGTAGAATTTTGAATGATTTTGTTCCTGCCTGGCTTCGCCCCTGCATTGCCAGTGCTTGGCACACAGTAGGTGCTCAGTGAAGAGTTACCAAATGGGTGAATGTACAATTCTGCTTTGAGCGTTTGCGTTTCTTTCACTACAAATGGATGCTGCTGGGCCTTTCTCTACCTCCAAGGGCCGGTTGGCCGGCCCTCTTCCTCTCCCTTGAGTGTGTGTGTTGGAGCGGAGTATGTGTGCTGGTGGGGTGCTGCTCCCAGAGGTGTGGCCACCCTTGACGACCGGCGCTAGTGGGAGGAGGTGGGGAGCCAGGGACAGCGGGAGGGAGCAGCCTCCGGAGCCAGCTCCAGCCTGGCCTAGACGGTGCACCCCGCGGCCGCGCGAGCCGGCCCCTACCCCCCACCTGCCGCCAGCCCCGAGGGGAGGGGGCGCCCCCGGACCCCCGCTCCCGCCCCTCCCCCCCGCAGGCCGGCCGCCGGCGCCCATTGGCCGGTCGCGGGCGGAGCTCCGCCCCCGGAGGCAGCGGGCCAATGAGCGCGCGGCTGTCAGCTCGTCAGCCGCGCCGGCTTGGTGGCTGGGGAGCCCGAGCGGTGGCCGCGGAGCCAGCAGCTAGGAGCGCTCGCCCAGCGGCCGGTCGGTGGGGTCCTCGCGCCCCGCACGCCCGCACGCCCGGCCCGGCCCGGCCCGGCCCGGCCCGCAGCGAGCATGGGCACGGCGGCCGTGCGCTGGCACTTGTGTGTGCTGCTCGCCCTGGGCGCGCGCGGGCGGCTGGCGGGGGGCAGCGGGCTCCCAGGTAAGCCCCGACCCGGTGGGCGGCGGGCGGCGGGCGGCAGCGGCAGGGTCCCGGGGTGGGGGGGGCGCAGCCCCGCGCCGTCTGGAGGGCCTCAGCCCGCGCGGCCCTGCGCCCCGCCCCACCTCTTTGCAAAGTAACTTCTGGGGCCCGCGCAGGGCGCCCCCACCCCGCAGCCCTGGCGGCCCGGGGCTCCCCGAGCCCCGCGGGGCCGTAGCAGGGGCGGGGTGGGCTGAGGCCCCGGGTGAAGGGGAGCGTGAGGGCGCGAGGAAGAAAGAAGGCGCGACGGCGTGCCAGAGGGCATCCCCCACCCCCTGCCGACCTGGCGAGAGGGTGGAGACCCTTGAGCCGACGGGCGCTCCCCCAGGGAAAAAGGGAGCACCGGCGGAAGGAGGCTCAAAGGGGAGACCCAGAAGAGGTGAGCAAGGGGGAAAAGGACAGGGATAGAAAGAGAAGAGGGAGGTGGTAGATGGAGAGACAGATGGACAGAAAAGGAGGCACACAAAAGGACACAGGGAAAAACCCAGAGAAAGACAGACTGGAAGAGTACAGACCAGAAAGACTGAAGAGGGAAAGGAGGGAACCCAAGGGAGTAAGAAGGAGGCAGATAAGCTGCAGGAAGGGAAAAGATCAAAAGGGGGAGATGTGAGGGCAGGACTAAGGAAGGGAAAAGGAGAAGAGGGGAGGTACAGGCAGGGGGACACCAGAGAAAGAGATGGGAGGACTGAGGAGGAGGAGGGAGGGAGACAGACGGAGGGAAAGAGAGAAGGATGGAGATGGCTGGAAAGCCGTGGGCAGATTGACAGATAGGAGGGGGAGGACTGACCGACAGACACAGGCGAAAGGAAATGGATAGGAACCAGAGGAAGGGGAGACCAAACATGGGACATCGTGAAGGGGCAGGAGAGAGAGGCCAGAGACTGGAGGAGGGAACAGGCATCGAGCATCAGGCATGGTTGGGGCAGGCAGCAGAGGCGAGGTGGGGGTGCCCCATGGATCTCACAGAGACTCCTGGCACTCCACCCCGGCTTCGCCTCCTGCTCTCTTGGTTGTCCGGAAGGGGCTCTTCCACAAAGCTGAAGACACATGCTCTCCTCCCACGTCCCTTGGAAGAGCTTCCTCCCTTTCTGTCCTTGGTGGGGAGAGACCCTGCTATGTTCTCCCTGGCTGCTGTGCAGGGCTCCCTGAGGTCTGTGTTTGGCAGCAGGAAGTCTATTTCTGGGAGTCACACCCTGAGTGAGGATGCCGGGCCATTTAAACTATTCCACAGTTGGAGCTGAGCTGTTTTTCAGGTGGCCACCAGGGAAGCTGTCCCTACTGCCACACCCCCACGTGTCTGTGGGTGTCTCTTCTGGGCTTTGAGGTCCTTCACCCCCGTTTGTCTGTTCCTTATGTGCCTGTCTCCCCTTCTCTGTCTCTCCTCTGTGTCTGTCTGCACTCCCTGTCCCCACCACATGGAAGCCGTGTGCTGTGAAACAAACTAATGTCAAAGCAACCACCTATTGGGAGGGCTGGGCTGGCTCCCCCGGGGAAAGAGTCCCCAGCCAGGCCATAAGTGTGGCCAGGGAACCTGCAGGAGCCCATGCCCCATGTTTCCTCTCCCTCTCTCCTTGAACTTGCCTGCCCTCTTCCCAGCCCCCACCTAAAGATAGGTTTAAAAGGTGTGTTGGGAGGTGCCTCCACTGCCCCTTGGCTACCATCCATCCATTTCCATCCCTACCTAGGTATGAGATTGGGGGTAGGGGGCGCTCCAGAGCCCCAGTCAGTTTCCCTCCCTCCTTCCTGTGCACTGACGCTTGGGTAGTGGGAGAGCTGTATCTGTGCCGCAGCCCATTGCCCCTGCTGGTCCTGCCTCAAAAGTGGCCCCAGTCCTCTCCCCTGGAAAGTGCAGACTGGCCCTCTCTGGTCTCTGGCCTCTGGCCCTTGAGGCTGTGCCACTCCTCTCCTGAGTCCCTCTGTGGTCACTTCTCCAGAAGGAGATGTTCTGCTGGCCCCTGGCCATCTAATGGCTGGCTCTGGTTTCCTACACTCACTGCCTCCTGGCCGCTGTTCCACCTTCCTTTGGGCAGCTGTAGAGGATGGGCTGCTGACCTGAGCAGATACAACCACCTGCTCTGTGTGTGTGTGTGTGTGTGTGTGTGTGTGTGTGTGTATGTCTCTGTGTGTGTGCACGCGCGCGTGCATGCATGGAGGTGATTCTGTTGTGTTTCTTTTTGCTGCCATTCATCCTTTAGGGGCAGGCTGCAGCCTTGGGGACTAGGGCAACAGAGGAAGAGTCCTCGGGATGGTGGGGAGTGGTTCTCTTAGAGAAGCACCCCCATGCAGATTTAGAACCTGGAAGCCAGCCAGAAGAGTAATTCAGGGTAGACATTCTTGATGGCCAGACAGGCTACAGTGAGGCTGGAGGCAGGAAGAGAGGAGACATTCCAGGACTTCCCCAGCCTGGCCTCTGGGTTACTGCACTCAGGGTTCCCTATGCTGCCCTTCTGGGTCCTTATGTCTGTCTGCCATCCATTGGTACTTTATGCAAAGCTGCCTGGAAAGTAACATGGCATGTAGAAAAGCTCTGGACCTGCTTATCCTGGGTCAGAGGAGTCCAGTCTCTGCCCCCAATGAGCTACTGACTTTCAACAGACTTCTCTGGGCCTCTGTTTCCTCATTTGTAACCTGAGGAATTAACCTAGATTACAGCTAAGGTTCTTCTGTGCTCTGAGGGTCCTCCCCATGTCTGAGCTCTGTGTGTGTGTGTGTGTGTGCGTGTGTGTGTGTGTGTGTATGTGTGTGTGTGTGTGTATGTCTTGGGGTGTATATACAGATACATAGAATCTGTTTTACATTATTTGCCTGACAGATGTTCCAAATGCAGGTGTATATGCCCTTTGTGAGGGCAGGAGGCGGGGAGTTGTCAGGAGCCCTCACAACCTAAACTTCACTCGAGTTTGGAAGTCAGAATATGAGAACCAGGTTCAAACCTAGATTTCCGAGGTGGGGAGGAGAGGGGACAGGGAGGTCAGAACCACCCATGAACTAAGTTAGCCCCACTGAGTCCATTGCTGGGCCTCTCCAGTCTGGTGACGTGGAAGCTGGGGGAAGAATCCTTTCCTTCCATAGTCTAGGGGCTGGCTGGGGCCCAAGCTCCGATCTCCTACATGGGCCTGCTGGCTTAGCCTCTGCTCCCTGCTCCATGCCAGCCTCTGTTTCCCCAGCTGTAACCCAAAAGGGGTGGATTTAAAAATCCTCCGCGGAGCCTTCTGGCTCTACATTCTAGAATAAGGAGAGTAGGGAGGGTTGGAGCAATGCTTGTGGGGAGAGCATGACCACATGAGAGAGGCTTCTCGCTGTCTTCCTAAGCCTCCGTTTTCTCATCTTTTTAGTGGGAATAATAGCTCTACTTAATGGAATTATTGTGAAAAGAAATGAGACCAGCATTTTGGTAGCGCTGTGCCTGGCAGAGTAGTTGCCCCAGAGATGCCACCAGTCACTGCTCGTCACACCTAGGCATCATGTGACAGCTGTGACTGTTAATTCCCCCAGTGATCAGTGGGAGGGTGGGAGGCAGACGGAACTCCCTGCCCCTGCCCCGTGCTAGGGCTGCCTGCTTCCCAGGCCACACCTCACTCGCCGTTTCCCCCCCAACAGGGGCAGTCGACGTGGACGAGTGCTCGGAGGGCACAGATGACTGCCACATTGATGCCATCTGCCAGAACACGCCCAAGTCCTACAAATGCCTCTGCAAGCCAGGCTACAAGGGGGAAGGCAGGCAGTGTGAAGGTGAGCCCAGCCCGGCCCTCCTGCCAGACCCCAAGGCCGCCACCCACGGCCTTGGCCTTAGCCGCGGCAGACTCTGCGTCTCCAGGGCTCACCCCCATGAAGAACCACAGCACAGGCCTCTCTCAGCCTTGGGAGGGAGGCTGTGGGCTTCCCGGGAACCTGGCTACTTCTCTGGAGGGTGGTATTGAGAGGCCTGGGGTGTCTAACTCTCCCTGGATTTGAAACTTTTGGGGTTTTTAAAAAGAAATTGAGATGAAGCATTAATGATTTATTTGTCCATCTGTCCCTGACTGGATGTGTATGGGGTAAAAGGCTTGGGGTGACCCCCACAGTCCCTAATTTCAAATCCGAAATAACTCTATGTACCCTGTGTAGCTTCCCTGAGGGAGCGGCTCAGTGACAGCTACTTCTGTGAGGCTGGCTCAGGGCTCCTGTCTCAAGGATGAGAACTTGGGCCAAGACTGGTGGGTTTGTGCTGTCCGTCTCTCTGTCCAGCCTTCCTTCCCTGCACCTAGGGTGCTGCTTTGACTGTGTAGCCCTAGAAACCACCTCCCTGGCAGGCTGAGAGTCAGAGAGACAAGAGCAGCCTCGGCTGTCTTTGGAGCCAGGACTTTCCAAGCTGGGTGGAAACTTTGGGAGCATTTGTCCAGGAGAGTCTGTGTAGTCATTCTGCCTCCATGGGGCAGAGCCCAGCATCAGAGGGCTAGAAACAGCTCTCTCCATGACTGATAAGAATCAAGACCCAAATCTGTCCCCACTTCACAGATGGGGACAACTGAGGCTCAGTGTGGCGACGCATCTTCTGCAAGATCCCCATGTTTCACAGTGGCGTGGCCGGTACTCAACCGCAAGACTCCTAATTCCCACCCACGGCTCTCTAGCGTCTCCTTATCTTCTCCTTGAGCCCTGCCAGCTTACTTTTTCACAGTGTGAGATTTGTGTTAGAAAAATGACACAGGAGAACAAGGTGCAATGCTGTATAAGGCTTCACGGGAGCTCGGTTGTGTAGGACATGCAGCTCTGCCTCCGTGAGATGCTGACATTGTTGGGCGTCTCCTTAAAGCCAAGTGCTGGACAGATGACATTACCCTGGATCGTGCCTCCCTGGCCTTGCTAGGGGGAGAAGCCTGAGAGGGGAGCTGGTGCCTACTCACAGACCTCTGGAAGGAGGCCAGGCTGGAGGCAGATAGAGCCGGCCGTGAGCCAGAAGCCTGGTGGCACAGGCCGGGCCAGCTGCTGGCAGGTCCTGGACATTAGCTTGGGGGTTCCAGCTGACACATGTAAGGCTCTGTGCAACCGTTTTCTGACCTTCTGCTCTGCCCTCCAGGCCCAATGCTCTGGCAGGGGAAGGCCCAGGGTGACCCCCATCCCTGCTGATTTGAGCCACTGACGCAGCCTGTTCCTCCCCTTGCCCAGCTCCATAGGTGCCTTCCCACTGTCCCCTGCCCAGGAGACCCAGGCTTTGCGACCTCCTTGTTGCCCTGAAGTCCTTCAGAGTCTGGCTTTAGCTTTCCACTCTGCTTGAGCCCAGGTTGGGAGTCACACTCACTGGCTTCGGAGGCCTGATGGCCTCAGTACGACAATAAAAGAGGATAAGGCTTGTGAATGTGCTTCAGGAACTGCCAAGGGCCTCCCTGTCTCTCCAGCCCGGCTCAGCCTCATACAAACACCATGCTCACACACACTCACCAGGTCATTCTGTGCTTCTGAGACCCAGCTCAGGTTTGCCCCCTGCCTGGAGCTCCTTTCCCTCCCTTTGTGTCCTAATTCCTAATCATGCTTTAGATTTGCCTCTTCCAGGAAGCCTTCTCCAATACCACCACTTCCACACAATTATACACATGTGCGTGCATGTGTGTATATGTGTATACACACGCACGCACGCACACACACACACAGCTGCGTTAAGTACCTACCTTGCTCCCAGAAGCCCCTAGGCTGCTTTCCATCAGAGCACTCTGATTCTGGATTATAATTATGTGTCTTGCTCCCCCACTGAATTGTGAGCTCATTTATTGGAGGGTCTGCCATGTGCTCAGCCGTGGGGCCGCCACACTGAAGCTGTCAAACTCGGCCTCTGCCCGACTGGATCTCACAGCGAGTTCCTCAGTTACAGAGAGCGTTTCACGTTTGTGCCTGTGTCCGCAGCTCCTGGGGCAGAGCCTGGCACTAGCATGGGTGTGCAGGACATGTTTGTTCTGAGTTTGGCTCTCTTTTGCCCAGACTGGAGTTCACACAGGGTGAGCGGCCTCTGAGACACCTGTAGAAGAGTGTGAGGGCTGCATGGGAAGTGTGGCGCGCCGGGTCCGCGGGAGGGCCTGTTCTTGCCAGGGTGTCATTTCCACCCTGTCTAATGAGAGAGAAATGTAGGGATGGGAGCCCTGGGTTGCAGCCCACCTCAGTGTGAAAGTTTGGGTGGTCATTTGTCCTCCTGAGCTTCAGTGTCTCCTTTCATTAGATGGACCCCAAATACCCGCCACTACAGGCAGCCCTGATCGATGAAATGCAATATAGTGTACAGGGGGCCTGCCAGCCTCGGGGTCTGGCTCACACTCTATACGGTGCGTGCATAACACACAGAGGGTGGTGCCATTACCCGCACTGTCGTTGTCATCAGCACCTCTTCTCACTACCTCTCATAGTGGTTTTAGGCTCAGATGACACCATGGAGACCTTTGAACACTGCTCAGCACTACAGACCTCAGAGGTGATAGGGTGCAGCCTGGCCCCTCCCCTAAGGGAGCTTATAGTCCAATTGGGCTGCATGAACTGAGACTGCGCATCGGTAGAAATTCTTAACGAACAAGTGAGGCTCACACGGGTGGTAAGCGAGCTGTGCTGCCGCGTCAACGGCAGGGAGAATGGTCGTCAGGAACCGAGAGGAGGATGCTGTTTGGGCGCTCGCTCCGTAAACACTCCGAGTGCTGCTGTGGGTTCAGGGCACCTGAGTGGATGCTCTCCCCCTTGTGCTGAGGCTTTCTCATCCCTGGGGACCCACCTACGGTCATCACTCAGAACCACAGAGCCTGCTGGAGTGTTCGTCAGATTCCCCCTGGGTTCCCCAGAAGGACCATGCAGAGACTTCTGGAGTTTTTGAAATCTGGAGGGGCTGGCAGGCCCTGTGCACTGGTGACCTGGGGAGCTTGGAGAACACCCAGGTGTTCACTTCTTGGTTCACAGGGCGGGAAAGGGAGGCCTGAGAAGGCAGGGGCCTTGCCTGAGTTGGGACTAGGGCCTGAGTTTGGTGGGTCCACTGCTTCACAGTGCCTTTCTGCAAGCAGTTATTGCTGTCTGTGGCCCTCTGTTCTGAGACAAGGGAATGAATGGTCATATTCAGTTGAGCATAGTGGTTAAAGCCTGGACTTTGGAACAAGGCTGCTTGGGTTCAAATCCTGCCTGTGTAGCCTGGACAAGTTACTTGACCTCCATTTGTTCATCTGTAAAATAGAAATGACAATAGTCCTACCTCATTGAGATAGTGTGAGAATTAAATGAATTGATGCATATACGTCATTTGAACATAGCCTGGCACATAGGACACACTATATCCGCATTGGCTGCTGTTACTGTGAGGATGATGGTGGTGATGATGGTACTGACGGTGACGGTGACGTTGACAGTGACGCTGCTGATGATGACAGTGATAATGACGATGAGGATGAGGAGGTCAGTGGTGACCATCATGATGTTGATGGCGATGATCGCAACATTGTCCAATATGTGAAAAGGGGTCTGAAGCGTTGTCTTTTTCCCATAACTCCCAGGAACTAAAACAGCTGGGAAATGGGGTATTCTGGTTCATTGACTATTCAGATAAACCACATGCATATATCCATGTCCCCACAGACATACAGACATGTGTGCTGTTCACAGATGACCATTTACCAACCACGTGCAATAAAAAATACAAGTGACAGAAGGCTTTCCTTTGTTCTACTAAACCTACTCCAGGGATGGCAAATAGTATGCTGCCACCTTCTCCCACAGCAGACATCAAGAATCAACAACTGCACCCTCCAGACAGCCATAGTTACCTGGGATTAAACCTGTTTTCCCTCCCTGGGCCCCTTTTATCTGGAGGTCCTGAGCTTGTGTGGGATTTTGCAGAGTTTGGGGTTAGAGTTTTGGGGGAAATGAGTTACCTTGTTCCAGAGATCTGATAGTCTTTGCTGCTTACCATGGTAAACACAGAGGACAGATTCTCAGCAAAGCATGCCCAGAGACACGGCTTCTAGAGTGTCCCCAGTTCTCCACAGGAAGAAGTTACCTATGACACCCCCCCCCACCATGTGGGGCTGACGGAGCCCCTTACACCTTTAACTGTGTTGCCTGGAAACTCCTGCTGGTTGAGGAAAACCCTTTAGCAAACCCAGCACCTGAAGCAACCAGGAGGTCGGTCTCTAGCCAGGCCACTCGGATGAGAGGCAGCAGGACTAGACATCAACCCCAGTCAGCCACGGGGTCCCAGCAGCTGGCCAGGTCCCCAGCAGCCTGTCTGAACGCAGTGGGAGGAGTTCCCTAGCTGTGCGTTAGAGGGGGCTACAGAGACCCTCTCACACTTCCCCTCCTGCCATCAGCTCATCCTGAGCCAGGCCCTGGGAATGCAGGGGGCTGGCCTCCTGCTCGGCTTAGTCAGGCCTGTTTGTGCTCTTTCTGCCGAGGGGGCAGGTGGGGGGTGAAGAGGGGGCATTTTAAGCCCTGTAAATGCTTCAACTCATTTAACCTTAATTGCTTTGTTTTCATAGACATTTGCTAAGGAAAAGGACCAAATTATAGCTTGAATTGGGCCTTACTAATCTTAATTAAAAGCTCTTGTTTATAATCAAGACCAGGCCCCAAACGAGGAGCAAACCACCCTCAAATGGCTTGTTTAAATAACTAAGACCCTCTTGATAATCACTGTTTAGTCTGAACCAGCAGTGCACATCACCCCTTCTATGTGTCCTTAATTTTTTCGACCATTTATTCAAGTGGTTTATTCCAGTTGCAAGTTCCAACTGGGGCCTTTTCCAAGATGTTATAATTAAAACTCTTGGGGGAAATAACATTTTGTTTTGGCCACAGTATATCAAATATATTACTATTTTCCCTTTCTTGTGAAAAGGAAAAAAATGACAACCTTATGGGCATCAAAGATCACAAAATTAGCATGTATGTAATGAATGTAAATAGTCACTTCCTGAATTTCATATCCCCGGGGTCTACTTGTCAGTCACTGAAGTCAGGTAGATTACAGGGCATGCTATTAAGCATTTTAACAAAACTCCTGCTGACACACCCAATGATCCATTTAGTTCAACATCAGGAAAAAATCTTAAAACCAGTTGGCCTTCGGAGGGAATAATGTCTATGACCTTATTAAATCATTTTCATCATCATTATTGCACACTTTATTGAAACTCCAGATGAAATTCTGCTTTTGGGGAGGCCAAGAAAGGCAGTAGGAGGTGGGCTGGGAGGGGGGAGGAGGGGAAATTCTTCAGGTCTTAAAACGTGCAATTATGCATGCTAACGTGTGCCCTGCTGAGGATGAAGGCGCTTGCGTCCAGCAGACCAGAGGCAGGAAGAAATTGGGTGTGACTTAAACTTCCAAGTTGCTGTCAGCTAGCAATTAGGCAGCGTTGCTTACAACTGGTCTCAGATCTGCTGCAGAGTTTAGGCTTCTTGGAGCCCATGTCTGTTTCTGGAAACAAAAATTAAGAGCTCATACGGTTGGCGTCTAAGCATTGGAGGCAAGTTCACCTTCCTGAACCTCAGTTTGCCCGTGTGTAAAATGTGTCCACTGGACTAGATTCAGTTTAGCATCAAGAATGTTCACTGAGCACCTACTCTGTGCCAAGCTTGGTGCCCGGGCCAAGGCATGCTTTCCTGACCTCACTGGTGAGGGGAGAGACAGCCTGGGAGAGACACGATCATAACAGGATGTGGAAAGTACAGCCATAGAAATACAGACCAGACTCAGCGGGCATGAGGAAGAGAGAGCGTGTATCTCTACCCAGAGAGGGAGAAGTCTGGGAGGGCTCCCTGGAGAGGCATCATCCCGGCCAAGTTAGGAAAGCAGTGCAGGTCTCTTCCAGCTCTGAGGGCCCATGGAACCATCTGCAGCAAGGATGCAGAGGCCCGTTTTTGTCTTTGCCGACTTGGTAAGTCCAGCAAGTGACTTAACCTTCCAGAGGCACCTGGCTCCTTATCCATCCAATGGGAGCAGGGGTACCTGCCTCACAGAGTGTGCATCTGAGTGGAGTCTGGGGGAGGGAAGGCTGCCTCGCCATACATGAGAGTGTGTCGAAGACACGGTGCCTGCATGTTGAGCTTTCTTTTTTCTCTAAATTCCCATTTCTCCCAGGGTTGGAGGGCCTCTGCCCCCACCCCCACCTCCATATCTCCAAGCTCCCCGGGCAGCAGGCCTCTCTCTGCCCCTTCTTCCAGGCCCTCTGGCCGCCTCTTGGCCGCTTCTTATTACAGTGGCTGTATTTGTTTTTCCATCGGAGGAATGCTAACCAGAAAAAAACCATTATTTCTAAGAAAATAAACCATGGGCCTGTTGGCCTTTGAATGCTACTGAAGTGGACGGCGGCCTTCCCCAAAGGCCTTGAGACAAAGGGCCAGAGGGCTTGTGTGTGCCGGCAAGGTCAGGGGGTCTCGGAGGATACTTGGAGGGGGTCTTCCAGATGGGCCAGGGCTGCAGCCCCTGGGAGGAGAGCATTTAAAACCCCAGCTGGCCTGGGAGGAGAGCGTTTAAAACCCCAGCTGGCCAGCTTGGACTTCTGGCTGGTTAATAACGGCTGCTGGACTGGACACCCCCCACTCCCTCTGCAGGCTCCAAGTTGCACTCCTCTCTCCCAGAGATCCCCTGCCTTCGGTCCGGGCCTTCTGCCTCTTGAGTCAAGGGGAACAGAGCTGGGTGTGGGTCCACGGAGACCTGGGTGCCAGCCTGTGTGACCTTGGGCAGGTCTGTGGACCTCTTGGGCCTTCATGTGCTGACTGTAAAGTTCAGGGCTGGGCCAGGAGAGCCCAGGCACCCTGGACCTCAGCAGTGGGCAGCTCATTCTTCAGGATGCTCCTGGCCATGGTGGCGCCTGACGCCGGTTCAGTCTCTAGGGGTGGAGGTGGGCTCCAGCTGGAGGGTCAGCCACCTGTCCCTTCCCACTGACAGCGCCACAGGCAGACCTGGGCTGGCAGCTCTCCCGCTCTGGGCTGGCAGCTCTCTGTGGCCGGGGTCTGGGCTGAGGCCAAGGGGCCAGGACAGGGAAGGTGCTGGCATAGAAGGAAGAAGTCAGGGAGGTGGCTTGGTCCTCAGTGAGGACTGCGGGCCCTGGCCCCCTCATTCCCTGAGATGTGATGAATTCTCCAGAGGACTGTCGGGGTTAGGATGGTAGTCTGGAAGGAGCCTGCCTGGGTTCCAGTTTTGGCTCTGCCACTTACTAGCTGGGTGATCTTGTCCAAGTCCTTAAGCTCTCTGGGCCCCGGTCTCTGTTTCCACAATGAGGGAAGTTTAGCCCTCCCAACCTGGCCTATACTGCAGGCTGAGCTGCCTGCTCTGACAAGGCGCCTGGTGGGGGCTGCCCCTGCTGTTACTGTTGTCATCACTAGAGAGAGACTCCCCTGGGACCCGGAGAGAAAGGGAGTGAAATCAGACTGCACCAGGGCAGCCCCGGCCCTGCCGCTGCTGGCGCCCCCAGGGCAGCCTGTGAGGGCAGGGGAGGACGCCTGAGCTGGGAGTCTTCCTTCAAGGTGCTGTCAGCCCCAACCTGCTGCTAAGAGTAGGTCCGCAGTTTCCCTTTCTGGGCTCGGTCACCCCTTTATCAAATCCAGGGGTGCGTCAGACCTCTAGAACCCCAGCTTACCCGCTCCAAGCGGCTCAGGCTCTCGGGCAACTACATCTCTGACTGCCCTCCTGTTGCGCTCATGGGGCTGGGCTGTAGAGCAGCCCCCTGGAGCCTGCAGTCTGGGGGCCCAGGGCTTCTCCGCTGCCTTTCGCTAAGGGAATGGGAGAATGGCCATGCCTGTCATTGGTTGGGGAGCAGTAAGAGCCTCAACTCTGGGCTGGCAGCCCCTTGGGGCCCCTCCTCATTTCCGTCTTGAACACTCTGACGGGTCAGCTCTCATTCTGACCCAGCAAACCAGGTTGCTTCGGTACCCAGCAGGCCTGATGTCGGAGCCTGGGAACAACCCCCAGTGAAGGGTCCAGGGTGTTCCTGAGGAACAAAGGGAGTAATTGGTCCTTTGGGTTTGGTAGGCAAGTCGCACCTGGTACTTGGGAGCCACAAAGCCTACAGTGAGTCTGCACTGGGCAGGTAGCATTTGGGGTCAGTTCAAAGTGAGCATCCTTGTGGTTTCCCTGCACCCGGCAGAGCCCCAGAAACTCACCAGCACAGTGGATTCAGCAGTCACTGGAAAAAAATTTTAAACAGCGTTATTGAGATATAATTCACATACTATAAAATTCACCTACTTACAGTTTACAATTCAGTGCCTTTTAGTGTATTTACAGAGCTGTGTATGCATCACCACAATCAATTTTAGAACCTTTTCTTTACTCTAAAAAGAAAGCCTGTACCCCTTAGCCATCACTCCGCAGCCCCCACCACCAGCCCAAGAAACCACTAATCTACTTTCTGTCTCAAGAGTTTTGCCTTTTATGGAGACTTCATATAAATAGAATCGTTAAAAATATGGCTCTTTGTGACTGAGAAAGCAGGAGCTCTCAAGTCAAGTGGCCTGGCTCACTTCCTGGCTCCACCGTATTAGCTGTGTGACCTTGGGCAGGGAAGGTAACATCTCTGAGCCTTGGTTTTCTTTGCTGTCTAATAAAGATGTCGGTACCCATTTCTCAGGGTGGTCACAGTGAAGGGCCTGCGTACGGCCTCACACGTCCACGGAGGCTCCTGTCGAGTTGGCTACTTGTTCGTTCAATGCCGAGCAGACTTCCGAGGAGCACACTCTACTCCTTCTGAGCCCGCGGCTGAACAGGACACAGTGCTTGCCCCATGGAACTCACAGCCTCAGAGGACACATACATAGCAAGCGAGAGTAATGACAGTGTCTGTTCAGGGAGCTGTGAGGCCCAGAGGGTGGGGAGGAGTCCTGTCTGCCAGGGGTCCCGCAAAAGCGTCAGGGAGGAGGTGATGCTGGGACCCAGCCTGCTGAAGTGCGGAGGCATCTGTGAAGGGGAAGGAGCTCCAGGCAGAGGGGACAGCGTGAGCAAAAGTGTGGCGGCCTGAAGCCATGCAGGCCACTGGGAGAGGTCAGCAAGCAGCTCAAACCCCATGGTTACCTTGGATCATGGGTTGGGTCGGGGGAGGACCTTCCCACCCTCTGGCTGAGCCATGGTCATTGTGTGCAGTTAGGAATGAAAAAGTATATAGATTTGTGTTGGTTTTTCATGACCTTTGACCTTTCCCATAATTAACTGCTGGGCCCACTTCTGGCATTGTCTCGGCAGAAGGGAAACCTGATCGATGGATGCCAGGGGTCCGCCGAGAGCGGGTCTCATTACTCAGTCATTACACACCCGGAGCTTAACCCTGTGCCACCGGAGACAGGGGGCTTAATCCTTCCTGCTAGGCGGCCCTGCGAAACTACCTTCCCGAGAATGTAATTAGCCAACAAACCGGATTAAGATTTATTCACCAATAAGGACTCAACTTCCTAAGCCATACATCTCTCCCAGAATGGTTGCCTGATCTAAGGAGTGGACGGTTTTTCCTAAACCCCCCAGACAAAGGAGAAGACGTGTTAGCGCCCAGCCAGGGAAGGGTTCTTTGTTAGAGCGTTTGGTCTCCGCTGTCTGCGAGGAATGCCGAGAAAAATGCCAATTTCAAGGGGAAATGGGAGATGTTGTCAGTGATGATCTCTGAGAGTGGAGAGTGAGGGGCTTTAAAAATCCTCATCTTGAGAACCTTTCTAGTCAGTCCTGATTTTTAGGAAAATACCCTAAAATAGTATTAAAATAAAATGAGAAGATGTTCTGACTCACTGCAGTAGAATCTCTTAGAACCTAGGCACTGCAGAATAAATATATATTTCATGGCGCAGCAAGAACCAATTTTGAATTAAATGGAAAAAACAAACAAACAAACAAACTCATCCCACTCAAGTCCAAACCAGTGTTGCTGGCACATAACAAGAGCTGTGGGGTTGTGTGTGCACTGCCGTTTTAATACAGGAAAAGTGGAACTGTGTGACCTTTTAAAAATCCCATAATGAGCAGCTCACCATGCTGTTTTTCTCTGCTCTGTTGGATGTTAGGAGCTGTTTTCTGTTGGGAATTGAGTTCTCATTAAAAAAAAAAAAAAAATCAAAGCTGGAGAAGGGGCAGGGATGTCTAGGGCGAGCTGTTGGACTTCACATCTGCAGCACTTGGGTCCGGTCTTTCGTCCTGCTCACTTTCTCCACCGGTAGGAACCACCTTTGTACCCACCCCTCAACCTCGAGAGTAGGTGCAGACCCTGGAGATAAAAACAATGATGCATGTGGCATCTCCTCCCCACCTTTCTCCTTAATAGCTTTTGGAGCATGAAGCACTTTTAAAAAGTATTCATCTCATGCACCCCAAGGATGTGGCTCCAACAGGACTAGAGCCTGCATTTGAACACAGTGCCTGGCTGGGGCCCCTGAAGACAAGGCCCTCAGCCATGCCATCCTTGGCCTCTGCATTAGTGAAATGGAAACAGCAGTCGCACCTGCTTCACACTCAGATTTATCACTCCAGTCTTTGCTCTGTGGTCTCATGGCTGTCTTCCCTCTGTGTGTCTATATCCAAATTTCCTTTCTCTTGTATGAACACCAGTCATTGGATTAGGGCCCACCCTACTCCACTATAACCTCTTCTAAAACTTGATTACATCTGCAAAGATCCTATTTCCAAATCAAGCCACATTCACAAATACTGAGGGTTAGGACATCAACACATCTTTCGAGGGGACACAGTTCAACTCACAACAGTCCTTTAAGACTAAATATCTAGATTAGTCTCCCAAGGCAAAAGAAATCAAAGCAAAAATAAACAAATGGGGCCTAATCAAACTTAAATGCTTTTGCACAACAGAAGAAACCATCAACAAAACAAAAAGACAGCCTCTGGGAAAGGAGAAGATATTTGCGAACCAAGCGACCAACAAAGGCTTGATTTCCAAAATACACAAATAGCTCATACAACTCAATATCAAAAAAAAGCAAAAACACAAAATGGGCAGAAGATCTAAATAGACATTTCTCTAAAGAAGACCAAGAGATGGCCAACAGGCACATGAATAGATGATCAATATTGCTAATTATTAGAGAAATGCAAATCAAAACTACAATGAGGTATCACCTCACACTGGTCAGAATAGCTGTCATCAAAAACTACAAATAATAAATGCTGGAGAGGATGTGGAGAAAAGGGAACACTCCTACAGTGTTGGTGAGAATGTAAATTGGTGCAGCCACTATGGAAAACAGTATGGAGGTTCCTTTAAAAACTAAAAATAGAGTTACCACATGATCCAGCAATCCTACTCCTGGGCATATATCTGGAAAAGATGAAAACTCTATAATTTGAAAAGATATATGCACCCCAATGTTCATGGCAGCACTTTTTACAATAGCCAAGACATGGAAACAACACAAATGCCCATCAACACGGTTGGTTTAGGAAGAAACAGTGTGTGTGTGTGTGTGTGTGTGTGTGTGTGTATCTCCACAAGGAAATACTACTCAGCCATAAAAAAGAATGAAATAATGCCATTTGTGGCAACATGGATAGACCCAGAGAATATCATACTAAGTGAAGTAAGTCAAACAGAGAAAGACAAATATTATATATCACTTGTATGTGGAATCTAAAAAATAATACAAATGAATCTATATGCAAAACAGAAACAGACTCACAGATATAGAAAACAAACTTATGGTTACCAAAGGGGAAAAGGAGTGGGGAAGGAATAAATTGGGAGCATAGGATTAACAGATACGTACTACCGTATATAAAACAGGTAAACAACAAGGACTCACTGTTTAACACAGGGAACGATCTATATTCAGTGTCTTGTAATAACCTATAGTGGAAAATAATCTGAAAATGTGTATGTGTAACTGAATCACTCTACTGTGCAGCTGAAACTGACACAATATTAGAAATCAACTATACTTCAAATAAAAAATGAATAGCTTGGCTCTACCCGCCCCCACTCTTTCACCCTCTCCCCACTCCATCTGCCTGTTCCTCACTCTCTGGTTTACAGTCCTTAAAAAGTAGTCCAAGGCTAATAGGCATCTTGGAGGCCTGTGGGACCTCTTCTGGGGCTAGTGGCTCTTGGATATGTTTTTTACAATAATAATCTACTTGCTTTGGCAAAAAAAAAAATTAGTTGATTTGTTTATGTGTTTATCTCTTTTGTGTTAAAGGAGGCGGCTCACATGATTTTAAAAAATAAAAATTCCAAGCACAGACACAGAAAGTCAGGGGAGGTTTGGTTTCTGAGCAAATGTCTCCATTCAGGATGCTGGGCAGGTAAATCAGGTTGGCCACAGAAGCGTGTGGGAGCACTTCAGGCCTGGGGATTGGAGAGGAACTGATCATTCTTAGGGACGCTCAGATCTGGGGGGACTCATTGGGAATGGATTAAGGGGAGAGATGTGAGCAGTGAACATCCCTGCACCCTTCAGCCCATTCGTACCCACTGTGGCCTACACTATGGGGAGTCACAGAAAGGAAAAGGCTGGAGCTGTTTTATTGACTGTTCAGCAATCTCTTTATAATGCTTTACGTATATGGTGATCAAATAGTTTATCATTTTGATAGTGAAAAGGTTGCTGTTAATAATTATACCCAGACAACAGGCATAAACTGGAACTACTCCAGGCAAACTTGGGTGTATGATTATCCTAATCAGAGAAAAGACATTTTTCTCTGTTCTTACCACCTTCAAAACAGCTGGCTCAACTGAATTTCATGGATGCAGTGACTCTGTAACTGATTGTGTTTCCTTCCTTGCCTTGGTTTCTAGGAAGCTAAGTCACGTTTATGGCCTTCCTTTTGTAATTGTGCTGGAATTACCAAATGTATTTCTGCATAAAGTCACCAGCTTTCTCTTATTCTTCAGCCCTTCTTTCTTTTTCTTCATCCTAACATCCATTCTTTTTGAAAATCTTATTGTTTGTATTTTGTAAGCTATTTACATGGAGGATGTTTGAAGGAACTGATGGGTGGATGAATAGATGTTTGGATGGATGAATAAGTGAGTGAATATTTGGCTGGATAGATGGATGAACAAGTAGGTGTTTGGATATGTGTGTGTGTGTGTGTGTGTGTGTGTGTGTTTGGATAGATGGGTGGGTATTTGGATCAATGAATACATGGACAGGTGGTTAGGCATTTGGATGGGTGAATATTTAGATGAATAGATGTTGAGATGAATGGAAGGATGGGTGTTTGGCTGAATATTTAGGTGGATGGATACACATTTATATGGGTGGATATTTGCCTGATGTATGGATGGGGGAATATGTGATTGGGTGAATGGGAGGATGGTCAGCTTATTGGATATTTAGATGGATAGATTTCAGCATGTATAGACAAATGGAAGGCTGGTGGATGGGTGTCTGAATGAACAGCTTATTGGAGTGACTAGATGGATGGTTAATGGGTGAGCGGATGGATGTTCAGATGAATGGATGCATAACTGGCTGGCCGGCTGTTTGGGCGGATGGATAGGTACATGCACACACACACACACATGTTTGAGAGTGTGTGGGGGGGGGGACGACGGATGGATGTGGAGCATGTGGAAAGATGAATGTGTGAATGGGTGTTTGGCTGATTAGAGAACATAGTGATTCGGTACACAGTGTAAATGTGCCAGGAATGAAATAATGTATATAAAGTACTTTGCCAATGCCTGGGATGCCATGGGCATTCTAACTTATTAGAAAGGACGTGGGCTTTGTAGACTGAAAGACCTTTGTTTTGATCCTTGGCCTACCACTTACTATGTGACCTTGAGCAATTACCTTTCTGTACTTCAGCTTTCTCAACCATAAAATGGAGTTAAAACACCTACTGCATTTGCACAGCATAGGAAACCAGAAACAAAATGAAAAGACAACCTACAGAATGGGAGAAAATATTTGCAAATGATACCACCGACAAGGGACTAATTTCCAAAATATACAAACAACACATACATCTTAATAGCAAAAAATAAACAACCCAATCAGAAAATGGGCAGAACACCTAAATAGACATTTCTCCAAAATAGACATACAGATGGCCAAGAGGCACATGAAAAGATGCTCAATATCACTAATTATTAGAAAAATGCAAATCAAAACTACAATGAGGTATCACCTCACACCAGTCAGAATAGTCATCATTAAAAAGTCTACAAATAATAAATGCTAGAAGGGGTGTGGAGAAAAAGGAACCCTCCTACACTGTTGGTGGGAATGTAAAAGTGGTGCAGCCATTATGGAAAACAGTATGGAGGTTCCTTAAAAAACTAAAAATAGACTTAACATATAATTCAGCAATCCCACTCTTGGGCATATATCTGGAGAAAACTATAATTTGAAAAGACACACGTACCCCAATGTTCATGGCAGCACTATTTACAATAGTCAAGACATGGAAATAACCTAAATTTCCCTCGACAGCTGAATGGATAGAAAAAAAAGTTATAGGTATACAATGGAATATTACTCGGCCATAAAAGAGAATGAAATAATACCATTTGCAGCAACATGGATGGACCTAGAGATTATCATATTAAGTGAAGTAAGTCAGAGAAAGACAAATATCATATGATATCATTTTTATGTGAAATCTAAAAAAAATACAAATCTTATTTACAAACCAAAAATAGACGCACAGAAGTAGAAAATAAACTACGGTTACCAAAGGGGAAAGGGCAGGGGAGGGATAAATTAGGAGTTGGGGATTAACAGGTACACATTACTATATATAAAATAGACCAACAAGGACCTACTGTATAGCATAGAGAACTATATTCAATTTCTAATAACATATAATGGAAAAGAATCTGAATATATATATAATCTGAATATATATATATATATTATATATATATATTCAGAAAAGAATCTGAATATATATATATATATATATATATCTGTATCTGTATAACTGAATTGCTTTGCTGTACACCTGAAACAAACATTGTAAATAACCACACTTCAATAAAAAATTGCTTAAAAAATACCTACTGCAGAGGGTTGCAGTGAAAATTAAGTGGACTGGTGTATGTGTCTGGAGTAGATCCCTGCATACTTCCTTCTGAGGTAGAGTGTGTGAGAGAATTCTTCTACCCAAGCTTAGAATAGAAGTCCTTCCCCTCAGTCTGACTCATCCAGCATAAGTCATATGCTCACCCTGGGACCAACAGCGGTTGCTAATGCCATGTACTGCTTGGGTTAGACTGATACCCCCTCTCCCCTGCCAGAGCTGGGACCAGGGCACCTTCTCCTGAGTCACCTGCTTGAATGAAGGAAGGGAGGGAGGCAACAGTTTGGGAGCTGCTGGTTCAGATCAGATGAGAGATGATTCTCGTGCTTACAGTTAGAGGAAATGGGTGACCACTGGCATGACTGCACCCATATTAAGAGTGTAGAAAAACCAAGTGTTGGTAGCTGACTCAATTTCAGTGGAGAGGTGGCAGGATAGCAGTATTCACTGGGATGGGGAACCCCAGGGAAGTGCAGGTTGATGAGTTAAAGTTTGGCCATTTTGCCTTTGGAGGGAATGTGGAAGATCCAGAGGGAGAGGTGGTTGGATTGGTGTGTCTGGGGCTCTGGCAAAAAGGTCAGAGCTGCAGAGATTGGGAAGTAATCAATACACCAGTCTTTATAAATCCACGTACACTTTCAAACATAAAGTCTTATATCCTCCATTAATGTTATTTAAAATTTCTAAGTACATTAAGTATAATGATTAAAAATTCAAATGGCTTACGGAATTGAGCCTGCTTCCCAGCTGACACTGACAGCCAGTGCAGGCAAAGCCTCCTGTCTCTTGCACCTTTGGAGATCCAGGCTACTTTGTTCTTCCCTCATCGTGGCTGGGTGGGTGGGCACCAGGAGGAGGCTGCCCAGCCCAGACTCTGTATGCTAGCACCCCAGTGCAGCAGTTTTCACTGAAGTTATTCCCTCTGATGGCCTGCGTCCCTGGCACACAGGTGTCCAGACTACTTGGTCACCTCCAGAGTTAAAGAGCTCACTACCTCCTGAGACAGGATCTATCTTCCACATGGACATTCCCACCCGTGAACATTAACTGGCCCGCATGGCTTTCCCCTACTCTGTGTAGCTCTTCTCTCTGGACGAGCGTGGAGAGCACATGGAGCTGAATGTCTCCCTGTGCCAGCTCCTCAGTCATTTCCAGGAGCGACCAGGCTTGTCTTCAGTTCCCCCTCTTCTTCAGGCTGGCCCCTTCCTGGCTGTCATAGCTGGAACCTGGCCTCAAAAATCCCTCTTCAACCAAGTAGAGGCGAGACTGCTTCTTCCCGCACTGTAGCCTCTTGCAAAGCACTTCGGGTACTGCTTAGCCAGTGCTTCCGGTTCCACGGAGGAACTCTTCCGGTTCCGTGGAGCACTTCAGGCTCTGTTGTGGGACACTTCCGGCTCACCCTTTCCTGCTTCTCCGCAGACCCTTTGAAGGTCCGGGTGGGTGTAGGTTGAGACGGAAGAGCCCAGGGAACATTCGCCTGGCAGAGCCTCTGCGCTGGCACCGCCCTGCTGGAAACTCCCAGAAGTGCAGCCAGTGTTCAGCCCCGCCCTGGACTCCAGTGCTAGGCTGCACTGGTTCAAATCCCATTTGTACTGCTTCTAGGTATGTGACCTGTGGCGAGGTCCTGGGGTCCCTGCACCTTGGCTTCTTCGGTGGCCTTGTAAAATTGGAAGAATGATAACAGTACCTATGTCTTGGAGTTAGTGTGGGAATTGGGCGATAATAACGTGTAGTGTTGCCCCCGGGGACTTGGGCGTAGAAGCAGCTCGTTGAATGTTAACTAGACTCGCTCCTGTGTTTCTTGAGGTCTCTCAAATCTCTCTGGAACTCTAGAACTGATAGCTTTTTGACCCTGATGGGAAGTGTTGAAAAAGACTTAAAACAGCAAAAAGAGTGACCTTTACAAAAGCCATTGGTCATTGTTTATGAGACAGAAGCCTTTGTTATAACAAACTGGAGCCGTAGAAATTCAGGCTTCAGATGGCTGATCTGGAAGGAAATTCTAGGGGGAGTATATGGACTTTTCTCTCATTTTCAAGGTTATGCTTTTTGGTGATATGCAAAGTTCATTTATTTCTTACCCCCAGCTTCACAAGTAATGAGCTGTCCATCTCTGGGAGGCTTTCAAATAGCCTAAAAAGAGCCAGTTTGGGGGGCAGGCAGTTTAGACAGGATCCTGCATGCTGTTAGTGTTGAGAGGGCTTCAATGGGGGGCAGAGCTGGGTGTGAATCTTCCCCGCTTCACTGTGGGGGGGTCTGGAAGACACCTTGAACACACATGGCACATGGCCCTGCTCTGCAAGGTGGTGGCCAACCTCGTTGCACAGACAGGATCTTCATCTTTGTAACCTTTGGGTCCCCAGCTCCCAGCAGGTGAATTCCTTGAGTCATCCCCTAACCAATCATGTTCTGGTGATTTCAGTGGTGGGGGGAGAGGAGACCCCTAGGTTCTTCCTCTAACATTTCTCATGCACCTCATTTTGCAGACATCGACGAGTGTGAGAATGACTACTACAACGGGGGCTGTGTCCATGAGTGCATCAATATCCCGGGGAACTACAGGTGCACCTGCTTTGATGGCTTCATGCTGGCACACGATGGACACAACTGCCTGGGTGAGTGACGCATCCGCGCTCTGCCTGCAAGGCACACCCTGCCTGTTTCTCAGCTCCAGCTTGCGGTCCTGGGGGCAGTGGGAAGGCTTGCCCTCTTTTGGTTCCTTGTATTAGTTTGCTAGTCTTGCCGTAACAAAATAGCACAGCTTGAGGGTTTAAAGTACAAGAAATTTTTTTTCCCTCACAGTCTGGGGGCTGTCTGAGGTCAAGGTGTTGAGGGGAACATCTCATGGTAGAAAGCACATGGTCTCAAAGCAGAGGCGCCCGTCCCCCACGCCCTCTCCTGCTCCTGGCTGCTGAGTGACCTGGGGAACGATGGCCTAGGGGGTGAGACCATGGGCTTGGACGGAGAGCAGGAGTGTGGTGTGGCTGTGGACACGTTCTTAACATTCCTGAGCCTCAGACACTTGCTGGTGCCGGGAGGGTGAGAAGAGCCGCTGTCTCACACGCTGTTGTGAGCAGTGACTGAGGGCACGTCCGGGTGGCTGAGAAGGGTGCCTGTTACCAGGCTCTCGGTCCTCGTAGCTGCTGCTGTCATCATGGCTGTCCCAGGGGTGATAATGCTGCCTGCTTCATCAGGTTGTGTGGGAGGATGGAGTGACGTGGTGAAGTGGAGTGACTGGCACTTAGTGGGTATACATAGTCAACAAACATCAGTGTTCCTAATGGCATTAGTATTGCTGTAGGTGACTTGGCCCCCGTTTTGTGGTTGGAAATTTAAATAGTTTGCTTATTTTGTTTGTTTTTACCGTCAGAATCCAGAGGTGATTCTGGGCATAAAAGTTTGTTTTGTTTTATTTTTGCAACTATTTCCTGAGCAATTCTGCCCAGAAGTGGAACTACTGGGTCAGAAGGATCATTTGGGATTTTTATGGCTTTTGGTGCAGTGCTTCCTGAAAGGCCTTGGGAAGCCTTCTGCTGCGCCAGCGGGGGCTCTGGTGCGTGGCGTAGGAAGCCTGACATCCCTGGTGCTCCGGAACTTCTCCAGAATTACTGGTGTACTGGTCTTTGATTCCTCTGCCTGTTTTTGTTTAATGCATATTGGATCTCACATTAGCTTATTATGAGAAACAATCTGTAAACATGTGATTATACCCAAAATCATGCTGAAACGGAGGTCTGAACAGCAGGCTGTTGAAGCCCAGAGGGGTCTGTGAAGAGCTGCCCCTGCCTGGGGTGAGGGGGGTTGTCTGGATGTGGGGCTAATTCCTCAGGGGGCTTCAGGAGGAGACTGCACTGAGCAGGGTCTCCAAAGGCAGGGGGCAGTTTCCCGGTCAAGGGTAGAGGCAACGGAGAGCTGTGCTCAGGGCAGGGGCGGGGGTGGGGGGCCACAGCCGGGGCTGGGGCTTCAGAGCGTTTGATGAGGTCGCAGAGAGTGGAGGCCATGCAGTGTTCATTGTGCCAGACACGCAGTTCAGTACGGTTCGAGTTTTATCTCAGTTAATCCTCCCAAGAGTGTAAGCATTTAGCTTTACTGGCTGTTTGCCCCTTTCTTCAGATGATAGAGCATGTTTCAGAAGTTGATTAGCCCGTGCAGGCATGGCCGGCAGTCCCTATGGGACAACAGACAGTATCACCAGGGGTCAAGAGGACACACCTTGGGAGCTGCCGGTTCTGGGCTCAAATCCCATTTCTGACAGTGATCAGCTGTGTGACCTTTGGCTGCTTCACCTCTGAGCCTCGGTTTCCTCACCTGTAACATGGAATTCGTAGTCTCTGTCTTGTAGGGTTCTTGTGAGGTTGGAGTGGCTCATGGATGCCTAGCGTTTAGTGGAGCGCCTGGCACCGAGCACACGCATGTACCGGGCTCAATCCGGCCATCGACTTTCAGACGAGATGTATTGAGGTGGGCTGGGTGGATGCCTCCGAGATGTCGTGAGGGCCAGGGCCTGCCGTCCGCACCCCCGGGCCCCCTTCCCAGTCACGGCGCTCTCACCTGGGCAGAGTCAGCTGTCTGTAACCCTTGCTTGGCTGCGGCAGGTGTGCCCAGTGCCTCCAGTCTGGGCACACCTGCCCAGGTGTGGGCAGGTCTTTGTTTCAACATTATTTTCAAACTGATTCTTTTCACACTGATTAAAGAACTAGGAAAGACTCCCCCCACCCCCATCCCCACCTCCAAGCACAGATTGCCGCTTCGTGTGGCTCTAATTCACACATATGGCAACTGAGAAAAGGCTCTCTCTGTTGCTCCTCTGCTTTTAGCTGAGGGCAGACCCTTCCCAACAGACTTCTTTTTGTTTGGGCTTTTTCCTTCTCAAGACAAACCTCTGGCTCTAGAGAAGTCAGACCTTGGGTCCAGCCAGCTCCAGCCTAGACTGACCACGTCCCCTCTCAAAGCTTCAGCTCCCCCATCCCCAAAATGCTGTCAGAATGCCTAGCACAGTGTCTGGACCATGGCGGCTTGTAGATATTGGCTGAAACAAGTAACACTGTAAGAGGAAGCTGGCCCTGGAGTTTGGAGATGTTGCCCAAATTCTGTCACCACCACTCATGAGTTTTATGGTGAGGGACCAGTTACTCAAACTCTCCAAGCATTGGTTCCCCTAACTACAGTACTACCTGTCTCAGGGTCACTGTGACAAAGAAATATAAAAGGAGATACAAGAGATGAACATCCCAATGGGAAATTCCACACAGGTGAGGATGTGGTCATCACATTGTTGCAGCCCACAGCCCTCATCCAGCCTGTGAACATGTTTGGGCTCTCCTCCACAGTGTTGATGTTGATTGACTTATTTGTCAACATTTATAAACCAAGGGATGACACATAAAAATCAGTATTTCCAGCATTATTCCTACTTGGCCAGAGACCCCTGCCCCTGCCTTTGTTGGACTTGGACAGGAGTGTAAATGAAGGCCTGTTTCCCATGTGGCTAAATGTGTAAAACTCATTACAAAGCTTCAAAACTAGATTATATTCAGTCTCTTCTACCTTGACAAGTATTCCTTCCTAATGGCATGGAAGGCTAGACTGGAATTTAGAATGCTAGGACTCCTTGGAGTTTTGTGCCCAAAAGTGGTAGCCAGGGAAGTGCCTCCTCCCTACCCTCTTCCTCTCACCCCTGGCTCCATCTGACACCACAGGGAGCCTGAGGACACCTCACCTGAGTGTTTAAGCTCTGGCCATTTGCCCCAAACCCTCTTCCCTTTTGCTTGGTCCTGTCATCTGTCCCTCCAAGAACAGCCAGGCTTGGGGCCATCTAGATAGGGAATTTGGGAGTCTCAGACACCCAGGATGTGGTCTAGAAGGGTGGGTGTGTGTTCCAGGTGCACATGACCCCCTGTGGACTCCTCCTTCCATGGGGAGGGCTGCAGCCGCAGGAGGGGCAGAGCAGAGACCAAGAGCAGGGGCACCTCTTGCCCACGTCTCAGCGTGGTACCAGCAGCCACTGGCAGCAGCTGCAAGCTGGCTGCCCTCTTTGGAGGGTGTGCGTGCTCTCCTGATTGCCACAGTCCCCACCATTTCCTGTTGCTCACAACCAGCCAGCTTTGGTCATTTAACTACCTGCTTGATCTCTGTAGGAATTGTGTTCATGTTGCCTCATGAGGCTTCCAGAACCTGACCAAGTGGTTGGAAGGTTCTGTGTTCTGTATCATCGCTGCCTTGTGCATCTCTGGCCAGTCACTGTGAGCCCCACCTCACAACCCATCACCCGCCGGGGACAGCTAGGCCTGTTTGCATCTCCTGTTGTTTTGTCTCGAGAATCCTGGGTCAAAAGTCTTGTCCGGTTGTCACATTCCTCTTGCAGCCACCACTGCATTCCTTCGGGGTGATGGCTGGAACAGAGCCTGGGCAGCGCAGTTGAGAAGCATTCTGAGTTAACTAGGAGAAATGAGGCTGATGGCTGAAGGGTTATTTTCTTGCCTAAGTTTTCACAGTTGAACCTTTTTCTTTTCTTTTGAGCAAGTGAGGTTATTTTCTTGTGAAGATGGCTTGTTTGGGACTGTGTCCTGGAGGGTGGCCAAATCTGTCCTCCGGGGAGTAAAACCCTCTTTCTATTTGACATCTTTATTGAGGAATTTCTCAAATATAACAGAAAATGACACCAGAGGGAATTGAAACCATGATGAGATCCTTGCTCAACCCCAAATGACTGCTTTTAGCATTGTAATTACTTGAAATAGCAGTAGTTCTGTTTGAAAAATATTATTCCAAATTCCATGCAATTGGACATAAGAGCAATATTTAGGCTAATAGAATAAGATTTTTTTTCATCTTAAATTAAAACCAGCAGTGGATAATTTTTTCCCGACTCCACAAGGCAAGGCTCCTTTTCCCCTAAAGCCATTAGTTCACTTGGCCAGATGTTTTCTGCGACCCCAGTCTTTATCTTGACTTACTGAAAAATATGTTTCTCAAGTTGCTCGCAGTTTGAATGTGGGACTTGCTTCTCAGCACTTTTTGCCCTGATGAGAAGAAGTCATCTGTAGCCGGTTCGGCAGGAAAGTTGTTTTGTTAACCAGCTCACTCCATTCCTGTTACCACTTACCAGCACCTACCGTGTGCCCGGCCTTGTGCTGGGTAGGCAGCTGCACTCAGGTGAGATGAGGGCCAAGTCTCTGCCATAAGCCAGAGTCATCCAGAATGTTGTGCTCACAGCATCCCTGGGCAGAGCTGTTAGTTTCCCCTCTTTACAAATGAGAAGACCGAGGCTCAGAGAGGGGAAGCGATCTAAGTAAGGTCACACAGCTGGTAAATGGTAGAGCTGGGACCAGAGCCCAGGTCTGTTCATGTGCCACTTCAAGACTGTAAGCCACTGCCCACCCCTCGCCCATGGCACCGGGAACAGAGCCAACTCTGGGCAGCTGGTCCAGTTCTGTAGGGGTTAGCTTCTGCACCCCTGCGAGTTTAGGGGTCACTGAGAAATCCTAGCCTCTGCTGAGCCAGGCTGGCGGGTGGCATGCTACAGGGCGCAAGGGCGGCCCTGGCTGCTGAGTTCACCTCCCCGCAGCCTGCACTGCCTCCCAGGCCAAGGCAGGTCTTACCACCGTGCAGGGGCCTGTGTCACCTGTGAGCTTCTCCAGGACATTGTCTTACCCTAGGTGACCGTGCAGAGCCCTGTTACCACCGAGCACTCTCACACAGCTCCGTGGCTCCGACCCACAGCAGCACCCAGTTCATCTGCCCACTGTCAGAGGCCCCTCAGGCTGGAGCACTGCCAGCCTCCTCTCCTCACCCCTCATCTTGCCCTCTGGCCCAGCCTTCCTGAAACCCGCACAGTCCTTCTGCACATCCCCGCTGTCGGAGCTGCTCCCTGTGACCCCTCTCCCAGTATGGACCTGAGGTCTTGCTTGTCATTGGAGATCCCACCCACGTCTCCTTTGCTCCGAAGTATTCTGGGACCACGTTGTACACACCTCCGCTGCGGCTGTGTGCTGGGGTTCTCTCTTCTCCCCTGCAAGCAGAAGCTGTCTTGTTTATCTCTCTGTTTTCCTCTCGGAATCTGGTATAGTGTTTGGCATATCATAGGCATATAAATATTTGAAGAATGAATGATTAAACAAATTTGAAGAAGTGCCTTGTAACCTGGGTCTTCAAGCTCAGCAAACCTCTGTGGCGGGCACGTGGCGGGCACGTGGCAGAGATCCAGGTGAATTAGGTGGAGCCTGCGGCTCAGGACCTCCAGGTTCGTGAGAAAGACAGACATGTTCACGACCCTAATGACAGGTAGAAAGGGCTACGTGAGCAGTGACACAAGTCTCCCACCTAGTAGACACTCATTAGTTTATTCAAAAAAATTGTTCTGAGCACCTGCTGCGTGCCAGACCTGGTTTTAAGTGCTGAGGAGACCCTGAGTGGTGAACAAAGGCAACCGATCACCCACACCAGTGAGGGGGAGGCAGTGCACAAATAAACCCCTAACTCGGTAAAGAAGTTCAGTCAGATCAACTCCAGGGAAAATAGTGAAACAAAATAATGTGATAGAAAGTGATGGGGGAAGGGTGGGCGGTGTGGGAGGGGGCTATATTCCTGTTACTATTGCTGCATAAAAGGCCACCCCACACTTAGTGGTGTGAAACATCCTTTTACTCCGCCTGAGGCTTCTGTGGGTCAAGAATTCAGACAGGGCACAGCAGGGACGGCTGTCTCTGCTGCAGTGTGTGGGGCCTCAGCTGGGAAGACGTGAAGGCTGGAGATGGCTTGGTGGGGGCTGGAATCATCCGGAGGCTGCTTTGATGACTTCTAACGGTTGATGCTGGTTGTTGGCCAGAACACTTATGGGCAGCCTCTCCGTGTGGTCTTTCCACGTGGGCTGGCGTGGGCTTCCTCACAGCATGGCTGCTGGTCCCAAGAGAACAAGACGCTTGGAAGCTTTAGTCTAGCCTCAGAAGTCACTTCCACCCGACTCTACCTGTCAAGGCAGTTACAAAGGTCTGTACATGTTCCAGGGGAAGGGGCTCAGCGAAGGGGCCTCAGGGAGGAGGAGGAAGCGAAAGATCTAGAGAAGATCTTCCCCTGGGGCAGAAGAGGTGGGGACAAGCACAGTGGCCCGAGATGGGGACAAGCTGGCTGATTTGGAAACAGGTCAGTGCGCCTGGAGGGCAGGAGAGGAACTGGAGACAAGGTCAGGAGTGGGCAGGGCCAGGTCACGTGGGGCCTTATAGGCCCTGGAAGGGGTTTGGGATTTTGTTCCAAATTAGCTGGGAAACCTTGGGACATTTTGACTGGGGATTGACATTTTAATTAAAAGGGATTTGCTTCCTGGCTGCTAAATAGAGAATGTGTTACAGGGGATAAGAGGCAGAGACCACTCTGGTGGTCTAGGTCAGAGATGTTGGTGCTTCTGTCTAGGGAGACAATGGTAGAGGTGATGAGAATAAATATATTTTAAATACAAAGCCAAAATGAATAGCTGACGGATTAGATGTAAGAAGTAAGGGAAAAAGAGGAATCAAGACCGACCGCTAGTTTTTTGCCCAGAGTTACTGTGTGGCTACGCTACTGTGGCTGAGATGGGGAAGCCGGGGGTGGAATGGGGAGGGGGTGGACTCAGAGTCTGGCCAGGTTCAATTTGAGGTCATCGGTAGCCATCCAAATGGAAATGGAAGACAAGTTCAGAAGTCTGTGGGGGTAGTCAGGTCTGAAGTTCGGGGGGATTATGAGAGCCTAGAGCTTCTGATGGCATTGAAAATCAGAGCTCTTAACGTTCACTCATTTCATAAGATTTCATGAGCACCTGCCCCGTGCCATGTCCTGGGCTGGGAGCTCACGGTTTTGAAATGAATGACATATTTCCAGCCCCCAAGAAGCGCAGGGAATCAGCCTGCCTGGATCCATCATTCACTTAACTGTGTGACCTTGAGCAAGTAACTTGACTTCTCTGGGCCTCTCTATCCTCATCTGTGTGTGGTGGGGGGCAGGTAATAGCAGTGCTTATTTACAGGGATGATGCAGAGACCAAATGAAATCAGCTTTGCAAAGCACATATCACCATGCCTGGCACATATAGTGAATTACCTAATTACCACTTATTCCTCGTGTGCAAAGCCAGAAAACTTTTCACAGAAAATGAGTGTCTTTTTTGAGCTGGCGAAGATGCAGGGGACGAGCCTTCTCCCTGGGCTGTGTGTGAAACCCTTTGGGTGGGGACTGTGCCTCGTGTTCCACGTGGTTCTCCTGCCAAATGAGCCACTGCTCACCACCCTCCCAGGGCAGATACCTCTCCATCCTCTTGCACTGGTGCTTGTGCTCGTCCACTGATGTGGGTCACGTGGCACTGGGGCTTACAGTCCCAGCTCCACCATATACTCATTTTGTGACCTGGGACACACATCACCTCCGTCTCAGTTTTGTTCTCTACAAAAGGAACGTGATCCCTGTCTGTCAGGATCAGATCAAGAGGTGGGTGTGCAGGTGACACCGGAGGCTGCCAAGCAGAGGGACAAGAGAAGGAGGGGACCTGGGGAGACCCCGGCGGGGCCCAGGAGTGCAGCTGCACGTGTGGGAGGAAGGCGCCGTGGGCGCCCAGATGCTCCGCGTCGGCGCAGCGGTCACAGCTCTCCCTGCACCGGGCCGGGCCCTGGCAGGATGAAAGGGCCGCGCCTCAGCCCTTTTGAAAGCGCCCCCCTCATCCTGCAGGACAGCTGGAGACAATGTGTTGCTCCCTTGAACCCCTAACGAAGGCTCAAGTTGTCTCTGTTTATTTGTCTTTATACTTCAACAGCTCAAATGCATTTCTTGCCGAGAAAAATAGTGCTGACCATTTTAATGTAAAACTAAACAGCTTCGGGTCGTCATATACTTACTCCATAAACACCAATATTTTTTAAGGTAAACTGGAGAGGTTTCTTCCTGTTCTCTCTATTTTGCCCTCTCTTCCCCCCTTTCCCTATTCTTGGCCCATGTTCAGGTGATCTGAACGCGCTTGGTTGGAGGGATTTGCTGTCAGAAGACAAGTTGGATTCAGACCCGCTTCCCCTCCCAGCTTTTTACAACTGTTAATCTGATGGAAATTCTTTGGCCTGAGAAAAGGAAACACTGGACGCCGTGTGCATCTTTATAAACTTTTCTCTTTTCCCCAAATCACTACAGAACCAGGGAGCTCCTGGAGCAGGGAGGGAGGTGGATTGATGGGGCCCCAGGTGTGTTTCGGGGTGGCGTGACCCTCTCCAGCCTCACACCTGTGGCCAGCTCAGGATGGGGGGCCGGCGGGGAGGGACGTGGGCAGAGCCGCAGCCTTACTCTCCCAGACGCTCCTTGCAGAAGGGCCGGGCGAGTGCTAGGGTAAAAGGGCCGGGGCTGGGAATCGGGCTCCTGGGGCCATGGACTTGCTGGGGGACCTTGGGAAACCCCCTACCGCCTGTGCCTCAGTTTCCCCATCAAATGTGAAATGAGGGATGGGATTCAACCAGTGGTTTGCAGACTTCATGGCCGTTTGTTTCCAGAGCAGGACCCATTATTTCAAGCGGAATCATGCAGTGGTCACACTGCTCTGACTAAAATGGAGGTGAGACCGGCAGGGATGAGAGCCCTGCTCTCCGTATGCCGTCCCCACCCCTGCAAGGTCCCGGGTCCAGGGATACTTTTTGGAACGCCTGGGCCTGGCTGCTGGGTCAGAACCTTCTCCCTCCAACATCTTGTGATTCGATGTCCGGATGGCACAGGGTGTCCTCGGGGACAGTGCCTTTGCCAGGTCCTCCTTATCCCTGCCTGATGCAGTCCTTGTGCACCTCTCTCTCATTTCTCAAGCTGTGAGCTCCAGCACACTGAACAGCTTTCATTTCCCTAAACGTACCCCCCAGGAGCGTCCTTGTACCTGCTGTCCCTTCTGCCCCAGCCACCCTTCCCCAGGCTCTTCATTAATGCTCTGCTTGGTTGAGCCCTACATGTCTCTCAGGACTCAGCTTAGGCATCAGCCCTCCAGAAAGCTTTCCCTGAGTTGCACACAGCCTGCAGCCCCCAGGCTGCCCTCTGCCTCCCCACTGAGCTCCCAGGCTTCTCCCTGGACACTGGAGGGAGGGTCTCTCCTGCCACGGGAGATCCTGGAGGGCCAAGCTCCAGAGTGACTTAGCTCTTTGTTCAGGCCCAGCACAGGCTCGTGTGTGTGGTGGAGGGATGGGCAGGTGGTCCAGGAACGGGGCAGAAGGTTTGATTTGTACTGTCCAGGGGAGCACGGCTTGACAGTGGTGAGTGCGCAAGCCTGGTGCTTCCGCCAGCAGCCGTACAGCAGCCTGTGTGATACAGCCCCCTGTGGCCGCCCGAGCTCGGACGCCCCCTCCCCGTCCTCATTTCCATGCCCAGCTCCTTCCAGTCTCTGTTCTAGATGAGGGAAGAGCGAGGACTTGGGAATCAGACACATCGAGCCTCGGCCCCCAGCTCCCTTCCTAGCAGTGGTTTGGGGCCAGCTCTCCGTTCTCGCTGTTCTTACCCAGGAAGGAGGTTGATGATGCCCTGGGAGGGAGCTGTGGGCACACAGCAGTGGGTCCGTGGGTGCATGAAGGCACCCAGCAGGCATCAGGAGCACCCGTTGCTTCTCCTTCCTGCTCCCCCTCTGGTTGCAAGTTCAGGTCAGGGGCCACATCACAATACCATGGGTAGGACTGGGTTGAAATCTGTTGTCCATCCCCCTGTGCTGGCCTCACCTTTGAATAAGTCTCAATTTGGTGGCTTGGGGAAGAAGTCCTGCTGTGTCCCAGGGTGGAGAATGCCAAGTCCATAAACAGCAAAGAAAAACACCCAGTTGCAGAGGACTGGACAGGCGAGCAGACACGTTCCGTCATCTTTCTTGTTTGCAGTCCATGTGCCAAGGGCTTGGTCAGAACTCAGAGAAATAAACAAAAAATAAGTGTCTTGTGAAGGCTCTTTAAAAATACTCTACCCCCAAAACATGTGCCCCAAACCAGAACTGAACTGTGTGCCTAAAAGGGGCATTATCAACAAATACGGGTGTCCCAGAGTCCTCAGCACAGCGCTTCCTCTGCCAGCAGCCTCGCTTATTTTGGAGCAGTCTGTGCCCTGGGTGATGGTGGGGTCACTCTGGACGTGGCCAGGCCTGGCTGCATCTGGACAGCACCCACAGCACCCACAGGCTGTTTACAGTGGCTGTGAGCCACCCCATGTACCGCTGCCCCAGCACCTCCCTGTCACCCGCCTTGTCCCAACCACATGCAGCTGGAAATAGACTAGACGGCGGAGACGGCCCGCACCCGGCTGGCGCTCCTTGTTCATGGGAAGTAGGTAACCATGGCAGCCACCCATCTGCTTGGTCTGGGGTCTTTAGTAGCCTCTTAGGTGTTGCCCTAACGCGAGCTGCCCTGCCCTGGCCCGTGTGCTGGCTGCCAGGGGGTCAGGAGCCAGTGGAGTCGTTTGGAGGAGCCTTGACAGAGGCCCCTCGGAGGGCCTCTGTTGCCATTGGAGGAGTCTGGCGTCCTCAGCCTGGTAGCTAGCTTCTCGTGATCTGGGCTCTGCCTGCCACTCCCGCCTTCTCTTCATTTGAATATTAAGCCTGTCCTCGTCCCCTCTGGGCTTCCTCCTACCTGGAGGACTGGCTCCCCTTGCCTGTCCCGAGTATTCTAGCTCGCCCCTCTGTCCCTCTCCCCAGGCCTTCCTGCAGGATGACTTGCTCCCCGCCCTGCACTCGGACTGGCCAGAGTCCCGGTGCTCATCACGCAGAGTTGAAGAGGTCTGTTTACTTACCCATCTTCCACACGTGTAATAGTTATACAGAAACACTCAGAAATGAATAGAAAAGACAGAATAATTCCCCCATTCGCTTGCCACCCCAGCAAGTCAACAGCTCTCATGTCCTAATGTTCTTGTCTGATATCTGTGTGCAGAGCTGACTTTATATGGTTATGACCATGCGTCGATGTTTGTCCGCTGCTCTCCCCACCCCACCCGCCGTGCGCTATCAGCACTTTCCTCTCTGTTGATGTGTAATCACGTAGCTGAGATGCAGGACTGGAACCAAAGTCCAGGGTGTGGGGCGCCTGGCAGCCTGCGGGCACTGAGTGAGAGCTGCTGCTCTGGCCGTCGGGTTGGAGGAAGTGACTTGTAACCTCTGGGTTAGCCACTGCCCCTTGAGTGCCTGTATCTGCTGGGTCAGGGCGTCTGGAGCTTTGTTACATGTGTCTCCCACCCTCAGGGAGCTCGAGGCGCTGTGAAGAAATACCGCCAGCGCGGCATCCTTGCGATAATCAACACTATGTCGTTGAGAACTGGCGGGGGGCGGGGGTCCTCACCCTGCCAGGAATGAGTAAAAGGTCACCAGGTGGGGACAGAGATGGGCGAGGGGAGGAGGGAACAGCAGGTGCAAGACCTCGAGGTGGAAAGGCTTGGGCAGGTTGAAGAGTGGGCTCAGGAGTAGACAGCGGTGTGTAAAAAGGTGGTCTGTCAGCAGAGCTACACACGCGATTGCTCTGAGTCTGAGACCTGGAGATTTGTATCTGCAAACGTATGAATGGCAGGGGATCACCTTTGACTGCATCTTCGGCAGGTCAGACTCAAGCCTGGTTCCTAGCCCCTCCTTCAACAGACACGCGGGCCCTACCTGCTGCAGCAGCCTCACCACACACACACACACACACACACACACACACACACACACACCTGGCAGGCACCCCACCCCCAGACACATCTCTCCCTGCACTGGTCCTTGTGCAGTTTAGAGAGAGGCGCCCCTGCCTCTCAGCTTGGGCTGCTGATCCCTGGTCTTACCTGGGCTTACCACTTCTCTCCCCCTGGACTGGCAGCTCCCCGAGGGCAGGCCCCGACCTCACGCTCGCTGCCTAGTCCCTGCGCTGAATGTGGGGCCTTGTTGAGAGAATGAGTGAATGGACAAGCACAAGTGACTGGAGGAAGATGTGGGCATTGGAAAGACGACTTGAGTGAGACAGTGGCTCGCGCGACATATTCTAGGCCGGAAATCAGCAAACTGTGCCCTCATGATTGTGACTGTAGCTGTAGTATAAGTTTGTTGATCCTTTTTTCCCTATTTTTCAAAATTCCTTGTAAATTCACATTTTTAAATAAAAAAAGTGTAATTGGACAGGTGATAGGGAGCCGTGCTGGGTTCTTGAGGGCAGGAATCCCATGGAAAGCCCACAATTTGGGCTGGAAAGGGTGAGGCTGGCCATGGGAGGCATGGCGGCCTTTCTGGTGCTTCAGCCAAGCTCAGTGCTGCCTTGTCCACGAAGCTCCCTCGTGCCCACGTCAGCGCTCTTCCTGCTACTTTCCTAAATGTGTCAAGTCTATTGGCACAAAATCATTTCTCAGTCCTTGATGTGGCCGTATGACCCACCCGGGGCCTGGCAGTGAGGGCCCACCGAGCGTCACAGGAACGAGCCAGCTCGCGGCCAGCCCAGTTAGGAAGTCCCAGCAGGGGCAGGGGGCCACAGGGGAGCCCTCCCGCCCACAGAGAACTCCCAGATGGAGGCTGGTGTGCACGTGGATGGCCCCGGCGGGAAGGAGGAGAACGGGCCACCACGAAGCACCCTCGGGAGCCTGATAAGTGAAAGGCCCGGATTTTACATTCAACAGCTTTGGCAGTTGGAAGAAAATGCTGAGTTTAATCGGGAAGATTTGCTGCTTGAAGATTCAGAATTACAGGCAGTACTCAGGGTGGGAAATTGAGGCATAAGGCATTTGACCTGGCCAGAGCCAGGCGTGTGACCTGGCCAGAGGACCTGTCAGCCAGGGTGGCCTGGGGGGCTCCAGGGCCCTCCTTGCTTCAGTGGCGCGTTTCCCAGGGTGGGGGCCCGCTCACCCGCAGGCCCGCAGGGTGATCACGGCCAGCTGGGCCTGTTGTATCGATGAGGATGTTCATGAAGAATACTGTCAGCGGTCTCCCCCTTTCTTTTCTTAGAGCTTCTCACCTTGGTTCCAGGGTTTGTTTTGTTGGTTTTTCTCCCCTTCCCTCTTTTCCAGTCCTCCGTTCTTATCCCCATCAAAGGAAAGTTTTGAAAACCACAGTGCCTTCCACAGATGTACAACCAGGGTCACATTCACAGCTGCCCTGTCAGAAGCCTGAGGGCAGGGGGACGAAAGCTTCCAGTTCCCATCCTGGCTCTGTCACTCACACACTGGGGACCGAGGGCAGACTGCTTAGTGCTTGGAGCTCCTGGTTATAACACTGCTCCTGCCCCAGGCTGAGGCCAAACGAGACACTGTAATGAGAGTGCCTAGCACAGAGCAGGGGCTTGAGGAACTGGTAGGGTATGGAGGGGGGTCCCTTCCACCTTCTGCAACCTCTTCTGCCCTTACTAGAGAGATTAAAGGAAGAGCTGGTATGGCAAGACAAAGGGCAGAGATACAGCAGCACTCAAGATATCCCTGTTCTCAGGGACTCTATTCTCTGGGGAGTAGAACCAAACACACAGAAGATGCCAGTAAATGGAAGTTCCGAGTGGACAGAAGTGCCGATGACCGCCAGGTGTTTTGGCTGCAGCAGCTGTGGGTTGTGCTGCCGTTTGCTGAGATGGGGAAGGCGGAGGGTGGGACCAGGCTTTGCTTTGTTCTTCTGTCTTTGTTGTGGGAGGTGGAGTTAGGAGTTCAGCGTGGGACATGCTAGGTGTGTCCTGCCCCGTTGGACATCCAAGTGCAGCATTGATGTCTAAATCCGGGGGATGGTGGAGCAGGCGGGCCTAGAGGTTTGGGCAGCATTGGCACATAGGAGGCTGGAAAAGCCATAGGACAGGGTGACATTCCCCCAGGATCAGAGCCCAGGAGGAGCCCAGGCTTCATGGACCTGGCTGCACAGGTGCAGTGAGCTTCCAGCACTGCCCGAGGCTGCTTTAAAGGGAGGATTGTCCGCAGAACAGGAAGAAGTGTTTGCCAACCGTATGTCTGGTAAGGGTCTAGTATGTAGGGTATAGAAGAACTCTCACAACTCAACAGTAAAAAGACAACTCAGGTTTTAAATGGGCAAAGGATTTGAACAGGCGTTTCTCCAATTAAGTGCCTGATAGGCCAGGCGCCCCGAGAAGGGCGACCCAGGTGGCGGGCAGGCCAGAACCTGCACGGCGAGGGAGCAACTCCCGGGCTGAGGCGGCTCTGCCTGGAGACCAGAAGGCCGAGGCAAGACTCTCCGCTCCCTTCGGATGTGGTCTGTTGTCAGTTTTCCAACTTGGAAGGGACTTTACCATCCCCCAGAAGGCGCCCCCGCCTGTGATCTCCGGAGCACTTGCGGTGGCTTTGTTCGACAGTTGTTAACATTTATCGGTGGTCTCTGTGCCGGGCACTGTGCTAGGTGCTTTACCTCCATGATTTTCTTTAATTCCCAGAACAACTTCAGGTACTATCATCCCTGTTTTGTAGAGAAGGAAACCAAGGCCCAAAACGGTTAAGTGCCTGCCAGAGGTCACACAGTGTGTTACTTACTGCATCTTGGACCCCAGCTGATGTGACTTGGAGGGGCAAGAACCAGGACCCACAGGCAGTGGTCACAGGGGGGACGCCATGTAGATTGTCATAAGGAGGAACAGTCAGCAGTTGGAGTTAGGCAGCGAACTCCTGGTCCTTAGATGTTCATGCTGCTCAGCCATCACTGGGGGACCACAAGGCAGCAGCTGGGATTGAACATGGGGCCAGATGAGGGATGCAGTGGCCAGAGCCTGAAGACCAGCAGCTTCAGCAGAGCTCTGGCCTGCCCTGGGCTGGCTCCTCGGGTCTGGGTGTGAGCAGTGGGCGTGCGGATCTGGAAAGCTGAGCCCACCACTCATGTGCCTTGTCTCCCAGCGCTGAGCTTGGACTCAGGCCCAGCCTGAGGGGCTTGGTGTCAGAGCAGGGCTGCAATGGGAGACCCTGTGTCTTCCACACTCAGCCGACCTGCTGGGGAGTCAGGAGCCCCAGAGAAGGCCCCCGCTGATGCCCAGACCCCGAGGCAGACAGGTCCCAGGAGACCCCGGTCACACCTCCTGCCTGCTGTGCCAGCTCCTCTGATGGTCAGGGAGTGTCCTGGATCTGGCAGAACCCAGGCCCCAAAGCTCTAAGACCCATGTGTATTTTACCCGAAATCTAATCCATCTGGTTCTCATTTATTTACACTTAACTCATCAAATGCAATTTTGCAAGAGCCGCTCCATAGCCAAGAGGCCTTTCTGCCTAAGCCTCCCTTTTGAAGGGAGCCAGGGGAGGGCTGGAGCCTCAGCTCTCAGGAACCAGGAGGGAGTTCTCTGGGTTGAAGGTTGAGTTTGGTTTCTGAGATGGGCCGGTGCCTCTGCCTGTGTTCCTGAATCTTTGTTGGGAGCTGGGATGCTGGATCTGGGCACGGGGCCTGACACACAGTAGGCTCTTGGCAGCCAGGAGAACATGGGTGGGGTCCGAGCAGAACACAGAGTCTCTGTTTCAAATCGTGAAGTGTTCATGGGAAACAAAAAGCAACCAAAGCTGGATCCAGAAGTAATTTCTAGTTATTATAAATAACTGCAAACCTGGATTCCTGGTCCAAAGGAGGACACGTAGCCAGCTATTAATAAAAACAAACACCACCAGCACCTTGGGCCAAAAAGCAAACCTCACGGGCGAACCACAGCCCTGCGTGCAGACGCCTTTCAGAAGCAACCCCCCCACGGCACACTGGTGTCGGCTCCAGCACGCCTTCTTGCTGGAAAACAGCTGCGTCCATCACTGCACATGGGCCCATACCAGGCACGACCTTTCAGCGGCTGGCAGGGGTAGGGGCGGCCTGTGCCTGGGAGTGGTGGGCGCGCTGAGCAGAAGTGGGCGAAAGTCACACCTGAGGTCTATCTCCCCACCCCAGCATCCTGACCTGTGCTCATGCAGGGCACTGCAGAGTGAGGTGGGGGCACCTGACCCCACAGACCTTGTTTGGACTTGATCTTTGGTGCCGGAGGCTGTGTCCTGTTCTGACTCGCGTCATCACAGTGGCCACTGGGAATGGAAGGAAGAAGCTAGAGGCCGGGAGACCTAGGAGGAGCATGTAGACGCTTGTAGGGAGAGGCTGAGGCCCATGCCAGGGCTGTGCCACCAGAGTGGAGGCAAGACAGGCAGGGCGACGAGGGAAAGTCACCAGCTGGGTCGGGGAGGGCAGAGCTGGAGCGAGGTCCCTCTTTGCTCTCCTTGGCGCCCTTGTCTCCCGCTCCACCTCCCTCCCACCTTCCACCCTCCCTCAGCTGTCTGCTGAACAAATGAGAGCTCACTGCGCACCAGGCACGGGGCCTCAGGCTGGGGAGCAGCCTCGGAGGAGCGCAGGCCCTGTGTCTCTCACCCCAGACCTTGCTGGAACCGTCTGATTCAGAGGGTGCCTCCCAGCCCCACCGGCTGAGCCCAGGGCGGGGCTACTGCAGTTCAGCTTTCCCTCCCTTCCCCGCACCCCCGCCTGCCACCCCCACCCTGACCCAGAAGGGCTAAGGCTCCAGCAGTCCTGGTGGCAGAGCTGAAGATGCATTTGTGTGCTAAACATCCTCCTGGGAAGGCTGCAGGCTGGGGCCTTCCAGAGGGTGACCTGGTTGGTCCAGGCAGCCCACAATGAGCTCCATGCCAAACCCTCACAGAGCCGGAGCCTCGGGTCCTTTCTCCACACTCTGTCCTCTAGTTCTTCTGTTGCCAATTAAACAAGTTTCCAGAGAGGAGCCTCCCAGAGTCTGCCCCGGAACCCCTGGGGCCTCCTCTCTGCTTTGTAGCTGAGTCCCTGTGCCAAGGAGCACCCTGCCTTCTGGGAACAGTCACCTGTGGTCGTAAATAATGATGAAGGCCCAAGAACTGCCAGCAGGATTCAGGGGCAGAGCCCTCCCCGCACCCCACCCTCCGCCGCACATGGGCGCAGCCTCCGCCCGAGGCCTTGGGGCTCGTGACACTCGGCCTTGTCAGGCTGCATAGCTGTCTTCCCCAAGGCCTGTCCCCTCTGCCAGCAGGGCTGGTGGGAAGAGGGGCCATGAGGACCCAGTTCGGGCCAGGTCTGTGAGAGCCCTGGTGGAGTCTATTTGAGAAAGAATATGCAGGCCACAAAGCTTCCAGAACTCTTGCAGGCAGCCCCACCGACGCCCTGCTTTGTACCTTCCACGAGACTCTGTTTCCAGAATTCCTCTTCCTCATCCTCCAGCTTCAGATCACAAATGTCCCAACCCTCCTTGGCTGAGCTCCCATGACTTCCTCCATGAAGCTTTCCGCCTCCATACTTGGGTCCAACATGCTGGCGGCTCGGGGAGCAGGAGCTTAACCAGTGGTATACCTTTAGGTGCCCCTGCAGCTCACGGGGAGTGGAACACATAGTAGGTACTCAGTGTTAGCAGAGGGAATGAATGAACAAAATTTGGGGGGGATTTAGAGGCAGGAAGAACTCCTGTCTGGACAAGGAGGGAGAGCGGGTCCCAGGAAGAGGTGCACGTTTACACATGAAGGCACGGGTGATTGACAGAGTGTGTTTAGAGAACAGTGGAAGGAGGTGGGGCTACCGGAGAGCTAGGCAGGCTGTGGAGAGCCTTGAATGAGCCCCCTCTGCATGCCTAGAAGGAACGAGGATGGCGCCCTGCTCCAGGGGACTGGCCTTGGATGGTGGTGGTCCCTGTCACTGGTGTGCACGAGCACACAGCTGCCATTCAGTTTACCCTGTTGACTCCTGAGCGCCCACTCAGCCTGACCCTCTGCTGGGTGCAGGGATATGCAGGAGACTCAGGTCTGTCCTCAGCCCAGAGCAGAGACAGGATGGCCAAGCCTGAGATCCAGGGCAGAGGAAGAAAGTTGTAAACAAAAGTATGCTTCGTCTGGGAGCCAGGAGCCAGCAAATTCTGCCAGGCACCGAGAAGACTTCGGAGAGGAGGGGGCTTTTTGCCCTGGGCTTTGGGGATATCAGTGTGTTGAGTCAGGGGAGGTTTTTAAGCATAAATACCCAGGGGGCTTACTCTCACCGCCATGATTAGGCTCAAAGCATCCTCATTCAGAGAAGCCACATCATGGAAGAGTGGAGTAAGGGCTTTGGACCCAGACTCGCTGGCCTTCAGAACCTGCTTCCACCTATTTTATAACACTGGGCAAGTCTCTTCCCCTGTCAGGTTCTCATTTGAGAACTGGGTTGATGCGAACAGTGCTCCTGATGTGGAGCTGCTGTGCAGACGTGTTAAGATAAAGCCTCGGCCCCCCAGCCGGGGCCTGGCCAGCAGTGAGGGCTACTATTCATGAAAATAAGGCTACCAGCCCTGCCCAGTCATCCTTGATGGCCATGGAGATGCTGGGGTGGGGGCAGTCCCCACATAGGGGCTCGTCTGTGCATGGAACAGTCAGTTCCACAGGAGAGAAGGAGGAGGTGTGTGTCTCAAGCACTCCAGGAGGGCTTCCTGGAGCACAATCTGCAGTTCCTCTTGTGGATGGGACCACGCACCTCCCACAGGCCACAGGCCAGGGACAGAACTCAAGGTGTCTGACTCCCAGGTGTAGGCTTTCTCCTTGCCATGGAGCACAGCGCATTGTGCCAAATCCTTGGCGCCAAGGAGCAGTGTGCGCTGGGCTTGCCCCCGTCCGGAGGGCCAAGGAACTGAGTATATCCCATCGTGCTGTGCTGGGCCTGGTGAAGGCCTCCAGGTGAACCCAGACTGTCCTAGGCCAGTGCGCAGCCATCTCGAGGACTCAGCCGCCCCATTTGGTCACTATTCAGACCTCACTGTGGGTCCTGTTCGGAGGGCTGGGGACACGGGGTTGGGAGGGGTATGAGGTGGGCCTTGGCCCTTAATCCAGCCCCTAGAGAAGTTGGTGATGACCGCGGACTACCCAAAGGGATTCTGAGACTATGATTTCCTGTCCGACTTGCAGGAGGCCTGTGTTTGGACCACAGTGGAAAAAGGGTGCAGAGGAGGCAACCCCTCTTCCCTGCTGCTTAATCTTGGGGCTTTATCATTTGGGAGTGGGGAGAAGAAATGTTTACATGACTTCCCATTTGTTTCAAATTATTCATCAGCGTTGGAGAGTCATTGTTCCCTGCTAGTGTAAACAGCCCTGTCCCAAGGCTCAGCCACTCTGCCAGCTCACTGAGGCTCCGTAGATGTGTTACGTCATTGTCCTTTGGTTCCTGGCTTCCAGTGAGGTGAGGAGGTGGGCCAGACCAGAGGGGTGGCACCAGGGAGCTCATGGATGATGGGGTCAAAGTAGTATTTCCACACTATTCAGGGCCTGTATCTGTTTTGTTTGTGTTACCAATTGAACCTTTACTAGGGCCGGAGAAGCTGGGGTACAGAGCAAAGAATCTGAGACCCATGGGAAGAACAGCAAAGAATTGGACTCGAAAGGGGTCTGGACTGAGTCCCTGGAGCAACTCCCCAAGTTCAAATCTCATTGTTATGTGTGTGCCGGCCCATGGGCATAAGTGTCTCCCCAGGGTGTTGCTGGGACAGACAGGACTAACCCAGGTATGCTGGGATTTCCTTATGTTGCTCATGGCAGGCAGAGCTGGCTTTGTGTTTGCATCTAGAGTCACAGACACATCCAAGGTGACACCCAGCTCAAGCTCATTTCAGGAATAGCTGGTTCTTCATCACCTCAGTCTGAACGTGCTTGCTGGTGTGGCCAGCTTAGCAGGGGACCAAGGGCATGTACTCGGAGGCTGGACAGCAGATATGAGTCCTGCCCTTGCTCTGAGCAGCTGTGTGACTTTGTCCAAGTTCATCTGTAAGATGGAGTTGGTAACACAACCTATCATTCAAGGTTGCTGCTGGAATTGAGTGAGTCGATGGAGCAATCACTCAACGAGGGTCAGCTTCCTGTTGTTATTAACGGGGTGAACAGGACATAGTGCCTGGCTTAGAGCTGTTTGTGGTGTAGTGCCAGCAGGCGCAGACCCCCAGCAGCAGACACTGCTGGAGTGTGGAGGGGAGGGTCCCCAGCAAAGGCGACCCTGGCTCTGGGCCTTTAGGGAGCCATCAGTGAGATTTGTTGAGTGGAGAAAGGTTTTCAGAAAAATCCTCTGTAGCATTCCCAGCTTCCCCCAGGACCCCCTCCCAGTCTCCTCTCAGCAAGGGCCACCTTTACCGTTTTAGCTCTAACTGTTGGTGGCTTTTAGAGTTCAGAGCCCTGCCTCCCTCCTGGCTGCCACACAGCTGACATTTGAGCTTGTGGGAGAGTAATGACCTGCCTCGCCGTCAGCCTCAAAGGCAGCTGCGTTGTCTCGTGGGTAGTGGAGTGTCTGTGGTCCCTAGGCCTCAGTAGGACCCAGCCGACGTAGTGCCAGAGCTGAGTCCTCTCCCGGCTCAGCGCAGGTCACTGCCTGATTCTTTACCTTCTCACACCCTTTTGATTCCAGAACTGAAAGATGGCTGTGTTAAAAAGAAAAAAGCTCAATGCCAAAGTGAGTGCGTGTGCGTGCGCTTGTGTGTGTATGTTGGGGGTCGCAGGATTGGCTCAAAGCAGCCAGTAGCTCACGTTGCCTTTGTGGTTTCATATATTTGCCTATTAAAATGACAATACAGACATGGCACATTAAGGTTTAAGAAGCCCTTCTTTCATTAAACAAACTGACAGTGTAGGGGGTTATGACTTCGGTAATTGAAACATGCTGTTCTGTTCAAGACCAGAACTCCATAAAGACTCTTTTCAGCCAATAGCACCCTTTGTGCCAGCAGCCTCTGGTCAAAAATGAGTGTCGGCCCTGAGGTCTGTCTCTCCCGGAGAGTGGGAAAGACCGCTTGGCAGCCTTCTGCAACAGGCTTGGCAGCCAGAGGTCAGGGCCTTTTAAAAACCTCCCCTTCTCTGGGCTTTTGAAATCAATTTGCAAGGCAGAAAGCAGGCTGCCCTGGCTTCCAGCCTGTCCCTAACTGCGAGTTCTTGTGCTGCTGGTTATAAATCTGAGGTGTGATTGAAGAAAGGGAATGGTGAAGTTTAGTTGGCAAGGCTCAGAGTGTTGGGGGTGAACAGTACAGGTTGCACAGTCTTCCTAGAGAGGGAAAGTTACGAGACGTCAGTGAAAGCCCAGATTTGGGAGGGAGACCTCCAGGTTTGAATCCTGCCTCTATAGGACCTTGGACAGATGACTTTGCCTCTCTGTACCTCAGTTTACTCATCTATAAAATGGACCAATACCTAGATCTACCATATAGGGAGGGTTGCTGGGAGAATTGAGGAGTTAAAGCTGGTAAGATGCTTGGAGGCATGCCAGGCACACAGGAAGGCCAGGGCTAGCTAGCATCCAGCCGTTGTACCGCCCACCCCTGAGCATGGCTCCGGGAAGTGCCATTGTGGAGCACCCCAGGGAGGACCTCGGGAGTACTGCCCTGCAGCCTGCCCCGCCGAGCCCCCTCCCCGCAGCTGGGGGAACAGACCACGCCCCCTTCCAGCTCCAGGTGTGACTCCTCCTTTCCCCTTCTCTTTCTCTTCTCACAGATGTGGACGAGTGTCAGGACAACAATGGTGGCTGCCAGCAGATCTGTGTCAATGCCATGGGCAGCTACGAGTGTCAGTGCCACAGCGGCTTTTTCCTCAGCGACAACCAACACACCTGCATCCACCGCTCCAACGGTGAGTACTGCCTGTGCTCACCAGTCACACCCCACCCCCAGAAAATGGGTGGCCCCTGAAAGCCCCTCTCCAGAACCTTGATTCTGGGGGCCTCATTGTCAAGGCAGGGAACTTTTGTGGTGGTTTGAAAGGCTGTTTTGTGCTATTGGTGTTGCTGCATGGAACGCCTCCCAGCTCCCTCCCTCCGCCCCCTACACCAGGGCTGTTGGTGTTTCTGGTGTTTTTATGTGGAGGCGAGGTGGGGCCACAAATGGGCAGATGTGACCAGAGAAGCTGTTTTCCTTTCTGGGCTGGGGGCTGGCTGTGGCCAGAAAGAGCAGGGCTCCATTCTCTATGGTCCCCTTCCCCCAGGGGGGCTTGAGGCCTGATCAGGCCAAGTGCTGGTTTCTCAGTCTATTGCATGCCTGCTGGGTCACCAGCCAGCAGAGGGGCCTTGTGGTCAGGGGCCTGCTGCCCTCTGTGGGCCAGGTGGGATGGCAGGCCGGCCTGGGGCGGTGCAGAGGGGCAGGGAACACTCCAGCCAGCTGGAGTACTAAGGCAACCTTGGGAACAGCCCCAGGCTGGGACAGAGCCTGGCCTCCAGCTGAGCCCAGCAGGTGTTATCAGGGCCGTGGTGGTCAGTCAGGGCTCAAAGCAGCAAAGCGGTGAAATGGGACAGCTGGCCAGAAGCCAGGACCCACGTGCTTAGAGGCGAGGGGCTTCCAGGCAGAGGGAATGGCATTTTGGAAGGTGTGGAGTCACATACTGCCTAAGATCATGGCAAGGTCCAGAATCTTGGGGCAGGCCGTGTGCTGCAGCAGAGTGGCGGCGTGCTCCTGGGGCCTGGCCGGTCTGCGCGTTCAAGGGAGCAGATGTGGAAGGAGGACCAGGCCCAGCCTGAGCCCCTCCCCCATGGCTGACTCTAGACCAGGAGGAGGTGCCGGAAGCCACCTGTAAGGGCCTCGCCTCTGGTCTGTGCCACCAGCAGGAGGCTAGAGAGTGGTTCACACTGAAAGGCGGGGAATGGGAAGGGCAGGCACTGGGCTCCTGGTCAGCCGGACCGGGTGTCAGTCCAGCTCTGCCGCTCCCTGGCTGGGAGCCCTTCCTCAGGCAGCTCTGCTGCTCTGAACCTCAACTTCCTCATCTGCAAAACGGAACCCAGTAGGGTCTTTGGCGGGTGGGACCAGGTCTTGGGGATAAAGTCCCCAGTGTACATTAAAGCTGGCAGAGGCTACGAGGTGAGACTTGGCAGCCCTGGGCGTGATTTTTATTTGAAAACAGTTCCTAAGATAGAAAAGAAAAAAAATTTTTTTAAATACAGAACCCAAGGTAATGAAGCAGAACTACTTCACTAGACTCCTCAGAGTTCTTAGTGTTTGCTTAGGCAGTTTCCTCAAAGACAAGGCGGCCCAACAGTCCCCAGCCCTGCCGTGTCCCCAGAAGGACAGAAAGGCCGAGCTCCGCCGCCGCTGGGCACCTGCTCCAGGCGTGCTGTCCAGACTCCCATGGCGCCCTGTGAGACCTCCCAGCTATGGGGTTGAGCTGCCCATGAGGAGGAACCTGGGCCCAAGTCAGATTTTATAAAAAGCAGATTTATGGGGAAGAGAGTGAGTGTTGGTGGCAGGAAGGGGGTCCTGCTCTCATTAAGGAGAGGGGTTTACGGGGCAACCACTGCTCTGAGCAAGCTGTAAAGTCCCCGGGGCCAGGGCGGCCTGAGCCCCTTTCAGCCAGGTTGTGTGTGCTCTGTGCCTTTGAAGAACAGCTTTCCCACGAGCAGGGCTCCAGGTGAAGCTGCGCCCCTGGGTGAAAGGAGGGTGGGCAGGAAGGGAAGAACAGCGTGGTGCCAGACAGCGGCTGTGTCCTGTTTGCCACCGGGTCCTGGTTTGGCCTGTAAGCATTCATTGCAGTAAGGATGTTACAAAGCAAGCCTCAATGTAAACCAGAAGGGGGGGGGGCGGTCAGAGGGATGCAATGTTGTAGGGGGCAGTGACAGTGGCTACTGTGGGGTCATGCGCTTACTCTGAGCTGGCCGTCACATCAGCCTGGCAAGACCTGGTGACAGGTGAGGAGGCTGAAGCCCAGTCCAGTGACTGGATCTGCCCCAGGCCATACATAGGGAAGTAACTGTCAGGCTTCCAGCCCAGGCCACTAGCTATGACGGGATGAGGCTGGCAAGGAGAGAAATTGGGTGGAGGAATAGACAGAAATAGGAGTCACCCACGTCACTTTGGAAGAGGCCACACATGAGCTGAAACCAAGCAATGAGCTAGAGTGGCTACGGAGCAATCCAGGGCAGGTGGGGGCGGGGGCGGGGGCGGGGGCAGGCAGAGTGCGTGTAAAGGCCCTGAGGTGGGAAGGGACCAGACTCCCAGGAAACGCAGAATGCAGGACGGGATGGTAGGCACAGTGAGCCCAGGGTGAGGGGAGCTCGGCAGGGCCCAGACCCTGAGAGGCTGGTGGAATGCAGGCAGGGGTTTGGATCTCACGAGGGGCAGCCACGGGAAGCTGGCTAAGCAGAGGTGGGGAAATGATGCTGGAGAGGGGGCTGGAGGACTTCTAGGGGAACTTGGATGCTGCAGCGGCTGGGCCTCAGATGAGTCGTGCAGTGGAGCCTGGAGTCCACGTGCCCTACCCCACCCCAAGGCCCTGGGTGGCCAGATCCAGATTTTTAAGTGAAGCCAGGAATCTAGGTTTAACCAGAATGCAGATTTGAGGGGGACTCAACCTCAGTCTACATTAACCAGCATATTGGGTAAGAAGTCCCTTCCCTCATTAGGAATTGTGTGTCAATCTCTCAATTTTTTAATCTGGAAAATAAATCAGTCTGAAAAACAGTTGACACAACATTGTAAAAGGACTATAACTCAATAAAAAAATGTTTAAAAAAAATCTGAAAACCAGCAGACAACTTCTTGGATACCTGCCAAAGGACAAGTGACAGCATTTCCAGGGTTCTTGAAGGCTGTGTGGAAGGCTGAAGAGGGCGCTGCACAGGACGTGGGCCGACCACTCTTTAATACCTGTGTGTGGGGACAGGCCTGGGTGACTGGGCAAGCTGCTCCCTCCTGAGCCTCTGTCGGTTGTCATGACAACTGTGCACCATGATTGAGTGTCAACTATGGTGACGACTCTTAGAGCTTAAAATCAGAGTGTGTCCAGGGTGTTGAGACCCAGCTTGTTTTGTACCTAAGTGGCCTCTGATCCTCAAATCAGATTCCTCATGTCATCTGACTCTTCCTAATGCCTGTCAGCCCTTTGGAGCCTCCCCTGAGTGGGGGGAAAGCATGAGGGCTGGTTTTGATTAGAGGGGGCCAGACGCCTGAGCAAGGTCAGCCAGGGTCAGACCAGGCTCCTGGCCGAGAAGCAAGGCCATGGGGCTCAGCCCCTCCAAGTGGCCCCGCCTCCCAGGCGCCAGTGTAAACCCTGGCCCAAGGCATGTACATCTGCCAGGCTGGAGTTGGGAGCTTTAGGGCCTCAGCCTTTCTCCATCTCCACTGGTCATGTGGCCTCTGTAGTTACTCCTACCACTCTGGGCCTCCTGTCTATAAATTGGGACCAGTAATCCCTCCTAGGCGAGTGGGGGCTCCGTTGGGGGAAATGCTTGAAGGGGCCAAGTGCAGTGCCTGCCCTAGGGGTGGCAACTCACACAGGCAGCTTCTTCAGGTCTTTAGAACTCACACTTCATTTGGGGACACAGGCTGTTCCTCTGTCCCAGCTCTGGGTGGGAGGGGACCCAGAGCTGTTGAGATCCATGGCCCGTCTTTCTCTGCTCAGCACTTCCGGGAGCTGGTTCTGGCACCATCACAGCCCACACTTAACCTCGCACTAAGCCTCTGGCCCAGCAAGTGATAAGTCCCACTTCCACCCCACAGCCTGCGGGCAGCCAGTCCAGACCAGTCCCGGCCACCGCTGCCCCACCATGGTCACGTGCCCCGGAGGCCTCTCCAGTACCTGGTGGACGGGCCGCCGGGCAGCTAGCACCTTCACGCGCTCTCCCTCTCCTGCGCCTGTTCTTTTTTCTTAAACTTATGTCATATCTGTGCGCCAAGAAGGTGACTCCTGGATGAACTTTTCGCTTCGAGTGAAGAATTATTTCTTTCAGTCTGCGCAAAATTGATTTAGGGAGGGAAAGGGGCCCTGGAAGGTCTGCCGAACTGTGTGACTGCAGATCAGCGTCTCATTCATCCGCGTGCCAGGCGCCTGGCTGGTCCCTGGATCCCTGCGCGAGCACAGGCAGGCGTGGTCTCCTGTGAAGCTTTCCACCTAGAAAAGGGATTAAACACTCAGTAAGGGTCTTAGGAGTTGCCTTATAATAACCAGCTGAGAAAAACACTCTGGAGGGAGGGACCCGGGGCTTCTGGGGCCCTAGTGTCCCCTCTGAACAGAGGAGATTAATGCGAACAGTCTCCTGGTCAGCCTGGGGAAGGATGGCTCCTCTCACTGGCATTGATCCTGGGCCACCGCTGTTGCGACGGCAATGGATTTGAGATGTTTGAGCCGTCTCCCCGCCCCAGGAAGCTGCCCTGCACAACTGTGCTCTGAAGCCTCCCTGGACGCCCACTGTGGTCTGATCTCTGGTAGTGGTGGAAAGCACCAGACTGAGAAGGAATGTCGCATCGTCCCCACAGTTGTAGGAAGCAGGACAGGCTGGCAGGGGGCTTGAGGGGCTGCACGTGTCAGAGCCCAGCCCCAAGGGCCCTCTGGCCCAGAGGAGACCTATCATCTCTGTTACATCATGATTAGAGCACAGGTTCTGGGGCCTGGCAGCCTAGGCTGGGATCCCAGCACTCATCATCTTTGTGACCTTGAGCAAGTCACTTAACCTCTCTGTGCCTGGTCTGTAAAATGGAGATGGTCATAGTACCTACTTAGTAGAGTTGAAAAGATCATTTCAGTCAATGTGGGCTCTTTATTACTGTTATTTATCACAGGGGAGGAAGCAGGCCCACCCAAGCCCCACGGCAAGCCAGCAGCAGAGTCGGGGCCTGGGTGCACACTGAGCCTGGCTCTGCTGATGCCTGCTGGGTGCTGGGTGCTGGCTGAGGCCTGAGCTTCAGCTGAGGTTGGAGAGGAGGTCAGGAGTCAAGCCTCATCCTAGAGGAACTCACTTTCAAGTTGTGAGCTGGTGGCCCTTGCACTTGGATTTATGCGTGCTCAGGGCAGCACAGGCCCATGGAGACGACTGGCCTCACTCTCACCTGTGCATCCAGCACCAGCTCGCCAGCGCCCACCACTTGTCCCACCTAGGGCTCCAGAGATCAGACCAGCCCCTGCCCTCTAGGGATGCTCAGCTCTATCCTCTCTGAAGGTTTGAGCACTGTGCCAGGCCCCTGCTGGGCACCACAGTCGGGAACCAGGCATGAGGAAGACGTCAGGCCTCTGTCAGCTCAGGCTGCTCCTCATGCTGGGGAGCCCAGCCCCGCTCAGCCCTCCCCAGGAGCTCTCACTCACTGCAACGCCTGTCCTGAGCCGGCCCCAGGGAAGACTGGCAGGCTCTGCCTCCTCTGTGCTCAGAGAGCTGCTTCTGTCTCCACCCCGCACCTGCTGCCTGCATCCTGCAGCTTGGGAGCTCCCAGAGGGCAGGGACTGAGTTCCCCACATCTCTGTGTCTTATGCTGACACGGGCCCTTTGCAAAGGACTGAGGGAGGAAGGAGAGTGATGCTCAGTTCTTGGCAACTCCCTGGGCCCAGGCACTCCACATCCTCAGGCTGTGCAGGCAGATTCCTGGCAGCACGTGCTAATGGACGGTGTGGTCTATCCAAGTGGTAGGGGCCTGGGAGCATCTGTGAGGTCACTACCCGGTTGACTGTACACCAAAGCCCTGCTGTGCTGCCTCCTTTCCCGTCTTGGATGCGCTGGAACAGGCCGTGGGGAGGCTGAGCATCTGCGTTCCTGCAAGGCCAAGGCCCATGCGCAGTGGATGCCAGGCTGGCGCTCTCCCAGTAGGGATGTCATGGGTTTACCTGAGCGCATTTAACATTTAATGTCCTTCTGAGCCTGTTTAAATGCTCATAAACATGTGTAGGGAACCACATTGCCCTCCCACCACCAGCATTCCTTGTGGCACTCAGGGCCACATTTTCACAAAACTCAAGATTTGGCATCAAGGGTAACACTGGCTCCAGCCAGAATCAGAGGTGGGAGCCGGGAATAGGAAGCGAGGCTTCTTTTGCATGAAATGATAACAGGGGTAGGAGAGCCGCATCTCCCATGTGCTCACCGCGTGCCAGGCACTGTTAGGAGCACTTTTCATGGCCTGACACGTTGCATCCTTACTGTGACCTCATTTACAGAGTAAGAAGCCGAGGCACAGGTTGGTTAGGAAAGTTGTCCGAGGTTGCACAGCCAGCAGCACGGCAGGACCCAGGCTCTGGCAGTCTGGCCTCTGAGCCTGGGCAGACTGTGTGGAGGGCTCTGACGCGGCTTGGGCCCGCTCTGTGCCGCCGGCCCAGGTGGGGTGCGCCCCGGGAGAAGCAGAGATGCCGCCTCAGCTGTCCCCACCGGCAGCTCCACGGGCGCCAGCTCTCCGGGTACCACAGGTGCCTCTTTAAGCATCAAGAGTTCAAAAAACATTTTGTGGTGGAAAGTTTCTGAAGTGGCTCGCCCCCTCTCCTGCTCGCTTCAGGGGAACAGCCTGAGTTGGCCTGGCCTCTTTTCCCTGCAGTCCACGCAATTTGTTATGCACTCGTGACCGAGACAGCCGCTCCTCCCAGGGCCAGAGAGTGCTTCTCCCTGTCCGTCCCCGTGCTGAGCGCCCCAGGCTTCGGGCTGGAAGTAACTCCTGATGTTGCCGCTGGCCGCCGTCCGTGCCACCGTCCCTAGTGGCTCTTGCTGTGAAGACCAGCCACCAGGGTCCCACACGCATATGTGGGCAGGAGGCCGAGGGCTCGCGGCCGGTCAGGGAGAGGCTTGGGCTCCGCCACAGCTGTTCGCTCCCGGGAGCCCTTCCCACGCGTTTGCGAGTTTACAGGCGTGCCCTGAATGACGGTGCCCGTGACCTCTGGCCAATTAGAGTTAATCCTTTTGTTTATTGGACCCCTGCATGAGTTATTTTTAGGATCTGTTCATTTTATCTGTAAGTTTATACCCAAGTATAACTAGAGCCAAAATAATAGGGTTTTTACAACTTTTTTATTTTGAAATAATTATAGAGTCATAGGAAATGCAGAAATAGTAAGGAGAGACCCACATGCCCTTGGCCCAGTGTCCCCTCTGTGGTCACTCCTTACGTCTCTGGAGAACAGAGCCAGTGCCAGGGAGCTGACTTTAGCGCGACGTACACGTGTGGGTTCTGTGCCACTTCACACGTGGACTCGAGGACCCACCCAGCAGGCAGGCGTTAGCATTCTAATAATAATTGAATAGCTAAGAACTCTGCCAGGCGCATTATGAGCACTTTGCCTGTCTTAACTGGGAGCCATGTAAGTTAATGTTCAAACCAGTACACTTCAGAGAGTGAAAGGAGGCGCAATTAATTGTGACAGGGCAGCAGGTATAAACTGAGACTTTCCCAAGCAAGCGAAGACATATGGCCACCCTCATATTACCTCATTTAACCCCTTCAACCTTTCCTCAGGACGTGATTCCCACATTGTGGGGTCTGGCCAGGCCTTGACCCAGGGGGCCCCAGCCTGGCTCCTGCAGGGTGAGGGACATTCTCTGCCCTGTTTCAGGGCTTTCCATCATCAGCTGTGAGTGCTGGGTTCCCTGTGGGTGTGTATGGCAGGGAACTTTCTCTTTTAAATGAGGAGAAACAGTGGCCTTGCCCAAAAATTACCAGCCCCCCCCCCCCGCCCCTGCTCCTCCAGACTCAAGGCTGCCCCTCTGGCTGCTCCTCGGGGTGGATCACCCAGGCTGGAGCTTTGGGCAGGTCCTTCTCACTCCCCCCAACCCTGCCTCCAACCCTGCCTGCAGACCAGGTGGGCGGGAGAATAAACAACTCTCCATTTAGCAGGAGGATTTACGGTGCTGCCGGAGAAGGCCGGTCCTGGCCCTTTGCAGTCCAGAGCGGCCCTTGAGGCGGGGACAATAAATCCAGCCCATTATCTTTAACGAGCCTCCCACCCCATAAACAACTCCTTTGGCTGGTGAGCCCAGCTTCACGCCCTTCTCCTGGCCTGGCCTCCAGCCAGCCCCGGCCAGGCAGCCCTGCGGGGACCCCAGTACTATAGGCATTGGTGGTGGGGGCTCCCCCAAGCTGCAGGGCCTCAGGCCTCCCAGAGTGGACAGTGCAGGGGTAGCTGGCCCTGGCCCTGGCTTCCTTCTCGGCTGCAGGTCCTAGAGCTTCAGTTTCTTATCTGTAAAATGGAACAAACATTAGTGTTCATCATATAATTTTTTTATGAGATACATATACATGCTGTCCCCTAGTGGAGGCCTGAACCTGAGACCCATAAAACTGTCAGCGGTCCCTGGGCATCGCTGTGTGCCTAGCACTGTGCCCGGACTGTGCCTTGAGTAATCAGATCCTGAGAACAGTCCCGTGCTGTGTAGCAGCTTCTCCCATCCTGCCAGTGAGAAAATGGAGATTGAGAAACGAAGAGATTTGTCTGTAGTCAGTGGTGCAGTCAAGATTTGAACCCACATCTTACCAACTCCTAAGACCGAAGATACTGAATGAACAAATGGCTGGAGGAGTGGGAGCTGGGGTTGCCCACAGCCTGGAGCCCCGTGAGGCCTGGGGCCCTGCCTCTCCACCTTCCGCCAGGGCCAGGCTTCATCCTCGCGCTGAGTTAGAGCAGCAGCTGTTTCCAGGCTCTCCCTGTCCCATCCACCTTCCGATGGCAGCCAGAGCCGCTGTTCTCCATGGCCCTCTGGCCATGTCATTCCCCACTCAGGACCTCCTGTGGCTCCTCTCCATGCCATGCATGTCGTGAAGCCTGTCTGCTGAGAAGCAGACCCTTGTCTCTCCTGTGCCAGAACCTCTGTCTTCCACGGTGTGGCCCCTCGCCAGTCCCCCCACCTGCCTTCTGCTCTCCCTGTGACCAGGGGGCCCTTTACCAGTTACTGGCCTTGCTGTGTGCTCTTGCCTCTGCCTCACATGCCATTCCCCATCCCCTCACGTTCTGGAGAACTCGTCATCATCCTTCAAAACCCAACTCACTTTCGTCTCCTCTGTGAAGCCGTCTCTGACTCCAGGGCAAGCATGTCATCCTCCCGACAGGCACCACATGGTTCCGAGCGGCTCGGACCTCTCTTAGGGGGCCGGTGGGCAAGCTCCTGAGAAGGCCACAGATGCGTTTCTTGCATCTAACACAGGGCAGGGAGCGGAGGAGATGTGCTGAATGGAAGTGAAGGAGGACTGGATTCACCTCATGAGGGAGATGATGTCTGAATGTCACAAAGTGCTTTCACGTCCCTGGTGCCGAGCAGCAGCTGGGGGACTTGCCCTGCGTGTTGTGGTCTGGCTGGTGCCACTACTGAGGGCCCGCCCGGGCTCTCTTCTCTCCCACAGCTGTGGTCCCGTGCAGGTCAGCCCGGGCCTCTCCAGCAAGACAGCCCAAGATGGTCAGAAGTTCAGAAACGCTCCCCCGCCCTGTTCATGTCTCCATGCCTCTGCGTGAGCTCATTGCTCTTCTGCAATACTGTTCCTCCCTGCTGCCCCAAACCTGTCCTCTTGTTCCCCAGGGTCCCCAGCAGCTGATCCAGTGGGTGCCCACACGTTTGTTTACCAAGTGAAGTGACCACTTGGCAGTCTGTTCAAGTTAGAATAAATGGTAGGAATCAGCGTGATTTCCCAAAGTTCTGCCTTTGAAATGAGCCCTGGGGAAGGGAAAGGTACTCGGCATGTATGGAGTTCCTACTGTGTGCCAAGCCTTTGGCGCCCTTTACTCCTCCAAGGACCCTGGGAAGTAACAGCTGTCACCCCGTTGTGCGAAGGAGGGAACGGAGGCCCAGGAAGAGACAGCGGGCGCAGCTGGCCTGGGACGGAGCCCAGGCACTTGGGGCTCCGAAGCGCGTGCCCTCGTCCTGGCACGTGGGGGCATTGGGGGTGAGGCACTGGCTGTGGTGCGGAGCAGCTGCTTGCGTCCTGCTGGTGCGTCCCCCAGCGCGCTTGTGGCTGCTCCTCCCAGGCCCCCCAGAGCTGCTGTGAGAACACTCGAGGCCACCACGTTGGCCTTTCCTGCACCTGGACTCCCTCCATCTGTCACCTATTGGGAGGGAGAAACAGACTTGTTCTCTGTTCATGGCAAGGCCGGGGCCTGAGGTCTGTGAGCTGACTGTCCCCCATGGCTTCCTTTAGGGTCCCCGTGGAAGGACGGATAGGGTTGCCAGATAAAATATGGGACACCCATTTAAATTTGGGTTTCACATAAGCAATGACTAGTTTTTTCTTTTGGTATGAATATGACCCATGCAACACTTGGGACATACGTATATTCGGGAAATACTTGTTATTTATCTGAGAGCCAGACTTAGCCAGGTATCCTATGTTTTTATTTGCTATATCTGGCAGCCCTGGGGAGGGAAGGGGCCATCTCTAGCCTCCGGAGCCCGAACAGAGTAAAATCTTAGGAGGTAAGAAAGTCTCACAAGCCTGTGTTCCCAGTTCACCTGGGCCTCAGAGGGGCTTGGATGCGCTTGTGGTGACGCCTAGTGACCAGCTAGGGAACTTCAGGGGCAGGAAGAGGAAGGACCATTATCCTTGGAAAGAGATGGAGGAGAGGGTGAGTGTGCAGCTCCAAAGGGACAGACACTGTAGAGTTGGCCAAAGGGGGCTGGCAGGTGGTGCAGGCCAGCCTTTACTGAGCACCACCTGCGTCTTGAGAGGGGTGGTCAGGGACCCTGAGCGGGAGCCATTCCCTCTTGACTCTCTTTAGTGGCCTTCCTCCTCTGCTTCATAAAGGAGGAAACCCAGCAAGTTCCAGGCCACACACCTTACAACGAGCCAGAATAGGCGTGGGAAGTAGAGCTGGTGAAACCAGGCCCACCCCACCCCCACCCAGTGATGCTGACCTTCCCGTGGCACCTGCAGTCTTGCAGACATCTGTCCACGTGTGTCTGCACAGACTGCCACGTGGTCCTCACAGCCATCAGACAAGCTCCCCCCCACCTCACAGAGGCAGCTTTCCAGGGGCTCCCAGTGGCAGGACTGGTCAAGGCACAGGAGATGAGAAGCTGAAGGGAGGCTGGTGTCCATGTCCGCTTTCTGAGAGGGCAGACCAGCCCAGCCTCTCTGCTCTCACCTGACATGCCAGGAGTCAGCCACAGTCTGAATTCTCTGTCTGTCCATCTGTTCGTCTGTCCTGTACATGGTGCCTGCCCACCCAGTGAGCAGCCGTGGCAAAGGACTTGGTCTTAGCTGAAAATGCACCTGTGACAGGTGGGCGCTCGAGCTGGGCCTGCACAAAGGTGCTGCCCAGCAAAAGTGTAGAAGTGAGTGACTGAGTGGGTGAGTTATCCCCGAACCAGCAATGCCTCGTAAGCCACCTCCTGATGTGACGGAAAGAATGAGGAACTTGAGGGTCAAGGCACTGGGAGCCAAGGCTCCGTGTGGACACTAATGACTACTGCGTGGCCCAGGGCGGGTCCAGTCCGGCGGACTTTGGCCCCCTCAGTGGAAAAGTTGAGGCTTCATCTAGATGCTCTTTAAGCTCCTTTCCAGTTCTGGCTTTCCAGAAAACCAGTCCCTTCCAGTTCTAGCTTTCCAGAAAACCAGTCCCTTCCAGTTCTAGCTTTCCAGAAAACCAGTCCCTCTGGCAGTTTGCTCATATGCAAACTCAAAGTAGGGCGGCTTTGATTTGGAGCCGGGCCCTTGTCCGTAAGTAACCAGGTACTTCGGGGCCAGCCACACTACAGGTGTTTGTTAAACACGCATGATGGGCTGGACTGTGGTCCGGCCGCTGTGAGAGCCAAGTGAGTGAAAGGCACAGACAGAAAGCAGGCTGGTCCTGTGGAAGGAGACCCTCCCTAAAGATTGGTGGAAAGAGAGCCCACAGGCCAGTGAGCAGGGGGATGTGGAAGGAGTCGGGAGTCAAATCACAGGAGGGCTCGATTCTCGTGGCTGCACCAGCTGGCCAGCGAGTGCTGAGGGGAGGCGGGGTGCACATTCAGAAGGGCCGGTCTTCCCGGGGCCCTGGCAGGGGGCCTTCAAGCCTGGAAGTAGGGCTGGAGGTGGTGGGAAGGTAAAGGGGTCTGTGTGCCTGGGGATCAGTGGGAAAGGATCAGGCTGAGGGCGGTGAGATGCTGGCAAGGACAAGGAGCAGAGCAAAGTCCCCCGGAGGGCCACCGAGGCAGCCCAGAGGGCACCAGGGCTGGTGGTGTGAAGTGAGCATTCAGCCAAGGTGCTGGGACCCCTGTGGGCCTGCTGACGGCACCTGGCATGCAGAGTCATGGAGACGGTCAATTAGGGGCATTGGCAAAGAGCCTGGCATGGGGCCTGGCACTGGGGAGCTCTGGGTAAGTGGAAGCCCACAGTCTTACTCCCATTTCCCATGTAGGGCCGCCCCTAGGGTTGCAGCCCAGGGTAGGCTGGACTCACGGTCGGCTGGGGGTCTAGTCTGGGACACCCCGGCCAGGCCTGGAATTGCCAGGGAGGATGTAATTTTGGGGGCACAGGGTGGGAGACAGAGTCCTGCATTTCTGCTAAGCCCAGGCCTCATAATGAGAGGCTCTCAGCGCACCATCCAGGCACGGATGCTTGGAGTGTAATTAGGGGCTCGAGGTGGAGCCGGACCGGCGGGTGGGCAGGCAGGCGGCACAGGCTTGGGGCCAGCCCTGCACTGCAGGCAGCAGCCGCCTGGGCCTTCAGACAAAGGCATCATGTTGCCTGAGTGTTGGCCACTGTTCTGATGCAGAGTCCAAAGCCCAGAGTGGCCAAGCCCAGGCCCCTCGCCAGTACAGCTGGGTTCAGCGAACATTTCTCAGGCCTTCACTCCGGGGATGGACATCGTGCAGGGCCAGGGGTGGGGGAGGCAAAGAGTCGGCTCAATCTTGGGCCCTGCCTCCTCAAGGACCCCCAGTCTGGTGAGGGAGACCCAGCAAACTTAGAAGTTACAATTCGTGTTGGGGGTGCTATGAGAGAGGGGAGTCCGGGGTGTGGAGGCCCAGGCCAGGCCCCTAATCCAGCCGAGTGACTCAAGGGAAGAGTGGCAACAAGGAGGGCTTCCTAGAAGAGGTGACACTGGAGCAGAATCTCAAATAACTAGTCAGAAGCTACTATTCAAAGGAGGGAGAGTGTGTCCCAGGCAGAAGGCTACATCCCCAAAGGGACCAAGGTGAGAAGGGAAGGCAGTCTGTGCTGGCTGACAGCAGAGCATCCCTGTTACCTCAGGCCGTGGCCCGCAGAGGGAGTGGGTCTGGAGGACCTGGACCACCATGCTGAGAACTTTCAGCCTAACCCTATGAGCCCTGGCTGGCGTGGGGGCATCAAAGGGTTTTTAACAGTTAGGAAGACACAGTCACGTTTACGCTCCGGGAAGTTCCCTCTGCAGCTGGAGAAGGGTGGGTCTTCAAGGCAGACAGAACAGGGTTCAAGTTTCAGCTCTACCACGTCCAACCCAAGTGACCAAGGGCAAATTGCTCGACCTCTCTGAACAGCTCCGTAAAATGAGGACAAAGCTGCTTACCTTGCAGGGTAGTATTGTAAGGGCCTGTGTTCTGTCTCTACCTTTGTGCCAGGCCTGGGGCTAGGCTCTGCAGATCAGGAGTGAACAGGGTGTGCTCCTGGCTCTACCTCAGTGATCTCAGGCCGCGGATCTGAGGAACATGGAGCTGTCACTCCCTGGCTGGGGGAAGGGTTGGGTGAAAAATCAGGCACTTTGGAGAAGCTGGCGCTTGAGGTGGGCTTGGAGAGACAACATGGAAGCGTGGACATAGCCAGGGAAGGCAGGGGCCTGGCCATTTCAGGGCTCCAGATCACCATGGGGAGTTAAGGAGTAGAAGGGGGCCACTCTGGTTTCCCTGCCCCTCCCCTGGACGTGAATGCAACACTGCCTCCTGGAAGCCCACTGGGAGCACAGGTTCTGAAGTGAGCATGAATGCCTGTCCCACCCATGACTCCCGGACAAGTTACCGAGCCTTTCTTCAACCTACTCTCCTCGCTTGCAAAGTAGGGGTAACAGCACCTACTTGGAAGCGGCCATGAGGCTTACAGGCAGTTATTCACGTGAAGTGTGTGGTGTGCCGTGGGCGCTCGGTAACGGGAGCAAGGCTGTCACCAGCAGCGAATTTCTGCCCTGCTTGTTCTGCAGCACAGAGGCTGTCTTGCTTTCACGCTGTCCCTAGATCCAGCCCCGCCGCCTCGCCTTACCTCAGTTATTAACCTCTCTGTTCCTCAGTATTCTCGTCTGTTAAGTGAGGCTAGTACCATGATAGAACCGCCCTGCGGAGCTGTCAGGAGAATTCATGAGATAACACATGTGGAGCGTGCGGCACAGCCCGACGCACAGGCAGCTCTGGATGGATGTGCACAGCTGTTGTCATTGTCACCTCTCCCACGGTCCCATCCCCGCCACTGCTCCTGCGCCTTCCCCCCAAAGCAAGACCCTTCTGGTATTTCCTTCAGCCCCTCTTTGAAGCATGTGGGAGCCCATGTTTGCTTTACCCTGCCTAGCTTGGTCGGCTTGCTGAGGCTGGGCTGGGGAAGGCAGCAGCCTCTTCCTGCCACCTCCCAAGGCTCCAGCCCCATCCTGGGCTCCGTCATTTTGTACTGATGAGGTGGAAGGAGAGGAAGATCCCTTCCTCCCGAGTTGGGGGAGGGCGGAGCAACGTAATTGTTCTTTTCTCCCTGCTCTGCAGTTCCCAGCTTGCCTTCCCTTCCCGAGTGTTTAAGGGACAGGGATGCGGAAAATGATGTTATTGATGAAGTCACCATAGCAACGACCCCTGGGAGGCACACATTCCAGCTTTGTTATTCTGGCCGGGGGCTGCTCCTAAGTACAAACAGATCGAGCCTGCACCCCCCCCCCATACACACTGCCCTGTTTTAGATGCATCCGTGAACTTTGCTTTGCAAAAGACACGGTGTACACACTGGTTTGGGGTAGGCAGACTCTGCCATCGTTTACCTCTGCGCACACTCTTGTGGACCATCCAAAAATGACAGAAGGCCTTTGGGAAAATAGGCCCTGGTGGGAAAGGGCTGCAGGGGGCTGTCACAGGGGCTAGGGAAGGCATGAACCTGGGGAGCAGCCCTTCAGAAGGAAGCTCGGGGCACTTGGGAGAGGAAGGTGCAGCTCGGAACTCTGGCCCTGCCTCTCATGCACAGTGTGGCCCTGGCACGTCTTTCCCCCACCCTCATCCAGCCTCGTGTGCTTCTTTATGAAATGGGCATGCAATAGCCACATCTCAGGCTTTATAGCGAGGGGTAAATTAAGTAAAAGTATAGTTAGAGCCAGAGTCCCTGCCTCACATCTTCTGGAAAGCTCAGAGAAAGGGGTTCTGAAATGTGTCCCTAGTCCAGCCCTCCTCCCTGTCCCCACAGCCGCTGCCTTCCCTCCAGGCTTCTTCATCCCTTTTGGGGTGAGAACAGTAGTCTCCCACCTGCTTCCTGCCTGCACTCTTGCCCCGGCAGGTTCCCTCCATGCAGCATCCAGAGATCTTTCTAACACAGAGTGCATTGCTGCCCAATTTACAAGCTTTCTATGGCTCCCCCTGCCCAGGGTGAAGGCCCTCAATCCTTCCCTGCACCCTTAGCCAGCCTCACTGGCCCAGAGAAGGGACTGCATGCTGAGTGTCTGTGAGGCAGGCAGGTCCTGTGACTATCCACTTTCCACAGGTGAAAACTAAGGCTCAGAGAGGTGATGTGATTGTCTAAGGTCATGCAGCATGTGACGGAGTCTGAATATAGACCCGGCAATGTGGCAGCAATGCTTCTGTGTCCTCGTTGCTCCCCGCCCCATCCTGGGCACCAAGGAGACACTCGGTCCGAGTTTGCAGAACATAATCGGATTTGGATGGGTTGGATCAAATTAGAGTCGACCTGGCGGGCAGCCTGGCCTGACTGGCAGCAGGCCCCTGAAGCCCAGGTTTTCTGGGAACAACTCTGAAATTCTATCTCACTTCTCAAGGAGGGGAGAGAAGCAGAGCTTTCTGCTGGACTCGGCACTGCGTGGTGTTGAGAAGGAGAGTGAGGCTGAGGCAAAGCCTGCACCTGGCCCCGCGGCAGCTCCCTTGTGTGCAGTTCCAGGAGCAGACATGGTACAAAGCAGGGGCCACAGGAGGACAGAGTTTGAGCTGGGACCCTTCTGCTCGGCAGGCTCGGAAAGCCTGCTCGGTGCCCAGTTCTGGGCTCAGCCCTTGTCCTGGAGGAGCCTGCGAGCTGGCATCAGTGGAGACAGTGTGCCAGCCGGAGCTGGCAGGAACGGGCCTGGCTGCTTCAGAGGAGCTGGGATGGGGCCGCAGCAGGGTGGGGGACCTGGAGTCCCTTCCAATGTGGAGCCCAGGACCATTCTCCTGGAGCAGAAGTGCTTGGTACCCCGCACCTTGCATGTCCTGGGGTTCACCTTTAACATTCAAACCTCTGCTGGGCCCCAGGAACACTACCTGTTAGCTTCCTGCCCTCAGGACAGCCTTCCTGAGAAGACAAGAAGGGAGTGCCATCTGCCCTACCCCTGAGGCTCTGAGGCACAGAGGAAGCCATGCCAGGCTCCATGTGGTGGGAGTTAGTGCCCTGTTCCCCGCCCTGCCCTGTGCTGCCTCAGTCTCTGAGCCACCATGACCTGTAAGATGAGGATGAAGTGGACCATTCTGGGATCTCTAAGCCTGTAACTCAGAGCCTCCCAGAGGGGTTGGGGCAGAGCTCCCCAGGATACTGTGTTAAGTGAGGGGACAGGGGGCTATCCCATGAGTGACTGCAGGACTTCTCAGAGCCTTTAACATGTGTTGTGAATTTCCATCAGGTGTCCTGAGGTCCTGTGTTTCATAGAAAACACAACAGCAGGTGCCACAATAGTGCTTTCCAGGCTCTCTATGCCTCTCGCCTTGCCCCGTAAATAATAGGCAGTGGGTTTAATCTGCTCAGAGGTAAGATCTCCTTCATTGCTCTCTTCTCTTCCTCCCTCCTTCTCTTTCTCACCCCCGTCCTTCTTCGCTTTCTTTCCGTTACTGTTTGCTGATCCCTAATTCTGCCAGGCTCTGTGCTGGGTACTTAGGGTACAGAAAAGAATAAAGCTCAGGTCTCCCCTCAGATTCCCCCTGTTTGGCAGGAGAGAGCAACTTAGCAACTATTCACATTTAACACAAGGCAGAATGAAGCAGGAGCAGAGTAGAAACGCTTTGATGGCAGTCCTACTTTCTTAGGAACCCGCTCTGTGCCGCATACTACACAGTCATCTCATTTGAGCTTCACGGCAACCTCCAGAGGTAAAGATTCTGACCACCCATTTCCCAGCTGAGAAAACGGAAGAAGGCGTCTGAGCAGAGGTACCAGCAGGCCGGTCCCAGCCGCAGCTCTGTGTGAGGCTCAGTCTCCCTCAGGGCCTCTTGCTGATGTGAGCACGTGGTGGGAGCAGGCCTGCCCCTCGCTGCCTCTGCACTCGCTCCCCAGTAAGATCTCCTGCGCCTCTGCCGTGCGGCCAGGGCTCTGGGCGCGGGCCACAGCAGGGGCAGGACGCTGCCTCCTGGAGCTCACCTGCTGGTGGGAGGGATGCCTGCAGGGAGACACACACAGGAGGAAGTTCAAAGCCGGCCTGCCTCCCGCAGGAAGAGACAGAGCCAGGAAGTGCGGTCTGTGCGGCAGATCTCGAGCTGTGCTGGGAGAATGAAGGCGTCAGTTATCCCACAATGGGAGCCGCTTTCAGGCCGAGCCCCAGGGAGGCGAGTTGGTGGAGCAGGCTCAGCTTGGTGCTGCCCTGAGGTGCTGGGCTCATCGGCCAGCCCTTTAGCTCTCCTCCCGCTTGAGAGGCAGCCAGAATGATGACCTTGCTCAGCTGAGAGCCCATTACCTTTCACAGGGCAGCTGTGGAGGGCGGGGGCCAGGCCTGCCCGAGGCTGATCTGGTGCCTCCAGCCCAGAAGGAAGGCCAGTGGTGGCCGCAAAGGGAGAGCGGAGACTCAGAGGACAAGCAGGCCAGAGGTCGGGACCCGGGCTTTTGTAAAGCACGGCTGCTCAAGGAACCTCGCGCTGTTTGGAAAGGCTAGAGAGGTGACGCGTGCGTGCGAGACGAGGCTTCGTGTGAACTTGATGGTGCTGCAGGTGAGCTGCGGCTCCGGCCTCACGCTCAGTGGCAGCTGGGGGAAGGTTAAAGAGGAGCGAGGGTTCTGTGCTTTTTTGAGTGGCTGCCCAGAGAGCTTCACAGAGTCTGAATTGGCCTTGAATTTTAACAGGCTTTTATTCTGAGGACAATTAATAGTAACAGGCCACATTTATTAGACCAACTCTGTGCTGGGTTCCTAGTTCTGTTCACTCCAGAAAATGCTTGCTGCCTGTCAGCCATCTGGGTCCCACAAGTGTAGTTCAGTGACCCCCAGGGCAGGAGGGCCATAGCTGGGAGCCCAGGGGCCTGGTTCCACTCCTGCCATATGACCTGAGACAATCACTCCTGCCTCAGGGCCTCGTCTTCTCCATTTGTAAGATGGACTGCAAGGATCTAGCCAGCCCTGACCACCTGTGTTCTGCCAGCCGTGAAGCCAGGCTTCTCATGGCCTGTGGAAGCCAGTGCTGCCCAGAGTGGAGGGGAAGGCCGGTGGTTCCCGTGTCTACAGCTGGGCAAGGGGGCAAGTTACCAGTACAGAGGAAGCTGTACCCCCGCCCCATAGCTAGGCAGTGGTAGCCTTTGGAGTGGTTGCTAGGACCATTTTTAAATGTGATGGCGATACTGTGATGACCAGCATCTCAGGGAGAAGGAGCCTCCGGAAGCACTCAGGCTGAGCAGACTCCAACCTCACGTGAGCCTGGCTGTTGGTGGCTGCTCTTCCCAGCTGCTCACTCCACATCAGCCTGTTTCCCAGGTTGGTAGCTGCTTGGGGGTGAGACCCAGACCTCTGCCCAGACCCTCGTGGAAGGGCAGGATTATTCCATTTCTCCTCCCTCCACTGTGAGGACTCAGAGTGTCGCCTCCTGGGCAAGACCTGTCACTGTGACAGTGAGGTCACTGAGAAGACTCAGAGCTTAGCCCAAGTCACATGGAGAGCAGAGAGGAGCGACACAGCCACGGTATCAGTACTGTGAGCAAGGGGGGCACGGCGTCCAGAAGGCCCTTGACTGGCCTGGGGACCAAGGAAGGCTTTCTGGAGGAGAGATGTAGTAATGTTCGGCCTCACAGAGTGAACACCCTCTGGCGTGTCACCACCAGCTGACTGGCCCCTGTAGCATCCAGTCTGTGACAGGCCTGGTCAACGAGAGGCACCCCCACAACCTAGCAGAGGCAGGAGTGACTGGTGCCTGCAGAACCAGGGGCTGTGGCTCCGGGCCCAGGTGCGCTCCCAGGGGCTCAACCCATGTGGTCGAGAGTCAGTGCCCACCCCCAGCTCCTCGGCAGGGACTCTCCTCTCAGCAAACTGTCCCTTTGTTTTGGAAAATATCATTTTTTAACCAAAAAAATGTATTAATGTTAACATGTAATAAATTTTTAATTTCTGTTTTTAAATAAGTTAATAAGTATAAATTTCCCCACTTAGTATCTAGTATGGTAAGTCTAAATAGCTATAACACATAAACACGTAAATACAAGCCCTTTGGCTCCTCAAGAATTGTCAGAAATGCAAGGGGATCCTGAATCCCGCTCCGCTAGGACCCAGCCCCTTCCCTGCCCTCAGCTGGAGGGGAAGAGGAGGCTCTGGGGCAGCTGGGCAGGAAGCCGGATGCTTCAGAGCCTGTGTGGAATCCTGAGTGAGGAGGGGAAGTCACGTGACCTGGGCTCGAGTCTTTAGGTGGAGGATGGAGGGCCTGGCCCTGCTCTCCCACAGTCGCTGCGAGGACTGCGTAGGTACCTTTGAGACTGGCTGATCACAGCTGGGGACTGGGGCCCACCTTCCCAGCTCCGGGGTTTCATTGCTCAGTGCCACATCAACCCTGGACTAGAATGCTAGAGCACTCCCCCAGATTGCCCTTTGCCAGCAAAACAATGACGACATCTTGGCTCGTTATTAACGTCTAGCTAATCGAAAAGAAAGGCCACCTGATGGCAAGGCCACGGCGCGGGAGGAAGCTTGGGAATTCCGAAAGCTTAATGCTCTACCTAGTGTGCGAAGCTCAGGGCCACATCGGCTCTCCAGTGGCAAACTTATGGTTGATGATGACTGGCAGGGCTTCCCCTAAGCTGTGATTCTTCTGCTGTGAATGGAGATTCCATCTCCCTTTCTTCATCACGTATAAGCCTGAGCTGAAACGGGGGCCCGTGGGCTCTTCCCAGGTTCGGAAGAAAGCACAGACCTGCCTGATTGGCGCTGAGCTCCTGTGCCAGCCTCCGGGACAGCCCCGGGAAATTAATGTCGGGTGGGGGCATGGAAGGGACATGAGGAGTGTGACCAGGAGTCAGGAAGCTGTGTGGAACTGGTGGAGTTTGAGGCAGGCCCAGGATTTTGTTTATGGAAGACAGGAGAGGCAAGGGCATGGATGGGGCACTTCTGGGGGGTGGTCAGCAGGCAGTGTGTACATGCGGGAGGTGGTGGGAGACGAAGCTGGAAGAAGCTGGAACACCATTGCCTTGTGTGCTTGTCGGTACCAAGGAGCCACAAAAACCATATGAGCAGAGAGCGAGGGTTGACCTTGGACCCAGCCCACCAGGGATGACAGCCACTGATGATGGTCAGGAAGGCCACTTGGTGGCAACCACCTACTGGCCAGACTCTCACCAGGGCAGGAGTCACAGATGACCAGATGAATCCCTGAGTATGTCTCAGTGGCCTGAGAGAGTCCCTCTCCTGAAGGCGTCCTCTGAGGAGGGGCTGCCTGGCCTAGCCAGGGCCCCCATGAGGAGCTACCTTTTCTCCAGATCTGCAGAAGTCAGCGCCCCCATAGAAGACCTGGTCTCAGTTTTTGAGTACCTACCATACCTGGCCTTCTCCTGTCATGTACAGATGAGGCTCAAGAAGTGAAGCAGTTTTCTCCAAGGCACACGGCTAGCAAGGAGGCCAGGCTCGGACCCTCATCTGCCTGACTTCATAATGACCTTAAAAAAAGCCAAAGGCCTGCGAGAGCCCGCTGTGCGCATTCTCCCCAGCTCCACCTTCAGTGACGTCTCTCTGGAGTCAGCCGTGGTCGGAGCATGTACACCACAGAAACTGGCAAATGCTGCAGATCAGCCCCCCGACCCAAGCCTCAATCCCCACCCCCACCAGCTGTTAAACATTGATCAGCACACCACTGTCTTTCCCCCACAACATCTGCCAGTCGTGTGTACGTGCTATTTTGGAATTTAGTGAGAGAACAGGATTGGTCCCTCCATGTGAACCTGTAGCTTCCCGTGAGGAGCCATGACGTTGAAGTGCTTCACTTCCTCAGCTGTTGGTTAGCTGGTCGTAGTCTGCCTCAGTCTGACAGTTCGATTTGCATATGTGAGAAAATCAAGGTGAAAGAATGATAAGAGTAATAAAATCAGGTGAAACCAGAGGTCAGTGTGCTGAGCAAAATGCATGCTTCATTCATGTCTATTTTTTTGTTTGTTTTACTCAACTTAAGACTTTTTTCCTCATCTTTATTGTAGTTGCCAGGGGGTTTGCATTGTTAAATGTCTGTCACTTCTCAGTTGCCCCATGGCCGTGCTTAAAGTGGCCGGGGTCAGGGTTGAACTAGTCCTCACCTTGAACAGGAGGCCAGTGAGTCACCTGGGGAAGGAGGTCTCAGGGCCGTGTGGGTGGACAGCAGCTCCTCCTTTCATCTGCATTTAGCCTCTTGATGGACTTGTGACCTATAACCTCTCACTTGACCCATGACCTCATAAATTCTGGAAACTCCTCACAAATCACCAGGAAGATAAACATCAACTGGGGTCAACTGAAGGGGGTTCCAAGCCGCTCCAGGCAGTCAGGGATGGGAGATCAAGTCTTCTGGGATGAGGAGATATCCCAGGAACTAAGGGTGAGGGGCCAAATGTTGCCCACCACAGGGAGCCCTGTCCCCGTCCCCCCCCCCACCCCGTCACACCAGTACCCTCAGGGTAAATTTTGGCGAAATTCTTGGCCCCGCACTGACTGGGCAGGGTGTGGCCAGGAAGACGAGCTGGAAGGGCCTGCCTGGCTGGGCCAATGTGGACGAGGCTCCAGATAAAAAAAGCCCACTGCAACTGGAGGGTAGGGGCGCTGGAGCAGGCAGCGAGTGGCCGAGCTCTGCCCTCTGTGGCAGTCTCCCATTTCTGAAGTTTCCCAGCCAGCAGGGAGGTCAGTCACTGACTGACCTTTTTTTTTTTTTTAAGTTTATTTTATTTATTTATTTATTTTACCACTTTTTTTTTTTTTTCCCTAATGGAGGTACTGGGGATTGAACCCAGGACCTCATGCATGCTAATAAGCACAGGCTCTACCACTAGGGCTATACCCACCCGCACTGACTGTTCTTTTAAGTTGAGGCCTCAGAGGAAAACGTGCCTGAGGTTTGCAAACATTTTTGCTTTAAAAAGTAGCATCTGCCAACCAACAGAAATCTCGGGCTGAGGTTGGGAACACAGTAACATGTGTGGCCTGGACCTGGAGCAGGCTCAGAGGGCGGAGGGACACTCGCTCAGGGCGCCGATGGAGCTGGGCCGGCGCCTGGGCGTGCAGGGCTCTGCACTGGGGCTGGGGGTTCTGTGGGTCCCAGGGAGCACTGCAGTGACCCCTCTGGCAGTTGAGGGGTGGTGTGTGGAGGTGGTGTTTAGTTCAGGGCACGGCCGTGGGGCTGGTGAGGATGAGCGTCTGCTGCCCTGAGGTCCAGTGGACCAGGCGTCTGACTGGTGCAGGAATGCAGTGAGAGGAAGTTAAGCAGGCCGACGGGGCCTCCGGCTGTGGGTGCGACACTGGAGGCCGGCCAGGGCATGTCAGCCCAGCCACCCAGCCCCCTGACCCGCCGGCACTGCTCTCTGAGCCCAGCCCAAAACAAAAGTCTCCACCTGTCTCATGAGGTCTTGTGGCATCCCTGTACAAACTGAAAAGTGCTGCGCACGCCATCATTTAAAATGCCAGCCACGCCTGCTCCAGCAGGACGTCTAGAACCCTGCCCTGAAAGGCCCCTCCGTAGCCCGTGCCCTGTAATCTGACTCGGGTCCGGAGCGTCTCCTCCATGGGCCCCTCAGGACAAGGCCTGGCTCTAGACCTGGACAGTGCATCCTTGGATTCTCCCTAAGGGGCCTCCTCGAGGATGGACAGGCACACGCCCGCGTGTGCGAGCCGTGCACCAGCTAACGGCAGCCCAAGAACACTACGTTTGATTGTGACGTTTCCCTGCTTCTCTCTTTTAAGCCTGAAATTTTCTCTCTCCCCGGTCCCCAACCCCTCTCTTGTCTGTCTCTTCCCAGAGGGTATGAACTGCATGAACAAAGACCATGGCTGTGCCCACATCTGCCGGGAGACGCCCAAAGGTGGGGTGGCCTGTGACTGCAGGCCCGGCTTTGACCTTGCCCAAAACCAGAAGGACTGCACACGTAGGTAGATGGAGGCAAATGGGTCAGACATCCCCACGCGTCTCCTGCCGTTGCTTTGGGGAGGGGAGGGCAGGATTCTGTCCAGTCTGTTGGACGTTGCCCAGGGAGGCGCTCAGTCCCTCGGGGTGGAGAGAAGGGCAGGGCCTCTGAAGGGGCCTGGGGAGGCCTGAGGGTCGGGGCCGTAAGCCCCAGGCGTGGGTTTCCCTACCTGGCACAACACCGCAGTCACAGCCCCAGAGCTGGGCTGGATCTTATGGAGGGCCCTGTGTGGTCTCCCCACTAGTGCTTCTTGAAACCCTTCCCTGCTACCACTGGCCCCAGAGACCCACTGGTCCTGAGCTCAAGCTCTCCAGCAGGAGTGGAGGGGCTCTGGGCTCTCAGTGGGCCGGGGCAGCCCTGGGCAGCAGGGTGGGATAAAGAAGGCAAGGAGCTTGGTTCTGGGAGGTCCCAGCACAGGCTGTGCTGAGCTTATTTCCAGAATCAAAGATCAGAGCTCAGAGTATAGCCCTGCAAGGCCCACTATAAATGATACGCTGAGAGATTTGGATTGAATGAAGCCTCTGGCCAAAGGTACCATTTCAGGACCAGCTTGGAAGTCAACCTGCAAGACTCAGTGTAATCCAGCCCCTTAATGTAGTCACCCAGCTCCCCAGCAGGAGTGGGAGGCAGCAAACAAAGTAGGATGGGGCAGAACACACTCCGCTAGTCCTCAGAAGCTTTGGACCCAGTGCCGACCAGCACTGCACGGGGCATGGTAGGATGTGGCCTCTGCTCGCTGGGCAGCCAGATGCCCGGATTGATGTAATGTTCACCCTGTGTCTGAGAAGAGCTGAGGGAGGCTGGTGTGAGCACTGCCCATCTCTGCCAGAGACAAGTACTTCATACCAGGCCTGCTTTCTGCTGCAGAACAATGATGTGGTGGAGTCTGACTCCAACTCCCAACAGAGAGAGTGGTACCAACCTCGCCACTGAGCTGGGAGACTGAGGCTGACCAGCTCCCCTAAGGAGATGGCCTTTCTTCCGGCCTTCATTCTGTGGAGAAGACAGCTGGCCCTCACCGGCCCATCATCCTGAAGTACTGAGGTTCTGTCAGTTGTCCTCAGCTCCCCTGGGCACCTGCCACGCCTTTCCCAAATCAGGCTCTCCTCCGACAGTCCGCAAGGTCTTGGGGACCCACGTGCTGACTGGGGAATGACCGCTTCAGCCCTGAGACTCCGGCCGGGCCCCCCTGTCCTCTCCACCAGATGGATTCCTTCAGCTGCAGAGAAACCTCCTGTCACTGGGCAACCTTCGGAACAGAAGATGAGTGACTCCAGCTTTCCCAGTCCTCCCTGTCGGGCAATCTGAGCTTCCTCAGGACAAGGGCCAAGGACCAGCACGTGTGGAGCGGGCAGGCTTGTTGACATGCTCGGCCGGGAGGGGGGCACATTCCTTCAGTCAGCAAGCCTAGCTGATGCCCACCCGGGGCCAGCCCTGAGCTCGGGCCTGCGCAGAGAGCTACAAGCCTCGGGAAGTGGCTGGGACTGGCTGACTCGCTTCCTCATTCTCTAACTCCATCCGCGATGAGTGTTGCAAGGGAACAGTCTGCTCAGAGAGCAACTCCTGAAGGGCCAGCCTGGTCTGAGGGATCAGGGACAAGGCAGAGCTCCGTGAGCGGACTGCCCCTACCCGACCAGAGAGAGGAGAGCCAAGCCCTGGCCGAGAGCTTTAGCTGGTGAGGGAAGTAGCAGCCCCGCCCTCTCTGCTCGGTGGCTGGGTGTTGCCAAGGTGTGCAGGGAGTCTGGGACCCATCCTGCAGCCAAGCCCTGCAGCGGTCCTGCAGAGGGACTGTGCCTGTGGCTGTCCGCCCAGCCAGCTTCGGTTTCTTCTCTGTGGTTAATGTGCCAGAATTTGCGTAAAGTTAGCTCTGAGCCTTTCCCTCTAGCCCTTGAGGTACTTGGGGCCCAGGAAATCCTAGATCTGGAGTTGGATGAGGGGCTGAGGCCTGCCTAGCCAGCCACCATGAGCAAGCGGGACCACAGGGACTCTTCCCAAACTTCCATCCCCCAGAGCCTGGGACACACTCCAGGGCCAGGGAGGTTTTCTCCATCCTTCTCTGGGTCTTCCCAGAGCTCAGGGCTCCAGCACTTATTTCCATGTACAAGTTATAGGCTCTCCAGGTGCCCGCAGGTCGGCCCCTGTGGTCTGTGGGATGCACGATTGCCTGTGTAGACGGAGCAAGAGGAAGTGGCCCTTCCTCCAGTTGCTTCTGACAGGCTTGTGTCCTCCTTAGAGTCATTTGCAGGATGCGGTCCGTCTCCTGGAGCCCAGAGCTTGGAAAGAACTGTCTCTTCACTGGCCCACCCCTGCCCATTCTGAAGTGCAGCTTTTCTCAGCCATGTCCAGCCCAAGGCGGGGCTCTGGCTGGGTCTCTCCCCTCCCGGGAGAGCGGTGCTAAGCGGTAACCCCAGGAACCTTGGCTTCCCTGAAGCTCTTCCTGTGCAGAGAGATGAGAGAACGTGACTCCAGGCTTCCAGGCACCCGGGAATGCTGAGAGAAGACGCTCCGTGGAGAAGGGGCCAGAGGGCTTGGTGTTAAAGCCGCAGCTGTGTGTTGTGAAGCATTTTGCATGTCCTTGAAATGCCACCTGGGAAGCTGGGACTCTCCTTCGGATGGTCATTAGCTCCCTGTGGAGAAGGCAGCTCACTTGAGCCTCTGGTCGCTGAGGACAGTGTCTGGGACTGTTCTCCTCCATCCTCCTCACCCGGCAGGGAGATCACGTGTGTCCAGGTTGACAGGGCAGCACCACTCAGGATGGAAGCCCCCAGAGCCACCGTGCTGTGCTCTTGGTAAAAGGAGTCCCTGGAAAAGGCAGCTGCAGAATTCAGTTCTGAATTGTTTGGAATCCTTCACTGGGGAGTTGCCACCAAGTGACTTCCCTCTGGCACCAGCCCTGCTTGTGGGTCAGCCTGATAGAAGGTCATTAATTCAGACTCTGCCCATTTGGAATTCTCTGTCCCTCTGACCATAGTTGGTCTGAGATTTATTTTTGCATCATAGATCATCATTAGGGTTTTGCCAGATAAATTCGGAGTATGGATAGGATTCTGGACAAACGGTTAAGGTCTCCAGGAAGACACCCTGTCCTCGAGGCCCTGGTGTCCCACGTGTATACAGACAACGGGCACCCTGTCATCTTCTAGTAGAATAAAGCAGGCTGCGAGCCCTCCCATGGCGATCTTGGATCTCCTTTAGCGGTGGATAGCCCTCACCCCGGAAAGAGAGATCAGTGTGTTTTCTTTTAAATAAACTTGAGTTTATCATTTTTTCTACTTCAGACTGCTCCTGTTTGCTCAGCCTACTTTTTAGCAACCCAGGTGGCTGATGCTTTGAAACATTTTAAGATTCTGGGCTGAAGGGCACCAGCTCCTCTGGGCCATAGGCATTGCACACTGTATAAAGTGTTTAAATAAAAGGTCATTTTGAAAACTGCATCTGAGATGACACTAATTTGCATATGTTCTGTCTATTTGGACATTTCCTTGGGAGGATTAGGGCTTAGAGTGGACAGGGATTGAGATGGCTGCTGAACTTGGAGAGAGTGGATACCTGTGGGGACATCCTTCCACATGCCTCAAGACACAGGTCGAGGAAAGACAGCCCTGCAGGAGCTAAGGAAACGAGCGCCCCCCTCAGCATGGGCCAGCCGCCCTCCCCACCGCCTTGAAGAGCATGCCAGGTGTTAAGAGACATTTGCCTCATCGAAACAGTCTATTTTAAAGTGTGTTTTGCAACCTAGGAGGGATAAAATTATCTAGTGTATCCCTTTCTTTAACACCATCTGTGTGCCTCAGCTGCGTGTCAGCTCTGTTCGAAGCCCAGATGACCCCAAATCCATGCTCTGCCCCACCCCAGTTTGCCTCTAGGGACTGAGCTGTTCCATCCAAGACCCTGGAGGGGCTGATGTCCAGGGCTGATGTCTGCACTGACTATCTCCTGCCCTTGCTTTCCTCCCCCATCCTTTAAGAGAACCAACCAACGGCAATAGACTAATCGCTTTTGTTGTCGTTCTGTTTATATGCACATATGTACACTTTGGGCCTAACTAGTAACCTGTAACTATGGAAACGGAGGCTGCCAGCACAGCTGTGAGGACACGGACACAGGCCCCATGTGCGGCTGCCACCAGAAGTACGCCCTCCACTCAGACGGTCGGACTTGCATCGGTAAGTACCCTGTGCCACCCTGCCCCACGGGGAGCCTACGTGGCCCCAAGGTGGCCAGCAGCCCACTGCGTCCTGGTTTCCAAGGAGGAAGCTTAGGGGAAACAGGAAAAGCAGCACCCACGGTACTGGTGGGGCTGGCAGGTGCCCCCATGGGAGCTCTCTGTGGACACTTACCTGGGTTGTTGAGCCACCCAGGACCAGGTGCCTCTGCTTTGTGTCACAGCCAGTTTTCTGAGGGTCCTCATCCTCGATATGGGGGTGGTCCCCAGCAGGCGGCCTGTGGGGAGGAGGAAGGTGTGTGCACCTTTGGAGGGCAGCTTCTGCTCCTGAAGCCCAGTAGTTTCTTCCCCCATTGGGGAGACTCACCGAAGACTCATTTAACCTGCATAACAGCCCCCTTCATGGTGCGAGCTGCCCACAGCAGTCTGGAAACCTGAGAGGTGTCCTCAGAAAACTGCTTTAATTCTTCGTGGTCTGGGACACCAGGGGAGGCGGCTGCTGTGACCCCCGGGGGACTCCAGGTGTTTTTAGCTGCTTTCGAACCGCAGGCCATCAGGGCCTCTTGCCGGACCTCCTCTCCCTCCCAGAGCCCCTTTTCTCAGCCCGTGGCCTCACCTGTTACGGGGCATCTCAACCTGAGGCCTGGTCTCCTCCTTTCTCCTGGTCCTTACTTCCAAGGGGAAGCTTGAATATTTGTGATTATCTCACGTCATAATCACTAGTAAGCTCTTTCCCGACTCAAAAATAACAGCAAATTTTTTTAACTGAGAAGAAGAGGAATTTCAGAGTTGGTGCCAGAGTTCAACCTCTTCTTTCTCTTCAACGGTAGCAAACTTTAGAAACCCACAGCAGGATGGTTACCATGTTCTCTTTTTTTTTTTTCCAAAAAAAGTCCCCATCTTATTATTGACTCAGAAGATATTTCTTGAGGGATTTTCAAGTAGCAGAAAAGGGGTTGGCAAGCAAGTGAAGCCATGAAGCCCGGAGTCTGCTGTCGCATTCTGTCCCCCGTGACCCTGCTGCCTTGTCCCCCGGGGAGTCAGGCCGAGGGGGTCCCGTCCTAGTCCCGACTGTCTCCCAGGGGCTGCTGCCTGCGTGGTTCTCCCTTCCTCTGTGTGGTCTCTCCTCTCAGACAGCCGTTTTTGGTTTCATTTTATCTCATTCTTCCTGCTTTTCTGGTGATGGTCCCTGATTGCCTGTCTTGTCTGATAACTGACGTTCATTAATTATTTTCAGAGCCAAAAGCCAAACCAAACCAAACAACCAAAAATAAATTCAAAGCAAAACCTGGTCTCAGACCGGTGTCTCTATTGCAGCCTGATCCCATCTAGAACCTCCTCTCCCGCCTCTCTCCCTGTCTCCGCTGTCCTCCTGGGGGCTCTCCCGGCCCACCGGCCCCCTTCCTGTCTCGTCTGCTGGGGTCTCCCACAGTGTTTGTGTCTGCAGGGGGCCGCCTCTGCCGGCCCCAGACCAGCGCAAACAGCTGCCGGCCAGACACACACCCAGCCTTGTCTAACACATCTTGTCTTTGTCCACCTGGCTCATCTTTTCTTTTTTTTTTTTTATCTCTTAGTGTCTGCTGCATGTGAAGGTCCCTGCTTGGATCTACTCTAACGTACCTCCCTTCACCCTCCCCTTTCCCTCCCCTCTCCTTAGAAATCCTTTTCCAGACCCAGCTCCTGGGCCATTGTTCCCTGCTGGCCCAGAGAACCTTTCATCTGCCTTTGCTCACTGCTCCCGGGGCTCCCCCGGGGGCGAGTGTCTCCCCACATCTCCCACTGAGCAAAGAAACGGGAACCAGCTAACCTCACGTGCTTCTGCACGGGAGCATCTCAGCGCTCCCGGCCTGGCCCGGCCGTCTGTCTCTCCGCACGCTCCCAAAACGGCGGGCCCCTTTCTGCAGCCCCTCCTTGAGCACTTGAATGTCTCACTCCAGTCCTCCATAGACAAGCAGGCAACCAGCGCTGCCCATATCGACCCCCTGGTTTTTCTGTGTCTGTTCGATTCAATCCTTTGTTGTGCGTATGTATTTGCTCCTCCTTACGTCTTGTTCTTAATCTTGCATGAGTGTTTGACACACTGTCACGCCCTTGAGACAGGGCATCTGCTGTCCAGGCACATCCATCACCGGACCTCATGGCCCTGTCCCCTTGCCCTGTGCCTTGTCCTGTGCCTGCCTCTCCAGCCTGAGCCGGGGTGTCTGTAATTGCCTGTGTCTCCGTGATCTCCGTGGTGGTGCTGTACGCCCCTGCGGCCCTCCGCAGACGGGTCCCGTCCCCTCTGACCTCAGCCTCCTCCTGTGTTTGCTTGCAGATGGGCCCCGTGTCCCATCCGTGTCCTTCTGTGGTCATCCCCTTGTCTGCCTACCCCTCCCCCGCCCACCCTGCTGCCTCTTTGCTCTGCCCTGAACACACCACCTTGGAGGTTCCTGGGATTAGCCCCTTGGCGAGGACGCCGCGCTGGCCCGGCTTGCTGCGTTGGCTTTGTGTGCGCCACGCCGAGAGGCTGACTGTCTTGGGCCGCGGGAAGTGGGCTCTCATTAACCACCGGCTCCGTGTTTGTCCCTTACTTGTGTTTTAGAAAAGGATGAGGCTGCAATTGAGCGCTCTCAGTTCAATGCCACGTCAGTAGCTGATGTGGACAAGCGGGTGAAACGGCGGCTACTCATGGGTAACACTTTTCTTCCACTTCCTTTGTTGTCCTTGCACCTTTGTTCGTGTGTGTGCGCGTGTGTGCGCGTGTGTGCACGTGTGTGGTGTGTGCCGGCGTGGGGGGCGTCTGTGTGCGTGCTGCTGCGGCAGGCTGTGAGCGCTGTGCTGGCGTGTGGGGTGAGTGTGCGTGGGGGCTGCATGTCTGTGGGGTGTGCCCACGTGTGTGCAGTCGTGCGTGCCACGTGTGAGTGTGGAGGGCTCCACTCCAGACGTGGACTCACTTTTTCTTTTTTTAAGTTTGTGCCCTTCATCGAGCATGTGTTTCCTTGTCTGTGTGTTTGTAGCAGAGAACCCAGAGCCAGTGCTAGTGGCCTCTGCATGGGAGGAGACATGTGCTGTGACCCTTCTCCGCGCAGTAACGCCTCATTTGCGGTTAGGATCCCAGGGTCAGCAAAGCAACACTGAGACACAGAAGCAAAGAGGGTGTTGATGTAGAGCAGGGATTTGGGCAGCACAGTCCTTACCCATCTCCTTGCCTCGGACAGGAGCCACGTCCGGGGGAAAGAGCCACATCTAGATTCAGGGCCGTGGGGTCTTGGGGCATCCAGCCCACGCCACTCCCCTTTTGAGTTGGGAAATCTACTACCCAGAGAAGGGAGGACTGGTTGAGCTCATCTAGCAGACCAGCTAAAAGCAAGACTCACTCAGCCCCTCTGACCTCAAGGCCCCCCACATTTGTGAATGAGCCTAGCCCAAGCCCGCCAGGCTGGCAACTGCAGCCCACTTTCCCTGGTCCCCTCTGAGGCTCCCACTTGCCTCGGGGGGTCCGTGTGATGTCAGCTGCCCTCTGAGCACTGTCCCTGGGCTAGATCTACCCTCTAGAGAGGCTTGCCCAGAAACACCTGGGGCCGCTCCTCGTGGCCCGGAGGCCTGCTGGGTGGCTGACCCTGGGCATGGTGAGGAAAAAGGAAGGAGGAGAAGAAAATAACTGCTCTTCAACCTTGTTTGGTCTTCAGAACAGAAAAGCAGTCTTGTCTAGCCATGCATTCGTTCCTCTGGCCCTCAGTCGGTGCCACAGTTCTGGGGTTGCTGGCCCCTAGGTGGCACCAGCTGCCCAGGCCTCTGGACCACAGCTGTAGGGTCGCCAGAGGTTGTCACAGCCTTCTTTGTGGTATATTTCCCACGTCTCAGAGGCGGAAACTGAGGCTCTCTGGGGTGCCCAAGGTCACACACTACCCTGCGCAGCTGAGCTTAGCCCAGAGGTCTTGGCCATGTGGGCCATCTTAAGTGTCAGGGTCAGAGGACCATGGAGGTCGGAGCCTGAAGGTCCCATAGAGGTCAGTTAGTTTTGTGGTCCTCATATGGCCCTCAAAGGAACCCAGGCATGTAGTGGGGAGAGAGGTCTGTGTGGGGCGGGGGGAGGAATGTGGCCTTGCATGCTGGTGAGTAGGCTTGAGGCCTTCCCCAGTGAGGGTCTGAGGAGCAGAAGAGGTTCTGGGCTGGCCGACAGGGCTCAGTGAACCCCCAAGTCCATGCTGGGCAGGACAGGTGTAGCTGGAAGCCTGGCTCTCTGCAAGTTCTCTGCACAGGGCTGTCTCATTGACGTGGGCTGCCTGGGTTGGCCTGGGAAGGGTTGGAAACAGCCAAGGTGTGTGCTTAGAGGCACCAGCAACCAAGCGTGTCTACTCCCCTGCACAAAGGGGTGAGTCAGTGCTGTGGGCTTTCTGAAAAGCTGGCTAGCGGTGGGTGACAGGAACGTAAGAGCCGCTGGTGGGCTGAGTCCCAAGAGGGCCCAGGCCCCACGGCCTCACTTATCGGAGAAGTGGGCACTGCTGCCTGACACCAGAGCTCCAGAGCAGGGCAGGACCAGGAACTGGGCCCCCAGGTGCCCTGCACCCTTACCAGCGAGATGATGGTGGGAAGCAGGCTGAGCTGAGTCGGCATCGAGCAGGTGGGTAAGCAGATGGAGAGCAGGGCCTCGGTACTTACTTTTTCTAACTAGAGAGAGCGGTCCTGAACCAGATCCTGAAGCAGGGTCAGGGAGGTGAGGAGGGAGGCACCGAGGATACAGCTACCCTCATCCCGGGTTTGGGAGGCAGAGGTAGGGGAGCAGATCGGGGGACTCTGCACCAGGCCTAGGAGGGGCCGAGGAAATGGGTGACAATCGGCTTCCCCTGCAGTCCCACCTCCCTGATTGTGGAAGTTCCCCACCCCCACCCCACAGACAGAAGAGACCTCTCCCTCCCATGGTCTCCCTGCAACACTCACAACAGGGGGGCCAGGGCCAGCAGCTCAGGGCCCGCACGCGGAACCACCCATTCTCAGAGGCTTCCATGAAAGGTCCTGTCTAGAGTACAGGTGAGCTCCCCCGAGAGCTCATCATTTTCTTAGCACCTGTCTCCTCTGAGAATAGCCCACGTGGTACAGACTTAGGACCCTATTGGACTTGAAGCCTAATTAGTAGGCCCCAGCGAGTCCCAGCTGCTCCACGGTTATACTGATAGAAGCAAGGGCTGGAGAGTGAGGGCGGTGACCGTCCCCATCCTGCCCTGCACTGGTCAGAGCTCGCCTGGGACATCATGTTCAGAGCCTGGCCCCTGCGTGGAGAGAGCAGCCCAGACAGAACTGGGTCAGCATCCTTGGCCTGTGGGAAGGAGCACAGGCAGTTTATCCCAGGGGATCCTGGGCTGGGGGGCTGATCAAGCCGTGTTTGGGGTCCTGGGAGGAGATGGGGGTAGAAAAGGCAGAGGAGGAAGGATCTTGTTCTGTGGCCCAGGAGCAGATGAGGACAGTGAGACCCTGAGGAGTCCCATAGCAAGGTCAGACCCCGGGCCCCCCCACTCCAGAGTCTGTGCCCTTGACTGCTGCACTGGCCAGCCTGGCCGCATGAGAGGACAGAGACGGGTCTGGAATGCCCCAGAAGGGTCTGCTGTGGGCCGAACCAGGGGTAGTCATGGCACAGGGCTCCGTCAGAGCAGCATGTGTGCTGTGGTCACCTGGTGGTGGAGATGGCCTGGCAGGTGTCTTCCAGCCCTGACGTGCCAATTGTCTCCTATGTGGCTGGGGCTTGTTTTCAGAGTGGGTCGGAAGGGACTGAGAGAGCGGAAGTGGGTGGGTGCAGAGCAGCCCTGGCCAGCCCCGAGCACACGCCCGTCCTCACCACCCTCTGTGGTGACCACACATCCGCAACAGACCACGCCTGCAGGTCCAGGCTGAAACCACCGTTTTCCATGTCTCAGAGAGGGGAAGTGACCTCACTGCTGGCTGCGGGCCCCAGTTTCCCTTCCCCAAACGGAGATGGCAAATTTAGGTTTTGTATGGTTGTATAGGCTGCTTGACTCAGAATTATTTCAGAAGTATTTTGTGCCCAGACTGCAGAGGTCACAGGTCACTTAGATGGCTGCAAGTCGTTTAATTAGCAGCCTCATCTCAACACAGCCAAGAGTCAGAACATAAGCAAAAATCAGCTAAAACCTGGGCCCTTGACCCACCTTTGAGCCTCTCAGTTCCTCTCTGGGAACCCTGCTTGCTCTTTGGTTCCCCAAGGGCTAGCATTTTGGTTACAAGGTTCCCCAGTTTTGAAACACCAACACAAGTCTTGAAACCCTAACATAAGTGCTCCCTGAAATCCCACAGCATCACTCCCACTAATTACAGCGTTGGCTGCTTTCCTGGGGCTCCCAGAGGCTCCCCCAAAGTGGCAGCGCTCTGCAGCACAGTGGCCGGGGGCCCGGTGGCTCTGCCCTACCCTTGGGGTCTCAGCTGTACCCAGCAGTTGCTGTTTATAATACTGAGTCACTGAGCACAGGCTGAGAACAGGTACAGTTATGTTTACTTTAAAGAGGCCTCGAAATATGTAACTGATTTTAGATTCCCGTTAAAATGTTTGGATTTGAGAGTTGAAGTGATAAATTTCAATTATCTGGCCGACTGAGCTGGGTGAAACATCTGAGTACCCAGCTAAGTTTACCACAGGCCCCTGGGAGCCCCGCTTACAGCAAGACTGATGAGACCCTGTGAGTCATACTTGTCAGCTCCGGGTCTTCGATCAGCTCCTTTTCCCCAGATGTACTTGGGAAAGATGCCGTGTTGGTTTCCTGCCGCTGCTGTTAACAAGTTACCACGACCTTAGTGCCTTCAAACAACCCGCCACCTTCTGTGGGTCAGAAATTTGACTTGGGGCTCACTGGGCAGAAGCCAAGGTTTCAGCAAGGGCTGCGTTCATTCTGGAAGCTCTAGGAGTGAATCCATCTCCTTGCCTTTTCTAGTTCCTACAGGCCACCCACGTTCCTCCCCTGGTGGCCTGCACCTCTCTGACCCGCCTCCGTCACCACAGCTCCTTCTCTGAGCCCCCTCTTCCACCTTGTGACCACCTTGGGCTCACCTGGACAAGCCAGGATAGTCTGCCATCTCCAATTCCTTAGCTCAGTCACACCTGCAGAGTCCTTCTTACCACATCGAGTCACGAGGGACTAAGATGTGGACATCTGGGGGAACTGTCACTCTGCTGACCATGGAGAGTCCAAACTTGGTCTGGGGAGATGCTTCCGGTCACCTGGCTGCCATGAGCTCGGCTGAGGCAGAGCCCACGCCTGCCCTTACACAGGCCTGTCCCCAGGACCACAGGCTCCCAGCACAGGACAGGGGCTGGAAGTGCGGGTGCGTTGGGGGTGCAGGGAGCCTCTGCAGCCCCTCCAGCAGCGGGCTCGGTGTCCGCACTCGGCTCACTCCCTCCAGCTGAGCCTTCCTCCTCACTTTCCAGTTCGCAAGGTGCTTGCCAGTCAGCCCTCTCCAATGTGTCTTCCCACAGCCCTGAGAGGCAGCTGTCCCCACTTTACAGATGATGCCGTGAGGCCCTGAATAGCCAAGAGACACAGCTCGGTCCGTGCGGTCGGCGAGCCGTCATCTGGGCCAAGGTTTGCGGCCTGTGGACTCGCTCCCACGCCCAAGGCCCCGCGCCGGTGGTGGAGCAGCCTGAGGCTTGGGACACAGCTCAGACCTGTGGGCTCAGCAGCCTTGCCAGGTGGGACCTTCCCTCCTGAAGGCAGATTCACAGCCAGCCCATTTCAGGGGTCTCCCTGAGCCCAGGAAAGTGGAGGTGCCTTGCTCCAGGCCCAGGGACCACGGCAGTAGTTAACCATTAGCCCCAGCTTCCTCGGGCCTCGCACTGCCCTGTCTTCACTACCTCACAGCCATCTTGTGAGATGGCAGTAAAGTGACTCCCAGTGAGGCAACTGAGGCACAGAAAGGTGGCTGGGAACTCCTCTCTGTCCCTGCACTCCCACAGCTGGCACCTGCCCATCTCCCTGCCCCTCTGGAAGGACGCCCAAGTTTCCCTTCCACTGAATGGGGGTGACCCCGTAACACACTCCCCAGCTGGGCTCAGAGGACAGGGCCGTGAGAGAAAGGATGGGACGGGCCATGACCTATGTGCCTGGGGCCTGGCACACAGGACAACGCTCAGTCAGGGAGCTGTTGAGAGAGTTCCGGGCTAGGGAACAGAGAGGCTGGAGACTTGGGAGGCTGGGAAGACCAGGCAGAGTGGGGCGATTATGGTAATAATGGCTGATATTTGGGGGGACAGACTGAGCCCCATACTGTCCCAGCCTCATATAAGCACACAGCCACCCTGAAAGGTCCAGCCGATGTCACCTCTTGACACACCCACTCTCCTCCCCAGCTCCTAGCTCCTCTGTCCACCAAGGGACCACCCATCTGCCACCTCTCTTCTGCAGCCACCATCTCCAGGGTCCCTGGGTTTCTCCTAATTTCACCAACCCGTGTCCCAGGCCACCTCCTCCCACCCCTAATTCCAGACCCACACATTGTCACCTCCTGGGAGCCACCCTTCACCTGTCCCTCAGGCCCTGTACATGCAGCCTGTCCCAGGCTTCTTGCATCAGTGGGTCTTGTCACCTGCCACTCGATACCCATGTGCTATCTTGCACAGTTCTACCTAGCAAAGGCTTGTCCAGACCTAACTGGACCTCCCCTGCCACCCCCGTCTAACCTGCTCGCTTCTCTTCCACCAGCACCCTGTTTTGTCACAAGTCTAGGACCCCCCTGACTGGAGGCAGGGGTCAAGTGTGTGCCAGCTCTCATGGCTCCTCAGGACACAGCGCAGGGCCTTGCCTAGAGCAGGAGCACAGGGGAAGCCGGTTGGCTCGGAGTATGAATGAAGGCCACCTGGAGGAAGTGCCCAGGGATGGGTAGGCCCTCACTGCTCACTCTTCACCCAGGCAGGTGTCTGGCTAGGAGAGAAAGGCTGGGACCCGGAGCCTGGATGAGCCTGGCTGTGGGAAGGGACTGAGGCGAATCTGAGACAGGGGAGGCGATGACACAGGGCAGTTTCCCAGGTCAGCAGGGGCGCCAGCTGGAGGGAGAAGGTGGGTGGGCCCAGGGCCCAGGCAGGTCCCCTCGCCTCCAGCCACGGCCTCCCTGCCAACAGCGCTGAGCTCCGGGGACTGACCTCATGTTCAGGAGGAACTAGGGGTGACTTCACCCCGTCACTGAACTAGTCCCAGGTGTGGCTGGTCTCTGGGCAGCTGGGGTCCCTGGTTGAGGCCCTGAGCTCCTGGCCTCAGTTTATTCATACATGTATCCACAGTCCCTCTCTCTCTCTCTGTCTCTCGCGCACACGTGCACACACACACACACACACACACACACACACACACTACGAGTGTAGAAGGAGGTGGGTGCTGGTGACTTGGCTGCGTCGAGGGATAGGACTCAGGAAGGAGGCAGGGTGCCAGGCAGGGCATTGGCTGGCCCCAGATGGGGAGACTGAGGCTTGGAGAGGATGTGATTCACCCACAGCCACCCTGAGCTCCTGGCAAAACCAGGGTTCTTGGCACCGGGTGCTGGCACCTTGGGGGACCAAGTCTGGCTAGAGGGCGCAGTCCGGCCCCTGTCCTGAGAAGGCCCAGAGCACTTACCCAGAAGTCCCTTGACTTCCATTGGAGCATGAGGCCTTATAGCTTTCCCCACTCTCAGGGCCTCAGATGAAATTTGAATCTGATTCTAGCCAGTCTATAAGCTCATCCCATGAAGTATGAAAGCCATGGGAGACTTCACCTCCACGGGCAGCTAACACTGCATGCTTCTGAGTGCCACTGTCCCAGCCCCTGGTAATGAGAGTGAGGAGGGGGCGGACAGGCCCTCCCCGAGACTCTGAGGGCGGGTTCTAGGTGATAGGACTGCTGATGGGGGTGGCTCCCCTGCTGCTGTGAGGGCAGGTGGGTCAGGGAGCACCTACCAGGAGCCACGGGCTGAAGCCCAGCTGTCAGGTGTAGAGAACTTGGTCGGACAGGGTCTAGGAGGCCCGGCATCCAGCAGAGAATCCAGGCGGGGGAGCTGGCTCATGGGCTGGCACGGGCAGGAGGGTGCCGGGATGCAGCTGGAGGCCAGAGGGCAGGGTCTGCGGCGGGGCTCATGGAATGGTGTTACAGAGAGGATGGCCAGCCAGCTGTGTGGGAACAACCCCTGGGGCCTTGAGGGCGATGCTGCCATCTGTCTCCTGGCAGAGGCGGCCCAGGCCAGGGAGGTGAGGGGTTTACACGGCTCTTCTTGCGGCTGGGCCTGGGGACTGTGGACACTGCGGTCCTGGCTTTTTGCCCCTGGATGGCCTCGGTAATCTCTTCTCCTCTTGGTGCTGTAAGGTAGGAAGGCGATTCCCGGTCCTCCAACCTCAGGGTCTGTGACTGGGACCCACCGGGACAGGATGCCTGGGCGAGAACTTCATCAATCAGAGTGGCCAGTAGACGCACCTGGGGTGACTCTCATGGGGTCTGCCCAGCTCTGAGGCTTTGTGTAAATGCCACCTGATTTGTGGCAGTGCCCTCCCAGCGTCCCTGTGACTCACGTCCCCACACCTGCACCAGGGTCACACAGCCAGCCCTTGCCCTACACAGATGCAGAAAGTTCCCCTGTGCCATAGAGCTTTCCACCCAGAGGGGGCCCTTGGGGTAGCTGAAAATGGAGGTGTGCCCCACAGAGAGAAGGCGGCCCTGCCCCGATGGCTCCTCGCACTCTGCGCCATCCCGCTGGGGGCTGGGCACACTTGACCCCCACGTGCCCCTCCTGGGCCTGAACCTTCATCTCAGAGACAGTGTTCCCGGCCCCTGCCTGTCCCCCAGCCCCTTTCCTGTCCCCCAGCCCCCTCCCTGTACCCCAGCCTCCTCCCTGTTCTGCCTTAACTCTCCCTCTGGATTGGGTCCGGGGGGTCCCAAAGCCTTCAGTGATGTGACCTCAATGTCCTTTGGTGCCTAATCACCCCTCCCCCACACCCACTTCCTGATGGTTTTGCTGATCTGTGTGGGCCCCCTGCCCTGCCGCACTCAGGAGAGCCCAGAAGTGCCAATACTGATTGTCCACTGGAGCTGCAAATGGAAGGCACCCCGAAGAGCCCAAGGCACCATTTTTTGTCTTCAGAAGGGCCCCCGATTATAGAAACAGATGAAACTGACCAAGTGCCTCGGTCCCTGCCCACGGGTTCCCTCCCGCCCCACGCCTGGGTGGGCCCGACCCCTCCAGCCCACCCTGGCCTCCTTCAGGGCTTCCCTCTAGCTGGCTCCAGCTGAGGCCAGGCCAGACGGTGGCTGCAGACCAGGTGCCAGCTGCAGACTGTTGGCTAGCGAGTAGCCAACGCTCAGGGCTCCCTGTGGCAAGATTCTGTACCAAGGCAGCTGGGGTTGCTTCTCAAAGTTGGAAGTTTCAGGTTGCTCAGCCAGGTGTATCTGTGTTTTAAGGACTGTGCATGTGCTGTCAGAGCAGGGACACCCAACTGTAGTTTTGCCAACCATGACTCTTCCTGGTCTGTTGTCCTGGCCTAGGCTTGGGAGCCAGACCTGGGTTCCGTGCCGACGTCACCATGCCAGAGTCACACACGGCTCTGAGCCTCAGCTTTCTCTTTTGTAAAAAAAGGGTGGTCGTCTCTACCTTGAAGCTGCCTGAGCTAGACACTGGGCGCACAGCACCCAGCAGTGTGGGTGGCACTTGCCGGGTGCTCGATCACGTTTCTCTCCCCTGCTCTCCTTCTCTGGCCCTTAGCGTTTTACTAGCTCACTCGGAGGGCCAGTGAGGAAATCAGCCTCAGTGGCAAGTCCCCGGCAGCGAGGCAGGAAGCCCGGGGCCTGCCTGACCTTGGTCACGTTGTAGGTGAGGCCGTAAGAAGGGGGACTAGCAGGGTGAACAAACCTTTTTCAGAAGCCAGCCAGGTGCCCACACTCTGGACCCCTCCAGGAGGCCCGCCCAGCCCACTCTGGAGAGAGGGGGCAGACGCAGGCTCCGAGTGCCAGGTCACTCTGCCCTGCCCCCGGGCCCGGCCCCAGAAAGTCACAGGGTAGGGCGGTCAGTGGGGTGCACCAGTGCTGAAGGCCCGGCGTGGAAGCAGGGAGGTTTGTGCGCAGGTGCTGGCCCGGCCTCCTGCAGCCCTCGTCCCTGGGACAGCCATCAGGAATCTGGAACAAGGCTTCCCCTCTGAGCAGCCTTGGGGCTGAGTCTCTGTGTACCTAGATGACTTTACCATTCCCAGCAACCTGCAAGGGTGCCGTTCAGAGTTACAAGTGAGGCTCAGAGAGGTGAGGGCTGGCCCAGCTTCACCCCATCCCACTGCACCACACTCCGGCCAGGGTCCTGCGTCCCCGCTCCGCACGGGGCCTGGCACAGAAGGACTCGGAGTGTCGCTGCTGTTGGTGGGTGTTCCAGGGAGAAGGGCCTGACACTCAGCCTCCCTGGTCACACGCAGCTGGCGGGGCAGCAGAGCCCCAAGGAAGGGTCACCGGCCAGGTAGCCTTTCTCAGGCTGCTTCCGCTCTCCGAGCCTCCTGAACCTCCTGTAGGACAGGTGTCCGATCCTGCCTCTCTCCCTCCGGAGGGTGGCCCCGAGCGAGAGGCTGCACGCGAGCCCGCTTCGTCTGCCCTCAGCGCCCCTCCACTTGATGGCCAGAGTAGAGGCAGGAGCCCGGCGCGGGGAGAAGGCTGGCTGCCGGGCCCCTGCTCCTGCCGTCTGCTTTGATATAAACCCTCGGTGTCCTCCTGGGCCATTTGAGGTCCCTCAAACCATACGAAGAAACCTCCCCAGGATCTGCCCGTCTTGCTCTTGGTTGGCCTCTCCCCTGCCCTCCGCCGCCCGCCCCTGTTGCCGCAAACTGCAGGGCACCATCCTCAGGCCCAGGAGGTTCTGCCCTGTGGGTGCTGGGGTGAAAACCCCCACCCCCCCACCCGGCAGGCCTGTGGGAAGGCGTAGCCCCTGAAATCTCAGGCCCATCTGGTGCCTCCAGAAGACAGTTCTGACAAAAACCCACCTCACAGCAAACTGCGGGGCCGAGTTCCCAGGCAGATGGAGTCTGAGGGGTGGTGTGGGCCTCCTGGCCCGTGACTTCGGCACGGCTGGGCTGCGGTCAGCAAAAGCCCCAAGGGGACCTCATGGTCACCCGGCCATGTGCTGAAAGGCCAAGTCCAGGATCACTGAGGCCGCCTCAGGGCCAGGCCAGCCTCTCAGGGATTGTGGGCCGAAGGGGTCCGGTGGCCTCAGACGTGACAGAGCGGGGGGTGGGGGGTGGCCAGTGGGGCCTTCTGAAGCCACTTTTCCTACTTGCCCTCAGACTCAGGCTGGGAGCCCCCTCCTTTGTCGAGGCTGCAGTCCTGGCCTCCACGACCACCCTGCCTCCAGCTGCCCTGACCTCCTTCTCCCACAAACCCCCCACCCACTGTCACCCTCACATCAGCCACCAGCATGTGTCCCGGGGCCCAGCTACACTTAGAGGCCGTGGCACCCCAGGCTGCGTTCATCCGGCACCCTGGCCTGGTGGTGTGTCCCCGCACGGGGGTAAGAGCCACCCTTTGCAGGTGGCTCTCAGGAGTGGACGCCTGCCCTGCCAAGGCAGAGCAGGGGGTTCCGGACAGAAGTGGAGAGGCAGGGACGCAGAGACAGTGTGGGTAGGAGCAGGGTTCTGGCGGACAGGGATGGGGTTCCGCCCCCACTCCCTGCCGAGTGGCTGGGGAAGCCACTTCTCCTGTCTCGGCCTGACTCTTCTCACTTTCCAAAGGGCCTCCAAGCGGAAGCTCAGCCCCACTGTGGGGCACAGTGAGGGACACAAGCCTGCTGACGATGCTTATGACAGCCGCTGGGCGTCCCGGATGTCAGGGGAGCATGTGGAGACTGGGCAGCGAGGGAGACCAGGGCCGCTGTTAAGGACCTTGCCAAGGAGCGTGGTTTTTATCCAAAAGTGATGGGAGCCATGGAAGGCTCAGGAATCAACTGAGGGAAGAGGGTCGGAGTCAGAGAGTCAGGGCTGGGCCAGGAGAGCCAGCAGCTGCCCCCTGGCAGCTGGTGCAGCGCACCTCAGCCTCCATCGCGCCTCCCAGTGCCCGTGACTCAGGCTGTTGCTGGTCCCCTGTGCCGTCAGGTTCTTCTCAGACGCCGTCCCCAACCAGGCCAGCCAGGGGACAGGGGCTCAGTCACCACACTTCCTCTCATTCTTCCCGGGCCTCCAGAGTCCTGTTTTCACATCTGCTCACTCAGCAGAAATCGGGCCCCTCGCTGTGCTGGTCCTGCACAGGGCGCCAGGCACTGAGGCCACCCTGACCCAGCTCTGCCTGGAGAGTGAGTGGTCCCAGGGGACTCCCACAGGTGAAGCTCAGGCGCTGGCAGAGCCAGCAGGGGCCTCTTGAGTCGTGCAAAAGGCAGGAGGCTGGGCCGAGGGCGCCTCCCTGAAGGTCCCACAGAGCCCAGGCTTGGGGGTGGTGGGCTGAGGGGTGGGAGGTGAGCCCAGGTTCCGTGAGAAAGGCAAGGTCAGGGCCCTCTTCTGTCTGTCTCCCCTGATAAACCACTCACCCCTGAGGCCTGGGTCAGTGTCAGGTTCATCTCTACTGCTGCTCTCTCAAGGCCAGCCAGCACCAAGGGAGTCATTCCCAAAGTGCTGGGTGGACAGAGGAGTGAATGCACCCACTGTCCCGCTGGGCTGAGGCCTCACAGGACCAGGGATGGCGTCTAAGGCAGCACAGAGCAGAGGCTCAGAAAAGAACTGTCAGGTGAATCAGCAGCTGACTTTGGGGACTGAGGTTCCCCATGCAGCGGTTCTAAGGAATGACACCAAGGGTGAGCACATTGTCACAGCTAGGGCAGTGTGCGAGGCACCGGCACGCCTGCATCTTGCGTGGGCCTTGCAGGAACTAGGGGGTGAATGTTACCATCTCCCCGTCGCACATCCGGACACTCAGGCTCTGACAGGTGAAGGGGCTTGCCCGAGCTCACGGGGCGGCGTCCGGAGCTGTTTCTGCCTCTGTGGCTCGCGTTTCAGCCACTGCACTGACTGACACTGTCCCTCCAGGCCTGACCTCGCCCCAGATCTAGGGCAGTGCAAGCAGGCAGCACCAACTCAAGGGGAGCCCTGCCGTCCAAGCCCATCCCTCTGTCGAGCCCTGGCCAGGCGGCACGCCAGGCCAGCTGAGTGGCTGCCCTTCCCCGTTCAGCACCTGTCTCACCTCTGTGTCCGGGGCCTCTCACAGGGCGCGGCGCAAAGCAAGGCTCCCCCTGGGAAAGACTGAAGACTGGCCTTTTAACACATCTGGGCTTCTCCCGCCTGCTGAAAGGCTTCACTCCCAGGCCCTGTCCCGCTTTAGGCCCCCAACCCCGTGCACAGCCTTCCCCCCTTCGCCTGTCCAGCCTTGTGGGGTAAGAGTTCTCCCCACTCGCCGGGTGAGGGGCCAGGTACCGTGGGCTCATATCTGCATCCTCAGGCCCCCAGCTCTGCTGCCCCACTGCCGACGCCCTGAGGATCCCCTAATACCAGGCCCCGGTGATCTCTGGTCTTGGGGAACAGAGAGGCGAGGCTGTTCTTTGAGGCACTCAGAGAGAGGGCTGGGGGAGTGGCCCAGGCTGAGCGCCACCCCAGGCAAGGAGCCCCTTCTGCAGCGCCCCGTAGCTTCTGCTTGGAAATGCCCAGAGACGAAGCTCTCAGCCTGTATTGTACACTTCAGTCTCCGACCCCCACATTAGCCCAAAGGACTGGCTACACTGTCCCCTTTCCTGTATGTGTCATGCGTTACAGTGTACGTCTGCTGACCTCCAAACAACACAGCCAAGGTGGACACGGCGGGAACAGCCCACTTGTGCTGTGTAAGGTGCGCTGGGGGCAGGTGCAGGAGCCTGCCCAGGGCCCCCGCGAGGGTGGCTTTGAGGACAAGGTAATGCTGGTTGCTCATTCTGCTCGCCCCTTCACCGCCCAGCATAGAACCTGGCACGGGGTTCGCTCTCAGCATTACTACGTGAGCCCGAAGGTGCTGGCTACCCAGAGTGAGGCTGTGGTTTGGAGGAGAAGGACCGCTGCGGAGTCTGCAGGTCACATCGCAGCACACTAGTGTCCTGGCCCAGAACAGCAGCAGTAAGAACCAGGCCAGAACCCAATGTTAAGGAAGCAGCAAGGCCAGGCCCGGAGGCCCAGGCAGGGTTGGGGGAGGGCGCCTCCTGGGGTGCGTCCTTGGGGCAGATAGAGGTAGCATTAGTGGAGACAGAGAGCACTGGGAAAGGAGCCATGTGGGAGGGAGCTGGACAGTCGATTGCGTGCTTGGCTGTGCGGGCCTGGGGCTGGGGCTGGCCAGAGACAGAGATTGGAGGCTGTCAGGTGGGTTGGAGTTAGACCCAGCAGGCCCCACCATTTCTGCCGCTTCCAGCCACACTGCTTTGGGCAGATTCCCAGTGCCGTGCGCCAGTTCCTCGCCTGGGAGGTGGAGGGTGCAGGAGCCGTCTCACAGAGCCTGTGTGAGGGTGGGGAACGTGAGGCTCGGAAAGCTGGGTTGGGCCTAGGCAGGTGATGCTGGTGGGATGGGGTGGTCAGCATCCAAGAAGAACCTAAAGGGCCCTTCTGGGGACCCAGGGCCCCTTGTACCAGCATTGTCTGGGGTAACACATGAGACCGAAAGTGTGCACAGTACAGGGGAGAGACCTGCGCTGAGGGCACAGAGAATGGGTGACCATCCAGTCTTGACTCTACCCCCTTCTCGGCCTCCATCTGCCCAGTGGGCAGGTGGGGCCAGGAGGTCTCCCAGACCCCCCTGCTCTGGAGGCCCAAGGTTCTGAGTCCTGCTGGGGCCTCAGAGACAGGAAGGGGAGAGCCCGCAAGACCCTTGAAGCCTGCTTGGCCAGGACTGTTTCTCAGGGGCACAGCCTCCAGTGGCCACGCCACATCCCACCTCCACCACCACGGAGCAGCCCAGCAGTCACCCCATCGTCACCAAGTAAGGCCGCCCAGCTGTGCCCCAGCCTGGCTCCCGGCACCTGCCGCTGTCCCCCCGAGCCTTAATTACCTGCACCTGGAAAACAGGCAGGTTCTCTGCCCTCCTCTCCAGAGAAGGGTCTCCTGCAGGGAAGGCTGAGCAGGCACGCGGGGTACCCTGGCTCAGGACTTGAGGGCAGGAGGTGGGATTTCGCTCTCTGGTTGTAACATCAGGAGAGGAAACACACATTTGTTGAGTGCCTTCTCCGGGCTGGGCCCCCGGCCAGGCGCCGTTAGGCGTGGGCCCCCCACCTCAGCCCTGGGAGGGAAGGCTTGCCGCCCTCACCTGCCAGGTGCAGGTGCTGAGGTCATGCCCTGAGGGATGGCCTACCTATGTCACTCAGTGAGTGGCAGACCCAGAGTCACACCCTGGCCTCCCCACCTCCACTGTCCTGGTAGACGGTCGGGTAGGGAGATGAGAGGACCTGAGCAGGTGTGTGCGGTCAGAGCTCGGCCTGTGCTAACGTCGAGGCCAGCCTGCGTGGGCACTGGGAGGGCGGTGGCCTTCTTTCTGCATCTGGGACTTGGGCGGCTCCTCCTGGAGGTGGTCTTTGAGCTGGGCCTTGAACCATGAGCAGGCAGGAGGCCTCCAAGCTACTGGGCAGCACACTCCTAGGCAGGGAAGCAGAGCTGCCCCCACCCTGCTGGAGGGCTAGCGTGTGTGGAGACACCCCGAAATGCTGGGGAGAGGCAGAGGCAGGGAGACGTGCCTTTGGGAAGTAGTGACGGCTTGTCAGATCGTGCGTGGTGCAGATGTCAGCCTCAAGACGAAGGGCCAGTGGCCCCTGCAGCAGGCAGCGCCTGTGTTCAGGATGCTCAGGACAACACCCTCCGTGGCTGCCCACAGAGTCACAGAGGCGCACACACACACACGCACAGAGGGGAAGCCGGGCTTCCTCCTCTCCCAGCTCCACCCACCCCTCACAAGTTGAAGTTCAAAGGAAAGGCATTAGCAGCAGGGACTCCTCGCACCGAGGGATATGTGTTCATTTAGTCACCACTCCTGCGTTCTTCCCCAGTCTCCTCCCAAAGAGAACCGAAGGCAGCTTACAGGAATGCAGACACCACAGGACAGACAGACAGAAAAAACCAGTTTGGGGAGACTTCAGGGAAAAGGCCACTGGGCCAGGCTCCCAGCGGAAGCCACGGTAGGCAAGCTGGGGGTTTCAGAGTATAAGACATGGGGGCCCTTGGCTCTTCACTTCCCAGCAGCAGAGAGGAGAGGGAAGCCCACTCAGCACAGCTCCCACAAGATCAAAGCACTCCAGATGCTCAGGAAGAGACTCAGGTTGAAAGGCTCAGAGGCCCGGGAACTAGGCTCCTCCACGTGCCCGGGTGACCCCGGCCGTGCCAGCCCCTTCTGTGGGCCTGGGAACGATCACTCTCACCATGCGATGGGCTCAGTGACCTCAGCTGTGCCCCCGCCTCTCCAGCCCCTTTGAATCTGCAAAAGAAAAAAAGCACTAGACTAGCTTCAAGTGGACAAAAAACAGACGCCTCTGGCTTATCGTTCAGTGAGAACAGATGTTGGGCTGAGAGTCTCATCAAGGTGATGGATGGTGTGTGAGCTCTGGGGACCTCTCCTTGCCCCTCACGGCCAGGGCCACAAGCCGTTCCATGTTGACATGAGTTTGGGAGCCCCAGTAACCACCCATCTGGGTTTGAAGTCTAAGGTCAGGCAAGGCAAGCGTTGAGAATCTGTCCCAGATAAACACCAGCCAGGCTGATCTCAGCACTGGCCCCCGTAGTAGCATTGCCCCTGTTGGCGGTAATCTGCACAGGCCCAGTGCCCTGCGGTTTGCAGTTTTCCCATCCATCGTCATCACAGTGGAAAGGTGTCATTCTCCCATCTTACAGATGGGGAGCCTGAGGTTCAGAGAGGCCCCACAGCTAGAGTGGATCAGAGCCAGAACTTGAACCCAGGTCTCCTGTCTCAGGAGATCCCCTTGTGGGTGGGGAAAGGCGATGGCTTCTGTCCGAGGAGACTGAGAATCTCTGTCTCTTTCCCTTCTCAGAAACGTGTGCAGTAAATAACGGAGGCTGTGACCGGACATGCAAGGACACAGCCACTGGCGTGCGCTGCAGCTGCCCGGTTGGATTCACGCTGCAGCCGGATGGGAAGACGTGCAAAGGTCAGTACTCGCTGCCTCCCTGGCCTGGCCTGTGTCTGCACAAGCCAAGTCAGGGCTGCGCGGTTGGGCTGGGGTGCGACCACATGTGGCTGTGGGGGTGTGGATGGTCAGGTGTCACCTGCTTTTCTGCTGGAGAAGCCGAGAAGAGGGAGAGTCAACACCAGTGCTCCCCGACAGTGCTCAGGGGAACCCTGCTTCCACTGAATAGCAATAGGTTTAAGCGGGGTTCTGATATCAAAGAATGTGGCTGCACCCCAGGTTAAACAAACAACGTGTTTCTCTACTTTGGGCTTCCTGGGCCAGCCGTGGCCTCCCGGGGGCGGGATGGGGCTGTTTCCCCGCGCTCACCTCAGCTGTAGTCTGTCTGGCACAGCTGGGTGGCAGCATGGCACAGGGCTCCAACTAGGACAGGACTGTCTTCTTGTCAGCATTGGAAAAATGAGGACACTGTATCCTCGCCCCTGGAGGAGGGACGTTGTTGGGGGATCTCAACTGAAGGACTAAGGGTGCAAAAGGACCTCAGTTTGCAATTAGAAGATAGGGGTTGGGAGTGTCAGGAATGGGCTGGCCTGGAAGTGAGAGAAGGTCGAGCTTTCTCTGCCCGCCCGCTGTCCCTCCTCACCCCACATTTCCTGAGGGCCTCCGGGGTGCTCAGCAGTGTCGGGGATCCCTCAGGAAACAGGAAGCAAGGGGGCTGGAAAGCCAGAGTTGGCAGAGCCCTAGGACTGAAGGGGCCAGCCCTGCAGCATGGGGGACCAGCCCAGACAAAGACCTGGGGTGTTACAGACCCCCTGAGCTGCGGGCCTCGGGCAGGGACTCAGCCCCTGAGAAGGGTGAGGTGTACCCCTCCGCACTGCCCATGCCCCAGGCCAGCCCGGGAATTCCTGCTAGGCTGGCCACCCTCTTCCTACCATCCTGCCAGGAAGTGGGGAGGGCTTGCAGCCAGCATGGAAGGGGAGGGGTGCTTGAACTCCCAGAGCCGAGTGGGTGAAAATATTGACAGCGGAGGCTTAGAGCGATTTTAAATAGTCTGAGATGGGCTTTTTTAAGCCTGCAAAAATAGACAACGTGTGACTTCTCCTTCCCAGACACTTTGCTGGGAAGAACCTAGTGATTATTGACAGAAATAACAGTTTTTCTGCCTATTTATTTGAAAATAAAGCCCTTCTGTAACCCTGGCTTGGCCCACTTAGAGCGAGGTGTGTTCCTGGTGGGCGAGTGGGCGGGCAGGGGCTATCTGCGGCCTTGCCCCATGGGCTTCATGCCAGGAGGACTGGCCAGGCGTCCACTGCAGACCCAGCCATCCTCCCAGCCCAGCAATGTCACAGCAGACCCGGCCAGTTGCCCCAGCAACCAGGACAGAAGAGGGTAGAATCGGGCCAGTCCGCCCTCTGCCCAGGGCACAGCGCTGACCCAGGACGAGGAGGGCAGGGTATGGCTTCATTTCTGATGTGAGACCAGGAGCTCAGCACTGGGAGCCGGCCTGTCTGGGCCAGAAAGGGACCTTGGCCGTCACATGGCCCAAGAGGAGCACCTGAGGGTGCTGTGGCTACTGCCCCCCGCCCATGCATTGGTGGCCTGAGCTTCCATCCTCACCCCACTGCGAGTCTGGGTAGGGGGAGGTGGCAAGGGGAGCTGTCCACACAGCCCAGGCCCACCAGTCTGAGCCCCCACCATCTTTCCACCATGTGGCTCCTCTTGGAACACCTGGGCCCTTTAACCAGAGCTGCCTCTTTGCCTTTAGCCAAACCTCCTCACTCCCACTGTCCTGGAATCAGGAATCCTCTCGGTCACTCATGTACCACATGGGTTTTCTGGGCTTCTCCCCTGCGCAGGTGCTAGGGAGACAGAAACGATTGAAACAGAAATTCCTTGTCCTTGGGGATCTTCTATTGAATAAAGAAGACGCATTTTAATTTTTCAGAATCACCAAGATAAGCGTGTACGACAGAGTGCTTGGTGCCGGCCGCTGCCGGCTGGTACCGGAGAGCGAGGCCAGGCCTGGGCGGGGGTGGGGGGGTCTGCAAGGACGCAGCAAGAGGCTCCGATCCAGGCAGCATTTCCAGCAGCACACGACTGCTGTGCAGAGGCGTGGGGTTTCAGGTCCCAAAGCAGCCAGTGTGGCTAGATCTGGGGGCGATTCAGGGAGGGCGGGCCAGGGCAGGGGTTGGCCCTTCATCCCACAAGCATCAGTGAGGCCCCAGACGCCACTGGGCAGGGGCGGCACAGGCCAGGTTTTCATTCTGAGCCAGTCCCTCTCACTGTTTGCACGGGGGTTTCTCGCAGGGTCCGGCTCGAGGCGAGAGTGGCTGGGGCCATGGGGTGGCAGTGGCAGAGAAGTGCAGTCTGGATATTGTCACAGACGTTAGAACTTAAGGATCGTGGGACTAGTCTAGAACTACATAATACAGACATCTTTATGTCTTCAAATCAGGGGACCCTGGAAACCAAGCGACCTCCAGACCCAGGGTTTGGCGTCCTAGAGCCTTGGGCTGACAGCCCAGGTTTCCTGGGGCCTGTCTGGGGAGGTGCAGGGCAGGTGCGGGACTCAGCGGGGGCAGGCCAACTGGGGGTCCCAGCAAACCTGAGGCCCTGTGCGAGCCCGTCACACCCTTACTAGAGCTGGGGAGGTGGTGCTTGCCACACTCTGACCCCCAGGCAGCCGGCTACATCAGCCTGGTCCGCAGGCGAACATGCCTCCCACCTCCTGTCCAGTTGCTATGACAGCCCCTGAGCTGCCCAGATGGGGAAGGGGATGGGATTAGGGGGTTCCAGAAGGACTGAGGCTCTCCTGAGGGGGTAAGCCCCATCTGCACATTTAATCTTAATGAATGATGCTGGAAAGGTGCCTGTTAGCAGCCCAGTTTGCAGATGGGGAACCTGAGGCACAGAGAGGTGCCTTTCCTTGCCCAGGATCACGGAGTGAGCTGGGGCAGAGTGGCAAAGAGCCTCTGTTCTCCTTCCAGCCAGAGGCTTTTAGCTTGAACCTCACCCATCTTCCCGTAGTCCCCAGGGGAGAGGGTGATGGACGTGCCCAAGCCTCTGCCCTGGACAAGCCCTCACTGGACTTGTCTGCTTCCTCTGGAGGTTGCAGGGTGGGCGTGCTGTCCTGGAGAAGGCCCCTCTTCAGAGGCAGCTGGAGCTGGGCTCAAATCTGGCTCCTCCTCGGAGCTGTGACCTCCTCTGTAAAGGGGGAGATCTGACCCCCTACTTGTCTGGACTATCACATGGGACTTTGCCAGAAAGTGCTTGGCCTGGCTGCCAGCAGGAGGTGGTGTCCTGTAGGGGCAGTGACCACTAGGGGTCCTAATACTTACTCTGGACGTGGGCTCCTCCTTAGGCAGCTCTGCTCCTGAAATACGGGCTTTGGAGCATGTGCAGAGTTTGAAGTGCTGAGAAGCCTGTCTTTAGCAGTCACTTCAGTATGTACACACAGAGCACTGACTATGTTCAGAGAGGTCAAGACCCCCAGCCGATGAGCAGCAGAGCCAGACTCAGAGCCAGGTCTGGTGAACCACACACACCCCGGCTGCCTTTCTTCAGGGGGCCACCTCAGGTTCCCCTCCCTTCCCATCTTCCTGGTGCCAATATCATCAGAATATGCAAACAGAATGGGTCTTTGGGGCGAAGGTGCCTCTGGGAGGCCAGCCAAGGGCAAGGTGATGACAGGCCCGCCCACTGGGGGTCCTCTGTTCCCCAGAGCCCAGTCCTGCCCAGGCCTCTGCAGGAAAGCAGCTCTGGGGCCTGCCCCCGCCCAACTCCCTGTGCCTGTTCCCCTCCCAAAGACCCCGAGGTTGGCCCCGCTGCAGGCCTCAGCCTTGCTCTCTTTAAAGCTCCCTATTCTCCCCATGTTTTGTGAGTTTTATTTTGTGTTGGGGAGCCTTCTGTGGGAATGCCGCCTTAGGACTTTTCAGCAGGTTCAAGTCAAGGGAGCAGCATGGGGAGAGGCTGGGCCCAAGACGGGAGCCCTTGGAATAGGTCCTGGTCTCCTCCGTGGGGCAGTGAAATGGGGACAGGCTGACCTTGCTCACGAGGGGTGTCCGGCCTCGTGCTCAGGCCAGGCTCAGCGGGTGCTGGGGTCTGAGTCAGCAGCTCTGCTACGGTGCAGCCAGTGGCCAACACAGCAGAAGCCCTTCCCTCTTCCATCTCCTCTTTTTGTCCCCTCCAAATCAGGGTGACACCACCCTGAAAGTCATCTACTTCTGTCTCCAACTGCTGGGTTGGGGCTGAGGGCGTGGAGTGTGACCAGCACTGGGGTCCCAGGGGTCGGGGTCCAAGAGGAACTCTGGAGGAAGAAGAGGCACCTCAGGGACAAGCTCTCTGACAACTCGGTCCGCCAGGTTGACCAGCAGCCTGGGGAGCAGAACCCAGATGAGCAGGGCCAGGGGGAGGGAGGGAGCTCACCTGGGTCAGGGGGAAGTTTTTGAGGCATCAGCCAGCAGGCCCAGCTGTGAGGGAGGAGGCTCCCGTCACTCCAGGTGTGCAAGCAGAGGCCGACTGGCAGGGACGCTCAGGTGACCTTCAGGGCACATACCCAACCCGTGAAACGCTGAGTGAAGAGACAGCGCAGACCCTCGGGCAGGCCCGGGAGGGGAGCAGGAAGAACCAAGCCGGGAGGTCGGGCAGCCCGGGGACACCCGCCTCCCGGCACAGCGCCTCAGCCAGTCGCCACCTTCCACGGCTCAGTCTCCCTGTCAGTGAAACAGGAGCAATGAACCTGCTTCTCAGAAGCGTGGTTGGGCGCTGAGAAAGCGCCAGCGCCGTGGGGGTGTTATTTCATTGGCTCCTCCCGCTGTTCTTCAAGTAGGGGCGCTTCTGAGTCTCATGTTATGACAGGGGATCCGGGCTGCAGGGCCCGGGAGCTTGCCCAGAGTCACCGCTGCCCTGCGGGGAAGCAGCCTGCCTGTCCCAGGCCTCACTGCCCCCTGGGCTGCCTCCCGGAACAAAAGGGCTCGGGGTGTCATCAACCCTGTCGTCTTGTGGGGTACAGTAGACATCAGCTCCTCAACCTTCTATACACAAATGCTGGGCGCGCCGAGTCCCAGGGGGTGGCGTGGCCCGTCCTCTGCACCCCCACGGCTGGGGGCCCAGCCCACCCCTGCGCTCAGCTGGGGCACCCACCGCAGCCCTGGGCCCTGGGCGGCAGGCGAGTCAGGGTGGGGGAGTCCCGGCCGGTGGTCCTGCAGTGCCCCCACCCTCGCCCCCACCGCCGAGCCCACCCTCCTCATCTCCCCCGCCCGCTTGGCCCCCACAGACATCAACGAGTGCCTGGTCAACAACGGGGGCTGCGACCACTTCTGCCGCAACACCGTGGGCAGCTTCGAGTGCGGCTGCCGGAAGGGCTACAAGCTGCTGACGGATGAGCGGACGTGCCAAGGTGAGCTGCCAGCTGGCCCGGGCAGCCCTGGTCCTAGTGGGGTCCTTCCCCCTCGGGGGCTCATACAGCCCTTGGGGAGGAGGTGAGCCCGGGGTGGGGGCCACCCACCTGCTGGGCTGGGCCTGAGAGGGTGGGTGTAGTTTTTCTGTCCCTAGCATGTGCTCTTGCCCTCCCTGTCTTCCCTGTCCTTTGCGACTCTAGAGGCCCCCAGAAGCCACCCAGTCCACCCTGTCCCCATTATCGATGGGAACCTGAGGCCCAGGGAGGGATCAGCCGAGTCCCAGGTGGCACAGGGAGTCCTGCCTGGCTCCCCTGGTGGCTTCGGAGGCAGGATGCTGCCACCTGGTGGAAGGTGTGCACATGGCGGGTGCTCGCCAGCAGTCCTTCCTCAGGGTCTCTGGGCACCTGCCAGGAGCAGGGGTAATGGGAGGAGAAATTTGGGCAGAAGCCGAGAATTACAGCCCAGGGCAAGTTCAGCAGAGAGAGTCCAGAGGATGGGCAGCAGAGAGGGTGGTCAGGAAAGGCTCTCTAGAGGAAGGGACATTGGTGAAATGCTTGAAGGATGAATAGGCATCTTCCAGGAGGAGCCAAGGAAGTGACCCATCCAGGAAGTGGCACGGTTGGGCTGAAGGGGCTTGAGGGACCACAAGGAACCCTTTGGGGCTGAATGAGGCCCCTGAGAAGGAGACAGCTTTGGGGAAATGTGCAGAGGGAGGGGCCAGGGTGACCTGGGCGGTGAGGGAGTGGCCCTGTTCCATTATGGCTACCCTGTTGTCATCCAGTCGTTTCATCTCCACGTGGCTGCATCTGGCCATGGGCCTTGCAGCTTCTGCCTCTTAGTGCCCCTCAGAGGCTGGCCTGGGGCAGCACAAGGCCCTGAGTGGCCAGGGATGTGCTCCCCCAAGGGCTCCAAAAATGATGAGAGCAGAGGCTGGCAAGGCAGGGCCAGCCTGTCCTGGGGCTCATCACGTGACCCAAGCCAGTCGGTTCCCCTCCCTGGGCTCAGCCTCTTCATTCCTGGTCGGGCACCTGGCCCGGTCTTCCTCTCGGGCCTCCTGGGAGTGTAGCATCTGTGCAGGCCCCGATCGGGGCTCCTCTGCACTTTGACTTTGTTTCTCTGTCTGCCATACCGCATTCTGTGGGCAGTGAGGGAGGCCCTGGACTTTGCATTCCCTGCTGCCTTGAGAGAGGCGGGCAGCTGCCGAGGAAGGGGCAATGGCAGGACTGCTCTGGACTCTGACTGATTTCTCCACCCTCTCCAGACTCATCTCTCTGAGGCCTGGGGCTCTGGCCATGCCCCCTAACCCTGGCTTCAGCACAGCCCCTGGGTCCCCAGTTCCAACAGGGAGGGGTCTAAGCTTCCCTGCTTGGCACTCAAGGCCCTTGGGATGCAGACCCCAGGCACCTCCCCTGCCCCCCTGAGCTCCACACGATCCCCGAGGAGCCGGTGCTGCCACCTCCCAGTCTTTGCCTGGAGTGCCCCTCCCCGACTCTCCTTCCTTCACTCCAGTCTGGCCCTATCCTTCAGGGTCTAGCCCAGGTGCCACAAGCGCCATGAGATCTTTCCAGACCAGCCTCCCCACCAGAGGAATCACATCCTCCTTTGAGCACACGCAGTGTGATTCCTTCCTTGTGCTGTGTTACTACAAACACGCATATGTCACGAGTACATCTGTAGTCACGTGAACAAAAGTATTCAAAGAATGAACTCCAACTGCAGTGCTCATGGGGAGGCAGGTCAATGTCTGCTTTGCCCTCAGGACCCCCATCAACTATCCCACAGGAGCCATTGTCCTCAGAACTTATGGCCAGGACAGACTTGTCCCCTGTGAACACGTGGTCCATTTCCTCCTTTCCAGTAACAAGTGCTCTGTGACCTTTCCTCTTTCCCTTTTTACCCTGGCTGCCAGGGTGGTCAGAATCAAATTTCATGTACTGTCAAGGCTGCTTTGTTATTCCTTGTGGGTAGCATATTGCCCCCTAACCCCCTTTCTGTCTGTGCTGTTTTCCTTACTCTCTCAAGAGACATCTTGGGGTGATGGGAAAACACACTTCGGTCGGCATCCAAGGTCTATTTTCATATCCCAGTTCGGCGGCGGCCTCAGGCAAGCCCATCAGTTTCCTGCAGGTGTGGATGAAATACCCACCCTAACCACACTAGAGTGTGAGCGTCACAATGGCAGAGACTCACAGTCATCCCTTCTCCTCACAATATTTCTCCCCTGCCCACCTCCAGAAAAGATGTGAGGTGGCTTCCAACCCAGAAACATGTGGTTAATGGAGACTAAATGGGAAGTCAGGCAATGACCGGAAGTCTGGCATTTACTGTGGGTCAGCTGTGCACTGAGCCTTCGGCCCCGGGACTGTCTGCACCCAGATGTCTTTTGAGTGACTGAGTAGTGACAGGCCATGCCATCCACCACACCCTGAAACCTCTCCCAAACTTTGTCTCCCTGTGGCCCAGACATCGACGAGTGCTCCTTCGAGCGGACCTGCGACCACGTCTGCATCAACTCCCCGGGCAGCTTCCAGTGCCTGTGCCACCGCGGCTACACGCTCTATGGGACGACCCACTGCGGAGGTCTGCAGCTCGCCCGCCAGGGCCACGTCCCCCCAGAGGCACGCGCCGGCCACACGGCCACCTGCACTGTACCCCACACCCCGCCCCTGACCTTGACTCTGACGGGCCTGGGAGGGACTGGTGGGGGGAGGGGCTCAGCCAAGGGCCAGGCAGGAGGATGGGGGAAGGGGCAGCAAGTATCCCCTGGGTGCCAGGCCTCAGCAAGCCTGTGGGCACAGGCCTGTAAACAGCAGTTGCTGGGGAACCCCAGTCTGGCAGGGAGGACGGCTACACAGAGAATCCCTTAACCAGTTCATTCCAGTGGGAGGGGGTGACAACAGAGAAGGGCAGAGTGTGGGGAAGATGGGGGGATCCTAAAGGAGGACAGTTTGGGTCAAGATGAGGGGAAGCGTGCCAGAGGGTTCAGCGTGTGCAGAGGCACTGAGGCAGAGGGAGCACAGAGGGACCGAGATGCAGCCCGTGGGGCTACAGCCCCATGAAGGAAGGGGCACATGGTGACAGAAGGGACACAGGGCTCTGTGAGCCCCCAGGGGACTTGTGGTTTTATTCCCAGCACAATGAGAAACCATCCGAGGGTTTAAGCAGGGGTGTGACGTAGTCAAGGTCATGTAACGAGATCCCTCCGGCTGCCACGTTTAGGAGAGTGGAATCCAGGCCCCAGTGAGGACACGGCTCCAGACAGGGGAGTGAGAGCTGCTGGCTCTGGCAGAGGGGGAGGGATGTGGGAGAGGGAAGGTCTAGGTGTATGTAGGAGCCACGGGTGATGGGACATGGAGGTGTACAGGCCTGGGTGTGAAAGTGGAGAAGTCAAGAAAGGCCCCACGGTCTCCGGTCCCTCCCTTTCCTGGACCTGGGGTGGTAGCCACACCTCCTCAGCTGGGCAGCCGTGAAGGTCGGCCAGGCTCAGGCCTGGCAGTGCTGGGGGATGGGGGAGCTCCTGGGGGGAGCTGCAGATTCTTCTGGAGGGACTCCCAGAAACATGGGCACCAGCTCATCAGCTGCCCTGCGCCTGCTGCTTCCCTCAGGGGGATGTTTGACCCGAAGGAAGGCAGGGCCCTAAGGGTGACTTCCTGCGCCCTGGGAGAGGAAACAGGCTGGGAAGGGCCTGCCCGGGGTCCTGCAGTGAGATAAGGCCTCATGACCCGGGCCTGTGCTGGGCATTCCGTGCCCCACAAGACCTGACTGGAACTTTATTTTGTACCACTTCTCGGCCCTCCCGCAAGTCCGAGCACAGCGGCCCAGGTTCAGCAAACCGCCGAGGTTCCGGGGGAGGGGTGTGTGCTGGTGTCTGTGGGAGCCCTGTGTGTGCGCGAGCTCGTGTGTGGCCGCGTGTCTGCAGCCGGTGACAGTACCGGGCTGGGGTCAGGGTCGGGATGCAGGGCCCTCCCATCCTGGGTGGGCCCCGCCTGCCAGCCCCGCCCAGCCACCCTCCTGCCCTCACTCCTACCTGTGCTCCCAGATGTGGACGAGTGCAGCATGAACAATGGGAACTGTGACCAGGGCTGTGTCAACACCAAGGGCAGCTACACGTGTGTCTGCCCCCCCGGGAGGCGCCTCCACTGGAACCAGAAGGACTGTGTGGGTGAGTGCCCGGGGCGAGCTGACGCCGGGGTCCCATTGCTGGGACCCCTCGAAGACCCCCGAGAAGGGCGTGGGCCCTAGCCCCCCCTCGCCACCTGCTGCCTGGATGGGAGGGGCTGTGACTTCTCCAGGTGGGGCAAAAAGACCCCTGGGCCTTCCTTCGGGCTCGGGGCTACTGGACCCTCTGCTGCTAGAATATGGCTGGTGGGAATGGGGGCTTACAGAAGAAGAGGGGGTACAGTGGGAGAGCACACTGGTGTCAGCCAGAGCGTGGAGGTGGAGATCTGAGGTCAGTGTGTGCAGCCAGAGCTGTGGCGCAGGGGGAGCTGACAGCTCAGAGGGAGTGGAGTGTGGAGGCCTCAGCCCCCAGCTCTCCTTGTCCTACCAAGAAGGCTGGTAGGAGAGGCGGAGTGGTTACAAGGCACTACAGCCTGGACTGAGGAGTAGCTGGGTCTCTGCACACCTGCCTCCCGCCCAGGCCGCCGGCCCCACGGTGTCTGGCGAGGCAGGCCTCCTGGAGTGCGCAGGGCTCGTGCGCCCTCTGCTGGTGGCTCTGGGTACTGGGGCACCTCTAGGCTGAGTGCTGGACAGTCCCCCACATTCACTGATTCCATAAACACGTACTGACTACCCGCTATGTGCTGGGCCTGTACCGGGTGCTGGGGCTGTGTCCCCGAAGCAGTTCTCAAGTCCTTGCCCCGCCGTGCTCTAACCTCCCCAGGGCTGCCAGAGTAAGACTGTTAAATTTAAGTCAGAGTCTGTCCTCTTGGCTCAGCGCCCTCCAGTGACTCCTCTTCATGCAGAAGCAAAGCCAGAGTCCCTAGAATGGCCCAAAGGCTGCGGCACCCAGGCCTGACTGCCCTCCACCCTCCCCCTCACCACCCCCTGCCAGCCTCCCTGACCTTGCAGCTGTGGCACCCCCACCTCAACACAGCCGTGCTTGGGCTCCTCTGTTGGCCTGGAGGGCGCCTCCCTCTTCGCAGGGGTCTGCTCTGGGGGCCCTCCTGACCACACACCCAGAGCAGCAGCCGGCCCCCCTCTGCACCCCGACCCGCCACTCGGCCCTCGCGCTCTTTTCCTCCCGTTGCACTTGGCACCACCACACCTGTGCACTTCACAGAGCCCTGCTGGGCGTTGTCTGTCTGCCCTCACTGAACACACACTCCGCACACTTGAGCAGGTGTTTTCAGCCTGTCTTGTTTGCTGCTGAATCCCCAGAGCCCAGCAAGCGTAGATACTCAGTAAATGTTTGTTGAATGAAGAATGAAAGTATCAAAGAACGGATACCGTAACTTAATACCCAAAATCAAAAGGCTGAATGTGCTGCTTACTTGAGATTTGCTGTGCTGCTCAGGCAAAGTCTCATTGAGCAAAGCAAAGCCCTGTTCTTGTCTGGAGTTTTGGGGAAGAGCGGGTTGGGGCCGTGTTGGGTAGAGGCAGGGTTGGTGATGTCAGCCTCAGGAGCGTGCCTTGGCAGGGTTCTGAGGGAGAACGGGCTGGCGCTCCCTTAGAAGCCTGATCACTGAGTGAGCCGGCCACCAGGTGGCTGACTTTCCAGGCCTGGGACTGGCACCCGCTGGTTGGCTTTCCGAGATGTGTCCTCTGATTATTAGGGTCGTGTGAGGTCGAGTATTTACTTGTGACTGGAGCTGTGAGATACAGGCTTTTATCTAGACACATGGGGACTTGGGTTTGGTTTTTTTTTTTTTTTTTTTTTTGAATTCTCAGTCCCTCTTTCGGTTGTCCCTCCTCAGTCAGAGCTACAGGAGGGGCCACAGGACTTGTCCAGATCTTCACCACGGCCGTCAAACCAGCCTCCATGAAGAGCCATTGGTGGAGGTCTGCTGGTCAGGGCACTGTCAGTCAGGGTGAATTTATCTCATTTTTGTCCCTAAGCCATTTGCTGGGTCTGTGACTGCACAAAAGCAACAGATATTCTGGACAGCAGGCGTGGGATGATGAGACAGACAAGTATGGCTGAAGGTATTAGAAGGTACTAGAAGGCCCGCTAGAACCATGATTGAAGAGTCCCCAGGGCTGAGCCAGAAAACCGGTCCTATCGACTCCTCAAGCCCGCCCTCGGTGTTCAGGCTGCTTTCTTGTGGAGCCTCGGTGTAGATCGTCCCAACTCACCTCCGCCATGAATCCAGGTTCACAATGACATGCCGGCAGTGGCACAGACTCCCATGATTGACCAAAAGAAAATCCGAGGCCGTATCCATGTTTTCCATGACTCCTTGCACTAGGAAGTCAGACTGCTTCATCAGGCCCCTAAGCCGTGCTCTCGGCAGCATTATCTGTGTATCCCCGGAGATGATGACCACCGGGGCGGTCCAGTTCCTGTGGATGGGGCTGGTAGCCTCTGCCATCTGCTTCACCATTTGTCCCTTGGAATGTGTTCTATCTCCAGATGCTTTGCAAGGAGGCATTTGCTCACTGGGGGTACTGGGGAGTCATTCACTTGGAACGGTCTTACAGCCCCACGGAACAGTTAGCTGAGGTTATCACTAGTAAGGCCTCCATCTAGGTGAGTTACTACTTGTTTGGATAAATCAGAATTAAGTGGATGTGACAGGGAAACATGGCCAAAAGAATAAAGAACGAAGGTATGCAAAGGAGCGTATGGAGATCAGTGGTCGCAAACGTCCAGGAGAATTTATTCCAGTGGTCTTAGATACAGGCTCTCGACTCTGTGTAGTCATCTGCCTGCTTGGAGAATCCTGGATAACAGTCAGTTTCTGTGATCTCTCTGCTTTTAGAGGTTCTCTGAGGAACCTCAGTTTAAGATCTCTAAATGGTGACTTTATAGTAAGTTCTGAAAAATCCATTTTTATTTTTCAAAATAATTAGAGGTAATGAAGATGGTGACATTTCTGAATAATTTTATGAATAACTCTCCCAGTAAAATGTATCTGCATGTTACTAAATAAGTAAGTTGGAATATCCCAAATAAGAAACACAAAATCTAGTAACATTTCACTGCTGTGAATGCTGTTATTTTTTTCAACAAGAGACTGCTTCAGCTCACCCAGAAAGTAAACCTGCTATTACTAGTGCGTATTTATAACCCAAGACATCCATCCAGAGATGCTCAAAAGGTCTTAGGACTTGGCTCCAGTCCAGGTCCCATCTTTACACTTTATCCAGGATTCTGAAGGTCGCAGCCATGCCATTTCCTCTGTTACCCTGGAAAAGCTTCTCACCAACATTGTCTAATGTCACAGCCAGCTTGTCCCTTCGGGGATGGGTTGTCTTCAGAGAAAGGTGTTAGCAAAAGTTCAAGTGAGGTGTCTGGTGGTTCCAGGGGGCTGTCCCGGCTTCACCAGATTTCATCCGTATGGGTCTGACAACCTGATTGTTCCTCCTGCTCCTTTACAGACTAGGAAGCCAAACGTGTGTGTGTGTGTGTGTGTGTGTGTGTGTGTGTGTGTGTGTGTGTGTGAGTGTGTGAGATGGAACCTGTGAGCCTCTCGGTCCTGTAGGAAGTCCTTGCGTATTTCGCGTGATGACCTGGGAGACATTTGGGCTTGATTCCGGCCTGGATGATTCTTGCATGTCCAGCCTGATACTTTCTCTCTTCCTTTTGCTTTTTGTTTTTACTAACAGCTTTTTTGAGATGTAATTCACATACCACGGAGTTCACCCAGTTAGTGTGCAATTCAGTGAGTGTCAGTGTAGTCACAGAGCTGTGCAGCCACGGTGGGTTGTAGAGCCTTCTCACTCCTCCAAGAAGAAGCCCATCCCCACAGCAGCCCCTCCTCATTTCCCTCAAGCCCCCCAGCCCTAGGCCACCACAATCTACTTTTGTCTTTTATGAAGTCGCCACTCTGGGGATTTCATATAAGTGGAATACGCTCTGTGGCCTTCTGTGACTGGCTTATCTCATTTAGCGTAATTTCAAGGTTCAGCCATGTTGTAGCAGGTGTCAGTGCTTCATTCCTTTTCATTGCCGAGTTATATTCCACCGTGCAGTTACACTGCACTTTGTTTATCCATCCATCAGTCAATGCACATTTTGCGTTGTTTCCAGCTTTGGGCTATTACGAATAATGCTGTTATGAGCATTCATGCACAAGCTTCTGTACGAACATATGTTTACAGTTTTCTGTGGTATATACCTAAGAGGGAAATTGCTGGGTTGTATGGTAACTCTGTGTTTAAGTTTTGAGGAACTGCCAGGCTATTTCCCAAAGTGGCTGCACCACTGTACATTTTACATTCCCTCCAGCAGTGTGTGAGGGTTCCAGTTTCTCCACATCCTCACCAGCACTTGTTATTATCTGCCTTTTTGATTGTGGCCATCTTAGTGGGTATGAAGTGATATGTCATTGTGGTTTGTATTTGTGTTTCCCTGATGGCTAGTGATGCTGAGTATTTTTTCATGTACTTGTCCACTTGTATATCTTCTTTAAAGAAATGCCTGTTCAGATCCTTTGCCCATTTCTAGTTGAATTAGTTGGCTTTATTATTACAGTGAAACAGTTCTTCATATGTTCTGCATACAAGTCCCTGATTAGATACACGATTTACAAAGATTTTCTCCCGTTCTGTGAGTTGCCTTTTTGCTTTCTTGATGGTGTCTTTTGAAGCACAAACGTTTTATGTTTTCGTGAAGTTCAGTTTACGTTTTTTTCCCTTTGGTTGTTTGTGTTTTTTGTGTCACTTCTAAGAAACTGTCCATTGCCTAATCCAAATTCCCAAAGATTACACCTGTTTTCTTTCTAAGAGCTTTGTAGTTTTAGCTCTTACCTTTAGGTCTTTGATCCATGTTGGATTAATTTTATATGGTGTGAGATAGGAGTCCAAGTGTATTCTTTTGCATGTGGCTCACAGGTGTCACAGCATTATTTGTTGAAAAGACCTTCCTTTTTCCCCGTACAGTTATCTTGGCATCCTCTTGAAATCAGTTGGCTGTAAATGAATGGGTCTGTTTCTAGGCTCTCATTTCTGTCCCATTGATCTATTTGTTTGTCCTCAAGCCCGTTTTGATTACCGTAGCTTTATGGTAAGTTTTTATATTGTGAAGTGCAAGTCCTCCTGCTTTCACATTCAAGATTGATCTGGCTTCTTGAACTTCCCTTGAGTTTCCATATGAATTTTAAGATCTCTTCATGTTTAAGGTAAGTCCCAGCAACAGACAGTACTGAGTCCGGATTTGGCGCGGAGTCTCCAGAAGCTCTGTTCCGGCTGTGAGCACTTCTGAGCACAGGCACGCAGAGATGGGGCCTCTCCTGCGGGGAGGGGTAGGAGTGCTCGTTGGTAATCTGAGGAAGACAAAGGACCCAGACAGCATAATTAGTTCACTGACAAGCAGGAAAAGCGCTGGGAGTTTTCAGTTCACAGTAGGGATCATATGCATGGGTACCCTCAGATTTAAAGGTGCTGCAGCTGTTCCAGCCAAGGCTGTGGTGGCTCTGAGGCAGGGAGGACAAGCCTTGGTCACCAGTGCTTCCCGTGTTGTTGAGCTTGTCCCCTGAGAGCCTGGCCTAAGCTTTGCCCGTTGATACCAAAGAAGAAGGTTAATGGCCACCTGGGAAGACTAACCCGGGCTCTTCCTGGGCTCTGTTCCAGTCGTTCTGCTGCTGTTGTGGAAGCTTTGCCCCGGGGATTCTGGGTTTTGATCATATATAATAGAGGCATATTAAGGCTCCCATCAGCCAAGATTTGAGCTGACTCGTAGGAGAATTTTCGGAGACTTCCATAAACAACCTCTCAGGTGTATCTCAGCTGCAGTCCCGTTTGCACAGGAGATCCCTCCGCACTACGGGGTAGGGTCGGGCTTTGACCTGGGAAAGGGGAACGTCTTCTGATCATGACCCCAAAGGAGCAGTTACAGGCTGGAACTTGGGAAAGAACCGAGGAGTGTTACAAAGCCCCACTACTCAAGTGGTTTTAATAAACCAAAGCAAATCAGGTTTACGTCTCCTCAAGCCTGGAGTGACCCCACCGCTGACGGTGGGCTCCGAGTGTGACACTTCTGGAGGCAGCTGTCACTGGTCAGTCAGACATCCATAAAGTCGGTTCAGATGTTTGCCTGGACTATAGAATCGTCAGTCTTTTCCTAGGAGTCTGGGACATCTTTTAATCCTCAAAAGGTAAATAAACACACGAGAAACTCTGAAGAGCTCAGTTTTGGACATCTTCAGACACCCATGGGTGGGTCCGAGCGCTGCCCCAGAGAGGGGCTCCCAGTGACCCACTTAGGGGCTGGTCTCTGCCAAGAAGCCCTGTCCGTTATTTTCAGCCGTTCCTTTCCCCAGATGGGCACAGACACCTCCTCTGGAGGACCCAGCCCCGCCCTGGGCGTGGGGTATGAACCTGCTCACAGACGGCCTAGACTGGGGTTGGGGGAGGCGGGAACAGCTCTCTGGGCCCAGTGTCCCCACGTGTCCAAAGGATGTGGACCTGCCAACTCCCATCCCCCTCCTACCAAGACGGCCTAGACAGAGGATGGAGGTGCGGTGGGAGTTCCTGTTGGTCTGTGCTCAGGGGCCCTGCCAGCTCCGGAAGGCCTCCCTGGCCCCTCAAGCCCTCCCTCGTGTCTTCTTTCTCCTCAGAGACGGGCAAGTGCCTTTCTCGGGCCAAGGCCTCACCCCAGGCCCAGCTGTCCTGCAGCAAGGAGGGCAGTGTGGAGAGCTGCTCCCTGTCCTGCCTGGCCCACACCCTCTTCACGCCAGGTAACCCGGGGTGTCCCCGAGATGGGATGGTGGGGGGCGGGGGCTTCCTTCCCCGGGATCCCGCCCTGCTGCCTGCTGTTCTCCAGGAAGGGACCCCAGCCTAGGTATGAGGACCCCTGGCCCTGGCCCCTGAGTGATCCCGGGCAGCTATCAGGTTCTGTGTGGGCCTTGTGTCCTCAGAAGTACAGTGGACCCCCTCCTGCCCAGCTGTCTAGCCCATAGTCGTGTAGCAGAAATGAACTGACGTAAGGGTCAGTGCTGACCTTCCTCTTACTCAGTGACCCCTCCAAGGCCCCCGGGATCTATCTGGGGGTGCTAGAGGCGGGGGGCACCCAGGCCCATCTCACCACTGGCCTCTCTGCAGACTCGGACAACAGCTACAGCCTGAGCTGCGGGGTCCCGGGCCTCCAGGGCAAGACGCTGCAGAAACGCAACAGCACCAGCTCCAGCGGCGGGCCCAGCTGCTCAGGTAGCCCCTGGCCTGTCCGTGCCCCACGCACACCTGCACGAGCCCTTGACTTTGCGTCCAGCACCGTGCCGGGGGCAGAGGGAAGAGCCTCCCGGCCTGGGGCCTGCCTCCTCAGGGTGCCGGGGAGCTAGGAGCAGGGCCAGGACCGAAGGGCAGGCAGACCGCAGGCTGAGTCCCAGCCCAGGGGCGGTGGACCGTGAAAGGGCCCTTCTGGCTCTGAGGCTCTGCGCTGTGGTTCTGGAGTGGTTTAGTGACCCTAAAGTGCCATGCGTCTGTGGACCTCAGATGCAGTTTCAGTGAAGTGAGTCACATCTGCTGTGGCCACGAGGCCCTGAAAGCTCCCAGGGTCGCGCTCTGACTGGGAGCGTGTGTCCCGGGTCCCGGTCAGCACAGCCCACCGGCTCCCCTGCCAGCTCCCCCTCCAGCGTGTCCTGTGCAGGACGCCGGAGCCGGTGGGCATCCAGTCCACACAAGGGTACTTCTCAGCCTCTGCGACTGTAGGGTTCTCTAGGCCAAGGGTCTGTGATGTGCTCTTAAAAAGAATCAGTGGCTCTGAGGGTTTATATTCTTTCAAAACCCCTTCCCTTCCTTGCGTCCCTCTCTCTTCTGTCCTGCCCCTTTTCCTGAAAGCATGAAGCACATGAACTGGCTTTGATGGTGGAGGAGGTGGGAGGCTGGCCTGTCCTGCTCTGCAGAAGGCCTCTGGCTGGGTGGCCCCTGGCTTCAACTTGACCCCACCATCCACACTTCCACCTTTTTCAGGGAGAGAGTCAAGGCAGCAGAGGTCCCCACCCCCAGCTCCCAGTGGATTCGTCCCCCGGCAGCCCCCTCACACTCAGGCACTCCCTCCACAGCCCCCGGGCCCCGCCATCTCCCTGCCCACAGGAGAAGCCACCACCTGGGGGGATTTGGGCTCTCCCCAGGTGCCCCCGCCACCCTCATCAGGCAGAAGGCCCGCTTCAAGATCCGAGACGCCAAGTGCCACCTCCGGCCCCGAAGCCGAGAGCCAGCAAGGGAGGCCCTGAGGCAGCAGCTGCTGGGTGAGTGGGCCGTGCTGGTACCAACCCACTCGGGGGACGGCAGCGGGTCCCCATTCCCGGGCTCTGGGACCCCAGGGTCCAGCAGGACTGGGTTTTCAAAGGCGGAGCCTCTCTTCACCCTCCCTGCCGTGGAGCCCCGCCCGGTGCACTGTTGACAGTGGGGGTGTCCCTGGGGAAGAAAGCCAGCATGTGAGTAGAAAGCCTGTCCCCCAGCATCGCTGGGGCCCATCGTCCCTGCCTCCCCGGGGGTTCAACAAGCTCCTCCAGGCCTGGGCTTTCTGTGCAGCCTGGTTGTGGCCAAATGGAAGGGATCGAGGGCTTACGCAGAGGCTCCTTCTTGAGTGAGGGTGACCAAGAAGGGCGTTCCAGGCTGGGGGAACAGCACAGGGAAAGCCTGGGGAGAAGGATGCAGGAGGAAAGCACCCCAGCTGTTTCCATGAAGGTTCCTGGACACCTTAGGATTCCCCCTGAAATCTGAGAAACCTTGGCACTGAGCAGGCCTGACCTGGGCCAAGTGGCCCAGAGCTGGAGCTGCACAGCTTTGCTAAGGAAGATGCACGAGGTGCCTGGTACGCGGCGGTGTGGGGGACTCAGAAGGGCTGGGTGCGGGGCCTGGCTCAGCCTCTGGCCCCTCAGAAAACCCTGGCCTTCCTTAGCCTGTTTCCCCATCTGCACGTGGACTGTTCGGCAAGGTGGGACCCTTGCCAACGGCACTTTGTGTGCAGGGCAGGTAGGACCCTGCTCTCCACCCTGTGCCACCTTTGCCACAGCGGTCCCTTCCTTGTCCAGAAAACTGCCACGTGACCTTTGTGACCCTCAAGTGTGACTCCTCCAAGAAGAGGCGCCGTGGCCGAAAGTCCCCATCCAAGGAGGTGACCCACATCACAGCAGAGTTTGAGGTTGAGACAAAGATGGAAGAGGTCTCAGGTGGGTGAGGGGTCCCCTTCTGAGGTGCTGAGGGCCTCAGTGAGGACGGTGGACTGGGAGGGCTGGCAGGGGTCTACTAGGCTGAAGCTGGGCTCCCACCCAAGCCACAGCTACAGGAAGTAGAGGCCAGCCAGGCAGGCGGGGGAACCGGCAGGGGTCAGTGCCAGGGCCTTAAAGCAGCTGCTCAGCCCAGGGTGGAAGAGGAGGCCCGGGGCCATGAGAGGAGCAGGGCTTGGAGGCCTGCAGTGACAGCCGCAGGGCCTCTCCCCACCCCTCCACACCCTTGGTGGGGCCCGAAAGGGATAATCCCTGCAGCCTCCCCAGGATGGTTGCGCCAAAGACCTGTCTTTCCCAGGTTCCAGAAGGGGGCTTGTGGAATGCTGGCTTGTGCTTCATACCATCCCCCTCTGGGCTGTGAATGAGTGTTGAGTTGTGACCGAGGAGTGGAGATCTGTCAGCAAATGTGCACTGTGTGTGCCTGGACCTGGGCACTGTGGCAAGAAGGGACAGACTCTGGTCCCCAAGCCAGCAGCACTCCCAGCCATGGGGTGCCCACAAACTCCCCAGCACCAAGGGAGATGCGAGGTGGTGAGCACGTGAGAACGAGCTGAGGTCTGTCAGCCACAAGGGTGTCTAAGTGGCAGGGACAGGCAGGGACACCCAGCAGTGAGTCGTGCCCTGGGGAGGGGAGGTGTTGCAGTGGCAGAGGTCTGGTTCCTACTCAGATCTGCTGCATGGCCTTGAGCAGGTCAGAACACTCGGAGCCTCAGTCTCCTCATCCATCAGACATTCACAGCATCAGTGCCTCGGCCCAGGGCTGCTGCAAGAATGCACCGCACCCGGCGGGGGGGCCTGGGTGAAGAGGTGCTCTTCTGGGGGCAGTGGGTCACGGCCTTGCCCACCCCTGCAGACACCTGCGAAGCGGACTGTGTGCGGAAGCGAGTGGAGCAGAGCTTGCAGGCTGCCATCAAGACCCTGCGGAAGTCCCTCAGCCGGCAGCACTTCTCCATCCAGGTCGCCGGCACCGAGTACGAGGTGGCCCAGCGGCCAGCAAAGGTCCCAGAGGGCCAGGGGACGTGTGGCACAGGCCAGGTGCTGCAGGACGGCAAATGTGGTGAGTGAGTCCCTGCCCACCTGCCCGCAGCCACTCAGATGTCCTCTGCAAACCTTCTCTGTCCCTTCCACACTCAGCCCAGGTAGACAGTCCCCTGAGGGAGGGAGACAGGTCGGGAGGGGCCGGAGAGACATGGAGGCCTGCCCGGGAGGGGCGCCCTTGTACTGGGCAGACGGCTGTCATTTAAGGAGCTGGGAATGTTTGTACCTGTGACCCTGACCGCGGTCCTGAGAGGGGTGGGCAGGGAGAGCACAGGCCAGCAAGGCCACAGCCGAGGGGCATGAAGGGCACGGGGCCAGTCTGTGTGGTTAGAGGCTCCCAGAGGAGGCGGGTAGGAGCCAAGCGCAGAGGAGGAGCAGAGTGAAGACGCACGCGGGGCTGCAGGGGGTCTGCAGGGAAGCAGTGAGGCCTCGGTGGGGGAAGGCTGCAGGCGGGCTGCCAGCCGGGCCAGTGAACCGGGCACCCCAGGGCTGGCTCCTCGGGAAGGGCCAGGCTTAGCGACGCCCCCAGTGGATAAGAGGTGGTGGACATGACAGAGTCCTGTTCTAACGGGGTTCACGGTTCATGGGAAAGAAGACAGCCAGCGAGAGAGTGAGCACCCCCACGGGCAAGCTGAGGGGCCTCGCAGGCCACGGTGCTGCTCCGAGTGCAGGGGGGACACTGGGACACACTGAGCCGGGTGCAGCCCAGCCACTCTCTGCTGTGGGCAGGCTGAGTGCGGGGGACAGTGGCGTGGAGGCCGAGGGAGAGACAGTAGAGCCTAGAACCGGGGCAGCAGGAGAGGTGGGCAGCAAGAGAGAGACTGAGCGTGCTGCTGGGAGAGGTAGGCAAGGGAGCGGGAGGCTTCAAGGATGGCTCCAGAGGTTTTGGCCACTTGGGTGCAGGTGGCAGCACTTCCTGATCTGGGAGGAACTTCGGGAGAGGGAGCTGGCGGAGGTGCCAAGAGTCCTTGTTAGTTTGAGATGCTCATGAGTCATCCACGTGAAGGTGTTCACTAGATGGCGGGGGCCTCAGACCTGGAGCACAAAGCATAGACTGGGCCAGAGAGGCAGACGGGGAGTGACTGGGGAAGAGGGGATTCAGGAGGGTGGGGAGGGGCAGGGAAGGCAGGACTCCAGCTCGGGCAGCAGGGCGGGCAGAGGGGCCGGTCCCTGATGTGCAGGGAGGGCGAGGGACTTGGCGATGTCATTCTTTTATGTTTAATAACTTACTTTGAGATGATTTCAAAATTTCAGGAACATTGCCAGCCGGAACAAAGAACTTCAATATCTTCTTCACCCAGACTCCCCCGCTGTGGGCATTTGAGAGCATTTGCTCCCCGGGGCTTCCTCATGTGCATATGTGTGTGTGTGTGTGTGTGTGTGTGTGTGTGTGTGTGTGTGTGTGTGTGTGTTAAGCCTTGGCGTGCTAGTTAAGCCTTCACCTTCCCATCCGATCTGCACACCCCGTCAGACTTCACCAGCTCTCCCACAACCTTCCTTTCCTCTCCAGGAAGGTGTGTTACGTTTAGTGGTCGTGTCTCCTCAGAGTCCTTCATCTCGAGCAGTCCCTCGCTCTCTCCTGCCTCCCCTAAGTTCTATAGGGCGACCCTTGGCTAGCTGCAGCCTAGGTTTCCTGGTTCTTGGCAGGAAAACCGCGCTCCACGTCTGCTCTTCTGCGCCCCCATCAGGAGGCACAGGGTATTGCCCCAGCCCGCCACTGGTTCCTCCACCTTCACTCACCTTTTTCCCTCTGCGACTGACTAGGATTTGATGGGGATGTATTTTTTTAGTTGAAGTGTAGTCAATTTACAATGTTAGCTTCAGGTGTACAGCAAAGCTATTCAGTTATACATACTGTTTTTCGGATTCTTTTCTATTACAGCTCATTACAAGAAATTGTAATGTAATAGTTCCCTGTGCTATACACCAGTTTCTTATGTGTGATATAAAACCATGAGTTCACACCAATAGCTCCAATTCAATACCTTGGGATTCTTTCTAACCTTTTTCCCCCATGTTGTTTTTCCATGTTTCTAAATATTTTCTCCAGTGACACATTTGGCTCCCTTTCTCCTTACCTTATTTTCTCAACCAGTTTCCTTATTTGCTTATCACTTTGCTAATTTGGTCAATGGCTCTCTCTTCAGCCCACCGTCTCTGCAATGTCCTCCACCCCAGGCCTTCCTGCCTGTCCCTGTGTCACTCCCCCAGGCCCTCTGCACTGCCCCATGTCCTCAGATGCCAGGTCTGCCACATGGGGAAAGAAAAGGGTGGGCAGGGGAGCTTGGTGGATGAAGTGACTGTGGGGCATCCAGGAGGCAGTTGGTACCTAGGCCGAGGGGTCAGGGCTGGAAGACAGTGTGTGGAGCAGAAAGAGCAAAGGAGCCCTGGGACCACAGGCATTTATGAGAGGGCTGAGACAGAGGGGTCTGCAGAGGACCGTGCACAGGGGCAGCCAGGAGAGGGCGAGACCAGGACAGGCCTCCAGGTTCCTCACTGATGACCACCGCCTGGCTCCTACCCCCCGGCTCCTCTGAGCCACAGGAACGAGAGCTGTGTCCCATCTGGAAGAACAGAGCCTGGGGTTGAGGCACTAGGAGCCAGATGGCCAGACCCCCTGGCCACCGCTCCCCACCTCTGCCACCAGCAGTCTCTCCACTTTGCCCCTGCAGTGGCCTGCAGTCCTGGCACCTTCTTCAGCGGAGAGCCCGGCCAGTGTGTGCCCTGCACACCGGGGACCTACCAGGATGGGGATGGTCAGCTCAGCTGCACGCCGTGCCCCAGCAATGACGGGCTAGGCCTGGCGGGTGCCCGCAACGTATCCGAGTGTGGAGGCGAGTACGGGCCCACCCTGGGAAAGGGCAGGGACAGGGCATCTCCAGCCTCCCTGAGGTTCCCAAAGCAAAGGCCCGGGTGCCTCGTGATCTTCTGTAAAGTCTTTGTCATTTCCAGAGCCTGTCCTGACTTCCATGCAGCTTCATTTACAGGTGCAGACCCACAGGTGCACGTGCCACAGGGCACGGCGGGGAGCAGGCTCTCGGCTGCACTGGGTGCACCTTAAAACTGCATCATGCAGGTTGGAAGGGACTTGACACTTGATCATTTACGGGTCAGCTTGTAACGGAGGTGCATAGTTCTTTATGTGTCCAAACACGTTCCACCTCGTGGAACGTGAGCCCAGCGTTGTCGGAATGCTTCATGGAGTGGGGCCAGACACTTGGGCAAGAACTGTGCTCCACACAAAGAACTCTACAGTTTGCCCTATAGGTGGTTTGGAAAGCCTTTTTCAACTTACCAAGCACAGTTTGGTTTGCAAAGAGTTCTTCCATTTACAACGCTCACTTAACCTCATCTAATGGGCTCATAGCCTTCCCCCCATCAGCCTCCCTTCCCAGGCCATTGTGGGGATCAGCCAGGAGAATAGGCGGGGGAATGTGTGCTGGTGAGTGGGACCCTTAGGGTGCTGGAGATCTCCAGCCTTCTTCCAACAGAAAGTATCAGAGCCCAGCCCTGAGTCTCTGTAGGCTGGCCAGCTGCCCTCTAGCCCCTGCCCCCTCCAGGCATGTGGTCTCTGCCCTGGGGGGATGGTGACTGGCAGCACAGAGTGGCCACTGTGGGAGCAGAGAATTCCAGGGTCTGGGCTGAGAGGGCACTAAACCCACTCCTCATCAGTGCCTGCACACCCGCTAGATCCTGACCTTTTGCTAGAATGTGTTGTCCCCTCCCTTTCTCCCAGCTGTGCCCTAGGGACCTCAAAGACCCTCCTCCCTCTGCTCAGCCAGGCAGACAGATAAGGCAGCATCAGCCTGGAACTTGACAGCCCCAGATCCTCATGTGAAGACTCTGGGAGAGCCCCCCCAAATAAATTGCCTCCCACGACCTCCCACCTCCATATGTAGGGTCCACACTTCCAGCTCAGGAGCAGGGCCACTTCTCTTCAACCCACAGCCCTTCTAGCCAGTGGAAGAAGCAAGCCAGGCCTGGCCGAGGCCACACAGTGCGTGAGCCCCTGGGAGGCCAGTCTTCCTCCCCCAGGTCCTCCCCCTCGCCCCCCAGCCTTGGTGCCTTTCCCAGGGGCAGCTGAGGGCTCAGCACAGGGCCTGGCCTGAGGCGCCCCCCCCTCCAGCCTGAGCCTTGACCTTTGACTTCCAGGCCAATGCTCTCCAGGCTCCTTCTCCACCGACGGCTTCAGGCCCTGCCAGGCCTGCCCTGTGGGCACGTACCAGCCTGAGCCCGGGCGCACGGGCTGCTTCCCCTGCGGAGGGGGGCTGCTCACCAAGCACGAGGGCACAGCCTCCTTCCAAGACTGTGAGGCCAAAGGTGAGGACGCCCCCACCCACCCCTCTGCTCAGGGACAGTTTCCCTCAAGGCCTCTCAGTTCCTGCCGTGGCAAACCTCCTGGCGCAGTGGACACTGGGGCCTGTGCTACACGCTAGGGGACTGCAGGGGGTCCGACACCAGCCTGCCCAAGGGTCTCGATGAGAGGGCCAAGCAGGCCAGTAGCTCCAGTCTGGAGCTTTGAGCCCCCAGAGCAAGAAGGAGGAGCCGCCAGCTCCTCCAGGCTCTGGGGAGACTTTGCGCTCACCGTGAGGAAGGACGGGAGGAGGAAGGTAAGGCAGTGAGGGAGGCAGAGGGGCGGCGGGGTGAGGTCAGAGGAGTCTCACCTCCACGTCACCCCGGGCCCTGCCCTCCACTGAGGGCCCTGCTTCCCCTGCACACGCTCCCTCTCAGCCCTGGGCCTTTGGGACAGCCTCCCCACCTGCTGATGGCCCAACGTACAGACTCCCTGAACCCTCTCGTTCTGAGGAGGAGCTCTCCCACCCCACCTGCCCCCCAGCTCCTGCCAGGTTTTCTTCCCTTTACTGCCAACCTCCCAGCAAGAGCATCTGGACTCCCCAGGGCACGGTGGCTCCCTCCTGCCAGGCACTCAAGGGAACCTTGGAATCGCCCCGAGTCCTCTTCCCTCTCCCCTCACACCCAGTCTGTCCGTGGCCCCTGCAGCTCTAGCCTCTAAACAGACCCAGGCTGCAGTGACTTCTCCCCACCCCACTGCTGCCTCCCTGACCCAGGCCGCCGCCACCTCTCCTAACCCTGACGTGTCCTGCCTGGGCCTCCGCCTCTGCCCCCGCCCCCAGAGCCCACTCCCATCGCAGCAGCCAGGAACCCAGGGCAGCTCCAGGTGGACTAGGAAAGCAGGGTCCTCACCACAGCCCCTGACCTCCGCTCGGACCACACCAGCAGGGCCGGCTCCACGCCCCTCAGGTCTCCACGCAGCCCCCTCCGCGCTGCCTTCCCCGGCCTCCCTCCACTCCCGGCCTTACATCTCTCCCCGCTTATTACCACCGACGGAGGAACAGACGCGGCGTCCCGCACAGCCGAGTAGGATGTCAACCCCCTGGCAGGGCTGGGTCTGCTTGGCCCACTGCTCAGACCCCGGGGGTCCACAGCGCACTCTGCACAGTTGTGGACAGTGTCAGGGAGCGGAGGGGTCGGCCTGTTCAGACTGGGTGCACACAGTGAGAGGTCACTGGATGGTGGGGAAGGGCCTTGAACCCTTTTCTGAGTCAGACCTCGAGGGCAGGGAGCCCCGGAGAGAATGCAGGCCCCCCTGCCCTTTCCCACCGCCGCCTCCCCCGCAGTGCACTGCTCCCCCGGCCACTACTACAACACCACCACCCACCGGTGCATCCGGTGCCCTGTCGGCACCTACCAGCCCGAGTTTGGCCAGAACCACTGCATCACCTGTCCAGGCAACACCAGCACCGACTTCGATGGCTCCACCAACGTCACACACTGCAAAAGTAGGTGTTGCTCTTCCTACGGCCAGGGAGCTGGGAATGCCAGGGGGACCAGGGGCAGGTCACGGGGGGCAGGGTGAGCCCTGACCTTGCATCGTGTCCGTGGGGTGACTGGTGACCCCTCCCTGCTCTGTCACATCCGCACATCCACTCAGTGGGACGGACGCCCGAGGGAACCCTTTGTCGTCGGGAGCCCCATGGTGTGGGGTGCGCGTACTCTGTGCTCCATGGAGCGACCTGATTGCATGGTCGTTCATTGGTTCCTGTCGCTCACTGGGGCGACCCGTGCCTCAGTGCCAGGCCAGGCCCTGCTCGAGGCTCTAAGTCTGTGGAGGGAAAAGCCAGGACCCATACCAGGGGGACTTGTGGGGCAGCTGCCCAGGGCCAGACCCAGCAGCTCTAAAGGCACGTACTGTCTAGACTGCCCTGTGGGCGCAAGCAGAGGACGCAGCAACAGGAAGCAGGATGCTAAGTGTGTTCCAGGTGTGCAGGTGCAAGAGGAACACCAGACGCTGCCTTATGTCTATAAGAAGCTCCCTTTAACCAGAAGAAACGCGGGCAGCTTAAGGCAACCTGGGAGTTAGTGTCCTGGCCCCTCACGAGCAAGTCACTTGGGCCTCACACAGAGGATCCCATCCCTCTTTTAGGGCTTTCTCATTCACTTTCCAGAGTCCTCTGGGACATAGTTTCTGGTATTTTACTTTTTCCCTGATCCATTCCAGCCAGTTGTCCCTTTCCCGGCCTGCGGTCACGTTGGAACAGACTGAGGGCTTGCGAAGGGGGTTTCATCCTACAGGGGACGCCATCCGGGCTGTCCCCCCGGGCTCGTGGCCTCCCGGTGGGGCTCAGCAGAAGCAGGGTTGTCAACACTTAAACGTCCTAATGAGGAAAAGTGGGGAGACCAAGTGGGAGGGAAGCTTCTGGAACGATAAGGTGAAAATGAGATGTTTCCCAGAAATGCTGATGTGAGGGGAGGATTTTTAAATGAAAACGTGTGAGAAAATTATGCATATTTAACATTTACATCCAATTTTCTTTGTGTGACTTCCTTTATGAGGTTAAGGCTGGGAACCATCTAGCTAACGAAAGAGTCACGTTCGGCCTGTTTCAGGGTGCACGGCTTAGCTAAAAAGGCAGAGGAAGGGAAGCGTGTCTTCCGTCCCTGGCTGTGTTGCCTGCTGGTCCCTGAGCCTGCCTGCTCTGTGGGGGGCTGCCACACCTGGCACCTGGGGTCCCTCAGCAGATGTTGAGCAAAGGAATGGGCAGATGAGTGAGTGGAGAGAAAAGGGAAGTTGGCACACTGGCCTTGGCTGAGACACAGGAGGAGAGCAGGGGCTGGCGGGGAGTGGTGAGCGGCTCCCAGCAGGAGGCCAGGACAGGGCTCAGCCACAGAGATGCAGGTGAGGCAGCCAAGGGTGCCCAGGAAGAAGGAGACGCTCGAGCTGGGTCTCAGAGAACCAACATGGGAACAGGGACCTGCCCCTCAGCTGGGCCCCCCAGGGAGGACGAGCCCAAGGCCTGGCTGGCCGTTGGGGAGGGCCGGGTGGAGACAGGCCAAGGAGGGGGCCGAGCACCCGCCAGCCCTGCCCTGGGCCTCCAAGGCTGTTGAAAGCCCAGCCAGCCAGGGCTCCCGTCCAGCGAGCCTGACCAGGGCCCCGGCCACGGTGCCCACAGACCAGCACTGTGGTGGCGAGCTTGGCGACTACACAGGCTACATTGAGTCCCCCAACTACCCTGGCGACTACCCGGCCAACGCCGAGTGTGTGTGGCACATCTCGCCGCCCCCCAAGCGCAGGATTCTCATCGTGGTCCCCGAGATCTTCCTGCCCATCGAGGATGAGTGCGGTGACGTCCTGGTCATGAGGAAGAGCGGTACGTGCCGGGCAAGGGCAGCAGCAGGGCCACAGACAGCCGCAGCCCTCGACCCCGCTCCGCGGGCGCTCGCCTCTGACTCACGGAGCTGGGCTGTGCAGACTGAATGGAATGGTCCAGGAGCTCACAGTGTGTCCTCAGTGTGGGAACCAGGGCCTGGTCAGACCCGGTCTCGACACTGACCACAGACCAGCCTCTCATCCCAGTTGTTTCCCCACATCCTGCCACACCACCCAGAGTGAGCCACCAGGAGCCCCTCCTATTCTGCAGGGCCTCCTCCTCCCTCTGTGCTTGGGGCGGGGATGGGAGGGTGAAGGGCCAGCCTGCACACGCACAAGACACCCCAGGATCTGTTCCCTTCCCTCCGAGAGCCGCAGCCTTCCGGCTCATCACCCCCATCCCTGGTTCGGGGTGAGACTTCAGGTTGGGAGCAGCAGCCCAGCCCCTCAGTGGGTGATCACAAGGTCATGCTCAGGTGGCCATGGCAGGAAGAAAGGCAGGGAGCCCCTGAGTGCCTACAGGGACTGGGTAGAATCCCTTACGGCACTTGCCTTGACTGGGGCTTCACTGCTGTAGTGGGGTTGCGGTGCCCACAGGGCTGAGCTGCCAGTCAGAACGCTAGGGAAGGAGGGGATACAAGCAGAAAGAAAAACGTGCCTGCCCACTGGGGCCTGGAATATATCTGCTGCACAGAGAATGGCTGGGGCAGCAGGAGAATGAGTGGGGAGGGCCTGTCCACTCTGTGCTGTGTTCTTACCACGTGTGCGTGTGACCCCCTCGGTGTGGCTGATAAGTGGGGAAGCCCCAGTGTGTGAGTGGGAGGCCTGAGACCAGGGCGGGCCAGGCACCTGCCCAGTGCCCTGCAGCCAGTCAGAGCCCAGCCCATGACCATCCCCCGCCCACCCATTCCCACCACCAGCCTCCCTAGTCCCCAGCATCTTCCTCTCCAATGTCTGCCTGCCCGCAAGGCTGAGCTCCAGGGCAGCCAGCCTCTCCCACCTTGAGAGACTCTCCCCCCAGGGAGCAGCGAGGAGGCGAGGCACCTTTCGGCCAGCACCCCAGGGGTCAGCAGGCTCACCCTTGTTCATTCCCTCACATAGAGGTTCACCTTCTCACGGGAGATGGGATGGACCCTCCACCGCAGGCCCCGCTCTGTGCGGGGGCAGGCGTGAGCCCTGTGCTTGAGGAGCAGTTGGCAGGGTGGCAGCACCAGCGCTATAGAGAGGCACTGTAATAAAGTGCTCACCAGAGCAGAGAGGAAATGGGGGGGGGCAGAGCAGTCAGGGAGGCTTCCTGGAGGAGGGGGCATGGTAATGGTCTTAGAGGGACAAGTAGGAACTGGGGTTGAGGGTGGGGAAGGGCGTTTGAGGCAAAGGGAACATGTATAGGGACTGGAAAGCTGGAGAGTTTGGGGGACTGGACACTGGGTGCTAGATGGCTGAGTGGGTGGGGAGGGAAGAGGCCTGAGGCAGGGGGATAGGACCGGGTGAGGAGCTGTGGATCTGGGGCAGCTCAGCAGTGACGTGCCTCTGCCCACAGCCTCACCCACATCCATCACCACCTATGAGACCTGCCAGACTTACGAGAGGCCCATTGCCTTCACTTCCCGCTCCCGGAAGCTCTGGATCCAGTTCAAATCCAACGAAGGCAACAGCGGCAAAGGGTTCCAAGTACCCTATGTCACCTATGACGGTAAGTGCAGTCACACTGTGTGCCCAGGCTGGTCCTGGGGACATAGAGACGAATCACACATCCCTGGCCTCAGGGAGCTCCAGCCTTGGGGGAAGGTGGGGCACAGGCAGGCCCTTAAGGGGTACAGGATAGTGCAGCTGAGGAGCAATTAGTGGTGTTTACCAATCTCAATGTGGGATGCTGCCCAAGCAGGGTTTTGAGGGTTGGATAGGAGTTTTCTAGCTAAGCAAACCTAGAGACCAATTTGGGTGGAGGAGACAAAGACACAAAGGCAGAGTGGCCTCGGGCTCAGCCTGAAGCCCTTAGGGGAGGGCAGAGGCTTCGGTCAGCCGGAGGCAGGCAGGGTCTTCGCCTCAGCCTCTGCCCTCCCCTTCCTCCCTTCCCTGCTGGTGGGTTTCACAGAGGACTACCAGCAATTAATAGAAGATATCGTTCGCGATGGACGGCTCTACGCCTCAGAGAATCACCAGGAAATTCTGAAAGTGAGTGAGCTTCTCTATGGGAAGGGTCCACGTAATCCTGGGACAGAGGCCCCCCTGGGCCACCTCAGCCCCTACCCTGACCCCAGCCCCGCACGGGAGTGAGGGGAGGGGAGTGGTACCAGAAGAAAAGAAGGTGATGGGGGCAGGGGCCCAGGGGCAAGGGCTGGACCAGATAGACCAGGTCGGGCCCAGCACCTGGTGACCGGTTCTTGGGCAGGTTCCTTACAAGCTCTCAGCCTCAGTGTTCTCAACTGTGAAGTGAGGACAGTCTGACATGGCGGTATCTCAAAATCAGGAGACTCCACCGCCACCTTTGGGACTGACTCCTTCTTCATCCTACTCATGTCCTGAGAAACAGAGCCACTGAGACATCGAGGGCTGTGGCCGTCAACCTGGCGGGCACTGGCCAGGTCAGGGCCTGGGTTGTCACCATGAGAAGCCAGACCCAGGGATCTGCTTGGGCTCTTGGCTTCTGGCCCCAGCTCAGCCCCTGGGCAGAGAGCACCCTCAGCTTGGGAGCCGAGGGTGGCCCAGAGGGTAAGAGCTGGGCTGGGCCAGTCCTCCAGGCCGACTCCATGCCAGCTGTCACTTCTCAGCTGGGTGGCCACTGGCAACTCTCTGAGCCCCGCCTCCACATCTGGGAAACAGGCGTGGCTCACAGAGTCTTCCAGCCCCAGGCCTGGTGCACTCCTGCACACAGTAGGCAGTTTGTAAGCCAAGAGGTTTGTCCCTGTGCTGCTGCACCCAGACCAGACCTGGGGGTCTCAGAGCTCCAAGCCTCTCATCTCCCTCCTTAGGCTCCTGTCTGTTTAGTGGGAACTGGAGGGTCCCCGTGGCCACTCCGACTCTGTCCTGTAGACCATACCTGACTCTCTCCCCCTGGCCCGTCCTCTGCCCTCAGCTGCACCCTGCGGCCGGGAGTAGCTTTTCCAAACTAGAAGTGTTCTGGTCTCTTAGGACAAAGCCTCAGGCAGAGAGGCCCATTCTGGCCTCTGCAGCGGCAGTCAGGCCTCCACTCCTACACCCACTCGCCAAGGCCTCCAGAACATTCTTCCCTGTTCGTTCCTCAGTGAACCTCCACCGGTCCTGCTGCTCTCGGCGCAGGCGTCCCGCCCTCTGGGCAGCCTGCCCAACCTCCCGAGCCAGGTCACACTCGGAGGTCCCACGAGGCCCTCCTTGGCAGTCAGCCGTGCGGTGTAGGTCTGTCCTGTGAGCCTGTGGTCCCCGCCCCCTCGTGGGGAAGGAGCCGCAGGGGTTCCCGCTCAGCGGGCTGTCCCCGGCGCCTGGCAATGCGCCCAGCAGGTGTGGAGAACACCAGTGTTTCCCAAGGGCGGGGGTGCATGTGTGCACGCGTGAGGGGGAGAGAGCGTGCGCGCCAGCCCAAGTCAGACCAAAGACGCCAGCGGCCCAAGTCTCCGCAAGACGAGGAGCACGTGGGGCAGGAAGCACGTGGTGCGGTGGCCGCCGTTCACTGAGCACATCCCTGCCAGGCCTGGGGCCCTCGGCGGGACCACAGCCAGCCCCACGCCTGCCCCGGAGGTTCCCCTCCAGGGTGGCACCGCTCCACTTTTGGGACTGAAGACCCTGGGCTCGGAGAGGGAGCCCAGCTGGTAAGTGACCGCGCTGAGCGTGGGCCGCTGGGTGAGGACAGCTGGGCGGCGTGTGCCACCCGGACCCGAGCTCGCTGCTCGCCTGTGCTGAGCACCACGTGGGCCAGGCGCTTGGCTCTCGTTACTGCACTTCCTATTCCTCACAGTCCTAAGAGGAGAGATCATTACCCCATCATACAGACGAATAATTGAAATTCAGAGCAGCAGAGCCATTTTGCCCAAGGTTACGGAGTAGGGAATAGACGGGGGAGCTACGATTTCCAATCCTGCCCTTTGGCCTACAAAGTCTTGCTCTCAGCTCCATGTTCTCCAGTTTTCAACACGGTGGGTGGTCTTGTTTTGGTTTTGCAGCAAATCTTTGTAAAATAAAATGTGATTGGAAATTCAAGAGTTAAAACCAATAGACCATAAAAAAAAAAAACAATTCGGCTATTACAACCAGAAAAACCTGTTTATGGCGAAGAGTCTGTGGGATCCTGAAACCCACCAGCCAACCCAGCCTCTTCCCCCTTCCCCCATCCTTGCAGACACCCCCAGGCCCCTTCAGAGCTCCCAGCCATTTAAGAGGCCAGGGCCCACCAGCCTAGCCCGGGGCCCCTCACACCCGGCCTCCCGTGTCTTGCAGGACAAGAAGCTGATCAAGGCCCTCTTCGACGTGCTGGCACATCCCCAGAACTACTTCAAGTACACAGCCCAGGAGTCCAAGGAGATGTTCCCACGGTCCTTCATCAAACTGCTGCGCTCCAAGGTGTCCCGGTTCCTGCGGCCCTACAAATAACGCTGGTGTAGCTGCCCTGCTTGGGGATGGCCGGCTATCCCGGGGGAGGGGAGAGTTCCTTCCCTCCACAGCAGAAGCTGAAGGCGGCTCCATGGGCCTCCACGTTGCCCTGGGAAATCACCGTGGTGGTGCCCTTCAGGAATCCCTGACCAGCCTGTGGAGGGCGAGACCACGTCTGGGCAGAGACCCCACCCAGCTGCACTCCTCCGATCCGGCTCCAGTGGGAAAACATTGCTTAAGGCAGCCTTTCTTCCTCCCCACCTCCCTCCACCTGTTTGGTCCAGGACACCAAGAGTGCCCTCTCCTGAACCGGCACCAGCGGGCCCCCTGGGCCAGGATGCTCTGCCCCGACGTGGACAGGGCCAGGGCAGAGCTCACCTTTGGAGGTGGCCCAAGCCCTCCGCCTGGCGCTTCAGGAGAGAGAGGAGTGTGGCTGTGGTGTCTCAGGGAGGCCAGGCCGTGGAAGAAGGGGTGTGTGAAGGCTCAACCAGGGGCTTTGATAAACGGTGTCAGTGCCTGCAGGGCGTCCACACCTGCTGGCTTCTCTGGCCATGGGCCCAGGACACGGGCCAGTGTGGCTGGGCTCTCAGGACCCTGTGATGGGACAGAGAAGAGGTGCTAGGAGACTGTAGGTTTGTGCTTCCCCACAACAGAGCATCTATTAAGTACTGTGTACATATAAATATAAATATAAATATTATATATACTCCTATTTGTGGGTAATTTAGGAAAATTCTCTTTAGTAACTGTAAGTATTCATCGCAGCCCCCTCTTCACCCATGACCACCATGAGCCCGGCTGTACCAGCCTGACTGATTAAACTGCTCTGCAGGCACATGCCACCTTTGGTGACAGGAGGCCGGGAGCCTGCAGGACTGGGGAAAGGCAGGCTGGCCCTGGACACTCTTTGGAACACAAATTTTGGGGGAACTGGGCTCTAGCGCTTTGTTGGAGTGTTGCCCTCAGAAGACACGCAGTGGAAAGCAGTGTCCCCTCAGGCCCCTTCCTGGGGGTGCAGGGCCCAGCAGTAAACTCTGGAAGGGGTCTGTGTCTGACCTGAGGCCATGACCTTGGAGGTCATGCTGTGCCACTGGGAGGCAAGGCCTTTCCCCTGTGAGCACCAGGACACCAGGAAGTGGTGGGGGGGGCTGCCCCCAGGCAGAGACCTGGCTGCCAGTGCAGTCTTTGGGCTACACCCCCGGCTTCCCTCAGAGTCTCTCTTTAAAAAAGGAAAGTCCAAGTTTGGCGTGTGATCAGGTCGCACGGTGTCCTGCTCAGCCAGGAGCCAGCGCCTGGGATGGAGCTGGTGAGGACCGCGGACAGGCCACCTGCCGCCACGCTGCTGGCCACCACCTGCAGGCCGTGCACATGATGTGCTCCATGCTTCAGGGCTAGCAGACGTTCCGAAGTACAAGGAACATGGGCGAAGCTTAAAGTGAACTCCTGTCACCCGTTCCAGTTGCCTCTGGGTCGTTTCCTCCTCACCCCACACCCACGTACCCAGCAGTTTGAGAAGGGCTGTGGCGTGAGTGTGTGAAGACTGAGGGTGCGAGTGAGGTCCCTGGGAGTTCCAGGTGGGGTGACAGGTAGGTCAGGCTGGATTTTACCATCCAGAACAGGGCCTGGAACTCAGGAGTCGCTCACTGCTGTCACGTGTGTCAGCAGGGGCGGGGCAGCCACGCTGCCATCAGCGCCCTCTCTGCCAGCATCCAATCAGGCTGCGGGCTGCCTGTGTTTGTAGGTCAATGTCAGTGGGTGAGCCCGTCCGGGCTGCACTGCCCCTCCCCTGGTCACCATCCTTGAAGGCCAGCCTTAGTTTCCAAACAGAGGCCTGTCTTCCTGTGTCAAGGCGTTGGTCCTCCCCAGAAATGAGATGAGTGTCTGCAGGATGAGACCCGGCAACAGCTACCCCGGCGGGGCACTGGGAGGGCTTGCTGGTTCTTTTAATCCTCTCAGAAGGATCTTTTTGACCCAGAGAGGACCAGAAAGAGCTCTACCCTCTCTTGAGCCCTTTCTGCTGCTCCTCTGGGGGTTTCTGGCAGTTGCCGCGCACATGCCCACTCATCTATGCCCCCTTTTCAGTGGGCGTCCACCCCATTCCATGTCTCCTGACACCACAGTGGTCAGACCCTGTCCAGGGTCCCCCGGACAGAGCAGAACAGGGCAGCTCAGATGTGGGGCTCCTCACCTTTCCCCGGTACCAGGTAGCCAGCAATCCAGGTTTGCCAGCTGCCCATACAGTCACCATCCAGCCTCCCCGCCTCAGTGAAACCACCACCTGCACTGTCGGGGGACTCACAGTTCAGGGGTGCAGTCTGTCCTGAGTCCCCACATCAGCCCTCAGCCCCACGCTGGGGAACCTAGGGTCCCTCGTGTTAAATGCAGAGCTGTCTCCACTTTGCGGGGCCTGGTGGTCCCAGGAGAAGATATCCCCGGACAACAAAGCGTGTTTCTTCATGTCTCCATGTTGTGGGTGCAGGTGGTGGATCGGCTGACGCAAGGTGGCCGTTCCACCTGGCTCCAGGTGGCGGTGGAGAGAAAGGAAAGCAGACAAGGGCTGGCCCAGGACAGGGATCCGTAAGTCCCGTGCTGCCCAGGGCTGAGCCAGAGAAGCATATCCCACCCCTGGTGGGGACATTGGCCTCAACCAGCCACAGACCCATCCCAGCCAGGCCTGCCCTGCACTGGCACGGACCCTCAGTGGCTGGCCAGTCGATAGACTCCAAGGGAAGGAGCTAAGGAACAAACTTCTGGAAGCCAAAGCTTGCCCAGCTGACCAGGACTGAAGCAGGTGCCAAGGCCCGGCGGTCCTGATGAGCTCAGTCCTGCCCCAGTGGAGCCTCCCGTGGGGCCGACCGGGGAAGCCCTGTGAGGGCGGCAGTGGAGACCGAGGGACCCAGCGTTGCGTCGCCAGGGGACGCGGGCCTGGAGGAAGCCCTCTGCCCTGCGGGCCTGGCACCTCCTGGCACTCCCTGCTTCCCCAGAAACGTGCCGAGGAACGGGAAGGAGACTGCTCAGATTTAGTGGCCGAGCCCTCTGTGAGCAAGTGTCATGGTCGCCTCGTCTGCTTCCCTGAACTGAGCTTGTTTTTCCCAGTTGCTCTCCTACCCGCCCCAGAACCTGGCAGCAGCCCCACGGCACTGGCCTCCGTCCTCCCCCAGGCCCTCTCAGACAGCAGGTCGCACCTGCCAATGGTGATGGCCTCCTTCCTCGGTCTCTCCCAGCTCCTCCTCACCTCTGGTGACAGGCTCAAGGAGGCCGTGGGGCCCAAGGTGGTAGCTTTCCCTCTGGCCACCCATAGGTTGGGGACACGCAGGTAAAGTAGGACTGAAACCTGGGCCAGAAAGCTTCCAGATCGTGATTCCCCTCAGAGGCCGACTTTGAAAGCCTGAAGCGAGACCCTCTTTCCCACACCTCTTACAAACCCGCGTTACCTACCTGAACCCTTGTTCTCCCAGAAACAGCCACGGTCACCCATTTTCCACAAGAGGCCCGGGACTGCTGGAGCTGTAGCAGGTGCCGAAGTGGCACTGTGGGGGTTGAATAATTCTTCCAGCACCTCCACCCCCCCGGCTGAAAAATAAGACACTGAACTAAGCTGAGTCATTAAGAAAACGTTTGCTGAGCACCACCTGTGCGCTAGGCTCCTGGAAAGTCAGAGAGACCACAGCCCAGAGGCTGGCGGGGTCCCCTGGGAAGCCCTCTGGTCACAGAGACAAAGGTGCTGGAGGCCTGGGTGGCAGAGCTCAGTGCTCCCCTCAGGAGAAGGCCACCCCACCTTCCCGTGCCTCCCAGGACCCTGGGTGGGGAAGGAGGGCACCTGCAGGACGGGCAGAACAGAGCTGGGGCCACCAATCTACACTTCAAGAGAGACACCCCGAAGGAGAAGCTGCAGCCAGCCCAGCCTCACGGTGCGGCCGCCCTTCTCCACTGGCAGAGGGAGAGGCACACAGGCTACGACTGCCGACCCCGGGAGCCCGGCCAACACGCCCAGGACGCCGGAGTCCGCCCCTCGCCCCCCCACTGCCCCAGCCTGGCACAGCCGGTGCTCCAGCAGGGAGGTTCCTTTCTCGACACCCAGGGACCACAGCTGGTTTTGCCTCCTCTACCCCGTGCTTGGAAGTTTAGTCAACCTGGTAAACTTAATCTTCTGTCAAGACCCCGTTCTTCACCAGAGATACACGTGGTGACAGCTGAGCCCTTCTGACCAGGGCAACAGCACCAAGCTGACTTCGCTCAGGCCGAAGGCGGAAGGACTTGACGTGTGAGAGACACTGCCCGGCCCACAGACAGGGCAAATAGCTCCTCCTCTCCCGCGGCTGCCGCCGCCCCAGCAGGAGTAATTCCTGAGCACTGCCTGTGTGCCTGGCACCGAGCTGGAGTCCGCCCTGCCCAGCCTGCCTTGCTCCTGGGAGAGGGCGCAGGAGGGCTGAGCATCCCCGGCCCGGACCACGTGGCCGTGGCCACACGCTCCCTCCCGGCACCCTGCACAGGTGGCCCCCAAAGAACGGAACCCTGTGTCTGCCTGCAGCCTCCCCAGCCTCTGGATGGACTCTGAAATTGAATCCCCAAGTCTCAATAGGAAGATGAAGAGCCAGCGTCGCCCCCTTCCCCCGCTTCTCGCCAAGCTCTGGGCTCAGCCCTGGAACACTTGCACATGTGGGTGGGGCTGAACTTGCTCTTCAGACTGGGAGGCCAAGTGACACGCCAACGGCCAACAGTTAGTAATTTATGGGATTGAGAATCAAACCCAAGCCCATCTAATCCCAAAGACAGACATGTCTCTCTGTGAAATATTGATCACTGACTTTTACAGATTGGGAAAGTCAGCAAGTCAGCCTGGTTGTGGAGTGCCCAGGGTTGGGGACGTGAAGGACAGAGAGAGGAGAGGGCAAGGGGGTGGAGGGGGTGTGGACGTAGTGACCTCCCTCCCTCTGGAACAAGTGCTAAAAGCTCATTCAGAAAAAGGCAGGCACCTGCCTTCTCCCTGGGGTGGGCAGGTCACTTCTATTCAAACTGAGCCTGCCAGGCGCTCATGCTGAGTAGTTCTGGATGCTTCCAGCCGAGGGTGCACAACCCTAGAAGATGCCGAGTGCCCCTCCCCACCTGCCCCTCCTACAGGCCCCAGCACACACATTAGAGGACGCGGTGGCCCTCAGCGGAGAAGTAGGGGAAAAAAGAGAAACCAGGCTGGTGCCGAGTATTTTTCTTTTCATTCCAGAAGCCACGTAGATCTGCAGGGAAACTCTTACTCCCCTGAGATCAAAACCTTAAACAGTCTGAGCAGCCCCAGCCCAGCTGCTGTGGAAACAGGGACATCTGAACACCACTGGGGAGGTGCGGGGCGAGAGGACCAGTGCTCGCGGCCTTCCTTCTGGGCTTCTATGAAAGCACTGTACTGTCCAGGCGCTTTGGCATTCACTCTGCCTACAAGAGTGACAAATAATCAGTGTAACCAAGTTTTCTTTTAGTTGCTTCAAATATTCAAAGTTTTATTTTCTCCATCATGTTCATACATATGCATGTAAGTAAACATTTGTGAAAATCACTTTAATAATAAACAGGAAATGAACTTAAATATTGCCCCTTCCTCTCTTTCATCAATTATGTAGGGGGCGGAGTACCTGGAATCAGAAAATATTTTTAGAAATGCCCTGGCTGTTTTGAGGACTGAAAGGAAAGGAGCTACAGTAAGCTTTTGGAAGGCAAAGCAGTGAGTCTGAGGTCTGAGTGGGGAGGGCACCCAGCTTTAGGGAACACGTTCCTAAATGAGCTGCCAGGAAGTGAAACTTCTGTGTTTCAAATCCCATTTCTCCTCATGACTGGCATTATGAAGCGAGGGATGTTCCTCTACACTGAGCTTCTGGGGATCTGGGACCCCTCGAAACTAGTTACAGTGAATGCTCTGCCTGCATGCGTGGGGTAGGGGGGCACGCGAGCACATGCATGTGTTTCTCTGGGAATGTGGCCTGTGGCTCTCATCAGATTCTCAAAGAAATCTAGAACCACAAGAAGTCGAGTAACCTGTTTTCCTCAGTAACGTGGAGAACCTTCTGGCACCATGCACTCCACGGGAGAAAAAGTGTTTTATAAACGACATTAATATCCCAAATGAGTGACAACACCAGATTTTTTCTTGGGTTAACAAAGTGATTTAAAAGTCTAAGGAAGGGGAGGCTATAGCTCAGTGGTAGAGCACGTGCTTGGCACACACGAGGTCCTGGGTTCAATCCCCAGTGCCTCCATTTAAAAAAATAATAATAAATAAATAAATTTAATTACCTCCTCACCCTCCTCCAAAAAAAAAAACAAAAACAAAAACAGAAATACAAATGAAGGCAACAAAGACACACCATTGTGACACTAAGTTGGTAAAAATTGATACGGTAAGAGTCAGAGAGGATACGGATCAACCTTTCTAGTTATAAATGGAACCAGGAAGCACACAAGAATATTCACATCCTCATGTTCACGTTGCAGGAAAATGGGGCACAAGAGGCTGGTTGTGTCCCAGGTCTCTGGTGAATCCCTGGGACGTGCCCCACCAAGTGAGGGTCCTTGGCTTCTCGCAGGAAAGAATTCAAGAGCGAGCCATAGTAGAGTGAAAGCAAGTTTATTTAGAGAGAGACAGACTCAGCAGACAGAGTGCAGTCTGTCTCATTCAGAAGGGAGAGCAGTCAGGAGGTGTGGAGGTGGTCGGTTTTTATAAGCCAGGTGATTTCATATGCAAATGAGTGGGAGGGTTATTCCAACTAAGATGGGGAGGGGGCGGGGATTGCCAGGAATTGGGCCCCGCCTACTTTTGGCCTTTTGGGTCAGCCTGGGAACTGTCTTGGAGCCTGTAGATGTGTTTGGCATGCTGATGTGTTACAACGAGCATATAGTAATAAGGCTCAAGGTCTACTGGAAGTCGACTCTTCCACCATCTTGGGCTCAGTAGATTCTAGTCAGTTTTTGGTGTCCTCAATGGCTACCATTCTTTGAATGGTTGGGCCCTGCCCACTTCCCTCCTGTCTCATTTATAAGAGCAAAGAACTGCAGATAACCCAAATATCAATCAGTGGAAGACAGCAGTAGAGTCACATGATTAAATATTATACAGCAATGAAAATTAATTATTATCTCATGCAACAACAGAGATACATCTTAAAAACATGATGTGCAGAGCAAAACCAGGATGTCTGCTCCCACCACTGCAATGGAGGTTTTAGCCTCGACAATTTGACAAGAAAAAGAAATCAAAGGCTTCTAGGTTGGAAAGGAAGTAAAACTCTCTGTTTGCAGATGGCCTGATCTTGTATCTAGAAAACCCTAAGGAATCCACAAAAGAAGTTGTTAGAACTAATAAAATCAGCAAGGTATCAACACATAAGATCAATATACAAAAATCAGTTTACACTTCTATGCACCAACAATGAATAATCTGAAAATGAAATTAAAAATTTACAATAGTAGCAAAAAGAATAAAACACAGAAACAAATTTAACAAAAGTATAAAATGTAACAAAAACAGGCTGGCAATTACTTAAAAAGTGAAACCTAGCAAGTTCACATGTACGTATATATCCAAGAAAACTGAAAATATATATTCACACAAAAATGTATACACGTGTTCATAGCAGCATTATTCATAATAGCCAAAAAATAGAAACATCCCAAATGCCCACCAGCTTACCAATGGACAAACAAAATGTGGTATACTCATGCAATGAATTATTACTCAGCCGTATAAATAAATGAAGTCCTGATACATACTAAAATATGAAACTCTTGGAAATATTATGCTAAGTGAAAGAAGCCAGTCACAAAAGCCACATATTGTATGTTTCCATGTCTATGAACATCTGGAATAGTCAAACCCACAGGGACAGAAGGTAGATTAGTGGTTGGCTGCCCAGGGCTGGAGGGCAGTGGGATGGGGGATGGTGAGAGACTGTTAATGAGTATAGGGTTCCCTTTTGACGTGATGGAAATGTTCCAGAATCAGAGAATGACGTTTGCACACCATGCAACCTTACAAATATACTAAACCCCACTGAACTGTGTACTTTAAAAGGGTGGACTGTCATGGGTGAATTATTTCTCTGTGATACAATAAGAAATGTGAGTTTGGTCTTTGAGTTCCTGGCACACAGCTCTAGAAATTTTGGAGTCTCCAGAGTGATGCGTCTTTTGTATGCTAATGAGATGTCTGGTGGCCAGCAGCCCCTAGATAACTTCAGGATGAGGGCTGATCACCAGAAAAGACAGAAGTGTAATTAGAGGGCTGGAACTTTCAGCCCCATCTCCTGATTCGTCTTTTCCCTGGGGGCTGAGGGAAACAGAGATGTGATTTTATGTTGTTTAAACCACAGAGGCTTCTTGTGGAGGTAACATTTCAGCTGAGACCTAACGAATGAGCTGGAATTAATGAGTGGGAGGAAGGCAAGGGCACTCAGGCAGAAGGAAGAGCACGTGAAACCCCCTGGCAGAGGTAAGGTGATGCACTCTAACAGCTGAAGGCAGGCAGCAAGGTGGGGCTCAAAAATGAGGGGAAGAGCGTGCCAAAATGAGGCTGGAGAGGTCAGCAGAGCTGGATCACAGGGTTTTGGAGGTCACACAAAGGGCTGAGTTTTTATCCCTGGGCATTGGATGATTCAGTTGCATTTGGGGAGAATGCAAAACAGAGGGGTGGGTCAGGGACATTCACCTAACCTGACCAGTGTGGGAGAGAATCAATAAAGACTCAGCCTCCCTTCCCCAGTGAGACTGGATCCCTGGGAGGATGTAGGCTGGAGTTACTATAGCTAGCTATTTTATCACTACAAGGGGACAGCTCATCATATCAGAAAGTGAAGCTAACGCACAGAAGAGCAGAGCTGAGAGACAAGTACAGAAAAAGCGGGCCCTATGAAGTTATTTGTGCCCCTTGATCAAGCTGGACCTGAAGTCCACATGAATTCCTTTGTTCTGTGTTACGTGACAGTTCTGGCTGCCACAAAATACCACAAACTGGGCAGTTTAAACAACAAAAATGTATATTCTGAAGGCTTGGAAGTCCAAGATCCAGGTGCTGGTGAGAGTTCTCTTTTTGCACATAGCCACCTTCTTGCTCTGTTCTCACTTGGTAAAGAGGGAGAATGCTCTGGCATCTACTACTTTTCTTGTAAGGCCATCGGCCCTGTTGGATTAGGACCCCACCCTTATGACCTCATTTAACTTTTATCACTTCTTCACCGGCCCTATTTCCAAATTCAGTTACACTGGGGATTAGGACTTCAAAATATGAAGATGTTGTTTGGAGAGAACACAAACGTTCAGTCCATAGCACAGTGTAAGCCAATAAATACCTTTTTTCCTGAAGCCAGTTTGAGTTGGATTTCCTGTCCCATGGAGTGGATAAACCACAGACTGATATAGACAGGGAGAAAGGTGCAGGTGCCAAGATGACAGGTTTTCAGCTAGTGCAACATACAGTTCCTCAAAACAAAATAATTATTATGAGTATGATATATACCTATATAGGCATAGACTATAAAGCATGATAAATAATATAATATAGCTGTTATTAGTGATCAGGTCTGTGAAGCAGATAGTAATTCTTACCTAATTATATATAATATTATATATGAGATATTCACAGTGAGGTCCTGCTGCCCCTGCCTAACGTACCACCTGAGTCGTGCCTGTTCTGTGCCTTACAAGATGCACGAAGGCTTGGGGAAATTACAGAGTAGCTGTGCACAAGACATGTGAGGGAGACAGAGGCTGAGTGGTCCCACTTCAGATCGTATAGAGAATTCTGAACATTTTGGCTGTTCAGAGGGTTTTGTCCCCTCTTGTACTTACGGTATAAATTCACAGCTTTTTATTTATATTTTGTTTAGAAGTATTTTTTTTCTTATTGTGCAATAAACTTTTTCAGGAGCAATACAATTTTTTAAGTCTACATTTAATTTAAAATTAACTTCAATATTTCCATTCCTCAGAGTTGACTATGAAATGGAAACTTTCAGAAAATGTCAACATTTACTTTTCACCGTGGGGCCAAAGAGAGATCATTAACCAGAAACCAAACCAGATGATGCAACTCTCATTCAGAAGTATCACACTGACTTCAAAAGTTGGTACTTATTTTAAGAAGACTGTGCCTCAAAATGAATGAAGCCACAGGAGTGGGTTGACACTTCATCCTGTACATCATCACTCTTCACTTAGATCAAATATTTCTTCTACATTAGTTTCACTCATTTTTCTAATTCCAAGTTTTCTTGCACTCACTTCACTGTTAATGTGTTGGCTCCACTGGCTGCGGAATTATTCCACTGGGGGGCGCCATATTGTATCAAAGTCACTGGATGCTTCCATTCCTTCCATCCAACTCATGGAATCAAAACTAAGCTTTAGTCCAAAGTGCAAAACTAACATTATTGTGAATGCCACTCAGCTAAATTCAGTTTAAAAGTTGAACACTGAAGGCATTTTTTTCAATGATAACACTCATAAAGGTCAATGGGCCCAGCGTAGGGGAGGCTAACACTCTTACCAAATTAATAACTTTATGAAGCAGAAATACACCTGGAATTGGATGTGGTTAATAACTTCACCCAAACAAGCTGTAAAATTATACCAATGGAATTAGAAATCATAGTCGTCAAAATGTTACAGATATTTTTTCATTAGAGTAATTGAACTACGAAAGTTTTGTGACAAAGCTGATATAAGATAGAAAAAAGTACTTCAGCACGGCAATAACAGGTGTTTCTCTGTGCCATGTTTCCTCACCATGTCAACAGAAAAAAATTCATCAATCTAAGAAAGAAATAGAAAATTTTATCTGAGCCCAACTGAAAATTATAACCCAGGAAGCAATCTTTCAGAAAGCTCTGAAGATTGGTCCACCCATTACAGGTTAAAGCACAATGATACAAGTTTTTGAGACAGAGGGCTATACATTAAATGGCATGTTACTGACGGTTTATACAATCCAGAGCTACACGGACGAAGCAAGCGGTGGGGTCATGGATCATTATGGCCTCTTATGGGATTAAAAGGAAGGTTATCTCCTAAGGAGTAATGACCCTTGATGAGATTAAGAAGGAATGCCATCTCCTAAGGAGGTCTGGTTAATGCAGATGCACAATACACACTACAGGGGAGAGGAGGACCAGGAGCACAAAGAAAATGGTCATGTTTAAATTTTTGTCTTGCCATAAAATAGGACTTTTATTTCATCAGCACCAACTGAAGTTTAAAAATTTGAACCTTTGCATACCAATCTAAGTGTCTTAGTCACACTGAACAAGTCCTATAAACTGGTGCATTTTGCTCAAATTCAGTTTAAAACTTTTAATCAAAATATTCAACAACCAAAGCACCAAATAGTTTCTGCCTTTGAGCTTTTTAGCAAATAATTATTGAAAAGTTGCAAATGTGAAAACAATGAACACATCCCTATGGAAGCAATAAAACTTGATAAACCAGAACGCTCAAAGAATGATTTTTGAAATTCTATAATTGCACTTTGAAATACCTTGCAATACCTCGACTTTACGTTTCGAATCACAATATAAGGAAACTGAGAAGGGCCACTACCTTGCTGCACCTCAATCTGGTGAAGCATTCGAAAGAATTAGAGATCCCCTCCAGCCTCCAGGAGTCTGCAAGTCGTCAACATGTGGCCGGTGCCGGGGCAGCAGCTCCACCACATCCGTGTCTCTGGGCCTCAGTTTGCCCTTCTGGTCAGGCTCCGAGGTACCTCCCAGTTCCAACCGCGTGGGCGCTGCAAGCCTCACTCCCGGCATCCCCCGGGACAGCCGCGGGCTGAGAGAGAAAACACCGCCCCCAACAGGCGCGCGTGCGCACACGCGGCAGCCCCAAGCCACAAAAGCGCCCTTCACCCGCGCGCTCACGCACGCGCACTCGCGCGCGCACCCCTTGGACGGCCGGGCCTCGGGGCTCCCCGGGTCCAGCTCCCCAGATTCGCGCCCCGGCCGCCTGTGGCGAGCCGGCCAGACGGGCGTGTGGGCGGGCGTGCGGGCGGCGGTGGGCGGGGGCCGCCGGGAGCTCAGAGGAGGGCGGGGCGGGCGACTGCGCTGGCGGGCGGGCCGAGTCGGGAGGGCCGGGCCCGCGGGCTGCGGCGGCGTTGGACTTGGCGCTGGCGCTGGTGGAGGCGCCATGGCGGCCGACGCGGGGCCGGAGCGCAGCAGCCGGGTCCTGACGCCGGAGTCGGCGCCCAGCCCGGAGCCGGGCCTGGAGCTGGGCCCGGAGCCGGAGGAGGACGCGCAGGCCCGGGCAGAGTTCGCGGCGCTGCATGGCCCGGCGCTGCGCGCGTCGGGGGTCCCCGAGCGGTACTGGGGCCGCCTCCTGCACAAGCTGGAGCACGAGGTGCGGGCCAGGGCGACGCGGGGAGGGCCGGGAGAACCAGGGTGCGGAGCGGACCCGGGGCGTCCCGGGCTCCCTTTGCGAAGGGCCAGGGAAGCTGCGATGCAGGTCCTCGAGGCGCGCACCCCCCAGCCCCAGTCAGCGCGGGCCCGCGGTGCGCTAGGGGTGGATCGCTCTGGACCCTTCTACCAGGAAGGGTGTGGCCTGCAGGCCGACGGCTCTTAGCCGAGAACCGCTGGGGTGGGACGGCAGGGAGCCTCTTGGAGGACACGTGCGGGAGGCTGGGAGGGCGTCTGGGGGAGTTCGCGGCCTGGAGAAGGGGAGAAAACGCTTTCTGGGGCGGGAGAAGCCTGTGCCCGGCGAGACGAGCCTCAGTGAGACGCGCAGAGGGTGTATGTCTCTTGGAGAGTCGGGGTAGGGGCAGCGTGGATGGACGATGCCAGAGGAACGGGCAGATGGTTTGACAGTGAAGAGCCACGAATGCCTTGATAACCAGCTTAGACACCTCCTTGGCAGTTTGGGGCCTAAGAGTGACGACAAGAGCCTGTACCTGAGTACCCGAACCTGCCAGCACCTGGGGCTGGGCCAGGGCCAGGGCTATGGTGAGAACTGGAACCAAAATGAACTTTGGCTCCTGTTGTGCGCCAGGCCCGGGGCTGCATCCTCCCCTCACCCGAGCCTCATAGCAGTCTCATGAGAAGTAAGATTCGTCACTCCCTTCATACAGTTGAGAAAACTGAGGCTCGGGAAGAAGTGACACTCCCAAGGTCTGTCAGACTTAAGCACCAGAAACTTTCTTTCAGCCACTACCTCCATCACGGGGAATAGATGTGTGGTTTTAGCTCTTCTGATCATAGAAGAATCCTTTCCTGTTTCTTCATTTGTTTTGAGCCCCGAGTCACCCTCATTTTGCAGATTAAAGAAAACTGAGGCTGTGGGAGGTGGAGATGGAATCTAAATAAAAATGAGAAGAGCTTAGATACTTCAAGTTTCCCCCTCTGTGGGGATGGCTGCGTTTTGCTTCTGGCCTACTCGAGCCTATTCCTCCCAAGGGTCTCCCCACAGGTCCTGGCTGAGAGGTAGGACCTGGTTTTTGATGGTTTACCAGGTGCTGAAGCCAAAGTACATTCACGGGCCAGCTGTTAGTGCCTTAACTGGAACCAGGCTCCTCTGCAGGGGCTGCCTTCTGGGGTTGGGGCAGACTGAGCCGTGCAACCCTGAACCAGGAAAAGGGTGTCCTCTGAGTCTGGCTGCTGGACAAACCCCACCCTCTCAGCCAGTTTCTCTACCTCTAAAATCAGGGTCAGGTCATGTACCTTCCTGCTCAAAACACAGGTAGTTACTGTAAAAAAGATACAGTGTCATTGGTGCCTGCCTTTTATAACAATGAATTTCCTTCCCCTATGACTTGTCCTCAATTCACCAGCATTTCCTGGGCACTTACCCTAGTTCCAGGCCTGTGCCGGGGCGGGAGGGGACCTCAGCAGTTTGCTAGGTTCTCGTATGCTGGGTGAAAGGCGCACGACGTGGGAACACGTGTGGCTCTGTGTGCAGTAAACTCTCACTTGGGCAAGTCACCTACCCATCTGAGTCCAAGTCTCCATCTAGTAAGTGAGGATCGTGAATCTTGGCTCCGGCTCCCACGGTTTTGGTGGAGGAGACTGGATGGAGAGGCATGAGATAAGTTTCAGCCAGTGCCCAGCACGTAGTAGGCAGTCACTGGAGTGTAGTGTCCCCTCCGTCCTGGCCACAGATCTGCAGGCCGTCTGGCCACTGTTGCTCTGCTGAGGGGCAGCCAGTACTTTTCCATAGCCCTCCCTTGCCATTATGGTTACGGGCAGAGCTGTGAGTCACCACTTTGCCAGACCCAGACCTGCAGCCATTGTTCTGACAAACCTGCTGTGGGTCCAGGTGTAGAGAGGGCACATGCCGGCAGAACAGGCACCTGCTGACAGAATAATGGGGCCTCTGCAACCCCCCCACAAGCCGGTGACGCTGGTGCCTTGGAAATGATGGGAAGTGTGTTCAAATACATTTCAACTATTTTCTACCTGTAGGAACTTCCCAGCAGCAAAAACACTTCCCTTCCTTACCTCATAAGGGACTTCTCCAGTCCCTCTGTAAAGGGATTATGGTCACCTCCATTTCACAGCTGGGGAGAAGCCAGGCCTGAGGCAGGCCCTGTATCCCCAGGCCCGGTGCTGCCCCCTCTGTCCCCTCCTTCCCGTCAGGTTTTGGGGTGGAGGGCTGGAGATTGGGGTTCTGGGTTGAAGCCCCAGGTGTGAATCCCATCTCTGAGCTGCTCTCTCCTAATCTCTAAACTGGAGGGAAGGTAGTGGTTTCCCCCAAGGCTCCGTCCCAGAAAGTGCCCCAGCTTCCTTTCGGATGAACCTGGGCAGCTCCACGGCCCTTCCTGCCCCAGCTTCTCTGCCTGGAGTCCTTGTACCACCACCCCGTGGCCACACGTTTAAACCTTCCTCTTCCTTCACCGCTCACTTCAGATTATGTCTTCCCAGTACAGTCTTCCCTGGCCCCTCAGGCCCCAGCACCACTTACTTGGTCCTCAAATGACCACCCGGCTATCAGCTCCTGGGGCAAGGTCATGAGTGAGTCACCCTCACACTCCCGAAGTGCCTTCCTGCCCAGCGCATGAAAGCTGTTTGTGCCTGAGTAGGTGGCCGATTTCTAACTGCTTGGATGAATTTTTTTTGGTTTTTAATAGAGTCATGAGAAATAGGTTTTAGGGGCGGCTGGCCTTTGCTGACTCCCTGCTATGTGTCAGGGACCTTCTGTTCACCATTTTATTGATTTATTGCTCTTAGCTCTCCTGGAAGTGAATGGTGCCCCCCTTCCCAGGTGGAAGACTATTCTCAGAAGCGTCACAATGGTAGCAAGTGCTTGCAGAGTGTCTGCCAAGCTCAGCTCTTTCTAAGCTCCTCATTTGTGTTAAGCATTTAATCCTTCCAACAAACATCTTGGATCGGTTCTAATATTCCCACTGTATGGATGGGGAAACAGAGGTACAGAGTGGTTCAGTGACTTGTTCAATGTCACGTGGCCTGGCTGCAGGATCTGCCCCAAGGCCACTTGCTGATTTGTGGCAGACACAGGGTGTGTGAGTGTGGCTGAATGGGGGGCAACTGGCTTGTCCTCTTCACCAGCTGCACATAGCAGTTGCACTTTGCCAGGGAAACTCAAGGACCAAGGCTGTTATCTTGTGTCCCAGACTAGTCCCAGGCCATGCTCTGTGCATACCTGGGCTGGCTTGGTGGCTGCAGGGGACTCTCGGGCACCTGTTTGCTCCTGGGTTGCCTCCGCTGCCCTGCTGTTGGATTGGTTCTTCTGATGAGAACAAAACTGGGGTGAAATTCCTGGCCACCAAGATTCTGACTTTTGCATTCACTTCCGGTGTGAGCAGAACCACCCCCTCTGCCTTTCGGACCTCATTTTCCCTGAAAAGCTCGGGGCCAGACCAGATGTGACTGGGACACGTGCATGCGATCCCACTTCCAAGCGTGGCTCCCACGGGGTGAGGGGCCTTGGACGACAGCGCCAGGGAGGGTGGGGTCGGTTCAGCCCTCGTTCTCCCTGTCAGGCTCCCCACTTGTACTGTGGGTAGGTGGGCAGTAAATGAGTCCTGCTTCTCCTCGGGGTCCTGGAAGCCAGGGTGTGGTGGAAGGAACAGGCCAGGGATGGGGTTTCCTGCCAACACCCCCCCCCCGTGTCCCCCAGGTTTTTGACGCCGGGGAGATGTTTGGGATAATGCAAGTGGAAGAAGTGGAGGAGGACGAAAGTGAGGATGAGGCGGCCCGGGAAGCGCGGAAGAAGCCCAACCCGGGCGGCGAGCTCTGCTACAAGGTCATCGTGACCAACGAGAATGGGCTCCGGGCAGCTGACCCCAACAGGTAGGAGCCGTTGACCAGATGTCCCTTCTCACACCGGGGCTCTCAGAGCCAGGCTCCCTTTTAGAAATGTGTCACCAAGGCCATCAGCATTGGGGAGAAGCAGTCATTGCAAGCACTCCTGTGTGCCAGGCACTGGTCACTTATCCGTCCCTAAGACAAGGTGCACTTGGGGCCACTGTGTCTCCAGCTGGGCTTCAGGGTCGTGTCAGTCCCGACACTGACGGTGCTCCTGTGTTAGTCATATCTCACACCGTCCTGAGAGCAGCCTCCCCCTATATGTCTCCTAACTGTCCCAGTGGGCCCACCGTGGAGGTGTGATGAGGAAACGGTGGGGAAGGACTTGCCCTGGGTCACACAGCTGGTTAAGATTGTGGGTATCAAACCCAGGGCAGTCTTACTCGTGAGTCCGGGCTTCTCAGAGGACCCCTGGCACTCCCCCCACCCCACCCAGTCCTGCTGAACCTGAGTCCTCTGGGTGGAGCCCTGGGCTCGGTGCCTCAGGTGAGGGCGCAAGGCTGGGGGTGGGCCTGGGCCTTACACAGGGCCACAGGGTGGAAAGGGCAGGACCAAGACTGGACCCCAGGCTTCCTGCCTCCCAGGGGCCAAAAGGGGCTGTTCTTGGCCAGGACAGGCCTGCAGGCCTCTGCCAGCTTTGTTGGAACCTGGAGGGGGAAGCTGGCCGGCTTCTGAGGGTCACTGGGCTCCTGTGTCCATAGCTTCTCCAGGAGGTCTGGCTCCTCGTCTGCAGGGCTTTCTGCCTCCTCCCCAAGCCCCTGCTGAGGTGGGAGCAGCCACACAGGTAATTATAGCAGCCAGGCACCTCCACCCACATGCTCTCTGAGTCAAACTCGCAGCTCACCTTTCTCATTAAGTTCAGTTCAGCAAACTCGTGCGTGCCTGCTCTGTTCCCACCTGTGCCAGCCGCGGGGCTCAGGCCCAGAGGCCACCTCAGGGAGCTTGCTGCCTCTCTGCACCCTCCACCACACATGCCACCACCCGTCAGGTTTGCCAGGGGATGCAGATACGGATGGAGTTGGGTGTGGAGTCCTGGGTGTTGATTTCGGCTCCACTGCCCTTCCTGCTCCTGGGCCTTCTCCCTCGAGACCTTTGTGAGCCTCCCCTGGTGGCCAGGCACCAGCCTCCATCCTCTCCCGTGCCTGCCATGAGCAGCAGTCCTCGTATGCATCTGCCCAGGTCCCCCCCAGATGCTCCACTTGGAAGGCCTGGCTCTGCAGTACCTCACACGGCATGAGGACAGGAATAAATCTTCATTTGTTTTAGGATGTGTGAACAGAAAGTAATATCAGCACAGGGAAATACATACCACTGAGCCGGCCCCCCAGTCTAAGAGCGGGAGCGTTTGCTGTTCCTTTCAGTTTAGCAGCGGGTGGGCCAGGGCTGCTTCTCCCACCAGGCAGAACCCCGCGCTGGAGCCTCTGAGTCAGCAGGGCTTGGGTGGTGTCCAGGCACCCTGACCTGTGGGCTGGGGGCAGCCACGGCCTGGGGCCTGGAGTGGGAACGCCTCGCCCTCCACCATGGCCGTGTGAGAGCCATGCATGGCCCCCACAGTTCCTCCAGGGAGTCCAGACCGTATGGGCTGCAGGCACCCATACATGTAGGGACCTGAGGCCTCTCCTGCCAAAGGCCGTGGCACTTCCAGGAAGGGCCCTGCAGTCCTAGGCAGGTGCGTGTGAGCTCTCAGTGGGACTCCTTTGCACATCTGCCCAGAGCTGGCCTCCCAGCAGGTGCAGCCTTTCCTTTCACTGAGCACCTACAGTGTGTCAGGCCTGCTGGTAGCAAGGTGGGGAGTGTGGGCCTGCCCTCCAGCAGTTCAGAATCCAGTCGAGGACACTTACAGATGTGGTGGTTACTGTGGCGATACATAGTACACAGTCAGCGTGCTGTGTGTTTGCCTCTTGATACTCCATCAGCCTGCTGATAGGAGGTAGGGACCTTGCTGCCCTGTTTTAGAAACTAGGAAAAGGAGAGGAACTCTCCCAGGGCCACACAGTGAGTGGTCGGCAGAGCCAGGATCCCCACCCAGGCCCGCTGGTGCTGGGGAGACCAAGTCTCAAGTTGGGTGCAGAGTCCAGGCCAGAGCCCCGCTCTCTTCCTCAGGTGGATCCCCCTGCCTCCCTTTCCCCACCCTTCCCTTCTTTCCCCGCCTGTGTGGCCGCCTCCACTCACCTGTGGCCTGTGCCTGCAGCATCTTCCTCATCGACCACGCCTGGACGTGCCGCGTGGAGCATGCCCGCCAGCAGCTGCTGCAGGTGCCCGGGCTGCTGCACCGCATGGCCAACCTGATGGGCGTCGAGTTCCACGGCGAGCTGCCCAGCGCCGAGGCCGTGGACCTGGTGCTGGAGGAGATGTGGAAGTTCAACCAGACCTACCAGCTGGCCCACGGGGTGAGCAGGCAGCTGGGCCCTGGGGGAGGCAGACAGGCCTTCAGCCTTCACTGCCCCGTGCCACCAGGGCTGATGGGAGGCCATCCAGGGGAACCCCAACCCAGCCTTGGCCCTTTACCTCACAAGGGAGCAAACTTGTCTTCCATGGCCAATGGACACCCCCTTCATTCTCCATGGCTTCATCGTGGGCCTGTTACTCTTTGCCTTGGGCCACCCAATGCTGGGACCCAGGTGTCCATGTGGACTTTGAACTCACGTGACACAACTCTTTCAGACCCCTAGACTTGGGCCTTGCTGCCTCTTTCCTGGCACCTTATGGTTCTGTCACCCTCTTAAAAGCCCTTTGTGGTCCCTTGCTGCCTTTGGGAGTAAGGTTGAGTACCTTTAGCACATGTCCTTGGGCTTATATCACTCCCCTCTCCCGGCCTCCCCAGGTTCACCCTTACACTCCAGCCCCTCTTACCACTTTCAGTATGGGAAAAGACAAAAGTCATTTCTCATGATCTCAGCTTAGATGTCGCCTCCTCCAGGAAGCCTTCACTGAACTCAAAGTCTCCCCACTCCTTTCCTCACAACACACAAAAATCCAAACACTTCCGTGTAGCTACTAGGCTGAGTGGCTTCTTTCCATACGCCTTTGCCACACAAGTGATCACACGGCAGTCCACTGGGCCATGTCCTGGTCTGCCAGAGGTCCCAGAGGCTGCAGGTTACAGGGACTGGAAGCGTGTGTGGTAGATGATCTAGGCTTGGAGAGTTGGGCGTAGACGGGCTGGTGGTAGGTGTTCGGGTGCGCGGACGGGAGGGTCGGGGAGATGGACAGGTGGACGAGGGCAGCCGTGTGTGCTCTGCCCGCAGACGGCTGAGGAGAAGGTGCCAGTGTGGTACATCATGGACGAATTTGGCTCACGCATCCAGCACGCTGACGAGCCAAGCTTCGCCACTGCACCCTTCTTCTACATGCCCCAGCAGGTGGCCTACACGCTGCTGTGGCCCCTGAGGGACCTGGACACAGGTGGTAAGTCTGACCCCGCCCACCCCTGAGGAAGGGTCAGCCGCCCTCCCACCGCCCCTGACAGGCCTGTGTGTCTCTGTGCAGAGGAGGTGACCCGGGACTTTGCCTACGGAGAGGCCGACCCTCTGATCCGGAGGTGCATGCTGCTGCCCTGGGCCCCCGCTGACCTGCTGGACCTCAGCTCCTCAACGCCCGAGCCGCCCGCTGAGCACTACCAGGTGCGACTGCCACCCCCGACCCCTGGGTCTGTTTGCCTGGTCATCTCTAGAACATTCTCTGTCCACTCACCAAATGTTCCCGAGCACCAGCCGACTGCCGTGCGAGGTAGAGAAGAGTTTGGGGGGGGTGTCTGAGGGACAAGGGCTCAGAGCTCAGGGAGCGGACATCTGCTGCTGTGGTCACACAGCTTGGCGCCAGCCCCGAGCCCAGACTCCAGGTGCTCCGTGCTGGAAACTGTCTTTTCAGAGGGTTGGGTGGAGCTGGTGGGGTGGGGGAAGTGCTGCTTTTGCTCGTTTTGGGGGACTCGTTACCAGGACTGGAGGCAGGGGCAGTGTGGGTCATGCAGCTTGGCTCCATGCGTGAATCCTGGCACCGCAGGGTTTCCTCATCTCCTGACACCTCCCTCACCAGGGATGTGAGGACACTGTACTCAGACACCATATGGTAGGTTTTCTGGCACGTAGTAGGCCCTCAACTAGCGGTTTTCATGCATGTGATTGCTGTGAATGGCAGCCATGCTTCAGTCCACGAGCATCCTCGGTCAGGGCCCCACCAGGACCCAGCGGGCCCACTCACCTGGCTAGTGGTGAGTTAATGCAGGGCCCATGGGCAGGCCAGGTGAGGGAGCGAGGGTCGCTGAGGCCTGGGGCAGAGCACGAAGTGGAGCCTGTGCGAACACAGCCAGCGCCAGAACCAGGCAAGTTGGAGCAGGGATTAACACCCTGGCCCCTCTTTCCTCCCTCCCCTGCCCTCTGACCTCCTGCCTCGGCTTCCTGTCAGTCAGCTGGTCCCACTTGGAAGCCAAGAGGTGCATAAGCCCCTGCTTGTTGGCATTTTACTGGCGTGCACTGCTGTGATCCTTGCAGTAGGATGTCTGGGCTTATTTTTATCTTCATTTTACTGAGGATGAGGAAACTGAGGCACAGAGGGGTTAAGTAGCTTGCCAAAGGTCAGCTGGTAGAAGAGCTGGCATCCAAAACCAGGAGGTCCTCGTAATTTGTGGGCGGAGGGTCCCACCTTGCCCCACCATGTTGAAATCCCCTGCCCCTGCCAGCACATCAGATGCTCCCTGAATGCCCCAGAGGATTGTGGACAGGAGGAAGCCAGTTGAGTTGGGTCAGAGTGGGAAGCATGTGTGGCGTTAGCTGTTCTCTGATGCTGCTGTTTGGGAGAGCCAGGCTGGCATGTGGCCCCGTTGGCACTTTTCCCTTTGAATTCGATTTAAGCCATTGGTGATTGAACTCATCCTGCTGAAAACTCCGTGATCACCCTTCCCAATTCGGAGTTGTGTTTCAGGGCCTCATAGAGGGCCTGCACCCAGTAGGTGCTTGGTAAACGTTTGAACAGTGAGCAGATGTAAAGGGGAGAGGCTAAAGAATTGGCTAAGGGACAAAGACTTCCTAACCTGGAGATTGTTAGAGGGACATGAGCTGACATTAGTATTGGGGGGGGAGTGCCCTCTACTGGCCAGGCAGAGGAGGTAAGAGCAAACACTGGTTTTCAAAACATCCTGGTGGTTTCTCGTGGTTGGCCTGTCTGGATCAGGCCTGCACTCTGGGCCCTGGGCTTGCCTGTATTTAGCTGTCCCCAGGTAGCAAGTTACTCCAATACACAGCCGCTCAAAACAGCGGACCTTCATTACCACTTCCTTCCTGTGGGGAGGAGATGGGGAGTGGCTGGGCTGGGGGCTTCTGGCTCAGTCTCAGACAGCGCAGCCCCGCTGTCAGCTGGCGCTGTCATCTGAGGCTTCCTGGGGCCGGGTCCTGCTCGCACGTGGAGCCCTCACACGGCTGGCAAGGCAGTGCCAGCTGTCGGCAGAAGGCCTGGCTCCTGCCCGCGTGCACCTCTCCCAGGCTGCTTGAGCGTCCTCGCGATGTGGCGGCTCACCCCTCATAGAGCAAGGGTCTGAGAGAAGGCAGGGAGGGGAGCTGCAGGACCTTTCATGAAGCATTTTGTTCCACTCTCTTTTAATTTGTTGTAAGCAGCTCGTTCAGTCCAGCCTACCCTCAAGGGGAGATGAATTAACTGCCTTTTGAAAAGGGTGTCAGAGTTTCTGGGCATGCTTTAAACCACCATGCTGCTTAAGCTCGAACAGCCCTCGAGCACTCCCCTAGGACCAGGCAGCCCCTTCCCAGGACAGGCTGGGCACATCTCGGCTGCCTGTGACTTGGAGGAAGCATTGAGGAGATTTAGAACGTTTTCTAAATGTTTACATTGTTCTTTTGAACACAAAACAGGCTGTTTGGCACCTGAGGGGCCTTGAGCCCCAGACTCCCGGGTGGGAGCAGTCAGAGGGTTCTGGGTGCTGCAGTGCCTGCGAAGGGCTCTTCCTGAGGTCCGGGTGTGCCCCCTGAGATCGCAAAACCCCGAGGTACAGGATGGGGAGGCATGTGTTCACTCACTCCCTTTCTTGAGGGTATGTTTCTACCTTCAATGCTTCCCTTCCAGGCCATTTTGGAGGAAAACAAGGAGAAGCTGCCACTTGCCATCACCCCGGTGGCGTATCCCTGTGACCACGTCTTCAAGTGCGTAGCCCTCCTTGTCAGCCTGTGATCAGATTTTCCCTCGGTCACTTTCCTCACACACTCCCCCCCAGCCCCCTCAACTCCTGGGACAGTGCCTGGTGCAGGGAGGCACTCAGTACGTCCTCTGCCTCCGGGCAGCATGACAGTGACGGACGTGCTGGGGTGGAGCCTCAGGATCACAGAGAGAAGGCTCTGGAAAGTGAGGGTGGGGCTAGGGGTATACAGCCCGGCTACACACGCCGGCCCCCTCTGGAAGCAGGGAGTCAGTGCTGACAGTCACCGTGCTGGGCACCTGGGAAAGGCACCTGGGCTGCCAGGAAGGAGGCATTCCCAGGTGTCCGCAGGTGTGGGCTGGCAGGTTACGGGAAGCCATGCAGGCATGCGAGCCCAGGCTGAACCTCCACCCACTGGGGAGCATTGGCTAGGGGGCGGGTCCCAGCCTAGCCAGGGGCAGGTTGGCCTCTGTCTCCAGTGGGAACCCTTCCCTCTGGCCGCCCAGACCTGATCCTGCCAGAAACAGGCAACATGCTCCCTCTGCTTCCTCCCCCAGGTCCTGGGGGCTTCCTCCCCACTGGCCCTGGGCTGGGCCCTCATCCCCCTCCCTGAGGCCCTTAGCTTTGCCACTTACCCACAGTTGTGCTCCGTGCACCAGCCCCAGGCTACAGGCCTTGGGCTGGCCCAGCTGAGCCGTCTAGCTCCTCACCTCCCTTCCTCCCCTAGAACACTGTCCACAGCTGGGCCTCCCTCCCGCCCTCACACTTGGCCCCATCGCTTTAAAAGTACGGCTGCATCCACCACCCCCAGCAGACAGGCTCCCAGGGCCTGTCCTCCCCTCTGCCTGGGGCCAGCACGGCCAGGCATGGCAGGCACAGCGAGCACCAGCGTGGAATGAGGCCTTATGTGGGGCACTTGTCTTGGACACACGCTCACCTGCAGGCACCTAGGGTCCTTGATCCCTTCTCTGAGGACAGAGTTCTTAGTGTGTCCACCCTGTTCTATTTCCACATGAGAAGAAAAGAGCTCATGTTTGTTGAACACTCAAGTTCTCCTGTTTCATCCTGAGGTCAGGCGTAAGGTGGGCCCTGGGGTCCCATCTTACTGGTGGGTAACCTGAGGTCGTGAGGGTCCAAGTTGTCCAGTCACTTGGCGGACAAGCAGGGGCCGTGGGGCCCGAGCCCAGCTGGCTGACCTCAGCCCGGCCCCTCGCAGGGTCTACACAGATGTCCAGCAGGTGCTCAGCCACCTCACGCACCCGCGCTTCACCTTCACCCAGAGCGAGGCGGACGCCGACGTCCTCTACCACTTCTCACACCTCAAGGACTACAGGTGAGACACCTCCCCGCCCCGATCTCCAGACACAGGCCCCGGCACCCTCACCCGCCCCTGACCCATCACACCTCCTTGGCCCCGCAGGAGGCTGAGCCAGGAGAGGCCCAACGTGCTGCTGAACCAGTTCCCCTGCGAGAACCTGCTGACGGTGAAGGACTGCCTGGCCTCCATCGCGCGCCGGGCGGGGGGCCCTGACGGCCCGGCCTGGCTGCCCCGCACCTTCAACCTGCGCACCGAGCTGCCGCAGTTTGTCAGCTACTTCCAGCAGCGGGAGAGGCGGTAAGTGCCCCCAGAGCCCTGTGAGTGGAGACCCCACACCTGTCGTGCTCCTGCGGCCCCCGCCCGCCCCAGCCTCACCCATCCTCACTCCTCCTGGCCTGCTCCATAGCTGGATGCCTGCTGTGTACAGGCCGCGGTCCCAGGAGCCATGGGCACCCTTCAGTGAGGGGCTGCCGCGGGGCTCTCAGCGCCTCTGCTCAGGTAGTCCTTCTGCCCGGAGTGCAGCTCCGTTGGCCCCCCAGGGGATTCGGGTGCCCCTGCTCTGCTGCACAGTCCTAGGGACACACTGCCTGGGAGGGTGGGCCCGGGCATAGCCTAGCTGGCCCCGTCTGGTCCCAGGGGTGAGGACAACCACTGGATCTGCAAGCCCTGGAACCTGGCCCGCAGCCTGGACACCCACATCACCAAGAACCTGCACAGCGTCATCCGGCACCGCGAGAGCTCCCCCAAGGTGAGGCGTTGGGTGTGCCAGAAGGTGGGGTGGAGGGGACTCTGGCATCTAGGACCTGTGCGGTGGGTCCTGGTAGCGTCACTCAGCTCCCAGGAGTCTCTGAAGCCCCCACCCCCCTTGTCCCTTGCCCCCGCCAGTAGGGAGGGGCCGTGTGACAGCCAGTGAGAGGAGGGAACCCTCCATCAGAGCCATCTGGGCATATCTGACCGCGTCCCCACACGCCGCATCTCATGTGACCACCTGACAGGAGGGATGTGGCCAGGCCAGGGAGCCCCGCGAGGCCCTGGACGAAGGTGCGGTAGTGACACGGGGCACGTCAGTGGAGGAGTTGTGGGACACAAGATTCTGCACCTGGACAGAGGCCTGAGTGAAACCAGGCCGCTGGGATGGCCATTGGGAAGATTTCTAACAGTGAGATGGGGCAATCCGTGGATTTACGGCTGAGAATTTGTATTCAGTTTTCAAAGTCTGAACACCGGTGGGACCTTTTCCGTCAATTAAAGTGAAAGTTGAGATAGAGAATTTGTTGCAGCGTTGACATGGGCTTGAAGAGACCACAGGAAGCGAGCGCGGGGAGCAGGACCCCCATGGCACTGAGACTGAGGGGGCCCGGGAGCAGGCCTGGTCCTCCAGGCTGTGGGGGTGGCGCGGCTAGAGCCCGCAGCTGGCGAGGTCAGGGTGCTCTGTCCTGGCCCAGGTGAGGTGAGCCTGCGTCTGTGTCCTGCAGGTTGTGTCCAAATACATTGAAAGTCCCGTCCTGTTCTTTCGGGAAGATGTGGGGAGGGTCAAGTTCGACGTCCGCTACATCGTGCTCCTGCGGTCGGTGAAGCCCCTGCAGTTGTTTGTATACGACGTGTTCTGGCTGCGGTTCTCCAACCGGTAACTGGGGAGACGGCAGGGCAGGGTGGGGGTCTGGGCGACGGCCCCTCTGTAACTCGGGACCTGAGCACCTCCACAGGGGCTCCCTCACCACCCGGCACCCTCAGGGGGCCCCGCCAAGCCCATTTCTGTGAAAAGGCAGTGACTCTCACCCTGCCTGCAGCAGCCGCCACAAGGTGTGAGCACCCCTTGTCGGACAGGCACCAGCATCTGTGAGCCACGGCGATGTTTACGGGCCTGGGGGGTCTTCACAGCTAGCCCATGGTGGGGCTGGGGGCTCTGAGCACCTCCCCTGCTCAGACTGGCCGTGCTCAGCACCCACATGAGTGTCCACCTGCTCATCCTGCAGGCCCTTCGCACTCAACGACCTGGACGACTACGAGAAACATTTCACTGTCATGAACTACGACCCGGAAGTGGTGCTGAAGCAGGTAGGGACCTGGCGGGGCCTGGGGAGCAGGTTCTCGTGGAGGCTGGCACTGACCCTACACCCATCAGCTTGCCTTCCAGGCAGGCTGCATAGATGTTCAGAGGAGCTGCCTTCCTCTGTCACCTCCAGCAGCTGCCCCTACAGCTCTGTTCAAGTTAACTGGGGGCCCGAGGCTTCCTGGGCCCGAGTCTGAGCAGAGCTGGGTCTTAGCCGGGAAGCACAGGCTGCCTTCCGTTCAGCACCCACTGAGCATGAGGACAGGTCGGGGTTGGAGGCACGGGGGTTCAAGTCACGTGTTCCCCCGGGGTGGGCTGCTGAGCTGAGCTGAGCTGAGCTGTGACCTGCCTGGACCCTGGTTCCTCTGTCTTCCCTATGCTATCTGGGCACCTCGAGCAAAGGGGCATCAGGGCAAAGCTCATTTAGTGTGAGGGTGTCAAAGCCCGGCTGGCCAGCAGTGCACCTGGGACAGGGAGGGTAGCCGCAGACTGGGCAGAGGCAGAGGCCGGCTCTGGGAGGAGGAAGGAAGAAAGGAGAAGTAGGTCCCCTGACGTGCTGTCCCGGAAGTCCTCTCCACCCTGCAGTTGGTTCATTGCTGTGCTGGGCAGACAGGATGCAGGCACACCCACGCTTGCCACCCTGCTCCTCACAGCCTGCAGGTGGCTTTCTTGTTCCCACCTCTGTCAAGGTAGCAGCTCCTGAATGTGGTGATTTCCTTCCAGGCACTTTATGATTCTTTTCAGCACAAGGACATCCCTAAATAGTTCAAACTATTGTTCTGAGTTTTTTAGGTTTTGAGTAACAGCATCCTACAGAACAAACCCTTCAGTGGCTTAGTTCTTCACTGAGTATCACGTTTGTAGATGCGTCACCCTGGTAAGGGTAGCGCAGGCCGTTTCTGGTTTCTCAGTGTCCATAGGTGTGCTGCACGGACCACTCAGAGCCTCCCTGTGCTGTGTGAGAAGTCCTCTGGGGGGCGCTGCACCGCCCAAGTGGCCAGGACACAGGGACGCCCGGCAGGGCTGCTGCTGCTTGTCCCTGCTCTTGTCTTGGGCTGTGCCGAAGGCAGGTCCCTGGGGCCCGGGGCCCAGGGATGTTGAGATCGTCTCTGAGGGATCTAAATGCCTTCCCTCTGTATAGCAGGTGAATCCCGAGGGTCACATTTCCTCTGCAGCCCCCGCATGTGCAGACGCATGTCCAGTGGGGTGGGAATGCTGGGCTTCCATAGGGAGCCGGACCTGGCCCTTACTGGGAGAAACCTGAGCCAATGGCCAGCCTGCTCGGGTGTGGTTGGGTGAAGTTTTGGCCTGAGACGATCTTGCTTGCACAGGGACTTCGAGCTGGAGCTGAGTGGCAGGCTCAGACCTGGGCCCTGCAGTCTGGGGTCCAAGCTCTGCCTCCAGTGCACTGTCCTGAGAAGGACATGATGACACGTTGGCCCCGGCTTTGCAACGTTTAGTGCCTCACTTGAGCCCCACAGCAGCCATGCAAAGTAGGTTTGCTGGGCTGGGAGTATTGTCCCATTTTACAGCTGAAGACACTGAGGCTCTGAGAAGTAATGTGCTGAAGTGGGACAGCCAGTCACTGTGGGATCCAGAGCTCAGACCCAGACTCCTACCTCCCATTTGTGCCCTGTGGAGGTGGGGCCAGAGAGGCTGCTGGTGCTGACCTGTGCCCCAGCAAGTGTCAGAGGTTCCACGTCAAGGCAGGGCAGGCCGGGCTGCCCTCCTCCCTGCCCAGAGGAGGCCCCAGGCAGAGTGCGACGGGCCGTTTGTCTGTTGCAGTTGCACTACGATGAGTTCATCCCTGAGTTTGAGAAGCAGTACCCAGAATTTCCCTGGAAGAGCGTCCAGGTGAGTCCTGGCCAAGCCGGAGGGGCCGGGGCTTCCCTCTGGGGGAAGGGGCATCGGGCGGGTATGGGCTGAGACCCCCTCCTCCCCTCTGGCCCAGATGGGGTGTGGTGAGGGTTCCTAGAACATAGCCTAGAGGGGCATTCAGGGCACCCTTAGGACAACCAGACAGAGAAGGGCCCTGCCCAGGAGTTGCACACCTGAGGGGACACAGGGATGCATCTGAAATGCAGGCTGGCCTCCGTGTCCTGAGTGTTTCAGGTGCTGTGCTGTGCCGCTTGGGGGCTCTGAGGCAGGAGACACGGGCAGGTCTGCAGTAGGCGGACTCCAGGGGTGAGGCAAACAGGCGTCGGGTAGAGGTGGCTGTGGCCAGTTCTAAGGATGTAGGGTGTGGCAACCTGGCCACTTGGGGTCCAGGGCTCAGGATGGGGCAGTGAACCCCATATTGAGGGGCTAGTCCCAACGTCAGCCACGCAGGCCCCCTGACCCTGCCTCCCCCGGTCCCCAGGCTGAAATCTTCCAGGCCTTCATGGAGCTATTCCAGGTGGCATGTGCCAAGCCGCCCCCGCTGGGTCTCTGCGACTACCCCTCATCCAGGGCCGTGTATGCCGTCGACCTCATGCTGAAATGGGACAGCCGTCCAGATGGTAAGAGGGCCCCCCGCCCATAATCTAAACTGTCCCCTCCACTTACACAAAGCTGATCATCCAGCCCTCCCTGTACCAGCCACCCCAGGGACGAGAGAGGGCATCGCCACTCCCTCGCCCTGGTCAGCACTGCCCAGGTTGTCCTTTGACTTGAATTAGCCAGGAGATCTGGGTCCGGGGAGGCCCACCTTAAGGGGCCACGGCCTGCAGGGCAGAGCGCACCTGGGAAAGGCGAGTGGGCAGCAGCGGCGTCAGGAGCGCCCACGAGGAAGGAGCCCCGTGTGGAAGGCCGAGCGGGCAGTAGCCCTCACCAGGCCCCTTGTGCCAGAGTCCCTGGGGGCTGACCAAACCTCACACTGGGGCTGGTGGTGGCTCATAATACTCCTGGGGTCAGAGACAGCTCCAGTCTTTCCCCTAGAAGAGCAGGCTTCAGACCAGGCCCCCGGGGAGCCAGGAGACCCAAGTTCCAGACCCTGGCCTGGGTCCACTGCTGGGTGACTGGGGCCACAGGCCCCCCAGGGCCGCCCTCCCAAGAGTGAGATGCTCTGTGCTTTTGTGACACCAGGGAAGCGAGTGATGCAGCCGCAGATCCTAGAGGTGAATTTCAACCCGGACTGTGAGCGGGCCTGCAGGTACCACCCGACCTTCTTCAACGACATCTTCAGCACCTTGTTCCTGGATGAGCCCGGCAGCTGCCCCGTCACCCGCCTCATCTAGGTGCTTGCTGGCCCCTCTGCCAGTGCTCGCAGGAGGATTCCAGCCTCGGTTCTCTGAGCTGCTTCTGCAAAGTCCCCGCTGCTCCTCTCCCTCCGCCCTGCGAGCCATCGTTCTGGCCTCACACTGTGGGCTCAGGTCCCCCTCCCCGCAGCGGTCAGGAGCAGGGCCCATCACAGTGTCCCCAGGGCCGAGCACCAAGCCCCGCCCACACTCCCCTCACCGCTGTCTGTGCAGTTGATTGGTCTCAGCTCAGACACGGGCTTTCTTCGGGAAAGTTTGGTTCCTGGGGTGCTGTGCTCCCAGAGAGTGTAAGCGAAGAGGGGTTCTGGGGAGCATGTCGGGCAAGGTTCCCCAGGAGCGCCGCTGGGAGCCCAGGCATTGACAGACCCAGACTGGCTGCGTCTCGTGTCTGCCTCCCACGCTCCACCCCAGGCCCTGAGTGACAGGCGTCCCCAGAACACCCTGGGAGCCTGCTTCTAAGGCCCAGCCTTCTCGCCCCTGTGAGTCGAACCTTCACCAGCAAACCTCCCTTCAGGCTCCAGGGCAGGATGGCCACTGCCTTTGGTTACTGTTGCCTTTCCACTTGGTCCTGTGGAAGGGACCAAATGTGGTGCCAGCGCCTCCCTGCCCGGGATTCTGGTGCGGGGACTCGGGGACAGGAGGGGGCCGCAGAGCACCAGGCAGCGGGTGGCCAAGAGACGATTCCAAGGAGAGCCTTACGTTGAAGTCAGATGTCATCTTGCACCAGTCTGGAGTCAAAATGTGGGATTTTTGTTGCTTTTTCATTCATGGGAAGAAAATTTAAAATTCTCATTCTTTTCCTTAATTTTGTTTCTGAAATTTTGAGTCAGTTTCCAGTGTATTTTGTGTAGCCACCATGCACTCGGGCCCAGCTAAAGGCACAGGGGGCAAGTCTGATTTTCATGGGGGAGCTGCCTGCAGAGCTTTCATGTGTGTGTGTGTGTCTGCTTGTTTCATTCTGAAGCCAAGAGTGATCCCTGTAGCAAAACTGTGTGTGTGTGTGTCTGCTTATTTCATTCTGAAGCCAAGAGTGATCCCTGTAGCAAAATTGGACTTGATCGTGCCTCCCATCTCTGTGTCTGTCTGGGTGTGTCTGTCCATCCTCTCTGTTAACCAGAAGGTCAGCCTGTGTCCTGGGAAAACACCCCTTCCCTCCAGCCAAGTAGAGGTGGAAAGGGCGGGACACCTCATCTCTGGCTTTGTCCCCGGAGAGCTGCTGCGTCCCGTCCCCTCCCTGACCTGATATGTACCGCAATAAAGGAAGTCTTCTGTCCTTTTGCCTCCCTTTCTTTTTGGAGGCCTTGGAACCACAGGCCTTAATGGTGTGTCAGCTGTTGTACTTGCTGGTTGTGGAGGAAAACCAAAACATCAAGATGTGCGCTTTGAGAGACAGAAGCAGCGAGGTGGTGTTTAGGTCTCCAGGTCTCTGTCTTAGTCTGTTAGGGCTGCTGTAATGAAATGTTATAAATGTGGTAGTTAAAACAGAAATCTCTTCCCATTATTCTGGAGGCTGGGGTGTCCCTTTAAGATCAAGCGGCCTGAGGTGGGCAGTGAAGGTCTCTTCCTGGGTCACAGCCATCTTGCTGTGTCCTCACATAGCTTCTGGGGCCTTTAAAAAGGGCGCTAATCCCATGCATGGGGGCCCCACTCTCATGATCTAATCACCTCCCAGACGCCCCACCAACTAACACCATTACACTGAGGGTTAGGGTTTCAGCATATGAATTTGAGGGTAAACACTCAGATAGGAGACCCTAAGTGCTCACAAGGCAACCGGAGTAGGTGTGGGCCCCTTCAGCTAGCAGTGATGCCCCCTGGTGGTTTGGATGTTAAAACACGAGGGATGCAGAGACCCCTCCCCCCACCCCCACCCCCCACCCCTAAGCCAGGACCTTCCTGTGCCCCTCAGGACGGGCACCCTTACCAGGTGGTTCAGCTGCCTCAGGGCTGGTGCTGCTCCCACTCGGTCCCAGATCACTTAGAACCTGGTTGCCCAGAATAATCCCAGTGGACTCGGCCCAGTCGCTGGGATCAGAGGACCATGCAAGGAAGGCTTGCCTTAATTATAAACGTGCTTTTCCCCAATTCTCATGTCCTTGCACCTCTGATCAGTGACGTCAGACACCCACCATGGAAGGCCGTCAAGCAGGACCTCCACTGTCCAGGAAGACTCACTGCAGGGGATGTGGTCCTTAGCCCTCTAAATAGTTCTTTCTGGTAACCATCTTCACCCAAGTCACTTTCTCTGTGTTAAGAACTCATCAAAGCCAGATTCTGTAAGTGTCAGACATTTGGGGTTGATCGAGGGTCTCAGGAGCAGGAATAATTGTGCCAGAGTTACAACAGGGCAACACAGAAGAAACCCAAAAGGTGAACCTTGAGATGCTGATAGTGATACCTAGAAAACGCTCTCGGTGATGGTCTGTGGCCACATAAATGTACCCAAACGTGGCAGCTCTTTCATGGAGAGGCGTGGACATGGCAGAACTTGGTACAGGAGGGGCAGGGCTTCATCTTGTAGCATCCAGAGTGTCAACCACAACATCAAAATGCCGGGCAAACTGAGTCACTGCTGCTTCCCGGCTGGCTGGTCACCAGCTGAGCCCTCCTGGGCCACTGAACGCCTGTTTGCATCCTTTAGGACTAGTCAGATGGAGAGGGAGACAGACACAGATTTAAGGAGATCTCAACTGTGGGAAGCAGCTCCAGCAAAGAAACAGACCAGGAGGACTTGCTAAATCTGCGAGCTGTGGATTTTCCTATTAGACCAACACAGTGATTGTCTGGAGTCCCTCGTGGATGGCAACAGCTCAGAAATGCCATCTAATTATGAGGAAGCAGGAGAGCATTGCAAGAAGGGAGCAAAGAAAATGGCAAAGTGCACCCTCCTGTCACTCATTTTCCCAGGTGTCTTTGTGGCCGTGCATGGTTTTGTGGCCAGTGGGAAGGATGTGGGATGTTGCCTGAGGTGAACAAACCCATGAGTGTGTGGAAATGACAAAAAAGTCTGAACGCCACTGAGAAGAGTCCAGAAGTCTCAGGTAAATTTACATGCTAAGTCAAGATGCACCCCTGGCTGTCTGGGAGAACTTTAGGAATAAATCAATGGTAAGGATGTACAGGGTCCCCCATCTGCTCAGATGAGCATCAGAAAAGCTGGGGAGCTGAGCGAGGGCTCAGCTCAGTGCTCGTGGCTGCAAAGTGGCTGGACTCCTGTGGAACACACTCTGTGGGGCATGAAATTCCACCGGGGTTGGGGTGGGGGGGACAGCCACCGAAAGAGCTGCCCCTGCTCTCAAGAGAACGCAGTCAGCTGTTTGCCAACCTTCTCCCCAAACGCCTCATACTGTTAGGTCGTGTCTGAACGCAGAGGGGGCAAGGTGAGAGGGAGAAACAGCAAAACCCAGCCTGCCAAAATGAGCGTGAGCTCTAAATACAAAGAATTTGCCAATTTGAATTCACTTATTCAACAACCAAAACAGACAAGCAACAAAAAGCCCAGCAGCTTGGACCCGCACTGGTCCTAGGAGTCTGTGCCGCCGAGTGTGGCACGGGGTGTAGGAACTTACAGCGGGAGGAGTCACTCCAGTGGTGGCCTCAACCCCACTCCAAACAGCTGCTTAGAGAGGCCGGGGTCACCCAATTCAAAATCGGGGTGACATCAAACCTGGGTGTGCCTGGGCCAGCAAGAGGCTGCTATCTGCTGAGCTGGGGCAAGTGAATGGGGCTGCCCCTGGTGAGGCTGGCCTGAGTCCCGGCCCCAAGGGACATGTTGGTTGGTGTCCCCAGCTCAGGGCCCAGGTCAGCTGAGGACCATGCTGGGGGCCCAGCAGAGCCAGGCATTGGACCAGGCAGACTGTGGGCCTGCGCCCTTCAAGAGCCTGGGCTGAGCTTCCTGGACAAGAAGGAGGTGGGTGGGCTCCTGCCTCAGTGGAAGCACGAGGCTGTAGCCTGGTCTACGCCGGTGTCCGTTGCTCTGGCCTGGGCAGCCACCTCTCCTCTTGTAGGGTCTGAGGAGGGTCCTGAGAATTGTGAGGAAGCCCTGCCGGGGCCAGCCTCGTCTGGATGACACAGTCCATACAGATCCAGTGGGAGGACGAGCCCCATGCCCTCCCCACATCCAGGGTCCCTCCCAAGTAAAAAGGCCACTGCCAAGAGGTTAAAACCTTTATCTGGCTTGTAAAACACGTTCCGAGCGTGTGCTTCAAGCAGAGGGTGGGGGTGTTTCTAGAGTGGGGGCTCAGCCGGGGGCACCTCTGAAACTGCCGGTGATCCTCTGGGCTGAGACCAGACAGACAGGCAGCCTGCTGGCTGTACAAGCCTGAAGGCCACCACCTCTGGACATACTGCAGTCCTCGGAGGGTGGGCACCCTCACTCAGAGAGCCGCCGGCCACGGCGCCGGCCCTGGTTGTCCCGCCACACGCAGTAGTTGAGTGTGGCCGCAAAGGCCAGCCAGGCCAGGTACGGGTAGAGCAGGCAGGCGGCTGATGGGCTCACCCGGTGCCAGGCCACGGCTGTGGCTGCTGCCACCCCGCCTGTCAGCAGGAGGTCTACCAGGGCCTGCAGAGACAGGGGAGGGAGGACAGAGAGGCCTGAGGCTCAGTGTGCCCACGGGCTGTGTCCCAGCTGCCCACCATCACTACACTGGAGAAAGCACCCCATTCCACCTCTAAGTGACCTGGTCAAGCCCCTCCCCCACACTGTGCCTCAGTTTCCTCATCTGTAAAATGGGAACAATCACCCTTGCCTGACCATGCCATGGGTGGGGGCACACAGCACCAGGTGTACAAGTTTCCTATACACGTGGCCCCTAAACCCAAGCCAGTGACCCTATCTAGTTTTTTTTTTAACAGCGGTGCTAGGGATTGAACCCAGGACCTCATGCATGTTAAGCATGTGCTCTGCCACTGAGCTCTACTCTCCCCCACCGCCATGTGGTTTCAGTCAGAGCCCCACAAGGCTACCTTCACTGGAGGAAAAGCAGCTGAGGGGCACTGGTCCCCTAAGAGCTACTGAGGAGACGCTGACCATGAGCCTCCCCTGCCTCCACCTTTAGACCCTGACCCTGTCTGGGACGTGATGCCCCATGTCCCCCAGGGGAGGGGTGCCTCCAGGGACCAGGGAAACAAGCCAAGGCCACACTTACCCAACCCATTTGTCGAGCGCCAAAGAAGAGGGGAGGCCACGCCCAGTTCAGAGCCAGCTGTCCGGTGTAGAGGCCCAGGGGAACCACGGCCTCCTCCGAGAAGCCCCCCAGCTCTTTCCAGATTATGTAGGAGCCATACCTGAAACAGAGGTTGCCAGTCAGGGCACCAACAAGGAAGAGGCCAGGAGCCTCCCTTCAGGGCAGAGGGCCACACTCACCTCTGGGATGACACAATGATGGCTCAGGCATGCCCTGCCATTGACTGCTTTGTAACCTCAGGGAAGTTGCTTAACCTCTCTGGGCCTTTGTTTCTCACTGGGTTGCTGTGGGGATTCTAGTTAACACACTGGCAGTGCCTAGGGCAGTGCCTGGCACATGGGATACTCGATAAACATTTGAAATTATTACCATCATCAGTACTGTAAAGGGGAAGGCACATGAGGCATGCAAGTGAACAGGATGGGACATTTGGGCTGGGCCTTAGAGGATGAGTAAGAGTTTGCCTGGGAAGACAATAAGGATATGCAAAGGCTTAGAGGCATGCATGAGACCGGGTCAGCCTACATCACTATTGAGGTCTAGGGCGCACTGAGGAGGTGAGGCTGAAAGGCAGAAGAGGGCCTGGTCACAGGGGCTCTCGGGCCACAAAGGCAACAATAGACCACCAGTAATAGCTAATGGCCTCCAGCATTTGCACATGCAGTCACCGCTCCCGCTCATTCCAAGCATTATAATAATGCTATAAGGGGGTGAGTATTAACCACTCCCATCTTACAGGTGCAGAAACTGAGGCACAGAGAGGTGGAGTGCTAAGATCTCTTGGCAGGCAATTAGTAGGTAAGTGAGGATTTGAACCCAGGTGGTCTGAGGTCAGAGCCCGGGCTCTTTACTCTGTGAGGGGTTTGACCTTGTTAGGGCCGCAGGGAGCCTCCACGGGGTTCTGCAAAAGAGAGATGCTAGATTTGTGCTCTGTCAAGGTCTCGATGCTGAGGCCTGGAGGCCAGAGCAAGCTGTGGCAGAAAGAATGATGCCTGGGCCAGGATAGGGAGGAGGGGGCAGGACACAGGAAGCGCTGCAGCCTGACCTGCAGGGCTTGGGGCTGGCGGAGGGTGTGGCCCAGGGACACCCCGGTTTCAAGGACCATCTTATTCCTATCAGAACCCTGAAGCATCAGCCTGGTCTCTGCTACCTGCCACCTGGGTGCCTGGCATCTGCTGCCCCACCCTGCACTGGGCTGGCACAGAACCAGCATGCACAGAACATTCCAGAGGAGGGTGGGAAGCTGACCTGCCTCCTGGGTGCAGTTCTTATGGGAGCCGCCACGGGGCACACACCCATCCAGTCCTGCTTTTCCTCCATGGCAATTCGTGGGTCTAGTCCAAGAATTTCTGTAGGGTCCTTACTTGATAGCCCTGTCCTTGGGAGGTCCCTTGTCAAATGAGGGGTCGTAAAAATTAACCGAGACAAAGCCTGCCACCGAGCAAGTGCTCACAGCTGCTATCACTGCTGTTATTACTGCTGTTGATCTTGGAAGCATCCTCATCCTGAGCCAGCCTCCCGCTGCAGTTGTGAAAACAGCCAGAATGCCAGCATGGGGTTGCCCGCCCCTTCCAGGAGGCCCCAGAGGAAAAATTTCGTTTGTGCAACCAACAGGCCCCAGAGCTTTCTCCACCTTCACTTGCCAAACAAGGCTGGGAAACAGTGCTCGCTGCCCCAGGAGCACCCAGACGGTTCAAACTCTGGAGGACAAGCTCTGACCTCGGGCCTGAGCCTGCGCCTGCCCTCCTCGCTCCAGCAGGCGGGCAGGCGGCACCCGCCCCCACCTACCCCATGGCTGAGTAGAGCGTGCCCCAGATGGGGGCCAGCGTCCAGTTGGGCGGGTGCCACGAGGGCTTCTGCAGGCCGGCGTACCAGCGGAGGCCCTCTCCGCGGATATACTGGGAGCCCAGGAAGCCCCCCATACTGGGCACCAGCGTGAAGGCCATGGCAGCGGGCACATAGGGCATAACCATTGCTGCTGCAGCTGCTGTTCTGGAAAGCTCTGAAAGAGAAGAAGCACTGGTGTGAGAGGTGGGGATGCTCCAGAGCTGGGGTGAGGCCTCGCCCAGCGTCTCCCAAGGACCGACTGAGCGCAGACCTAGGGTGGGTCTGTTACCAGCCCCTCATCACTCACCGATCGATCAGTCAATTGATTGAACAATCAGGAAGTGTAGAAAAGGTGTGCGAGGCGGAGTCCAGCCCAAGGGCTCCAGGGAGCACGTTTCCACCCAAACTCCTGCTCCCGCCTGGAGGGCTGCCTTGGCTGGCAGGAGCCTCTCTGGTGCCCCTGCCCCCGTCAGCTCCTGCTCCAGCTGCCAGCCTCCCAGCTCTCACCCTCATCCTTGACCTTGGGTATCCTGGCAAGTGACCCCTCCTCTCTGCCACCTCACTCAAGGCCAGTTTGGGTCCCCTCCACCAAGAAGGCTTCCCAGCCCCTCCTCCCCAGGCCGACTGCTGGCCCAGCGCTCTGCAAGGTCGCATTAATCCACGCTCCGCACCTTCCACCCTAGTACTGCACTCTTTCATCATTCGTACAACAACTGGGATCAGAGCTTGGCTCAAATCCCCGCTCCCCACCAACTTACTGTGTGACCTCGGGCAAGTCACTTCAACTCTGTGGGCCTCTGTTTTCCCCTCTGTGGAACAGGACATCAACATCGCCTACCAGTGTGGGAGTGTCTCTGCGTGCAGGTGTTTCACCCCCACCCCCAGGCCCACCCTGAAATCACCTCCCCTTCTCTGTGTGCCAGAGAGGGGAAGCAGCCTGCCTAAGGTCACACAGCACTCTGGGCCCAGGCTCTGCCCAGGTCAAAGAGCTGTTCCCACCCTGATACCCAGGGCCATGGAGGTAGCAGGGGGAGGGACAGAGTGAAAGAGTTTAAGGCTGGGGAGGCCCCTCCGCAGCCCTGAGAGGCAGGCAGGGCTCAGAGCAAGGAAGGCCTCATCTCAGGCCCGGATGCTGTCGCCCCCACCCCGGGGCTGGAGCCCCCAAGCAGGGGCAGGGGGAATCCAGTCTTCCAGGTTCTCCATTATGCTCTTCAGCCCCCTTGCCCAGCAGTCCCGAGGTCTGCGCTGAGGACCTACTAGGCTCCCAGCAAGCTGAGCTCACTCGGGCTGGGAGTCCAGTCAGACAGCAAGGAGGGCCTGAGCTGGGTGTCAGGGGCCAGCTCTGCCTGGACCTGCAGTGGGACCCTAAGCCTGTCAGCACCCCTGACTGGGCCTTGGTTTCCCCATCACAAAAAGAGGAGGCTGAACTCCCACTAACACACCCTGACCCTAACTGGAGAACCCGAGGTGTCTGTATAAGATAAGAAGCCACACACCCAATTCAGTTCAGCAAACTTGCAGCTCCACCTAGGGTGGGGGCTGGTCAACTCCCAAATCCAGCTTGCAGACTTCTTTAATAATGTGAAAAATGTTCTCCACATAACATTAGTGCAAAAGGCAGAACATAGCTGGGAGGGTCTAGCTCAATGTTAGAGCATGTGCTTATTAGCATGCAAGAGGTCCCGGGTTCAGTCTCCAGCACTGCCATTAAAATAAATAAACAAATAAAAATAAATAAACCTAATTACCGCCCCCCCAAATTTTTTAGATAATTTTTTTAAAAGCAGAGTATAAAATTGACTACAGAATGATCCCAATTTTAGTAAAAAAAAAAAAAAATCGATAACACTGATACGCATTTTTTAAACTGTAACAAATGTGTGAAGATGTTAGCTTTGTCATCATCATAAAACTAAGTGTCCTGGGGAATGGCTGTAAGCCTGGCCCGGCCCCGCCTGAACACTGTCCTTCAGTCCTCGCCCGGGGAGGACCGTCTTATCCCGCCTGCCGACAAAGGCGGCAGTGTTTGCCCAGGGCCCCTCTGCGAGCGGGTAGCCCAGGAGCCTAAGGCCCCGGTGGGATGTCTGAAGCTTTCACTACCCTGGTGTTGCTTTCCAAAATGTCTATAATGAGCATAATTTTAAAAGGAACCATCGGAGAGTGCTAGGCATCCAGCAGATTCTGGCTTTGCTATTTAGAGCCTCTGATTCCTCCCTCCCTGGGCCTCAGTTTTCTCGCCTGTCAAGTAGGGACGGTTCCCCCATACCCCCCCACCCCGACTGCTGCTCTGGGAGGCCAAGCACTGCCCAGGGCCAGCTCCTGAGGAGTAAATGGTCCTGCCTCGGCCCCTCCCTCCTGCCCTGCCCTCCGCTTTCCGGGGGCCAAGCACTGTTCCTGGGGTGGGTGAGGGTCTGATCTCACCACAGTGTGAGCCCACCTCTCCAGGGCCCTGCGCTGCTGCCAGGCGGATGTGGAGCCCTGAGACCGGCCACCGAAGTGTCATCTCCAGTGAGCCCGGACCACCTCAGCCCACTTTCTCACCCACACCACAGGTACAGCCTGTTTAATAAATGTGTCAAATCCACAGCCAAGTGACGGCCTTTGGGCAACGTAACAAGCTGTTTTCAATACCTTAGGCCCCTCTGGAATGAGACGTGCTGGGCAGATGGGGGGATCTCCACACCATTCTGACTCTCACGTACAGATAGGGACACTGAGGCCCAGGGGCCGAGCGGCAGGAGCCAGGAGGTCAGGCACTGAACAGGGCCAGACCTCAGGCCTCCTCAGGGTGACCATATGTGCCTTTTCCCAGGACGGTCCCAATGTATGGCCACTTTGTCCCAAGTGAATGGCCCCCCTCACTCTCCGCAGTGTCTCTTTTACAGGTGATCAAGATTAATGCCACCCGTACAAGACACACAGCACGGTCCAGGGAGGTGGACACACTCGCTGTGGTATTCCTGCCTAAAATGCAAACCCCAGTCCAACCACAAGGAAACGTCACAATCCCGGATGGAGGAGCCCTCTACAAAATACCCGACCCCTGACCTGCACTCGAGCATTATTCAGAAGGGTCAAGGTCATGAAAGGCACGGGAAGATCGAGGGAAAGGTCATCCACTGCAGAAGACTCAGGAAAAATAACAGCTAAACGCAACGTGGGATCCCAGACGGATGGGGTCCTGGGCCAACGAAGCGCATGAGCAGGGAGACCGGCAGGGTGTTAACTCCCTGCCCCTGTGACGGGAAGTGGGGTGAAGGGCACGTGGGAGCTCTCTGTCCTGCCTTTACAACTTGCTGTACGTCTAAAATGAGTTCAAAATGAAACATTAAAAAAGAAGTATCCTGGTTTGGACACTAACTTGCATAGTCTCCTACATTTCTCTCAATGTATTCATCACTGCATTGGTCCCTGACTCCCACCCCTGGTCCCAGACGCCCCACTTGCCACCGAGGCCTCTCAGAGGCTCCTGACCGTTTGGTTTTTATTTCCTATTGTTTTTGGTTAATTGAAATGAAAGTCATATCACATAAAATTAACAATTCTAAAATGCACAATTCCACAGCATTTAGTACATTCCCAATGTTGTGCAACCATCAACATCAAGTTCCAAAACATTCCCATCCCCCCAAAAGACCCCAGCACCCACTAGCGGTCACTCCCCACCCCTCCTGCCCGCAGCCTCTGGTAACCACCAGTCTGCTTTCTGTCTCTGTGGATTTAACTTTTCTGGACATTTCACATAAATGGAATCACAATATGTGGCCTTTAGGGTCTGGCTTCTTTCACTGAGCATGTCTTTGCGTTCCACCCTGTGTCCATGTTTCTCCCCCAGGTTCTGTGGGCAGGGGTGCCAGTGTCACCCTGCCACAGCCGGTGCCCAGGAATCCCCAAGCAGGAGCCGCCCACTGTGCCCGCTGACCCAGCCATGGAGCCCATCATCCCAGCCCCTTGCTGTACAGACAAACGGAGGTCACGAAGGGGCAGTGGCTCTCCCAAGGCCACAGAGACAGAGTAGGGCCTGAGCTCTGTGCTCCTGCCCACCCTTCCAGGCTGCTGTGTTTATGCACCACTGGACCAAGGGGACTGGAGGGCCTGCCAGGTAGGGCAGATGGAGAGAGCCCAGGCAGGGAGCTTCAGAGAGCTTCATGGGGCCAGGCTCTTGAATCACCTGATTAAGGGACCCCACCAAGCTGAGTCATGCAGGGCCGGGCTGGGCAGGGAAGCTGGCTTTGGCAGGCCTGAGGGAGATCAGCCCTGTGACGGGGCCCCAGGGAGGGCCCGGGAGGGCAAGGGAGCACCAAGGGGCCCAGGGCTCAGGCAGAAGGGCAAAGCCACCCCACTGCCCTTCATTTCTGTCTCTGTCAGAAGGTGACTAAGAACCCAAACCTTGGCTCTGCCTCCAATTTTCTCCGCAACCCGGGCCAAAACTCCTCTCTGGGTCGCAGTTTCCTATTACGTCAGATGGGAATAACCTGCCCTGCCTGCTTCATGGGGTGGTGGGGACACTCAAGTGAGGACTAGACAAGTGAGGGGATGTGGGGGTCCGTGTTGGGGCCACTTCTCCCTCCAGGGGAAGGTGCAGCCACGTGGCGCTGACCAAGGGGAAAAAACACCACTGGACATTCAGTGGGTGAAAATGCACACAGAAAAGGCCCTGCCCGCAAGGCCTAGGGCCACTCACAGCGGGAGCGCCTCTGACACAGAGGCCAAGAACCAGCAAAGCAGAGAGCTCAGGACCTGGGGTCCGGAGAAGGCTCTAGGCCTCTGGGGTCTGAGGAGCAGGAGCGGAGCTCGGCGGAGGGCCAGGCTGGGCTTATCCTGGGCCAACACAGCTTCACTTACTCTTCACAACAGGCTCAGAGGAGGGGGCCCTGAGTCACATACCCTCTTGGCCTCCACAGTGGACTCATTACTGTTCCCACTTCCCAGAAGAGGAAACTGGGGCACAGGGAGGCACTGCATTTGCCAGGTCTGGATGACTCTGAAACCCACCACACCCCTTCACCCCCTGACCTGGAAGTCTGCTGGCCTCAGCTCTGGGCCCCATGGCCAGTCACAGGGCACCAAAGGCCTGCCCCAGAAGCCTGCAGGGCCACTCCCGTCCCACCTCAGCCATTCCACCCTCTGCCTTGGTGCCAGAGATTCTCAGGGCCAACAGCCTCACTCTCTCCAGCCCCAGGGCCAGTGTCCCAGCCCCATCTCTGCCCAAGGGTGGCAATCTCTCAGAATCCTCCCTCCCTGCCACACCCCCGCCATGGGACCCAGGATGTCCCACCCTCGAGATGCTTCACCCCTGGCCCAAGGGTCTCACATCCTGGGCCTGGGTCCCCACCAGCGAGGTGAGAGTTGAGCCAGCAGTCCCTGGAAGATTTTCCTGTTCTCTGAGGCTATAGGCGACAGAAACTGCTGCCCAGGAACAAGACACAGGGTTTTGCCATTTCTCTGCTCCCCTCCCTCTCCAGCCTTACTGGCTCCCCCTGTGCCTTATCTCCCCTTCAAGCTTCATGGATGCTCCCAGGGACTTATATCAATGCTGTTTTTTTTTTATTATTATTGTTTTTTAATGATTCACCACGAATCCACCTCTTTATAACCTCTATTAATCTTTTTCATTATGAGAGTAGCCAGTGTAACAGACAACAGGTCTGAAAGGGTCTGCATGCAGCTGGAAACCCAGGAAGTCTCGGGTGGGGTGGGGCCGCTGGGTGACAAAGAGGGATCTGCTTTATGGAGAATGAATATTTTTTAAGACAGAGAGCATGCTCAAGCATGGCTTGCCCAATCGCAAGTAAGTGAAAGAAAATATGAGACACCAGATTCAAAAACGAAATAATGAAAAAGCAAAAGTGGACTCGGCAAAAAGTAGGTGCCCTCCCAGTCAGCCCAGCGCCTCCTCCCACCCTTGAGCAATCGCCTGTCAGTGGCTTCTGGCACATTCAGCAGACACTATTCATTGATGGCCAGGCACATATGTGGACACACACACACACACACACCCCAGGCAGAGAAAGTGGCCTCTGGGCGCGGTGGAGAAAACAGGGCTTTGGAAGTGTTCGAACCCCAGCTCCACTGCCCTGTGACCCTGGGCAAGTTTTCCTGGGTGAGCTTCGTTCCCACCCAATTCAGAGCACTCCGGGGTGCTGAGCAGCCACTGGAGACTGAGAAAGCGGCAGCCCATCTCCCTGCTGCCCCAAGAGGCTTGCTACCTCCCCTCCCTTGCCCTTTGGCTCCTTTCCCGACCAGTGGACCAGTGCTACTGCTCCCTGGGAGTGGACACTTGCCCCCTGCTACCCTCTGTGGGGGTCCCCACTCCACCACTGAGACACCAGGGCCTGGGCCCACATCCTGGTGACTCGGCCTTTTGGCAGCAGGCCTGCTATGTGCCAAGCACCCTGGGCGGAGCTCCTTGTACAGGGCCTCCACTGACATCCTCTCTCCCTATGACCCTTTTGGAACAGACTCAGTCACACATCCCTAGGGGAAGCTCAAGTCCTGCCCCTCCTGCCGTCCATTCTAGAGCATGTGGCTGGTACCAGGTACCACCATGCCCTAGCAGGCCAGCCACAGAAGCTCCCAACCCAGGCCAGGCCACGGGCATCTGTGAGGCTGACTCCAGCACTCAGCAGGGTATTCACAGCTGGAACGTCCACTGTAAGCAGACAGGGTAGAGAGTCCCCCTGAGAAAGAGAAACAGACTTGTCTTTTCTGACACAAGAGAAGTCATTTTTGGCCCAAGTCATTTTGTGATCTAAGCCTGGCCACACTGCTTGCCCTCGAACAGGTCTTAGTAATAATGTTATTAAGGAGACAAAAGAATGCAGGAACAAATGACTGTTATCAGGCAGGAGAAGCAACAGTAGCAAAGACAGTAAATCAGTTGTACAGACTCCCAGCTCTGTTTCAAAGGTAAAGATTAGCCTGAAGCACGTTCTTGGGCGGTCTTGCAGAATGTAAAGCCTCCTCGAGTGCTCAACCACCAGATCAACTGGAACCCTAGGGACATGATGGCGACATTTGCTGACCCTTGTGGCTTCAGTCAACTAAAGCTTGGACTCTGTAGAACTTTGCCCAAATTCTATGTTGAATTCTCCTCTGCTGGAGCCCCTTCATGAATATGCATATACCAACCTAACCCCGTCATGAATATGCACGTACCCTTAGTTTAAAAGTTCCCCAACTTTGCTGTTCAAGGAGACACTGCTTTGGGAAAGATCCACAGTGTTCTGCTTACTTGCTGCAAGTAATAATAAAACCTTGTTCTCCTGATCTTTAGCTTGGCTCTGTCTTTTGGCTTGACACCCATCAAGAGGTGAACCCAGTTTTCAGGTAACACCATGACCCCTCCCACCTGGGCTCTCAGCCCCTTTGCAGGAGGGGCAGGAGACAGGCAAGCCCCAGGGGATGCTCTGTTCACAAGGCCCCCCGTGGGGGCCACAGTGCACCTGAGCACTGGACGGGGATCTAGGGACCCGGTTCTAAGGCCCCACAGGGCCTGAACTGGGTTTGGGCAAATAATCTCCCCTAACTGGCCTAGGTTTCCTCCCCAAGAAACAGGGCGTCTCACCTGGATCAGGAGCAAGAGGTCTCCCAGTTATTTTGTGATCCTCAAAGTACCCGCTCAGGCACTCCCGCCCTCTCCTGGCCTCGGAATGGGCGGGAAGTGGGGTGTCTGGCCCGTCCCGCGGTTCGGCTTCCCCGGGACCCCAGCGGCCAAGCGCGGTGCGGCGGGAAGGGGGTGCTCAAGATCCCCCTTCCGGGCCCCCTTCCGGAGCGCCGATCGCGGAGACCAGGACATGGCTCACCGCCGCCCCCGCCAGCTGACCCGGTATCCAAGCCCCTAGTGCTGCCCAGAGGCCGCCCGCTCGGGTCCCCGCCACCTCCTGCGGCAGTTTCCCCTGGGCCCCGCGCCGGCGGGCGTGCGGGCGGTATCGGAGGTCGCTCCCGCGCGGAGCCCCCTTCCCGCCGCCCCCTCGGCGCCGGGTCCTCACTCACCAGCGACAAGAACTCGCTCCGGGAAGAGCGCTGCGAGGCGAGAGGCGACGGCCAAGGCCCCGGGCCCGCCCCGCCCCGCCCGCGAAGCCCCACCCCGCCCGGCCCCGCCCGGCCCCGCCCAGCTCGGCTGGAAGCCCGGGGTCGGTCCGCCCACAGCCCCGCGGGTCGGGGCGCTCACTCCCCGCGAGCGAGACGCGCTTCTGCCTCCCCGAGCGCAAGCGGGTCTCGCGGCCGCTTCTCCTTCCCACGGTGACCGCCGTGCCGGGCAGGCCCAGCCGGTGCTGAGCTGGCCACACTGCCTCCCAGCTGCGGGTCCGCAGGGTCGCGTCTCTTCTTGTGCCTCACTTTTCCCATCTGTAAAATGGAGCGGCAGAGACCGCTCTCAGAGAGGGGAATCACGTCGCCTGATGGCAGAGTCAGGAACATCCTCCTACACGACAGCCCTGGATCCCCATCTCCGGAGGAGCAACCTAGTGCCTTTAGCAGTTGCCCTGGGGCAGGAGGCAGCGCTGCACTCTGGGTCCTGGCTCAGCCACTTTGTGGCGGTTCTCTCCGTTTCCATCTCCTCATCTGTAAAATGGGCACAATATTGTGGGACTAATGAGGATGCCCCCATTGTAATGAAGGATGCTATAGACACTTGGCACTCAGTGTTCATCACAGCCCAGAGGTGGCCTCCAGTTTGCCAGGGTCACCCTAATGGAACAGCATGTCCAACCCCAGGCCTTGAGCACCTCACCTCCACATCAGCACCTGCTGCTTTATTACTGCAGCCCAGAGCCTGTTCCTGTCCCCTTGGCTAACTTGGCCTGCCAGGGCCCTCAGCCTGCAGGAACTACAATTGCCCAAACTGGTTCTGGGGGCCCAAGGTGAACTGTGCCTGCTTCTCTGGGGCCCAAGTCTGACTTTCCTAGGCCTTTTTTGCATTCATGGGCCTCTTCCGCCTTTGTGTTGGTATAAAGACAAGTATAACCCAGGCTGGGTTTTATTCATCTTTTTCTTCTGATTTTTCCTGGATCCCTCAAAGTATCGTGGCCCCAGGCCCTGTGGCTGCCGTTCCTAATGAGGTCGGTGTGGCCACGCCTCCCAGAGAGCTGCCAGCCCTCACCCTCTTCCTGTAAGGAGGTGCCCAGTGGCTTGGCAGAGTGGCAAACTGGCCTCCTCCGGAAGCCCTGTGGGGAGGAGGCAATGCGACTTCCCTCCAGCCTCTCCCTTACTGCATGCAGGGCTCTAGGCCCACCGGGGCATCCTGGGAGGCAGAGATTTCCGTCTCCAAATTCTTGCTGCATCAGTAGGCCCACAGATGAGACCCTGTAGTTCAGGGGACCCTGCCTGCACCTGAGCTCTTTGCTGTGGCACTTCCAACAGCACCAAAATGCCATCCCTGGGAACCCTAGGAGCTGTCACCTGGACCAGATTCCCACCTGATGCTGGAGGGATTCTGCTGCAGGTCTAGACGCAGATGTGGATGTCCCCTCTGGTGTGCCTGGAGCCTGGAAGCCTCCCGTTACTTGTGCCTCCCTCCTGCCCAACCCCACAGACCCCGCCTGAGCTTGGGCAGCAGCCACAGCCCCTTAGCTGGTCCCCAGCTCCCATCTTGTTCCTTCCATGTCCCTCCTCTGCTCAGGACCCTCTGCAGCTCCCCCTGCCTTAGAATCCAGTCCAAGCCTTTTACCTGGCACTCAAGGCTCTGACTACCTGAACTTATTCTACCTCTGTACCTTTGCACATATGGTTCCCCCTGCACAGAGGATCCTTCACCCCCACCTCAGGCAACTCCACTTGTCCAAGTCTGACTGCTCTCCAGTGCCACCCCAGGAAGCTTTCCCAGAACCCCAACTTTGCGCCACCTCCACTTTCAGCAGGCAGTGACCTCTGAACTTCACAGCACTGAGTACTGGAGCCTCTCTTGGGCATTTGGCATGTGCCAACCTGGAAGGACATATACCCTGAGCACTGCAGGGTGCCCAGCTCTGGGCTGAACCCTGGAGAGTACAACACAAGCAAACCCAGCCCCGGCATCAGTCTATCCAGGACGGAGGCATCGAAACACCCTGCCAGTCTTCAGAGGATGCTCAGAGAGGTGAAGGGACATCCCCAAAGTCACACAGCTCACCAGTGATGGGATCAGGATTCACACCCAAGCAGTCCAGGGCCTGAATTTTTTAATTAGTTAGTTAGTTTGTTTGTTTTGGTAGGGGGAGATAATTAGTTTTATTTATTTGTTTTAATGGTGGAACTGGGGATTGAACCCAGGACCTCCTGCATGCTAGGCAAGCACTTTACCACTGAGCTCTACCTTACTCCCCTGAACTTTTTTTTTTAACAGAGGTACCGAAGATTGAGCCTAGGACCTCCTCTACCACTGAGCTGTTCCCCGTCCCCTACACCCTGCATTCTTAACCATTGTGTCATTCACCTTCTCAGTTCTAAGTGTAACTCGAGTACTGTATTTCCTTATATTTTATTTGTTTACTTTCTTACAGGAGTAATTCCTATTTTTTTTATAAAGGATGGAAAATACAAAAAAGAAAAAAAAAAGTCACCCGCTTTCCCATTACCTAGAGCAAAGCACGGTCAACATTTTGTGAGTTTTTCCACACCTTTTTCTAAGCATATGCACCCGTTCCTTTACAGGAATGCCTTCATGCAATAAGTGGTTTTGTAATTTGTTTTCTTCCCCTTACAATGAACCAGAAACTTCTTTCTACATGATCAAACACTTGTCTATATTGTTTTTAATTGTGAAATGCTCCATATGAACAGAAATGTGTATAAAACACTTGTATACACTTAAAAATAAGAAGAAGATGCCTCTGTGTCCACCCCTCAAGTTAATGAGAAGATGATCAGGGCCCTACCAGCCTCCTGGCGGTCTCTCCCGGGATTCCTCCTGCCACTCCAGAGCTCACCTCTATCTTGAATTTTGGGTTAAACATGGCCTCACTTTCCTTTAGAGTTTTATTAATACCCTTAGGTATGTGTCCCTGAGTGCTATATTGATTCACTCTGAACAGCAGAGGGACAGCACACAGCTGGCTAAAAACGTGAGCATGGTGGCCAGACCAGAGGAAGACCCCTGGGAAGGTAAAACTGAACTGATTCTCTGGGGCACAGACTGGCCTCAGCCTCCCTGAGCTTTTACAAGAGTCCCTTTGGGTGCAGCCGGAGGCCAAGGCCAGGGGTGCAGTTCCCCTGTTGGCACGTCTGGCAGGACTGTGCCAAAGACATTCAACAGGAAATAGAGGCGTGGGCTGTCTTCCTGCTTCTGAGCTCACCTCACCTGTGTTCAGATCTCAGGAGAACAGGGTGAACACTTCTGGGAGGTAGAGCAACGTCCTCTGCTGAGGTCGCATCAGCCTGTGATTAAGACCACCAGGTGTGGTGGAGATTCTAGGCCAGGCTCACTGGATATTCTGTTCTGAAACAGGCAGGACAGTGGCAGTCGGCATCTTGGTGATGGCAGCCCTCAGTGCATCTCTGGTGTACCAGCTGCTCGAAGGCCCAGTGCACACATCATCCTGGGGGTGGCCTTGACCCCTCCGCTGGCTGGTCCTCGTTTCCTGGATGACAAATCTCTGCCTTTCTTAGTGTTTGTGATGGGCTCATCCTCCAGTATGCAGTCTTGAGAAAGACTGCAGAGGAGGTAGCTTTTCTCAGCTGTTGCATTCTAATCCCGTGGCTGATTGATGCTTGACGGAGTAAGAGTTCAAAGTTAGAGATCTGTCCTTCTGCGTCATGAAGACAGGCCGTCTTCCAGCAGCCATGGCGCTGCTGAGCAGGCTGAAGCCATTCTGCGTTCTGAGCCTTTGTATGCAATCTATTTTGTTCTTCGTGGAAGATTTTAAGATTTTTATCCCCAGAGTTCTGGAATTCCATGCTGATATTCCTCTATGTGAGTCTAATTTCATTCATTGCGTCAGTGCTCAGGGAGTCCTTTCGTATGTGAAACTCGTATCCTTTATTTTTCAGAAATTCAATTTTTGGGAGGGATGATTTCCTTCCCCTCATTTTCTCACTTCTCTTTCTGGACGCACATTACTCAGAATCCTGGACTTCTAACTTCCTTTTCTCTCCTTCTTCTCATGTTTTGCTCTTTTTTTTTTTTTTTTTTTTACCTTCTGTGAAGTTTTCTCAACCTTCTTTTCCTGGCCTTCTGCTGATTTTTTAAAATTCTATCCTATTTTTTATTTCCAAGGGATTATTATTTTGTTTCTGAATGTTCTTTAAAAAAAAAAAACCTATAACTTCCTGTTCATTTTTCACCAATGCAATGTCTTCTCTTACCTCTCAACTATCAAGGATAGTTTACTTAAAACAATTATTTTCTTCTCTCATCATAGTCTCTGAGTTCTATGCATTGTTGTTATTTTATTTTTTTCTGTATGTAAGAGGCTTTTCTCAGATTCATGGGACTCTTTGGCTGGCTGCTCATGATTAGAAGAGAGAAGGAAAGTAAGACTCTGGATGGTACTTGTGGCGATTTGTTTGGTAACTTCCTGAACTGTCAATATGTTTAGAATTTCAGAAAATTCTAAAGACAAAACTGATCAGATACCCCAAGGCCCTCTAGTTGTTGACTGGAGGATAGAGGTCTTGTTCTGAGTTTCTGGGAGCTCAGTGCAGGGAGCACAGGAGGAGGTCTCTGCATTCTGCATTCAGCTTTCAGTAGCCATCTGTTCCAGCAGAGTACCCACATCCACCACTGCCCCTGGCCTGCCCAGCACTTTCCAGAACTAAGAACTTGCCAGAATGAGGAAGGGGTGTCACCCAGTGGTTAGAGAGAGGAAAGAGATCTAAAGATCTAACCCTTCTTCAAAGACGTCTTCAAAAAGTCCTCTTTATTTTAGCCTTTTTTAAACCCTTAGATGCAGAAACAGCTAGTGCTGTCAGTTACTAAGGTTTTGAGGATTCTGTTACATAAATAACGGTTGGTTCTCCACTTTCCCCACTGTCAGGAGGAATTCAGCTGTCTGGAGTCTGCTAAATCAGGTAATACTGCTCATCTCGCTTTCCAGCTTCAAGAGATTCTGCTGCTAGGGCCCCCTTTTCTGTTCTCCCTGTCCTTGTGGTTTATGTCTTTAAGATTCTTTTTGTGGGTTTACAGGATTCTGGAGGCAGTGTGTGCTCTGTTCATGCCTTATCCTGAAAATCGCCTCCATATATTTCATGGCCACAGCGTTATGTAGATACACCATCATTCATTTAACTAATTTCCTCTAGTTGAATATGCACCTTATTTCCACCTTTTTTATGTCAAAAGCAAGGCTGCCAAGGATGTCCTGAGAGCTAGGTCTTTGCTCATCCGATTATTTTCTCAGGACAAGCTCATTGAAGTAGATTTGCTGCTGTAAGTCTACCTAGATCTTTCTCATGCTAAGGGGTGTGTGTGTTGGGGGGGTGTCCTGGGCTCCTTAAAGAGGCGGCAGGAAGTGAAACAGGAGCAGCGGCGGTGGGTCGGGGTTGGAGGGGTCGGGGTCAGTTACAGGTGAAGTCAGAATTAGACTCTGACCCAGCCTTGCTCCACCACTGGGAAGCCAAATAACTCCAATTTGCAATCCTCCTTTTGTCACTAACTACCTGTCACTCAATCTTTGAGGCCTGGTCTACTCATATGTAAAATGAGGGTAATAATAGCTTTCATCATAGCGTTGCTGTGAGGAATTAAATATTTATGGGATATAAACAAGATTAAACTGTATAGCACAGGAAAATATACACAAGATCTTGTGGTAGCTCACAGCGAAAAAAAATGTGACAATGAATATATGTATGTTCATGTATAACTGAAAAATTGTGCTCTACACTGGAATTAGACACAACATTGTAAAATAACTATAACTCAATAAAAAAAATGTTTTAAAAGTATTTATCGGATACTTATTATATGCCTGGCACCGTGTCTGGTTTATAGAAATCATTAAAGAGAGCACAGTGCTGGGAAAATCAAATTAAAGAAAGAACGTGGAAGCGTTTCACGCACTTTTCCCATGCGAGGTTGAATATTACATTGCTTTGAGTTGTTTACTCAGTAAATATTTTTGAGGGGTCACTGTGGTCCGATGTCGTGTTTTATTCTTTTCTGCGGAGGTTTAAATAAGCGTATTTAAACCTCGGGGATCACTCTAGGCCCCCACCGCACAGCCAAGGGTCCTGGAGCCGGGGCGGAACCAATAATTGCGGAACCTTTCTTCCCGCTTGAGGGTGCCCCGGCCCACCCGGCAGGAAGTGCGTCAGGGACCGCGCCGCGCCGCGCGGCCGCAGTCGGGCCTCGGTCGCCCGGGTAACGCGCGTGTGGCTGTTCTTCAGCATGAGCGTCCGGGTCGCGCGGGCTGCGTGGGCTGCGTGGGCCTGGGGCCGAGGCGCAAGCTTCCGCCGCAGCGCTTCGAACTTCCCGCTGCCTCCGACGGGCGCGGTGGAAGTGGCGGAGCTGCTGAGAGATGCGACCACGGCGGAGGAAGGGTCCCAGCAGGTGGCGGCGCGGTGGTTGCCGAACCAGTGCTCCGTGCTGCTCTTCCCGGGCCAGGGCAGCCAGGTGGTGGGCATGGGCCGCGGTCTGCTCCGCTATCCGCGCGTCCGCGAGCTCTACGCCGCCGCCAGTCGCGTGCTGGGCTACGACCTGCTGGAGCTGAGCCTGCACGGGCCGCAGGAGGCCCTGGACCGCACGGTGCACTGCCAGCCCGCTGTCTTCGTGGCTTCACTGGCCGCCGTCGAGAAACTGAACCACCTGCAGCCCACGGTGAGGCCTGAGGCCCGTGGCAGGTCAGGGAAGATGGGTTCTGTCCGATCTCTTACAGCCAGGCCGCTGCCCCACCAAGGCTCCCACCTGCCAGGCCGGAGTGTTGCCATGTCTGACTTCTTGGGCAGATCCTTACTGAGTTCCCGTCTGGGCCAGGCAGTGTTGTAGGAGCAGGGGATACAGCCATAAACAAAACAAGGATCCCTGCCATGTTAGGGCAGGGAGATAGATAATAGAGTGTGAACATACTGTGTAAATTACATAGTGTATTAAAGATCAGTGTTACAGAAAGGAAAATAGAGCAGGGAAAGGGGCTAGGGAATGGACGGCCGAGTTGAGAATTTAAATGATCCTTACTCATTTAATTAATTATTAAATGATTTTAGAAGGATTAAACTTCATCCTTAAAGGAAGGATCATTGAGAAGATATCTAAAAATAACACTTGAAGTTGTGAAATGATTGCTATTAATATTTAATATCAAAACAGCCCATGTTAAGTTAGTACTTTACCCCGTTTCTTCCTCACAACAATTTTGTGAGGTAAGTACTGTTATTTTGTGGATAAGAAAAGAAGACTCAAGAGACATTAAAGGATTAGTTTAAGTGGTCCTGTTGAATTGTGGTAATAACATTCATCTAGTGCTTCTACTGGGCCAAGTTTGTGCTGAGCTCTTTAGAGATATTCTCTCCATGAAATACTCTCAGCAGCCCTGTGAGGTCGGTCCTGCTCTTTCCCTATTTCACAGAGGAGATAACTGAGGCTTAGAGAGGTTAGGGAACCTTCTCAGGCTAAGAATCAAATCCAGTGACTCTGAAAGCCATGATCTTAATTTCTGTGACGCCTTCTGTCTTCATTGGCCTGAGATGCAGCTCCAGGGCAGAAGTGAGACAATCTACAGCCCTGGGTTGGAGTCACGGCCCTACCATGGAGTCCACCAGCCTTTAACTTTCCTTGCCAATAAAGGGGCTGAGTCAGTGATTGTCACGGCCACTTCTGTGTGTCTGTTTCTAGCTGGAGCACCAGGCCAGCTCACTGAACCACTGAACACCCTGTCAGCTCTTAAGTGCAGAGCCCTGGGCTAGACTCCCTTGAGAACTTGGCCTCACGTTCTGCATCTGTCACTGCAGGTTATTGAGAACTGTGTTGCTGCTGCTGGATTCAGTGTGGGAGAATTTGCAGCCCTAGTGTTTGCCGGAGCCATGGAATTTTGTGAAGGTACACAGGAAGAGGTTTGGTTTTGTGCATGGGGTATTGTCTTGCTGGGCACACTGAGGACAAGGTGCCACAGATAATTCTGGACCTACTCAGGTGTGAAAGAGAAGGGAGCACATGGGTGAGATGACATTGGAACCTGAGGGCCAGACTTCCTGATTCCCCTTTAAGCCTGGGGGTCCATCAGGGAACTGTTTCTTTCTTTTTGTAATCTTGTGAAATCTTCTTGCTCCTCTGTCTCTCCCACTGCTCCTGTGCATGCTTAGTCCACTCACATACCTCCAGCACCTGTCACGTGGTGGGTGCTCAGTAGATACTCACTAAATGAAAAAGAGTAAATCAGTGTTTCATTTTGAGCCATATCAACTTCACTTAAGATTTTTGGATGTAGTTAAAACAGGTAGACGTTTTTGCTTATAGTTAAATACAGACAAAGGACTTGAATAGACATTTCTCCAAAGAAGGTACATAAAGGGCCAGTAAGCACATGAGAAGATGTGCAGCGTCACCAGTCATGAGGGAAGTGCAAATCAAAACCACAGTGAGGTACCAGTTCACATCCACCAAAGAGGCTTTAATTAAAGAAGCAAAGCAAAGAAGGAAAATAATAAGCGTTGGTGAAGATGTGGAAAAGCAGGAGCCTCGCACATTTGTGAAATATAAAGTGGTGCAGCCATTGTGGAAAACAGCTGGGTGGTTCCTCAAAAAGTTAAACACAGTTACCTTGTGACCCAACAGTGCTACTCATAGGTTTACACCTAAGAAATGAGAACATGTTGCCACACAGAAAAACTTGTACACAGGTGTTTATAACAGCATTATCCATAAGAGCCAAAAGATGGAAACAGTCCAAATGCCTATAATCAGATGAATGGATAGACAAGTTGTGGCCTGTCCTCTGATGGAATATTATTCAGCGATAAAAAGAAAGGAAATAACTCATGTTGCGGCATGGATGAAGATCAAAAACGTGCTGAAGCCAGACACAAAAACCACATATTGTGTGATCCCTTTTACATGAAATGTCCAGAATACATAAATCCATGGGGATGACACATTAGAGGTTCCTGGGGCTGGAGGGAAGGAGAAATGGGAAATGATTACTTAGTGGGCATGGCGTGTTTTATAGGGTGATGGAAAGTTTTGAAACTAGAGCTAGTGGTTGTACAAGGTGATGAATACAACAGATACCACTGAATTATACACTTGAAATTGGTTATATTTTATGTGAATTTCACTGCCTATTTTTTTAAAAAGCATAGCACTATTAAGGAAGTGGGAAAGGTTTCATATTTTCACATTCTAATAAAACAATTTTATACGAATATAGTTTTATGTGTACATAATTTGCAGAATTATTGACATTCTGTATTTTTTTCACTTGATGTTTTTGCGTAGTTATTTAATGGCCACATGGGAGGCTCTCCACATTCCTGTGTGTTCTGGCCTACCTCCTAACACAGGCTCTTACTGAATCTGCTCCGCAGTTGTCCTTGTGTAAGGGGCTAGCACTCCAGTGCAGACATACACGGTGCTGGGCGAGTGGAGGTGTGTTAGGGAGGAAGGGTGCAGAGTTCGTTCCTCAGGCCTTGTTGTCCCATCAAACCTGGACTGATCTCTTAACCTCTCCTTTGTCGAGTCATCTCCCGCCCCTCCAGGGAGCAGACCCAGGACAGGATGACGGATATCCAGTAATTACAGGCCTGGGCACAGCCCTGTCCTCTCACCTTGCACTTGAGCCACACTGAACCGGGAGCCCTGCATTTTAGCTCACCTGCCTTGTCAGCGGCAGGTCCTCCAGTTCTAAGTGAGGGCCCTAATGCTTGATTTATGATAACTATGTTATTGAAATTCTTATCTTTGTAGTTGGTACATCTTTCCAAGTGTCTGATGGCTTGTAGTTGCTTTTCATGTTCAGCACGATTTCTCTTAAATAATAATTCCCAGTTTTCACTACAATCCACGCAGGTTAAATATCATTATCCTCATTTTACTAACTAAAAATTTGATCTGGAACGAGGTCATGACTCAGAGCAGTGTGTCTCAAAATCTGTTCCGCTTTACTCTGCACTAGGGTTTCTCAGAAGCAGCACTGTTGACATTTTGGACCAGGTGCTCTTTGTCTGTGGGGGCGGGGCGTGTTAATTGTAAGGTGTTGGGCAGCATCCCTGGCCTCTGCCCACCAGATGCCAGTAACACCCCCACCGCCAGTTGGACAATCAGGAGAATCCAGACACCACCCTGGGGGTGAAATAAACCCTGGTTAAGAACCACCATCCCATCTCAAGCCAGCTTTTTTTTTTCAATTTTTTACAAATTTTGTTGTTGTTGAGGGGAGGTAATTAGGTTTATTTACTTAGTGGAGGTACTGGGGATTGAACCAAGGACCTCACGTATGCTAGGCATGCACTCTACCACTGAGCTACACCCTCCACCCCTCAAGCCAGCTTTAAGGCAGGAAGCTGTGGGTTAATTTGTACTGTGACAAGGACAGCACCTTGCCCTTTGATGATGGCAGTACCATCTGTTTTATCATAGACACAGATACGTAGACTTGTGGCCTTGTGAACTGGTGCTAGATACTAATATCAGTGTCTCCAGCAACTGGAATTTGTGCTTTGTTTTTCAGGTCTGGGCTTCCCTCCATTACATGCTTTGATTTTTCCAAATGCCCTTCTCTCTGGGTAGGTTTGTATGCGGTGAAAGTCCGAGCTGAGGCCATGCAGGAAGCCTCAGAAGCTGTCCCCAGTGGGATGTTGTCTGTCCTCGGCCAGCCTCAGTCCAGGTTCACCGTCGCCTGTGTGGAAGCCCAGGAGCACTGCAGGACTTTGGGCATAGAGGACCCTGTGTGCGAGCTGTCCAGCTACCTCTTTCCTGACTGCAGGGTGATCTCAGGACATCTGCAGGTTGGTGTTGACGGGAGCAGCTGTCCTAGACCCCAATTCAGTACAGAAGGTTGGAATCATTCCACACCTATGAACCCACAGAGCGTAACGAGGGCTCTGCCCAGCCGTGGTCTTTGGGAAGTAACTGAGGGCGTGGGGAGGGGTGCTGGAACGAGCACTGCAGAGGGAGGCGGGAGGCTGGGAGAGTGGACCAGGTGGTCTCCAGGGCCTTCCTGTAATACGTTCTGGGCTTCTCAGATCCTCTGATCCAGTTGCTTCCTCAGAGGAGCTGTTGCCTCCTGGCTTACTCTCCCCTGCTCTGCTTTTCCTGTGTGTCTGTTTTTGCACCTTTTCCTTCTGTCCATCCTTCCACTCACTGCTGGCCCAGACATCATTTCTCAAGCAGCTCCTACGTGACAGGGACTGAGGGCCCACAGATGGATAACCAGGGCTCCTGCCGTCCAAGGAAGGCTGGCTGGGAACAGATGACTCCAGGCTTCGGGGCACAGCAAGGGTCAGGCTGAGGACTGGAGGACCTACAGAGGTGGTCCCTGGAGGATGAATTTGCCAAGAGCAGGGGCAGCCTAGGCAGAGAGGAGCACCTGACGAAAGGGCAGTTCTGTCCCAGGTGCCCAGTGGGGAGTGTTGAGTGCAGACAGGACCGATACTTACACGTCTTGTCTGTTTCAGTCCTTACAGCCAGTCCTGTACTCCGTGGGAGGGAGGTCTACACAAGGACACTGAGACAGAGAAAAGCAAGTGCTTAGTGATGTTGGAGGCAGGATGAGAGCTCATGTCCGTCTCACTCTGGAATCTGTGTTTCCTCCACTCGAGCGCTGAGTTCATCTCCCCGTTAAGGCCTGACCAGTATACAGACGCCCCTCGGTATCTCCTCTGAGTCAGTGAGAGCCAGTGAGTCCCTCTTGGTGCAGTTCTCACTTGGGAGGATGGGCTCCAGTGGCCCCCGTTAACTGTGGAGCTGGGTGCTCATTCCCACTCATAGCCTTGGTAAGAAGCCCAGAAATGGGCCAGGAGGGCCCCCCAGTCAGGGCAGGAGTCTCCCACACAGGCTCCCAGACAGGTGGGAATCTGGTCCAGGTAACAGCTCCTGGGGTTCCCAGGGGTGGCCTTTTGGTGCTCTTGGAAGTGCCACAGCAAAGAGCTCAGGCGTGGGCAGGGTCCCCTGAGCAGGAGAGCCCCCTCCAACAGTGGATGTGGAAAAACTTGGCGTCTGCTAGACCCATGCCTGGGCTGAGAGCCAGCCCCAGAGGAGCCTGCTGGGCCCTGAGGCTATAGCCTTGACTCCTGTGGCCCTGACCTGGGACTTGAGTTAGATGAGTCTAGAGACTGTCCCTGGAAAGCACTTAGAGACCGCTGGAAGGACGCAGACGCAGGAGTGCCGCTGCAGAGCTGTCTCCATAGGTGCCGCTGATCAGGAGGATCCAGGCGTGGTGGGAAGGGTTTTGGCTGTGGAGTCCAACAGGCCTCTGTTCAGAGAGGCGCCTGGGCGTGTGCCTCAGTGTGATGGGCGTGGATGGAGCATGGTACTGCATGTGAAGCACCAGATCTGCTGCAGTGACAGACAGCCCAGACCTCAGGCGTGGTCCAGACTCACAGTGCTGGGCTCTGCTCCACTACACTTTCGCCCCAGCGCTCAGGCAGCTGAGTGGCCCCGGTATGGGACGCTGACGGAGCACGGCAGAGGGGAGTGACCCGTCGTTAGCCACGGGCTGCGCTGGCCACACCTGGACAACAGGGTACACCCCCTGCAAGGAGGGGCCCCAGAGAGGGATGAACGAGTGCCAGCCAGCCAGGAGTATTAAACCCTCCTACCCTCGGGGCACAAATAACTACCCTGTTGTATTTTTTCCCCAGTGGACACGGATGGGCTTGGTAACCCAGATAATATCAATTGCTCACCCTCGTATAGCACTTGTATGCCAAGCATGGTTCTTACCAGAACTCTGTGAGATAACTATTACTGTTATCCCCATTTTACAGGTGAGGAAACTGAGGCACAGACAGATCAAGTGAAGTTGCCCAAGGTCATGCAGCTACCCTGACTGTTAAGTCCTCAGGAGCAGCTGGCCCAGCTTCCGAGCAGGCCATGGATGGCATCGGGTCGGAGGGATGCGGCAGATGGTTTAGTGCGTAGGAAGGCCTTCGGCAGATCACGGTGGAGGGCTGTGAAGGTGACAGTCCGAGGGCACAGCGTCTCTTAAGAATATATACTGTTTTAAAGATACTTGGAAATAACCTTGTTTGCAAGTGGTTCTGAGTTTGGACCTGTCAGTCCCAGAGGTCCTTCTGGAGCTGACGTGCCTTTTAGGAGAAGGCTTCTGGCTTCAGGGAAAGAGCTCTTGTTTTCTCTAGAGAAACCCCAGATGAAGGGTTTCTGATGGGAAAGACCTCTCATTGTGAAGTGAGGCTTAGAATCTGCATAATTTTCATCTTGAAGGTTATAGGTGAACCAGAAAACAGGCTTAAAAAGTTATAAAGGGTGGCAGAATTCTAATTGAAAACTACACTAGAGTGCTTTTTTGTTTATCAGATGCTTTCACACCGCCTGTCTGTTCACTTCTCAGCAACCTTATGAAGTAGATGAAATTGTGCTGATTTTTATGGTGGGAGAAAAAGTTCAAAGAGGTTGCCTGGGGACCTGGGCTGGTGAATGAAGATGCTGGGACAGAACCCACGTTAAGCCTCAGATCTCTTCCAGGCACCATGTCGGGTGTGTGAACTGTCAGGTCCCTGGAGGAGGGCTTCTGGGACACTGACCTGGGGACTGTGCAGGATGAAATATGGGTGTGCGTGTGTAGAGATAAACATACACTATGGGCTTGCCTGCAATGATGTCAGCCAGTGGGGACCGCCTCTCTTTGTGTTCTTCCCCTAAGATTTGACTGGCTTTAACCTCCCTTGTTTTTCTTCCAGGCTTTGCAGTTTCTCCAGAAAAACTCCTCTAAGTATCACTTCAGACGCACCAAGTTGTTGCCAGTTAGCGGTGGGTTCCACACCCGCCTCATGCAGCCGGCCGTGGAGCCCCTGGCGCAGGTTTTAAAAGAGATTGATGTCAAGAAGCCTCTGGTTTCTGTCCACTCAAACGTCAACGGGAACAGATACATGCATCCAAAACACATCCAGAAGTTGCTGGTCCAGCAGGTGGTCTCCCCAGTGAAGTGGGAGCAGACCATGCACACCATTTATCAGAGGAAGAGAGGCACCGAGTTCCCCAGAACTTTTGAAGTAGGACCTGGGAAGCAGCTGGGAACCATCCTGAAGAGCTGTAACCTGCAGGCCTGGAAGTCCTACAGTCACATTGAGGTGCTGGAGGCTGACGAGGACCTGGACCAGAACCAGTAGGTTCTGGGAGGGGGGTGGCTGAAGGGGGTCCAGGGGGCTGAGCCCAGCCTGGCCTTCTATCGGGCGCCCTCCTCCCAGTGATGGGGAGGGACTGTTTGCAAAGTGCTTTGACTGCCACATAAAAAGCACTGAAAATGAGTATTCCTTTGCATGTCCGTTTCTCCCCACTTGGAACATATTTGGATGCCGGGGGAGAAGCTGTAACCATGACAGCTGCGTGGAGCCTTGGGGGGGGCGCCTGCTCTGCCTCAGGCAGACCCCCGCACCCCGAGAGCTCAGGTGGTGGCTCTGCAGAGCCAGCTGAGACAGCCTGGCTGCCGCTGCGTCCTGGGGCTGAGAAGGCTTGGCCTGCTGCCGTGCGGGTGCCGTGGGCAGACGGCATAGCCACGAGGCAGGCTGGGGCCAGAGGGCTGTGGCCACATGCAGCCGAAACATCAGCTCCTTGTCACTGAATCCAGAGGGCGCTAGGACCTGGTGGGCCTCGGCCGCCGTCCTGTCCACCCCATCACTTAGCTAGGAGACCCAGTCCCCCATGTGTTTACTTATCTAACAGCATTGCGGGCCTGCTGTGTGCCAGGGAGTGGGTGGCCCCTGCCTTGGTGGGGAAGAGGGGCCCTTTAGCAAGGCGGAAGTGGTGTGAGGAGGGCGGCTGAGGGCCCTGTTTCCTCCCCACCCCGAAGTCCTCCCTTCAGACCGTGGTCACTGAGTGCCTGCTGTGTGCCCGGGGCCTAATCTGGCACAGGCCCGCCCTCGGGGCTTACCCTCCAGGGCCTGCTCCACACCAGGAGCCCCTGGTATCAGTATTAAATACGAGTATTTCTAAGATTCTTGGGTGGTTTTCTCATTATTCAGTGACAGTGGGGAAACCTTACAGGGAGTGAGATCTCTGAGCTTGTCCTTTAATGTCCCTGTTGTGAAGCACATGTCAGACCCTGGGTAGGGTTTCTTGTTTTTGATTCTGTTTCTTAAGGGGCCCTGTTGGCCTTTGAGCAGAACCAGTCTTCGTTGCGTGGGACTGTCCTGCTCTTGTGGGCAGCCGTCCCGGCTCCCAGCCGTTATGTGCCGGGCGCACTTTCAGCATTGTGGCCCCAAACACACCCCCACGTTTCCACGGCCCTCCCTCCCACCTTCCCACAGTGGAGAACACTGCAGACACTACCGCTGAACCCCACTTCCACCATGGCCTGAGTTTGTGTGTTCTTTGGAGCACACAAAATGAAGAAAGAACTATTTCTTTAAACTTTGTTTTAGAAAATTGAAACTTTCACAAAGAACTTTGTTACTGTTTTTAAATAATTGCTGAGTCTGTTGGAACCCCCTCCGCTGAGAGCTTTGAGTAGTGGGCAGCCTGGGGGGGCCAAGCTCTCCACACGGTCCCGGCTTCAGGTGTCTGGCTGCGCTGCACCGCGGGCAGCTCTGAGGAGCGCCGTCCCTCGTGAGGGAGCTGGAGTGGCGGCGTGGGCGGGTGGTCCCTGCAGGCCTTGCGGCTCCTCTGGGCTCTTTGCCTTAGGGGCTGCTGGCTAGGAGAGTGGGTGGGCAGAGCTCCACCTCTCCTACAGGAGCCCTGGGTTGGGGGTGGGAGGGCCCTCTGCCTGCCCTCTTTGAATCTGGATGAATGACAGGCGTGGGGCGGTGAAGGGAGCTGTGGGACGGGCCCCAAGTCCGGGGTGAGGGCCTGGAGGCCATGGTGGATCCTACATCCTGTTCCTTGGCAGGACCTCGGCGATTTCCTATCCCCTTGGGAAGAGACCAGTGCTGTCCTTGGTCCCAGGGCTCCGGCCCACCCCAAAGTGGGACTCATACCTGCCACCACATCTTTGGATCCCCCGTGAGTGGAGATCCTTGGCCTGCTTTTCTTCCCAGCCACTTGACTCCCCAGGTCTGCCTGCAGGGGGCACCGCTCTCTGGCAGCACCTCCTAAGAGTCTCAGATCCTGCCTCATGCCCAGAAATCTGACCACACCAGGGGCCTCTGAAAGGGACAGAGATGGTGGGACCCCTTGTGCCCCACCCCCAGCTTTGTCACCTCCTCTGGGAAGGTGCTTCACTGCCTCCAGCAGCCTCCCAGCCAACAGACTCCCAGGGCCTAGGGGCTGCATGTCCCCTGTCTGCCGGGCCCCAGGGCCTCCTGGAGAGCTGCTGCAGGAGATGGGGAGGGGGCACTGGCAACTACATGGCACCTCTGCCCTCAACCTGTGAGGGACAGGCCTCTGGTTCTTTTTTGGGACTAGACTGATTTCTAGTACTGCTGTGAACTCAGATTGAAGCCAGTTTCAGCTCCTAAGGGCTGAGCATCTTTCTGGTCCTGTGGAAACTGCCACGTGAAGCAGTCACAGTGGGTTTGACTCTGGATCCCAATCTGATTGGGATTGGAGGATCCTGATGTGACCAAAGCCTGAGCCACCTCGGTCAAGCCCCTTCCCTCTCTGGGCCTCCACTCCCCTCTTTGTCAGATGAGAGAAGTGCTGGCCCAGATGGCTGCAGCCCCATCAGCTCAGGTCAAAAGTGGCTGCCTCGTGTGTGGGAACTAAAGCCAGGCAAGCTAGCTCATCAGGGCCCCAGGTTGCCGTGAACAGGTAGATATAGTGGGTCAGACACTGGCCCGAGCAGACCAGCACACCTCCATGCTCAGGCCTGTCTCCCACCCCAGGGCCTTTGTCCCGCAGTCTGGATGCCCCAGCCCCTCCTCAGAGAGGACTTGTCTCCCCGACAGAGGCCCCATCATACTCTGTCCTTTGGTGCCCTCAGAACACTGTTATTCCACAATACTCTTGGTTTATTTATGTGCATTTTTTTCCTTCCCTAAAAGGAAAGTGAGATCTGAGGCAGGGGCCCTTGCCCTCTTCACAACCCCAGAGCCTCCACCGGGGCTGAGGTAGTACAGTGGGGGGTCCTCTGATACCCCTGGCTGGAAAGGATGTTGCAAACCCAGGACAGGATGATCCTGGAGGGAAGTACCCCCAAATTAGTGCAGGGTGAGGCCACTTCCCAGCCAGCATCAGCTACACCTGGGGACCTGATAGTGTTTCCAGTCCCTTTCCTTGAAGCCCCAGGCACCCCTGGCCACATCCACGTGGGTACATAGTTGGGTGGGCAATTTATCTTGAGCGCTCAGGATGGAGCAAGCTGGGCGCTAGGTGGTCAGGGAGGACTTCCTGGAAGAGGTGCCTCTGGATTTGGCCTTGCCACACCCCTAGCCACTGATTCTATAGTGAGTGCCCTGGCTTTGGAATCAGTACACACAGGGTGACCCAGGGGTCACTTCCAGGTCTGTAAGCTTGGGGAGGGGTTGTCTGTCTGGGATGGAAAGTCTCTCCAGATGAAGCAGGCTGCTGTGGTGGAGCATCCCAGCAACCACATGGGAACGGGGAGATTCTGGGCTCACCCTGTCAGGTTCTGAGGGCCTGACACTGACAACTTACACAGGAAAGGGAGTGAAGTCAGGATTCAAAGCTGTGAAGAGCCAGACCTCGGGGAGCTGCGGCACAGAGCCTAGGGGCAGGTGCTCCCTACAGTCTTGAGGCAGCAGGGTCTGATCAGTCTGGCTGGAAGGTGTGGGGCGGCTGCACCTGCTGGATCAGGCCTAGGGCTAAGTTGGAGGCGGGAAGGCTCCCCAAACCTGGGCCCTGAAGGGGGCAGGAGGATGAGGCTGCAGAAGATCTGGGATTGGGGGGACAGAATGGGGATGGCGGAGAGCTGGAAGGAGGCGGCTCACCCCAGCCTGGGGTGTGCATGAGGTAGGGGACTGGGGATAGGGAGAGATGCAGCACCGGGGGGAGGGGGGCCTGGCAGGGTCTAGAAACCACTGGGTCCAGGTCTGGGGTGGGCTAAGCCCACAGCAAGGGTGACCTGGCCCTCCTGCCCCCGGCCCAGCCCCTTCTCCCCACCACACCTGTGTGAGTATCCACAGACTGCACCACTCCAGCAGGAGTGCTGGATGAGCCAACGTGGGGAAGGCGAGCAGCCTGATGATAGGAGGCACTGACAGCCCGAAGGACATAAACTCTAATGGTAGGCTTTAGGCACTAAGGCGTGACAAGGAGGAAGTAAACCAGCTTGTGTTGGACCAAACAGTATGACAGCATTTACAGGTGTGGGAAGGAGCCAGGAGGCGGTGTGATGCAAGCAGGCGCACAGGTGGCGAGGAGCACGCCCTGCCCTTCCCTCCCCTCCACAGGCAAACCCAGCCCACACCGCAAACCCCTAGAGAGGACCAGAGACTGGCTGGAAACCAACATTTTATTGAGCTCTCCTCACCCCACAGAAATCTATTCCAGTAGATTTTTTTTGTCACGGGCATCACAGACACAGGGGTGTGACCAGCACTCCCCCTGCCGCCTGCTCCTTGACCCACCCACGAGAGGAAGGCTCCTTCTCAGGACAGGCAGACTGGGGCCAGGAGAGAGGGCGCGTTAACCAGTAACAGCCCCAGAGGTATAATGAATTCATCTCTCGTATACAAAAAGCTAGTATGATCCTCAGTCGTGTCCCAGCACTCAAGAGTTTAAATTAAAAAAAAAAGTCATCAGGAAATGTTAAAAAGACAACAAAACCAACAAGGCCACCTCCAGGGTGGTAGTCGAGGGGGAGGGGCCAGCCCTGCCCCCACACCAACGGGCAGCTGTCAGTGGGCGAGGCGGCACCCACAGCTGAGCAGCACCCCCAGCAGCAGGGACAGCACCATCTCGCGCCACGGGCCGGGGAATACCTGTGGGATGAAGGTCGTGACCAGTGAGGACCTCCAGTCTGCAGGAGGCCCACTCACTGCAACTCGCCTCCTGCACCTGCTCCATGGACACAAGGACCAGCCAGGCGCGGGTGAGAGCAGGTGGTGATGGGGAAGGCTGGGGGTACAGGGGCACCTCTCAGAACTGGAGGGGTCGAGGATGAGCTGGCCAGAAAGATGAGGAGCACAGGAAGGGCAGGTGAGGAAAGTGGCCCTGAGGACACCCCACAAGGGGCTGCTGGTCTGCCAGGAACTGGTGTGATAGAATGAACTGGTGTGAGGGGCTGGTGATGGGCTGGGCGGGAGGGGAGGGGAGTGGTCAGGAAACCGCCTGGGATAAGAAGCAATTCCTGGGAGAGGGGAAAGCACAGCACAGGTGCTCAAGGATTCAGGCATATGGTCTATAAGCCAGGAGTCTCACACCCAGAGGCCAGAGGTAGAAATGGGGGAAGCACGCAGGCAAGACAATAGGGAGTGGTGGGGCCTGTGGATCCGGAGAGGGTAGGCCCTATGGAGCAGCTGGTCCACAGCTGTCACAGCTTGTAGGAGTGGAAGTCAAGGCCATGAAATCTCAAGGCTTACCCTGCCCCTGCCGGCCAGAAAGTTCCGGAACCTTCTGTTCTCCCTAAGGTTAGTGAGAGCATACATAAAACTTCTATAAACATCTCTCAGGCCTGTCTGGTTGTAGGTGAAAAACAAGCTGGAAGACAAATGGGAGGGAAGCAGGGCCATTACTGCAGGAATAGGGGCCGAGAGCCTTTACTTTAGGTGACAACTGCAGGGAGAAGAGGGCCTGTCCCCTCCCACCCACTGCCACCCTGTCCCTTCCCTGGGTGCCTCCACCAATGGCGGCCTCTCTCCATTGACTGTTTCTGGTCCTAAGCTCATTTGAGTTCCCACCTACCCCACCCCCACCCCACAAGCTGGCAGACGGGTTTGGACTTGCGTCCCAGAGCTCGCCACAGGGCAGTGCTCGCTGCCCGCAGGCCCACAGAGGCAGGTCCAGGGGAGGAGGAGGAGCCTTGCTCTGAGAGGCCCAGGCTCCTCAAAAGGATGGGTTTCTCCTGGAGACAAAGAGACCAACATCCACCGTGGTCCCGGAGTGTGCGGTCTCTGTCCCCACCTGGGCAGTTCTGTGAGGTCCTGAGAACCTGCAGGGAAGCTGGCAGGTCAGGGCCGCTGCACCCAGCGCAGAAGGCTCCGCCTGCACAGCTGGGCCCGCAGCTCTACCTGGGCTCACTCAGTGCTTCCCGTCATTTTAAGTCAAGAGCCTTGTAGGGGCCCTGAGCTAGCAGGGGTTTGTCACCTGTATATGACCATCCAAGGCAGCTCAGCAAACTGGCATAGCACGAACCTCAGCTCCATGTCATCGGCAGTGGAGGCTAGCTGCGCGGCCAACTCGTGGAGGCTGTCACTGTGGGGAGACCACAGGGGAACTAGGGGAGTGGTGTGCTGGTGACCTACAGGCTCAAGTCGGGGAAGGGGTGGTGGGACGAGGTGGGGGCAGGGAACCCTCAAACTCCCCTCCTCTGGCTCCCATTTTGCTTCAGAAGAAGCCAATGAGGGCCCATCCACCGGTGGACTCCCTGGAGTACGGGTCCTGGACCGTGGGGACGGGGCTGCCAGGCAGGAGCCTGTCCCAGCCTCTCTTGTGGGAGAGCAGGGAGACATTCAGTGCATGTAACAGCAGTCAGCCTCCTGGATGCAGCCCTCCTTCCCCTCCCAGGACAATGAGCGCCCTGGAGAATCCCGGGAGAAGCCACCCACCTGGTGGGCTTGGTGGGAAAGGTGAGCAGTGAGGCGGGGGCCTCACACTACCCTCCTCGTGCGGAGGGACGCTGGGACCTATTCCTTGGTCTTCAATTCTGAAACCTCCGATGTCACCACCCCTTTTCAGAAAGGAGGGGCTACCTGGCCCCCCACTCACTGAATGAATCCTTGATGGAAATGGAGAGGTATGCACTCCCACCCAATCAAAAAGTCCAGCAGGCCCCTCCACACCCCAGGCCAGCTTCAGCCCTGCTCTCGGTGGGGCTGCCCACATTCCATCCCAGTGACCTGGCCGGGAATCCCCAGGCAGATAGGCCTCCCAGCGGCTAAGACTCTGAGCCCCTCCCAGCCTAGCACCGGCCACCTGCCCAGTCTAGGGGGCGGCGCACTAGAGGGCTGGCTGGCATTCAGGTGGGAGTTTGCGGTCAGGAAACACGCCCCGAGCTGAACGTCCCCTGCTGTCATCTACAAATGGAGCATGGAGGGGAAGGAGGCAGATTTTCAGGTCCCTCCAGCCCCCAAATCCTGATCAGCCCAAACCTTGAGTCCAGGACCTAATGGCTAAGAGATTCCTGAGGCCTAAAGCAGAAGGGAACCCTGGCGCTGGGAGAACCCCCTCTTCTCGGCCTGCACAGCCGGGGCCAGGAACTGCATCTCAAGTGGCCTCCTAGTTTTCTAACACTGAATCCATCTCTGCAGAGGCCTTGAGGTGATCGTGGTCATGAGGGCCGGGAGGCACCCAGTCTTAAGGCCATTTTGATGGCCAGTGCCCAGGGACTGGGAACATGCTGGGTGCTCTGGGGGTCCCTCTGTGAGCTGGTATCAGGGCACAGATCTCCCGCGCAGGGCACCTGCCTCCCTGACCACACCTGGGGAATTTCCACTCTGGAGCCCGGCCTGGAGAACCCAGAGATTCTTCCACCCAGCCCACAGCAGTCACTGGCCAGGAATGGGGGTGGGCAGGGCCCAGGGGCCACTGGAACCTACCGGTCAGGGGAGATCTCAGGATCGAACTCCAAGACATCAGTCACCGTCACGCCGGGAACCCCCACAACTTGCTCGTGCAGGGAGCCAGGGCCATGATTTTGCAGGAAGGTGTACAAAAAAAAGAGGTTCCTAGAGACAGGTCTTGCTTGAGACATTTCTTCTCTGGAGGAAAAAAGACACAGACTGGATGCCCAGAAGTATGTAATCTGGGGTCTCACTCACTAGTCACCTGTCCTCATCTCCCACCTTACCCTACCTCACCTCCACCCCAGGTCCCCCTGGCGTGCGTCCTGCTCTGTGCTGGCTGTGTGCCTTTGGCCAAGTCACCGTGCCTCTCTTTTCTCTGCCATACATCCCCAAAGTCAGGGATTTGATGATTCATAGGGGTCCTTGCCTTCTCTCTTGGTGTACAGATCTACGGCTGTAATACAGGCTCTCTTGGGATTCACCAGCACAAGAAGCCAGCTTCTAAAAATAAACCTAAAGAGGAAGTCATCCACAATCCCAGTTCCCACAGGGATATTGACAGTTTCTAAACACACACACATCACACAAATATTTTCAAAAATTTCAAGAACCTTTTTTTTTTTTTTTTGGTCTTCTTAAGAGAATTTTATTTGTGTGGTTCTTACAAAGATTGTTGCAATATGATAACCTCCTTTCTGCAAGGCTCACCCCTCCACTCCCCTGGCTCCTTGCTGATAGAACTAGTTTTCTTTGGGGTGGCCCTAAATCGGTGTTCCTCTGAGCCCTGTTCCCACTTCCCCGGCATGCCTTGTAGCTAGTGGTGGGCATGTAACCCGGTTTTGGTCAATGAGGTCTCAAAGTCTGATGTGGGGGTTGAAAGGGAGCAGACAGACTTCTTCCTCCTTGCTGCCATCAACTTAGGAGTGAGGGTTGGAACTGCAGCAGCCATTTTATGCCACAGAAGTGTTGAGCACAAGGATATCAAATACAGAGCAGAGGTAGAGTTTGGCTTTTTGATGGCATTGTTGAACAGCCCAAAAAAATACTAAGTCACTGCCTGCCTAATTGCGTAAGGGAAAAAACCAATTTGTTCAAATCACCACTGAGTTTCTTGTTCCTCACAGCCAGTCTTCCTATTTACAACTATGAATTCTCACCTCAGTAAATGTTTACATCATGTGTGATAGCTGGGTAGGACTCCGACCTTGTTCACCATAATTTACCCCCACACTGTATCAAACAGCCTTAAGTCCAGAATATAACGAAGAACGTGGCATCTGTAAGGTATCGGTAGCCCCCTAGTAGGCTGTCTGAGGATTAAATGATTCTCCTTCAAGTACTCTGAGCAGAGCCTGGAACACGGAGGGAGCGGGCACTTAACTGTTCTGACCCCTGTACTTCAATCCATTATTCAATTAGTATTATTAACAATTGGCTTACACCCAAGCCTCCTGCTCCCACCTAGGCCAGGGTAGACCGACGTTCATCCCTGAAGAGGACTGCAGGCAGGATGCACACAGGCACCCTGTGGGGACATGGAGTAAATGAGCTTGCACTGGCCACGTGCTTCCAGCATTAAAAGGTGATGCCTGGAAATGCAGAGACAGGGCAGGGGCTCGTGGGCACACAAGTGAGTTTCCTGGATCCTCCAGGTGTCTCGGGGCGAGTCTAGACAGGTCACTCTCAACAATGCATCCACACTGCATGCGGAGATGGATGTGATGTCATCGAGGGCGCAGACAGGTATTTGGGGGTCTGGGGCACTCTGGCCTTTGAGAAAGGACACCACATAAGGACAACATTGTTCTAGAGAGAATAGGTGCCCAGAATTTATATCAAAGAGAGATGGCTGTCTCAGTCTCCTAGGAGGGCAACAGTTTTACATCTGTTCCAGATGAAAGCTCAACGTGAAAGGCAGTGCTCGCAGGAGCTGGGGCTGGAGAGATCAGACGTGTAAACACAGCCACAACGGCCACAAAAGAGCCCCGGCCTGACATATGCCACCCACACCTGTCAGGACAGCACCTTCCCCCGTGGGCTGAAGGGAGCTGTCAGGTCAGACCTGGTGGGTGGGGGGAGGGTGCCCCCCCCGCACCTGAGGCGGGGTGGGGGGAAGGGTGCTGCCACCTGCTGAGGGCACCTGCAGGCCCGACCCAGCGACACCCCCAAACCAGCAGGCCACATGCACATACAGGGGATTTTTCTAAGACCCCTAAAAGGCTGTTAACAACCTAAGACAGCCAGCACAGCTCTCACTCTGGGAGCACACATTTGTTCTAGGAAAGGCTGGGTATCAGTTAAAAGCTATGAGGTGACTCTAAATCCACCTGTGATGCAAAGCTGTTTGACAACACTTTAGAAAAAAAGTAGATGACAAAATCAGTGTGGTTTGAAACCATTTTTGTAGCCAGGGTTGACTCTCCTCCGTTCCGAGTTTAATCAGGGGTTGCTGAGCCAGGGTCACAAACCCTGCTCCCAGGTCCCCCGGGGTCACTGACAACACAGTGCGGGGGGGGGGGACCCCAACACAAAAGGTTAGACAACTTGAATTAACTTAAGTTAGATTTATATTGAGAAAATTGTCAACGTGTCTTAGGAAGTTAGACCAAGATACAAAAATCAATAGCTTTCTACAAGAAAACCAGAAAATACAGTAAACGATAAATACAATTGCAGACATATAAGGTTGGTCAGGAATGAATGTTAAGATGGCATGCTTAAAATCTTTCATGGAGAAAAATTTTAAACTCCATTAAAGGAATTAAAAGACCCAGATAAATGGAGACAGAGGTTGTAACATTGCATAGCTTGTAAGCCATGTGAACTTGAACTTGTGTTAGGCTGGCATTTAAGGAATTGTGACCAGGAGCTCAGGCTCCAGGCCCCAGGGTGTCTATGCAAATAGCCATTTCCCAGGGAAAGCTGCTCCAGCCCTCATTTACATCTGTCTCCCTGCTCCCTTACCCCTCCACAACCCTCCCACCCCACCCCCGTAAGGGGCTGTTCTCTTCCCAGAGATGGCTCCTGCTCCTGTTGAAACCCCTGCCTCCCCCACAGGCAAGAGGCCATAGGGGTACTTCTGGGCACATGGCTTGAGCCTCACCTTGACCTACTGTCCCAACATCCCTTGTTCCCCAGTAGTCATGCCTAGAATCCTTAGGTACCTTGGGTACCAAATGGGGTGAGGGGCCCCGAGTCCTACAGGGGCAGGTGCCTGAACAGGGACAGTGACTACTGGCAGCTTGGCCAAGCTGGGGTTGAGGCCCTCGCTGTGTCTGACCAGCTCCAGGGATGGGTGAGCAGTGGAGTGGTGCCCCTGCTACAGCCAGACTGAACTGTCTGGGGGCAGGATCTGTGTCTGCACCTTCATGTGGGTCCCCAGACCCCTCTGGACCTCCCTGAGCTGGCCTGGAATAGACACTAGACTCCCCTCTCCCTATGCTCATCTGAGCCCTGCACTGATGCTCCCAACAGGCAGGGGAAATCTTAGGTTAACGTCCTAACCCAACCACTCACTTGCAGTGAGATCTTGGGCAAGACCCTCAGTTTCCTTATCTGTTAAACAGGGATAATGGTCCCAAGCTAATAGGGTTCCTTTTCTAGGCAAGAACCCGCACTGCCTGTCTTACAATCCTGGCTGATGTTGGTATCTACTATTGTCAGGCACTGATTTCAGCCCTGCATGTGGATTAACTCTGAAGTGCTCACCACTTAACCCAGTGTCTAAGTCAGAGGAGTGAAGTAATCCAAGTCCTTAGCCCTCTTGCCCCTCCGCCAATGCAGAGATCCTGACTGGTATTAATGGAGAAGAATCAGCAGCCAGGCCTGGGCTGGCCTGAGATCTGAGTGAGTGAACAGTGTGGCCGGGCAGGCGGCAGGGCCCCTGCAGCAGCCTACCTGCTCTGGTCCCTCCCAGCTTCCCCTCCGCCCCAGTGCAGGGCCACCGCTGGTCCCTTCCTGTCTGGCCCCGCTCCTGCTGGGCTCTCCAATCTGATCTCCACACAACAGCCTCAGATCTGACCCTGCTACCACTCCACGTGCCCCAGTCCCCTCCGGGAGACATGCTGCACCACGATCAGGACCCTCTTCTACTCCTGGCCACCCCAGCCCTGCCACCCCGATCCTGGACCCTGTTCCCGCCACACTAACGAGCACACGTCCAGACACGCCAGGCCTCTGAGCCTTTGTCTGAGCAGTGCCGCTGGCCACCCTCAGTCTCCTTTGACATCCCTGTTGGTCCCTGCTGGGTGTCCTTGGGTGAGTCAACCTCTGCCTCACTCCTTGATGAGGACACTAGCAACAAGCCCTTTGGCAGGACTCCTGTGAGGGCAGGGTGATAGATGCCGTGTTAATGTGTCTGACACTGTAAGCAGGTGACAAAACAGGAGCTGCCATTACTACTAATCTCTGCACAGAGCACTGAGGAGATAAATGTTTGTTGAATGACTAAGCAAAGGCAAGGACTGAGGTCGCTGCAGCTGCAGATCCAGGAACCTGGACTGGTTTCAAGCATCTATTTTTTTCCAGCAGATTTGCAAACCCTTCTTTGTAGTAGTTTAAAGCCCTTCTTTGGTGAAAGGCAGGCATAGCTAGCCCTGTGTCCCCACCCAGGCTGCAGCCCACACACGCCCTCCTACACACTCAGTGGAAATATCATTTAGGAACCTATTCTCCCTCAGGAGATCGAGATGCAAATCTAACCTTAGTGCGAAGGACACGCCCCCGCAGCCATGAGGACGCCTGCAGGGCTTGGAAGGGAGGGCAGGCTCTGGACCAGCCAGCCTGCAGTTTCAGTGGCTGTGCCTCTTCCACAGACACACTGGGATGGGCACAGCTGCCCTCTCCTTGGAGGATGGACCCTCAGTCGCCCCAAGCCCAGCCTTCCCTATGTCCCTGAACGCCTGGCAGCAAAGCAGGAACAGGCGATGTCACCTTTGGGGCCGCACCAGTGCCACCTGGTAAATGGAGTCTTGAGTGCGAGGCCAGTGGCTGCCGGGTGGACCCAGCTGGAAAGCCCTGGTCCCCAGTCTTTTCCTTCAGGGTTTCCCATCCACACACCACCCCCGTCCCAACCCATGAGCAGGTGATGCCCTGGTTTACATAGCACCCAGTGCTCCAAGCATCAAGCAGAAAAGCCGTGACTTCATCAGGACAGACCCAGATTCCAGTCCCAACTCTGCCACTGCTGTGTGACCAGGGCCAGTCGCCTAGCTCTGAGCCCAGCTCAGAGAGGGCTTCTCCTGCGCAGAAAGAACACAACCTCCAGGGCTGCTAGGAGAAGTCAAAGATACAACTGTCGCCCATTTTCTGCCACCAAGCACGGCTCCAAAGCTGGTTAAGAAATCAACAGACCCACAAGAGCGTGGGAAACAGCTAGTCCCTGATTCTCTGGGGGTCAATGTGACGACAGCTACCAACATCACAAATGTACACACACCCTTTGATCTCTCCAAGTGTGTCATACGTGTACGCCTGCGTGTACCTGGCAGGCGCCACTGTGCCAAGACCTTGAAGGGAGCTTGTTAACTGTGCTGCCACAGGTACGGACAGAAAAGACAAACTCCTCTATCTGCGCAGATCATCTCCTGGAAGAGAAAGGTGATCGGCAAAGAGGGGCAGGGGCGTCTCTGGGACAAAGGTGGAAGAGACATTTTACTGTGTATGCTTTTGTCTTCCTGAATTATCTGTTCATGCTGGTATCATCGATTCAAAAAATAAAGCCAAAGTAATTGTGTTTCAGGTTCATAGCTTGAATTTGTGGTCTGACATGGTGCTGTTTGTCTTAAAGGTCTATTTTAGGAACCAAGCACCCAACCTCTCCCAGCCTCACTCCCCGCCCCCGTGCCCACCCACTCCCTCCCCACCTGGCAGGGGAGGTACTACTTAGGAACCTGCAGGTGCCCAAAGCAGCTGGTTCGAGGTGGGCGGGGCTCACCTCCCTTAAGTGATGGAGAAATGACCTGGGGAAAAGGAGAGGAGAGAGGGAGAGGAAGGTATTTCAAGCAAAAAGAAAGTTGGAAATTCACCTGCAGGGGTGGAAGGGAGTTGCCCAGTAATTTGGAAAGTGGCAGCTTGGAATGGACACCCCCTCAGTCCCCACCGGCCCCACAGCCCTCTACCCAGCACAGGTGCTGGCCTGATCCACCTTGAACCAAGTGCTGGCATGGCCACCCACTGGGCTGAGTAAGAGATCCAACCTCGGCTTGGCTGGTGTGGCCTCAGGCAAAGGCTGCCCTCTCTGGGCCTGTTCTTTAACGCTTAGTAACCCCACATCCTTTTTATTTGCATCTTCTGAACTCAGCATCTCTCAGGAGGGGATTTTTGCCCACTTACAGGGGACCTAGGAGGGCTAAGAATGGCAATTCAGAGCCTCTTGGCCATACAATCATGTTGCCCACCTCCAGGCTCCAAAAATACCCTGAGCCAGCAGTGTGGCTGATACACTCGGGAGAAAAGAAAACCAGGAAGGCAGCCTTGACAATGACAAAGAAGGTCTTGTTCTGAGGCCTGAATGGCCAGAGTTTTCACTGAATTCGACAGTGGATGGAACACATGGGGCCCTGCATGTAGGGCGGAGAAAGGGCCCAATAACTGGGCATCACCTCAGGCCCATGAGCACAGGACGTGCCTGTCCGGCACCAGGCACTCCACAGGTTTAATCCTATGGAGGGGCAACATTAGCCCCTTTTTACAGATGAGGAAACTGGGGGCTTCTCACACACACATTAAACCTGGCCTCAACTCTGGGATACACTCTTGGCCATAGTTAAGGGTCAAAGTTTGGTGAGAGTTGCTCAGGGCTGACTGGGCTCGGGTCCCCTGGGCCTCACGCAGGCCTGGCCCAATGAGCTCAGGAATGTCAGTGGAAAGAATGATGCAAAACCAGCACCTCCATCTCCTCCCCAAACCGACACCTGGGCAGGCTGGCCACCGCAAAAATGGAAGGAAGTGGGCCTCTGTGTAGCGACATGGAAAGAAGCCCTGGTTAGCTGTCCAGTGACAGAGCAAGATAAGGAACCTGCTGCGATGCTGTTTATGCAAACGTTTTCGTTTCACTGGTTACGCATTATTTATGAATGGAAACACTGTGCCAAGGGGCAATGGGCTGGGAGCACACCTGGGTTCTGATCCAGCTTGGCTGTGCCACTCTGGACAAATTCCTTAGCCCCTCTGGACCCCTAATTCTTCACTTGTAAAATAAACATGGTGGGGGAGGGTGTAGCTCAGTGGTAGAGTGCGTGCTTAGCATGCACGAGGTCCTGGGTTCAATTCCAGTACCTCCATTAAAAATAAGTAATAAATAAATAAATAAACCTAATTACACCCCCCAAAAGAACAAAACAAAAATAAACATTGGGGACAGATCCTTTTATGACTCTCTTGCTCGAATATCCATAAAAATACTCCGAACTATGGAGAAAGTTGTTACAGATTAATAGTCTACATTAATAATTACAGGTTAATAATAATTAATAATAATCTTATTAATAATGATAATTAAAAAATAAATTTGAAATTGGTTTTAAAAACAGTTTGCTGAGGTCTGAAAGTTTGTGTCCCGCCCCAAATTCCTCTGTTGAAAACGTAATGCCCCACGATGGGAAAAGGTGGGGCCTCTGGGAGGCAATTATATCATGAGGGTTCTGCTAGTGGGGTAAGTGCTCTTGTAAATCAGGCCCAGGAAAGTCACTCCCCCATCCTCTACCGAGGATAGAGGAAGTCTGAGGTGCTCTGACCTTAGACTTCGAGTATCCAGAACTGTCTGTGGCTTATGAGCCACCCAGTCTGTGGTATTTTGTTAGAATACACAGTTCAATGAAGTGAAAAGAAAACAGGTGGGGGAAACAAGGTGAGGAAAACCTGGAAGGCTAGGTCGGAGGGGGGTTCCCAGACAACCAAGCCATTGTTGACACCCAGAAGGGAACCCCTGTGCTTCTCCATCACCATTAGAAAGAAGGGTGCCAAGATACGCCTGAATCTGCAGTTTGAAAGCATGAATTTCAAATAAATGCTGAAGAGGGTGTGGAGAAAAGGGAACCCTCCTACCCTGTTGCTGGGAATGTAAATTGGTGCAGCCATGATGGAAAACAGTACGGAGTTTCCTTAAAAAACTAATGGAGCTACCATATGATCCAGCAATCCCACTCCTGGGCACGTATCTGGAAAAAATGGAAACTCTAATTCAAAAAGATACATGGTGATGGTACTTCAATTAAAAAAAAATTTTTAAAAAGAAGGGAAAAAAAAGATACATGCACCCCAATGTTCCCAGCAGCACTACTTACAATAGCCAAGCATGGAAACAGCCCCAGTGCCCATGAACAGACGACTGGTTTAAGAAGACGTGATACATAAATGCGATGGAATATTACTCAGCCATAAAAAAGAATGAAATACTGCCACCTGCAGCAACATGGACAGGCCTAGTGACTGTATCATACTAAGTGAAGTAAGTCAGACCGGAAGACAAATATTACATGATATCACTTATGTATGGAATCTAAAAATAGTACAAATGAACTTATTTACAAAACAGAAACAGACTCACAGACATAGAAAACAAATTTATGATTACCAAAGGGGGAGGAATAAATTAGGAGTGTTGGATTAACAGATACAAACTATCTACTAAAATAAACAGGGACTTACTATATAGCACAGGAAACTACATTCAGTATCTTATAATAACCTATAGTGATAATGAATCAAAGAACATATATATATATTCTCATATATATATACACACATACCTGAATCACTTTGCTATACACCTGAAACTAACACAATATTATAAATCAACTGTACTTCAATTTAAAAAAAAACATGTATTTAAGTCCCTAAGAATTTAAGTAAAGGACTACACCCTGCTGGGCCCAGACACCGGGGCCTCAGAGAGACGTGGCCTTCGCGGTCCTTTCTTTCAGTTTTGGGTCTCCCTGCAGCGCTCTGAGAGGTCTCAACCACTCACCAGATCCTGACATGGACCCCTCCAGTTGGCAGCCTTGGGGGCTCTGATTTCCTCCCTGGGATAACCCTCAGCTCCCCAGTGGACTGACTCACCCAGGCCCTTTCACATCCTCAACCTCAACTTTACACCCTTCTTCTGTCCTCCCAAGGTTGGCGTGGGGGACCTGCTTCCTCGTCCAGGCCCAGCCCAGAATCCACCTCCTCGCCACCCTTCCCAGGACAGAATTAATTGCTCCTCATTTGCACTGTCGGAGCACCTTGGGTAAACAGACCTGGATGAGGCACTTAGCCCATTATGGTCTCATTAAATGTTTACCTGTCTGTCTGCCCCAGCTCAGAGCAGGACCCAGTGAACAGGGACAGCCTAGTGGGAAGCAGGCAGTACACTGCAAAACAGAACGAGGCAACTGGACTCACAGAACAAGCAACTTCTGGCTGGGGGGATCCTGGACTGGACAACCTCACTTTTAGAGAGGAGGCAGATGCTATGTGCATGGCATACAATCAGCACTCACTAACGGGAAGCTCTCGTTAGTTGGCACTGGCCTGCCGACCTTGTCAGAGCCGGGATTTCCGGATGCGTCATGGTCTGCACGTGGGAAATCCGGTGCATCTCTGCCCCGCCTCGACAAAGCCTCTTCTGGCTTCTGAGCCACAGACACAGTGACCCTTCCCAGACTGCCAGGTGGGTTGCCCTCTCAGACTCGGTGACCCGGTGTCTTCTCCCACCTCCAGAAAAACAGGTTTACCATGCAGCGCCTGGCAAGCCCAGAGGGTGTTTTGTGTTGTCACATCCTAATATTGACACTAGGAAAATCAGCTGCCCTTTCCAAGCCCGCCCCAGCGCCCTGACCACCAGGCTGGCCTCTCCTGCCTGCCTCAGGGCCAGCGAGGGACTCAGGCCGGGGACTTATTTGCTTACATTCTGTGTTTCTCCCAGGGCCTGGCCCCAACCAACCTGTGGCAGGACAAAGAGACCAGGGAATGGCGGCACATGTCCACTCCAGACCCACTGCAGGCTTCCTGGTGGCCGCCAACAACAAAACCCAAGCGTGCCGGGAACTTCCTTGAAACCCCTTGGAATTGTTCTGAGCCAAGAGAAAAACAGTCAGACTCTCGTGGGATCCACTATGTCCGCGGCAGGGGAAGCGAGAAGCCATTAATTGTCTACAAACTTAATGGGTTCACTAAAAACAGGATGCTTTCCAGGGAGAGGGGAAAATACCTCCGAGGTCAGGGTCAAGACCCACCGGTGGATGGAGCCCTTCACCGAGTACCCCCTTCCATTTACTAGAAGATTGGACGTGAGAAAATGGACTAACATTGCTTTCTGGATTCTTGGCAGCTCAGCTTTTACGCCTAATAAAACTTACAGTTAACATACATGCAACCCTCTCTCCAGCTTCCTCCCAGAGTGCCCACTAGGGATGCTCCGGTGAGTGTTTCTGCTCTCGTGGAGCTGCAGACTAGTATGAAGCACACTAAATGAGAACCAGTAATTTCTAGTCTTTAGTGTCCTAAAGACAAAATAAGGTCCTAAGCCAGAGGAACTGGTGGGAAGAGTGGGAGGGATGCGGCTTTCGATGAGGTAGTCAGGGAAGACTTCTCAGAGGAGGCAGCAACTGAGCTGAGATAGCAAAGGATGATGAGTGACATCCGCAAGGACTATGCTAAGTACATTACTCCATTTGTTTTAGGCCTCACACGCTCCCATGGAAGGTCTCACTGGATCCCTGGAGCTTGGAGAAATATTCCTGCTGAGATAGTTCCCACCAAAAAAAAAGACCACCTGGCAGCCATATTAGAAGGTGAATTAAGTATGTTCCCCACCCTGGAGGACATTCTGAAGCACTGCCTCAAAGCCCACACTCTGGAAGCCAGCTTTCCCAGACTCAGACATTTTAAACCAAAACCAAGCAAACACGTATAACCTGATGTTGGTAAGGCTGGAGAAGCACCAGCCAAATCAGTCAGTGCTGCCCTGTGACCTGGAGGTTAAGATGGTGGCAAGTCCCCAAATCCTGGAGTGAGAAGGGGAAACAAGACGGTGGGGAAGGGGCGAACACTGGAATCCAGGCCACTGAGGGAACAGGTGAAAAACAGTACCAGTGAACAGCCAGAATGTCCCCTCGTAAGGACTCATTCCAAGGGCAGGCCCAAAACAAGTAGAAACAAGGTTAAAGTGTTAACTCCAGGGAAGTCACTAACGGCCACCAGCACTCGGGGAGGCGGTGTGCTCCCCCACACCTGGTCAGAAATCTCTTGGACCCAAACAGAGGCTGAGAGATGGAGAAGCCCATCTAAGACATCGCAGCTGGAAAGCGGCTGAGTGGAGAGGTTTGGCTTGGTTTCCAGAAAATGGCTCTGGGTTTTTAGTTAGACAGCCTGTATAATGTCTCCTGAATTAAGTCTCAGTTTCTCCGTCTGTAAAATGAGGCCTCGGATCCTTGGAGGGCGACCAGCAGATATCAGTCGTCTGTGCCCTCCCTCACATGGGAAAGATAAGGTGATGACAACGCCCCCTTCCTGGGGAGCTGGAGCGAAGCTTACGCAGAAAACCCCACCAAGGGCCCAGCCACGTAGGTGCTTGAAAAATGTTACAACAGCAGCAGCAAGAACAACAACATCATCCCCCCCGCCAGGGTGGCTCCTTCTAGTGAAAATTACAGTAACAATTAACGGTTTACTAAACGATTCGCACCCAAGAGACCCGAGCTCCTGGAAAAAGTGTGAGGAGCCCTCAGGCCCGCAGGGTGAGTCTTGGCCGCCCGGGGCTGGCGGCGGGACCCCTCGCGGTCACCGGATGGAACGCGCCCGGCGGCCACTCCAGCGCTGCGGCGGCCGGCGGTCCCCCCAGGTTTACAAAACCAAGCCCGACGCCTTCCCCGCGGGGCGCACCTGCTCGGGGCGCGGGCAGACGGAGCGCGGCCGCGCCCGCCGCGCGCGCAGTTCCTGTTCCGGACTTCCCCGCGTCCCGCAGCCAGGCCGTCTCCCGCCCTTCGCAGGTGCGCGGCGCCGGGGCGCCCCGGGGCCGGCGGGGACCCGTGCCGACGCCATCTTCCTTTTTTGGTGCCCGCGCGGCTGTGCCGTCGCGGCCCTGGGCTGGCGGGGTCCGCACGGCCGGGGAGGACGTGGGACCGCCGCCCCGGAGGCTGCGCAGGAGGGAGGAGGAGGGCGATGGGACGTCTGGTGCCCCGGGCGCGGCGAAAAGGGGCCGCCCCATTGCACAGATGCGGAGACTGAGGCCCGCAGGGGCCGCGGCTGGCACGGCTGCCAACGGGGAACTGGAGCTCCCGCCAGCGACGGGGTGTTTCGGAGCCGGGGTCCCGAGACATCGCCTGCAAATAACGTATCTGGGCGAGAAAAACCTGGGCACGGGACCCCACTTTCCCGCAGCTCGGCGCCCAGGGCAGCCCCCGGGCGCTTACCTGCCGGGTTCGGGCTGGGTGGAGGGGCGGGCCGCAGCCGAGTTAGGGTCACGGCAGGGGCGGCAGGGCTCGGACTCACCTCGCGTAGGTGGTGGCGGTGGCGGTAGCGGTGGTGGCGGTGGTGGCGACGCCCGGAGCGCTGGAACCGAGAGGCGTATTGTCTGCAGCCAGCGGCCCGCGCGCGCGACCATATAAACCGCCCCGCCCCGCCCTGGCCCGCCCCCAGGGGCCGCCTCCCCACCCGATAGCACCGACTCCGGCGGGTCCGAATGGCAACAGAACTGCTACAAGTGTGATCTGTTTTCTTGTTTACTGTCTCTCTGCCTTCTGGGGTCTGCAAGTTTGTTTTGTCGCGTGCGCTGTTTTCCCAGCACAGGCGTGCACACAGTAGGCTCTGGGGAATACTTGTGGATGAATCCACTGGCTGCATTTGGATGTATAATCCCGGATCTTTACATGGATTGCCTCACTCTGTCCTCAAAGAAGTCCTAAGGGCTTGGTGTTTTTTTCATGCCCATTTTACCCATGAGGAAACTGAGGCTTGGAGAGGACGGAATGACATGCTAAATGACAGTATGAATTCAGTGCTCAAATATTCTCGCTCTTTGTGCTGGCAGCTTCAGGACTTAAGATTTTGTTTGGGGTTTTAAAATTCTTTTTCAATTTTTTAAATGGTGGTAAAATGCACTTAAAATTTACCATCTTAACTATTTGTAAGCATACTGTTCAGTGGTATTAAATACATTCCTAATGTTGTGTAACCATCACCACCATACCTCTCCATAACTCTCCATCTTTCAAAACAAACTGTATACCCACTAAACAATAAGTCCCCATTCCTACCTTGCCCACCCCTGGCAACCATCAGGAGATAAGTATGTTTAAGTCTTGTTTCAGAAATGTGAAAACTAAGACTCAAGCTTTGGCAGAAACAGCATCCACAGCATCCTACCCAAGCCTGGGGTCTTCCCTGCCCTACTCTTTCCCACCCCTCATCCTTCCAGGTGCATCATCCACATACCTCCCTTCCTGGCCCTCCCGTAGTGTTGGGGGGGGGGCAGCCCGCCCTGCCCTCGGGCTCCTGAGCCAAGAGGGAAATGGGTGGCAGAGAAGGGCCCCCAAAGCTCCGGAGAGGGAGGAGAAACCTGGAAGTTTCCAGGGCTGCAGTGGTACCCAACCCTGGGGTGGGTTAGGGACCGATAGGGTCTCAACTCTCCAAAATGTTATTGCTGGAGAGTGTTGGAGGTGGAGGAAGGCGGAGCAGAGCAATGGGATTACAAAGTAGCTGTTGTCCCAGGAGCACAACAACAGGGCTTGTTTACCTCAGTCCTGCTGCCTCGGAAGGAGGAACGGCAGCGTCGGGGAGCTCCCCTCTCCCTGGTTCTGCCATTTGCTAGCTGTTGGGGGTCCCTTTGCCCCTTCTTCCTACCTCTGGAGTGATGACACTGATATGTATTTTTCCTTCATTGTTCTCATCTGTGAAATGGGATGACAGCATGCCGCCCCCCCCCCCGCCCCCACCACACACCCTATAGGGTTGTAGGAAGGATCAGAGGAGATAATCCTCAAATGTTTAGTAAACTCCCAGCAGAGTTTAAGCTTCAAGGCCCCTCCCTCCCTCTCTCCTGGCCTCTTCTGATTTTGTAACCCTTTCTTTAAGGGCCTCCCAAATTCCATCAGCTCCAAGCCCCACACAGCCCGGCGTGCCCTAGTTCCCTGATAGGCATAGGGTGCTCCAAAATAGGGGCCTCTCTCCAAATGTGCTCTGCCATGGAAACTGAGACTCAGAGAGGGGAAGCCAGGGCCTGGTCTCACGGGCCAGAAGTGCTTCCAGAGGGGTCTCGAGGCTGAAGGCATGGTGCCAGGCATGTAGTAGGTATTCAGTAAATATTAGCAGAGCAGATAGAGGAGGGAGGACAGTTTGGAGATAGACATGCCCAAGGGAGAGGTGGGTGAAAATATTCACCTTGTAAGGTCCCAAGATAATACGCAGGTCAAATGGACAGGAGGAGGAAAAAAACTTTTGAATTAAGAATTGGGCCTGTAGAAGGCCTTGGCTTCCTATCAGTCCTGAAAAGGATTAGACAATAACAATAACAAACAATAACAGCAGGTGCCATCATCTCTTCAGATCCCTCAGTACCAGGGCTAAGCACTTTCTCTTGTCACCAATAGTCCTTACAGTTGTCCCATGTTACAGACACCAGCACACCCACAAAGGACCCATGTACAGGCAAGAGAGGACTTGTGGCCCCATTTTTACAGATCAGAAAACTGAGGTTCCAAATAAGGAAGCCACTTCCAGAGACCACCCAGCCCATGAGCAGCGGAGGCAGATTCAAGGCTGGATCTCCCTGTTCCTCCTGCAGTGTTCTTCCCACCCTCCCGCTGCTGGCCTCCAAACCTCCAGGGCCTCAGTTTCCCCCTCCCCATTGGGATGTGCTGGCCTGTCCCACTCTTTGTGAAGTTTCCCACCTCACAAGGGTTGCTGTGAGGATGAAAGCACAGGAAGCCCTCAGCTTGGTGCCTGGTGCACAGTAGGTGGTCCATAAACCCAGAGCCTGTTATTGGGGAGGAGGGTGGAGCTTAGTGGTAGAGTGTGAGCTTAGCATGTGTGAGGTCCTGGGTTCAATCCCCAGTACCTCCATTAAAATAAATAAATAAACAAACAAACCTAATTACCACCCCCCAAAAAAAACCCTAAAAATAAAATTAAAAAAAAAATAGAGCCTGTTACTGAAGAGGTGGTTTAGGAACTGGTAAAGATTTTGACATGTTCACAAAAGAAATTGTACCTCGGAGATGCGTCATCTATTATATGAAATAACACACTTTACAAATCAATGTGTCTAGTACAATCCCACATTGAAAAAAAAATCCATATGGAGAAGTCCGGGAGGAAACATGGCATGGCAAAATGGGAATGTGGTCACCTCCAGGCATAAGGAGGATTGGTGGTCCCATGTTCTGCCTCATGTTTCTCTGTATTTTACCGATGTGTATTAATTTCTGTTAATATCGGAAATACGTCACCTTTTTTAAAAAAAGAAAAGGAAGAAAAATATGTCTGGTCTTGTCTCAGGCCGGAGCTGAGTCAGAGAGAAAAGCAAATGCCTAGCTCCAGGTGAGACAAAACCAGGACAGAGTATGCGGTGGTTCTCAGACAGAAAGCTCTGGGCCCCAGGGGAGGGAAAATAAGAGCTGGGGACCTAGAGAGGATGCAGGCATGTAAGGCTGCCTGGAGGAGGAGGTATTTGGGGGCACCCTGGAGAAGGGGCTGGATTTCAACTGGGACAGAAAGGCGGGTTTGGCCCTATTGTCCTGTGAGTACCTGGGAGCCATGGAAGGCTTCTGAGCGGGAGAGGGACTAGATCTTTGGGAACTGGAATCTGGCAACCATGTGGAGAGGCACTGGAGGGGAAATGATGCCTGCAGTCTCTGGGAGTGCCTAAATGGGGCCATCCCAGCCTCCATCCAACTGGTGGAAGTGCCCAGGCTGCCCCTTCCCCTGCAGCTCCACCCCCTTCACTCTGTGTTCTGCACATCCAGCCTGTACTCACCGTACTCCCCGGTCAGTGAGGTCCTCTGTGGACAGAGCTGTGGTGAAGCCTCTGGGAACCGTCTTACGTCCCCATTTTACAGGCAAGGAGACTGAGGCTCAGGCCAGCTGAGCTGCGGGGTAGAGAGGCGTGGATGCTGAGGGAGGAGAGGTGGGGGCTTCCCTTCCCAGGCCTAAGGCATCGGAGCTTCGGTGTCCCTCACTTACTGGGAAGTGGGGGGGCAACCCCCAAGTCACGCGTCGTCACTGTCCGGTCACCCCGTGCTTGGTGGGGCTGCTGCTTCCCTTCTTCCCTCGCTTGCTTTATCTTCCTCCGCAGCACCTTCAGCTGTCTCATATTTATTAATCTGTTTACTTGTCTATTGTCTGACTGCCCGCCCTGCACTGGGACTAAGGTGGACTCGGCTTGTTCACAGCTCAGGTAGTCGGCACTCCGTACACACCTGCTGAGAGATGCTTGTAGGGGATCACGGTGTGGAGTTTCCTCTGGGCACTGGGTTCAGAGACCCGGGTCAGGCCAGCCCTGCTTAGACTTGCTGCCGGGCAGGCGTGGGCTGACTCTACACAGGACAAGGCAGGGCCACGTGACCACCTGTAGCCATGGGGGCTCCTAGCTACAGGGTCTGGATCCAGGCTGTGTGACAGCAGAGCCCCACCATGAGCTGGGACAAAGGGGTCTAAAAACAGATGGCTAAGGCCCCCAGGAAAGCAAATAAAGAACAGAAGTGGGCAACCAACAGACTTCAAGGAAGCGCCTCCGTCTCCGCATCTGATGTGTAAGAGGCACTTCAGGAAAATGCAGCCAGTGAAACTCACCTCCGCCCCAACGTGCATCTCCACAGGCGTCCTGTCTGAGCTGACGGCAGCTCTGTGTTTCCAGGTGCTCCAGCCAAAGACCTTGCTGTTGTCTCTGACCCCTCTCTCTCTCTCTCTCTCTTGTGCTCCACCCCTGCAGCGCAGGCCAGGCATGGGGACTCGCTTCTAAGGACTGTAACATGGCTGAACCGGAATTTCCAAAGCCAGATGCTGAAAGGATAGCTCTTGTCTGGCTCTTCCCTCTTGGATCACTCACTCTGGGGGAGGCCAGCTGCCCACATGAGGACACTCAATGGTGTGGAGAGACCCTCGTGGGGAGGAACTGAGGCCTCCTGCCACCAGCCAGCACCAGGTGCGTGAGCCCTCCAGGAAGTGGGTCCTCCAGCCCCAGTCAGGCCTTCAGATGACTACAGCCCTGGCCCATGAGTTGACTGCAGCCTCATGAAGACCCTGAGCCAAAACCACCCAGCTGAGCTGTTCCTGAATTCCTGACTCACTTCAACTGTGAGAGATAATACATGTTTACTGTTGTTTTAAACCACTAGATTTTGCCACAGTTTGTCACGCAGTGATGGAAAACTCATATACCCCACATCTGATTCACTAACAAATGCTGTCGGCATTATCTGTAGAACACGTTCAGCATCTGACTGTTTCCAGGAGATCTCCAGCCTGGATTCTTGCAGTAGTCCTCTCACTGGTTTTCCTGCTTCCATTCCTGCCCCTCTGTGGTCCATACTCAACACAGCAGCCTGAGTGATGAGATTCAAATGAGACTCAGATCGTGTTCCTCCATTGTTCAAATCCCCCTGGGCTCTCTGTCTTACACAGAGTAAAAGCCAAAGTGCTCAAGACCTTACCTAATCCAGCCCAATTTTACCTTTTTTTTGGCCTCATTTTCCATTACTGTCCTCATTGCTCACTCCATTCCAGCCACACCGGCCTCCTAGCTAGTCCTCAAACACAGGTTCATGGCTGCCTCAGGGCCTTTACACCTGCTGTTTCCTTGGCCTGGATTGCTCTTCCATTAGATACTGCAAGTTTGTCCTCTCTTCTTCTTAACTCTTAGCTCAGATTTCGTCTTCCCTGCAAGGCCTTCCTGGCAATCCCATTTACCACTGAAATCCTTGGCTCCCTGGAGTATTTTTATTACTCTCCCCTGCATGTATTACCTCTCACACACTCTATATTTACATTGTAATTTTATGTATCATCTGTCTCCCCCAACTGGCATATAAGCTCCACAAGGGCAGGCATCTTTGCCTATCTTTTCCCCCTTTTATTGCTGCTATAGTCACAGAACCTAGAACAATGCCTAACATATACTGGGCTTTTCAAAAAATATGTGTTGAAGACAGCAATAAAGTACAAATGGCTGAAACACAAATACAATGAGGTAATTACAGGAGTGATTACAGAAATGTGATTGAAAACATTGATGAGATGCCCCTTTTTCACCCAGTAGGGAATGTTTTAAAAGATCATGATAACTGAGTGAGGGTGGGCAATGGGAAAGCAGCCTTGGGCCCTCTCTGTACGGGGTGGAGGGGGGTGTATGGGTTCCACAAGGACACAGTGCCTGGCACAGAGCAGATGTTCAATAGAAACTGGCAGAATGAACATACGAATAAAAGAATCCTTCTGGAATCTAGAACAAAAAAACTTAAGAATGTGCATTCCTTTGGGAGCCAACAATTCCAGTTTCAGGAATTTTCCTGCAAACATAATTAAACTGCTGGGGAGACCACAGCAGACAGACAGAAGTTTTCGGCTCTTATGAATCCTGTTGTCTAAATGACAAAATCGAATACAGGGAAAACCTATGCATCCATCAGCAGGGGATAAACAGCACTATACCACACAGCCGTTGAAAGTCTGAGGTGGGTCCACACACGCTAACACGGAAACACATCTGTACCTGGGCTGTGGTAAGTGAGGTAAACAGGTATGGAGTAAGTATAATGTGAACTGATTTACCTTGAAGAGTATTTTTCATTTGTCTTTAAAGTTCTGTGAAGTACACAGTAGAAGGTCAGGAGTGGTGAACAGGTGTGGATGTTATTAAGTGGTCTTTTCTTTCTCTTGTACATCATTTGTAGCTTTTGCAATGAACATGTATTATGTTTCTAGCCATACAACAGTAACTTTTTGGTAGACATTATGGTGAGTGAAAGAGGCCAGATACCAGAGAGGACATACTGTATGATTCCGTCTGTATGAAGTTCAAGGCCAGGCAAAACTAATCTGTGTGGTAGAGGAGGGGTGGGTGTTGGCTGGGAAGGGGCAGGAGGGAACTTCCCAGGGGGTGATGTGGACGGTGGTTGCAAGGCTAAAGACACAGGTAAGTATACCTTGAGCTGAATGCTTAAGATTTACGCACTTTGAGGTATGTAAATTTAAAACTCAATACTATAAATTAAAATTAAATAAAACAAAGCACAATGACTCAGACTGGAAATAGCCAAGAGTGAGGATTTTAATCAGGACCCAGATTTACAGCTGCCAGTGGTACTTGGCAGGCTGAGCCCGGGGTAGAATGAGAGAAGCCCGTGGTGCTGGTGACAAGAGTAGTATCACAATTGAAAACAGAACCGGTGCATTTCAGAGCAGATTAAGAGGCTTAACCAGCCAGAGCCACGACAATTTAATAGACACGCGCTCAGGCCAAAAATCTAAATGGCCCGTGTGACCGAAATAACCTAATCTCATGTAACCTGTCAGGGGGATGGAGAACAGGCCTCCACTCGGTCACACAATTCCAGGAATCCAGGGTCAGGGAGCAGGTGATATCTGCCCCTGAAGCATTGTGGAGACCCTGGGCGGCAGGCTGTGGACATCCTGCAGCGATGGCCACCACTGTCCCCTGCCAGGGGCAGGCTCACAGCCCCAGGTTATCGCTCAAGTCAGGTCTGGCAGGAGGGACGAGGCCCCGTGGGTGCCGGCAGGAAGGAGCCCCCGTCCTGCAGAATCTCCTTTCACCCAGAAATAACATCCCTTCTGACAGCTGAGTTTATCAGCACAATAGCAGATTTTCTCAAAACAATAACAGCAGTCCCAGCCGCTCACTCGGCCCGCGCTCAGCAAGACGGCTGGCCACGCTGTCGGCGGCCGCTGCTGTCCACACCTCCGCTCTGGGGGAGGAAGACCTGGCCTGGAAACCGTGAGAGGGGAGGCCGTGCACGCTTTCACCCACCTGCACCCTGACACTGGGCCCTCGGTAGACATCTGTTTCACAGATGAGTGTATTTTTCCCATCACCTGCCCGTTTCATCCTCACAACAACCCGATGGGCTAAGAACTGCAGGTCCACTTTACAGAAGAGGAAACTGAGGCCAGGCAGGTGAAGGGGTGTGCCTGAGTTAGGACCCGGTTTCTCATTCCAGGCCCTTGGGTCTTCCTGTTTCACACACCTCCTGAGGGTGGCCTTGAGGATGCTGGAGGCTCTGAGGGTGGAGCATCGGTCTGTGTACCAGCAGGGCAGGGCCCAAGCAGGGTGGTGGGCTGGTGCTGGGCTCTGTAGACACATTGGGCAGTGCTGGGGTCCGTCATGGCTTCAAGGAACTGGATTGGGGCACCGTCAAAATCCTTGAATGGTCCTGGCTGGAACCTTGACAATGGCAAGCCGGCCTTCTTGGTGGCGGCGTGAGTCAGGCAGGCCATTCAGTGCCAGTCACAGCGGGATTGATAATATTAATGGGCTTTGTAGACTGTGTCAAGTTATTGACAGCTTTCAAGCCTCAGATGCCATATTTTAAAAGTGGGGATATACCCACTAGGACCCCTGCTATTAAACAACAATTTTTATGGCAGGAAGTATGGATTGGTGGGGATGCAGAGGAACTGGAACCCCTGGGCCCTGCTGGTGGGAACATAAAATGCTGCAGCCAGGGCAGTGGAGTGTAGAGCTGGTGGCTGTGGTCTCCGGGCTGGAATGAGCCTGACTCCTGGTGGAGGCCAGGGAGTAGCAGTTGGACTGACCATTGCTGTTGCAGGATTTGCAGATCGTTTTATGCTTTACAAGCCATGAAGCATATGGAGCCTCAGGTAAAGCAAGCTTTTTAAAGTCTACCAATGGGGGGGGGGTATAGCTCAGCTGTGGCATGCCTGCCTAGCATGCACGAGGTCCTGGGTCCAATCCCCAGTACCTCCATTAAAATAAAAATAATAGATAAACCTAATTACCTCCCCCACCAAAAAAAACCAAAATGAAGTCTAACAAAGTCTGCCTTCAGGGCTGGCTATCCCAGAGGTGAGCTTGAACCCGAAATGGGTGTAAGCCAGGAGGTGGGTATAGCTCAGTGGTAGAGTGCCTGCTTAGCGTGCATGAGGTCTTGGGGTCCAGTCCATTAAACAAGTAAATAAAATTAAAATAAAAGTTATCACATATCTAGCCCCTTAAACAACAAATTTTTCAAAAAATACTAGCTGTCAGCCCTACTGCCAATAAAGGAAAAACAAGAGATGCTCATCGATGAATTATGCTTGTAAATCACCCAGTCAAGGAAGAATCTCCTTATATGGCAGCCAAGATCAATAACACTAAAGACTTACTATGAGGTAATGCTAAGAAATGAAGTAAATGTACGATGAATTTTTAGTTCTTATTCATTTATGTATATGACTGCCAGCTTTTTAAAATAAAACGTCTCAAAGCTAAAAAAAAAAAAAATGGTGTAGCTACTGTGGAAAACAGTATGGCAACCCTGCAAAAAATGAAACAGAATTATCATAGGCTCCAGCAATCCCCTTCCTGGGCATGTATCCAGAAGAATTGAAAGCAGGCTCTTGAACAGGTATTTGAACACCCATGTTCAGAGTGACATTATTCACAATAGCCAAAAGGTGGGAACAAATGTCCATTGACTGATAAATGAATAAACAAAACTGTACACACATACAATGGACTATCATCCAGTCTTAAAAAGGATAAACGTTCTGACATGTGCTACAGCAGGGATGGAACTTGAGGACATGATACTGAGTGAACTAAGCCAGTCCCAAAGAGAGAAATTCTGAATGATTTCACTTACCTCGGGCACCTGGAGTGGTCAGATTCCTGGAAACAGAAAACAGATTTCCAGTCAGGATGGTGGAGTAGTAGGACCCTGAGCCTACCTCTTCTCATGAGCTCAACAAAACCACAACTGACTGCTGGACAACTGTTAATAAAAAAGACTGGAACCTACAAAAAAAGATCTTCAACTGCAGGCATAAAGAGGGAACCACAGCAGGACAGTAGGAGAGGTGCACTGGTGATATGATGGGGCCCATACCCCCTAGGCGGGCTGCCCATAAGCTGGACAATAATTACACTGCAGAGCTTCACCCACAGGAGTGAGAGCTCTGAGCCCCACATCAGGCTCCCAGCCTGGGGCTCCAGCATCAGGAGGAGGAGCCCCCAGCATGTATGGCTTTGAAGGCCAGTGGGGCTTAATCGCAAGAGCTCCACAGGACTGGGTGGAACAGAGACTTCACTCTTAAAGTACACACGCAAAATCTCATGCGCAACCGGGACCGAGGCTGGAAGCAGTGGCTTCATAGGAACTTGGGCCATATTTGCCTGCTGGGTTTTAGAAGGTCTCCTGGGGAGGTGGGAGGTGGCTGTGGCTCACCCTGGGGACATAAAAGCTGGTGGCAGATGGACTGACTTTGGGGAGCAATCATTTGCATGAACTTTCCTGGAGGCTGACATCTTGCTTTGGTCAGTAGCACCAAGATATTGCCCTATTTGTCATTTTATCATAAAGGAGGTCTCCCAGTTCTTCCACAACATGGCACAATCTGAGGCTGGAGAATTAACATCCAAGCACACTTTGGACCCTAATGAGAAAGTTCTAGTGTAGAAATCCAGGGCAGCGTCTTCAGAGCAGAAAGAGCTGGTTCAGTCCCTGCGCTGCCTCTGTGGGCTTCAGTGCGGGGAGGCCTCAGGCCAGACAACTAACCAGGTGGGAACACAGCCCCACCCATTAGCAGACAGGCTGCCTAAAGACTTCCAGAGCCCACAGCTGCCTCTAGACACGCCCCTAGATATGACCCTGCCCACCAGAGGGCCAGTAAGCAGGCACCGGCTCCTCCTGCCAGGAAACCTGCAAAAGACTTTAGTCCAGCCTCACCCACTAAGGAGTAGATACCAGAAGCAAGAAAACAATCCTACAGCCTATGGAACGAGTCCACAAATGCAGGCCAGACTCTACCCTGGGACCTGCTGGCCCCCGGCCCCTGGGTGACAAGAGAAGAGGGCAGTACTGGGACCCATAGCAGGTCACCTACAGAGGGCCACTTCTCCAAGGTCAAGAAACGTAACTAACCTACCACATACACAAAAATAGAAATAGAATTTTAGACAAAAATGAGGTGGCAGAGGAATATGTTCCAGGCAAAGGAACAAAGTAGAATCCCACAAGAAGAACTAAATGATGAGGAGACAGGCAATCTACCCAAGAAAGAGTTCAGAGTGATGATCGTGAAGATGATCAGAGAACTTGGGAGGAGAATGGATGCACAGAGCGAGAAGTTAGAAGTTTTTAGCAAAGAGTTAGAAAATTTAAAGAACAACCAAACAGAGTGGAAGAACAAAATTACTGAAGTGAACAATACACTAGAAGGAACCAAGAATAAACTAAATGAGGCAGAAGAACAGATCAGTGAGCAAGAAGACAGAGTAGTGGAAATCACTACTGCAGAAGAGAAAAAAGGAAAAAGAATGAAAAGAAATGAGGACAGTTGGAGACCTCTGGGACAACATGAAGCTCACTAGTATTTGCATTATAGAGGCTCCAGAAAGAGAAGGGAGAGAGAGAAAGGACCTGAGAAAATATTTGAAGAGATAATAGAAGACAACTTCTCTAACTTGGGAAGGGAAATTGTCACCCAAGTCCAGGAAGCGCAGAGAGTCCCATAAGAGGAACACACCAAGGCACATAGTAGTCAAAGTAACAAAAATTAAAGATAAGGAGAAAGGATTAAAAGCAACAAGAGAAAAGCAACAAACAACATACAAGGGAGCTCCCATAAGGTTATCAGCTGATTTTTCAGCAGAAACTCTGCAGGCCAGAAGGGACTGGCACGATATAATTAAAGTGACGAAAGGGGAAAAGCTACAACCAGGAATTCTAATAACCAGCAGGGCTCTCGTTCAGGTTTGATGGAGAAACCCAAAGCTTTACAGATAAGCAAAAGCTGAAAGAATTCAGCACCACCAAACCAGCTTTAACAACAAATACTAAAGGGACTTCTCGAGGTAGAAAAGAAAAGGCTGCAACTAGAAACAAGAAACTTATGAAATGGAAAGGCTCCCCAGGACAACATACGGTAAAGGTAGGAAATCACACACACACAAACTAGGAGGAAAGTTATAGGACGAAAGTAATAAAATCACCTGTGTCCACAATAAGCGGTTAAAGGATACACAAAACAATCAGATGTAAATATGATATCAAAGCCAGTAATCGTGAGGAGAGGAGAGTATGAATGCAGATTGGTCCCGCACTTGGTTAATGCTGCTGTTGTTGTGTTGAAATTTCTAATCATTTTTGAACAAGGGTAACTTCATTTTCATTTTGCACTGAGCCCCACAGATTATGTAGCTGGTTCTCGCCCTCAGCCAAAGCGAGGCTCGTGTTTCTTTGTAAAAAAGATGCCTGGACAGACTTTGTCATCAGCCTTGTTAGGGAAGAGCTGGGTGAAGGATGTGCCATGTTGGGGGCGGAGAAGGGTGTCAGGGCCACAGGATGACAGCACTGCTCCCTGGGAGCTGCGGAGCAGTGGGGCCACCTGCCAAGGAAGGAGAGAGCCCCAGACAGCAGAGGCTGGGAAGGGGCTGGGCCAGATCATCCCAAGGTGGGGCCCTTCAAGTCTCCCTTGGCAGAATCTGGCCCCCAGGAACCGGCCTCAGAAGCCAGCCATTGCAGGGAAGTCTCGTCTGGGAAACAGTGAGCCAGCAGTAAGCACATCTTCTGTGATCTGTTCTCATTCACCTTCTGGGGTTAAAGACATGGAGGGGCAGTGGCAGCAGTGGGGTGTGAACTTGGCCAGTCTGGCTTCAGATTAGTGCCGGCTCCACTAGATGGTGCTAAACGTAAGTGATGATGGACTCAAAGCGCTGCCCCGGCCTTGGAGAGGTTTCAGGAATGTCTGCAAGCAAAGTTCTGAGCATCGCCTAGAAAGTACACCCGTCTCTCCAGAAGGCAGCACTTTATTTTTCAGGGAGGCAGTAATGTGAACAAATACACTTCCTAGATTCAAATCCAGGCTCTGCCACGTACAAGATCCACACGTTTTCACAACTTTTTTATTGATGAAATAAAAATAGAATAACAAATGAGTATAATTTTTTTTGGAATACGAATCTACTAAAGAGAAGAATGGATTTCTCTAGGCGGGAGGAGGGGAGATAAATTTCACTTAACTGGGGTTCAAAGTGAGTGTGTTGCCTATCATCAAATCAGTTGCAAATGGTCACAAATAAAAAGCATTCTTAGCTTTCTGGAGCAGGTAGTGGGCTGGGCTTGGCCACTAATTTGCTGACTCCTGAGTGAGTGTATTAACTGTGTTGATTGTTTCCTTGGTTCTGTTTTCCTTTTGCTGAATTTTGTGCCTTTCTTGAGTGTTGTTGGTCTCTAATGTTTTAGCTGAGTGTCTGAACTCTCTCTTTTACAAACTATTCTCCAAGTACAATGGACTGAATTGAATGTTCATGTTCCCCTGCACCCCCCACTCCATTCCTGTGCTGAAATCCTAATTCCCAGTGTGATGGTGTTAGGAGGTAGGGGCCTTTGGGGGTGATGAGGTCATGAGGTGGAGCCCTCATGAATGGGATCAGTGCCTCTATGAGACCCCAGAGAGCTCCCTCAGCCCTTCTGCCATTCGGGGACTCAGCAAGATGATCATGAATCAGGAAGCAAGCCCTCACCAGGCAAGGAATCTGCTGGCGCCAGAACTGCGAGAAATAAATGTGTTGTTTAGAAGGCACCGAGTCTCATATAATGTACACATGCAGTCAGACTGTAATAATTCTACCTAATAAAACTAAAAAAGAAAAAAAAAAGGCCCCCCTGTCTCTGGTGTTTTTGTTTGAACAGCAAAAATAGACCGACACACGGCTTTAGCCTAAATGTTGGAGGGTTATCTGCTCTCTAAGGACACTGACCAGTGATTACCTTTCTTAATTTTCTGGCCAACTGTCCACATCACTGCTTCTTATCTCAGGGTAATTCCAGGGCTTTGTTCAGAAAACTCACTTTTTTGGGAACCTCTCTCTTTTGCTTAGTGGGGAGTATGTGTCCTCATTTTTATTGAGGTTGCCCCATTCATCCATTCTTATCTCATTTTCCAGGAATTCCTCTCCGTTTTGTTTGTTGGGAGTATTTCTCCTAGTCTTCCAACTATGTCACAGATTTCTAGCGGATGAGCACTTACGCAGAAAACCGAATCTGGAAACTGGATTAAGATGACTTCTGTAGTTTAAATAACACCAAAAAGGAGTCATGTCTTTGAAGAGAATTTAACAACTGATATATATTTGCACAAATGAAATTCAGCACTTATACAATTGTTAACGGAACATTCAGACGTATAAACTGGGATCGGCCATAACTTGTGCTGTGACATCACCAGGTGATTATCTCCCACTGTACTGTGTCCGTGTACCCATGGAAGGAAGATGGGACTGCCACACATGAGCAATCCCTCTTGCCTGCCTGGTGGATTACAAGCACCAGTGGTCACCCACGATGGCAAATGGATCCTCAGTGACCATAAAGGCATGATTTAGAAACAGATGATCTTAAAACAAACTTTTAGAGAAATTCCTTTATTTGGATGCTTTTGGTATTTACATTCCTGGATGGGTTAATCTTCTATTGCATTTTCTATTTCTTCTGATTTTTCAGTGAGACTTTTGGGGTGTGAAAAAGGTATACATATGTTCAGCTCATCAATTCAAAATTTTAAACAGTTTGTTTTTTTACTTTATTCTATTAAAGCTTTTAAAAATTACAAAATGTTTCTGTACTACTAAAAATTTCAGACAATAAAAAATATAGGCTGTAAAAAGAAGAAGTACCTTCTATTCCAACTTCTAAAGAGAATGGCTCTTAATGATAATTGTGTATATTTTTCAGACTTTTTTATGCTTCTTAAATTATATTTAATACATATAAATGAAAAAATCACACTATACAAAGTTGTGTAATTTTCAGTTTTCATTTAAGAAATCATGTATATGTTTCCAGGTCAGCATATGTAGGTCCACTTTATACCTTTGAATAGGTAAATACTGTTTCATTAAATTGATGAACTTTTAATTTAGCCAATCACACTTCTGCTAAAAAAATTCATATTTTTTCCAATTTTTAATTATTAGAAATAATACTGTTTTAAATGTTCTCATACACATATCTTTATTTACCTTCTAGAGTATATCTAATGGAATAAATTCCTAAAATTGGAATTTCTAGATCAAAGAGCACATAATTAAATATATATTAAGATTCTGATGAATACTGACAAATTGCCAGCCTTCCCAAAGCTACACGAATATTCACTAATATTCTACAGGTAGTGGCTGAGAGGGCCTTTTTTCCCATTTTTTTTCTAACATTAGTTGTAATCATATTTAAAATTTTTGCCAATTTAGTTAGCAAAAAAAACTTCATTAAACACTTTAATATCATTAATTTTTAGTGACTTAGACATCTTTTCACATTTTATATTTACCATTTTCTTTATCCTTCTGTTCCAGAATTTGTAGTTCCATCTCTTCTGACAATTTTTGTATTTTTTTCTTATTGATTAGTACAAACTCTTTGTATATTATGGATGTTAACTAATGCTTTGTCAGATGATGGACATATTTTCAGTTTATCATTTAACTTAGTTGATTGTATTTTTGGCCTCTTATAAGTTATGTTTCTACAACTTGTGAGGATGGATCTTCCTAGGCCCAAGAGGAAATCAAGATACTGTATGGGAAAAAGGTTAACAGATTTTAACTACATTAAAACTAAAAACATATTAAGGAAACTGGGTGTTATCTTGATGGCAATGGAAAACCTTTGAAGACTTCTCAACTAGATTTACATAATTAGATTAGCATTGAGATTCTTAGTTTCCTGTCTTTCTCCTGGGACTACCTGGCTCCCAGTTAACCCTTCACTTTGGCCAGAACTTTTCCTTTTTTCCCAATTTGCTCTTGTGATGTTGGTCTCCTCCCACTGTCTGTACCCAAGCCTTCTGGTATTTTGGCTGCTGGTGATGCCCTTTGGAATGGCATGTACTCAGCACTCAGAAGGACAGGGTAAAACATGTTAAACACCTTCCTACGTGCTATTCACCTACGAATTTACACTCTTTTTCACCTTTGAGAGATGGAGATCATTATTCCCATTTCTCCATGAAGAAACTGTAATCAAGAAGCTAAGATTTGCCTGAGCCCAAACCGCTAGAATGTAACAGAACAGGGATATAAATTCTGTTTCTCCTCTTTCCTGCTGCCTCTAAGTGCACTTCCACGGCTGACAGATGTCTGGGTTACATGCTCTTTTTTGAGTATGTTATTCATTCAACAAGTATTTGAGCAAGTAGTGCGTGCTATATCGAAGTGCCTTTTTTTTTTTTTAATTATCTTCCCAACAAACAATCCTTCAACGTAGGTGCTGTTGTCTCCATTTACAGACAAGAAACTGAGGCTCAAAGAATTGACAGGACCTGCCAAAAGCCACATGGCTAGTGGATTTGGAGCAAGGATTCAATCTAGGTCTGGTTTGAGTTTTAAATTTCTCACTAGGCCAGGCTGCCTCTTCCTAAGAGAAGGGGTTTAAAAATTCTAGTTTGAGGAACTAACTATACCTGTCCCACGCTCAGGGAACACTTCACAAATGAGGTGACCTTTGAGTAGACCATTTACTGATTACTACTTACTGAGCCCACCTTAGTATGTTATCCTTACAACAAACGCTGCGAGGCAGGTGCGACCAACAGTCCCAGTTTTACAGACACTGAAGCTGAGCAGCGGACTGAAGCCAGGGCCCCAGCCACCGTCCCGCCCTACCTCCCACTATCAGGCTCGATCCCGCGCCCCGACCCCTCTCAACCTCATTTCTGGGCCCTGAAGGTGCGAGGCCACAGAGGGTGGACGGCTGGCTCCTCGTGGGATCTCAGCCCTGAGGCTGGCGGACCACCAAGCTGGGGGAGTAGCGACAAGCCGGGAATGTCTGACCCCGGAAGCAGTCGTGGCGCCGGCTGCCGCGTCTTCGGTTGCCAGGGTGCCGCCCCGGAAGTAGAGCCCGGCGGGCGGCGGGCCGGTCCGCGGGATAGAGGACGCTGTCCTGTTTGCAAGCGCCGCAGTGGGGCTGGAGGCGGGGTCGGGGCGCGGCGTGGGGCCGCAGTGCTCCGCGCTCCTGGGCGCTCCGCCGCGCTCTGCGCGCACAGGTGAGGTCCCGCCGTCGAGGCCGCCGCCGTCTCCCAGGACCGAGGGTGTGGCAGTGCGTGGGTGGGCGAGTGCGCATGCGCGAGCGATTGTGGGTGCCGGTCCTCGCGGCCACGACCGTGCGGTTTAGATGCTGCTCCCGGTATCAGCGTCCCCCAGGAAGCCTGCGCTGACTACTGTGCCCCTCTTCCTCTTCAGTTCCTATGACATAACTTGTGCAGCCCGATCCTTGTAACTGCATGCTTTTTATTATTGGTTATCCCAGAATTTCATTGTTCCTAAGCTTTTTCATTCACTTGCCATCTGTATTGTTTCTCTTGGCATCTTGCAGGGCGCGGTGTACCTGTGGCTAGAGCTCTGGACAGGAGACAAGAGATAAATGTTTACCTCCTTGCCCGCCTCTCTTTTGGGGACTGGACCTAGGTATTTCTCTTCCTTGTTTCCCCATCGTTGTGGGGCGAGGGGTGGGTAGTCAACCACCCGATAGGGTAGCTGGGGCATGACAGAGGACTCATTCTAGAAGTAAAAGTTTCTTATCCTTGTAAGCTGTGTGAGTTTTGTAAAGTGGTTCTTTGTCCAGGAAACATTTAATGAGCATATTTGGGCTGTGGCAGTACAAAAAGATTGGCTCTGCCCTGGATTCAGGGCACTGTCACCCAGAGGGGTGAGGAGATGGACAGAGGCAATACAGCTGGGACAGAATGCACTGGGACACTGTGGGATTGTCATTTACACTGTCATTTAAAGATGTCTCTTTTTTCCTTTTCAAAAAAGACTAGCTGGAAAAGAATCCAAGTGTCCTAGGATTCTGGCCTAGCTGGGACTTTATTGAAACTGGTAGTGATCAGTGTCTAGGGTAGGGGGCATGGGGTCAGAGAGGGCTCCCGTTTCTCAATGGCTGGACCCAGAAGAGTAAAATGACTCCAACGAGTGTAAGTTCTTCTCCCTGCTTGCTGTTTCTCCTGAGCCATTATCCTGGCTTTTGTCTAGGGGTAGTCATAACTCCAGGAAGTGAAGGGCCTCTTGGCAAAGTTCTGTCCTCATGGGGTCGTAGACACAGAGATTTCCTGAGATGTTCCCTTGCTCAGCGGAAATCAGCTAAACTCCTGGCCTCCTACTTCTTGCCTGGGTAGAGCTGTGGAAGTGTTTGTGGGTGACTGTCTCCAGGTTCTCTCCCCTGCAGGACTGACAGCCCCTGTTGAGCTGGGCTGTCCCTGCTTCACTGCTTGGTACAAACAGCACATGTTTAATTGTGTATGTGGAGGAAATTTATGTCTTTATCTTTGTTCATTCATCAAATATTGATTGAGTGCCTGCTATTCCTAGACACTGTCCTGGGTGCAGGGACTCATCAGGAGATAAGGCGGAACAGCATTCCTGCCCTCGTGATGTGACATATCTGTGTCGAAGACATACGGTCCCCAAGGAACTGGACTGGTTCTTTTTCAAACTTGAGCATGTGTAAGAATCACCTGAGAGCTTGTTAAGACACATATTCCCAAGGAGTCTGATTGCATACATCACTGTGCGTGGTGGAGGGGGGGTTGGGGGAGCTGGAGAATTTGTGTTTCCAGCAAGCTCCAGGTCATGATGCCAGTGCTGCAGGATTGCAGACCATGCTTTGAGTTGGCAGTGGACTAAACAGTTGTGTGCAACCTGAGTGCCACAGAGAAGGAAAGTGGCAAATGGGGAGGATGGAGATTGAGATTGAGAAAGCCACTCTGAGGAATTGACCTTTGAGAAAGGGCCAGATGTGGGGGAAGAGCAAAGCCTTAAGACAGGATGCAGCTTGGTGGGTGTGAGAACCTGAAAGAGACAAGGGGCTGGAGAGGGAAGGCATGTGGAAAGGGTGCTGGGAGACAAGGCCTGAGAGGCATGGGGGGCCCAGGTCATGCAGGGCCAGCCTTGTAGGTCACGGGCAAGCTGCTAGCTTTGTTCTGAGTGCTGTGGGAGGCCACTGCAGGCTTATGAGCAGAGTGACATGATTTGCTCTGTGTGTGTAAAATGATGGTTCTGCTGCTGGGGTGAGGTTGCAGTGGGTTGAGGTTGGAGTCAAGGAAACTGGTCGAGACTGCAGGGACGCTGAGAGGGACTCAGAGGGATCTGGAATCTGAGGATGGAGCTGGCATGATTTGCTGCTGGACTGAATTAATAGTCACTTCCTCCTCAGGACCGCAGTTGGATTTTGTTGGGCTGTTAAAGCACTTTGCCACCAGGGCTGCTGCTTGCTCAGTGCGTCTCTTGCCTCCCCTGGTCAGGACTGTCTAGGAGCGCCTTGACCCAGGCAGCTTTCTGTCTCCGGTCCCCCACCTGGCACAGAGTGGCTGTCAGTGCTGACTGGGTGGATGAGAATCTAGACCGTGGGTGGCCTGGACGCCCAGGGATGTCCCAGTGGGAACCTGCTCTCAAGCTTGCAAAGGTTGTGCCCACTTGCCCCAGGAGTAGGCCCCACATTGTGTTCTAAAAATAACCAACAATTGTCTGGTTTCAGGATGGCTTTCCGAGGCTGACATACCTCACGTGGTGACAGCCCACTGCAGTTTTGAGCTGTGATCAGCATAAGGACCAGCACATCACTCTCTTTTTCCTGGTTAGGTTTTCATGACGCTCAGTTTTGAAGTAGCCGGCGGAGAGGCTTAAAATTCTGAGGCATCAATTCGTGTGAACCAGCAGAGAGATTACGTCTCACGTTCCTTACACAGTACCGTTAACTCCAGTTTTTTTTTCTTCCTGTTTTAGGAGGAAGTCACAAGAAAACAATCTGACATCAGGTATTTATCTATTTGCTGTTCTAAGGAAAAGGCTTAGTATTTCCTAGGATTCGGGAGGCGTCAGCCCCGGCTTCTGTACTGTGGGGATTGGCCAGCTGGTTCCTTTGCCTGTCCTGCAGATGACTTCTGAGCCCCCTTGCTGTGCCTGGCCCTGGCTGGGTGCTGGGGGATCGACATGGGGGACACGGGAACTGATGTGCACACACGTGTGGGAGGAGAGGGGTAAACTGATGTGCGCGCACGTGTGGGAGGAGAGGGTGTGGGTTGTGAGGTTGCCGTCCCTGCTTTGCCTCTTGCTCTCTGAGCCCCACGTTCCTGTCTATAGGTGGGGAGATACCTGCCTTCCAGCACCCTGTGGGCCATAAGGATGTTCACAGTAGAGAGGAATTCGCACAGACCGCCCAGCCCTGAGCCTGACTCGTCCCGGTGCTTAATAAGTGTAGCCATTGTTTCCGTGGTGGTGTACATACGTAATCACTTACTCCGCGAGGGCGGGGTGGAGCTCAGGCCCCTGTGAGGAGGGGCTGGACCAAGGAGCGTGCGGAGCCCAGTCGGGACAGCTTCAGGGTGCGGCTCTTTCTGCCTGGTGTGCTCATGTCAAATCCAGTTAACTGTTTGGAGGACCTGCTCCGAGCCAGGTCCACGCCTGCCTGACCTTGCGGTAATCCCAGCGGTGCCGCCAAGGAGCTGTCACTTTCCCGTTTTTGTCACTGGGGAGGCTGAGGACCCAAGAGAACTTGCCAGAACTTGTCAGACACGGACGCATCAGCGCTAGAAGTGAACTGGCCTCTAAGCCTCGGGTGTGGAGGAAGCCGCCGTCCCTCCTGGGGCTCCCCAGACTGCTCTTCATCAGTTCTCAGTGCTGATTTCCACACTGATTTTGGTGCATTTCTGAACAGGGGTTCTTTTAAAGGAGGTGGCCTTAGTTATTTTTCCCTTTATTTTTAAAACCGTAAATGACCATCTTGTCTTTGCTCAGCACTTTACCGTGCTCTGTCCCCCACATGTATATGTAAGACTGTGTAGGCGTGCATTTCTTATTCTTCTTTCTCCCCGAGTGTTTGGGGTGGTTCTGTCTTGTATTGGGTTCCCAGGGCTGTGGTATTGAAGTGCCGCCCACTGGGCGGCTCAGTGAGGCCACCAGTCTGAAATCAGGGTGTTGGCAGAGCTGTGTTCTCTCTGAAGATGCTGGGAAGGATTCCTTGCATCTTCCAGTTTCCGGTGGCCCCAGGCATTTCTTGGCTTGTGGCAGTGTAACTCTGATCTCTGCCTCCTTCACATAGTCACCTTCCCTCTATGTCTGTCTGTCCCTGTGTCCTCATGTGGCATTCTCTGCCTGTGTATGTCTGTCTGACCTTCCATCTCGTAACAATGTCATCAGATTGGGGTCACCACCCCCCACCAAATGGCCTCATCTTAACTGCAAAGACCCTACTTCCAAATAAGGTCATGTTTACAAGTACCAGGGTTAGGACTTCAGCATATGTTTTGGGGGACACAATTCAACCCAAGCATTTCCAGGGAAGCAGCTGTTGAAATGAAGAGACAAGTTCAAAGGACTGACCCTTAAGGACTTGTCCGTTCACTGACTCACAACGAGGAGTCATTATTGGTCTCTCATGTGCCAGTGGGCTGGAGATAATAGGGTTGGCAAATGGACTGTGACCTTTTCTGCAAATTCTCACTCTTAAATCTGGAGGCAGTGGGATGAGGAGGAAACAGTGACTAAGAGAGTCCCCACCCTCACGCATTTATGGAAGGAATGTACACAGAACTAAAATGCGAGGTCAGAAGTTCCCCGTGTCAACAGAGATGGCAAGGGAGGTGGGTGTAGCTCAGTGGTAAAGCGCGTGCTTAGCATGCAAGAGGTCCTGAGTTCAATCCCCAGTACCTCCTCTAAAAATAAAGAAAGTAAATAAACCTAATTATCTCCTTCCCCAAATAAAGTAAGTAAATAAATCAAAATTCAGAACAATGATGGCAGGAGAGGTCTGGGGAGGGCTCCGAGGAGGTGGTGAGAATGGCTTCCTGGGGGAGGTGGCCTTTGAACTGTGCTGTGCGCAGATGAACAGCAGCAGAGAAAGGTGTTGGGTCGGGGAACAGCGTGGACACAGGTTCACAAGGGAGAGTGAGCACCAGACAGCAGCGGGGGCTGCTTTCAGCCAAAGCAAGGGGTGCGTGAAATGAAGGGGTGGCCCGGCAGCTTAGAGAGGTCAGCAGAAGCCAGGAAGTAAGTAATTCAGAAATGCTCATCACAACAAGAGAAGAACCCGGAGGCTCTGGTGAGCACTTGTTAAACAAAAGATGCCGTCTGCTGAATACTCTGTTTAGTTACTGCTCGGCTGTATTTATAAACTGTTAGAGCATCTCTTGACCTGGTGCTGCTGTGTACATTCCTTCTGTGTGTTAATTTTATTTTAGGTAAGAACCCGTGGCAAGAGTCAGTGAAACTGAAGAGAAGTTGGACGTTCCCCTTGGCTCCAGTGGTACCTATGGTAGGTCTGGCCTGAGATGTTTGCCTCGGTGACCACTTGTGCACGCGGTGAGTAGAGGCAGCAGGGGGCCGGGAGGAGCCCTCCCCTTCTCAGAGGCTCCATTTCCTGCTCAGTAAACTGAGGATGAGAATATTTGCTCCACCTGCCTTGCTGGGTTTGGGATCATACCGCTGGGAGCATTTTGTGACTATTTAGTGACTAAAGCACAGTGCTAGTGTAAGGACTACTTCTGTTATTTTGTTGCTGCTTTTACTTTTGCGTCGTCTCCGGGTGGGAGTCAGTGACTGGTGTGAGGTCGCCCAGTAAGACATGTGTTTGAATTGTGCAGCTCCGGTGGTCGTGGTGTGGACATTGCTTGGTTGAGGGAGGCGATTCTCACCCAAATCCTGTGTCTGCAGTTGGACTCTAGGGGGCAGAGTACGAGCAGGAGTTTTCAGGGATGCGGGGCTGTGCAGGCTGAAGTCAGATACAGGCAGACCTCAGAGATGCTGTAGATTCAGGTCCAGACCACTGTAGCAAAGCAAATGTCACAATAAAGCAAATCACATGAAAATTTTGGTTTCCCAGTGCATGTAAAAGTTATCTTTACACTATATGTGCAATAGCAGCTTGTCTAGAAAAAATGTATGTGCCTTAATTTAAAAACACTATGGCTAAAAAATGGTAACTGAGCCTTCAGTGAGTCATAGTAGTCACATCAGAGATCCCTGATCACAGATCCCCACAAGAAGTGTATAATATTGAAAAAGTTTGAAATGTTATGAGAATAACCAAAATGTTATGTGGAGACACGAAGTGAGCAAATGCTGTTGGAAAAATGGCACTGGTAGACTTGCTTGATGCAGGGTTGCTCCAAACCTTCAATTTGTAAAGAATACAGTATCTGCAGATGGCAATAAAGTAAGGTGGGCTGGTGGCGGAAAATACACGCCCCTCAGCAGGCGGCCCCGTCTCCACGTCCTATGCCCTTTCCACCCTGTTAGTTGCCCCACATGTGATGCCATAACAATTCCATGGGGAGGTACCTCCTTTCATAAAAGGCCCATGAGGCTCGTCAGGTCCCCCGGCTTTCAAGCCTGGTTTTTCATGGAACCCCGTTTTCACACGAAGGTGTACACAGGAGCGTAACAAAGGCACCCTTCTGCGGTCAGAGCTGGGATGGGAGCCTGGAATCCTGGGCTGCTTGAGTCGTTTGAAAACCAGACTTCAAAGGAGGAAACAGGTCCTGAGAGGTCTGGTAACTTGCTCAGAGTCACGTGGTAGTGGTGACAGGCCTGGGACCATAGTCACTCATTCTGCCTGAATCGAGCATCTGCTGTATGCTAGGCACGGTGCTGCACCCGGGCACAAAGCAGTGACGAGGAAAGCCAGCTCCTGCCCTCGAGCAGGAACAGGATGCTGAGGGGCTGTGTCCCTGACCTGGAGAGTCAGACGGGCTTTGTGGAGGAAGTGATGTTCACTTATGCTGGCAGATAAGTGGGAGGTAGCTTAGCCAAGCAGAGAGGAAGGGGGGCGTCCTATAGGCAGAGACGCCCAGCATGTGCCAAGGCCCTGAGGCAGAGAAGACCAGTGTGGCAAGAACAGAGCAGGTGAGGGAGAAGGTGGCACAAGATATGCCTGGAAAAGCAGGTGAGGGTCTTTGTATTTTAAGTACAGTGGGAACCACGTTGGTTATTCACCAGTGGGGTGATGTGGTCAGAGAAACACCTAAAGCTCACCCACAGTTAAAGAGAGTGAATTGGAGCAGGGCAGGGGAGGCAGCAGGGAGATGGGCAGCACTTGAGGGGATTGGGGTGCTCAGATCGGGGTGGGTGCTCCCAGCTGCCTCCGGCTCTCGCAGCCCCGGTGCCTCTCCTGTGCGGCTCCCAGATGCAAGTCACAGTTTATCGCCTTTATCTCACCCTTGACCAGGATGCTCAGTCTTGGCCCAGCTGACATTGGGCTGAGTGCTTTGGGGCGGGGGGCTGGCCTCCTGTGCCCTGGAGGGCATTGAGAGCATCCCTGGCTCTGCTCACTTGATAGCAGAGGCATCCCCCACCCCCACCCCCACCCCCACACACAAAATGCCAGATGTCCCTTGGGGGTGACCCGCCCTGGCTGAGCACCACCGAGGGGAAGATTGAGCGTGGGGAGGGACGTCCGCTCGCCTCGTGTCAAGGATTCCTTGGATGAGGGGAAGTCAGTTCTTTGAAGTTTCATGGCCCTGAAAGGTTGATCTCTTCCAGGATTATGGCAGGAAAAGTGAAATGGGTCACTGACATCGAGAAGTCGGTGCTGATAAATAACTTTGAGAAGAGAGGATGGGTCCAAGTGACAGAAAACGAGGACTGGAATTTTTACTGGTGAGTGTAAAAAAGCAGGGCTTTGTTGTCCGAAGCCCCTTGGTGGGTGTTACTTCTGGCAGCAGAGTGCAGGTCTCACCTGTGAAGGTCCCGCCTGTTGCACTTGGTTACCCCCAGGCTCTTTGTGAGCCCTCGGTCAGGACACGTGGTGGAGGGTCCCATGCTCCCAGGTGTCAGCCTAGGGAAGAAGCCCAGGGACATTTCAGCACAGCTGAGTGTGTTAACACTGTGGGAATTTGGGTGAGAAACAAGCCCGCCCGACCCCCTCCGGTCAGTGGGTTACTCATCCTCGACCCTCTGCAGCTCCTGGGTGCAGAGCATCGCACTGAATCTTTGAGGGGGCAGGGGAACATGGGGAGCACATCATGATCTGCAGGGGCTTCACCCTGTGCATCCCTCCCCCGCCCTGCAAGACTCCCTCTCCCTGCGCTGCCTGAAGAGATGGTACTCGGTCTCCCTCCGGCACTTCCCTTCTCCCCAGTTCCCTCTCGCAGCACCCCCAGTGCGGCAGCTGCACCTTTTTCCCTGCTGACCTACCGAGACTGTCTCACTTTTACAGCTTTGTACACGGTGTGCTTTCTGCCCCTGATCAGCCCACCCTTCGGAGACACAGTGCATCTGAGGATTAGATGTCCAGACCCTGGAGCCAGAGCCATACATGGCTTCAGTCCTATCTTGTCCCCTCCTCTGCTGTCTGGGTCGCCGTTAGCAAAGGACTTGGCGTCTCTTTGTAAACACGGTTGTTTGAGGTTTCAGTGAATCAGTAAAGCACAGCCCTTGGGGCGCCTGGCATGTGGTGGGCGTCCCATCAGCCTGTGCGTCACTGTCCTTTGCGCACCAGCGCACCTGCCCTGGAAGCCACCTCTGCCTCTCGCAGCCTCCCAGGCTGCTTATTCAGATGCCATGGCAGCAAACACCGGGTGCCATGGTTCGTGGTTTCCCCGCCTGTCCCCTCTTTAGGTGTCACTGTGAACCCCTGGAGAGTGAGGAACTTGCCTGGCTTATCTGAGCCCCTCCAGAGCGTGGCAGGGCCCAGGCACAGAGTAGGCAGTACCCAGCCCCCAGCTCCAGCAGTGGATGGAGGGGTGACCCCAGCTTTGCTTTGACAGCAGTCAAGTTACCTGCCCTTTAAACCACAGCCTGATTTTCCTTCAGGAGCACGGAATGCAGGTGGGGAGGGATTTATGGAGTGGTTAGCATCTGCCCATGGTTTAGTGCCAGGTTTACATTCTTTCTTGTCAAAGGTAAAATGAGGTAATTTATCCAGAGCCCTGATCCAGGCTGAACTTGACTGTCCTGTCCTTGCTCCTTTGGTGTCCCGCCGCCCTGTGCCGTGGGCCCGGCAGAACTCAGTGCATTCTTTTGGCTTCTCTGGGTAGGTAGTCAAATGCTGGGGGGGAGTTGAGTGTTCCCTTCTTCATGCCGAGAAGCGTTTTGGAGCTATTCTTAACCAAAAAAGAGAATGAGAGAGAACAAAGGACTAAATAGTATGATCACTTTAGCTATCTGATATCTTGAGATCTAATGTTTTAACCATTAAGTGTACTGTCAGGTCTTAAGAACTGGACAGGGAAAAATATTGTAAACAACTAAATGTGAAGTGGTTGAGGAGAGGTAACTGCATTAACCAAGTGGATTATGGTATAACCGTTAAAATGATTATGATGATTATAAAACAACTTGGAAAATGGAACACGTGTGAAGAAAAACATGAAATTGTACTTGAATTCTGATAGTCAGTCTGCAGAAATAGCTTGCATATGGGCAGGAAGTAGCAGCAGGGTGAAAACGTGAACAGTGTCTGTGCTGGAGGGGGCGTATGGGTTATCTATCGCCAGACTGATGGTAAGTAACAAACGTTGCAAAATTTAAGGGGCTTAAAACAACAACCATTTTTATTGCACGTGAGTTTATGGGCTTGGCTGAGTGGTTCTTCTGGTCTGGTAGGAGTTCACTGATCCTGTCTGGGCTCACTCATGCGTCTCCTGTCAGCTGGCAGGTCCGCTGGGGCTTGGCTGGTCCAGGATGCCCTTAAGGACAACAGGGGCTTCTCTCCACAAATGTCTTGTACATTTCTTGGCAAGAAAGGGACAGCGAGCTTGGAATAGCTTGTCTTACATGATGAAGAATGTCACCCACCGAATCAGTGAACAGAGGATGTTGTGGCCATGTGGCCATCAGCCACCAAATCAGAGGGCCTGGCCTCTATTTGCAAAAGCTGTAAAAAATATTGATCAGACAGGGAGATTTGAACACTGAGTAATAGTTGATGATATTTAGGAATTACTACTCCTTTTTTTTTTAAGTTGTGATAATGGTATAAAATAAGAAATCGTATGGTATAAAAAGGAGTCCTTAAGTGTTACAGATTCCAACAGGAATATTTTAGATGAGATGATATAATGTCTGGGAATTACTTCAAAAAAAGCCAGTGCTGTGGGGAGGGGTTGGGGTATAGATAGAACAAGACTGGCTAGTGACCCCTGAAGCTGGGTAATGGGCTACTGTTACACTTTCCCCTCTGCTTCTGCCTTTGGTTGAGCTCTCCTATAATAAAAAAAAAAATTAAGTCTTTTATTCTAATGATTATGGAATCAAAAGAAACCTCTGGTTGGTGCTGTGAGGTGGGGGTGGCTGGGGGCAGGGACGGCAGAGTGAGAGGCCACTGGATGACCTGCCTTGTTTCGTGGCTCCGCGGCTCCCTTGTGGGTGCCAGCCCTTCTGTCCTTTGTGGTTCTCTGGGGGGCGAGTGAGGACGGATTGGTGTGGCAGGGAGACTGGCTTTCTTAGAGAGTGAGAAGGAATCCATTTCTCTTTCAACTCGTTTCACTGGGGGCTTTGCAGTCTAGCTGGCCTGGCAGGGATCTCGCTCTCCAGGAATATAAAGTGCTGACTCAGGGCCCTTAATAACCCCTGGGATTTGGGTTTTGAGGGGTCCCTGTCCTTCCTGGCTTTGGGTGCAGATATTGAGTCAGTGAGTTTCCTGACTTCAGAGTCTGAAGGCGTCTGTCTTTCTTTAGTTTATTATCAATAATCAGTGTTATTATTAACCGATAAACATTTACTGAGGGTTTACTCTGTGCCAGAGAGTGAAACCGTTCAGGGAAGAGTCACAAGTGCTCCTGCCTCGGACAGTCCAGGTACAGTCACTGGGCCCGTACCCTGTGCCGCTGTGGGGTGGGGACCGGGTGGGGACAGGTGAGCCCTGAGGGATCTTGCTCCAGGTCAGGAGTCCCAGGGCTTTAAGGAGACCTGCCTGCACGCGCACGTGCCCGAGCCTCGTCCTGCACGCCCATCTGTGCTTCTCTCTTAGGATGAGCGTGCAGACCATCCGCAGTGTCTTCAGTGTGGAGACCGGCTACCGGCTCTCGGACGATCAGATAGTCAACCACTTTCCCAACCACTATGAACTGACGCGGAAGGATCTGATGGTGAAGAACATCAAAAGATACAGGAAGGAGCTGGAGAAGGAAGGGAGTCCTCTGGCAGAAAAAGATGAAAATGGAAAATACCTCTATCTGGGTTCGTGCCCTTTTTGCTGGCCTTATGTTTTAAATAGTTTAAAGGTTTTACATCAGTGGCACAAGGCATGAGATGGTGACTGTTGTTGGCTTTGATGGGTGAACGTGTTTGTGCAAATAGTGGGTGCCTCCCTCATTCCAGGTGTCTCCAGGATAGGGAGAGGGCGGTGGCTCAACTTTGGAATCTGAGTTTGTGTGAGCGCCTGAATGTGCACAGGACCAGGGGGCCACTTCCTGAGCTACAGGCTGCCAGGAGGGGTCATTACTGTATCCAGCAATGCCAAGGGAGAGCCATGTGTCCCTGTCCCATGTGGTGAGAACAGCGGGGCTGTCAGATAGTTTCAGAATCCCTTTACATACCTGGGGAAAATTATATGAGACCTCTCTGGGCCTCAGTTTCCTCATCTGATAAATGGGAAAGATAACGGTACCTACCTAGCTCACAGGTTGCCATGGGATTAAACGATACAGATTTGTAAAGTACTTAGCACACAGCTAAGAGAGAGAACTCGTTACAGGCAGACCTCGGAGATCTCGTGGGTAGGGTTCCAGACCACCAAAATAAAGCATATACTTCAATAAAGCAAGTGACACTGATTTTTTGGTTTTCAATTGCAAATAAAAGTTATCTTCACACTAAAGTGTGCAATAGCATTATGTCGGAAAAATCAATACGCCTACCTTCATTTAAAAATATTTTACTGCTGAAAAATGCTGACCATCTGAGCCTTCAGCGAGTAGTTCTCTTTTTGCAGTAGTGACATCAGAGATCACTGATCACAGATGAAGGAGTTTGAAGTACTGTGAGAATTACCAAAATGTGACACCGAAACATGAAGTGAGCAAAGGTTGTTGGAAAAATGGTTCCGATAGACTTGCTTGGTGCAGGGTTGCCCCAAACCCTCAATTTGTAGAAAATGCAGTGTCTGTGAAGTGCAGTAATCGAGGTGTGCCTGTGCTGTTCAGGGTCTGAATGGTGGAAGTCCTCACTCTGTGAGATGCTGGGTGGGGGCGTGGGGGAACAAAACAGGCCCTGGAAAGGCGGTGGCAGTGTTTTGCTGTTGTTGGCCCCCTTCGGGCTGGCTAACCGTTGTCTCCTCTCAGACTTTGTTCCGGTCACCTACATGCTGCCGGCTGACTACAACCTGTTTGTGGAGGAGTTCAGGAAAAGCCCCTCCAGCACCTGGATCATGAAGCCTTGCGGCAAAGCCCAGGGAAAGGGCATCTTCCTGATCAACAAGCTCTCACAAATCAAAAAGTGGTCCCGAGACAGCAAAACATCTTCGTGAGTGGGGAACCCATTCTGCTCGCTTCCCGGCAGAAGTCTCGTGTCATCCTCAGCCTTTTGGCCACGGGCTGGGTGGCCCATACTTGCTTTTCCAGGCGTGCAGTTTTTTGTGTACACATGGCGCCCAGGGCAAGGCTCTGTGACCACAATAGTGCCATCAGTCGTAGAATCTCACCTAGGGATGGCACGTAAACCAGCAGAGGTCTCAGCAGCAGGGAGCCTCGTGGGCCACTCTTTGTTCTGAAAGTGGTGGGGAGAACTGGTCAGTCAGTGTTTCTGAGGGGGTGAGGCACGTGCTTAATGCTTGGGTACCTGGGCTTGAACTCCTGTCTGACACCTACCATCTGGGTAAATTTTGTTGTTTAGACTCTTAGATTTCTCATCGGGGTAAACTGGGGACACTCAGCAGCAGCCTGAGGGGGGCGAGGTGGGGGTGGACCGAGTTCATCCACCCCCAGGCGCCAGGCAGCGCGTGCACCCAGTACAACAGCTGACCTAGGTGGCGGGCTGGGTGGATCTGCTCCCGGGGCTGCGGGCCCCTTGGAAGCAAAAACACCAGGGATTTAGTCTAGGGCTCACTCTTTGCCTTTGAGTCCTTAACTGCCAGGAAATGCCTGGAGGTCACGTCAGTGCCATCCTTTCCAGCTGTGGCAGGGAACACCACACTCTGTGTTCCCAGGAGTGGCAGGGAACTGCATTTAAGTCTTACTGAACGTAGCCCCTGGGGTGGGTCAGTGCAGGAAACACTTCCCTGATGGAGTCTCAGGGGCTGCTGGCACTGTCCCCTGGGGCGGGGACATGGGATCGGGGGTCCTCTGTGGGCACCACCTCTCCATTTTCTCCCCTATGAACCGGCCTCTCACTTAATGGGAGGCAGCGAGTTTGTCACCTCTGGTCTTTGCATCTAATTTCAACTTTCTCTGACACGCCCAGGTTTGTGTCTCAGTCTACGAAGGAAGCCTATGTGATCTCTCTGTACATCAACAACCCATTACTAATCGGCGGCAGGAAGTTCGACCTGCGCTTGTATGTTCTGGTGTCCACGTACCGCCCGCTGCGCTGCTACATGTAAGAGCTGGAGTTCTGTTTCCATTCTTTTTTTTTTTCAATTGGAGGTACTGGGGATTGAACTCAGGACCTTATGTGTGCTAAGCAGGCACTCTGCCACTGCACCCTCCCCCCGTTTCCATTCTTGACTGCTTTGACGTGATACTTCCTACTCCCCGCCGTTAGGAGGGTCAGTGGAGCTCAACGTGCCTGACACGTGGTCTGTGTCGTGTAAGATGGAAACCTCGATGCTAATGTGAATCTTGAAAATAAAAAACAGCTCTTTTAACCTAAATGTCCATCAACAGATGACTGAATAAAGAAGCTGTGGTATATTTATACAATGGAATACTACTCAGCCATAAAAAATAATAAAATCATGCCATTTGCAGCAACATGGATGGACCTGGAGATTGTCATTCTAACTGAAGTAAGCCAGAAAGAGAAAGAAAAATACCATATGATATCACTTATATGTGGAATCTGAAAAAAAAAAAAAAGACAAACTAACTTATTTACCAAACAGGAACAGACTTACAGACATAGAAAACAAACTTGTGGTTACCAGCATGGAAGAGGGTGGGAAGGGATAAATTGGGAGCTTGAGATTTGCAGATACTAACTAATATATATAAAATAGATAAACAAGTTAATACTGTATATCACAGGGAACTGTATTCAATATCTTGTAGTAACTTATGGTGAAAAAGAATATGGAAATGAATATATGTATGTTCATGTATGATGGAAGCATTATGCTGTACACCAGAAATTGACACAACATTTTCAACTAACTGTATTTCAATTTAAAAAAAAAAGCAGCTCTTTAACCTTGCGGGCATGCTCAGTATAAGAATCCAGACACAGAAGGCCACGTGTACAGTTCTACTTATATGACACGCCCAGGACAGGCAAAACATTAGAGATGGAAAGCAGATTGTTATCTGCCCAGCACTGGGGTTGGGGAGTGACTGCTCATGTTCACAGGGTTCTTTTTGGGGGGATGCAGACATTGTGCAGTTGATTGTCGTGATGGCTGCACAGCTCCGAAAATACCAGAAACCATTGAGTTGTCCACGTGAAGTGGATGAGTAATATGGCATATGAATTATGTCTTAATAAAGCTGTTATGTAAAAAGAACCATGAAAAATTAAAAAGCAGCTTTTTGAAAGGTTTAAAGCAAAAAGAGCAGCTCTTTTAGGAGAAAAAGTGTTATATTTTATTTACGCTTATCCTCAGAGTACTGAATTAATCTGAATTCCCACTTAGGTATAAACTTGGATTTTGCCGCTTCTGCACAGTGAAATACACCCCGAGCACCAGCGAGTTAGATAACATGTTTGTCCATCTCACCAACGTCGCCATTCAGAAACATGGGGTAAGTGTTTCTTGTCACTTGAACTTAAGGAAATGGACTGACTGTGGATTTCTTTCTTTTTCTCTTTGCAGGAGAGGGCGGGTGGGTACAGGAGTGTGTTTAAGATGCCCTGGCACTGGTGAGGAGTGGGAGCCCCAGGAATCCAGTGTGGTTGTCCCAGGAGTGTCAGCCTGGGGTGGCAGTGGGACACTTGGAGAAAGGAAGTCTCACCTTCAAGCCCTGTCTTTCTAGTTCTGTGACCTTGGGCAAGTTCCTTTAACTCCCAGAGCCTCGGTTTCTCCATTTGTAAAAGGTGATAATATTACTACCTCATGGGGTTATTGGGAGCATTATATGAGAGGACATTCAGTCATTGAACAGATAATCACTGAGCACCTGCCTGGGTTGGTCCAGTGCCAGGCGCTGGGGCTATGGTGATGGGCAAAAACTTCCTTGTTCCCTGCTCTCATGGCGCCTAGAGCCTGGGGGGGGATGGTCACCAGATCATCACACCGATGAACATGTCATCACAGACTGAGATGCATGCTCTGAAGGTAAGGAACGCAGGCCTGGAAGAGCATGGAATGGAGGGGCCCATAGTCCAGGTGGTCAGAGGCTGCTTGAGCAGAGACCACAGCAGGTGCAAAGGCCCTGTGGCAGGAAGAAGCATTGCAAGAGCTGAAAGAAGTGAGGGTGGTGGAGTGAGAGGGACCTGGAGAAGCCAGTGAGGGCCAGGACACAGGACCCGTGGGACGTTGTAGGTTCTGGGCAGGCTTTGGGGCTTCAGTCCCATCCTAATGAAGAAGTCCTGAAGGTCTCCTTTCTTTATGAATGACTCTTCTGTTTGGATCTTGCTTGAATGGGAGCCTGAATACCCCTGTCGTTTTAGAGGAAAAACAAGCTTTTCTGAGTAACCGACTGAAGGGTTTGGTCAGACCAAGCTGGGCTCAGTCCCACATCCATCACTTACCCTCTGTGTGACTTGGGGAAGTCCCCCCGCCTCCCTGGGCCTCCTCATCTGCAAACAGGATCCCTGGTTTGTACCTTGCTGGTCATGAAAGGACAATGGTCACCATTCACTGAGGGTGGCAACTGGCTTCCGCGTGTGGCCTGATTCACCTACCCACCAGGTTTTCCCGAGAGCAAACCGAGAGAGCATCGTCGTTACAGTATTTACAGTTAGAGGAGAACTGACTTGGCCAAGGCCTTATTCATAAGAATTGGGAAAATATCTTCCACGTGACACAGCACAAGACTTATCAGTCATTTGGAGAAAGCTGAGCACTGACCCCAGACCCTTCATAGCCAAGTCGCACATTTAACGAAGTCTGGATGGGGTAGGAGGTGACAGTGACTGACTTCCAGTCTACTCAGTGTCCTGAGGACAGTGTGCAGTGTGTTGGCCTGCAAAGCCTCTTTGCCCCAGGGATGCCAGAATGAAATGGGGAGGGTCCCATTCAAAGGGCCTTCTCAGGACACCAGTCAGCTGGGTCACTATTTCCATCAATAAGAAACAGAAGCCAGTTTTTAAAAACCACAGGAGGAGAGAGCAGAAGCAGTGCTTCAGGCTGGCACCTCCACCTGCACCAGAAGCAGCATGCTTTCCACGCTGGCCCTGTTTGTCGGTGCTTTGCTTTTTGATGTAAGGAAGTGCTTAGTCTGAGAAAGCTCAGTTTCAGCCTTGAATGAAAGCTTCACGGGGCTCTAATTTAGAACTGCAGAGAAAATAGATGTTCTATTGGCCACTGAAATGCCCACTGAGTGCCTCTGGGTGCAGATCTCCGCCCCCTACTCTGGGGCAGGTTGCCAGGACATGTCCCCCACCCCCAGGAAGCTCAGAATCCAGCAGGCAGAGGACTGATGATAAGGAAAGGGCAGGAGACCTCAGTGCTGCCTTGAGCACACGGGGGTGGGGGTGGGGGGGTGGGGGTGGGGGCCCGCCAGGAGGCGAGATTAATCCTGACTGCTGGGGGTTTCCCAGGGTGGAGGATGAGGCCTCGAAGGAGATAAAGGAGCAGGGATGGGTCCTGAAATGTGGGATGTTTGTGAGTTGATATGATAAAAGTGTTCTGAGATAATTGTGATAAAATAACTTTCCTACAGGCCCAAAACCAGATGTTTAAGGTTTTTTATATCTAGGCATGTGTAAGAGACTTTTTTGCATAAAGTATGTACTTTATTTACTTACTTATTTTTGTCCCTTAATGGAGGCACTGGGGATTGAACCCATGACCTGGAGCACGCCAAGCACTGGTCTATCACTGAGCTATACCCCCCCACCCCCAGAAAGTGTATACTTTATGCCTCTAGAACTTTTTTAAGTAAACAAATTATTCTTGACAGTGATGAGAATCTGTGACTGGGAAAGGAAAGGGATTTCTGGACAGTTAGCCAGGATTTTCTGTAACTTCTTTTAGGAATACAAGTCCTTTTTTGAGGGGTACGAACACTGAATGATATATTTGAGCCTCTTTGAGGTAAACAAGCTTGAACACCTCATCTTTTAAGGTATTTTAATGAGAACTAGTATGTAAAAGGAATTTGTCTCTGACCTTGAAGAGGTACTTTAAAAAATATGGTTAATTTTTGGTTTTTATATATAAGCAGGGTCTGCTTTGAGTCTGTGGTGTTTGTTCATTATTAGGCTGGTTTATTTTAGTTCACAGTTCTCCACTTTATACTTGGAAAATGAAATCCCAATCTTAAAATTTCTACTTTACTTCAGTATTTTCTAGCTTTTTGCCTCCAAAAGAGGCGGCATGTGGAGAATTAATGATCAGGGTCAGAGCAATAGACAGAGCACTGAACTGGCATCAGTAAAGCTGGGCTCAGGTCCCAGGTTGGCCGCAGCCGGGATGAAAGCTTGGACAAGGAGCGGGACCTCTCTGAGCCTGAGCCTTCCTGATGGGACCTTGTGAGGGAGGCTTGTGTGCGGGGCTCCTGAACCGGAGCGCCTGGCAGGGTACATCCCGGGATGGCTTCTTCAGGAAGCAGAGATGAGCATGTAGGAGTTTTACTGCACAGGATGTCAGGAGCAACACTGGTAGTGGAGGGGACCAGACCAGGCAAAGAGAGCATCAAGTTGGGACACAGTGCAGCTGGGTGGCCCTGCAGAGCTGTCCCTGTTGGAGGTAGGGGCCAGAACCCTGGCATCAACCTGTCACTGGCTGCGGACTGCCCCAGGAGAGGTGTAAACTTGGACTAGGCAGGCCCTTTTAGCCACGGGCAGCTCCCGGAGGGTCCCTGCTGGGAGAATGAGTGCCTTGGTCTTAAAGGGGCGTCTGGTGGCACTCCGCAGTGTGCGCTGGAAGGAATAAATGATTAACTGTGAGAAGACTAGAGTTGCGCACAGTAGGCCCTCTGCATCCAAGGGTCCCACATCTGTGGACTCAACCACCATGGATTGAAAATATTTGGGGAAAAAAAAATCCCAGAAGGTTCCAAAAAGCAAAACTTGAATTTGCTGCTCACTGGCAACTATTTACATAGCATTTATATCACATGAGATATTACAAGTAATCCAGAGATGATTTAAAGTATACTGGAGATGGGCAGGATGTGTGTAGGTTAAATGCAAATACAAGGCCATTGTATTTAAGGGACTTAAGCATCCAAGGATTTTGGAATCTGAGTGGGGTCCTGGAACCAATCCCCTGCACATACTGAGGGATGAGTGTACTTTAATAATGTCACATGGAGGAGGAGGAGGCCCAGCTCCCTGTGGGGCAGGGTCAGGCTGCCAGGTTGCTGGGTGCCTGCCCCTCATGGAGGAGGCACCAGGAAACGCTCAAGGGTGAGAACAGGCGCTGGGGTCTTCTGGGTGCATTGCCTGGACCCCGCACCCTTTCCGTCACCAGGAGGACTACAACCACATCCACGGGGGCAAGTGGACCGTGAACAACCTGCGGCTCTACCTGGAGAGCACCCGGGGCAAGGAGGTGACCAGCAAGCTGTTCGACGAGATCCACTGGATCATCGTGCAGTCCCTGAAGGCCGTGGCTGTGAGTCCTGGGAGTGGGTTGGAGGTGGGGTTGGGGCCATGAGTCCCAGAAGCGGGGGGAGGGGGAAGCGTTTGTGGCTGGGAGCCCTGGGAGCAGAGAGCATGAAGGAGAAAACACAAACCCAACCAGAGTTTGGGCTTTGGGGGTACTTCTTGTTCTTTGGCTAAAACCAGTGTTTAGGGTCTCACCTCCTACATGTCTGCCAGAGGCCAGCGTGGTTTGGGGAGGGAGGGGCCGGCTCCCCGCGGTGCCACCACAGCCCCGGCACCTCTGCAAGAGGGCAGAGTCCTTGTGACGTCAGCGTCACACTCCTGTGTCCGCTGAATTGATAATATTTGGGCGTAAGCTGATGTTTTGGAGATGGACTGTCAGTAGCCTCCTTGTTCGCAGGCTTCCTGCTTTGTTATTTCATAGACATCTGGGGCTGGAGAGATCCTCTCTTTTTTTCCACTTCAAGTCTCATTATCTATTGGCTGGTGCGCGGTTTTCGTTTGTGTTTTGTTTTACTGTTCTAAAGCAGGTGCGCGTCTATTTTTGAAGGAAAAGGAGGGAATAAACCCTGGAGCACCAGCACGCAGGCTGCTGTTTTAGTGCCGAAACCAGTCCCAGACTGCAGTCGGTGCCCATACACTTGGAGCTGAGGGGCTGTAAAAAGAAAGAGTTCACTCCACGGAGTCAGAAACAAGTGACGTTTCTGTTCTGGAGAAAGTGTGATGTGGGTTTGGCAGCAAGGTGGACGTATGTAGAAATATTGACGTGAGACCTTCCAAGTGGAAGATTGAGGCCCTCTCTCCCTTCAGTCTGTGCCTCCAGCTTACAGCGAGGGCTTGAAGGGGAAAAAACAGGGTCTAGTTAGTCTAGTTAACTGTTGGAGAGAAGCATCTTAGGGGCCACGTCTCCCACCCCATGGAAGCCGTGTCTTGAACCTTGACAGCTTGGGTGGGGTTCGCGGTGGGGATGTGAGGGGGAGTCCTGGGCTCAGATTTCAAGCCAAGCACTGCGGGTGACTTGGCACAGGTGACCGCCCACCCTCCCTGGGCCTCGAGTGCTCCTCTGTGAAATCCGGATCGCGACACTGATGTCTTGGGCTTGTTGTGTGAACGCACTCAGCGGAGGCTAACTCACGCTTTAGGAAGGTACGCACCAGCGGCTATAACATAGGCGATGTGCGAGCCTTAATGCCTGATTAAAGCAGCCCTTCCACCCCCTTTCCTGGCCCCCTTTCGTCTCCCTGATTGGCAGAGCTTTGAGAATGCGTTGGCTGTTCAATCAAGAAGACCTGTATCCCGGCCCCAGGTATTGGGCCTGTCTCAAGCCTGAATCCTCTGGAAGGTGCCTCTGAGCATCTCCTGGGCTTCAGCCTCCTGGCCTGAAAAGCTGTTGGATTTCTAAGGCCCTGAGGGTTTGGGGAGCAAGGATTTATGTATTCAGTTTTTATTCACTTGGTAAATATTTGGTCACTCTGTTTTACCAGGTGTGTTGCCTTCCGGGAATCTGAGGAAGAGGCAGGGAGGGAGGCAGGAGGCTGCAGGAAGGCAGCAGAAGGGCCTGGTGCAGGGGGTGGACCCAGGGCACGGGACAGGACGGAGAAGCTGAGAGCCACAGCATGGGGGTGGCAGGCTTGAAGGGCCAGACACGGTTAGCGACTTCCTTTTCCGTGGAGGCTTTCTGGGACAGTGGTGTGAGCACTGACTTAGGACACCAGACTTTCAGTGGAAATGTGATTTCACTAAATTTCCACGTGATGAAACAGCCCACCCAGGCTGGTTTTCCTTCAGGGAGTAGGGCTACCCTGGGCTCTCTCCCCCTTAGGCGTTTCCTGTTCGAAGTCCAGTGTTTTAAGTGGGGTCCACGCACCCTCTGATGTGTAGAAAGGCCTCACTCTGGTGTCCGTGTTCTTGCTGGGGGGGCGTTAGAGGCCCCGGGAGCCTGTGGCACTGCTCTTGGTGGGCTTCTCCTGGAGAGTTTAACCCGGGCGGCCTGGGAATCTGTGTTGTAAACAAGCAGCTGGTGGGTTTGTATGCACTGGGTAAATAGTTTATGAAATGGAATTTAAAAAAAAAAAAATTTTAAGTGGATTTGACTTTTGTCACAGAAAAGAGTTTGGTAAGTTGGCCCCGAGCATCGCAAAGAGCCTGAGGGGACTGGCAGCCTGGTGGACTGAGTGTGTGTGTGTGTGTGTGTGTGTGTGTGTGTGTGTGTGTGTGTGGCGAGGCTGCGCAGGCCTAAACTCTGGGTGCCCTGGGCCTGGAGCTGGACTTCTGTCCGCTCTGAGGACAGTCTTGTGCCGCTGGACATATTCCTTGCTGGCCATCACGCCTCCAATGAAGGAGACGTGGAGACACCGGTGACTGCGTCATAAACCCCACTTCTGAGGTTGAGGAGAGCTTCCATCTTTGAACCCTGCAGGGGGAGCAAGGGGAGGAAGGGAGGAGGCGGGGCAGAGTTGGGGAGCCGGGGTCACAGATGGGAAGCCGGCACCTCACCACCGTGAGGAGGGTCCTGCTGCTTCAGCGTCGCGTCCACCCCTGGGTGGGTCTGAGGGGGCCCTCTTGGCACTGGCTGTGACCCGCTGGCCCTCTCCCCGCAGCCGGTGATGAACAACGACAAGCACTGCTTTGAGTGCTACGGCTACGACATCATCATCGACGACAGGCTGAAGCCCTGGCTCATCGAGGTAACTGCGCGCTGCCTGGCCGCTGCCTGGCTGCCTGCCACCCTTCCGGTGCCCCCGCCCCGCCCCTGGCTCCATGGTGCCCCCCGCCAGACGTTTCCCAGGCCGGGGTCGGGGGGTGGCAGGACGGGGGCAGGTGCTCCGGAGGCCCTGCCCTGTCCTCCTGTGGGACATTGTTCCTGTTCAGGAAAGGAGCTCACAGACCCGGAAGCCCTTGGGAAGTGGTGGCATTCTGTCCAGAGATAAGGAGCGTGGTCCTCTTTGGAGGAAGACATAGTTTGGAAGTGGGTTCATCTGCCTATTTCAAGGCGTAGACAGGATGTAGTGATGGCTGCTCTAGAAAGGGCGAGGTGCGCACACCCTTTTCCTGATGACAGAGGCGGTGGTGCTGACACGCCCACCTGGGCCTGGACGTGGAGCCCACCCTGCCAGGGTTGTCCTGCTCTGCGGCCACGAGGAGGAGCCAGGCCTCTGAGGGCAGGCTGTCCGTTCTGTGGGCTCATCTCCCTGCCTGAGCCTCGGAGTGCCATGTCCTCTGCCATGCCCACGTGGCGGGGGCGGCTCAGGCCCTTTAGCTCAATCCCTTTTCGAGCCAGGAAGGCTGACTCAAGAGCAAGTCATGGAGAGGGTGATCCTTGTAGGGAAGGTCAGTGGGGACCCCTACACTGGAAGCTACCGGGAGAGCCAGGTTACTAGGAAGTGAGCTGTGTTCCAGTGTCTTCCAGGTGACTTGTATTCTGTGTGTGTAGAGATACATGTGTATACACAGAGACAGACAGACAGCTCAGTCTTATCTACGTAGATATAAATGTATTTCTGTTTTCTTTTCCTCCATCTTTAGCAGAGTAACCTGAATGGAAGTCAGGCTTTTCTTGATGAGCCAGGATCTTAACTGTAAACGTTACTTCTAAAATAGTAACAGGTCTTGGGGGGAGGGTATAGCTCAAATGGTAAAGCACATGCTTAGCATGCATGAGGTCCTGGGTTCAATCCCCAGTACCTCCTCTAAGAATAAATAAATAAATAAACCTACTTACCTCCCCCCATAATAATAATAATAATAATAATAATAATAATAATAATAATAATAATAATAATAATAATAATAAAAAAATAGTAACAGGTCTTAACTGTAGTACGTTTGTAGTAAGAATTACGGTGTCACGCGATACACAACAGTGGTAACTTCAGGGGCACCTGAGGTCCATACAGCCCCTGTCACTGTGTCATCAGCCACCCTGCTGGCAGCACAGAGACACAGTCTGTTTGGGAGAAGTCTCACCTCTTACACAGTTGCTGTATCTTCTCTCCCGTGGCCTGAGAAAACAGCCAAGCATGTCACCAACTGTGCCTCAGATAAGAGTAAATAGGTACTGACTGAGGGCCTGCGGGACTGTCCACGGAGTAGATACCTGCATTTGAACCTGCGGATTTTGTGACATTGCTTAGCTCCTCAGAGGCCTTCTGGGACTGACTGTCCATTGACTGGATGGGTTCCTCAATGCTGCTTTGTTGGTGAGGTAGCCCTTACTCTTCAGAAAAAAGGGTCCAGGAAAAGGGGTCCATTAACTTTGTTTCTTCTTCTTCTTCTTTTTGTAAGTAGAGGGGGAAAGTAATTAGGTTTATTTATTTATTTATGTATTTATTTAGTGGAGGTACTGGGACTTGAACCCAGGACCTCATATATGCCAGGCATGCACTCTGTACCCTCAGGGGTCCATGAACTTTGACTTCAATCCATGATGTTACTTGTTCAGGGTCATTTGGTCACTGATTCCAGCAAAGCTCTTGCTTGGTACTTAAGGTTCCAGCTTTTGGTACTTAGGACAGAGCTCAGCACATAGGTAGACACTGAAATTATGTTTGTGATATACGTTGACCTAAGTTTTTATTTGCGTGATGTGTGTAGATTCTATTCCTAATCCTGTCTTTAAGTGTTATTTATATTTCACGTGATGACTAATAAAATGGATAGTAAAATGCTTCCTGAAGGTGCTGGATGCTAACAGTATGAAATGACAGCCTCCCCTACACTGCGTGGTAGCCTGGGTTTCTTCTGCAGCGCACGCTCTCGTTCTGGAGGAGTAACTGTCCAAGTGAAGAATGTGATTTCTTTCCTCTCGCAGGTTAATGCGTCCCCGTCTCTCACCTCCAGCACTGCCAACGATCGAATCCTTAAGTATAACCTGATTAATGACACCCTCAATATCGCGGTCCCTAATGGCGAAATTCCAGACTGTAAATGGAACAAGTCACCCCCGAAGGAAGTTCTTGGCAACTACGAAATTCTGTGAGTTTGTGTAACTGTGCAGTTGGCCTTGTGTGTTTCAGACTCGGGGGGGAGCCAAGGCCCAGCTGGGATTTTCTGTGTGTGTGAACTCAACTTGCTTGGTAGAATATTTTGTTTATTGCTGCGATGAGATAGGTCTTGTAGCAGACAAGTGCTTGGGTGCTAGGCTGCTGTCTAGTCTTGTGCATAAGAAATTTAATAAAGCTCTTACCACGTGCTGGCCACTCTCTGGTCCACCCCTGAAAGCGGTGTGACCCTGAGGAAGCCGCCATCTCTTTAAGCCACAGCGCATACACCTTAAATGGACAATATGGTCAGTCTTACAGAGTTGGGAGGAAGAGAAATGACAACAGCAGCTTGACACACATTGTTTTATTTCCCCAGCAGCCTTGTGAGGTGAGGGTTGTAATTGGCTCCGTTTTACACGTGCAGAAACAAAGGCTTTGGTCCAGAACCCAAAGTGAGGGAGAGTGAGAGCCCGTCAGGATGGCAGCGGCTGAACTAGGTACAATTTGTTCATACCGTAGACCAGTCAGTGGAGGTTAGAAGGACTGACCCAGAGCTTTGCCATGGGCCCGGGAGGCTGAGGGAGGAAAGCGAGTTGCAGAAAAGGGTGCGGAATATGATCCATGTGAAACAAACTCCGGCCCTAGCACCCCTGCCCCTCTGTGTGTGTGAGACAGGCATGTCCATGTGTGGTGGGTCCCCTGGGAGCAGACGGGCTGGGAGGTGTGGAAGGACACGCATTATGCTGTCAGCACGGATACCGCTGCTGGAGGTGGGGGGAGGGAGTGGAAGGGGAGCCGAGAGAGAGGGAAAGAGATGGCACCCAGACCCGAAGGACTGAGTATGTTAGGGTCACATCACGTACTTCTGTAAAAGAGAATTGTGCGTTTAACATTTTTGAAAAACAGAAGTAGCTGGTGAACTTGCCACATGCACACAGACGCCAGGCTCACGGCTGGTGATGCTGCCGGCCTGGGGTTTCGGAGCCCGGGGCCAGGCTTGTCCATGTCCCCTCCTCTGCCGTGAGTGTGGATGTAAGTGTGTGGCATGGGGAAGTGTGTGGGGCCTCGAGGGGGTGGTCAAGAGCCTAAGGTGTGACCAGTCAGCTGGTGGTTTCCCCGGCACATCTGGCTGTGGGCGGGGCACTGTAGGCAGAGGGTGGAAGGACTGGGATGGGTGCTTGCCAGGCTTGGGGGAAGGGCAGGGAGCAGCAGAATGTGAGCCGATGAGGACAGTGAGAGGGTGGGAGGCGGCTGGTGGCCCGGTGGTGGGGGTTGCTGGGGGCAGGCTGTAGGGAAGTGAGCTGGGAAGCGAAGGGGCAGAGGTCAGAGAGAGGCTGACGCTGAGGTTTTGTGCAGGGTGCAGTCACTGAACATGATGAAGTCGGCTGCCCTGGGACTGGGGCTGAGCCGGGGTGGAGGACAGGTCGTTGGAGAGACACAGGGCCATAGGTCAGGGACTGGGTCTCGTTTGTTTGGTCACTGCAGTCACCCACAACAGTGAGCCAAGAGCCTGAATCTTAAGGAATTAGGGGCAGTGACCTGGAGGATTAGAGGTGACTGACAAGGCGGGGGTAAGGGTGGTGAATTCTGCTGACCTGGGAAGGAGGTTTTGGGGGAGGAGGGGCTCCAGTCCCAGGGGCATGATCGTGGGAGAGGAAACAGCCCACTCGAGGGGCTGCAGGGGAAGCGGTGTCTTCAGGGAGAGCCAGGTCTCAGAGCAGGAAAGTGAAGGGGACCTTCCAGTGTGAGGGGGAGGACGTGGGCATGGGGGTTGCTGATGACCACGGAGAGGTCTGAGTATGCAGAGGAAGAGCGTGGAGGTGGGGCCAGCGTGGGCACGTCCAGAGCCTCCGGGGTTGGCCTTGTGGGAGGTGCAGGGTGACGTGAGTGTGACGGACCTCAGGCTGTGGTGAAGGGCTTCGTAGGCTCAGTCCTGATGGCCCCTGAGACAGACGGGGGGCTGTGCGTGGCGGGGGAGGAGTCTGGCCAGGAGTGTGAGGGGCTGGGTGGGTCCCCCTTCATCCAGCTGAGGGTGGTGGCAAGCCGGCTGTTGGGAGCCTGTGGGGCGGCTTTGTCCCTGTCAACACATTGCCTTTTGGAGGGAGATGCGCTGTTTCCAGTTTAAGGTCAGACACTTCATGCTTTTAGCTGAAAAGACGAAAAGGTGACCCTCCTACCCCGCCTGCCCAATCCTTTTAGCCGCCCTCTCCCCAGATATGGTAATACAGAGGCTCCACTGCTGGGCCCATGGTTCTGAGTCCTTCCATTCAGGACTTGCCCCCTGTGCTTCAAACGACCTGTCAGAGTCCCCTGTTGGCTAACAGCTGTGGTGCATTGTGGGGAAAGAGGGAGGACCTGGGGTGGGGAAGGGAGGGCCTGGAGGGATGGGGCAGGACCCAGAGCAGGGAGGGAGGACCCGGGGGATGGAGGAAGGATCCGGGGTGGGGAAGGAAGGACAGGGGAATGGGGAAGGACCCAGGGCAGGGAGGGAGGGAGGACTCAGAGTTGGGGAGGGAGGATTGACATCCTGGGCACTGTCCTGTCCTCTTGCCATGCCAGGCACTCTGCATTCCATTGATTGCTCACAGAAGTCCTGCCGAGTGTCCCACACAAAGAGGAGGAAGCCAGGGTACAGGCTCACTTGTCTACAGTCACACCTCTAGTGCTGGCACCCAGAAATAGGGGCTCTTGCTGCCACCCCAGATCACCGTTCTGGCCTTGGAGCCACAAGGCCTAACACTTTGCATCTGCTCCCTCCAGGGCCCAGTTTTGAGGGTTTCACAGCCTTTTAAATAATACTGTACTGACTGAGTGGATTCTGCCTGTCAAAAGCTCGAGGAAAAGGGCCCGCTAGCACAGGAGGGGCCTGGGAAGAGCCATCCGGTCTCTAATTCTCCTCCACATTCGCTCTATCAGTGGCCACACCATCCCTGGAAACAGCCCGTCCCGGATGCCAGCTACTTGCTCATTTCTGTTTCTTCCGTGTTTTCAAGCTGCACAGACCAGCACAAATGTGTGGTGGTACTGGTAGCCCACATGTGGGTCTGCCCTCTGTTTATTCAGCAGATTCGTACTGCACACCCACCCCCAGGAGTGAGGTGCTGGGGGTGACCGTGAGCCAGTCCAGCCCTTTGGTCAGTAATGTGGACATGGAACAGGAAATAGAATGATAACATGTGAACAGGGAGTCCCTAGGGGTGGGGAGAGGCCAGGGCGGCTCCCGGGAGAGCCCCCCACAGGCAGAACGCCTGGTGTCCAGCATCAGCTCTCCCTAGGGAGACAGGGAGAGCTGGGGAGGGGGACCCACATGTGGTCCGACATCCCCATCTGGTGGAGGGAAACTCTGTCGTGTCTGCTGTGTAACTAACACTCCGCGAACTGGCCTTCCTCCTGCCTACCTTTCCCTTTCAGCCCCGTTTGCCACCAGAAAATGTATCCTTCAACCTCAGCTGTCTAACCCACAGAGATTCTGATTCTGGGAATAAACTCATAACAGAAACACACCCTTTTCCAGACATCAGCAAAATTTAGCTAATGCAACATAACTGAGCATCATAGTACCTTTTGCGTTTGATATGAATGTCTTTGGGGAACAGAGGAGCCTTAGGGCGTGGTCAGCAGTAACACCTGTGAACACACGTTAGCTGTAGACAGAAACTTCACATTCTGATCTGCAGGGTGAGAAGTTCTGAATTAAGAATCCGAAGTCCTGGGTTTTACTTAATCCTATCTCTGCCACATACCAGCTATGTGACTGTAGCACACTGAGTGAACCTCTCTGAGCCCCACTTGCCTCAAACAGGAAGTGGGGATCTTAATGCCGACCATTCTGAGTCCTGAAGGTGTGGTGAAGCCATGGTGGAATAGGAGACCCCAGCAAGAAAGGCCGGGGATCACCCAGGTGCCATATGGTCAGGGTGCTAAGGTCTCGGCCGGTTCTTTCTGATGCAAAAGCCTAGGCTGTAGGCTCTGGCGCTACTACACAAGCCTGGTGCACGAGGGGCCGGTTGGTTCCCAGCCGGTGGGGGCGACACTGGCCTTCCTTATGGGTGAAGTACTGAGCCTCCCCCTGACCTGGTCCCTCCTCCTGGGTGGGCCATTCACCCCGTTCCCTGTTTGAAATGGGGTTAGTCACACTTGCCCCAGAGGAGCTGAGTGAGAGGCTGTGTATAAAGTGTTTGCAGACATCACTTCTCTCCCTCGCTACCCTGGTGTCTCACTCCTTTCCTTTGGGGTCACGGCCAAATTCAGTCTGGTGGCCTGTATAAAATGTCAGCTGCAGGGGGTGGGGACCGTCCACAGTAGCAATTTAACAAGGTTGTATCCATATGTTCTGTGGCCTTGGGTGGTATTTGGAGGGCTGCCAAGGCCACCTGGTGGACAGGCGGACTGGAGACGTGTGGGGCCGGGGCCAGGCTGCTCTCCGGTGACTGCACTAAAGCCACAGCGCCACTGCCACTGAATCCCGGAGGTGTTTTCTTCGTTTCTAGGTACGACGAGGAGCTGGCGCAGGGTGACGGGGCCGACCGAGAGCTGAGAAGTCGGCCCGGCCAGTCGCTGGGGCCTCGAGGGGGCCGATCAAGAGACTCAGGGAGAACGGTGCTCACAACCTGGAAGTGACCACCAGCGGGAGGAAAAGACTCCAGCCTGGACTCGGTCAAACTTGTCACTGTACTCACCCTTGCTGGAGACTTATTTTGGAATTTCCTTTTTCTAGAGCCTTTTTCCTTTCCTAAACCCTGTAAATAAATAAAGGCCCTTCTTTGGAAGGTAAAAGAGTCTGTTACTGGGGAAAACTCCGTTTCCCCTTTGCTCTCACACTCACGATACTTCTGACACCAGATGTGTCAGAATTTTTCCCATACCAAGCAATTCTGCGGTTCTTCCGCTGGGCGCCAGGGGTCCTACAGTTTAACTCAGTTTTGACACTGTCTGCCTGGAGGTGGAATCAGATCCCATGGGGTAAGGGCTCAGCCCCTCAGGACTGCCCCCAACTCTCCCAACTTCAGACGCCAATGGCAAGTCCAGGTTGTGCTTCTGACCGACTGGCTTTAAGTTGCAGGTTCTCGTAACCCTGTTCTTGGGTTCCATTAATTTGCCAGTGTGGCTCATGGAATTCAGGAAAACAGTTTACTTAGCAGATTACTGGTTTACTGTAAAGGATACAACTCAGGAAGCGCCTGATGGAAGAGATGCAGAGGGCGGGGTGTGGATGAAGGAGCACGGAGCCCCCATGCCCTCTCCAGGAGCACCCCACACCAGCACCTCCACGTGTTCAGCAGCCTGGAAGCTCTTCAGATTCCACAGTCCTGGGATATTTATGGAGGCTTCATTATGTAGGCATGATGGATTAAGTCATTGGCCATTGGCAATCCATTCAGTCTCCAGCCCCTCTCCCCGCCTGGGAAGTTGGAGGGTGGGGCTGAAAGGTCCAACCCTCTAGACCCGTGCTTGGTTCCCCTGGCAGCCAGCACCCAACTGAGGCTACCTGGGAGCCCTAGCCAGCAGCACAAACTGGCGTGGTTGAAAGGGGCTTGTTATGAATAATGAAAGATACCGTTTCATCTTTATGCTCCTTAGCGGTTTCAGGAACTGGAAACAAAACTATATATTATAACAGAAAACTGTCCCTGTAGCTCTTAGGAAGGAAATTACAAGGGTTTTAGGAGCTACATGCCAGGAAAGGGGACGGAGACCAAATACGTATTTCTTACTATAAATCACAGTATCACAGTCTACTTCATTAGGACTGAAAGAACTGTTTCACAAATGCATAAAACAAGCTCTTTCGACAATAACAGCTTCAGCATGTGATTTAGTTTATTATAAGGTATTCACGTTTTAAAAAGTTTGCACTAAATTAAAACCAAAACCTGAATATCTTACAGGATGGCGCTGCTGTGAAAAAGCAAAATATTTAATCTGACAGCTGCTTTGGTTTCATTCCTTTTAGCTTAACTGTGATTTGAAAGAAAACAGGCAACTAGCAATATTCCTCAGTATTTATCCTTACAACGGTCTTTGTCTTGGTGCTCAGCAGAGACTGATTTCTGTCACTCGGATTTGGCAGGTGAGTCTGTCGGTCTGAGGAGCCCAGACAGTTGGCTTCCATGACGTCAGCATCTGGGTTCGCCGCAGACGCAGAGGTAAGCGCGGTTGGCAGCCATCAGCAAGATGAGCTCTTGACGTGACGTGTTTGCTGGAAGCCACCCTGGACACCAGGGACTTAAAGAAAAATACAGGGAGGCAACCAGAGTCTGTCGGTAGAGCGACTGACGCACTCGAATAACCCCTGGGGGTGGTCCTCTTAGTAAGAGCCTTTTGCTGTCACATTTGACACCTGTCCACTGATGCTTCACTCACTGTCCTGAGTTTCTCTTTCAACTCCCCTCCTATTTGTGGTTACAGTATTAGGAACGGGATTACTCTCAGGACATAGAAGGTGGAGGTCTTCCCTGTGCCCGTGCGTGAACACGTCATTCCTTCATGTCGTGTGTGTGTGGGTGCTCACGTGTTTAATGATGTTTCTATGCCAGTTAGGGAATACGTTGGTTTTTTTGTTTGTTTGTTTGTTTGTTTTTTTAATGGCTCTGATAGAATACAAAGTGAGAGAAATGCAATACAAGTGGCATTTAGCCAGAGTCCAAACAAACTGCAGTTTGGGGAGATTTGTCTGCTGTGTTCACATGAAGCCTGACGTTGTTCCAGCTTATTGGTCAGTGTGTTCTGTGTGTTTCTGATATTCAGGCCTGGTGTTGGCGGCAGGTGTGGCTTCTGGCCTCTGCGTCAGACCTGGGCTTGAGCCCTGGCTCTGCTGTTTCTTACTCTGTCCCAAGGCTGACAGTGGCTCTTTGGACCTTTGCTCCCTAGTGCATAAAAAGGGGATTAACTGTATTTGTCTTGAAAATTAGAAGTGCCACCGCCTGCCCCACCTTGCTCCTGTTCCAGCCCTGACTGTGTCTGCCTCCCCAAGAGGAGGCATAATCCACGCGGCTAGCGGCCTCCACCCTCAGCTTCTACGCACAGCTTTTCCACCCCCCAGTTCTGACAGCCCGGGTTATGCTGTTTTATCTTTGCCTCTCAGATGTGTCTGGGAAAGGGTGGAGTCCCTGACTGGGAGTGAGCGCCGAGCGCAGCTCAGCGGTGCTGGAGGACAGGAGTCGTCTGCCGATGCCCAGCTTGCTCGGTGAGAGTGTATCTGCTAAACAGATTCAAGTCAAATATTGACTGTTCCATTAGTGATGTCATGTTCTGGGGCAGATGCTTCCTCTGAAGGCTTCCAGAACATGCATAAGTAGGAAATGTGCGGCGTCCGAAGCAGGCCTTGGGAAATTGTTGGGCTGTCAACAGACTGTCGGGCACCTGGCCCGGGCCTCCGGCAGTGGTCCCCATTTGGAATCGTCCAGGTTGACAATTTCTGTTTTCTTACAGCTCCCATTACTTTTTTCTGTTTGATAGCGGGAGAAGTGTTCCCAAAGTCTGAGAGTTGTAGCATCTGGTCATTTTCACAATGATGCTTTTTGTTTGATTTGTTTGATTTTTCCCAGAGTAAACTCATCATTTGCCTGCTTCCTAAATGGGCCACCCCGCCAGCATTCTTTGGCCAGTGCTTAAGCCCAGAGTAAAGGTGTCTTGTTACATGTCCCCCATCTCCCAGCCCAGCAGTCCACAAGCCCGGTGACAGCCTCCTCAATTGGCTTCCCACCTGGACCGCTGCTGGAGGCCCCACCAGTCTCAGCCCACAGCCCCATCCCATCCAATAGAGTTCCACCCTCTGGCCCAAAGAATTTTTCTGACATGTGGCCATTTTGCCCAACACACAGTGGTTCTTCAGGGCCCTCCACTAAGCCTTCTAGGCTTGGGAGGGTTCAAAGGCCCTCCATATACACTGTGTCTACCAGTCCCAAACTCACTGGACTTTTCTCTGCCTGGGTCATCCTTCCCCCAGGAGACTGGCAGATCCCACCCTCCCTCCAGGTCCCTTTTCCAGCTCTGCTGCCTCTCCCAGCCAGCCAGGGGAGGTGCTTCCCTGAGCTGCCTGGCCCTTGGTCTCCCCAGCATCAGACCATCAGCCTCCTGTTGTCCAGGGAGGCAGGTGAGCATCTGCTGCAGGGACCCTGGCCAGCTGGCCTCTGGGCCTGGCATCTGGCACTGCTCACTGACCAGCACCCACAGGATGTCCACTGTGTCACTTTAGAGGAGCTGCACCCAAGCGGGGTGCCCTGGGGCATTTCAGGACCCTCTGTGAGGGAACAGGGATGCCATCAAATTTTGTTTCTTGTTTCTCATTTAGGCAGATGAGGTATTTTTATGTCTTTTCTGATTTGTCCCAGCCTGAACCATATTATATCTCATATGCTTTTAAATTAAAAATAGGATCCTTGTACTTGCATGTGGTGCGTTCCTGGTGGTCCATCTCGCACGCACTCCGCCCGTGGATGCGGTGGTCTCTTTGTGGAACAGAGCCTGGGGGTCTGCAGGGTCCTTGCAGGGAGCCACAGGCTTCCCCGCCCACCAATCGACCAATTTTTTTTTCAAGTTTAATTTCCTTGATTTTTCTTATATAATAATGCTGCATGGTAGCCCCATCTGTAGTCTGGTTCTCTTCCCAGGTCCTTGGGTGGGTCTTTACAGGACAGCAAATTTCTGAGCAAAGTCCCCGAGGGCTCTGTCCTGCTGGGGGTCTCTCCCGTGGTGGCTGAGGACACTGGGCAGCTCATGCCTCAGGGCCCAATTCCCATTCTGGCCGGAACACGGTGCTGGGCTGGCAAGCGCCAGTGTGCCTCCCCGCTGCCCAGCCCCGGAGCAGGGGGCGGTGGCTACCCTGACCACCTTCTGTCCCAAGCCTCGGGCCTTGACAGCTGATGGTGAGGGGCGAGGGAAAGACAGCGGAAAGGGGTGGACAGAGGCACCTGGGGCTGTTCCAGCTGGAGGGACCACGAGCGCTGAGCTCTGTTTGCCAACACCACCCCTGAGGAAGGGAACGCAGCCCTGACAACCAGGAGCCGGCCTGGCCCTCGCAGTTCGGTGGAACATAAACAATCACACACAACACAGTGTCAGACCAGGCCACTCTGTAACTGATAATTAAGACAAAACCTTTCCACAATCGTGTCTGAACATGAACAACAGCATGAACATTGTCCAGGCCACAAATGACCACCTGTCCCAGCTACAGGAGTGACTTCACCATCACCCCTCTTGCCTCTTGCAGGCTCCTTTCCCTGTGGACAAGGTCTACTAAGATACCTGATCACAGAATCCCCTGCCCTTCCTGAGAGCCCCTAGCCTAGACTAAAGCCTACCTCCTTAGACCTGCACATCACCCAGTGCCCTAAAGTCCTTCCCAACAAGAGGAGGGAAGGGGGCAGGGCACAGCCATTAAAGGAACGACACAGGATTAGCACCAAGATGGCAGAAAAGTCAACCCCAACAGACTGTGAGGCCCAAGATGGCAGGAGTTTCGCCCTCCAGAGGACTTTGAGCTTCATTATGCACACTGCAGTGTCCTAGCCTGGTGAACGACACACACACAAGCACCATGACAGTGCTGAGGCTGCCCGTGAGAGGTCAAAGAGAGGTCAGTGGCCAATTCCTGGGAATCCCTGCCCCTTCCCCAAAGCAGTTGGATCAATCCTCCCACTTGTGAGCACAGAAAAACTAGTAACACCATGCTATGCAGTCTCTCTCTCTCTCTCTTGCCTTCCGAGACAGCCTGTGCTCTGTCTATGGAGTGTGTATCTACCCTTATATTAACCAGCCCCACCCCACCCCACCATGTACATCTCTCTAAATAAAGCTACTTTTACTCAACTGTAACTCACTCTTGAGTTCTTTCCTGCACGAAGCCAAGGACCCACACTTGATGGCAGGGCACGTCCCAGGGACTCAACGGAGACCTGGGACACAGCCATCCTCTTGTGCCCCGCACTTCTTCCTGTATCACTAACACCCTCTTCTGAGCAGCCATGACTCCCAGGCACGACCTCCCTCTAGGCAACAAGACGTCCGCCCACCCTGTTCCCCCACAGGGATGCTCCTGGCTGTCTTTGCAGGCAGAGCATAAGAATATGAGAATGTTTAATGACTTAACATGGGGAATTTCACTAGTTTTGGTCTGGCTGAGTTTTAAGAAAGATTGACTCCTTCCCCAAGGTTTGCAGAGGCCCTGTTGAGTCTTAGAAACAGGTAAATACATTTTTTCTTTTCTGTTGGTGCTACAGGGAATAAAGGTGGAGCCTCAGCAGCAGCTTGGAACAGGAAGCTGGCCTCCAGGATTGCTGCACAGGAACGCCACCACCTCCCTTACTGCAAGGTGCGGGGAGGTGGGGAGGGAGCCAGGCAGGCCCAGGTGCTGCTGGGGGGCAGCAGTGTAGTTATTTAACTTCTGCAAGTTACATTTTCCACAAAGCCTTAAGGACCTATTAAATTAAAAACAAACATAAACAACAAGTTTATACTAAATAGCACAGGGAACTATATTCAGTATCCTGTAGTAACTTTTGGTGAAAGAGAATATGAAAAACAAATATATGTATGTTTATGTATGACTGAAGCATTGTGCTGGACACCAGAAATTGACACAACATTGTAAACTGACTATCTTTCAATAAAAATATTAACAACAACAACTACAAAACACCCAGCACCCAATTTAAGAGACAGAGGATGCTGCCCAGCCCTTCATGCAGGGGAGGAGGTGGCTCCCCAGGGTCGCACAGTTGGCGAGGGGCAGAGAGAGGCTGCACTGGGACCTGGAGCATGTGACTTCCCTCCCAGCTCTTTCCAATACAGGGAGCTGCTTCCTATCGGAAGGCCAGAAGTGGAGGCTGCATTAACAAAGAAACACCAGGTCACTGTGGTAGCAGGACAGTATCCAGGGGCTGAAATTGGAGATTATAAAATTCACAAACATTGGTTGTCCCTTGCCGTACATAAGGTTTGGGAAATTGGAAGATGCATGAGAGAGACTGCAGTGGGTAATGGAACAAAGACAGAATCAGCTATCAGAAGACCCAAGCCCTCTCCTTGCTCTGCTGCTTGTTTGCGGGGTGACTGCAAGCAAATTACATAGCCTCTCTGGGTTTTTCTTCCTCATCTGCCTGGTGGAGATTATAATCTGTGCCCCACCTACCTCGCATGGCCATTATGAAGAGGGAAGCTAATGACTGCAAAAGCGCCATATCAGTGTTAGTTGACATTTTTGCTGTAACTTTAGATTTAAGACCTGGTGTCTGCCCTCAAGGAGTTCACAAAATGTATCTTATAAGAACAATGAAAAAGACAGCATAGGCTCAGTGCCAGAGAAGTTGCAGGAACAATACATGCTCCAACAGTTGTGCTCTGGGTGGGCTGGGGGTTCCGGGGTGGTTTCTTCAAGCTGCGTCTTAAAGAATAAGAGGAAGCTGGATGGGAGGCAGGGGAATAGTGGGGGGTAATTTCAGAACAATGATTAGGGCCAGATTATGAAGGATCTTGGATGCTAAGATAAAGAATTTGGACCGATTCCATAGGCACCAAGGAACCATCGAATGTTTTTGAGGAGTAGAGTGACAGGGGAGGTATTCTTAGAGAGGCGACTCTGTAGGTGGCTCAGAGGATGACTGAGGTGGGGAGAGGCTGGAGGGTAGCATAGCAGTGAAGAGCTGAGGATGTGAACTAAGGCAGGTATGCGGGGTGGGATGGTTGGTGGAGGAGGCTTCTGTACACCTGGGAGCAGATCTTTAGAGTCAGGAGCAATTCTCTGTTGACCAGCAGGGGGCATGTGTGTAAAAGGGGTTTGAGCCTTGCAGACAGAATTAAGTCAACTTTGCAGTGTTTCATGTTAATTAAAGTACTTTCCAGGAGCAGTTCAGTGAGGTTCTATTACTCAGGGCTATGATATAATATTGCTTCCATGTAACGACTGTAGCGAGAAAGTCACTGGTTTGCTTTTAGGTCTTGAATCTTGTGCTGCTGAAATGAAGTTAGAACTTTCAGAATAAGAATGAAAATCAGACTACAGGGAAGCTGGACTTACAGGCAAATTCATCTTACACATGGCTGTTCCAGGCAGAAACCTCTCCCAGGACACAGAATTCCCCACTTTCCCATCAAATCACCCAGTACTGAAGGAGCATCAGTGACTTGACAGCACTGTGTGCTGGGGGCACAGCCCTGAATGAGACTGGTGAGTCTTGTTCTACAGAGTTCAGTCTGAAGGGGAGAGACGAGAAAGGAATATTCCAAGAGGAGGGTGAGAACGGAGGGCGGGCTGCTCAAGTGTCCCTAGGAGGGGCCGTGATGGGCCTGGAAGGAACTGACCGCAACTGGGCAGAGGTTTTGGAGGGGTAGGGGGCAGTGGATGAGAGAGGCTGGCTCTCAGGGTTGTGTCTGGACAGGTTCTCAAGATTAGGCGAGTGATCTGATTTGCTCAGGGGGTGGGCACAGGTGATTCTCCTGGTCTGGAAGGAGTTTGGTCCCCTGAGTGGACCCCTGGGATGTGTCTGTGCTGCTTGGGGCAGGCTGGGCCCCAAGCTGACCCAGCTGAAACTACAAAGCTGACAGATCTCAAGGCTGATTGTTGAGGTGGAGGATGTTCCAGAAAGGGTCATGCGCTTCAGAGGCTGAGGCTGGAGGCCGTCCAGTCACTTTCTTTCCCTAGTCCTGACCATCCAGTTCTTCCTTCAATAGCACGGAACACTGGCTTTCTCCTTCCTGTAACACCACCGCTATTTTTAGCCAGAGCTAGCGAGAGTTGGCTGCAACCAGAAGAATTTTAACCTATAAAAGGTCACCCAGGTTACAATGTGGAGGACAGATGGGAGAATGGTCACCCAGATGATAGAGGATGGTGTTCTGGAGAGAAAAGAGGTATTTGGAAGTAGTATCTTTGACAGGACTTGGCGGGGAGGTTGAGTGAAGAAGGGGAGAGAGACCCCCAGCAGGATGCCCAGGCTTCTGGAAGGAGGTCCCATTCATGGCGGTGCTCTGTAGGTGAGCAGGGCTCAGGGAAGATGATGAGTTTAGTTTTAGGGGTGTTGAGCTTGAGGAATCTTGGGGACACTCCAGTGGGATGTCACATTGGCACTTGAGGGTCTGAAGCTGAACTGTGGTATAGAATTGAGGGCCATCAGCATGGAGCTGGGAATGGATGCTCTGGGAGATTGTCCAAGGGCACAGGAGCAACAAGAAGTGGGTGAGAAGAAGCAGGCAGAGAGGGGTGAGGAGCTCTGCTCAGCATCTCATGGAAGCCAGGACGTAGGGCATTGTGACGAGAGCTGGGTCATGGGAGCTCAGCCCTGAGAGGGGCTATGGGACTTCACTGCCAGGGCCTGGGGTGGGTCTGGTGGGCCAGGGTCACAGTGTGGCAGGAGATTCACTAGGAAGTAGACCAGCCATGGAGACAAATTTTTCAAGATGGAATTTGAGGGAGAGAAGGGAGAGGGTGATTCTGAGGGATTATGCACCCAGCTGAGGATGATTGCTTTTTGCAGGCTCCATTCATTCATTCATTCATTCTACTGGTAGTTACTGAGTGCTCCCAGGGTACCATAGCTGTCTGAGGTCCTGGGGACACTTTGCTCAACAAGATGAGTCAATCTCTGCTGTCATGGAGCATAAAATCCATTGAGTACTGGAGGAGAAAGCATTTTTTTTTTTTTTTGGTGGGGGGAGTAGGTAATTAGGTTTATTTATTTGTTTATTTATTTAATGGAGGTACTGGGGGTTGAACAAGGACCTTGTGTATGCTAAGCACGTGTTCTACCACTGAGCTATACCCTCCCCCTAAAGAAAGCATCTTTTTGGACAGCTTTATTGAGGTGTCATTTACATACCATAAACACACTTATTTTAAGTGTACAATTAAATGATTTTTAGTAAATTTAGAGTTGTGCAATGCTCGCCAGAATCCGATTTTACGTCATCTCCATCACCCCTACAAGATCTCTTGTGCCCATTTGCAATAACTCCTTATTCCTACCTCCAGCCTCCAGCAACCACTAAGCTACTTTGTTTCAGTTGATTTGTCTTTTTTTAGACGTTTCATGTAAATGGAATCTTACAATATGTGGAAGGTTTGTTTGTTTGTTTGTTTTGTTTTTCTTTCGTTTTGCATCTAGCTTCTTTCACGTAGCATCGTGGTCCACGCGCATGGCAGCACGTATCAGCGTTTCGTATCTTTTTATTGACGAATAATATTCCATCATATGGATAGAGATACCACATTTTATTTGTCCGTTTCCAGGTTGATGGCATTTGAGTTGTTGTCACTTTTTAGCCATTGTGAGTAATGCTGCTATGAGCATTTACGTGCAAGTCTTCATGTAGACAGATGTTTCCCTTTCTCTTGGGTGGATAGCTCGGAGTGAAATTGCTAGGTCATGGGTAAATAAATGGTTAACTTTTTAAGAAACTGCCAAATTATTTCTAAAGCAACTGTACCATTTTACATTCCTACCCAGCAGTGTAGGAAGGGCTCCAATTTCTCCGCATCCTTGCTAACACTTACTATTTGCCTTTTAATTATAGCCATCCTTATGGATGTGACGTGGTATCTCACTGTGGTTTTGATTTGCATTTCCCTAGTGACTTACGATGTTCAGCATCTTTTCATGTACTTATTCCTATGTCTTCTTGGGAGGAATCGTAGGAGATTGTGACTTTTCTCTAATTCTGCGGCGGAAGCTTTCACTGACTCTTCCATGAAGAATCTTGTCTACACTAGTCTCTCCTTCCTCTTAAATTTTAAAGCATATCTCAGATCATATCGGAGACTTAATGAAAGGAACTTAATTGAAAGGAACTTCTTCTGGGACTTAGAATAAACCCAAGCTCCTTATCTCTCTGGCCTCCCACCACAGTCTCCCTTCTGCCCTTGCTCATTTTTCTGAAGCCATAGTGGCTTTTGAATGAGCCGTGCTGACCTCTGCCTCAGGGCCTTTGCACTGGCAGTCCCCTCTACCTGGAATTCTCTTTCCCTTGATCTTTGTGGGGCTGGCGTTTCTCATCGTTGGGAGCACCTTCTTCAGAGAAGCTTTCATGATCGTCCCTCTAGCCGCAGTCTTTCATCATCTTCTTTGATTTTCCTCAAAGCATTGATCACTATCTGAAGTTATCTTAGGTATTTACTTGTTTTTTACCTTTCTCCCCTACAAAACCATCAGCTCCATGGGGGCAGCAGAGCCCCTGCCTGGTGCTGATCCTGTGTGTAGCTTGCCCTAGGTGGATGATGGCTGAATGACTGACTGAAGGACCCTAAGATGCTGCTCATGTGTGGTGGTCTGTGCCCTCTCCTGTGTGGATCCTGCTGACCCCAGGCATTGCTGTCCATCCTCAGGCTAAAATAAGGAAGAACTGGGGGGCAGCAGACACTGGGGGGCACTGACAAGCCAAAGAAAGGCCAGAAGGTGTGTGAGGAATGGTTTAAAATGTGAAAAAATTTAGTCTCAAGAAGAGAAGATTTAGGGGTGACACAGACTATGGAAGGGCTGTTAGGTGAGGAGGACTAATATGCATTGGGGGTGTTTCAAAAGGCAGAACTAGGAGCAGCGGGCAGAAGTGGGGAGGCAGACATTGGCTTTTTTGTTAGCATTGCCCAGGTGCAGAATGGTTCATCTCATGAGACAGTGAGCCTGAGGTCACAGGGAGGGTACTACTCCCCTGGTACCCTACGGTGCGGTAGAGAACGCACGTCACGGAGAAGGCTGGCACAGGCGGCTGGCAGGGCCTCTCTGCCTCTGAGCCTCTAGGAATTTCCTGTGCTGCACAGTCCCAACGTTCAGAGGTGACCTAGAATTTTGATCTGGTGCTTCTGGAAAAGGGGAAGAGTCATTTCAGGGCACGGGAAGGAAAGAGAGCAGTGTGCTTGTGCCAGCCCGAGCACCGCCGGGGGGAGAGGACGGGCCAGTCTCCAGAGCCCTGAGAGTGGATTTTCTGCTCACTTGCTGACTTGTGGAGTAGCCCTTTCCCGCATAGGGGTCCGCCCCAGGAGGGCAGGGACTTGTCATCTCATTCAGCTCAGCAGCCCCAGCACCCAGAAGAGCGGACGATGGAGAGTAGGTGCTCAGTAAATCTCTGACTGCCAATGCTGACTCGGGAGTCTGAGTCCCTGGGAGAGCCCTTGTCCATTGACTGACTGTGTGACCATGGGCCAGTGCCTTCACCTCTCTGAATCTGTTTTCTTGTCTCCTAAGTGAGCATGATGACATGAGGGTGATGACAATCCTTACCTGCCAGGTGGACAGAGGAATGGCAGAGCTTGTGCACCTGGACCCTGGCTTCCTGGTTGCTGTCCTGCTATTCTTAGTGGTGATGATCATAAATCTTTGTTGTTGGGTCCACCTCCTCCGTTCCCACTGCCCCCTGGCAGGCAGTTTCCAGGTCCCACCGACCAGCTTGTGGAGGAGAGCAGCCCAGCTGGGGAGCCAGAATGTGGGCAAGAGCCAAGGGAGGGTGTGAAATGGCAGAGCCCTGGGCTGGGTGAGGGCTGAGTCACAGCTATAAAAATGGGGGGGGGGGGGTGTCAGTCATGGTGACATTGCACTCACTTCCTGCTAGGAGGGTGTCTCATTCCTCCAGGCAAGTGAGCTCAAACAGAAAGGCTTTGAGACAGAAAGGAAGCAGGAGGACAAATGGAAAATTTTAACAGCCACCCAGGAATCCCTTCGACTTGGCAGCGTCTTTGGAGCATCAGCTCCCCACCTGCACCTGGAAAGCCCTGTCACTTGGCCTGGAGCAGCTTTCCTATTTGCAGGTGTGGTTGAACCCCCAGGCCAGCCACGCATGCGCCATCTCTGCCCGACAGTCCTGCCTCAAGACCACAGCTTGGTGGGACGAGGGGAAGGGTATATAGCTCAGTGGTAGAGCGAGTGCTTAGCATGCATGAGGTCCTGGGTTCAATCCCTAGTACCTCCATTAAAATAAATAAACAAATAGAAACCAAATTACCTCCACCAAAACCAAACAAAAAAACCATAGCTCACACTGTTCCTACAAACTGGCAACTTCCCCCCACCCCTCTGCTGAAATCCTGCCCATTCTTGAGGCCAGTTAAAACATCATGTCCTTGAGGCTTTAAACCATCTTCTGACACAGCACCTGCCACTCTCCTCTGCCTGCCCTCGACTTTTCGGGCCTTGGTGATAAGACAGCACCTGGCAGGTGGGTTGGTGTTCCACACTTATCTCCCTCTCATCCTTCTCTCCTCCCACTAAATCATCCTCCCTCCCTGCCAGCCGCACCCCCACCCCGCGCTGCCCCCCCGCCGCCCAGCTGGAATATGGTTCTGGTGGCCTCAAATATTTTCCTATAACTCTATTCATATTTACTCAAAATTCTCACAGGTGCTTTTTCTGATCTTACATTTCTATGACACAAAAGTCTATAAATAAGAAATGATTCCTTACCGAAAAAAAAAATTACCATTCTTTGGTATTTACCCAAATGAGCTGCGAAATTATGTCCACACAAAAATCTGCTCAAGGATGTTTATAGCAGCTTTATTCATAATGGCCCAAATTTGGAAGCTACAAAGATGTCCTTCAATGGCTGAATGGATAAATAAATTGTGGTACATTCAGGCAATGGAATATTATCAGAGATAAAAAGAAATGAGCTATCAAGCCACAATAAGACATGGAGGAAACTGTATTGCTAAGTAGAGAAGCCAGTCTGAAAAGGCTACAGAATGTATGATTCCATCTCTGTGACATTCTGGAAAAGGCAAAACTATGGTGACAGTAAAAGGATCAGTGGTTGCCAGGGGCTGAGGGTGGAGAGAGGGGCGAATAGGCAGAGCACAGGGGCTTTTCAGGGCAGTGGAGCTATTTGTGTGATATAAGGATGGACACATGTCATTATGCATGGGTCAAAATCCATAGGCTGTGCAACACAAAGAATAAAGCCTCATGCAAGCTATGAATTTTAGTTAATAGTAATATTTAATATTGGTTCATCAATTATAACAAATGTACCACACTAACATGGATGTAAATCATAGGGGAAATTAGGGGGGTGGGTGGTGAGGTAGACAGGTGGGAGCTCTGTACTTTTGGGGCAACTTTTCTGTAAATTGAGGCCATTTGACAGGTGAAGGCACATCAAGGAAGTAGAAGAGAGCAGGTGCGCTAGACAGGTGAGGGCACCACAGAGCAAGTGCCTAGAAATAGTCCCTGACATTGGGCCAGGCTCCAAGGTCAGTGGTCAGGGAGGCCCCAGGCTGGGGACACTGGCCAGTGACATGGCCTCTGCTCTCTCCCTACCCTCTTTTTTTTTTTTTTTTTTTTTGAATTGAAGTATAGTCAGTTATAATGTGTCAATTTCTGGTGTACAGCACAATGTCCCAGTCATGCATATACATACATATACTCGTTTCCCATGCCCTCTTTACTGGGAGACTCAGCGGGGTGTGGGGTAGGGTGAAGGGCATGGCTTGGGACCCAGAGAGGAGTCTATGACCCTGGACAAGCCACTTGACCTCTCAGGTCCCCAGTGCAAAGGGAGTCGTTGGGAGGAAACACCAGTTCTCATGTGTAAAGCACCACTGGGGGGCTGTCACCGTGGGAGGGGTCATTTGGGCGGCAGCTGTGATAGTTATTGGGGGCTGGGAGAAGCCAGGGCCAGTTCAGCCTCTGGGGCCCTCTCCAGTCACCCAGCATGTGATCTCTCCCAGCAGGTGCAGGGTGAAGCCTGACCGCGTGCCCGACTGCACGAGCCTGTGAGTGGTGGCAGTCTCCCAGGCCTAGTCTCGGGGAGGGCCTGACTCCCGGCACCTGCTGTCTGGGCACAAAACAGGGAAGCTGGGACCTGTAATTAAGCCAGGCCGTGCTTGGCCAGCCAGCTTTCCACAGGGCCCACGGGATACTTCCAGAAGCCTCAGTGAGCGCACAGCCACAATCTGAAACCAGAGCCACAGGCTGGAACCAGTTGCACAGAGAATAGAGTTGTCACAACAGGAAGGGCCTGTTCAGATGCCGGAGGGACAGAGGGAGGTGGCCTTGGCTGGCCTCTCCCACACCCCAGCCCACCCAGGAACTGCCAGGACCCAAATGCCCGGAGGATGGCTCCTGGGATCATGCCCTTGGCTGGCCGCCCTGACCTTGGTCTTAAACTGTAAGGAGGGCTGTTTGCCTATGGCCTTTAGGAATCTGCCTGTGATGCAGCTCAGGCCGACAACCCCTCGCTCCCACTGCCTGCCCTCCCACTCCCCTACCCCCGCCCCCACCACTCAGATGTGTCGTTCCAAGTCCTGCCCTGCATAACTTCCAGGACGTGCTCCTACTCTGCTTTTCTCAGGAGCCCTCCAGGCCCCCCACCCAGTGCACTGCTTGGGCCGCTCTCAAACACTGCTCACAACCTGCCTCCTCTGGCCCCCACCAACATGAGTTGCTGGAAAGTGGGGACTGAGTATTTTTCATTCATGACCAGCCTGGTTCCCAGCATCACATGTCTGCTGTGTGGGAGGGAGAGATAGGGTTTCTGTGCAGAAGGAAAGAACGCACGAGAAGGAGCCAGGAGGCCCAGGTTTGAGAGAGGTCTCTGGCCTTGATGGCTGGAAAACCTCCAGCAACCCACCTGACTTCCCTGGGCCTCTGCTTCCTCACCTTAGAATGAAAGAAGGACTCACCTGGTCATCCTGTTACCTGCTGACCACCCATTCTGAACTACTGTCCATCATTCATGCCCCTGGAGAAGCAAAGGAATAGTCCTTTGTCACATACACTTCTGAGCTCCTGCCATGGTGTGTACATAGCTCTAGTTCAGATGGTTCAAAGCCATCTGTGATCCACCCCGGTAGGCCCTGGCGTGGATCTACACCTGCTGCCCAGAGAGAGGAGAAAGTGGGTGGCCACAGGCGGGCAGTCCACTGGGCACAGGAATTGCTTGAACTTGACGTGGAGTTGGCCTCCCCCACCCCTTGTCCCCAGCGGAGCTGTCTGGATGGGAAGGTGGATTCTGATGGGTCTCAGACTTGGTTGGAGGTTCCCCCAGAGGGAGAAGGGTGAACAGGGAGATGAGATGGAGGCTGAATGGGGCCTGGGAGGAGCAGAGGGCTGTGGGAGTGGGAACGCGGCAGCAGGGTGGGGTGGCCTGTGATATGGAGGGAGGTGCCTGCATTCCTCCGTGGGTGATAGTACCAGTGGGCCTGGTGCTCCCCTGAGCTGCAACTTCTCCTTCCCTGAAATGTGCTCTGCATCTCTTGGGGCAGGAAGTGCAGGAGAAGCGGGGGAGAGAGAGAGGGAGCTGGAAAGTCTGTCCCCCACCTCCCCTGCCCACTCTCCCCTTTATAGGTGAGGAGGTGGGTCTGACAAGCAGGTGCTCAATGGTGTGGGCTCATACCAGCACTGGTTGGGCAATATTGTGCACTGGACGCTGTGTGTTAAATTCCTCCAGGCGCCCTGTCTAGTAGGGGTGAGCTGCCATTCCGCTGTCCGGACGAGGACATTGAGGCCAGGAGGTGAGGTGACATGCCTAAAGTTGCAAACCTAAAACTGCTCTAAAGAATAAAATCTACAAAAACAAAGCAAAAATCAAAACAAACAAACAAACAAACAGACCAACAAACAAAAATAAAGAAACAAGGAACCCCTGAGCCTTTGACTGAGTCCTATACTTTCTTAATTGTCTAGTGGAAAAAATTCTTTTTAGCAAAAGATAAAACTGGACCTGCCTGGCTCAGGCCTCTCCTCCTCCTTTCTTCCAACACCAGGAAGTGACCAGGACCCAATTAAATATTTAACCAGGGTAGGGTTGGGAGCCCAACCTCCGCCACTGCTTCTGTACTACTGCCATGACAGTAGCTTTGAGCCACATATAACCTCTGGCCCTGAGTGAGTTGGGGTCGGGGGGAGTCCATCCCACCTGCAAATGCCTCCCCCTCCTGGGTGAGACATGGACACCCCCGAAGCAGAGCCTCTGTCCAGTGTTTCACAGATGGTGGTTCAAAAAGTCAGGCACAGATACTGAGAGAAAGGTCATTCCTGGTCAGCAGCTCCTTTGGTTATGGCTGGTCTGGGGGCCAAGGGCAGCCTTGTCTGGAGCCCCACTGTCTCCAACCATGGTTTCAAAATCTCCTTATGTTTTTAGCTGTGGAAGTCTTTCCATGATATCTTACACATAGTCAATTGCAGCATTTTATTGGGGGACATTTATTTTATAACCTAAGTGTTGGTGGACAACTTCTTTTACCAGTTCAAGATTGTATCATTTATGTTCTATAAAGTGAACTAGTAAGAGCAATGTCACTTTTTTGATGAATGCACATCTTGAGACTGCTCCATTTTAAAAAATAATTAGCTTCAGCATCTAATTTTATTTTGTTTCAAGGAAATCTGGATCCATACCAAGTAGATGCATAAGACTGTAAAGCAAAATCTTGTTCTGCAATCACAGGATGACCTTCAGTTTATCTGATCTAGGAGCCCAAAAAGGGTAAGATGATACATTGGAATGGAATTACTGTGGCATCCAGGCTCTCCTCATCCTCCTGAATTTCAGGGCCTCAAGGAAGGAGTGCCTGGGGGAGTTTATATCTTTATCGAGTGGTAGAAAACACTTTACAATGTATCACATAAGATCTAGGCATTGCTAGGTCTTCATTCAAAGTTTCAAAACACTCACTTGAATGTACTGGTTTCATTGTTGATACTTGTTCCACTTTGGTACCAATGGCAACACCGTAACTCAGAACTCAAAGGAGCCTTTCCACTTAGTAAAAGTTAGATGGAAGTATCCATCCACATCAGCATCAGGAATAGTGTTTCCAACTGTGTGAGGCATGGGAACCAACTGAGGAACTCGTGGGAAACGGGGTGATCTCACTGCAGGGCATCCTGGAGATGCCCACTTTTGGAAGGACTGTCCAGCTGATGTGACCATATCCTGCTGACTTTGGGAGGGCTCAGGGTCTGGGCCCAGGTGTCTTGCCCAGTGGCGTTGAACTGAACGTGGTGCACGTGATTCGAGCCATGTACTTGCTGATACAATTTTACGTGGGCAGACGTGTGTAGGTCAGAGTGAAACAAAACAAAACAAAGCGAGAAAGTCCAAGGTAATTGCCTCCTAATCAATGACACATTTACAAGGAATTCAGATCTTTACACATCTTGGCAGGGGAGAGCTTCATTCCGAGATATATCCAAAAATGTGTTCCTCTAGCCTTAACAGATAACAATAACACTCTAGTGTCTCCAAAATATTTGCAGGCAGTGTAAAGGACATGTTCTTGAACCATTTTTTTAAATCACAATTTTAAAAAAAGAGTAGCTTTACAAAACATGCAGAAAACACTCAACAACCACTGACTGTATTAGTTATAGCCTAAGAGCATCACAGATGTGATCTCAAGAATCTTTGCAGTTTCCCTAAGCTCTAGAACTCTGTGACTATGCGCATTTTACTGTTAAGAAAACTGAGACCTGGTATGGCAAAAGCAGCTTGCCAGCATCTCACAGCTACTCACTGCTCAGCTGCCATGCTCTGACCAAGCAGAACTCTTCTACCTCCTTGGACAGTGAGATTTCTTGCCTCTGGGCCTTTGCTCTTGTCCTTTCTGCCCACCTTGGCTCAGTTAAATATCATTGCCTTCAACATTGTCATCCTCCAGGCATCACTGTGGTCCTTCTAGCCTCTACATCCTTGCTGGGTTTTCCCAGGAGCACAAACAGGACCCAGATCCATCCTTCCCTGAACCCACCCTATCCCCTGCCCCGCATATTCTAAACATTGGGATTAATTATTGACTGAGTGAATTATCTGCAACAGATTTTTTTTTTTCTTGAAAGAAGCACATATATCACTGCACAAGAAGTATATCTGAGTGTTATAACTTTTTTTGGAGAATGTTTTGGTCTCTGTGAAACTATGTTTTAACCTGGGCTGTCTGTTTATCCTGACTGATTAGTGGGAAATGGTTAATAAAGGACCAGTTAGCCTTTATCCCAGACCCAGGTAATGGGCACATTTAGGGGGAAAGAGGGAGCAAAATGACAGGGACAAAGCATGACCACGTTAACTGCTCAGATACTGAGCACTCACACCTGCACGTCCAGAGCCACTTTCCACACTTTTACCCATTTTGGCCCATTTATTCCTCAACACAACCCTGTAAGGTAGGCTCTGTCATCACCACCATGTCACAGATTGGGACACAGAGGTGCAGAGAGCTGCAGTGACTTGCCCAAGGCCTCTCAGTCGGGAAAGGGCAGAGGCAGGACTGGGCTCCTGGTCTGCCTGGGTCTGATGGGAGCTGGTTGCAACATTGTGAAATGTTTGTGGGGGTCAAAGTTGGGATGCTCATAGCTGGCAAAGGGGACCTCTCTTTGGAAAAATGCCCTGATAAGCTGCTGGGACAGAGGTGAGGCTCAAAGAGTTGAGCAAGTGTCAGACTGCTAGTGAAAGAAATGAGAGGAATTTTGTTTTTGTCCTTAAAAGGAAGGGGAGAGAAGAGAGCCAATGCCCAAAGGCCAGAATGCTGCCTGCGTCATGTGGCCAGGTACTGATCTCTGGGCCAAGAGGCCAAAAGAGCTCAGGAGGCATCTTGTGTCGCCAGGTGGTGCCAGGCTCAATGCCTCCCTGTGGTGTCCAGCAGGGGTCCAGGAACCCCTACTAGCCTCACTAGTGAAGGGGGATTGTGTGAGTGTGTGTGCAGATGGAGATGGGGATGATGGCAAGGACCAGAGAGCACAGGGCAAGAGCAGGAGGCTGGAGGCATAAGTGGTGGACACTTGTTCAGAAACCGGGGGAAGGACTATGGATCTACACAGGGTGTGGAATAGTGGAGTACCTGGAATCTACCCAGATCTCAGAGGCCTGGGAGACCCTGGCCGATGACTGAGTTCTGCACACATGGTCCAGAGGTGTTTGGGGAAGCAGAGTGGTCTCTGTGGGCTGAGTCCTGGGGAATGGCAGGAACTTATTGGCAGTGGCTGGTCCTGGCACAGCGTTGTGGTGCCTTTCTTTTTCCTCTTTCTTAAGTATTATCATCAACACAAAGCAACAAAACAAATACTTTAGAAAGGGAAAAAACACTCTGCTTTTTCATATGGACTCTCTTCTAGTCCTTATCCACACATAGTAGCAGTTTAAGAGTCCCTGCCATTCTGTATCTAGCTTTTCCTTTTAACATTTTAGTTTAAGCGTTTTTCCATAGAGCTGGGCCATCCTCGTGATGTGTACCTATTTTCAAGGTGGTGATGTGGAACCAGTGCAGGTCTGGGGTCTGGCTGACCTGGCTCTGTCATTTTACTCTATTTACACTGGGCCACCCCCCAGCAAGTTACCTGGCTTCGGTTTCCTAAACCCTCCGGTGGATTCTGTTCACACACACACACACACACACACACACATCCTACACCACTCTCTGTCCTGCTTAACCTAAGTCGGCTCAAGTGGAATATACTCTTGCTGTCTGACTCTGAGGAAGCCCTGATGACATCGGCTTCTGTAAGTGCCGTAGGAGAGGAAAGTCTACCTTCCCTGAATTCCCACTCAAGTGCACGGCTACTTTGCCTCGGCCCCCACCTCTGGGCGCTTGCAAAACTGAAAAACTTTGGTCCGGGAGAGTAAACTTCTGGAGCCACAGCCCGGGAGCGACTAGACGAGAGTGACCCCAGCCGCCCTCTCCTCAATTAAGTAGGCGCTTACCCTTTGATTGACAGGGGGAATCTCCAATGACGTCCAGGGGAGGTCTCTTTGGCGCGCTGGGGGGCGTGCCGCTTCGTCACTCCTCTGGCCCAATCAGAGTTCCCAGAGGGACTGCGGGGCGGCGCCCGGCGCCCAGCAGCCAATGGGGCGAGCACAGCGGGCGCGGCGGGGGCGGTGCGCTCGGGGCTGGCGGCAGAAGCGGCCGCGGCGGAGCAGAGCAGGGCAGGGCCGGGCTGGGCGTCGCGGCCGGAGCGAGGGCGGGAGCTGGGCCGGAGCCGGAGCCGGGACTGGAAACGCAGTCACAGCAGGAGCTGGGTGCGCGGCGTGTCGGAGGCGAGCGGCGGCCTAGGTGAGGGGCGCTCCGCGACGGTTGGGGCTCAGCGGGCGGACGCGGGCGCTGGTCGGCGGCTGGGCCCGCGCCCTGTCAGGCCGCCGCGCCGGGGCCGCGCTCCGAGCCCAAGGGCAGCCTCTGGGGCCGCGCCGCCGGCGCTCGAACTTCCTGTCGCTGTGGGAGGGGGTTGTGTTCAGGGGCCACAGCGGGCGCTCAGGGGCGTCCGGGGGGCGGAGAGGACGTCGCGGGGCATCTAGAGGGCCAGTGGGCTGGGCTTGAGGAAGGCTGGGGGCCGAGAGGTTTGGGGTTGGGGCGGGGGCGCCACAGAGGAGCGGACGAGTTCTCGGGTTGAGGGCTTGCTGGAGGGAGAAGTTGGGGAGCGGGGCCCGCGGCGGGTCAAAGGGCTGCTGCAGCAGGGGAGGTAGAAGACTACAGGAGAGACTTAAGGAGGGGAAGCGGGGAGGCCGAGGGGTGCAAGGGTTTACCGCCGCGCCGGAGGAGAGGGGGCTGGTAAGCGCCAATTAGAGGGCAGGGCTTGGTCCGAGTGTGGTCTGGAGCGGACGGGGCGGCCAGAGCAGGCAGGACACTTAAGCGGATGCGCTGATTTGGGGCGCTTTGATGACCATCCTCCATTTCCTTCCTTCCCACCCTCCCTGTCCCTCTCCTATGGTGGGGTGGGGTGGGGTGGGGTGGAGTGGCACTCCCTCTGTGAGCAGGTCTTAGGGCTGGGGGAACAGGCAGGAGAAGCTGAGGGTGTTTGTCCGTTTGCCCCTTGGAATTTTCTCAGACTGTCATTTTTAGAAACCTATGCACCCATCCTCTTCTGGTGTTTCCAGCCTGCTGGGGCATCCAAAGAGGCCCGGGATTGGAGAGGTAGTGATTTCTGCTGCTCAGTTTCAGTGGCTCCTTGGGTTTTGGCTCCACCAGAGAAAGTCCGTTTTCTTAGAGGAAGCTGGTCAGGGAATCGAGCTGTGCTGTCGCCTGGGGTCCCACACAGCTGCAGCCTTTGAGGATACTGCTCCCCGGTTGGGTGGCCTTCAGCTGGGGTGTGTGCACCATTCCTGGGCCTTGTCTTCTCTCTTTTACCCCAACTGTCCTGTGCTTCTGTGGTTAAGGAGGGTTGGCTGTTCAGAGTCTCCACGGCTACTCATTACACTGTTTACCAAACACTCCCTGGCTGTCCTGATGAAAATCAGGAGGCCAGCTCAGAGAATTTAAACCTGGGCCACAGGCAGTGAACTCATACCAGTTCCTTCCCTTCTCTGCGGTCAGTTCCTCTCCAGTTATCCGAATATGCTGAAGTTCTGTTTTAACCCTCCTAGAATCGCCAGGTTGGAGGGCAAGGGAACGAACCAGGTGGGCTCTGTTGAAATGCCGGACCTCTCCTTGCCTGAAAGTTTTTATTCCATTTGATTCACAAGCCTGCCTGCAGCCTCTCCATAGAGGCATTGAATGGAAGCCAGTGCAACTGGGGTTTCTCTTGATTCACATGGGAAACAATAATCTGTGTGTATTTAAACTTAATTCTAGAGTTTCGCAATCTCCTTGGAGAGGTTATATTAGTTGAGATATGAGACCCCTGCATCAAAAACTTTTCTGTGGTGTGTTTTTCTTTTGACAATTGTCTTGAATCTTAGAAGAAACTGGCCATTAGGCTGACGATATTTGTTACTTGGGAAAGTAGTGTAACACGGAGGAGTAGATGAGTGATTAGGTCTGCACTCTTAATTCACTTTTTTTGGAGAAGAATAAAAACTCATTTGAATGGAAATGTCACTCTTAGCTCATGCTGTTGGGGAACTGGAATTTTATTACTTTCAGTTTCAAATGTGTAAGGCTGGTCATAATATTTAAATAATCTAAAAGTAATGCACATGCAAAAAACAGTTTCTGGGTTTTGAACACAGCTTGCTGCTGGGAGATTAAGTTGGCTTTCTCTGGTCCTGGATGCCTAGTCCAGATCACTGATGGCCAGTGATTTCTGGGGTGGGAGCTGAGGTGCATTTGTCCTTAATTCTCTCATTTCTTTATTCACTTGGAAGTCTGTGCAGACCAAGTCAAGGACATGATGCTCAGGTTTCCTGCTTCTGACTGGGTCATCAGTTGATTCCAGGATGTTATGAAACATCAAAACTACGGCATAGGTTCCTTAATAATAGTAATGGCGCCTGTGTTTATAGAGATCACAGTAGCATTTACCAAGTGCTCTCTGGCCACCCTTACCTGAACCTCCCATCTGACTTTGGCCTGCCTTATCTGCCATCAGATTGTGTTGGTGGCTTTGTGTAGGCCACCCTGTAGATTATTTGGGTAATGACCACATTTACATCAGCGATAGTGCTGCCTCAGTTTTTTTCCAATTAGATTGTTTGGAAGTGTGGCTGCATACTCGAAGGCAGTGCAACAGTGCCTTAGTTATGAAGTCACTTTGCATTCCACAGGTAGAGATCTTTCTTTATGGCCCTGGCAGTGATCCTTTACATACCTGAAAGCATGTCAGTGCCTGAAAACTGATTCCAGATGGGCCCAGTGGTGGTCCCTGGGATGGCTGTGTAGGAATTCCTTCAGATTTTTAGTATTCAGACAATTATGCTATGCTGACTGGAGATAATCTTAAATGAGGAATTCTCAAAAGTATTCTGTACAATACAACATTCTTGGCATACGTGTCGTTCCAAAGGTCACTATTTGAGGGACGACGGCCATCTAAGAGTACAGGTTTTGGTATTTTGGTTAAAAACACAAGACAACAAAAACTTCTCACTTAAATTATATATTAACTTGTATTTATTCCCATGATTGTATATTTATCTGTTTGCTTAATAAAACAGAGTATAATGTAGTCTGGTTTTTTTGTTTGTTTGTTTGTTTTCTAAAATCAGTCTTTATTTTCAATATTAAAATATCATTTGAGTATTTCTTGACAGTAGGCACTGAAAACAAGATACAAGAATATAAAAATGAATAAAATACTGTCTAAATGATCACAGATCTCAGCAAGAAGCCTTAAGAAAGAAAAATAAGGATGGAAATTTTTCTATAACCTTAGAAACCACGGTGTGGTGGTTTGTATAACATACTCTAAGGCTACATGAGATTTATGTGACTTTTTTCCTCCTGGAATGTGGAATGGTAGAGTGGGAAGAGCATGGAGGGAGACTAGGAGCCTTGGGCTCTGTCCAGCCTTTTCCTTATTAACCCTGAGGCCTGGGACAATCACATATCTAAGGTCTCAGTTTTCATGTTTGTAAAAGGAGGATCTTAGAAGTTCTTATCCTTTTGAGAATCTGATAACAATATGGACTGCTTTCCAGAAAGCACACTTGTGGGCAGCATCAGAGGCCTGGACCCCAGATTAGGAACTCCTTGATCACCCCATCTGTAAGCTCCCTCTCACCTCTGATACTCTGTAATCCTATTTTCCTGGTCATCTTTGAGCTAATAATAATGATGACTGGTATTTATGGAAGACACATTCCAAAGCATTTTCACCTCTCACTTTTTTGTCCTTAAAACATTTCTGAGAGGTGTGGGTGGTGGTGGATATTCTTTCTTATGATGAAGAAAGGGGTACCAGACCTGGCCGCCACTTCAGTAGGATCACACAGCCAGCAGCCTGTCTGGGACCAGAATCAGGGCTCCTGGTTGCCAGTGTGGGGTTTTTCCATTAGCTTTTGCTTCCTTGGTGGTTGTCATTATGAGTTATGTTTGGCAGTGTAAATATCCCAGAATGTGTCACTTGCAGAGGAAATATTTCTTCATCTGTTGAAAGGACTGTTTTTTTTTTTTTTTTTGTCTGAATTTGGGTAACTAAACACCTTTCTGCCTGTCAAAAGTTTACTTATTTTGTTTTTGTTATTTTTGTGCCATGCTTTCCACAGGGAAACATTTGTGGGACTTGGGTGTTTTGAGCAGACTTGTTTAATGTTTATTGATTAAAGAGTACACTGAGATGATTACTTCTCAGTTGCTTGGCACTTGAGAAACCTGTGAAATAAATGTTAACTGAAAGTTCCAGATGTTTCACTTGTTTAATCAAATATGTCCTCACAGATGAGACTTTCCCCGCAGCCTGAGAGGCCCCTCCCTGGGCCCAGGCTGCTGGGTAGTTTTGAGAGTTGGGTATGGATTGTGCCAGTGACCATGGTTGTCAAACAGTGGCTTCTTGTGGCCTTCTGGCCAGATTTTGAATGTTTTAGGGACTGTTCCCCCCCCCCCCCCCCCCGTTTATTAACAGAGTACAGAGTATCAGCTATATGAAGAGCTCATGCATGCAAAAGAGCACTAAACCTTAGAGCCTCACGGGTGTTAGATGGTTTATTACTGATGAAAAGAATCATCATAATAAAGATGTTTTGAATGATCAGACATGGAGGTAATAGGATGGTATACAGTAGGTATCAAATGTAGTATATATGTGTGTCCTCCTGTCCTCCTGTTATGCTCTGTCTGATACCTGTAGGGAGACTGGCCAACATCATTCCCTCTCCAGACACGGAAAAGGATATTTGCTCATTTCACGATGCACTTCTTTAGAACACTGGAGAGGGTAAGGCAGACACGCACAGCCTCACTGGCATTGGATATAAAGCCTGATGTCATGTGTCAGCTTCCATAGGCAAATTGCTTGCCAGAGAAGGAATTGGTGGAGGTTAAAGGCAGGCATTGAATTCAGAACATTAAGCAATAGGAAATCATCAAAAGTAGAAGCCTGGTCAGCAGATGAGGCTGTCAGAGGGCAAGGCCCATGATGAAGTGTAAACTCCAGGTTGCTGCCGCTGTGCAGGGATGGCGTCCACTTAACTACATGACCGGCTGTAATGCCTCCTTTGTTAGCTCTGCTAGTATTTATGGGCCCTTCTCTGACCAGGAAACTTGCATCTGTGGGCTCTTTTTTCCTGTGGCCTGTCGTCTGCGATTTAAATATTGATAGAGTGGCAGAGTTGTCAGCAGTGAGCTGGGTACTCCCTTAGGCTGCTGTGTCAGTACCTGCTTTTCATTTAAATTTCACTCCTGGGGCTGAGATTGTTTGGAGGGAGTGTGTGTGGGTGAGGGGAAGTGGGCAAGGCAGGTTGAAGGGAGCCTTCCTTGCCACTGAGTGTGTGGTGCTCTGACACTTGGCTGTATGCACAGTTCTGGGATCGCAAGATTAAGGTGACTCTTGATCAGGAGGTGGCCTCAGAAGCAATCCTCCCATCTTTGTGACAGTAGTAGATAGGAGTGTGTACAAAGTAGGGACAGACAGAGGAGGGCGGATCTGACTGCTCTCAGGACACTGTAGAGAGCTGACCTTCAGGGAGGTGACGAGTGGTTTTGCCACTCCCCCGGCACTCTCCAGGTGGTGATGACTGGAAGGAGAGTCCCAGGCAGAGACACGGAGTTGTGAAGAACATGGGGGTGTGAGAGGGGCCGCTGAGGGGGGAGGTAGACAGGCTTCAGGTTGTGTGACCTGCCTTGCAGGCCCAGCTCAGGCCCTCCTGGAGGATGGAGTTCAATGGACAGCTGTTTTGAGTAGTAGACACAGAAACTGCGCAGTGGTGAGATGTCCGTTGAGAAGTCGGGGATGCAGATGGGGGAGGGTGATTCAGGTAGCTCATTTTAACAAAGGTCATCTGTGTCCCTGGAGGCTCCAGGATTACCAGGGAAGTTCTTAGGAAGCAGTGCCAAACTCTAATGAGAGGGGCTTCCGGAGCAGGGCTGCGTCAGTCTTGACTCAGTGTCTTTGCTTGCATTTACGTTTTTAGTTGGTAATATAGCAGCTGCCTGGGTTCTGCTTCTCTTTTCATATGGTTTATGTTCACAAATCCATGCAGTTAGTATGTAACTTTTACCACCAGTTCTTGCAGAAAAATATTGCAGTAAGGTATAGAAGGTAACATGGTTTCAGAGCCACACAGCCCTGGGTTTGAGTACCAGCTCCACAACTAGGTAACTGTGGTCTTCCTTGGCCAAATCCTTCAGCGTCTCTAAACCCAGCATACTGACAGTCCCTTCCTCATTCGACTTGGGGAGGGTGATGTGAAGGAATGGACTGCAGACCCCCATGCCTGGTCCATGGAGCTGTAACTTTGGTATCACTCAAAGTGCAGTGTCTACTTAGGTGAACTCACTAATCAAGTGAAACAAATCTTTAAAGGGTTCAAAATGATGTTGTATTATCCAATTTTTGAAAATCCTTCTAAGATGTGTTATTCTTTCTGAGCCTAGGTGTATTCAGTATACTTGGACCTTTCCTTGGTGGCTCGGGGTCACAGGGATGCTGTTGGGGTGGTTGATGAGGATGGAATACCCTCCCATTTTGCTATGTAGAAGGTCTTGTCTCTTCTCTCGCTAGCTTCTCTCTGATTCTGTCCCGTTTGTGGGAGTGAAGCCCTGAGGATGATCTTATGCTCTCTGAGTTTTGAGGGCAGCCCTGCCACACAGAGGCCTTGCTCCTGTCTGGGTTGGCGATTCTATGCTTGAGTTGAATGTTACTTAAGTTATAGAAAGCCTTACCCTGGGGTGAGGGGCTGTCGTTGTGACTAGACTTAGTGACTCTCAGAATTGGAAGGGACCATGTGTGATGATGACAATAGCTCATACTTAGATGATGAAAAATATAAAGAGTTGAAAAAGCAAATTGTAAAGCTATATGTACACTTATCATGTGTAAAGTATTAAAATAATATACAGCAACTATAGTTAAAGGTTGTAGAATTATGGAAAATTTCTCCTTGATTTCCAAACTGTTTCATTACGGTTTTACTTTCAGAATTAACATTTTAAGTAATAACTCAACTCTATAGTTAAAATATATATATATATGTATGTGTGTGTATATATATGTGTATGTATATATATGTGTGTGTGTGTGTGTGTGTGTGTGTGTGTATATATATATATATATATATATATATATATATATATATATATAAATGGCTTGGTTGGGTAGGCATTTTCAGTTTATAAGGAACTTTCCCATAATCCTCATTTTGTTTTCAGAACAGCTTTGTTGGTTTGCTCCCCTCTTCATTGCTCAGAGGCTGAGAGGGGGAACCAGAGGGTCCGTGGTTTTACTTAAGCTGGCCAGCCAGGACCCCCATATGGGCCTCAGCCCAAGTCTGTAGCTCTAGGGAGCCTAGTGATGGGGATCTCTGCTTGGGCCTGCAGGGTGGTTTTTAACATATAGAATAAACTGTGGCTAGTACTTTGAAGTTTCCTATTGAATAAATGAAATTTTATTATTATAAAGTGATATCCAAGCCGTAGTTTGTGAACATTTTCATATTTTATACCACTTTTGAGTTCCATTGTATCCAATTATGTTGTCGCCAACTGAGTGTGCCAAGTCTGTGAGTTGTGGTCCTCAGAGGAACCGCAGAGCAGGCTCCACACCCCACGTGGACCTCGAAGCCTGCTATTAGTGGATTTTGTAGCTGACTGATTGCTAGAGGATGGAGCTGGCCTGCCTGGGCACTGTTTAGCTTGGACGTGAGATATTTTAATAAGGAAGAAATTGTGACCTCTGCACCCATGAAGGTATCATCAGCTAAGGAGCCTGGGCAGCCAATAAGGAGGCGGGGGGAGGGTAGGTAGATCAGGGGTTGTGGGGTCACCATCTGGGATAGATCTCTGGGTTCTGGGGTTTCTGAGGGACCATACAAAAAGCTTTACACTCCTGCTCATTTAATTCTTGCAACAAGATGGTTAACTCCACTTCACACGAGTAAAGCAAAGCTCTGAGAGATGAAGTGACCCTCACAGGGTCCCCTGCAGAGCTGACCCTCAGCCTGACTCCGAAACCATGCTCATCACTCATCTTGCTGTCTTGATTAAGTGGATTCTGAGTCACTTGCCCTCAAATATGAAACAAATCTTTTAAGTTAATCTTCCTTCCCTGCTTCTCAGAAACATAGAAAAGAGGCAAGTTGTGTAGTCTTTTAAGATAGGATCTATGCCTACAGCTAACTTGGTCAAGATAATCCAAAAGTTTGCAGTAATTTATGCAGCAGGGAGATGAGGGCAGAGAGGGAGAGGCTTCTAAACAGCCCAGCCGGGATCCCAGAGCTCCTCACTCAGGTGGGAGTACCCTTGCCTCACCTTCCACTAGCTGCATTTTAGAAGGTGTGTCATATGATTAAAAAGGCACTTAAGGGAGAGGAGATTACATTTCTGTAAAGCTTTCATTTTATACTACACTTTGTAAGATTGTGAGAGGTTCACGTTTTGTTGACATTGTGATATCAAATGAAGGTTTTCTGTGCAGGTAAATTAGAGCAGATGTTTGTTTTTCATTTTTGTGTCAAAAGGCTTATTTTATTTTACTTTATTTTGCTTTCTTGTCTTTAGGTCTTTTAAAAAACTGAAGGTACAATGTAGAAAATGGAGTTTCTTTGAATAAAGAAGACTTTTTATTTTACTTTCCACATGAATGGGGATTTTTATGTATCTTAGAAGCAGTAACTGCCACTATTTCAAGCTTCAGAAGAGGTGAGAGAGCTGTATTGCCTCTGTCCATCCTCACAGCAACACTCACCACTACAGGTTCTAGTTTGAACATGAGGATGCTCCTGGTAGATCATGTGCTTAGTCCAAGGTCATCCAGGTTGTAGTAAATAGGGGAGAGGATTTGAAGCCTGCACTGGCTACACGTGCCTGTCCCCTTTTCATCAATCTACATTGTGACAATTGTATTATTCAGATTCCCTTAAATATTTTATCAACTATTTTCCAATGTTTTAATTCTTTAAAAAGATATTTAATGGTTGCATAATCCTGTTAATGTAATGAGATTAAAACATTCCCCTAATGATGGGCATTTTAGGTTATTTCCACTTTTTTTTTTTTTTTGGCTATTGTAGATGAATTCACAGTTTATAATCTCATTTTTCTTTTCTTTTCTTTTTTTTTTTTTCATTTGTGTAACTAGTTCCTGGGTATAAATTCCCAGAAATAGAAATCTTAGATTAAAAGATCTGAACATCTTAGAATGTTTTCAAAGCCTACTTTGTTGCTTCTGGGTTTATCTTTCTGATATTCATGGATGAAAAAAATTGACGGATTTTTTTTTCCCTTTAAAATGCTTTGACCTTTAGAACTTTCAAGTCTCTGTGAGATAACTTTTGTGAGGTTTTCTTAAGGGAGTTGCATTTCCTCCTAAGTTTTTGGATATTAGTTTTACTTGAATTAGATGCTTTACTTTCATAAGCAAGAAACAGTCTTTAAAAAAGCCCTTACTACTGTATTAATCACCTGAGCTAATGTTCTACATTCTCAAGGTTGTAAGTGCTTGTGGTTGCATTCCTTCCTCAACTCAGCTGTCATGATACTCTGAACCACAGTCTCTCTCCGAACTTGGTCTTGTTTTCTTTTCCTCACTTGAAATACGCGTATTGGGAAAGACGGTGCAAGGCTGTCTGTGTTGGTGTAGTTCGTACATCAGGGCCGCCTAGGGGATCTTGCGACCCTTTGGGTTTTGCGTGGGTAGCTCCTAGATGCTGCTCTCCTGGAGGCTGCCAGCTCTGCCTTTGCTGGAGGCAGACATCTCAGAGAAGTCCTGGGGGCTTTATAGTGTTGGTGCCTATGCATTTTTTCTTTTTTTGGCCTGTTTGTTTTCCTGTTCTGAAGTCACTCTGCCCTTTGCCATGTCCCTTCACCATGCGCTGGCTGACTTTTTCACCTTCCACTGTCCCTTAGGTATTCACCTGCAGACTGAGTAGAGTCTTGTTTTCCTGGTGGCTCATTTCTGAGGGTCAGCAAAGGAAAAGGTGCTTAGCAGGGACAAGGAGGGCCCCAGAAGCAGTGACCAGACCTCAACTCTTGCCCTTAGGTCCGTTCCTTGGATTCCTGCTGTGCCTCCATTGTACTCCTCCACCCCCAGGAGGCTGCTTCCTCTGTAGTTCTCTGGCCTCATTGTGGGCAAAAGGTCCTCTTTTCTTGGTTCCTCTTATCCTAGCTAAGAAAGGCTGAGATTCACAACAAAACAGAAGGACATTACTACATACTAAGGTAGACGTAGAGGAAATAATCACAAACAACACAGGAGCATAACGAGAGTTTTGTTTCTCAGGCACAGTGGGTTTTGACGCCGGCACTGTAGGGCTAGTCTGATTGCATTGGTTCAGCCAGGTGCTGCCTAGTTCCTGCTTGCCCTTTCCACCCCTGTTTATTCTGTCAATAAACCCAAATTTTAGAGTAATGCTTTGCTTTGTGCTTGGTAGTCTGTTTTTATTACAAGCATGGAAGTTGTACTTTGCCCTGGTTTCCACAGATGCCTAAACATGTCTAAGTTGGCTGTTGCCTAGGCAGCTGGCTGAGCTGTTGGTTGTATGTGTGATGAAGGCTCTGGTAGATGCTGGATGGGGGTCCCAAGACATCCTTATGGCTTCTCAACTAAGCTGGGTGGTAACTGCCGAGCCCCAGAGACATATGCTCTTAGCTTCCCTTTGTCCTTTCCACGCTTCCCATTTTATTTCCTGAGAAATCTCTGCCCAGCTGCCCCAGCTTGGCAGGGTGTGGCATGGAATGGAATGGGGCTACTTTATTTCAGGACATGGACCTTTGGACCATAAGGCACGGTTCCTTAGCAGCCCTTGACCCCAGCTTTACTCTGGGTTGGACAAGTACATTTTGTTCCATTATTTCTTCTGCTTCTTAGAACTGGGGCAGGTTGCTGGAGCCTAGAGCTAGGCCTTGCCTGAGAGTTGCACAGAGAAAGGGCCTTGCAGTGGGGCCAGAGGGGTAGTCCTGGCCACATGGAAGTCATGGGGGACATGGCTTGATTGAATCATTGGAGTGCTGCAGGATGCCTCCTTTTATGAAAACTGAGTGCAGTGGTTGGCATAGTAAGTTCCAGACTTTCGTTATTTTGTTTTGGATTTCTTTCTTCCTTTCTTGCTCTTGCAGGTGTGGATCTGAAGTTGCCTGACTGCAGGTGAGCTGGGCTGGGCTATCTCATTGTCTCCTTTTAAAGCTCAGACAAGTCACCCTCGAAGGTTTTTGTCTGTTTGTGTGTGCTCATCTCCAGAATTGCTACTTTGAACCTGTGCGTTTTTGTCTGTAACTTCCACCAGGAACTTGCAGGTTCATGAAATTTAGAAATAGTTGAAAATAACATAATCTCTTAACTAATAAGTAAAGAGGCAGTGGGAAAAAACCCACAAACCTTTAAATCCTTGTCTTACAAAAACTGAATGTTAGTGTGATTGGAAAAATTGGAGGTCCACTCTCACGAAGTGAACTCTGTCGCTCCCTCAGAACTCCTGAGGGGTGGGTAGAAGGGTGGAGGTGGCAAATTGGCAGTATCCACAGAGGCTGCAAAGTCCTGCTCCCTGGTCCCTCTGCAGACTCCTGCTGTTGATGGAGGGCTGGCTTTTGGGGCCCTGACCTGGTCCAAGGTTGCTTTCCCCTGTGGGAGAGCCTTCTGGGAGCAGTGTGTCAGGGACAAACCCTGCTGAGTTCTGGTCATGGGACAGTCTGGTGTCCTGTTCTGCAGGTGTATGTAGCAAGTTTCTTATGTAAGGAACTCTGCAGGCAGGTTACCCAGTTCTGCAATTTATTGTGGGTCCTTGGGCAAGTTTCTGCATCTCTCTGTGCCTCAGTTACCTCACCTCTAAAATGGGGATGATGACAAGACTGTTGTGAGGACTGGATGAATATGTGTCCTGTACTTGGTTGGGACAGTGCTGCACTTAGAGAGCATTGTTTAGTGCAGCCATTGTGTACCTCCAAGCCTCCCAACTGTCCTGCCACATGACTCTTTGATTCCCCCTTTACAGTTGAGGAAACAGGCTCACAGAAGCTTAATAACTCCCCAGGCCCAGATCTGCCTTAAAGTGCTCTGTTCAGTGCATTGGTGGTTCCCCACAGGGCCCCTGGTTCTCCAGGAGCTTAGAGGATGATTACAAAGGGACTGCTGGCTCAGGGCTGTACCTACCAAGTGTGCTTTGTAGATAGATTTTTTTTTTTTAATGCCCTTGTACACACACAAAGACACACAGACACACAAAATATATATCGGTTCTTTATAAAAATAATGCTGTGATTTGATTAGTAAAATACCAATTAATTTTAAAGCTTGAGTTTATAGTAACCTTTTATCACCTTGATTCCATCGGTCATTGAACGCTGAAAGTACTCTCATCCAGGTATCGAAGGGCCTTGTTAGTTTTAACAATGGATCCTTTTTGGGGTAGGGTTCAGTAGATGTTTATTGTTTCCCTTTTCTTGCCCTGTACTTTGGTGTATGTCCTTCTGTCTGGCATCTGCATGCCTCCTCAAGGGTCAGGCATGTTGGGGAGATAGAGTCCTCAGTGTGGCTGGGCTGAGTTGTAACCTGGAAGCAAGATTGGGAGCTCAGAATCCATACCAGGTTCAAACAGGAGTGTCTAAAATCTCCTTGGGAGCAAAGAAGGTGCTTTACATCTGAGGGGTCTTGAAGGAATTCTGCTGGATCCCTCAATTCTCTGAGGCACTGATTCTGGTTCACCCTCACTAGACTCTTCTAGGCTGCCTTCCTGGTGCAGAGTGATTTTTTTTTTTTTTTAAATTCAATAAATTCCTGCTTCCTCCTTAACCTGGGGCTCTAGTTGCAAAGTATGTTCCCGAATCCAAACCACAGACTTAAAGGCTGGGGCCTGCCCTGTAAGCTGCTGGTTGCATGGTGGTTGGCCCCTGAGAAGCCTTCTGTTTTCTAGGAAAGCTCTCCTCTTTGTTAGATCTTGCTGTGTAATTTTTCTGCTGATCTCACCTAACCTTGGTCATTGGTGTTCTGAGATACGTGGTTGAAACTCAGCACTATGTTTCTTGACCTGTCTTTGCTCTCAGAAACTCTTCTGAGTTTCATGAAATAGATCTCCCCTTCCCTCAATGGACACAAGCATTTTTGCTTGCAATTCTGACAGGTTCATAAATGCCCATTCAATATTGAACAAATATTTGAACTTTTGTCACGTGCCAGGCACAGTTCTAGGCACTGGGGTTGCAGCAGGAACACAATAGATGAAGACCTTACATTCCAGTCAGGGGAGACAGACCATGGTTAGATAACTCATGTCCTGTGTGGAGGGAAGGCCAGCCTGGTGGGCCGGAGCGTCCAGGCCTCATCCTGCCTGCGTGGGCTAGGCTCACTGCCTACCTCCCAGTTCCCTTCCGACTTTCACCTTCCTGAACGGGTTTTTGGTATCACCATCATTGTCATGAAGATTTTTAAAGATTTAATGTTTGTTGAGTGTGCTGTACCTACCAGCTCTACTTTTCCATGCACGGTTACACTTATCCTTACGACAACTTCGCAGGTGGAAAGCTGGCCTTAGCGAGATTAAGTGACATCCATCAGAGCTAGGAAGTGTGGTGCTTTTCAATCAGCATGCAGCTTGGGGTTGTGGAGTTCAGCAAGCCAGTCTTGAGGATATCATCAGAAATGGCAGCAAAAAATTGTGATCATTTTCTCCTGGACATGTCCATTCTGTCTGGTTCCTTTAGCAGTCAGAAATTTAATTTTTTACGACTATGATAGCAAATTGCCTTGCTCAGGGATGGGAAGATGAGTGGAACAAGCTTTCAGGTCTCTACATGGTAGACATTACAGACACTTGAAGTTACTATATATATATAGTGTGTGTGTGTGTGTGTGTGTGTGTCTGTTAGCAAAATTGCATAATTCCATCCTCAGCCCAAATAATTGCCTCATGAGTGACATTTATAGTACACATTATGTAGTACTTGGCTGAGGAGATTTATATGCACACTGGTTTTTCCACACAAGACAGTTGTTTTCTTGTTTTAATTTTTAAGGCACTACCCAATGAACAGAGTAACTTCCTGAAAAGTTGCTTTAAAAAACTTTTTATCCTCTGCAGAGGGTGGAACGAAACAGTATTTGTGATCTTGACTCAGCCCCTGACATAACAGAATCATTATTCTGACTAGAAGTTTGCAAGTTGCCATCCTCCTGGCATCAACAGCTGCTAGTTCTTTATTTACACTTAATAACCTTGTATCTCTGCTTCCTTCTAAGGCGTGCCACAACTTCATGTCAACACAAAACTGCACCTTTAGAGTTATTTTGAAGCATGACTAAATGCCAGGGTGTTTCTCTAAGTTTCTCTATAGTCATCTCACGTCATGGAGGAACAGTTGGACTGTGGGTCTGGCTCAGTGCTAGTCTGATGTTGCAGTTTCCAGCCATTCTTCCTGGGCAGTTGTGTCTGGAGGAGCCCCAAGGCTGAGGGGGCGGGGAAGGGGTTCCTTTGTTGTGTGACCAGGGGGTGATTGTTGGAAGTCAAGCCCTAAGAGAGTCCCGGAGACATTCTAAATGGAGTTTCCAATCTAAAGAGTGAGGCAGGGTAGGAGGATTCTAGCTTTGAAGCCCAGTAAGATGGAGATGGGGGATGGGGGTATGGAGGTGGTTGGCAAGAGAGAACCTGTAGGCTTTCTGAGCGGGGTGGGTTGGAGAAGGCAGCTGTTGTGGCTTCTTTCTGTGGCTGTGGGGCTGTGGCACCAGGGTGGGTGTGTCGCTGGGACTCCTGTCCTGGGCCCTCTTCCAGTGCGACTCTCCCCCCGTCAGGGTGAGGAATCTGAGACCCAAGGGTTGTGCCTACCTGAAACTCATGCCTCCCCTTTCTAGACCTTGCCCGGGGATAGAGGCCCTGGAATCCTCTGCCCCAGGAACCCTAGTCCTGGTGTGAGACCTGTTTGGGCTTCTTCCCTGGCTGTGTCCCACTGAGGGTGGACTGTGCTGTCATGTACATACACCTGCGGCTGAGAGGTGGCCGAATGGTGCCTGTGTGCACAGTGTGTGTGTGGATGGAGCGTGGGTGTGCAGGGTGGGGCGTTCCCATGAGTGTACTGGGGGGTCCTTGTGGTGCAGAACACTGCTTTGGATTCATTGCGTATTTGGCTTCTTGAAATAACAAAGTCCGCACTTATTTATTGAATGCGCTTGTCCCATGCCATCTCTGCTGCTCATGACACCCTGCAGAGCTTGGAGGTATCCTTCCCTGTCTGACAGCTGGGGCTTGGGGAGGTGGATTCAATAGCAGGCCTGTCTGCTGCTCAGTGTTCTAGGCATTAAACCAGCCACCCTGGAGGAGGATTACTTGCACTGTGTTATTTTACCACAGTCTCCTTCTAGGGCTTGGTTGATTGAGGTTTTTTGGATTTTGTTAGCTTTCTGGCACAGTGTCAGAAGGATTCCAGTCTACATCACTATCTTTTTTAGAGCTCATATTTTGTTTTCACTTTATCCATGGATTTTAGCCTGGAAGATTCCCAGTGAACAGTTTTAACATTGTCATATAAAACTTCTTTGCAGCAAAGCGCAGATAGTCTAGCTCGAGGGTAAATAGCTCTTCCTGAAACAAGTCAGTTCACTTCAGCAGCTGCAAAGCAGGGCTCCAGGAACTTTTCAGGGCACATTTTTCTTGTGACTTTTTGTCCTCTGGGAGGGGATGGACACAGTGTCTCGGGTCACTGCCCTAGCTGCAGTGTCCCACGGTACACATGAGCGTCCCAGTGCTGCTGGAGCTGGAGTGCTGCCCCTTCAGAAGTGACTGCCAGGTTGGAGATGGAGAAGAGCTTGGGAGCTGCCTGAGGATGGTGGTGTCCCCAGCCCAGAGGGTCAGAAAAGCTGATCTGAACCCGTGTTCTCACCAATGTGAAAAAAAATGACAATGTAGTTTTTATATGTTAAGGTTAGCAACTGCCTTTTCTTGGGAAGGGCTCTCTTTTAGTATAAGATTGTAACCTTTGTATCTTTTAGTTTTAAGGTGTCTTTTCTTTTGGTGTTGGCAATATGAGCTGGTAGCTTTTACAGAGTATTCTTACTTGACAAAATGAAAAGTTATCCTCATGTCATTCTCCAAAATTTTGAAGTTTTATTAAGTGTAACTAACAAGCAATAAGTTGCACGTATTTAAAGTATACAGCTTGATAAGTTTTGACACATGAACACACCCATTAAACTGTCACCACAATGAAGATAATGAACATATCTATCGCCCCCAAAAGTTTTCCTGAGCTACTTTGTAGTCCCTCTGCCCACCCCTCACTGCTCCCAGAAAACTGCTGATCTGCTTTCTGTCACTATAGATTAGTTTACATTTTCTAGAATTTTACATAAATGGAATCATACTTTTTTTTTTTTAGTCTGGCTTTCACTCAGCAAAATTGTTTTGTGATTTATCTATGTTGCAGCATATACTAATATTCCATTCTTTTTAACCCAGTGTATGGATATGGCCAGTTTGTTTATCCACTCACCTATTGGTGGCCATGTGGACTATTTATAGTTTTTGAGGCTATTACAAAGAAAGCTGCCACGAACATTTGGATACCAGTCTTTGTATGGACACATGCTATCGTAGCTCTTGGGTAGCATGGCTGGGTGATATGGTAGTGTTCATTTAATTTTTTAAGACATTGTCAAACTATTTTCTATTTCTGAAGTGCTGTACCATATTACATTCTCACGAGCAGCATGTGAGAATCCCAGTTCCTCCATGTCTTTGCCAGTACTTGGTATGGACAGTGTTAAACTTTTGCCACTTTGGTAGAGCTGTAGTGGTGTCTCACTTGCTTTTAATTTGCATTTCCCTAGTGACCAGTGATGTTAAGCATCTTTTCATGTGCTTATTTGCTGTCTGTATATCTTCCTTGGTGACCTATCTCTTCAAATCATTTGCCCATTTAAAACATTGGGTTGTTTATTACTTAGCTTTGAGATTTCTTTATATATTCTGAATACAAGTCCTTTATGAAACATATGATTTGCAAGCATTTTCTCCCAGTCTGTAGCTTGTCTTTTCAATCTCTTGACAGTGTCTTTTGAAGAGCAGAAATTTAAAAAATTTGATGAAGTCGGTTTGTTCTCCTGTGGTTTGTGCTTTTTTGGTTGGTGTCATAGCTAAAATCTTTGCCTAACCAAGGTCACAAATGTTTTCTCATATTTTCTTGTACAGATTTTATAGTTTTAGGCTTTACATTTAGTTCTATGATCCATTTTGAGTTATTTTTTGTGTATGGTGTAAGGTGTGGATTGAAGTTCATTTGTTTGCCTGTGGATGTCCAATTTTTTCAGTACTATTTGTTGAAAAGTGTTTCAAATTTGGAGGGTGGGATTTGTAGTTAGTGAAATCCAAAGGTCTGGGGATTGTGGTTCTAGGCACGCAGATCTCTTCCCTCTTATGACTGTTGGTCTTGTTCTCATCAGTTTCAGATAGCCTGGCTTTCTCTTTATTTCATGTGTATCTTAAGTCCCTTGACAACAGAGGTGCTTTCACAGGCTGCCGTATGAGTAAGGGGCTGGGAGGTGCCTGCTGGGATCCCGTATCTCTTCCTCTACTCTGGGCCCTCCAGAGCCCGGAGCACAGAGGCTTTAAGGACTTTCTTGTAGGTAAGTTCTGGGTAGTGTCTCATTTCCAGCCATGACTGGAGGCCTGCCAGGTACAGAGAAATGAGGGGACAATAAACCTTCTGTGCCTGGGTGGGTGGGGATATACCTAGGCTGGGGATGTGCCTACAGCTGAAGAAGGTGGAAGGAGCCATTCCCATCCATGTGTGCTGGCAGCAGTGTCACCTGTCATCAGACTGAGGGAATGTGGCTCCACTGTGTGTCCCTGGTCCCTCTCAGCTCACCTTTATGACCCCAAGTGCAGGGAATGGGTGTTTATTCTTTTCTCTTCAGTCACAAAGGTGCTCGAGAGGGCTCCACCCCTGTACCACTATGCAGCAGCTTCACAGGGGGCGGTAAGATCGTTGTCTGCTTTCTGACCCCTGGGCAGTTGTTGTGCCTCACGTTTGGCTAGTCCTGCCAGTACCATGACCAGCACCTAACAGCCGTGGAGCTTTTCCTCTGCTCTCAGCCCTTTAGTGTATTACCCACTTAGTCCCTACAACAACCCCATGGAGTGGCTGCAGTCCATTTTACAGATGAGGAAACTGAGGCACAGAGAAGGCCAGATGTAAGAAGTCTTTGGGCCATGATTTCCATTACTGAATGTTGGAGGAGGGATTTTGTTTAACATTTTTTTTTAACTCTGATGAAACAAAATTGATGGGGCTCTCACTTCTAAGTCTTTATTTCCTTATCAGCAGTAGAGAGCAGTTGGGCTGTTTGACCAGATTAAAATTCTTTAGTGGCTCCCTGTTGCCATCACAGTAGAATCCACACTTGTGATCTGTCCCTGCTTACCTCTTCAACCTCATCTCTTGCCATACTGAACTTCTTGTGTATTTCCCTCCTCACGTGTGCTTTCCACAAATCCTGTTACATCTGTTGTAAATGTCCTTTCTTCTCACCTTTGCCTGCTAAACTTCTACTCATCCTTCAAAACTCAGCTCTAGCTTCATCCCCCTCCCCCTACCTTAAGGCATCCTGCCCCTGGGCCTGCAGAGTGCAAAGCCTGCACCTGTGCCAGTGCTTCTCATGAATGGCCTGACTGGCTGACTACCTGCTGGTCTTCTCCCACTGGGCCTGGAGCTAGGTGAGGTGGAGGGCAGGGACTGCCATTTACCTTGGAATCCACAGTTCTTAGCTTTGTGCTGGCATATAATAGAGGGCAGACATTTGGATGAACAAGTGTGACATGAATAATGCAAGGACCCTCAGTTCTCAGGCCTGTTGGTTTGTTACCACCTATGAGCACAGGTGCCCAGGCAGCTGGCATGGGGAAAGTAATGTTGATGCATTTAAAAAGCATCATTCAGTGATTCCTTTAAATCCTGAGTGAGGCTTACATTTTTTTTCCCCTCTATGGGAATGAGTTTTCTATTTTGTTTAGAAAAAAAGTGCTTTTTCTTTGACCATCTTTTAGATCATAAATTTAAGTTCCTACATGTTCCCCAGACGTGTGTGGTGCCATTGTAACTTTTGTGGTGAGCTCAGTAAATAATTTGAGTTTTTGAAAATGTTTCTTTGGAATATTGGGGCCAGCATGGATTGATTAGACTAGATCAAATTAGTTTGGTGTTTCTTTTTGAAAGGGAAAGAAGTTTGGTGAGAAATGTTAACTGAACAGTGTTTAGTACAGAGAGCTATTTAGAAGTGTTTTGCTGCGTTTCATTGTAGTTCACATGCCTGTGACTGTGTGGTTTTACTCCTGAGCTGCTGTAGTTCAAGGAGCAGTTAGACTTTTGGCTGATGGACTCTGAGGCTGGACTCTCCTGGGTTGTTGAGATACGAACCTTTGAATTAAATTTTCAGTTCATTGCATGATATATTTTCCCCTTAATTACTCAGAGGCAGGATTGATCAATCCCACTTGTCTACTTTTATATCGGTGTGTATTGAAGGAGGGTCAGAGGGAGGTAAGGGAAACAGAAGGTTGAATTGTATCTTATGAAAATGGGTTCAAGTATTATTTGGTAGTGGTTCACTCCTGCTTTTGGCATGTGCCTGACTTCTGAACATGGTGCGGGTAGGGGTGTGTGCAGTCTTTGTTCCTGAACTCAAAGTGGATGGTCTTAAACCACCATGGTGGGTGGCCAGTGAGATCTCTGAGGGGAAGAGCTAGCTGTGTTTAGGGGTGTTGTCTAGGGGGTTAGGATAGAGTTTTCTGTGGAGAGCTGACCAGCCTGAATGATAACAGTAGGGATCAGTGTTCCAGCACCTTCCAGGTGGCAGGTACTTAGCACACATTTTATCCAACCCTCACAGCAGTGCTTCAAGGCTAATATTGTTACCTCCTTTCTACATATAAGGGAAACAGGTTCAGAGAGGTAGTTAAGGTGTTTGTTCAGCATCACACAGCCAGTAAGTGCAGAGCTGGGATTTGAAGGCATGTCTGTCTTTGCCTTTCCCCTATACCATGGGGCTGGTAGGTATAGCACACTCTTGAGCTCCCTGGCACAGGCCCTTCTCTCAGTGTCCGGCTGCAGAGAAAGTGAAGGTAGCCTGGGATGTGAGCACTTGGCCTCCACTCGCACACAGTTCTGCGTTGCGGTGTCAGTGGTGATGTCTGTGCTGTGTTCATCTGAATGCTGTGATGCACGCTGCTCCATCCTGGTCTGTGTGTGGGGCAGAGATGTGGACACACCCCAGCCATGGGAAGTGTCTTTTCTCAATAACCAAGTGTGGAGGCGGGGATGATAGATTCTTCAGTTGTCAGAGTGGTATGGTGGTCAGCTCTCCACAGAGAAGAGCTCCAGAGGGTCCTGTGGGTGCAGCCAGGAGATGGTAGTCAGGGGAGGCTTCATGGAGGAAGCAGAAATGTCTGTATTTCTCTCTGTGTGTGTATTTATAATTTCTATACAATAAAATTCTCTTGAGAAATTCAGGGACTTTATTATGTAGGTGTTGGGAATCAGCAGAGGTTTTTAAGCAGAAGAGTAGGGTGAGATCAGCTCTGGGTTTCAGGAGCGTTTTCTGGAGTGGATAGGAAAGGGTAGGGCTTGGATGTAGAGAGGCAAATGTTTGATGCAATAGCAGCCTCCTCTTCTTAGTGTCTTTGCACGTGTGGTTCCCACGTTCGGAACTCTCCTTTGCCTGGTGGGCTTCTTCTCATCCTTCTGGTTATAGCACCACAGCTACCTCCTCAGCGGGCCTTCCCTGGCCACTCAGTCTAAATTTGCTCCCTGTCCTGCCATCTCTGTTGTGTGTCTGAAGTCATTGTGTTCCCACACGGATCTCAGTGTGAGTTACCTCCATCCCTCCGTTAGACTGTCACCATCATGCAAGCAGCGATCTGTCTCTCTCCCCTCCTCTCCTCAGAACAGTGCCTGCAAGGCCCTGATGAATGTGGGGTGTGAGATCCAGATGCAGTGGGATGGAGCTGGTCTGGAGGAAGCAAGGCTGGAAAGCGAAGTGGGGTGCTAAGGTCATTCTTTTAAATTTTATTTAACCAGATTATTGCTGCCCTTGACTTACACTTGCGGATGTTCCAGTTGGGTGGCCACTGCTCTTTCCTGAACAGCTGGGATGTTTGCCAGACTTGCTGACCACTTCTGCGGCTGAGCTTTGTGGCTTTGACAGAGACATTATTTTGTTTAGTTTGGATTGCTTGTCCTTTTCCGTTCAGCAAGTTTTCTTTTGCTAGTTATCACTGCCCTCTTTTAAAGTCTCCCAGTGTGGCTCCTGGTCTTCCTTTTCATGTTTCTCCCTTGTGTAATGGTTGCTTTTTCTGTATTAATTCTGGGGAAAGGGAAATCAACTTGGGGTTGCCTGAACAAGGCCATGTAGAACAAGGAAATTGTCAATTTTGAAATTAAAGTTCGAGCTTCCTGACTCTGGGCATTTGCACTGTGCCAGACTCTGAGGCTCAGTCAAGATGAACTTGATGTGTCCTTTGTGCTGGTGGTGTGTGGTGAAGACAGGTGGCTAGTGGCTCTGTATGGACCCATAGTGGACATCAATCCAGCAGTCAGTGAGGGGAGGACACGATGGGGATGGAGGTGGGCACAACGGCTCCAGGTGGAGATAGAGCTCTGGAGTCTGAGGGGTGATTTCTGGGTGGTGATAGGGTGGGGCATTTGACCCCTTCTTTAAGAATATGATATGGTGTAAAGGCAAAGGTTAACCACCCGAAGCTGGATGACAGAAGTGTGAGTATGTGTTTGGGGAAATGGGCGGGGGTGAGGGCTGCTCTTTGTGCTGTTCTCTTTTTGTTAGCAAGTGTTCCCAGGCAGGCCCTTCTGTGGGATTGGCTGAGGGCTGGTGGATGGTGTCGTTGGATGGGGTGCTAGTTAGTAAAGGGTAACCCTGCTGAGCCCTGGAACTGGGTCTAGATGTGGAGGAAAGTGAAGCCAGGCGGTAAGAGCCTGCAAGCATGCCCATCTGCTGGCCCTGGTGGGCAGAGTGTGGAGCCCATGGGGAGCAGCCCTTGGGGGGAGCCAGCCGGTCTGTGGGGGTAAGCACCTCGTCCTGTGAGGTGTGCAGTTGAAGGAAAGGTCTCTTTCTGGTCACGTCATCCCTGCACACTTCCTGATTTCAGTTTTTAATAGGAAGCAGCTGGCTTTCCTGACCTTTGGTTACCAAATAGAACAAACAAACCAACATATATCCATTTCTATGGTTTAAGTTAGAATAAGGAAAATTAAGTATTGGCCCCACTTCTGTTTTCCAGCCACTTTCCCCCTCTCCTGGCTTTTTTTTGGGGGGGGGGGGCGGGCAAGCAGTTGCCTCTTCTGGAGTAGTTAGTCACAACAGCTTGGCTTTACGATCTCATTGTTATTAAATTGTAGCGTTGTTGATGAGCCAAGGAGAGGAGATCTGTGTCTCTGTAATGGGGAGGTGTTCAGCCCTTCCCCAGACTAAATTAATATTGCAACTGTCAAACAGACTGAAGTTTTGCAACCTTGTGGCACAGGTGAGGCAAGAGAAATTTAATTTCTACTTCCTTCTAGTTTCCTCTGCTCCTTATTCCCAGATGCCCTGAAACACCGAGCAAAGGGAGTGTTTTTTCCACTTGGAGCCTTTTCATCTGATGCAGCTAACCAGCTGGCCTGGGTCAGGCACAAAAGCTCACAGACACCATGCTTTTGTCCCTGGTAGGCAGGTTTTCACATCATCTCCAGGCACAGTTTGGGGAGGTGGGTAAGCACCAGGCAGGAGCAAAGTTTTATTTGGTTAACATATCCACAGCAGAGTACCTTCAGGGAAGCCTGGGACTTTTTCTTTTAGATTGGAAGTTAAGAATTCTGAATTAGGTACTTTTATTAATTTGTCTTGGTCTTTAAGCAAATTACATGGCTGTTTTGTTTTCACTGATGGCAAGAAAAAATACTTTTGGTGCCATGCTAAATGTGGTGCCTCAAAGCCTGTGCATAGCTTCTTCAGCTGAATCTTACACTAGTTTATTTTCCATGAGGGAGTGCTGTCTCCAGTACTTGACATGACACCTGACCAATGGTCACTCAGCATTTGTCTCATGGGAGGGGAACTGACCAGCAGTCAGCTAACTGAAGAAGCTGCATAAAGCAAGAATCATAAAAAAAGAAATACATAAGCATTTTGTTTCTAACTTAAAAAAAAGATTATATTTCATGTGCCATTTTTTGATTGACCATTTATTTACTTTGAATCTGCTGATCAGAATTGTCAGTTGTTTTCTTGCATAAACTACACCTTTAGTGTATTGTGTTCGATATTCAGTTTTTGCCTGAAGAAGATTGAGAACTTAGATGCATTAAGCAACCTGAGTTGCTAAGTCCTGGATTTTACAAATTTTCACCCAATCCGTCACACTTGTCTTACTTGTCTTACCACACCCATGATTTAGTTAGGGTTTTTAAAATTTTGAAAAAATTTTAGCAACTTGTAGAAACAAGTGTATACTTATTTTAATGGCTTGTATACTGTGTGCCTGCATGTATATATATACACACAGTGACATATACATGTCCATATATATTTATATGTACATATGCATTTGTATGTACAATTGGCATAAACAAATTTGGGGACAAATACTTGCTTAGCAAACTGGGCAGCATGTTGTTCTGTTTGCCACATATGACCACTATGCCAAGGGGGTCTTTTAGTAAATTAGGCAGGGATTCTGCTCTCAGGAAGCTTCTAGCCTAGTGGAGGCAATGTCTATATTTCAATATCTGTAACATAAATTAAAAAATAGCAGATGCTTTCAGAGAGAGAATGTGCTTCCAGTAGGAAGGATCAGAAGTCATGGAGAAGCAGGTATGTAACCTGGGCCATTCATTTCTTTCTATCTTTAGTGGAATATTTTTCTGTAAGATATAACAGACGTAACTGTCGCTGGGTTTTGGGCAGTGGTAGGAACATCTGAAGTGTTTTTGAAGTTTCTACTTCTCAGTCCTTTGTAGAGGCCCATGCTGTTTCTCCTGAGTGACAAAGTCTCATAATACCCTTATTATCTGTGCTCTGCTGTTGTCAAGAGGGATGGTGTTCCTTTCAGTTAGGAAACTGTACTGGTCACAGTTCTGTGGTCCTAAGATAACTTGAGCATAGAAGCACTTCCTTGGGTGACATTCAGTGGGTTGGTCTCAAAGACTAAGAGGGAACCTGCAAAGGAGCCAGGGGAGGGACGATTGTTTCCAGAGGGTAGAGGATTCCACAAAGCCCGATTGGAATGCCCTTGGCAGGAAGGGGAGGAATGAGTGCTGGGCAAGGAGCAGCCTGTTTGGAAATGCTTTGAGAGCACCCATGAAATGGATAATACATTAACCAAGGACCAGGATGCATCCAGGTGGCATATACACTTTTGTATTGTCTCAGATGAGTTCACCTGAACTTCTGGAGGCTAAAAAGCATAGCACATTATCCATAGGAACTCAAGAAATACGTAGTTCTTATGAATTCAAGAAATGTTGCCAGACCTCCTCCCAAAACTTACCATCCATATGAGCGTAACTGCCTTCCTGAGTCCTGCCCTGTGTGGGTGAGTGGGCTCAAGCGAGGAGAAACAGCATCATCTGGGAGTGAGAGCCCAGTTCTGCATCAGTCAGCTGGACAGAGGGTGGACTTTTGGCTCTGCTGTCAACTTGATGTGGACCTTGTGCTCTTCTTTGTTGTGTGTAACAAATGCTGCTTGCAATATTCTTTGTGAGATTTCTCAGAGTTACGGGTTATTGCATTTGTTACTATATGCTCATGCCAGGCGAAACAAAAAAGATGTACACACAGCAAGATGGTAATAAGCCTGCAGCCCAGCACGCCGAGAGGCACCAGCGTTGACCGCTTCAGTGTAGCGGAGCCTCAGCAACTTCCTCCAGGCCCTCACAAACGTTTTAGTAAAAGGAAAAGTACTGCAGGCATCATTCAGCAACTTGCTGTTTTCACTTCCCTTTAGCTTTCATACTTCTGAATTTAAGCTCTCTGAGAACAAAGATCTAACAAAGTGCTATGTGTGTGGCAGATGTTTATTGTTGAGTGAATGAGTGAGTACTGCATTCTGGTTCTCTCTCCAGGTCAGTAGTCCTGGCAGTTAGGCCAGATTGAATTGCTTCAGGCTTTTTATAGGATATATTTACACCAACAGTGTATGAGGACACCCTTTTCTGGGCATTTCCACCAGCACTAGGTGTTGTTGTTGGGTTTTTTTTTTTTTTTTTTTGCTAATCTGATGGGCAAAAATCGTATCCCATTGTATTTTAACTTATATTTTCGTAAGTACTAGTGAAATTGAACATCACTCCATATGTTTATTGGCCCTTAGTATTCTTCTTTATGAATTCTATATCCATGTTTTTTGTCCATCCCACCTCTCCCTCAGCATCAGATTATTTTGCTTTTCAGTTTTTTTTGAACACCTTTATTATGATACGGTTCCTGTACAGTAAACTATACATATTTCAGATGTACACTTTGATGAATTTTGATAGATGTATACACCAAAGAAACCACCGCCACAATCACGATAGCTAACATTTCCGTCACTCCTCAAGAGGTGCAATTTTCGAATTCCCAATTTATCCCTTCCTAACCCCTTTACCTCCTGGTAACCATAAATTTGTTCTGTATGTCTGTGAGTCTGTTTCTGTTTTGTAGATAAGTTCATTTGTGTCCTTTTTTTTTTTTTTTTTCAGATTCCACATATAAGCAATATCATATGGCATTTTTCTTTCTCTTTCTGGCTTACTTCACTTAGAATGATGATCTTCAGGTCCATCCATGTTGTTGCAAATGACATTATTTTATTCTTTTTTTATGACTGATTAGTATACCATTGTGTGTGTGTGTATACACATACATATATATGTATATATATATTCCATCTTCTTTATCCAGTCACCTGTTGGTGGACATTTGAGTTGTTTCCATATCTTGGCTATTGTAAATAGTGCTGCTATGAACATTGGGGTACATGTGTCTTTTTGAATTACATTTTTCTCTGGATATATGCCTAGGAGTGGGATTGCTGGATCATATGGTAAGTCTATTTTTAATTTTTTAAGGAACCTCCTTACTGTCCTCCATAGTGGCTGCACCAGTTTACATTCCCACCAACAGTGTAGGAGGGTTCCTTTTTTTCCACACCCTTTCCAGCATTTATCATTTGAAGACTTTTTAATCATGGCCATTCTGATCAATGAAAAGACAACCTACAGAATGGGAGAAAATATTTGAGAATAATGCTACCGACAAGGGGCTAATTTCCAAAATATACAAACAGCTCATACACCTTAATATCAAAAAACCAGGCAACCCAATCAAAAAATGGGCAGAAGACCTAAATACACATCTTTCCAGAGAAGAAATACAGATGGCCAATAAGCACATGAAAAGATGCTCAACATTACTAATTGTTATAGAAATGCAAATCAAAACTGCAATGAGATATCACCTCATACCAGTCAGAATGACCGTCATTAAAAAGTCCAGTTTTTAGAAGCTTTTTGTATATTGGGCTATAAATCCTTTGTTGTTTGTAGTGCAAATATGTCCTCCTGGTTATTGTTTCTATAATTTGATTTTACTTTGTTTAGATGTCTTTTACCATTAAATTTAAAGATTTTTATGCAGTCAAATATGTCTCTTTATGGTGTTTAGGTTTCCTGTTCCACCCATGATCCAAAGAAAAGTGTAGACAGTTTCTTATGTGTGTGTGCATATATATGTTTATATATATTTGCAATACTTCTAAATGTATTTCTAAATAAAATGACTTGAAAACAGTAGTGTATTAAAAGATCAATTCTTCATAACCAGGCAAGGTTTATTCCAGAAGTACAAGGGTAGCCTCACATGAGGAATTTTGTCAGCTGAAGGAAGAACTGGTTAAGGGCTTGGAGCGTGGTGTGTCCCAGTCCTGCCATCCACTAACTCTGACTTTGGCCAAATTGCTTCATCTCCCTGAGCTTCAATTTCATCTGTAAAATAAGCAGGACAAGAAGAGTATCATGTATAGAGCTGATGTCAGGACTAAATGGGCTAATTCACGTAAAGTGGTTAGAGCAGGACTTGGTGCATAGTAAGTATTTAATGTCATGCACAACAATTCACTACACAAAAAGAAAACCTATGTTGAATATATTAGCAGATGTTTGGAAGGCACATAGTAATATTCTTCAGCTAATCCTAATAAAAATATAAACATTCGTAGAAGAAATACAGAAATATTCCCAGCAGCAAGCACATTCAGTGGACATTTCATTAAGCTCCAGGCATGATGGGAAGGTCTGCATGCAGCAGTCTTCCTCCACATCTGTGAATCCCTAGAGCATCCTGGGGACTTGACAGGCTTGTGGGGAGAGGGGCCAGAGGAACCCCTGAGGCAGTGTCTGTCTAGCCTGAGCTGGCCCTGTGTTTCTCTTCTGCTCTGTCTGGAGCACATGACAACCAGTCCTTAAGGTCTACACTTCCCACTGGCCTTTCACCACCGTGGGTGCGGCTTCTGGTCTCACCCTGCAGGAACCAGAAATAAATTCCTAGGGTTGAGCGGAAAAGAGGATTGTAAAAGGCACCTCAGAATGGGGAGCAGTTTCATCATAGTAGTAGGAGTGCTGGGAACAAAGAGTCAGCAACAGGTGGGTTAACCTGGATCTGTATTCTCTCTGGAATTAGCCTAGTCATCATTTCTAACCTTCCCCTTCCACATGCAAAATAAGTGGACCAGTGTTCTCAAAGTGAGAGAAGGAGGGAAGGACTGAATGCTCTGGACCCTGGAGGGCTTCAGGTCAGACTGAACCTTACAGACTGGCCTGGAAAGCCTTAATGGGAGAGGGTGGGTCTTAGCATTGGTCTTTCTTTAGCCTGGCATTTGTTGAACACCTGTGGTTCTTTCCTTGTATCTTTCTTATGGCACTTTTCTTGTTTACCTCTAGTTTAGAAATGTTTAATTATAAAAACCTCAAAACCAGCCTCCCAGCTTGAAACTCTTGTGCAACACAGGGAAGCTTTTAGCTGGGGCTTCCTGCTAGGGGTAAAAGTATTCAGGGATATTTGATCATTCTCTTGCTTTTTTAAAAAGAGAACACTTACAAACACACACACACACACACGCACGCACACACACACATATGTATGCGTACATATATATGTACCTATAAATAATAAATTCAGTTGTTGTTTATGAGCTTTATAAAAAGAGAATCAAGTAACCTGCAACTTTCATTTTTACTACTGAATAATATTCCATACAATATAAATGTATTGTGTTAGGGTTCTCCAGAGAAACAGAAGCAATAGGATCTCTGTGTATACAGAGAGAGATTTGTTTTGAGGAGCTGGCTCAGGTGATTATGGAGACAACAGGCCCTAATCTACAGCGCGGGCCAGCAGGCTCGGCCCAGGGGAGCCAGTAGTGCAGTTCCAGTTCCTTGCAGAGACTGGAGCCCAGGACCTAGGAGACTTGATGGTGCAGATGAAGACCGAAGGCTGGCAGGTGGAGAATTCCCTCTTACTTGGGGATGGTTGTTTTTTTAAATTCTATCCAGGCTTTTAACTGATTGGATTGAGGCTCACCAACACTATGAAGGACAATCTACTTTACCAATTAAAATGTCAATCTTATCTGAGAACACCCTCACAGAAACTCCCAGAATAATGTTTGATGAACTATCTGGGCATTTCATGACATGTAAAATTAACCATCACATGCGTAGGCCACAATTTATCATCCCCTGTCAGCAGACATTGGGTTGCTTCCTTTTTTTTTTTTTTTTTTTTTTTGACCATTAGGAGTTCTGTGTCTATGAACCTTCTTTATACAGGTCTCCTGGCACAATCATTTTTCTAAGGTTTACACTTCTGCCTTCTGGTGTTGAGTGTGCTAAACAGGCAGAAATGCCCCCCCCCCCCCCAGCCCCCCAGGTGGTGTGCCAGTTAACTCTCCCACCTGCCACATATGCAGGTTTCCGTTGCCCATATCCTCGCCCAGACGGGCTGTCACACTTCTTTATTGTACCCACCTAGTGATGTCAAGTGTTGTCTCGTTCTGGCCTGAGCTTACCTGCTTACTGAGGAGGATGAGCCTCTTTCCACACAGTGTTAACAGTTCATGGGTTCTCTTTGGTAACACGCCTGATCTGGTCTTCTCCCATTTTTCTTTGGGTTGTCTGTATTTTTCTTATTGATTCATATTGGTTTTTTGTATATTCTGTATAATAATCTATTTATTAATTATATGAAGTTTAGGAATTGTCTCCTAGTTTGTGCATGTCTTTCCACTTTCATTATGTTGTCTTTTGTTAAACATTTTAAGTTTCAATGTAGTTGACTATAGTAATCTTCTCTTTTATGATAGGTATTTTTAAGGACTCTTTAAAGGAAATCCTTCTCTGCCTCAAGGCCATAAAGATATTCTTCTGTATTTTCTCTTAACAATTTTAAGAGAAATTTGAAGAGAAATTCATATTAACCCTTAGTCTTTCTGGAGTTGATTTGTAACTGATTTTGGGTTTGGTGTGAGGTAAAAATCCAGCTTTCTTTACTTTTCCATCTGAGCGGGTAATTGATTGAATCAGCATCACTAGTGACTGGCTCTCCTGCACCTTGAGACCCTACCTCTGTCACTTAGGAAGTCTAGAAATGTGCGGGTCTGTGTCTTTTTTTTCTAAATTAACTTTTTGTGTTTGTGGTAAAATGTACATAACATAAAATTTATCATTTTGACCATTTTTAAGTGCACAATTTTGTGGCATTAAGTACATTCACATTGTTGTACAGCTGCTACCACCATCCATCTCCAGAACTTTCTCAACTTCCCAAGCTGAATCTCTGTCCCCATTGAACAAGTCCCCATCCGTCTCTCCCCCAGCCTGTGGGTCTGTTTCCAGTCTGTACCTGGTCAACACACCACAAGAAGAAGCAAGCTTCCCTTCTGCCATTCTGCATTTTAACAGAAGTATTTTAGTTTATCTTACCGATGAATAAATCACAGGAATGGGGATTTTTTTTTTTTGTCTTAAATGGTCTTTGTATCCCTTAAAAGCACTTACTTTGTGGTGAGCACGTGATAGGAATTTAATAAGTGCTAATAATTGAGCATTGGCATTGGATTTGAGGGAGTTAATATGTTAAACTCACTCAGGTTCGGACCTGTGAGACAGTGATATGGGAGAGTCAGAATGTGACCCAGACACCACCTTCGTAACAGGTGCCATGGATATGGTGTGGTGTGGCTCATACGCAGCGCCAGCCGGTGGACTTGCTAATTCTCCCTGACCTACCTGCTAGGCTTGGCACAGCCTCCTCAGAGGTCAGCTGGATCTGTAGAGTGGATGCTCTTGTTCCAGATGGCTGCCTTGTGTGGAGAGAGAAGGAAAAGAGATGGGAGGCACTGATCTTTTTACATTTGAGGAAACTGAGGCTCAGCGTGAAATCAGCTTGTGGTTCCACAGCCAGTAGGTTGTGAGCTGGGATTTGTTTAGGCAGCAGGTTGAAGGTGCCCTTCTATTTCTGAGGCTTGGCATTCACACCTGAGCTGTGTGTGCCCAGGGGTGAGCCTGCCATTTCTCTCATGGTTTTTTTTTTCTTTCTTCTTTTGGCATATTCTGTACCCCTAGGTGCTAAGCCCTGTCCTAGGTGCCAAGGAAACAAGGGCAGTGAGACATGATGGGAGAGGGAGAGGGAGGACAGGCACAGGCCTAAGACTGGATGGAGAGCAGCAGCTTCGAGCGGGGAGTGCCCACCCCGTTGGGTGCCTGGCACCAGTGCAGGGCTTGTCAAACCTGCCAGAGCTCAGGCATGTGGCCTGAGAGCTTGTCCATGAATTCTGCAACTGACAAATGAGTAAAGTCCAGGGCATATTTGGAAAGTTTATAGTTTAATAAAACATTTAAAAATGAGTGGAAAAGGCATATATTCCCTCTTTTTTAATGGGACATTAAAGGATGAAGCCTAAATGGAGGGATGCTGAGCAATGACATTATTGTATAGGTTCCCAGTTGCATGATTCAGGGCACTGGGGAAGTTTTGACCTGCATTTTGCAAGACACTCTTCAGTTACTAGATAAGCAGAAATAATGAAATTGCTCAAGAGGGATTGCCTCCTTGATGAGAAACATGGCAGATTCTATCATTTTCTAATCGTTATGGAGAAGAAGTACAACCTTTTTTAGATTGTCTTATTCTTCTCTTTTAAAGAGTATTTAAAATATCAGTCTGGTTTTCTCTCTTTGCCTTTCAGTAATTTTGTTGCAGGGCATCTTGGGCAGGAATATTTCATATAGATTCTTTGGGCTGACATTCAAGTGCAAGGAGTGTCTGCTGCAGTGCACGGCAGACATCTGGCTGCTCTGTCACAAGTGCTTACTTTTGTGTCTTTCTAAATCTAGTTCATAATGAATGAAATCCCCACATGCTGTTCATAGTTTGACATTCCAGGTATGTGCTTTTGTTTCTAGAATTGTGTCCTGTTTCAGACATAGGATGACCTTGTTACAAGAAGCTCATACAAAGCTATTTAAAAGCATGAGTGGGCCCTCACAGGCTTGGTTATTCCAAGCGTGGTCTCCAGGTCAGAAAGACTGAAGGTAGAATTTGCTGCTGCTGCTGCTGCTGCTTCCAGCCCCTGCCTTGTTCAGATCTGCAACTTCAGGTTTCCTAGTGTACAGTTCTGATCATAGTTCATCTTTTCTCTAGAGACATATAAACAACTGTTTTTTAAAATGAATTACTACATGGTGGTTTGTAATACCTCCCCCTTTTATTGTTTTCAGCTTGGCTGTAACCTTCAGCCCCTCAGAGATTGCTGAGTGAATGTGGCGAGGTGCTTTGAGGGTAGGCTGGAGGGGAGGGGATGGGGAGACTGTGGGTGCAGGGAGACTGGGTCAGCCCCTGACCATCACTGCTGTGATTGGAGCGAGGAGACCAGGCAGGCACAGGCTTGTGGTTAGGAGGTCACTGGCTGTCAGCACAATTCATTACCACAGTCAGATGCTCTGTCCTGCTGGACACTGCTATCAATCACCCAGTGTGGCCTTTAGCTTACAGGGAGCCCTGCCTTCATTTCAAGATGCTTACTTTCTTTGAGACTTTTTAACAAATTATTTTATTTCTTTAAGTTTCATCTTCTTGGGCTGAATTTTAAAATGAAAACCACATTGTCACTGACTTTTTCTTGTGAAGGATATAATGAATATTCATTAGCCAGTTAAAATTTTTATTTCTGTAATAAGCTTTTTATTTTGGAAAACTTTTAGATAGATGATAAAGTTGCAAAGATAACATAGAAATTCCCCGTATACTTTTCACCCAGTTTTCCCTAATGTTAACAGCTTAACCAAGCACTGCACATTTGTCAAAATTAAGAAATTAACATTGGTAAAATGTTATTAACTAAACTGCAGACTTTACTTGGATTTCACCAGTTTTTCCACTGAGATTCTCTGTTCCAGGATCCAGGATATCACATTGTATTTAGTCGTCAAAATTCCTTAGTCTCCTCCATCTTTGACAGTTTCTGTCTTTCCTTAGTTTTCACAACCTTGAGAGTTTTTGAAGAGTGCTAGTCAGATGTTTTGTGAAATGCTCCTCATTTGGATTTGCCTGGTTTTTTTTACATTATTAGACTGGGCTTATGAGTTGGGAGGTGAAAGGCCATCCTCATCCTGTCTTATCAAGGACTCCAGTGATGTGAGCATGCCTTATCACTGGAGAGGTCCACCTCGCAGGCTTAGTATTTTTACTCCTTGATTTTATACGTGTTGTATGTGGCTCTGGTTCCCCATTAGGTTGCTAGGCCTTCCAGGCCGGGATCCCTGTTCTGCTTGCTTTGTGCCTCTTCCCAGCATGAGGACATGAGCTGTGGACCTGCTGGGTCATGTAAAGACATATTTGAGTTGCATTCTTCTATGAGCATTTAGCAATTTTCACATTCACAGGTGAGACAAGATTGTCCATGTATTGATAATTGAAAGTAGGGGTTATTCTAGTCTGTCTACTTTTTATGTTTGACATTTTCCATAAAAAATAAAGAGAAAAATGTTTCCAATTTACAAATATAATGAATCCCATATTGTTTAGATAGTGTAGGTGTTATGATATTGGTTGTTGCCAGAGTTGTTCAGGCTGTTACCCATCTTAAACATATTTGGTTCTTCCCCAAGTCCTTGATAGGAAGAAAAACTTGCATCTAAACAAATGTTAGGTGCTGCTGCTAATAACTATGTAATAATATTTCTTGACACCTTTGAAGAAGAAAAATCATTAGTGTGCCAACAGGAAATACTTCCAATTAAAATGGGGTTACAAATTAGTTGGAATATATTTATGGAACAGAAAGAAAACCTTTACCATTTATTGTCACACTGATTTGTTGGAAAAAACATTTGAATCTAATGGATTTGGATGTGGTCTATTGCTTATATGTGCAGTATTTTGGCCTTACAAATTATGAATGTCTGGTCTTTCAGTGAGTGTAGTAGAGAAATACTGATTCCATTGAAAGATTCTAGGTCATCCTCCTGAACCCCAAGACACTTTCTAAGAGGCCACGGATCGTGAGTGGGTTGTGAAGGGTGTACTGAGGGAAAAAGCACAGTGTAAACTTGCTGTCTTTGTGTTCCCTCGGCTAACCTGTGAACACAATCACTGAGCTATGAGTTGTGGGAGTGCACGCTGCAGGAATTACCTAAGCACACTTGGTGGGACCACACTGTAAGATCTTGGCTCCAGAAGTCAGTCCTAACTTGCGACTGTTTATAAAATTACCCCTAGCCCTGCTTCCAGTGTGTGGGTCCAGCTCGTCTTACCTGTTGCAGGTCTTTGTGCATGTTAATTGTTGGGGTTTGGTGATCACCAGCTCTGTGGGTCTTGTGGACTGTGAGGACACTGGGGTCTCTGTCCCCTTTAGGGAAGGGGCTGTCTGGCTGGTGAGTCTCCTCCCTGCCTGTGTGTGGATGGTGCCAGGGTTGGGCCTCTTCATTTGGTTCTGTTCATCCAGCAAACTAAGACTTGCTTATACACCAGATGCCTCCCTTAGACCTGCCTCTTTGTGGAATTTATTGATGTAATGTGGAGGTTTTAAAGAACCTCCACACTGTGGGTGAGATTGCAGGTTTGAGGCTGGGAGTAGCACCTCCTTCTTCTGGATGCAGCTAGAGAGTGTTGACTCTTCCTAGAACTTATGTTTCTTTACAGAAATGGTTTGCAAAATCTCAGACTTTATGGAGTAAATTATGTGGAGTGCTCAGGAATCACATATCTTCTCTTTACCCCAAGAAATATTGCAAAATTGGTGAAGCCAGCTACAGGTGACACTCCTCCCTCCATTTATCTGGCAGGGGGGATATTATGAAAGCCCTGCAGGCAGGGGTTTGCCTGTGACCTCCCTGAATCTGTTGGTTTACAGAGGACTTGTGACTGTTGTGTCCCAGACCCCCTCTGTGCAGCAGTGGGGCTCTGGACAGCCCTTTCGAACTCTGCCTTGGTGTCATCTGTCCAGGTGTAAAAACTCATAAAGGAACTCATTTATTCCTTCATTATAAAATCAGTGCATGTACTTTGTAAAATACAAATAAGCATTTTTCAAAGGAGAAAATCACTGTCGACATCTTGATGAACACTTCACACACACAAATGTGATTTTTAAAAACAAATGGGGTCATACTATTTAAACTATTTTGTAATCCACCATCTTTAGCTTAGTTTCACACATGGGAGGTGTGCCTCTCGTTTTAAGACGGGTCACCTGTCACAAATGCAGATCGCCCACTGCCAGGCTGAGTGGCTTGCTTTCTCCCTGTGACTCCTGCCAGGTTGCTCGCAGCATGTCTACAAGAGCGCTTCTGGATTTGGCACTCTCAGGTGCTCAGCCCAGTCAGCCTCTAGGCAAAGTCCCCTCACTTTGTTTTTCTTCATGAGACCTGAACCAGCCCGTCCATATCCATACTTCACCCCTTGTGGTCATTGTGGATTTGTTTCCTTTGGGTTATTGTGGCATTGATTCATTGATTTTTCTGACATTTACTGATTGCCTGCTGTCGGAATTTCCTGGAGGTTAACTTTATGCTGCTGCCACCTAAGTATGTGCCTACCTTGTTTCAACCCTGTCCTTGGAGAGGCCCCTTTGACCCTTCCCTGACTTTAGTCGTGATCAGCATCCTCAGAAGCTCAGGAGTTTCCAGTTCTGCCATCAGGAGATGGTCACCATGGCTACCATTTAAAAACACACTACGTGTATAATATCTCTCTTAATTTTCTCAGGCCCTGAGGTGGTTACTGAGGCCGTCTTCATGTTACAGGTAGAGGAGCAGGAGGCTTAGAAACTTGCTGAGGTCCTACATCTGCTCACCTCTGTGCCTTTCTGTTGCTTGGCCCTTTTCAGCTCTGCTTTCCCCATGCAGATGTCTTGAGGGCCCTGTAGGGGACCAGCCTCTAGGGTTACGTAGCCTGTGTCCTCACATGGCAGAATCTCATCCCATGATGAAGTATGACTGGGAACATTGTGTTAAAAGATTTTTTAGTACAGTAGACTTCAATTTTAAATGGTAAAAGTAGAAGAAAAATGTAAAATTTGTGAAACAAGGTACACTTTTAAGTTTGTAGTTGATATTATATTTATAATCATATTTCAGACTGAGAATGGAAGCTTTTAAAGGTTAGAGACCATGTCTTTTTTTTTTTTTGGTGGAGGGAAGTAATTAAATTTATTTATTTATAATGGAGGTACTGGGGATTGAACCTAGGACCTTGTGCATGTTAAACATGTGCTCTACCACTGAGCTATACCCTCCACCCTGAGACCATGTCTTTTAACTTGAATTTATATAACACTCAACAGTGCCTACAGGCTTTAGATTCATTTATTAAACACTTAATCTATTCTCATTACATATCAAATTGAAGTACGGTATTGAAAATCTTGAATAAGAGTTCAAATGTTTCTTATTTCTTGGCACAGAGAGGTTCTTGGTCTTTTCCATCTTTCCCATCGTCTTATCCTTACCGCAGTTCTGAAGTGGAGAAGGAGGAAGGAGAAGGTAACTTATGGAATGCTTGTAATCATTGCTTCATGTATTTACATACTTATACCTCTCCGGTTTTCACAGAGGATTTGAGTTGATTGTTTGGGGCCACCAAAAAAATAAATGAAATGTGCCCGAACTGAATTCTTCCTTTGCCATCCCCAAAGCAGCAGCAATAAAATAGATGTTTAGTTCTGATAAGGACCTCAGAGATCACCTAGAAACTCCTACCGCGTGTTTGTGGGGCCCAAGGCGGGCTCCGCTGTCGGAGGGAACCAAGCCTGGCAGTCGCGCCGGCGCACTGCGGCTGCTGTGTGACCTCGGGCACGCCACCTGCCTCGGCTGTAGCTTCCTCACCTGAGAACTAGGGGCAGTACTCCACCTTGCCAGGTTATCACGATGTGTGGAGTCATTTTATGTAAAGATCCTGGCAAATGTGTATAAAATGTCATAAAATAGTCCCTAATTTTATCCTCTATTTGCAGGGTTTCTGAACACAAGTTTATTGTATTTTCACTGTGGTGCAGTCAAGATACCAAACGTGTAATTATTTTTCACAAAGCTGAAGGTATTTAGTTTGAGGCTTTTCATCTATTCTGAAGTTACATGACCTGCTTTTTAGTGTTAAAATACTTTTAAAAATATTAAAATGCCTTTGAAATGGAATAATGTGAAGTGGTAGGTTTTTTTCTTTTCTTAAATGTACTTAGTGGGCAGCCTTGTGTTGGGCATTTCTTAATGAAAGATGCTGGTCAGTGAAGTTGGGAGCTTCCGTCTGATGCCCTGCCCCTGCCCTGTCCCCTTGGGGAAGAGGAAGCCTTAGCCAGAGGAAACACAACCCCTTCTTCCCTGACTCAGCACAGTGCTCCCTCTTCTGTGAAGTTTCCCCAGATCTCTTCCCGGCCCCTCAACCCCCTTCGCTCCTGCTTGGTTCTGTTACATAGCACTTGTCACATTGTGTGGTCCTCTGGGTGAGTGTCTGTCCACCCTACTAAACGTTAAGCTACTTAAGGAAAAGTGTGGTGAATTATTTAGTTTGTGACTTCCAGAGTTTAGCAGAGAGAAGGTACCTATAAATAAACAAGGGGGAAAATCACAGCAGTAAACCTCCAATAAAACATTGGCACAGCGTATCTCTAACTTTATTCCTGAAAGTACCCCAAAACTCACCACAGCCCTTGCTCACCACTTCTCTTTTGAATTCAGCACTTCTTCCTTGGGTGTGTTACCCACAGTGGGCTCGAGCTATTCCCAGGATTGGGGCAGGGTGGGGTGGGGTCGGGCTCTGTGACATCTTAACCACAGAGATGTGTTAAAGTCCAGGTGCTGCTTCTCATGCTGGCATTTATAAAATGTGTAAGAAAAGAAATTAACATTTTTTTCTATCACATTGGTGCTTTGAAGTTTTTCTTAATTGGGCTTTCTGCTTTAATTAGCCTGGCTTTTTTTTTTTTTTTTTTAAAGCTTTGGGCAAGTGCCAAAGAAGCAAAGAAGCTTATATAAAAGGTTTTAACTTTTTTTTTCCCCCCACTTTGCCAAAGATAGAACTAGTACTTAGCTCAGCTTCTCCTGGCACCTACTTTGATTGCAAATGTTAGAAATTTGGCTTGGCTTATCATTTTTTAATGTGTATATGTGGGAAGAGTAGAGGTAAGATGGCTGTATTTATGTCTTGGTTCATGAAAAATATGAAAGGCTAATAAGCAGGATTTGAACATAGCAACTACCCTCTCCCCAACCAAGAAACAAAAACAACAAAAAAAGATTGACCTATCTGAATGTCTTTATATAACCTATTTATGAACACGGTAGGTTTCTAGAATGTAAGATTTACTTATCATTTGGAAAAAAAAAAAAGAAAAGCTAATACCTGTAATTATCGTATTAGATTTTACTTGTTTACTGATTGTCAAACAGCCATTGAAACCTGTCACTGAGAGCTGCCATTTCTAAGTCGCTGGCTGGCATCGTCACACTTTTACTGCAGTGACGATGGAGAGAACTGAGCTTACCTGGTTAGAAAGTGGACCGTTTGGGCTCATCACAATCATTTGTCTATGTTAGGGGATCAGTTATTCTAATAATTGAGAGTTAATAAAATACACTTAGTGCTAACATTACGTAGAACTTACTGCATTTAGTCTTTGAACCAGATGCACCTGGCAGTGCTTTTCCTAGTGAATGTCAGTGGCTGTTGTACTGCTGATGCAGATGCCGGGAGCAAGAGAAAGTTCTGTAGAGGATGCCTTTCTGCCTCTTTTTCTTTCTTCTCTCCTCTCCTGTCTTCTCTCCCATCTACCCACTTTGACAAATGGATACGCCTGTGTAGCCGCTGTCCCAGTCAAGACATATATCATTTCCATCACTTCAAAAAGTTCCTTCTGCCCCTGTGCAGTGAGTTCCCCGGCCCCAGGCACACACTGATGTCACTCTAGATTAGTCTTGCCAGGTTTAGAAGTTCATGTAAATCTGTGACACAAGTGTGTACCTTTTGTGTCTGGCTTCTTTTGCTCGCTGTTATGTTTCTGTGATTCACTCACATTACATCTGTCAGTAGCTCATTCCTTCTAAGAGCCAAGTAGTTTCCCACTGTGTTTTGATGCTGCACACAGCTGGGTTTTGATGTCTTGTGTGGAGAAGTGTGGCAGAGAAATCAGGGCTCCCCAGGAGTGTATGAATGGTCTGTAGTTCCCTCTTCCCCCAACTCTCCTCAGCACTTGAGGAAGGCTGAGAGGAAGAGCAAATAGACAAGCTGAGAATTGGGGAGTCACCTGTTCATCAAAGCCTTGAGTCTTGCTAGTCCTGAGTAGTTTGGCTTCTCAGAACAACGCTATTCTGGTTTTCCCCAGCTTGTGGCAGCCTGTATGATCTTGGTGCTTGCCTGCCTGGAGGTAGGGGGTTGGGCAGTCCTAATGGTTTAAGGACTTGTGACCCGAGAGGCTCTTCTAGGGTTTTTGCATGACTTCTGCCATCCTTTCAGGTGCTAGATGGCTTAGCTCTGCATTTAGGGCTTGCTAAATTCAGAGACGTGAACTGCTGAGTTCATCTGGTGTGGGGCTGCCAGGTACCCCCACGTCTCACCCCAGCCCCTGCCTCTGAGTTGTCTGGCTGTTCCCTTGTTCTGTCCTGGCTCAGTTCTTAGCTTTTAGCCCAGTTGGGGGGAATGAAGCACAGAACTGCAATTTGTGCTATTTTATTAACAACCCAATTACTGTGTGCCCATAACCTCTTTAAGAATCACCTTGTTAGAGGCAATGGTTCCTTAGGGCTGGGGGAAGACATAAGGGGGTGGGGAGAGGGGAGATAGATAAAGAGTACCTGATTTCTTTTTGAGGTGATGAAAATGTGCTGAAATTGACTGAGGTGATGGTTGCCATATCTGTGAATTTACTAAAAACCATTGAATTGTACACTTTAAGTGGCTGTATTGTATATTATGTGAATTAAATCTCAAAAAAGCTGTTTTTTTAAAAAGTGTGGTATTAGAGCAAGGACAGACCAATAGAGGAATGGGGGAAAACTGACATCATAGAAATTTTATTCTTTCCCCATATGACATGATCTGTTGCTAAATATCCTAATTCTCCTCACAGCTCTAGTTCCATGGGAGGCATAAGAGTGTAGTAGAAAGAGGATGGACTTTGAAGTATCAGGTGATCCTGAGTTTGAATCCCTGTTCTGCCATTATTAGCTGGGTGACCTTGGGCAGGTCACTAAACTTCTCTGTGTTGGTTTCCTTTCTGTAAAACAGGGGTAGTAGTACCTATCTTATGGAGTCTTTTAAAAGAGCTCGGTAAAGGTAGCTGTTTCCACCGTGTGACAATCATATGACAAAGGTACCAGACAGAAGAGGTAGCCTGGTCAATGTTGTCCTGATGTCTGTGAGTTACGTGAGGTTAACGACTGTTCACTCCAGTCCCCCTGCTGATGTGCGTGTACTCAGCCGCCGGTAGTAATGGTTGAGGTAATGGATGGCACTGGTAGTCTTCAGCTAACTTGCTGGACTCTCTGCTTCTGGAATTTTTTTCTGCTGTAATCCACATGGTTTGAGTAGGTTGGTGGTAAGCTCTTGTAGAACCTGTGTCCCCAGTTGTGTCCCCTGCTTTGTGAAGCTCCCGTCGCAGTATTCCCTCAGCCCTTGGGGCACATTGGTTCTAGCATTTCTCAGCTCATGCCATTCTAATTTACTTAGACTTCTGCCCTGCCCATGCACTGTGAGCAATGCAGGGCAGGGACTTTGGCTTTTCAATCATGGGGCCCTGAGGCCCTAAACACTGTGCCTGGTTCTAGTGTTTGTTGAATGAGTGCCCAATTGTTTTAAGTCTGGTGACAGAAACCAGATCAGAAATGGAAATACCAGTTTAGGCTCCACATGCTAGAGGTTAGCACGTGGGGTTCTCTGGAGCAGTGTTTCTGTCCCAGCACCACCTCAGGGGGTGTACCCCTGCCTCAGGATAGGCAAGCTGCCAGAGGGACAGGAGAGCTTGACTCCTTCCAGGAAGCCACACTGAGGTGTGGCCAAAGTTATGGGGAGGGAGAAAGTGCCCTGACCACCCTGGAAAACTGGTCTCGTTACTGCATAGTCTTACTGCTATCTGCATTCTTAATTTAGTTCATACAAAATTTTTATTAAGCAGCAGCTCCAAGACCCATTTCTGATCCTTCAAGGAGGCCACGATGGAGAGGCAGTGTGGTGCAGAGGTTAACAGCCAGACTCAGGAGGCTGACTGCCTGGGTTCCAATCCAGGCCCCACGACGTACCAGCTCAGGGCCACAGGGCAAGTAATATACCTCAGTTACCTCACCTGGAAAATGGAGGTGGTAACAATACTTACCGTCGTAGGATTATTTTCATGATTAACCATAAATAAATACTACATACATGTTTATTGAGCAGGCTGTGTTTGTTGGATTTGAAAAAAATGAAGGAGGCTCCTATGCCTTGTTATAATTGCCCTTCCCATCACCAAGAGCACTTAAGTGGTGGGGGCTCTGGGGCAAAGCAGAGTTTTCTGTCATGCTAGCTGATAACAAGGAGAGACAGTCAGCTTGCTTTGCTAGAACTCGGGTGTTGATTCTTCCTTAGTGGAAGAAAATATTCCAGAAAAGGGCTTTCATGACCATATTTTTGTGCTGCATAAATTTAGTTAAAGCACATACTCTGAAAGATAACTGCCATGCCTTTAGTTTTAGAAAGCCTGTCTTGGTGTGGCTGACTACACTGAAGTCATCTCCAGAAGCATTTTTTGGCTTGTAGCTTAGCCTTTTCCAGCCTTAGTGTCTATCACTGTACGAAATAACCTTTAGGGCCATTAGACCCTCACTCAGTTCCTGATTCTGTCTGTCCCACAACAAGCCCTGAGATGAAGCAGCCGGCCTCACTGCATAGCAGAGAATGCAGCTGGCCGAGAGTGGCCAGCCTGGTACTCTGGTGTGTGCACCTCTGGAAGGGTGTCATTGACTTAACCAAGCTGGCTATGAAGTACAGTGAAGTCCGCATTGGGTTGACTTCCCTGGTTTTTTTGGTACATGGGGGATGAAGGGAAGATGGTATAATATTTTCCCAAGTGGTATGAGTTATTATCATATGTCAAATAATCGAGGATTTTTTTGCTATGGTCTGCTTTGTTGGTGTTTTCTATTAAGGAATTTCTAAACATAAGATGTTGGAAAAATTTTTAACCTATTCTGTTTTGTGTTGTGAGGTGAGAGTAGATGGCTGTTTTTAACTTAATATTTTTGAAAATGGGTAGCAAGACCACTGGTAAAGGATGTATTTCCACTTAGCATAATTTCCCCTTGCAGTATATTCTTCTGTCAATTGTGTATTTTCTGAGGGAGTACTTTGGGGAATCTGAGCCCTTGAAATACTTGTTCTTGCAGATTAGTTTCAGTACCTGCTCTTTCTTGTAGTGTTTATATATATTGATACCGTTTCATAAGTCTTTAAAATACTTTTTAGTCAGGCATATACACACACACACACACACACACACACACACACACACACACACACACACATAAAAGTGCACATATTATAAGTATGTATACCAGTGAATTTTCACAAAGGCAGCACACCCATAACTGCTCAAGAAACAGCACTGCTCAGAAGCGTTCCTGGTAACCCCTTCCTGCCCGGACCCTTTCCACACTGCCCTGGCCTGGCCTCAGGCAGCACAGTGGAGTGGTGCCTCCTCTTTATCTAACAGGAACTACACAGTCTGTTCTTGTGGGCACATACATTTTAAAATGAGGAGATAGGATTCTTCCTTCTCACCTAACGTTCATGTTTTTTTTTTCCTTCACTTTCAATTCTTTGTAAAACTCTAGGAAACAAGATGTTTTTGTGTTTGGTTTTTACTCCTAGAGGATCACATTTGCATGTTTGAGTGCCCTAGTTCTTAGGAGGCAGTCATTCTCCCGAGAGCCCCGGGGGTCCCCTGCCTATCTCCAGCACCAGCCTGCATCTGGCTCCCCTGCAGCTCCCAGTCAAGCTGCTTTGCCGTGGTGTGTGGTCACAGAGAGAAGTTGAGTTTTACATGTGCAAGTAAGTCCCTGTCACATTAACTCCTTTGGTGCCTGCTTCTTAGATATAGAGCATGTCTTTTTTTCCTGCTAAGTGGAAGGACTCCAAATACAAGAAGAGATTCTAAGACTATCACATAGAGTGTAAGTTAGTTTATATACAGGTTGATTTTAGGTGAGTGGTGATATGACTTTTGTTCTCAGACCTCATTCATCTCTCTGATTTTCTTTGGAATACTGAGATTTCTGTTTGGCTACTTTATGAAAAGAAAACTCTTCTGTGATGGTCCCAGCAGGCTCACAGCGGCATTCGGAGAACCTGGTGCCTCTGGGGGTGAATGCAGCAGTGGAGGGGAATGGCCTTATCTCGGCTTCAAGGAGTCGGCAGCCAACAGGAAATGATGAAATGTGCTGGGAGAATTCGACTGGGAGCTGGAGGTCAGACATACCAGCAGGGTCGGAAGGAGGCAGGTACCGAAGCTGATCTGCAAAGTTAGGCAGTTGAAGCCGACCTTAGACAGAAAAATGTGAGCGTACTACTTAGAACCTATACTTCCTTTAAGGGAAACCTTTTGAAAGTAGAATTTTCATTGATTCTTTTTTTCCCTTGGTGTGATTGATTTAACAGAAATCTCTCCTTTTAAGCACACCTAGTTTTAGAGCTTCTTGACAGAAATGTTCCGCCTGTTCAATATCAACTGAATTGTGTGGAGTGTTTTATCCAAAATGCTTTGAGAAAATGTCAGGGTAAATGTTTGCATTTTCTTGGTGAATAGATTTTGACCCAAACAAATGAAGGTCTATATTTTATAATTTCTAGTTTTAGGACATATGTGCATGCTTCATTTCAAAATAAATGGAATAAATTTAAAACTTTGGCATATTTTAGACTAGCTTGCATACCTCTGGCTGGATTTTTTACTTACTGTGTCGCTAAACGAATTACTTTAGTTAACTGTTAATAGAGGGTTGGATTTTTTCCCCCTGCTGTCAGGCATTATGTTTATCACATGCTGCCATTTCCTTTCTTAACAGCCAAATCTAATCTACAAACTTATAACTGGGACTTGTGAGAGCAAATGAACAAAGTAGCTTTTCTAGTTGACTGTAATTGCTGTTTCATGATCGTCTCTTCCAGAATCCCAGAATTAGCATGTGGCTTGCTCCAGGCCCTCTCCAGTCTTCCTCCTCAGTCTGTTCTTTTCTTATTTCTCTTCTCAGCTGGACCCTGTGCCCTCTTCCCCATCTGACTGCTGTCACTGGACACTTTGTTTTCACTTTTATTGGACAGCAAAATGTAAAAGTTCTTTTGTTTCAATAATGGAGCAGCTTTACATACATGTTTAATTGTTTCTTATCTTAGAAGTCATATTCTGAAATTGAAAAATTGTGACCCCTTCTCCTTTCCCTTTACTTATGCAGTACTGCATTTCTAATTTGAAGATTTTTTTAAAAAATACTGATACCTGAGTGACTCATCACTAAGTGAATCTGTGAATTAGATTACCTATTGCTGTGAACATTAGAAAGGCAGTGTCCTCTTTCTGTTCTCCAGAAAGCACCATGCTGGTACTGTCTGTGCCACATAGAGAAGTATATTTTCTTGTTAGGTTGTTACCTAGTGAGGTGTGTGTGTTTCTAACACTTCAAGGTTTGCATGTTTCCTATTTTCTAGAAATCCCCCCAAGATATAATATTTCTCTCAGACCTTAATCAGGTTTTGTCCTTACTCTTTTTTTGTTTGCTTGTTTTTAAATTTCATTTATTTAAACTAGAACAAAATTTAAAAATTCACCCATTTCTTCCACGCCCCGGCCCCCAGTCTCTTGCAACCATCAATCTCTTTCATATTGTATCTATGAATTTGTTTTCTGTGTTTAGTTTTCGTCCTTACTCATAATTCAGAGTATCTCTCAAGTCCCTTCCTTCTTTATAATAAAATACCTTACCTAATTCTAGGTGAACTTTAATGCTGCGTTTATGAAAATAATAAAGAGGTATCATAGCTTCAAACTGAAGCATGTCTTGCAGGTCTGAGACTTATGCCAGTAGTGAAAATAAGCCCTCTTTCCTTTTTTTTTCCTCCCCTCTTTCTTTTTATACATTGTTAGTCTTCTGTTTTGCTCAGCCACATAATTCTATTATTTCTGTGGTGCCATAATTAAAAAGGTGGGGATACGATCTTTAGAATTGTAATGGCTCTTGGAGTCATTATAGTTGGGCACTTTCATTTTTTTTTAAACAAAGAATTAAGACTGAGGTGAAATGCCTTATTGACTTGTCCAAGGTCAAATGGCTTGTTGATGGCTGAGTGAGTCTAGAACCCAGGTCTCCTGACTTCTGGGCCACTGGCCTTTCCTTTATCTGTGTGTTATTTCAAGATTAATAGGACTTGGCCAAGACTGGCTTTTTGTTCTGATGAGTCCATTTTCATTTTCAAATACTCAGCTTTTATTCAGTGATTTCCCTAAGTGAGGACCATTTGGCATAGGTGTGCAATGAATTACCTCAAGCACATATAGCTTTGACATTTCTCCCTCTGAGAGATTTTTTTCTTAAAAACAGAGTGGAGTGCTCTATTTTATAGTTTTTCTTGCTTCTTCCCTAAACTAGGTTTTACTCATTGTTACCGTTACAAGAAAGTCGCATTATATGATTGTCAGCTAGATGAGAAATCCAAGCTTAATAAAGTCATAACTAATTGAAAAAAAAAAAAACAACAAACAAAAGTACTTGACTATTCTTTGAAAGAGGATTCTTCAGGATGTGAAAGGAAAACCCTGAACTCTGGAAGCATTTCGGTTCCTATGAAGAACACTGATAGCTCTGTCTTGCTAACTCTCAGTCTGGACTGGCCAGGTTTTGGAATAGGATAGACTTTAAACCAATACATTATAATGTAAATAAAGGGGGTAATGATTTAATTAATAAAATGAAATTTACCCATAACCATCCAGAATCAATTAAAAATAGTCTGTCCTAAAAATTGAATTTGAATCCTTCTGATATTCAAGTATGGGAATTAGATGCAAATAGAGGCATGCTGAGAACAGTGGGTGGCTGTTCTTAGACCTTGATGTGGCTCCCACTGTCTGCCCAAAGTCACCTTAAAATGCCTTGGAGAGGTTTATAGAATAGCACTGATTTGTGTTTTCTGAAGTATTTAGAGTGTATGTCTTGAAGAATTTCTGAAACAAATATATTACAGGAAAATAGGCATTTTCATAAATGTTTTAATTGTACTTGAAATTGTGGTTGATAACTTTATACCTTTGTTAATTTATAAAACTTGGGAATGAAGGCTACATAAGCAATGTTTTAATGTGCTTGGTCGGAACTGTGTCTTCCCTCCTGGTGTGCTGGCAGGCACTTTTTGTCCTTATCCTCAGAGAAGCTGCTGCTTTCAGTTGGTGAGCCAGGTGATGGCATCTGGGGGTTAAAGAAAGGATGAGGAGTCTGCTTCAGGAGTCTGCTTAGTTCACTTCTCCTGCAGTTTAGTTATGTTTGTTCCCCAATTAGCATTTTATATGTACTCTTATACTTTCAGTACATATTAAGTATAGAATATTTTAAGTGGCTTCCTTTTCTTAATATATAATTGGCCTTCTTAATATATATACACATTATATATATGGTTAGGGTATATACACACACACACATATATATACACATACACACACACACACATATATACATATACACACACACGTAATTAATATATAATTGTCCCAGCCAATAAGTAATACTTGACATTCCTCCTTGCCCCTAGATTCTGCCCGCATTAGTGTAAATTCTGATTCTGCCTGTGAAATTTAAAGATGTGAAGGAGGATGTGGTGCTGGCTTTGCTGTAGACTGAGGAGGGGTTTGAAGGCAGCCCCTGAGGCAGCCATTGGCCCAGAAGTCTCTGAGAGTGTGTGCTCTTGGGGTCATCTGGGCCTTCTTCACTTCCATGTCTGCTCAGGGATTCTCTCCAGGCCAGCTTCTACTGGTGGCCTTAGAACCTCCCCCAAGGCTTTGAAGAAACTTCTCCCAGTAGCCCAGGTAGGTCCTAGGCCCTAGAGGCAGGTAGAGAGGACTCTGTGTGTGCATATGGGGAGTGGGTGTGGGTGGGTGGATAGTAACAAAGGAGACTGTGGGCCATTAATTTGAATGAGTGAATGTATGAATGAATGGGTTGCAGTGGCCCCCTTTCCATAGAGGTTGAAGGCACTGTAGTCATGTTTCACCAGGCTGCTGTAAATGCATTTGCACCTCACAGCTCTGCCTTGATGCCAAGTGACAGACTAGGTGTCTATTCAGCATCTCCTCCAGCCCTGGGAATCTGGCATAGTTTTTTTTTTCTCATTAGACTCTGTCATACATGAATCATAAGACATGAATCTCTGTATAGACTCATGAAACATAATGTTCTATTTTTGGATAACTTAAAGAATCTAACAGTAAGTGTTTTGAATTTGAAATGTATGCCAAAGGCCATCAGAATAGTACGGGATTTAAATTTTCTTTTTGTTAGCATGAAGCCTGTGCTACAAATTTCATACTCAGTCTTGTTTCCCACCAGGATTTGTTCTGCAGGGGAGTCCTTGATGGAGATCAAGGGAGAATGATTTTGCTGGAAAATGCTTAATTGACAAGATGTTGTTGATGGAATTAACAGGGCTAAAATGTTGAACTTACCAATTTGGAATTCTCTCTTTGATTCTCGAGTGCTTATTTGGCAAAATAAATGAAGCGCAGGGCAATTTGGGGACAATGAAGTGATCTATTTATGGTTCTTTTCTGGTATGTGCTGACACATAAAGGAAAAATAGCACAGTGGACTGATGACCAAATATCTGTTGACTTGGAAAACAGAAACATTTTGTTAATTTACCACCTCTGCGGGTGTTCAGCTCAGGTTCACTTAGCTGTCAGATCTGACCCTCCCCCATGCAGGAAGAATGCTACACAGCAAAGCCACAAGGCCATGCGGAGAAGCGTCAGGTTCACTTTTGAGGAGAAATCATTGCATATTTAATGTTGAACTCTAAGGCATTAAATTTATTCTTAGGCACATCCACTAGACTGCTAAGTTTGAAGAGGTTGAATTTGGGATGAGTGGAAGTTGTCAGAATGATGAAAAATGATGTGAAGCATATGTAAATGGTGATTGTTCCGGCACCTGACTGCTTTCACTGATGGCTGTGCAGGCACCTGAGTGAACTCTGTGCTTATTCCCAGCCACCCATTAGGCCACCACCTGGAGGGACAGTCCACCTGAATGCTGGCTGGCTGGATCAGCAGATTTGTTCCCTTTTGCCGACAGGCATTCAGCTTTCCTGCTTCTCGTCCACTCAGTTTGTGTCAGGCACAGTGCTAGGCCCTGGGATCCATGTTGCTTGACATTGAGTTCTTGCCCCTGAGAAGCTCACAGTCCAGAAGGGTACAGAGACTTCTAGGGTGGTAAGTCTTCTTACACCACTGTAAGGACCTTATTCTTATTCTGCTGCGAAGAATGAGGGAGATCGGGGAAGACTTCACAGTTCGGTGGTGTGTTTTGGAGAAAGGAGGAGTTTGTCAGGCAGACAAGAGAGGCAGAGGGAACAATATATGCAAAGGCAGGGAAGTCAGGAAGAATGTGCCATATTGGGGAGTTTGATACGGCTGGTTGGTAATATATGTGGATGTGCTTCGGAAACCCCACATTTACCAGGTCCAGACCAGTTATTTTCCATTCTAACCCAGTCATTTCTTCTGAATTTTCTGCTTCTCTTTGTGGCATGACCACCTCCCTTGCTCCCGAGATTAGGAACTTTTAGTGCTTGTTCTCCCTTCACCCTCCATTCACAGGGTACTGCATCCTGCTTGTTCTTCCTCTTGACTCTCCTCTTTCCTCTTTTCCTAGTCAGTAACCATATGTGGCTGTTTACATTTAAAATGAATTAACAATAAATAAAATAAAAAAAAATCAATTCCCCAGTTTTACTAGCTGCATTTCAAGCACTCAGTACTAGTGGCTGCTGCATTGGACGGCCCAGGTCCACAGGACTGATGGTCTGTTCCCTGCTCTCTGTCCGAGGGAACTTTCTTTCACAGGCTGTTGACCAGGTCCCTCCCCATAAATTTCCAGATAAATTCCTAGTGTGACCTTCAGAGCCCCTGGCCTGGTGGCACCTATCTTGCCTTTTACTCAGCTGCTCCCTTTTCTGCACTCTGCCTGGCCCATTCTCAACTCTCATACCTGTTTACCTTCGTACATGCTGTTCTGTGCTCCGTCTGAGCGTTCCTGCCGCTGCAGACCTTGCCCCAGGTGCCCTCCCACCCCCACTGTCCCAGCTCCTTCAGGTTGCTCTTTCCCTCTCCTATGCTCCAGTCCTTGTGATCACACAGACGTACTGGCCTCTGGGAGAGCTCAGATGGTGCTTGTCCTGTGGTATCACTGTCGTTTGTCCATCACTGTGGCAGGCATCATGGTTAAGCTGTGGGGACAGATAGACTTAATTTCAAAACTAACCATTTACTTGCTGTGTGGCTTTGGGCATGATATTTAACCTCTCTGGGTCTCAGTTTCTTCCTCCATGCAGTGAAAGTTACAGTGGTCTCCTAGAGCCCCCAGCACCACATTTCAACAGACAGCTCTAAAATCATAGCTAAGAGCTGTCATTCTGGACAGTTAGTATTAGTGTCCATCATCCTTGCTAAAAACGTCATCTACAAATAATGCTGTTTTGATTCTTCTTTTCTAATTCTTAATACTTTTTACTTACTTTTCTTATTGCTTGCTAGTCCTCTAGTACAATTTAAATAGAAATGGTACTGAACAGAGGTAGCCCTTTCCTGTTCTTGTGCCCTCTATTTGCTGTGGCTCTTCTGTTTTGGGTGGGGGTGTGTGCGCGCATGTACCTTTTGTTTGGACTGAGTTCCGTCATGCTCTTGCCGCCCCACCCCCCAACCCATTACATTTTGGTTTTCTCTCTTAGTCTAGGAATTAAATTCTGTCTAGTCCTTTAGTGGTTATCCTTCATATCCCTTTTTAACCAACACATTTAACAAAATCTAAAGTGATGTCTTTACTTTTCTCTTGACTAATGGAAGGATGGAAGGATTTAAAACATTATAACTCTATAACCTCCCCCCACCAACATTGTCCTATATTTTTTTCTAATTTTTTAATCTTAGAAATTAGATACTATGTTTCATACTGTCAATCCATGTATTTACCCATATATTTACTTACCATTCTTTCTTGTGCTTCAAGCTTCCCATTTGAGATAATTTCTTTTTGCCTCAAGTATATCCTTTAAATTCCCTTTTCTGCAAGGGTTTTTGGGGTGTTATACATTTTATCTGTGTGAAAAATGTCTAGTTCTTAGTTCTTAAAAACTAGTTCTGCTGGGTTTGGAAATCTCAGTTGGCAGTTGTTGTTGGTCAGCATGTTGAACATCCCGTTTCTTGCTGGCTGCTTTTATGATCTTTTCTGTACCTTTGAAGGTCTCCAGTTTTCCTTTAATTTGTCTTGGTGTAGCTCTCTCTTTTTAAAATCTTGCTTGAGTTCATTGGGCTTCCTTGATCTGTGATTTAATGTCTTTCAGCATTCTGAAAAATTAACCTTTGAATATTGCTTCTTCCCCATTCTTAATGTTATCTCCTTCTGGAACTTCATGAAATGTAACACCTCAGAGAGAAAGCTGACTTATCTACTTACGTTTTAGGGTTTCTTCTTTAAATATGCCTTTTTGGTATCTTTAGTTTCTTCTGTTATGTTTTATAATATAATAAAATGATGCAGTGATACTTTACTCAGCTTTTAAATGTTTTCAGTGGGAAGGTCATTAAGATACCTGGTTGGCCTTGCTGCTGAAAGCGCAGGTCTATTCTGTCATACTGTGTTTGCGCCGAGCCTAGCGTGCTCCTTGAACTCACTCACTGCAGGTGTGTTTATAGTGCACCTGTTACGCCTCAGTGCTGGGGTGTAGAAGTGAACAAGACAGTCCCTGTTCTTCAGGAGCTTGCATTCTTGTGAGATGGAGAGAGGTGGTATATAAATATACAGTATGTCACGTGGGGCTGAGTGTTACTAAGAAGATAAAGCGGAGTTAGGGGCTGACGTGTCAGAGGAATGGGGACAGGTTAGGGAAGGCTTTCTTTAGAAGAAAGTGATGTGTAAGCAGATATCTGATGATGTGAGGCAGCAAAACCCGCAGATCCTGGAGGAAAGGTGTTCCTGGCAGAGGGGAAGCAGGGCCAAAGGTAGCCCAAGCCTGGTACATTTGGAGACCCAGAGGAAGGTCACTGTGACTGGAAGAGTCAGGGGCTAGGACTGGAGCTGGAACCTGTGGCCAGGTGACACAATACCTTGTAGGTCAGGGTAGGAAATGTAGACGAGTGTGACAGGCAGCTGTTGACATGTTTCCAGTTTGGTGGCTTGAACCAGAGTAGCTGACACAGAGTTGGTGGGAGGTGCTGCTTTTTGGCTTTGCTTCAGGGTGAAGCTGATGGAATGTGGGCTGTGAAGAAAGGAGTCAGGGATCTGGGTAGGGATGGAGGGGCAGGGGTGGGATTGGGACGGTGCATCTGAGAGGCTTCTTAGGGCTCTCTGCAGGAGTCTGGGCTCAGGGTAGAGGTAAGATGAGCAGGTAAGAGGAGGAGCTGGTGCTGGAGAAGCCAAGTTGGGGGTGGGGGTGGTGTTTCAAGTCATGCAGGAAACAAGTGTGCGTAGAGAAGAGAAGGCAGAGCCCAGGCCCTGTGGAGCTGCACGCTGGACAGGGCTGGGAGACGTGTGGACACTGGTACTGAGTGAATGAAAGTGATACGCAGGCCAGTTAGCAGTGACGTAAAGATAAGGGACATAGGTTCCCTAAACGGAAATCTTTCATGTTTATGGAAGTTACAGAAAGTGCCGGGTGCTGCCTTATTTTCCTTTTAGGTTTTCAAAAGTGACTCAACTAATATATTATTAGGGCAGAAAAATGAAGAAATACAGATATGCAAAAAGAAAAACCAACCTCACATATTCTACCATCCAGAGAGGGTGAATAAATGTTAACATTTATTCAAGTATTTGCTCAAATGTCTCTTTCTCAGGAAAACCTTTGCTGACCACCATCCCATCCACAGTAGCCCCTGATACTCTGTCCCCCACCTGGCATCATGGCTCCCCCAGCCTCCCACACCACCTGCAGCTGCATTCCTTACTGGTCTGTCTTTAAGTCCTCTGGCCCTGCAGTGTCAGCAGGGACTTTCTCACTCTCGTTCACTCCTGTGCCCCACGTGCTTCACCCGGTGCCTGGCACATTATAAGGCTTCAGTACACTTTGTTGATCAAAAGATTTCACATTTTGGTACATAGTGTTCAGGCTTTTTTCCTGGGTAATCACCCACTCCTAAATATACATTTTAAAATCATCTAAAGTGGTTGACATTTTGGACCTGAGAATGCTACTACAAAGCTTTCTGTGCCCTTGGGATGTGGGTGTTTTCAGTCTGTGTTTCTCTCAGAGCAGCTCCTGATTCTTGCATTGGTTGGATCATCTCATACTCTCCCAGGGGCTGCGGACAGCTGGCCTCCTCCTTCCTCTTCCAAAGTGCCCTTCCTCCCACCGCCGCCTCCTCCCTCCCTCCTGTCAGTCTAGTCAGATGGGACCTTGTCTTATCATTCCTGCTAGACTGAGCTCCTGGACTGCTGGGCCGGCTCTTACTGACATTTCACTCCCTCCTCCAACTGTTAGCAAGGTTTCTGGCACTCAGAAAGTAAATGTTTTCAGAATCTTGGGGAAAATATACATAAAATGAATGAAATACCATTGTTTTGACTTAATATCATTTTACTGAGTTTATCAGAGTAAATTACATATTTTATTGAAAGTGTTAAAAAATTTAGAACACAGGCTATTTCTTGAGCCAGCTAAACTGACAAATATTTAATTAAGGATGAGCACTCTGCCTCTGTGTGTGTGTGTGTGTGTGTGTGTGTGTGTGTGTGTGTGTTTAGTATTGCAATTGAAGTTAAGACAGTAACCAAGGCATTTTCCTCAAGACTTCTCAGATAATACTTATTATATACAGGCATACCTTATTTTATTTCACTTCACTTATATTGCTTTTTTTCTTTCTTTTCTTTTTCTTTTTTTTTAACAAATTGAAGGTTTGTTGTAAATCTGCATTGAGTAAGTTTATCAGCACCATTTTTCCAACAGCATTTGCTCCCAAAATTTCAAATGTTTTCGTTATTATATTTGTTATGGTGATCCGTGATCACTGATCTTTGATGTTTCTATTGCAAAAAGATTATGATTTGCTGAAGGCTCAAGGTAATGGTTAGTGTTTTTTAGCAATAAAGGAATTTAAAATTAAGGTCTGTATATTGTTTTTTACACGTAATGCTATTGCACATTTAATTAACTACAGTATAGTGTAAACAGAACTTTTATATGCACTGGGAAACCAAAAAATTCACGTGACTTGCTTTATTGCAGTATTCACTTTATTGCAGTGGTCTAGAACCAAACCTGCATGATCTCTGAAGTACACCTGCATAGCAATTAGGCATTTTATCACACATGGTAGTGTCCGTAATTTCTATTCTTTGTGATCTGGTAACTAGGAGTGTTTGTTAGGCAGGTAGCATCATAAAATACATACATATATATGGATTAACAGTGCAGAGTTTTGTTTTGTGTTCCTGGCATTTTTAGTGGCACAACTAATGAATGGGTTTGAATGTCCTGATTGCTTAAGTGATACCTGCCCTTTGGAGTGGGTCATGGCCAGTGAGATCCAGGGCCCAGAAGGAGTTGTACTAGGGACAAGCAGGTAGAGAGGAACATTTGCTGAGTGTCTCTTATATGCAGGCACTTACATATAATGTGTTATTTAAATTTCTCATTACTTCCCCCTGAAGTAGGTCAGCCATGTTTATCCTCATTTTACAGACAAGAAGAATGAGGCTGAGCAGTTAAAACTCACACCTATTACAGCTACCACAGCTAGTTCAAACCCTGCTTCTTCTTTCTCTGTTTAAGGGAAACTTTTGCTATTAATTTTATGGTTGATTTTAGCTTATTAGTTTTAGATTGTGGATAAGTGGGTTCCCTGTTCATTTCCCCAAATTACTGGACAGTCCTTCATGTTATGGGAACTTTTTAAAAAATGAAATCACAGTCAAGCTAGAACTCAGTTGTCAGTTTGTCACGTGGCACGCATTGGCTCTCTACCCTTCCTCTAGAACAAGTGCTTTGGCGCTAGCTTGTACATTTGGATGAAATAGAATAGTGTCTTGACAAAGTGACACCATAGTTGAGTGTGTAGGCACGTACAAAATAGTTAAAAACCAAATCCTTTTGTGGTTTGCACAACTTTTTTTTTTTTAACTACAAAAGCACGAATTTACAGCACTGCTTGAGAAGTATTTGAGCAGTTTGTTTCCTGTTGGAGCTCTGACGGCTGTGGAGTCTAGTCAGTGGTTTCCTAGCCCTCTCGTGATGGGCTCTTTTCAGGATGTGCTACTTTTTGTTGCTGGTAGGCGACAGAGCAGAAGTCACTCTTCTTGCAGCACAATGAGCAACTCAGGCTGGCGACCAGATGGTGCAACCATCGGTGCCCTGTGCTTTGTAAATTCGCTCTCCCCTTTCCTTAGAAGCCACAGCCACTTCCTAGAGCTTGCTCTCAGGACCTGTGTGACCCTCTGCTACACTGGTTTATGCCGCCTTCTCACTGCCACGCAGGTTTCTCTGCCCGAGATGCCCTTCCCTACTTCTCCAGCTGATGAATTCCCACTGAAGTGTCAGCCCTGTGTTCCCTTTCTGGACCCTCCTGTGTGTTCCCATGCAGTGTTGTATGAGTCCTCTCCTAGGCCTCGGTGGTGTGTTGGAGGCTGTGTCATCCAAGTGTCCATCAAGGCCGTGGGAAAGTGAATGCCTCCATGATGGCGCCTGGCGGATTTGACTGAGGCTGGCCCAGAGTCACCAGCACTCTGGCAGCTACTGATTATCGCAGACCCCGCGCTGGCACTGTGCCAGCTCCCAGACAGATGCCATATGATCCACACCACCTCCAGACAGATTGGGTTCCATTGTACAGATGAGCAGTGTCAATCACGGACTTCTTGATTTTTTTGCCTGAGGGGGCTAGACACGCCAGCTTGTCCAGTGAAGCCCTGAGGATACAGATTTCAGGTCTAGGTGCTCGCATGCATGCGCTCTGTCTTCTTGGTGGTGTTCTCTCTCGCTGTCTCTAGTGAATTTCAGGGTGGGTGAGTTTCACCCTTTCTGCTGGGCTGCAGCCCCTACAGAGGGTTCAGCAGGGTCACGTGCTCAGTCAGACTTTCGAGGGAGGGAAAAGCCTCAGAAAGTGCTGTCGCTTTGCACAGGAAGAGGCCGCGGAACTGACCACAGAGGCCCTTTGTGTGACAGGAAGTCCTGCTCCTAGAAGGGGGAGCTCAAAGTGGAGGGGCTGAAAAGCTGAAGTGGTTGACCTGGGGCCACTCTGACTCATGCATGTCATTAATGATGCCCTTTGTCGGATCTTGGGAACCTGCTTTCACAGAGCTCGGAGGGCGGCCCGTAACTGCCCACTCTCAGTGCTCAGCGTCTCTCTTCCCTCTTTCCCTGTCACATAAGTCCTTGTTGAATACACCCATTTTCTGTTCTGAACAAAGGACAACCTCCTGACCCATTCTATATTTTTTCCTTCTACTTTTGCCAGAAGAATCTTTCTGCCTCATCTGGGCCTGTGTGACTTTTCTTTTTCAGTGTTTAAGTATGGCTCTTGAGTTGGAAAACTTGCAGCTCAAGGAAGAAGTATCCCACTGGGCAAGAGCTTCTGACTGAGAGAAGGAATCTTCAGGAAGTGTTTGATATAGCTTAATGGCTGTCCCTGGCAGGGCCCCGCAAAGACTGGCACCATGGGGTGGAGCCACACAGAGAATTCCAGGGAATAAAGAGGAAATGAAGTGTGCAAATCGACAGCCCAGTTCCCTGCAACTTCATCACACCCTTCACTTGTATCTCTGGCCACCTGTAACTCATTAGGTGCTGTGGTTAGGATGTAAGGACACCTTGAAGTGAGTGGGGGAGGTGGTGGCGATGATGAGCTCATGTGTCCTCATGTGCTCACTAGCCCTGATCTCCAGCTGGATGTGAGAGTGGAGCAGCAGGTTTCTAGGAGGATGTGTGCGCGCGTGCACGTGTGTGTGTGTGTGTGTGTGTGAGATGCCCTTGTGTGAAGGCGTTCTGAGATTATGTTGGAAAAAAACTGCTTCAGTCTTTGGCAGGCAGCTTTACATGCTGTGGTGTAACTGGGGCTCCTTGCTGGGTTGACATGGTGGCAAATCAATGGACACTTGTTCTTTGGAGCTGTAAAATGAGTCTTTGTTGAATATGACTGCTTGGGCAATCAGTGTAGAATGCTTACATTTTGGGAACAGAAGAAGCCACATCTGTTGAATGTGTTTAATCACAACTTATAGATACTTTCTTGCGATTCTAGCGACCACAGGTCATAACCCTTTTCCATATTTGGAATGGTAGAAAGTCAGAATTGCAAGACCCTGATCATCTAGCCCACCTTGCATTGTGGAGAAGGGAAAGCTGAGTATCAGGAGGGTGTAAGTGGGACAGATCTGTGAAGGAATCCAGCTTCTTCCCCATTCATGGGAAGAAACCTGGGATGAGTTACTTGGCGGCTTGGCCTTTGTTTGACCATATGTGAGACTGGGCCAGCCACAAACTTGCTGTGAGCGCGAGGGACCACGTGGAGAATGGCCCAGAGTCTGGTGGGCGCACAGTGAGTTACTGCTGTTACCATGTCAGAAGCCAGGAGGGACCCGTGCCTGTGATGTGTGCTCAGTCTGACAGGGGTATCACTTACCCTGACAAGTCCTGGGGCTTTATCTTCCTCTGATCTTCACTCCTAGACTGAGGTGGACTTTAGACACCCTCCCTGGATTATATTAGATATATTACACTGTACTCACATTCAATTGAAACTTTTTTTTATATTGTAAATCTAATTGAAAGGCATTTTATAATTTTGCTTTTGCAACTATTTGGCAGTGAGAGATTAATTTCTCCTCCTCTTCTTCATTTGTGCGTTTATTCAGCAGGAACAGCATGTGGGAAGGTGCAGGGGCAAGAGGAGCGTGGTGCTTGTATGGCACTGACTGCAGATTGTTAACTGGTGGAGGGAGTACAGTGTGACTGGGAACACGGTGTGAATGGCGGGACAGTAGTTAGAGCTGAGAGGCCCTGCTGGCCACAATAATACATCTTGGAGGAATTTCAAGTAGAAGCATAACCTGGTTGTCCAAAAGACATGCCACCATCCACCATGGTAGCATTATGGAGATTGACAGGAAGGGGGATCAGACTGGTGACTGGGGATCAGTCAGGCCATTAGTGATCTAGGCAAAAGATGGTGGTGGTCTTAATAAAGGTAGCCATTGTTGTGGGGACTGGCTTAGTAGGAAGATTCAGGAGATACTGAAGAACTAATGTTGCCAGATCTTGGGAACTGATCAAATATGGGGCGGGGTAGAAGGTTGAGTGTGGGAAGAAAGGGAATTTCTGGCTTGAGCAGTGGGTGAATGGTGGGACCATTTCCTGATGGAGGGAACCACGGATAGGAGTGGGCTCGGGAAAGAGAGGAAATGATTTGAGGGACTGTATGACGGCTAAGTGGAGGCGTCCCGTAGACAGTCAGACGTATGGGTCTGGAGTTTGGGGCGAGAGGTGCATATCAGGTGTCAGAGTTTAAAGGTGTTGATGTGCGGGAACAAGAGTGTTTGCTTAGGTAGAGCGTATGGGTCTGCGACAGAACCCCGGGAAATTACCATCCAAGGCCCAGTCTGAGGAGGAGAAAAACTGGGAGAGGCAGTGAGAAGACCTAAACTGCTGGGTGACTTAACACTGGGGAGCCTGAGAAGTATCTGCCACCTGACACAAGGGAGGCCTTGGGCTTTCTCTCTGATCACTTTCACTAGAAAGGTGGGAGAGGAAGCAGTAAGCTGCGAAGTGAACGGGTGGGATAAGAACCAGGGAACTTGAGTGCATAGCTTTGGTAGGAAGCTTGCCGGTGAAGGGGAGAGGAGTGAATGAGAGCTAGCGAGGGTCAAGGAGTCAAGGCTGAAGATAGAGGGTTTGATGGCTTGAGTGTGGTCCTGGGGCAGTGGGAGAAAGCGGGTCAGCCTTAGACGTGAGTGTGTATGGAGAGGCCAGCTTGTGGGCGCAGCCTGTGGGTGGCAAGAAGGGGAGGAGCTTCTGACTGCTCACTGGTCCGAGTTCTGTGGAAGGGAAGGGCGGTACCAGAGAGAGGGTCTGCAAGAGCTGGCAGGGAGAGCTTGGGAGAGCTGCGGGGAGACAGAGGGCAGGCTGCTGGTAACTGTGGAGGAGGCGGAGGGCGGAGTTTTTACCAGGTAGGTGTGAAAGGAGAATTAGACTCAAGGAGTTGACAATGTTAGTTCCAGTGGTGTTCTGAGGGTTGAAGAGGGATGAAGACAGGTGGCACCGACCAGGCCAGGACAAAGAAAAAAAGAGAAGGAGTGATGGCAACTCAGTATTACTGCTCTTGAATTTCTGGTGAACTTTTTCATTAATGTCCAAAGGAAGGCATATGGTTTTTATTGTTAAGAAGAAGATTCTAGTATTACAAATAGGAATGAATTGCAAGTAAACACGGGGGAAGTCTGAGAAAGTGTCCAGGTGTGTGAATGATGAACCTTTGTTGTGTATCCACCACTCTGCTCCACACGCTGGCATCTACAAAACAAGTGAGGCCGTTAAACGACCTCCTAGGGGCCTGACCCTGCTTCCCCCACTACCCAGCACTGACTGGTGGCCAGCCAGCCTCTCCGCTTATTGATGGCTCCTTCCTAGTGCTGGAGAGCTCAGAGTTTAGTGAGTTTGTTTTTGTGCAAAGTCATGATCATTAATCCAGCTGTGTTACTTGAAGGAAGAATACTATTTCCCTTTTCCTAATTCAAATCTATGCATCTTAAAATGTACACACTGAAGTCATTTTACAGAAATAAGGAGCACTCAACTCCATCCACATTTTCCTCCAGCTCTTATCACCCCCCGCTTGGTTGATTGTTGATTCAGACATTCAGTCAGTTAGCAAATATTTGAGCGTCTTCCTCATGCTAAGCACTGGGGATGCAAAGATGAAAACACACAGTCCTCGCCCTTAAAGCTTGTGTGTAATGAATGTCTATACAGTGTAATACACTGTTTTATTTTGCTTTTTTTGCTTATGCCTAATTTCGAATATAAAGTGCCCGCTTCTTGTCTTGTATAATGGCCTAATGGCTGTGTGGTGTCCACTTTGTCAATTCGCCGTTTTCTCAGTTTGTGAGTGTTTGACTTGTCTCCAGTCTCTGCTGTTATAAATATTCTGGGATGAACATTTTGTACAAGCTATTTTTTCCTTGAGTTTATTTGCTTGGGGCATATTCCCCAGAGTGGGACTGTAGGGTCGGAGGTTGGTGACTATTATCTGCCTTGTTCCATGTTTCCAGATTTTTCCATGAAGTCTATCAACAGTGTTAGAGCACATTCCTGTTTTCCTAGAGCCCCTCCAAAACTAGCATTGTCACTTTAATTTTTCTTATTTTTACAAGTTATTTCCATTTTTAAAGGAAGTTGTGCTTTTTTACCCACACGTTAATTTGCTATGTTAGACTTGGCTAGGTTATGCTGCAGTAACAGGTGAAGTCCAAATCTCAGAGGCTTACATAACTAAAATTCTTTCTCGCCTGCTCTGCATGTCCCTTGTAGGACATTGGGGTGCAAGTCTGCACAGTCACTCTGGGCCAGGCTGATTCAGGAGACTTTTCTCTCCTGTAGCTGCAGTGTGAGCCTCTTCAGTGGGTGACAGGCAGACAGGAGAGGGCTGGGAACTTTGCACAGGCTTTTCACTAGTTATGTGGCCTGCCTTAGCAAAGAGAACTTCAGTGAGCATTCCTGTCTGTGCCTCAGCTGTCTTCCCTCCTGTATGTTCATCTTTGACAATTTCTTTGTGTAGTGGAATTGTATTCTCAGTCTTTATATCAGTCTTTAATGTATTTTGGATTCTAAGATTATCAGTTATGTCAAATCCGTTTTTCTTTCTTTGCTTTCCACGTTACACCTTGTTGTGCAGAGATTTAAATAATTAAGTTTGGGGCACATCCATCTTTTTCTCTGATATTTCTTGTTTCTTTAGTATCACAAATTTATCATTTTCTAAAAGCCAGAGAGTAAGCTATTTTCTTTGAGTTGTTTAAAATAGATTTTTATTTGGCTCCATTTGACACTTAAAACTCATCCAAGTATACAATGTTAAGTGGTTTTAATCTAAGTTAACTTTGGTCCTTGGTGATACCTTTTCATTCTGTAACATTGAAAAAAAAAAAAACAAAACCTCACAGACTCACAGATATAGAGAACAAACTAGTGGTGACCGGTGGAGGGGCGGGGTAGGGGGAAGAGGGCCAGTGGGGCAGTATAGGGGTGGAGGAGTAGGAGGTACACACTTTTGGGTGTAAGATAGGCTCAAGGACGTATTGTACAACACGGGGAATATAGCCAATATCTGGTAATAACTGTAAATGGAGAGTACCTTTAAAATTGTATAAAAATAAACAATTAAGAAAAACCCCAAGTGCCACAGTGCAACAACCCTTCATGATAAAAATATTGAACAAAACAGAAGTAGAAGGGAATGTCTTTGACCTGAGAAAAGGCATGAATGAAAACTCAAAGGGTTGGGAAGTAAAAGACTGAAAGGACAATGATGTCTACTCTCACCATTTCTATTCACATTTCACTGGCGGCCTGCCAGGGCAGTTAGGCCAGAAAAAGAGCTAAAGGGCATGCAGATCAGAAATAAAAAAGTAAAGTCATCTATGTTCATAGAGGATATGATCTTGTGTATAGAAAATTCTAAGGAATCCACTAAAAACCTATTAGAACTAATATATTGGTTAGCAAGGTTGCAGGTTACAAGATCAGTGTACAAAATAATAGTATTTCTATGAGCTAGCAATGAATAATCCAAAAATGAAATTAAGGAAACAGTTTCATTTATAATAGCATCAAGAAGAATAAAATATTTAGGAATAAATTTAACAAGAAGTACAAGACTTGTATACTGAAAACTACAAACATTTTTGAAAGAAATGAGAGGTGACCTAAATAAATGGAAAGATATCTCACATCTATGGATTGAAAGCATTTTTAAGACGGCTCTACTTCCCAAATTGATTACAAATTCAACACAATACCTATCAAAATCCCACCTGCCTTTTCTTTTGTAGAAATTGATAAGCTGATCCAAAGTTCACATGGAAATGCAAAGAACCCAAAATAGTCAAAGAAATTTTGAAAGAGTAAAACTAAATTGTAGCACTCACGCTTCCCAATTTCAAAAATTCCTGCCAGTCTACACTATTCAAGACAGTGTGGTACTGGCATATAGGACAGACATGTAGACCAATGGGGAGAACAGAACTAAATCCTTATGATTATGGTCAGTTGATTTTGAACAAGGGGATCAAGCCAATTCAATGGGGGAAAGAATAGTCTTTCAACAGATAGTGCTGGGATGATTTGATATTTACATGTAAAAGAATGAGTTTGGACCTCTACTTCACACCACATACAAAACTTAATTCTAAATGAATTAGAGAACTAAATGTAAAGAGCTAAAAATCTACAAAATTCTTAGAAGAAAATAGGCATAAATCTCTATCACCTTGGATTAGTCAGTAGTTTCTTCCATATGACACCAAAACACAAACAACAAAAGAAAAAATAGTTTTTAGACTTCATAAAAATAAAAAACTTTTGTACTTCAAAGGACACTATCAAGAAAGTGAAAAGACAGCTTGCAGAATGGGAGAAAATATTTTCAAATCATATATCTGAGAAAGGACTCACACCTAGAATATATAAAGAACTCAATTAAAAGTTGCCAATAAAAAGACAAAGAACCCAATTAAAAATTAGGCAAAAGATCTGAATAGACATTTCTCCAAAGATGATATACCACTAGTCAATAAGCACCTGAAAAGATGCTTAACAGCTTTAGTCATCAGGGAAATGCAAATTGAAACCACAGTGAGATATCACTTCATACCCCTTGTGATGGTTATAATAAAAAAGACAGAAAACAACAAGTTGGTGAGAATGTGGAGAATTTAGAACCCTCATACACTGCTGGTGAGAATGTAAAACTGCTTGGAAAGCAGTATGATTGACTGTTGGAAACAAGTAACTTTGGAAAACAGTTCCTTAAAAAGTTAAACATAGAGTTACCACATAACCTGGCAATTCTACTCCTAGGTACCTGAAAGAAATGAAAATACATGTCCACACAAAGACTTGTACACAAATGCTCATAGCAGTACTTTTCATAATAGCCAAAAAGTGGAAACAACCCAAATGTCCAACAACTTGGTAATGTATAAACAAATAGTGGTATATCTGAATGTTACTTAGCAATAAAAAGTAATGATATGTGCTGTAAAGTGGATGAACCTTGAAAACATTGTGCCCAGTGAAAGAGGCCAGTCACAGAAGATCATATATTGTATGATTCCATTCATATGAAGTGCCCAAAATAGGCAGATCCAAATAGATGGAGAGTGGATTAATGGTTGCCAGGGGCTGGAAGAGAAAGGAGTGGGGTGACTGTTAAAGGGTGCAGAGTTTCTTTTGGGGGTGATGAAATGTTCCAGAATTGACTGTGGTGATGATACACAATTCTGAACACATTAAAAATTGTGTACACTTCAAATGGGTGAATTGTGTGTGACTTATATCTCAATAAAGCTATTTAAAAAACAGCAAAAGTTTCAGGTACTTTAAACCATTACCCCTCTGACAACCTCTCCTGGCAAATAATATCATTTCTTTGTGTTTTCTTGAGATATGCTTGGGTCTTTTTCATTTGTAGAAATAAAAAAAAAGTCTTGAACCTCCTAAATTCTGACTTCCATGATTAAACACTCAGCCCCACAGTAAGGGGAAAGGTCTGGCGGGGAAGAGGAGGAGGAGGAAGAGGAAGCATCGATGGTGGTGGTGACGGGGGCCTGCCAGCCTGAAGGGAAGGGAATGGGACTGGCAGGCCTCCATCTCCAGGCCCGTTGGTCTCCCTGTCCCTAGTGTGGGGGTCACATTCTGGTGGCACCACTTTCTGCTGAACTCTCTGACCTTGGTGACTTGGCTTCTAAGTCTGTGAAAGGTGAGTGGGTATTAGAGAGAAAGTGTGGGCAGTCCCTGGAGCACTGCAGCCCCTGCTGCAGCCTCCTTTCTCGGCCTGTAGGCAGAGTGCTCCTCTGCCACGTGCGGACTCTGAGATTCGAAAGTGAGGACAGCATGGGCTTGCCCCTGCGTGGTTCACAGTCTGACAATTTACTCTGCAGTGCATCTCTTTCCTTTCATTGCATAGAATATAAAAATCCATTTTGGGGGTAAAATGCTGTCCTAACTACTGAGTAGTTAGGAAGGAATTTGAGGCTGGATCAAGATGGCAGAATAGAAGGATGTGGAGCTCACTTCTATAAATACATCAAAAATACTTCTACAGGGGTGGGGGGTATAGGTCAGTGGTAGAGCATGTGCTGGGTGTGCACCAAGGTCTGGGTCCAATCCTCAGTTCCTCTATTAAGGGAAAGAAAGGGAAAAAAATACATGTACACGTGGAACGATTCTCACAGAATACCTGCTGAACGCTGGCAGAAGATCTCATAAAACCAAAATTGCAAGAAAGATCACCATGTAACTGGGTAGGACAAAAGGGGAAAAAAAAAAAGGAATTGGGATGGGACCTGCACCCCTGGAAGGGAGCTGTGAAAGAGGAAAGGTTCCCTCACCCTGAGAAGCTCTTTCACCAGTGGGGAGATCAGCCAGGACAGAAAGGGAGCTTCAGAGGCTCTGAAGAGAGTGTGGTAGCCAGTTTGTGGCAGGCAGAACAGAGAGAGGCCTGCACAGAAGGTCCTGGCCATCTCGCTGCAGCCCCCAGCCCCAGGCATCCGCCTGCTGGTGTGCTCAGGGGCTGGGTGCTGAAACTCGGGCTTCAGAGGACAGACCTGGGGAGAGGACTGAGGTTGGCTGCGTGAAGATAGCCTAAAGAGGCTGGACTGTGGTCCAGACTGCAGCCAGGGAGGTTGTGCTCAGGAAGGAGCCGGGTCCACCATTGAAGCCCCATTGTTAACATGTGCACTTCAAGGGAGGGGCAGGCCCGCCTTAGCTTCATTCTCACAGTGGGAGCAGCTCCAGCTCTACGAGTTCTGGGAGCACACAAGCACCACTGGGTTGCCTACACATGGAGGCAGGGCCAAAATCCCAGGTGATCCCCAGGGGCTGTTCAACTTCGGAAGCAAGGCTGAAATCTGAGTGTCTCAGTGGTGTGAGATGTGTGGATTCATGCCACCACAGATGGCTTTTGGTGCCTGTGGAGCATCTGAGCAGATTACTGGTGCTTCTGTTACTGGGGCGGGTCCAGTGACAGCCACTGTGGGCTCACCAGGTGTGTATATGCAGAGGAGGGGCTGGGGTCTGGGCTGACTCAGTAGCTCCCATGGCGGGTCCAGGTGTGTGGCTATGGTAGTCCTGGTGCCTGACCTCAGCATTTCTCACCAACAGATCTGTGCTAGTGACTTTGTGAGCACAGTGTCTGAGAGATACCTGGTCCATTGCCTGAATTCCAGTTGAGGCAGGATCAAGGGCATTGCCAAAAACAGTGTAACTTGTGAGCCCGCGTGACTGGTAACAGCACCACAGAGTGGACAGTTCTGCAGAGGAACACTCAGTGGCTTCTCTCCCAGCAGGAGTGCTCCAGTCTCACCTACCTCAAACAGCAGTTCAGAAATGAATCTAGGAGCATCTGTTCCAACAACTGGGGAGCAGACCTGGCCCCCAACATGGCTGTGACAACCACAGAGCAAAGCAGAGGCCCTGCTCAACGTCCAGTGCAGGCTCTGGTCACCACAACAGCAGTCACATCCCCTGTCAATTGGGTAACGGCCAGCACACACTGAGGAGATGAGGCAGGCATCCATATTAAAAATAGCCCTCACACCAGAAATGTTAGACTCATGGAGGCTGTACGGGGACAGTCTCACATAAAGACCACCCTTCAAGACCACAGTAGGTAACTATTTCTCTTAAACTTAGCGAGTCAGAGAAATATAAGTAAAATGGAGCAGCAGAGGAACCACTCCCAAATAAAAGATCAAGAGAATTCCCCTGAAAGAACAGACAGTGAAACAGGCATCTCCAGCCTACCAGATCCTGAGTTCAAAAAGGAGGTAATGGGTGAACCCTAAGGTAAACTATGGACTTTGGTTGATAATAATGTGCCTGTGTTGGTTCATAGATTGTACCGAATATGCCACACTGATGAGGGATGTTGAGAGTAGGGGAGTATATATGTGTGGGTGGGAGGACTGTGTGCGAACTTGTATTTTCTGCTCAATTCTGCTGTGAACCTGAAACTGCTCTAAAAAAATAAAGTCTATTAATAAAAAAAAAGGAGTATTGAAAATACCGAAGTAATTAAGAAAGCTATTGATAGAAATGCAGATTACTGTAACAAGGAACTAGAAACCAAAAGAGGAGCCAATTAAAATTAGAAAGCTCATTTGTCAAGACAAAAGCTGAGCTAAAGGCAATAAATAGCAAACTGGATGATGCAGAAGAACAAATAAGTGATCTGGAAGACAGAATAATGGAAGTCACCCAATCAGAACAGTAGACAGAAAGACAAATGAAAAAAATGAAAGCAATATACAAGACCTATGGAATAATATAAAGTGTCCAAATCTATGCATAATAGGGATCCCAAAAGAAGAAGAAAGAGAAAAGAGGATCAAAAATGTATTTGAAGAAATTATGGCTGAAAACTTCTCAAACCTAAAGAAGGAAACAGATATCCAGGTATGGGAAGCACAGAGGATCCCAAACAAGGTAGACCAAACAGACCCACACCAAGACATAATTAAAATCGCCGAAGTTAAGGAGAGGATTCTAAAGGCAGCAAGAGAAAAAGAAAGAATTAATTATAAGGGAACCCTCATAAGGCTATCAGCTGATGTCCATTGACAGATGAATGGATAAAGAAGATGTGGTATGTATACCCAGCGGAATACTATTCAACCATAAAGAAGAATGGAATAATGCCATTTGCAGCAACATGAATGGACCTAGAGATTATCATACTAAGTAAGTCAGAAAGAGAAAGACAAATACCATATGATATCACTTGTATGTGGAATCTAAAATATGACACAGATGAATTTGTTTACAAATCGGAAACAGACTCAGACATAGAAAACAAACTTATGGTTTCCGAAGGGGAAAGGGAGGGGGAGGGATAAATTAGGAGTTCAGGATTAGCAGATATAAAATAGATAAACAACAAGGTCCTACTGCACTGCACAGGGAACTATATTCAGTATCCTGTAATAAACCATAATGGAAAAGAATATGAGAAAGAATGTATGTATATATGTATGTATAACTGAATCACTATACTGTATACCAGAAACTAACACAACAGTGTAAATCAACCATACTTCAATTAAAAAAGAGGAATTTGAGTTTTTATGCCAGTGTTATTTCTTTTCATTTAGTTTTAGTTTTAGATCTCTGATGGCTGACTATGTGATAATAGTAATAGATAACATTTGTTAGGCTGATCACTAGCATTGTCCTACTCGAGCCTCACCACCCTCTGAGGAGCTTCCCTGCAGCAGGCTGCACTTACACAATGGGACAGGGAAAAAAAATCCAACTTTAGAAATCTAGTATTTGGGTCTGGTGCTAGGTGGAGCATTCCCAAATTCAACAGTTTATCAAAGGTCTGTCTGGTATATGCAAATCCCACTCAAGTGCAAATTCTAAGAAGTCAGAGAATTTATCTTGCTCCTGTGATCTGCCCTAAACATAGTAGGTGCTCAAGATAAGCCAACTGGTAAATAAGCAAAGGACCAGAGGGACTGCCCACAAGATGCAGTGGTGTTGTTTGTGTAGCAATTTCTAACTGTCCTTCCACAGCACCTGAGAGCTAGGTAGGGCAGGTGTGTGTCTCTCTTAATTTAGTAGGTGAGGAAATGAGCTGGCTGGGAAGTGACTTGTGCAGTAAAAGCCAGAGCAAGCACTAGAATCCTAGTCTCCTGGCTCCATCGTCTCACTATACATTCCAGTCCCACTCCAGTCTTAAAAGCAAAATTGGGTATAGATGTGTTGCATTCCCGCTGTGGGGTTGGTCCTCACAGGAACTGCGGGGAGGGAAGTCACTAGAGTCAGGCAACACATTTCTGGCTCAGCTAGGCCTGCTCTCAATAACTTTTCTTTCAAATCTTGGGACTCTGCCTGTATATTTTCTTGCACTGCTGTTTGCAGTCTCACATTAACATCAGATTTGAACATGTCATTTTTGTCCCTTTAAAGTAACTTTTTCTATTTTTAAACCTATGGAATATCAACTCAGTATTTAGCTTAGGGAAGTCTTCAGCCTGAGTCTTCCCGTTCCCAGGGTGCTTGCCAACCAGAGGTCTAAAACAGTATCACCACAAGAATCAGCCCAAGGCATGGACCTGTCAGCTGATGTGTTTCCATTACATAAGAAAAATGAGTTTTGGGGACATATCTGAATGCTGTTTGTTCCAGCTCCTCTTTAAATCACATGGCTGAATTAACAGCTGGTGGACTGGTGACTCGGAGTTTCAGCCTACCTTTGCTGCTGATTCTCTGTAACCTGAGACAGTTACTATCCAGAACTTGAAAAGCCATCTGGAAGTGATGGGGGTGGGGGGTGATGGGCTGGCCATCACTTGTTTTCTTTCAGCTATTAGGATGGGAAAGACACCAGGGGCAAAACAGTCATCTTAAAGGTGACTGCATGACTCTAAATGTAGTATTTTTTAAATATGAATTTCTTGCATAGAAAATCTGTCACCTTGTCTAACCTTCAGGATCCAGCCCAGACAGCAGCTCCTCTCTGCTCTTCTCTTCCCTTCACTTTGTGGTCCTGTCTCATTTCTTGAGCACCTGCTTTGGGTTATACATAGAAGAAGAGGGCAGAATCCTCCCCTGGTGGAATTCCGGGTGAAGTAGGAGCCAGCCCTCTGAGGCTGCACAGGTGGCACGTGGGGTGGGTGCTGGCTTGGCCAGGCTGTCTGGCCTCAAGGACCCTGGGGAGTTGCCGAGTGGCCTGTTTGGCGCCTGCGTGTTTGTACAACCACTGCTTGGTGTGGCCCTTGACACACAGTACATACTTGGTGAGCCCTCCCAAGAGAAAGAACTTCCCTGACTTGCTTCTGAAGCCTACTGTGTGATACAACAACTCGTTTTAAGATTTGAGTTCATTTCCTGTAAGATAATCGGAAAGGAAAGGCCAAGCCTTTTAACGCCTCCTTGTGTAGTCCAAAGGGAGGCTTTATTAAGTGTTTTCTACATCTGGGGCTTTCCTTTGTTCTTCAGGACAATTTTAAGAATAAAATAAACAGACATACCTTTCTCTGGATCTTCAGAACGACCTTAATTTTCATTCTCAGGATATAGAAATTCACTGCTAAGTATTCACTATTCATTTCTTGTGCTTCTTTGTGAGCCCAGGGAACTATTTAGAGACTAAACCGCTCATGCAGATCATCCAAAGAGTGATTTCAAAAGACCTCCCCCCCAAACTTACCTGAAGTGACTACTTTGTGTGCTTCAAAAACATTTACATTCTGCTCAGTTTAAATGGCATTGGTTTTTAGGGTTGTTGGCTTAAATCTAGCATTTAGCAAGATGGTTTTTGTTTTACTCTGCACGTGCGGGTAGGGGTGGTGAGGAAGTGAGCTGGGAATAGTCTGCTGTGCAGAACAGGCAAGACTTCTTATGGCCACGCAGCAGTATGGGACCTTCGGGGTGCTGGACTTGCCTGCCTCTTGGAGCTACAGGGCTTCAGAGGAGAGGGCTTAGGGCCCACTTCCCTGCTTCTCACCCCCAGTGGGCCTTGAAAAAGCCTGGGTCAGGGGAGCTGAGCTCGGGGGGATACAGGGCATGATCGCTGCTGAGCAGGTGCTCGTTGAATGACTGAGCCCAGAAACCTTGTCAGGGAGTTGGGGGTAGACCTTGTGATGGGATAGAAGTTGAAAGATTGAGGCCATTTTGTTTTCTCCTCAGTATTCTTTCCAGACTTATGTGTCATTGTTTCTACTGCTGTCTGCCTGGCCTCGGTCACCATCTTCTCTCCCATGGAAATACGTCAGAAGCCGTCTCACTGTTCCTCAGACGCGCCAGGCAGGCCTTCTGTGCCATTACATGTGATCGTCCTCTTGCAGGGGCCTTTCTCCTGGAGGTCCTCGTGGCTCACTTGTTCCCATTTTGTTTCAAATGTCACCTTTTCATTGAGACCTGCTCTAGTCACTCTACCTAAAGGAACAGTCTCCTTTCTGCCTCCACCCTCACCCCTTGTCCTTGTTTAGTTCTCTGCAGCTGCTGCTCTGTGACTTACTTCCTTTGACGTCACCTGCAGTAGAGCATCAGCTCCATGAGGATGGAGATTTTTGTTTATTCCATACCTTATTAGAATCCCCAGCACATCCTGCGACTACAGGTGTGGAAAGAATGGAAAATAAAAGCAGTAGGGTGGATAGATTACCAATGCATTCCCAATGGATATATGTGAACTTAATTAGAAACAAAACGTTTTTTGATTGCTACTTTGATTTATTAAAAAATCATCTGCATGTTTTGTTTTGACACAAAAGACATCATGCACATTTTCACTTAAAACTTTGAACCAGTGCCAGCCTCATCCATCCTTTGTCTATATTCCCAGACTCTGCTTAGCATGTTAAAGTCTAAGCAGAACTTAAAGATCACCTACGTTATGAACAAGGAAACTGAGGGCCTAAGGAGTCTTGTGCTAAGTTCAAGGTCATTCTCATTAGATTTACACCAAAGCCAGGGAAGGGAATCAACATTTATTGTTTGCCACATAAGAGACAGGCACTTCCTTGCATTGTCTAAGCTAATCTTCATTAAGAAGTCTGCAGGGGGTAGGGGGTGGGGGGACACCATCATCCCTGTTTGTTTTATGAGTGGAAAGCCAGAGGCACAAAGCAGTGATGTGATTTGTTTGGTGCACATGGCTAGTAAGACCTGGGTGGCTGCGTCGTTCTGTTCCTAGCGAGCGCTCTCACAGACACCCCTGGAGCCCGGCATGGGATGTGCAAGGACGCCCCCTCTGCCGTGGTGGTGTCTCGGGCCTGCTTCCCAGACCTGGAGGTGAGTGATGCTGTTGCTGGTCAGTCACCTGTCTTTCCAGTAGCTCAGTGTGTTCCGTTTTCCTGCTGTGAGCATGTTTCCAAGTTGACCTCTGTCTCTGTGGGCCATGCTTTCCCCTGCCTCAAAGCTGGTGTATGTTTTGTTGGTTCTCCTGGGCTGTTGGTAACAAACTAGATTGAAATTGAAGTGATTATGGGGCTTAATGAATAATTTATGTTGCAAAAGATTTAAAAGTTAAACCTAAACAAAGTAAATTTTAGAGAGTTGCCTAAGCACGGCTACTTCATTGAAACTGTTCACCAAGCGGCAGCAGAGCTGTTTCACGAAAGTTTCCTGGTGCTCTGTCTCCAGACAGAATTGTAGGCAAGTATGTCGAATGTCCAAAACAGGTCTTTGGGCACGTGTCAGAGTGGCATTTTGGACAGGAGAATAATGATTTTCGTGGGAGGAGAGAAGAGAGAGTGAATAGGGCTGGGGAAAGGGAACAGGGAGAAGCCAAGCCCTGACTAGTGAGGACTATGGCTCGGACACGCCAGGGCTCCGAGGTTTCCTGAGAGGTCCGTTCCCTGGCTCCATTTCTCTTCTCAGTGACTCAGCTGAGCAGCTGCAGGTACTGTGACAGCACCAGAGTCCCCCCAGGAACTAATAGCCTGATTGGGGAAACAGGGTTATAGCAGCCAAGCAGTAGCTCCATAGAGGAATGAAACTGGGACATGGTGGGCAGAGGGTCCTCAGAGGAGATAACATTCAGACTGGCCCTTGTGGGATGGGTGGGACTTGACAAGGAAGGGCAGTCTCAGGCCGTGGTGTGCTGCATATATGGGGACTCCCAGGCCTGAGATCTGTGGGTTTACTCTATGTGGGGCCCAAGAGGGTCCTCTGTGTGCCGCTGCCACCTTAAAAGGTGTGTATGTGTAGTTAAAGAACATGCAGTGGAAATGGGATCTGAGGGAGGGAGGTGGGGTGTTCACACAAGTGAAGAAAGGGGACAGGTGGTCAAACACACACAAAATGCCTTGAAAGGCTGTACATTACTGATGGAAAGTTAGCTATAGTTCTTGACTACATTTACTGGTATTTGAGCACTCAGAGAAGCATACTCTGGGCCCTCGTGTATTTTTTAATTAGTTTGGCTTTTATTAAAAGCCTCAAAACAATTCTCTTCATGAATGAACATTTCTATACTCTCATCAAACTGTAAAACATATAAGGTCCTATTCATATCAAGTTGCTGGTAAAGTTAGAGAAAAGTCTCAAAGCTTTTTACTTTCTTTGTCTCACGTTTCTCCAATGGGGAAAAAGCCTGGAGCACTGTCAGAGGACTGGCTGTTCTCATAAGTATTTGAGGAAAACAGTGTGAGTCATTGTAACTTTTTGCTGGATTTTAGTATCCGTTTATTTTTAAACAGTTCTGTGCAACTGGAGTTTCTTCCATGGTTTCTGTTACCATGGCTCCATAATATTTCCTCAAATCTGCTTGTTCATACTTCCACACACTTCAATACAAATTTACAGCTCCTTAGAATCAGAATATCTTATTTGTGATATCCAAGAATGTTTTTCCAGCTGCAATAGCATTTTTCTCAAAACTGGAGAAGTTAGTTGCTTTTCCCACTATCGACGCTGGGGAGAGACAGGGTTCGATTCTGTGAAGGGCCATGCAGTGGTCCCATCAGTGGTGTGAGCAGGGACCAGTGTCATCTGTGTGGAGCCACTTCCCCTTGGGATCCCATGATGAGGGCGCAGGATGGGCAGGCTGCCACGTTTGCTTGGGAAGTGATGACCCTGGACGTTTTGGTCCAGACATCCAACAGACTCTTGGTTCTCCTTAAGCCTGAGTGTGTGTTTCTTCTCTTGCTCATGTTCATTTATTCATTTATTTTTGGACTTGATTGAGGCTTCCACTTTGGGAAGGCCTCTTATTTTAAGAGTCTGCAGTCAAAAGAAAAACAGTGCTGGTCTTGGTAGTCACTAGTGAAGTTTGCCTTGCCGTCTCTTCCCGGCACTCAGGATTATTCAGGGAGATACTTTTCTGCATTTCATTGCTTTGAAATATATGTATTTTTTTAACATTTTTTATTGATTTATAATCATTTTACAATGTTGTGTCAAATTCCAGTGTTCAGCACAATTTTTCAGTCATTCATGGACATATACACACTCATTGTCGCATTTTTTTCTCTGTGAGTTATCATAACATTTTGTGTATATTTCCCTGTGCTATACAGTGTAATCTTGTTTATCTATTCTACAATTTTGAAATCCCAGTCTATCCCTTCCCACCCTCCACCCCCCTGGCAACCACAAGTCTGTATTCTCTGTGAGTCTATTTCTGTCCTGTATTTAAGCTTTGTTTTTGTTTGTTTGTTTGTTTTTGTTTTTGTTTTTTAGATTCCACATATGAGCGATCTTATATGGTATTTTTCTTTCTCTTTCTGGCTTACTTCACTTAGAATGACATTCTCCAGGAGCATCCATGTTGCTGCAAATAGCATTATGTTGTCGGTTTTTATGGCTGAGTAGTATTCCATTGTATAAATATACCACATCTTCTTTATCCAGTCACCTGTTGATGGACATTTAGGCTGTTTCCATGTTTTGGCTATTGTAAATAGTGCTGCTATGAACATTGGGGTGCAGGTGTCATCCTGAAGTAGATTTCCTTCTGGATGAAATATATGTATTTCTTAAAGGATCGTTCAGGATTTAGAGCAAGTCCCAGAGCATTGTGGAATCGTGGAGATAGTCTTGTTTCCTGTCTCTTAAAGTTTTTGACCTCTTCCGCTTTTCAGGAATAACCATTTTCCTAGTGTTGAACTAGGTTCTGGGCCTGTGTCTGGGCTTATTATAGAGGACTCGTCTGGCCAAACATTTTCAAATTCTACTATAAATATAAACGCTAACTCAGTGATAGAGCAGTTCCTAACACTCAAGAATTTAAAGTGTGGTATTACTGACTGGACCTTTGGTTACTAACACAGCTGCTTCTACCAATTCAGAGTGGACCCCTTTTTGAACAACAAATACAAAAGAAAACATAGTTTTGGGTGCTCTGGAGGCTGCCCAGGAGGCTTCGGGTGGGAAGGTCTTCTGATTGAGTGGCTATATAAGCTGGACACTGTAGAATAAGTGACTTTTTAATAATCACTGAAAAATTAAGTTTTGTTCTCAGCTCAAGAAACATTTGTGGTTAATTATCTGAGTAACTAGTCTTTTTTCTTTCTTGTATAATGCAAGAGATGTCGCTATACGGCTTTGTGAGTGAAATTGCTAACAACAGTATATTATTGTAAAGATCTTACAGATCTTGTAGAGCTGGTGGTGGTGGGAGATGGCGCTGGAGGAGAGGGCACGGTCAGGACGCTCCTGAGCATCTCTGTCTGGGCGGAGGCTCACGTGGTGTCAGGAAGCAGGCCATGCACTTATCTCAGGGAATAGCATACTAAGGAGAGGGAACAGCGTGTGCAAATGCTCTGAGGCAGAGATGGGCTTGGTATGTTCAAGAAACAGTGGGAAGGTAAGTGGGGCTGAGGCAGAACAGGGCCAACCAGTGAGGGAGAGTGGAAAGGGGCAAGCAAGTGCCAGGTCATGATGCAGCAGAGGTGAGGAGTTAGGGCTTAGTTCTGAGTGCGGTGGGTTTGGAGCAGAGAAGTGACTAGATTTAAGTATCTTAAATGGTTGTCCTGGGGAGACTAGAAATTGAAAGTGAAGGTGGATTTCCTGTTCCACCTGACATTGTGGTTACTTGGAAAAACATTACACTTTTGTTTTCATTTTAACTGTGAAATTTTAGAGTTAGTAATATCACTTGCATTACTAGTGATTTGGGATTTTGTGAAGTTTTCTGGGTTCTTTTTGAAGAGAGATATTGTGTAACTAAATACATTGTGGTTGTTAATAATGATGATACAATGATATCTGTGTGGCCCTGTCAATTAAAAATGTAAATATTAATAGTGTATAAAATTGTTCTCAGCCTTGCCAGCAGTGGGAAAATTACAAATTATGATAAACTCATGAAGTTTAAACCACATGGGGATTTTTGTGTAGAAGTGTGACACCAGTTCCTCCTTCCTTCCTCACTGTTCCTGTTTCAGGATGTGCGCCACCACCCCATGCTGTCTGGCCCTCTGAATCCTGGGTGGGCCCCTCTGTACCCCCATTTCCCCGCCCCCACCCTTCCCTAAGGATTCTTCTGTCCGGGATGCCCTGCCCCTGTGCCTGTACACCTGCCTGGTTCCCATAGGCTCCTCAAGATCCAGCTTCCCTGGGCTGGGAAGCTGTCTGTGCTGGATGCCCTGTTCCAGCCTTCCTGAACGCTCTGGTGGAGAACAGCTCGCTCCACCCTCGACTGAGGTATTTCATCTACCCAGCAAGCCCAAGGAGTAATAGGCAGTATTGGTTTTATTTTCCAAATGAGGAAACAGGCTCAGAGAGGTTAAATAACTTACCCATGGTTATCTAGCTATTAAGCAGCAGGGGTGGGATTCATTCATCATTCGTTCATTGTCTCATATTATTGCCTTTTTCATGTGGGTACCGTGCCCACCTGTGGAATACAACTGGGAGCGAGGCAGGTGCGGCTTACAGGCTTGTCTCCCTCCCCAGACACTCTGAGCTGCTCGAGTAGGGATGCTTCCAGAACAGGACTTCTCACAGGTGCTCCATGAATGCTGAAGGAATGAATGACCGAATGCTGACATTCTACCCTATTGGCGCCTTTGCTGGAGTGCCATCCCATCAGACCCCCAACCTGTTGTTTTATCGGAGTCATGCGCCTGTTCCTCACTTCTGCCTCTCCTAGCCTGCCTCTCACCCAGGAGGCAGCACGACCGGCCATGGAGCAGGCTCTGGGGTGCCTGGCCTGGGTTTGAGTCCCACCTCTGCTACTTCCTAGCTCTGTGGCCTTGATCAAGTTACTTAAACACGTTTCTGCCTTGTCTCTTCGCCTGTAAGATGAGGGTGATAGTAGTAGCTGCCTCGTAGGGCTGTTCTGAGGATGAATGGTGCCTAGCACCTAGGAAGTGCTCAAGAAATACTGACTTGTTATTTCTGCCACCTGGTGAGGAGAGGAACTGCACCCCACACAACTCTGAAGGCAGTTGTGAACCCCTCAACACTCTTCCCATGGAGTCCGGCACTCGGTCAGGGCTCATAAACGTTGGATGTGGGAAGACAGGATGGGAGAGGTTGGAGTTCCTGCCCACGCTGGGGCATGTCTCATGGCTGCAGGGCATGTGGACGCTGACCCTATGAGACCCTTGTGAGGGGCAGGACTGCTTGAACTTTTGGCCCCCTTTTCCCTGGCCTTTTCTCCTGTCCTCGGCTTGGCAAGTTTCCTTGTTTTGTCCTACTTGACTTTTCCCTTCTACCCACCCTGTTCCCTGACAAACTTGATGTTTTTGTCCAGTAAATTTTTACATCAGCTCATGTGTTGCCAGTTCCCCTCTTAGCAATGGTAACTGATAATGAAATGGCCCCTCTCACCTACTGTTGCCCAAATGCTGTTAAGCCTTTGCTGCATCTGCTACAGCCTTGGTAGCAGTGTTTCTAAAATTATTAATTTCATTTGCTTAATATGTTCCTTCTTTTAATCAAGGAAGCACATGTAAATACATTTAAACTACAAATAATATAATATATGAGAACTTGAATGCTACTAGTTCAAATTAAAAGTTTTCAGGCCAACATCTCATTAGAAGCCATTATACTATACATTTAGCATCTGTCTCTAAGATTAGGAGTATCAGTAAGAAATAAAATGCGGTTACTTCAAGGATAAGTTTAGTTTAGTTTTGAACTTGAAGTGTCAGAAGCTTTCATTTTGTAATTCTTAAATTTTCCCATTAACTCAAACCAGATTGAAAGATTGGATAACCCAAATCATGGAGGTGTTTTTATTTTCATAAATGATTTTTATTCTTTTAAGGCGACCCACTTTCATACTTTCAAATGCATTTTTGAAACAATTTAATAAATTTAAAAGAAAGACGGTCAGTCTCAAATTCATTATTTGATGATGTTCCCCTTGACTTCATGTGGTGTGAACATGAGCATCTGTATACTTCTTGGGTCAGGATTGAGCGAAGTCTCACTCGTGCGGGGCTCTGCGAGACATGAGGACACGAGGGCAACAGAGAGTGCTGGCTCCACAGAGGAGTCGGCGGTGGTGAGCCCTGGGGCTGTGGAATTGGGGGCAGAAGGGAGCTGGGCTCACACCTAAAGCCCAGAGTGGCATCCCAGGGGCTGGTGGGCACAGCAGAGTCAGAGATCCAGGCTTCTTCTGTCTTGTGTCGAGCATGGGCTCAGTTCCCAAGTCATCTCATGGTCAAAATGGAAGAAGTAGGACTTTCATACTCACTACAACTAACTTTATGCTAGGATTGGGTTACAGAAATAAATACCATGTGATCCCTGCCCTCACGGATCCTGTCTCATGATAGAGACACATGCATGGGTGACTAGTGTCCGTGTAAGGTTGAGTGGAGTGAGTCTTGTAAGAGAGAAACATGGTACTCAGGATAGGCCAGACAGCAAAGCTTAATTTTGACTGGGAATGAAGGAAGTCTTCATGGAGAAGGTGATATTTGATCCTGATCTTAAAGAATAATTAGTATCTTGACACTCATCTGGGAGGCAGTTCCAGGGAGAGGGAATAGTGTGTGAAGGGAGATGCAAGGACCTAAAAGATCTAAATTCTCCTTGGAGCCCTGGGGGTGACAAAAGTGGGCCTCGAACCTGGCAGATGGGTAGCTAACTCGCCTGCATTGTCTGAGCTGGGAGTAGGTCATCCTCTAGAGAGCATGTCATGTGATTGACAAGATGTCCCCGGCCATGTGGTGGTCAGTATGATATGCCTTCTAGAAGGTGGACAAACTAACCTTGAGAGAAAAACCTGAGGGATCATTTGTTGGGTTTAGAGATGCTCTTTCTTCTGCCCATAGTTTGGAAGCAGGATTAAGCCACTAGCAGAGGCACTGCCCGCACCTAGTGCTTCACAACACATTGAACCCCCAGAGCTGTCACTGGGCCTGACCTCCCAGCAGCCATTGACAAGGGGTCTTCAGTGGGAAGCCCTGGGACCCCAGGTCAGAGTGCCCGTCACAGTGCATGAGGCTGTGATTACTGAGAGTCATGCCTTTTTTTACTCATTTTGTAAAATGCACGTATTAATTGCTATTGATATTCCCTTTAAACTTTAAACTTTAACATTTATACGTGCAGGCCTGTAGCACAGGTGCCATGCTGTGTCACCAAGATTGTCCAGTAAGGTCTGTGATGTGGACATGCTCAGAAGTAGAGGCTTTATGTTGACTAGAGCATGTTTCACATGAAAATGAGTTCATAGCTGAACTTTTGGGACCTGTGAGAATGCCCTTGCAGGGTGGCTGTAGGGGTCAGATCTGATAAAGTAGGAAAGTACTTTGCAGCCATGAAAGTCACTGCAAATGCACTCTCTTATGATGATTTAGCTTTAATCCACTCAAGTTTAACCATAATCTCTTGCCAGTAGGAGGTTCTTTTAAAACATTTTAAACTCAGAGAAATCTGCGTTTGTTTAATCCTGCACTCTTCAGTGAAGGTAGTGGGATGCTAAGAAGGTACCCAAGATCCCACTGCTGTTTAATGGTGAACTTAGGAAGAGTCTTCCAAATTTTGGCCCTGAGAGCCCTTTTGTAAGAGTGAAAAATGACTTCTGAGTCATCAAAAATTAAATTATGTTCAGGATAGCTTTATAGGGCTTGTTTATTTGAAGCGTGTGTGATTATCTACATATATTTTTCTTTAAAAATTGGCATTCCTGGCAGTGTATACCCAGTGATTTCCTAAACCAGACTGATTAACTAATATTTAATTAGTTAACTAACTAGTAATTAATACTAACCACCATCACTGCTACCATTCTTGCCTCTTGTGGGGGATTAATTGTGTTCAGATGTGCACAACATCCCACTAAAGAACATTGGTCCATCAGGGTCCATGTGTGAATAACTAGTGTCCATGTAAGGTTGAGTGGAGTGAGTCCTACACACTCTGGAAGTGTAGACATTAGAGGAATTTCATATTTAGTTTCATAAATGTTAATTTACTAGAAGTTTATTAAAAACAAATAAAAAACCCCAACCAGTCTGATTTCTGCATTTACCAAGTGAGAATTAGAAGGTGTGCTGAGGCTCATTTGTCTCTGCTACAGCTGAAGTTCTCCTTTTCACATGAACTTAGTCTTGTCTTTTCCTTTTTCTGTCCATTTCTTATTCATGCGCAGTATTGCAGGTGCCGTTTCACCTCCTAAAATACTATCAGAGTCGTGTGAAATGAGTAGGACCCCAAAGGCAGCAGCATTTTTCTGCCAAGGTGTATTTTGGGGTCATTTTTGTCTTCTGTGCCTCTCAGGATATCTTTCCATCCTTTCTCAAGGGTATATAATCTCCCCCTTAATTGTAGACTGAGGGTGTCAGATTGAACTCTTGGTTTTTAAGCTGTATTTGAGAGGTTCACCAACTGTTGTTGGAATGTATGAGCCCAGAGTCCCCAGTGAAGTGACAGGACAGAATGGGAAGCTGTATGTACTGTGACGTCCCTCCAGGGTTGGCTCTGACTGGGAAAGACCCCCAAACCCCTGAGGTCTGACCGTGAGGGCCCAGCACAGTAGTGTGGGACCATGATGTGTCAGACAAGCGGGAAATGCAAATTATGCAACTGAAAGCAGCAGACCACAGGACGGCTTGTTTGCCTTGATTGCAGCGAAGACAGACAGTGGGTGACAGGAGAAGGAAGAGCTGAGTGATGAGAATCAAGGCTGGTGGAACAGAGCCTGGCCACAAGGAGCCCTCGTTGGTTTTGACAGCCCTGTGGTAGCCAAAAGAATAGACATTTGGTCTTGAAACTGTTACGGGCTTAGCAGTGCAGGTGGGTTGAATGAGCAAAGCTATGGAAGCCAGATTGTCACACCAAAGCAGGAAGGTGCCTGCTCTGGAACCGATGCTGTGCTGAGCCAAAGCGGCTCCATGTTTGATAGCGTGGAATAGCCTCCCTGTTTAGAAAAGTTTGTTTTTCTTTAACCAAACTCAGCAAGATTTTTTTTCTGTAGGAGGAAGAGGGCTACCTCTGTGGTGTTGACTAAAACAAAATAAGACGTGTTTTCCCCCAGCTCTTTCTCTTCTCTTCTGAACTGTGATATTCAAGGGTCTTGAGCCATGTTTGTTTTCCGTGAAATGGCCCTGTGTCCCAGTGGAACCCCTGAAGTCCCTCTTCCTCTCACCAGCCCTTTCTTCAGTTTGCAGCAGGTAGCTCTGTGCCATCAAGTGGCTGTGACTCCTCTGCTGGTTCAGGAGGTGGTTTCCATCGCAACTCCAAGCTCTGTGAGAGGCGATGACTTTTTAAAAAATTTCTGGAAGCACTTTTGAGTGTTTGGCCCACACTGCTTCTAGAGGACCCTCCCCACCCCATCTGGAGCCTGGGACTTGCTGGGCTGTGGCCTCAGCATGCTTCCCTCAGAGGGGGCAGCCTTTAAAACCAAGCATCCTGTAACACACAAGCTGTTTTCCGTTGCTGAGGTAAATGTACTACACTGTGTTCCAGAGATATAAGTCACTTTATTTGCTGATCTCTATCTCTTCCTTTGAGGAATGTTCACTTTCCCAGATAAAATCATTGGAAACAAAATAGGCTGTGCCAGACATTAGAGTCATTAAAAAAAAAGTGTTCCTGCTTTGCTAATGGTGCAGGCCTGACTCCCTGAGCACCCACCATGTAGGGGGCAGCTTGAGGGCCAGAGAGAAGTAGGAAACCCCGTCCTTTCTCAGAGGGACTGACTGGACGTACAGGAATAGCCTGAGTCAGAGCTGGAGGCAGGGAGGAACCAGGAACCTGTGGGCCCCCGGGTGGTCGGGGCCCTGGCGCGGAGCGGCAGGAGGGCTTCCTGTGTGGCTGTTGGTACACAACCCGAGGCTGAGCCACACATCCCCCACTAGGGTTGCTGAACCTACTTGTGGTTTAGTTTAACGTCTGCAGTGGTGTTTATAAAAGAACTCTAACCACTGGGCTTAAAATATCTTCACATAAATGCTCCGGTTATTTCCCTCTGTGGATCTTCAGTCTGTATAAATCAAAATTATCCTGACTCTTCAATTCAACTTTTCTCATCCTGAATTCATCCAGCAAAATTTTATGGAGTGAGTGTTGTGTGGTCCGACTTGAGTTTTGAAAGGGTTACTGTGTTGAGAATAGACAGAAGGGACGGGAGAAGCCAGGACACCGTGGGGAGATGACCGAGATCCCTGAGGGGACACCTGTGGCAGGCAGAGCTGGGGGGGTTTGCAGAGGGGTGGTCATTCCTTGATATGTGCGTGGACTCCTCTCTCGAAGCTGTGGTGCAGTCACGTGGCCCAGAGGGACCCCCTCCTTCCTTCCAACACAAGCCATTAATGAAACAAAGTAGGGTATTTTTATGAACTAATTTTTGTATCCTAAAAGTATTACATGCTGATAGTCAAAATTTCCAAATTGTTTAGAAGATTGTGAGGCAAAATGTGGAAGCCCCCCTGTCCCCAGAGCAAGTCTGAGGCCCCTGTGGGACTTCCTGTGCATTGGCATACTTTGGTGGGTACCCAATTGTGGTTTAATACCAGGGGGGTCAGACTGTACCTACTGGGCTGCAACCCACTGTGTTCACACGGCACGCGGGACATCGTCACGTCGCTCACGTCTGTGCACACAGTTACCCTCCCTCTCTCTCCTCTGGCTGCCCGTGCTCCACTCCAGAGGTGTGCCAGCATTTCTGATTCTTGGTGGACAGTGAGGTAGCTTTCGGTGTTATTAATTTTTCTTCCTATTAAAAACAATGCCACAGTGAGTACCTACCTTTGACTCTGGGTGAGTTTATCTGTAGGAAAAGTTTTAGAAGAAATAGTTGAGTCAAAGGCTAGGTGTTTCTCTTTTGTTAAATACATCACATGTTGAGAGACAGGTAACAGCAGGTAAAGGACAGGTATGGAAGACTGCTTGGTTTTCAGTAGCATATCTTACAAGCACTTGAGGCTTGAATTTTTATCCATTAGCACAGATATAAGATCTGCGTTACCACACAGCTTCCTCCCTAGAGTCCTCAGTGCTGCCTCAGGCAGGCGTGTGGGCTCCTGCCTGCTGGGGCTAGTACAGGGACCTTTGCCCCCTGGGGCCTCCTGCTGCTGGAAAGGCCTCTCCCTGCCCTTCACATGGCCACTTGCCCTCCACCTGGGTTCCTCTGAGAGGCCCCACCGTTCTGCCTCCACAAGCCCCTCCCTCCTGCTTTTCCCTCTACTCTTTTATTTATCTCCATCCAGCTCTTCTCACACTCTGTCTCTGCTTTTACTTTACTGCGTGTCAGTCTGCCTTATGAGGCTGTCAGCCTGAGGCAGGCAAGGACCATATCTGTCTGGTTCACTGCTCCATCCCGAGGACTTAGAAGAGTGCCTGGCACATAGCAGGTATTGCAGAATGAATGAGTAAATCCATCCCTTACTTAAGGAATGATCCTCCCCTCATCCAGGCCAAAACGTGTCTTAGAGAAGTTGTAGTCATTTCCAATTAGTGAAGAATTTCCCACCTTGGGTAACTACAGTGAAACAAACCTTAGATCTAGTGTGTGTTCCCCTGCAGGGCACAGCTTTTTCCAAGGCCAGCTTACAGAGGAGACAGGGAACATGTGCCTTTACTCAGAATGTTCTTGCTTTATAAGAATAGCCTTTTGGCCTAATGACTTGTTCTGTTTTTTCTTCTTGGATCAAAGTAAGGGCATTAAGGGGGAGTTAGATGTACTTATGTAATGTGTACCTTTTGTTTACCTGATACCTGTTATCAGGCCCACAGGGGAGAAAAGAGGTTATTCCAGCTCCAAGCCTGGGCCAAGGGCACCCTTGGCAGCCTACATTAACCTTTGAGACTGCATACATTTTAGGAATGGCTCTCACTGAACAGTGTTTACATTCATCAGTTGCAGAAGTCCCTGGAATCTGGAGATCTGGAACTGTTTTCCCTCACCTCAGTCATTCTTGGATTCCTGAAGAATGTCTCTTAGAATGTATTCAGTAAACGTCTTTTTTTTTTAATTGAAGTACAGTCAATTACAATGTGTCAGTCTCGTGTACAGCGCAATGGCCCAGTCATGCATATGCATACATATATTTGTATCAAACATCTTTTGAGGGTATCCAGTGTACCCAGGACACATGGGGGCCATGCATGTGTTATTCAGGAAGGGGGAGGGGAAAGGGTGTGATGATTTGTACATCTTTACACTTAGGATTTTCTTGCTCTCAAGTTTCAAGTTTGTTGCTTTTATACCTTCCATGAGCAGACAAGGTCCCAGGCAGAAACACACTTTCCCTGCCCCTTGTGCAACTGGAATTTTAAGGTCTCTGAGGGGAGCCTGCCTGAGGGCCTGCCCAGTGCTCCACTGATGACTGGCGGTTCACGGAGTGGCCACAGCAGAGCTGCACTCCTCCCAGAGGCCTCGGAAAGAGGAGGGAAAGCCTGGAAGACCTGGTTCATTATTCACTCACTCATTCACTCAGACCTTTGTTGAGCACCTACTACATGCAGTACTGAGGGGCACTAGGGCTGCGTGGTAAATGAGATGCACAGTGGAGCCTACAGCAGGGCTCCCCCTGCTCCTTCCAGCCTGTGGGACCTGAGGATGGCTCCTCCCTGTCCCTTAACCATCTCTTACTCTTTTTGTTTTGTGTGATTGGAAATTCCTGTGGTCTTATCATCCAGGTCACTAGCTTCATCTTTAATCTTGTCATTCTGCTATACAAGTCAAACATTAAAATGTTTATTTTGGTAATAAGGTTCTTAAAAATTGAGTGAAAATATTTACTTATGTCCTAATCACTCCTTTTTCATAGCAGCCCATTCCTGCTATATGGGTATAATAATTCTTGACTTTCTTTTTTTGGGCAGTGCTGAAAGGTGCTTGGTATGTGGGAGCTGTTAGGTGTTGGTTTATGCTTACCCTGGGCTCCCAGGTGAAGCAACAGAACCACACCTGGTTGAAGCAGACTTGCTTTATTTGACACAGACATGACTTCAGCACAAGGAGCCTTCTTTGGGGCCGTCTTTTACTCATTAGATCGTTACTGAACACCTTTGGTGGTGCAGACTGCCAGCGCATGCAGAGCGCTTAGTGCAGCACCTGGCGCGTGACAAAGTCTTCCTGCGCGCGTAGGGTTGCTGAGCGGAGGAGGGCTGGCGCTAGTGTCACGGTGGTGGGGAAGACCTCATACAAGTGCTTATGCCAGTAGCAACCCTTATGGGAAAACAAAAATCACATCCAGCCCCAGACTCTGGCATTTCTCACTACCTGTTGGTGGTTTGCTGGGTCATGATTTTAAAAGCAACAGCTACCACTCTTGGGGTGTCAGATGTGCACCATGTGACTTTGCTTCCTCATCTCTAATCCCCATACAGTCCTGTGAGGAAAATACTCTCATCCTTACTTTATTGAGAGGCTGACTCTTGGAAGCGGAGCTGCTGCTTCCCACATATTGGTGATATTTGAAGCCATAGGAGAGGATGAGACATTGCTGGGAGGTACAGGAAGAAACTCAAGAATGGACCATGGGGTGTGCCAGTGATGGGGAGAAGAAAACGGGTTTATCAGAGAGGGAGGAGGGAGCCAGGAGAGACCGGGGCCACTGAGACTGGTCCAGGGTGCTTTAGGAGGAGTGGACAGTTGGGCAGGACCCCTACTGCAGGGCAGGAAAGGAGAGCTTTGGTAGTTGCCGATTGAGAACTCTGCTTGGGCAACTACGGTCTGGACTCAAGACTCCCAGAGGTTGGCATTGCTCTGTGAATGTCAGGGATGAGTTTTCAGGTCAACCTGTACTTTCATACCAGTTGTGCTTTCTCTGTGGCAAAGACCTTGTCCCCCAGGCCCTCTCTTTTTCCTGTCTGCCTTATGACTGTCACGTGGAGCTGAAGAAGTAGTGAGGACACTTGGAGCCAAAGGTGTTGGCCCAGGATGAGGCTCCCACTGAGGGAGGCCCTGCCATGGGCTGCAACCTGGGATCCTGGGGCCTTCATGCACCACCTGGTTTAACTGTCACTCAAACCTGTTGGAACACAGCTCTGGAAACTGGGCCTCAGAGAACAGAGTGGCTTTCCCACAGCCACCACCTAGCTTATCAGTGGTGGAGCTCGCGAACCTGAGCTTTCCCGATCGTCGCCATCCTAGGCTTCCATCTGCGTTATCTCACTAACTTTTTGGGCAGGAGATCTTCAGTTCTGCATCTTACTTTCTATGTGTAGTTGGGTTTTTTATGCCTTGCCTCAGTTTCTTCTCTAGGACTTTGAATGTCTTTGCTGACTTTTGACCTTTTAGAGGAGACTGAACAGTTCAGTGAGACTCTGTGCAAGATCTGCTTCAAGGGTTCAGGAGGAAAATGCCATCAGTTCTGAATCATTGTAAGTCAGAAGTGTGGTGGCATACACTTCCAAAAGTCATTTGTATTGGGTCTGAAACTCCTTGCACAATTTTACAAAAAGAGATTGGCTCTCCAGATTCTGTTTTTCTTAGATTATGACATTTACTTAGATAATGGCACTTATATATGAGCTTGGAGAACGTGTGAGTGGGAGATGGGGAACAAGAACTGAGAATCTGTGCAGGGAGCTGGCTCTAAGCAGCACACTCGCGGATAGGTGAGCTCACTGCAGTCGTTACACACTGGGCTGTGGCCACATGGGGTGCCAGTGGGGTCAGCTGGGCCCTCGCACACTTGTGATCTTGGGGATGTCGCAGTGGCTGAGCACAGTGCTTTGGGGAGATACAGGGCCCTGGACTGAGGGAAGATTACCAAGTTGCCACTGAGTGACTTGACCAAGGAAAGCTGGACTTCCCTAGTTCTTACTGGTCAGCTACGTGCACCTCTCATCACGAGGGCCCTCAGCAGCTCCAGTGTTTGTTGGTTTTGTTACTGGGCAGGACGTCACTACTCAGTGATTCAGGTTCTTGCTCCTAGAAGTCGACTGTGTCTTTTTGTGCTGATCCCACAAAAGCCTCTTCTAGGCTCCTGGCACTTATTAGGCTCTTAATAAATCTTGTGCAGAACTGATCTTCCATTAGCATCTAAACCAGGGCTGAATTCAGATAGAAAGTGAATTCCTCTACCAGAGCTTTTCAGGTGTCAAGCTGCTTCTCTACCCAGAGCAGGCACCTGCTCCCTCCTGTACCTGCTCCCTGCAGCTGCTCCCTGTAGCTGGCCAGGCAGCCCAGCCAGAGGCTTGATTTGCCACCTTGAGACCCGCATAAGCCAAAAGACCAGATATTCCCTGAGGATCCTGGAGCAGAGACCAGCCTCTTTGAGTAGAAAACTTTCTGCTGCTGCAGTCATGGGCTGGGGTGCTGCTAGGAGGGCCCTGGCTGAGAGCATGGGATTCCACAGGCAGGGAATACGGGAAGAAGAAGCAGCAGGGCCCAGGCCAGAGTGGCCTGCCCAGCCTTTGGGATATTGAAGGGCTAAAAGGACATGCTGCCTCTGTGATTACAGAGCAGAGATCTGCCAGCATGCTGTCAGGAAGAGTGTTGTGGGGCACCTGCGCATCTCTGCCTGGTTATACCGTGTGTGCATTTGGAGTGCTTGGCTTCGAGGTATCATAATATGCTCTTTACTTTAAATTTATTGGCCATACAGGGCTGTGGTCAAGTTTGGAAGCTGTTAAATCTTTCAGATTAAACCTTTTAATTAGCAATTAGATCTTGGGTTGTAAGACACCTATATGATTTATTTAAATCTGAGATAGTTTTTAGAAAACATCTTGGTATGATAGAACGTTACATTAACAAACAGGTAGAGTTGGTGTCCTGCTGGTCGCCATCATTCATTGCTTAGGTGACCTTGGACAAGTTACTTAGCCTCCCTGAGCATCAGTTTTCTCAGCTGTAGAGATAAAAGTAATGATAGTGCTAATAATTACTATCTAATAATAATTATATTATGATTTACTATGTCCATAGCGCTTACTAGGGACCACATACTGTTCACCCCTATGTGTACTGCCACATTTGACCCTCACAGTAATTCTGTGATGTAGGTTACATTACTGTCTCTCTTTTACAGATAAGGCCCTGGAAGCACAGAGTGGTTAGGTAACTTGCCCACTGTTGCCCAGCTCATGAGTAATGGGTCTGAGATTAGAGCCCAGGCAGCCTGTGTTCCTTACTATGCTTCTAGACTGTCTCACAGGGAATCACAGGGATTAAATGTGATAACATGTGGGAAGGTACCTAGGACAAAGTCTTACACTTCGTAGATGTAACATGTAGATTACTCTGCCTACCCAGCCCTGCTTTTTCCCTCCCAGCGATAAGCTGAGACTTTGGACAGTTAGGAAACTTTCAGATCTCTGGCTGTGTGATCTGAATGCGGGGTGGTGTAAAGGAGAGTGGAGTCACTTTTTTCCCCAGAAAGTCAGGGCATCTCAGCTGGTTGTGGACTGCTCATTCCATCAACATGATTTGTGCTTGTGAAGGTAGCGAGGGTCCTCTAGCAGGGGAAATAATCACCCTGTTACCCTTGCTTGGATTTAGAACATTGAATCGTTGCTCAGAAGTGATCAATTTAGCTTGTTTGTCTTTAATTTACTCTTTCTAGGTGACCCTCACACAGATGGTGTCAGGATAAACTGGTCTGAATCTGGGCCTTCAGTGGCTGAGATGAGTCAGTCATGGAAAGGGGGAGACGGTACCCCCCACAAGGAAATTGTGGAGAGTGGAGTCAGGTGTCAAAGGTGGATTATTTCCACTCACATTTTACCCCAGGTCCTATTCCTGCCGGAGGGGTAGGACAGGCTGGAACAGGGCAAGCCCAGAGATGCAGGGACTCTGCTTTTGCATGTCCTCCTTGCATGTTTTCTGCCTCTTTCTCCAAGGGATGAGGAAGATTAGTAAGGTTATCAATCTGTTGATCTAAGTTGTAGACTGTTATTCAGAAAGCTCTTTGAGCTCTTCAGTAAGATATGGAAAAGGTTTACTTGTCAATGTGAAATACACACACATGCATATAACCTACACACGTATGTCAGTGGCGAGTTCAGAGTTTACTGACTTTCTCCCACCTACAGGAAACATTTTAGACTGTTCTCTCCTGAAGGCAGTAACGGAAATGGAAGTTGTAAAGTGAAGATGGCTGTTTTTTTACCTTGGAAATTTTAAAACCACAATGATATGTTTTTCTTTTATAGGTTTGTCTTCAGATTTTGAGCACCTGAAGTTGACCGCTGAGTTTAAGCATTCCCTGCTGCTCCCTCACCATTTGAAGAGATGTCTGTCACTTATGACGATTCAGTTGGAGTAGAAGTGTCCAGTGATAGCTTCTGGGAGGTAATGCCCATGATTTCTTCCAGATGAATGCAAAGACTAAGCCAATGGTGCCTGAATGGCCTCCCCTTTTGCGGGGCTAGGATTGGGGGATGAGACGAGTGTGCCCCAAAACTAGCTGGGCATTTGTGGTCAGATCTAGGTGTGGCTTAGCTGTCAGTGACGGTGGTAAAGGTACCTTGCTAGAAAAGTCTGACACCGAAAGCAGTTGGAGGTGTTTATTAAGGTCTTGTCAGTTTGTCCATTCTTGGAGCTTCCTTTCCATGTTTAGTCATGATGTGACTTGGAGTGATGTATGCTAATTACTGGGCTTGCCATGAGAGGTAGTGTTACTTTCAAGTTTTGTATAGAAAAATGGATGGCGGTGATGCGCCGTCATGCTGGACAGTGCAAGCAAGCGGCCAGAGGGCTGAACAAGCTGCCCTTGAGCTTAGCTTGTTGGCGCGTCTTCCTGTCATTCTGTGCCAGGAGGAACTCCTTTCCCAGTCAGATTATTTTGTGGGTTTTTTTGGAGGTCACTCTTCCTGAGCCCCATGTAATTCCTGCCTGCTGGTTAAAGCAAGGTCCATTTCTGATAAAATTTTGTTCATGTGGCAAAACCTCTGGAGCCTTCCCAGCAGCTGTGGGCTTAGTAGAAAGAGCCCTGGTTTTGCAGTTGGGAAGATCTGGGTTCTCATTCCAGCTGTGTCATTACTAGCTATCTGTGTGATCTTGGGCAAGTTGCTTGACTGATCTGAGCTTCAGAGTTTTCATCTCTAAGAGGGGGATGATACTGGTCTTCGAGGGAGGCTGCCAGGATGAAATAAGAATGCAGACATCGGCACCACGTGGGTGCTTTCCTGACACAAAAGGCTCCAGTGCTGTGAGAGATGAGAGCAGGCCCGGGCTTAGCTGGGGAGTAGCTCACATTAGCTCTGTGGACGCATTAGTTAGGTGTGCAGTTTTGTCTGACATGAAATGCCATCTGATATTGTAGCCTAACAGAGACAAGTGATCACGAGAGCCCATGTTTTAAAAGATGAGCGAGGAGCTCAAAATTCTCTCAACACTTTTCTTCTGTATATACTGGGGGAAGGGTCATTATTGACCCTTACTTAGTTGAATACTTCATTTTATTAAAAGTATGTGTTTGTTGAGCACCTACCGTGTGCTAGGTCCTGTGAATTCCTGTGGGAAATGTGACAGCCTGAGTCCCTACCCCTCAGCTGGTAGCAGCCTTCCTGGCGGGTATCCAGGCCAAAGCTCAAATTTCAGTAGTCAGAAAGGCTCAGATGCCCCGGAAGCATTTCACTGAAGGCGGCAGGTGTGATGGAGCAGCACCAGGGTTATGGGTGTGTCCCAGCCACTCAGCAGCAGCGGCGGCTCCCTGGTGTGGTCAGGTGCATTCTCACAGTTTGTAGAGGTCAGAACAGGCAGTTCCCAGATGTAGTGTGGAGAAGCCTCTGGGATAACGCTGGAGCTCAGGGCCCACGTGCAGGTCTGGGTGCACAGACAGGCAGGCCCTGCTTGCTGGCCCCTGGGAGGCAGTGGTCTCGCCAGCGGTGCAGAAGCACCTGGGGAGCTGGCGCTGGCTGCAGAGCCTTCTATGAGCCCTTGTGAGACTGGCCTTTGGAAATGCAGGTTTTTTTCATTACCGATCCCAAGCTATAGACAGAATACTTTACGGTCGGGGGAGAATTTCTGTTTGATAACTGTGGTGACATTGCCATCTGGTGTTAACTGGCACCTGCCTTGAGTGAGTTGGCAGTACAGAGAGGCTGGCACACAAAAGGCCGTGTTAGGGATAGACCAGGAGAGGCAACGGGACGAGTCCAGATACACGCTTTGGAACCAGGTGGCCTAGGTTTAACTCCCTGCCTTGTCACTTACTATGTGTGTGTGGCTTTGGGCAAGTTACTGATTTTTCTTTTCCTCAATTTCCCAGTCTGTGAAGTGGGGATAATAATAGTAACCACCTCCTAGTATTGTGAGAGTTAAGGGAATGAATACATGTAAAGTCGTGTTGGGCATCCAGAAAGGTGCTGGCTGGGAGCTCGGTCCCTCTGGTATGGGAGATGGGGTCATCGGCACTCACACCCCATATAATCTGTTCCTGTGGGTGATTTGTCAGCACTGTCTTGATTACCCAGTCGATGGCAGAAACTGCTATGGAGAGATTAAGTAGCTAAATACAGTGCTATTACAGAAGTCTTCAGCTTCTTGTTAAAAAAAAAGAACTAGGTGAAGGTTGCCAGTATGTATTGTCAGCATAGATTAAATCAAGTAGCTTGAATAAGTTCTGTCATTGATGTAAACCCTTAGGCTCCTTGTTAAATTCTTAACTGCAGTGTAATGTCATCAGACAAGAACATCTCTTGTATGAAGGATGCTAAGGCAAATAGTTTTATTTTCTAGGCAGGCTCTGCTCACCGTGTGATGCTTTCCCTGAAATTACTCTTCAGCTCGTATAAATCAGCAGTGCCGCTGTCCTCGTCTTCCAGCATGGGTGTTCACTGAGTGGAGGAGCCATTGCTCAGGCTGACCTGGCCCTGCTCGGCTTTGGGCAACAGAAGTGCATGCTGTCAGCTGCATATCTCTCCAAGCTGCCAGCAAGTCCCTCTTTCCCATGGAAGGCCACTTTTCACTGGCGTGACCCACAGGGCTGTACAAATCTAAAGGAAACCTTGTGGTCTTGCAGTGGGAAAGTCTTTTGTGCTTAATTTTACTCCTTTATACCAAAGGAACTCACTGGAGCGAGTCATTCTAGAACCATCTCCTGCCCTCCAGGAGCTTTGGCTGTGACGTTTGGAGGTGAGTTCCTTGAGGGAGGAGGCAGATCACTGTGTGAGGTGCTGTAGGACTTGCTGGGGTGTGCAGGAGGAAGTGGAGCTCTGCTGGGGGAGAGCAGGAGAGGTAGCGTGGGAGATGCTCAGGATTGGTACTTACTAAGCACTCAGATGTTTGGCAGATGAACGAGTGAACAAGGAGCGATCTTGGGAGGAGAGATTACCCACGGGGACATAGTTATCAGCCAGGAGTATTTAGTGAGAGGGGACACTGTCTGTATTCCCCAGTACTGAGGAGGGCTGGGGATCTGATTCCCACCGTGAGCGCGCTGGAGGAGAAAGGACTATGGCCTCTGTGGAGTGTGAGGGCTGTGAGGCCAAGCTTCTGTTTGCTGTTTAGTGTTTCTGCCAAAAGCTGCTGGCCTCACTACCTGGGTTGTCAGCAGCTCTTATGCAGGGAGGTGCCGCTCACGCAGCACCCACCTGGGGTGTGAGGGAGAGTAAGATGGGTGGTGACCCGGTCACAGGCGGCCATGTGCTCCCGCCGCCTCCTGGGCGCCTGGCTGAAGGATGCGTGTGTGCATGTGTGCTCACGCCCAGAGACGGGAGCTCCAGGGCAGGGTCTTCAGGGCGATGGCTCACAGGTGGGGCATGCACTGTGCTCAGGAGCAGGTCCCTCAGGTCTAAAACAACTTTGTTTAGACACATCCTTCCTCCCTACGTTATTATGTGTTCTGTCTTTGAGTTAGATCTGAGAATTGGAATTTCTCGGTTTCCATTTCATCCATTTTTCCGTTTGTCATCTTGAACACTAAAAGATTGATAATGCAGTTGATCTTTGATGTTGCTGAAGTTTGGAATTTGTGCTTTAAAACTCTCAAACAACAAAGGGTGCCCTTGCAGGGTGGGGAGCCTCACTTCCTTCACCCGCCTATGAGATGAGTACAAATTTCAGGAACTGGGGGTGGGGCTGGTGAGTGTTAGGGGTGAGAACTGAAAACTAGGAGCTGGGACAGAGTGAGGCCTGAGGCAGCAACAGGGCTAGTTTGGGTCAGAGCTGAGCCAGAGCACACAGGTCAGGCTCAAGGTGGCTGGAAACTGAGGCTGTTGATAAACACGCAGCAAGGGGCCTCAGTGTCTCACCCTCCCGGGGCCCTGCAAGGTAAACTGCATCAACCCGTTTTGAGAGTGGGGAGCCCACTGAGGTCAGGGCTCGTCCAGGCAGTGGTTCAGGGGGTGTTAAGGTGAGGGGCTCCTAGACTTTGTTTGTGTTCCAGTGCCGGGCAAGTTGGGAGCCTGGGTGGGGATGAGCTGGAAGGTAGGTGGGAGAGCTAGAATGGAGTCCTGCAGAAATGAGGGCTGCCAGAGCACCGTCTGACAGCAGAGCCCAGAGTCCATGGTTCTCCAAGGATACCCCTTACTCCTTGGTGTTTTCAAGCACACATCACAGGTTTCACCGCCCTAAGATCAGTTGTGACTCCTGTTTGGAAAGGGGGTTTCAGAGTAGGGTTTGGGATAGCGTGTAAGCAAGGTGCCTGAGACAGGAGGCCCTGATGTGTGTACAGGATGTGGCGCTGCTGCGCATCTGCAGGGGGCGTAGTGACACTGAAAAGCCCAGTCCCCGGGCCCTCCCGGCCTGCCTGGACACGGGGGACTCAGAGGTAAACTAACTCGGACCCTGAATCTGACTGAGAGCCTGTAAGTGCAGTGAAGGAACTGCGACACGCTCCTGCTGGTTTGTGCCTGGCAGAAGGGTTAGCTGCTCATCTGCCATCCACAAAGTTAATATCTGATCCTGTGCCGAGTCAGTTCTTTCAGCTTTTGTGTGGAGAGCTCAAGGGACTCACTGGATTAAGAACTGATAAATAAAGGATATAAGTTACTCCACTGCCTGCTCCTCTAGCTGGGCGCTCGGCAACCTCTCAGTCCCCTCCTGTCTACATGGGATGGAATCTCTGCTTCCAGCACCGTTCAGGCATTGAGAAGATAATACCAGTGCCCTCTGTGTGCCTGGCATGGAGGATGGAGAAGAATAAAAGCACAGTCCTTGTCCTCAAAACCGCTGTGTTATCACATTTTGCGTGTGACAGCAGACGTGGAAACGAGTGACATGGGAGGGATGAGCTTCAGGGGCGGCGGGTATTCACGGCGGGGGAAGCACTGCATGTAGCTCACACTTTGTGGGCCTTGTCACCCTGCCTCAAGCCTTTAGAAGGCAGCCTTGCCCTAGAGTTCCCTTCAGCTCTTACCTCAAATATCACTTCCTCCAGGCAACCTGACCAGCTGGAAAGCTCCTTCCAGAACTTGTCACTGTTTGTTGTTATTCGATCACAAGTCCCATGAGGGTAGGGACCATGACAGTTTGTTCACCACTACACCCCTAGTCCCTCACACAGCCGTCAGCACACAGTAGGTGTTCATCCTATATTTGTGAGTGGTAAGAGGGTGTTGCCAGACCCTCAAAAACTGAGTTATGAGTGCGTTGGTGGGTAGCCAGCCTGCTGGTGGCATTGGCAGACTGTTCAATTAGAAATTCTGGAATTGTGAAGGTCCTTTGGAGGTCACCTAATCCTGCCCCCCCCCTCTTCATTTTGTCTCTGAATGGACAAGATGAAGAAATGGCCAAGTCTTTTCAAGTGATGCCTTCCCTGGCTGACAGCATGTCTGACTGGGAAGAAACCCAACCTGTACAATGAACTCCCCAAATTCAGGTGCATTTGTCCTCACAGAATCAGTTCTAACTCCACGGTACAGCTGAAGGGATAGAAATGTAGGCAGGAGACCTGGTCATTTATTTTTGGGCAGGGCCAGCTCTTTGCTGCTCCTCTCCTGAGAGGAGCTGGAGGAAAGGTGGCCATATCAGGGAGGGCCAGGGGCTGATGGATTCAAACGAGATAGCCAAAGCTCATTGCCATCTCAGGGCTGTAATTAAGGAATTCTCAAAGGGCTTTCTTTCATCCTTGCCTTTCAAGCTGAGAAGACCCTGGTGGCTCTGGGCTTACTGTGTCAGCTTTGGATAAAACATTTGCCTCTGACTGTGCACTTGCCTGGAGGGTCACCACCAGTGGTTTTACTTCTGGTCCAGTGAGCTTGGCAGAGCTGACTCACTCTTGAACCTGCCCCTGCGGGGTGTAGAGGGAGCAGTTGTGGTGTGTGGGCCTTTGGGTCGCAGGTTAAAGGGCATGAGCACTCAGAGTCAAATCAACGTCATCTTTGGCAAGCGGTCTCAGTAGTTTACAAGTTTGTGCGTCCTGGCATGCACCTTGCCGGCACACAGAGGAGTCGGGGATTCAGGAGCGGGGTCTGTACACGGCCTTACAGTCTTGAACTCTGCTGTGGCCTTTCCTGGAACCCGCGGGGCTAGTTGGAAGCACACACCTCTCCTAATATCAAACCATTTAAGTCTTGGCTCTATACCCTCTTTGTTCTCACCCTGAGGAAGGTTCTGGAAGGTGAGATCTGCCTCCGTTTGGCAGTATGATTGTGGGTGACTTTGCCTCTTCAAACCTGTTTCCCTTTCTGTAAAATCCCACTGCCTGAGACCATCACAGGACTAAACGGAGTGACACGTAAAGCTGTCAGCACACTGCCTGGCAAAGCCAGACATGCTCTATTATGATGCTGCTGCTGCTGCTGATGATGATGATGAAATCTGTCTGGGGCCTGTTACCAGGAGGCCTGTAGGCCAGCTGGGGTGGGGAGGCTCACATGCCAGACTGAGACCCATGTGGGACAAGCTGCGACTGCGGGGCATGGGGGCGGTGTTTGGAAGGGCCCTCGTGGCCCCCAGGTGGACCAGCCAGCAGGACCCTGTGGTGGGGAATTGGTGTCGCCTGTCTGCTAGTGCAGGCGACCCAGGCGCTCCCTCTTGGTGGCCTGGCAGGGACGGCAGGTGTCAGGGAAGCCTCTGTGGGGAAGACCAACTGAACCTTAGCAGAGAGCTGCAATTGGGGCAGGTAGGACGGGACTTGGTCAACACCACCTTCTTCTCTAGTTCTTTCTTTGCCTTTGGCACCTAATCCTCTCCCTATTTCTAAAGCTAAGGCTTCCGTGAGCATGTGTTCCTGTAAACTTTGTATCCTTGCTTTATGTGCAGCTCTTTTTAATTCACATCAAGGCATCACGTGCCCTGTCATTCTGTTTCTTTTTCTCCTCTCCACATACTTTGTGAGTCTGTTCCCATTGCAGTGCCTACATGGTCCTGCACTTCCTTCTTGCAGCCACACTGGGGTGCCCCCCACATTCACCCCCACATTCCCCAGAGAGAAGTCTCCGACATGCCCTGTGTCCCACGCCAACATTTCTGTGGGGATAAAAAGCAGCACCATGGCTGGGTCCCCTCGGGCCTGTGTATGCTTAATGACTTCATTACTCCCGGGTGTTGCAGGCCTGCCCCAGGCTGTTTTTCCACCAGTATATTCAGTAAGGGGTCCTATGTGCCCAGCTTCACCCACACTTGGTGTTTCCCATTTCCTGGGGTGCGCCAGTCTGCGGCGGTGAAGAGCTGCCCCGCTGCTCTCGTGGGCATTCCTTCAGGTCCCACCAGTGTGAGCACCTCGCTCAGCCCTCAGCCCCTGGGACTTTTGCTTCTCTCTGAAGTTACCGCTTCATACCTTTGCCTGTCTTCCCAGGGGCCCTCTCTTTCATGTTGGTGTACAGGACTTTCTGAGATATTCCAGAGCTTAGTCCCTTGTCAGTTTAGACATAGCAGATTAAGAGACAATATTTGCAGTCTGTTAACTTTGTGTTGTTGGTTTCTGAACAGAAATCCTTAATTTTTAATGTAAAAAATTTTTTTAAAAATTGAAGAGAACTTCATGCTACGAGCATTGAGGGCCTAAACAGAAGAGCAGAGATGCTCTGACCTGTCACCCTATGTTGTAAAATAATACCTTCCCAATGGTGACATTCCTTGGTTTGCATCTTTTTATTATTTTCCTAATAATGCTAAAGCTAGTATTAATTGTTAAAAATAATATTTATACACATGCACAAATGTGTGTATATGTATCTTATGGCTTTTACGTTTGAAATTTTGTTTAAGGGGTCCTGCCCTGCCCTAAGTCACAAAGATATTTGCTCACATTTTCTTCTAGTCGCTTTATGGTTTTACCTTTCACTTTTTTTTTTTTTTAACCTTTCACATTTTTACTGAGTGCCTGTCAAGACCCACCCAGTGAGTGAAAGGCAGTTGAGAAAGCTGTGGATAAGAAAGACAAAGGTTAATACTGTCTTAGGGCACAGTCGGAAGGTGTGTAGGGTTGATGTCCTTTGTGCTGCGGGCTCCAGTCTGCACAGCCTGGGACGGCAGGGAGTGAGGCCGTCCGGGAGCTTGGGCAGGCGGGCTGGCTAGGGGTGGGCAGGCCAGTCTGGGGCATGGGCCTAGGAGCACCCTCTGCCTGAGGGCTGTCGCTCCCTCACTCTGTTGTGCATTGAGTCAGCAGTGAGACAGCCAGAACCTCACCAGGGTCCCTGGGGACATCCAGAGTCCATTGGGATTCTTTGCAGTGTTGAGATGAGCCACACGCAGGAAGAGATTCATGCCTCAGGGCTGAGGCACCATGAGCTTTGAAAGGGCATTCCTGCCCAGTTCCATTCTCACTTGAAACCCACTGGTTTCACCCTGGAACTTTGGTTGTAATCAGGTGATTTGTCTGTGAGATAAGCCTGATGGTCACCGACCAAAGAGGAGGGTAAAGGAATGAAATGGAAGGTGTGTAGGAGGTGACTGAGATGTGGCGCTCTATAGGTCCCGCCGACCTGCCTGCCCGCGGTAACTGAGCTGGCCCTGGGGCCGACAGGAGGGAGGCTCAGCGGAGCTGCACGTCTGCATTCACATTTCCTCTCATCCACCTGGGATCCCAGGGGTCCCACTGACCTACTGCCAAGTCCTCCAGCTTTCCTGTTGCCTTTGGCCACCGTGTTCCACAGAAAGGAGTTGGCCAAGGCAAGTAGGCTGTAAAGTCAGAGAAGCAGCCATTCTCCAGTGTCCTTGTGAAAGGCAGCTCCAGACTGTTTACACGCAGAGGATGAACGAGGAACTGGTGCAACCTGTTTGAACAGTCCTTCCCACCACCCTGTAATTATAAACCTGCTGGTTTTTAGGCAGAGCCCACTGTCTCTGCTCTGATTCCCAATTACGTAGATGTTTCTGCCAAGGGATCACTGCAGCTCTAGCCCCAGACTCATCGTAGCTGGCTGTAAAAACCAAGACTTGTCGGACGCTGGATTCTTGGGGCCTGGGGCAGAGGGGCGCCAGAGGAATGAGGAGAGCCAAGCATACAGATGGCCAGGAGGATGGCGGGCAGCTGGGGCCTCTGGGCTCAGGCGGAGGGCACTGTGGGTAGAAAGGGGCAAGGGGCTGAGGAACTCAGATTCCTGGGAGGACAGTAGGACCAGATGGGCTTCTGGTGAGCCCAAGGCAGAGCTTGGTGGTTGGGTGGAGGGAGGCAGAGAGAGGCTTCTGGAAGAGACTGGAAAGGAGATGGTTCTGCTCTTTCCACCTGACAGGCCCAGCCTGTAGGAACCACCCCCAAGGTGCCTGGAGCTGGGATCCTGCTACTTCTGTCCCCGCCGCCGTCTGCCCCCTGGAGGGCGAGCGGATCCTTCTTCCTGCTTTCCTGCTCTTGTCCTCACTGCTGTCAGGAGCTGCTCACACCTTCTCTTTAGGACGAATGCCCAACCCTCTAGACTTTTCACTGTCTGACCCCACCTCCCACTCCACCCTCTGCACCCAGCCCCCAGCTAATTCTCTAGTCGTCCCTCTGCGTTCTGTGTTTCATATTCTCTTTCTAACGGACTTCTCATAGAGCCTCCACACTGTCACACCTTCGTTTTGCTAACACCGTCTCTGCCTGGAATCATTTCCCTCACCTCACCTTTAATCTGTCCAGCTTCCTGCTTGTCCTTGAAAACTGATTTTGGATGTTGCCTCCATCCCTCACTCCTCCCTCAGCCAGGTGGTTCCCTGAGGGGAGGGAGGGGTGTCCCCCCTGCACCCGGGCACTTGCATGTTGAGCATGTCTTTAGCATCTTGATATCTGAGGAAGGGAGCCTGAATTTAAAGGAAGTTAGGAACATAGATGGCTTCAGACATAGTTTTTTTAAATGGGCATTTTATGAACAAATCAATTGAACATAAAGATTGGAAGAAAGCTTGTTTATTTTAAATTCCTACACAAGGTTATCTGCCATTTAGTCATCTCAAATCAAGCTAGTATTTTGAAAAGCAAGAGAGAAGCTTTTTAATTACAGAACTGATAAAGCAGAAATAGCTAACTGTATGTCCTGACTTTAATGTACGATCAATTTATCATATATTTGAAATTAATTTTTCTTGCATTTTGAAAACCAGTCACTATCCCTCAGTTTTAAAAAAGAAGGCACATGAATGGCAAATAGGAACAAGAAAAGTTGCTCTGTATCATTAGATATTAGGAAAATGCAAAATAAAATCACAATGAGATATTGCTATATACTAAATAGAATGGCTAAAATAATTGAAAAAAAAAACCTGACAATACCAAGTGCTAGTGAGAATGCAAACCAGTTTTAAAACTCATACATTTCTGATGAGAATGCAAAATGGTACAGCCATTTTTTTCTTATGAAGTTAGACATACACTTACCATATAGCAATTCCACTCCTAGGTATTTATCCAAGAGAAATGAGAACGTATGTTCACACAAAGACCGATAGGTGATGTTTATAGCTTCTTTATTTATAATTGCCCCAAACCAAAAATAACCCAAATGTCCCAGGATGAAAGGGTAAACAAATGATGGTATATCCATACAATAGAATCCTACTTAGCAATGAAATGGAATGAACTTCTGATAAAGGCAACAACATGGACCAGTCTTGAAAGCATTATGGTAAGTGCCAGAGCCAGTCACAAAAGCCAGGCTGTGTGATTCCACTTATCCTGGACATCTTGGAAAAGGGGCAAAAATCAGATTAGTGGTTGCCAGGGGCCGTGTGGGGAGCAGATTGACTGCAAGAAGACACAAGGGAACCCTATGGGGAGGTGGACATATTCTGTACCTTGATATGGTGATGGTTATACACAGTATACATTTGTCTGAATTCATCTAAGTGTATACCTGGAAAGGGTGATTTTTATTTTATATAGATTATATCTCAATTTAGAAAAACGGCCGTCAGTGGCTCTGCTCTTAGGATGACCGCCGGCGCCTTATTCAGGGAGTGGGAAAGCCACATGCTCCTCCACTGGGTGGTTTATGGAGATGGAAGGAGTGACACCTGATGAATGTCACTGTGTGTGGACTAAAGTGATGATCTGTCACAGCCCATATATAGCTTTTCTTTGAGCAAATGACAGCAGGGTAGATGTTGCTGGAGCATCTCTGTGCCTGTTGTCATGAGCACTCCCTTTCCCCCTTGGCCCCAGCAGTGCCAGCATTTAAACCTAAAACACGTGCTTCCAGAAACATCCTTCGTATTCTTTGCTGCTTTTTAAGAGTTCTCATTTAAATGTGAATGAGAACTGCAGTATGTGCTGATGCTTTGTACCAACATGTACCTTGTTAAGAAATATCCTTTCCTTTTCCTGAAATCTTTTTCAAGGGTTTTGAAATTCAGAGAGCTAGGCGGGTTTCTGGGGAGCCAGTGTATTCTGATATTGATTACCAGTCTGAATACGCTGGTAACAGTGAGATGAAAACCAGACCTACACCGTGGTTTCACGTCGACCGTCAGGTCTGAGCCGGGCTGTGCTTCTCTTAGCTCTTCTTCCGCCGGCTCAGCAATGCTGTCGTGTCGTGCTGGGTGCGTTTTTCATTCTGCTTTAACTTCAAAATGACGGCAAGGCCCTAGTTTAAAGGAAGTGAGCACGTGATGTCACTTCTAACTGGTTGTGAAATGCTTGCTTTCTCCTTTCTTAAAAAGGGGCCACTGGAGGATGGGGTTGAAAGCTCAGTTCAGCTGCTGTGTTTTGGTGAGCTGTTGACCTGCTCTCCTCGCTGGGGAAACAGCCAGGCCAACCTGGGCAGGAGGGGTTTGTGGAGGGGAACCGTGACTGATCATGGGGCCGGAGAGCTGTTTATGCACTTCAGCAAGCCTGCTGGAAGTCATACGGACCTCGGAGAAGGCCACCCACACTACCTGACCTCCCAGAGTCCTCGCTGTTCCCACGGGGGTGGGGTCATCTCAGCCTGTCTAGAGCTCTGGCCTCTGGACAGCTCTTCCTGGAGGAACTAGAGTCCCTTTCTCTCCCAATGCTCCTCTCCGTGTGTTCTGTCCCTTTGCACTGTCTCCCTGCCAGCCCACTGTAGCCTCTTCTCCCCCTGCCTACCTCAGCTCAGGAGGGAAGGAACCCCCCCCCCCCCTTGGTAGTCTGAACTCCCTGAACTGTTCATAGGTCAGAATTAGCCAGGCTGCACCGCAGAGCGAGAACGGCACCGTTTTCTGTAGAGGGGGACAGTAGTCCTCCGTTCTCTAGGAGCTTCCAGATTGACTCTAAACAGAAAATGTGAGAGTGATCAGCCAGGTAGAGACCTACAGAAATGGTAACGCCGACAGAAGGGTGACTACAGTTTTTGAAGATAGAAGGAGGAAAGAGTTGAAAATACAATAGATCGTTTTTTCTGTCGTATTTCCTCTGGCTGTTCCACTTTCAGCTATGTGGTGTCCTTTCTAATTAGCAGCTCAAAGAATGAAACATTGTATGCTGATTTTCACTCGAAGTTAGCCACTAATATTTTTTCAATTACCCTTTTATTATTGATAATTTAGATAAGCTAGTCTCTCCTTTCGTATGTGAGAAAAAATAGTCAAATCTCACCTTGGCCCTTGTCAAAGCAAATAAGAATCTGAGTTTTCCATCATGACTCCTACCTGGAACCATTTGAAAAATTGCTTTCAACTGCATCCCAGCCTCTATGACTGTGACTGTGGGATCTCAGCAAAAATTGTAACTTCCTTAAGCCTTGGTTTCCTCATCTTAAAATGGGGACAATTATTCCTGCTCATTAGGGCAGTGGCAATATGTAGAGGTGTAAAAAACACACTGTGGTGCCTGGCACATGGCAAGTGCTCAGTACGTGGGAAACAGCATTTATTACTATAATTGGGAAGTAACAATAATCCAGGATGTGACGACGTCAAAGCAGTGGGCACCTGAGAACCTGCTTATTCCAGTGATGATCAAAAGGCCTTTAGCCAAGTCTATAATTATTTATTAGAAGATTGTTTTATTTAATCTGAGTTACTAAAAAAATTATTTTTGTTTTTGTTGTTTTCCGTCTCTCTAGTTATACATTACCTACTCTGGGAAGCTGTCCCTGGCCCCTCAGTCTGCGTGAGAGGCCCTTCTGGGCGCCCTCAGCCCCTCGCTTCCTCTGTCAGAGCCCTTCCTCACAGGCCTTTCCCCTCCGTGACCCACGGGGCAGAGCATGGATGCTGGCCACGTGGAATTGAGAAGCTCCGAATCACTGTGTTGTACGTTCCTGCCAGTAATCAAAGTGGGAGCTTGTCAGTAACAACGCAGGGTGCCTTTCAAATGGGAGGGGCGTGAGCCCCGGGAGCGGGGTTGGTGTGGGGGCCTCACAGCGTGGCTCTGTTTCTAGGTCGGGAACTACAAGCGGACAGTGAAGCGGATTGATGATGGCCACCGCCTGTGCAGCGACCTCATGAACTGCCTGCACGAACGGGCGCGTATCGAGAAGGCGTACGCGCAGCAGCTCACCGAGTGGGCCCGGCGCTGGAAGCAGCTTGTGGACAAGGGTAGGGAGGCCACCGCGCGACGCATCTCGGCCCTAGGCGCTTAGGTCCAATCATCGACCCTCTCTGGGCTGGCTTCCTCTCTCGGAAGACTGAGGTGGGAGTTTATCTCGCACTTCTGGGGGGCTGTAATTTGTGACCCAGCAGCACAGACAGTGGGCGGGAGCCTCCTCCCCCTTCCTGGGGACGCAGGACTCCCATCTGGGAACAGTGAGTTAACTGAGAACAGAGCCTTCAGGGCCCAGACTTGAGAAGGCTCCTATCCAGTCAGAGGCCTTGCTGCTCAGTGCAGTGGTTTCTGACACTGTTTATCTGTAAGCTTGGCCATGTAACAAGTCAGATAAGACATGTAACAAGTCAGATATAACAAGTGACATCGGCAGGCTTTCTAATTTTGAATTTTATCAGGAATTACTGCAGGTGTTGTATGATGCAGGTGTTGCCTCCCCTTCCTCCCCAGCAAAACACTCAGAAGATTCAAGAGCTCAGTGACAGTGCTGCTGTGGATGCAGACTGTGCTCAGAATGCACTTCCCAGCAGCAGAGGGGACCTTGATTGATTACGGGATTTCCTGGGACAGAAGCGGATTGATGGGGGTTTCTCAGGGTGTGTTTGGGGACCGGCTTTTCTACCATGACTGGTTGTCCTCAGAGGAGACGACCGGGGAAGCCAGGCCAGGACAAGGGGTCGTGCAGGGTAGGGCCCCCAGGCAGCTTCAGTTGGGTCTGGACCAGCTGCTGGTCTTTTCCCTGATGCTGAAACAGGTTTTCTGTGGGGCTCAGCACAGAGCCGTGGTACAGAGCAGGTGCCAGGGAGTGGGGTGGCCTTGCATGGGCAAGGAGTGGCTGGTAAGGGCCCAGCTCCTTCAGTAAACGGTAGCTGGCGTTATCTGTTTCCACCTGCCTGAATCCCCTCTTAGGATCCAGCTGTCAGTGCTGTCCATTCTGTTTATTCAGAACATGAGGTTCATAAAGCACTTTGGCCCCCTCACTTTGTGGATTCTGCCACAAGACCTAGGCAGTACAGGGAGCTGCTCATTTTGTAGACATGAGGGGTTAGAGGTTCAGAGGGGCTAACCTTCCATGTTTATTCCACCCCCACCCCATGCCTCTCTGTCATTGTCCCTTGAGGGCAGCCCTGGGTCTTCCCGTTTCCTTCCTCAGCTTCTGTGTAGCCTGTCTCTCCTTTGTCACCTCATGCCGAGCCATGTCACACCCTCAGCAAAATGACAGGCCAGATTATGGGCTTTCTTCCTGAGAACAGTGAGTGAGGTGACTCAGGCACCCCCTCACCACTCTCTAGAGAGTCCCATCTGGGCCAGAGCAGATTCCTGTCCCTTCCTCTCCTTCCTCCCCAGGACAGGGCTTCCATTTGCTGAGGAGACAGTCTTTCATTCAACAAGCAGTTCTGGGGTCCTGCTGTGAGCCGGGCTCTGCGTGTACTTGTGACCCAGAGGAGGAGGGCCAGGGGCCAGCAGGAGCCCGAGAGGGTGGGCTCAGAGCAGCCTGGCAGAGGTCAGCTCACTTCTTCTAGAAGACCCCGTCTTCTCTAGCCAGCCTTAAGCAAATCAAAACTTCCAGGATGAAGAAATTTGAGTTTTTAAAGAGCTCAGTAATTTTACAAAAAGGAAATGTGGGCAATCCCTCAAATTCTCTAACAAAAGAACGGCAGAGCAGATCCAGCTTTGGTTCCTTATTCTTTTCTTCATCCCAGGAACTAAAAAAGGAACAGCACCAAGAGAAAACAACCAAAGGAAACAGCCAGGCAGCCAGACTGCCAGCCTAAACCCCATCCTAACAGCTCAGGGAGGTTAGCAGAGGAGGTCCCCCACTCCCCCAGGCCCGTCCGGTCCGCAGTGCCTTGTAACCCACCGGCTTCTCTCCTGTGCCAGGGCCTCAGTACGGGACGGTGGAGAAGGCCTGGGTGGCCGTCATGTCCGAGGCGGAGAAGGTGAGCGAGCTGCACCTGGAGGTGAAGGCCTTGCTGATGAATGAGGACTTCGAGAAGATCAAGAACTGGCAGAAGGAGGCCTTTCACAAGCAGATGATGGGAGGCTTCAAGGAGACCAAGGAGGCCGAAGATGGCTTTCGGAAGGCACAGAAACCCTGGGCCAAGAAGCTGAAGGAGGTGCAGCCCTCCCGCAGGCCCCTCCCTGCCCCCGCAGCCTGCTTCTCGAGGCAGCCTGACCCCCGCCCGCCCGCCCGCCCGCCACGGCTCCTCCCTCACCCCCGGGAATTCTTGCCTCTGCTTTAGGCACAGGATGCCGCAGCTGCTGGAGAAAGGGCCACCCCTCAGGCCCGAAGCCTGTGGTGGCCAATGTTACCCAGGTTCAAGACGCTCAGTGCTTTATATGCCTTCTTTACATGATCTTCATCAACCCATTTTACAGTCCTGGAAACAGGATTAGAACCACACACAGGGCTTAGAGCTCAAAACCCAAGCTCTCTCTTTTTTTTGATAACTCCATGTCACGAACCTTCTGGTCTATTAAGAATATTAAATCTACAGTTGCCAAAGGTTATCTGAGATTAAACGATTATAGAAATTATATTAAACTATTATAGAAATCTATATTATAGATTATGCTTCTTAAATTTGAGCAGCTTGTTAAAACCCAGATTCCCAGCCCCACCTCTAGAAATCCTGATTCAGTAGGTCAGCAATGGGGCCCATGAATGCTCAGTCTTATTATCTCGCAAGTAATGCTTCTCCCACTGGTCTAAGGACTACATTTTGAGTAGCACAGTTTTAGAAGAACTGTTGGTAGCACTGGGGACTGGTCATTAATGTCCTAGATTGGAAACCCAAGCTTTTAACCACTAACAATGATTCCCCCAACCCTCGGGAACTGTCTATTAGAAGTCCCTTCGGACTAGTAAAGGAGGTAATTTTAAATTATTCTTTCTCTTGCATGGATTTTTCTCTCAAATTTGCAGTGATACTGATACTCATTTTTATGAAAGCAGCAACAGAAACAGTTGCGTCTCACCCAGCCTTGGCTAGCCGGAGGCTGTCATACCTACACCCCAGCCCTCAGCACACGCGGGACCCCTGCCAGCAGCCTGTCCCTCCCCCTTCTCAGGGGCAGACATGCTGCTTCCTTCCACCCCCGCCCCCTCCACAGCTTTTCTCAGGAGCTGCACTGCCTTCCTCCTTCTCAGAATCACCCAGGACAGGCCTCCATCTCTGGGTTGTAACAGCAGCCTTCCCTTCTTTTCTCTGTCTTAGCTTTTGCCACATCTCTCTTGTCTTCCCTCTTGTCCCTGGCCCCATTTGTAAGGACACTCTCCCCCTCATGAGGCCTCAGTTACAAACTCATTCTAAACTTTCTTTAGAATGAAAGCTGTGCCTTTGGCTTAAGTATGAAGCTTCTATTAAATTACATATATATCTGCATCTGTATATACGTGTGTGTGTATGGGTATATATATGTAAATAGTAATTAAAAGATACCGACAAGGTGGCCTATAGCCCTGCCTCCCAACACCACCGCCCCTCGTGTTAGGTCTCAGCTGCCTGTCGTTCTCCTCCCTCAGCCACACCTCCCTCACCCCCAGCTCCGTGCCATCTGGGTGGCTTTCTCCAGCCAGTCTACGTACGACCACCCCAGTGCACCTGCCTCTCTTCCCTGCTTTATTCTCCTCCTGGGCATGTAATCACCTCCTAACTTACTCTGTGGTTTGTTTCTTGTGGTTGCCTCCCGCAGCTACACTGTAAGCTCTGGAAGGCCAGGCTGTCTGCACTGTACCCCTGGTGCCTAGAACAGTGCCTGACCACGAAGCAGGCACTCCGTCAGTATTTGTTGAATGAACTCCTGTTTTAACTAGTTGTGATTATACTGAACGTACAGCTTTGTACCTGCTCTTTCCTCCCCTCTTGGCCGCACAAGCACTCCCCTAGTCTGTAACCCCTGGTGAGGATTTTCATGTTCAGGAACTTGTTCTCCCTGTAGGTAGAAGCAGCAAAGAAAGCGTACCACGCGGCGTGCAAAGAGGAGAAGCTGGCAATATCGCGAGAAACCAACAGCAAGGCGGACCCATCCCTCAACCCTGAACAGCTTAAGAAATTGCAAGACAAAGTAGAAAAATCTAAGCAAGACGTTCTCAAGGTAAATTGTGCACTTCTTGTTGCGTGTTGAAAGCACACGCCTCGCCCGTTCACGTACCTGGCACACAGTGAACCTTTGTCGCCGCTTGGTCAGATGGGTGGATAGATGGCTGCATCAGTAAAACACATTCCTGCCCTGACCAGAGCCATCTGTGCCCACCTCAGGACTGGGGCGGAGCCGTGGGCTGGGCAGGCAAGGGGACCGGGTGATTCCCGCACCCAAGGAACAAGGTGGTGGGGCGGCTGGGGTTGCTGCAGGCAGGGAGGCAGGAAGGAATAGCTTGTACAGGACGTGGAGCTGTGAAGATCAACAGCAGGGAGCTGACGACAAGCTGGTATGGAAAGTTATGAGGACCACATTGCCAATGGCCTTGAAAGTTGGGCAAAGTAAGGAGTTTGGGACATTGCTGATAGGGGAGCCACTAGTAGAAGGTTCTAGAGCCTGGGAGGGGAGGGCAGAGGTGTGGAGGACCAAAACGGCTGGTTTAGAAGGGAGTCTCCATGGAGGGGTGGAGGTGGGAGAATATGCTGAAAAGCCTGTGCCCTGTGACCACAGGGAACTTGAGGGCTGGGAAGGGGTGGATTTCTCCAGCAGCCTTGGCAGTGAGGGCCCCCAAAGGGGTGTAGGCAGAGGCTGTGGGAGCTCATGAGTGGTGGGAAAGGGCCTTTCAGTCAAGAAAAGACGGCAAACAGGCAATGTAGCGTCCTGGGTACCCTTCAGTTTCTTCTGCTGTGAAGGGGGAAGGCTTTCTGCCACACTGGATCAGTGAGATCAAATGGGATGATTGTGTAAACTGTCACGGGCTCCACAGATGCAGGCAGTGATTCTGCAGGCAGGTCTGAATCACAGGATTTAAACACTAGACAGCGTCTTGTAATTTTAAAGTTCCCAGAAAGTGAGGGCTGATGGGAGCAAGGATCTGGGCCTGTGTAATTGGCTCCCGGCTTGGCCCCTGGCCCCACCTGCCTCCTTTGCTCTGTTCTAAGCGCTGGGTGGCTGGAGGCTGCCACTGTCAAGGGCCTGCCCCGCTGCAGCGTTTGCAGAAGACAGTCCCAGGCTGGATTTGGAGAAAAAGGAGCTGGGCTTCAGGAACAGGTCAAGACGCCGACCGGGGAAGCAGGCATCCCGGGCTGGTGCATCACGACCTGCCCACATTTTCAGGCCTCAGACAAGCATCACTGAGCCCCAGGGAATTAGGTGGTGGCATCTCTGTTTTGTGACTGGGTAAACGAAGGTCAGAGAGGTTCAGTCCCGTGCTGCCCAGTGGTGTGAAAGCCCGTGCCCTCTCCACTGCTCCTCACGGCTGTCGTCACGTAGCAAGGGAAGGTGGGAGAGGGGAGGTCGTTGCTTAGCGCAAGCGTCACAACCCCTTGGGGAGCAGCTCCCTACCCCCTGCAGCTGCCCCAGGACTGGGGCCGGGCCAGAACACTGTGCAGTGGAAGTTCTCCGCTTTCTGGGAAGGAGAGTGAGGCTCCAGGAAAAGAGAGGCGCCAGGATCTGGCCCCAGGTCTGGTTGGTGCTTAAAGCCTTGTGATCTTGCCTCTGTGGTAGCTGTTGAGCCACTGCTGCTGTGGGCAAGATCCAAGGCTCAAGGGTGACCCAGGACAGCCTGTCCCCAGGGGAGAGAGGACATGTGTGTGTAACGTGAACGGGGGACAGCGAGGCAGTGATCCTCCGAGTGACCGCCCCTTCCCCAGCATCTGCCTGTCTGGGTCTTACTCCAGCTGAGAGGCCTGGCAGATGCCAGGAGCATGACTTACATTTCAGAAGTGTAGGGGCCGGGACTTGAATTGTCAGACCCCAGAGCTCATGCTCTTTATGTTTTGGAATCTGAGGAGGCCTGAGAAGCTTTCCTCAAGGATGACACTGGTGGTGGAGAGGACACCCAAGATAAGCCAGGAGGCCTGCGTGTGTGGGGTGGTGGGGGCTGCTTCCCAAATATTTCCACAGGCCAGGTTGGGTGGGAATGCCCCTCAGGAGCAGAGGTGGGGCGTGAGTCCTCGGGCGAGGAATTTAGGGTGCAAAGGAAGTAGGTCAGGGTGCTCCTTGGATGTGGGGTCACCCAAAGTGTCGGACTTCATATCGTCACCTGAGAATTGTCACCATCTGGATGCTGACGGGCTAGGAGTGTAGAGAGGGACAGTAGCCGGGTGACGAACAGGGTGGTGCGGAGCCGGGCTCGCTTGCTCGCTCTTGCTCAGAGGGAGCCAGGCTGCATCTCGTGTGCCTGGGTTTTCTCGTAGACCAAAGAGAAGTATGAGAAGTCCCTGAAGGAGCTGGGCCAGAGCACCCCCCAGTACATGGAGGGCATGGAGCAGGTGTTCGAGCAGTGCCAGCAGTTTGAGGAGAAGCGCCTGCGCTTCTTCCGGGAGGTTCTGCTGGAGGTTCAGAAGCACCTAGACCTGTCGAACATGGCCAGGTAAGTGCACGTCAGCGGGAAGCGAGTCCTGATGGAGTCAGTGGAAAGCTGCTTCTGAATAGAGGTCGGTTGGGCTCCCCAGCCGTCAGGTGGCAGTGCTTGTCAGGAGGTCTTAAGTTCTCCTGCCCAGGGAGGGCCCTTTGGCTGAGTCTGTCTGCAGCTGTGCAGTGCCCTCTGCCTGGAACAGCTACTGCTGGCCCGAGTCAGACGGTCTCCGGCCACACTCTGCCTGCGCCAGGCTCAGTCCTCTGCGTCTGGACAGGAAGGGAGGGCCATGGCTCGGACCAGAGACAGATGCATGTTTGAAATCAACCCAGGAGCGACTCCAGCAGTTCCTGGGCTGGCACATCCTGCCCCTGGTGTGGGCTTACTTTGAGGACCTTTATGAGGTCCTTTCCATCCAGAGCAACTGGCCACCAGCTTGCTCCTTGACTTTTCAGTGGTTCAGGGCCCTCGAGAAGCACAGACCCTCAGGGACTCAGTTCTGAATGGAACACGGAAGCCATTATTTTTCTTCTGCACTTTCCTCCTCTTTGGTCCCATGACCCCTTCATCAGGGCAGTGGTCTGGGCTCACCCTGGACCTAGACTTCTATCGCCCATATAACAGAACCATTTAGAAATGACTCACAGGTCAAATTTTGTTGTTAATAGGAGATTACTTTCCTTTTGTCTCCCTCTAGTATAAAAAACTCAAACGCAACCATCATTGTACAGCTACTCTGCACCAATTAATTAATCTTATGAGTGTCTATAAAATAGGTGGCATCATTCCCCACCTTACTGTTGAGGAAGCTGAGGCTGGACGCATTGAAATGACTTGCCCAGGCTGCACGGCTGGCTGGGGCTGCCAGGCTCTTCCAGGTGTGGTGTGACGCCCCTCGTGGAAGCGCTTGTCCTCGCCTGACACGCTTCCTCGCTTAGTCCTCCGGCCCGTCTGGGGAGCAGATGGTGCAGTGGTGTCCTAGCGCTGCCGTAACAGACTCCACAACCTGGGCAGCTTCAAACAACAGACATTTACTCTCTTGTGGGTCTGAAATCAAGGTGTCAGCAGGGCCTCGCTCCCTCTGGCAGCTCTTCCCTAGGGAGGATCCTTCCTTGCCTCTTCCAGCTTTTGGTGTTTGGCATCACTTTTTGGCTTTCCTGGACTTGTAGACACGTCGCTCCAGTCACATGGCCATCCTCTCACTGTCTCTGTGTCCAAATTTCCCCCTTTTTATAAAAAGGTGCCCATAGATTAGGGCCCAACCTAATGATCTCATTTTAACTTGGTCACCTCTGTAAAGACCCTGCTTCCAAGTAAGGTCATGTTCTGAGGTACTGGGGTTAGGACTTCAACGTATCTTTTTTGGAGGACACAGTTTTCAACCGGTAACATGTAGCGTTATGCTCATGCAACAGAGGAGGACACCAAGGCCCTGAGAAGGTAAATGACTTGCCAGCCATACAGATTAGAAGTGAGAACACCAGGACCCGCCGTGGCCCATACTCCCATCCAACACGGTCGGCTTCCTAGGGAGGCAAGCTGCTCTGAGCTGTCAAGCAGAAGCAGGGTCCCCCTAGATAGCTGGCAGGTTCTGTGGCCACCACAGCACCGGGCAGTCTTGCTGGACTGCTCCTGCACATCTGAGTGTAAGCCTTCCAGCTCTCCTGAAGGGGTGAGGGGGAACTTCCCTGACACTCAGTTCTGGACCTGATTAGATGGGACCACACAGGTTGATGGCCCATGTGGTCCAGATGCTGGTACCTTTTGTATTATCTGACACAGAGCAAAGCCAGGCTGCTGCCACCTGGTTTGATTTAAAGCTAATTTGTCAGAAGCTGGAGCTGTGGCTTCCATGCCACGGTTGTTGGCTCCTTTCTGGGTGCATCGTGGCCAGCTGACCGTCCAGCTGAGCCAGGACAGGGTATCTGATCTGCACTGTGAAGTTGACTCTAGTGTAGCTGCAGACCATGGCGCCAGCTTGGCCAGACGCTGGGCAGGAATAGTAGTGGCCTTCTCTTCCTTCCAAAAGAGTCATACTTCTCTCTCTGATTTAGCTACAAAAACATTTACCACGACCTGGAGCAGAGCATCAAAGCTGCCGACGCAGTGGAGGACCTGAGGTGGTTCAGAGCCAACCACGGGCCGGGCATGTCCATGAACTGGCCGCAGTTTGAGGTAAGAGGAGTCTGCGCCTGTGACCCGCTGTCCTGGGAGGGGCCTGGGCCCACAGGGTCAAGTCCTAGGCTTTCTCCTTCCAACTCTGCATTGGCCTGGGCCCTATTTACGAGGCAGCCAAAGAAACCAAGCGGATGTTTAACGTTTGGGGAGCTTCAGGCATCATTACCGAAGGGTCTTCTGAATCTCTGGTGAAGGTGCAGTTGTGTTCTTTCCCATTCAGAACTTTGATGGTCACTTGTTGGCCACTGGCATTCCCTTCGTGGTGAGTCCCAGGAGCTGCAGGACATGCAGGAGCCCTGGTTCCCCGCTCAACCCTGTGAGATAGCCAGGAAGGGAGTAGTCACAGTGCACTCCAGGCCCGCTGGGCCCAGGGCACCAGCTCAGCGGCCTCTGGTCCAGGACAGATGGGGAGCGTGGCCCCAGCATGTAGCCATTCTTACCCTTCATGTGAGGGTTTTCTCCTTATTTCCTTATATAAGTTCAACCAATTTTGGTGTAGGATTAACTTTCCTCTTTTCCCATTTTCGTGGGACCAAGCTGTTCAGTGTCTTTATATGCAGAATTTGAGAGCCTGGGGAATCTTGAGACTCTTCCAGCCCTAGAATTGGGTCCCCAGGCCCCACCTGGCCCCCTGATGGTAGCAGAGAAGGCAGTGGCTACCAGTCCCGCCACCCTGTTCTCTGAGGGAAAGGATTCCTCCTGCCTTGTGGTGAAGCAGGGGCTGAGAGGGGCCCCACACGCCCATGGCTACTGCCTCCCTGAGGGAGGACGCTGGAGGCGACCCCCTCTGCCTTGGGCCCAGGTCACGTGACTTCCCCTGACTCAGTCGTGGCCAGAGCCCAGGCTGCACTGAGATCCTGCCTTGCCACGTATCAGCTGTGGGATGCTGAGCAAGTCATTTGCCCTTTTTGTGACTTAGTTTTCCCATGTGTGAAATGGAATGATAACAGCACCAAGCTTCTCGGTGGCTGGGAGTCAGTGACCTGGTCCACAGTGGGTACTGCCCCTGGGCCCACCACACAGAAGCCTGCTTGGCCCTGTCTTAGCCTGTAGTTTTGTTAGTCCTCATACCTGTGCCTCTGTTTTCTGATTCTCAAGAAAGCTTCTCTATATGACAGTGTGGTCCCTGCAGCTGAGCACACCCCCAACACCGTCTTTAGGACATCTGCTTCCGGGGGGGCCAAGAGCAGGCTATGTCTCTTCACGGAGGCACTGGGACAAAGCAGGGGCCCTGGGCCTTCCCAAGTGGAAGTGGGCCTAGAGGAGAAAGCACACAGCCCAGCTTCTCCTCCCCTGGGTGATGGCACACGGGGAAGAAGCGAGTTGGTGATGGGTCTTGTGCACACAGCTGGATTCCACCCCACGGGGGGTGTGGTTGTTACTGTCAGGAGAGGCTCAGGAAACCCCGGGATATGCACCCCCTCCAACCCCCAGGTCCCTTAGGGTTGTTCGTCACTACCCAGAGAACAGAATGGTCTGGAAAGGAAGACTTGACAGGAAGCCTCACTGGGGTGGGTGTCCTGGTCAGAGCCCATGGTGGTCCTTCTCTCTGTGGACGCTTCAGGCTGGGGACCCTGCACGTGACACGTGCTTGCAGCTCTTACAGGATCTTGCTTGACTTCCTTTCTCTAATGAAATTATTTTTTTTTCCCATGCCACAAGGACGAAGTAAGTTTCTATTTTATGGCTAACTTACTGAATTCCAAACCTCCTGTGTTGTGTGCTCAGCCTACATGGGTTTGCGTGCAGCGTCCGTATTCTGGTTCTGGCGGCATGTGCTGTTAAAAAAACATGGCTGCAGCCTAGCACAGGCTGTTCTGTTGTCCAGATTATAATAGTGGGTCCTTCCCTTCACAGTCGGCCTGGTGTTGATCTCGTTGGCCGTTGGAAGCCACCCCATCAGGATGGATTTATATTCAAAAGGCCACTGTGGGGACTCTGAAGTTTCAGCTGAGCTCTCAGTCAACTTATTTTAGTTAAGAAAATAATTAACATATAAATAGGTGACAGGGGCCCAGATCTGCCACCAACTGTGTGAGCAAGTCACTTTTTCTTTCTGGGCCTCAGTTCCCTCATCTGACAAATTGGCAGGTTACACTTGATGTTTCTAAGATGGTTTCCAGCCTTGAAATTCTGTGACTACACGTGAGCAAAGCTGTGGGCTCAGTCACACCAAGTGTTAACTCCATTGTCAGATAATGGGTGGAAGTAGGGTGGGGGACGGATTCATTAAACATGTGTGCACATGTGCTTTTCTGGAAAATAAGTCCCAGTGTTTTCAGTGCAGTTGATAAAAGCCTGTTCACGTGCTGGAAAAATAGTGAACCTTCAGGAAGATCAGCTCTGTGCTTTGCTTTGTTGGCCCTCAGCACGCTGCTCTGACGGAAGAGGAAGTTCTGGGGCAGGGGAGGGTGCCGTTCCCCGGAGACTCGAGTGGATGGGTTTACCCCTCAGTGATGGAGGAGCTCCCTGGCCCCTGATTCTGTTTGCATCCAGGGCTCATTCCCCACATCAGGCTTGCTTAGGCCCCCGCAGCCAGCTCTCTTGCCTCCTCACTGGGAACCAGACAGTTCAGGGCAGGCGGGAGGGTCTTCAGCACTGAAGGCCAAGCACTTTGGAGGGTGGGCTCTGTCTGCTTTGGAGACTTGGGGAAACAGCGAGGCCTCTGGCTGCTGCTGCTGGCCTGAGGGGCCAGAGACTGAGTGCCACGGGGGCAGGGGCAGGACCGGGAGGCTCTCCGGGACTGGGATGCAGGACCCCTGAGTGTCAACCCCAGTCTTCTCATCATCCACCCGTCCCTGGAGGCTGGGCCAGCACAGGCTGGAGCTGGGCCTGGTACTGATCTCCAGGCCTCAAGGAGGCCCCACCTCGCATGGTGAGGAGTGGTCCGTGGTGGGTGTCAGGAGCCTGAAGTCTGCTCAGAAACGGGATAGCAGAGGCAGCGAGGCTAAATGTCACTAACTGTGTGGGGCAGGCCACTGGCTCACTGGCCAGTGTTTCAGACTGACACAAATGAACTTCCTGACTTCTCTCCCCCGCTGCCCGTTGCCCAGGAGTGGTCTGCAGACCTGAATCGTACTCTCAGCCGGAGAGAGAAGAAGAAGAGTGATGGCGTCACCCTGATGGGCATCAACCAGACAGGCGACCAGGCTCTGCAGAACAAGCCTGGCAGGTGGGCACTGGGGCAGCCTCAGTCCCTTGGGAAGGGTCCCTGGGTCCTCTGCTCTGGCCAGGACATCCCCAACTGGGACACCTGGGAGATTCCCCAGTGCGGCCTTGCAGGGAAACCCAGGGGCATCATTCCAGACACTCCCTGGGTGTCCGAGCTTTGCTGGGCAGCGGCCCAAGGGCATCTCTGGGGAGAATCATCAGTCCACCTGATGCCAGAGCTGCAGGAAGATCCAGAGAGGAGCCTGCTTGGGCCACAAACGTGCTTTGGGCCCCAAGCGATGGCAGGAACTGATGTCAGGTGCTAGTCACTACCTGTCCCCAGAGGTGCACATGGGCAGGTGGAGGTGATGGTCATTGGTGTCCTTCAGGCGGGCCCAGGTGTCCTGACCAGGTTTGTACTTACTTCCCCATGCTGTATGCAGGGCCCGATTTGAGGGTAGAGCATTGCCAAGTGTCCTCTTTTTGCTGACAGCATTGGTTATTTCTGACCTCATTTGCTAAAACTGAGTTTGGATCACAGAGGTGGCAATGAGATCATTAGAATCTCCTGGGAAGTTGTGCTGGTGAGGCCTCAGAGTCGCCAGCAGGTAGGTGTTGCTGTCCCCTACAGAGCTGCAGCTGCGAGCTGCCCTCTCTGGAAGCCATGCCTGCCCCACAGGCCCCAGGCCCGGAGCCTCCGAGCCATGCTCAGGGGCATACATCTCAGGCTTGCAGCTTCCTTGGAAGGTCAGCACAGGTTCTGGGGGCCTTTCTGTAGCCCTGGGCCCTGCAGTCCCTGCCCAGGCTCCCTGGGCAGATGTGGCTGATCATCATTCAGCTGCTGTGCCAGGCGGGCTTGGTCAGGTGACTAGAGCAGTGAGCCCTGAGCCAGGGGTCAGGTCAGCACCCGTGTGACTGGGGGCAGGGACCCGGAAGCCTAGGCTGCCCAGGGCTCTTGTACAAATTCAGCTGCATAGCACTGGCCCCCCCAACCCCGCTCAAAGTCAGCTGAAGAAAGTGCCAGGAGGGAGGAGGACCTGATGGTCTCAGACATGTGGTCCAGATGTAGGCAGCGGGCAGGCTTAGGCCCAGTGCCCCTTGCCAGGCCTGAAACTGATGGCCATTTGGGGTCACTGCTGGCATTTGAGGCATTTCCTTCCCTCCTCTACCCTCCCTGCTCTGACTGAGCCATCCACTCAGCATTTTGAGTGCCCACTCCGTGCTGCCCTGGGCTTGGAGGCAGGAGGTAGTGTTGGCCTTTGCAGCCCCGTCCTGCGACATGGTGTTCTGGTCCGTCAGCTCGGAGTCCACGATGGAGCGCCTGGCTCTCAGGGGCCTGTCTTATTTCCTTACCACTTTGTTCTACGCTTAGCACCTGCAGTCACTGCATCTCACCGCCCCTGGCTGTCAGCGCTCAGGCGTGGCTGGGGTCAAGGTTCTCTCTGGTCCCCTCTGGGCCTGGCACACTGTAGGAAGTTGAGATAGTTGTGCAGATGGATTTTCCCTCTCTGGAGCACAAAAGGGGTCCTTCTTTGTTCCTAGAAAGTGCTGTTCAGCAGGCTTTGGTTCTGATTTTGGAAGCTCCAGACCCAGAAGAGCCAGGGAGGAGGTTTCTTGTAGTCAGAAGGAGAGGGTGCACCCTGCCATAGGGTCTGGAGAACTCTGGGAGCCTCCTTCCTTCTCTCAGCAGGGCTCTGAGCCCCTCAGGCTGGCCGGCCTGCCAGCTGTCAGCAGTGGGAACGAGGGCCAGGCTGGGAGGACTATGGAGAGAAGCACTTGTGCTCCAGCGGTAGCCCGTCCCCACCCCGGGGCTCGTCCTGTTCAGGACAGACTGCGTTGAGGCGCAAGGAGAGGATGTGGAAATCTTGTTCTCTTAAACGCTTTAAGTGTGTTTAACAGCCACAGTATTGCAAGTGTTTTGCTAAAACAATCTGTCTGCTCATAAAATATATCCTCCCATTGGACAGGGAGCTGATTTGTCCCTTCAGACCCTTGCCCTGTGATCCTGTAGCTGGGAGCACTCAGGACCACGGGGGCCGCCGAGCTAGGGTCCCCTGAAAGCTCTCTCTCTCCCCGTAGTGACCTTAGTGTCCCGAGCAACCCCGCACGGTCAGCGCAGTCACTGTCCAGCTACAACCCCTTCGAGGACGAGGACGACACGGGGAGCACCGTCAGTGAGAAGGAGGACATTAAGGCCAAAAAGTTGGTGAACAAACGTTTCCCTCTGGTTCCCACCTCGCTCGCTGTCTCTCCTCTATCTCTGTCCAGGGTCTTGTCTCCTCAGCACTCAAAGCAATGCATGAGGCCTGCAGGAGGTGGCCCAGCTGCCGGCTGGTGGACAGTCTCTGGCTTCTCGATTTCTCAGGGAGGGGGGCACCAGTTAACCATCTGTGTTGCTTTTTCTCTGCCCTCCATTAACCCTCGTCAAGGTCCCAGCACCCAGCACAGGAAGACAGGAGTGCCAGGTGCCCTGCCAGAGCCCAGGCCTGCCTCTGCGGGGCGCCGGTGCAGGCCCTGCAGGGAGCCTGACTGCGCAGTGCTGCTGAGGGGGCCGTGCTCCTGCGGAAGGAGTCCCCAGCCCACCACCAGGGCTCCCGTGGCCTTCCCCGGCGGGGACAAGGCTCCAGGCAGGGCCTCAGGCCTCTGCCAGCCCCGTCTGTACTCAGGTTCCCCGGGTCGACCTTTTCTTTCAGTGTGAGCAGCTACGAGAAGTCGCAGAGCTACCCCACGGACTGGTCAGACGACGAGTCTAACAACCCGTTCTCCTCCACGGACGCCAATGGGGACTCAAATCCGTTTGACGAGGATGCCGCCTCCGGGACAGAAGTGCGGGTCCGGGCCCTCTATGACTACGAAGGCCAGGAGCATGACGAGCTGAGCTTCAAGGCTGGTAGGTGCCCTCCCCCGCCCCCACTGGCCTGAGGGGCGGGCGATCCAGCCTGCTGCGGGAGGTTGCTTTACTTAAGTCCAGTAAAGTTCCTGCTAGTTTCATTTGTGTGACCCCATTTCAAAAATAGCAGATGCTCAACATGAAAGCTTAGAAGACAGTGAGGTGCCCGGGTGCCTTTGCCCAAGACGCCACCCCAGCAGGGCTGAGACCTGCGCACAGCGAGGCACTGGGGCAGGAGAAGCTCCCCCACACCTCCCCCTGGAAGCAGCTGGCCCTACAGGGCCCCAGAGGCCCTCCACTGGCAGAGGAGCTGAGACCCCAGAATAGCACCCCGTGTGCACCTGGGCCCACAGAGCCTCATCTCAGGGCAGTGGCTTTCAGTCTCTTCCTGCAGCCACACTATGTGCACAGCTACCACCGACACACCTTTGTTGCCAGGAGCTGAAGCCCTGGTTTTACGGAACAGTCTGGCTCCTGGTTACGTGAGCTCTCCCTGTGGAGATTTTCTAGCCTGTCTTTTTTTTTTTAATGCTGGTTGCAATTCACCAAAATGGGTTGCACTCCTTCATCTGAAAAGCACTATCTTAGAACCTAACTACAAAGGCTTGATAGGCCTGACACCAAGCGGGCCCAAAGGGCACCAAGCTCCTTCCTTCTGCCCCTGCCTCCTCCCCAAAGCCACTCCAGATCCAGCGTCCGCTCCTCCAGGGCAGGGTGGGTGCTGGGCCCTAACTCAACCAGCACAGGCTGATGGGTGCCCTCCACTCTCCATCTCTGGGGCAGACCCCCACACCCGACCCCACTCTGGACCCCGGCCGGGGGCTGTGTCCAAAGGCGCCCCTCCCTCTGTGCTCAGCAGGCGCTCGGCCCCAGGGTGGGCCATCAGGTGCCTCTTTGGTTGTAGAAAGTGTCTGTGTGTCTTCAAACACTTTTGTCGAGTTTTCTAATACCTTTGCTTAGGGTTGTTTCCCCCCAACTTGTTGGTTGATTTTAATTTCTGATTCTTTCTAAATCTTACCTATTGGATTTGCTAGCAACTTTATGGGCTTAAAATGTTTCCTTCTGCTTCCAGTGAATTGTCAAAAGCAAACTGAAATGAATGTTACTAATCACCCGTTTTCATTTTTACAACTTGAAAGCTTTCCTATTAGTTTTGTCTGTTTCCTGTGTTATTTTCCTTTTTCCTGACATGACGTCAGTTCCCGGCCCACGCTGCTTTCTGCCGTCTTCAGCTGCTCTGGCTGCTCTCCACTCCTCTGGGCCCTGGGAGCCTACGGAGCCTTCACTCGGTGCACTTCTCACTGTGGAAGTGGAAGCACCATAGAACTGGTACCTCACTGTGCGCTGTGAGCCGAGCCGTGCGAGGGCCGGATGAGAGAACGCCAGCTGTCAGAGCACGCGGGGGCGCCCGGGGGTTGGAGGAGAGGAGGGTTAGCACTCGTGACGCTTGCCCTGCAGCCCCCGTGCTCGCTCCCAGCGTTGCCTAGTCAGACCTGCACGAACACCAGCGCTGACAGACGTGGGCCCAGGGCCAGTGCGGTGGCTGAGCGGCTCTGGGAGTAACGGCAGCTCACGTTTACTGAGGTCTCACGACGTGCCGGGCACCCTCCCAAGGTCCTTACACATTTTAACACTCAGCCCTCACAGTACCCCCAGTCCACAGACGAGGAAATCAGGCCCCAGAGCTGAGGCCTCTGCCAGGTGTCTTGGCCTGGGATTTGAACCCAGTGGCCCTGGGAGCACCGGCCGCCCCGGGTATTGGCCCTACAGGCATCCCACCAGCACTGCTGCTACACAGTCAGGGAGATGCTGCTGAACAAGGCACAGCTGAGAAAAAATGCGACTAAGCCTGAAAAGTGGGCCAAAATGCCAACAAGAATTACGAAGCTGCAAATGGAGCAGTAAAGGCGAAACCTCAGCTGGCCTGTGTTCCGCTGGTTCCCACAGCCACCTTTGTTGGGGGGTCACCAGCCAGAGCACCAGGTGGCTCCTCATCCCTGGCTCTGGGCTGCACTGTCCGCCCTACACAGGGAAATGCCAGACCTGGACCTTCGCCCACCTTGGCCCCGATCACACGTTTGGTCCTTGTCCCTGGTCTGTCCCCTTGAGGGACCGGGGGTCCATCTGTCTCTCATCTCTGCATCTCCTCTGCCACCCAGGGCCTGGCCTGAAGTAGAGGTTCCTTCATGCTTGAACAAACAAATGATAGATCAAGCCACACTAACACACAGAGCCATGGGGAGATTCCAGAACCGCATTGGAAGGGGTTGATTTCTTTAACTCGGAGGACAAATGCCCTGAGCTGGGTGCTGAGGATAGAATGATGGGTCCCTGCCCCTCCTGCAGTCATTAAATGGAGGCACCGAGTCCATGGCAACAAGTGCGGGAGGAGCTACGAGAAGATCAGGCAGGCGGGGCCCAGGGGACAGCAGTACCTGGCCATGAGGGAGGTGGCAGGGACCCTGTGAAAGGATTCCTCTGACCTGGCCTGGGACAGTCAAGAAGGCAAAAGTCCTGCAGCATTTAATTCTGCAGTTTCTGTGGGAACCCTCATGGCAGCTGAGAGCAGCTTCCTTTAGGTCACTGGGTGAGATGGGGTCTTTAGATCTCTCAGAGGCCCCCGGGGCTAAATGTGCAACTTCAGATGCAACTTCGTAGAGAAAGAACCAGGCCCTCAGCCCACATTTAGCCTAGGAAAATGCCTGGACCCCCCCCCCCAATTTGGAGGCCCTCTGTGGGCCCAGGGTGGGGGCCAAAACACAAGGGTGACTCTCTGACCCTGTGGTCACCAGACTGCTCCTTTTTTTGTCTTGGCAGGGGACGAGCTGACCAAGATAGAGGACGAGGATGAGCAGGGCTGGTGCAAGGGACGCTTGGACAACGGACAGGTTGGCCTGTACCCAGCGAATTACGTCGAGGCGATCCAGTGACAGGCCAGCGGGCTGGCTGGCGGAGGGATGGAGGCGGAGGTCCTAGGAGCTCTGTTAGCATTGGCCCCAGCAGCGGCGCCTCCAGCTGGTCATGGGCATCCACTCCTTTTCCTGCAAAAGATGATGGTTCCGTTGCTCTTGGCTTCGTGGTGTCTCTTGAAGGCAGACAAGCTGGTCATTTCACCTGGGACTTGGCACCCTTTCCACAGTGCAGATGGACAACTCTGAGCACAGGAAGATGCCATACAACAGAAGTCACCGGGCCCTCCCCTGCCCCACTCCCCCGCCCACGCTCCCTGTGTGTCGGCTTATCATGGATCTGTATAGTCTTGACCTTGTCTTTCCTCCTCTCCTCCAAGTCAATGGTGGGTCACGCTGATTCTTGCTCCGCTGATTACTTTTCTCTGACACATCCCATCACCTGCAACTTAAATGAACAAAACTTACACGCCATTTTTTGAGTGCAGACTTTGAGGTTTTTAATTTAAAGGCTGTGTACAGTTAATACTTTTTTATATACCTGTTCTTCCATTCATTTATACTTAAATTATGGCACAGATTGATGTACACCAGTCTTGAGGAAATATCTCCGTTTCCACGTTGTGCTGTTAATCAACCATGCCGCTGCCTGGGGCAGGCTGTGAGAGCCAGTAGCTCATTTAGACAGATAATGTTTGAGGCAAGAGATTGCAGAAGGAAGCTAGAACACATGGTTGGCTTTCTATTGTGAATGCTCTCCGCATTTGGGGCGTCCAAGTGTGAGCCTCAGAAATAACCTTATGCAGTACTCTCTAAAGTCGCTGTATTTAAAAGCTATTTTCATTCTATTTGTGCTTAAAACTTTATTCTTGCAAATTAACAATTTTATCAGTGATTTGAAAGGTTAAAAAATAAGACTAACTTTTCAAGCGAATGCATCTGTAGTTAAGATGCTTTATATTAGACTGTCATGTCTTGGTATATATCTGTATATATTATTTGATATTCAGAGAATCTAAAGAGCTTGTCTACTGTTTAACGGCTTTTGACAGTGGGTTTAATTTGTAAACTGCTTGAAGACCGAGGCATTTGGGTGCAGGCCTGGCTGATCAGCTGGGACCTTCCGGGCTCGGGCCCTGGGCCTCTCTGTAGTGGAGCCTGCTGTAGGAAGTCTGTCCCCACTGGCCAGCCGTGGGTCCAACTTCTAACCAGCCTTAGTCCTTTCCGTAGCAGAACACTGTACAAACCCCCGTGTCTTTCCAGCAGTTGCAGATTTTAGTCATCTGTATTCCTCATGACCAAACAAAAGCTGGGCCTCACCCCATAGCACAAGTCTCTTCTGGGTGTCCTTCATCATGGGGGAGCACACGTGCTGGGGCCAGGAAGCTACACTGTAACCATGGGGCAGGGGAGGGAGGGAAACCTTTATTTTGTGTAACTCAGACATTGGAGAAATGGCTGCCGCCATCACAAGCTATGCATTTTACTCAATGTTTCCAGTGAGCTGGATGTCTTGCTTGGAGAGTGGATGTGTGTCTATGTTTGTCATGAGAACTTACCAGCAGAAATCCTCATTCCTTTGCTACAGATTTACCAAAAATTGTCAAGTCTTTTCAGTTTAGGAGTTTCTTTAAATGTATAGTATTTTAGGGAAAAAAAATCAATAAACAATTGATCTCGTGAGTGTGAGTCTGTGCCCTGCACGTGCCTCACACTCATCGGCTGGGGGGGTTGTCCACCAGCATTTATGTACCAGCTCTGGAACCGGGCAAGACCCCAGGCAGAAGACCACTGCCCAAGGGGCCATGTCCCCTTCCCACTGCCTCTCCCAAGCTAGAGGTTGGGGATTTGAGGCACCTGTACCCCTCAGAGTTCTTCTCTCCCCCAAACCTGCTGCCGTGTGGCCTGGGCTCCCCCACTGTGGGCAGCAGGCCGGTGCCTCCTCCTCCCACCCCAAGGCCTGAACAGCAGGACCAGATCAGAGACCACTCATCCTCCAGCTTCTGTGAACACATTTCCTGAGCACCAGCTGTGCACCGGGCCCTCTTGATCTACACTGTCTGCGAAGAACATGCCCACCTCAAAACATGCTCTGGGTGGGCTGAGTCTCCCTGTTTCCATTTTACAGAGAAGGAAACAGGCTCCAAGAGCCAGACTTACCCAAGGAGTCCCAGCTGGTATGTGGCACCAAGGAAAATCCCTGAAGAGCCCTCCGCCCTCACTGGGGCAACCTGGGTTGAAAGGAGGCCGGGACAACGTGAGAGATTGAGGGCTGCCATGGCTGAACTCACCCACCTGGTCAGGCTGCCAGAAAAGCACCCCGTCTGGCCACCAGGCCTTCAGAGGGGTGCCAGGAAGAGCGAGGGGGTTACCTTGCCCAGCTCCTTAAGGACCAAGGGTGAAACTGTCATCTGCCAGCTGATCTGATGGTGATGGGGCCCCTGCTCTCTGCTTCTGAGGAGGACTGGAGCCCACTGCAGGTGCCTGCTGCCCAGGGCAGACACCAGCTTCTGCCTTGCCAGCCCCACGCTGCCTCAGAGAGAGGGACAGGGCAGAAAGGAGGGGTCAGAGCAGGCTCCCAGTGCCTGAGGCCTGAGCTTGGCCTGCTGGGCCGGCCAGTCCTGGGTACTTGGTAAGCTCATGTACTGTGATACCAGCCTGTGGGGGAGGCTAGAGTCACCCCACTTTGCAGAAGAGGACACAAGGTCTGGAAACTCAAGGTCAATGACTTGCCCAAGGTCCTGTGACAGTACCGTGATTCAAACCCACGTCTGCAGATTCTTGAGGGCAATCCCTTCCTCACTCCCTCCACTGGTGGATAAAGAGCAAGGGGGTTGCGCAGGAGGAAACCTCAAGTTGGGAGGAAACCACCTCTGCTCGGCTCGGCCCTTTCCTCAGCTTCCTGTTATCTCCAGAGCGCCGACAAGGAATCCCGAAGGGCCGTCACTGCCCACCTGCCCTCGCCTGTCCGGGCCCTCAGGGCCAGCTTGGAAACCTTAACTCACTCCTGCCCCATTTTTTCCAGGCAAGAGTGATGCCTGCCTCCCCAGTTGGAGGGTTAGAGTGAGGCGTGAAAGGCCACAGGTGCTCAGGAGATGAGAACTTTCGCTGTAATTATGCGTGATGCCTCCTGGTCCCCAGCCAGGACCCTCTGGCATCCTTGGCTGCCCCTCCCATACCCTCCAGGCTGGGCCACTAAGTTCTCTTTGCCTCTCTGTCCTTCCCCTTCCCCACAGCCACTGCCCGGGCCAAGCTGCCCCTTCTCCCCCTGGACCTCTGCTGCATTCACACCACCCTCAGGAGTTCCTGGGTCCTTAACCGCAGGGGGGTGGGAGGGGGTACTTCATCCTCTCCAAGCCCCCTGGTAATGCCCAGAGGGCAAGCAAGCTCTAGCCCAGTGACCCGGGCAGGGATCTGATGCTGCCACAGTATGAGCTAAGACACTGGGTCTTCTGAAGTCCCTGCAGATGGAGGACAGGGTCAGCCTCTGTGTCCAGGCTTTGCCGCAGGGCCCTTAACTACCTAGACATACGCGAGGCCTCTCCCCCTGCCTGGCCTGGCCTCTTGGCAGCCTGTGTTTCTGGGCTGTGCCAAGGCCTTGTTTACTAGGGACAGGCTTCGAGGGGACCACTTACAATCCATCAGGATAGTGATGTGGGAGGTTGAGAAGGGCCTCCTCCTTGCTCATGGGGAAACAGGCCAAGTGAGGGGAAGGAGTGACGTGCCTGTGGTCACGGAGCAAATGGTTGGGGGAGCTGACCCCGAGTAGCCCCCCACCGACAGGGAGCTGACTGGCTCCCTCCCACTTTTCTGTTCCTGGGTTTTTATTCATTCACCAAGCATTACTTGAGCACCTACTGTATGCAAGACTCGGTGGTGCCAGGACAAAGATGAAGGAGGGCCCACACCGCTTTCAGGGAACTCCAGAGCTCAGGGAGGGATGAGTCACTGATACCGGGTGGGAGCAGCCCGGGAGCAGCGGGCAAGATGATCCCAAGAGTGTGCATGGCGGATTCTGGAGGCCAGCCTACAAGTCTCAGGGTATTAGGACAAACAGGGCCTCCCAACCCGGCCCCAAGGCCCTAAGGGTGGAGTACTATGGGGTCTTTGAGCTGTTTCCCCCACCTCCAGTGGGCCGCGTTCCCACTGGGCAGGAGGTCTGGGGGTCCTTTACTCCTGTGGGACGTGAGGCCCGAGCAGTGCCTGGGCCTCTGAGCTGGGTGTCTGGAAGCGGGACACCTTGCTGCGCCGGCACCCTGCCCTGTCGGTGCCCTGGAAGCTTCCTCTCCTCCCCTCAACCCTTCTCACAGCCCCAGCTCTCCCCAGGGTGGCAGCTGCCTGCTCTGTGCCCCTCCCCAGCCCCTTTTCCAGACACCTGTGGGAGGTGTGTGCCCCTCTCCCCTTAGACGGGTGGGCAGTGACCTCCGTGGCCTCTGTAGAGGAAGAAGGCCCAGGCCACAGTGCCCCGGTGGACAGACCTGAGGTCCCCTGGTGGAGAGGCCTGGGGCTGGGACAGAGGCCACTCCACTGTCCCAGGAGGACAGACCCAAGGTGAGATAAGAGGCTCATCCCCTACCAAGCAGGGCCACTGCTGAGCACAGGGTCAGAGGAACCAGGCTGACCCTGGCACTGCTGGGGGACAGGCAGCTTCCCAGCCTTCTATTTCCAATCAGCCTTGGGCTAAGCGTGTATCAGCTACACGTCAGGCCCTGTGCTGAGCACCCTTCCCTGTAAAGGATGATATGAACCTCCTCACAATGTATGACCACCATCTTACAGATGAAGAAACAAACCAGAGAGACTGAGTGACTTGCATTAGGCCACACAGCAAGTCAGGGGCAGAACTGGGGTTTGAACTCCAGTGCCCACCTCCCAACAGCAGGTGCGGTCGTCTAAACCGCTGGTTCGCAAACACCTGGAGAGTGTGTTTCAGTCTAACTTGCTGGGCCACATTCCAGTTTCTCAGTCACCAGGTTAGGGACCAAGGCCCAGAGTTTGCATATCTAACAATTCCCCAGGTGATGCTGGCCCAGGACCACACTTTGAGCAAGTCCGTGCTGTAATTCTGTGTGCTCCTTGATTTGTTCATATGACCAGCAGACACTCCTAACCCAGCTCTGGGGCACATGAGCTGAGCCCTGGGGACCCAGAGACAGAGCAACCACAGTCTGGCCCAAGGAGGTGGGGACAGTATGAACAAAGACAGCCCTGGGAGTGAGGGACACTGACCAATGTGATATCTCATCCTCGGCTATTCCTATGATTCCTATGTGAGGGGCAGGGAGGGTTAGGTGGCAGCCAGGTAGCAGAGGGTAAGGTGTCCAACCAGGGTCAGATGGGCACCTTGTATCCTCAGGCAAGTCCCTTCACATCCCTGATCCTCAGTTTCCTCATCTGGAAAATGGTTCCTATCTTCTCTTTTTCATAATCATATGGGATATATGATAAAACACACAAATATGGGGCATTTTGTTGTGAAAATAGTCTCAACCTGAACACCATCCCAACTCAGGCTGATAATAACCAAAGTATGTATATGTATGATTGAAACATTATGCTGTACACCAGAAATGGACACAACATTGTAAACTGTACGTCAATTTAAAAAAAAAAAGAAATAAAAACCTAAGGACAACAATAAAAAAAATCAAAGTATGCAGACCCCAGATGGACACTGGATCCCCAGTCACTGGGCACGAACACTTCGTCCAAGCCATGTACCCATCCATATGAAACTGTGTATAAGGAGGCTGGTTTTCCACAACAAAATCTGACGCAAAGTATTTTTTTCCTCCTCTGAGACTTATCGACAGTCTTACAAAGGCATAAAAACAGAGCCAGTGGTTAAGAGCACGGGCCGTGAGGTCTTTTTCCCTGCACGCAGACTTGGCTCTTGGGTTCTCTTAGCTGTTGTTGCCTTGAGTGAAATACTTCATTTCTCTAAGCCTTGGTTTGCTCACCTATAAAATGGGAATAATAGTAGTACATTTGTATTTCACTCCATGGCAGACCCTGTTCTAAAGGCTTTAACATTTATTAACTCATTGAATCCTCACAGCAGTCCCATGAACTAGGTAAATATTATTATTCCTATTTTTATAGGTGAAGAACTTGAAGCACAGAGAGGTTAGTAACTTGCCTGAGGTGCAACAGCTACCACACAGCCCAGCTCGATTCAGACATGGGCAGTGCAGTTCAGTCCCTACCCACTAGGCTGTGCTGTTGGACTATGAGAGCGCCCGCCTCAGAGGGCCGGGACGTGCCTGCCCCAGGTGTGCTCATTAAATGCACCGCTGTATACACTATACTATATATAGAAAATTCTGAAGACTCCACACAAAAACTACTGGAACTGATAAATGAATTCAGCAAGGTAGCAAGATACAAGGGTAACATACAGAAATCTGTTGCATCTCTTTACACTAACAATGAAATATCAGAAAGGGAAAGGGAAAAAAAATCGCTTTTAAAATTTCATGGAAGGTAGGGAGGGTATAGCTTAAGGGGTAGAGCACACGCTTAGCATGCATGAGGCCCTGGTACTGGGTTCAATCCCCAGTACCTCCTCTAAAAATAAATAAATAAACCTAATTACCTCCCCCCCAAAAAATAATAAAAAATAAAAATAAGTTGCATAAAACAATTACTTAGGAATAAACCAGGAATAAACCTGACCAAGGAGATAAAAGCCTTATATCCTGAGAACCAATGATTAAAGAAACTGAAGATGATTCCAAAAAATGGAAAGATATCCCACATTCTTGCACTGGAAGAATTAATATTGTTTAAATGACCATACCATCCAAAGCAATCTACAGATTTAATCCTATCAAATTATCCAGGATATTTTTCACAGAACTAGAACAAATAATCCTACAATTTATATGGAATCACAAAAGACCCAGAATTTCCAAAGCAGTGCTGAGGAAAAAGAACAAAGCTGGAGGCATAACCCTCCCAGACTTCAGACAATACTACAGAGCTACAGTAATCAAAACAGCATGGTATTTGCACAAAAACTGACATATGGATCAATGGAACACAGCAGAGAATCCAGAAATAAACCCACACACCTATAGTCAATTAATCTTCAACAAAGGAGGCAAGAATATACAATCAAGAGAGTCTCTTCAGCAAGTGGTGTTGGGAAAACTGGACAGCTGCATACAAATCAATGAAGTTAGACTACTCTCTTACTCTGTACACAAAAATAAATTCAAAATGGCTTAAAGACTTAAACACAAGACAAGATGCTATAAACCTCCTAGAAGAAAACATAGCTGAAACATTTTCTGACATAAATCTTGGCAATGTTCTTCTAGGGCAGTCTATCAAGACAATAGAAATAAAAGCAAAAATAAAAAATTGGACCTAAGTAAACTTACAAGCTTCTGCACAGCAAAGGAAACCATAAACAAACAAGAAGACAACCTATGGACTGGGAGAAAATATTTGCAAACGATGCAGCTTCATCTGCAACAATGAGGGCTTAATTTCTAGAATATACAGCTCATACTACTTAATAACAAAAACAAACAACCCAATCAAAAAATGGGCAAAAGACCTAAATATGCATTTCTCCAAAGAAGACATACAGATGGCCAACAGGCACATGAAAAGATGCCCAACATCGTTAATTATGAGAGAAATGCAAATCAAAACTACAGTGAGGTATCACCTCACACCAGTCAGAATGACCATCATTAAAATGTCCACAAATAATAAATACCAGAGAGGGTGTGGAGAAAAGAGAACCCTCCTACACTGTTGGTGGGAACGTAATTTGGTGCAGCCATTATGGAAAACAGTATGGAGGTTCCTAAAAAACGAAAAATAGACTTGCCCTATGATCCAGCAATCCCACTCCTGGGCATATATATTTTTGAAAAAAACTCTAATTCAAAAAGATACATGCACCCCAATGTTCACAGCAGCACTATTTATAATAGCCAACACATGGAAACAACTTAAATGTCCATTGACAGATAAATGGATAAAGATGTTGTGTATATATATACAATGGAATGCTATTCAGCCATAAAAAATGAGATAATGCCATTTGCAGCAACGTGGATAGACCTAGAGATAATCATACTGAGTGAAGTAAGTCGGACAGAGAAAGACAGAAATTATATGACATCAGTGGAATCTAAAAAAATGATACAAATGAACTTAATTACAAAACAGAAATAGACTCAGGGACATAGAAAACAAACTTACAGTTACCAAAGGGGAAAGGTAGGGGAGGGATCAATTAGGAGTTTGGGATTAGCACCTACAAACTATATATAAAACTATCTATAAAATAGATAAACAACAAAGTCCTACTGCATAGCACAGAGAACTACATTCAGTATCTTTTAATAACCTATAATGAAAAAGAATATGAAAAAGGATGTATATATGTATAACTGAATCACTTTGCTGTACATCAGAAACTAACATAACATTGTAAGTCAACTATACTTCAATGAAAAAATTAAATTAAATTAAATTTTAAAAGATACCTACCAGGATGGGAGTTACCCCATTAGGAAGCCGCCGGATATGAAAGGCCTCCCGCGTGCCCTGGAGCGCGGCATCACAGCACTCCCTACCCCGCTGTCACTGCTGGAGCGTCCGCCTGCCCCACTGAGCAGTAAGCTCCCTGGTGCAGGGACTGGGCCTTGATCTACTCTCTTGCCTAAGTGCCTGTAGAGCTAAACTGAAGAGAAAAAATGAAATCAATTCTGGGCCATCCAACAAAACTCAGGTCACACTACATTAGACCTCTTCAAATCCTCTACGGAAAGGGCTAGGAAATGAACGAAGGAAGAAAGAAGAGATGAACAAATGAACCACTTAAATAGCATCACTCTCTGAGGAAAGGATAACTAACACCAGCTGTCAGTGGGCTAAAGTCCGGTGTACACGTGCAGCGTGGCAGCCCATGGACTGGCCGCAGAAACCCAGGTGCCTGGCCAAGAGGTCTGGGGGGAAAAAACAAAACAAAACAGCATTTGGTCACCAAGGCGAAACCACGTGCAGCTCATCGCCCACTTCAAGGTCAAGACAGCCAGGCTGCTCCCGCCCCTCTATATTATTTTCAAATAACAATGTTAATGACTTTTCCTTAATTGTAAGAGGAACAAAGGTTCAGATGAAAGCTTGGAAACTGAGCAAAAGTGTTCCGAAAAACATTAAAGTCATCCACGGTAACAGTGCTGACATTCTGGTGTGTTTTTTCTAGCCCTTTTTCTGTACAGGCACAAATGCACATGTTTTGTTATCCTCATCATCAGTGTGTGTGTTTTACAAAATGGGGATAATAATCTAAATACAGTTTGGTGCCTTGTTTCATGCTTTTAATGTCTGACCACGAGCATTTTCTCATGTCCTTAAATGTGCTTCCACTAAAAAAGTTTAATGGCTGCACGATATTCCACATGCTGTCTCATATTGCTAAGCATTTCTTTTTTCCCATTTGTTTTTCATTTTAAGGTATAACTTACATACAGTAAAATGCACTGTTTAGTTCATACTTTGACAAATGCATATAGTCATGTAACCATCACCACAATCAAGATACACAACTGTCCCATCACCCCCACCAAGCTTCCCCCTGCTCCTCTGCAGTCAACCCCCCCTTGTATTTCCAGCCCCTGGAAACCACTGATCTGTTTTCTGTTTCCATAGTTCTGCCTTTTCTGGGATATCATATGGATGCACTCATACAGTGTGTAGCCTTTTGAGATTATTCTGTCTTTCACGTCACATAATTCATCTGAGACTCATCCATGTGACTTCACGTATCAGTGGGTAGTTCCCACTGAATGAACTGACCGTGGTTTGTCAGTCCAGTTGAAGGATATTTGGGTTGTTTTCAGTTTTTGATTATTACGAATAAATGTGTTATAAACACTCAAGTACAGGTTTTTGTGTAAACATAAGTTTTCATTTCACTTTCCAATTTTTTAAATAATATTGTAATACTGTAAATATTGCAGTAAAGAGGATATTCCCAATCTTTTTATCCCATTACAGGAGGTAATGGTATCAGCTTAAATTTCTATTTTTAAAAGGAAAACCAATCAATAACATAATTATTTAAACATTTTACCTTTTAAAATGGGGCATTTGTGAACTTCCAAGAGTGTGAAACCAAGCAGGACCCTGCAGGGCCCTCCTGGGTACAAAAGCCCCTCTGTGTCCCTCATTTCTTGTTTGTGGAGAAAAGCTTTAGTCTCCTAGGCCTTCCCTGAGTTCCAAAACGCAGACTCAAGCAGCGACTAACTAGGTATGTAAGGGAATGAAGAAACAAAGGAAAAGCGGTCAAGAAACAATAGTTTAGTGATAAAGAGCCCTAGTCCCTCCTCACAACAACTGTCAGGACAATCTGACGCATACCTTCGAGTTGTTCTGCAGAATCCAAGACCCCCCACCCGTGGAGGATGTTGACTACATGCTGACCACAAGCACATAGACCCCAGACTGGGTGGAACCAAAAGGTTCCTGAAACATCGCCCTATTACCTCACCACCAACCAATCAGAAGAAAGACCACGAGCTAAAACCCTCACCCCAAGTGTTTCCTTTAAAACCCCTTCTCTGAAAGCCGTTGACGAGTTCTGGTCTTTTGAGCACAAGCTGCTTTCTCCTTGCTTAGCGTCTGCAATAAAGGCTGTGCCATCTACCCGTCCCCACAACCTGGTGCAGTAAAGTGGCTCTGCTGCACAGTGAGCAAGCCGACCCAAGTTTGGTCAGGTGCACTCCCTGAGCATATAGGGGTCGGTGGAGATCAGAGAAGGCTGTTCATGACTCCAAGAGCTCATTTTCCGATGTACCTGACCTATACAGAAATGGTGTGTCTAAGAGATAGCATACACTTTGTAAAGAAAAAAAAAATATTACCTGCTATTCCAGTTCTACAAGGATCAAGCTATTAGCCACTGCGGTCACCCACCAACAGCGCATCTGAAGGGAATTCAGGATGCAGAACAACAGGAAGCATTTGTGCATTGGATACTGGCCCCTAGACAGTTAAAATATACAACCAAGGAAAATTGTCTATGGCCCCAGATTCCTGCATCTTCTCTTATACAGAAAAGCAATGATTAACTTAAGAAGTCTGTTCTTTGTGATTAGCAGCGATCTTTTAATGTTCAACTATACGTTTTTTCCCAGGAACCCCCCCCCGACCCCCCACTCTATTGTATATATCCTGGCTCCTCCCTTACCTCTTTGGAACAGTACCTCAGAAATAGGAGATGCCGTCTCCTGGGTTATAGACCTCAGAGTCCTCAGTAAGACACTGAATAAACTCAACTCAGTTCTTATGCTGTGGTGTTGTTTCTTTTTTTTTAACTTGGCAATTTGTTTTCCCTTCAGCACTAACTAAAGTCCACTGGGGCAAGGACAAGATCTGTGTTTATTCTCACTTTGTGATTCAGCATGTGACTGTACAGGCATGTCTAGTTTTTCCTAGAGTGGCATCTGGCTTTCAGCAAGCTCCTATTCAACTGAATGAACCAAGTAAATAAACTAAATGCTGTTTCACTTGGTCACAGCCACACCAGGATGTCTTTAAAAAAGATAAATGGTAAGGACAGTACGCAGAAGGTAATGTAGACCTGCCTATTGGCTGGGCCCTTCTTTCAAAGCCCTCCTGTGTTCTATTATTCTAAGATCTGAAGTAGTAAATTTTTGCCTATCCTCTTTAGAGGACAAGAGGATTTCCTATCCTCTCCTGGATTTGGTATTACTGGATTTTGCTCTTACTCGTCCCTGGGCAGCAATGGATCTTTGCCTGTACCCTGAGGGAGAGTGAATTTGTGGCTTTTCCCTTCTAGGAGAGAAGGGAAGTGGGTGCAGTTTTGTGCCTGTCCCTCAAGAGTTGGGTGCCTGCCCACCAAGCGGTTTCTCTCTAGTCTGTCCCCATTCTTCTTGTGAAGAAAGATTTCTGATGGAGATTTACGGAAAAGAGCTTGTGAATGAATGTAAACTCTCTTTGTATCCGAGGCCCCTAGCTATTCCAAACTGACATGCCAGCCCACGCTTGGCCTCTAAGAAGTCATTAAAATTTTAACTGATTTCCTCTTGCCGACTTGTATGGCAGCCACCTCTTTCCCCAGTGCTTTGCCAAAAGTGAAAGAGTTCTTGTGTTCCACCTGTCTTTGCAGAGGCTTGTCTCTCTTTGGAATTTAGTTTACGTGGTTGCTTTGCTGATGGGCTCCAGAGAAGTTGATCTTAAAGGTTACCCAGCCTATTCTCATTATTATGTTGGGAGTGACATCCTTTGCAGCTTTCTACATTCTAAGCCTATTCCACACATCTTTACTGAATGCAAACTATGTGCCAGGTTTCGTTCAAGGTGCTGGGTATAGGGATGTAGACACAACAGATCTGATCTGAAAAAAATTTATATTCAATTGAAGGGAGGCAGATATATATGGTATTACACATTATGGTATTAGGTGGTAGTAAGTTCTATGAAGAACACTTAAGCAGATGACAGAAAAGACAATGATGGGCGTACAAATGTCATTTTTTTCTCACCTTATGTCCCTGTTAGTGTAGTTACTGTCCACATTTTATTACACTTTTTTCCTTCTCAGGGATCTCCATACAGGAGACCAGAGTAGACAACACCCTAAATCTCATATATAACTTTCCCATCAGAAAGATTAGGACTGTGGCTCATTACCGTGCCAGGTATTCTGTGCAGGGTCAAACCAGTACCTACTAGCACAAAGTACAGGGATATATATTTGACTCAATGTAAGGAAGCATTTTCAAAGAACTGTCTGCCAAAGTAACTTCCTGTTCTGTAAGGTAATAAATTTCCCTTCCTTGGAAAAGTTCTAACCCCAGGCTTATAGGAGTCTACACTCCCTGCAAGCTTCCAACTCCCCTGAGGGCACCTAACCTGACAGGTCGAGTGAACATTCCTTCCTCGCCTCTAAAAGCAGAAAGACCACTGCCAGAGCCTTTGCCAGGGCTTCACTGGGAAGCTGCTGGGTGCTGATTCCTCCTCTCTTACCCCCGTGTACAAAGGAGCAAACCAAGCTTTAAACAAGTGACCTGACCGAGGTCACAGAGCAGGGAAGGAGCTGGCAGGGCTGCGCGTGGAGCCAAGGTACCGCGTTTGACTCCAAAACCTGTTATCCTGCCCCTGAACGGCCGAACCCCAGGTGACATTCACCTAGTGGCTCCCAAATAGGCACCACCGTTTAAACCCTTCTAGCCAGCAACGTTACCCCAGGGTGTGAAAGGTCGGCTTCTTTTCTGGTTCATATTCCTCAGTTCTGACTGAGCGCCTTTCGCCTCAGGGGACCTGCCATCTCTCACTGACATACATAAACGGAAACTTTAAGAAAACCAGTTTTCGGTGTAGGAAGCTTCTCACCCAGGGCTCAGCCTTAGTTTTGGGGAGGGGGGGGGGAGACGAGTAGCGAAACTCCAGCGTCTGTATTCGAGTCCTCGGGCGTCGGGAAACGGCGAGGAGGCTCCTGCCCCAAAGTTTGCTCCTTTGCCACTTGGAGGGACGGGTTCTGCCGCCCTCACAGGGAGGAGGTGAGAGGACCTCGGCCAAGGAGACAGTCTGTCAGCCGAAGTGGTGGCCCAGCAGCCGAAGTAGCGGCCCACCAGCCGAAGTAGCGCTGCTTCTCGCAGCCGCGCGCATATACGCGAACCTCACCGAGACCCGCTCCGCCAAGCAGGGCCGTGAAAGAACGGCGGAAGCCTGACGAAGTCGCACGAGACTCCTGCGCACGCGCGTGCAGCGTCGGGGGACGGGCCTCGAGTGGGTGGAGCCAGCGGAGTCCCTAGGCGAGAGCCCTAGGGGAGAGTGGCGCGTGCGTTCTGGTCGTAGGCGGGGAGTGGGCGGGGCCATAGGGAGGCGTGGTTTATCGTCACGCGCAGCCCTGCCCCTCGGCCGTCGTCTACCTCCCGGAGGCGGCAACCGCTCCTGCTCCGTCTTTCCCGGTTGTCAGGGCCGGCTGCTCCCTGCTTGTTTGGTGACCATGGGGGACCCCAGCAAGCAGGACATCCTGACCATCTTCAAGCGCCTCCGCTCCGTGCCCACCAACAAGGTAACGGCCGCCAGACGCGTTCAGGCTTGCTTGGCATCCCTACCGGACCCCGCGGACGGCCCCTGCGGCGCCAGTGGCCGCGGCCGCGGGAGGAGGAGCCGGCCCGGCCTGTGACACGTCGCACTGTGCGGCCGCAGCGACTGGGCCTCGCCTGGGTCCAGACTGTGCGCCGCCCGCCAGCCTCAGCAAGGGAGGGGGCGGTTAAGGGGGAGCACACCAGGGTCCCGGGCAGAGCGGGCGCCTGGGGGTCCTGGGGGCGGGAGGCTAGAGCATCTGGGGGTCCAGGGGGCAGACGCTTGTGACTTCCTGACACTGGGCCAGGGAGCTTACAGGAGTCGGAGCCGGCTTTTGGGGATGGCGGAGTAGACACTGAATTCCTGAGAGAGCCAGAGGCGAGCTCGGGGGCCCGAGAGAGGACTGCGGAGCGTACACCGAGGCTGGGAGCGAACACCGCAGGCCACCTGTGACCCAGCCAGGAAGCATGCACCGGGTCAGAAACTCCAGCTAGCAGCACTGGGCGCTTAGAAAGCTCGCCTTGCCCCCTCTGCACCCTTGAGCTCTCCTCTGAAGCTCTTCAGGGCGACTGTTGGAACGTGGTTGGTTCCCTGTATCTTTTCATGGCAGCCTCAGTTTCCCTGTCTGATAAAGCTGCTAAGTGGTCGCTGCAGTGGCTTCCAGCTCTTTTTTCTTGCTAAGAAAGCCCACCACAGACCTTCCCCTTTCTCCTCTTTGGGTCTCTTTGGAGATTGGTGTGATGATGCATCGGGCTAAAGTGACACCCTCCGCTGAGGATCACAGGTTGGAGTGGAACCTGGACAGTGCAAAGGGCTGTTGTGTCAGCGTGGACTCTCCCCTCTCCTGTGACAGGAGTCCTGTCCGGTCGCCACTGTCACCCCCAAAGTGACAGCTGTTAACCAGCATGGTCATGAGCCATGACATAATAGAATAGAAAGTTGCTGAGTTTTACAAAGTTTAGGTGTCTTTGTTTATAATCTAGGTGGAGAGGAGCCCACATTTTTTACAGCCTAAGAGAAGTGAGGAAGGAAATGGTTTATTGGAGGTGATAGCCGGTGAATGTAGGAAAGTCAGGAGGAGAAGTGGTCCAGGAATTCTCCAGTGCCAATTTCTTTACTATTTTCTTGATTTTCAAATTTAGATTGATCTGCTTATAAAGAGCGGTTGCTGTAGACTAGACTAGATTAGGATCTGCAGTTAGCAGTGTAGAAACTATATTTTTGTCTGCTTTATCTCAGAAACACAACATATTTTCTCTTTGACTGAATTCATCAAAGGGAAGGTTCCCTTTTAAATACGATTTCACTGTCTTTATACCAAGAATACTTTTGAGGGACATGTTTGGGCTTGCTTGTGAATTGCTGTCCAGACCCTTTGACTACCCGTGTCACCTTGGGCAGGTTACTTGTACCTTATTTTCCTCATCTGAAAATGGGGCATAAGCTGGATCTAATTCAGGGGGTTATTATGAGGATTATATGAGAAAAGCCAAGTAAAGCACTTAGAGAAGTACCTGTATATATCGGTCCTCAATACATGCCAGCTCTTTTTTTGTTTTTATTATTTTAATTATGAGCAACCTTTACAGGGTTGTTACAAAGATTCATTTGGCCAACAACAGTGCCCAACATGGAGCAAACACTCAAACAGATTGATAGTCCAAAACTGTGTTTCACCACCGTAAGAACTGATATACTGCTTAGAAAACCACATCTCAACTTTGGTTTAGGATTGCATGTCAACACAAAGTGCAGTCCCTGCTCTAGCAGGAGAACATAGGCAGCATCTGTAAGAGCCACGCTTTTGTTTCTAGCTGCCTTCTGATCTCAGATTCCACAGGTCCCAATCTCAGCTTGTGAGCTCTTCCACCCCTACAAGCTGCCCCAACTCCTGTATTTGCATTTAGTACCTGCTTTGTGCCAGGCTTGGTGCTCAGCTCAGGTGAACAAGGTAGTTGGGGCTCCAGCTCTCACGGAGCTACTTTCTGCAGTTCTTCATCTTGGTGGGTCAGGAGGACGCAGAGGCCACTTGTTAGAAACCCTGCTGCTGTCTTTTCATACATAGCCAGCCTTGTGACCGCCTGGAGAGTGATTCCTGGACTTGACTGCTCTGGGCTGTGTACTCCCTGTCTCTGGGTCCCCTCCCCGCATGGGGCCATTTCCTGCTCAGGTTTTCACCACTTACTGCCCTTCTAGACTCTGTTCTTGAGATCCCAAATGCTGCTTGGACACTGTCTAGAAAACTGTTTGCATCCTGGCCTTGCTTACTAAGATTCAACCTTATAACTGGTTGTCTTGCCCACCAGGACTGCTAGGTTGTGGGCTCCTTGTGGGCCGACTCCTCCCGGGCCACCTTTGTCCATCTGCTTCGTGTGAGCCAGGTGCTTGGTGACAGTGACAGCTGGTAGCTGAGTAAGTGCAGGCTTACAGTGGCCTCTTGCAGAGGGACAGCACCTTTGGCAGAGTCATCCACTGTTTGGCATCCCATGGGAGGGGATTCCTTTGCTTATGGCTCTTACCACGGGGCGTCTTCATTTCTGGGTCCTTTTCTTCCAGTGGCCTGGGGGCCGGGGGATAGGGACTCATCAAATGTCCTGGAGTCCGAGCCACCATCCACTTCTTAATACCTCAGCATCTGCCAGTGTCTGGTGTACAGCAGGCAATCAGTAAACACTGAAGTGAATGGCTGGTGCCTTTCACGTCAATTGTCACCCTGCCACCGCTATTCCCACTTACCTAATGTGAGCCTGGCACAGTGAGGAGCCTTGAAATGTGAATATTTCACTCTTGTATTGCCCTCAAAAGGCCAGAAGCCAAATCTTTCTTGATGATTATAGTTGGGACAACCTTCACATAGGTGGCTCTTCCTGTAAATTGTATCCAAAAGATGGGTGCTTTTAAAAAATCTCCTGTTCATGGAATTTTTACTACTCTGTTGTTCTGACTTTAAGTAATTACAAATATGAATTCCATGACAAGCACTGTGTATTTTAAAGTAATTTTATGTCCTGTTATCAGATAAAGACTGTTTGACTTCAGTCAGTCTTGAGGGGCTTGGTGATAATTTTCAAGCTCGTAGAAGTTTTGTAAGTTTTTCATTTAATTAACATATATTTCCTGGATGCTTAGTATGAGCTAGTCACTGTTTTTCAGGCTCTGTGGGAGATTAAAAAAATACACATCCAGTCTCTGTGCTGATATGTGAGGAAGGCGAGGTGAAGGGAAGCGTCCTGACCCTGCAGGAGCTCCAAGCCCCCTCAGTGCAGGACGGGGCACGCTCCTTGGTTATGAGCTGTGCGTCTGAGTTATAAAAGTGACCTGGACAGAGTGGAGGAGGCATGAAGGACACAGCATTTCATAGAGGGGCAGCTCTCTGTATTAGTGTCTATTGCTATGTATCCAATTACCTGGAACTCAGCATCTTCAAAGAAAAAACAAATTATCTCACAAAGGTTCAGAGGGTCAGGAATCTGGGGGTGGCTCAGCTGGCTAAAAAATGTCCCCCCTCCCCTGAAAACAATGAAAAACATCTCTATTTTTAACTGTTGTTCTGACTCTGATTAATTGTAACTATTAATTTCCATGACAAGCGTTGTGTATTTCAAATACTTTTATGCTCCTGTTATCAGATGAAGAATGTTGGCTTCATCAGTGTTGAGGAAGGGAGGCTCAGGGTCTTTCATGAGGCTGCAGTTGCCCGAAGGCTGAGGTTTCCACTCCAAGCTCACTCACGTGGTAGTCAGCCAGGCTCTGCTCCTCACTGGCTGTTGGACTAAAGGCCTCGGTTCCTCACCACTCGAGCCTCTCCACTGGGCTACGTGTCCTCAAGATGTGGCAGCTGGTGTCCCCCAGGGCCAGTGATCCAGGGGAGGGAGAGCAAGAGAGAGAAAGGAGACCCCAGCATCTTTTATGACCTAATCCTGGAAGTGACATACTGGCGCTTCCATATCACTGGTCACAGGCCCACCGGGGAAAAGTGAGGGTGGGGATTATGTGAGGGCTTGAGTACCAGGAAGGCAGGATCCCAGGGGGCATCTCGGAGTCTGGCTACCACGCCCTCCTTCTCTGGCCTAGGGGAGAAGGACATGCACGAACACCTGCCGTTTGGTAGAAAGCCACCGTCCAGGGGCTGAGCAGGGGACATTCCTGTCTCGGGTTCATGTACATGACTGGTAGGAAGCCTGTTGATGCCTTACATACGAGTAATATTTGAGATGATAAACACACCCAAGTTCTCTTCACTTTGCATGCTGCATAGTGTTATAACAGATATGCAGTAATATAGAACTTATTATATAATTCATGCATTATATTAATAGTCTACTGCTATATAATTATATGTAATATAGTAATAAAATAAATTGAAATTTGAGGTTTTGGGAAAAAAACTAGGTGAGGTGTTTTCTAATAACCAGTTTAACCTGTAACGATGAAGCAGCTTTCAAGCCAAATCCTGTACTGCCCAGAGGTTGGTTCATTTGGTTAATCAGAATTAATTAATAACTGAATTTAAAAATTTTCTTTCAGGTGTGTTTCGACTGTGGTGCCAAAAATCCCAGCTGGGCAAGCATAACCTACGGGGTGTTCCTCTGCATCGACTGCTCAGGGTCGCACCGGTCACTCGGTGTTCACTTGAGTTTTATCCGGTGAGTGAGTCTTCCATCACTAGGGGTGTGGGATTGATTCCACTGTTTCATGGGTCTCTCTCCCCTTTTCCTTTATGTTTGCTTTGGCGTCCAGTGAAATGAGAGGTTGATTATGAGTAATGGAGATTTCAATCTTACATAATTAAGTAAACTGCGAAAACAAGCTATTTACTATTCAGTTGCCGTTCCGTAGAGCTCTGTGTGAGAGACCTGAGGCAGTGCTGTTGAAGACACAGTCAGAATAGAGGGTTTGAGACAGGATTTCCTTTTCCTTTATTGTCTTCTAATGATCAGAGGCACAGAGGAGCCTTGCTCTGACGCCTCCTGGTAGAAGGGGAGTCAGGAGCAATGGGTCCGGCCTACCCTCCCCCAGGCGGAGGGTTAACACGGGGGGCGGGGGCCCCTTGTTACAGCAGGGGTTTGCCTCCAGCATAAACTACTGCTCTGGCTCCCAAGGACACTAATAGCACAGCCTGGGGGAATGGCTTGTGCATGAATTTTAGTGGCAGTTTCAAATGTTTACAGTATGAAAGTCTTATTTTCTTAATTTGAAGACTTGGCTGCCTGGCACCCTTCTGTGAAGTCCCTCTCTCTGCTCTGACCCTCTGTCAAAGGCCTCTGTGGGGCTTTTGTGGGACCCAGAGAAAGGCACCCCTCTGGACACAGCCCCACAGTCCAGTGGGAGGCCAGAAGTGCCCTGGTGTGAAGTACAGTAAACTGAAATAATACACGGATCCCTGGCCATGCTCGGGGCTTAGAAACTGAGTGAGGCCTGTGCCTGAGCAACTGTGGCCTCTGCAGGGCACCCCCTACTGCCGCCCCGAGGCGGGGGCTCTGGTCTCTGTACGACTGGCCTCCCCCAGGCAGTCACCTATTTCCCTGCCACTTCCCTTCCCAGGGAAGGAACCAGCTAGGCAGGCAGTCTGTTTGAAATTATGGCAAGCAGTTTTATTTTATGTTATGACTAAGGAATATTGACATTACAACGTGATTACCATAGAGAACATTTGTTCCGGTAGGATAAAATCGATTATAATTTGTAATATTTTGTATGCTGGCACAAAAACTATATAATAATAATAACATAATTTTCTTTTCATATATTAAGCTAAAAAAACTGTGTGTACTTTCCTGAGTTCTTTTTTCAGAAATCAATTTCTATAAAGGTATGATGGGCTAAATATCATAGCCGTGTAAGTCCATAGGTAATTATTTAGAAAAGGGAGTTCTCTTATGTGTTCTTACTGGCTTTAGAGTATCTCTGTTTCCTGTCTTCTTTTCTTTCTCTTAGACGCTGGTCCCAGTATATTGTTAATACACCATCCTGTCCTTGTCTCTTTTTACAAATGCCGAGGGCTTTAGTTGCCAGGGCAAGTTTATTCTTCATTTACTTTCCCCCCAGATAGACTGTCACCAGTTAACATGGGGTGACCCACTCTGCACAGACCCCGGGGTGCCTGGACTCGAGGCAATGTGTAATTGCCTGTCTTCCTTTCTCTCTTCCTGTGCACTTTCCCTCTTCCTCTCTGCTAAGTCCTGCCCAGTAGAACCCTGCCCTCCCTTTTCCTCACCACCAAAGCACACTGCCAGCTAAGCCATTCCAGGAAATCAGGTGGTTTTCTGACGTGTTCCCCAGTTGAGGGCTGACCGAGAGCCTGAGGCCGGACAGCAGGATCTGTTTGGGCTGTTGCAGGCTTAATCACTACTCTTTTAAAAGTTAGATAAATATAACAGTATGAATCACAATGCTTATAAATAACTCAAAAACAACTGTTAAAAAAAAATCACTGTATATGTGACCCAAGGGCATCAGTCTAGGACTTAGACTAAGAGAAAGTCAAGCATGATAAAGGTACTAAGGATTTTTTTGTGAGAAGTGGAGGGCTGCCCTTTAAACATTTTTTATTGATTTTAAAAAGTTACAAACATTAGTTCATTGGGGGAAAAAAATCCAAACAGTCCCAGAGCATATAAAGTAGGAAGTGAAAGTTGCTCCTCCGGAGCCCCGCCTCCCTTCCCTTCTCCTCCCCCGCCAGCCAGCTGCACACACAGACACACACACGGACACACACACGGACACACACACAGTCCCATTTCCCAGGCATGAACACATTAACAGTTTGGTGTGGGTGGAATGTTTATTTAAAAAGTTGTTGTTGTTGTTTTTAAGTAGAATTTCAAGACAACAATTTTGCAAAGGAAAACATTTATAACCTCTGGCTCTTGCCCCACAAAAAAGGAAGGGCAGTTTACGTGTCTACGGAAATGGCAAAGCTGTGTTGGGAGCTGACTACAGAGTGGACCTAGGCATCTGGCCCTTCCCCACCAGGTCCCAGGGCCGGAGCACTTCACCCCAGTGCCTGTGACAGCCCAGTTTCCTGGGGCCCCCTCCCTCCAGCTCTGCTTCTTCTCAAGTTCACCATTAAGTATTTCATGAGCTATGACAGGTGAAGGGGGTCCATCTTGTCCATGCATTGCTGTTGTTGGACTAGGGGGAGGGACAGGCTCAAATACAACATAAATAAGAAGACGGACTATAAAGAGGTGGAAACAAAGCATCGTGTCTACCTCTGGTTAGAAAATAATAGGCAAAGTTTAAAGGAGGAGGTAACATTTGCCGTGAACTTTGAAGATCTGGTGAGATTTTGATGATGGAGACAAGGCTGGGGAAAAGGAAGTCAGCGCTGAGACTTTAAGAAAAGGTGTAGAGGTGGGAAAAGTGAAAGGTTTAGCAGCTAGGTTTTGTATGCATAGGAAAAAGAGGGGAAATGAGAGTCAGAGGGGAAGATCTGTGTGACGTTGGGAGGGTCTTGATTGACTGCCAGGCTGGGAACTTAATCTTGACTCCTTGAGGGGTGTACGTGGGAGGGGAAGGCTGATGTGGGCCTGGGTGCAGCGGGCGCCCCAGAGATTCATGAGGCAGTGCTGGGTGGGCACTAGGAGCGAGGGCGCTGCAGCCTGACTCCTAGGGGTCTGAATCCTGGTGCCATCCCCCGCTAGCTCTGCACGTGTTCCTTACCTCTCCGTGTCTCAGTTTCCTTCTCTTGAAAGTGGGGATGAGAAGGCTTGTGCTCATCACAGGGCTTGGGAGGAGTGAGCAAATGGACTGACTCAGAGCCTGGCAGGTGGCGGGCCCCCAGCACGTGTCCACGATGGTCAGATCCGAGTCATTTGGGTGCCTGCTCAGTGCACGTGAGAGGAGCACCTTTTTATGTTGTTAGCTCAGAAAGGCAGCACTTTTCCTGACCTTATATTAAGCAATCAAGCCAGTTAAACAAATAGCTACCTGGAAACGTCCTGGGCTTGTCTCTAAGAGTCTAGATTAATCACAGTGTAATTTACTTCATTTTAAAAATGTGATTACATGATAACCTTGTCAGGTTTATTTGTGAGATTCATTCTGCTCTACGTACAAAAAAAATACTAACTGTAGCAGCCATTAGTGAAGCTAGTTCATGCAGTTTTTAAGGAGGTTATGTTTTAACTCATAAGGATTGTAGAAATTATGGGAAATCCGTTTTTATCATTTACCTGACTTGTTAACAGGAGGAATTCTGTTTGTCTTTTCATTTTAAATGTTATTTTTAAATTTTCTTAATTAAAACCTGTTTTTCTCAAGCTTCACAATTATCTGAGGTGCATTCATAAGAGGATATAAATTTGGAAAATGAACCCATTAATTTTATTAATACAATCCTGGACAAGTGAATCTTTGCAAATGAAATAGTTTTGTGAATTGTCCTAAACTGTAACTGTTTTAGTATCAGTGATAGTGTGACTCGTTCTTCGAACCAAATTGAAAATGACTAATGCTGAAAACGAACAGTTCTGGTAAAGTGAAACTAATTCTTCAGCTTTTCTTGCTTTCCGTGGTTTACTTTCTTCTTAGCGCTGTCACCGACTCTTACCTTCCGTACAGCTCTTAATCTAAATAGAAGATAAGAAGCAACCTGCAAGGAGCCGCCGCCTCATGTAGCAATGGGAGCCGATACAAAGTTCACGTGTCTTCCTCAGGTTGACTATATTCAGAGTCCGTTATCATCAAAACCTTTTATTTTGAAATTCCGGTGTTATGAGAGAGAGGTCAGTTCAAGAACAATTAGTTTTTATGTTCAAGAGCTGGAGCCTTGTCTTCTAGGAAGGGTGACAGGGGCCAGGAGTGGCTTGTATCAGCTGCCCTGACCCAGCATCCTGGAAGCATCTGTCACTGCCAGCACAAACTCGGAATTCTTTAGGATCCTGAAGAGCAAGGAAACCTTATTCTCAAAAGTTCAGTGGCTTGATTCTGGGAGGAAAAAGTATTAACATTTAAGAATATTCTTTCCGTTTAGATCTACGGAGTTGGATTCTAACTGGTCGTGGTTTCAACTGCGATGCATGCAAGTTGGAGGAAATGCCAATGCAGTAAGTTCATCTCAGCCATGTCCTTCTTGTGTGCATGTGTGCTGCACTAGGAAAGGAGTTCACATTTGCACGAGAGAACTTGGGAGGCCCTGTTGGACAACAGAAAGGCATGGTGGGCTGAGGAGTTGGACGACCCAACTGGCTTGTTTTTCCAGAAATCTATTAAAAACCTAATAAACACAAAGCTCTGGATTAGAATACAGTGATAGACAAATGAGACCCCTCCCACAGGCAGAGACAGAGCAATTAAAGAAGTAAATAAACAAGAAAGTAACAGGTGTTGGTAAGTGCTTTGAAGAAATTAAAACGGGAAATGATGATGCGGAGGACCTGGGAGGCTTCTTTATGACAGTATGGTTTTTTAATGCCTGAGGGTGACTTTTGTACTCAGATGGAATGCTTCCAGCTTCTTTCATCTCAATTTTACTTAATTTATTAAATCTACAAATTAAAAAGCCTACTTTCCAAATCTTCAAATATAGCACATAAATATCATATGTCAATTTATAAACTTAGTAACTTCTGTGTAAAAAGTAACTTTTTAAAGTATTTAATTTATAATTTTACAAGAGCAAATTTCCTTAACCCCATTTACAAACCTAACTAAGGATCCTCAAACATTTTAAACTTCATTTACAAACTCAGTATATCTGATTTCTAAAATACCCAAGTGGCAGCCCTACAAATCTAGCTAGCAAAATCACCCTTTATCTAAAATACTGTTAAGATGGGGAGGGTATAGCTCAGTGGTAGAGCACATGTTTAGTCCTGGGTTCAACTCTCAGTACTTCCATTAAAAATAAATAAATGAAATGAATAAACCGAATTACCTCCCGCCTCAAAAAAACCAAACAAACAAAAGTACCATTATATATTTATAAAATACCAAAATATATTTATAATGGTATGCCAAAATGGTGTAGATTGAGTAAGCAGAATTCCCTCAGACATGCCATTAAACATTCAAAGTACAAGAAATCAAATTTGCACACATTTCAAATCAAAATTATATCTGCATCAGTTAAATATTTAAAATTAAAATTGTAAATCTAAAATAGTAGTTTTCAAAATACCATATTATTGTTCCCTAAGCAGAAAAATTAAATTTAAATTAATCAGTTAGCTTACTTTAAACTTAAATTAGATTCATTTTTTCCCCTAGTGAGAGAAATTAAATACTAAGGAATATGATTTTGTCAGTACGAGTGATCTTTGGAAGGCTCCAAGCTACTGTAATAACTAAGTTTTTTTTTTTCCACTTTCCAAGAAACAATTTTCGCCCCCTGTTGAGAATGCATGCCTTAAGTATTTCAAGCATGTTATTCGAAACCCTTGCCCGTTGTCGTTATGTCCACAAACTTGTTCTCCAACCTAAACCATGGGTTTAATTGTATCTGTCCTCATTTCTAAGCCGTCCTAAGGTTACAGAGGCCCCCACCCATCTCCAGAGAGCAGCTTTCTCACCTCAGCCAGTGGAGGTCGGGGGACTGGGGTGGGGAGGGGTCCGTCAGTGGTTGTTGGGCTCAAGCAGCGGAATGGGGACCATCCTGCTCGGGTGGTCTGCCCCTTGCTCTGCCCATGTGACATTGGGCAAGCTGTCCACCCCCTGCCTCAGTTTCCCCGTCTGTAAACTGTGACTGATAGTGTTGCTCTGAAGATTTAGTGGGGTGGTGCCCGCAGAGGACTTAGGATCTGGTACCTGTGTGTGCTTGGTACCATTATTCATCCAGTTGGTTTAATAAAAGGATTGCTCACACAGGTTTTTAAAACACTTGCTTTATTTAAGATGCGAACACTATAATTCATGACTGTACATGGAACCTTTGAGAGGCGTTTGAAAGCAGTTTTCTCTGATTGTTTAAACATCTTTTTTATCACCATGTCTGTGCTGTGGTCTCCCCTAATGAGGAAATAGTGCTGAAGAAGATGAGAGCGTGGCTCCTGACCTGCTTGGCAGAAATTCCAGTTTACTGGAATCCAAATTGAAATGAATCCCTCATGAGTTAAAAGTAGCCCTGAGTGGAGAGCATCCCCCTAAATAACATTCAGGACGGCGGAGGTGGTTCAGTGGAGAAAAGACAGGCCAGTGATTTCATTTGCTAATGCAGGTCTCACGTCCGCTTTCACCAGATGATCAATCGCAGGTCTGTGGGGGTGTCACCCCTTTTAGAAGGAAAAATGTGTTTTAAAATTTTTCATGATTTAAATTATTTTGGTTTTCACTAGTTTGTTCAAAAAATCATTCGTAACATGCAGTAACATTTTTGATCACGTGTTCGTTAATGTGGTGTTGCTGTCCCCCACGTACTTTCCTCTGCAGTCTTCCTTCTTCCATCAACACGGGTGTGCCACCAACGACACCAATGCCAAGTACAACAGCCGCGCGGCCCAGCTCTACAGGGAGAGAATCAAGTCGCTGGCCTCCCAGGCAACCCGGAAGCACGGCACTGATGTAAGCACTGCGGGGCCGTGGGGGTGGGGGCTCCTTCACACGGACCCTCATCGCGGTGGAGAAGGGGGCTTTCATCCCAAACAGTAGAACGTTCCAGCTGATTCTCTTATGAGGAAGTAACATATGGTGGGTTCACGGTCACTCTCAGCGAGGTCCTGTGAACACGGAGCAGTGCGTGCTGCGGCCCCACTCCTGGGGAAGTACAGTCAATACTCACCCCATAGCCTTTTTCACACGTGTTTCTGTTTAAAGACACCTTATTTTGTATCTCTTGTTGACTCAGTAACACTGAACTCATGGCCAACAGCACTACAGCCCCTGCTGAGTGAAGCTGAGTGAAGGCTGTGTCTTCTCTGTAAGGCCGGTCACAGCCTTCATGTGCTTGGGGACATGAGGGGGTGCTTCACTGCACTCGGGGCCCATTTTAAACAATGAGAGCACCACCAAAAAGCACAGAAACATGGAAAGCGTGTCACTAAATAGACTGCAGAAAGGACAGCAGGAGCTGGAACATGAGGCAGGACGTTGCCTTGTTCAGCCTCAGCTGGGAACGTGCACCTCGGGGGACAGATTCTCTGCTGCTCTGCAGGGGTCCCCGCAGGATGGCAGGTGGGGGGCTACAAGTAAATTGTAGCAAGTAGGTGAATTTGCAAATACGGAATCCAGATGACGAGGCTCGGCTGTACTTAGCAGGTGTGAAGCTCGTCTTTCCTTCTCAGAAATGACTTGGGAGCTGGTGTTTATCTTCCACAAGGTTTGCCCTGGAAGTTACTGGCTTGATACATTACTAAGATGTGCTCAGGGCCCCGTGTGGGCCTGTTACTGACTTTACAGTAATGGAAAGTACGAATCATTAGTAAATCTGTCTCTAGAAAAGGAGTGAAGGGTATTAAATAAAACTCTTTAGAGCAGGTGAGGTGCTGAGCAGTGCGTGTGATTTTGTTCCAGCTGTGGCTCGACAGTTGTGTGGTTCCGCCTTTGTCGCCGCCACTGAAGGAGGAAGATTTTTTTGCCTCCCATGCTTCTCCTGAGGTATGTGTTACACTCTACATAATTTTAAAGTATGCTTCTCAAATATAAAGTTATAAACATGAAGTTATAAAGGGCATATATTTAAAATGTTTCCATTAGGTTGCAGGCTAAGCGGCTACAGCAAACAACCTGAAATATAGTCACTTCACGTAGAAATTAATTTCCCACCAGCAGTTCACGGGTCAGCTGTCCAGGGTTGACCGAGGTATTTATTTTGCTGTTCTCTTTGTGTGGCTCCGTCTCAGGGTCCAGAGTGGCTGCTCCAGTTTATGACCTTTCCCAGCCAGTGGGAGGAGGGCAGACATCAGGAAAGCAAGTGCCCTATCTTTCACAGTCCAGGGGTAGCACACCACATGGCACTTCTGCCCACACACCGCTGGCTGGAAGGTATCCCATGCCCTGTTCCTCACTCCCTGGGAGGCTGAGAAAGCCCTCCTACCAGTCTTCCTGCAGCTCAGAGCTTTGGGATTGACAAAGAATGAAGACAGATTCTAAAAGGAGATTGAATCTCATCGCCCCGATCTCGCTGTGTCTGTAGAACATATCTCAAGGTTACTGTGAGAAAGAAATGAGTTAATACAGAGGAAAGGCATTGGCATCTAGCACAGAGGAAGCCTTCAACAAGTGCTGTTTCCTTAGCCTCATCGTTGTAGTCCGACAGCGCCAGTAGCAATAATCCATGGTCCTTTTGTAGATTTTCCCCAAACCGCTTAGATCAGGGAACATAAGACCTGCAAAGCCTAAAATATTTACTAACTGGGCCTGTGAGGAAATGTGTGCGAGCCCAGGCTCAGAGCCTCGGATGTTCTGTTAGCGGCCCTGCCTCCTCCAGTCCCGCTGGGGTAGGGGCAATATCTGCTTAACTGCTGTTCAGTCCTTCTTTAACTAATTTTCAAGTAAAAATTGCGTGAAGTTGTTAGAAATTGCTAAACCTCGATTTTTTTTGGCTTTTATAATTTGTATATTACATGCATGTTATTATTGACAGAGTCAATAGTTACTCAAAGCAGTAATCAAACAAGATGGGAACAGAACAAGAAGAAAACATAAGGCGCTCTGTTGTGATCTGCTGCTGGTGTTTAATACAGAGCTGGATATAGAATATCTGTGATTAGTAGCGGAGAAATGTTAAGAATAGAAATGATGGGCTAAAAAGAGGAGAGAGATGAACAGTTTGGTGTGGATTAGAGTTGGAGACGTTAATATGCATTAGTTCACTTTAGTGTGTCCCTGTGTGTGTATATATATGCATGTGGGTGTATATATACACACACACACACGATGGAGAACTAATTATAGATGTGTGTGTACACATGTAAGTATATTACCTAGCTCTGTCCACTCAGAGGCCCAGAGACAGGATTCCCCGCACAACAGTCACACCCAACACCCGTATCTTGGTTTCTGAATGCCATTCTCCAGTAAGAGGAACCAGGGCTGCCTGTGAAGAGATGGCAGATCCTAGGACTGGGGCTCCTGGGGCGGGTGAGCCTGGAGCACGTTATAGAGCGAGAGGTCGGGATGTGCTAGGAGGCCGGGGCTGGGGGAGTGGATGCGCACATGTCTAAAGGACTCAGGAACCAGCCTGAAAGAGGTCCCAATGGTCAAAGTGGAAACAATCTGAACAACAAAATAGATAATGACCTTTTGGCTGTAATCCAAAGAATAAATAAATATCCAGGAGCCCATACTGATATAAATAGATGATTGAATAAGTGTGTAGGGGGTACAGTCTCTCATAGAGAAAATTCCAAATCATACATATATGTCTCCACCCCTCCCCTTCCCCTTGTATGTCGCTGGACTCAGTGACTCGCCTCCCAGGACTTAGAGGATGGAAAGGGGAGAACGGTGGCTTTGCAGGGCAGAGACGGGCAGGCAGCACCCTCACCAAGGATGGGAGCTGGCGTCACCGGTGCTCAGTCGTGTAGGTGGGAGGCAGTGAGTTGCCTCTCTGGTATTCTTCCCTCAGACCTAGTCTGGTTGTGAGAAAACATCAGACAAACCCACCTAAGGGGCTTTCTTCAGAATGCCTGATCAGTCCCCTTCAAAAGTTTCAAGGTCCCCAAAACAAGGGAAGTCTGAGAAACTGTGACCAAGCAGAGGAGACTGAGGGGATGTGATGGGTGCAGTGCGGGCTCCTGAGTGGGTCCTGGAACAGAAAAGGGACATTGGTGGGAAAATCGATGAAATTGAATAAAGTCTGGAGTTTAGCTGATACTGTACCAATGATAACTCTCAGTTTGGACAAATGTACCCTGTGTATTTTAACATTAGAGGGAGCTGGGTGAAGAGTATGTGGAAACTATTATCTTTGCCACATTTGTGTAAGTCTGAAATCATTGTGCAATAAAGTTTTTATTAAAAAAAAAAAGAAAACTGAGGAATTTGAGCATTGAAACAGAGACTTAAGAATAGATAATTTTTTCTTTTTTTAATTTTATTTATTTTTTATTGATGTACAGTCAGTTACAATGTGTCTGTCTCTGGTGTACAGCACAGTGTCCCAGTCATGCATATACATGTATATATTCATTTTCATATTTTTTTCTATTAAAGGTTATAACAAGATATTGAACATAGTTCCTTGTGCTATACAAAAGGAACTTTTTTAAAATCTATTTTTATATATAGTGGCTAACATTTGTAAATCTCAAACTCCCAAATTTATCCCCTCCCACCCCCCTTCCCTGGTAACCATAAGATTGTTTACTATGTCTATGAGTCTGTTTCTGTTTTGTAGATGAGTTCATAGTGTCCTTTTTTTTTTTTTTAAGATATCGTACGGTATTTTTCTTTCTCTGTCTGGCTTCACTTAGAATGACGATCTCTAGGTCCATCCATGTTGCTGCAAATGGCGTTATTTTATTCTTTTTATGGCAGAGTAGTATTCCATTGTATAAATATACCACAACTTCTTTATCCAATCATCTTTTGATGGCCATTTAGGTTGTTTCCATGTCTTGGCTACTGTATACAGTGCTGCTGTGAACATTGTGGTGCATGTATCTTAAGAATAGATAATTTTTAATATTATCCTTCCTTCCCACTAATCCAGGTACTCAGAAAGTGACTGTCTAAATTACTAGGTTGTCCAACCCTGTTCTGATTTGTTTCTTATGACTTTTCTTGCTCTGTTGCCAATGACTTTTCTCCCCTCACTTCAGGTGAGTGGCCCAGGGTGGGCATCAGCACAACCCGAACCATCCCTGACACCACGGGACGTGGACACTGCTCCAGCAGACAATGAAGGTAGCCCTGAGAAGTGGCCTGTTACTTGTCCTACACGTCACTGGCATGCCATGAAACTACTAGAAGATGAGGCCCTCACATTTAACAGGGAAAGATGCCCATGATCGATTATAAAGTGGGGATGAAAGATTGCTGAACGTGGAATATGATCTCATGTTTGTAAATAACAAGACCAAAATCATACACAGTTAACATCAAATTGTTCACTGGAGAATGAAATTACTGAGGATTTTTACTTTAAACTTAATATAGTTTTGAAGTGACTGAACTTTTATAATAAGTATGTATATGTTACTTTTAAAATCAGGACACAAGATCTCAATTTAAACTATTCTGTAAATAGTTGATATCTAACGATTAACATTTGGCAGCTTTATTATAGGATTACATTTATTGTAAACATACTTACATCAGTTGCTTACATTTAAAAAATTGCTCATGTGATATAACATGGATCAAAACACTTTCTGTTTTAAAATTGAGCATTCTTTGTTACCCAGAATGTTAGTGTGAATTAACAACAAAAACGTTAACATTTGACAGCTAAGCAGTGAACTAGTGGGTGGGACCCTCGGAAGTGCTGGCTCGTGTGAGTTGAACCTGGAACCGCTTTGAGGAACTTAGTGTAACAGGAAGGACTAGACAATCACCAACCTTCAGATTGGGTGATAGTGCTGAGGCAGTTTCTGGCAAGGACTTTGCTGGAGGGTTGGAGAATAATTGGCATTTATCAAGTAAAGAGTCCACGAAGAGACTCTCAGTTGGTTTTATTAACAGGAAAACGGAGGTAGCTAAGTGTAAAACAAGATTTTATCCTTGTAAATTCAGCTCTGCGTGAGAGTGGAGTCGGGGAGCTTGTGGTGAGAAACGAAGTCATTTCGTTTGTGTTGAATTACGGGTGTAAGAGTGGGAGTGTCTGAGATGCCATCAAACAGCAGATTTTCAGACGCCTGTTTTTCATTTTCCTGGTCCAGGAGTAGGACCGTCAGTGAATCAGGATAGGAACATTTTGCATCCTGGGGAACAATGAGTGGAGTTGGGACGAGTGTCCAGCATTTTGGAAAAAATAGTAAAACAAGGCAGAATTCCTTCTTTACTCTTTACACCAAGCTAAATTCAGGTGGATCGGAGAGTTAAGTGTAAAACACGGAAGCATGAAGGTCCTGGGGACACGTGGGCGGCACTGTTCTGTCATCCTGGATGGGGAAGCCTTCCTGCATATCCAAGCCTCATTAATAAATCCAGCCACCAGAAATGTAACATTTCTGTTCCAAAGATGGGCTTTAAAGACCAGTGATAAACATTTACAATGCATATATGGACAAAATTTTCTTTCCTTGCAAACAACCGCGACACGGCTGGTTTTTGTATGATTTGCAACCAGTGAGTTTTCTTTCATATTTCTTTTTTTATGCATGTGACTCTAAATGCCTGCAGAGAAGACGTTTACACATTTCTCGGTGGAGTTCAGTTTTTTTATTTCTTAGGCTTGCACTGTGCTGGCCCTTTGGTTCTGTTTGCTTTCTGTTTTTTTACTTGGAATGGAAATCTTGCCTCTGGTGGTCACGTGGCCGCCTCTTCTTTGGTCCCAGCTCCGAGTCCTCTCCTCAGAGAGGTGTGTCCCGCCACAGCCACGTTCATGTATATTGTCTTCCTCTTGTGCAGCACGTCTCAGCTCTGGGAATCACCATGTCCGTTAGCTTGCATGTTCATCGTGTGTCTCTTTCCTGGGCTGCGCACTCCCCCAGAGAGAGACTTTTCTTAAGGAAACTCCCTGAGCTATTGATCAGTTGCTCATTATCCAAAGGAGAGAAGAGAAAAAACAATTCCGACACTCTTCTGACTAGAGAAAAGGTGGGCTTTGTACCCTCTGCAAGTACAGGTGATAATTTGAATATTGTTACTATGACAACTTATTAGCATAAAAGGCCTTCTGAGATTGAAGGTTACCTGCCACAGGAAGTCCTAGTAACTTCTGAAGCCCAGATGTCTCAGCTTGTTTTACTAACAGAAACTAAGATCACTAAATACAGAACAAGATTTTATTCTTGTAAATCTATTAGAATCTGCATTCTTAGCTGAAGAATTTCTCCTGAAAGGTTTTGTTGTTTAGAATTCCATCTCCTTCTGCACCTGCAACAACTTTCCTCTATCTTCTCCCTCTGGAATTTTTCCTAAGCAGTGGAGAGTTAGGGAGACTTGTTATCTCAAGGCTTAACCTAGAATTTCATCTGTTAGCATCGAGTGACAAGGCACAGTCTTGAGTAAGTTTCAGGATTACACAATGAAAAGGAGAGAACAAAAGAGTTTTAACAAGTAGAATATGTGGCCTGAAATACTCCACTTCTGTGTTCTTGTTCACTGCTGTCTCTCCAGCGCCCAGAGCAGTTCCTGGCCCATAGCAGGTCATTAACAAACGTGTTGTCAGCTCTTTGTCTACAGAGTGTCATCTTCTCACTCATCCTGCTTTGCCTATTTAAATGCCTTAACTGACGTTTACCTTTTCACAGATTTATAAAAATAGAATACTTGAGTTTCCTCTAAACCACTCTTGGGCTTGCCTTTTTTTTTTTTAATACTTTTTTAAACATTTTATATTTTTGTATTTTTTTATTCATTTATTATTTAATTATTTTATTTGGGGAGGTGGGGAGGTAGTTAGGTTTATTTTTGGAGGAGGTACTGGGGATTGAACCCAGGACCTCATGCATGCTAAGCATGTGCTCTACCATTTGAGCTATACCCTCCCCCCATTTGGGCTTGCCATTTTAAAAATAACAGCTTTATTGAGATATAATTTGCACACCATAAAGTCCACCCTTTTACAGTATACAATTTTGTGGGTTTTAGTATATTCAGAAGGTTGTGCTGCCATCACTGCTACCTAATTTCCTAGCATTTTCAGCAGCCCCAAAAGGAACCACTATCCATTAGCAGTCACTCCCCACTCTCTCCCTGCCCCTGCCCCTGCCCCCAGTCCCTGGCAGCCGCTAGTCTGCTTTCTGTCTCTAAGGATCTGCCTCTTCTGGACACTTCATATATGCGGAATCATAATACGTGATCTTTCGTGACTGCCTCTTGTGCTGAGTGTAATTTTTTCAAGGTTCACCCATGTTGTAGCATGTATCAATATTTCTTTTCTTTTTGTGGCCAAATAATATGCTATTGCATAAATATACTGCATTTTGTTTATCCATTTTTAAAGTAATGAATAAAATTTAAAATTAAGAAAAAAAGCTTGATGAAATTCCTAACCAGGATCATTTTTTAGGTAAACTAGAAAACAGAGCAGATTTCTTTCCAACTGAAAATTTAGGTGTCTTATCATTGATATAATTAGTATTAGAATTTCCAAATGTTAATATATATTGGGTGTATGGTCCACATATGTACTAGGTGTCTCAAAACAGCTTACTTTAAAGCACTAGATCATAAGGTAGAATTCCAAATGATATTGGTGAAGGAGACCAGTAACATTTTTATTCTACAAAGCAACTGGATACCAAATACACTTTTATTTTAATGGGCTTTTAATTCAAAACTCTTAAAATGATAGAATATGGAGCTTGAAAAAAGGCAACCATTGATGGAATTGGATAAGGTATGCAGTCCTGAGCAAATGGAATGTATTACATATTCAAAAGCACGTTTGATGAGTCAGTTTTCTACATTAATATCAATATTTTTTAACTTTCAGGTGGACCAGAACAAGGACCAAGCGTGGAAGGTCTTAATGTACCAGCAAAGGCTGCTTTAGGTGATATGCATTACCCTATATTCTGATTTAGAGAGTGATATTTAATCAAGGAAAATGAATCCTGTCTTTACCTTCTGCCTAGAACTTACAGAATAATATGGCATCATGTAATCTGTTAATGAGATTTATTTAAGCGAAAAATGCTGTTCTGCTTCAGCCAGGTTGATGATTGTGAAATGCAGCCACCTGTGTACCCAGTGAAGTTGCTGTGGATGCTTTTGATTTGCTGGTTTACTTTCCAGCACAAGCAGAAGTCAGAGCAGCCACACTGTTCCTAGTCACTCAAGAAATCTTAGCGTTTCCTTCTCTTTCTGATTTTATCGTAGGTGAACTTAATCTCTAATTTCTCATCATCAGGGAATTATAACCTGAAGTTAGTGTATATTACACTACATTAATTGGAAAGCAGTTGCTTTGGTGAAAAATAACTAAAGTATTAGAAATGTTCCAGGTGTTTTCATCATGTAATAATAGACTTGCAGGAGGTTGGGAGCAGATTACGTGACTTTATACTACAAATCTAAAAGAAAGTGATGAAAAGGAAAATTTCCATGGATGTCTTTTTTACACTTGAAATGTAATGATGTTATTCTCTCATTAGGACTATACATTTTAATCTGGTTGTTTGTGGTTTTATGCTATCTTTTCCTATTAAAGCATATTCTCATCTTTGTAAGAAAAAAATAAGATTTTATTCTTACTAGGTCTCTTAAGTATAATTCTAAAAACAGAGGATCTATAATCTATGATTAAAATTTACCCAGAAGTCTATTTTTAAGAGAACTTACCTAAAAGCATCACGTATTTTTGTGCAATTTAGAAAGTAATGCTACCAAAAAATGGAATGTCTTATATTTCTCATTGGTTAATATGATAAGATAAAGTCCGTATGTAGGTCTGGGTAGGAAAGCCCTTCATTGACCTTTAGTTGTGTACATAATGCCTGGCTAACTTTGTATTTTAAAATAATTTTGAAAGTTTTTGAGGAGTAGAGATTAATAGGAGAGTTTGTTCTATTTTTAAATTTTCTTTATTTTTCTTTGGGGGTAGGTAATTAGGTTTATTCATTTATTTATTTTTAGAGGAGATACTGGGTATTGAACCCAGGATCTCATGCATACTAAGCATACTCTCTACCACTTGAGTTATACTCTCCCTCCAATTTATTTTATTTTAATGGGAGGAGGGGATTAGGGTATTTATTTATTTATTTACTTATTTAAATGGAGGTACTGGGAATTGAACCCAGGACCTCGTGTATGCTGTGTATGCTAAGCACATGCTCTACCACTGAGCTATATCCTTCCCCTAGTTTATTCTAATATGCATAAGAAGTGCTCCTGAGGAAATGATGAATGAGGTGAGCTCAAGCTCTTTACTTCTCTGCTCTCTGAGTTTGGATGCTACATGGAAATCCTGAGGACTCCATTTTGGTGAAGCTCTGTTAACCTAAAATACACCCGTATATGTGAGTCTTTTGGATGACAAACTAATGTGGAAAACGTTATAGTCTCTTAAATAATAATACACAGTACCTTAGAATTTTTTTAAAAGATATACTAAAAGAAAAATTATATATTTCCATTGGTCTGACTTTCTACTTTTTATTTTTTCACAGAAGTTTCCTCTATCATAAAAAAGAAACCAAATCAAGCTAAACGAGGAGTGAGTATTATGTATAAAATATCTGGTAGTCAAGCTCTAGCTTGGCTTATGCACTCAAGAAAGCCACCTTTGTCACGTTACTTTTATTTATTGTGAGCCATATTATAATGTGTCGCTCTGCACTGAAAAGTGGTTTTTTGTTCAATGTGGTGAATGTTATACTTAGTGAAGATTTTCTAGAATGAGTGTTTAACATTTCTCTGTCAATGACAAAAATCTGGAAAAAGCCAGCAGAGGCTCCCTGGGAGTTTCTGTCATGTTTACGTTTCTAAAAGTGATGCCATCTGGTCAACTTGGGGGGTTGTCATCGGTTTAGAGCTCAGATGCCGTGGTTCCTTTCAGAGCCCCTGCTCTGGAGGCTGGCTCGGGGTTTGAATCCTGACCCTGTCACTTGCTGGCCGTGTGATCTTGGCTGAGTCACTTAATGGCAAGAGCATCAGGTCCTCATCTGTCACCTGGGGATGATGATAATGCCAATCTCATAGAGTCTCGAGGACGAAGTAATACCCCTCAGTGCACATTAGCTGTTGTTGGAAATGTTTCCAAACAGTTGGGGTAGAATGTAATCTTATACTATATCTTCTAGCTTGGGGCCAAAAAAGGAAGTTTGGGAGCCCAGAAACTGGCGAATACGTGCTTTAATGAAATTGAAAAACAAGCCCAAGCTGTAGATAAAATGAAGGAACAGGAAGACCTTCCGGCCAGGGCGGCACCTAAGGAAGAATCAATGTAAGTTTGATTGAGCAGAGTAATACGTTTCCAGTGACTAAAACTGTCAATTAAAGAACTCCGAGATCTGCTTTCCAAACGCTGTTTATTTTTACATATGTGTGTGAGGAGGATACTGCAGAATTTAGTTCTATGAAAACTGATACCTCAGGGATGTGTGGATTGGCAGGAGAGACTAGGTGAGGGAGGGCAGCCATCAGTTCCTGCTGAAGTTGTGTGGCAGGTAGAGAAACTGGAGTCCTCATGCTTTGCTGGTGGGATTGTAAACACAGAGTTACCACGTGACTCAACAACTCCACTCTTAAGTACATACCCAGAGAAATTAAAAGATACACCCACACATCTGCACAAAAACTTGTACATGTGTTCACAGGAACATTAATCCCTATAGCCAGAAAGCAGAAACAATCCCAGTGTCCATCAGCTAGTGAATGGATAAACAAAGAGTGGAGTATTATTTGGCCATAAAAAGGAATAAAGTACTGATGCATGCTATAGCATGGATGAATCCTGAAAAGTTTATTCTAACAAAGAAACTGGTCACAAAAACCACATATTGTATGAAATTGTTGCTGATTTCTCATCATCATTTAACTCACAGAACATAGGGGGCAGCACTAAACTGTATTTAGGTTAAGTATGATTTGAAATGCTCTGTAAAATTTACTGAATTGTCACAGACTTCACTTTTTTCTAGTTCTTCGCTAATTTCTTTGACTTAGCTGGGTTTTTTTTTTTTTGGTTTTTTTTTTGCTGATGAGTTTTTTTTACTTTTTTTTTGAGTTATAGTCATTTTACAATATTGTGTCAAATTACAGTGTAGAGCACAATTTTTCAGTTATACATGAACATATGTATATTCATTGTCACATTCTTTTCACTGTGAGCTACCACAAGATCTTGTATATATTTTGCTGTGCTATACAGTATAATCTTGTTTATCTAGTCTACATTTTGAAATTAGCTGGGTTTTTTGACACTGGAAAAGGGGGAAGGTTAAATCTGAGTGTGTTTGGAAGGGGACTCTGTCCAGGTCGCTCATGTATAAGATTTTCCCAGAGAACGTTTAAAATCCCTGCCTGATCCGAACAAAAGACATAGAATCCAGAAAGCAGCAGCTCCCTCCCTGCACATCAGGTGGATGGAAGTTAGAGTATTAATGGTAGAAACACCACCACCCTTAACTTGCATCTTCCATCAGGACTGTTTAACACAGCACAAAAGCGAAGATGCAGATCCTGGGGGTATATATGAAGTTGATTTAGGAACTTCAGAACAGCTTCACCTCCGCGCCCTGCCACCCTCCCACTCTGACCCACCACAGCTCAGTTTCCCCGAACCGGTGCCATGCCAGCTCAGAGAAGGTGCCCGTGTTTTCTGTTAGTCTCCTGCAAGTTCAGTTTCCTAATGGCTGTAAATAAAGTTATTTGCATTCACTTAGCTGTCAGGAGCAGTTTCTCGTCTACTCAGACTGAAACTCAGCTCTCAGTGCAGTAGCTTGACCCTCCCCGTGTGGCGGTTTCTCAGCCCATCCTCCGAGGTGTCTGTGTGCACAGCTGGTCAGAGGAGGCAGAGCTGCTCCCTGCACTTGACCTGAGTGTCTGCAAGCCCTCCTGTGAGCCGGGGCTGGGAGGGCTCCCTGCACGGAGTCCGGACTTCTTCATTCCATTAGTGCTTCCAGGGCCTGGGTGTTAAAGTGCACACTTTTAGGGGGAGGGTATAGCTTAAGTGGTAGAGCACATGCTTAGCATGCAGGAAGGTCCTGGGTTCAATCCCCAGCATGTCCTCTCAAAATACAAAAACTTAAATTACCTCCCCCCAAAATAAAATCATTAAATAAAAGTACACCCTTTTAATAAGGGATAGACCCAATCCCATGCCAGGTACCCCAAGAGGGAAGGTTTCCCCATCTCATGTGTTTCCAGTAGAACTTTTTCATTCCTGTTCATTCGTTTTCGGGATACTCTGTTACCACAGGTATATCTGTTCATGATTTTAAACAGATCTGTTGTTTTACTCCAAAAATTATACTTTGAAGGAGTATCATTTATTTTCCAAGCAATAATGTGGGTATATTGCATTACCTGATCTGTAGGAATAATAGGAAAGAAAACAAACTGCTAGATTAAAACAAAATAGAAATCCTGCTTGACTCACGAAGGAACAAAACAGCAAAAACAAGATTATTTTTTCCTAGTAAGAAATTCTGTTGTCATCCCCTCTTACTATAGAGAAATGTATTTATATTATAATGGGATTCATATAGTGCCTGTCCTATGAGGAGTTCATGATATTTTACACAATTTTACAAAATGGATGATGGCTTAGAAATCCTGATAAGGTGGGTGTATCATTTTTCGAGGTCCTGAAGTTTTGTTGCTATCTTGCTAACATGATAAAATACTCTTCTTATTGCTAATATAGGCCTGCTTTTCTTTAGAAAAATAAAGTTCTTATAGCATTTTTAGAAATCTGAGGGTAAAGGACAGTGTTTGCCACATCTCTCCCCCGGGTGCATTACTTGTCACAGATATTTGATAGATAGAGGACGTGTCTCTGCCTGGTGGAGCTGAGGAGTGACCAGTCCATTTTAAATGCTCTCAGAGGCTGAGTCCATAAGGAGACCCTCAGGGAGACTTTCTTGTAAACTGAAGAATCGTTTTGCAATGAAGTAATCTTCTTTATCTATCTATTTCTAAAGTCAGATTTATGTATATTTTATCTTTAACCAAAGCAAACCAGTGAGACTAACCTAATACTTTTGATATGTGACATGGAAGGGATAAAATACTAGGCCAAGTAAGAAATTCTGCTCCTTACTATCCTGTATAGAAATAACTTCTGTGTACTCTATAATAGGTAGCATGAATTATTATTATCTGATTATAGGCAATATAAACCAAAACAGTAACGTAGGTTCAGTTGCATCCAAAAAGTGGCTGTAAACTCATTCAAATTCTCCTGAGCATCTACTCATAAAAGAACTTTAGGGAAAAAATGCCAACTTGCCTTCATAATTGTTCATCATGGAAGGAAGCAGAAAGCCAGAAGTATGAGTGACATGTGTAATATTCTTAGTATTTTAACTTAAGAACACAGAATTAAAGCTAAATTAAGGAACATTTGGTTTTTCTGGCAGTGTTTCATCGTTACGATTAGCTTATAAGGATCTTGAAATTCAGATGAAGAAAGATGAAAAGATGAACATGAGTGGCAAAAAAAAGGTAGAATCAGAGAGACTTGGCATGGGATTTGGAAACTGCAGAAGGTATGTAAGACTCTGCTTTCTTGGACTTAAGAATTTAAACCAGTTTGCTAATCATGAACGAATTTTTCCTTGTTAATTCCAAGTTCAGAAGTATTTTCTCATTATTCCGTTTCTTCAGTTGTTCTCTGCTCTCCACCCTCTGAATCCATGGGTTCTGCATTTGCTGATTCAACCAACTGTGGATCAAAACTATTGGGTGGGGGGGGGGATTCCAGAAGGTTCCAAAAAGCAAAACTTGAATTTGCTGCGCATACAGCACTAAGGGCGACTGTTTACATTAGTATTTTCATCGTGTTTACAATTATGTCCGTAGCATTTACATTGTATTAGGTATTATTGGTAATCTAGAGATGACTTAAAGTGCAAAGTAGTGCAGCGGATTTTTGTGTCTGCTGGGGTCCTGGAACCAACCCCCCTTGGATACTGAGGGATGACTGTGTTCACTATAACATGAAAAATTCCAGATCTGATTCTTAGATAAAAGGAAATAATTCTGACTTATCATTAAGTGGATGCCACAAACATAACTGATATATATGACTGTATTTTGTATAATCAGTTACAGTCCTCACCAAGGTCCAGTATTTTTCAATGATTATACCAGAAAAAAATTTTTTTCTTATTGCTCATGTTTTCAACCACACTAATAAGTATATTTTTATGGAGAGTATAGATTAAAACATTCATTCTTTGGTGAACACAAGTGTCTCCGTGAACTAACGTATTTTGTTCCATTTTATTCTCGACTTTCTCAAGTGGTATTTCACATTCAGTGACTTCCGACATGCAGACCATTGAACAGGAGACGCCAATCACAGCAAAACCGAGAAAAAAGTATAGTGATGACAGTGATGACTCCTATTTTACTTCCAGCTCAAGGTAATCTGTTAAAAAAACATCCTTGAAGTGTTGTTTTGAAAGCAGTGATGGGTATGGACTTACTAGTTTATTTACGTTAGGAACGAATACAAATCAGTTTACTTCATTGTTTTTAAAGCTTTGGCTGGAGTCAAGTATGCCCTTTGGAAAAAAATTGGGGAAGCATTCTTCGGTGAATGATGTTTGCTGATAGTAAAATGGTAATAAAATCAGCAACCAAGAGTTAAAATTAGAGGCGGAGAAGTTGTGTTTATCTAAAATGTGAAGTGGAAGAAATACACAAAATCCCAAAGGCATACGCTGTTTAGTTAGAATATTTCACGACTCCACCTTCAGCATATTCTTTTGTTTCAGAATACCAGCTTCTGGAGTCTCCAACTGGCTGAATAGAATATTAAATAAATGCTGTTTGTGTGTGCGAATTTATGAATGGAAAACGTTGTTGCTCTCTGAGGGAGGGGGTCCAGGATAAGCCAAGTCCCTGTCCCTCAGCGCTCACTGTCCAGCAGGGACAAGTTGTCTAACCCCAGTGTGAAGCTGACCATGGAGGGGCCGTGGTTCAGGTTCAAGCTGCCAGCAGGGGCTGGAGAACAAGTTTAAACTTGAATCGACTCAGTCCATGCGGTTCCTCCAAGAACCTGACCAGCACAGGGAGAGGCCTGCTAAACGGGCTCCCAGTAAGCCTGGGATCTCAGGGGTGGGCACCAGCTGAGGAGGGCACGTGAGAGTGGCCTGGATTTGAAGCCTGGCTGTGCCACTTAGTGACTGTGTGACCTTGGCCCAGCTGTTCAGCCTCTCTGTGCGGCAGCTTCCTCCTCTGTAAGTCAGGGACACCAGCAGTATCAACCTCACAGGGCTGTGTGCGGGTTAAGTGAGTTAAACCATACAGAGCTTTCGGAATAGTGCTTGACTATGTATGATTCACGTCATGTTCAGCTGTTATTATATCGAAACTCAGTTCAAGAGACATGTGACTCAGTCTAAATGTTTCATTACTATTGTTAGATACTTAAGTTAACCACATTGAAGGCCACCTGCAAATTTGCAGTTTAAGAAAATTGAATGTGTGCCTGTCAGTAAACGGGCGGTCCTTACAAGAGACACCATCACTCACATCCCAAAGGGCCTCACTGTTACCTGATAATTATACAGGCTTGAAACATTTTCATATACAAAGCAGATACAAATACATGTTAACTATTTAATTAGATTCTAATCGTGAAATTATATATTCTCCTATCAAAGTTCGAAGGTAAGGAGTTGTAATACAGAGAATTATCCTTAAACCATTCTCCTAGCCTAGCTTCACATTATTTCAATCCAAATATTTTACCGAAAAAGGTCAGTGGTTGAGAGGCGCTCCCCGTCAGTGCTCTCAGGGGCAGAGATGGCTGTATGCTCCCCTCTCATCAGTAACCTGTGTAACGCTGCAGGTTTCAGGTCCCTTAGAGGTGACTCCCAAATCATGCCTTTTAAAATATTTAAATTCATTTTCTTCAGGATAAAATTAGATGTCTAACTTGATTTGAAGGCTGCATGCGTGTCAGGTCACCTGAGAGGTGCGCCCGCGGTGAAGGGATGAGTCTGGGTGGAGGAAACGCCTGGTGGTGCAGGGTCTGCCCTCGCCTGCTTGGCTTCTCCACAGAACCTTTTTGATGATTTTGGTGCTCATTCGTCACAACTCCTGCAGCTGAGAGCTTAGGAGAGTAGAGGGAGGAAGTTGGAAGTCCCATCGCTACTGCTTTGCGACCCCTGAGCTGGAAGGAGAGGCCGCTGCAGTGAGGACGGGCCGTGCGTCTCGCCCGCCCCAGGCCCCTGACAGGCTCCGGGGGGACCTCACCTGCCTGTCGGGAGACTCCCGCCCCCAAAGCTCCGTCGGAGGAGTTCGCCCTCGAGGCCTTTGTTGCTATGAAATAATTATTTATGGTTTGAAGCCAGATTGCAGGTGGCAGTTTTTACGTTGACCACACACACCGGGTTCCTGCCAGAGACCCTGGTGCGTCATTTATCCTCACCTGCGGTTGTCTGATAGGGACGCAGACGCCTCTGATGGTCCTCCTGGGTCGTAACCGCTGTTGGCAGAACAATACTCACTTTGACAAATGAAGTAAAATGAATGTGGACTCGGGAAGCAGGCATATACCACGAAGAGCTCTCATGGCTTCCAAATTATTCATTAGCCCATTAGAAATTGAATATTATGAATTATGAAAGAGTGCTGTTTCTGTTAAAAATAAGATCAACCATATCTTTGGGGTTTGTTGTTGTTGTTGTTATTGAGTTCCATTATTTCCAGGATGTAAACAATGCAATTATATATGTAGTACAAAATAATGAAACTAGAACAATTTGTTCAGCCTTATAAAGCCGGTGTGGGGAATACACAGTTGTCTGTAGCTATGAATCAGATACGTGATATCAGGGTGCTCTTAGCAAGAGATTGCAAGGAATGTCTTCAGGGTTGGATGAAGACAGAGTGGGAGGGCGAAAATAAAAGTGAAAAGCATTAAGGACTAGGATCCAGAAATCGCAACATAAAAAAGTCAATAAAGATGTAGAGAGCCAGGTCAGCTGTTGTGTTTCTGAGCAAAGGCAGGTGCCCCACAGCCATCCTCACCCTACCCTCACCGCATCCTTCCCATGGGCGTCTGGAGGCCTGGCTGGGCATCTGCCTGCTCCGCAGTGAGCTGCTGTGTCCTTCCCACAAGGTGTGAGAGCAGAGAGCCTCTCTGGGTGAATGGGGGGAAGAGCACCCACGCCCTCCCCGCCCCCTCCCCACCCCGCGGCAGCCCAGAGAACCCTGTGTAACGGGCTCCTGCTAATCAGCAGGACCCTAACAGAATGGCTTTCTCTCTCCTGATTTTTGAATTGCCCAATCATTAAGAAAAAATAAAAAATTCTGTTGCCCCTACATTCCAGGATAAACCCTTTGGCTTATATGAATGAAGAATATTTCCTTAGAGTGATAGTAAATTGGAAAAACCCTGAGTCCCAGTACCTCCAAGTTGTGAAGAGCCAGGAAGTTCGACTCACCCCTGTCCAGTGCTTGCCCCCGCCAGAGCCCTCCGGGGGACCACGCAGCCCCCTCTCACTCCTCCTCCCTGAGGCAGCCGTTCAGTCCACGGGCAGCTCCGGGGGAAGCGCTGTCTTATGCTTACGCGTCTCCTTGGGTTTCTGAGCTGAGATCAGCCATCCCCACGTGAGCAGGGACTGGGTATGTCTCCTTGCCACACGTCCTCACCCAGTGGAGGAGTCCCTGAGCCCTCATAGGTGCTTATTAAGTAGTTTTAAAATTCCTCATAGAACTGGTCTTGGTTCTTCCACTTGGGCCCTTACAAATATGTCCCTCAAATATTTGAAGGTAGCTTTGCAGGCCAATATGTGCGCCATATCCTTCAAAACTTCGTTCTCAGATGTGACCCCAAGCCTCTTTGTTGTCCTGGTCTCTTCTCTGCACAGGGCTTGTTCGTCTCTTTTCCTCCAAGCAGAGCCTGTGGCTCAGGGCTCATCCACCGGTCAGCCCCCGGAGAGCCTGGTCATTTTCTAGCTGGAATCCAGATGTACTTTGAACACTGCCTGTTTCCCTTCTTGGGGAGAGAAGGCTAGCGTAACAAGATTTGTTCCTAATGACCTCCTCACCAGAGAAGGCAGAAACCACATTTGGAAATTCTGGTTTTTTTCTATTATCCATATAGAGTCATGCCATCTGCTTCCAACAAGTTTATCCATCCCCCTTTGTTTTCCTGCGAGAAAAAAAAAAGTGTATTTATTCTTATTCCCAACCCCCCAGTCTTAGCTCATCTGGGTCCCTGGCCTATTCTTACAGCTTCCTGCCACCTTCCTGTGTCCACCTTTGATCACGAGCCCCCCTGACAGCCCAGGCCTTCCATCTTTGAATGTGACCTCCTCGTGGCCTCGGAGCTTGGTGCTCACCTTGTTTCCTGTGTACCTCTGTTCTTAATCTCTGCAGAAAGCCCGGTGACACTTTTGAAAGCCTCCACCTTCTCCTCCATCATTTTTCCTTTCCTAAGACCTGAACATCGGAATCTGGAATCTGCCTCTCTCTTCTGAACCTCTCGAACCGTCTTCATAAGGAGTGCATGTCTGGCCGGGCCTTCTCCATCCTAAGTTGACATGAATTCTGAGATGGCTCTTGCTATTAGGGCTCTGGCACATCTGCCTCGCCCGTCAGTCTCTGTCCCGTTCCAGGCAAACCCTGCTGCTCTTGGTCAAGGTTTTTTTCCTCCTGCCTCACAAGACCAAAAGCTGCCACTGAGTTCTGCTCTCTGAGCAATGTCCTGCTCAGTGGTGCTCAGCTAATGAAAGTGTAAACCGCCCAGAAGGCCAGCTTCTCCCCTGAGATGCTTTGACCAAGTTCACCTCAAGCTCTAGGCTGAGTGAGCATCTGCAGGCTGGTCCAGGGACCAGCAACCGGAGCTCTGTGTCTGAGTCCAGGAGGAGGCTGATAAGCACCACTTACACTAAGTGGTAGCTACTGTTAGGAGTGGTGCCTTACACTGTGGCTAACGGGGCAGGACTGCCAACAAGAAGCTCCTCAGGTGGGGACAGTTCTCCAGGCCCCACAGCATTATTTATGACTGAGTAACCTGTAATGGGTGACGCTCGAAGATGTCATGTGCTGTTGGGATAGGCTAGGTTATGCAGCAGCGATAAGTGTCCCCCCACCATCTTAAAGGCTTAACACAGCGATGGCTTATATCCTGTTCACCAAAGTCAGCTGAGGGTGCAGGCGATTTGCCAGATTGCCTGTCCTTCTGGTGGCACCTTGACTGTCCAGATGGATGGCAGTTTCACCTGCCCGAGGCTGCAGCACCTGGGAAACACGACCTCTTCCAGGAGGCAAGGGGAGGGAGGACTGGGCACTTGAAAGGACTTGGAAGTGACTTGCCTTGTGTCTGCTCCCGTTACGTTGGCCAGATCATATGTCTGCCCCCAACTTCAGGGGGGCGGGGAAGTGCAGTACCCGCATCCCGGATGTGGGTGGACATCAGTAAGGTCCTGCAGAGTCACTGTCACGCTCTCTCTCACAGGTACTTCGATGAGCCAGTGGAGTTAAGGAGCAGTTCTTTCTCTAGCTGGGATGACAGTTCAGATTCCTATTGGAAAAAAGAGGCCATCAGAGACACGGACACAGTTCTGAAAACCACAGGCTGTGCAGACAGGTAGGAGCCAGGGCCATGGGGCTGTGGATGGGGAGTCTGTGCGTCCCTAGGGGGTTCTCCAGGACCAGTGAGTGACCATGTTCTACTCCTCCAAGAGTATTGTTCGCGCCCTGGTCTGTTTTCTGACCTCACTGTTTGCCTTTCCCAGAATGTCATGTAGTTGGAGTCGCGCGGTGCCTGGCCTCGTGGGGCGGGCTCCTCTGGCTCCTCTGAGCGCACGCGAGACTCCTCAGCTCGCTGCGCTCATTCCTCTGTAACTTGGAGTCTGTTTATCTATCTACCTTTCGGAGAACCGTCTCCAGTATTTGGTGATTATGATGGAGGACTGTGTAAAGCATTGTCCCACCCTCTGAGAGTGCAGGGGACACTGCCCATACGTTGGGACAACAGGTGTAACCTGCGATTGTCCTGGGTAACTGGAATATTCCGTCATCCTCCTCATTTTGTGTCCTGCCTCCTGTGGAGCAGTGTCTTACACGCATCACAACGTGTTCACCATTTACTAATTGGTCCATGGACCTGCAGAGTGAAGTAACAGGCCTATTTTAAATGGGAAAATTCCTTCAAATGTTGTGTGGTTTGGATATTTATTCACTTTTTTAATTAAAAATTTCAGGCTTTTTAAAGTGGCCTGAAATCCTTTTACAAGACTCCTGCTGTTGCTTTTTAAAAAGTAAAATGGCATGTGCATACATTATAAATGAGAAATGCATTTGCCTTACCTCAAATCAGTTTAATCTATTTTGGCTATTTTTGTTTGTTGGCTTTTGTTTTTTTGTGCTGAGAACCCTTAAGATCTACTCTCTTCCGACAGCTCGAGTATGCACTACAGGATCATTGACTGTGGTCACCAGGCTGTACCTTAGATCCCCAGAACTCATTCATCTGATAAATGAACGTTTGTTCCCTTTGACCAACATCTGCCCATTTCCTCTACCCCCCAGCCCCTTGGAACCACCAGTCTACTCTCTGTTTCTCTGAGTTCAACTTTTAAAAAATTTTTAGATTCCACTTATAAGTGAGGACATACAATGTTTGTCTTCCTCTGTCTGGCTTCCTGTAGTGCAGTGCCCTCCAGTCTCATCCGTGCTGTCGCAGGTGGCAGGGTTTCCTCCTTTCTTGTAGCAGAATATTATTCCGTTGTATATGTATGTATGAATGTATATATATCAAATTTTCTTTATCCATTCACCACCGATAGGCACTTAGGTTGTTTCCATATTGTGGCTGCTGTGAATAATGCGGCCATGAACATAGGAGTGCAGAGATCTCTTCAAGATACTGATTTTGTTTCCTTCGGATATATACCCAGAAGTGGGATTACTGGATCATATGGTAGCTCTATTTTTATTTTTTTGGCAAACCTCTGTACTGTTTTCCATATGGCTGTACTAATTTCCATTCCCACCAGTGGTGTACAAAGGTTCCCTTTTCTCCAGTCCTCACCAACACTTATCTCTTGTTTTTTGTGGGTTTTTTGATAATAGCCATTTTAATGGGTGTGAGGTAATATCTCATTGGGCTTTTGATTTGCATTTATCTGATGATTAGTGATGTTGAGCCCCATTTCATGTGCCTGTTGGCCGTAAAGTTCCCTCTTAGAACTGCTTTTGCTGTATCTCTTAAGTGCTTCCATTTTCATTTGTTTTAAGATGTCCTTTGGTTTCCCTTTCGATTTCCGCTTTGGCCCTTCAGCTGCCCGCGAGTGCGCTGCTGAATTTCATGCTTGTGAACTTGCCGCTTTTCCTCCTGCTGTCGGTTCCTATTTCCGTACCATTGTGGTTGGAAAAGACACTTACTGTGATTTCAGCCTTCTTACATTTGCTAAGACCTAACATGCTTCAGATTTGTTTGTGACCTAGCATCTGATTTATCCTGGAGAATGTTCTCAGTGCACTTGAGAATGTGCTCTGCTGCTGTTGGATGGAATGCACTGAATGTGTCTGCTGATCCATTTGGTTCAAGTCCAGTTTTCCGTATTGACTTTCTCTCTGGGTGATCTGCCCACTGTTGAAAGTCGGGCATTGAAGTCCCCTGTTACTGCTGCAGCACATTTTCTCCCTTTGGATCTGTTAATATTTGCTTAATATTTGGGTGCTCCTGTGTTGGGTGCATAAATGTTTACAATTGTTATATCCTTTTGATAAATTGACCCCCTAATCATTCTGTAATGACTTTTGTCTTTGTCACAGTTTGTGACTTAAAATCTGTTTTGGCTGATACACACATGTTTTGGTTTCCATTTATGTGGAATATCTTTTTCCATCTCTTCACTCTTAGCCCTAAAGCTGAAGTGAGTCTCTCATAGGCAGCATGTAGTTGTATCTTGTTTATTTTTTTTAATCTGTTCAGATACTGTGTCTTGATTGGAGAATTTAATCTATTTATATTTAAAGTAATTGCTGATGGGTAAGGATGTACTGCTGCTCTCTCAGTCACTGTTGTCTGGCTGTTCTGTAGTCCTTCTGATCCTTTCTTCCTCTCTTGCTGTCTTCCTTCGTGATTTGATGATTTTCCACAGTGGATCCACTATAGGTTCTTGCCTTGTGGTTACCATGAGGCTTACATGAAACACCTTACAGTTACAGCAGTGTGTTTTAAGCTGATGACAGCTTAACTTAGATTGCATTCAAAACTCTACTCTTTAACTCTTCTCCCCTGAATTTGATGTCCCTGATGTCATAATTTACATGTTTATGTCGTGTGTCCACTAACAGATCATTGTAGCTATAGTTATTTTTACCACTTTTGTCTTTTAACCTTTATACTAGATTTAAGTGATTTAACAACTCTGTTACAGAATTAGAGTATTCTGAGTTTGATTACATACTTAACCTTTACCAGTGAGTTTTATACTTTCGTGTGCTTTCGTGTTACTAATTAGCATCCTTTCATTTCAGCTTGAAGAAATCCTTGTAGCATTTCCTATAAGACAAGGCTGGTGGCTGGCAGTTGTTTTTGTTTTTGTGTTTCCAGCACTTTGAATATATCATCCCACTATCTTCTGGCCTGCAAGGTTTCTGCTGAGAAATCTACTTATAGCCTTACAGGGGTTCCATCATATGGAATGCATTTCTTTTTCTTGCTGCTATCAAAATTCTCTTTGCCTTTGATTTTTGACAGTTTCGTTATATGTGTCTTGGTGAAGACTTCTTTAGGTTGAAACTGTCTAGGGACCTATGAGTTTCCTGTACCTGGATGTCCATGTCTCTCTTCAGATTTAGGAAGTTTTCAGCTACTGTTTCTTTAAATAAGCTTTCTGCCCCTTTCTTCCTCTCTTCTCCTTCTGGGAATCCCATAATGTGTAATTGTTTTCTTTCTTTCACATAGGCTGCTTCACTGTTTTTCTTTTCTTTTCTTATTTCTCCTCTTACCAGATAATTTCAAATGGCTTGTCTGCAAGTTCACAGATTCTTTCTTCTGCTTGATTAAGTCTGTTGTTGATGTGTTCTATTGCATCTTTTCATTTCTTCATTGTATTCTTTAGCTCCGGAGTTTCTGTTTGGTTCTTTTATTTATTTATTTTTTTCTGTCTCTATGTTGAACGTCTCATTTTGTCTGTGTATTCTGTTCCTGATTTCACTGAGTTGTCCATCTGTGTTCTTGTAGGTTGATGAGCTTCCTTAAAACAATAATTCTGAATTTTTTGTCAGGCAATTCTTTGGGGTCAATTAGTGGAAAATTATCGCTTCCCTTTGTGGTATCATGTTTCCTTGATTTTTCATGTTCCTTGGAGTCTTGTGTTGCTGTCTTTGCATTTTAAGGGGCAGTCCCCTCCTCCAGTCTTTACTGCCTGGCTTTGAGAAATACTTTCAATAGTGAGCCCTGCCAGAGATGCTGAGGCTGTCTCAGACATTTTCTATGGATGCACTCACTCCACACTTCTTAGTATTTTGGGGGGAGGGTGAATTCTTAAGATGGTATGTCTTCCCTCAATCCCACAAAGCAGGGCCAGGTGCTGAGAGCCTCCTGCTTGCTTTCCCTAGGATGGTGCCCTGAAATGCTCAAGTTTGTGTGCTTTCTGCCAACTCCACAGAGTCAGGTTGGCTTTCTGCACATGCTCACTAGCTGTCTGCAAAGGCTTGCACTTACCATCTGTGGGGGCATGTGCAGGGAGCCGGCTATGGGGGCTGTGCATGTGTGAGGCATGCAGAGCATTGGAGGGCACCCATGGGCCAGCTGGGGGCTCCACAGGCAAAGTGTACCCAGTGGAGTCCAGGAAGTGGTTAGTAGAATCCGCGTGCCTTTAATGAGTTCCGAGCGCTGGCTGCTGTGCTTCCAGCCTCTCCCAGCCCCTAAGCTGTGCAGATCACCTCAGTATTCTGGGTGGGATGAGAAAGAAGTGGGCATCCTTGGCAGTGTCCCACACACCTGGGGAAACCGGGCACCCGCTCACCCACGGGAGAAATTGCAGGCCAGGTGGATCTCTCTTGGCACTGAGCTGTGCTGCCCTGGAGGAGGAGTGAAACTGTTCCTCTTAGCCTGATTAATGCATCCAGTCTTGGATTTTTTGCTCCTACAGTGCTGGAACCTCTCTGCCGGACTCCTGGACTCCCACAGGGGCATTCTCCACTGTGGCTGATTGTCAAAACCAGTGTTCTCTACAGGGGGATGATGGGAGGAAACTCCTGTCCCGCTGTCTTACTGATGTCATTTCTGTCTCGGCTGTTTCTAACTGTAGACCTACTGCTCGCCGCAAGCCAGACTATGAGCCAGTTGAAAATACAGATGAGGCCCAGAAGAAGTTTGGCAATGTCAAAGCCATTTCCTCAGATATGTACTTTGGAAGACAAGCCCAAGCTGATGTAAGTGTCCAGAGGGTTTCCGTGGGGGCCCCACGGAGCAGGAAGCAAGCAGGGCTGAGGGAGGTAGGGAGGAGGTGCTGGATGCTGAGTGAGACGGACTCAGGCTGCAGGGGACCCCTGGCCCCAAGTGTGGAGCCAAGCCTCACACCCAGGTCCTACTGACTATTCACCCCACTTTGCTGCTCCAGCTAGAGGAGTGATTGGAAGGTGGGGACTATGTCTCATGTTCTCTTATTCCTTTCTCAGTGTTCTGAATCCATTCAATATCTTCTGAATAAATTTCAGGCAATTTTTGATACAGCTGAAATTTTCCTTGTAGTTTTGTGACCGTAGTTAAATGAAGTATATAGATATATTTCTTGAAGGTGGATCAATTTCTTTTCAGTAGTTGCCTCTTTTCTCAGAAATGTTAATGAGCGTATCTTAGTGGAGCCCGGCTAAGCAGTAAGACTCAAATGGAGATGGAGAGCTGTAAGTTTTCCTCCTAATGCAGAAGCACTAGCGTGCTCATGCAAAACTCTTAGAGATACGTGTCATCACCAGGCTTCCGGCACAGTATAGAGAATCTGAGGTGAACTGATTTTGTTTTGTGGCTGTAGAACCTCCACAAGCACTTTGAGAGTCTTCAGAGTTGCCACTTGCCTATTCTCCACCCCCTAATATGTGCCTTGTTTTAAAGTTGACAACATTCAAGTTCAGTTACAAAATAGCATAATGTCTGTTGAGAGCTTGCTTCATGGAGTGGCCTCCTGGCATCTGGGTGAGAGGAGCACCGTGACAGAGATGTCACTCTCGCCCGCACCCCTGGCCGTCCTTGGCCCTGGCATTCCTGTTGATCTGTCTGCTCACAACCCGAGTATCATGCCAGCCCCCAGCCTGGCTGTTGTGGCTCCTTAGTGATTCTTTGCAAAATTGCTCATGGTTTTTGGAGCCTAATGTTTCCTTTCCCTGGTCCCCTCTAGTATGAAACCAGGGCTCGTCTGGAGAGGCTTTCGGCAAGTTCGTCCATCAGTTCAGCGGATCTGTTCGACGAGCAGAGGAAGCAGACCGCAGGTAATGGGGGCAGTGGCGGGGGCTCACAGTGTCGGTCTCCGGCACGCCTGTGGCATGCATATGTTGTCTCTGGATAGGACTTCTTACTTTTCCAAGATTATTAGCAGCCATTATTTGATGGCTCATCACCTCTGTAAGTCAGGCAGAGTGGAAGTTATTATTTCAGTCTTCGTTCGTGAAGAGACTTAAGTCGTGAAATGTGAGCAGCCTCCCCAGAGTTACCTGGCAGGTCATCCTCCTGAAACATGGTCATAGCTGGGCATTTCCGAGCATGGTGTGAACCTGGTGTCTGATTGGTGTGCTGTCACAGCCCTGGAGGTGACAGCTCTGGGCTCCTGTGACACTGCCCAACCCTAACTGTGACGCCTGGAGTATTTCAGGTCTCTTTTAGCCTCAGTCTCCTCCTCTGTATAGTGGGTGAACAATACCTACCTCACCAGCTTGTACTGAAGCATAAATGCGGTGCTTTATGTAAAGTGCCACCTAGGGGTCTGGCACATGGCAGTGGTAGGCAGAGCAGATAGAATAGGTGACTCCCCCAGCCTCCACCTTCTTGGGGAGACACAGTGGGGCTTAGGAAATGGGCAGGTGGAGAGCAGGGTCCAGACCCCGATGAGGAGATGCCTGGGGGCCCCCAGGAGTGAGCCTCATCGCACAGGCCCGTCAGGGATGCCTGGAACCGTGCCCCTCTCTGCTTGGGCCTCTGTCCCTGAGCCGTAGGGCAGCCATGTTCCAGCCCCACTCGAGCCTCAGTCAGGACAGGGGGAAAGGGGCAGGCAGCCCTCCACAGGGGCTGAGCGTCCCCTGCTGGAGGGGGAAGTTGTCCTGACAGAGGTCCCTCTTGTGTCACAGCTGGCACTAAAGGAGCAGGGTCCTCTGCAGCCATTTCAGGAGCCCACTTGTCAGCAGGAGAGCCCACGGGGTTAGATCTCCAAGGCCTTCAAGGCCCAGGACCACCTTCCCTCTCCTTGTTTGCAGCCCTGGAGGAGCTGGGCCTGGGCTTAGAGTGACCCACATGCGCAGCCACTTGGCCTTGCAGCCACAAAGAACAACTGCTTTCTGAGCCCAGACAGAAGCAGCGTCAACAGAGCAGGTCACGGGATCAGCCCAAGGGGTTGGGGCTGTCTGTGTTGGAGTTTGGGGGACATTGCAAGACACACGTGGCCCTTGGGTGCCACAGTGAGAGGGAGCTTTCTAGCCACAGGCGGGGCCCAGGGCCAGTGCTGGGTGCTGCCCTCTGGGCCAGGAGCATCCCGTGCTTCGCCCTCAGGCCTCGAGCAGGAGGGGCGGCTTTCTGACTGGGTGTTTCCTGCGCTGGGGTGGGCGGGGGCAGATGTGGCTCATGGACTTGTGTTCTCATCTGGAACTCTCAGTGTCCTGACCTCCTGTCAGGATGACTCCCTTGTGTGACCTGCCCAGTAGGGGGTGCTCAGCCCCTGCAGAGGTCTCCCTGAAGCCCCACCTCGACCCCGCTTGCACGCAGGGTCCCCTGGCACAGGGGGAAGGTCAGTCCAGAGAACGTAACAGGTTCACCCCCTGCCACGTGTGTGTTTGTAATTCAAGTTGTTAGAAGTTTCGCTCTGGCACATTATTGTTTGTTTAAAAAAAACCTCTTAGAGGTTAAGCAAGTGGCCTTTCCAATTGTTAAAGGAGGTTGCCGCTGCCTGTGTTTACCTTCCTGCCCTCTTTCAGAGAACAAAGATCCATTAATTTTTTTTTTCCCTATATGGGTCCCAGACAAGCTCCTGTCCTGGATAAGGACACCCTGGTGTGCGAGGCTGATCCAGGACACCCTGGGGTGTGAGGCCACCCAGGGCCCTCAGCCCCTCCCCAGCTGGCCCGTGTTCTGCTGCTCACAGCACCTCCATTCCAAGCCCGGATGGTTCAGACCACGATTACCCTCCATCTGCATCTCTCATCAGATGCCTTTAATAACTGCTCTAAATGTAAGAGCATTGAACAACTCTCATTAAATATTTACATTTTATTTAGAGTCCTTTTCAGCAAAGAGCAAAAGCCGGTTGTAGGAGAGTATTCTGTATCCCTTATCTGAGAATGTTTCCCCATCTGTGCCGTATCAATGCCACTGGGCAGATCATGGGATACCTTTATAATTTCTTTGGGGTTGGGGGAAGGATGGTTCCAAATCAGAAATGCCCCCTGATGAAGTGAAATCCTTCCTGGGGGAGAGTTCAACCGTGCCTTTCTCAAGGGCCATACCCTTTCAGGGTCTTGTGGGGAGGGACTGAGAAACAGTGAGTACTGGGTACTGCCTCAGAGGGTGCCAGGTGACAGAGCAGAGGTAGCTTTGTGAGAGCAATATTGGAACAGAGAAGCTTAAACCCCAGCTCCCCTCTCGGTGTATTTCTTTCCGGAAAACCACTCTGGTCATTAGGATCAGACCATGCTCACCCAGAAAAGCCAGGATGCTGTAGATGCCCCTGTTCGGGCTCCACCCTCACTGCCCCAGCATCGTGGGGGCTCCATGGCCTATTTGCTGTTGTCCCTGGATCTCGAGGGCCCCTCAAGGCACCTGGCCACGCTCTCCTTTCCTCACTGCTCTGGCCCAGAGTCCAGGAATGAGGCCTCCAAAGCACTGACCTCAGTGTGCCGTCAGGCAGTGTTGTTTGGTTATTTGCTGCGTGTGTTTGTCACACGTCACAGCTGTGTGGTGGCATCTCCAACCAGGCTCAGTCACACAGACGCCGTCTCATCAGTCTGAGCCCGAGAAAGGCAGCCACGGCAGCACTTTGGTTCCACGTTACGCTTGTCATTCGTGTCATCTTGGAAACCCTCCTTCTTTTGGTTTGTTCCATTTCAGGGACGTTGGTACATGATGTTCTGTTAAACTCAGTGTTTGAACACCTGGGGGTTGTCCCAGGCTCTGCCAGCGTCCTCACTGGGCGCTCTGGCCCTCCCTCAGGCCAGGCCCTCCTCCTGCCTCCGGGCTGGGCTCCCACTGAGCCCACCTCCGCAGGCGATCTTTCAAAGCCCAGCCCAGTCGTCCTGAGTTTTAAATCCTCCCCCCAGGCTGGAGTGCAGCTCCTCCGCCGGCTCCACTTTGCCGGACTGTGGCCCCTGTTGGCCTTTCCAGGCTCATATCTTACTGTTTACCAGGTTAGGTTCCCTTTGCGCACTGCCACCGCCCTTCTGCTCCATCCAGTGGGCGTGATGCCGTCTAATGACCGTCTCCTCAGACTGGACCTGAGCCCTTCAAGGGTGGGACCTGTCCCTTCTCACCTCTGGACCCTGTGTGCCCAGCAGTGCCTGATGCAGAGGAAGCCCTTGGGGGAGCTGAGGGAGTGAATGGATGGGTAATGAATGAACTGGGGCACCCGCTGAGCTCCCGGAGCCGGGGCACTGGTCAGTGGGCCCCTCCATCAGGCTGAGCGCTGGAACCATGGTCCCCACCGCGCCAGCTCCTCTTCCAACACAGACGAGGATGTACTTTCCACCAACTCTGATGCCACGTGGCCAGTGACAGGTGCACAGGCCCTGTGTTCCTCTTCCAGCTGGAGCTTTAAAAGCCAGTGTGCAAGTTCTTGTTTCCTTCCCTATGTGGTGGCCGTGGAAGCTCCAAGTGGGAGGTGGCCTTATGGGCCTGAATCCCCAGTGCCTGTGACGAGCAGACAGCCTGCCTACCCACATGGGGCAGAGTGTCACCTGGCCTTCTAGACAGACACAGGGCCTCCACATTAACCCTGAGCACCGCATGGCTCTGCTTCCCCTGCCCTGGGCCTGCCCTCCCTCTCCCCAGGGCCTATCTGGAGAAGGGACTCTCCATCTTCCTGGTAACTCGAGCCAGAAACCTGGGAGTCGTCCTTAATTCCTCTCCTTCCCAGCCTCCCGCTGCCAGTGGGTGTGTAAGCCTCCGCAGGACGCTCAGGCCCGTTGGCTCCTGATCCCACTGCCTCTGGCTCAGGCAGTGCTGCCAGTTGTGGGTGTGACTTCCCCAGTGGGCGATGAGCTCTGGAAAAGCAGGTCTGTGTTGTTCTCTGCACCAGACCCCCTGTGGCTGTCATGGGGTACCTGACTAGTTCATGGGTCAAGGAGCCTCTTCTGAGAAAGTGGCTTGAGCTGTCATTTCCTGGAGCCCATTGTGTAGCCTGGGCACACTTGGACAGCCTTTAACTACTGCCGCCTGTCCTTTCCTGTCCGCTGCCCCGGGCAGCCTCAGAGGAGACACAGTGCCCGGATACCAAAGGAGGAGACTTTGCAAAGATCAGGAGATCTTCAGTCAGTTTTCTCAAGTTTGGAGCCATCGAGCCCGGGGCAGCAGAGCTGCAGGGGCGGTTGGGAGGGCACCGCCTTGCTGGGGACCTGTCACCTCCTCTAGGAGTTGCCACGCATCATACCCCCAGGAGCTTAGATTGTTAGTGAGGATTAAGGAAGGAATGAAGCTGCATGATCGCAGAGGCTAAATCAGGTCCAAATTTGTTTCTCGGTCACAGATTCTGGGGAGCTGTGTTCCCTGGGGCCAAGGTGCCAGGCCCCTTTCATCTTGTTGCTCATGACCTCCATTCTCTATCTCACCTCATGCCCAATATGGTTGCTCTGGCTCTAGCCATCACATCTGTATCCCTGCTAGCAGGAAGGGGGAAGAAGGAAGGAAAAGGGCATGCCCCAGCTCTGCAAGGCGTTTCTGCTTACATCCCATTGACCAGAACTCTGTCACTGGGACACATCTTGTTGTAAGGTTTAGAAATTGGGGATCCTGTAGAGAGACGAGGAGGAGAGGAATGATGTGGGCACTTGGAGCACCTGGGGACTGAATGTAGTTGGTGAGGGATCGTGGTCCCATAACCGTCCTGCCTCAGCTGTGCTCTCTTTAAACATTTCTCAAGCTGGAAACTCATAAGTGAGGTGCTTCTGCTGAGGTCACCCTGCTGACCTCTGGTCCACATCTCCCTGGCCACTCTGGACCCCTCCAAATAATAGAGCAGCTGTGATGCTGGCCCTCTGCACTCAGGATCTCACACTAGCTCCTTGTTTCCTCCAAGACCCATTTTGCAGGCTGGCAACACCGCTATGCTGAGATTTGAACCCAAGTCCTGTCACTGGGCTGGGCTGCCGCTCCGTCATTGGCAAAGGGCTACAGAACTTGAAAAAATCAGGGGGGAGGCAAAGAGGCAAGAACCCACACCTGGGGCCCCTCCTGCATGGTTGGCATGGGAACAGCACTGTGGGCAATCACTGTCTTTTCTGGGTGGTGTCCCTTCTATTTTGTTCTTGGAAGGAACTACTACTGCGTAAAGGACAGGCAGGTGTAAACAGGTCATGTGTGGAGCCAAGGGGTAACTGGGCTGGCTCCCTGGAGGACCTGCAGGGTTTGGATTCACTCACAAAGTCTCCGAGCCTTATTATAACTATGTGACAAAAGTGCACCACGCAAGACCGGTTGTCAGCTCTGGGGACCCCTTATGTGTGATAACGTGACACACTCCACCTGTGTTGGTTCAGCATGCTAATGTCTGTGTTGGGACAACCAAAACTTAAGCAACAGAAACCCAGCTGACGCCAGCCTCGGTAAAGGTGAGGGGTCAGCCCCCAGGCCTGGAGCACTGGCAGTGAGCTCAGAGTCAGCTAACAGCCTCCAAACAGCCTCACCTGACGCTGGCTCACCTCCCTGGCTGAGCCTCATTCTCTCCTGCCGCGACAGGCTTCCTCCTTCCCTCCTTGAGAGTCAGTGGGAGGGGGGACAGCCCTGATCACAGCCAGTTACAGCGGTGCCTCATCCCTGCCAATAACTCATCCCCGCTGTTAACCAGGGAGCAAGCAAACAGCTCCTCCCCCTTGAGTATACTGCAGTCCCAGGAAGGCTCCGATTGGCCAGCTCCGGGTCACGTGTCCACACGCGGCTAGGGGGGTCGAGGGAAGGGATTTTTCCCAGAGGAAGGGAGGGCTTTTACATAAAGAGGGGAAGGGACGCTGAGCCCACAAAACCCACAGGTGTCTGCCCATCTGCCACTTACTGAGTACTTACCTGTCAGGTCTTGTGTTAAGCACCTGGAGGAAACAGGGGCCCAGAGAGGGTAATAAACCTCTCCAAAGGCACACAGCTTGGAAGTGGCAGTGCCAGCATTTGAACCTGTGACAGTCCGAAGACCTAGTACTGCATCTTCTCACATGAGGTCTTGCAGCTGGTTCGTAGCCAGGCTGGTGCTGAAACCCAGTGCAGGGTCCTTTTCCCTTAAACGCAGCGGCTGCTTGTGGGAAGCAGGAGGGGAGGGGGCGCCGGCTGTGCTGTTGCTGAGCTAGAGTGATGAGCCAGCGTGTGCTCTGTGTGCAGGAAACTACAACCTCACGAGCGTGCTGCCCATGGCTCCCGACATGGCCCAGTTCAAGCAGGGGGTGAGATCTGTTGCTGGGAAGCTCTCCGTCTTTGCTAACGGAGTCATGACTTCAATTCAGGTCAGTGAAGCTGGGATGGCGTTAACAGAGCATGATGGTGGGTTCATAGTTCTGAAAATGAGATTTGGACCACTCTTCAGTTGCTGGAAAATTAGATTTTATATTATTGATTTATATGTTTGCTACAGTGTAACCCAGGACATCAAGAAAATCAGAAATGATAATTTCATGTTTGTTTAAATTTTCTAATTTATGACTGTAGAGGAACTGTTACAGGAATGTCATGATCATTATCTATTTTTGTCCTATATTGAAACATATTAAGAAGAAAATAATTACCCACAATCCCATTTCACAGGGGAAAACTTCTGTTAGTATTTTGGTTTATTTTAATTCTAGATTTCTATGCATATCTGTTTAAAATTTTTAAAGGATTACATTGTATATTCGGTTTTATATTCTCTCTTTCTTCATGATGTTTTTTTACAAGCACTTCTACGTAATTAAAAATTCTTCAGAAACCACATTCTTTTTTTTTTTATTTTAATTTTTTGGAGGTAAGGTCATTTTATTTATTTTTTATTTATTTATTTACTTTCTTTTAGAGGAGGTACTGGGGATTGAACCCAGGACCTCATGCATGCTGAGCATGCTCTATACCACTTGAGCTATACCCTCCCCTCCCAGAAACCACATTCTGTTGAGTGAAAATACGTGTAATGTATTTAACTATTGCCTGAGTTGGGTGTTTAGGTTGTATTTCCAACTTCTAAATGAGGCGAGGATGGAACATGCTTGTGAATGACACTTTAAGGCTGGCTCTGATTCTATGAAGGCTTGTTTCGTGAACTTTCTTGCTCACGTCCAGTGATTTTAGTGTGCGATTATTAACGTAAAACACGACCATAGGGGTAGGACCCAATCAGCGTGGACTCGGGTGCCTCTAAGGGGGTCTCCCAGGCTGGCGAGGTGTAGGGTGCCCCCACCGTGGAGGATTCCTCAGCCCTGCTGCTCCTACTGTTGGTAACACAACCTCTGGTTAGAATTCACCGAGCTCTTTGCATGTCCCTTCGTTCAGCTGAGGCCACATCTGTCCTTCCAAGGAGGTGACATCCCTATCTTAGAGGTGATTGTCCCCGTTTTACAGTTTGTCCCCTTTTACTTCCCCCTTGTGCAGATGAAGAAACAGGCACAGAGAGGTCAGGTTGCTGCTGCAGGATCTCTCGGCTGAACCAGTTTCAGGGTTCAGACTCCAAATGGGTTCCTCTCTCCCCTCACACCTGCCTCCTGGAGGGCTCCCCGCGTGGCCTTGTGCCCCTCAGCCCGGCCCACAGCGTGGGGCAGCGGGGGCTGGATGCTTCCGGTTCCTGGCACCCTCGGCGCCGGTTTGCCCCGCGGCCTGGCAGTTGGTGCTCCGTGTCATTGCGGACAGTTTTGGTGATGCTGAGAATGAGGAAGTGATGCTGAGTGTTGGTTCTCTCTTTAGGATCGCTACGGTTCTTAATACTGACCTCTCAGTACGTGCTTCCTGGAAAGATTCCTCTTTAAGTGAACCAGTGACCACATCACAGACCGCAGTGAAGACCAGCCAGTTTTACAGATTGTTTTGCAACTTTTTCACATGGTATATATACATTACTGGTTTTTAACATTTCTTTTGAGAAATTCTTAGGTTTGATGTAGTAGAAGCTTTATTGTATTTCTGTTCCGCGTTACTTCCTGCACACACCCTCCTCCTGGCACATCCGTGCACATCCCTGCTTTATTTTCTTGGAATCTTTGGTTCCAACAGCTGGGACTCCGGAGACATGGGCTCCTCCCACCTCTCCAAGGACTGAGCCTTCGTGGGAGGATCTCGGTGCTGTGAGACTCGTGGGCTAAGGGCTACTGGAATCAGCTGATGCAAGAAGGGCCTGGCGCAACAAAATTCACCACATACGTTTCATTAAAAAGGGGGCAAAAAATTAAAAAAGACCAAAAATGACTGGTGTCTAATTTGACAGACTGCTTCATATACTTCCACATATTAAGGTGATTTCAAAATAATGTTTAAAGACGTCTGTCCCTTTGAAATTGTTTATTTTGTATGATCTATAAATTTAAAAATAATCTTCAGTGAGTGCTTTTAACAGCCTAAGCTTCTGTATTGCTAAGCAAATTAATCTTCTGACAAGATGTTTGCTGTTTGAATTGATGAGAAATGTAAGGTGAGAACTCCCTAAGTGCGTTTGTAAATCGATATAGTGTACAGAAGTCAAAATGAGTAAGGTGAGAAGATGCACCCACAGAAAGGATTTCAGTTTATGAGAAAATAGTCGTTGTAATTGGGTAGTTTTCTTAATATTTTTTATCTTAATCTTGGTTTTCAAAAAATTACAGAATGTGTACAAATGAATAAAGAAAAATAATTTGGCTGTGTTTTAGACAGCATTAGAATATATTGTTCAGCACAGTAAAATATATTTGAAATTTGATGAACCAGAAATGTGGTTTCAGCTGAGTATTTTGTGAGTTTTTCTTAAAAGCTCAAATTTGTAGACTTCTAAATATAATAAACAGTTACAGCAGATTGTGCCTGCTTTTTTACGAAAGCTTTCGTAATGAGTGGTAAATCCGGGCTTGTGGTATATATAACATGGGTGTGCATTTGTTTAGGATACAATCACAGGTGTTTTGAGTGTGTGGAGCCTGACAGGCAGCTGTCCAGGGGCAGGGCGGGAGCCCGTGTTGAAAAAAAGGGTGTGCAGAGTGACATCTTTCAAGCCCAAGACGCGGCCCAAACAAGGCGCCACAGCCCGGGCAGCTTAACCAGCAGAGTGTTCTTTCTCACAGTTCCAGAGGTGAGCAGTGCACGACGAAGGCGGCATCGGGGGCGGTTTCTGGGAAGGACTCTTCCCCCACCTGGTAGACCCCTGCCTTCTCTTCCGTGTCCTCACCTGGCCTTTCCTCGGAAACAGCCCGAGGTCCCTCTGTCGCCTCTTCCTCTTATAAGGGCATGAGTCCTGTGGGATTCGGACCCCACCCTTATGACCGCATTGAACCTTGATTACCTCCTTAAAGGCCCACCTCCAAATGCAACTGTGTGGAACTTTAGGGAGACACAATTCAGTCCTCAAGTGTCCATGAGAAACTCCCACACTGGCTTAGCCCCATCCAGGCTGGGGCCTGGGCTCAGTCCACCGCCGGGAGGCCTTCCGAGCAGATTATGTTCCCATTTTACAGAGAGGGTGAGTGAGACTCCGCAGAAGGTCCTCCCTGACAGCAGGGCGGGCGGCAGGAGCCCCATCTGTTGGGCTCATCCTGCTGCTGCCCCTCCCCCTCCCCCGGTCCCAGCATGTGTGCCTGTGTGTCTGCATGTGTCTGTGTGTCTGCATGTGTGTGTGTGCTCGTGTGTGCCTGTGCGTGTGTGTGTGTCTGCATGTGTGTGTATCTGTGTGCATGTGTGCTGTTTATGTGTGTGTGTGTGTGTGTGTGCATGTGTCTGTGTGCGTATGTGTGTGTCTGTGTGTGTGTGTGCATGTGTGTGTGTGAGAGAGAAAGAAAGAGACTAGTTTGTATTCCTGGCCCATTTATCCTTGGGCCTTAGGTGTTTTATTTTGTAATCAATTTGCATGAGTGCTTCAAATAGTAAAGATGTTAATTAATAATTGTTCTAACAAAACATATTCAGGATCTATTGATTAAAAAGAAAATGGTGATATGACAATCCAAGGACCTGTGGAAACTGGCCAAGACTAGGCTAAAGGGTTAAGCACTAGTGCTTTGAAAAAGGTATTTATTGCGCTTTTGTTCTTGAGAGCAAACCCAGTAAGACCCAGATACTTCTGCAGAGTTATGAAAGCAAAGGGGATGTTTTACCAGAACAAATCCTCTTTGAAAATGCAGCATTTTTTCATCACCCTGAAGAGCTGTTTGGAATGTAGAGAAACAGAATAGAGAGGTAGGTGCTGCCTGGAGGGGGCTTTCCCGGAAGCTTGAGCCCAACAGTGAAATCACAGGGCTCCCAGGACGGGGGGAGCCTGGTGGCCTGGGTGACGCTGGGCGGCCAAGCAGAGTGACCTGAAGGCCTCTGACGGGATCCCAGGATCTCAGCCAAGACTCCCCACTCCCATTTGCCCGCAGGCACTTTTACCTCCACAAGGACACCTGCTCTGCCCACCGAGTCCTGCTCGTCTCTGGATGCGGCCCTCCCCCAAATCCTGCGGCACCACAGCCCAGGGTCTCCTCACTGGCCCTTCCATCCGTCAGGGCCTCCATCCAGACCTCCGCTCTGCAGGGGCCCTCGCACACGTGGCCCAGCTCCCCTGCCTCCCTGACATGCCCTTCACCCTCCAGGCTAACTCGCTGGGGCCACGCCAGCTGCCTGGTTGCTGGCAAGTGTGGCTCACTCCCACCTGCGGGTCCCACCCCTCTGTGACCCTGATCTCCCTTTTAAAGATTACAGCCCTCACCAGGCACTTGTGATCCCCAGTCATCTCCTTCTGCCTTTTCCCTCAATCCTCTCCCTCATCCTGTTTATTGCTAATTGTCTTCCCAGCACCATTAGGACAGAAGTGCCCTGAGGACAGGGCTGTTGGTCCACTGGGTTCACTGGTTCTCCCCGTGCCTAAGACTGTGCTTGGAATGCATTTTGGTTTGGGGGTTGGTTTTTTGTTTTTTGGTTTTTTGTTTTTTGGTTATTATAGCGTTGTACGTCACAATGAAAATACATTGACAATCCAATTCCCCCATAATAAAATATTTGGTTAAACAATTACTGTATGAAAGAATATTATGTAGACTTGACTTAACTATAAGACAAGACATGATAAATCTCCTGGAAGAAAACATAGGCAAAACATTCTCTGACATAAATCTTAGCAATGTTCTCCTAGGGCAGTCTACCCAGGCAACAGAAATAAGAGCAAAAATAAACAAATGGGACCTAATTAAACTTACAAGGTTTTGCACAGCAAAGGAAACCATAAGCAAAACAAAATGACAACTTATGGAATGGGAGAAATATTTGCAAATGGTGCGACTGACAGAGGCTTAATTTCCAAATATATAAACAGCTCATACAACTTAATAACAAAAACACAAACAACCCCATTCAAAAATGGGCAGAAGACCTAAATAAGCAATCCTCCAGTGAAGACATACAAATGGCCAATAGGCACATGAAAAAGTGTTCAGTATCACTGATTATCAGAGAAATGCAAATCAAAACTACAATGAGGTATCACCTCACACCAGTCAGAATGGCCATCATTCAAAAGCCCATGAATGATAAATGCTAGAGAGGGTGTGGAGAAAAGGGAACCATCCTACACTGTTGGTAGGAATGTAGTTTGGTGCAGCCATTATGGAAAACAGCATGAAGATTCCTCAAAAAACTAAAAATAGACTTACCATATGATCCAGCAATCCCACTTCTGGGCATATATCCAGAGAGAACTCTAATTTTAAAAGATACATGAATCCCAATGTTCATAGCAGCACTATATACAATAGCCAAGACATGAATGCCACCCAAATGTGCATCGACAGATGACTGGATAAAGAAGTTGTGGTATATTTATATAATGGAATACTACTCAGTCATAAAAAAGAATAAAATAATCCCATTTGCAGCAACATGGATGGACCTAGAAATTGTCATTCTAAGTGAAGTAAGCCAGAAAGAAAGAAAAATACCATATGGCATCACTCATATGTGGAATCTTAAAAAAAAAAAAAAGGACACTATGAACTCATCTACAAAATAGAATAGTAAGACATAGTAAATGTAGACATAGTACACAATATTACAGTTACCCGGGAAAAGGGGTGGGAAGGGATAAATTTGGGAGTTTGAGATTCACAAATGCTAGCCATTACATATAAAAATAGATTTTTTTTTTAAAGTTTCTTCTGTATAGCACACGAACTATGTTCAAATCTTATAATAATCTAAGAAAAAGGAATATGAAAATGAACATATGTATATGCATGACTGGGACATTGTGCTGTATACCAGAAATTGACACATTGTAATTGACTGTACTTCAATCTTTAAAAAAAAGAATACAATGTAGCCTTGAAATGTTTCCAAATACTAGTTATTAGTGATAGCTAACATTAAGTATTTACTGTCTGCCAGAAACTGTGGTGACTCTCTCCCTCCCTCTCTGTCTCTGTCGCTGTCTCTGTCTCTCTCTATATATATATATATACAGCCAGCAGATGGAGAATATGTCCTAAATAATCATCTTAATTTGCGGTAGAATTCAAGCTTCTTTCCCTGTTTTCCAAGGAACTAACTCACAGAGATGAAGTAACAGGCATGATGTCACACAGCTAATGAATGGTAGAACTGGGATTTGGATCCAGATTCCAATTTCAGAGGGAATGTTCATACTCATAAGTGATAAAATAAAGCTATAAAACCACTTTACAACATGATTCAGATATTTGAAAAATATACCATGTACACATTTTAGGAAAAAGTAGATATAAATGTACCAAAATATTAACTATGATCATCTCTGGTTTGAGGGATGAGTGATCTTTACTATATTCATTCGTCATTTTCATCTTTCCCCACACTTTCTACAGTACAAATGTATTATTTTTTAACTCAGAGAAAACAACTTTCGAAAAGCATTTTCATAAAGGATCTGATGGTTATGCATTAGTTTGAACCATGTGAAATTATAACATTTTGACCGCTTCTGATCTGCAAAGCAGTAATACAACATGTTGCAAGCTAGTGCATTTATTTAGCATAAACCTCCCATCTTCCCAGCAAGGACGCCTTTCTGTCATTTATCCCTATATTGGTAATTTTTAGTACTATTTTTTATTGGATAAATTCTTATTGAGCCTTTTAGTTTACAGCACGAGGTAACAGGAAAATCAGTTCTCTTTAGCCAATAGTTTACACAGCTGTAGGAAAATATTTTAAACTTCAAGAATTTGTAACAGATTATACTTCTTAAAAGTTGGGGATCAAGTAAACAAGCTCTAACTTCTTGAATTTTCCAGCTGACTCTTCGCTTATAATAGTAGCCAGCTCTAATTAGACGCGTAAGTTTCCTTCAGGGCTATGTTTTATTGTTGCTGATGTCTTTAGAGCTGAAGCATTACTATTTCAGTCAATATCCACTAATTCCACTTCAAAAATAAGTCTTGTATTTGGTGGAATTCTGTTGAAGAAGTCAAGGTAAATTTGATAAAAATTGCCTCTCCCCTGACTCCCAATAACCTTAGTCTAAAATTAGAATTATGTGTATTGAATCTTGGTAATTAACACCTAAGGGAGGGAGGGCTTTATAGTCGACAGAGGCTAATACATACTAACCTAGAGGTTCCTTAAGGTATTTTTTGTTTTGTTTTTTTCTTATTTTACATATATTTTATCGTAGTATGTCAGTTTACAATGTTGTGTCAATTTCTAATGTACAGCATAATGCTTCAGTCATACATGAACATACTTATACTCATTTTCATATTCTTTTTCACTATAAGTTACTATAAGATATTGAATATAGTTTTCTGTACTATACAGTATGAAATTGTTGTTCATCTACTTTACATATATTAGTATCTGCAAATCTCGAACTCCCAATTTATCCCTTCCTACCCCCTTCCCCCTCTGGTAACCATAAATTTGTTTTCTATGTCTGTGAGTCTGTTTCTATTTTGTAAATAAGTTTGTTGGTCTTTTTTTTTTTTAATTCCACATATAAGTGATGTCATATGGTATTTTTCTGGTTTGATAATTTTCTTTTGTATTAGCTTGGTTTCTTTTTGGGTTTTATGACTCTATTGTATGCTTTTCATTTGTGGTTACCCTGTTTTTCAAGTATGTTAACACCTTACCATATCTGTTTGCTTTAGACTGGTAGCCATGTAGGCTCAAACACATCCTAAAAAGAATGAAGAAAAAAAATGAAGAAAAAAAAAAGAGAGAAAAAAATCTGTATTTACTTGCTCTCCTCTCCCACCTTTTATGATTTTGAAACCCTTATTTTTTTTTCACATCTTCATATTTATTCTCTTGCAACTCATTGTAGTTATCACATTTCCATTATGGTTTTCTCATTTCTATAGCTTCCTGCTTCTTTTCCATTTAGAGTAGACCTTTCAATACATCTTTTAGGATAGGTTTAGTATTGCTGAATTCTTTTAGTTTTTGCTTGTCTGTGAAATTCTTTCTCTCTCCTTCTAGTCTAGAGGATAGTCTTGCCGGATACAGTATCCTAGGTTGCAGCTTTTTCTCATTCAGGACTTTGGATATATCTTGCCACTCCCTTCTGGTCTGCAGTGTTTGTGTAGAATCAGCTGAAAGCCTTATGACGGCCCCTTGTAACTAACTCTTTGTTTTTCTCTTGCTGCCTTTAGAATCATTTCTTTATCTTCATAACTTTGGGTATCTTAATTATAATATGTCTTGATGTAGGTCTGTTTGGCTTCCTGTTTGGGACCCTCTGTGCTTCCTGTACTTGGGTATCTGATTTCTTCTTTAGGTTTAGAAAGTTTTCAGTCATGAGTTCTTCAAATACCTTTTCAATCCCCTTTGCTCTTTCTTCTCCTTCCGGGACCCCTATTATGTGTAGGTTGGCACACTTTATGTTATCCCCTAGGTCCCTTATATTGCTTTTGTTGGTTTTTACTTGCTTTTCTATCTGCTGTTCTGATTGGGTGAGTTCTGTTATCCTGTCTTCTAAGTCACGTATTCGTTCCTCTGCATTATTTGGTCTGCTTTTGACAGCTTTCAGCTCAGCTCTTACTCAGCCATAGAGTTTTCTGTTTCTAATTGGCTCCTCTTTATAGTTTCTATTTCCTTTTCATAGTATTCTCTGTCTCTATTCATAGTCTCTCTTACTTCCTTCAGTGCTTTTATCACCCCCTTTTTGAAGTCATGACCTAGTAGACTGTCAAGGTCTATCTCACTGTTCATTCTTTCAGGGGACTTCTCTTGTTCTTTTAATTGGCAGAGGTTCCTCTGCTTCTTCATGTTACTTATATTTCTCTGGCTCTGTGGATTGAGAAGCGTCAGTCACCTACTGTGGTCTTGAAGGGCTGTTTTATTTTTTGTATTTGAAGTGGCAGCATTCCTGTGTAGACTGTGTGCATAATAGTTTTGTAGCGAGGGCTGTTCTCAGTGTGGCTGGTCTCCACGTCTGTCTTCCACGTGTGTTGGCTGTTACCTCTTTGATTGGGGGTGTGGCTGGTGTTGTGATCAGAGCCTGCCCTGACTGTTGTTGAGTTTGGCCTCCTTTTTAGTTCTGTGGTTGTCACAGCCTTGACAGGACCCAGTCTGCTCCCTTGTTGCTGGAATAGAAGCTCCTAGACCCATTTCTGAGCTGTGGTGTGTGGTAGGCAGGGTTGGAGCGCTTCATCTGGGAAGAAGAGTTGCTGAGTGCACCTCTGCTGGAGATGTCCACTGGGAAGTGCCCTCTGGTGTTGTCTGTCACGTGTTATGTGGGCTTAGAAAGTACTCTTTATTGACGCTGCATTTGTCCCCGCCTTAGCGGTGGGAATGTTGGCCTCCCACTCTGGTGTCCCCCAGGTTCTGGGACCCAGGAACCACCAGCACAGATCTGCCAATGACAGGCGCTAGGGCCTGCCATAGGGAGCGTGCAGTCACACGCCTAAATCCGTGGTGCGCCAGCAGGGACAGCGGCAGACCCCGGCCCCGCCTCCGCATGCAGCGCGGTGCGCAGGCCTGTGGTAGATACCGTACTCACCCCCGCTGTGCGCAGGAACTCCACTCACTGCCTGTTTGTACCGGCGCACGGGTCCACAAATGGTCCACAAACGGTCCAGAGAGCAAATCCGCCCTCTCCGCCTGGGGCTGTAAACAGATCTGTCCTGCCTGTGACGTTCCAGAGCCACTAGGCATGGCCTCAGCTTTTAGCCACGCAGCAGTGATGGCTATGACCAAGCCCCACCCCTCTTCTCGCGAGAACACACCCACACTGGCCCAAGCGGAGACGGCTGTGGAGCAGCTGTGCTGCACACCTCCCCCTCACGCACACCAGCCCTGGTGCTTTTTTATGGGGGCCCCGGGCTGTTCTGTTCCGCACACACCCCTCGTCAGCGCTCAGACTGCCCTCCAGCTCCCTGAGGCTGCCGCTGTGCAGTGGGCCGCAGCCCTCTGCCCGGGCTCCTCACCATCTCCAGCAGCCGGTCCCTGCCAGCTTGCGTCTAGGGCTGGGGATCACAGGGCTCCACTAGGCCAGCTTCCCTCAGTTCTGTCTCCTCCGAGCCTCGGAAGCTCCGCTCTGTCCCTGCTGACCTCTCGGCTGGAGAGGGGGGCGTCCCAGCGTGAGGGTGCCTTTCTCTCTTTGCTGCTGCCTCCCCGCAGGACTGGTCCCACACCAATTTACTTTTTCTTTTTTCTCTTACTGGATTTTGTGAGAATCCTCCTGTATTTCGAAGCGAGAGACACTCTGCCAGAGTTCAGTAGGTGTTCTGTGCGATTCAGTGGGTTTGTAGATGTAATTCTTGGTACATTTGTGGGAGAAGGCGAGCTGTGAGTCTCCCTACTTCGCCATCTTGGCACGCCCCCAGAACGCACTTTGAATGAAGGAGCTTCGTCTTCCCAACCCCGCCCTGGGGAGGGTGCTGTGCAGGTTGGCAGGAGAAGACGCCAGACCAGGAACTGGGTGGAGCCCGAACCCAGCACCTTTAACCCCTCACACTCCCTATTTGAGGCACATTTCCCAGCCATCTATCACCTCCACTCGTTTTGGTTTGTTCATGACCCTTTCCCTGCCCACGAGAGCCCGACAGGCCCATTGCCATAAAAAGCAGGTTGCTAAGGTGGGCAGATGAGTGACAACTTCCTGGGACGCGTGGTGGGTGGTGGCAGTGGGGCAAGAGGACTTGGGAAACCCAGCCTTGGGGTCTGGGTCTGCCACTGGGACTTCGGGTGACTGACCTCCCAGGGTCAGACCCTGAGGCCTCAGCCCTCTCCCAGGGGTGCTCCCGCTCTCGGATGTGGGGTTGCTGACCTTCCTCCCAGACCTGAAAATGGCTCTGCTCTCCGTGTTTATGCGGCTCAGATACCGCTGTTTGCACTGAGTCGTGTGATCCATTTACAAAGGCACCTGTGCTCTCCTGGCCCTTCCATTTCAGGCCCCTTTCCCTTTATTTGTAGTTCTTATCGTTCTACTTGCGCAAGTTATTTGTTGCACCAAAAACAAGAGCACAGTGGCAGGAACACCAGCCGTGGGCCTGGTACGGACAAACAGATGGACAGATGGACGGAGACACCAGGGTCCCTCTGGCCACACAGGCTCCCTCCCCTGGCCTCCCTCCCTCTGTGCTGGTCCCTCTCCATGCCTGAGGCGCTGGGTCATGGGCCCCCTGACAGCTGGTATCCCAGCCTTGCCCCTAGGCTTTGGTGCTGACTTGCAGCACCAGGACACTCCTCTCTGACACCGTCCCCTCGCTGCCACCTGCACCAGACATGGTCTGGGTCTCCGGAACTCCCCGTCCCTCTCTTGCACCCTCTGACCTTCCCGTCAGCTGGTTAGCCAGGCCCCAGTCTGCACCACACACCGCAGGCATAGACGCTGACCTCCTTTGAGGCTGTGCCCACAACAGGCACAGGTGGCCCAGGGCGGGCTTGGGGCGGAGGAACCCAGGGCTTGGCCTGAGTTTAGGCCTGGGGAATGTCCAGACACCCCTCCCTCAAACAAGGCCCTGCAACCCCACATGTGCAGGCAGCCTCCTCCCTCACCTCCCCACCTGGTCCTCCAAAGACTGCTGGGGCCTTGGTGAGAGGCAGCACCTGCCAGGCACCTGCCCGGCTGCTCTGGCCACCCTGCCGCTGCCCGCACCTTCCACATGCAAGCAGACATCGGTTTGTAGACCCTAATTCCTGAGTGTCCCCAACCCTACTTCCTCCACCTGACCGGAGCCCCCGTTGTCTCCAGCCAGGACTCTGCAGCCGGGGGCCCCTCCTCAGCTGCCCGCTCACACGCGCAGGCAGCTCCTGTCTTCCCAGCCAACTCCCTCCACCAGCTCCTTCTGCTCTCCCGAGTCCTGAGCTCCTCAGAGTGACCCACAGACCCTCAGGGCTCCTCCCGCCCTGCCCCTCACAGGCCCCAGGGCAGCCAGGCTCTGTCTCTCCTCTGGGCCTTTCCCCAGGGGCCCCTCTGCCAGGAAGGAGGCCTCGCAGGTGGTAGTTAAGAGCTGGTTCAGGAGGTGGACAGGCTTTGAGGGGCAATGATCGTCTCATGGCTTTGTCATCCAAATCGGGGGAAGAGCAGCGCCCACCACCTCGCGGCCACTGGAAGGAATCACAGAAAGTGTATGAGGCACGTAGTGGGGCCTGCAGCACACAGTAGGCGTGAGGCCCTGGACCCTTGGGGGAGGCAGGTTGTCTTCCGCAGGCAGATGAGGCATCACTGCCCCTTCACGGAGGAAGCAGCAGAGGCACAGAGCCACACGGTACCTGGTGGGGGCGAGGGGCATTAGCCTGGGGCCTCCCGCTGCCATGTGGCCTCGCTACACTAGTCTCACTCATTTGCTGACACACCTGCCACGTGCTCTCAAGCACACACCCGTGTAACCACCCTCTGGCACCCCAGCAGGCTCCCTGTGCCCCTCGCATTCCCCAAACGCAATCACCATTCAGATGGACCTCTGTCCCGCTCACTTCCCATGTTCCTCAGGCTTTGGAGGCGAGGCTCTGACAGACCCAAGCACGGCTCTAGCTTCAGTGTGGTAAGTGTAGGGGAGGAAAAATTCTTTTTCTTTCTACCCTCCTGGGTTCTCCGGCTAGGGCCCTGTAAAATTAGACTGAATACAGGCAAATAAACAAGAGAAAAGCAAACAGCAGCGTGTTAACATGTGAACTGGGGACACCTGTGGTAGGACCAGGGCTTCTATAGCAGCTTAACAACAAAATAAAAAGTCCTTAGAGAAGTGACATAGGAAAGGGGCTTTCAAGGGTGACAGACTGTGGGAGGGGAAACTAACAGAGCGAGGTTGTAGGTCCACCTCGACGCGGACATTCCATCTTCTTTGTGTCTGTGAAACTTCCCTGGGAGAGGGGATTCGCCGCCCCACTTTTCAGAAGTTTCTGCTTTTAGCCAGTTGAGGGAGGCCCAAGGAGGACATCCTTCTGCATCTGTTGATCCTCCAGCTCAAAATACTCCCTATGCCAAAGTGGCATATTCTGGTCCCCCATGTAAGTCAAAGGGATGTTGGAGGTGGCCTAACGCCTGCTGAACGGGGCTGTGTTCCTCTCCGCAGGATCTGGGGAGGAGTCTGCCTCCAGGTTCATTTAGGTTGTTGGTGGAATCGGCTTCCTTGTGGTTATAGGACCACAGGACTCCTATAGGACTCCAGGGTTTTTTTTTATTATTATTATTGAGGTGTAGTTGATTTACAACATTACTTTCAGATGTACAGCAAAGCTATTCAGTTATACATATACACACACATTTTTTTCCAGGTCTTTTCCATTATAGCTTATTACAAGAAATTGAATATAGTTTCCTGTGCTATACAGTAGGTCCTTGTTTATCTATTTTATATATAGTAGTGTGTGTATGTTAATCTCAAACTCCTAATTTATCCCTCTCTCCATTTTTCTCCTTTGGTAACCATAGTTTGTTTTCTATGTCCATGAGACTATTTCTGGTTTGTAAATAAAATTTGTACTTTTTTTTTGGATTCTACATATAGAATGATATCATATGATATCATTGTCTTTATCTGGCTTACTTCACTTAGTCTGGTAATCTCTAGGTCCATCCATGTTGCTGCAAATGGCATTGTTTCATTTTTATGGCTGAGTAATATTCGTGTGTGTGTGTGTGTGTATGCATGCCATATCTTCTTTATCCAGTCATCTGTGGATGGACATTTAGGTTGCTTCCATGTCTTGGCTATTGTAAGCTGTGCTGCTTTGAACATTGGGGTGCATGTATCTTCACATTAGAGTTTTCTGTGGATACGTGCCCAGGAGTGGGATTGCTGGATCGTATGGTAACTATTTTCAATTTTTTAAGGAACCTCCATGCTGTCCTCCATGGTGGTTACATTCCCGCCAGCAGTGTGGGAGGGCTCCTTACGGAGGCCCTGCTGTCTTGCTGGCTGTCAGCGGGGGCTGCCCTGAGCAACTCGAGGCTCCCCAGTCCCGGCAGAGGACGCCTCCTTCAGAGCAACAGCGCATCGAATCCTTCTCACACTGGGACTCTTTCTGACATCTCCTGTGTATCTCCTGCCTCCAGCCAGAGAAAGTCCTCTGTGTGTAAGGGCTCGTGTGACTAGATCGGGCCTATCTGGGTAATGTAGGAAAATCTCTCTCCCCATTTTAAGGTCCATAACCTTAATTACACCTGCAGAGTTGCTTTTGTCTTGTAACATAGCATATTCACAAGTTCTAGGGATTGGGGCATGGACATCTTTGGGGACCATTTTACCTTGCATAAAACTCATCGTCCTCCCCCTTGGCTCCTAGATTGCTGTCCCCTACCTAGGACACTGTAATGTCCTTCTCTGGAAATCTGAGTGACCTAAGAGAAAAGACCCACAGGTACTGGCATCAGCAGGGCTCCCATTAAAACAGTCCAACTGGTCTACCATACAGTGACTCCCACAACCAATAACCCCAGCAGCGGGCATCGTGTCCAAGCAACTTGGTGCTTCTTTCTTAAATGGAAGTGGACAGCTAAGGCTCACCAGACATTTGAGGCATGAGTATAATATGAAAAATGAACACCAAGAAAACAGTTATAAACAGGGCAATGTAGAGGCAAGAAATCATGCAGGAGATTAAAAAAATTTTTAACTATGATTAGAATCCTCAGAAAGAAGGAAAAGATACTGTACCTGTTAAGTATGGAAATCTATAAAATAAAACTATTAGAGAACAAGAAGAAGCTCTTGGAAATACAGACAAAGTAAGGGTGTGGGTATAGCTCAGCAGGCATGGGGTCCTGGGTTCATCCCGCTGAAGGGTCAATAAGGGTGGTTAACTCATGGAGCATTTGTTTATCGCAGTCTTGCAGAGCTAGCCAGGTACCAGGCATCACTGACCTATCTCACCCTCACAAGGCTCTGTGTGGGAGGAACACCACCATCTGTCTTTATAAAGGGAAACCGAGGCACAAGGAGGCACCCAAGGACGGGCACTGGAGCGCAGCAGAGCCGGCGCCAGCTACGTGGTTCTGGGCTCAGCCCACCTCCTGCCCTGTGTCTCTTGAAGGAAGGGAGTCTCACAGCCGGAGCAGGAGGGGGGGCCAGCAGCGGGCCAGGCTGCCCACGGGGCCTCACGAAGCCTGATTACACTCGGGGCTTCTTGGGAGTTTTAACTCCTGAGTAACACCCAGCTGTATCTTGGATTAAACCAAGCCCGCTGGCACTGAGCCAAAAGCAAGCCCTCCCTGTAACTGTCAGCAACATGGAGGGAGACCGCCCCACCTGACCCTGGGGGTCCCACACACCCCTGTCCCCAGGTAAATGGCCGGAACTACCCCCAGACTGGCAGTGCCCCCTCAGGAGGGGGACAGCTGGACAGTAAGTGGACTGTTTAGATGCTACTTTAAGTGAAAAAAAAAAACCTGTGAATATAAAATTAAATATGAAAGTGAATATTAAGAGTAAAGAAATCAGGACACATTGCAAAACTTAAAAATATAATAAATAGCATAAGCATAATTAGATCCAAAAACTTAACATAACACTTTAGTTATTTTTTTAGTGTATTTTTTTCCATTGTTACTTCCCCCTCAGTACTTTTTGATCACCTCTTTGTGAAATGACAATTTGTAATACCATTTTTCATTGAGAGACTAGAACGTCAATTCCACCTTTCCTCCAGCATGGTTAATTGAAATTTTTTGTTTTTACTACAGACAGTTTGGACCAGACATCCATGAGGATCAGATTCCCTGTGTACTCTTTGACCTGCCTGGTGTTTGGAAGAATGTTTCACCATCTAGGTTCTGGCTTGTATGGTTTCAACCTTTGTTAACCATTGTTCATTGTTAAATGTTGTACTTTCCCCCCCATTACCCACTTCTCTTCATGGCCTGTCCATTGATCGCCATAGGATACTATTTGGGTGGCTGTGTTTGGGGACACCCAGTGGGGAACGCAGACCACATAAATGTATTCCACTCAACCCAAAGCAAATACCCTTCAACTCAGCATTCCTACAGCTGGATTTCCAAAATGCCCACGCTGAGGCCAAAGCCAGCCCCACGCACAGAGGTGATGTTGAAGGGGATGAGGTCAGAGTGGAAAGAGCCAGTGGTCTTATCTGATGACAAAAAGAATGTCTTACTTTCCCAAATGTTACAAAAGCGGCCAGCCACGTGGACGCATCCTCAGGGCACCTCCGAGGGCTTGTTACAAGCTTCAAGCTCCCTGGGCTTTGTATAAATGCCCCTCTGGCTCAGTGCTGGGGATAGTCACTTGTGAAGGAAGTTCAAGAAACTTCCCCATAATATCCTGGACTGAGCTGAATCCAGACAACATGGTGTCTGACTTCAGCACAGGAGAGCAACAGCAGACAATGCTACTGATTCAGGCTGGCCTGGGATGCCACCAAGACAGCACCCCCCTACCCAGGCCGATTGCTGGGAAACTCAGGTGGGTCTTGGAATCATGCACAGGTGGTGGGGAGTGCCTGGAGAGGAGACTCAGTGTCCCCTTCCCTGAGCCCCAAATGTCCCTGTGTGACAGGGCTCAGAGGTATACTAGTAACAAACCCCGAGGGAGGACTGGGGGTCTCGAGACTCAAAGTCACAAAGCCCTGTCCCTGGGGCTTAATGCCCAACAGCCCTTGCAAGGACATGCCAGCACTGGGAGTTACTGGGATTCACAGGTTTCTCTTTCCTGCTGGGAGCCCCACGGCATAATAGGAGGTGGGGAGGTGGGGTCAACTTGGAGAACCGGGTCTGGCAGAAGGTGACCCGGGGGCAGTAGCTTAGAGAGAAACTTCCCTAGGAAACTGGACTTTACCAGAAGTCAGGAGGCCACCTAACTCCTGAAGTTCCCTCGTCAATGTGTTACCAAACGGAAGTTCCTGTGCCCAGCGCACAGTAAGGCCAAACAGAAATGGAGTTTGGAGCAGAGAAAGGTTTACTGCAGGGCCAAGCAAGGAGAATGGGTGGCTGGTGCCCCAAACACCCAAACTCCCTGATGGGTTTTGGGCAAAAGTTTTTATAGGCAAAATCTGGGGTGAGAGCTGCAGAGTGTGTGACTCTCTTCTGATTGGTTAGTGGTGAGGTTACAGGGCAGTGCTCCAAGAATCTTGGACTCAGTCTAAAGTTGCCATCATCCACCTCAGAGGGAGCCTTAGTTCCTGCAGAAGAGCTCAAAGATATTGTTACGAGTATCCCTTGAGAAAGAGACAGGACCTGCCCTGAGGCTGCACCGTTGTTTCCTGAATGTTCCTCCCTTGTCTCAGCACTCCTTCTCTTCCCTAATCAGCAGCTCTTTGAATCTGCCCTTTGGAAACTGGGGAAGATCAAGGAGGCTAAATGAAATGTATTTCCTACAAACAAGAAATGGGAGATGGAAAGGATTTGTACCAGGGAGGACCCCACAGGGTCCTCTTCCATTTTAAATAAGGCTAATTTAGGAAGAGGAAGAGGAAGTGAGAGGCAGTGGGCTGCTGAGTGAGAACAAAACTGCATTTCAGGGGTTGCAATCAAGGTGGACCTTGGTGGCACTGAGGCTGGCAGGGTCTGGCCTGGAGACTGGTCCCCACCCAACAGACATCACAGAGACACCCTAAGTCCCTCCCCATGGAGCGGGCTTGGCCATGGCTGTGCAGGCAGGTGGGGAGACAAATTTAGGGACAAAAGGGGGGCATTCCAGGACTGGGACGAGGACATGATGACCTGTTCCAGTCTTTGAGTAGGACTGGGCAATACGTAGAGGCCTCACCCTGAGTCGCCCTTCAGGAGCTAAGGGAAGGCCCCAGCCACCAGGATGTGGGGTTGAGACGGGAGGGAAGGGGGCAGGGCACAGCCACTCGAAGAATGACAGCAATCTAACACCAAAAAGGTGGAAGATTCACCAAAATGATGGAAGATTCAACTCCTAGTTGGCCTTAAGGATTAAGAGGTGTGACTTCTAGCAGACCTTGAGCTTCATTATATGCTCATTGTAACAGCATGATAAATAACATGCCTGCAGGCGCCATGACAGTCTCAAGGCTAACCACAAAAGGCCAAAGAATGGGCAGTGGCCCAATTCCTGGGAATCTCAGCCCCTTTCCCAGGACAGTTGGAATGGTCCCACTTGTAGGCATGTGAAGCTACTGAGCCCATAAAAACTGGCAACACCATGCCTAGAGACCCTTTGTCACTCCCTCCTCTTTGGAGATGGCCCTCACTCTGTCTATAGAGTGTGTACCTACTTTTGCTTTAACCTGAGCACCCAATGCCCACCCCTCTTTCCTTGCCTTTCTCTTGCCTTACACTCTATGCAGTGTGTTTCTCTCTAAGTAAATCTACCTTTGCTGAACTGTGGCTCGCACTTGAATTCTTTCCTGAGCGAAGCCAAGGACCCACGCTTGGCGGGGCACGTCCCAGGGGCTCAACCGAGACCTGGGACATGGCCCTTCTCACAGCCCACATCCGTTTTCCTGCATCAGGGTCAAGACTCCCAAGATTGACCCCAACTGTATTTGACTCCCTGACAGAAACAAGTGTCTTGGCCCCTTGAGACTCCCTAGCGACTGGGCTGTCAGGGTGGGCTCTCCCCCTACAGGTCTTCTTGAGCCGGGCCCAGCGGGCAGCATAGCCATATGTACCGGGGGGCCGGGGGAGGGCCACAGGTGCCTGTGGGAACACTGCACGGCCTCTCTGTGTGGAGCTCCTGAGGGAGGATTAATAAAATGGCCGCACTTAGGCTAACAGATTGCTTATTCTTATGCTTGCCCTCAAAACAGTCAACTGGCCTGACTGACCGGTTGCTACTCACAGTTCCAGGCCCGTTGTTAACACTAAAGCTATTGATCTTACTGTTTCTATTTTATTCCAGTAATTGAAAGTAATAATCATGCTTGGTTTCTGAGTCCTTTTCCAAGGAGAAGGTCACAGAACTGTAACCTTACAAAATAGCCTGAATTACCAAGAAGACCACACCTTGAGTGCTTACGAGATGAAGGTATCTAACTGCTGGCCTCTGTAGAACTGATCGCCTGGAGGCATCATGACGCCATTCTAAGTCTTCTGATGAGAAAATGAATCTGTTGATTGTTATCAATGCTTTATTGTTTGAGCTATGGCTATGTAACCACCCCACTCCATCCCCAAGGGGGGTTCACAGTTTTGAAGGCACTAGCCTGCTGTGAGTCCCCTTTGCCCAGCAAAGCATGAAATTGCCTCTTTTCTTCTAAGATCCAAGACCTTGTCTCTGGGTTATTTGGCCCATCAGGGGCCGGGGCCGATCTCTCCGCAACACTCCTACCCAAAACCTGGGTTCACCTCCTGATGAGTGTTGAGCCCAAGACAGCCAAGCCGAAGACCGAGAGAAGGAAGGATTTATTACTTGCAGCAAGCAAGGAGAACACCAGGGACCTTTCGCAAAGCAGTGTCTCCCTGAATAGCAAAACGGGAAATTTTAAGCTAAAGGTATGTGGATATTCATGCAGGGGCTTGAGCAGAGGAGAATTCAGCATTGAATTGGGGCAAAAGTTGATACAGTCCAAATTTTAGTTGATTGAAGTCACGATGGAGAACCACAGGCAGTCACTATGGGGACTCTGGGGCTTGTGGCAGTGGCCTTGTGCAGCTGGATTGCTGCACGTGGACACAGAGATAAAAGGAGGAGACTCTGGAGGTGGTACAGGGAGTGAAGAGAGCTTGGGACAGGGTCCGTGGGGGTGCGGGCTGGGGGCTGGGGGTGTTGGAGAGAGAGAGAGAGAACAGAAAACTGGATGACTGCTGGCTGCCATCTCACTTTGTGAATGTCCTGTAAAACCAGCTTTATTCACCAAAACTGTTGTTTTGTTAATGAGGTTGGGGAGGGAGATTGTGGCAAATGCTGAGGGCGTCCTCCAGGTGGGGTTGTGAAGGAAAAACCGGGCTGGCCTAACAAGATAACTCACAAGTCTAGGAATGTGAAGGAGAGGCTGGGCTGGGCTAACAAGATAACTCACAAATCTAAGTATTGGAATACCGATCTGAGTTCTGCTGGACTAACTTGTCGATCTAGGTTAATTAGTGTTGGTTTGCTGTTCATGTTTTTTGCTAGCCAGCTGGATTTTCAAAGATACATATCTGGCTTTGGAATGTTGGTTTGCTGCCTCCCCGCCTCCACTTTTGTGATGATAATGCTGCTAAAGCTGTTCCATGCCTATTGGCCGAATACCCCAAGCTTGTACTTTACCCAATAAAACCTCATGCGCACATCTTGGAGGTGCTCAGAGCTTCGGAGCAGAAGCCCCTCTGAGCCCGCCGGCGTAATACATCTGAGTACTCCAGCCCTCCGAGTGGTGCTTGTGTCTTGACTGGCCTGTCGTTTCCGTAACAGGGTGAGTGAGAGAAGGGGCTGCCGTGTGGGGTCCTACTAGTCCCCAGGGAAGAGTTGGGCAGTGAAACTGAAATACGGAGAGGACAGAGATGCAAGGGGGCCTCAGAAACTGGAAGTAGGCTCTCTAGGGCCAGCAGAATTTCCTCATGTCACCCTCCACCTGGCTCTATCCTCTTTCACCCCAGGTGACTTTTTTGCCAGACAGAAGCAGGAAGAAGGCTCTGAGCACTGCATCTTGCAGCTCCCTCTCCATGAGCCCTCCTGGCTTCAGGCTCGAATAAACTCCCGGGAAAGGGCTCTGATTGGCTTTGCTCCATTCAGGACCCACCCAACTTGACAATCAAGAGCAGCCTGAGGGTGGTCCCATAAGAGCTGGTGCTCGGTGGGAACCAGACAGTTGGGTGGGGGAGTTCATGACACAGCTAGTATATGGTGGAGCTGGGATTAGGACCCAGGTCTTTGGATGCCAAAGCCTGGCTCGCCCCGCTCCCCACTCCCCATTGCATCATGGCCTCATCTTCACAGCCTCTCTCTTGCAGTGCACATGTTCATGAAACATCGTAAGACCTTGAAGGCAGAGGCCACTCTGGATTTTTCCTCCCATCGCCGGAGCACAGGGTTGCTCCCAAGTTGAGTCTGGGCAGATTCTGATTTGCTTATCCAAGGGTCCTTCGGGGAGTTTACGCTGATAGAGAAAAGAGCAACAAATACAAATCTGTTCCATAAATTTCACCAATGTGTGATGTAAGATTGATGATGACGACTCACAGAAATCTCCCCATGTTCTTAATAATCATCAGGTCCTTGAAGGCCGCAATTGAGCGCTGGTGGCCAGTTCCCCTCAGCTGGCGCATTTTCATATCATTTGCCTGTTAGAGTTTACACGTGTTGTTTGCATTTTCTTTGTTACTGAGGTATTGCATTATAGCCCCAAAACTCAGAGATGGAATACATGGCTCAAAGCAATGCACTAAGGCATAAATGTCAGGATGCAATAAGACGTGTAAATTCTAATTCTAATTCTAACCCAGAATGATGTTGTAACATAAATACAGGAGTAAGAAAGCAATGCAAAGGCAGAGAGTGTGTGGGTCTGCATGTTCAGGGCCAGCAAAACCGCAGGTGCGATGCTTCCACAAAGCAGCTAGAGAAGAAAGGAGCAAGGAGGAAGGATGCCGATGCGGAGTGGACAGTGGTTCTGTCAGGTCCATCTGGCCCTGGATCCCAGTGCAGTGATTGATGCAACTTTTGTCAGTTAGTGTACGAGTGGTGGGAGCTCATTTTCAAAGATGATACTGGGTAAACCCATAGGGCTATTTCTGGAACAAGCAAAAAAAGATAATAATTCTTTCAAGCACAAAACTGATGAATTTTGACAATAAAGGCAGAGAAGATGTCCAAACCATAGAGAAGCCGTTCAACGTGCTCTTTCTTCTCGTAAGAAAAGAGAAGCCAGTCACGCTGTTGCTAAGAAAGTAGGAAAACCTGTCTGTTATCAGCTGAAGTGTGTGTCCCTGCTCTTCCCCAGACTCATAAGTTGAAGTCTGAACCCCCAGCACCTTAGAATGTGACTGTACTTGGAGATAAGGTCTTTAATGAGATGGTTCAGTTCAATGAGGTCATGGGGTGTGGGGCCCTAATCCCCTGTGATGGCTGTCCTTACAGAAAGAGGAGATGAGGACACAGACGCACACACAGGGGAGACCATGGGAAGACAGGGAGATGGCAGTGGGCTACAAGCCCAGGAGAGAGGCCTCAGAAGGATCCGGCCTTGCCAGCACAGCGATCTTGAACTCCCGGACTCCAGAACTGTGAGAACATAAATTTCTGTTGTTTAAGCAGCCCAGTGTGTGGCATTGGTTGTACACGAGTACACTGCCCAAGGCTCTGCATTCAGAAAGTGTGACATACAGTTGGCAGAATTCCTCGTCATAAGCTGCACACCAGGTGGGACAGCAGTAAAGCCCGCCCACGGGGACTTGTAGATATTTTTGATGTTTGAACAGAACCACTGATGTCTCCGCAGTGTGTGCAGCAGGGGGATGTGCTTGATGCCTCCACTCTGTTTATCACCGAAAACCCAGGCTCAGGAGAAGAGATGGTGTGTGTGCGTGTAAATGCCCCACTGTCTTTTCTTTCTTTTTTTCTAAAGTGTATTTATTTTTAATCGACTGTACTTCAATTAAAAAGCAAACAACCACCCACCACCCCATTTAAAATATGGGCAGAAGAACTGAACAGACATTTTTCCAAAAGAGGAAATGCAGACGGCCAACAGGAACATGAAAAGTTGCTCAGCATCACTAATATCAGAGGAATGCAAATCCAAATCACAATGAGATATCATCTCACACCTGTCAGAATGGCCATTATCAAAAAAGAACATAAATAACAAATCTTGGCAAGAATGTGGAGAAGAGGGAACTCTTGTACACTGTTGGTGGGAATGTAAATTGGTGCAGCCACTATCCCATTGCCTTTTCATCATAGAAAGGAAAAGCCACATTTTATGAAGGGGAGGTAATTAGGTATATTTATTTACTTATATTTAGGGGAGGTACTGAGGATTGAACCCAGGACCTCGTGCATGGTAAGTTTCAGCCATACCCTCCCCACAAGGAAAAGCCAAGGTAACGTCAGCTTTGAGGGAGCACCAAACGCACGTGCAGCATCCTTGCAGTAACAGAGGTTGTGCACGAATGTCTCTCCACCCTTCCCATTGCTCAGAGACCTGTTGGGGTCCACAGTACACCCCTTGATTTGATTTGGTGATGAAAGAGATAAGGAGAGTTGTGAATGAAACCAAATTAAGTTCTCCGCTTAAGGAAAGAAAAAAAAATCGTATGATGAGGTTGCTAAGATCTATAGTATGAAAAAAAAATCCACTGTCTGTGAAATTGCAAAGAAGAAAAAAGAAATTCAGGTTGTTTTGTTGTCGCACCTCAAACTGCAAAAGTTACAACCACAGCGTGTAAGTGCGTAGTTAGGGTGGGAAATGTCATTAAATTTGTATGATGAGATATTTGAAAGAGCCCACAGTCACATAACTTTTATTACAGTCTGTTATAGTTGCTCTATTTTATTATCAGTTATTATTGTTAATCTCTTACTGTGCTTAATTTATAAATTAAACTTTACCATAGGTACATGTGCACAGGAAAAACACAGTATATGTAGGGTTCTGTACCTTCTGTGGTTTCAGGCACCCACCGGGGTACTTAGAATGTATTCTCCACAGATAACGGGGGGGTTACTGTAACAAAAACCAAATAATAATCATCTTAGCCAGCATTTAGCGAAGCCGTCCTTCCGTGCGCTGTGTTAAGCACCTTGCATGTTCACACTCCAATCCTCACAATGAGTTTTCTGGCAGGTACTTTTACCTGGGCTTCCAGGTGAGGACGCTAAGGCCGCAGAGGTGCAGTGACTTGCTCACAGTCACAGGCTGCGAAGTGGGGACCCGGGACAGCTCCCCGGCTGTCTGGCTCCACGGCGTGAGTGCCGCCTCTTCGTTTTGTTACTGGGCTCAGGATTAAGTCAATGACGCGTCATTAGTTTTTCTAAATATCATGGCAGAATTTGGAGAAACCTCCAAAGCCAGATGCCAGCAGAGAGGCACTTGCCAGAGACATAGAGCACCTGGGGTCACACCGCAGCCTCCTGGGGAAGCACCCCCAGCGTCTGAGCCCAGGTTTGACCTGAGTCAGGGTCTGGGATGTGCAGTGCAGGCCACCAGGTGACAGTGCTGCCACAGGCGAAATTTCTTCTTCTTGGGGAACCAGTGGTTTGGCTCTTAAGGCCTTTCAATGTGTGGGAGCCAGCCCACCCACACTATACAGGATAATCTCCTTTATAGGAGATTGAACACATCTACAAAACACCTCACAGCCGCACCCGGATGAGTGTTTGATTGCATAACTGTGTCGATAGCCCAACCGTGTTGACAGAAAACTGATCATCACAGGCAGTCAAGCCAAGCGGCCTTTAGGATCTTCCAGTTTAGTAGGAACGGAGAATCAGGAAACAACATGGGATGTATGGCGTGACATGCATCCTAACCCAGGTAAAGATGCGTTTGGGGAAAACTGTCACCATGTCAGCTTTCTTCCGGGACAGGATTTGGAGTTGATTTTTGAATTATTACTGTTACTTTTTTAAAGTAATTTCTTGAAGTAGTCCATGACAACAAAAATACACACAACAGGATGGATTTTCACAAGTGATGCTACCGTAAAACCAGCCCCAGAAAGCTGCCTTGGGCCCTTCCCAGCCACGGCCTCCCATCACGAGGTCTCTCAAACCCCCGCCGGCACTGCCCACGTTTGTCCTTTTCTGTGTGTCTAGCTTTTCTCACTCCGTCTTGCATTGGTGAGCTTTGTCCATGCTGTTGTGGTGGTGTGATTTTCTCGTTTTCAGTGCTGTGTATTTTTCCATTTTGTGAATACACCACAGGTAAGTATCCATTCTCTTGTTGATGGACTTTGGGTTGTTTCTGGTTTGGGTTATTATGAATGAAGCTGCTGTGAGCATTCAGGTACAAGATTTGGGGGGACCATCCATGCACTTTCTGTTGCATGTACCACGGGGATGGAATTGCCAGGTCGTGGGATGAGTGTCTTCGGAAGATATTGCCATCAGGTTTTCCAAGGAGGCTGTAGCCATGGGCACACTCATGAGCAGCGCCTGGGCACCCGAGTCCTGCCACAGTCTCCCCGGCTGTGCGTGGCTCCTGTCTTTTCACTTGAGCCCTGCTGGGCGGTGAGCAGTGCTATAATGTGGCAGGATGCTTTTAATCGCATTCCTTGGTGACTAATACAGCTGTGCTTTTAGCACTGACCACTTCCAGATCCTCTTCTGTGAAATCATTCATTCCTGTTTCGATCCTCTATACCACGTTGATTTGTAGGAGTTTCCTGTATATTCTAGACACAGACCTTTTTCATAAATTTATACTGCAAATATCTTTTTCCACTCTGCAGTTTACCTTTTTCTCTCTCTTAATAAACAGAAATTCTTAATTTTAGTGTAGCTCAGTTTATTCACCATTTCTTTTGTGGTTAGTGCTTTTTGTGTGCTCTTTTTTTTTTTATCCTGTTGTTTTTGTGGTCTTTTTTTTTTTTTAACATTTTTTTTATTGAGTTATAGTGATCTTACAATGTTGTGTCAAATTCCAGGGTAGAGGACAATTTTTCAGTTATACATGAACGCTTTTTATGTGCTTTTTAAGAAATCTTTGGGGGAGAATATAGCCCAGTGTTACAGTGAATGCTTAGCATGCATGAGGTCCTGAGTTCAATCCCCAGTCTCTCCATTAAATACATACATACATACATACATACAGAAAAAAACAAACCTAATTACCTCCCCATCAAAGCAAAATAACAAAAACAAAGCAATGCAGAAAAAAGTAAAAATTAAAAAAAAACCCAGGATTTATGTAACCCAGTGAAGATAGTCACTTGTTTTCTTCTAGAAGCTTTATTGTTTACCCTTCTCATTGTTTGATTCTTAATACACTGAGAATTGAAGGATGTCAAAATTCACTTACATCCGTATGGATATCTCATTGACTCTACACCATTTATTAAAGATGTGTTATTGTCACTATTGTTAGTTTTTGAACTCCTACATTTTATTTCTCTTATTTCAACAATTGTGAGTTTTCTTTAAAATTTACTTAAAACTAAAGGACCACATGTGCGCTGGAATGACAGGCAGGGGCTGGGCAGTGGCCACCATGAAATTGGCCCCTTTTGCTGAGCCCTGTGGTGTGCCTGGCACTGCCTGGGCCATATGCTCACTTCCCTATTAAAAGCTCACCCGGCCTATTGTCCACTGTTACCACCATTCTGCAGGGGAGGAGACAGGTGCAGAAGCCAGGGGATTTCCCCAAAGCATGCAGGTACTACCCACGTGGCAGAGCTGGGACAGGTCCAGCTCTAAGGCTGTTTTGAAGGAGAAATGATGGTGATGTTGATGATAAGGATGCTGAGTCTGTTCTCAGACCATCCTGCACATCCAGGGAGGGGCTGTCTGGTCCATTGCTCCTGGCTGGCCTCAGCTGGAGGACAGGGACTCAGAGCCCAAAGGGAAAGACAATCCTACTTGAGGAGGGGACGTACTTTGGAGTGGCCGAAGCTGGGACATTTCTGGGGCTTCCTGGAAGAGGTGTATATAGGGCTTGGGCAGGTGGGTAAGTGAGAGAGTCTCCCTGGAACTTACCAGAGCACCGAAGGCACTTTGGAAATGTCAGGAGTCTGCCTCTTTGATTTCTTCCTCTCACTTAGAAAAATGCCACATTAGGCCAGGAAAACCCAGCTGCAAGTTATGGGGACATAACTGATATTTAATCTGCTGGTTTTGTCCATTTGGGGAGGGTGCAGTAGCAAGGGAGTCTGCTGGAACTGGAGCCAGATGCCCAGATAATTTGGTTTGGGCAAAAGCTGTGTGGACAGAAAGCCTGACCAGTGTCCAGGGAGGGCTGAGGGAGGGAGGCCACGGGCCACTGAGCCATAAGCCCTCATGGCTGATGGGGTCACCCCGTGCACCTCCATGGTGCCCTCCCTGCCCAGACCCCCAGGTGAACAGCACTTCACCCTGAACCTGGGGGGAGAGATGAGTATAATTTCCACTTTGAGGATGAAGAAACTGAGGCTCCGAGTGACCCAGTCTCCTGGAGGATGAGCAGCTGAGTGACGCTGCACCCAGGCAAGCCCAAGGCTGGGAGACTGTTGGAGGTGGGGAGGGAGTCCACCCTGGCCCCAGCCCCTTCCTCCTCTGGCCTAGAGGGACAGAGGCTCCCTGGCATTTCTGCCCCTCTTCTCTCCCCTTGACCCCTAAGGAGACCCAGAGACAGATTCCAGTCCAGGGAGCCCGCTCTCAATGCTGCGACTATGGGGGACGCCTGCCCCCCTCCCACGTGTGTCTATGATTCAAGGCACAATTTAAAGCTCTGTCATGGTTCCCAAGTGGTTGACATGTTTCTGGGCAGCACTGTCCTTCGTCCTGCTTTTCTGGGGAACCATTTTTAAGTTGATTAGTGGACTAGTTCTATCTCTTGATTGTTTTATTTTACTTCAAATGACAGGCCAAAGCAGCTTAGAGTGGGATAGTCAGAGAAAGTCAGATCCGACCCAAGGGCAGCTGAATTCTGCCGATTGGCGAGACACTGATAGACCCGTGGCGCCGCGGGCCCGGCCCCAGGCCACCCACAGAGACAGATGGGGCTCCAAGCTCTCCACTCACCCTGGCCTCACCCTTGTTAGCCTCTGCACCCTGAAAAGCAAATTCCAACTCAGAGGCAGAGCTTTGAGAGCAAAGCAAAGAGCAGCTTCACTGCTTTGCCTGGCAAAGGGGAGTCACATCAGCCTTGGAAACTGTGAACCCGTCTTGGGGTTGGGGTCTTGAGGTTTTATAGAAAACCTGAATGAAACAGGGATGGTGATAACAATCAGGGCATTTTACAGGGTGTTACACTGTCTTCATCTTGATAAGAACTTGCTGTTGTTATGGGGGAATTTAGGAGGCTCTGCCCATTTTCTTGAGGTTCAGTCCATGACCTTTTCAAGACCTCTAGAGTGAAAAAAATTAAGTTATTCTAAGAAAAGAGTGCAGAGGGAGGGGAGCCTGTTAGTCATAAGATCAGCTGAGCTCAGAGCATAGGCCTGAACAACTCAGTAGCCATCTTGTTAGTTTTCTACGCTTCCACCATCTGGGAGGCCTCACCTGTCCAGGAGGAATTTCCTGTTGTGAATCGTTGGCCGTGGGATAACGTTGTCCTGATCCTGCTGGGTCTGGGCCCAGCTGCACAAACCTGGTGGAGAAGAAGGCCTTTCTCAGAGCCCTGGGGTCCCGGTGCCTGGCCCCAAAGCCCAGCGCAGCCCCTGCTGCCAGCCCCTCACTGGCTGCAGCCCCCACCCCTCTTCCCTGGCTGCAACTTGGAGACAGTTGTCTGGTCCCACCTGATAAGGCTTGGCGAGAGCGAAGCAACCTGTCCATCATGTTCTCTCCCCTTTGTTCTTGATTTTGCCTCCTGGAGACTCATTTGTTTGGTGAACAGAGTCCCAGAAGGTTCTGGAGTCGAGCCAGCCCCACCGTGGGTGCTCAGTGGACAAGAGTCATAAATACATGGCAGGAGTCAGAGCGCTGGCTGATGGGAGAGCAAGACTCACAGGGTCGTAGCTTACGGTGAGGAAGTGAAGTTCCTATTTTATGGCAAAACGAGAAAAATTTAAACATTAAATTTTCCTTTGCCCTCCTGGGCCTCCTCCCTCCCCTGCAGCGTGAGCTGTGCAGCTGCACTGGCCAGACCTCCTTAGGAGATGACATTCCTTCTTAATCTCATCGAGGGTCACTGCTCCTTAGGAAATAACCTCCCGTCTTCATCTTGTAAGGGGCCACGGTGACCCATGACCCACTGCTCACTTTGCACACGTAGATCTGCATTGTCTAAACTGTCAATAACACGTCGTTTGACGTAAACCCTTTGTCTCGAAAACTTGCGTAACTGGGCTTTGACCTCTAGTGGGCCAAACAGTCCTCAGAGCTTTCCCATATTATAATCCTTAGGTTGGCATGAGCAAAATTTTCCATTTCTTTGTATTATCCATTTCTATTGTATTATCTAATTATTTTATTTTGGTGGGGAGGGGGGTAATTATGTTTATGTATTTTTGGACGAAGTACTGGGGATTGAACCCAGGACCTCATGCATGCTAAGCATGTGCTCTACCACCTGAGCTATACCCTCCCCACTGTTGATTCATTTTATATTGTTGACATTAGTGATGAAGGACCTGAGCCTGGGCTGAGGCCATCAGTCATTGGCCAGCCACGGGCCTATATCCCAGGCAGGGCACTCAGGGTGCCCAAAAGAGGCCTGGCTGGGTCTGGTCTAGCCTTTGACAGCAGCAGTTGGGCACCTAGAGGAACCACCCAGCAAGACAGGACTTGCTCAGGGTAAGAAGGGAGATGTTTTAAGACCCAAGGGACTCCTCCTTCCTCCTCCATCAAAGAATCCAAAACTCCCTCGGGGTGGGCTGCACTCTGCAGCTGCCACAGCCTTTCCTGCAGGTGGGGTGGGGAGCAAACTGAGGCTGGAAGCTGAGGCCCAGAGAGGGCAAGGAACTTGGCCAGGACCGCTCAGGCTCAGTGGCAGGACTTGCACCCAGGCCTCCTGAGGCTGAGGACAGAGAGGCTGCAAGAGTGAGCCTGGTGAGATCTGGGGACCGGGCAGTGGTGCAGGGGGTGGTAAGGGCCAGCCACCGGGCCTCCAAAGGGAGGGGGAGTGGGGAAGACAAGCAGCTCTCAGGAGAGTTTGGGGCTTGGGGAGCAGCGGAGTGAGCCCTGCAAGTCCCTGAGCCCGGCTATGAAGTCGGAGGAGCCGGCCTTGACCAAGGGAGCAGCATGGGAGCTCAGAGGAGGTGTCTGAATGTTGCACTTCTCTCAAACCATACCTAGGTTTAGATTATTTTTATTTGTTCTGCTCAATATATGTTGTGATTCCTATATTTGTAGATTCACGACTTGCATTGTTCCTGAAAATTCTCTGCCATTATCTCTCCTTTTGCTCCCTTTCCTCCAGCCTCAGCCTCTGGGACTCAGGTTGGACCCTGCCATGTTTTTTCACTCTACCTGCTGTCTCTTAGTCTCTTGCGTTTTCCGTCTCCTTGTCTCTCTGCTGCATGCTGAGTAATTTCTTCATATTTCTCTTCCATCTTCACCCTCCAGCTAACTCGTCATTGTATCTAATCTGCTTTTTAAGCCCCTCTCTGTTGAGAATTTAATTTTTAAAAATTGTATTTTTGTGGGGGAGGGTATAGCTCAGTAGTACAGAGTGTGCTTAACATGCACAAGGTGCTGGGTTCAATCCCCGGTACCGCCATTTAAATAAACAAACAGACAAACCTAATTGTCCCACCACCAAAAAAAAAGACAGACAAAAAAACCCAAAAGTGTTTTAAAAAATTGTTTTAAAATTTTGTATTTTTAATGTCTACACATTTGGTTTCATTTTAAATCAGCCTGACTGCTTTGGATGGCCTCTCGTTCCTTGATCACTAATTTTTTTAACTTTTTTTAGGGGGCGGAGATAATTAGGTTTATTTATTTTACTTTTAGAGAAGGTACTGGGGATCGGACCTCATGCACACTAAGCATGCGCTCTATGACTTGAGCTATACCCTCCCTTCTGATCACTATTTTTCACTCCATCTCTTATATTTCTAAACATTTGAAACTTGGTGGTTTTACATTCTAAGTGTGATATCAACTACCTATATTTCTTGGTGTGGGAAGAGTTATGCCTACATTTCTCATGTGTTATTTCAGCTCTCACTGTGTGTGTGTGTGTCCACGTGTGTGTCTCTGTGTTTTGTAAATTCATATATTGTTGAACTGAATCTGGAAATCCAGAGAGCCCAAACTGGGGACGCTTTCCTCCAAGAAAGATTCCCACTTGCTTTCTCCAGGAGCCAGGGGCCACGGTCATCACTAACCTGGGACTTCAGTGCCCTTTGAAAATTCCCGCTTCATGTGGCTGTAATGGGTTTAGTTTCTTCTTCCTACCACATGGGCCTGAGGGAGAGGCCGTCACCGTCTGCCTTCGAGGAGACCCCTTTCTCTCGTTCCAGCTCTCAGCTCGCACCCTGCCAGGCTGTCCCTCCTGCGCCCAGACGATCGTGCTGGGTGTTCTCGGCTCCCTTCCGCACGCTCATGCCACGGGACTCGCCTGCTCTGTGCCTGGTTGTGACTTGGCTCTTCCCTCAGTTTCCGTGCTTCCCCCACAGGCCTCGCATTTCCCCCCCTACCCCAGGCCTTTGTTCAGGCTGTTTCCCTGCCTGGAACACCCTTTCCAGCCAACTTTCCCTCTTCTCCTTTCCTACCAGAAAGCCTCCCCAATGTGCCTCACTGGGTCAGACACCTCTGCTGGGCTCTTGTGGCCCCAAGACGGTTGACTGGCCTGTTCCCCTAAGCTGCAAGCCCCTCCAGTGGCCAGGTCCCCAGGGGGCAGCGCAGAGCCTACTCTGGGGTGCTCCGAGGGGGTTGCTGGATGAATGAGTGGGTCTGCCGCTGAGAATACCCTGGGCTGTTGTTGACTGTGGCCACAGCCCTGCGCTCAGCGACCTCTGAGTGTCTGGTCACAATGAGGGAGCCCCGGGCCTGTAGCCAGTGCCCGGGGGTGGTGTGGTCGTGGTCCGCGCGGCGTGTGGCCTGGCTCAGTCAAGTAAGTGTTCCCACGTGGTGTTGATGGTACTGCCTGGGAGGATGGATTCCAAATGTGTCCGTCCCAGGAGGCCCAGGGCCCCAGCAGCAGCTCGCAACTCCCTTCTCTCCAGCTGCAGGGCCAAAGGGGACCCCCAGGGCTTTCCTGCCTCTGGCTCAGATAGCAAAATGCCTCAAGCTGCTTGGAGCTGAGACTGACCTCAGGCCCCTGGGGACAGAGTGCAGGTGGGGCAGTGGGGCCATCTCTAGGGCTCCCTCCCAAGGCCTCCTCTCCCACCTGGTCTCCCTCCTCACTCCTGACCTTCTCTGTCTCTCTCTGTCCCATCTCTGGTCCTCTCTCTGTGTCTCTTCATCACTATTTCATCCTCTCTTCCCCCTCTCACACTCTCACAGTCCCCTGGTACCCCTGCCCACCTCCTCCTGGCCTTATTCTTCCCACCCAGCCTCCAGGGATGCTCCCAGGCTCCAGTCTGACAAACCTGAGGGATGAACACAGACTGGACTCTTGGTTCAGCTGAGACCAGCTGGAATTTCCCCCAAGCAAATTTCCTAGGAAACTGGGGGCAAACAAAGGCCAAACAACAGAAAGAAAGAGGCCTCAAGAGGGGAGGCCAGGTGGGCCGCCTGCCAGGCCATCCCCAGGGCCGAGGCTCAGCTTGGCTCCAAATGTCTAACCCCCACTCCACCAGGGGCTTCCTACCCCAGGCTCTAGGGGTATGTGTCGGTGAAGTGGCCCCAGATGCCCACTCCAATCTCCTGAAGACTCCAACAGAGGAGGTGGGCAGGACTGGAGCTCCCTGGAGGCACTGACATAATCAAAAATGAAGTGTTGGTCCTCTGAGAAGCCAGTCAACAGCCCAGGACTGAGGCCTCTCTGGCCCCAGCCCAGTCTGAGTGTCCCCTGGCCTAGACCCTCATGGTTTTTCAATTTCCTGTTATACCAGATGGTCACTAAGGGGAGGGTCCTCCCAGAGAGAGAGGTTGCTCTGACCAGCCATCCAGTGTCCAAATCATAGGCACCTGGCCTGGAGGTGTAAACAGGGAAATGGTGTGAAGCCACCCAGCATCCACAGCAGGAACCACTGTCCACACCCCTGCTGACTGTCTCACAGCGGGGCCCCTAGCCCAGGAGGACCAGTCAGAACCCAGATCTGGGATTTTGCAAACTGGAGCCCAGGAAGAGAATTTAATGTTTCCCAGGGGTGGGAAATGCCTCAGGTGCAACTTGGAAGCCTTTGTTAGAGCCGTTTCTGACCACGTGGATGAAGCTGGTCTCTAGGGAGAGATCAGGACACTTGGTGAGAAAAAAGGCATGAGGTGGGGATGGTGCAGGGAGCCCTCTTCTCCTGATGGGGAGGCGGGTGGCATTTGAGCCCCAGGCTTGAAGCATTTCTGCCTTTCCCAAGATTTGGTTTTGAAGGGGTTCAGAACATGCCACCCCAAAACACTCTGTTCTGGAATACTGATTACTCTGAGGTGAAGGTACTTGAGAAACAGGAGCTGCAGGGAGGGCTCTCTGCCCTCCCGCTTCTACCTAAAAGCAGGTCATAAATTTCCCAAGAGAAAGGTGCCCTCCCTGCACCAAGAAGAGAACATTCTTATCACCAGAGACTGGGGTTCGATGCTGAAACGGATCTGTACAAACAAACCTACTCAAATAACCCTTATTTTTCTATTAGTTTCCCCCACATATTTCCTGGTCACTGTTCCACAACTTTCTAACCCGGCCCCTGCCCCTTCATCCTGTCACATCCCCAAATGTGTCGTTCTTTTTTTTTTATTCTTTGTTTTGTTTTGTTTTGTTTTGTTTTTTGTTGTTGTGTGTGTAGCAAGAAGGGTGAGGGAGGTAATATAACCTGTCATTCTTTATGTAAAAAGGCACGTACGCTCTGGGCCCTAAGAGTATGCTGGGGGCTTCATTTTCCTGTTGAAGACGCCTATGTCCATGTAAAAATATTAAGCAAAGCACGTGCTTCTCTCCTGTTCATCTGTCTTATGTCAGGGAACTCTCAGGCCAGTCCATAGCACCTGAGAGGATGACAAGTTTTCCCATCCCTCAGTTTGGAATCTTCTGCATATTCTACCAGCCGATGAATCCTCTTTGTGTCTAGGAGAATGTGAATTGGGTTTCTGACACTTTCAACTGGAAGAATCCTGATTGGCTCAGTCTCAAAGGCCTCCCCACCTGAAAACAAACACAACCAAACCTTACTCTTTCCCTTTGGCTCCTGGCCCTTCCTGCCTCCCTTTTGCATTCACACGTCTCAGGAGATGTCTCCCCTTCTTCCCTCTGGCCTCTCCTCCCACAGTCCCACCTGCAGGGACGCTGCACCCTTATCCCCCTGGACCGCTGCAGGGTCCAGTGCTGCTCACACCCTCCTTCCCGGCAGATCTCGCCTCTGCTGGTTTCTTTGTGAGCTAGGGCGGTTTCCCTCACTCCCCGCTGGCCCTGGAATGTTGCAGGGCCCAGAGGCTCTGTCCTGACCTTTCCCCATGGCCCCCCAAGGCATTTGTATCCACCAAATCCCGTCTCTAGCCTGCTCTGCTGACCTCCGGGTTCACAGGTGCCTTCCAGAGAGGGGAGACACAGCCCAGGTGTAACAGGTCAAAACTGAACTCTTCATCTTTCCCTGAGCAGCTGTCCTGCCTCTGTGCCTCTGCACAGCTGTTCCCTCTGCCAGGTGCGCCCTCGCCACACTGGCCGGCTATGGACGAAATGCCTTTCATGCTTCGAGACTCAGCTCTAGAGCAGACACAGTCACTCCCTCCTTTGTAGTTGTTCAGATTTCAGCAGTGCTGGCATCTACCAACTCGGGCAATGCCTTTATCTGAGCTGGAGGAGCCCAGTGCAGGGAGGGGCACTGCCAGGAGCCCAGCAGGCCTGAGGCAGTCACATCACCCCCCAGTGATAGTCTCCTATCACGGAGGGACGGTGACCTCCGACTCACCTGCTTCCTGGGCGGAACTGAAAGTCAGATGAGGGCTATGATCCCGTCATTTCAGGGGGGATCGTGGTTTCTCTTTCTTAGTTACTGGAAGGGATCAAAACCAAACCACTTAGAGATAAAAAGGCACTTTGAGCTGATTTTTTTTGAGAAGCCTCGTTTCATTCATTTATTCATTCATTCATCCACCCAACACTGCCTGAGCCCTGGTTTGAATTGAACCTAGGCATGCCCTCCAGAAGCCCTTGGTAAGTGGGGCCAAAAGGGGAGAGTGTAGACTAAGCCCCTACTGTTTAACCAGGACCACACTGGGGCAGCGAGAGGCCAGGCAGGGCAGATAGCCAGAGACCCTGGGGTCCAAGAAGAACTTGGAGACTGGCCCACTGCGGTCTCCAAACCCACTGTGGAAGACAAACCCCAGTTTCAGCCTCCTGGCCCAGAGCTGCCCTAGACAGGGTTTCCCCAGAACTCCTTCCAAAGGCCTCTCATCTTCCAGGGCCAGGAGCACTCTTGGCAGAAGAGGATCGGGAAACTACGGGGCCTTGGGGGTTAGGGTAGAACGGGTTTCAGGCCTCCAGGTCTCTATCTGGTGGGGGAGCATCTCCATCAGGCAGCAGCCAGGACAGAAGGGTAGAAGCTGCCAGTCCCCTGTGTCCCCCTCACCTTCTTCAGAAAGAGCAAACAGTCCCCCAAGAATAAGCCTGCCCTCTTCTCTAATCTTCCGGGGTAGACCCAAGGTCGGCATGAGCTGAGTAGGGGGTTTGGATGCCAGATCCCAGCATGGCCCAATGCCAGGCTGCTGAACCTGATACAAACCAGAAAGTCTTCCTTGGTGGTTCTCAGAGTGGGGTCCCGGGATCAGCAGCAGCAGCGTCACCTGGGAACTGTTGGAAATGCAGGTTATCAGGTCCCACCCAGATCTACTGAATCAGAAACTCCAAGGATGGGATCCCGCATCTGTGTTGTAACAAGCCAACCCAGGGATTCTGGTGCACTCTCCTGTTGGAAAGCTGCTGTCCTGCAGTCCAGAGGACCATCCAAGAAGATTGTAATAGATGTTGGCTATGTGTCGGTGCTCCACCTGCATCATCTCAGGCAATTCCTCCAACGAAGCCCGCAGTGGGGCCAGCAATGCCCTCTGAGGCTGGGGAGAGTCACACGGTTGGCCCAGGGCTGGGTCAGCACTCAACCCAGGTGGCTGATGGCTTTAACCATCAGACCAAACTCTGTGCAGTAAGTAACCAGCCTCCACACAGCACTGGGCAGGCTGCAAAAGCCCTTCTCACACCTGCTACTGCTGCTTCCTATGTCTTCTAGGCACTCCAGCGATGCAAGCAGCTCTACGTTCTGCTGGGTTGACCAACCAACAAGTCATAACCAGGGGCTGCTGAGCAAACTGGAAAGAGGAAGGAAGATGCGCATGGGTCCAAGTCCCACATTCAGTGCACAGACCTCAGTGGGTCAGGTAACCTCTCCGGGATTCAGTTTCTTTATCTGTAAAACAAGATGAAAATCCTTCCTACAAAGGCTGGTGGTGAGATTGAGGTCTTACACTGAAGAACCACTTCCACTTTCTTCCAAAACTCAATCAAAATGACACAAAGAGGATATTTTTAAAAGCATAAATCCTCAAGGACAGAAATAATAGAAAAGGAGATGGTGACAACACTTTGGAAGCTGGATGACAGATGGTTGAAAGTAACTCATTGAATAGATACAGGGAAGATGAACCCTATGCTGATGTGGCCAATTCCAGAAGCTGCAGAGCCCAGCAAGGCTGACACCTCGAAAAATGCAGGGGGACAGTGGTTGGATGTCGGCTTGAAAAGCAGTTAGCACACATACAGTCAATTAGTCTTCAACAAAGGAGGCAAGAATATACAATGGAGAAAATGCAGCCTCCTCGGCAAATGGTGTTGGGAAAGCGGGACAGCCGCGTTTAAATCAATGAAGTTAGAACACTCCCTCACACAATGCACAAAGAAATGAACTCAGAATGGCTTAAAGACTTACATACAAGACACGACACCATAAATCTCCTAGGAGAAAACATAGGCAAAACATCCTCTGACATAACCTTAGCATTGTTCTCCTAGGGCAATCTCCCAAGGCAATAGAAATAAAAGCAAAAATAAACAAATGAGACCTAATTGAACTTATAAGCTTTTGCACAGCAAAGGGAACTATAAATAAAACAAAAAGACAACCTACAGACTGGGAGAAAATATTTGCAAATGATGAGACTGACAAGGGCTTAATTTCCAGAATATACAAACAGTTCACATAACTCAACAACAAAAAAAACCAAGCCAAAAATGTGCAGAAGACATAAATAAACATTTGTCCAATGAAAACATACAAATAACCAATAGGCACATCAAAAAAATGCTCAATATCACTAATTGTCAGAGAAATGCAAATTAAAACTACAATGAGATATTACCTCACACCAGTCAGAATGGCGAGCACTTAAAAGTTCACAAATGACAAATGCTGGAGAGGATGTGGAGGAAAGGGAGCCCTCCTACACTGTTGGTGGGAATGTAATTTGGTGCAGCCACTATGGAAAACAATATGGAGATTCCTTAAAATACTAAAAATAAACTTACCCTATGATCTAGCAATCCCACTCCTGGGCATATAGCCAGAAAAAATTATAATTCAAAAAGACACATACACCCCAATGTTCATAGCAGCACTATTTACAATAGCCAAGAAATGGAAGCAATGTAAATGTCCATCAACAGATGTTTGGATAAAGAAGTTGTTATATATATATATAATAGAATAGAACAACTTTTTTATATATATAATATATATAGCATTTGCAGCAACATGGATGGACCTGGAGATTGTCATACTAAGTGAAGTAAGCCAGAAAGAGAAAGAAAAATACCATATGATATCACTTATATGTGGAACCTAGAAAATGACACAAATGAACTTATTTACAAAACAGAAACAGATTCACAGACATAGAAAACAAACTTAGGTTAACAGAGGGGAAAGGGGGGGTGGAGGGCTAAACTGAGAGTTAGAGATTTGCAGATACTAACTACTATATATAAAGTAAATAAACAACACAGTCCTACTCAATACCTTGTAGTAGTCTATAATGAAAAAGAATATGAAAAGGAATATATATACACACACACATATATAACTGAATCACTATGCTGTACACCAGAAACTAACACAAGGCTCTGAGCAAAACTTAGAGTCTTGAGGGCCAGGATCCCAGAGAGAAGGGAAAGACAGAGAACTGAGCCCAACATCCTTCCTATTTCCCCCAGATATCTGCAGAAATCTGAAGCCATACAGGACAAGAGGTGCGGAACCTCTGATAAGCAGAGCAGAGGTTGGGGAGGTGGGGGAAGGGAACTGGGTGTTGTGAGGAGGGGAGTAAGAAAGCTAAATCCTCAATTTCCAAAAATTACCCATAACTTAAAAAAAATAAGAAATGGCGGTATACACTTACAATGGTAAATTATGGGGGCTGTATCAGTTAGAAAAAACTTTGCCTATAAAAACAATAAGAAAACCACGAACACCAATTACAAAGGCTCAAATTTCCCTTTTCTATTTCTTTCTCTGCCTCATATAACAAGAATTCTGGAAGTATGCAGCTTCTAGGATTAGTTTAGAGGCTTGGTGCTATGACAGCCAATGTCTTGAGATTCTCTTTGCCTTTTCTTTAGGCTTCATGGTTACAAAATGGCAGTTGCAGCTCCAACGACCACATCCATATTCTAGCAGGAAGTAGGGGAAGAGACAAGAAAGAAACCATTTTTTCAGAAACCTCATAGCAGACTTTTCCCTGTGCCTGCTGGTCACTTGGCCACCCTAACTGAGTATTGCAAAAGAAAAGAGAGTTAGAAATGGAAGTTGGGTCAGCTGGCCAACAGTGTCTACCACCGAGGTAAATATCCAAGGAAATAGTTGAAAGTGTCTGCTTCTGGAGAGTAATGATGAGGAGGGAGTCCCCAGCTATGGAGGACTAGTGTTTTAAATTATAAGTCTTATAGGACTAATTTCCTTTAAACTATGTACATGTGTAACTTAGATAAAAATGAAAACTAAATTTCACAAAAGGGCACATGGTGTCCCACAAAAAATTGATGCAGAATGCTCATCTTAGTAAAGTTACTAAACTTTAACAAAATAATTCTTTGATCATCCAGGCAAAATAATAATGTCACCTGTAAGGGTGACCTCAGACCCCATAGCAGCATTTGGTGCTGGACTGGGCTTACCCTGTCCCCAGAATATTATAGCCAGCCTGATTGCTTTTTGAAGTGTAAAGGCCACAGACAAGTATTTTAAAGCATGCTAGAATGCAGAGAACATGGTTTCCATGGTCTCTTCTTAAAGAAACAGTTAGAAGATGAGTTTCAACAACCAGAACATGAATGGACCATTCGTGATTCAGTGAGCAGTGAATCCATGTAAATGTCGGTAAGGCTGATCTAATTGAGATTACTGAATTCTGCACTTTGAAAACAGAACACACTTTCCTTTCATGCACCAGCAAGACATTCACAAAAAACTGTGCATGCTAGCAGACGACACAGAAAGACTCCATAAACGCCCTCAAGGGGAAGTAGGGCAGAGCATGATGCAATAAGACATGTTAAGACGGTGTATTCCTGTCCCAGGGCCACCATAAACAAAGCAGCTCAGACTGGAGGGCTTAAACCACAGAAACTGATGTTCTCGTAGTTCCAGAGTCCAAAAGTTTGAGATCAAGGTATCGGCAGAATTGGTTTCTTCTGAGGCCATCTTCTCCCTGTGTCCTCACATGGTCATCCCTGTGTGTGTCTGTGTCCTAATCTCTTCTTATAAGGACACCAGTCATACTGGACTAGGTCCCACCTATATGACCTCATTTTACCTTAATAACCTCTTGAAAGACTCTGTATCCGAATACAGTCACATTCTAAGGTACTAGGGAAGTCAGGACTTCAACTCATGAACTTTGTGGGCGACACAATTCTCCCCATAACAGACAGTAAAATAAACAAATTCCCCAAAGGCCCAGGACTCAGAAAATTTTAAACCCTCTTAAACAATACTTGTGGGGGGAAAGGAAATCAAAATCTGATCTGCAGAACATTTAGAAAAGACAATAACAAAAGCACATGTCGGGCCCTTTGGGATTCAGGATAAAGCAATGCTCTGTGTATACTGAAGGACAGGACTTGTTTATGTTAACACACAAGGAAGAATGAAAGAAAATAAATCAAGGCACAGAGAGGTTACAGAACATACCTAAGATCACACAGCTGGTACAGAGCAGAGGTAAAATGACTTAAAATGCACAGATATTTTCATTGCAGCACTGTTTGTAATAGCCACTCCCCCTTGAAAAAAGAAGAAAGAATTAAAAGATGTCCAGAAGCAGGGGACCATTTAAATACCCATAACACAGCCTTGCCAGGAGACACGATGCAGTAGCACATGGAGGGGGGGAACAGGCCTTGCCCAGTCCAGAAACTATGACCATGAATTAGCTTCTCTCCTATGCATCAGAAAGGTCCTGTCATTGGGATTACTGAGAAAACTACCCTCATCATTTTTCTGTAGACCTTAAATCTCAAATCTCCCAGTGAACCTGGTTGAGAGACTTGGCTGCTTATTGTCATGGAAAATCCTTCAAGGTAGGATTTCTTTCTCTCCTTAAGGGAGAAAGCAAGGGGCTGTGTGTTTGTGTCTGTGTGTGTGTGTGCGCGCGCGTGCACGTGGGTGCACATACATTTTAAGGGTAGATACACTTGTATATGCAAACAGTATCTCTAGAAGAATAAAGAGAATCTGCTAATAGCAGCTGCCTCTGGAGAGAGAAATTTGGTATCTGGGGTTTGGGGTGGGAGGGAGACTGATTTCCCCTTCACCCTGTTTGCATTTTGTGCCATATGCAAGGATTACCCACCTCAATAAACCATAAATAAATAAATTTTTTTGGTTTTGCTTTTCACAGTATTTTTTAAATTAATAGACTTTATTTTTCAGAGCGGTTGTAAGTTTCCAGAATATTTAGCAGATAGTAGATGTTCTTTATCAAGATGAGAACGTTCCTGACTATGCCGGTTTACGAAATGGGTGTTGGATTTTGTCAAATGCTGTCTTTGTATCTATTGATATAATGATATGATTCTTCCCCAGCCATTTAGTGTGACAGATTACATGAACTGAATTTTTTCAGTATTTATTTATTTAGTTTAATTGAAGACATTAATTGATATTTGAATGTTGCACAAGCCTTGCATACCTAGAATAAACCCCACTTGGTCGTGGTGTGTATTTCTTTTTACACATTGTTGGATTCAGTATTATGCTGCGGACTTTTGCACCTATGCTCATGAGAGGTATTGGTCTACAGTTTCCCTTTCTGGTAATGTCTTCACCTGGTTTTGGTATTAGGGTAATACCTTCTGGCCTCATAGAATTTTAGAAGTGTCTCCTCTGCTTCTGTTTGCCAGAAGAGATTGTAGAGAATTTGTGTCATTTCTTCCTCAAATGTTTCGTAGAATCCACCAGTGAAGCTGTCTGGACCTGGTGCTTTCTGTTTGGAAGGTTATGGGGAGAAACGTTCTATAATCTTATAATTAAATCTCCGTGGGTTTTTTTGTTGTTGTTATTGGGCCAGAGTCCCTGGGCTGTGACCTTCAGAGGAGTTTCTTAGCCTCTTTTTTCCCTGCCCTCACAGAAGACCGGAAGGCCAGGGGGTGGGGCTGGCTAATTTCCCTTTCCCAGATGGGACAAGGCGCCTTTAAGGGCTGGCGTTGTTACAGAAGGAGTTCAGGACATCCCCCCTCAGCATGCCACTTGGGCATATTATTTTTGACCTTGAAGCACTTGAGAAACAGCAGGTGAACGAAGGGCACACTGTTGACTTCCCTTTTCTTTCTGAAAGCGGGAGATAAAGCTCCCATGTGGAAGGTGCCCTCTCTGTACCAGGAGGAAAAAGCCTTGCTATCACCAGAGGCAGGGAGTTAAGGTGGAGGGAAATCAGTACAACAAACAGAGCTTGTTCAAAGAATTCCTACCCCCCTTTAGACTTCCCGTGTATTTTAGTCACTTGTCCACAACTGCTGCTCTGTCTCCAACCTAGCACATAAGCACTTGGGCCTCGGCACTTCTTTGGGTCTTCGTTTTTTCTTGGGAGGGTTCCCACTTACATGTAAATAAAATCCGTATGCTTTTCGGGTGTTAATCCGTTTTATGTCAGTCCCAGCTGGAAACCCTAAGAGAGCAGAGGAAAATGTTTACTTCCCCTACTTTGCAGAGAACAGGATGCTCCTGATACATTTCAAAGTGGTTGTTTTTCGCCTCTCCCTGCCCAAAGCACAGCACGAAAGGAGACTGGGGGGGGGGGGGTGTTTAAGTTTTTAATTCTCATGCTAGTCTACTCTGAGCCTCCAGCAACTGTCAACTGCGGTGTGAGTGTTCCTACCAGTCCTGGCTCTGGCTGTGGGCTTCTGCTCTGGGGCAGCTGTGATCCTCTGAATCCACCTCTCTCTCAAGTTTTCAGGCTGCTGGTTTGCCCTGTGACCTCAATCTTCTGATGAATCTGAGAAGAGTTACTGATTTTCAGTTTGTTCGGATCTTTTCTTGTGAGAATGGGAGCGATGACTTCCAAGTTCTTCACGTGCTGAACCGGACACTAGAAGTTCTCATTATTTTTAAGAGAAAAAACCCCACCACCCTGATGGCGAATATCCAGTGACTCTCCTGATGGGCCTTGGGACTCTGTCCGAGTGCCCATCACTGTATCAATGACTTCCAGCTGTGTATCTCCAGCCCCGACTTATCCTTGGAGCTCTAGCTAAAATGGCCATCTGCCTTTGACCTCCCACCTGGAGGGCACAGGTGCCTCAAACACATCTCACACACACATTAACTTGAATTCACCATCTTTCTCCCCGAGACCCATCCGCAGTCCAAGTTTCCTATCTCAAGTGACTGGCATCCAGGTGCCCAAGCCAGAAATCTAATCATCCTTCTAGATGCTTGTTTCTCCCCACCCCACAGTTCCCATCAGCCACCGGGTTTCGAGGAGGTTGCAGCTGGTGGTTCATCACCTGGGGGTGGCTGACAGCCCTCAGCATCTCTTCCGTGGGTTGTCTCAGTGGCCTCCTCTTTGGCCCCTCTCAGCCATCCTCTACTCCTTCCCACCCCTACCAGGGAGATCCTTCCCCAAGACATTCACTCATATCCCTCCCCTGCACGCAAACCACCACTGGCCTCCAGGTGCAGGCAGGATAAACTCTGTTTCCCCCAGGTGACAACACAAGGCTAGGTGAGCCTTATACACGCTCTGTCCTCCAACTAGAATCCTTTCTGCGTTCCCAGCATGCTTCTCCTCCGAAACTGCTTGCTTCCCTTCTAGATGAGACCATGTGCTCTTACTCACTCCTGTGTGAGACTTAAGCAGGCAGGTAGAATATTCCAGGTCAAGGTAACACTTGCCTACCCATCCACCCCCTCCCCCATCCTGCCAGGCTCAGCTCAGCAGCCATCTCCTCCAGGAGGCTCTCCCTGTCTCCCAGACCTGGATGCGCTGCAGTGGTGCTGGGACGGTCGACCACTTGCTCTCCAGGAAGGAAGTCCTGATTTGCAATATTTGCCAGTTTCCACGGTGTAAATACTCCCACCATAGCCAACTTCATGCTACCAATGTGATATCTCTGAACTTGAGTTGGGAAGAGAAGTCCACCATCAGCTCTCCCCAGCTGACCTGAGTCAGCTCCAGCACATAACTGGTGGATGAGCCTCCTCTGGGCTCACATCACACCTTGTACAACCCTCCATCAAAGTATGGCTCACAAGGAAATGCTAAAAACAAAAGATGAAAAAACAAAACAAAACAAACAAAAAATCTCTAATGGCCCAACAGAAGGACAGATCGAAAAGCTTAGTTCTAATCCCCACTCAGTGCTTTCTTGGCTGTGTGACCTACAGTAAGTGACCTAGCCTCTCTGAGCCTCAGATTTGTTATCTATAAAGTGAAAAAAATTATATGTTCTTCCTAAGCTTGTATAGAAATTAATTGTAAAAAAATTGTAAAATCCTGTTAAGAAGTTAGAGGGTCAATCAAGGAGTAAGGAAGGACATTCTTGTGTTGAGAACCAGCATGGGGAGAGCAGAGAAGCAGGAGGGAAAGGATGTGTCCTCTTGGTTGGAGTGAACCTGTGAATCTGGAGCTGGAAGGCAGTGGGGAAGTCCAGGAAGGTGGCCTTTGGAGGGCAGTGTAAAGGGGCTGGACCTCATCCTCAGCCCTGGGAGCTTTGGGAAACTCAGAAAGAGAAATTGGATCAGATATCTTAGAAGCAGAGAGGCTAATCAGGAGCTGCCGGTGGTGGGGCACAGAGCTGGCCAGACGAAAGCCCTTTCAGAGGTTGGGGTGGATGCAATATGAGAGGAAGGGGTTGAAGACACGGGTGTTTGTTTTCTTCTCCAGAGAGCAGGTGACAGCTTTGAGTATCTTAATTATCAAGCTCAGGAGGCAAGAAGCTCACTAAGCATCATGGGAAATTCCCTGATCCAGCCAATAGGAGAAGAGCTCTGTCCTAGGGAAGATGATTTGATGCTAGAAACTAATCTATTGCATTTGCCCTGGAGAAAGATTTAACTTCAACTGGGTTTAAAGACCCCTCCTTCCTGGGCCCTCTATGGTCCTCTGCCCATTCTGTTTGTTAAGACTCAAAACCCCTGTGTAATCGAGGACTTTGCTACTCAAAAAGTGGGTATGGGCCCAGCAGCAGCAGCAGCGTCCCTTTGAAATGCAGAGTCATGGGCCCTAGCCCAGACCTGTAGCATCAGAATCTGCGTTTTAATCAGCCCCCCTGGGAATGGTGTGCACGGTGAGGCTTGAGAAGTGCTGGCTTAATGTCAGGCCCTTGTATTTCCATGACCTCAAACATTGTGAGTGCTCAGAAAGGACTGAAGAAGGACTGGCAGCTGGTGAGGGCTGCTGCAGGGGGACAGAAAAGAGAATCGGCAAGACTTGGTGGATGACTGGCTGAGGCGGTGGGAAGAGATGAGGGTCCAAGAGTGTTGATGCTGCCTTTTCAATAGGTTGAGCAGATAGTGGTTCTGAGCACCTGCAGCTCCTTTGTGAGCTGGACAAGAGCTCAGTTTTGGAAGGAGGCCAGGGTGGGATGGATGCCAGGCCACATGTGCATAAGGCACCTGGGCAACGTTCACGGCAAGGGGAGAGGGGCTGGAAAAGGGCCTGGGGACTCCTGTGTGTGGCAAGGGTAGGCTGGAAGGAAGAGTCCACCAGAGATGACCAGTCAGAGGGGCAGGAGGCCAAGGGCACAGAGAGTTCTTGGTCAACTGCCAAGTGCCAGCAGGAGATCAGAGAGGCAGCCTGGAAACCACCCTCTGCATCTGCTGACGGAGCTGCTGCTATCAAGCCATCTCAGTCCCTGGAACTACATGGACCCTGAGGCTCTTCTATCTCATAAACAAAACCTAGAAATTCAATGTTTCTTGAGTATTCTAACCTTGGTTACCAGCTTGAGTAAGTGAATCTCTGTCAGTTTAACCTGCAATTACAGATTTCTAATGGCTGTGTCAGAGAACAAGACCACTGTAATATTTATACTCAAAACTCTTCTAAAACGTCAAGGCCGTGATCATCATTTCCATCCTTGCTTTTATTTCTTCTTAGGGACTTTGCTGTATTTATGGCTTCTCCCCAGAGCTTCACTGATGGAATCTGGATACCCTTTCAGGTCTGTGATAATCTCCCAAGACAAGATGAGGTCACTGCATCTGGATGTTTGACCTTGGTCCTTGGCTAGGACACAGGGCTTGACTACCTCCCCTGGTGCGACACTTGGCTAATTAGCCGTTGCAGACATTCTCTGTGAACGCTCCTTCTTCTGGACAGCTGAGGGAGACCCCCATGCCGCGTACCTGAAGGAGCCTCGTCTACTCCGTGGTTCTGTGCGGCCACCACGAGGCAGCCCTTCTTTTCGGTGGTGCGGTTCCTGCCTCCCCACAGGCCTCCAGCCCAGGGCTCTGAGTTTATTCTCTTCTGATTACACAGATAAAGCAAACATGTCTCTCTAATTAGTTAACACCAATAAAAGAAACAAGATACACAAACCAACACATCCCAACATAATAAGCTCAATAAAAATTCAAACAAGTCATATGACAGTCACCTTTCTTATATTACAACCTTCTTTGAATGCATTATAGTAACATTTCTCTTCTGAGTATCATTACAGCCCTGGCCTTTTCCACAGTGAATTTATTCAAATAAACTATAATTATTTCCACTAATACTTTTTGATGCTTGTATTATTACAAGTTGGCTGGCATTGGAGAAGACTTTTGATTGTTCCATGGTCTCTCCCCTGCTTCCCTAATATTTCTGGGGGCAGCCTTAATTCCTGGCCACAACAGGGCATTCTGGATCATTCAAATTTTCTTTTCCAAAGAATACTGTTTTTTCTTAGGGGAAGAGGTCTTAGAAACCAGCATCTGGACAGTAGGGTGCTCCTGAGACTTGGGGTAGCAGGCCAGGGCTACCGTTGCTTTTAGGTCACTCTTGCCAGAAACAAAGCTGGAAATACCTATTTTTAAGTCTTAAGTTTACAATTAATTCTTTAAGTCTATGATTTTGTTAACAAAAGTTAACAATACTGTTGTCATCAATCCTATATTGATGGGATTTGGCCACAAGCAGGTCACCATGACACTGGCGAGAGCTTCCATCCTTGGTAAGGGACAGGGACCAGATGAGAACAGGCAAGAGGGACTAGGAAGGGAAGGATCAGAAACAGCCAAGTGGAGGGGACTCTTGACAAATGTGGTTGAAGGCTGGAGAGAATTGGAGGTAGTAATGGGATAAAAGGAAGGGCTTTGTTTTCCTTTCTTTTCCTTTTTAATTAAAATAGGAGAGGCTCCAGCTTTCTTATGGGTGGAGCAGAAAGTGCCTGTAGTGAAAGGTTGTATCAGTTAGGATTCTCTACATACTGGAAAAAGAATCCAGCTTATCTGGTTAAAGCAAACTGTATAAGGAGAAGTTGAAGGGCCAATCAGATCAGGCCCACATTGGCCCCAGGGATGTCAAGTTCCCCCAGATATGTCCCAGGGCTCGGCTTCCCTGGTGGTGGGCTCTATTCTGAGATAGGCTCTCCCCTTGTGTGGTAGTGGGACACCATAAGGCTCTAGTCTGCGTGCTCCCCACTCCTCGCCCAGAAGAAGGAGAGTACACCAGACCCCACACAGAAGAAGGAAGACACCTTCTTCCCCCAGACTTCAACAAAAGCCCCAGGATGGCCAGGCTGTGCTTCCTGGGCAGCACTTTACAGATGGGTAAACTGAGGCCAGTGCAGGGCAGGCCTGTGGGCTCTTCCATCCTTGTCATCCCCTCCCCTGCAGCTCCTCCAGATTAGACAGGATTTGGCCTCAGAGTCCATCCAGGGCTTGGGGTTTGGCAAACTCCAAATTCCAGTCTCTGCCCATCTTAACATGCTCTGTGAGCTTGGGCCAAGTTCCCATCTCAGCCTCAGTTTCCTCATCTGTAAGACGGGGTGATGACAGCAGGCCCTCAGAGGGCTTGTGTGAGGTTAATCAAGCTGCCAGGAGGCAGATTCTTCTGGGAGAGTCAGGAAGCGCTTGTGGGGCTGAGCATAGCCCAAGAGATGGGCTTTCCAGAAGAAAGCCATTGGGTTCTCAGTTCTGGATTGAAAAAAAAAATTCTCTGCATATCCAGGGGCAGGTCTCTGCTAGGTGTTGGCTTGTATTTACTACTTCTCTCTACCGTGTGAATCTCACTTTTTCCCAAGGTGAGGGAGGGAGGTGGCTCAGCCCTTAGATAGGCAATGGATCCCCAGAGATTTAGAACATTGTTTTATTCTCATTTTTACTGTTACCTTCTATTCTAGGCTAGTGATAGTGGTACCCTGTCTAGTGCAGGAATATAAAGTTTCCTTTTAAAATACTTTCATTGGAATGAAAACACCAATATAGAGAAGAAGTATTGTGACTGTTACCAGAGGTGAAAGGTTCATTCATTCCAAACACGTTTGTTGAGTGCCTGGTTACTCTGTTCCAGACACTGTTCCAGGGGAGGACACAGCAGTGAACAGGTTCAGCAGGAACCTCTGTTCCAGGGCAGGGGACTGGCAATAAAATAAATGCACAAGTGAAACATGAAGCACGTCACACGGTGATGCTAGTAAGTGTATGGGGGGAATCGAAGAGGGAAGGCAGTGCAAGACAGGCTTGGAAGAGGCTTCAAAGAGGAAGGTCAAGGAAGCCTCACTGAGAAGCTGACATTGAAGCTTGAACCTGAACGAGGTGAGAGAGTGAGCAGATATGTGGTCAAGGTTTTCCAGGCAGAGGAGTGGCAAGAGCAAAGGTAGTGACTGGGGAAGGGGTGAGAGCCAGCAAGGCCCGTGTGGCTGGGCAGAGTCTGGCCAATGGAGATGGGGTCAGAGTGCAGGGGTGGGGGCTTTTCCTCTGGGTCCAGTGAGGAACCACTGGAGGGAGTGACACGGAGGAGGGAGGTGATCTGGACCTAATTCTACCATCATCCTTCTGGCTGCTGTTTGGACAAGGGGTTGGAGGAGGCAGGAACACCAGTGAGAGGAGGCCTCTGCATTCTGCCTGGGGAGAGGCTGGTAGCTTGGACAAGGGGGTGGGGTGAGAAATGTCAGATTCTGGATGTATTTTCAAGGTGGAGCAGATGGGAATTGCTCTTGGAGTGGATGTGCAGTATGCATATGGCAGGCAGAGAATGGAATCTGGTTTTTGGCCTGAGTACCTAGAAAATGGAGTTTTCGTTAACTGAAATGGGGAAGGTGCAGGAACAACTTTGGAGGAGATGATCAGGATGTTGGATGGAACAAGATAAAAGATGCCCCCAGCACACAGATCTGTGAGTCTAGGGAGAGGTCCAGGCTGCTGGACACATTTGAGTGTCATCAGCTGATAGAAGCCTCCAAAGCCATGTGTCAGGGTGACAGCATTAGGACAAAGAGTATGGAAGGACCAGAAGATCAAGAGCTAAACAGGGGCCATCACAACTTTTAGAAGTTTGGGGTGGGGTAGGGGTGCGCTGCTGCAAAGGAGAATGGGGAGGTCACCAAGGAAGAGGAGGAGAACCAGGCAAGTGTGGTGTCTAAGAAGCCCTGAGAGGAAGATGCTTCAGAGAAGAGGGAGTGGGCAGCAGTGACAAATACTGCTAGAGGGACCAGTAAGACAAGGACGGAGACTCAGGATTGGATCCAGTAACATGGACATCACTAGGGACCCAAAATGACAGATTTGGGGGATTGGTGGGGAGAGGGGCGAGAGCCTGATTAGATGGGTTTTAAAGGAGAAGGAGAGAAGAGAGGCTGCAGGCAGCCTGAAAGAACAACTCTTGGAGGATTTTTGCTGTAAAGAGAAGGGGGAAAGTGAGGCAGCAGTAGCTGGAGAGGATGGAAGGGTCATAAGAGGGTTTTTCCCCCACTCTCTTGTTTTAGTTTTAGGGTAGGAGAGGTAACAGCATGTGAATTGATGGGAATGACTGGGGAGAGGGGAGAGAAGGCAGAATCACTGGGTCAGTGTTGGCTTGAAGGGTGAGATCTTGTGGACAAGTGGAGGGGGCTTCCAGGCCAGCTGGGCCAGTTCAGCCTGGTCCCCAGAGGGAAGGGGAGGTTGGGAGCCATCTCAGGTGGTGGACAGATACGTGGTGGAAGCTAGTGGGCATTTCTTTTTGATTCGTTCATTCAAAGGATAATTATCTGGCATCTATTAAGTGCCAGACTGTTCCTGGGGCTGGGATAAAGTGTTTGCATTTTCCCCAGAAGCCTGGGCTCTGGTCATCAGCTGATGGGTGAGGAGGAAGTGAGGACAAACAGCAAGTTTGCAGTGGACCAGGAGGAGAGTGAGAGGGGAAAGGACAAAGCAGCGAAGGTTGTGAGGGTAAAACACTGGGTGATGCAGGCAAAACGCTTAGCACGGGTCACGCTGTGTTGGGGGGAGGGGGTACAGTGGCCTCAAGCAGGCCCAGCTCAAATACTGATACTGTGCCTTCTCAGTTGCTTGAAGCTGAAGTTACTTAACCCCCTGAGCCTCATTTTTCTCATCTGTTAATTGGGGGGAATGGGATTATAAATCTGTAGAGTAGGCGGCAGGGAGGCCCGGGGAGCGTTTCATACCTGTTAGCCCGCGGGCTGGTGATGGTCCAGCGCCTGGCGGGCGCCGGGAGCGGTGAGGACTCGCGGGCCGGGGGATCAGGGACCCCGGAGCGGAGGGGCGGGGCGGGACGGCGCTGACCACGCCCCGGGCCGGAGAGGCGGCGCTGCCTCCCGCAGGGCTCCCTCTGCCCTCCCGCCTCCTCGCCGCCCGCGCGCCGGCCCGCGGGGCCCGGTTGTCCTCCGCCCGGAGCAGCGGGAGCCGGAGGTACGGGGGCCCGCGCCGAGGGTGCAGCTGGGCGAGCTCTGGGACGCGGACCTGGGGTGCCCGGGGCACCGGTGGGGAGAGGCGCTCCGAGAAGGAAGGGGTAGGGGCTGCGGAGGAGCGGGGAGGGCTTGGTCGCCGCCCGCCTGGGCCACCTGTTCCGGAGGGACGTTTGTGTGCGCGCCAGCTGGGCGCGCTGGTCCCCTGGCCGCCGCCGCCGCCTCCTCCCCAGATTCGCCCGAAGTTGAGCGCAGTGGCTGGACCGGGAGCCCGGCCCGCAGTGGGGAGAGCGCGCCCGGCCCCGGAGCCCTCGGGGCAGCCCCGCCCGGGCCCGGCCCCCGCAGTGGGAGAGAGGGGCCGTGGGGGCAAGAAGCCCGAGTGCGGGCTCCCCCTGCCCGCGCGGCGCCCTGGCGCGAGGCGCTCCGCCCTGAGGGGCATGGAATCGCCTCGGGCCGCCTCGCCGCCGGCTCCGCTCGCTCCTGGCCCCGGAGGGAACGCGGCTGGGGAGAGAGGTGGGGAGCGGCCGGCTGAAGGGGAGACCGCCGGGGCTGGAGGCGTCCCCTGGGCCTCTAGGGGTGCGGAGGCTTTGGACGTGCGGAGAAGGGGGAAGGAAGGGCCTCCAGGTGGAGGGGCTGCGTGGGTCCGACCTGGGAAGTGGGGAAAGTCGGGCCCAAGCACTCCCTGTCAGGGTCCTGATCCGCAGACCACCCCCTCTCCGGCGTGCTTCTCTCCCTCTCTCTTCTCCGGATGGGAAAGTTGAGTCCGAGTGGGAGCTGCGGTGTGCTTGGGAGAGGCTCTGGCTGGGAGGTCCACTCTGAGTCCACTGCCCTTCCTGCTAGGGGAGTCTCCTGGCCTCAGTTTCAGAATCTGACACCTGCGGGGAGAAGGTCCCACCTCCTTGCCGGACTCAGCTGAGCCAATAGCTCTGAGAGGGTTAAAAGCCACCTCCCCTACCCCCATCCTTTCTCAGGTTCAGGACACCCTTTCTGTCTCCTCCAAATACTGAGTGACTGCTCTGTGAAAGCCCCTTGGGGTCTCTGGAAGCCCTTCATCAGAACACCCTGGAGCACTGCGGTGCACCCATTCTGGCTCCCTGCCCCTCCCCAACTTCTCCAGTTGCCCAAGGACTTCCCCTTTGTTACCTCCTCCCAAAGAAGGGGGAGCCACCCTGCCCAGGGTGACGAAGCAGGGCCCAGGCTGGCCAGGACTATCCCCTCCATGCCCATGCCTGCACTCCGTGTTCCCACAGCGAGGTCCTCTAGGAGAGTCTGCAAATCAGGCCCAAATAAAAAAGAAAAGGAGAATCAAGATGGAACCCCATCCATTGTTCAGTCTTCTCCCAGACACATTGCTATTGCATTGGGTGCCTGTCCCTGCTTGTCTGCTAGGGCGTCTCAGTATTAGAGAACAAACTCCGAAGTGGAAATTCTTTAAAATGTGTTTTGTTTCCTTGTACCCATCGAAGCCCTGCAGCTGCCTGGGCTAGTGGGCTTGCTCCCGGTGAGTGCGAGGGTCCCACGTCCCCAGTGTGTGCAGGGTTGGCAGAATCTTTCAAGGTGACTTACTCAGAACATCAGGAAGTTGTGACCCACCCCATCACTGAATCTGTCTGAGCCAGCAGCTCCCAAAATCCCTCCCCCAACCCCTTCCCCCAGCTGCTGCACTTCCAGCTGGGTTAGGGGATGGCTCCACCTTCCACCTGGCCACCCAAGCTGTGCAGGCTGTGCTCTCTGGAATGCATTTCCCCCCCCCCCCACCCCCCCGCCAGGTACCTTCTAGGTGTGTCCTCGACTCCTGTTGGTTGACCTGCATTTCATTGTCTCACATCTGCTCTCCAGATTGGAAGATCCTGGAGGGAGGAAACTTGCCTGAAGCCCAGTGCCCAACCTGACACAGAGTAGGTGTTCACGATATTTTGCTTGAATGAATTAACAGAAAGAAGGAGAAAGAAATTCCATATTCACGTTGCTTGGGAATAACTATTGTTAAAATTTACTTTTTTGTCAGGCTTTTTAAAAATCACTTTGGTACATATTTAAATATCTTGTCCATATAAATGTTTCAAATTCCTCACCTTTCTCAAACATTATTTTTTAATATTTTTCAATGCTTAGGTATTGTTACATCATATTTAGTTATTGGATCTCATTTGACATTTAGGTTTGGGATTTTTAAAAAATATTTGGCTCTTTTAGATTATATTACATGGAGTTTATACATAAACTTATACACTGCCAGATTTTTTTCTGGAATGGAATTACCTGGTGGTCAGTGCATATGAACCTCTAAAATGGTCACACCTAGAGCCAGCCAGCTGGCTCTCCAGAGGGCCTGTACCATTGCGTACTTCCTCCGGCTGTGAATGTGCATTTCTCGTTATTTCCTGGAAATACTGGGTCAAAGAGTGTGAACATCTAGGATCTTTGTGTGTCTCTTAGTTATTTGTTTGAGCTCATCAGTGAGATATTTGCCCCTTGTCTGGTCTCTTTGCAGCAAAGATCTTCTCCCAGGTTATCATTTGGCTTTATTTTTGTTGCGTGATGGTGTGTGTATTTGAGGAGTGCATTTTTAATTTTTATTTTACTTTATCTGTGTGTGTGCTTTTCGATAAGGGAGACTTGGCTGCATTTTTAAGCTGATGGGAAAGAGCCAGAAAAAGGAGTGGCTGCAGCTCCCCACTCCCCCAGAGAAGGAAGGGCAGGCTAATAGAATGAGGTCCCAGAGGATGCAGGAGGTAGGAGGGGTCTGGAACTGGTCCAGAAGGACCTTCTGAGCTGGTGAGGACAGGAGGCGTGAGGGAGGGCGCTGGGAGGGCACCTTATGAATTGGCTTTGATCTTCACAGTGGAGAGAGTGTTCTGGACCTGGGTCCCCAGCTCCCTGTGCTGTTTGCCAGCCTCATTCCCTTGAGCTCTCCCTGCTTCCCTGGGAGGTAGCAGGTGTTTATCACCCTCCACTGACAGACTCCAGAGGGTGGGGAAGTGCCTTGCTTAGGGTCAGTCAGGTGATGAGTGGCAGGGCTGGCTCCCCCAGCACTAACGGCAGGCCTCTGGGAATCACTTTCCTCTCTGAGCCTCCATCTCCAGTAGGCATCAGGAAGCAGTGTCCATCTTACTCTCTCTCACTTGGTGAGTGAGTGTCCCTTCCTCTCCTGTCTGCCTCTGTTTGTCTTCCCTCTGGACAGAAACCAGTGAGTCCGGAGCTTCCAGCTCCACAGAGTCAGCCAAAGGACTAGGAGAGCCCCTTCCCTTCCTGGCCGGTGCCGCACACCCTCCCCTGTGCCCACACTGGAGCAGGAGCCAACTCCAGCAGGAGCACACAGCCTTCTGGATATCACACCTGTGCAAAGTCTGAGTTGCTAGGTGGACAGTCACGTGACAGTACAACCGGCAAAGTGGTCTTCACATTCCGTGAACAGGCTTGATTTGAAAGAGCAGAAGCCATTGTCCCAGATACAGAGCCCAGACAGCCTCCCCCCTGACCCTACAGTTGTGTGTAATTTTTATTTGCTTCTTCCTGCCGGTCTCCAAGGCAGTCCCCCTGGGTCGAGGGCGGGCTTCCATCGGCTGAACCTCTGCTAGGTGCCAGACAGTGTTACCTGATCTGTTTTACCCTCTGGGCCATCCTGTGCTGTCATTCCCGCTTTACAGATCAGGAGACTGAGACTCAGAGTCAAGAGCCTCTTCTTGACCGCAGTGGGATCTGAGCCCCCGGCCGCAGTGGCCTGCCTGACCTGAGCCCTGACGAACTTGGCGGGACTGCAGGCAGACTCCTTTCACCTGGCAGAGGGTGTTTGAATCCCAGCTGTGCCTCCGTTTCCTCAACTCTTAAACTGTAGTTCATAACGAGAGGACCTGCCACACATAGCTATTGGGAGAATTAAACCAGTTACTGAATGAAACCTGCTTTGACTAATGGCTGTGTGTGGTAAGCCCTCAGAAAAGATACACTATTGTTATTATTAAACCAAAATGACCCCATGCCTGCCAGGGAGCTTTTAATAAATGTTGACTCAACCACATCCAACCCTTCCTGTGACGAGGATGGGAAGGTGAGCCCGTCCTGACATGGAGAAAACTTGGGCCTTTTGGATGCCTTTGAACCCTTCTTTTTTTAATTATTAATTAATTTAGGGGGGAGGTAATTAGGTTTTTATTTATTTATTTGTTTGTTTGTTTATTTATTTATTATTTTAATGGAGGTACTGGGGATTGAACCCAGGACCTCGTAAATGCTAAATACATGCTCTACCACTGAGCTGTACCCTTCCTGCTAAACCCTTCTGGACACAAGTGAGGGATCTGTATCTAAAACCTTAAATTACATTTCCTTTGACCCAGGGGGTGCATTTCTAGGAACCAGTCCTATGGAAGTCATTAAGGATGTGTTCAAAGATGTAAGTGCTAAGATGCTCACCATGGGTATTGTCCATGTAAGCCAGAAGACAGAAGTCACGTTTCCAGGAGCCAAGATGGGAACAAGGTGAAATGAAGGATGGCACTGCCGGGTGACAAGGTCCAATGTAGCCCCAGAAAGTCAGGGTGTAGAGCTGAGTTTATAGACATACTATGAAGGACATCGCGTATATTTCCAAACAATTTTATTCAGGTGTGATTTACAAGTCATTGCAAGCATCCAGTCCGATGAGTTTTAGGAAATGGGTCTGGTAGTGCAGCTACAGGGCCCCTGTGTATTTTTCAGTGAAAAATAAAATGAGGCATAGAACAGTGTGTGTAATAGGATCGCCTTTTGTGCGTCTCCTGCCCGCGGTTCTGTGTAAACACCGCTCTGTGAGTGGGGGCGTGGGTATCACACTGGGAAGGACTGGGAAGAATAAAGCAAAATGCTGACACGTCACATGCCCTCGCCTCATCTTCAGTGGCTCCACACTGTCTACAAGACAGAGAGCAAAGCAGGAGGTGTCACTGCGGGGTGGGGACTGGACATCTCCCCAAACCTGCAAATACACGTCAGCCCTCGTAAGACTGGGAGCAGGCAGCCCCGCCAGCTGTGCTCTGTCTGCATATACATCGTGGAAATACATAGACAACAGTCAGAGGTATGAAGAAAACCACAACAGCATTTTGGTGGATACTTAGCAAATGGCAATTTATCTTACCTATTGTGGTTAGGAGGTTGCCGGGCAGGGGAAGGTGGAGGGACATTTTGGAAGAGGGAAGCACATGTTTCGGAAACTTGGAATTCCCAGAGCTGGTGGGCTTGAGCAATAGGGAGGAGTTGGTTTTGCTTTAAGGTTTTCACCATCATTTGCAAAGGCATGGAGGGTATTGTGACAGCTCACCTTCACCCCTCCCCACTCATCTGGTGAGCACACATTTATGATGTGCCTGCTGTGTGCCAGGCCCTCCCTAATTTAATGCCATTTAGAGTCTCAGGCAGGGTGGACAGTGTCTGACACAGTGCCCACTTTCCTCTGATCCCAGTTCACTCCAAGGCCAAATTCACCTTAGTCATTCCCCATAGGACTCACCCTGGGGCTCTGAAGGTCTGCCCGGGTCTAGGCTGTGGGTGAAATGCACATACACACACACACACACCTTTGGAAGGTAGCCACGAACTCCTACCGTGTGCCAGTGTATGCAGCAATGGGGACCCAGTCCACTGGGACAAAATCCAGGTGACCTTCTGGAGGTGGCTGCTCTACTCACCTAGGTCAGAGCAGACTGAGGAAGGAGGGTCTGAGACTTGGGGACAGACATACCTGTGTGCAAATCCTGCCTCCCACCTTTACTAGCCAAGCAGCACCTTTCCTCTGCACATTAGTTTTCTGTCTATAAAAGGGGCCACCGTGGTGGACTTGAAGACACAGTAAGGTGAAGGACGAGCAATGCCTCGTAGGGCACCTGACATGTGGTGTGTTCTTGGCAGACAGCAAACTTCCCTCCTCTTATGGTTAGGAAGTTCCTGGGCAGGGGAGCATGGAAGGACATTCTGGAAGAGAAATTAGCATGATGCAGAAACCTGGAATTCCCGGAGCCTGATGGTTTGAGCAATACAGTGGATGTCAGCTTGGCTGGTCTGGAAGTCTTGGGCCTGGAGAGGGGCAGGGCTGAAGGGAAGTGCCCACAAGGCCTCAGCAATGTGGGGTCTGGGAGCCTGCTTGGAGCTGAGGCAGTAAGCCAGGGAGAGGAGGCTGAGGTGGTTGGTCCCAGGACAAAGAGACAGCGAGATGGAGAGAGCTGATCTGGGCTGTGGCCGTGGCACCAATGAGGGAGTGGTGGTGGTGGGGGGTCTGTTCAGAGAGGGGCTCTCCCCCTATTTCTCTGCCCTGCACCTCCCTCCCTGGATTATCACAACAGCCTCATAACTGCTTTCTTGTTGCCACACGTCCCCTGTGGTTCAGTCTCAAAATGCAGCCAGATCTTAAAGATTTCTTTAAATCGTAAGTCACCTGGTAGCCCTTTCCTCCTCAAAATCTCTCAATGGCACCCCCTCCCAATCAGCAATCCAATCCTCCAGTGTCCCTCAAGGGCCCCCCATGGCCCAGTGTCCCCTTATCTGTCCTGTCTCCTCTCCTGGTACCTTCATCCTCCCAGCTGATCCATCAACACCTCAGGCACACATGCCCCAGGGCCTTTGCACTTACTGATTTCCCTCCCTGGACACACTTCCCCCAGATATCCATATGGCTTGTGCCCTCATTTCCTTCCAGTTGCTGCACAAATGTCAGCTTTTCAGAGAGACCATCCCTAACCATTCTGTATAAAGCGTCACCCCACCTCCCAGTCCAGTTTCCCTGAGAGCAAATGTGTGGGTGTCCAGACTCATGGTGACTTACAGCTCCCTCAGCTGAGCAGAAAGCTCAAGGAGGGTGACTTCACCCTGCTCCTGAGAAACCAAGCCCAGGCTCTACTACAGAGCTGGACTGACTGGGAGGGAGGGCGAGATGGCCTTGACCCTCCGAAGAAAGGAGGGTCTGAGACTTAGGGGCAGACATCCCTGGGGGCAAGTCCTGCTCCTGCGTTTCTTCAGCTGAGCAGTATTGGGAAGGTCACCTTTTCTCTCCTGGGACTGGTGAACACCCAGGTATTTTAATATGAAGGTTACAGCATGTGACCTTATTTTGTACCCTCAGGATGGTGAGGCAAGACACACCAGTTACACTTTCTTAACCTTTGTAATCTGCATCCACTCAGGGTTTACAGTTTGCAGATGCCACTGCCCTGGGCTGCTTACCACATTTGATCTTGACTTTCTGGGCAGTTTAGGGATCATTTATTCATTCAGAAAATATGTACTGAGCACCTATTATGTGCTAGGGTCTGTGCTGGCCACGGGGGACGAGACAGTGAGTGGCCTTGGGCCCTGCCCTCTGGGAGCTGCTGCTGTTTTCCATGTGTGTCAGTGTCACTGTGTATTTAATCAGTCCCTTCAAGAAAGACCTTGGGTTGTTTCCAGTCATTTGCAATTGCCAACAAACCTGTGACTGGTACAAATATCACTTATCTGTAGGATAAATTCAGAGTGGGCTTGCGTGGTGAAAGGGTAACTGTATGCGCAGGACCATTTGGCCTGCCTACCAGCAGTATATGGAGTGCCCGTTTCCTCACAGCCTTGCCAGAAGAATGTGTTGTCAAAGTTTTGGATTCTTGCCCATCTGACAGGTGAGAGATGCTATCTGAGTATTTTGACTTGCGTTTCTCTTACCTACAAAAAGCTCCCTGATCTTGCTTACCTGTTTTGCGTGTGTGTGAACTGTCCTTGGACCATTTTCTTTTGGACTCTTGGGTTTTTTCTCCTTGATGTGTGGGATCTCTTTATATGTAGAAAAATTAGACTGGGGATCTGAGAGGCACAGAAGTTATCCCAGGTTGTCACTGGTACTTTGACTTTCTTGGTGTTTGCAGGAAGGATGTGGAGAAGTTTGTTCTTTCAAGGAGTCAGGTTTATTCATCTTTTTTTTTTTTTAATGGCTTCTGGATTTCACACATATTTAAGAAAACCTTCCCAACTCTAAGGTTATAAAGGAATTCACCGATGTTTTGTTCTAAACGTTTATTATTTTACATTGAGAGTTTATCCTGGGGCGTGTTCTAAGATATGAACCCAGCTGATTTTTTTCCCTAGTGGCTATTCCACTTGCCCAACACCTGTATTAAAAGATCTTTTTTTTTTTTTTTGCTTTACTGATTGGAGAGGCTGCCTTTATTGGATATGCAAGAACCATATTATTTCTGTGATTTATTTTGTTTCATTACCCTGTCTGTTCATATGCTAAGACTACGTATTTTTAATTATTGGGGCTTTATAATATATTTTAATGTCTAAAAGACTAGTTCTTCCTCGTGTGCGCCTCCTTCTCAAAGTTTTCCTGTAGATTCTTGCTTGTTTATATTTCAAGATGAACTTTAGAATCAATTTGTCTAATTCCAGAATCCCATGCAATTTATAAATGGGCTTAAAGAAAATCTACATCTTTATGAGGCTGAATCTTCTTTCCAAAAACATAAGACAGCTTTTCTATTTGTTCAAGTTTAGTTTGTGCTTTCAGTGGCTTTGAAATTTTCCTCACATGAATATTGAACATATTTTGTCAAGTGTAACCCCAAGTATTGTGGTGGTGGTGGTTGTAAGTGGGCGTCTTTTCCTTTCCTTTCATCTTCTGCTTGTAACTGCTTGTTGTTTATATTTCTGTGTGTGTGTGTGTGTGTGTGTGTCCCACCATCTTACAGTATTTTTTTATACTTTTTTCTCTCTTTTTTTAAAATTGAAATGTAGTCAGTTACAATGTATCAATTTCTCATGTCCAGCACAGTGTCCCAGGCATGCATATCTATACCAGTATTTCTTTTTATTAGTAGTAGCTTTTCAGTGGTTTCTCTTGACTTCCCCAGGTATACATTAGTACCATATGACAATAGCAGTAGTTTTAACTTTTTCTATTCAATTTTTATATCTCTAGTTTCTTTTTCTTGCCGAATTGCTTCAGTGTCCACGATGGTGCTGGGCACCTTTGTCTTTTTCCTGTCTTCAACAGGAGTTCTGTCACATATGAAGCTGTGTACGCATGCTCCCCAGAGTATGAAGCTGGCTCCTGGCTTTGATGTTGATATATATAATTTTGTTAAGAAAGTATCCATTGATTCCTAATTTATCCAGAAAGGGCGTTGGAAGTTTTGTCAAGTGCTTTATTAGCATTTTTTGAGGATGACAGTAAGATTTTTCTCCTTGAATCTTGAATATGATAAATTATATTAATGATAGACTTATATTGAGCCATCCTTGCATTCCAGGAATAAATCCCACTTGGTTTTGATGCTTCATTCTTTTAATGTGCTGCTGAGTTCTAGTTATTTGTTTTATTCTAGTTATTTGATTTTTACAATAATATTCATAAGTGATATCAGTCAGTAGGGTATCTTGTGCAATCTTTGTCAGGTTTTGGTATCTATGTTATATTTTAAATTTCTTTTAAGTTTTCCTTCTCATATTTTACTATTGAACAGTTTTAAAAGCATTGGAATTTTCTGTTATTTAAGTTTGCGAGATTCCCCTCTAAAAATGTCTTGCCCTGTTGCTTTTATTTCTTATTGATCTTTTATAATTCTATTTCTTATGTGAAAGTTGGCCTGTCCAGACTGTCTGTTCTGGGAACAGTCTTGATATATTACATTCGTCTAGAAATTATTTTTTTCAGGTTTTAAATTTTATTTGCAAAGTACTCTCTTTTGATTAAAAAGAAAAAGTTTTCCTCTACTTCTTTGGTAACTTTCCCATTTGGCATTTCTTAGTTTGCATAGGATGCTTTATCCTGTTCCTTTTACTCCCCTTTTTTCTTAATTAGGCTAATGGTGATTTATATATATTTATTGAATTTTTTTCCAGAGAGCCAGCTTTTGGCCTTATTTCTTAGTTCTACTGCTTATCTGTTTCTTAGTTTATATCTGCTTTAATCTTTCTTAATTCTTTCCTTATTCTTTCTATTTATTTTATGGGGTTTTTTTTTTTTTAAACATTTTTAGACTGGTGTTTTCTTTCTTTATTGTTATCTGTCCTGTTTTACTTGTCACATGTATTGGAGGCTATAAATAGTCTTCTGATTATTTCTGCAGCTGTAGCCTATAGATTTAGATTCATGATAGTTTGATTATGGTTGTTTTCTAGAAATCCTACAAATTAAATTGTGTTTTCCCTTTTAATTTCCTGACTTAAATTAACTTTTAATCATATGGCCTTATGATTATAAAATATCTATTTTTTTATATTTTTGGATATTGTTGAGGTTTTTAATTTTCACAAATGTTTCATCAGCTCTTCAAAAGAAAGTGCAGCAGGGAACTATATTCACTATCTTGTAAGAACCTTTAATGAAAAAGAATATAAAAAGGAATATATGTATGTATATACAAGACTGGGACTTTGTGCTGTACATCAGAAACTGACACATTGTAACTGACTGTAATTCAATTTGTTTTTTAAGTGCATTATCTATGATTAGGATGGAGAGTTTGACGCAGCCTAGTACCTTCTGATTATTTTATTTAGGTCTTCGGAATTCTCATATATGTTTGATCTACTTGGGTCTTGGGCTGAGAGAGGTAAATTAAAATCTGTTATTAGTGTGTTTCAATCTAGTTATCCTAATATCCCTGTAATTTCATCTTCCTGAAAATTGCTGCAGTGTTCTTGGTGATTGTGAATTACACCATTTAGCATTACAAATGGTCCTTCTCTGGCTCACTTAGTGATGTTTGTTTTCAATTCTGTTGTCTGATATGAAGGTCATGGCCTCAGCTTTGTTTTTGTTCATATTTATCTTTAAACCTTTGCTCATTCTTTTACTTTTAACCATTCTAAACCACTTTTTTGATGTATGTGTCTTGAATACAGGATAGAGTTGGGTTTTACTTCGGATTGAAACTAAAAATCTTTCTCTTTGTAAAGATAAGTGAGTTAAGTCTATTTATATTTATCGATAAGACAGATGTCTGTTATCTGTTCAGTCATATTGTGTACGTATGTACGTAAATATGTCTTGGTGCATTTGAGAGGACTATATCCTTTATTCTTTTACTGTATGGTCTGTTTTCTTTGCTTTTTTAAAAAAATTAGTCCTGATATTTAGGAAAGCTTGTATATTTGTTCTAGTGGCTACATTTATATTTATCTTTTATGTAATACTCTCAGTTCCTTCTTTCTTTAGATGATATCTATTTCTTTTCTATGAAAAACAATAAATTTAACTTGTTTCTTCTTCATCCTCCCCCTTCTCTTGTCACCACCCCATTTCAGCTGGTACTGTGTTGAGTGATTAAGGCATATATTCTTTCCATCCCAGTGCCTCTAGAAGCTCTTGGTCAGATGGTGTTCTTGTGTTGCTGCTGTCTGTTTATACAATGACATGCAAACCTGAAGAGGTGTCCACAACTTGGAAGAAAATTCTGGAGACAAGAGTGAAGCACTCTTTTAAGAATTGGTTTCAGGACTCCTCTGGCTACCAAAATTCTCAGATGCTCAAGTGTGTTATATAAAATGGACTTGATGGTACCATGTAGGAAAACAGACATCGGTGACACTGAGTTGAAGTCATTCAGAAGAATCAGGTTTTATGTGTGGTGAAGTTTCAGGAACATCTTGCTCAATTTATTTCACTTATTTTCCTTTTTATGTATGCACAGAGGCATGATTGGTGCTTTAAAAATCTGACCAAAACATTCTTGCAAAATAAAAATTCTGCATAACAAGGAAGGAAAGCGACATCACTTAGGCAGCATTTTCATTTTTTAGCAGCATGTAGCATAAAGATGCATCTTATTAGATGCAACAAAATTGGGTAGTATTACCCTTCTCACTGTCACCTTTGTACTTTAAATATGCTTGAACTTTGACTACTTGATATTTTAGCTTTTACCCCTAGCAATGAAAGATGAGGCCACCACTGAGTTGTTCTGTTTTCCACCTTCTTTCAGCCTGGCCTACCAATTTTTTGTTTAGTTGTATCATTTTTACATTGTCTGACTAGATAACGTTGTCATTCCATTCTGTCATCCTTATTCCTACCTCTTTTGGGGAGAGGGGGAGGGGAGTAGTGAGGGAGGCGAGCTCAAGTCAAATATATTCGGTCCTGTTACTGAAGTTGTTCCAGGCACCATTTGGTTGGCTGTGTTTCTTCCTCAGTTTTCCTCATCGGAACAATATCATTTAAGCTACCTCATACTTAGAAACTATTGCTATGTGACCTTTATATTTAAAAGAACAGCTTGGCTGTACGCTGTGTATCTATGAGTTACACATCTACAGATTCAACCAACCATGGATGGAAAATATTAAAAGAAAAAAAAAATTCCAGAAAGTTCCAAAAAGCAAAGCTTGAATTTGCTGCAGACCAGCAACTATTTACACAGCATTTTCATTGTATTAGGTATTATAAATAATCTAGAGAAGATTTAGAGTATACGGGAAGACGTGCCTAGCTTATATGCAAATATTACGCCATTTTATATCATGGACTTGAGCATCTATGGATTTTGGTAGCTGCGGGGGCCCAGGAACTAATTTCCCAAGTGAATACCAAGGGACAACCATTTATTCATCTTTAGCTCAAAACTTTCTTAACTTAAGGATCCTGTGGGTGTTGCTCTACTATCTTCTGTCATTGAAGATCTGCTGAGAAATCTGACCCAAGCCTGATCCTCTTTCCTTCATATGGCTTCATCTTTTTGTGTAGCTGCCCAAAGATTTATTTTTATGTCTTTAAAGTTCTCGTCATTTTATTAGAATGTGTCTTGGGATTCACCATTCTGGGTCACTGTTCTCTAGGGCATGGGGTACCTTTACAATTCATGAAATCAGGCCTTCCATTATTTCAGGAAATTTTTCCTGAATTGTAATTTTAAGTATTTCTTCTGGTCAATTGTTCTAGTTTTCTTCTTTGGAAACTCCAGTTATACCCTTGTTGGATCTCCTTTACGTATCTTCTCTTTGTTCATTTTCTTGAGTTCTTTGTTCTCTTTGATTATTGCTGTTTGATTTTGTTCACTTTTCTCATTTTAATCTCTATATCTCTTACTGTATTTATTTTTATTTTTTAACACCTTTACTGTGATATGGTTCCTGTACAGTAAACTACACATATTTTAGATGTACAATTTGATGAATTTTGATAGATGTCTACGCCAATAAAACCACGACTACAATCAAGACAGCTAACATTTCCATCATTCCCCAAGAGGTGCAGTTTTTGAATTTCCAATTTATCCCTTCCTACCCACTATATCCCCTGATAACCATGAGTTTGTTCCCTATGTCTGTGAGTCTTTCTCTGAGTCTGTTTCTGTCTTGTAGATAAGTACATTTGTGTCTTTTTTTTTTTTTTTTTTTTTTTTAAGTTACCCATATAAGCAATATCATATGGCATTTTTCTTTCTCTTTCTGGCTTACTTCACTTATAATGACAATCTCCAGGTCCATCCATGTTTCTGCAAATGGCATTATTTTATTCTTTTTATGATTGAGTAGTCTTCCATCATATATATACCATATCTTCTTTATCCAGTCATCTGTCAGTGGATGACTTTGGGTTGTTTCCATGTCTTGGCTATTGTAAATAGTGCTCCTGTGAACACTGGGGTGTATGGGTCTTCTCAAATTATATTTTTCTCTGGATATGTGCCCAGGAATGGGATTTCTGGATCATATGGTAGGTCTGTTTTTAATTTTTTAAGGAATCTCCATACTGTTTTCCGTAGTGGCTGGACCAAATTACATTCCCACCAACAGTATCAGAGGGTTCCTTTTTCTCCACACCCTCTCCAGCATTTATTGTTTGAAGACTCTTTAACAATGGCCATTCTGACTGGTATGAGGTGATTCCTTATTGTAGTTTTAATTTGCATTTCTCTAACGGTTAATTAGTGATGTTGATCATCTTTTCATGTGCTTGTTGGCCATCTGTATGTCTTCTTTGGGAAGATGTCCTCTGCCCATTTTTTGGTTGGGCTGCCTGTTTTCTTGATATTAAGGTGTATGAGCTGTTTGTATATTTTGGAAATTGGTCCCTTGTTGGTCTCATCATTGCAAATATTGTCTCCCATTCTGTAGGTTGTCTTTTCATTTTGCTGATAGTATCCTTAGCTGTGCCAAAGCTCTTACGGTATTTGGCATGGAGTCTGTCTCCCTTGTATTTCTTGTAGTTCGGTCTTCATTTCTGAAATGTTTTTGTCTTTTTCTTACAGTTTTTTCCTGAGATCTGTCAGTTGTCAGCTATCATCTTCATGTCTTGCCATCATTTTTTCTATCCATTTCTTCTCCAGTTCTTATATTTCTACCCTTTGGTCTTCCTTCAGGCTGGGGTTACTTTTCTCAAGGTTTTTTATTTATTTGTTTCTTTTTAAATTTGTGCTGTAATTTTGGATTATAATTTTTATTTGTTTTATGGCAATATTTTTATGGTGGAATCGTCTTTATACATAAGAGAACATCAGTGTTCCTCTCTTTTTATTCATGTAGCATCTTTGTACGGATGTTGTGTTTATTCCTTTAACAATTTTTTCCCCTCTATTTGAATTAGTTGAATTTTCCTGGACCAGCAACTAACAGGAGGTTTTGGTGGAAACTAGGAGAAAGGCCAGGATAGTTCTCTAGATTTCTTTGCTGAAAGGCTCCCTCCTCTGTCTTCACGGGAAGGGACTGTTCCTTTAAACTGTGGCCTTCCTCTGAATCTACTCTGCTGTTGCCTCTCAGGACCCAACCTGGCTCAAGGGGCCACTGCCTCCAACCTTGACCCCTCCTGGTTCATTCAGCTCCCAGCTCCTGTCTCCTAACATGTTCATCTTCCTTTTAGAGGTGGTGATTTCTGCGATCTTATGCTACTGGGTGCCCCCTGCACCCCATTCTCCCCCCTCACTGCCGTGTCTGCTGGCCTCAGGTGCTTTGTGCCACTCTTAACATGTGACTTGAGGTTTATGGGTTTTTCCTGCTCCTGGTTTCCCTAAAGCTGTAGCTTGTGGTTTATTTTTTCCTTCCCCTGTTGCTCTGTCTGACATCAATGGAAGAGGGAAGATTCCGAACTAAGAATCTGCCTTATTCCTATTGGAAATAGAGGTCTCCACCTCTCTAACTTTTCTGTTTGTAATATCCCCCAAAGAGCAGGCCTCTGTCTACTTGACTTCTGTCTTTGGAATACCTTGCAGCCTTTGGAGAAGGAACATTTTGTAACTTCTGGTCTGAAAACAGCTATTTTTATAAGGATCGCTGCCTTCTAGTACCTGTCACTCTTACTTCTTGAGTAGACTTCGTGTATTTATTTACGCCCTGAAAGAGTCAGCGTGCGCTTGATGGGAGGACTGGACAGCAGACCCTCCAAGCAGAGTTTGGAAGTTCCAGGTATGATTTTTCACACCTGGGAGGGTCTGAGTTCTAAGACCAAAGAGCCCCCCCACCCCAATTTTATTGATGAAGAAGGTATGGGACAGGCACAGGCCCAACGTCACATAGCCTATTAGTGGCAGATCAGAAACTGTCTGGAGGGAAGTGGGGTTGAATTCTATACTCCACTTCCCAGCCAGGTCACCTTCCCCTGGGTCCCTCAGCACGTAGCCTCAGGTATCTCTTAGATGTTAACTTATCAAGGAGGTTGATCAGCACATGCCCTGTGTCCCCACAGTTGGAACATTTGGTTAGTCCTGCTCTCCCTTCCCCATCGTGCAGAAGGAATCTGAGGCCCAGAAAAGGAAAGTGACTTGCTTAAGGTCACACAGCAGGTCGAGCAGGGCTGGGCCGCCCTGGAAGCAGACACCAGCCCGGTGCCGCCAGCTATGGCCACTCGGATGAGTCAGTTACTTTTTCTGAAAGTTAAACAAGGGAGCAGAGACTGGGATTAGCTGGAATAATACCGGCACCCCTCACTGGTAGTTGGCACCCCTCACTGACCCCAGCTGGAGCTGGGCCAGGGCCTCCGGACCCCGTTAGTTGCTTGCTTCCTCATGAAGCAGAAGAATGCAGCGAACTCTCCTCTGTCACCCACTGCATCCCCCACTGGGTTCCCAGCCCCATATCTCCCAGCACATAATGAATCCCGGTTTCTTCTTGGCATGGGGCAAGCGTGAGAGATTGGGCCGGGTTGTCTCTCATTTGGGGTCGTCTGAGGCCCCTAAACCCAGGAAGTGCCAGAGAGTTCTGTCCCATGTTCACCTGGTCCTACGCGTGTCCTCTCCTGGCGGACAGGTCACTGGCAGTCCCAGCACCTTCAGGCTCTGAGAGTAGAGCTTGGGGCTGGTCGCTGTGGCCGGGGATGCCGCACAGTCATCAGCCAGACCTGAATCACGTGCCCACCCCCAGAGCTAGGGAGTAAAGTCTGTGGGGCAGGGGTGGTTCCCCAAAGGAAATTGGGGTGCTGTGATCAGAAGTGGGAATGGATGCTGGGCGAGCAAAACTACCCGAAGGCCACCCCATCTCCCCAGGGGACTTATAACCCTTCTCTCCTGCCATGGGCTGGACGCAGAAGCCCAGAGAGGGTCAGAGGTGGAGTGCCCCCACTGTGGGGGCAGAGGTGGGTGCAGGCCATGGAAGGGTGATAAGCGCCGGGAAGGGGAGCCTTTTCTAGGCACCTGAACCTGGCCCCTGATACCTGTGCTCCCGAGGCGGGGTCCGCAGAACTGGTGCTGGGGGCCGGGCCAACAGGGGTCTGGTCAGACCTTCAGCCCCCTGTCTCCACCAGCCCTGCACTTCCTATCCTCACTTCCTGCCCAAGTTGGATCATAGGGACACGGGGAGCCACAGAAGGTCTTAGAGCAGGGATATGACCACAGTTAAGTGCTAACTGGGAATATCTCCCCAGCCCAGGGCTGGAAGTGGTAGGCAGGGAGACAGGAGGAGGTGGCAACAATGTGCCAGGCTCCACTGACAGAAGCCAGGACTTGGACTATGGCTGTGAGGCCCATCCAGGGGACCACGAGCATGCTTTAGGCCTGAGATCACACGGGTATTGGGCTGTGGCCAGCTTAGCCCCATACACAGTTCCTATTCCCAGGTCTCAGGCTCTGGCACCAAATATGGTGCTGCTCATGTCTGGCACCTTCATCCATGGCCAGCAAGGGCACATCCTCAGCAGGCTCATACCGCCCCCACATCAAGGGAAGCCAGCTCATCCCAGCGCCACGGGCCCTGAGCAGCCAGGGCCTCGCTCCATCTGCTTGTCTGCACTCATCAATGTGGTTCACAGTGGATTAAAAATACTCAGGACAGAAATAGCCTCTCTCCCTGCAGGGGAAAACCAGGGCCAGGGGAACATGGGGTTCTTGGTTTACATCACAGCTCTACCACTCACGACCCCTTCTGGGGGGTCCCAGGCAGCTCACCCTACCTCTGACCCCCAGTGTCCTCACTCACACGCTCATTGGCTCATTTCATCACTCAATGGTTTGCCTACTCATTCGTTTCTTCATTCATCAATTCCCTGGTCACTCACTGATCTCACTCATCGATTTGCTCCTTCATTCACTCACTTCCTCCTTTACTCATCCAGTCACTCACTCACTCAATTTTTATTTACTCCATACCAAGAGCCAGGCACTATTCTAGATGCTGAACAAAACACAGAAAAATACCTGTCCTCATAGGGTTATGTTCCAAATAAGTAATCAAAACAAGTGAGTGCAAACACCGTACAGTATGTTTGTTAGAATAAGTACTAGGAAGAATAAACTTGAGTGGGAGGCTATGAAGTGATAGGGAGTTGGAATTTTAGCGGGGCCAGGGAAGGCCCCATGGGAAGATGATTTCTGAGTGAAGATGAGAGGGAGGTGAGGGAATGAACAGTGTGAACACCTGCAGGAGGGAGACAAAGCAGGGAGAACAGCAGGTGTGGAGGCCCTGAGATGGCAGTGTTGGGTGGTGGGCTTGAGGACGGGGGAGGAGGCCAGGCGGTGATGGGGAGAGAAGTGGGTGGGGGGTCGGGGTGTGGGGACTCACAGCACCTGGTGGATCTGGGCCTCCCACATCACTCAGGGTCTGAGCAGAGGGGCAACCTGACATGACGTGTTTTTAAAGCACCCCTCTGGCTGCTGAGTGAGTGAATCAGTGTGTCCATTTCCTGGGTGCCTACTGTGTACCAGGCACTGAGCCGGGCACTGGGGAGAGAGGTGTGCAGGTCCCCATGTTGCTTGTGGAGGTCCGTCTGGCTAACTCCCTTCTCATCCTGTGTCACCTCTCCCAGGAAGCCGTTTTCTCCCCTCCGCTGGCCCCTTTGCTCCATTTCAGCCATCCTCGAGTTTATCATCCTTGTCTCTTTCCAAATGGTCTCCCCTCAGGCTGAGCGTTCCTCCAGGGCAGGGCTGCGCCTAAGTCTTCTCTTCTCTCAAGCCTGTTCCCTGAGGGGCAGAGAGAGGAATAATGAGCATGTGGGCCCCAGGCCAGCCTGCCCGGCCTGTGTGGCTGGGGAACGGGCCTCACTGTCTCTCACCATCTTTTGCAGATGGGTTTGTGGGCGTGGAGAGCATGTGGAAGGACCGTGTTGGCAGAGAAGGTTGGCTGCTGAGCCAGGGCGTGTCTCCAGGAGGCCAGCCGGGCCGCCCAGATCCTCACCTCGCCGCCATGGGCCATCCAGGCTGGTCAGTTTCTGGTGCATGACGTGAGTGCAGTTCCCTGCCTCAGCCTCAGGGAGGGCGGGGCCCAACTGAGCAACTCAAGGCTCCCAGCACCTCCCTCAGGCCACGAGACCCCTCTGTCCTGGGGAGGGGTTTACTCCAGCTCCCCTTGGCCCCCAGGCTGCTTTCGGTCCCCCTCCACTTGACACCCAAACTTCCAGGCCTCAGAGTGGGAACAATGCAGCTGCCCCTGAGGTTACTGAGGGCCAGAGGGGGTTGGATTCAGGACAGTAATGGTGACCAGGATTCTGTTAATAGTGAGAACTGTCCAGGTCAGCGTACACTGGGTCCAGTGCCAGGCACAGTCACAACTCGCACCGCCTCTCTGCCGGCGAGGATGGTGCAGTGCTGAGAGCACAGACTTTGGAGCCAGGTGGCCTGGGTTCAAACCCTGACCCTGGCCAGGGGATTCTGCATGAATTACAGGACTTCTTTGTGCCTCAGCCTCCTCACATGTAAAGTGAGGGTGATGATTCCCCCCTACAGGGTGGCTGTAAGTGATTAATTAATTAATATATATGACATGCTATTACTGTCCAGCTGGTTCAGGCAGACCTGGGGTCCCACACAGTCCCACCTCGAGGGCACCCAAGAATGTTCCAATGTGGGCACCACAAAAGAGCGAGGGTCCAAGGGCAACAGTACTAGTCAAGGTCACAGACTATATATAGCACAAACTCCCCATCCCTTTCCCTTCTAGTCAGGGACTGGGGCAGCCAGAGGCCCAGGAGATCCTGCTGTGTCCAGGCCAAGGGTTTCGGGATCCAGCGGCATGCCCATGTGCCACCCATCCTGCTTCTGAGCAAGCTTGCCTGCCGTCGCCCAGGCCCCTAGAGCTCCAGGCCTCCGGCTGGAAGTGCCCATGGCTGCTGGCTGTCCTTCCTCTTGGACCACCTCCAGGCCTGGTTTGTGGAACTGAATGGGCCTCAAATCATAGGCCGCCAGCCTGGCAGTTTGAGTGGGACAGGCCTTGCCAGGAAGAGAGGCCTGTGTGCCACGTGGCAACGGCATGATCTCTGACAGCCCTGGCACGTGCCAGACCCTGCCCTGGGCCTGTGTTGGCCGCACATTGTAGGTGGCACTGGCCCAGTCCATGGGGAACTCACAGGTATGTCACAGAATGTCGGACTCTGCGTACATCTTAGCCCATGGCCCAGTGCTCCCATTTTGCAGGTGAGGAGATGGGGCTTTGAGCAGGCAGCTGGCAGGTCTGCGGGCTCTAGAAGCCGGTGTGAGCCGTGGCTGGTGTTTGTGGGGTGTGTTTCTTGGGTTGGGGATGCCAGCAGCCTGCCTGAGTGTGGTGCTCGTCTCTTGCAGACCAGCCAGTTCCTGCTGGAGGCTCCTGACATCACCTGGGGAGATGCTGTCCAGGCCCCCCGACTGGCTGCTGTGGCTGCTCCGGGGCGCCCCAAGACAGCGGGTCTGCACCCTGTTTATCATCAGCTTCAAGTTCATGGTTTTTGTCTCCGTCATGATCTACTGGCACATCGTGGGAGAGCCCAGGGGCCAAGGACATTTCTCCAACCTGCCTGCCGATATCCCCTGCCCCCACTTGGTGCCCCCCACACCAGCCTCTGGAACCCCACCTCCAGGCAACATCTTCTTCCTGGAGACTTCTGACCAGACCAACCCCAACTTCCTGTTCATGTGCTCAGTGGAGTCAGCAGCCCGGACCCACCCCGAGTCGCGGGTGGTGGTCCTGATGAAGGGGCTGCCTGGCGGGAACGCCTCCCTACCCCGGCACCTGGGCCTCTCGCTGCTGGGCTGCTTCCCCAACGTGCGGATCCTCCCACTGGACCTGGAGGAGCTGTTCCGGGACACGCCCCTGGCAGCCTGGTACGCAGCTGTGCGGCAGCGGTGGGAGCCCTACCTGCTGCCCGTGCTCTCCGATGCCTCCAGGATTGCGCTCCTGTGGAAGTTTGGAGGCATCTACCTGGACACGGACTTCATCGTCCTCAAGAACCTGAGGAACCTGACCAATGCATTGGGCACCCAGTCCCGCTACGTCCTCAATGGCGCCTTCCTGGCCTTCGAGCGCCACCATGAGTTCATGGCGCTGTGCATGCGTGACTTCGTGGCCCACTACAACGGCTGGATCTGGGGCCACCAGGGCCCGCAGCTGCTCACGCGGGTCTTCAAGAAGTGGTGCTCCATCCGCAGCCTGGGCGAGAGCCACTTCTGCCGCGGCGTCACCACCCTGCCCTGTGAGGCGTTCTACCCCATCCCCTGGCAGAACTGGAAGAAGTACTTTGAAGATATCACCCCCGAGGAGCTGTCCCGGCTGCTCAATGCCACCTACGCTGTCCACGTGTGGAACAAGAAGAGCCAGGGCACTAGCTTCGAGGCCACGTCCAGGGCGCTGCTGGCCCAGCTCCACTCCCGCTACTGCCCCACGACGCATGAGGCCATGAAGATGTACTTGTGAAGGGCTTGCCAGGCCACCTTCCCCCACCTAGCATCCTGGAGAAGGGCTCTCGGCCACCCTTCCTGGGGAGGCGAGATGGGAGGGCTCAGGAGAGGGAGGCCTGAGCTGCTGCAGCCCAGGATTTGGGGCAGAAAACTGTCAGCCCAAGAGGTGTTACTGGAGGACGTGCTGCAGGCCCTGGGATCTGCTCCCTTCAGGCTTATGTGAGGCTGGTGGGACAGTCCCTAGGCCAGTGCACTGTCACAGGGTACAGGTGACTAGTGGTGGGGGTAAGGTGCTCAGCCAGAATCAACTGGAGTCTTATAGACAACAGGCAAGCCCAGTGAACATGAAAGCATCTTCCAGGGCAGAATGGAAAGCAGGCAGGTTGGGGCTGAAGTGCCCATGAGGGGAGCACAAAGCCCAAGGAAAGAGGGTAGAGAGTGGGGAGAGGAGGCAGCTTGTGCAGGAGTGGGGAAGCAAAGCCAGCCTCATGAGCCCAAGGGGGGGGGAGCTTTGGGGGGTTTGGTTTCTTTTTCAGAGGGGCCAAGGCGGGCAGAGCCGGCCCCGGGAGCAATTTGGGAGAAACCCTGCCTACCCACCCCATCCTTCTTTCTAGAGATGTTGCAAGAGTGACATGTGCCAGCTGCCTGCTTGTGGGCATAGGGGCTGGAGTTCTTCTGGCTCAGGAAAAGCATTTTAAAGAAATCACTCCCTACTGTGCCTGTGATAAACACAGGAGAATAATAAATACAATAAAAGTGACTCACTGACATCTAGTGCTTTTTGGTTTATGAAATGCATTCACTCGCACAGCCCTTGTCAGCCCCACTCTGCAGCTGGGGAAGCAGCTGAGGCTGGTAGTGGTGGTGACTTGTCTGAGGTCACACGACCTGCCAAGGTCAGAGGGGCCTGGGGACCTGGCCGCTGGGCAGGCTCACAGCCCTGGTGCTGGTGCCAGAGAGCAGCTGCGGTGGGAAATGGGAGAAGCCCACTTTCCCACCTCACTTTTCAAGGCTCACAAACAGCCTCAGTTGGGTCCCACTGGCACCCCCACCCCCACCCCATAATGAGCCCGAATCTGTTTTACCCTGAACTGAGCCAAATGAGCCCACCACCAGGGTGGGGGCATGCTGCCATCAAACTTAGAGGAGGCCCAAGGGAGGTGTGAGGGCCTGTGGGGTCCCTCCTGCCTCACCCGGGCCATCTGGCTAAGAACCTAGGAGAGACAGAAGTGCCATGTTGGCAGCCCCAGGGCTGGGCCAGAGGAAAATCTGCTCCCCACAGGGCAAGGCTCCAGCTTGTTTGTGGGGAGGAAGGAAGCTGCCGGTATGAGCTGGGCATTTCGGCCGGGCGGGACAAACCCTTCCTGTGGGACCGGGGATGCTGTCAGGGCCCCTGGGACTCAGCCGGCTACAGTTTGGAAGCCAAGGGGAGAGGTGTTTAGAGGCCTCTGGATTCTGCCGGCAGTAGATCTTGGGAAGCCTGGTAAGGAGGTGAGACCCCTGGCTCCAGCGGTATTCAAGAGCAGGTGATGTTTTTGATGAAAACAATGAATGTTGTTTCAATTATTTCTCCAACCACAACATCACTTCACCTATCTTTTAAAATTGTTTTAGAATGAGTAGATTTTATTTTAATAATAGAAATATATACAATGGTATATAGTTAAGCAAGTGGGATGACTTCTTCGGGTGAAGCACGGTTTTACTAGTCATTTGGACGTCATATAGCGAGTGCCTACTAGGCAGCATGCAGAGATGAAACAGACACCTCACTCCCTTGCCCTAAACTCTTCCATGGCTTCCTGTTGCCTAGACACCGAAGCCTAACTCCTGGGCCCAGCATTCAAGGCCCTCCATAATCTGGCCCTGCCTCCCTCTCCAGCCTTGAGCATTGCCTTCCTGGACACTAAACCACATTCTTGGCTCTCCTCCCCACTCTGATGGCCACAGGTTGCTACTCTATGCCTTTGCTGCTGCCTGCAGTGCCTTCCCACCATCTTCACCAACAAACTCCTGTTCCTTCCCATGAGGCTGATGTCCCCTCGAGGAAGCCTTCCCTGACTGCCCGCCGCCACCCCTACCCCAGTCCCACAGCTTCTAGGCAACCTCCATGACCGTTGAATTCTTGGTCTGTCCCCCAAAAGATCTTGAAGGCCAGATCCATGTCAAACCTCTCTCAGAGTCATTCCCAAGGGGCTCCTAGCCAGGGGACATCCATGTAGCTTTGCAGAGACCTCAAGAAGTTCCCGTCAGTCCATGTAGAGCTGAAGGCCCAGAGGGACCAGCTCTAAACCCTCTCTCTCTGGGAGCATCAGTTAGAGATCTTTGGGCTCCCGGACACCCTGGACATTGTCTAACCCAGAGGACCTGGCCAAGCCAGAGCAGCTGCAGCCAGCTCTGTAGGAGGGCTGGCCGAACGTTTCCAGGCCTTCTCAGAGGACCTCGACCTGGAAATGAGGTCAGGGAGGCAGCTTTGGCCCCAGAGCCTCCTTACATCATACCAGGCAGGGCCCTCCAAGAATGGGAGAACTCTCATATTCTCCTGGCATCCTTGTCTCTGAGAAAGTGGGCAGAGGGGTATGGAGAGGGGGCACCGAGATTGGGGTTGACTTTTTCTCTTCCACATTCTAGTAAGGACCCTCCATGCAATGGCCAGGATGGCTGTGGGCTGTCCCTCGCTGAGCCTGCCCCTCACTAAGGCTGCCCCACCCCATGCCCAGCCTCTTAATGCAGCAAGTTGTAAACCAATCAGGACCAGCTGGCCAGAAATAACAGCAGCATCCTGGGGAATAGAGGCTGGAGGATGGGTGCGGGCAGCGCCGAGGTAACAGGAGAAAGGCTGATTCATCACCAAGCCATGAGGCCAGAAGGTGCCCCCTGCTGCGCTTAACCCCAGCCTTGAGGACGCCAGCCTCGCCTGGCCTGGTGCTATGTTCTTGTGCCTCCTCTGGGCTGGGAGGAACCATCCTAAAGCCCCAGGCAGGGCAGGGGAGCCCAAAGATTACCTTTTCCTGCCTCCTGGCCTGTGTGCCCTGGTCAGAGCTGTGCCTGTGGCCTCTTACGAAGAGGAGATGGATGGTACCCACTTCCTAGCCTGGTTGTGACAAGATATTAGATGAGCCAGCATGGTGCCTGGCATGGAACATATTATACAGAATACACCCCCATTTCTATCCGGGGAACAGGCTCAGCAAGTGCTGGGATTTGAACCCAGGCCTCAGCTGTCCTGAGGAACAAGCTCAGGCAGGAAGGAGGCTGGCTGAGGGTGCTTGAGATGGCGCCAGTGCCAGCCTGAGTGGGAGCTTGGACTCCTCGCCTGCCTGTGCAGCACCCACAGACCAAAGGCCGGAGCCTTCCCTGGGTTCCTCTGCCCTGGCCGGATTCCAGAGAGACTCTGTGCTTTCTTCTGCCGCATACCCTCGCCCCACCCCCTATCCGCCCACCCTCTGCCCCCCTCCCCCATCCCACCCCACTCCACCCCCACCCCTTCCTCTTCCCCCCTCCCCTACCTCCCACCCCCAACCCTTTCTCCCCTCCCCAACACCCCCCACCCCCGCTCGGGAGTAGGAGCTGGAACATTTGCTGGGCAACTGATTTCTTAAGTTCTCGGAAAGGAGAAGGAAGGGAGGGCCCGGCTCCCGGGAAGCCTGCCCTGGGGACAGTAATCAGATCCTAGGAACGCTGTTGTTTGTTTCTGGCTCTGGAGGGGGTGTTTACAGATGTTTTTGTCTGGGAGTTGGGGAAGAAGGTGAGGACCCATCCCTTTATTGGGGGGCAGCGAGTAACCCAGCAGGGGCCTGAAGCAAGTTTGCTGTTGATTATTTAATGAACCTTCCCGATTGGCCAAGACCAGGCAAGCGAGGAAGTAGATTTTCCAGCGGCGCTGGGGTAGGGGAATAATTCCCCCTTGCTGCTGTATCAATATTCAACTTCTTGTTTAAATATTAAATTGGAATGTCCTCCATGTGAGAACAAAGATGAGGAGTAGCTTAGGATTACGTTCCTGGAAGTCTGGCTTCATGGTTCACTTGTTCCTAAATCTGTTTGTCCTAAAGTGGGCCAGCCAGTGTAAGGCATGCTGGGAAATCTGCCATGAGGTTGGGGGTCAGGACAGGACACTGCTTTGGACTCAGGTGAGATCTAGGCTACCGTGGTTGGGGGTGGGGGGTGGGGAGAGCATCCACTTCCATGGGGCTGGGGACAGCAGCAGGAGGGAACCAAGGTGGTAGATGAGACTAAACTCAGTGGGGCCGGGGGAGGGGAGGGAACTCCCAAACAGGAGGACATCCCTCGCAGCCATGATCCATCACCAACAAAAATCAGAAACCCAGCCCCAGTCCCCACCAACTTTCAAGGAAAGAAAGATCAGAGAAGAGGCCCTGGCTGCTAGAAGCAACTCAAGTGAGTGAAATCAGGAGGACTTTGATTATCCCACATGATATATTGGCTAAGGTACTCAGGAAGCTGCTATCACAAAAAGACCCCAAAAGACAGTCACTTAATTAAGGTGGAAGACTGTTTCTCTCACACATCACAGCCCCAAGATGAGTGCTCCAAAGCCGATGGGGCCACTCAGCCATCCTCAGGATGGGGCTTCCTAAAGGCTCCAGCTGTTGCTACTTTCCAGCTAGTGGGAAGGAGGATAGAGAATGCCCAGGGCATTAAGGAAATAATCCAGAAGTTGAAGACATCACTTCTGCTCACATCCCATTACCCTGGACTTAGTCATATGGCCACACCCAGCTGCCAAGGATGCTGGCAAGTGTAGTCTACAGCTGGGGGAGCCAAATGTCCAGTCAAAACTCAGTAGGTTCTATTACTAAAAGGATGGCAGGAAGACTCGACACTAGAGGACAGCTCAGAGTTCCTGCCACAAGCAACAAAGAATCTGGTGATAGGATGCCTCCAGGGTCGCTTAATTCAGTAGCTCGCCAAAGTCTTCACATCTTCAAGGATCCAGCATGTTGACTTTTAGTCTCAAGCTTGTCCCCTCATAATCTCAAGGTGGCTGCCACTACTCCAAGCATCACACCCTTAGGCACTAATGCAAAAAAAGCAGAAAAGAGAATGTTCCTCCCCTGTGTCTATGAAAACTTTCCCAGAAGCCCCCTTCTCCAGCTGACTTTCCCTAACTCTCATTGGCCAGAATAGCATCACGTGACCATTCCAGCTCCAATCACTAGCAAAGGGAGTGGAATGACCAGGACTGGCTTAAACCAATTGAGAATCACCCCCAGGACTAGGAAGGGTCCAACTTCATCTACAGCAAAAGTCATCTGAGCACTGAAGAAAATCAGAGTTCCTTTAAGAAGGGAAGTAGGAATGGCTGTGGGTAAGAAGCCTCTATGGGAAATGGCACTTCCTGCCCTCCTGCTCTGCCCCAAGCCCAGCAGTAGACACTTTTCTACCCACGATTTCATTCACCTCACCCCTGTGAGGAGGACACTGTCCGCACTTTACATAAGAGGAAACTGAGGCTCAGATAAGTTAGGAGACTTGCCTAAGGCCACACAGCCAGTACCTGGCAATTCCAGCCCAGGTATGTCTAATTCTAAAGCCAGACCCCTTCACCAGCAGAAGTCCTGTGGTTTCTTAGTTCTAAGACCAACAAAATTAGACCTTAGGAAATATTTCACGATGGTATGAATGGTAGTGTATTTTCGTAGAAACACAAGTTTTATTCTGCATTCAAACTGCATGCACATTTCACAGTACCCTAAGGCTTTTTGCAAAATTGTCCTTTTATAACCTTTTTACTAGATTCAGTGCAGTTTTACTGTTTTGGCCTCTTGCTCATCCCATGACTGGTTGGTGTTGACACCATTTGTTGTGGGGACACCAGCTGGGATTCATTTCAGTTGCAAATACCAACAACAAAATAAGAGTGGCTTAAACAAGACAGAAGTTAATTTATCACTTGTGAAGAAGCCCTCAAGGTAGGCAGCCCAGGGCTGGTGTGGCAGTTCCACAGCACTGGGGACTCAGTTTCCCATTAGCTTATGGCTCCACCACCCTCAGCACGTGGCTTATGGTCCAAGATGGCTGCTGAAGCACCAGCATCACGTTTGCATTCCAGCCAGAAGGAAGAAGACAGGGTTGAAGTGGGGCAGTCTCTACACATTAGAGGGAGTTTCCAAAAGTGGTACGTGCTATTTCTACTTCGTATCATTTATAAGAAATTAGAGGATAACTTAGCTGTAGAGGAGGAGTTGAGCTGTGATGCAGTCCCTTTACAGGCCTCAGGCAACCCCAAGGTAGCTCTGGAGCTGAGATGGCCCTGCAGAGTTGTCCTGAGCTGAGGCAAGGAGCCGGGTCCTTATGGTCCGCATTGATCAGTCACTGGATACAGACTGTCCCTGGAAAAAGACATGACCTTGGACGAGGCAGTTTCTTCAGCCCAGGCAAATCTGCTCTCTTGGTGTTGCTGCCCCATGAGCTTGGAGAGAGGACCTGGCTGACCAGCCCAAGGCCTCGGAGGAAGGGTGCCAGTCAGCCAGTCCCAGGGACTCTGAGAAGGTGGGAGGCAGAGTGTGGAGAAAAATCTGAAACTGGAACTAAGTACCACTGCTGCCTGAAGGCCCAGAAATAAACCCTTATACTCACGGTCAATTTTTTTACAAGGGTGCCAAGACAATTCAGTGGGGGAAAAACAGTTTTTTCAACATATGGTTCTGGAAAACTAGATATCCACATGCAAAAGAATGAAGTTGAACCCCCTTCTCACACCATATATGAAAACCCATTCAAAATGTATCAAAGATTTTTTTTAAATGGAGGTACTAAGGATTGAACACAGGACTTCATGCGTGCTAATCATGTGCTCTACCATTGAGCTCTACCCCTCTCCTTAAACAATGGTTTCTTAAATATGATGCCAAAAGCATAAATGACAAAAAAAAAGCTTAAATTGGACTACTTTAAAATTAATTTTTTTGTGTTTCAAACCATCAAGAAAGTGAAAAGAGAACCTACAGAATGAAATCAATTATTTGTCAATCATATAACTAACTGGTAAGGGACTTGTATCTGGACTATATAAAGAATTCTAACAACTAAAAAACAACAAAAAGTACAATCCAGTTAAAAAATGGGCAATGAATTTGGGCATTTCTCCAAGGAAGATATACAATGGCCAAAAAGCACATAAAAAAGATGCTCAACATCATTAATCATTAGGGAAATGTGAACCAAAGCCACAAGGAGATATCACTTCACTTCTACTAAGATATCTATAATCAAAAAGACAGACACTTACAAGCATCAGAGAGATGTCATATATTTCTGGGGGAGTGTCAAATGGTGCAGGCACTTTGGAAAACCATTTGGCAATTCCTCAAAAAGCTAAACATAGAGTTAATACATGACTCAGAAATTCCCTTCCCAGGTATATACCTAAGAGAATTGAAAACCTGTATCCCCACAAACACATGTACATGAATGTTCATAGCAGTATTTAATAATATAGCCAAAGTTGTTAACAGCCCAAATATCCATCAGCTGATGATGCATGGATATACCCTTGCAATGGAATATTACTTGGCAATAAAAAAGAATGAAGGACTGACACATGAGACAACCTGGGTGAACCTTAAAAAATGCTCAGTGAAAGAAGCCAGACATAAAAGGCCATGTATTGTATGATTCTATTTATATGGAATGTCCAGAATAGGCAAATCCATAGAGACAGAAAATAATTCATGATTCCCAGGGGTTAGAGGGTAGAGGGAAATAGGAGTGATTGCTAATAGGAACAGCATTTCTTTCGGGAATGATGAAATTGTTCTAAAGTTAGTGATGATGGTTGCCTAATTCTGTGACTATACTAAAAAAAACACTAGGCAAATGTTATGGTAATAATAATCATGTAATTATGTTTAAATAAATAAATATATTTAATATTTTATTTATTTATTTATTTATTTAATTTTGGTCCCATGGATAAGGAGCCTAATGTGGCCAGGTGGCAGTCCCAGCTTTGAATTCTTGACAGTTCTTCTGTCCCCTGTTGGAAACACTTCCCCCTGCAAGTTTCAGCAACAAGAAACAAAAATTCCGTGAGTGGTTATTGGGTATCGTCGTGGATCCTGTGAGTTCTGTTATGGGATATGTTGGTCTCTGATTCAGCACACACACTGTATCCTCTAAGTCAGAACTCCATCTTTTCAGGTGTTGCCTCCCAAACGGAGACCTACTCTGAGCCTTCAGTAGGTCATGCCCCATTCTCTTGGACCAGCTATTTCTGGGTGGCAGGGCATCTTAGAGACAATAACTTAATAAAGGTCCACTCTGCTCTGGAAAAATCCCTGCCAGGTTGCAGATGAAGTGTGCTCAGCTGTGCTTTCCAACGTTGCCCAGCAGGGCCCGTGATGGGGGCACGGTGGTGGGGTGGCAGTTCCGACCCCAGCTTGGTCTAAAGTCACAAAATGTTACCACCTTCTTCCAAGCTGAAATATTCAGCAAGGGTTCATTCTACTGGGAACTGGGAGGAAACAACAAGGACTGATGATAGGGAAGGCTTCGAGAGTAAAAATAATTTTACTTCTAAGATCCTATAAGATAATATTCAGAATAAAAATGATAATGAGCCAAAACATTGTGAATGGATCTATCTTTATGCTTAAAAATGGTTGCAAGCATACAGTTTATGTTATGTGTATTTTACCACAGTTATTTTTTTAAAATAATAGTACCAAGGAGATAAGTGTGAGGTGAGGTCAGAAAGCACTATGGCAAAGTTAGAGCTGAACTCGAAAGCAATCCAGTGGATACATGTCAATGTTGAGTGTGCTTGAAAGACAGAGATCCCAAACCTAAAGTTCCTCACATTTCAGGGAAATTGAAGCACCTCATTTGCCTTTAGCAACCCACTGTTTTAACAGCAGCATAAAACTTTCTTATGACATGAAGGACCACAGCCAACTCCAGTGAGCTAATTGTCTATTTAAATGGGGGGAAATGATGATCATGAAGATGATTGACGATGACAGTGGCTGTGCCAACTATTATTTTCGCCCTCAGCCTCAGCCTCAGCCAGGTGCTCTCATAAGCCCTTTATACATGTTAATTCATGCAATCCTCACACTGACCCTTTGAGGAAGGGTATATATTGTGACTCAACTATCAAGATCTGGAAGCACCTTCCAAGTCAGGATCATTCATTTGTGGTCAGTGTCATTTTGACAACAGTCTTGAGCCAATTTCCACTTCTTCCATGTTTGGCCAATCTGACTCCTAACAAGGCATAACAGGCAAGCCCCCGGACAGGAGTGTCCCATCAGAAAGAGGCCAGTATGGGGACTGTGCCCCTGGAACCAGTTATCTGGCTTCCCTGCCCTCAGACCTCTGTCCTTAGCCAATGCTGCCCTGTCACCCTCTCCTCCATCTCTGCCTCTGCCTGAGCCTTGCGATGGCTGGGGCTCCAGGCTCCATCCCCGGGCAACCCCTCCTCCCCTCGCTTCTGCTTTTCTCTCCCCCAGCCTCTGAGCCTCCGGTCCCAGGAAAGTCCCTACATGTCCAGAGAAGCCAAATAAACCTGAATATTTCCTTACCAGGAAACTCCATATCCTAGCCATGCTGGAAAAACAAGTGTTATGGGGTTTTTCTTTTAATCAGAGTTCATAAACCCCCAATAACTCTGTGATATTTAGTAGAAGAAAAAACAAGCAAAAAGCAGCACGTCACAAAATGGATTCTGGCCATTGTAAAATGATCATAAATTGTCCCAACTTCCCAGAGAGACTGCAAGGAAAATTTATCTGCAAACAGCTTCTTCCTTTCCATTTGGGTATTTAATGCAGTCTAACCCCTAGTTTGATTACAGAAGGTCGGAACTGAGGTTGAGGGAAAATAGTTCACATGAAGAAAAAGAACACAAGATCAGCATCCAGAGCCTAGAAATTGCCGGAAGCCCTCAGCCCAGCCCCAACCCTTTCCCATCACAAAGCCACAGAATTTCAGGACTGGGAGGGACCATAGACATACTGGCCCAGCTGTTACATCCCTGGACAAGCACTTCCCCTTCCATTTGGATTCTCTGCAAGTTACTATACAATTTCAGATGCAGAAACAAACACTGAAATTAACAATGGCTTAAAGAAGGTAGAATTTTATTTCTCTCTCAGGTAAGAGGCCAGAGGTGGGCAGTGAGGGCTCAAGGATTTAGCTGCTCCCCAAAGTCACTCAAACACCCCAGGCTTCTGCTACCCTGTCTGTCCCTCCACACTCAGGTTTTATCTCATGGTCCAAAGCAGTTGCTCCAGCTCCTGCCATTGCACCCACACTCAGCCAGCAGACCTGACCCAGAGATCATTCTCATCACTTTGGTTCTTATCCTGCTGGCCAGACCTTACTCCTCTTAGTTGCAAGGGGAGCTAGGAAAAATAGTTAGGTGGGAAGCCAGGTGCCTAGCTAAAATGTCTACTGCTATATAAGACAGAGAAATGAGTATTAGGGAGAAACTGGCCATGTCTGCCACAGAGGGCTCCTGAGGGAAAATGCAAGTCATTCTATGGCACAAATTTCCAGACTGCATTATGCTGAAGCATGAAGAACGTCACATTTTGTTTTATTTGGAACTCGCTAGCCTCACGGACACAGTTCTACTTTATTGTTAATGCCAAATTACATCTCAAGAAAATATGTAATGGGTTTTGGACTTTGCTGCTGTTTCAGAGGGTGGACTCTGGAGCCAGACTGCTCAGGCTTGACTCTGGGCCCTCTTCCTACAAGCCAAATGGTTTTGGGCAAGTTACCTACCTCAGTTTCCTCATCAGTAAAATGGGGATACTACTTGTTCCTGTCTTATTTGATTGTCGTAAGATTGGACACATAGAAAAAGCTTGATAAATGCTATTTCTATAGCTACTCTACCCCTGGACCTCCAGTTCCATCTCTGAGTGTCAGTTCCCTCCTATGTAAAATCAGAGGTGGGGGAGCTAGTCTCCAGTAATGGCTCCAGACAATCCCTCTCCTCTCTGTACACACATGCCACTCCTCCTATCAAGGTGTGTAGCTTACATCTCACCCCTTGAGTCTGGGCTGGGACTAGGACTTGGCAGAAGTGATGGCATGCCACTTAGGGCCTGACCTTTAAGAGAAGGGGCAGCTTCCACTGCCTCCCTCTTTGGGTTCCTCTTGGCACCCAAACGCCACGCTGTGAGGAAGCCCAAGCGGCTGCATGGATAGGCCCACAGGGAGGATAAATAAGCTCCCAGCCATGTGAGTGGGCCATCTGGGAAGTCGGTCTTCCAGGCAGTCAGTTATCCCAGCTGATGCCATTTGGAGCTGAGAGATGATCCTGCCCAGCCTATGAAACTGCAAACTGTGAGCAAAGAAATGATTGGTGTTTTAAGCCACTAAATTTGGGGGTGGTGTGTTATGCAGTGATAGACGACCAGAAGGCAATTTGAGATGTAGAAGTAAGATGCTGTAGCAATCAAAACTTTAAACATGTGGTATTGGTTCAGGAACCAGATGGTAGGGAGGGCCTCGAGGAAACTCAGCAAAAACTTAAGAAATAGTAAGGAGATTGCTATTAGATGCTGAAGAAATTAGGACCCCAGTTATGTATCTGAAGTGGATCCAAGGAAACACTTGTTTTCATCTCCCCCATCCCCCTCTTTGGTAAGAGAGGGATCCCCCACCTGAGGGTTATGAGAAGGGCTGAAAACAAAACACCCAACGCTGGGCAGATGAGATGGCAGCAGTTTCTGAGTCACATAGACTCACAGCCCAGGGGAAGAGGACCCTGCACACCACGCTGACCCACAGCTGACCTGCACTCGGGAACAGTGTGAACAACCAGGGGTGGTGGGAGTCAGGCTTTGTCCTCTCAAGAGGGTGAGCCGCCACTGGTTCCCATGGGCGGATGTGAGGGGCTCGTTTGTACAATTCCACATGCTGCCAGGGGACTGAAACCGGCTTCTCAGGGATAAGTGGGAACTGCACCTGGTGTATGTGATCAGGAGGGTTCTTTAGCTAGGGGACCTTATCCACAGGAGCAGAGTTGAGGTTCAGGGGGCTTGCTGTCAGGCTGTCTGAGGTCCTCCCAACTTCGCCGGAAGTCAAGGTACCTAATACTGGGCCTGCATTAGTCTTTGTAGCACCATACCCAGCAAAACTCAGGCTGTGGTGATGTGGAAGATAGGAAATGTGTCCAATGACTGTGTAGGTCTGGTTAAAGTGACTTTCAGGCAGAATGTTGAAAACACCAAGTATCTTCTGTGAGCTGCCTGTGATAAAATACGAGAGGAATGAGAAGCCTAAAAGGAACTGTGCGGATTTTAAGTAGAATTAAGAGGAAATACAAAGGAGCCAGGACATGCTGACTTTCAAACATAAACTACTATGTATTTCGCTTCTTTAAGAACGAGGTTAATTTCTTTTATAATAAATGAATCTCAGGATGAGTGTTTTTTAAAAAATCTTGGCTGTCTTTGTGCTGAGGACAGAGCCTGGCATGGTGCTTATTTGCGCTAATATTTGAACAAACACAGTCCGATGTCTCTGTGCTGCCACAGTCCTGCATCTGTTTGTTCTTTACCTGCAAACAGTCTGTTTCTGTGAACAGCTTAATTAAGCAGAGCAAGGGACCCAAGCAACAAACAGGGCACCTGGGGAGCTGAGATGACTAAAAGGTACCAAGATGGTAGTGTTTTCCAGGCAAAGTTAATTTTTTTCTGGTACTGCTTCAACCACCACAATATTGTTTCCCAGAGAAAATGGTCAGTGATGTCAAACGGGAATCCTGAGGGCTCAGGGGCTGGTTTCTCTGAGGTTCCTCTGGGTGTCAGTAGGCATGTAGGAAACTGACAGATCAATTCAGGCCACCACAGGCCCAGTCCACATTGCAGATTTTCTCACCCACGTTTTCTTGTGTAATTCACACAGCAACCTTACTAAATTGTCATTAAGATTCCCATTTTAGAGACGAGGCTCTTGAGGCTCAGAGAGGTCACCAAGATTTGAACTCTTGTCTCTCTGGGGATAAAACTCATGCTCTTTTAACCACATCAGGGAGTCCCAAGCTGTCCCCCAAAGACCCTACCCTGTGACTACCCAGAGGACCCATAAGATTCCCAGATCTCAGAGAGGGATGAAAATACACTACATGCTATCCCATCCTTCACATATTACAATGCAAAAACCTGCAAAGTTCATCTGTGTCAATGAGCAAGGTTGCATGTGGACATCCCCAGGCCCCAGCCTGACTTGGGTATCAGAACAAGCTGGGCCAGACCTTCTCTCCACAGGGCACTTTTGCAGGGTCAATCACTACAAATCATGAACTACCATGCACCAGGCTCTGATGCAGTGGAATGTGTCCAGCCTGGGGCCAGGCAGCCTGGGTCTGAATCACACGCAGCTTTATGATACTGAGTGAGTTAGTGGCCTCAGTTTCTTCATCTGCGGGATGATGGTAATACAGACGTCTACCTCCCGGAGTGGTCAGAAGGAACAGATGAGTTAAGGCATGTGCATGGTGCCAGGCACATAGCAAGCACTTTCCTTCTATTACTGTTTGATGAATGGATGGATGGAATTTATTGCAAAACTGTGAGGTAGACTGGAAAGGCTATAATTAACCTCATTTACACATGAGAAAATTGAAACTCAGAGGCATTAAAAAGGTTGCCAGAGACAGAATGGGTATAATTAGTCTCATTTTACAGACAAGGAAACTGAGACTCAGGGAGTTAAGTAACAAGCTCAAGGTCAAAGGCAGTGTCAAAGCCAGGCCCAGGCCCAGACAGCTCTGGCCCAGGTTCCCCTTCTGCCCTCAGTAATATCCCCCTCTTTATAACTTTACACTAACACAGCAGGATTTCGCAGAGGGCACAGGTAGCCCTCTTCACCACTGGCCAGGAGGACCAGTGGCCTGAGATGGTATAGGTCCTGCAGTAGCTTGTATCCTCCAGTCAAATCTGCCTGGCCTCACCTGTTCAGGTCTCACCTGTCCAGGCCTCACCTGCTCAGGTGCTGCAGGAAGTCCCCTGGGAACTGTTGGCTCAGGCACACTCTGCCGCCACTGGGCTCAGCACCTGTGCCTGCCTAGGTGGACGGAGTTGGGGGCTGGATCTGTAGACCCTCAGGGCCCCGCCCTCAGCTGGCTGGATTAGAGAGGCCTGGCTGTGCCTGAAATACCACCATTATTGCTCCCTTTGGGTTTAAGATGCTATGTAGCCAGAACTTTCTCATAAAACAGAAATTACCCTAAGGGGAGACTTAAATTAAGAGTTCTTAATGGGTAGGAGACAGAAAGGGAGGGGCTGGGTGTCTTTTTTGATTTTAGGAAAAGAAAGCAGTCTGTTTTGAAGGGAGGAAAGTAGCATTGGGTGGAAGAAAGTTCCAGAGTGTGGAAGTGGGAGGGGGAGTTGACTGGCACGTATGGGAGGTCTGGGGGAGACTTGGGCTAAGAAGCACTCACATTTGTTAAGCACATTCTTTGTGCCCAGCTCTGTCCTCAGCACCGGCCTGCATGACCTCACTGAACCCGACCTCACTGAACCCGTGAATGGGGACGCCTAGGGGATGTGCCCTCCACATGCCTCGGCCTGCGGATGCCAACTCGGCATCCATCCAGGAGCTCATCCCGCAGCCTCCGGAGCCTGTGGGCCGCCTGAGAACTATGGGCCACAGGGCTAGAGGTGCTGCGTGCAGCGGGGGAATAAACCAGAGGAAAAGCTGGAGAGGGCGAGAGGGAGGATTTTTATTTTGAGCGCTGGACGCTCGGTGCTGCCGCCTTGAGGCTGTGCTGGGGACCCAGACCCAGGGCCGGGAGGCTCCAGGGGACATCCGCTGACTCCCGGGCAGTCTGCGGGCGCCCACGAGGGCAGCCGCGGGGGTCAGGGAGCAAGTCTCCGTAGTCGGACCCCTGGCACCTGACGAGGGCCCCAGAGGGCCTCTCTCACCCTGGGCTTTCAGGGCTCCCAGCACCGCCAGCGCCGCCCCAGGGCCCTTGCTTAAGATGCGCCCTCGGCCTAGCACACTTCCTCCACCCATTAAACTCCTCATCCTCCCAGGCCTTCCCAGGAAGCCTCCCCTGGTCGTGCACCCCGCCCCTGGGCAGAGTTTCAGCTCGGTCCTCCGATTTCCCTGAGTCCCACAGCCCGTGGGTACAGCATCATCCCCGCAGGATCCCCCCGGGGGTGGCGCAGGGGTCCGATGAACAGACGCCGAGCGAACTGGAACGTCTAGAGCCCCGGAGATGGGGGGCGTGGTGGATAAGCCTCTCACGGACTCACACGCCCGCCTCCCAGGGCGGCTTTGTGAGGCAAGAGCCAGTAGGACCTTTTTGGCTCGAGGGCGCCCCCTGGAGGCTAGAGCTTCCCAGCAGGCACGTTCCCCAAGGTGCCGCGAGCCCCACAGATCTGATCTCCGACCAGGGGCGTCTCCGAGACTCCCAGGCCGAGGTCCGCAGCTCCGCCTCCCCGCCCTCCCTAGCGTTGTGGTGGTCTGGGAGGGTCTGTGAGTCAGACTGTGAGCCTCCCTGATGAATACCCGGGGCTCAGAGGAGTCCACAGGAGGTCAGATCCGAATCCTCCACGGACCCGGCCTCTCGTCCCAGACTCCCCTTCCCCTCTCCACTCTGGGTGGCATGCGCACACTGTGGGCACACACGCACGTGCCAGGTGCACACACTTGACGCAAGGCCCCCCACACACATGCAAACAGGCACTCACTTGTGCACACAAACTGACACGCATGCGCGCGCTCACACTCCTACACGTGCATGTGCGCACGTATGCAGACACACCGCCCTTTCTGCAAGTGTGGTCAACCCTTCTGCCCACCTCACCTCACCTGGTTCATCACTGCTGCTCCCCAGGCCTTGGCCCCCAATCCCTCTTGCTGCTCATGTTAGTTGCAGGACAGGGATAGTGGTCCCCAGCTCCCCAGAATCCCCAGGTGGTGCCTGCTTTTCAGATCAGACCCTTCAGCTTCCCACTTGTACATCACCCACTCATGTGCCAAGCCCTGGGGGAGCAGGAGACGGGATAAACTAGCACCGCTACGAGAGGGGGGTTGATACTAGCTAGCGTGACCATATCTTAACCCAGAATGAGAAGCTGTGCTGGTGGAATTTTAGATCATGTGACAGGCTGGGGGCGGGCTCTCAAGAACCCATTTATTGAGTAATTCATCTTCCCACCTCCCCAGTTTGAAATGCCACGTTTATACTTAGGTCTGTTTCTGGACTCTAAAACGTTCCATTGGAGTCTATTAGAGTAAGACTTTCTGTGGGGTTCCCCTTCTCATCCCCTGTTCCCCCTTTGTCTCCCTGTGTAGGGAAGGAAAACTTCCTGCTACCCTTGGGTTCTGTGGCTGAGAATTAACTGACATAAAACAGATTAACAGGAGAAACGCATATACATTTATTTAATATTTTTAGGTATACAACATGGGGTCTTCCGAAGAAAAATGAAGACTCAAAGAAACCACTGGGCCCAGAAGCTTATATACCATTTTTTTCTCTTTTTTAAAAATTGAAGTACAGTTGATTTACAATGTTGTGTTAGTTTCAGGTGTACAGAAAAGTGATTCATATATATATATATATATATATATATATATATATATATATATATCCTTTTTCATATTCTTTCCATTATAAATTATAACAAGATATTGAGTATAGTTCCCTGTGCTCTACAGTAGGACCTTGTTTTTTATCTTTTTTATATATAGTAGTGTGTATCTGTTAATCTTAAACGACTAATGTGTTTCTCCCCTCTCTTCCCCCTTTAGTAACCATAAATTTGTTTTCTATCTGTGAGTCTATTTCTCTTTTGTAAATAAGTTCATTTGTATTATTTTTTAGATTCCACATATAAGTGATATCATATATTTGTCTTTGACTTATTTCATGTAATATGATAACCTCTAGGTCCATCCATGTTACTGCAAATGGCATTATTTCATTCTTTTTATGGCTGAGTAGTGTTCCATTGTGTGTGAGTGTGTGTGCACGCGTGCACACACACACACACACACATATACATATATACCACACCTTCTTTATCTTTGTACTTTTTTACATAAAGAATAACACATTGTGGGGATTTGACAGGATGAAGGGGCTGGGGCCGGGTTAGTAAGTTGTGGAACAGTAATCAGGAAATACGTAGGGGAAAATAATAGAAAAATAAGGGTTATTTGAGTAGGTTTGTTTGTACAGATCCATTTCAGCATCGAACCCCAGTCTCTGGTGATAAGAATGTTCTCTTCCTGGTGCAGGGAGGGCACCTTTCTCTTGGGAAATTTATGACCTTCTTTTAGGTAGAAGCGGGAGGGCAGAGAGCCCTCCCTGCAGCTCCTGTTTCTCAAGTACCTTCACCTCAGAGTAATCAGTATTCCAAAGCAGCATATTTTGAGGTGGAATGTTCTGAACCTCTTCACCTGGAAGGGATTTTTCCCAACACTTAGATCTCTGGCCCCTTATATTACCATTAGAGAGTTATATTTTTTTAATTTGATGAACTAATATTGATGTACTATTATTAACAAAGTCCATAATTTACATTAGAGTCACTCTTTGTGTTGTACATTCTGTGGGTTTGGACAAATGTAAAACCACTGTACAGTACCGCACAGAATAATTTCACTGCTCTGAAAATCTACTGTGCTCCACCTATTCCTCCTTCTCCCTACTCCCCGAGAACCCCAGGTGTTGATCTTTTTACTGTCTCTATAGTTTGCCTTTTCCAGAATGTCATAGAGTTGGAATCATACAGTATATAGCCTTTCCAGACCTGCCTCTTTGAGTAAACAATAGCATTTAAAGTTATTCCGTATCTTTTTGTGGCTTGATGGCTCATTTCTTTTTAGCACTGAATGACATTCTGTTGTATGAATGTATATTCCACTATCCACTCACCTATTGAAGGACATCTTGGTTGCTTCCAGGTTTAAACAATTATGAATAAAACTGCTATAAACATCAAGGTGCAGGTTCTTGTGCGGACATAAGTTTTCAAGTCAGTTGGGAAAATACCTAGGAGTGTGATTTCTAGATCATATGGTAAGGCTACGTTTTGCTTTGTGATAAACCGTCAAACTGTCTTCCAAGGTGGCTGTTTTGCATTTCCACCAGCAATGAATGAGAGTTCCACCTCCGTGTCAGCATTTGGGGTTTTGTTTGGGGTTTTTTTTCCCCTCAGTTTTTTATTTGGATTTTAGTAGGGATGTAGTGGCATCTCACTGTTGTTTTAATTTTGCAATTGCCTAATTACCTATGATACTTGCCATCTTTCCCCACACTTATTTGCCATCTGTGTATCTTTTTTGGTGAGGTGTCTGCTTAGATCTTTTGCCCATTTTAAATTGGGTCATTCATTCATTTTCTTACTGCTGAGTTAGAATAGCTTTTTGTATATTTTGGATACAGGTTCTTTATCAGATCTGTGCTTTTCCAATATTTTCTCCCAGTCTGTGACTTGTCTTTTCATTCTCTTGATGGAGTCTACTTTAAGAAGCCCGTTGTTGCCACCAACCACACTTTGACCTCTAACCCAGCTTCTGTCTGTAAAGAGGATATGTTGATCTCTGCATCCCTGGCCTTCCCGTCCTCCTCTCAATGGCTCTGAACTTGAGCAGGGGAAAGGGTCCATGTATTGAGCCTCTAAAACCTTAATGCCTGCTAGTGCAAGTGTTGGAATGAAGATCAAATGGTTTAGTCTTTATAAAGCCTTTGGAACAGGTCCTGGAAAATATTAAGTGCTCAATTACCTTAGATAATTATAATAACAGGTATTACATCTTTTACTAGCTAACAGAGTCAGTCCTTCCCCGTTACTCTTTCTTTCCAGAAGTTTCCTAGCTGTTTTCACACAGTTACTCTTTTAGATGAATCATTTGATTCATTTGTAAATATGCTGTTTGAATTTTTTTGGGGTGGGGGAAGTAATTAGGTTTATTTATTTAGTTTAATGGAGGTACTGGGGAATTGAACCCAGGACCTCGTGCATGCTAGGCATATGCTCTACCACTAGAGCTATACCCTCCCCCCTATCCTGTTTGGATTTTATTAAACAAGTAATTCATAAAAAATAGACATTTTGATTTCTCATCCAACATCATCACGCCCTTTTTCTTCACTCAGTCCTTGCTAAAGGATTTTTCTTAAATGCCATTATGAGTGAGGTCTTCAGAGATGCTCTAATCAATTACTATACATCAATATCTATAAATACACCATTGACTTTTTATAGACTATTTTTTGGGGAAGTTTTAGGTTCACAGAAAAAATTGAGTGGAAGGTACGGAGATTTCCCATGTACCCTTGCCCCTCACAAGCACAGCCTCCCCCACATCAACGTGCCCCACCGGAGAGGTGCATTTATCACCACTGATGAACCGGCACTGATACATCATTGTCACCCAAAGTCCATTAGAGTTCATTCTTGGTGCTGTATGTTCCACGGGTTTGGACAAGTGTCTAATGACATGTGTCCATCATTATCATATCATATAGACTGGTTTCACTTGATTTTTAAATACGAGTTTTTTCCTAATCCCCTTAAAGTTTCTAATAGTTCCTCTAATTTATTCTCTTAGCTTTTCCAGGTAATAATCTAAAAACAGTGGAATTTTGCTTCTGCATTCTCAAAACTTATTCCTCTTAATATGTGCCCTGCCTAATTTTATGGGCGAGTTCTCCCAAAGGAGCATCAAATAGTAGTGGTGACAGGAAGCCCCTGCCTTGTTCCATAAGTTAATGGAAATGCATCTACTGTTTCACCAGTGAGTATAATGCTGGCTTCTGGTGTCACATATTTATATATTTTTTATCACGCTAAAGCATAAAATCTGTTCCTATATTAATAAAGTCTTTTTCTAAAATTAGGAATAGATGTTGGATTTTATCAAATTCCTCCTTAGCATCTACTGAGATACTCATTTGGTGTTTCTCCCACAATCAAAAAAATGTTTTTGTTGTTGTTGTTGTATTGGTTTTAGCCTCTTGATCTCCTAAAATGTTTGTCTCACGGAAATTAAAAGAATCAAAAAGTCTGATGTTTGATTTCACCTAATACATTTGGTGAAAGATAGGATTCTCTACAATTCAGCAGATGGGGCTCACAGGGTCAGGTCACCTGCCCAGGGTCACACAGTGGCGGGAGGCAGAGCTAGAGTCTTGTTTTTTGAGCCCATGCTCTTCACCCCTGCCAGCAATGCTGCCTGCTCTGAATGCCTGTGACCTTGCACCTCCTAGGACATCCCGCACCCCTGGTCCCCCGCCAGGCTTTCTGCAGCCCTTGCCACAGTCCACATGGCCCCTGTAGCCCCCACACCTCTGCTCTCCTGCAGGAGAAGCTGGCCCAGCTCAGCAGCCTTCCACGTCTCCCCTGTGAACACAGCTTAAAGCCACAGCAGACTGGCCTTGTGTGAATGGGGGATACTGAGCAGGCCCAGGGTCACAAAACATAGGAGGGTAGAAGAAAAAGATGTTTTCCTTCCTTCCACCAGGGGTGATAAAAGAGGGAGAAGCACATGGCTGCCTCCAGACAGAGGCATGACTTCACAGGGTAGATCTGAAGTGGGCAGAGAGAGCAGGTTCCGGGGGATGTCTGGGCTCAGACCAAGAGGTTCAGACTTTGGTTCAGGTCCACCCTGATCATCCCAGTTCTCTGTCCCTACCTTACTGTGTGATCTGGACAGCGCCCCAGCCTCCGTGTGCTGACTGAGGCACAGAGACCCACAAGGAGGCTCCTCTGGGGTCTGGGCTAGGACACAAGGCAGGCGGCAGGGGAGAAGATGGCCCACTTTGCTTTCTGCTCTGGATGCCACCACCGGGCGCCGCCTGCCCGCCCCCACCTGGCACAGCTGAGCTTGGAGGTGTCTCAGAGCCCCAGCAGGTCCAGCATTTATTACAGACATTCTGCCCTAGGCCGTACATTTTTCAGGCATTGTCTCATGTGATTTAAATTAACTGATTATAATTAAATCCTCAGAATAATCCCACCAGGAAGAAGACAAGACCTTCTCAGTGTTGAGTGCTTTACATACCATCTCATTCACTTCATTTTACAGATAAGGAGACTGAGGCTCAGGGAGGGAAATTAACTTACCTGGGCTGTTCAGGGGGGTGGGGGCAGGGAGGTCAGTCAGAGCCAGGGCCCCTGCCCTTGACGGCAGTGTTAGTATTCCAGCCTTCTGTAAATTTTCTTGGCCATGAGGCTCTGTCACCCTGTCACCACTTGGCCACACCAGTGAAAACAGTGTAGGGGGTAGGGAGGGACTGCCAATTAGCTGAGGGCTTCCTGGGGTCAAACTCCACTTTACCAAAGACACAACTGGGAATTCCGGTATTCCGCCTGAGGCCCCAGAGCAGGTAAGTGGTGGAGGCCGGGTTCACATGGGGTTGCCTGCTGCTTCTCCCCCTAGCAACTTGTCTCCACCTGGGAAGTGAGGGCGATGTCGGTTTCCCTTCTCCTTTTCCAGGGTTTTCTGCCATTCTCATATTGTCCACCTGGGGGCGCTGCATAACAAGGCTGCAACCAGAGCTTTGCAGAGACACCTGTGCCCCAGCTGGTCTAGGATGTCTCCTCTCTGGGCCCCACTGTTCCCTCCTGCTGCTGGCTCCCCTGTTCCTCCTCCAGGACCACCCAGGAGCCAGGAGAGACCCCCAGGTGCCCTCACTGGCTAGCCCGCCCCAGTCCTGAGCATGAGAGGCTAGGCCTATGCTGAGCAAAGTCCCACATCTGGCCCAGACCAGGATGTGGGCAGACTGGCCCCACCTCGCCGGCCTCTCACCTGGCCAGCCAGGCCCTGGGCCATGCCCCCTCGCCTCTCCCATTGCCAGAACTCCTTTCCCTTCTCTGTCTTTGCCCTCAAGCCAAGGGCCCAGACATGTCAGGGGTGACGGTGACCTCAGGGGTGACAGTGACCTCACAGGGCTGCTCACAGGCTCACTAGAGAAGCTTGGACTTCCCTCCTCCCCGGTGCCCACCCCTCATCTCCCTCTCTGTAAACACCTATTTCTGGGCCTGTGTCCCATTCCTTCAGCTCTTCTAAGGCAGGCCCACAAAGGCCTCCATGCTGTGTGCTGAGTGCGCCAACAGCGCTCAGAGAGGTGTATCCAGGCAGGACAGGGGCCTGGGGTCTGGCGTGGGTCCTCTGGCCCTGGAACTCCCAGCAGGAGCGGGACTTGGCTTTCCGCTAACCAGACTCCAAGCAATTGACCAAAACCCCAGAGCAGCCAGGTCCTAGTTTACACGACGGGCACACCTGTGGGTGACCCGCCCAGCTCACCTGAGGGCTGTGGGGGGCCTTAAGCCACAAGCCCAGCACCATTCTCTGAGACACTTCCAGGCCCTTTCTTGCTCCGCTTGCTGTGGGCACGTCCCACTGAGGTCAGGGGGTCCTCAGGTCATTTAGTGCAACGTGGATTTGGTGTTAACTAACTTGGACTCCCGTGGAGAGAAGGTTCCTACCTTTTCAAGTGTCTTCCCAGCCTTCTGACTAAGGAGGAGGAAACCTCAGTTCGGTGCTAGGATGCCTGGCCGCCTCCGAATCTCAGGCTGAGCGCTCTTTTTATCCAGAGGAGAGCAGGCCCCGCCCAGGCCCTGATATGGGCCTCAGTCATGGCCTCTGGGAAATGGGGTGTCAACCCTGCCTGTATCCCACCCTGGGCTGCTGTGTGGGTCCAAGGAGGTGGCCGGCAAGCTGAGATTGAAACCGGACGTTCACCGCTCTTCCCTCCTCTCCCCGACTCTGGGTGTCCCTCGTCTGTCTCTCCACACAGCCCCTGGAGCACAAGTTGTAGCCAAGCTCTCTCATCCTCCACAGTTGGTATATGGATGGTCAGTTATTGAAGAAGCTCATAGACTTAGAGGCACATGCGTGCCTTAAATAATTTGCTTTAACTGAAGTAAGTGGACGTCCCCTTGGAATCTGCTGATGAGGACCCCAGGCCTTACTGGAGACTGGGGCTGCTGCCTGGAGACAGAACCATGCTTTGGCCTACCCCACCCACCTCAGGCAGCATCTGGATTTCCAGGCTAGGCTTCCAAGTGGAGCTGGAACCTGCAGAGGCTTGAGAAGCCATCTGAGTGCAGAGCCCATCTGCACTTTTCAATGTTTAGCTATCATCTCATTTACATTCTTTGCAGAAAATTCATAAGCAACTTGCCTAAATCTAACCTTTCCAGGGGATTCAAGTTTCTTTTCACAGAAACCCCCACAATTTTTCTGTTTGCCCTCAAGTTTCATCAGCTTACATAATAATTATGTTAGGGGTTACAATAGCCAGGATTCGACAGGCACAAACCAGTTTGGGGACAAACATCCTGGACCTCGTTCAGGTAGGGGTGGCCTGGGAAGGAGCCCAGGAGGACTCGGAGCACCCCGTGGGCAGGGAGGGACGGGGTACCAGGAAGGGAGCAGGCTCTACCTCTGTCCTATGTCAGCTGTGCAGGGACAGGTGTTCGGACGGTCCTCACTCCGACTGGTCTCAGATGAAGCGTGTCCTCTGGCCCCTCCCCTCCTCACCTCAAAGCCCTTCCACCCAGAGTTAGGACTCCTCATCCTTGCGGCTGCCACAGTCTCACCCCACAGCTGGTCACCAGAAGCTCTGGGAACTGATGAGGCCCCCCCCTTACTGAGGCTCACAGCGCCCCATTCATTTCTTTCAAGTCAAGGTTGGGACTGGGTGAAGCCAGAGAGGTCTCCCCGGGCCCCAAATTGAGGGGGCGTCAAAAAGCAGTAATCAAGACAACCCAATCAACAGTGGGCATGGGGTCTGAGTGGACATTCTCTAAAGGAGACACACAGATGGCCAGCAAGTGAATTAAAAGCTGCTCTCGACATCACGAGCTTTAGGGAAATACAGACCGATGCCCCTTTACGCTCACTAGCACGGCTATAATCAAAAAGACAGACAACTAGTGTGGGCAAGGATGCAGAGAAGTGGGAGCCCTCATATCCTGCTGTTTCATCGAATGGTGCAGCCACTTTGGAAAACTCCTGGGTGGATCCTCAGTAACGTAAACATAGAGCTGTCATACGACCTAGTGGCTCCACTTTGATGAGTATCACTGGGAAAAATGAAAACCTACACCCCCCCCCAAAATTTGTACACAAATGTGTACAATATTTGTACGAAAATTTATACACAAATGCTATTGATAGCAGCATTATTCATAGTAACTCAAAATTGGAAGCAACCTAACTATCCTTAAATAGATGAATGGATAAAGTTTATATCCGTACAATGTAATGTTATGCAGCTGATCCTGGTTTCTTTCCTTTTTTAAAAAAAGTATTTCTTTTGTTTTATTTTGTTTTTTGAGGGAGGATAATTAGGTTTGTTAGTTAGTAGTTTGTTTGTTTGTTTATTTAAGTGGAGGTACTGGGGATTGAACCCAGGACCTGTGCATGCTAAGCACATGCTCTACCACTGAGCTACAACCACCCCCTCCATCTTGGTTTCTAATGTCATTCTCCAATAAAGGGAACCAAGGCTCCTCGGAGAAATGTCTGATTCTAGAACTAGGGCAGGAATTATACAAAACGAGCCTAGAGCATCTTGTAGTGGCAGAAACTAAGGAAGGGCTTAAACACACATACGCACATGCACACAAAGTTAAAGGGACATAGGCTAAATAAAAGAGCTTCCATAGGCAAAGATGGAACAATCTGAGAGGAAGGACGGAAGGAAGGAAGGATGGGGGAAGAAGGGGAAGAATTGTATGATAATGCAAAGTAGAAGAAATAAAAAATATATATACCCATGAGTCCATACTAATAAATGACTGAATAAATAAATGAATAGAGGAGAAGAGACACAGCTCCCATGCAGAAGAATTAAAACTAACCAATGTAGGTGTGCCCCCCTCAAGGGGGTGGAGTACAGCTCCCCACACAACTGTGTGCATAGAAACTTCCTTCCAAAGAGTGGAGATTATCTGACCGGATCCTTTCCAGAACTCCACTAGGTGCACCATTATTATCTCCATGTTACAGATGAGGAAACTAAGCCTCAAGGAGGCCAAGCTCTAGGTCAATTGCTCTAGGTCACAAATAGGGAATTTTCAGCAGTGCTAGGGGTCCTAGGCTGTTCCCTGTCTGGTCTGTTCCCCACGGTATGCCCGAGGACCGCACAGGGTCTGAGGGGTATCATTGGCACTCAGTAAATTGTCAGATGAGTGAAAGAAGGAAAGAGTAGGGAAGAGAGGACAGAAGTGGGGAGAGAGAGAGATCGAATAAGAGATTGGGTGCTACCCGATGCCACTGCTGTGGGGCTGTGTGACTCTGGGCGGCTCCTTGACCTCTCTGAGTCTGTCTCACTTTCTTCATCTATATGTTGGGAATAGGATTTCCTGCCTCATAAGGTTGATGTGAGAATAAAACGAAGTCACTGGCTTGTACCAGATATGAATCCCACTCTATACACACAGTTGTGCAATAAACATTGTTTTCTGTTTTCTAAAAGGCAGTTTCAGTCTCTAAGCACCCCCTCTGCTGGGCGGGCAGGGTCTAGAGTCTTTGGAGTTTCACATGAGGGACTGGGTGGGGCTGGTCCTTGGTCACCGGTCCTCCCAGTTTCCACTGGTCGCCCATCTTCACAAGTCAGCATAGAGTGGCTGGAATTGAGCAGCTCCCTGCTGCCTCCTCACCCCTGTGGCGCCCAGGAGGCTTCCATGGGGAGACTGCCTGGGTCCCGGCGGCCCATATACACTAGGCAGGCTCCCACTCTCTGGCAGTGCAGCCCACCTGGGAAGCAGGTGCAGTGAGAACCACCTTGTCCTGTTGTGCAAGAACCCAGCAGAGGTGGGAGTGACACCCAGCTTGACACCCAGCATGGCCCTTCACCAAACCCTGGATCCCAGCGTTGGGCAGAGGTGGGGGCACCTCCCAAAGGGGCCAGCAGTAGTGCTGGGGACAGGCCCCTTGGCTCCAGGATCGACACCGTCCTTCAGCCTCTCCCCATGTGCTCCAGCCCTGGGTCCACCTCTCCGGTCAGGGCTGGGAGGCTTTCCTCCTCCATGTGTCCTTAAGGAGCTCTGTCCACACTGGAAGCCTCACCCTGCTCCAGACAGGTTGCTGGCTTTCTGCTCCAACTTGCCCTCCCCCAGGGCAGTGAGCACAGGGAAAGGGAAAGAGGACAATATAGGAGAAAACAGAAAGAAAGCAGAGCCCAGATCCGTCTCTCTGATCCTGTCTCTTTACACAGGCATAGTGCCCAGCTCCGGCCGGAAGCACACTGCAGCTCATGGGCGTAGGGGCTCCCTTCCTCTGGTTTGCACAAAATCACACAGTGTTGAGATCCTCTGAGTGCCTTCCAATCCTCCCCTTACCCAAGCAAGTCAGAGAAGAAGGCCTTTCTAGCTCTAGTATCTAGTGTGACTCCCACTGAGTGGCAGCCAGCTCTCTCCAACTCCCCCATGGTCACTGGCCCGCTGGCCCCTTATCCAAGGACCCTCCTGTGCCCACCATGCACGAGCCCTGTGAGCTCAATGGGAGTTACCAACTTCCCACCTGACGCCACCTCCCTCACCAGAGTGACTGGCTAGGGGGCAGGCACCTGACCCAAGCTGGGCCAGCTGAAGAGTGCCAGCCCTTTGGACTGGTCTACAGATAAGCACAGTGTATCCGCACAAAACAGACAGATCAGGCCCTTCCCTAGGATTTCTCTCCTCGGACCTAGCCGAGTGGCAGGAGGAACACCCGTTCAGAAGACGCCCATCGCTGGCAGAGAGAGGCAAAGAGGGGCGGAGGGGAGCCCTGGCAGGGACCCTCGGCAAGTTCCTTGCTGCGCAGCTGGTTTGAATCAGGTTTCTGTCTCAGGCAGTAGCACAACACATTAAGAACACGGACCCGAGGCAGCCAGCCTTGGCTTTGAGTCCCTTCCGGCACTCACCCGTGAGTCACCTTTGGTGAGTTACTGAATAGCGCGGTGGCTTGCCTTCCCCAGCTAACTGCGGGGATCGAATGAGTTATAGCAGCACCTGCAACACAGGAAGCCCTCAATGACGCCAGCTCTTCCACCAGGGGCACTCTGGGTCCTGTGCCTTCTGGGACCCTCGGCACCTCCCTCACGGTTGGCCAGCCTGTCCATCAGAGTGCCTGGGTGTGGTTCGCTTCCTCCTTGCTGAAGGCCGCCTCTGACTCTCCTCAGCGATCAGGCTGCCGCGGGCAGCGCTTCTCTCCCTGTCCTCCTCGGGCTCTTGTTTCCATGTGGGTAACGGCAAGATGGCAGGTAGCCCGGGCCCTAGGGATGGTCCAGGGACCAATGCCGGTGACCGACACTGAGATAGACTCACGATTGCCCCTCCCTCGGGGACTAACTTTGTTTTGGGGTCCAGCTCACTACATATGGCACCCAGGGCAGTGCCTGAACAGTGACGGAAAGTGCTCAGGAAATGTAGAGACGGTCATGTCCAGGTGCCCAGCTCCTGCTCCCAAGGATGGCTCCCCCCCCCAGGAGGCTTGCTCAGCCCCTCACACAAACAGCCGTCAGCCAGGCTTGCACCATCGCCATCAGGGACTCCGGCCCAGATCCAGCCGGGTCTGCTCAGATCTGCCGAGCCCCAGCCTGGACCAGAGCTGGGAGTATCATCTCTACCCCAACAGCCAGGCCGTGGCAAGGAGCAGAGAAGGAGCAGCTCTGAACTGGGTGGTGGTGGGCTCCACCCAGAACCTCAGACCGTGACCTTATCTGGAAAAAGGTCTTTGCAGATGTAATTACTTAAAGATTTTGAGATTAAATCATCCTGGATTTAAGGTGGGCCTTAAATCTGATAGCTGGTAGTTCTTATAAGAAGACGCAGAGGAGAAGACACAGACACAGAGAGAAGGCCTATGAAACAGAGGCAGAGGCTGGAGTTATGCAGCCACAAGCCAAGGAACGCCAAGACTGCTGGCAACCCCCAGAAGCCAGGGGTGAGGCACAGGAAGATTTCTCCCTCAGGGCCTCCAGAGTGAACCAACCTTGATTTCAGACTTCTGGCCTCCTGAACCGTGAGAGAATAACTTTCTGTATTTTGAAGCCAGCCAGTTTGTCGTCATCTGTCACAAGCAGCCTTAGAAAACTCAGACCCACTTAAATAATGTCCCCGTTGACAGTGTGGCTGTATTACTAGGAAACTTTAAAACTTGGCTCTCTCTTTGCCCCTGTAATTCCACATCTAAGCTTTTATTTTTAGGAAATAAGTGCAACAAGGCAGAGAAGTATGGGCAAGGTGTTCCCCACAGTGGTGTTCAAAATGGTGAAAATTTAGGAAAATCTGCATACCCATCAGTGGGGCTGGGTCAAATAAATGATAGTATTCCATGTAACGGCCCATCGGGCAGCTGTTAAACACTATTATGGGTTCAACATCAAAAGAGATTACATAGTCATAGGTGAAAAAAAAATTCCAAAACAGTATATCTGCATAAAACATATTAATCATGAAAAATTGACACACTGGATTTCTAAATTAAGAACTTCTGTTAGCCAAAATATTAGGAGACTGATTTCAAGTTGGCTGTGAAAACTGGGGTGAACTCTTCAACTCTCTGTACCTCAGTTTCTCATCTATAAAATGGGGAGAATTTCTTCACGAGTTTTGCACCAGTTAACAATTATCGTATAACCAACTGCTCTAAAACTTAATGGTATAAAACAATAACAGTCTTTTAATTTGTTTATAGATGTGAAATTTGAGCAGGGTTTGTGGGGGATGTGTCATCTGCTCCACAGGGTGTCCGTTGGGGTGACTCAGTCAGGGGCTGGAAGACCTACTTCCAAGATGGCAAGCTGGTGTCAACTGTTGGCTGGGGAGCTCAGCTGAGCTGAGGGTCAGAGACCTCAGTTCCTCTCCACGTGGGCCTCTCTATGGGCTGCTTGGGCTCCCTCACAGCATGTTGGCTGGATTTTAAGAGCAAGCATCCCAAGAGACAGGAAGTAGAAGCCACCAGTTTCTCAGGGCCTGGGGCCCACTGAAATTGCCGCGCACCTTGGTCAACAGGCTTTCTGTTGGTCAAGAAGTCACAGAACTCATATTCAAGGGGAGGGAACACAGACTCCCAAATCCCAGTAGGTGGAATGTCAAAGAATTTATTGACATGTGTTAAAACTGCCACAGTGTTGCTGTGAGGATTAAGGCAAACCATGTAATTACCATCTTAAAGGATGAGCCTGTGGATGACCTATTAAATACAAAGAAGGAAAACTCCTTTATAGGGAGAAGCCTGGCAGACTAGCCTCACAGTAAAGGAACAAACTGACATCATTGCTGCTTCTTAAAGAAGCCAAGCATATTCATGCCTCAGGGCCTTTGCACTTGCTGTTCTCACTGCCTGGAATGCTCTTTCCCCAGATATCCTCAGGGCTTGCTCCTTGACTTCCTTCAAGTCTCTGCTTCAATAGCTTCACCACAGGAAGGCCTCCCTGGCCCCTATAAAAAACAGCCACTCCCTTGACTACATGTTTCCCTCTGGCCCTGCTCTTTCTTTTTCCTCCTGAAGTTACAGGTCTATTTTTAAAAACTCTTTCTTATTTATTCCACCTCCCCTCACTAGAATATCAGCTCTTCAAAGACATTTTTGTCTGTCTTGCTCATTGCTATACTCCCAGCACCTAGAACAGTGCCTGGAACGGAGTAGGGGCTTGGAAAGGATATGACGAATAACTGAATGAATCTGGTGGTGGCAGCTCAGATGTCACTTCCTTGATGAGGTCTCCCTTGATTTCACTCACAAGTGAGGGGCCTGGATCTGAGTTCCTCCCTACTGTTTCCAGCTCTATGTTTCTGTGTTTCTCGGGTCTGAGCTATGTTCATCTCTGATTCCCCAGCCTAGGCCTCAGCATAACATAGACACTCAGGTAATGGTGCTTCTATTTCCACCTGTCCGGCTTTGTAAAGCAGGTTTACATCTGGCATCTCAGCTCATCCTCACCACAGCTTTCTGAAGTGGGTGTGGTCACCCTTGTTTACAGATGTGGCCAGGAGAGGGAAGATGACTACCTCATGGTCCAACAGCCAAATGGGGGCAGAGCCAAGTCTAGAACCCATCTCCTGTTTCTCAGGGAGCAAAGTGCATGAAAATTACACCCTGTGGGGGCACCTCAAGAGGATCTTAGCATCAGCTCCCGCAGACATTGCAAATCCAGCCCCTGCAGGGCCCCCTGCTGGGAGCCAGTACAGCAGCAGCCTCAGATTTGAACACTCTTCCACAGGCTGGATGCTGACCTCTGCCCAGCAGTTTGCAAATTTTGCTTTATTGGATTCTATCTAGATTCTAGATGATCCTCCATTTTAGAGCGAAGGAAACTGAGGCCCAGAAAGGGGAGTAATTTATCCAAGCAAAAGCCAAGATTTGAAAATCTCTGGTCTGGAGAAGGCAGGATTTTCGCGGAGCGGCACAGACCCCTCCACCTCCGAGTCAGTCCCGGTGTTCTCTGCAAGGTGGCTTAGGTCAACAAGGAAGAGGAAAACAGACACCTAATTCCAGGGGCAGGTGGCCATAAGGAGAGCTGAGTTTCAGAAGCAAAGAGACCTGAGTTCAAACTCCAGCTCTGACCTTCACTAGCTGTGTGACCTTGGACCAGGATCTTCCCTCTCTGAGCCACAGTCCCTCCTCTGTAAGATGGAGACAGAATGCCCTGGGTAAGCGATGACTCGCTCTCAGGATTGGCTGGTCCAGGGCTCCTTCACCCACCCCAGGGGTCCTGGCCAGACTCCACTGGCTCCCTGGGTTTTGGATCCTCCAGGCTGGGACTGTACTTTGAATACCTCTGGAGAACTCCTGATGCGGTTGCCACATAGAGTACACACGGCGCCAATTCCTGTTTCAGCAACCTCCCAGCTCTGCTCGCACAGAAATTGCACCAGAGCAGACTATGTGGCTTCTGAAAAGGCCTCTGCAGAACAGGTCTGGTGACACTGGAGCTGACCCCCCGTCCCAGTGCCCCTCAGCCTGAGCAGGTGCCTGAGTCTACCATTATAACCCAGCCTCTGGCTAAGAAGCCTCCCCAGTCCCTGTTGCTTCTTTTTTCTTCCTTCCTCTTCCTTCTTTTCTTTCTTCTTCTTCTTTTTTTTTTTTTTTTTTAAAAAAAAACCCTCCTGCTTCAAATTGCAAATGCCTGAGGGGATTGATACATTAGCTCCCTACAGATCATTTCACTAGCCTCTCTAGACACTCTGCTATGAGTAGGGGTGAGCAGGTGGGCTGGCTGGTTCTGGCTTCCCTGCTCCAGGAGTGGGGAGACCCAGCCCTCCTCTCCCGGGGCCCTGAGATACAGCCAGCTCCTCCTACAGCAAAAATGTGGTGAGGGAGTTGTTTCAGCAGAAAGACCTTTTAGGAGGTCACTGCACAGCCCATCACCCTGCCCTCATCCCTTCTTCCCCATCCCAGGGCCCCTTCTGAACCCCAGACGCTAGCCTCCACTACCTCTCAGGCTTTCCCTGCCCCCTCCCACAGAACTCCCCAGACTCGGCTCCTCCCATGCAGGGCTCCCTAGCTGGTGGGCCTCAGGCCCCATCAGTCCTGCCTCCTGAATGCTCTTTTCATGACCTGACCATTGGCCTGAGCCTCATGGCTTGCTCCCCTCTGCCCATGCTCCCCACCACCCCATACCCAGAGGGAGCTTTCTAGAACTGCCTGGTAGTGGCCCTCCAAGCTTCGGTCCCTTCTTTCAGAGATGTCAGCTACTTTCAGAAGGGCAGCTCATCCCAGCATTCAAGCCCCACCGACTTTATCTGCCTCATTACCTACATCTGATAACACGTGCCACACATTTTTAAATTCCCTACAAATGGGCAACAAGATTACCCATTATTTCCCTGGAATTAAAATTGAACTAGGTGCTCTGCATTTTACCTGGTAACCCTAATGTCAGTCCAAATAGTCCAGATGTTGCAAGGTTTTAGTATAATTTTTCAGGATGGATATGTTTAAGTGCAGTATTTAGGACATGCTTATACTAAAAAAAAAAAAATTCATTGTTTATCTGAAATTCAAATTGAATTGGGCATCCTGTATTTTTATTTTCTAAATCTGGCAACCTAGGTCCTACATAGGTAATGGGGGCTAAGGGGACTGCCTACGAGGGGTCGGACAGCCCCAACCTGGACCCTGAAACTCTGTCCTGCAGTCGGCCCGAAAGCCTCCTTTCTAAACTCCTGTCCTGGTCCATGGAGAAGGCTGGAGCCCAGAGACTGACACCTTGGGAGGAGTTCATCCACAGCAGCCCACTTCTCTCCGCTCTCTGGGCCTCGTTTCCTCCTCTCTAAAATGAAACACATGGTTTCTGTCCCCTGTCCCCTAGCCTCTCACAAGGATCAAACACCTGAGTAGAGTGGGGGACTCTCAGCTGACAAGACAAACCGAGAAGGCAAACAAGCTTGTGGAAGTTTCTGTTCTTTGGTTCACCAAAGGACCTTGAAGAACCATTAGGACAAAGTTCTTCTCTTTTTTTTCCCAAAGTACCTTATAAACCAGTTAAACCACCTCAGTAATAATTGATTCAGACAAGGATCATCAACAGATGCTAAAACCACTGGATGAAACTTTGTTGAGAACTAGGACATTCATAGGGTACCAAAGTAAAAGTTATCTTTACAAGAGGGAGGCCTGGCAGGCACCAACAGGGCTTCGATCCATCACCTGCCCTCTGATCCAACCCATCTCTAGAATAAAGGAGACTAAAGATGCAGCCAAGTAAACACCATGCCTGACCTGGGTTAAGCCTGGATCAGAACAAATAATGGCTAGAAAGGACGTTATGGGGCAACTGGGACAAGTGGAGTGTGGACTGGGGATTAGATAGCTGTGTTGTTTCAATGTTAAATTTCCTGAATTGGATACTTGCACAGTGGTATGTAGGAGAATGGCCTTGTTCTTGGGAGATCTGTGGTGAAGTGTTTAGAGGTGAAGGGCCACATATCTGCAACTAACTCTCCAGGTTCAGCAAAAGCAAACAGATAGATAGAAAGAGAGAAACAGGTCAAATAATAACAGCTGGTGAATCTGACAGTATTCAGAATACTACCTAATACTATTTTTGCAACTTCTGTGTACATTGGACATTTTCCCCAATAAAAAGTCTAAGGGAACACCCACCCAGAATAAAATATCAGAAGTTGAAGGGGTCTGAGAGACCTTGTTCCCCCACCCTTTCCCGGAGAGGAGAAGGCCTTGGCCTATGGTCACAGAGTGAATGGCATTTGGACCTGCCTCACTTGGTCTGAGTCCCAAGAGCAAGAAAGGCCACCTAACCAATGTCATCCCCGATTCTTCTCCATGCTTCCACCCACCCAGCAATACTGTGGTGATACAGGACGGCCCCTGGGGTCGTCCTACACTCATGCAGATACCCATGGTGTCTGGGGAGAAATCTACCCTGTCCCTCTCCAAAGAAAATGGGCCACAAATCCCTCATGCAAGGCCAAGCCTGGCAGGCTGGTCACTTTCTAGGGAAGTTTCCAGATGTAATCACAAGTGAAATCTCCCTTTGTGCTTTACACACTGAAGTGTGTCAGTGGGGTGAGGTGTAAACACAAGATCTATTGTAGTGAGAGCAAAATGCTTTAATGATTTATGTTGATTGTTATGTTAATTTTATGTCCTGAAACAATTATGAAAAGGTTCAAACAGACAAATAAGAAATGAACAGTTAATATGAACTTAAGAGAAGCAACAATAACATGATAACTTGAGGAGGAAAGCTATTTGCTTTTTGAGTCTACAAATGCATATAATAATTTAAATGGCAATACAAGACAGAAAAATAGATCCAATCCTAATTCTGATTTTGTAGAATTGTTTGTTGGACTAGCATTTATAGCTTTAATCAAAACAGTATTTAAGTTTTATTTATTAAATGCCATTTTTTAGGTGATGAGACTTTTGAGGAAAAGCCCTGTGTGGGAATTCTTCATGGCTTGTGAGGATGATTAAAAGGAGAAAGCCAACTTAGTGCCTCCAAATCTCACAAGGAGAAGAAAATCCATCACACATCCATATTCGAGATAGCCATTATCAATCCAGGTGTAACAAAGAACACAAAGAAAATCAGAAGTGATTAGGGAAATGCAGAGGTTTGGGGTGATCTGCTCCCTGGGCCTCCCAGGAGGGTGTCTCTGAAGAGGACTTCTGTGCCGTGGGTGGCCTGGAAGCACCTAGCAATGGGAAGTTACTGGCTGCACCTGCTGAAGTCAAGCTTTCTGATTTACCTCCTTTGTAGTTTTAAAATTGTGATCACAAAAAACTGAAATAACACCAAACTGATCTGCTGTGACATTTACCCTTATATTCTACGATAATAGATCCCTCTCCCTGCCCAAAGCTGTTCCCAGTTTTCCCTTTTAAAACCAGCTGGTCACCTGCTTAACCAGCTTTAAAAACAGCTGGTCACCCTCCCTCCACCTGCCTAAATCCTCCAGGGCTCCTCACATTTCCCCACATCCCAGTTCCATCCACCCCGGGCCCCACACTGCCTCACTCTGACCTCACAGCACACTGCTGTGCCTCCAGGTTCAAATGTATCAGCCCCTCTGGCCTTGCTGACCCTGCACCTGTCCACCTTGTTCCCACTTCCAGGCTCTGCCCAGTTCCTTCTGTCTGGAAGACCCTGTTGTTCTCTGCCTGGCCAGCACCACACTACAGGAACATACCACCCGCCACAGGCCACTAGTCAGACTACCAGGGGCTCACAACTGGGTCCAAGACCATTCCAGAAGAGCGAGGCCAGAGAGCCCCCTGGGGCCAGCATAGGCCTACAGAGAGCAGGTGCCTAATGTCTGTTGAATTTACTCATTCAACAAGTATTTATTGAGCACCTACTATATACTAGGCTCAGTTCTAGGCTCCAGGCATGCAGGGGACTTCAAAGCAGAGTCCTCAGGGAGCCCAAAGTCCACTGGGATGGGGTGGGTTAGGGGCAGACCATCCCTGAGGGAACACACAGGATGACTTCAGCTCAATATCAAGTGTTAGGAAGACCACAGGAGCTGCCTGGAGAGGGGGTCAGGGCAGGCCTTGCTGAGGACAGAATATTTGACCTGATACCCAAGCAAAAGGGCTGACCCTGAGGCAGTAGGGATAGTGTTCCAAGGAGAGGGGAAGTCCTGGAGGCGGGACCTAGCTGGGCAGTTTGAGGAACCAGAAGGCCTGCGAGGCCCAGCCACGTGTTCGGGCGCGATGTGAGGTCAGGCCACGCAGGGCCTGCTCCTCCAGGCCTCAGAGGCCGTGAAGGAGTTTCCGGATTTTATTTTAGATCCCATCGATGGGGCGGGGGGGTCGCCATCTTCTTCCCTTCGGGATGGCAAACGATGCCCAGAGACCGCCAGCGTCCCACCCGAGGCCACACAGAAGGTCAAGAGTCCCGCCGCCGGTTCCTGGGGAGACTACACCCGCCAGCCCGCAGTTCAACGCGATGGGGGCAGATGCGGCGGGGACCCCTCTCCCCTCCCCCCGCGGACGGAAGTGGGCGGGGCGGGGCTTCGAGCTCAGCCTCCAGCCCCCACTCCCGGACTGGGCTCCGCTCGGCCCCGCCCCCTCTCCGAGCGTGACGCTACCGGGGGGCGGGCCCGGGGCGCGGCGGCTTGGGTGTCTAGGCGGCGGCGGCGGAGAGAGCGCAGAGCGGCGCCACCATGGGGGCCCAGCTGAGCACGGTAGGCGGGGACGGGGCGCCGGCCTCTGTGGGGCGGGGGCGCGGGCCCGGGGCACCGCTGCGGACCGGCGGGCTCCGGGGCCTCCGCCTCGGGCAGCGCCGACTGCGACCGGCCGCGAGGGGCGGTGTGGTGGGGCCAGGGCGCCGGACCTCACCCAACCCCGCCCCGCCCCTCCGCCCGGATGGCCGCGCCCCCGCGGTCCCCGTACGGCCGTGACTCACACTCGGGCCTCTGCCCCGGGACCCCAGCTCTCCTGGCCGAGGGGCGCACCCGAGGCCGGTGGCCGCGCATTCCAAGCGGCCCCGCCCGCCGCCGCCCTCGCCCCGGCCTGGCTCCGAGCGCGGAGCGGAGGCGGAGTGCGGCCGTGTGCGAGAGCGAGTGTGGGACTGGGTATGACTTGTGACCCAGAGTGTGAGTTAGTGTAAGTGACTGAGCACGTGTGATGAGTGAATGCGCGAGCGCCTATATATGTGAGTCTGAGTTTGTGAGAGCAGGAGTGTGTGTGGCCAGGTGTGTGGGTATGAAGTGTGCGTGTGCATGAGTGTGCATGTGGGTTAGTGAGGCTGTGAGAGATTGGGTGAGCAAGTGTGTGTTGAGCTTGTGAGAGTACATGGGAGTGTGTGTGCATGTAGAGTGAAAGTGTGTGTGTGTCTGTGCGATGTTGCCGGGTCGCAGGGCTTTGACCAGGGACAACCACTGGGCTCTCTCTGTGGGCAGCAAGCTAAGCTGTGGCCCTCCCTTAACCCAACGAACTTGCTAGGCTAGCGATGTTGGCCCCATTTTACAGATGAACACATGCCACTCAGACTTGGCCACTGGCCTGCCTGGCAGAGCCTGAACTTGTGGGGCTGCAAAGTCCACTGTTGTGCTGTCACTTTGGGTCCGCCCAGGGCTGCCCTCCCTCCCCGAGGGCCACCTCCTTTCGGATTTCTCAAAAACCGTAAGACTGCTGGGGGGCTTGTGTTCCATGTGAAGGCTTCCGCTAGAGGGCAGCCCCCAGCCCCACCCACTCTGGTCCCTGGGCGCTGGCTGGGCGCCTGGGGCAGGCTGCCTCTGGGAGGATTAGGCCTACAGCCTCTCGAGTGGCCTCCGCCTCCACCCCAGGCGCCTGCCTTCTCGCTCTGGCTCTGTGAGGCTTCCCCTTGGGAACTAGGCAGAAGGCCTCTTAGCCTGGGTGTTTGCTCCTGAATGTGTGGCCCAGCTCAGGACTCTGGGGGACATTCAGACCAAAGGACAGCCTTGTTCAGGGCAGACCTGTGGATATCATCCCAGCTCAGTATAATGTCCTGTGTTCCCAGAAATCGCCTTCGTCCTTCACTGCTCAGCCTCCTGACCCCAAACCAGACCCTCATCCCTGCTGTTTTCCCACAATTCTTCTCACCTCCTAGCCATGTTGTTGGAGTTGCCTCTGTGTCCCCAGCGTGTGGCTGCTCCAGATATTTTTGCCGAGTAGTCAAGGACCCCTCGATCCCCTCTGTGAGGGGCAGAGCCCTGTCTGGGCATCAGGAGACTTCTACCAGCTCCCCAGCCTCCTCTGTCCGAGGGGTGGGTGGGCTCACCCCTTCCTTCTGGGCCTTGCTGGAGTCCCTGCTTGGCCCAGAATACTCACAGCAGACAGACCCCAGCCATGCCTCCTGGCACAGAGGCTCCACACAGTCTGAGGGAGGCTGACTTGGGCTCTGGGCACCAGGCATCTTATCTGAGACAAGCAGGCTCTAAGAGAGGCCTCCTCCCACTCCCGGGAAGCGGGGTGGCTGAGGGCTTGGCACTTCAGTCTGCCAGCCACCTAGGGATACGTTGGAGGCTTGGCCTGCCATCCCCAACTCTGGAACCCCTGCCCCCAGCACATCTGTGAGTGCTCAGTGGACTGTGACAGCCCGCCACCACAGGTAGAGTCCAAGGTTTTCCCACTGCCCCTGACAGCTCTATGCCTAGTCCGTGGCCCAGGCCCCCAGCCCCTGGGAAGTTGGCTGTGTCTCCCTTACAGAGGGTGGTTCCCTTCCCCCACAGTTCTGAGGCAGGAGCCAGGAGCCCCTTGCTGCAAAACTTCCTCCACTCCCTGCCACTTCCGCCCACTTCCTGAGAAGGGGGCCATGAGGGAGGGAGACAGTCAGATCCTAGCAGGACAGCTGGCGGGCAGGCAGAGTGCAGGTAAGCTTCAGCACACGGGGCTGGCACTTGAGGAATGGGCCTACCAGGTTAGGGGTCCTGGCAAGTCCATTTGCCCACCCAGACCTGTCCTGGGTAAAGTGGTTGCCAGGATCTCAGTGGGGAGCTCCAGGGGGTGAGCAGCTGGGCAGGGTGCCTTCTGTGGGTAGCAGGGCTATCCAACCACTCAGCTATGGTAGGTGAGCTGGGGGCTCCCTGGAGACATCCTGGAGACATCCTGGGACTTTGGCACCCCATTTCTCTCTCCCCTTCCTGTGTTATTAGAGGCGGGGAAGGCAGGTGGTGGGTTCCCTGGTGGGGAAGAGCGTGGCCTGCAGAGCAGCAGGTCAAGACCTGGGAGGCAGCTGTCCCCTAGACACCCCCCCCCCCCGGGTGGCTGGGGTGAGGTGGGGTGCGTGTGTGTGCATGTGTTAGCAGCACAGCTGAGGAGCTGGTGTGGGGCCTTGGCCTCGGCCATTTGCCTCCTGTTCACTCTGCCCACTGCATGCAGGGGTGGGAGTGGCACCTTGGGCCAGACCAGGTTATTCCAACCCCTTGTGAGTCTGGTAAAGCCTCCAGTTTTCCACAGGTGGAGCCTCACCTTTCCACTGCACCCTTTTCTCTGCCCATGTCTATCTCCCCCACTGGCTTGAGCTCCTCAGAGACGTGGGGTCCCCTGACCTGTGTCCCTGCATCCTGGATGGACCCTGGCAGCTGTGCCTACTGGGGTATGTGGCCTGAAGGACTGACTGACAATGAGGGTGTGAGGGGGTGCCCACAGCTGCCTCCCCAGATAGGGATCTGTACATATACGAAGTCCCCCTCTGCTCTCTCAGTGGCCAGGCTGTCCTTGGGTGTGGTGCTCTGGCTCTGTGCTTGGACTCAAGCTGGACACCTGATCCATATCCAGGCCTTTGGGCCACTTCTCACACAAGCCTCAGTTTTCTCACCTGATCACGGCAGTTGTACCCAGGCTCTACTTGGCCCCATGGCCAGGGTGGGGACTGGAAGGAAGGCCACAAACATTTATTAACTGCTCAGGGAGCAACTCCTTTCAGCAGCGGCTCCAATCCCACCGCACCTCTGGGAGGTGGGTGGGCCCAACAGGTGAGGAGACACCAGGAAGGCAGGATCACAGCCTACCGGGCCTGTGCTCTGTGGAGGGCCAAGCCCCACCCTTGCCTGGGAGGGATCTGGCCTCTTGTCCTGGTTCCTGAAACTTCCAGACAAAGTAAGAAAAGTCAGAGAGAGACTGAGGGCCTTGTTGTCCCTTCATGAGTTTGTCCGCAAATATTTACTGAGTGTCCCTGCCCTGAGTGCTGGAATGCAGTGTTAATGAGATACACAGATCCCTCTGCCTTCCCGGAGCTTCTCTGGGGTCTGCCATGTCGTATTGTCTGTGACCTCACATGGGGAGCTGGCCCAGTCGTTCAAGCCCAGTGCCTGGGTTCTGAAAGTTCTGTGCAAGGGCAGAGGACTCACCTTCAGAGCTGTTGACATACGAGTCTTTTTCCCAGCCCAGCACTTACCACAGGCTGGCATTTGTGAGCTTGGGGATAGGTGAGAGGTTTGAAGTGAGCAACAGAAAATTGGGAACCAAAGCCCAGACTCCACCCTAGTCCTCCCTGAGTCTCAGTTTTCTTGTTTGCCAAATGAAGAATGCAGTAGGCCTGTCTCCCTCTGCTGTGGGTCAATGAGGAAATAAATGCAGGGAAGGTGCTTTGCAGACCATGAAGCAAGCTGCAGGCTTGGGGTGGGGGGCTTAGTTACTGAACTTGACCATGAACTTAAACAGCTGTACTGGGGGGAAATAAAACTCCAGGGAGCACCAAACACAACTCTGCTTGGCTCTTAATGTCATTTCAGTTTATTTCCAGGGCTCCCAACAATGGTGATTTCCTGCAAATGTAACTTCACTCAACTTTTCCTAAACAATGTTCGCCATGGCTAGGGCTTCCCTGATTGACATGGGAGAGGCCTGTAGCAGAGGAATCATCAGAGTAGCCCTCACCCCAAGGAGTTTGCAAAGCAGGGCAGGAGCTCTAGAAGTCTGCTGAGGGCTTGAGGGACCAGTCAGGTAAGATTTGACATTTGAGCTGGGCTCTGTAAGATGAATAGGAGTTTGCTGGTTGGATGGGGAAAGAGATAGGGCATTCAGGGCAGAAGGGAGAGTGTGCAAAGGCCTAAGGCAAGAAAGGCTTGTGACTGTATAGTAGGGACCTTGAGTGGAGGCAGTGGGGAGCCATGGTAGGTGTTTGAGGGTGTGGGTGGGGAGGGAGCAGCCTGTTGATTTTGGCAGTTGGGGCCTCACTGTGGGAGGCAGGATATTGGACTGTGGTGGACAAGGTGGATGTGGGCTGTGGGCTCCATGACAGGATATCTGTCCTGGGAGGTGATTTGGGAAGAGCCTCGCTTTGGGCTAGACAGGCCTGGGTTGCATGGCATGGGCAAGTCATGTTAACCTCTGAGAAATGGGGACAACAGCATCTCTTGTTGTGAGTGTAGTCCTCTGAGGATTGACTTTGGTGTGACTTGGGGCAAGTGACTGACTCTCTCTGGGCCTCAGTCTCCTTATCTGTAACTTGGTGATAATCGCAGGACCCACAGCCCGGGGTTGCAGTGAGGATTATCCCAGAGGATTCCTAGCCTGCTCTTGGAGCAGGGCCAGCTTGGGGACATTGGCCACATTTGCTCTGTGCATGGCCTTTTCCAGCCTCAGCTTCTCCTCAGCCCTAGATGGGACCATACTCATGAACTTGAGGAAGGTGGAGGCTAGAGAGGTGAAGATTCTCTCCTGAACCTGAGCTGGGACTCAAACCTGGGTCTCCGACCCCAGAGTCCAGGGCTGCCAGTGGGCCTTAAATGAGACCCATGGTGGGTGAAATACCTTTGGTGGCTGGGACGTGGTAGGTGCTGGTTAAATGTACAGGTGGCCAGGGGCCCCTTATGTGGCCTGTGGGGGTTGGGATGCTGGGACCAGCTCCCTCAGGCCTCCCTTTAGATCCATTGGTCACAGGCCAGGAGCCCCATGAGGCAAGGCCTTGGCTGTACCCAGCCTGGAGGCCCTGCCTGTGAGAGAGGCACAGTGTTCTGAGCCCAACAAAAGGCCTGTAACCAGATCTGCAGCTGGGCACCTTGAATCTGCCGGGCCAGTTTGGGGGGCGGGGCCAGGCCTTGTGTGGGATCTTGGTGCCTCTGTCCTTCATTCACTCGGGTAGTCGATCTCCTGGGGTGTAGAGGCCCCACAAGAGTGGTAAGGAAAACTCCTGTGTGTGTGCCCACATTCCCCAGGCTATAGACCCCTCCATGACCTAGGCCCCCATCTCCTTTCCCCTGGGTGGTAGGCCAGACAGTGGCCCTCCTTCCTTCTTTAGATGAAAATATTGAGGCTCAGAGAGGCCTCAGATATAGAACCAGAGTGTCCTCCCCAGTTGATAGAGTGGAGGATCCTGGCAGGGCTTCCAGGAAGGGAGGGAGCAGTGGGGCTGGGCCTTGAGAGGTGAGGATCCTCTCACCTAACACTTAGTAGGGCAGGGGCCACTTTTGGTCTGTGCTCTGCAGAATATGCTCCCTCAGGAGGCCCTCAGAGGAAGCAGAGAGGCCTCCGTGCAAGCAAGGAGCTTGGCTCTGAGCTTCCTGGCAGCCAAGGCAAAAAAAGGAACTTGTCATGAAGAATGCACATGGTCATCTGCTGTGAGGACTTAAGTCAGGGAGGTCTACTAGGGTGGGTGAGTGAAACAGTGTTTTGTGAGAACTTTTGGTTCTCAGCCTCGCTATTCAAACTGCCAGTGTGGACTCCCCTCTCCTCTTTTTATTTTGAAGTAATTTCAAACTTACAGTAAGATTGCAAGAATGTATAAAGAGCCCTTATATACGCTTCACCCAGGTATGCCAGATATTAACATTTGTTATATTTACTTTATTATATGTGTGTGTATGTATATATATTTTTTAGATTATTTGAGAGTAAATGACAGATATAATGGTTCTTTGCCTCTAAATACTTCAGTGTCTGTCTCCTAAGAATAAAGACACGTTTTTGTGTAATCTCAGGGCAATGATCAAATCAGGAACACAACGTTGATACAATGCTGTTCTCTAATCCATGGGCTTTAATTCATATTCCACCAGTTGTCTCAGGATTGTCCTTCATAACTGCTTGTTTTTTTTTCCCTGGCCCAGAGTCAAATTCAAAACCACATACTGCATTCAGTTGCTCCGCCTCTTTGGCCTTTGTATTAATTTCCTAGGGCTCCATAAAAATTACCGCAGACTAGGTGGCATAAAACAACAGAAATTCATTCTCTCACAGTCTGGAGGCCAGAAGTCTGCAGTCAGGGTGTTGGCAGGGCCACTCTCTGGAGGTTGAGGGGAGGGTCCTCCCTGTCTCATCCTGCTTCTGGAGGCTTTGGCAATCTTTGGCTCCTTGGCTTGTCGCCTCATTGCTTCAGTCCCTGTCTTCACACGACCTTCTGCTCTGACTCTGTGCTCTCTTAGAAGGACACTTGTCATGGGACTTAGGGCCCACCTAGGTAATCCAAGATGATCTCATTTCTAGATCCTTAGTTTAATTATACCTGCAAAGACCCTTTTTCCATCCCCAGGCTCTGAGTGAACATATTTTGGGGGTGCCACCCTTCAGCCCACCAGAGCCTCCTTTAATCCAGACCCATTCCTCGGCCTGTCTATGTTTCTCGTGGCTTTGACATGTTTGAAGAGTCATGCTGGTTATCCTGGAGAGTGGTCCTCAGTGATTCCTCGTGGTTAGAGGCAGGTCGTGTGCTCCTGAAGGAAGACACAGGGCAGTGCTGGGCCCTTCTTGCGTCAGAGCGGAAGGTGCACAGTGTTGGCTGGCCCCTTTCCTGCACTGCTCACTGGTTGGGGTGGGGTCTGCCAAGTTCTCCACTGTAGGGTTGGTCTGAGGCCATTCTTGCTTTCTTCCTGCATCTGACTTGCGGTCCAGATCTCAAAGGCTGCCCAGGACTAGACTTCTGGATGGCCAAGGGTAGCTGCTGCACAGGAGATGCCCAGTAAGGTCAAGTGCCTGCTGGGGGGTGGCCTGGGTTTGCCGTTTTCCATGGCTTCAACAACGGGGGAGTATGGTTCTATGATCCCCATTTCACAAATGGGGAAACTGAGCTCAGGGAGGCTAAGTGATTTTCCCAGGGACAAAAACAGCCAGAATGAACAGTAGGCTAGTTGTCTTTCTTTGCAAAGGTATCCTCACCAGGTAAGCCTAAGCAGTTTTATCTGGCCATGGGATTTGGGTTTTGTCTGTTTTAAAAAAAAATCCAAACCACTTCTTGGAGTCTTTGTGAGGCTGAGATGTAGGGGGTTAGGGGCTGGCAAGGAAGAGCCTCTCAGAGCCTCACAGGAGTGTGAGCATGGGCCTGATATTTAAGAGTGTAATTGGGAGGCGGGTGACTCAGGTTTGAGTTGCAGCTTTCCACCTGTCAGCTGTGTGACTGTGGGTAAGTCACCTCACCTCTCTGAGCTGGTTCCTCATCTGTACAGTGGTGGTGATGGCAGTACCTACCTCCTAGGGTTGTCGTGAGGTTGATCAGTGCCTGTGTGAGGTTGATCTATGCTGAGCAGTAGACTCAGAGCTTTGGAGGACCTTGCAGGTCACCTGGTCAAGCTCAGTTCTGAGAGGGGAAGGGACTTGCCCAGGGTCACACAGCCAGCAAGGAGCAGAGCTTCCCAGTGTCCAGCTCAGTGCCTTGGCTGTTCCTAATACCTGAAGGCAGACCCCAGGGCTCAGGGGTTTGTTTGTTTAAATAGAAATAGCCCTTGACATCATTTAGTAACTAAATTAACCAAAGGAATAAAGGCAGGGAGGGAGCACAGATACACAGTGCTCAAGATTAAGCACAGATACTTGTGAACTTTATGCTGAGCTTCCTGGCAGCCAAAGTGAAAAGGGCTATATGATCAGTTAGATAGCTTTCTTTCTCCCTTTCCTCAGGGGAATTGGAGCTTTCCCAACAACTCAGGAATGCAGTGATGGGTTTCACAAGTCTGGTTTTTGTAACTTCTCCCAGCTGGCACCAGAATGGAACTGGGGTTCCCTGGATGAAGATGGTGGGGAGAGGATGTTCCTGGCAGAGGACTACATGACCAGAGGCCAAGAACCAACTGATATGTTTGGGGGATGTGCAGGTGGCAGGCCCCACTCCATTCCCGAGCTGACCTCAAGGGTCTGTCCTGTCATTTCAGTTGGGCCACGTGGTCCTCTCCCCAGTCTGGTTCCTGTACAGCCTGCTCATGAAGCTGTTCCAGCGTTCCACCCCGGCCATCACTCTCGAGAACCCGGATGTCAAGTACCCACTGCGGCTTATTGACAAGGAGGTCAGTGCAGGGTCCGAGGGGATCATGGGGCATGGCACCTCTCTCTCCTTGTCAGCATCACGGCATTTCTCGGGCACCTGCTGTGTGCTCAGGGAATGGCCCTCCCAAAGTAGGTCCCATTACCTGCCCACTTTACAGATGGGGAAAGCGAGGTGAGGTCCCTCTCTAAGGCTCCCAGTAAGTGACAGAGGGATCTGAACCCAGGTCTCTGACCACAGAGCACATTCTCTGATCCCCACTCACCATCCCACAGAATGTCAGAGTGGGAGGGACCATGTAAGGACCTTTGGGTCCAGGTGCCCCTGTAACAGGTGGGAAAACAGAGGGCGAGAGAGGTCACACTGTGAGTTAGAAGTAGGACCAGGACCCAGGCCTGGGCCTCGTGGCCGTCCCTGTCCCGTTCCTTAAGGACAAGCACTTCTCCCTCCCACCTCCACGGTCACCTGCTCAGGGCCCCTAGAGTCTTTTGTCTGTGCAGAGTCCCTGTGTGATCTTCTGATCTTGTGTGTGGCTCCATCTGCCCGGCGATGGGCTTGCTCCTGCCCTCTCTGTTTTATGCTTTTCCTTTTCGAACCTCTGATCAAGATTTAAAATGGTCCCCTCCCTCCTTTGCCCAGCCGCCCACCCTGTAAGGCTGCTTTCTGCCTTGCTCTCCCTCTCAAAGCCCCTCCCATGTGCTATTTCTGGCCCCCGCAGCTGCCTCAGGAGGGGTGGGACAGGGAAAACTGAGTCATGGGGCAGACAAAGTTAGCACCTGCTGGAGGCCCTGGGTCCCGGGCTCTTATCTACGCCTGGGCTCCGTGCAAGAGCTGGGGCTCCTCTGACTGCTGAGATGTGTGTCCACAATTGTACTGGGAGTTCGGAGACAAAAACCGGAGAGAGACCAAAACAAGAAGAAAAATCACCACTTCCTAGATGAGACCACACTTAATCTTTTCACTGTGTTTTATACACAACTTTTTCTTACTGAAATGAAATCATAATGTTTTGAAACCTTTTCCTCTTATAAATTTCTTTTTCCTTGTCTTTTAATCCAAAAGTAATGTAGGATTTGTGTGTGCTGACTATAAACACTGTTCGTGAAGTGTGAATGTGCCCCCCTGCCCGGTGCAGCGGGTCCCGTTCGCGGGTCAGCGTGAGTCTCTCCTGGCGTCGCCTGCCTGCGTGCCCTGCGTGTGGAGGCTCCGCTGTGTGTGTGCTTAGTTTCTCTTTTTTAACAACGTGATGTTATTACCCAGCTGTAAGGGACATGGACACCTTTTCATTCACGTCTAACCCAAAGCATTATTTTTGATGACTGGTATTTTGTCATCTGCTTGTCGTCCAATGGACCCTCCAGGACCCTTTGGTTGGGCAGGTGGCAAATGTCCTAGCAGTTACCCTCCCCCGTCGCAGCCTCATGGTGGCTTTGCAGGGTCAGCGGGTGGGCCTGTTCTTGATACTTTCGCTGCGGCACAGGGAGGGGCTCTGGCCCTGCCCTCCCTCGCTCTCAGCTGGACTGGACCAGGAGATCCACAAGGTCACCTGAAGCTCTGAGTCTGTTGTCAGGTCATTACAGCCAGCAGCCTCCAGGATGCCAGCCCCGTGCTGGGCCCTCAGACATCAGCCTTGTGACTTTTCTGTGCGGGGCTAGAGGTTGTCCAGCATAGTAAGCATCAGTATCTTTCCCTGATTTCTGTTCTTCCTCCAGAAATGCATGGCATGTTGGTTTCTGACCTTGAGCCCCAGGACCAGTTGATAATCTTGGAATCTACTCACAAGGGGCCTTGGGGCTCTGTTTCCAGCTTTAGGCCTGGGCTGTGGGGCAGAAAGGCCCACATGCTCCCATCAAGCCCTATGCCCCGAGTAGTGGCTGGGCACTGTCTTTCCTGAGATCCAGGCTACTTGCCTCTGCTCGTACACTTCAGTGACGCTCAGAGTGACACTCTGTCCCTTTGGAGAGATCTGTCATGCCCCCTCTGGGTGGTAATACTCTTGACCTTGCCTTGTGTGGGTGTGAGCATCTGTTGGACAGCTAGCTGCCCTCCTTCCAAATGCCCCCTCCACACCCACCCTCCTGCTGCCCCTGGTGCAGGGGAGACTGTACACGAGCCTTCTGGAGCCTAAGTTAGAGTCATGGCACCGGGTTCGGTCCCCAGCTCTGACCACAGCTTACTGTGGGACGCTCGCCTCCCCTGGCCCATTAAGACCAGGCTCCTTCTGTGGCCCAGTCTGGCTCTTAAGTACCCTGGAGGGGAATGGCTGCCACCCATTCACTATGCCCTGGGTGCACACCTTGCACAGGGTGGAGGCCTGGCTTTGGGCTCTTGGCCACGGCCAGCCCCAGTGGCCTCCTGCCCTATGCAGCCCAGCCCCAGTCATTCTGTCTTGTTTCCCGGGGGCCTTTTAGTGTAGTGGCTTCTAGAGCCCCTCTCTTGAGTCCTAGGCCTGGGCAGATGGGGCCCTGTCTCAGCTCTGCCTCACTCTGCCAGCCCAGTCCCCGAGTTCTTCCTGCCACCCTAGGACACTTCTCCTGCTGTGGCAGAGGTGGAGCCTTCCCTCCTGCCCCTGGAATTTTCTGGGCCATCTGGCAGCCTCCCTTTAGGATGCTGAGCTTGCTCCCTGCTCTGACCACCTTGCTCTGTGGCCCTAGGCATGTCACTGCCCTCCTCTGAACCAGTGAGAGCAGAGGCACAGCCGGGGTAAGCCTGGCCTTCGTGCCGTCAAACACACGTGTGTAGGTTGTCCACATTTCGCGTCAGCATCACTTCTCTCAGTGACACTTGGGCTCTGGGGAGGGGTGGGGGCTCTGGTTCTGGTGGCCCCTCTGCCCTGGGCACCATCCAGCAGCTCAGGCTTCTTTGCAGGTCATCAGCCATGACACCCGGCGGTTCCGCTTCGCCCTGCCATCACCCCAGCACATCCTGGGCCTCCCTGTCGGTGAGTGCAGCCCCTACCCAGCCCACATGGAGCTGCTGCTAGATCAGAGAGGTAGGGGCTTTGCATTTCAGTTAGAGCAGCGAGGGCTTCAAGGAGGAGGTGACGCCATCCTGGGCATTCGAGGATGAGAGTCAGAATGAGGGGGGAAATGCCCCGATGTCCCTGGCAGTGGCACCAGCACGAGCAAAGGCAGAGAGCTGGGATGTAATGGGAATCCCTGGTAGGGTGGAAGGGGCAGTGGGAGCCGAGGTCAGGCCAGGCTTTGAATGCTGGGCAGGGCTCAGGGCAGTCGGTTGACAAGACCCAGGGGACAGCCCAGATTTGCCCCTCCCCATCCTGCAGGCCAGCACATCTACCTCTCGGCTCGAATCGACGGGAACCTGGTCATTCGGCCCTACACGCCCGTCTCCAGCGATGATGACAAGGGCTTTGTGGACCTGGTCATCAAGGTGAGGTCTCGGGGCCACAGCTGTAGTGGGGTGGGGGTGACCACATCACAGCCAAGGCCTCCAGGGACCCCCATCCCCCACAGCCTGGCCTCTGAAGGCCTTGTGCTCCCTTGTACCTGGTTTCTGAATGAACAGCAAGTCGCAGTTCACCAGCACAGCCCAAGCCTGGGGTCTTGGCAGAGGCCAGGGGCCATGTTCAGGCTGCATGTCTTCAGACAAAGACAGATTGTCCACAGAAGAGGAACCAGGAAGGCCGAGCAGTTCGTGCGGGGCTCACTTTCCTACTCTGGGCCTGGCAGAGCCCAGGGAGCTGGGCGCCTGCTCATTTCCCTGAGAAGGATCCCACAGGCCTGCTGGGGGCACAGTGTGAAGGCTCCTGGGCCTTGCCTGGGAGCTGGTGAGGGGCTTTCTGTGATCCATCACCGGTTGGGGGCTGGGTGCACACTGTAGGGAAGATGCAGCCATTAGAAACAACAGACCAGAGAGACACAGAATAACCAGCAGGGATCTTTAAAAACAAGATACTGAGTGGAAGGAAAGATGACAGCTAAGCCCAGAACATTTTTATGAAAATTAGAAGCACAAGCTTTACAGCCATGTTCTCTGAGTCCACATTCTCTTGAGTACACATCCGAAAGATGTGAACCAGCCCAGGCCAGTGGGCATGGGGTGTTGGAGACTCTCCCCAGTCAAGGCCCAAACCCCCATGGTCACTTTGGGGACCCCTGGGGACCAGGCTTCCTGTCCCAGCTCCCCTGTGCAGGCCAGGGCCCCGCCCAGGACAAGGCCCCCAGTGCAGCCTCCCCAGCCCTGGAGCTCCTCTGTCTGCTTGTCTCTGTATGAGGGTTGTGGCACATCCATTTTTCCAAAGCTGAACTCCCAAAGGGCACAGAGAAGGAAGTTCCAAGAGTGACATTTTTATGGCAGCAACAAGTGGAAAGAATTGAATATCCACTGGGAGGGCATGGCTGAGCCGGCTTCTCTGAGCCTTTACTGTGCTGACAGTCATGGGAATCTGCTGTGGGGAGGGGGTCCCAGAGCTTGTTGTTGGCAGAACATTACCCATCAAGCCCTCAGGTCGGCTGCCTTGGATACCAGGCTGGCGCTTTGCCTTTCAAGGGGACACTAGGGGAAGGGCAGACTCCCGGAGCAACAGGACAGAGTATGTTTTGATGAGTGGAAGGGGCACTGCTGGAGAAGGCCACACATGGCCGCGGAAGACACCAGAAGAGGCACTTCCTCCATGCTGTGGCCCAGAGCTCCCCCAGCAACCCAGGGAACAGGGGGCTGAGGACTATGGGTGTGTCTTGCAGGTTTACTTCAAAGACACCCACCCCAAGTTTCCTGCTGGAGGGAAGATGTCCCAGTACCTGGAAAACATGAAGATTGGAGACACCATTGAGTTCCGGGGCCCAAATGGGCTGCTGGTCTACCAGGGAAAAGGTGATCTGGGTTGGAATCCCTGAGGACCTGGTGGGCGCAGTGGATGCTGGGTGCAGGTCCCGGCTCTGCTGCTGTCTGGAGGGGTCACTCTTGTTGAGAAAGCCACTCCTCTCTGGGGCCTCAGTTTCCCTGGTTTTTAGGGGATAAGTCAACCAGCACAGACGTTGTAGACTGGCTTCCCTTGGGGGCCAAATCTAGCCAACAGACCAGCTTTGGCTGAAAACAAACAAGGAGGGTTGAGCTGGAACACCTGTGGTTCTCAGCCTCCTCTGCTCCCCACACTGTCCACAGTGAAGAACTCATCCTTGTGCTCCTCTTGGCATTTGAGCTGGTGCTGGTCCCTCCTTCACTTCCTGCTCAGCCTGACTGACCAGGTGGTTGTCCCACCTGAACCCCTGAGGGACGGAGTCTGTCCCTCCCCCAAGTGTGGTGTGTTTGAGAGCCAGGCCTCACCCCTTCTCCTCTCCCCAGGAAAGTTTGCTATCCGTCCAGACAAGAAATCCAACCCCGTCATCAAGACAGCGAAGTGTGTGGGCATGATCGCAGGAGGAACAGGTATGTGGACCTGGAGCCCCTTGCTGAGTCCCCTGCGGGCAGGTGCCGCCGTTGGGATTGGGGTGGGACAGGGCATAGATTACGAGTGACCGGGAGCTGCCCAGGGTCAGGGACCCAGGCCCGCTTGTCCTGGCACCTCTCTGCCGGGCGTCTGCCTGGCACCAGGCCTGTGTGTATGCAGCAGGCACTCACTCGGCATGTTGGGGGGTGGCTGCTTTGCAGGCATTACCCCGATGCTGCAGGTGATCCGCGCCATCATGAAGGACCCGGACGACCACACAGTGTGTCACCTACTCTTCGCCAACCAGGTCAGTGGGTGCCCCTGAGATCTGCAAGCCTGACTCCCACTGAGAGGGGCGCCGGACCTAGCAGGCACTGCTCAGGTGGTGATCTGCGCAGCTCTGCGGAGATGCTCGGAGTGGCTGAAATATGAGGGGTGCTCTGAATGGTCTATGCACAGCAGCTTTCACAGGGGCTGGTGGGGTCAGGCCTTCAGTGCAGAGCCCAGAGTGTCTAACCCGAGTGGGGTTGCTTGGGGGGTGAAGAGGGGAGCACCTAGAGCACCCTCACCCCGAGATTTGCTCCCCTGGCTGTTTCCTCGGAACCTCGGAGCTCCCTTCACCACAAGCAGAGTTTGGAACCTGTCAGGGAAGTGGGAAGAATACTGGCCTGGGCTGGGAGCAGCCCGGAGCCCGAGGGGCTGTTGCCAAGGGCACGTCTGCATGAGGTGCTTGACCTAGGGCAGGTTAGAGCAGGTTTGGACCTGGGCTCTGACCCCTGAGTGCACGTCCTTCTCCCCACACCTGCTGCCTGCCTGGCCTGGCCTGCTGTGTGGCCTTGAACATGTCCCTTTCCCTCTCTGGGCCTTGTTCCTTCACTGTGGAATGAGCTGATGGAGCAAGGTCATCACAAGGGTCCTTCCAGTTTCCGTGTTTCAGGAGGAGTATGTGGATTTTGTAAAGTAATGCCCCCTTTGTGGGAGGCGAAGAGGGGACACCTCCTGACTGTGGGGGCTGTGCTCAGATATGGTTCAGGTCAGCTTGCCCCAGGATCCATCTGGCCATCCATGCTGTCCATCTGTGAGGAAACCATGCCAGAGGGGGAGGGGCTTGCCTGAGGTCCCTGGACACCACCCCCCTCTCCACACAGCTGCAGAAAACCGCCCTGAGGCCAACCAGTAGCCTTGACGAGGCCTAGGGGGTGGATGGAAAGAGCCAGAAACTCCCAGCTGGCTGGTGGGGTGAGAGGGTGGGCGGCATTCAGCTTGGCGGTGCTGGGTCCGTCTCTGTGGAGGCCATCAGCCCTCTGTCGCCCGGACAGGCATCTTAGCCCCTATTAGCCCGTTCCCAGGGCGGTGGACTCCGTATCTCTTTCTGCATTTAGTCAGCGCAGTATTGCAATTCGTGTAGCCTCTGAAAATTCTAGTCCTCGCTCATAAGGGGGTGAGAGTGGAAGATGCAAATAAAGTCCTAGTATCACATGAAAATTGTTCAGGGTCGCCCTGAAGGGTCTCAGGGGCCCCAGGGACCCCAGAGGTCCGAAGGCCACACTCTGGAAAGCACCACTTTCCTTCAGTTGGGTCGTTGCCTCACCCTTCCTCCTTCTTCCGTGACCTCAGTGCCCGGCTTTGACTGGGGGCCTCATCGGTGATGTAGGGAATCGGGGACCCACCTCACAGGACAGTTGTGAAGACTGAGAGGCACACCTTAGTCTCGGGTGGGAGTGCGTGACACTTATTTCCGAGTTGTGTGTGTTCTTCCCGGGGCTCCACTTCCTCAGGTTTATCCTGAGGAATTGATAGGGCAGTGGGGATGGTCAGAAAGGCATTGTTCACAAAGAGGGACGCTCAGAACAACTCCAGCATCCTTCGGTGGGGAACAGGAGGTCCCTTTGTCCAGTGCCAGCTGGGCAGCTGGTGAGGAAGGCATTGGCACTCAGTGGCCAGTGACATGTGGATGCTCTGTGGTGCGTGCTTACCTGAGAGAAGCAGGTGGCAAGGTACCTGATCCCATTTTTATGAAAAAAAGAAAAGTACATATAGCTATTTAGGGAAAGAGTCTAAAAGATGCACACTAAAATGCTAGCAGTTGTTCTCTCTGAAGTTTCAGGTGGTTTTTCTTTTCTTCCGTATTTTCTGCATTTTTCACCCAGAAATCAGCCAGCCCAAGGTCTGTCACTGTCCTCACCCTGTCAGGGCAGGAGGGACCCTCCCCCTGCCTTAGAAATGGGAAGAAACAGTGGACACTCTGTCCCTGGGACATGCAGAGGCTCATGCCTCTGCCTGCAGCCCATCTCCTGGAGGGGACACCCAGGACCCTGGCTGTTTCAGTCCCTCCCATTGTCCCCCCTGCGCCCGCCACACAGTGGGTACTCAGTGTGGATCGCTGTGGCCTCCAGCTGTCCGACCCTCCCTGCCACCTGCCTGCTGCGATTGGTGCCCCCTCTTGTCCCTTTTGCCACCCCGCACATGGAGCAGGGAAGATGCCTCTCCCATTGTCTGCCTCACCCAGCCTGGGTCTCCGTAAGCGTCTGTGAGCAGGTGACCTTTCCTGGTTGACAGAGCTTTGATCCCCAGTTTCACAACAGTCCTATGAGGTCAGTCACGCCGCCCACTGCCCTGAAGAGCCTGCCTGTCTGTGAGTGACCTGCAAACACACCAGGCAAAGTCTGGTTAGGAATGGAAAGAGGGACTGTTTCGGGAGCAGATCACTGACACCCCTTCGGGGTCTGGGAAGGCTTCCTGGAGGAGGTAACACAGGCTGAACTCTAAAGGTAGGGGCTGTGTGGTGCTGGCCAGGAGAAGTTAGTGGGGGCGGAGAGTGAGGAGCCATAGGCCAAGCAGAGGGATCAGCATGTGCGAGGCTGCGGAGGGGCAGGTGTGATTTGGGGCCATATTTCTTAAACTGTGGATGTACACCCTGAGGTTCCAGAACATAAAAAGACTTGGACTTTCCCCAGAAGCTTTGCCAAGTGTGTGGCCCTCGCATGGGCGGGCTGACGAGTGTCTCCAAGGACACTATCCGTCCACCGCCATCCCTCCTGACCGCTGGGCCCTGTCCCCCCGCAGACCGAGAAGGACATCCTGCTGCGGCCTGAGCTGGAGGAACTGAGGAACGAACATTCTGCGCGCTTCAAGCTCTGGTACACGGTGGACAGAGCCCCTGAAGGTGAGAGTGTGTGGGTGGAGGGGTGGCGGGGCTGGGGGGGGCGCTGGCCTGTGCTCACCTGTGCCGGGCCTCCCTCTGCCGTGTGGAGCCTTCTGCTCTTGCGGTCTCCTTAGGTGCTCCCTGCGGCCCCGAGACGGGGGCTGGTGTGACCCCATCTCAGGTCAGAGGGAGGGACTAAGTGCCACACATGTCATGGTGAGAAAACACCAGAGCCCCAGGCCTGGTGCTCTGCCGCCGCTGGACGAAGAAGGCCCGGTTCTCCCCTCAGGCTGGTTCTCCGCGCCAGGCCTCCAGCGCCGGTGCCGGGGCGAGGGTGGTGGTTTCCGTGCTGCGGTTGGTATCCCGTAAGGTACTTTACATCCACCTCCTCTCCGGTCACCGGCCCCGCGGGGTGGACTGGGCTGATGTACGGTTACCCTTATTCTTCCTGCCCAGATGCTTAAGCTCTTTGCCAAGGTCATGTAGGATGCAGTGAATGAGGGCTGCCCCCAAAGCTTGAAACAGGGTTGCCCTCTGGGAGCTAAACTCTACTTTATTCTCCTGCCTCAGGGAGATGTGGGTACAAAAATATCTTAATTTCTTTGCTGTGAGAAAAGCAGCAGCTGAGGCTTCTTGGTAGATAATCCCCGTGATGTTTGGCTTCCAGGTCAGGAGTAATAGGGAGTGGTGGGGACTGTGGTAGATTGGAGAGCCTCTGCCTGTCCAAGGGGCAGCCCCTCCCCGCTGCAGGAGGTCCTGCTGTGCAGGAATTCCACCCTGGAGGCCAGCCTTTCCACCCTTTGAGGGAAGCTGGGAGCCTGCATTTGGAGATTTCCAAACATTAGAAACCAGACATTTTCCGAGCACCTGTTGTGGGCTCCAGCTTGTGGTCTCATTCATGTCCTGCCAACCTGCCCTCTGCTCCTCACGCAGCCCCATGGTTCCCTGGGACTCACCATGGTGAGGGGGACACGCCACCCTCTGCTTCCCCCAGAAACCAGCAGATGGGCTCTGGGGGCACCCATCTCACGAGGGCCCATCCCTGAGAGAGGAGCCGCCCTCCTGGGTCAACCAAACCAAGTGCTGGGGCCCCTGGCAGCTCCATGGACCTGACAGTTGCGTTCCAAGGCCTCTGGCCTGAGCGGCCACCTGGACCCCCTGCTGTGTGTTCCCAAAACCAGCCTGGCCCCGTGAGCTGATGTTCTAGTCTGGGAGGATGGACAGGGAACAGATTTATTAGTAAATGAGAGAGCATAGTAGCAGGTGATTAGTGAGACCCAGGAAAGACAAAGTAGAATCGGGCAAGGGGGTGGGGAGTGGAGGTCGGGCGAGATGCTAGTTCTGGAGTTGGAGCTTCCCGGGAAGAAAGGAACATTGATTTTGTACCCACATCCCATTCAAAAGAGGGGAAATGAAAGATGGCCTAGCTCCCTTCTGGTTGCAGCTCCCTTCTGCAGGTAGCAGTAGTGTGGTAGGGTTAGCTCATTGGTGGTGATGGGAACACCCTTGCCTGGCTGGGCCCCCTTTCCCTTTTTCTAGCACAAGGCCGGCCACAGGGGGAGGGGCAGACACTGCCCTCTGGTGGTGGCACCTGGCAATGCCAGGACCAGAGTGCTTCCTTGTAGGGACTGTTTTAAGAGTACCCAGTTACTGGCCAAGGAGAGGTACAATCGGGTAGTCTCCTAGTGTTTTACGCTTACATTTAGTATTACAATTCCGGAGCAGTCGAGGGATTGCTGTAACCTTAGGTATAGGCTGAAAAATGTATGTGCTGAAAAGGAAAATGGTTAACAGGCCAGCATGGCTGTCGTGGAGCTAAGCACAGGAACAGGGGAGGGGCCAGCTCACGCAGCAAATACAGCTGTTTCCCTCACGGAGTCACTTTTCAGTACACACGTTAAAAAAAAACACTATCTAAAAAAATCCTTGTAAAATTGAGATGTGTTTCACATACCTGTACATTTCATATACTACTAAATATTGTTTAGTTCCATGCAGTTTTTTACAAAGTACTTTCAGATCTGTTGCCCAGCTATAAAAATGTTATCTGCCCATCTATGCCCTGCCTTATTCCAGAAGGGATTTTAGGCAGACTCATAGAGTGAGTCAGAGTGGTACACATGGAAAGTGAGAGTGAAAGAAAAACAAGGGTGGGGCCACAAAATGAAATCAGGAATAAGGTTTGTACAGAAGCATGGACTGTGATGGCCATGCATATCTCTCTGAGCTTCCCAGCAGCCAAAGTGAAAAGAGAGATGTGGTTAGTTACTTAACTCAGTGTCTGTGAGATACAGAATACACCATTGCTCAGCACAGCAGACTCCTCATCCCAAGAGCAACTGGGGCTGTCTTGGCCCCTCCCAAGGGCCACCCTCCCCTCCACCCCGCAGAGTGTACAGGATGTGATGCAGTGAGTGTTGTCCGTCTAGGCAAGGTACCTCAGTGACCTCCTTCTGACCTTGGACTTCCACAGCTGCATTTCTGTGGTGTCAAGGGCTTTTGTGATGCTCTTTCAGATTGTGAAGAACAGAAACAAGCCAGATAATTGGGTGTTTGGAGCTGGAGGGACTCGGGATACAGGAAGCCATCCCCCAGACTCAGCCAGGCCTGGTGGGGCACTGGTCATCTTGGGTAGAGTCAGGGTTCCTCCGTCTTTTTTCCTGCCACTTCCATCTACTACCCACGCTGCTGCATGGCCCTCCCACTTGCCTCCAGAACTCAACCTGCTCCTCACCTCTGACCATCCCCACTGCCCCTCCGGAGCCAAGCCAGAGGAGCTGCCTGGGGAATCACCTCACCCACTGACATGCGCTCAGAGGCTGGTCTGGGGTTGGGCACCCACAGTGGGATCAGGAGGTGGCCAGTGGTGGCTCCTTAGAGGAGAGTGGGTGTGCGGTGGGTGGCAGGCATCTGGTGCTTCGGGACTAAGCTCCTGCTGAGCTGCTTGGCCCAGGGGTCATTTGAGAGGCCGGCATGTGCCCTTAGTCCCCGACTGACCACTGAAAAACTGCCAGGGAAGGTGAGCTTCAGACTAGGTCTCCCTCCTTGCTTGTGAACGAGGAGTCACATTGTTGGGCAGCACATCTGAAAGAGGCAGGGAGACCTCCTCTCGCTGGACTTCGTGCCCTGTGATGGGGCAGGATGGTCCTGAGCACAGATGTGGAGCCGGAGTTGGAGCCCCAGTGAGTGCCTGCCTCCCCCTATCCTCCACTCCCCCTCGCCCCCCAGTCGTCAGATCCCCGCTCTCGTGGCAGAGCCCTGCCAGCCTGTGGTCCCTGTCGGCCCACCTCTCTGAGCAGCCCCTGTCTGTCCCTGAGGGTCCCTGTTGGACTCAAGCCCTTGAGGCGCCAGGTTCTCACCACGAGCACCGTCAGCCACTTAGAAGATTATGAGGTGGCCCTGGATCTCAGGAGAAACCTGGAGACACAGTGAGCATGCATGTGTGCACGGCAGGGAGGCAGGCAGGACATAGAGGAGCCCCTGCTGCCTCCAGGGTCCTGCATCTGGACCTTCAGTCTGTGTTCTGGACTTGCCATTCTCAGGCACATCGATTGCTTATTTGGGACACACTCCTTCATTCATTATTTACCGAGCAAATACTGTGCGCCAGGCTGTCTTGGCACTGGGACGACAGCTGCGGACCAGACACGGCTCCTCGCAGGCTGACACCCTGGTAGGGGGAAGAGGCAGACAGTGAGCACAGGCAGTGTGAAGGGCAGCGGGGGTAGAAAACGTCACCCTGACCAGCTTGGCGCAGGGCACTGGCTGGGGGACCTCTGAGACCTGGGGTTGATGTCCCAGCCCTGGGCATGCCTCGTTCTGTGACCTCGGACAGCTCTAATCTGGGTCCTCTGGGCCTCAGGTTCCACATCTGTAAAGTGGGGTCAGTAACCCCAGCCCTATCCACCCACAGGATGGTTCTCAGGGCCACACGAGAGGCCAGTGGAAGCTAACAGCTTTGCAAACTATAAAGTGTGGTGGGGGAACCATGAAGGGCTTGCCTTTGTGTCAGAGTGAGCCAGGCATGGGGGCAGGGAACGAGGGCGAGGGTTTGCTGGGCTCAACCTCTTCATTCTTCAGTGTTTGTCAAAAAAGGGAGGAATTCACATCACAGGAGGTTAGCCCCGCAGGCGGGGGTGTTGGGCAGGTGGGCGGTCGGCAGTTGGTCACAAGGCGCACTCAGGGCTCACTTGCTCTCCCACCCCGCAGCCTGGGACTACAGCCAGGGCTTCGTGAATGAGGAGATGATCCGGGACCACCTCCCACCCCCGGAGGAGGAGCCGCTGGTGCTGATGTGCGGACCCCCGCCCATGATCCAGTATGCCTGCCTGCCCAACCTGGAACGCGTGGGCCACCCCAAGGAGCGCTGCTTCACCTTCTGATGGCCGGGCCACCCGCCCGCCCGCGCTCCCTGTGCCCTGCCCGCACCTGGCCCTCCTGCGTGGTTCCTTAACGTCACTCTCCCCCACATCTCCTGCTGTGGCCGGGTTCAGCCTGGCCTGCCCGTGCCTGGGAGGTCACCCTGCTGGGCTGGCCCCTGAGGGGCCCCTCTGGGATCAGGGCTCTGTTATAGATGGGGCCGCCACTGGCCACCTTCAAGACAGATTCCTGTCTGGGTCTCACTGGTTCTTGTTGGAGATGCCCGGCCCCTGCCCCCACCCCCCGCCAGACACACACTACTGGGCCGAGGCTGCCAGCACCGTGCTCCCCACCCTTCCTGAAGTGCACCACACTCTGGAAATAAACCTGAGTGTATGGGCAGCCCATGGCTGCAGGTGCCAGGCCCCCAGCCACTGCCTCAGGACCCTTGCCTGCTGCCCGTGCCTGCTTCAAGGCCACAGCCAGTCCTCAGCACCTGACACTACATGACAGGTAACACCAGAAAGTCCTCCTGGCAAGGGCTGCTCTGGGTGAGAGGCTGTGCCCACCCCAGGGCCCAGCAGGCCCAGCCAGCAGGGAGTTGGGCTCTCCCTGGGGCTGGAGTAGGAGGAGTGGGCTGACCAAGGGCCCTTCCAGCTGGCACATGGGCCTCCTGAAGCCTCAGCATTTCCCCAGCACACCCAGACATTTGGGCAGCCTTAGGAAGTCCAAGCCGTCAACCTCTGATCCACCGCCTTGGGGTCCTGGGCCACCAGCCCTGATGGCAAAGCTAAGGGATGTCTGTTTATTCCTCTGTCCCAGACCCACCCACCCCTGCTGCTGCCCTCGCCCCAGCAGAGGGAGGTTTTGAGCAGAGCCTCTTGTCTGAGAGACATTCTTAGCAGCCTCGACATTGCCTTTAGACGACAGCGTGCCAGCCTCTTGCATATCGGCTTTTTCAGAGTCATTTATGAGCAGACAAAATATTGAAGTAAAACTTTGCTAATTTGAACCCTTCTGCAGTTCCTGGAGGCTCTGTGACCTGCGTCGTTGTAGGGGAGGGAGGGGAGCAGGAAGGGGCTGTGCAAGGCCTGGAATTTATTCTGATGTTTGTGTTGTAGAAAATTTGGAGAGTACAGAAAAGTCTACACAGGAAAAAAAAATACCGGGCATGCAGAGGCAAACACCGATAAATCTGATGAGACCACACGGTCCACCATGTGGCTGCTGCTTTTCCCCTATGGTCAGAAACCCACCGTGGGCCCAGATGGGTCATGATTTATTATGTAGCAAATCCCTCTCCTTGGGCAGTTGGGCTGTTTCCAATTTGTGGATTTTGTAAGTAACAGTGGCCATCTTCTCTCTCCTTTCAGATGATTTCTTTCAGGATAGATTCCTGGAAATAGAAGGCTGGGCCAGGGACTGCGGGCACTGAGCTTTTAAACCTCCCCTCAGATCATCTCAGCCATGTTAAAACGTCCCCAGTCCTAACTTTGGACAACCCCAGGTGTTCCCAGTGTTTTCCTTGTTACTCTCTCCTCTGGACAGCCCTGAGAGAAATAGGGAGAAGTCAGTAGCCCCACCTTCCGATGGAGAGACTGAGGCTCAGGGCAGTGAACGGCTTGCAGGTTGCAGGTGGGGCCCAAGATGAGGTCGGGGTGTCCAGGTGGGGAACGGAGTTCCTGGTTCCTCACTGAGGCACTGCTCAGGTGCTGGGGACTGGGCTGTGGCTGTCCCAGATGCCCTCCCTGCTCCTGGGGTGCTCATGAGAAAGACACTAGACAGGTAACAAATGATGGGAAAATGCCAAGATGGAAATGAATGGTGGTTATGAGACACTGTGGGACTGAGAGCTGTTCTTCAAGTTGGGCAGCAGGAAAGCCCTCTCTGAGGAAATGACGTTTGTGCTGGGATGTGATGGGAAGGAGCTGGCCCTGTGAGGGTGGGTGTTCAAGGTGGAACAGCAAGGACAAAGGCCTTGTGGTTGGACATGCTTGTGGAAGAAACTTACAGAAACAGGTCAAAGAAGGCTGGTGGCTGAGGGGACAGTGAGGACAAGGCTGGAGAGGGAGCCAGGACCAGAGAGGTGTTCCAGAGGCAGCAACTAGCAAGTGCAAAGGCCTTGGGGCAGAGACCCGGGGAATCCAGCGGAGACCAGTGTGGCTGGAGTGGAGTTGGGAAGAGGAGAGGATGTGGGAGTTCACAGGAAGCCTCGGGGTCGGGGAACTGCTTTCTCCTCATCTCTTTCCTTTCTGTCCCTGGCTCTCACACATCCTGGGGCAGGGCTGGGACTCCCTTCACACCTACTGCGTGCCAAGGTCTCTGCTGAACACTCGACACACGTTAGGTTTCGTCATTCCTGTCCCCATCTGGAGGTTAAGAAATCAGGCCTGAGGGTTGGGGTTTGCCTCACACCTGCCTGAGCCCACAAGAAGCTCCCTCCTGGAGCCAGAAAGAAGGGCATGATTGGACCTGGTCCCTATCCTCTGGTGGTTTGTGTCCCCATCTGTAAAGTGGGTGAGTGAATAGATCAGTGATTCTCCACCCTCTCAGACCTGACACCATTTGAAAATAACATTTATAACAGCCCCTTTATTCTCCTGAAGGAAATTCACAGGTGATAATCATCTACCTATACAGAATTGTTAAAAATCAACACAAAGCTTCAACTACATTATAAAAGAGCAAGAAAACAAAGGAATTTACAAAATGATGCGCATTTCAGCATGTAAATGCTGAGCCCAAGCTCCCCCAGAAGTGGGGATCGGGAGTTTGCCCAGGTGCAGGATGGAGCATGGAGCCCGCCTCCTGGCTCTGCTGCCAGGGGTGCGGGTTTTCCCAGGCCGGGCACAATTGTTGGTTAGTTTCCAAGCAAGGCACGACCCAACTCCTTGGCTACAGTGCAGCTGCATTGCTAGCAATTCCATGTTTGTTCACACCGGGCAAAAAGTCCTGTGTGTCCATGCAAAGTGGAGCGAAGATGATTCAGAGAATCGGGACGGGCCCCTCCCACCTGGGAAAGTCGCGGGCGTTGGAAGAACCAGCAGGACCGCCCCACCCAGTCCCATTCTCCACGTGACCGGATCCAGACAACCAAACGCGACCACACAGAGCTCCAAAATGCCCCTGGTGGAGGGCCACCCCGCTGACAATCACAGAATTAAATGACGTCAGTTAATGAGCCTATTATTGTGGTAGTTTAAATTATTTAAATGACCTATTTACACTTCAGTTTTTTCGTGTGGAGGAGCCACAGGGCCTTAACTCCTGTGGTCCTGGCCCCTTCCTGGTTCCTCGGCACCTGCCCTCAGCTGTCCAGCTGGCGGGGCCCTCCCTTCCTTGTTGCTGGTCTCCGCGTTCCAGCCCGCACGTCTGGGAGGGAGGAGTTAGGTCTGGTTTTACAGCTGAGAAAAGGCAGGCCAGCCAGCATCCAATCACAGCCGCGCAGGGGGACCTGGATTCCCCTCCTGTCTGGTGCCCAATCCCAGAAGCTCTGGCTTTACCAGCTCGTTTCTCCACGGACCTTCTGACGCCAGATTTTTTTGTGTGTGCTGTGTTCTGTCAAGAATACATAACTCCACTCGCGGTGCTAGACTTAGAAAATAGTAACAGTAGTAACTCATAGGGCACTTAGTCCATGCTTGGCACTGTTCTAAAGGCGTCGCTTGTATTTTTTGATTGATTCGACAAATATTTATTGAACACTTACCTCATGCCAGGGTCAAGTGCTGGAGGCTAGAACTGCATCAATGAAAAGGCAACCCCACGTATCCAACACTTGATTTAACCCTCGCAAAGGCTTTGTGTTATTTGCCCCGCTTTACAAATCAGGAAGACGTGTGACCCCCGGGACGTGAGCCAAGAGACCCTCCAGCTTCCCTCTCCCCTGCCCTCCGTGAGCACCAATTACAAGCCTTCTGTGTGCAGCCGGGAGCCGCATGTCTATTTCTCGCCTACAAACAAGCGGTTGGCATTTTACCCTAGCTGCAGAACTAAAATTAGGAGTAGCGGGGTAAGGTCGCCAACTCCAGGTTTGACACACTTTCCTACATAAAGGTACTCGGCAAAGTCAGCGGGCTCATTGCACAGAGCCGCGAGTTCTTGCAACTGCTCAGGGAACTCTACAGCCGCCAGCCGAATAACTGTATGACTCGTACCTCAGCTTTTCCAGCTTAGTCTAATAACGACCCACTACCTCCCGCCTACCCCCACCTGATCAGTCTACTTTTCAGTAGCAAAGGGACGGGCAGATCGCAACTCCCAGGCATCCCGCAAAGTAGGCGGGTCACCTTAGGGGCAACCTTTACCCGCTCAAAAATTCGTCTCACATTAGCAGTGAGGATTCGGGCGTCACCCCGAATCGTTATTTTCCTTACTCATAAGTTTAAGGCATAAACAGGTATTTCATGTTACTTCCTTGGTAATGAATCCCATTCTCGTTTCCCATACGGTGAGTATCAAAGTTGACCAGAGAACTGAGAACCTCGTTCCTTTGAAGTTTATCTTTCTCAGTAATTTTTTTATGTCGCTTTTCATTTTATGTGTTCATGGGGGAGCCTGGGGAACGGTAGGGCTACGACCCGCTGTATGCAGATAAGTAGCAGGCGTCGCAAGGGCTCACGGAGGGAACCCCGCCCCTTCCGGTCTTTGCTCGGTCGGATTTGTCGCGAGAGTTCGCGGAACGCCGGAAGCCGCTAGTTGCTCCGTAGCGGCCGAAGGGGCGGGCTCGAGGGCTGAGGGACCCCTAAGCTGCTCGCGGCTCCCTCAGCGGTGCAAGATGGCGGACATCTCCCTGGACGAGCTAATCCGGAAGCGTGGGGCTGCGGCGAAGGGGCGGTAAGCGGTCCTTTCTCCCTTCAGAGTTCAGGCTCCGAGTCCTAGCGGGGCTCAGGGCGGAGGAGGGAGCGGCCCGGGCTCGACGCGGAGGGCCGTCTGCGCCCGCCCCCTGCCGCAGCAGCGCTCCTCATTGGCCCGGCCGCCGCCTCCGCCGCGGGCCGGGCCGCCCGACCGCCCACTGGCTGCAGGCGCCGTCGTTCCAGCGGGCCAGGGGTGGCCGTGGGGCCGCTGCGGGCGGCCGGGCTTGAGGGAGCTGCCCGGGGGGCGCCCCACGGGGCCCGGAGCTGCCGCCGCGGAGGGGACGGACTGCCCCCACGGCCCGGCGTCCATAGGGTCTCCCCAGCGCAGCCCCTCGTCTGAGGAGACTCGCCACTGCTCCATGATCTCAGCGCAGCCCTTGAGTTAGAACGAATAAAGTTTCGTGGGGAAGTGACTTGCTCACGCTCTCCCGGTCTGTTTACTGCCTAAGCCAAGCCCCAAACCCAGACCTTTAGTTTCCAAATCCCGCACCCGGTTCCCCCCTCCGGGCTACCACTATTGACACTCGCCTCCCTTTGTGTGGCGTTTCGGGTTCTCTACGCGCTTTCCTGCACACGCTGCCTCATTTTCTCTTTTCGCAATCCCGTCGGCCGGCCGTTTTACAGATGAGGAGCTTGAGGCTGGGAGAGGTGGAGTGACTTGCCCGAAGCCACGGAGAGCTGATATCGGGGCTGATTGCACTTTTTGAGTTGGATAAGTTGGCCTCAGGCTTAGGCAGAAAAACAGGTGGGACGGGCTGGAGGTTGGCTGTTTCTTGATGGTTCTCAGAGAAGACTGGTCTGTATCTGGGTGAGGAACTGCAGAGATGATTTGCAGTTATATGCTCCAAACTTCCTCTGGACCCTCAAATATGGTTAGTCATTTCCAGCCTTTAGGCGCTCCAGTTCACCTGTATGAAAAAGTGGGGACTGTGACCAATAGTTTTCTAGCACACATTAAGATAGTTCAAATGTCCTTGTAAACAGCCAGACTGTAAGATGTTAAATACTGTTTTCTCAGACAGTTGTTCACTTAGCAGATGTTTATTAATACCTCCTGTGTGCCTGTGGCTAGAAAATAGATTCCCTTACTGTCTGAAATGTATCCCCCACACATCCACCACAACTGCCCCTGCCACCACATCGTGCACCAGTCGGCACTTCGCCTGGCTTCTGGTTTGTAATAGGCACGCAGTATTCATTTACTTTGCTATTATCTGTGAGTAGTTCTCCCCTAAGTCTTCTCTCTAGTAACTGATGTGGATGGAATTGGTGCTGGGTCCTCCTGTCACATCTAAGCCCGTCCAGGTTTCACAGGTTTCTGGACAGTTACTGAATGAGCCACCTTCCCAGGACATGCACATCCTGCAGCCACTCACTGCTCAGTTCCCGACTGCAGGCAGTCTGTACTGTCTGTTGAATCTGTACTTTTTTGACGTTGTGTGCAGAGTCTTTTGTTGGGCATTGGGTATAAATGTAGGGAAGGGAGGATATATGGATCCCTGGAAAGAGCAGGGACTGTACAGCCAGGCAGGCCTCATTGTTGGGTTCTGTACCTCCCTGGCTAGATGACTTCTGAGCTGGGCAGTTTCCTCATTTGTAAAATGGTTCCTGGTAGGTGGTTGAGAGGATTAAATATGAGAGGAATAGAAGCCCAAATCCCTCCCCCTTGGGGACATAATAGGTAAGCATCAGGTCCTAGAGTCAGACTGCCAAGTTTCAATCCCTGCTTCTCCCATTTTCCATATGATCTTATGAAAGTTACTTAACAGTTCCCTGCCTCTTTTTCCTTATTTATAAAACATGAATCATATTTACTTCATTAGGCATTGTCAGGACTAAGTGGATTAAAGTATCTAAAGTACATTCAAAAAGCATCTGATGGGTACTAAGTGCTTAATAGATGTTAGCTATCATAATCATCATCATTATTGAAAGCTTTTAAGTAGAAAAGTAATGTCCAATCTTTAGTGTGAGAGTATTGCTTTGGTATCATGTGAAGATTGGATTGGGGGAAAGTGCAGGGAAGGAGACTAGTGTAGAAGAAACTGGATTGCATGCTGTGTTTGGGCTAAACCTGCTGGAAACTTGCATCGCCAACAAAGAGAAAAACTAAATTGGGGAGAGGGGTACCTGTCAAGAACTGTGAAAGGTCTGAACAAATTTCAGTGAACAAATGTCATTTCCTACATTAAATAAATGCATGCTTCCTAGAATAAATCTCCTTACAAGGAACTTTGCATGGGTGTCCCAGGAAGGACTTTGTGCTTAATAATTTAGGAGGAACCTGTGACCATCTCAGAAAACTTCTTTTTCTCCTCTTAGTGGAAATAGCAAAAGACTCAGCCTGTAGCGGTGTAAATAACCTCTTCCCACAGGTCATCGTGGAATGTGCTTGTTCTTCAGCGCAGCCATTCTGTTTTGTGTTCATCACACCATATCAGAAAGGTGTTATCATTATTGCCTGGCCCCCAATTATTCGTCAAAAGATTCCTTGAAAATTAGAAATCAGGAGAAAATTAGATAAGATGGGGATGATTTTATGATACTTCATATAGTTCATGGTAAGGTGCTTCCCTTCCCCACACATAGAACATTGCTAGTGACTTCAGTTGTTGAAGACCCACAGATGACTCTCCCCAGGGCAGCACTGGGTACCAGCTGCAGTATGGGCCTGCCCCATTTCTTCCTTTAGATGTGAAAGCATCACTGATTTGGCTAGTTGAGGCACCCCTTCTTTGGTTTGCTTAGTTTAACCTTCAGAGGATGACTGTCTGTCCACTGCTTCCTTGTAATTAGATGAAGGTGACAGGAAGCTTCAGTGAGAAAGTTGGGCCTTGAGTAGCTGGAGGTGAGCAGCTCTGGGCCAGATGCTTATCTGGAAAGTCCTTGGAGCCATGGGGAGAGGAGGTAAGGGGACTTTTCAGTTTAGGCCAGGGCTCTGGTCCTGGTACTCACTGCTGGTTTCTTTATTGAAATCAGGTACAGGAAATTAGTCCTGGAACAGAGAGGAGGGAAATGAGTTGTTACATTAGCTTGGAAGGAAGAATCACAATTTAAAATGAGGCATCTGCACAAGACTCTCTTGGAGGGCAAAGGAATAATGTCTTGTTTTTCCTTATGCCTCTGAAGCACCTAATTCAGAACTGACCCTCAATAATAGTTAGAACTAAACTATGTTTTCTCCCTATAGAGATAGCCTCAACATACACTTTCTAACCTAAAGACCCCATGGATTAAAATCCACTTTAGATAATCCGGGGCCTGCCTTGTAGGCCTGAATCCTTTGGACTGGACATCTGTCCAGAGCCAGCTGTCTCTCTGCCTTCCACAAGCAGATCCAAGAGAGTGAGGGATTCCTAGCCCTCCCTGGTCATCATGTGTATGCTAGGCTCCACTGGGCTGCTTGCCCTCTGGTCCACACTACTTACTTCCAGGACCTGCTGGAGTACCTGGTGAGGGTCTGAAAGCCGTGCACAGTTGTATTGTTTCAGGTGTGACGGGGCAGGGCAGTTAAGAGACTTGCTCAAAACCTCCCTCTCTCCCCCTCCCAAACATTTACTGAGGCCAAAAGTGCAGCATGTATTTCAGGAACGTAAGAGAGTCTGTAGTGGGAGGGGAGGCTGCAAGCAGAGGGGGCCAGACTAGGGGTTGGACTTTGTTAGGGAGCCCTTAGCAGTTCTTGGAGCAGGAGGGTAACATAATTGGCTCTATGTTTTAAAGACCTGCCCCTAGCAGGAGTGTTTATTTGAAAAATTCCTGATGACTAATGCCTGCCTTATAACCAGTACTGCTGCCTGCTGGGATGAATAGCTGTCTTTTCATGCAAGGAGAAGGGCAATGATTATAAAAAGCCTGAACACTGAACCCCCTAAAGCTGCTCAGGAAAGGAAACTGGTGTAACCAGGGAGCTGAGTGTATGGAACTGAGGGAAAATAGCTTACCTGTGCTGCTGCATCCACAACTGTATCACCTCCCTCCCCAAAACGTACCTTTTGTGCTGTTCAAATAGATAAAAGTACCAGCACGAGGCATCTTGGTGGTCTTCCTTGCCAGATAAGCAGTGTGGTGTGTGAATACACTGCCGTCCTTGGTGTGTGTGCTCACCCTCTGGTCACTAGAGGGTGCACTATGTCCCTGGATATGACTGGAGTCCTAATTTTTTTCCTCACTCTGGGCACAGTACTCACCCTTCCTTAACTCTTGGAGTTCTCTTCTTTATTTTTGACCCATACTTGATTTATTGGTGTTTTAACCAGGTATAGGGAAGTTCGAATCCAGCCTTCACCATTACAGCTCTGAGATTTGAGATAGTTATTCTCCTTGAATAACTTAAATCTTAGTTTCTTTATAAAATGTGGTTAATAACCTAATTCTCTGAGTTGTGAGGGTTAAAGGAGGTGTGTCAGAGTTTATGGATCTATAGTAGGTGCTCAAAACTGTTAGTTGAGATCACCTTCTTTGTAAAATCTTTCATTAACCCCGATAGCCAGTTGTCCCTCATGTGGTCATGGTAGACTTCTGAAACTCTCAATACAACACTTCAGACAGCCATTACAGATTATCAGGAGGGAAATTGTTGAGAAATATGAACACATTAAGGTTGCAGAGGCATAATCTCCCCTGCCTCTCCTACAAACGTGTACTCTTCAGGCCCAGTTGGAATGAACCAGAAAACTTTTGAATTTTCCCGTTTCTCCAATCTCTGTTTGGAGATGTGAAATTTGTTTTCAAGAATCTCATTGTTCCTTTAGTTATTCAAACTAATTGCTTTCAATAGCTTTCTCTCCCCCTACCCATCCCTACCCCTTGGCAGTAATGTTCAGGTGCTTGAATGGCGATAAAAGAAATTGGGTAACTTAACTTTTTGAAAGCATAATTGATGCTGTGGAGTCTAGATTTGCCCAATTTTATGATTTTATAAAATTATGGTTTATCACATGGTAATATCATCCCACTTCCTTTAATTATAAATACTGGTAACCTTTGGTACCCTGGTGATGGGAGGAAGTAGGATTTGGAGAAGGCAGATGAAGATAGGAAGTCTTCGTTCAGGACAGGCTCAGGTTTAGATTAGGCTGTGTCTGACCTCTGCTGTGTGGTAGAAATGGTCGTCAATGAAGTCTTCCACTGTCAGTGTTTATGCAGCCTGGTTCCCTTTGTACCTGTTCCCTGGTTCCCTAGTGGTTTGATGACTAGAAAAGTTCCTTTAACATTTGTTGTAAAGCTGGTTTGATGGTGCTGAATTCTTTTAGCTTTCATTTATCTGTGAAGCTTTTGATTTCTCCATCAAATCTGAATGAGAGCCTTGCTGGTAGAGTATTCTTAGTTGTAAGTTTTTCCCTTTTATCACTTACCGTGTCACTCCCTTCTGTCCTGTAGAGTTTCTGCTGAAAAATTAGCTAATAACCTTATGGGAGTTCCCTTGTATGTTACTTGTTGCTTTTCTCTCGCTGATTTAAAATTTTTCTCCTTACTCTTAATTTTTGTCAATTTGATTAGTATATTCCTTGGTGTGTTCCTCTTTGGGGTGATCCTGTGTGGAATTCTGCGCTTCCTGGACTTGGGTGACTGTTTCCTTTCTCAAGTTATGGAAGTTTTTGGTTATTATCTCTTCAAAATTTTTCTCAAGTCCTTTCCCTCTCTTTTCTCTTTCTGGGACCCCATAATGTGAATATTAGTGCTCTTCATGTTGTCCCAGAGGTCTCTTAAACTAGCCTCATTTCTTTTCATTCTTTTTTTCTTTTTTCTGTTCCTCAGTCGTGATTTCCACTAATCTGTCTTCTAGCTCACTGATCCATTCTTCTGCCTCATTTAGTGTGTTCTTGGTTCCTTCTAGTGTGTTATTCATTAAGTAATTTTATTCTTCAACTCTGGGTATTCTTTATATTTTCCAACTCTTTGCTAAAAGCTTCGCTCTGTGCATCTATACTCTTCTTGAGTTCTCTGAACATCTTCGCCATTATTTCTTTGAACTTCTTGGATGAATTGCCTATCTCCTCATCACTTATTTCTTCTTCTGGGATTTTATCTAGTGCCTTGGCCTGGGAGATATTCCTCTGCCATCTCATATTGTCTGTCTTTCTCTTTGTATTTTTAGATAGGTTAGTTATGTTTCTTGACCTTGGAGAGGTGGCCCTCTGTGGGAGATGTCCTATGTGTCCCAGCAGTACCCTCCTCTCTTGTCCCCCAAGGGCCAGGGTCCAGTATAGAGTCTGGCCTGTGTTTGTGGATTCCTTCCACAGGCTTTGGGATTGTTGTTTTCTTACTTCTGGTATCTGCTCCCTGGTGGATGAGGCTGGACTGGAGGCTTATGCAGGATTCCTGGCGTAAAGAGTCAGTGCCTGCCCACTGCTGGGCGAAGCTTGGTCCTGGCCCTCTGGTGGGTAGGGCCTTGTCTAGAGGTGTTTGTGGCTCAGGAAGTCTGCTGATGGGTGGGGCTGTGTTTCCACTCAGTATGTTGTTTAGCCTGAGGCTTCCCAGCCCTTAAGCCTGCAGGCTGTTGGGTGGGGTTATGTCTTGGTGCTAGTGATCCAGTCAAGATTTCAGCCTCCAGGAAATCTCCTGTAGATGAACACTTACGGAATGTCTGCCACCACCTTTTATGTCCCCTGGGTGAGCCGCAGCCGTCTCCTGCCTTCCCAGGAGAACTTCCAAAACCAGCAGGCAGGTGTGGCCCAGGTTCCTATGAAATCACTGCCTCTGTCTTTGGACCTGGTGCACATGTTTCTGTGTACGCTTTCCAAGAGACTGAAGTCTGTTTCCCACAGTCCCATGGGGTTGCTGGAGCTAAGCTCCACTGGCCTTCAAAACCAGATGTTCTGGGGTCTCCTCCTCCCAATGCCGGAACCCTGGGCTGAGGAGCCTGACGTGGGGCTCAGAGCTCTCATTCCTGTGTGAGGGCCTCTGTGACTTAATTATTCCTCAGCTTGTGGAACGCCCACTTGGGAGTATGGGGCCGAGCATGCCCCTCCAACAATCCCCCTGTAGTTCCCTGTTTATGTTTCCAGTTGAAGATCCTTTTTAGCTGGGTTCCAATCTTTTTTTTGATGGTTGTTTAGCAGTCAGTTATGGTTTTGTTGTAGTCGCAAGGAGAGGCATGCTCGTGGTCCTGCTACTCCGCCATCTTGACCAGAAAAATCCTGGTTCCCTTTGTGATGCCCACTCAGTCGGAGACCAGCTGCTTTCTCTTCTAGGAGACCTTTCCTAAAGTACCTGAAGCTCCTGCAGCTCGGGGCCAGCAAGATCCTTGTGGGTCCCTCTCTTAGGGTAAGGCCAGGGTGGCCCTGTGCCATGGCTGTGTGGGTGCCCCTCTCTCAGCTGGGAGAGTGATTGTTGGCCAGGATCCTAGCAGGGCACTGGGCCAGTTGATGAGGGCTGGGTGGTAGACTGCCCTTGCAGAGGCCATCTTCTCCAGAAGCCCTTCTAGGGCAGCCATCCCTTCTGTCTTACCTCCTGGGCCTGGAGTAGGAAGGAGGGAAGCTTGGGACCTGTTATAATGGACTCTGCAGTCTGGGATCCAGTCCCAGCCATGCCGCTAGCTCTTTGATTTGGTTTCTCCTCTCTAAGATGGAAGTGATGGCAGCTAATCTCAGAGATTGTGGGCCTAAAAGGAGAATGTTAGGAACCCTGCAGGGTCCCTGACATAGCTGGAGCCCAGGACCAGAAAGCTCTCTGAGCCTTTGTCATTCCCCTGGGGCAGTGTTGACTTGGGCGTGAAGAGGTAGGGTGTATCCCTGGGGAGCTCTTAGTCCAGTGGGAAGTGCTGGCTTGTAAACAAATCACTGTGTTGCTACATGGTAAGTGCCTTAATAGAAGTTTTGTCCAGTGTCCTCCCTCCAGGAGGGAGCCTTCAGCTGTGGAAGTGATAGGGGAGAAGTGAAGGAATGCTCTTGAGGGTGGGGAAATAGGGAAAGCTTAAGTGTCTCCCCCCTCCCCCACCCCACACCCCAGCTGCAAGAGCAAAGAAGCTGCAAGCTGTGGGCTCTAGGGACACTTGCCACATTTCATCCGCTTGGGATGCCCTTTGACGTGGCTCTTTCCAGACACCCTGGGCCACCTCTCAGCTCTCCCACAGCCCCACAGACTTGGGCCCTTCCTCTCCTAGAGCAGGAGTATGCTGATTATTTGGTTATCTGTATGGCCCCTCCCCCGCACCCCACCGGTTGTTTCTAGGCCTGTTCCTCGCCATGCTTTTTTTGGTACCCATAGCCTCTGCCTTCAGAGGGTTCCAGTGCTTGATGAGTGAAGGATTTCATCTAGAATGCTTTCCATTAACTGGTTTTACCTGGATAAGGATGGTAAATGTTGATCAAAATCTTTTTCCCCATTTTATGAGTAGGCCGTCAATAGTAGCTCTTGGTCTGAACTGACAGCTTGTTGCTTTTCTTTGATGGGCATCATCGACATGTAGGGAGTTGAAACCAACAACAAAAAATAAACAGCGGGGGCACCTCACCTGCCAGTTGGTCCTGGGAGTAGAATTGTTATGAAGTTCATGTTATTCCATCCACCAATACCACAGCCTCTCAGTGTAGCTGCTGGTTTCTGTGGTCACCACAAAGTATAGCCTCATTATTGCCCATTGCTTTGCAGGCTACAAAGCCTAGGTTACCCCAGTTCAGGGAGGAATAGACACTGCAGCACACAGCTGTTTCCCTCTCCCTAATTGTGCTTACTGGCCTCCCTAAACACCTCCTTCCTTTTGGCCTTGCTTTTCTTAGCACCTCAGTCTCCCAGAGTCTCTGCATGAGAAAATAGAGTAGAGACAGACAAACAGTCCCATGGACCCACCCACCTACCTTAAACCTAATCTGATCAAGTCAGTAAATGACCCCTTACACCTTCCACTCTCTCTTCCACCTGTTTCTTGTATAAACACACTGGAAGATACTTAAATCCTAAGGTAATTTGCCATTTTTCAAAGAAAATGATTCTGCACATCACTGCCTTAGGTCTGGCTCTTGTGCAGTGTTTTTCCACTATGCTAAGGATAACAGGATGAATGAAGGTTCAGGTTTTCTTTTATTGATACCAGGCAGACTTACCTGTGGGTACCCTCTTGCTCTTAGCAGAGGTGCTGGTGGACAGTCTCACTCCATCTGGTTGAGGAAGAGAGGCAGTAGGAGAATGCAGTGGCTTGCCCACCATGAAGGATGCCTCCTGGGAGGCCTGGGTGGTGATGTGGGAAATGGCACAGGAACTTGCTTTTTCAGCAGTTTTACCTTCTAACTCCAGGCCAGAGATTCTTGACACTGCTGTTCTGCATGATCACCTGTGGAGTGAAAGACGCATATGCCCAGGCCTTCAGATTTTGGACTCAGTAGCTCTGGGTTGGGGTTTAGAGAGCTGTATTTTTAAGAAGCTCTTTAGGCATTTCTGATACTGAGCCAGGGCTCAGCAACACTTACAAAGCCCTGGGCCCCTCCCCTCCCAGTCCAGGGTGGTTAGAGAAGATAACCCAAGCAGATGTAATAATAGGCACAAAGGAGGGCTGTCCTAGAAGAATCAGAAAGGATTTCCCAAAGAAGAGAGACTGCCGTGGGAGCCTATGTCCCCAGGCAGTGCGCCTGCCGCGGGAGTAGTGTTTTTGTGGCAGCAGTGGAGAGGCCTTGTGATGAGCTGGGCAGGTGGGATGAGGTGGAAGCCCACAGACCCCAGGAGGGACTTCCAGAATTGTACTCAAAGGGGTCTTCTGTTCACTCTCAAGCCATGTAAGGGCCAACAGAAGAGAATGGGGCTTGTTCAATGGAGTTTCATTCCTTTCCAATCCTGAGTTTCTGATTTTGACATTTTTGTTGTTGCAGAGTGTGATAATATATATTTGGTCTTTTCCCCTGGCAGTTTCTGAAACCTTTGGAATTTCCTGAGTGATGAGGGTGACAGGAACATCTTTTGTTCTCATAAGATGGGCCCCTAGATAGCTTCAGGATGGGGCTGGTCGCCAGAAAGACCAGGTATGATTAGCCTGTTGAAACTTGCAGCTCCATCCTACCCCCTTGCACCCTGCACCTGCAGGGAGGGAGAGAGGGGCTAGAGACTGAGTTTATCAGTGGTCAGTGATTTAATCAATCATGCTTACATAATGGAACCTCCACAGAAACCCCTATACAATTGACTTTGGAGAAATTCTGAGTTGGTGAACACATCCATGTGCCAAGAGAGGGCATGGAAAAAACTCCACACCACTTCCCCATACCTTGCTTTATGCATCTCTTTGGTTTGACTGTGCTTTAGTTGTATCCTTTTTTTTTTTTTTAACATTTTTTATTGAGTTATAATCATTTTACAAAGTTGTGTCAGTAGCTGTATCCTTTATAATAACTGGTAGTAATTAAGTAAACTGTTTTCCTGAGTTCTGTGAGCTGTTCTAGCAAATTATCGAACTTGAAGAGGATCCTATGAACCCTCGATTTATAGCCTGTCAATCAGATGAGCAGGAAGCACAGGACTTGAAATTGGCATCTGAAATGAGGGCAGTCTCATAGGACTGAGCCTTCAACCTGTGGAGTCTGTGACAACTGTAGGTAGTTAGTGTCAGAATTGAGCTGTTTGACACTCAGTTGGTGTCTAGAGAGTTGGAGAATTGGTGTGAGAAAAAACCCTACACATTTCGAGTCAGAAGTGTTGTGAATAGAAACTATTCAGACAGGATTTTTTTTTTCTATTAAATCTTTATATCTTAGTCTGTTAGTCCTTTGGCTCCAATCTAGACCCATGTGTTGGCTTTCTTGGTCCCAGCCCCCTGGGGGTGTCTGCATGCAGTGGAGGTATGAGGCTGCCAGAGGCCATCTGGGCACTGTTGTTAATCATTTAACTCCTCTAAGCCTGTTTCCTCCACTGTAAAATGTGCATAATAATGCCGACTTCACAGGGTGCTGAGAGGGCTGATTGAGCGCATAGATGTGGAAGAACTTTAGAAACTGAAGTTGCTCTTCAGAGATGTAGGTTATGATATTTGGGGGATATTCTTATTTTAAAGCAGTCTTACATAGTGATAGAAACCACCAGGCCTTCCTTCCTAATATTGTTCACAGTGCAAAGTTAAGGGTCATAAAAGAAGTCTCTGTAGATTTAATTATTTCCTCAGACAGGGAGCAGCTTTGTGGTTTCTCCAGGACTTCCTTTGTTCCCAGTGTTACCACATCTTTACTTCTACAGGCTCCTGTTAATATCCAGATCTTCTTAATACGGCAGTTTTCATTTGCAGGCTCAGTGCCCGACCAGGAGTTGGAGGTGTTCGATCTCGTGTTGGGATCCAACAGAGCCTTCTCAGCCAGCCAGCACGCACGGCCACTTTCCAGCAGAGATTTGATGCTCGGCAGAAAATTGGCCTCTCAGATGCCCGGCTCAAGCTGGGAGTCAAAGATGCCCGGGAAAAGCTTTTGCAGAAAGATGCCCGGTTCCGGATCAAAGGGAAAGTGCAAGATGCCAGAGAGATGCTGAACTCCCGCAAACAGCAGAGCGCGGTGCCCCAGAAGCCTCGCCAGGTGGCCGACGCCCGGGAGAAGATCAGCTTGAAGCGGAATTCCCCTGCTGCCTTCATGAGCCCACCCATTGGGACGGTGACCCCTGCTCTGAAGCTCACTAAAACCATCCAGGTAGGTTGTGGCTCTTGTCATAAATTCCTGGAAACCAGTAACAACTGTAGATTCAGGTGGGGACCAGGGACCAGGAGTGTCGAGGCAAAATGTCAGTTCCCCCAAGTGTTTGTATAGTAACCGTATGAGGAAGGCAAGGTGTCATCTCAGTTTTATGTAAAAGAAAAGGGGCAGGGGGTGGTCCAGAGAAATTAAGTACCTTTCCAAGTGAGATGGTGGTAGAGGGGAGAGAAAGGAGGGGACAAAACATTTGTTGAGCACATGCTATGTGGCAGGCACTTGACATTTGTTCCTTGCTGCAACCCTGGATTATTACCCCAGTTTTATAAAAGAAGAGTCTAAATCTCAGAGATGTGAGTAATTGTGCCCTGAGCTATACAGCCAGTCAGTGGGAGGACCTGGATAGGACCCCAGTCAGACCTGGCTCTTAGTGCAGTGTCCTGGCCACCTGTATAGCCGCTGCCCCAAAGGGAATGGAAGCATTATTTAATCTTCACAGCAACTTTGGTGACAGGAATAGCAGCGACAGTGAACATTTATTAAGCCAGGTTCCTTGAGCACTGCACGTGCAGTGTCACGTGATCTCCAGGATGGCAAGTCTTCCTGTCACTCTCCTGCTCTGGGCATGAGGCAGTCTGTAGGGCCTTTTACCATAGACAAGAACTGAATGCCCACCATAATTTAGGTTTAGTGACCTCCTCTTCATAGGGAACGCATATGGGCCCTGTGGGGTGAGTTGTGACCACTGGGTGTTTCTAGGTTCCACAGCAGAAGACCATGGCACCAATTCATGCTCATCCTGCTGGAATGAGGATCAACGTCGTCAATAACCACCAAGCCAAACAGGTGGAGTGTGTGTGTGTGTGTGTGTGTGTGTACACTTAATGTGTTTTGATGTGGCCTAACAGGTGAATTAATAAGCCTGGCCCAGGGAGGGATTACAACTGACTTTTTGCAGTTTATGAGTTTTAAGAAGAAACTCCTTGACTGTATAGGGGCAGAGAGGCAAACTGAAAATCTTTTTTTCCCCCCAAGTGAAAGTAGTATGTGCTTATTTAATACAGAAAATTTTCAAAACAGAGAAAGATTAAGAAGGCAGAAAAAAGGGTCCTCGTGCTCTGGCTGTCCACAGCCAACCCCCATTGAAATTCTGCCCTGAATCCTTCCTGTATTTTGGGGGATTTGTGTGAGTGTGTGTGTGTGTGAGAGAGAGACATTTATTTAATGCATAGTTGTGGTTGTGATTATGTTATTATCTAGTTTTGTTCTGTTTTCACTTAGTAAACTCAAGCATTTTTCTGTGATTCACATTCACCATAAACATTTTTAATAACTGCATAATTCATTGAGTTGATGTTCTAGTTTATTTCAACCATTTTCCTGTAATTTTCGTTGTTAGCAATCCTTCTGTGAACATCTTTGTAGATAAAGCTCTTTCTAGGGTTTGGGTATATTTCTATAGGCCAGATTGCCTGCGACAGACTTTGTGAGCCAAAGGATATAAACAGACATTTTAGGGACCCTTGATAGGTACTGTCCGCTTGTAGAAGAGTACTGAGGTACCTGGAGTTGTAGCACTTTCACTGGGTCCTTGTGGGCAGGGTGGCAGTCTCCCAGACCAGTCTCCCTAAACACTCCCCCTGCACCCACTTCTCCCTCTTCCTCACTACTCTAGCCCTCATCTCCTCTCCTTGCTGCAAATGTCTGTTGAGAGCTTACATGCCACGTTAGTTTGTATTTTCTATTTCTTTTTTCCAGAATTTATACGACCTAGATGAAGATGATGATGTTGTAGCTCCTATTCCTAGTAAACAGATGAAATTTGCAGCCTCAGGCAGCTTCCTCCACCATGTGGTATGACTTTTACGTTTTTCCCTACATTCTGTGGGTGTCTGATCAGGTGCAGGGGAGAGGTGGTGGAGAGTCAGGCCTTTCAGTTCAGAAATATTTCATTTGGGTCATAAGATTATCAGAACCAGAACTAGTCTAACCCCTGGTTTTTATAAATGCTGAGACCAGGATGTCCACTGATCGTGAAGTGCAGGGCTACAGCTCCCAGTTGCTGTGTTTGAGACACTTCAGAGAAAATGTGAGTGATCCCAGAGGATGGAATCACATTTTATTTCCTTTATGGCAGGACATTCTGCCGGTTCCCCTTCCTTCCATGGCCAGCAGTTCTGGCCCTTTCTGAAGTCTGGGCCTTCTTAAGAGTGGATTCCCTGCTTGGTGTGTTAGCAAGAATATACTGAACCCTACCTGAAGGCTTCAGGTACAGCCTGCATGTGGGCTTGATGGACTAGGATGCTGAGATACCACACAGAGAAGGAAAGAGAATGATATCTGGGAACCTCAGGGAGGTCTGCCCTGCTTCGCTCAGTGGATATGGCCAAATTAAACATAGGGAAGTGAGTGGGCGCCCAAGCTAAATGCTTTTGTTTGGCTTTCAGAGGCCCAAAGACTCAGTTTTGGTCATGGCACTGAATGTGTGGACCAATTTCCTGGTTACCACTGAAGCTCTTAAAGTCCAATGGTAACCAGTAGTAATGTGTGAAACTGAATGATGCCAGTTTGTTACAAAGGGGCTTGGCCTTTTCAATAATTAGAGTGCTTGGGTCTGCTACCAAGGGGGCTGTCGGCTCGCTCAGTTAGTGGCTAACCCTATTTGGAAAAAACCCAGTGTTATATGAACTCATTTAAGGCTTCCCTTCCTTCCTACCCTGTGAGAAGAGTACTCTTATTACCCCTATTTTACAGATGAGGAATTAGGCATGGAGAGGTTAAATAAATCTGCTCAGCTTGTAAGTAGTGGATCTAGGATTTAGGCCTAAGCAGTCTGGCTCCCAGGCTAACTATTTAACCACTGCAGTATACTGGCTCTCGAGACTCAGAAAACAGCTTCAGAAATGTGGGATCCAGCATGAATCTAGATTCATCTAGATTCGGATAATCTGGTAAATTGACCCTATCCCGTAATCTGCCTGTCTGGCTGCTGAATTCCTCCTTTCTCCCTGAGTCAGTGTGTGGTAGACACTGTCCTAAATTAGCAAGACCATCTGCCACTTCTGCCTCGTACATCTTTTTCCTCAGACACATTAAAATCAGAGAGTTCGCTGCTTTTTATTTCCAAGGGGCCACATCCCCAGTTAGAAAGCAGGAGAGGGAGGGAACTGCTTCTACTTAATCTGCACATGCTGACTCTGCCAGCATGTCCCTGACAGTCTGGGAGCTGAGGAGACAGGACTACACGTGGTACCTCTGTAAGGCCAGAATAGGGACCAGAAAGCCAGGAGTCTGCACCTTTTTAAGAAAGTTCCTATTCCCAGCCAGCCTAGAGCTAACGATCTGCCCATTGTGGTAGAAGCATATCTGGGAATGAACTTGACCCTAAGCTTTTGGCCTCTGACTGGCCCCCAGTTTTTTGTTTTAATAAAGTCTAAATGGGTTTTAATAGTCTAAATGGTGTGGGTGAGCTTGTGACTCCTATTCAGAACTAGGTGGAAGATTTTTGCCAAGGGTTTCCAACACTGGAAATTCTGTGAGCACATGTGCAGACTGTTTTTTTCTCTCTTCCTGCCTCTTCCCTGGCAGCTGGCACCTTTCTGGCTTTAGACTCCTGATGGAATTAGGGAGGTGGGAGGCCTTGGGGTTGGGGTTGTCAGCCCCCCAAGGCATCCAAGTCTCTAGCTTCTCAGATTCCTGTCTGCCTCTTTATTTAGGCCGGGCTGAGCAGTTCCAAGCTTTCTGTATCCAAGGCCCTTCCTCTCACCAAAGTGGTTCAGAATGATGCATACACAGCTCCTGCTCTCCCCTCCTCTGTTCGAACAAAAGCCTTGACCAACATGTCCCGGACACTAGTGAACAAGGAGGAGCCCCCCAAAGAGCTGCCGCCTGCTGAGGTGAGGTGAAGGTGAAGGAGAGAAGGGGACTGCACCAGCTGAGAGTTAGCCTGTGCTGGGTGGGAAGTGTGCCTTGTGTACCCTATTGGTCCTCATAGTGCCTCTCTGAGGTCGGTGTTGCCACCTCCATTTTACAAATGAGTAAACCAAGGCCCAGTGGCCCCTGCTTTCAGGGAGCTCACAGGCAGAAAGGGAAAACAGAGCTGCAGACAGAGCACTGTGCCTCATGATAAAGCAGAGGGATGCCCAGAAGAGGACTGCCCAGTGTGCTGAGGAAAGATCGTCTGATTCCACTAGACAGATCTGGGAAGGCTTTAAGGAGAATGAGCCATCTGAGCTGGGTGGGTCTTGAAACATGAGTGGCATTCCAGGCAGAGGCTCAGGTCTCAAAGAGCCTGGCATATTTGGGAAATGTTGAGAGGTTCCATCCCTTAGCATAAGGTGTTGGGGGCATGATTAGAGGGGCCCAGTTGTAACCAGCTCTCCGTGAGAGTTTCTTCTGGGCCTTCCTGGGCCTTGCCTCAAGTGAGTTCTGCTGTTCGAGCACATAGCTGTTCTCTGACTTCCAGTAACTCTCTTTTGTCTATGACAGCCTGTCCTCAGCCCTTTGGAAGGCACCAAGATGACCGTGAATAATCTGCACCCTCGAGTCACTGAGGAGGACATTGTTGTGAGTACTGTGGCCTGCCAGAATTTTAAATCTCAAGCCAGTTCTGTGTCAAGGGTCCCCAGGACCCCCAGGTTAACTGATTCTCTAAGAGGACTCAGGACTAAGCATAGAGTTTCATATCAGGGCTAAGATTCATTACAGAATACAAAGCAGAATCAGCAGAAGGAAAAGTCTCTTGGGACAAAGGCTGGAGGAAACCAGGTGCAAACTTCTGGAGTCCTCTCCCAGTGGAGTTACACAGGATGCACTTTATCCCCCTCACAATTGGTTGTGACGACATGTGTGAAACCAGGGAAGCTCATTGGAGACTCAGTGCCCAGGGTTTTTATCAGGGACTGATCACATAGGCACCCCTGCCTAGCATAAACCAAAATTCCAGACTCCAGAAGGAAAGCACATATTTAGCATGAACCACATTGTTCACATGGTTTAGGCATAGTGAGCCACTCTTACCAGTTAGGGTGGAAAACTTCCCAGAATCCAAGTTCCCAGATGCCAGCCAAGGGCCAACCTTGGAAGCAGGCCTTCCAAAGGATAGCAGTCAGACCAGCTATGTTACCCCTTTTCCTCACAGCTTCTAAACCAGGGCAAGATGCCCAGCCTGAATCTCAGGGCCAGAGGATGATACTGGACTGTCTTGCATAGGATCCATTAGTCCCACTGTGCAAAATCCAGTGGTTCATGTTTTCCTGAGAGTCTTTGGAATTTCTGCCTCCTTTAGGGGTTTTCATGATGACTCCAAAGTAAAAGGAATGAGATGGATTGGTATTATCTGGTGGTTGATCTTCCTGGATTGCCCTTCCGGTCCTTCCTATCACCCCTGTGGCAGTTATCGCCAAAACCTAATCCAGGTATCTGGTGAAGAGTGGCCCAGATGATGCCAGGACTTCTTTTCAACCTCGTTTTCATTCAGGCACTAAAAAAACTGTTAAAGAATCCAGGTATCCTTTTAACTCAACTGTTAGGTCACAGAATGAATGCAACTGGACTCCAGCCTCTCCCTGCAACTGAGCCATAGGTTTTGTAACAGCCCACACTGGCCACCATGTTTGTTAATGGTTTTAATTGTGAAACATGAGTGCTGTGTGATTGCTTTGTGAACTGTGCACACAAGAATGCAAATTGTAGCCTACTTTGTGTAATACTTGACAAATTATAAAAATTAAAACAATTTTTTCTCGACTATAAAAGTAATAATAGCTATTATTTATTGAGTAATAGTAGCTATTATTATTTATATACTTACTATTGGAAGGCACTTTGTATGCAGGATCTTAGAAACTACAGAAGAGTGAAAAACTAATCACCTGTGATGATCACTACTCATAGTAAACTGTCAGTAATAGTTGCCCTCACCTCTTTTCTACCCATATAGGTAATTTTAAGAGAACAACAGTAATGAAATTGGGATGACACTTAGTATTCTGTTCTGTATCTTGGTTTTGATATATAGCTTTTTCCTTTTTATCATTAGGAACAAATTATTTCAGCAACCTTCTCATAAATCTTCTCTTTATCCTCATAACAACCTTGTGAAAGGCACTTGCAGGTGAAGAAATAGTTTGGGTGATAATCAGCCTTTGCAGTCCATCTCTGCATTGTGTTCCCTCTCTTTCAGTCTCCTGGTCTGTGCAGTGAGGAGGGATTGGAGTAAATGATGATGTGGCACATGTGTACAAAGCACTGTCTTAGAAATGGTTTCAGTTGAGCTTTCAGCATCCCTGGGAGTTAGGCTAGACCAGTCCTTTTCTTAAGAGAACACTCACCCTCAGAGAAGTTAAATAACCTGCTTGAGGTCACACAGCTGACTTGAGGCAGCACCCCAGGGATCAAACCTAGGTCTGTCTGACTTAGGGTAACCTGTCATCCTGGGGCCTCTAGGGCCTCTCTTCTTGGATAGCACTGAAAGTCCCATATCCTGAGAAACTCCTCAATCCAGCCAGACCAGGATGGTTGGTCACCCTGCATAGAACTCCAGAATTTGTATTTCTGATTCCTAGGTGATACATGGGTGAATCTACATGTGCATTCTCATGACAGAGCACTCTTGAGAGAATTTCCATATTCCATAACTAGGACCATTGTTGAAGCGGGCACTGAGGCAGGAGGACTGTGATGGGGTGATTTGGAGTGATAGGGACTCCAAGGCTTGTAAGGCCAAGTCCGTTTCTCACTGCCAGCACAGCTCTTCCCCTCCTCTGGTCCCATGTTGAAGCCTGTTGGAAGGCCCAGGAATGCCACCTAAAATGGAGCTTCCCTGAAACCTGGGGTACTGGGCTGTTCATTCAGAGCACAGCCTCCAGTCAACCCAGAGCCCTCTCTGGAGTGTGTGAATGGCAGATAGGGAGGATGACTGCCCAGAATTCTCTCCCAACCCTAACCCCTCTTGTTCTTTGCAGGAGCTTTTCTGTGTGTGTGGAGCCCTGAAGCGGGCTCGGCTGGTCCATCCTGGGGTAGCAGAGGTGGTCTTTGTGAAGAAGGATGATGCCATCACCGCATATAAGAAGTATAACAACCGGTGTCTGGACGGTAAGTCAGGGAGAAAGAAGCCACCTCACCTCCCTGCTCCTCACTGCTCAGAGAAGGCCTTCCTCTGAGATGGGTGGTTGGACGTCTCAGTGCGTTAAACCCTCCGGGGCCTCCTGTGTACCAAGAACAGGCAGGGATGTAGTCTCCAGGTGGTGCTAAGCTTCCCTGTTTAACAGGGCCCTGGGTTTTCACCCAGCCTTAGTACTTAGTTTAGCTAACATAGAAACACCACTTTTCCATGGATGGTTCTCATAAGAGACCTTGCCAGGAAAGCCAACAGCTGTAGCCTCCACCTTCCAGTTGTTGACCTGCTTACCACTAGGACACGGGTGCCTCAAAGTCCTGAAGTTGTCTAAATGTTGGTACCCGGGTGAGCCCTGCTCCTCGTGAGTGAACTATTTTAGTGAATTCAGGTTTATATTATTCATCTCGGGATAGCCTGTAGAGAGAAACTCTGTCTGCCGTGCCCTTCTGCCTACTGATTTATTCTTTCTCTGTTTAGTGCGTACACTATGGGCCAGGGCCCTGTGCTGGAAATGGAGATGCAGAGACTAATAAAACACACTGGGTGGGGTTTTGATGTACACTTCCCTAATGGCTAACGATGTTGTGTTGAGCTTATTGGCTATTTGTATTTCTTGGAGAAATGTCTGTTCAGACACTTTTTAATAGAGTTTAAAATAATTATATTTTAAAAATATGTGTCAGATAACTGATTTGCCAATATTTCCTTCCATTCTATAGGTTGTCTTTTCACTCTTTTTAATTTACAGCTATATATTTCCCTCTAAGCACTGATTTAGCTGCATTTGTAAGTTTAGGTATGTTGTCTTTATTCATTCATCTCTAAGTATTTTTTAATTTCCTTTGTGATTTCTTCTTTGACCCATTGGTTATTTAGGATTGTTTTGTTTGATTTCTATAACTGTGAATTTACCAAATTTCCTTTCTGTTTCATGAGTGTTTAAGGAGAATATTTTGCTGCTTTTGGGTAGATGTCAGGTCTAGTTGGTTTATAATGCTGTTTAAGTCTTCTCTTTTTGATCTGCCTGGTTGTTCTCTCCATTACTTTAGAAAGTGAAGTATTGAAATCTTCAACTATTATTGTTTGTTTACTTCTTTCAATTCTGTTCGTTTTTGCTTTGTATATTTGGGGCTCTGTTGTTAGTTGCATATATATAATAGTTTTCTTCCTGATGGATTGACCCTTTTATCATTATAAAATGTCCCTCTTTCTCTGTAGTTAACATTTTTGTTTTGAAGTCAATTTTGTCTTGTATTAGTATAGCCACTCCAGCTTTCTTAGAGTTGTTGTTTGGGTAGTATATCTTTTTCCATCCCTTTACTTTCAGCCTTTTTATATCTTTGAATCTAAAGTGTGTCCTCTATAGATAGCATATAGTTGGATTTTTTTTTTTTTAAATCCAGTCAGACAACTTCTGCCTTTTGGCTGGATTATGTAATCCATTTATATTTTATGTGGCTTTCTTTTGCATTATATGAATATTTTCTAATACAACATTTTAATTCCTTTATTTTTTCCACTATGTGTTTTGATTCACTCTCTTAATGGCTCATCAAGTGTTTACAGTATATGTGTAGCTTATCAGAATGTGTTTCAGATTGACTTAATTGCTGTGAGATACAGAAATATTACTCTTCTAGGGCTCTGTTCTCTCTTTCCCTTTTTTTATGCTGTTACTGTTATACTTATCACATATTACATAAAGTGGGAGTCCAGAACTTTTAAGGTTAATCCTTCATGGACAAAGTAGAAATCTGAACATACACTTTTTTTTTTAAATTTATTTATCTTTTGTGGGGAGGTAATTAGATTTACTTATTTATTTTTAGAGGAGATACCGGGATTGAACCCAGGACCTTGTGTATGCTAAGCTAAACACTTGAGCTATACCCTCCCCCAAACATTCACTTTTGACTCTTTTCACTTAATTTCATACCGTAGACGTTTTCCTTTAATGCTTGCTTCACAAACAAGTTTGGATTGCTTTATGCTGAGGCTACTTTCTTGCTTACTTTGACTCTGATCTTTTCCTGCATGAAGCCGGGTCTGTAGCCACTTTGCTTCTTGGTGCTGTCATTGCCAGGGTTTCATGGACCTCACACCCTGGGGTTGCTTTGCTGAAACCTGACAGCCCCATCCCTAACTGTGAAGCCAGGGCTGCCAGTTGTGGGTGCTTTGACCCTTGGTAATGCAAGTGGCAGTCTTTGTCCTTTTGTGTAAGGAGCTGAGGTCTCATGGCAGAGCCTTTTCTTTTTTGTTTTTTTAGGGCAACCAATGAAGTGCAACCTTCACATGAATGGGAACGTTATCACCTCAGACCAGCCCATCCTGCTGTAAGTTCCAAAGGCAGGGGACCGGGTGGAGCTCTTCTGCTTGTTTACTCTCCATGATCATCTCTATTCTGAGGGGTAAATTGCCTGCATCACAGCTCCATCCCTCTGCTCTGACAGCAAGCAGACAGGCAATCGGGAAGCTTAAATTTTACAAAGTGACGTGTCACATCATTTCTGCAGGGGATTGACCCCACAGGGACTAACATTAAGACCCCATTCCCACCCTTATAATTTAGAAACACCTGAGAAGAAAGTGGAGAGCAGACCAGTTGTGTCTCTTTTTGCACATCTATGTGTCCATTGTCCAAGTGAATGGAAAACTCACCTCACGATTGCCTCTGATGGGGAGAGTGCTGGGTGCTACCCCTTGTTTTGTTACACACACCCAGGCTACACTCCTGGCCTGGGATTGAGGACTTTTTTGGAGCCTGAGATGCAGAAAAATGTCTAGACTGACATGCAAAAGAAAATCCTTTCGTAGACAAGGAGACAGAGATCCAGGGAGAATATTAGGTGCCAAAGTAGGTGGGATAGTGTGGGGCAGGCTTTGAAATAGACTTTGAAATTTAGAAATAGCAGGATTTGAACCCTTCATATTGGATTCTGTGATTTAAATAAGTTTCTTAAACTGTGTTCCAAGGTAAGATATATTCTGAAAAATGGGTTTTATGACCTAGTAAGTTGGGAACCACTGGCTAAACCCAATGAAGTCTGTAAGACTTCTGAGAATGTATAATATGCTGATTTGTGTTTGGCTGTCCCCAAGGGACATGCAGTGTTTCCTAAACTTAAAACCCTAGATCATAGCAGGCTGCATCTCAGTTTTCTCATCAGCAAATTTTTAAAAATGATAGGGTTGCTATAATGCAAAACAAGGTAAAGGGGTACAGAAAGCATTATGTTTGGTGGCCAGCTTATAGCAGATCCTCAGGAGATGGTGGTTCCACTCCACCTCAGGGAAAACCGACAAGGGTTTTGCTTCTCCTCTGCTCTCTACAGACGGCTGAGTGACAGCCCCTCAGTGAAAAAGGAAAGTGAGATGCCTCGCAGGGTGAATTCTGCCACCTCACCCAACCCTCCTGCTGAAGTGGACCCTGACACCATCCTGAAGGCACTCTTCAAGTCCTCAGGGGCCTCTGTGACCACGCAGCCCACAGAATTCAAGATCAAACTTTGAGTGGGGGAGTGAGACAGCCAGGGGGCAGAGGAGGGTGGCTCTGTTTCCCAAAGCAAAGATTGTGACCAATGGGCCGTTGGACTGGGGGCCCCTGAGCATGAAGGGTCGCTGAGGGGTAGAGAGCTTCCTCACTGGACGGTACCCGCCTTTCTGTGTTGTGTTCTACTCTGTGCTCTTCTCTACGTTAACATTTCCTGTAGTATGTTTCTTCTCTCTCCGCCTTGTCACCAAGGTAGGCTTCTGTTGCTCACAGTGTCTCCCCCTAACCTCAGCCCCAAATTGATTTTTTAAAATCTGGAAATGGTGCCCTAAATTCTCTGGATAGCTTTCTTGTGGCCTCGTGGAATGCAGGGCAGGGGCTGTTTGAAGGACAGTGCTTTCTCCAGCTGTGAGAGGTTGACTCCCCCATTCTCTTTTTTAAACTTTTCAAACAAAGTGGGGATTGGAAGCCCCTGCCATCCTAATAGGAACCAGCTGCCATCCTAATAGGAACCCAGTCAGCCCAAGAGCTGTGTTGCACACTCTCCTGGTCAATAGAGATGGCCCAGATGGAGATCAGGTCACAGGCCTCTTGTCCTCTCACTGCGATTGACTCCAGGCCAATCTGCTAGGCACAAGCCTGGAAAGTATACAGGGGACCTGAGACACTAAGAGCCTCTTATGAGCTGCTTGGGGCCAGCCCAGTGAAGAAAAACTTGGAAACTCAGGTTTCCACAGAGTTCAGTCTGTCAAGCACGAAGGACCCAGGGTTGAACCAGCGTAGTCCTTTAGCTCTGAGGTTGCCCAGGCCTGGGTAGTGCAAGGAATGTGCCTGATGGTGCTCCACTCTCCAGTTATTTAAAGAATGCTGCTTTTGTTCCCTTCTACCCCTTTGAATAGGTGCAGACTTAGTTCTCTTCAGCAGCTGGAAGACATTCCTTCTACACTTTCCCCTTCTTGGCCCCAGAGAGCACCCACAAGACAATAGGACCTGGTTTCTCAGGTGCTGGGGACAGTCAGATCACTGCTTGGACTCTGCTTCCAGTAGGGATGGTAAATATCCTGCCTGCATGGCTTTACCCTCCCGTCTCCCCTCCAGTCCCGTGCCAGGCTGCTCTGGTTATCACAGGGCTTCACTGAGCCCAGCCGCAGCCACCTGGCCATCAGGACCCTGTCCTCTGGGTAGCCACATGGTACATTGTGGGATAGAGCCTGTTCGCATACCCTATTCTACAGGATGTCATCGTGGGAAATAGAAGGTGGTGGGCCAATCCTGTGTCCCTCTCCACCTCCCACTCCCTTGCATTCCCCACCTGTGTCTCATTTGTTCAAAAGGAGAGGAAGAGGCATTAAGGGATGGAGGAGACTATGTGTTACTTACCCATTTCTGAATAAACATTTGTTATTCCTACTATTGGGCTGTCATTTCTTAAAAGATTCTGCTAAGAGGCTTCATGGAACTTGTCACCAGGAAACAGGGATTTGCCTCTGTTTTACTGTTCACCAGCTATGACTTTAGGACAGTTCCTCACAGGACTCACTGAACTTCAGTCTCCCCGGCTGGGAGAATGTGAGCATTAATGTCTGTGGAAGCACCTGGCACAGTAACTCAGTACCTCCTTGGGCCTAAAGTGCCTCACTGGGTATTAAGCTGGTCAGTTACAACAGAGTTGGGTCTGTTCATAGGAAACAAGGGAGACTAGCAGGTGGCGTTTGCCTTGAAGAAGTTACACTGACGGGTGAAATTTACCTTTTAGACCAACTATGCATTAGGAAGGAAGTAACTAGTTGTTGATAGGTTTTTTTTGTTTTTGTGGTAAAATATACATTAAATTTATCATCTTAACCATCTTTAAGTATCCAGTTCAGTGGTATTAATATTAAATACGTTCACTTTGTGCAACCATCACCAGCATCCATGTTTCATCTTGTAGAGCTTAAACTCTGTTCCTATTAAACACTAACTCCCTGTTCTACCATTCTGCTTTCTGTTTTTATGATTTTGACTACTCATGTTAAGTGGAATCATAGTATTTGTCTTTTTGTGACTGGTTTATTTCACATAGCGTTATGTCCTTAGGGTTCATGCGTGTTGTAGCAAGTGTCAGAATTTCCCTTTTAAAGCTGAATAATATTCCACTGTATGTGTATACCATATTTTGCTTATCCATTCATCTGTTGTTGGCACTTGGGTTGTTTCTATGTTTTAGCTGTTGTGGGTGATGCTGTGAACATGGGTGTGTAAACATCTCTTCAAAACCCTGCTCTCAGTTATTTTGGGTATATATCCAGAACTGGAATTGCTGGATCGTGTGGCATTTCTAGTTTTAATTTTTTGAAGAATCACTATTCTGATTTTCACAGTGGCTGTACCACTTTACATTCCCATATGGTTTGTTTATTGTGATATTAAAAGTGGAATACTTCCACTTCTGGGAAGATGGAATAGAAATACTTATCCTTATTCTTTCCGCTAAATACAACCCTAGATGTTTTATATAAAATCAACAGACTGGAAGGTGGAGAGAAGGAAGACTGGCTGGGGACCTTGGGACCCAATGAATGGCATTGAGTTATCTGGGTTTTCTTTTTGCTTCATATATGTCAAGCTGGGTGCTGGAGAAGCAGACCAACAAACAAACCAAAAAACCCACGTGAGGGCCAGAAAAGGAATAACTTAACAAGACTGAAAACTAGTGAAACACTACAAGAAAAACTGCATCCCCACCTTCACCAGTAAATGCCATGTTAAGTCCTTCCATCCTCGGTAGGCTGTACTGGGGATACCCCAAAATCTCTGCTGGGGAAGTGTCAGAAGGCCAGGTAGGGAGCTGGGACTAAGTTGGTATCGGTGGAGGTCACATGAGGAGGTGAAATGGGACGCCCCAGTCCCTCCTAGCCAGGGTATTAGCAGAGGTGTAGTGGGTTGATGGAACTCAGCGCCACCTAGCAGTAACAGGAGACATTTCCATCCACAGGTGGCAGTAATGAAATAGTGCCTTTTCATGCCCATCAGAGGAGGTGTGCTATAACAAGATTAAAATAAGATCCAGAGTCTTCATAACATAACACCAAAATATCCATGTTTCAGTCAAATATCACTCATACCAAAGATAAAAAAGATCTTGACGTCAAGGAAAAAAGACAGTAGACATCAACACCAAGACAACAGAGATGTTAGAATTATTGACAAGGATTTAAAAGCAGCCATTATAAAAAATGTGTCAGTGAGCAATTATGAACACACATGAAACAATTTAAAAAATGTATGAAGTCTTAGCAAAGAAATAGAAATATAAAGGACCATTTAGAGCAGAAAAATACAATTACCCCCTCCCCCCCAAAAAAAGCAGCAGAGGAGAAAGAATCAGTGAATGTGAAGATAAAGCAATAGAAACTACCCAATCTGAACAACAGAGAAAGTAGGCTTAAAAAAATAAGAACTTTGGGGACCGGTAGTACTATAACAAAAAATGTAAAATCTCTGTCATCAGAGTTCCAGAAAGAGAAAAATAACTGGGGCTAAAAAGTAGTTGAAGAAATAATGGCTATAAACTCCCCAGAAATGATAAAACATATGAACCTGCAAATTCAGAAAACCCTAAAGAAGATAAACCTAAAGAAATCCACAGCAAGACTCATCACAGCTAAACTTCTGAAAACTAAAGACCAAAAAAAAAAAAAAACAAACAAAACAATCTCAAAGGCAGCAAAAGAGAAGGGGTATCTTACCTTTAAGGGACAGGAGATTCCTCATCACAAACTATGAGGCCAGAAGGAAGTGGCATACTTTTCAAGTTGTGAAAAGTATTGTCACCTGGGAATTCTATATCAAGTGAAAAATACCCTTCAGAACATAGATTTAGACATTCTCAGATGAAGGAAAACTAGGGTTTGTTGCCAGCAGATCTACCCTAAAAGAATGTCTAAACATCTCTAAACATAAAGGAAAAAATAAAAGAAGACTTGGAACATCAAAAAGGAAAGAAGAAACAACAGAAGTAGTGAAACTTGGTAAATATTTTCCTTCCTTTGAGTTTTGGTTGAAGCAGAAATTACTGATGTTCTCAATGTATGTAGAGGAAATACTTAAAAAAATTACTTTATAAATGGGAGAGGGCTAAGGAATATAAAGAGAAGGAAGGTTTCTACACTTAGAAATGTCAATAACATTGACACAATGTTAACAGTGTATTATGGTTAGCCGGGAAGGTATAGCTCAAGTGGTAGAGTGCATGCTTAGCATGCAGGAGGTTCTGGGTTCAGTTCCCCGGTACCTCCTCTAAGAATAAATAAATCTAATTGCCTCCCTTCCCCCCCCCCAAATTAAATAAATAAAAACAGTATACTGTGGTTAATGTGTATGTGCGTGTATAGTAACATATATATAGTAATTCTTAGAGCAACTGCTAAAAAAAGATAATATACCCTGTAACACTATAGATAAACCAAAATGCTTAAAAAAATAAAGTTCAAGTAACCTACAGGAAGGCATAATAAAGAAAACAAATAGAACAGAAAACGAACAATAAAATGGGAGGCTCAAGCCTTAACATCACTAAGTATGCTAAATGTAAGTGGTCTAAATATATTAATTGGAAGACAGATTGGCAAAGTGAATATAATGAAAAAAGTGTCAACCCACCAGGAAGGCACTATCCTAAATATGTGGTTACCAAACAAGAGAGCTGCAAAACTGATGCAAAAACTGATAAAATTGAAAGAAAAGCAAATCCACATTTACATTAGAGACTTAAACACCTCTCTCTTAACAATAGAACAGCTAGACAGAAAACCAACAAGGATCCAATCAACCTAGAATACTTCACGCAAAAGAAGACACATTGTTTTCAGAAATCCATGGAATGTACACCAAAACAGGCCATATTCTAGCCAATAAAACAAAACTCAGCAAATGTAAAAGGATTGAGGCTACACAAGCCCTTTGGTCACAGTGGAATCAATAATCCCTGGTTAAAGATGGCCTCCAAGATCAAAGGCAAGACAAGGATGGCCAGTTTCACCACTTCTGTTTAACTTTGTACTGGATGTTCTAACCAGAGGGGTTGGGGTGAGTTGGCGTTGGGGGAACATCAGATTGAGAAGAAAGAAGTAAGCTCATCTCTATTTGTAGATGGCATGGTCTTGTAGTAGAAAATGCTAAGTAGTCCACTCAAAGACTCCTAGAACTAAAACACTGTAAGTTGCAGGATATCGATTGGTATACTTACAATTAAAAAAATCACATTAAGAAAATAAACAAGTCCACTTAGCATAGAGTCAAAAAGAATAAAGACACTTATATATAAATTTAACAAATATTTAAACTCATTCTGAAAACTACAAAGTATTGTTGGAAGAATTTAAAGGGACCCTGAGCAGCCAAAACAGTCTTGAAAAACAAGAGTTGAAGGACTCACACTTCCTGCTTGCAAATTTTACCTACAAAGCTATAGTCATCGAGACAGTATGGTACAAGCATAAGGATAGACATAGACCAAGGGAATAGAATGGAGAGTCCAAAAGTAAGCCTCATATACCTGGTCAATTAATTTTTGACAAGGGTGCCATGACAATTAAGTGGGAAGAAAAAAACAGTCTTTTCAACAAATGGTGCAGACAACTGGATATCCACAACAAAGTAAATTTCATCAAAATTAAACATTTTTGTGCTTTAAAGGAAACCTTTAACAAATTGAAGAGACAACCCACAGGAGGTAGGAGAAAGTGTTTGAAAATCATACATCTGATGAGGGAATTGTATCCAGAAGAGAAGAACTCTTAAAATTCAACAATAAAAAGACAACCCCCCAAAATGGGCAAAGGATTTGAATAGACATTTCTCAAAAAGAAAAACACAGACACACACGGCCAATAAGCACGTGAAAGGATGCTCAACATCATTAGTCATTAGGGAAATGTAAGTCAAACCCCAATAAAACCCACTTCGCATCCACCAGAATGGATATAATCAAAGGTAGACAACAAGTAATGGCAAGGATGTGGAGAATTTGGAAACTTCATACATTGCTGGTGGGATTTTAAAATGGTGCAGCCACTTTGGAGAACAGTTTGGCAGTTCCTCAAAAAGTTAAACATAGAGTTACCATACGACCAAGAAATTCCACTCGTAGATTCATAACCAAGAGAAATTAAAACATGTCTGCACAAAACTTGTACACGAATATTTGTAGCAGCATTATTCATAATAGCCATAAGTAGGAACACTCAAATGTCCATTGACAGATGAGTGGATAAACAAAAGATGGTATATACATAGAAGGAAATATTATTCAGCCTTAAAAAGGAAGGAAATTCTGATACATGCTACAACATGGATTAACGCTGAAAACATAGTAAGTGAAATAAATGAGACACAAAAGGACCTTTGTGGTACATAGTATAGTCAAACTCATAGAAAGAGAAACAACAGTGGTTACCAGGGGCTGGGGGAAGGGGGAAGCAGCTACCAAGTTTCAATTTGGGACGATGTAAAAGTTCTGGAGATGGGTAATGGGTGGTTGCACAACGATGTGAATGTGCTTAATGCCACTCAATTGTACAGTTAAAATAGTTAAAATGCTAAGTTTTATGTTTATTTTAACCACAGTTTTTTAAAAAGGAAGCACTGTTACATGCTACAACATGATGAATCTTGAAAAAATTATGCTAAGCAAGGGAAGCCAGTCACAAAAGGCCACATATTATATGATTTCATATATATATGAAATGTCCAGAATAAACAAATCCATAAGACAGAAAGTTAGGCTGGTTACCAGGGGCTGAAGGCAGAAGGAGGAGACTGAGAGTGACTGGTAATGGATAAGGGGTTTCTTTTTAGGATTCAAAAAATGCTCTAGGATTACGTAGTGGCGATGGTGACAACCTTGTAAATATACTAACAACCACTGAATTGTATACTTTAAAACAGTGAATTATAAGTTATGTGAATTATATCTCAATAAATCGGTTATAAAAAACTTAACGACTTAAAACAACTAGGGTAATTTATTTTCTCAGTGTTCTGCCGTTTGGGCAGGGATTGGCAGAGATGGCTCATGTCCCCTCCACATGGTGCCAGCGGGGCTCACTCCTGCTGCTTCATGCCATCAGTTCAGCTGGGGCTACAACATCTTATGCCACTTAACTCACAGGACTGCCGTCTCACCTGGCAGCCTCTCTCCATGTGCACTCTCTCTCTCTCAGAAGTCTAAGTCAAGTTTCTTTAGGTGGCTGGATCCCAAGAGGATGGAAGCTATCAGCTTAAGTCCTGGGCTTGAAAACTTCAGTCTATGACTTCTGTCATACTCTGTTGGTCGAAGCAAGTCACAAAACTGGCCAGATTCAAGAGGGGACATAGACTCCACTTCTTGATGAAAGGAGTAGCATGTATGTATAGAGATAGGAGGAATCTCCCAAAGACCATTTGAAGCTGAAATAATAGGACCTTTACTTCCAGCAATAAACAGAACTAAGTAATACGGAAAACGCTCTTCTTAAAAAACACCTGGAAACTCTTCATATAACAAATAACCTTTCATTGCTGTGCACCCGTGAAAGTAAAGATTATCTCCAGGTACAAAAATGAAGAATCTAGAGACTGGAATGTTAAGTTAGCAGTGAAGCTATAGCTACCCTAAAAGTATTTGTTGATACAAGGACTTAAATGCTGGATTTCAAAGGCTGAAAAGGGAAGAGGAGACAAAGCTATCAGCCCACACAAGAGCCACATACTAAATTCCCTAGTGGTGCCTCCTGGGATCATCTACCAAATAAGCTACTTGCACCTGGATCCTTGTCCCAAGGTCTGCTTCTAGGAAAGCCCACTCTAGAACAATTGGTACCAGGAGGAGGCCTAAGAAGTAGATCCTCAGAATTGGATTCCGGAATTGGAAGACTCATCAGCTAGATGGCAACAAAAACAGTTAGTGATGTTAACTGGGGTAGGTAGTATGGTGGATTAAAGATAGCACATTACTTGCCACTCTTCCCTTCAAGAGGTGGGGTCTGCATCCCTTCTGAATCTGAGTGGGCTCTGTTACTATTTTGATCGGACATGACTCAGCCAGCTTCCAGGCCCAGACTTTGAAAGAATTACACTTTCCCCATTTCCTACCCCTGGAGTACTCTCTGGAGGTCTTGAGCCACTACATATGAAGATTGACCACTGAGACTACACACTGGATAAGCCATGCGTAGGTGTTCTAGCTGACAGTCCCACATGAGCCCAACCTTCCAGCATTCCCTGCTAAGATGCCAGAGATGTGAATGAAGCTGACTTGGACCCTTCAGACCAGACCATGTGCAAACTAAGTACCACAGAGTAACCTCAGTTAATGCCATGTGGAGCAAAGGAATCATCCTGCCCAAATACCTAACCCGCCAAGTCATAAGAGATAATAAAAGAGCTATTGTTTTAAGCAGTTGAGTTCTGAGAAAATTTGTTATGCAGCAGCAGCTAGCTGGAACATGGTGGTAACACTTGGCATGCTGAGTCTCATCATTACTGAGACTAATCACTTCTGCCCTGGGATGGGGCACATTGGTGAAAGGGGTGCCTTGGCTTAGGCAACATCTCTAATATTTGAGATACATGGGGCAATGGTCATTTATAAGGAAAGTGAAGTTGATTGTTACTAAGTGGCAACGATGTGCTGAGGATGAAAATAATAGGCTCAGGACAGCCTTTTATCTACTCATGGCCCAGTTTGAAAATCAGGAGGCTTAAACAACAGTGTTTGAAGACTCGTCTACTGCAGCCAGAGGGCAGACTGCCGGGGAAGGCCCAGACCCTGCCCTCACCAGCAGGGTGGAGCTCTGTAGCAGGCCAAACAGATGACTCTCCTAGAGTCTGTGCTCCTGTCAAGGTCCCAGAAGGGAAGGATCGGGACACTGAGAACTAGCACAGAGCATCCGAGTAGATGGGCTTGAGAATCCCTAACCCCAGATTCCCATTAACCCCCTGGGCCAGCAGAAGTGAGCCAGTCCCTCTTGCTTGAGAATGGCAGCCTTTTACCTGGAGACCATGCAGAGTCCCTGCTGTGATGGTTAATTCTGTGTCAACTTGACTGGGATAAGGGAGCCCAGATAACTGGTAAAACATTATTTTTGGGTGTGTCTGGGAGGGTGTGTCCAGTGGAGATTAGCATTTGCATTGTAGACTGGCTAAGAAGATGTCCCTCACCATTGTTGGTGGGCATCGTCTAATCTGTTGAGGGCCCAAATAGAACAAAAAGGCAGAGGAAGGATAAATTTGCTCCTTCTGCTTGAGCAGGGAAGTCCATCTTCTTCTGCTGTCAGACATCAGGACAGGGGCAAGGCCAACTGGCAGCCAGGGAGCTTGGGCCTGCAGGGCTCTGTGCTGATGGCTAGTAGACCATGGTATTCCCAGGGACTATGGCAACCATGATATTTTTAATCATCAAAAAAGATGGAAAACAGTAAACAGAAAGCTAGTGCCACCTGCTAATGGAAAAATCTCAACCCCTCACCCAGTTTCCAGGCCCAAGTCAGTCCTCAGACTCAGAGGTCACTGAAAGGGAGGCTGGGTCCTCTTACGAAGAATGCTGTAATGCTACAGCGAACATTTGCAGTGGTAATTCCCCCAGGCATTCCCCAAAGGGACCCATGGCCATTTCCAAGAAGTAACTGTAAACTGGGAAAAGGGGAATACTAGAAGTTTCAAGGGCAGTTGAGTATGTGATCTGAGTGGGCCTTTGGTCACCAGATAGATGGAGTCCTTGGACTTATCTGTCTACATTCACTCCCTGGCTGATGACACCTTCTCTCATAGCTTTTAATGATGTGTGTACATCGCCAGTTCCCACATGTATTTCCCCCAGTCAGACCTCTCCTCTGATCATCAGTCTCCTACCTCTCTTCCCACCTGACATTCCCCGGGGATGTCTAAGGGCATCTCAGTGTGGTTTGCAGTCAAGTCCAGATCTGACCGCACCCCCTCCTGCTCCAAGTCCACCTCTCCTATCGTCTTCCCATCTCATTACATGACAACACCATTCTTCTTAGTTGCTCAGACACCGAAACCTGGCAGTAGTCCTGGATTTCTCTTTTTTCTCACACTGCATATCCAACCTGCCAGCAAATCCGAATTGGAATTATGCAGAACATACCCAGAATCCGACTCCTTCTCATCACCTCTACTGCCACTTCCTTGGTGACCAAGCCATCATCTTTCTCTTAGGTTATTTTGATAGTGTTCTAAAGGCCCCCGTGGCTGCCCTAGCCCTCCCACGGTCTAACTGCAATACAGTAGCCAAAGTGACTGTTTACATATCACTCCTCTCTGCTCAAAATCCCACAGTGACCCCCATCACTCTCAGAGTAACAGTTCAAGTGCTTCCAGTGGTCTACCTGATCCTACCTGACCGGCCAAGCCCCCTGCCCCCTCCCTGATTGTTCCTCTGGCTCGCTGTGCTCTGGCCACCCTGCTCTCCCTGCTGTTTCTCTACCACACCAGGTAGAGCCCCAGCGCCTCTTGCCAGTTCCCTCTGCCCAGAATACTCTTCACTGAATGCCTTGCTCCCTTACTTCCTTCAGTATTTGTTCAAATGTCACTTCAATGAGGTCTTCACCTTATTTAAAATTACACCTCTCCTCACCACGCTCCCCATCCTCCTTCAGTTTCTCTTCAGGACTTTGCACTGACGCATATAGTTTGTATTTTGCTTCTTCATGTGTTTATTGTTTCTTTCCCTCGTTAGAATATAAACTCCGAGAAGGCTATATTTTATTTCACCCCTGTATCCCTATCTCTTAGGACAGTGCCAGGCACATTCACTGCTATTTGTGGAATGAAAATGAATGAATGAATGAATGAATAGAAAGTTGAGCTCGCCCCCGTGAACGGCTCAGGTCTACGCCATTTACTCCTACATTCATTCGCTGACTTTATTCCGAGCAAATAAAGTGGGGCCCTAGGAAGACGGGGCGGGAGGGAGTGGGGCGGGGCATGTGAGGGGAAAAAGAGGGCTCGGAGAGGCCAGCCTGGAACCGAGAGGGCGGCGCCCCAACGCGGCGCCATCGTCACGGAAACGCTCTACCCGCACCTAGCGCCGAACTACAACTCCCGGCGGCCCCTGCGGCTTCCGGTCGGCAAGATGGTGGCGCGCAGGAGGAAGCGTGCGGCTGGGACCTCTGAGACGGAGATTCTGAGCCCGCCGGGCTACTCAGGTGAGGGGCTGTAGGACGCAGGGACGTGGGACGGCCAGGCTTCGTCGGAAGGAGGCTCGGGGTCCCCAGGAGCAGCCGCACGGTTGGGCTTGAGCCCCGGGCCCCTCAAGACACACACGGTGCCCTGTTCCTGTCTGGTTCCACTCGCCCGGGACGAGCCTAGTTTGGCCAGCGCTTCCCTTGAGTGAACCCACCTATGTCCGTCTACACTCTCCCCCTAAGGTGCGCCCATCCACTTAGCACCTCTTGGCAATTCGTAGTCCAGCCTTCTTCAGCTCTCACCTGAGCTGTTGTGTGCCCTCCTCACTGGTTCTCCTGCTTCTGTTCCTATCCCTGCCTTCTCTTCTCCACCCAGGTGCCAGAATGTTCTTTCTAAAGTCAAATTTAAATAAGATCTTGCCTCACACGTCCACCTATGTCCCCCTCAATACCCACTGAGCTCCCTCCAGTGGCCAAAGTTAGCACATAAACAAAATCCAAACTGACCTGCGGGGCCCCACATATTCTGGCTTCTGCTAATCTATAGTTCTGTCTTTCTGTTTCTCGGAGACCACAAGCTCTTTACACCCTCGGGATTTTTGTCTTCTTCCTTAGAGTTTGTCAGACAGCACTACCCTGTTACATGGCTTCATGTCATTCTCGTCTAAGCTTTAATGTTACTTCCTCAAAGAGGTGGTCCCGATGGCCTATCTAAAAGCCTCTGCCACCCATCACCCATCACCACTACTCTGTGTTTCCTTCCTAGCTGATACAACTTTGTTACCTGCTTACTTCTTGTTGTCTTCTCCCTTTATCATGTGGGCTTCCTGAGGGCAGGAGTTGCAACTATATCCTCACTGTGCCCTGAAGAAAGTGGTGAGAAAACCCGAGAATAGTCCTTAGCTTTGTTAGGGTTAAAATTGATGGGAATGCCACCGATTATCCAAGTAATCACACAAATGGAGACTTAGAGACCGTGAGAGAAGTTAAGAAGGGGGATCTAACCTGGCAAGTAAGGCTCTCCGGAGGGAGTGAAGTTAAAACTTGAAGAATGGGTGGAGGAACAAGGATTGATGTTTCAGGCTAAGGGAACAGTATGTGTGAGGCCCTGGCTTATTGGGGGAACAGAGAAGGCCAGCGGGGCCAGTGTGTGGCGTGGTGTGGGGAGAACGGTGTGAGAAGTTGCAGAGGGGGTCAGGGTCGCACGGGCCCCTGGCCATGGTAAAGGTTTGAGTGTTCACCCCAAAAGCAGCAGAGGTTGAACTTCTCTCCTTTCGTTCCTCACTTACATTCTCTCTCCCACCAGCTTGAGAGCCTCTCCTGGGCAGATTAGCTATTCATTCACTCTCACAGCCTGCACAGCGCCCTGCACAGGCATTGCCCATGGGAAGGGCTCAGTGGAGGATGGATGGATGGACACACAGGACCAGAAAGGGACAGCCTGAACCTGACTTTCATGCCATCTCTCCCCACCCCGATTTTCCTTCCAGCCATTCCAATCAAGTTTTCTGAAAAGCAGCAGTCTTCTCATTACCTCTACATAAGACAGCACAGAGTTCGAGAAGATACTAAGTCTTCCTGGCCTCAGAAGCGGACCCTTTTTGTCCTCAATGTGCCTCCATACTGCACAGAGGTAAGCTGGTGTCTGGGAGGGAAACTGAGGCTTGGGTGGGGGCTCCAGGCAGAGCTGGGCTCCAACGGGACCCCCCTACCAAATCCTTAGTAGTGAGATGGAAGCAGCTAACTGAAGGCCTGTGGTATCTAGAAGGCTGCCTCTCTTGTGACAGGAAATTGTTTGTGTTGAAGAATTTTTTAATTTGATTTATTTTTTTGTTAATGGAAGTTCTGGGGAATTGAACCCAGGACCTCGTGCATGCTAAGCACGAGCTTTACCACTGAGCTCTACCCCACTTCAACCCAGGAAATAGGCTTTTTAAAGATGTGTTTTAAAAAATGAAATTCTAAGGAGCCCAGAGCTTTTTATATATTATCCATAATTGTTTGAATTACATGTTTTTCCCCTTGATTAGTTACCGTTAAAATACAGCTTAAGTGTCCTATTGCTTAAAGCAGTTGATGCGTAACTGTCTCTGTCTAGTGTAATTCCATACTAAGACGGAGACAGTTGGTCTCAGCCATTTTTTCTTGAGTATTGTGAGTTGTGCTAACGACTTGTGTGATGTGTGACAACATAATCATTGTCTTAAAAATTGATCCATGTTTATAGTAGAAGATAGGAAAAGTAGAAGAAAATAAAATTACCTCTGAATTTACTATCCAGGCATGTCTGTTAATTTTTTTTTCCACAAAACTGTTAAATTTAGTATTTCATTAATTTACAGAAGAGAAACTAAGGGCCTTATTTAGATGAATTTTTTTTTCAAGAAAAGAAATCATTTCTAAGAGAGTCCTCTAACATTAAAGAGAGAAAGAAACAGAGAAGAGGGTGTCATTTTTTAATCATTATTGAAGACTAGTGTATACAGAGAAGGGCCCGGGCCAAAGTGCAGAGCTCACGGCATTTCACAAACTGAACGAACCTGTGAATCAGCACCCAGATCAAGACGCAGAGCATCACCCGTGCCCTAGAAATCCCCTTGTGCCCCTGCACCTACCAAGGATAACCACCATCCTCATTCCAACAGGGTAGATTTTACTCTTTAAATGGCTGATTCAGGTAGTAAAACTTAGTTGGTTGTCTCATAAAATCAGAATACTCAGAAGAAAAGCAAAAATGTCCCCACCTATTCTTGCAATGATTTTTTTAAAAGCTTACAACCCACCCCTACTTTAGGGATCATTCACTCTGAGAAACTGATAGGGAAAGACAGATCTTTCAGCAAGATGGCCTTTCACAGGGAGATATCCCTTTCAAGAACAAACCAAGCACACCTAGGCATATGCCTCCAGCCGGGTCCTCGGCCGTAAAGCCAAAAAGCTTCTACCTGAATTCCATGTCACGTTCCGTCTCCTCCCTCCCGTGTGGCCTGGCCACTGGTCCCCTGGCAGCTCCAGAGGGCCCTGTAGCCGCTCGGGCTGCGCTGCTCACGCTGTGCCTCTTTCCGGCCATGCAGGAGTGCCTGTCCCGCCTCCTCTCCCCCTGCGGCCCTGTGCAGTCTGTGGAGTTACAGGAGAAGCCGGACCTTGCTGAGAGCCCAAAGGAGCCAAAGTCAAGGTTTTTTTACCCCAAGCCAGTTCCGGTAAGCCTCCAGTACTGGGGTCTGCTCGAATGAGGGTGTGGGGTGGGGCTAGGACAATGTCCCCTGTGTGTGAGGGGAAGGTGGCATCAGGGGTGGCAGTGGACTTTCGAGCACTCCCTGTGGTTAGACCAGTCCTGGCCGTGTGTGGTCTAGGAGGGCTGTCATGTAAAAGGCCTCCACTCCTTTCCCAGGTTTGTTAGCTTCCTGTCCGGCTCGCTGTTGTCCTGGGTGAAAGCTCAGAGAGATCTCTGCCCTGAGGGGCCTCCCTGAGCTCCCCTTCTGCTTCCCACACTGAAGTCAATTCTTCTTTAGGCTCAGTGGCCCTGGTCTCATTTCCTTGTGTCCCTTGAGCCCACACCCCCTCCTGTTTAGTGGAGTTTAAACTAGTGTGCACCTCATCTGTCCATCTACTCCTGGCCCAGGGAGAGCAGGCTCTGCACTGAGTCTTTCCCACAACCTGAAGAAAGGCCCCAAGTGTCTCACCTCTCCCTGGTGAAGAAGTGGGATAACTGGGAGGGTGGCCGCCTCACCCCTGGACTCGGGCAACCTCCTGGTTGTCTTCACGTCCAGGAGCAGCCCAGCGTCTCCCCTGTCTGGTGACAAGTTGGGCTGGGGATAGGTGGGAGCCCTTGGGCCAGGCTAGGGGAGGCTCCGGGAACTGACGTCTCTCCTTCCCCCCAGGGGTTCCAGGTGGCCTATGTGGTGTTCCAGAAGCCAGGTGGGGTGTCAGCTGCCCTGGCACTGAAGGGCCCTTTGCTGGTCTCGACAGAGAGTCACCCTGTGAAGAGTGGCATTCACAGTCAGTACCGCGGGCGCCTCCCCGCTGGGTTGGGGAGGGGACCTTTGTGGGGCAGTGTCTGCCGCGTCTACTTGCCCTGAGAACTGCTTGTGGGAGGCCTGAGCGTGGTGCCCGGGGTGAGCAGAGGTGAGGGCCCAGCTTGCCACCACTAGGATCTTCCTCACCACCTGGGCCCTGGCCCACAAGTCTCACCCCTGCAGCCCGTGTGAGAAGAGCCTGGCTGGCCTGCCAGGTCCTGGGCTGGGGCCCTGACAGTCGGGCCTGAGGAATCCCCGTTTCCCTTGCTCCCTTCTCCCTCAGAGTGGATCAGAGACTACGCAGACTCGGTGCCGGACCCCGAGGCCCTGAGGGTGGAAGTGGACACGTTCATGGAGACGTACGACAAGAAGATAGCCGAGGTGGGGCCTTGGCACGGATGTCACTTGTGTGGCCATGGGACAGTGCTGCTATAGGTGTCCTGGTGGCTCCAAGGGGACCCTTCCAGGGGCAGCCTGTTCTGGTCATCATGTAGAGCCCGGATTCCCTCTTCCTCTGCTGAGTCCTGGACCTCCTGTCTGGGTGACACCTAGTCTCTAAATGGCCTGAAGGAACGGACGGTGGAGGGTGGAGGAGGAGGCAGCGTTGGCACGTCACCCCTGCCCCACCTCGGCTGCTAACACCGCGCGGAGGGAGCAGCAGTGCTGGGTGTCCTGGGTGTGGAGGGGAGAGAGGGGCGGCTAGAGGGTTCCAGGGGCGGCAGGGAGGGCCCCAGGTGCCTGCCCATCCCAGGGTCCTGTTCCTTGCAGGAGGAAGCTAAGGCCAAGGAAGAGGAAGGGGTCCCCGATGAGGAGGGCTGGGTGAAGGTGACCCGCCGCGGCCGGCGGCCTGTGCTCCCGCGGACCGAGGCGGCCAGCCTGCGGGTGCTGGAGAAGGAGAGGCGGAAGCGGGCTCGCAAGGAACTGCTCAACTTCTACGCCTGGCAGCACCGCGAGACCAAGATGGAGCGTAAGGGCGCGCCCCAAGACCCTGCCCTGGGTGCCCAGGCCATGGATGAGGCCTGTGGCCGCTGCTGACGCATCACCCAGTCTCACTGCTCTCGTCTGCCTCACTGCTCCTCCCCACACCCTGCCCATCCCTCCTTTCGCGCCTTCACTCTGCTCGCCTCTCCTCTACATTCACCCGACACTGGGCCTCCATCAGCCTTCTCTCCCTCAGGCTCAAGACCCCACACACCTCCCTGACCTGGTCAGAGCCACCGTCTGAATTCTGTGGCTCTCTGGGGTCGAGGCCCTTTGCTTCTTCCCAGCATCCTCTCTGGTCTGACAGCTGCAGTGGGAGGGGCTGGGAGAGGTGTCTCTGGGGGTCTCCCAGCCTCCTCACACCCTTCATCCTTCACCCTGGGGTGTGTGTTGGGAGCGGTGAGGGAGCAAGTGCCTTTTTGCTTTCTCTGTGCCTTTCCTTTGACCTAGTGCATTTTCTGTCTGAAAACTAAGGCAGGCCGGCCTCTCCACTTCAGCCTCCGTCCTTTGACGGGGCTGCAGTCCACACCCGTTTCCCACAGTGGAGGCAAGTGGGGAGGCCGTGCTGAGCTTCCCCAGCGGGGAGTGGGACTGCGGGGAGGGGCGGCGGGGGGCAGCTCCCACAGAGCCAGGTTGTCTGATTGGCCTGTTTCCTGTCCCCCTCCTGCCCCAGATCTAGCGCAGCTGCGCAAGAAGTTTGAGGAGGACAAGCAGAGGATCGAGCTGATGCGGGCCCAGCGCAAATTCCGACCCTACTGAGCCTTACCGGCCGAGGGCGCTGGGGAGAGGGCTGGTGAGCAGGTGGCAGCGTGCGGCCAGCGAGGACACGAGGGTCTGAAACTCTCATCACAGAGGCTATGCCCGGGCCGATGGGCCACCGTGTCAAACAGCCCCAGAGATCTGAGCCTGGGCAGGGTTGGGTGAAAGGCAGTGTCCCCCCCTCGGTTCCTGTACTCGAGCAGTCCTGGGGCCCAGCACCGGCGCAGCCTGCCCAGCACAAGGACTTGGCCTCAGGAAGCCACTGGCCAAGGAAGTGGCTCCTTCCCTCCCCTGAGCTCTGTTCCCAGCCGGTCTCTGGACTTCCCTCTCAGGGCTAAGTGTCTGCTATATTCTCCCCTTTCCCCAGTGGAGAAGCCCCTGCAGGCAGTGAGAATACAAGGGCATTTTATTTTTCATTCAGTTGGGCAGCAAGTAAAGGCCACAAAAGCTGGGTGGGACTGTCCTAGCCCCCCCCCCCAACCCGCTCACAAAACAGATAACCCCCCAAATCCAGACACCGTCTTCCCCTTGCAGTCACAGGTATTAAAGTCAGAATCCTGGCATGTCCTCCTCAACTCTGCCACAAGCTTCTGTGCCAGCCATGCTGGTCTTCAGGATCAGGAAGGCCTGTCCCCACCACGCCTGGCCTGGGCTCAGGAGCTGGGAGTCCCGTGCTAAGCAGGAGGTCTCGTAGCCCCGGGGCTACAGCTGAGCTGGGATCCTCTCCTTGCTCTGTAAGAAGGAGTTGATGACACTGGCCACGAGCTGGGGTTGGTTCATGTGGACGTAGTGATTGCCTGTGACTTCCACAAACTGGAACCGCTGGGGGAGGGAGGGGATGTGTGGTGAGGTGACAGAGGAGGGGGCCGAGGGCATGTTGGTGCTTTCCCGTGCCTACTGCCTCCCGAGATTCCAAGTGTCCCACACCAGGAGCCTTAGCAGTGACTGACCCACAGCTCTGCAGGCCCCAGCCAGTCACTGCACCCTCTGGGTGATTCAGGGCCTGGCCAGTGAGAAAGGCCTGCTGGGGGGGAAAAGCCTAAAGCCCGGGGTTCTAGGCCGTTCGGAGCTGAGGTAATAGAGCTAGATTGGGGAGGGGGCCAGTAGTCAGGGCTACTGGTTCTGATCATCATATAAGGTCCGCTTGGAAAAAGCAGAATGAGCAGCCTTTCAGACTTGCTCCTGCCCAGGAGAGAGGCCGACAAGACAGGAAGGCACGGCCCTCTGGCCAGCCAGCCACAGGGGCTTCCCTTTTGTGACAATGCCAAGTTATCTGCACAGGCCGCAGGGAAGGGTCAAAGTCACATGTCCCAGCCCTCCAACTTGGAGGCCAGCACCTACTGATGGGACTGGTCATCTGTTCCCATTTGGGGCCCTAGGAAATTATGGGGCTGCTGAGTTGGGCTTGGCCTGGGGATATATGAGGACAATAAAACTGGAAGATTCTGCCAATGAAAAATATGTTGATTTACAATTGACCCCAGGTCTCGGACTGACCATAGCAGGGAGTGAGGCCTGGTAGCTCCTGGGGGTCACCTGTTAGACCAGGGCAGGCAGGAAAAGGGGTGGGTGAGGTGTGGAGCCCAGAGCAGCCTGGCACCGCCCCAGGCCCCAGCCACCCGAGCCCTGCGCACCCACCTCTTTCAGGACAGCTCTCAGCATACCGATCTTGAACAGCATGGGTTCTGTGTTGGCATCATTCTCTCTCCTCACATCATGATATCCTTGGGTTGCCCTGGAAAACGGAGGAGGAAGGTTCATCTCGGACCATCTTGCATTCTGCCCCCTCCCTTGGGCTCCAGGCTTTAAGAAAACAGGCCTGGGCTCCCTCTGATTTTCCCACAGCTGGGTCCCTCTGAACCAGATTTAATTCACGTTTGAGTCGTCCATTCCCCACTGGCACTCAGAGCTCACCGCGGCCCCCACAAGCAAAGTGTTTCAGGCTTGTCTCAACAGTCCTGCCCACGGGCACAGCCACCAAATGGCAGAGCTGGGATCTTTTTAACAGCTTTATTGGGATCATTTCAGCCATTTAAAGTGTACAATCCCATGGATTTTTGTACACTCAAGGTTGTGTAACCATCAATCATCAATTTTAGAACATTTATCACCTCAAAAAAAATCCCAAACCTGTAGTTTTCAGACACACACCACACACACAGCTCCCAGTCTTGCATAACCACTGCTCAGCTTTGCCTCTAGAGGTCCCTCTTTGGACTTAAATGTGAATAGAATCACACACTAAGTGGACTTTTGTGAATGGCTTTTTTCAATTAGCATAGTGTTTCCACAGTTCATCCATGTGTGTATCACTGCCTCACTGCACTGTATTGCTGAAAAACAGTCCATTGTGCGGATAAGGCACGTTTTGCTAATCTGTCCGTTGATGGACATTTGGGTTGCCTCCAGCACTATGCACTCTGTTTTGAAGGCTGCTGTATGAGCTGTCAGTACAAGCTGTTGTGTGGACAGGTGCTGGATTCATACCTAGGAGTGGAACTGCGGAGTCATATGGTCACCTGGTAATTTAATGGCTCGAGGAGCTGCCAGACTATTTTCCAAAGTGACTGCATCATTTTACAATCCCACAGCAAAGTGAGGGTTCTGGTTCTCCACATCCTTGCCACACTTCTTATCTCACTTTTAGAGTCTAGCCATCCTAGAGGGTGTGCAGTGTATCTCACTGTGGTTTGGATTTGCACCTCAAGTGCATGCCTTCTAAACCCCTGTGCTCGACACCTGAGACAGATGTGTCCCCGGGAGTCACAGTTCTGCCTCGAGCATGCCATGGTCCAGCGTGGCTGTGGTGGAGTTGGGGGTGGCATCTAAGCTGTGGATGTGGGATCTCGCTGTGCTGTGGGACCCAGGGGCAGTGGATGGCTTCTGGCTGGGGGGTGGGGGAGGGGAGGAAGGCAGATGGAGGAAGTGTAGGCCTGGGGATGCGAGGGGTGCAGGGGCTGGAGGATTTGGTACAGCGAAGGCTAGACTGTAGTGTCTGCCAGCCTCTGCCTTACCCGGGTGTCCCCTCCACGGACACCTGCTGAAGGTGTGGTGTAGTCCTTGCCATTCCCTGCCGCCCAAGCCCTCCCATCGCCCTGCCTTCCACACACCAGCTGCGGGGGTGCTAACCAAGAAAGACGGCAGCGTGACACTGGAGATGCTGGCACTCCCGTCTGTCTGGGGCACTAGGTTCAGACTTACTTGATGAGCAGGACGCGGGCCTGCAGCTTCCTGATGTAGTGCTCAAACAGCTCCTTGCTGACGAAATCTAAGCAATGCTCTATCTGCAGAGACAAAACCATAGAATTCTCACCACAAGGCACCAGCACTGCTGTGGGTGTGAAGACTCATCCTCTTTTAGGGAAAGAGGGGACTCCTTTGGCCATTTAACCCAGGAGCACGCCCCGTGCCCAGGCACATCACCTCCTCAGCAGAGGGCTCTTTAACTCCCTCAGGCCGAAGAGTCGTCCTCCCCCTGCATCTGTCCTTGCTGGGCTCGTGGCTGCCCAGCCAGAGGGCACTTCCCAGAATCCCCTCAGCCAAGGGTCGCCGTACAACTAAGCACAGAGAAGTGACCTGGGCTACTCCTGGGCTTTGATTTTAGGGCTGAGGTGTGGCCCCTCCACACCTCCTGTCCTGTCTCACGCGCTGCCTTGCAGTGCTGCCCAGCCACCCTGGGCCCTGGACTCTGCAAGCAGAGCTCACCCACCTCCACTGACCGTTCCAATGAGGAAGAAATTTGCTAAGCCACCGTGCAGAAAGAGTACACCTTGATGTCCCCACAGCCCCCGCTGGCCTCCATCACAGCCCTGACGTCCCTGTCCTGGGACCACTGAAGAGGTCTGAGTCTGCTGTCCACACGGTAATAACCGTCAGTCACACGTGGCTACTGAGTGCTTGAGAAGGGGCTAGCCCGGCCTGAGATGTGCTGTGGGTATAAACTGCACACTGGATTTTGAAGACTTAGTATGAAAAAGTCACATCAAACATCTCAGTAATTTTTATGTTGATTACGTGCTGCAATGGTAACATCTGGGATACACGGAGCGAGAAAATATTAATAAGGTTGATCTCACTCGCTGCTTTTCGCTCTTTTCAGATGGACTCTGGCCTGCGCTGCTGTAGTCCGAGAAGTCCCCGAGGGCAGGCGCCCCCTACGGATGGGCTCTGTCACATCATGCGCGGTACTCCTGTCCCATTGCGATGCATGGACCGTTCCTGGGAGAGCGCACCCCACAGCTATCTGGTCACAGCCCTGAACACTCACTGTCCTTGTTCTGCCCTGATCCCTCCCAGCCGCTTGCTGCTCCTCAGGCTACAATAACCTCGGGTGCTTTGTCCAGAAACAGGTTCCCTTATCATCCACCAGGCACGTCTGAGGACCCAGACATGCACGTGTGATCTCCCTGGGAGGATCCGAGAGGCCAAGTGCTTGCGCTGCCGCCAGCAGCTCCCGGGAGGTGGCGCCAGGACTCAGGTGGCGCGGACTCCCGGACCGGACTGCCCTCCACCGGACCCGAGCCTTGCTTAACAGGCATCTCCCGCCAGGACGGGGGCTCTATGGCTTGCAGGCTCGGTCAGGCCCTCAACTCAATTATATGCTGGTCCCCACGGCAGAGATTGAGGGATGTCACCTCCACTCATGTCTCCAGACATGAAAATGTCACACAAGCCTGGCTGTGTGCAGTTTCCTCAAAAGCGACAACACAAGGGCATTTCTCCAAGAAAGCCTTTGAGGACGGCTTGCTGGGTGCATACTTTCTCTTTCTGGCTTCTTTTTTCTCATCCTCTCCACCCCTCCTGGGACCTTGTTTTCCTTGTCCACTTTCAGTCCTTGATCTGTATTTCTCCTTTGTAGTTCACACGTAACTGACAGCCAAGTCCACAGACCTGAGTGTCTGCTGCTCGTGGCCTTGGACAGTGAGTGCAGCCGGGCCGCCGTGACCCCAAGGAGGCCTGGAGCTCCGCTGCGCCCGCAGGCTCCCCGGGGCTTCTCTCCGAGCACACCACCTATTCTGACTTCCAGCCCCACAGATCCATCTTGCTTCTTTCTGAACTTCATATACAAAGAATCACACCAGGTGTTGTTCTCTTTTGGTTTTGGCTGCTTTCACTCTGTAAATGTGTGTGGTTTGTTTTCATGCCTGTGTTCCACTGTGTGAATGTATAACATGTGCTCCACTCTACTGCTGAGGGACATTTGGGTGATTCCACTTCGGGGCTACTGAGTAAAGCTGCCAGGAGCATTCCCGTTACATCGTCTGGAGCGCACAGCGCACACTGTTGCTGGGCGTTTATCTGGGAGCGGGATTACTGGGCAGGGAATTTGCATGTTTTGCTTTAGTGGTTCCTGCCAAACAGTTTTCCAAAATGGTTGCGTCAAGGGATACTTGCTCCTGCAGTGTGGGAGAGCCTGGTTGCTCTACCTCTGCATTAAGACTTGGCATTTACTGTCAGGCCTCCCAGTTTCAGCTGTTCTGGACAGGGCGTGGAGGTATCTCACTGGGGCTTTGATTTGCATTGTCCTAATAACTTACGACGTTGAGCACCATTCATGGGCTTACTGACCATCTGGGTGGCTTCTTTCAAGATGTGCGGGGGTGGGCATAGCTCAGTGGTAGAGGGCATGCTTAGCATGCATGAGGTCCTGGGTTCAATTCCCAGTACCTCTATGAAAATAAATAAATAAACCTAATTATGCTCCCTTCACTGAAAAAAATAAAATAGAGAAAGAACAATCTTTTAAAAAACCATTAATACAAAAAAAGAAGTGCCTGCTCACATCTTGTCAGTTGTTAAAAATGAGGTTGTCAGTCTTTAATCTTACTGGTTTGTAGGGGTTCCTTCTACATGCTGGACGTGAGTCCTTTAGCAAACCTATGCATTTAAATGTCTTCTCCTAGTCTGTGGCTTGCCCTTTCCCTCTCTTAAAATTGTCTTTTGATGAATAGAAATTCTAAATTTTAATAAAGCCCTATTTATCAATATTTTCATTAATTCATGATATGTGTGTGTGCTGTTCTACTTAAAATGTATTTGTCTACCTCAAGGTCATAAGGCCATTTCCTCTATTTTCTTCTAGAACATTCACTGTAGTACCTTTCATATTTTATCCATGATCCATCTTGAGTTAATTTTTTGTGCATAGTGTGAGGCAGGGATCTAGGGTCAAACTTCTCCCTCTGGATAACCCACTGCCCAGTCCCCACGGAATTGGGGTGGTGTCTTTACTGTAAGCCAGGTGATCCTTATTCATAATTTTTATAATAACTGAATTCGCAAAGTACTCTACAAATTCCATGCCATCCCAATATAATTTTTAACAGAAGTTTATCATTCTAAACTTCATTTGGAAGTGAAATACACAAGAAGAGCCAAGAAAATGCTTAAAAGAACAAGGAGAACGGACTTGTTCTACTATCAAATCACATCAGTTCCTACCTCCAGGGCCACGGTGAGGATTCCAGGAGCACACATACATGAGGCACTTGGGAGAAGAGTAGGGGCCCCTGCTGTGAGCCCCAGACGCTTCTGACCCGCTCCGACACCTCTCCCAGGGGCAGAGCAAACCCTGGTGCAGCCCTACTCCTGCCAGCGCCATTTGGGACACATGGTAACTTCAGGATCCGCTCCCTTGCCCCAGCCCTTGCCATTAGGAGACTGATGATTCTAAAGAGACAGGATGCCACTTCACACCCACTAGGATGGCTGCAATTTAAAAAACAGAAAATAACAAGTGTTGGTGAGGACGTGGAGAAATTGGAGCCCTCACACTTTGCTGGTGGGATTGTGAAGTGGTGCAGCCACTATGGAAAGCAGGTTGACGGTTTCTCAAAAGGTTAAACATTGGCCTCACATGTGACACAAAAGTCCCACTCTTATGTGTACATCCAAAAGAACTGCAGGCAGGGACTCAAATGGATATCAGTACACCATCGTTCACAGCAGCGTTACTCCCAACAGCCAAGAAGGTGGAAACAACCCAGGTGACCATCCGTGGATGAATGGTACATCCACAGTATTCAGCCATAAAAGGAATGAAATTCTGACACACGCTCTCAAGTGGATGAGCCTTGAAAACAGTATCTAAGTGAAAGAAGCCAGACACAAAAAGCCACATACTGCATGATTCCACCTATATGAGGTCCCTAGAGGAGTCAATTGACAGAGACAGAAAACAGAATGGCGGTTGCCAGGGGCTGGGGGAGGGTGCCTTGGTGTCTAGTGAGTATGGAGGTTTTATTTTGGGGATGATAAAAAATTTGGGGGTGGTGGGTGATGGTTGCACAACATCGTGAATGTATGTATTCAATGCCACTAAGAGGCACACTTATGAATGGTTTTACAATGATAAATATTATGCTATATTTATGTTACTACAATAAAAGAAGAAAAAGAAAGAGGCTGACAGGCAAACTGTGAAGGGGCAGGAAGACGGCGGTACTCACCTTGGCGATCCTCCGGTCTCTGTTCAGCACCAGACCTGGAAGGAAGCACAGAGACGGGGCCTCAGCTCGGCTTCCCCGGGGACCCCAGGCCCTTTCAGCCAGGGCTCATTTCTTCAGCCCGGACCTGCGGGGACCACCCCCAACGTCCTCTTGGGGTTCAGCCAGGGCCACCCCAGAGGGCAGTACAGGATGATGGTGGTGGGAACAGGACCCACCTGGCATTGCAGTCTCATCTCTGAGAACCTTACAATGTTCATTCAGATCTTTACGCACCAGGAGGTACCCAACAGCTAAGAATCGCATCATCACTTGTTGAAGAGAAATTGAGCCAAAAAAGAAAGGTGGGAGGGGTCGAGGCCTGGGTGGTCCCATCTCCACTTGACAGTTCCAACGGGGGCAACCTGGCCTCACCCAGGAGGATGGACACCTGGCAATTCCTGCCTGGACAGTGTCCCTCAGGAAGTGGCCACAGGGCGTCAGGGAGGCACAGACCCTCAGACCCGGCCCAATGCCAGCAGCGCGGAGAGTAGGGGGTCAACCCCACAAACGTGCTGCCCAAGAGAAGTAAGGCGGCCCCCTCCTTCCTACACGTCTTTGCTCAAACACCCCCGTCCCAGCCAGTCCTCTTTGATGACCCCTTTAAACTCACAAACATCTCGCCCGAGCCCCTCCGCCCCCTCTGATTACTTTTCTCCATGACTCCCGCACTTTCTAACAAGCTCTAGTGTCTACCTTCTGCTGCTTCTTTCTTCCGAGAAGCCTTAAGCTTCCCTGAGGACAAGGAGTTTGGTCCATTATTCACAGCTCAGTCCCCAGGCCCGAGAACAAGAATGGAGCCTGCCACACGGCAGGTGCTCAGAAAGCACTTGGTGAGCGAGTGAGTAGATGTTTTCCTCGGGTGTCAGAGAGGGAGTGGCATCAGGGGTGGCCAGGGCTCAGAGGAACAGGTGCTGTTCTCTTCTCTGGCTGGGTGATGGGCACATTACTGCTACTGTGATTACTATTATTAATAATATTATTATTAGTTAAATGTACACATATGCACCAACAGGATTTTGGAGGGGAACTAAACTACTTGGTTCTAGAGTTCATATGGAAAAATAAATCAGAAAAAACAATGTAGCAAGAAAACTGAAAAAGAGCCAGGAAAGGAGACTGCCCTATAGACATTAAGCCCACCGTGGGGCCTCAGTAATCTACCCCATGCAGTGCTGGCAAGTGACAGACAGCCAGACTCACAGAAAGACAGAAACAAGGCCCAGAGATGAGCCAGGACAGACGGGCAGCCAGGGTAGGATGTGGCTGCCCCTTATGCCGGTGAGGGTGCAGACAGGCAGACTTTTATAAAGTGGAATTACAACTGAGGAGCCATCTGGAAAAAGACAAAGGTAGATCCAAACCTCACCCTGTCCTCTAGATCAATCCCCAATGTGTCCAATGTTTAAATGCCAACCGCCCCGAACAGTATCAGAATCAAACACGAGCTTTTAACTATGACTCAACCTGCAAAAGCCATAAAAAAGACCTAATTCAATTACACTAAAAACAATTCTGCATTGCAAGGGGAAATAAATAAAAAACAACAACAAAAAAAAACTCTAAGCAAAACCAAATGACAACCTGGGAAAAAGTATTTGTAATTCAATCTCTCCAACATATGAAAATTTCCTAAAAACTGAGAAAAGACCAGTAACCCATTAGACAGATGGACAAGAGGACAGGAATGTAGTTCTCAGGAAAGAACCAACCAACTAAACAAACAAACAAAAAAACGAGAAATGCAAATTATCGTAAAAAGAAAATACAAATTAAAACCACATTGAGATATAACTTCTCACCCATAAAGTGGACAGAATTCCAACCTAGTGACAGCCGGGCACATAGGCCTTTCATCCAACAAACACAGGCCAGAGTGCTAAGGGACAGCCATGGAGGGCACCTGGCAATGCCTTTGAAACCTAGGACCTCTTGCCAGGGGAGAAATGATATCTCAATGTAGTTTTAATCTGTGTGTGTGTCCACGAACTATATAGGTTGTTAACACTTCCGCAAAGCCAAGAACATGACTATGCAGTGTGGCCTTGCTTGTAACAGCGAAAACTGGAAACACTTAGCGTCCTCTGTAGGGAACTGGTTAAATTGGTGATGACAGTCATACAGGGAACGTTCTGCATCTGTGAAGAAGATGTGACCTAATCTCCAAGATTTATGGTAAGTACAGGTAGCAAGGAGGCTGCAGAACCAGCTCTGCAGTGAGGCCCGGTTGTAAGAGGGAGATGAAGGCATATATTTGCAAGTGTTTGCATTTATCTAAGAAAATACAGGAAGGACGTGAACAAACTTAAACAGGAGGGTATGGAATTTTTAAACCATATGACCTAGCACCTGTTCAAAAAAAGTAATAGTAAATTAAAAAACAAAAATAAATGACAACCAGGCTGGCATCTCTGCCCAGCACTTTGGAAGACCATCAATCCCACGGGGGAGAGGGTTTAAGGGGAGGGGTCCATCAGGGGAGGGACGTTAGGTCTCCCTGCCGGAAAACTGATGTTTGCATACAAAGTGGCTTTCCGAGAAAGAAACAATTATGGAAACATTAAGAGAGCTATTTTCCATAAATAAGTTTCCCCCTTTAATTAGAGATTATGGAACTTTTAGATGATAAATTTAGATGATTAATTGTTGACAGAGGTTCTTAGCCAGGCATTTATGACTCAGATGCTTAGAAGGACCATGCAACTGGAAGACTCTCTGGTTGCCGCACTACTAGATCCTCTCAGCCTCACGAAGCCAAGGCCGAGGCCTCTGGGCCACCTCCGGCTCCTGCCATGACCTCCCTGCACAGATGACTGGATCCGCTGTGTGTGCAGGACTGGGGGTGACCCCTGGGTCCCCTGCCCCAGGCTCACTGCCCTCCTTCTTCCCAGCCTGGGCTTCAGCTGCTCAGAAGACGTGAAAAGACTTAAAAAGAGGTTATCTGGTGGGGGGGTGACCCCCAAGGTATTGGGGTTCCCCCATCATGCTGTTTTCTCTGCCCTGAGGCTTGCTCCTCCCCTCAGCCAAGTCCTCCAGCTCTTCTAAGGCTCCTTCCACCTGACACATCCTGACCTGCCGTGGCCTTCCCACAGCTGGCTGCTTCTGCCTGCCTCCCCTGTGACAGCGATCATTGTGAGGGCAGGAACTGTGTTTCTCAGCCCAGTGGGCCAGCACAGATGTCACTTAAATAATGAGTCCAAATATCAAGTGGCCCTGGCATTTCTGGACTTGAAAGAGACTGGTGTTCAGTACTTTCCTCAGTTAGATTCCAACCCCACAGTCACCAAGCGCCAAAAGCCAGGGGAACAGGGCTTTCGCACCAATTTATCTCATTGAATTCCCTTAACAACCATACAGAGGCAGATGTCAGCATCTCAGCTTTACTGGGAAGGAAGCAAGGAGGGATGAGGCTGGGTCCAGCCCAAGGAGGAGAGGCCTGGCACAGCCAGGAGGGGTGGACTCTGCACCAGCGCCTGGGGCTCCCCCGCGACCTGTGAGTGATGCCCCCTCCAAGGGTTTCAGTCCCGCCCACCTGGAAAAGTTGCATGAAACGCACATTTTATAAGACAATCGTTTTGAATGCAGGACGTATTATCAGAACCCTAGACTCCCTCCTTTCCTGCCATAGCCAATAACTAGAGGCTATAATATTGTGATATTGAGGCTATGATATTGTGAAACATATTTTTTCATCCTGGTCCTTGGCTCCTGGCCAGAGTTTGTAAAAATGTGTCATCTTCTAAAGTGGTAAAAGTGCTCAGAGTATCTTTTAACCTAACAGTTGGTCACTAACGCAGGTTCCTGACACAGAGCTCCTAAATTCCTTGGAATTTCCTGGGTGATAGGAGCATCTTTTGTTCTAATGAGGGGACCCTTGGTGGGCTCTGGGATGGCTTCAGGATGGGGGCTGGTCACCAGAAAGATCAAGCCGTGATTAGAAGCTTAGAACTTTCAGCCCTGCCCCCGATCGTTCAGGAAGAGCAGAGGAGCTAGAGATTCAGTCAATAATCAATCATGGTACGTGACTGAGTCCCCATAAACATCCTTGAACCTGAGAGTTTGGGGAGCTTCTGTGTTGGTGAACACACGGAGCTATTGGGAAGCTGGTACACCACCCGTCTTCTTCTGCTGGGGCCTGCCAAGGTCATGGACTCAAATGCCAACAGAGGCAGGGCAGAGAGGGTACACCACCTGCTCACATGGCCACCGGCTCTCTGCCCAGCTGCTGGTGCCCATGGGGAATGCAGAATGTGTTGCCATTTGTCAAAAGAAACTGGAAATCTCCATTTTTACATAAAACCTTTCTATGCTAAATACAACCAACCTACTGAAAAATCCCCCTCATGCCAAATTTTTGTGTTTAAACTGCACAAGTCAAAACAAATCATGCTTGCAGCCCCAGAACAGCCCAGCTTGTGAAGTGTCTGAGCATCCTCCATGGTAGGCTGGCTGCAAGGGCTGGACACTGACAGAGGGCTGTCCTTGGTCATTTTTCAATTTTAATATATTTTTTTAAATGGAGGTACTGGGGATTGAACCCAGGACCTCATGCATGCTAAGCATGCACTCTACCACTGAACTGTACCCACTCATCCACCCCTATCCTTGGTCATTAACCCCAACCATAGTTGGACTCTCCCTCCCTTATGCCAACACCTCGAGCTTGTTCCCAGGAGGCCTGGGCCAGGGCTGTGATGGGAACGCGGATACGAGGTGGGTCATACAAGAGCTGGCCTCCCTCCTCGCCCTGGCTCACTGCCTCCTGTTTCTCCCACAAGCCGGATGAAGCTCATGTCTCGAAGCCTTTCTTGGAAGCTCACCTGAGTCACTGGGTTCAGAAGTCACCTTCTCCGCGAGGCCAACCCAGACCCTTCTATTTCGAAGAGCAAAGTACAAACTCGGCCCCGCATCCTGACTCCTTCACTGCTGTTTCTGTCAGTGCGCTCTCACCCAACACTTTGCAAAATGCAGGGAGAGGGCCGCACATGAGCCAAGGCGAGCCTGAGGCCACCGGAAGCTGGGCGAGGCAGGGCAGCCTGTCACAGTCCCTCAGTGCTTTGGTCTCGGGCTTCTAGCCTCAAAACTGGGAGAGAATAAATGTCTGCTGTTTAAGCTGCCCTGTCTGTGGGACTTTTTAACAGAAGCCCTAGGAAAGGAATACAGATTTTGGGGGGGTCACTGGATGATGGAGGTGTCCTGCTCCAGAATGGAATGGGGGCTGTGAGGGGGTCTGGGGCCTGAGGGAAAGGGCTCAGGAGGAGCCTGGAGCACCGGCTCCCTCACTGTCCCCCAGCTCGGCTGGGTCTGGGAGCCTGCTTAGTGTCCTTTTAGGTTAACCCCAGGCCTCAAAGGGCCACACTACTGCAGAGGGGCTGGTCGGGACACAAAGACGCAGCCACCTGCCCACTGCCCCAGTACCCTTCCCACCCTCCTCCCTCTTCTCCCCACCCTCTTGACAACTGGCTCAGCGTCTGTGCTCACCGTTTCACGTGACCCCAGCCTGGCCTGATCGGCTTCCCCAGCTTGGTCAGGGACGTGTCTTACTCCAGATTAGCCCACTTCTGCGCCCGGGGCCCCTCAGGCCAGCCATCTGTGCCAGCACATCCAGGACGTCAGACAACCTCCCTTCCCCCCGACAGATCTGCAGGGAGGGGCAAAGGCTCAGAGGCGATAACTAAGGTAGTCCCCCACAGCAGCTCACAAAACCTCCTTAGGCATAGTCCATCTGACCTCACGGTGCACTGGCAATTTCTGGGGGGAAATTACAACACAGCAGATCTCTGACTTCTTCTGAGCAACTGGGAATTCTGGCCATGCTGGACTCGAGTCCCCCACATGATAACCACTGGGAGCGCCGTCTCCGTGCCCAGGCCCCATCACTTCCTGCGGCCTCACCACAGCAGGTGGAGTGATTCCACAACTTGCTCAGTCCCACAGGCACTTGAGTCTTTGATCTTTGCCTCATTTGGCTCCTTATAAACTGAACTCATCCAAGAAGACCAGGGAGTCTGGTGCCGGGGAGGGGCTCGCCCACGACGCCTGAGGCAGCAGAGCCTCCTCCCTGCGCAACTCCTGGGGGAGACATAGCCAGCGAGGGCACTTGTGGGCGGCCGCCCCATGGAGCTATGCCAGCAGGTGCTGCGCCACCAGGATACGGCGGGCGTCTGCTCTTGCCCACCAAGACTCCTACAGCCTCGCTTGGGGATGGGCACAGAGCAGACTTGGGTTTCCTGAATGAAACAAAGTGTAGAAAACACAGGCCTGATGCTGCCCTGAAGCCAAGGTACCACCAACTCCAATTCTCCCTTCTGAAAAACCTCTTCAAAGTCACTAGCCCCGTAGGAGTCCTCAAAGCCTAGTCTTGGACTGGGCACCCACCGCACAAGATCAGCAGAGCAGTATTCAGTCCCAAGACCCCTGATCAAGGTCCCCACAGGACGTGGCTCTCCGGGATGTGCAGTTGCCGTCTGACCCGGCACCTAAGCCTGCTTCTCCTGCTCTAAATAGGATGAGTATAGGGCAGTGGGAGCATTAAATGAACTACTTTTTGCAAAGCACTTAGTATGTCTGGTCCAGAGCAAGCAGTGAAAAAGCTTAGCGATCATCACTTCTCATTAAGAAGTGCCAATAGCAATGGGCTCGGGAAGCGAGTCCCTTACCTGTGGCCACCTGTGTGGTCCCTCTCTGCAGGAGGAGAGCCCCGCACTCCTCTCCCACGTGACTGTTATTCTTCAGGAACCTGAGGGAGACAGAAGGACGCTGGGTGCCTTGGGGCAGGAGATGAAAGGAGAGGAGGGCAGGGAAGGGGAAGCCACCCCTCAAAGGACACGGGCCAGTATAGATGGGGATATTCACATCAGTGGTGTGTATGTGTGTGTGTGTGTAGCAGGGCAGAGAGCATGTGGAGGGATGGGGTGAAGGGCGTGGCTCCAGAGAGGGAAGAATGAAGGCAGGTAAAGTCCCAGCTGGGGCATCTGAGGAGCCCCAGGAGGCCTGCCGCCCGGGGAGCGCAGAGAGAAACAGGCTTGGTGTGGATTTGTAAGTAGGAGACGGAAGCTTCCTCCGTGGGGATTTCCCCCCTCAGTGTCCCCAGCTCCCCCAGGCCTCCGACCCCACCCGTCTCACCCGCCAGCACCCACCCCTGCAGCATCGCCTCCTGGCTGACCACTTTCGAGGGCTTCTTGGAGGCCTCCACCTGCAGCGTGTGCTCTGTGTTTCTCCGCTTGTAGGTCAGCAAGTTCTCTATTTCCTGAGGATTCGTGGGTTCTGCTGGGTGCGCAGGGCTCCTGGCTGCAAAGGGGCCCAGTCCCACCCCCAGCCCCACCCTCCACCCTCAGCTGCACCCCTCTTAGCCCGCGATGCATTCTGACCCAGTGAGGGATCAGGCCCTGCTAGCTAGCCCTGTGATCCGGAGCAAGTTGTCTGCCTCAGCCACACCCAGCCCAGTCCGGTCTGTGGCCGGAGACAGCTGGAGGGATCAGGCTGGATGACGGAGGGGAAAGGAAATCTCCGTCAACTGCCCAGCGCTTGGCCAAGGTGCACTATTAGGGTCCATAAGTCACGGACCATTCAGGGTTGGCAATGCCATCTGTTTTAATTAACGCTATTACTCCACATGGTGGAGAGGAGATGGCAGAGGGGGAACAGTTCCAGGGTTCCAGTGCACCCATTTTCACCCCAGCTCACTCTGGGAACGACCTGGCCCTATCCACAGCCCACTGCCTGGAGCAGCAATGTGAAGTCACGCTCCCACCCATCCTCCAGGGAACGCAGGACACGGAGGACCACTCACCAGAGCCCCCAGGAGGAAGCCCCCAGGAGCACTGTGTCTATGAATTCAGTGGATGACACTGATAAAGAAGGGAGACCGTGGCCACCACAGTCTCAGATCACCGCAGTAACCCACGACTCTTCATTCACACAGTGTGCATTTATTGAGCACTTACTATGTGCCAGGACTGGGCACGTGGTGGTAAAGAGACAGCCATGGTTCTTGCCTATATGGAATTTGTGGTCATTTTATGGACAAGAAAACTGAAACTGATGAAGGAGCTGTGAGAGACCGAGCCCTTGGGAACAGAATGATGGGCTGGCAGAGCTGGAAGGCACTTCCTGAGTCCTCCAGTCCAACCTCCTACATTTACAGGTGAGCAAACTGAGGCCCAGAGAGGAGAGGTGACCTGCCTAGGGTCACACAGCAGATAAACAGCAGAGCCAGGACTCAGATGCAGAGACAGCACTGGTGGTTGTCATGGGTGGTGGTGGAGGGAGGGGTCAGCACTCCTCCCACTAGACCACACTCAGGCCTACTGTGTGCAGTTGTGCAGTGTGTGCACAGCTCAAAGGCACTTGTCTGAGAACAAGTGCGGTGCCTATCAAACTGTGCTCCCCAGAGCTTCCTCAGCCCACTGCTCCTACCCTCTCCCATCCCTGCCACTTCATGATCAAAGCCAGGGCACTCTGCAGATCCCAGGCCACACACAGGGTTTCCAAGGATAACAAAGGTCCCTGCACCCCTTTGCTGCCCACTCCTAGGGTACAAACAGCATAATCCTGTCCTCTGTGGGGGGCCCCGAACCCCCTTATCTAACCTCTGCCACCTCCTCCCGCCTCCCTGGTATCCACTACCTGGGACCTGGGTCTCCCCTAGTGACAGTATGCATGGAAGCCCCCTTCTTACATTAGTGTCCAGAAAAAATGGTGTGGCGTCCAGCAAGATAAGTTTATCCACCATCTCGGGGAAGACACAGGAAAACTATGATGTGGCACAAGAAGGGAAGAATGACTAGAAGAGGAAGAAGGAAAAGGGGTGCAGACTTTTCCCTGGGGACACTAGTGTTTCAGGCTGGGGGGAGGGTACTGGCCGGTAAGAATCTCCTATCCCTTTAGGGCACCTTCCTCTCCCCTCCCCTGACAGTCCACACCCAGCACCAATTTATGCATGATGGCTGGACTCTAGGACTCTCTGTGACAGAAGGGATGGACAATGTTGAAACACTTCCCCAACAGGAACCTCCCTGCAATAATGGTTATCATGGGATCCACAAAGCACGCTGGCACCAGCCCCGAAAACGCTGGCCTGAAACTCCTGCTATGAGGAGGCACTTCTCTTTCCAGGTAACCTCCCCTTCCTCGTCCTACTCTCCCCACCCCACCGGGAGCAGTGGCCAGAGGTGTCACTGCAAAACAATCTACTTACCATTCCACCCACAAGGCCACCTGGGGGACAAAAGAATAGTCAGTTGATATTCCCCAGCTCTCAAAACCCTACTAAAACTCCTTCCCAGGGGGCTGACCCACCCCCAAGTCCAGGGCCTGGCTCCTGTCCCCACCATTACACTTGAGGCTCCCTCCCTAGGGCCAGGTGGCCCCTGGATCAGACCTGACCATTCAAAAGGCCATGTTTTCCTTGTCACATTGGGAGAAGGCCTAAGGCGAAAGGGCCCAAAGGTCAGTGTCTAGTGGACCCCCTCATCTCTCCTTGCGGTGCAAGGGAAAGGCACCTGTGTACCCACTCCTTTCCCTTCCTTGCAGCCCCACCACCTGGGACCAGTTTGGTCCTGGACAAAGTGTACTCACCAAAACTGTGGCCGATGAGGGAAAAACGGCTCCATTTCAGGGCTGAAAGCACAGGGAGCCAGGTCTTGATGGGCCTAGACTCCCTCTGCCCTCCGTCCTGCAGTCCCTGTGCTCTGGAAATCCCTCCCCAGCATCTGGGATGCCCCACTCAGGACACCAGTTTAGGGGGGCCCCAGCTCCACTGCCCCGGTAGAACCCACAGGAGGAAGCGAGCTCTTCTTGGCAGCTTTCTCCAGCTTTCCCAAAGTCACCCAAGAATTGCTGGCAAAACTGGGGCCAGACCCCAAGTCACTCCCAAGCCAGCATTGCCTCCTGGCCACCACACCCCACTCCAAGGATGAGGGGACATCCCAGGGCACCCTACCCCTGGCCCCTAGCGTGCACTTGCACACACATACACAAAAACATACACACTCCATCTCTTACTCACCTGCTGCAACCCTTCGGACCTCACTCACAAAGTTTTGGTGGTAATACGGGAGACCTGGGCTATAATGGGACGAGAGCCCATGACCCCCGAAATCCATGGCAACATAATGAAAGTCTGAGACAGAAGTAAAGGGTAGAGGAAGGCATCTAGGTCAGCCGTCTCCCCCTCCTCATTCTCCTGCAGTCCCGCTGCCTCACCCCTTGGCTTCCCTTCAGCCCCAGGCCCACCTTTCGAAAGAAGAGGGATGAGTCTGTCAAAGGAGTTGGCATTGTCCAGCCAGCCGTGCAGGCAGAGAACTGGGGGGCCCTGCTGGGAGCCCCAGGCTTTGGCGGCGATATGGCCCCAAGGCACAGCTAGCTTCAGCTCTGAGAACTGACCTGAAATAAAAAGTGACCATTCACCAAGCCGAATACAGCACTTCCTGAGCCCCTCCTCTGTGCCCCAATGTGTCCAGGGCATTAGCAGTATCCAGGGGGCTCAGATTCCCGTGCTGCCCCCAGGGGGTTATGGGGAGAGAGCCATATGTGGGTGTGGGGATATTTGGAGAGAAAGGTAAATTGGTCCACTGGGTGAGGAAAACCTTGGGAAGGCTTTGTGGCAGAATTTTCTAGAATAGGTTGGGGGTTGGCTGGGCCTGGGCTCTACCACTTGCTGGCTGTGTGACCTTGAGCAAGTTAGTAAAACAAGTTCTCAGCCTCAGTTTCCTTTTCCGTAAAACTGCAGTAAACAGAGTAATAACAATGGCCAACACCGTCTAAGCCTTCACTGAGGGCCAGATGGGGTGGTCCGACACCCCACACCCTCAGTAAGATGGATCACTATCGCCCTCCCTCCGCCAACCCAGACGCTGAGGCACAGGGAGGTGCAGTCCGTGCCCAAGGTCACACAGGGAGAACAGGCAAAGCAAGGATTCAGCACAGGCGGCAGGACCCCAGGCCGCGGCCCTGACCACCTAGCACTACTTGTCCCTGTCCTGCTCGGGTCAGGGCTGCTTCCTCCACCGCTCAGTGCTAAACTTTCCACCCTGCGTGCCCTCCCGCTGGGCCTGAGACCTGCGTGCCCCCAAACTCCCAGAGCTTGCTTCTCTAACTTGGGGCTCCCGGAATCCTGCGAGGCCACATGCAGCAGGTTCCTGGAGACCGCACCCTCCAGCCGGCCAGTGAGGCTTGGCATGGTCCCCGGGATGCTGAAGGACTTGCTACAGCCAGGAGAGCGGCGCACCCCCCTCCACCCACTTCCCCTCCGCGGTCCCAAGTAGGGAGCTGGGCGGGTGGAAGCGCACGCGAGGCCTCCCCATCCCACTAGGTCTAAGGGGCCCGGGACCAGGAATCTTCACCCATCGCTCGCCTCCGCAGTCTCCCGGCGGTGGTCACTCCAGCCCGGTTAATCTCTCCAGGTCCCGCCCCATCTCCCCAGGTCCCGCCCCTCGCCCGCCGGCCCCGCCCCCTGCCCCTCCGCTCGCCGCCAAAGTCTTCCGGGCAGCAGGCTGGGTCTCAGCGGCAGTGGAATCCGGTCCTCAGTTCTGGCCGGACGGGACCTTCCGCTCTGGAGACTTGCGCTAGGAAACCCCAGTACCCTCCCGGCGCAGGCTGTGAGCAGAACGCCCGGCGGCTGTGGCCAAAGGACCTCCCAAATCCCGGGCTACACAGGGGGCGGTGACACGTGGGCGGCGGTACCCTGACGTTTGGACAGTCCCCATGGCCACCCTTGCCCCTGTGGGGGACCAGGAGCTGGTGAAGGCCCAGGGAGCAGCCACAGCGGGCAGGGCACCTGGTGAGTGTGGGATCCCCAGACATCTGGCAGATTCCTGCTCCAAGTTCCCTCAGGCACCTGGCTGCTGCCCTTTGAATATAACAAAGAACATTCCTTTCGCGATAGGAAGGAAGCGGGCAGAGCACAGCCATTCAAGAAACAACAGCAATTAACATCAAGGCCTAAGATGGTCGGAGATTTGACTTCCAGACCTTGAGAACTTGAGCTTCCTTATAGGTTCATTGTAATCTATTAACATGGTAAGTGGCTCTCCCACAGGTGCCGAGATAGTTCCAAAGCTGAACATAAAAGGTCAAAAAGTGGGCAGTGGCCCAGTTCCTGGGAATCCGATCCCCTTCCCCAAAGTAGTTGGAATAATCCTCCCACTTGTAAGCATATAAAGTTACTGAGCCCATAAAAACTAACAACCCCCCACACCTTGTGGCCACTCTCCCTTCTAAGACAGATCGCACTCTGACTATGGGGTGTGTAACTACTTTTACTGTAAACTAAGCACCCAACCCTCACACCTTTCTTTCCTTTCTCTTGCTGTCTGAAACAGCCTGTACTCTATAGACTATGTACCTCTCTGTGGCTCGCTCTTGAATTCTTTCCTGCAAGAAGCCAAGGACCCACACTTGGTGGGGCACGTCCCAGGGACTCAATTGAGGCCTGAGGCACAGCCTCACATTCATTTTCCTGCATCACTTTCCTAATACATATCTGCCTCAGCTGAGATCATGATCGTCTATACAAATGCCTTGGAAGCCTGACCACCAGAACCCATCACAACCCCCTACCAAAATCCCTAGCCCTGCCCTTTCATGTCCCCCTCCCTTTCCTGTTACCTTGACATCAACCAATCAGAGAATTGTGCAGGAGCTGGTCATACACCCTGTGGCCCCCTTTGTGCCCAATGTCATGCCCTCCCCTATGAAAGACCTCAGCAACCAACCCTTGGGGCTCACACAGGCACCTCTCATCTCTGTGGCCCACTGTTTTCTATGGAGCGTACCTAATAAACTCCTTTTCTATTTTCATCCTTTGTTTTTGGTAAATTCTTTTACCACCCAAGCACTGGCCTGCCGAATCTCACAACAGTGAGTCCTCACTGACCCTCACTGTAGGGCTACAGGTGGGGTGACTGTTTAGTGGTTTAACGTCCTTCTGGAAGGCTGGGCTGCATCCACCATGTTCCTACCTTGTCCTGAGGTCCTCAGCAGGGCCTGGCACTGTGAAGGAAAAGCCGGGCTGGTCTAACAAGATAACTCACAAGTCTAGGCATGCGAAGGACAGGCTGGGCTGGTTTAACAAGATAACTCACAAATCTAAATATTGGAATGCTGATCTGAGTTCTGCTGGACTAACTTGTAAATCTAGGTTAATTAGTGTTGGTTTGCTGTTCATGTTTTTTGCTAGCCAGCTGGATTTTCAAAGATACATATCTGGCTTTGGAATGTTGATTTGCTGCCTCCCCGCCTCCACTTTTGTGATGACAATGCTGCTAAAGCTGTTCCATGCCTATTGGCCGAATACCCCAAGCTTGTACTTTACCCAATAAAACCTCATGCGCACGTCTTGGAGGTGCTCAGAGCTTTGGAGCAGAAGCCCCTCTGAGCCCGCCGGCGTAATACATCTGAGTACTCCAACCCTCCAAGTGGTGCTTGTTTCTTGGCTGGCCTGTCGTTTCCGTAACAGCACAAGAGGTCTTAATATTTATTGTACAAGTGAACAAGTGAATGTGTAAATTGGGAACATGGACGACCTCCCCCAGGGAGAAGGATTATAGATAACGACACTGAGCCTGGAAAGGATCAAGAACCCCAAGTCATGAAGGCGATGCGTGGGGCACTACATCCTATAATAAGGACACTAAAGTGCATCCTCTGAGTCTCAGAAAGTGGCAAGTCTAAGACAAACAAGGGAAAGTACTTCCTGTTCATTCGCCACTATCCACTGAAGAAAAATGCACAACCTAAAAGTTGAAAAGTATGTTTTGTTTGGCAGACAAAACTGAGCACTTAAGCCTGGAAGACAGCCTCTCAGATAGCTCTGAGGGACTGCTCCAAAGAGGTAAAGGCAGAGTCAGGATATATAGGAGTTTTACAACAAAAACCAGACAGTTGGAACATCAAAAGATTCCTATTAATTAAAGAAAACCAGGTATCTCAAGTTGATGAACTTAGCACTTTTCTATGGGAGATGCTCACTGCAATCATTCCTTTGATGCTTGCTGCAATCACGCTTTTGACGTGCACCTTAATTGTCTAGGGCCAGCAGCCTGCTCTTCCCCATCCCGAATCGCTTCAGGGTGCCCAGTGGGGTCAGGTGGAGGGGTGGCTGCAGTGGCTGATGGCTTGATGGCCACAACATCCTTTGTTTACTGAAATGGCAGGCAACATTTTTCATTCACACCACCATTTGCTAGTTGGAAGGTCTAGGAGTGAATCCACGTGGTCCCTGAGGGGGTCACAGTCTAGCAGAGCCCCTAACTGGTGAACTGGAATCCAGCAGGCTGAGGGCTGGAAAGAGAGCTGTACACTGAATTCTCCCTGGGGGGCTGGGGGGGTACTGACCAGAGACCCAGGCCCTAAAGACAGTGTGTTGGGGGATGTGCTGGGGGAGTCACAATGCAGGGAAAGTTGTCAGTGGCTGGAAAATGTGGACAAGGGTGAGTGATGGGGCTGAGTGTGGAGCTGGCTGAGTTTGGACCTTACTCGGGTGGGGGGTCTGGGGAGGCTGGGAGCTGGGGCTGACCAGACCATCTCTAGATGAGTACTGCACAGTGACATCCATTAGTTCCAGAAATGCTCTGGCTTCCTTGACAAGTTATGCAGGGGGTCACAGATCCTGAGGTGACAGAGCAATGAGGGCATGGCCCCTGTGAAGAGACTGCTTCCTGCTCTGCCCTGGGGCACCACTGCCACCTCTTCTTCATGGATGATGCCACATTTACATCTGGCACCTGACCTCTGACTGGGGACTTCTAGCACATCTGACTTCAAGTTCCCCCAGCTCAACAACACAGACCATATCTGCTCCCCACTCTGTCCCTCAGGCTCACCTCAGTCACCCCACCCCCACATCCTCAACTGTTTTCCCCCATAGCAGCTACCAGAGTACCTTGCACACAGCAGAAGCTCAATCAACTTCTGCCAATTGAATTAGCTGAGAATTGCAAAGAACGTTCCTCCCCTAGTCTGTCCCTCCGGGATCACAAAAGCAGCTCCATGTAACAGAGGAAGTCAGGGGGTGATTCTTAAATTCTTATGTCCTTACTACCTTGGCTATATTCCCCAGACTAAAATAGTACCCACATCCAGAGAGGTGGGAAGGTATTAACAAGTGAGAGATAGAAATGTTCCCAGGAGTTCCTCCTCTGTCAGCAAAAGGAAAGTCCCTTGGTTAAGTTTATGAAATAAAAGCAATCTCTAACATTAAATGCAGTGTGGTATTCTGGATTGGATCCTGGAACCGGAAAGGGACATTCTTAGAAAAATTGGAAAAATCTAAAGTCTGGAGTTTAGTTCATAGTAACGTACCAATGTCAGTTTCTAGCTTTGTATCATGGTTGTGTGAGATGCTAACATCACAGGAAACAAGGCGAAGGGCCTCAGGGAAGTTCTGTCCTACCTTTGCAACTTCTTCTGTAAGTTAAAATTATACCAAAACTTAAAGAGTTTCATTAAAAAAAAAACCCTCACAAGAACACTTGATGTATAATTTAATTTGATTAAATACATGTGGGACTGGTGTGTATGTTGCACTGCGAAATGTCGTACAGCCATTAACAAGTCTGTTTTGTTCCGTTCCAACTTGCTTTAACTTAAAATTTTTTTCTTGTATTCTAATCAATGTATTTAACGATTTAAATGTCTAAAGATTATTTTAAGCTGTGTCCCATATAATCCGACATGATGTGTTTTCTTTCTTAATGAGTTACGTGTATCTCATTTTTTTTGGAAGAGGTAATACAGTCATATGGTTCCAAGAAGACACAGACATAAGAAGGTGTGCAGTGGGGTATCTCATTTTCACTGCATCCCTGGCCAACCCACTCTCACCACTCACTTCAGGAAACTTCTATTAATTTCTTAGTATTCGTCAGTTTTTTTTTAACGTACATATGGGCAAATCTTTCCACTCTTCTGACACCAGAAGTAGCTTGCTATACCCACCACTTGGTGCCTTAGCAATAGGTCCCTGAGCTTTGCCCATATTCATTAAAAACACATTTCCTCTTGCTTTTTTATACTTGTGTGGTCTTGTATGGTGTGAATACGCTGCGCTTTCATCTGTCCCTCTAAACGGGGAGAGTTGTGCTGTGTCCCGTTTTTTGCTTTACAACAATGCTTCAACGTACACCATGGTCAGGGTGTATCACTGTCAGACAGACTCCCAGAGGAGGGCGAGCTGGCATAAAGGCTGAACATTTTGGTAATGTTGCTGGATGTTTCCACATCGCCAGACTGTCCCATTCTGCGCCCCATTTGTGCTGGACGAGCCTGCCTACTCTCTGCTGGCCTTGAAAGAGAAGGCCAGTATCCAGCTTTTGAATCTGTGTCAGTCTGATAGATGAGAAACTGCATTGCAGGGTAATTATAATTAGAATTTCTCTTTTTGGATTAAGTGGGCTTGATCTTTTTATGAACCTAAGGGCCATCTGTGTTTTTCAAATGTCCTTGCTTTATTTTTTTTGCTGATTTCTTAGAACTTTTAATTATTAGAGAGATTAGTTCTTTCTCTGTGATTTGAGTTGCATATTTTTTCCCAAATGCTTGTCATTTGACTTTTGAATTTATTTATTGCCACACCGAAGTTTTTAAAAAAAATTTTATGTAGTCCAATCAGTCAATATTTTCTGATTTCACTTCTAGATTTGAGTCCCCAGAAAAGCCACTGTCATTAAGTTTTGGGGTAGATGGTTATACAGCAATAGGTTACTGCAACAGCTATAGCATATGAAAGGTGTTTGGAAAAGAATTTTTAATGAATTAATAAATGAAAGAATACATAATGATACACAACCTGGGGAAAGCCAGTGCACCTCAAAAACTGTATTTTTCTTTTTAGTTCCTCAGAGTGCCCACGAGGGCTCTTTAAAATGTTTTGAGGCCCCTGGTCTCCAGTTTTAGAGGTCCGTCTCTGTGTGAGACATTGATGAAATTTCATTTTCAATCCCTTGTGGGTCAGTTAGTTTCACACTGTTAGAGAAAACTGTTAGAGAGGTCCCCACTCTACACAAATACACACCCTGGATCACACCAGGGTCACAGGGGTCCTGACAGAGGGTGACCTGCTTTGACTCAGCCTCAGGACAGTCCCCGCCCTCCACCCACCACAGACTAGGTTCTGCACGGAGGGCCAGAGTGAGTGGCCACGTGCTCCTGAGGCTTTGAGACAGCAGATCCTCTTTGGTTTGGGCACGGATTCAGGAGTGCTGGTGGTGAGTCAGGGGACACGGTACAGCCAGAGCCAACTGAAACAGTGGCCGGCTTCAGCCCAGCCTGGTAGACTGAGGGTCCGGTACGCCGGGGGTCTCACCAGCTGAGGGTACAGATGTGGGGATGGACAGAAATTCTGGATCCCTGTGGTGTGCCCAGCCTGGGCATGTAGCTTCAGAGTAAGTGACATAGGCCAGGGCAGCTTGGCAAACTCTGGAGCTATTAAAACCCTTTGTTGACACTCCAGCCCAGGGCTGGGTACGCACTCTGGCACCCCACCAGGCATAGTCTTAAGAGCTGTCTGTGCTCTGTTGTCATCAGGCTGAGCTGGCTGCCAGCCTGCCTGGTCCTACTGGCCTGAACCACAGTGGCCTAAGCATCCTGGCCATTCCCTCCTCCCCTCCCCTTCCTGCTTGGGGGAGGGGCCTGATCTGTTTCCTTAGAGCCCTAAGGTGACTGATGTGGGGGAGGGAGATGACTCTGCTCTGTTTCTTCTCCACAGTCCAAGCCCCTTCTTGGAGGGGCTGAATAGGGGGGCCCTCCCTGAGAATATCCACAGCTTCATTTTCAGTTCTTTTGCCCAGAAGCTCTGGGGTTTCACTTCATTGCAATTAGACCTTAAAAGTCACAAAATAGAGTTCACCCAAACCGACAGATCCTGACTCAGTGAAACTTACTCTCCTCCCAAACTCACCCTTCCGTGTGATAGTCAAGGTGTGCAGCCACTTCAGGCTGGGGTCCACCTTAACCCCTTGTTGCTGGAGAGGCCCGCAGGGAATCCCTGGGAGGCACTCGAAGAGGCTTCTCCCCATCAGGTGTGAGAACATCTCAGTAGTTCAACAACTGGTACAGCCTCATGGTCAGCGTGGCCACCGCTGTCCTCCAGTTGCCTTGGGTTAGAAGGGGAAGCCACTTTCTCTCATTATCTTAGAATGTTTAACTGGAGGGGATCATACAGTTCATCTGTCCCCAAGGCTTCTGTTGTCAGATTCATTAAAGAAGCATTTCCCAAACAAGTGTTTTGTGCAAGACTTGCGTGCGGGGAGCTGGAGTAGAGAGACGTGTCAGGTGTCCCTGCCGTTGGGCAGTCTGTGATGACAAGAGGGAGAAGAGAGCGGATTAGAGAGATTCAGGAGGTAGGACAGACAGGGTTTGGGTGGCTGAGGAGTGGGGAGGAGTCTGGAAGAGGGCATCAGGCAACTCCAAGGGTTCTGACCAGGGTTACTGGGTGTGTACTGGTACTGAGCCATGGGCTACAAAGAGGTACTCTCAGAAGCCACAGTAAATGTACTAGAAATAGTGAATGTCCCTCCAGAATTGTAGGAACAGCGCCGAGAGAGGAGCCCCTTTTGTGTTCCTATAGAATGTCAAGTGCACCTCCACCCGCTCAGCAGCCAGCGTTGGAGGACACGTCGATCTACTGCTCTTTTGTTGTGTCAGCTCCAGGCACTGTGACAGCTTCTGGCAATTACTAATCTTGCAATCTTTCTTAGTTTGCCCTTCCTTCTGTATCAACATTTTTGTAAACAAATTCCCTTATTAAAGTCCCTCTGTTGAAATACATAGAGTTTTTCTGTTTACTTAACTAGACACTGGTTGATATGATTACATACCCACCAGCTTGGCAAAAGTTTAAAAGTCTGATCACACCAAGTACTGGGTAGGTTGTGGAGCAACTGAAATTGTTGGTGGGGGGTGTGAATTGAGGCACTTCGAAAAACAGTTTGGCTTCAACTAGTAAAGTTGAAGATTGATACTCTCTGACCCAACAGTTTCACTTTTAGGTATAAAATCCAGAGAAACTGGTGCACACGTGCATCAAGATATATATGCAAATAGTATTGCTTGTCAAGGCCAAGAGCTGAATGATCTAAATGTCCAAAAACAAAGATGAATAAATAAAGTGTGGTATATGAATCTGATGGACTACAATACAGCAATGACAGAAAAAGAGTGAGTGCTACGCATATTACCATAGATGAATGTTACAAACATAATGCTGAGTGAAAGGAGCAAGACACAAAAGAGAAGGGGATGACAGGGTAATATACTTTATAAGGTGTTCAAAAAGAAGAAAAACTATAAAGTACATTGGAGTAGGCAAAAAAAAGTCTCCCAAAGATGTTCACATCCTAATACCTGGAACCTATGAATGTCTTACTTTACATGGTAAAAGAGACCTTGCAGATGCGATTAATATGAGGACCTTGAGATGGGGAGATTAATGTGGATTATCCAGGTGGGCTCAAGGTAACCATCAAGGTCCTTAAAAGCAGAAGAGGGAGGCAGAAGTGAAGAGTCAGAAAGGAACATGTGATAACAGTAGAAAGGCACAGAGATGGGCAGTGTTGCTGGCTTAGAAGATGAAGGAATGGGTCATGAGCCAAGGAACATGGGCGGCTTCTAGAAGCTGGAAAGGCCAAGAAGTGCATTCTCTAGGGCCTCCAGAAAGAAACACAGCTCTGTGGACACACTGATTTTTTAGCTCAGTAAGATCTGTCAGGTTTCTGACCTACAGAACTGTGAGATAATACATTTGTGGTTTTAAGCCACTAAGTTTGTTTCAGCAATGACAGAAAACTAATGCATATATATTGTTCAGTCTTTTTTTCTGTTTTTCAGATTGGATAATTTTTTATTGATCTGTCTTCAGGTTCTTTGATTCTTTCTTCTATCAGCATTCTATATTAGCCACTATCATTATCCTCAAGCCCCAGGGGAGGGCTTGGGGAGAGGGACAGGAGTGTGGAGGGCCGACATTTGTCAATGTAATTATTGCCAGAGTCAGACAGATGAGCCCAGGACCCGGATCTTCCCTGAGTCATGAGAAGAGCACAGAACAGGGAGTCCAACTGCGTTGAGTTCTTCTGACTCCAAGTCATGTGTGGGACACGTTTTCCCGCTGTAAAATGAAGCAGTGTATGTTCTCGGAGGCTTCTCATAGTTCTCATGTGTTAGCACCCCCCAGTCAGGTTCAGGGTACGTATATCCTTAGCCTGAATCTTGCATCCTGCCCCTCAGGGTCTCCACAGTAAAATGGGTTGAGTTCTTTGTAGTTTGTTAAGCAACTGGAGCAACACAGATTAGAGCCCAGCAACTCCTGCCATGTAAAAAGAAGTGGGGTTTTTCCTTTCTTTTTGCTCAGTGACTGTGATAAGGGTCAACTCGGCCTACGCTACTTTATTTACTCAACTTCTCACCAAAACGTCTTCTCAGGGAATTATTATGGTACTACATTCAGCACCACTGGGAAATGCTCTGGGGCCGGCTGCTTAACATCTCTGTTGTCAGTTTCCAGTTTCTTCACAGTTGTATTTCTAGCCTGAAACTACATCTGGTACATAGCAGGTGCTCAGTAAATGTTTGTCAAATGAATAAATGCATGAAATCTCTGAAATGTCATTCTTTTCACTCTCCCATGCCTTGGCATATGTTATTACTTCAGTCTAGAAGCTCCTGCTCATTGCAGTGGTTACCTTTGGATGTGTGCCTAACTCGCAATAGTTCTCCTTTAGGGAGATCTGTCCCCCTCCCATCCATATAGTCACCAGGGAGGGTCCTGGGCAGCCATGTTCATATCCTGGACTCTGTCCCTAGGCCATAACCAATTAGTGGGGTGGGGACCTGATCCAAGTTGGGCCAAGGTCTCTGCCCTGAAAATTTGGAATTGGGTTTGATATTCCAGCCTTACTCTGGGCTTGTCTTCAGAATGGAACACATATAAATTTTTAAATTAGGAACTGAATGACCATTATCTACCTCTGCAACCTAAGTGGCAGGAAAAAAAAATCAGATGTGCAGAGAGCAAAGGCGAATGAAACAGGGTGCCCTCAAGGAATGGAGTGAGTGCTGTGGTGTGCCACTCAGGATCCTCGTAGGTCTGAGGTGCCATTCCTCCAGCCACTGGTGAATGTTGGCAGTGACAGCTCACAGCTGAGTTCTTCCCCGAGACTTGCCCTTTACTGAAGGGACCTGCCATACTCAAGGATATGACCTCCCCAGGGCAGTCCACCATCAATGACCAGTCCATGCAGGGGTACAAAGGGCCGGCACCCCCTGCCTTGATTCAGAACAACTCTGAAGGACCATCCCAGTTCCTGAGCTCCCTCTGGAATTGGATAAGAGTCCTAGCTGCATCCAAGTTCAACTTCTGCCCAGTGCAGCTTCTCTGATTTGCTCAAAGGCTGGTTCCTGAGAGTCTCTGCTCAATAAGCTTTCTGCAGGCACAAATAAGAGATTCCAGCTCTGTTTTCCCAGGCACCCAGCCTAAGGCAAAAGGCTTACAGTTCAAAGGGACTGTTGGCATAACAACTGATGGTTGCTATGACAACGCGGTAGTTCCTCCCAATAAGCATCTCCGCTTCCTTGCTGGCCCTAGAGCTGGACCTCCCTAAATTAATGTTTACTACAGGAAACGTGGTTTTCGGGAGGTTGGGGTGGTAATCATTTTGGCCTCCAACATAGCAGGGCAGGCACGAGGCAAGTTGGCGAGGGAGGTTAAAGTCTGGCCTTTGCACGTCGTCCTTTTTCTGAATCTCCTTCACAAAGCCCATCAGGTTCCCCTCACTGGCCTAGGGCGGAGATGTGAGGTGCCCCACTCAGCCTCGCCATCACAGTGCCGGGTCCTATCTCCGATACCCGCGGTAAGCGCCGCACATGCGCATTAACTCCCACCACGTGCGTTTTTACCACTGCGCTTCCCCTTCGCTCCAGTTCCCGGTCTCAAGGAATTTCCTCCGGTGAGACAGCAGCTCAGTCCCCATTTAGAATCTGGAAAAGTCTCCAGACCGAAGGCGGCATAGACGCTCGAGGCCCTCAAATGGGCTCCAGAAATAATTTTCATCCAAGCCCCTCGTGTCGCAACTGAAGAAACAAGGGAGTATGTTAACCAATCCCGCGGCCCGGGACCGCCGGGTGCGGAAATGTTGTCCACAGACTGAGGTTCGATTCAATTTGATTCTTCCACCGCCCACCACCAGCCGCGTCCCGCCCGCTGGATGGTTTCCAGGCGCGAATTTGCTCCCAGGTGCGCAAGGGGTGCGGGGCAGGAGGGGTGCCTGCGGTTACGGCGGGGAGGGGAGCCCGGCGCGCGGGGGGCCGAGAATCTGCTCGGGGCTGGGGCCGGCGCGGGGGAGAGGGAGCGGGGGGAGACAGACCGAGTGTGTGTGCGGGGCTTCTCAACGCGTCCCCCAATCCCGCTCTCCCTCCTTCTACAGCCCCTTCGGGGGCGGGGCGCGTCTCCATCCTGGCCGCGACTTGTGCGACTCTTTTTTGGCGAAACAGAGAGCTTCCTGAATTGAGGGCAGTGGGGCGGCAAGACCAAGGGAAGGCCGGGGCCGGCGTCTGTCGGAGCTTTTTATCCTTACCTGGGTGTTGAGTTCGGGGAAGACCCGCCGTCTGCAGACCAGAATTCGGCGCCTCGAGAGCGACTCGTGCCGCGCAGGCAGCCGCCGGGTGAGAGGGCGCAGGTGGGCGCTGCGGTGTTTAGTGTGAACGTGAGCGGGAAGCGGGAAGACGCGGAGACCACCCGCGCGGCGGCGGGACCCCCAGCACGCAGCCCGCGAGCTCCTCGAGCTCCGGTCCGCCCCCAGGAAGCCCTGGCGCGCCCCCTGCCGGCGCCCCGCCTTACTGCAGCGCCTGCCCGCCGTCCCGGAGCGTCCAGGGGCTTCCTCCCAAGGTCCGCCGGTTCGCACTTTGGCTGCTGCTGTTTTAGCCGTAATTTAAAGAGAAAGGGGAAGAAGGGCCTTTTTCCCTCGCTGTGTGGGAAAATGGAGAGGCATACACGTACACTTCGGTGGGATTCTCTAAGCGTTTCTGGTTCAACGACCGCTTCGGGGTTAAAGATTTCAAAGAACCTCTCCAGCCTTAAGGAGCTTTTTGTTGAACAGTCACTGAAAAGTTAGGTTTGGCACTTTGGAATAGGGCTTCAGGTATGTACAGAAAACAGAATAGTGTTTTTGTTTGCTTTTACAAATTGTTGGTTCGTTTGTGGTTTGATTCTTTGAACCTCTGCTTCTTACACTGCGGGGAAGACCTTCCGGGGTCAACTCAGGACCCGTGTTGGAGATACTTTTGATTCACCAGGCAGGAATTGTAAGGATGGTCAGTTTGTTTTAGGCTGAATTGATGGCACCAGGATCATCCTAGGATCTCTGACTATTTTAGAATTATTTCCAGTTTGGATGAACTGTTGATGAGTAAAGTTTATCAAAGTAATGTTGGATGGAAAGGGACTTCTGAATGTAATCCATTTAGGGATAAGACCCACTTTATTCACATCATTTAGAAGAAGGTACTTACTGGTTGATCGATACAGGGCTAGAAAGAAATATATTTTACTTTCTTCTTTGGTCTCATAATGTTTAGTCTTAAATTCTCACTTAAACCCTTTCTGTTACACTTTTAGAACACCATCGCTTGTTGCTTTTGGAAATGGAAGACAATTTGTCATCAACTTCTACATGATAAATTTTCAAATAATTGAAGACAATTATGAATTAAATCTGTTTCAACCTTTCCTCTAGGTGAAATAATAAAAATCTTTAGCCTATCTTCATATGATGTATTTTCTGTCTCTTCTCTCTCTATTTAGCTTTTTTCATCCATCTTCAAACATGAAACTGAGAATACAATAATATATAATAATTATTATGATAATAATGCTGATAAAGAATATGTAACTTAAGCATCCCAAATGCTGTCTTTATACAGAGCAACTGTCTTCACATCCTTGGATACAGTAGGAGACCAGCCTATATCTGAGGCATTCACAGTCCTAAGTTTTAGACCAAGTATATGTGAAAATATTCACCCCAACTACTCCCACCACCCACTACTCTAACCCCCATCTTCAACCGGAAAATAGATTGGATATTGTTTATATAGCTGTGTCCCAAAACTGTTTTCATCTCAACATCTTCAGTTGAAATAAAACTTTACTTCCTAACTTAGGATTTTACTAGGACAGTGAGGCAAATACTGTTGGCTTTACCCAAAGAAGTCTTAGCTTTATGCTTTAGGTACGTAGTTGGAGAGTAACTGACGTTTATAAAACACACACACACACACACATCATGCCCTTTCATCTGTTTGGCTCACCCTGGTGGGTTTTTAGTTTACTACTAATTCATAGGGGAACACACACCTACCTACTCAGTGTCTTAAATTTGCCTTGAGCGCTTTGCACTTCCCTTTGCCTCTAATCAATTGCTGTGGGTGGAGACAGCACCAAAGAAGAACGTCTGGACATCTACCCTTTACCCTAGAAAGCCTTGCAGTTGGGGAATCCTGGAAACAAACATGAAAAAAAAAAAAAAAGTCAAAGTATATAATCCAGCAAATGCCACCTCCCCCTCTCCTACCTTATTCTAGATGTTTCATTGTCAAGGCACATAAGAAACTTTCTTGATACGCTGGTGCTTGTCACCCAAGGGTAAAATTTTGTCCTATGCAGTCAAAAACAGAAAGCAAATCCATCCAGTTTACCGTTATGGAAAGTGCCAGGTGGATAGGAAAGAAAAACAGTTTCTCTTGCCCATAGTATTTGATGACAAAACATTTAGATAGGAAAATAGAAAAAGCGTAAGAAACTGCTTCCTGAACATCTGAAGCTGTAACCCTGTCCCTAACTCGGCACCCTGGTTGTTTTCATCACCTATCCCAGTTTGCAGCTATTTTCTCTTTGTCTCTGGTCTGCTTTGCCCCCAGTCTGTTTGCTCCCCAGGGCAGTCAGTGCCGCAGCTTCAGTCCTGAGCCTGGTACAGAGCTGGTTCCCAGCAAACGTGTGTCGAAGGCAGTGCCCTCTCAGAAGCTGTGTGCAGGGCAGGATCAGTTCTCATTTGGTTTTCTGGCAGTCTCTGCACCGTGGGTTCCCTCTTCCACGGATTTCCTCCAATTCCCATAGGGATTGAGTCAGTAGTCTCCAGTCCACATGGACTCTACATTATGTCGTGTATCTGAACTGTATTTTTTTGAAAGCCACCAAATCCCTCCCAAGAATGTTCCTACGTCAAGTATGAAGTGAGAAGTGGCAGCAATAAGGGACAAACCGGACCTCAGCTGGGCTCTGCCACGTACTAGATGGGTCACTCTGGACTGAGCACCATGTCCTGATTTATGGTGGGGCAGAATAGTCCTTCCCTCATCAGGAATGATGAGACATGTGGAGATTAAGTGCGATCATAATGGCCAACATTTATTGAGCACTTGCTATGCCCAACACGGGTCTTAGAACTTTGTGTATTGCATCATTTAATCCATGAGATAATACCAGTAGGGTGCCTAGCTCAGAGGCCTGCACCAGATAACGGTAGCTAAAAATAGCTTTAAAAATTATTCAATGAGAAAAGAGACTATAGATAGAAAACTTCTTAATGCCACTTTAGCCTATTGGAAATGCAATTTATCTGCACAGTCAAAATGCTCCTGTTTTACTACATGGGAGAAAACTGATTGAAATGTTCAAAGGTTGCATTTTAACTGCTTCTTAAGCTTCTTGGTGTGATGTATTTTAAGTTTAAGAATATGTCAACTTTTTATTGTAAGCTGCATACATTTCATTTGAATATTTATATTTTGGCATTATTGACTTATAGTGTATAAGTATTTTTAAAATTCAGTTAAGTGCTCAAAACTTATTGTAGGATTAAAGAAAATAATTAAATTTATTTATTTATTTTCATATAAAATAATTTTATAATATTTACAATATTTAGTGCAGTTTTGATAGAGTATGTGCTCAGTGACAGCTTAGCTGGACTCCTAAAATAAATAGTCAAAATAGAAATGTCCATGAGACAGAAATTAACACAACATTGTAAACTGACTATTTACTTTAATATAGATGAATAAATAAATACTTCCATTAAAAAAAATCCATAAGAGATAGAATTTATTTTTAAATATCCTTGAATTAACTAGGACCATTAAGTACAAAGGTGAAACATGAAATGAGGGACACCAGCTTGCTTGTTCCATAGAATGTTCTGAAAGAAGTTGTGTCTGATGGCTTCTAAAGGTGGAACTGTACACCTGCACAGCTGGGAAGAAATCTGCTGCCTCTGTGGCCACCAGACTCCAGATGCAAGCCTCCTTCTTGGGAAAGTTTGTGTATTTAGTCTTGGTATCTTCCAGGCTTTTTTTGTTTTTACGTACACTTTGAAATGAGTAATCAGAAGTGCTTTGAAATGTATGCTCCTCATAAGAACAGAGGGTGAGGATTGCAAGATTATAAATTTTGCAAAGGCAAGAAGTCTCATGTCTATAACATAAATGTTAGTTTCTTTTGGGGGCTGGAGTGAGTTGGTTTTATGGGTGCTTTAATTCTGCTAATTAGGAAATTTCATAATTAAAGATAAACCTAATTATGAGAAAAGACAACATGTTTCTTAAATGCCAAGTGTATCCAGTTTCCATGAATTTGGGTTTTTGTTTTCCTCTCTTTTGGTAGAAAGATAAACCATGGGAATCTTAAATGAGAAGCACGTGAGAAAACCTTTGTGCGTGTCACTCACTAGCTCCGTGATCTTGAGCCAGCTACTCTACCTTTCTGTGCCTCTGGTTCTCGTCTGTAAAATGGGTCCAATAAAAGTAACACTCTGCAGGGGCCATGAGGATGGGATGAGTTAATCACACAAAGTGGGGAGAATCATGCTGGGCATTCAATGAATGTTACCTAAAATTATTCTGGTATTTATGCTTTGACTTTGAAAATCATGGCCAAGCATGTGTCCTCTACAACTGGCAGGCATGGAAGGGCACCTGGCCAGGCATGGTCCCGCCCACCTGCCCCGGGCCTCCCAGCCCACACCTTGCAGTCTACACTCAACAGTGTATCTTGGTGATCACACGTCAAAGATAAAGCTGGACATTCAGTATCCACTGTGTCGAGGAAAGAGCTGAGCTCCACTCTGACTTGTGCACAAGTGAGTGAACAGGGAGAGGGAGCAAGTCAGAGGGTGGGTCAGTGTCAGTGCCATCAGGCCAGCCAGCTGGAAGTCATGGAAGTTAGGCTCCTGCCCTCCCACAGAGGCTGGGAACAGGGGCCCTATCTCTCCTGAAGATGCTACTTCAAAGGAATGGCCTTCAGGTCCCTGAGAATGATACTCCTGGGTGTGTCTCAAAGGGACACAGAAAGAACTTACAATTGTGAACTTTCTAACATAACTGCTCTAAGAGGAAGTTCACATGATGGCTGGAGCAAATGGTGCATTCTCTTGGCAGCCTGAGTTTTCTCAGGCACTTTAAGGGGACTAGGGTCCTCATCCTAGGGACAGCCTTGAGCTGCTAGAAACCATGCTAATGTTTGTTCAAGTCTGTGTGTGTGTGTGTGTGTGTGTGTGTGTGTGTGTGTGTGTGAGCGCGCGTGCCCGGGCGTGGCAGGGGGATAGTGGTGGCTGAAACCGATTGTGCCAAAAGCTGCAATTCGTATAGGTCAACGTTGAGGTCTAGTGGAGAATAGGGCTCAGAGGAGCCTGACTAGAGTTTGGTGAAGGACACAGTCTTTGCCACGTTCAGCCATTCATAGCTGCCTCTGTCCTTTTCACGGTGATGTTCCCTATTGATGGACATTTGAGTACAGTATAGTGGAGGTTTTAGAAACCCAAGCTATTTTCAAGAAAACAAATATTAGATGGAAATTGCTTTTTCAAAAATGACTAATGCAGCATATAAAGAAATATATAATAATCAATCTGAGCTTGAGGTTTTTGGGGTTTTTTTTTGTTGGTTTTTTTTGTTTTTTTTGGAATTCTGAGCTAATATCCCTCTCCTAGGACTAGCCTCGTAAAAATGTATGGAGTGGACTGATTTTTACCCAAATGCTGTGCCCTGCCGCTTGGGTTTAAACCTTGGTTCCAACTATAATAATTTAATCACACTGTCTTTTTTAAATGTTTCTTATTCTTTTAAAGCATCTAGAATTTTAAAAATGTATACTGTTTACTTACAGAAATAAATGTAATTTTGATCTTAAAAAAATCCTAGTTCTGACACTGATAACCTGTGTGGTTGTGACAAGTTACTTTTACCCTCTCTGTGCCTCAGTGTCTGCATCTATAAAGTGGGATAATAACCTCATGGGTTGTTGTGAAAATTAATGAATTCATGTAAAACCCTTAATAATTGCTAAATATTTAATCCAACTTTTCCTCACCTCCCACACCCAGGTCTAGAGGAGTCTTAGGAAGGACCAAGGATGACTACGTTGTGCTTTTGTACCTTCAGTCTGCAATATCTCTCCTATTTCTATATCTTAGAAGCCTCTCCAACGTTCAGTGAGGATTTCCCATGTACCTGTTCCCTAAACCTCTTGCTGATTCCACTGACTTGCTGTTAGCGTCCCATGTATGTTTCCATTATAGAATTTACTTTCGTTCTCCGTGCATGACAGTTTTGGGGTTCTTGTATGATCTTGGCTACTATGTTTTTAACCCCCCCCCCCCAGCTCAATAAACCTTAAGGCATTCACTAAGGGTCTCATACACAAACAGGATGAGGTGAGGTTTTCCTTCACAGAGAATATACAGTTCCATTGTGGCCACCAGGTTTCCAAACTCTGTCAACTGCCGAAAGGTCTAGCACAGGTAGTTGCTTTGTTTTTCAAGCACGTCCTGGAAACCCAGAGGAGTCAGACTCTTCAAGGGAAGAGGAGTGGGTTAGAGGCAGGTCTTCAAGGATGCATCAAGTCTGATAGGTGGCCTTGGCAGGAGGTGGGTGCCTGGGGAGACCGTAGCACCCAGCTTGCTCGTTGGAGAGAATTCCTATCTGGGGTTGGAGGGGTAGGGTGGGACCAAGTTAAGGGGGACTTTGGAAACTAATCAGCTCTTCAGATGTGATGAGAGGAAATGGAGAGGCCCTTTGTATCTTAAGCAAAGTCTTAGATGATGACAGCTCGGACTGAAAGAGCCTGTGTTAGGGTAACAGCATCAGCGGAATAGAGCCTGGGAAGTTTCACGGAAAGCAACTTTTAAGTGTTTATCTGTATCTCAATTTTTGTCCTCATTAATCAGGAGGAATAGTGAGTGGAATTGAGATTGTGACATGCTTTATTCTCTCTCCACTTCATGCAAAAAAATGCTAACCTCCCTACCCCAGTGGCACCTGGCATTGACCTTTGTTTTGTGTGACATTTCCTCCGTGAATCAGGACCCAGCACATTCTCCCTTCCAAGGACACACAGCTGTGAACTGAACAGCTAGGTGTTTGTTCAGTAAATACTGAAGTTCTGCCACGTGCTGGATACAGTATTAAGGGCTACAGGTAAATGGGGAATTACAATATATTCTTGTTTTTGTGGGTTTACTGTCTTATTGAAAACTGGCATGTAAGTACATAAATAGAGTTGCCCAGGGGTTGGCAAACTTTTTCTCTAAAAAGCCAGATAGCAAATATTTTAGGCTTTGTGGTCATATGGTCGATTCAACTCTGTCACTGTAGCGCGAAAAGCCGTCAAGGCCCATGGCTAACCAGGTAGGTCAGTGTGGCTGTGTTCTCATCAAGTTTATTTATGAATGCTGAAATTTACATTTCATATAATTTTCATGTGTCATGAAATATTCTCCTTTTGATTTCTGTTCACCATTTAACAATGTAAAGAACATACTTAGCTCACAGGCCATACAAAAACCAGTGGCGGGCCAGATTTGGCCCATGGGCCACAGTTTGTTGACTCCTGGAGTGGGCTGTGATGGACCTCATGTGTACGAAATGCTACAAAACACAGAGCGGGCAGAGGTTAACTGCTTCTGCAGGACTGAGGCAGGTTCCAAGAATGCTTCCAGGAGGAAGGGAATTTTACACAAGCTTTGACAGTTTAGTGTTTGTTTGCCAGGTGTCAGTTGAAGAGAGTGGAGGATAAGGACCGATGAGGAGTTGATTCCAGGCTCCTTGAGCAAAGTGATAAAGACAAGTCCACAGGGTGTGGCACACTTGGAACACGGACCCGTCAGGTGTGACTTGAGTTTGGGTAACAGGAAACAGGGGATGGCCCAGAGAGGGCAGGGAAATTGGGCCAAGTTCTGCAAAGGGCCTTTGCCACCATGCCAGAGAGTCCGGATTTTATTTCATAGGCAGTAGAGAACTTGGAAGTTTCCCAGCAGAGGGGTGATTGAACGAGTATCTGTGTTTTACACAGACAGGGCCAGGGGCCGGGGCCAGGTTAGAGAAGAGGGCACGGGGAGCAGTTAGGGGCCAGGATGGGCTGGCGGGGGAGGAACCAGGCGGGAGGGCCGTCCTCAGATGGTGGGTTGTGGGCTTTGGCAGACAGGAAAGAGGCTTTAATGGAGTCCAGGGAGGGAAGCCAAAAACTGAGAGCCAGAAACAGCCTGGCAGGGCACTGCCTGGCAGGATGAGGGGAGCAAGGCATAGAGATGGAGGGTGTGTGAAGGGGCAGAGATGGCCACCCAGTGCCTGCAAGAACCGGACAGGGCCTTTGGGGAAAAGATGTCATTTTTTATTATAAAAACAACACTTCATAATTGTAAAAAAGTAAAACAGGACAGAGATATATGTGGTCCTCCCTCTCGCCCTTTGCCCCCTCAACACCTAGAGGGAGTTACTGCTCACAGTTTGGGGTTTGTCCTCCCCAGCTCTCTGTTCTACGCTCACATTTTTTAAAATAAAAATGGAAAGCATATGTATTCTTATGCAATTTACTCTTTTACTGAAAATATCTGTCTTGCAGACATCTTTCCTGTCAGCACATAGAGATCTACCTCGTTCTTTTTAAACAGGTTTGTCATTTTTCAGAGTCCAGGTGTCCCACGATTTACCTGTGGTTGAGCATTCACATTGTTGCCATCAATCTAGTCTCCCAGGTGAGGCTGCAGCCCACACAGTGAAGGCGTGGGAACCCTCGCAGTGGAATCGCAGCCTCAAGTCGGCTTGTGCAGTTTGCTTAGTGCTGCCTCGTTAGGGCTGGAGCCCAGCGCAGCCACCAGGGTGAGAGGCCACAAGGGGCCGCCCTGGCCACTTCCATCTTGGCAGAAAAAGAAGGCTTGACTTGAGTGATGCAGATGGAGTAGAATCAGCAGGACCTGGCACGGTAGATAAAATACTAGCAGGAATTAAAAAAAAAAAAAAAGATGTTCTAGTTCATCAGCAAATCCCACTGGCTTTATCTTCAGAATAAATCCAGAGCCGGTCCATTTCTTCCTCCACCCACCGCCGCCCATTCTAATCCAAGCCACAGTCTCGCCCGTGCACTAGGGAGATTGTCCCCAGAGCAAATGAGATACTCCTTTTAAAATATGAGTGAGACCAGGCTATGCCTTCACTCCAGAATCCTTCACCAGCGTCCCAACCACTCAGAATTAAGTGCAGATTCTCTCCGAGGCCTCCAGGGCCCTGAGGGCTCCAGACAATCCCACCTAAACAGCTCCCCCATCCGTCTCCCCTCCCACCACTTACCGCAGGCAAGGGCCTTTCCTGTTTGCTCCTGGGTTTACCGTCTGTGTCCCTGCTGGCATGGAAGCTTCCTTCACGGCTGCATCCTCAGGGCCCAGCTCTGTGCCTGGCACAGATGGGCGCTCAGTAAATATCCATTTCCTGGATTGATACTGACTGGGTTGCTCTGATTCAGACTGAGAGCTGGGGGAAGATGCCCAGCAGACGGAGATAGATCTTTGCCCCTAAAGAATCATGAATGCTGATGTTGTATCATCTTGCTAAATCTGTGGACTTTAAAATACTCTGTTGTGTTCATTAACACGTTCATTCCCACAACAAATACTTATTAATGATCTGCTGCTTTTGGGGGAGCAGACCCAAGCCAGACAGCCCAGGCTGAATCCTGCCTCTGCTACTACCAGGGATGTGACGTGCCTTCAGACCAGCCCTCACCATGCTGTCCCTCGTCTGTAAAGTGGGCACATTAGTCATATTTCCTTCGTATATTTGTTGTGAGGATTAAATAAATTAACGTATGTGTAGAACCGTGCCGGGCACACAAAGTTGCTAGCGTTGCTCTTACTGCTGTTCCTACCCTGTGCTGGGCACCGCTCCAGGTGGTGGACGAACAGAGGTGAGCACAGAGGAGCTCACCATCCAGCTGGGGAGCAGGGCAGCCAACCCTGACAATTCAGAGTAATCCCCTTCCTGCAGGTGTGCCCGGGAGCCTGGGCAGCATCCCTCCCTGGAGGACTTGGCTCCCTGGTGAGTCTTTAAAGATCCGAGGGGCCCCCACAGCTGTGCGTCTCTGCCCCTCCCACCCAGGCCAGGCGCTGTCTGTAACGGAGCTCCTGCACCAGAGTCCCAGCGGCCCCCAGTTCATCACCACCCCTTCCAGCGCACACACCCCCCCCCCGCCCATCCTGGCCCTCCTCTTGCGCTGGTCCTCTCTAGGCTTACCGCCATGCAGTTTCACGGGAGCTGCATGTTGAGGTGTTTTGCTTTCTTTAATCAGGCGTGTAAAGAACTGCCGGCCTCCATGCTGGGCAGATGGCTGCTTCCTGTCCTTGGAGAGGCCTTCCCTTCCCGTCAACATCTGCTCTCGGCACTAGACATTTCCTGATTACTAATTTATCTTTTTGCTTGTTGTCACTTCCACTAAACCAGCAGTTCCCGAGCATTTTGGTCTCAGGACTCCTTCACACTCGTAAAAATTGAGGACTCCAAAGAGCTTTGGTTTATGTGGGTTACATCTGTCTATAATAAAGCCGAGAAATTGAAAAAATAGGTATTAATGCATTCGAAAAAAACAGTAATAAGCCCACCATTAAATGTTCACATAAACAGCATTTTTTCATTCTTTTTTTAAATTGAAGTATAGTCAGTTTCCAATGTTGTGTCCGTTTCTGGTGTACAGCATAATGTTTCAGCCATACATATATATTCATTTTCATATTCTTTTTCATTATAGGTTACTACAAGATATTGAATGTAGTTCCCAGTGCTATACAGTAGAAACTTGTTGTTTATGTCATGAATAGCATATTTTTATGAAAAATAACTATTTCCAAAACCAAAAAAAAACCACATAGTGAGTCGAGTGGCATTATTTTACATTTTTATAAATCTCTTTAATGTCTGATTTTAGAGACACAAAGTTGATAAGACATTATTTACCTATCAAATACCTTTGCTTGTAGTTTTTTTTAATAATGGAAAAATACACATTTCATAAAGTTTACCATTCCTAACCATTTTAAGTGTACAGTTTTGTGGCATTAAGTACATTCACATTATTGTGCAACCATCACCACCATCCATCTCTGGGACTTTTTCATCTTCCCAAATGGAAACTTTGTCCCCACCACCAAACACTAGCTCCTTACCTCCTATTCCTCTTTTTCTTATAACTGTCCAAGTAACAGAGATGGCTATCCACTTTCTGGAATAACTTTTTCTTCTCCTTAATTTAGATTTTCAAAATATCTACTGTTGGCATCACCAAAGGTAAATATTTTGAATGCTTTCTACATGTGGCTTTGTTCCGACATACAGGAAGCATGGGACATATGCTCTATCTTTAGGTAGCTTAGTTTTAGCTAGACAGGAACATAAGATAAAGTGAAATTTATGTGAAAGTGTGAATTTACTCAGAAACTATTTATTGAAAGTCTGTATTTCATTGATTGTAAAATGCCCATTTTTTTTCACATTTTAGCATCTCTTAAATTGGGATGAATTTTACTGTTGTTAGATATCAAGAGTTTAATCCTCAGAGTTTTTTTCTAGTGGTACATAAAATAATGGTTCATTTTATAATTGAAGTCATCTTAGATACGATGGGAAAGAAAAGTGTCAGGTACCTTTCAAAGTGCTGGGGATACAGCAGGGATCAAAACAGACAGAATGGATCGTGGAAAAACACAGCAGGCACTCATGAAATACCGGTTCCTTCCTTCTCTTAAAAACTGGCAAGTACGCACCTGAAGTCCGACATAGGACTTTGCTCATAGCTATTCCCCCCTCCGCTGACAGCCCAGAGGGTATTCGAGATTGTGGATACCAACAGAACAAAATGTTCATTGCCTTTTGCTGAAAAGTAACAGTATCTTTCATTGGTAGGCACTTTACAATTTACACAACATTTCCACATGCGTGATTTACCGAATATTTACTGAATGAATGTTCTCATTGGATCACAGCATCCCTTTGAGACAGGCCAGCAAAACTGCATCACCCTCTTATGGGGTCTTCTTCAAGGTCACCCTGCTAATAAAGGGCAGGCTAGTTAACATTTACAAATCTCAAACTCCTAATTTATCCCTTCCCATCCTCTTTCCCCTTGGTAACCATAAGTTTGTTTTCTATGTCTGTGAGTCTGTTTCTGTTTTGTAAATAAGTTCATTTGCATCATATTTTAGATTCCGCATATAAGGGATATCATATGGGATTTTCTCTCTCTTTCTCACTTCACTTAGAATGACGATCTCTAGGTCCATTCATGTTGCTGCAAATGGTATTATTTCATTCTTTTTTATGGCTGAGTAGTATTCCATTGTATAAATATACCACAGCTTGTTTATCCAATCATCTGTGGATGGACATTTAAGTTGCTTCCGTGTCTTGGCCATTGTAAACAGTGTGGCTATGAACACTGAGATTCCATGCACCTTGGATGATCCCGTGGACTGTGTGAAGTTTTGTGCGCATGTACCCATGCGCATGTTTGTGGAGAGTGTTCCAGAGCCCTCATTGCAGTCTTAGAGGCCCCATGACCCACACAAGACTAGGACCCTCTGACTCAGGACAGCCCCGAACGTGTCTGCTGTGTGCTGCTGACTGCCTGCCACCTTGGCACCCAAGAGAGTTGCTGTTGGCTCTTCCTGCCTCTGACTCCCCACTTTAAAAGATGTAGTAACTTTCTCAAGAGCTACTTGGTAAGGAGTTGCAGCAAAGGATATGAGCTCAGGCTCAGGAACCTGATGGCCCGGGTTTGAATATTGGTCCAGCAAGTGCCTGCTATGTGACTCTGGATGGTTACCTCACCTCTCTGAGCCTCAGTTCCTTCATCAGAGAATGGGGATAAGTTGTGCTGAACAGGTTAATTCCCATAAAGGCTTACATTGTCCTGTGGCTCATGTACATGTAAATACACAATAGGGCCACCATCACTATTAATATGATACTGGGCCAAAATATCCTGTAGAGGGATTTGTATTTCAACTTGAAACGTGATTGAATATTGTGTTATAGCACGAGATGTGAAGGGCCTGCTCGACACAGGTGGGCCTCAGTTCTGGAAACTTTAGCGGCACAGAGGACTGCACTGCGCCAGCACTGTAACTCTAGGATTTAGACTTCAGTGAAGATCTGACTCAAAAGATTTGGTTCCTGGAAGATTTTTTAAATTTAGGTAGAAATATGTATAAAATATGAAGTACAACAACAAAATACTTTTCCCCAGTGAAACAGACAATGTACTTTATACCCTCATCAGTGATTTTTAGAATATTTACTTGATCATATCACTGATCAAGAAATACTTCTGGAATTTCTCTTAAAAAGAACCCTAGGAGGTAGTCAGAGCTGTGCAACAAATTAATTACTTTGTGGTCATCTTTGAGTTTTGTTCTGGGTCCTAAATGATATTATTTATTTTGATCAGTATCCTTATTAATCAGGCTGGGTTATGATGACTTCTGCATATTTTCAGAAATTAAATTCACCTCCCAAAGATGAAAACTCACCAGTATTGAGGACAATAAAAAGAGTGTCCAGTTTCATAAGTGTATTTATCAAAGCTCATCAAATGGTACACTTAAAAGAAAGCACACATTTTTGGGGTCTAAATTAAAGAAAAGATAAAGAATTCAAAATAGGCACCCTGAGCTCAGAAGGCAACTCCCAAGAGTTCGATGGGTAACCCAGCTACTGAATTCAGTGCATACCCAGGGTAGTGCTGGGGGGCTACTCTGACTTCTGGCCTGTGCATACAGACACCCACCTTCAGCCACTGCAGCGGAGGGTGGCTGAGCTCATGTGTGTCCACCCCACTGTGAGCCTAGGAGTGACAGCTCCCTCACTGTAAACTAGTCCCCCCTCCCCACCCCTCCCAGATCAGAGACATCAAAGCCCACGTGCTAGGGTGACTTCTTCCTCAGACCTGCCTGTAAGCTTCAGCATGTGGTGTCCTTAGGCCCCATCAGCCTCTGGATTTCCTTCTATAGGAGCTACTTCTGGCTGGAGAACTTTCTGCGACTGACTGTATGGAGAGGCTTCTGGAAAGTGTTGTGGAAGCAACTCAGAGCAGCTCTGTCCACTGAACTGGGAGCCTAGGTGAGCACCATGCCCGGCCAGGGCCGGAGCTGCAGGAAAACACCAGGCTGGACAGGCTGCAGCCTTTCAGATGTGTGAGGAAGGGCTGGCCCGGGACACAAGATCCCAGCCAGAGAACTTGACACTTGAGACATGCTTCCTTGTGTTAGTCAATTGCTGGTGGCTGAATCCTGCTTAAATGCCCCTCCTAGGATGCCCTGGGCCAGCCTTTCCCCTGCCTACCACCCCCACCCCACAGTGGTGGTTCTACTTGTAGAAGGAAAGGTTGAAGCCATTTGTTTGATCCTAAACAGATCGTCCTGGTCCCCTACTGCTGTCCCCACGGGGGGTTTGTGGCTCTACTTTCAGCAAAATTAATTCCTTTTCTCTTTTACAGCTTTTGAGAAAGCAAGGTGGGGATTTTGTGGCTGCTGGTGTGCTCTAACACATACCTGCAAAATTAGACACAGATGCAGAACAGTGAGGAATCACCTTTTATTTAGAACCTGGTCACTAGTCAGAATACCTCGTTTCCCAGTAAAGACAGTTTGTCACTTGCCTTTCGTGCACAGCCAGCACAGATGTATACTTGATCATCCTTGCGGCAGGCGAGACTGGGCTCTGAGTGTCAGTTTCATGATAAACCTTTGGTGTCAGTAGAGGCACGTAGATAGCAGGATGGGGTTTTCACCTCCCACTGTTCCTCTCTTTGCTCCTAGCAAACTCTGCAAGGCAGCCCCCAATAGGGCATTACAAAATATATTAATGGGTAGATCAAAGATAGGAAAGCCAAATTAATTTACAAGCCTGATAAATGTCCTCTTTAATGCCAGTGCTTTATAGCGAGATGCCGCTTCCTGTTTCCTCACACCACCACCATGTCATGGTAATTTGTATGTGTTTTCTAGAGTCGTTGATTCATTTAGTAAAAATGCAGTGAGCCCATGTGGAGCAGCCTTGTGGCTGTGGAGGAGGCTTATAGCACGAGGCTGACCCTGAACCGAAAGAGCAAGTAATGGAAGGGCTTTCACAAGTGAGACTCGGGGCTTGGACAGAAAGCTTGTTGGCGGTGGGTGTAAGGCTAGGTCATGGGTCCTGGTGTGAGCTGAACCCTGGACCTGAATCTCTTGGGGAGATTAAGGTCTGGAGAATTGAAATGATTTGCCCAGGACCTCCTGACTTCAGCCTGTAGGTTTTTCTTCTAGACCATTCTTGATTTGATTTGATTTGATCTTTTTAAACTTCTAAAGAAAAGGAAAAAATTTTCATACTCTTAAAACTCATTAGATTTATATGAAAACATCATTTCCCAAACTGTATTTCATGAAGTAGTAGTTCTATGAGATATTATCATGTATTCTCAATTTTAAATATTAGGTTAGCAGTATTTTTTTCTAAAATTACAGGTTTATAAAAATGTTATGTCCATATATGTAATTATTATTAGCCTTAATATTGTATGATAATCTTTCTTTAATGAATACTGGTCCAAACCCTAAAATGCAAGGAAATAGAAATAGCATGAAAGGTCAGCTAATAAATGAATTGCATGCCGGGTCTTGTAATATGGATCTAACTCATGGGCAACATTTGTCAACCAACACTGGGTATGTCATTTATTCACCTGCAAACCTGTGTTCTGGATTCTGGATTATATTTTTCATTAAAACCTCATTATAGGGTTGATATTCAATATTTTATATTAAACATCAAATTAGATTTTAAAAACTTATTGGAACCTTAGGCGGCTTTATAAAACAAGTTTGCATTTAGGCACTGAATTGTTCAGCTCTGCGTACATCTGCAACACTCAGTCCCACAGACAGATAAGTGGGAGGGCGTGAAGCCCTCCAGGTCTGTGGCTTCTTGGCAGAAGAGGACAGCTCGTGTGTTCACCGCCAGTTTCATCACTGGCTCAGTGCATAGCCTCAGTGCTCTGGTTCTTTTGCCCATAGAATGTGTGTTGACTGAAGAACTTTGCAAATAGAAAATAGAAGGACCAAAAACACACTATGGGAACAGTTGGGTATTGAGGGATAGATTATCCCACAATCTTTACCCAAAATGTCTTTCAAAGGTAACAGTTTTATGCAGCTTGGCCCACATTTTCTGTAACCACACAATTATGAGGCCCAAGGATTCTGGAAAATGTTTTGTGTGTGTGTGAATATTTTTTACAATAAAAAACACAACCTGATGCCCCATATGGACTGTCTGTGATGTATGATTCAGTGGACTTAATGATTTTCCCTCAAAGGTGTTTCATAAATATTTTGCAACTCGTCGGGGGAGCTCAAGCTCACTCTTGGTAAGAGTTTTGGTCTTAATTCAGGATAGATTTTTGCCTTAGAGAACCTTTCAGCAGAACTCTGAATAACACAAGTTAGGCCCAGATCTAAACATTCTTAGAAAGTCCTACTCTCTTTAATAAGAGATGGTCAAAGATCATAGTTAAAATGATTTTTCTGGTATTAGGAACATTATATCCTGGATATGGAAGGACACTTTGGCTTCTAAATAGCCAAATATTGATTTTTTTTTAATTGATCATTTGGTTGTGTTTTTGACAGATCTTTTATATTTTTATTTATTTATTTATTATTGAAGTATAGTTGATTTCATTACACTGTTTTATAAGAATAGTTAATGAAAGAAAAGCTTTCTTTACTTGAGTGTCTTGTTTGCTGAGACACACTGCATCTTCATTCATCATGGGTAGTGACAGAAGTTGAAATGATTTTACTTTGGTCCTTAATTGTATTTATAGCAAAAGTCAAAACACTATTTCATTCAATTATGACTGGTAAGGGTCTGCCCCAAATTTATCTTAATAAACCCTTTCTTTACAATATGCATGAATAGTTTATAAATAAGATGGTAAAGAGATAATTTGAAATGCTTCTATTTTATCACACTTTGTCTAATTCAGACCTTTCAATGATTCGGATTAGCAAGTGGACCAAATTGGCCAAACTGTCACACACCACCATCGCCAGCACTAGGACCAACACTGATGCCTGACCCAGCAAGTGTGCAGATTAATGGTCAGGATGACTCTGCTGGTTTAGCACCACCTTCAGAGCAAGTAATTTCAAGCTCTCCATCTCTGAAGTTCCTGCTGCCTGGAATCTTTGGTGACTTTTTTTTTTTTTTTCAAGAGGAATTTTTAAAGCATGAGAAATGGGTGTTCCCGTGGGAACTTCATGCCGGCGACAGCGTCTGGCTCCATCCCTCAAGCATTAGCTGGGGTCGCCGCAGCGCCAGGTCCTCTGCTATCCGCCGAACGCGTGTGGAACCTTAAGCGTCTGGCCAGTGAGGACAGAGGAGCTAAACAGCGCTCCGGGACTTTGTAATCACAGTCGTCCTCTGCGCAGGGCGGTTCAATGGGAAAAACAGAGGCGACTTCAAAACCGAAGGGGACATGAGCCACTGCAGAGAACGACTGCGTTTTGTGAGTGTGTCCCAGCTACGCATCTGCTGGGAGCCCGCACTGGCGGCCCCGCCTCTGCGACCTCGGGCGGGGGAGACCGACCTCTGGCGGGGGCTGAGCCGAGGGGGTGCATGTGGCCCCGGCCGGCTGCGGGGGCCCGGGATGCGGGGCCTCATTTTCTTTCCTTGTAAAGTGAATTCCCGGAAGGGTTCCGATGCTTTTGCTTGACAGAACACGGGGAAAAGACTTTAAAATGTATTCCATTGTCTTTGCTGGTGACAGAGCGGCCTCCCGCAGCATGTTTCCAAGTGTCTCTTTGGAACCGTGCGAGAGCGGTTACTGCCTTCTCCGCTTAAAGCACCGCAATAATGAGTAGGAAGAAAAAGTGCTTGTTGCAAAGCGCTGATCATTATAGGTCTCCGAGCGTTCTGCATCCACCTGCTGAGGAAATCATGGCTTTGACGGAGGGGGAATTGATTGCGCAGTTCATTTGCAAGTTTAGATGACCTAAGAGGGAGGAACTGACGAATGCTGGCTACTGAGGCAGAGCTGGTAATCTTCGTCTCAGTTTCCACTGCCCACTCCTGGGACAATAAGATCCCACATCCCTTTGGCTGTGGCCCCGTATGGCAGTGTGGCTGGCACATTTTCTAGGACCGAGCTAGCTGGAGGAGGGGCTCTTCGCTGTTACAAGCACCATATGTAGTGGCTGCTGTCTTACAAGACCAGTGGTGGGAAGTCCTTCTAAGACTTACGTGCGGATCCTGGGAGATTGGGAAGAGAAGTGGATGCATGATTCCAGAGTCTTCCTTGTATCACATACTTGCTGTGGGTTTGAGAAAGTCCTGTAAACTTCCAGGGCCCCAATTTCCTCCTGATCCAAATTGAAGATGGCTAGTGGCCTCCGTGGGTTCTAAGGCCACCTGACTAACAGGACACAGAAGTGACTGTCCAGTGGGAGATGACAGAGAATAGTATTCTGCCTACAGTGTCGCTCAGCTCCTCCTTCCCTGAGCCTTCTTTGCATGGAAGCCTGAAGTTGGCCAGCAGCTCACACTAGCTGTAACCATTTAGTAGGGTGAGCCTGTATATACTAATTAGCTGGTATAAAGATCAAACTCAGATTCTACCCAGATTTTCTAAGATAAGCACTTTATAGAGAGAAATGGACTTGAAAGGCGGTATCTGGAGGATTTAAATGGTATACAGTCTGCTAGGAATTGTGGAAAGTCTTATTGACAAAAAGAATAGTTGCGGCTGCAGTCAAAATCTGGGGCAAGTTTGATAGGGGATGGAGAGGAGAAGTAACTTGTATACAGACACACAAACAAGAAAAGTCGGTCTAAGAAGGTAGCTCCAGGCCAGGGCAGCTCAAGGAGAGTGAGTTAGGGTCAGCTGGAGTGGCTTAGTCAGGGAGGGCATATGGAACTGAAAGTGCCCTGGGTTGAACAGTGTCCCTCAGATATTCACATCCACTGGAACCTGTGAATGTGACCTTATTTGGAAACGGTCTTGGCAGACATAATCAAGTTGAGGTGGGGTCCCTCTAGATTAGGGTGGGCCCAAATCCAATGACTGATGTCCTCATAAGAAGAGGAAAATTTGGACACAGAGACACTGACACAGAGGGAATATGGCCGTGTGAAGATGCAGGCAGACTGGAGTAATGCTGCTACAAGCCAAGGAATGCCAAGGACTGCTGGTGTCTTAGCCCAGGCTGCTGTGACAATATACCACAGACTGGGTGGCTTAAACAGACACTTACTGGAGGTTGAGAAGTTCAGGATCAAGGTGCCAGCAGATCTGGTGTCTGTTGAGGGCTCTTATTCTCGTTTGTAGACAGCTGACTTCTTGCTGTGTTCTCACATGGCAGAGAGAGAGACAGAGGTCTTGTCTCTCATCTTATAAGGGTGCTAATCCCATTATGGGGGCTTCACCCTTATGACCTCATCTAAACTGATTACCTCCCAAAGGACTCATGTCCTAATACCATCATATTGGGGGTTAGGGTTTCAACATTTGAATTTGGGGGGACATAGGCATTCAGTCCATACCAACCGGGAACCACTAGAAGCTTGAAGAGGCAAGGAAGGATCCTCCTCTCAAGCCTTCAGAAGGAACATGGCCCTGCTGGCACCTTGATTTCAGACTTCTAGTCTCCAGAACTGTGAGAGAACACATTTCTTCTCTCGGAAGGGTGAATCAGTCAGTTCAGCAAGTTTAAAAGGTGGTCATATCAATGAATAATAATTGTCTGCTTTATGCTGTCAACTCTCAAACAACTTCCTAGAGCAAACCCGCAAGGATCACACATGGTTAAAATACAGCTGCCTCACACACAGAACCAACGGCATGGGAACCGTACATGACCTAGACTGGGAGAGAAAACCGCCGCACCTATGCTATCTGACTCATGCCTCCCTCCCCAGTTTCACCTGTGACCACTCTCCACCTTGCTCCATATACTGTAGCCAGTCTGGGCAACTGTCTGCTTCTTGATACTCCAAGCTCATCCCTGCCCCAGGGTCTTTGCACATGCTACTCCCTCTGCCTGTAAAGCTCCTCTGGCTCTTCACGTGATTGGCTTCTCCTTGTCCTTCAGATCTTGCCCTCAATGCCAAGTCTTCAGAGAAGCCTTTCCTGACCACCCTATCCAAAGTAGCAGCCCCACTGTAGCAGGCACCCCCACCCAGTATGTCCACATCTTAATCCCTGGATCCTGTGAATGTATTCTGTTCCTTGCAGGGGAGAATTCAGGTTGCAAATGGAATGACTTTGCTAATCAGTTGACTTTAATGAGGTTATCCTGGATTATCTGGGTGGGCCCAGTGTAATCAAAAGGGTCCTTAAATGGGGGTGAGAAAGGCAGAGGATTCAGAACTGAGAGACAGCATTGCAAGGAAGATTTGACTGACCACTGCAGGCTTTGAAGAGAAGGCAGATGCCACGAACCAAGGGATGTGGGTGACCTCTAGAAGCTGAAAAACACAAAGATGTTCATTCTCTGTTGGAGCCTCCAAAAAGAACCCAGCTCTGACAGCACCTTGATTTTAGTTCATTGAGATGCATTTTGGACTTCTAACCCCCAGAACTGTCAGCTGATAAATTCGTGTTGTTTTAAGCCACTGAGTTTGTAGTACTTTCTCATAGCAGCTCTAGGAAACTAATATGACCTTAACTTGCATGCCAAGCCCTCAGAGAAGCCTCCTCTGACCGCCTTCTTCAAGGTAACACCCCCGCCTCATCTAGTTACTCTCTCGGGCACGGCCGTGTGCTAAGCACTGTTTCGGGCAGTAGGAATACAGCTGTGAACAAGACATTAAAAATCTCTGCCTTCACAGATCCTGCCGGGTTTTGGGGGAATGGGGAGACACAATAAACAAATAAGGAAAATAAACAGGATGGTGAGAAATTCTAGGGAAGAAAGGCAGACCCACGAAGGGGATGGGGGTCCTGGGGCTGGAGGATTGTGCCGTGTAAATGGCGCGGACACAGAATATGACTTCACTTGTGGGCAAAGACCCGAAGCAGGTGAGGGGAGGCAGCAGCTCTCTGGGGAAGGAGCAGAGAGAAAACATAATAGCAGGTGAGCAGCCAGCACAGCCATCTAATTCATCATCCAAACCAGGGCCTCTGAGAGCACAGGTGGCACTATTAATAACTGTGCCGGACCAACAGGCATAAACCCAGACACGGGTCACCTCTCAACGCAGGGTCCCTGGGCAGCGAGGACAGGTGGCTGGAGCAGAGTGGATGAAGGAGGGAGTAGGAATGAGGTCCGAGAGGAAAGGAGCAAGTTTGGTACAGCTTCGCAGGTCACGGTGGGAACGCTGTCTTTTACTCCGGGGGGGGGGTAGAAAATGATGGGAGAGTTTTGAGCAGGATATGATTGGGTTTACGTTTTAAAAGGATTGCCCCTAGCTGGCATGGTGAGAACTGAACCTCAGGGCAAAAGGGCAGAGACAGGAGGCTGGTGAGGGCTCCCGGGATCCCCAAGGGCCCCTGTGCAGTGAGTGGACTGGGAGAGATGGAGGCTGATGGTGGAGCCTGCAGGAGTTGCCTTCACACAGGAAGTGGGGTGAGGAAACGGGGATCTGAGGATGAGACCTCATCTCCCTCAGGGACTTTCCAAGCCTGTGAGTCTCTGAGCTGCTACATGCGTCTTTCTCTGTAGATGGAAGATTGACAGTGCGGGGACCTTGTCTGTCTTACTCAGCACCCAGTGTACACTGTCTGGCACAGAGTAGCCATTCAACGTATCTTGAGTGAAATAGTGGATGGAAAGGAACTGGCGTTTTAATTTTCATTGTGCCAATAAGAAATCTGAAACAAAAGAAATTAAATAAATGGTTTGCCCAAAGTCATTATTGTCTCAGAGGCAAAACTGGGCACCAATCCAGGTCCTCTGACTCCACGTCTGCAGCAACTGGCTGTGAATTCATGGCCTCCGGGCCTCACACCCTTGCCTTTGTTTGAAATTTGGTGCCATAGTGAAGTGAGGGCCTTGGAAGCGCCCAGGTTAGAAGGCAGAGGCACCAATGATTGAGAATTAATTTCACAAAGAAAAGCTCTGGGTGCTCCTGGTACGAGGAAGGCCACTGAACTGGGCTGGACCCCCAAAAATCAGAAGCAGCACCATCAAGACGACAGGAGATGGGTCTTCCTGCTTCATCCCCACCACAGAAGGGAGGGCGGTCTTGCCCAGCAGAGTTGTTTATCCTAATAATTCAGGAGGAAAGCATGCATTTTTCTGAATTGCATTACCAAGCTTCTTTTTTCCTTTCCTTAATTTTCTGTCCTCCATCAGAATTCATCCAGTAGCACTGCCTGGTGGGATGCTGAGAGGAGCCCCGGCAGGGAAAGTGGGAGGAAGGAGCTGCCTGTAGCTTTCTGAGGAGGTGCCTTGGTTTCCTCTCCCAATCTAGGTCATGTCCGATTTCCACGCCATTGCCAAACACAGGCTCAGTTCTATGTGTGAGGCAGCTGCATTTTGATAATGTGTGATTCTTGTGGATTTGTTCAATGAAATTGTTTGAGATCTGAGAGAATTAAGCAGATTAATTGCTACTCATTAATAGGTCACCTTTTCAACTTGCTGAATGGACCCTTCAAAGAGAAGGGATGGACTTATTTGACCGATTCTTACATAATTATCATGAGAAACTGAACATATAAAGAGAATGGCTGGGAGAGAGGAGGGTATAGCCTAGTGGTAGAGTGCATGCTTAGCATGCCAGAGGTCCTGGGTTCAATCCCCAGACCCTCCATTAAAAGGAACGAAAGAAAGGAAGGAAGGAAGGAAGGAAGGGAGGGAGGGAAGTAGGAAGTAAGGAAGGAAGGAAAGGAAAGGAAAGGAAGAAAGAAAGAAAGGAAGAAAGAAAGAAAGAAAGAAAGAAAGTAAGTTAGTTAAAGATAATAGCCAGACCATATACACAATAGAACTTTGACCAGCAACCAGTCTGGGAAACTGACTTCCTTCCCTACAGTCAACAACCCAGGAAGTCAGCCCACTGTAAATCAGACTTGCAGGAAGCCAGATTCCTATCTCTTGTGACAAATCCAAGAAGCTAAACAAAAAATTCTACAACAGTTGACCCCAAATGACCAGATCTAGATGAATAACCAACAGCTTTCTTAACTTTTGTCCTCCCTTCCAGTGTAGGACCAACCAGAGAAAGCCAACTGTGCATTCTTAACCAATCATGTAAGACATTCACTGTAGTTACCCCACCTCCAGCTCCAATCAGGGCACACCTGAAGCCTCTCCCTTTTTGCCACTTTAAAGCTTTCCCACTCTTCCTGCCTCTGAGTCATTCACCAAAACTCAAGTGACACTGGCCCACTCCTTCGCTATAGCAAGTTCGAAACAAATAGCCTTGCTTTTCTCATTTGTTTGGTCTTCATTTATTTCCGCAGTTAACAGAGGACCAGAGACTTAATTACACATGCATGTATGCATAAAATAGTACGTGTGTTTGCATACACATACAGGCAACACAGAGTTAAATATTCTTTTAAAAATTGGTTTTAGTTTGAAAATGACTGATTCTTTGGCAAATATTCAAGTAAAAGTGCATCTAAACAAAATGCAGGCGCTTTCCCAGAAACAACTATATCTAAAATGTCATGGTTCTAAACTTGCAGAGAGTTATCTTAAAAGTGTAACCTCTGCTCTGCTGGAGAATGGGAGGCCAGCCGTCAGGAGGGGCAGCATTTTGCCTTGAGATGGTGAAAGTAGGACAGACCCCCAGCATATTTCAGGCTGGGGAGCCCACAGATTTTGAGTAGGGCAGATCTTTATCTGTTCCAAGAAAGGGTTGTGACAATCAAAAGCCACAGGTGGACGGAAACAGTGAGGGCACCAGGTGCCACTGGAGGAGAAATGCAGAGAGGGGCCCTGGGGCCACATGAGGAGGGACAGAGCTCTGTGAGGTCGCTGTCACGGGGAGGGACCAGAAGGTTTCAACCAGTTCTCAACCTTGAAATCTGAATTGGGCCCCCATGGACTGAAAGAAATTAGCCTTCAAATAAATCAGCTATGGCCAAGTGCATAACATTTTTATTAAAGATTTAAATCTAAAAAAAAATTTTTTTAATCTACCCTGGCTTCTAAAGCAACCAGACTTAGCATTATGACTTTTTGTGACTGACCTTGTTAGACTAGAGTTGGGGTCTGGGGATGCTGTACAGTGGAGACGTGGGCTGCTCCCCGGGGTTATGTTGGGTTGGAATCCCCGGGGCCTGGGGCAGAGCTGAGTGGTTTGATGAGGCCTTTCAGATGTGTCTGTGCCACCAGCCTCTGACGTCCCCTGAGTCCCACCCCATGTTCCTCTGTCCCAGCCGCCCTCCCTACCCTTCTTTATCACAAGGGGGTCCCCTAGCCTCGCAGAAGCTCTCTAATCTGGCTGCACTGTCACCGTAACATTAATATCAGTGATTCCTTGTCACTGGCAAATCCTTTCTGGCAGGTTAAACGCATGTTCAGCTACTGCATTCAAGTTTCCAATATGCCATGGGGTTTATGTGACATCTTTTGTTTTATCATTTTCTCTGCCTAGGTTCAAATCCTAACTCCACCTCCTACTCAGTCCATGTCCTCTGTGCCTCCGTTCTCTCATGTGGAAAAAAGGCAGCGCTAAGTGCACACTTCATTGTGTTGGTGAGAGGATTCGATGAGTCAGGTGCTCAGGGGGGTCCCTGGCACACAGTAGGCAATGTAGACACCCTAGCTATTCATACACGAATCTGTTCACGGAGGTGGGACCAAGGTGCTCACTGGCAGGCAGTGGCCGAATGTACTCTTAGGCTTTGAGGGCTGCAGACAGCTCCAATGGCAGCCCTCCCAGGAAGGAGAGAAGGAATGTGGCAAAAATTATGCTTGAAAATAAACGAGATGCCCCTGGAAACTGAAATACTCAATGGAAAGGACCTTGGAGATGTTGCTAGCGGGGCTTCAGTGTTTCTGAAACTGTAGCCCCACTTGGATTGTGTGATGGGGGGTCTCCTAGGAAGTGGGGTGATGCCTTTTGAGCTTTGCCGGGTCAAGTAGGCCTGCTACCTCCCAGCCCTCTGGCTCCCCAGCACCCCTGCACACCTCCACGGTGGGGTAAAAAATCTGCATGCTGTAGGCAGAGGTGCCCAGAAATGTAACTGAAAACTGTCTATAATTGATTCTGTCTTGCTCACAAGTCCCCACTCCTGCTAAAGGCAGAAAAAAGAAAAAAAGTTTAAACACCGTGAACTTGCTAATCAAAGCTAACTCAATCTCTTCAGGCTTCAAAAACTCCTTCCGAGTTAACTCAGGCACATCAAGATAAGAATTAAGTACATTCAGGTTCAGGTTCCCTGTTGGAGCGCCTTCTCTCCACGCCTTCTTCCCCCAGCAGGGTCCGGGCTCCTGACTCCCGCCTCTAAGCTGTGTGGCTGAGGTGGTTCCCGGGCTGCCTGTCCTGTGTCCACTGAGCAGCCGTGCTGCCTGGTTCAGGCTCCAGCCCAGCGCTCCGGCCACAGTGTCCTTCTAACCCACTGCCCGGCAACCCATGTTCTGCTCCCACGTTCACCTCCGCCCTTCCCACTGATGTTTTGACCCAGAGGGAGGAGCCAGGGCCCTTTCATCTGATCCCCTGCCTCTTCCTGCCTGATGGGAACTTCTCCAGGTCATATCCTCTGACCTTGTGCCCTCCTCCCGGGTCCAAGTCCACCAGATTCAGTCATTATTTCTTGATGGGGAGCCCTTGGAATTTAGAAAATCACTTTCTTCTCTGAACCCAGCTCAGTTTCAAGACTATCATCTCATGTACACTTGGAGTTGGTCTTAACACTCAAAGGTAAAAGGGTCTTTTTTTCTCTTGTTACATTCCTTATACAAAAACCATAATTCTCCCTGAGGCAAACAGGTGCCTCTGGTTGAATAAGAGAAGGAAAAAATATTAATACATTAAAAATTTTATTTCTCTTTTATGTCTAGCGTAGCATTACCACAAATGTATTGAAATTGTTTCCTTATCTGTCTTCCTAAATAGAGTGTAGTTATTTAAAGACGGGACAAATATCACTCATTTTCTATGTCAAGTACCTAGCTTGTGCCTGGCACTTTATAGGCTCTCAGAAATGGATGGATGGATGGGTGGGTGGGTGGATAAATGGATGGATGGGTGGGTGGGTGGGTGGATGGCTGTATGGCTGTATGGCTGGATGAATGGGTGGGTGGATGGATGGATGGATGTGTGGAAGAGTGGGAGTGTGGATGGGTGGATGAATGAGTAAAAGAATGGGTGGTGGATCATTGAATGGGTGGATAGATTTAAAATACTCAAAAAAATATACTTAGCAAACTCCTACTTACATCTCATTGGCCAAATGGTGTCACACGCCTCCCTGAGATGCAGGGGAAGCTGGGACTCTAGTATTGTAGTTGTGGTCATTTTAAATGGGGCATCTTATTATCCTGAACAAAATGATGGTTCTGTTGGCAAGGAGAAAGGGCAGAGTGGACAATGGGTATGTGATCAGCAGGAACAGCAGAGGAGTTTCATTTCAGCTGAACCTTGCAAGATGTGTAAGATGGGGAGGGTACCTTGAGCTGAGGGAACAGCTTAACCAAAGGGGTGGAGGCAAGAGAGCCCATGGCAGGTGCAGGGGCGGCTCCTAGTAAGCTCGGTATAGATGTCAGCTCATCACTGTTCTGTACCCGCAGACGATTCTGTCGAAAGGATTTGTGTTTCAGCCTACACTGTAAATAATCATTGTATTATAGAATGAAGCATGAAAGACCGACTTGTAAATGTGAGTTATCACTATTTCTGAGTCTCTCTTCTGGCTGTGCTGTGTTCTTTTTGTTTATTCCTAACATGCCTCGTCCCTTCTCCTTTATATTCTTAGCCACTCTTGCCAGAGATCTGCCTGTTTTATCAGTCTTCTCAAAGATCCCGCTGTAGTTCTGTTGATCCTTTCATTTTTTTCTTTAATTTCTGTTCTTGTCTTTGTTATTTCCTTATTTCCTTCCCTCTACTTTTTTTTTTTTTTTTTGCTTTATTCTATCCTATTTCTTCCTTCTAGAATTGGACACTTAGTCACTTGGAGTGTTTCTTCTTTTCTAATGTGAATGTTAATGGCTGTAACTGTCCCTCTGCCACTCCTGCAGTGGCATCCTTCTAGTTTAGCACATGGTGATCTAATTATCTTTCAGCTCTAAATATTTTCTGATTTCCCTTATGATATCTTCTTTGACCTTTATATTGGGTGATCCATGAATTTAAATTTCAAAACACATGGGTGTAAAAAAAAGTTTTATAATTTATTTCTAGTTTCATTTCATCATACCCAAATATCAATTCTCTGTATGGGCTGAGAGTGGCTTTATGAACAACTACATGTGCAATTTTTGTAAAAGTTCCCCGTGTACTTTGAAAGGTATATTCTCTAATTCGTGGATATGGGAGTCTATTATTGTCCATTAATCTTTAGGAGGCTATCTCTATTTTTGCCTGCTTGACCTATCAATTACTAAGGGCTGGATATTATGATAATCTACTGTGATGGTCCACGTGGCAGCCATGGATATATGCTGCTCAGATGCCCTTTCAGAGGAACATACTGCAGACAGCATCGTCAGCCTATAGCTTCCAGCTGGGACACCCTCAGACCCACGGTGGCATTTACACCAAAACCACATTCCCATCTCCCACCTCCCACCTCCCTGGGCTGCTCCCAGACTATAACTAATCACCAGGGTAGAGCTGGACCGTTTCTACCCCATGCGAGACTCCTCTAATGGGGACTGCCCAGTGGGCTGGCCAAAGCTTTCTCTGGTTTATTCTGTCACCTGAGGCATCTCCTTCCTTGCAGACTTCCTTGCAGATTTGCATGAGTGGTCTGAGCCTCTCCCAGCCTGCTTCTGCACTGTCTCCCCTTTATTAGATGTTTCCCTAATAAATCTTCCGTGCATCTAATTCCACCTTGACATTTGTTTCTTGGCATTGTTTCTTGGATGAGCCAAATTAGCACAGTGGATTTGTTGGCTTCTCGTAATTCTGACAATTCTTGACATGTTGTTGGGAGCACAAAAGTTCAGACTTATTATATCTTCTTGATGTTCCTATTATTGTATGTAAAGTCCTGTTTATTCCTAATAGCACATTTTATTAAAAGCATCTATATCCCCAAACAATCGGTAGTATTGTTTTATATTTTTAAACTTTAAATAAAAGTGATTTTGAAGTATCCCTCTGCAATTTATTAATGGAGAGGCATGCAGTTGCAATTTATTTATTTTTATTGCTTTTTATGAATAAGATGCAACCTGTTTATCTTCTCTGCTACTAAAGGACATTTAGCTTATTTCCATCTTTTCTCCATTATTCGTAATGCTGCTGTGAACATCCTTACACATAGCTCTCGTGCCCACACATGGACGTTTCCTTAGGATATTTGCCTAGAAGTAAAACTGTTGGGTCATAGCATAGCACTGCATAATGTCAAATTCCTCTTTAAAGTTGTTGCCTGTCCTCTGTGACTCTTAATCTCTCTTGAAGTTTTTCAGACATTTTTCTCTCTACTTTGCACTCTGTATATATTTTTAACATCTTCCAGCTTATCAGTTCTCTCTTCAGCTCTGTCCAATCTGCCATTAAATCTGTCTTGAATTTTAAATTTTGTTATTTATAGTATTCCCTTCTAGAACTTGTATTTGGAGCTTTTAATTTTGTTTTAAATTTTTATTATGGATATTTCAAAGGTATATAAAAATTAGAAACAATAAAATAAGCAACCCCTGTGTACTTACGATTATTCACCTTCCACAAGTATCAACCACGACCAGTCTTGTTTTGTACATACTCCCTCCCAGAGCTGTCCTTGCTGAGATTATTTTCAGGCAAATCTCCGATACTACGTCATTTCATCTGTAAATATTCAAATCTGTCTACTCTTGTTTTCATCATATATTGTTATTTTCTTGAGAGTTTGAATCTTTCATTTTGGCCTTTTAATCATTGTTAGCGTTCTTATTGCACCGTCACTTTTGGCCCTGCTGTTCTGCTGTCTCAGAGTCTTAGGGCTCTAATGCTCCATTCTCCAGCTTGTGGCATCTGCTGTGTTCAAGATGACCTCTTTCCTCATGAATACAGGCATACCTTGGATATATTGCAGGTTTGCTTCCAGACCACCACCACAATAATGCAAATACCAAAATAAAGTGAGTCACATGAATTTTTTGGTTTCCCATAACAGTTATGTTTACACTATACTATAGCCTATTAAGTATGAAATGCAGTATGTCTAAAAAAAAGGCACATACCTTAATTTGAAAGTACTTTATTGCTAAATGGTGCTAACCATCATCTGACCCTTCAGCAAGTCATAGTAGTAACATGGCAGATCACCATAACAAAAATAATAATAATGAAAAAGTTTGAAATATTGTGAGAATTACCAAAATATGACACAGAGACATGAAGTGAGCAAATGGTGTTGGGAAATTGGTGCTGAAAGACTCACTTAATTAGGGTTGCCACAAACCTTCAATTTATAGAAAATGCGGTATCTGCGAAGCACAGTAAAGCGAAGTGCAATAAAATGAGGTACGCCTGTCCTGGGATTTAATCTTGTGAGCTCATCTTTGGAGGAGCTTGTTTTTCCCATGAGAACTTCCTGCCTCCTGAGTTGTAAGAGTGTCCCTCTAAAGCCATTCGGTATCTGCTTTGCTAGGTGGTCTGGGGTCATCACCAACCTGGAACCAATTTTTTTCTTTTGACATAAGAAGCTCAGAGCATGCACACAATACAAATTTAGACCTCACATCCACTCAAAGCACACATACATGAGGTTTGAATTTTTCAGAGGATCATTGTTCTAAGCCCCCACTGCTCTTGCCTGAGCTGTGATGGACAAGCTTATCATCTCCCTGTGCCAGGGGACAGGGTTTCCCTTCTCCCCCTTCCACTGGGAGATCAGCCCTCAGAGGAGCCTGGCTTTGCAAGGAGTCACAGTTTCAACTCTCTGCCTCCTGCCTACACATCTCATATCAATCTAGAGACCAAAGCCAAGGACCCTGGGTTACTGGTTCAGATATCTTTCCACTCTCTCTTGCATCCCTCCCCGAGGCCGCTGCTGGTCAAGTCACGGGATCACCACTGTAGTTTTTCTTTGTCTTGGCCCCCAGGGATAGCCCTTCCTCACTTGTTAACTCGGCCGTGCACTTATAGTTTAGTTATGTGGTTATATTTTATCATGCATTTCTGTATTTTGTGGAGAAAATGTTTTCACATTCCCTTGGTCAAGATTTTGTGAGAACCAAGTCCCTTTTATTGTGAAAAAGTAGGTTTAATTTGTTTTTGTTTCTTATCTGCAATTAAAAAAAAAAAACTAAGGGGCACAATTACCACAGCATCATGTTCAGATCAGCCCCACCTGCCCCCCAAGCCACTGCAGAGGTGCACCCATTGTCTCTGGTTCTTGCCTTGCTAAGGACTTCAGGTTTGAACAGGGCCACCTACACTACATAGAGGCAGACCTGCTCACGACCCTGGTTCACAGTGACTGCACTTCAGTCACCCTGCAGAGCCTTTGGGGACAGAGCCTCTGCCCTTTTTCTGGTCCAGACCAGCTGTGGTTTTTGCTGCATGAAACATGGATAGTGCTCTGTGCTGTTTCTGTTTTGCAGAAACTTCAGATTTCCGGATTTTGCTGTGATATGGCCTCTGTCCATTTTTCTTTGTAAATAGGTGGCATCCATCTATAGTACTGATTTGTATCACTACCACTAAATAGCCAGCCAGCAAAAAAATGACCTGAGTGTTCATAACCGAGTTCTTTTCCTGTCAAGGAAGAAGAATCTAAGATCCAGAGTAAATTTTACCTGTCGCCGTCACAAATCTTTAGCCCTTGTGCAAGTCACTGCTTGCTCCTTGCTTATGTTCTGGGTTTGATGAGCGAGGGGCCAGGCCTGCCCCTACAGATCCCGTCTGCTCTGCTGCCAAACTGATGTGAAACATAATTGGGCCAGACCCCTATCAAAAACCCCACTCAGAAGGTTTCTTTCAGTGATGATGAAAATGTTCTAAAATTAGATCATGGTGAAGGGTGCACAACTCTATAAATATAAAAAAAATTACTCTTTAAATATACAGAAAAAAAATTTAAACCCACTGAGTTGTACACTTTAAGCAGTGAATTTATGGAGTATAAATTAAATCTCAATAAGACTATTTTTTTAAGGGCATGAAATTAGATGGTGAAAAAACCTGCTCAGGCACCCAAGCACTGCTGTGACCCAGTCCTCCACGTGACTTTAACCTCCTCCCACGCACCACCCTGTTCACTGCACCAGGACTCTGCACAGACTGCCTCCTCCACCTGGGATCCCCTGCCGACCCCTAGTTACCCTACACAGCTGAGCTGCAGCTTGGCGTTCTCCAGGAAGTTTCTGACGCTCTGTGGGTCCCGCAGTATCCCGGCTTATTTCTGCCACTGCTCCGGTCACATGGAAACCAATGTCCCCAGTTTATTGATTTGTCCCCTGTGGCTGCGTCTTAGTCATCTGTGCACCTCTAGGATCTGTCTGGTGCCTGGTGCCTCAAAGATGCTCAGTGGATGTTTCAACCAGACCCAGCTGGCTTCGCAGGTCTCCCTATTCAGTACTGAGCTCTCTACAGTGGTAGGTGCTGTAGCCGTGAGCACACAGGCAGTAAAACTCCTGCCGAAATACCAGTGTGCCTGGCTACCCTCCCCCCAACCCCACACTCTTCTTTAGCTTTTTCTTAACCTTTTTTTGTAATTACCAATTAACAGTTTCACAAGAACCACCTTCCTTGTCTTCTCTGACTGCTCCTCTACGGTACCTTTCCCTTGGGGTGGCAGGAGAGCGAGGGGACCGCATGTACAAACTGCATGAAAGAGCGGGGAAAGGCCAATTAACATTCAGCAAAGAGAGAAAATGATTTCTCCCATCAGCAGTAAAAGCTGACAGCTCTATCAGAGAATGAGCCGGGGGAGCCCTGGAGCCCGGCAAGGCCGGTGGGGCGAGAAGGAGTCTGCAGGCCTCCCCACGAGGGGGTGAGGATGGCTGAGGGCAGAGACCGCTGCTGGGAGTCAGGGAGCCGCTCAGGCATCCGGGGGAGTTGCCTGGGGATGTGAACCAAGTCGTCCGCACGGCCCCTCCTTTCTGATCCAGCCCCCAGGCAAGAGGACTAGCACTGTTCAGGTTTTATACCCGAAACTCAGAGCTCTGACTCTCCTAACGGCTTCTCCCTGTGCACTCGTTTCCTCTGACCTTATCATAAAAGCAAGCCACGTGATGTCTATTTATGGTAGCGGCGTGGTCTGGGGAGAGGAGGCTCACAGTACGTGAATTCCAAGGGCTGATGAAATTGCTCTGGCCTTCTGGATCTTTCCCTGCCATGAATGAATAAATGGGGGTGGGGGCAGGGCGGTGAAATGAAACTCCAGTGTTATCTGACAGACAGGTTCCTTCTTGAGTGCTACATAGGTAATTTGTTCCATAAATCAGACTTATTAACCAGATAGGACTTAATAGCTCAAATTCAATAGCTTTCGCACGAGAGGAAGTGCGGAGAAAAAAAGATGGGGAGAAAGCACCCTCATTTGGCCTGGTAGGGAAGACATTGAGCTTTGAAAAATATAACCACTCACTTTCTATTTTAAATATAAGTACTTTTTGCTAAAAAAGAGGAGGTCAATGAGACAGATAGGGCAAGTGATACGAAAGAGATCTGAGACTAGAGCAGTTCATTTTTTTAATTGGAAACACACCGAGAGGCGGCTTGGTGTTGTGTTTTGTACACAGTTCCGGACCATGTCCTCTCTGATTTACAGAAATGAGACATAAAGAATGAGAACAGGTTCAGTGCCTAAGAGCGTCAGCTCCTCTCCATGTGCCCGTTGTGGGGATGCAGGGAACAGACACTGGTGAGACGGTGCAGGGGTTCTCATTTCTCCAGACACTTGTCTTCAGCAGACATTGATGAGGGAAGAGCAGGGGTCCGGGCCAGCATTGTCAGAGATGATAGCTCTGGGGCCTGTGGTTTCTGAATTGCTCCCAAATGCTTCCGAACTGCGACTTCTGATCAGGTCTCAGGTCCAAAATATTCTTTTTTATGTTCTCAGTATAGTAGGTATAACAAAGCAACAAATGTAAGGCCTCTCATACCCAAGACTTGATTCTGGAGAAAGTTGGTAAGTTCAGGTCTGTTCGTGGATGCCATGTCCTTACTGGGTTATTAGAAGATGTGTTTCAAGTTACACTGACAATTTTTGAGGTTAACAGCAGGGAAATGCTAGTTGTCATTAACAGATAAATCCCAAACCATTAATGGCTTAACACAAAAGACTTGTGTCTCACTCATATAACATGAGTGTTCATGGTTGGTGGGAGGCTTTCCTCCACACAGGGATTCAGGGACTGTATCCTCTCCATCTTTTGGCTGCACTACCCCCTAAGGCTGCATCCTCATCCTTGCCTGCCTCCGTCATGGAAAGGGAGAGGGTGAAGAAAGAATATTTATTTCTTAACTACATTGGCTTGGAAGTGACATACAGTACTTTTCACACTCCGTTGGCAAGAACTGTTCATGCTGCCTCACCAGAGACAAAGACAATTTGGACACATAGTCCCTGGTTGGACAGCCACTTCCTGGCAACATGTCCACACTGTTGAGGGCAGGAACACGCCTTTTAGTGGCCAGCTGTCTTTGCCTCCTCTAAACAGCTCTAGGCACCACTTTAAAAAAACAACCATCTGTGTAGAACTGAAAATGAAAATATGCTGAAACCTGTGGCATGCAGGTAGAGTGGAACTGAGAGGGAAGTATAAAGCGTGACGTGCTTGTACGTGAAAAGAGTCACCAGCAACCTAAATACCCACCTCAAGCAAGTAGAAGAAGGAGAACAAAACAAGCCCAAAGCAAGCAGAAGGAAGGAAAGATAAAGAGTGGAAGTCAATGAGATGGAAAACAGGAAAACAATACCCCCCAAATCGATGAAACAAAAACTGGTCCTTTGAAAACACAAACAAAAACCTCTAGAAAGACTGACAAGGCAAAAAGGGAAAAAACACAAATCACCAATATCAGGAATGACACAAGGACATCAGCACAGATCCTACAGCCATCGCAAGGACAGTCAAGGGGTGCTACGAACAGCTTCGGACTCACCAGTTGATAACTAAGATGAAACGAACCAGTTCCTTGAGAACCACAGACTACCAAAACTCAGCCAAGATGAAATACATAATATGCAAAGTCCTGTAACCATTAAAGAAATTGAATTTGTCATTTGAAATCTTCCATTAAAAAAACCTCTAGGTCCAGGCGGGTTCAATAAAGAATTCTACCAAATATTTAATGGAAAATTAACACCAATATTACACAATCTCTTCCTGAAAATAGCAGAGAATACTTCTCAAATCCTTTTACTAGGCCTGATATAAAAGTATTTGAGTATTGCCCTGATGTAAAAACCAAAGACAGCATGACAAAAAGAAGACTACAGACCAATATAACCAAGAATATAGAGAAATCCTCATCAAAGTATTAACAAATCAAACCCAGCAATATATGAAAGAGAATTACATACCACAACCAAGCGGGATGCGTTCTGCATATGCAAGGCGGTCACAATGTTCAAAACTCAATTAACATAACCTGCCCTATCAACAGGCTGCTAAACAAGAAAAGGTATCTGATCTTATCAACTAATGCAGAAGTATTTGACAAAATCTAATGTCCATTCACGATTCAAAAAAAAAAAAAAAACTCTCAGCAAACTGGGAATAGAGAGAAATTTCTTGAAATTGATAAACAGCATCTACAAAACATTTATAGCTAATAATCCCACAAATTTTGATATGTTGCATTTTCTTTTTCAGGCAGTTCAAAATACTTTTAAATTTCTCTCTTGACTTCTTTTTTGGCCCGTGGGTTATTTAGAAGTGTGATAGTGTTCAAATATTTGGGCGTTTTCAGAGATCTTTCTGGTACCAGTTTCTAACTTAATTCCATTGTGATAAGAAAGCATACTTTGTGTGACTTGAATCCTTTTAAATGCACTGAGACTTGTTTAATACTGTCTATCTTAGTAAATGTTCTGTGTGAATTTGGGAAGGATGTGTATTCTTCTATTGTTGTGTGAAGTGTTCTATAAATGTCAATTAGGTCAGGTTAGTTATTCAAGTCTTCTAAGTACTTACTGGTTTTTTTGTCCACTTGTATCAATTACTGAAAGAAGGGCATTAAAATCTTCAACTGTAATTGTCCGTTCGTCTATTTCTCTTTGCAGATCTATCAGTTTTTGCTTTAAGCATTTTGAAGCTCTGCTATTAAGTGTACAAACATTTAGGATTGATACGTCCTCTTGATGAACTGACCCCTTGAGCATCATTATATACCTTCTTTATTCCTCGTAACACCTTTTGCTTAAAATCTCCTTGGTCTGATCTTAATATAGTGACTCCAGTTTTTAATTTTGACTAGTGATAGCCAAGTATATCTTTTTCCATCCTTTCAGTTTTAATCTATTTGTTTCTTTGTATTTGAAATGTGTTTCTTATAGAAAACATACAGCTGGGCCTTGCTTTTTTATCCAATCTCTGCCTTTAAATTTGGATATTTAAACCACTTATATTGAAGGTGACCAATAATATGGTTAGGTTTAAATCTGCCATCTTGCTGTTCATTTTCTGTTTTTCCTATCTGTTTTTTGTTTCTCTTTTCCTCTTTTTCTGCCTCCTTTTAGCATAATTAAATATACTTAGAATTCTATTATATCTCATTTATTAGCTTATTAGTTGTAAGTCTTTTATTATTTTAATGGTTACTTCAGAGGCTTATAGTACAACTTCAATTCGTCATAGTCCACCTTTAGGTGATAACATACCACTTCATGGAAAATGCAAGAACCTTACAATAGTGTGTTTCCATTTCTCCCTTCTCGTCTATTAAAACACCATGAGTGTTGATTCTTCCAATCCAAAGAGCACAAGATACCTTTCCATTTCTTTGTATCATCAATTTTTTTCATCAATGTTTTACAGTTTTCAGAGTAGATAAGCTCCTTTGTTAAGTTTATTTCTAGGTATTTTGTTGTTTTTGATGCAATGGAAATGTTTATGCCAGTTATAAAATTCTGGTTTTTGAAGTGGAAAAAAAAAGTGAATGAAGGGCCAAAAATGGTAAAATATCCTTCTTTTTTATGGGTGAGTTGTATTCCATTGCCTATATCCATTCTTTATCCATTCATCTACTGATGTGCACTTAGGATGCTTCCATATCTTGGCAATTATAAATAATGTTGCTGTTAAAAAAAAAAAAACCCCACCATGAGTATCCAGCATTGCCTCCAATTCCAGTCCAAGTCTACAGGGTCATTCTTGCTTTCTCACTTTCCATTATTTGTAGCTCCCTTCTCTGTCAGAGAGAAACTGGTCTCCCATTGTTTCAGTCCCTCTGTTGACACCCATCTCCTGACCTCGTGGGCTGCCGTCCACCTTGAGTATGGGGCCCGACACCCCCGCCCCCCAAACCCGACTACAGCCTGCCTGCTCCTAACAACCTACCTTGTTTACATCTGCCTAGTGGCTTTCTGATTTAAAAAAAAAAGAAGGAAAAAGCCAATAACTATTTTATAAAGCAGGGAAGGGAAGAGGAAGAGCCGGGGTAGTCTGTGAGAGCTTTCTAGTGTACAGATATTATAAGTTAATCTTGTCCTTTCTTTTTGCCCAGACTTGGAATCAACCAAGGAGCTCTAGCTCCTTTAAGTGGCAAATTATGTTTAGAGACTACAGTCTGGGGGCCAAGTGCTTTGCTACTGGTTGGTCATTAGTTTCCAGGCATTTTTAGTGGACAGACATGGGAAATAACTTTTATTTTAAAAAGAAAATGCGTAATGAGGTATGCTTATGTTTCTAGCTTAAATTTAGGGTGGTAGGGTTTTTACTTATCTTTTTAAATTTTAGATTTGTTTCCTTTTTCTCTCATGCAGAAAATCTTGGCTCCTAAAAAATTAACATAATTATTTATTTGTTTTACTCATACCTATAATTATAAGTAATTTATTGTATAATATGTATTATAATATATAATATAGTACATTTATTTTATGTTATATATTTCAGAAAATATCAATATTGCTGCTAACAATATGATTACTGGAAGCAATCCAAAATTTATTTGCTTTTTTTTTTAATCTTTAGAGGATCTTATCTGGCATGTACAGTCAAATCACTTTCTTCTGAAATAGTTCCTATCTGAGTGGCTGAGTCATCAACTTTATACAACTGTTTGTTTCATTTGCTTTTGTTTTTTAGGGGATTTTTTTTTCATTTCAATTTAATTTCCATTTATAATTAAGTAAAGTATTTGCACGGTTCCAAAGTACAAACTACAAAACAAGGTTGCTGCCTAGATGTTTAGGGAATCTAGTTCCACCCCATCCTCTCTGCACTGTTCCCTCTCTCCTGCTTTGCATGGTCTTATTTTTTAGGTTTTCCTTTCTTTTGTTGTTTTAATATAAACAAATACCCTTATATGCTTGAACCACCTCCCCTTTCTAGTTAAACGGTAGCACACTGCACACATGGTTTTTCTCCTCTGGATTCTGACATCAACACACCTCTTATATGAATAACTTTATAAAGTAGTGAAGGACACGGGTCCATTGTAAAGGGACCAAGTTGAGAACCTGGTGAATAGGTTTATATTCTTGAATTTTCTAAGTCATTTGAATGCCCTCTGTATACACAGAATGGTCATCGCTGGTCATTTACTGAATATCATGGCCAGGCATTGTGCTGAGCATTTTATATGCTGTGTTAGTTAACCACTGCTGTGTAACAAGTTACCCCAGATCTTAGCTTCAAGCAACAGACATTTATCATTTCACACTTTATGTGGGTCAGGTGTCTGGGAGCCGCTTAGCTGGGTTGTCTGACTATGGGTGTCACTAGGGCTGTGACTGACTCAAGGCTTGGCTTGGGAAGGACCCACGGCCAAGCTCCCTCACGTGGTTGTTGGCAGGATTCAGTTCCTGGCAGACTGTGGGCTGAAAGCTGCCCTCAGCTCCTTGCTGTGTGGGCCTCTCCGCAGGACAGCTTACAGAACAGATCAGGGTAAGCAAGTGGCGGGAGGGGGAGGGGAGAAGGTGGGGCGGGGGAGGATCAGCAAGTCACTGTCTTTTATAGCCCAGTCTCCTCGCTTGATGGCTCCTTCTCAGCATCCTTTGCTGGTTTCTTATCACCCCAGCCTCTAAAGGGGGGCAAGTCCCAGGCCATCCTCAAACCTCTCCTCCCTGTCCACACTCATTCCTGTGACAATCTCACTTCATCTTGTGGCTTTAAATCCCACCAGGGGACTTGGACTCTCGCCTTAGACCTCTGGCCAGAACCTCACCCCAGCTCTGGACTTGAATATCCAGCGTCCTACTCAAAATCTCCACTCAGGGTCTAGTGGGCCCCTCAGACCTTCCACAGCCAAGTCCACTGCTGAGCTCCTCCCTCACCAACCTGCTCGGGAGAAACCAGGCGAGGATGGTCCCAGCACCTGGACAGCGGGAAGGGATCCCTGGGTCAAGTGGACGTGGCCTGGGACAGGGCCGGTGCTGTAATCCAAGGTCATTGGACCTTGATAAGATTATTTCAGACAGAGGAGGGGATGAAATCAGAGTGCAATCTGGAGAGAATGGGAGACAGGGAAGTGACCCAGCCAAACTGATGTTCTTTCAAAGAGTTTTGCTAGAAGATCCAGGGATCCAGGAAATGGCCTGGTTCTTAGAAAGTGATGCTAGGCCAAGAGAGACTTTTGTGAGGTTTTTATTGTTGTTGTTTTTAAAGAAGGGAGAAATTACCATGTATTTCTACGTTTGTACACTGGTGGAAATGACCCAATAACAAGGGGGAACGATGCAGGAGCCAGGGAGAATTTCCAAAGCAACGGCTTAAGTTGGCCAGAAGGGACGGGATATGGCCCCCAGAGGAGGTCCCAGGTGAGTGCGGCAGCACAGGAGAGCAGAATCTTACTGAGTTCCTGCTACGTGCCTGCTGCGGTGCAGTGCTGGGGACTCAGCAGTGGATAAATGACAACTCTCTGCTCCCACAGGGCACACATTACAGTGAGGGGAGAAGGATATCAAACAAGGTAAACAAAGATAAAAAAAAAGACATTGCACGTAGCACCAAGGAGGAACACAGGCAAGGAGGGAGATGCAGTTTGGGGAAGGTGCCATTTCAGATGGAGTGGCCTGGAAAGGCTTCCCTCAGAGAGGAACATTTTAGCCGAGCCTGTAGAACGGTGACAGGAGGGACTGTCATGGAAATGGGGTCAGGTAGGGATCATGGCAGAGTGAACAGCAAGTGTCAAGGCTCAGGTGGGAGCCAGTTTGGCTGGAGAACCAGCAGGGAGGCCGGTGTGGCAAGTTGGTAAGCTCGAGAGAGAAGAGGGGGTGACTGGACAGAAGGTGACAGGTGGGGGCAGTGTTGGGTCCTAGAGAGCCTGCGGGGGCTCAAGGACATTGGCTTTGACCTCGAGTGACATGAAGCCATCGAAATGGTCTGCAAGTGTGATGTGACCTGGCTGGTAAGGGATACCTCTGGCTGCTGAGCACAGACTGGGGAAGGACACAGAGGCAGAGATGGGAGCTCACTGGGGAGGCTCCATGACATTCGGGGGGAGGCAGGGACTCAGAGTGGGTGGTGGCATAGAGGGGACGTGAGGGGGCTGTATTCTGGTGACACTGTGCAGGTAGAGGTGGGGCTGGGGCGAGAGGAGCAGAGGGCGTGGGGATGACTCCAAGGCTTAGTCTGAACAAATAGAGGGATGGAGACAAGGGGTTCTGAGGGATCCTGAGTACTTTGCTAGCCAGGTTCTCCTTTTCCTCAGGAAAATAGAGCAGATGGGGGGAGCAGAGAGGGGAGGTGGGAATTTTCCCCAAGGAGTGAAGGCAGGGACTGGACTGGATGGCAGTGGGGCCCGTCGGGGTGAGCAGTTCTGATCGTGAGTGAGAGTGGTCAGTGGAGATGTGTGTTTGCCTCCTGCCCGTTGGGGCGTGTAGGTGTGGGCACAGGTGGGCAGAGGGTGGGGTCTAGCCAGAGTCGGGCTTTCCCCAGGCAAGTAGGACGAGGATGGAGAGGGGGTCCAGGTGTCAGAGTGATTGTGAGTGAGGATGGGGTGAGGGTAGGATCATGGCTCACATAGGCCCTGAGGTGCTCAAGGATTGTTGGAAGTGGAAATCCAGAAGCAGGGAATGGATGGCAGGAGGTGGTGACCGGACAGTGCTAGAGACGGAGGGTCTGGAGGGCCTGGATTTGGTGCAAGTTCTAGAGTGTGCCTTGGGCCATTGGGCATCGAGGAGGACAAAGCCATTGGAGGAGAGGAAGTGAAGGACTGAGAGGCCAAAAGACCATCTACATGGATTCTGGAATCACCAGGAAGACAGAAGCAGTTGGAGGATGGGGACAGTAAGATCTTCAAGGGCTGAAGGCAGCATGGCCTGGAGGGCTGGGCGCCTGCCGCAAGGAGAGGTGACAGGGGACAGGAGGTGCAGAGGGCAGCTTTGAGGAGAAGAGGCAGGAGACTAGCCCGGAAGCAGTAGCGGGGAGCAGGGATGGCACATCTGCACCTGCAGGCCCAGCAGCACCAGAGCTAAACACAGCCCCCATCCCTGGCCCGGGGGCAGGCTGCAGTGGAACTCAGGGGATACACTGCAAAATTCGTGCGTAGACCCAGGAGCCATCACCGGCTGCCCTCCTCCCCTCCCTGGCCTGGCCTCCTGCAGCCAGACCCCAGCACGTGACCGGCGGCCAGGCCTGAGGAGGCGTCGCCCCACCACGCCCTACTCGGGGTGGAGGGCCTGTCCCACATGTGAACCGCCTGGGTGGGTGGAGGTGATGAGGACTGTTCTTCATCCCTGCTTTCTGGGATTGTTCATTGTGCATGTCAACTGGACCGGGCCACGGATGCCCCGACATCTGGTCAAGCATCATTCTGGGTGTGTCTGGGTGAGATTCATGTTTGAATCAGTAGACTGAGTCAAGTGGATCCCCCTCCCAGTGTGGATCCAGGGAGGCGGAAGAAGGGAGAATTTGCTCTCTGCCTGTCTTTGAGTTGGGACCTGGGTTTTCTCCTGGGGCTGGAATTTATACCATCGGCTCCCTGGTGTCTCCAGCTTGCTGACTGCAGATCTTAGGACTTCCCAGCCTCCATATATACATCTTACTGGTTCTGTTTCCCTGGAGAACCCAGACTGGTACAGTTGCCATGACTGTTCTAGCAATAAGGACTGTTTGAAAAACGGCTAGAGCTGTGGAGACAGACAAGGCAGGGAGGGCTGGTGCCCTGGCCCTGAGCTGTGCCAGGGCTACGTTTGGGCAGGACCAGGGCCTGGGGTAATGAGGAGAGTGGCTCTGCCTTCCCAGCGGCAGTGACGGGGCAAGTCCAGCCGCCCAAGCCTCCTCGTCCAGGACTGCTCTGCAGAGAGACTCCAGCCAGGGGCCACTACGGTGAGGACAGTGGGTCCCCATCTGACTCTGGGGCAACGGCCTCCTCATCTTTAGAACTTCCCTCCTCCCTTATGATCAGGGCACACTAGAAGTACATGTAATGTTGTGTGACAAAGAAAAAAAAACAGGATATAGTGAGGATTTTTTTTTAGGTCTTATTTTGTCCTTTAATATTGATTCCCAGTTACTCAGGATTTGATCATCCAGTTTGGGGGCCATTCAGCCCTTTCCTGGGCTGTTTTGATCCTTTTCATTCTTTCACTGCTCTTGGGCACCTCCTCCTAACATTAGTGGGAGAAAGGAAATGAAACCAAAACAACGATTTTTCCGTTCCGTTCCGAGGGAAAGGGCACAGATGGGAGGAGGCTGAAGTGACCCCTGACATTTGCTCCTCAGTCAGTTGACCTTTGTCATCCTCGTGCTGCTGGCAGGGACCCAGAGCTGACCGAGCCGTGCCCTTCTCCCACCCAACCTCGTAACAGGTCTGACTTAGATGTCGTTAGAAACCTGATTGGGACCCGGAACCCCACTCCCAGGTGTTTACCCAAGAGAAATGGAAACTCATGCTCACACGAAAACTCAGACGGGAAATGTTTATAGCAGCTTTATTCATAAGCACCAGAATCTGGGACCAGCCCGCGTCCTTCACCCGGAGGGGCTGCCGGCCGTGGTCCGCAGGCTAATAAGCACGCCCAGCTGTAACAGGGAATCTCGCGGGACCCAAGGCAGCAGCATGGACCAGCCTCAAAGCGTTAACGTCAAGAGAAAGAATTCAGACTCCAGAGGCCACATGCTGTGTGATTCCACTTCTGTGAACCGCTGGAAAAGGCAAAAGGAGAACAGATCATTGGTTGCCAGAGGCTGGGGGAAGGGCTGACCGCAGAGGGGCCCCAGGAGGGAAGGGGGAGAGGGGTGTGGAATGCTGTTTATATTGACTGTGGTGGTGGTTACCTGACTCTGCCTTTGTCAAAGCCCTGAGAACTGTATACCAAAAAGAGTGAGGTTTACTGTATGTAAATTTTAAAATGAATCTTTAAAAGTTAGAAAAGAAGAGAAACCCCTCACTGTTTCCAAATAAAGGAAGAAAGTTGTGATACATCCAAAGTTAGAGATTTTAAAACAAACCCACTCTCATAATTTTGGAGCTTTTTATCAGAAAGAGGAAGGAACAAGTATTCAATGCGCACCTTACTAAGTAGCCAGGCACGTGCTGGGACCTCGAGTGTGTTTTCTCATTTAATCCTAACAAATCTGGGAGGGCAGGATTATTATCCCCACTTCACAGATGAGTAAATAGAGGCTCAGAGAAGTGAATTACATCCTAGTCAAAAGGAAGATGAAGTGGGGATTTGAAGCCAGGTCTGCAGAGTCCAAAGGGTATCATGGGATTACAGGTAAATGCTCTTTTCTATTTTCCAGACTTTTCATAAGGCTATGTGCCTTGACAATAAAAGGTTACTTTATTTCCTTCCTACAACTCTGTGTTGTAAAAGGGTTGCTCCCAAGTGGCTTCAGAGGTGTTTAAAATCACTCACCTGCCTTCTTTTAAGGAAATTCACCATCCTTTCTAATGATCCTCTCTTGGTTTCTTTATTCAGTGTATTAGCTTCCTGAGTCTGCCATAACAAAGCACCACGAACTGGGTGGCTTCAAACCACAGATATTTATTCTCTCATAGTTTTAGAGGTTAGCAGTGCAAAATCAAGACATTGGCAGGGTCGCGCTCCTGACGAAGGTTCTGGGGAGAATCCTTCCTTTCCTCTTCCAGCTGCTGGTGGCCCCCAGTGCCCCTTGGCTTGTAACAACATCACCTCAGTCTCTGCCTCCATCTTCACATGTCCTTCCTTCCAGTGTCTCTGTGTGTCCTCTCCTCTTCTGACAAGGACACCAGCCATTGGATTTCAGGCCCCCCCTAGATCCAAGATGATTTCATCTCAAGATGAAAGGAATTAATTATATCTGCAAAGACCCTATTTCCAAATACAGTCACATCACAGTGGGTTAGTCCTTGAACGTATCTTTTGGGGAACACAATTCAACCCACTACCTTCAGTAAGACTTTCTTAGGGTAGAGGCGAGCTGGAGCCCTGGTGCTCACTGGTGGTCCCACAGCCTTCTCTGTCTTCTGCTGTCACCCCCAGACCTCGGGCAGGGCTGCCCCCTCACTGTCCCCATCTCCTCGTCCCATGAGGGGAGGGTGGGGGAGGTGAACTAGAGTTGCCGCTTAGCAGCGGAAAAATCACAAACTCACTGTTCCTAATAAACCTCGTCACTTCTCCCGCCTTCCTTCTCCCAGCAATTTCTCAGGTGTTGTCTGTGGTGAAACAAGCTGACCAGGAGGAATGGGAGGCAGTGGATGATGGATTAGAAAAGAGCCTGGCAAAAGCAGATCCTTTTATGATAGGGGTGGTTCTGCCGGTTTTTACTGGCCCAGCATCCTCTCCTGCCCTGCACTGCCCACCCCCAGGAACAGCCTTGATTTTCCTGTGGGGACCCCTGTCCTCCCCAGTTCCCTTAGTTGACAAGGGCTGTCCCCCCCGACCCCACCCCAGCTCCTCCTGCTGGCTTCTTTCAGCTCCCTGCCAGCTGGCTGCCTCCTTCTGGGCCAGTCCTCTCTGCTTCTCCACTGCAGCCCTGCCTGGCCGTCCCTTCTGGTTTAGCTGACCAGCCAGGCGCAGGCAGGAGCTGCCCCACTCCTGCCTGCCCACAAGCCCAAAGCAAGGTGCATGCACATGAAAAGAGTGAGGATGGCCCGAGGATGGCAGTAAAACCAAGCAAGCCCAGTTCCCTGGCTGTGGCTCTGTGCTTTATATGTGTGCAGGTCAGGAGAGTGAAGGAGGTTGCAGGTGATCTTGAGGATGTGGCCACCTTTGGGGGAGAGGGACTGGGGATTGGGAGGGTGGGGTGATGAGCTTTTTCTTTATAGATCTTTGATTATTATACTTTCTGAGCTCCGATTTCACTCTGCCCCCCAGGACCCTCACTGGCCCTTGTTTCCACCAGCTTTCTTCTGTCTCCTTCCTTACCCTTCAGATTTCAGGGTCTCCTTCCTGAGCCATGGTCTGGGGTCCACTCCCACCACCTGCAGCCCTGCCTGCCAGGCCCCTGGCTCCCTGGCCCTGACATCTGCAGGTCCCCATCCAGGCGCCCCTGGCCTTTGCATTGTTTCACCAACTTGTAAGCCTCCTGAACTGTAACTCATGAACTTGGCACAGCTTCTCGGATCCCTGCCTCCCTTCTCTAAGACATAGGGAGCTGCCACCCGACAGGGTTTTGTGCTCAAGGGAAAAAATGGTTGAAAAAAATGCTTTACAAACTAGGATTTGCTACCAAATGAGAAAGCTTATTACTAAAGATGCGAAATACAGAACTCTCAACCCGCACCAACTCAGTCTTTTTCACTGTCAGGAAGGCTGAGCAGAGAGGCTGTGGAATCCAGGCTATCTGGACAGGGATGTGGCCTTGTTCTGTGCTGTCCCACCCCCCGCCCCCCCATCCGACCTCCAGGGGGCAGCAGATCTCCACCCAGTGAGGACAGGTTCACCGCCTCTCCTGACCCTCTGCAGAGGGCATTAAGTGATCCTGTGTCCCTTGTCCCTTACTGGGGCTCTGGCAGAGGGGAGAGAGCCAGGGACCCTGGGGGCCATGGGGGGGTGAAGGGGCTGCCAGACAGCAGGGCATCCATCCAATACCAGATCTGGGGCTTCACCCATGCACTGCCAGTGTGCAACACGTGTAGTCCTGCAAGATTCAGAACAGCCTCAAATCACCACGTTTTGGGAAAATGGATGAAAAACGGATCAAACAGACGTTTGATGCCAGGATGAAGGGGAGCTGGGTCCTGCACCATCGGGTTGGAGAAAAACTGCGGGCTGGAGTTCTTGGCAGCTGGAGGAGGAGCCTTCTGTCATCCGTCAAGCCTGAAATGAAAAGGAAATGAGGCCTCGTTGCCCCTCAGAGCCTGACTGCTGGGGTGCCTGGGTAGTCAGAGCACCTGGCGTGGAGGGCAGGCCCGGGCCAAGGTGGCGGGGAGGAGGGACTGGCCTGCTGGTAAACCGCAGCCCAGTTGGGAGTTTGGCTCAAAATCCTGGTGGGGAATCACCTCCTGCAGAGTCCTAAATGGCAGTGGTCCCCAGACAGAAGGGAATAGCCCCACACATCCACGGCCTCCCACAGTTTACAGGCTCTCCCACTCTGTAGCTGGTCTCCCCGCGGAGGAGGAAGGGGAGGGTCAGAGGAGGGGAGGACCCAGCGACTTGCCCAGGGCCCACAGGTAGGAAATGTCAGGGCTGGGTCTTGAACCCAGATCTCCTTCCTCCAAGTCCAGACCCGGTTTCCTATAAGGCAGAAAAGCCACCCCTACCTGCAAGGGTTGTTCTGAAGGCTGGTCCTTCCCATGGAGACCACAAACTAGGGGAATTTGGCATTCCCTTTGGGGCACTTTCTCAGCCAGGGAGGGGCTTGGCTCCACCTGCCTGCATGCACTGCTCTATTAGTGCCATTCAGTAAAAGCAAATCCTTTATTTTGACCACTGAATTGCAATATGTCATTGCAGTGTGTTCACATGGTCATAGGTTTCTTTGAGATTTGCAGATGGGAGGCATTCTAACTTCAGTCAGTTAAACTTTTTTCCGCTATGATTCCGTTCCCACCTCTCATCCAGGCGGGTGGTGCTGGGCTGGCTGTGGGCGTGCTGGGGGAGGTCGACTTGGGAATGTGTTAGCTCGGGACTGTGGGCTGTTTCACATGGCTCACAGTTACCTCCCCATGTAGCCCAGTTCTTGGGCTGTTGAGGGTATGGATGGTTTCCAGGGATTCTCCATCAGTGAGTGAAGAAGATGGCATCCAATGAACACGATGGACTAAGATAAATTTCTTGTATGCCGTTGACACCAACAAACATAACACAAAACTCATAAGCCTCTGCAGAGAAGACATCAAAGCCACGCTGGGTCTCAAGGGTCAGCCATCCAAGCAGCACTTAAGGTTAGTCCCTGTGTGAGGAAACTGAATGTGCCATGAATTCTTCCTGCTCACCTATGAAGGAAACTTGGTCCAAGCTTATGCTCTGTCTATGGAACATGGTGTTCCAGAAAGTCCCAGGGGATGGGTTATAGAGGTGGTAGGGTAGTTAATACAGAATATCCTGTTACTTTCCTGGGTTGCTTGATGTTTATGGTTTTGTCAGCCTTTTAGAATTTGTAACTTGTGAGTTCTACTCTCACTAGTAGGGGAAGTTAATATTCGCTGTCATACCTAATTTTGGCTCTGTAATTGTGGCATTTTTTCCCCCACTGAGAGCCCCCTCAAAACTGTGTAAGCCTCAGACCGCCACTTCCTCTGCGTCGAAAGCAGGTGGTTTACAGAGAAGAGAGGGGCTTGGTCCTGCCGCTGCCTGGCTGTGGATCCTGGCTGACTGGCTTCCCCAGCTCTGGGCTTTCTCTGTCAAACAGGGAGTCATGTCCCTCATGGGGAGTCTGTGACACAGGGATCTGATGTCCCCACAAGGGGTAGGGGCGGATCTGGACGGTGTCTGATTTTCCAATGTTCATAGCACCAAGCACAAGGCCCTGTCCTGGGGAGCACCGCTGAAACACCTGAAGAATTGAATTGAAGGAGGAACCGCATTCTGAGGCCAACTTTTCCTATTCTTTTATAATTTTACACATTGGCCAATTCTTTCCTACATTTTCTACGTTTTCAGATTCTGACATCTTCTTTCTACAAATTTGTAACCAAAGTCATATTTATCTACTATTAATTTGATTATAATCCCCTGTGGGGTCCCTTTTACCTCTGTGTTAGGCCTCATCAGGACTCCTCTCCCAGTTTACCATTTATTCATTTATTCATTCAAGAGATGCATGTGCTTAGTGGAGGACCTGCAGAGATGGGGGTGTCATCACCCCAGAAGGGATGGCTGTGGCCGGTGAGGGGGGCAGGTTAGGGGCTGGGAGGGGTAGAGGCTGCAGATAACTCACCTGGGAGTGCAGACACCCCAGAGATCCTTACAAGGCAGCTCTTGTGAGCAGGCGGGACTGGATTCCAACCCTAGCTCTGCCCTTGCTGACTGTGTGGTCTTGGAAAAGTGACTTCCCTTCTCTGAGCCTCAGTTTCCTCATCTGCAAAATGTGGATACAGTAGAACCTGCCTGACAGGGTGGCTGAGAGGATGGAGCAAGCCCAGCATCTGGCAAAGACGAGGTCCATTCGCTCTGGGGCCACCTGCCCCGCACCCTCCCCTTCCCCAGGCACTGGCCAGGCCAGAGTGGGCAATTCAGTGTTGAGGGAAGGGGACCGTAGGGTGCTGTCAAAGAGGACTGGAAGGCTGTGGGTGAGGAGTGAGGGGACCTTCGCCTGGGTTCAGGCCCCAGGCCAGGTGGCAAACGGCCTCCTGCCCACTCTGAGTTCAGCTGCCTCTGACAAGGAGCCCAGCCCCGGTCCCGTGGGCACCTCGGGGATGGTCACGACATATGCATGTCTCATCTTCCAGGGAGTGGTGACATAAAGATCAATAAATACATTCAGGGAAGGAAAAAAGGAAAAGTAACGGCCAGCGGGGCACAGGGATGCAGTGACTCAGGCACAGGCGCCCCGCCAGGCTGGGCTGCTGCTCAGGAATACTTTTGCCCACGTCGGATGAAAGGAGCCTGAAACACCTCCCTCTGGCCTCCCGGGGGTGGGGGCGCTTCCTGGGCAGGAGGCTTCTGGGTGAGTGAGCTCTCAGGGCCCCAGGGCAGCTGCTCACCTGTTGTGACCTGCTGGAAATGCCCCAGGAGTATTTGCCTCAGCTGATTCTTTCTCTTCCTTTTTCTGTCTGGATGAGGGACTCTTGCCCATCAGCACGCCCCTTGCGGGTTTCTGGTCCTACAGAGCCCACGGCCTCTCCTCAGTGCTTTGTACAGAGCGGGATTTTCACTCCAGCGAACGCAGGAAGTCTCTTTACTTCCAAATGAGCTGTCTTCCGGAGAAAGTCTTTCCACTCAGAAACTGTATCATAAATGAGGCCAGGCTTCCAGGAACAGCTAGAAAGCTGCTTAACTCAGAGTGTGGCTGAAAATCTGTACATGTGAAATGCAAACAGTAGAGATTGATACTATTGCAATACCAGTAATTTTTTAACAGAAAAATAAATGTATTTATTCATCTGACTGTTGACCTTGGAGAGAGAAGGTAGTTTCATCAGAGGATGGGGGAGGAGGAAGACCTTTCCAGTCTGGCCCCCCTGGGCCCTTCTCCCGCCTCCCCTCCTTAGCTTGGACCTGACATCCCAGCCCCTCCTGCTGGTTCTCTGCCTTCTGCTCCGGGGAGCTTCTTACTAAGACTTTGTGAATGCTGTAGCCGTGGTTTCCTTGGCAGGCTCAGCCTGGTCTGGGCTTGGGTCCCCTTCAGGCTGGGTTCCCACTGGGTTGTGACTGTCCTAGGTGGAGGGTGCCCAGGACCCTGGCCTGGCCCTGAGCAATGCCTTGGAGATGTTTGTTGAATGAACGAACAAGTGAACAAAAGTTCCTTGTGGGTCATTGGAGGGACTACTGGACTCCCGTAGGAATTAGAGGTGTTGACCTGGGTTCTTTGCCATTTGTGAACCTAAGGCCTTCTGACTGTGACCCAGGTCCCCCCCGGGCACGGGAGTCTGAGGGAGCTGGCCTAGCCACAGTGCGATGGGGAGACAGGCGAGAGGACGAGCAGCTCCTGGCAGGGAGGAGAGGGGGGGCAGAGCTTTCCCGAGGGGTCGGGGTCGGCTGGTGGGAGAGTCCCCTGCCGCTGCCCAGCCCCCACACCCTGCTTCCGGAGCCCTACCAGGGCCAACTCGAGGGCCCCATGCTACCTGGAAGGTTTCCCATTCTGCCCCTCCTCCGGTTCCCACTCCCCACCCCCCCTGCATGTCTCCCTGCTGCCCCCCCAGACCTGCAGATTTCCTCATCCATAACTGCCCACCTGTGGGGGCTGTACCTGCCTAACCTCCCAGGGCTGGACTCTTGTTCTCTGTGAATGCTGCCCCCGCCCCAGCCCCTTGTAAAGAGACCTGCAGGAGAGAGGCTCGGGAAAGGTTTAAGGCAGGACAGTTACTTTCAGCCAATGTCTTATTCTTTGCAAAGTGCTCTCACATCTGTTACTACAACTTTTCTTCACCAATCAGTGCAAGGCAGATATCTCACCCCCAAATTGTAAGTGATGAAACTGCCCACCCCCCACCCCAACCCCGGTCGATAGGAGGCGTGTAAATGGAGGGGATTTGTTCCAGATTTACCAGCTGGCCTTCCAAGGGGAAGGGTGGAGGAGGGGAGACAAGTGAGAGGAGAAAGAGAGGGAAGGAGAGAGGGACCACCAGTTCTCTTTGAAGGGCTCTCGTTGGCCAGTGGCCCCTCAGAGCAGGCCGCCTGGAGAGCTGCCCGTCCTCCTGCCCACAGCGCCTTGGGGATCTGCCTTGGGAAGTGCTTCAGGCAGTTGCTCAAGTGTGAGAAGCAGCAGCTGTTAAACACACAGGTCCTCTGGCCTCCCAGAGCCTCGTGGAGCTGGATCTTGGGTGAGGCCTGGAGTCTTTGTGGTTAGTGGCTGCCACACACATCCCTCTGCCCACAGGGACGGAGGCCCTTTGTCCCAAAGGACCATGGAACTGTGTGGAGTGATGATGCATGAATTAGCTTCAGGGGAGGCTAATTGCTTCCTTAATTGGCTGAACTCACCATGAGGAGTCCTGCCTGGAAAGTCCCCAGTTGTCCCTGCAAAGCCAGGAACTGGTTTGCCTGGGGTCCAATAACTGCTTCCCATGAAGTTCCCCCAAAGGGAGTTAAAGTGCTCCCAGCCAAAGCCGCTGTTAGAACAGAGAGGGGCGGGCTCTAAGGAGGCTCCTGTGGGTGCCGGGAAAAGGCAGCAGAGAGGCAGGCGCGGTGGGGCCCTGCAGCCGGCACGCCCAGCCCCCAGCACATTCCCCGTCCTGCCTGTCCTGTCTGCTCCCCCACCACCACCACCACTGTATAGTGTTGCTTCTCAAGCCCTGGCTGGTGGCCTCTGGGCAGCCCAAGACCCCCTAGAGAGGGAAGAGGCCGCTGGAGAGGAAGACATCCCAGGTGAGAGCCACATATGCCACCAGGTGGCGCCATCAGCACAGAACAACCTGGGGGCCGTCCCCTGGCCAGAGGGGAAGGAGGGACAGCATTAGTGCAAGACCTTCAAGCTCTGGTGCCTGCACCCAAGACCCTCCAGTGATTAGCCTCCTGGTCCGTGCTGGTCTCTCCCAGGGACACAGCTGTACCAGGGCCTAAACCTAACAAGGCCTTGGCACATGGTAAACATGGAATAAAGGTTGAAAAACAATGCCATCTTTGTTTTTTTCAGACCTTTAGGATTATTTTCATTGTGGCAGGCACTTGGGAGGGGGTGTAGCTCCTTGCTGCCTCCTCCCAACAGAGTTATCGAGGAAAGTCTTATCTAACTCTTAGTATTTTGTCAGTAGGAAAACCCTGGACTCTGGTCCCCTCGGAGACTCCAAGCAGCCCACTTACTCTGTTTCTCTCCATCACTAAGTGAAGGTTGTAATACCAGCCCCACTGGGAGAATCAAATGAATCACAGGAGAGCATAGTGATTAAAAGTGCAGCCAAGGAGCTCAAGCCCTTGTTCCACAGCTTACTAGCTGTGTGGCTTTAGGCAAGTGGCTTACTGTCTCTGAACTTCAGCTCCCTCCTCTGTAAAATAGGGCCAGTAATAACACCCACCCACACGAGGGTTCTGTAAGGACTGAAGTAGTCAGTACATGAAAAGCCTTTAGAACTGTGTCTGTCATGAAAGAAATACTTCATAAACAGGTGAAAATCAGGGCAGCTTGAACTGAGAAGGGACTTTAGAGACTGGCCAGGCCAGCCTTCCAGGCCGGGCAGCAGTCTCCCACCTCGTGCAGGGCAGATGGCCTCCAGATGGGTTTGCACACCTCCAGTAACAGAGAGCTCAGTGCAGCCTGGGGAGGAAACCAAAGGAGACGCCACAGCTTCTGAGCATCAGAGCCAAACACAGCCAGGCCAGGGGCCTCGCCTCGCTTGCTCACTCACCCTTGCTCACTTGGGGCAGTTGGAAATCCTATCTGGGGATTCTGTTTTCCTCTGGAGATGAGGAACATCTTGAGGGCAAAACTATGACTAAAGTCTGCCTGGCACACAGTAGGCTCTTAAGTGTACAGAGGCCAGCAATTGCGGTCCAGTTTGGAAAGTTTTAATTTTTGTGTGGACAAGGTGTCTTAGGACTGCAGGGGACATGTGTGCTCTCCCATTTCCTCCTCCTTCACAACTGCCACCTCCTCCATGAAGTCCTCCTGGGCACCCCCTACCCCCTCCACCCCAAGTAATTTGTTTCTTCCCTTACCTCCCTCTTTGCTCTGTACACACTTCTACCAGTGAGGTGGGCTGGAGCAGTGAGCAGGAGCCATCCTCAGAGTCGCTTCCCCTGGACACATTTCTTAGTTGTGTGGTCTTGGGCAAATTTTATTTTAACCTCCCTGTGCCTCAATGTCCTTATCTGTAAAATGGAAGTGATCATAGTACCTACCTTATGGGATTGCAGTGAGGATTAAATTGATGTGTAGATTAAAATCATCCTGGACAGTGTCTGGTGTTGATTAATGGCTCTGAACTGTTATTTGATGCTTAACTGTGCTGATTATTCCTCTCCCACCAATACATGGGCCCCTCAAAGGCGAGGTCTTTCACTTCTGCATCCTTCTGCTGAGGCCAGTGCCTGGTGCAGAACAGGCACTCAGCAAAATGTGAAGGGGTGGATGGATGCGTGGACGGATGAGTAAATGGACCGACGGATGAATGGATGGACGGATGGATGGATAGATGGATGGACAGGCGGACAGATGACTGGATCAGAGTAAGAGCTGAAATGCGCTGTCTCCAGGGCCCTCGCCTGCAGACTCAGCTGTGGGCGCCTGGCCCAAAGGCTGCAAAGCCCGGGGCTGCCCACGGGAGATGCCAACAGGGCCTCGTGTCCTCTGCTCTTCCTTTCACCCGCTTATTCGTAGGTCCCGCCCAGGACAGGGGAGGAAAAGAGTTGATGAGCAAAGTCCAGCAAGTTCACTGGTGAAAGGAGGTGGAGAATTTTGAAGAAAATGAGATTTCTGAATGTGTTGCGGTTTCATTTCCATCAACCTGGTCCCTGAGGCGCTGACAGTACAGCCTGGGCCCACTGAGTCTGTGCGGAGTGTCGGTGCCTGCCTCTCCCCAGGAGGCTGTGTGGCTTCAGAGCATCTGGGAAACTCTATAATGACCCAAGACCCCCGCCACTTCGTTTCAAGTCACGTATGTGCTCTAGAGCCCAGGAGCCTGAATGGGGAGGGCGTGGGCCTCCTCCCGTCCCACCCTGGAGTCCCACCATCCCACTGAGGTCTGTTGGGAGCCTACTGTGTGCCAGGCTTGATGTTAGACACCCACCCTCACAGGAAGCCCAGGAGGAAGGCATTTTACCCCCATCTAATGCTCATTCATCCATCATTCGTGCACTGATACTTATCAAGCACATACTAGGTGTCGGCACTGTGCTGGGCTCAGGGGAGTTAGGGGTGAAGAAGACAAAACAGGAGGCCCTAGGCAGGTAAGAGGCTGTGGGCTGGACCCAGGCCCAGAGGCGGCAAAGCTCCCGAGGCTCTGGGTGTGCAGATCTGGAGCATGGGCTGCACCGTTAGGGACGAGGGGGCAGCAGCCCGGGAGCAGACAGGCAGGCGTGGAGGCAGAGCCAGGTCCATGTTCCAAGGCAGCCTGGCACTCAGCTGCCTCCCGATGCCAAGTCATAAAGAGACTCCCGGAGGCGCAGACCGATGCCTTTCTAATGCTCCCTCCGTGCGTGGAGGCATTAACATGACGTCTATCACCATGGCATCGAGGTGCTTAGACAACCTGCTACCCCCAGGAGCTCGGAAACAGCGTGAAGCAGATTATCTGTGTCTCGCTGTGACATATGCGATCATATATCACTGTGATGGATCAACAGTCAATACCACTGGGGTCCCCGCCACCCCCCAGCCAGTAGGAAACGTCTCGTGTTCATACGTCTTCCTCACCTGGTGGGCGGGCCCTGCTCCTGCTTGCGGTCCTCCTGGCACTCCTGGAGTTGGTGGGAAACCTCATCTGGCTTTCACTGTGTGCAAAGTGGCCAAAGGAAGAGCATTCGGACGGAGGGTGGAACCTGGAACCTGTCCTGCCATCACTGGGGGCCACGTCAAGGGTAGGGTGAGAGGCTCCGGCTTCACACACCTGGGCATTAAATGCCCGCCCCAAGTACCTGCCCCGATCTTAGGCAAGTTGCTTTGTCTCTTGGGGGCATAGTTTGTACAATGGGGATAATAATCTTTATCTAGAGGGTTGAAGGGCACTGATGGAGGAAGGAGGGGACGTGCTCGGCTTGTGTGGAAACCCACCACCTGCCATTCACCGCAGCTCCCTCCACATGCCAGCTGCCTCCTCAACACCACCCCAGACCCCTTCCCTCTGCCGCTGCAGACACACAGGCAGACATCTGTCCCCCACGCCATCCAGCGTTCCCCGGTGCTGGGCTCTGGAGTGCCAGGGCTGAACAGCTCCCAGTCTGCTGGCGAAAGAGGCCCAGTTGGCAAATAATTACCCTTTTACGTTGGTGCCTGTGGAAGTGAGGACAGGGGCTGTGGTCCGAGCCAGATGGGGAAGCAATTCATGTGTCTCCTGGTGGGGGAGGGGATGAATGCAAATTTAGGGAAGCTGCAGGGAGGAAAGACATTTGAGGTGGGCCTGAGAGGAGGCATTCGCTGGGCCTCTGCCGGGGTCCCTCGGTGGCCGTCGCTGGGCTGAGACGGGTGGCTGGCTTTTGGGCACCACGTAAAGCTGGGAGCCTGTGGCTCCTGCCCTCACCCCGACTGCCTGCCCCTCCCCATTCTCCCAACCACTTCCGCCCCCACCCAAAACCCTGCTCTCTGAGGAGCACGTTCATCAAGAGGCTCCTGGGTCTCTCAGAGGGGAAGTTTTTGTGAATGTGGTTTTTTTTTTTTTTAAAGTTTCAGATGTGAGCAGCTAAACCAGCCCTGGGGTTACCCGTGGGAATCCTGGGGCCCCTCTGTCACCAGGGCTTCTGGACGGGCTGCCAGCTGGACAGGGGCCGAGGAGGGGAGATACCCCACCGGGTTCTTCTCCTGGACCAGTGTGAACCCCGATCCCTCACCTGGCGCCCACCAGCCCGGGGCTGTTCCCACTGCTTGCGCGGAAAGTCCGGAGTTACTGAGGGGATGAGGCAGCCAAGGGAGGCCTTGAGGAAGCAGAAGGGCGGCCAGGGAGGAGCTTGGTGGGGAGGCGAAGGGGAACTGTGGCTGCCAGCAGGCTGTCCCCTCCTGTGAGCTGAAGAGGAAGGAGGGACACTGACCGGAGGCCAGGATGGAGAGCTGGCCTCCATGGTGGTGTGCCCCGCCGGGCCCCCACTTGGCCCCCCGACTCCTGGGCTTGTTCCTGCTCCCCTGGGCCCTGCAGCTCGCAGGTACGCGGTCTCCCTTCTTCTCGCGTGCTCTCTGGCTCACACACATCAGAGCCACTTTCATCCGCCGGGCGGCTAATTCCCGGGACCTGTCTCTGGTGATTTGCTGGTTGCGTTTGAACATTGCAGACTTCACAGGGGAAGCCTTCAGGGACCAGGAGATGTTTAGCTAATGCCTTGCCAAGATGGCTTTTGAAGAGGCGGGGGCAGTGTTCCTCCCTCGCGGCTGGAACAGCCTCCCTCCCAGCACAGCCTGACCTCCTGGCCCTTCAACAAGGTGGGTGGGCGTTGCTGCAGGAGGCATTGGGTTGGAGGCATTGGGTTAGATGCGGGATCACTGAGCAGGGACAGCTCTCCCCCAAGGCATCTTATGGCCAAGCAAGCGGTGTTGTGGCCCATGTTAGCCAGGGGACAGGAGGGAGGCCAGCCGCTGGCCATGGGGGCACTGGGCTGGGGGCAAGAACTGCCAGAGAGGGTGACCTCCCACTTCCTGAAATACAACCAGAGGCCACAGCTTTACTTTCTGGGGGCCAATGCTGCACCCCTTCCCTGGTCCCTATTCCCTCTCAGAAGCTGGCTGACCTGGATCTAAGCCAGGCCCTGGGATTGGTGGCCTTGGGGTGAGTTCATCTAGGCCAGAGAACCCCGAGAAGTGCCCCTCACCAGGGCTGCCCACCCTGAAGTCCCTGAGTCTCAGCCTCACCTGGGCAGTGCCAACCGTCTTGTGATCCCAGAATCCCCCCACCTGCGGTGCAGGCTGGGTGCCTTCCTTCTTCTTCCAGGAGCTGTCCCCCAACCTCTGCCTCCCCTTTATACCATGAACAGTAACAGCTATTCTTATTATCATGAATTAGCCTCTATGAGCACGTAAGCTGGCTTCACACACGCTCAGCCTCCTCCAGGCACCCTTGGGAATCCGTCCCCACTAGCACCACTTAAGAACAGGAAATTGAGGCCCAGAGAGGCCATGTAGCTTGCTCAAGGCCTACAGGGTGAGTAGAGGTCAAGTTCAGACCCGAGTGAGCCTGAACCTCGAGCCAGGACCCTTGATACCCGGGACTCTTCTCATCTTTCTTTGTAAAGAACATCCTTCACAGAAAAATCTATACCCTTAGTGAGGCAAGACCTGGCTGTGTGGTACCTGCCGCAGGCCTCAGGGGCCAGACCCCTTTCCATATCATCTCCTTTAATATTGCGCACCTTGCATTCCCCCTCCTGCCCCACTAGAGATAAGGATGCAAAGACGGCCTGAGGAAACGCACTTTGATGGTGACAATGCTTTGGAACTCTTACTCATTTTTAGCTTAATTTCCCCCTAGTTCCCATCATTTCTTTTCATGTGGTCCCTCTTCCCCAAAAGGGACCTGGCTCATCCCGGTAACTGAGAGGAAGAGACTTTGCGGGCTGCACTTTTGTAACTGTCTTAATTGCAAACAAACAACAGATTTTTTCCCCCCAGTATTGCAACAAACACTATACAAAAGAGAAATTCTGCTCTTTCACAAGAGGTGGAAACACCTTGCGGTCTCCTAGAACCTCTTGGATCAGCAGACAGCACCCCATTATTCCTAGTCCCTCCTCTGTGGGTGCCATGCCCCTCCCCACCCTCTTATCTCTGAGCTTTGAGGCTTTGGTAGAAGGAATCCTGCCTCTCCCACGTCCCCCGACCTCCCCTGACCTCACCCATCAGCCTAGTGCAACCAGCTCCATCGACCGCCAGCACCAAGACCCAGCTTGCAGCCCTCAACCATGTCCACAGGCGTCCTGGGGAGCATCCTCACTGAAGCCGGGGCTCAATGCATGATGCCAGGTTGTGTGCAGGCCACGAGCATTCAGCCTGAGTTTGAATCTGAGCTCTGTGACTCACCCTGGGCCTCTGGGCAGGTTCTTAATGTTGCTGTGCCTCAACGGCCTCATGTGTTAAATGGATGTGATCGTAGTGCCCGCCTGGTAACACATCCTGAGACTGAGTGGCTAGGGCACGTGGTTAGGACTCAGGGAATGTCAGCCACCTGCCAGCCTAGCAGAGCCAACGGAAGTGCAAGATTCAGTTGGCTGGCTCAACATCTTGGGGATCCCACAGGCTCTGTGGGGTCACTCTGACCTTTCCAGGGGTCTCCGGCCCACTCTGGGATCTAATCTCAGGACTTTTCTTGCTCCCAACCATCCTCTCCCTACTCTCCTCTGGTCTCTTGAGCCCTCAAAGGGTCTGGCGGCCACCTATGTTCTCATGGGCAACGGCTCTCCCCCAGAAGTGAATCTTCTGAGCTTGAGGCTCTGCTTTCCCAGGAGCAGCTGCGCACCTGCTCTAGCCCTGTTTCCACCAGGCCTCAGTCACCTCCATAGGCTTTGGGGCCACACAGACTATGTTCAAGTCCTGCCTTTGTCTATTGACTGCTGTGTGACCTCAGGCAAGTTACTTAACCTTTCTGAACCTTGATGTCCTTAACAAATGTCAGTCTCCTTTCCCTTCCTGGCCTTTTCAGAACTCTGGGCTATATTTATTTCTCAAATATCCATTGAAGTGGACCAGTTCTAGGCACTGGTGGGGAACTGGTGGTGAACAAGCCACAGCCCCTACTCTCAGCCTGGTGGAAACTGTGAGACTCACCCACAGAACACAACCCAAGGCAAGAGTTCCCCATGCAGGTTTGCCTCCCCTCCCCCGTTTGCTTTGGACCCAGGTGTCACCACTCCCTTTGTTGTCCAAAAGATGTTCAGGAGCCTGCTGCCTCCCCTCCTGCAGCTCCAGGCCTCTGTCAGGACTGGCCTCTGCTTTTCATCTTTGTCTAATCCCAATAAAGAGCTTTCGAGGCAGGCGGAGGAGAAGCACCTCTCTGCTGGAGGTGGGCAGGGGGAGTATTGGAGGGGGAGGGGGGGCGGAGGCGGAGCAGGTGGGTGGGTGGCAGGCACTGCATGAATAAAGGCTGGGAGGCCAGAAGGCAGAGCCGGGGGCGGGAATGGTGAGAGGTTCAGTTTGACTGGAGAGGAGCGTCTCTTAGCAGAGCTGTGGGAGACCATTCGCACTGGGATATAATTCCCCGTGAATTATAAATGCCTTCAGGTAGGGGTTGAGATGCCATCCCAATAGGTCCCATTGTCATTGCTTTCTCTTTTTAAATTGTGAAATATAATACATGCACAGAGAAGTGCAATAAATATTATAAAACAAAGGCCTGTGTGTCTACCTCTAGGCAAGAAAGAGAGCATTCGTGTGCCCCAAAGCCCCTGGTCCCCACCCCAAGACTGTCCCTCTCCCCTCAGAGGCACCACCATTCCTCAATTTAAGGCAATGGCTTCATGGTACTTCCTTATACTTTTATCCTTAATTTGCATCCCTAAACAATATAGATTAGTCTGGCTTATTTTTGGACTTTGTGTAATCAGAATGACACTGTGCATGTTCTTTGTGACCTGCTTCTTTCACTCAACATTATGTTCTTGAAAATATATCCTGTTGACAGTGTGGTTGAAGTTTGTTTATTTCCATTGCTGAGGAGCAGGTGTTGCAAACCCTGGCCCATGAGGTTAATCCAGCCCACTGCCTTTTTGTACGTCCTGCGAGTTATTAATGGTTTTTATATTTTTTTAATGGTTGGCAAAAAATCAGAAAAAGAATACATATTTCACGGCATGTGAAAATTATACAATAAAGTCAGCCCTCCGTATCCGCCGGATCTTCATCTGCAGATTCAGTCAACCGTGGATCGGAAATATTTGGAAAAAAGTTTTTTTCAGAAAATTCCAAAACGCAAAACTTGAATTTGCAGTGCACGAGGAAACCCTGTACACAGTATTTACAGCAACTCACATTGCACTCACATTGTGTTAGGTATTGTAAGTAATCTAGAGATGATTGGAAGTGCAGTTGACCCTTGGACAACGTGACTTTAAACTGGCAGGTACGTTCACACGTGGATATTTTTCAATAGTAACTACTACAGTGCTACACGGTTGGTTGAATCAGAGGATGTGGAACCGTGGATACCAAGGGCCGACTGTAAAGTTATACTTGGATTTTCGACTGTGCGGGGGGTCGGTGCGCCTAACCACCTCATTGTTCAAGGTCAACTGTACATAGGAATCCTATGCCATTGTATATAAAGGACTTGAGCATCTGTGGATTTTGGTATCTGTGATGGATCCTGGAACCAATCCCCCGTGGATACCAAGTGATGACTATATTCACATTTCCACGTCCATAAATAAAGTTTTATTGGAACAGAGCCATGCGTATCCATTCATAGCTCATCGATGACTGCTTTTGCCCCACAACAGCAGAGTTGAGTAGCTGTGATGCAGACCATATGGCTCGCAAAGCGTAAAATATTTACTATCCGGCCCTTTACAGAACACTTTTGTCAACCCCTGCTGTGGAGTGTCCTGTTGAATGAATGTACTGCCTTCTATTTAGTTATGATTGACGTTCCAGGTGTTCCCGTCTATGGCTGTGAACACGCACGTGTGGTCTCAGGCACACGTGTGTTTGGTGCCTCGAGGGGATATGTTCCCATTAAGGCTGCTGCTCTCCGTGCCATCTGCCCCCCTGTGTGGACAGTGAGCTGCTAGAGGGCAGAACATGTGTGGACTTACTTGGCTTCAAATCCTTGACTCCCAGCACAGTGCCTGGTACCCAGGGGGTGCCTGGGAAATACGAACAATAGCAGGATGAATTCCACTCCTGGCCAGACAACCCCAGGAGTTCTGAGCAGGGTGGAGACGTGATGCCCCCAGGAGAGGTGCCTGGGGTCCAGGGTGTGGTCCTGGTGTGAGGTGTGGCTGGGTGAGCCTCCTGCCCTCCCTGAGCCTTGGGCTCCTCTCCGCCCAGGTGGAGCAGCAGGACTGCCGTGAGGGAGGGAGTGGACAGGAGCGCTGGGTAAACATGAGCCCGGAAGCAGGATCTGACCCTCACCTGCTTCCTTGCTTGTTGTGGGTCTAGCTGGGGCCTCAGGATAGGGGGAGTGCAGGTGTCAGGCACTGGGGTGGGGCCAAAGCCAGAGGAAGGGAAGAGGGTGATTAGGTGAGCCTCCAGGTGGAGGGAGAGGAAGTCGGTGTGAAATTGGCAGGTGGAGCGCCTGGCTTCCTGGCAAGGACAGTTTGACCTGCCTGGGTTTGAGTCCTAGAAGACTTTGGCCAAGTGACCTGACCACTCTGAGCCCCACTTCTCTGTCACAGTGATCAGTACCATCCTATGTAAGCCTCTTGCCAGTGGCAACAGGAGGACACATCCAGGACCACCGAAGGCCCCAGCGCATGTCAACTGGGACCTCTCAGGGAGGCACTGTGGGCCTTGCCCATGGGGACAGGCTGCCTGGAGGAGGTGGTGGGCCTGGTGGGTATCTGCTCCCACCCCCCGACTCCCTCCCCCCACCAAGACTGTGTGGGCTGTGGTGGAGACAGGGTAGGGCCAGAGCTGCAGCCCCTTTGAGGCTCTGGGCCTGGTCCCTGCTTGCCACTGATGGGCCGGTTTGCCGGGGAGGTGGCATCAAATGGGTGCAGCCCAAGCCCAGGCGCAGGGGAGGCCTCCCATCAGGCAGTGCGTCCTCACACAGACTGGGGAGGCTCTCACCACGGTGCTGGTCATGGGCCCAGGGACACATTTCTGAAGGCAAGTTCATACTTGGCAACCCATATCAAAATTTAGAACATGCATACCCTTTATTGGTGGGACTTCCCTTTAACACTAGACTATGAGTTCCTTGGGTTAAGGAGCTTTTTGTTGTATTAACAGTGTATTTCAAGCACATTGTCTGGTGTATAGTAGGTGCTCAATAAATATTTGGAGAATGAAAAAAATTAAAAATTAACATGCAGACCCTTTGAACCAGCAACTCCCCTTCTCAGACCTGTCCTAAGGAGCTGAGGCCCAGGAGACAGCGTGTGTATATAAAATAGCCTCCCCGGGGTGAATGGAGCTCAGCCGCAGACTCACGGCCATCATCTGGTTCTTGCCGCAGAGTATTTAGATAAGGCCCTCTCCCCTCGCCCTGGGCTACCCTTTCCTCCCAGGCTCCTGCTCCCCTCTCCCATACCCCACTTTTGAGCCATGCTGGGTGACTGCCTGGGTAAGTTGTAACTCCTGCTGCTCCCTTTGGCTGGAAGGTGTCCTCTTACTTGCTTCGCTGGTGACTACAACCTCTTAGTCAAAGTTGAACTCTGGTACTTTCTCGATGGTGCCCTTTCTGGTCCATTCTCTCAGCCCATGACAAAGCCAGCCTTGCTCCCCGGGGTGTTCACCTGTGGTTCTGAATGTGCAGGAGCTCAGAGGTGTGGGGCAAGACCAAGCTCACCTGGAGCAGGCGAGAGTACAGACAGCCGAGGAACAAGTACCCAACCTTAAGAGGTGCATTGTGTAAGAATCACCAGAGAGAGAAGGTGTAGGCTGGGAGAGGAAGGTGTCTGCAGGGTCAGGGCCAAGACGAGGAAGAGCAGGAGCCACAGCTTTGCCACCAGGGTCTTCGCTGACCTCCTGGGTGGAAAGCATCAAGGGTTGGGAGGGGAGAGGGCGGGATGGGAGGGAAGGACCAGACTGGCAGATTGGAGGATATGAAAGGGGAAGGAGAGGAGGATGGAGGGTAATTGAGTGATTTTTTGCTCGGAGGGTATAAGATCTTTGGGGAGGTAGGGATTTAAGAGAAGTCAGGATAAAAGTGATCTGGCGAAAGCGTCCACAGGAAGGAGTTAGTATGTTGACAGCCAGGAGTGTTTATTATTGACACAACATTGTAAACTGACTATATTTCAATAAATGAAATTTAAAAAAAGAGGCTGGGGGCCAGAGGGGGTTGGAATCCCACAGAACAAGTCGAGTCACCAATGCAAGGGTTTTAGGCGGCTAAGGAAGACTGGGCCTCTGCAATGTTTCTCTTGTCATCTTCCTAACATGACATGTGATCATGTCACTTCCCAATTTAGGAGCGCACAGAGGCTCCCTACGTTTCCGGGACAAACTTCAACGCCCCCACCTTCCCCAGCCCCCACCCCAAACCCTTTCTTTCAACTCCACTGTTGCTCTGGAGTCTCCCACCTCCATGTCCTGTTTCCAGACTTGTAGAAGCTTCTTCCAATAGCTTTCTTGTGCTTAAAGCCCCACCTGCGACCCTCCGCATAATCCTGGCTGCATCCTACTCTTCCTTCAAACTTCATCTTGGGGAAGAAAGATCAAAATGTTCACAGCTGTGACGTCGGGGGCGGGGGGTGGCGGGCAGGGATGCAGAACTACACATAGCTTGACGTCCTTCTTGATCCTTTGCTGTGGTTTCTAGAATTTCTACAGTGAGCATGTTTCACTTTTATAGTGGGGAGTGCGCCCTGAAGAATTATAGATTTAAAAAACAAAGTGCCAGCTCCAAGGATCTCCTCCCCACAAAGCCCCTGCCCTGTCCAGCTGGGCTGGGTCCCCTCCACTGGGTTCCTGTCGTCCAGAGACTTCCCTTTCAGCTTCATCGGTCACCTCCCTTCCTGGGGGGCAGTGGCACTTTCGGGGGGCACACACTCCTTGCTGAAGGGGGCGTCCTGGTGGGGTCTGACCCCCTCACTCCATCTCTCCCACCCCCATTCAGAGACAAGGAGCAGGACCTCACGCCACCTGTTGGCCGTATCACACCTCCACCCCATCCGGACACCCTTCTTTGAAGGTGAGCTGGATGTAAAGGAAGAAACCGCGTCCCTGCTGCCCCAGGCCACACCCTCAAACAAGTTTCAAAGTTTGAGCAACTTGTCTTCCAAAATAGGCTAAAAGGAAGGCGACTACTGTAAAAACACCAGTCAACACTCGTGGAGATTACAGAGTTCTGAGACCAAACACTTGACATTCTGCACCTGGTTAGTTAGTGTCCCCACATGGCCACTGTGCACCCAGGGTCCTAGTCTGGAGGCATGAGAACCGGATGCAGGCAAGGCTGTGGAAATGCTCCACCCCCACCCCACACCCTAGGCAAGCCACATCCGTGAGCATCTTTGTAATTTGGAGGTGTTGAAAGATGTGACAGCCAGTCTGATGGCAGTGTTCCGAGGGCATCAGCACTAAAATCTCCAGAATGCACATGCTCTGTTCAAAGGTTGCCTTCCAACGCTTCACGCTTCTCCCTAATCAGCTGCTTGGCCACGCACCACCCGTTGTGTTTGATGCCTGTGTCCTGAAGGGCTCACCTGTCTTTCTGTGGCATCCTGGGATTGATGCTCAGGCAAATGGCTGGAGTCCTGTGATAAAACCAGCAGCCCCGCATCTGTGTCTTTTCAGCAGCCCTTCAGAAGGGCCTTGAAAAAAAGGCACACCTCTGAGAGATGCCAGAATTAAATTGGAGGGCAAAACTCCGTGCCTAAAATAAAGACCGTGGGAACTGCTTTCTTCTGTAGCTGGAGAATCAAAGTGTTTTCATTTAAAATCTACCTAAGTTGGAATGGATACCTTTGATCACCACCTCTGGGCTCTCATGCCCTTGGCTCCATGCCATGGAAGGGATTGAGTTCCAGGCTGAGGGGGAAGCTGGGGCCAGGGCCTGGCTGGGGAGTTGATGGTGAGAGAAGCAGTGGGTGGGCCAGGGCGGGTGGAGAGCGTGGGGAGGGAGGGGAGTGATGGGGAGGGTGCCAGATTCTTGGGGGTGAAGGGGATGTCATCGCTGCAGGGAGGGACTCTGGCTGGCCCTCTTTGGACGCTTGGCTGGCCCCGCCACAGGACCAGTCTTACAGGGCTCATGAGGCCGCTGGCTTCCACTTTGGGAGCCACAAGCTTTTGAACTGGATGACAGTAGCAGTCCCCCTAACGCTGCAGGCTGCGTTCAGAGTACCACCATCCTCCGACCCCCGTGGGCTGCCAGATGCATCTGTCTGCCTATTAGATGGCCCAAATTTAGGGGAATGGCCTCTGAATTTTTGGCTCCCTTTAAAAGAGGGTGGCTCTTTCATTTAAGAAGTTTTTTTTCCCCTTGCTTGCTTTTAGATTGTTAAATTATAGTCTAGAAGAATGGTTAAGCTGTGGGGTTATGGGCTCAAAGAGACCCAGCTTAAAATCCCTTCTCCATCACTACTAACTACTGTGCTTATTGGGCAAAACTTTTCCTTCTCTGAGCCTCAGTTTTCTCATCTGCAAAAGGGAACACGCCCAGTGGAGGTTAGAACTCTGGTCATCCACAGTGATGCCTCAGGGTCTGTGCTGTACAGGCGGAACCACGTGCCAGGAACAGCTCAGGGAGGTAGCCAGCGAGTCCCACAGACCCAGAGGGTGACCCCACTGCCCAGGGAAAGGAAGGGAACAGGAGGGCACTCAGAGCAGCGGGAATAGTGTGCACAAAGGCTCAAGAACCTGGGAGGCCTGGCGTTTGTCAGGGAGGGAGGGAGGGAGGACCAAGGGCAGCTAAGCCAGGCTACGTGGGGCCTGGATGTGTGGACTGGATCCCCCAGGCCAGGGACTTTCAAAATTTTTAACAGTGGCCCGAAGTTAAGGGATGCACTTTGTAGTGTGACCCTGTCTGAACCCAGTTATATGAATATAACAAAGCAGGAGGTCACAGAACAGCGCCCTTACTACAAATGAAATGCTCCATGTGCTATTTTTTTTAACTGCATGTCTTGACCCTGTAAACTGATTTCAGACTCCTTCCTGCGCCTCTCTGGTGGGGCGCCCAAGCTGGGTCAGGCAGGGCAGAAGCAGGATGGCTTGTAGATCCCTGGGGGGCAGTGCCAGGCAGGCCTGGCTGGAGAGGAGAAGACGCTGGATTCTGGAGCAGTGGAGGTGGGCAAGGAGGGTGTTGTGCTGGGGGTGGGCACCCCGCCCACACTCAGTCAATTTTCTTGATTGCAAATCCCTCCCCCAAGGGGCTCAGCATGGGGTCCCTGGGCCCAAGGTGGGAGTGAGACACCTCCAACCAGCTTGCAAACCCACAGTTCAAGCGCCCACAGATTCAAAAGAAGAACCGGAAAAGAAAAGAATCAGGCATCAGCGGATGGTAGATAAAGTCTTTCCCAACAAGGGCGGCAAAGGAGCCGGTAGGGAAGCGCAGGAGGAGGCTGCTGGCAGGGAGGGCTCTGCTGGCTCAGATCCCCTGCTGGCTGACACAGGGCTCAGATCCCCGCCCAGGCACGAGAGAGCCTTGCCTTTGCCTCTCGAAGTCAGGCAAACCCCAGGGCACCGCCCTCTCCCCAAGGTCCAGCCCAGCGCAGGGCCCGAGGTGTTAGGTTGTGGCAGGGAGCAGGAATCCTCCGGGTCCTGTCATGCCCAGAGGCTACCCGGTGCCAAGATGCCCTGTGCCATAGCCCTGTCACTTACATGGGCAGAAGAGTCAGGCTGGCATTTGCCTTTCCAGACTCACGGTGAAAACTTAGGACTGGTCCGACTTTCTTGCCTCCCTGTCTCTGGGGAAAGGCAGCCTGGTCCTGGGGCAGGCATGCTGTGTTCTTGGCCCCATTTTATCTCATGACAGCTGGTAAGGTTGGCACTGTTCTCCCCTTGTTGCAGAGAAGGCATCGAGGTTCAGAGAAGTAAAGTGATTTGCCCAAGTTTGCACAGCTTTTAATGACAGAGTCAGGATCTGAACCAATGCCTGGTGCCTCCAGAAGCTGGACTTCTCCCAGGCACCCCCGCCCCCATTTCTGGCCAGGCCCCAGGCTTCCTAGCAGTCCCTGGAGCTGCCAGTAAGTGAGGGACAGAGGACGTGCCATCCCTGAAAACTCCATCTCCTGCAGAGTGGGGGTGGGCAGGGCTAAGTGGTGGGAGCCTGTGCTGCCCAGTGCAACCATCTGTGCTTGTAGTTGTGTGTGTGTGTGGTGGGGGTGGCATGAGGAGAGGCCTCGGAGGTGCATAACAGGCAGCCAAGCGCTTCACCAGGGCTGGGCTGGGGTGGCCCTGGGGAGCAGGGACTCCCAGACACCAGGCTGCAACTGTTTCCCAATCCCTCTCTGGCTGGCCCTGCTCCCAGCCTCCTCCCACAGGGGCCAGGGACCTCATCCAGCAGGGGCGCCCTCCCCTTCTCAGCCCTGCACCCTCCACACTGACACAAGCTCACAATTCTCCCATCCAGAAAATCTCCCCCTGGACCTGACCTTCAAATTTTCCCCGCACCTCCCACGACCTCATTTCCTTTCATACCTGCATCGGAAAGAGAGCCACCCCTAGCCCCTTCTCTCTCCTGCCACCAATCTGTCCCTCCTGCAGAAAACACTCCAGTCTCCTTGGAGTGCTTGCCTGTCTGTGCCTGTCCGGGCCTAGGCTTCACAGGGATGCAGGCACATCCTGGAGAATTATCCCAAAGCAACCTCTGGGCATGGGGGAGATGCCTCTGCGCCTGGAGCTGCTTCAGCCACTCCGAGCAAGTCAGAGTCCTGCGGTCACTTACGGTCGCAGATGAGACCTAGTTCTTCAAGTCTCTAACCCTAAGTCACAGCCAGGATTTGGAACTGATTGACACTGAGCCCATTCCAAAGCCATCGGGGGTGAGAGTAAGGGGCGAGGGCCCTCTTCTCTCCTTCCCCCCTCAGATCCCGGCTTCAGGCCTCCCCACATGTCAGCCAGGTGGTGGCAGGTGGCCAGGAGGAGGGGGAACAGGCAGAGAAGCCCTGCCTGCAGACACTGGCCCTGTCTCTGTGCGCTTGCAGGGTGTGGCGTAGACTCCCTGGGGCAATTTCATGTCACTCGGGGGCCACTCCTGTGGTTCTCCCTCCTGCCATGGCTCCAGGAATCCAGGGTCCACTCCAGTCCTCTTCCCTGGGCTGTTTGCCCCTCTTGCCAGCCCATGAATCTAAGAGAAACCCCAGGCCGGCTCACTCTGCCACTTGTCCCTTGGGACACACTCCTTTGCCTGAACTAGGGGCAAAGCGTGATGCCACTGCCACAGGGCTTGAGACAGACACCAGCCACTGTGTTATCCCTGTGGCACTCAGGGGCATACTCCAAGCTCTGTGAGGGTCCCAAGGAAGCCCCTCTGCATCTAGGATGCGAATCAGGCCCCCAAGGCAGGCTGGATGCCCCAGCAGCTCTGTCCAAGCCCCTTTCACCCACGCTCTCTGGTCTGTGACTTCGTGTGTTCTTGAAGCCATGCAGCCACTTGTCAGCCTCCAACTGTGCAAGTTGACGCCTCCTACCAGGGGTCTGACGAACCCCTCTCTTTAGCATCTGACACCTACTGTGCCTGGTGCCACCAGGAGCACTCGCAGCCTTGTGCCGGTCACACTTGGCTGGGCTTGTCTCTGACTCCACTGCCTGGCCTGGGTACTGGCTTTTTTTCTTCCTTAGCACCGCCAGACAAACTGGGTTCCAATCCCAACTTTACCACTTAGGACCTCTGCAGCTTTGGACCTCTAAGACCCACTGTTTTTTTTCATCTGCAAAATAGGGTTGCAGCAGTTGCCTCATAGGTTTGTCATGGTGGTGTTTAGTTGACATAGGGCCTGTGTCACACCCAGCCAGAGTATGTTTTCTTTCCCCTCTGTTTTTGAGCCATTTCTAGCCTCACTGTGCATGTGTCCTGCTTTCAGTTCACTGATGACTTCCAGACCCCCAGGGCCTCACCACCCATCTCTCATCTCCCGAGTCAGAATCAGTGATTCTCTCCCCACCAGCCCTCCCACCTCAAGCTCCCTCTGTTTCCCTGTTAGACTGGGACACTGCCCTGGCAGGGAGCCCCTCCAGGCCTCGAACGAGGCCTGTGATCTAACTGGTACTCCTAAATGTTTGTTGGAGGTGCAAACAAATGGTAGCAGAAAAGAATTCGTGGACTTGGAAATTACTCTGCACCTGTCTGTAGCACTGAGCCTTAACTGGGGGATGCTTCTAGGCGGCAGCCAACTGGAGCAGCCTGCACCCCAGATGGGGTCTCTCGGAGGCACAGGTCCAGGAGAGGGGTGGGAGCTGGGCTGCTGTGGTCCAGGCTCCGGGGTGCTGACGCCCCAGTGGAAGAAGGGACATGGAGGCTACATCACCAGGCCAGAACCTGATCGCCCTGCTGCATCAGCAGGCCGGCCCCCCTCCTCCTGGCCTTTGGCCTGCTGTCTCCTTGCTGATCCACAGAGACAGCCTCATCATTTCACTTTTTGGAGACGGCAATTTCACGCGAGCTCTGATGTTCTCTCTGTGGCAGACCTGAGCCAGGGCCATGCCTTTTCACCATCCTATCTGTCTGACCTTAAAATAATGAGTCACGGAAGAATACAGAACAATGGTCGTCTATTTTTATAGATTTCCCCAGAATTGTAAAGATCAGCTTAATTGCACTAGCAGGTTCCATCATTTTCTAGAAGGAAACCTCAGATGAGGATAATTTTTTAAGACAATTGGATGAATGTCTTCCTGCCAGAACAAACAGGAAGGTGGCCTCAAAGTGCCGACATGTCCAGCCTCCCGGGGCCTGGAGTGGCCTCTTAGGTACATGGGAAGAGGAGCCGGAGGGCCTGGAGGAGGGGAAGAGGCCTCCCCGCAGGCCCTGGCTCGGTGCTTTCCTGGTGCTTTTGGTTGGGTTCCAACCTCCCAACCCCCAGGAGGAAATAGCAGCCTGCACTGGTGTTTGCCTGGCTGCCTCGCTCAGTCCCTGGGAGAACCAAAGGGGAGGTGCGTAAAAGTTGGCAGGTGGTTCCCCATCTGAGCCCGGGGCCCGCAGTAGTCCTGGCCAGGTGAGGAGGTGGTGGTTCCAGGCCAAGGGGACAGCAGAGGTGGATGTAAGGGACTCGGGGGCTCATGCAACAGCTCCCTTCCTGCCACCTCTGCACCCCACCCTGCCCCTGCGGCACCTCACACCTCATCCCTGAATCAAAACTTCTTGTTTTATGACAAAACTAATATATTGTTATAGTTAAACAACCACCACCACCAGCCGGGAGATGTAAAGTGTGGTGTGAAGGACTCCCCCGCCCCACCCACCAGAGGGGAGCCCCAGGAGCCGGCTCAGTGCTTCCCCACACATGAGCATCACGGATGACAAAGCCAACCCGCTGTGACATCCAGACACGCTAGTCAATTCCCTGGAACTGTCACCAGCTTGAGATTTTGGGGGGAGGGGATCTCTTTAGTTGTTCAACAGGAAGCTCCAAATAGCAGTGTGGCCCAAGCTTGGCCAGACTGGCTGGTATGGAAGGCCATCTCCGTCCCCGTCCCCGAGTTCCCCACAGGGCCTGACCTCGCCTCACCTGGGGATCCAGCCCCCGGCTGAGCTGAAGAGTCCTGAGAAGAAGCCAGCCTGGCCTCCTGCCAGCCCCGCACTGTAGCGGGAGGCCCATGCCTCACTTCCCCAACCAAATAAATCTCTCTGCTCCCTCCGAGAGGCTCCATGATCTTCCCCCGATTAACAGCCTGGCCAGCATGTTCTTAGCTGCTCACAGCCGACCTCAATTTAGAACTGTCTGTGGTTTGGCTGCTGGAGAAGGAAGGTGCTGGGGCACAGGGCATATTGAAGCAGGGGGGCTGGGGAGGTGGCAGCTGCTGACCCAGCCCAGAATCTGACCAGCATCTCAGAGCCTGCAGGAGGCTGGGAGGCTCGGCCAGGCAGGCTGCTGTACTGGGGGCTTTCAGTTTTCCTAAGTGCTTCTGATGAGACGGGTGGCTGGAGGGGGTGGGGGTTGAAGACGGCTCCCACAGAACTGCCTTTGTAATAGTCACAGCCAAATGGCTGTGTAAAGAACACCTCTGCGTTGTCAGAAAACTGCTTATTATATTCTATAAAAACTTGACAAATCCTTCTCTGAGCTCAGATTCAGAGAAAGGTTAGTCTCTCCTGATTGATGCCTGCATGCCTCCTCCTTCAGGCTGGGGAGAGCCATGGGCAGACCTGCCTCCCTCTGTGTGTCTGTCTGTGCCAGGAAGTGCTTCTTCCTGCCAGGAAGGGTTTCTTTATTTTGTTTCCTGCCTCCTTCGTCTTTACTTCTCATCCTTCACCAGCTTTGAGTCGTCTCTGACCTGTGCCTTTATCCAGTATGGCTCCTTGGCCTTTAGGAAGGAATGGTTAGGAGTATGGGATCTGGAGTCTTCCAACCCTGGGCGGGGTTGCAGCTCCACTCCATACCTGCTGAGAAATTGAAAGCTAGCAGCTTGACCTCCCTGACCCTCGGACTCTTTTTCTTTGTAAAATGGAGCCCTGACACACTTTGTGTTGGAAGTGTTGGGAAACGTAGAGTCCTATGAGTAGAGGGCTCGGCACAACAGACACACACATTGAATGCATGGGAAGTGCGAGTGTGAGCCACGTCCTCAAGGGGAAGCAGGTGGGACTGAAGCAGCCCGCAGAGAGAGCTGCCACCCTCTCCTTTTCCTTCCCCCACAGGAGGGCAGTCGGTGACCCACACTGGCCTCCCCATTGTGGTCTCTCTGGCCAACAAGGCCGTTTCCTTCAGCTGCAGAATCACCTATCCATACATCCCCAAGTTCAAGAACTTCAGAGTCAGCTACTTTCATGTGGACCTCCAGGGCCAGAGGAGCTCTGAGGAGCAGACAGGCTGCACACTTCACCAGGGCAGAGAGAACAAGACCCACACCACAGTGTGTCAGGTCACCCCCAAGCTGCCTAACGCATCCGCCACCGGCACCTACTACTGCTCGGTCCACTGGCAGAACTCCAGCATCACAGGCAACGGTACCTTCATCCTGGTCAGAGGTGAGCTTCCTCTGTGGCTCTTTCCAGGACAAAGTGCCCAGAGGTTTCATCCAGCAGAGAGTTTGGGGCACAGGAGCTAAAGCGGGGAATGTTTGCCTCGTCTTTCAGCTTCAGCAAAACCGAGCAAAGCAATCTCGGGAGCCTCTGGCCACACAGATAGGTCGAGACATCCACCTTTGTGTGGGAAGGGCAGAGGCCTGGGGTGTGGCTCTAACTCTGGCCACCTCTGGCTGGTGACCTGAGGCCCACCCCTGGGGCAGGCCAGCACCTGTGAGGCCCAGTACAAACCTATCCCCTTCACCCTCACCACTCCTGCCCAAATGATCACTACTTCACACATGGAAAGGAGGAGGTCCCAGGAGATGAAATGACTCACCCAGGCCCCACAAGCACCTCTCAGTGGAGCCAGTGCACTGAGGCAGGGACACCTAAGAAGCAAAGGATGTGGTCCTTGCCCTGAACAAGAATCAAGACAGCAAAGACAGAAAGGAACTCAGCTAAGCGAGTGTGGGAATGAGGACCTCAGCAGAGGTGGGGTCTGGGGGTCCTTGCCGGGGAGGGTTGTAAGTGGGGTCCCGGGTAAAGGCCTAGGGTTGGAGGGTGGGGTGTGCCCCAGCCTCTCCCAGGTAACTAACCCCTCTGCTTCCTGGCTCACCACCCAGACACAGGGTACCAAGACCCCTCCCAGGGCCCACAGAAGCTCCTGCTCTTTTGTTTCGTTGGCTTCCTGACTGTCCTGAGCATCCTGGGCACGGCTCTGCTGCTCTGGAAGAAGGTAGGGGATGCACGCGCCTGCAACACCGCCCCCAGCCCACTCACCGTGGGCCCTGGGAGGGTGCCTGTGTTGGGTGTCCATCCTCCCTGTCCCCATGCTGGCTGGGCCTGTGCTGCTACCTGGTCACCACCAGGTCCCTTTTGATCTTGTTGCAAGAAACCAGGGCTCTTCAGCCTTTTCCAAGTCACGAGTCCCTCTGAGTATCTGGCGGAAGCCACAGGCCCACAGGTTTACCATTTCCAGGTCTTCAGATTAGGAGCCCCTGTCCCAGGTTCCCGGGATCCCCAGCCACCTAGAAGGAAGGAAGAAGCGTGTCCTCAGGGCTGCTGTGTGCCAGGCACCCTCCTCTGCCTGCTCTGGTTTATGTCCCGCTGGAACTCAGGAGGGAGGTTACATCCCACTTTGTAGCTCTGGAAAGTGAGGCTCAGAGAGCCATAACTTGCCCTCAGTATATTTTGTCCCCGCCCTGCTGCACTCCCAGTGATGGGAACAGGTGGGACAGCTCCCGACTTGCTCTCACTGGGCAGCCCCCGGGCTGGATCCTGGGCGTGGACACAGTAACTGAGCCTCAGGCAGGGGTGCTGAGGGGCTCACACCGGGCTTAGCTGTGTGACCACACTGGTGCCTTCCACGAGCACAAAGCATGGTGGGTGAGCGCAGAGAGGGGCCAGGGTGAGACCTTGACCCTGAGCCCCCACTTCAGCCCCTGCTCTGCAAAAAGTGGGTTGTAATGACTGGATCTCAGTGTCCTGTGAGGCCAGAGAGGCAGCTGGTGCAGAGTAGGTGCTCTGTCTTGGGGGGAAGACAGGAGGGGGCAAACCTTGGAGCCTCAGCTTGAGTTCCGATCCCAGCCCCTCCCCCTGCTGCATAGCCTGATGACCCCACCTTCTTCCTCCCCCTCCCTCTCATCTTCCCTCCTCTCCTTCCAGGAATAGCTGTTGAGTATCTAGAACGTGCCAGGCACTGGGCTAAGTGCCAGACACAGAGGAAAGCAAGACAGATGCAGGCCCTGCACTCTTGTCAATTTCACCCCTCTCTGAGTCTCAGTTTTCTCCTCCAGAAATGGGGATAAGGATAGATCCTTGCCCTCACCCAGAAAGGGTAGAAGAGACGTTTTGGAGGTACCAGATGGTGCCCCACTCACAGTAGGAGCATAATGAGTAGGTGCTTCCTGCTGTCCCCTCCTGCACTTGGGGGAGGAAGGGCTCGTGTGAGAGCCTGGCCTTGAAGGAGAGAGAACTTGGAAGGCCAGAAGCTACTGCTGGGTTAGCATTGCCAAAGTAGTCCCCAGAGCTCCCTGCAGCTGGATCCAAATTCAGATGTGGACCCTGTATTTGCCACCCCAGAATTGGATGGCCGAGGGTGGCTTGTTCCATCCCAGGCCAGCACAGTTTGAACCATGAGCTGAATGCAGGAACAGGGTATGCAGTGGGGGCCCCGGGTAAGAGATCAGGCCAGGCAGCTGGCACTGGGGCCCAGAGAAGGGGGCCAAGGAGGAAGAGGCACAGAGGGCCCTTGGAGCACATTTGATAAATGAATCAAAGCCGAGAGCGACTGACCCGGAAGAGGCAGAAGATTCCTGCCCTGAGAGTGGGTTCGAGGCCTCCTACCCAGCTTGGGGTCCAGGTTGGCTTCCCTGAGCAGGCAGCTGCCGACGCTGATCTGTCCTCATCCGGTCGGGGCTTCAGACACGGCAGGCTCTCCCTCCTCCATGGCACAGTCCTTCCTAGGTTCCAGGACTCCCTGGGTGGCCCTGTGCTGGGTCACCCACATTTTCGTGGCCTCTAAACATCAACACGTCCTGGGCCCCTTCCTCAGAGCTCTCCACGCCTGTCTATACCTTCCGTGGCTGCTCCTGCCCCTGGGATTGTATTCCCCACCCAGTGTTGCTGCCCAGGGCCCTCCTCAGGCTCCAGACCACGTTCACGCCGTATGGGCACCTACAGGCATCTGCTCCCACATTGTCCGAAGCAGCACTCGTCAGCCCCTCCAAGTCTCCCCCATCTTGGCACGTGGCACCACACCCCCTGGGTGCTCAGGCCAGAAGCTTTGGTGTTGTGCTTGCCGCCTCTCTCCCCCCACAGCTGATCCTCAGCAAGTCCTGCCCACAGTCCATCCAGGAGCCAGCCCCTTGTCTCCTGCCCCAGCCCCGGCCCGGCCTCCATCACCCCTCCCCGGAGTATGTGTCTCCCTGCTTCCCGCTTGGTTCTTCCCCCTCTGCTCCCCAACCAGAGCGTAAGCCCAGAAAGGAAGGACTCAGTGTCCCCTGTGTCTGGGGGTACCTGACACATCAAACTTGTAGAAGGAATGACAGAGTAAGTGAGCACTGATTCCTGAAGGATGAGTTGGAGGTGGTCAGGCAATGACGTGGGCAAGGCAACCGACTTGCTCCCATTTTACAGAGGGGGAAACTGAGGTTCTACAGGTTTCCTAAGCTGCTGACAGCCACACTGATTGGTTTATTCATTTGAAAACCACAGTTGGAAGGGTAAATGTTGATGGTCTGGGACAGGGCATCCGGATGGGGCAGGGCTGGCTCCAAAAAGCATCCCCACCCGTGGAACAAAATGCACTGCTTCCGCAGCCTGGGACACTTTCCCAGGCTCCTCTCCTGTCTTCAGGAGACAAGCAAGCCCTGAGAAGTCTGCTGTACCCCCTTGGCAGACTGGGGCTCCTTCTCATGGCCCCACTGTGATATTTACTTCCCCAGCAGCCCCACCAATCTCAGTAAGAGCCACACGAGGCCAGGCCTGGGTCTTGCTCACCTCACCACAGGTCCCAGGAGAGCCCCTGCCTGTGAGCTCACACCCACCAGCCTCAGCAATGAACTAGGTGGTGCAAGGGACGGGTGCTAGATTTAAGCCCACGGCTTCTGGCTTTGATCCAGGGGCAGTCAATGACTAGCTGGACGAACCTCAGTTTCCCCCTCTGGAAAGTGGGAATTCTACCCCCAATCGCTCAGGCTACTATGTGAATTAAGTGACAGTAAGTCCCAGAGTTCTTTGTAAACTGTAAAGTGCTGCCCAGATGCCGGCACTTATCTAATTGTCTGTGAGTCCTACACATTCAAACAAAACAGGAGCAAAAACTCCAGGTACCGTCAGGTCAGCATTTTGGTGAATCACAGAGACCTGGGTTCAAATCCTGCCCCTGTCACTGCTGGCTCTGTGCCCTAAGGCAAGTTGCAAGTTCTCTCTGAGCCTTTGCAGCTTCTTGTGTGGACCATCCAGATAAGAAGGATAGAAGGATAGGAGGACTGGTCTCACAGGTTCGTTGAGGGGCTTGTGAGATAAGGCAGGTGATGCATTTAGAGCCTCACCTGGTACCCGGTGGGGCTCCACAGTCCTGAGCCATTATTATGCTGCGACTGGGGGTGGCACTGGCTTCTGCCTGGGAGTTAAGTAGCTCTCGAGAGCTAATCCCAAGTAAATGGGCTGGGGATTGGCAGGCAGCCAGGGTTTTTAATTATCTCCTGCCCTGAGATGAGGCTGTTGTTGCTCCACTGTTGGCAGTGTTGTGCCTGTGATGAGGGGGCGTCCGGACAGCCTCCCTCCACCTTGGAAGGAACTGACTGCACCATCTCCTGCCTCCCGGGGCCCTCGCCTTTCCGACAGCCCACCGCCCGGGCCTCCACAGCCACCCTTAGTGCTTCACACTGCACCCAGCGGGAGCTTTCTGAGGCTGCTTTTTGATCTGGCACCTCCTGCTCAAAACCCTCAGATGTTCTCTGCTGTCCACACCTTCTCGCAGCCCTGCACAGCCGCCCTGACGCGTCCAGGGCCCCGCTGACCATCTTTAAGTTCCTCAAGACCTTCAGGCCTTGGCCTGTGCTGTTTCCTCTGTCTCTTCTCCCTCTCTTGCCAAATGAACATCTCAGTCTTCAGGCCTGAAACCTCCCTTCCTGCCAGTTGAGGCTTTGTTCCCTTCCACATGCCAGAGGCTCTGTTCATGTAGGTCCGTGCGTGTAACACACTTTGGTAAAACTGCACTGGGTCCTGAGCTCGGGGAGGGCAGGGATGGTGTCCACCTCTTCACGCCACCTGGACTACCAGAGGTGCCTGACAAGTGTGTGTTGGTTGGCCAAGGGCCACCTAAGTGCCACCCGACTGTCTAGAACTTAACTTCCTCGTCACCTCCCTGAATCTGTGCAACAGTCTCACAAAGGAGGCTTATTGCTGAGGACACTGAGGTCCAGAGAAGGGAAGGGCTTGAGTGAGGCCACAGAGCCAGCGAGGGGCAGAGAGAGACTGGACACCTGGTCTGGCCGGCACTCGCTCAGGCCCCCTGAGCGAGGGCCCTGTCACTGTGCCCTGCAGCGCCTGCCCCCCCAAAGCCAGGCACTGTGTCTGCGGGCAGCGCCTCACCAGGATCTTTACCGTTTCCGGTACTCCCGGCAGATGAATGGTTTGCGTAGGTCTTGCAGTTATTTGTCACATTTCCCTGGAGAGGGTGGGTGGAAGGCGCGGGTGATCAGTTTCTGAGTGACCTCGTGACAATCTGCCATCCTTTCCCCTGAGGGGGGCTGTGGGGGATGGGGGGTGGGGAGACAGGGGAGCTGCTGGTCCCCAGCCCTGACAGCCCTGACTCCTTCTCCCACAGAAACAGAAGCATGTGGCCCAGAAGTGCCTGGGCCCCAGCGCTGCTGGCAGCCTGGGGCAGCCTCCATCCGAATCCGTCTACACAGTGAGTCCTCTGCTCCCTCAGGCCTGACTCAGGGTCTGCCTCCCTGGCTCGGTCAGTGTACCAGCTCTGTGACCTCTCTGTGAGCCTTGAGCCTCCAGTTCCTCATCTGTAAACCGGGGACAGGAATTCCCACCTGGTGGGATTTCTGTGAAGGTGAACTGAGGTTACGAGTGTGTGGCCCTGGCCCCGGCAGGTGTGTAGATGTGCGGCCCCCTCCTTGGCATGCCCCTCCACTTCTGGAGCGAGTGGCGGTGAGGGCGCCGTTGGTGAGGAATGGAGAAGGTTCTCTTATCCGCCCAAGTGATGTTGATCAGCTCCCCAACTCCTTCCTGTTTTTATTGCACAAACAAGAATCACAAAAAGAGGAAAAGGTCAGGCAGTATCCCACGCCCTCAACACATCAATGATTTTCAATTCTTCACTCTCCCCTCCCCCCACCACACACACACACATCGCTGCATCCTTACAACCAAGTGGACACACAGCCGGGATGCCGTGTTCCCCAGTCAGCACGTGGCCACTCTGCCCAGCAGCTGGGACGGCGACAAACATTTTTTTCATTTACATCTATTTTAGTTTCACAAGTAATTTATGCTCATTGTGGAGAAAGTGAAGAATAAATGTCAGCTGGGGTCTCTGCCCCACAGGACGTGAGCCGCCAGGGAGGAGTCTCGGATCCCCAAAGCCAGGCCAGGGTCCTGCAAGGACCCCAGGGGCATGTTCTCCAGCCCTTCTGCCTCCCACACTAGGACTCTGCCCATCCCTACTGTCACCATTCCTGTCCCCACCACCCTGATTCACACATGAAACTTGGGTCTTTCCTCAGTGTCCAAAAAACCTTGCACAGAGGGTGTTCGGAGTATGTTTACTGTTTACTGAGGACCAGGCAGATGGAGATTAGGCAAAGGCCATGTTCCTACAGGGCAGTGCCAGCAACCCCAAATGGACCATAACCCGGCCAGCTCTCAAGGGGCCTTCGGCCCCTCCACCCCAGGGAATTCCCACCAGCTGCTGCTCCCCACGTGGCCCAGACTTCCTCATAGTCTCTCTTCTTTCCCAGCAGCTCGTCATGGGATTTTTCCCTGGGAGGAACCCTGGTGTCAACTGTTAAATAGAAACATTTCTCTCTCTCTCTCTCTCTTTCTCCCTTTCCATACAGACACACACACACACACACACACACACACACACACACACACACCCCTCTCTATACATCAAAAAGAAGAAAATGACCATCATCCCAAGCCTATCTTCTTCCAGAATAAATACTAGTAACATTGATTTCTGTACCTTCCAGTCTTTTCTATAAACGCATACAAAGAGACCCATACACACACACGCTAACACACACTTTTTTTTTAATTGGAGTAATACAGCTATTTTTGTTCCTGTTACAGTATCTCATGAACATCTTTCCACACGAATAAATACCCTTCTACAAGATTAGTTTTAATGGGAGAGACTCACTTTTCATGAAACATCTTTCTTGCCTGTGTTTAGGCCTCTCTGAGGCTCAGGCGGACTTCTCTGAGTATGGGGAAGAGGCCCAGTGGCCCTTCAGGGCTGCAGGGTGGCTGCAAGAGGTTTCAGGGCCTGGAAGGGGATGTGAAGGGAGGCTGCAGACTCTGCTAGCCTTTGAGACCAGTCCCAGCAGCTGGGGCTGGACCTGGACAGGTAAGAATGACATTAACAACAGTGGTGCTGATGTCACATGTCACTTGTTGGGTACCTACTACATGCCAGGCACTGTGGTAGGACTTTACTCCTGTTATCTCATTAATCCTCCCAATCTGTGTTGTCCTGTTTTAACTTTATTTTCTGTCTATTGCTAGTATGTAGAAATACAAGTGGCTTTTGTATGTTGACTTTACAGAGTGACCTTGCTGAATTCACTAGTTAATTCTAATAGTTTCCCTGTAAATTCTTTTGGATTTTCTGTGAACTCAGTCATGTCATCTATAAATAATGGAAGTTTCATTTCTTCCTTTTTATTCCTCAAAGTTTCTATTTCTTTCTTTCTTTTTTTCTTTCCTTGCTTTATTGTAGTGCCTCAGGCAGTGATGGTGAATAGCAGTGGTGACAGTGAGCAACCTTCAGGGCACGACTTTTGTGTACTTCTCCTCTACTTTCTTTGAATAGATACTTTTAGATCACTGATTTTCAATCTTCCTTCTTTCCTCATTTATGTGCTTAAGGCTATGAATTTCCCTTTAAATGTGGCTTTACCTACATCCCACAAGTTTTGGTATGTCATATTTTCATTATCTTTCAGTTTAAATTTTCTGCTGAGATTTCCTTCTTGCCCCATGAGTTATTTAAAAGTGTTTTGCTTAATTTTCAAGTGTTTAACTATTTTCTAATTATCATTCTGGGTTTTTTTTTTCCTTGTTAATTCACTGTGACCAGAGAATATATTCTGTATGATTTTAATCCTTTGACGTCTTTTGAGACTTGCTTTATAGTCAGCTTGTATTTCATGTGCATTTGAAGAGAACTTGCATTGTGCATGGATGAGTGAGAGTTCTATGTGTGTCAGTGAGGTCAAGTTTATTGATCCTGTTGTTAAAGTATGTCATAGTTTACTGATTTTTTTGTCTATCAGATGTTATGTGAATTGAGTTAAAATCTGCCCATATGATTGTAGATTTGTATATTTCTCCTGATTATGTCAATTTTTGCTTTTTATTTATGTGGAAAATGCTCACGATATATTGTGACATGAAAAAAAAAAGCTGTTCTACTCCAATTTGTGTGTGTGTGTGTGTATGTGAAAATTGATAAGAGCATGGTTTTGGAGTGAGCCAGACATACTGGGGTTCAAGGCCTAGTTCTTTTGCTCACAGGTTCTGCTACTTAAACTTTCTGCATCTTGGCTCCATAATCTGTAATATAGGGCTAATGATACAGTGTCACATTTACAACTTGCAAACATACTATGATTTCTTCCATTCCTTACCTTGAACCCACAGCCCCCTCTAGCAACTCTACCCTTTCTCCACAACGTCCTATAACATGTGTCAAAATTCTCTGTCTTCAGTTTCTCTCTCCTTTCCAACCCACTTAGTCAGGCTTGCTGCCCACCAAAACCTTCCTGCTCAAAGTCACCGCTGACCTCCACCCACGTTGTTAAACCCAGTGGTCATTACCCAGTCCTCATCTTCCTTGATGAGTCAGCAGCATCTGGCACCATCAAACTCTCCCTCCTCCTTAACACACTTTCTTTACTCACTTCTGGAACATTCCACCCTCTCCTGATGCCCCTCTGACACTGCCATGCCTCCTCAGCCTCCCTCACTGGTTCCTCCTTAGGAACCGGAGGAGCCCTGTCCTCTAAACATTGGAGTCCAGACCTTGGACCCTTTCTTTTTGATCTTCACTCCCCTTCCCGAGTGATTTCATTCAGCCTCAAGGTTTTGAGATCATCTACATTCTGATAACTCCCAAATTTATCTGTTCAGCCCAGCCGTCTCCTCTGAACAGCAGAATCAACTCCATTCAACTCCCTCACCAGCTTTTCTCTCAGACCAGTCTCCAATTCCTCACCCATCGGGTGCCTCTTCCCACACTCCTCCTCACACAGTGAATGATGCCTCCATCCTTCCTGGTGCTCAGGCTAAACATTTTGAAGTTGTGCTTTCGTTTTCTCCTTCTCTCACTGCTCACATCTGACGCGTGAGCTTGCCTTGCGTCAAGCATGTCTGGAATCTGAGCCTCCCCACCCCTCCAGGGCTAAAGTAGGCGGGGCCGCCACCACGGCTTGCCTGGAGCCCAGCAGTTGATTTCTAACCAGCTGGCCCATTATCATCCTGGCCCCACAGCCTGCGCTCCACCCGCAGCAGCAGAGTGATCCTGTCCAACCTCAGACAGCTCACAGCTCGCTCTGCTCAGAGTCCTGGATGAGTCTAGGTCCCCCAGGAAGCAGACACTAAGCCACAGTTAAATGGGCGGTGGTTTTATTAGGGAAACCACCTGTGAGAGAGAAATGGAAAAGACTGGGAGAGTTGTCAGACTGATGCAGATGTGGTCCTGGATGAAGGAAAGGGTAAAGGAAGGCAGAGGGGAAGCACTGACCACCGCACAGTCAAGGGAAGCTTCAGCAAGGCCATCGGGAGCGCCCAATCAGAGGAGTCCTGGGTCTGCCAGGTGGGAGGCTGTGGTGCCATCCCTGCCATGCTCAGCGCTGGCTGGAGGGTAGCCCGTGGTGTGTGTGGCCTCTGTGCCTCTGTGCCTCTGTGCCTCTGATGGGTTACAGAGGCCAGAAGCTGGGGCCTTTGGTCAGTGCTGATCCCTGGAGTTGGAGGTCTGCAAATCACATTCTCAAGACTGCCACGGTCCTTCAAAGGTTTCTGTCTCACTCAGAGTCAACATCAGAGCCCTGACAGTGGCCCCTGAGAGCTCTCTCACTGTCTCTCCCTCTCACTCACCTGCTCCAGTCACACTGGCCTCCTTGCTGTTCTATAAATGCATCGGGCTTGCCCTGCACACCATCCGCTGCGGGGCCTTGCTGTTGGCTGTGCCCTCCGCTCCAGAGTGTCCTTTCTGCAGCTGTCCATGGGGCTGCTCCCTCACTCCCCAGCTCTCTGCTCAGAGGGCGCCTTCGCAGGGAGGCTTTTCCTGACCTCCTCACCCACCTCTAGGATCCAACCCCCGTATCTTCCTTCTCTGTGTCTTTTGGTGGCCCCTACAAATACTATTTACTTGCGTGATTGTGGCCTGTCTGGGGCCCCTCCCTCCACGCCAGCCCAGTGCCAGGCACACAGTAGGTGCTCAGCGATGAGCAGAGGTCTGTTCTTAGGCCCCAGGTGCCCGGAGTTCTTTGGGACTCGGGGCTGGGCACAGAGTGGGCACCCCGTGGTGAATGTGGGGCCAATATTGTGGTTTCACTCTCCCTAGAAGCATCTGGGCACCTCCCCTCAGCCCTGTTCCAGCCTCCACCTGGCCCAGCGCCCTCCCTTGCTCTTGCCCTCAGCCTCCAGCCCCGCCCCCTCCTCACCGCAGCGGGAGAGGCCTTCCTAACACACCGCTCAGAAACCTCAGATGGCTCCCCACTGCCAGCCTCTCAGCCTAGCACGAGGGACCTTCATCGGAGGCCTATCCCGGCCCTGCCTCCCTGGACTCCTGTCCCTGCAGTGGGCCATTCACTTTAGACATGCCGGGCCTTGCCCTAGAGCAGTGGGGCCCCTTCTCTCCTGAGTACCGACCGCTTCTCTCTCAGCAACGCCCCCAGATCTCACCCATCTGCCCCCAGAGGGTGTCATGCAAATAATCTCACAGGTGCCCATGACAGCACAGCTCTTTAGTTTCTTTGGTCACGGGGGTGGGTATTACAGGGGGACCAGTGTCCAGGACCCTCATATTAGATCCTGGCCCAGGGCAGCTGACTTCAGCTCTGGCCTCGGCTGGCCTGGACAAAGGCCTCGGCACTGACTTCACACATCGGCCAGGGCTGCTGAACACTTGCGTCAGCACCACTGCGCATACTGGGCAGCAGGAAGCAAAGGGCTCCGAGGGCCTGGGCCCCAGACAAGCAGCCCCAGCCCAGCCCATCACAGCACAGAGCAGAACAGCACAGCCCAGCTCAGACAGAGGAAAGCACAGCACAGCACATGCCAGCACTGTCTAGTTCAGCCCTCACACAGCACAGTCCCAGCCCAGCCCAGCCCATTTAGAGGCCTGGCCTTCTCCCTGCAGGCATACCCTGAGAGAGGCAGTCCCGTCACCACCAAGGAAGGCCAAGAAGGCCGCCCTGCATTTCACAGCCTAGTGATGCAGGCTACACCCTGCATGCAAATGCAGCCCAGCAGGTCAGGACTTGTCAAAGGCTTCGCTCAGCAGCTGCTAATTGGCAGCAAGCTCTGCAGCCTCCCCTACCCTCAGCCTTGCAGTGGCTCCCACTCACCCCACGGTGTGGATCAGAAGCCTGCGGGGTACCAGGCAAGGTACTATTCTCTGACGTGGGAATCCCTTAGCCACATGCCCAGGCCATTGGGAGCACATGCAGCTGAGGGCAGGAGGCCTGTGTGACCTGAGACATCTCTGGGCCTCTCTGGGCTAATATGTGGTGGGCAGCCCATGTGGATTGGACATGAGAGAGAACAGAGCCACCTGTGGGACCTGAGTTCTGCTCCCCTGCTGAGATGTCAGTAAGGAGGACCTTTTCCTCCCTTCTCTCTGTGATCAGAGATGTCCAACCTGGGAGGATGTCAGATCTGTGGAGATCCAGGTCAGGGTGGACTGAGGGTGGGGGCCCAGGGCTGCTGAGGAGCAGATCCCATCCCATGGGCCAGGCTTGCTGTCAGTGGCTGGTGCTCTGGGCAGGTGTGAAGGCTTAACAGGCCAGAGCAGGCCTTGGAAGATGCCTTCCACTGGAATTGCGGCTCCTCCTTGGGGTGGCCCTGCCCCCTTCCCTACTCAGAGGCAGGTTAGAAGCCCCTTTCCCAAGGCTTACCCTCTTTCTCACTCACAGTCCCCTTGAATTGGTCCCTATGGCAGCCCTGCCATCTCTGTGTTTGATGCCCTTGAAGTAAGGGTCTCCCAAGTGCCAAATGGTTTATTACACAGGTTTTCATGCCCCGCTGCCTCTCGGAGACTCCCTCCACCCCTCCCCACCTCCCCTCCCTTCTCTTGCCTCAGAGCACCACCTGTCTCTCCAGCCTGCTTCAACAACCCCTGCTTGCCTGTTGCCAGGGAAACCACCTCCTTGGCAACGAGCCGGCATCCATATGACAAGTACACGTGGGAAGGAAAGGTTCCTGCCTCTTGCTTAGGCTGTTAGTGGCTCTGCTCCGACAACCCCCAAAGAGCATCCTCTGCCCCTTGACTGGGACCCAGGTGCCCAACAGGGTCTGAGGGAGGGTCCAGGCTATGACCACAGAGAGGGGAGGGAGGCTTGATGCCTTGACGATTATTCAACAGATGATCATTCAACAGTTATTAAGCACTTAAGATTTGCCAGACCCATTGCTAAGTCCTTTATGCACAATTCTTTGGGAATACAGTATTTCTAATAAATAGGAGTATAATATTCCCATTTTACAGATGAGGAAACGGAAGCACAAAGAGGTCCAGGGGTTGCCCATGGCTGGCCTGTGTCAGAGCTGAGGGTCAAACCTAGTCTTGTCTGATTCCAAAACTATTTCTTTCCACCATCCTGAGGCCTCTGCTCAGGCTGTTCATAGCTGGACCAAAAGTGAATGTGACCCTAAGACACACACACAGGTGAGCAAGGAGCCCCCTCATCATAGCTCTTTTGGTGGTGTTCTCCAGGTGTGCCAACCACAGCTATAGTGACCCAGAGAACAGCTTGGTGGGAGAGGTACCAATGGGTACCTAGGGCATCTGTGTGCACAGGCTGGGGTGAGGGGTCAAGAGAGGTCTAAAAGGGTGGATGGGTGGGTGGGAACCTCACAGGGGCAGGACTTTGGCTCAGGGGAGTGAGGGCAGATGCCAGCAGAGCATCCTATTGGAGCCTTGGCCATGGGTGTCACGTCTGCTGGCTGCTGGCTGCCAGGTGCCCGAGAACGTATGGATAGGCAGGGTTAGTGGGATGAGGCTGGGCCCTTCCTCTTGCCAGCTGAGTGGAGATCTCAAGAGCCCACAGGAGCCAAGTTCAAGGCTCTACTAGAGACTTGAGGTGGTATGAGGGAGGCAGCAGGGGAGACAGAGAGGAGTCTCACTGTACCTATGGGAAAGGGGTGAGATGGCTCCAGGAGAGAGTGGCAGGTGCAAAGGTGTGGCGTGACGGTGTGTGGTGAGGCTGGGCGAGGTGGGCATCCCCTCACCTGCTTGCCTGTCCCCTGGGCTCCCTCGGCCCGGGGCGATGTATAGCAGGCTGCTGGGGCCTGGGCCCTGCCCCTCTGTTCCCCTCCCTCTGACCCTCACCCGTCTCCTGCAGGACCTGCAGTGCCGAGAGACCGAGGTCTACACCTGCATCCAGAAGGAGTCCAGCAGCCCGTCCTCCAACCAGGGCCTTCTCTCTCAGGTATGCAGAGGCTGGGGCAGCAAGCCGGGCTCCCTCTCTCACTCAATCTGTCCCTCTCCTCATCTGTGAAATGCGGGTAGGTAGGACCACGGGAGTAAGCCACCGGCTCCTGCATCAGAGCCATCTCCCCGAGGCAGCTGGCCTAGTAGTTAGGAGGCCTGGTGGGTTTGAACCCCTCTCCACCCCTTACCAGCTGTGCAGCCCTGGCCACAGAGCTAACCTCCGTGCCTGCATCTCCTCATCCGTATATGGAGGAGCCTAACAGCACTCAGCTCACAGATTTGCAGTGAGGATCAAATGTTGTTCTGGAACCAGTAGGCGCTGTGTGAGGTGAGCAGTCATAACCACCACCACTGGGCACAGTATAGCGTCTACACTGGCCCATCAGGCATGGGGTGTGAGCTGTCCCCAGGCTTATGTTGGCTAAATTCAGGAGCTGGAGTCTGAGCTGGTACCTGCCTGGGCTGGCCTTGACAAGGCTTTGTTACTGTCATGATGGAGGCTAAGACTTGTCACTTGATCACGCTTCTCTCTTAAACCGCAGTCCGCTCACCTGTAAAGTGGATGAGTGACACTTTCCTGCAAAACCAACTGCCTCTGAATTCAAATGTTCCAAGTTAAGTAACATCTACACCAGTGTTTTGGACACCATAAAGTGTGAAGGCTGGGTTCAGGAGCCCACGGGCAGTGGGTGGGCACCTTGGAAGAGCCATCAGGAAGTGAGGTGGCTGGTGCTTGGCCCCCCTGGCCCAGGCTGACTCTGTTTGCTGAGTCTCTTATTCTCCAAGCCCTTTCTATACTCATTCCTGAACTTAGCTCTGACTGGAGGCAGGGCTTCCCCACCTCGGGACCCCCACGGATGTCTGGGCCATCCCAGGCAGTGCCCACCCTATGCCAGGCCCTGAGATCCTGGCCAAGATGCCTAGACATATCCCTGCCCCCCAGGATACTCAGGTCTGCAGGAACAGGGTCACTGATCTTACAGACATGCAGACATTGTAGCCTCCTGTGAAGAGTGGGCTCCAGGGAGGGACTAGCCCAGAGCTGGGGAGGGGGCTCTCGGGACACTAAGCCAAGCCCTGCAGAGTCAGTAGGAGATAGTCAGGGAACAGGTGGGATGGGGGAATACCCCAGATGGAGAAAAGAGCATGTGGGGAGGCCCAAGGCAGGAAAGAGAAGCCCCGTTGGGCTGGAGGGCAGAGAGCAGGGGTGGGTGGAGAAGAGGCTGGTGAGGTGGACTTGGGGACAAGGACAGACCTCCCTGTCAAACTGCATGGGAAGCCATCTGTGTGTCTGCCTCTGACTAAAACTAAAGTCATGCAAGTGTGTTCTTTTCCCTCCATACTATTTTGTTTTGTTTTGTTTTGTTTTTCTCCCCAGGAGAAACAGCGCAGATTTGAGGATGACAGTGAATTTAACCTGGTCTATGAAAATCTCTAGGACCAACTCCACCGGCCCACGGGTCTTGCCCTGGGTCAGAGGCCCTGGGGCAGCCTCTCTTTCCGGGGGACTCAACCTACACCAGCAGTGAGGCCCCAGGGGTGCCCCATCACCTCGCCCTCACATTCCAGGCCCTCTTGCCTTGGGCGGGGGTCCCCCACCACTCATTCTGCAGCCCAGCCACACCCTCTGAGTGTTCCGCATTTCCAGGCCTCTGCCCAAGCTCTTCCCTCTGCCAGGCGGGCCCTCCCTCAGTCTTCAAGGACTCTCTTGGACACCACCCACTCCCAGAGCCCTCCTCACCCTCTCTAGAGGCATAGGCTCCCTTGCAGCCGCCTGCACCACCAGGAGGTTCCAGCCAGGAGCCCTTGTCAGTGCTGTGTGCACAGGCATCGCGGAGTAGATGAATAAAGGAGCAACTATGCAGATGCCCCCTGCCCCGTGCCCCCTGCCCAACTGGGCCAAAGGCACAAGGTGGCCCTGCAGAATGGAGCAGGGGCTGCAGTGGGAGGTACAGAGTTGGGCAAGAGTGAACCATGCAGAGGTTGGGCTGGGCTCAGGGACAGAGCTGGAGGCTGAGGAGGTGGCTAGTGTCCGTCATCAGACCTGGGGCCGGGATCTGGGAAGGGGCCGGGCACAAGCAGCTGAGGAAAGAGATCAGGGGACTGGGGACAGGGGAGGGGGAGGTCCGGCTGAACAGGTGCTGAATGGCTTGAAGCTCTGCCTCCCCCAACAAGGACCCCAAGGTTGTTTCCTCCCGGCCTGGCCCTCTACACTCAGTGCCAACTGTTTCATCACCCCCTGCTTCTCAAACCTTCCCCACCCTCAGGGCCTCAGCTGCTCCTGCTCCCACTCTACAGCCTGGTTCCCCAAAGCCCCCTCCATCTGGCCTATCTTGGCCCCACCCACCTCCTCTGTCTTCATCTGCCTTATGCCCCAGCCCAGCCCCCCTGGGGATGGAGGCCAGGCCAGCTTCTTCCCTCCCTGCCCAGTACCAGAACCAGCTGCCTCGAGGCCACTCCTCTCCATCGTAGTCTAGCTGCATGGCTCGGTTCTCGGGGCTTCCCCTGGGTGGGTGGAGGGGTCCCTTTGTGCTGCAGAAGCTCAGGCCCTGCGGCCCCTCAGTGTCTGGCCCTGAGCCATTTCTGCTGCTCCGGGTGCTCATATTACCCCTCCTGTCACCCTCACAGCAGCTCCGCACTCTCACCTATTTCACAGGCAGACAAGGGCAAAGGGTGGGTCATCCGAGCTGTCGGGCCCTGCACCCTTCCTCTCCTGCTCTCCCCCAACCCCTCCTCACGGTCCACTGTTGCTTGTTTATGAACTGGGCAGGCCAATCCTCCCTCCCCACCCCTAGAACTGCGCCCGAGGTCCCTGAGGTACCCTCACACACAAACCCCTAGGTGCCTGGGAGGATGGGGGCTCAGGCACCTAGGAAGGTTTCACTCAGGAAACCTTCTTTTCCAAGGCCCAGGCTCCAACCCTGCCCCTGAGCAGCACTAGCTACCAGCTTGTGGGCAGCACCGTTAACTCTGCAGGTCAGGCCCCTCCCATGGGAATAGAAGGGCTGGGGTGGGCATAGACTGATGTCTGGAAGAGTCCCAGCCCCTCTGCTGGGGCGGCACAGGGCCTCGGGGCCCACCGGACAGTCTGCAGCCTCCCAGCTTGGTTCCAGGCCTGGCCTTCGAGCGCACAGCAAGGACCCTGAGCTGGATTACAGGGCTCGTGGGGAGGGTGCAGTTAAATGAGCTCCTCGCCTGTTCAGCGTGCAGAACTGTCCTCCAGGCTCCTGACTCCAACAGCCTGAGGCAGAGGCCAGGGTTGAGGTCGGGGTGAGGGGAGACTGGTCACTTAGGGCTCACCGAGCCGCTTCAGGAAAAACCAAAGAAGACTAGGAGGCGGCTGCCTCGCTGGGCCTGGGCCTCTCCGTCCTCAGCCCCTGGACCCCAGACCCTCAGGCTGGGAAACCTTCTTTTCCAGCTGGTCCCGGGGTAGTACAGGGAGCCTGGAGGGACTGCAGCCCCCACACCCTGGCCCAGGCCCCAGCACAGCAGCCCTGCCCCCACAGTCCTCTCGCCACGAACCAGCCAAAGGATCCTGATGAAACCTACATAGGATCAGGTCCCTCCCCTGGCTCCAAACCTCCCACAGTCCCCACCTCGCTTGGAGAAAAGTCCCAGCTCCTCTGTGTGGCCTGTGAGGCCCTCAGGGACTGACTCATCACCCCTCTTGTGGACACAGATGTTTCCAGTTTGATGGCTAATCTCGGTTCTGGGCAAGGCTGGGCTGAGGCCGAGGTCTTCAATGAGCAAGGAGAGAGGCAGGGAGGGGGAGGAGGGTCGAGATGGAACGTGGAACCCTCAGGGGAGAATGTTCTGAGACTCCCAGGGTGGGGCAAAGAAGACTGACACCCCATTCCCTAGCCCCCAGGACTGAGGCTGGGGAGATGGGCTGGTGCAGGGGTGAGGCATGGCAGATTACTGCAGGGGGTGCAGGTGGCCCTGAGGGCAGAGGGGACAGAGAGGGCCTCAAACTGAGCTCCTTGAGGGCAGGCTTGTATGGACTGAGTAGGTGGGGGAGAGAAGCGAGAGGAACTGCCCTTGGGGGTTGTTTGGGACAGGGTGGCCACTGGCCTCTCTCGAACCCCAGCCCTCCCACAGCAGCCACATCCATCTGAACCTTAGACTCAGTGACAATCAAGACACTGGGCCTCACTCAGAGAGGACAGATGGGGAACTCCCTGCTCTGCAGAGGCTCAGTGGGGATGTGTTTCCTCCTCTACTCATCCTTCAGGAGAAACAGGCTGCCTGCTGCCAAGGGCAGCTCAGAGGGAGCCTGGAATGTGCTAAATGAGGGGCAGGACTCTCTGGGTGGGGGGAACCCCCTCTGCTCTGTGGCCCCCTGCAGGGAGCACCTGGGGGTGGGGGCAAGGCTAGCAGAGAGGGATGTGTGTGTGTGTGTGTGTGTGTGTGTGTGTGTGTGTGTGTGTGTGTGATGTTCCCGGCCCAGGAGGGGCCTTAGAAGGAGCCAGAGAGGGAGAAGGGCTTCACCAGCTGGAAGAGTGCCCAAGGGAAGGAGGCTGAGACGCAACAGGTAAGACCCAGGTGAAGGGGAGCCTTAGACCAGAGGGTGGATGGCAGCCATCCTGAGGGTGACCCCCGACCTAGGGCAGGTATCAGAAGCCCCAGGCAGCCCCTGAAGGCACTGTCCAAACTCTGCCCCAAGACGCCACCAGGGTAGGGGTCTCAGCTGATGCGTCTGTGTCTGTCTGCCTGACCCGCCCTAATGCTGACCTGGGATTTCTTACCACCCTCATGCCCTCACCACCCTCCTCAGGGCCTCGGGGAGACTGAAATATTTCAACTATTGTTGACACCCTCAGCCTCCACTGACCTCTCCAGGGTAGTAGCTTAGAAATGGCCCATTCTGCCCCTTCGGGAGGGTTTCAGCCTCCATCCCTTCCTTCCACTCCTGCTCCTCTCAGCACTTGCTTGAGAAAATAATCCCTGGAAACCAAACCCAGGAACGAAAAGTGGGTGTGGGAATCGGTATCCCCTCCTTAGAAATAATCTCCAGAGGATTGCACGAAGCAGAGTTTCCATGGGAACACATGCTGGTTACACTGGAGACCTTGATGGGACTAGAGTCCCCTTCACAGCCCCATAGCAAGACCTTGGCGTGGGGGCCTTGGCCGTGCACAATGTTGTGTTTTGGCCACCAGCCCTCACTAACCTGAAATCAAGTTACAGGCAAATTTGCCTTTTTTTTTACATTCTAATTTAAAGGCCATGCTCCGTTCTAAGGATGCCTCTGGGATTTCCAGGATGGATTTTTATGTAGTTCAATAGTTTTCTTGGCAGACTGCTCAGCCAGGAGAGGTGGGCTGTGGCCTCGGCCCAGCCAGGCTGAGTGGTATCTCTCTGTCTCTCCCACGTGCCAGGGGATGTCATCTGCCCACCTCAGGGGCTTCCCCAGACCTGAATCCAGGCGCTAAGAGCTGGAGACACTGGCATGAGGCACTGAGGCACCTTCCTTCTTAGGTGTCTCCCTTTACCTGCAGTTGTAATTATGGCCTCTGAGCCTAGACAGCGCGTGGGTCAGGCTGTCAGTTACTACACTCTGCACTTGGCTTTGGCGTGTGTTTTGTGTATGTGTTCATCTCCGCAGGTGATGCAGGCAAGTGTGTCAGTAAAACACTTGCACTGCAGCAAAATGAAGTTCTCTGATGTTCTGCCACCTCCCAGCCTCCATTCCAGTCCCCTCCCCACTGGGTCATTAGGGCGTGTTTTCTTCAGGCTGTTTTTATTGCATCTACATACATATATGCATATAGACAAACATAAAATATATGGTGCTTGCGTGGGGCTCTGAAAAGCTTAAATAGAATCATCTGTAGGTGTTATTCGCTCTCGCATTGTTCATGCAGCCCCACATGGTGGGGATCTGCCTGGGACAGCAGATAGGAGCTGCCAGACTCTTTAATTACAACAAAGGATTCTACTGGCCTGATGGACCTTAATTTAATCAGGCCCCTATTAATGCCATTTTCAGTTGTTTATGATTTTCTAACCTTACAGAAGTTGCTGCAGGGAACACCCTTGGTCATATCTACAAAACTTTCTCCACAGAAAATGACGAGAAGGAATCTCTGAGGCCCAGGGGTTGGACATTTGCTATTTTAACAGACACGTTAAACCATCATGCACAGAGGTTGTACTGGTTTCTATTCCTCAGACTCTGTATCTACAACATCTCATTTAGTCCTGAAAACACGCTGCGGAATTGGGGGTTCATCTCCCCATTTTACCAAAGCAAAGAAGCTAACTGGCTAAAGGTCATATAGCCTAGAAGGGATGGCTTTGGGCTGGCTCCAACTGTGTGCTGGGGTCAGGGAGGGGGGCAGAAAGAGCCATGTGGGGACTCTGTGCCCCCAGTAGTGGGGCTGGAGGGTGTCCTCCTGCCCCTCAGTGGTCTATTTCCTTGGGGAAATGAAAGCAGGTCAGTAGAGGTGATGGGGCCAGGCCTGCCCAGCAGACCACACCCACTGTGGGGCCTGGCTTCAAGCAGCCTGGATGTTTGGATCCCAAGCCTCCCCTGGAAATTTCCAGGCACAGCATGCCTGGAGGTGTGAGTCGCCTCTTGGAAGCTTTATAATCCGGGGTAATGCTGCTGTAATTGGCATTGTCTGCATTTACAATCCTCTCGTTACTGAAAACCTACTGGCAATGGCTGTATCTGGAGAGGGTTTAATTTTTCCACTTTGGGGAACTTGCGGGGCTGAGGAGCACAGGCTTTTTCTTTGTCACCCCCTTGCCTACCCTGCCCCAATTTCCCAGGGAGTGCCACAGGCCCCCACTAGCCACATTTTGGCACAACCCTGTACCTGGCTCCCCACCATGGACCCCAGCTGGCCTGGGGGCTGTTTTTCTCCCCAGTTCCTCCTCCCTCCCTCCTTGGAGCCCATTCATCTAGTCTCTCCCCCGACCCCTCCTCCTTTCAGCCCTTCCCAGTCTCTGCCACCAAATTCATCTTCCTATAGCACAGATCTGACCACGTTACTCCCCTCTCAAAACCCTGCAATACCTTACATTTATGGTCAATTCTTTTCAATAAAGGGGCCAAGATAATTTAACAAGGAAAAACAGTCTTTTGAACTAACAGTGCTGGGAGAAAGGGACATCCACATGCAAAAGGATGGAGTTAGCCCCTACCTTACACCTTATGCAAAACCTCACAGCGGCTTCCGCTGTCCAGAGGTTGGAGGCTTGACCCTCAGCCCTGTACACAGGGCTCTTACAATCCCTTCATTCTTTCAGCACCTGTCTAGCTCCATGCCAGGCCCCATGCGGGGGCTAGGAGAAGACACAGACAGTGCTGTCCTCATGGAGTCCATCAGTCCCATTTTTGACCAGCTCCCACTGGCCCAAAGTCACTCTAGGTCCCTCCCATTCATGCTCCTGTCATGGCTGCTGTTCCCCACGGTGCCAAACTCCCCACCTCTGAACCTGAGCCAGAATTCCTGCTCAAATGCCCCCTCCTCCAGGAAGCCTTTCCTAAAACTCCCTCCCTACCAAGCAGTTTATTCATCGCTCTCATGCTCTGACCTCCTTGCATTGAATCAGTTCACACACATCTGCAGGAGACTCTGAGATTCCTGAGTGTGGCAAACAGCTTACTGGTCTCTCTTTCTGCCTGACTCATAGCAGGGGCCCAAGAGCCATTTGTTTAAAGAGTAAGTGCAGCTTTTCCTTTGCTGGTGATTTAGTGCTGGTTCTTGCTGAAAAAGAGAATGATTATCCCCGTTTCCAGGAAGCAACCTCTAAGTAATGCGTGACCCATTTTACATATGTGAAAACTGAGAAGGCTGTGTAGCTGCATCCACACCACCGGGATACGCAAGACAACTTGAGTGCAGGTGCTGGAAGGGCAGCCCCCTTCCGAGTGATGGGAAGGGGCAGGCTCTGTGCCGGGCTGTTGGACGCAAAGCCCAGGCACATCAGACAGGCCGGCAGTGGCCCTTCGCTTCACCGCCCAGCTGCAGAGGCTGTCAGAGGTTTGGCTCCATCAATGACACGTGCCGTGCCCATGAAGCACACAGCAGGGGCCATGAGCCCTATTAGAGCAGTTCTGCTGACTGATCCCAGAAGTCCCTGTCACTGTCAGGGGTGCCTCAGCCAACTCAGCGACGTCCTAACTGTGGTCCCTCATCTCACAGGACGGCCTTTCTTCCTGCCTCAGCTGCCCCTAGGCTAGGCCAGACGGCCCTGACCACGGAAGGCCTGGGACCTTCCGAGTGACCAGCGGGACCAGTGGGGAGTGTGGAGAAGGAGCGCTGAAGAAGCCCTGTGCGTCCCTCGTGTCCAGGCTGGGTCACAGCCACCCTGAATGTGTCTGGGTTGCTAAGGAAGGCTCAGGCTCTCAGGCCTTTTTAAAAAAAACCCTACTTCCTGGGAATCAGTAAGGACCCAACTTCAAGTGCCCCCCACCTTCATCCAGAAGCCCCACAGCCACCGCTTCCTATGGGAGCGGGGTGCCATGTGCAGGGGGTGGAGCCAAGAGAGACCTTCCCTCCCTTCCTGATCTGTTAGAACAAGTCTGTGCAGTTGCGTCCCCCGGAGAGGGAGACTCTAGACCAGGTGACTAGGTCCAGAAATAAAAATGTCCACATCCTAATATCTAGAATCTGTGAATGTTACCTTACATGGCAGAGACTTTGCAGTTGTGATTAAGGATTTTAAAATGGGGCGATTATCCTGGGTTATTACCATCACAAGTGTCCTTATAAGACAGATGCAGAGAGAGATTATGGACAGAAGGCAGAAGGCAGAAGGCAACGTGACGATGGAAGCAGAGAGAGGGATTTGAAGATGCTACACTGCCGGTTTCGAGGATGAATGTAGGGGACGTGAGCCAAGGAATGCAGCTCCAAAAACTGGAAAGGGCAACAAAACAGATTCTCCTCGAAGCCTCTGAAAGTGGCACGGCCCTGCTGAAATCTTGGTTTCAGCTCAGTGAAACTGATTTTGGATTTCTGGCTTCCAGAACTATAAAAGGAAAAGTGTACACTGTTTTAAGGCACCAAGTTTGTGGTAATTGGTTATAGCAGGCCTGGGGATCAAGTATAATTTCCCTCTTGGAAGAGCCAGTTCCACCTCCCAGCCCCACATCAGTGTCTCACCCCTGCTCTGTGCTCCATGTGATGCTCCTCATGGCTCTGACCCTGAGGGTTGCTGCTGCCACAGCCTCTGTGCTCACCCCAATCCTCGGCCTCTCCATTCTCTCCCAGCACTGACCTCACCAGGCTGGCATCATCCTCCAGTTGCCCAAGGACAGGTACAAGCTCTAGGGCATGGCAGAGGAGGAAACTGAGGCTCAGACAGGGGCAGTGAATGCCCAAGTTCACTCAACTGGCAAGGGACAAAGCTGGATTTGAATTGGGGCCTGTTTGATAACAGAGCTATTGCTCCCAACAACTGCTCTCCCAGTGACACTCAGTAAATGTCCCTGAATGAGTGACAAGGCAGGCAGACAAAGGAACCCGGGAAAAATGCATTGTTGGAAGGGCTACGGGATCCTCAAGGAAGGTGGTAACTTTGCCTGAGCAAACCAAGGAAGGCTTCCTGGAAGAGGGACTCTTGAAAGATTAGGCCACTCCAGGTAGAGAATATCACAAGTAAAGGCCCGAAGATAGAAGGAGTGAGATGGCAAGAAAGGGGAGGCACTGGGAGGAGCCTGGGGAGATGCCGCCAGGCCCAGGTTGTGAAGGGCCTTGGATACCAGGCTGAGGCCTGAGGAGAACGCAGAGATTGGGGAACAGGAGAGCAAAATCCTCTGCCTTGTTCTTTGGGAGGCAACTCTAGTGAGTGGTTCTGGGGAGGGTGGCCTATTCCATTTGGAGGCTGCTGAGATAGGCAAAAGCTTTGGGGCTGAGACTGAGACCAAGGAGGTTGAGGTTGGGGCAGGGGGCCAGACTCTAAAGCCACTTGGGAAGGGGACCAACAAGACCTGGTGACCTATTAGCCTCAGGGCATAAGTGTGAAGGAGTGTCCATGCTCCCATCCAGTGGACAGAGACTGGTTTCAGTAACACAACCAGAAGCACAGGAGTAGAGCAGCAATGTGGGGAGAAATCCAGGTGGCAACCAGGGGGAGGTGTCAAAAGAGGCAGCCAAGAGAATGGGTCAGGACTCAGGAGACAGGTTGAGGGGGCAGACAGTTGGTGGGGAGAAACTGAGAAGGCTGTGGTGGCCACAGCTGCAGGAGGAATGTAGTCAGGGAAGGTGTGCCAAGAGGTGACCAGTGCACCCATGGTCAAGGACTCTCAAAGAAAGGGCCCCTTCCCTCCTCATCTGCTGCCGCTGCCCCTAGGTGCCAACCCTAGGATTCAACTAGGCTCAAATGGAATTGGACCTCTCCTGGTGGGCTCCACTTTACGGAAACCTGATAGCAAATTCCAAACCAATAAGAGCAAATAAATGAGGGGTGATTACTGACAATGGGAAAGGGTACACCACGGGGTGCCTCCAAATAGCATCTCCTCCAGTACGTTTTAAGTGCTTTATAGGTCATTAACTACTTGACAGAGAAAGCCTGACACTTAAAGCAAAGAATTCTGTGCCTCTGCCAGGGAAAATCAATCAGAAATGAAGATAGAGCATCAGTGACATTAGGATGTACTGGGTGGGCAAACGGGATTCAATTTCCACATAATTTTAGGGCCCTCTCCACTGTGTAGAGTGAGTTACACTGGTATCTGAGGCCATTTACAAATCCCAAACTGGAGTTTAGAAATACTTAACCTACCCCCTGCCTTTTTGTTGTTGTTAATGAAATATTTCAAAGACATGGAAAAGGACAGAAGCGAGCATAAACCTCTTAAGCCCACCACCTGATTCTGTCAAATAAACTGTTATAGCTATGGCTGAAGCACTCACTTTTTTAAAGCGTTACTTCCTTTTTTTTTTTTTTTTGCTTCCTGCCTTTTCAAATCCTTTCTATCTTCCGGCTCCACCTCTTGGGAGACCTAGGCTGACCACCCACCCCTGCCTAAGACATCACTCCTGCCTCTGAAATCCAAGAGTAATTACTGCCTCTTTAATTAACTCGGCGATTAATCACCACCTGCTTGTGAAACAGCTTTTATTGTCCTTGTCCATCTTGCATGTGGGATGCTGGTAGGGGTGGGGACCAGGCAGACAGGAGGAGGAAGGAAGGCTCTTCTCAGGAACCCAGGATGAGCAGGGTCTACTGGAAGGAGAGGCCAGGGAGTCAGCTCCCTCCTGGCTCTGTTTAGGCAGCTGCGAGGTACCAGGAACCGAGATAAGCCTCAAAAGAGCAGTGGGTTGCTAGGAGGGTAATCTACCCTGGGCAGCCTCAGGGTCTCTTCTCTTGCTGTTTCCCTCTGACGGAATGTTCTTTCCTCATTGAGTCTTATTGTGAGTTGAATTGTGTGGCCTCCCAAAGATATGTTGAAACCCTAACCACCAGTACCTGTGACTGTAACCTGATTTGGAAATAGGGTCCTTGCTGATGTAATGACGTTAAGATGAGGTCATACTGGATCAGAGTGGGCTCTAAATCCAATGACTTGTATCCTTATAAGAAGGCCATGTGAAGACAGAGACACAGGGAGAACTCACTGTGTTACCAAGCTGGCTCCTCCACACACCTGAATCTGGCTACCCAAGATCTCAAACGCATTTTTCTGGTCAATTAACCCTCCCCATCCAACTCCAGAAGCAGCTCTGACATCTTCCTTTGTGAGAGGAAGCCGTGTCCCCAGATCAGAGACCACTGGGCAACCAAAAGGCCCCTCCTGGGGTAGGGTGGGGGTTGTTTCCAAGAACTGCTCAAGACTTTTTGCTTAATGATATTCCCTGTGACTCCCCCAGGAAAATCCTCCCACATGCACCCAAACCCTCAGGAGAGGTCAGGGCAGCCTGGTTTGAGCAGAGTGCCTTTAACCACCCCTGTGATTTGGCGGGGAGGAGGGGAGGGGGTTCCAGGGAGGGAGAGCATGCGGCAGGCTACCATGCTTTAACATGAAGGCAGAGCTCTCTCATCCATACTGCTAAGCACAGTGCTCCGTATAGCCCGTTCATTTAAATAATTCACCTTCTAGATGAATTGATAGATGGGAAACTGAGACCCCGACACTCCACAGGATATCACTGTGTAGAGATCTGAGGTCCACTGATGTACGTATGTCCCTGGTGACAGCGTTTCTCTGCACCTCAGTCTCCCCATTCTAGAACAACAGCGATACCATCTTCTAGGAATGTTACCAATCTTAAAGATAGCTCTAAAAACCTGAATATACATTTTTCCATGAATTCAATCAACAAACACGTTTTGAGCACCTCCTGTGTGCCAGGTCTTGTGGACACAGTGTTGAGCTGCACAAACACGGTGTCCCGACTTCAAGGTGCTAATTATTTGGTTAGAAAAGGACAAAGAAACGCATTTACACTCGGGGTAGTTAAGTATTATGATGGGGCACAGAAGCAGCGAAGAAAATGCTGCAGATCTCAGGAGGGCCCAAAAGACTTGCGGAGGCCACAGAAAGAAAAGGCAAAGAATGGAACACGCAACCCCCACCCCCACAGCCTGAGCTCCTTCTTCGTCTTAGCCAATCAGACGTCAGCATCGCCGACTGGCCGACCAATCAAAAGCCGGAACAGGAGCTCTAGTGGTCTGCAAGTCTTCCCCCAGGGAGGGTGGCCAGAGCCGGCGTGCCCCGCCCCGCCCCGCCCCACCCCGCCCAGGCCCCGCCCAAGGCCCGCCCCGCCGCGCCTGCCTGGAGCCCCCGGGCTAGCGGCCGTCAGCTGGGGCTGAGTATTGTCTTAAAGGCCAAAAAAAAAAAAAAAAAAAGGAAAGAGGAGAGGTTGGGGTACTGCCAAGTGACCAGGAGAGGATTTATAACATTTACTTTCGCCATCGACAATATTGCAAAATGTATGAAAGAGACGACGTCTCCTGGACAGGAGCGTGAGGGCGAGGGCAAGGTAAGCAACCCCCGGCCGGCTTTCCGGGCATGGGGGTCACCGGGAGAAGATTCGGGCATCAGTTCCCATTCTGGGCAGCTGTCGCGGGGTCTGCGTCCCGGTCCGCGCTCTGAAGTATCTCGTGAGACCTGAGCAGTGTATACGCGGCCCCGGAGCTGAGGCATCTCCAAGGCGGTGTGGACGCGGCCCCTGAGCTGAGGCGTGTTCAGTGACCTGGCGGCTGCCAAAGCGGGGTAGAAGAGCGCAGGTGAGCCGGATAAGGCGCCCCCGAAATCCAGAGGGAGTCCAGAATGATCCCTAAGGCTGAGGTTGGCGGTCCTCGTAACTCGCGGCGGGTGAGACTGGAGACGCGGACTGTGACTGAATCACCCTCCAGCAATCCGGGGGCAGGTGAGGCTGTGTGGACACGCGCCGCAGAACCACCAGGAGGTGTAAACGCGGGCGGGTGGCGGATGCGGAAAGTTTGCTGGAGTGCACTGCGCTCGAGGCGCGGAGAGGGGGGTCTGCGCAGAGACGGAGGCTCAGCGCTGGGGCTGGGATCCCGCTCGCCCGCCGGCCAAACCCCAGCATTAGATACTGCAGATGAGGTGTAAGAGAAAGTTGGGGGAGGAGTAACTGAGCTGAGTCGTAGAGGAAAACCAGAGGAGACTGATTCTGAGCCTTTCAGGCAGGTCCGCCAAGCACCCGCGCTGTCCCTGCTAGGAGCTTGGGGCATCTCCATTTAACCTGTGAGGAATCTAAGGGGCAGAGGGCAGCTTGGCGAGCAGACACACGCCGGTAATCAGCTGAGGGGACTCAAACCCGTTCTGGTCCAGCCGAGAGCCCTGCTCCTTCTCTGCTTCCACTTCAGCCTCAGGGAGGAGGAAGGGTGCCAGGCTGGTAGTGCGGGAGTGCAGATGGGACCTGGGCCGGGGTGCGGTGGAGAGGGCCTGGTTTGGGACCCCAGGATCTGTCAGCCACTGCCTTTTTGTGCCTCCCGGTGTTCCTGCAGCATCAGACAAGGGAATGATTGGAGGAGGGAAGGCAGGAGTGGAGATGGAGAGTATCGAGCAGGTGATGTTAGTACCCACTTCCCTCATTTCCAGGGGAGCTATGCCTGGAACAGAGCAAGTGGGGTAGGGTATCTATGTGATACTCTTTTGTAGGAGAAAGAAGACACCCAACCCCAGTCTCTGCCACAGGGGAAGGGCAGAAGGGGACCCAGAGGTGGGAGGAAACACCTTCAGGCCCTGGGTGGTTCTTGGAGTGGCTCAGTCTCATCTCTCACTACTCTCTGTGACTTTTGTCTCTGTTCTTAATCTTATGCCCTCCTATTCTCTGTGATTCCTCCTACCACAGGTCCTTTCCACGTGTTGTTTATTTATTTATTTATTTTTAACCAACAAGTAGTCATCAAACATATATAATGTCCCAGGCACAGGTAATTCAGTGGTGAACAAGACAGACCCAGGCTCTGCTCTCATGGGACTTCCAGACCAGTGCAGGGACATAAATGGTGAACAACAGGCAAGGAAGGAAATGAAGTAGGGGACAAGAGGCAACCTTGAGTGGGTATTGGGAAAGGCTTCTCTGCAGAAGTGACAGTGAGTCAGAAGGGTTAATGCCTCCTCATCCTTTGGGCCCCAGTCACCTCCTCCAGGAAGTCTTCCCTGACCTGATACTTCCCCTTTGGCAGACTCTTATAGCCTGGGAACCACTCCCTCCACAGACATTTTAATGTCATTATTGAGTTAATGTTTGTTTCCCTGAATCAAATGTAAGCACCATGAGGGCTGGGTCTGAATCTCTTCTGGGTGGAGGATAAGCAAAGCAAATAAATGATAAGTAGAATTTCCCCAGGAAAAAAAAAAGGGGGGAGCTATTCAGCCTAGTCAGGCATCAGGATGGCAGAAATTTTTCTTTCCCCTTCCCTGGCCTGAGTCCTGGGCTCCACACCCCATTTGCTGTTCACAGAAACGAAGTAAAAGAAACCAGCAGGTCTGGTGAGGAAGAGAGCAGGGTGATGGCCCTGGCACATATGGCCCCCTGAAGCACCAAGGCTGGCCGTTGGGAAGGGAGGGGAACCTTTCTGGGGACGCCTGGGGACAGGTAAGTGTCCTGTTCTCTAAGCTCAGACCAGCCTACTCCTCATTCTTCTGTCCCAGCTCTTGGAGGCTTGGTTTCCTTCAAATGCCACTCTGGGAGAAGGTGGTGGCCAGCAGGGTCCCCAGGATGACCAGGGTACAGGGCCACAGTAACTCCCCTCCTCCCCAACATCCTGGACAGACAGGACCCTGGGCAGTGCATCTCTGATCCACACTCAGGCCTCTGGACCACAAACAGCAGCCCAGGTGACCTGAAGTTCATTTAAACTCCTGGCTGGAAAGTAGGAATCAGGCTTAGAGGGCCAACTCTTATTTTTATTTTTTATAGTTTCTCTGCTCAGTGAATCTCTCCCTCCCCTGGCTCTGTCAGACCTGAGCGCCTGGCAGCTTTCCTGTGGCAGATTATACTCTCACATATGCCTGACAAGGCTTTTAGCGCCCCCCTATCCTCCCCACTTCAGGGGACTGAGCGGCCTCCACGCACAGCTAGAGGGTGTCTGTGTGCTTTTATTCAGGCTCTGGCAGGGACAGAATAAAAAATGGTCTACCCACCCACCCACCCAGCCAGCCAACCCTCCTGACTGGAATTGCTTTAAAAAATTAATTTGCAAAAATTTGGTCCCTTCTGTTCTGTGGGGATCACCACCATTTAAAAAATGTACTTCAACCAGATTCACTGCTCCCAGTTAAACTTAACTGCCTCTCCCCACCCACCAGAAAGAGCACTGGACTCAGAGTCGGTGACTCAGAGGTTCATACCAAGTTCTGCTAATGATGAGCTGTGTGACCCTGGGCAAATTACTTAACCTCTCTACACCTCCATTGGCTCCTCTGGAAACTGAGGTTAATGATAACCCTTCCCCTACAGGGTGTTGTGAGGATTAAATTAGATGCCGTTCGGGGAAGAGCCATGCAACCAATGCCAGGCCTATGTTTTCTGTTCCCCAGTACTGGCTGTCCCTCTAATTAGCCTGGTGACCTTGGGTGGGCCACTCAGCCACTCCTGGCCCTCAATTTCTGCATCTGAAAAGCACAGGGGATATTCTAAGAGAAGATGCCACTGAGCCCCGCAGCCTCCAGCCCTGAGCCCCTACTCACCTCCTCCTGCTCTCTGTCAGACACCCTACCCTGGCCACCCCTTTCCTCATTATCCATGCACTCAGTTCTAATTGGAGCTGGTCCCCCTCCCCAGCTGCCTCTCCTCCTGGCTCCCTGTGAAGTCGCAGGGTTTGGGCCCCAGGGGCCTGCAGTTCTTGGCTCATTTTCAGGAGCAATTAGCCGTGATGTCACAGGCCTTGGAGGTGGCCTCAGTGGGCATGTGGCCAGGCCCCCGGAAGCCGGGACTCTGCTAGTCTGTGGCCTGCGGGGCTCCCCCAGGCCCAGGGGTCCCCATTGCCAGTTGTGGGGAGGCAGTTTCCTAGGCAAAGCCATTTCCATTACTGTACTTTATGACTCCTTGAAGCCCTGAGTCTGAGTGTAAATTAGTTCTACCCTGTGCTTTTGTTGGCAACTGCCTGTTCCTTGGAAGCGAGGGGCTTTGTCAGGAAGAACAAAGCTGTTTGGTGTTTTTCTGATTTGGGGGAAGTGTGCTCTTGGGGGAGGGCTCATCTCTTCTCAGTGTCAGTCGCGAGTCCTTGGTTCTCAGACTCGCTGGTTTTGTTTTGGGTTTTTAACTCTTATGGCTTAAGAGTCACATATGTTTGTGTGTGTGTTGGCTGAGGGATTTTTTTCCTCCTTTTTGGCTTGCGTAGTGTATTCTGTGGAAGCTAATTCCAGGGACTGAACTTTTCAAATCACTGCTTCAACAGCTTTTAAAAATCTGGACCTAGTTACTCCTGTCATCCATGTGTAAAGATTCAGAAAAAATTGCAAACCCGAGGGTGGGCAGCCTCTGGGATGTATGGCTCCTGGCAGCGTGCACTCACCATAGACCTGAGGTCAAAGCCGAAACATTGCGTGCCTCTTGGGACGAGAGGTCGGGGGTGTAGGGGAGCAGGGTCTGCTCGGTGCCAGACATCTGGATATTTAGAAAACATCTGGGTGGCTGGATTTTTCAGGTTTCTGCCTGACATTTAATATCACAAACATTGAGCCTGCCTCTGTCTCCCACCTCCCAAACACACCCAGCCCCTTCCCTCCCCTTCCTGACGGGTAAGAAACATCCATTCTTTCCAATTCCCCAGCGTTTCCCCCCTACCGGAAATCTGATGGGCTTATGACATCATGGCTGGCTGCTGAGCGATGAAGTGGATGCCACAAAGAAATCCGACATATCAGATGGATTCTGAAATCAGTTTCCCTTCGGCTGTAGTAACAGGCGTGAAGTCAGGAGAATGTGAGCTTTGTGTAAAAAACAAAAAATAAAACTAAGACTTGATCTGTATTAAATACAATTTTTTTAAAGCAAACAAACCTTTTCGACATCATCCTATTTTAACAGAAATGCTGGTTTTTATGAAACAAAAGCGGCTAATAAATCGGATCTGAAGCTGCATGTGAACATTCCATTTCTGTTGAGTTTTTGTGTGTCCTTATTCACTAATAAAGGAAGAAGTGGGAATGGTTTATCTCCCTTCGTTATTCAAATAGGATAGCTTTTTTTCTTTTTGAGGCCAATAAAATTCACTGGGTAAATTGCTTGTTTATGTTTTTCCAGGAATCCATTTTTATGGAGTGACCTTGGATCTGACCCGGTCAGCAAACGTTGTGTTTCCCTCTGCTGGTTTTTCTGGCTGTGAAACTGTTAAGAGGATGCAGTTAAGCCTGCTTTTCAGTCTCCACTCTGCAGAGCAGGGCTGGGACCTGGTGGGCCAGGGCGGTTCTTGGGAGGGGATGAAAAACCACTTTGAAAGGACAAAGGAAGAGAACAGACAGTAAAGGGCCCTGTGACACAAGCCCCAGGGTCTCCTGTCCTCCCTATCATCCCAAAGGGGAGCGAGGACCTCAGAAATAGCCACCAGCCCAGGTTAGAGGAAGCTCGGGGTTCCAGGTGTCGTGCCTGCCAGGCCCCTAGTGCGGGCATCGGGAGTCTAACAGACTGGGACGGGTCCCAGCTCCTCCAAGGACAAGCTGTGGGGCCCTTCACCCTGCAGCCTCGGCCCCCCTCAGTGGGCATAAAGACCCCACCTTGCCTGTCCAGTGCTGCACACAATGCCCAGCCACTTCAAAGGGCTCTGGTTCAGTTTCAGAGCCAGGAGAGGCTAGTGTTGATTTTGGAGTTGAGTCCACCACATCGGTTTGTTTGCATCCTAGCTCTGCCAGCTGCAATCTGTGTGATGACATGGATCTATGTGATGTTCTCCGGGCCTTGGTTTCCCCATTTGTCACACCATAATAATAATACATGGGGCCAAGTGTCAAATCTTACTATGAGATGTGCCCCTGAGCCCAGCAAGCAGGTTGTTGGGTAGGACTGTTGGGCCTGGGATGGGAGGGGGTGTGTCAAGCTAAGCATGGGTGGAGGATAATCAGGGACCGAACAGAGCATCTCTCCTCTCTCTGCACAGAACCTTCCATTGCTCCCCATTTTCTGAAGGGAGTGAAGTCCCCCCCCCACTTATCTGGGTCCCAGGTGTTTGGGCCTCATGCCCTGTTCTCTCCCCTTGTTTGCTGTGCTCCCAGCTGGAGCACCCTGCCTTCTCTGGACTCAGAACTATTGGGTAGGTCATGGTTTTGAGCACCTGCCATCACTTTATTCTGGGTACTTTATATGGATTAATTTATCTGATCCTCATACCAACCCATACAGGGGTACAGTTATCATTCCTATTTTAAAGGCAAAAATGGAGACCTCAGGGGTTAAGTATCTTGCCTAAAGTGCCAGAGCCTGGATTGGAACCATGAGTTGGGCTCCTGTACCGTCCACTTAAGTCCAGCTCCACTGGCTCCATTGGGCCTTCCTCCTAATGTTCCCCAGCTCATCTCTAAAGCTGGAGCACCTGCCTCCTCCCACCTGTCTGCAAGACTCCTACACCACCCTGGACAAGGGGACTTCACATATCACCCTCCCGTATGTCATCCGAGGAATCCATGTGCCCCTCTCAGGGCTTGGGCTCTCCATGGTTGGCAGCAGAGCCCCTGTCCACCTCACCTGCAGGCCAGGAGCCGGGCCATGGGCAGCTCTGTGTCCCTTGCAGGGCATTTACTGAGGACCTACTATGTACAAGACGTGGGGACTCATACAGCAGTTGCCCACACCCAGCCTGGTCTTCCCTCCCAATGCCATCCAGCCGATGCCTTTTGCCTGCCACATCTCCATTTGGATGGCCAATGGACACCTTCTCCTCAGCAGCTCACAAACCGAGCTTGAAATTCTCCACAACCTCCCCCGTCTCAGGTAACGGCACCTTCATTTTCCACTCACTTTCTCAGACCAAAAGCCTTGGGGTCATCTTTGACTCCTCCCTCCCTCCTTCTCTCCCGCCCCACCCCTCATATTCTCTCTGTCTCTTTCTCTCTGCTCCTTCATTCGCTGTCAGCAAATATCATTGGTTCTAGTTTCAGAGTATACCACAGATTTACCCCTTTTCCACATCCACTGCACCACCTGCACTGCCCACCTGTGTGCGTGCAGCAGCCTCCTCACCATTCTCCCGCTTCCCCTTCGGCCCCCTGGAATCCATTCTCCATGCAGCAGCCAGAGTGATCCTGTTAGAACTCAGGTCAGATCCTGTGCTTCTCTGCCCAGAACCCAGCCATGGCTCCCAGCTTATTCAGGGTCAAAGCAGAGCCCTGCCTGTGGCCCCTGCTTGTTCCCCTCTGACCTAAGCTCCTGCCACCTGCCCCATCTCCCTTACTGACCTCCTGCTGTTCCTCCATCACTCAAGGTGTCTTCCCACCTCAGGACCTTTGCACTTGCTCTTCCTTCTCCCCAGTATCTATTTTCTTCTGGTATTTACATCACTCCTTCTTTCACTTCAGAAATCTGATCAAATGTCATCTGCTCAGAGAGACTTTCCCTTACCGCCCTTCCCTGCCCTCTCCTCACTGCTGTTCTTCCCCTGCTCTGTTGCTCCTCAGAGCAATTATTCCCACTTGATCTTGTTATACACATATGTGTCTGTTACCAGAACGAAACCTGCACTGGAACAGAGCCCTGCCTGTCTTCTCACTGCTGTATCCCTGGTGCTCAAGAAACATTTGTTGCACAAAAAGCTAGATGGATGGATTCCATGCAGGGACAGCCAGGATTGAACACCCAGTCTGTGCCAGGTTTTGTGCTGGGTGCTGAGGTGACACACGTGAACAACACCTCCTGTCCCACCCACAGAGCCCTAGTCTGAGGAGGGAAACAGACATTGAGCAAGAAATCACAAAGCAGGTGGAAAGGGGTGGTATCCAGGGATGAGCCCAGAGGAGGAATTGGTGCAGCCGGTCAGGAGTTTCCTGAAAGAGAGGGCATACGCAGGGCAAGCTGGAGGATGGAGAGGAATTGGGCAGGGATGAGGGTCAGGTGGATAGGTAGGCAGTGTGTCCAGGAGCTAAGGATGGGCCTGGTAGGCAAGTGACCACTTTTTAAAGGTCAATTAGGACCAGGTGGGTGGAGAGAAGAGCAGGTTTTTCAGGTTGGGGTTTTCACGTGGGGAAAGGCCCTGAGGTGGGAATGTGTGTGGGCAGCTTGGCCAGTGGGGATGGACTGGGGAGGATCTCAGCGCTGCCTGGAGAGGAGTCAGGAGGAGCAGCGGGGCCTGAGTCGGAATCCCAGCTCTCCCTCTCCAGTGGTGTCATCCTGGGCACATCACTTCCCTTTCCGCGGCGCTGAAGCGTCCCCTATAACAGCCGGGCTTAGAGGACAGAGCGGGAAAGGGGCCGCTTCCAGCAGCCCTGTGCTTGTAGAGCAGCCCTGCAGACACCACTGCCTCCCTGTCCGGGGAGCTGCGGGGTGGTCCAGGCCAGGGGTGGGCTGGCCCCAGACATCAGCCTCCCCGTCTCATCTGTCAGCTGGGCCACAGGGCACCTTGAGTGATGAGGTGGCCCTGCAATGACTTTTTGAAAAGCATGGTTTTGAGGGCAGACGCAGGCCTTGACACCGCTCGCATTTCATCTCTGTAATAACCTCACTGCTCTAAATCACAGCCCCACCCAAGCTAAGTCCAGAGCTTCCCTGCCCTCCAGCTTCCTGGCTCCCTGGCTGGGAAATGGCTCAATGGCAGGACCTAGACAGCTGGGCCGCCCCAGGGGGCTCTGTCAGGGTGCTCCAGGCATTTGTTGAGTGCCTACTCTGTGCTAGAGCCTTTCCTTACCTTTGCTCAGATAATTCTTGAGGTGAGCCCACAACTTCATGTCGCAGGAGAGAAGCCAAGGCTTGGGGAGAAGCCGCAGCTTGGCTGAGCAAATCAGAGGCAGAGCTCTCCCCCGGGGGTGAGCATCCTCTGCATCCTACTGTCCCCTGGGCAGGGCAGTGGAAGGAGCACCAGCTTGGGGGGTACTCTGGGCCATGCAGGAGGACAGATCTAGGCCCAATCCTGACTCTGCCCTCATGTCTTTGCACATTCTGCTCCCCCAAGTCACTACATTCTTGCTGGCAGACTCCTCTCTACCCTGGGTCTCTCTTGACTTAAGTCTCACTCTGTCTGCGAAGCAGGGCAGTGCCTCAGGGAATCCACAGGCCTGTTTTCAAATCCTGCCCTGCCACCACTGAACTTGGAAGGGACAAGAATAAGGGAAATGGCACGCAAGCAGGGAATAGCATGGGCAAAGGCAAGAGAGCGTGAGCCGGCCTTCGAGGGCTGCATCAGCCGGGAGGGTGCCACTGGGAGCCAAGCCTGGGCTGGTCTGCCCTTTCCCCACTCTGGGACTCTGCCCAGGCTGTCCTCCCTGCTGGCCTGCCCTTCTCCTTCTTTCCCTATCCTAGTCTTCATGCCTTTAAGTCCCTGCTCTTTGGAGCTCTCTGTCAGTCTCTTCCTAAGCCACCCCCCTCAACACCCTCCCTCCCCAGTGTTCCCACAGCCCCAGGTGCTGCCTCAGTTTGAGCAGTCAGTGATCCAGGGCATGCAGGTTTCTGTCCTGCCTGAGTGTGGTGATAAGGTCATTGACTCAAATCCTGGGACTGCCGCTCGCCTGCTGGGTAACCATGGGCAAGTTGCTTCACTTCTCTGTTTTATCATCTGTAGGAATGATGGTAGCAGCCCTCAACTCCAGGGTTCTCTAGGGGATTAAATGAGTCTACTTTTAAAGCAGGGAACCACGCGGCCTTGGAAAGTCAGCTGGCTGGGACGTACACATTCATGCACATTGTTATTATTATTTGTGAGTCTCTTGAGGGCAGGGCCTTGTGTCTGGTGTTCCATTCATGGCAAGGCAGAAGGAGGGGCTCGGCGATCGCTTCTAGAACAGATGGGCTGCCTATCCTCCTGCAAAAATGTGAGCTCTAATAAAACTAGCAGTAACCTAAATAGTTATCATGTATTGAATGCCTGCATCATCTTGTTTAATCTTGACCACCCTTTGACATGGGAATTATTAGACCCATTTAGCAGATAGTATAATTGAGGCTTAGAGAGCTTAGCCCTGAAATCCAGAGAGTGAGCCGCTGAGTTGGGTTTTGCACCTGGGCCTAGCTGACATTACTACCCTGTGTGTTAGTTAGGACTCTCCTGTTGTACCCTCTGCTGAGTAGACACCCTCTTCTCTCTCTCCTGGGTGCCCCTCCCCATCACTAGGCCACCCTTAGAGGAGTCACCCCATCCCACTGGGGAAGGATGTGGATTTGGGGGCTCATGGTGATCTCTGTTCATAAGTCCTGTGCCCTATGACACACGCACACACATGAGCACGCACATACATGCACACACGTACACTTGACCTCCACGGCCAGCGAGTTCCTCTCACCGGTCTCCAGAGCCACGTCTCTGCCACATCTCTGCAGCGGCATCCGCGTGAAGCCAGTGTGAAACGTTCGAGTCGAGCTGTCACCGCTCATCGATTTGTTGGCCTCAGTCCCCAAGCTGATTTCACTGAAGTTCCTGTTGGCTCATCATTCATGGGCTTGGATTGGGCTTGGGGACTCCCACCCCCGGTTCAGTGTCCCCAGTGCAGTGGGGGTGGCAAGGAAGGAGCCAGCACACTCCATCCAGTCTCATCCAGCCCAGCACCAGGGAGGCCTGCAATATTGCTGGGGGCCCTGGGCAGCTCACACGACCTCTCTGAGCTCTTCAACTGTTCAGTGACCCCACAACTCCACTCCGTCCACTCTGTCTACCTGGCCAGGCTGGATCTGAGGCTCAAGTAGGACAATGAATGTGGATTAAAGTGGGGAGAAAAAAAGGGGGACGAGCAGGAGAATGTACAGTGGTGGCTGGGGTTGGCATTCAGAGGAATCCCGGCTGCTAAGGTCCACATGGGCCCGCTGGGGAAGGGGCTGCACAAACCATACATGATTCTGAACCAAGAGGGAGTGGGCCAGCCCTGGACCATCTTCCCTTGAACTCAACTCTGGGAGCCACCCGGCAGCCTCTGAGAGAGTGTGGGCAGCTCTCGGGCAGGGCGGCAGCCCCCTGGGGCTTTGGGACTCTTCAAAGTGGCCATGTGGTGGGCTAGGGCTGCCAGTGGCCAAGGAATAACGGCAGTGATGGGGCTGGGAGGACCTGTATGGGTGTTGAGCTTAGGACAGGCTACCCCAGGAGGAGCGAGTCTGGACTCTGGAGAGGTTCATTCATTCATTCATTCATTCATTCATTCATTCTGCACCAGTTTGCTGAGCACCTCGTTTGTGCCCTGCAGACCCTGTGCTCAGTGCTGGGCACACAGCAGTGGACAGGATCACTGTCCTCATGGAGGTCACTTTCTAATGGAGGATCATAGACAAAAAACGTAACAAGGAAGTAAATAAGGAAGTAAAACATACTGTGCTCCAGAGCAGTAAATGCTAAGAAGAAAAATAAAACAGAGAAGGGAAACAAGGGGTGGCTATTTTTTTCATTTGTAAATAAGGTATCCAAGGAAGGTCTAATTGAGAAAGTGACATTTGAGCAAAGATGGCAAGGAGGTGAGGAGGTGAGTCAGATGGCTCTCTGGGGAAAGAGTATTCCAGCCAGAGGGATCAGACAAGGCAAAGGCCTGGAGCGGGAGCTCGGAGCGGTCAAGGAATCGAGGAGGCCCTTGGGGCTGGAGGGGAGTGAGGGAGGGGGAGGCGGTAGCAGATGAGCTCAGAGAGGAAATGGGGGCCAGATGGTGAGGCCTCCTGGACTCAACATTTAAAAGGATCCCTCTGGCTGCTGAGTGGAGAATAGACAGTGGGGAGGGGCAAGGGCAGCACCAGGGAGACAGATAGGAGGCTGCTGAAAATAATCTAACCGGATTTGCTGATGGATTGGATGTGGGGAAAGAGAGAGAGAGAGCAGAGGTGTCAAGGATGGCTCTAGAGAGTTCTGGCAAATAGCTGGAAAGGCCAGCTGGGCCTAAGGGAGGCTGGAGACCCTGCAAGGGGTAGGGGGTGGTTGAGCCCCAAACAGGCAGATGCCCATGGCCAAAAGGGGTCTCCAGCTTGGCAGCCCCCGGTGGATTAGAAAGCTAGGGCTTTCTATGCCGATGGAGGATACATGAATCCCAGCCCAACACCAAGAAGGGTCACACTGTCTGTGCTCTGGGCTGGAGGCTGGGCTTAAAGTGGTCCATGGCCGATACGAACCCTCTCCACACATCCCTCCTGTCATCCACGCATCCATCCATATACCCATCCTTCTCCCTGCCCCTGCCTGCCTCCCTCCTGGCCACCCACCATCCTTCCTTCCACCCATCTAGCCCTACCTCAGCAGTCCAGCTATCTGGGCACTGTCCCAGGCACTGGGGCTGTATCCATGAACTCAACAGACAAATCTCTGCTCTTGTGGGCTGACATCCAATGTGTCTGGGCCTGAAGCAACTTCTCCACGGGGCAGAATGAGACCAAAGGATCCTTACTTCTTTTCAACTTAAAGTCACCCAAAAGGTTTGTGACTAAACGTGATTTGATTGTTGAACATTTCTAAGTCATTTCAAATAAAGTCGCCATCACTAAAAACTTTGATGGGGTCCTGCCTCCTGGTGTGGGTTCCAGAAAACACTGGCAGAATTGAGGGCTCCATGCTGCCAAGACTCAGGAGTCGGGGGGGGGGGCAGAGGAGGTGGTCTTAATACCCAGGCAGAGAGGAGAAGAGGGCGTGTGGGGTAGAAGAACAGCATACCCAAACGCACAGGATGTGTGGAACGGGATGGGTGAATGTGGGATGGGAGGAAGACACAAAGCCAGGTGGGCCAACCACAGAGGGTCTCATCAGCCCCAGTGAGGCATCTGGCCTTCATTCTGAGGGCAATGAGGAGATATTGAAGCTTTCTGAGGTGAGGAATGACCCAGCCTGTGCTGGTGGCACCACAGAGGATGAATGAGAAAAGGCAAATGGTTTGGGCTGGGGAGACCAGTGAGGAGGCTGTGGTCATGGTCAGTAGGAGTGCTGAGACCTGACCCAGGGGAATACAGGGTCACAGGGGATGGATATGGGAGGTGTCACTGGGGTAACTGTATAGATCTGATAGGTGGGGGTGGCGCTGCTTGCTGGGGTCCCACAGTTGGCCACCTCAGATAACCTCACACCAGACATGCTCCTACTGCAGTGCTCCCACCTCGGCAATGTCCCAGTCCTCACCCAGCCCTCCACACCACCCTGGACTCCCTCTCCCCTACATTGGCGCCATCTCCAAGTCACTCTGATTTTGGCTCCCAAATTCTTCCTAGTGTATCCCTCCTCTGAATCTGCACAGCCCCAGGCTAGGCCCTGGCTCTCCAGGCTTGGATTGAGGCCATGGCCTCATCCTGGTCTTATGCCTCCAGCTTGTACTGCTGGTCCATCCCCTGCAGGATAGCCAAATGGATCTTTCTGGAACCTGAGTCTGGCACGCCACCCTCCTCATCCTCATGGTCTGCCATTGCCCTGAGGAAAGCCCACATAGCACCCTTCTCAGCCTACCTGCTTTCCTCTGCAGCCCCTACTTCCCGACACGTTCTCAGACCGAAATTCTTGTTCCTGCTTCACTCATTCGGCTAAGGTTTATTGTGTGCCTGCTCTGTGTTGGCACCATGCTTGTGTTGAAGGTTGGGAACTGTGTGAGAGGAGAGAGACTCAGTCACAGAGTCTGGGATCAGGTAAGGGCTCTCTGAGGACCCGACATGTGAACTGAGATCCAGAGGATGAGCAGGAGAGGGTGAGGAGGAGAGTGTTTCAGGAAGAAGGGATAGCTAGAGCAAAGGGCCTGCGGCAGACACAAGTGCGACCCACTGGCGGAAGCAGGGTCCTCTGCCTATATCAGGGCATCCACTACCTGGTCCCCCATGCTTGTTCCTAGTTGGTGGCTTGGAAGGGGCAGGGGCCAAGCCTGGGCAGGTGGCAGGGCCAACTCCTGGCGGCCTGTGGGGTAGATTGAGGTGTGGGATATTTTATAATTTAAAAAACAGCTTTATTGAGATTTTTATCGTTTAAAAAATAGCTTTATTGAGATATAACTCACATACCATAAAATTCACCCTTTTATAGTCTACAGTTCAGTAGTTTTTAGTATATTTATAAAGTTGTGCAACATCACCACTATCTAATTCTAATTCCAGAACACCTTTGTCATCCCCCAAAGAAACTCTACCTATTAGTAGTCACTCTCCATTTCCCCTACTCCCAGCACCTGGGAACCACTAATCTACTTTCTGTCTCTATGGATTTGCCAATTTTGGACATTTCACATAAATGGAAGCAGACAATGTATGACCTTTTGTGTCTGGCTTCTTTCACTTAGCATAATTTTTTTTTTAAGATTCACTCCTCTTGTAGCATGAATTAGTACGTCATTCCTTTTCATGGCCAAATAATATCCCATTGAAACGGACAGACCAGACTTCTGCATTTTACTCATCCATTTATCACCAGTTAGTAAGCATTTGGGTTGTTTTCATTTTGGGCTATTATGAATAATGCTGCTACTAACATGCCATACAAGCTGTCACGTGGTTATGTGTTTTCGTTTCTCTTAAGTAGATGTCTAGAAGGGGAATTGTTGGGTTATATGGTAACTCTTTAAGTGGCCGGACTGTCTTCCATAGTGGCTGCACCATTTTACATCCCTACCAGCAGTGCATGAGGGTCCAAATTTCTCTACATCCTCAGCAACACTTTTTATTTTCTGTCTTTTGATTACAGCCATCCCAGGGGGTGAGAAACAGTCTCTCACTGTGGTTTTGACTGGTGACTGATGATGCCGGGCATCTTTTCATGTGCTTATTGGCCATTTGCGTATCTTCTTTAGAGAATGTCTGTCCATGTTCCTTGCCCAGTTTAAAACGGGGTTATTTGTCCCTTTATTGTTGAGTTGTAAGAGTTCTTTATATTTCTGTATACAAATTCCTCATTAGGGAAAAGGAGTTGGGACAGCAGGCTGAGGAGCCAGGCCCTGGGCTTCCCCGAGCCCAGTCCTGGGGCTGTCTCTGAGGGGATTCCAGCGTCACCTCCCACCCCTAGCTCCCTCATTTCTACTGCCTTGACCCACTTCAGACACCACATGGTGAACACTTCACCAGGACCACGGTGCCTCCTCCCACCAGGCCCAGGCCCAGCAGCTGGTTTTCATATCAAGGAAAAAAGGAAAACACCAATCCTTTCAGAGGTGACCACAGAGAAGCCGCCACCTGTTCCCCGCTCTCTGTGACACTGCCACAATCTCGCTGTGATGGAGCAGCCGCCTCTGCGGCCCAGAGGTCAAGCCCGCGGCTGGCCCGGACACCCGCCCGACGGCCCGGCAGCAGGGGGAACACACAGGCCTGTCTGTGGGAGGGATGCCTGCCAGGGCAGCCGCAGCCCCCTCGGGCCAGGCCCTCCCTCACCCTGCTTATTTAAACTTCCCTGAACTTTCCACAGTTTGTAAGCTGAGCTCCTATAACTTGGAGAATCAAGGGAAATGGTAAAAAAAACAAAACCCAACTGCGGCTGCTGGCTGATTTAGCTCAGACATCGGGGAGTTCTTTCTCTGTGGCCGCCCAGGGCTGGGTGCTGGGCTGAAAACACAGGGGCAGTGCTTTCTGGGCCTGTCACGTGGGGTCTCACCTCCCTCTACAACCCTCTGGGCTGGGATGTTTGCTCTGCCAGCAGCCCCCCGCCTCATACCATCGCTTGTGACTCAGTGTGCATGTGCGCACGCACACATGTGTGTGTGTGTGTGGGGGGGGGTTGACTCTGGGCCACTGCAAAGCTGTTGCCCTCAGGGGCACAAGGTACAAAGAAGGAAAGGGGCCTGACAACTCAAGGAGAGGTGCCCCAGGGGGCAGGGGGATCCTGAAGAGTAGGCTCCAGAAGGTAGGGAGGGATCTACAGGTGGAGGAGTTCTGAACTATCAAGGAGGGTTTGGATTTCAAAAAGGCAGTGAAAGTATTCAGGCAGAGGGGAGCAAGCACAAAGGCCTTCGCACTGGAAACTAACTCATCAGGGCTGTTATCCCAGTGGTGGAGAAAAGCCGGTGAGAAGCCAGTTGAGGCCAGCTGTCTCTGGGCCCCTGGTTCCTGGCCATGAGCCCACCTCCCTCGTGGCACTCCTAAGTGCGAAGGAACCCTCCCGGCCCCTCCCTAACCTTTGGCCCGCCCCTCAGGCTGGTTCCCAGACCTCTCCCCTCCAGCCCCGCTGGCTGCTCTCCCAGACAGCGTTTTTTCTTCTTTGCAGGATTGGGCCTCCGGCTAGCTCCTCGCTCCCGCAGCGCCCCAGCTGGGCCTGCCACCCGCCACCTGCCACCCGCCCACGTGGACCCCCCTCTGCCCCTGCTGGCGTCGGCTTGGCAGGCTCTGGGCCCTGAGGCCTCTCTGCTCACTGATTACGCAGCAGCCGGTGGGCTTGGAAGCCAGAGCGAGAGATTTATTGTGGTTTTTAGGGGGCGTTTAGGAGCCGATGTGATAATGTCTGTGAACGCACTTTGTAAACTGTAACGGGGGAGTGCCACGCACACGTGAGGGGACTGTGGCTGGGGAGGGGGCGGTAGCCCAGCCCCCAGATGACATCCTGGGACTTAGCCTGGAAACTCCTCCAGTCCCGGGGGTGGAGATGCCCTGCTGGGCTCTAGGGCGGGAGTCCCAGGCTACGTCTGCTGGAACAGGGCCTTCCTGAGCCTGCGGGCCCGTCTGTGTCACTAGGCAGCTCTGCAATGAACTGTGAGCCAGAAAATTGCCTGGGTCCCTCCCTCACACGAGAGGCCCAGTTGCACTGCAGTGACAGTGACACGCTTCCTGGCTGCAGAGTGGGGAGGACTCTGGCCTCCCGACCCCCGCTGTGGGGGGACTAAGCTAACAAGGGGACAGCTGCTAGACTAGGCTGTCTTCTGGGCAGGGGAGCTCTGCCATCCCACCCTTCTTGCTAAATATTACCATCTGAGGATTTTTCCCCACTGGCGAATGTTTGTTGAGCACCTACTATGTGCTTGCCTCTGATTTACATACAGCTAGGATCAAGACAGACAAAGATCCCTGTCCTCACAGAGCTTATGTGCAGGGAGGGCAAAGACAGACCATCCACAGGTGAATAAAGATGATTTTAAATACTGATTGTTACTATAGAGACAGTAAGATGGAAGAATCAGGAACTACTGAGGCTGAGGGTCAGGAAAGGCCTCTATAAGGGTCCCTTACCCCTCTCTCAGGTGGGCCTCTCTCTGTGACCTCCAGGAAATCCTGGACCCTGAGGGACTCAGCTAGTCTCCTCTCATCCCTGCAAATCACTAGTTCCAAGGGCTTTGGCTAGTTAGCCTGGGGGCTCCCATGCCTGCGATCAAGGGGCTGCCCTGGGTCCTTGAGCTTGGGACTGGCTGCCTTTATTAATCTTGAGAGTCCTAATGCTGTCTGAGTGTTCCTAGTGTCAGGCACTGTTCTAAACATTGGACCTGAGTTATCTAATTTAATAGATAACACAACCAGATGGTGTGGGAACTGTCATTAATATTCACATTTCATGGACAAGGAAACTAGACCCAGCAAGGTTGTGTAACCTGTCTAAGGCCACACAGCTGGTACAGTGGAGCTAGAATGTGAACCTTCCAGAACCCATGCATCTAACTGTTCTGCCTTCCTGGTCAAGGTCACAAGCCTTGAACCTTATGATTACCAGGCTATGCTGAGTGGTTCTACATGCATTGTTCCATGTCAGCCTCACTTCTGATCTGTTGATAAGTCAGTTGATCTTTTGATCTGCCCCTACGCTTTTAACAGGGAAGGAAACTGAGGCCCCCAACAAGTGAGTCATAGCTGGTAGGCTGGGAAGTCAGGGTTCAAGCTCAGAACCCAGGATGAATCAGCACTAACCTCCTGGCTCTCCCTCCTTATCTGCTGTCTTGTTTGTGCCCCTAAAAGCCCATAGAGGCTAGGTTGTTCCCCCATGTTGCAGATGGGCACACTGAGGCCCAGGAAGGTGTTTTTACTTGTTCATGGCTGCTGACTGCTGAGCCAGGCCTGCTTCCTGGCCCCCACACTGAGAGGGCACCTGGCCTGGCCACTGTGGCCAGGGGGTGGTTGAGGAGGTGGGGACAGAGTCCTGGGACATTTGCTCAGGTATGTAAGGCTCTGGGAGGGAAGCTTGCCCAGAGCCAGCTCTGGGATTCAGATGCCTCTATCTCCGCCAGTACAGACCAGTCCTACCTCCTGGTCTTTGCTTTGGATCCAGCCCTGAGGGGGTCTCACTTCACTACAGGGCAGGGGCACTCTGGAGGGCCACAAAGGCTCCTGTCTTAGTGACCTACAGCCTGTGACCTTAGCAAGGTCACCCTCTGTGAGCTTGTTTCTTCCCTGTAAAATGAGATCCTGGTATTTGGCTGGATCAGCGACACAGCTTTATAGAAAAACCCGTGGTGTATCCGGCGACTGGAGAAGGGTGGCTCTTGCCTGGCCTGTTGTCTTCTGCTCAGGAAGAAGCAGGATGAAGGGGAGTCATCCCAGCTGCATCAGCCCAGGAGGGCTCTCTGGGCTATTCTGTCCCCACAATGGGCACGGGCCAGCTGCTGCCCTCAAATCTGTGGCCCTGAAGCCTGCCGTGACCTCAAAAGTGCCAGGAGGCACGGCTGGGACCTCCCTGAGCCTCCTGGACACTCCCCAGGTGGACTGCATTTTCTGGGAGGGATCTGACGCCACTGTGAGGGCAGCAGCAGCAGCGAGGCCCTGAAGCCTTGGCAGTGGGATTAAGGTGGAGAAAAATGAAGCGTGGAAATCATTAGTTTCCTTGGTTGGCAAGAGCCGCCCCGAATGAACATTTGGGGCTTTTAAAATGAACATCAGCTGCAGGGACCCATGCCCTGTGCCCGCCATGGCCCAGGCCGCCTTGTGGAATCCCGATCCCGGCTGTTCTTCTTCGGTTGCTGCTCAGCCAACACTTACTGAGCGCCTACTGTGGGCCAGGCCCAGAGCCAGAATGGGAGGGAGAATCCAGCCAGAGAGCAGCAGCCCTGTGGCGAGAGCGCAGCCGCAGAGGCCACAGTGCCAGCCAGCAAGGAATCAGGCAGGGTAGGGCAGGCGCCACCACCTCCTGGGGGGCTGTGGGAGCAGGGAGGTGCTGGGTGGCCCCTGGGTATGTGTGTAGGTCCAGATTTCCCAGAAGAGGGGCCTTAAGGGGTGGGGGTGGGTATCCTAGGGAGAGGGCCCTGCAAAGGCACGAGAGTGTAAAAGGCTAGGTGCAGGAGTGAGAATGCACAGGCCACCAGGGCCAGGCAGGTGGGCCTGGTAGGGACTGGGGCAAGCTACAGGCCAGTGCCCTGTCAAGGCTGCTGCCAAGCGTCATTGTAAGGGGGGAGGCTTCTGCCTGAGCCTCCTCTTTTCTAAACTAAGCTGGAAATGTGGATTTTTTATGTGAAAATTACCGATTTTTAAATGATGGGAATTAATTTTAATTAAGAATAAAAAATACTATGGGGTCACAGCAAGCATGGCTTCGGCTGGATTGGGCCCATGGGCCAAGAGTTTCTGATTCTCCAATGGTGGTGGTGATGGGGAGAGGGCGTTGGAGGTGGAGCACGCTGATTAGAAGTTGGGGGGGCTGTGAAAGGGTGGAGGCTGGGCGGGGTGGGCTGGTTGGATGGTGGGGGATTTGTGAAGGGGGAGGTTGGGGTGAGGTGGACTGGTTGGGTGGGGGGGGCGGCTGAACCCCCACCAGCGGCACCCCCACCCCAGCCCGGCGCGCCGCGGCCGCCCGCCGCCTCCATCCGGGCCTCTCCCCACCTCCCGCCCGCCCGCCCCCGCCCGCGCCCCTCCCCCGCCGGCGCGCACGGCTCCCGCCGCCCCTCCTCCGCCCGCCCGCCCTCCGCCCGCTCTCCCCGGCTCCCTCCCGGTCTCTCTTAAGTGCCATCGAGGGGCGCCGGGAATTGCAGCCAGTAAATCGCGTCCCACCACTCAGCAGCGGGGCCACCGCAGCGGCGCCGCCCGCGCCCGCCGGGAACCCGCGCCGCCCGGGCGCCTCTCCAGGGCCCGCGAGGCCCGCCCCCCACCCGGCGCGGCGCTGCGCAGGGCCTGCCCCCGGGCCGGCCGGGGCGCGCGGGGCCCGCGCTGGAGGCGAGGACGCGGCGGCCGCGGGGCGCACGGCCCGGAGCGCGCGGCCCGCGCCCCCGCGCGCCCTGCCCGCGCCCGCGCCCCGCGCTCCGGAGCCCGGCCCAGCTGCCCGGGCTCTCCTGCGGGACCGATGCCGGCCCTCCGGCCGCCAGGGTAAGGGGGCAGCGCGGGCGTGGCGGGGTGAGACAGGAGGGTGGGTGGGCGCCCGCCCCCGGGACCCGGTGCCCGCCCAACGCCAGCGTCTGGCAAGTGGGGGCGTCTCAAGTTCCCTCTGGAGGCCGGGCAGGTGGTGAGAACGCGGGGGTGTGATGCTCTAAGGCTCTCACTTACTGCGTGCCTACTGTGCGCCGGGCGTGACTGGCTCATCTGAAGTGGGGTTTTTTTGTCCCCATTGTACAGATGAGAAAACGGAGGCTAGAACAGGGCAAATAGCTTGCTCATGGGTCCCGACTAGGAAGTGGCCAAGCCAGGATTTGACCCCTGGACTGCTTGACGCCAAAGCTGGAGCTCTCCCCACTAGGGCACACACAGCCACTGAGTGAGGGTATGAATATTTCATTGTAGAAAAGAAGGGAAAAAAAAAATCAGCCATTGTCCCACCACCATAATGGAGCCACTGTAAGCGTTTAGGTTCTTTATTTCAGCCTTGTTCTTTTTTCCCCTTTCTTTAAGAGTGTGTGCTTTGGGGTCATTTAGACCCTGGTTCCATCTTGACTCTGGCACCTAGAAGCTGAAGCTTTGAGCAAGTCCCTTAGGCTCTCTGGGCCTGGGTCTCCAGCCTATGAAAGTGGGGACATTCTCAGGGTTACTGAGGGGATTAGATGAGACCTGGTGGGTAGCCCTGAAGAGGGGTGGGATGGGGAGGGTCCAGGGCCTGAAAGAAAAAGGCTTCCCTTCAGCAGGGACTCATGGCGCACCAGAACCAGAACTGGGCTCTGACAGTGGAGGAGGTGGGGCAGCCTGGCCCATGTGCTTCTCGCAGGAGGGCTCTGTCCAGCGTTGTGGGGCTGCCTGGCTCCACGTTCTGCCTTTGCCAGGCCCCTGCTTCCTCCTGCAGTGTCTAGGGTGGCAGTGGCAGTCCCCTGGCTTCACCTCTGCCAAGGAAATGAGTTCCATCCTGGAGGAGGAGTCCAGTGCTCTGAATTTTGCAACATTTGAGTCCTAGCTTCTCCCAAGCCTAGGCCTGAGTTTGGGGGCTGCTGGGAACTTCCAGAATCACAAGTTTAGCATGAGGCCCAGTGGCTTATCCTACTCCAGACCAATGACCTGTGGCCTTCCAGACACTTCTACCTATCCATCCATCTAATCAGTCAGAGGGTTCCGTTGGTTCTACCCCTCAAGCATCTCTCCCTCCTTTTACCCTCTGACCTGGACAGTCCTACCTCTCTTCTCCAGCCTCAACCATTGGTCTGGGACACCATAGCAAAAGCTGTCTTTCTAAATGCAGCTCTGAGCTTCTGAACGCCTCAGCTGTCGCCAAACCTAAACTAGGCCAGACTCCTGAGCTGTCTCTTGAGGCTAGGCTTCTCTGTGGTCGGCCTGCCCCGTCTGCATCCTCACCCCTGTGAGCCGGATGTCCTCTGGTCACAGAGCCCCTGAGCACTGGGTCTCCCTGAGACTGAGATGGTCTCATCCCCAAACAGCCCCTCCCTTGTGTCTTCTGGCCTGCTGAACTCCTGCTCCTCCTCAGGGCCCTGCTGTGTCCTCTCCTCCCCATGGTTGTCCCAGGCCCCCACCTCTCTAGGGTGGGTGCAGCGCATGCTCCTTCCCGTGGGCAATCCCAGCTCCTGGTGAGTCCCTCCGTTGTGGCTCTCAGCATAGTGTAGCATGGGACAGCCTGCTTCTAAGGCAGCCTCCCCCACAGTGCTGGAAGCTCTGGCCAGCTCAGTGATCTTTGAGGAATGAACACCGGGGAGTCTGTCAGAAGCAGATGAACAAACGCTCCTTGGAGGGGCTCTCATAACCCCATGGGAGTCTGTGAGGAGTGAGAAATCACAAGCCTCTTGTCTCCTTGGGGTTTCCTGATGGAGAGCAGGGTGCCTTGGATTCAGGAGCCAAGGATCAGATTTGCTCTCAGAGACCTGCAGGGCTTGACCCGCAGCCATTGCTTTCAGGGGCCAAGGCTCCACCTGGATTTGTTGGGGCAGTGATGTGGGCAGTCAGGTGGAAGGGTCCTCCCTACCCTGTCCCTGGGGCCCCCAGCCCCCTCTACCCCATTGAGCCCACCCCCACCGTCCTCCTGGGGAACAGGGAGAGTTATGTCAGGCCCTCTGGCCGAGTGCCAGGGCTCCCCATGGAACTATAAATTGACCTGTCGGGAGAGGGAAGAGATTAATGTCGGCCATCTTCATTAGCGCGTCCCCCGGGGTGACGGCGTCTGCCCTGAGCTGGCTGATTGGAGAGGGTGTGAGTGAGTGAGGGGATTGGGGGTTTGCACTCCCCCTAGAAAGGCGAGGTGCAGGGGCCAGGGCCTGCCTGAGAGCTGTGGCCTCCTCCTACTGTTAGAAGGGCCGTCCCTCTGGCCTCTGCTCCTGGCAGCAGGCGTGCGCTTTGATGGAGGACCTGTGTGCTAATTGGGAGCAGAGATGCGCGCCCTGCAGCTCCACAGGGCTCCCAGGCTGACACCGCCAGCTCAGCGGCATCTGTGGGGCCTTCATTAGAGGCCTTTCCCCTGACCAGAAAGGAGCCCGCTGAGGGCTGGGGTGGAGGGGGCTTCCCGCCTCACTCCCTCCCTCTCCCCCGCCCCTTCTCCTTTGCTGCGTTGATGATGGGGAAGGAGGCAGCTTTGGTGCATGGAATGGATGATGAGGGTGGGAAGATCAGAGGGATTTGAGACCTGTGCGTCCTGATCACCACGTGACCTTGAGTTAAGCCCTCGACTCTCTGCACCCAAGTATCCTCGTCCATGGGAGGGGCATGGTCCTGCCCCCTGGGGTGAGTGGGGTCAGACAAGAGAGCATGTGTGGATTTGTCTTTCAAAATGAGGACAAGTGAGAGTCTGGGGCTGAGGCACAGACTGAAGTCCAGCTCTCTGGGTCTGAATCCTTGTGCTGCCACCTTCCGTGAGGCCCTGGGCTCTCTGAGCCTCAGTTTCCCTTTCTGGCAATGGTTGAGGGCCAAGGCTGGTCTCATTGGGTGGGAGTCCCTTTAGGTGGACAGAAACAGAGCCTCTGTGCTGGGCAGGAGCTGCTGTGGGAAGTGACTGCAGCAGCAGGTCAAGGGGCATGGGCTTGTTCCATCATTCGTTCACTCATTCATTCATTCAGGACATGTCTCCTGCACTGGGGTCTTGTACCCACAGTGGCTTCACCCTCTGGAGGCCTCCCTGGGGAAACCAACCCAGGAGTAAATGAGCTGCTAGAAAGGAGTCTCCTCAAGCCTGAGGGTATCTGGAAGGCTCCAAGGGGTCACCCATGAGATAGAGATGGTCCAGCCTTTCTTTGCAGACCTTGTCTGCACTAGACTCTGATAAAGGGGCACCACATTCCTGGCCCCCTCAGTCCCCCAGAGCAGGCTTTGATGAGTATGGGAGCAAGCTGTTGCTGAGTGTGGAAGGACCAAGACCTACTCCCCACTCCCACTCCTGTCACCTAGCCTTTCCTGTGCATCCAGGGGTGGGCGGAGGGGGCTGAGCCCGACTTGGTACCTGGTATCACTGGCCTCCAGCCTGTACCTCGGACTGGGTTCCAGGAGCACCTGGGTGGCCAAATGCCTGCTCAGGGCAGGGGATACATGGCTGCTGGGCCAAGGCTCCCCAGTGGGATGGTTGGATGGTTCAGGCTGTGCTGCTCACTAGTCTCTGTAAGTCATGTGGCTTCACTTCTCCAAGCCTCAGTTTCCTCACTTGCACAGTGGGGACAGCACTGTGCTGCATGCCAGGCGCAGGTCTGACAGAGTGGAACACAGTGGCACCATTTCATGGTCATTTCTGCGTTAGGCATTTGCCCCAGCTTCTGTTTGCTCCACCAGAGAACCCTGATTAAGTGGAGTGTGGGCTTCTCTGCAGCGCCAAGTCTCTCTGTCAACCCCCCAGGGGGTACTAAGCACACCCTGGGCACCGTGGAATGTTTGAATGAAAAGCACATGGTTTTGGAGTCAGGAAACCCAGCTCTGAGTCTTTGCTCTGTAGCCAACCAGCTGTGTGGACTTGGGCACATCACTTAACCTCTCTGTGCCTTTGTTTTCTCATCTGGAGCTAAAATGAAATGTTGTAAACTGAAAACCACAGTGCAGATTGCACTGATCCTTAAGCGCCCACCTAGTGTGGAGGATGGAGCATTGGACCCAGAGTCAGCCCTGGATGATGCTCTTGCCCCTTTGGCCTTGTGTTGTGACTTTGAGCAAGATTCTTTGGACACATGTGTTAAAGGAGGTCGTGGCGTCTGCCTGCCTCACGGAGCTCTTCTGAGAATGAAAAGATGTGTGTGGTGGGGGCAGGGGGCTGCTCACGGGAGGACTCCAGGGCTGGATGCTTTCTTGGAACAACCCTGTTTTCCCAGAGGTGGGTGATTTTCTAGGGCTTTTTTCCTGTCTGGAAAATGGGACCAGACACCCTGCTCACCCTGGTCCTTAGATCTCTCCGCATTTAATCAGAATTTTAGCCCTTCTGTTCATAATGCATGTGAATGGACTCCAGCCGGATTTAATATGAGATGTGTTAAAATATACTGTTATCCAGACTTCAGTGTATTAAGATTGCCCTTTGAAAGTCACGTGTTGAGAGGCAGATGATGAAGAGGTGCCTATTGTTGCCGCCTCGCGCCGTGCCCAGCCCGTCCCGCCTGGCAGACTCAGTCGCAGGAGCTGGCAACATGGCTGTCTGCCTCCGCCTTCCCGAGCAGGCAGGAATCACTAACACGTTAGCAGTTTCATTAAGCCTCTCGCCAGCCTCCCCGCCTCCCTCCCGGGCCTCCTCGGTAATTATTTTCCCAGCCCTTGCACTCGCAGCCCCTTAGCGAGCTCTTCGGGATTGGCCGAGTGGCCCCCGCAGGCCAGGCCGGGCTGCTGGGACTGGGCTCTGCAGGGCCCCCGGGACACCCCCCTTCAGACTTTCTCCATTGCCATTTAAGCTTTGTGTCCCCCTGAGGCCTCCGTGAAAATGCAGATCTGCTGCCTGCCAGGGGTGATGGTTAACCCGTTATTACACACCCAGCACGTGTAGTCTCTGCACAGCCGACCTTCATTCAATCAGGCAAAGTTTCTCAGGCTGCCTTCTGGGGCTTTCACCGAGTAGGCACCGGGAACCAGCTGTGAGGGAGATGGAATTCTTTGTCCTGTGAAGCTGGGAACATCCAGGGCCTCAGCAGGTTAGACAGAACCCACAGCATGAAGATGAGTGGGGATGAGGGGGAGGTGTGTTCAGAGTGGGACCAGGACCCGAGGGGGTTGTCTTCCTGGTACCCAGAGGTCCTAGGGCCCACAGTCTTCCACTGCCCAGGCTGAGTCCAAACATCCCATCCTACTGGTCACAATGATTGGTTGAGAAATGGGCACATGGCCCATCTGAGCCTATCAGTGTGTTCCTTGAAACTTTGACTTCAAGCCTGTGGGGGAGACTGACTTGGCTGTTGCTAAGCCCAGAGGGTATGCATATGGGACTGCTGGCTGTCCTCTTTCATGACCATGCTTAGGGTGGGGAATCTCCAATAAGGTCATCACATGGAGGGAGGGAGAGCTGAAATGGAAGTATATATTACTTTATTTGGGCCTCTGGATCCAGCTATGCCTGAAACCACCCCTGGAGTTTTTAGTTACATAAACAGACATGTTCCAATTTTTTGCTTAAGCTGTCTTGAGTTGATTTCTTTCTCTTGCAACCAAGAGTCCTGATGGATGGGAAAAACCAGGTAGGGTTTTACGAGAAGTGACATTTTGAGTTGGGTCTTGAAAGATGAATAGGAGTTTGTGCAGTAGAGACAAGGAGGAAAAGCACTGAGGCAGAGGGAACAGCAGGGGTCAAAGGCATGGAGACGTGAAAGTGCAGGACATAGGGGGACAACAAGTACTGCCTGTGGCACCAGGGCTTGTCAGCACAAGTGACAGGAAAGGAGGTGGGGGATGGAAGCTGATGCCAGACTCTGAATGCCAGATTGAGCTGGGGTATAGACTGAAGGTGCTGAGGACTGTGGGAGAGACAGGCAGGAGCCGGAGGCATGGGCTTGGGCAGGTCAGAGAAGGTGCGGTGGAGAGGATAAGTAGGACTTTGCTGGCAAAGAAGGAACAGGGAGTGCATCCCAGCACAGTGTGAGTCTGGCAATCAGAGTGAGAAGAGGAGCCTCAGAGTCAAGTCTGGGGAAGTAGGCAAAGGCCAGATCACAGGGGCCTTGAATACAAGACTGCGGCATCCACAGGGTCCCAGGAGACTGGCAGTTCGTGCAGTCATTTATTGTCGAGATTTATGGAGCACCTACTATGTGCCAGGCTCTGAAGACACAGCAAGTGACCACTTACACATGGCCATGGAGTCAAGCAGCTCCCAGGCTGGTGGAGAGACATACAATGAGCAAGAAAGCAGATACATGAGAATGTGAAAGTCAAGTGATGGTGACTGGAGTCGGGTGGGCATGTGGGTACCACTGGTGGGGGTGCTCTGGGGGAGGCCTCTCTAAGAAGAGACGTTTGAACTGAGACCTGAAGGATGAGGGCGAGCCATGGGAGGTCAGGGGGAGGAGCACCCCAGGCAGAGGCAGGTGCAAAGACCCTGTGGCAGGTCTGAGTTTGGCCTTTCAAGGGGCAGAAAGGAAGGGACTTGGGCTTTATTATCCCTGTGATGGGGAATCTTTAGAGGGTCTCAGTAGCAGATCTGGAGGCAGAAATCAGGGAAGGAGGGAGATGGCAGTGGGGCTGGAGCTGAGAAAGTCCGTGTACTCTGGGGAGGTGGGATAGAGGAGGCCAGGATTGGGTGCCAGTTTCTGGACTGAATGCCTTGGGAGATGGAATTGCCATTTGGGGAGGTGGGATGCCTGGAGCAGGCCTGAGCTGGGGGACATCTGGGTGAAGGGGTCCATGGGTCCAGCTGAAGTGGTTCAAGGGGAGGGGAAGCAGGAGCCAAGGCCTGGCCTGGGTCTGGAGAGAGGGAAGTTGTCTGGAGTGGTTTTTCCCACCTGACCACCCCAGCTGTGCCAGGGCGTACCAGGTGGTGCTGGTATGGGATGTGAGAGCTGTTTGCTGCCTTGAATACAGCCAATTCCTGCCGCCGCCACCACCTGCCCACCCCATGGCCGGGGCACGTAAGTGACATAGCCTGCTATCCATGTCACCCTCTGCAGTGACAAGCTCATCCCAGCTGCTCTGTCCCTTGGAGCCAACTGGTTTGCTCTGCTGGAAGAGGCCGTGGTAATGGGGCCAAGGTCACAGGCTGTAGCCTGCATGGGTGGTGGGCTGGCTCCCTGGCCTGTGGGTGGGCACCCAAGATTGTGCTCCTGGTGCCTGTGGGCTGGGGTGTCAAGTTGATCCAGGCAGGGCTGGGAGGTGATCTGGATGCTGGGAGACCCCTGCCCCAGAGCTGGAGCCCCCTGTCCCCCTCTCTGGGGTTCTGCTGGCCTTCCTGTCTCACACTCTGGGTTCCTCTCATGCTCAGCAACTGCACTTACAGGTCCCCAGAGCCCAGGTCTTGCCACGAGGCCCTTGAGGCCCTTGCCTCTGTTGTGCCTTCTGCCTGGAACACTTCCTGCTTCCCCCCACTCAGATCAGGGGTAGCACATGTCCCTGCTGTGTTCTCACAACCCCTGGGCTTTTCCCTCTGCAGCATTTATTCAGCAGACTTATTCACTTAATAAGGATATTGAAGACCTACTACGCATCAGATATTGTGCTGGGGGTGATGGAGGAGTGAGGCAGTTGTGAATAAAACAGACCAGGTCCCAGCCCTCACAGTATGGCGGGAAAGACAGCCATGCAGTAAACAAGCAGAAACGTATCTAGTGCCAGACTGTGGACAGGGCTGTGTAGGAAAGCTGAAGGAGGCTGGTCAGAGGGTGTGGGGGCCACTAATGGAGGCAGAGTGATCAGGGAAGCTTTTATCTGAGACCCAAGGGAAGAGAAGTTGCCAGCCATGGAAAGCGTGGGGGAGAGCATTCCATGTGGTGCTGTCTGCTTTCTTGTGTGTCTCCCTTACTCCACGTGCTTCATGGGAGCCAGCACAGAGCCGGGGTCTTCACTGGGGCTGAGCTGATTTGAGTAGGGTCCTCAGGGGCAGGGATGGTGGCCCTGTGGAGCTCAGATCCCAGAAACGTAGGCAGAGGCTAAAGTCAAGTTCAATTATGAGCCCGGGAGCATGCAGCTGGGGTCTGTACCCAGCCGGGGCCTGAGCCAGAGACATAGGATGAGTCCTGTGGGGTGATGCAGGTGAAGGGCTGACACCCACTCGGCAGATGGGAACGAGGAGCCTGCAAGCCTGGGGTGAGATCCTGCTCCCCTTAAAGGCTGTGAGCCCAGCCTCAGACGTTCACTGAATTTCAGCCTTTGTGCCCTCATCTGTAAAATGGGCATGGCAAGCCTCCTAATGAGGCTGCTCAGAGATTAAACTGGGTAATAGTGCAGCCCCTGGCACAGGAGTGGCACTGGGTGGGCTGTTGTTGGTTTGGAATCTGTGTCCCGGCAGCTTTGTTCAGTGTTCTACCTTCAGCTCCTAGAACAGTGCCTATGACATTTGGTGGGTGCTGTGTTGGTGTTTGTTGACTGACTCGCTGAGTGAGTGAACTGGCTGTGAATGAGCTGTCCCCCGGTGGTGGGGAAGACAGGAGACAAGCCACACTGGCTTCCCCCTCTGGGAGGTTAGGCTGTGCCTGGCGCAGTGACCATGGGGGTCCCAGCCATCCGGGGTACTCCTGGGATACGACATTTCTCCAAGCCCCAGTTTTCTCCTCTGTAAAATGGAGCCTGATGGTGATCCTGAACCCCAAGACCCATCCTCAGGTCATTGGCAGACTAATGAGAAAATGATATTAAAAAGGCCCTGAGGATAGCGGAGCCCAGAGGGAAGTTGGCAATGACACCATCTGATATCCCAACACTGCCCAAAGTCTCTAGGGGCTAGTGAGATGTTCAGGCCCCGGACAAGGAATCAGGCCTCTGCCTACCTCCAGTGTCCCCTGTGATGTCAAGGGTGATGTTACATTGTCCGCGGCTCATTCATGGCCTCACAGAACCTGTTCCCACAGGAATCTGTCCTAAGCTCCAGCTCCCCCGCCCCTCAGCCTGGGTTCCCACTGCCCCCGTCCTGGTTGTCCAGAATCCCGGTGGACCCTGGAGGAGCCATCATGGTGGGCTGGCATTCCTCCTAGAGGGGAGGCCCTGGGCTGGGCCTGGCACATAGTAGGTGTGCAGAAAGGGCCTACCACGTACCCACAAGGATGGGCACCTAGAGGCTTAGGCTTGTCCTTGGTCCTACTGACCCCTGTGTACGGCTTTGGGCACTGGGTGGCTGGTTCAGTACCTACTGTGTGCAGAGCTGGGAGAGGCACATGAGAACCATGGGGGCCACACTCTAATTATTCCCAAGTTTGTGGCTAGGAGCAGGGGCTTCACAGAGGCTTAGATAGGAGAGGTGTTACCTCTTTTTCTCTGCTGCCCCGAGCCAAGTGGAGACTACTGGCCCCTTGCAGATGAGGAAACTGAGGCCCACAGAGGGCTAAGGTGTGAGGGAGACCAGGTGCATTTCTGCTTTGGCGTGCCCTGCACTCTTGGTTCACTGGCTGTTGGCCAGGCTTGTGCACAGCCTGGGTACACACCATCCTCTTGAACCCTTTGCGCAGCAAGGCAAGTCCTGTCACTGCCCTTGTTTCGCAGAAGCAGAAGCAGACTGAGAGAGGCAGGGTGGCAGAGCTAGGATTTTGTAATTTAGTGTTTTTGGAGGTATAACTTAGTACAGAAAAGTGCACAAATCCTAGTGCACAGCTGCATAGATTTTCACATACATGTGTAGCCTTGTAACCCCCATCCACGTCCAGATCTAGAACTTTCCCAGCACCCCAGGAGGCTCCCTCACACCCCTTCTGGTTTTCACCCACCTGCTACTGACATCCGTCCACCTGGCATCTAACAGTGGAGGCTGGCTTTGTCCGTCTCTGCTCTTCATGTGAACGAAATTGCACAGTATGCCTGCTTTCACGTCTGCCGCTCTTGCTCAGCACGTCTGGGTGGGTTGTCTGTGCTGTTGATCTAGCAAAAGTTGGCAGAACTGGAATTTGAACCCTCCTGCTGAGTCTGCCCACAACCCTCCAGTGGCTCCCGTTGCATTTGGAAGAAATACTCAAATCCCCCCGGCAACCCAGGCCTTGCTGTGTTAGCTCCTGCCCGCCTCCCTGCCCTCCAGCCGCACAGATGAATGCGCCTTTCATCCTCAAGAGCCCTAATACTCCTCCCTATCTCAGGGCCTTTTCACATGCTGTTCCTTCCTCCTGTCTGCCTCCAGCTTCCTTTCAGTGCCCACCTGAAGTGTCACCTCCTTCAACCTGGCTGTCTGGACTTCCCCCGACCAGGCTGGGCCCCACTGCTGGATGTCATGAGGCTGGTTCATGCTTTTTCTTCTCTGCCCGTGTCATTTGTAATTAACTGTCTGTTAAGCATCTGCTTCTCCCACTAGACAGTAAACTCTGGGAGGCAGGGATGGTCTCTGCTGGCTTCATGGCTGTGTCCCCAGCGCGTTCATTGATTCACTCACCCATCCTTCTAGTCATCTGTTCATTCAGCAGATATGGAGTGCCTGCCATGCTGAATGAAGCCTCCTAGTATTTGTTGAATGAGTGAATGGATGGATGAATGAGTGAATGACTGTATGTCCATCTGCCTCTAAAGTTCATACTCTTTCCACTACATTCCATCATCTCTGTTATTACTTCTCTGGGCCTCGGTTTCCCCAGTTGTCAAACGAAGGCACCAGACCTACCTCTTCCAGCCAAGTTCTGATTTCGAGGCTGTGGGACAGATGGACTGGCTTTGGTCGGCAGATGCCTCGGGGCAGCCCAGCTGAGCAGGGAGGTAACCTCAGGCTACAGGAGAGATTCTGTCCCAGAAAGCAATGCCTGCTCGAGTGCTCGTCCCAGTGCTTGGCAGGGTGCTTTGCACACCTGCGTTACCAGAGCCCCTGATGTCCTTGTTGGGGCACAGGGCTCAAGGCCCAAGTCTATCAAAGGTCTTGGCAAGGCCACGCAGCGACCCAGCCTCTGAGCTCCAGGCTTGGCCTGCTAGGCTGGGAAGGAAAGGAAAAAGTAGGGTTGCCCTGGTGTGGAAGGCAGTGGGAACAAGAGTGGAGGGGCTTGGGTTTGAGCCTGGATTCATCCTCTTACACCTGTGTAGTCCTGGTCAAATCACTTCCCTGCAGCTGTAAAAAATATGAGTGACAGTCACAGTCGTCCTACTCTGATGGGGCCTCTGAGGTTCACATGATCTTGGGCAGGGTAGGGTGGGTCTCTGTGAGCCCGCCTTCTCCAGGGCCCAGCTGGACCGGGCCTCTGCTGGCAGCCGTGCAGGAGATGTGCAGCGCTAGGTGGCTCAGCAGCTTAGTGGCTTGTCAGCCAGGCAGGCGGGTGTCCTGGGGCCGGGTTTGATTAGTTCAGGTTGACAGTTGCGCTCCGCGGCGCTGCCGGGAGGGGAGCCCGTGATTACCCTAATGAAGCTTGAATGCAGTTTGTCATCCAAACAGCTGGTTTGGAGCTGCGCTACTGCCAGCTGCCCAACTCAGCCGTGCAAGCGCATGCCCAGCACCACCAAGCCCCAAGTAGCCCTGCTACCAGGGTGGCCTGGAGAGGAGACCGCCCTGGGTGGGCTGTGGGGCAGTCCCAGGGGAGTGGGATGGCCACCCGGGGCTAAGGGACTGGCAGAACCTTGGACAGTGGAGCGGAGCAGCTTCTCAGGTTACTTATAGGGCAGCCCCCAACTCTAGACCTCAGCTTCCCCATCTGTAAAGTGAGTATTCTTTGTATCTTTAAGTCTCAGACTTCAGGCCAATGAGTCACCTTCTCTGGGAATCCTTCTTAGAGTCTGCAGGCTGAGTCAGAGGCCTCGACAGGCACCCACAGCCCTCAAGACAGGCCCCATCACCCAATGGCCCTGTGTTGTCACTGAAGGTCTGCATGATTGTCATTGTATCTCATTCATTCAGTAAATATTTATAAGAAGACACAGCAGTGGGCAAGCCAGTCACCATCCTGTCTTCATGAAGTTTGCATTATAGTGAGAGAGACTCATGGAACCTAGACCTCATCTGGGGAGCCAGGGAGGACTTCCTGGAGGAGGTGGCAACTGAGTCCAGAACAACCAGAGGAGAGAGAGACACAGGGAAGAGTGTTCCAGGCAGGAGGAACAGCATGTGCAAAGGCCCTGAGGTAGAAGGGAGAGTGTGGTGCTAGGGAGGAATGTGAGTCATCTGGTTACATGCTGAAGGTGTCAGTGCCTCCCGGGGGAGGGTCTTAGTTCATGCCCTGTGCTGGGCAAGTTCACTGTGTGACCTTTCATTTAACCTTTCTGACAACCTGGAAGAAAGGATCATTGCTCCATGCTGCAGATGGGGAAACTGAGGCCCACATCATGGGAAAGTGGTAACCTGTAGGCCTCAGGTCTACTTGTGGGCCCTCTGAGAGGCCTCAGGTCTACTTGTGGGCCCTCTGAGAGGCCCCGGACCAGGAGCTGTCAGCTCAGTGTGTTAGAGTCCACAGGGCACTCAGATGAGGAGGGGGCTGAGCTGGGGCCTGGGATGCTGTCCAGGGCTTAAGCCGTTACATAGTGGAGGAGGGTGGGGGAGGGGGGCCAGCAGGCAGCCTGGGGCCTCTAAACAGTGAGTAGGTCTCCTGTTACTCTGGGGCAGGACCTGTATAGAAGCTAGGAGCTCGTAGCTCCTGAGCCTACACTTTCTCTGCCACCCACTGAGACATTTCCAACCAGTTTGTGGCTACCCTTTTCTGAGGGCTGGGCTTGGATCAGGGAATGGTAGGGGGAGGTGAAGGGAGGGGACACAGGAGGGTGAGTGTGGGAGGGTACTGGCCTCCCCCATGGACAGCCCTTGGCTGCTTTCCAGTTTTCTCTGCCACCACCTAAAGCTGGGTCCCGTCTCTACCCCGTTGCATCCCTGCCCTGGCCTCCTGGGGAGCTTTCCCCGTGTATCTATTGTGGCCATCCTGTTCCCAGTTTTTGTCTCCATACTCCCTCCTCCCTATACCGTCCATGGCCCCCTGCTGCCACAGCACGAAGCCACATTCTGGCCCAGCATTCTGGCCCATCCCTCCCAGCCTCATCCCCCACTCCCCTCCTCACTTTGTCCCCCTTCTCTCCTTACTCTGCCCTGAATAACCACAGCTTCTTCGTCCTGGGGGGAGTGTGGGGCCCTGGGTCTTGCACGGCCATCTGTCCCGTGGCCACTCTGAAGCAGGTGTGTGCCAGACTCAACAGGCGCTCATCCCCGCTGCTGGGCAGACGGGAGCAGCCCTCGGCAGCCTGAGAGCTGGGATGAGGGACGGGTTTATGGCCTCACTGCAGGGAGGGAGGAATTCCCACTGCTCTGCTCCCTCCTTAGCACTGCTGCGTGGTGTGACTGCTGCTGTCGCTGTTGCCACTGCCGTCTGCCTGGGGAAGCAGTGGCTCTGGAAAAGAACTAGTTTATCAGATTCGCCTGCCTCTTGCCTGCCTCTGGGAGGCCCCACCAGATCTCTGCCCTGCTCAGAGTGAGATGGAGGGAGGTGAGGCTGCCAAAGGAGGGATGTGGAGTGAGCCCGAGGTTAGGGGGGTGTCTGGTGGGACGCAGGTGTGGGCAGAGTGGGCCCAGCTTGCCCCAGGCCGGCAGTCAAGTACTCCAGGCATCTCAGGCCCCACGAATGGTGGGCAGGGAGGCATGGGCTAGACTCCATCCTTGGTGAGGATGGGCAAAGAGCACTGGAAAACTCATGGTTCCTCCTCCCCCAGCCTGTGCTCATGTTCTTTCTCCCACCTGGTATGCCCTTCCCTGGCTGAGGCCTGCATCACAGGCCTCCTCTGGGCTCTGGAACAGGCCACAGTGAATGAATTCAGTGAGAGTGAACAGAGATGCTCCTGGAGGCATGTCAGACCTTTGCCACGTGCTGGGCCCAGGCTAAGCATTTCACATATATCATCACCTTGGCCCCAACCCACAACCCAACTATGGTCCCTCTCCCCATTTTATACATGAAGAAACTAAGACCCAGAAAGGTTAAGTGACTTGCCCAGGGTCACACAGCCAGGAAGTGAGTGAGCTGGGTTTGATCCTGGACAGTCTAAAGTTAAGGACTGGACTTGTAACCAAGAGACAGGAATTACGAAAGGGGGCCAGACAGGTGACCAGACCAGTTTCAGGGTGGGTTGTGGAGTGGCCTCGAGAATGTGGGTTGAGTGCTGCTGGTGTCCTGGGGCCGAGTTGCCTTAACACACACCCTTGGTGAGGACTGGACCTTAGGGCCATCAGGTACCTGGATCCTGAAGGCACCTGCCCTGTCCTGCCTTAAGGAAGCCCTCCCAGACACCCCTCAAGGAGGCCAGGGCTCTGGACCATCTGCCTTCCCAGGATACCCTGGTCATTTGCTGAGAAACAGCTTCTGGAGAGCTGGGCTCTGCAGGGGTGTTGTTCAGCCTGGCTGAAGGGAACATGTGGGCAGAGCAAGCAGAGAGGTGCAGAGGTGCAGGCTTTCTGCAGAGAGAGCAGCTCACAACCTCTCCAGGCCAGGCCTGGGAGTGTGAGTGGAAAAGATGCATTCGTTCACCTAAGAGAAGACAGGGCCTGCCCCAACAACAGTAATGGCAAATTAGATGCTCACAGATATTAAAATAATACTGCAGCAGAGACAAGGCTGCAAAGACTAGGGAGATCAGGGAGGTGTCCTAGAGGAGGAAGCCCAGAGTTATGATGGGAGAGAGAGGAATCAAATGGGTCGAAGCAGAGAACAGAGTGTCAAGCCTAGGGAAAGCGTGTGCAAAGGCCCTATGGTAGAGAGTGCCTATATCTGAGTAAGTGAAAGGTGGAATGTGTGGTTGGAGCAAGAAGATATGCAGGCAGAGATATGGTACCTGATGAGGCAGGACTTCCAGGGAGTTGGCTTAAGCTGGGGAGTGGTCACATCAGTTGTACTTCTGGATTCTGTGAATCTGGGAAGTCCTCATAGCCCCAAGCCTGGAAATCTCAGGGTTCATGGCCCACCCCTTCCTCTGTGTGTTCTCTTGGGTAGGGAAGGTACCTCTGTTTCCCCATCTATAAAATGGGCTCACTCCCTGCATCAAAGCCTGAATATGTGGACTCAGTGTGAAAATGTGTGTGAAATGCCTGTGTGAGGTCCCCATCTCCCAGCCATGGCCCTGAAGGTCCCACTCAGGAAATTCGTGAGCCTTCCTCCCTCTCCCATTTCCCAGGATTCTCACTCACCCTCTGTAGGTGCGTGGGGAGGCCTGTGCCCCCCACCTTTGGCTTCCATCTGATTGACAGGTCAGGGAAAGGTGAATTCATAGCCAAGGAGAGAGGTGCCCTCAAGGTCTTCTGAGGGCCATGGCAGGTGCCCACCACTCCCTCTTCTGTTCCTTCAGCACAAGGCCTCTCCCCACCTGGAGACGTCAGGAGAGGTTGCATCCAGCAGCAGTGTTCTCAGACACTGTGCCTAGGACTTCCCTGCAGCCCCACCGCAGCGGCGCCGACCTCGGAGTCAGATGCAGAGTGAAGCCCAGCCTGGCTCTGTGACAGCTCTCTGCCTCCGCCCCTTCCCTCTAAGCTGAGATAGTGCCACTTGCCTCATGCGACTGTCAAGAGGGTTAGAGTCCCTTGGGGACATACCTGGCATATAGCAGGCATTTCATACACATTCATTCCTTTCTCTCTCCTCATCCGATGCCACAGGGATTCATTTCAGGCTGTGGAGAAAGGGCTGCACTTTCCTCACCAGGAAGGACACTTGGTAAGTGCTTGTTAAAGGACTGACTGAAGGGCTGAGTGGCTCTAGCACAGCAGGGCGGGCTGTGCCCACAGTGGCAGTTCTGGGGTCACCCAGCTGTGTGACGTTGGGCAGATCATGTGCCTTCTCTGGGTTCCTCTGTGGAAGCTGAGCAGGCCACCTTGGAGAGTGAATGTGGTAGCTCTTTGCCAGCTTAAAAGCTTGGACCAACCCACAGCTGTGGTCTCATAGGTGAGGAAACTGAGGCCCAGAGGGGTGAAGTTCTGGCCTGGGGCAGCCCAGCTGGGGATGCTGCCATGAGGCTCTGAATCCAGTGCTCCTTCCCCGGATGGTGCTGGAGGTGCATTCGGTGATGTCCCCTGTCCTCGCCCTGAACCTGGCATCGGCCAGCAGGGCACCAGCACACACCTCAACTTAGAGCAGCATGTTTGATGCACGTCACGATGTCTGCTGGAGGTGAGGCTGCAGAATCGCATAAGGCAAAGGTGAACGTTTCACATCTTCTGGGGATTTGCTACATGGCCTCGGGCCCCAGCTGAGATGGGAGGGTATGTTGTCATAGTTTGGCTTCACCAGAAACAGACTCTAAAGTGTCTGTGCGGGAAGCTTACTGGGGGAGCACTCTTGGAACAATGCTTGTCCAGGACACAGGATGAGATCAGGCTGCGATGCAGTCACAACCGAGGCCTTAGGACCCCGTGTGCACTCCAGAGCTGGGGTGGGCCTGCTGCTCAGCTGTCCCAGACTGAACCCTGCATTGACTGATCACTGGTACAGCTATCCTGTGGGAGGGCAGGCCTCGAAGCGGGGCTCCTTTCTGCCAAGGAACATGGCTGTGAGCCCCCAGCCACCATCACCCTGGCAGCTGGGGAACCTACATGGTGGCCCTGAAGGGAGTCTGGATGGTGCACCATGACAGGCATCTTAATGGCATCAAAAGTTAGGCGCCAAGGGCTTAATCTTATTAAGGATGGGAGGAACAGCGGCCTTGGCCCTTCTGTGCCTCTGACGCCCACAGCAACCCTGGTAGGACTCCCAGTCACCACTTTCAGCCTGAGAGATGGAGGCTCATGAGGTGCACAGGCCTGCAGGCGGTAAGTGGCAGAACTGGGGCTCTGAGCATGGCACCTTGCATACCACAGCCTCCATGCCCAAGCACCCCATGCATCTTCAGACCCCGGGCCTGCAGGCCCTTCTGCCGGGAGTGCCCTCTTCTCTGTTCAAGGCCATCTTGGCTCTACCACAGCTTCTCGAAGCCCTGGTGGGCGAATGTTCTCTGTCCTTCTAGCTTCAAGGCTCTTTCCTCAGGTGCAAGCCATTGCCGTGGTCACTGGTGCCCAGCTTTGACCCTGGTCTGGAGTGTGAGCTCCCTGAGGGCAAGGCCATGGTGTTCTGCCCACCTGAAACCTACACGACGCCTGAGCCTGTGACGCTGCACAGACACCAGCAGGACTGGATGAAATCTGCCCTTTTTGCCCCTCCTCGGCCCCAGCCAGTGTGACCCGCCACTGTGTACAGTTAGGGCTGGTGCCAGCCCCCGTCTCTCAGTGATGCCCATGGAGGGGAAATCAGAGTTTGCTGGACGAGAAACGGTGTTGCGGGGCCAGTCAGGTGGGCCTGGCCCCAGATGCCCCGCGTGGTGAGGTGAGGAGGAGGAGGCCGACAAGGGGACACCGTGGAGGTCCTTTTCCTGGAGGTTCTCCGTCTCAAGGCCGGCCTGGGGGTGGCTGCTGCTCTCCTGGGCTCCTGGGGGAGGAACATTCCTTTGCCTGGGGAGCCCGGAGACTGATAACTACTGTCCCTGGGATCTTCCAGTGGCTTCATTGAGTGTCCATGTGCCCAGTGGGGAGGAGAAGCAGGGGTGTGGTCAGGGAGGGCCGGCTGAGGGGCCTGAAAGCTGGGGGAAGTGCCTCAAACTGGGGCTGCCAGTGTGAGATCTGGCCCATGTTTGCTTGACATTTGCTCATTCATTCGTTTATTCAGCAGTTGTTCCTGAGCCCAGCCCTGTGCGGAGCACAGGACAAAGGACCAGGCTAGGGACCAGGAGAGGACCAGGCTAGGGACCAGGAAAGAACCAGGCTGGGGTTCTTCTGGTCTTTCTTCATCCGCAGGCACGTGGGGCCAATCTTGTGGCCCCTCTAGGCCTTGGTGTCCTCACCTGAAAAGTAGGGATAATAATACTGTCCAGGTGGCCCAGAGATCACCTGAGACAGTGGCTGTGGAAGGTCATTAGCAAACTGCACGATTCAGAACAAATGGTGATTATTTTCTCAATTGTAGGTTATTTGTGTTATCACTACTGTTTGTTTCCCAGCTTCAATTTCTCTCAACACCTTATCAGGCCTGGTGAAATTAATTAATGTTTACTTGTTATCGTTGCTGGCTAATTTGTCCTCCTCCCTCCCACGTCCTCGTTTCCCTTGGTCTCTGCCCCTTCCCATAATAATAATAACAGTAATAATAACAGTGCCCCCCCCCCGCACTGCCTTCTCCGGTGCACGTTGACTTGTTTACCCCCACATCAACCTCCTGAATTTGGTCCAGTTGTCTTCCCCATTTTACAGATGAGGAAACTGAGGCTCAGAGCTGGATTTAAGCCCGGATCTCTGGCTCTGGGGTCTGTGCTTTGAACCACGGTGCCCCCTGCTTCTCTGCTTTTCCCGTTTCTGCCTCAGTGAAGAAAACGTGGCTGCACGTGGCCCATCTGCCAGGGTCAGGAGACCTGGTTCTGGTCTTGCCCTGCTCACCTTGCTTGGTGCTCATCTCCCCTGTGTCTCCTGTTCCTCCATCAGGTCAGGTTTGTTCCTGCCTCCGAGCCTTTGCGTTTGCAGAATCCCCTGCCTGGAAGCCTCTCATTCCAGGGCTGTGCATGGTTCAGCTCCACTGTTACCTCCTCAGGGAGGTCACCCCTGACTGACCAAGGGTGACACCCCCACCTTTCTCACTGTCGTTCTGTCCCCTCACCTGAACACACACTCCCCCTGTGGTGCCAGTAGCTTGAGCTGGATGACCTCTGGCGACCTCTCAGCTCCAGCATCCTCAGAACACAGCTGCTCTTGTCTGAGTGGCCCCCCTGTGCTGGCTCTGTCCTCTTCTGGCTGTGAGAGAGGCTGCCGCCCAAGCCTTCATGAGGCTCCTGGACTTGGGTCCTGGAGCTCAGACGTCCTTGGTTGGGTTGTCCAGTAGGGGAATAAAACTGAGCAGGGTAAGTGATCTGAATCTGGATTCAGAGTGCACCTGCATTCTCTCATTCATTCACCTCTTCATTTATTCACTCACTCACTCATTCACTCAACACTAACACGTGCTGCTTACATGCTCGGTGCTGAATGAATGCTTCCCCGGTGAAGGAATGAACGTCTGTCCTTACCTCTCCCCAGCCTGTCCCAGCCCAGTTCAGGCCCCGTCTCTCCCATGGGAAGTCCCTCCCTGCGTCCTCCCCAGAGAGCCCCTGGACCCTCCTTGCTGAGGTTTGATGTCATGATCAAGCAAAGGGCTGGCTGTTGCTCTGACATCTTCCAGCCAACCCCCACCCTCACCCCTGCGTGTGTGACAGCTGCTGGGACGCCCCAAGCCAGATTTGCAGCCAGCCTTTAAGAGGATCTTAGGGTGTGTATTGGGACTCACTTACCCCAGAGTCATCTTGTGTATCTTCTGAGTGTTCACAGCTGCCCCTCAGGGCCCAGAATGCGGCCTGACACACACTAAGCTCTCAAGCAGCCTTTACTAAGTGGATGAATGAATTCTTCACTCCACTTCCCTCACTTAAAGTGCCACAGTCTGTGTTTTGTGCTTCCTTGGATTCTTTTTGAATTGGAAGGAAAACTAACAATAGCAATAATAAATGCTTCTGTTTACCGAGCACTTGCTACATGCAGGCTTTGTCCTAAATATTTCACCTGTATGAACTCATCCAGGTGTCCCAGTCCTGTGAAGGACCAGTGCCCCCATGTGCTTGAGGAAACGGGCATATTGAGCCAGCCACTTGCCCAAGGTCTCAGTTCTCCTAGGGAGGGGGTTTGGATGTAAACCCAGCAGGGCCCCAGAGCCAGTTTTCTGGCATCAGTCATCATAGACAAGAATCTGTTTCACTGAAGAGGGGACAGGAGCCCTGGAAAGCTGCCCTATGGGACGTGCCTCTGCAGAGAGGACGGGGGTGTCACTGCATGTGAGTCCTGAGTCCTTAGAGGGAGCTGGCCTTAGAAGCTGGGGTGGGGGTGCGAGTGCACCCAGAGCTCGGGGAGACAGGGACCTAGCTCATAGTGCTGTGGGGCAGGGGTCCTCCTTTCAGCTCTGGCTGGTGCCTCCCTTATGTCCTCAAAGGGGCCGTATCCATGAGCCACGTGGCCTGAGTTGTGTGTCCCTGGTGCCCTGTGCTTCCTTGTGCTCCGAAGGAGTCTGTCTGAAGCCTCTGTCCATCACCGACAGGTCAGGGTGCCGCAGCCCCCAGGTCTGCGTCTGAACGAGAAGGCCTTAAATCCCATCCTAGCCCTCGCTCCTGAATTGCTTGTGCGGTTTTTACAGTTGCTTGGGGAACTGTAAGTCTGCGTTGCCTGACTCCTGTGTATTTAAATTCTCAGCCATAATGTTATATTAACTCATTTTTTGCAGTTTCCTGGGAGGCTGTGTGTACATTGCCGGGGCGGTGGGGGAGTAGGGATGGCCATGCACATGGACAGACACAGCTGTGAGTGTGCCTGGTCCTGGGGGCTGGCCGGGTCAGGGGGAGCCTCCGGTGAGCCCTTACAAGAGGCATTTTCTGCAAGCCAGGTGTTCACACTGCCAGAGTCACCCTGAAGCTGCAGATGCCACTGTGTGGCTGGTGAACTCAGGATCCAGGTTGGGGATGGCTCCAAGGGTCAGGTGTCCATTGTTCTTTATGTCCAGTTGTGTCCGCCACCTCATGCATCCACAGACACATGCTGAACACCTTCTGTGCACCCAGCCTGGAGACCCAGCAGGAGCACAACTGACTGTCCTGCCTTCTCGAGAGAGTGTGCTGTGGGGGACGGATGTTGACCTGACAGACAGGTGGTGGTGCCAGGGCCAGGGCGGCTTTGAGGGGAATGGAGAGCTGGGTAGGGGGATAGGAGTAGGGCCTTAGATGGGGGGTGGTCAGCCATGGGGGCTGGGGAAAAGGGCAGAGACCTGAAGGAGGTAGGGAGCCAGCTGCGTGGCTCTGTGATGGTCATGGTAGCACTAACTGACCATGACTGACCAAGGCCTTGATCTGCACATGTTAACTCATCTAACCTGCACAACAAGGCCATGCAATCATCATGCCCATTTTGCAGATGGTGTCCAAGGCCAACAGCTGCTAAGTGGCAAGGCTGGCATCAGACTTAGGCCTTCTGGCTCCATCATCCATATTCTCACCACTCTGTTCCATGGCTCTCTGAGGAAAAAAGGCATTTCAGATGGGTGACAGTGCATGCGAAGCCCCGAGGGCCAGAACGTGGTTGATGAGTCTGAGGAAAAGGCCAGTGTGGCTGGAACAGAGTGACTGGGGGTAAGAGTGGAAGAGAGGAGGGTGGAGAAGTTGAGGGGCTTGATCGTGAGGAATTGAGGGCTCACTGCTCACTGTGCCTTCGGGGGAGAGTGGGGGGTGGTAAGCAGGGGAGGGGAGAAACCTGCATTTGGGCAGGATCTAGGAGTTCCTGGCGTTGGGGCAGAATGAGCGGGAGGGAGAGTGAGGCTTCCCGGGAAGGGCCAGGCCAGGGGAGCCCAGTTGCTCAGCCTCACCCATGGCCCTCCTCTGGGGACCAGAAAACCAGGACTTGTCAGGTGGCTTCCTTGCCTGCCCACCAGGGAGCATTCGTCTAGGCCTCTGCCTGGTGTGAGGAAGGGGCTCAAAGCTCAGCCCTGATGCTTTATTCAGTTGTCCACTCCCTGCCTCAGTTTCTTCATCCAGACAGTGGGAATCCTGATACTTATAAGAATGAGATATAATGTCCTGGCACTGGCAGAAAGTTAAAACCTGCTTATTGACCACCTGTTCTCTCATTTGATTCTCTGGGCTCAAATAATATCCCCATTTTTTGTGTGTGTGAGTCTGTTTCTTTTTTGTTATACCCACTAGTTTATTTTTTAAATTCCTCACTTAAGTGATACCATACAGTATTTGTCTTTCTCTGACGAATACCCTCTAATACCCTCCAGGTCCATCCATGTTGTTGCAAATAGCAAAATTTCATCCTTTTTATGGCTGAGTAGTAGTCCCTCGTGTATGTATACATCTATAGATACACATACACAAATACATATACTCCACATCATCTTTATCAACTCGCCTGTCGATGAACACTTAGGTTACATCTTTATCTTGGCTGTTGGATATAATGCTGCTGCGAACATTGGGGTGCATGTAAATGTCCCCATTTTATGGGGAGGGAACTGAAGTTCAGAAAGGAAAGAGACTTGCTCATAGTCCATCTGGATCCCAATGTGGCCAGGCCCAGAGGGCTGTGGAGTGCAGGAGAGAGACAGACCTGGAATTAAATCCCTGTCCCCCTCCAGATGTGCACAGTGAGGCCCCCATTGCCTTCTGTGGCTGCCCAGGCAGGAGCTGGCTGGGATCGCTGGAGCTTGGAGCACTGGCAGGTGGGCTGAGCCCTCAGGTCTCCCTGCCTGTGGGGCACAAGGGTAGGGCCAGAGGAACACCCATGCTGGTCTTCATTTATGCTGTGCTAGCTCCCTGGAATGCCCTACCCCCTAGCCAAGTCCTCACCCTTTAAGTCTCAGCTCAGGCCAGCATCTCCTCCAGGAAGACTTCTCTGACTTTGTTCCTAAAGATCACACACCAGTTTGGTTCCCTCATAGCCTTTTGCTCATGTCACTCAGCGTGGACCTTGTTGGCGCCCTGATCTGTCCTCCTCCACCCAGCCCGGGGGTTCCCTGCTGGTGGGGCTGTGTTCCAGCCCTCCTGCACCCCCAGCGCCCCTCCCAGGGCATGATGTGAAGCTGGTGTCAGTGAATGCCTAGAACAGAGCTGGATCAGTCTCAGGCCAGGGGAATGTCAGGGCCTGAACCTTGTTGGGCAGGTGGCACCCCTGACTGACTGTATGGCCCCAGGTCCCAGCTGGCCATGCAGGGCATCAGGGGTATCCTTTACACACAGGCCTGGAGGTGGCCAGTGTACCTTTCTTGGGGCAGCTTCTGAACTGGAGGTTCTGTGACATTTGCAATAGAGTGCCCTCCCAAGCCCTGGGGTCTCATAGAGTGAAGCTGGTCACCCGCAGCCTGGTGGCTCATCCTGGACTCATTCCTCAACTGAAGCCCTAGATGAAGGCTTGGCCAGGCAGTGCTGGGAGTCACTGGGCAGAGGGCCCTGTCCTGCCCCCTTCACCAGGCTTGAGCCCACTCTCTGGAGTCGTCCCCAAGTGCCAGCCTGTTTTTCCTGTTAATGAGGAGAGCTCTTCTCTTCTCCCCGCTGTCCCCCCTTCTTCCAAAACGGATTTACGATTCCACTGTACCACATTCCCCCGCTTCTCCCCTCTCCTCTCACAGGCTGAGGGAGGTGGAGGGTATTATTGTATATTTTAGCCAATTGTTCCCCATTCGCCCCAGTCTCTTTGGGGTGGGGCTGGGGGATGGGGGAGTAAGTAAATTATATATTGAACTCCTAACTGGAGCTGAGGCCTTGTGGTTTCCATGGCAACCAGGCTGGAAATAGCTCGGCGTGACATCAGCACGGTACAGGTATAGCCGGATCCAGCCGTTCCCCAAACAAGCTGGCAAGGGGAGCAAGGGATGTGCAGCTAATTAGCATATGCAAATCAGGCCTAGTGAGCAGGGTCTGGGATGCCCCAGCAGGGCCTGTGGCCATGGCCCCGGCCTCTGGCAGGTAAGCAGGCTGAGGGTGGTGGTGGGGTCAGGGCCCAAGCCTCCCGGCACATGCTCTGTGCTGGGGCTGGTAGGGGCCTCTACACTGGGGCCCAGGCTGCCCAGGCCTGTCTGCCCCATGGGGTTCTGGGAGCATGGCCAACAGGGCTGCCAAGGGATGGGAGGCATGCATGGCATGGAGCTGGGATGGTTCCCTGCCCGGTAGCTCGAGTGGGATCTGGCTCCTCTTGGCTTATGGATGCCTTTGAAGCTAGATACCTAATTGGGCCCTGCAGGCTTGCTGCCATTTTTCTCTTCAGGTCTGTGAAGGAGGGGTCACCCTGTGCCCACCTTGGCTCCTCCTTCCTCCTCTAGGCCTTAGGAATGGCCCACAGATCCCCCCCAACCAGATGCCCCACTGCTGCCCGGACCCAACAGGGAGGAAAGAGCAGAGCCCTTCATTTGTGGCTTGACAGTATCCACTGGTCTTTTGGCCTCTCTGAGCCTCAGTTTCCACCTCAGTGAAATGGGGGTGGTTTTTCCCTGCCTACCTACCTCGCAGGGTGGTGAGGTGCTAATGAGGTGACAGTCGGGAGGGGCCTGGGTGAGGCCTGATACATTTTGAGGAGATTTTCTGCCCTCTCTGTTTAAACTGAAGCTTTGTCACCCAGAACCACTCCCCCCCCCCACCGCCCCAACACAAACACACACACTCTGGTGAGACTTGAGAACTTGCAGTAAATTCCTGGGCGACGTGAAATACTGCCACCTTCATTGTGGTGATTTTCACATGAGGGCTCTTGGCTGAACTGCTGACATTCGAGCTGGGCGTGCTCTGTGGCTAAATGGGATAATTCATTCATTTCAGCAAAATGTTGAGGGTGGGTGGGGAAGGGTGGGTGAGTTGGGTAGGGCCGAGAATGATGAGCGCTCAGTGGGCTGGAGGAGCAAGGAGATGGTGCAGCCACTGCTCCTGGGGATTGGGGGTGTCTGGGAGGATTGTTCAGGGCGTGAGACCGTTGATGCCTTAAGGCTGGTTCACAGCCCACTTGGCAGGGAAGGGGGCAGGAAGGGACATTCCAGGGAGAGAAGAGGTTGGGCACAGGGACTCAGAAGTGGGAAGGGACACCTGTCCTTTGGGGGAAAGGTGATATTTGGCTATGCCTGGAGTAAAGTGATGGGGGTGATACCAGAAAGTTCCACAAGTGCCAGTCCCAGAGGGATTGGAAGCTAAGGAGTTTGGATGTGGTCCAGGAGGCAGTGGGAGCCATCGATGGCACTCTAGCAGGGGACTGATGTGATCAGATCCTGGTTTCAGAAAGAAAAGATGGGCTGGAGAGGGCTGGGTGTGAGGTGGAAATAATCAGAGATGGTTCCAGTCCCTCTGGGAGCCCCTCGTAGTCAAGAGTTGCTCTTCCCTTGGGCAGAGGATCAGGAAAGATGATGTCTTTGGGCCTTGCTTTCCTCATCTGCCAAATGGAGCAATTAATAATAGGTTGATGTGAGCATTTGTTCTCTTGGGCTCCAGGAGCAGTGGGGAGCTGTGGGAGGTAAAAGCTATTGCCTTACATATTTTGGAAGGAGGTGAGCAGGGGTGAGCAGGGGTGCTGATTTTTGGCTGGGACTGAGGTTTTCACTGGTTGTGTTCTGGCCTTGGCACAGGTGTGGCTTTGTGTATTCGGAGGGAGGGAGTTCTGCCTGGGCTGCCCCTGCGGCTCCTGGCAGCCAGCATGGAGGATTCCTGGCCAAGGGAGTCTGTGTTCTCATCACCTCTCCTTTCCTCTCCACAAACCGCATTTCTTCTTGGCCCATAGTTTTGGGGCCCCTGCTTGGTATCAGGGCTGGACAGGGCCCTCGGCACCTGTGATGGCCAGATGTGGCCCTGCCCTTGAGGGGCTCACCAGCAGCACGGGAGTGTATGTGTGAGTAATGTCCCCACCCAGGGGCTCAGTGCTGGGGTGGGTCAGTACCCAGCCCTGCGGTCAATGGAGGCTTCCTGGGAACGGGGCTGTTTGGGCTGTCTTGAGAGGAGAGTTGGCCAGACAGGAAGAGATGGCCTTTAGGTCAGAGGGCACCGTTCAGGATGGGCACCGAGGGGGAAGCAGGCGTGGTTTGGATGGGCCAGGGCACACACAGGTGGGGAGCCTCTGACCACCTCACCCTTCCAAGCTCTCCTGACCCTCCTGGCGCTGACAGGTTAATGTGTAGGTCACTCTGTATTTATTGAGTGGCTACAGTGTACCCTGGCTGGAAAGGGGCCCTGGGGGTGGGTGAAATGAAGGACCCAAGAACCCAGAGGTCAGAGCTGAGGTGAGACCCCCACACACAAGCACTATGGACATCACATTTTCACAGGGTCAGCGTTTGGAAACCTCCTCTGGGCATCTCCTCATCACTACCCTGACCCCAGAAGCCTGCATGGCACTTTGCAGCCCTGTCCTGTTGGTACTCGCTGACCTTTCTGGCATGCATATGTGGCCTGGTCACTCCTATTCCAGAACCTGCCCAGGGACACCTGATGTTCAGGACAAAGGTTCAGCCCCTCCCCTTGTGCGACATCTTGTCTTTGTATCTTTGCATGCTTCCCTCTGCCTGGACACCCTCTCTCCTCCACCTGGCTGCCTCTGGTGTGAGCTGGACTGTGCCAGGGGGTTCTGGTCCAGGGTGGGCCGTGATGGGGGTCTTATTCTGCCGTTTCCCACCCTCCCTCCCTCACTGGGTAGATACATGGGTGGGTGGGCACTGGGTGGGCGCTGGGTGGCCAGCTTCCCATGCCCTCTGTCCTTTTTGTCCACTCGGCAGATCCCTTCTCCAGATGCTGGTCTAGTATCCTCTGAAGCTTTCTAGAATTGTCATCTATTTGCTCATTAATTCCACATTCACTGGGTACTTATGCTGTGCCAGGCTCTGCACTGGGCTTGGATGTACAGAAAAGAGTAAGAAGGATACAGGAAGGAAGCCCCACTCTCATCTGGGGGGAGGCAGGGCTCCCTGCTGCCCCACCGCCCCTGGGTGCGGGCCTCCCGGGTTTGGGCCCTGCTGGCTCCTCTTCTCGCCTGAGGATTGCAGGCTCCTTGGCCCTGGGAAACAGCTGGGCCAGGTGCGGGCCGCCTGTCTGGCTGCCTGCCTGGCTGCCCGCCCACCCGCCCCAGGAGGCATCGCTGCCTGGGATTTGAGCTCCTCCGAGGGCTTGCGTTGGGCCATGGGGAAATCATTTTCTGACAACGGTCATCAATTTTGCTGAGAGCCCATCGGCGCTCCAGCAGCCTGTCCCTCAGCAGCAGCAGCTGGTCTGTGTCAAGCCCCTCCGTGTCCTGATGACAGAAACGATTCACATTAGGCGTCTGCCCCGGAGCACACATCCAGAAAAGATGGGTTCCCGGCCAGTTCCAGCTACGCACCACGTTGCCTCCGTGTCTGTCTTTAGGTCCTTGGGTTAGTGGAGATGTCTCCTGCCCATATTGGGGAGACCCTGCAGGACCCTTGGTGGGGCAGCCCCAGTAGGAACCTGGAGCCCCTCAGGAATGCGGCGACCCTGCTGCCCCGTATCCACTATATAGCGCTGAACACAACAGACAGAGCCCCTGCCATTCCCTGAGAGGGTGACATTTTAGCTGAGAGGGAGAAGTCAGGAAGGAGACTGCCATGCATAGGTCTTGGGGAAGAGCATTTTAGGAAGAAGGAACAGCACGTGAAGAGATCCTGATTTGAGACTAAGGTCGCTGTGTTCACAGAACAGAATGCTATATAGGCTGCTGTGAATCTCAGGTGCCCAGGAGTTATCCAAGGTTAAAGTCAGGGCCCTGACAGAGCCCTGGAGGGGTCCAGAGGAAGCAAGAAGAATTCCGACAAATGATCAAGGAAACCTCTAGAGGAGGTGGTGGTGTGTATAAGGCAGGAAGTGTAGCAGGATTTTGCCTGATGGAGTTAGATATGAGGGGGGACCTTCTAGGAGGCAGGAGCAGTGTGAATGAGGCCTAGAGGGGTGAGAAGGAGAGTGCATGCTGGGCAGGGCTCCATGTGCAGCTGTGACGTCCTCTCCAACAAGGGGAGAGAATGCCGTATTGCGCTGGGTGATTCCAGGCCACCTTGGGCTTTCGGAAGCCTTTGGTAACTTACCTGGTGTGCCATCGGCCCCAGGGAGTCAGCAGCATTGAGACTGAAGTCCTGCCGTGCACCTGGGGGTCACCTCATGCCCCAGGAGCCATCTCCACTCAGCATAGACCTGTTAAGCACGAGGCACCAAGGATGTGCTGGACACTACCCATAGGAGGGCATTGTCACCTGCACACCCAGGTGGGGAAGCCGAGGCTCAGAGATGCTAAGAGGCCTGTCCAGGGGCCTCTTATTTGGTGGTGGTGGTGTGAGTCAGGCAGGGAGGCCTGAGCTGGGAAGTTTGCAAGAACCTGGTTGTCTTGAACATTTGTGGACAGGGAATGATGATCCACCCCTGATACCCATCTCCACATCCAGCTGTCCTCTGGGCACCTTTCCTCTGAGCAATGTGGACTGGCATTAAGATGTCGGTGTGGGTAGGTTTGAGGCCAGGAGCTGGGCACCCCATGCCCTCACCAGCTGCTTAGACCCTGGGAGGAGAAGGAGGGACTCTATGAGCTTCCAGGGGTCTGTAGCCTCGTGGCTTTTCATGGCCTGGATGACCATTTATGCCTTTCAGATGAGGGGCTTGAGGCTCAGAGCAGGAGCGGGAGGAGTGGGACTTCACAGCAGTGATGGCTGAACCAGGGCGGCCATGGGCTGTCTGTCCCCATGGGCGTACCATACACCGGGGAGTGGCAGTAAGGATGGTGGTGGCCGTGAATAAGACCGTCATCTTGGGCTTTGGTCCCGACAGTTGTTTTGCCAGGGCAGGGAGAGTGGATTCCAGAATTGAAGCACCCCCAAACCTTGGTCCCCTGTACTCACCTTCACAGTTTCTTTCATGGATTCTTCTAGGGCCTGGGACCCCACCTGGCCTGGCTTTGTCAGACCCCCATTAGGAAGGTCAAGTCCATCCAAGGAACCCATCTCTTCTGCTGTGCCATTAGGATGCCATTCCTAGCAGAGTCTGGCCAGACCAGGCAGGGCCATGGCTGTGTGTGCTGTCCTGGTACCAGGCAGGCAACCTACTGACCAGCAGGAGGCAGCCAGTGGTGGGGTCCTTGGTGCTTTAACCTCCAATCACTTGTTCATTTATTCATGATGGACACCTCCTAGGCATTGGAGAGTCTCCATTTTCTCTATGGCCCCAGTGCCTGGTATGTTGCCAGCCACATAGTACGTACCCTATAAATACTGCCCATCTCTGCAAGGTGACTTCAAAGTCCTAGGCAAGACCTTCCTCAACCCTCAGTGTCTTCCTTCCTTGTCTGTGCCTGTTGGCAGAAATTTTACCATTAAGGATACATTCCTTTGGTATAACCATTGCCCTGTCCAAGTTCCCCTTCTAAAACGCAAAGCCCTAGAGTCTCAGTACCCACTTCAGGAAGGAGAACCTTCTGAGTCCTAGTTTCTGGGTAACCATGTGCCTAGAAGGCTAGGTCTGTCTTGAATGTACAGGGTTGTGCCTTGGGGTTACAGGAGAAAGAGGGAAAAGAGGCAGAGTCAGGAGGACAAGTGGCAGGTTCTGTGCCCTGCAGGGTGCCTGGGATTACACATTCTTGCACTTGCCGGACGCCACAGCCCTGGGCTAAGGATGTTTTTATTCTCATTTTGTGGGGGAGGAGACTGAGGCACCCAGCAGGTTCCTTAGCTGTACTCGGGTCTGGCTGAGCTTGCTGCACCCACGCCTGCCCAAGACGTGGTCGTGTGACACTGGGAGGGGCACCAAGGGCACCCCCTGGGCTCACAGCGGCTGAAGGAGAGCTCGATCTTCAGGGCCTTTTGAAAGGCAGTCACGCTAGAATCTGGTTTGAGCCTAGCAACCTCCCTCTGAGGCAGGATGTTCCCGTTTTTCTGATAAGGAAACAGGCATGGAGAGGCCAAGGGCCCCTCCCCATGGCCTTCCAGTGATGGGGTGTGAGCCAGTGCACCCATTCTTATGACACACCACCCAGTGCCTCCCCTCGCCCCTGCATGGGGGCATGAGGGTCTCGGGCCTTGTCTTGGTGCTAAGAGATGAAGCATTCAGGCAGTCCTCTCTGTTTCCCTGACTGCAGGTCAGTTGCTGGCCCTGCTGGGCCTCCTGCCTGGAGCCCACTGTGGTGAGCTGGCGTGCGGGTCCTGGACCAGCAGCCCAGTGACCTGGCCACCTCTCCCCGCTTCCCGCACTCACGTGTCCATGGACCCCGCTCTGGCCAGCCCTGGGTAGCTCCTAATTGGCCCACCCTCCAGGCTGTATTTTTCAAGTATTGATGAGCCACTGTCACCCAAGACGCAGCCAGAAGCTGAGCTAAACTCAAGACTGATCGAGTCTCTGCCTCATCAATCTGCCTGTGGCCGCTCTGCCGGGGAGGAGAGAGGGCGGGCGTGCGGGCTGGGCTGGGGCGGGGGTCCCGGCCTCTCCTGAGCTCTCAGTGTGGTCTTCCTAAACCACAAATCTACCTATTGGGGCTGATTCATTTCTCCCTGTCCAAGAATTTGCAGGGTGACCAGGACCTGGCAATCTTCCGTTCTCAGGCTCCTGGCGTGGCTGCCCGTTGCCTGGGAGATAAAACCCAAACTGCTCCCCTCAGCCCACAGGCCCTGCCGCTCTGGGTCCACTGCCACCTGGTGCTCCATCATCGTATTCCAGCCACACCGGCTGCCACTTCCTCCCACGGGCCACACTCCTTCTCACCTCAGGGGTGTTGCCTGTGCTACTCACACTGCCTGGAATGTTCTCTTCATGCTCTGTCCCCTCCTCTGTCTGCTAATGCCCTGTCGTTAAGGTCTGGCTGAAGCCCCACTTCCTCAGAGCTCCCACCCACACCAGGCTGAATTCCTGTCATTGTCAGTGGTCTCACAGCACCCCTTCTCCCCAGCTGAACCCTCTAGACAGCTGGAATCAATGAATTATTTATGAGATTCTCTGTTACTGTCTTGTCTTCCCCCGCTGGAACATCAGTTCTATGGCCCCAAGACCACAATCATCTTGTTTCAAAATGCATCCCCAGTACCTGGTACATAGTAGGCCCTCAGCAAATCTTTGGTGAATGAGTATCATGTGACTGTCATAGCCCTAATTTAAAAATTTGCTTCCCACTTCCCCTAGGATGAAGTCCACATTCAGTGTAGCATTCAAGGCCTGTTGGGTCTAAATGAAACAATTCTCTCTGCCTGGAGTTTCCTCCTTGTTGGTGCCCTTTACTTGGTGAACTCCTATGCTTCCTTCAAAACGTCAGTGGATACCACTTTTTCTACAAAGCCTTTCTGGCTGATCCAGGTGGAGTTGATTGTTCTGCCCTTTGATCCAGCAGCTGCTGGGCATCAGGCCCTGTTCAGGGCACTGGGGAGACAGGACTGGGAGGGATGGAGGCTAGGATCAGTGAGGAGTTAGCCCTATGGACAGCAACTTTAGAGCATCCTGATAGTGAAGATGGTGATAAAAGCCAGGCACTATTCCAAGCAATTTTCTTAAAATTTTCTTATTTCATCTGTATCACCACACTTTGAGGTGCCAGTATTACCCCATTTTACAGATAAGAACAACAAGGCTCAGAGAGGTGGCATAACTTACAACTAGTTCATGAAAAGTGAGACTTGAACTCAAAGCTGCATTCCTTGTCACTTGCTGCTCTGTTTCCATCGAGGGGAGTGTGAAGGAGAATGTAGAGGACCCACCCCCATGTTTGTGGCCCAGGGCTGGGGTCACACAGAAGGTTTCACAGAGGAAAAAACGTCTGAAGTGAGACTGGAAGGAGGGCAAAGAGGGAACCAGAAGGGCACTGCTGGCTCTGCGAGCTGTGCAGACAAAGGTCTGGAGGGGTAGAGGGTGGGGTCGGGGTGGGCAGGGCAGGTAGGGGTGGGAACTCCTGAACTGGGGAGTGGGGAGGCTCAGAAGCCTGGGAGCTGCCAGGGACAGGAGGGAAGGGAACGGTAAGGAAGGAGGCTGGGGAAGTGAGCCAGGACATGGGTGGCTGCGGAGGACCTGGGTGATGGATTGAAGCTCCTGGCATGTGGTCTGTTGCTGTGGTCCTGGCATGTGGCCACTGTGGGCTCTGGTTTCTGGCAGCTTCCAGGCTTCGCAGTCCCTTGTTTCTGTTCGTCCAGTCTCCACCCTGTTCCTTCCAGGCTGGCAGGGCAGATGGGGGACCTGGGGATTGTTTGCTGTCTATATATCCTTGGGGAAGAACTGAGAAGGAGCCCAGTGACTGCTACGCAGCATTTGCTGGGTCCCTCTTTGGCGGTCTTCTCAGTTACAGAATGTGCTACCTGCACCTCCCAGGCCAGCCTTGGCCACATCTCTGAGGCCCACGGTCCATGGTTCCTACATGGCCTCCCAAGCCAGCGGTCTGGGCCAGCTGGCCTCTCTGGTGTGCCCTGTCAGCCCTCTACACCAGGCTGCAAGCACCAGTGTCCACCCTGGGTGCACAGTGGGCTGTCCCAGCCTATTTCATCCTCACCTCTGCCTAGCAAGGCAGGTATTACTGCCCATTTTCAGAGGTTGAAACAGAGGCTCAGAGAGGTTAAGTCACAGTGTGTGATCTCCCAGCCAGTGAGGTGGAGCCAGGATTTGGACCCCGATCTGACTGGCTCCACAGTCTTGCTTCCACCCCAGCCGCCCTCCCTCAGCCCTGCCTCATCTCTGCTCACCAAAATCCAACCATCCTTCAAGGCCCTGCCTGAAAGTACCAAACTCAGTTCTGGCACATGGCTGAGGCTCAGTGTTCATTCCTCCATTCCCTCCTTCATTCATTCCCAGAGACTATATGCCTGCCCTCCACCTTCTAGGCACTGGAGATCCTACATAGAGGTCCAAGCCGACTCTGTGATTACATTTCATGGCTTTGCCCTTACCAGCTTTGGGACTTCTGATAAGTCACCTCTCTGAGCCTAAATTTCTTCATCAGTGAAATGGGGGTGACATTAGTGCCCACCCCATGTGTTGTTGGTAGGACTGAGTTCCTCTGTGTGAAGTGCTAAGAACAGTACTCTGCACATAGTAGGCTCTCTGTCCATGCCACATGTTACTATGTCCAATCCCAGTTTCATGGGCTCCCTCCTCCAGGAAGCACCCCCAGTCCTCCAGTCTGGTGAGCATCTCCCTCCTTTAAGCTCTGGTTCACTCATTTCATGCCCCACTGGTGAGATCTGAGGGTCAGGTGGGCCCCCTGCCTGACTGTAGGCACCTTGGGGGCTGGGGCTGCCCCCACCATAGCCCACTCACCCAACCCCAGCTACCAGATCAGGGCTCTGCACATAATAGACACTTAATACATGTTTATGGAATTGAATTAACGATAAAACGAGATAATGGCTTGGAAGGAGCCTGAGTTGTTAGGAGGGAATGCACAGCGTAAAAACCAGGCATATTTTTTTAAGCAGATTAATCTGGTCTTAACTCATTCTAATAGCCTGTGCCCCTATTGGCCAAGGCCATTATAATAATATACGACCAGGGCCGTGGAGCTGGGAGATAGCGGTGCCTCAGAGTTTGCCTTCCAAAGGGTACCATGGCAGACTGCCTCCCAGCTCTCCCAGCTGGAGCCCAGGGAGGCTGAGGGACTTGCCTGGGGTCACCCAGTTAGGAGGGGAGAGTGAGAGGAGACTGAGGCTCAGAGAGGTCATGAGGCTTACCCTAAGATGCACAGCCAAAGAGAATGAGCTGGCACAGGAGGCCTGGTCTTCCTCTGAGTTGGCTCCATTCTTTGGTGGTTGATGCTTGGTGCCAGGGCTGGAGCTTCCAGATGCTCATCCAAGGGGGTTCTTCACCCCTGTAAATCACCATCCTCACAGTTAGGAAGTCAAGTTTAGTGCCTCAGAATATGTAAATCCTAGCAGAGGGGAGATGAAGCTGGTGTCAGTCATTCACACCTTAGTCTGAATTCATATCCTGGTGAGGGCTGAAATCTGAGGGAGCTAGAGATCTGTGCGCTATTGGAAGGGAGAAATGGTCTGGCTCCTGTCAGATTAGATGGGGCAGTGGGACCCAGAGCAGTGGCTCTGGAGTTATCCTTCTGAGCTGTCTACTCCCCTAGCCCTGGATGTAGAAAGCAGGCCAGGAATCTGGGAACTTGGCTTGATTATGGAAGGAAAGGCTTGGGATGGTGACCAGGCCTGGAGGCTGTGATTTGACAGTTCCATGCCACTGGCCAGATGCAAGCTGTGGCTACTGCAGTGGATGTCCTGTCCAAGTGTCCTCCCTTGGCTCATCTCAGGGGCTGCCCTCTGCTGTCAACGGAGTCCTACTACTGCCACCAAATGGCTTGGGTTGGCCCCTGGCTCTCTCTCATCATCAGCTTTGGACAAGTGTTGCTCTCTGAGCCTCCATTTCCTGGTCTGTGAAATGGCTACAATGGCTCCATCCCAGTGGCATTGTAGACTCACTGGGTGAAGGTACCCAGCACAGCCCCAGGCATGGGTGAAGCTCCACCAGTGCCATTTCCTTCATTTTCCCACTAACCTACAAGGAACCCAGCACCTGGGGGTGGTGGTGGGGTACTTTTAGTTCATGGGGCTCTGTGGCTCACAAGAGAAGCCCACTGACAGCTTGCTGATAGAAGGGGCACAGAAGTTTCAGCTGGAGGTTTCCCCAGTTTGGAGGTTCTGGTGGGGGCTGTCTAAGCCCAGGGTCCCCTAGTGGTCCCCCCACAGTTGCTTCCCACCTGTCTCCTAACAGGCAGACAAGGTTCTCAGCTGCTGGCCCAGCCTGGCAGGGCGGCTGCTGCTTTAATCAGCCATCGCACCACTTTCCTTGGAAGGAGAAATTGCAGGTGGCAACTCGTAATTTCCCAGGCTTCTCCCTTTCATTAATTTCTCGCTGCAAAATGGAGGCTTTCTGCTGAGCTGGGGAATTGGCAGCCGTGCGCGGCATCTCCTGGCCAGCCGCGCTGTCTGCTCAGGGTGGAGGGTGGCTGTGGGGGCTGCAGCAGCCACTGTGCTCACTCTGTTTGCCGTGCCCCCTCGCAGAGGCCAGAGGTTTATTCTATGTTCAAATTGGCTTGCTGAGCCCCACTAGGTCTGGAAAATTGCTTGGTTCGCCCTGTGCTTGCTGCTCCATCACCAGTGGGGAAGGGAAGTAAGGTAGGGATCTGCGAGGGTCAGCCTTCAGTGGACCATGAGGAGACAGAGGTCTCTGAGCCCCCAGGGGCACCCCGCCTCTGCATTTGATTCCTGATGGAATGAATGTGGGGCTACCAGTGCCTCAAACATCCCTCCTGAGAAGCTTTTCCTCCTTCCAGCACTTGAAGGCTAGGCCCCCTGTGGGGATGAACATAGGGAGGTAGATGGAGATCAGACACCATCCGGTCCTCACAGCTCCCAGCCATAGGGAAGCAGATGACACACCAGTGACGACGCCTGGCCAAGGGTCACCATCAGACAGGCCAAAGGGATGGAGACCAGAGAGTGGGCAGCCTGGGGAGGCCAGAGTCTGGAATGATAGCTGGGGAGATAGGACAGAGATTCCCGAATTCTGGAACAACTTGCCAAGGAACAGGACTTCACCCCTCCCTTCATCCGATAGATGTCAGTTAAGCAGCTGCTGGGGAAATAATTTGACATGGAGTTAAGGACAAACCGGGTGTCCATCCAGGGCAAGGAGTTTGGTGCCCCCTTCCCCACTGGGAGCTGAGAGAGGCTTGGTTTGACGTGCAATCTAAAGACTAATGGGGCAGCCAGTGTGGCGAGTGTTTGGGAGAAGGACATAGGAAGACCAAGAAGAACGCTGTGGGTGAGGAGGTGGGGTGGCCCCTGGTTTCTGGCCCCAGGTAGATGAAAATGCCATTTCTTGAGAAGAGGGCAGGGAGATACAGGATGATGGGCAGTTTGGGGGGAGGATGGATACAGTTCTCATCAAGAGGAAGAAGTCAGTCACTACCTAGTATGAATTAGGGAATTGGTCCAGCTCATTAATTAATTCTCACTTGCGGCCTTAGGGTCGAGAAGACAGTGCTGGGGAGCAGGGCTGACATTTGCTCCAGTCATGTTTTAGTGCTTGTGGGACTGCATTGGTGGGGGCGGGGCAGAGGGTATGCAGTTAAGTGACCAGGGAGACGGTTTATTGTATACCCAGAGCTCCCCATGGGCTGTGCATTTTCTATGGGTCTCTGAGCCTCTCTGAATTTATTTCCTTGGTTTGGAGGGGCATAAGCTATTGAGACAAACCCCAGGGCATGGTGCTGCTGGAAGAACCTAGGGCCAGGTAAGCTAGATACTCCAGGGACAAAAACCCTCAGTCTAAAAGAGGGTCCAGTGGTGCCCCCACTGCATAGGCTGTGGCTGTCAGCTTCCCTGGGTTCACATCCCACCACGGCCACCCTGATGTGACAGAGTTCCCCAGTGGAAGTTGTATCCTTCAATTTGGAGCAGTGGACATTGGGCAGCCCAAACCTTCAGCTGCTTGCCACCCTGGGCAAGTCACCTAAGTTCTGTGCCTCAGTTTCCCCAGCTATAAAAGGAGATGGATGATTCTGCCCACCTCACAGCATTGCTGTGAAACTTACATGTTCATCGGAGTGCCTACCTGGCACAGGCCTGGCCCAAAGCATGCCCACAGCATTGTGTGCGGATTCCAGTAGATACAGATTGACCTGTAGCTGTCACTCACCCCAAGGGCTTGCAGTGGGGCCAAGGAAGATCTCAAAGGGCATCACGGACGTAAAGGCAACAGGCTTTGTGAGCCAAGGGGACAGTGAGTTGGGAGGGCTTGGCGGGGCGGTGCCAGGCAGATGTGACGCCCACCCTAAGTCCCCACCAAGCTCCTAAGCCAGCCACCCCAGCACCCACCTAGAAGCCTGATCCCCACCCCCCACACCTGCCCAGCCTCCCTACTTTCTGGAGTCACCACTGCACTGGGCTCTACCTGCCTGTCCCCCAGTCTGTGTTCTGGTTTCGGAATTTCTGGGCGGGAATCTAGCACAGCTTTGATCTTTTCCCAGGGAGGGAGGAATGGGCAGCTGAGGCCGGCGGGAGCTGACTGTGTATTTTCTCCTGTAATGGGGTATTAAGTAGACAACCCAGATGGGGATCTCGGGCAGGAGCGGGTGGGTGCAGCCTGCTTTGTATCAGCCTGAAATATGGCCCCATCTCTGCCAGACCTCATTGGACGCTACCTAGGGACTGGCTGGGAACCAGCTTTGATGTTCCAGCAGGAGGGGGACCGGGCAGATATCCCCTGGCACAGAGGAGGCTGGGGCTTTGGCCCCAGCTGGACCGGAATGTGGCCTGCCAGGCTCTTGGGGGAGAGGAGCCCCCTCGTCACTTTCTTCTCCCTTCCCTCCCACCCCTTCTACTTCCACTTTGTCTTTTTCCCCTCCTCCGTCACCCGTCTTCCCTTCTCTTTCCTCTCCCTCTCTCCTTCCCCCTACTCCCCCCTTCCCCTCCTTTTCCTCTTTGACCTGAGTCCCTTCTGAGCTGTGCACACTTCCCGTCTGTGGCCAACCCCTTGGCGTCCACGAGGGTCTCCTCAGTCAATGCGCGGAAAGAACACAGGGCATAGAGAACAGATGGGGCCCAAGCCCCGCTTCCTCCCTCACCAGGAGGCTGTTTAAAGGGATTGTAGGGGAAGGTGTTTAGAGGTGTGGCCTGGGTCCAGACAGCCTGGGACTGAATCCCAGTTCCTGTGATTATCGGGCAAGTTACCTAAATTCTCTGTGCATCCAGGTCCTTCTCTGGAAAATGGGGGCACAGTAATAGCTGCCTAAGAGCTTGTGGCAAAGGTGACATGAGTAAATACGCAGGGTGGTTGGATCTCTGCCCTCCAAGGAGCAAATGCCCTGTGAGTGTTTGCTGGAGTCCCCTGTTTCTCTGTGACTGAGGGGAGAGGCTGGAGCTCTCGTCTGAGCCTCAGTTTCCTCCTCTGTACAGTGGTATGAATAACACACTCCCCACTTACCCCCTCATAGGATGAGGTAGTGAGGATCAAACAGATCGTTATAGGACTTGGCACATGGTGGTTTCCATGAATAATTCACCCCAGTGTTTACTAACGCACTGCTGTGAGCAGGGCTGGAGGCTGGGGTTGAGCCAGGTGCCCCCCCCCCACCTCCCCAGAGGAGCACCCAGTGAAGAAGTCTTTGCAAAGCTGCGGGGCAGGAGGGTGCTCTGTGCTCTGTGGGTTAAGGATGGTAGAAGTGTCCTGGGAGAGCCTGTCTGGGGCAGGGCCACCAGCAGTGCCAGTTTCTTTCCTTCCTTTTTCCTTTCCTGCTTCCCGCCCCCACCCCCGACGTGAGACATCCAGGAATCCCACTAATGCAGGACCAGGGAGCAGAGGGCTGGCGCCTGGCTCTGCCTCCCACTGGCTGGTGACCTCGGCAAGGCATCCTCTCCTGGCTTTGGTTTCTTAATCTGTAAAAGGAGGATTGTTGGCGGCTGGCAGGTGTGGTGGGAGCTCTTTGAGGTTGATCTCCATGCCCCACCTCCCCTACACCTGCTCCAGGCTGGGTGCAGGATGGATGAATGGAGGTGCCAGCGAAGGAGGCAGGCTGCATGGGTGGTTTTCCCCTCTACACCCTCAGCCCCCTTAGCTGTCGGTGGACTGTCCAGGGTTGAGAGAGAAGGCTGTCCCTTCTTCGGACCCTCTGCCCAGAGATCTTAGGCTTTGTCCCAGAGCAGCCCCTCTGCTGGGGTCTGTCTGCCCTGTCCTTGTCCCTTTCAGAGACCCTGACTGGTCTCTGCCAGCCTCAGTGCCAGTCCTGACTCTGCTGTGGGAACCCCGCCTCAGTTTCCCCATTTGGAGAATGGAGCTCATAACACCTTGTAGTGTTGTTATTGGTGGCATCCAGTCTCCTGCTTAGTGAGGAGTACCCACCAATTCTCCCAAGCCTGGCCCCTTTCCCCACTGTCCCCTTAGCTGCCCTTCTGATGCTGGTTCCAGGGTGAGAGGTGAGGGGTCAGCAGCATGCTAGGTCCTTTGTAGGGGTTCCCTCAAGTCCTCACAGCTCCCCTCCAAGGGCGCTTCCTCCAGGGGGCCCAGGTTGAGGGACTTGCCGGGGGTCGTCCAGCAATCTGGGCCCGGCCTTCGGGCCTTCAGGTCCGAGTCTTGCCCACACCAGCCCCTGTGACTGCCCAGCCAAAGGGCTGTGTGCGCTGGGAAGTTCTTCCCTGACTGGAACTGAAGTCTGTCCACAGGAACTGCTGCCCATCTTCTCAGGTTCTGCAGATGGAAGGAGAGTCCTCCCTCCAATCCCATCGGAGAACCGAGGCATGCAGCCTGTCCCCCGCCCCGCAAACATCAGTTGTTATGTTCCCTCCCTCCCTGTCCCCGCTGCCCGTAGGATAAAGCCAGGAAGCTCTGTCACCTTCGGCCTGGCTCCTGCCCACACCTTGGCCTGCTGAGCCCCTTGTGCTAGTTAGAAGAGCCCCTCCTCTCCTCACCTCTGGGCTGTGCACCTGCTGCTCCCTCTGCCGCCCTCTGGTCCTACTTGGAGGGACCAGGCAGCTCAGTCTAAGTCACCTGCCCACCCAGTCTGGGCCCCATCACAGCCCCCTCACCCTGGAGCAGGGTCCGTGGTGTTCACGCCAGCCTCCCCCACCACCTGAGGGCTGCACCTGTCCACCTGCCTCACCTCTGTCTGCCAGCTCTGCATCCTGGGACCCCACAGCAAAGATCTGAGCAGACCTCTCCTGCTCAGACACCTTCAGGAGCTCCCCGGTGTCCTTAAGCTAGACCTCCCAAGCTTGTTTTTCTGGTTTTTCCGAGGCTCCCATGTCCTCCTCCCACCCAACCTTACCTCCAGCCACCAGTGGCCATTTGCATCTCCCCCACCCTCCCATGAACGCAGGTGCTGTGCCTTCTGCCTGGAATTCTCTGTCCCCTGCCCTGGGACCTTTGTTTGGGGAGACCACCCCTTCCCAGTAACCACTCTACAGAGTTAGCTGCTGCCTTCTTAGAGGCCCTGCTTCTCTGTCCCGACCGTAGTCCAGCCTGTGTCCCAGGCCCTGGCCTTATCTGTGGGTGGTGCCAGGGCAGGCCTGGTGGGAGTGGACAGCAGGGTCAACAGCAGAGTGAATTAGTAACAGTGCAGCTGAGGCTGGGGCCCTAGCGAGTGAAGGACTTGGCTGGATGGGTCAGGGTGGAACATGAGAAGTGAGCAGGGTGAGCCGGCTGAGTGAGGGTGGGGAGGTGGGTCTGGGTGAGAGAGTGTTGGGCACCTCCGCCCCAGGCTGAACGTGGTGGGGTCCTGACAACATACCCTGCCTAACCCTTTCCCCATCAGCCACAGTCCTGCCCACCCCTTGGGCTCTGGGACCCTCAGGCTGGCCTGTCTGCCTGACCTGAGGCTCCAGCCTGCAGGTCCTGAGGTCTCCAAGTTCTAGTCCTTGCCTCTGAATGGCCGCCTTGAGCAAGCCGCTTCCTCTCTGGGCCTCAGTTCCTCACCTGTGATACAAGTTGGTTGGAGCCCAGAAGACCCAGGCCCTAGGCCCAAGTCAGTGCGTGCAGTTTGGCCCACGTGGTGTTCTTTTTTTCTTCCTTCCTTCCTTCCTCTCTCCCTCTCCCTCTCCCCCTCCCTCTCTCTCTCTCTCCCTCTCTCTCTCCCTCTCTCTCCCTCTCTCTCTCTCTCTCTCTCTCTCTCTCTCTCTCTCTCTCGTATTAAAAAGGGGAAGCTTTCACATAAAAATCCAGATTTCCGGCTTCCCTTGATAACTGAGCTGGCCCTGCCACAAGCCTCCCACCAGCGGGCTCGGAGTAGCTGGGTGGTCCTCACTTTTGGCCACCTGCCCGGCAACTAGAGGCCTCTGTGCCCTGACATTCTCCTTGGAGGGAAAGGTTTCAAAACCTGGCTTGAGACAAAGCTTTCTAACTGCACCCCCCACCCCCCAATATTCCAGGCAATCTGCCTCGTTTTAAAATTCCTTCAGCAGCCCCGGGCCCAGCGGCTTCTCCTAGCAAAGGAACAAGAGGAACGAGGCCGCGCACGTGACTGAGCTCTGCGGCTGGGAAGGCTTTGATGTTGCGGGGATTTCAGAGCCCTCCCCTCCTCCTCTCCCCTCCCCCTCTAGTCTATCCTCCCCTCCCCCTCCACTTTTCCTTCCTACCCCTTTCTCTCCTCTCCCCTCCTCCCTCCTCCCCTACTTCCTCCTCCCCCTCCTACCTTCTCTCTCCTCCCCCTTCCCCTCCACTTCCTCTCCTCTGCTGTTCTCTCTTACCCCCTCCTCCTCCAGGTACCTGCTAATAGCCTTCCACTCCTGACAATACAGGCCTGGCCAAGTCACCCCAGGAAGTTGAAGTTTGGGGGAGGGGGCTGCCGAGGGGGGAGAGGTGCAAAAGTTGGCCAGTTGCTGGCTGCGGAGAGAGAGAAGAGTCGCTGACCAATGGGGGTTGTGTCCACTGTGGAGGAGTGACCCCCCTCCACTCCCTTCCCCAGTCCTACCTGTTCCTGAGTGACCCACTCTTGCCAGCATCTTGTATTCATGAGGTCTTGAGGCCAAGGCTGCCCTGTTCAGGGCTGCAGCCTTTTGGTCCTGGGGGGAAACTGGGGCCTTGGGCGTTGGAGGCTCACTGGCAGAAGGGGGGAAGGGAGAGAGTAGACTGGGAGGGAGGGATCTTGGGGGAGAATAAGAGCAGGAATGTAGGAGTGGGCAGTGCAGAGAGCAGAGGGGTTGCAGGGGAGAGACAATCAGGAAAGGAGGGGGCTGGACTGAGGGGGGAGAGGCTGGGAAGGACCCCTCTGTCACCTGCCTGCCCTCTCCTGCCCAGTAAATGTTCTCTAGGATCTCAAGTTGGTTGCCCTAGGGAGCCCTTGCCATCTGCCCACCACCCCTTCCCCCCAGCCTTCTAAAGCCTGTGCTCCCAGGGTCCATATCCAGATTTGTCTGGTGGCCTCACAGAGCCTACATTTTCCTCCCCATCCATAGAGGGCAGGGGGTGGGTGTGGAAATCTTAGTGTCTGTGATTTCCTGCCCCCACCCCCATAATTCACTGCCCAGTCACTGGTCCACAGTCACTAAGGCTGAGAACACACCAGTGCGGGACTCCTCTGGGCCAGCTGGCAACAGGGATGGAGTCTAAGGTGCTAGGTTGGCTGGTTCCAGACTGGCCTGAGGTGGGCAATCTGTGCTGTGGGGGAGGGACGTCCACCGGCCGGCCCCCAGGCTCTGGCCTGTCCCTGCTCTACTTTCTGTGGTTAAATTTGTCCTCCTGGCAGGCGTGCCCATGAAAGGCAAGTGCAGAAACTAAGCAATTAGGGCAAAACTGTAATTGTGCCAGCGGGCCAGTAGGCCTACTGTGTGCCCAGCCTTTCCCAGGGGCAGTGAGGGTGTCATCTGTCCTGCTCTATCACCATACAGATGAGAAGCCCAGGTTCAGAGAGGCGTCAAGACCCCCATGGTTACACAGCACAGCTGAAGCCCAGACCGTCCTCTGCCACCCCCATCCCCACCCAGGTCAGGGCGCCATCTGCTGCCCAGATGTCTGGCACCAGGGCACAGGGTGGACTTCTGTGATGCCACTGGGGCTTTGGCTGTTTCTCACCAGCCCTCCTATTGTGGAGTCACCAGGAGTGTTCCTGGCATCTGCCCGGTTTCCCTGCTCAAAGCCCTAGTCTTTGACGCTGGGGCTGGTTCCTGCCTCTGGCTGCCCACTGGGTTTCCCCAGCCACAGTCAGCCTGTTAAGGTAAACGCCAGTGTGCTGACCCTCACCTACCCTCTCTCCCGAAGACCTCTGCTCATCTAAACCTGTCACCTAGGCCCTTCCCCTGCTTCCCTCCGCCTCTAGGAGGAGTTGCTCTGGGAGCTGAGCAGTGGCTTTGAGCCCAAGGTCCTGGCCCTCCCTGGGTTAGGGCATCTGGTGACAGGTGTGCCAAGGGCCTCAGGATCCTGGTTTGCACCCTGATCAGCTGTGTGACCTTGGGTAAGGCATTGTCCCTCTCTGGGGATGTGGGAAATGGGGACAATGGCAATATCTTCTCCCATGGGCTTGTTTTGAACTGAATGAGAAGAGAGATGGTTGAAAAAAAAAAAAAGCCTCCAGCACTTGTACAAATGTGAGCAGCTGGGCTGAGAGGTTGCCTTTGCACCCTCAGTGCCCAGCCCTGAACCTGGCACATGATGCTCACCAGTGCCTCCTCTATGCCCTTTCTCTGAGACCTTGAACCAGGACTGGTGGGCCCTGCCTGGTGGTTGCAGCTGCTGGCGGGGACAGAGAACCTGAGCTTTTCTCTGGGCCGGTAGGGAGAGGAAGGTATGAAGGGGCTGAGCTCAGGGCCCTCGCTTCGCAGGCTTTCAAGGTTTGCTCTGGGACTGTCCCTCTCCAATGCCCAACCCCTGTAGCCCCGCCCTGCCCATGGAGGGTGCCCAGGGGGCTGTGGGGGGATGGGGCAGGCTGGGGGAGACTCTGATGGGATAGGCCTCCTTATCTTGGGGCCCACTACTCGTTCCTGCAGTTCAATGCATGTGACTAGCCCCCTAGCCATATTTAGGGAACATGTCCTCTGCCCAGGCTTGAACTAAAGTGTGGTCCTCTCTGATGGTGCCCATTTTACAGATGAGTGGCTTCCTCCCCAGGGTCACCCAGATGGACTGTCCAGTGTGGGCACCTAGGCCTGCCTGAGCCAGTGGAGTGGAAAGGTTGGGGCACAGGTTCTGAAGCCTGGGTTTAAATTCTGAGTACTCCACCAGCTTGCTGTGTGGTTCTGAGTGAGTTGCTGCACCTCTCTGAGCTCAGCTGCCACATCTGTAGAGAGGGGATAATAATAGCATCTCCCTTCGGAGGAGTCAGTGCAGTCGCACATAAAACACCTGGCATGGAGTAAGCGCTTGCTAAATGTCAGCTGTAGTTGTTGCAGTTTTTATTATTATTTGACTTGAAAATTCCCTCTGCTCCATGTGCTGCTTCCACAATAGTGAAAAGCCGAGCTGAGTAAATGGGGATGAGTCCTCCTGGTTCCCCACTCAGTGCCCCCGAGCCCTGCTTGGGGCTGGCAGCCACAGAGCCCCCTTGTAACTGTGATGGTGAGAAGTTTGGCCCTGTCCCGGTAGCCAGGCCAGGGCCTCATTCAGGGGCGGGGGTCTTGGCCCTGCCTGGCCTGCTTCCCAACTGACAGCTCAGGCACTGTGAGCTGGCTGCCAGCCAAGCTGCCTCCTCTCCTGGCTGGCTGGCATCCCGGGCCCGATGCCAGAGGGCCGGCTGGTGGGCAGCAGCTCGAGCGCCGCAGGGCTGTGATCCCAGCCAGGAGGCTCCAGGCAGGGCTGGGTGTTGAGGCCTCCAGCCGCCCCGTGCAGCCCTCAGGAGGCAGGCACAGCTGTGCTGGCTCTCAGCACCGCCCCCCAAGTTGGTGCCTCCGAAGAGCTGGGAAGAGCAGATTCGCAGAAACAGTGGTGAAAAGAGCACAGCCGGGCAGTGGGTCCACAGAGCAGTGGTGAGCCTCTCGCAGCCTCCTCTATTTCCTCATCTAGAAAAAGGAGTCAGTTTTACCTCTGTGGCCTGTCTTGCAGGGTCAGACATTTAACCAGCGCTCACTGATGTCCACATGTCTAGGGCCTGTGCTGGGGCAGAAGAATGCAGCATCCAGTTAGCAGAGGCCTGGCCAGGGAGGGTAGGCTGATGGTGATGGTGATGGTGATTGAAGGCAGCACCAAGCACTCACCAGGCACTGTTCTAAGTCCTCTACAAATAAGAAACTTACCCTCCATTTTACAGATGAGCAAACAGATTCAGAGAAGTTCTTTCAGTTAGTAAATGGCTGAGGCAGGATTTGCACCCCACCAGGCAGGCTTCAGAGTCCACAGTTCAGTGATGCCCAGGCCCCGAGTGTTGAGGGAGGCCTGTACCACGTGCGGAGCCAGTCACTCTGCTGGGGGCACCGGCAAGCTGCCCAGAGGAGGGGTGGAAGTGGGGTTGGGGCTGGAGGCTGCACAGCATTTCTGCTGGCAGCTGCTCAGGACCTTTGACAGAGAAGGCTGAGGCAGGAAGTTCAAGGAAGCCTTATCTGAGGAGGTGCCGTTTGGGCTGTGACCTGAATGAGAAGAGCCAGTTGTGCAAAAATGTAATGGAAGAGTGTCTCAGAGAGAGGGAATGGCCAGGGCAAAGGTCCTGAGGCGGGACGGGCTCGGCAAGTAGGAAGGAGGAGAAGGAAGGCTCCTTGGCTTGGGGGAGTGGGGTGGGTGGGGTGATGGGGGCAGGGCTAGTCACAGAGGGCAGGGAGGAGTTTGGGGTTGTTCTGGGGGCAGAGGCAGCCATGCAGGTGCCTTCAGGCTTTATTAGCTTTTTTCCTCGGTCAGAGAGGAAGTGCTCAGGCCAGCAATACAAAGCTTGGCTGGGTCATGCCCTCTCCTGCAGTGCCTCCCCTCTCTCCAACATTTTCCTTGGCAGTGAGGGTTCATCCTGGGGGGATCTCTGAGCCCCCTTGCCCCATGACTGCTTGTGTTCTGCTCCTGCCTGTAGGTTCTGCACGGATCCCTTGGGCAGCCTCCAGCCAGCCAGCTCCTGGCTGTACTCTGGCCCAGCCCATCTTACTACACAGAAGACAATGCCCTCCACTAGACCTTTCCTGAGGCTCATCCCTGTGCCCTCAGAGCCACCATTCAACCACAGTCCTGGTCTGTGTTTCCTGCTGCAGGCAGCCAGGCACTCTGTCGCCAAGTATACCTGGACAATCCAGGCTTGGCTGTGTGACCACAGCACGCCACTGCCCACCTCTGAGCCTTGTTGTCCTTATCTGTACAGTGGAGACATCAGCGGCTATCTTGTGAGGCTTAAACGAGATAATCTTCGTCAAGTCCCTGCCAGGAAACTAGCCTTGCATCCATCAGTGGCCGCTGTTGCAAATATGAATCCTAAATCCTTGTGACCGCCGGGCCCAGCACCCTGGACAGCAGCGGGCTGGCCCTGCCCTCTCTCGGAGTTGGAACGGATGCTGCTTCCTTGCCTCTGCCTCTCCGACCTCCACCAGCCTCCCCGGCCTCCCTCCCGCTCCCGGAGTCTTTAGTCTTTGGCACAGTCTGGTAATTAAAAACCTTCAAGGGGGACTTTATTGAGTTAGCATTAGTTATTTTGTCAGGCTGGGAGAGCGAGAGAATTATCTGTCCTCCGGGAGAGGGGGCTGGGGCGGGGGCCGTGGGCTGAGATTGGCAGGTGCCTGCCGGTGCTGTGAGTGCAGCGTTTGTGCTCCGTTAATGCACCGCACTGCAGGCTCGGCGGGCAGGATGCTGGCGGGGGGTGATTCCCCACCAGGAGGCTCATCCTGCAGGGATGTTCCCGATTCCCAGCCCCTTCCTGGCTTCCGTCCTAGGGCTGATAGGCTCCTGGCTTTCAAAACAAGCCCCTGCCAGAGCACAAGATGGCTGCAGGCTTGGGGAGGCAGGGGGTGGGGAGTTCTTTTCTTTCTGAACTGGGGTTTGGGGTCTTTCTGAACTAAGCCTCTTGCCTCCCAAGCCTGGCCCTCAGGCTGGGGTTGGCCAATGGGCTGGTTTTGGTGCCCCAGGCCCCCCTGCCACTCTGCAAAGCCTGAAGGTGCCCACTTCGAGAGTCAGGCAAGGAACACCTGAGCCTTGGAGCTCTGTGACCTTGGGTAAGCCCTCACCTGCCGCCCTCAGATTCTTACCTGTAGAATCAGAACTGTAGGCCCTCCCTCTCCCGGCTCTCGTGAGCCATCAAGGAGGTAAGTGTGAATTCCCTTGTCCAGGAGAGGACCTGTTTTAATCTCCCTGGGTGTCTTTAAATGTCCAGCCCTAGGGAAGGAGCCGACATTTACCTCTTCTGTTTGTCACTCACTGTGAGACAACTCATCGTTCGAAATCTTCACAATAACCTTGCAAGGCAGATGTTCCCAGTTCATGTTTCAGATGAACAAAATGAGGCTCAGGTGGTTTGCTCAGAGTCTCAGTCAGGAGTGGGGAGGCTGGGCCCAGACCTGGGGCTTCTGGTTGGAGGAGCCAGGAACACTTGAAACTGTTGATTCTCTTGGGGGGAGGTGCCCAGGAAGGATACTTGTTAGCCTCCTGCAGGGGATTGGGCCGGACCAGGAGACCTCTGGTTGGGAGACTGGGCCCCTGGTTCATCCAGGCTTCATGCCCTGCCCTCTTCTAGGGCTGAGTCTAGAGAAAGCCCAGAGCCTGCCTCCCTGGTCCATCTGCCTACAAGAGCCCAGCACCTGAGACTCAGGCCTTGCTACTTCTGGTGGGCAGTGCCAAGTGGGAGGGGTGTGTGGGATCTGGAGCCCAGGGGCACACGAGTCATGTATCTGTGCCACCATGATCAGATTGGTCATTCAGTAGGGCTTTCCTGGGACTGGGCCTTCCTTCACTGGGACTGACCACAGGCATAGGTACCCTAGAGGCAAAAGATAGGGGTACAGAAGATGGGGAGGTCCTGGCAAAGGGTTGGTGGGGAGGCAGGGGCTGAGAGTTGAACCTGGGCCCAGTCTCCCTCAAAGTCATGGGCCCTGTGTCTCACGTGTGTTCAGCTTTGTAGCTCACCCAGGCCACCTTGATCTCTAGGTTGCTGCCAAATGCCCCCTTCTCCAAAAAGCCTTCTGGGATTTTCCCAGGGTGACATTGCCCACCCTCCTGGGGTCCCACAGTCCACCTTGGTTATAGTTAACCTGTTGGGATATTACCTCCTTGAGGGCAGGGCTGGACCTTGGCTTGTCCCTAAGTCTCAGAGTATCTTCTAGGTCCCAGCTGAGTCCCAGGCCTGCCTTGGATTTCTCAAAAGTTAGCCCAAGGCACAGGACTGGTGGCTTGGGGACTGTAAGGGCAGGAGCAGGGTGAGAAGGTGTCCTTTTACTGCATCCTGGCCTCTGTGTGCATGTTCTGATTGGGAGCAGCAGGGCCTGGGGGGCAGAGACACCCAGGCCTGGACCTGAGAGTCATAAAATGCTGCCTCCTGCTGCCTGTGGGACCTCGGTGAGCTCCCGCCTTGTAATCTCATCCTGTGAGATTATGGGCAGCGAGCCTGGCATGTAGGAGGGCCATGAGTGTTCGTTTCTGCCTGTTTTGTCTCTAAGCCTCATTTCCTTATCTGAGAAATGGGTGAAAGCCCCTTGGTTCTCTAGTGCTCGTGAGACTTACGTGAGGAGTAGAGTGTGAGAGGTGCCGGGCACCTGCCCGGGTCAGATGCCTCAGGTCCAGAGGGACATCGGGGCAGCTGGTGTCCCTCAGGCCGGACAGATGCTGCTGCTGGGATGGGCAGGGGCTTGAACTACACCCCTCACCTCTGTGGTTTAAGCCTTGATTCTCTTAATCTGTCTGTGCCAGAAAGGAATTGGGTTGAGCCCCAAACCCTCAGGCACATCGCTTTTGTTCACATTGTTAGGCTGGACCCACTTTTTTGGGTGTTCTTACAGCCCTGCCTCCGAGTCAGGTCACTGGACCAGGAGTCAGGAGACCTGAGTTCAAGAGGTCCCCTCCTCAGCAGGCCATGGCCCAGGGCCCTGCCCTTGCCTGGCCTGGGCTGGGCTGGACCACTGGCAGAGCTGGGGACTAGCTCAGCCCACCTGCATCCACACTGGGCCTGGGGCCCTGCTCCGTCCAGCACACCATCCCACTGTCAGCCCCACTTGTCCTGATCTCATCTGATTCCCCACAAGGAGTCTGCCTTCACTGCACCACACACAAACACCACTCTCAGCCCAACCTTTCCCCTCTGGTCCTGACTTCAGTGTAGGGATCCCCTCCTCAAACCCCTTTTTCCTCAGTGATTGCCTCCTCTGGGAAGCCTTCCCTAACCCAAGGCCATGGGGAAAGGCCCCTTCCTCTGTGGCTCAGGCTGGACAGTGGTCACTGGTTTACTTATCTTTCCTGCCATCAGACTGTGAGCTCCTTGAGCACACTTAAGCATTTGTGGATCCTTGGCCTGGCACACGTAGGCGCTCAATAAGTGTTTTTGTTTGTTGGACAGGATGTGGGAGCAGGAAGGCCCTTAAAGTTCATTTCAGAGAAAAGGAGATGGAGTCCCGGAGAGGGGAGGATGGGGGTGTGGGGCGAGGCTGTGCGGTGGGAGAGGAGAGGGCACTGGCTTTGAATCCTGACAGCCTGGGGGCTGATTTGGCTGAGCCATTGACTTCACCTCTCCGTTCCTCAGTTTCCTTATTTGTGAACTGGCATGTTAAAGCTGCTTCCCATGGTTGTACTGAGTTTGAACCAGGATAAGGTAAGAGGGGTCTTCACGAAGCCTCTAAAGATGTGACTTTTCCCAGCGCTGTTCTGGGGGCCTCTAGGTCAGGGTGGGCAGGAGGCTTGCTCCCGGGGCCTGTGCACAGGGAAGCTGTCATCTTCTTTGAACTGATGGCTTGCTGGGCCCTCCCTGAGGACAGACCGGTGTCTCACCCCCAGACCCAGTAGGAAATGCTTCAGCCAGAGCCAGTGGGCTCAGGACAGAGGTGTGTGCCCTCTCCTCGGGGACCCACTGGCCATCCTTGGGCTCCTCTTATTAGTGGCCACACTGTTGAGGGGGGAGTCCCCACCTTGTGCTAGGCAAGGGTCAGGTGTTGCCAGCAGCAGAGACCTGCCCCCTCCAGACCCTGGGACAGGCCCACAGCAGAGCCCAACCTTCCTTCACCTGAGTCCCTTCCACTGCCCACGTTTTTATATTTTGAGCAGATGAAAGATTTTCATTCCTTTTTGTATGTGTTCTTTTTTTTTTTTTTTTTTGGCTGGGATTAGCTGGTCCCTAGCGGCCCGTTTCCTCAAAGCTCTGTTGTGTTGAGAGGACATCAGAGAACTGGTGCAGTGTGGCTTCTCAGGGGCCCTGGGCCTCCTGCAATTCCTGAGACAAGGGGCTCAGGGACAAAACTGGGAGAAGAGACCGGGTGAGCAGGGTGACCCTCACCACCAGCACGAGCCTCCTCCAGCCCTGCAGTGGCTCAGGTTAAAACATCAGCTAGGACTTGGGGCCAAGGCTTCCCACGGGGCAGCCCCCCCCCCCCCCGCCCCGGGAGGTTTTCTGGCCTGGGCTCTGCCTCCTGCTGGCCCCCTGTTCCCCTGCCCGGCCCCCTGATCCCCAAACAGCAGCAGGCCGTGCAGGGGGCGCATGCGTGCAGTGGGAGGGAGCTGGCTGTGGAGAATTAATATTCCTGGAACATCGCCCCGGCCGCCTGCACACGCCGAGGAGAATATTACGGCGATTAGCGGTGGGAGTTCGGCCTGCACGCAATATCTGGATGGAGAATTCGGTGTGATTAATCTGGCGCTAAGTAGCAGCCTCCGGGGTCCACGGGGCTCTGGCATGTTTGGAATGGGAAAAAAGCTCGGGAGCGCAGTGATTCTTCGGGGGGCTCTTTGGGGGTCTGCCAGGGCAGCAGCTGTGCCCGGGGCAGGCTGCAGGCCCCTGATGGCCTCCCGGGCGGGCGGATCTCCCCTCATCTGTGGCTATCAGCAGACTGCCAGCAGATAAAATTGTGTTCGGTTCAGAATCTCAGTCCACCCGGCACCCACCCAAGACCTTTCTTTCCCCTCAGCCTCCTACATTAAGTGTCTCAGACCCATGTTCAAATTGTGGTTTCAGAGCTCTTAATACCGCTTTTCTGAGCCTCAGTTTCTTCATCTGCAAAATGGGATTCATGATTCTTGTCCTGCCATCTGAGGGAAGAATGACTATTATTCCCATTTTTAGAAGAGGAAACAGGCTGTGAGCATTTGCATAGCCAGGAAATGGCACGGTGCTATTATGCAGATACTGGGGACTATTATTAATAGTCCTACTAATAACCTGATTTCAGCAGCCACCCAGTTCCTCTTGCTTTGTCTCTGCTCTTTGGGCAATGGCAGATGATGTTCAGACCCTCTCAGTGTGTCGGTGGAGGCAGCGGCAGGGAGAGAGTACTTATCTTAGAGATTTGAACCTATAGCCCCATCTGTAGAATAGGTATAAAATACCTCACGTCCCCGAAGTGGATTTCTGTTTTAAGATCTGTTGCTCTGGGGCTGTTTACAGACTAACTCAGGGGACTGGTGGAGGTAAGATGAAGGTGGTGGTGGTGTGGGTTGGGGGAACTTCTGCCTGGCCCTCCTTCCTGCCCTTGGCCCCAGCTTGCAGCCTCATCAGATGGAAGCACTGAATGCCAGGACTGGAAGGGAGCTTCCTGGTCTTGTTCCTCAGCATCTTCACTTTAAGGAAGAGGAAACTAGAGGACCGGAGAAGATGCAAGGCTGGCCCGAGGCTGCACTGAAGTGGCAATGTTGAGGCTGGATGGAACCAGCCAGGCCTGTGTTGACTTGGGAGAGTCTTCTTCTTCTTCTTCTTTTTTCTGAGTCTGTTTGCTCTTCTGGGGAGTGGGACAGTCATGCCAGAACAGTGTAGTGGGCCTGGACAGAGCAGGCGCTCTGCTGTTAGCAGGAGAAGGGTCCTCTGGGAGCCCCGAAGGCTATCTGAAAAGGTGCCCAGTGCCTGCCACTGGCCTACCTCTTTGCCCAGGGGGCTGGACCTGTTGAAAGCTCTTGTGGTCACAGAACTCAACCATTGCACTTTTTTTTTTTTTGCTTGATTGCTTCAAGTCCCTTGGACTGCATATTTCCAACTCTGATTTTGCAGGATTTTTTTTTTTTTTTCTGCCAGTGAGGCCTTGGACCTCTATACAACTCACCATTCTACCCAGAAATTGATACTGGATCAGTCGTCTTCACTCCCTCTTTCCTAAGAGGCAACATAATGGCCTTTGAAAGGGGATTGGTCTGTGGTTTCCCAGCAGTAGAGCGGTCTGTGGTCTTGAGCAGCTAAATATGAGACCAGCTTTTCAGGAGGACAGATTTTAGTGAGCCCTGAAATGTCTGGGCACAGTGCAAGGCAGCAGGAAATACAGAGAAGCAGGCAGGGCTCCGTGGGGTTGGCTGTGCACTCACTGATGACTCCTTGAGTGCCTGAAACAGTAGGAGCTCAAATAAATAGTGCTTGAATGAATGACTGCATGCCTGACTGGGTGTGTGGTTGCATGCATGCGTGATGGGATGGACACAGGCTATGAGGAGAAGCAGTAAAAGTCTATTGGTTAGAAGTCTAGACTCTGGGGCTAGATAACATGGGGCTGAATACTGGCTCTGCTCTTTATTGTTGGTGTGACTTTGGGCAACTCAGCTGAGTTCCCTGGTCCTCAGTTGTCTCATCTGTAAAATGGATGTAATGGTATTCCCTCACCAGAGGGCAGTTGCGGGGTTCAAACGAGTTCATAAGAAGTTAAGACAGGGATGTACAGTAAGCGCTACGTTAGTACCATTAACTCATTATTGCCCTTATCATCAAAAGAATTCTGACCTTGCGGTTACAAGACTAAGTGTAGGATTTAGCTCTGCCACTGACCTACCATGTGACCTTGGACAAGTCCCATCCTCTTTCTGGGCCTCCATTTCCACATGTGTGGAATGGTTGGGCCAGATGATTCCAGCATCCCACCCAGCTCAGTTATTCTGGTCTCTGTCTTGTTGGCCTCTTCTCATGACAACATGCCTGGCACAGAGGCTTGGTCCTCATGGAACCCTCCAGCTCAGCCACCATGCTACCAAAAACCCACGTTACGAAACAGAGGCAACAGCGCCCCCTCCACTCAAGTGTGCCTCCTAGTTGCTGCTTTGAAGCGTGCTTTGCCTTTAGGGGTTTGGGTGCCCCGACTCTTCTGTCGTGCATTTACTCACTCTTCCTTTTTCCTGAACCTTCCTGACCCAGCTCACATAGCTCCTCCTCCAGGAAGCCTTCCCTAGTGCCTTCCCAAAGCTGCCCTCTCTTCTAAGCCTCTTTTCTGTTCCTGACTTGTGATCCCACCTCACCCACATTGAGACTTCTGTGAAAAGATACTGAATAGTTGTTCATGTGTGTTCATGGTTTGAGAAGACTGAAAGGAACCTGTATTTATTCCATATCTACTAAGTGCCTGGCTCTGTGTAGGCACATTTGTCTGCAAAGTTAGGAGCATTAATTACCCTGCTTCAAGTGTGGCAAATTGAGGTTCACTGAGATTATGTTGGAGCCCAGTCTGTGTTCCTCCAAATCCCACTTCCTTCCCACTGTTCCACCACATCTCTCTCAGATTTCCTTCCATCCTCTGTAGCACCTGGCAGGCCCAGATCAGAGAAAGTAATAATGATCGACGCTAACACGGGTCTGGCTCCTGCTAAGAGTCTGCACTGGTCTAAGCATTTTGCATCTCTTCTATCGTGTAATCTCACAACAACCTTATAAGGTAGGTTCTATTATACCCATTTTACACATGGAGCACATGAGGCTCAGAGAAGTTAAGTAACTTGCCCAATATCACACAGGAAGGAAGTGGTAGAGCCAAGATTTAAAACCAGACAGCCTGATGGAGGTGCCTGCCAAAAATTCTCCAGTCTACTGTGTCAACCAACCTTACCTGGTTTCCTTAGTACATATTTCTTGAGTGCCCACTGTGCTAGGGGTCAGAAGACAAAACAGACCCGGCTCCTTGGCTGATTTAGCAGCCTGGCTGGGGAGGCAGGCAGATGAACAGACAGATACAATTCTGCGGGGTCTGGGAAGGGGCTGTGCTGTGCTGAGACCCTCCCACTGCTGTGTTTCCCACCTCTTCCCAAAGGAAGAAACAGATGTAGAGAAGTTGTCCAGAGTCACAATGAGTGAGCTGGGGAGCTGGGATATGAACCTGGGCAGTCGGCCTTGGAGCCCCCATTCCTTTCCACTACTTCCTGCTGCCTCCCAGGACACTGAGTAGGAGCTGCAATGGGGAAAAAACATGGAAAGCTGCATCTCACTTGGACTTGGACATCAGGAAATGCTCCTCAGAGGAAGTGATGTCTCAGTAGTTCCAAGCAGAGGGAACAGCACATGTGAAGACCTGGAGGAAAGAGAGAGTGTGGTTGGTTTAGGAAACAGAATGAAAGTGTTCCTTCTGGGTTTCCTCACTAGTGTTTGTGCTCACGTGGGCATCTTCTGTGAGTACGGTCAATTTACTTCAAGGCTTCACTGAGTGCCTTGTGTGAACTCTGGTCAGGTCCTGGTAGGGGAAGGACCGGTGCAAAGTCTGGCTGGAGTCCTGAAAACTGAGATGGGGACATTAGCTCCAGGCTTTGGGGAAAGCCTGAGGGAAAGGGAAGTACTTTCCAGACACTGGGAGCAGCCCCGTGTCCTGGTCGCTAACCCTGACATCCTGGACATGGGGAGGATGAAATGAAGTAACTGGAGCCTGATGCTTAGTAGGCCCTCACCAAATGCTGGGCCCAGAAGCTCAGATGAAGCTGTGAGCCAAATTACGGGCAGCCAATGGTCAGCAGCCCAGATGCTTCAGGTGCCAGGGAAGACGGTACTGCCTCAGGATTGGCACATTAGTGCCTGGAGGGGCCTGGGCTGGGTTGGGGTATTGAGCTAAAGGGAGCATAGCAGGGTGGGCTGTGTGGCCTCTCATCTGAGGGCAGAGGCCAGAGCACCTGAGGTTTACTCAGTGGAGGTGGTCATTGGACAGGGGAGACCCCATCAGGCTGGGGATGGTCTGTAGAGCATCTGTAGAGCATCTGTAGAGTAGGAGGCTCAGGCCAAGGGCATTGCAGGGCCGAGGATCTGGCCATGGTCTGGAGTCCAGGCACTGGACACCTGGGTCCGTTTTGTCCCATGTCTTGGGCCTTGGTTTCCCCATCTTGACATGGGGCATTGGTGCCTACTTTCAGGCATTGCCATGGAGTAAGAGGGAGAGTGTGAATGCCTGGTGCTGGGACCACATGTAGTAGGTGCTCAGCCCATCAAACTAGTTCTGCTGACCACATGCTGAGGGCAGGCTGCCTGCTGCTGCTACCCCCTGAGATGGGAGTTTGGTTGATGGGGACTGCTCCACTCTGCCTGATCCTTCTGAAGTCCACCTTTGCTGGGTGGTGGCCTGGGCTGAGTAATTAGACCCAAGGCCTCAATCCAGCAGCTGGTGAAAGGCTTCAAAAAGCCCCAAAGCTGCCTGGCTGGCCCTTCAGGCCCTGGGCCTCTTTGCTGGCCCTGACTGGCTTTTTCCCACTCTCTTTGCTCCCTGCCCCAAGCCCTAGCTCATTTTCCTGCTGAGCCGCCTCGGGGGGGCCCTTCCCTCTCTGAGCCCCACGAGGTCTTTGCGATCACCTCCCACAGTGCCAGGTGTGAATTCCCGCACACAGTAGGTGCTTTGTGAACAGTCACGCTGGCCTTTACCCAGTGGGCTCTAAGAACAGCAGCGAGCTGTGATTCTTGCCTGCAGTGGGTGTTCGCCCATTTAAGCCATTCACTCTGGGGCCAATTATAAATAGACACATAATCACCCCTATCTATAGAGATAAAACATATTCTTCAGAGATGAGCCACCCGCCCCTCCTCTGCACCCCCCACCACGCTGGCACGCGCTCTCCGCAGTTGAGGGCGATGGAGGGATCGGTGCTCCCCTCCCTCCTCCATCCATCCCCTCCTCCTGCTGCTCCTCCATCTCCACCCTGCAGAGGTGAGATCTGGCAGGGGCTGTGATGTCAGAGGCTCGGCTGATGTCACCGCCCCGGCCCTGTGACTTCACTTGCCGGCTTGGGCAGGAGGAGCCGCGAAGAGGCTGAGAGACTAGAAACTGCCCCCTTTCCTTTCCCTTCTCCTTTTTCCCTTCCCCTCCTCCCCAGCCTTGCTCGGGAGTTGTTTTCCTCTGGCCGGTCGCCGGGCTGTTGGAGGGTCTGGAGCAAGTGCCAGGAAGGATGCTGCTGCAAAGGTAACGCGGCGTGCGCGGTGCCTCTCCCTCCGGTCACGAAAGTTTGCTCTGGCGTGCGAGGCGTGCCCGCTGGGCGCTCCGCCGCGCCACGCTGCCTGGCATGAGGCTCCCGGGGGGGGGGGGGTGGCGGGGGCGGGCAGGGCCAGGCCGGGCCAGGGCAGGGCGGCCAGGGGCCTCCCAGGCGGCCTTCACTGCCTTGTCCCCATCAAAGGCCGCAGCTGCTCGAGTGGCGGCTGCAGCTTTGAAACTGCCATAAAGAGCGATGGAGGGAGGGGAGCGCGGGGGATGTTCAGAGCAGTGCCCGGGAGGGTGGCTGCAAGAGGAGGGGTGAGAGGGGGCTGCTCTGGGAGTGCAGCGGCCAGGGAGGCAGCGGCAGGGGCGTGAAGGGCAGGGCTCCGGGTCAGAGTCCCAGGGGCCGAGTCACCATAGCTGCCACTGTCCCCTCATGTCCAGCCAGCGTCCGGTCCGGGGCTGGGACTCCAGCAGGGAAGGTGCAGAGGCGGGGGGCGGGAGGCTGGCTTCCCCCCTCCCATTATTTCCAGGCATATTCTACCTCCAGCAGGCCATTTGTCAGCGGTGATTTGGGACAAAGGAGGGGGCAGTGGGTGGTCTGCTCCAAATTGGGCGAGGGGCATGGAGCACAGGGCCGGAGAGAAACGCCAACAATTAAGAGGCAGATCGAGGGCTTTGCTCATTCAGGCTGTCGAGGGAGCCGTCATTTTGTGTTAGCGTGTGTGTGTCTGAGGTGGGAGGAGGAAGAGAGGGGAGAATGACAGGAGAAGGATTATGACATTGTGTTGTCTCTGTTTGTGGTAAATGCAAATTTGGCACCAGCAGCTTCCCGGGAAAAGCAGCAGCAAGTAACCCAGGCCAAGGCCTTGGCCCAAACCCGCTGAGGGAGCCCGTGTGGGGCGGTTTGGGGTTTTTTTTTCCTCCTTTTTTTCTGTCTGGCATGTTCTTCTTCCATTTATTTTTACAGTGAAGTGCTGAAGACAGACAGGCCAGCATGGCGGGGAGGAGCTGGTCCTCCCTCCTCCCTAGCATGCCAGCCCCCTCCTCACTCTTGCAGGAGGCCCAGGCCACTCTCAGGACCCCTAGCCATCGCCCCATCTTGGCTGCTGCCCTGCTAGGTCTCTCTGTCCCAGCCAGGGTCATGGTCCATCATTCTCTTAGCCTGGGCAGCCTGAGGTCTCAGAAGGCTACTTCTGCCCACAACTGCCTCCCAAGGGTGACCAGAGAGAGAGCCGGGGACTGAGGCTGAGATGGGGCTTCAGAGATACAAGGCCAGGGCTGAGCATGCCCCCAGCTGCAGTGCCAGTCCAGCCTGCTCGGGAGGCTAGCAACGGGTTCTGCAGCCAGGCCTGTGTCGGCAGAGTGTCCCAGGACCTTGTCTCCTCCAAGGGGCTCATAAGGTCAGAGAGCTTGGGCCTGACCTGGACTGGGAAGCAACTGCAGTTCATGGCTGTGGGCTGCATCGAGGCTCAGGCCAGGGCAGTGGTATGCACGCAGGTGGTCAGTCTCTAAAGGATGTCTCCAGAGAACACAGAGAGTGGGGCTTTACCAGGGCCAGGCCATAGCTCAGGCCCCAGCAGGGATGGAAAAATCTGAGCTGAGAAGCCAAGGCAGGAGCCTTCCTCAGATGGAGGGTCAGGGGAAGACTATGGCCCTCTGGGTCCAGCCTGTCACACACTAGGCCTCAGGCTGTGGCCCTCATTCTAGCCCTCCTTCCCCAAGAGCTGGTTCCTCACCTGGACCTCACTCCCTCTTTTGCCTGGTCAAATCCTTCTGGACTCAGCCTCCTCCAGAAAGCCTCGCCAGCTCTCTACCTGGATGGCCTGGGGGCCTGCGCCATGCCCACTCCCATGCCTCCCCATCACAGTGCTGATTGCACTGTGGTCGCTGTCAGGTCCTTTGGTACAGGGCCATTTAAGGCATCCTCTCTGTGTTCCCAGTACCTGCCCACAGCTGGCACAGAGGTTTGTGCCTGGAGCAGATCCACACCTGCAGATACCCCAGGAAGGTGGGACACCGGGATGGAACAGTCGCCCTGCCTCACACCCTAGAAGGGGTGATGGGCTCACTTCCTTTGGGCAAACCCACCCAAAAGGGACTTTTCCCCATGGAGCCTGACATGTGGGGACAAGCAGCAGCCATGTCCATGAGGGGTGTCTGCCCTGAGCTGGAGAGCCTCCTGTGGCTAATGTCCCTTTGGAAACTGGCTGTTGGCTCATTCATCTACCCCAGTATTTCCCCCAGGTCCTGGGACCACAAGCCAACCTGCAGAGGGGAGCTTGGGGCTGTGGGTGAGGAGCAGTTGCCTGCCTGGCCTTCACCTGTGCAGCTCTGGTACCCAAGGAGCCTCCTTTGCCAGATGGAAAAGGAAGAAACAGTGGATAGACTCTCTCCAAGGCCAAGATGCTGGGTCCATTCCAGGCCAGGGCTCTAGACCCTGCTGGCCAGAGGTGCTGGGAACACCAGGCAAGGTTCCAACTGGCTGGTCAGCTCACTTCACCCAGCCGAGGTTCAGAGCCTGCCCACTTGGAACTGTATGCCCACCCTCCTGGCATACATAGTTGGAGACACACAGCCAAGCCCCTCCCAATGTCTGCCCCAATTTGATGGCACCCAGCAGCTCCGGAGTCAGAGAGTTCTGAGTTGCAGTCTTCCCTGGCTACTTTCCAGCTATGTGAACTTAGGGAAGTTTCTTATTCTCTCAGAGCTGCAGTTTTAAAAGGCAGTGACCTGGTGGTAGGAACCTCTACCTGCAGGCTTGTTGTGGGGATTAAGGAGACTGCAGGTGCAGTTCCTGCACACAGCAGATGCTCAATTAATGGCGGCTGTGGTTATGAGGGAGCTGGCTATGCCAGCAACCTAGAGGTACAACGAAAAAGGTTCTCCCTGGGGTACCCATGTGAATTCTTACAATCAAGGTCAATCAAGAGGGGCTTCAGAGAGGAGCTGGCATTTGAAGACCTTAGAGAAAGAGTAGGAATTTGTCAGGCTAAGGTAGGGGAGGTTGTGCAACCAGAAGGAAGAGCGAGAGCAGAGTTGCTGGTGTAAAAGGCCAGTCAGTCATCTTGAGTGGCTGGAGGCCAGGAAGGGGGAGAGGAAAGCCTGTTCCTCTCGGCAGTGGGAGCCGGGAAGGCAGAGCCTAACTGATGACAGAGAAGGCAGGTTTTACACAAAACTGGCTTGTTCTAGCTCCTCCCAAATCAGGCCTCTTGGGCTGGCCTTGTGGTGCTGGGATTCCTAGACAGCCTGGGAATTTAAGCACCAGCCTGGGTCTCCTTTTAATTTGGAGTCTCAGGACTCTTGGGTTCTAGGACCGGCCCAGGCCCACTAAGCCGGGGTAGCATTGCCAGGGAATCAGAGTAGACGTCTAGTCTTCAACTTGAGTGAGGGTTCCTGGAGTAGCTTCTCTAGCCTGGGACCCCACAGTGACTTGAAGCTCCTGAAAGAGGCCAGGGTCACTGATCCCCCCAGTTCATCCTCGACTGAGATGGCACTGCACTGGGAGCCGGGCTGCCTGGGTTCAATCCTGGCTTGGCCAGCTGTGTGGCCTTAGGCAAATCATCTGCCCTCTCTGATCCTCGGTTTCCAAGGGTAACAACTGTACCTAAGTCACAGGGCTATGTGTGGTGAAGATTAGGTGAGATTAACTCTTGCAAAGCAGTTAGCCCAGAGCCTGGCTCCCAGGGAGAGTTTAACAACTGTTAGCTTAAAGAAAAGTCAGCCCAGGAGATTGAAGGCTCTAGCATCTAGTATCTGTGGGCCAGTCACTCAATCCTGAGCCTCAGTTTCCCTAGCTGTAAAATGGGGATGATAATTGTGCCTGGTAATAATAGCTAATATTTATGAGCACTTCCCATGAGTCAGGCAGGCTCTGTTCTAATTGCATAACTATGTAGTAGTTTATTGAATCAATCTCCCCCAACTCTGCCTAACATGTGAGGGTGGGGGTGGGGTGGGCAGGGTAGCCCAGAAGCCAAAAGCATGCAGGGAAGAGCCCCGGAGATTTGGTGATTTCTAGGTGAGGCTAAACTGGCACACTTGGTAGTGTGGGCAAGACCAGAAGGAACTGGATGGTGGGGGTGTGAGGCATGAGGGCCAGCTGGGTCTGGATACCCCTCGCACATGGCAGAGCTGCCAAAACACTGTGGGACCCTGAGCTGGTCACAGCCCCACCTTGGGCCTTGGTTTTCCTATCTGTCTAATGAGGGCTTGGGCTCACTCACCTCTCAGGTCCCCAGCTGCTGTAAGGGGCGGCAGTTCTCTCGTCTCTTTGATTTTCTTGGATGGCTTCCATGTAGGTTGTGACTTGGTCAGTATCATCTGTCCATTGATTTTTTCCAGAAAGGATGCTTTCTTCCCTTCTGTTTTGTAACCAGCCCACAGGTGAACCTCGGTGCCTGGCCTTCCCACTGCTCCTCCTGCCCCCACCAGCACACCTCATCTGGACTCGGGTAGAGGGCCGAGAGGGTCCAGCAAGATAGTGGCCTCCAGGAGGCCGCTGGAGGACAGGGGGCTGCCCCAACACCATGCGATGTGCACCGTTTGGGGAGAGCGCTGGGAGTGGGTGTATATAGGGCTCGGGAGCCATGTCCAGCCCACACCTGGCAATGTGATGCTGACTTGCCGTGGAAGACCCACATGGTTTGTTTACTCTCTCTCCTCTCTCTGCTTAAGCTTCAGAGTCAGAAAGACCTCTCACCCCTTGTTCCACTGTGCCTGCGCTGGGTGACTGTGGGCATGCTTGCTCAAGGGATGAGTGATTCCCAAGGGGCACCTAAGGCCAGAATAAAGGAACCAGTGCTTAGATGCAAGGTCAGTGATTAAGCATTGGTGTGGATGCAGCCCTCCATGGCATATTGTTAATGTCCCCATTGCAGATGAAAAAGCTGAGGCTCCAGAGCTTAGAGAGCTTTCTCAAGGCAGCATCACCTTCTGCCCTTCCTTTCTTTTGTACACCCACCTACTACCAAAAAGGAGCTGAGACGGATTATAATGCTGGGAGCCCATAGGTGGCAGGACAGGTAAAGGGAGCCCAGATGACCGGGGGAAGGAGGCTGGGGAGACACAAAATCTGCGATGAGGTAGCTACCATGCCAGCGTGTCAATGCTTGCCCACACAGGATATATCGGGAATGGGAATCAGGTGTGTGGGGGAGGTCATGGTTAAGGATGCACAGTTCCTTCTGCCAGGAGTGTCTGTGCCCACCTTCACTCAGCCAGGGCATAGGGCTACTTAAAGGGCTCTGTGTAGGTTCAAATCCCAGCTCTGCCACTACTGGCTGTGATCACATGCCAAGTAGTTATTGCTCTGAACCTCAGTTTCCACACCTGTAAATGGGGATAATTGTACTCACCTCATAGGTGTGTTCTGAGGATGACCTGAATGAATACAGGTAACTCACTTAGCATGGCTCCTGGCACGTGTGAGAGCTGTAGGAATGTTCTCTATTGTTATCCCCTTAAATCAGCTCACGTTTCCTGAGCACCTGCTGGGTGCCAGCATCAAGCCCAGGGAGCAAGGATTCATCACTCAGGTCCCTCCTGCACCCTGGGCTAAGCCGCCAGCCTCAGGGCCTAGGGCTGAGTGTGTGGATCTGACGTGTGGGGGGAACAGCCTGTGAGAATTGGTGTGCTGGCTCCCACTGCTGGCGTGACAGACATCCTGATGAAATATGTCACTTTAAAACGTTTTTAAAAGAAATTTCTGGAAAGCTTTCTTAACCCCACGGGGGCCATCAGTAGCCTGAACAATTGTCAGGTTCTAGTCTTGGCTTTGAGACAACTTGCCAGGGACCCTCCCTTGCCCGGGCCTCACCTTCCTCATCTATAAAACGGGGTAGTAACCGTATCCACCTGAGAGGGTTGACCCTAAGTGAGGCTGCTCATGTGAAATATGCTTTGTAAACTTGAAAGCAACTTAGAGCTGTTGGGATCTTTCGGTTCTGTTTCTGGTCATTCATGACACGGTCATGGGCAGACGCCTGCATGGTGTCATGCTGGATGCTGGCCCGGGCGCTGACATCAGTGAGATGCCCGCTCTACTCTCAAGGGCTCCCTGAGTTGTGATCTCACTAAAACCCCTGAATTTTGTGATTTCCAGAGAACATGGAAGGCCCCTCTGGCAGTCTGGCCCCTTCCGGGGGAAATGCTGGTAAGTGTCTTGTCTTATCCGTTCGTTCCACAAATGTTTTTGGAGCAGCTCCGTGTGGTGAGGATGATGCAGGAGAATCAGAGGTCAGCCCTGCCCTCGAGAGCAAAAACTCTACCCCTAAATGACCAGACGTCTAAGCTTCGGGGTGGCTGGACACAAAGCCTGGGCTTTTCAGAAGATGCTCAGCCATAGGGTAGTTGGCAGGATCGTTTCTAAATGAACATTGACTATTTCCTCTGCTCGGAATCCTTCAGCGGCTCCGTCTCTTGCCTTTGGGATAAAGTCCCCAAGCCTTTCATGGTCTGTGCTGTCCTGCTCCAGCTGCATCTCCAGCTTACCCATTTCTTTTGAATTGCACTGGCCTCCTTTTTCTTCCTGGAAATCTGCTTGCTCCCTCCTGCCTTAGGGCACTTGCCCATGCTGTGCCTGCTGCCTGGAGCTCTCTCCCAACCTCATCACATGGCTACTTCCTATCTGTCCTTCAGGTCTCAGCTCAAATGTCCTGGATCCCCAAGACCCGGGGTCCCATTATATACCCTCTGTGCTCCTGCCATGCTTACTAATGTGTATCATGGTTGTTACCAAATGATTATTTATGTGATGACTTGTTCTCCCTAATGGTCCCATGGGACTGAAAGCTCCATAACAACAGGGACCTTTGGTCTCAATGTTTGTTGAATGAATTTATGATGAGTATTAAGGTATGCTTTGTGGAGGTGGTGGCATTTGAGTTAAGACTTGAAAGAGGGTGTAACTTCATTCTGTAGGGGAGAGGGAAGGGATTCCTGCCTTGGGTAGCAGACAGGCACATGGTGGGAACACAACTCATTTGGTTTGGCAAACAGGCATAATGGGACATGTGAAGAAAGGCTGGAAGGGGCTGGAGCCAGACAAGGGCTTTGCGTTCCAGGTGGATGAGAATTGATTTGAATTCTGAAGCTACTTGGGACCGACAACCTTTGAGCCAGGGGGAGTAAGGTTGCTTCCGGTAACAGTAATGAGTTTGCTGCAGGGATGGGTGGGCCAGGAAAAGAGGCTGCAGTCAGGAGGACCAGTTGGGAGTTGGAGAATCCATTGACTCTGCTGCTTTCTGTTTCCCCGGAACCACAGATGTGTCTTGGAGTTATCCTGTGAGCTCCTGGGGAGATGCAGGGCAGACGCAGGGCAGTGGTGAGGAACCTCACAGGGCATGACTGCTTCCAGAAGACAATCACCTAGGTGGCAGGGCAGCCATTTCTGAGTCACTGGAGGGATAGATGGAGTGGAGGGAACATTTATGTCTGCATTTCTCACACCTGTGTCCTAGTGCCTTCCCTGTGGCCCAGGAATTGTGACGCTGAGGGACCAGCCTGAGGCAGAAGATGAGCAGAAGCATTTCCATCCAAGCCCTGCAAACAAGACCCATCTCTGCGCCCCCACGGGGGTGTAGCTGATGTGGTTAAGAGCCAGGATTCTCAAGAAGTACCTGGTGACGAGTCCCAGATCTACTACTTAGCAGCTGTGTGCCTTTAGGCATCTTGTTAGCAATTCTGGGCTTCAGCTTCTTCAGCTGGGAAGTGGGGGTTACTTACGTGTTGTGAAGGTTAAGTTTGAGGACACACATGGAGCCCCAAGCTCAAGGAACGCTGGAGGCTCAGGAAGTAGTGGCTGTATCATGGCCGCGTTTTTCTCCACGGTTTGAATTCTTTGCAGGAAGCTTGGGTTTCAGGCTTAAAATGACGAGCATGTCAACAAAACAGGATGGAACAAAGTCTTTTCCCAGCATGCCTCAGCATGCAGCACTGCCTTCCCGTGGAGCCCAACAGTGATGGGGCTAAAAGTCTTGAGCTTTCAAGCAGAAATAATCCCAATGGAGAGGAACCTCCCTACTGTTGTTTAATGATAAAGCGATGCAGGGGCTCTGCAGCCCGACCCACCTGGGTCCAGATTCCAACTCTGCCTAGCTGCTCTGTGGCTCAGTTTCCTCATCTGCAGAATGAGCTAAAAATAGTAGCCACCTCATAGGGCTGTTGTAAGGATTAAGCAAGTTAATGCAAGTGAAGTGCTTAGAACACACCTTTGTCCCTACTATTGTTAGATCATTTCATCTTAGCTTTAACACTTTGTAGTGCTTTAAGTGACTCAGCGGGAGCTCCGGGGCCAGAAGGCTGAGTTCAGACCAGCTCTGCAGCTTGCTAGCTGTGTGACCTCTGGCAAGTTTCTTGGCCTCTCTTTGTCCATTTCTTTCTCTGTACAATGAAGATGACAATCCCCGCCTCAGAAGGTTATTGGGAGGAGTGAATGGTAAGGGACCTGATTTCCTGGAGGCTGGTGGACCACTCAGTCCCTCCTCTCACCCATTCCAATTTCCAGATGAAGAAATTGAGACTCAGAGCCATCGAGTGATTTGCTAAAGGACATACATCAGTGAGACTAGGCTGGGCCCCCAGCTCAGTGACCTCTGCTGGGCCTCCATGCCAGGGGCTGCCCAGGGAGACTCAAGCCACTAGTGGCAGGAGTGTTGAGGCCTGAAGGGTGATCTGTGTGGCCAGGGTGCAGGGGCCTGAAGTGGCTCAGCTGCGTCTCCTCTGGTGTTCTCTCTGCTCACCTGCGGGAAGACAAGTGCACAGGCGCACAGTCACTGCCGCTTGCTGGGCAGGCCAAGGTCTTCCAGGCATGGGGTCTGAGGGTCCAACACTTGCAAACTGCCCAGTGTCCAAGGCTTTAACATGCGACTTGTGGGGAGAGGCTGGTGCCAACCCTGCTGTCCCCTCACATTCCTTTCACTATTCTCCTGTAGACTTTGGGACCCACCACCTGTCTGTGTCCATCCATCTTTCCAGTGTTTACCAAGGGCTGGGAAACTTGCTGGTTAAGAGTACAACCCCTAAAGACCTGGGTTCAAATCCCAGCTTGGTCTTTTCTAAGCTGTGTGACTTGGGACAAATTCTTAAAACTCTCTGAGCCTTAGCGGCCCCATTTGTAAAGTGGGTACCAGTAACAGTACCAACCTCATCATGTTGTTGCAAACACATGGTGTCTGTTGCCAGTGAGCTTGGACTCCTCTGGGCTGTACTGTCATTATTAACATTACCATTTTTATGGTTATGGTGCCTCACCCTATGCAGGATGCTGAAGCAGAGGTGTCTGCCCTGCAAATGCTCAGAGTCCTGAGGGAAAGACAAATACAGTCACAAACAGCCCAGTGTGACCAGTGGGAGCTGAGGAGGGAGCCACAACTTGGATCCTGGAGGAGTGAGGTGGAGTGCAGGGTTGAAGGGCAAATCTCCTGAGCAGAGGTCACTGTGAGACCCTGTGAAACAAACTCATGCCAAGTATGGCACAGTTACAAGGCCCTGCAGGATCCCACCCCTGCCCACCTCCGCAGCCTCATCTCTCGTTCCTGGAGCCCTGTGCTGGGCACAGCCCTCCTGGGAACTGCAGGTGGCTGTCCCCACATGACTTAGCCATCATCAGGGCTTACAGCCTAGCACACAGCAGGTGCTCTGTGTGGAATGAAGGTATGCCCACAGAGGTTCTAGCCACCCCTGCTGTTGGTGCTCTGCATGGGGAAAGTGCCTGGCTTGGGATGGGCTCCGCAGTGGGGTTCCCTACTCTCTTAACCAGAGGCTGTTTTAAGCTGTCTCCTAGAGGACTGTGAGCAGGAATTCGAGGCCTCCTTTTTGGCGGGATAGAGTTAGCAGGAGGCCCCTCCCAAGAGGAAGGAGAGCTGGGGCCCATTGAAGGATAAAGGTGAGGGCTGTATGTGTACTGAAGAGAGCCAGTGAGTGAGAGGAAGGACATCTGCCTGCCGCTGAAGGCACCGACACCCCGGCTCACTTCACACAAGTCACTGATCTGCCGAGCAGGGCCAGTCCCCTCAATCAATCCGTGCTGACAGATGGTAGTGGAATCAGTGACCTAGAGGCAGAAGACTCCATTTGTAATCCTGGAGTGGCCTGGGTGCCTGGAGGAGGACAGAGGAGTTTGTAATAAAGGGAGTGACACAGGGTTTCCAAAAGCCATCTCTGAGCTGGGGGAGGAGGGGAAGGATTAATTTTGCTTCTGGAATTGAAACCACTGATTCAATTCAATAAGTATTTTTCGAGTGGACTGGGTAAGAAGAGAGAAAAACAAAACCCAACTAATCTACTGTCCTTTCCTTAAAGTGTGGTAGGAAAAACAGGATGGTCACAGATGAGACAATGAGAGAACAATGGAAGACACGAATGTGATCAAAGCAGAGGGGGCTCCCAGTTATTGTGCTTCAGCCACTACCGGATCTTGAGCATTTAACCTCTCTGAGCCTCAGTCTGCTTGTGTGTTCACATCATAGAACCCTTAGCTATTGTTCATATGTGCCTGGTACTGTACTGAATTCTTTACGCACATCTCTTTAGATTCCCATAACACCTAATGAATGTCATACTATCCCCATTTTACTGCTGAGGAAATCAGCATTCAGAGAGGTGAAGTGACTATTCCAAGGCCACACAGCCCAAGGTAACTCAAATCTGTCTGTAGGTCATGATGCCCACACATATTCTCTTTCTGAATGGAACTGAAAGGGAAAGTGATAGGCTGCCAGGGGTGAAGAGGTCCAGGCTGGCCTGGCCCTGGGACTGAGGAAGTTTCCGGGTGGAAGTCGGCTAGGCATTGTTCAGGCAGGGTCCTAGGGGTGGGGAGGGGCAAGTAGGCTCAGTCTCAGGACAGGAGGCAGGAACAAACAAGACCGTGGACTTCAGTTATCTGTCTGCATTCCTTCCCTTCTGAACGAGGCTCTGCATAGCTTGTCACTATCCATTTCACATTCTGGTCCCCATTCTGAGACCTAGGTGAGCTGAGGAAGAAGGGAAAGAAAGGAAAGAATGATCAGGCAGGAGACTGTAAGGAAAAGGACTTCCCTTTTCTTCATGAATTCTCTCAAGAAACTGAGGGTGCCCCCAACCCCAAGTGGAAGCTCCCATGCATCACCCTGCATTTGTCCAGAAAACATGAGTCTATGCTGAGAGTTTTCCTTTTTCCCTCTGTAGCTCTGACTCAAAGCAGAAGCCAGTGCTGGTCTTTTAAGTCTTGGTGCCAAAGAATTTGAAAATGAAACTCACAGAACAATGGGAACAGCCAGAGGGCAGGGCTTGGCGGCCTGTTCAGCTCTGCCCCGGAAGAGACCAGCACCCCGCCTGGCATGCAAGAGGTATTGGGGAATCAAGTCTCCAAGAATAGCCCTGACCCACATTGGAGCCAGCCCCCACTTTGTGTGATTGGACAGAAGCCAGAAGAAATCACTGCCTTCCCCAACCACATCCTCCTGGGGTGCCAGAACCAACTCGGGCCCTGCTTCAGATCTCTTTGCTGGGCACAGGTGTTGCCACAGCCAGGACCCTCCTTGGGTGGCCCAAGGCAGGGCAAAGAGTTAATGTCTCTGTTGAGGTGGGTGAAAGGGCAGAGCCAGGCCCCGGAGGATTAGTGCACCTCAAACATACTGAAACTGGGCCTCAGGCCACACTTGGTTCCTATCAGCCTCCACCTGCTGCCCAAAGCACTCTTCCACTTCCAATTTACTTTCAAGTTGGGTTGCTTCAGGAAAGTAAGCTACCTACTCCCTTAACATCTAGGGCCAATGGGGGCCTAATTTAGAATCAGCAGTTTTAGCCAACATTAGGGACATTGAGTCCGAGTCCGAACTCTCCTTCCCATATTGTACTAACGGGAAACTGAGGCCCAGAGTGGGGAGAGAATTTGGCCAAGTCTCTGGGTGAGTCAGAGGGAGGATCACAAACACTCTCAAAACATTCTACCCTCGCTGGCCTCCTCACTTTTGATAGCAGTGGGTCACGGGGCACAAACATCTCGGTGGTGGTTCTACAACTAAGATTTTTTCTTTTCTTTTCTTTAAGTCAGCCATTCCTTTGCTCCATAAAACATACATGAGATTTGCCAAAGAAGGCTGGGAACGTTCTGAGGCCTTGGCACCACAAATGCTCTACCATATCTCCAAATTAATTCTGGACCCTGGGTCCAGCCAGGCATAGCAGCTTTTCAATGCCGCCTCAGGCAAAGGCAACTGGTATTTGGTGAGCATCTGTTTTACCGGCAAGGCTAGTGGGCCTCCCTCCTCCTAGCTTTTATTGCAGTGTAAACTGAGGCTCGCTCGAGAGGGCCCAAGTCATTCATCCAAGGACACGCGGCAACAAGGGGTGGAGGCGGCAAGGCAACCAGGCCTGCGGCCGGGAGGGCACTGGACAGGCAGGAGTCGGCCTCACTAAGCAGGTTATTGGGAGCAGAGCAGGCCCTCGCCCGCGGGCTGCCCGAGGCGCGATTCTGGCGTTGGAGGCTTCAGGGAACTCCACAAATCCCAGGGAGAGATTCCGGGCCACCAACTCCCCAGAAAGTTGGCTTACGGCCACTCCCAGGACTGCCGGGAGCTGCTGGCCAAGATGGCACTGGGCGCGAGACGAGACACGCGCGCTGCGACCCGCAGCTGCCGAGAGGACCCCTGCACGACCCGGGCAGCAGGGCAGGGGTCTCCTCTGGCCCCACACGCGCAGGCCTCTGCAGCGCCGCACGCTGGTGGGCACGCGCGCGCCCGCCGGCCCCGCCCCCTGCCACCCCGCCCCCGCCGCGCGCACCGCCCCGCCGCGCGCCCTCCCGCCCGCCCGCGCGCCGCGGCCCGGGGCCTTCCGATTGGCCGCGCGCCGTCACCTGACGCTCTGTTATTTCCTGTGTGTTGGGAGAATGGAGAGAAAAAACCCCGAGCTGAGCGGCTTTCGGCCCCTGCTAGGCGGCCGCGGCCTCCGCCGGGGGAGCCCGCCCTGAGGCGCGCCCGACCGGGGAGCGAGCGCGCGGGCCGGAGCGAGCCTCCAGGGGCCGCGGCCCCGGCCCGCCCCGCCGCCGGCCCGGGCGCCGGAGCTGGAGGCGGCGGAGGCTCCCCCACCCCCACCCCGCGCAGCGCCGTCCGCCGCCTCTCCCTCCCCTCCCGCCCCCGGCCGAGGCCGAGGGACCGGGCGGGGGGGCTCCCGCAGGTAACCGCCGCCCAGGACTGAGGGGGAGGGGCAGGGGTCGGGGCTGAGGGGATGGGGCTGGGCTGGGGTGTCTGGCCTCTGGGGGGTTGGGGGCAGAGGTCTATGCCCGGCCCGACCTGGGAGTGCTGAGCCCCCGTACACCGAGGCAGGACTCGGGGTGCTGAGGGGAATGTCCCTGCCCAGCCCGACCCAACCCGGGAGTGCAGAGGGGAGCGGCCTGCCCTGGCCTTGGGGCGCTGAGGGGAACGGACCCGGCCTGGCATCAGGGCGCTGAGGGGTCTCGTTCTGGCCTGGGAGTCCGGCAGGGCTTGGGCACCGGTCCTGGCTTGAGGGTGCCGGGGGAAGGTACCTGCTCATCGCGGCCTCTGGTGCAAACACGGCGGATGTGAGCGGGCGGCGCCCAGGGGTCGGCGGGGTCAGCGCCGCCCGCCCCGGGGCCCCTGGCAGCCCCGGGGGTCTGGCGGCACTCGCCGCTTCGCGGCGGGCTGGGGGCGAGGCCGTCGGGCGGAGGGCCGGCCTTGGGGAGGGGCCGGGCGGGCAGGAGGGCGGGAGCGGCGCTGAGGCGCCCGGTCGTCGGAGCGCGCCCCTGCCGCGGGAGGGCCGGGGGCCCGTTTATTGCCATGTGAACACCTGAAGCCATGTGGACGCGGCTGCTTCTTGCCTGTTGAGGGCGGAGGGCAGGTACCGGCTGGCCCGGCGCAAGGTCCCGGCGCTGGGGGCGGGGAGCGGAGCTCAGGACACGCTTCCTGCGTGGGGTTTTCTCCCCCTCCCCCGCCGCCGTGAGCGGGTCTGGGTGTTTGATCCCGAGGTCCCAGTGTGCGAGCGAAGGCTCGTTTTGGGGTCGGGGGCTCTAGGCTTCTCGTCCTTTTTAGGGGGAAAAGTGGTGGTTTAAGGAGAGTGGCCGATGCGGCCCAGCCCGCTCTGGCAGCAGCGGGAGGTGGAATGTCTCCCGTGCGCCGGGATGGGAGTGGAATTTAGTGAGTTGGGGGGGGGGGTGCGGTGCAGAGGAGCGGCCTCCTTCCTGGGCCTGTGGGTGGGGATTATTGTCTGTTTTTGTGGTTGTGGATACTAGCACTGTCTGCCTCTGTGTGCCACCCTTTAGTTTGCCCTTAGGGGACAGTTGAAAATTAGGATTCCACACTCCCCCCTTTCCTCTTTGCTTTTTTTTTCCGCCTCGAAGATTAGATGACTCTGGTAACTGCTGTAAAATGGATGGAATTTTCGAGCTATTATCTAACAGGCAGATCTTTGAATGATAATTGGACCCTTATGTTAACAGCCTCAGTGAAGAGTTTTATAAAACATCTTACATGGGGTGGCAGCTTGGTGAAGTGGGAAACTGCTGAATTCCGCCGAGGAAGACCAGGAATCTATTTCCCAGCTTTGTGACCAAATAAACTTATTCTGGCCATGTTACCTGTCTCCTCAAGGCTCCAATTTCTTCATCCGTTAAATGAGGACTCCCTTCCAGGTCAAACATTACAGGGGTTTGGGTAGTCCTCCCGACTCCCTCCAATCTTGTGTGTTTGTTTTAACCATAGATGACTTTCTGGGAAATGCAGGCTGTCCCTTACCTGGCTTTAAAAGCCTGTCTCAGTTTTCAGTTTTCAGCCTCCTCTCCAACAGAGCTTAAGACCTGGTCAGGGTACAGTTTTCCCTCAAATCCCAGATGCTCTTCTGTGCTTCTCAGAAAGTATATTCTAGTCTATGCTGAGTATACCTTGTATTTTTTTGTCTTTGCAAGAAGGAGTTAATCAGGAAAAAGATTTTTCAGAATACATCTGACTACCTGGAACTGTGGATAATGGAAGTGTGTTTGGGTGTGTGTGTGTTGGTTGGCTCCAAGGAGTTCCAAGCTCTTGTTCCACGCAGGAGGTTGTAGAGGGATCTTATTTAAAGTTCTTTCAAGGGGTATTTGAAACTTGAAATTTCCAGCTTTAGTATTCTCAGAGTAGGGATAAAGTGGAATTCCATAATATCTCCTGTGAAATGGTATGTTTCTGGAATTAACTATCACCTCAGGGTGCACTAATTACTTGCATCCCACGTTTATTTCTTAATGGTAGCCGAGTGCTTCCTTTCAGTTGCTGAAGAGCCCCAATTAGTTTCACTGATTTTATGGTGTGTGAGGGCCTTTGGCCACACTTTTGACTGGTTAGTCCTTTCAGGCGAGCCTCAGAAGTTGGTCTTGTTTGTCTTAAAGTTCTAGTACCGGGATGCTTGAAGAACATGTGCCTAATGTGGTGTGTCTTTCTTAGACCACTTTTTTGTTCATTCTGTACAGTTTCAAAAAGGGTCATAGTATTGGAAGGCGTGCTCATAATGCTGACTTTGGAGACAGATTGGTAGACTTTTTTTTGTATATTAGCATCTGGTGTGTCACATTATTTGCGTTTCCAAAAAATTAGCAGTTTATTCTGTGTTGGTATTTGAAATATGACCTTGTGTTTGGTGTGGGCTTTTAAAAACCTTATAGCTACTTAAATTGTAAGCAGTTACCACACTCACTTATATTTAGCTTTGTGTTACAACTTATGAGGAAAAAGTTATAAAACTCTTACAGAGGTTTAAGAGTTTGTGTATATGTGTGGGAGAAAAGGTTGTCACAGTGGTAAGGAGATATAGGTTTTAGGTTCTATAGCCTTTTAATTGTATACTCTTTTCTAACTTTCATAATATTGAATGTAAAACAAGAAACCAGAGTTGGATTTTTGGTGAGTTCAACCTTGTTTTATAGAGAGGAAAGGATGCTAACATTTGTTTAAAAAAAAAACCCAGTATGCTAGGTTCTGTCCAAGGTATTTTAACTTACAAAATCCGCTCAGCAGACCTGAGAGGTATGTATATATATCACCTCCTCTTTCCCTGAGAGATCATAGAACTAAACAAGGGTCAGGGTTTGATTGTGACTGTCCTCCCCTTGGCTCCAAAGCCTTTTCTAGATCTGTCATAACTCACTGCCTGCTCAAGACACAAATCAACTAGTGGTAGATTGGCCTTGGAAATCTAAATTTTCTGCTATCCCCCCCCCCCCCCCCCCGTTTTTAAGTTATAATGAACTTGAAATCTGGACTCAGGCAAAATACTGGAAATCATGGTTCTTGTGACTGTGCCATGTGGCTTAGTGTCCCCTGGAGTTTTCTGAAACTTTACTTTCCCCATTCCTGGCCAGTTTTGCCAGTGCACTTGAGATTTAATCTAAAAAATTTCTTTCGTACTCAATTCTCCCATTGTGTCTTAAGCTGTAAACTTGTTGTATCAACTCAAAAGAGTGATAGAATATGTAAGGGAATGTCTGTCTTCTCTCTGTCTTACTGGTTTACAGTGCACAGGAATCTGGTATCTGCTCAATTTGACCGGATGCGACTCAAAAGATGCATTTACAAAAGACAGCCCTTTCCCCAATATACCTTAAGCTCTCTTCCTCCTGGGGGTTTATGTTCAAGGCACCTTAGTGTTCATTAGATTTGTCTGGGGTTTCAGACTCTGCTACCTTTATTTACTTTTTTGTGGAGGTAAAAGTAACAAAGTAAAGCAATACAATAAAACCCTGTTTATATTGGAGCAAAACTGTACATTAAAGTTATACATTTGAAATACAATGAAATCAAGGCTTTCGTAGAGCATAATTTGGTCATACTGCACTGAGACTGAGTAGTTTTTATTATTAGACTTGGAAGTCCTCATAATACCTATGGTACATGCAGTATGGGTGGAAAGGTTCTCATGGTGACAAACACAATCAGTACTTTCTGCATTAGAGCTATGTTTGCTTGTAGGTAATGTGCACAACCCAGCAGGAAGATGAACTATAAAGTGACTTATTGGTATATCTGTGGCTTGTTATCTGATGCTTCATTGTGGGGAAGTTAAGAAAGAGAAAACATTAGCCACAGGAGAAAATATCCTTATTGCAATATGCAGTATATGTAAGCTGTTCTGTAGGAGAGAGTGGAAGTTCATTGGAACATTTGATTATCAGCCTGATTGGAAGATGGTTTCCATGCTTGAATAGCGCATCCCTAAATGTGGATTAAAGTGCTCTGTGTATGTGTTCTAATTTTTATTAACAAGCATTTGTAGGCATTGTTCTAAACATGGGAGATGCAGTGGTGGGCAAGATAGAGAAGGAGCTGCTCTGGAGACGGACTGTAGACAGTAAGTAAGTAAGAATGTCAGGTGGTGATGCTGGCTACGAAGCAAATAAAAGACAATATGATGGTGACTCAGGGGAGCTCCTCCAAAGTGGTCATTAAGATGATCCCTCTGCTGAAGCCTTTTCTGCTGGCAGGGCAGTCATACTTGATCTGTGGGAAGGATGCGCTAAGCAAAGTAAATAATTTGTTTTAGCCCTGAACATCTTGAGAAGTTAATCCAAAGAGTAGAATTGGGTTGGTTGACGTCTTCCCTCTGTTTTTATCAGTGCTTTGTGAACGGGGACCTGGCTCAAAAGAACTTAAGAGGGATCATTCATGGTACCTTGTAAAGGGTAAGAAAGGGGAATGTGTCTGCTTTTTAAAATCATTCTGGTAAAAAAAAAAAAAAATAGAGATGTGGTATAATATTGGCGAGTGCATATTTCTTTGTTTGGGAGTTGGATTGGAGTATACTAAATCACCATACTTTGTTGAAGTATCAAATAAAGCCAGCAAAAATTAGTGACGTCTGTATGCAGGACACTCTGCTAAATGTTGCTTCAAATGGAGGACTCCAAGTGACCTAGTGGAATTGGGGCCAGGGTTGTTGAGGGAAGCAAGGGTAGCTGAGAGTGAGTGCTCTGGCAGGAGAGGAAATAGCACAGGTCAGACAGGCTTTGTTATCCGTGGCCAGGAGGGTTTTCCACTCTGCTTTTCCCAGCCAGCTGGTGGCATCCAGCATACCTTCACCCACCCTTTCTGTGCTTTCTGTGGTAAAATTTTATAGAGAGCTGAAAGAAACGTAAGAAATTGTCTAGTCTAGCACTTTGTCTTTACAACTCAGGAAAGATGCCAGGAAGGTGGTGACTTGCCCAAAGTTATGCATCTTTTCACTGACAGAGTCAAGGCTAGGGCCCCGTTCTCTGCCAGCTAGTGTTCTTTCAACCATAGCCCATGTCCCAATCCCATGTGGGATTGATAGTTAACAGTTGCTTCTGAGTAGAAAAAGAAAGGAAGGAAACCTCTGGGTGTTGATGTACTTACTGAGGGAAAAGCTTGCGTACTTCCAACCTTAAGTCAGGGAGAAGACAGCACATCAATCTTGAAAGCAGACTAAGTACAAAGAAGATTGTATTACTGTTACTTTTTTCACAAAGATATGTAGTGTTGGTTTCTTTGGCCCCATTGAGACATACTCGCACCCTAATTATGTCTTGGTCCAGAATGGTTGACATGGAGAAGCTCTTTGCTGCATTCAGTATTAGTTGTGAAGTTCAAATTAGGCCCTTTAGATATAGGGAGATATTTCTGGTTCTTATGGAAATTGAGTCCTGGAATTCAAAAGAGGTAAAGCCCTAGCAGTCCTCAGTTTTTCCACCTCTAGACCTGCTTCAGGGAGGATTTCACTTCCACATTTTGAAGCACCCTAAGTTGAAGCATTACTTTGGGAGCCTGGAGATTATTGTTCCTGACAAGAGTAGGGTTTCTTGGGGAGGGCTACTTCCTTGGACATAACCCTGACTTAGTTCTCTGGTGGGCCAGTTAACCTGGGAGCAGATTTTGTATCCTTTTTGCAGTTATGTGAAAAGACACTCTAAGTCCACGTGATGAGCAGTTTGTGGAGGCAGCAGGGCACGTGAAGGAGGACGTGTGGCCTCGGTTTGGCTCCATCACTTACTAGCAGTGAGTGACCTTGAGCATTTTGCCTGAGCCACAGTTTCCTCATCTGTAAAAAGGAGATATATCTTCCTCAGGGCCCGTGGGAAAAGGAATTAAAATGGGAAAAGTGTATAGTGGAGTGCACCACCTATAAGTAACCCTCAGTGAATAGCAGTTGTCCATTAAACAAACATTCCACATTGTGCTGTGTCCCAAGACACTGGACTAGAGCAGGGCTGGTTGATTTTACATCCTCAGATATCTGCTCAGTAGAGAAAGATAGTTAAACAGGGCTATCAGAAATGCTCTGATGGAGGAGTACATGTGTATCAAGATGTATAATCCTGACTTGAGAGATCCCAGGAGGCTTCTCAAAGGGGGACCATTTGCTTCTCATCCAGGTGCCTGTCTTGTCTCTTAGCTATCTTTTCTTGCCTCTGTGGCTCATCCCTCTCCTTCTTCTGCTTGACCATAGACATTCTCTGGACCCTCTTTATTTCACTGCACTCTCCCTGAGTGCTCTCAGATATCCCTAGGCTTTTGTGATTGTTCATAGGCTGATGACCTCCACATTGATACCTTCAGGCAGACCTCTGCTAGCTCCACCATCATCGCCTACCTGGAATACTGTGATTGCCTCTTAGGATGACCCCCCCCCCCCAATTTCTACCCATCTGCCTCTATTCCACTTTGCCCAGAGCAGCCAAGAGTCATCTGTCTTTCCTCCACTTAAAATTGTTAAGTGGTTTCTCACAGCACTTAGAAGAAAATCCAAACTCCTTCCCATTTCTCACAAGGTTCTGAGTGCCCTGGCCCCTGCCCACCTCTCTGACTGGCTCTCTACTGCTTTTGCTTGCTGTCTTCAGCCGCATTCACTTTCTCTGACCCCTGAAGGCAGCAGGCTCTTTCCTACCTCAGGGACTTCTTTATAGGCTACTTCCTTTGCCCAGAACACTGTGGCCAACCTAGCCTTTTCTCATCCCTCAGAATATTTGTTGAATGAATAAACCGACAGTAAAGGGGATGGGATTAAGGAGGAAAAGTGTCCTTGGAGTGCATCTACAAAGGTCTGAAAAAGAAAATATAGAAAGAAACATTTGAAGTGCTGAAAAAATGAGTTTGGTTGTGGTATAGGTACAGTTACTCAAGCAAAACACCTAGGAGTCAGGCAGCCAGAGCTCAGATATACTGCTGATGAGAGTATAAAATGATGTGAACACTTTGGAAAACTCAAAGTTTTGTGAAAAGTTGAATGTATGTCTGCCCTGTGACCCAGCAGTTCCATTTCTAGCTATTTATCCAAGAGAAATAAAAGTATATGTCCACAAGTAAGCCTTGAACAAGAATGTTTGTAGGAGCTTCATTCATGATAGCCAAAAACTGGAAACAGTCCAGATGTCCACCAGCAGGAGAATGGGTAAACAAACTGGTACATTCATACAGTGGAAGACCACTCAGCAATGAAGAGGAACAGACTGCTGGCAGATGTAATAAGGATAAATTCCACACATGTTAATGCTGAATGAAAAGCCAGACCCAAAACAGTACATAATGGATTATCCCATTCATAAGACATTCTAGAATAAGCAAAAGTAGTCTATGATACCGAAAATCAGATCAGTGGTTACTTCTTGGGTGGAAGGAGGTTCACTGGGAAGGGGACATGAGAGAACTTTCTAGAGTGATGGAAATATTCTGAATCTTGATAGACATTCACCAAATCTGATTGAATCATTTGCTATATGTAAATTATACCTAAAAACAACCTAGGAATTGCCCTAGATTTCTCCATGCCTGCCCCCCACCCCGGCCAACATTTAATCTCCCAACAAGTTCTGTTCATTTGATATCCAAAATAAATCCTGAATTTGTTCCCTCCCATCTCAAGCAACGTCCCCTCTTATCTGGACTACTGTATTATTAGCCTCCTGACTGGTTTTCGAACCCCCAATTTTTTTTTCCCTTCCCAGATCATTTTTTCCGCTTGTCAGCTAAAGTGATCTTTAAAAATTCAAATTGGATTACATCAGTTATTTTCCTACAGCCCTCCAGGAGCTTTCCATTGCTTTCAGGTGGCCAGAAGGGTCTGTCTGACCGCCACCTCCTCCTGAGCCCATTTGACTGGCCTCCTCCTTGCTCCCTAAGGTCCAGCCTCTTTAACCTTCCCTCAAGCTCATTTCTGCCTTAGGACCTTGACACCTGGCTCCTCCCTTGGCCTGGAGCACTCTGCCCCCCAAATCTGTGTGAGACTAGTTTCTGTTTGTCATTCAGGTTCAGTTTAAATATTTCCTTCTCTGTAAGGTTTTCTCTAGCCCTTACTGTCTAAAGTAGTGTTCCATCACATCACCCTGCTTTTATTCCTAACTTTTATCACCATTTGAAATTAGCTCATCCTTTTATTTATTTGTTTGCCTATCTCCTCCCTCTCGGATTAAGCTTGGCTTGTTCCCTGCTATCCACTCAACGTCTGCAGCAGTGTTTGGCACATAATGTATTGGCCATATGTATTGACTAAGTGAAGGTATTAAGGCTGGTGGTGATGGGATGAGAACAAGTCTACTAGGAGGTGGATTTGTGAGGGAGGAGGAGGAGGAGCCAAGGAGAGTCAAGACTTCTATCTAGCTTGGAAACTGGGTGGTGGGGTACCACTCATTGAAATAGAGAACAGTGGAGAATGAGAAGATTGGGATGGGGTATAAAGTGATGAATTTAATTGTGGACTTAAGTTTGAGATGCTTGTAAGGAAGGCATCGAGAGTTTGAGGCACAGAACTGACATTTAGAAGAAGGGAACTGAGCTGTAGACTAAGACTTAGAGGTTAGCATGTATATGTTCCAGCCTGGGTGTAGATGAGATTGCTCTCAGGGTAAACACGGAATGCCAATATGTGGAGAAGTGGTTCCTTCCCTTTTTCCTGCCCTAGTGATGGCTGTCTCCCACAGTAACAGAAACTTAACAGAACCCAGCCCCTAGAAGGTTTTGCAGTTCTGGACACTCCCCAGCCCCCAACCCCCATGTTCCAGTTATGTTATTGTTGCTAATAATAACAAGCACTCAGAGGGTCAGCATGAAAACTGTGAGGAGTGTGAACATTTAAGGGAGCTGGGGAGCATTTAAAGAGCAGTGAGGATGCAATCAGACAGGTTAGGAGGAAAACCCAGAGAGCATGGCATGAGGGAGGAAAGTGTTTCCAGTTAGAGGCGGTAGCAGAGATTGCAGAAGTGTCAGTTGGGTAGGGAGGGGCTGACTAAAGCAACGGTTGTATATTGGTGAGAAGGTGAGGTGAAGAAGTAGAGACAATAAGTTTGGAGTCAAACTTTCCTCAAGTTTGGCTGTTAAAGGAAAGGAAAATAGCTCTAGGGGTCAAGCGAAGACATTTTAAAAAAATATGAGAACCTTGAGCATGTGTAAATTGAGGTGGGAAGGAGCTAGCACAGGGCAGTGTTGAAAATGCAGGAGAGAATGTTGGATTGAGGACCTTCCTGGGGAACTTGGGGCCCAAACTGATCCCAGGCAATTGGCTTTGTTTTGTTTTGTGTTTTGTGTGTGTGTGTATTTATTGAAGTATAGTCAATTTACAACGTTGTGTCAATTTCTGGTGTACAGCATGATGCTTCAATCATACATGAACATACATTCATTTTCATATTCTTTTTCACCATAAGTTACTACAAGATATTGAATATAGTTCCCTGTTCTATACAGTATGAACTTGTTTTTTATTTGTTTTATATATATTAGTTGGTATCTGCAAATCTCGAACTCCCAATTTGTCCCTTCTCATCCCTTTCCCCTCAGGCAATTGGCTTTGGATAATGAGACTATCCCCTCCCTGGGGAAAGCAAGGTGTATGGGCAGGAAACAGATGGGCATGGGGGCAGGAAGGTAAGGAGTGCTTTTCTGTGTATTCTGTGAAGATCCTCTGCTGAGGGACAAGAGCAGGGTAGAGAGCTGGAAACTGGAAGAACACAGGAAAGACTTGAAGAAACTGCTGTGGCAAGCAGATAGAGCCGGCTAAGTAAACAAGAATTGCAGGGGGAAAGTGTAAAGTAGTTTAGATGAGCTTTCTGTCTCCTGGGATTTTAGAGAAACTGGTCAGACCTTTACAGTTGTTTGTCTAGTTTTGGATTCCAGTGGTTTGGACTCAGCTTTTCCTGTCTTGTGTCTGGTAACTCCCTTCCTTCCCCATATGTTTCTGCCATTCCCATTCATAAGACCAATGACTTGTAAATTATTCCAGAGCTCTCATGCTTTATTTAACCAGTACTTAACATAGCACTCCCTGTGTTAGGTGGCAGTGTTCTGAGTGTTATATCAAAACAGCACAGTTAAGGTGGGAGACACACTTAATCACTTTGGAGCTGGGCTACCCCAGGAGGGCCTGGCTGGAGCAGAAGTGAGCATCCTCTTCCTTCCAGCTTCACAACCAGAGCAACTCTTGTTATCTGTCTCTCGTCGTAGGTATCTGTGTAAGATTTTTGCTGGAAAAACTGCAAAAATATTTTCGAATATGACTGTACTGGGCTCTAAGGTCCTTGCAGTCAGGGCTGTGTTTTGCTTTATTTTACATCCCTGGCAGCTGGCACGCTGCCTGTCGGTGTGTTGCTAGTGCATTTTGGTGTGTTGTTAGTGAATGCACCGTTTTGCCTCTGAGCCTCTGCTGGAATGCCCTATCTTTCTCCTCTGTCTTTATCCATATATTACAGTGATGTATGTCATATTGTTACAGTTGATATGAAATGTGTCTATTTCACCACAAGATTGTATTCTTAGGTGGTAACATGCCTAGTTAATCTTTTATTTCTTTATGTCTCCTTTACATAGTAGGTATTAAAGTAATAGTAAATTTGGATTCATTGTAGAAAACTTGGAAAGTGTCTCTAAGAGTAACTAAAATAGTTGAAGAATGGGGGGAAAATTCAGCAAAAATATTAGCCAAAGAAGTGAGTAAATTTAGCCTGATAAAATATTCTAAGCAATGAATTAATGAGGATCTTAGGGCATGGCTTACTGTTCCTCAACTCTGACGAGAAAAGCAATAGCAGATGAAGTCAGAGGGAGTGTCAGTGGCTTAGGTGGACAAACCAAAGAATTCTGCCCTGTGGGGAACTCTGGGAATTTCTCCTGGAGAGTTTTAGACAGTAGCATACACTCATTTGTGTGCAGTAATTCCTACTTGATGGCAGAGGCATGGCGAACATGCCCTCAAGATTCTAGCCAAGTGGCATCTACAACCTCAACATACACAGTGTAAATGAACCTAAACAGATTTATAGGTACCTGTACATTAGTGAACAGACATAAATAAAAAGTACACATTGCATTTGAATTTAGTGCTACTGTTTTGTTTTGTTTTGTTTTGTTTTTACCTAGTGGATATGTGAGTTTAAACATAACAGGAGTAGAATTTTCGTCTCCTTTTAGTTAAGTCTTTGTGGAAGCAGATTCAAGTTCTAACATACTGAATAAGAGAAATTTGAGTTGGAGTGAAGGACATTGCAGCCTGTCACTTGTTAAATGCCTCTTTTTAAGAAAAACTGAAATTTTGCTACATTGGCTGGAAATTGGCTATCCCTAAAGAGACACAGGCCAAATGAAGAAGCCTGTAGGGGTGAAACACCAGAGAAAATACAAGAAAAAGAGAATTTATATTTCAATTCGGCCAAGATGCTAAGTCTATATACCATGCAAAGCACAAGAAATGCAAAAGCAAGTAGAACAACTTCCCTTTCCCTGCAGTTCAGCGGCTGTGGGAGTCAAACATGGAAAATTAACATTCATATCTGTATAGGATCTACAAGAGTATAATAGTGGTGTGGCCAGAGTCCTGGGAGAGAACTAGGGAAGAGACTTTACCCCTGATTAAGAACTGGGAGGATATCAGAGAAGGCTGAGAGGAGGGGGCATGTGGGCAGGACCTGGAAGGATGGATAGGAGAGAGCATAACAAGGAAAGGTCCTTCAAGATCGAAGGCTTGGAAGGCTGTGGCGGATTACATAGCTAACTGCAGGCTCCCAGGGAGCCTGGAGGTTACAGGAAAGGGACGGTCAGAAGAAAGTGTGGGCCAAGAGTAAGGCAGGAATAGCTTGATAATGGGCCTTGAATTTGGGCCAGGGCATCAGCAAGTAGGTGATATGAGTTCCTAAGGAGGAGAGGCTAGTGTTTTCTCTCTGCTTTAGTTCATTCTAAATTCGATCATTTAGGAATAGGAAAATGGGAAATTGTCTTTCTATAAATGAATAAAGGCTTGGTTCCATAAGCCAATATATTGTTTCTCCTGTTGACCTGATTCAGCTTATTACCACTTTATTAAGATACATACTTTGTAATATTTTATTTTCCTTTAGAAATAAGATTTGACGCTACTAAATTAAAAATTCAAAAAAATGCCACTATAACAGTTTTTTTGTTCTACAGTTAAAATGGTCATATGAAAGTAGTTACTTTTGTTGAAATACTTAAACACGGAAATAATTATATATGTTAAGGAAAAAATGTCAAGAATGTTAGCATAGTGTTTTACTTGAAACAAGTTTTAGGTAGAACTTTTTATTTCCTTGAAATGTATCCTTTTATTGTAAAATTAGTGTGTGCTGATGGTATAAAATTCAGACAGCATATAGGAATGTAATCTTACTCTCTAGAGACAACTGTTGTTTACAATTTAGTGCATATTTTGTATTTTTTTTAAAAAGGCTTTATTTTTTTAGAGCAGTTTTAGATTCGCAGCAAAACTGAGAGGAAGGTACAGAGATTTCCCATTTACCCTCTGCCCCCTCACATGCACAGCCTCCCCGCTATCAACGTCTCCTACCAAAGTAATACATTTGTTACAGTTGATGAACCTAAACTGACACATCATTGTTACCGAAAGTCCATAGTTTACAGTGTATTCTTAGTGTTGTGTATTCTGTGGTTTTGGTGAAATTTATGAGACACGTATTTATCATTACAGTATCATACAGAGTAGTTTTGTTGCCCTAACAGTCCTCTGTGCTCCACTTACTCATCTCTCCCTCCCCCCAACCCCTGATCTTTTTCCTGTCTCCATAGTTTTGACTTTCAGAATATGATATAATTGGAATCATAGAGTATGTAGCTGTTTCAGATTGGCTTTTTCCACTTAGTAATATGCATTTAAGTTTCTTCCATGTCTTTTCATGGCTTGATAGCTCATTTCTTTTTAGCACTGAATAATAGAACTGTATTTTTATGTGTAGATGAAGGTGGTTCTTAATACTATTTTAGAAAATATTCCCAGGTTTCTGCTTGCAGGTAGTTCATCTCCCAAAGACTTCTTAAGTATATGTTTCAGACAGTTGATGCTAAATTATTATCTAGTTTTTAGATACAGCAGCACACAAAGTTTTTTCTTTGTATGTATACTACTGATCTAATGACTAACATTTATACATCCTTTACCAAGTGCCAGGCACAGTACACAGTACTTATTCATTATTTTAATTCTGGCAAAAACATAGCTGGAACTTAGCTATGTGTGGCTCCAAAACCTTTTTCTCCCTTTTAATATGAAATCTGTACCTCGTAAAAATGCATACTGCATTTCTGCTTCCTTCCCCACCCACCTGAGCTCAGAAGCCCCCACATGCACACGGGTTCTCTCTTCCCCACCCTTGAAGAGGTCTCTTGTCTTGATTGGACAAGCGTGGCCTGAACTGCTGTCAGAGACTCTTGAATAGCATCTCCTTCTCCCGGGGCCCCGGTCCAGTCTCTTCCTAACTACTGCCAGAAGATCTAAAATACCTCCCTTGTCATAGTGCTCTCAATTGTGCTCTGAAGTAGATGTGGACGCCTTGCCTCGTTATTCAGGGTTCCACAGTAGGACCATTTCCTGCCTTTCCAGCCCCATCGTTCAGTTTCCTGACAGATATTCTCTATGGCAGCTTCTGCGTCCCCATTTCCGTGCACGTGTCTGTACCCTCTTTTCCCGTTCTCCATCATCTATTGGGATTGCTGTCTTAAAAGGCCTTTCTCAAATGAAACCTAACATTCCCTTAACTGGGGTTTTCTCTCATGGCGTTTCATAATCTTCTTACGCACATTTTAATCCTTACTTTTTTATTATACCTTTCTAACAGAGTTCTTGCCTTCCTTTCCCAGTCCTCTTTGAGGGCAAGGATTGTGGTGTCAACACTCCTTATATTTTCTGCAGTGCATTGAATATGTGAGCAGACTGAATAGTTTTTGAAGTAGAGAAGAACAAAAGTAGACAAAGGACAGAATTAATGGTATAATTGTCCTCTGGTATCTGCAGGGGATTGGTTGTAGGAGACACCACCCACCCACCCCACCTTGGATACCAAAATTCATGGATGCTCAGGACCCTTACATAAAATGGCATAATTTTTGCATATAACCTATGCACATCACCCTATATAGTTTAAATCATCTCAGGATTACTTATAACACCTAATACAGTGTAAATGCTATGTAATAGTTGCCAGAATATGGCAAATTCAAGTTTTGCTCTTTGGAACTTTCTGGAATCATTTTCCCCCTAAATATTTTCAGCCTGCGGTTGGTTGAGTCCGCAGATGTAGAACCTGTAGATACGTAGGGTATTTATGTTGGGCACAAGGAAGATTTGTCTTTATTGAAGTATTGTTTTGGTGGGGAACAAAACATTCTCTTTTGAAAGAGAAGCCAGGATGGAGGTAGGTAAAGAATGAAGTGTAGGGTCCAGGACGCGGGAATAGAGGGCAGGAAGCCAGGTGGGGAAATGACCAGGTGAGGGGCAGCAGTTGTCCTTCAGGGTCCTGGGATGAGTCGTGGTACTTGTCCTCATGGTGTGCAGTGGTGTAGTGAGGGAAACAAACAGGTAGATCAACGATTATACATTATGAAAATTAGGCCATAGAGAAGGAAAAGTGCTAGAAAACATTTGATTCTAGAAAAGGGACAGCAGTTAAGAGTCAGTGATCTTAGCAAGATTAAAGTCCTGAACAAGTGGGCAGGAAGGTTGGCATCATGCAGCAGGAGGCAGTTGTAGGGTCAAGACATCCATTGTCCTGTCCCCCTTAAGTGAGCATTGCTGAAGGTATCCCATATATTTTAGGACAGAGATTGTGAAAGGCTAGCCTTCAGCATTTGAGCTCAGATCTTAAGGGAGAAGTAGGTCGGTATTAAAAGAAACAATGGTGAATTTAGTGTTTGAAACCCATATAGCAGCTTGTTTTTCAGTACTTCATGTGTTTGCAGGCCTGGAGATTGGAAGTCATGGGAATGAGCCAGGATTGAGGGAGATAACAGGTGAGGAGATCACATAATGAGATTCCTCTCTCTTGGTGTCCTAGGTTCTTTAAGATTAAGGTGCCTCCTTTGGGTCTGGTTTCATTTCCTTTTTTAAATTGATGTGAACGACTCACAATATAAAATTAACCATTTTTAATATAATACATTGTTATTAACTGTACTAACCTTGCTTTACATTAAATCTCCAGAACTTACCTTACAACTAAAAGTTTATACCCTTTAACCAAAATTAACCATTTTTAAGTGAACAATTCGACAATTCAGTGGTATTTAGTACATTCCCAACATTATACACCTATAACTTCCGTCTAGTTCCAAAACCCCCTTTCATCACCTCCAAAAGAAACTCCATATCCCTTAAGCAGTTGGTTCCCTTTCCCCCCTCGCCCCCAGCCCATAGTGACTACCAGACTGCTTTCTGTCTATGGATTTACCTATTTTGGTTATTTCATATGCATGAAATTATACAATATGTGACCTTCTGTGCCTGGCTTTTTTGCTTAGCATGTTCGTGAGGTTCATCCACATTGTAGCATGTATCAGTACTTCATCCCTTTTTGTGTCTGAATAATACTCCATTGTATGTGTATGCCACATTTTGTTTATCCATTGATTTGTTGATGGACACTTGGGTTGTTCCCATCTTTTGGCATTTTGATAGCGCTGCAAGGAATAGTGGCATACAAGTATCTGTTTTGTATCTCTGTTTTCAATTCTTTTGGGTATATACATGGAGTAGAATTGCTGGGTCATATAGTAACTCTATATAATCTTTTGAGGAACTGCTGGACTGTTTTCCAGAAGTGGCTGCCCCATTTCACATTCCCACCAGCATTGTATGAGAGTTCCAATTTCTCTACATCCTATCCAACACTTGTAATTTTCTCTTTTTTGATTATGGCCATCCAAGTGGGTGCAAGGTAGTATCTTATTGTTTTTTTGTTGTTGTTTGGTGGGGGAGAAATTAGGTTTGTTTGTTTGTTTATAAATGGAGGTACTGGGGATTGAACCCCGGACTTCATGCATGCTAAGCATGCACTCTACCACTCTGCCACTGAGCTGTACCCTCCCTGCCCCCTCCCCCCAATTTGTGGTTTTGATTTGCATTTCCCTAATGTTGAACATCTTTTCATGTGCTTATTTGCCATTTGTGTATCTTTGGAGAAATGTGTACTCACATACTTTGCTTGTTTTTTAATTGGGTTGTTGTCTCTTTACGGTTGAGTTGTATGAGTTCTATACTCTAGATACTAGACTTAGCAGGGATCAGATGTGTGATTTATGTTGGAATTTGGGGTTCTTTTTTGCTAGTATCATTTGAACAAGTTAGTTTAGACATTAGTTTAGATATGAATAAGCTAGTATACTGGTTTGAACAGTACTGGAATCCCAGAAATAGAAATTTTGAATGATTCTGAAATTTGTTTGATATCTGTGTATTTTTTCCTGATGTCTTTGAAGCCTGTACAGCTCACAAGACCCATGAGACCTGGAGAAACCAAGCTTTGAGCAGTCCCAGCATGGATGAAATATTGTAAGCCACTTTTTCCTAAGACAGAGACATTTACAGTTATGTATTGAATCATGTCTGTGTTTTAGTCGGAAGGTCATATTCCAAACACAGAATCACAGGAGCACTCCCAAGTGATGGATAGCCTATCCTGAAACTTCAGTAGCACTATGCTTCAGAAAGGGTTTGTTTTATTTCATCAACCATTGTTTGGTGTGATCACCTGCTTCTGACTTGGGAGCAGGGTTTATGCATTAATGTTTACCTTTCAGCCAGTTCCTCTCCTACTTGTTTCCATCTGCTGTAGGTGGTCTCTGTTCCCCAGTGGCTGCTGGTTTGCTAAGCCAGCTCCTGGTGGAACTCTCCTTCCTTTGCCTAATTTCAGGAGCCAGCTTCTCCACATTTGCCCAAATAATAGAGGAAAAGATGCTCATTAAAATTATTTATGTCACCATGAATAGAGCTAAGCAAGAATTGTCTTGAAAGTTATCATTAAAATTTTTTTCATTAGGTAAGTTTGGAGTGGGGTGCGAAGAAAAGATTCTTCCTTGAGTTTCTCATGCCAAGGACTTTGAGTTTAGATTGTGAGGTGAGTTAATGAGTACAGTGAAAGGAATGGAAATGTCTAGCGTCTAGGCCTGGACCTTGGTCAACATTGGAGTATCTTTACTGTTACTTTTGAAAGTGCCTTTTAGTTTATTACTTTTAAGTTTAACCCATTTTCCTTTAAAATACTTTTCTCTAGCATTTTTGCCCTTGCCTTTTTCTTTTTCTTCCTTTCTTTTCCTTCTTTTTGCTGCTGTATAGGTAGAGAGAGTATGAGATTATTGATTTTATGTCTCTTCTAAGTGCTTGACTTAGAGCTTTTCACATGGATGGGAGTGTTGTGTCTTTATACTCTCTTTGCCTGATCCCTAGTAGGACCGCAGTGGGTGCTTAATCAGCTGTGGCACTAAACTTACAGAACGGGTCATGTCATTTTTAGAAGACATTCTAGAACAATAAGGATCACGGCTTTTGTATTCCCCAGCCTCTTGAGGCTGCGGCTTGATTTCTCCCATCTGTTTTGGAGGATTCCCAGCAGCTCTCCTCACTGCTCTTTGTCCCCATTCGTTTCTCATTCTGAGACTCCAGTTACATGGATGTGATAGACCTTCTCACTGTTTCCTTTTGACCACTTTCTCCTGTGTTGTTTATCCTTCTCTATTTTTCTGGATAGTTTCTTTTGACCTGTCTTCCATGTAACCAGTTCTCTCTGACTAATCTGTGTTTAATTGAAATCAAGAACTCAATGGATGTGTTTATTGTAATTGAAATATACAGTAAAAACTGAAAAGTTTGGGACCTTTCAAACTTGCTCTGTTGCTTTTTATGGATTCTTGTTCCCTCCTAAATTTTTCCAAGCTTGGCTTTTATTTCCTAAAACAGTAAATATAGTTGTTTTATAATCTCCTTCTCTCAGTTCAATTATCCAGAGTCCCTTTGGGTCTTTGACTGTCTATGATAGTTCTTACTCATGGTGTTTTGTCTATTCATATGTTTGTGTGCTGAATGTAGTATTTGAAACATTATTTATAGAAATAATTAGAGGCCTTGGATGTCTTTCTCCAAGGAGGATTTCCATTTGCTTTTTCCAGGTATGTGTGGTGTGCACTAGCAAACCAGGATTACTTTAATCCAAGTTGAGAATTTGAGATTTTCTGACTATCCAGGTGATTTGAAGCTGAGCCCATAGGAAGGCTGATTTACTTCTAGTTCAGTATTACTCCTAGGATGCAGCCCTTTAGGGCCTCAGTCCCCTGGTTTGATGGTGGTTGTGGGCTTATGGAATATCTCCCTGTGCAGGACCCTGAGGGGCAGACATGCCGGTGGGGACCCTTGGCCACCTCTGGCAGATCAGCAGTTGCCCCTAGGTCTCAGTTTTTTGGGTTTCCATTATTTCCCGGATATTAACTTGATAATTCCTCACTATACTGTTAGCTTTTTGTTACTTTTAAAACGATGTGTATATACATTTTATCCAGTTTTTCCTAAATTATTTAATTCATCATTATGGAATGCAGAAAATGAGACCTTATTTTCATGGACTTGTGTATTTTAACATTCGCCTTGAAACAAGTGACCGTAAGGTGAGACACTACACCGTAGTCTTGGTTACATCTCCTTGCGACACTGAGTACAAATTGGCACAACTGGTCAGGAAAGCCATGCGACGTTGATGGCAGGATTCTTTAAGAATCAGTTTCTAGAGGTGGTCTCCAAAGCCAGTTTCCCAGTTTTTGAACCCCAGCTCTGCCACTTACTAGGAGTGTAGCAAATAACTATTCTGTGCCTCTGTTTTCTTGTCTAAAAAAATGAAAATATGAATAGTACTCACCTGTGTTTGCAGTGATTAAATTACTTGATAACTAAAGCTTTTAGAATATTGCCTGACTCACAGTAATCATTAGATAAATTTTAATTATTAAAAACCATCTAGAAAATTTGGAAATAGCTAATTTTTCAGAAGATGATTATATTGTTTTGGCTTTATTTTCAAAATTTGGAATTTCAGGTGGTGATGCCTTCTCATTTCTAAGCTAATTTCAGAATGACTGAAGTTGGTGTTTGCTAATTCCATGCCAATGGTCAAGGAAGGAAGAGACGCTCCCCTGCACGTCACAGATCAACTGTCTCCAGTTGGGTCTCCAGCAGTCAAGCCGCTGTCCCTCAGTGAGGAGGGTGGGAATTGGGCTTGTGGCTTGTGGCTCTTGCCTATAGAGTAAGAATGTGCTCGTTTGGCATTTTGATTGTGAATTACGAGGATTGATGAGGATTTAACCCTGCTGTGATTTTAATGAATGGACTATATAGATCGCAGGATATGGGAGCTTTCTTAATTAGAGAATGACAGAAATTAAATGTCGCAGAGTGGTTTTCTATCAGTCATTGTAATTGATCATTTTGTCTTTTAGGGTTTGTTTTGTTGTATTTTGTTTGAGCGAGTGATAGCTAACTCTCCGAGTTTTTTTTCCTTGTTACTTGTGTTTTGCCTATTTTGTCATTGGTTCAGACTTTTACCTGAGAAAGTGAGAGATGACAGTAATATTGATAACAATCACTTTAGTTTATATGGTACTTAAAAGTTGATAGATTTATTGTGGAACAGTCCTGTGAGGCAGCAAGGTAGTTAACTCCATTGTTGAAAATGAGGAAAGTGGGACTTCCAGTTTAAGAAACTTGCCCAAGTCACAGAACAAGTGGCAAAACTAGTATTTAAATATAGGTTTCCTGGTTCCAAATATAGTATTTTTTCCAATGCATCACCCAGGAGAATCCATTTGAAAATAGGTTTAATAGGGAAAGCAATTGCACCTTGCAAAAATAAAGTTGTATTTTCACTTATTTTGCTTGCTGAAATAAAATTCTATTTCCAGAAGCTTTTTTAAGCATGTTTTTCTTGGTCTCTTTCTTCAAGACATTTGGTTTGACTCTAGGTAAGGAAGCAACACTTGATGCTCTCGCTGCCCCATAAGGGGAGAGATGGTTGTGGTGATCTGGACCCCAGTCGAGAAGGGTTTTATGGTTATTGCTTTCCAAATCTCTTGGGAAAGACAGCAAACAGTAGTCAGGAGTAGTTTCTTCTGTCTCTCATGCCTATTGTTTGTCTACTTGGCACCCTCCTTGTTATGGTTATGGCTTGTCCCTCCCCTCACCTTTTTTTCCTTTCTGAAATGAGAACCACTTAAAATACGGTCTAGAGCTAAAGCCATTCACGAAGATCTTACACTACTGAAATGATCTGCCTTTTTATTTCTTTAAAATCTTCCAATCCCAAATTTGCTAATTCTTGACGCTCTTCTTAGAGACTTAGAGGTGACTCTTTCTCCTTATTTAGTTTGGAGTTGGAGTTTTGAAGTTTGTAATGTATTTGAAACAATCCTTTGGTCTAATTATAGAAATCTTTGTGGGTTTTTTGTTTCATTTTTTGTTTCTGTGTTTTTAACTGGGAAGCTCAGTAATGTCTAGAAGGATGCTTAACTTAACGGCTCAATTTATAGATGCATTTAACAAGAACTGACGCATTGTTTCCCAGTATTTTGAAGTTGTGAGTTTGAGGCAGTGTTGCAAGTTGTAGAGTGTGTCCACTCTGCTCACCTGATGAGCTCCTGACTCCTGACCTCTTTCATAGGAATTAATCACCCAGACTGTATTCCTCCCATGCCTGTATCCCCAGCCATATGGAGAGGACCCCATAAACTGTAAAAAGGTCCATTGGCTTTTATCTGGAGTGGACTACACCCATAGAGCTCAGTTATGCCTTTTGCTTCATTTGACAGGTTGACCTATGGTGTTGGAATCTCCAATAAAATCAAGCCTTAGTGCTTTGGTTGACTGCATTTCTCATCGCTTTGCCCAAGAAGGCCAAAGACACGTTAAAATCTGCTTGTCCCATCCTGTATTTCCTTTCTAAGATTGCTGGGGCAGTGCTTTTGTTTTACAATGTGTTATTTGTTTGAACTCAACTTCAGCTCATAAATTCAGGTGTGATCAGATGGTGTTAAAAGAGCTTTTTGCATTTTAAACATGTCTGATTCATCGACTCAGGTGTCTCCATGCTTATGTCTATGTAAAGTAACTTTCAATATTTTTACATTTCTTTGTGCTCAACTTAAAAAGTACTTTCTTTTGAAGTTCAGAGCCTTTGGGAAAAGGTAGCTAATTTTCGAAACTCTTTAAGATGCTTTTTAAAAAAACCTTTCAGCTTACAATATTTACATTGGAGTGGGGGCGGAATTAGGTTTATTTACTTATTTTTGATGGAGGTACTGGGGATTGAACCCAGGACCTTGTGCATGCTAGGCATGCACTCTACTACTAAGCTATACCCTCCCCCCAATATTTACATTTTTAAATAGTAAGTTGAGTGGCTTTACTCATCAGAAGTGGTGATCCATTATGTTCAGCTCCTTCGTGGAAGAGGTGCAGATCAACCTGCCTCTCCGTATGGTCCAGTGAGAGGTGAGGCTGAAAGCAGAGAATGAGGGGGAGGGATCATAGAAACTCGTTTTGGGGATTAACTTACTCACAGATGAAAACTTTTGGTTTCCATCTCTTACCTTTGCTTTTGTCAGAAGGAGAATTTATATTGTCAACTTAATTCAGCCAGCATTTGAATGCTTGCTACAGGCATGGCAGTAGGAGAGCCAAAGTCCCAGCTGTTGGGGAAATAGAGGGGTTAATAACTCAGGTTATGTGCTGACCATGGTAAGTGCTCTAGGAGGAGGAGTTAAGGGAAAAACAGAATTTGTACTAGGCTTTAAAGGTGAGGCAAAGCTAACATTATTCAGGCCGAAGAACCAGCTAGAACAATGGAAAGGAAAGGCTGCAGAGATACCTTCAGGAGTGCGTGCTGGGAAATACACAGAACGGGACTAAGGACAGGAGAGGTTAAGGGCACATTTTTATTAGACCTGGGTTTATTATTATTTTTTTAATTGAAATATCATCAATTACAATGTATCGATTTCTGGTGTACAGCCCAATGTCCCAGTGATGCACACACAAAAATATATTCATTTTCAATTTTTTTAGACCTGGGTTTAAATCCCAGCATTTTTTCACTGAGTAGCTGTGTAACCTTGTTAGAGTTACTTAAACTTTCTGAGCCTCAGTCCCTCCATCTGCAGAATGGCTAATAACGACATCCTAGACTTGTTAAGATTAAATGAGACTGTAATGTGTTGCCTGACACATAGTGTGAGCACTCAGTAAAAATAGTTGCAATCATTAAATTTCTTTTCATTTTAAATTTTATTTGTTTTAAAGTTAACGTGTTCATTAAACCAGTTCCTAAAAGGTGACTGTCCCCAAAGACAGCTGTTGTCAGCAGTTTGATGAATGTCTCCTTTTTAATTTCATCTCTGTGCATCTCTGATTTTTTGTATTTGTTTTGATTGCCATTGTTTCAGCTTTAGGGTGTCTGGGAGGCAGGGAAAGGGAGGGCTGTGTGGCATTCCTAGAAGACAGGACTGAGCTATCTGTGTTGTTTAAATGATTAGGAGCCAAGGAAAGTTTTAGAGGTCAGGGAGTGACTTGATCAGATCTGTTTCAGTAATAATGCTGAAACATGAGTTCGGTTGTAGTTTGGTTGTGGTGGGGGGGAAGGGAATATTTGCTTGGATTTAGGATGCCATGCAGGCATCAGACACATTTGTTACATGCTTTCAACTGTGTACTGCCTAGTTGGGGAAATGAGGTGCTCGCATGAAGCAGGGAAGTGAGGACAAGGCAGGGGCCAGGCACCTGATAGAGGTAGATGGACAAGAAATGCTGTATCTCTTTAGGGAAGGCAAGATCACTGAGTGTTTCCTGAAGGCTTCAGTGAGGAGGCCAGATGTGAGTCAGGTCTTGAAGAATGACTCAGATTTGGGAAACATTTTGGACAGCAGCAAAGCACCAGTCAAGAGGTACAAGCATTGATTGCTACACGGTCTGGATGGAGTGGTGTACTCGGGCTCCAGCAGTGAGGAGTGTGGTTGGAAAGGAGAATTGCCGGTGCTCTCGGCAGACCTGTTACCACCTGGCCTGTGACCCTGATCTTTCTGTATTGCAGTTGTCTCCTTTTCCAGAGTGTAAGCCTTTTCAAAAGGGCAGAATAGTCTTGGTCATCCCTGTGTTCTCGAGCCTGGTAAAGAGCCCAGCACATAGTATATGGTTAAAAAAAAAAATTGAACAATTGAATATTTACTGTTTATGGAAATTATAGACTAGATAGCCTGCTGTTTCCTCAAACTCAAAAGAGTCTACAAATCCTAATCTCATCTCTCTCCCCTCCCTTTTTCATTCTGCCTTCAGCTACCAGGACTTACCCCAGCACTGTGTGCGTGCCTCCCATCCCATAATCATTTCTGTCCACCTGTCGGGGATGACTCTTTTTGACCCTCCCAGCACACCTGGTGTCTAGCATGTCACACTCTCTCAGCTCCGGGACCCCACCTGCCTTTCCTCCTTCCTCACTAGCTGTTCCTTCCCTTAACTCTCCTTTTCTAACTTCTTTTCCTCTTTCCCAGTTTCTGAATGTCAGAGTGATTCAGGGATCAATCCTGCACACAATCCCTAGACTAGTGGCTTTAAACCTTTTTTGACCAAAGCACTTGCCAGCCTGGTGTACGCACACTACGTTCACTTGTGCACATAGACACTTGTGCCTGAAACAAAAGTTTCACAAGAAAGTTCTCATAATTTCACCTTACTCTGAGCCATGGACTCTGTTATTTCCCATTCTGTTCTTTTTTAAAGTGCTGTTCATGACCCAGTAAGTTGATTTCACAACCTGCAGTTTGAAGAACTGCTCTCAGTGATCTCATTCACTCCTTTGACTCTAAATACTATCTCTGTGCTGATGACTTTCCCGTTTATATCTCCATCCCCACCTTTCCCCTGAGATCCCGACGTGCCAGCTGTCTACCTGACATCTCCACTTGGACATCCACTAGGAATCTCAAAGTTAACATGTCCAGCAAAGCCTCTTGATTCCCTTCAGCCTGTCCCCCTCTCTGCCTCATTGCTCTCCATGAATGATGCCGTGTTCACAGTTGCTCAGTAAGGGACAATTCTGGGATACAGGCTCCCAAGCCCATGTTCTGGTCCTGGCGCTGCCACCTGATGAGCTTTGAGACCTTGGGTAGTTACTGAACCTTGCTCTGCCTCATTGGCTTCATTTGAGAAAGGTGGGGTTTTCAGCTGTACATTTCTCCTGGGACTGTTGTGAAGACTGAATGGATTTTACCTGCAAAGGACAAAGAGCACATGGCTGCTGTTGTCTGTCATCGTTGTTGTGTCCCTCACATCCTCTTCTGATCCATTAGCAATTTCCGTTGGCTCTGACTTCAAAATGTGTCCTTTCTTTGACCACATATCACCACCTCCATCAACACCACATTCATCTCTGCATCCATAATCCCTTACCCAGATGACCAAAATAGCTTCTTAACTCCCTGCTTCTGCCCCGACCCCTCCCAGAGACTGTTTTCCACAGAACAGCCAGAGTGGCCATTTGAGAATTGAAACTAGAGAATGTTGCTCTCTAGCTCAAACCCTCCAAAGCCTTCTAATAAAATCCAGCATTCTTATGTGGCTTAACAGGCGCTTCATCTGTACTTCTCAGACTGTCGTGTGCATGCGACTCACTGGTAAGCTGTTAACTGTAGGTCCACAAGGCCTGAGACTGCACCTCCACCAGGAACCCAGATGGCAGTGCCGCTGGTCTGCGGACCCCGAGATAGGGAGGCCTGGGGCTCAGGGGCCCCTTTCTCTGGCTGTGCCTCCCTCTGCTCTCCCTGCTTTTGGCTTTTGCCATGTCGGCCACTTTGTTAATCCTCTCACCAAGCTCTTTCCTGCCTCTAGCCTTTGTGCTCACCTTTCCACAGGTCTTTGCACAGCCTATTCCCTCATCTCCTTCCAGCCACATGTCACCTCCTCAAGGAAGCTCGCCTTCCTGTTTAAACCACCCTGTTTAAATCCCAACCTTTCCCTACACCCGTTTCTCTGTCCCTGTAGCCTTCCTTACTTCTCCTGAGCATTTCCTAGTTCCTGGTATTTATCTATTTGTAATTATCTCTATCTGCTGTTTTCATGGAAAGTTGGGACTTTGTGAGTCTTCATTATAGCTGTATCCACAGAACCTAGAATAAGTGCTGGAATGTAATATTTGCTCAAATGTGTGTTAAATGATGAATATATACATGTATAAATGTTTCCGCATAGACATGGGCCCCTTGAAGGGAAGGGTCTTCCTTACTCCTCCTTTTTGCTTTTTAGGTGTTCAGCCTGAGTCCTCACTCTGGTCCTCTCCTGCCCCTCCTCTCCCTCATAGCGTCAGTACTGAGCGATTGTTAGCTATTGTTTGCCAGACTGTTCTGCTAGGGGCTTTCTGTAACCTTATTTGTCTTATAACCAAATTTGTCTTAAAATCTTTTATGTAAGTAACACATGACTATAGTCTTACTTAAAAAAAAAAGACAAGTGAAAAAGTCATCCCTCCCCTAGTTAATGTTTTGTTATATATCCTTTCCAGCCATTTTCCGAACTTACTTATTATTTTGAAATTTATCAGTAATAAAAGAGAAAACGGGGCTTTCCTCCAGTGTCAGGAGAAGTCTTGGCGGAGTCATGCACTGTGTCATTCACCTTATCAAGGGTAAACTGCAGGGCATTTCTGTTCTACAGTTGAGAAAAAGAAGTGAGTAATTTGCTCAAGATCTCACTAGCAGTAAGCTGCACAGCTCAACTCAAGAATCTGTGTCTGGGTTCAGAATCCACACGTGCTCTTTCTGCTGCTTCCTGCTGCCAGGAGCTGTGGGGAGAAAAACATGTGCTTGACTCACAGGAAGGAGGCTCCCAAAGAAGGGCCATTTGAGGGTCTTCTCAGAGGAGTCTGAGGTGATCAGATGGTGCAAGTGGGCAGGGAGCTAACGTTCCAGACATGCAATAGCTTGGGCAAAGACTTGGAGGTCTGAAGCACATTTGGGGAGTGGGGAGAAGTTCGGTGTCACTGGAGTGGGATTGAAGTGAGATCATGAGAGGTGGAGCTGAAAATTCTGTTGGTGTCGGAAGCTGAAGAATCTTGAATTCCGTACTATGAACTCTGGTACTTTTTCAGACTGGTTAAGTAGGGAACCAGAATTTTGTTTATTTGTAAAATATGTCAAACATACAGGAAAGCACAGAGACTAATGACACCTATGTACTCATCATCCAGATTTAACGGACATCACTGTTGGATCCTCCTAAGTGCCTCCCTCTCTCCACTTAGATCCGTGTTCCCATACACCATGCCTTTTTCTTGTATATTGTTTCTAAAATTTATCTGTGTTCATGCATACAGTGCTAGAGAGCTAATTTGGAGTTCTTCCATTGTTGATTCATCTAATATAGTAAAAGAAGTAAAAGCTTGGTCCTGTACAATCAGCAAGTACCCCTTTAGGCTGGTTTGACTGAAGCCAGCTGCATTTGGCTGAAAGTACCAGGTTTTCTGACACAGTTTACAGGCTTACACCTTGTACTTTGCCTGCCCCTTGGAAAAGCAGCCATTTCTCCAAGAAGCTCGAGTTCCGTTTAGTAAGGAATGGCATTTGTGAACTCAAAACTGAGTGTCACCTTGGTTTCCTAGGATTATCAGTGTTTTCTTCCAAAACTACTGTGCCTCTGTGTGTGAGAGAGAGAGAGAGAGAGAGAGATGTTTAGCTTATTATTATGGATATCACGAGATGAGGTCTAACACAGTTTTTCTCTTGGAAAAATACCAGAAAGGTAGCATGTTATCTCAATACCCTTTAATTTATTTTAATTATAATTTAGGGAAAGTTATGATACATAGTATGACAAATATCTTCTGACTTTTCATAGTTTCCTAAGTTTTCTTGCATTGGGAAACTATGAAAAGTTCTTCACACATTTTCTTTAATTGAATTTTAGAATTCATTTATCAAAGCCTCCCATAGAGAGTGGAGAGTCTATGGTTGAGGAGGTGAGGGTGAGGAGATATGAAGGATGAGGCTGCAGAACTTGGGAGATTAGTTATATTGAGCAAAATAAATATATTGATTAAGCAAGTATGTAAGTACATATTGAGGATAACGGGAAGCAGGTTTCTCAACTGTCTGAGGAGGAGATTACAAACATGGAAAGATGGAAAGTTGGAAAGAGCCCTGAGGGTGTTGGTTTGGAATTGGAGGTATCAGGATGGACTCGTGGTTCTTTAACATATATATAGCTGTAGGTTTAGAAGTCGTTATAGGTGTGGGTGTTCATGTATGTGCATAGTATTTTCTAGCTAGAAGCAATGACATTCCAGTGGCAGTGAACAATCCTAGCACCCAGATCTTTATTTCTAAATATGATCCTCCTCTAAAATGAGTTAGGTGTCCTTGGAGAAATGGCTGGTTCCAGGGGCAGCAGCAGGGAAAGTACAAGATGAACCTGAAACATCTTGCGCCAGGAAGTAAGGGAATGCTCAAGGAATGGAACATGTCCGAAAGGTACGGGAGCCAGTTTGAAGAGGTTTCCGCTGATCAAGTGTGCAACAATTTGAGAATCAAATACATTAATGGATAAGTGGGTGAGGAGGGAAAGCTCTGCCTGCTAAGATAGAGGTTCACCATGTGGCAGCCATCATGGAGGTGGTTGATTCAAACGGGGATATTGGCATAATCTCGGAATTTGCTCCGCATCATGCTTAGTGGTTACAAAGGGTAAAGTTGTAACTTACAGTGGAGAAACCTGGAGGAGCTGGGCTTGACCAAGTGAATGTGGTTAACGTCCCCAGTGGAGGGACGGCTTGCCATCCATCTCTGACATGGTGCATTGGGAAGAGCAGAACATCATATCTCTGGTATTGCTGCCACAAAAGTTGGACCTGAGTCTGGACATGCAGGTTGAGGACCATCCTACAGAATGAAAGGGCTGTGCTCTGTTAAGTACACAAAAATCAGAATAACACTGGGGAACTGTTGACAAGACACTGGTGAGACGTGACAGATTGTGTTCCTGGATGGAATCCTGAACCAGAAAGGAAAAAGAGACATTATGGGACAGTTTACAGAATTTGCATGGAGTCTGTGGATTGGATTCCTGGTATAGTGTGAATGTTGATTTCCTGATACGGAGGGTTGTATGCTGGTTATGTAGAAGAATCTTCTTGTTTTTGGAAATATTCACTGGACTATTTAGGGATAATGGGGCTTCATGTCTTCAGCCTGCTTTCAAAGAGGTCAGGAAAAAGCCAATGGGTATTTATATAACGTATATATAGTCATCCCTTGGTATCTGCAGGGTAGTGGTTCCAGGACCCCCTCGGACACTAAAATCCTTGAGTGCTCAGGTTTTTTATATAAAATGGTGTTATATATGCACATCATCCCATACATCATCTCCAGATTACTTACAGTACCTAGTATAATGTAAATGCTGTGTAAATAATTTTAAGTGCAACATAAGTACTGTATAAATAGTTGCTGTACACATGGCAAATTCAGGCTTTGCTTTTTGTAACTTGTTCCCCCCGAATATATTTGATCTGCTGTTGGTTGAATCTGTGGGTGCAGAGCCCCTGGATTGGGAGGGTGGCTGTACAAGTAATGCATATATAGGTAATAGAGCTAATGATATAAAACATTGTCAGTTGGGGAGTCTTGTTGAAGGGGGTGTTAGCACTATTATTCTTGTGCTTTTATGTACATTTGAAATTATTTAAAAATAAATTAAGACCTTATTGAGATTTTGACTGGAACATTATTTTATAAACTTATCTGTGGTGACTTGACCTCTTTATGATACGGGTCTTTTCATCTAGATACATTATGTGTTTCTCTGCCTGGTTTGTTTTGTTTTTGAGCTCTTTGGGATCCTTTAGTAAAGTTTATTTCATCAGATAGCTTTTGCCCACTTCTACTTTGGATTAGTTCCCTGGTCTCTTTAATTTTGTTGCCATTATAAAATGAAACACAGTTTTGCCTGTAAGTGGCAACACTGCTTGCTTTCTGTGATCCTTTTTGTCTGTAAAGATTCAGAAATTATGTACCCATACAACCTTTCGGTGAAAAAAACCCCAAAACTAATAGCTCAAAAGCTTTCAGGCTTAACAGTTGGAAAAAACCCACAGGGAGCCCCAGCTAGCCCCAGAGATACCTCTGGCCCTACACCATTCTCCTGCCCCTTTTCCAAGAACTGTTGGCCATTCTGCCCACAGATGTGATCATCTAAATTGATCTTGTGACTATGAGACAGGTAGCCATCCAGTGGGAATGGGGTCGAGGCCCCTTCAGCCTGTGCAGGAGCAGATTTATGGCATTTCCGTGTAGTTACAAGAGCATGCAGTGATAGGATGCTTCAGTCTCTTAGCTGTTTGAGATTGTATCTAAAAATAGGACTCTACTGTGGGGTAGAATTCTGCTATTTTTAGGCCTAATCCTGAAAAATAGCTCAGAGCTGGTGTTTTCTGTGTGCACACTCACTTGGGCACCACAGTGCACGTGTGGTGGTGCCAGGTTTCTTGGAGGGGTCTGGCAGGTGACTGTCCCTCCCACCTGCCTCTGGACTTGTGGGGTCTCCTCTGCCTTCCTTTCCCCGCCTTGGTCAGGGAAATGTTTTGCTGTCAGTAGAGCAAAGATGTTTTTGAGACAGTGTGAGAGGTATATTTTAAAAATAAGTTTAATGAAATTGTAAAGTGATTGTTTTCTACACAAGTATAAATGTCAGTAGAAGTGAAAAGGAAGACAATACATCCACGATCCCAACACCCTGAATAGTTGAAAGGTTTTCATTTTTCTGTACTGTTCTCTTTTACCCTGGACTGAATGATTTCCAGATAGATGTAACCATAGCACAAGTATGGTAACTTTTCTTTATCTTATTATATAAAATAAGCACTTCCTATGATGCTAGAGTCTTCACAGTTGTTTTCAGTGAATATGTGCTATGAATATACCATAATGTGCTTACTCATTTTCAAATGATAACAAATTAGGTTCTTGCCTGTCTTTTCTTACAACTATCACTGGAACCAGTATGTTGGTACCTTGGGTTTTGTGTGGTTTTGAGATTTCCCTAGGATAATCTAGTAAATAGAGTTACTGGGTCAAAAGATATTGGTATTTTTATTACCAAATTGCTTTTCCAAAGAGTTGTAATAACTTAACGCTGCTTTTATTATTATTTGTACCAACTTTATCCCAAACTCACCAGATGTCATATCATCTCTTAAATTTTTTTTTGGAAAATTTTATAGCTATATATCTGTGCCTCCACTTTTTGCCAGCATGTGTTTGATTGTAGTTAAAGATGGATATTTTCTGCTTATGTGGCTAATATATAATACAGATTTTGACCCTCAGAGTGAACTTTTTAGATCTATAGCATTCTACTGGGTTTTTTTTCCTCTAGGTGACTGATTTGCAAATTTTGACTGAGTTGGTTCCTTAAACTGCTTTCTGGGCTCCCAAGCCAGGGAGCAATCCAGCAACATCAGTACATCACCTTATTCTAAAGGCCTAATTATACTGAGACACCTGTCAGTCACTGAGCAAAACCTAGGCTCTGCTCATTCACAAACAGGATATAGAATTTAAAATACCAAATCAAGTCCTTGAGCAAATCTTTTTGCCTGATCTACTTAGGAAGATTCCACATTTGCACATACATAAAGCAGGTAACATAGACATATCCAAGTGTAGGCAGTCAATTCTAGAAGATTTCAAGCTTCTCTTCTAAAATGCTTCCCAGCCTGTGAAAGTCTTGCTTACTAATTCATGGAAGGCTTCCGCCAGTACAGACTGGGTTCTGGTTTGGGCATTCCATATCCCACCTGTCTGTTTACTATGAATGTTTTCCTTGTTTAACTTCTGAGCCTTACTTTACAAAAAGGAGCACTAATACTTATGAGGGCATGTGAGGATTAAATACATTAATATTTACCTAAAGTGCCTGATACAGTGTATTAGACATGCAGGAAGTAGGCAACATCTACAATTACTGTAGATCTGATGCAAGTGTTAAGAGTTTTTTAAAACCTAGATTTAAATGCTTCTTACTCAATTTGTGGTATAATGAAAGAAGGGAACGTGGGGTTTAGAGCCAAAAGAATTTTTTTGTTAATAGGCTATCAGCCCCAATTTACCCTGCAAGAGTGACTTTTGGCAAATTACATAATTTATCAGGGTTTTTTTTTCCTTATCCATAAATTGAAATACATGTAAAATCACCCAGTGCCTGACACATAGAATAAATGGTAATTATTATTATATCAACAGCACATACCTTTAGATAGTGGTTAAAGGTAAATGCACTTTACTAAGTTGTTTTTATTAACAGAGAAAAGCCAACAAATAATCTGCTTTAAGAAGACTTATGGAAAAGGTCACATTTCAGGAGCTCTTAGTAGCAGGTATGAGAGGGTGGAGAGGAGCAGAAATTGGGTTGGGAAGATGCCAGAGAGCTTCAAACCATGTGGGAGGCTATGCTGTCAAAATGGCAGGTGAAGAAGAGCTGTTTCAGGTGATTGGTTCTGGGAAAGAGAACTTCTGGAAATGTTGTTCTAGTCCAAGAAAGATGAAAATGGCAGTGACAGGGCTGGAGAGGTAAAGGGCAAATACAGAAAGTTGGAGAAGTTGCAGGATTGGGTACATCTTAAATACAAAGTTAAGGAAGAGATGAGTTTGGGGTTATTATGAAACTTCTTGCTGAGGGTATCCAAGAGATGATCGTGGTTCTCCTTGGGGTCAGATGGGGAGTTTGGTCAGTTGAAAACATTTTTGTCATTGAGAATGAGTTGGTTTCTGCCTAAAAACATATTTTGTCATCTTTATTGAAATTAATCCAGCCACAAGTGATACTGCCTAGAGTCTTGCAAAAGTGACTGTTCCGTCTCCCCAGTACCACCAAAAGAGGGCTGGAGGCCTTGTCTTCTGTCCCTGTGTGGTCATTAAAACCATTAAAGTGTGGTTAGTAAGTCCTGCAAACCCACCCACTCCATCACTGGTGGTCAGAGTCCCAACCAATTTTGAACCCTGGGCATTTCTTACTTTCTTGCAGCTTTGCTATGCATTTTGTCTGACATTTCTAGGTATTTTGTTGTGGGAGGATTTAGTCCCTCTGGTATATTGTACAAAATAGAGGTCTCTCACATCCCAAGTGACAATATTCTACTCTGAAATCCTAGGAATGAGAAAAGAATGGTATTAGTCAGGGTCCTGGTAGGAAACAGATGGCACTCTCAGACTGGGTAATTTAAGGAGCGTTTGTTTCATTCAGGCAAAGGGAAGCTTTCTGTTCCAGCTATGAAGAGTTTTGATGGAGGAGTTAAGGATTTACCCAACTGTTGGAAGAACTGGGATTGGGAAGGTCAGGGAAGCTGCTGCCAATCATCTCACCACAGTGAGTGATTTTCTCATGAAGTCCTGGGGAAGCCACCGTGAATCTGTGTCTGCTGCTACCTCTGGGAGCATTAACCTCCCTTTTTCTTCCATTTTTCAAATCTCTCTTGTGCTTCTCTGCAAACTCTAATCCAGACTATGCTGGAAAGTGGGTTCTGGAAAGGTAGTGCCCAGCTTCCAATCTGCAGAGGAGAACTTAGAAAGAGGGTAATCACAGTGCTGCTGAGTTGTCCACAGTGCAGAACGGGGACTGTTAACAAAGAGTGAGCAGAGTTTGGGGACAGAGTGGAGAGAGTGGCGTCTCCTAGGCTAGCAGTAGCAGGAGTTTGTTACTACCCCCGAGCCTGGAACGCAAGAGGAGGAAGCCATTCTTAAGAGCCTGTAGAAGGTGGCTGGTTAGGTTGCCAACCGGAGCCTGACCATTGGTGGACCATCTCAGTGACTGCAGGGTGGGAGCCAGGAGAGTAAATTCTTCCTTCTTAGCCTCCTCCTGCCTCTGCCAGCCAACTGGGCCAGAAGCCAGAGGGGCAGTGGCACCTCTTTGACAGTCCGTGTGGCGCCCTCTCCCAGGGTGTAGAGAGTATGGTGGAGATGGGTGAGGAGTAAGGTTGGAGGGCAAGCAGAATAATCCATCAAGGGCCATAACTAGAAGCATACATGTTGTTAATATTATGTGGGTTGAAGCATTTTTTTCAAGGCAAGGAAGGAGAATAAGCAGAAAATACAAATTTAAACCTGAAATGAAAGAGGAAGCAGGTGCTTGAAAAGATCTCTCAAGGAAACTGTCTTGAAGACAGTTTGGAGCTTTGTGGAGAAGGCAGTGGATTGGGGAGTGGGATGATGTTGGACATAAGAAGGAAGGAATAAGGACAAAGAAAGCTAACGTTGGCTTTCTATGAGAGGCAGGTTCTTGGCCCTGGGATAGGATGGAGAGCGCGGCTGCAGGCGGGAAAAAGTGGTTGTCGTGAGGTCGGTGTGTGGAGTCTGGACCGTAGAATATAAAGGTATTAAGTTCTGGACCTTGTCGTTGTGCCTCCACTGCCCTTCTGAAGCCACCAAGAAGGCTAGGAAAATGGGAGAAAACCAGGGAAGGGAGCATTGGAGAGGGATGTTCATTGGTAAACCTCTTTTTCGGAGTATGTATACAAATTCCTTATGGCTGACTGACTTCTTTTGGAGTGTCAGATTTTCTTTACTATATCTGTACTTATGCAAACAAGGAAATTCAGGCACTTGTCATTATTAATCACAATTCTTTAAAACTGATTACACTGATGCCTTGGTTTTTTTGAATGATGGGATAATATTAGAATGATTCCTATTAGTAGCTTATTTTGTACACTAATGCTAACATTAAAATACTCTGGGTTTGCATTTTCAATAGCTGGTATACTTGGTTTTCCTAATTGCTTTACCTGAGACTCCTAAAAGAGAAGAACTTGCTCCCACTTGCTGGTGAGCAGATACTTCATGTGTACTAAGAGTATTTAACCTCACTAGTACCCTGCCAAAGGCGTCTGGCTGTGAATTTTTTGCCGTCTAGTCCATAAACCAGAACTGTAACAGCAGGGAGGAGGGCATCACTTGGGACAGGAAGTCTCCAGAGCAGGGCTGAGGACAGACCTCTGAAGGAATTGAACCTAAATCCGTCTGCCTCTCTGGAGATGGGATTCTCTCAGGAACCAGGTAGCCTGAGGCCAAAAGTGCTGATGTTAAAGGGTTCTTTAGTTCTTGGCAGCTCCTGTTTAGGAAAATCTTGGAGCAAGTGGCAACATTGTACACTTGGATTTTTCAGAAGCCTGATTTTATTTACAGAAGCAAAATTTCTTAAGGAAGTCTTTCATTAAACTGCCAGGATTAGTCTTTGTTCAGTTTAACCATTGGCCGCCTTTTATGGTGTAGAGAAAGCCCTTGGTACTGAGAGCGAGGGTAGAAGCAAATCACAAACGGAAAATGCCCGTGTGGACAGAATCATTCTCCACAGTCTTTGTTACTGAGGTAGTTGCCAACTTACCCTAAGTGGCTTAGTGGGCAGGTCCTGGCGGGTGGTCCTTGTGAGAGGGAAGCAGAGAAGGCGCCTACTTCAAAGTATTGTTGGAGGGGCCACCCACTTTCAAGGCTGACCTCTGACAGGACAAGTGGCAGCTGTCACTGACCGCATCTTAGATCCTCTGGGTGGTGTAGTGTAAAAAGCACGGCCTGAAGGGGCAGGCCCTCAGCCCCACAGAGCCTTGTGACTCTGCTCCAGTTTCCATCTCTGGAAGATGAGGATACTGGTGTTGTGAGGACACAGTGAGTTAGTGGGTGTAAAGTACTGGGATCGGAGCAAGCGTTACAGTAACCGAGGCAGTGCCGTTACCCACTGCCCCGCAGATTCACTGCAACGCAGAAGGTAGCCGTCTGTGCAGAGGTGTTTTGAAGGGATGAGAAGCGGTTTCGTTTAGATTCTGAGATTATTTGTGCTTGAATGTTTAAAGGTGACTTTGGGTCATGTAATTATATAATCAAACTTAATATCAAAGTAGTAGACTCTTGTCTAGCTGTTTTAGACTTCAGATATTTCAGGAAGAAGTAGATCAAGCTTTCAGAGTTTGGCGCTACTGACCATCTTCAGCTGTGATCCGTGTTAACTTTCTGAAGTCTCCTCACAGCTCTCATGTGGACTTAAATTGGGTTTTTTGCCCCGGAACTGGAGAATTTTATAGGCAGAGTCTTGGGCATCATCTAGCTTTGCTTTCAGATCAGTCCTAGTCCGTTTTCTCTTCTTGCACTTCCCTCATCTCACCACCACACCACCACTTCTGAGTATGGAAGGTCTAGCCTGGTTCTCTGCAGCCTAGTTCTTGTGCATCTCATGCTTTACAGAGTGCTTGCTGTGTGCTCCTTCCTTTGTTAATGACATTAGGGTTACAGCAAGGCACAAGGAAGTTTACTTTCTTGTGGGCAAGGGGGAAGGACAGTACCTAAGTAGCATATCTTTGCCTGTTGGGAATAAATACTGGGGAGGAGATAAAGCAGGGAAGGGAGAGCGGGAAAGCCAGGGCGAGGGTGTAGATTTAGCTGTTTTTTAATAGGATGGCCAGGGGAAGGCCTTAATGATCAAGTGACATTTGCCCAGAGACTGGAAGGAAGTAAAGGGGCCAGCCAAGTGGCTATGGAGGAGGAGCATCACTGGCAAGAGCAAAGTTCCTGTGTAGAAATGCTGGTGGCCCATCCCAGAAGCAAAGAGACAACCGGACTAGAGCAGAGAGTGGTAGAGAAGGTCGGGGAGGTTATGAGTTGGGATGAGATGGGGAGCCACTGCAGGGCTTGGAGATAAGGAATCCTTTAAAAGGATCACTGACTTTCCTGCCCGCAACTCCTTTCTCAGCTTCCTCTGAGAGGGAATTAGGAAACTAGTTTCATAAGCCATTGTGGGAAAACTTTGTCATAACTTACCCTAGCCCATGTGTGTTTCATAACTTCTTTTTTGAAAGAATTACTTCAAAGTCATTTGGAGCAGTTTGGCCTTGCCTTTTTCATCTCTGACTCTGAGATGGGCTGAGGCAAAAGGCAACATAAAATCAGCTCTCGATTAATTGTTTGAGAGGAGCATTGCATTACACGCCAATTACATTAGCAAAAGTGTTGCAAGGTGTTGACCTAATCAGATGACTTTGGGAAAAGTCTGGGTCCTAGGCTTCATGAATCATTATTTTCCTCTATCTTTTGCTGTCCCCCTATGTGATGATTTCAGTTCCCTCTTTCATAGGCCAATTCAGTAATAACTTTGTAAATACTAGATTGGCAAGTCAAAAACTCTAATGAGGGTTAGAGGTGCTAAAACTCCTTGCAAACCTCTAGAAAGGATCTAGAAGAATAGTCACTGCTACTCTGGCTTATGCTGCCTAGCCCTTTGTACCTGGGAATGAGGATGCGGGGTTGCAGGGGGCCTTGCACATCATTATGTGTTAAGAGGTTAACCACTCAGATTGTGTGGCTGACTGCAGCAGTAAGGAGTCCATGCAGTGATAAAGAGTTGAGTTCCCGGGATCACCCATCGTCACAGGTATCTGTAGTACAGTAAACCTGTAGTACCATGCATTTGGGGATAAGGGGCTGACTTCTGTTCTCAGAGTCGGGGAGGGGTAGGCCAGTGGTGTGACTGCTTATCACTATGTGAGACTCTCAGTTCAATGATCAGTCCAATACAATAATACATGAAAGCAAATAAATGGAAGTGTTTTTTTTCTCGCCCCTCCCTCGCCATAACTGGAAGACTTATTTTGAAATTGCTGTTTTTTTATTGATAGTAATAATACAGCTCCACACTTTAACCCAGTTGAATTTTGAGGCTCATTTATCTAATGTGATGTTTTTATCGTATTGAATTTGTGTTTACACGGAGTGTTTCTTTTCATACTACCATAGACTCCTGACTCACTCTTTAGGCCATTTCTCTGCTTATTTACTTCTTCAGAAATGGATTAAAGGAGATGAAATTCAAACTAGTCAGATTCACCTGGGCATCTGAATTATTGTGTCCCCTCCATCTCTAGACTTAATTTTAGTTGTATTGAGGAGATTCATGTCTGATATTTTTCTTTCTCTTCTTCATTTCCAGGAGGGCTGTTGGCCTGCTGCTGTGCTGCTGAACAGTATGCAGTCCTTTCGGGAGCAAAGCAGTTACCACGGAAACCAGCAGAGCTACCCGCAGGAGGTACACGGCTCATCCCGGATAGAAGAATTCAGCCCTCGTCAGGCCCAGATGTTCCAGAATTTTGGGGGTGCAGGTGGTGGCAGCAGCGGCAGCGGCGGCAGCAGTGGTGGTGGACGACGGGGAACAGCAGCGGCGGCTGCAGCAATGGCTAGTGAAACCTCTGGCCATCAAGGCTACCAGGGTTTCAGGAAAGAGACTGGAGACTTTTACTACATGGCAGGCAACAAAGACCCTGTGGCGACAGGAACTCCACAGCCTCCCCAGCGAAGGCCTTCTGGGCCTGTGCAGAGCTATGGACCCCCCCAGGGGAGCAGCTTCGGCAATCAGTATGGGAGTGAGGGTCATGTGGGCCAGTTTCCAGCACAGCACTCTGCCCTTGGTGGTGTGTCTCATTATCAGCAGGATTACACGGGGCCTTTCTCCCCAGGGAGTGCTCAGTACCAGCAGCCTTCCAGCCAGCAGCAGCAGCAGCAGCAGCAAGTGCAGCAGCTGAGACAACAGCTCTACCAGTCCCATCAGCCTCTGCCACAAGCCACCGGCCAGCCAGCATCTGGCTCGTCCCATCTGCAGCCAATGCAGCGGCCCTCAACTCTGCCAGCCTCCGCTGCTGGCTACCAGTTAAGAGTGGGCCAGTTTGGCCAACACTACCAGTCTTCTGCCGCCGCCTCCTCCTCTTCCTCCTTCCCTTCACCACAGCGCTTCAGCCAGTCTGGACAGAGCTATGATGGCAGTTACAGTGTGAATGCCGGATCCCAGTACGAGGGACATAATGTGGGTTCTAATGCACAGGCTTATGGAACACAGTCGAATTACAGCTATCAGCCTCAATCTATGAAGAACTTTGAACAGGCCAAGATTTCGCAAGGGACTCAGCAGGGGCAGCAGCAGGGGCAGCAGCAGCAGCAGCAGCAGCAGCAGCAGCCACAGCCGCAGCAGCAGCAGCAGCAGCACCCCCCTCAGCACGTGATGCAGTACACCAACAGTGCCGCCAAGATGCCCCTGCAAGGCCAGGTGGCGCAGTACAGCCAGCCTGAGGTTCCTGTGAGGTCCCCCATGCAGTTTCACCAGAACTTCAGCCCCATTTCTAACCCTTCCCCAGCTGCCTCCGTGGTTCAGTCTCCAAGCTGTAGCTCTACCCCATCTCCTCTTATGCAGAGTGGGGAGAATCTCCAGTGTGGGCAAGGCAATGTGCCCATGGGTTCGAGAAACAGAATTCTGCAGCTGATGCCTCAGCTCAGCCCAACCCCATCAATGATGCCCAGTCCTAATTCTCATGCTGCAGGCTTCAAAGGGTTTGGACTAGAAGGGGTGCCAGAAAAGCGGCTGACAGATCCTGGGTTGAGTAGTTTGAGTGCCCTGAGTACTCAAGTGGCCAATCTTCCTAATACTGTTCAGCACATGCTACTTTCTGATGCCCTGACACCTCAGAAGAAGACCTCCAAGAGGCCCTCCTCTTCTAAGAAAGCAGACAGCTGTACAAACTCCGAAGGCTCCTCACAGGCTGAAGAACAACTGAAGTCCCCTATGGCAGAGTCGTTGGATGGAGGCTGCTCCAGCAGTTCTGAGGATCAAGGTGAGAGGGTGAGGCAGCTAAGTGGCCAGAGCACCAGCTCTGACACCACCTACAAGGGTGGAGCCTCAGAGAAAGCGGGCTCCTCACCAGCACAGGGCACTCAGAACGAAGCCCCCAGACTCAGTGCCAGTCCTGCAGCCAGAGAAGAGACAGCCTCACCAGGTGCTAAGGACACACCATTGTCATCCGACGGCAACCCAAAAGTCAATGAGAAGACAGTTGGGGTGATTGTCTCCCGGGAAGCCATGACAAGTCGGGTAGAGAAGCCTGGTGGACAAGAAAAAGGCTCCCAAGAGGATGATCCTGCAGCCACTCAAAGGCCACCCAGCACTGGTGGGACAAAGGAAACCGGTCACACGTCACTTCCACAGCCAGAGCCTCCTGGAGGAGGGAGTAAAGGAAACAAGAATGGAGATAATAACTCCAACCACAACGGAGAGGGAAATGGCCAGACCGGGCACTCTGCCGCGGGCTCTGGTTTTATCAGCAGAACTGAGCCTAGCAAATCTCCTGGAAGCCTGCGCTATAGTTACAAAGATAGTTTTGGGTCAGCCGTGCCAAGAAATGTCAGTGGCTTTCCTCAGTATCCTACAGGACAAGATAAGGGGGACTTCACTGGCCATGGGGAGCGAAAGGGTAGAAATGAGAAGTTCCCCAGCCTCCTGCAGGAAGTGCTTCAGGGTTACCACCACCACCCTGACAGGAGATATTCCAGGAGTACTCAGGAGCACCAGGGCATGGCTGCTGGCCTAGAAGGAGCCACGAGGCCCAATGTCTTAGTTAGTCAAACCAATGAATTGGCTAGCAGGGGTCTTTTGAACAAAAGCATTGGATCCCTATTGGAAAACCCCCACTGGGGCCCCTGGGAAAGGAAATCAAGTGGCACAGCTCCTGAAATGAAACAGATCAATTTGGCTGACTATCCAATTCCCAGAAAATTTGAAATAGAGCCTCAGTCGTCAGCCCATGAGCCTGGGGGTTCCCTCTCTGAAAGAAGATCAGTGATCTGTGATATTTCTCCACTAAGACAGATTGTCAGGGACCCAGGGGCTCACTCACTGGGGCACATGGGTGCTGACACCAGACTTGGGAGGAATGAACGTCTCAATCCAAGTTTAAGTCAGTCGGTCATTCTTCCAGGTGGGTTGGTGTCCGTGGAAACAAAGCTGAAATCCCAGAGTGGGCAGATAAAAGAGGAAGACTTTGAACAATCCAAATCCCAAGCTAGTTTCAACAACAAGAAATCTGGAGACCACTGCCACCCTACTAGCATCAAGCATGAGTCTTACCGAGGCAACGCCAGCCCTGGAGCAGCAGCTCATGATTCCATCTCAGACTATGGCCCCCAGGACGGCAGACCCACGCCAATGCGGCGGGTCCCTGGCAGAGTTGGTGGTCGGGAGGGCATGAGAGGTCGGTCCCCTTCTCAGTATCATGACTTTTCAGAAAAGTTGAAGATGTCTCCTGGGAGGAGCAGAGGCCCAGGGGGAGACCCTCATCATATGAACCCACACGTGACCTTTTCAGAGAGGGCCAATAGGAGTTCTTTGCATGCTCCCTTTTCTCCCAACTCAGAAAGCCTGGCCTCTGCTTATCATGCAAACACTCGGGCTCATGCTTATGGAGACCCCAGTGCAGGCTTGAATTCTCAGCTCCATTATAAGAGACAGATGTACCAACAGCAACAAGAGGAATATAAAGACTGGAGCAGCAGTTCTGCTCAGGGAGTCATCGCTGCGGCACAGCACAGGCAGGAGGGACCCCGGAAGAGCCCAAGGCAGCAGCAGTTTCTTGACCGAGTGCGGAGCCCTCTGAAGAATGACAAAGATGGCATGATGTATGGCCCACCGATGGGGACTTACCATGACCCCAGCGGTCAGGAAGGTGGACGCTGCCTCATGTCTAGTGATGGTCTTTCTAACAAAGGCATTGAATTGAAGCATGGCTCCCAGAAATTACAACAAGAATCTTGTTGGGATCTTTCTCGGCAAACTTCTCCAGCCAAAAGCAGCGGTCCACCAGGAATGTCCAATCAGAAAAGGTATGGACCACCCCACGAGACTGACGGACATGGGCTAGCTGAGTCTACACAGTCATCCAAACCCAGTAATGTTATGCTAAGGCTTCCAGGGCAAGAGGATCATTCTTCTCAAAACCCCTTAATCATGAGGAGGCGTGTCCGTTCTTTTATCTCTCCCATTCCCAGTAAGAGACAGTCACAAGATGTGAAGAATAGCAACACTGAAGATAAAGGGCGCCTCCTTCATCCATCAAAAGAAGGCACTGATAAAGCGTTCAATTCCTATGCCCATCTCTCCCACAGTCAGGAGATCAAGTCCATCCCTAAGAGAGAATCCTCCAAGGAGCTTCCAAGTCCAGATAGTAGAAACTGCCCTGCTGTTACCCTCACAAGTCCTGCTAAGACCAAAATACTGCCCCCACGGAAAGGACGGGGATTGAAGTTGGAAGCTATCGTTCAGAAGATCACATCCCCAAACATTAGGAGGAGTGCATCCTCGAACAGTGCGGAGGCTGGGGGAGACACGGTCACTCTCGATGACATCCTGTCTTTGAAGAGCGGCCCTCCCGAAGGTGGGAGTGTTGCTGCTCAGGATGCTGAGATGGAGAAGAGAAAAGGTGAGGTGGTATCTGACCTTGTCTGTCCAGCAGACCAGGAGTTGAGCATAGAAAAGCCTGTCGCACGGTCTTCGGAGGAGTGGCGTGGCAGTGGGGACGACAAAGTGAAGACGGAGATGCACCCAGACGGGGTTACTGCTGGAAAGGAACCCCCTGGTGCCATGACATCTGCAACCTCACAGAAGCCTGGGAGTAACCAAGGGAGACCAGATGGTTCCCTGGGCGGGACAGCACCTTTAATCTTTCCTGACTCAAAGAATGTACCTCCAGCAGGCATATTGGCCCCTGAGGCAAACCCCAAGGCTGAAGAGAAAGAGAATGATACAGTAACGATTTCCCCCAAACAGGAGAGTTTCCCCCCAAAGGGTTATTTCCCATCAGGAAAGAAGAAGGGGAGACCCATTGGTAGTGTGAATAAGCAGAAGAAACAACAGCAGCCACCGCCTCCCCCCCCACAGCCCCCTCAGATACCAGAAGGTTCTGCAGATGGAGAGCCAAAGCCAAAAAAGCAGAGGCAAAGGAGGGAGAGAAGGAAGCCTGGGGCGCAGCCAAGGAAGCGGAAAACCAAACAAGCCGTTCCCATCGTAGAACCCCAGGAACCTGAGATCAAACTGAAGTATGCCACCCAGCCACTGGATAAAACTGATGCCAAGAACAAGTCTTTTTTCCCTTATATCCATGTAGTAAATAAGTGTGAACTTGGAGCCGTTTGTACAATCATCAATGCTGAGGAAGAAGAACAGACCAAATTGGTGAGGGGTCGGAAGGGTCAGAGGTCCCTGACCCCTCCACCCAGCAGCACTGAAAGCAAGGCGCTCCCAGCTTCATCCTTCATGCTGCAGGGACCTGTTGTGACAGAGTCTTCTGTTATGGGGCACCTCGTTTGCTGTCTGTGTGGCAAGTGGGCCAGCTACCGGAACATGGGCGACCTCTTTGGACCCTTTTATCCCCAAGATTATGCAGCCACTCTCCCCAAAAATCCACCTCCTAAGAGGGCCACGGAAATGCAGAGCAAAGTTAAGGTACGGCACAAAAGCGCTTCGAATGGTTCCAAGACGGACACTGAGGAGGAGGAGGAGCAGCAGCAGCAAAAAGAGCAGAGGAGCCTGGCCACCCACCCCAGGTTTAAGCGGCGGCACCGCTCAGAAGACTGTGGCGGAGGCCCTCGGTCCCTGTCCAGGGGGCTCCCTTGTAAAAAAGCAACCACCGAGGGCAGCAGCGAAAAGACTGCTTTGGACTCAAAGCCCTCTGTGTCCACCACTTCGGAAGGTGGCCCCGAGTTGGAGTTACAAATCCCTGAACTACCTCTTGACAGCAATGAATTTTGGGTCCATGAGGGTTGTATTCTCTGGGCCAATGGAATCTACCTGGTCTGTGGCAGGCTCTACGGCCTGCAGGAAGCCCTGGAAATAGCCAGAGAGATGGTGAGTACGAGAAATCCCTTACCAGATGCACTTTTTGTTACTTCTTGGTTTTGTTTCTTCCACAAACTTTGTTTCAGCCTTACTTTTTATTCTTCTGTATCACATGGTAATTCCTCCAAATTAAAGCCCCTAGGCCCATGTACAACACAAGGGATACAGCCAACATTTTATAATAACTATAAGTGGACTATAATCTTTGAAAGTTGTGACTCACTATGTTATACACCTGTAATTTATAGTGTTATGCATCAAACCTGCTCCACCCCTCCTCAAACCCGATTCCTCTGCTGGTTTTCCTCTGTTTCTAAACAGTAAACTTTTACTGGCATCCATGTTATCTATTGATCTTTCTTTCCGTTTTTCAACATCTGGCTCTGTAATACTTACGAAGTATATATTATGGTTATAACACCCTTCTTAGAAACTTTTCATTCCTCTAGAATTATTAATACGTGTTTTTGTTTGCTTTTTATTTTCTTAGACCACGTCTTTCCAGTCTATATTTTCCAGTAGGGATATTTGTTCTCCAGGTCTGTTTCATAACTACTATCCTGCGGCAGTCATCATCGTCATCATTTACTTCTTCCCTCTGTTGAATGCTGTTTCTGAATCCCATGTCTTCACCTTTCTTAGTCTGGGCCCTCATTTAGTAGAGTGCTTCATTCTTTAGTAGTTTCCTAAGAAAGGGGTGCATGGGAGGTAAATACGTTGAGATCACACTTCTGTTCTTTCCTCATGTTTAATGGGGTGTTGGCTGGATATAGGGTCTAGATTTGCAAATGTTTTCTCTCACTGTCTTGGAGTCACGGTTCCTGGCCTGTTCTCTAGCTTCTAGTGTTGCGGGACTGGAGCCACTCTGATTTTCAGGCCTTCATATGTGTTGGGTCTTTCTCCACTAGAGGTTTAAAGATCTTCTCATGTCCCTGGTTCCGAAATCACAAATGATGGGCCTTGAGGTTGGCCTTTTCATTCATTGTGTGGCTGCTCTGTGAGATCTTGCCATCTGTAACTCATGACTTTGAGATCAGGAAGTTTGTCATGTGTCACTTCCCTCTGCTTTCTCTGTTCTTTCCTGGAATTCCTATTAACCAGGAATTGTACCTCCCAGGTTGATCTTCTGGCTTTCTCTTTTCTCTCCTGTTCTGTGTTCTTTTTCTGTCTGTTTGTTCTAACTTCTCCATGCTTTCTTCAACCATCTAACCAACCTTTTATTTATCTTCATTTCTGATGTTTTCAGCAACTTTTTCTTCTCTGAATATCCCTCTGAGGGGACAGTAACCTGGTCAGATTGGGTTGAGTTGGGGGCCTAACTCGTCATACAATCTTTGAGCCAATGTTCTGGTTTCCGGCCCCATCTTGTTTCCCAACTTTCTGAGACACCTGTGCCTCTAGGCTCTGTGCCACAAGGTGCACCCTTCTCTCTGCTTCCTTTCAGTCAGCTGAATCACCTGCTCTGTCTGTTCTATTTCTGGTTTCCAGAATTTGGACGTCTGTGTGTTAGTGTCCTTTCCCATTCTTTACATCCTCATGAATTTGTCTTATAAGTTTACCCCTTTTTTTTTATGGAAAGGAAGCAGATGTGTAAATGTGTATTGTCTGTGATGTTTAATCAGATGAGAGTTTTTTGTGTTAATTTATATTTAAAACTTACCATACTTGACAAATACAGATGACTTTCATTCACAGTTAAATAATGATTTTATAAGCCAGGATTATAGTGTTTTTGGACACTTGATACTGTCCTCTCCCTCCCTACCACATCTCACCACACAGCACTATATTTTATCATTGCACTATCCCCAGAATTGATAACAGTGTCTGATAAAAAAAGGAAGTGCTAGTAAAGTATAATCAAAATGTAATTAATGTGAAATTTGCATATATTTTAAATTAGAACATCCTAATTCATCCACACAAAGGAGCTTGCTTTCCCTCCAAGACCTTCCCCCCAACCCCCAACCCCACGCAGGATCTCTTTTCTCCCTCCTTCCCTTCTCCATCATAAGTGTCACTCCCAAACCCCAAGTTTAAAATAGATTTACTTCTTAGACACAGTGGCATTTTAAAATGCAAAAGTCCTAAAGGGACATAACGTTTAGGATCCTAAGGTACAACATTCTTTAGTCAGTTCTGCGCACTCAGTAATCCATTGATCATCATTGTGTCCTGGTTGTTGGCCTGCTTGCCAACTTTCCTCTGAAAGTTACAGTATTTGGTGGGTTGATCTGTTTTGTTTACTTGTTACTTCTTGGTATATGTCCCTGTCCATCTGCCAGTGTTTTCTTTATTTCAACATAGAATATTATTAACATCTCAGTAATTTTTATGTGTAAACTTTTGAACATTCTCTAGTAGTAGCTGGTAACCAGTAATCAGCAGGCTAAATCCTTCCCACCAAATCACTGGATCCTGTGTCTCAGTCCAAGTCTAGTTTATAGAAAGTAGAAGACACCTGATAGTAACGCAACCACCCAAATGACAGCCCCTCCATCCCCGAAAAAGCCAAACAACAGGCTCCCTTTTAAAATTTCTCATCAGGAATCATGTCTTCAGGAAGTGACAATTTAGTCTATTACTTGTCAGCTTTGATCCCAAAATAAAATCTGGAATGTCGTAATTGGAACAAATACACTGACTGTGATAAATCAGTCTCTTTCTCTAACTCATTCCTCACAGCTTTCATTAACTAAATGGTTAAAATAACATGAAGCACATTAGGCAGGGAAAAGTAGTAGTCTTTGAAAGTAGTTTCTGTTTTTTAAAATATTGATTGAAGCCTCATCTGTTTCAGAAGTGCTTCAAATTAATTATATGTTCTAGGTGATAAAAAGTTAGAATGCTTCCTTTTAAAGGTAAAAGGCATAAAAACGGGTACTTTTGTCCTTATACTTCTGTATTGTAGAGGCTCTCCACTTAGGTTTTGGGGTTCTGTGACGGCTTCATCGGGGCCACAGACTCCACCATCTCCTTTAATAACATTTCAGAACAGTTGACCAACCTTTTTTTTAAAAATTGAGATGTAATTGACATATAACATTCTATTAGTTTTGTGACCAATCTTATGTAAATCTCAATACTGCAGCTTTAAGTTTATTTCCTTATATTGTGCTCACTCACTATATCAGTGCCCTTTAGAAATATTAACTTTCTCTTCCCTTGATCCCATTCTATTTATTTTATATCCCTTTTTTAGAATAGAATGCCAGCTTTGTATATTGAATTTAGTTTTTCAATATACTGCGCATCTGTTTTATTCTCACAAGCCACCCAGTGAGATAGGAAAGGGGAAGATAACCATTCCATTACCCTCAGAATAAAGGATGACTTGACTTTAGTGACGCATGGTCAGGTAGTATAGCCCCACGATGTGTTGATTTTTAAAATGGTTTAAAAAATTGTGCTTCTTGGCTCTTGGAGCTGATGTTCTGCTATGACTACAAGATCCTTTTCTGTTTTACTTGCCTAGGTTTTATTCTCTTTTTCTTAATGTATTTGAGAGCAAATTAAAATTACAGTAACTTGCCTTTTTAAATTTAATTTGATAGATGCTGTTTCAATTTGTCAAGGTCACTTTGAGTCTAGTTTTATCTTAGGTTTTAGCAGATGCCTTCAATTTTGGTCTGCTTAATAAGCACGCTCTCAATCCTATTATATTGATAAGGCCACATATATTTGATTAAACATCCATTTTGGCCTGTGTATTTATCAGGTGTTTTGACAAGCATGATATTATAACAAAATAATACAAAGTCCTCAAGAGACAATAGCCTTTCTCCCCATAAGCATCACACTACTCTGAAAATTGCTGAAAACCAGAACATTCCTGTACAAACAGCCGCCTTCACACTCTTTCCTTTTCTAAGTGTGGGACTGCACAGTCCTCTTTGGTTTTGTCTAACTTTAACCTCTGCTTATTTACCTTGGTGTGCTTGTGTGAATCCACAATGGCCCCTGACATGGATAGTGTGACAGAGGTAATTGCCTCTAAATGGGCATGCAGATAACTTGGTGTATAAAAACCTGTTTGATAGGTTTAGGGCTGTGAAGGCCTTCAGAGATCTCATTGAGGCGGCAGCTCTTAGCTTTGCTGGCCTGTGCTTGTTCCCTTCCCCACCTTCACTACCTGGGCTGGCGGCACCCCTCCCATCTTACATCCTTGAGTGTGTAGCCCAGCAGGGATGCTGCCACCAGCCCAGATCCTGCTGAAGCCTTCCTTAAACTCCTCATCTCTGCCCTTAACTCCGGTATCTTCCCCTCCGGTGATTGTCCCTCCCCTGTACCCCTCTGCTTTCCCCCCTCTACTTTCCTCTCCCCCTCCCTCTCTCACATTCCCACATCCTTTCTTCTCATTCCCCTCCCCCCTTCCTTACACTCCCTCCTTCCCCATCCCTAACCCCTCACTGGCAAGCACTTGATCTTTGTCATCACAGTGCTCACTTCTGTCACAGCCTGTCTGCGTGATGCAGTGAGGCACCATGGCCTGTTCATCTCTCTAGTCCCATTAGTTTTAGCATACAGCAGAAAGTTGTGTGATTGTCTTATTACCATTTTTTCTTAACATTTAGCTGTGTGATATCTCTTTTTATATCACTGCGTGATGGCCTTGACACTGAACCTCTGGAGAAAGGGTTAATTTTCTTTCAGAATTTGGTTTTTCTAAATTCTGAGGAATCTCCTATGAAATATGCAGATTTGAATTTTATTACCTTACCGGATGAATCATGACAAATTGAAAGACTTTCAATTTCCTTAGACTGTTTAGTTCTTTTCGAGGTGGAGGGATGATGAGAGAAGCATTACACTTGTTTCTAAGTAAAACTTTTAAGGGAGTAGACCATTCTTTGAAAATACTAAAGGATCATAAATAAGAATATTGACAAATCCTACTTATTAAATCAAATAATTCATCCCTGAGATGTTAAACTAGTTATTGCTTGTATGTTCAAAGAACTGAGATGATCAAATAGTGTGTGAAAGTAGATACTCATTTCAATTCAACAAACATCTGAGCCTTGTTAGAAAACCAGTAAAAGTCTGGTTAGTGCTGGGAGGGACCTTCACTCCACAGATGAGTGAGCCTCGACCCAGGTCCCCCAGCTGGTGTGAAGAGAATCACTGGGGCACACAGTTCCTGGGCTTTGTCAGGAAGGTTTGCGGGGTTCGTGCAGAAAGCAAAGCCTTGCCCCCACACAGTTCCTACACGAGGGCTTGAGCTTCCTTCATCCAGCACTTAGACAAGTGGAGCTCCTGCCCCCTCACCCCAAGCCAAGGCCAGTTTTGCAGGACCCTGAAGTCCACAGCTGCAGACCAGTTTCTTCCCATCTTCCTATGTATTGGTAAGAAGTCAGATAAGAGAAAATCCAGTCAGCTTAGTAGTTGCCCTCAAAGATCTCCTCACCTTTCTGCCTTAGGGAAACTGATGGCACCTGCTGTAAAGAAGGTTGTCTTGAGCATTAAATGAGTTATTCTTTGGAAAATACGTAGAGAAATACTTGGCATGTACTGTGGGCTGGTGTCTGCCCTAGAGTGGTGTCCTCACAGTTGTTTTGGTGAAGACGTGTTCCTGTTGTTAACCTCAGTCAGCTGCAAACTGTGTGTCCTTCCATCCCGGCACAGTTAGTGGTCTGTCTCAGAACATATCCTCCTGGATAGCTAAGTTGTCCTGTGTGTGAAACAGTTTCTCATTTTTGTTACTCTTGTGGGAAACTCAAGTTTGGGGGAAGCAGAGTGTGTGGTATTTAAGGTGTACTATTAATTACCACCTCATGAAATAGCATTAGTCCACATAAACACTCTCAGGAATTAGATTTCTCAAAGGAGAGGAGGCAAATGGAAGGGAATAAAATCTGCCCGCACATTAAGTAAAAAGCATTAATATTCTTGTGAGTTGGTAAATTTTTAATAGTGATTACCAAAGGCCACAGTAGAGTCTACCCAGTGATAAAGTTTTTTAAATAAGCATTTTTGACAGGTCAGCACTATAAGGGAGATCCAGAATAACTGAATTCATGGATTGATTCAGGGCACACACACTCCACCTCCCACCCCAAATAGTTAACCATGTGCAGTGTATGTGGACTACGGAAGACTACTGTCGTCTTAGAATTTAGCCTTTCATATATAGGCAATACAAAGCCACTGGCAATTTGTAAGCGTGTAAAATTACATGATCAGGTCTTTGTTTTATGAAGAAAGCTCAGGTAGGATGTGAGGAGAGGTGAAGTGAGCCAACCAGGTGAGAGGCTGTGGCGTTAATTTGTACAAGAGATGATAAGGGCTGAATGAACGGTAGTAAAGGGAATCAGAAGGGATGGGCAGATGTTAGAAACATTTTGGAATTTAAAGTTGATAGAATTTAGAAACTTGATTAGACCTGACAAGTAAAGGAAAGTGAGGGACGAAGCTGAGGTTTCTAGCCCAGCAAGCAACTCAGTGGGGGTGTGAGGGCGGGCGGGACACTAACAACAGAAGGGACTGAGGAAGAGGAGACATTTTGTTTTGTGGCTGATGTGTAGCAGACGGAAGGAAGTATCAGGTGTGAAAGCACTTTAGCTCAGTCAGCACTCTAGGTCTTCTTAGTAAGTACTTCCTGATTTGTATTTAGCTTTTTGAGTAGATGTAAGACTGGTAAATTCAAGCTGCAAACAAGTGGGGGAGAAGTAGGAAATCATGAAATCTGTGTCATTTAAAAAAAAATCCCGCATAGAACCCTTAAAAGGTGTCAGAGAAAGAAACTAAGCTTATCATTATAATTATTGCCTAAAATATGATGGGGGGAGCAGAATGGTAGTGTACTGGTTTTGGTTTTCTAGTAATTTTTCCAAGATATTGACTTTATTGACCACACAGTGGAATTGCTGATTGCATTTGACTACAATGAGGAAGGGCTGATGTGTGGGCCTGAGAAAAGCTCTGTTGTGCACAGCAGCACCCTACATTCTCAGACTTCCAGACTGTGGCTTAAGGTCTTGTGTGTGGACTTGAGACCAGACAGAGTGGGCTCTGAGGTTAAGATTGTCACTGTGGATGGATACTTGTCTTTTGAGGACCTGAGGAAGGTCTACTTAGAGGAGATAACAGGAAACATAGGAAAGGGGAGGAGAGAAGGCCTGGCAGATGGGCCATGGGATCTGGGGGAGGCGCTTGGGCACTGTCTGTGGGGTTGAGGTTCCCAGTCTTACTCCCAAGTTGTGAAAAGATGAAATACCTTTTATAAAGGTGTTGCTTATTTACATGAAGGTAATAACAACAGTGTTATTTGTATTGATGGACTAATACTTTAAGTAAAAGAAAGTCAGTCCCAATTCTGATAACCCAACAAATTGGCCTCTTTTCTAGATTTTGTCCATGGGCTTATTTTACTATATGTGATAATGATTGCTAATGTGTATTTCTAAGCACTGTACATGAACTGTCACATACAAACCTCAAAACAAACCTGAAATGGGTCTCATTATGCTTCTACCCTTACACTATGGGTACAGGTCTCCATGTTGCTTTTTTCACTTAATTTTGTAATTTTAATTTTCATATCAATCTATGTTTTTTTTAATATGTAATGGAATTTATCTAAATATTCCCACACTGCCAAACATTAAGGTTTCCAGTTAGTTATTCAATGTAACATTTTTATTCATGGAGTTTTATTGGCGGGAAATTTTCCAGATGTTGAACTGCTAAATCAAAAAGTGTGACTATTTTATGGTTTTTGGTAGGCATTGTCTTGTGGTATAACTAGAAAGGATCGTATCGAACTAGGATCATCCACAAAAACATGTGAGTCCACGTTTTACTACAGTCTCAAAGGCACTGGATTCCTTTTTAAATTTTAGTTTCTTTTAGACTTCATTTTTGTATTAGTGATATTGCTGTTGTTTCCTATTTTAATGCTTTATGTCCGTTGATCATTAATTTGGAATTTCAGTGTTTCTCCTCAATTTGTTGTCTGTTTTCTATGCATATTTTTCCTGGTCTGAATAACTTCAGTTACCTGAAAAATTCAGATGTGTAGAAGTCATTTCTTCAGGAGGGCCACCTAAACGAGGCATCGGGAGAGCTCTTAGATAGTTTTCTCATCTATAAATAGGATGAAAACAGAGGACAGTTGGGGTAAAATTAACTTTGCTGGAGATCAGGTAGCTTCCTTGGTGGGCTCCAAACTATTCCTAGAGGCTTTTGTATTGAGGTGGTTTTTTTAAGTACTGTGGGCTGGTGTCAGTCCTGAAAAGTGTCCTCACATGTCACTTTAGTGAAGATGTGTTCCTGTCATTAAGCTAATGGAGTAGAAATTGAACCAAAGAGAAAATTCAGTTCTATGTGACCTGTCCCAGTAAGCCAGGTACAGTGGAGTAACTTTCGCTGTGTGTGCTTATGACTGACACTTGATTTGAGTATGTTGGTGGCATACTGCTGTCCAGAACAGAACTGCAACAGCTGCCACATAAGCAGACACACAAAACTGACGTCAACAAAATCATGAACTCCAAGTCTGAAGTGGTACTGGTCCCTTCTGCAGGAGTGCTGCCCAGCTGCAGTGACATCGGCTGTGGAGGCAATTTATTTCTTACCTGCTTCACTGAGCAGCTAGTGGAAGAGTTTCCAGTAAAATGTATGCTCATTTAACAACTCTCAGGCATATTCATTGTGACTGGCTCTGTGGAGATGCCAGGTGGTTCCGGAGTTTGAAAACAGTGTCTGTGAGGTTTAAATCTTGGTTCAGATGGATGTTAGATGTAGGTCCTTGGTTTGCTTGAAAGTTATTTTGTTTTTTTCGTTCAAAAATACTTAAAGCTGGTCAAGGTAAGCAATAGGATAATTGACAGGTGGTTCTCTTTGCTTGCTTCTAGGGAGAGTTCTCTCTGGAAGGAATCAAAATATATTAATGCTTTGAAAAGGCAGCCCCTCAAAATATGTTTATTTGCTGACACTAGACTTTGCACCTCCCAGCATGCCTGGACATTTTAATCCACCTATCATTCATGAAAAGCACATTGATTTAAAAAGCCATCTCACCTGTCACCTGGTTCCCCAAGCAGCAAGTTCCCAGTGTTGTGCCACTTAGAACTGTATTTTGTGACTGTCTTCCTCACCAGATCAGTTCTCTGGGTCAGCCCTGCAATCCTCTGTAGTGCCTGACTCAGGGCTGATCAGCACACGTGACCCTGTGACTTAAGAAGGAGATGTGTAACAAGCAACATAATGTCCAGTGGTAGAAGATGGGCCTTTAGGTGTTATTTAAAGTATTTTTAAAAGCATGTAGTAATTGGAAATCATCTGTGGAAATGCTGGTTAGGATTTTAATCTTTCTGTTAAAAAAATTGAAGAGAGATGTTGAAGTGTGTTTTGATAATGAGATGGAGTTTTTTCTATATGCTACTTTATAGTTTCAGCAAAAAAAAAATAATGGTTGAGAGATGGACAACCGTGGTAGTATTCATTGCTCATCCCATAATTCTCCGTGAGACACAGCATACAGGGAACCATCACCAGAGGTTTTGTTGTGAGTTTCAGTGTGTGTCCTTTGCGACAGAAATGTGAGATCCAGAGGTCTGTCACCTCAGAGTCCTAACACTGGTGATTATTATCCTAGACTGATCACCTAGAGGACAGCCTCCACTTTGACTCAGAAGGGAGAACAGTCCCTGTATGAGAGTATGAGCTAATGACACTCAGAATTCACATTCCAGACCTGTCTGTCCAGCTGCCTCACTGGCCTCACTCAGAACCAACATATGCAGACACCAGTGTCCCCTGCCTAGTTCTGTGCCCTCTTCTGCCCTAGCCAAAACCCTTGTAGCCATCACAGACTCCTCTCCCTCCTTCCTGTTTCCTATTCAGGCCGTCACTGTTCTTATTTCCTAAATAACTCAAATCTCGCATGTCTTCATTGTCAACCACCCCTGGGCCAAACCATCATCTTTTCCCATCACAGTAGCATCTTAATTGGTCTCCCTACCCTTTATTTTGACCCCCTTCTGTCCATCCTCTACTCTGAAGTGGTCCTTCTAATACCCAAATGTGGCTATGCCAATGCCAGCTTACAGCCCTGATTTACTTGCACCCTATACTAGTTGGCATCTGTTCTGTGGTGGGAACAAGTCAGTGCCTGTAATTAAAGTAAGACAATGTGATAGAAAGTAACCAGGTAGTTGCCTTAGATCAGGGGTCCAGGTAAAGTTCCCAGAGGACCTGAGGTGGGAATAATATGAGGTAGACTTTGAGATCAGAGAGTGTTTATAGAGGGTACGGGGCTGCAGGGAGGAACAGAGCTTGGTGGATCTGAGGAACAGAAAGAAAGCCAGTGTGGTGAGACGGTAGCAGATAAGAGGAGAGGGTAATGAGGTTGGGGAGGTCAGCAAGACTAACCCCTGTGGCCTGTGGGCAGGAGTGGAAATGGAACAACTGGGTGAATGTGGTGCCATTTGAAACAGGAGGGCCAGGAGGAGGAACAGGTTTGGTGGGGAAATCAGGAGGTGTATTATGTCCATGTTAAGTGTGAGATGGCTCCCTCTTAGACATGTAAGTGACCATTTCTGAATTAAGGAATTTCTGATGGGTAGTTTCTTACAGCTAAGCGCAGCTCCAGTTGAGCTTAGACCAGCACGTGTGTACATGCTGGGAGGGTGTGGGGTCTGTGTAAGCATCAAGATGCACCTAATTTGGGTGAGGGGAAAGGTGAGTCAGGAAGGCTTTGGAGGCCGGGCCCGTCCATTGTCATGGTGCCCTCGGACTTGCCAAAAGATCAGAATGATGGGGGATTTGATAAGTGAGGGGTGGGAGAAATGGGCACACGTCAGGATCCACACCTTCCTGCTTTCCCAAGCCCTCTATCATCTGGCCCTTTGAAACTCACAATCCGCCTGGAGCACACTTTTAATTCTACTCTGAGCAGCTCCTTCTTGGCTCTCTCAGTGTCACTGCCTGGGGCCCCTCATCCCTCACAGGTGGACAAAAACAGCCATTAGTATTTGCACACAATCATTTGGACCAGGTACTCTCCAAGAAAAGACTTGCTCCTCTGTCTGACACATCAGGCCAGGAGTGTAGGCTAAGCATCCACAGTGGAGACTGAGGAGCGTTGTGCAGGGCTGCCATGTGGGTGTGGGCAGCATCTTTACAAACTGCTGCTGCTGCCTCCTGGCAAGCGAGGCTTTGCGGTGCTGCAAGCTTTTTCCTCCTTAAAGCCATTTACCTCCAGGGTTGCTTCCTCTCCAGCAAGGGAATTCTGTTCTCCTGTAACTGTCCCAACTGTCCAATCCACCCCCACTTTGGAGAAATGAGTTCCGTTTAAGGTGAATTTGCCAACAAGATCTTGTTACTGAGATCTGGAAGACTCTCCCTTCAAAATCTTCCAAATCAACTCTCAGAAACCCAGGAAATAACACACACATACACACTCACTGCCCCCCCCCCAATCACCACCAGCAGCAGCAAACAACCAATTGTTGCCTTTAGTACCTTAATTGGACCTGGGGATCTGAAACCTCTTAGTCATCAGTTTATCTTCAGGAAATTTCTGTAATTTGGCTAATCCCATCCTCTGTTGCTTCGTAATCTCACTCATGAAAGCAAACCCTATGATGGAACCACCTTTCGTCACATAAACACTGTGCCCTAACCAGGCTGCCCAGAGAACAAGGAAACAAGGACCAGAAAGAGAGCAACAGAAGCTCTTGGATTTCCCCAACAGATGGTCTTTGAAGACACCAGAAGAGATTGTTGAGAAGGAGTAATGATTACAGAACCTTGTAGGTCTTGTTTTATTCTTCATCCAGATATTCACAGGGATTGACTTCTTGTAATGGTAGACAAGTCACTTTCCCCTCTCCCAGCATAATTTCTGGACTAACCCATCAGGTTGTTGTAAGGGGAAAAATGATACCTGTCATAATGTCAGTTGACTTTAAAAAATTGTAGGTGGGGAAGGTAGGAGTTGGATTTAATTCTTGGTCATATTACTTTCAAGTTCACATTTTCTTCATCTGTTGAAGTGAGGATTGGCTTCTTGCTGAGTATTTTCCTGCTCTGGAAGAAGGAAAATGTCCACATCCACGAAGGTGGATTGAGCCAACGCTTGTTAGAATTTCTTGTGGGTGAGAATCCCTCAGATGCTGCTCTTTTAGTCTTTCTAGGTGGTGGCCACAGACTTCAGGTGATGGCCAGGCAGGTGACAGACTGAAGTCAACTCTGAAAACTCAGTGTTTAGCTAGTCAACTAAAGCTAGATCATAAGCTATTCAACTAACTTTGGTACCAAAGTTTCCATTCTAGGTTTGGACCAAGTTTTTCCTTTCAGTGTAGAGTTTCTGGGAAGAAAAGGCTTGTGAGTGACCTGAAATGCCCTTTGAGGTGTCTCACACATTATCACCTCATTAAATGTCCCCATAAAGCATGCTGAGAGGGTTGGAGAGATCTGGCCAGCTGGCTTTAGGGTGTGGGGACCAGTGACCCTATGGGTAGTTGCATTGGCAGTAGCTTAAATATGCTAAGACATCCTCATTTTTAGGTTCCTTTCTGCTGGCACTCTGCCCCCATGTGAAAGTGCTTCTGCTGCCTGCCCCTTTTCAGGCTGCCCCTGCCCTTGAAGAACTTGCCACTTCAAGGAATAGGGTGGCCTTGGCTGAGAAGATCTTGATTGGGAAACTCAGTTGATCTGTTGGGAAGATGGGGATGGTTGAGGTGGAAGCAGATCTGGCTAAGAAGGAATAGGACAGATGCAAGTAGAAGGAGAGGCAGTGAAAAGAAGGGAAAAGATCTCCAAGAGTTTGGAACTTCTTTGGAGATTTAAGTCAGTGTAAGCTGCACAGATTTGAGATGTCATTAAAGGAGGCTGTTGGGGCAGCACAGTCATCATTTCTGCCACTAAAATTGTAAACAGGTAAATATGAGCTCCTCGTGGACGAGCAGCTTTCTGGATGCATAGACCCAGCTCCTGGGTGGGACGGGCGGTGGAGAGGAGCAGGGTTATTATACCAAGAGTCACTTTCCCGGTGGGAAAGATACGTTTCAAAAGATACCTTTATAGATTCAGAAAGCTCAAAAGGCAATCCACTGTTTGAGCAAAGAGTTAAAAAAAAAATTAGTTTATAGTCTTGTGCAACTTAAATTTCAATGTTTTAAACTGTCTATAAAATAAAAGCGTTTGTCTCTACACTTGGAGAAGAGGCTGTTCTCTTTCTTACTGGGCTACCACGGGGCTCCTCCTCCTGCTGGGTTGGCCTTTCTCAGGTTCTCAGCTGCTACTTGGAGCAAACCTGCTAATTACTGCCTAAACTTCCTTTCTAACTTCTTAAAGGCACACATCCCTTTTCTTCCTAACATGTAGAAACTCCCCTTAGACAAAACATATAAGGTTCTCAACAGAGTTACAATTCTCTTCTCTGGCTGTAAAAGAAAGCCTCTGATTAGAACTATTTTAAACGGAGTATATGTACCTGTGGTGTGGGTAAGATAAAGTGCAAACTATGTTTCAGGAAAAAAACCAAGGTCTGTTTTAAGTCAAAGAAACATCATTAGTGAGGCCTGTGTTGACTTTCTCATAAATGAAGTTATGAAACATGTATATTAACATAGCAGTATACATTTCAAGAACAAGAGGGAAAAAAACAATTAAACCAAGCCTTCTTTTGTAACGCTTTATTTAATATTCTGGAAGGGGGGAGATGAAGACTGGTTTTAACTAAAATTGTGATAAGTGGATGCATTTTATTTGGGAAATTGCTTTGTTTTGCCTCTCTAAATTTGTTATTGCCAAACCTGAAGACTATAAACCCAGGAGAATTAAAGTTAGGGAATTACAGAGCTTTTAAAAGCTATAGTGAATGGCTAGTGTCTGTGCCCACCACATCCACGTTTGGAGTTCGTTACATATGTGATAATTAAAACTTTCAATTTTGTGGGCATCTTGATAGAAAATAATTACTAGTACCTGTACTGATACAAGTACATGTTTAGAGAACATTATCATCAATACAGTGTCCATACTAAAACAGACAATCGAGGGTGGGGGAAAAAGTGGTTAAATGCTGTGCCTGGCCTGTGAAAAATGCTGTATTAAAAACATAAATGTTCAAAACCAGTGCACATAAGTGGCAGCATTGCTGGGTGTAAGCACTAGCAGTGGATTGTTTTAAAAGCTGGCTTCTGGATGTCTGTGCTGCCCAGAGCCTTGCAGATAAGCCCAGAGGGCCTCTGTTCAGGGGGCCATCCTGGGGTGGCTGCTGGGACTTTTTTTCCTTCCATTTTTATGTAGGGTGTCTTAGGAATACTGTACATGTCATTTAAAAAATACTCTTTTTCTTCATTGTCAAGCACATTCAAGGTTGATTGGGGGAGGTTTTGGTTTGTTTTGTTAATTTTCTTAAAAGATTCTCCACCCTCCTCCTCTTTTCCCATCTGGGTATTACCCTTGCTTTACTGTTGAGAAAAATCAAGGCTTAAATTAATTAACTGTCCCAAGCCTGTCTAGCTGGTGGAGGCAGGGCCAGCACTGGTCTCCCATCTCCCTTCTCTGAGGAGCCTCTGCTGCGGTTCCACCCCCACCCAAGTGCCTGGACAGCTCGGCTCAGCGGGAAGAACTCAGGGCCTCCTCTCCAGCCTAGCTCTCTCCGTTTTTCTCTTTTTGTGTCTTTCTTTGTCTCTTTTTAGGCTGCCTATATTTGAGGCAGGAACTAGGAAAAAGATAACCCACTGAATATAAGGAAAGCAAATCCAGGAGATGTCAGCAACCAACTGGAACATATCTTTTTTTTTTAATTATTTATTTATTTATTATGTATTATATTATTAATTTTGGTAGGGGGGAGGTAATTAGATTTGTTTACTTTTAGAGGAGGTACTGGGGATTGAACCCACCACCTCGTGCATACTAAGCATGTGCTCTACCACTTGAGCTATACCCTCCCCCCTTCTTTTTTTTTTAATTGAAATATGTCATTTTTAAAAATTGAAGTATAGTCAGTTTACAATGTGTCAATTTCTGGTGTATAACATACATAATGTTTTAGTCATACATATACATACATGAATTCATTTTCATATTCTTTTCGTTATAGGTTACTACAAGACACACATAGTTCTCTGTGCTATACAGAAGAAACTTGTTATCTGTTTTATACATAGTTAACATTTGTAAATCTTGAACTCCAAGTTTATCACTTCCTAACCCCTTTTCCCCCAGTAACCGTAAGATTGTTCACTATGTCTGTGAGTCTGTTTCTGTTTTGTAGGTAAGTTCATTAGTGTCTTCTTTTTTTCTTTTTTTAAATTTTTACCTATGAGTGATATCATATCATATTTTTCTTTCTCTTTCTGGCTTCCTTCACTTAGAATGACTGCCTCCAGGTCCATCCATGTTGCTGCAAATGGCATTATTTTATTCCTTTTTATAGCTGAGCAGTATTCCAGTAAAGAAGTAAATAAATATCTTCTTTATCCCCAGTCATCTGTTGATGGACATTTAGGTTGTTTCCATGTCTTGGCTATTGTATATAGTGCTGCTGTGAACATTGGGGTGCATGCGTCTTTTCAAGATAGAGTTCCCCCCAGATACATGCCCAGGAGTGGGATTGTTGGATCATGTGGTAAGTCTATTTTTAGTCTTTTGACGAATCTCCATAGTGTTCTGTAATGACTGCACCAAACTGCATTCCCACCAACAGTGTAGGAGGGTTCCCTGTTCTCCACACCCTCTCTAGCAATTATTGTTTGTGGACTTTTTAATGATGGCCATTCTGGCCGGTGTGAGGTAATACCTTACTGTAGTTTTGATTTGCATTTCTCTGGTAATTAGCGGTATTGAGCATTTTTTTCATGGGCCTATTGGCCATCTGTATTGTCCTCTGGAACGTGTCTTTAACTGTATTTTTTTTCCTCTCCACTTTAGGATAAACAAGGAAATGATAAGGAAAAAAGCTTGCTAGCAGAGATTTATTTTTAAAAGCAAGTTTTGTTATATCTTGGGGTCACTTTGATTAAAAAAAAAAAAGCCTAGTCTTTACCTAGTATCTTACAAGTGTAGTCCTAGTGATAGAATCATCACTCTGAGGCAACAGTAAATAATCATTTTAATTCAAAATAGTAGAGACTCAGGTATCCCAGAAGGAGTTTCTAGCTTTCACCCACAGTGAACCAGGAAGTATCGTTTGACATTAAACCCTTTCCTGATCATTCCAATTGAGATTTTGCTCTGTGTCCAAAACATTCTATTCTATAAATGGAATTTTTCTAAGAGTAAGTAGCTTTTAGAGCAGGGGCCATGTGTGCCCTCTCCTTGTCAGAATCCTGCTGCAACGATGCCCAAAGGGCCCCCCTTCCTCTGTGCCTGCCAAGTAAGGGCCCCCGCCATTGACACCACAGACACCCGGCTCAGAGGCGCATCTCAGACCCCCATGCCTGTAGCTTATCATCAAGTCCTGTTGGTTTTACCTCCATACCTTTAAATGCAGCCTCTCGTACCCCCATACCCAAACTCTTCCAGACCTCCCTAACTCACAACCCATTGTTGGCCCCACATTCATGCTCATCACCTCCCCGCCCTTCAGAATCCAGCTCCACTGTGTCAGCCCTCCACACCCTGAGTGCTTGTTTCTGTAAGGTAGTTTATCCCTTCTGTCCTGACTTCTGAATGCTTTCCTGACCTTCACTTGGTCAGGGACACTACCTCTAAGCTCTGAAGTATTATTTACATCATAACACATCACAGTTTTGGTTTCTTAACTACAGGCCATTCTATAAGCTCCCTGAGGGCAGACTTTTGCTCACATAGGCATATAATAAAAATTTGTTGAATGACTAAAAAGGAAAGATTATTACCTTTCTGAAGTTGATACCATTTAAGAAAACTTAAATAGTCAAAGCAGAAACCACAGAGAATCAAAAACACCTTGATCATACAGACTCTTGTGATCTTTAGAGAAACCAGAATTTAGAGGGAAAGATAAGAAATAGAGAAAACTTGAGCCGATAAAGACAAAACTGAGTTCTTAATTTTCTTCCAGCCCATGTTTCCACTTTCTTAACTTTGCAGTTTTATGCTGTAGACTCAAAATTGACATGTTAATAAGGCAAATTAAAAGTCCCAAGAACATATGAAAACGAGTGTATGTATGTATATCCAAGACTGGGACATTGTGCTGTACACCAGAAATTGATACATTGTAATTGACTGTACTTCAGTTAAAAAAAAAAACAGTCCCAAGAACAGCTTGTTAGGAAGTCAAAATCTTTCTTCATGTTAAATAGAATTACTTGATTACATGATTCTGTAAAGAAGCACCAGCCTGGCTTTTTAGTGGTAGCCAGTGGTTACTAACCGTCACATCTGATGGAGGTACACCAGATGTACCTTACTTCCAACACACCTAACATGTGAAAATCCAGATTTGTAAAAACAGCAACAACAGAAATAGAGATGCATGTGATAGAATCTTCTAGAGAAAAGACACCCTTCCCCAGCTGCATCTTAGTCCTAATAATTTTTATTGTTTGCTGAATGTTAAAGTGAACAAATCCATCATAGAAAGGCATGTGTACTCTGAATGTGTTTTCATGTGGTCAAGGTTGTGGCTAAATTCTGCCTCCTCTGTTTGGCAGACAAAGTGCAGAAAGATAAGAAAGGACTTTGTTAATGAAGGAAAAAAGTCCTTTAATCCCAGGCCTTCTAGCCTGATTCAAAGCATCATAACTTCAGTGTAAAGCCATCCGTGAGTACAAAGACAGTAGGAAGGGAATTCAGGGAACAGGCTTTCCTCGTGGAACAGAGGCCAGGGACAAAGCCAGAGTCATTTGAGCAGTTGCGCATAGGTTTGACCTTGCTCAGGCCGTTGTGCTTTTTGCTCTACTTTGGGGCCAGCCAACCCTCAACCCTGACTCAGCCACAGACTTTTTTTTTTTTTTTTTTTGGTAGGTTTATAATGTGTTTGAAAAGGTTTCCAAAGAAACCAGTATTTTTCAGGGTCAGCAGCAGAGTCACTTTTTGATTGAGGGTTTTACGGGAGGAGAGTGGGGGTCTAAGTGGATAATTTTATTCCAGATTTTTGTATCTAAACAATGACCATCAGATTAAAGAAAGTTTCTGCATGTGTGTTTTCTCTCCTGGTTTTGAGGGGAAGCAGATGACTCTGTCCTGGGAACAGAGAAGATGAGCTGTTACTTTAGGCTCTGGGTGTGCTATGAGGAGCAGTACACCTGCTGGGCCTCAGCCCCTCACAGCAGCGGCGGGTCCTGAAGCAGTGGGAGAAATTATCCTCGGTTAGTCTACTGTGAGTGTGGGGCTTGCGTAGCAAGGGTGGGGACAGGCTGGGAGCATGTGGCTAGGAGCCCGTGGCAGGTGACACTGGTATAGGCAGCCTGAGTCTGCTCTGCCCGTACCAGGCAGGGGCAGTACCTGAAAGCACAACAGACCAGTGTGCGGGGCCCTTTTCCTCATTCTGGTTGTGCTCAGTTTTCCACACTTTTGACCTCCTGCTAGTGTTTAATTTGCGCTTGATTGTGTGTAGTTTTATTCCTCGTTTATTTAGTACCTTTCCTTCCAATGCAGAAGTGTTTCACAAAACATTAAAAATAATTCGCATTAATCTGTATTGTTCAATAATAGAATTAGGAGGAGAAATAAATGAAAGTAATAGTGAATAGTAGCTAAGAGATGCAGTGTTCAGAGATCTGGCCAAGAGCTGACTATATACACACCCTCAGAGGTGGAATACTACTGAAATGTACACACAGCAACTCAAGTTACAGAAAACCTGACAGCAGATGCTCAGGCCCACCCAGGTCTGCTTGTTTCAGGCAGTATTCTAAAGGAAAAAGTTAGTTCCAAAAATGATTTTTTAACTTAGTTTGCCTTAATCTAATAGAACCCACTTGGTATGTTTTGTGTTTAATTTTGACAGCAGTAATTAAAGATGAAGATATGTTTTTATAATTCCTAACAGTTATAGAACTTTATAGTTTATTAAACACTCTCACAGTTATTTTGTGCAACAACTTTATGAGGAAGGTAAAACAAATAAGGTTGACCCTTGAACAACTCCGGCATTAATCCAAGTATAACTCATAGTCGCGCCCCTCCTCCCCCACTCTGGTATCCTCAGTTCCTCTGCTTCTGCAGACTCAGCCCACCATGGATTGTGTAGTCCTGCAGTATTTACTGCTGAAAAACATTCACAAAAGAGTGGACCCAGGCGGTTCAAACCCGAGTTGTTCAAGGGTCAGCTGTATTGTTGTCTTCATTTTTGCAGATGATAAAATTGACGTGGTGACTTTTTTTGGCTTTCACACAAAAGCTCAGGTTCTTTTTCCACTGGCCCTTGTGCTGCTTCACATATGGGTCATGTTCACATTGGACCATCCATGTTTGCTCTGAAAAGCCAGGCCAACCTGGAGCTTTCGTCTTAAGGGACACACAGTTAGCCTTCGCCAGTGAGTGCTGCAAGCGTGACTGGCGGCATCTACACTGGAATCATTATTTTTCAAGGTGTGAAATGGATTTGGTTTCTGGAATTGATGCTTTTGCTGGAACAGCTATGGGACATAATGCTGCTTACTAAAATACATACCTTGCGTAGTATTGAGTAAATGGACCTGGAAAGACTGGGCGTCTCCCTTCCGAGGTGAGCTTTGAAGCCTCGGTGATGCTCTCGGTTGTGGTGTGATGCCAGACCCTTCTTCCAAGTCTGTGGGAATGGCGAGCAGCAGCAGATCGTTCCAGCTAGTCTCATGAGCTTTCAGGGAACGTAACAAGATTACCTAGCTCTGCGGAAGCAAGACCTCAAAATATAGAGGGTTTTATATGTACTGCTTTGGCTGACACCGTGAAGTGCTCTTGGAGAAAATTGATAGGGTGCAGAGGTGCATCAAAGAAAGCTGCTCCTGGGCCTTAAAGGGTAGTTCCTTGCAGGTAGACCGTGTCACTGCTGTGTTGCTGGAGTAGACTGCTCAGGTGGCAGAGGCCTCTGTCCTGGGTATGGAAGGCATAATTAAAAGGAAAAAGAAGCTGCTGCTTGTGGCCAAAAGTTAACACATACCTTATTCCACATTCTCCAGGTTCTGTCAGCATCAGCTTTTTAACTCATGTTGAAGAGTAGCCTCGTTAGTTTTCTCCACACTCTCAAATGTGTCAGGCATTGCATTCATTCCATCAGCCCACATTTACGGCTCCTACAGGGTGCCAGACCCTGGGGATACAGGAATGAGTCTCGCAGTTTAGGGGAGGTGGACAAATGTGAAAAGTTAATGCTGTAAGCACAGGCAGAAGCATGTGCAGTGCTGGATAGAGGCTATCTCAGGCACAGTGGCAACGTGTGTGATCATGACGGCTGGAAGAGAACTGATCATCGTCAACACTAATAATACGCTGACCCAGGTGCTTCGGTGCACTGAGGCTGCTCCGAGATGCTCATTAAACAAAGTGATCATTCAGTTTGCTGTTACATCTCATAGGAAAGACCTTTCTGTGAATGAAGAGGCATGCAGAATTCTCCTTCAGTATCGGACTGAACTGCTTTTTGGTGATTGGGCTTCTGCCATTTGCCAGCTCTAGTCAACAATCCCTGTGACTCATTGCCTCTGAGGCAGTGACAAGGGCTGGTGAAAGGATCAGGGTGGGTGTTTGTCCACTTTATGTTGTTTAAACATGTCCAAAAGCTAAGAATGCATTTTATAATTTATTTCCCAAGATTTGCAGTATCAGGAAATGCAGAGTTGCCTAAAAATAACCATTGTACCCTCCCATAGTAAATGAAAGACTAGGCCATTGCTAGTTTGAAAAAGTACTGTGCTTTACAAACCATGATTGAGAAGTCCCACTCTGTGTCTCATTTGTACTAGGAACAGTATTGTGTGGACTTACCTCTCCTGGGAATGAATATCATTAAACTTGTAACAACAGTGGCATCAAAAACAAAGGACATTCAGCTGTACAGTGACTTTATTACTTACACTATGGGAGAATGGTAATGTAAATAGTTTCTTTAGGTAAAAAGTAAAGAATCAAAATCTAATTGGAAATGGTTCTGGCCTCGGTATTAATTTTAGGATAGAAGAGGAGGATAGAAACAGAAGGTTTTATAGAGATACATTTTTATATTCTGTCTGGCAACTGACACACAGGAAGTACTTTTCGAGTATTGGCTAGTTGAGTGAATGAAGAGGACTAGAAGGCAGCCTGGTATGGTATAAAGAATGTTGAACTTGGGTTTCAAAGAGAAAAGGGTCAAGTTCTAAGTTTTGGGATTTTTAGTTACGTGATCTTCAGCAAGTCACTTTGCTTCTAGTCTGTTTCTTGTACCAGAAAAAACAAAGGCATTGAAAACAGACCCAGTGTCCCTTCTAGTTCCTGTGTCACTGATCTGATGCCAGAATTTGCCTAATAAAAAGTGAGTGAAATGGTGGGTGTTTCCATGAGGGAGAAAATTGCTATGCTGAAGAATGTAAAAGGAAAATGAACAATTAGTTTTATTGTGAGAGTCTCAGAAAATCCCTGCTTAATGGTTTTCTATCACTACTGTAACATATTACCACAAGCAGTGGCTTAAAGCACAGACTTGTTATCTTAACAGTTCTATAGGTGACAGGTCCCACACAAGGTCCCACTAGGTTCAGATTAAGATGTCAGCAGGGCTGTGTTTCTCTCTGGAGGCTCTAAGGAAGAATTTCTCTTGTCCTTTCCAGCTTCTAAGACTGTCCACGTTCTTGGCTCATGGCCTCTTCCTCCATCTTCAAAACCAGCAGTGTTGCATCTCTTTGACCCTGCTTTCATCGTCACATCTCCCTAAAACCTGCAACTCTGATACCCCTGGGAGAGGTTCTTCACTTTTATAGACCCAGGTGACTAAAATGGGGCCACTTGGGTAATCCAGCATACTCTCCTCATCTCAAGGTGATTGAGACTTGATTTAATCATATCTGTGGAGCTGCATTGCCTTAAAGCAAAGATTCTGAGGCTGAAGTTGAACATCTTTGACATCTTTCAGGTTCGGTTCTGCCTGTCATGCCCTACGGTCTGCATTAGTCTGTAAGGGACAGAAGTATAGTGAAGAAAGCACTAAATGGCTCCCAGGAAACCTGAAATCCTAGCTCAGCCAGTCATTGCGTTTCTCTGGGTCTTTGTCTTCCTCGTCTAAAAAGTTGGGAAGTTGAAATTGGACCAATAGTTCTCAAACTGAATTTGGCATCAGAATTGCCTGGAGACTTGTTACAGATTGAGATGGGGTTTGAGAATTTGCTTCCTCCCTCTTTTTTTTAAACTGTGAAGTAGACTTAAATTTTACCATCTTAACTGTTCAGTGCATGGTTCAGTGGTATTAAACACATTCACATTGCTGTGCAACCATCATCACCATCCATCCCCATAACTCTTTTCATTTTATAAAATTGAGACTCTACACCCATTAAACTAAAGACTCCACACGTTCTCCTCCCCCCAGATCATGGCGGCCACTATTATACTTGAGGTAACTGTGATTTGATTACTCTAAATACCTCATGTAAGTTGGATCATACAGTATTTGTCTTTTACTGACCAATTTATTTCACTTAGCATAATGTCCTCAAGGTTCATCTGTGTTGTAGCATGCACCAAAATTTCTTTACTTTAAGACTGAATAATACTCCATTGTATGCATATACCACATTTTGCTTATTCCTTTATCCGTTGATGAACACTTGGGTTGTTTCCACATTTTAGCTGTTGTGAATAATGCTACTATAAACATGGGTATACAAATTTTTTCAGACTCTGCTTTCATTTTGGGGGAGTTTTTACTCAAAGATGGAATTTTCTGGATTGTATAATTCTATTTTTAATTTTTTTGAGGAACTGTCATACTGTTTTCCACAGTGATTTTACCCTTATGCATTCCCACCAACAGTGCCCAAGTGTTCCAGTTTCTCCACATCCTCAACAACACTTTTCTCTTTGATAGTAGTTATTTTAATGTGTATGAAGTGGTATCTCATTGTGGGTTTGATTTGCATTTCCCTAATGATGAGTGATGTTGAGCATCTTTTCATGTGTTTATTGGCCATTTATTTATTTTCTCTGGAGAAATGTCTTATTCAAGTCCTTTGCTCATTTTTGAAATGAGTTGTTTGGTTTTTGTTTTGGAGGTTTTTTTGATGGAGTTTTAGGGGTTCTCTATATTCTGGATATTAATCCCTTGTCAGATACATGATTTGTAAATATTTCCACCCATTCTGTAAGTTGCCTTTTTACTCTGTTGATAGTGTGTTTTGATGCACAACATTTTAAAATTTTCATGAAGTTCAATTTATCTCTTTTTCTTATATTATGTGGTCCTTTGGTGTCATAACCAAAAAATCATTGCCAAATCCAATGTCATGAAGCTTTTGTCCTATGTTTTCTTTTAAGAATTTTATTGTTTTAGGTCTTACAATTAAGTCGTTGATCCATTTTGAGTTAATTTTTGTATATGCTATTAGATAAGGGTCCAACTTTATTCTTTTGCATGTGGATATCCAGTTTTCCCAGCACTGTTTGTTTAAAGACTGTCCTTTCCCCCATTGAACGGTCTTGGCTCCCTTGTCAAAAATCATTTGGCCATATATGGAAGGGTTTATTTCTGGGTTCTCTATTCTATTCCTTTGGTCTGTATCTCTGTTTTTATGCCAGTACCACCCTGTTAACTACTGTAGCTTTGTAGTAAGTTTTGAAATAAGAAGTATGAGTCCTCTAGTTTTGTTCTTTTTCAAGGTTGTTTTGGCTATTCGGGGTCCCTAGGACTCCATATGAATTTTAGGATAGGTTTTTCTATTTCTGCAAAAAAAAAAAAAAAAAAGTCATTGGGATTTTAATAGGGATTGCATTAACTCTGTAGATCACCCTGTAGACATTTTAATAATATCAAGTCTTCTAATCCATGAGCATGGGATGTGTTTCCATGTATTCATGTCTTCTTTAATTTCTTTCAGCAGTGTTTTGTATTTTTCATTGTACAAGTCTTCCACTTCCTTAGTTAATTCTTAAGGTGTTTTTTTTTTATGGTATTGAAAATCAAATTGTTTTTATAATTTCCTTTTCAGATTGTTCATTGTTCATGTATAGAAATGCAGCTGATTTTTCTGTATTGACTTTGTATCCTGCTACTTTGCTAAATAAATTCATTTATCAGTCCTAACAGGTTTTTTGGTGAACTCTAGGGTTCTCTACATATAAGATAATATCTTCTTCAAATAGAGATCATTTTACTTCCTTTTTTCCAGTTTGGGTACCTTTTATTTCGTTTTCTTTCTTGATTGTTCTGGCTAGAACTTCCAGTACTGTGTTGAATAGATACGGTAAAAGCAAGCATCCTTGCTTTTATTCCTCATCTTAGGGGAAACGTCTCTGGTCTTTCACCATTGAATATGATATTCCCTGTTGGTTTTTCATATATGGCTTTTGTTTCCTTCTCTTCCTAGTTTGTTGTGTGTTTTTGTTTTTCTTTTTGTTTTTGTTTTACCATAAAAGGGTGTTGAATTTTGTCAGATGCTTTGCCTGCATCAGTTGAGATGGTTGTGTAGTTATTTCCTTCATGATGTTGATGTGACATATAACACTGATTGATTTCCATATGTTGAACCATCCTTGCATTCCAGGAATGAATCCCACTTGGTTATGGTGTATAGTTCTTTTAATATGCTGCTAGATTCTGTTTGCTAGTGTTTTGTTGAAGATTTTTTGCATCAGTGTTCATAAAGGATATTGATCTATAGGGTTTCTTTTCCCCGTATGTCTTTCTCAGACTCTGGTATCAGGTAATACTAGCCTTGTTTGAATGATATATTTTTTTTAATGTTCCCTTCTCTTAAATTATAGGGGAAGATTTCACAAGGATTGGTATTACTTCTTCCTTAAATGTTCGGTAGAATTTACCAGTGAAGCCGTCATCAGATCCAGAGCTTTTCTTTTTTGAGAGACTTTTGACTACTGATTCAGTCTCCTTACTAGTTGTGGGTCTATTCAGATCTTTATTTCTTTGTGATTTAAGTCTTGATAGGTTTTGTGTTTCTGGAAGTTTGCCCATTTCATCTAGATTATCCAGCTTGGTATACAGTTGCTCATAGTACTCTCTTATAATCCTTTTTATTTCTGTAGAATCAGTAGTAATGTCCCACTTTTATTTCTGATGTTAGTAATTTGAGTCCTCTCTTTTTTCTTAATCCATCTAGCTAAAGGTTGATTTTATTGATCTTTTTTGAAGAACCAACTTTTGGTATCATTGGTTTTTCTCTATAGTTTGTCTATTCTGTTTCATTTATCTCTGTTAGAATCCTTATTACTTCTTCCTTCTGCTAGCTTTGGGTTTAATTTGTTCTTCTTTTTGTTGTTCCTTAAGTTGTAAGGTTAGGTTGCCTCCCGCTTGGCTAGGAGTAGGAGATGGGTAGTGCTGCTGTGCTAAGAGCTGAAATTGACCAGAAACAACTGCAGTTTACCATCCAAGTCTTAACCCTGGAAGTTTCAGGCCCTGAACAGACTTCAGAGTTCCAGAACAGTTACATCAGACAGATTCTGCCAGTGCAATTGTTGTCCAGGTGGGGAAACAGATTCCTGGTGTTACCTACTCTGCAATCTTCCCAGAATCCCAAAATTTGCATTTCTAACAAGTTCCCAGGTGATGCTGATGCTGCTGATCCAAGGCACACTTTGAGAACCACTGGCCTAAACTCTTTAAGGCCCTTTCTCTAAGGCCTTAATATGCCTTTTTCCTCTAATGTAACATAGTAAATTAATTGTGCTTTTCAAATTGAAAGAAACAGTCATTATTTTATTGATGTGATTTCCTGGTAAGGGATGAATTTGCTTTCTTTATGAGAAAAATGTAGGCTGGTTCAGGGCAGGGAGCTTTGAGAAGCCCTGCCAGGGGCAGCAGGGCATGTGTTGAGGTAGGAAGGAAATGGACAGTGTTTGGATCTGAGCTTAATCGCCTCTCTTTGTCTGTAAACCCAGGTGATGACTCGGCCTGCTCTGCAGGTTGCTGTTTGTTCATGGTCCGTGTCATCTGTCTGGCTTGTGGTCGTCTTGGGTCACATTTACTGAGCACTTCTGTCCAGCCACTATTGTAAGCTTGGAGGAACACGTTTAACCCTCACAACATCTCTTGTGAAGTAGATCACATCATCAGGTCTATGTCTGCAGGCTAAAGAAACAAAGGTTAGGAATTTGGCCAAGAGTAACACAAAGATAGGAAGTGGTGGAATCCCTTACAGGGAGTTATTTAGGTTCCAGGGCCCCCGCACTTCACCTGAAACAGCAGAGAGCACCTCAGGTACTAGGTCCCTTTCTCATCAGTTAGGATATTTTGATTGCAAGTTACAAAATTAAACTAAAAATTGGTTTTTGTTTTTGGATTTTTTTAAAGAAGAGTATCCTCCCCCTTAACAAGTCTGGAGATGGGGTGGTCCTGGGGTAGGTTGCTTTAGGGCTTAACAATGTTACAGAAATCCGGGTTCACTCCATCCTGTTACTGTGCTGTCCTCAGTGGGTTGGGCTCTGTCTTCAGAGCTGTCCCCTTGTGGTGACAAGATGGTTGCAACAGACCTCACCATCCCATCCTCACAGAGGCCAAGTGAGAAGACGGCCGGTTCCTGCATCATGTCACTTGTTAAGAGGAGTAGAACTTTCCCAAAAGTTCCTTTCCCTGCAGACTTTCCTACCAGAAATGCTTGACACACCCATTCCTAAATGGCCACCATTGAGATTCATCCCCCAAGGTGGGGAGGGCCTGCAGTAGCTGAGCCCTCTGGATAACTGACCATTCAGGGCTCCTTTAGGAACAAGGGGTGTAGCAGGAATGGCTGTGGGTGACCACTGAGCAACCAGCCATGTTTGTTCCCCTGGTTGATGATGAGACCTTTGTTCTGAAGGTGCCCTGTGGCACTGACAAAAGCAGATAAAGCCACAGGCTGCCCAAGAAGCTGCCAACTGTCCTTGGTTCACTCCAGGCCAAGTAGTCTTTTATTTCTTGGCAGGGTGTGAGGGCACATGGTAAACATTTACTGGTTATCATCACACAGACGGATGGTCTTCTAGGGGAAGGCAGGGCTCCTGAAGGACTGTCTTAGAGCCCTGTCCCTGCCCCATTTACCTCCGGAGGATGCCAGGCCTGGTCTGCAGAGTTCAGCTCTGACCTGGAGCAGGTTACTTCACTTTCCGGTGCTTCAGACACCTCTCCTGTAGAGTGGCGATGTCACAAGGTAGTTAGAAGCGAGCTGGTCCACGTCAGTCGCATCAGGTGATGTCCGATACATGACGCAGGGCCAGCACGGGGGCTGCGTTGCTGCCGATATTCCTGTGGTTTTCCAACAGCATCAGTGTTAGGGAAGCTTGGTCCAGCTCCCTGTCATCCTGCTCCTGCTGCTTTGGGTTAGAGTGCTTGTTTTATGGCAGCGTCCAGGTGGGCTTCACCCCAACTAGGTGAGGCTGACTGCTACAGGCCTGCGGCCACACATTCCCTAACAGGCTGCTATCAGAGGCAAAAGAGAAGAGACAGAGAAGCCCTTTAGTCAGTTTGTCCCAGGAAGGTTATGGCGAGGAGTGGGAAGGGGGGATTCTCCATAAGTGTAACTGCTTACGGGGCACTTTTATCTTTCCTAGAATCAGGAGCGAGGGTCTGTATCATCCAGGTAGCCTTCTCCAGGTGTCCTCTGCCACCACAAGAGTCCGCATCCATCTTTCGTAGGGCCAGTATGGTTGCATTTTAGAAATAGGAATATTGTGGTAGGACATGGGGTTGAGTGCTCACAGCAGCCACATCACAGGGACGATAGAGATGTGCTCCACTTTACGAAAACCTGACCAAATAAGGAGGAGCATCTCAATTACAGGATAACGTCTCAGCCAGAAATTCATGGCAGGTTTCCTAGTGCATTTAAAATAGGATTTGTGTATAAAAATACCGTTTGCCTACAGGAGCCCATATTTTCTGAAAAGGGAAATATGCTTGTATTGGGCATTTGGGATAAGTAGAATAAAAATAAAATCTTACAAATATAAGAACTAGAATCCTGATTCCACTTTTAATTCTAAAAGGTTTATATATAACTCTACTATCTTACCATCCCCTCCTACCCCAGACTTCCACAGCAGAAATAGGCAGGCAGGATCTGTAGGCAGTTCACCAGAGCGGTGAGGAGTAAGGAAAGGACAGGCAGGCATGTGAGCAGTTGGACAACAGGAACACCAGAGGCAGAGCTGGGTGCTTCACCCTCGCCCCACTGTGTTGCTCTGTTTAATTTATTTGTGAGGCCTGGCCTAAAACGTTACTGCTGGATCCCTTCCATGGTGTGGTCCATGAGTGGCGATTAGAAATTGACAGCCTGTCCTGCCGCACAGACTCCTGTAACCACAGAGACATGTGCCGAGGTCTGACTGGTGGGGTCCAGGGGAGGCCTGGAGGAGAGGGATGAGTCTGGGATGCTGACACACCTGATTTCTTCCTTCCTTTCAGAAATGTTCCCACTGCCAGGAGGCAGGCGCCACCTTGGGCTGCTACAACAAAGGCTGCTCCTTCCGATACCATTACCCGTGTGCCATTGACGCAGGTAAGATGGAACCACAGACCCTTGTTCAGAGCATCTGAAGGGTAGGATGTACACTTTGATTCTCTCCCTTCTTTATGGTTCCTTTTGTCTCTTCTGACTGTTCTGTTTGTAAATTCTGAAGGAATGCAGAAAAGATATAAAAAGGATTGAAATAGGGTGATATTTTTTATAAGTTTTATTGATATAATTCACAAAAGATTCATTAATTTAAGTGTACAATTCAGTAATTTTTTTGCCATTATATTCACGGAGTTGTACGACCATAATCACAAGCAATTTTAGAGCTTTGTCATCGCCTCATAAGCTCCTACACGTTGGTGGTCTCCCCCCCGCTGCCAGCCCCTGGCAGCCACTAACCTACTTCCTATGTTTGTAGACTTGCCTATTGGCCGTTTCCTATGAGTGGGTCACACGATGTGTGGTCCCCTTGACGGGCTTCTCTTTGACTTAGCGACCTGCTCCTCAGGTTTTCCGCATTCCAGCACATGTCAGTACTTTATTCGTTTTTATTTTCAAACAGTATTTTATTGTAAGGACATGCTGTGTTTTTTATTTATCATTCATCAGTTGATGCACATTTAGGTTGTTTTCCACTTTTTGATTGTGAATAATGCTGCTATGAACATTCACATACAAGTCTGTGTGTGGACTTAATGTTTTTATTTCTCTTGAATATAAACCTTGGAGTGGAATTACTGGGTCATATGTTTAACCCTGTGTTTAACCTTTTGAGGAGCTGTCAGACTGTTTTCCAAAGTGGCTAAATCATTTTACATCCCTCCAACAGTGTGTGAGGGTTCCAATTTCTCCACCTCATCACTAACAGTTGTTTTCATCTGTCTTTTTTATTATAGCCGTCCCAGTGGGCATGAGGTGATGTCTCACTGTGATTTGAGTTTGCACTTTCCTGATAGCTAATGATACTGAGCATCTTTGATGAAGTCCAGTTTATCCATTTTTCTTTTGGTGCTTATCTCTTTGTTGCTTATTGTTATTTTTACATTTAAAAATCACAAAGATATATGCCTATGTTTTCTCCTAAGAGTTTTATAGTTTTAGCTCTTACTCAGGTGTTTGATCCATTTTTAGTTAATTTTTTAAATGGTGTGAGGTAGGAGTCCAGTTCATTCTTTTGCATATGGACTCCAGTTGTCCCAGCACCGTTTGTGGTAAAGATTACTCTTTCTTCATTCCTTGGCACCTTTGTCAAAAACCAGTTGAGTGTACATGTGTGGGCTTATTTCTGGACTCTTTCCAGCACCGCATTGTCTTGATTACTGGAGGTTTTGAAATTGAGAAGTGTGAGTATTCCCGAATTTGTTCCTTTTTTTCAAGCTTATTTTCTCTATTTTGGATCTTTTGCTATACATATGAATTTTAGGATCAACTTGTCCATTTCTGTTTTAAAAAAAAAAGACATAGCCATTAAAACTTTGATAGGTATTGTGTTGAATCTGCAAAACAAGTTAGGGAGATTTGCCATATTAACAATAGTATGTTCTCTACCAGTGATCACAGGGTATCTGTCTTTCCATTATTTCAGTCTTTCATGTCTTCCAACAGTGTTTTGTAATTTTCAGAGTACACGTTTTGCACTTCTTTTGTTAAATTTATTCCTAAGTATTTTATTATTTTTGGTGTGATGATAAATGGAATTGTTTTCTTAATCTGACTTTTAGATTGTTTACTGTGAGTATATAGAAATAGAATTGATTTCGGTATATTGGTCTTGTATCCTGCAGCTTTACTCAAACCATTGATCAGTTCTGACGGTTGTTTCATGGATTTCTATATATGATATATCATCTGCGAATAGACAGTTTTACTTCTTTCTTCCCAATCAGATACCTTTTCTTTTACTCGCCTGATTGTCCTGGCTAGAACTTACAGTGTTGGACAAAATTGGCAGGAGCCAATGTCCTTGTCTTGTTTCCGACCCTTACGAGAGCTGTGGGCTTTTCATAGATGTTCTTGATGCAACTGAGGAAGTTCCCTTCTATTCCTAGTTTGTTGTGCATTTTTATCAGGCAGAAGTGTTGAATTTTTGTCTTTTTTGGTCTCTTGAGATGATCACATCAGTACTTTGTGGTGTGATAACTGTTGAAAGAAGGGACACCTTTTGTCCAGGAAGTGCCATCAGTTAGCAATGCAGACTTGAGTTCTGACTCAGCTTCAGCAGCCTGGGAAAATCCTCTTTCTTCCACTGGACTCTTGGCTCTTCGGTGGGTGTTTTTACCAGTTATTTTTTGAACATTAGATGGGTCTAGGTTCACCTCACAGGCCCTCAGAATGCTTGCAGTCAGGGAAGTGGGAGGGAAAATGAGGAGATAAATGAGAGTTGCATGGTGCTTGCTCTCTCTAAGCACTTCCCAGGTTCCAGGGGGAAACGTGGCTTTCCCTGGGGCAGCCTCACTGTTTCCAGGAGGTGGAGGTGGATTTGGCAGGGGTGAGGGGAAAGGCTGTGGCTGACTGGGTGATGGGAGCAGGTACAGAGGGAGAAAGCACGTGGAGTGGAATCTGAGTTCGTCCCCACCTCCCTTCCTTCCGCTCCTGACATTTGCTTAAGCACATCCCCCTGCTTTTCACGTCCTTCTCGTCGTCCCTTCTTTTCTCCTCTTTTTTCCAGGTTTCTGCAGGAGCAGCAGCTAAAAAGAGCAAGAAACGTACAGAAAGATAATGCTTATACCAAAGTTAGAGTCTCATAAAAGTGTGTTTGCTTGTGCTGAGGGGCAGCTGGTGGCCAGGGTGCTATTTGACCAGAAGGATAAGTGGCGAGTAAGAAGACAGCCTTGAAGTGTCAGTTCAGGGAGTTTGGGGTTTTGCCTGTCCCTTACATTCTCTTTCTTCCCCTGAACGTTTCCAAGCTGAGTCTGAGCAGTAATTCACCCTGGGTCGTGGTCTAGCATATTCTACAGTACAGTCATTAAATCCTCCTCTCTTAAGAGCCAAGTGTTGCCTTTTCTCATTTTCATGATACTGCCCCAAGTTACACCAGAATGTTTTATTTCCTTTTCTATTTTAAGCTTCGTGGGTTTTAAATGAAGTTGTTTGTAATTTTTACATGGGGGAATACTGCAAACATTGGCTTTCCTGCCAGTGGCCAGGTGAAAGGTGGTCTCCTGCATGGAGGCTCTGCCCAGAAGCAGCAGGCAGGGAACTCCGTCCCCCTGGGAGTGTGTTCCCTCTCTGTACACGGGGCGCCCACCTCCAGCCACGGTTTCTCCAGGGGTTGAGCCGTGCTGCTTGGTAGAACTTGCCACAGTGATGGATGTGGTCTACATCTGCGCTCTCCAATACAGTAGCCACAGGCCATGTGTGACCACTGAGCGCTTGGAAGATGGCTGGTTAGAAGGAAGGACTGAGTTTTTTATTTTATTTTATTTTATTTTATTTTATTTTATTTTATTTTATTTTATTTTATTTTAACCTAAACTCCCAGAGCCATGTGCAGCTGGTGGCTGGCAGCACAGGCTCGGTGCCGCCTTGGTCAAGCCGGGCAGTGGGGGTTTTTTGGGAAAGGCCCTCCTCCCTCCAGCAGAGGCTCGCCCGGCCCCCAACCAGCAGGGAAGCAGGGCCTGCTGTACCAGCTGAGGGTTAGGAAGTAAGTGATACTTGTCACTCTCCGTTTGATCCTGTCTTCCGTGGCCTGTCCAGGTAAGTTGGCCACATCTCTATTTGGCAGAAATTGGTTGCCGAGTATCCAGCAAGAGGGAGGCTGCCTAGGTCAGCGGGACCTTGGCCTCTGGCTTTGCTGTCCAGCTGCTGCATACTCTGCTCTTCCACGTGGAGCTGGGACCAAAAAAGCAGCTTCACAGGGTGACCGTGTCTGGGCATTTGTTGATCTCTTTGACGACCTGAGTCACAATGATCCAGAGTCTTCACTTCTGTGCGGATTGATGCTTGTATTTATCCCACATGGTCTTCTCAGGAATTCTGTTCTCCATCTGGTAGATCTTTGTATCCAGGAAAGGCGTTCATTGATTGACTTTTCTAGTTACAATAAAAATAAGCTCCTGAGTTTGTGAGTCCCCCATCTCTGTGTGGAGTAAGGAACAGTTTGACATTTTCTTCTGTGCCTTGCTGTCAGCTGCTCAAACCTTAGCGAGCTATTGATGTTTAAAGGAAAACTTTTATCACTAGGGACATCTCCATGGAAACAGAATCTTTGTTTCATGAGGAGCGGTGGCTCCTGCAGCTTTTCCTGTACCTGATACTGACCCTACTTTTGTGACACTGTGGTTCACTGTGCTGTGCTCCTTGTATGTCACAGGCACCGGATTTGGCTCCAGGTGGCAGATGCAGTAATAAGAACATGAGTACCAGTTTTTAAAAAATTAATATATTTAATGCAATGAGCCATAGCAATTAAGACTAAAGGGGAAAAGAGCTGTGGTGGCTCATTAATAATTTCATTGTGTGTAAGGAATCTTGCCTAGAGAGGCTTTTTCTTTTACCCTCATGAAGAAACACAGCTGGGATTTTACTTCTACAGCCACCCTTCCACAGCATTTTCAAGCTGCTCTCTCTGCTTCTGACTTTGATCTTGTGGCCGAGGGTCCGGAGCCAGGATGGGTCGTTATGAAACGGCTGGTGGTCTTGCTTCTTCCCTCTTATGTCCCTCCTTTGGCCCCAGGAACCGGGCTTGCCTCTCCAGAGACTGCCCCTCAGCGAGGTGGGGGTGAGGCTGGCGAGTGCCCGAGTCCCAGCCTGGATTTTGCCAGTATGAGTCTTAAGTGTTATGTGTGAATGCATGTGGGTCTCTGAAGCTTCAGATAGCTTGTTATGAGGAGCCCAGCTAAGTCCTGTCTTTAAGCCTAAAGAGAGAAATGAAAGTGGGGTCCTTTTCTGGGTGTGATGTTTGTGTCTGGAAGCCACCAGGTTGACTTGATAACCTTGTGAGTCTCCTCCACCTTATGCAATGGTCCAGCAAGCTGTTTACTCTGACCTCACTGTGGGGAAGTGCTGACCAGGTCCTCTGCACCGTGCAGCATGTTGCCAGGGGCTTGGAGAAAACCAGTGAGGGTCCGGCTGGCCAGTGGTGTGGGGCCAGAGTCTGTTCAGAGACCTCAGAAGCGTTTACTACACTTGCCACCACTCTTCACTCTTTCCCCAGCAGAGTCTGGTTGGAGGCAGCCTAGTCTTCTCGCCATGCCGCCTCCAGGTGGCCAAGCTCTCCGGCTGTGGGTCTCAGCCCCGCCAGGAATGGGAAGTGCAGTTGCTGGTGTCCTGTGGGCACCACGAGGATGGAGGGGCACCTTCACAGTGTTCCTGCACGCAGGCCCTGCCAGAGGGTGCCCTGTCTCGTAGGTTTGTTTAGATTTCCCTCAGAAGTACCTGGCGTTTGCTCCAAGTTCCCTTTAGTGTGTACCTACATTGTTTTATCTCTTCTGCTTTCTAGCTTAGAGGGGATATGTTTGCTAACTTTAAAAGACAATTTTACTAATGGTGCATCAGAGCTGGTCATTGTTCTGTGGCTGTGAGCCACCTCTACCTTTCTAGTGGCATCTTTTCCAGCTGACATGGTCCCCCTCCTCATTTCTGTAAACCCCTGTGACATAAGGGTGGCCTTGCCCCACGTGGCCTGTGCTATTTCTCTTTGGCCCAAACTAGAGACTCTGCCAGCAAGCACTGCTGCCTCAGCCCAGGTAAGGAGAAGGCGCTTCCTCCGAGCTCCAGCTGTCTGTCTCCCGCTGTTCATAAGCTCTCTGGCAGATTGGAGCAGCAGGAGCCTTGGTCACGCCATGTACTTGTGGGTTTTAAATTAACACATTTCACTTACTGCCAGGCTATTTGCTTTTGGTGGGGAAGGACATAAAGGTTAGCAGGACTTGCTGAGTTTCCTGTGCCCGGAGGCTGGCCCAGAGCAGAGAAGGCTGAACCCACCCAATCTTAAGAGATTCCAGGGCTAGGGAGTTGGGGGAGCAGGTACAGCGGTGATGGTACAGACTTAGCCAGGTTATGGCAGGGTCTTTTTTCTTTTCTTTTCTTTTTCATGTATTTAAGATAGAGAGGACCTCAAAAGTTTCATTTGTGTCTTCCCTTGCTTATTACTATTTCACTTGAAATCTTTGGGTACACAGGCTGCTAATCTGGGCCTCACTTTAAACCTGAGTTAAATTATGAATTTAACAAGGCTAAGTACCAGGGCCACCTCCCGCCATAGTACCTGGGAGCTCTCTGAGAACGTGTGATCAATATTTATTAACATTCTGCCACTGCTTCTTGCACCAGCGACCCAGCTGTCCGTCTTTGGGAGCTGTGGTGTGCGGAGTGAACCCGTTAATTAGATTTCCTCGCCCTGCTCAATGCACCATGCTTGTGCCACGGAGCACGGCTCAGCTGGAGGCAGACGCGCGTCCTCGCTGTCACGGAGGATGTCTCCGAGTTAAAAGTTGGGACGCATCATTTTGCTCCAAGGATGAATAGCCTCCTAATGGGATTTCACTTTCCTCTGGAGCATTTAGCGTGGGTTACAGGGCTTCCGGGACTCCATGGGTTGTAGGACAACGTGGCAGCGGGGCCCCAGGCTTCCATTCTTTCTCTGACGTGTGGCTCTCCATGAGGAGAAAAGACGCCTGCAGATCTGAAGTGTTTTCATCAGGAGGCTTTGCTGTGGCCTGTGGAGTGAGCTTGGCCTAGGATACGGGGTGTTAAAAATAACATTTATTGGAGATTGTTTCTCATTATTAAAATAATAAAGATATCATCGTGGAAATAAAGATAAAAATAAAGAAAATTAAAATCACCTATAATCTTACTACCCAAGAGAACCACTGTCATATTTTGGTAGATTTCCTTTGTCTTTTTTTAATGCATAAAAAGCATTTTGAGGGGGGAAGGTATAGCTTAAATGGTAGAGTGCATGCTTATTAGCATGCATGAGGTCAATTCCCAGTACCTCCATTAAAAAAAATCTAATAATAAATAAATAAGTAGACCTAATGACCCCCCAAAAATAAATTTTAAAAAGCATTTTGACAAAAGTGAGATTGTACTTACACATTTATGTGTATTATGGCTTTTTGAACCGTTTGCATTGTGTTTCCCCCATAGCAGTAACTAGTCTGAAATGTTCATTGTTTAACATTGGACTGACACTCTATCGTGTTGAGGTACTTACTGTAGCTTATTGGGGGGTATCTCATGTTTTCCTATTAGAAGTCACAGTGCGGACCTCTTATCTCCATGTCTGGCCTCGTCAGTCCTGACCAGTGCGGCCCCGCGCCCCTCGGGCTGTGCCACACGCCAGCCCCCGCCTGACTGTCCCCTTCTGTCTTGCAGATTGTTTGCTCCATGAGGAGAACTTCTCGGTGAGGTGCCCCAAGCACAAGGTGAGTCAGAGCCCACACTCCCGGCAGGGCTGGGGGGGTCAGGGGGCTTCTCCTGAAAGACCTGAAGACCAGACATTGGGGGGCTGCCGCCCACTCCTGGCCTGGGGGGAGGAGAGGCACCTGGGGAGGGAGCCCTGTGGCGTGGGTATCGGTGCCCCCGTGGTGAGGGGGGACTAGGGGAAGTGTTTTGGAGAGGAAGGTGTTTTGTCTATTAAGGGAAATTGGAAGATCAAAGGCAGTAAAACTACCGGCTCCCCCTTAGCGTAATGGAATTCCAGTTCACAGGCTGACGGGACGTAAGACTGGTTGTCCGCCTTGAATGGGAGCAAAGGCATCTTCCCCTACTAGAAGTAGAGTTACTCCAGGCTTTTGGGGAAATGCAGTCTCTTCCAGGTTTTACTTCAGCAGAAGCAACTGGTAGTGTCTCTGTAGTTGATTCAGGAGGTGGTCTCTTTTTGCCTCTTAAATTTAGGAAAGGAAAGATAAGGGGGGGGGGGTGAATGATCTGTTTCTGAGACACCTCATGTGTGTGGGGGAAGGGGAGGATGTAGAGAAGGACCACCTGGGATCTCTGCAGCGCCACTCTGCTCTGGCTGAGGTCACACTGACACCTGGTGGCCACTGGTGCTCACAGCCTTCAGTCTGCAAGTGGGGCCAGAAAGTACTAGAAAGAGGTCATCCTGTTGGGTCTGCTCTCAAATGCTTCTGAAATATGCTTACTTACGCTTTTCTTTAAAGATTATTTCCAGAGATGGATCATAGGATCTTACAGTTTTCTCTGTTTTAAATTTACATGTTTTTATTTTAAAAAGCTTCCCTTTTTTAACGGTCACATTTTGCCTCAGAAAACCCTGTCTGAGTATCTCCTGTTTGTCATTCAGTACTGACTCTCTGCTTTTTCTTTCCTTTTCCATGTGCGTTCCTCTCCTCACCTCTGCCCACCCTGACCCCACGCTCGTTCTTCGTCCCTCCTGTCTTGTCTCCTTGGCTTTGCCGGAGTCAGCCTCCCCTCCCATGCCCTCTCCCCCCCTTGCAGAACAAGACAGCGAAAGGCAGCCTGAGCACAGAGCAGTCGGAGCGGGGGTGAGGGGGGCAGTGTGCTCGTGGGAATGGAAAGTACAGCAAGCACAGGTGAGTCTGGGTCGCCGCCCCTGCCGGACTCCAGGGGGTGTCGTGGCCTGTGCCCCCGTGCGCAGCCCAGGCCAGGCTGCACTAGCAGCATTTAACCGCGTGGACTGCCGACACAGAGTGGGTAAAATGTTTTCCCATTTGTTGCTTAGCTCCCCAGAATATGTGTGGAAAGGTGGTGTGGCGCTGTGAAATGGTACCATCACCCATTGGGGTTCATGGTGACTTCCTGAAGCTGGGCCTTGTGTGTGGAGCTCCTGAGGGCAGGATGCAGCGCCTTCCGAGTCGGACCCTCGGGAGGGGGGCTTCTGCCAGCAGCCCTCGCTCTTTCCCAGGCTCAGATAGGCTTCTTGCCAGAGGGCTCTTCTTTTCAATTTACTCAATATCTCTAAAGCTTATGGTGGGTTTTCTCTGAAAGACAAAAAATTCCTCAAGTTTGGTGGTTTGAAATCTTTTTTCCCCCAGTACTGTGAAGGGTTCCTTTTCACAGAAGTACAAAGGAAAGGAAAATCCCCTCAAAGATGTAGTAGACTGTAGCATCCCATTTAATTTTACTTTCAAAAACCTTAAGAGATTGAGTTGTGCTTTTTGTGAGTGTGTCTGTGGGCTCGTGGTCAGGGCTGGCAGCCTGTGCTGAGAGCAGGACTGTAGGACTTAGGCCTCCTGTGCCCCCGCTGGCTCCCTCACTGCCCAGTCCTCACTGAGTCACTGAGGGAAAAGGGTAACAGGTTATAATGAGAAGAAAACCTGAAATGTAACTTGAGGCACTTGCTTCTACAGGATGGGGTGGGGGGCCGCTTGTCTCAAATGTTCCTTAAAGGATTAATTTCTCTTCAGATGAGGGCTTCTGGGTTTACTCCAGCCGTCTGAGACCCACACAGGTGTGTTCTGCCTGGCCCTTTGGGGCAGCACCACACGCCTGCGACTCTGTGGAAAGTTCCCTCCCTCCTATTACAGCTGGGGCGGGGGTGGGGGGTCTGCTTGGCTCTGGAATACCTAACAGTAATTTGAGGAATTCCTCTCAGAACGTGGCGGTTTTCCTCTGAGAAGTCATTTGTTTCTAGGTGGGTCCCAGGCCCGACCTCCAGGGAATTCCCCTCCGCTGTGTGATGAGTCTGTGGGGCCAGCAGGGGTTACTGCGCTTTCTTGAGGGGCTGTCCAGTGAGGACTTGGACTCGAGCTTTTCTGTCTTCCTCTTCCGGGGAGTGGGACTGGGAAGGGAGGGAGCAGAGCAGGATCGGTGGTTGGGTCACAGGAGTCAAACGATCACATGGAGCCCTGTGGACTTCTAGAACCTGCCAGGGGGCACTGACCCGCAGGCAAGACAGCAGTCTGCGTGGTTTTCCAGAATGTTTCTGTTGGCCTTTCTGCGTGACCCTGGCCTTGACTGTGTCACTGTTTCTAGGCGGCTCTGCCACCTTCCTGGCCCAGGTAGTTAGTGCCAAGTTATACAAGAGGCCACGCAGAATATTCCTGGCAGTGTCTGGGAAGAGCCGGGTAGGGAGAGAGCCGTTTGTTACTCAGCCTTTTGTCCTTGTCCTGAAGTCCCAGCCTGTGCTTGAGAAGAAGATGAAGTCTGGGCCCTTGGCCTGGTGGGCAGATTTCCTCTTGGAAATTTTAATTTTGTTCATCATCTCCATCCTCTCTGCCTCTTCCTGAGCTCTCGTGGAACAATAAGCTTCATCATTCTTTCCTCAGAAGGTCGATGTTACTGTTCCTGTTTATATAAAAGAAACTGAGGCGCTGAGTGATTAAGTGGCCTGACCCCCAGTTTGGGGTAATTTTGAGTCTGTTGAGGTCAGACACGTACCTCTTGTAGGGAAAAGGGCAGACATACGCATCCAGGCTTGTCCACCTGAAGTGCTTGTCATCCGTGCTTCCCCACGAGGCTGGACCTTTTGTCCTGGGTTCTCGGTTCAGCACTTGTCGGGGGGCAGTTGCCATCCTTCAGGCCCAGAGGTGCCATTGGTGGTGCGGGAGCCCCAGTGATCAGGGACAGGGACGCTGGGTCTCGGGGAAGGGGCACGGATCATACATTTGAGTCCCACTTCCTGGTGCCCCACTTTCTCACACAGAGTGGTGTGGAAAATGCTGTGTGACCAGAGTCAGGCCAGTTAACGTCTCTGCTTCACTTTCTCTTTCTGTAAAAAGGGGAGTAGCAATGGGCAACCTTGTGAGAACTCAGCTAAGGAATGTCTCCAGCACGCCCAGCACGGCCTGCCTTGGGGTGCAGTGTCAGCAAGTGCCGGGCGCGCTGCCCTCTCAGCCTGTCTGCCTCGCGCAGCAGGCGCTGGCGGGGTCAAGGCCGCGAACTGGGCACTGCAGCTGCCTTGCCTAGCAGAGAGCCCCAGGGCTGGGGGCGGGAGACATGAGTTCTTATCTCCTCCACCCTCCTGCCAGCATGTGAGGTGCCTGATACTTGTCCAGCACAGGGCAGCAGTGCCAGAGGGGAAAGGTCCTTGGGCAGCATCCAGTGGGCGGGTCTGAGGACGAGGGCAGGGTGCCCACCCTTGCCCTGTGCTGCCGGCGTCTTGCTGGCTCTGGGCAGCTCGTGGGCAGGGCTCTGACAGCGGAACCCCTAGACCTGTCTTCTGCTGCTGCCTTTAGTAAGCAAGGAGACCCCCCTCCCCTGCCAGCCCCCCGTAGCCCCCATCCAGCTGCTGCGTGGTCCTGGGTGCCAAGCAGTGCCACCTGCACACAGCAGCTTCCCTGCCTTGGAGCTGGGCCTCCCTGAGCAGCTTCTGTGGTCGGAATGTCACACTGGAGACGGTCACCCGGCCCGCCCATGTACAAGCAAGTGTCGTGTCCTGGATCCCCCTCCCCCAGGCAGGCTCGGGGGGCGTCCTGGGATTACACCCCCGGAGAGGGGCTTCCAGCGCCCGCTTCCCTCCCACCCGCAGCCCAGGTGGCCCCTCACTGCCTCCCATGCACTGCAGCTCAGCTCAGATTCCTGTCTCCTCTCAACTTCAGGGGTTCCCGTCACACTTAGAATTGCGTCCAGACTCCTCAGCCTCCAAAGGCCTGCAGGAGTCTCCGGCCAGGCTCCTTCGTCTCCTCAGAGGCCCGGCGTCTCCCTCTGGGCTTTTGCACGTGCACTTACTTCCCCAGACCTGAGCTCTGTGCCTCCTTGTCCTCTCTGGGTCTCAGCTTCAGTGTCACTTGCTCACAGTGGTCTTCCCTGCAAAGTCCGTCCCCACCGAAAGCACCCCTTGTTCACACGGCAGCCTTCCTGGTGTCACCACAGTTTTGAGTCATTTGTTCATTCACTTACTGTCTGCATCTCCACTAGACTGTCTGCCCCTGAGGACAGGGACCGCTGTCTTTGCCCCTTCGTGTGCTGGCCCAGAGAGGGCACAGGAAGGGGCACACGGGGAGGAGAGCCCAGATGGGTGCAGGTTCAGAAGGAGGCCCCTCCACACCCACGGCAGTGACAACCACAAGTCCCTCCTAGGATGAGGAGTCCTGGCCAGACTGGGTGTGGCTGAGGTGGCGGAGTCGCTGCAGGTGGAGAGGATGGGGAGTACAGCCAGGTTCAGGTGGCAGAGGCGAAGCAGGAGGGAGGCTGGGAGCACGACCAGGGTGGGGGCGGGTGGCGGAAGGCTCTAGCCCGAGATGAAATCCTGTTCCGAGGCAGCCAGACATGTGGATGCCTTTTCACAGAGAACCGTTAAAGTCCTCAGAGCTGTCCGCTTCCCCAGCTCCCGCTGGCTGCTCTGGGGCTCTGCTCAGGCCACTGCCTTCTCGGCCACGTCCTGTGCGTTTGGACAGGACTGAGACAATGGAGGCTCAAAGGCAGAGTTCCTGGGACTGAGTTGGAAGAGCTTTGTTGGATATGAGCCCAGTCCCAGCTCTAGCCAGCCACGTGGCTTCGGACCATGTGTGTCACCTCCCTCCACCTCCTCATCTCCAAGATGTGGGGGTCAGGCCTCTCAGTGTTACTTTGAAATAATGTGTATACTGCTCCTAGCATAGTGCCTGGCATCTAGTAGATGCTTAAAGAATTTTCTTCCCATTCTCCTCATTGAAGGAACAGTTTTTAGAAGTAACTGAGAAGTTAGGGTCTCATAACATTCAGCGTATCATGTGTTTGAGCCGGTCTAGTAGCAGAACCTGGGGGGAGGTACCCTTTGAGAAGGTGAGAAGACAGAGCCCCAGGCAGGAGGTGCGGAAGGGCCAGGGCTCCCCTGACCACCAGGCACCCCTGTGGCACCAAGGGAGGAGTCAGAGTCAGCAGCCTGCAAGAACCTACTGGCCAGGTGGACCCTGGGTGCCGAGACAGCCTTCATTCTGAGGATGGGGGCCTGCTGTTCTGAGAAATGAGCGGGATAGGGTGCAGACCCAAGACTGTGCCGGGCACTTGGGGGAGGGCAAACCCTGCCCTGTGCTGTCCCTCCCTGCAGAGTGTGCGTAGCACCTGTCCTCTGTTGATGCCAGTGGCCCACATCCCCAGCAAGATTTTGACCCTCTGGTCGTTGTTTGAGCTGCCCCATTAGCTCTCCCCTTGTCATTGCATTTACAAAAGGCCTTTGGTTCCTGGGGTGGCACCAGAGAAGGCTGCTGCTCTCCCCTTTCCTGGCAGCCGTGGCCTCAGGAAACCAGAATCAGGGGTGGAGAGTGTGTCAGAGCAGGAGGAGGCACGGATCATGTAGGCGACCTCCCGGGCCCAGAGGCAACTTCGGTACCAGGGGAGCCACGCTGTCACTGTGAATATCCTGAGAATGGCAGGATGGATGGCTCAGCCGCTGGCCCACATCCCCAGGCCCTGGCACCTGGAGTCCCAGGGTTGCTTTTGTCTGAGGGTGGCACCATTGTCCTACTGTCTCCACGAGTCTCTTTCTGTTTATTTGTGTTTTCTGCCAAGCAGTTAGGAATATCTTTCTGGCCCAGGCAGGTATGTCTGTTCTTAGCTCGTGCAGGCAGACCAACTTTCTTAACTATTTTGCATATTAGTAACTTTTACAGAAACAGAAAAAGGATAGTGATGCCTGGATTTTCCTGAGCTTTATTTGTTGAAGGAGGGCACCAAAGAGGGTTTGAGGAAGAAGCGAGGTGAGCCCCACACAGTTTCCAAGAGTTCTGTGACTGGCAGAAAACAAGTGAGGATGAGGCTGCCACCACTCTTGGCTTCTGGCTTAATTTTTCTGGACTGAATTCCTAAGAAACTGCTGTGTCTCTCTGAGACCTTTGCACATAAATGACCCATGAAGCATTCTGAGGAGGCCCTTGGTACAACCCCACGTACCAACAGTCACCACGATAGTCTTCCTCAGCCTGGAGCCTGGGCTGGAAGAGGAGACGTCTCGCCAGCAGCAAGGGCCTGGGGAGACTCAGAGGATGAGCAGAGACCAGCCCTCCCTGTCAGAGCCCCTGTGGGGAGTGTTCTCTGTTACGGTAAAGACTACCTGGACTGGAAGCAGCCGTGAAGTGGTCCTGAGCTGGTTCTTCTAGATGGGCTGGGTGCTCAGCCACCTCTGAGCACTGGCCCTGCCACCAAGTGCTGAGCCCAGCCTCAGGCCCCAGGAGGCATGGGCCAGAGCAGGGGTCACCCGAGAGCTGCCCCACTCCAGGGCCGCCTCACTGGGGAGTCAGGGAATTCTCTCCTGGTCTCGGTTCCTTTCATGCCTGGGGCGGTAGACATGCCGTGAGGGGCACTCAGGGTCCAGGGCCTGCACAGCTGGTCAGGTCATTGCTGCCTTTCCCTGTCCCAGGCCGAGAGCCACACAGTGACTCCACCATTGGCCTCGGGGATCTGCAGTGCCAGCACCATGTTCACAGGGGTCTGCGGCTGCTGGACCCTACAGAAAGCCTCTCCACCCCGACCTCAGGACCACCACAGAGCAAGGGCTGTTGGCTGCAGCACCGCGTGAAGGTCCCTAGCACCCAATGTCTGTTCTGTCTTGCAGGTGAGACTGTGGAGATGAGAAGGTGGTGGACACTCGTGATGGAATGGAAATGGTCCTCCTGTGCAGCCACACCCCACCCCACCCCACCCCGCGTGCCTGCCCGTGCCAGCACTTCCTTCCTAAGTTCTTACATCACTCAAACCGGTGACACCACAGGAAAGAAAGACCCAAGAAGTTGGAATGGCTGTTTCCATGGACACAATCTCCATAGTGACAATTTGGGGGGAGGGGGGAGGGCTGGGATGATGGGAAAGGGTGGGGGGAATTAAAAGGGAGGGATAAAAATATATATATATAAATCTATTTTTAGTCTGGAAAGACTTTGTTTAAATGAAAGGTGCGCTATCCCTTTTGATTCTATTTTAAAATTATCTAGTTAAAGAACTCCAAATTTGTTCCAATAAGTGAAATTGAAATGTGAAATTGAACTGAACAAACTCTCATCTCACAGGGACAGGGGTGGCTTGAATCCTTAGCCCAGCTCACACAATTCAGAGACTCTAGACCCAGGGTCGAAAGAACGGACAAACCACACCAAACCATTCTTTTGTCATTAATTTGTCTCAAAGTGAGAAGGTTGAGGGGGAGGGAAGTGGAGGTCTGTGTTTTCAGGAGTGGAAGAATGTTTAAAGACAAAAATAAATTTTTTTCATTTCCAGAAACACTATTTATTTATTATTTTTTAATTTTTTCTTTTTTGGGAGGTGAAATTGGCAGATGCCCCAAGGTCACAGCTATGCCCCTGGTCGCTGTGGCCAGGGAGAGCCCCAAGTATCCCACTAAGTGGCTCAGCCAGCAGGGTCAAGGGACGGCCTCCTCTGGGCACACTTCAAGCAGCTGTGCCCTGACCCCCAGGACGGACAGGACGGAAGCCTAAGCTGTAGGGGTGGACACGGGGAAGGGCAGTGTTGGGTGTGATCGTGTGGGGTAAGCTGACCAGGAACACCCACTCCACCCTTTTCTCTTTTGCTTTCATTTTTATAAAGGAAAAGGGGGTCTGTCAGTTGAGCAGCCCCATGCTACATGATTCTTTATGTTGTATTTTGTTTTGTTTTGTAAATTGTATAATTTCTAAATATCTGAGTTTTAAAAAAAGAAAAAAGTACAAAAAAAATCTTAAGGCCTTAAGAAGGGGTTAGTGCATCTTTCAGGGGTCACTCTGCCGTGGGGATAAAATAGCTGTTTCACAAACAGTTTTATTTAAAAAACAAAACAAAAAAATCAAAAAAATAATAAACTTCATTTTAACCTTGTTTTCTTTCTTTCTTTCTTCCTTTCTTTTAACTCTAAAGCGAATGTGTCTCTTTCTCTTCCCATCCCAGCCCCGGGGTGGCTCTGGTTCTGCCGCAGAGGTGGTTGCCCTCTGACTGGTGCGGCTGCCAGGCTCTGTGCGGGCCGCGCAGCCCTTGCAGCAGAACTTGGAATGAAGCAAACCAAGAGCTCCTGTCTGCCACTCAGCCTGGAGGGTGGAACTCAGTCAGTGTATGGGGATGGCCGGATTTACTTAAGTTGATACAAGGGCATATTTCCAATCAACATTAATTTCAAAAGTTATTAAAAAATAATGCAGTGTTAATGGACTTTATTTTAGAGAATAGAAATATTGGAAGGGATGTTGTGAAGTAGAAACAAGCAATTATAAATGAGTTCTTGTGTGCTCATCAATTTGAGCCTACAGAAATGGCAGATTAATTTCGTTATAATGGCTACATCAGGCAGAGCAGTCCATTTCTCATTTTGCTCTGCCAGGATGAAGACGTGGGTGGGTATGCCATGTGTGGGCCATGGGACCTGCATAGGAATGACGGCTTTTTGAGCTTCGTGGCTTCCGCTCTGTTCTTGACTTGGCACTAGCACAGTTCAAATGAAATTGATAGATTTCAGGTGTTAAGGGCTAAACCACAAAAGGAAAGATGTATCTCTCGACTTGCTGATGACACCTTGAGTGAGGCACTTGTGACTCTTCCAGGTCCTTCTTCAAACTGGGTACTAAAAAGACTGTTCACCGACGACTGGCCCTTTTCCATACCTCCCCCCAGACTCCAGCTTCCTGGCTTCTGCAGGAAGCCTCAACAGTTCATGAGCATTTTGAACTCCTGCCACTTTTGAGTTAACATGTATTTTTTTTAATAGACTTTATTTTTAGAGCAGTTTTAGGTTCATAGCAGTGTTGAGAAGTTAGAATTTGCCATGTATCCTCTGCCCCACCCCACATGCCCAGCCCAGCCTTCCCCAGTTACCAGCGTGGTGCTTTTTATGATTGGTGAACCTCCATTGGCACATCGTCACCCAGAGCCCATAGTTTACATTAGGGTTCTCTCTTGGTGGTGGACATTCTGTGTGTTTGGACAAATGTATGACATGTATCTGCCATGACAGTATCACACGGACTCTTCACTGCCCTAAAAATCCTCTGTGCTCTGCCTGTTCATCCCTCCCTCCCTCCCCTGACTCCTGACAACCACTGATCTTTTAGTTTTGCCTTTTCCAGAATGTCACAGAGTTGGAGTCAGACAGTATGTAGCCTTTTCAAATTGGCTTCTATTGTTTGGTAATTAAGTACTTACTTAAGTTTCCTCCATGTCTTTTCATGGCTTGAGAGCTCATATCTTTTTTAATGCTTTAGAATATTCCACAGCTTGGATAGTTTATCCATTCACCTACTGAAAGATCGTGGTTCAGATTTTGGCAATTATGAGTAAAACTGCTATAAACATCAATATGCAGGTTTTTGTGTAGGGAACTGCTAAACTGTCTTACGAAGTGGCTGTACCATTTGCATTCTCACCAGCAGTGAACGAGACTTCCTGCTGCTCCACGTCCAATGTTAAGCACATTCACATTGTTGTGCAGCCGAGCTCCAAAACTTTGGCATGTTGCCAAGGCAAAGCCCTGTGCCCATAAGACAACGAGAGGCGGCGCCCAGTTCGTGGCGCTCCTCGGCCGCGCCCTCCGGCGCCCTCCCGGGGAACTGCAGACGCAGCCGCCCAGCGGGGCCTCCACCTGGATCCCAGCGGGCGCGGAGCGAGTCGGTACCGCGAGTCAGGTGAGACCGCTGGGCCCGCGGCGCCCCGACTAGCTAGACGCAGCTTCCAGGGAGGAGCGGGAACTGGGGGGTTTGTGCCGCGGGGGGGGCAGGGTGGTGGAGAGCGAGCAAAACGCCGCCAACTCTCCCAGCGCCCTCGCTGGGGGCTGCGACTCCCTCCCGGCTCCCTGGGGCTCTGCGGAGGGGTTGCTCCGCATCCCGCGGGGTTCCCGGCCTGGGTCTCGGTGCTTGGGGGACCCAGGGCCCCGCGCTTTCTGATCCGCTATCTTGCTGACGTCACGCTGGAGTCTGAGCCTCAGGTCAGTGTCCAGATGAGCCTTCCCTGTGCGGGTGATTCCTGTGGCGCGGGGGCAGGGGCTCATCCCTCCAGCCCCAGTAGCTCCTCCGGGGCAGAAGCCCACCAGGGAAGGCGGTGTATGTTTCTAAAATAATAAATCTCAGTAACTTAAAAAATTTCCCTCATAGAAGTTTGTGTCCAGTGTAGAGCATAGATAAGAGCATGAGTTTTGAGACAGACCCTAGTGGTACTCTGTAACTTTGACCCCCCTAGCATGATCCCTGAGACACTGCCTTGGCGACCATAAAGCCACCTGCCTTACAGGGTGTGGGGAGGACCGGGGAGAGTGAGCAGCCGTGCCTGGCATGTGAGTGCCGCGTGAACAGAGGCAACGATTGCACAATGATTGCAAAAGGCCGTAGTCCTCATGATTGCAGGTTTTCCTCAAGGCCGCCTGTCCTGGACAACAGGTCCCTAGTATCAGAAGGGTACTGCTTCAGGCATGTCTGTCACTGCCCTTATGTCCATCAGAATGACTGCTTGGGGAGAGCATGACACATCCAATACAAAGCATAAATAAAGGCAGTTTATTGAGAGCCACTTTGAGGAACACTTGGACCATCCTGCCAGCCCCACTCACACCACCTGGTTCTCTGGCTGTCCTGGGTGGAAAGTTACTGCTGGGACAGGAACATTCAGCTGAGGCCAAATGAGAGACCACAGGCAGGATCTGAGAAATCCCCAGGGTGCCCAGGGGTCTCACCCTCTTGGTCTGTTGACTGGCCTCAAAACTGATCTCCCTGCCTCCTTGAGGCCCAGGGACCCCAGTTCCCCACAATCCAGTCCTCGGCCAGACTTGCAAAGCCCTAGCCTCAAGCTGCCTGCCTCCTGCTGTTTCCCAGTGGTGCTTTAGTCCTGCTCCAGGTCACCCTGTCTTGCAATACCAAGCCAGCTGAAGCCCTCTAGGAAGTCTTCCTAGAAAGTCCTGCTCCATCCTAGAGCAATGTCCCCATGACCCTCAAAGCAGTCCCAGCACTGCTGGCCTGGTATGTCAGCTCTCTGGCTCCCAATCCTCCACTTGGTCATGAGCACCTTGGAGCAGGGACCCACCATTGCCTTCCCACCATGTGGCCAGTGCCTGGCCCAGCAACCAGCACAGGGTACATCCAGACAGGGTGGCACAGAATCCAAACCTTGGCCAAAGCAAGATGCAGGGAAAGCAGGTAAACTGAGGAAGACCCATTTGGGCCCCAGCTAGCTACCCTCTGGTCCTGGGCCTGACAGGAGAGTGGAGATGTTGAAATTTGGAAGGGCAGAAGCAGCTTTCACAAACCAAGCAGTAATTGCAAATGTTGAAGCCAATACCTGGAAACCACAAGCACTCCATGTCCTGTCTGAAGGTGCCCTGGGAAGAACCTGGTTCTCTCACTGTTGGGGAGTAGTGGGGGAGGGAGGGAACCAGGGGGGACAGGGGTAGGGAGTGTAAGTTGGGGGAGAGCACCTCCAAGACCCTGGAATAGTCTAGCAGTTTTCAGAAAGAGAGGTTGCCTCACATACCCCTGGGATGGGTGAGGAGGCCTGACGTCACCTTCCCTCCCCTCCGAGCTCCTGTGCCTGTACACTTGAGGAGGTTTGGGCGTCAGAGTTCCCATCAGCTTTACTGATTTAAAAACTCCGCCTCAAATCTCACCCCTTTCATTGTTGGAGGAGGATACTGAGGCCAGCGGGCTCTGTCCTAGCATGATGTCGTCACCCCCCTGCTTTGGGAGGGGTGAGAGGCTGAGCACAAGGGAGGGCCTGGTAGCCACAATTCCAGCCTGGAGGTGGCATGCACTGGTGCAGGGTGGTACCAAGGTTTGCACCTTTCCTTGAGGGCTGGAGCCACTGAAAGAGACCAGAGTCAGGGTTGGAAGGAGTGGGGCTGGAGCCAGGGCAGACTTGGCCCAGAGGGAGGGAGAAGGCCAGCCTCTTGAGAATCCATTCCTTGTGGTCCTCAGCAAGAATCTGAGGGCATAAATTACTTTTCCACCTGGTTTCCAACCCTTTGTCTTCTAGAGTTTGAACAGCTGATGTTCAAGGACAGATAATGAGGAGGAAGAATCAGTCCCACTCCTCCGAGGACAGTCACATCCTATGCTAAGCTACCCTAGTGCCCTGAGCTTATTGGCAGCCTGGTCAACAAAGGAAAGCACCCACCCCACATTTCTTCGAGTCAGGAAATGGACACAGGCAAGAAGGAGATTCATCACCTGGATGGCCACAAGAGCTGGGAGGTCCTTGGACCAACTTGTAACAAACTTAGGAAGGCGTCTCTGGGCCATGGAACTGGCTAGTCAGGGAGACCAGGGAATCTGAAAACAATCCTGCTGCCTCCCCACCCCTAGCTTCAAACTCACCGCAGCCACAACCACAACTAGGCGAAAACCAGGCCAAGGAAAACAAACAAGGTGAAAACAAACCAAGGAAGCTGAGCCAGCAGCCAGCCAGGTGCGGGCCCCCAGCAGTACTGCCAGCAGCCTCAAGGTGGGAGGAGGGGGGTTGGGTCCAGGCAGGCCCTGAGAACTAGAGGGCTTGATGCTGGGTCTGTGTGTAAGTGGTACATGTGTTAATGTGTGTGGTTTCGTGGGTGTGTAAATATGTGCATGTGAGTAGTATGTGAGGGTGTGAATGGTTTAGGGGTGTGTGATTCTGTCTTTTGAGTGTACTCATGTGACGTGAGGGGACACCGAGAACTTCATCCCCCCTACAATGGTCTTTCTGATCACTGTGACCTCCTAGAGCACCAGTGAAGCCCAGTAACAAACCTGGGAAGTGAAGGCCACTCAGGAGGAGACAGGTGATAATGAGACTGTAGGGACATGTTCTGGGGATGAGACTGTGACCACATTAGGGAGTGTGAGCCTAAAGTGACCGGTGGATGGCAGGATCAAGTCCAAAGACCCCTGATTCTTCTTTGGAATCTTTACAGAGCTGGAGAGTCAGGCTTGGGGGAGGGGAGGACTTCTCAAATCCTAACCCCCACTCCCTTGGGATAAGCACCTGGAGCGAGCAGGAGGGACAGCGGCCACCCCTGCACCCTTTGACTACACAATCTCCCTGGCAGGTTGGTTCAGGGCTGAGGGCAAAGGCCAGTCTCACCTCCCTTGATAAAAAGGGTCCAGGCTGGTCGAGCCCTCGGGATGTGGTGAGAGTGCCTGCCTCTCCTGGTCCTACGTGCCTGGTGTGGTGAGGAGCCCAGCCCACTCTGAGGCAACCATGGGGCTGCTGACTGGGGATACACTAGGGACCCTGGCCATGGCCATCGTCATCTTCCTGCTTTTGGTGGACCTGATGCACCGGCGCTCACGCTGGGTTGCACACTACCCACCAGGCCCCATGCCACTGCCTGTGCTGGGTAACCTGCTGCAGGTGAACTTCCAGGACCCAGTTCACAGCTTTAGCAAGGTGAGAAATGAAGGCAGGGTTGGAGGGTGGGCAGCAGAGGGGCTGGGGACCCCACCTAGCAGCAGTGGGTGGTGGATGAAGTCACAGGCTGGACAAGGAACTAGACTGATGAGGCTCCCTGACGGAGGGCATTCGTGCAGGGCCTGAGGACAGTTTGGATTTTCCAAACAAAATTCAGAGAAGGCAGAGGCACTGAGGGAAGGTGGGGACTTGGCAGCAGGTTGGGGATTCAGTTGGCCAGCACTTAAATTACGTGAGCCTGAGTCCTTTCTGAATACATCAGGAGGAAAGGTCTTGAGAATGGGGGAGAGGAGTCTGGTTATGAGTTGTATTTAAATCAGAAGTTGAGGTTGAGAGAGGTACAGAGATCTGGTTCAAATCTTGCTGCTGTGAGACCTTGGGCCTCCTGTAAAATGGGACGCTAATTTGACAGTTTTGGTAACCTTTGCACAGTCATAGCTGGGTAGTCTGATCCAACATGGAGTCCTTGACCATAGCGGATGTGACCCTCCTCCCGGGCTTACAAGCTGGATAAAGTCCTTGCACTCACTCCCTACTGGTGGCCCAGAGGCCCCCCAAGACTAAGGCCATGATGCTGGGCCAGCACCCTCGCGGGTCGAGGCTTGACGATGCTCCTTGACCTTTGGCCTGCAGCTGCGGCGTCGCTTCGGGGACGTGTTCAGCCTGCAGCAGGTGTGGACGCCTGTGGTCGTACTCAACGGGCTGGCGGCTGTGCGCGAGGCGCTGGTGTACCACAGCCAGGACACCGCTGACCGCCCACCTGCGACTGTCTACGAGCACCTGGGTTTGGGGCCGCGCTCTGAAGGCAAGCGGAGGAAGGAAGAGACCGCATCCTGGCAGGGACAGGGCCAGCAGTGAGGCGATGCCGGCAGGGCCAAGCGGAGGCAGGGTCGTGAATGTTCGGTGCAGGAAAGAGCGAGCGAATCTGAAGGGGCGCACGGTGGAGAAAGAAGCCCGAGTCGCCCGAGTCAAGGGTGGAGGGGGAGGAACATGGGCGGGGAGAGGGCGGGACCTTGCTGAGAGGGAGGCCCTGGGTCACTGAGCACAAAGGGGACGTCAGTATGGTTAGGAATGAGGAGGACGATGTCAGAGTGGGCGGGGCAGGGGGCGGGCCAGGACCTTCCCCTAATGAGGAAGGGGCCACGGTGGGCAGAACAAAAAGTGGATCCGAGACCTGCCCCTAGCAGGGGAGAGTTGGCGAGCAATGCGGGAGGGCACAGTGAGACCTGTCCCCAACTGGAAGGGGGTGTCAAATGGGGAGGGACTTGGGAGAGGGAGGAGGGCGAGGTTAGCAGGGACGGAACAGGTGGCGCGACCTGCCCAGAAAGGGGGCGGGGCTGTGAGCAGAACAATGGGCAGGGCGGGGAACCCGCGGGCACAGTTTGCGGCAGAGGGCGGGGCCGCGGCTCATCCAAGCCCCGCCCACGTGCCCGCCCCGCCCCCAGGAGTCATCCTGGCGCGCTATGGGCGCGCGTGGCGCGAGCAGCGGCGCTTCTCCGTATCCACACTGCGCAACTTAGGCATGGGCAAGAAGTCTCTGGAACAATGGGTGACCGAAGAGGCCTCGTGCCTCTGTGCTGCCTTCGCCGACCAGGCTGGTGAGTACTGGGGCTAAGGGGCAGGAGAAGAGACAAGTTTGGAGAAGCTGGGGAAGAGGAGAGAGAGGCGACGCCCTGACCCGCATCGTCCCCTCCTAGGATGCCCTTTTAGCCCCAACGCCTTCCTGAATAAAGCGGTGAGCAACGTGATCTCCTCCCTCACCTTCGGGCGCCGCTTTGAGTATAACGATCCTTGCATCCTCAAGCTGCTGGAACTAATTGAGAAGGGACTGAAGGAGGACGTTGGCTTCTTGCGCCAGGTGAGGGGAGGTAGGCGCCGAGGAGCCCTGCAGGGCGAGTTCCGTTGAGGAGGCCTCAGCCCTGCAATGGGCCTTCCTGCAGGAGGATTAGTGTAGGGGGCCAGAGGAGAAAGGGCATTCCCAGAGAGGCAACTGCAAGGGAAAAGGCCCAGAACTGAGGAAAGGACAAACACTGAAGGGAGAGGCGGGGCCCGGGTCAGCGGGCTTAGGAGGGCTCCTTCACTGGCAGGCAGCTGCGCCCATGAGATGTAGACTTTAGGTTTATCCTGGGCCCAGGGTCAGGAGAGAGGGTGAAGGCCAGAACTTAGGGGGGTACAAGGTCAATAACGGGGACACCCTGGAGATAGCTGGGGCCTGACTGGTCAAGGTGAACACCTTGAGCACCAGGAGGCCGCAGGGCCCCATAGCTGTGACCTGCACAGGTGCTGGAAGCAGCCCCAGTTCTCCTGCGTATCCCGGGGCTGGCCGCCAAGGTCTTCTCGGGGCAGAGGGCTTTCGTGGCCATGATGGATGAACTGATCACCGAGCACAGGATGACTCGAGACCGGGCCCAGCCTCCCCGAGACCTGACTGACATCTTCATGGATGAGATCGAGGAGGTGAGCTGACAGGGACAAGGGTGTGCGTTGAGGACCCCAGGAGGCGAACCCAGGCAAGGTGGGGCCTGTGTATTACCCTGTGGTCATGAACCCGTCCGGGCTGACAGGAGCAGAGTGGGAAGCCATTTGGGTCTTCCTCCCTCTGCCCCTGAGCTCACCTTCCCTCCCTCTGCCCCTGAGCTTACCTTCCCTGCATGGCCCAGGCCAAGGGGAACCCCGAGAGCAGCTTCAATGACGACAACCTGCGCATAGTGGTGTTTGACCTGTTCTCTGCTGGGATGGTAACTACCTCAGCCACGCTGGCCTGGGCCCTCCTCCTCATGATCCTGCACCCAGACGTGCAACGTGAGCCTAGCCCAGGGGGGCCGGGTGGGATGGGTGAGGGAGGAAAGGGACAGTCTGAGGCCCCTGAGCTTGGCTGATTTGGCCACCAGCAGCAGCTCTGTGCTGAGGCTAAGCCCCAGCTCAGAGGTCACAGTGACCTCCTCCTCCATGCGGGCACAGCCCTATACAGGAGGCAGGAGGAGGTTGGGGCCCAGACCTTGGGTCTGACCACTGAGGATACTTACCTTTCCAGGACGTGTGCAACAGGAAATCGATGAGGTGATAGGGCCGGCACGGCGACCAGAGATGGGGGATCAGGCCCTCATGCCCTTCACCATGGCCGTGGTGCATGAGGTGCAGCGCTTTGGGGACATCGTCCCACTAGGCTTGCCCCACATGACATCCCGTGACATTGAAGTGCAGGGCTTCCTCATCCCAAAGGTAAGCCTACAGCCCTCCTCATCCCAGCTCAGCACCACCTGCCACCGGTAGCCCCAGTATGGCCATTGCTAGGTGGGGCCAGGATGGGAGCCGAAGGCACCCAATCCTCATTTCCACAGGCAACAAATGTCCCAGCCCGGGTGGGTGTGGGGATGAGCAGAGGCAGGGCCTGCCCTGTCCATTCAGAGCCCCAGTCAGGTGGGGAAGACAAACTAAAGTGTGCCACTGCAGTGTGTTGGAGGAGCCCATGCATGCAAGGACATGTGGCAGTCAGGACACCCATGGGAGGCAGGTCACTTGGCCCTGCCATGGGGACAGGGAGGGTGCCAAGAAGCTTCTTGGGCTGAGGGTCACTTGAAGAGTCCAGGTATGTGCCAGGCAGTGTGTGTGCTCCCCGGGTGTGTTTGGTGGCAGAGGTGCAGGCACCCCCCCCCCAGTCCACACCCACCCATGCCAGATATCTCCTGCCAGGGGACAACGCTCATCACCAACCTGTCATCGGTGCTGAAAGATGAGACCATATGGAAGATGCCCTTCCGCTTCCATCCGGAGCACTTCCTAGATGCCCAGGGCCACTTTGTCAAGCAGGAGGCCTTCATGCCTTTCTCAGCAGGTGCCTATGGGGTGCCTGGCTTGCCTCCCCCTCCCAAGGGAGTCTTGGTGGGGTGGAGCGAAGGCCCCCAGGCTCACAGAGCCCCCACACCTGCACATAGGCCGCCGCTTGTGCCTCGGGGAGCCGCTGGCCCGCATGGAGCTCTTCCTCTTCTTCACCTGCCTCCTGCAGCGCTTCAGCTTCTCGGTGCCCCCTGGGCAGCCCCGCCCAAGTGACCACGGTATCTTTGCCTTCCTGGTGACCCCAGCCCCCTACCAGCTCTGTGCTGTGCCTCGCTAGACGGGGACACCAAACCCTCCACCCACTCCTCAGGAGTAGCTCTGATGTACAATAAACCAGTCTGGTGGCTGCAACCTGGCTTGAGTCCCACCTGGGGCCCCTGACCAGCCCCTTGGCAGTGACGGGGCCTCAGCAGCCTCCCTGGGTCCAGCTTCTGCCCTAGCCTGATCCATCCTTACCTGTCATTTGACCCCATTTGAGAGAGGGGTATACTGAGGCTCAGAAAGTGAGAGATTATCCCCTAGTCACCTTTAGAAACCCAATGCTGATTACCTGGGTTAGTGACAAAGTCTATAAATAGATCCTGGTTTCTGCTGTGAGGAGCTCGAATAGGCTGGTGAGAGCTGTCAGGCCCCGATGGGGATGGGGAGGGCCCCACTCTGCCTAGAAACTCTGCCTAGATGCCCACATTTCAGGCCCAGCCACACCCAGCTTGTACCATGGGCCAGCAGCTCAGCCAGCACCACAAGCTGCTGCCCCAAAAGGTGGGGAACTCAGGGATGGCTGGGAGGCGACAGGCTGAGTTATTACCCAGGGCTCAGTCTTCAGATGCCAGTGCTCTCCCTGGGAGGCCTGACAGCAGCCCGGGAATGAGCTGCCCCAAGATCTGATGGGCTTCCTTTCCCAGCCCCTTAGGGATGCTCATCCAACCCCTGCCCAGTAGAAGTTGCCACTTACGGCCACACCAGAGCAGGAGGAGGACACTCATCTGGGCTCCAACTTGGGGCTCCATCCTGAGTGGCCAGGTCAGTCTGGGCTCTCGAGAGGCTTGGGCAGGACAGGGAATAATAAGCCCTGTGGGCCGTAGGGATGACCTAGGGACAGTGGTCAATCTTGAACCCATGTGACAATGAGGTGGCCAGAGCAGGAGAAGGCCATGTGGGGACCTTGGAGGAGACATCTTGGCCCTAGTCTTTGCTCTGCTATGACACTGTGTAACCTTGTACTGCTTGTTGGGGCAGGGAGCGTGGACAAAGCCACACTCAGTTTGTGGGAATTTGAGGCCCCTGAAAGGAGGCAGCCAGACCTGCAGAAGCAGCAGCTGTGGATTTACTGGACACTCTGTCATTCACGGTTCTGAGTCTTGGGGAAGTCAGAGGCTGGGAACCAGCCCAGCCAGAGCTTCCTCAGCAGCTGGGGGACCCAGCCCTCAGGCGTTTCTTCCTTGATGTCCACCTCAGAGGCCTCTAAAAAGCACAAACAGGCAAGCCCAGTGGGTCCACTTCTGGAAGGAACCTTTCCCCAGGGCCAGGGCACCCTCTGTACCAGGGGAGCAGGGCAGCATTGATAAAAGGCTAGGGTATTCCTCCAGCACAAGGGGAGTGGTCCCCGAGTCCTGCCAAACCAGGAAGGAGCCAAGGGGGCTCATTCAGGGAAGATAAGGCATCTGGCTACCTGGGTTTCTTCCCTCCCCTCCCTGGGGCAGGAGAGTCTGAGAGGAGCTGGGCTATCTGTGACCTCTGCAGGGTCACTGAGATTAGGGAGGAGGGCAGCCCTGCTACAGCAGGCTGCGGTCAGTTGTCTTACCAGAAGTATATACAGCAATCTCCTTTCGGGCCTTTTTAGTTTCCTGGGAAGGAAGAAGGGGCGTGGTGGGGGCAAGGTTCTACATTGTGCAGATGGGGAAACTGAAGCCGCACTTAACAAGAAGTCGGGGGAGGCCAGGATTCAGAGCCACTCCGCTTACACATGTCTGCTCCTCTCAGCTCCACACAGAGCTGTTCCTCCACTGGGATAGCAGTTTGGCCCAGTCATCTTGGGGGTGCCCCAGCACCCCCCACCACTGCCCTCCTTCCCCATGGCCTCTCCACCCTGCAGCGCCCTGGGGCTTCTCAGTAAGAGCCATGCTGGGATGTCCCAGTTGAGGCAGGGGCTTCCTTACCTCCCCTCCTGGAGGCACTGACACAGCCTCCTCCTCAGCCACCTCCTGCCCAGCTGGAATTGGGCTGGCCGCTTCCTCCCCTGGGGATCTCACTTCGCCCTCATCCTGAGACAAGACATCCGTCTCCTCCTTGGGGGCAGCATCATTTGGCCCTCCCGTTGTCTTGGGGGTCATGGCCTGCAGGGAGGGTCAGGAGGGCAGAAAAAGGCAGAAGGGCCCTCTGCTCACCTAACCCCTCCCCATCCTCCACACTTGGAGTGTGTATAGTTCTTTATTTTCAACAGATTTCCCTCCCTTCTCAGCTTGGGCCGTGGTAGGGCTGTGAGTTTCCTAGAGGGGCCCTGCCACTCTGCCGGGGACTCCTGGCTGTGAGCTCATGGAGCCAGCAGGAGAGAGCCCCAGCCCTGGGCCCTTCCGAGCAGGCCTCACTTACCTCGGAGTCTTGCTTCTTCCCATTCTTGACTCTGTGTCTCTGCGTAGGGAAATGGGACGTGACATACAGCTCTGAGTGTGTGGGAGTCGGGCCCATCTTCTTACTGTGTGTGCCTCCCAAGGGTGCCCAGGACAGCCACCCTACGCCAGGGGAAGAGAGGTCCCCAGCCCTTACCCACCTGGGTAGTCACAGGATAGCACTTATCCATCTGCCCCCACACTGGCCTTAAGGTCTCCCCTATGGGCTGCACAACAAAGAGAGAAAGGAGAGAGGGAAGGTGAAGTGACATCTTAAGTGCTCAGCGATGCACTAGTCTCCACAGTCAATGCCTGCTGCACAGAGACTCAAAGACTACAAACCAACAATAATTGATGTCTTCAGGAAGATAAAACTTTGCATTTATGAAACAAGAGTAGGCTCTGTTCAAAGAGCAATCTCTAAGTCTTTTGTGTGTTGGGGGGCAGTAATTAGTTTTGTTTATGTTTTTATTTATTTTAATGGAGATACTGGGGATTGAACCCAGGACCTCATGCATGCTAAGCACAAGCTCTACCACTGAGCTATACCCTCCCCCCCTGAATTCTTTAAAAACAAAAATATGATCATGGGAATTAAAAATCCAATCAAAGTGTAGAAGATAAAGTTGAAAAAAGCATTCCCCAGAAAGAACAGAGAGAAGAGGTCAGGAGCTCCCACAGCGAAATCAGAAGGAAGAGAGTCAACACTTGAAGTGGCAGGGGGAGAGACCAAGTAAGTATGTGAGCTTTTTAAGACAGTTTCCCAAAGACGAGGGACATGAGTTTCCAGAAAAGAAGGAATCACCAAGTGTCCAGGACAACGGATGAAGGAGACCCACCCCAGATTATGTCATTAATAGATTTCAAAACACTGAGGATGAAGAGAAGAACCTAAAAACTTCCAGAAACACACAGAAAAAAGTCTGTTTTAGGAATTCGACTTTCATCAACACCAATCTTTGAGGTCAGAAAACAATGAGGATCTTCAAAATCTGTGAGAAAATTATTTCTAGTCTAGAATTCTAACCTAGCCAAACTCTTAGCTAAGTATGAAGACCTTTTCAGACATACTACCTCAAGACAACCCCTCAGGAAGGAACCAGAGGTTATGCTCCACCGAAAGAGAGAGTAACACGGGCTCCCACACGTAACAAAAGTGAAGCGTCCTCCAGAATGACAGCGAAGGGAGGCCCCAGCTGCGCAGCAGGCCTCAAGGGCATCCTGTCCAGATGGAAACAGGATGGAGGGCTCCATGAGGTAATGTCTCCAGGAAAATGATCATATTGATAAACAGCCTAATTTGTCTAATTGTATTGCAAGGAAATTTTTTTTTTGTTAGAGAGCTTGGGTGAATTAATTATAGGTACAGAGAAAACTAAAAACAATTTTAAAGAGGAAAAACCAAAATTATACACAACTATGGTATGCTACATGATTCAGCTAGGAATATTATTTATATAGTCTAAAAATTACAATATACACCTATTAGAATGGCTTTTTTTTTTAAGGCAAATACTGGAAATGATGTAGAACAAGTGGAACCTCTCATCCATTGCTGGTGAGAATGCAGAATGGGTACCAGACACTTTGGGAAAGCTTGACAGTTTCCTACAAAACCAAATATACACTTCCCACATGGCCCAACAACCCCACTGCGAGGAATTTGCCTAAGTGAAAGGAAAGCCTACTTTCACATAAAACTTGTACAGGAATATTTATAGTGGTTTTATCTGTAATTGTCAAAAACTGGAAACAATCTAAGTGTCTCAACTGGTGAATGGACAAACCATGGAACATCTACACAGTGGACAACTACTCAGCAATAAGAAGGAACAAACCACTGCTGCACACAGCTACTGGGTGGACCTCAAATGCACTGTGCTGAGTGAAAGAAACAAGACTCAAAAGACCACATATATTGGATGTTTCCATTTATATGACAGTTCTGCAAAGGCAAAACTACAGGAACAGAAAACTGTCCACTGGATGTCAGGGGCTGGGAGTGGGGGAAGAGTTGACTACAAGTGAGTATGGGGGAGTTTTTTGAAATGATGGAGCCGTTCTGCATCTTGGTTGTGGTGGCAGTTACACAACTGTATACTTTGTCAAAACTCATAGAACTGTACACTAAAAAAGGATGAATTTTAATCTATATAAATAATACCTTAATTTTTAAAAAAGTGAATAAAAAGAGACCACTCTAGGGGAGGGGCTTAAAAGCCAAAATGATATAAAAATCAGGAAAAAAGCAATATGATATGTAAATTTTTTTCACAATTGAAAATGTCATTACTCAGATTAAAACATTTACAGTGCCAAAAATTAGGCTGTAACTATGCTGGAAGGCTGGAGAGAGATGAAATGTGTGTTGGCAATAAGTGTGCACTTGTTAGAAAGCTAAATCCTCATCTTCCATTGTAGGAATTCACTGGATAATGTTTAAATCTGAAAAATCAAGACAAATAAGGATAAGCTTTCTACTTAGAACCATAGGGGCAAAACCAAAGGCTATGACTAGAAAGGCTGGAAGCTGGAAAGGTGGTGAGAATCGTGGATGGAGATGGTTGGTGTAAAATGCATCTAGTTTTTTGTTTCAAGTCTTAAAACTTTGACTCATCAAACTATATGGATACCTTTGGAGACAATAAAACTTTTTAAGATGGAAATTTGGTGTATATATATATATACACATATATTTTAAAGGAATCAACATTGGACTCAGTGATCCCCAAGGCACCTGCCAACATGGGCCTCGTTAGGGGCTTTCCAATCTCTGAATACACTCCCTAAATGTGTAGCGCACACTTCTCAGTGTTGCTCAGTCACAGATAACCTTGTCCCCATGAAAATCCCCTCTTCCCAACAGCACTAGGCAGAGAGCAGAAGGCCTCCAGAGACCAGGTATGTAGTTCTGTCCTGTCACCTTGGGCATCCTGGGTCAAGTCACTGTCCGTCTGGGAGCCTAAGATTCCTCATCTACAAAGTGGGAGCTTCTGAGTTGCTGTGAGGTTTAAACGGCGTAATAGATGGGCAACACCTAATCTAGCACATGGCCCTCAGTGAGCATCCAGCATCCATTTGTGTTTTCCTCACAGAGGGCTGGGAGTAGGGGCTTCTGCCACAGGTTCTCGAACCTGGCACATGAAAGAGGGTATGTAACCCCAGGCAAGTATCCTGCTCACCACCACCCCATTCACATATGAGTACAGAACCACATTTCAGGGCTACTCATACCCGTTAGGGGTTATATGTTCCTTAAGGTTTGTCTGGGTCACTGCCACAGAGCCCTGAAGTTACCATATAGCCAGCCTGTGAGGGGCAGGGCCTCCTTGACAGAACACACACACACACACACACACACACACACACACACACACACACACGCAGTTGGTTGAACATTTGAGGTCAAATAACATGACCTCTATTTGGGCTACAGTGAGATAGTCCCAGCCTCCTGACCCTGACAGAGGTCCCTACCTGTGATGAGCCCCCAGCAATCTCATGGTCAGGGTCTGCTTTCCCCAGAGACCCCTGAAAATAGTAGTACACCACTCCTGCAAGTAGGTGAAAAAAGACTAGTTAAAACATTTAGAAGAGTGATGCAGTTATTTTTAAATGTCAGTATTTACAATATGCCAGAAATCATATCCTTTAAAACTATTTAAATGTGTGATGAAAGATACTAGGTATTAACTTAAAATGTGTGAGGGGGTAGTTTTTCAAAAGATATGCAAGCAAGTTGCAGATCATGCTGTGGGACATTATTAGGTTGTATGGGGTTTTCTGGTTTCTCTGTGGGTGTTTGGGGGAGGATGCAGGGGGTTTAGAGTGAGACATGAGTTCAAATCCCAGTTTCACTATGAAAGTGCAGAGGGAAGAAAGGGAGAAATAAGGCCAGCCGTGGCTCCGAGCAGCGTGGCCAGCCCTGGGCAGCCAGGTACATGGCAGTTTCAGGAGGCCTCTGGGAATCCTGGTGGGGAGCAGCAGACTGGGGTGGCTCTGAGAAGAGAACTTGTTCACTGAGTCCTGCCATCATCCCCAACTCACCCCAGCACCCAGGCCCTTACCTGCAAGGATGAAGATTTGTACTACATACAGGAACTTGTAGAGCCTGGAAGGAAAGCAGAGCTGAGTGTGAGGCTGGGGTCTCTTGTGCCCTCACCAGTGGGTGCTGGTTTTCTTCCCAGTCCAAGCCCCAAGACCTACTCTTCCAGGGAAGGTCCAATCAATACTTGTGGATGAATAAATCCATCAGCTGTAATGGGGCTCAGCCTGGGCTCCCTGCTGACTAGCCGGCATGACTCTGTGCCTCTGCCTACTTAGAAAGTCAGACGTGGAGCATGGAGCCACAAGAACCCCTGCTCCCCTCCTTTCTCCTCTCCTTCTTTACTTGTTTATATAGGTCCATCTTGCCTCTCCAGCCAGAAGGCAGGGACTCAGCCTTGGCTGGGCATTCACAGTTGTTTATTCAAGTGCTGGATTAGCTCTTCTCCCCACAGCCCTCCAAAGCCCTCTCTACTCTGGACTGACAGATCCCACAACCTGGATTAGAAATAATATTCCATTGTCCATCCTGTTCTTTTAGGACCCCTCCCTTGGGACAAACAGAGCATTTTTGCACTGCTAAGATGATGGCTCCCTGCCTACACACATACACACATACAAAAGCACATCCCACCTGTCAGAACCAGGCCCTCCACTCTGACCCTAAGTCCCAGAGACACTATAACACTCAGGGAAAGGGGAATATAGAATCCTATTTTCCCTTCCTCGTGAGACCAAGTTGGGGGGTTCCCTTTCCTGATCTTTCAGGGCATGGCAACAGGGCCCACCTAAACTTTACCTCTCTCTCTGGCAGCACATACCAAGCACCATTTTCAGTCTAAGAAGAAAAGATAGGCAGCAGTCAGTGCATCACACAGGCCCAGGATCCTGGTGTTCCTTTACCCTGTGGCTTGCAGGGAGACTGCAGTGGGCTAGAGGCAGTTAGGGGAACGGCAGGACCTCCACCAGCAAGGTTCATCCAGGGGAAAGCCTGCTGGTCACAGCAGGAGGCCAAACTCAGGATGGAGTGGGCTAGCACTAGGAGCTTAGAAAATGCTCGGGAATTTCTCCCAAGACCTCAGAGCCCCAGACAAAAGCTGTTTCAATGTCCTCAGAGTTGGAAAGGTAGGTCCTGGGGAATCAGGATGGAAAAGGGGGGGTGGGGTTGAGAGTGGATTAAGGAAAAAGGTAGAGTTCTATTGAATATTTGGTGCAAAATGACCCCAGGTGTAGGCGGCTAAGTATAATAGTAAATAAAAACAATTAAAAACTACCAACAATTTAAAGCATTTTCCAGGTTATGCAGCGTTTTTGGGATCATCTTGGGAGCACCGGGAGGAGACTCCCTGGCCTCCGCAAAAGGGCCCTGTCTAGAGGCCTGCCTTCAGTGTTGAGCTGCGTATGAACAGACACACTGTGAAGCCACGGTCCCGGGGGGAGATGGCCCTCAGTGTGGCCTCGTAAGGCTCCGTCTCCCAAGTGAGTTCCCTGTTCTCCACAGAGACGATTTCAGAATCTCTCTTTAAACCTCTAACCCCTCTTCTGCCTCCCTCACTTTTGGCAGGAACACAGGTACCATCAGATGCACGTTCCCTAGACTTTCTGCTACCAAACTCACCCATCCTCTGCTTCTCACAGGTCATTTCCTCTTCAGGGGAGGAGGCTGTGACCCTTCTCTGGGGCCATCCCCCTCCTGTGCCCCATCCACCCAGATTCTCCAACCGGGGTATCTGGGGGTCTCCTCCCTCACTTGTATATTCAGCCGTCCCTTCTCTTGTGGCTCCTCCTCATCAGCATTTGAACACATTACCCATGTCTTCCATTAAAAGAAAAAGGCTTCTCCCTTGAACTCATATCCCTTCTCCAGATACCATTCTAATGGTCCCCTACCCTGCACACCAGTCTCCTTGAGAGAGCTGTCCAGGGTATCTGTCTTCACTCCACTCCACCTCTCCGTCACTCCACAACCCACTTCAATCTGTTTCTGTCCCCCTCAAACTTGGAAATCTCTCTCACCAGGTCGCCAATATCCTCCCTGTCACCAAATCCAAGGGGCCTTTTTCAGGCCTCAGCTCACTGCATCTCTCTGCAGGACACCCTTCACATCGACTCACCTTCCCTGAGAATACTGCCAGCAACATGTTCAACAGTAAGCTTTTTAGTCACCTGTAACTGGGTGTGAGCGGAGTCATCAGGTTTTTTCTGAGAGAAGGTTTTGAGTGAGAGAAGAAGAGGAGGAAAGGGGAACACTAAGCAGGAGGGATACAGAAAAGGTGGCTAAGAGTCGCAAAGACAAATTTCACCTGCTTGGGTGGTTTACTGAGGGCAGCCTTTTGAAACTGCTTACCAAATCTGCCAACCTTGATGATCTGAGCAGTTTGCAGTACACAGGCAGTATTCACCTTCCCTCAGACTCCAGGACTGAGACTGAGAAGGGCACAGGAGCCCAGCTAAGTCTGGGAGTCCAATCACAGACCCTCCCTTCCACAAGCTGTGTGGTGTCTGTGTGTGACATCATGTCTTAGGGGGCTTTATGACAGGACAACCTCTCCTACCTTGACAGAGTAGTATGTCATTGCCACAGGGTGGTTTTAAATCCCCGTGTCAGAGGCAGCACCTTTGTAGTATCTCTTCAGTTCCATTCAATGCCATGAATTCTGCTTGAGCACCTACAATGTGCCAAAATCTACGCAAATTCCGGTAGGGACACAAAGACACAAAGGTGTGTAAGACTCAGTCTTGTCACATAACACAATACTCTTATTTTTCAAATCAAAAACAAGAACACAGCCTGACTATAAGTGTCATCCATTCGTCCATTCATTCAACCAGTGTCTGCTGAACTTATATTTCGGGCCAGGAATAATGCTGAGAGGATAGAAAGGTAAACAGGACGCAGAGATGGCCCTTAAGGAGCTTGAAGACATCAAATAGACAGCTTCTGATTCAAGACAATAACTTCTATACCCTCCCCAAAAAACTATGAATGTAACAAAATAATAATTACAAAACTATGGTGGTTAAAACTGAGGAATGCCTTAGTTTCACAAACACATAAAATATTTACCAAGATGGATCATATTCTCAACCATAAAACAAGCCTCAATAATTTAAAAGATTAAAGTCATTTAAAGTATGTTCTTTGACCACATGGAATCAAAATAGAAATCAGTAACAGAAAGATCCCTGAGAAATCTCCAAATATTTGGAAACTAAACAACACACCTTTACATAATATATGGGTGAAATAATCAAAAGGAAAGAAAGTATTTTGAACTAAATGAAAAGAAAAAAAATCTCAAAATTTGTGGGATGCAGCTAAAACAGTACATAGAAGGAAATTTACAAACTAAAACATCTATATGAGAAAATAAGAAATGTCTCAAATCAAGGACCTCAGTTTCTACTTTAAGAAACTAGAAATGGAGAAGCAAATAAAAGCCAAAGTAAGCACAAGAAGGGAAATTTTAAAATTCAAAGTGGAAAGAAATGAGGTAGGAAACAGAAAAATAGAAAAAATCAATAAAACGAAAAGAGCAACAGAATGTACAATCTTCTAGATAGAATAGATCAGGAAAAAATAAATAAAATGCCAATGTTCAACATCAAGAATGGTAAAGGTGATACTGATGCAGATTCTATAGATACTAAAATGATCATAAGAGAACATTATGAACAATGAGATGCCACTAACTTTGACAATGTAGATGAAACAGACAAAATCTTAAAAAAAAAAAAAAAAGCCCAGTACCAAAGCACATGCAAGAAGAAATATACAACCTGAATCATTCTGTATCTGTTAAAGACATTGAACTTATTTAACTTCCCCACAAAGAAAACTTCAGTTCCACATGGCTTCACTAATAAATTCTATCAAACTTTTAAGGAAGAAATAATATCAATTCTATATAAACTCTTCCAGAAAAATAGGAGGAAATATTTCCCATCTCATTCTATGAGGGCAGAATTATCTGATATCAAAACCAGACAAAGATGACATAAGAAAACTACAAAACAACTTCTTTCATAAATATAGATGCAAATATTATTAACAAAATCTTATTAAACTGAAACCAACAATACATAAAAAGGATAATACACCATTACCAAAGGAGTTTACTTTCAGGAATGTAAGGTTGGTTCAACATTCAAAAACCAACCATTATAACTCACCATACTAGTAGACTAAAAAAAAAATCATGTGGTTATCTCAACAGATACATAAATAACATTTAACAAAATCAACATTTGTTCCTGAAAACAACCTCCCAGAAATCTAGAAGTAGTTGGAACATCCTCAACCTGATGAAGGACATCTACGAAAAACTTAGAGCTAACAACATACCTGATGGTAAAATACTGAATGTTTTCCCCTTAAATTCAGGAATAAGGCAAGGATATCTGCCCCTGTTGCTTCTATACAACATTGTCCTGGAAGTTTTAGACAATGAACTAAGTTGAGAAATAGAAGTAACTGCCCCTTACTCTATCAGTAAACCTACAACACTCCTGAATATGGCAATGATGTCAGTGAAAAAGTGTAAGATCAGACTTCCCTTCCCATGCCTAATCTAGTCCAAAAATCAACCTAACATTTGAAAATCTGATTTATTATCACTTGTCAATTTTTCTCCTGAAGTCAAATTGTACCCTTTGAGTAACAGAGTTCTAGAATCAGAGCCTCATGACTGCAATGATTCAGCCCTTTACATATATCACTTATATTATTTGTGTTAATTTCTTAAGAGAGCTGTAACATTTTCCCCATCAATTTCAGCTGCAAACTGCAAATGAGACAAAACCCTTTCACTTGCATATATATCATAATGTTGCTCACTGATTATACTAATATTTTTCAAATTTGATAATCACAATTAGTCATTAAATGATGATCACTTTTTTCAATGAATTACAAAGATTAAAATTTTAAAAATAAAAGAGAGAAGTAAAAGGCAACCAGATTAGAAAGGAAGAAGTAAAACTGTCTTATTTTGAAGACAACATGATTGTGTGTAAAATCCTACAGGATCATCCAAAAAGCTACTAGATATAGCAAGGTGAAGGATACAAGATCAATATATAAAAATCAATTATATTTTCTGTGAACCTAAAACTGCTCTAAAAATTGTATTAAAAAATCAATTGTATTTCTATAAAATAGCAGTGAACAATTCAGCATTGAAATTTTAAAAACACTACTTATAATAGCATCAAAAATATGAAATACTCTGACAAAATGTGTGTAAAATCTGTACACTAAAGAGATTTCTGGTCAAGACAGTGGAGTGGTAGGACCACGAGACTGCCTCTCTTCTTGAGTACAACAAAACCATAACTGAATGCTAAACAACCATTGAAAAAAGACTGGAACCTAGCAAAGATCTTCTGCAAATGGAGTCATAAGGAACCACAGCAGGACGGTAGGAGGGGCGTGCTTACGATATAATTGGGCCCCATATCTCTCGGGTGGGCGACCCGCAAGCTGGAGGTTTGTTAAGTCACAGAGGCCCTCACACAGGACTGAGAACTCTAAGCCCCACGTCAGTCTCCCCAGCTCGGTCTCAGCATTGGAAGAGAAGGAGACCCCAGGATACCTGGTTTTGAAGGACAGGGGAGCTTGGCTCTGGGACCCTCACAGGACTAGGGGAAATGGAGACTCCACTGGCTCGGGAAGCATACACGGAAACTCATGTGCACCAGGTCCAAGGGCAGAGGCAGTGATTTCATAGGAACCTGGGCCAGACCTGCCTGCTGGATTTGGAGAGTCTCCTGGGGACGTGGGGTAAGGCTTTGGCTCACTCAAGAGACATAAAAGCCGGTGGCAGACATTTAGGGAGTGCTAATCTACCTGAGCTTTCCTGGAGGCTGACATCTTGTTTGGATCATTAGCACCAAGACCTAGACCCACCCAACGGCCTGTAGGGAAGCCTCAGGCCAAACAACATACAGGGTGGGAACACAGCCTCACTCATCAGCAGACTTCCTAAGCCACAAAGACCTCTAGACACAGCCCTACCCACAAGAGGTTCAGGACCAAGCTTCAACCAGCAGTGGGCAGGCACTGTCTCCTCCTGCCAGGAAACCAGCATATGCCTCTAGTTCAGCTTCATCCACCAGGGGGCAGATACAAGAAATAAGAAAACAATAATCCCAAAGCCTGTGGAAGGAATCCACAAACACAGATAGACGATATGAGGCCAAGGCAGAAGATAAAATCCCAGAAGAAGAAATAAATGATGAGGAAATAGGCAATTTATCTGAGAAAGAGTTTAAAGTAATGATGGCCAAGATGTTCAGAGAACTCAAGAGAAGTACAGATGCACAGAGCGAAGTTTTTAGCAAAGAGCTGGAAAATATAAAGAATACCCAAACAGAGTTGAAGAATAAAATCACTGAAGTGAATAATACACCAGAGGAACCAAGAATAGACTAAATGAGGCAGAAGAAGGGATCAGTGAGCTAAAAGACAGATTAGTGGAAATCACTACTTCAGAACAGAAAAAAGAATGAAAAGAAATGAGGATAGGTTAAGAGAACTTTGGGACAGCATGAAGCGTGCTGATATTTGCATTACAGAGGTCCCAGGAAGAGAAGAGAGAGAGAAAAGACCTGAGAAAATTTTTGGAGAGATAATCACTGAAAACTTCCCCAACTTGGAAAACGGAACAGTCAAACAAGTCCAGGAAGCACAGAGAGGACCACACAGAATCAACACAAAGAGGAACACACCAAGGCACATCATCATCAAATTGACAACAAGAATAAGGAGAAAATATTAAAATCAGAGAGAGAAAAGCAATAAATAACATACAAGGGAACTCCCATATGGTTATCAGATGATTTTTCAGTAGAAACTCTACAGGCCAGAGGGAGTGGCACAATATACTTAAAGTGATGAAAGCGGAAAACTTACAACCAAGAATACTCTATCCAGCAAGGCTCTTGTTCAGAATTGACGGAGAAATCAAAAGCTTCACAGATAAACAAAAGCTAAAAGATTTCAGCACCATCAAACCAGCTTTACAACAAATGTTAAAGGACCTTCTCTAGTCATCAAACTATAAAAAAAGAGAACAAAAAGAAGAAAGAGAAAAGAAAAGAGAGACCTACAAAAGATTGCTTTGGCTGTTCAGGGTCTTTTGTGGTTCCTTATAAATTTTGGAGTTGTTTGTTCTAGTTCTGCGAGGAATGTCATGAGTATTTCGATGGGAGTTGCGTTGGATCTGTGGATTGCTTTGGGTAGTGTGGCCATTTTGATAGTGTTGATTCTTCCAATCCAGGAACACAACAAATCTTTCCATTTCTTTGTGACATTTTGGTTTTTGGAGTATAGGTAATCGCCTTTGTTAAGTTTATTTCTCGGTATTTTGTTGTTTTTGATGTAATGGAAATGTCTCTGCCAGTTATAAAATTCTGGTTTTTGAAGTGAATAAAAAAAAAAAAAGAATGAAGGGCTGCAAATGGCAAAATATCCTTCTTTATTATGGGTGAATTGTATTCATACACACACACACACACTGCATCTTCATTTTCTATTCAACTATTAATGTGCACTTAGGATGCGTCCATATCTTGGCAATTATAAATAATGTTGCTGTTAATAGCAGGCTGTATGTATCTTCTTGAATTCATTCTTATTTTGTGGTTGGCTTTATTCCTTTGACAACTATGTAAGTTTGAAAAGCTAAAGCTCTAAACATCCTTAGAAACAATGAATAGTACATATATGTAAATTTAAAAATATATGTGCAGTAAAAAAAAAGATCTATCAAGCTATGAAAGACATGGAAGAAACTTAAAAAGACATATTACTAAATGAAAGAAGCCAGTCTGAAAAGGCTACAAACTGTACGATTCCAACCAAATGACATTCTGGAAAAGGCACACCTACAGAAACAATAAAAAGATCATGGTTTTTAGGGGTTTGGGGATAGGGAGGTAGGGAGGAATGAATAGATGGAGCACAAGGGATTTTTAGAGCAATGAAATTATTCTCTATGATACTATAGTGATGGCTACATGTCATTACGCATTTGTCAAAACCCATAGAATGTACAACATCAAGAGTGAACCCTAATGTAAACTATGGACTTTGGTTGATAATAACGTGCCCATGTTGGTTCATCGATTGTACCAGATATGCACACTGATGAGGGATGTTGAGGGTAGGGGAGTGTATATGTGTGGGTGGGGAGGGCTATGTGCAAACTCTCTGTATTTTCTGTTCAATTCTTCTGTGAACCTGAAACTGCTAAAGTCTATTTAAAAAAAATCTGTACACTAAAAACTACAAAACACTGTTGAGAGAAACTAAAGACCTAAATAAATGAAGAGATATACAATGGTCATGAATCAGAAGATTCAGAATTATTAAGATGTCAATTCCACCCTCAAATTGATCTACAGATTCAAAGAAATTGCATTTTAAAATTTCAGCAAAATTTTTTGGCTGTTGAAATTGATATGCTGTTTCTCAAGTTCATATGGAAGTGCAAAGCACCTACAATAGCCAAACAATTTTGAAAAAATAAAGTTGGACAGTAATCAAGACAGTATGAGATTGTTGATGTCAAGATAGATGGAACAGAATAGAGTCTAGACATATATTGTCAATTGATTTTAGACAAAGGTGCAAATGCAATTTAGTGGAGGAAATACAGTATTTTCAATAAATGGTCCTAGAACAATTGGGTATTCATATAAAAAATGAACCTTGATTCACATCTCACACTATATACAAAAATTGACTCAAAATTGATCACAGAACTAGATCTAAAACCTAAAATTCCAGAGAAAATCTAACTTGAAAAGATGCATGCATCTCAGTGTTCACAGCAGCACTATTTACAATAGCCAAGACCTGGGAGCAACCTAAATGTCCACTGACAGATCAATGGTAAAGAAGATGTCACACACACACACACACACACACACGAATATTACTCAGCCATAAAAAAGACTGAAATAGTGCCATTTGCAGCAACATGGCTGGAACTAGAGATTATCATTTTAAGTGAAATATGTCAGACAGAGAAAGACAATTATCATATAACACCTATACATGGAATCTAAAAAAAAATGACACAAATGAACTTATTTATACACCAGAAACAGAGTCACAGACATAGAAGACAAACTATAGTTACCAAAGGGGAAAGGAGACAAAGGGAGGGATATATTAAGAGTTTGGGATTAACATATACACACTACTATATGTAAAACAGATTATCAACAAAGACCTATTGTATAGCACAGGGAATTCAATATCTTGTCATTATCTATAACAGTAAAGAATCTGAAAAAGAATGTGTATATATATTCCTACACACATATATGTACAATTTTTAAATCCTAAAATTATTAAACTTCCAGAAGAAAACATAGAAAATCCATTGACTAGGCAAAGATTTCTCAATATACCACCCAAATCATGATCCATAACCAAAAAAACCTGATAAATTGGCCTTCATCAAAAGAAAAAAATCTGCTCCTCTGAACACTGTTCAGAGAATAGAAAGGGAAGCCACAGACTAGGAGAAAATATTTACAAATTGTATGTCTAATAAAGAACTTTTTGTCTAGAATTTTAAAGTACCTTCAAATTTCAAAATTAATTAAGTAAATAATTAATTATTTAATTGGACAAAAGATCTGAACAGATACTTCACAAAAGAAGATAGACAGCAAACAAGTATATGAAAAGACCTTCAACATTATTGGTCATTAGGGAAATGCAAATTAAAACCGTAGTAAGATAACACTACACACCTGTTAGACTATCTCAAATCAGGAAGACTAATCATACCAAATATTGACGAGAAATGGAATAACTGAAACTCTCAACCACTGCTGATGGGAATATAAAATGATACAAGTACTTTTTGGAGTTCAGAAGTTTCTTTAAAAATAAAAACATACACCTACGATATCACATAGCCATTTCACTCTAGATATTTACTCAAGAAAGAAAGCATATTCCATACAAAGACTTGCACACAAATATTCGTAACAACTTTATCTGTAACAGACCCAAACTGGAAACACTCCAAATGTCCATGAGCCAGTAAATAAATAAACAAGTTGTGGTATATCTACATAATGGAATATACTCAGCAGTAAAAGAAATGAACTATTGATATCTGTAACAGTAGGGATGAATCTGAATTTTTTTCTGAGTGAAAGAAGTCAAAGAAGAATACATACTATATGATAATATAAAACTTTACAAAATGTAAATAAATTTCAGTGACAGAAAGTGTATCAGTGGTTGCCTGGGAATGGGGGTGCAGACAGGGAGAGATGAGATGAAGAGATTACAAAAGTGTATGAGAAAGCTTTTGGGGTGATAGAGATGCTCATTCTCTTAACTGTGGTGACGGTTTCACAGGTGTATAATACGTTAAAATATCAAATTATACACATTAAACATGTGCAGTTCATTATAAGTCAATTATATACCAATGAAGTTCTTTTTAAAAAAGAGTGAAGTTATATGAACTATTCTATTCTCTTTCTCTAGACCTTCAACATTTTAAATATCTCTAAACATTTTAACAGGTACTCATATAATCTCCCAACATAGAACATAGATATTTCTTTATAAGGATAAGAAACAAAGTCCACGAAAAGAATGGCTGTCCAAAAGAAGGAATTCAGCATGATTCAGAGCAATGGTCCCCTATGTAACAGTTACCCAAAAAATAGGAGAAAACTAGAAACATTCTATTTTATATTCTCAACAATGTTCAAGAAGACGTATCTATGAAAGAGCAGACAGTAATAAAAATTTCATCTGATATAGGGCAACAGCTAAATTTTAAAATGTAATAGAAGCAGTGAATAGCAAGTTGGATACTACAAACAACTGAATTAGTGAATTAAAAGAGAAACCCAGGAAATTTTTCCAGACTGCAGAAGCAAAAAGTAAAGAATAGAAATATTGAGCGAAAAGGTGAGAGATATGGAGATTCAAATGACTGAATTGAACAGACATATAATAAGAATACCAGGAGGAAACAAGTCGAGGGAGAAGAAACAAAATAAATAAAAGAAAAATGTTCCTTGAAATGAAAGAAGCCTTGACTCTTAAATCACATGCTTTTTAATTAATGAGGCAAAGGTAACATACAGGGTTCCATACACACACATATCCTGGTAAGATTTTTGAATGTTAAGAACTAAGAAAACATTAAGGCAGGAGAAGGAAAAAAAATAGGTTCTTATTCAAAAAAGAATAAAGAATCAGAATGGCATCAGAATTACTACATGAAATACTAAGTGTTAGAGGACAGTGGAGTAATGCTGTACAGAATTTTGAGGGAAAATGATTGTGACTCAAGAATTCTATGCTGAGCCAAGTCAGCTTTCAGTGTCAGGTCAACAGTAAGGTTTTCAGGACCTGCTAAGTCCAGACATCAGACTGCCACTCATGTACACTGCCTCTCTCTTCTACCTAAGCAACAGAGGTAAAAGAAAGTAGATCTCAGAATAAATCCATAGTAGTGCTGGAAAGCAAACAGGGGTGCCCTGCTGAACCAGAAGCCATAAGGAATCTCTCAAAAATGGAAGACAGGCAGCATAAGGTTGGCAGAGAAAATGAAAGCACAAAATACACGCAGGAGAACATCACTGTGAAAGGTGGAAGGTCTCTGAAAGTCTCTGTGCATCAAAGTGACAGATCTGGGGAGCAGGAAAGAAACCTGTCAGGATGATTGGTTGGGGGGATTCATGTGAAGCAAAAATGTGAAGCAAAATTGACTTTCTTTCCCCACCTGTGGCAAGCAGACAAAAACAGATGCTTCAATCACCAGGTGAGAGCCATGAATGTGAGAATCCTTGGCCAGAGAAGCGCTAGATGGCTGCTAACACCCAGCAGGAATGGGGAGCCGCAGTTCTCCAAAGTCTAACCACAAAGTACCCTACCTAGCAATGTCATGCCTTGACTCCACAGAGACTAATGGCACTCCACAGTAAATAAAATCATTCAAGGAGAATCCATCAGAGAATTTCAAAGACAGACTTGAGCATTTAGCCAGAAGTTGCCAAACATTTGAAGAAAATCAACACTAGAAAGAGACACCAAGCTATATAAGTTAAAAAAACTAATGACTAAGGAAAAGAGTTAATAGAGAAAATCAAAGGAGACTTTAAAGTAAGTATTATTAAAATCTTCAAAAAAGATAAAAGAAGACATGGTACCCATCAAACGTGACTTGTCTGTTAGGGAAGAGAAACAGCTATAATGGAAATAAAAACCGAGCTGGTGAAACGTTGGCTTCCCATTACACTTAGGCTTTTCAAAGACTTTCAGCCACAAGGGAGTAGTTGATACTGGATTTACCTTCCCACAATGAACAAACATAAAAGGGGACAAAATACATCTAACTACTTATATGCATGGAAAGCAACCAATGCAGGGCTGTCTTACATCCACCCAGGTTTACTCCTGAAGATATTTTCCTAAGTATGACCTGAAGCGGTGGAGCCAAGACAGAGAACAGAATTCTTACTGGGTATAGAAGGCAGAGACTGAAGTTTAGGGCTGCTAGTGCTACAAAGATCTGAAGGTCAGGGAACTGAAGAGGAAGGAACCATAGACAAGGAGTCTAAAAGGTCTGCATATAGATGTTCCTCAAGTACTGACCAACTGCCAGGTTGAGCAGATAAGATACCCTCGCACACAGCTTCTGGGAGCTGAGAGCTGGTGGAGAAATTCAGAGTCACACAGAGCTGGAGTGACACTGGAGACTGGGCCTGGCCAGAGTGAAGAGATCTTGGTGCATACCTCAGGCACTCAGTTAAGGCTCCAGAAAAGCATCACCCTAGGAATTAGGACTACTAGAAGTATGGGCAAAACTAAAATAGTTCCTATCGATTGAAGCCTAAATTCAAGCCTCAAAGCCTACCAAAACAAAACCTGATATTCCTTTAGAGAAAGTTAACAGAATCTACAACATATCCACGATGTCCAGCTTAAAATAAAAAGTTACTAAGCTCACAAAGAAGCAGGACAAATTAACTGATAATTAAGAGATAGTCAAAGAAGTTGATACATGGATAATCTAGACATTGGAGTTAGCAGAGGACTTTTAAAAATAGCTGTAATTAGTACGTTAAAGAAAATAGACAAAAAGGTAGACAAAACAGATGAAGAACTACAGTAATTCAACAGAGAATTAGAATCTGTAAAAAATCAAATAGACACTGTGGTAGGGCAACCACTAAGACAGTCCCTAATAATCTCCGCTTCCTAGTAATCATTTGAGTGTGACTTGGATTTATAGAATAAATTTGGTAGAAGTGAGATGTCACTTCCAAAATAAGTTTACAAAAAAGACTATATAGCGGGGGAGAGGGTATAGCTCAGTGGTAAAGTGCGCACAAGGTCCTGGGTTCAATCCCCAGTGCTTATATGTGTATGTATAGATACACATGTATACATGTATATACATTTATTCATACACACACACACACACACATATGTATACATATACATATGTATGTATACCTAACTACCTCCCCGCCCCCCAAAAAAGTCTGTGGCTTCCATCTTGACTATTTACTCTCACCCTCTGAATGCTTGCCATGGGAGAAAACAGTTGCCATACAATGAGGCAGCCCTGTGAAGAGGCCCATGAGTGGATACCACCTCACACTCTCTTCCCCAGCCCAGCTGAGCCCTCAGTGAGACCACAGTGCCAGGTGGCTGACTGCCACCTCCTGAGGGATCTTGAACCAGAGGAACACAAATAAGCCTATACTGGACTCCTAACAGGGCCCACAGGAAACTGTGAGATAATAAATGTTTGTTGTTTTTAGCTGATAAATTTTGAGGTAATTTGTTCATAGCAATAGATAAAATAGACATTCTAAACACAAAATACAAAGCGTGACATCAAGAACTCACTGGACCAAATGGTTTAATAGCAGACACAGCAGAAAACAGAAGTAGTGTGGGGAACAGGTACAATATGCTTTATGGGTAATAAATGCTCTGTTCCCTGAACGCCATCCAGAGGTCTTGTATTTCTCTTAGGGTCTGAATATACATACACATACTATGTGTAAAAAATGCTATGTTCCTGTTAGGAAGACTCAGTGGTATAAAAATATCATTTCTATGTTCAATTACAATCTATATTCAGTGTACTCTCAATCAGAATCCTGATGAGATTATGTTATTACTTTGCTTACTTTTTTATTTGGTTTACAGTTTTACTGAGAAATAATTGACATGCGTCATTGTATAATTTTCACACATACAGCATTACGGTTTGATTTACATACACTGTGAAATGATTACCACAGTAGGTTCAGCTAACATCCATCTTCTCATATAGATACAATAAAAAGAAAAAAGAGAAAGTTTTCTTCTTGTAATAAGAACTCTTAGAATTTACTCTCATGGACTTTCCTATGTATCACACAGCAGTGTTAGTGATAGTCATCATGTTATACGTTACATCCCTAGAACTTACTTATCTTAAAACTAGAAGGAGTTTTGACCTCCTTTTCTCTAATTCTCCCTCTCTCCTCCCTCCGCCTCTGGTAACCCCAAGTCTGATTTCTTTTTCTATGAATTTGGTCTTGTTGTTGTCATTTATTAGATTCCACATATAAATGAGATCATACAGTATTTGTCTTTCTCTGTATGACTTATTTTACTTAGCAAGGTCCATCCATGCTGTCGCAAATGTTAGGATTTCCTCATTTGTTATGATCGAATAATATTCCATTGTATACTTATGCCACAACTTCTTTATTCATTCTTCCATCAACGGATATTTAAGTTACTTCCACGTCTTGGCTATTGTAAATAATGCTGCTATGAACATAGGGATGCAGATATCTTTTCAAGTTAGTGTTTTTGTTTCCTTTGGATATATTCCCAGAAGTGGATTATATGGTAATTCCAATTCTTAATTTTTTAAGGCTCCTCCATAGTGTTTTGCATACTGGCTGTCTATTTCCCCTGCTGAAATGGTGTCAAAGGAAGCTAGATAAAAGAGAATGTTTAAGTAAGATCCAGGGTCTCTTAACATAATAGCCAAAACATCCAGGTTTCAATTAAAAATCACTCATCATACCAAAAACAAGGAACATCTTAAACTGAATGAAAAAAGACCACTAGGTGCCAACAACAAGATGACAGAGATGGCAGAATTATCTGACAAAGATTTTAAAGCAGCCATCATATCTTTACACTAACAATGAAATATCAGTAAAGGAAAGTAAAGAAATAATCTCTTTTAAAATTGCATCCAAGAAAATAAAATAATTAGGAATAAATCTGACCAAGGAAGTGAAACACCTTCTCTGTGGAGAACTACAAAACATTGACTAAGGAAATTACAGATGACTTAAAGAAATGGAAAGATATTCCATATTCTCAGAATGGAAGAATTAATTAAAATGGCCATACCACCCAAAGCAATCTAGGTTTAATGTGATCCCTACCAAATTACCCAGGACGTTTTTCACAGAACTAGAACAAATAATCCTAAAATTTATATAAAATCACAAAAGACCCAGAATTGCCAAAGCAACACTGAAGAAAAAGAATGAAGCTGGAGAAATAACCCTCCCAGACTTCAGACAATACTACAGAGCTAGAGTAATCAAAACAGCTTGGTGTTGGAACAAAAACAGACATATGGATCAATGGAAAAGAATAGAGAGCCCAGAAATAAACCCACAAATTTTTGATCAATTAATCTTTGACAAAGGAGGTAAGAACGTACAATGAAGTAAAGACAGTCTCTTCAGCAAACGGTGTTGGGAAAACTGGACAGCTGCATGTAAATCAATGAAGTTAGACTACTCCCTCACATCATACACAAAAATAAACTCAAAATGGCTTAAAGACTTAAACTTAAGACAAGACATTATAAACCTCTTAGAAGAAAACATAGGCAAAACCTTATCCGACATAAATCTCGCAAAGTTCTCGTAGGGCAGTCTACGCAGGCAATACAAATAAAAACAAAAATAAACAAATGGGACCTAATTAAACTTACAAGCTTTTGTACAGCAAAGGAAAACAAAAAGACAACCTATGGAATGGGAGAAAATACTTGTAAAAGATGAGACTGACTGTTGTATAAATTCTTTACATATTTTAGATATTAAGCCCTTGTCAAATGTATGATTTGCAAATATCTTCTCCTATTCAGTAGGCTGGCTTTTCACTTTGATTATGGTTTCCACTGCTGTCCAAAAGGTTTTTTTTTTTTTTATTCTTTCTTTTTTTAATCGAAATACAGTTGATTTACAATATTGTGTTAGTTTCAGGTGTACAGCAAAGTGATTTGGTTATTCTTTTCCATTATAGTTTATTATAAGAAACTTTTTAGTTTGATGTAGTCCCATTTGTTTATTTTTGCTTTTGTTTTCCTTGCCTTTGGAGTTAGATCAATAAATATATAGCTAAGATTGATGTCCAGGAGTTAACCACTCTGTTTTCTTATGGAAATGTTATGATTTCAGGTCTTACGTTCAATTCTTTAATCCATTTTGAGTTAATTTTTGTGCATAGTGTAAGACTGTGATCTAATTTCATTCTTTTGCATGTGGCTGTCCAGTTTTCCCAACACCATTTATTGAAGAGACTGCACTTTCTCCACTGTATGTTCTTGGTTCTTTTGTTGTTAATTAATTGTTCATATTATACGTGGGTTTATTTCTGGGTACTTTCTCCACTGTATGTTCTTGGTTCTTTTGTTGTTAATTAATTGTTTATATTATACATGGGTTTATTTCTGGGCTCTCAATTCTGTTTCATTGATCTGTGTGTCTGTTTTTTGTGCCAATACCATACTGTTTTGATTATTACAGCTTTCAACTGAATTTTGATAAAGGTGCAAATGCAATTCAATGGAGAAAAGCTGGCGTTTCAACAAATGGTTCTACAGTAATCCACCCATAGGCAAAAACAAAACAAAACAAAACAAAATCTCCGTCTAAACCTAACACCTTATATGAAAATTAACTCAAAATGGACCATGTCTTAAATGTAAAACATAAAACTCTCAGGGAAAAAATCATAGATCTTCTCAACCTAGGGCTAGGATTCCTAAGTTTTACACCAAAAGCACAATCCATAAAAGGAAAATAAATTATAAACTGGCTTTCATCAAAATTAAATACTTTTCCTCTGTGAAAGACCCTGCTGAAAAGATGAAAAAACAAGCTACAGAATGGGAGAAAATATTTGCAAACCACATATCTGACAAAGGACTAGTATCTAGAATATATAAAGAACTCTCAAAACTCAACAGATAAACAATCTAATTAGAAAATGGGCAAAAGACACTAAAAGCCATTTCACTAGAGAGAACATAAGATGAGAAATAAGCATGAGAAGGGATGTTCAAAATCACTAGCCATAAGGGAAATGCAAACTAAAACAACAATGAGATATCCCTACACATCTATCAAATGGCTAAAATAAAAATGTGCTGCACTAAATGCAGATAAGGATTTGGAGAAACTGGATCACTCATATACTGCTGATTGGAATGTAAAATGGTACAGCTGCTCTGGAAAACAACTTAGTAGTTTCTTAAACAACCAAATATGCAACAAACACATTGCCCAGCAATTGCGCTCCTAGGCACTTATACTAGAGAAATAAAGACTTGTGTTAACATAAAAGCTGTACAGAAGTGTGTGCAGGTTTATTTATAACACCCCCGAATTGGAAACAACCCAGATGTCCTTTAAGGGGTGAATGGTTAAACCGTGGTACCTCCACACCATGGAATCCTACTCAGAAATAAAAAGGAATAAACTACTGATAACACATAACAACCTGGATGAATCTCAAGAGAATCATGCTGACGGATGAAAAAAAATCTATGCAAAATGTTACATACTGTATGATTCCATTTATATAACATCCTTGAAATAACAAAATTACAGAAATGGAGTCCCCTTATCAGGGAGGGACTAAGGTAGGAGAAGGGCAACATGAGGGATCCTTGTGGCAACAGAAATATTTTGTATATTGATTATATCAATGCCAGTCTCCTTGCTGTGATATTATACTATCATCTTACAATATGTTCATTGAATTTTAGTATATTTACAAAGTTGTACACTATCACCATAAACGAATTTTAGAGCATTTCCATCAGCTGAAACAGGAATCTTATGCTACACTCACTCCTCATTTCCACTCAGCCCACTAATCTACTTCTTGTCTCTACAGATTTGCCTTTTCTGAACCCATCATAAATATGGTATCATACTATACATGTTTTGCATCTAGCTTCTCCCACTGAGCATGTTTTCAAGGTTCATCGTGGCTGTTGAGTATTCTGTTGTATGGATATACCACATTTTGTTTATCCACTTTTCTGGAGTGCAGTTCATCCAGTTGATGAACTTTGTGGTTGCTTCTACTTTTTAGTTATTGTGAATAGTACTGCTATAAACATTCACATACAAGTCTGTGTGGACAAATGTTCTCATTTCTCCTGGATAGATACCCAGGACTGAAACTGCTAGATCATATAACAAGTCCATGGTTACCTTTTTAAGAAACTGCCAGACTGTTTTCCAAAGTGGCTGCATCATTTTACATTCCCACCAGCAATGCATGAGGGTTCCAATTCCTCCACATCCTCACCAACACTGACTATTGTCTGTTTTTTATTCTAGTGGGTAAGAAATGGTACCTTGTTATGGTTTTGATTTGCATTTATCTAATGACTAATGATGTTGAGTGTCTTTTCATGTATTATTGGACAATTGTATATCTTCTTGGGAAAAACAGTTATTCAAATCCTTTGCCCATTAAAAAAAAAAAAGACTGTTTTTTTAGAGCAGTTTTAGGTTCATAGCAAAATTGAGTGGAAAGTACAAAAAGTTTCTATATAGCCCCTTGCCCTGCTGCCTTTCAGCCTCCTCCTCCAGAGAGGTACATTTGTTACAGTGGAAAAACCTATACTGACGTATCACTGCCATCCAAAGTCCACTGTTCACCTTAGGGTTCACTCTGTGGGTTTGGACAAATGTATAATGACATGTATCCACCATTATAGTATCATACAGAATGGCTTCAAGGCCTTAAAAACCGTGTGTGCTGCAACTGTTCCTCCTTCCCTCCACCCTAGTTTCTAACAACCAATGATCTTTTTTATTGTCTTCATAGTTTTGCCTTTTTCCAGGGTATCATATAGCTAGAATCATACACTATGGAGCCTTTTCAGACTGGCTTCTTTCACTTAGAAATATCCATTAGAGTTTCCTCCACGTCTTTTCATGCCTCATTTCTTTCTAATGCTCAAGAATATTCCATTGTCTGATTGTGCCACAGTTTATTCATTCACCTCCTGAAGGGCTTCTTGGTGGCTTCCAAGTTTAGGGAATTATAAATAAAGCTGCTATAAACATCTGTGTGCAGGTTTTTGTGTGGACATAAGTTTTCAACTTATTTGGGTAAATACCAAGGATTGTGATTACTGGATTCTATAGTACAAGTATGCTAGTTTTGTAAGAAACTGCCAAACTGTCTTCCAAACTAGGTGTATGATTTTATATTCTCACCAGCAATGAGAGGTCTTGCTGCTCCACATCCTCATCAGCATTTGGTGTTGTCACTTTTGCATATTTTTAATAGGGCTATTTGTTTTTTATTATTGAGTTATGAGCTTATATATTCTAGATACAAGTTCCTTATGAAACACGATTTGCAAATATTTTTTCCCAGTTTGTGAGTTGTCTTAGAGACTTTTTTTTTCAATGAATAAGGATATTAAACACTAAATTCATGATAGCGGTGACTCCTAGAGGAGGCAGGTGCATAGACCAGGTTAGAAATATGCAGGTAGCTATCAGAGGTAGAGCACAAACTCTTGGAGCCAGCTGAGTCTCAACCCAATATTGTCAAGTAACTTAGTCTCTGCGTCTCAGTTTTCTCATCTCTAAAAGGGGTATAACAGAGCTCATCTCATGTGTCATGAGGCTTACACAAGTTAATGCGCCTGAAGAATGTAAAACACTGGTAACCAGCAGCATGTTAACCAATGACATAAACCTTAACTGTATTACAACTACTTGAGGTGGGTACTGAAGTTCAAAAGTTTCCATTCTATTATGCTTTATAACTACGTATCTTACACGCTTTCTTTTAACGCATAACTCATTTAAATGTACAAATACATTAAAAATAATACAGGAAAAAATTCAATTTTTTACCCTTTAAAATGGGAAAGACTGGGCTAGATGCAGGTCCGTCTCCCATGCTGGCTGGGGTCCCTAAGCCCTGATCCCTGCTCTTTCCCCAACACTCACAAGGTGCCTGTCAACTGCACTTTCAGAAAAGACCAGTGGACTCCAGGCAGGAGTCAGAGGAGAAACCTAACATGGCAAGTGACCTAGACTGCACCACCTCAGTTTCCCCACCTGTAAAATGGGGGCACTAACCGTAGCCACCTGATCTAGGAGATTAACGATGACTAATCAGAATATCTATGCCCGGCCTAACATGTCGTTAGCTGTTATATTTCCCTTTACCCTTCCAGGCTCCCCTTGATGTTCAGAGAGAACCTCAGTAGGAAAATGTCAGGAGAGAGACCCAGAATATACGACCTAAGGTTCCTCCCAGCACCACAATTCTGTGCTGTTTTTTCATAGTCTGGCATAAAAACGTCCTTGTCTAAAATGAGCTGGTGATATAACCTACCTCCCTGGGCTGTGTTAGAAGCGTCGAGAAGCCAAAGGCCAGGAAAGCGCTTTCACATCTAGACCGCACTTCAAAAGAGTTGGTTAATGGAGAAAAAGAAAAAAGTTGTTGCAGAAAAGCCGCAGAGCTGCCAGGCCAGCGCCATGGCAGCCCAGGCGCCATTATCTGCGTCAGCGGCCCCTCGGGGCCCACGATGAGCGCCCAAAGAAGCCGACAGAGGAGAACCACGACCCGCGCGCCAAAGGAACTACCACACGAGCGGCCGGGGCAGTTCTCCCGCTGGGCGCTCGGGAGGCGGGGCAGCAGCCTGCCGCCTCCTCGCTACGCAGCGGCCAGCCTGTGCCCGAGCGCCCCCTGGCGGCGCAGTATTACGACTGTTAGCACATCCAACGGCCAGGCTCACGATTCCGCACAGGAACGTGCGCAGCCTCCACCTGCCGTTCTCCCACCCAGAGAAAAAGGCTTCCCAGCCAATCAGAGAGCCCCACAGCAGATTTCCCGCCCACCAGTGGAATTTAGGGGCGTGGCGTTCAATTTTAGCCAATGAGAAAAAAAATGGTCCCTCAGCGGCACTTGAAGGTTGAAAAGGGGTGGACTTGGGGAGCGGTTTCTTTGGCAAGATGGCGGCGAGTGGCCTTAGCCGGGCTGCTGCTGCGGCCAGCACCTCGGTGAAGCCAATTTTCAGTCGGGACATGAATGAGGCCAAGCGGAGGGTGCGCGAGCTCTACCGCGCCTGGTATCGGGAGGTGCCGAACACTGGTGAGAGGCAGCGGCGCATGCGGGGCCCCGGAGGCAGCCGCCCAAGGTCGCAGCCGTCCTGGCCTCCCATTTCTGCCGGGCCGAGCTGAGATCACCAACTTGGGCAGCGGTGACTCCGAGTGCTTCGGGGGAAGAGGGTCAGGGAGGAGGGACACACGAACCTTGGTGGACCTGACCTGGCGGCGGCGTCGGCATCAGACCAGTCGTGCTCTGCGTCTGAACTGCCTTTCTTGGCGTCCTCGCTCTTTTGTCCCCCATAATTCTTACCGAACCCCTGGGAGGGAGAGTAGGGACTGTCAACGACATACTCATTTTATAAGTGAGGCAATTGAGGCACCTGGAAGCGAAGTGATGTGCCCAGAGCCAATCCGTGGTGGATCTGGAACCCAAAGCCCACTCTAGAGTTCCTGAATGCATTTACAGACGCCCATTAGGTTGTGTAAATAAAAGGGCTGTAGAATTTGAGCGATCATCTGGTTCTCACGTACCCCACAGAGAAAGAAACAGAACCAGAGAAGGGAAGCGACTTTCCCAAGGTCAACTAGTAAGTCAGTTGTACCTTTTCCAGGCCCTCCAGGTGAGGTGGCTTCTGCTTCAATCTCCCCAAGTCTTGCTTCCCAACTCTACTGGGCCCTAGTATTCCTTAGGAACCCCTTCCCCTGCCCTCTACTACCCCAGAACCTCTGCCTCCACTCAGATGTCAGAGAACCAATCTGTTCACCTGAAGGATTAAACTATAAGCTCCCTGGGTTCAGAGACTGTTTTCTTTTGGCATCTTCTTCAGCGCTGCCCAGTGAACCTGATGAAAGAAAAGTTGGGGAAAATCCCATCTAAACTGTCAAGGGCAGTACAAGTGTCAGGGACTGTTGACATTTCGTTATTTTGTTGATTTGATTCAGTGGGTTTTAATATGGACCATCACTAGTAGTCAGAGGGGAGGTGTTTCAAATCATTATGAACTATGACCTTGCTTAGGGTACAGCCTCCTTACGGCTGGAACACCATTCAGCTGCCACTTCCTTGCCTGTGTGTGAGAAGCTGTAGAATGTGGTTACATGGCCTTGCCTCCAGGCCCTGCCCCTTACTAGCTATGTGACTGTGAGCAAGTTATTTCATCTCACTATGCCTCAGTTTTTTCATTTGTAAAATGAAGTTAGTAAGAGTACCTTCAGTAAAGACTTGCTCTATTAAATAGGTTAATATATCTAAAGTGCTTAGGATAGCACCTGGTTCTTAATTAGGCACTCATTAAATGTTGACTGCTCCTGTTGTCTTATTACTGCTGTTATTTATAAGACTTACTGTCCCTGCAGAACCTAGTTCTTTGTCCTATGGGAGCTGTATCTGCTGCACAGTGTCCCTGTCCTCAAGCTGACTTTTTGAGAGATTGCTGATGACCAGAACTTAAACCCACAGGATACTATGGAGGGAGAAACCTGAGTGATCTGCTAGCAAATTCAAAATGCCTTCAGGGGACAGGTGGATACTAGGCATAGGGGAATGACAGTAGCTAGTGTGTTTGGGGGGGGGGGGCAGTGTATTCAAATACAAATATTTAAAAACAGGTTTGCCTGGCAGAATACTTTGAGTGCCCAGAATGCTTTCTGCAGTGCAGAGGGAGAAGGGGGGAGGGTCAAGGGGGTGCTGCACCCTAAGGGAGGATCAGTGATCTGATCTGTAGCTGGTCATTTGCTCAGGCTTGTGTGTACACTGGTGTCATGACATTCATCATTGGGAATTCCAGCTGAGGAGCCAAACTGAGGATTGGAATGAAGTACTGATAATAACATTTATTGAAATGTATACATATGGCCCAGCACATGCTAAGTACTTTACAGTGCCTCATTTTAGGGTGGGCTGTCATTGTTTCCCTGTCTTACAGATGAGAAAACTGAGGCACATAAACTTGTCTCACATCACACCATTAGTAAGTAAAAGAGCCAGACCCTGACTGTCCACCTGTTACACCTGGCTCTTAGCTCCCGCTCTAGTTTTCCCTGAATGTCAACGGGACCCAGCCATGCTGCACGTGTGCAGCAGAGTGCCATTACCTGAGTGGTTGCTGCCTTGGCATGGGACACAGGACAAGACGGCCTGTCATTCCCTCCTTTGGAAAAATATTACATGCTGCTTGCTGGTCACAGCATCACAGGAGACTTTCTGATGAAACTATTCGTTCATTTAATTTCCATTTCGTTGGGCACCTCTTGTACTACAGGGTAGGTACTAGATGCCTAGAGAGATACGAAAGTGAGTAGAACATAACCCTTCCTTCAGGAGTTTTATGGCCTAGTCAGGAAGACAGGCATATAACCAGACCATTGAAACCCAAAATAGAATAGAGGTAAGGGAAATGAGTGCTGACATTTTTAACAGTTAACATTTGTATCAATACTTACTGTTTATAAATGTTGTCACTTGATTTTCACCACATTCCTGTAAAGGAATTAGGTCAGAGGTTATTTTCTTTCCTATGTTTTAGATGAGGAAACAGGCTGGGGAAGCTGTACCCTCAGCAAGGTCATAGTTCATAATGATTGGAAGACCTTACCCAGCTTGTTTGACCCCAGATTCCACGCTCTTTTCCATTACACTATGCTGCCTTCCTGTTTAAGGATTGCGCAGCGTTTGGTATGGATGCTATCAAAATGAGTTGGAGCAAACAGCGGAGAACCATATCAACGTAGTCCTTCCTAATCTGTCAGAGCCTTCCTGACTCAGAAAAGCCTTAACAATAACTTGGGGAAAACATCCAGAGACTAGGGAAAAGTCACCTTCATCCAAAAGGGGCGCTTCCATATCTTCCTTTTGAGACTCAGATTTTTTTCAAATTGAAATTAAAATACGCAGGATTCAAAGACTAAGCCAGGACTCTGTGAATTGAGAAAGAACAGTTGTAACTGATAGACACCGGGGTTTCTCCAGTCCTGTGCATTGTCGGATGCTTGGCAACATCCCTGGCCTCCACCCAAGAGATGCCAGTAGTACTCTCCCTGCTAATTGTGACAATTAAAAATGCTTCCAGGCATTGCCACGGGTTCTGGTGGGCATAATCACCACTGGTTTGACAACCACCAGAGAACAGCTCAGCAGGTTGTAGCTAAGGCTGTTCCTGTTTGCCTCCTGCTACAGGCTTTCTCACTGGTGGAGGGATGTAGTGGGGGCCTTGAGATGGAAGGAGGGCGACCAGGACAAAGCTATGGAATTTGTCTCTAGAGACAAGGGTTCTTAACCTTGGAGGATGGGTACTCAGGGATCCGTGAACTGACAGTTGTAAGCAAAACTTTGCATTTGTGCCTGTGAACGTTTTCCGGAGAAGGTTCATAAACTCAGTGCGCTGGTGTGTGGTTCATGAGGAACGGGAGTGGGTGGACACCAGCTCCCCTAGTGTGCTTAGAGGCACCTTGTTTTTTTTCTCCCAAGGTTGGGCAGGAATCTAAAATGAAAATGCAGGAAAAGTAAGCATTGGCAGCAGGGGCAGATTCCTCATATTCTTTTCCTTAAAAAAGCACAAGATTGTAAATTTAAAACACAGTAAATACCCTGGATTCTAGGCCCATGTTTGCCGAGGACCAGTAGTCTACTTGCGGCAAGTCCCCACAGTCCTCTAGTGGTAAGGTTTCTAAATTCCAGGATCCCTGTTAGTTTGCATTTACTGTTGTGTCTCTTTGTCTTCTTATTGTCCTTTTGTTTGCTCTTTTCTAAAATTCCTCATGTGACACTGACTGTGGTGTTTAACAGCTAACTGACTGTTTTCAGTGGTGTAAATACTCCCATCATGGTTGATTTTAAGCTATAAAAGTGAAGTCGGTGAAGGTAGATTTGGGAAGAGATGTGTATAATTTGCTCACCATGGCTGCCTGCTCCAGCACATCACTGGATACTGAGTTCTTTCTCGTGTGAGTGATCCTCTATCCTGTCTGTTAACACCTTTCAAGCTGGGATGCGGTTTCTCCTTTTAGGTTTCTGCTATTGCTTGTTCTTTGGTTGGATCAGTCTGGCTTGGTCCTTCAGCAGCAGCTTTATTTTTCTTTTGCTGCCATGAAGTTATGAGTATAATTAAAGATTCATAGTTTACTGTTGATTGTCACTAAATAGCCCTCATGGTTTTCAGAGCAGGTTGTGATAGTTCTGTAGACAAGAGCGGACATGTCACAGGAATGGCCACACCACAAGATAAACCAGTGACCTTGCGCATGCTGTCCGCTGAGCCTAGTGTGCCCCTCTCCTCTATCCTTATTCCACCTGCCACACAAAGCCCTCTTCATGTCCTTGTTGTCATCAGCAAATCCACTGAAGGCTCACTGCCAGAGGATGAAACTACAAATGACTAAAACCTAATTTTCAAAGGACATTTATATGCCTTATCTGAAGTCACAGGTCAGAGTCTGTGCCGCTATTTTAGCATTTACTGAATCAGGGATTGCTAAATTGCGTGATTTTATATTTACATTCATGGATGGTTGTCCCTCCAATTAGAATTTAAAACCTTGAGAGGAGGAGCTACATCTTAAACTTTTCTCTCCTTCCCCCAAGTAACCTGATACGGTGGTAGCTGCTTGCTGGGTCGACACCCTTCCCTCCCTGCACACTCAGCAGTCTCCCTCAGCTCTTGAGCTTGTGTGGTGCACAAACCTGTGCCACATGATCGGACATTAAGTTCAACCCTGTCATCTTTTGCCGGTTGTTCCATATGACAATAATGCTTACATTTATTGAGAGCTTATTTCATGCCAGGCAATGTTCTAAGCATCTGGCCTTCTCTCATACAGTCCGCACAACAGCTCTGCAGTTGTATGTGTGGTTATCATTCTCATTTTACTCACAAATACACTCAGGCAGAGAGAAGTTAATGTACACAGGATCATATAGCTGATAAGTGACAGAGCTGAGATTTGAACCCAGGTTATTCATACTCTTGAATTCTGCTATATTGCCTCTTCAGAAGCAGTGGGCTTGTCTCCAAAACACAAACAACAACAACAAAGCCTCTTTTAGAGGAAGTGTTGTATCTCACACTTCTTCACAACCTCAAGCACCTAGCTTAGGGTCAGGCTAATATTTGGAATGGAATGAATGGGCAACCTGTGTTTATTAATACTAGCCATTGACTCAATTTTTTAAAAAACATATTTTAACCATATAATCTCTACCCTGAATGTTTTCTCTTTAGTGCACTTATTCCAGCTAGACATCTCTGTGAAACAGGGACGGGATAAAGTCCGAGAAATGTTTATGAAGAATGCCCACGTCACAGACCCCAGGGTGGTTGATCTTCTGGTCATTAAGGTAACTGACTTCCTGACTAATTTCGAAGAGCAGCCAACTTGTACAGAGATTCTCAGATGGAAGTTTTGTCTGCAAGTTTTAGAGGCAACTACTGGATCAGCAACTGTTACTTAGTGTTTCAAAGGAACAGTTGAACTTGGAAGTTCTTACATGGCTAAATAGTGTGTAAGATTGTTCAAGGGGAAATCCACTGGGGCTTGCATTTTAAAACTAAAAACAGATAGGAGGAGGAATATCTGAACTTTTTCTTAAACCTTGTCCCTGGAAGTTACAGCTTCACTTGGTTGCGCATTTACAGCCAGAAGAGCAGGCCAGTTGGCCTGTGTAAACGGATACAAATCCTGCACCCGGTTCTTACTCTCCGGTCCATCACATTAGCATCAATGGGAACTTCAGCATGGACCAGCAAATAACATGAAAGGAGTATTAAGCAGAAATGTAAGTTAAGCCAGTCCTGTTAGGCAGTCATGGGGCAGGGGCTTGGTGACCTGAAGTCTCCTCTTGGAACCAGTTAGCCAGAGAGTTCTTTATTTGAAAGGCCTCAGAGATCATTTAGTCCAACCACTTCATTTTCCAGATGCAGAAACTATGGTCTCGACAGAGTATGTTACTTGCCCAAGGTCACTCGATAGGTCAGTGCCAGAGCAGAGAATAGAATCCTGGCCTTTGGTGTTATATTCCTTCCATTCAGGGTTGTATTCCTCCCACCCAGCTACTCTGACTGAAGACCTCTCCCCTCACTTGTGCAGGGAAAGATGGAACTGGAGGAAACAATTCACGTGTGGAAGCAGCGGACACATATTATGCGGTTTTTCCATGAAACAGAAGCACCAAGGCCAAAGGATTTCCTGTCCAAGTTCTACATTGGCCACGACCCATGAAGTCACCCAGTGGGAAGGTGCATGTTGATATTTAAATATTTTACAGCACAAATAAACTCTATATGATGGTCACTTCATGACAGAATTCCACTGGTGAACCAACAGGAAACTCCTTCTGCAGTCTCTCACTTTTTGTCTGTGCACGTTGGGTCCCGTATACACGCCACCTGTTCTTTCCCTTCTCCTGAAGTGTGGTGCTTCCAGTAAATTAGATTCTCTTTTCTCAGTCTTGCATGTTGGTAAACAGGAAGGATGAGGCCATCTGCTCAGAAACTGTCATTCTGGGTATGATGCTGGATGGCTTTGTTAACTTAGTGATGTTTCTGCAGCCGCCGGATTGGATAGCTTGGTGTCACTGTACAGATTACCCAGTATTAGCCAGCTCTTGGTACTGGAGAAGGATCAGAAAAGCACTGAGGCCCAGAAGCAGAGCTGACAGGCTGGGCTGTTTCTCCTGGGCTCTAAGAAAATGGCTGCTCAGAACCCTAGCCCTCTACTTGCAACAAGCCGTGGTCCTTAAAACGAGGTTAACTTCCTACACCATGAGGCAGTCTACTAGGGACACAGCTGTTCAGTGCACACACTGAACAGAAATATCTTCACTGTTTTTGCAAACGAATGTGGCTCTAGTGACGAGAGAATAAATCTTGACCCAGGTTAAAGAACTGATCTCTGCTTGCTTTGGACAGTAGTCTTCTCAGTTCCCTCCCCAGATAGTGTCAATGCTGGAGAAAGGGGTTCAGTGTCTATAGGTATAATCACCCTGAGGAGTCTCACATTTTTCAACACCAGCTCTTTTTATTATTTTTCCATCTAAGGAACCCAAGTTTTGAAAGAATTCTAAAAATTATATATTTCTTAAGGAGTTTTAATCAGTCAAGTTCCTTGTTATTACATGTGATAATGAGCCAGTGTTACTCAACACAAAAAAAGCTCGAGGCTTTAGTTAGCCTGTGCAGCTTTACTGAGGGAAAAGACCTTCTGTTGGACTTTTGTAAGTAATGAAAATTGGTGCCAGGTCCCCTTAATTACCTTGTGGATCCATTAGGGACTGGAGATTCTGGATTGTAAATCAAAGACCTCTATGGTCAGCTGATAGAGAAAGAACAAGGACAAGAAACTGCAACCAGAGCCTGCTTGTACTGAGACGCTCCAGCCATCACTCAGTCATACAGAGCTGATGTTTATTATGTTTATTCATAATTTGATTGTGCTCAGTGGACAGCACATCTCTGGGAGCCTCCGAGAGCCTGGGGATCTGAGCTGTGGTCACAGACCATGCAGAAGGCTTCCCCTGCACCCATTTGCTGATAGGGAAGGAAGAGAGGCTGCAAGCATCATCGTTTCTTAATTAAGTTAGGGCTTTCTCCTTTCTGTACTTCCTCCATGCCCTGCAAGAAAGGAAAGCAGCAGTGAACTGGGTGACAGAACAGTCCTCTAACCATATACCAGAAGAGAATTCCAGAGTAGTTCTAACAAACATGGCAGGAGAAAGGCAGTTTTTAGTACATTTGATTATTCATACATATATTTACTGAACATTCACTAGAGACCAGGCACTGGGGGCCCAAAGGTATAAAAAACATGTTCTCTGCCAGCAAGATTAGAGTTTAGGGTACATCTGTGTACTTAAGCATATAATACTGAGTGTCACAAGAGAGGTACTGGTCACTTGGGGCGGAGTAGTCGCTTTCAAGTGGAAGAATGAGGAAATACTTCATCAAAGACAATGAAGAATTGGTGGGAATAAGAGCAATGGGAAACAATCTTTCAACTGAGACGAATAATGAGTCACTGCTTGAGAGTGTGTAAGAGTGTGGGTCATTCAAGAAATCGTGAATACTGGGGATAGGTATGTGGTTGTGTAGGTAGGTGAGTGAATGTGGAAGATAAGGCTGGAATAATAGGTGTGACCAGACTGTGGCAAGTCTTAAATGCCACATTAAGGAAGCAGGAGTGACCTTATTTACAACAGTAATGCAGCCCATCGGCACATACCAGAGCATGGAAGTCAACCCAAGAAAGCTGAATGGAACGGGGACAGGGTAAGGGTTTATGAACAGCATATGAACCAGGTTGCAGTGCCTGTGTTTTGCCTATACTGACACAGCTTGGTAAGCAAAGCTCACTGGTGAGGACCTGCAGTTTCTAAATTTCAATGTGGAGCTGCTGAGATGAAGCTATTTGTGGTGAGTGTGTAAGGTATATTAAATTGTCTAGAAAATTTGTGGGTTAAGAGAATGAGGGTACACAAAGGGCAAATGAAAAGGCTGGCTAGGATCCAATTTAAGAGACCCCAGTAAATTTGTGAGTCAATGATAGTTTCCTTCATCCAACATAGAGAAAAGGTGAAATAAAAATATAAGTCACCAAGTGAGTCAGTTCATTAAAGGTCTGTGCTTCTGCTTTGAGTGTCCAGATGCTGCCACCAGGCCAAACAGCATCGCAGTTCAGATGCTCCACCCCCCTTACTGCTGCTGGTCTACATAGGGAAAAAACAAGTCTCACCTGTTAGTCATCATCATCATCATCCTCTGGAACAAAAATGTCATGCTCCTCAAGGAGAGCAGCAAAGTTCTTGCTAATGAGCGTTCCAACATAGAGAAAGGGGATCACAATGGAGAACACACGGAGAAGGCCAAAGGACATCTGCAGAGGGTCAGAGTAGTGGCTGTGAGCTCCAGAGCTCATTCTGGTAGGACCACAGAGGTCCTGACCCTCTGAGGGTCATTCCCTCCTGTGGACCTGAGACCCATCATAAGCAACTTGATTTTAAAGTCCTTGGAAAAATTCAGAGCAAGAAAAATAATTAGAAGAAATAGTGATTTTATGGCCATCAAACTATACCAGAAAGAAAAGTATAAGGCACTTTATAGACATCTAAAAATTGGGGCACAACCTATTAATTATTTGCAGGTACTTATAAAACAGCTGAGAAAGTACTGAATTGGACTAGGGAAATAGAGTTCAGCTTTATTTTAAGACACTACATGAAAATAGACTACAAAAGGATGTACAGTGAACTTCGACACAGTTCTTTAACTGGTTCACTGGTACCTGAGAAATTTGATTTCATCACATTAAATTTTAGGAACAGGTGTTTTGAAATTCGAGCATGTCTTTATATTAAAAGGTTAGCTATTTGGATGGACTGGCAGAGATTCCGTAAAATCTCAACATTTCCTCTCATATTTTACTACGGAATTAACAACAACAACAACAACAACAACAACAAAAAGTTTCATTTGTGTCTCTTGAAAAGCAGCTCTTCTGCAATATGACCCTGCTTCCTGCTGTAAAACAACCCTAAACGCACTTCTCTGTGTCAGTTTGCATTGGCCAGACTAGCTTTAAAAGAATTTGGTTTTGTTAAGTCCCACACAGCCCTGGAGTCAAAAGGCCAACTTGTTTGGTATAAGGGACTGTTACTGTTTTACTGAGAAAAGCCAAGGGTACTGAGGGCAGGAAACCTGGATTCCGGAACCTAACTCAGCTGCTAGCTTTGGACACTGGCTTTGCCACTCCCGCCCCTGATTCTTCATTTGTAAAAACACTGATTACAATACTTCCCTGCACACCTAATCACATGAACTAAATACTAAGTTAAAACTCACAAAAAGATATCTGTCCCACGTACCCTTCGTTTACAAAGTCCTTCCACAGTTCGCTATTTCATCCCATTCAACTCTAAGTTACATGGCTTGTCTACATTGGATATATAAAGCAGAGCCCTGTGGCTCCCGAGAGCTAGGACATCGCGCTCCTTACGATAAGCTAGTGCAAAGTGCCGTCTTTCTCAGCTCTACCCTCCTACCCCCTAACTTCTGCCTCCCTGCACCCAGCTCCACACCGGGATCCTACCCGACCATTTCCTCTCACTTGTCAAAATTAGCAGCATTATTAGCGCAAAACTTTGTCCTTGATCCGTCTTCCGGTCTAAGGAGGTCGTACGACTGGTCTCTGCGCCTATCAATCAGTGTCGACCCGCACACACTCCCCACAACGATTGGCCTCGGCCCCTTCGCCCCGCCCCTTGGGAGACACTCACTTTCACCGGTTTGGGCAAAATGGCGCCGCTGCGAGTAACGATGACTGACCTCGACGGTACCAGGCTCCGACCTGAGCCGCCCCGTGCGGCGGGGACATCACCACCTTTCCTCAGGCTCAGCCCACTCCGGAAAGCCCCAGATCGGACGGGTGCTAATGCCAGCCAGCGAGCCGCTCCGGACGCCATCTCCCAGCTCCGCCCCTAGCCCGGGCACCTGGTCCCCACCGCCCGGCCCCGGTGACGCCCCCCGGAAGAACGTCGCCCCAAACCTCGCGAGGCTTTCGGGATTTGACGAGAGATCCAGTTTACAGACTCGCGCGGTGCGCTTAGTTCCTGTTGCGGAAGGAAAGAGGTATTTGTCACCGGCCCGACGTGGTGATGTCACGAGGATGTCGCCGATGCCCGGTACACCCCTCATATCTAGCCTGGTGGGCAGGACCATCAGATGGGGTTCGTCCGGCGTGAAGCCTTCTGATTTCTGTCATTGTTCCTGCACCAAGGACAGTCAGGGCTTGGCAGAGCAGGTAGTTGTTGAAATGAAAAAATCACTTTAATTGAACTTCAAGCTGTTGTATTTTTTTAAAAATACAATTCAGATTTACTATTCCTGCTACTTGGTTCTGGAATTTTATTTCATGTCAAGAAATATGTATAGCCAAATGAAAAATATATCTGAAAAGGAAGAATATGGGGGCTTTCACATAAATTGACTGTCTAGGTGATTACTGAAATAAACTTGAAGAACCAAAATGAGTAATTAAGAAAACATAATGTTTTAATAGTATATATAAAAAAAGGCCGTAACAATAGGAATGATAACAAAAGCCTGTAGTATCTGTGTATAAAACAAGGTACAGTGGGCTGTGGGGCTCCTATACAGGGCTGGGAAGGTGGGCTCTCTCCCTGGGAACCCGTCCTGGACCCTGGGTGGCATCTCAGCCTCCTGGGCTTAAAGAGGCTCTGAGCCCAAGCCTCTAGCACAGTCGGGCCCTCGTCAGGCTGCCCAAGGCCCCAATAAGGCAGAGAGTCTAGGAAGGGGGAGGTTGTTTCTGCTGGGGAGGAGTAAACATTAAACTCTTGAAAAAGCACTGGCCCTGGTGTCCTGACCAGCAGGACAAGGGCTGAACCAGAAGGCGGAAGGCTTAGGGCCTATCCTGTTCCTCGCAGTCTGGCTGGCTCCCCTGGGCCCTCTGCAGCCATACCCGCCTCAGTTCCATAATCTCCTGGCCATACCAGTAGTGCAGGGTAGAGAAGCAGGAGGTCTCAGGGGACACAGGGCTCTGCCCCCTACCTAGGAGGAGGCTGGCAGGACTTTGCAACTCCCACTCAGACAAGCCCCGCCCTGCTGGCCTGCTGCCCGCTTCTTCCACCAAGCCCACAGAGCTACAGTCCGTGGAGAGGGAGTGGCCATTCTCCAGGCCAGAAGACCAGTGGTCAGTAGCCTGAGCCTTAGGGCGGCTGGGAATGGCCTTCCAGGATGAGCGACGATGCAAGTCCAGGCTGTGGCGGGCATCACGCAACTGGCTCTCCAGCTCACGCACTACCAGGCGCATGTAGCCGAAGCTTGCCCTAGATAGTGCCTTCACCCATGCCTCCTGGGCTGCCGGCCCATCTGCTGCAAGTAGGTGTGGACGCACGCCAGGGGCGTCGAAGCGGATGGCAAAGGCAAACTCTTCAGGCACGGGAGCCTCAGCCAGCTCCACTGTGCAGCCCTCCAGCACCACCAGGCTCAGCGGGGCCCGGCCTTCTCGATTCTCAAAGGCGAAAAGCAGGTTGCCCTTGAGGACAAACCAGCACCTTCGGCCAGCGCCACTGGGGGTTGGTGGGGTCCCTGCGCCCCCCCAAGTGCGCAGGAAGCCCGTGTGGTCTGCTGGGGAGTCACTCAATGCGTAGTGGGCCACACTCCTCTCGTTCAGCTTCATGGCTCCCATAAGAACACTGTGAGGGGAAAGAGGCAGCCGCAGATCAGAGAGGGAGCAGCCTCTGTGCCCCTGTGGGGAAAAGAACATGGGCTCTGGAGGAGACCTGGGCCCCAACACTGTTGCCTCTTCTCATTTGCTGTGCTCTGAGGCTCTCAGTGTCTTCATCTGTGAAATGGGCTCATCTCCCCTGCCTTTTCTCAAAGGGTTGTTGTGAGGATCATGGAAAAAACAACTTCAGAGAACTCAAGAAAAGGATAATGTGATTGTATCAGACCAGGAAATATGTCAGGGCTGTAACATTACTTTTTAAAACTCAAAGAAAAAAGGTATCAGCTGAGCTGAAATGGACCCCAATCCTATAGAAACCATTGTGCTTAAACTATCCCCTAATTTGAGGGCCCCTTACCTCCAACCCTGAGGCTAAGCCTCCAGGGTTTCCGTGACCCCTGTAGGCCCCTGCCGGCCTCGCATTTATTAATGGTACAGTTGTCCTTTAGTATCCTTGAGGGCTAGATGGGGCTGGGGTGGGGCAGGCCTGCCTCATTCCTCCATCAGTGGGGCTCGGATAGGAACCTGCTCATTAAAGAAGAGGGTAGTACAAATCAGGGCATGGTTGAGTAGAATCAACCTCAGCCACTGAATGTTGGTGCCCTACAGATCACAAGTGGCATCTAATCCAACTGTCCTCCTGAATCATGGGAAACTGAGGCCAGAACAATGAAGGTGAACTGCCTAAGGTCATATGGCAAGTGAGAAGCAGAGCTTCGTCTCCTGATCCCCTCACACCCTTTGGGGGCAAGTCTTGGCAGTGACCCACTTACCAGCAGAGCTCAGTGGGCAGGGGCAGGGGCCTCTCTTGTCTGGCCACACAGCTCAGCCCTTAGACCACGTGGTTTCCAGGGCACCTGCAAAAGAATTTTCAAACCCAGTCAAACCATCCTAAAGGATGAGTCTGCTACTCAGCCCCTGGGGTCAAATGAAACCACCACCTCCTCCAGGAAGCCTTCCCTGACCCCTGATAACCCCCCACCCACCCACCAGGCCACCCAGGCCCCTTATGAGCAATTTAAGGAGCTAAATCCCATTGTCCTGATCATCACACTTCAGACCTCAGCTCCCTGCTCCCTAAGGCTAGAGTTAAGTGCCCTCATAGCTTTTCCCTTGTAGCATTTGTCACAGTTTATTTGTGGTCTTTAAGTAGCCTAATCTGAGAGGCCTGCCCTGATCACTCTATCTAAGGTGGTCCTGATCACCAAGGTGGCCTGATCTAAAGTGACCCAACCAGCAGCCCCCTCACTTCTGTTTTCATTTCCTTCATTCTGCAATGATCTCTGTGTTTACAGCGCTGTCCCCAGCCCCATAATGCCTAGGGCAGGCCTGAGCTTGGCTCCTAGTGGAACCCCCAATATACAGTCCCTTCCAGAGGGAGGCCCTCTGGAAATATTTGTTTAAAAACTGGGAATACAACAGTGGACAAAATACAGTCCCTCCCTCCCTATATTTCAGGGGCAGAGACACTTTAATAATAATTAGTGCATTTTAAATTTTAATTAAATAATAAATAATTTAAGGACCAGTATGATAAAGGCTATGGAAAGAAACAAGCAAGGTCCTGGGATGGGGGAGGGACCATTCTGGATGACGAGGGGGAGATCACAGATGTTTGCCCGAGAAGTGGCTCATCTCCCTTCCATTGGGCGCAGGGAGAGAGGGCCAGGAGCTCACAGAACTGTCTCCCCTCCCCTGCCGCGTGCCTGGGAAAGGGCGCCCCACCCCCACCCCCGAACAGGGATGCGAGGCCCGGACCTCAACCCCCGGGTACACCGCGTCTTTATAGGTTCTTTTGTTAGAGGTGCGGTGGGCTGGGGCGTGGGACCCGCCGGCCACTGGCCACCCGCGCTGGGCCCCTGACGCTCTGTCACCTTGAAACAAGGGTTTCCTCACCAGGAACTCCTGGGTGAGCGCCGCAGACTCGGGGTGCGGATGCCGCCTTGGTTTCCCCATCGCGCATGGGGCTGACCTGCCACGTCCCCGCGGGCCACGCCTTCCCGGCGGCCACCTCCTCCCGAGCCTGCCGGGCCTGCTCTCACCTCCGCGCTGCTGCAGCCCAGGAGCGCGGCCTGCGGGGTGGGCTGCGACCGCAGCCCAGGGGCGATCTTGGCTGGCTCCGGACCCCACGCCTCCGCCAGGGCCGCCAACGTGGCCGCGGGAGCCGGGAGACCCCGCCCGGGCGGCTGGAGTTACCGCCCCCGCCCTTCCCCGCCCACGACTCACTAAGCCTCGCGATCCGCGAAGCCGCCCCTTGATCCACGCGGGAGGGAAACTGAGGTCTATAGGCCGTGACCTGCCCGAGCCACACTGTTGGTCAGTGGCAGGAGGCCTCTAACTCAGAGTCCCACCTCAGGCGGTCCGGGGGCCTCGGCCCCAGCCCACCTCCCAGAGAACTCGGAGACCTTCTCTCCCCGCCTCCAATCCCCCTCTCCCCGCCCGGCCCAGTTCTCCCGCAGAGCCAAGCTTGGGAAGGCCTCAGCCCAGCCTGGGCGGGCCCTATCCAGTCTGCGAGGCTCAGCCCAGCTTCCCAGCCACCCAGCCTGGCCCCTGGAGTCGGTGGGATCTCTGCTTCTGGGGATTATCCGTTTCTGCTTCCGCCACTCCCGCCCACCTGCAACGCAGCTTCGGCGCCCAGTCTCTGAGGAGAGTCGGTCCGTAGTTATGCCTGCGGTGAAGGTTGCAGAAGGGCACAACCAGACGGAGGATAGCCCTGGAAGCGGGTGAGCTGAGACCGTTTGCCCATGAACTTGCCGTTTCCCACCTCAAAGTTTTGGCCTTTGCAGTTTCTGCAGCCTAGAATGCTCTTCCTCCTCAACTCTACTCCCTGGCTCTAACGCCTCAGGACTCCTTCACATCACTTAGATCTCAGCTCAGATGTCCCCTCCCTGACCATGAGATGTAAAGTAGCGTACCCAGAGGTCTCTATCACATCCCTGGGTTGTATTTTCATTATAGCACTAACCACTTATTTAAAAACTTTCCAACACTTATGTTTTTATTTCCTGTTTATTACGTGTCTTCTCCACTAAATTTTATTAAGTTAATAATAGAAACCATAATAAATGTGTTAGAAGGCAGTAAGTTCTGTGAAAAATATAGAGCAGGGACAAGGAGATTCGGAATTGGAGGAGTTGGGAGGTGGCAATTTTAAACAGAATGGTAAGGATAGGCCACACTGATAAGATGACATTTGAGAAATACTTGAAGCAAATGAGGGAACTAGTCTTGCCAAAATCTGGAGGAAGAGCATTCCAGGCAGAGGGAGCAGCTACTGCAATGGTCCTGAGGCTTGTTGTGTTTGAGGAACTGCAGGCAGACGAGTGTAGCACAGTGTAGCACAGAGGCGGTGAGCAGGGGAGAGCAGTAGGAATGGGGTCAGAATGTGTGGGGTGGGGCTTTGTAAATCTGTGAGGGCTGTTACTCCGGACTGAAATGAACAGCCATCACAGAATCTTTAGTGGAGGTTTTGACCTATGTAAAACATTCTTTAAAAAAGGATTACTCTGGCTGCTAAAAAGAGAAAAAAATGTAGGTGGAAGCCTAGTGAGGACCAATGAGGAGGCTGCTGGAGTAATCCAGGCAAGATGTGATGGGGGCTGGGAGAATAGAGAGAGGTGACCAAATTCAGGATGGGTTTTGAAGGCAGAGAAGGCAGGGTTTGCAGAGAGATTGGATGTAGGGAGTGAGGGAAGGAGAAGGAAAGGAGGACTCCAAGGTTTTGGCTTGAGCACCTGGAAGGAGATCTGCCATTACCTTATGGAAGTGGCAGGTGTTCGGGTTGGGGCCAGTAATGTTCGAGAGTGTCTAGCCAAGTGAAGGTGCCAGGAATAAAGTGTTTGGTATCTAATAGTTGCTTAATAAATATTTGATGAATGAAAGAGGAAGGAATATTAGAGCAGCTAGATAAGCATAATCGGTGCCCCAAGTGTCAGGCAGGAAAGGAGAGGCTCCCGGCTTTTCAACAGCTGTGTCCCCACCTGGTTTGCTTTCCCCACGCATCCTCCTCCTAGTGCCTATTCATCATACTGTTTCTGAGCCTCTTGCTAAGGGCCATGCTTCAGCACATTCTCTTATTTTTCTTAACAAAGCCTGCAGCAGGTATTCAGCGATTTATAGAGCATCTACAGTGCACTATCCTTGCCTTCAGGGGCCCCGCAGAGATGAAAGGACTAGCCTCAGAGGGAACCTGGCTCACGCCTGCCTTGGGAGAGCGCAGAGCTGATGCTCAAAGGAGGCGGGGCCTAGGGAGGTTCGGAGGGCTTACTGGGACCATAGAGGGCGAGGCACGACGTTGCTAGGGGATTCTGATAGGTTTCGCTGGTTTGCCGCCGTCAGGCCCCGCCCCTCTGGAACGCTGTAAGCAAATCAGGTGACTGCCGCCGTAGTCGCCTCTGGAGGCAGAAGCGGGCGGAAGGGGTAAGTGCCGTGGGTTGTGGCCTCTGCGAGGAACGGGGAGGGGGTCCCCACGCTAAAGCGCTGGGCCTGCGGTCCTTGGGGGCGGGGGACGACAACATAGACCGAGTGGGAGTCCGGAGCCTGGTCCCGGCCCGACGCCTCCGTTCTTCCCGGGTGTCCTCGAGCCTGTTGCGACCTTTCTCTGGCCCCGACCTGGCAGAGGGCCGCCCTTGGGCGCTTGGCGTTCCAATCACTGGAGAAGGGGTGAGGTCTAACGTCCAAGACATCTTGTTTAGTATTTATGAAGAAAGAAACCAGGCTAGCGGAAGTGATGGCCGGAGGAGGGGGTAGGGGCTGTGAGGGCGGCTTGAGAACCCAATGTGGGATCTACACCCAAGGTTAAGGGCGGCAGGGCTAGCCAGGCAGTAGTGACCTCAGTGCTTTTCTAATGTTTCTTAGCTTCCAAAGCCCGACATATAAAGCTGGTAAAAGCAGAGCAGATCTGGTCAGGTCCTGAGACGCTGAGTCCAGAGCAATGTTGCTGAAGACAGGTATCTACACTGGTGAGGATGTCTCTGGGTGGGTAGGTGACTAGTTGCAGATGGAGGCTACCTGGAGGAAGTTCCAGCCCAGTGGTGTCTGGGTCACCTTCCCTGATGTGGGTATGTGGGGAGACATGTTCCTCTCTTATTCTTGGAAGTAGGCCAGGAAAAGAGAAGGAGATGTTCCCCACCTAGGCATCAGTTCCCCTCCAAAGAGGCCTCTTCATTTCTCGCCCTCTGTCACCCAAAGCACAGAGGCCCTATCGCATGTAACATCAGCATGTACTGAGAACAGCCCTGTAAATTACAGCAGTTCTTTCCATCTTACAGTTAAGGAAACTGAGTCCTTTCCCTTTAGGGGAAGTGAGCTGCTGGGTGCAGATCCAACCTGGCTGACCTCTTAAGCCCTTCTGAAGCCTCTTGGGTGTCTGTGGAGAGCAAAGAGCCTTGGATGGGACTCAGGAGACCTGGAGTCTGGCTATAGTGTACTGTCAAGTTCTGCGTGAAAGGAGTGGGAGGAGCTGGTCAGGGTGTAAAAAGGATATGACTTCAGGTGTTAAATTTTTGATAATTCCAGCACTACTTTGGCAACAACAAGTGGGGGCCCAGGCCTCAAACACACTGCCATACCCCAGGCACCATCCATCCATTCACTGTGCTGCAGGAGCCAGCAGTTGCAGGAAGTGCCCATTCCACCTTAAGCTCAGGAGTCTAGTTCGCCTAATGTGCCGGCCAGCAGCCTCTGCAGGGCTGGGCAGCATGTGGATGGGGCGGGGTGAGGGCTGGGGCTATAGGGGCCACTCATAGTCATCCTTCCAACCCCCCTGCAGTGCTCTTGCTGGCCTTGGTGGCCCAGGTGCTGGTGCTGGACAATGGGCTCCTGCGGACGCCACCCATGGGGTGGCTGGCCTGGGAACGCTTCCGCTGCAACATTGACTGTAAGGAGGACCCAAAGAACTGCATCAGGTGAGTAAGGCCTGCACCACCTGACAAACCTTGTCTAGAGGCCCCCCAGAGTGGTGACAGGGAGTGGAGGGTCAGCTAGAAAAGAGGGTAGGGTTACAGCCCCCGATCCCAGAGAGAAAGCAACCACAGGTGACTTGGGGGACATCTGACACTTGGCCTCGTGACCAGCTTGGGGCCCCTGTGGGGACCTCAGGCCTGGGGGCAGAGACCTTGCAGAAGACCTCTGAGATAATGGGAAGGAGATAACTGTTAAGGGCCACACGTGCTTCCCCTGGTTCTTGGCCCAGGGGCCAGACCACTCCTTTTTCTCCACCCTGCTTATGGCCGGGTATAATCCTTGGTGTCCTTTACACTTCTTATTTGGCTTAGTCTTCAGCTGACAGCTAGGCCATGGTACTCATAGCCTGATTCACACTCAGAGCATCTAAGAAGTCAGAAGAGCTCTGAGGAAGAGGGGCGGGGTTAGGGTTTGGCCCATGCTGGGCCACTGAGCTGCCCCATCCCCTGCCCCTTGCCAGTGAATGGCTCTTCATGGAGATGGCTGACCGGCTGGCACAGGATGGATGGCGGGACCTGGGCTACGTGTACCTTAACATCGATGACTGCTGGATTGGTGGACGTGATGCCAAAGGCAACCTAGTGCCTGATCCCAAGCGCTTCCCCAACGGCATTGCCTTCCTGGCTGACTATGTGAGCCCCACCCCAGCCCTCCCTTCTGGACTGAGGGCCAGACAACTCTTTCCACCCCACCCCATTTAGTTTCTAGAATCCTTGCTTGAGAACTCACTGTCTGGTGGAGGAAATAGCTAAATGAACAGCTAGTTTTGGTCCACTGTGGTGGGTGAGACAAAGAAGAACATCTTACTCAGTGTGCGATTTCAGGAAGGTTCTCTGGAGGAAACAATTTTTGAGCTGATACCAGAGGGATGGCATAAGCAAATGCCTAGAGGCCAGAAACAGCTCATGCAAGGTGTGTGTGTTGGAGGGAGGGGAAACACCATAGTTGGCAGAGGCCAGGTCAGCAAGCTAAGACCCTTTCCTTTGGGCTTTGGGGAGCCATTGAAGGTTTTAATGGTCAGATGTGCCTGTGAGGCGGTTCCCTGAGGGTTCTGCCTGAGCCCACTATGTTCTCAACCCTTCACAGGTTCACTCCCTGGGCCTGAAGCTGGGCATCTACGAGGACATGGGCAGCTTCACCTGCATGGGTTACCCAGGCACCACACTAGACAAGGTGATCCAGGATGCTCAAACCTTCGCTGAGTGGAAGGTGGACATGCTGAAGCTGGATGGCTGCTTCTCGACCCCTGAGGAACGGGCCAAGGGTGGGTCCCACAGCTGGCCGGGGGCCGTTGGGTAGACAGGGAAGGGTGGCCCCAGAAGGCCCACCAGTGCCCATGTGGCTGAGTGTGTCTGTCTGTATGGCCCCTAGGGGATAGCATTTCCCAATTTCCCTGGGATCTTGGCTCCCAGGCTCCCTAAAGATGGGTCGGCACCATGCATCACCTGGGAAGTGTTTGCAGCTCTGGGTACAGGGGAAGTACCTCCTCGTTTGAGCCTTAGTTTCTCATGTCTGGTAGGAGGTTTGGGTTGAGGCCCCAGATTTTGTCTTTTGTCTCTTTGTCCTAAAATGCGGGGGTTGGACTTCTCCAGGGTACCCCAAGATGGCTGCTGCCCTGAATGCCACAGGCCGCCCCATCGCCTTCTCTTGCAGTTGGCCAGCCTACGAAGGGGGCCTCCCCCCCAAGGTAAGCCATTGCACCCACCCAGCAGTGCTCCCGTACCCAGGCTTCCTTGCCTTCTGTGCATTCAGTGATGCTATCATCATAGTTGTCCACATGCTGATCTATAGGTCTAGGAGGGGGTCATAAGGACCCTAGAGGGGGCCTGAGCCAGCCCAGGGTCTTAGAGACACTTGTCGGGTGGGCTAAAGGGATGGGTTTCCAAGGTATGGGAAGCACATGTTGTGTGATGACATAGCATGCAGCAAGCAGTCAGAATCCTGGGTTGTACTGAGTGGGCTAGGAGATCCAGAAGGCTGGTGAGGCCAGGAAGGTGGGGCCTACCCTCTGAAAGGCTTTGTGGGCACTTCACCAGGGGCCTCTTAGCATGTAAGATGCTAGACAGGGTGGAATCAGACCTTCAGACCAGACGGAGAATGCTGGTAGAGGGTGGGACTCTCACTGAGAGAACACAAGGGTGGGTGTGTGGTGGGGAAAGTTATGGATATGCCAGCCTGGGTCCATACCCTGGGCTTGGCACCAGCACTCATGGAGGGGAGGCCTGGACAGCTCCTGAGCTGCTGCTCTCTCTGAACACGCCCAGGACCTGCTCTCTTCTCCCTTCCCCACCCTGTGTGTCTCCTGCTGAGGCTCCCCAGCCTGTGTGCAGGCCTCCAGGCAGTGGAGTGTGACTCCAGTGCTGGACTCTGCCTTCCCCTGACATGCAGGTGAACTACAGTCTGCTGGCAAACACCTGCAACCTCTGGCGCAACTATAACGACATCCAGGACTCCTGGAGGAGTGTGCTCTCCATCCTGGACTGGTTTGTGAAACACCAGGACATTCTGCAGCCAGTGGCAGGCCCTGGACACTGGAATGACCCAGACATGGTACCAGCATGGAGGAGGATGGCCCAAGGCCCCCTGCGTCCAGCCCACTCACTGCCCACTGCCCTGTGCTGTCTTCCTGAATGCTCTAAATCAGGTTCTAGATCAGTTTCTCTGAAATGTGTCCTTGAACCATCCATGTTTGACTTGCCTTGGGAGCTTGCTTACAATTCTGTTCCCAGGGCCCCACCCCCACCTTTTGGATCAGAATGTTCAGGGAGGGCCTGGGAATGCCCATTGTTAACAATCTTCCCAGGCAGTTCTGTTTCTTGAAGCTTGAGAACTCGATCTGTAGTGACTGTTGTGTGAGACATTATTCCTCTGCAGAGAGAAGGTTATGAACAGTCCACACTCTCTTGCCATTCCCTCCCGAGACTGTCTCTGCCAGGGCTGCCTCTGACCCCTCTTTCAATGCTCTGTGCTGTTACCCTCCCACAGAGCCTCCAGAACTGGTCCCTCATACCTACCTTACTCATGGCCCTGATGACTTACACTTCTTTACAATTTATCTTACAGTTTTATAGCTGTCTCTTCATTTAGTCGACAGGCATTTACTCTCAGTGATGATTATAATAATTACAAATACTAGGCCAGATGGAGAGGCGCTTGGAGAAACAGAAATTCACCTGCTTTTAAGTTCTAGTTCCAGCTCTGCCGCGTACCTTGGGCACTTAATTTTTTCGGTGCCTCAGCTTTGTCAATTGAAAAATGTATATAATATTATTTTAAATGTTAAAAGGATGACCCTTTAAATGTTTCGCACAGCTTGGCACATAGACAGTGCTTAAGTGGCGTCACTAAGTATGCAACCATGTTGTATTAGCAATAATCATTTGTGTCCTGTTGGTGGACTGGTTGCCCTGGGGTCAGGGGTGCACACTGGTCCAGCCAGCTGTGTGGTTAGGGCAGGTGGGTGGCTAGTGGTAGGAGCAGAGACTCTGTCCAGGTCTGGTTTCCTAACACCCTGGCTGTATTCTTGACTTGCATGTTCCAGTTTATAAATGCTTTTGGCAACAGGATCCATCAGATCCTCTGAACAACCTGTGATATGGTCAGAGCATAATATCTCCCCATATTCTTGGTGAAATATCAAGCTGAGGCTCAGATGAAAAGTGAGTTGACCCACCTCAAGGCCTCCCTGCTGGGGAATGGTGTTTGCAGAACCAGGTCTCGCACGTGGCTGTCTTCCCCTTCTCAGTCTTCTCCTGTGACAAGTTCAGAGTTGGTCCCCATGCCCACTGCCCTGAAGAGGGCAGAGCTGAACGCTCCTCTCTTCTGCCCCTAGTTGCTCATTGGGAACTTTGGCCTCAGCTTCGAGCAAGCCCGGGCCCAGATGGCCCTGTGGACGGTGCTGGCGGCCCCCCTCTTCATGTCCACAGACCTGCGTACCATCTCCGCCCAGAACATGGACATTCTGCAGAATCCACTCATGATCAAAATCAACCAGGATCCCTTAGGCATCCAGGGACGCAGGATTCTCAAGGTACTGGGGTATGGGGGGAGGGGAGGGCAGGCTGAGGGGCTAGGCACCCCTTAAAACAAGGCTGCAAGCCTGGAGGTTAAGAAGCAGGGGTCTGGGCCTCTGAAATCTGCTCAATCCCTCCTGGTTGCATTCAGTCAAAGACTCTACCAAGAGCTACTCCGACCGTCCCCCACTTGCTTGGGTAAGAGCAGGGCCAAAGCAGGAATGGGGTTTGGGGAAGGGAGATATCACCACAAGTGCACCCAGGAACAGTGAACAGTGTGGCCCTTAGGTTTAGAAGTACAAGACTTCTGCACAAGTCTGTAATGTCTGGCAAAGAACTAGGGCTTCCTTCCAGAGTTTAAGAGTTTACAACTATTACTAGTTCTAGTGTTTACTATTTACTGAATGCCTACTGTGTGCTGGGCATTCTAGATACATTTTCTCAGAAGGCAGATGCTCCTTCCCTATTTTACAAATGAGGAAACTTAGACTTGGAAGAGTCTCAGTAACTTTAGCCCAAGGCCACACAGCTGGTTAGTGGTACAACAGAACTAGATGCCAGCAGTGTCACCCCAAAGCTTGTGCTCTTTGCACAGATCCTTGCCTCTCTAGTAAAAAGCAATCAACACCACCATAGAAGGCCCCTGTTGAACTGGTGATGCCCAGAGGTGATAACTAACCTCTGCCAGAGGAGCTGAGGGTGGAGCCAGGCCCAGGGACCTTCCAGAGGATGGGGGTTCACCCTCCTGGATGCTCAGGGCAGAGCTCATCATTCTTGCTGGATGGTGCCCTCCACTCCAGTGCCAGCAGTTGTCCACATCAGTGAGCTCTCTGAGGCTGGACCTCATGCAGCATTTGTCTCTGTCCTAGCATGGGCCTGGCACAGAGTACATGTCAGGGAGCATCTGCTGAGTCAGGGAAGGAAGGTAGAGTTAGGTAAGTTGAGGCACTGGAGGGCTGTGGTATCCCCTCCAAGCTTCTGCATGACACAGAACTGTGGGCTGGGGGGACCCGGAGCTCTAGGAAGGGTTGGGAAGGGGGCTTCAGGGCCTGTTGAGCAGGGACCCCAGCCAGTAGCCATCTTCTGTGCCCAGGAGAAATCCCACATTGAAGTGTTCATGCGGCCTCTGGCCAACGAGGCCAGTGCCTTAGTCTTCTTCAGCCGCAGGACGGACATGCCTTATCACTACCACTCCTCCCTCGCCCGGCTGAACTTCACCAGCGCCAACACGTATGAGGTGAGTGCCCGGCTACTTGCAGAGCTGTGGGTTTCCCTGGAGGGTGTTGCTGGGTTCTCCCTCACACAGGGGCCTTGTACTCACACTTCCTCCCCTAAGTCGTGGGCCTTGGGTCCTCTGGCTGGTGCTGTTCTCTACACTGGTGTTTTCAAGCTACACAAATGAACTGCTGTGTGTAAATGAGCCCTGTCAGCTCCTGAGGCTGTGTGCTTCCCCTCTCAGTTCTTGCTGGCACATTTCTCAGGTTCTGGGTGGGCTGGGCCCTCACCACTGCCTGTGTTCGGGCATCTATTGGCTTTGCCAGAGGAGAAGTATGGGGATTCAGGCGCCTTCTTCTGTGGGGCATACTGCAGCCCATCACAGACAGGTCAGGCTTTTCCATCCTCTGCGGGGAGGTCTCTGCACAGCTATTCTTGGTGTAGCATTAGTGATGTCCTTCCCCCTGCAGGCCCAGAATGTCTACACGGGTGATGTCATCAGTGGCCTCCGGGACACAACCAACTTCACAGTGATCATCAACCCTTCGGGGGTGGTGATGTGGTACCTGTATCCTGTCAGGAAGCTTGGGATGCCCCAGCCATGAGGAGCTGGCACATATGATAGGCTGTGGCAGCACCACTGAGCCCAGACCATGGTGGTTCCACGTGCTGAGGGCCAGGAGGTGGGGTTCTCTGCTACCCAGGCCTGCTCGGTGACCTGACCCCATCAGACCCAAAGTGCAATCCCAGGGCTAGGTTCTGTGCCCTGCCCGTGCATGAACTCTCTTGGAAACTTGTCTTGGGTAAGTTTCCTGTAGCCTTTCTGACCCTCTACCTCACCCCAGATGCACAGCCCCAAATGTTGCTGAACAACTCAGCCAGCCTCCTGAGCCCCCACAGGCAGGGGCATTAATACCCATCAGGACTCTAGCCTCTGACCTTTTTTTTGTTGACTTTGGAATCAGGATTGGGAATTTTTCTTATAATTAGGCGAGGAGCTCTGACCTTTTGTCAGGAACTCCTATGAATTGTGTGATTGACTTTCCTGCCCGGAGAAGGCCTTGCAGGCTGACACTGCCTGGGTGTGACCTTGGTCTCCTTGGGTCACCAATAAAGCTGTTCTTTGGTCTAGTAGTTGTAATATGGATCTGGGGCCATGGGCATCTTCAGGTAGGGACTCTGGGTGGCACTACATAAGGTGCTGGTTTCAAATTTCGCCTCACATGGAAGATGAGTGACATCTTCTGGCCCCTTATTCCACAGTGACCTACAGATTGTATGTCTAGCTATGCCAGACTTCCCTCACACCACAGTCATCTCTCTCTGCCCAGCACAGTGGTGGTGGTGACGACACAGTGAGTCAAAGCAGTGATGTTCCCAGGCCCTCTTCCCCACCTTCAGATGTTACAGGGTCTGCCAGCCACTAACCCCACTTACCAGCCCCTCTGCTTTACAGCGAAAGGCCCTCGTCTACTAAGGAACTTTGTCTTATTGTCTTTGGCACCTTTCAGCTCATCTCCGCATTTCCGTTGAGTGGCACTCAGGGTTGGGTGCAGGTGAGGGCAGTCAGCTCTGCCTTTCTCCTACAGGGCCTGTACAGCTTGTCCTCTGGCCACCAGGGCTCCCCAGGACCCCCCAGTTTCTCTTCTCCTAACCTGGCTGTAGAGGAGATTCAAATCGCTCAGCTGTGTCCAAAGAAAGGTCTAGGGGCTCTTTGTGTTTTTAAATATATTTCCTGCTCCTTCTCCTAGGGAAAGGGGTATCAAAGTAAAAAGGATGGCAGGTTCTTGACTGCCTTCCTTTGGTTCCTATTGTCCAATTCCTCTAAGGCCTCAGGGCCCCTGTCTTCCCTGGTGGCTCTCATTCCTCTTTGGAAAGCTGGCAGCAGAGCAGGACAGGTAGGTTCTCCTTGTGCTTTGAATGTGGGAGCACCCAGTGCCCCAGGCTTTGCACCATCCTGCCCTGTGGGAACTCTTCTGGGTGGATCTCCCATGTTCCCTCCTTTGGGATTTGAGGTCCTTAAATATTTAGAGTATAGTGTAAAGAACTCACAAGTGCACCTTTCATTTAAGGTTACTGGAGCTTCACTGATTGAGTCTAGGGTTATCAGAGAATGCTCCCTTTCCCCAGTTGATTTTTTTTTTTTTGGTGGGGGGAGGTAATTAGGTTTATTTATTTATTTCTAGAAGAGGTACTGGGGATTGAACCCAGGACCTCGTGCATGCTAAACATGTGCTCTACCCTTGAGCTATACCCTCCCCCTCCCAGTTGATCTCTTGAGCCTGGGAGTCACTCAGGAGGACAGAATCCTACCTCATCCCAAGCCTCTGCCCTTTGAGGCCTGTCACCCTGTGCACAGCTCCAGCTTTGGGTCTTGGTCATAGTGCTGTTCAAGCCAAATGGAATGGTCTCAGGTGGGAACACTTCTTTTGCCAGCCCCAGGAAAGAAATCTCCACCACCCTGAGATATGCTGGAGTACAGTGGTTGAGACCAATAGACTTAGGAGTTGGGGCCAAGGACCAGCTTGGATTTGACCAGTCAATTCCTTTCCTTTCCAGACCCAGAGACAGTTACATGTCTTTACTTGCTGTATAACTTGTCCTTCTATTCTGAGGGTACCTGATTTATTCTCTTTAACGTTTATTCTCTTAACACACACCCTACCTATCTTCCAAGACATTGTTTTACTCCCTATCGCCCAAGGTCAGTTAGGGACTCAGTTATTTTTTTCCCCCGTTTAAGGCAGCCTTGTTTGGACCCAAGGGTACACTTTCCCTTTTAAAAAACTTTTATCATAGAAATTTTCAAATACAAAAATAAAATGGTGAGTGAACCTCCATGTATCCATCACCCAGCTCTAACAACCATCAACATGTGCAAGTATTTGAAAGCAAATAAAAGACTACTCTAAACACCACTGTGTAGCTCTAACAGATAGGGTCTTTAAAAGTATGTATGACCTTAGTACAATTTTCCTATCCAACAAAATAAAAATTTTAATCTTATAACCAGTCTGTGTTCATTTTGCCCGTTGTTTCAAAACATTTTTTCCATAGTTTATTTGAATCAAAATCCAAGCAAAGGGTCAACAAAAATGGTCCAGTAAGAACTACCAAAAGTTTGCTGTCTCTATAAAACCGATGAAGATCCTACCATATATTATCAGAATCAACTTTCACAGAACTCTGGAAATTAACCAAAGGCTTGCAATAACCCAGAGAGTGTTCAGTCAAGGACAGTAGACTCTTGGTAAGAACAGCAAGCTTTGCACTATTTTTAACTTACCCTAGTACCAGATTTTAAATCGGCTATTTAGAATATGTTCAAAGAGCTAAAGGAAACCATGTGGAAAGAACTAGAGGAAAGAATAGAATGATAGATATATTCTCACCAAATAGAGAGTATCAGTAAAGAGAAAGAAATTACAGAAAGGAACCAAATAGAAATTCTAGAGTTGAAAAGTATAATAACAGATAAAATTTCACTAGAGGGGCTCAGCACACATGACCAGGCAGAAAAAATAAGCAAACCTGAAGACAGGTCTGTTGAAATTAACTATCTGAGGAATGTAAAGAAGAATGAAGAAAAATTAACAGAGGCTCAGAGACCTATGAGATACCACCATGCAATATACACAGAGAAGAGAAAGGGCAGAATATTTGAAAAAATAATGGCTCAAAACTTTCCATATTTGATGACATCAAAAAGCTCAACAGAATCCCAGTAGGATAAACTCAGAGATCCATACCTAGACACATAATCAAACTCTCAGAAGAAAAAGGGAGAATTTTGAAAGCAAGACAGAAGTGACTCATCACATATGAGGGAAAATACTTCGAGATGAATGAAAACGAACATACAACGTACCCCAAATACTAAAACACAACCTACCAAAACTTACGGAGTGAAAGTAGTGATCAGAGGGAAATTAATAGCTATAATTTGCCTATATTAAAAAGAGTGAAAAGATAACCCACACAATGGGAGAAAATATCTATAATTAAAATATCTTATAAGGGACTTGTATTTAAAATATTAAAGAACTCATAGCTCAATAAAAAGACAACCTAACTTTAAACTGGGCAAAGGATCTGAATAGACATTTTTCCAAGGAAGATAATGCAAATGGTTAATGCTCAACATCACTAACCATTAGGGAAATGCAAGTAGAAACAAGAGTGAGATACCACTTAACACCCAAAAGGGGGCTAGAATGAAAAAGTCAGATAATAATAAATGCTGGCAAGGATGTGGAGAAATTGGAACCCTCGTACGCTGCTGGTAGGAATGTAAAACTGGTACAGCTACTGTGGGAAATGGTCTGGCAATTCCTTGAATGATTAAACAGAGTTACCACATGACCCAGCAATTCCACATCTAGATGTGTACCCAAAAGAAGTGAAAACATATGTTTACACAAAACCGTGTACACAGATGTTTCTAAAAGCATTGTTCATAATAGCCAAAAAGTGGAAGCAAGTTACATGTCCTCCAGCTGATTAATGAATAAGCAAAATGTGGTTAACCATACAATGGAATATTATTCAGCCACAAAAGTAAAGTACTGACACATGCTACAACATGGATGAACCTTGGAAACAAGCTAAGGGAAAGAAGCCAGTCACAAAAGGACATATATGATTCCATTCACGTGAAAATCCAGGATAGGGAAACTGACAGAGTATATTTAGTGGCTGCTTAGGGCTGGGTGGGGAGGATGGGGGAATAGGGGATGACAGTTAAGAGGTACAAGGTTTCTTTTTGAAGTAATGAAAATGTTCTTAAATTGACTACAGTGATGGTTGCATATATTTGTGAATATACTAAAAACCATTGAATTGTACAAATTAAATGGGTGAACTGCATCTCAGTAAGGCTGCTTCAAAAAAAACCCACACCCATGTCCACTGCAGTTATTATTCACAATAGCTAGGATATGTAAGCAGCCCACTGATGGATGAATGGATGAAGAACATATGGTGTATACATACATACAACGGAATATTATTCAGCCTTGAAAAGGAAAGTAGTACTGTCGCATGCTACAACATTGATGAACCTTGAGGATATTGTGCTGAGTGAAATAAGCCAGTCACAAAAGACAAATACTGTATGACTCCATTTATATGAGGTATCTAAAGTTGTCAATTTTATAGAAACAGAAAGTAAAATGGTAGTTGCCAGGGATTTAGGCGAGGGGGGAAATGGGAAGTTGTTCAGTGGGTATAGAGTTTCAGTTTTGGGAAATGAAAACATTCTAGAGATCCACTAGATCTCACACAATGTGAGTATAGTTAACACTACTGCAGTGAACGCTTAAAAATGGTTAAGAAGATAAAGTCTGTTGTGTTTTTTACCACAATAAATAAGTAAGACTGAACCAGAAGATGCCCAGCATTTTAGGGATGATGGCCGTGGACAGGCCCAGGTCAGGAGTCCAACATGGCTAGAATGTAGTCACGGGCTCGTGGAGAATGCACTCTGGATCACAAAAGGACAGCAGCATTCCCCAGGAACGCAACAATACACACAAAGAAAAGGGAATCCAATCCAGGCATGCACATCTTCCAGCCCTGGGATGCCCAAGAGGAGGAATGAAGAAGGATGGAACTGGGTATCACTAGGAATAGACATCCTCTCTGCCACTACTGGTGATTGTGCTTATCAGAGTTAGATGTCAGCCTCCCATTAATGACCCTTGCTCTGTTTCCTTCTTTTTCCAGACTCCTGGTAAAATGCAAAATAATACTGTAATATTCCCTTTCTCCCATTCAATGTTATCCGAACTTTTCTGCCAGCCTTACCTAAACATCAGATGGCTCCAGGAAGAGAGCCAGCCTCACTCTTTTCCAGGTCATTCCCATACATGAAAGGGTGAACAAGAAGAGAGGAGAGAAGAATATCACCTGTCAGTTGGATATTCAAGGTAAAGGGTAAGAATTTTTAGAGTGGGGTGATGTCAGCAACATGGCCGAATAAGATAACCCTCACATATCCCTTCACTCAACAACAATTTGGCATCCATCCACAGATGAAGTGCCTTGTGGGATCTGTGGGATCTAGCACCATATGCCAAGGAGCCCAGGAAGAGCCTTGCCCACCTATGCATCAGGTAATAGGCATACAGACTTTGGTCCTAGCTGTAGGCCCTGCAGTGGCCTGTGAACTGGCTCCAGCCCCTCTCAGCCACAGTCTGGGAAACCCTGGAGAGCACTGTTTTAGACAATCATCCATAGATGAGAGAACCTCTGTGGAGGTCCAGGTTTCCAGTGGAGAAGTTTCAGCACACTACTAGAGAAAGAAAACACACACACTGGAGAGGAGAAGAGGAAGAGTTCAACTTTACCCACATCACCCCTCCCCCAAGGCAGCACAGCTTAGTGCAGAGGGAGAAGCTCTTGGCCCTTGATTTCTCCCACAGAGGAAAGTGAAGGATGTGAATGAGCGCCTGGCTTCCCTAGCTGTGTGGGACATTGCCAAAGAGGCCCATTCCTATCTCTCTATCCAGAGTAGTAAGTCATGAGCTGCTTGATGCAGGAATGGGGAAAGGCTGGAAGAGCAGCAGATAGGACTCTTGGAGGGCATTAAAGGGATGTGGATCTTACTAACTGTGCTGCAGATGCCAAGAAGCCTGCCCATGAGCTGCTGGGACACTTTGCCTGCAGATTCTCCCACCCAGCCTGTAGGCACCCCCAGGGCTCCATGCATCTCACCCACTCACACCCCACCCTGTGTCCAGCTCTGTGCACACTCCTGATGGTGGTAAGAATGAGCTTTGGAAGATGGCTTGTGAGCACACATAGAAAGCCAGCATGAATCTGTAGGCCAGGGAGAAACCATAAATTTGAACTTTAGCTCAGTCCTTGGGAAAACAAAAGGGAGGCTGTCAGCACCTGGCTCGGAGTGTTGCAGGTTCAAGAGAAGGCATATAAGCTTAAGAATTCTGCCACCAGAGGGAGCAAGTATCGTGGAGGAATGTACCCATAGATGGATGGCTGAGAAGGCCTCAGAATCTCTGGCAGGACTGATGGAAGAGATTTCACTCCCCAAGTCACTCAGTAAAAATCAGAGGAGGTGACTGCTACTGCAGGTGTGAAGACAACAATGTGAGACTTCAAGGAACTGAAAAATCAAGGAAACATGACACTACCAGAGGATCACAGTAATCTTCTAGGAACTGACCTCAAAGATACGGAGGCCTGCACTTTACCTAATAGGGAATTCAAAATAGCTGTTTTAAGGAAGCTCATTGAGCTACAAGAAAACACGGAAGGCAATTCAAAAAAATCAGGAAAACAACACATTAATTAAATGAAAATATTACAGGGATATAGAAATCATTTTTTAAAAAGAGCCAAACAAACATTGGAGCTGAAGAATACAATGAATGAAATGAAAAATGCAATGGAGCATCAATAACAGAATGGACCAATCAGAAGAAAGAATCTGAATTCAAAGATAGGAAATTTAAAATTACCCAAAGGAGGACAAAGTTAAAAGAAAAAGAATGAACAAAGCCTATATGATCCATAGGATACTATCACGAGAAGCAATCAGCAAATTACTGAAGTCCCAGAAGGAGAAGAGTGGGAGAATTGGGGCAGAAAGCTTATTTAAAGAAATAATGGCTGAGAATTCCCAAATCTGGGGAGAGATATGGAAATCCAAGTTCATGAACCTCATAGGTCACTAAGCAAACCCAACATCAGGGGATCTTTTCTAAGATACATTATGATAAAAGTGTCAAAAGTCAAAAACAAAAAGACTTTAGAGGCAGCAAGAGAAAAGAAGCTAGTAATTTACAAAGGGATCCCTATAAGGATATCAGTGAATTTCTCCTACAGGCCAGGAGAGAATGAGATGATATACTCAAAGTGCTGAAAGAATAAAATTGCCAACCAAGAATACTTGACATGGCAAAGCTGTCTTTCACAAATGAAGAAGAGAAAAGGATTACCCAAACAAAAGCTGAGGGAGTTCATCACCACCAGATGTGACTTACAAGAAATGCTGAAAGTTTTTCAAGCTGAAATGAAAGTACACTAATTAGTAACACAAAAACATATGAAAATACACAATACATTGCTAAGGTAAGTATATAGTCAAATTCAGAATATTCTGATACTGTAATATGGTGGTATGTTAACCACTTAGCTCTAGTATAAAAGCTAAAGGACAAAAGTATTAAAAATAATTATATCTATAATAACTTATTAATGAATCCACAATATAAAAAGAGGTAAATTTTGACATCAAAAACATACAAGGGGGGTGATGAGTAAAAGGGTAGCGTTTTCATATTTAATTGAAGTATAGTTGTTAGCAGTGTAAAATAAACTGTTGTATCTAGATGTTTTTAAGCCTCATGGTAACCACAAAGCAAAAGCCTACAGCAGATACACAAAAGATAAAGAGGAGAGAAACAAAGTACACCATTACAGAAAATCATCAATTCACAAAGGAAGGCAGCAAGGGAGGGAGAAAGGGACAAAGGCACTGTACAACCGCCAGAAAACAGTAAGATGGCATTAATAAATCTTTACCTATCAATAATTACTCTTGATATAAATGGATTAAATTCTTCAATCAAAGGGCAGAGAGAGTGGCTAGATGGATAAAAAAACCAAGAGCCAACCATATGCTGCCTATAAGAGACTCGCTTCAGCTTTAAGAACACATATAAGCTCAGAATGAAGGAACAGAAAAAGATACTCCATGCAAGTGGAAACCAAAAAAGAGCAGGGATAGCCATACTTGTATCAGATAAAATAAACTTCAAGCTGAAAACTATAACAAGAGACAAAGAAGGTCATTATATAATGACAAAAGGATCAACCCAGAAAAGGGTATAATAATCACATATATATATGTGCACCCAACATCAGAGCACCTGAAGACTGAATCATGAAGAAAATGAAAATCTGAACAGACCAATAACCAATAAATAAGGAGATTGAATCAGTAATCAAAAATCTCCCAACGCAGAAAACCCAGGACCAGATAGTTTCCTCTGAATTCTACCAAATATTTAAAGAAAATTTAATACCCAATCATTCTCAAATTCTTCCCAAAAAATTGTAGAGGAAGGAGCACTCTCAAACTCATTTTATGAGACTAGCATTACCCTGAAACCAAAGCCAGATAGGAGCAGTTTAAGAAAACTACAGCCCCAAATTCTCAACAAAATATTAGCAAACTGAATTCAACAGCACATTAAAAGGATCATACCATGCTCAAGTGGGATTTATCCCTGGGATGCAAGGATGGCTCAACATATGTTAATTAATGTAATACACTACATTAATAGAATGAAAGATAAAAGTCATATTATCATCTCAATAGATGCAGAAAAATCTTTTGACAAAATATACCATCCAAACATTGCCGAAAGAAATTAAAGACCTAAATATGAGAAAACATCCCAGATTTAATATTGTTAAAAGGGGCCCCAAATTAATCTAAAGATTCAATACAACCCCTATCAAAATTCCAACGGCTTCTTTACAGAAATGGAGAGCTGATCTTGACATTTACATAGCAAAGGACCCAGAATAGCTAAAATAATCTTGAACAAAAAGGAACAAAGTTTGAAGCCTCACACTTCCAATTTCAAAACCTACTAAAAAGCTAGAATAATAAAGACAGTGTGATACTGGAATAAGGACAGACATATACATCAATGAAATACAATTAAGAGTCCAGAAATAAATCCATATATCCATAGTTAATTGATTTCTGACAAAGACACTAAGAACATTCAATGAGTAAATACTCTCTTTTCAATAAATTATGCTGGGACAACTGGATATTCACATGTGAAAGAATAAATGTGAACCCCTACTTTATACCACATACAAAATGAACTCAAAATGGATCAAAGACCTAAATGTAAGAGCTAAAACTATAAAACACTTAGAAGAAAACGTAAGTGTGAATCTTAGTGACTTTGGATTTGCAAATATATTTTCCCATTCTGTGAGACTTCAGCGCTATGAAGATCCATCTCTCTTGGAACCAGACAATAAACAGTTGAAGTAGGATTAAGTGCAGGGCCCAGCCCGAAGCTGAGAGCCTGGACACATCCAAGCTGCGCTACTGGGCGGCCCCAAGGGACCAGCACCAGGAAATGCGTATCATAGATACCCTCGGAAACAGAGAGCCCAAGGCCACTGCACAGGTATGCAACAGCAAGCAGACTTTAATGAAGGGTGTAAAACCAGGATGGCCCTAGCTTCTTTGGTTACATTGACTTCTCTTTCCCCCTCAGGACATAGATAGGAAAGAGGCCTGTTTTCTAACAAGAACTCAGAAATCAGTCTCCATCCCCAAACTGTTTCACGTGCTGGTTCAGATCTCTCTCACTCTTGTTGGCTTGCCTTCAGTTTTCAAGCATTTTCCTTCCTTGAGAACAGGAGTCTTCTCATATTCATCTATGACTTGAGGCACTGGGTATAAGGGAAGGGACCTTGGAATTAAGCTGCCTTTACACTAGCTGTTCCCTCTGCCTACAACACTCTTCCCTAGATATCTGCATGGCGAGCTCCCTCACCTCTTTAATCCTTCAAATCTTTACTCAAATATTACCTCCTCAACAAGGCTCTATTACAAGTTGCTCCCTCTGCCAACCTCCCTGCATTCCAATCTCCTTTACTTTGCTCTATATTTTTTCATAGCTCTTAACAATTTCTGTCTTTGCTTTTTCTTCAGTTTGAATATGACATGCCTAGTTATATCATATAACATATTAATATTGACTGTATTTTAGTATTACTAGAATGTAAGCTTCATAAGAGCAGGAATTTTTGTTCATTTTGGTGGCTGATAACCCAAGAACACAGAAATGGCATACAAGAGGAACTCAACAAATGAGAGGGTGAGTGAAAAGGGAAACCTAGGTTCAGATTCCACCCTGTCACCTACTAACCAGCTGTGTGCCTTAAGCAATTTGCTTCCCCCTCAGTCCCAGTTTCTTCATCTATGAGATTGTGGTCCAAGCACCCACTTCACTGGATTATGTATGTGAAGTGCCTGGCAGGGTGCTGGGCATGAACAGATAGTTAATAAATGGACTAGCCAATTGACATAATTAATGCCCCTCTCAAACTCTTCACTTCCACATGTTGTAAGCACCCCTTACTGAGGGGCATCACTAAGGCAATTAATGTGGCAGAGACTTCATGTCTGGTGCTGTGATGAGGGAATGAGGCCATGAGGTCATAAAAAACCCAAAGATCTGAGGATTCTCTTTCCTGTGCTACTTGTGCTGACTCAAGTGTTGCTAGTCTAAGGCTCTCAGCAACCCCCACACCCCAGTTACATGGCAACAGATCTGGAACAAATCTATGAGAAATCTGAGCCCTCCTTTGACCTACTAAACCATGTCTGACACAGTCGATTTTCTAAGCCCTCCGATCACCAGGGGTCAAGCCCACAACAGGAAAAGGGACTCAGAGCTCACCAGGATGTCACAGATGTGTGGAGAGGATCAGGCCACTACATGCACAGGAAACTCCTCCTACTGCTTGGCACCTGTGGGTACACATGCACACAGTACAAAATTCAAAAGGTCCAAAAGGGTCTGGAGTGAAAAAACTAAGCCTCGCTCCTAATCCTTTCCCCCAGCCATGCAGCTCCCCAACCCAGAAGCAACCCCTGTAGATCTCTCCAGAACCACAATCACTCTGCATATGCAAAGAATGGTGGCATAGTAAACGCACTGTTTTGTGGCTTTTTTTTTCCATTTATTAGCTTTTGGAGATTCCTTATTAGTACAGTTTCAGTTACCACATTCTTTTTTAACAACCCAGCAGTATTCCAATGAGAAACAGTTCGGTTGTTTTAGACTAGCATTTCAGAAGGGGTCTGTCCTCTGACTGGAGCCTGGAGAATGAAAGGGAGCTGCAGGTGGCACAGTCCACTGCCCTCCCCCATTTTCCTCCCTTGGATGTGGACATGATACCTGGAGGTGATTAGCCAACTTGACCATCAGGTGATAGGACAACATGCTAGGGATAGCAGGGGTGGCAGGCTGGAAGGTAAAAGGAGCTGAGCCCTGGATGATGTAATTGAGCTGTCACACCAATATGGGTCTGCCTTCCTCCTAGGGTTTTGTTATGTGAGGAAAATTAGCCCTTATTTATTTACAACAATATGGTTGCTTCTACCTGTAGTTGATCGCACTCCCAACTGAGAAAGGAGTTTCCCTCCGTCTTTCCTTTCCTTTTTTCATCCTGTTTTTTAGAGATCCCACCCAGCATTAGAGAACCCACTGAGGAAGGCCAGGGACCTGATTTCATAACCTTATTAATCATATCTTTTATTTTCTGTATTCTGATACTTTGACATCTGTGCCCTTGATAACCCTGGAGGGACTTCCCTCCCAAGGTTACCCAATTTCTAGAGATGGTAAACAACTCACCTGTGAGTGTGCCTCTCACATACAAGCAACCAATCCAGGGCCATTCCCCCAACTACCTCTTTTATCAGGCTCCACCTGCTCTAATCATCCCAGCGCCAGGTAGCAGGCAACCAGGGACAGCATCTATGCCCAGTCGTAAAACTGCTTACCCTGCCTCACCTGTGCCTTCCCAAGGAAACCACAATAAAGACTACGGCCCAAAGAAGATGTGGCATATATACACGATGGAATACTACTCGGCTGTAAAAAAGAATGAAATAATGCCATTTGTAGCAAGATGCATGGACCTAGACATTATCATATAAGTGAAAATGGTCAGAAAGAGAAAGACAAATACCATAGGATATCACTTATATGTAGAATCTAAAATATGACACAAATGAATTTATTTACAAAAACAGACTCACAATCATAGAAAACAAACTTATGGTTACCATGGGGAAAAGGGGGAGGGAGGAATAAATTGTGAGTCTGGGACTAGCAGATACAAACTACTATAAATAGAATAGATAAGCAAGGTCCTGTTGTATAACATAGGTTACTATATTCAATATCCTATAATGAACCATAATGGAAAAGAATATAAAAAAAGAATATGTGTATATGTGTGTGTATGTGTTTGTGTGTGTGTGTGTGTATAAACTGAATCACTTTGCTGTACACCAGAAACTAACACAATGCTGCAAATCAGCTATACTTCAATAAAGAAAAATAAAAAGACTATGGCCAAGTTTCCTCCAGTCCCTGGTACTTTGTTGTGTAGCTCCTGTAGCATGGCATGCCCCCACCTTGGGATCTGTAGATACAGATGACCCTTGAGCAACATGGGAGTTAGGGGCACCGACCCCCGTGCAGTCAAAATTCCACATGTAACTTTTGACTCCCCCAAAATTTGACCACAAATAGTCTTCTGTTGACCAGAAGCCTTATGGATGACAGAAAGTCAATTAACACATGTTTTGTATATGATATATATTATATAATGTATTCTTACAATAAAGCAAACTAGAGAAAAGAAAATGTTATTAAGAAAATCATAATGGAGAGTATACATATACAGTATATATATGTATTTACTGAAAAAAAACATATATAAGTGGACCTATGCAGCTCAAACCTATGTTGTTCAAGGGTCAACTGTATAACAAACGATTTTTTTCAATGGCAGTTGTCTCCTGATCTGTTGGCCTCATTATACCTAAATAATAAAATAATAAAATGTGAAATAAATAATGAAATATGTATTAAAATAACAACCAGAAATCTTTTTCTCTAGATCCTTCAGAAGAGCGGCAGAGCGAAGCAAATAATCACTAACCACAATTTCCCCTCTTGCCCTACGGCGCTGAACAGTAAATTCCTAGAAGACAGGGATGCAACTTTGAACAATTTTATCTCCCCTCCACAGCACTAGGAATAATGCCTTACACCAAATAATGGCCCAGTGGTCCTCAGAGAATTCACAGTTCAGGGCAGAAATAGACATGTAAACTAGCAATGACAGTTTACTGTGTAAATGCTCTTATGGAGGTGTGCACAGAATAGGGAGGGACAGAGGAAGAATTAACAGCTGAATTTGGGAAGCTGAGGCAGGTTTCACAGAGGGGTGGGTTGGGCCTTAACAGACGAATAGGACTCTGCCAAGCAGCCAAAGGGAGCGCAGCACAAGAGCAGGGAGAGGGGTGGGTAGAAAGCATTCTTCCACAGACATGGGGAAAGAGGAAAGCAAGGCCCATCTGGTAACTCCCTCTAAACCCAGGAGAAAATCATCACCTCTCTCTGAGGCTGAGGAGTAAATCATCCCTTCTTTTTTTTCACAACTCAAAAATCTATGCTTTCACTAGGGCACTCAAAGATTTGTTGAATGACTATTTAGACTTAAAGCACAATTTAACAACTGTGTTCAATATCAGTAGCTACTTATTAATACTCAATTCAATCAATATTCTATTTTGTTATTAATAATAAATGCTAATTACTAAACATTATACAAACTTTTAAAATATTGGCTACTAAATATGTATCTAGACTAACCAAACTGCTGGTGAAATCTATACCCCCTTTTCCTTAGACAGAATCCCTTCTTCTTCAGCTATTTAGGAACCTTCCAAAAAAAGTTTGTTCTCCAGCATGGTTGACTGTAACCCACCATCTCCCCTCCACTAAGGGAAAAAACAAGCAAAAAAACCCCTTTTCACATAACACCCTTTAACATCCCTCTGACTTCCTTAGGAAAGGCTGTCCTTGAGAACACAGAAGCATCTGATTTCCTAAGTGTTACAATGAGAATCAATTAATAACTAATCTGCTTTAATCAAATAATCCAAAAAATTGTCTCATTTCAATGAAGTAAAGGAGACATTACAAAATATTTGTAAGCTCTATTTAACAGAGAAGTTAACAATGTTGTTAGTGATAGCAAAAGCCTGCAAACAACTCAAATATCTTAAATAGGGACTGAGAAAATATGTAATGGTGTGACCATGTCAGAATATTATATAGCCACTAACAATACTGATGAAGAATTCTTAAAAACCTATGAAACTCATCAAACTGTATACATTAAATATAAGCAGTTTTTAACATATCAATTATATCTTAATAAAGCTGTTTTTTAAAAAAAATAAAAATGTTTGTAAAATGTCAGCTGAAACACTACATATAGCATATTCTCAACTACATACAAATATGCATAGAAAAAAATGTTTTGATTTAAAGGTCTTCTGTGTCTGGCAATATTGTGGACTAGAGCTCCTGAAACTCTTCTGCTATAAAATATTAAAAAAGAATTGATACAATACTTTTTAAGGCCTCACTTTCATGTATCTTAATAAACCTGAAAGAAAGTAATGAAGGGCCAGTGAAATTAGGAACTTGGACAGACTGGGAGAACATGAGCTCTTAAGAGGCTGAAAAGCTTGGAGTACTCTAGAATACTCTAGAATGATGTTCTCAGCAGGGGTGGCATTACGCCCCCAAGGGCGATTAGGAAGTAAGTGGGGGCATTTCTGGTTATTGAAACTGGAGCCCAAGGTTGGCATTTAATGGGTAAGGGGTCAAGGATGCTAGATATCCTGAAAGGCAGAGGGCAGCTCCTCACAGCAAAGAACCATCCTACACGCCCCCTCCTCATGACTTTCAAATGAATGTCTGGCCACTGATGTAGGTGGAACACATGCTTATATTCATCTGAGTCTAGCCCCTAACTGTTTTACGTGATTTTAATACACACAGAACTTTTCAGGAATTCAACCACTGTGTAAATCAAGGGAAAAACCAAACTTTGCCTTACTGAGAAATTTGTCAAAGATTATATATCATTTGGAAAATGACACTGCTGATGGCAGTGCCACCGTGGTATTCAACTCACCAATACAACATACACGTACCAGGTAGCATTTTTAGTGTTTACAACTATAGTGAATCTATGTTGGGGTGAGCGCTTGATTACTTCATTCCAGTATGGTGGAATCTGAGCATTTATATGTATGTTAAAATACTTAAAACTTTACTACCAAGCTGCTTTTCTATTATTTCTTCTTTATATCACATTTATGGTGTTGTATCGATTCTGGTTGAAATGGTGCAGAATCACGTGCAATAGTTTACAGATTTCATTCCAACGAAGTAAAGGAGACATTACAAAATATTTGTTACAAAAGGGGGCATTCAGTCTGATGGAACTGAAAATCACTGTAGTATATACTACTTACAACTTACTTTTCTCACTTAACAATAAGACATAAAAATTTTTGTGTATGTAGCATGGATGCACCATAGTTTATTTAAATATTTACTATTAATGGACATCTAAGTTGCATCTAAATTTGGTGCTGTTAGAAACAATGGATGTGATGAAATCTTCCCATGTGCATCTTTGTGCACATGTACAAGTATTTCTCAGAGATAGATATTGAGAAGTGAAACTACTAAATCAATAGTAGACATATTTTAACTTTTAAAAGGTACTGCCAAACTTCTTTCTAAAAAGGCATCTCAACTTACACTCTCATCAAAATGCATAAAAATAATCTTTTCCCCACATCCTCCCAACAATTGAGTTTTCCAATCTTTTTACTATTTGTAAATCTTTACAGGTAAAAATTATTTCTCATTTCATGTTGCATTTCTCTAACACTAGTCAAGTTAAACAAACATCTTTTCAAATGTTTCTTGGCCTATTGCCTCAGGTAATTGGAAATTCATATCTTTTGTCCATTTTTTCTTTTGAGTTGATTTGTAGGAATTCTTCATATAGTCTGACTATAAATTATTTGTTTAACACATATGTTGGAAATTAGTTTCTCCTACTCTTTTGCCTATCTTTTAACTTTGGTCATACAGAAGGTTGATGTATTTTGATATAGTCAAGTTTATCACTGTTTTCCTTTATTGCTTCATTGTTTTTGGTCTTCTTAAATGAGGCTTTCCCTATCTCTACATATCATTTCAATGGCTGTATAATATTCCATTGTGTGGATGTACAGTTAATGAAATTCTCTCTCCCTATTGAAAACTTAAGTTGTTCCATCCCTTCACTATAAAGAATGCTATGAAAAACAACTAAGCATTCAACTTGATATTTTTAACACATATCTTAGTGCCTAGCAAAATGAGCATACTGTTTCTTGAATGGGGGAGGGGAAAATGCAGGACGCTTTTTTCACACTCACATTCAAGGTATGTTAAAAAAATGCAGCCCAATGTCAACCAAATGATTGAAGAATTAGGTCTACAATTCTACTTCTCCTTAGCACATCCAGTCAAAAGTTGACTCTGCCTCTAAAATGTAGGCATGGAAGTAAAGCTTCATCTTCCCTCTAAGATTGCCCTTCCAAAGAGTGGGACAATTACTTGAGACAGACCTTTAACCACATACCTGAGTCTACCTCCTTATCCTGACTTCAGTTTTGGGGTGCCCTTTGCTTGGTGAGTCTTCAAGATTTACTTCTTCGAAGGTGGTAAATGGGCCTGAGAAGAGGTAGAGGGAAGAGAAGCCTCAAGCTGAGCTGCCATAGATTTGTGAGAAGCTGCTCTATTTTCAGCGGATGCAGTTTCATATGCTGGAAGTGTGGCTTCATTTCCAGCTGGGGGAGCTCCATATACTGCAGGTGAAGCTTCATATGTCACAGGTGGGGCTCCATATTCCACAGGTGGGGCTCCATATCCTGCAGGTGGGGCTCCATATCCTGCAGGTAGGGCTCCATATCCCACAGGTGGGGGTCTATATCCGCCTGGTGGGGGTCCATATCTGGCAGGTGGGGGTCCATATCTCACAGGTGGGGCTCCATGTCCCCCAGGCGGGGCTCCATATCCTGCTGGTGGGGGTCCATAGATCACAACTGGGTATGTTAAGAAGGAAAAAAAAAAACAGTTACTCATTTTTTAGAGTGGAAAAGGAATAAGTAAGAAAGAGGTAGGAGATAAAAAACAATGCAGAAGCAAACTGACACAGGAAGAGAATTCAGGCAGAGCAATGCTAAAGCCAGATCCTTCAGCTATCAATAGTTGAAGGCTCAGCCCTCCCCAAAATACAGCCCCACTCAAAAACACAGCACCCCCTCCAAAAATAATTGAAGGCTTTATCATTTCCTACTGTGGAGGGATTCAAATCAACAAGAAAACAATCCTATAGTTGTATCTCTACATTTCATGTAGTTGTGCACAGATATGTACTTAACTTAATAACGTTTGTTTTGATTATAAAAAAAGTAATACATACCCAATGAGGAATATGTATTTGGAAAATAGAGAAGAGATGAATTTTTTAAAGTCACCTATAATTTCATCATCAAAGACAAAAACAATATTTTGGTGTATTTCTCTGTCGGATCTCTGTTAATATTTTTTACACAATCATGATTATAAAACCACACAATTTTTTTTAAAAATCTGGCTCTTTCTTTTTGACATTATAAGAAATTTCTCCTTTTTTTCATTCTTTAAAAATTGAAGTGTAGTTGATCTACAATCTGTCAGGTATATAGCAAGGTGATTCAGTTAAACATATACATATAAATCTATTATTTTCAGATTCTTTTCCATTATAGGTTATTATAAGATATTGAATATTGTTCCCTGTGCTATACAGAAGGCCCTTGTTGACTATCTATTTTATAAGTTAATCCCAAACTCCTAATTTATCCCTCCCCCTCTTTCCCCTTTGGTAACCAGAAGTTTGTTTTCTGTGTTTGTGAGTCTATTTCTGTTTTGTACATAAGTTCATTTGTATCTTTTTTTTATTCCACATACACGTGATATTGTATAATATCTGTCTTTCTCTGTCTGACTTACTTCACTTAGTATGATAACAGAAATTTCTTTATATTATTAGTATATTTCATAAATTGAAAGCTGGACAATATATTTTTTAGATTTTTAAAATTTATTTGTGTTGAAGTACCGTCAATTTACAACATTGTGTCAACTTCTGGTGTACAGCACAGTGTAAAAGCTGGACAATGTTTTATCATATGCATAAGTGCCACTTAATTCCCTGATTGTAGGAGGGCATGTTGTTTCCAACTTTCCAAGTAATATTATAATAAACGGGTTTTATTTATTTCTGTGGCTATATTGCCAAAATGATTTAACTGTGTCAAGGTGAATTGACAATTGTCAAGCTATTTTTCTGTAATCCATATTTATGCTTAAGCTATCTAGAAAAAAAAATTAAAAGAATTGTCTTAAATATGCTCCAAGATCTAGAGGAAAATGTGGAGAAAGTCAAGAAAATGATATATAAACAAAATAGAAATAACAATAAAGGCATAGAATACCTAACAAAAAACCAAAAATAAAAATCTGGACCTGAAAAATACAATAACTGAAACAAAAAAATCACTAGAAGGATTCAAATTCAGATTTGAATAAGTAGAATAAAGAATCACCAAACTTGGATACAGGACAATAGAAATTGTTGAGACTGAGGAATAGAAAGAAAAAAGATTGAAGAAAAGTGAACAGAGCATAAGAGACTAGTGGGACACTACCAAGCAGACCAACATACACATTGTGGAATTTTCAGAAAAAGAAGAAAGAGAGAAAGATGTAAAGAAAATATTTGAAGAAATAATGGCTGAAAACTCCCCAAATTTGATGAAATACATGATTATAAACATCCAAGAAGTTCAATAACCTCCAAGTAAGTTAACTCAAAAAGATCCCCACTGAGACACATTATGATCAAACTTTCAAAAGCCAAAGATAAAGACAGAACTTGAAAGCAGGAAGAGAGAAGTGAATCATCACATATAAGGGATTCTCAATAAGATAATCGCAGATTTCTCATCAAAAACATTGGAGACCAGAAACAAACTGTCAAATAAGAATCCTATATCTGGCTAAACTCTTTTTAGAGTGAGAAAGAAATTAAGATGTTCCCAGATAAACAAAAGCTGAGGGAGTTCATTATCACCAGACTTGCCCTGAAAGAAATCCTTAAGGGAGTCCTACAGGGTGAAAGGAAAGAACACTAGACATTAATTTGAAGCCATATAAAGAAATAAAGATCTCAATAAAGGTAAATCCTTGAACAATTATAAAAGCTAATATTATAACAATGGCTTGTAATTCCATGTTTTGCTTTCTACATAATTTAAGAGACTAAAGCATTTAAGAGAATTATTAGACTGGGGGCACATGATGTATAAAGATGTAATTTTGTGACATCAGCTGAAAGAGGTGAAGACGGAAGGGCTATAAAGGGCTATAAATACAACATATTTGTATGTTATTGAACTTAAGATGGTAAAAATTCAAATTACTGTTATGACTTTAGAATGTTAAGTGTAACCCTCATGATGACCACAAAGAAAATAGCTATAAAATATAAACAAAAGGAAATGAGAAAGGACTTTAAACTTTTCACTATTAAAAAATCAACTAAACACAGACAGTAAATGCACAAAATGTGGTACAAAAAAGCTATAAGGTGTATAGAAATTAAACAGCAAAATAACAGAAGTAAGGCCCCCATCATCAGTAATTACTTTAAATGTAAATGGATTAAATTCCCCAATCAAAACAGAGATTGGCAGAATAGACAGAAACTCATGAATTCAACTACATGCTGTGTATATAAAAGACTTATTCTAGATACAAAGACACAAATAAATTTAAAGTAAAAGGTCGGGAAGAGATATTTCATGTAAATAGTAACCAAACAAGAGCAAGAATGGATATGCTAATATCAGACAAATAGACTTTACATCAAAAAGATTATGAAACAAAGAAGGAAATTACATATTAATAAAATGTCCAATTCAGCAAAAGGATATAACAATTATAAAATTTACACACTTAATGACAGACTATCAAATATATGAAGCAAAAACTGACAGAATTGAAGGGAGAAATAGACAGTTCTATGATAACAGTTGGAGATATCAATATCCTATACTCACAATAATGGATAAAACCAAACATGAGATAAATAAGGAAGTAGAGGACTTAAAAAAAACACAACAAACCAACTGGATCTAACAGACATATATAGGACACTCTACCCAACAACAACAGAATACATGTTCCTCTCAAGTAAACATGGGACATTTTCCAGGACAGACCAGATATTAGGCAACAAATTAAGTCTGGATAGATTTTTAAAGATAGATACCATACAAAGTAGCTTCTGTGACCACAAAGGGATGAATTTCCAAGTCAACAACAGAAGTAAAACCAGAAAATTCACAAATTTGTGGAAATTAAACACCACATTCTTAAACCACCAATGGATCAAAGAAGAAATCATAAGGGAAATAAGAAAATACTTACAGACAAATGAAAGTGAGAACACAACATACCAAAACTTAAAGGATGCAGCAAAAGAGATGCTAGGGAGGTGGGGGATTTATAGCTAAAAACACACTAAAAAACAAGAATAATAAATCAACAACTTAACTTAAAAACTTAAAGAACTAAAAAAAGAAGAACAAACTAAACCTGAAGCCAGCAGAAGGAAGGAAATAATAAAGATTACAACATAGATAAATCAAAAAGATAACAGGAAAACAACAGAGAATATCAGTGAAACCAAAAACTGCTTCTTTGAAAAGATTAACAAAGTTGAGAAAACTTTTAGGCTGACCAAGGAAAAAAAACAGAAAACTCAAATTATTAAAATCAGAAATAGAAGTCGGTACATTACTACTGATTCTACAGAAATAAGGATTATAATAGGCAACTATGAACAATTGTATGTCAACAGATTGGATAACCTAGAAGAAATGGATAAATTCTTAGAAACACAAAACCTATAACCCCAAATTGTGAAGAAATGGAAAATCTGCATAAACTTAGTAAGAAGATTGAATCATTAGAAAAGGAAAAAGAAAAGAAAGTCTCCCAACAGAGAAAAGACCTGGACCTGATACTGTCAACGGTGAATTCTGCCAAACATTTAAAGAACTAGCACCAAGCCTTCTCAAAATTTTCCAAAAAACTAAAGATGAGGGAACACTTCCTAACACTTCATCCTATTGGCTACTGTGAATAATGCTGCTATGAACATGGTGTACAAACGTCTTTTAGACCCTGCTTTCAATTCTTTTGGTATACACCCAAAAGTGGAATTGCTGGGTCATTTAAAATTTTTTTAGGAACCTCCATACTGTTTCTCACAGTGGCTGTCCCGTCATACATTCCCACCAACAGTACACAAGCATTCCAATTTCTCCACATCCTTGCCAACATTTGTTGTTTTCTATTTTTTGATAGTAGCTATTCTAATGGGGGAGAAATGAAAACATATGTTCACATAAAAACCTTGTACATGAATTTTTACAGTAGCTTTATTCATAATAACCAAAACCTGGAACCAACTCAGATATTACTGCACTGCTGAATGGTTCAATAAATTGTACATCCATAGCATGAAATATTACTCAACTATAAGAAGGAATAAATTATTGATACATGCAACAACCTGCATGAATCTTGAGAGAATTATGCCGAGTGAAAAGTCTATTCCAAAATCTTACATACTGTATGATTCCATTTATATAACATGCTTTAAATGGCAAAACTATAGAAATGGAGAACAGATTGGTGGTTGCCATGGGTTAAAGAGGAGGAGGATGTGGGAGGGAAGTAGGTGTATCAGTAAAACAACAACATGAAGGATCCTTATGGTGATGTAAATGTTCTGCGTTTTCATTGTATCCATGTCAATATCCTATCTGCAAAATGTTACCAGTGGGAGAACTAGGTTAAAAGGTATAAATAATATCTCAGTATTATTTCCTAGAACTGTATGTGAATCTACAATTATCTCAAAGTAAAAAGTTTAATTTTTAAAAAAGCTATAGTTACAGCAATAAACAATCCAAAAAGGATATTAAGAGAACAATTCCATTTACAATAGCATCCAAAAGAATTTTTAAAACTAGGAATAAATGTGAAGTGAAAGAATTGAAAGACTTGTGCACTGAAAACTACAAAACATTACTGAAATAAATTGAAGAAGACTTCAGTAAAGACTTCCTATGTTCATGGATTAGAACAGTTAAGATAGCAATTCCCCCTCAAAGTGATATACAAATTCAACGCAGTCCCTATCAAAATTCTAACAGTCTTTTTGCAGAAATGTAAAAGCTGATTCTCAAATTCATGTGGAACTACAAGGGACCATGGATAGCCAAAACAATATTGAAATCACAAAATAGGAAGACTTACACTTCCCTATTCTGAAACTTACTACAAAGTTACAGTAATCAAAACCATGTAGCACTGGCATAAGAATAGACTTATATACCAATGGGAATAGACCTGAGAGTCTAAAAGCAGAAATAAACCTAAACATCTATAACCAATTAATTTTCAACAAGGATGCCAAGGCTATTCAATGGGGAAATAATGTCTTCAACAAATGATGCTGGGACAACTGGATAACCACATGGAAAAGAATGAAGTTGGACCCAAACCTTACTCCATATTAAAAAATTAATTCATAATGAATGAATAACTGAAAGATAAGAGCCAAAATTATAAAACTCTTAGATGAGAACATGGGGTAGATCTTTATGACACTGGACTTGGCAATGGATTCTTAATTTGACACCAAAAGCATAAGTAACAAGAGAAAAAAATAGATAAATTCAACAAAATTAAAACTTTTATGCATCTAACAGTATTATCAAGAATATGAAAGAGGACCTACAGAATGGGAAACATACTTGCAAATCCCATATCTGATAAGGGTTTAATATCCAGGATACATACCAATATCACTGATGAACATAGATGCCAAAATCCTCACCAAAATATTAGCAAATAGAATCCAACAACACATAAAAAAGATCATGACCAAGTGGGGTTCACCCGAGGGACACAAGGGTGGTTCAACATACGCAAATCAATCAATGTAATACATCACATCAACAAGAGAAAGGACAAAAACCACATGATATCTCAATAGATGCAGAAAAAGCATTTGATAAAATTCAACACCCATTTATGATAAAAACTCTTGCCAAAGTGGGTATAGAGGGAATATATCTCAACATAATAAAAGCTATATGTGACAAACCTACAGCCAGCATAGTACTCAATGGTGAAAAACTCAAAAGCTTCCCACTAAAATCTGGGACAAGACAAGGATGCCCACTATCACCACTCCTATTCAACATAGTCCTGGAAGTCCTAGCCACAGCAATCAGGCAAGAGAGAGAAATAAAAGAGATCCAAATTGGAAAAGAAGAGGTAAAAGTGTCACTATATGCCGACGACATGTTACTATATATAGAAAATCCTAAAAGGTCCACACAAAAACTACTAGAGCTGATCGAAGAATTCAGCAAAGTAGCAGGTTACAAGATTAACATTCAAAAATCAGTTGCATTTCTTCACACTAACGATGAGTCAACAGAAAAAGAAAGTAAAAAAACAATTCCCTTTAAAATAGCACCCAAAGTAATAAAATACCTAGGAATAAATCTAACCAAGGAGGTGAAAGAATTATACACAGAAAACTATAAACCATTGATGAAGGAAATTAAAGAAGACTTTAAAAAATGGAAAGATATCCCATGCTCTTGGATTGGAAGAATCAATATTGTTAAAATGGTCACACTGCCCAAGGCAATCTATAGATTTAATGCAATCCCTATCAAATTACCGAGGACATATTTCACAGAACTAGAACAAATCATAATAAAATTTATATGGAACCATCAAAAACCTAGAATTGCTAAAGCATTACTAAAGAGAAAGAAAGAGGCTGGAGAAATAACTCTCCCAGACTTCAGACAATACTATAGAGCTACAGTCATCAAGACAGCATGGTATTGGTACAAAAACAGACATATAGACCAATGGAACAGAATAGAGAGCCCAGAAATGAACCCACAAACTTTTGGTCAACTAATCTTCGACAAAGGAGGCAAGAATATACAATGGAATAAAGACAGTCTCTTCAGCAAATGGTGTTGGGAAAACTGGACAGCAGCATGTAAAACAATGAAGCTAGAACACTCCCTTACACCATACACAAAAATCAACTCAAAATGGATCAAAGACTTAAACATAAGACAATAAACCTCCTAGAGGAAAATATAGGCAAAACAAAATATAGGCAAAAATTTCTCCTAGAAGAAATAAAAGCAAGAATAAACAAATGGGACCTAATGAAACTTACAAGCTTCTGCACAGCAAAGGAAACCATAACTAAAACAAAAAGACAACCTACGGAATGGGAGAAAATTTTTGCAAATGAAACCGACAAAGGCTTGATCTCCAGAATATATAAGCAGCTCATACGACTCGATAAGAAGAAAATAAACAACCCAATCCAAAAATGGGCAGAAGACCTAAACAAGCAATTCTCCAAGGAAGACATACAAATGATCAATAGACACATGAAAAAATGCTCAATATCACTAATTATCAGAGAAATGCAAATCAAAACTACAATGAGGTATCACCTCACACCAGTCAGAATGGCCATCATTCAAAAATCCACAAATGACAAATGCTGGAGAGGCTGTGGTGAAAAGGAAACCCTCCTACACTGTTGGTGGGAATGCAGTTTGGTACAGCCACTGTGGAAAACAGTATGGAGATTCCTCAAAAGACTAGGAATAGACTTACCATATGACCTAGGAATCCCGCTCCTGGGCTTATATCCAGAAGGAACCCTACTTCAGGATGGCACCTGCACTCCAGTGTTCATAGCAGCATTATTTGCAATAGCCAAGACATGGAAACAGCCTAAATGTCCATCAACAGATGACTGGATAAAGAAGATGTGGTATATTTATACGATGGAATACTACTCAGCCATAAAAACTGACAACATAATGCCATTTGCAGCAACATGGATGCTCCTGGAGAATGTCATTCTAAGTGAAGTAAGCCAGAAAGAGAAAGAAAAATACCATATGAGATCGCTCATATGTGGAATCTAAAAAACAAACAAACAAACAAAGCATAAATACAGAATAGAAATAGACTCATAAACATAGAATACAGACTTGTGGTTGCCAAGGGGGTGGGGGGTGGGAAGAGATAGACTGGGATTTCAAAATTGTAGAATAGATAAACAAGATTATACTGTATAGCACAGGGAAATATATACAAGATCTTATGGTAGCTCACAGAGAAAGGAATGTGACAATGAATATATATATGTTCATGTATAACTGAAAAATTGTGCTCTACGCTGGAATTTGACACAACATTGTAAAATGATTATAAATCAATAAAAAATGTTTTAAAAAAAAGAACTCTTACAACTCAAACAACAAAAAGATAAAATACCAAAGTTAAAAATGGGCAAAGGATTTGAATAGATATATCTTCAAAGAAGATATACAAATGTCCAACAAGCACATGAAAAGTTGTTCAATATCACTAGTCATTAAGGAAATGCAAATTAAAACCACAATATCATCTCACACTCCCTAGGATGGCTTTAATATAAACGAGAATAAGCAAAAAGGGGGAAATACCAAGCATTGGCAAGGATGTGGAGAAGCAGGAACTTGGACATTGCTGGTGGGAATACAAAATAGTGAAGTTGCTGTGGAAAATAGTTGGCTAATTCCTCAAAAAGTTAAGCACTGAATTACCATATGACCCAATAATTCCAATCCTAGCTATATACTCAAGAGAAATGAAAACTTAAGTCCACACAGAAACCTATACACAAGTATTTATAGCAGCTATTATTCATAATAGCCAAAAGGTGGAAACAAGCCAAATGTTCAAAAATGGCTGGATGGATAAACAAACTGTGATATATATACAGTGGAATATTATTCAGCCACAAAAAAGAATAAAGTACTAATACATGCTACAGCTTGGACAAACCTTGAAAACATTATGCCAAGTGAGACAAGCCAAACACAAAAATTCACATGTTGTATGATTCCTTTTATGTGATATATACAGAATAGGCAAATCCATAAAGACAAAAAGCAGGTTAGAGGAAACTAAGAGATGAGGGGAGGGGACAATGGGGAATGCATACTTAGTGGATATAGGGTATTCCTATGGAGTGATGAAAAAATTTTGAAACTAGAGAGCTGATGGTTTTACAACATTGTGAATACACTAAATACCATTGAATTGTACATTTAAACATGGTTAATTGTATGTTATGTGAATTTCAACTCAAAAACTTTTTATAAAACTTTAGCAACACTTACTTTTAGATTTTGAATATTAGATTTTATTAACCCTTAAAAACTAAGGTAACCGTTAAGGTTATAAATAACTATCCTTCAGTTGTATACAAAACTAGAAGCTGACAGGCATGCATGTCATGTTTGAAGGAGAACCCCAAGAAATGGCCTGCATTTGGGGGTCTGTTGGCAACCTGTTAGGACACCCTTTGTGGCCCACAAACAGCCTGTGGACCACATTTGAGAATCACTGATCTAGCATCTCCCTGGAACATGACTCAGCAGCTATTGACAGGCACAACTGTTAAAGGAAAAAGTACAGGGCACACAGCCCAGGACTGGAGTCCTCAGTGAGGTTAAAGGGCATGGCACAAGTATGATGGCTATGCTTGTGTGAAAAGGGAAGGGGGATGTGGGCTAGAGCATATGTTCTCTGCTTAGGCTGTAAGCAGGAAGTGACTGTTCCCACTGATGAGAGTTGCCCAGGTATGCTCCATAATTGTACATTATAGCTAAAAGTCAGCCTGAAACAGAAGTCCAGTCACTTACTGACTTGCCACTGCATGTCAGTCTGGACATGAAGTCATGGACTCAACCAGTTTCCAACCCCCCCAAACTTCTGCTGCTTCTCCTGTAGCAGAGTTAGAGGCAAGCTAGCAGCAAATAGATCTTTGAGCCCCTGGCATACGTTTCCACTTCCCAGGAAGAACCTCCCTGCCAGACCTTACCTGGACAAGGCGTCTGTTGGGTATACATCATGCCCCCTGGCGCAGTAATAACATACAGTCCTGAAGGGCCGAACCAGTAATTTACATTTCCAAGTGGCATTCCTCTGGCAGCTTAGAAGACAAGTTTGGCAAAATAAGGACGCTTTAATTCTTTTAAGCTAGATGTACAGCAGCTATCAACCAAATAAACACAGTATCAACCATCACCTTACATGTGTGTCCAACAATGCTCCCAGGATACAAGACTGAAAACATACACTGCCCTTGTTCTGGACTGTATGCCTCCTGAAGGTGGTAATTGTGTGTATTTGCCTGTGCTTATTCAAGGCCTAGCACAGCACCTACCATAAAAGGTACTGAGAAAAAAAATTTCCAAGTGAGGATTCTATCAAGTTGGCAAGATATGTCCTTTAAAGTCCAATGTAATGGCAGTATAGAAGAAAGTACTTCGTGTGTGTGTGTGTGTGTGCGTGTATTTTTTTTAATTGAAGTATAGTCAGTCTACAGTGTTGTATCAATTTCTGGTGTACCGCACAGCACTTCAGTCACACATGAACATACATATATTTGTTTTCTTATCCTTTCTCACCATTCCAAGAAAGTCCTTCTGTTTATCTCCCTCTACATCTCTTTTATAAGGACACTGATGGTATTGGGGGCCCACTTGAATCCAGAGTAATGCCCTCATCTCAAGATCCTTAATTATATCTAAAAATACTTTTATTTTAACAAACAAGGGAACGTTCACAGATTCTGAGGATTAGGACATGGATGATACTTTCGGGAGCTATTATCGGCCTGCCACACTAATTGCTGCCTATGGCATAGGACCAGAGGTAATGTACACTGTTCCAGGCCGGGCCCACAAAAACTTCCCAGGTGAGATCTTTACTCTCTTCCCCTCTCTGCTGGCTACCCAAAGAGGCCGTGGAAGCCATGTGTTAACAATGGCAGAGACTCTATTACCCTGGGTCTTGGAAGGGCTATGTGGAACAGAGCCCCCTTTCACCTCTGCTCATTGGCCTTTATATAAGCAGTAATGTTCATTACCTTAAGCCATTGATAATTTGGGGTTTACTGTTTTAATAGCTAGCATTAACTTAATTCCCTATAAACCTGAAGTTGTCATCCTTCCCTGTTACCCTCCTTTTCAATATTCTATGAGTATCTTCTTTCAGAATAAGTATTTTATTCACTTACGTGTTTGCTTATTTCTTATATGACTCTCACTAGACTGCAGGTTTAACAAAGAAAGGGACTATGTACATATGTCTCATCTCATTCCCTGTTGTGTTCCCAATTGTCTCACCTAGTGTTTGGCACATGGTAAGTACTCAATATATATTTTGCTAAAAACATAAATCAAAGAGCCTTGACAAATCAGCTCTGCAGAGGGGAAGGAATCTTTCCTGGCCAAATAATCAGATCATGAATTATGATGAGAGGTTAGTTAATTCCAAAGGCCTCAAGGAAGCCCACCTCACAAGACCTGACTCTTGCCAGGGGAGCAGGCATAGGTTTCTGCACATAAACCATGATACAATCAGACCCAGAGAAGTTCCAGATATTGGGCCAAGTTCATATAAGTTGCTTAAATCCTTTCCAGGTGGCTGTGCAACCGCTGAGGCTCTGACCTACCTTTGTAGGCTAAGAAGCAGAACTTAGTGAGAGCACAAAAAGGATCCCCTAAAGTTGCCTGACCTTTATCCAATAATCCTAAAAATAAGCCCCTTCAGTACTGTGAGGTTAAAAATAAGAGTCAATTCAAGACCCAGAATGCAACTGTCCTGAGCTCCCCAGACATCCCTAGATTCTCCATAGCTACACTCCCTCTGTCTGCTAGATGCCCTGTTATCCAACATTAGGCTTCCAGACTCTGTCTGCCATCTGGACCATGAACTGCTGTCAGTTGGAAACAGCTTGTGAATTCCTTGGCATTTATATCTTTGCCCTGTATTATTAAAGGTGACTGTAAAAAGGCTTCTTACTCCTCAATTTTCTACAATATGTCTCTCCTGTCACCTTTCTTCTCAGCAATTCACTGAAATCTCTCTTGCTAAGACCACCAACACCCTCAAATTTCCACATGCAATGCACATTTTTCAGTTTTTATTTTACTAAACATCTCTCCAGGAGCTGACAGATGACCACCCAGTAATGCTTGAAGCTTAACTTCTGGAATAATAAACTCACTTGATTCTCCTCCTACCTCTCAGTTAGCCCCAGTATTCACTGAAGATCCTTTAAATGTTGAGGACCCTTGGAATACCATCCTTAATTCACTGAATGAGCCCATCATTCACATGGCTCCAGAGATGACCTGTGTGCTGAGGATTTTCAAATCAGGTTCTTGATGCAGTTCATCTTTGGAGGTCCGAGCTGTATGTTCACTGCCTCCAGAATCTCATGTACCTCACACTTAATATGGTGCAGGATTTAAGAGCGTAGGCTCAAAAAAGCACTACCCAAAGAAGCAGGGCAGCTTTCTTTGAATTCCAACATGAGCCAACTCTGAATCTTAAAAAAGTGTAGACAGTATTACTTATACAGTATTCTTGCCAAAATATATGACCTGAATATAAGCACGAGGAAACAGACTAACACAAATTAAGGGACATCCTACAAAACAATAAGGCTGTATTCTTTTTAAAATGTCAATGTCATGAAAGACAAAGAAAGGCTGAGCCCAGATTAAAAGAGACCAAAGAAATAGGACAACTGAATTCAATCTGTGATCTGGGATTAAATCCTAGATTGGAAAAAAAAATGGTATTAGAATTAGGAATAGTAATGGTCAATCATTTGAATCTGAATATCAACTATGTATTAAATAATCATTTTGTTTCAATGATAAATTCTGTGATGTGATAAGTACACTGAGGTTAGATAAGAGAATCCCCTTGTTCTTAGGAGATACACACTTGAATATTTAGGAATAAAAGAAATTTTCTTTGTGTGACTTACTCCTAAATAGTTAAACAAAAGAAAAAAAAAAAAGAACAACATGAAACAAATGTGGGAAGATGTTAATAACAGGCGAATCTAGATGAAGGGTCCATGGGAATTTATTGTAATATTCTCACAATGTTTCTATAGATCTGATTTTTTTTCAAAACTAAAAGTTTAAAAAGAGAGAGAGTAGGTTTAAGGTTTAAATTCCAGCCCCATCATTCCAGCCTTGGGAAATTATATAACCACTGATTCAGTTTCTCCAGCTACACACTGGGGATAATGATAGGACCTACATCATAAGTTTTTGTGAATATAAATAAATTAATACGTGTAAAGTTCTTGAAACACTGCCCAGTATATGATTAGCATTCAATAAACGTTAGCTAGTATTACTATGTCTATAACTGAACTCATTTCCTCTCCAATTTAGACTATCTCTTATACTCGACCATGGTTTATAGCATCGTGATCCAATCAGTCTTCTAAGTCAGAAAATTTACTCCATCCTTCTGTGTGTTCCCAGGACTTTGTCGATGCCTCTGTTACTGCACATACCATAAGACAGGATAATGTATTTGCATATGTCTATCTCTACTAGGTTGTGTTAGTCTCAACAGATTGGAGGTGGGGATAGAAGGCAAGGGAGAAAAGGGAAGAGCATTCCAGACAGAGCAAATAGCACGAAGGCTTAGAGATGGGAGCACAAGACACAAAGAAGTCCATGGATTGGCATACAAAAACTGAGAGACTGAGGGGCATAAAGTGAGGCTAGATTGAATTAAAATATATCATAAAAAGATTATTTGCATTCCAAGTTTGAAAGAGTCCTCCAATACATCCATTATATCAGTGCTGCAGGGCTTGACAGTATCTCTTCCCATGCTTTAGTCCCATGGAAGACTTAAATTAAACCCACTAAGAGAAGCAAAGGCAAAGCCAGAGAAGAGAGAAGATAAAAAGGCATACCAGAGGCAACATGGCTGAAAGTGAGGCTGCTCAATGATATGTAAGACCAGCACTTAAGTGGACAAAAGACTATCAGGTATAATTAGTCATTCAGGTATCAGATGGTAACCTCCCAATAGACTGCAAACTACTTCAGGATAGGGACGGACTAAATCTTGTGTTCCCAGCACCTAGTATGGTACTTGGCACATAGTCGGTAGGCTCAGGAAATGTCTGCTGAATATATGTGCAATTACCAGCTGCCTGACCAGAGAGGCCAGACATCTTCACTAGCTAACTTCAATTACACAGGCTTCAAAAATCCAAAGCCCTTAGTATTTTTATCAGCATCGCTCACCAGCAGAGGCAGCTTTCGTCAGCAGCTGGGCAAATTCAATGGCACCTCCTTTTCTGAAGGCTAACTTAAAAACAGCCTGTCCTTCCCAGCCACCTGGGGAAAAAAATGGTACACACTCACTGAGAGGCTGGCACAGCTGGTAACAGGACTGCCACAAAAACTGAGAGAAGCACTACCCAAAGAAGCAGGGCAGCTTTCTTTGAATTCCAACATGAGCCAAGTCTGAATCTTAAACCTTCTGGAAACTTTTGGGGAACAAAGTACATTTCTGATGGGGAGCACTTACCATCCGGAGCTGCCTGAATGGTTCCTTTAATGTAGTTGGGGGCAAAGACTGGTTGTTCAACGGTACAGTTACTCATCAGATCAAATGGCATCATAAAAGAAAACATGGGGTCGTTGACTGAGTGTGAAGTCACAAAGATCACCTAAGAGAGGAAAGAAACTTAGGAAGAGGAAGGCCATTTGTCCATGGATTGAAACATGGAAGAGCTATTCTAAAGTCAAGGCTGCTTTGGCATCCTGGCCTAATTGAGAAACATCACCAATTTTTTTCCACCACTCCTCAACATGGAAAATCTCAAAGTGAGAATGTTTTAAAACACTTTGAAAGTCAATGTTTAACCTCTCTCCATTTTAAGGAAAACAAATGTAGAGTTAATCAGATCAAAGTAGTAGTAGAAATTACCCGGTATGAAGTGAGAAACAATGTTCCCCTCTTTGTACCACTAAAGAGATTGGATCCCACTGGTTGCTGTAGGAAGGAGAGGTCCACATCTGAACATTGCTTCAAGACACTGTGGAAAAGAAACAGCAGACAGTATACAATTTAGAAGTTATGCAGAATGATACAAATAAAGTTCTTAGCACAGTTTCTAGCCTGGAGGGAGATTTTAATGTTACTTGCTGATGATGCTGCTGCTATTTTATTAAAATAGAAAGTAATTTAAATGATCTTGTTCTCTGGCAATTCACACTTATTCTTCTCCCTCTTTATCAGTGGGTTTTTTTTTTCCCTTATCAGACCTACTTTTATTATTGTTTATTCATTAATTCGTATACTTCTTGTACAGTTGGTATAAAGCACTATGTTAATGGAAATGTTTCTTGGACTCTGGTAAAGAAGGCAAGGCATACACAGAGTGCTCCAGGATCCTCTGACATGTTGTTTCCTCTTCCTGCCATGTTCTACCCTGACTCCTAACCTGTAAAACTTGGATTCATCCTGTTCTCACTCATAGAATCCTACTGTTTTCTTTCCTTTCTTAGTAATTATTATAATACATATGTATGTATGTATGTATGTATGTATGTATGTATGTATGTATGTATACACACACATATATGTGTATGTGTTTGTTTATTCAATGTCATCCCTAAAAATCATTAGGAACAATGTCTGTCTTCCTTGCCACTGTAGCCCTAGCAAATAATGGTGCTACAAAACATTTATTGAAAGAATGAGTGAATGAAAACATGAATACAGATAATAATGCAAGTAATATATGCAAGCATCACATAAATGGCACAAAAATATTACAGCAGTTTAGTGGAAGGAGAGATTAGCTTTCGGTTGAAGTAATTAGGAATGACTTTATGGAAAGTTGAAATTTGAGCTCATTCTTAAGAGATGAATAGTGTTTCAGTAGGCAGAAGTGAGGGTAGGGGACAATCTGATGGGGAGTAAACAGCATTAATGGAGGTGCAGGAGCAGCATTAACGGAGGTATGCAGTGGAAAGAAAGCTGCATACTTGGAAGCAGCCTACCTGTGTGGATTCATCAAAACAGCATGGAAGTAAGGTTGGGAGGAATAGTGAGATGAAGCCATGCTGAGACTAGAGCTTGGAGACATCATTTGATAGGCAAGAAGGAACTGTGAGCTGCAGCTGTCTCAGTAGGGAACTTACATGATCAAGGAGGTGGTGGTGTATCAGAGAGAACAATCAGTTCAAGCGTTCCTAAAATAGTCCTGATATGAGGTAATAAGAACTGCAACTAGGGTGGTGGTATATAGATAAAAGGGGCTTTTTAAGAGATTATGAAAATATAGGATGTCAGCAAATATGGTGGAACAGGGAACTCTAAAAATCAGCCCAGACAGAGGAAGCAAGATGGCGGAGTAGAAGGACGCTTGTAGCTCACCCTCTCCCACAAATACACCAAAACTGACATCTACGGACCCACTCAGCCAACCAGAACACCTGCCGAACTCCGACAGAACATCGCCCTCTTCGAAAGACTAAGACGCCAAGAATCTGGTAGGAAAAAAGGAAAAAAGAAAGAAGAAAAAGCAAAACAGTGCGGGACCAATCCCGCGGGGAGGGAGTGGCAAAGGAGGACGGACACTCGTTCGCTGGGTCTCCCCTCTCCAACAGAGAGGCCAGTGGGACAGAGGAGGAACCTCTGAGGCTCAGATCTGCCCCGAGCACCCCTTGACCGACAGAACTGAGTTAAACAGGCACAAAGGGTCCCCGCGACACCCAGCCTGAGACGCGAGCCGGCAGCGGGGGCCAGGGCAGGCATCCCGAGCTGGCCGGAGGACTGGGGCAGCTGCACTGAGGCAGCCCCAGGGGACCGCAGGGGGCTGCGCGCCGTGGCTGGGAGGGGATACGGAGCAGAACCTCGGTCCCCCATAAATTGCGAAAAAAGCAAAGCAACATGGCTGGTGTGCCCTGGGGGAAGGAGCGCCATAGCCTTGTCTCCTCAGACCTGCGCCGCTATTACTGGCACTTCTTGCGAGAAGAGAGGCGGGGCTCAGCCACAGCTGCCATATTCTTCTGTGCACAGTGCCCAGGTGGGGGCAGGGCCGAGACCTGAATCCGTGCCAGGGGGCTCCGCAACCTCCTAGGCAGGACTGAGACTTTACAGCTGGAGGCAGATAGGATCTTTCTGCCCTGGTACCTCAGAGAACTCACGCCACCAAGACAAACAAGGAGCTGAGATTTGGCACGGAGCAGAGGCAGGGCCGTTCCACGGTCTTCTCCGAGCCCGCCTTCGGAATGCCGACCCGAGGTAGAGCGGGCAGCTGCACAGAGCAGCGGAGCGACCGGCATCGGGAAAGGGAGGGCGGCAACCCGCTTTCCTGGCAGGAACGCAGCACCTGACTGTGGTGCTGGGAGGGGGCGCTATCTGCCCACCTGCCTCCCCTGAGTAGCAGCATCTGACTGCGGCATCGGGAAGGGGAGTGACCCGCCCGCCCACCAGATAAGAGCTCAGCACCTGACCCAGTGTTGGGAGGGGGCACGATCTGCTAGAACCAACAGCCACTGGGAGCAGCACAGAAGAGAGCGCCAACAGAGGGCCTCTGGAAACAGCAAGCTGAGTTCGTGAAACAGGGCGAAGACACAAAGACCTCTCAATAAAATCCTTAAGAGCACAGCATCGCCAGGAGAACTAGATAACTGATACTCCTTAAGCCACAGTGCCAGAGAGATATGAGCAATATGAAGAAGCAGAGGAACCACTCCCAATTAAAAGATCAAGAGAAATCCCCTGAAAGCACAATCAAGGAAATAGACATTGATGGCCTACTAGATCAAGATTTCAAAAAAGGAGTGATCAAAGTACTGAAGGAACTAAAAGAAATAGTTTTTAGAGATATAAAATATGTCAAAAATGAAATAGAAGCTATAAAGAAGAACCAAGTAGAATTAGTAAACTCATTTGCTAAGATGAGATCTAACCTAAAGGTTGTACAAAGCAGGCTAGATAATGCAGAGGAACGAATAAGTGACCTAGAAGACAGGACAACAGAAAGCACCCAATCAGAAAATCTGAAAGAAAAACAAATAAAAAACAATGAAAACAATATAAGGGACCTATGGGGTAATATAAAGTGTGCCAATCTATGCATAATAGGGGCTCCAGAAGGGGAAGAAAGAACAAAGGGGATTGAAAAGGTATTTGAAGAAATCATGACTGAAAACTTCCCAAACCTAAAGGAATCAGATATCAAAGTACAGGAGGCTCAGAGGGTCCCAAACAGGAAGAACCCAAACAGACTCACACCAAGACATATTATAATCAAGATGGCCAGCGTCAAGGATAAATGATCCTAAAGGCACCAAGAGAAAAACAAAGAGTGAGTTACAAGGGAACCCCCATAAGGCTCTCAGCTGATTTCTCTACACAAACACTACAGGCCAGAAGGGAGTGGCAAGATATACTCAAAGTCCTGAATGAAAAAAAAAATGCAGCCTAGGATACTCTATCCAGCAAGGCTATCCTTTAGAATAGAAGGAGAGATAAAGAACTTCACAGACAAGCAAAAACTAAAAGAGTTTAGCAACACTAAACCCATGCTAAAAGAAATATTCACAGGTCTACTCTAAATAGAAAAGAAGCAGGATGCTACAAAAATGAGAAACTCATAACTGGAAAGGAGATAATTGCCATGAATTACAAAAAGAATAAACAAAATTGTAAAAGAAGACATCTAAATCATTAAGAGTGGGAGAGGGAAGCAAGGAAAGCCATTGTGGAAAACAGTATGGAGATTCCTCAAAAGACTAGGAATAGACTTACCATACGAATCCCACTCCTGGGCATAAATCCAGAAGGAACCCTACTTCAAAATGACACCTGCACCCCAATGTTCATAGCAGCACTATTTACAATAGCCAAGACATGGAAACAGCTTAAATGCCCATCAACAGATGACTGAGTAAAGAAGATGTGGTATATTTATATGATGGAATGCTATTCAGCCATAAAAACTGACAACATAACGCCATTTGCAGCAACATGGATGTTCCTGGACAATGTCATTCTAAGTGAGGTAAGCCATAAAGAGAAAGAAAAATACCATATGAGATTGCTCATATGAGGAATCTAAAAACAAAACAAAACATAAATACAAAACAGAAACAGACTCATAGACATAGAATACAAACTTGTGGTTGCCAAGGGGGTGGGAGGTGGGAAGGGACAGACTGGGATTTTAAAATACAGAATAGATAAACAAGATTATACTATATAGCACAGGGAAATATAAACAAGATCTTGTGGTAGCTCATAGCGAAAAAAAAATGTGACAATGAATATATATATGTTCAGATATAACTGAAAAATTGTGCTCTACACTAGAATGTGACACAACATTGTAAAATGACTATTACTCAATAAAAAATAAGCCCAGAATTCTAAAATCTAATCAAAAGCTTACAGCAACTAGGGGGATGTTTAATCAAGAAAAAAACTAGTTGAATCTCAATAAGAGAGCTTTGTACACTTTAACCTACCCTGGTACTCTCCTCCACTCCCCAGCTTGGCAACAATCTTGAAAACAACAATCCACATTCTCAGTACTGGTACCAAGTACTGGAGGGAGGAGAACAGACCTCAGAGAACTGTGATTGTCTGTTTTGACCTGTCTGGTGGTTTCCTGAAGGACTGGCTCTCAGGGCATGTGCCTAATTCAGAACTCTCTCAGGACTTAGGCAGCCACCCAGGGTACATGTGTCAAAAACATTTCAAGCAAAATCTGTTAGAACTGCTATCTGGGGCAAAGGATGACATTTGGGGCAAACAATTAAAAAAAAACTGAAAAATCAGGAAGGAAAGACTGGGGAATGAGAGGCTTTGAGGAATAAAGGCTTTGAAAACCTCTGACACGTTCGTGGGAATCTAGAAAGCACAACACATATATTTTCAAGGCTGAGTTCATACTCAGAAGAAACCTGAGAAGTACCTAAACTCTTACCTCTGGCTGATAATGAGGCTCTGCCTAAGTAAAAAGTAAAAGATAAGACAGAGTTTTAAACTGCCTGGCTGAGTGATACAGGCTCCAAAACACACACACACACACACACACACACACCCTTCATCTGCAAAGACTGGGGTTGTTGTTGTTGTTGTTGTTGTTGTTGTTGTTGTTGTTGTTGCAGACATGTAAGCAAATTGTCAAATCACTAAATTAATAGAAGCAAGCCACTAAATTAATAGAAAAGAGTCCACATTTGTCAAGAGCCACACAAGACAAACAGAGTATAGACTTTAAAAAATTAGTTCAGAAAAACTACTACATAATACTACAAACAAAACCACTACAACAAGCAGCAACAACACCCAGAGGAAGAGGGAGAATCTGATTTCCAGAGTTGTCACATTATAATTCAAAATATGTCCAATTTTCAACAACAACAAAAAAATCATAAGGCATACAAAGACACAAGAAAGTATGTCCCATTCACAGGAGAAAAAGAAATTAATTGAAACTGCCCCTGAAGAAGCCCAGAAATTAGATTAACTAGACAAAGGCTTTAAATAAACTATTTTAAATATATTCCAAAAGTTAAAGGAAACAATGACTAAACAACTAATGGAAAAGGTTGAGAACAATGTCTCACCAAGTAGAGAATATCAATAAAAAGATAGAAATTATAAAAAAGAATCAAATAGAAATTCTGGAATTGAAGACTACAATAACTGAGATAAAAAAATTCAATATTGGGGGGCTTAATGGCAGATTTCAGCAGGAAGAATTATTGAATTTGAACATGGGTCGATCAAGGTTAACAGTTACTATCTGAGTAACAGAAAGTAAAAAGAGTGAAGAAAAAGGAACAGAGTCTAATAGACCTGTGGAACACAATTAAACATATCAACATATACATAATGGGACTAGCAGAAAAAGAGGACAGAAAAAAAGGGAGCATAAAGACTTTTTGAATAATGGCCAAAAATTTCCTAAATTTAATGAAAGACATGAATCTATACATCCAAGCTTAACAAATCTCAAGTAGAATAAACTCGAAGAGATCCACACCAAGACACATTATAATCAAACTGCTGAAAGCCAAATACAGAGAATCTTGAAAGCAGCAAGAGAAGTGAATCATCATGCACAAGGAATTCTCAATAAGACAAACAGCTGACTTATCATCAGAAACTATGGAGGTAGCAAGATGACATATTCAAAGTGCTAAAAGGAAAAAAAGTGATCAACCAAGAATTCTATATCTGGCCAAACTATCCTTCAAAAATTACAGGGAAATTAAAACTTTACCAAATAAACAAGAAATGCTAAAGGAAGTCCTTCAGCCTAAAATAAAAGACACTAGACAGTAAGTTAAAGAAGATACAAATAAATGGAAAGACATCCCATGCTCATGTATTAGAAAACTTAATACTGTTAAAGATGTCCATAGTAACTAAAGCAGTCTACAGATTCAATGCTGTCACTATCAAGAACCCAAAAGCATTTTTTTTCACACGCAAGTAAATTCATTCTAAAATTCATATGGCATCTCAAAGGACTCTGAGTAGCCAAGACAATTTTGAAAAGAACAAAGTTGGAGGACTCACACGTCCTGGTTTCTAAATGTATCACAAAGCTACAGTAATCAAAACAGTGTGGTACTGGCATAAAGACAGTGGAATAGACTATAGAGCTCAGAAATAAATCCTCAGGTACATGGTCAAATAATCTTCAAAATTCCACAAAGATGTCATAACCACTCAATGGGGAAAGGGCAATCTCTTGAACAACTGATGTTGGGAAAATAGATATCCACATGCAAAGGGATGAAGTTGGACCTTTTCTTACACCATATTAAAAAATCAATTCAAAATGGATCAAAGAACTAAACATAAGACCTAATACTACAGAACTCCTGGAAGAAAACATAGGCAGGAAATTTCATGCTGTTAGACTTGGCAAGTTTCTTGCATTTGACACCAAAAGCACAGGCAACAAAAGCAGAAATAGACAAATGGGACTATATCAAACTTGAAAACTTTGGTGCATCAAAGGACACAATCAAGAGAGTGAAAAGTCAACCTCCAGAATGAGGGGGAATATTTGCAAGTCATAAGGGGTTAATTGGATAAGGGGTTAAAATATCCAGAATATATAAAGAACTCCTTACAACTCAATAACAAAACATAACCTGTTTTTAAAATGAATAAAGGATTTAAATAAACGTTTCTCCAAATATGATATCTAAATGGCCAAAAAATATGAAAAGATGTTCACTATGACCAATCATCAGAGATATGCAAATCAAAACAACAAATGAGATATCACCTCACACCTATTAAGATGGCTATTATTTTAAAAAAGCACCAGAAAATAATAAGTGTTGCCTAGGATATGGAGAAACTGGAACACCTGTGCACTCTTGGTGGGACTGTAAAATGGTGCAACCACTGTGGAATAATATGGAGTCTCCTTAAAAATTAAAAATACTACTACTCTATTATCCAGCAATCCCACTCTGGGTATATATTGAAAAGAATTGAAAGCAGGGTCTCAAAGAGATATTTGCACACTCACATTCATAGCACCACTATTCACAATAATCAAGAGGTAGAAGAAACCTAAATGCAAATGCCATCAGTGATTGAATGGAGAAACAAAATGTGGTATATAAATACTATGGAATATTATTCAGCCTCAAAAAGGAAGGAAATCTTGTCACATGCTACAACATGGGTGAACTTTGAGGACATTATGCCAATTGAAATAACTCAGACAAAGACAAATACTATATGATCTTACCTACATGTGGAATCTTTAAAAACAAAAAGTCAAATTCACAGAAAGACAGTAGAACAACAGTTATTGGGGTTGAAGGGATGCCAGGAAAAGATACAAATTTACCATCATTTAGGATAAATAAGTCTAGAGATCCAATGTACAGACTTATTAATGCTGTACTGAACATTAGAAATATGCTAAGAGAATAGATTTCAAGTGCTGTCATCACACCAAAAAATGGTAATTATGTGAGATGATGACTAGTGATCATTTCACTATGTGTAGTATATCAAATTATCACATTGTATATCTTAAATATATACAATTTTTAATGGTTAAGATGATAAATTTTGTTGCTTTTACCACACACAAAAATGATGGACAACTTAGCAAAACAAAGAACATTTATGAACAACGAAAATTTACCAAAGACATAAATGGCTAATAACAATATGACAAAAATAATTTCACTAGTGATAAAACTTAAAAAAAATTTCATTATTTAGATTCCATTATCAGACTGAAAGAGCTATCAAAAATTAACACAGGGTGTTGGCAAAGGTATGGTGAAATTGGGTACTCAGTATTAAGAGAAATGTAGATGTAAATGTAATGTCACTTCTGTAGGGTGATTTTGCAATAAATATATTTCTATTTATAAATATATTAAAATATAAAATATATTTAATACTTTAAGATATTTTGACAAAGCTTTTCATATTTTTAAAATATATTTTAAATCTTTTTTAAAAAGTATGTCCTCCGATCCCACAATTCTACTTTCAGGAATATGTCTGAAAAAAACATTTTGACAGTTGGGTAGAAATAAGTCTTTAAAAAATTCACTGCAGCAACGTTTATAGCAATGAAAAATTAAAACCAGAATATCCCAGATAGGGGCTTGAGTAAAGATTTAAGCATACTGGAATACCAGATATTAAAAATAATGATACAGATACTAATACTGGTATGCATTCCCAATACATTGGTAAATGAGAAAAACAAGTTACAAAGCAGTCTGAGGTGAGGAAATGTGTGTTTTCAGAGAGGGAAGTGCAGAAGGCTATATACCAAAATGTAAAAAGTACTGGATGTTGGAATTTGGGGTAATTTTAAATGTTTCCCAATTTTTCTACAATGAACACACATGGCATTATCTGCACACGTTTCAGAATATGGATTTTTTAAAAAAAAACCCTCAATGTCTTCTCTTTTTACGAGTAGAGTCTGGCTCATACATTTATGAGTTTTCAGCTGGGATCAGAAAAAATCTCCACTAATCACAGTCAAGCTGTGATGAATTTCTCAACTGTGTATTGTGACTAGGCAGGAGAAGTCAAAATACAACCAATCTTCCCCCTCTCTCCAGCTATTTCTTTAAAGTAGTTTCAATCCAGGAAGCCAGTGCAACAACAGAGCTTTCTTTGATGAGGAGAAAGCAGAGAAGCAGTCCTTTTCCTTTTTGAGGGGCAGCTGGAGTAGAGAAGTTAATGCACAGTACCTAAGTTCAAAGGTCTCCCACATGCAATGGCTATATGATTTTAAGCAAATTATTTCCTCTTTGTTTCAGTTTTCCCACCTGTGAAATGAGGAAAACAGTACCGATCCTCATTCCAGACAGAGTAGATACATGTATACAGCCCTTAGAACAGTGCTTGGCTGTGATTAACCACTCAAGTGCACAGAAAGGACCCCACAAAGACAATTCAAAGGACCATAAAATCTGTATTTGTTATAATTTTTAAAAACCCTGCTTCATTCCCTGCCTCCAGCACACAAACAGAAAAGCAGAAAGACAAGCCCGTAGCCTGAATGAGAAGACACCCAAACGTCAGCTCAGAAGCGGCTTCAAGGCACAGAGCCACAGGCACACAGATCAAAGTTCTCTAGACCAGTGTGTACGGAGACACTGCAGTCAGAATGGCGAGCGATCATTTTCTACTACAATACTGCATAAAGCAGCAGAGGTCCTTCGGGAGCAAGGGAGGTCGTACAGCCTTGATGGTGCGTATAAATTCGTCAAGAAAATATTCTGGGGAAGGGAGTATAGAAAAAAAGATCTGGACATCAGCATTTGGTACTATCTTAACGGATCTTTCTGACAGATGAGTCACAGCGATCTAGCTTAGTCTCACCTGAGCACTGCACTGGGTTTCAGAGTCTCACTGTGGAGCAAGAGCAAAGGAAAATGAGGGCAAATCGAGACAGAGAGAGAAGCATAATTAAGAATTGCTGGAGGAGCCAAAAGGACTCTGGGAAATGGTGGCTGGGTTTTGAGGAGAGATGTGGAGCGGAGTCAAAGCATTAGGTGGGGAAGTGAAAACGGGCTGCTCTGGGCTGAGCCTGATGGAGGCGAGAGGAGGGCCGAGTGGCAGGCACCCAAACGCCACGCAAAACGACAGGTACAAACCCCAGGCCGCCATGGGAGGCCGAGAGCTCATCATTCTTCCTAGACGCGACGTCTTATGGTCTGGATATTTTCAATAAAGTAAGACCGGTCATCTCCTCGGTTAGGAGGAAGAAGAAAGAGGGCTGTTTGAAGTTCTGCGGGTGAGGCTCCTCCCCACACACAGTTCGGGATCTTTCCAGAAAGACCTACACTCAAGCCTCTTCTACCTTCAGAAGCCCAGGACTTTGTTCCTGTCAGCCTACAAAGGTGGCGGGCTCACAACGGCAGCCCCACGCGACCCGGAAGGGCAGTACGACTCTCCACTCCCACCAGTGCACCTCCACCTTTCTTCTGAAGCGACACACGCCTGAAGCCCCGTACGCCCGCCGCCACCTTCGCATCCGGCGCACCCGCGAGGTGGCGCGTGCGCCCTAACGTCAGGGCGGAGCTAAGCGTGCAGCGCCCAGAAAAGGCGGGAAAGTCTCTGATTCGCTGAGAGTTCGAGAGCCGCCGGCTGTTCCCCTTGCGTCTCCTCCCTCCTGTGACAGCGTCCGGAGCTTCCCATCAGGCACCTTTCGCCAAAAGGGATGATGGCGGCATGGCGGTTCTCGGTGTGGCTCTGGTTCACTGCCATCCGGATCCAGACCCTCTCCTGCCGCCCCTCAGATGGGAAGGGGCGGGGTCTGTGCCAAGCGTTGGGCGGGGCTCTGAAGGGGAGGGCGGAGATTATGGCGCAAGGGCAGGGAGTGGGTGGGCGAGGCGGCTGGTCACGTGAGGGGCCGTGGTCAGAGGAGGAGGCGCAGTCGGTGTTCAGACAGCCCTGATGGGGAAGGGGAGCGGGTCCAGGGAATTGAGTCCAGTCCCCGAGCGCAGAGAGGTGAGTGAGGCGTGAGCATCCTCCTTACAGCCACTGGCTGTCCTGGCAACTGCGTGGTTGCCCCCACCTTATTGCCCCGCTGCCCGCGGGTATGGACTTGAACTGGTCCTGCTTAAAACGGGATTTTCCTGCCCTCTCCCTGGCATGGGTCAGGAAGCTGTTGTCCTTTGGAGAAAGGGTCCGGAATGATTCCTCAACGCTCTTAAGGCAAGCAGAACTTTCTTCAACCAGAGAAAGCCTGGAATCAGAGCCGATTTCTTTTGAGGTAGCATCCAGGAAAGGGTGCGTGAGCTGGGGCAAGAAGTCAAAAGAAGAATTCCGATCCTGATGGAGAGAGACTTTTGTCTCTGTCACTCATCATAACTGCCCTGCCTCCTCCAAAGGGTGATTGTGAGGATCGGGTGGGATGTATTATACCAGAATTTCTTTTAAGACTTAAGTGCTGTAATTATCCTTATTTCCTTTAAACTTCACAAATAGCACCAGAGGGCTTCAAACAAAAGGATGTTAACATCTTCTGGACTACCTACCGTATTTCATCAAATTTAAGATGTTGTCAGTTATAAAATGCACCATTTTCAAATGTGCTTCTAAGGGGAGAAAGTTGTCAAATCAATGGGACATGTCATTAGTTTTAAGATGTATCCTAATTTCAGAAATATATGTATCTTTAAAGTATAAGACTGTCATCAGAATGATGTGAAGCAGTAGAACAAGCATTGACACCTAAGCCCTGTCCTGCACTGGTAACTAAGTGTGCAGACTTGAGCAAGATGATTAGCTTTCTAGACTTGTTTCCATGTCTGTTTGAAGGAAGGATTAGAAGAACTCTTAGGTTTCTTTCATCCATGATATTTTGTTTGCTAAACTGCTCAGTCACTCAAATCTCATTTCTCTCCATCATGGCGTTGCTGCTCTAATTCCAGCCCTTACTTGAATGATTCCAAGAGCCTACTGACTTGTCTTCCTCCAGTCTTGATCCCCCAACCATACATCTGTACCTTGTGCTCACCCTACAGAATGTTAAGACCCCAAGCACATTTGTGTACAGTTGTTACATTCAAATTCAGCGAAATAATATACAGGTGAGAGTTGTGGTATTTGCTGCTATAGAAGACTGTGAACCTCAAAGAGAGGAAGGATTGGTTTAAGTCTGGAAAAGGCAAGAGATACTCTAGTGCTTTAAATTTAAATTCTAAACTCTTAAAATGTCTTCACTGCAAAGCAGGCAGGTCTCTAGGCAAGATGGGTCCACTCCTTTCATAGATTTGGTTTTTATACCTCCTGGAAAAACAAGGGGAAAGGCTAGGAAATTAACTGAATGAAAAAAATTTGTTTCTGTTGGAGGAGACAGACTATGCAGAGCACAGCTTCCCTTAAGGTCAAGTATGACAGCTCCATCATCCACTTTGGATTCAAAACTCCAGGGAATCATGACTGGGGTCCAACTTCATGCCAACTGAAGATGAGCTGACCTCACAAAATGTTTTCCATCTCTAATTCCTGTGTCCACTTCTTACGAAGATGGTCCCTGCCTCAGCCTCCACACATGGGTGAAATAATGTAATAGCTGATTTAGTCAAGGAATGAGGAGCACAAATAAGACACAGGCCAGACAGTTATTGTTCAAACAGCAATGTTTAGTTGTACAACACATAAAGTCTAGCAACATTTACACAACCAGTTTGAGTGTCTGTTGGCTTAGTTTCAATTGGGAAATTTAATCATGTCACCAAAAGGTTGGCTGGGACTGGTAACATTTAATGGGTCGTTCTTGCATCCCCTAGGCTTGGGCCTCTTGCTCCATCAGGACTTGGTTGTAGAGGAATGGCCCACAAGTCACCAGCCTTTGAACAAGTTGTGTCTAGGTGGAAATGGTGGGGCAGTGGGTAGGGAGTATTCCATAAAGACAGCATGTGGGGCAGTGGCAGCCGACATTCGCAAACATTCATGCATCTGATAGGGGGCTTTGCCCTCCATTGGGGATTTTCCACTAGCCTACAGTGACCAACTGTGGCCAGGCTAATTCATTACTCACATTAATGGGGTTGGGTTGGGGAATAGGATAGTCAGGGTAGGTGGGAAGAGATCCTTTTTATTGCTAAGTGGACAGAAGGGTGCTTTTCTTCTTCCTAGAGTTTACATTTTGTGAGTTTCTGGAGTTTTGTATGTGTGTTTAGTTCTTATTTAAAGTTTGAGGATAAGGAAGTCAACTCCAGACATGACTCTTCAGGAAAGCCACTCTTCCTAAGTGGCTCCGTTACAGGGTAGGGAGGGTGTGTGACTGCACTCTGGGCCAGTCACAAGTGGTGATTTTTTAAAAAGTGATCCTAGCCCTTGCTCCTCCACATCTGTAGTGACCCATCCTTATAAATAAGCTTAAAGCAATGAAGGGGACACCCTTGTCCCACATCGGGGCTCACACAGCTGACGTCAACAAATCTGACAAGCAGAAAAGTTGCTTTCTTGACCCTTGAAGGAAGCCAAGAGAAGATCATGCAGATGAATGGACAGGGAGCAATGTCATTTTCCTTGGAGATGGTTACAAGTAGCTGGCATGGATTTGCAAGGGCAGAAGAAGCTCTTGGTGAGTTCTTTTCACCCTACAGATGGGCTAGGACCGGCTGACACAGACGATGGAGGAGGGCAGTGCTGGCGAGAACTCCATTCCACTGGGAGGAGAGGGGCGGTTTGGATAAATGGAGGAAGCCACTGTCCTAAAGAGGCAGCTGGCCCCTCCCACCTGCTGGGGGCTGAGAGGGGCTGTGGTGGTGGGCTGGACATGCGCCACACTAAAAGGGCGTGGCCCTGCAGCAATAACAGCTGAGAGGAATGGAGGGAGAAGCGGTGCTTGAAATGGCCTTCATTCAGCAGTGGGGCAGGGGGTGGCTGGCACAGGTGGAAGGACAGTGCCCAGGAGGCCTTCTCCCTGCAGGGGGTTGAGAACGGTTGAGGGTGTGGAGACCAGCAGCTGGCAGCAGACATATAAAACAGCTTCTCCAGGGAGGATGAGATCATGGTTTCGGGGCACCAAGCATCACTCTCCTTCTCAGCCTCTCCAATGCCCACCACCCCACTCCTAGACCTTCCCTGCTAGGCCAAGGTGTCTAGTCCCATGTCTCCGTAAAAGCCAGGGATCAGGCTTTTGCTGAAATGTTACAACCTCTGGGCTCTAGCCCTGCCTCTGTTTTATCCTGACAGGTGCCTACCCTGGAATAACTTTGTGAATGAGGGAAGATGTGGGTTGGATTGGTAAGGAGCTTTCAAGAAAGATTGTGACCATAAGTTTCGGGCCGCTGGCAATCTGATCACCCACCTCTTTCTCCTGGTCCACTGAATCTTGGTCTTAAGTCTATTTGTTTTCCTAGCACCTGAGTGATAAGGGACTATAAATGCTGGGATTTGTAGAGGAGCAGTACAACACCTAGGGCTGGACCAGGAGATGGAACAGGAGGCTGTAAGAGGTTATTGTAAACTGTATCATTTGTTATTCCCTTGCCTAAGGCTAAATTGTTTTCCCAGCCCCAAATTTCAGCCACCTTACAGACTAAAGGAGAAAGAGTAACTTGTTTGTAAAACAACAGGGGAGATATATGCATTAATAAATACAGGGCTGAAGGGAAAGGCAAGAAAAGGCTACATGTATGATTGTGGGTATCACTAGGAAGGGGGATTGGGAAAAGCAGAGGAGAACAGACAGACAGACAAAAATGCCATTAGCTGCAATACAAGAGAGAGGATAGAGGTAAAGAGAGGTCAAGTATATACAAGAAGTGAGAAACAGAGAAGCCAGCTTTAAGGAGGAAGAATCCTGCTGGAGAGAAGGGAAGTGTGGCTTAACACTGTCTCTGAAGCCAACTACCAAGAAAGACAAATACTGTGTATTGTTCTTAATACTTCTTTAGATTCAGTTCTTCTAGAACTTAATGCCTTAAAAAAGGTTGTCTCACTTGACCAGCACATGTGCGTCTTTAACCAGATGCTGGGAACCACATAACTCACTGTGTCCTCCTCTGCTGGGTGGCCCACAAGCTCAGGGCCAATTTCAGTGCTCGACTGCAGAAACTTTCTTCCCCAAGCCTCTCTATAGATCTGATTTCTCCTGTAATCTCAGTTTGTACCATCCCGTGATTTCAGCTGTGATTTTATGTGACCTAAGGTCATTTTTGGAAGTAGACTGGGCATAAACCCTAAATATAAGAAAATGAAGCTAAAGTGGAGTAGTCTAAAAGGAAGTGAGAGAAGTCAGAGAGGAGCAGGATGACAGAAGGAAGGAAGGGAAGGCGAGGGGAAGAGAGACACGGGGAGCAGAGAGGAGTAAGGTGAAGAGAGTCCAGAAAGCAGTCTGCGACAGGGACAGGTGGTGGCTCTTGGACAGTGAATGTGACACAGACGGAAGGGTGGAGCTCTCTTCCCCACTTCTCGGCACTAATTCTTTCCACAGGAGCCCAGCTCTGGCCTACTTCTCTCCTCTTCCCTGGCCTTCCTTTTCCCAGAAAGTCCTACCCTTACCTCAGGCCACCCCAGGCTTACAGGGAGGGTTAGGTCCTCAACTCCTGCCCCCTCCCAGATCTAGCTCCACAGACTGTCCTTGGAGAATCTCTTCAGGCCCTGTTTGCAGGTGGGTTCAGAGACAAGAAGAGTTACCAGTGGCTCACCTGCTCCCATCATTTGTAAATGAAACCTCCCCCAGACCTCTTGAGTGAGGCACATGGCTTTGCTCTGGGACACAAGGAAAGGAGACAGATAATGGACAGCCATGGAGGAACCAAACTTACAAGGGACTTTCCAGGGAGGGAAGTGAAAATACCTCACCCCTGCGCACGCACACGCAAGCACTCTCTCACACATACACACACGTGCGTATACACGTGCGCACGCACGCGCACACACACACATACACACTGTAGACAAGATGCTCCACAAATACCAGACAGGCCTGAGGGACAGAGCAGAAAGGAAGAAGGTGGTTGGTGGTGGTTTGGGATGTGTGTGTGTGGAGAAGTGGGTATGTGTGATGATACAGAGAAAAAGTCGTCATGGGTTACTGTCGTGGCTTTCCTCTGTGTCCACGCTCACCGGAGGGAGGCCGCCATTGTCATTGAGGCGCTTGGCCCTGTAGGTCTCATAGTGGATGTTGTGTGTCACTTCCTTGAGGTCCTGGAGGTGGGTCCTGAAGGACACAGGGTGAGAAGAGAGAGAGATGTGATTAAGGGCGGGAGGAGGAAGAAGGGACCCATGTCTGGGGCCAATACATCACTTGGACCCAATGATACCTCTTCAGACCCATTTGCTTCAAGATGGGAGCTGGGACTGGAACAGAAAGCTCTGTCAGAGAGACCTGGAGACTGAGGAAGGGGAGCTGAACAGATGGCCTCCAGACCTCAAATAATTAAACCTGCCGTCTGACGGGAGGGGTGCATCTTACCTGATGACAAAGTCTCGAAGCAGGGCAAACTCACAGTGGTTGAGGTTTTCCACTGTGAACAAAGCAAAACAGGAGGTCATTTTACTAACGCAGCAACACCAGGAAGTGAACTTCTGTTCAGGTCACGGAGGTGTTCAGGAGAGAGCCACGGGACAGTTACTGCCACCCCTGCAGAGGTGTGCTCACCCTGACCTCCAGTACGCTGGATGCCATTCACTGAACAAGTATTTATTGAGCAGCTATGATGGCACAATACTGTTCTGCACTCTGAGGACTAATAGCTAAGAGGGACTATTAATTATATTTCCCACTTTAAAGAAAGGAAACTAGTACACAGAGAGTCTAAGAAACTTGCCCAAGTTCTAAGACACCATTCCTGTCTTTAAGAAGTTTATAACCTGACTGGAAGACAGGAACACAAATAGAAGATCATCGAGCCATCTTAAAAAAGTCTTATGCTACATGATAAATCTAATTCAACATCAATTGAGTGCCTACTATTTGCAAATCACTTGCCAAGGACTGCAGGAGCAGAGGAAGATTAAGCCCCCGGTCTCACAGTCTAATGGGTGGGACACATATTCTCATAAATAATTCCATTCAAGGCAGATAATAAGAAGCATTATTTATTTATTTTTTTAATCCCATCAAAGGGTCATAGAAAAATGAGAGACAGCACAATACAAAGGGATTATCTTGGTTTGGGAATCAGAATATCTGGGTCTAAAAATCCAAGTTTCACCACTAACATGTCATGTGATCTTGGGCAGGACACTTAAGCTGTCTGAGACTCAAGTGCCTCAGCACTGGTGTTCTGGGAACAGTCACACCTCCCTGGCTCCCTTCAGAGCATTAGCATGTTAAATGTGCTCACTAAAGCAATTCTTTGAGAACTTTCAGAATCATTATGACCTTCTCAAGGTCACATCCATCCCCAATAAGATGAAAATGGCAAAATCTGAACAACACTTCAGCAGTTTGTCAGATCGTGTCCCCTTTCATGTGAAACCCTTTCTCTGGTTGTCCAGTCCCTCTTAATCTCTCCATGTTCTGAACCCCTTTGACCCTCGAGCTAGCGCCTCCCGGGCAGGTGCTAAATCTGTCTTTTATTGCTTCCTGCCTGTGAGTCTCATCTTCTCAATTAGACTGTAAGCCCCTTTCAGCAGGGTCTGGCTGGCATTCACTTTATATCTTACATCCGAGGACTGTGCCTTGACCCACAGATGCTTAATAAATAAGCATAATTGACCAGCAGCCAGTTCTTCAAGAAGATGCATTGCATTACCTTCAATGATCCCCCAGGGGGTTTTTCTGCCGAGGACCCGCTTGCCATTCACTTGGTACTCCTTGTCACTTCCCACCACAGCGAAAGGCATGCTCTCCTGCTGACAAACCAGACACACGTGCATGTTATCCTCCCATCATCTGGGCCTCCAAGGGCATACGGTCCTGGGCCTCTGGACTTGAACTGCACATCTGTGACACTCACAGTGATCCCACTGATGGCAAGGACAAGGCTCTTGTCTCCTAAGAGGAGCACTGGACTGGGAGTCCAAAGTCCTGGGCCCAACCCTGACGGCACCCCTGCCTCACTGGTTAACCTCAGTAAGTCAGCTTTCCTTCACCTGGAGAATGCTTCATACTTAATGCACATAGTGCTTTAACAGGTGTGGTTTGATTCGGAACAACTCTGAGCTAGCTAGGATAGACCTCTTAAGTGACACCCACCCATCTGAAAGCCAAAGTAACCGAAGCTTCACGCTATCTCCCGCCCTGGCAGAGGCCCACACCTGCTGACCCCACTGCCGGAGCTCGAAGGCCGCTTTCTGATGTGTGTAGGCCCCTCTGCTCCACCAGGTGTCTGTCCCAAATCTATGTGCCTGTTGTGTATCTGTTATTGCAGTTGGATAAATTAACTGTTACATAAGCTGAGGACATATGAGTGGGGAGAGCTGTTTTTCTGACTATTAAGTTGAATGTTTCAGAAAGACTTGATAGAGTTGCTTTTGCATTAAGAGTGGACTTATCTTCAAAGAAGAAGGCTTGTCTCTCTATGAAAAGAGTTTATTGAATGTGATGTGTTTTATATTTTAACTTATTTGAAAAGATTGAAGATTTGTATGCTTCATTTTTTCAATGACTTCTTCACTTTAATTGACTTTCTCAATCAACTGACCAACTACCTGCCTCAGTTACATCAGGTAAGGGGCTTCTAGTAGGTTACCACGCCTGATGGGAAGGGAGACTCAAGACCAAAGCCGGTGAGTGATTTGTCCCAGGTTCCAGTGGTTAGTAGAAAAGCTCAGACTAGAACTCAGGATTCTGATGCAAAATCACAGAAGAGTAGACGCTTAGAATTGAGAGGGATCTTAGAAATCAAATAGGCCGATGGTTTCTAAGCCAGGTCCCATGAAGCCTTAAGATTCCCAGGAGATTTCCCAGGGACTGCTGAGAAGGTAGGGCTCTGTGCCCATGTTACTTAACCAAAACAGCTCTATTTTTACATTTTATATATTGGAGTTCTATCTGACATTTAATTTTTTAAAGGGTTCTTCTAGGGAGAAAAAAAAGCCACTCATCTAGTCTGAGCTCTGAATTTTGCAGAAGGGGAAACTAAGACAGAGCACTGATAAAGCATAGATACCTTGGAACCCAGCATGAAGCTTTTCCTGCATGTGCCCTTCCATCACCCCACACCCTGGTGCTACCTGCCCCTGGGGAGGAACAAGAGGCTTTTGTGTGGTCTGGGCATGGACGGGAGCACTGGCTTTCTGAGTGCAAGGTTCATAGTCCTGGCCAAGGCCCCGAGGTCTCATTCTCTCCCATGTCACTTCTGGTCTGAGTCAGGCAAGGTGAAGCAGGGAGCATGGAAAGGGAAAAGCAGGTGGAAAGATAGAAGTGGTACATGATATGGATTCCAGGGAGACCAAGATGGGCACTCATGTGATGAACAGAGTCCCAGGCACCTACCCGGATTTTGTCATTCTCAGTCTTGTCCTCCAAATCCTCATCAAATTCCTTCTGGGGGTAGAATTCAATGCCATTTACTTCAAGCTCCTTTCGAACCTAGAGGCAGGGAGGAGAAGCAAGGAAGCCAAGTGTCAGGATAATGGAAGAGAGGGCTATGTGTGTGTGCACTTGCATGTGCGAGTGTGTGTGCTGAAGTCAGAGGGATGAATGCAGTCTTTGATAATCCACAGTAATCTCTGAACTCTGAGGCCTTGGGCAGCAGGAGAATCCTGAATAAACAGAGTCCTAGTCATACAATTACCAAAGCCCACCCCAGCCTGAGATGAGGAAGAGTCTGGGGGTCTAGTTTGTTTACCTTAGGGTGTGTAAGATTTGGATTTAGACAAATAGTATGTAGAACTGCTATGTGCAGAGCAGATTCCACATTGACAGTGCTCATGCTGTAATTGTTATATTCCTGTTTTCAAGGAAGACAGGTGCACCCCCACCCCACCCCAAGACTCTCTGTTTGTCCTCTTTCAAAGATCAGCTTAAGTCTCACTTCCAGGAAGCCATCCAGTATCTTCAGTAATCTACTTGATTCTAAGTTTCTTAAAGGCAACAACTGTCTTACATTTCTGCATCTCCCCAGACCCACCTGCTGTGTGTCCAGCACAGGACAGAGCTTATGGAAGATACCAATAAGGATTAGTTATTCTAGTCCTTCAAGCAACCTAACAGTGAGGAGTGGTTCTTATGTTCATGGTGATTCATGTATTCAGTGGTCTTCACAGGTAGGTTTGGAGGGTGGGAAGAAGCCTGGTGCTACACTAACTTCTCTTCACCATTGGTCCCCAGACACCACTAGTCCAGCCTCTCTAACGGCAGAGTAGGAGCTGGGTGGGAAGTGGCGGTGGGGGATGGGGTAGATATAATGAACAATAGGAGAGGGCTTGCACCAGAGGAGGGGATGGCAAGGATGGGGACAGGAAAAGGAGGAGGGGGCCTTCTCACCCTTTGCTTGAATTCAGACTTCTCTTCCAGGGTCATGGTGTCAGCCTTAGCAATGACAGGGATGATGTTCACAACTTTGCTGAGGTGTTTCATGAACTCCAGATCAAGAGGTCGCAAGCTGGGGCCCAGAGAAGGTGGGGTGTCAGAGCCACCCTGCCCTCCCCCCAGCTCAGCCACTGCCACCACTCCAGGGGTACCCTTGGGACAGGAGGACTGGCTGGTAACTGGCCGGGGCCAAGAGGCTGCTCCCTTTCTTCTCTGACACACACCCACCCTCTAAATCTGCAGAACAGTCTCCACCCACACAGGGTCAAACACCTCCCTCTCTCTTTCTTGGTTCCCATGCAGATCCTGGCTTTCTTTAAGCCCCACTCAAACCATTCCTTCACCACATCTTTTCTGACCTGGGATTTCCTTCTGGGAACAGCCGTGGACTGTCATCCTTACTCATATGGCCTTGTCTCACAGTTATGTGTGTGTCTTACTCTGCCTTCGGGACAGCACTTTTTGATAGGCCTCCTCCCAGCCCCCAGTTAGTCCTGCAGGGGTCCAGCTGGGGCTTGGCCCCTCCCCCGTCTGAGGGCCCAGCTTCCTCTGGACTCTGGGCCCCTGTCCGGCTCTCATTCACAGTCCAGTGGATTCACTAAGTCAGACTGTCTGCTGGCTTGCTCTGACCTTGGGTCCAGGTTCTAGGGATACATAAAGTTAACCTTTTTGTTGAGTTCCTAAACTCCACCATCAAAAGCTTGCTGAGTACCTGGTTCTTCCAAAATTTGGGGCCTGCCTTGCTTGTGCCATTCTCTCAAGAACTGAACTCCAGCTGAAGCGCCAGGCTTAGTAATAAGTTATGAGACCTCCACAGCAGGAAGGCTGCCAGCCTGCCCTCCTGGGTCACTCTGTTCCCTGCCAGCACTCCCTACCATGCAGCCCTGCCTGACACTCACAGCCAGAGTTCTCACCACACCCCGCTGGATGCCAGCCTTCATCTCTAGACACCTGGCTCCGCATGCTGGGCTTGCCACCCTCCAAATGCCTACAGCTGGGTCCCACACCCACCCAAAACACCAGCCCCAATCCAGCAGACCCGTCTCTCCCCATTTCACCCTTCTTGCTGCCCCCTACTCCAGGCTTGTGCAAAATAGTTATCTATTGAATAAATGAGGAGCCCTCTGCTTACATATTCCAGCCTCTCTCTGCCCATACAGTCGTGCTATGGTGCCAGAACACCAATGGGCAGCATAGGGGCTGATGCTGGTCAGCTTCACTCTCCTGGCAAGAAATCTAGGGAATCACAGGGCCATGACTACATGGGGGCCCGTCTGGCCCTCCCCAGCTGAGTCTAGGTATTGGTTATCCACTATAGACTGGGTAGAGGAGATGCAAACCAGAGCCAGGCCCAGCAATGGGGGGGGGGGGGCACTGGTACATACGAGTGTCCTGTTGGGGAGATGAAGTAGAGGCAGCAGTGGACACGAGTGTCAGGGATGCGTTTCTTCCTGGCGATGTTCACCTCCTCCTTCAGGAACTTCTCGTACTGTTCATTGATGTATTTCTCAATGGGCTCCCAGCTGGAGGGTGGGAAGAATGCAGATGGATGTCCCAGAAGGACAGGATGTGGGAGCTCATCTTAGGCATAGTCAGGTAGCAGTCCCCCACATTCGTCTCATTCCTGCCTCTCCTGGTAGGTCTAGGTCACCAGCCGACTATTCTCCCTCGGCCCCGCATGGATGGTTTTCCCTGTTAGCAAGGGCAGAACTTCCCGGGAACCTAGCCCTCTGACAGCTCATAGGAACACCTTACTCCAAAAGCAACACTCACTTTCCCCACACCCACTACTTATTAGCTGGGAAGCCCTGGGAAAGTCTCTGCCCCTCTCTGAGGCAGTTTTCTCATAAATGGAAAAACTAAAACAAAATGAAACAAAACAAAACAAAAGAGTAACAATAGGTACCTGGAGGGATTCATATAAGATTTTAGAAAGAACAGATATAGTACTTAATGTAACAACGACACATAGAAAGCACTCAATCATGGCAACGATTCATTGTTACCATTACTATTATTGTAACAATAACCTTTCTCTGTCAAGGAGCATGCACACAACCAGAGAAGGCAACCAGCCACTTTTCTAAGATCAACACAGCCAATTCCCAATTGTGTTGTTTGGTGGCCCTGTCTGTCTGTGGCAGACCCCACCTCCCTAACAGAGGCACAACTGTCTCCATCCCTGTCTAGGAGCAAACTCCTGCCTGGAACCTTCTGTAAAGCGGGGAATATCGCTTGCCATCCTCTTCTACGAGGATTAAGTCATTAGCCTCTGCAGTCACTGACCTATGATCCACCCTGAAAGGAATTCAGGACAAAGAGTAGGATAAAACTGTCTACGCTTTGGGAAAACACAGAAAATGGGCCCTTAAATAGTTATATTTTAGGGGAAAAAATTTTATGGACCCAAATTCTTACATCTTCCCCTATTTAGAAAAGCACTAAAGTCATTAACTGAGATATCTGTTCCTCATGACTAGCAGGAGCCTCTTACTGCGATGGATGCCTGACTGCATGTACCCCCAAGCCAAACTCACACAGATACTGGCCTCTCCCCTGCAGAACTTCACAGTGGTTCCTCAGAGGTACCCGAGAGACTTGTCTCCAAGGCTACAGTCCTCAGTAAGACAGTGAATAAAAGCCAACTCACAGATCTTACATTGTGCTTTTTTTCCCACAGTCTACACTCCCATCTACGTCTGGGCTGCGTATTGCACCTCTTCGTGGCTGGACATTGACTGCAGCTTTGCTCTGTGAATTCTCAGAGGCTCTCTCCTCAAGGAAACTCCCCTCTCTCCTGTTTTCCACCCAGGGTTACAACATCTGGCCCACAGGCCAAGCTCTCTGCCACAGCCCTCAGGTCAGCCTGGATCTGCACCCTAGTTCCCTGCGCTCTGTCTCTCCTGCCTACTGTGATAGATCCACTCCCATCTCCTTGCAGTCCCTCGGCTGACACTCCCTCCACGCTGTTTCCCTCCATCCCCACGCCTGGGCCCCATCCGGGCCTCTTCCCTTGCTCCTTACAAATGCCCTCCCACCCTTCAACAAGTCTCCCCAGTTAACCCCTCAGCATGGAGGGCGCAGATGGTTCTCAGCGAGAATCTGCAGTGCACTCAGTATCTGCCTCGTGGAGACATCAGGAGTGGAAATCTCACCCACAGACATACCAGTTTTCATTGTTGATCTGGTCTCCAAAGCCCGGAGTGTCGATGACAGTCAGCTTCATTTTGACCCCGCCTTCCTCTATCACTGGAGTGGGGAGCAGAAAAGGCAAAGGCACCAGGGGGGTCACTCCTCTAGCTGATGCCAGGTGCCCTGCTACCTGCCAGCAAGGGAGACCCAGGCTCCTTCCTTCTGCAGGACCAATTATTGGGAAAGTCGAGTTCAGGGTCTTCCTCACCTCACCACCTCTGTTCATGTTGTTCCCTGCACCGGGAATGCCCCCCTTACTCCTTCTGCCTGTCTAAATCCACCCATCCATCCAGCTCAAACCGCACTTCATTCCTTTCTAATTCCCTTGCCCCTTTTTCTGGACTTACAGTCCAAGGAGTTGGCTCCACAGGGTTTAGGGCTTAATTCTAGTCTGCCTTGAGGTTGCCTTTCATTTTTCTTAGTCCCCAGTAAGCCCCATCCTTTCCCTTTTCTGGCAGAGGTCCCTCTGAACAACGCCCACAGGGGCCCTGCCTGGTCCTCACCGTGCCCGATAGCTTTGATCTCCACTGTCTTGGGAATCTTCTCCTCCCGGTTCCAGCTGGAGGCCTTGCGGCTCACTTGGGATTTGAACAGGGTGTTGACCAGCGTCGACTTGCCCAGACCACTCTGACCTGCAGCAAAACAGGAGAAGGATGAGAAGGCAGGGAAGCTCCATGCCTACCTCTCGAGCTTAATATCTCTCCACTTAAAGAATTTTACAGCTGTGATCCAAGCCCTTGTCTGATCCCTCACCGGGGAGGGGAGGGGCAAGCAGGGAGAGCAGAAGGGTGGGAACGGTTTCCTATTTACTGGTGAAGGACCCAGGGAAACGTCAGGTGGATTCCACATTCTCTTTCTGGAGCCCCTGGACCATTGGGGAAGGGACAGCCTCTGCTTTTGTCTTGTACAGTGGTTTTCTGTTTTATTTTTGGTGCTGGGTTTTTTGTTTTTTTGTTTTTTTTTTTTTGGGTGGGGGGGCTTGACTTAAGCTTTTAGTCTTTAATAATACTAAAAGTAAAGACAAAATTACTTTGCATCCTGACACTGCAGTTCTGCAGAAGATTTCATTCCAAGGAAGAGTTCCACAACCAAAAGACATTTGAAAACCACTGGTCTAAGCAGTGCTTCTCAGACTTCAATGTGCACAAGAATCACACCAGCAAGCCTTGCAGCTACTGAGTGGCGTCAGCATCACCTGGATGCTGGTAGGAAACGTGGGCTCCCAGGCCCCACCCCGGCCCTGTGAATCAGAATGTGCATTTTAACAGGACTTCAGACGAAGCATATGGACAGTAAAGTCTGAGAAGAGCTGGTCTAGAGCCTTCCTGTGGTACATTAGGAAAAGGGCCAGGCGAGGGGCTAGAGTCTAAGGTTCTAGACTCGGCTGTGCTTTTTCCCTGAATGCCTTGACTAGCCATATTCGTCCCTCTGGGCCTTAGTTTCTGTCTACTGGTAGGATGGTGGGGAGGGAGAGAATTGGATGAGACCAGGGATGACAAATAAGGTACATTTCTCATTCCAGCTGATCAACTGGCAGTAGCCACTTGTCTAACGTTTAAAAGGCTGTATCAGGGCTCAGTACTGAATATGTGCCATGACCGACCAGCAACGTGTGCCATGAGCGCTGCTGGGGGGAGGCGGCCCACCTGTCTTGTACTTGCCATTCTTGGTCTAAATGTTTTTCAAGGCCATTAAGTTCGTAATTATTCTTGAATGTCAAGTGCTGTGCTAGATCTGGAAGCAGAGTGGAGGACTGTGTTCAAGTGGAGAACATCATCCTTACCCTCAAGGAGCCATCTGGTGTGAGGGAGACCGAAACACAAGCAGATAATGACTATATGTTGTAATAATCACTACAGGAGAGATGACCGCAGGGTATTACAACAGTGCACCAAAGGGAATCTAATCCAGACTCTCTGGGATCAAGGAGGACTTCAGGGAGAAGCAACAACGAAGCTAAAACCTAAGAATGACTTCAAATGACCCATGAGGAGCTGGAAGGGGAGTTCTAGAGAGAGGGAGCAGCATATGCAAAGGCTCAGAGGTAGGAAAGGGTATGACAAGTCCAGGAGAACTGTTCCTTATAAATGAGGAGTAGAATGCTACATGGGAAGTGGCAGGAGATGAGTGGAGAGCTGGTACCTGGCAAGGCTAGGAATTTAAACCCTTAAACTTATTGAAAGATTTGTAAGTAGGATGGGTGACTTCATGAGTTCTGTAGATTGGAAAAATTATTTGGTCACCAGAGGACAATGTATTGAAGGAGAAAGGAGACAGAGACCCAGGACGGTCAGTGCCACTTAGAGTGTGGCCCATGGCCCAGGTGCCAGGGTCCATGAACCATGTACTACTGGTTCTTGAGAAGATAAGAAATTTGCACCAGAAAGTACATCAACTTATGTCATCAAGCACGCTGTTTAGTTTAGACGATGTTTTTTAGAGCAAGACTTTCCAGATGATTTATACTCAGGCCCAGTTCCTTATCTTTGAGCAGCACTGAGTCAGGTGGCCGCAGCAATCCAGGTGAGACACCCAGCTCAGCCTCGGTTGGTAGCAGTGGAGATGGAGAGAAATGGATGGACTTGAGAGATATTTATGAGGTAAAATGGACAGGACTTGTTGATTGAGTGGATTGGGGATAAAGGAGGAGGGAAGAAGGGTGATGCCCCCAGATCCCTGCTTCAGCAACCGAGAGAATGTCTCACTGAGATCAGGCAAAGGTCCCTCTCTGCTCTCACATTCTGTGACCCAGTGACACTACTTAGTGACCAATGTCCTGGAAATTCTCTCTAGGCTTTAAAGCACTACAAAAGATCAGAAAGAAGACCACTCTTCATCCGATCCTCTCCCCAGCCCTTGAAGATGGGGAAGGACAAGGATGATGCCCCCAGGCCACACACCTGAAGGTGCTCAATCTTGAGCATGGCTATAAGGCTGCCTGTGTACAGCCAGGTGGTGACAAGGCCAGGCTGACCATCTACCCACAGCCCCTGACCTTGGGTCAGCCAGCCTCAAGGGGAGAAAGGGGTCAGGCCTTTGAGACCAGCACAGTGAAATCTTCCCTCCTTGAAAGAGCTCATTCTAGAGAAGCCAGGGCTGAGGTCATCCTGGAGGAAGAGACGGGATCCTCAGTGCTGCCCACCACCAGGCCCTCCACGGACCCCACGACCTCCATACCGACGACCATGATGTTGAAGTCGAAACCAGTCTTCATGGTCTTCTTACGCATCTGCTCGATGATGGTGTCGATGCCAATGTAGCCCAGCAGGTTGGAGTTGATGCTGACGGGCTTCATGGGCACTGCCGGCTTAGGCCTGGGCTCAGGCACCAGCTCTGACATGGCTGCGTCCGTCCTGGTCTCTGGGAGCCCTGCAAAGCCAAGGTGGGAGGGGTGGACTGGAGGAAAGCAGACGTCACATGGAAGCCACAGTATTACTCCCTGGATATAGAATCATACAGAATTGCACCTGAAAGGGACCTTAGATGTCATCCAGGACGGGTCCCTCATTCCACACATGATGAGACTGAGGCCTGGAGGGGAAAGAACTTGCCTAAGAACACAGAGCAAGTCAGATACAAAATACGGACCAGTGCCCAGAAACCTGGGGCACTTTCAAATGTACCTCGCTGCTCCAAAGCACCACACCTGTGTCTTGAACCCAGGGGCTTCTCCATTTTGGCACTATTGACATTTTAGGACAGATAATTATTGTGGCAGTGGCCAGGGTCAGGGGAGAGCTGTTCTGCTCACTGTGGAATGTTTAGTGACCTCCTTTGTCTCTACTAGATACCAGTAGCAGCCCCCAGTTTAACAACCAAAAATATCTCCAGACAATGCCAAATGTCTCCTGGGGGCAACACCATCCTAGTTGAGAACCACTGATCTAGGAGATTGAAGGGTTATTCTGACCTAAGTCTCTGCCTCCCCAAATAAAGGGCAAAGACCTTTTATGATACTAGACCTAACATTCTATTAACTGTCACTGACTCAGTTGCTTTATCTTTTAGAAGCACATGGGGTTGCCTGTCTCTGCAAGTGAGCATCACCCCTGTCTCCCAGCCTCAGTGTCCCCTCTGTTCCATGAGCACTGCTGCAAAGTAGGGGTGTCTGTGCCCTGAGGAGCCCCAGACACCCTGCAAGCCTTAGTTTGGAATCTGATGTGGGATAAGTCTCCCCTTTTGACCAGTGGGGAGAGGATGAGACCCAAGAAGGGGCAGTCACTGGTACAGATGATACAGCATGTTCTTGGGATGGTGGGTGGCAGCAGAAAGGGGAGGTTGAGGTCACAGCCCTTCTCCAGTGGAGAAAGGCAAACATCCCTCAGGGCCTGGCAGATCACAAGTATATGCACATACAAAAGAAATCTGTGCATTTCCTGATCAGACCCCTGCCTACCAGGGTGGGTTTCAAGATACAGCAACTCCATTTCCCTACCCATAAAATGGGCATGTGTGGAAAGAGCCTGGCTCTGCTACTTGCCAGCTTTGTGGACTTGGGCGAACCCCCTCCCACTATGCGCCTTCCTCCTCTGCAAACTGGTTAGGATCGTGATGAAGGTTGGGGTAAGCGCTGCACATGAGATGGTGCCCAGAAGCACTGGCACAGCACCTCACTGTTCCGGACCCTCTTGTTCCTGCCCCTTTCAAGTTCACAGTTTGTCAGGAGGGGAAATGAAGCGGTGCATGTGAAAGCACTTGTTAAAGGGAGGTGCCCCGATGCTAATTACACAGCATAGTTACTGGACTCCATGCTCTCTGGACACCCCCTTCCAGCTTTGCCATTCTAGAACACTATGGTTCATGGTTACCGCCCTGCAGAGTCTCAGGCTTACAGGGAGGACTGATGGAGCAGCAGATGGGAAGGAGGGAGAGGGGACAGGAGCACCTCCCTCCCCCACCCCCAAACCCAGCCAGGAGTCTGTTCTCCTACCCCCACCACCTGGTCCTTCCATTGCTCCTGGCAAGACTCTCTCCCCCAATTGGAAACTGTTCTTTCCTTGTCACTCCCAGTCACAGCCGAATCTGACAAAGTCTCGGGACTTCCCCAGGGCCTGGCGTGGCTCCCTCCTGCTTCCCAGGAAGCTGTTGCCAGCCAGGCAGCTCCAGAAGGCAGCAAGATTGGCTCAGCCCTGCAGCAGCTGATTCTCAGCAGTCTGGCCTGCTCCTCCACACTCTGCACGTGGCTCCTGGGCCCCACTCAGCACACCTGCATTCGGGGCCAATGCCCCATTTTCCCTGCCCAGCTGCTCACACGGCTGGCCCTATTGATTTCCCTCATGCCTCTGCAGCTAGCCCATTTGGTCTTCACAACCTGTGTTGTGAGACAGATCCATCTGTGTGTATGTATGTGTGTGTGGAGGGTGGGGGGTGTCTTACTTCATTTTACAGACCTAGAAATTGAGTCTTGTATTTATTCATAGGAGTTTTTATAGTTTTATAAAATGTGTGTCCTCATCGGGGCCTGCTCAGCCCTGGACTGTCAACTGCAGCAACCTCAAAGATCATTCCCAAAAGACAGACCAAGGTTGAGAAAAGGGGCCGGCCTACCCGATTCCCAGGCATCTTCCAGGGTCTCCGACAGGCCTGCTGCAGGTCTCGCACAGAAGCAGATCTCACTTTCTTTCTACCAACAAGCACTATTAGCGCCCATGTGCACACTACAGAGGGCTCCCGCTGGCAGGGCGCCCCTCCCAACCACATGGCAATTACATGCCAGTCACATGCTAACAACCACCCGTTAGCCACAAGTACTGCAAACCTGTGGGGGGTCACCGTGTCACAGCCTTTGCCAGAAGGCCCTTTGCCCCTCCAGTCCCCGGCTAACTCCTCCTCTTCTTTCACCACTCAGCCCAAGTGCCACTCCCCAGGGAAGCCTCTGCATCCCAGCCTGATGTGGATGCTTCTCCTCTCAGCTGCCTCGGCCCCCTGAGTACCTTTGTACTCTGCACATTCATTTGTTCATTCATTCACTCACTCCATCCCAGCCAGGCCATTCCATATGCTGTCAAATGGGAGCCCACTCCAGCCAAATCCTAGACTAAATGCCAAGGATACTTTTGGGCCCCAGACAAGGTCCTTGTCCCTAAGGGCCCAGTCTGGCAAGGGTGCCTAACCAGCACACAAAGACCCTCAGGGCACAGAACGAATGCTGTTCTGGAGTTGAATTCTGTAGCTCCATCCTCCGCCCCTACAGCTCCCCTGGTCCCAGCAGCTGGGCCATCTTTGACTCCTGGCTGGGTGACCCCTGTAAGCCTCAGTGTTGTCCTCAGGAAAACAGGGATCATATGTACCTTTCCAGGATGCTATGAAGCTTATACAAAAAAAAAAAAAAAAAAAAAAAAAGCATGGACACAAATTACCTGGCACTGAACATAGGCCAGTTGCCACCCTGCTTCAGGGCAGGGGCCATGTCTTACTGATTTCTGTGCCCCAATGCACCTAGTATAACGAGATACTCAGCAATGAATGAATGAATGAATGAATGAATGATGAATGAATGAATGCAAGCCTCACTTGGAGGCGCTGTTACTTCAGAACCAACACCTTTCTCCTCCCTCAGATGCTGTTCCCTTGGCAGAGCAGCTGACCTCCATCTGGCAAATGGCTCTTGTGTAGGCCACAGTCAAGGGAGTAGACTGTTATAAGACCTTCTCCTTCCCCTGCAACAGGGACTGGAGGGGAGTTCTCCAAGAGTGGGGAAGAACTCAGGATGGGGTCATAGCAGGATGTAACTTAAATATGCCATCCTGCCTAGATGGTTCTTGGGGCCCCTCCTAAGCTCCCAGCTCTTCCAGGGCCCCTGGAGAGGAAGAGATCTGTCTGCAGCACCTCCTGCCAGGAGCCACCTGCCCCATCAGTGCTCCAGGGAGAGGCACTGTCCACCTGACTCAGCTCTGGCTGAGCCCCCACAGAAACACCACCCCCATCCCCTTGCCAAGGAAGGACCCTGGTGCTTTCTTTTACAGGCAAATGAATGGCTTTGTCTTTGTCTGGCCCAGGGACCCCACCCCTCTGTTGGGAAGGTGGCAGAAGGGAGAAGGGATCTTTCCAGACTAGCACCTGCCTCCTCGGCTTAGTAGGGGTCCAGGGGGTGGGGAAGCTCCTCCTTCCGGAGCTGGAGCTGGAGATCTACCCCAGCCCCCAGTCCTCAGCAGCCTTCAAGACCCCACCCCCACCCACAGAGGCAATTCCCAGTCCACCCCAGCTCCAGCCACCCCCTCCTTGTCAGAAAAAGAATCACAAAAGATATCTTAGTACTTTCCCATTCAGAGGAGCAAAGGGCCTAGGATACCCGCTTCCTCCATCCCAGTTCTCTGGAGGCCAACAAGTTCCCTTGGAGACCACCAGCTGGTGCCTGTCTCAGTGTGCGCCTGTGTGTGGGGGAAGGGGTCTATATGTCAGCGCACAGGTCTCATCTGGCTGTAGGTGGCCCTGATACCTGTGCGTGGTGTGCATGTGTGTGCATGTCTTGGTGTGCTTCAGCGTGGGGCTTTCTGTGCGCATCTGGGTGCCTACTGTGTGTTCGTGGGTCTCAATCTCCCCGCGTTTCCGTACGTGCATTTCTCCCGGCATGTATATCTTGGGGTGTGTGCCACCGTGTGTGCGTGTGTCCGTGCATATGTCACCGCGCGTGGGCTCCTCGGCTCATCAACCCTCCCCCTGGTAGCATCTCCAGCCGGGTTTTAGGGGGCCGCAGCCTCCTCCCAGTGGGCGCGGGTGGTCGGGCTGGTCGCCTTACCTTTGGACATGAATCCTCCTTTGTCTCTTTTCCTCCGGGAAGATGCTCAGGACGCGGGGCTGCAAGGCTACGCGGGGCGCGGGCTCCTCCTGGGCCGAGCAGCCCCTGCAGCCGGGCCTCGCCCCTCCGCGCTCTCCGCCCACCCGCCCGGCCCGCGGCCCGGCCGCGCCGCCCCTGCGCCCCTGCCCCGCGCCGCCGTGCCCGCCCCGGACCTCGACTCGGCTTGCTCCGCGCAGCGCTGCCCCTGCCCGCACGCACCGATGCCGCCGCCGCCGCCGCCGCTGCCACCCGCACCACGTGACCCACCGCGGGCCCCTCCCCCTCCCACAGCGCCCGCGCCCGCATCCGCTCCCCGCCCGCCCGCACGCGGGAGCGGGCACCCGGCGCGGGCTGCGGGCCGTCGGGGAGGCGCGCGGGGGCGCTGTGCCTGCAGGCTCGAGATGCCGGGTCGGGGAAGGGGCCCGCATCCCAGCCCCGGTCCCTCCGCCTCGATCCTGCTCTCGGCCTTTTACCCTCTAGGCTGGGGCGGGTTTGGGCAGGGCAGGGGGCGCAGGGGACCGGTGGCAGCAGCGGGAGGCGGTTCGCGCGCGTGTCATGCGTTGGTTGGTATGTTGGGCTGGTTCGGTGCGGTTCTGCCCAGATGCGGGTGCCTGCAGAACCCTGATTCAAGAGCCTGGGTTACAGGCCTGGCTCTGGAATGATGAGCCCTATGACCTTGAGCTGGTCAGGAACTTTCCTGAGCCTCAGTTTACCCATCAGAAAAACATTAATAGATAGCATATTGACAGGCCTTGCGGGGACAAGAATGAGGATCATCGTCCCTGTTCTCAAAGAGCTCTGAGTCTGGTGGGGTAAGACAGAAATCTGGACTGTCCTGATGCCGGGGATGGGGTATGCACAGGATACTGTGGGTGCAGGGAGGTGGGCACCCTGGGGATGAGGGATTTTGGAGGATTTCTTGGAGAGGATGAGGGCCAAGATGGAAAGGCAAATGGAGGTGGGAGGGAGGAAGGAAAGGCATTCTATGGTGAGGAGGCAGTGGAGCTGAGGAGACCCAGAGGTAAGAGCTGCATACTTGCTGGGGACAAGCTCCTGGGTGCAACAAAGCAGGGAAAATTCCAGACAGGGATATAGAGCTAAGAGGCTGGAAAAGCCCAAAGCTTTGGAAGCCAGGCTAAGGATCTGACTTTAAAGGAAGATAACGGTGAGTCACCAACAGCTGTTAAACAGAAAGTGCTGCGGTGGACTACGTGAGTCTCTGTGGCAGCTGTGGGGACAAGAGGGGGGCCTCCCAGGTCAGAGTAATGGAGAAGAGGGGACAGGCAGCCAAGTTTTGAGGAGGTTGGTCAACAGAGTTGGAATCAGACTGAATGGGGTGAAGGAGAGAGGCAGATGAGGAAGAGGAATATAGCCAGGTTTCTAGTATGGCAGTGACTGCAGCTGAGGAAGTGAGATCAGGAAGGGCAGGAGTCAGGAAGAAAAGGGCTGCCTCTGGACATGCCCGGGAGCTGTGTGGTAGAGGGGTGCAGCAGGCCACTGGCTGCCCACATCTGCATTTCAGGAGAGAGGGCTGGGCTGACGATGCAAAGAGAGCTGAGGTTCCAGAGTGAGGAGCGAAGACCAGAGCCTGGGTGAGCTCCTCCAGACTGAGTGTGCAGAGTGCAGTGAGAAGGAGTCTTACAACCCCGAACCCCAATTAAGCCACTGGACTGGATGCTTTCCAAGCATCTGCCAGGCCTGGAATCTCTGAGCCTTTGAAATCTTGGGAATGAGACTGCCCAAAGGAAAATTCCATGATCTGGGTTCCCATTAGTTTCCTGTCACCAACCAGCTGTGTGACTTTAGGCACGTCACAGCCCCTCTAAGACCAAATGAACTTCTAGCTCTCGTGTTGACCTATTCATAGTTCCATGTAGGATAACTTCCATACATACAAGTCTCCAACTCACCTTCCAGGACTTAAGGGCTGGGGGTAGGGGACCAAGAAAGAATTCCAGGTGAGGTACCTTTTAAGCAACAAGTATCTTCCTGAAAGGCTGAATGTGAATGATTTAGAAGGTCTCAGGTGAGATCACTCTTCACATCTAGAGGACCCAGGCAGTGTCGACTGGTAGATAAACCACCACTTATCGAAGTGCTTGTCTGTATTTTCATATAGGTGGTTTGCTTTTAAAGCTGGGTTCACCTATAGATCACCCGATTATTTCAGCTCTTGGAATCATGGAAGATGCTAATGGACTGACTCAGCATAATTGCTCTCCCACAAGTGACCTCCCGAAACTTTCCTTCTGATGGCTTCCCTCAACCTGATCTCTGACTAGTACATTGGGACCCAGCTCTGTGCATCCTCTGTGTTCTGCCCCTCAACCCTGCTCCCTTTTCCCCCAGCTCATTCAACTCTGACCTAAAGTCCCCCTTCCCTTTCTGGATCTACTCAAGCATAATCCAACTCCAGGCCCACACACCCCTGCCCTCCTCAGCAGTGCGGTGTATCCCCAGCCCAGCTCTTTGCACTTACCTTTGGTTTCTCTGGCCAGGTCCAGAGTGGTGGGCTCTGTGCCCCCATCTGTGGCAGCATCAGCTGCAGCACGGTCCAGAGCTGGGTCTACACTTCTGTTTGGCCCTGATGGGTAGTTGGCAATGTCTGATGTAGTCATGTTAATGACACTGTCCAGTGTGGTCTCCCCAGGGGCTGGGTCTGGGGTGACTGGCACAACTGAACCCATGGCTGTGCCCAGCCTGCTTGTGTCCAAAGCAAGAGAATCCGTAGTTATGTCCAGCTTGACTGCATTTTCTCTAGCCAGTGCCATGGCTGTGTCCGGCCTCGCTGTGCCCAGCTTGACTGGGTCTGGTGCTACCCATTCCATGGCTGTGCACTCTGCAGTTGAATCTGGCTTGGCTGTGCCTGCTGTAGCCAAGTCCATGGCTGTGCCCAGTTTGGTATCCAGATCAGGGAGCTCGGTGCCTGTGTCCAGTTCGGATGTATTTGGTGTAGCCAAGTTGACAGCCAAGCCAGGTCTATTGGTGGCCATTGTGGCTGAATGTCTGACTGTGCCTGGCCTCATTGTGCCCAGAGTAGTCAAATCTATGGCCATCGCAGGCCCCACAATAGGGGTAGCCCTTTGGAGATGCAGCCGGGGTCTCGGAATACCCCTGGATCGGGGCTTGCCTCTTCCTGGAGAAGCTCTGGTGGGCACATGGGCAGACACTGGGACAGGTTGCCTCTGACCCACTGAGCCTGGCCCTGCAGGACCTGGTGGATTATGAGCTAACCGGGATTGGAAAGGTAGGGTCAGGTATGAACCCACCAGGGGCTTCTCCACTATGGGCATCCTGCTAGGTTTGGCCAGACCTGGGTTACCTGGGCCTTCAGAGTGGACCCTGCCCCCTGGCGCTAGGGTCACAGATGGTAAGCCTGGAGCAGGCAGCCTCCCTCCTCCATGGGTGCCAGCCTCCCTGCCTGGGGTGGACAGTTCTTTCCAGCAAGAAGGTAGGGGGCCCAGGGGCCATGCCTGGCTGTGCTGGTGGAGTGTTAAGGAGATGGAGCTGAGCTTTCTGGGCACAGGGCTCTTGCCTGTCTCCTGTGGGGGCACACTCCGGGCCCTGACTCCAAGAACCGGTCGGCTGGAAGCCTGTGGGATGTGGCTTTGGGGAAAGGCATCCAAATGGATGGTCTTCCTGAGAACAGGGATGAGAGGCGATACCCCTCCAGGGAGCTTTGAGGGGCGGGCAGGGCGCCCCAGGAGGTGGCTGTGGGAGGAGGAGGTTCCGGGGCCTGGGGCTCCATGAGGCTGCATCTCAAAGTCGTTGTCCATCCAGGTCTTCTGTTTTCCCCTGATCAACAGAGAAAAGGGGCCAAGCAAGGGTGAGGTGCTGGGTCCTGGAGGTGGCAGCCTTCCCCTCCTGACTAGCAGTTAGCCCCGCCTCTGAAGGGGCCTGGTTTGGGGGACTGCCACGTCCTCAGTGGAGGACACGTCCCTTCCTACAGCCCTCCTACGGCTCCTGCCTGCTCTGTGCTACACACCTCACACGCGTGGGCCTTCTCACACACACCCCTACCTAGACACCAGGTGAATGCAGGAGAATGTTCCCAAATTGGGTGGCATCCAATGAGCAGGCTGCCCCCAGCAAGAGGAAACTCGGGGGTGGGGCTACCTCTCCCTTTGCCTGGGCCTGAGTGTGGCCCCTCTCTCCATGGACAGCTCCGTGGGGGTCATCTATACATGTTCAGGGACCCCAGTGGAGGGCAGTGGTTATTGGAAGCCTGTCTGCCTCTTCCAGAAGGGGTCAGAGGTTCCCACCCACAGCAGCCAAAATAGGAGTTCAGGCATCCAGGTAGGAGGCCGGGAGACGACCAGTTTGACTTCAGAAGGGGTCTGCACCTGGGCCTCCTGCAGGGAACCAAGAAAAAGCCCTGGGCTGGCCTGCTGTTGGAGCCAAAATCAGCACCGAAGTTAGAAGTGAAGAGAGCCCTAGACAAGGGGAGGTTTGGGAACTGGAGAAGGAACGAGCACTTGCAGGAGGAGATTTGTCTAGTGAGTGAGCCACAATCCCTGCCCTGGAGGAACCTGCCACCCCAGGGTGCCAGGCAGTGAGCAGGCAGAGCTACAGGGGAGGTGAGTCTTGTGAGAGAAGCATTAGCTCAGTCTTGGGGTTAAAGTAGGGAGGCTAGGCCTGGGGCTGGGGAAATTCACACAGAAGGCCCGAAGGTGAGGAAGTGGGGCATCTTTCTGAAAATCCACTGTGGGGCTCCCAGGCTATATCTGGGGGGAGAGGGGACACAAGGCTACAGGTGCGCTGGGGCCCAGGCCAGGCCACAGCAATGCTCAGGCCCTGGAAGATGACCTGGTCAGATCTGCAGGTGGCCACTCAGGGCAGTGTGACAGAGAGATCAGAGGGGAACAGAAGTGGAGGCAAGGGGGGCTACTAGGACGCTGTTGAAACACTCTGTGGGCTGGGGGTGGGGCTGGAGAAGGACACATAGACAGCAGAGGGAGCAGTAGGACAGCCTGGACATGGGGATTCAGTGTTGGGGGCAGGGGTGTCAAGGACTCTGGCTGGTGGTCTGTAGAGATGAGGCTTTCCCCGATGGGGGCTCCAGAGCTCCCAGATGCCCAGGTGCACACTCTGGGCTCCGTATAATTCACCCTCTGGAACAAAGTTGTTTCTGCTGCTTTCAACACAGCAAGCCGGGACATGATGCTTGGGGAGGCCAGGCCAGGGCTGGCAGCAGGGGCTCATTCTAGGTCCCTAAAGTCTGGAGCAAGGATAGGGAAGGTGGGACACTGGAGGGGTCTTCATCATCCCTCCCAGTGCCCCAGCCCCTCATCCCTCTCCAGTCATGCATTTGTACGCAAGGCTGCCCTGGCCTCCATCATGTCCCCGTTTGGCATATCCCTGCAACCCTGCTTTCAGGCTCTTACTCACAACCACACATACCTGGGCACTCGTGTGTTTACCCTGCACTCAACCACTAACATCCACCCTCAGTGTACGCACACACAGAGCAGGCCAGAGACAGAATTTCTGAGATCTGTCTGTTCTAACACCACCAGATCCCCATCCCCTCACTGAGCCTCCAGCCCTATCAATCACTTGGTCCTGTCCTCCCCTCACCCGCAAATACCCACCTACCTTTATCAGAGAACAAGAAACGTCTGCTGGTCCTCAGTCTGGGAAGCTGACTCTAGTGCAGGGCCCTCACCTCCTCTGCATCCAGATTCTGGTCATAGTGACCAGCTCAGGAGCTTCACCCCTCTGGTCCCCTCAGGGGCTTTCACTCAGTCTCCAGGCTACAGTCCCAGGCCAAGGGCCCAGCAGTCTCCTGACTTGTCGCACCAGCTACATCCACAGCTGTGCTGGGCTGTAGGGTAGGGAGGGGCTGGTTTCTCAGCAGTGGGCGTCAGTGAATGGCTGCTGTGAGCCTCTGGAATCCCAAAGGGCCATGGGAGGCTCATGATGGCCAGGCTCAAGGCCACCTGGGAGGTGGTGCCCTGCTGCCTGCCCTCCTCACATCTGCTCTGTGTCCCACAGACTCTGACCGTGGAGAGATGTCTGCAGTAAGAATAGGGATACTGCAAATATGGCCACACTGCAGCGGTCCCAGAGCCAGCCTCACTTCTGCTCTTCCTCTGCATTGCCCCACACCCTGTTTTGTTCTGTGACCCTCAGACTGTTTTGCCCACCCGTGTAAGGTCTTTCCTCGAGCAAGCTGGGGTTCCTGCAGGCCAAGGCAGGGCTCTCCTGAGCCTGTGCTCACTCCACCTGGACTCAGTACCAAGGCCCTGAGCATGCAAAGATGACCCTCCCCTGGGCTTGAGGGCACCCACAAGACCACCCAGCCTGGCTCTGGCATTGCGGGCCATCAGCAGACCCTAGCCCTTGGGCTGGGCTGGGCACCCTCCTCTGCCTCTATCATAGCAATAGTAATAATGAAGATGGTATTAATAATAGCTACCATTTAGTGAGCACTTACTATGTGCCAGGCACTAGTTAGGGCTGGGAAGGAGCTCACAGTCTGCTCAGGAAGATGGGTATGTAAACAGATCCTTACAGTAACTATAACACAGCAGTGGTGGTAGACATCCTCCAGCCACTCACCCTGAGCCAGGAACTAGGCTAAGCATTCTCCTGGCATCTCCTGTAATCTTCACCTTGTCACTTGCTTTTTGCTGCTGAGGACATCACAGCCCACACAATGCTGTGTGGTCTGGTCTGTTTTTCTCTGTGTTGCTCTCCTGAGCGAGTAAGCTTCTGGAGCTGCACTGGCCAATAGAACCTTCTGTGATAATGGAAATGTTCTGTATCTGTGCTGTCCAATGTCATAGCCACTAGCCACTGGTGGCTACTAAGCACTGACATGTGGCTACAGTGACCAAGGAACTGAATTTTAAATTTTATTTAATTTTAATTTGTGGCTATCTTATTGGACAGCACCGTTCTGAAGGGCCTGGATTTTCTTCTTCTCTGGGTCCCAGGGCCTGGCAAGAATTAGCCTCATGTGTTTCTGTAGAATGAATGAATGAAAGAAAAAAAAGCCTGAATGAATGGTAAATATGTGGGTCTAGGACCTTCCCCTCTTCTTATGCATTCTCTCCCCTTCAGACTACAGATTTTCAAACTCGCAGTGCTCTGGTTACCAGGGCAACCTGCTGGAAGTCCCTGTGGGTGGGGGAGGGGAGCTGCCTGGAGTTCTTGCCTCCTTGCTTTGAGGCCTGAGGGAGGACCAGTCTGACTGGGGGAAGCACAGAGGTGGCTGAGGGTGGGATGGCACTGTTCTCCCTGGACAGATTGGGCGGGGGAGCCTTTACTGCCCACCCCTACTCCTTCATCTGTGAGATGCAGAAACTCTGAGCTGAAGTCAGAGGTCCTGGCTTCTCTCCTTACTTTGGCCAGTGATTCATTGTGCAACTTCTGTCAGGTCTCTTGCCCATTTGGGCCTCAGTTACCTTTTCAAATAGGGACTAGATACCTTCATGTGGTCCCTCGAAGGTCTAGAATTCCTCCATCCCACTCCCTGCCAGGCTGTTAGAGCCTTGAGAGGAAGGAATGAGAGGAGTCTCATTCATCTCCAGGTACCTGCTCCCGTTGTTGAGAGGCCCACCCAGTAATTACAGGCCTGGGTTCTGCTGCCCTCTAGTGGCCCAAAGTGGCAATGACCTCCTTGTGTCTGTACACATGGTTCTTTCCCACCAAAGACTGACAAGCCTGAGAGTGGCCTCAGAGGACAGACGGCCACCCAAGCAGAAAATCATTGTGGTGCCCCCTAGACAGGTGGCACAGGCTCTAGAGTCTCAAACCTGGGTTTGTTACAGTTATGTGCTTTTGAACAAGTCACTTAATCTCTGTGAGCTCCAGTTTTTTCATCTGTGAAGTGGAAATAGTATCAGTCAGGATGGGTTAAATTATGTTGCAGTAACAATTCCAAAATCCCAGTGGTTTATCATAACAAAGGTTTATTTCTGATTCATGCCTCATATCCACTGTGGTCTGGGTCCACTGAGGCTGTGTTCCATGTTATCTTCACTCTGGGGCCCAGGCTGATGGAGCAGCCACCTTCCGAGCCCTGTTGGTCACTGTGGCAGAAGGAGGGGGACAGTGGTGAATTGTACACTAGCTATTAAATGCTTTGGCCTGGACTCACTTCTGATCACAACTCATTAGCAAGAACTGGTCACATGGCTCCAGCCACCACGAGGAAGCAGGGAGGTTAACCCCACCACGTGCAAGAACTGAAGAGCCAGAGATATCTGGTGAGCAGCACTGCTGGCCCACTTGCCTGGCTACAAGGATGCAGTGAGAAGTGCCGAGCACTGTCCATCATGCAGTGAACTCCATCCACGTTAGCCATTGAAATTACCATCTGGTAATTCTGATTTCCTCCTTCCTTTGCCCTTGTGATGTCCTGTGACTTCCACATCATTTCCAGCTGTTTACAGCTGCAGATACAGAGAGGGAAATGGACTTGCCAAGATTCTCACAATGAACCAGTATCTGGACACCCACGTCTCCAGGCTCCAAATTCTGAGCTCCCCCGCCCCCTGCACCTGATGGGGTGGAGAAAGGGCTTTACTCTCCCAGGGTTCTCTGTAAGGGTGTTGACTGACAATGTGACAGTCTTCTGAGGGAGCCTATAGCATCTGCCCTCCTCCCAAAGCTGGTCTCTCAGACTTCCCAAGCCATTTCGGCTCAGTCAGAGTGGAGAGCCGAGGGGGTGGAACAATGAGAAGGCTGTGCCACCCTCTGGGGCCAGAGTCCGAACATTGCAGCCGTTCCTACGCAGGGACCCTGCACATTCCTGCCCCCTGCCCTCCTGTTCTGGGCCCAGCCCAGACACACCCACCGTATGCTCACAGATCCCAGATGGTGGGAGAGGAAAGCCCCCAGGGCTCTTCAAAACCTCCCAAAGCATTTAAAAACCTGCCGAACAGTCTGAACCCCAGGAAGCCTCTGAGCCTCTCTAAAATCTTTATCTCTAAGCAGATGGGTAGCCCCTGGCAAGACTTCCAAAGAGACAGGCCCCATTCGTCCAACAAGCATGCTTTCATGGAGGCCCTGCATAGCGCCAGGCAGGCCATGGACTGAGATAAGAAGATGCCATTGCTGCTCTCCACAGACACATGAAAAAAATCACAACACAAGACTAGGGCTGTAATGGGAAAAGCTGCTGGTGAGGTCAGGGAAGGCTTCCTGGAGGAGATGGCAACTAGAATGTCATCAGATTCTCTCCCTGGATGTAAGCCTTACTTGAAACACAACTTCCTGGTTGTTCAGTCTCCTCTTCCACCACTTACTCACTATGGTTTTTGCTGCAACCACACGATACCACTAACAAGTCTCAGAAAGGACTGGATTCTCCCCAGCCTCCATGGCTTTACACTGGCTGGCTCCTCCTTCTGTTTTACAGAGAAAACTCTTATTCAGACTTCAAAGCCCAGATCAGTAGTCATATCCTCCAGGAAGCCTTCCTTGATAAGCCCCTTCCCTGGGACCTCTTCAGTTCTATTTTCAGTTTCTCATACATGCTTCTCTTGCTACAATTACAATGTTGTAATTTGTCTGTTTACATATCCATCTGCTCCTCCAGTTTGTGAGTTTTTTTCAACTCAGGGACTGTATCTTCTTTGTCGTTGCATTCTTGGTGCGAGACCTAGTGTGTGACATAGCTCCGTAGGGTTCAGAACAGCTGTAGGATGTGTAGAATTTATACAATACTTTTTTTAAAATAGACTTTATTATTTTAGAGCAGTTTCAGGTTCACAACAGAATTGAGCAGAAAATACAGAGTTTGCACATAGCCCTCCCCACCCACACATATATACTCCCCCACCCTCAACATCCCTCATCAGTGTGGCAATATCTGGTACAATCAATGAACCAACGTGGGCACATTATTATCAACCAAAGTCCATAGTTTATATTAGGGTTCACTCCTGACGTTGTACATTCTATGGGTTTTGACAAATGCGTAATGACATGTAGCCACCACTATAGTGTCACACAGAATAAAAATCCCTTGTGCTCCATCTGTTCATTTCTCCCTCCCTCCCTTTCCCCAAACCCCTAGAAACCACGATCTTTTTATTGTTTCTGTAGCTGTGCCTTTTCCAAAATGTCATTTGGTTGGAATCGTACAGTTTGTAGCCTTTTCAGACTGGCTTCTTTCAATTAGTAATATGTCTTTTAAGTTTCTTCCATGTCTTTCATGGCTTGAGTTTTTTTTTTTTTAACAGCACATACATTTTTAAATTTACATTTATGTACTTTATACAGTACTTTCTTGCCAACTATCTCCTCTGACATTTGCCACAACCCAGCCAGACAGGTAGGGCAGGACAGTATAAAAACAACCAGCTCGCTACAAGTACCTGACATGAGCTGAACACCATGCCAGGTGCTGGCAGGGGACATTTATCTGGGCTTTAATCATCTGTGATTCTCAGTGCCTGGAACACAGAAATGCTTGGTGAATTCACCTGGGTGTCAGAGCAGAAAACGTGCCCGAAGAAATGCAATTTAAATGAACAATTTCATAAGATTTATTATTGTCAAGCCCTGACCTGAAGTTGCTCCCAGTACAGTCCTCTGGTGTGCCCTGGCAGATGGAAAAATCTGCCTCCATTGGTCTGTTTCTCTAGGCTCTGCTATCTGGGTCAACCCTCCCCCTTGTAAAACATCCTGAGGTCACAGTCTATTGTGTTACTCTTAACATCCCATTTGAGACATTTCTTTTTAGTATTTAGAATCAGAAAATATCTTTCGTGAAGAGTTGATCTCTCCCTTCTATCACCTAACAGGGATAAAATGATCTCTTTGTATTTCCCCTTTCCCTCTGGCTGCCAGGAAGCTCAGAGACAAGTAATAGTATTATAGCAGGAGTCAGAGTGGAATATTTCCTTTCCACCCCCCATGTATGTGGCTCCTTCAGCTGAAACTTTCTTGGGTCCTTTGTGGGAAGAGCAGGTATAAGTAAACATTTATGTAATAAGCCCTGGGGAGATGACTGGGAAAGGATCCAGGTTTAAGGGCAAAAGGCTTGGGTAAATCCTTTACCCTCTCTGAGCCTCAGGTTCCTCCTTGGCGGCCTGGGCTGAGAGGCCGTGCTGCAGCTCTTGGACAGAGGCAGCTCTCTGTGAGGAAGGCTGGCCGCTGCCCAGGCCTCGGGGAGGGTCACAGCCAACATCCTCCCTGCCAAGGCTGTGACACTCATAACCTTGAATGCATTCACACTTGAGACCCAGAACAGCCAAAATTTTTAAAGAGGAGTCAGAAAAAGAGATTTTCATGTGAAATCTCCTGACTTATAAATATTGCCAATTAACTTGCGCTTTTTTGAAACACTAGGTTGGACAAACGAAACTTGGCTGCAGGCCAGCTCTAGTCTGAAGCCTTCCCTGGCTCAGCCAGTTAAGCCTAATACATCTCCAGTAGAGACTGTCTGGTGTGTTCAGGCTAAGGGTAGGGGAGAAGTTTACATCATCTCTTCTGAACCCTACCTTCCTTCCACAACATCCCAAGAGAACTGACAGAGGGAATCAGAGTCAGCTTCCGAGATGACCTGAGCCCAGGTCATGTTGACTGGTCCAGGTGGACCCTGACCCAAGCTGGACTGTATATAGGACTCTGCCCTAGCTGTGGGTGAAGGATTTTAAATGGGCACCTGACCTAGGCTGAGCAATGAATCCCTCCCCGGAGATATTTGTGCTTGCAGCCAGAGAGAGCAACAGGTACCTCTCTCTCCAGTGGCTGGAGTGGTAAGACGTAAGACCTAAAACTCGCCAGCAGTTGGCGTTACATTTTCCATGATGGGAAAGGGGATGGCCAAAGAAGCAGGTGCACAGAAGCAGGAATAAAAAATGGTTTGAGAAAGAATCCTGGTTCCAGTTGTCCTGAGTCCCTGCTACTTTCCTGTCCTCCAGGGCCAAAACACCCAACGTCTTCGTGGCAACTACCCCTTCTTACCCAGCTAATTGAGTCAGGGTTTCTGTCCCTTGCAATCATGTGTCCTAACTCACATATGTGGCTTCTGCTTGAGCCCTTTCCAATTTTCTGATAAACGGGCAGCACTGAGCTCCTGGTCCTGGCCTCCCAGCTCTCTCCCTCTCACCTCACACCTCTACTTACTTAGGTTAGCACTGAAATCCAGAGCCTCAGAATGTAAGTTTATCCCCTCAGGGAAGGGAGCTCAGACTCTATGGGGGCTGGCACTGCCAGAGAGACTGAGGCAGTGAAGGACTGGCTACTCAGTGAGGTGCTGCTTCCCCCCGTTCTCGTGCAGGGTGCTCTGAAAGGCACTGAAATTGTCCCACCCTCCAATAGATCCTTAGGGACCCCCACTCATCTGCCCCCCTACCTCTCCCTCACCCTGCCTGCCCAGGCAGCCTGTACTCAGAGCCCCAGCTCACTCCTCTCCACACTGGTTTCCTCCTCTGTAAAACAGTGACCTCCATCGCTCTTGTTTTCAGCCCAGCATCCCTTCTCCGCCTTTAGGTAACAGCTGCTAACCACCCCCACCCCCTCAGACCACGTGATCAGTAGACCAGACTCCACCCCTGGACCCCTGGCTCCCACAGCGGGTGCCAGAGCCGCCAGGCAGTCAGGGCACCCCATCCACTGAGCTCATGAGCCCTGGGGGCCGGCGGGAGTCCACCCCCTGAGGTTTTGCTGGAAGAGAATGCAGGCTCTCTCCCGAAATCACGGCACTAGGGCTCTGTGAGCCTTTACACCGCGGGGAGAAAATCCACCTGAATGAAGCCCACAGGGCTGGGCAAGATAGAAGGAAAGATGGAGAGATGGTGTGTCCTGGTGACAGCCTTGAGTCCTCAGGTCCAGCCGAGCCTGAGTCCAGAACTGGACCCTTTTATTGCAGTTGTTTCCAGTTTGGACTCTCGTGCCTGCAGGAGTCCTGGGTGGTTGTGAGGGAAGCCACCTCGTGTGGGAGGGGTGTGGGGAAATCTCTGAGAGTTGCAAAATGGTCTGTTGGGTGAGAGGTCGGGGCTGTGAGACTCAGAAACAGGGTGGGGCCTAGTGTGAGGCAAAAGAGGTGCAGAGAATTGAAGGAGGGGCCCCGGTGTGACCCTGAGGGGCTCCTCCTGCCTCATCCTAACTGGGCTCTGCAACACAGCCCCATGCAACTCCCGGATGGGCCCCAGTGGGGAAGAGCAGCCCCAGCCCTCGAGGTGAGAGAAGGCAGCGTTTGCCCTGGCTAACTCCTCAGATGGGGCATGGAGATTGGGTCCTGCGGCCTCGGCAAATCCCTATGAAAATGGAAGGGCAGCTGCCTCCATGTTTCCACTTCAAGGAGGGGGACTTTTTAAATGGACACACAGCCTCCCAGCTCCTCCCTGCCTCCCTTGCAGCTAGGACTAGCCATGTGACTAAGTATTGACCAGTGAGATGTAAGGAGTAAGGGGTACAGCCAGCAGGAGTGTCCCTCAAGGAGGCTGGCAGACCCTCCCTCCCTTCCCCCACCCTGCTGCTCAGGATGCAGAAGAGCCCCCTTGGACGGCACCAACCAGGACAACATCCTGGGCACAGCGAGTCAGCCGAGCCAGCCACCAGACCAGCTCTGGACAACCTCCCTACAAACTGTACCATGAGAAAGAAAGAACATTCTATTTGGTTTAAGGCCCTATTATTTTTGCTTCTCTGTGCCTGAATTTATATCCTGACTGGTTCTCAACTCCAAGGATTCCAGTTAGCATTTTGGGGGAAAGGGGATGCATGCTACTGGTTTCCAGTGGGTAGAGCCCAGAGATGCTCAGCATTCAGCAATGCAAAAGACAGCCTCCCACAGTGAAGGATGAGCAACAGTGCCACTGCTGAGGATCCACTCTACCCACCTGGAGATTCTGTGTTCCCATCCCTAAAATGAGGAATATTGAGCTATCACGTTTTTTATGAGGACCCAGTGAGGTGACAGACACAATCTTAATTTTAGGAAAGGAGGTAGTCCTGCAAAGGTACTCATGAAGTCTTTATTACTGCAGTAAATTAAGATGGAAGCCCCAGAGGAGAGTGAGGCAGGTTGCCAAGCTATGCCCAAAAGGAGGTGGTGGTGCTCGACTGAGGAGGAGGGCTCCAGGGTGGGGTTGGGGGCCCAGGGGGCCTGGCTCGGTGGGAAACTGAGATTGTCCCTGGAGGTGCAGTAGGGACCAGGAGGGGAGGGCAGGGGCTCCTGCCAACTGCAACAGCCTTGGGAAAGGGGAGGGATAGGGAAGTCCAGCAGAGGGAGGGGGGGTGGGAATTGCTGCTGGTGGCCCCCACACAGCCCAGAACACGCACCCCGTCTCCACCACCTCCCATCTGACCCGGAGCCCCCACTCTTCCTCTCAGACATATATGCATCTCCTCCCCTCTCCCTGTCTGCCAAAGTCCCCAAAGTCTATCACACACACACTTCCTTCCTCTATTGCCTTGCCCCTTGCAAACTCCTCGCACACACTCACCAATGCCACACCTGGGTCCAGAGTGGTAGGGCTGGGCTGGACTAAGCTGACATTCCTCCAAAGAGGGCCCTTTCCTTGGGTCAGCGTTGAAGCCCACCACATGAAGCTGCAGGGTCGGTGTCATTGGCTGGAGTGGGGAGCCGAGTGTAACTGAGGATCCGACAGGGAAGTGGGAGATCTGGAGACTCAGGACAGGCCGGGGCAGCTGCCCGTGACTCCAGGGGGAGAGGCAGGTGTGCTAGGAGGACAAAGGCACTGGGGCCATTGGGGGTGTCTCCAGAGCTGGGGAGGACAGGTGTGGGGTGAACTGGCTTGACAGGGATAGCAAGCCCTGGGCCATCAGCAGCCACACCTCAAGGCACCCGGGTGCCCCATCTCTCCGCAGCCAGGGTCCTCCCGGATCACCTCTTCCTGGGAGGACTCAGGCTGCAGACGGATGGAGTGGAGGACGAGGGGTCGTCCTCCCTCTGCCCCTGGACCTCCTGGCTGGGCGGGGATGGAGAGGGAGCCCGGTGCCTGCCCCCTCAACCACTGTCAATTCAGACCTCGGGGCTCCCAAAGGCCAGGTTGTCGCGGACCATCAGCGTCTTGCGGAGGTCACGGTCCACCAGGGGGCGCTGCATGCGCCACTTGTGTGCCTCCTGCAAGCCGGGCTCGAAGTAGTAGATGCAGGCACCGAAGCCCACCAGGATGAGGACAGAGATGACCAGGTAAACAGGCACGAACCAGTCCAGGAAGTGTGGCATCGCGGTGGCCTTGGCTGCTGAGACACGGTTGATGAGAGCCAGCAGAGGTGCCACTTGTCCCACCCACCCTCCCAGAAGCCTGCATGCTGGCTTCACAGAGGCAGAGGGTCAGAGCATCACTTTACAGATGGGAGAACTGAGACCCAGGAGAGTGGAGAGCTGTGACTCAGCAGCTTGGGCCCCCTAACCAAGCACAGAGCTGCCCCGACCACAGGGGCCCACCTAGCTCCTACTCACCCTTCTGGAAGGAAGCTAGGGCAGCCCTGGCTCAATCCCTTTCTAGTACGTGAGCCCTCAGGCAAGGTGCCTAACCCCTCTGGGCCTCAGCATTGCCCCTGCAGAAGGGGAAACAAACAGAGCCTTGGGGGATTCAGTGAGGTGACTGATCCCTCAGTAAAGGACAGCTTGGGCGGCACCTCGTGCCACTTGCCAGGTGCCTCACAGATGAGTGGCTCTCGGGCTACCCACACATCCTGGCCAGGTGTGGCTTGGTGAAAGCCTGGTGAACAAACATCTATCCCCAGGGGACCTGATTGAAATCAGTAGTGTCTGCACCAGCTCCCAAATTCAGGCTCATGCCCAATTTGTAACCATAAGAGTATGGACACAGGTTCCAGCCCAGAAAGACCTGGATCTTGATTTCCACATCTGTAGAATGGGAGTGAAAGTCGTACCTAGGTCAGAGGGCTATTGTGACCATCAAAAGAGTTAATTTACACAAAATGCTTAGAACCCGTGCCTTGTGCTTATTAAGTGCTACATAGTAGTTTGTTCTTATTCTCTGAGCTTCAGTTTCCTTATCTGTGAAATAGGCATAGAAGCAGGACCCACTTCTTAAGGTCTCTGTGGATGTTTAACAAGACAATGCTCAAACAGCATTTAGCATCATGCTGCCTGCTGCAGAATCAGCACTCAGTGAATAGTATCAGCTATTGCTATTCCCAGTGAACCAGGAATGGGGAAAAACGGGAAGGTGGAAGCTAGCAGGATGAAGGTGCTTCACAAACAGCCAGACTCCCTAGAATGGCCCAAAGATGCCCACATCTGATCTCTGCCAACCTTCCCAGCCTCCTCTCCCACACTACGTGCCATCGTATGGAATTGCTTGTCAGTCACTTAGGTGCACCTGCATGTTACACAGACTCCATCTTTGAAAATGCTTTTATTTTCCTTGGAATGTCCTTTGCATTTGTGTTCATGTGGCAAACTCCTAATCATACTTCAAAAGCCACATCACAGATTATCTCCTCCAGAAATGGGAGGAAGCAGGACCCATTTAACCCACCCTCAAACCCTTCCTGTGGGTGAGGAGCCCCACCTCTGCTTGCCAGGCAGCGAGAGCACTGTCAGAATGCAGTCACTAACCTTACAACAGGCCTATGGCATAGGTGTTACTGTCCACATTTTACAGATAAAGAAACTGAGGCCCAGATAGGTTCACTAATTTGCCCTGAGTTACCAACTGGGAAGTGACAAAGCTGGACCCCAACCCCTGAGTGATGTCCTGAGATTTAATGGGGAAAGATTCCTGAACAGAATGAAAAAAGCAGAGGTTCACTATGGCTTCCAGGGAGGGAAGAAAGGGGATGAATGAAATGACCTCTGGCGTAGACTGAAGAGAGACCCCAGCTTCTTAGACCTCTGTCTCCAAACTCCAACCCTCTCTACTTCCAGGTGGTCTGCGAGGTTGGCTATGACCCCAGGGGAGGGAGAGATGCTGCTCTCCCGTCCTGCATCCACCGGGAGCTCCTCCCCCACTCGCCACTTCTGAAGCACAGACAATGTCTCAAGGTGCCCTATTCTATTCATGGAAGAAAAAATTTAAGAGTGTGTCAATGGCCCAAAGTTAGGGTTAGAGTGGTGCCCTCTTAACCATCTGCCTTTCTGGAGAGCCAAAGAGAGGATTCAGAATGGCTTGGTGCTGCCTGGTTTAGAGGAAGGTGGGGAAGGGGGCCTACAAGCAGAAGGCTGCTCCAAACTAGCCTGAGTGAGGCCATGTGATTCATACCCTCTCCTCTGGCCCCACCCAGGACCCCAGCTTCCTTTTAACTTAAACGTGAGAATGGGGGACTTGGGCAGAGCAGAAGCCATTTCAACTGCAATGCTCTGGGTCTGTGGAGCAGAGTTCAGGGTGTCCCAACCCTTCCAGCCCTATGAAAAAAAATCCTAGGCATTCAGTCTGGGCAACTGAGAACCCCAGACCTTCTCCTGGCTTCTCAGAGGACTGGCCTAGCTGAAGCGTAGCACTCACTGGCCTTCTGTGTGACCTTGGACCACTCTCACCCTCTCTGAACTTCAAAGGTTCCTTGCACAGTGATGGGGTGGGAGTGGGGTTACCAGATCATCTATAAGGAATTTGCTAGCCCTCATTCCAGATAATGTCCCATCTAGGGCAGTGTGAAGGTTGCAGAGCCCCTTTCCCTGCCTCCCAAGCCGTTGGCACCACTCGATCCCCCACCCAACCCCATGTGCCAGCAGACCCACCTCAAGCCCTGCAGATGCCTGTTCCGGGAGCTCTGGACTGACCGCACCGCCTCGGCCTAAGCAGCTCAGCGTCAGCCCGTGGACTCAGTCGCAGCTGCTGTCCCCACAGATTCTGCCATCTGCAGCCTCCCTGGGTGCTGGAAGCCAAGAAAGAGTGAGGCCAATGCCCCTCCACGAAAGACAGTGTTTCTCAAGCCCAAGGGCTCTGACTGGGCCAGGAAGGGGCAGCCCTGGGTTGGCTCCGGCAGCCTGGTTCCTCTCACTGCCCATCAAAGACCCTTCCCTCTGCCCCTCACCCTCAGGATGGCAGGAGGTGGGACCTGCCTCAGCCAATCAGCAGCCTGGCAGAGCCAGGGCTTTATCCTCCGTTGCCCTGGCAACCAGCCTTCTCTTCTGAATCCCTCGCACTGTGCACGTGGTACAGAGATGATGAGATGACGGGCAGGGCAGGGTTGGGGAAATTCAGGGAGGGATGGGAACCTTGCAGCAGGCTGCTGGGCCCCATGGCTAGTGGGCCTAGAGAGGAAGTGGCCTTGACCAAGATAACTGTGAGGGTTTGGAGCTGCGTCATTTGAGGGTAGAGAGAGTGGGGTCCCTGTCATGTGGGTAGGGACACAGAAGCAGTGACCAGTAGAGCCAGTGAGGGTCATATGTTATAGAGGGAAGAGACTAGACTGATACTGAGTCTGGATGCATTGGTCCAATGTGGCATTTGTCACAGGCCAGACACTGCTCTCAGTGCTTTATTTATATTAACCCATTGATTGGTCATCCAAGGTCACACAGCAAGAAAGTGGCAACGCCAGGCTCCATGCAGGGGCTGCCCCTCCTGGTTCTCCCTCACCAGCCCCAGAGTCCCCCTGGCTGGAATATGGACTGAGATAGTCATGGCTTCTAGGCACTGAGCCCCCCATATGCCAGGCATGGCCCCCACATCACTTCATCTGGTCCTCCAGCTGGGTAGGTGCTAAAGCCCATGATGCATTGAGGCAGCTGCAGCTCAGAGAGGTGAAGCTGCTTACCCTCTTCTCCTTCAAGGTCACTCAGCTTCTCAGTGACAAAGCCAGGGGATTGGAGCAGGGGTGAGGGGTTCACCTCCCAAGCCCACATCCTCCCTCCTGTGCTATAGACAGGGCCTGCAAAGTGTCAGGTGCCCAGTGACCATTCCATAAACAGCAAGAGTTATTGTCTCAGGAGGAGAGAGCATCCCTGGAGGCCCATGGGGTGGGGAAAAGACTTCAAGGAACCACCTCTCCAAGGAGTCCATTCCCAGAAACCAAGCATGTGCAGGTGGGAAAGGCAGTGGGCGAAATGGCTTCAGGGCCTGGGTCCCCCCCACCCGACCCCACAGATACCCTGCCAGGTTTAGGACCATCTGGGAGTGCTACAAGAGTGGTGGGGTCCTGTCCAGCATATATGGGGAAAGGAGAGTGAGTTCAAGTTCACAAAGGGGTTTTGTTAAGATATAAGGTACATACAATAAAATACAAATCTTAAGTGATGAGTTTTTACCTGTGCATACACCTGTGCAAACAACACCCAGATCATGTCTAGAATATTTCCAGCACCCCAGACAATTCCCTCCTGCCTCTTGCCAGTCAATACCCCCTTCCCAAAGGCACCCACTGATCTGATCTGTGTCACCATAGATCAGTCTTGCCTGTATTTGTATTTCACATGCATGGAGTCGTAAAGCACGTGCTCTTTTGTGTCTGGCTTCCTTCGCTCAGCACAATGCTTTTGCTCTCCATTGATGATGCTGCTCGTATCAGTGCACCACAGCTTGTTTATCTGTTCACCACTGAAGGACATTTGGGTTGTTTCCAGTGTTGGACTATTACGTGCACAGCCGCCCAAGTGCTGTTCAACAGCTTGGAGTCGGAGGGCAGAGGGGAGTTGGGGGAGGGAAGAGAAAGGGGCACAGAGAAACTTTTGGAAGTAACGGACATGTTCATTATCTTGACTGTGGTGATGGCTTCCTGGCTGTACATGAATGTCAAAACTTACCAAAGTGTACACTTTAAATATGTGTAGCTTATTACATGTCAATTATACCTTAATAAATCTGTTTTTTAAAGTGTTCAGTGACCCTTAGATATTGTTTTAGTCTCTTGAGGCTTTATTCACATGAAAGTTTACGGGAAATTCAATATGTATAGAGATAAAGTCAGAGTTGATTCTGTTAAATGGTGATTAAATGGTGAGTTTCTGGGCCCCACCCACTCAGCTTCCTCCTGCCCCGCACAGTGCCCCTGAGCCATCTTCCCAGGGTTCCACAGAAGCCAATTTGAAAAACACTGGCCCGGAGGGTCTCTGATGGCCCTGCAAGCTCTGTGTGTTGATGGAAGAAGAAACTCCAGGCCTGGGTCTGGCCTTCCTGCCAGTTTCTAACCTTCCTCACAGCATGGATCTTACACACAACTATTTTCTATTGCACGACCATCGGACAAGCACCAACTCACCTTGACACCTCAGCCAGCAGTCACCTCCCCAGTAAAGTGTGGCAGGAGCTCCACAGAGAGTCTTAATGCATCTTCCTCGGGCTCCAGCTGCTTCCGAGGGTGGCTCTCACCCACTGTGCTGCCTTTGGTCGTTGTTATCTGCCCGTCCACCACTGATAACTTGCTGAAGCATGGATGACATTTCCGTGCCTGGGTCACAGTGCCCAGCACCCAGCCCGGCCCAAGGTAGGCCATCAGCTCAGGTTGATCGAACGCATCTCAGCTCAGCCCTCCTGGAAAGTGCTGACCAGAGCCCAAAATCTTTCCTTGACTCTCTAAGGGCCTCAGTCACCAGGCCCTCGATTGCCTCTCTAGCTTCATCCCCTCCACCCCTCACCCCACCTGCTTCAGCCACTGGCCTCCTTGCTGTCCCTCAGAAGTGTCAGGAATGCCCCCCACTTGGGGTCTTAGCGCTTGCCCAAATCCCAAAAGGGTTCTGTCCAAATCCTCTTCTTCACTATATTTAATTGGCTCCTCTCTCACTGCATTCAGACATCTGCTCAAACATCACCTTCTTAGAGAGGCTTCCTCCAATCTGAAGTAGCTCTTCCGACACATCACCATTTGTCCCCTACCCACCTTACTTTATTTTCCTAGGACTTACACTACCTGACTGTCAAGGAGTCCCCTCCACACCCCATGACATAGGGAATCAAAGCACCGTTGTGCTGCGGCAGGGGCTCCATAAAGCCATGTACTTCCTGCTCTTTCTAAGCAAGATATAGTTTGGTCTGCAATGAGAAGGATTTAGGTCAGACAGGGAGTAGGCCTCTGTTGTCCCAGATGTCATACCAGCGAGCACACTGTGTGATCGTGGTCTGACACCCCCACCACACTGAGATGATCAGTGATGTCTGGTTCATCTGGTTCTCAGGGTGGGGCACTGGATCTGCCCTAGGAAATGAGGAATGAATCACTGCTGAGAACAAATGGATGGATGTAACCAATTCATTCATTCACTCAACAAATACGTATTGAGCAACTACTATGTACTACGCACTTTTTAAAGTGCTGGACATACAAACTGAGAAAATCTTTTCCCTTGTGTATTTTATGATCTAGTTGGAGAGACAGACAATAAGCAGGTAATTACATAACTGTTGGGGAAGCAAACTGCCATGGGCCCTGAGTCCCTGCAAGTTCTTGCTGGGTATGCCAAGAAAGCAAGGCCCTGAAAGCTCTTTACCCAAGACATTTCTTAGGGTTGTGTTTACAGCAAGCAACCCTGAGGGATGAGGCAACATCTCCCCCCAGACAAAGAATAGGCATGCCTACCACTCACCATAAAAGCAGTGAATCTCTCATTTCTGTGTTCCTCTCCTATAATGCCATCCATGAGGTATACAGGCAAATGTGATGGGTTCTTTGCAGGGCTTGGGGGACACGGGAAACTGACAAAAACAAATGTAAAGCCCCAGCTACTGCTTTTACCATGAATAATAATGTCCTTTGTCCCTTTCCCAGGAGTTTCAAGACTTCTGCAGCATCCATGAAAAGGTAACAAACTATTGTTAAACAGAAATAAATAGTAACAGTTGATACTGAACAGTTGATTAGTTTGTAAAATCTCAGATGCTGCAAAGCTCTAGACAAGATGTGAAGATTAGTGCTGTTGAGAAAAATGAGCCGAAAAGGGGAGAATGAGATGATGGGAAGGCTTGCTATTTTAGATAGAGTCGTTAAGAAAGGCCCCTCTGAAAAGGCGATATTGCAGAAGACACATGAATTAAATAAGGGGAAAAGCCAGGTGACTATTCGGGAGAACAGCATTTCAGCCAGAGGCAACCAGAGGGGCAGATGTCCTAGAGTGGGTGACAGAGGCAGAAGAGCAGAAGATGAGGTCGGAGGGGTGGTCAGAACACACAGAGCTTCAAAGGCCATGTAAGGCTTTTGCAATGTACTCTGAGTGAGAAGGGAACTCTTGGTGGGTTTTGACTAGAGAAGTGTCCTGCTCTGATTTCTGTTTTAAAAGGCTGACTCTGATTGCTGTGTGGAGAATAGCTGGTAGCCCTGGAGACCAAGGTGGAAGCAGGGAGCTAGTGAGAAAGCTGTTACAACAGACCTGACTGAGAGATGACAGCGGCTTATCCTGGTGGTGGAGTGGAGGTACTGAGAAATGGTCAGCCTCTAGATGCATTTTAAGAATAGAACCTGCAGGCCTGCTCACGCTTTGGTTGTGAGGTGCGGAGAAGAGGAGACAAGAATGACCCAAGCTTTTGTTCAGCAGCTGCAAGGACTGAGTCAACTGAGATGGAGAAGATGTGGAGGGACAAGAAAGGAGTCAAGAACATTGTGAATGGGCATGAATGAAAGAAAATGACTGAATGAGTCACTGATCATCTTCTTTGTTCCGGGAATGAAATAAAAGTCCTGCCCCGAAGGCACCACCTTATGTGCCTAGGATCAGCGCTGGAACCTCTCCTCAGAAAAGGAGGCAGCGGTCCCTTTAAGAGAACGTCGCCCCGCCTCCACCAAGCCCCGCCCAGGCAGTGTCACGTGCCCCGCGATCACGCAAAGGGGGCGGGCCACAGGGTAGTTTGAAAGCCCCGCGCGCGTCGCAGGAGCGGTGGTTTGGCCTCTCGCTGGGATGTCGGTGTTGCGGCCGCTGGACAAGCTGCCTGGCCTGAACACGGCCACCATCTTGGTAGGTGTCAACAGCCCCGCTTCCCCCGGCCGCATCTCCTCCTTGACTGCGCCCCGGCCTCCGGGTAACCAGGTCTCTCTCAGATGCTGGCGCGGGCTATCTGAAGAGTGTGGTGGGCGGAGGAGCCATACTCCGAACCAATCGGAGTAGCCGCCCTCTTTAGGCTGAAGGACGTCTCCACCAATACGTGCGCGGCGGGCTCTTTCCCAGTTTCTGATTGGTGGGGCGGCTGGGCGGGGAGACCGTGAGCCGACTGGGTGCCGGGTTTCCGAGATTCGGTTTTGCCGCTTCTTAGGGTCCGACCTACCGGAGAGACAAGGCTGTCCCAGGGGAAGTCCGGGGAGATAATGAGTGCTGTCCGAACAGGACCGGAGCGGGTGCAAATCTCAGGCTCTCACCTGTGCCTGGCGGAGCCCTCTTGGTAAAGGGCGACTCGCGTGCTGGAGCCGAAATCTGGAGTCGCAGCCGCCTTGGGTCTGTGGCCTGATCCCCAGGCCTTCCAGCGGTTCTACTGTGCCGAGGTGTCAGTCGGCTGCTTTCTCTCTCTGGGCAGCTGGTGGGCACGGACGATGTTCTTCTGCAGCAGCTGGCCGGTTCGATGCTCAAGGAGGACTGCGCCTCGGAGCTCAAGGTGTAAGTAGTCTCATGCCCAGGGTTGGGGGGTGGGATGGGGACTGTAGCCTGGGCGGGGCGGGGCGGGGTGCGGGGGGAAGCGGGCCGCTAGAGAGGCAGGCATAGGTGTAACTGGCAGGGTGGCCAACCCCTCGGAGTCTCTGTCCTAACGCTTGATCTGTCCCTCTAAGATATCCTCCATCACTCTGCAACATGCTTGTTCTATTTTCCTCTAGGACTTGTCACCATAAGAAATTTCCTTGTTCACATGTTTGTTTACTTGTTTCCATTCTGACACCTGAGGGCCCCAAGGCCAGCCCCTTGAGGGCAAGGACTTTGACTTTTGCTCAATGGTGTATCCCCAGTACCTTGAGCAGTACTTGGCACAGAGTAGATGCTCAGATACTCCCAGATTTGGAGAAAAGGTGACTAAAAAAGTCTGTTTTCCTTTCTTTTTTCTAACTAGTGGGGAGTAGAAGCTGCTGGCGGGAGTCAAGTGACTGAATATATGTGGGTATCATTCACCATAATAGATAACTCCAGGGGTCCGTGTTGAAGGAGAATGATCCAAATCTGAGGATATTTACCCCATGGGAATTGGAAATGCCCCTTAGTAGGTAGAATAAACCCTGGTTGAGCACTTTAACGAATCTCTGATAAGGGAACATAATCTTTCCCTCGAAATAAAGCTTGTTCATAGGTCCATCTTTGCTCTTCCTATCTTGCCAGGCTCTTAGGCTATAGAACGTCAAACATAATAACCAATAATTTCAAACCCATAGCTCAAAAGTAGGAAAGGGTAAAAAAATGATTCATTTAATTAACATCAGAGTAAATGGAAAATGTGGACAAAATTGCCTACATTGAGCCAGACGGAAAGAAGTGTCATGGAAACCACTGCCAAAAAAGAGCAAGTCACATGACATGCAAAAATCTGATGAAGAACCCACTCTGGAAAAAGGAGAAGAAATCTCTTTGTTGAGTGCTTTGTGCCATTGAGAAATTTAATAATAACATGGATTTTTAAAAAATGCATTCAGAGACCAAATGATAAAACAACAGAATGAGAGGAAAGGGAGGTTGCAGAGCTAAGGCAAAAAAAGGTCAAAAATTAATACCATATGAGATCTGTCTAGTAAATACAGAGGAACAGCAAGATCAGAGTAGATGTGCTTAAAATTTTAATTCTTTACAAAGAAGAAAGATTTGAAAAAAGTCACAGCAGAAGTGTTCAAAATGTAATAGAAGAAAACTTCCCTGGAGTGAGTGAAGAGTTGAATTTGTTCATTAAAAAGGGTACATATATCTTGCTCCAGGAAAAATGGGCACAGAACACTTTATGTCAAGTTATATCCTAGTTAAGTTATTGAACGTTAAGAGTAAATAATTCTTCAGACTTTTTGGCAGGAAAAATAAATCACCCATATGGTCACCTGTTTATTCTATTGCCAAATATTTCCAGCTCTCTGAATTTGGAGCATTTAGCAGGAACCAGGATTGCTGGTTTTGACCTTTTGTGGTTGTATTGGGTTGTATGACCTGTTGTGGTTGTGTGGTTGTGTGGTTGTGTGTGACTAGTTCTGGCCAATGAGCTGGAAGCAAAAATGATTGTCTCTGTATTGCTGAAGTATTTAATTGCCAGTGGGAGACCTTCCTCAATACCCTCTTCCTCTCCCGTGGCAACCAGCAGTGTTCTAGAGCGACAGCTTCATCAGCTGAGGTCCAAAGTTATGGTTAGAGCAGAATACAAATCTGTATCATAATAACAATAATAATAATACAAATGTGTGTTTGTAAGTCTTGTTCAAATGGAAGGATAAATTTATAAGAATGTTAAATTTCTCACTTTCCTTAATAGAGAATCAATCCAGTATAGATAAAATTAAAACATATAGTTAAAAATAATACCAACGTACTAATTTTTTCATAATCTTTTTAAATTGGATTCTTTCAGGAAGTAATTCCTTATGAATAAAAAATAATTTATCTAAAGTTCATCTTTTTTTTCAGTTCTACTTTAGTTATTTTGCTTCTACTAAATTCAAATAAAATTAATACTATTATCCTTTTTAAAATTACGTCTACTGTATTCTGGTATCTGAATGTGTATATGTTATGTACATGGAGAGATGTTTAGAAAAATGTTCTAATGTTAACAGTAGTAGTATCTAGGTAACTGGACTTTTAGGAGTATACTTTTTTTAAACTTTCCTGGTTTTTATACTTTTTGGTATTCTTGAATTATAAGCTGAGGGGTGGGGGCAGATGGGTAATAGGAATATGTGGAAATGGGGAGAAGTAGAGGGTTAAAAAAAAGGACTTTCAGGTGGTATTCAACAATCTGAAACCAAGTCAGACAAGAAGGATGAGGGTAACTTGTCTGAGGTCACACAGCTGATCATTGTCAGATCTGGGATTTGACTTCTATCTGACTACAGAGGGCTTCAGTCTTAACCCCTGAGTTTCACAGTCCAGCATCCCCTCTTCCAAGCCTGGTCTCCCTTGCAGCATGCAGTGTAGATGGCTAGCCTCCTGCCATCTTCTATCCCAAACTCCCTCTTGCCAAGGCAGTTAACTAAACGTCCTGGCAGGGGAGTAAAGCAGGAGCAATCTGGATGGGACCAGCTCTGCTCTGCCCCTGTGCTCACCTGAGGAGTGTTGACCATAAGAGCTTCAGCTGAATAGGTGAGGAGCGCTTGGCAGCCTCTTCCCCAGTGAAGGGTAGCATGTGAATGAATGCTGCTTATGATGTGGGCACATATATCTTTAGTCCTGCAATTTCTTGTTTTCCAGCCACTTGGCAAAGTCCCTCCCGCTGCCCTCCGATGTGAATCGGCCCCGAATTGACTTGATTGTGTTCGTGGTCAACCTTCACAGCCAACACAGGTGAGAGCCAGAGGATGTCAGGGCTCAGGCAGACCTGGCTTAGGGATGTGCTGGGATGGTGACCTCACTTGTGATGGGAAGGAGAGAAGACGAAGAGGTTGCCTGGAGTTAACCTAGAGAGTGAGGAGGGGGGAGCCAGTGGCCAATGCAAGATGTTTAAAAGACATTGATAAATCCCCGCAGTGTCATCTGTCACTTAGCTAAAGCTCTCTGAGGTCACTCTGTGTCCCTGATAGCAGGCACAGATATAAGTGAAACATAAGGTGCTCCTAGTCCCTTAGGGGAAGAAGCTAGACTTTTGAGCAGACAGTTACAGTCCCTGGGATATGTACTGCAAAAGAAGGAAGCATTGGGCTGTGTGAGCCCAAACAAGACTCTCAGGATTTAGGTCAGGGTAGACTTTCTAGTGGAGGTGACATCTAAATAGACACCTGAAAGATGAGATGGCTCTTTGGCCAGGAGACAACAGATTCCTTCATCACTCCCTAGACACCGTTGAATGAAATCCTTGACCCAGAAGGTCAGAGTACCCTTGCTGAGGGGAAAATAGTGTTTTCATACAATTGATATGACCGAATCACTGTAACCTTATTGGAAAGCAATTTGGCGATACTTAATCTACACTGAAAGAAGTGTAGACATACTATGACCCAGCCATTCCACTGCTAGCATCTGTTCTGCAGAAACATTTGCTTGAATGTGTAAGGATATGTGTAAAAGAATGTTCATGCACACAAATGAGCTTGTTTACAAAACAGAAAGACTCACAGACATAGGAAACAAACTTATGGTTACCAAAAGGAAAAGGGGGGGATAAATTAGGAGTTTGGGATTAGCAGGTACAAAGTACTATAGACAAATAGATAAACAACAGGGTCCTACTATAGAGCACAGGGAGCTATATTCAATAGCCTGTAATAACCTATAATGAAAAACAATATATGTATGTATAACTGAATCAGTATGCGGTACACCGGAAACTAACACAACGTTGTAAATCAACTCCACTTCAATTTTTCTTTTTCTTTTTTTTTTTTTCTTTTAAGTTTTCTTTTTTTGGGGGGTGGGTAATCAGATTTATTTATTTATTTTTTTTTTGGAGGCAGTACTGGGGATTGAACCCAGGTCCTTGGGTATGCTAAGCATGCACTGTACCGCTTGAGCTATACCCTCCCCGCTGCACTTCCATTTTTCAAAAAAGAAAGGGCAAAAGAATGTTCATGCAGCATTCTTTGTAATGGTGAAAAACCATTTAAGGGTCCAACACAGGGAAAATAGTCAGTTTGTGGTTCTGTGTGGTCATTCCAGAGAATGTAACAGGACGTCAAACCCAACTAGACCCAACTAGATGCTTATACATATCACTGTCTGTATTTTCATATGAAAAAAATTCCAGAAGAATTACACAATTAAACAAACTGTTGGTGGCAGTTATCTCTGGGGAGTTGAGACTGGAGGGTGGTGCTGGAGGCCAGGGACTTTTACTTTCTACTTACACACCCATATTTACTATTTGATTATTTTACAAACGAGTCACTTTGTAATTAAAAGTAGTTTTAAGAAATGAAAGGACAGTTGTGTGTGGGGAGGTGGTGTAGTAGATCAAAGGTGGAGTATGTGCTTAGCATGCAGAAGGTCCTGGCTTCAACCCCCAGCACCTCCACTAAAAAAATAAGTAAGTAAAAATGAGTAAGTAAGTAGATAAATAAATAAATAAATAACTCCTCCCCCCAAAAAAGTTATTTAAAAAAAATGGAAGGACAGAGTATGCCTCTAGGGCTATTTCCCATCACCCTCATCTCATCCTCTGGCCTCTGTGGGATCAGAGTGGGGGCCTCTGCTTTCCCTGTTGGAAGATTTGTCCTCCGGTTTGTTTTCTTGCCCTGGCCTGGCCTCCCAGCCTCCGGAACGTAGAGGAGTCCCTGCACCACGTGGACTCCACCTTCTTCCTGGGGAAGGTGAGCTTCCTCGCCACAGGTGGTAAGTCCATCCCTCTTCTCCGGCGCTGCCCACCTTGACCCAGGGTGAGCCGTGGCTGGACCTGTGGGAGGCCCCTCGCTAAGGCAGCCTGGGTGATGGAAAGAACATGGGCTTTGGGATCTGACCTGTTGTTGGTCTTTATAAAGCGAGTCTGAGCTGATCATTCTCCCAGGTTAATTCTGCTGAGATAATTGCTCAGAGGTGCCTAATGGCTCTCTCTGGCTTTCAGAGTAAAATCCAAACTCCTGTAAAGGCACAGAGTATTTCGCAGTTTGGCCTCTGCCTTCCTGTCCTGTCTCATCTATTACTCCTCCATTCTTTGGTTCAGCTTATAGTTCTCTGAACAAGTCCTGCTGTCCCTGAGACTGTAATGTTAACAAGGGAAATGATACTAGCTCACCTGTATTGAGCACTCCGTGCACCCCAGACACTGCTTTGTTTCTGTATCACTTAACCTTCACAACAAACAACCCTGGGAGGTGGGTACCATTTTCTCTATTCTACAGCTGAGGAAACTGTGGCCACGAGGTTAGGTAACTTGCCCAAGGCCCACAGCTAAACGGGTAAGAGCAGAGATTCACACCTAGAAGTCATATTCCAGAGCCTGTGCCTTTAATGGTTATATGGTGTGGCTTCTCTCAAATACTTTTCCTCTTTGTCTGCCTAACCACTATCTTCTGTCTCCTGGGGGATGCCTTCCTGACCAGCCCTACAGTCTGGGCCACTGGGGCTTCCATCCTCCACATGTCTCTGCCAGAGACTCCCCACCCTTCTGCCTCCACTGACGGCGTGTCTGCCCCCCAGCTGCACTGTGACTCCTTGGTAAATGAATGAACGCCAGGTCATTCCTATATATTAATTCATTGAATCTCTATAGTAACTCAGTGGGGAAGAGGCTGTTACTAACCTCATCTGAGAGGTGAGGAAACTCGTATTTTCATAGAGGACTCTATCAAAGCCCCTTCAGCCTTATTTTCTGATTTGATGATCTTGACTGCCCTGAAAAGGTAGAACAGGATTGCCCCCCCACTGACTGGTAAGAAACTGAGGCCCAGAGGAGGGAGGTGAATTTCTTCACCCAGTGCTCCCTAGATTACAGCCATGCGGGTGGAGATTATGGGCTGTGTCTTCTCTGCAGCTGGGCAGGAGAGCCACTGCAGCGTTCACCGGAACACCGTCGTGAAGCTGGCCCACACCTACCGCAGCCCCCTGCTGTTCTGTGACCTGGAGGTGAGGACGCTGCTCACATGGCAGGGCCGGGGCAGTCAGCACACAGTAGACATGTCAGGAATGATGCTTCTTGGAGGGTCGCCGAGTACCTGAGTGAAAGGGCACTAGATGTGGAGACAAGACCCCTGTTTGAATCCTGGCTTTTGCGCTCACTGTCCTTGGGTGGGTCACCGTGAGTAAGCCTTGGGGTGCACACACGTAAAGCAGGGTGACGCTGGTTGGATACATAGGTGTCAGTTCTGCCCTGCCTCGCTTCGGCTGGTGTTTCGCACAAGGTGAATCCTAATTGCGCAGGTAGCAAAGCAGATTTCTATTTTGCTGATGAATTTTGCTCCTCAGCCTCTTTCTGCAGCATGGATCCTGGTGACTTTCTGCTAAAGGGTGCTCAGCAGGAGTTGACGCTGCTCCCTCTGGGAGGCCAGCTAAGGGTTCCCAGGGCCTGGGCTGCCCCATCTGTGCACCAGGCATTGTCAGTTGGTTTTGGGGTCTGTCTGTTGGTTTTGAGGTTCATTTTAAAGATTTGTGTTTCTGTTCTGTTCTGGATCTTGCACCTGTTCCCAAAGGCAAAGTGATAACCTTCGAGGGAACTGAGTCAGCATGTGGTCCCTCAGCACCACCTAACCAGGAGTTCTTACTCTGGGGTCTGTGGCCTCCTCTGGTCTGAAGGGAGAAGAATTCAGGGTATTTGTGAACTTGGACGAGAAAAAAATTACTTCTTATTTTCACTAACCTCTAAGTGATATTTAGCATTATGAATGTAGGCAAGAGATGTCAGTAGTATTAGCAGAACCTGTGACTCTTAGCAATAGAAACACAGGCATTGCCACAGCTCACAGGGATGGGGGCAGCTCTCATTGCTATTCAGCAGTGCAGAAGTCATTAGACTGAGCTAGATGCCTTCATTCAGTGCATCGGTAAAGATGCACATACCACTCCATCACGAGTTGGTGTTTCATATTTGATGACTGTTTTAAGAACCCCGACCAGACCAATGCTCTGATCTCACAGATAGGACCTGAGGTCCCTGGCATGCCTGAATTACCTGCCCCTGCCAGACTTTTCTCGTATCAGAAGAAGCGGAGGAGAGGGCATAACTTAAGCGGTAGAGTGCATACTTAGCATGCACCAGGTCCTGGACTCAATCCCCAGTACCTCCTCAAAAAATAAAAATAAATAAGTAACCCTAATTACTTGCCCCACCTCATCCCCGCAAAAAAATAAGAGGTGACTTGCTCACAGTCACACAGCTCGTAAGTCAGCAGAGTCAGGTTGGTTGGCAGCTGTCTCTTTCCGTCTTAGCGAGCTGACTGTGTGTCTTTGAATAAGTCACTACCACCCACCGAACCCCTCCTTCCTTTTCTTATCTCTAAAAGGAAATCCCACTCTACTCCAGCTGAGGTGCCACTTACCTTTGTGATGGGTGGCGCAGTTCTGCACTTAGCCACGAGGTGGCAGTCTGTACCTCGTCGTGGGTTGTCCTCTAGCCCAAGAACTTCTCTCAAAAAAGGTCTGTGGCGGACTTCCTATTTCCAGCCAGCAGCAGGCCTGCTGAGAACCTAGACCCAGCATTCTCTCATAAGAGGCACCCAGTGTTTGGACAGTGAACATTCCTCGTATCTGTTTTGTCCTTTTTGGGGTGCACTCCTCTGTAGAATCAAATTTGAGCCTGGCCATATTTTGAGGCCTTTGCATGGCAGAAATAATTGGCTCCTTTTTAACAGATGAGGAAACACACCCAAGGAGGTGTGGGATTCGCCCAGTGAAATTATTCCCCAACGCCATTGATAGGGCCCTGTGCTGGTCGCTGAGAACACAGATGCCTCAGACATTGGCCCTGCCTCTCAGCATGGAGTGTGATAGCTGATAGCCTGGCGTGTGATAAATGCAGCAGCAGAAGGGTCTACAGAGCTTTGGAAGCCTGGCAGTGGAGTTCAGTCTTTTCTTCCTGGAGGTGATGGGGCAGTTGTGATGTGGTCAGATGTGGGTTTTGGGGCCACGTCTCTTGGAGTATGATGTGTGGATTGGAAGAGGCCTGGCCAGAGGCAGCAGCAGCTTGTAGATATGTTTTGGAGGCTATTGCCAAATCCGGGCCTCTGTGCCCCAGTACTGAATTGAAATCTGGAGACAGAGTCTTGGGTGAAGTAGAAAAGAATAGCTTTATATCTTGGCCAGGGAAACGGGATCACAGGAGGCTAATGCCTCAAGACTGTGAACCCATCTTGGAGAGGGGTAGTAGGGAGTTTCAGAGTAAGAGTCCAAGGAACAGAGCTTCTGATAAACATCTGTGCTGGGCAGGGGCTGCATTCCTTCCTTCCAGATGCCTTTGGTAATCGCTGTGCTGGCATCACCGTCACTGGGGTCTGGAGACAGAGCCTCCCGCCCTGGGGGTTAATCAAACAGTGATTTCTCTATCTTGGTGTCTGGAACAAAGGGTACTCAAGGGGGAGGGAGAATGCTCTAGGCAAAGGGAAATATGTAGTTTAGAAGCAGGCTAGAGTGTGCTTTAGCATGAGGGAAGCCATTTTAGGTTACTACTATGCAGTTACAAATATTGTATGGTTGCAAATGCCCCACTGTTAATCTGCTCCTTCCATCTGATGGTGGTGTTTTGGCATCTGTAAAACTCAGGAAGTATGTATGAGATACTGTTATGTAGGTACTTCTGAGAGAAGCTACAGCGGAGCCTAGGGGGGAGGGATCCGTCCCGGCAAGGCCTTATAGGGTCCTGCGTGGTCACAAGGCAAAGGCCACAGAACTTAGAGTAAGAAGATTTATTCAGCAAGTATTTCTTATATAATCTAAAGATTTATTCAACAAGTATTTCTTAAGTGCCAAGCATTATTCTAGACACTGGAGATGTAAGAGAGAGCAAAACAGGTTTAAAGCTCTTACCTGTGTTCTAGTGGAGGAAACAGTAGAGGTAGAACGTGTGCTGGTTAGAGAATGGAGACTGATGTGTCAGGTGGTGGTGAAGCACTAAGATTTAGATGGGAGTGGAGGAGGGGGCGCACTAAAAACAGTGATCCTTATGTAGACGTGAAGGAAGGTGCCATGGAGCCTCCTGGTGGAAGAGCCCACTAGGCTGGAGAAACAGCAAATGCAAAGGCCCTGAGTTTGGAATCTGCCTGTTGTGTACAAGGTCCACAGGGAGGCACGGCACCTGGAACAGAGCTGGGGGAGATGAGTCAGCGTGACAGTGGGGCCAGATCAGTAGGGCTTTGTGGGTTTTAGTAAGAATAGTGGCTTTCGCTGAGTAAAACTGGAACAGTGGAGGGTGTGGGGCCAGGAAAGGATGCAGCCTGACTTGGGTTTTTATGGGTCCCTCCACCTGTTGGGAGGAGAGTACGCTGATAGGGAGGCAAGGGCAGAAATAGGAAGATAGGCCTGGGGACTGTATCTGGAAGAGTTCTGAGTGGCCTGGACTCAGTGGTGTCCAGGGAAGAGGAAGATGGGATGGTCTGTGATGCTGGGTGTTTCTAGATGGGCCCAACAGATGTGCTGGTGGCCTGGATGTGAGATGTGGGAGGAAGAAGGGTCAGGGTCGTCTCTGGAGTTTTCAGCCTGAGCAACTGGAAGGACAGAGGTGCCTGTGGCTGAGACGGGGACGACTGCAGGTTTGGGGACTCCCAGGAACTCCGACTTGGACATACAAAGACGGAGGTGTCTGTTAGACATTTACACAGAAACAGAGCAGGCAGCGGCATACGTGTGTCTGACATTCAGAGTGTCTGGAGATGCAGTTTGAGCATCATCCTGGAGGTAGATGAGGTCACCCGGGGACTGAGTGTGCAGAGAAGAGCTGCAAAGGCCAAGCCCTGGGGCCCCAGCACTTAGATGCTGGACAAATGAGCAAGCGGCCTGTGAGATAGGAGGAAAAGCCGGGTGAGGGTGGGGTCCTGGGAGCCAGGCAGAAAAAGCCTTTCAAGGAGGGAGGAAGCAGCTGCATCAGATTCTGCTGAGAGGAGAATCTCAGGGAGAATGAGGCCAGTGTGATGAGGACAAGGTGTTACCTCTGGATTTAGAACTGAGGACGTCATGGGTGACAAATGGTGGAGTAAGAGCAGGAGGACTTGAGGATGCCTGGTCTCTGGCTTGGGTGACTGGTGTTGGTGATACCCCTTCCCCAGTTAGAGAGCGAACAGGAGGAGGCCACCCGTTCATCAGGGGAGGACATCTGAACATCATTGTTTGTTCTTCAACAAACATTCATGGAGCATCTCATTTGCCCGCAGTAGCTGGTACCGAGCCCTAGGGTGGTCTTGCCCTGCCCAATCCCACAGCTCCTCTGGGCCCACCAGCCCTTCAAAGGCCCTGACATGGGAACTGTTTGTTGATAGTGCCTCCCTGTCCCCAGTGAGGCCACCCTCTGTCCATCCCTCCTTTCCAGCCCTGTGAGTGTCCTTCTCAGGTTGCTGGTAAGGGAGTCTTTGGAGCCTTTGGAGCCTGTGCTCCCAGGCGTTGGTTGAGACTAGCCCCTGCTCACTGTGTGCCTCTGGACAGTTCACCTAACCTCGCCAGCCCTTCATTTCTTAAGGAGCCAGGGCATGGCCACGATGGCAGCCCCGCCATCCAGCCCCCAGCCCCGCTCTGGAAGCCCTCGGAACTGCCCCGAGTAAGGGAAGCAGGCCGCCTCACCGCTTTGCTCTGCTCTTCCCCTGCAGGTAGAAGGCTTTCGAACCACCATGGCGCAGCGCCTGGTCCGCATGCTGCAGATCTGCGCAGGCCACGTGCCCGGCGTCTCCGCCCTGAACCTGCTGTCCCTGCTGAGGAGCACTGAGAACCCCTCCCTGGAGGACCTGTGAGGGCCACGAGCCCCCGCGGCTGCCTGTCCCCACAGCTTGGTGCCTGACTCAGTAAACATTCGCTCGCTGTGGCTGGAGAGCATGCCAGGGTTTGACAGGCAGCTCCCTGGGGACAAATTCCTCCCTCCCCGGCTGGGCGTGCAAAGCTGGTGGGACTCCAGCCTCCCTCCCACTCCTGCCCCCACGCCCACAGAGCCCAGTGTCTCCATCCGACATGTGAATCTCCTCTTAAGACTGCGTGTGAACAAAGGGTCTGTAGCTAAAAAAAGTGAAAATCCCTGGCCTCGTCTACCACTTTGATTTCGTAGATGAGGAGACTGACTCAGAACAATTAAGAACCGGGCCGGGGGAGTAGGACTCCCGATCTGACCCCACATCCTGGCCTCGCTGTTCTTACAGGACCTGGTTGTGGCCTGCTAGAGCCTCGGTTTCCCCAAGTTTAAGTGGAGGTTGTTCTCCTCACCTTGCTGCGTTGTGAGGACTGAGTGCAATGGCAAAGGTGGAAGCCCGAGGCTGTGCCACGCCTGTGCTCGTTGTGTGCTTGAGTGTATTTCATAATAAGTGTGTTAATGCTTGGACAGTGCCAGGTTGCTACTCAATAAGCAGTGATAAGAACTATTTGAAATCACACAGAACTAAGTTCAAAAGCTGGTGTAAATCCAGGAATTACACTGTGAATCCTCAAATTTGTGAGAATCGAGAGAATCTGGCTGGAGGCCTGGTTTCTGGGTTGGCAGCTGGAGATTGTGCAATGACTTTTGCTTTCCTTCTCTTTTGGGTCTAATTAGAATTTATGGAAGTGCCGGGGTTAGCATCCAGAAATCCCATCGGCCAGGTCTGGGCTCAGGCTGCTCCCCTGTAGCTGGGCAGTCACACGAGAGCTGGGGGGAGCGGAGGCCTGGTGGGAGAGGCCTCAGGATCTTAGAGAGCCAGGGCCTGGCTCCTTCCACCCCACCCTGCTTGTGCCCTGGCCTCCATCCTCAGGCCTCAGGGCCATCCCTGCTTGATGCCCTGGACAGTGGCAGCACCGCAGGGCCCCTGCTTTGACGTCATCATGGCAACCGCAGCTCACGGCCTTCACTGAGGATGGGCCAACCTGGAAACTCGGTGCAGGTGTCATGAGGGTAGGGCCTGCCTTTCTCTCCTTGGGGTCCTTCCAGTCCTGGCCCAGCGCCCCGCTACCAGCGCTCAATAAGGGTTGCAGATGCCTGGCTGGCTTCCAGGCAATCCCCAGGCCCTGCCGAGAACCTCAGCTTTGGGGATTCCAGTTCAGTCCGGGCATCACCTGATGTTCTCAGAGCTTCATGCCTCACTCCTGCCGCCCTCCCGGCAGACCTGTGAGGTTGACAGTGTTTCCTCATTTCAGTTGGCATCAGAGGTGTGCCCACACTCACGTAGCTAATCGGAGGCAGAGCCAACCTCTGGCCCCAGTTCTCTTCTTTATCTCTCTGGTCTTTTCATGCGTCTGATCGTTGAACCAAGGTTTGGGCATCTCTACTGGGCAGACCCTGAGCTGGGAACACAGAAATGGTGGACACGTGCCAGAGAAAGCAGCCATTTGGAAGGGCAGTCCCTTAAAGTGCCATTCCCACCAGTTGGGGTCCCCTTAGCACAGGAGACTTCATGGAGGGGAGGGCGGTGAGCAGGGTGAGAGCACTGGGAGGAGGATGGTGTGGGCCTGGGGCTGGAGCAGGCCTGGGGCCAGCACAGGGGCTGCCCAAGAACTCCCTTGGTATTTGGGAAGAGAGGCCAGCTTCTATGCTGAGGTTGGGGGTGGGTCCGGGTTAAAGGAAGAGGCTGGTGGTGAGCATCAAGGTGTGCACTGGTCTCAGGGGATGGGCAGGATCGGCAGAGGTCCAGAAGGCCCGCCTTCTCCAAGGACCTGCGGCTCCTAGAAACCAGCATTGTTTTCAGCCCTTCAGGAGCCTGGGCCATAAAAGGTGGGGCTTTGCAGGGCCATGTGGAGGGCAAGTGGAGGGTAGGGTAGGTCTTTGGAGCCTGGTGTCCAAGAGTCGTGTGGGCACAGCCTGCCTGCCTGTTCTGGGCTTGTTACTTTTGGCTGGAGACAAGGGGGGGGTCCTTCCCATACCCCTCCTCTCTCTGCCAGCCAGCATGGGGCACTCTCTCTCTCCGGTCCTTGTGCCATGTTTTCTTCACCACCTGGTGCCATTTAACAAGAGAAATGGCATCACATTCTCCAGCCAAGGACCTGGGAGCCTTCCAAGAGCTGGGGGAGCACGATGCTGTCACTGCTGCCAGCTCCAGCGAGCTTGGCAGGGGCCCGGCAACTGAGAGGCCGCCTCTGCCTCACAGCAGAGCTGAGCAGCCCCTGAAGGGCTTCCGGCCATCCTCAGGCCTGCTGCCCCAGCCCGGGAGTGGAGGCCAGTGACACCATCTAGGAGACAGTTTGACTGAGGGGAGTAATGGAAGACCAATCTTTATGCCCCGTGGAGCTCAGAATTGGTGCTGGGTGCTGTGGTGGGTGGAGGGAGACGGGAGAGGCTGTGGTGGGCTGCTTACTGATCCCACGACCTCAGGCGGGTCACTTATCCTTGATGTTCCTCAGTTTCCTTGTCTGTAGAATGGGATCAGGCTAACTGATACCCTTTTTCCCAGCTGGTTGTGAGGACTGAGAATGAGAAGCTGTTATTTTAAACTTAAAGCAAATGTAAGACTTCTTAGGCTGGCAATGGTTACAGGGTGGGCACTTTGAAGGCAATTACTGAGGGTAGGCACCATCCCCTAGGCTGCAGATCCGAGTGGATGGGCAGCCTGAGGCTCCTGGGGGAGGTGCCCTTCAGCTGGGCCTGGGAGCTGCCGCATCCATGCTCTCCAAGAGCACAGAGAAGAGTGGGATATTTGGGCCCCCACCGCGTGGATAAGACATCGAGGCTTTCAGAGGGGCAGGGCTAGTTCAAAGTTACAGGTTCTTTTGTGCCCTCAGGCCACCTGGTTGTGGGCAGCCACTGAGCCCAGGCCCAAGGAACTCACATCTCACATTCAGACACAAGCGTCCTGGCCCCAGTTCAACGTGTCCCAACCCTGCCCAGGAGGCAGGGCCTCCCTGCGAGGAGAGGGCTCGGCAGCATGGCACCTGTGTCTCCACCCCTCAGCGAGCAGAAGCAGGGGCAGCCTGGGGCCGTGGCTAAGGCAGGGCAGCCTGGCCACAGAGGGGAAGTGATGCAGTGGGAAAGGACCCGGCCTTTGAGTCCCACTGACTTGGAGTCTGCGGCCAACATGCAGTGTGACCTGGGGCGGCTCACTTCCCGTCCCTGAGCCCCACAGCCTGCTCCTCTTGAGATTCTTGTGGGGCTCAGAAAAACCAAAGTGCCCGCCACCGCACCTGTCCCATGTAGGCCCTCCACAGACGGTGGCCCCTAGGGTGAGCTGGCTGTGCCCAGGGGTGTGGTGGGCGAGGGGAGCGCGGGATGGTCTTGAGATAAAGCCCTGCCACAGCTGCCCCTCCCCCCTGCTGGGTCTGGCCTACCTGGCAGGACTCCAGCACCAAGGGACCCTTTCCAGAAGAAACCTGCTGCCTTAGCCCCTCTCCCCTCAGTCTCCCCTGGAGCCACAAGGGCACAGGCAGAGAATCACTGTGAAAGAACCTCTCACAGACACTGGAAGAGGCTGAGGGAGACAGTGTGGTGGGCTGCTCAGCCCTCTCACCCCAAATCTGTGAGTCCTGCCTGAATGTGACCCTATGGAATGAGGACCAGCTCTGGGAGGGAGAGTGGGTGGGCAGTCCCCAGTGCCCCTGACCTGGACAGAAGATAGCCTTCTTTGGGGCCCTCCGTTACATCTAGGGAGCCCTGGGAGCTAGCATTCGATGGATGCCTGGTCTGAGTGAGTCACAGCCCTGTAAGGCCGGGCTCAGAGCGGGGGCCCCAGCACTTGGTCCTCTTCTTGCTGGATCTGACACCCACCCCTCCTCCAGTGTCATCAGCCCACAGATGTTGTATTGTAGGAATAGGAGCGCTCAGGGGCCGAGGGGCTGCCTGGCTTGTCCCTTTTCCTTCTGACCTTGCTTTGTTCTTTGTAAGGTAAGAATCACGATGCCACCTCCCCCACAGGGTTGAGGCAAGGGATGCGGGTGACAGGCAGGGCCCAGGGCCAGGCAGGCGCTGAGCATCTTCTGCCATCTTCCCAGTTGCTGCACTGGTCCCTGGGCCTTGCCTGCTCCTCCCCAGACATCTTCAGGGATCACTTGCACCTCTGTCCCTCGGTTCCAAGACCTCACCGGGCCTTTCCCAAGTCCATGGCCCTCCCTGCCACCCTTCCCTCCTGAATTTTTTCCCCAGCACGTCTCACCTCCTCACCTACTATATGGTTTTACTCTTTGGGTTTTTTCTCTGTGGTTCCCTGCTGTCTCCCCAGATCCTAGAACAGTGCCTGATGCATGGCAGGTCTCAGTGTCTGGAGAATGAATGGAGGTGTCTGCACATGGAGTCAGCCTGTGCACTCACACAGGGCCCAAAGCCTGCAGGAGCCCAGAGCCAGCGGCAGCCTTGTCCCTCCTGTGTGGTGCCCTGAATGATGCCTGAGGTAGGGGTGGCCCTGGGGAGGTTCCCTGCTCCTCCCCCTCCTCCCCACCCTGGCCTTATAGCCTCCATCCACCTTGCACACCAGCAGACCTGGCCCCCAAGGAAGTGGGGACTCCATTCCCTCTGGCTGTGGGGCTAAGGAGCTGGGTCTCCTTTCTGACCTCGCAGAGAGGGCGCACATCCCCTAGCCGAGGGTCAGGCCAAGAGAACTGCTGGGGCTGCTCTGGCCAGCATCCTCTCGGAGTGCTGGACTGTGAGTGTGTGTGTGTGTGTAGGGAGAATGGGGACCAGAGGAGAGGCAAATGGGGCTTGGGTAAGCCTGGGCAAGGATTTTATAACTGCTTCATGGAAGGGCATGACCTGCCCTTGTATAGCGTGGGTTCAGAGGGAGAGGGGCCACTGGGCTCTCTGGCCTGACCAGGATTTTGTGCTGATCTTCCTGCCTCTCCCACCCCGTCCCAGTGTCCCGAGGCCCAACATCAAATCCTTCCCACTCTCCCCGGTGAGGGGGACTTTTGGCAGTGTCCTGTATGTCAGAGCTAAATACACAAGAAAGGCAAAGGGAATCATTACTTTGGGGGCTCCAGGCTGCTATGACAAAACAAGATGAAGTGAGAGAGGCAACAGAAGCACTCAGGACAGGCCGGGGTTGGGGGGTTAGGGACAGGCCACCAGGACAATTCACACCATGGGGCCCCCTCTACTAAACGCAAACCCTGCCTTTCTGTATGCACGTACACGAGAATGTAAAAGCGAAATAATAAGACTGGGATGAAAGACTGAAGCAAAAAGAGACTCCCTCTGGGGATGAGAGGGAAAGGCCACTGCTTACTCACAGATTTCTGTATTGTTGGAGGGTTTTTTCACAAGACTATGTTCAGGTATTACTCACAAAATTACAAATAAAACAAATTTCTAAGTACAGAACGCATGCATCCCGGGTCTCAGAGCACTTTCACATCCAGATCTGGGGGGCTGGGTGTCTATGCCCCAGGGACTAACCCCCCGCCTCAGCCCTCCATTTGACATCAAGCTTGTCCAACAGGGTTTCCTCACTTCCCCAACCTTGTCCCTGAGGCATGAAGGGCACAGGCCACACTTCATAGCTGGCTGGACACAGGCCCCGTCCAGGCCCCCTCGTACGTGCTGGGTCATCCCTTTGCCCCTCCGAGCCCCTTCTTCCCATCTGAAAAAGTGACATCATTACAGCACCTGTGTCAGAGTCATTGGGAGGGTGTTTTAAGGGGTATTTTGGGGACAAAGATCAAGGAAGGCTCCCTTTCCCTGACAGACTCAAATTAATCACCTTTCTAAAAAAACTCATCAATGAATAAAAACTTGAGAACACTGAGAGAGAGATTCAGTTGGAAGGGTTTTTCAGCACAAAGTCCCTTATTTTCTGCTTGAAAATACATTGAGGCGATGATAGCAAATTATTTAAAGTAAAAACTATTGAAAGAACAAGGACAATTGTCAAGAACCATAATGATTTTAGAAACTTAAACTCCTCTCTCGGTCATATCTCAGTTAAGGTGATGTAGAAGACTTGAATTTAAAAAATCAATAAACTTGGGGGTGGGTATAGCTCAGTGGTAGAGCACATACTTATCATGCACAACGTCCTGGGTTTAATCCCCAGCACCTCCACTAAAAAAAATAAATTAAAAAATAAATTAATAAACTTGACTTAAGAGCTATGTTTGAATGAAAAAAAAAGAAAGGAAGACTACATTGAGGAATAACCTAACATTTACCACACTGGTCTGATGGTGAAATTTCGCTTCTTAACAGCTAAGTCCAAGCAGAGATTCGAGGCCTACTCCTTCTCTGTTCAGGAGGCACAAGTGGGAAGGTTTGTCTGGAGTCAAGCACCTGCACATGTCGTCCAAGGTGCCTGCTGAGTCCTCAGGACCTGCCTGGTGCAGGCACGTCGGAGGCACCCAGTCAATGTGTCAAGTGAGTAGCTCCGCTTCTCCTTCGAGGTGGCCAAGGTACATGACTGGCTCTCTCCAGCTGGCTGGAGGCCTTGAGGGCCACCTCCTCTGCTCTCCACCAGAGTCAGAGCGGCCACCAGGAGACAGGCCCGGGGCAGCCCGTGCAGAGGTGGCTCGTGTAAATGAGCCCAGACCTGGCCCCACCCTCTCCCAGGGAGAGGTTCCCCCTGCAGTCTCCCAAAACCCAGCCAGCATGGCCTGAATGTCTGGCACACAGGTTAAGAGATGCCTGGTCCGTACTAAGGGTACTGCAGGGCTGAGGTTACAGGTCACAGCACCGCTGGTGATGGGCTGAAGACTGCGGCCCAGTCTTCTGGCCTTGCCCCCACCCCTCTGCCCCATAGGAGGGCTTTCCCTGCCCCGGCTCCTCTCCAGGCTCCTGGCTCCCCCACCCCCTCACCATACACCCACACCTACACCCACACCCACCACCCCAGACCCACTTCTCCTTTGCAGATGCCCCACCGCCTACACCTTCCTGCCACAGAGTTGCTGGCCCGTGAGCAGGGGGACAGAGAGGCAGTGGGCCACGGCTCCTCAAGACCAGCCGACTCAGGGTTCTGTGTGAGTTCTCGGGTCCCTGGAACCAGAAACCTGGGGGCCAGTCTTGCTCCCCTTACTCCATAGCATCACCCTCTCCACCTAAACACCTACTAGCTTGTTCCCTCACCCTGGACCATGGCGCCAGCCTCCTTGCTGCTCTGGTGGCCCTGTCCAGTCTCCAACCCCACAGCAGCCGGGGAGAGGGTCCCTTCTAAAGCACAGCTCAGAGAATGTCTCCCCCACTCAGAACCCTCCTTGCCCCAGGCCTGTGGTTGAGGCCTGACCCGGCCCATCTGCAGCCTCAGTCTCCCTCCCTCTGCAGCATCCCCTGAAGCAGTGGCCATGTCTGTCCCCAGAGCAAGCTTCCCCTTTCCCCTCTCCATGCATTTGCCCTTGCCTGTCCTGTCACTCTGCCTGGAAGTTTTCCATCCCCCTTAAGCTGCTAAAGATCTACTCCTGCCCCTAAGCCCCTCTCTGTCCTTCCTCTGTGCACCCCCAACCCTGAGTGCTTATGGGTCTGGCATTGCCCACCCTGAGGCACTAAGCCTGAGCTCCATGCTGAAGCTCTCTGCCAGCTCCCGCCCGCAGGGAGGGGACAGCAGATGCCAAGGAAGATTGAGGGGGCTTGTGTGTCTGTCTGAGAGACCTGGGTGAGAAACAGGTGGGGCTTCCCCAAACATTGAGGAGTAGGGACAGTGCCTCAGTGAGACACAGAGCGGAGCAGGCCAGGACACACACAGCCTTTGGAAAAAGGAATTGGGGTGGGTGGGCTTCCTACTACCTGTTGGGCCTTGGTCTGTCTGTCAGTCTGTCTCTTCGTCTGCTGATCTGAGTCTCCCTCCTGCTTACCCTCTGGAGACCACCCCATCCCCAGCCCTACCCCACCTGTGCCCTCCACTCCAGCCAGTGGTTCCTCGCTAACAGGCAGATCTGACTTTGACACTCCCAGTTTAAAGCCCTGCATGGCTCCCCAGTGCCCTTCCGGCCAGTGTCTGGGGTTCTCTCACTCAAGGCCCCAGCCCAGCCCTCTGGTCCCAGCACTCTCTGGCCTTCGTATTTGGCCTCAAGGCCTTTGGTCACACTGGGCACTCCTTTGGCCCTCTCTCCATCTAGTAAACACCTGATCACCATCTCCTCCAGGAAGCCTTCCTGTCCCCTCCATGGTGATGGCCTGGTCTGATACTGCTGCTGTATGGGAGTCCCCTGGGGCCTGGTACAATATCGGCACCTCAGGACTGTGTTTGATGAACTGACCAGCTCTGCCTGAGAAGGGCAGGAGGGCTCCCCAGAAGAGGCAGGTGGGGGGAGATGGCGGGTGGGGATCACCTGGGACAATGGGCTGGCCTTTGGGAGCAGGACAGAGGAGGCCACCCAGAGGTCTGTGTCCTGATTAAGAGGCCCGTCCTTTGCTGCCTGGAGCAGGCCCTGGTCTGAGCTTCAGCCTTGTCCCTGTGCCCAGCAGACGGCCCGCCCAGTGGTTGTCTGGGGGTGATGGTTGACCGGTTGAATGGAGGAACCACAGATAGAAGGTCTGGGGGGCTGAGGCCCTGGCTAAGAGTGGTCCCACCCGGTCACACCCCAATAGTCAGGAGGGCGGGGCCATGGAGTGGGTGGTGGCCCCTCCCTGTTTCCTCCTGGTGGGACAGCAGAGGTCAGACTCAGTCTCAGCCGGGTGTGCAGTGGGAGCATGGGCTTCGGCAGCATGAGGCGAGGGGCGAGGGGTCTGAGGGGCAGGGATGGGCCGGCACCCACGCAGTGCCTGCAGACTCAGTGCTTCGACGTGCTGGTCCGCAACTGCGTGGCCTGCAGTCTCCTCCGGACGCCGGAGCCTAGACCGGGTAAGAGTCGACCGCTGGGACGACTGAGCACAGGGCGGCCCTGGAGAGGGAAGAGGGTCCTGTCACAGAGGCCTCCACCCTGCCAGAGTCTCAGGCATGGCCTCCACCTGCCCCAGGACCTGGGAGGTCACCTGATTAACGGGAGTGTGTGGCCTGGGGATTGGATGGGGACCAGCCAACGCTGCGTGGCCCTCACCGTCCCTTCTCTTCACTCCCCTCCCTCCCCTGTCCCCCCCCCCCCCCCCCCCGCCACCGTCGGGCTGTCCCTCCCCTCCCCGGCCCAGCCTCGCCTCCCTCCGACCCTTCCCCTCCCCGTTCGTCCCTCTCTTCTGCCCCCTGCCCTCCCTGCCCGTCGCCTCCAGCAGCCGGCCTGAGCAGCCTGGCGCCCGGGACGGCGCTGCAGCCGCAGGAGTCGGTGGGCCCCGGGGCGGCGACCGAGGTCGAGGCGGAGGCCGCGCTGCCGCTTCCCGCGCTGCTCTTCGGCGCCCCCGCGCTGCTGGGCCTGGCGCTGGCCCTGGTCCTGGTGGGCCTGGTGAGCTGGAGGCACCGAAGGCGGCGGCTCCGCGCCGCGGCTGCTCCGGAGACCCCAGAAGCCCCGGGCAGCGACGGTAAGTTCGGCGTCTAGGGGGACCGAGAGGCACTGCAACGGAGGGGGTCAGGGCGTGTGAGGCTGGGAGCCGTCGGAGGGGAGACGTGGCCCTTGAGGCACACTGCCCTTAGGGGCGTGGGGACCTCTGAAGGGGAGGCAGGGCTCGGTGAGTGACGCAGGCAGAGGGGGCAAAGAGCGCGCTCCTAGGCGCTGAGGCTGAGCCGGGAGGTCGTCCCGCCCGAGACACCCGTCCAGGTGAGGGACACAGCTCTGGCCTCCCAGACCCGTGTGAGGAAGAGATCGGAGGCTGGGGAGCCTGGTGGAGGGAGGGGGTCTGTCCTACCCTCTCTCTGGGACGGCCAGACTGGCTCCCACAGCTCCTCTCCCTTCTGTCTGCACTGCCATTTTACCGGACCTCTCAGAGCTTCCTGTTCTGAGGGCCCATCACGTGCCTCCCAACCCCCCATCCTTGCAGTGGGGCTTCAACTGACTTCTCTCTCATAAGTCAGAAGGCTGTCCCTCCAGGGGGGCTTCCAGAACCGAGATGCGGGAAGTCTGTGACCCAGTCCTGACCCTGCATTCCCCCTAACCAGAGCCCCTGGACAATGTCACCATCCTCTCCCCTGGAACCCTGGATGTCACAGCTCCTATCTGGCTTCCACCCAGTGAAGACCCAGCCACTACCCCACCTGCCCACAGCATCCCTGTGCCAGCCACAGAGCTGGGTTCCACTGAGCTGGTGACCACCAAGACGGCCGGCCCTGAGCAACAGTAGCAGCGGAGGTGGGAAGAACATGGCCCCTGCCTTCCCTGTGGGCCGTCAGCCAGGAGCTTGGAGGTTGGATTCGGTTCTTCACCCCAGCACTCACCTGCCCCTTTTCTGGGAGCCAGGCTGCTCCCGGGCTAACCCTACAGAACCACAGGCACCACAGACCACCGAGTTCAGCCTTCCTGGCATCGTGTGGAATGTTACCATTTGGCTTCAAATCATGCCATCTTTGGCAGCCCTCAAAGGTTGTGGCTGAGCTCTGTGCTTTTGAGTGGCTGGGACACTGAGTAGGAGTTTTTCTTTAAGCATGGGGAAGCCACCATAAGTCAGAATGAATCTAGGAGAAGGATCAAGTGGGAGGATGCTTAATTTGTAACTGGGTGTTGCCTTTCTTTAATATTTGCTCTCAGAGCCATCCCGCTTTGAAACTGATGTAAATTGCAGCAATGAGTAAACAACTGACTGGTTTGCTTTGGGACTTATTACAAGATGATTTTAAGAAATAGCCTGGATTATGCTGATTCTCAGATATCTGTACCCTAAGGTCAACCCTGAGCTTGGCCCAATCTGCTAGGACCTGTGATGCCATTTTCAGCCTGGTGGCAGCTTTCAGAGCTCCAGTGTCACACTTGGGAGGAAGTCTACAGCCTCTGGGGCTGGACTGCAAATTCACACTGAAGGCACAGTGGCAGGCATCTCTGTTGGAGGCCACGTGGAGTCCCAGCTGTCTCCAGGGCACACTATACAAGGGTAGGGCCCAGGATCTCCAGGAGGCTCCTTTGTTCAGAGGCCAGGGCAGGCCTGCGGCCTTGAACCAGCTGGACCTGATGTCTCTTCAGCCCCCTTCTCTCTGGGGCCTGTCATCTTCAAGTGCTTGGATCACTTGGCCATTCTGTGCTGGCCCCTGCAGTCACCTATCATCTCAGTAGAACTGTTCCTCTGACGGTGGTTCCCTTTGCTCTGGGGCCTGGAGCTGAGACCATCTCTTCCACTCCTGGACCACACTGTGCACTCAGTCACCCACCGACTCTCCTGCCAACCCTCCTACTCAGGGTTAGAACCTCCCGACCTGGACTCCACCCTGGTCAGTGTCCTTGGAACTTGTCACAGCTTAGCACCTTTGGAAGGGGCACTGGATTGGGAGTCAGAAGATGGAGTTCTGGTACCATTTGTCCTACTTATAAGTCCTTGACCATGTTCTGTTCCATGCATCAGATGCTTTCTGCCCACCTCTCCTTGACCTACTCATCAGAGCTGCCCAGCAGACACCACCCTTCCTGCCCACCCCTTTCCCAGCTCAAAGACAGTCAGTGGTGAGCAGCATTTGGAGCCCCCAGGACCTGGACACCCACATCTACGTCTCTTCCTCTCCCTCCTGAACCCATCTCAGATACCCCTGCCCAGGCTGCCAGGTGGCTGGGGTGAGGTCAGGGGGCGGCCAGTAGGCAGGAAGATGGGAGGCAGACCCAGAATGGACCCAGCTCTCCACTTCCTTCCATCTCAGGGTGGAGGGAATCTGAGCTGTTCCCGACCACTCCTATCTCCCACCCAACCTTTTGCACTACAGCCAGGGGGTGAGCCCTGGAGGTGAAACAAACCCCCTGGGGCCCAGACATGCAAATCTCTGGCACCACTGTATCCCCACTCAATCCCTGGTCCAGTCTGTTTCCTTTTCTGAAAAGTGGAGGGTTGGATACAAAGTTCCCCTCCTGGCCTATGGCCCTCAGAGGAGAAAGACTGGAAGGAAACTTAGAGAATCCTCACTCCCCCGCCTCCACTTTACAGATGAGGAAACTGAGGCCCAGAGAGGGCGAAGACTTGGCCTTGTTGTCATCCAGCAAATAGCAGAAGGGAGGTTCCCTGGGGAGGAACCAGGAGCAGAGGCCAGGAGAGAGGTGGACAAGGAGGGGTCAGCCTCCCCTGAAAGGGGTCCCCCCTCCCAGGGGCCTCCAGTCTCCAGCCCTCTGTCCTAATGCTGCTTTCTGAGGAGACTTCAGGAGGTTAGAGCATTTGATGTTCACAACAGGAGGAGGGGCGTGGGTGTCTGTGTTTGCTTTAAAAAATGTTTTTTATTAAAAAAAAATCAAGACATGTGTTTTGTAGACACTTTGCAAAGTTCTGGACAGTAATTCAGGGTGGAGTCTATGGAGAAATGACCCCAAACCCAGCAACACCAGGCCCCTGAGTAGTGGGTTCTCCTACGTTCTATACATGTAAATCCACACCTTGACTGTCATATTTGGTGTTTTCTTTTGTCTTTAAACACTTCACAAACAAAGTTTTCAACATTTGTAAAGATTCCCACTTGAGTGTGTGGTTGTTCTCAGTTTTCACTATTATTGTAACTGAGGCAGTAATGTCTCCTGCTTAAATCTCTGCCTGAGTCTGTTTTCCAGGAGACATTGCAAGCAAAGGCCCTGACCTTTTTTTTTTCAGTTGAAATATAGTTGATTTACAATTTTGTGTTAGTTTCTGGTGTACAATATAGTGATTCTGTTATACATAAATACATACATACCTATTCTTTTTAAGATCCTTTTCATTATAGGTTATTACAAGATATTGAATACAGTTCCCTATGCTATATGGTAGGACCTTGTTTATATTACATACAGTAGTTTGTACCTGCTAGTCCCAAACTCCTAATTTATCTCTTACTCCCTTCCCCTTCGGTAACCATAAGTTTGTTTTCTACGTCTGTGAATCTGTTTCTGTTTTGTAAATAAGTTCGTTTGTATCATTTTTTTAGATTCCACATATAAGTGACATCATATGATGTTTGTCTTTAACTGACTTACTTCACTTAGTATGATAATCTCTAGGTCCATCCATGTTGCTACAAATGGCATCATTTCATTTTTTATGGCTGAGTAGTATTCCTATATATACATATACCAAACTTTTTTATCCAATCATTTAGTTTGCTCCCATGTCTTGGCTATTGTGAACAGTGTTGTTATGAACATTGGGGTGCATGTATCTTTTCAAATTAGAGTTTTTTCTGGATATGTGCCCAGGAGTGGAACTGCTGGATCATATGGTAACTCTACTTTTAGTTTTTTAAGGAACCTTCCTACTGTTTTCCATAGTGGCTGCACCAAATCACATTCCCACCAACAGTGTAGGAGGGCTCCCTTTTCGCCACAGCCTCTCTAGCATTTATTGTTTGTGGACTTTTTAATGATGGCCATTCTGACCAGTGTAAAGTGATACCTCACTGTAGTTTTGATTTGCATTTCTCTGATAATTAGTGATGTTGAGCATCTTTTCACATGCCTGTTGGCCATCTGTATGTCCTTGTTGGAGAAATGTCTATTTAGGTCTTTTGCCCATTTTTTTGATTGGGTTGTTTATTTTTTTGTTATTGAGTTGTATGAGCTATTTGTATATTCTGAAAATTAAGCCCTTATCAGTTGCATTATTTGCAAGTATTTTCTCCCAGTCTATAGGCTATCTTTTTGCTGTACAAAAGCTTATAAATTTGATTAGGTCCCATTTGTTTATTTTTGCTTTTATTTCTATTGCCGTGGGAGACTGACATAGGAAAACTGCTACAACTTATGTCAGAGAATGTTTTGCCTATGTTCTCTTCTAGGAGATTTATGGTGTCCTGTCTTATGTTTAAGTCTTTAAGCCATTTTGAGTTTATTTCTGTGTATGGTGTGAGGGAGTATTCTAACTTCATTGATTTACATGTGGCTGTCCAGCTTTCCCAACACCATGTGCCTAAGAGATTGCCTTTTCTCCATTGTATATTCTTGCCTCCTTTGTTGAAGATTAATTGACTGTAGGTGTGTGGGTTTATTTTTGGACTCTCTATTCTGTTCCATTGATCCATATGTCTGTTTTTGTGCAAAAACCATGCTGTTTTGATTACTGTAGCTCTGTAGTATTGTCTGAAGTCCAGGAGGGTTATGCCTCCAGCTTTGTTCTTTTTCCTCAGGATTGTTTTGGCAATTCTGGGCCTTTTGTGATTCCATATAAATTTTAGGGTTATTTGTTCTATTCTGTGAAAAATGTCCTGGGTAATTTGATAGGTATTGCATAAAATCTGTAGTTTGCTTTGGGTAGTATGGTCACTTTAATAGTATTAATTTTTCCAATCCAAGAGCATGCAATATCTTTCCATTTCTTTAAATCATCTTCAATTTCTGTTATCAATGCTTTATATTTCTCAGTGTATAAGTTTTTCACCTCCTTGGTCAGGTTTATTACTAAGTTGTTTGTTTGTTTGTTTGTTGATGCGATTTTATTTTATTTTACTTATTTATTTTTTAAGAGTTATGTTTTACCCGGCAGACATTTCTGAGGGCTCAAACCCCTTCGAGCCTGGGATGACAGCCTCTCAGATTGCTCTCTGATGTGATTTTAAAGGGATTTTTTTTTTTACTTTCCTTTTCTGATATTTCATTGTTAGTGTAAAGAAATGCAACAGATTTCTGTATGTTAATCTTGTATCTTGCTACCTTGCTGAATGCATTTATCAGTTCTCATAGTTTTTGTGTGGAGTCTTTAGGATTTTCTATACATAGTATCATGTCATCTGCATACAGTGACAATTTTACCTTTACCTTTCCAATTTGGATCTATTTCACTTCTTTTTCTTGTCTGATTGCTGCGACTAGGACCTCCAATACTATGCTGAACAGAAGTGGTAAGAGTGGGCATCCTTCTCTTGTTCCCGATTTTAGTAGGAAGGCTTTCAACTCTTCACCGTTGAGAATTATGTTGGATGTGAGTTTGTCATAAATAGCTTTTATGATGTTGAGATATGTTCCCTCTATACGCACTTTGGTAAGAGTGTTTATGATGAATGGATGTTGAATTTTATCAAATGCTTTTTCTGCATCTATTGAGATGATGCATCATTGAGTTGAAGGTTTCTGTCCTTCATTTGGTGATGTGGAGTATCATATTGATTGATTTGCATATGTTGAACCATCCTTGAGACCCTGGGATGAGTTCAACTTGATTGTAGTGTGTGATCTTTTTAAGTGTTGTTGGATTCAGTTTGCTAACATTTTGTTGAGAATGTTTGCATCTATATTCATCAAAGATATTGGAAAGGCCCTGATTTTTTTAAGGCTCCTATTGGTAAAATTGCTTTCCTGAAAATCTGGACCGGTTCATGTCCATAATCAGGGATTATTATATGGCCCATTCTGCAGATAGGAAAGAAGAGGCCCAGAGAGGTAAAGGGATCTGGCCCAAGATACAATAAGCAGTGATGCTCCCTCAAGAGTGGCCAACTCCAGACATTGATCCAGGCTTTACTCCTTGTTTTTTTCACTACTCAAAGATTTTCCTCCCGACGGGTCTCTTTTTGGAGTGAGAGGTATCCAAGATATACTGGAAGAACTACTTGTTGGGATGGGAAGCAAGGGAAGAAGCCCCCCTCCCCATAGCCTGTTTTTGGCTCATTTTTCCTAACAGGGGGTCAGGTTTCCCCCAGATCCCCAGGGCCCTGGCAAGTGGGGGCGGGGCCAGCTGAAGTCTCAGTTCCTCCTGGGCTTCCTGCAGGCACCTTTCACTTCCTGCCTGGTAGCCCCAGCTTCAGGCTCAAGGTGGGGGTGGGGAAGCCCAGCTGGTGAGACCAGGCAGGAAGGACCTGACTCCTAACCTCCCTGTGTCTCAGTGAGGATGGCCGCACACAGCTCTTACCTTTAAAAGCTGCTGGCATCTCTTCAGGCCTGTCTCCCATATTCAAAATGTAGCCTGAGGGCCAACCAGCTGTCCAAGATTAAAGAGATCGTGCAGCAAGTACAGTATCCCCCTCAGGAGTATCTCGACCTCCTCCCTTTCCTAGGATGCAGACACTTTCTGCCCAAAGCCCCCAGCCCTCAGAAATTCCCCCTAGGAAGTGAGTTTCCCGGAGCAGACCTGAGACGTCTCAAGAGTCACCACCCGCATCGATCATTTATTTACTGCCCCATCATCACACCAGATCTTGGTAGGCCTGCTTTGCCTCAGGGCCATTTTGGTCCGTGCCAGGAGGTCAGCCTCAGGCCCTGCCATTAGTTCCTAGTCCAGTGGGAGAGACAGAGTGGGACACAAATGAGGGTGACCAGGGAATGCCCCAAGCAGGAGGGTGACTAATTTAGCTTCCAGGGAGTGCTTTGAAGAGTAGGAGGTTTGCCCTGAGGTCTTCGGAGTTTTCCTTTTGGAATGGAGCAGAGAAAGGGCATTCCTGGCCCTGGGAACTGTGTGCACAGGTGCAGAGAAGAGGGGGCAGGACGTGGGTGCCTGGAAGATTGGGCAACATGCCCCCTGTGTGCCAGGTGAGGCTGTGTCAGAACCCTCCCTGTGGCCATTCCTGCCCCATGGCACACAGGAGCACCCACCTCAGGGAACCTGGTGATCCTCCAGCTCCACTATTTGGTCCCACCCTTCCCTGTCACCTCTGAGAAGCCACCAGACCCCTCTGACCTTCCTCTGGGCACAAGGAGGGTGGGAGCCCACTCCCATGTGCTCTGTTATAGGTGGCTTAGGCCAAATTTTCCCTCACTCAGAACCTAAATCTGACCTCTCTCCAATCTGTGCCTGGGGGTCCTGATCTGGGGGTGGGGAAGGGGGCGGGGCTGCGGAGGTACGGACAACTGCCCAAGGTCACACGGAGAGTCAAGGAGCCAGGAGGACGCAGACGACCATGAGCCGGTCTAATGCTCTTTGCAGGGACTCTGTGGGGCGGGGAAGCTGCCCTGGTGTGAGGCGGGAGGTGTACTCAGGAGTCCAGGGACCGAACGGGCCTCTGAGCATCTCCTCACTCCCCTCAGCTGCAGAGAATCTGAGGACCAGCCCCGGGCGTCCTGCCCGGATCCAGGACGCTGACAGCTACTCAGGGCAGGTGAAAGTCTATCTCGGCAGCTCCTGCGGTCAGGGGGAACTGTGGCACCTCCACTGCCAGCCTACAGGCGCCGGAAGGCGGGTCTCCGGGACGGAGAGGGTGGGGCCAGGGCGAGGGGCGCGGCAAAGGGCGGGGTGAAGGAGAGAGGTGGGGCTCAGGAACCTGAGGCTACAAGGCAGCAGGAAAGGGGCGGGGCCAGGAGCAAGTAGAGGGATGGGTTCAAGGCCCACCCACAACGAAAAAGGGACGCATCAGACGAGCGGCGGCACTAAGAACAACTGTAGACCCTCCAAACTCTGGACCTCACATGGGGTCCCCGTCCTCACGCGCGGCCCGAAACAGGAGGGTTCAAGTGCCAGGCATGGCCCGGACTTTGGGGAGAGCTGGCCTTCCCCCCACCGCCCCCACTCTCCGGCTCCGGACTCGGAGCTGACCTCGGAGTTGTGTCGCAAGAACCGGCAGGCTGGCGGGACAGGGCGCGCCTGCCCTGGACGGACCCGCTGTGTGGCCTCTGCCGAGTACTGTCCTCTCTGGGTCTGTTCCCGCGCTACAGTCCTGGTGGGCAGCTCCGGATTTGTACCTTCACTGGGTGCATGAGGAACTGGGAAGGGAAGCTGAGTCCCAGCTCGCAGCCCTACCACTCCTAACCGCCTCTTCCTCACGACCTCAGGAGTCCTAGCGCCCCCTCCCTCCCACAGGCAGCTGGAGCCTGAGTCACGAGCTGCCTCTTAGGGAGACAAAGGAGCTGCGGGCCCTTCCCTCCAGACCCCCCTCCCGGTACTTAGATGGCATCTGCACTAGCAGGGAGCCTATAGTCCCCTAGAATCTCTGCTACTTGGGTAACCCTCCACCATGGAGGAAATGGAAGCGAAATGGGCTTGGAAATGAGGACTTTGAGGCTTGTGGATGGCACCCACGGTGGCAATCACCATCTTAGCACCGCTGTGGTAGGGACTCCCACGAGGCTGCATGTTCCTGGATGTTTCTCAGTCAGAGCTGTGCTGGCTTCTCCCTGCAGCCCTACTAAAAAGGAGCTAGCAGCCCATCTTATGGATGAGAAAACTAAGGCCTAGAAAGGTTGATTGGCCTTTTTAGAGCAGGAATTCCAACCCACATTAGTCTGGCTTCAACATGAAGAATGAGTAGGAGCTCACACTGGGAGGGGCTGGAAAGGCTTTCCTGAAAGAGAGCCCAGCCTGTGGGAAGACCTGGGGGCTCATGGAGGAGTTGGCATGTCAGGCATTAGTCAGGCACTGGGTGTGCTGTCAGTGGGTAGGAACACTTCCCTGGCCTCTAGGCTGGGGTCCTCCAGGTGCTCTCTCTGTACTGAACTGGCCAGAAAGTAGGTTCACAGTGTAGGTTCCTGGCCAGACTCTGGCCCTTCCAGGCTGTGTGCCAATCACAGCAAATCACTTCCCCTCTCTGGGTCTTGGGTTTCTCTCTAGGAGGGCTGGGCAGACTGGTGAGTTACCACCTAAAACACAGACACTGAGGCCCAGGTCAGGCTTCTTAAATGTCCACGACCTCCCAGGACCCTGAGTCTTATCCAGGCACCAGGTGAGGACTCAACAGTGAGGGAAGAACACGTTTGCGTGGGTGCATCCACACCGACACACACATACACACATGCTCACGTGCGGGAAAGGCCCTCACAGTCGCACCAGCCCAGACATGCACACTCACTCACACCGTGAGCACACTCAGACACCGGCACACTCCAGCTGCCGGCTTTTGGAGCTGGGGGTGGGGCAGGTGCCCTTCAGGAGCAGAGACACAGCTCCTCTGCCCGCCCCGTGGGGCTCGCTGCAGATGCCAGGGGTTATTTTAAGCCTGGATCAATAGATGATTTTTGGTGACACAGGCTTGGTGGCGGAGGGCAGTGGAGATGAGGGGCAGGTGCTCTGGTGCCTTGCTATGGAGAGAGACCCCAGAGTCCAGGGAGGGCAGCCTGGGCAAAGGGGTCCCTCCTCAGCTGCACTGCTCTATCTCTAGATCCCCTTACCCAGCACATAGCTTGGCACCTGGGGGGCAATGTCAGCTGAATGGCTGTGGTCTGTCTTTACATTTGCCTTTTCCTGCACCCCTTCCCTCCAAGGCTGTGTGCTCACATGGAGAGGGCACTGAGTGCCTGGCGTGGACCTGCTAGATGTGGGCATCTATGGTTCCTTGCTGACCATTGAACCAGACTGAGATGGGGAGGAAGCCATGGGTGTGGGGAGGAGCTGGAGGTTGGACAATAGGTCAATTCTCCCCAGGTGCAGGATGGACTGGAATATAGCTCCTTTATTGGGTAAATGGAGATATAGATATATATCCTGATTGCAGTCAACTTGGGGTGTAAGTTGAGCAGAACACTCAATGATGCCAGGACAGTGGGAGCAAGAGAAGGGCCCAGGAAGGGGTTGTAACCAAGAGGAGAGCATTGGAAGACTTGTTCTGGGCCCAGTAGGGTCATTCTACCTGGAAAGTGTCCACAGTCCTGGGGGGGTGGCGGGGGTCAGAAACAAGTCTTTTTAAACCTAGTGCCCAGCAATAGGATGAGAAAGAGGGGAGAAGTAGCCACCATCGGAGCCCCAGTAACCTAGAGGGCTGCTTGGCAGAGTATTGTGTGGGCATTGATACAAAGTGGACAGTTTGTGCCATGGATTCCATTTCTAGGGATACCAGCTAAGGAAGCAGAAAAGCATGCACAGAAAATATAGTTACAAAGTTCTAAAGCAGAATAACAAGCTGAAAGTTTGACAGCAAAAAGTAAACTAAAACCCAGTTATAAAACAGTATGAAAATCATCAGTTGTCCTTACTGATGAGATTAAGGCAATTTCATTTTATCCCTTTGCTCATCTATTTTCTTCTCTAAAATTGTAATGAAGTCTTTTAATGGGGTGGGGTCTTCTGGGCTGCATCAGAAGCATGTTTGTGAGGGGGGAGGGTATAGCTCATGTGGTAAAGCACATGCCTAGCATGCCTGAGGTCCTGGGTTCAATCGTCCACTGATAAATAAATAAATAAACCTAACTACCTCTTCCCTGAAAAAAAAAAAAAAGTTTTTTTTTAAATTAAAGAAAAAATAATAAGAAGAAGTGTATTTGTGGGTGGAGGAGGGAGGAGCAGATTGTCTTTGGCCAGGGCATGAGGAATCACCTGATGAGGGAGGGTGTTGGGGGGAGGTCACACCCTTCCTGTCAACCCACTAATACCTGAAATTAGTCTGTCAGCCCCTCATCTCATCAACAGAACTTGATCCTCCTTTAAATGTAAATCCTTCTCCCTCTTCCTCCCTCCACCTCCTCCATTTTTATAAGCTGATCCCAGTTGCTGAATGAAGAGAGGATGCAAAAGAGAGCAGGAAGGACCCAAGGAGCCTAAATTCTTCAACTAAAACTGGAGACTAGAGTCACTTCACCTGATTCATTCAGCAGATATGGCCGAGGCCTGTGCTATATGGAAACGCGTGAAATGGCCCCAGGAGCCCTTGCCCCCCCGGTGCTCCCGTCTAGACAGTGGGAGCTTCCATATTGATCTCAGCCTCCTAGAAGGGAAGGATCATGAATCTGCCCTCCAGGAACAGTTTTTGATGTTAAAATGAGAAACTAAGGCAGAGAAAAAGCAAGGCACCCCAGCTCAGTCACATTTCCCAGTTAAATCCAACTTCAAAAACGCAGCTGAATAGTGTTCAGAGTAGGTTCCGTACTTGCCCACCCCTCTTACCCTCCTCCCCTGGGCTTGAGAAAGGAGACAAGGGTCCTGTGGGGGCCCGGGTGAAGGGTACGCCAATGGCTCTGCCCCCAGGTAGGGCTCCCACTGTCCTCATCCAAGGCAGGGGCTAATCCAATCTTCTCCCCTTCACACCTAGGGAGGCAGAGAGATCCCTAGGTGGACAGCACTGACCAGGCCATACCCATAGTCCATAGTTGGGGACTTCCTAGGACCCCCGAGGGGCCTGCAAGAAGTTCTAGGACCAGAGCGCGCGCCCCAGGGTTAGCGCAGCGCCCTAGGCTGTGCGGAGGGGACCCATAACTTGGTCCTCTGCAGCGGTTCTGCTGGGGGTTTCCTTCCTATTTGACATGCGAAAAATCGAGGCGCAGACAGGGGAACGGCCCTTACTCATATCACACCTCTGTCTCGATCAGAACTGACGGAGGGGACGGGGGGGGGGGGCGACAACGACGCTCCGGGGCTGCTCGATCCCTTCAGTCCCCGCACCTGTAAAACAGAAGGGCTCCCGCCGCGGGCCTAATGTCCGAAGTAACAGTCCCGAGGGTGGTGAGCTGAACCCCCTGGAGCTCCAGTTCTGAGGAATGTTTAGGGCAGGCCTTCGGGGAGGGTCCCCGGTGGGGCGCCCCGGCTATGCGGGCCCTGCCGCGCTCCCTCCCCTCGCCGCGGCCGCGCTCCTCCCCCGGCTCTGCCTCCCTCCCGCCTGCCCTCCTTCCCCCGCTCTCCCTCCCCCGCCAGCCCGAGCCCGCGCGGAGCCGGAGCCGCAGCCAGAGCGCGGGTAGCGCGGAGCGGGCGACGGGAAGGCATTGGTATCCAGTGGTCCGCGGCCCCCGCTAGGCCCGGGACCCCGACACCCACCCGGCCGGGAAAAGGCCGGGACCGCGCGCAGACGAGGACCCGCCGCCCGGCCCGGGGGAAGTCCCAGGGCGCGTACTGGCCGGCTCTGGTCCGAGGTGAGCCCGGGAGGGGGACGCGCCCACCGGAGGCGCGGCCCCGCGAGCTCCTGACCAAACCCACCCGGGTCTCGGGTCCTCTCTGGAGGCTGACGGCCGAAGAGGTGTCCTCCAGGAGCCAGCTCCAGGGCGGCGGGGCGGGCGCAATCCCTGCGGTCGCGGAGGATCCGGCCAGTAGCGGGGCGGGAGGGAGCCGTGGCGCGCCGCCATGCGCCGGGCGCTGTAGCCGAAGGCGCCGGCCCGATGGAGCGGGCCCGGGCGCGGGGGCTGCGTGGCGGCCGCGGCCCGCCGGGGCTCGGACTCGCGCTCGGGCTGGCGCTGCTGCTGGCGCGGCCGCCGTCGGGCCGCGCGGGGGCCCCCGAGGCGCAGGAGCCGGAGGCGCCCGGCACGTCGGCCCCGGCCGGGGGAGACCGCTGCCGCGGCTACTACGACGTGATGGGTCAGTGGGACCCGCCCTTCAACTGCAGCTCGGGCGCCTACAACTTCTGCTGCGGCACGTGCGGCTACCGCTTCTGCTGCCACGACGGGCCGCGGCGCCTCGACCAGAGCCGCTGCTCCAACTACGACACGCCAGCCTGGGTGCAGACGGGCCGGCCGCCCGCGCGTGCCCGCGACGCCGCCGCGCCTCGGGACCCTGCCCGCGAGCGCAGCCACACGGCCGTCTACGCGGTTTGCGGCGTCGCCGCCCTGCTCGTGCTGGCCGGCATCGGGGCGCGCCTGGGCCTGGAGAGGGCACACAGCCCGCGCGCGCGGCGCACGGTGACCAGGTGAGCGCGCGCCGGCCGCCGCCGGGGCCGGGGATGCCCGCCTGACCCCCTGACGGCCCGCCTGCTCGGTGGGCGCCCCCTCGCGACCCTTCACCCTTCCGGACCTCCTTGAAACTCGGGTCCTCTCAGCAGCCCCCTCCTCCTGGGTTTTCCTCCTAGCCTCTGTCTCCAGGTCTGCCTTCCTTCCACCCCCACTTCACGGAGGGAGACAGCTGATACTGCTGTCTCTCCTTGACCTTCTGGCGGGAGATGGGTGCTGGGCCGCCTTCCCCCGTGGCTCCCGCCTCCTTCGGAGGGGGCGGGGAGGGCAGGTCACCCAACAGAGGGCACAAGGTTCTCGCCCAAGGGAAAGGACCTGAGGCCCGAGCTGGACTAGCACGGGGTGGGGGGCGTGGGTTGATGTACGTCTTAGGTCCCTAGGGAAGGGAAGGGACATTTTTAGTAGCTCTCTTGGCCCCCTCCCCTCCTGCTTCTATCCCACACTTTTCCCTCCCTCCTTCCCCCTCTTCCCCCCACCCCAGCTCTGACTCAGGCCTGACCTTATTTCCCTAGAATTTTCAGAAGGCCTCCCCTACTCACCCCACTCAGTGCCCTCAGGTGAGGGTCAGTGTCTCCCTCTGTGTAGAAAGAGACCTGAAGTGTGTAGGAGGGGAACAGATTCATTGTCGCTGAGGCCAAGATAGGTGCTAGCTGAGTTCTGAGTTTCATGTGAAGTGGGGTCCTCAGCTGGGATAGGGACTCTGGGGTTTTGTGTCCTGACCCTGGAACCCTCACCCACACCCTGACACTCACATGCCCCCAGCCACCCCCATGCCCTGGGGCCTGCGCCCTCCTCACTCACTCACCCAGGACCCTGCTCCTTTGGGTGTGCGGGCTGCCGATGTGGTGTGCGACAGGCTGGTATTTAGAAATGACAGTGAAGAGAAGCCCAGGCCTGGGGTGGGCTGGGTGTGGATGCAGCCCTACTCCTAGACCTCAGGGGCAGGAGGGCTTCCTTGGCACCCCGCAGCACCGATTGTCCCCCAGACCACTTAGTCCATCCCCTCCAAGACAGCTGTGGGGCAGAACTGGGGCTGGAACCCTGACCTCAGCTACTGTGCTGCATCCGCGACGTGGTGGCTCTCCCCTTGGGTCCTGGATGCTGCAGGATCAGGGCCCGGGCCTCCTGAGCTCCGAGCCTCACACTGGGTGAGGGGGAGAGGACAGGGCATGTCCTTGGGTAGAGTGGGGCAGCAGGATCTGAGAGCCATGATGGTGTAGTAGAGGGTGGCTGGGGCAGCCTGGTGACACTTTCACCTGGAACCCACTTCATCCCCAGGGGACTGGGAAGCCGGTCTAGTCATGCTCCAGGAAGAGCTGGGCCACCCTAATGTGCTGTGTGGCCTGGGCCAGTGCCTTCCTGTCTCTGGGCTTTAGGTTCCCATGTGCCCTGACTCCTGTTTCTTATCTGGGGAGACCTGGAACCTAACTTGAACTCATGTGTGGGTGTGTTCTGCACTCCTGCCCTCCCCTCAAGTCTCACCCTTAATTCTGCTGGGTTGAGGTTGATGGTCAGGGAAGGCTTCTCAGAGGGCTTGATGGGGAGTTGGAGTCTGTCTTTGGAGAAAGTTTGTGCAAAGGCTCAAAGGCATGAAAATCGCTCAGGTGTTTGGGAGAGCTGGGGTGCTTGCTCAGGGATGAGACCACAAGGGTGGGCAGCCAAGGAGTGGGCAGGGCATGAAGGTCAGGTCGGCTCAGGCAGGTGCTCGGAGACTTTCAGACCCTGCTACACTGCAGCCAAACTGCGCCCACTCCAGATGTCCCACCTCCAGTGTGCCTCCTTCCTCATGAATCAGTCATTTGAGGCTCCAGCTCCAGGAGAGTCAGACGAAGCTAGGAGAAAATCATGGGTTCTGGGTTCTGAAGGCAGCTGGGCTGAAGGCTGCGTCTGGCTCTCTGTGGGGAAGGCTCCGTCAGATTCTGTCACAGCTGGTTGGGGGCTGGGTGTCCTGGTACCCACAGAGGAGGCTGCCCAAGGTCACATAGCCTTTGGTGCGGGGCTGCCACCACCACTGCAAGAGCTCCTGGCTCCTCCCTGCCCTCGTTTTTCCCTTCTCTGTGCTGGTGCTGGCAGCTTTGTCTCAGAATCCAGCAGAAGCCCCTGCTGTAGAGGTGGGAGTTAGGTAGGCAGGTAAAAAAGGCTTCCTGGTAGAGGAAGGAGTCTGGTGGGGTTTAAAGAATGAATAGGAGTTTTACAGGAGGAGATGGAGGAAAATAATTGATGCCAGAGGGAGCAGCAAAGTCCAGGGTCCTGATGCACCCAGAGCTTGTGTTGAGAGAGGAGGGTTAACATGGAGGGTCTTGAGGAGTGGACTCCAGAAAGAGGAAGGGAGCCCCTGGAAAAAAAGGTGGACCTGGTTACAAGTGACCCTATTCATTCCCCTACCTGCTCTGAGAATCGGCCCTATTGGGGCAACAGGTTGTGCCTGGGAGGGGAAACTACATTTGTGAGGTCAACCACAGGGGAGAAGGGAGGCCAGAAAGGTTGAAAGAGCGGCTCAGGGCCACACAGTGAGAAGTGATAGCTGGGGCAGGCCTCGGATAGACCGGAGCTGGTGGAGGGGGAACAGGAGGCTGGGAGGGCTGCTTGTCACCACTCTTTCCCCACAGGACACTTACAGAACTTCTGAAGCAACCTGGCCCCCTGGAGCCACTGCCTCCACCGCTGGGCCCACCCCTGGGTAGCTGTGTCCAGGTGCAGATGGGTGATGGCCTCCCTCGGGGCTCCCACCACAACAGCACCGGTGAGGAGGCTGGTGGGTGGGCCTTTGCTGATCTGCAGCGCACAGCCTCCCTTGTCTGAGGTGCGCCTGGGAGCAGGGGAAGGGTGTGCTGAGGCTGTGAGCTGTTTCTCAAATAGAAGTGAGCTGCTTGCCTCTGCAGGTGTGTGAGTGGGGGTGGCCAGCTCCTCTTGGTTGACAGGGTCCCTTGAGGGGTCCTGCAGCCTCCAGCCTCAGGGGCTCTGTGAGGAAGGTTCCAGATTCAAGGGTCCCCAGCTCAGACTCGAGTCTGCCTGGCCAGAGTCTGTGGCCTCCTGTAGGGCTTTTCCTTCAGGCTGGTGCCTTCCTTTTTGACTCCTGCTGATGAGGCAAGGTTGACAGCACCTCCCCTCCCCCCAGTATGGGTTCTAATCCTCAAACATTCTTCCCATTTCAGGGAGAAGCAGGTCCTGGGCCTCGGTGCCCGGCTTAAACTGAACAGGCTGGCAGGTCATGCATTAGGTTAGACCCACTCAGGGCTGCTGCTATTCATGTTATTCTGAGCCAAGTCCTGTTCCAGATACTGGAGAGTCTGTCTTCATGAGACAGATTCTGCTCTCAGCCTCGTAGGAGTAAGTTCATAAGCCATCCTACAAGTTCTCATAGAATTGCAATTGGGGAATGAGCAGCAGAGAGGTGGTAGAGCAGGTGCAGGGTGGCCTCTTGTCAGGGGGCCGAGTCTCATCTCTTCCCTCCTCACCTCCAGGCAAGAAACGGCCCAACAACGTGCCTCTGGGTTCGGCGACACTGGGACCCCAGTGCGCCCCACGGTTGCAGGGCGGCGGTAGCATGACGCTGCAGACAGACTACGCCAAGTACGCCACTCTCAAGGCAGCCGCGCTCAAGGCCACAGGTGAGTGTCCTGGTTTGTACCGGGAGTGCAGGGCCCACTACACTTCGGGTGTCCACGCTCCTAGATAGCAGTGCTCGAGGGTCCCAGGTCTAAAGTTCGCAGCGCTCCAGCCAGCTTCTGCATCGCGCCTGCGCCAATCGGCTCCCACGCCTCGGCCGTTCGACATCCCCTGATCAGGCCATCAGGCTGGGATTCTATCCTCAAATCCAGAGCCCGGGGCGTTAGAAACCGCGTGAGCAGTGGCCTGTCCGCCCCCCCAGCCCCTCCTCCGTGGGGCTGAGGGCCCCCCTGCGGCCTGTCCCCGCCCAGTCCCGCCCCAGAGGCGCTGAGGCCCCGCCCCGGGGCCTGACCCCGCCCCCGACACACCGACACCTGTCCCCGCAGAGGCCTCCCCTCAGGACTTCTACCAGCGTTTTCCCGCGACGGAACCTGACCCGCTGACCCGCCCGGCGCGGGCCCGGCGGTCCCCCGAGGACTTGCCCGCGCTGCTCGACACCTGCCCCTGGGCTCCACCGGGCTACGCGCCCCCCGCCGGCCCCACCCCATCGGGCCACTACAAAGCCTGGACAGCCGGCCGCCCGGCCCGGCCCGTCCCCCGCGGCCACCTGGCGGCTCACGCCTCCCCCGCGCCCCGGCGGCCGGGCCAGGCGCCCCGGCGCCAGTTCAGCGTGGAGAAGCTGCCCGAGGCCTTCAGCTCGCAGACCCCCGGCCTTTATGGCAACGCCAGCCGCGGACCCAGGCACTTGAGCACCAACAGCAAAGCCGAGGTCACCGTGTGAGGACAGGGCCGCTGGTTCTCCAGAGACAATGCATTGCGGGGAGCCCTGTTTCCCCCTGGGGTTTGTCAGCGATTGGTGTGGGGGCCCAGGCCACAGAAAGGAGGGGTGCTGTGGGAGGCCAGCCCTTCTGCCTGCCCAAACTGGACTGGGAGCCTGCAGGGCTAAGAAGAGGCCTCCCGGGTAAGGCCTGTGGTTCTGTCCTGGGGGCTCTAGGGCCCGGTTTCCTTGTGTAAATAAACCCTTATCCGTGGCTCCCATCCCTGAGAATAAAGGAGTCCCAGCATGGCTCTGAAAGGCGCTGGTGGAAAGAGGCTTTGGTCATTGACTAGACAGACGGCAGTACCAGCAGAGGGCACAGCGTGTGCAAGAGCAGAGGGCTGCTCCCGAAAGCTGGCGGGCAAGTGTTCTGGGAGCCAGGGAGAAGTGGCTGGAGAGGGTGGTCAGGGCTGAATGCCAGGCTTAATGTCCACACCAGTAGGAGCCATGGGAGAGAGGGCAGTTAGGCCCCAGCCATCTTGAGGCTAATTAAGTACAGGAGAGAGGGCTGCTGGGTCCCTGAGGGTCCATGTCCCTTACCAGTGCTGAGCCCCTCTAGCCGGTCACCCACTCTCCAGCTTGAGGTGGTTGAGCCTGGCTGATCCTGACACTGTCTGGCCCTGGGCCGGCCCCTGGCCTGCAGGCCACTTGGCTAGCTTGGCCCAGGGCCACCCTCCTGATGGATGTGGGCAGTGGGCCGGATGGACAGCTGGTGCTCGGGATGGGGGAGCCTCCTCCCAGTAGCTACTCTAGGGGAAATGAGTATAGGGATGCTGGACCCAGAGCCTTGGCAGTGCCCCCACTGGGGTGCTCACCCCACAAATGCTTGGCATTGCCAGCTCTCCTTTCTGCCAGGCAGGCTCCTAGCACCTGGCAGTGGCCCAGGGCATTGGCAACAGCCTACGTGCCTCAAGTTTCTGTGCACCAGACACTGCTGGGGAGGTCGAGGGCTGGGTTATGCCCTCATTGTGTGACCTCAACAAAGCCACCCAGTTGGGCCTATCTCCCTCCTGTGAAACCTAGGCACGGTATGTATACTGGTTCAATACCAGTGGCCACCATTTGCTGCTGTTTCTTCCACTTAATCCTCACTGAAGTCCCATGGGTGTGTGGCTTTACAGATGAGGAAACTGAGGTCTTGAGACCTAAGTATCTTGCCAAGGTCACCCAGCTGACTCCAATTTAGGACTCTTCCATATTCCACTGCCACAGTGAATCTGGTGGTGAAATGGCAGCCGCGGGCAGTCTCGGGGAGGAGGGAAGGTTATGAACATGTCTGTTGACAGGGAGGAGCCCCTGCTTCCCAGGGCACAGGCAGTCTGACTGCCCTCCTGCTGGCTGGGCTGCCCTGAGGGTCCCCAAACCCACCAGCTCTTCACTGGTATGAGGGTCCACCTTGCTGTTTCTTATGGCTATTGAGAAAACCAAGGCCCAGAAACCCCAGGACAGAACAGAGCCCAGAGCTCACGGCCATGCCTGCAGTGAGGACCCCCATGGCTTCCAGGGGAGAAGGCCCTCACACCTTCAACCCAGGATGGGGGTGGGTGCCCCTGGGACTATTCTGCAGCTGTACAGAGCTGGGGGAGGAGGGTGGGTGCTGAGTCATGGATCCTGCAGAGACTCACAAAAGGATTGGGTTCCTGGGCACACATCAGCTACCCACAGCCACCCACCCTGGTGACACAGGCCCTGGCTGGGCTGTGCTGGGAGGTAGACGTGACCTCTTTGCTCATTCTGAGTCCCAGGGGCCCTGGATCTCCATCCCAGGGGGCCAGGCTGAGGCCACAGGTATGGCCTCCACTGGGAATGCTGCCATAATAAGTGGACAGGCACCAGCTACAGCTGCAACCCGCACTTCCCCCCGGGCTGCTCCGGCCTTGGGACAGCGTAGCCTGCTGTGAATGCCCTTCAGAGAAGGGAGTGGTGGCTCAGAGAGCTGAAGGTCCTTGGCCCATTTCTCAGCCGGGCCAGATCACGGACCACATGCACTTCAGCCCCCAAGCTCATCCCCACGTGGCACTCCTGACCCCACCTCCCCACAGGGTCCAGCACTCTCCCATCCCAGCACTCCTGGTGGTCTGGTTCCTCACTAGCCTCACAAGGCCCTCACCATAAACTGGCATTTTATGCATGTTGTATCATTCAAACTGGCCAACAGGCCTACAGGGACTTGGTCAAAGGCAGGGGCTGTCAGCCCCATTCTGCACACAAGGAAGTGGAGGCTGAGGGGCTGCCCTCTCCCTATCCCCTACGGGGCCCAGCTGGGAAGTACAGGAGCTGGACTTGGATGTGACTTGCAGGCCACATCCTCAGTTTCAATGCCTCCAGGGAGATGGGGAAACGAAGGTGTGGCCCTCCCAGTAGGGGAGAGGTCTCTCTCTAAAGGGTGAACACAGAAGGGCTTAGCACCCCAAATCTCAAAGAACTGCTGCTGTCTGCTCAACAGTCAGCTCTATGTCCTGCATACAGTGACCTCTGACCCCAGCAACACCACCAACACCCCCTTTATCCTAGGCCCATCCCAGCCCTGGAGTGTTAGCCAAACAGCTGGCATTGGAAGGAAGGAACCAGGTGCGTGGGCAGGCAAGGAGGGTCCAGTGGAGTGAAGCCTCCCAGGGGCCTCTCAGCAGAGGGAGGAGCTGTCCTCAGTCCCTGACCCACTGGAGGCCAAGGCATGCAGCCACCTGGTCACCACAGCGGTCACGCCACAGACCCGCACACACCTCACGCTGGGTGGTACCAATCTGTGTTTATTGAATAACCTACATCCAGGACACAGTGAATGATTCCACATCAAGGAAGCCATAGGTGTATCCCCCTTTTTAGTGAAAAAAACAAAACAAAACCCTCCCACCCCTAAACAATAAGGAGAAAAGGCACAGTATGTACACGTGACACAAAGGCTGGCTCGCCCAGCGGGCAAGGGCCATAAATGACAGTTGTGGGGGGGAGGGCCAAGCCAACTGTTCCAGCTTACACTCAGCATCAGGGGAGCCCCTGTTGTGTGGACCCCCAGTCTGGGCTGGGGCCCTGGCCCACTTCCTATCCCAAGCAGCCTGAGGGGCTGAGAAGCACAGGGAGGGAGGGAAGACAGCCCCTCTTAGCCTCTCAGCAGGCTCCGGGGCTCAGGCAGTCCTCATGCCCTAGGAGAAATGGCCTCGGGGAGGCACCAAGCCAGGGGACCCAGAAAAGTGGGACACTTTCCTTTCCAGGACCCTCTTCTAGGCAGGGGGCTTCATTCCTAGTGCCAACCTTGGGCAATACTGTGCCCACCACCAAAAGGGACTTGTCCCTGGGGAGGGGTTGGGGGCTGGTCCCTGCCATCCTGGCTTCTTTTCAGGTCAAGAATTAGGGGTAAAAACGGACTATGGAGGTAGGAGTTGGGGTGGGAGTGGGCTGAGGACCCATACTGAAGGCCCCTGGTCCCCAGTCCCAATGGGTGGGTTCATCTCTCTCAGCCCCCTGGGCCTACCCCGAGCTTGGGCTGACATCCCAGGGGGCAGGGGAGTGGGAAGAACAGGACAATTAAATAAGATACCGTTTATTTTTTAAAAAATTAAAAAATAATGCCGACATTATTTCATCCATCCCCAGGCCTGCCCCCTGCCTCCCACCCGCCTCCCCAGGGCTGGGCTCCCTCCTTCCCTGGCTGTCCTGTACAATAAAGAGAAAACAATGAACTGGCTTTGTCAGGCACAGGGGAGGGGGACAGAGACTCGCAGAGAGAAATAAAGATGCCACAGCAGCTTAGCCCTGCACCACGGCAACCCCAAGCACACTGATATAAAAACATTCGTATAAAAAGGGGGGCATGCTGGGCACAGTGCCAAGAGTGAAGCACTGGTGCCCAGAGACCTATGTTCCCCAGAGGGAAAGCCTGATAAAAAACAAGGAAGCAGGAAAGGGGGGAGAGAAGTTCAGCGGAGAGAGCGTCTTGGGAGGACTGGAGGTGGGGCTGAGCAGCTTGGGAGCTCCCCCTGCTGCTTTAAGTGAGGGCACCCCCAATTCTTGCCCTGCCCTGTCTTTCCTCAGGCCCACTGGGCCCTGGATGTGGGCATCTGCCCACAGTAGCTTTAAGGGGCTCTTTCCAGGGGCCCACTAGCCTGAGGTGGTCCAAAAACCTCGGCAGGCGACAGCTCAGAAGACAAGGCTCATCTCATAGCTCCCAGAGGGAGGAGGGAGAGAGACCAAGAGACAGAGGGAGGAGGGAGAGAGACCGAGAGACAGAGGGAGGAGGGAGAGAGACCAAGAGACAGAGGGAGGAGGGAGAGAGACCGAGAGACAGAGGGAGGAGGGAGAGACACAGAGAGGCAGAGGGAGGTGGCGGGCCTGGGTGGTCAGGAGGCGGCGATGGCAGTGCCACCACCCAGCTTGACAATCATCTGCTGGCAGTCGTTGCACGAACGCCGGTCGCCCACCTTCTCCAGCGTGCGGGCGGCCTCGGCCAGCAGCACTGCCCGCTGGCCCGGGGAGGAGAGGAAGGAGAGGGGAAGGTGGCGGCAGGCCAGCAGGATGGCGGTGGCCCGCTCTCGCTGGCCGGGCCAGGCGTCCACCTCTCCTGTGGGAGCAAAGAGACATATGTAGGAACTACTTGCTGAGCGCTCGCGATGATGCAGGCGCTGTTCCCAGGCTCGGTGGGAATTTATTTAATCCTCACACCCACTCAAGGGAGGTTCTGGTGCTCTCCCTGTTCACAGCCGAGCTGCTTTGGACCTGGCGGGCACCACAAGGCTATTGCTCTGTGGTGGGGCTGAGACGCAATCCATGCAGTGGGGCTCCGGGGCCCCTGGTTCCTTCAGACTCCAGCACTGCGACATCCCCACCCTCCCCTCCCCACTCTGAGGCGGGACCCACCAAAACCCGACCAACACCACCCCCGCCCCACAGCACCTTCATGCCCCCCCCACCCCGCCCCCAGCAACCCACCAAATCAAGCCTAGGTTGCTTTCATTCTCACACCACTTCTGAGAACACTGCAGATGTCAAATAAGTGCTGGGCTGGGCTTCTCCCCTCCTTTCCTCCCCCTCTGACCCCTCCCCAGGCAGGGCCCACCCAGGCCTCCAAGCAGGGTGCCGCAGCTAGGTGCTGGCGGGCTCACCGTGCTTGGTGTTCGGAGCCGTGCGCCTTCGCAGGCTGTGCTCCAGCAGCTGGTGGGTGCGGGTGGGGCTGGCTCCTGCCATCAGGCGCACAGTGGCTTCATGCAGGAACACCTGGGGGGACACATGGTTGAGCCTGGGTCCTGACCCATCTGTGCCCGTCGGTACCTCTCCCTGTAGCATCTCGTGTGCTACCCAACAACACCCTTTCTCCTCCCACCACACCCTGCCCTACTTGCCCTAAAAGCAACCTCTGTTGTCCTCACTCTGAACCCCGACACAGCACAGGCCAGCTGGTGGGGCAGGAGGGAGACAGCGAGCTGAGAAAGAGGATAAGGGCTGCTTCCTCTACGGGTGACCGACGCGCCCTCTGGGGTTAGAAGACAAGTAGCCTGGGTGTGAAAATAGGACAGAGGTGATGCGGGGACAGGCGGGGACGGGGGACAGCTGGGCTGGCACAACGGAGGTGCAGGGTCCTATTCCCTTCTGTTTCTTCAGCAAGGAATAGAGTCCAGGTTCCCAGGTGAAAGTCTACAGCTCTGCTGTACACGAGTCACTGGGGATGGGAGGGCCAGGCTGAGGTCTCTAATTTCTTAAAATCTCAAGGTTCCTTTATATCATAACATCTCAGTGTGTGAGGAGGGTCTTGAGTGCCACCCTGGAAGGCAACAGGGGAGGCAGTGAAGGGGTAGCAGCAGGGGAGAGGCAGACGGAAGTGTTTCCGGAGGAGGCTGCGTCCGCAGCAGACTAGCGGGCCCGAGCCCGAGGCCTGCTTCCTCTTTCCCCTGGTAAGCAAGCAGTGGTTCTCACGTGATTCTATTTTGTCCGCTGGGTCTGTCCCGGCTTGTTGCACACACAGGCCACAGTGTAACCCTGTAGGGGTCCCACAGCACCCTAGGGTGGGGGCAGCCTCACCCGAGGTCTTCTCCTGTTTTGCACCCTTCCAAACATGGCCCTTCCCTCCTGACACTTCTAGCCTTCTCACTTGAATTTTTGGAAAATAATTTGGTGGAAATATGTTGAGTATATACTCTAATTAGCAATAAAAATAAAACAAACAATGAAATGATTTGAGTCCAGTCAGCCCAGTTATTCACCTGCCCTCAGAGCCTCAGCTCAGATCCTGTGGCCACCACTGGGCGTGTTCCGTGGAGAGTTGTGCAGCACAACCAAAGCCCACAGTGGCTCAGAAAGAGAACTAAATGCAGTTCTAGGGAGAGTCGCTCTGAGGCCAATTGTGAAAGCCAGAGGAGAGCTCCTGAGTGTGTTCCCGCCCCTCTCCACCCCGGGCTGGGAGCACCCCTGTTCCCTTGTGACTGGTGAGGTGCAACCGTGCTGGCCTGTGTGGCCTCCGCTCAGCACCCGCTCCAGGGTTAGGCACACAGCAAGTACTTAACCAGCATGAGCCAAACAAAGGGATCTGAGGCACCAGGCCCAGTGCTTGACAGGTTAGTTGACCTCAGAGGGCCGACTCCACGACCCCACGTGGGTGCCCTGCCGGGTTCTGGGGCCCCGATCTGCCTCACCTTGCGGTAGGCTGGGCGGAAGCTGTGGGCCAGCCTGCGCAGGCTGCCCAGGTCCCGCTGGAAGCCGGCCAGCTCAGCACCTGATGCATGGTAGGTCTCGCCCAGGGCCTGGCTGGCCCCTGCCTGCTTTTGCCAGAGTGCTGTCCGCAGCGACAGCAGCAGGTCACAGGTCAGCAGCTGGACCACCTGTGGGGTGAGCCATGAGGGAGGAGGCAGGTGACCAACTGATCACTGGGGCAGGGATCCCAGCCTTAACCAGGCCCTCCCCAGCTCGACACCTGGCAGTCCCAGGAGGAAAGGGGGGAGCCCCAAGTGGCGCGGCCTGGAAAGCACCCCACAGGAAGCAAAAGAACAGCTGAAGAGCAAACACCAGCTCATGGCCTCTAGTCCTTTCCACAGCCCCAGGCGGGAGATCTGTTCTCCCACTTGGTGGGCGAGGAAGCCCAGGCTCAGAGAGGGGCAGCAGCTCATGTAGGGGACACAAGTGGCAGGAATAAAACCCTCATGGGTCTGACAGGAAGGTGCAGGTTCCTCCCACCTCACGGGTGACCCCCAGGGCTGCCCTGGGGCTGAGATGCTCAAAAGGTGCCATGGCCCTGTCCTTCCAGTGGAACTGAAAAGCCTGAGGTAGCAGCATAGCCCAGAGATGGAGGAGTGGGGAGGGAGGCTGGCCTTAACAGAGGGCAGCTGAAGCCCGGCCCAAGTGGCCTGTGGGGTGGGGGAGACAGGAGCCCAAGGCAGAGCTGCTGAATGCTTGGGTTTAGAACCATTGACCTTCATCTGCCACGGTTTTCCCATCGACTGGCTACACAACCCTGACACAGGACCAAATCTCTCTGAGCCCGTTTCCTCAATCACAAAATGGGCATCACCGCGCTGCTGTGTGTGTCACATGAGAGTGCTGCGTGCAGGCACCATGCCCAGCCTCAGAAGCACTGGCCTCAGTCCACACTGGCGCCATGAGGCACGGATGCGGCTCGGTACCCACAGGGCTGCGCCACTGGCCTCGCTCCCAAGGGTCCCCAGCACCAGGGAGCCAAGAGCGCGTGAAGTGCTTCTTGAGATGGTGCACATGGTCTCCCCAGGCCATTCCTCTTCTTGCCCAGTCTGGCTTTCCCCTTCTCCAGGGTGTTGGACCTGGGGAGGTCCCAGTGCTGCCCCAAACCCCACCCCAGACCTGCCCTGGAACTGCACGTTGCCCTGGCCCTGGGCCACGGTTTTTTAGCTGTTGACAGCTTCAGGGGGACATGGATGAGGATGAGGCCTCTCTCCTCAAATAAAGGTGGCACCTTCAAGAGGACAGGTAGCAGCCTGGGGCTGGATTCTGCTCTCTGAGGGCAGCCAGCCTCCGTGGGGTCCCTTCTGCTAGGCCCATTCTCCCACACAGAGGAACCCCCGTCCCCAGGGTGCCTGTGGCCGCTCTCGTTCCTCACACTCAGCTGAGACAGTGTGGTCCTCTCGTGAAGACAGGCAGCACCGGAGACCAGCACAGTTAGGCCCAAAGCATGCTGTGGCTCCCTAACGAAACTTCGGTCTCAGGCCCTGTCGGCACACCGCCTGTACTGCCTGGGTTCACCCCAGGGTCTGGGGACACCCCAGGGTCTGGGGACACCAATGACCTCTAGCCAAAAGTGCCAGTCTGGCCACCTGGGACCAAACCTGGTGAAGGGCTGGGAGTCTGACCCTCAAGAATAAACCTCCTGCCTCCCCTTCTGGAGTGAACCCACCCTCCTGCCAGCGAAAAGACGATGCTTCGCTTTCAGCTGCAGGCACTCTTCCCCTCCCCTCTCCTGATGGCCGTGCCTTGTGACCCAACAGTGACAGCAGTGCCCCCTAACAAGGCATAGGTGGAGGTCTCTCGTGGGCCGGGCAGGCCTCTGTGATGCACTGTGGAAACATTGCACGGGTATCACCAGAACATGCAATGCAACTACAATGCACCACAGCCGCCCGCTCGAGGTGTGCAGCCGGCCATGGGGGAGCCCAGGGCACTCAGTCGGCTCAGGATGCGCACGCCAGGGGGCGAGGGCCCACTTCAAGGCTGCCCGCGAGGGCCTGAGGAGTTGTTCAAGCTTGCCTGGAGCAAATACAGAGCCCTGGCCAGCTAAGGTTCACCTGGGGCTGACCAAGCTGAGGGCCAGTGGGACCTGGGACTTGGGTAGAAACATGCTGGCCCCACGTACTGAAAGGGAGCCCACCTGGACCAACAGGCCGCATCCTGGGGAAGGGGGCTGCTTGCGGGTCAGGTTGCTCTTACCCAGCAGAGCCAAGCACCTCCCCGAAGGACAGCCCCGAGGGAACAGATAAGCTCCCACTCACATGGTTGAGGGCAGGGTCACAGGTGGCCCCACTGACATTGAGGCTGCTCCACAGGTGGCCACTGGCCCTTTCACAGTGGCAGAAGGAACTCTGCTGCCCATCCACCTTCCCGGAGAGCGAGGCGTGCATGGCTCTGCAGGTGTGGAAGACAGCCTTCACCAGGGGGCTCCTGGGGGGTGAGAAGGAGGTAAGGCAGTGCGTGTCACCTAGACAGAATGTCACCCCCACATTGCCATGACACATGGATCTGTTAAACCAAATGCTGCCATAATGGTTCCAGGTCCCCAGCTCCAGATCTGAAATGCCAGCCCTGAGTGGGGTGGGCTCCCCAACCCTACAGCACTGTCCTCGTTCAAGGGATGTTGACAGTATTCACTTTCTAAGAAGGGAGTCTGATAATAAATGCATTAGACGCTGACTAGATAATGCCAGGCGGTGCAAGTGCCATGGAGGAAACTCATGCAAAGGAAGAGGGTGGCATTTTATAAAGGAAGGTCAAGGATGTCCTCTCGAAAGGTGACACTCGAGCAGAGACCTGAAGGAACTGGGGGAACGGGCACGTGGATTTCTAGGGAGGAGGGTTGTGGGCAGAGCAGCAGCACATGCAAAGGCCCGGAGTGCCTAACACACGTGAGAATGTCCAGGAGCCAGCGTGGCTGGAGTAGGAAACGAGGATAGTAGGGGGAGGGCAAGCTGCAGGGTCAGTTATGGCCACACAGGCCCTTCCCAGCCTGGCCATGGCCCTGTCTCCCCGTCTGCCTCTGACCCTGCTTCAGGTTCCAGGCCCTGAGCTCACGCCTCTCCCTTCCCCATTCCCTGCCTCTGCTGACATGGGTGCCTTTGCCTGGAATACCCTTTCTCACCATTTTCCACTTGTCTCTTGAGACTTGTTCCACCTGCTGGTCCACCTTTTCCTGTCCTGGCTGCTCTGTTTCCTGCCCTTCTGAGCCTCCTCTGGCTGTCCCGGGGTCAAGCCCTCTGCTCCCCCAACACTGACTCTTGGTTTATGAACCTCCTCCCCTCCCCAGGTGCTGTGTGAACTCTTGGGAGGCTGATCTGCCTCTGGCCCGGACCCCTCCCAGTGATGAGATGTGCTGGCAGCTTCACAAGAGCCAGTCGGCCTGGCAAAGGCAACAGCTCCCACAGGAGAGCAGGACGGGCCACTGTCTACTTGCTGATGGCCATAACCTGCCATTTTGTTCACTGCTGCCTCCCAGAGCCTAGAACACAGTAGGCACTAAGTATTCACTGAATGGATGAAATCGTGTAAGGGGTGCAGGTGACCCCAGAACGTGACACGCGGCCGAGAGGAAGGGATCAGAGACCCGGGCTCAACCACCAGGGCCGCCACCGAGAAGCCACCTAAGGCAGTCATTCAAACAACCTGTGCCTCAGTTTCCTCATCTGTAGAGTAGCCAATAATATCACTTGCTGCTCCTGTGGTGACATGCAGTACTGGCCCCATTATTTGCACCTGCTAAGGGGCCATTCCCCCAGAAGCCAGGCGTTCGGCTCTCTTGAGAAACTTAGTCTCGTTTCACAGAGCAGACTGGGGAGAGAATGGGGAGGGCGGTCCCACAGCAGCATTATCCCTAAAGAGCAAAGGTCCCCAGAGTGGCTGAGTTCAGGTGGAAGAAAGGCCTGCTGAGGGTCTGGGCTGCACGCTACGGCTCTGTTTTTAGAAATGAGGTGACTTTAGACAATTTACTCACTGGGCCTGTTTCCTCAGATGCGTTAGCTGGGAGACCACACACATAGGGTGGGCACTCACTGGTCAGGATGCTTAAAAATGGGTTATTTAAATGAAATTGGAGTCAGACAGACCTTAGGAAACCTGCCTAGACCTGATTTTCTCAGCTCCCTCCTGCCCTCCTGGTTAAGGGTCTGGTTGACTGGAAATGCGACAGCCTTGGCTCTGAGGAAAGCCCTGGTGAGGCCTTTCTGCCTTGGAGCATTTTACAGTTTCTCTCAAATGGCAGATGATGTCAGGGACACTCAGGTCCAGTCAGAAGCAGCCAGGATGTCGCTGGCTGCCCATCACTACAGGCCACGTGCCCCCAAGAAGCAGGCATGAGCCCCCAGGGAGGAACGTCTAAAGCTCTCTGGCGATGCCTTGTGCTAAGGGCCTCCTCAGTGACAGGGCTGACGGCGGTGGAGGGCGGCGGAGAGGAAACTGGATACAAGGCTGGCACACGAGGGAAGGGTCCTCAGGCCCTCACAAGCTAGCACTGGCTGCGAGCCACCACCACACTGCCTGGCTCCACGGTGAGCTTCTGAAGAGGCTGGGATCCAGCCTGTGGCTCTGCGGAGAAGGGGGGAGGCTCCGGAAGCAGCGCGGACAGCTGCCGGGGTGACACACACAGACGGACGTGCTTGCGGGGTTAGGTTCCTCTGCGGGGCCATGTCCCTGTGTCTCGCTTTCTCTCTCCATCTGTGTAGCCCCCGGGCTGCCAGACAGACCCTTCACCCTGACAGCCACCCAGACCTGCTCCTTCCACGAACCCGGACAAGCAGGCTCGGCACAGCCGCGTTTGGGATTCCCCTGGAGAGAAGCAAGTGGTCAAGGAGGGCTACGCACTCTGTCACCTCCAGGGCCTTGGGGACACGCTCTACTTCGGTTAAGTGAGCACGCACAGCCACGTCGTCTCCCTGGAGCCAGCTGATGGCCATGGTGATCGCCGATGTCCACCAGCGACAGACAACGTCTGGGCCTAGAGGCAAATAGAACCAAACACTGCTCCGGCACCCACTGAAACCAGAACCTGGCGCACTGGACCTGGTTCCTACGCACAGGGTGTCACCTCTCCCTCCTGGTGGCGGGCTGGGGCCTGTGGGCTGCCCCCGCCAACGTGATCCCGGTGGAGCATCGACCAGCACAACCTTAGAACGCACTTGGTATTTTGCATTTAGAGCCTTAAAAATGTTCACGCCCATTAACATAGTAATTCCATTTTTGGCAATCCATCACAAAGAAATGGGCCTAAATAGAGACAAAAGTTCAACGAAGACGTTCACCGTGGTGCTATTTTTAAGTAAGAAGCTGGAAGCAACCTCAGCTCCCCATAGTTGTAAAAAACGTTGTTTCCAAAATATTTGCAGTAACAGGCTCATGTTAGAATCTTTTTAGTTTTTCCTCTCTGAGGCTCAGTGAATGGACATATAAAAGGCCAAACAGCACATTCTTTTCTGAACTCTGAAATAAAGGCAGGCCATGAGGTCAGTGGTCACGACAGGGCAGCTGCTTCTCTGGGATCCTTCCCCTCGTCGGGAGAGGGGCCAGAAGGGAGCTCGACACCCCTCCCTCGGCAACCTTAGAAGCCCGGGAGGTGGCAGCTCATGTGCCATCACCCTGATGGCACTTCAGAGACAGAAGCAAAGAATGTCCCAGAGCCAATTCAGCCGGCGGGCTATGCTGTGTCACCCAAGGCAATGGGCAGCTGGAGCAGCAGAGACGCCAGATGAAAGGCCTCTTCAGTAGAGAGGGTCAGACACAAGAGCAGCCCGGAACCACTGTGTACTAAAGCTGAGTCCCCAGCAAGCCCCGCTGCCCGGGCCACTTGCTGCCCATTCCAGGCATCTGGGAGAATTCCTGACCTGGCCCCCCAGCCAGGGCCCAGGGAGGACAGATATTCGCTCACCATCTCTCTTTTAGGAGAATCATTATTTCCTACCCCCAAAATGCTGCCCAGCAGCGGGGAGCTGGTGGGTCGGGGCTACACGGGGGCTGTAGATACACACCTTAGGTACAGAGAAGATTCTAGAATGTACATGCATAACCCTGAACCCCTGGGACAAAGGGGCTGTGAGGGCCTGAATCAAGCAACCTGAGCCTGTGGCGCCCCAGGCGAGATGCTTACCAAGCGCTGACTTGAGCACGGAGCTGCTGGAGAAAGGTGGGGTCACAATCCCCACAGAGTCCACAAAGGAATTCAGCAATTTCAGGTACTCCAGAGCACTGGAGAATTCACTAGAAAGAAAAGAAAGGGTCTCACATACATCAAAATGTACACAAGGACCACACGCACGGCCTGGCTGTTCTCCAGTTCGAAGACTCAGGGCACATTTTGGCCCCTTCTCCCACACTATGCCAGGCACACCCTGAGCTCTCCCCCTGCACCCCCCACCCCCTTCACACTCTCCTCAGGCCTTCCTGACACTCTTCCCTCTGCTGGGAGAGCCAGCTTTTCTCTTTCATCCCTCACCCTTCAAGACCCAATTCAACTGTCATCTCCTCCTGGAAGTTGTCTGATCTCCCAGGCAGATCTGCCCTCCCCTCTTCACTCAGGTGCACTCCAGTCAGGACCTGGGCCTTGAACGAGAGTGACACTGGCATCTGTCTGCCTCTCAGGTCTTCCTCTGTGAAGGAAAGACTGTGCTCACACTAAGAATAAGAATCGCCTGACACTCAGTACTGGTCTGGGTCCCCAGGATGTCTGGGCAGAGGTGTCTGCTTTCTGCCACACCCTCCACGCTCCATTCCCCCCTTCAGCGGGCCGCCCCTCCCACCCGCAGAGCAAACGACTCAAATCCCTGACGTGCTGCAAGAATGGACTCCACTTGGTGAAGGGTGGGTAAAAAGGAGAAAAGCGGGGAACATGACATACTTGGTCTGGGAGTAAAGGGCAAAGAGGCCACGTCAGCGTTCATAAAGGGCTCTCGTGGGGCTGCCAGGCTCGAGAAATAAATGCGAAGAATCACTGGGTTTCCCTGCAGACCCCACACTAGGCACTGTTCCCTGGGCTTCCCGGGCAGATGGCCCAAGGCAGGGGCCCATCCTGGGGTCGTTACCAGCTCTCTTCTTCCTGGTCTCCGGCTTTCTTCTTGGCCTGAGGTTTCACCAAGGACTCCACAGCTCGCTCCAGCAGGTTCTTGCAGAAGGCCTGGTGCACCTGGGCGATGGGGTCCGCTGGAGAAGAGCAAGGCCCGGAGGCGGGGTGAGTGGGTCTCCCTCAGGAGCTCATTTTGTCCCACAGAGAAAACAGTGGGTGGGAGGGGTGCCCAAGGAACCTGTCCCCTCGGAATGGGCTCAAACCTCCTTCTCAAACCCCGAACTTCTTGTTAACATGGTCAGAAAGTGGGGGTGTGGTGGGAAGGTGGTCAAGTCCGATGCTACGCGGCCCTGGACTAGCGCCGGTGGGGGTGGGTGAGGGGTGCCGTGTCTCTTGGCACAATACTCACTTCTTCCATTCAGGGTTGGGAGCTGGAAGATGGTGGCCACAAGCCTTGTCAGAAAACAGAAGATGGGAAGGTGGATGCTTCCCCAAGTCTCAGGGGCCACCTCTTGTGGCTCAGGAGGACAGCCAGCAGAGACAAGGACCCAGCTGCTGCCTGACATGATTAGGAAGACCCTGCTCCTGCTTACCACAGCCTTCTCATGGGACACGTGGCCAGCGACAGTCTGGCTGAACTGATTAAATGATGCTTGTGACAGCTGACTGTCACGGACAATTTCCCCTATTGGCAGGCCCAGAGCAGGGCGTCACCAGCCCCTTCCTCCCCTGACACGCCACAGAAGTGTGGGTTTCAATTTGACAAGGATGGAGAAGCAGGATGCTTATGAACATTCTGGAGACAAGAGCCTGCAAGAGGTGAGAGCCAGGGGCAGTCCATGACAGAGACCTCCCCCTACAAAGGGTCTGACACACACCCCTGTACCTACAGAACACGCCTGACTCTCCCCAGACCCCCAGCTCAGAGAGGAAAAGTGCAGAAAGCCACTGGCTGCTCGAGTCTGAGTCAACCCGACCAGGCTCTCCCGCTCCGAGACTGGGCGAGTCGACTCCAATCACTGTCAAACACCAGCGACAGAGAGCCGGCATCTCCTCCCGACGCCTGGAGCCCTGTCCCCGCCACCACTCTGAGCACTTGATGACCGTCTGTCGCCTGTTGTTCCCTAACTGCTCCGTCTATGTCTGTCTGCTTTCCAGTGGGAGCGGGAGAGTGGAGCCAGCAAATTGCAACTCCACACATCTTCTGAGTCTCCAAAGCGCCCAGAACAAGGGCAAGATTACAGCTGGTGCTCAGTCACAATTTAGTAACGTGTGGCAGTGTGACTGGTGTCAGGACCATGGGGCTGGAATGTCAGAGACAGGCGAGCTGCAAACCCGGCTTAGCTGCTGACCAGGCCCGTGACCTCCCTGAGCTTCAGGGAGAGCAAGACTGAGGCAGCCCGTGTCTCCACGTGTCCGCAGCACAGGGCCTGCAGTACCGGCGGCTCTCATGGCTGCGAAGGTGTCCTCACCTGGGTTCCTCTGGGCACAGTACAGACTCTCCTTGGCAGCTGACTTCACCGACCAGCTCCGCTCCATGAAGAACTTCTGGCCCAGTGGGTGGCAGAGCCAGCGCAACGAGTCGGGAACAGCGCTGCGCTCGGGGCCACACAGGCTCTGGGCTCGACTGAGGAAGTAGCTCTGTGGAAGGACAAGGACCACGGTGACGCCAGGGTGGCAGGATGCTGGCTACAGCCTCCTGAGGCCATCAGAAAGCACCACCATGGTGGAGGCGGGCTGGGGCCCTCACTTACCTGGAAGTAAATGTCACCACTGAATCCAGGGCCTGCCAGGCTCAGTGACCAGGTACAAGCCCCAGCAGGAGGGGCAGTGGGGCCTCAAGGCACTCATGGAGGCCCTGCTGCATCTTGTCCTGCTGGGTTGGCCTAACTGATGGGGACCTTGTTTTGGCCAGGCTAGTATTCAACCTGCAGAGCTAAGGGAGGCTCTCACAGGCCCCCACCCCCGCCAATGCAGCGGCACCCCAGCCAGCAGCCCCCTGGATCCTGGGACATATTCTCATCTGTCATTTTAATTACATATCTTTTAGAGTATTTTTAGGCAAAACTGTATTCTGTTTTGACTAATTTTCATCTCCTTTACCTTTGAGTGTAAGTTCAGGACAGGCACACAGCAGGTGTTAGTGTTATTTACTATCACTCTCACGCTAGAAAGCACTAGAGTAAAAGGGCATCCCTGAGGCTGGTCCAGGACCCGTGCCCGATGCCCTTCCCTCCAAGGCTGGCCCTGCGCGGGCTTCGTCCAGCCCCCTAAAGAGACCCCCAGGCCATCCCTGGACAAGCTCCTGACGTGAACACTGGCCTAGCGAGGAAGACTCCCAGTCTCCCGGGCCCCTCTTCCGCCCACAGGGTAACATTGCGCCAGGGCCCCAGGAGGAAGAATTGCAGGGACAATGCTGCCTATCCATGTTTTCAGGAATTGTGCCATTTTTTGAGTAAGGATATCTTTACTCTAAAACCCATGATTTCCAACACATAACCCCCGCCCCGATACAGGCCAATCTGAGTGAGACGCTCAGCCAAGAAGGATGGAGGGAGACAGAAGCACTAGATACAGGAGCTCAGGATGCCCTGAGAAGGGGCCGCTGGGCCAGGCAGTGGGCCTCACTCAGCCTTCACACTTCAGCCCTTGCCTCCACAGGGAGGGCAGCTGCCCCCTTGTCTGGTTCCGTCTGACGGTTCTGACCTTTACTGGGCTGTAAGTAGCCATCAGCTAACGCAATGGCTTCACAAGACCTGAATGCCAGGGTCAGAAACAGCACTGCCAAAGCGCCACCCGAGCAACATGGACCAAGAAGACTGCCTCTCTTGGGGGAATCTGGAGACTAGTGCCTGAATCCAAAAGAGAAGAACCCAGGTGGACTGCTCTGTAGCCACACCCTAACGTTATCAGAGCATTTACAGGACCAGGTGGGGCGCGTTTCACTTAAACCTCTAATCACAGGGCTGGCAGCACTAATTGGCTTTCCTCCCCTTTGCTGACCCCCCATACTTAAAAAACGGGACTGGAGAGCGAACAGAGAGAATCCTATGACTTCTCCTGACTCTCAACAAAGCCTTCACAGAATGTGAGCTTGTAACTGCACAGTCAGAGCTCAGCAGCTGAGGAGCTTGCAGGGGATGGAGGTTGGGGGTGGGGTGGTGGCAATTCCAGGCCCTCTGAAGTCTGAGAACCGGCTAACAGTCACCCCCAACTCTCTCCTGAGAGCAACACGCCTGGTAAGCAAGAGAACTTGAGGTCAGCTCCAGGCGAAACCGAGGGCCACAGGTCCCTAAGAAGGGCCCAAATGTCACCAACAGAAGCAGAAACAAAGCTGGGTTTGGTGATACTGCAAGAGGAATCCAGAGAAGCCATTTAGAAAATCATTAAGTTAAAATATGTTTTTTTAAATAGACTTTTTTTGGGGAGGTGATTAGGTAAATTTATTTTAACAGAGGTACTGGGGATTGAACCCAGGACCTCGTGCATGTTAAGCAAGAGCTCTACCACTGAGCTATACCCTTCCCCACTAAGACACATTTTTAAGCTTAATTCTTAGAAAAGAAAAACCTTGGTTATAATACATCTCAGTGGGTGGGGGAGCTTGAGTTTAGTGGTCTGAATTAATAAGAAATTTAAATCCTAGCATAGTCACCCACAGGATGGCTTCTAGAAGGGAAATGAGAAAATAACTTCCGTTGCTCTTTTAATTTTCTTGGCATTATCACCCTATGATCATTTTTGTAAATTTCATAGACACCAGAATTCACTTGAGCTGGGGCCTAGGAGCCGCCTTCCTGATAACTCACCTGCTAACTGCTGAACTGAGCAGCTGTGGCAGGAGACTCAGAACTGTCTGATCCCGAGGGCCACCCTGTACCCCTGGGCCGGTTCCAACTCCAGGTTAAGTCCTCCCATGCCAGTCTGACCCTGTGGTTCTCAAACTGTCTTCCAAGGCACCCCAAAGCACCACAGTGAACTCCCAAGGGTACCACTGGATGTTACATTTTGGGAAATACAGCATTGCTCAGCATGAGTCAGACACCACACAAACTGCACACTGAGAATGAACGCCATCTAGCAGTGCTGTTCATGATCATCACAACCAGGAAGCAACTCAAAGGTTCACTTATAAGCATCAAGTCATTCAGTGGAATACATAAAGCAAGGAGAGGGGCAACCTGTAACTACATGCAACAGCCTTATGAACCTTACACGACACTGAGCGCAAGTGGCCAGGCGTACACAGACGTGCTGTACGACTCTCCTTATGTAAAGTTTACTGCGGCAAAACATCGGAGGTCATCGGGAGGCTGAATATACCGGCTGGAGGGCTTGAGGGGAGGGGCAGTGTATCGACTGCAAGGGGGCCCAAGGGAGGCTTCTGGGGTCTTGGTCATTTCTTGATCTGTCTGGTGGTTATAAGGGTGTGTTTATTTTGTAAAGTCACCGACCTGTGTATTTATAGTTTGTGTACTTTTCTACATGTATATTGTGCTTCAATAAAAAGTTTACAGGAACAACAAACAGCAGATAGATTAAACTACGGTGACAGAATTGAGAATAATGGTTACCTCTGTGGGGGAGAGCGTGGGTGAAGGCCTGGGAAGGCTTCCGGCGGACAGTGGGAGCGTTCTACTTCTGGATCTGGGTGGTTGTTACGTGGGAAAGTTCACTTTGTGAAAATTCATCAAGCTGTTAAAATGTGTGCGTTTTTCTCTATGTATGTTGTATTTTGATCTAATTAATGCCTTCAAAATACTTTTTAGGGGCAGAAAAGTGACAGATGTGATGACACTGGCGCAGAGCAGTAGGACAAACAAACGGAACACGGGAGCAGCCTGACCAACGCCTCCTGCTCTCAGCCTGGACTCACTTTGCCCAGAAAGCACACCTTGACTACCCTTAAGGGGTCAGGAGCCCCATCCTCACACTCATCCTACTGCCCCGAAGGCCCGGTCCTTGTCCGGATTCCCTGCCCGACTCCGTGCTCCCCCTGGGCAGGGCAAATGTCCTGCTCACCGCTTCATTTCCTCTGGGAAGTGCCTGACCCAGCACAGGGACTCAGTAATATCTGCTGAATGAACGTCTTATCCAGGGTTTCAGAAACAGGGCTGAGACACAGAAAGTACACTGGGCTCTACCCTGGCCTTTGTCACCTAGATTATGGTGACACACTTCAAGAAACATTATCAGTGTCACCACAGGGCATGTAATTGCTCATTCTCAGCTCTCAGTGCTAAGAAGGAAACGAACGGGGAGATGTGGTCATTCTACTCTGAACACAGCTGATGTATTTGGCAGCCTACCCAAAGCAGGCGCTGAACAGAACATGCCTGTGTCTGCTGGAGTAAAAGAGAGCCTGAGGTCAGCAGATGCTGTGAACTAGTTGGTAACAAGGACTGAATTACCCAACCGTGAGCTCCTGAGGCTGGCCCTGGGCCAGGCACACTGGAGGCACCTGTAACCCCAGTTCCCACCCAGGGTGGTCTGACCTGAGCTCCTTGCAAGACATACACTGTTTTCCATTTCTGGGCCCACAGTGCCACGATCAACACAAGGTACAAAATAAAATACCTTTGGAGTGAATAAAAGAAGGAGACACAACCCGAAGATTCCAAGAAGAGTCACACATTAACTCCTGAGTACAGCTCACTCTGTACCACTGACTCCATCTTCTTACGCCAAGGGCACTAGAATACCTTGCTTATGCTTGTAAGGGCCATAAGGGAGGAATTTCAGTCTGTTTTGTTCACTCCCGTAAGTATTTGTGGCATGAAGGTCTACCCCTCCAGGTGGTCAGCCCCCAAGGGCAAGGCCCACATCAGTTTTTGCATCATGGATCAAGCTGGCTGGGAAGGGCACCCAGTGAAGGTTCACAGAGGGAACTGAGGACACTCACCGCCAGGAAGCCCAGCCGGCCTCCGCACCGCGTCTGCAGCCCCATGGCGGCGGTGAGGTGGATCTCAACCAGCGTGCTTGGCGGGATCTTCTCCTCGGCACACTCGGCCAGGTTCACAGCGCACAGAGCCATGTGTACATCGGAACAGGCGGATCCCGCAGGAAGCTTGCCTGTGGTGGCAGAAGTGGACAACTAACGCTGACAGATTCCCTCAACCCAAGCTTCTTCCTGCTTTCTTGAGCACAATCAGAGCAACAGCAGAACTGCAGAAGAAAGTATGTGAACTCTGTGACCTGACAGTCCCAGACAGGGTGCCAGGCTCTGCGATGTAGTAGCTGTGTGCTCCTTTATACCTCACAGGTTGTTAGGGACAAAAGAAAATGCACATCAAGCCCCTGGCAAATAGCCCCAGCCCTGTGCACATGGGGGTGGTTATCACTGCAGGTCAATGGACATGACTCAGAGGCGCGCACTGCAACATTTTCCAAAATGGTGTCAACAGCATGGCCACATCCTGCTAATACAGTTTAACGTCACAAGAGAGGAACTAACAGAAAAAAGCTGATGTGAATTTATTTTCATTCAACAAGACCCCACAATATATAAGCACAGACCCTTTTGAGGGAGGGAAGTAACAAAACTGAGTGATGTCGGCCGGACACATGTTGGGTGAGGGGGTGAAGGCCCAGAGAGGCCTCACCATCTGTGAGGGCTGCACAGCTCACCTCTGGTGACCTGAAGTCAGGGGCCAAAGTGCCCTTGCTCAGGAACGGCGGCCCATCGAGCCTCTGAGGCTTTCACACTGCTGCTTGCTTTGGTCCTCACTACAGGGCCGGGAGGTGGCCAGGGCACCCTCCCTCACTCTGCTGATGGGCAGTCCCCTCACTCTGCTGGAGGGCGGAGACTGAGCCTATGGATGGCTCCATGTCATAGGTCCAGAAGGAGGCCCAGCCAGGCCTCCCGCTCCTTGCCCCCCAGCCTCTGGTCTTTTGTCAACCCCCAGATCTCATTCTGCACAGATGTTAGGTGTCAGTTTCCCTCGGAAGCACCACCAAGCTTTCTCCTTTAGTGGGAGGGAGGGCAGGGTGGGGACCATGTTGTAGTCACCTCTGTCCTCTCAGTGCCTTGCTCAGGGCCAGGCCCACACAGTGCCCAGTGAACGGGGGGGAAGGGTGATGTGAACCACCCCAGCTGAAATTCTCCTGAACCTGAAGCAGCCTCCTGATCAGAGACCAGGGATGGAGCTTGTTTACCCTCCACAGACACACTGATGGGACAGGGAAGCAGGGAGATCCGCAGGCAGGGCCCCTCTGCTGGAACTCTACCAAGACCCCACGTGTTCAATCCCCACAGCTGGCCCCAGTGTCTCTTCTCCCATCCGCTCCTCCACCGCTGGGGCCTGGTACTGCCCCACCTCTGATCTCAAGGTCCCTCAGCCTCCAGGGCCTTCTGTCACCTTCTGGTTACATCGTCCCACTGCTGCTTTCTGGTCCTCATCTTACCAGCCTCTTTTCTCAAATCCTCTCTGACTTTGCTCCCCCTATACCAAGCCTCTTGTCTTCTCCTGACCCTCCATCTGCTCCCCCTCAGGCAGCCTCCCCCTGACTGCCTGTCCTTGGCCTGCCCTTTCTGTGAGGGTCTTCTTCTGGATGCCCTCAAGGGGCCCTTTCACCATAAGCCTCTCATCAGCTCCCCTAGTCTTCATTCTCTCCTGCAGGCCAAACCCAGCTCCTTTCCTTGGACTACAGATCCAGCAGGGCCCCCCGCCACTGAATATTTCCCCTCGGTGTCTCACGGGCAAGTGTCCCAAGTGGAACTTCTCACCTCCTCCCTGGAAAACTGCTCTTCCTCCTGTTCTCCTCACCTTTGTTGGTGGTGACACTTGTTCACCCAAACTCTCGAGCAAGAAACCAGGGAACCATCTTACTGGCTCCTTTCCTCACCCTTCACATCCAATGAGTCCCCAGGCCCTGTCGGTCCCACCTTCTGTCTGCCTACCCTCTTGGCACCTGCCTTAGCTCCTACCTGGCCTCCCTGAAGCTAAGTCTCAGTCCTCTCGATCCACTCTGCCTGCCGTCAGGGTGAACCTTCTCAACCTCAGAAGCACGGATCTGATGACGTCCTCTCCACCATGCTGCCTCCATCACTCTCCCCGTGCGCAGCCCACTTGAGGACTACTGACGTCTTAAGAGTCACCCAGGTGGGGCTCCTCCTGCAGAACATCCCTCTGCCTGGAAGGCACATTCGCTTCTGCAGAGCTGGTGAACGCTACTCATCCTTCCATGCCAAGCCAGGACTTTCCAGAAAGCCCTTCCTGAAGCCCTCCCCAACAAGGACCCCTTCCCTCCCAACTGAGACTCAATCCTTCTGCTACCTCTGCCTCGCTGAACTGTAATTCACTTGCTGATCTGTCTGCTTCTCTATTGGAGCAGGAGTTTGTTGAAGGAAATAAACAATCATATTTCATTGAATCTAAGATGCCATCAATTTTAAGTTTCACCATTAATTTAAGTACCACCAAGGGAGAAACACTGCCAACTCAACCATGACATTCATTGTGTAGAAGACACAGCCAAGTGCAGAGATGTTAACATGAAAAAATGTATGTCTTAAATTGACGGACTACAGAAATGAATCATCTTTACAGCCATGGCTGTGGGTGGAAGGTTTGTCTACCCATCCTAAAAGAGCAGTGTAAAGCAGACCTCTTTCAACTGGAGCAGTAAATTAGCGAAGCAAGCCCGGGTGGAGACATGGCACGAGACACTTGGAGGCAACCCAGGCAGTGGTGGCCACCCCTCACCTGTGATGTGCAGCTGGTGCAGCCTGTGATAGGCCAGGGCTGCATCCCGGGCGCTGGTCTTCGCTTCATCCTCGAAGCCTGCCGCGGTGGCCGGGGTGGCCCGCCGATGCTGGAAGACCTTCTTGAGCAGCCAGCGCACCAGACGCAGCTTCTGCAGGCTGTAGCGGATCACGTTCCAGGAGAGGCTGCAGGCCAGGTCCAGGCGGGAGGTGGGCAGGGCCCGGCCCAGCACTGACAGGCAGGTCTGCAGGTTGGCAGCGGCAGCCGCAAAATCCCCCTGGCAAGTGGCAAGAAGGTGTAATATTCGCTTGCCTTGCTGTGGCCTTTTTGTTTTGCTTCAATACAAACTCTTACTTTCTCTTCACCCCTCCAGGTTATCAGACTATAATACATGCTCACTGAAGAAAATCTGGGAAAATGCAGAAAGCTACAAAACGTGAAAAGAAAATCACCTGCAATCTTATCCCTCAGAAAGAAGGACTGCCGACATTTTGATATATTTCCTCCCAGTCTTTTCACTAAATTGGGATTGTTCTGTGTTCTATCTTTGAGCAAATGGCATTCAGAATTTCCCACAGCAGCTTTTATACATTAGCTGTAACATGGACTTAGATGACGAACCGTGTGATCTTTTGGGCTTCCAGGTTCTCAAAGTGTGCTCCCTGGAGACCAGTGGCATCAGCCCCTGGGAGCTTGTTAGAAATGCAAATTCTGAGTGTCTCACCCCTCCCCTCCCCTGACCTACTGAATCAGAACCACAGGGGTCGGGCCCTGCAGGTGATCCTGATGTCTGAAGTTCAAGAGCCATGGTTTTCAGCAAATACACAGCTAAACTGCTCTAACCAAGGATCTGGATGAACAACTCTCTGCCACTGGAGAAGGTCTAATGGAGATACTACTGCCCTGTATTGAAGACCCTTCTCATTATTAGAGGCTACACGGTCTTGAGAAACTGAAGCGAACAATCTTCTCCTTTCCCCTGTCCTGCAGTGGGTGTGCTCCCTGCACATTCCTGCCTGCACCATTACAGAAAAGGGCCTCACTACAAAGGAAAGTGAAGACAATGCTCTGAGAATGACACTCTCTAAAGCAGCGGTGCCGTATTTCCAGCCAGGAGAAGCACCTTTGTTTACAGATTCTGAAGGAGGTGGGTTGCACCCTGCGTCCCCTGGCTCCTTGTCTCCGTCTTTCCCACGAAGGTTGGCTGCTTCCAAGGCTCAGGCTTTGCCTTTTACCTCTTCCAACTCACCAACCCAAGCACTGTCTCCCCAAGCACCATCTCCCAGCAGACGCACATCTTCCAACACACTCTGTCCCGACCTGCCTCAGCCCCCGCAGCCTGCCTCCTGGTCGAGAACTTCTTCCTACCGGGTCCTATTACCGTACTTCCAAGCAACACGGTTAGACAGAGCCCACCATGGCTTCCAGCCTCCCCCATCTTTGAGTCACTGTCATTGTCACTGTCACTTTCCCTCCATATCACATCTGAAATATTTCTTCAGTTCATCTTTTCTTTCAATTCCAGGTCTTTGCCACCTCTCACCCGGTCAATTCTGAGTCCCCTTACTTGCTCCCGTGCGTTTTGTGTTTCCCTCCCCTAACCCACCCTTCACACAGCCATCCAGAATGACATTCGTAAAACACAGACCTGAACCTGCCTCTAGGGTATACACCTTGGGATGCTTTTCTCAGGAACAGGGTCCTGTTTAAGGGGCAGGCCCCCAGCAAGCACATCTATATTCCAGTAGAGGAGACGCAGCCACGGACACAGCTGGCAGTTCCACTGACAGGCTGGTCGGCCAGATTCTGCCTTGTGGGCACCGCAGCCTGCAGGAGGGGCGGGCAGGCCCGCGGCCACCTGCTGCTGCGGGGTGTCCTGGTTCTCGTCCCTCCTGAGACGTGGATGCCAAATCTTCTTGCACTGCTGGGAGGTGCCCCAGAATCCTTCCCATAAACTCTTTTGTTGATTTCAAAAGAAAACTTTCAGCTAATTTTCCTGCTCAAAAACGTTCCTGGTTCTCCAGAGAACTGGGGGGAAAGCCCCAAATCAGTTGCTAGTCAAGCATCTCTCAGCTCAGGCCCGAGCTGCACCACAGCCTTAGCTCTCATCCCCAACATGCCCTCCACTCGACACCCATCAACTTGCCAGTCCCCAAGCAGCCCACCTACTCATGCCCTCCTCTCTGCCTGCAGGGTCCTTCCGGCCCCTGACCACTCTGCTCACGCCCCGGATTCCTTCAGTCAACACTCGTCTCTTCTGCCCCAAACTCTCACAGCACTTCAGCCCTCTCCTGTCACATTACAGAGCCCCTGTGTCCCTGGAACTATTTCCACAGAGGCGCCCTCTCCTCTGCCGCCCCTGGGGTATCTCTATACACGGGGTCTTGGATACAAGTGGCTGAGCTGCGGGCCAAGCCCGGGGGAGGAAGGGGAAAGGCGGCAGCAGAACCCACCCTGGCGAGGTCCAGGTCTGCCTGCTTCCGGTGCCTCCAGAAGGTGACTGAGGAGCGCGAATGTGGCCGGATCACTGGCTCCCCGTGGACCAGCAGTTTCACAAAGACGCTCAGGACGATCACACCATTCACCAGCCACAGGAGCAGCGTTGGCATCATCCAGTCAAACCAGCCCCCAGAACCTAGGGAGGAGCGTCTCCGCTGAGCCCAGGAGGGAGGGCCTCCCAACGCAGCCCTGGGCGACGGCAGGGCACCTGACTGACACAGCCCTGTGACAGCAGCACTGTGATCGCAAAGAGCCTCCTACCTCACTTTCCGAAGAAAGGGCGGACGTGAAGGTGGCTTCATCTAAGTGCTTAGGGTAGAAGTAATACACACACCCTAATCCACACTATAGGCAAATCTGGGATACCACAACCTCCTCCAAACACAACACCCCCAAGCCCCTCTCAGTTACAGCAGTGCAGGATGCTGATTTGTTTTGCTCTTTCTGACTGAGCTTGGGTTTGCCCTGTTACTTCCCAAATGTGACTTATGCCAGTCCCATCAGAAGCAAGCAGGTGGGGGCCCACTACAAAGGCCCTCCAGGACCTGGTGGACAAGCTGAGGGACCACACACAGGGCCCTTCCCCGGCCACAGCAGACCACCCAGCCCGGGGGGGGACGACACAAGGGGCCCTCCACCTACCTGACTCGAGCGACAGCATGCTGCGGCTGGAGCCTGCATGTGGGTGCTGGTCCAAGTCGTGGGCCCCTCCCCACTGCAGCAGGGCAGTCAGGGGGTTAAAGGAGAGGCACAGGAAGGTGAGGACGCACAGCAGGATGCGCGAGCGGTCCACCATGCCCAGCGCTACTGGGGGAGAGTCTGGCTCATCTTTGACCTTCAAAACAGGGAGCCGCGAGGTGAGGATGAATACTGCGTAGGTCTTGGCAGCATTTTACTTGTATATACATCAGAGTCAGACCGTGAAATTTAAATCCAAGACTACCAAGCTGGAGGGGAATAAAGCCAGGCGGGAACTAAGAAGCCCACGACACTCCCACTGCTGCTCAGACACCGGGGCTCTGGCCCTCCTGCCACTGGGAGAACACGTTCTCAAGACCAAAGGTAGATGAGCTTGGCTTTTAAAACACAGCTCATCACTAAAGAGAGCACTGCGTGATTCTGTTCCTGTGTAATTTCACAACAGACAAGCTAATCTAAGGTGACAGAAAGCAGACCAGAAGTTGTCTGAGGCTGGATAGGGCTGTGTGAACTTCCTGCAAAGGTACGTTCATGGCAGATAAAAACGTTCTATATCATTTTTTTAACTAGAAGAGATTCATTTAATGTTATTTTTAATTGAAATATAACTGATCTACAACACTGTGTTGGTTCCAAGTGTATGGCACAGTGACTCGATATTTTTATACACTGCAGATCTCCATGATACATTGAGTCTGTCACCATACAAAGTTCCTACAGAACCACTGACTAGATTCCCCTGTTGTGTATTTCATCCCTGCGACTCATTTATTTTGTAATTGGAAGTCTGTACCTCTTAATTTACCTCACCTGTTTCACTCACCCTCCTGACCCCCTCCTCTCTGGCAGCCACCCATTTGTTCCCCGTATCTGTCTGTTTCTGTTTTGGTGTATTTGTTCGTTTGTTTTTTTTATATTTCACATATAAGTGAAATCATACGTTATTTGTCTTTGTCTGACTCACTTCACTTAGCATAATATGCTCTAGGTCCATCCTGGTTGTTGCAAATAGCAAGATTTCATTCTTTTTTTACGGTTAATATTTCACTGCATATATACACCATATCTTCTTCATCCATTCATGTGTTTATGGGCACTTAGGTTGCTTCCTTATCTTTGCTGTTACAAATAATGCTGCATTGAACCTAGGGGTGTATATATCTCTTCGAGTAAGTGTTTTTGTTTTCTTCAGATAAATACCCAGAGGTGTAATTGCTGGCCTGTATGGTGGTTCTATTTTTAATTTGAGACATCTCCATACTGTTTCCCATAATGGCTGGACCAATTTATATTCCCACGAATAGTGCACTAGGGTTCCCTTTTCTCCACATCCTCACTAACACTTGCTATGTGTTGCCTTTTTGATCAAAGCCATTCTGACAAGTGTGAGGTGGTATCTCTTTGTGGGTCTGATTTGCGTTTCCCTGACTGGTGACACTGAGCATCTTTTCTGTGCTTGTTGGTCATTTGTATGTCTTCTCTGGAAAAATGCCTATTCATGTCCTCTGCCCACTTTTAAACTGTTGTTTGTTTCTCTGATATCAAGTTGTATGAGTTCTTTGCACATCTTGGATATTAATCCCTTATCAGATATGTTGTTTGCAAATATTTTCTTCCATTCAGTAGGCGGCCTTGTTTTGTTAACAGCTTCCTGTGCTATGAAAAAGCTTTCTAGTTTGACGTAGTCCCATTTGTTATTTTTGCTTTTGTTTTCCTTGCCCGAGGAGACATATCCAAAAAAATATTAAGACCGATAACAAAGAACGTACTGCCTATGCTTTCTTCTAGGAATTTAATGGTTTCAAGTCTTAGTCTTCAAGTCATTTTGAGTTTATTTTTGTGTATGGTGTGAGAAAATGGTCCAGCTGATTCTCGTGCGTGTAGCTGTCCCATCTTCCCACTGAAGAAGCTGCCATTTCCTCTTTGCATATTATTGCCTCCTTTGTCATAGGTTAATTGACCATGTAAGTAGGGGTTTATTTCTAGGTTCTCTATTCTGTTCCATTGATCTTTGTGTCTATTTTTGTGCTAGTACCATACTGTTCTGATTACTGTAGTTTGAAATCAGGGAACATGCTACCTCCACCTTTGTTCTTCTTTCTTAAGATTGTTTTGGCTATTTGGGGTCTTTTCTGTTTCCATATAAATTTCAGAATTATTTGCTCTAGTTCTGTGAAAAATGCCATTGGTATTTTGATTGGTATGGTATTGGATGTGCAGACTGCCTTGAGGAGTATGGTCATTTCAAGAATATTAATTCTTCCAGTCCATGAGCACAATATATCTTTCTATCTGTGTCTTCTTCAATTTCTTTCATCAATGTCTTATAGCTTTTTCAAGTACAGGTTTTTTATCTACTTGTTTAGATTTATTCCTTGGTATTTTATTCTTTTTGATGCAACTGTAAATGGGACTGTTTTCTTAAGTTCTCTTTCTGATACTTCGTCATTAGTGTATAGAAAAGTAACAGATTTCTGTACATTAATTTTGTACCCTGCAAATTTACTGAATTTATTTATTAGTTCTAACAGTTTTCTGGTGGTGTCTTTAGGATACTCTATATATAGTCATCAGGTCACCTGCAAACAGTGACACTTCTACTTCTTCTTTTACAATTTGGATTCCTTTTATTTCTTTTTCTTGTCTGACTGCTGTGGCTAGGACTTCCAATTCTAGGCTGAATAGAAGTGGTGAGGGTGGGCATCCTTGTTCCTGATCTTACAAGAAATGCTTTCAGCTTTTTACTCTCTATCTTGATTGTTATGAGAGTTACAAAAATGTATACATTTGTTAAAACTCATCATACTGTATGATACTATAAAATAGGTATATTTTACCACATATAAATTATACCTCAAAGTTGATTAAAGACCATACTTTAGCATGAATCTATCTGCAGGAGCTTGCCTATTCTAAAACCACACATTATTTTGTTTTCTCCCCATTTTACGGAGGGAGAACTGGAGGCAGAGGCCCTGCCTGCCTGGGGAGCCCAGGGAGGGAGGGAGATTGGAACCAGATCTCCCCTGACCCCCAGGGTGTACATCCCACATCCCTCCTTTCCAATATTTTAAAACCATTTGAAAATTCCTTCTGATGATTCAGACACCCAGCTAATTCAATGTCTATGTCATATGGCTTTTTGTTGTCAAACAGAATCACACATAAAATATTTCAAAAACAGAGCTGCCTTAATAAAATTAAGTACATGATACAATAAACGGTCTGATCAAAAACTTACACTAGAAGGGAATTCTGCTTTTGAAGTCAGAAACCGCCAATGTCAAATTACCTTACAAAACCCAGGAGTTTCCACAGGTTCCTAGGAGGGTCATTAGGAGCCTCTCCTAACTAATTTCATTAAAAAACAATTGCCAGGGGCTTCCTTCCCTGATTAAAGGCCCTTGGTAGGAATGTTATCTGTTAGACTGCAAATCATAATCATTTCCCGAAGAGGACCCAGAGGCAGCCTCATCCTAAACCAGCTGATCAGCCTCCCACAGTGGTCTTGCCTGGCTCATTATGGCCAGGGAAGCAATGAGGCGCCGCCAGCAACTGCCGGCTCTCGCGAACACGGCTGTGTGTTCCCGTCCTGGATTTGGCCCTTATTCCTCTCTGATGGGCCCTTTCAGTGAGGACCAGCCAAGCCGGAGGTTGTCTCCCCACAGAGTCAGTTTTCTTTTCCTTTATTCTCTAAGACCTGGCTAATTTCACAAAATTCTTGTTTTTCTCCAGCCCAGGCCCGGACAGCTGGCCTGGACCTCCGCTGTCCCCTCCCCACTATTACCTCGGGGGAGATGGGAGAGAGTCCAGGGTCAGGGGATTTCAAAAGCTCCTTACCTTCGCATCATCTAGTAGAGGGCTTCCTGGCTCAGAGTCGATGGAGTAGGGGGAAAAGCCTGCCTGGGACCCGGAGTCGGAGGCCGGAGGTGACATCAGAAGGACATTCTGGTTGAAGTCATCGATCTTCAGGTCCACATCACTGTCGACCAGGCTGCCCAGGTCAATGCCCTTTAGGAGTTCTGTAAAGAAAACCCCGCCGGCAAGTGGCCTGTATTACAGGCCCCACCGGGGCGGGGTGAGGGATGCACAGCCCCTGCTGCCACTTCACCCCTGCAGGCACTTCACACACGTCAGTGGGCCCTCCCCAGTGCCCAGCACAGGACTTCTCCTATAACCGGAAGCTCTGAAACCCTTTTCTCAATGAGCACACTCACTGTTTTTCTGATTTGCCAGTTTCAACACCATGTTCTCCTGGCGCAGTTTATGATTGACCTGCTGCAAATATTTGATGTAGTCGATGGCCTTCCTCAGAACACCTGACTTGTGCATCTGGGAAGGAAGACAGGTGAAAAACACAGTGGCACCAGACCACCCTGCACAGTGAGGAGAGCAGAAGCCCAGAGCTCAGGTTCTGGAATAAGAGGTGCTGGGTTCAGATGTTGACTCTCCCACTAAATAGCCATACAAAAGTCACTCAACATCTCTGAAGTCACTTTCCTCCTTCATGAAACAGGGATAATGATAGTACATGAGTCACAGGCTTGCCATGAGGGTTAACGTGTAAAGAGCTTAGCCTCTGGCCCAGTGCACAGTAACAGTGAATACTAGGTATTATTCCTACTTCCTGTGATAATCCTAGCATCAAAACAAACTTTAAGGAAAACAAATGGCAAACAAAAAACCAGAGCATTGTTGGATGGTTATCTTATGTAAAGGTATATCAGCACCTTTCAGATTTAAATAGGCTACAAGGCAAATTAGAATTTCTTTCAATACAGAGGTAAAGATAAACAGATAACAGATGTAAAAAATCCCCTATGTGCCAAAGCCAAAAGATACATTCATTGAAACACCAAAAATACATGAAAAACCAATTTCCTCTATTTGCTCTTGGTCAAAGACTCAATCTCCACTTTTTCTCCTCCCTAAAAGGTTAAAATATCATTAGCCATCCCTGAATACAATTAAACATTTGCCAAAAAAGTCCTTGGTCACCATAACTGCAAAGCAGAGTCAAAGGTCCAGGCAGGCCACTCCTTGCCAACTCCCAGCAGTTAATATTTTATAATCTTGGAATTTCAAAACACCAAGATGCTTTAATAAGAAAGCACCTCTAACTATTCTTGCCTTCACTCAGCTTGGTCCTGGATCTTCCTAAACTCCTGCAGCAAAGACAGAGGGGAGATGACGGGGCAGGAAACACCATTCTGTGTGGTGCCTACCTTGGCATCTGTTCCCATGACCAGGTCCTTCAACTCGATGATTTTGTCATTGATGGAGGAACGATACCGCTTCTCAATGATGTTGTGTGTCGTCCGCCTTTCTCCTTCTTTGGGGGGCTCGAGCTGCTTGACTCCCCCGGGTACTTGCTTAATGGGCACCTTCTCTTGCCCCATCATCACAGGCATCGTGGTCAGAATGGTCCCACTGCTGCCCACCAGGGTCTAGAACAGACGCAGGGCAGAACGACCACTTGGTCAGCCTGAGTAAAGCAACCTCACAACGTGAACCTGCTGGCCCTGGCCATGTGGTGTCACCTGAAAACTGTGCGGTCTGACACGCTTCCTAGGTTAATGAAGTCCAGAAGCCTGAGGAGCTACGGTACTTCAGGAACTAGGCCCCTTCCAGAATCACTGTTGATTAATCCTGTGCCACAACAGCATTAATGTGGACAATACGCTAACCTTGATGCAGCGATGCCAGAAGCATGTCGAATGATTTCTGCTTTGCTGTCAAACCCTTAACCACCTCCGAGCCGGCACACAGTGCACCCTGTCACTCTGGTCCCAGGGAAAACTCTCTCCTGGTGCATGATACATTTTTTTCCTCTCACATGATGGTGAAGTAACTTACTGCATTTCCTTTGGCCATCAAGAAGCTCCAGGGCAGAACTGACCATCAGAGCCATTTTATTAAATAAACAGACCAACTACAGAGGCTTTCCCCCTGCCTTCCTCTCAAATCTGCTTTCCTTTCTTTTTCTCTTTTTCTCTTTCTACTAATTTTAGTTTTATTTTTATTTTCTTCAATAAGTAGCCTCAATATCCAAATGGCTAATGAATAAGCTTCTCAACTTCATTAGTCATCAAGAAATAATTCACACATAGTAAAAAGCACATGTTTTAAGTGTACGGCTTGATGGAATCGTTACGTACGTATACTGTGTGTAACCAAGATAACCCAGACGAAGACACAGACCATGTCTACCCCCTTAGAAAGTCCCCTTGTGCCCCTCCCCGCTCTTTGTAATCACTGCTCTGACTTCTGTCACCGTCTTCTTGAACTTCGTAGGAATGACATCACTGGCATGAGCTCTTTTGAGACAGGCATCTTTTGCTCAACATACTATTTTTGCGGTTCATACAGTTGTATGTAGCAATAGTTCTTTTTGGATGGATATTTGGGTTGTTTCCAGTTCTTGGCTTTAATGAACAATGCTTGCTTTTGAATTTTGATCCTTTTTTCCACCAGACTCTCTTGCCACAAGATGCTGACAGTGGCTGAGATCCTACAACTGAAGTATGGGTGCCTTCCATGTCCCCACCTTGGAGCCCCTCCCTGCCTGGGGGGCCGAGGGTCCTTCAGAAGCTAACCCTCCATCAGCAGAACCCAAGAGGCAGATGGTCCTGTGTGAAGCTGCTGCCCAGAAGCTGGGGCTCCTCTGCTGCTCCCCTCTTCCCCTCACAAACCCGCATTCTCCCATATAACAGCACATCAGAGCTGGTAATTCTCAAGGGGAAAAAACTAAGAAGGGGTGATTTTGTAATTTGACTGACACATTGCATAGAGCTTTCGTGTCTATTCAGCGTCTGGAAGCTCTGTTAATGTCTGAGGCCGAATATCCCCAAGAAAGGAGGAGGAGGTTGGGGCGCGGGAAGCAGCTCCTACCGGTACTTGAAGGGCGGCTGTCTGGATGGGGGTGGTGAGGGCAGTGAGGGCTGGGTTCTGGACTGCAGCCATGACAGGGCTGCCATCTGTCTTCAGTGTGGTCAAAACAAGGGAATCTGTCTTGATGATCTGAGGCTGGACCAGGACCTGGATAGAAAAGGAAGAATGGGAAAAGGAAGGTAGCATTATTTTCTATTTTGCATTACTTCTAACTGCATAGACCCTTCAAGAAAGAATTACAAAAGATTCATCAAACTGAGAATATAGCATAATTACTGGGTTGAGGGGGACAAAGAGTACAGCTAAAGGGGGCTCTGGGTTGTAAGGTTGAAAGGCTTGGAGCAGAGCAGTGCCAGTGGCCTAGCAGGGGCCAAGCAGGCATGGCTTGGGGTGGAGGGCGGAGGGGAGAGAGATCTGATTTTGGACAAACTTAGGAATGCCAGGAATATGGCTGAGAAGCAAAAATGATAAACCTGTCTTTTTTTTTTTAAAGATAAATTACTTCATTAGTTAGAAATACAGCCCACTACAATACATGATTTTAAAACATTTTGGTACATTTCCTTCCAGTTTTATACCCATTATATGTGTAAATGAGCCAATACACTGGCATTTACTGAGTTAATGTGAGTGCCAGTGTCCCTCTACAGATGTGATTTCTGCCAGGTGTCTATACGCAATGCCTCGTAAGGTCCAGGCACCCTACCTGCCCTACAAGCTGCTCCCTTACACCCCGCTGGTCCTTCTTAGTATGCAGACATCTCCAACCAAAAACCAGCCAACAGCCCCAACCAGAGCCTCCCTGAATCCTTGTCGGCCACCTACCGGGACCTGCTGCACCTGGGGCGCGGCAACTGTCTGCACCGTGGCCGGGGCGAGCGTCTGCAGTGTGCCATTGGCCGTCTGCGTCAGCACCCGCTGGGCCTGCACCGTCTGCACCTGCTGCTGGATGGTGACCGGCTGCACCTGGGAGGATGTCACTAGGCTTTGGACCTGAGGCTGAAGGACTTGGGAGAAGAGGAGAAAAAAAGTCACGTGGATGAGGAATGCCTTCTGTCACTGTAGCTGGAGCAATAACCAAGGATGGAGTGCCTCATAACGATCCCAGCCCCCCATCTGCTGCTGCAGAAGACGTGCACGGCCATTTACAAGCTAGGCTGGATGACAAGAGCATCCCATAAGGGCTGCATCAACTTCTGAGGGGACAAGTACAAATTATTTTAATACTCTGGGTGCTGGGGTGGAGGTGAGGGAAGCTAATCAGCAAATGACTACAACCAGCAAGGGAGTTAATGGAGGGCAGAACAAACAACACCCTGGGGCTTCATCTCCTCCCATGAAGCCAATGGAATGTGTACTTTGAGATGACTGTCTCAGCTTTTTGCTGTCACCTCCCCCAGCCCCTGAACACTTGAAGCCCACTGAAGTACCATCAGATCCTCTGAAATTAGTAGAGCAATACTGATCCCACCCAAGGCTCCCCATAGTCAGAGGGAAATCTGATGAAAAGGTGCCGGGACACGGCACAACACAGAAAGTCCCTCATTCACTCAGCCCTCACCGAGGGTCTGCTGTGAGGCCTGCTACTCGGAGACTTGGCACCTGTGTTAAAAGGCGCCTTCTTTTCCATAGTGGATGCTCAGGAGGTGTTTGCTGGATGAACAGTTCTCAACCTACACATGCTGAGATCTGCCTGGTGCCTGGATAAGTTTCAAGACTAATTTTATTCAAGTTTCCACCTCTAGTTACCAGGACAGCCCTGTGTCCACTGTGCTTGTTGGATTCTTTGACCAAGTGTTCTTGAAGCAGCCACAACAGATATGAAGGTAATGTGTTAAGGCTGAATGTGAACGGTTCCTACACCACCGAACTTACGGCCAGGTGCTGAAACCTGCTTCATACAGGACCAGATGGATAGATTCTGTCATCCCCAAAGAGGACAGAACTATTTACAGTCTACCTTGGAAGTGTCTGCAAATTGGCGCATAAACTTTTGAACTAACCAATCACTATCAGATCTGAGTTCTGAGTCACCTTGAAAGCTGGTAGCAGCATTCTGGTATATCAAAGGCTGCTGGATGATCCTCGTCTGGGGGGCGGTGCTGAACGTCGGGGTGATCATTACTGTCTGCTGCTGCAGCTGAGCCTGGGGCTGGGGCTGCGGCTGCGGCTGGGGGCGGGGCTGAAGAACGGGAGTCGCCCTTGGTGGAGTGGGAACCGTGGTCGGGGGGACCTTGACTTGTAGGGCTGGGGTCGGGGGGGTGGCGGCCGAGGGAGAGAAGGAAGGTAAGGGGGCTTGGCTGAAGGGTCGCTGCACTGAGGGGTCCCCAGCTCCAGCTCCGGCTCCACCACCACTGCTCCCGCCATTGCTGCTGCCGCTGGTGCCACCACCGCTGCCGCCACCAGGGAAGGAGTTGCACAGCTGCTCTGAGAACAAGTCGGGGAACTCTCCCACTTGATTGCTGACAAACTGCAGCATCTCTGTGAACACATGGAAAGGGTAATTTTAACTGCCATCCAAAATATCTATTAACTTTCAAATTTGCCTAAGAAACTGAGGCATGAAAATCCAATGGTTTTTCCAAGACCACAGCAGAAATGGGTCACCTCTCTTCTCGTGCAGGGAATCAACTGGGCCAAGAAGTCTAACCATGTAAGAGTGTGACAGAACTTCATCTGTCTGATGTTCTTCTCTCCCTCCACCTCCAAGCCACCTTTCTACCCACCTTCCTGATGGTCTGTATCAGACCTAACAGGAGCTACCTCTGTGCTACGTGAGTGTTGCTTTTGGAGAGGACTGTTGGTCCCATTCTACAGTTGGGGACCTGGGGCAGAAAGTGGGTAGTCGCTGCCCTGAGTCTTGGGAGCTCTGTAGCCTTGCACTGTGAGGCCACCTCCAGTCTCAGTGCTGTTCCCGGTAGCAGAGCAGGAGTCACGTGGGTCTGGCTGCAAAGCTGTGCCAGACCCTAACTCTCCTCGCCATGGGCAGCCTTCCCTCCTCACCACAGGCAGGTTCTGGGCCTTCTCTTCAAGACGAGCATATCCCTGGGCACTGTTGGTGCCCTCAGGAGCACTCAGGGATGACAAAGTTGATGACCTCGGAATCATGGAACTTTCAGGGTGGAATGAATGGAAAGATCACATGTGAAGTCCAGGACAGGGAAATCACTTGGCCAAAGTCACACAGCACCTCAGGGCACAGCGGGATCAGAAACAGTTCTCTGAACTGCAGCTTCACGGCCTTCTGTTGAACCTCAGTGCATTCACTGTCAGAGGTCAAGGCAGAACAACCTGGGCCCTGGACTCCCCTGGCTGTGCCCCCTCCCTTTGGGCAAGAAGTCTCTGGGGCCAAAGGGATGTGTCCACCTGGAGGCCATGTTCCCTTCCAGATCATGCTCCAAGTACCTGTCCAAAGGCCTTCAAGCCTACTTCCAGGGCCTCTTCCCCTGATTCATCCTCCCAAAGATTTACTGCACCTAATCCACAATGAACAACTCACTTCTCATGCCCTCTTCCTCCCCAGAGGGCTGGTCCCCATAAGGAGTCTGGGGCCTCAACTCTGTCCCAGGTAATTTTACAATTCTCTACCCTGTCCACATTCTCTCCCCCTTTCCTCTCCAATAAACTCCCAAGAAGCTACTGCTTGTTCCTAAACTGTGGCATGCTCCTCTCAGAACACTGAAGGCCACAGGATGCTCTGATTTGGTCACCAAAAAGAAAAAAAACAAACAAAACCCCCAAACACTATCTCCATTCATTCTCCAAGCCTCTACCAGCAAGTCATTCCTACATCTCCAGCATCATGAGGGGTGGGGGGGTGGGGGCAATCTGGGATATGAAGTCTTACATTAGGCAAGCAGAAAGCTAGTGCTTTCTGCAGGATAACCAGAGCTTAGCAGCTCAGCACGTTCAGTGTTTAGTCAGTTCAACGTACCGGCAAAACAGCATCTCACTAGATTAAATGACTATACAGTGGCATTACTTACCAACACCTCGACACTCTGCTCTGTCCTCACTCAGTCTGTTGTGTGTGGGAGGGAGAAATGGGCAGAATGCCACAGATATTGTAACTCGTACCAACCAATTCCAATTTCTTGTGCATGATTAAACTAAGAGCTATCCTCAAACTCAGCACAAAATTTAAACAAAACAAAATTTAGTGCTGACACATTCCAAGAACAACACAAGATTATAAAACACTTTAAGAAAGTGATTAAGAGAAACCCAATAATTTGTCGAGCTTTCCAGAACTCCCATAAAATCCCGACTCTGGGGAATCAACAACAGAGAACTGCTTTGTGAGCCAAAAGAACATTACTCCCTGGTTGATTGTTCTAATCCATGGAAAGCAAAGAAGAGCAAAAGACAAAAGAGACCTGGTAGATGGACAAAGGCTTTGGCACAATGTGGGTCTCAAAGGGCCCATCTGACCAGATGTGTGAAGGCTTGCAAGTCACTTCTCTTTACACCCAGGTTCTCACAAGTGGCTGCCCTGAAAAGACTCACTTGGCTTCTTTGTTGTGAGGATTAATAAGATAATTCACGCAAAGCGCTTGGTGAGGGGCCGACCCTCAAAAAGGTCCCTCTTAGCGGTGCTTCTAGGGCATCCCTACACGGGCACTTGGCTCCACTTGTCTGTCAAGTGCTCTCCAAAACCTTTTGTGGGGGAAGATATGGGCTGGCTGGTGAAGTAGCCTGAAGAGGTCACGAAGCAGGTTAAGTGTGTTGTATGTAGGCAGATGGATTGCGACTGCTTAAGTTAAAAAAAAATCCTTTTCAACCCACACATGATGAGCTCCAGTGGTGCTATCTCCAGCCACGCAGATGGCACCGGGCTGAGCGGCTCGGAGGGGCTGTTAAGACTGAGCATTTGAAGGAAGAAGTAAGGAAGAGGTTCTAGGAGCCACAGCTCCAGCAGAGCGCACAGAGCCCTGGGTCCCCATCTGGCCCGCAGTGACAAGGTGTGCAGAGGCCTGCTGAACAGAGGCGCGGGAGGCCGCCCCAGGCGCGGTTCCGCTCCGCACATGCCAGCTCTACCCCGTGGGAACCCTAGTGTGTCTGTGCCTCCCCCGCTCTGATTGCTCAGCGCTGTGATCACACAGGCTCTCATCTCTGCAGACAGCCAGGAAGCCTGGAAAAGGGAGGCCTGGGAGGAGGCATAGTCTTTATGGAGCTTTGAAAATGAAGTTCTGGTTCCTGCGTGATGAGCGGCGGCCCTCAGAGCGCAAGGCCAGACACAGGCCTCCTTGGAGCTGGGCTGGCAGCCCCAGGCCTGCAGACCCCAGCTCACCTGGGAGGGGTGCCCCTGTCAGTTACCACCCCACCCCTCCCACCCCTCCTACCCCTCCTATCCCCCTCCAGCCACACTCCTGTGCTTAGCTGATTCTTAAACTAAGGCTGGGACAAAGAAAATAAATCAGGGTCTTTAAAAGCAGGTAACCAAAATTAGAGGCTCTGGCCCCTGTCACCTGTGCCTGACAGTCCCAAGCTTCATCCAGAGACCCCAAGTTCACATGCACTTTACAGAGCTTATGACCTGGAAATAACACAAGTCACTGTCTGGCTCAGTCTACTGGCATCTACTTGAGAATGAGGCAATTTGAAATCTGGTCAGATTAATTATGGTCAGGAATAAAGAATCTGAAGCCCCAGTTGGGGTAACATTGCCTCCAAACTGTAGTCAAAAACTCTTTCTTGGGTGTTTGTTACATATAGCCCTGTTAGGTGCTAGAAGAACTATTTCACAAAGGTCATTTATTCTTACATTTTCTATTTATTATGGACCTTGTGTTAGACAATGTTTTGAAATATTTTCTTTTTTAAATCATAAAAGTAACATTCACTACAGAGAAATCTAGAAAAAAGTTATATGAAAAAACAAAAAATAAAAACCATCCAGCAATTCCACAGTCCTGAGACCTCTCCTGTCAATGTTCTGATGTGCGTCTTTACAGACTTCTTCTACCTGGCTTGCTGCAAACACAAGCTTGCACATGTATGCAAATTGTTTTACCAAAATGGGATCATGCTGAAGATACTATCCTGTCTTTGCTCCCTTTGCTTAATAAAACATGAAGAGTATCTAGGGTCAACCATCATGGATATAACATCACTCTTTTGGGGAGTCCCACGTGTTACACTATGTTGTACTGTGTCGTAATAATGCACTAGAACTTAACCACTTGGTGATGGTGGGTAAGTGTTTTCAACTCGTCAGCATTATTAACAACTCTGACAAAAATCTTGTACAAGAATCTTTTCCCACTTACCTGATTACTTTCTTAGGATAAATTTCTAGAAATTAGGTGGCTGGGTCAAAGGACAGGTATGTGTATTTTGGAAAGGTTGTAACAATCTATGCTCCTGCCAGTGTTCCCCCACATTTATTCCTGTCCATTTGATGGTAGGAAAAAATGACTTCTAATTGTTCTGACTTACATGAGTGAGTAGTAAATGAGGTGGAACACCACCCCTCCCCATTTTATTGGCCATTTGTATTCCTTCTTTGTAAACTGCCTGCTTTTGACCTTTGTTCATTTTTCTATTGGGCATTGTCTCTTTTTACTGATTTGAAAAACTTTCATATATTATGGATACTTGCTCTTTCTTATATATTTGCAAATATTTGCCCCACTTTTTTTGTTGTTGTTCAGGAAAAAGAATGACATAATCATTGTGAATTACCCTGTCCTTGCCTTGTAACTTGGGGAAAGTTTTACCTCTCTGAGCCAGTTTTCTAATCTATAAAATGCGGCTATCAATCATACCTAACTTGTCATGTTCTTGAGAGATAATTCACATAGAATCTACGGCATGGTGCAAGGCACTCGTATTAGCTAGTACATGTTTTATATAGTGGGTTTTACAAGTTAGTTTTGCTTTGATTTTTTTTTTAATTCAAATTTGTTCCAATACATTGGACATATCAGGGAACAATATGCACATAACATGAATTTTGTGCTTATTTATGTGTGAAAGAAACACTAAAAAATGCAGAAAACCCTACCCAGCTCAAATGAGCCACACAGGAAAACAAAACAAAAAAATGCACACACCTCAAACATCCACCAGCTCCGTCAGGTCACGTGCATGTGTTATGAATTATAACCACATCTGGAATCTGAAATTCCCATCTGACTTCAGATAACCCTCCTTCCATCACTTCACAGTAACTGACAAGCCGAATCCTTCCCATGCCCACTTCCACAAGCAAACCTCAGATCTTTTACAAGGTAGGGTGCTATATTTATTATAGAATTTATGTATTACTTAGCCACTTAACATCTGCAAAACTATGCTATTTTTAGGTTTCTATCTGACATTTACTTTTAGAGTTTAATTTTTATTATAATTATTTTTATTGGGGTATAGTTGATTTACAATATATTAGTTTCAGGTGTACAATTAGTAATTCAAAATTTTTATAGATTATACTCCATTTAAAGTTATTAAGTATCAGTTATATTCCCTGTGCTGTACAATGTATCTTTGTAGCTTATTTATTGTACACATGGTAGTCTGTACGTCCCTATCTTTTTTCAGAATATCTATTTATTTTTTCTCTTGTCTTTTTTTCTCTTATCTGTGAAGTTTTTGAGCGTTGTGACCCTAACCCCATTTTCCCCATAAGCCCTGTGGTTTTTATTGCATAATTTTGCACAGGGCAGTGATTTTTAGGAATGTGTATGTTGCATAATTTTAATACTGCGTAGTAAAATTACATGGTTTCCGTTCCTCATCCACAAGATTATAAGAATGCTGACCTAAACATTCTTCACTTACTTTTGTTCATTTCATCTTTGACATTAGATCTGCCCAACAAACATAAGAACACAGAAGCATGGTGTGTAATGTGTACAGATCGTTGGGAATGAGATGGACCACAACGAGTCAGGGGGAGGGGAGTAAACACAAAGTCTAGTCCTCAAAAAGTATCCTTCTTGAGCAACAACTATTCTGCTTTCAAGATGATGATTCTATCTTCCCTCCTAGGATATTTCTTTCTAATAATTAAAAAAAAATCTTAAAATTAAAAAAAAATCAAAAGTAGACTTGTATGAAACTTAACGATCAATGGTGAGACAACTTTCCACTTTTCCACCATTTTGCTATTTGTGATCATCACTGCTTTCTCAGCATTTAAAAGTTATTACCATTCAAGTCACCAGAGGAGACGTTAAGGAGCTGGGCTGTCAACCACACCCTTCAACATAGAAACCCTGGAATGAAAGCAATAACATAAGGCACAAAAGGGACAGTTGTAACACTGGTGCCTAAAATCGCTCCACTCAAATACCAGCAGGCTCCTTCATTTGGTAAGAAGCTCAGAGCACATGGACAGCATTATGTACTTTGAGGAGATTCTGGGTCACCGTCCTGGGGAAAGGGAGTCTGGAGGAGGTGCCAAAATGACACAGTATGGCAAACTAGTGACTCAGGCATCCTATATTTTAAGCAAGGGATGAGTGAACTCTTTTTACTAGCAAAGAAACCACAAAGGAAAACTGGGTGGGGAGGTGGGAATTCTCAAATGCTTGTGTTTCATAACACATACAAATGTGTCATATATTCCTTTGCACATATCAAGTATTACATAATAAAATAAAACATTTGAAAATTAAGAGAAAAACAAAACACACAGGAAAGCCAAGTCATTCTCAAATGGTCTCTAGTCTGCTTGGTCGGGCTCTCTCCCCACCTGCCCAGGTTGGGTATCAGAGGCAGCCCCAGAGGGCCCCAGATCAGCTGGCCAGTCCTGGCTTCGTTACCCGAAAACTGGGTTCACTTTTTGTTGGGTGTCCAGCCACAAGATACAACCAAGCCAGAGTAGGATACAGAAGGATTTATTATTACTTGCAGCAAGTAAGGATCTTTCCCAAAGTAATCTCTTCCTGAACAGCAAAATTTGGGGAGTTTTAAGCTAAAGGTACGTGCCTATTCATGAGGGGGCTTGAGCAGAGGAGAATTCAGCATAGAACTGGGGCAAGGGTCCTTAGTTCCAGCAGAACTCGAAGATCTACTATTATGTATATCCCTTGAGGAGGCACTAGGGCTCTGCTTTATCACTGCAATACTGTTTGCCTTTTCTCTGTACTTGCATTCCTCTGTTCCCTCAAGATCATTAATTACTAAGACCTGATCAAGGGCAAGCATTGCAGTCAGGCTTAGATCACAAAATGGCTTAGGCCAAAATGGCTTCTCATGTCAAGAAGGCCACTCCTGGTTCTATTTCTTAGGGACCCCCTGACTTATCTGCTTACAGCTTCTCTGATCCAACACGCAGGGGACCTGAGCCAGCTCTTGTGTTGCAATCAGGAGAGTGATCTTCAGCACTACCTTCAATTGCTCATTCTTCCGCTTCCCTCTGCCATGAGTTCACTATGAATTTCTGGCAGGTCTCCTTCCAGTATCACAGTTAACTCTTTGCTCTACGTCCACACCCTGCCTTGATTTCAACTGCAGCCTCCAACCCAGTGACAATCGTCTTCTTTGAGTACCTTGTTGGTCTAACAGACTTTCAAAGCAAATCAAATTTCTTAAACACCAGCTTCATAGTTTCCTACCAATTGCTCCCTCCTACTCCAAGGGATTTCACTTCTCACTCACCTTAGCTCATCATCCACCCGGAAAAGTACCCACCACCTGCCTTTGGGGGTGGGGAAGGTGATCTTGCCTCACCCTTTCTGCTCGTTACCACCCTCTTCCTTAATTGCACAATTCCATTTCAAAACGACTTATAATTACTTTCACCAAGGACTCTTTTCCACCTCAGATCCAGCCATCTTTTAGCTCTTGAACCCAACTGTGATAATTATTTGCTAAAAAAAAAAACCCAAAATTTGAAAATAAGGAGTAAAAAGTACTGTGTCTCTTTAAAGTCATACCAGAGCACTCTCTAACTTGCCTACCTCAAGGTCATCTGATGCTCTACGGAAACATAAACTTATTTGACTTCATATTTACTACGGATTAGTGCACATTCTATAAAATTTGATGTTCATCTGTAGAAAATTAACAAGTTGCAAATGATTTCTGTCTGGTGAAAAAGATAATTTGAAAGCTTTGTTTTTATTGCCCTGTAGGACATTAACCAGTTATGCATCTAAATTTGCAATGTTATTCCTTTTCTACCACGTAAGTATCAGTTTCTTGCACCCTCCTTGGATCTAGCTTTGTTATCCTGCTGGTTTTCTCAATAATGTTAATAAATCTTTGACATGTGCTAATGATATATTAATATAAAAGTATGTTTTTAACTTTAAAATTTTTTATTTTGCCACATTACATACAGTAAGATTTTTTTTTAATGCTTTTCTTATATCTTGTGTTCTACAAGTGCATAGACAAAATCTTCCACTCCCAGGTACCACAACAGGCATAAAGCACTCTGGCTGTTAGAAAAACTGGCATCGATTCACTGAGATGCCCTCAAATGCAACTTTCATGCAATCTATGGAAACATGCTTTCTGAACCAAAACTGGAAGGGACACCACTTCACTATGGGACAAATATTTTCAAAAGTTGGGTTATCCTGGAAAATCTAGACAAATCTATGCAATTTCTACAGAGCTTCCACTTTTGGTGAAGCAGGTAAGTAAATGCAAAAGGTTTTAAATGTGTTGAACATCCACTGTGTGCCAGCCCACAGAGATGACAAAACACCCCTTCACCTCAAGAAGTTAGTGAAAGTGACACAATATGGCTGTGGTGATTGTCACAGCAGACAAGGAGGACACAGGGGACCTCCTCTGTGACTCCAGCAGGTCAAGCACCTTCCTGATGAAGCTGGACTGAAGGCTGATCAGGATGCAAGGTGCATTCCAGGCCCAGGGAATCTCTTAAGCCAAGGCTTGGAGGCCTGGAGCTGCATGGCAGGTGGCTGAAGCAAATGGGTCACTGGAGGCCACCAGGCGAGCACGTAGTCAGAACAAAATCACAAGTTCTGCAGCTCATGGTAATGAACTTGGTCTTTCTCCTTTAAAGAAGGAAAAGCCATAGAAAGTTGTCCAGCTATAGGATGGGGAGCCCCGCAGCTCAGCAGTTGCTCACCCTAGTTTGTACAGGGGGCTGCTGGCCTCCCCCAAGGGTCCCAAACATCATGAGCTCATTAAGAATCATTCTGAGCATATAAAAACAAACAACCCAATCAAATTGGACAAAAAACTTAAATAGACCTTTCTTCAAGGAAGACATACAGATGGCCAATAGGCACATGAAAAGATGCTCAACATCACTTACCATTACCAGAGAAATGCAAATCAAAACTACAATGAGGTACCTCACACCAGTCAGAATGGCCATCATTAAAAAATCCACAAATGATAAATGCTGGAGAGGGTGTGGAGAAAAGGGAACCCTTCTACACTGTTGGGAATGTAATTTGGTGCAGCCACTATGGAAAACAGTATGGAGGTTCCTTAAAAAACTAAAGATAGAGTTACTGTATAATCTAGCAACACCACTCCTGGGCATATATCTGGAGGGAACTATAATTTGAAAAGATACATGCACCCCTATGTTCATAGCAGCACTATATACAATAGCCAAGACATGGAGCAACCTAAATGTCCACCGAGATGACTGGATAAAGAAGATGTAGGGTGTGTGTGTGTGTGTGTATACATGTATACACACATACCATGGAATACTACTCAGCCATAAAAAAGAATGAAATAATGCCATTTACAGCAACATGGATGGACCTAGAGATTAAGTGAAGTCAAATTAAGGTAAATATCATATGATATCACTTATATGTAGAATCTAAAAAAATTATACAAATGAACATATTTGCAAACTAGAAATAGACTCACATAGACATAGAAAACAAACTTATGGTTACCAAAGGGGAAAGGAGGGAAGGATAAATTAGGAGTTTGGGATTAACATATATACACTACTATATATAAAACGGATAAACAACAAGGACCTACTGTATAGCACAGGAAACTATATTCAACATCTTGTAATAACGTATAATGGAAAAGAATCTGAAAAAGAATATATATATATATGCATTTATAACTAAATCACTTTGCTATATACCTGAAACTAACAACACTGTAAATCAACTATACTTCAATTTAAAAAAAAGAAATCATTCCAAGCAAAAACTTAGGGCTAAATTCTGACTTGAGAGAACATCAAAATAGCTGAAACAAAAACTTCTTCAACTGATGAAGAGATTCTTCTGAAAACTGATTACAGAAAAGTCCTGGTTATGTATGAGACTCTAAAAAATCATCAACACTAGGAAACAGGCCATCTCTTAGGGACTGTGTGAGGGAAGTGTGGCGAAGAATCATATTAAAGGAGAAAAGCAGAATCTCAAAAAGTTACACCAAGAACTAACTGGAAGGCCAAACAGAATGAGGATTCTCAACTTAAAATTAAAAAAAAAAAAAAAGAGAGAACTGGCTGTGGAACCAGCAAGGCCAGGCTGTGAATCTAGTAACATAATTGCTGTGTTGCCTTTGGAAAGTTAATTAATCTCACTGAGACTCAGATTTTTTACTTATAAATACGGGAATAATCCAAACTCTGATGGACATATATTAATATATAGGAATATGTCCAGCACATAATAAAATGTATTTGATATTTGATTCTTTCATAGTTTTTTTTTTAACATAACTTGAAAAAGAGATCTCTCCAGGTTGGATTCCAATTTAACCTTTGAACAGAAGCCAACAGTCATACTATTGATGTTTAAAAGCAAAAACAGCTCAGTGACAAAGCTAATAAACGTATTTTCTAATTAGAAATCATATTTATATTTTATTTAAATGTACAGAGATGGTTATGACTGAAATTAAATCCATTTCATATTGATTCTATGCGGACAACATAATGGTAACTACTAACACCTACTTAGTACTTTACATAAGCCCAGGCTAGTATTATTATCCTACTTTATAAGAGAGGAAAATACGGTTCAGAAAATTACTTGCCCAAGCCCCCCACATAAGCTACAAAGTGGCTGAGCTGAGATTTGAATTTATATCTGTATTTAGTTTCTGAGTCTCTCCTCCATGCACACTATTTCCCCTACAAAACAAACACTGCTTGGATTTTACATTTACTCTCATCACAACTTGGAGGAAAGATGCAAGACAGATCTCCAGTGACAGAAAAGTGAGGAGAACCTAGGTGTGTGTGGAGGGGGCACTTACGTAATCCATCTCATTACCTCCGATATTAAGTTCAATGCTAATGGAAGAAGATTCATCTCAGGGTAACATGCATGAAACTCACTCATGGGGGAGTAGGGGAGAGAGATTTTTGCCTGGCTGTATTTCACAAGTATAACTTCCTCTCAAATTATTAAATTATTCTCCAAATGAGAACTTGTGCCTTGAAAAGATGCTCCTTTCTAAAACAGCATCTCTCTTTTTTCAAGTAAAGACAAACCAAAACAGACACATCCCTTAGGACGTGCATTCAACAAACAGCCGAGCCTACTGTGTGCCAGATACAGAACTGAACACCTTCAAAAGGCACATGTTCTGGCAGAGAAACCCTGTGCAAACACCTGCCAGGGCCAGGTGCTGAATGTTAGGATGAAAAAAGGTGCACGATGCAAGAGGAACTTGTTGGAATATGTTGCTTAAAAAGCTTTTGTTGTTGATTTTTACTGCAATTTCTCTCAAGTGTGTGTATGAGTATATGTGTGTATATAGACAGAATTTAAATGTGATTTTTTTTAAGCTGGAAAAGAGCTCATTAGCGTTGTCACCCATTGTTTCTGCTTTTAATACCTTGTTAGCACATCCACACTTCAGGTACACAGCTCGAATCACCCTGTGAGTGCTAATTCAAGCACTCTTTTGAATGAGTTAATATGTGCACAGCACTTAGAACAATGCCTGGCACAGAAGTGCTTTAAAGTGGTGGCGGTGGTGACTGTTACACAGGAAGAAACAAGTCCAAGTCCAAAGAGGGGGTGACCTGCACGCAGTCTTAGGCAGGTGAGTCCGTGAGCAGCAGACTGAGGTAGGAGTCCCCTCCACCCCCACCCTGGCCCCGTGCTCTTTTCGAAGCACCCTGCTCCAGAAGTCACCCCAACAACCACACTGGGGGGGCTTCCTCACCTCACAGTGACTGAGCTCTAGAACGCTGCCACACCTAGAGCCCCACCCCACATCCACCCTGCACTCCAGCTGGAACTCAGACCTCCAGTCCTTACCCAATACTAAAGTAGAGGAACCAGATCTGTTGTCACCCCCATGTTTAGAAGGCTGTCCATCTTACTCTATTTATTACTTTGAAATGCTTGCTCTTAGAAAGAGGTCAAGAATAGACTTTGAGAACAATTAAGAAAAAAGCCAATTAATAGTAGTAATAATAAAAATAGTACAGTGTTGTAAACATTTACTGAGCTTTTACTACGTGTCAACAATTACGTTAAGCACTTTGCAGCGAATTCATCATTTAATCGCCACAACACTTTGAGCTGGGTGTCATTATCACCTCTACCTCACATATAAGGAAAATGAGGCACAGAGAGGTTAAGTAACTTATCCAACAACGCCCAGTCAGCAGGTGGTGGAGCTAGGATTTAAATTCAAGCTCTGAGCCACCACACTGTACAGATGCTTTGTTTCTATTATTGCATTGATGTCACCAAACAGAGCCTGGCATTAGGCAGATGCTCAGTAAGAGCCTTGTTCTCAAATGAGAGGGAACATGCCCAGCTCAGGAAGGGAAGGTGTGTCATCCCAGGGGCTCCTGTATCTCCCTGTTCCTGCCCTGCATCACACTGTTCTCTCCCTCCCCTGGAACAAGAGACTACAAGTGGAGCAACACACAGAGAGTAAGTCTCCAAGGATTGCTCCTGCACAATTCTGCTCTGTGATTCGAGAGCCTCAAGCTGCACAACACCAGGTGACTGAGTGTTGACAAGTCAGGCACAAGCCACCTCACCCCAACGGTCCTCCTCCTGGGAGCAGTCTCTAGAGCAGGGACCTCAACCTTTTTCAATCCTTAAGGCATCCAGGCAAAACTGAAAGATCCCAAAGGCCCAGCAACCTCCCCTTCCATTCATTACCACACCCTAAATCTCTCTAAGACTATGGACAAAAATAATACTTGCAAAGCCAGTCATTAAACCATGCTACAAACAGCCACCCAGCATATGCACACGCTGTGTACCGTGGTGCCGGAAGCTGCAGGACCCTGAGTGCCCTGCACAGGACCCAGCATAGAGCAAGGGCTCCAAAGTGATGGTTCTCTTCCCACCTCCCACCTCCCAGGGAAGACAGAGAAGCCCAGCCAACTCCATAAACTGTGACAAGGGAGAGAACAGACAAGTGCCTCACAAAGAAAGGGCTGTCAGAAGGCAGAGAAAGGACTGCTCCATTCTGGCAGGCAGTGAAAACTGAGCCTAGAAGGAGGAGAGTTTTATGAGTTAGAAGAAGGATGGGTATTGCAGGCAAAGGAGGCAGTCTAAGCAAAGCCAGGGCACCAGGAAATGTCCTGTAGTCACTGCAGTGGAGAGCACGGAGAACAGAGTGGCGAGACGGAGCCGCTTAGAGTTAAGTTGTGAAAGGCCTTATTGGCACCACACCGCCATGGCCTGGAAAACTTAGTGGACATCTGCCACTTCGGTTTTGTCTATCATCATTCGACCGACCCGCCCATCAGCACCCTGATCTTCCTTTTGGTGAACTCCCACCGGGTGGTCTTGGCGGTAAGGCTTCCTGCCAGTCAGCTCTGATGAATGCATGCTCCCACAAGGAACGTGACTCTTGCAGGAATGACCCCAGGAAGCAGGGACAAGGCAGAGATCACCTCCTGAACAGATCGCTCTGGGTTACCCTCAGCTGAGCTCTGCTGCTGAGCCTCTCTTGGCTCTGGCCCATTTTCCAAGTCTGGCTCTCCAGCTTTTCTGATCAGTCTGTGCACCATCCTTTCAACAACCTCCTTTTCTGTTCAAGCTAGCCAGGGTCAGTTTCTGCTGCTTATCACCAAACTCCTGACTGATACAGAACACACTGAAGCAGGAGAGAGACTTGATCAAAATTGTGTCTGAGAAAGATAACAAATAAGTTATCAAGAGTGTAGCCTGCAAATTACCCCGACAGCTGAGCACAGTGGGCAAGGCTTTCAAAACAGCTGTTCGCCCAGCCTGGACACCAATTCTGCCTCCCGCAGTAGTTAGGTGCCCCTCCTAGACTCTATTTCCACATTTGGATCTTTGGGGGTGTACCCTGGTGGACTCTGAGGTACAGTCAAGCTCCAGAACCTCTGTCCTACACTGTACTCTGCCCAGTGACTCATGTATTCCCAGAACAGGCCAAATTATTTCCAACTTTGGTTCAATTCTATTAAAATGAATACCTTGCCTTTCTAAATTCTCCTTTCTAACATTCTGTTCACTCACCCTTCACAACTCAGCTCAGAAGCCATGAGAATATTCCTGCTTGCCTTCCGTAGTGCTCCAAAAACTTGGAGTTTGTTCCTCTGTTGTATTCTGCTTTGTATTCTGCCTGCTTGCTTAGATGGCAGCTCCCTGAAGCTTGAGGCTGTTTCATTCATCTCTAATACCCTGGAGTCTAGCACTGTGCTGAGAATACACTTGATACTCACTCCCGCTGAACCGGAATGAACACATTTTAAAAATTAAATTAAAAATTGAAGAAACAACTTCTGACCAGAACAGGGGCTCCTAGACAGGCTTCCCGAGTCAGAGCATCTCCCACCTCATTCCCACAGGGTGGGGAAGAGTGCGGGAGCCGATGTTAGGGGCCCAAGTTCAACTCTCGACACCACTTTATCAGCATGGGAAACCTCAGGCAAACCATTTTTTTCTCTATGTCTCCATGTTTCCATCTGCAAAATGGGAATAAAAATCAAGCACCTACCCCACAGCACTGTTAGGAAGACAGTGTTATCAGAAGGACCTGTACAAATCTAAGGCCTCACAGGAATGTTCACACTTAGAAGCATTACCTCCACTTGTTGCTATGGATGGTGAGGGCCTGAGAGAAGCAGATGCTGGTTTAATAAGGCAGTTCCATATCTGGTTCAGCAGCCAGAATTTCATCACTTTTCCAAACTAAACCCCGAACCCAACAGACCAGTTCCACGGGACCAGACGCAGAAGCCAGATTACAAGATTCATTTAGACATGTATTCATTAGCAATTCCAAAGGCCAGAGAGATGCAGAAAGAGCTGTTTTCCAGTTTCCAAGCCCTTCAATGGTTTAGGATTAGTTTCTAAACAGAGGTTCCCCAGAGAGCCTTACTCTGTGGCCCAGGCTCTGGGATCCTGCTACTCTTTAAAAAATTCCATCATGTCAACAAAGTTTAACCCTTGAGTCTTGTGGTCCCAAAATGGAACACTTTACCCTGTACTCTGTGACTAATCCTTTGTGTCCCGCCCCCCCCATACCTACAAAAGCCCTTTCAAAAGGAGAAAATAAACATTCTAAAACTGTATTCTAAAAAAGGCCCCTTGGTCCTAAGAGTCAACTTGCAACTTGTAGTTCCTCATTTATTCTCAGATAGCCAAGGAGAATGTTATCATGTTTCAGCTCCCTCAAATCTTACAGCACTTGTGGTGTAGACATCCCCCAGCCCCACCTTGCAGCAGAAACTAAGGCTCAGAGAAGTGCTGTAGGACCCAGGGGAAACCGCTTTAAGTGCTCAGCCTGGAGCAGATCCTTTTTGATAAACACATGTGGACTGAGCAGAGGATCCTGGTTCTCTCTAGCCTCAGCCCACCACCCCACCTGGTGTTCACAACCCTGAAGACCGCTTACATCAGACAGGGATTTGGCATGAGGTAGAGGAAAAGTACATGGGTTTTGGAGCTGGACTCGTATGGTTTGAGGTCACCATTCTATGACTTACTAGTTGTGTGGCCTGGGCCTCAGTTTCTTCATCTGTAACATTTCGTGGAATTGGAGAAAGAATTAAAAGCAAAAGCGAATGATGAGACAATGTAGGTAAAGGACCACAAACACATGAGGGCGGGAACCCTGCTTACCCTGCTCATGCTGTACCCAGAGCCCAGCCCAAAACAGGCCCTCCATCAGGGTCTCAACTGCAGGTCTAACCTGACACGGTGCTGGGCACATAGCAGGGGCTGCCAACAGTGTGATTTCAAAACCTCCAGTGGTCTCAAGTACAGAAAAGTCAAATGAGGAAGTGGGAGGCCAGGACAGAGGGGTCTGTCTACGTGCAACGCTGGGGGGCTGCGGTGGCGCCAGCTCTAAGCTGGCAGACATGTGGCAGAGACGGGCAGAATAAAAGGACTAGAGTTCCAGACTCTGGCTGGGAGCTGGGGGGACAGACCCTCTCCTCCACACTGGTGAGGGAGCAACTGCCACATCCACTGGGGACAGCAGTTTGACTGGATCTGTTACAACTGCAAATGCACAATGAGCCAGAAGAGAATGTTAGTTCCTGCCCCTTTCTTTTATGTTTTCTCTCATTTGATTCTTGCAGCATTGACAGTGGAGATACCACATCCCCACTCTGACCCAGCAACCCCACTTCTGGGCATTCTGCACAGGTGTGAAATGAGGAATTTACAAAGCTATTTACCACAGCATGCTTTTAATAATAAGACTGGAAATACCGTCAAATGTCCATCAAAAAGGGAGTGAATGAATGAATTAGAGCATCCACGCAATGAAAAAACATGCAGCAGTGAGAAAGGGGGCTGGAGAGCTCTCTGACGTACACTGTTAGTGAAAAAAAGGGTAAGCTGCAGAAGAACAAAGCTGACAGCATGCTAGCTATTTGCGAAAAATAAAATGAACAGCAAAGGTGAAAATCATACTTGTTATTTCCTTCTATTTGCATTAAGTAAGTTTTGAAGGAGGTGAAAGAAATGAAAAAATGAATAACTTGGAGATTGTGGGCCCTAAGCAGATAGTGACAGGGCTGGGGCAAGACATTTCACATCTTTTTATATTTCTCATTCTTCATATGAATGTGTTACATTTTTGAAAAAATTAAAATATTTTCCAAGTGGTCCCAATCACCACAGTAATTTTTTGTTTTTCTGGCAGGAGGATGTAATTAGGTTTTATTTATTTATTTATTTTTAGAGGAGGTACCGGGGATTGAACCCAGGACCTCGTGCTTGCTAAGCATGCACTCGACCGCTTGAGCTATACCCTCCCCCGCCTTACAGTAATTTATAGCACAGGAAAAGTCTTAAAAATGAAAGGCTATAGTTGGCAGTGTGTAAAAGCTGTCACCCAGCTGTTCACTTGAAGAGTCCTCTTTGGGAAACAATGTACCAATGAACTAACTCCAAAATGACTTGCTCATCCGAGTTCAGGGCAACAGTACTTATGCTAATGAAAAACTGCAAATGATGCAAATGTTCCACAGGGAGGTGGATAGGTGTTTCCCTCCGCAGACGGATTACACTGGATTACATGGCAATTCCTCCTCCACTTTCAACATACAGCAGTCTGTAAGTGAAGATGTAACAATCTGTGTGCGCATTAATAAAGTTCAGACAAGAATCCAGCAGGAGAGAGAATCTGATATTCAAGAAATGCTATCTGATAAAGTTGCTTAAGAATTCCCTTTTTTTCCCTTTGTGTGTGTTTAATGTTTACTAAGCAGCTATTTTATTTTATTTTTTAGGGGATGGGGGAGGAGATAATTAGGCTTATTTATTTATTTAAATGGAGGTACTAGGGATTGAACCCATGACCTTCACTGAGCTATACCCTCCCCTCAAGAAATCCTTTTTTAAATTACAAAGTTGAGCAAAAAAAGACCTAGTTGAGATATAAGCAAAAATATACTTTTAAAAAAAATGCCAAGACATCAGCTGAGTATGAGAATGACAGAAAAGACTGTTCAGTGAAAGATAGGCAGCTCAAGAACTCAAGAACACTGGGCCAAAGGCCTGAGTGTGAATGCAACATTTGTCAAGGGCGAGGGCAAAAGACCCAGGAAGGAGGAGAAACCCAAGGAGACTGACTCAGTGGTCTCAGCAACTCCAGAAGATGGGTTCTGGGAAACAGAACTGGGTGAGGTCAGGAGCTAAAAACTGGTAGAAAATAAATAAGCTACGAGCAACAGCAGCTCTTTCAACCCAAACATTAGTGACAGTGATATACATTCAAATGTCAAGACAAAGCTTTTAAGTATCACAAAGGTAAAAAGTAGACCTATGCTTCACCTCACTGAACAGTTTTTCCGAAGTATGACTCACTGGAGAAACATGAAGTCAGTTTCCACCCCTCCTACTCACCTCCCTTCCCCAGTGTTGTGCTGGCCACACCCTCCCCAATACCGGGTTGACCACTCCAACCTTCCCAGTGACGTGGACACCCAGGCCAGGGGCCCACCCAACACTCTGAATTTTCCTTTCCTCATTAGACACCTTTACAGAGCCAGGTACCATCAAAGGACTCTGCCAAAGATGGAACTGACTGCTGGGAGAAGCCAGCAGAGGCCCAAGACTAGGGTGCAGGATGGGGTGCCAGCAAGAGGACCACATGAATGCAGGTATCTGACTTCGTAGGCCCTTCAGAGCCCACCAAGCAAGGACAGTGCTGACAGCTTGGTCACATTAGTGTACATCATCATGGAACTCAGAGCACCAAGGATAAAGACAAGATCCCACAAGCTTCCAGAGAAAGTATGTCACACACAGAGGGTGAAGAATCAAAATGGTATCAGATTTCTCAAGTAGTAGAAGCTAGAAAACAACTAGGCAGTGCCTTCAAAATTCTGATATAAAATCATGTGCAGCCTAAAATTCTAAACTCACCCAAACTAGCAAATTGGAGAGGTTAGAATAAAGATGTTTTCAGAGAGGCAAGGCCCTTCCCTAAACTCACTTTCAAGGTACTTTCTTAGGAAGCTACTGGAGGATGTGCTCCATCAAAACAAGGGAGTGAAAAAAACAAGAACTAGGGAACAGGGGCTTCAACATCACCCCCTGGGGTGACGGTTAAGGGCAGTCCCAGGATAAGTGGGGAACAGCAGACCTGGACAACCATAAGATGGGGCAAAAAGAGGGAAAGCTCCAGAACAGACATCAACAAGGGGGATAAAAGGAACTGACCACCATACTGAGTTTGTCACAAGATTTAGGGCTGATTTAGTTACAGGAACATGGAAAGTAAACAACTGAATAAATGGGGCTTTTATAAGCCCTAGGAAAAAAACTAACAGCAACAAAAATGTAGAGGATCTACCAAAGAGTAAAGAAAACACATGTCCATAGAAAAATCTGTACACAAATTTTCATAGCAGCTTCATTTATAAAAGCCAGAAAGCGGAAACAACCTAAAGGTCCAACAACTGATGAATGGTAAACAAAACATGGTGTATCCACATAAGGGAACACTGTGCTGCAACCTGGGTGAACTTCAGCATTATGCTAAGTGGAGAAAGCCACACAGTGTATGATTCCATTTATATGAAATATCCCGAACAGGCAAATCCGTAAAGACAGAAACTAAATCAGCTCGCTGCAAAGTGTCTTCGACCTTCTCCAAAGAGAACAGCTGCCTCTATGTGCCCCCCACCTGCTACTGTCAACTTCCTTCTGGGTTATCTAGCCTTCGATGGCTTCATCCAACTGCTCTGTCAAAGGTGGGCCTCCTAGCTGCCGAATCCCATGACTCCTTTCATGACCTTGTCATCCCTGCTGTCCTCTGAGCACTGCCTCCATCATCCACTAACTGCTCCTCGTTTCCAAGGTGCTCATCTCCCCTAGTTTATTATACTTCCTTCACCTGATCTGACCTTTGGTTCCATCCTCCTCTCTCACCTCTATCCTCAACTCATCAATGGGTGACTATGCCTCAATCTCCAACCCCAGTTTTGACCTTCTCCAGAGTATCTGCCTCCCTTTTCCTACTGGCACCTCAATTTCAGTCCTTTTAAGACAAATTTTTATCACTGCCCCCAAACCAGCTCTTCCAGCTGGCTTCTGAACCCTCCCAGGATCAAAGATTTAATGGAATCTTAAAACTCCACCTCTGCTCTGCCTTCAGGGCCAAGCTTTCAATGAGGCTCTGTCCTGTCATGTCCAGCATCTTGCACAATGCCACTTCCTATTCCCATCCCGTCACCCTCTCAGTATCATCATCTCATACCCAGACGGCTGCCTCCTAGAGCTCTCTAGGTTGCAGGTACCCTCTCTCCCCTACCACACTTACAAAGGAAGCGTATGTATTCAAATCCACAGAGTCTCTTCTTCTTCACCCAAATGGCTCCTTTCTAGGCCAGTCATCTGGGCTGGCCAGCCCTGATCCAACCCAACACCGAGGGCTGGGTCTAGAACTACTTAGAATCCTGCCTGGCTCAAGGTCCCTGGATTCATTTGGGCATTCCACAAATATTTAGTTCTAGATGACAGAAACAAAATGAAGGCTCTGCCCTGAGGGGCTGACATTCTGGAGAGGGGATGGATGGATGAGGAAATATTCAGGGATATTTGTATCTGTAAACCATGAGCCTTCAGCCTTCCCAACCCTTCTTTCCTCCAAGGCCTAGGTCAAGAGCCATCTCCTTGGTATGGTCTTCTTGGTAAGCCAGACCTTACCAAGCTCCCTAGATGCTGACTTTTACTTACTGCTCTGTGTTATTGTGGGCTGTTCGATACTCGGGCCTACGGTTTTATTACTCATCTCGAGCTCCATGAAGCCATAAAATTCTATCTTTCCTACCTTTTCATGCCCCATATAGCTCAGAAAACACAGGTGGCACTTGAATACTTGTTGACCAATGAAGACAAGGAGCCATTTTTCCCCAAATCTAATATGGAGCCCCTGTGAAGCCACTGAATCACCGTAGTAGTTTCTAGAATGTACATTTTACTCAGAAATCTATGGGGATAAGGTTAATACTTAACCACTAGGCACTTTAACACATTACAAATTAAGACAAATAGGAATCAATTTTAGAATACGAATGCAAAATGCACATGAATTTCGTTGTGTGAGGTTGTTTGCAGGCAGCTTTGGACACACTCCTTACTGGCTACCTATCCTCGGGTAAGTGAATGAACTAACCGGAGCCTCAGTTTCAGGATCTATGAAAAGGGGATGAGTGTAGTATAACCATTAGTCTCTACCTGATGACACTTGTTCAGATTAAGAACATTAATGCATGAGTGCTTAACACGGTGCCTGACACATAAGTACTCAAAACATGTTAGCTGCCCTTGTTAAATTTCAAGAACTTTCCTCCCCTCTTTCATCAACACATCTCAGTATTTAGCAGGACTCAGTGGAAAAGTCTGTGGTTAGACCTGGGGCTTCATTTAAGGGTCTTACCACACTGCCCGGATGACCAAAATCAGAAAACAAGGTCAGGCCAAGGGGTGAAATGTTACAGAAGCAAAATGGGAAACAGATCCCTTTCAATTAGCTGCTGCCATTTCTCTCTTCCCCTAGAAGAGAATCTTCTGCTGTTTTGGTTTCTTTACCTGTATAGATTGTAACTATCCTACCTGCCTGTAAGCCTGTAGTAAGACCTTGGATATGAAAGTACTTCGTAAACTCAAGAGCACAATGCACCTGAGTTACTGATTAAGAGTATGGGTTCTGGACAATCTAAAGTGAGTGACCTTAGACAAATTAACATCTCCTGGCCTCAGTCACCTCTAAAATGGGAGCAATGAGAATATCTATCCTCAAGAGATTGCAGTGAGAAATAAGTGAAACAATATAAAGTGTCTGGGGCCTGGAATACCAGAAGAGTCCAACTATTATTCAGAGCTGTTATTATGACAACTGACCTATTTTTTGGAATCCTCACCCCCAAGCATCAGGTGAAAGCTTGATGTAGCGACACCAACACTGACCCAGGAACCATGCTCCGTAACCAGCTGGGTGACCCTGGGCAAGTCGCTGACCCTCTCCAAACTTTGGGTTCCGTGGTCACAAAATGAGAGGACTGCAAGAGAGGATCCCTGGGTCCTACCAGCTCTTCCTCTCAGCTGTTAAGGTCGCCGGAACAAAGGCCACCCGCTCCCCAGTCTGTCCCCGAGGGGCCACAACTCAAAATTCCTGCTGCTCAACTCCCTCTGCAGCGCGACAGCAGGAGCGCCCAAATCTCTATCCCAGAGAGACGCGTCCACACTCCGCCGACCCCGCTCTCTTCATCAGCAACTTGCTTCCGCAGCCGCTCGCTGCCCAAAGTTTCCCCAAGCGCCGGGAGCCTCGGCCGTGGGTCAACCCCGGGAAGATCAGGGGTTAGGGAGCAAAGCCTGGAGGCCCGACTCCCGGAATCCCAAAGCCGCCCACGCGGCGATTGACAGGTGCGACGCGGAGCCGCTGGGCGAGCTAGCGGGACCTCCCGCGGCTCGTGTAGGCGCGCGAGGGAGGCGGCGGCCGCGTGCTGTCCCAAGGCCGCTCCCGCCGGACACCCGCGACGCCCCCGGTTCCGCGCTCCTGGCCCCACGACCCTCGCTTCACTTCCGGACACGAGGCGCCCCACAGCAGATCCCACGGCCAGCCGGAGCGGAGAGGCCGGACGGGACTCAAACCCTCAGCTCCCGGAACGGCCGTGGACCCACGGGGCGACCGCGCGTGCCGGTTCTTCCCGCGCGAGATCGGGCTGCCAGGGGTGGGCGCACGCGCACCCGCGCGCGCCGCCGTAACCCCTTCCTCCCCGCGCGCCCCCGCACTTCCCCCCTCCACCCACTACTCACCGTCGATGTCCCCCAGGGTCAGCTCGTCGCCCAGCTCCGTGAGCGTCTCCATGGTCTCCAGACCGCCCAGCTCGCTGCTCTCGTCCATCGCCCGGCTCGGCACAGAAGACCCCCTGCCGTCCCGCTCAGGGAGACGTGGGGGTAGTGCCGCCGTCACCGCCCATGACACCCAACAGCCCCTGCCCGGTACCGCCTCACCGGCCGGTGCTAGCCGCCGCCATGTTTGCGCCGTGCGGGAGGGGCGGGGCGGGATTCCCCCGCCCCGACCCGCGCCCTCTGTGGTCCCGCCCCCAGACCGCGCACCCCCTTGTTTGTTGTCAATGGGACCAGGCTGGTCACGGCCAATCCGCGCGCGAAGCGGCGCGTGGGGTGATGGCGCGTCAACGATCAGCAGCTCAGATTTGCATAACGAGGCCCTGCCCCTGGCGGCCTCTTAGCGAATGCGGAGAGAAGCCTCCGAGCCCTCAGCCCAACCTCCTTCCCCTTGTTTAAAGGAGCCTCTCCTTTTTCTGTTGGTTCGGATCCACAAGCTACTCCACCCACCCGCTGGGGGTGTAAGGGTTAATATGTTCCACTCCCGCCCGCTGGGTGACCCCAAAGCAAGCCGAGAGCACATTACGTCATCTTCCCAGCTGTTACCCTCCCCTGAACCCCGTCCAGCCCACATGGGAGAGCCGGTGGAATCAAATCTGGACCCCCAACACTGGAGCCTGGCGTCTGGAGATCGTTCCAGTCGCGTTCATCCCAACTCCGTTACAAAGGCGGCTACGAAGTCTCGCGAATTGCCTAAGTGCAGAGCGTATTTTACAATCTCTGCGCCTTTGCACCTGCCGCGACCACATGCTTACTCCAACCGCCTGAGCCCGGTACCTCAGAATCTCCTGCAGTCCTTTAAAATGTCAGTGCCCGGAACCACCACAGGCCTGAGCATTTTAACAAAGTTCCGCAGGGATTCCGAGGTGAAACCCACACACGGAGTCCCACTCCTTCAACCACCTCACTTCCCCGTCTTGCAGCTGGTCACGATGTAAACAAATGTGCAAGTTTATAGGAATATACACTAAGGAATGAAAAAAGTACAAGTGCTCAGAGAAGTACGCAAGTATGGTGTTCAAAAACGTTCATCACAAAGTCCAGTGTAACTGGGAAAAACTGGGAAGCCAAATAAGGACCCAATGAATAAATCACCTCCACACAATGGAATACCATGGCATTAAACATTACATACAGAAATGTGTATCTGTTGGCAAACAATTTCACAATATATTGTTAAAAGGGAAAAGTATGTTTCCTTCTAGTCTGTGAGAGGCAGCTGTTGCTTGGTAGTCAAGACTTAAATGTTCACAGGCTGTGTGGAAGCAGACATGTGGATGAACTTAGGCACGGTGTGACTCTGCTGGTTAAATAACTGGTCTGAGCCACAGTCTTCTTACCTCTAAAACGGGGGGAATAGTGCCCCTCATAGTTGTGAAGATTGAGAGGTCATTTGCACATTTATTTGACAGTATTTATTGAATATCTCTGTGGCAGGGAAAGAGTTCCTGCCCTCTAAGAGCTTCCAGTCTGGTGAAGAAATCAGACATTGATATTCAAGATGAAACCTAAAATTATGAGAACTGTGTCTTGTATAGCCAGCAGAACAGACAACACAAAGGCCCTGAGGCAGGAGCTGATGCAAGCCAACACTTGGCATAAGGCCTGATGTACAGTTAGTACAAGGTAGCTATTGTAATTGAAAAAAATAGGGATCTGTGTGTCACACGAAGGACAAAAAGGATGGAACAGCTGAGTGTCAAGTTATGGTTATGGGAGTGGTGGGATTTAGGATGAATTTTCCTTTCTTCCTGGTATTTCAGTATTGTTTAAATACTTTTATAGTGAAGATGTATAACACAATAAATAAAGTACGTTATTCTGAGGGAAAAAAAGACAAGAATGTCTTCTTGTTTACATGCAGGAGAGTAGCTATAGATTATACTAGTCTCACCCTGAAACAAAAAGCCAAACCCTGCTGCTCTGCTCTGGACCAGGCACTGAGCTGGACAGTGCCACCCTCAACAGCACCATTCAGGGGCTCTCACAGGGCCCCCCTCACTGTGGGGGTGACTATCTGCTGGCATACCATATGGCTCACTTTCACTTGGGTCTAATGTCTTCCCATCCCAGAGTCTCAGTAACCTTCTATAGAGGGCTGCTTGAGTACCAGGAGATCAGGAAAGTGGGCACAGTGCCTCCCACTCTGCAGCTGTTCCCACGGCTCCCAGCTGGACCTGCCCTGGAAGGAGAGCAGAGTGGTTCTGTTTGTATCTTTGAAGGTGTCAGATGGGAAAACTTTTAAGTTTTCACCCATTTAAGGGTGAAAAGGAAGGGATCAAGATGGAGAGAGGTAAAGGTGTAGAAGGAAGAACCCAGGAAGACAGAGGCGCTAGATGGGGCAGAGATGAAGACAAGTAGGATCAGGCCCCTCTCTTTGCTGTGCATACAGGGGGTGCCCAGCAAATATATAGGATGAACAAAGAACCACCAGAGAAGGGCACTTGTCACTGAGAAGCCAGGCCCAACCTCAGAGAAACAGTTTAGGGCTTAGCAGAGGGGTTCAGACATTATCAAATTCATTATGTCAATGAAGCCACAGCACAGGGAAGGGATGGGCCAGGGTCACTCAGCAAGTCTGATGGGCTGAGATAAGACTCTAGGTTTCCCTTGGGCTCTGTCAGTGGTGGGGGGCTGGGGATAGTTGCATGTCTCCCCTTTTCAGAGGCAGACCCTGATTGGCAAAGTCAAAGAGACAAAGCTAGAATTCCTATTAGAGCTCCTCCCTCTGTGCCTGGGAGGGACATGACTAAAGGGCAGCTGCCCACTGCCCCGGTCATGGGTTGCACACCTCCTGACACAGGGAGCTTACTGTCTGACCAGTCCAGCTGAGGGCAGCCCTACCATCACAAAGCACAGCCTTCTGCAGAACTGCAGCCTGTCCCAGAACAGCCCCTACCCACAGACCAAGGGTTGCCCAGCACTGCCAGAGAGAACAAGTCAATTCTTCCTGCACATGCTCAATGACTGTCCCTGGATATCTGAGGACAGAGATTATGTTGCTCCATGGCTGTCTTGGGCTAAATACTCTCCCAGGAAACTTTGGTCCCTTCCCAACACTGACCCGTTGTCAAGGACAGTACTGAGAAGGGAACAGGAGGCCAAAGCCAAGTCCCTGCTTCACTGCCAGGGCCTGAGGCTCATCCTGATGAGGAAGGAACATCCTCTAAGCTGGTCTGTACATCTGAGAGCCCCTGATCCCCCCACCCAGGCCCCTCCGACCTGCTCCATGAAGGGGCTCACAGCTCCCTGAGGCCCAAACCAGCCTCGGTTAGCCCAGAGGGTTTGCTGGCTTTTATTGTGTCTCTGTAGGGGGCTAGAACCTGTGCGGGCAACTCAGCGACACACAGAGGCCGGCAGCAGGCAGGACACCTCCACACACAGCTCAGAGCCCAGTTCTGCTGCCTCCCCACACAGGGCAGCAGCTAGCTGGCCAGTGGTCCTAACCCACCGGGAGAGTCCAGCCCAGGATTCCTCCTGCTTCCAACATCTCCACAGGGTTAGGTCTGCAGCATAGCGCCCTCTGAAGGCTCCCTTGGCACCCCTCCAGACAGATCCCTGGGAGGAAATCCAGCCCTCTTCAGCCCAGTCTCTTCAGCTGGGGCTCAGAGCTGGCTTCAGGGGGCCGAGCAAACTCGACCTCTCCTCTCACAGTGGCCAGCTCTCACCACCAGTTGATGCCAAAGCATTCTCCTCTTCCTCCTGACTGGCCCCTTGAACCCTGGGCTGCTCCAGGGCTATAACTCAGACTGGGATCTCGAGATCCGAGGGCCTTTTCGGATCTCTTTCCTCTTCTCCTCTTTCTTCCGGCGTTTCTCCTCTTCTCTCAGGGCCTTCTGGAAAGGGTCAGTGCTGGAGATGAACTGAGGGAAGAGCAGAATGGTCTGATTAAGTCTAAAGGGTTTGCTCTGAGCCAGGCTGCTGTGGGCTGTGGGGACAGGAAGGTCATTTAGACACAGGCCTTGCCCTCGGGGAGCCCGCACACATGGAGATAGTTAAATGGGCTTGGGGAAAAATGCCAAGTGAGTCTTGAAAGATAAGCAGGAGCCTGCCAAGCAAACAGGGTGAGGGAAAAGGACACTCCAGGCGGAGGGACAGGTGCTGAGGTGTGAACCTGCATGGGGGGGCATCTAAGAAACAATAAGCAGACTCCACTCATGGTGAAGGGAATGAGTGCTCAAAACAACCGTTAACAAAGAGGTTAAACTGGCAGACCCTGAAGAAGAGGTGGAAAGAAGACACGATGGTGCCCAGGTTCATGGTTTCCATAGTGGGTACCTGGTGGTACCCAGTGGGGAGATGGGAACACAAGGCGAGCTGGGGAGGAGGACTTCAGCTGGGGCCATCCCCAGGCCCTCTGCTTCTCTTCCTCCATTCTCCAGACCAGCTCATCTAAATCCATGGCTTTTGTTATGCCTCTCTGGTCAGATTCTCCCTCAAATTTGCATCTCCCTATCTAAATGCCTGACACCTCACACGAGGATGTGCAAACATGTCCCAAACTCGGCATGGGTGGAGGGGATAGCTCAGTGGTAGAGTGCCTGCCTAGCATGCACAAGGTCCTGGGTACAATCTCCAGTACCTCCACTTAATAAATAAATAAATAAATAAATAAATAAATAAACCTAATTACCTCCTCCCCTAAAAAAAGGCAAACAGCATGACTCCATCACTTCCAGAGTCCCTGTCCTCATGAACAGCAGTGCCCCACATCCCAGTCTAGGCAAGTAGGGCAGAGACCAAGCATCCTCTCCACCACCCCCATCCACACAGCCCTTTTGCCAGGGCCTGGCCCATTTTAACCCCTAAGCCTCAAACCCATCTATTTCTCTCCATCTCTCCTATCCTATCACTACTACCATTCCCACCCCCACCTCTCTCCTGATAACTCTGGGCACCTCCAAGAGTCTCTCCACACCCATTTTGGTCCCTTTTACGCCATTCTCCTCACTGCAGTTAGATCTTTTCAAGACATAAATCTCACTCCTGTGTAAACCCTTCCACAACTCTCCATTACTCTCAGGACAAAGTTCCACCCAGCTGAATCTGCAGGCCCACCCTGCCCACCTCTCCTCCTCCCTCACTTCTGGTTCTTGGATTCCTTTGCTCCCACTTCCAGGCCTCTGCACATGCTGTGGTCCAAGCCCAGAATGCTCCTCCCAGCCCCCACTCTCTCTGCCACGTAAGCTCCAGTTCAGCTGTCACCATCCTTAGGAACCTGCCCTGACTCCCAGCTGACGCTGCCTCCTCTGTTTTTTCTCAGTGTTTCTCCCTGTGACCTCCTGCCCTTTGTGATCACCTGCTTCATGCCTGTCACCCCTATTGCATGCGACTCTCCGCGAGGACAGGCAGATCATGTCAGGTGTTGCTCACTGCCACAAGCCCCTAGTGCAGGGCCTGGCTGGCTTATAGACGGCAGTCAGTATATATTTTTTAAATGAATGATGTTAGAATATGAAATACAACAGTACCCAAAACTCAGGTAACTGTTGTGAAATGTGCCCATTTTATTTGTTCATAGGGTAAATCAGATAAATGTTTCATCAAGGTAGACATTTAAAACAAACTAGGAGCTCCACCTTGTGGAGTAATCCACCTACCTCGTAGGTTAGATTGAACCACAAGGCTGGAAGATTAGGTGAAGTCAGAGAAGTTCAGCCCAGAGGGTAAGTGGTCAGCTCAAGTTACACAGTAAGTGGGAGGCCCACCTGGGACTGGCCCCAGGCCTCCCACCTCCCTGCCCAAACCCAGTGCTTTCCCTACCACACTCTGCCTCCTATCCCTATGAGTTAATTATGATCCTCTTGGGAGGAACGAGGAGCCAGAAGACTGCTCAGGTCACAGAGAACCCCATATTTTCTGGCTCTGGCTGAAGAAGGACAAGTGAAGAGATCCTGGCCCCTCCAGCCTCAGCTAATTGGGTCAGAAGAGAAACACTGCTTATTCCCTTTCTAGGTCCCTTCCCCTCTAGGCCTGGCTGACGCCTACTTTAAATTCCTGATGCTAACCTCGGGCAGGCCCTTCATGCTGCCTGGCAATTCAGGATGTTTGCCTGGCCCACTCCCTCCTGCTCTTTTAGACATACCTTCTCCTGAGCCTCCATCACTCCTCCCTTCCTCACTCGAAGACCAAGGCCTTGCTTCCTGTTTCACAGAGAATGGAAATACTCCGAAGACAACTTTCACAAGCTCCCACTGTCACACCCACCAACCTATTTGCTTCTGTGCCCACACTACTACTCCAGGCAAGGCCATATCTTCCCCTGGGCACCAGGCCTTCCCTCTCTCCTCTCTTCCCCAGGGATGAGGCTCTAGCAACTCTCCTACCCTTGCACCATCTTCCTGTTCTTCGTCCCCAGTGGGTGTATACTACCAACATGCAAATGTGCTACAGTCGCTCCCACCTGACTAAGTTTCCCCTGGAACCCACACCCTCCTCCAGCTATTCTCCTGCTGGTTTGTTCCCCTTGAAAAAAAAACTCTTCATGATAAGCAACAAGGATACATTGTATAGCCCAGGGAATTATAGCCATTATCCTGTAATAACTTTTAATGGAGCATAATCTGTAAAAATACTGAGTCACTATGCTGTACACCTGAAACTAACATAAAAAAGAATGTGAAAAGGAATACACGTATGGATACGTATGACTGAAACATGCTGTACACCAGAAAGTGATACACGGTAAACTGACTATACTTCAACTTTTTTTTAAAGGCAAAAAATAAGTAAATAAATAAGAAAGAAAAAAGAAAAATTCTTCAAAGAGTCTGAGAGTTCACCTGTACTTGATATATCCTCTTCCTTTCCTCTCATTCTCTCGAAACCCAGTCTTCTGTCCCCACCACTCCACCAAAACCACCAAAATAGCTTGTATTGAGATCTCTGATGGCCTGTCTCCATATTGCTAAATCCAGTGGCTGATTCTCAGTCTCATCGCCCTTGACTCTCAAGCAGCGTTTGACAAACAGATCACTCCCTCCTCCATGTTACTTTTCTCATGGCCTCTGGGAAACTATTCTCTCTTGGGTTTGCTACTATCAAACTGACTGATCCTGGGGGTGGGTGGGTATAGCTCAGTGGTAGAGCACATGCTTAGCAAGCACAAGGTCTTGGGTTCAATCCCCAGTACCTCCATTAAAAAAAAAAAAAAAAAGGAAGAAAATTTAAAAACAATAAACAGCCTGATCCATCTCTGGGTGCTTTGCTAGTTCCTCCCCATTCTCCCATCTCTAACTTCAGGCACACCCCAGGCCTCAGTCCTGAGACCACTGCTCTATCTGCCCTGTCCTCCCACCTCCAACATGATCAGTACCCTCCTCATGGGCATGACTTTCACATTTATAGCTCTAGCTTCAACTTCTCCCCCAAAATCTAGTCATATATCCAGTTACCTCCTTGACATCTTCATTCAGACACCCATCAGGTCCAGAAATAAGGCCTTGAACCTGAGCCAGCCCTCAACCTGGTCCCACCAGTTCGCCCATTTTGGAAAATGATAGTCCCATTCTTCTTCCCATGCTCAAGCCGAAAATCACTGAGTCATCCATCTGTCTCAGTCCACATCTGCTCCCTCAGTAAATCTTACTGGCTCTACCTGCAAAACAGAACTAAATTCTCACCATTTCTCACCAGCCCCACTGTTGTCACCTGATTCAAGCCACCACTAACTCCTAGACCAGCACAGCAGCTGGTCCTCACCAGTGTCCGTCTCCACGCTGGTCCCCAGACTACTCCCCATACAGCAGCCAGGCTGATCCTAAAAAGAGATAAATCATAGTCCCTCACCCTGCTATGTGTCTTGGAGTAAATGCCAAAGCCCTTGAGAATACCTGCAAGGGTCTTGGGATCTGGCCTACAACTCTGACCTCACGTTCTCACACTCCCCACCCCTCCAAATATGCTCTATCTCAGGGCCTTTGCACTTGCTGCTCCTTCAGCCTGAAATGTTCTTCCCCTAGAGGCAGAGCTGGCTCCCTTGCTTCTTTCAGGCCTTTTCAGTTAGGACCTTCTGTGTCCAAGTCACATGAAACAACAACTGCATCCCGGCCTAATTCCTGAAATACCTTCCCAAATTCCTCTGCCTTTTTCTCCACAGCCCTTGTCACCACCTACCAAATTATATGTATTTTTATTGACTGTCTATCTCCTCCAACTAGAATGCCATTCCCAGGAGGGTAGGGCTAGAGAGCTTCTCTAGTGGCTGGGATTCAGTAGACACTCACTAAATGTTGAATGAATGCATGTGCTATGTCTCTGAGACTTTGTGTAAGTTAGTCCCTCTGCCTGAAAGTTCTTCCCTGAGCTGATCCACCTGGCAACTCTTACTTATCCCAGAGCCTCCACCACCTACATCTGCAGACTCCCTCTCACGGGTCCCCTGGCTCATCGGGCTTCCCTCTTCCACTGGCAGTGATCACGCTGGATTGGGACTATGTTTCCCAGCTGTCTTTCACAAAAGACTGTGAGCATCTGAAGAGTGGGAAGAGGGCCAGTTCCGTCTGGACAGGGACAGTAGCCAGCGCAAAGCCTGATACAAGTTAGTGATGGGTATATTAGTAGGAGAGGACTCCTGGAACACTCACCAGTATAGAAGGAGTGTACCAGGGGAGCTGAGCAAACCTGGGCTATTGCTGGTGAACAGGTCCATGCTAGATACCAAAAAGTGAGTGAAATCTTGGGACTGTCCCCAGCCAATAAGAAGTAAGGAAGTATGTTGTATCTGTGGTTATCTCTATAGCACATTATGATGAAGCTAAACTAAATCTATCCTAGAAACCATTCTCTCATGTAGCCCATACTCTCACCCCACTCCTGTGTGAGAGGCATTAATGACTTTCAGGGCAAGGAGAGTGCCATAGCAAAAAGAATTATCTCCACAGGTGCCCCCTCATTGGGAAAGGCAATCTGCCATGGCCTTGGGCATCCCTGAGTGTTCTCACCAGGTACACCAAGAACTCAGCCCTGACTGTTCCTACCCGGGCCACTCATTTATCAGGGTTGTGACTGCAGCAAGTAACCTTGCATGATGTGTCATCTTGGTTTTACACGAAGGTTTGTTTTTACATTTTGGTTTACATGAAGGTTGGTTTTACAGCTATGCTAGTGTGGAAAACTGTATCCCCAACTCTGCCACCTGAAGCAAAGCCATTAGCTCAACAGGGCCCACAGAGGTGCCCCTAAATACTCAGGCCAGTCCACTGATTAAGAGCTAATGGTGCTGTGCAAAAGAGTTAATTTAACATAGCCGGGCTGACTGCTGTTCTTTGGAAGGCCTGCTTCCGTGGTTGGCCCTTGGCTGGCATCTGGGAACCTGGATTCTGGGAGGGCTCACACCACCCTAACTGATAAGAGTGGCGCACTGTGCCTAAACTGTTTTTGTAAACAATGTGGTTTATGCTAAACACTTGCTTTCCTTCTGGAGTTTGGAATTTTGGTATGTCCTAGGCAGAGGGTGCCTATGTGACCAGTTGCCAATAAAAACTCTGGGCACTGAGTCTTTAATGGGCTTCCCTGATAGACAGCTTTGCATACATGTTTTAATAACCCGTTGCTAGGGGAATAGTGTGTCCTGTGTGACTTCACTGGGAAAGACTCGTGGACATTTGTGCCTGGTTTCCTCAGACTTCACCCCAGGAGGTCAATTTTACTGTGTATCCTCTCACGGTGTAAACCATGGCCCTGAATATGACTACACACTGTGAGTCCTCCTAACAAACCATCAACCTGGGGGTGGTTCTGGGAACCCTTGACACAGGTTTCTATGGGCAGCAGCAGCCATCCAGCCACAGTGATGACGCTGGAAGACCAACTGCCACAAAGGTCAGTAAGATAACAATCAATTAAAAGCCATCACTCTTGCCTAGATGATACTCCTAATGACCAGGCATGTTATATTCTCACTGACTGTTGTCAGTGTCCTAGCCATCTGGTCTGCCAGATGACTAGGCTACAAACTGGCAGATCAAAGATAGCCATCCTTCTTCGGGGTCATGATCTGTGGAAACAAATTGTGGTTGACAACTGAACAGTCTGGGTCACTCATTTAGATGCCCATAGCAAGACCGATTCTCTGATGAGACCAACCAGAATCAAAATGCTGACTGAGCCTACAATGCCCAGTTGACTGGCTTTGCTGCCTACATGCATTATTGTACTAGATATGGCAATAAACCCGCCATGGTGTATTGTCATGAACTGAAACACAGCAGAGGACTCTGTATTTCTGGTTCAACTACCTAGAGTCCCTGGGGAACAGTATGGCCCAGGAGCATTAGAATAATGACCCCTTAGTTGAGTATAGTGACTCACGTCCATGATGGGAGACACAATGTGTGTCTGGAAATTTTGCAAAAATGACCTTGTCCCATTCACATCTAACTCTTCTGGATAAAAAGCCTAGGTCACAGAAGGGAATAACTAGAGAAAAGTGAAATTATAGGTCATAGGATGTGACACATTGATTTTGTAGCAATAATCTGGGGAGTGAATGCTCTAGATCCCAGAAGGTGCATGGAACAATGAATCTTCTTTGTGCCTTAGATCCAGCACTTGGCAAAACAATCCTAGGGTCCGTCCAAGCAAGTGGCAGCTGCAGCTGACAATCAGGCCAGCTGCTCGTTGTGTCATTCTCAACCATGCAACAGGAAAACTCACATAGACACTGTCAGTTCTGAACTATTCCGCTGTGCCTGATGCCATCACGGGCAGCTCCTGAAGTCACTCTGCACAGACACACAGACCAGTACAACCTTGTTTCAATCTGACAGATACAAATCCATCTGCTTCTCCTGATCCCGAGCAGCCTTGGGTTATGCCATGTGGGGAACTGAGGCTGCAATGCTGCAGTAACGTTCCCCCCCAGGGCTCAGCCAAACAATGTAATGGTGACCCAAATCAAGTGGTAACATGTGGAGACACCGGGCATGGAATGCCTCTCCACTGGGGATGACAGATGCCTTGGGTCCATCTATTGGCCCCTTTAATCACTGGCAATGACATCAAAGATCAGCAGATCAGTCTAAACTTTCGTGTAGGTGGTAATGAGTAACAGATTGGCCTTAGACCATATTCTGATTGTCTAACGTAAGGCCCACTGGCCCCCGCAGGACTTACCACAGCTGGCTGAGGCCAGGACCCTAGAGTATGTGGCTGAGACCAGCACTGCGGTGGGCTTGTCCTGATGCCTACAGTCCTACTGATGGCAGTGTGAGACAAACTCGACAAATCTGGTCCCAATCTCCACCAATCAGATTAATCAGATGGAATAGGATATTCATGCAGGAATCTGAGTTAAGCTGAGACATGTAGGGCTGATGGACAGAATGTGGGGGAGGCGATCTTCTCTGGCCCCAAGCGTCCCTGCACATTCTTGCTGGGTACACCTGACCACTCTGTACCTGGGCCATATCTCAGTTGTGCTTGCAGGGGTAATGTCTGTCCCCAAAGTTTGCTTCTGCTTCACTATAAAGGTGGTGAATTTCCCAAGCTTGGTGTTCTTCAACTTGATGCAAATCCACTGCACGCACAGCATCTGCCTGGGCCCTTCTGTGTCACCCCCTGGGACTTGGGGAATAAGCAAAACCCACATGGCCAAGTCAAAGCAACTGCTTTTGCTGTAATAAACTCAGATGTCTCTGACCTGTTAGCATCCATGAAACAGCAGCAGTCTAGCTTGTTATCCTGAAAGCTGGGTAAAATCCTCCCCATCTCATGGACCCTGGTGCTCCTCCCTAAACCTGGGGAGAGCCAGTCCTCTAGCCTTTCCTTTCTGCCCCTCTGTCCCTGCTCTGCCACTTCTGATCTCTTCCTTCCCTCTACTGTGTGTCCCCTCTGTCCGGCTACCCTTGTAGCCTCCAGCCCTCAGAGACTACACCACTTCAGCCCCCAGGATGAGAACATGTGCAGAAATACGGGGCAGAAGCCCAGCTGGGTGCTCTGAGGCTCAAGGGCAGAGAGGCATGGCCTGACCTCCCCTGGTTTTCCTGACATTCACCTGCTGTGAATCATGCCTATTGTGCACTGGTATGGATGTATTCACAGCCTCTGACCGCCCCTCATGGCTGAGGTCCACACCCCATGAACAGACAGGGAGCTGAGGCTAAAACAAAGCCAGTAGCTTGCCCGAAGGCATCAGTGAGTGAGTGACAGTTCCTGGACCCAGATACAGGCATGTCTGACTCCAAGTCCGCCCTCACGCTCCACCCCAGGTGCCCCAGCCCCTGCAGACCCTGGCCTCCCACAGCTCAGCAGAGGCAAAGCAAACATGGCCACAGGCCCCAGCAGCTCACCTCTGTGCGGTCTACTTTAAATGGGTTCTGGAAGTCAGAGTCTTTCTCGCTGATCCCCAGCTCCTGGGCCATCTGCGGATGAGGAAAAGCTAGTCATCCTCTGCCTTCTCCTGCCTCCTGCTCACCCACAGGCCACTCCCTCCAAGCCTTAGGCCAGGTGATGACCCCTGGGTACCCAGGTCAGCACAGAGCCCCTTGAAATGGCACCTCAAGGAGACTTTTCACAAAAAATAGAACCAGGGCCAACATCCAGGCCCCACTGAAGGCAGATGCATGACTCATGGCACATTACCAGAGAGAGGGCTCCCAGATCTCCTTCACCCCAGTCCTTACCAGGCTGAGGATGGGCGAGTGGGGCCCCTGGTCAAAGACGCCCGACTGGTTGCAGAAGCTGATGCCCCAGCGGATGAGAAGGTTCCAGTTGGAGTTGTGGTCAAAGTAGTGGTGCACAATCTTTGGGAAGCGCAGTACCACATCACCGAAGAAGGCCGTGTTCTCCACCACTTGGGAGAAAGCTGGCGAGAGGACCCTGATGAGTGGTCAGGGGAGGTGCCCTTCTACAGCCTTCCTAACCAGCCCTGTGCACCCTCTGGAGAACAGAGGCAAGACCACTAATCAGGCTGCTGACTACATGTGCAGTGCATGCTAAGGGCTTTATGTCCACCACCATCGAATCATCAAAACCACCTTTAGAGGGAGATGTGGCTGCTATGCCCATTTTACAGACAGGAAACTGAAGTTGTCAGCTAGTGAGCAGCAAACCTCAGCTGCAAACCCAGGTCTGTCGGACTCCAAACGCCATACTTCTTCCCCTGTACCTCACAGATTAGAAGTCTCGTTTGCCGTGGGGACCAGAGAGGTGGGTATCATTTTGCACATGGAGGCATATGCATCTCATGAGGCTTTGCTGGGCCCAACCTCCGCAACTTGGTATCCTAATGTCCAGAGCTGGGCCCTGGTGTTAACCACAACTACAGGGTCTATGAGGGGTCAGTTCTGTTAGGATGGCCAGGGAACATGGCCAGGGGTCAGGGTTTGTTTTCTTTTTAGTATATGTCCAATTTTATTTTATTTTAAATGCTTAAGTTCTTATTTTGAAATACTTTTAATACTTTTAGACTTACATAATACACCACAAAATTCCTTCACTCAGCTTCCTCTGTTATCATCCTACATAACCACTGTACAACTATCTAAACCAGGAAATTAACACTGATACAATACTATTAACTAATCCATAGACCTCATTTAAATTTGGCCAGTTATCCCACTAATATCCTTCCTCCAGTCAACAGATCAGTGTAGACTGAGTTTAGTGTCCATGGTGGTGGCAGGTCCCCCTGACCCAGGCTAGCATAAAGAATAGTAACTATACACCCACCCCTGGTGGCAGCCCCTATTTGAGTGACTGCTATAGATAAGGCCCAGTCAGCTCTCACCAGCAATGGCCACATCAGAGAGAGAAGTGGGCTCCTCCAAAGATACACCAGGTTAGGGCTAAGATAAGTAGGGTTGGGATCCCTGGCTTCAGAACAATCTTGAACTGCAAAGAATTCAGGAATTCACTTGGTTTATAGGTAAGAGCCAGGGCAAACCACCTGTCCTCTTTCATCTGGAAACCAGAGGTAATAATGCCTTCCTCAGTTATAGTGGAGATTAGAGATTATATTTGTAAAGCGCCCAACACTCAGTATGTAAAGGCTACTTTCGTCCTGTCTTAGACAGTGTAATCTAAAAAATCTTGTTAGAATATAACCAGTTAATGGGGAGAAATTACCACTGGAGAGAAATTCTTGGAAGAAAGGATGAAGGAACACAGGATAGTCTTTTATTTATATAGGTCCCATCTCGTCTCAAAAAGATTTAAGGGGGTTGAGGCTTTTAGAACAGTAGTAAGGAGTGCTGTTAACTACTCTCGTGGGCCTGACAGTTCAATAGCCCTCAGTTTTTTCTCCTATAAATGGGAACAACCCTTGCCTTCTCTACCAGAAGGGTCAGAGTGGTGAAGAAGGCAAGGATTCCTGGAGTAGCAGTGGGCAAAGGCTCCTCCCTGATTCCCCTGCCCCAAGCATAGGACAGCATTTTAGAATATATCTGTGTCAGGCACATAGAAACTGGCTCTGAAAGGAGCCCAGAAACACTTGGAAAATCATATACTAAGTGCCCATCCACCCAAGGGGACCGCTTGGAAGGTGCCACAAGAGGGTACTTCCGGAGGAAAAAAAGTGACAAGAACAGGAGGGAAGAAGCAGCTAGAGAATATCAAGGTGGTGGAAGGGAAGAGGGCAAGATCAGGAAGACCATACCATCTTTCAGTTTCTCGTCCTGGGGGAAGGGGCCATCTGGGAGCACATCTGCAGCAATGAGCACTGTCCGGGAGTCCTCCAGCACCTGAGGGAACCCCACCTGGGCTGAGTGGCTTTGCAAAGGTCTTCCCAGACCGGCCCCAGCCCCATTTACTTAAACACTACTTCAAATCTTCTGTGCATGCAGTTCCCCTCATTGAACACTATCCCCTTAGGGAACTCCTACTCATCCATCAGTGCCCAGATCAAAGACTAGGCCTGCTGTGAATTGCACCCCCTGCCTGCATGCACCTTAAAGAGGCCCCTGAGCATCACATCAAGGATCTTGTACTGCTGGTAGACATCATTCAGCTGTGCTAGATTTTTCAGTGCCAACAACTGCTCTCGTCGCTTCACCTCAAACATCTTCTTGTCTGAGCAACATTAAGTTAAGGAGCTGGCATCAGTTCTCCTGCCTGGATAATCTAGTGGTTCTGATTCAGAGGGCCCATTCCTGGCAAGCAAGTATCTGCAAGGGGCATAGATGTGCTTGTCTGGGAACCTCCATCCCCTTCCCCCCAGGGAAGGAATAAACTGCCTGAGAAGCATATGAATCCTTCAACATATCATTCATCCATTTTGCAGAGGATTCCATACCCAACAGGCTGAATACAACCCTCAGGATCTGGCTCCCACTCTCCCCTTCCCCTGGTCTTTCCACCATCTCCAACAGCCATTCACTACTCCCAGAACCTCTGCTTCTCTCCTCACACTGTACACTCTACCTGGGATGCCTCTCACCATTTTCCATGAGTTTCTATTCTTTCAAGACGCAGTTCTTGAGTAGGAGGCCCAGTATGTCAGGGCTTGGTCTCCACCCAGGATCTCACCCACAAGGTGCTAGGCACATGTACAATCTTCACAGTCCTCATGGCTCTGAGAGATGTGCCTTGCCTTCTCAATTTAACGTTTGGGGAAACTGAGGCTCAGAAGAGGACTGACTTGATCAAGGTTTGGTTGGAGCACTTTACCTCTTCTCCCCTGTTCCCATCATAGGGTCTGCTCCATCCCTGGAATCCTGCAAGTGGCTACGGGTATCCAGAGACCTCATTTGTAGACCTTTCAGAAACAGCTCGTTAATACTACCTCTAACCTCAAAGGATACAGATCTCCAGGCTCGGGTCCAGGGAGGTCCTCAGAGTACCTGTGACTCCTGTTCCAGACAGAAGCAGGACAGAGAGGAAGGCCAGGAACTGCAGAAAGTCCATATCCAAGACCCTAGAGCTAGGGGAGTAATCCAGAGAAAGAAGGTGAGATTCAAAGCTTGGTGTTATATAAAACAGAAAGTGAGGCGAAGAGCAACCTCCCCTGACATGGCACTGACTCCGAATACCAAGAACCCAGCTTTGGGAATCCCTGTTTTCCATCCAGTCCCTAGCCCAGGGCCTGTGACCAACAAACACACAGTAAAGACGTGGGGTGGTAGGAAGGAAGGAGGAAGATAAACGTCAGCAATGGGAGCATGTTTAGGGAACAAGGATCAATGTCTGGAGCTCTGTGCTGGAGCCCTGGCTCTGCTTTATTGCAGGATCTCCAGCAAATTGCTCAGCCTCTCTGAGTCTCATCTTCCTCACTGCAAAATAGGAATAAGGTCACCTCCCTGTTGCAGGGAGGGAGGACTGGGTGAGACACTGTGCCTGGGGAAGGAGGGCCTGGTCAATATCATTCCCTCTCAATTCCCCCATCCTGGCTTCCCAGGAAGGTACCTAGTTAAGGAGGCCCAGGCAGTCAGAGATGTGAAACTTCTGGGGTTTCCCTCATCCCTGACTTCTGTCATCAGAAAGGAAGAAGGGATGCAAGGCGGAAAGGGAAACAAGGCAGTCTTGGGGTAAGAGGGCTGCTACTCACTCTCTTTGGAACCAGAGGCACCACAAGCAACAACTGTGCCTATTCAGGCAGCATTCCCCAATTATTTGAGTACCTATCATGTTCTAGAGCTTGGAGTACAGCAGTGAATCAAACAAACAAAATTCCCTGCACCTATAGGTTAAGAGACAATTAATAAACTTGTAAAACAAGCACAGAAGGATGAGGAGTCAGCGAGGTGAAATGTTAAATACAGTAGTCAGAGGAGGCCTCAACTCGGATGACAGCTGCCCAATTTTACCAATGTGGAGACCAAGGCACAGAAAAATGAGGTGACTGCCCAAAGACACTCATCGATTCCCAGGCTAAACCAAGAGTCTGAATGCACATAGGCTATCTCAGAGCTGGCCACTGTTCTACCAGGACATCTGCCCCAGGGGAGACATGCTCTGTTATCGACAGTGAGATCTCGCAGAGGTGAACAGAGGACCGCCTCTACCCAACGCAGATGAGACAACTGAAGCCTAGAGAATGGGAAGTAGTTCAAGTTCACCCAGAACCCCTACCTTCCAATGTCACACTCCAAATACAACAGAACCAAACCCTGGTTAAGACAGAACTTGGGGGCAGGGGTTATCAGACAGCCGGTAATGACTGAAGCAGGGAAGAAGCGGGTAAAGAAAGCCGAAAAAGACTGCGTGGGGGCAGATTCTGCTTCCTCTACTGTTACTCCCACTTCTCCGGCCTCTCAATCCCGCTCCCCTCCCGATGAATCCCCAGAGCTCTTCTCGGCTCGGCATGCGACTCTGAACTTATTCTGCAGGAGTGGCGCGGTGGTGGATCCTGAGCTGGGTACCTGGTCTCGAGGACCAGGGTTGCTGCCCCGATCCTTTAGGGCACCGGGAGGAGAAAGAGTCTTTCCAATGAGGAGAGGTGTCTAGCTAGGTCTGTCAGTACCACCTCCCATCCGCAGCAGCCGGTTCTGGTCCCTCGGTCCCTGCCCACCCCACCCCCCACCGCCGGGTGCCTGCCAGGCCGGCGCCCCCGCCTACCTGGTCAGGCGAGCAGGTAGGCAGACGGTCGGTGTACAGCGCGACTTCAGGATGCGCGACCGACTAGCAGAAGCGCGGAAGCTGAGTACCGTGAACAGCGGCTCAGGAACCAACGAGTGCCGCCCCGCCCACCGCGCCGCCGGACCAATGAGCGCGGGCCGCGATGGCCGCTCCCTGGCCTCATTTCCGGCCCTGCCCCGTAGGCTCCGGCGCGGATCCTGCGCGCTGTCGGCGGGAGCCTAGTCCCGCCCACCCTGCGGAGAGACTCGCGCACGTGTTAAGGTCGGGTTGGAAGAGTCAGCCTGGAGTCTCTTCCTAACGTAAAGGTCGCGTCAGTGTACTGGGGCTTTGACCCCTGTCGGCCGGGCGACCTTCCCCGCAACTGTTTAGTCAGCTGAGTGTTTTTTAAACTGCAGTTGGCAAGATCAGTTTAGTGGGTAGTGACTAACATTTTTTTTTTAAGTAACGTGCAGTGCAGAGTTGGGGCAATCCCTGCTGCTTGCCCCTCCGGCCCACAAAGTTCTAAACCAAGTTCATCGGGTCCTTCCCTGTCCAACCGTTAGGATGGAGTTCAGCCCAGTTTTGTGTAGGGTCAGTAGAGCCAGACCCGAGGAAGGGCTAGCCAGTTAAAGGCACCAGGGCCCTGGCAGACAGGCGGGAAGGCAGCTAAAGGTTCCTGTGAGCTGAGCTCAGCACAGGAGCCGACCGCTGCGGAAGGCAGACATTAAAAGAACCGCACATGTGGGTACACAAATGCAAGGTCTGAATAGGACCGGGAGGGAAAGAAACACAGGGGACCAACTTTATTCAGGGGAGGGCTGCACTGGAACAGTTCCCTCAGCTGGGAAGGCTGAGACGGTCTCGACCTGCTCACCTTCCTTGCCTGAAAACTGTACCTCTCTCCACCTTCACCTGAGGTGAGGTAGCAGGTAAAGTAACTCCCAGAGCACTTGGATCACAGCAGCACCTTTCTCTGCCCCTCCATCCAGGAGGATGGCCTTATGGGTGTTTTCAACTTAAGCAACCAGCTGGTGCTGGTGTTACCAGAACAAGTCCCATGCCCCTTCTCTTCTTGAGAAGGCCATCCATACTGGCTGAGGAGCCAGCTAGAGGGAGCCAAGTTGAAATGTTTTTGGAGAGCTCACACAGGCATGTGAGTGTATCATTTTATTTCCTGATTCTATTTCAACAATGGAGAAATGGCTCCAGATGAATAGCTGCAATTGTAATCCATTTTCCTCAAACCATTGTGCCCAGACTTTGTCTTCTCCAGGTCTCAGTTCTCTCCATTTCTGGGCTTTCAGTTCCTGAGGGTCAGTCTCTGATGTGGGACAGGGATACAGCCACCCCTCCTAGGCAGCTGGTAGCAAAACATGAGAGGAGAACAGCAAAGAGGTGGGACCAACCATGGGAGAACCACATTCCCAGGGCCCAGAAGGGACAAAAATGGTCAGACAAGAGCAGAGGTGCTCCTGAAAATAGTGGGATGGATATTAAAATTGGGACCTGAACACCTGGGCTAGGTAGTTGCTATACTTCAGGGAACTGTTTCATGGAAGGAGGAAGAAGTAGAGCCAGGGTGGCAGCTGGTAGGGGTGGGGAAGAGGCACCCTCCCCCCAACACACACATCTCTACACCAAAGGGTCTCTGGAGCACCACAACAACCCCTCAGAGGGCCTGTGACCACTGCCCACAGCCCCAGGCTTTCTCAGAGACAAGCCAGTCACCCAGCACCCACTGGGGTCAAATCCTGATGCTATCACTGTGATTCTGGGCCCTTCATTTAACCTCTCTGGTCTAAGTTACAGCTGTCTTAACACTCCTAGCTACAGTGAAGATTAGATACAGTGCATGTAATGTGACTAGCCCTTGATAGGGACTTAATAAACAGAATAAGTCATTGTTATTACTACCATTGTTAACTATTCTCACCATCCCCTGCTTGCTTTAGAGGACAGGGCGTAGACAGTGCACTTCTCTATCCTGAAGCATGACGCCACAGCCTCCCATAGCTGGGTGGCCAAACCTCCCAGATGCAAGAAAGGATACAGCATGTCCTGCAGGGGTGGCGGGGCCATGGAGGCCCTCGGGGAAAGGCCCTCCAGGGAAGCCTGCAGGGTCTGGGCCATGCTGTGATCAGCCAGAAGGCCCATGCTCTGGACCTGAGGGGAGAGGAGGGTAGGGAAGGCTTTCTCAGTGCCCACTCCATACAGGCCCTCTCTACCCTCCACCCCCTGCGCTCCTGACTGGCTGCTATGGCCAGAGTTCCTACCCTCCACAGAGAAGATGGTATAGAGGGATCAAGCCTCACAGTGGCTAAATGGCATCCCCTTCCCACCCACCTGCAGGAAGAAGCCACGCAGAGCCTGGAGTGTGCTGTTCGAGAGGGTAGAGAGGTCAGCCAAAGCCGCGCCATGCAGAACGTGACCCACCTCTTCACAAGAGAGGATGCTGCTACTCCAGAACCGCATAAACTAACCAAGGGAGAGAGGCCCCAGACATGCAGTGATTTGGCATTGCCTTCATTCAGACATTTCTTGTGTCCCTGCCATGCTCAGCACTGGCCTGGGGACACAGATCTGAAGCTCACAGAACCCTGCCTTCAAGAAGCTCAGAGTTCATAGGCAGGTGTGGGGTTGTGACACAGACGAGTGAGGTAAATGAGGACTGCAGGACATTGAGAGCTGGCCCTGCTGACCCCTTCAGTCTCCCTACCTCCCTACCCTGACCCTGACCCTGACCCTCAGCCTTGCACCTCACACTAGACTATGTGTGGTTATCCAAACATACCACCATATGCTTGTATACCTGCTGTTCTCACTTCAATACCTAGAAACTTCTTTCTCTGCCTATTAATCCTCTAAGCCTCAGCTAATATATTACCTTCACTGCTGAATGTTCTTTCATTTTATTAAAGAAATACAGGCATTAACTGAGTACTTACTACATTCTTATTCACCTCCCCCTCCCAGCTCTGGCAGAAGCAGTGATTCTTTTCTGTGTTCCCACACCAACCATTGATTTACTCATTGATCCCATTGATTGTCATTCACAGACTCACCACTTTGTTGTTTGTTCAATAGGCACTTAGCTATCTTCTACTCTTCCATTAGTAACATCACATTTTAACTATTAGTTTCCTTGTCTATCTCCTTCTCTAGACTGAGGGACCATTAAAGCAGAACATGTCTCAGTGACGTCTTTGGTACCCAGCCTAAGATCTAGCATGTGGCAGGCAGCCCCTGGTCAATGTTTCATGAGTGAGTGTATACAGAAGAATGTCCGGGTCTTTGGAGCTGAGGAGATGTGGGCACTTAGAGGAATTCACTGATCTAGCCTCTTGTAGGGTAAAGGCCCACCTAGCCCCTCTACCTTCTTAGATTAGGGCTACCAAAAGTAAAGTTTCCCTGGCCACCTCAGGACTACCCAGCTCATGACATTCTTCAGACCACAAAACCATCCTTTCTGTACTTACCAGGGTCATGAGCCTCAAGATCTCAGGTCTGAGGAAGGAATTCTCTCCAGCATCCAGGAGGGTAAATAGCAGAAAACGATTCCAGGGCTGGGAGGCCACATGGAGTGCTGTGGGAAATACCAGTCACCCTGGGTTATTAATGCTACTTTTCTAAAGGCCTTGGAACATTGATAAAGAGGACTTTCTCTTATTGGCTCAAAAAAGGGTTGCTCAGCTAAAGGTAGGGCATTGGACAAGCTGACCCCAGAAGGTTTCTTTTTTCCCTGGGCTTCTATCCACCTATGCTGCCTGGCTCAGGGAGACCACATATCCCACTATTGTGGGAGGCAGGCAACAGGAAGAGCCCTGCCACTTAAGAGCTTTGTGACCTTGGTTGGGGCAAGTTGCTTGACCTCCCTGAACCTTATCCAGTGTCCTCGTTTGTATGACGAGCATGGCAGTGCCCTTGCAGTATTGTTAAAAGAAACAAAATGAATGTGAATCACAGAACAGGGGATAGGCATCTGGGGTGGGAGGGTGGCAGGTGCTGGCCCCCTCCAATATTCTCCAGGGGAACAGCAGAGAATGGGGAGGGTTTCTACCGACGTCTGGGCTCCGGGCATGGAGGTAGTCAAGCAAGGCCTCCAGGCAGCCAACACAGGCATAGGACAACAGAGGGTCCTTCTGCAAGAAAACAACAAAAACAAAAAGCCCACAGAAGTTTATGTCAGGTTTTGCTTCCGATGGGTTTTGATGTCAACCAAGGAAAAAACATTTGGTTTTTAAAATAATTTGGATTTCAGAATTTCAGATTTGGGATTGTGGCTCTGCAGATAATGAAAAAATGTTTGTTGGTTTCATCTCACCTACACACATGGCACAGTGCTTCTCCTGATGCTCTATCTACCTCTGAGAGACTGTTTTGTTTCAGAAAAGGGTGGGCCCTGGGCCCTAGTAAGAGATTCACAGATTACAGACTCTGTAAGAGCCCCACAGTTTATCTAAGCCAATGTGTGAAGATCTTTTTTTTTTAAAGCAGCAGAACCTTTCATCAAATGAAATTTTATGCTCTAATAAGCACATGAAAAGAACTTATTAGTTATTAGGGGAATGCAAATTAAAGCCACCTTGAGATACCACTACACACTCACCGATAGCTAAACTTGACTGGCAATATTGTGTCCAGAATGTGAAGCAACTGGAACTCTCATATACTTCTGGTGGGAAGGCAAAATGGTGCAGCCAGTTTGGAAAACAGTTTGAGATGGTTTCTTATAAAGTTAAACATACATACCATATATGGTAGGCAGAATTTTAAGATGGTCCCATGAACTTTGCTCCCAGATGTTAAGCCTGTGATTAGGTTACAATACATGGCAAAGGGAGACTGAGTGGATCCAATCTAATCACACCAGTCCTTCAAAAGCAGAGTTTTCTCTGGCTGGTGGCAGAAGACCCAGAGAGACTACAAGTGTGAGAAGGACTCAACAGTCATTGACGGTTTGAAGATGGAGAGGCCATGTGAGAAAGAATGTGGGCAACCTTAGAGAGTTGAAAGAGGCCCCCAAGGAAGAAGTGGATTCTTCCCCAGATCTCCCAGATAAGCACCCAGCTTTGCAGATACCTTGATTTCAGCCTTGTGAGACCCTAAACAAAGAACCTGGTCAGGCCCACCCAGACTTCTGATGTAGAATATTGTGAGATAGTAAATGAATATTGTGTTAGGCCATTAAGTTTGTGGTTATGTTGTTACACAGCAACAGAAAACTAATGTTATTTGACCCAGCAATCCCACTTCTAGGTATTTACCCAAGAGAAATGAAAGTGTATATTCACACAAAGACTGTATTTTAGTCTTTATTCATAATAGCCAGAAAGCTGTAAGTCCCAAATATCTTTAAGTAGGTGAATGGATAAACAAATTGTAGTACAGCCCTATAATGGGCTACTACTCACCAACAAAAAGAAATGAAGTACTGATACACACAACAATGTGAATAAATCTCAAAAGCATTAAGTTAAGTGAAAGACACTAGACACACAAGACCAAATATTACATGATTTCATTCATATGGAATTCTAGATATGGTAAAACTGTAGTGACAGAAAGCAGATCAGTATTTGCAAAGGGTCAGGGATGGGGAGAGAGGACTGACTACAAAGGGACATAGGGGAACTTTTTGTAATGATGGAAATGTTCTATATCATGATTGCAGTGGTATTTACAGAGCTGTATATTTTTGTCAAAACTCATCTAATTGTACACTTAAAATCAGTGAATTTTATTGCATGTAACTCTTACCTCAATAAAACTAATTTTTTTAAATGTAAAAGCAAACAAACAAAACAATCCTATGTTGTCCTCATGCTGTGCTTTGGAAGGCAGCAGCCTGGTGGTTGAGATATGGGGCTGACTTGGGTTTGAATCCCTGCTTAGTCACTTACTACCTGTATGAACCTAGCCAAGGTTACTCAACTTTGCTAAGTGGAATAAAAAGATTACTTGGGTTGATGAGAGGGTTAGATTAGAAACGGATATAGAGTGTTTATCCAGTGCTTGGCATAGGGTTAACACTCAAAAAATGGTGAAAGGCATTAGGCAGAGAAAACACTCTCCCTCTTTAACAACCCCTAAGTCTCCTTCACGGAACACCTAGGGCTTTTAAGACACATAATTTGAAGTGATTGAGCTAATCTACTCGTCTCATTTTACAATTGAGAAAACTGAGGCCCAGAGAGAAAATACTTGACCTAAGGACACCTGGGTAGTAGGTGGCAGGTCCAAAAAAAGATCCTAGGCCCATGCCCTTTCTCCTTCTCCCATCTAAAATTAACTCAACCAGTGGGCACTTCCAGCCTCTTCTCAGGTACTTGAAATCTGGCTAGTTCAAATGCAGCCTTTCCTGTGGAGTCTTCCTTGATTCAAGTAATAGGTCATTTTGCCATTAATTATAATCTTTTGTGTTTCCTACAATCTGTGAGTGCTTAAATGGCCGGCACTGTGTCATGTTCATTCCTGTGTCGTCATTCATTCATTCAACAAACATTACTGAATACCAATTCTACGCCAGGCTTTATGCTGGGTATAAGGGAATCATTTTCCCCCTCTCTATGTTCTGAATGCTAAAACAAGAACTTCAGCTCTTTCAGAAACATGGGAGAGAAAGCATTTGCCCTTCTTCCCACCTCTAACTGGCTCTTCCTCACCCAAAGAGAGATTTATCTAAAGGTGAGATGCTAACATAACACCTACTGTGCCAGCAGGGCAGGATTAAGATATTAAAGGTCCTGCTCCCATGAACTCAAACTCTTAATATCTTGGCCAGCTGGCTAAGTGTCCCACATGGACATTATGGAAATGCAAACACAATTTCCCTGCCCATGGGCTTCTGGTCTAACCCAGGGGAAGGAGGGTAGTTTAAAAATCCTTTTGGACCAATAAGCTAAAGCAAGTATAGTAAAACATTAATGGTAGAATGTAGATGGTAGGTATATGAGTGTTCACTATAAAATTCTTTCATCTCTGTTGTAAGTTAAAAAAATCTCAGACTAAAAAAAAAAAAAAAAAAAAAAACCCTTCTGAACTTAAGTCCCAGCTACATTCTACTATGGTGTTTGTCAGCAGTAAATCTGATGCTTTGGTTCTCATCTGATTCCTAATTTCTCAACTGGATTTGAACCCACAAGGGGAAGGAGGCATAAAGATTAACCAGACACAGTCCCTACCTTTGAGGACTCACAGCCTGGGGAAGACTGATATGAAAATGGGAACTTACAACAGAGAGAGATAAATGCTACACATGACAGAGGTTTGGTCCATCAAGAGCACAGAGCCTTGTACATAGATGAGCTGACAGGACAAGACTCAGCAATCACAGAGCCTGCCCAGGGCCCACTTCTGGAACATCTTCTGTCTCCTTGCATTTCCCAACTTCCCCCAACATGTGCACAGGCCCAGTGGGGGTCAATCCTTGAATATAATCTCCCACAATCAACAGCCATATCATATATGTGCTGTAATTATCTGGGCACCAAGGAGAGTCCACTCAAATCAAGGTCCCCCACCCCTCCCCCCAGGAAGTCTCTGCAACTCCTCTCACTCATTTGCTGGCTGCCCCACGATGCCTGGCCATCAGATCAGACCACATGGATCTGTGACCATCTGTCTTGGTCAAGCTCCAGAGGGCAGGAAAAGAGAGTCCAAGTCTAACAGCATAAACATCTGGGGCCTTGGTCACCCTACAATGACCAGCTCATATTTGAAAACAATAGACAATAAGCTCCTTGAATGGAAGAAAATCTTGGGGAATCATGGGTGGAAATGGGCCATAAGGCCAGGGACAGGAAATGAGTCCATATCAGAGAACAAAATTGTGCTGCTGTCAAGATCAGTCCCTTTCTGATGCCCCCAGGCCCCGAGGACCTACGACAAGTCACTTGATACTTCCAGCCCAGCTCAAGCACCTCCCCCAGAAAGCCTTCCCTGACAGCCAGCCTCGCACTCATCCTACACTAGCCTGTAAGGCACGTCCTGTGCCCTTACTGTGCAGTACTTCCCTTTAGCCCAGCACTGACCACACCGTGTCATCACCTGTTATCTACATGATACCACCCACCAGCCTGAAACTGTTTCAAAGGCAAGAATCTGATTTATCTCCATACTCTCACCACCTTTCACAGTATGTGATCCCTGGACAAACAATGATCTCCAAGAATCCTCTAAGGTGTAAAACACAAAACCCCTCTTAGGTGGGCATCTACTATTTTTGCTTGTCCAGGATCCATTCCTCCTTCTTCTGAGTTTTCTTTTGCAGAACCATTCCTCTCTTACATTCAGTCCATGTGAGTTATGGAGAGCTGATCATATGCCCCAGCCTCCAGGAGAGGGCACTGACCCAAGCCAGGCCAGTTAGAGCATCCCATGTCTCGGGCATAGTGATTGGTACATTACCAAGCCAAGCTAATGAGACTCAATTCTGGGGAGTACTAGGAAGGAGAAGCTTTCTTTCTGCTGGAAGGATATAAGCCAGGAGCTGCTGTTGGTCATCCTACCGTTCCATAAGAATAAAGCTGACAGAGAGAAATTCATAGACAAGAGACGGAGACAGAGTTGTGATGACATTGCCTGAGCCTCCGGGATCCAGCTGTGCCTGAAGCCAGTACTGACCCCTGAACTTCTCAGTTATGAACCAATTTAAGTTTCATTTCTGTCACTGTAACTTTAAAACCAATCAATCCACTCTCCAGGCCTTGGTGGAAATACCAGGCTCTTGACAGGCAGCCACCCCTTCCTGCCGTCACCCTGGGAGAAGCAGGCTCACTGCCAGAGTCCACTCAGCAAGAGCCTTACCTGCACCAGGAGGTTCTGCAGTCCGATGACCAGGGACAGAACTTGTGATGCTCTCAGTGGAGCTAGGACAGTGTCCTCAGGGGCTGGCTGTGGCTGGGCCTCTGAGGGCACTAGGGCCACCAGGGCAGAGGAAAAGCTTTGTTGCAGGGCTGTCCGCAGGAAGCGTAAGATGGCAGCTGAAAGTAGGAAACTCCTTAGACTCAGTTCCTGTCTCCTTCCCCACCTCCCACCCAGCTCTGTCACAGAGGGAACACAATGAAGATAATAATGGGGTGACCATAGGCTAGTCTGGGTGGGATGGTCCCATCTCAGAATCTAGGGGCAGGGTTTTTATCCTCCTGCTAGAGGCCCTTGGCACATACCTGAGAGCAGTGCAGTCTTTTTCTTTGGAAAGCTGAGAGCCTTCAATACTTGGTCCAGTTCCACAGACAGTGTCTGGTGAACCTGGCAGGGCAGAGGGTAAAGGGATAACCCTCACATTCTGGGAGCTTGGGCAGAAAATAACCTGCCACATTAGTTCTTCTACCCTGACACATACACCCTGCATCCAGAAGGACAGAGGAGGCTACACAGAGTATTGTGTCTCACCAGTCCTGGATTCAGGAGCTTGAACAGGAAAATAAAGCCCATACCTGGAGAACCTTGCTTCTCCCAAATTTCCCCCATCCTGAGAGTTCCTGCACCAGGGAGTCTTTTCTGGCCTCATCTGTGGGTCAGTCTCCACCTCAGCCCACCATCCACCTAACTCAGCCCTGGAGTCAACAGCTCAGAATAAAAACCCTGGCTCTGCCACTTGCCAGCTATGTGACTGTGGGCAAGTCACTGCACTGCACCTCTCTCGGCCCACCTTACTTCCATCATCTATGAATGCCACCTGCTTTTACTCCCCCCACAGCTATTGTAAAGAATAGTTGAGGATCAGCATTGTGAACGTGCCCCTTAATGTCAAAGCAATGACCAAACTGAGGGGTTAGTTGGCGTTGCAGGTTCAAAGCTGTGAGTCTGCTCTGCTTTCCTTACCAGGAACACAAGCTGCCTAAAGGCAGCTTCTCTGCTTGGATTTGTCATATTTTGGCACAAAGCAATTTCTCAAAAATACTTGTTGACTGGTGGAATCAGCACGTTCCAGGGAGAAGAACCAACTTGTACAAAGGTATGGAGATATATGTAAGATGTTAATAGAGGAAGTTGTGTGTGAGGTTATGTGGGAACTCTGCTCAATTTTTCTGTAAATCTAAAACTGTCCTAAAAATAAAGGCTATTACAAATCAACCAAAAACAAAGGAAAAAAGGTATGGAGATGTGAAAGAGCATAGTTGACTGGGAGAAGAGCAAACACTTGGTCAAAAGACAGGGAAGGAGGGTGGAATGGCAGAAAGTAAGGCTGCACAGGGGCCTATAAGCAGGGTCTCAGCAGCCATGAAGAGAACAAAAAGGCTGCTGAAGGATTGTGGGCAGAGAGGCAGTGTGGACAGACTGTGGCCATGGGGATAGGAGAGGTGAAGGAAGGGGGAGCCGGAGGCCAGGAGATTGTGAACAGGCCACATTAGTGGTGAAGATGAATGATCAGACCTGAACTAGGGGGAGAGGAGGACTTAGAGTAGAGGTAGTTAGGTTATTAGCTTGGTGTGGGTTGAGGACCAGAGTAGAGTCAAGGACAAGGTGCAGGCTTCTACCCAGACAGGTGGCTGCAGGAGTATGGATGGGCCCAACACTCTCCCATAGAAAAGCAGGAAAGATTCCTGTCCCAAGTCGACCCCATTGGCAACTACCTCAGGAGCTATTATAGCATAGATCTGCCACAGCTTGCTGCCCACCCTCAAGGCCAAACTTTAAAACTGATTTCACTTCTACACAAATGAGTGTGCGCCTGGCTCTACAATGCAAAGACACCTCAAAGGCTAGAAGATGGTTTCTGTCTACCAGGAGCAGCCAGCCTTAGGGAGGACACACCTGAAGAAGGAAGCAGCCCCCAGAGGAGCTCACGCAGGGCAATAGGAGGACAAAGTCGTACAAGGAGGAGGGGCTGAGAGGAAACGAGGTGCTCTGTAGATATGTGCATGGCTCTCCTGTTCCCTGCATCACCTTCTCGAACAGTCACAATAACAGCTTACACATGTATGGCACTCCACAGCTTGCCACCCACCACTTCAAGATCACAGGCTGGATTCTGCCTCCTGCCCAGTCTGACAGTCCACTCCCCACACTCTGCCATGCAGTACTTCAACACTCTTCAAACGTATATGCCACATCTTAAGTTTGTGCAGCTTTAGGCCTTTGCTCATATCAGTTTCTTTGCCTAGAGTGCCTTTCCCCACTATCTTTGCCTGGTACAGTCTTATTTTCCTTTCAAGGCTTTGCTTAAAGACTACAACACAAGTTCCCCAAATGTGGGGTACACTGATTAATGTAAACTAACTTGACAACAGCTCTGCATATTTTCCCCCGTTTTGTAGGCAAGGAAATTGAAGCTCAGAGAGTTAAATACCTTGCCGAGGTTACACAGCTAATAAGCCACAGCTGGGACCAGAACTCAGGCTCTTTATCACTCCTTTGAGTGCCACTCATGCCCCAAAGTCACAGGAGTTGGAGACAAACCTGCAGACTGCCGTCGTGCTGCTGGGCAGAGCAGGAGGCAGTGAGCAGCCAGGCAGAGCAGAGAAGCGCAGTCCCAGGAGAGCCAGCCTTGACCCAGGTGAGTGCCAGCATCTTCTCCAGAAGCTCCATCAGGGTCATGCTGCTCAGGAGCACTGCAGCAGCTGTAGAGGGTTCAGCAGGGCAGAGGACACATGAGTTAATACAGAACCCCCAGCTCAGTGCCACCATGGTGCTTAGTTAGCACCTGATGGGTGCTTCATACACACACAGTAAATAAGCAAAAGGATGAGCTTGAGGCTCTAAGGGTCCCAGCTTCATTTCAGAACCACAGGTTAACAGAACCAGAAAGACCTTATGACCAACCAGTCCAGCCACAAACCCCCTTATTTATTTTTTTAAGAAGAAAAAACTGAGGGCAGCGAGGGCCACAGACACTACCTAGCACCCTTCCTCTTTATTATCCCAGCCTGGGCCCCAGCACCTCTTTTCTGACTGCCTGGTGTGGTCTGATGAAGGCTCCAATACAGGAAGTTGAAGGAGGGCTGTAGGATGTCGGTGTCAGTGGGGCTGCATTTCCCACACAGCTTGCTCACTGCAAGAGAGAACAGTCCCCAGGAGCCCCAACACTCAGCACTCCACAGCTTCAACACACACCAGCACTTGCACATTCTTCTCACACAATGGTCCTCAACTGGCTAATTTCAGATGTCAGTCTTGGGACCAAGCACAAACTAATTGTCCCTGATATTACCAATGGAAAGAAATACAGTGACAAATGAGAAGGCATGTTCATACCGTCCATCTGAACAGACATCAGGCAAGCAGCCCACAACTGCACATTAGAACAGGCTGCACAAGTTTAGGTGGTCAAAAGGCATCCTGTGACAGCACTTGTGCCAGTACAGACTCCAGCCTGGAGAGTCTCTCCAGGTCATGTAGGCCAACCTACCACCCTTAACAGAAAGAAGATCCAGTCTCTGAATTCTTCCAGCAACAGGGCACTCACCACCTTCCCAGGGGAGCTCTGTAACCATCAACACGCAGTTCCCTAAATTTGCCATATTCTCTCTCTCATATCACCTCCACTTGGCTAACCCCTTATCTCCTATTCAGCAATCAAGATTCAGCTCAAAGTTCACCTCCATCATGAAGCCTTCCTTAATCCCTCAAGGCAAGATTAAATGCCCCTTCAAGCTCCCCCAGCCTTCGTCATTACAGTTACTACACTGTAGAGTAGACGTCTATAGAACACATCTCTTTCCTCCTGGGAACGACAGCTCCTTGCTCCCCCACCCCCACCCCACAGATATGAAGCCTCCCTAAGTCTTCATTCCCTTATTTTGACAGCCACATCACACTTTACTTGGCTTGTGGTCAACCAGACAAGCAGACCCCCCACCATACCCTCATCCCTGAACTATAGTCCTCTGCCCCCAGTGCTCCTAAGTAAAAGTACTCAAGGGTTATATTACATTTCACATATGTTTCAGCCCATTATTCCTCCCTGTTAGAGGCCCTTTTGATGACTGTTTTTGTCACATACAGACCTCCCTCCCAGCTATCACACTTGGCCTGATAGGCTGGTGAAGACCAGTACTAGGCCAGGCCTGGAGACCCTTTTCAAGTCTGACACTGATCTTCTCATGAGAAAGCCTGGGTTCCAGGCAGGGAAAAAATCATCCTCACCTGTGGCCACAGGACCTGACAGTCCACAGGTACTGAAGACACAACTATTTTTCCTATTAACTTCAACCTTTCCTCAACAAATCTCCCTGAGGGTGCTGCCTATGAACTGGTGACTGCATTAATGAGCAATAAAAGGTCCTACTGAGGTGTGAAAAGAGGGCTAGAGAACTGTAAACTGGATCATCAGATCTTGAGTCAGCTGTGGGGTAAGGTGGAGAACTGAGCTTGTGCCAGGAAAAGTGAATCTACATGGCCTGTATCCATTGAAGGCCTAATAGGTGCCAAGCACTCTGGCATTCTACGTCTATTGTTACTCCTTACATAAACTCTAAATCAGGTACACACTATTATTTTACCTATGAGAACCAAAGGATCATAGAGGCTAGGTGATTGCCCAAAGTCACACAGCTAGTGACTAAAATGAGAACAAATCCAGCACTCTTGGAGCTTGTCACACAGTGATTTTTTTTTCTTTTTTTAGTTTCCCAAACATTTCCAGAGAACAAGCACAGAAAGATCTGGAAGGTCCCTTATCAAGAAGCCCACAGGAACATACTAACTCACTAGCTTCTTCCAAAAGGATGAAAGGATAGAAGGAGCAAGGCCCGTGCTACTGAGGGAGCACCCACAGCACGCCCAGCCCAGGGCCCTAACGCACTGTCCCAAGAGGCCAGGGCACCTTGGTGAAGGAGCTTCATGGCCATGCTGTCCAGTTCTTGCTCTGACTCGTTTCTCAGCTGCACTAAGGAGAGAAGGCTCAGTAGCAAAGGCAGGTTACCCGAGGCTGTGAGGAACAAGGAAGGCTCGTCAGGGATTTTGACAATCAAATCACCTTAAGGTCAGACAGACACCCCACCCAGATGTAAATGGTTTGCTGGGATGTACCCCTACTCCCTGTCTTCCTCCTTCATTTGGGAGAGGGACAACTGATGTACCGAGTGCCAACTCTGGGTTGGGTAACCAGGAATTCATTATTTCACTTAATCTTCTTAAAAATCATGTGAAGCGGGGATTGTTACTCCTATTTTGTGGTTAAGAAAACTGAGGCCCAGGGAGACTGACTGACATCTCCAAGGTCCCACAACAAGTAAGTGGCAGGGCCAGGACTTGAACTCAAATCTGAATCCAATGCCCATGGTCTTTCCACTGTATGCTTCCAAGAAATCTCATGGCTCTTAAACACTATTATCAGTTAGTTGTGGCTTATCCTTCCCTGAAAAGGAAGTACTCAGCTCCACCAGATACCCTTACACATACCCCCATCCTCAGTCAGGACTGGACCAAGTGAGCCACAGCTCTCTTCCCACTTCCTTTTGATTACTTAGAAATTTAAAAGTACAACTTCCTAAAAATAGGAAAAAACAAACCATTCCCAACCTTTCAGTGTCTGCATACTGTACCAAATATCAAGCCTCCTTGACTCCAGGAAGTCCAATTCCAGATTTGGAAACCATCCTTCTGGATTTCACCAGGAGCTTCCAATACATCACAGATCCACCCCCTCCCCAACCCCTGCTGGCTGCTGCTGCCTCCCCAGCGTTTCCTGCTTTCTATTTTTCAACTGGGGCTGCTGTTCTTGTGACAAACAGCTCTGAGCACATGCTGCACAGCGTGGGGACACGCATGCATTAAACACACCCACCCATGCTAAACACACAGAGACATTAAACACAGCACACTCACACTACACACCCCAAACCAAATATTTTCAGCACCCACTCTCCAATGAGACAAAGAAAATAAATTTTAGTTTGATGTCACACTGGCCTGACTTTTCTTTTGCAGAGAAAACTTTGATTCTCTCTCCTAGAGCAGACCTCATCAGGGCAGAGATGCCCACTTCTGTCTGACATTCAGGTCAAAACATGCCCCCAGCAGCTGCAGACTGACCTCCCGAGGGGGAGGCCCCATGTTCCACCAGCAGACGCTGTAAGATCAGCAGGAAGTGGCCTCGAATGAGACCACCCACTTGGACATCCTCATTCCTCCTTAAAAAGGTCCTCAGGATGATCAGTACCTTGCGGGCTATGTCCACGGGGCTGGAATAGATGAGATCCTGAGTAGGAGAGAAGGAAGCCAGAGCTCAGAGGGCATTATGGTTGGGACAGATGGACAGTGATGAGGAAAGGGGCTGGGAAAGGGCCCTAAATGATGGTGTCACAGAGTCTAAGGAAGGAAGCACTCATTCAGCACCTACTATGCACCATTCTGTCAAATAAGTCTATACTAAACACGAGAAAATAGAGACTCAGAAAGATTATGTAATGTGCCAAAGTTCATATACGCTAGTAAGTGGCGCAGGTAGGATTTTAATGCAGGTCTGCTAACTCCAAGTCCAAAGCTCTTTCTACTTCCCAGGATGCCTCTCACTTGCAAATAGAAGTATTAGGGTCAAGATGAGGGTATTTCAGAACAGGGGACCTTAAAGTGTGCCTTAAAGGAGAGGAAGGGGGGATGGAGATATCACAGGGCAGGGAGAGGATGGATTAGGACAGATTCAGGGCACAGGAAGGGAAGCAAGGATGAGGTCAGACTCCTTTTCTGCCATGGCATCTGGCTATTTCTGCCCCAAGCTTTAAGGGTTTGGTTTCAGAAGGTGGGAAGATCATTGTTTTTTGTTTGCTTTCAGAGTTATTTTAATGAGTATATGTTAAAGGCAAAGCCAGCAGAAGCCACACCAGAGGCTACCCCACTGATCGCTCCTGGCACCTTCCAGCTCAAACAAGCCAATTCCTTTGGACAGGTTAACATGCTGGACCAGTTAGGGCTGGGTGCCGTGAAATCAAGGTCACACACAGACTCCTTTTCAGGCAGGACAATTTCTGACACACAGAGAGACATGTTTACAGGGCACCCAGCCAGACAGATCTAGATGTTTGATCACTGGGTAGCACAGGGACATCTGGGCTGGGTTCTTCATAAACCTCCATAGCTGCCAGAGAAACAATTATAATATTGATAAAATAATTCATATTTGATGGTAAGATGAGAACAATTTTAACATAAAATTCTTCTTGCCCGTTTGGGCCTCCTGCCTCACTTAGTATATATTAGGCATCTGCGTTAACCAGACCTCCTTAGGAGATAATTCCTTCTTCATCTAGTAAGGGGCCATGATGACCCATGACCCTCTACTCACATTGCACATTTAGATCTGGATTGTGTAAATACTCAATAACACGTCATTTGATGTCTCAAAAACATATCACTGTGCTTTGACTTCTAAAGGGTGGTATAACCCTCAGAGCTTTCTGAAAGACTATATCCAGGTTATAATCTTCAGGTTGGCTCAAACAAAATTTTCCATTTCTTTGACTGACTATGGATTATTTTTTGTTGACATTATCGTAGCAGTCACTCAATGAGAATCTAATAATATCAGGTACTGTATTATGTTTAAACTGTAGCTATATGTTTGTTTATACATTATCTGTTTCTTCATAATAACTCTTCCAGGTAGGTGTCACCCCGATTTTTTCAAGTGAGGAAACTGGGACAGATTAAGTAGTTTGCCTCTCAAGAAAGCAGTGGCATTGTAAATTCTACTACATTATGAGTTAACGAATGGCAGGGATGAGATTGGCTTCATCTCTGTCACCTTGTAGGGACTCAGAAAACATCTCTGGAAGGAGAGAATCACAGAATGGGAAGCTAGAGGGAATCTCAGTTCATTTCCATCAGTCTTTTTACTTTACAGAGCATGAAGCTAAAGCCCAGATGAGGTGTGATTTGCTCAAGGTCACAGGGTCCAAGGCCAAACCAGTCCTGCTCCTTCACTGGCACATGGCTGCTTGACTGCCAGAGCTGGTCCCTTAGAAACCTGAGTTAGTAAATTTTAAAAGTCCAAAAATAAGGGGGCTACTTAGCATTTGGTGGTCATGGTAAATGCCAGGGGAAGGTGTACACCTCACCATATGAGTCACTGGGAAGGCTCTGGGTAGAGCATGGCCCACACTGGAGTCTCTCCTGCTCACAGCTGCCCAGAACTCTCTGGGACTGGACCGACCACAGTGACATGACCAAGCATGGAGCAAACAGAGCTTCTGTGATATCATTGTTTTTCACATCTAAACAACTCACATGAAAGGCCATCCATTGATAAGAGTGGCGATTAACAGCTTTGTTTTCAGCTATTAATTACCCATCTCAAAGACAGAAATTGGTATCAACACATATTTTTAGACTCTTTGTCCCTTCTTGTGGCTAGAAGCTGGGGAGAAATGGTAGGAATTATATACATGAACAGAAAACAAAGTTCCTCCTATCTATTCTTTTTTACCACTGATGTTTCTAGGATTTAATTTAGTGAAAAATTCATTAAATTAGGCTCCAGTCATAGTCACGATCTTTATAGTTATATGACCTTGGGCAACTCAATAAACCTCTCTGAGATTAACAAACTTTATCTGGTTCAGAGTTAGTCAATAATCAGTGAATGACAGTCTACCCTGCATAGCATACTGAGTGTTCCTACATACTCTTTCATTTGTCCCCATGTTATCTCCATTTTACATGTAAGGAAACCAATGCTCAGATAAGTCTTCATTTCCAGGTGCTACTGGTTTGTTGTGTCTGAGTCCCTCACTGGCCCATGGGACAGAGACTAGGTCTAATTCTTCCCTGTATCCCCAGTGCTCAAACAGCTCTCCCATTAAATGAAACATTGAATCAGGGTTGGTTTCTCTCTTGTTCTGAGAGTTAGCTAGGTTTACTGGAAATAACATTAGACAGGGAGTCAAAATCTGGGTTTTAATCTCAACTCTTGGGACCTTGGATAAATCTCTCTAAATCTATTTCTTCACCTATTTAAAAAGAAAAAATAAGATATCATCATTAATATCTTTCTCAGAAGATCTGAATTCTTTTTTTTTTTTTTTTTGAGAGACTTAGATCTGTCTAGACCCCTAATTCAATAGGTCAGCAAATATTTATAAGTACTTATTGTGTGTGAGGAACTGATTCTGAAAACTTTATCTGGCAAGGAAAATCCAGTATCTTAGCTTTGTCCCTTGCTACTCTGCCTGGCGTCCCATCTTGCCTTCCTTCCCTATGCACTAATGCTTAATTTTTAACCCACTCCTTCTTCTCCATTACTCCTTCTACAAGGACGAATTTGAGCCAAAGCAAGAATGTGGCCCCTATCAAGCCAACATGTGTGTGATTTCACAAGATGACAGATCTCAGGAATGGAAGGTGAAGGTTTAAGTCTGAGTGAGGCATGTGTGCATGTGAGTGTGAATACGGACAGACGTAGGTACCTAAGGATGTGAGATATATAATATGCAGGTGACCGCAGTTACTTCAATGAAGTCAGGGAGTCATGTTTATTGATGATAAGAATATCAAGGGAATACCTACTCTTCTCTAAAGGGCTGTGTCATTCTTCCTGGACTAGGGAGGGGCCAAGTAAGTGAACCAGCATTGAAGGCAGGGGTTCTAAATCAATTGTCTCATATGCTAGTGTGCTCAATCAGTTTAAGACCTGCCACTAGTAATCAGTCACTAAATACAAATTGTCTAATGTGTAAATATATAAATAATAATGAGAGGAAAAGAGACAAAATTAAAGACAGTGTGTTAGAAACTGCAGACAAGCAGCAGCCTACTTATATAAATGATGGACCTGATATAAATTATAGGAATGTCTTTCCTCATAAAAAAAATTGGAATATGCAATAAATTTATGACATAAAAAAAATTCTGGGTATGCCCAAGGGAGTGTGCTGCACATGTAACATTATGACAGGAAAGAGGCTGAGTCCCTCTGCAATCAGACATCTTCATCTAGATGCCCCAGGGGTCCCCTTTGACATCAAATCTTTGTGAGCAAAATCTACTTAAGAGAAGACAGGGATGTGAGAAGGAATGGTGAGTGAGGTCAGCATTTCATAGTTATATTCCCTGAGGACTACAGAGGCACATATCTCTTAGTGAGAAGACCTCCATCAGACTTAGGAAAGGGTATAGATTTACAGAAACCAGGTACCTGCCAGCCTAAAGGACCCCTACTCACATAAGAACAGTGATAAGTCCAGAGGCGGGTGCCTCGCCTCAGTAAACCAGCTCCCAGAGAGAGCGGGCCCACCATCTCTGAATGTAGAAATGAGCAAGTGGTCACCTACTAGCAAAATGAGTAGGATGCTGGGGCTGCTTCTGAGCACATGAAACAGAGCTGCTAAGCTGGCAGGAAGGGTGGGCTGCCCAGCAGAGGGGGCATCTTCGAGCTCTTCATAACTGCTCTCTTCCCAGGAGAACCAAAGTTCTAGGACACGGTGCCCAAACCTACTCATCAGCTCTGGATACAACAGGAATAACCTGAGCAGAAGGGGATGGTGGGTGTAGATTAGGTGCAGGTCCGGGAAGCCCTCTAGGAATTTTCTGATGGCGCCAACCACAGCCTGGAGGCAAAGAAAGAAAGGGGCTAAATACACTTTGCAGAGGACCCAAAGGACTCCAATCGCCAACAAACAGCCAAGACATAACTGGGAAAAATGCACTGGCTTTTCAGTGCACCAGGATATCTTCACTGGCTCATCCCAGCGCCTGCTAGTTAAAAGAAAACCCCACTGTGCTTACCTTATAACAGCAGTCCTCAGCTGTGGGTGGTTTTGCTCCCCAGGGGGCATTTAGAAATGTCCAGAGACTTTTTTGATTGTCTTGATTGGGGAAGTGCTACTGGCATCCAGCGGGAGAGAGGCAGGGATCTCACTAAATATCCTACAATGCACAGGACAGCTTCCCACAAAAAGGAGTTAAGCTGTGCAAAATGTTAATAGTGCCATGGCTGAGAAACCCAGCTCTATAATGATACTTAACACAGTGTGTTGTAATTATCAGCATGTGTCTACTTCCCACACTAGACTTGAGCTGCTTGAGGGCAGGCACTGTGGCAGATTAATCTGTGCACCTGGCATAGAGCCTGGCACAGAGAAAGCAAAGGGCAGATGTATTGAATCATTTATTAATCCTCAAAAGCCTATCTCTTCCTGTTGCACATAAAACAAAGCTCAAATTCCTTAATATGTTATTCTAAGAATTTTATAGTTTCAGCTCTTTCATTTGGATCTCTGATCCATTTTTAGTTAATTTTTGTGTATGGTATGAGGTAAGGGTCCAACTTCATTCTGTTGAATGTGGATATCCAGCTGTTTCAACACCATTTATTAAAAAGACTATTTTTCCTCACTGAACTGCCTCAGCATCCTTATAAAAATACATGGGTGTATTTCTGGACTCTCAGTTCTATTCCATTGATCTAGATGTCTATCCTTATACCATAACCACACTGTCTTGATTACTAAATCTTTTTAGTAAGTTTGAAATCAAGAAGTGTGAGTCCTCCAACTTTGTTCTTCTTCAAGATTATTTTAGTATTTTGGGTCCCTTGTATTTCCATAAAGATTTTAGGATCAGATTGTCTGTTTCTGGACAGAAAAAAAAAGAAGGCAACTGGGATTTTGATCAGGATTATGTTGAATCTATAGATTAATCTGGGGAGTATTGCCATTTGAACACTATTAAGTCTTATTTTTTACCAGTTTTATTGAGATGTAATTGACATATAACAGTTTAAGGTGTACAACATTATGATCTGATAAATGTATATATTGTGAAATGATTACCACAATAAGTTTCATTAACATCCATCACTTCACACAGTTACAAAAGTTTTTTCCTCGTGATGAGATTTTATTTTTTTAAGAGTGAAAGATTTATTCAGGGAGATACACAATCCATAGACCCAGTGTGGGCATCTCAGAAGGGAGAGCAGCCAATGAGAACTTTTAAGATCTACTTTCTTAGCAACTTTCAAATACACAAAACAATATTGTTAGCTATAGTCATCATGTTGTACATTATATCCCCAGAACTTATTTATCTTATAACTGGCTATTAAGTCTTCTGATTCATGAACACAGGATGTCTATTTATTTATTTAGGCCTTCTTTAATTTCTTTCAATAATGTTTTGTGATTTTCAGTGACCAAGTCCTTGCATTTCTTTTGTTAAATTTATTACTATGTATTTTATTTCTTGATGCTATTGTAAATGGAATTATTTTCTTAATTTCATTTTTGAGCATGTTTTCAAAGACTTAAGTCTACCTCCCAGCTTCTCTCCACTCTTATCTCTCATTTGACCTAGCCAAGCCACACTAAACTAGGCTTCCTACCTTGAATGGATAGACTGGGTAATTTCTCACTTCTGTATCTTAAATCTTGCTCAATTTTCAGCCTGAAAGTTCTCCCTTCATCACCTCCAACTCCTCAGCAAAGCCTCTCCTGATGCCACAATCAGATACAGTCTCTCACCCTGTGTTCTTTCATAGCTCTTGACAGTCCTCCAGCTCCAAGAGAGCACTCACTGCTGTTGTTTCCTGCCTTGTAGGTCTTTTTGTCTCTTTTGCCAAACTAGTGCTCCCTGAGGGCAGGGAATTTGTTTGATTCACCCCAACCCTGACAGGGACCCACATGGCACTTGGCACATGTCAAGTGGTCAGTTCACATAGGGAAGTTATAGAGTTTAATGGGTATAGAGTTTCAGTTTTGCAAGATGAAAAGAGTTCTGGAGATGGATGGTGGTGACGGTTGCACAATGATATTCATGTACTTAATATCACTGAACTGTTCACTAAAAACAGTTAAGATAGTAAATTTTATGTTTGTGTATTTTACCACAATTAAAAAAACCCTGGATAAATAGATAAATTTAATTAAATAAAAACAGAAAATAAAATTGAGGTTAAAAAATTAAGATGTGATTATATGTTGCCATTTATATAGTTATATAAAAATTTTAAAAATGCAAAATAATTTTATATATCATGGATTCACACCCAAGAGGGGAAGTCTGGAACCCTATAAGCTATCTTCTAAGTCTCCACACACACCACTGGTAGATGTGAAGAGAGGGCCTCCAAGAACCAGCCTTACCACCATTATTCCTTGAAGCCACCAGGATTATTCCTATTGTGTCCCTTCCCCAGCTTGTATCAGTCACCTCAGGAAGCTCAGAACTTCCAGATCATCCCCTTGTTGCTCAGGACATGCCTATTTCTGATCTCATCTCCCACTATTACTCACCTCCCAAAACCCTTCCATCATGCTCTCTAGAACTCACTCACAGTTGTCAGCAAATTCCCCATGTCCTGTACCTCTTCTTTGAATATTCCCTTCACCTTGTTGCTTTGATTCTCTCTAGAAACCTGTTTTGCCTACAATCTCTCAATCTCTCTTTTCACTCCCACCTCCTTAGTTCAAAACGCTTGGCCTCTAAATTCTCTCACTTACTCCCTTCCAGTCTCCTCTACCTGCCTCGGCCATTTATTCCCATGGTCATGCCTCTGGACCTTTACAAAGAACTGCATCCATCCCAGTGATCCCAATTTCAAACATCCCATTTTACCACCACCACTCCTATCTTTCCAACTCACTCCCTCTAATATTTCAATCCAACAATTCTCTGACCCTCGTCAAAACCAAAATCTTTGGAAACACTTACTCTCTCTTATTCTCACACCTTACTTACACTGCTGTGTCAAGAGATCCTATGGTGCCAACTTCAACATATACCCAGAAGCCACCGCTTTTTACCACCTCCTCTACTCTCTCTTGCCTGCATTATTGCTGTAGCCCCCTAATTGGTTTCTGCACTTCCATCCTTGTACTCCTTTATTCTGTTGTCTCAGAAGCCAGAGTGATCTTATTTAATTCAGCCATGAATTAAACCATAAGACAGTATGAGATCATCAAAGCAATAAGTTTAGAGAAAAAAGAAAAGCAGTCAAAGACTGAGCCCTGGGGTACTACAACAGTTAGAGGTCAAGGAGATAAGAGAGAATCACCAAAAGATACTGAGACATAACAGCCAGAGAGGCAGGAGGAAAACCAGGAGTACATGGTATTCTAGATGCTAAGTAAAAGCAGAGTTTCAAAGAAAAAGAGATGCTGTTTATAGGTCAAGTAATATTTTAGTCACCTAAAATATAAATTATTGGTTTTAGCCATGTATCTATTATTGGTGACTTTGATAAGTGCATTTTCAGGGATGTGGTAAGAATGAATGCCTAACTGGAGTAGGATCAAGAAAGAATGGGAGGAACTATATTCAATATCTTGTAGTAACTTATGATGATAAACAATATGAAAACAAATATATGTATGTTCATGTATGACTGAAGCATTATGCTGTACACCAGAAATTGACACATCATAAACTGGCTATACATATATATACATATATATATACACACACACACACATATATATATACACACACAAAAAAAGAAAGAATGGGAGAACAGGAAAGCCTGAAGCATCTTGTCATACTAGAAAACTCAAACTCTGTCAAAGAGTCGTGTTAAAAGGACTTAGGAGCTACCTTGAATAGGCTCCCACTGGCCAAAGATAGGACAATTTGATCCTTAAAAAGGATAATAACTACAGTGAATTGAAATCATCAGATATTTTTAAATCCATGAGCTCATAATAATACTAAAAAAAATCTTTGGTCACTTTTAGAGAATGCTAGGCAACCAACTCATTGTCTTGAAAACTGGTAATTAAAGGGAAAAAATCAAACATTCAATCTATGCTTCCTATACAATCTACCATTCAGAGTAACTGAATAATTGATGAGAAGTTTCTTTTTATACAAGTATTACATTAATAAAGAGAAAATGACAGAATCAGGATATTATTATTTCGCAATCCCTAATAAATTAATGGATCTAGGCAATGATCACTAATGGCTGCTAACACCACAAAGAGCCTGATTAACAATGATCTGGGCCCTCACAACACACTTCGTTAGATAAACTGTCACCTGGACATACCTCACATCTCTCCCCCCATGCACAAACCAGAGGTGATACTAAGAAAAGAGCCTGGGGAGTTGATCAAGTCTGAGTTGGGGTCCTGGCTTCCCCATCAATTAACTGTGTGACCTAGAGAAAGTTACTTTATTTAAACTAAGTCCTGATTTTATTATCTATAAAACAGAAATAATAATCTCTGCTTCCCAGGACTATTGAGAGAATTAGCTAAGTTACATAGGCACTGTATGTATCAGTACTCTACCTCCCTCCACTCCCCCACCACAGTCACTCACCTATCCACCCTCCCTTTCTCTCTCTCTCTTTCTGCTGCCTCCCTTCTCTATACACACACCATCATGTATCCCAAGGAACCATGATGTAAAGAGGTACAGGAGTTTTGGTTCATACCTCGGGTAATGCACCACCTTTGTCCTGGCAGATTGCAAGTAGATAGATGGAAGCTCTGAAGACCACCAGTGGAGGGTGTTCACCCTGGTCCTGCAGAGACAGGAGGAAGCTTTGCACAGCCACAAATAACTCCGCCTCTGAGACAAACCTGTGGATCAAGGAAAGTCTGAGTAAAAAAGGCAGATATGGCTATCTTACCTTGCCACATCCTCCCTCAGCCACTATTCTTCTGCCCTAGCATGTCCACAGCCTTGTGACACCTTGTACAAAACTGTGCTATATATACTTAAAACATTGTCACATATGCACAGCACATAGTTCTATGCATTGTGCAAGGCTCTGTTAGAGGCCAGAGACTCCTCATTCACACCTAGAAGGTGAATCATCAGCCAGCTGGAGCAGCAGTGTTAAAGAGCAGGATGCCAATTCGGGGGTTCAGGAGGCCCTGCTTTAGCAGCCAGCCCACCTTTCTCTTCTTGTATCTATCATTAACATTTGCGTGTTCTGGGGGGAGGGTATAACTCAAGTGGTAGAGCTCATGCTTAGCATACACAGGGTCCTCCCCAGGTTCAATCCCCAGTACCTCCTCTAAAAATAAATAAATAATTAAACTTAATTACCTCCCCCCTCCAAAAACAGTTTAGTTAATAGTATTAAACCCTCATGCATATGATCAAATGATTTTCAATGAGGGTGCCAAGACCATTCAATGGGGAAAGGACAGTCTTTTCAACAAATGGTGCCAGGAAAACTGGATATGCAAAAGAATAAAGTTAGACTCTTACCTAACACGATATAAAAGAAAATCAACCCCAAATGGATCCAGACTTAAATGTAAGACCTAAAACTATAAAACTTCTAGAAAAAAAAAAAAGGCAAAAGTTTCATGACACTGAATTTGGCAATGATTTCTTGGTTATGACACCAATGGCACAGGCAACCCACAAAATGGGAGAGATCATTTGCAAATCGTATATCAAAGAAGGAATTAATACCCAGAATATACAGAGAACTCCTAAAACTCAACAACAAAGAAACTCAAACAATCTAATTCAAAAATGGGCAAAGGATTTGAATAGACATTTCTCCAAAGAATATATACAGATGGCCAATAAGCACATGACAAGATGCTCAACGACACTAATTATTAGGGAAGCGCAAATCAAAACTATGAGATAATAACCTCACATCCATTAGGATGGCTACTATCAAAAAAGTAAAAAATAAAAAGTTTTCGAGAGGATGTGGAGAAATTGGAAAACTTGTGCACTGTTAGTGGGAATGTCAAATGGTATAACTACTGTGGAAAATAGCATGATATTGCCTCAAAAAAATTAAAAATAGAACTACCAGATGATCTGGCAATTCCACTTCTGGGTATAAACCCAAAATAATTAAAAGCAGGGTCTCAAAGAGATATTTGTCCACCCTTGTTCACAGCAGCATTATTCACAATAGCTAAGAGGAAGCAACCCAAGTGTCTATTGACAGATGAATGGATAAGCAAAATGTAGTATACACATATACAATGGAATATTATTCAGCCCCCAAAAGAAAGGAAATTCTGACATATGCTACAGCTGATGAATCTTTAAGACATTATGCTAATTGAAACAACCAGTCACAAAAAGATAAATACTGTATGATTCTACTATATGAAGTACTTAGCATAGTCAAAATCATAGGGACAGAAAGTAAAATAGTGGTTACCAGGGGCTGAGGGCAGGAGGGAATGGACAATTATTGTTTAATGGGTATAGAGTTTCAGTTTTGCAAGATGAAAAGAATTCTGGAGATGGATGGCAGTAATGGTAGCTCAACATTATGAATGTATTTAATACTATTGAACTGTATACTATAAATGGTTAAGATGGTAAATTTTATGTTTGTGTATCTTACAATTTAAAAATTAGGAAAAATAGTAATGTGCCAATGTTGATGTCTTAGTTTGGTAAATGTACCATAGTTATGTTGGTATTAGGAGAAAATGGGTGAAGAGTATAAGGGAACTCTGGGTATTGTCTGTAACTTTTCTGTAAATCTATAATTACTCCAAAATAAAATATTTATTTAAAAACTAAAAATAAAATGTATAATAGCCATAATATAAATATTATACTACCAAAAGAGTAAGGTACATGTACTAGCATGGAAAGATGTTCAAGATACACTGTTAAGTTAAAAAACAAGCTGAAGACCTTATATTATATCCCATTCTGTGTATTTTTTTGAAAGAAGTATATTTGTGTTTTTTAAAACACAGAAGAGGGTAACAACAGTTAACTCCAGCAGATGCATAGGGAAATATTTTAACTTTATATTAAATCATTTTACTTGAATTTTTACAATCAGCATGATTCTTAAAATAAGAAAAAAAACTTTTAAAGAATCATATTGGTCAAGTGATTTTCAATGAGGGTGTCAAGACAATTCAAAAGGGGAAAGAATAGTCTTTTCAACAATTGTGCTAGAACATCTGTATAAGCCACATGCAAAAGAACTAAACCCTTACCTCACACCATCACAAAAGTTAACTCAAAATAGCTATATATAATAGGTAAAACTATAAGGGAAAAGAACTACAGAAGAAAATGTAGGAGTAAATTTTTATCATTTTGGGTTAGAAAATAGTCTCTTAGAATCAATACCAAAAGCATAAATGATAGCAAAAAAAATACACAAATTTCATCAAAATTAAAATTTGATTTCACCAAATTTAAAAAATTTTATGCTTCAAAGGACATCATCAGGAAAGTGAAAGGATAACTAACAGAATGGGAGAAAAAAATTGCAAATTGTATATCTGATAAGGAACTTATATCTAGAACATATAAAGAACTCTTACAACTCAGTTAAAAAAGGGGTAAAAGATCTGAATTTATCCAAAGAAGGTATACTAATAGCCAAGAAGCACATGAAAAGATGCTCAACATCATTAGTCCTTAGGAAAATGCTAATCATTAGTCCTTAGGGAAATGCTAACCACAACACAAAAACCACTTTATACCCAGGAGGATGGCTATAGTCAAAAAGATGGACGATAACAAGTGTTGACAAGAACATGGAGAAACCAGACCCTTCAAATATTGCTGGTAGGATTGCAGCCACTCTGGAAAACAATTTGGAAGTTCCTCAAAAAGTTAGACATAGTATTACCATATGACTCCTCAATCCTACACCTGGCATATAAAGAAAAGGAATAGAAAACGAGTTCTCAAATAGATACATGTACACGCATATTCACAGCATTACTATTCACAATAGCCAAAAGGTGGAAACAGCCCAAATGCCCATCAATGAATGAATGGATAAACAAACTGTGGTACATGCATACAATGGTATATTATTCAGCCATAAAAAAACAGATACATGCTACAAACATTATGCTAACTGAATGAATCTTGAAAACTTTATGCTAAGTGGAAGAAGCCACGTGCAAAAGGTCACATATTATATGATTCCATCTATAGGAAATGTTCAGAATAAATCCATAGAGACAGAATGCAGATTGTTGGTTGCCAGAAGCTGAGCAGAAGAAGGAATGAGGAGTGACTGCTTAATAGGTAGGAGGTTTTACTTTGGATTAATAGAAATGTTTTGGAACTAGACAGAGGTGGTGGTTGCACAACATTGTGAATATACTTAATGCCACTTTAAAATGGTTAATTTGTTACATCTATCAAAATGCATCAAATTGTACATCTGAAATATGTGTAGTTTACTGTACAGGAATCATACCACAATAAAGGTGTTTTAAAAAATGGTTAATTTGTGTTATATAAATTTTACCTCAATAAATTTTTTTTAAGTTTAAGGAAGAATAGTCCTTTGATTTTAAATTTTAATGGTATGTATAGTAATTTTTAAAACCAAAGTAAACCACTGAAATTTTTTTCAGTCAACGAACAACACTTTCAGGGATATCAAGGAATTCACATTAGCATCCAGGCCTCTGTCTCTCAGCACTGTGACTATCCATCTGTCTCAACTCTCTCTCCAAAATGTGAGCCCCTCAGGAATACAAGCCATTTCTCACTTACCCCTGTGTCCCCAGTGCCCAGCAGCAGGCTTGGAAAGGATGCCTCTGTAACTATTTTTTGAACTGAACTTGGCTACAGATGTTGGTCCTAGAACCAACCATCAGCCACCAGCTCTGAGCACTGACCTGTCCCCGTGGATGTAGGCCAGGTAGAAGAGGAGCAGGATGCAGTACTGTCTCTGGCGAGCAGCTCCCTCCACATACTGGCGATCCAACAGAAAAGCAAGGCTTTCAGGGCTCCTGCTGTTTATCTGGGGCAGCCCGTGCTGAAGGAGCTCAGACACCGCAGAGAGTTCTGGGCAGGGAACAGGCAGGAGAAAGCCACACAGAGAAAATGGGAGAGCAGATAATGAGCACATGAGTATCTACTACATACAGAATACTGCACAGGGTAGCAAGGATACATGCAGGATAAAAGGAAATCAATCTCCTCTTTCTCTTTACCAGGAGAGACTCAAGGTAACATGTGGAAGGACATGGATATATTCATTCACTTGACAATGTTCACTGAGTGGCTACTCTAGGTCAGGCTGTGAAACACGGGCCCTACCCCCAGTAGCTGGCAGCTGGTAGGGAAATACAGATAATGAGACAGATAATTGCAGGACATGTGATCGGTGCCACATTCAAGTGTGGAAAAGAAAGTGACTCATGCCACCTGTGATGGAGAGGGCAGGTTCAAAGAGGAGGGAACTGCGGAAGGTAATACACAGGCAGAGAAAGGAGAGAAGAGACTCCTTGAAACAGGAAGCAAGGTGTTCAGAGGCATGGAGGCATATATAAGGACATGCCATGTTTAGAGGGCAGCAAGTTCAGTGTGACTGGACCATCAGTTAATAGATGTGGAGTGTCAGGAGTTTGGGAACTGTGTGATGTAATTTGTAACTGCACTGTGAAAGACCCTGAATGCTGAGTATAGAATCTGGATTTTATCCCGAGAGCAGATTCCTAGATTTCTTATGGAATCTCTGTTTCAAAAAACAAAGAGTATTTTAATACCTATGAAAGAAAAGGACCTCAGGGCTTAAATTTTGAATAAAGTCAACTTACCCTTATTTTCCACATTTCACCAAGGACAAGAGAAAACTCTTATCACTGTGAGATATGCCCCACAGACTGATGTTTGGGGACAACGGCTGAAGGCCAGGGGAGTTAAAAATGTTAAGACTTGGTTTTCAGATAGATCTTCCAGCAATCAGTGAAGATTGGTTGGAGGATGAGAGACTGAAAGCAGGGGGCCAAGTTAGAGGTCAAATGAAAGAGTCCATCTTGCCAGCGCAGTGGGCCAAGTAGAGGGTGAGAATGGAAAATGCCCCACACCCATGTGGTCGCAGAGCCAGGTCAGGTTTCCTAATTCTAAGTTTAGAGCTTTTTCCACCAAAGCACACTATGATCAAGCATAATATCCTTGAGCCTCACACATCCACCTGCCCTTTCTCCTGTTGTATAAAAGAAAGAAGCAGTCTGTAAGGTTGGCTGCTCTTCCTGGTGCTCTGGGATTTGACAAGATCTCAGGGTCTGAGGGGGCAGATGTGTGGGACTCCTCTTATTCCAACGAGAGAGGGAGCTGCCAGCAGCAGGGAGCTGGTGCTCGTGAGCACAAGAGGCTGTGGTGATCTGACTGCCACCAAGGCTATGTCATCGTGCTGCTCTCTGCAGGCCAGACCATGCCTGAACAGGCAGAGCTGGGCCCCACACAGAGAGCAGTGGGCAGTACAGTGAGAGAACTAGGAGCCAAGCCACATTGGAAGGAGTGAAAATGCTCACCTGTGCTTCTGTCTCTCAGCATAGTGTCTGAGAAAGACAAAGGAGAAAGTGATTTGGGAAGGGTGGGAGGAGAAGACACAATCCACATAAATGTAAAAAGAGGAAACCCAGCCAGCATCAATTCTCACCCACAAAGAGGGCACAACATTTGTTGAATGAGTGAATAAAACAATGATTAAATTGTTTTATCTTACAGCAAGAGGGAGAGGTCTAGGATAGAGGAACTCCTTAGGATAGAGAACATACCATAATGATCATTGTCTCCACAGCTGCACCTAGGCCTCCCCTGGCATGTAGCAGAAGCTCAGTGAACATTCAGCAAAAGGAAAAACTTCCAGCTCTCAGCCCTGCATCTGCTGTTCCCCCTGCCTAGATTCTGCATGGGGTTCCTTCACCTCACTCAGACCTCTGCTAACATGTCACCTCCTCACCTCCTCATGACCACCCTATCTAGAATGTACTTCCTCCTCCCATCACTATCACTTCACCCAGTTTTATTTTTTTCATAGCATCTATCCATTCCTGACATTGTATCTATGTATTTACTGTCTGCCTCTCCCACTTCATGAGAACAGGACTTTGTATCCTTATCAGTAGTTCCTGAAATAGTTTAGCACACAGTAGGTGCTCAAGAAATATCTCTTTTGTGTATATATATATTTTTTTAATTGAAGTATAGTTAGTTTACAATGTTTTGTCAATTTCTGGTGTACAGCATAATGTTTCAGTCATACATGAACAAACATATTCATTTTCATATTCTAAGAAGTATTTCTTGAATGGAGGAACAAAGAAATGGAACAGGCTGTTCAAGATACTTTGAGCAGTTTAATCCAGAATATATAAACAGCTCATACAACTTAATAACACAAAAACCAACAACTCAATCTAAAAATGGGCAGAAGACATAAGCAAGCAATTCTCCAATAGGCATGTGAATAAATGCACAATATCACTAATTATCAGAGAAAGGCAAATCAAAACTACAATGAGATGTCACCTCACACTGGTCAGAATGGCTATCATTAAAAAGTCCACAAACAGTAAATGTTGAAAAGGGCGTGGAGAAAAGGGAACCCTCCTATACACTGTTGGTGGGAATGTAGTTTGGTGCAGCCATTATGGAAAACAGTATGGAGATTCCTCAAAAAATTAAAGATAGATTTACCATATGATCCAGCAATCCCACTACCAGGCATATACCCAAAGGGAACTTTAATTCGAAAAGATACATGCACCCCAATGTTCATAGCAGCACTATTTACGATAGCCAAGACATGGAAACAGCCTAAATTTCCATCAACAGATGACTGGATAAAGAAGATGTGGTATATTTATACAATGGAATACTACTCAGCCATAAAAACCAACCACATAACGCCATTTGCAGCAACATGGATGCTCCTGGAGAATGTCATTCTAAGTGAAGTAAGCCAGAAAGAGAAAGAAAAATACCATATGAGATCGCTCATATGTGGAATCTAAAAAAAAAACAAATAAAGCCTAAATACAAAACAGAAATAGACTTACAGACATAGAATATAAACTTGTGGTTGCCAAGGGCGCAGGGTGGGAAGAGATAGACTGGGATTTCAAAATTGTAGAATAGATGAACAAGATTATACTGTATAGCACAGGGAAATATACAAGATCTTATGGTAGCTCACAGAGAAAAAAATGTGACAATGAATATATATATTTTCATGTATAACTGAAAAATTGTGCTCTACACTGGAATTTGACACAACATTGTAAAATGATTATAAATCAATTAAAAAATGTTAAAAAAAAAGAATAAATTAATGCCATCTGCAGCAACATGGATGGACCTAGAGATCATCATTCTAAGTGAAGTAAGCCAGAAAGAGAAAGAAAAATACCGTATGATATCACTCATATGTAGAATCTTAAAAAAAAAAAAAGGACATTATAAACTCATCAACAGAACAGAAACGGACTCGCAGACATAGAAAACAATCTTGTGGTTACCAGGGAAAGCAGGTGGGAAGGGATAAATTTGGGAGTTTGAGATTTGCAAATGTTAGCCACTATACATAAAAACAAATTTTTAAAAAATTCTTCTGTATAGCACAGAGAAGTATATTCAATATCTTGTAATAACCTTTAATGAAAAAGAATATGAAAACAAATATATATGTATATGCATGACTGGGACATTGTGCTGTACACCAGAAATTAACATATTATAACTGACTGTACTTCAATAAAAAAATTGTTTTTAAGATACTTTGAGCAGAGTCTCTGGAGGTAACAAGCAGAGAGCAAGAGGCCTGGTGTGAGGGACGATGCAGAGAAGATGGTCACGGGGAGGAACTGGTCTTGATGAACTTTAGGGTCTTTTTGACCCTTAAAATCTAAAGGTCCAAGAGCCTTGGATTCCATGGCTTTCTGATTCTATTATCTCACCTCCCTAGGAAGCAACCTACAGTTTCATCATTCCATGATTCCGTGGTTCCTCTAGGTGGCTTTAAGCCAAGATATCTTACCATTGTTCTGGCTCACTACTCAGCGAATCAGCAAGGCATCCAGACTCTAAAATACCACGGACCTCATGAGTGGTCAAACTACAGCATCTTACCTTCTTGGGAAGGTAGTCCTGTCTTCTCTGGAGCTGAGAGGAGGTTAATGCACATGTAGTAGAGGAAACTGGAACACACCTGGTTTAGGGCTGAGTGACTTAGAGGGAGAAGAGGAAAAGAGAACAAGAGAAAGAACATTGCTACTTTGGCTAGGACAGCATTATCCCTGCCATGTACTGAAGCACCACTGCTTTGTGTCAGAGCCCAGTGAAATTCTAACTATGGCCCTGGTAGAGAAGGCCCAGAGGTGGCTATGAAAAGTAAGTATGGAACCTGCTGCCCACAGATGTAACTTAGGCACTTGGCCCATATAGGCATTCACTAAAAGTTGACTGAAAAAAATAAATCAAGGAGGGCTAGTAAGCTCCAATTTAGTAAAACATATAACCAAAAGTGTTCTTGGATCAGGGAAGGGCTGGGAGTACCAGAAAAGAGGAAGGTATTGAACCAAAAATGGGTAGTTAAGAAGAAATACAAACATCCAACATTAAGACTTGGAATCCAGGTGGATCCCCATATTCTCTCCTGAAAGTTTGCTGTTGTATTCAGAGATATGGAAGGAGAGCTAGATACTACACTGTGGTCACCTTGAGGGCTATAGGCAGTAACAAGTGGAATCTGCCAAGTAAATGCAGAGACAGGTGGTAAATCAAAAATGGGGAGGCACAGAAGGCTGCTCTAAAAACCTAACAAGACAGACTGAAGCAGCAACCCCTCTACTTTGAATAAGAGACTTTCTCCTCTGGAACTGCTGGGCTGGCAGCAATTAAGAACAGGACTGTCTCAACGGACACTGCATCAACTACCCTGTGAGGGCTTCAGCTTCCTTGTTTATAAAATGTGAGGTTAGACAAATGATCTCTAAGAGCCCTTCTAGTTTTGATGTTACAGGTGCTTATCCAAGTATCACATGGAATGAGAGTCTTATCAGAACTAGATTAAATAAAACTACAGAAGAATGTCTAGTTCATACCACCAGTTGCTGAGTAATTGACATTGTGTCAATCCCCCCGCAATCCTATGACTAAACCACACCAATCAGAAATTTCCACTTGTCCAGTGAAGAAGAACATTTGACCCCTTTGCCACTATCTTTACCTGGGATCATACATACCTCAGGCCACTGCAGAACCTGGCCTTCAGTTCCAGGGTCAGTTGTATGAAGGATGAGGCAGCTTGGGAGAAGTGGGAAGAAAGTAGAGACTTAAACCAGGCTCGTTACAGAGATTCCTAAGTCTGGGTGGTTCTAGTTTTGGAGTCACACAGACCTAGGTTCAAAATGTGCTCCATCACATCTAGTAGTGTGAATCTGGAACATTTATTTAACTTCTCTGAGATTCTGTTTCGATATCTATACCTCACAGGTTGTTGTAAAACTAAGTAAGATAAATGCATATAGAACATCTAATAAATACTCAGCTCTGAGTAGATGCTGAATAAATGTTCATCTTCCTTTCTGATGGACATTTTGCATTAGCTGGTGACCCTGGCCCAGGCCCCTGCTTTGCCTGACTCTCCCAGTCTCTCCACTCCCACACCAGCCTGCAGCTCTCTCTCTCAAAACTGATGTCTGTCCTGCCTATCCTGGGCCCCTGTAAAGGCAGGATTCTAGACAAGTACATCAAGAGCTCCCACCACACCCGCTCCAATGTTGGGGAGAATCTGTATTCTATCCTAAGGCTAATGGATGGGACATTTTTCAGTCCTCGTTTTACTTCTGGGATGCATTTGACACTCATGACCACTCCCTAATCTACAAAATTCTCTTCACTTGGCTTCCCTAATGTCATATTCTTCTGGTTTTCTTCCTTCCTCTCCAACCGTTCCTTATTAACATCCTTTGGAGTCTTCTGCTCCTCCTGACCATTGAATATTGTGCTTGACTTTGTCTTGGTCCTTTGATCACCTCATTTTACACACCCTTGAGGAATCTCACCTGCTCCCCACTAGAGAATTGGCCCCACAAGAACAGGGGTCTATTTTGGTCACTGCTACATTCTCTGCTCTAGGACAGTGCCTTTCATGTAGTAGGTACCCAATAAATGTTTATTAACTGACTGAAAGGCTGGATGCTGAAACCTGCTATACCTACTGTGAGGAAAACAATGTTGCCCGCCATCCCAGTTCTTCAAGGATCAAGCCGTGAGCCACTGCAGTCACTCAGCCCACTGACAGTGCGCCCTGAGGGGAACTCATGATGGAAAAAAACCAGGAAACATTCTGTGCTTTGGATATACTGGCCCCTAGATAGTTAAGATGCATATCTAAGGAAAAATTTCAAATGACTCTAGATCCTTGCATCTTTCCCATATACAAAAAAGCACTAGAATTCAGTAACTTGAGATGTTTGTTTTTTGTGACTAACAGTATTCTTCTCATGCTTGACTACATATTTTCCCAGCAAAAAAGTTCATACATACTCTGGCTCCTCCCTTACCTCTTCGGATCAGTTCCTCAGAACTATCTGATAGGCTATCTCCTGGGCTATAGTCCTTAGTAAGGTCCCCAAATAAAAGTTAACTCACAACTTCTATGTCATGTGTTTTTTCCATTAGTTGATATTGTATTTAAAGATCAGATCTCTCCCTTGACTTCAGACACATAGTCAATTACCTACCTAACAGCTCCACTGGGACATGCAACAGGCGTCTCACGCGTACCCACATCCAAATTGATGACATCCTCTATTGCCTTCCCAAACCACATCCTCCTACAGTGAGCCTCCTCTCAATAAAAAACACCACCATCCACCTAGACGGCAGACAGAGGCCAAGGCATCACCCTAAACTATTCCCTCTCCCTCATGCCCTACATCTAATTGTTCTATCCCTCCCACCCCACCCACCAACACAACCTTAGTTCCTAACACCAACCTGAGTTAATGCAAGAGGCTGAACTATTTGCCTCCAATCTTGCCTCCCTCTAACTCATGGTCCACACTATTCCAAGAAGAATCTTTCCAAATCAGCAATCTGAGCCTGTTGTTCCCCTTCTTTAACACTCAAGTACCTAAGATAAAGTCCAAATCCCTGACATGATCAACAAGGCCCTGCACAACTGAGCCCTGGCTACTTCTCTATGGTAGAATTTCCACTGCATGCTATGTGTAAGAAATAAAAGAAAAGATAGAAAATGATAATGATAAAGGGCAAGCATAGCACAGAGATTTAAAAAGCAGACTCTAGAGCCAGATTAGATTCCCTGAGTTTGAATCCTGGGCACATCACTTCCTGTATGACCTTCGGAAAGTTGCTCAACCTCTCTGAGTTTCATCAGCAGAATGAGGACAATCATAGTACGTACTTCCTAGAGTTTTCAGATAATTAAATGACTTAATACATGAAAGCATTTAAAACAGTATCTAACACATAGTAATAATTTAATAAAAATTATTATTAGTTGTTAATTATTACTATCATTCTCTCTACTCCCTTTTCTTTTTTTCTTTTTTCCTTTTTTGAAATATGGAACACTTCACGAATTTGCGTGTCATCCTTGTGCAGGGGCCATGCTAATCTTCTCTGTTTTGTTCCAATTTTAGTATATGTGCTGCCAAAGCGAGCACACTCTCTACTCCCTTTTCTGTTTTTGGTTAACCCCGCTTCCTATTTTCACCATCACTACACTTTCTAAGGAAGATAAAGGAGACTCTGACTCTGATTCCTGGGCTTATTCTGCAGATTGAGGTACTTACAGGGTGAAAACTGGAGACATGGGAAAGGAAGGCTTACATTTGAAAGAGAAAAAAATGACTGAGAGAAGAAAATACATACATGCAAGAAGTCCTGGAAAAGGCTGAAGGAGTCAAGAGCCACCTGGGTTCAATTTTAGGAAGGTAATTCAGTACAGTATAGATAGTAGCTTTCATACAGAGTGCTGCCACTCGTCTAGAAGGCATTTTCGAGTATGTGGGGACATTTTTCACCTGTCACAATGACTGGGGATACTTCTGGCATTCAGTGCTCAGGAGCCAGAGATGCTAAACATCTTGTGAGATCCAAGGGAATGTGAAGTATGAGAGTAATGGGGAAAGAGGTGTGCTGTGGGCTCTGAACTGGAACTTCCTTGACATTCTCAAAAAGTATCAGTTAATTTGAGAACTGCCTTTAAGGACTTTTGATTACTGGATGACATTCCCTTCCACTCAACCCTGGGTAGAGTGTGGATGTTGATTCTGAATGAATACATATGAATGAATAATAAGCCTCTCATCCACAGGCTATGCTCTCTTTGAGAACTCTGAGCAGCTGCCCAAGGTGCCTGCCTCCCTCTCAAATTCCACACCTGCCAGCTCCCTACCGAGCTTCTTGGAGAATTTCTCCTTCATGTGAGGGACGATGACAAAAAGGCTGTGCAGAATCGAGAGGAAAACCTCCATCAAGGCTGGGTGAGTAGCCTGCTCCGAGTATCTCTGCAAAGAACCAGAGGGGAGAACACAGCCCATCAGGACTTAGCCTTTGAAGAAGGAAGAGCATCAGCAAACCTGGCATCAAATCTAGCAATCATAGACTAAACCCCTTCATTTGAAAAGCACAAAAAAGCTAGGGGCTCTGCAGTTACAAGCCCACATCCAAGGATTACATCTGCCACTTCACAAACTGTGCATGATACTTCACCTCTCTGGGCCTCCACCAAAAGAAGTGAAACAGAAATAATCAGTCCTACCTCCCAGAAACAAATGAGATCTGATGTGTAAAAGACACTTTCTAAACGTAATGCCAAGTGACACTCACGTTTCTAACATACAATAATATAGTTCACAAACTGCCTTCACATTTATTTTTCATGTGACCTTTGAACAGAATCATGAGGCAGCCTGATGTGGTAAACAGAGCTCTGGATTAATAGAGAAACTTGGGCTCTATTTAAAGCTCTGCACAAAGTTGCTGTGTGCCCTTGGGTCAGTCACCCCCTCCCCTCTCACTGTATGTCTTCCCTATATGTAAACAGCCGGTGCCTCAGGGACACGGTTCTTATAGATATCTTTCATTTGGTTTTTAAGCCAACTTTTTTTTAATTAAAAAAGTAATAGATGCTCATTAAAGAAAATGTGTAAAATATAGAAAAGTTGAAAGAAAGAATAATACAGTAACTCTATACCTGGTTCCAGATATAGCTCTAACACTTCATAAATCTAAGAGGAAGGGAGAGCAGATGAGGAAACTAATGTGAATTGCCCAAGTGTTAATGCTGGTGCACGCCAACCAGGGCTGCAACCCATGTCCTGACAGTTGCCCACCTGAAGACCCTCGCGTGCTGGCTTAAAGACTTCTTCAAGGCAAAGAGGCTCTCTTCCGTTAGAACCAGAAAATGCTTCCCTGCTGCCACCTACTGTTCCCAGTGGGTGTTTTCGAGCTATCCTTTCCCAACTAATAGGCTCTTCGCTGGCTCACAGGATGTCCAAACCTCAAACAGGACAGGACTCACCTAAGGTCATCTGGGAAGTCAGCTGCCCTAGATCCTGCTCCTCCTACCACCTCCATCTCAAGTCAGATCAAAACTAGGTCTCTCTTCACAGTGGCCATGTCTCATTTTACAGAAGTCACATGTGTTCCTTACTTACGTCTAAATCACAGATATTCCTGCTGCTCATTACTAGGCAGAAAAACACATGGGTTCAAATCTCAGCACTGTCATGTACTTGCTTTATAACTATAGAAACATGACAGCCTTATCTTTAAGTTGGGGGAAATTACAGGACCTATTTCACAGCATCATTGGAGGATCAAATTAAGTTACAAATATAAGGCATTTAGCACTTCATAAACATTACCTATTTATTAGATTATTATTACTGCTTTCTAATTTTTCTTAAGTGGCATCTATTAGTTTTAGAATAAAACACTATGCTACAATTTTAAAACCAAAGGAAAAGTGGCCACAAGAACAACACTGCTGAGACCCTCAGGAGGTCCAGTTGAGTAGTTGACTCACTGCCTTGTGCCTCTCAGCCTGGTTTGCTCTCACATTCTTCTCCTCCCCAAGCTTCATGCTGTCGATGGCTCAGGGGAACCTACCAGCACCATGGGGATACACAGGGAGTCACAGGCACTGAGAAGAAATTCTGAGAAGGCCTCCAAGGTGTCTTCTTTCTCAGCATTGGGAGCTGTGAATGGATTCTCCTGGGCTGAAGGCTCACTCTGGAATTCCACAGCCAACCTGAGAAATCAATGTGTGAGTGTATCTACTACTACCAATGCAACATAAAGGTTAAAAGCATCCTCCCAGGGGGATACCCGAGCTCAGAGTCTAGGGGAAGTATCCCTATCAGTAGGTCTAGGAAAAATTCAAGAGGTCTCAGTGAGGGAGAACCTGGTCTTTGGCTACCTCTCCAGCTTCGTGCTCCCTACCCTCTCTCTCCCATAATACATGACTCTTCCACCCTACTACATGTACTTCTCTGAGCATCCCACGCTGTTTGCTGTTTCACATCTCTGCCTTTACATATGATGCTCTCTCTACCCATAATGCATTCCCCAGATTTGTGACAACCTAATGAATTCCACATATGTAAACAAAACTCTCTTCCGCAAGAGACTGTAAGCTCCTTTTGGGCAGGAGCTAATCTGATTTATCTTTTTACTCCCACTGTCTACCACCAGGCCTGGCACACAGGAGATACATTTGTTAACGTGAACTGAATTTATCAAACAAGCTCTCAGTGAACACCTAAAGGGCTAGGTTATCTGAGAAGAGAAACAAAGCTAAATGAGATACAACCTTGTCACACAGTAATGAAAGCTTCACCAGGAGGGAAACTTTAGAAATCTCCTACTCTAGCTACTTGTCCTCACACCTCCTCCATACACCCCCTCCACACCCCAAACACATGCCCAACCTCCACCCCAGCCGAAGTCCTCTCCCTATGCAGCAAAGCATCAGAGATCAAGTGTTGCTTCCAAAACTTTGTCCTTTGTCTGACTCCTTTTTACCCTCATCTTCCATACTGCTACCACCGCAGACCACAGAGGCCCCTCACCTGCAGGCATTTCTAAATCCCTCCAGAGTGCTCAGGAGGAACTTTCCCCTTCCAAGAATGGCCTTCTCCGAATCTCTACTGGAGGCATGGCCCTGAGGTGAGAAGGAAATAGAGGAAATTATTGGTCAAGTACTTACTGTGTGTCCCAGTCTTTGCTTAGAGGACTACAGACCTCTTCCTCTCACACTGGAGTCTGCCATTCCCAAACACCTAACACTTTCCAGGAGATCCTAGGTATATCCTCACAAATATAGCCATCTAATACCTCCTTTAAAAAATAGTGGAAGGTAGAATATGAGCTACCTGCCTCCTGTGAACCATAGGAGTGGTTTTTGTCCTATTATATGCAGAAAGCTGTCACAAGCTGGTAGACATTAGCCTAACTGGTTGTAATGTCCATGTTAGTTGCTCCAAAACACACAAAAATCCCTACCCCATCAGGTGTGAAGAGCTTAGTTTCCAAAGTTAATCTTGAAAAACATAATCAGCACTCACATTAACAGTATCTTTTCTGATATTTTAAGTCCATGGACCATTAAAAGCTAACAATTCTGGCACACTACACATTGGCCAGATTCTAATGTTCTAGTGAATCCAGCCTTAAATAATTTAGTGAGCATGTTTACCATACCTGCTTGGATGATATGAAAGACTAAGTGTGTAGTATGCTTGGGTCCAAACACCCTGGGATTTACTATCCAAACTTGCTAATTTTGGACCTTAGAGAAAAATTATTTAATCCCTGTCACTTCAGTTTCCTAATAAGGATAACAATTATTAAGCCTCACAGCTCTGCAGTTAGGAAAAAAAATTAACATCTCATTATAGGTATGTGTGCATGAGAAAAAGCTATAAAGTAGCATATAAAGGTAATTCAATGTACTAATTATCTTCTAAAGACACATTACAGCATGCTCTCCAGAAGAAGCAGGCTGCAGTGCACTGACCAGGGGCCTCCAGTTCAATGGGATCTGGGAAAGATCTGCACACCGGCTCAGCATGGCTTCGAGCAAGGCCTGTAGTTCCTTGTACAGCACAGGCAGAGCACTCTGATGGTCCTTCCTGCATCCAGAGAGACAAAGGAAGGCTTACTGTGGGGTAAGGGTACTCTAAGATACCCTCAGGTTCTCAGCTGATATGGGGCATGTGGAGAATCAGAACATGGGTCCAGAATCTGATCTGATAAAAATCCTTGCTGTAACACTTATCTAGCTGCATGACTGTGCACATTCCCTATCCTCTCCAGATTTCAGTTTCCTCATCTATTAAGTGAAAGTTAACAGTACTCTCCTTACAGTATTATTCTAAGGATCAAATTGGATGATATATGTCAAACACTCAGCATGATGCTTACTAGATAGTAAGTCCTTATAAATGACATCTATGTATATTATTATTGTTATTAAGGATACAGAGGGTTTTCTCACTGAGAAGGCCTCCTGGTGAAAGAAGCACTATCTAGAACTGGAGGTGCATCAAGAGATGTCTATGGCCAATGATGTCAAATAAGTGATAAGCTCTCTTGGTGAAGACAGATCAAATTTGCTCTCTGTTACCTTGATGAGGAAAACCAAGTTCAATAGGTAAATGTTATCAGGACCCAGATTTTATTTCAGGAATATAAGGAAGAACTTTCTGAGAGTCAAGACTCTATAAAGGTAGAGGGGACTATCTAGGAAGAAGTGAGTTCCCTATTCCTGGAGATTATAAGCAAAGACTGGAAATTACTTTTGGAGAGTCAATCATTTTGAGCGTGGGGTAAATGTGGAAAGTAACACTTAGGGTCCACCTGAACTCTCATATTCTATAGACTCAGAGGAGACAAGAGTCATTGACGAGTCTAATTGTGAGCTCCAAGAGGCCAGGTAACAGTTCTGCCTTTTCACTTCACCTAAACAGAGGTAGATGCATTGTAAATTGATGCTAAATAAAAAAGATGTTACATGAATGACTATTTGACAGGGTATAATTTAGCTGTATTGATTTCCTAGGGATGCTATGATAAATTACCACAAACTGTGTGGCTTAAAATATCAGAAATTTATTCCCACATAGTTCTAGGGGCTAGAAGTCTGAAACCGAGGTGTTGGCTCCCTCCAAAGACTCTAGGGAGGAATCCTGCCTTGCCTCTCAGCTTCCAGTGGTTGTGGGCAATCCTTGTCATTCCTTGGCTTATAGCTGCATCATTTCAATTTCTGCCTGCTTCTTCACATGGTCCTCAGTGTATATCTGTGTCCAAATCCCCCTTTCCCTTATAAGAGCTCCAGCCACGGGATTTAGGGGCCCATACACATCTTAATTCAGCTGTAACTACAAAGGCCATATTTCCAAATAAGGTCATATTCACAGGTTATGGGTGGGCATGAATTTTAGAGGGAAGCTATTTCAATCTAGTGCGGTAACTAAGGAGAAACCTATGTTAACCCTCATCTCTGGGCCTCCTTTTTTTTTTTTTTTTAACACTGAGAGCAATCTGTTGGGCCTACTAATAGGTGCTCAGTTAACTGTATAAAATGAAGGCTTGATTTCCCCTTTCCCTCTTCATCTCTGGAAGTTCTAACTTTCTATCCTACACTGATTGTCAAGCCTGGTTTGGTCATCTTTAAATTCTTTCAACAGTTCTCACTCCTCATTCCTCCTTCCCAGAGACCATCTGAACCACTCCACCTCAGAGGGACCACCTCAGTAAACAGTCTGGGAAATTAAAGTCAAAAGTAAAATCATCTAAGGATAATAATCAGCCCACTACCTATTACTCTCCACAACTCTGACCCAATCAGCTTTCTGGCTTCTTCATGTACTATTCCCCTTCATACAACCTGTTAGCCAGACTGGCTACTGTACCCTCAGTAATCCCTAATCTTTCTTGCCCACATGTTTTGGCCAACTCTGATCCTTCCACAAATCTAAAACTTTCATCCCTCACAGCACAGCTCAAATACAACCTCCTGCTTGAAAGGTGGTACCAGTCCCCCATAACACCAACCTCCTAGGAGACTTCCAGCTCTGCATGGGAACTTCTGATTGACTCTTGCTCTTCTCTATGCCTTTGTTACCCTGTTGGTTTACTCATCTCACCCTTGTAGGGGTTCATGCCCCAGATTTAGAGATTCAAATCCAGGAAAGGACAAAGGGGGAAAAAGACCAACTGAAGCCATTATAATGTAAATGCTATGTTTGGTTTCAATTTTTAGAAGCAATCTAGAGTCAAATGACAAAGACTTAAATATGGTTACAGAAGAGACTATTAATGTGAATGACCTTTACAGCATAAATTAAAGGTACAATACAAAAATCATAGGTACAGCTGACATGGAGTAGTAGAAGGTAGGGAGGAGAAGGGAAAGGAAGAGCGGGAGTGCCAATATACTCAGCTAACCAAGTAGGCAGTCAAGAGATGCTGCTTCAAGCTGAGGGAACAAGAAATACAAGTTTAAAGTATATCATTTAAAAGTTTGAAGATATAAAATATTAACTAGCAAAAATGCCAAGGAAATGTAGAGAAGGCAAAATAATGTGAGGTAAGTCTTGATCTTTCTTACTGGTGAGTCATGAATAATGTCCTAAATTGACAAATAAAGAAATAGCATTACAAGCACATTATTTAGATTTAGGGAGATAAATCACCAGAACTAAAACCAAAATGAGTTAAAATTAGTTTCCTTTAGGAAGTAAGGACAGGGGGCTGTTCCTTTTCATTATAAACCTTCAGCATATTTTACTTTTTATCATTTAAATATATTACTTTGTTGGATTTCTTAAAGGGAAAACACGGAAACAAAGTAAAACTTCCTATATAAATAAACAAATAAATATAGGTCTCTTCCACTAGTCTTTTCAAGATATCAAGCTCTTACTAAGGAATGTGTTCCCATCTTGACCCTAGGATCTCTCAGTCTCACCATCCACTTTAACATCCATCATTCATATACTGACTATCTATTAGGAGTGAGGCGTATAGCAGTCAGTAAACTGACATGGTCCCTGATCTCTTAGAAGTTACATTATATAGCAGGGGAGACACAAAACAAATGAATAAACAAGAGCTGTCAAGTGTTTGGCAGGTGCTATAATAGTCAAATGGGTCAGTAAGGGAAGGATGCTCTGAACGAGACCTGAGTGATGGGAAGAGGCCAGTTGTGCAAAGATTCAAGGGAAGAGGATTTCAGGCAGAAGGAAAAATTAGTAGGAAAGGAAGTGGGGGGAAAAGTCTTGATTAAAACAAATGGTGCTTGCTTCAGCAGCACATATGCTAAAATTGGAATGATACAGCAAAGATTGGCATGGCCCCTGCGCAAGGATGACACGCAAATTTGTGAAGCGTTCCGTATTTTTCTTTAATGAAAAAGAACATGAAAATGAATATATGTATATATATGCATGACTGGGACATTATGCGGTATACCAGAAACTGATACATTATAACTGACTATACTTCACTAAAAATAAAATAAAATAAAATAAAACAAATGACTGAGTTTTAAAAAATTACATCCACAAAATAAATACAGAATAAAATCCTATTTTAAAAAGTACAGAGAATTGGAAAGAACTCTTTCAAATTAAAAATACGAAAGTAGAAACAAAACACTCAATAGTAGGGTTAAAAGATAAAGTCAATAAAATCTCCCAGAATCTAGTACATAATGACAAAAAGATGAAAAACTGTCAGAAAACAAAGAAAATTAGATGACCAATCCACGATGCCCAATATCTGAATGGCAGTTCCAGAAAGAGCAGAAAGACAAAATTCAACAAAATTTCGCTGACCTAAAGAACAAGTATTCCCTGTAAGCTGCTCTGGCTTTGACAAGCCTTCAAGTTCGTGCAGAGATGGGAAGTTCAGCCTGTCTGGGTCTCTTACCTCAGAAAGGCGGAGGTGGCCTTCACTGCCTCAGCCGCCACCTCCAGCACAGGGCTGCTTACTGCCTCTTGGAGAGCACGGCCAGCATCTCTGCACATGGCTGAGCTTGTGAACAGCTTGATCTCCTCTGGCTGCCTGAGAGATTGTAAATGAAGAATGAGTGTGTGGACTCCTATCACTGACCCCACCAGGAATAAATACTTCACTTCTTTCCTTCTCCAGTCTGGCCCTACAGGCCTGATGCTCCTCCACTTTGCTCACCGAGTCAGGATCTCAGCAAAGAGCAGCAGGCCCTGCTTGTGCAGATCAGTGTTGTTCATCCTCAGGCTTCCCTGTAGGCTCCTCACCACCGACTCAATCCCTACCTCAGTGACATAGCAGAGGCCAGGATTAGTGTTTGGTAGTTTCTTCACTGCCTTCCCAGGAGAGGTGAGGGCTCTGAACAGCACATTTTGCTGGCAGCCCTCATGGAGAGGTCCTGACAAAGTTAGGCTGACGGGACGGGACTGTGAAATCTTTGAGGGTAGGCACTTATCTGATTCATCTCTGTCTCCCCAAACCCAGCACAAGCCATAGCACAGGCCTTGGTATTCAAAGTATTTAGTCAATGCCTACTGACTGAGCTGCACCTTCTCTGCTAGACACACTCCTATTCTTCCTCAAAGAATCAGGCTGGACCTCCACTCCTCCAGGAAGCCTTTCCCTGATTCACTCAGGCAGAGATATAAGCCTCCCCTGAGCTCCTATACCTCTCATACTTCCCCTCTAGCAGAGCCCTAGTCAGCTTATTTATATCTCTCTCCCCTTCCAGAGGACAGGGACCCTGTTATATGTATCTCTAAACCTCCAGGTCCCAGCCTGGTGCCTGACATAGAATAGGAACCCAGAATATAAAAGAATGACTGAATGTGCCCAATCTAAAAACCTAGATGTGAAATAAAAAGTCTCAGACAAGGAAGGTATCACCAGGAAGGAAGAACAGTGTCAAAAACATTTGGAAGGGTGAATCAGCAAAACTTGGGGACTATCTAGATGGATAGATATCTGGGGCACAGGAAAAGATTGACTCCAAGGCTGAGTAAAGTTGTTCTTAAGGTGCAACAGGGATTCATTTAGTGGCCAATAGGAGTGCCTTTCTCTTGCTAAACATATATACTTTTGCTAATCAGTGAAGAGCAGAACTGTTTGGACATCACTGCTTGCAAGTGGAATCTGGTAATGAGTTTGGACTGATGGAAATGACCAGACCAGCAGCCCCCTCCAAGGTGCAGGTTAGCCCCCCATCACTGTTGCAGCTACTTAACTCCAAAGAGCCATCCACCAATGCCAGAGCTAGTCAAGGACCCACACTACCAACCGTACACCGTGTGGCACTTGGAAAAGAAGAGTGGCTCTTCTGCCAGGAGTATCAAGCAGTTGTAGCTAGACCAGACAAGTACTTCACTGGAAGAGGAAAGATGCTCAAAGAGGAACTCTGGCCAGGGAGAGGGAAAGAAAACAATCAATGACAGCTATGTGATCATGATCCCTTAACTAAAGCTAGGGCCTTAGATTTATTCAGCATCTCACACCTGTCACTTCATCTTTTCACACACCCTCTCCATGAGACATGACCATTAATTCACAGATAAACCTGGAAAATATCTTCAGGCTTATGATCTAATCTCATCTTTTTAACCTATGGGGAAACTGAGACCCAGAGAGAGGTATGGTTGGTGGTAGAGGTGGGACTGGAACTCAGATCCCCTAATCTCAGGATGGGTAACAGCATGATGCAGAGAAAAGAATTCTGAGAGCCAAAGAGCTTTGATTTTGTATCCCTTCTCTGCCAAAAACTAGCCTTGTCAATTTAAACCAGTTATTTCCTTTCTCTGATCTTCTATTATCTTATTCATAAAATAGCAAAGATGAAAAACATAGTAAAGATGAGGACCTAAATGTGGCAACATTTACAATGCATCTCAGGGCATATTTCCTGGCTCATTATGAGACTTCAAGAAACATTAATTCATTTTACCTCCCTAGTCCACAGGTCTTTCCACCACCCCACATTAGGTGTTTGTTCCTTGATGGTCAAATTAATGACAAAGATCAGTAATAAATTGCTCAAGGTCAAATTAGAAATCCATAGCAGGAGGATTCAGACTTACAGGCCTGCTTCCTAGAGTCTGTCATGTACAATGAACCTGCCACCAACCCACCCCCCTAGTATGCATATCAAAGAACCCTCAACAGGACTGCTGCTGCTGCAACTCAAGGGTCTTAGTCAGAATTCTGGGGTCCTCAGAGGAGAAAGTTAGAAAGGGCCTCCTACCTGGGATGTCAGCATGGATGAAGGCCGGTGCATGCTTTGCTGGTGAGTGGACCAGTACTGCAGTTATACAGTGGGCACTGGCCACCTGCAGAGTCTCATCTCTGGAGAGGAGAAGCTGGAGAAACAGGCAGCAAGATGTACCACAGTCACAACACTGACAGGACCAGAGGGAAGTGGCCTGAGTGCCTCAGGGCAGGAGCCTGGTTTGTCTCTGAATCCCTCCTACACTATTGAACAGGCACAAGGATGGTGCTCAGGGAGAACAGTTATGGATTATGGAAAGGAGTCTCCATGAACAGCAACAGGTGAGAAATGAAAGAACACAATAGCACTCAAAGAACACTAAAATCATCACCAAGAAGGGCTCAGGCCTTCATTGACAAAAATATTTTCACAGCATTTATCTGGTTTTAATGTTCGCAACAAGCCTAAGACATAACAGGGGAAGGTTCTACTATGAGCTTCACTTCACAGAACATGCAGAAAAGAGTTAACATTGCAGGCCCAAGACTGTTATCCTTAGAAAGGCCTGCCTGCAGGTTGGCCACTGAGTGGGTTTGGGAAGTTGAATTTCAGGAGGGTTCCCAACACTCCCAGAACTGGTAAGAGTGGCTCACTGTGACTAAACTATTTACACAAGCAGTGTAGTTTATGCTGAACACCAGCTTTCTTCTTGGGAATCTGGAATTTTGGTATGTGCTAGGCAGAGGGTACCTACGTAACCAGCTAGCTCCCAACAAAAACCTGGGGCACGGCGACTCTAAAAGAGTCTCCCAAGCAAAATTTCACACATGTTGTCACAATTCACTGCTGGAGAAATGAAGTGCATTCAGTGTGACACCACTAGGAGGGGACTCTTGGAAGCTTGTGCCTGGTTTTCCCCCAGACTTTATCCCATATACCTTTCATCTTTGCTGATTTTTGCTTTGCAATTCTTTTGCTGTAATAAATCATAGCTATGAATATAACTGTACACTGAATCCTGTGAGTCTTCCTATTGAATCACTGAGCCTCAGCACTCAGAGGAAGGAATTAAAGCTCACTGAGGTTGTTACTTACACCAGGCAACACAGCTAGTAAGTAGCAAAGCTAAGGCACTTTCAGAAATCAAGGAGAGTTAACTGCAACCACAGATTTTAAGTGTAGCAAAAACTGGCCTTCTGGGGGAAAATGACGGGTAGAACATATAACACAAGACAAAGGAGAGTGTGCCTGATTTTAGAGCTTCAAAGGAAAAAGACCAAGTCACACACATCTGATAGAGATGCATCTAAGGTCTGTAAGCTTAAACTCATCTCAGTCATGTTAGACTTAAAAGTGGACACATAAACAGCCTTTCTGTTAGTATATAAAGGAGTTTCTAGATATTAATCTTTAACTTGTTCTCTTTTATATAGGAAATAACATGTGTTTCAGACAAGCCTCCTGATGCTAACCATTACTGATGCAAACCACTATTTTATGTACCACTAAGAAAGAAAAAAAGCTATAATTAAACTGATACACCATTGATGATAAAATGTCTCCCAGTTTCAGAGCTGTTAAAATGTAAGAAAAAAATGTGCCTTAGAAAAATGATATTTAACCATTAAGCAAAGCAATGATTCTTAGTTTAAAATGCATGCCCCATATTGTATTGAGAAACACTCCAATCCTTTTTTCCATCATAAACAAAATTAATTATGAAAATCTATCTTTAAAAAGATCTTAATTACTCACCATGACCTATCAGGACTTGCATGACCTTCCCTGCTTAATCCCTAGCCTCATCTTGGGCCACTTCACTTCACCTCCACCCACTCTCCCATCCTACTGGCCTTCCATCTGTTTCTGGAACACATCAAGCATTTCCCTTCCTCCAGCCTTTACTTGTTGTTCCCTCTGCCTGAAATGCTTTTCTGCCCACTCTTCATATCACTAGCTTACTTTATTTATTTATTTTTTTAGCTTCAAAGTGAACACTGGTTTACTTTAATTCTTCAAGCGAAAGCTTAAATGTCAACGCTTTAGAGAGGCTATGATTGACAGCTCAACCTGTAGATGGCTTCCTCCAATACTATCTCATCTCCTCTTTATTTCCTTTATAGCACTTATCAAAATCTGTAATTACTTTGCTTGTTCATTTACTTGCCTATTATCTGCCTTCCCCATTAGACTGTGCAAGGGCAAGAAACTCACCTGTTTACATACCATGATATTCCCAGTGACTAACAGTGAGTGACTGACATAGCACATTAGTGCTCAGTATGTATTTGACCAAATAAATTAATCAACTTCTGAAACAGCGGGAACACAAACATTGACAATATATTCCCAGGGACCTGAATTTTGGGAGAATAAGTTGGTCATCAGCCAAAAGCAGGAAAGAATAGCATTAGACTCTGACAAAAAAAAAAATGCCAGAATGGAGGTATAAGAATACATACCAGTCTTATCTTTATTTAAAATTTTGACATTTTTGTTTATCATGAATTTTTTGCATTAACTTCAGTTTTTTTTAATATTGCTTTAAAATATTATTTATCCTGATTGCTGAATATTTTAGTACCCCTTAAATTTTGCACCTAAGGCAAGTACCTCACTTGCCTCACCCTAGTCCCAACCTCGCTGGTTCCTGTAGGAAAATAAAACACTAATCATCCAAAATGGCCAACGGAAGAAGAGTTTCCCAATATGGATGGAGGATGGGACCTCTAAACCAAGATTCCTGTCTCTAGAAAGTTCTCTCCCCCTAGGGAAGCACTCTTTAATCTCTGTCCCTGCCACCATCATGCCACCTTGGCACACTGTGAGGACACAAGATCTTGTGCTCCTGTTAAGCCTAGGATCAATGTTTTACCATGGATGCCACTGTGGACTCCAGGAAGGCAGCAATGAAATGAACACAGAAAATAACCCAATATGAGATTTTGTGGTTCAGAGACACAGGACTTGCTCTTTAGAGTTCATAGGCCCTGCACGAACCATTCCAGAGGCATCCCAGGGAGACAAGGAGGAATAGTTTGCTCTGGCTTTTTAATATCTACCTTATTTATCCCCAGTTGTCTCCCTTTCCCACTTCTGACCAGGGCTCCTCCTCCCTTCTGCAGAAGGAGTCCCACTATCTGGTCAATGAACAATATCCCTGCTATCAGATGAGGATAAGTACCTCTGCCAAGCCCCATGCTGAGCACTGCAGAAAGAGATAGCCAGACTCAAGTCTTGCCCAAAACTCCCAGCTGATCAATCACAATATGGCGAGGTAAGTGCTGTGACAGAGGGGCACATTCTGCCTAAAGGAGCCAGGTGACATGGGAGCCCTTATAGGCCTTGAAGGCCAAATCAGACAGAGAAGAGAGGAAAGACACTAAAGGCAAAGGGGAAGAGCACCTGAACAGGCACAGAGACAGGACGTCCTAGCATATGAAGGACCAAGGAGAAGCTGCATATGGCTGGAGCACTGGGCTGTGGGGTGGAAGGGACAGGCAAGTAAGGCTGAAGGGATAAGCCAGGTCCAGAGAAAGAGGGCTCTAGGTACCAAGCTGAGAAGCTTAAGTTTTATCCCTCAAACAACTGAGGTAGCACTCACATATTCTTCATTCTCAGACAACACAGATACGAAGGTGAAGATACAAATATAAGGATTCATAACTGAAAGAAAAACAACTTTCAGTCTTCTAATAGCACATTGTTTTGGCCACTTAGGAAATCCCAGATAGCAGGAGTGGTGGGTGAAGAAAAGGTCCAGGAGGCACTCTGGTTTCCTTGTTATTGAACCCAGAGACCAGGAATCACAAGACAACTACCTTTTTGAGCACCAAAGGCAGTGAGGTCTCTCCTGGTGGCCCCTCAACACTCCCAGTACTTTCCGCCAGTGCAGACTTGTTCATGATCATGGACACAAAGAGATCATACTTCAGCAGCTGCCTCAGCAAACCTAGAAAACAGGTTGGGAAGTGAAGGAAGAGGAGCACAGGCACTCAAATAGGCAGCCCCTCAGACATCCCCTAGAAACTTCTTTATGTCTCCATAGATATTCCTAAGTACTGTATTCTTTTACATGCTATTGTAAATGGGATTGTTTTCTTAATTTCTTTTTCAGATAGTTTGTTGTTAGCATATAGAAAAACAACTGATTTTGTATCCTACAATTTTACTGAATTAATTTATTAGTTTTAACAGTTTTTTAGTGGAGTTTTTAGGGTTTTCTATATATAAGATGATGTTATCTGCAAACAGAGACAATCTTTCTTCTTCCTTTCTGATTCTGATGCCTTTTATCTCTTTTTCTTGCCTAATGTTCTGGCTAGGACTTCTAGTACTACGTAGAAGAGAATCTTACCTTTTTCAGTGCAGTCTCCACAGTGGCACTCACCACAATGAACTCTAATTGTCTACACCCGTCTTCCACACTGGACTATGAACTCCCTCAGATTGAAACTTGGGTTTGATCATCTTTATGACCCCATAGCCCAGCATAGGGCCTGGCTCAGAATAAACACTCCCTATATGTGGCCAAACTGTTCATAACAGAGCTCTTGGTCCAAACTGTGAGAAGAAACTGTTGCTTCCCACAGATAATACATCACCCTGTTATTCCTGCTCCAGAAAAGGCCCTCACTCAGTCCTCAATCACAGTGCCCATTTGCTCTATTCAAAATATGAAAGCTCCCTTCTCAAAAGCATTTGATAGATCTTGTGTATTTATGTGCAGAAGTAACAGAAGAGGCTGAAAGAGTACACTGAATCTCAAATAATAAGCCGAGAAACAGACTTCACTTTGGAGGCCAGAGGGAGCCATACCTGACTTTCCAAATAGGAAACTAACAGGATGCGAGTCGTGCAATGTGAAGATTAACTTGGCAGCAAGTACAGGATGCACAAGGGCAGGCAGTAAAGACCAGAAGCAAAAATATTGCTGTCCCACTTTCTTTCCTCTTCTCCTTCCAAAGGCAATGTTCTTAAGATGCCACATCAACATTAGACATCTTTCACAGTCTGTGCCTCTTATCTCCAAAACCCACGGCTTCTACCCTTTACAAAGCAGCAGACCTCTCCACCACTAGATAATTAATATCTCAAATCCTCAAGCAAAACCTCAAAAGCTTTCTCTTTTCACTCCAGTCCCATGTCTTACCCAAGCAGTTGATCTGTAGCTCCTTTGTCTGGGCACCATCCATGGTAGAAAGGAAGAGAGGACACAGCTTCTCCCGGAAATGGCCCCAAAGCATCTCAGCAGCAACTGGTGAGGAATACAGCTTCCCATAGAGGTAGCAGACAGAAGCTTGCACCCCCTCATTGGGGTACACTAAACCTCTCAACAGATGTCCCATCAGGTCACCTATCCAGAAAACAAGGGGCCAGGGGAACCTCACAATGTCAACTGCTGTATGAAACTCCAAACTATTGCCCTGAATGAGGCAGGGATGGTAAGCCCCTATAATCCCCCACAATACATGATTTCTGGGAACTTATCCAAAAGGGAAAACCAAGACTTAGAGAAGTTAAGTGATTTGTCCTTGGATAAATCCTCTGTGAGATATTTATTTGCATTTTACTAATAGACAAAAGTGCTTCTATATTTCAGAATTAATTCCTCCTCCCGCCCAAAAGTAAAGGCTCATGGTAGTACTTAATTCTTTTGTGTTAAAATAATGAATAGAAATAGCCCAGGACGAAAATTGAGAAATACTTTTTTTAATTGGCCAACAAAGAGCATATTTTGCAGATGGGGAAACTAAAGCCTAGAGAAGGAAAGTAATGACTTCCCAGGTGTATACCGTGAACAGACCAACTAGATAGAAATGTGATCAAAGCAGGTGAAAGGTAGTGGCAACTCTTCCCCACAGGTCACTTACCATGCTCCATCACAAGCTTGTCTGCCAGAGCAGGGATGGCATCCACCAACTTGCCAAGAAGGGTCAGGGTGGCCAGGCTGCCTCGCATGGAGGGCATGTTACACAGCTACAGAAAGTGAAAACATTCCGCTCTATAAATTAGGTTCAGGACATATCACCCACCAAAATTCATCTTGCCCTACCCACACCAAGTCCTGTACTGTGTGTGTCTCTCACCACAATCAATTAGCCTCTTTAGCTAAGTGTCAATCTCCCCTAGAGGAAAGGGACTGAGTCAGATTCCTCTCAGAGTCCTCAGTACCCAGCTGAGTACATGTTTGTTAAACTAAACTAAAATTAGTACATTTTCCCTCCTATGGTGCCAAAAACTGAGAGGGAAAAGTTGGGAACATCACAGAGATGGAATTCTAGTGCATTGTAAAAAAATTATTATCATCATTATTATAGCTACTATTAATATGAGCATTCTATTTGTCAGGCACTATGCCTGATGCTTTACAAGAAGAGTCAATAGTATATATTTCATCTTTTCTACTGACTAGCTGTAGCACCTTAAGTAAGATTCTTACCTTTTCCAGTGGGAAATAATAATAGTACCAACTTCATAGGGTCGTTGGGAGGACTGAATGAGATATTCCATGTAAAGCACCTAAACAGTGCCTAGCATACAGAAAGTGCTCAAAATGTTACGTGGCATCATCATAATGATAAGTATTGATATATCTATAATTAAAATTCAATCTGATATATTAATCACATGCAGAATTATAGTTACAAGGTAATTTAACATTGTTTCTAATAAAATGTTGCTCTTGATGGTGTTAAGATGAACATTTGTCTCCCTTTTGCAAAAAAATGAAAAAGTGATTCTGATATTATTCCTAAATCTAAACACATGAAAAGGCTGCTTGTTTAACTGATATCTTTGACTGCATTGAAGCAGTTTAAACATATCTACTCACTGCTTACCTTAATGATAAAAGTAAATGCCTTCAGTGCAAAAAATAAAAATACTAAGCCAAGACATAATAAACATATTTCCTTAATAAATTCATCAAGAAAATCTGTATTGTATTTAGGAGGATATAGAGAATGGCCATGGGATGATTATGCCAAAAAATGGATATCCTCACGTGGAGGCAGCATTTGGGAGATTGAAAAGGGAAGGAAGTAAGCTGCAAAGAAGACTGGAACAGGATCAGAAGACCCAGGGTCTAGCTCTGGCTCTGCCACCAACTGGTGACCTCAGGCAAGTCCTTTTACCTCTCTGGGTTTCAATCTCCCCAGTTATCCAAAGGGTTGACCCAGCTCTGACATCTAAGGATTCTGAGGGGTACTCAAAAACCCACAGCTACTTACTGACCTCTTTGTGACACTCATCCAGCAGGTAATGAACAGTCTGCTCTGACTTCAGCTGAGTTGTAAGCTGGATAAGGACTGAGCAGACACAACAGCGTTACTAATTAGAAGACAAACCCTGGCCCAGAGTTCACTTTTCATAGCCCTTCTAATCAAAGTCATTTGCTTGTGTTAGTTGGCATTAGTCTTTTCTGTCTCCTCCACTCTTCATTGTTTTATATCAGTGGTTCACAACTAGACTGCACATCAGAGTCATCTAGGAAGCTTTAAAAACAAATACTGATGTCCAAGTCCCACCCCAGACCAATTAAGTCAGAATCTCTATAGAAAGAGTATAAGCTTCTTGGATATTTTTTAAGTTTCCCAGGTAAGTCTATTGTGAAGCCAAGGTTGAAAACTACTGTTTTATATTTCTACTTTTTTCCTACTTTGCTACTTCATATGCTAGAAAACAGAATTATGAGTTAGCTCCTGTGCCAAAAATTGTGAATACTATTATCGCTCAACCCCAAACCCACTCTTCTATACAATCATTTATGATGCTTCTGCTGGTGTCTTTGAGGAGGGGTGGAGAAGAGGCTGGCTCTGCAAGTGTGAGGAAAGCTACAAATTAGATTCAGCTACTGCTGCTGGAAGGTTCTGCCACTTTCAGGGTAAAGACGCATTCCAGGGTAACATTCAAAGAAACAGGAAGAAGGCAGGAAGCAAACAGGAACAGTGAGGAAGGAGCAAGTCCTTCCCCCTCTGGCTTAGCAATCTCCATCTAGTGCTCACCATCTCAGTGAAGTTCCTGGGGTCTGTTGAGGGTTCTGCAAGCTATGATGGCACCAACCAGAAGCAGAAGGCTTTAAGATTAGAGCCCTACTCAAGAGTGGCCTTGAGGAAAATGGTGAAGGGAAATCTCCCCACCCCTGCCAGTGGTCAGAACTTCAAAGTGGTACATTTGGTTGTCCACATTATCTAAACTGAGAGATAGTCAGATGTACATACAGATCATATTGACTGATCTGTTACAGCTGCTAGCCGTTACAGCTGCTAACTGTGTAGCTGGATGGTCATGGACCCAGCAGCAGCCAAGCAACATCCCCTCCTCAGAGGTCTGAGTTTCATATGTGGAGTCCTTCCTCCAAATTAGTAAATTTTAATAATTCCAACCTCTCCCTTTCTTCCCCAGCCCTAAGGGTGGGAGCTGTTTTCACAAATTGCCACCCCTGTGAAAACTTGTTTCTCTTTTTGCCTTCAGTTACCTAGTTAACAATTCTTTGAAGTTTTTTTTCTGTTCAAATAATTTAAGTGCTGTTTCCTGACTGGACCCTAACTGATACAGTTCTTGCTCTTTCTATAAGAACCCTCTCATCCCAATGCACTTGCCTTTCTTCTTGAGCTCTTTATAAGTAAGCCCACGCATTTCCATAGCTTTAATCACCACCTATGTGCAAACAACTTCCAACCAACCAATATGAATGTAATAAAAACAGAGTTTTATACATGTCTTTATAACAGCACTCAATCCGCTCTTGTTATTTACCAGCCAATCTCTCCTCCAGAATGTAAACTCTTAGAGCGTAGGGACTATGTCTTATCCATCTATGTATCCCTAGTGTCTGATACAGTACTTGGCACAGAGTAGGTGCCCAAGAAAGAAATGCAGAATTAATGATGGACAACTAATTGAGTTTTCTTAATCTGTCTCTAAAATGAAACATTTCATCGAGGTCTCAAATAATCAGAGCTTCAACTCAGGCTAATATCCCCAGCTTCAAATGCTGGGTACACACTACACACAGTTTCGCCTTACCTTCAATACAGAGGTCTGTTACACTCCCATCCTCCACATTGCGTAACAGTCCTTGGAGCAGAAGGAGGTAAGAGGGGGATGGTTAATAGTTAAAAGAGAAACAAACCCACAAAGGCATACTGTGAATTCTAAGACTAATAACAGCTTTAAGCAATGTCCCAGCTAAGTTCTATCCTCAGCACCAAATGCCCAGATTTTCAATAACCCATTCTGGCTTTAAAAGGATAAAAATAGTCAGTGTGGCATAGCACAAAAACTGTGTGTTCTGGAGTCTGTAACAGACCTGGGGTAAAATTCCAGTTCTGCCTGTTGTTAATTATGACATCCTCGAGCCTTGGGGATCATCCTCTCTCCCTTAAAATACTGTCCTGGCAGTTAAAAGCCTGAAAAGCCTCTAGCAGAGAAAATCACCCAGTTCGAGTTAGCTCCCTTCCTCCCTGAAAAGGCTCATTCCATAAGACATTATAATTGTATTAATAAAAGGGACCTTTTAATCCATCTCATTTTACACATGAATAAACTAAGGTACAGGATGGAAATAACCCAATTAGGGTCACACTCAGATCAACAGTCTTCAGATCAAACTTTTAATCCTGTTCAAAGACCATACAGACTGAACTTTTTGAAAGATCACACGTTCCCCATATTCAGCTTCACACTTTTACTAACCTCTAAGCTGTAGTAAAGCTAGTTATCATATAATGCATCATGCATCTTAGAAAAAGGATCATTTCTTAATCATTATGACAAAACAATTTGCTAATAAGTTAAACTGTTACATCGCAAAAAGTCTAACTTATCATTCCAAGACGAGTTCTCCAAGACCCCAAAGCAAATGTACATGTTATACATGCAAAATTCATGCCAAGTTTTCCTTTCAATCTCACCGAAAAGCATGCTTATGAAGTGGATACAGACTCTCTGATCCTGAGCCACGAGCTGCATGACCAGGGAAGCATGCCTCATGAGAGCATCTCGGAAGCAGGACAGCACATGCTTCTTGCGCACCAACTTGGGGCAGATGAAGAAAAATATTCAATAGCAACTAAGTCTCAGCTATTCTGAACCCAAACAATTATAATTTCCAAATATAATTACAAGATAATACTGAAGGGATCATCTAAACTATGAAATATGGAAAAGGGCATCATTTACACACTGGAATACATGCTTTCAAAGGTTTATACAACAGCTAAGGTTCCTAGTACACTATATTTACATAGCACTTTACTGTTTACAAATCACTCTTGTCTACTAGGTCATTTAAGCCTAATGAGTTGCTGAAGCAAGCAAAAAGAGGTATTACTATCACCAATTTGGAGATGAGAAAACTGAGGCTCAGACCTTCCCTAGGACTCATATCTAAGTCTCCAAACAGGTCTTATCCAAGGTCAGTGCTCTTTCCACTTCAACAGTCTGGGAGAGTGATACTGGGGACCCTTCACGAGCCTCACTGAGGTAGGTGAAGAAAAATGCATCCTTCCATTCAATTAATCTTCCTTTCATCAATCTTCACACTCATTTTACCTCCTTGTACAGGGAACTGGATAATAGCTGTGCAAAGTGCTCAAGACAGCAGCAAAAGTTAGGTCAAAAAAGGGGTGTGCACCAAGGACAGAACGGGAACATGGGTACAACGGACTACATCACCCCTTCAATTGGTGAGAACTGAAGCTTAGAAAAAGTGTACTCAATAAAAGGTGGGGAAGTTGCATCTTATTGCCTCTAACCTGTGCTACAAGTTTCTCCTTCACCAGTTCCTCCCATATAATGCATTAAGCTAGTGATTTAAATGAGTTACACAAAAAAATCTCAATGACATTCCTTCACCTGATAGATTAAATCCAAGCTCCTTAGCTTGGATTCAAACTCTTAAAGGAACTAGTCTCAACCTGGCTCTCTCACCTCCCTCAACTTCCCTTCAAACAAATTCTGATTCCTCACTCAAATTCATCCTTGCTAATCCCTACCTCCCGGGACAAGCTCCCCGATCTCCTCCAGTCCAAATCTCACTCATCATCTCAAGTGTAATTCAAATGCTTCCTCCTCTAAAAAAACCTTTCGTAATTTCACTCCTTATCCCACACAGCACTTCATCACAAGTATGTCCACCTTCTAAATTACCAGTAAATGTGTTCTCTTATTTTCTCCCCTACCTGTCTTATTCATCCCTGTATCTGAAGAATAGCAGCCTCAGAACTCTAGCCTGAATGATACTGCAGATGTTGTGAGCTAGCTCACTTGTTCTCAGAGTATGGTCTTCAGACCTGAGGGTGCCCAAAACCCTTTACGGGGATCCATGAGATCAAAAGTATTTCCATACAATACTAAGATGTTATTTGCCTTTTTCACTTATTCTCTCACAAGTGTAGAGTTTTTCAAAGATTACGTGACATGATGTCACAACAGATAAAATGCAAAAATATATGAGAATCCAGCTGTCCTCTATTAAGCCTGACATTAAAGAGATTTGAAAAATGTAAAACAAAGACACTCCTTTCACTATCTTCTGTTTCAGAAAATATAGTTATTTTTAGTTTTAAAATTATTTATGCCACAGAACTACACTTAAAATGGTTAAAATGGTAAATTTTACCTCACATATACTTTGCCAAAATAAAAAGAATTATGTTAACATGTAATGGATTTTCTATGATTTTTAAATGAATATTTTAAAATTTTGTTATTTCTAATACAGTAAATAAACAAAAGCTCTTTGGAGTCCTCAACACTTTTAAAAAGTGTAAAGCCATCCTGAGGGCAAAAACGAGACTCGCTGATCTAGCCCATCCCCTACCCTCCTACAGCAAGAATTCCCCTCCCGTCAATCTCAAAGAAAAGTGATCTCCCTCAACTCTTCTTGGAGGCCTCCTGGGCCAAAAAAACTCACTGCACAGGTGAGTAGGCACTGAGGGAGCAGGCAGCCCATGCTTCAGTCCACTCTGCCTCTCAAAAAGGTCTTCCCCTCACCCCGCTTCCGCTTCTTCCCAGGGGTTACTTCCACCGAACTTCCTGCCGCCACAGAGCCCAAGGCACCCCACCCCCACCCCGCCACATTCGCAAACTCAGAAACCTTAAGGAAATGAGAAGCACCCAGGGCCTATGTGCCCGGCTCACAGGCTGAGCTAAGGTAAAATCCTGGAGAAATGGGAGAGGGTCAGCAAAGGGCAGGGCAGCCGAGAGAAGAGCGGAAGGGAAGGTGGGAACGCGTGCCAGATTTTTGAGGGGCCCTGGGAGCCCCCGATTAAGTGAGGACAGGGATGGCCCACTTGAGGCACTGAGCCAGGGGCAGGGCCTCGTTTGAAAAGGGGATGCCCAGGCCGGAGCGGGAAGGCCTGTTGGGTAGACAGGCTGAGGAGGCACAGTAAAAAAGGCTGGCCTGGTTAGGGGCTAGATTTAACCAGGCGGGTGGTCCGGTTTAGTTTCCGGGAAGGTGCGTTGGGTTCAGAGGAGCTGGTCCGGCGAGCGGCGGCCCCGGTTGATGAGGAAAATGCCTGGGCCCAGTTCGCACCGACACGCCGGCCTCTGGCAGCAGCTCCAGAGCGCAGGCCAGGCAGAGGCGTGGAGGCACGGGCAGCAGCCAGCGCGAGTCGTGCCGGTAATGGGCCTTCTCGAACAGCAGTGCCGCCTCTTCGTCCCTCCCGGGCCCGGGAAGTCCTGCCACCGCCTCCCTCACAGCCATCGCTCCACCAGCGTTCTAACGCGGCGGCACCTTTTCCCGCGCAGTTTCTGCGCAAGCGCACTTGGAAAGAGCTCTGCGCGGGCGCGCGGGGAGACGGTAATGCGCCTGCGCGGACCGAGGACCAGCTGCTCTCACGCGAGCGGCTGCCCCTGAGGGCGGGTGATGGACCGTGGGACCGTGGAAAGTGTCCATTAAATCCGACGCTGTTTGCTTTTAAAGCTTGCTGGAGTTCGTCTTCACCACACCGAAGGCTGAAAAGCAGTTATTAAGACCATGTCGTTAGCCTTGAAAAAGGAAAGAAAGGAAGCAATCCATTTCTACTATTAAAAAATTGAATAAACGATTTAAGGGATTTTTATCCAAAAGCTGTTAGCACTATTATCTTAAATTTATGTGACACCTTTCTCTCAAAGATTCTTATATAGTCCTCTTAAGATACCCTCTCACAGAGGGTTGCACAGCACTTGGGACTTTGCAAGCACAGAAGGAATACTGAAGAAAGCAGAGTTTATTGTTAAATATATTAATAACAACCCGTCAACTTATAAGAATTTATTTAGCACCAAAGTGCTCAGCAACTGGTTAATGTTGAAGGAGGTAAGTTCAAGAGGTGTTTCCTACATTCAGAAGCAATGTGACTGAGTGGGAAAAGTGCTTTCCATGGCAAAATAATTTGGAAAACGATGACTTATTTTTAACGGAGTATTACGAAGTAATGGTTGAGAAAAGTAAATATTAACATGGAAAAAATATCATTAAAATGCTAAAAGTACAAAATATGCAGAAATATATATGTATATAAAATAAATAAGCAACAAACATTCAACACATCTTACATTATAGCAGTAATACATGTTCAATGAAGAAAATAAAAGAAAAATAACATGTTGATATATCTTCTAGTCTTTTTCTATACCTTTTTACAACAGCAACATACAAAGGTGTGTAAGCTTTTCTCAGAAAAAATATATCATGTACATCTTCTATATCATTAAGTATTATTCCATGTATATGTTTTTAATGTCAACAAAGTGTGTATTCTTTTTGACAGAATTTAGAGCCAGGAGCTATGCTAGGAGCTAGGGAATTCCAAAAGTGAGCAAGAGACAGTCCTTGCCCTCGGGGAACTAGAAGCCCAGTCAAGGAGACAGACAAGTAAATTATTATAATAGAGCATAGATGTATTAGTTATCTATTACTGCATAATAATCCTTGTAATGGATAGAATGGTGACCCTGAAAAAGACATCTCCGTGTCTGCTGTGGACCCAGTTGTGTCCCCCAAATTCAGATGTTGAAGCCCTAACCCTTAATGTGACTATGTTACTGAGTCCAAACTCATTCTGCTTGCTGCATGACAGGCCAATAAATCGGGAGATAAGGTGTTAGGGCAAGGAAAAACAACTTTATCCAGAAGTTTGGCATACCAAGAAGATGGCAGACTAAGGTCCTGGAGAACCATCTTCCCCCAAGTCAGAATTCAGGCTCCTTTTATACTGAAAAAGGGAGGGGATGTGGTTGGTTGTTGTAAACTTCTTGGTGTTGGAATCCTATGTTCTTGCAGCTATCCATGTAGGTCAGGTAGTGTTGTTCCTGCAAACCTCCAACAAGACAAATGTTATTTTCTATTCTGCAACTTTTTATATGTTTCTGCATTTTTTTGTACCCTTAGCATTTTAATGAGAAATGGTTAAGTGTTATACCCTTGAAGATCAGAGCCTTGAGAATGGGCTATCCTGTATGTTTCAGGCTCTAGGCAACATCCTTTTACAAAAGGTACAGAATCAGCATGACTCAGCATGGGAAACAGCACAGGTTTAAAGTCAAAGGAATAGATCTAATGTGGAATCAAATTTGTTCTTTTCTATTACAACTATATTTGGAGATAAGGCCTTAGGAGGTAACTAAAGTTAAGTGATGTCTTAAGGGTAGGATCGGAGTCCTTATAAGAAGAGGAAGAGGGAAATATCCATCTCTCCGTCTATGTACATGCACTGTGGAAAACCCATGTGAGACATAGTGAAAAGGTAACCATCTCTAAGCCAAGAGGAGAGCTCTCACCAGAAACCAAATTAGCCAGGACATTGATCTTAGACTTCCAGCCTCCAGAACCATAAGAAAACAAATTTCTGTTGTTTAAGCCACCCAGAATGTTGTACTATCTTGTTATAGCAGTTGGAGCAAACCAACATAACATCCAAAATCCCCAGAGGCTGTAGATGTTACCTTTTTTCTAAAGGATCTTTGCAGTTGTAATTAAATTAAGGATCTTGAAATGAGGAGATCATCCAGAGTATCCCATGGGCCCTAGATCCAATGATACGTGTCTTGAGAAGAGGCACACAGAGCAAAGGAGGAAGCAGTGTGACCACAGAGACAGAGATTGAAGTATGGTGCCACAAGCCAACAAATGCCTGCAGCAACTAGAAGCTGGAAGAGACAAAAACTGATTGCCCCCTAAAATCTTTGGTGGCAATGTAGCCCTGCTGACATCTTGATTTCATTCAGACTTCTGGCCTCCAGAACTGAGAGAATAAATTTCAGTTGTTTTAAGCTACCAAGTTTGTGGTAATTTCAGTAACCACAGAAAACCAACACACCCCAATATATAGCAGCTTAAAACAACAAACATTTATAATCGGCATAGTTTCTGTGTATCAGGAATCCAGGACGGCTAGGTGACTCTGGCTCGAAGTCTCTCATGAGATCTTAGTTATCTGAAGACTCACTAGGGCTGAAAAATGATTAGTGATAGAATTCAGTTCCTCAAGGGCCAATGGACTGAGGGCCTCACTTTCTTGATGGCTGTTGTCCAATGGCCTCCTCAGTTCCTTGCCACAGGCACCTTTCCATAAGGCAGTTCACAACTTGGAGAATGGCTTCCTTCAGGGAGCACACAAGAGAGTTGAAAGAAGTCTGCCCAAGATGGAAGCTACAGTATTTGTAACCTGTTCTTGGAAGTGACATTTCATTATTTCTGCTGTATCCTGTTTGTTAGAAGTGAGTCACTAGATTCAACCTACACTCAAAGAGAGGGGAATACACAGGGCGTGAATACCAGGAGACAGAGAGCATTGGAGTCTTCTTAGAGGCTGCCTACCACAATATAAGTGCTGTGGTAAGGGTTGGCACAAATTGCTACGGGGACACCTTGTGGACAGCAATGCATAGGAAGAAAAACATCAAAACATTAACTGGGTGATGGGATTATGGATTGTTTTTTCCTTTCCTGAATTTTCTAAACTCCCTTAAATAAGCATGTATGAGTTTTACAATGAATTGAAAACTAGAAAAGGTAAATGAAAGCAGAGAAAGAAGGAGAGAAAGGAAAAAAGAGAGGATAAAGGAGAGAGGAGGAGAAAACATGAATTAAATTCCCAGCTCCCGCATTCACTAGTTTAGGTTCTGTGACTCTGTTTTCACCGGCTGAGGCTGTCTACAGAGGTATCATCAGACATAATGCCCTTTGGCTAAGAAGTTTCAGACTTGATTGAAACAAATAATTAGCTCCAGAATGTCCCACAGGTGGATGAGGCAAAGCAACAAGTATAATTACTTGTTGGCAGTTGGTTGGCAGTGCTTGAGAATAGAAGAGGTGGAAATGATTTTTCCATGAAACTTGCTCATGGGCGTCAGAATCCCAGCAGGGTAGATACCCAGTGATCAGGTCCCTTCCTTGTGACCTGAAAAATAGTGCCCAGTGCAGAGCACCACCCCTCCTCTGCAGGCAGTGGAGGCTGTTTGAGCATCCCACCTCAATCACAATCAGCCCAGAATAGGTCAGAATGGAACCATGATAGAAACTTCAGTGAGCCCTACTGTGAGGAGCCAGGGAGGGGAGGTGTTTAGGAGATGACATTGGACTGACCCACAGTCCCCAAGCCTACAAACCATAGAGTAGAAATGGCTTCTGTCCCACTCAGAGTATCCCAGACTCCAAAAGAGGGCACTTATATAACATATGGCAAAGAAATCAGAAACCAGAGGGCCCAAATAACCAATTTTATTAGAGGTTATTTTATCACCCCCTTTGGGGGTCAGCAGGCCACTCTCTCATGCCTTCTCTGACGTGTTTTGAAGACTCTGGGCCCGCAGCCTACTTTCTAAAGCCATGCTGGGGCAGAAAACACCTCAAATGCTTCATAAAACCAAACTTCTGTGGGGCTGGTGGATTCTGTGGGGCACCATTTGGGTTCTCAATTTTCCCAAGTTCTTCTGTCTTGGGAAGAGCAGCCCCAGCACCACAGTGACCAGGTGGCTGAAGGTCCCTCTTCAAAGAAGCGTGGACTCTGAGGCTGTCCTCCCTTACATGGGGGTCACTAGCTTTGGGAAGCAGGGTAGGATCAGGATCTTGCACACTCAGGTTGGGAGCTAAGTGCTGGGGCTTGGCCAGGTGTGGGGACCAGGAGATCTTGTTCAAAAGGCTCATGCTCAGCCTTGCTGCAGCAGAGTGGAGACTCCTTTTGAAGCTGAAGGTGTCTGTGGAACAGGAGGAAGGCTGCTGCCCAGCTCCTCTGCCGCCCTCAGGCTCCAGGCTTCCTCTTCTCCTGTGTGTGGGCTGCTGACATTTGAGTCTGGAGAGCTCCCAAGATGTGTGCTCCTCCCTCCAGTGGTTGTAGACTGCCCTGGAGTATGAGATCCTCACTCTGCTGGGAGCCCTCTCTGCCATCTGGGAGACCCCTGGCCTGATCATTTTCCTGCCCCTGCTGTTCTCACTGGAAGGTTCTTGGACCCTTTCTTGGCCACACCAGCTCCTAGATTCTGCAGTAGGTCTGGGGTTCCTGGGAGCAGTGAGCTTGGCCTTGGGAGGAGCCTCTTTCTGGACAACCTGTGGTTCTTTGGGGCCCCCTTGTGGCCTGACTCTCTTAGGCTTTTCAGGATGGGTAGAAATGCCCATTGGTTCTGACCAGTGTGGTCTACGCTTCTCCAGGGTTCTGGCCTGTGTGGGAAGTTTTACACTTTTTCTTTCTGGGAACCAAGCGCTCCAGGACCTCTCTAGGGACATAGGGCCTGGCCTCAAACCATGGGTCTCACAACACTTTTCCTGCTGGCCCTGCAGCTCACAGGATGTGTGTAACCCAGAGAGCCTCAGCCCAACAAGGGGCAGTGGGCATGGTCCTAAGAAGTTAAAGAGCAAATAGGACTCTAGGATCTGCTGGGGGAAGCCCCACTTCAGGTGTGCAATCTTCCGCCGCATAAGCGACTCTAGGAGCAGTTGTTGGCTCTTCTTGTGAACTGGCCTCTTGGGCAGGATCGTGAGGGCAGAGGGAACATCCACCAGAGCTGGGGCAGCTTGGAGGGCTTGGCCATGTGAGACAGAGGGGCTGGGAGAGGGCAGGCCCACGGGAGCATCCAAGGACTGTGGGTCCCGGAGCTGTCGAGTCAGGCCAGAGGCCTTGCCTGGATCTGCTCCTTTGTCCCTTTGTTGGCTTCTTTGGAGTTTAGGTCGGGCCTGCCAGGAAGATGGTTTGATACCCACTTTGTGCTTCCCTGCAGGGGCTGTGCCCTGGCTGGCCAAATCCTCTCCCTCCCCACTGTTGAGCAGGAAGAGTTCTCCCTGGTTGAAGAGAGGCTTGATCTCAGGACAGGGGGCAGAAGCCACTGCTTGTTCCTGGTTCATGGCCCTGTATCCAGAGCCAGTGAAGGCTGGGGGCCCCTCACCCCCAGAATAGTCACCTTGGAGATTGCCTTTAGCAGCATCCTTTCCTCTGACCTGGTCCTTGTTTCTCCCCCTTGGTACTCGAAGCCCCCCAGCATCCTCAGCTCTGCACTTTTTCTGGCTCCCTACACGCTGGATTTCTGCAGCGTCCTCATTTCCATGCTTGTTTCCTTGCCTGTGTATCTGGATCTCTTCATCAATTTCACTTCTTACCTGTCCCTGATAGTCTTCCCCAGGAGTCTGGCTTTCTGTACCATCATCACCCATGGTCCCTCTCAGGTTTCTCTTCCCTTGTGTTTGGATTTCTGTGCCATTCTCATCTCCAGTCTGCTCCTGTTTCTTCCACTCTGATGAACCGGTCTTTCCATTAACCTTACTTTTTAACAGTATCTGGTTCCCTCCCATAAGTGTCTGGATCTTTCTATTATCCTCGTTTCTAACCTCTCTCTGGTTTTTCCTCTCCAATGTTGGGTTTTCTACATTGGTCTTTCCTCTATTCTGCTCCCAGTTTCTCCTCTCTGGTGGATGGTTCTCTCCAATTTCACCATCTAGCTGTCCCTGGTTCTCTCTCTCAGGTATCTGGGTCTCTGTAACAGCCTTACCTTCAGTTTCTCTCTTCTCTGGTGCCTGAATTTCTGTTTTGTTCTCACCTCCTGTCTGCTCCTGGTTCTTCCCATCTGATAAATGAGTCTTTCCATCAATGTCACCTCTTAACTGACTCAGGTTTTCTTCCCCAGGTGCCCACATCTCTGTACCATCCTCAACTCCAGCTTCTCCCTGGTTTTTCTTCTCCAGAACTTGAATTTCTGCACCATTCTCATATCCAGCCTGCTCCTCTTTCTTCCATTCTGCTGAATGAGTTTCTACATCAATTTTACTTGTTAATTCTCCCCCATTCTCCACCTCATATGCCTGGGTATTTGCACCACCCTTGCCTGTAATGTATTCCTGATTCTTCCACTTTGGTATGTGAATCTTTTCATTAGTTTCACTGTTTAACTGATGCTGGCTTTCTTCCCCAAGCTCCTGAGTCTCTTTACCATCTTCACCTTTAACCCCTCTCAGGTTTATTGTCCCTGTTGCCTGGATGTCTGTACTATTCTCATCTCCAAACTGCTCCTGCTTCCTCCTCCCTGGTGGATGGGTCTCTACATGAGAGACACCTCTTAATTGCCTCTGGTTCTCTGCCTCAGGTACCAGGGTATTTGTACCATCTTCATCTCTGTCCTTTTTCTGGTCTCTCTTTTCTAGTGCTTGAATTTCTGCTCTATGATCACTTCTAATCTGGTCCTGATTCCCCCAACATGGCATTTTGAATTCTCTGTTAATTTCACTTGCTACTGGTCTCTGGTCTCCCCACCATAGCGCCTTGATCACCACCCAATCCTCCTCTCTTATCTCCCTGAGGTTCTTCCTTCTGGATATCTGGGTTTCCCCATCATCCTCACCTCTTTTCAGGTCTTGATTTCCCCACGTCTCTTGAAGTTCATGTCTTAGTTGTTTCTGGATCTCTACCCTGAACACTTGGATCGTCCCACATTTCTCACTTGCACCTTGATCCTGCTTTTCCCACCCTGGCGTCTGGATCTCTGTTACATTCTCACTTGGAACACATTCTTGTTTTTCCCACCCCAGGGCCTGGGTCTCCATGCCATCCTCTTTTTTTACTTCTCCCAGGTTTTCCCTCCAAGATATCTGGCTTTGCACAGCATTCTCACCTCCAACCTGGTCCTTTTTTCTCCTCTCTTCTGCCAGAGTTTCTGTACTGGTATCACCTCTAATCTGGTCTTGTTTTCCCCACCCTTGCACCTGAGACTCCTCACCATTCTCACTTTCAGTCTGGCCCTGCTTCCTTAATCCTTGGGCCTGGGTCTCTCCTTCATCCTCCGCTCTGGCCCCTTTCCTGTCCTTCTCAAATGCCTGGGTCTCTACAGCATCCTCATTCCTACTCCTATCCTGGTTCTCCCACACTGGTGTTTGGGTCTCGGCGTCAGTTTTACATCTTAATTGTTCCTGGTTCTCTCCTCTACATGCCTGGGTTTCAGGAAGATCCTCACCTCCAGCCTCCCTCTGATTTTTCTTCCCTAGTTCCTGAGTTTCGACTCCCACCTGGTCTTGGTTCTCCCACCTTGGTCTCAAGATTTCTCCAGCAGTTTTACTTATTACTAGTCTCTGGCTTCCCCACTTCAAGACCTTAGTCCTTGCATTCTCCTCCAGCCCAGCGTTTGCTGGGAGTTGCCGTCCAGATGCCTGAACCCCCCGAGCATCCTCCCCTCTGCTCACTCTCTGGTTCGCCCACCCTGGATCCTGTGTCTCTCTACTATCCTCTCTGCCTGGTGTCCAGGTTTCCCTTTCCGGTGCCCAGGCCTCTTGTGGGCAGCCCCAGGACTTCCAGATGGACATTCCCACATGTTGGTTGGAAGGAACAGGTAGGAAGTCTCTGGAAAACAACTGCAGCCTCTGAGCTGAAGGGAGGTTTTGAAGAGAGGTCATGGAGCTGGGGTGAGGTCTCAAGCTGACAATATGCTCCAGTGGTACCAATTCTTCCTGTGAGTGGACCAACAACTGCTCCACCCTTTGGCACATGTCCAGGGCAGGGGACGGTAGCTTGCAAATCAGGTGAGTCTGGTCATCACTGTGACACCATGGTACCTGCCATGCTTCCCGAGAACTTTCCTGAGGAATCATACAGGTGCTTGAAAAGCAGGTGGTGCAAAAGATGTGTCCAGATGGGGTGTAGGCATCCCAATGTAAACCTTGACATGGGTGCTGACAAGGGAGCGGGTATTGGGTCCATGATTCCCGGAGGCTCCTCCAGTATTTCCATCTCTTCTTTTGGGCCCATTGTTGGGCATGAGCATCCAGTCCCCTGAAATTACCAGGACTGAAGAAGAATTCAGGGGTCAGCCTGAAACAAGTGTCATGTCTCATGGAGGGCACTGCCCACTTCTGTGGTGGCACCTGTAGATGAGAACAGAGAAGCAAATTCTTTGCACTCACATTGTCACATCTAATCTTCTCAGATCAGAATTGTAATCCCCATTATCCATATGAGGCTTCTGGGGCTCAGGAAAGGGGGAGTCACTGCCCTTAGGGAAAACAGTATTCATTCAAGAAAGAAAGATAAGGTGGGAGGGGATAGCTTAATGGCAGAGTACATGCTTAGCATCCACGAGGTCCTGAATTCAATTCCCAGTACCTCCATTAAAAATAAATAGATAAATAAATAAACAAACAAACCTAATTACCTTGCCCCCTTGCAAAAACAAAACAAAACAAACAAAAACAAAAAACAAGAACAGGAAAAAAAGAAAGAAAGAACGATAAAGAGTTTACTCTAGGCGAGGCTCTGTTCTAGGTGCTGGAGGTACCAGCACTAACAAGACAGACAGTTGGGAGCCATCTTCTAGACATGGAAGACACAATAACCAAGTATACAGCATAACATTAGATATCGAAAAGTGTTTTGATGGAAATGAAAGCAGAGTGGGGGTAGGATTATCTCCTTTAGACACATTGGTCAGAAAAGGCCTCTTGGAGGAGGTGACATTTGACTGGAGACCTGAATGAAGCAAGGGACAAACCAAGTGACATCTAAAGAAAGAGCGTTGTAGGCAGAGGAGATGTTAGTACAAAGGCCCTGAGGATGCAACAGGCTCAGTTGTACAAAAACAGCAAGGAAGCCCCTGTGGCCGGAATGGAATGAGTGCCAAAGAGAGCGCGAGAAATGCAGGACAGATTATACCGAGCCTTAGAGTTGTGGTTAGGAGTTGGATTTTATTCTGAGTTTGACTGGAAGTATATTCATGAGAGCCATTGTAGGGTTTTGAGTGGCAAAGTGCTATGATCTGTTTTAAAAAGTTTGTTCTTATTGTCATTCTAAGTGAAGTAAGCCAGAAAGAGAAAGAAAAATACTATGTGAGGGGGGAGGGTGGGCTCAGTGGTAGAGCACATGCCTGGCATGCAGGAGGTCCTGGGTTCAATCCCCAGTACCTCAATTAAGAAATAAATAAATCTAATTCCCCCCCCCCCAAAAGAAAAAAAATCACACACACAAAAATACTATATGATATCACTTATATGTGGAATCTAAAAATAAAAAGCACAAATGAACTTATATACAAAACAGAAGGAGATTCACAGAAATAGAGAGCAAACTTACAGTTACCAGGGGGAAATAGAGTGGGAAGGGATAAACTGGGAGTCTGAGATTTGCAGATACTAACTACTATATATAAAATAGATAAACAAAATTTATACTGTATAGCACAGGGAACTATATTCAATATCTTATAGTAACCTATAATGAAAAAGCATATGAAAAGGAATATACGTATGTATATGTATGACTGAAACATTATGCTGTACACCAGAAATTGATACAACATTGTAAACCAACTATACTTCAAAAAAAAAATTAGGAGAACTACCAATAAAAGAAGTTTGTTTGTTCTTGCTCATGAGCATAGTGTTAGGCTCAAGCTGGGTGCAGAATTACTGTATGAGTCCATATGGGCAGAGTTAGTCTGTACTATTAGAAATCAGCATGGTTATGTCTGCAACTTTCTGGGCTGCTGGTCTGTTTCTTAATCTAGGGCTGCACATGGATTTGTTCAGTTTGCAAAAAAAATCACTGATTTACACACTTGTAATATGTATATTATCCTTGGATTAAAATTTTTAAAGAGAGAGAGAAAGAAGTTCATTCTGTTGGCTGCATGGAGCACTGACTATGGTTGGGAGAGAGAGGACAGGAATCAGACAGAAGGCGGTATCTACAGTCCAGGTGAGACCTGAGGGTGGCTTTGCCCAGGAGGGTGTGGTGAGATATTTGAGATATGGTTTGCAAGTAGAGCTCATAGGACTTGCAGGTGGATTGATTGTGAAGGGTGAGGGAGAGAAGTCAGGTGACTGCTGGGTGTGGGGCAAAATAATGCTCTCCCTGACCAGTCTGAGATCATCTCTAGTACACAGGGCATAGAACAGTAATAAGAGACTGAGACAGCTGTGGTATTAAAGGAAGGAGGTGTGTGGGACCCCCTCACCTTGATAAACTTCCTCATGCTGGGTTGGGTCCTGGTGACCTGATGCCAAAAGTGCCGGATCTGCCAGATCAGAAAAAGGCAGAGGACGAGCAGGTTGCCGCAGCACCGAGGGTCCCTGCAACTGTGATCCTCAGAGAGCAGGCCCCTCACTGGCTCCCACTCAGGGCCCTGGAATGGCCCCACCACAGCACAGGTGCCCAGGATGGGCAGCAACATGACACAGCTTAGGTCAGGCAGGTGGTGTTAGGGAGTTTGAGGGCAGGACTGGTATGGGTGACCCACCTAGTTTGGGGCAGGGTAGCCCCTCCCTTATAGCACCCCTTGTCACTAAGGCCACCTCACAAAGGAGCCTGATGCTGTAGCCTCAGCTCCAGATGATGAACCCGGCATCAGAGCTGGCTAACATGCCCTCAGTACAGGTAAGGACCATACTGCAGAACTGCCCAAAAGGAATTAAACAGAAGAACTTGTTTTAAGTGCCCTGTCCTCTGAAGTGAAGAGATTAAGTTCACCCCATGTACGATGTAACCTGTAGTCCGCTTGATATCTTTTTTCGTGTTAGATACTTTCATCCATTTGTCCACTGGGCTATCCGATATTAAAGATTAAGTGAACACTGTGTTGAACATGTGTGTTCTTGTTTAATCACCCAGCATCCCTTTCTCTTCTCACATCGTATCTTGATTTTTTTTGTTGGGGGAGTATTTTCCCATCTCAGGATCAGTGTTGAGAGGAGTATAAATGCTACCCTGACGACTTTCACTCCAAGATTATATTCAAAATATTGAATAACAGAGCAGGCAAGGTCACCAGCCAATCAGAATGGGCCAAGCCTCAACCCTTTAAAATAACTGGGTTGTAAGTGGTCCCTGGGGTTCCAGTAGAAGGGCACCACCTATTTATCAACTAGTTGGAAAGCATTTCTCTATTTTAAGAACCCAGTGTGCCACACAATGTATCTTGGCTAAATGCTACCCTAGCTTAGACCTGCTACTTTTTCACAGACCCAGGACAATTAAGGAGTGGAGGCATGACCTCAGTTTTGCCACCTGGGCTGTCTCTTCCAGGGCTCTAGTTATCAAGAATAGAGATCCTAGGTAGGAATAGGAAGCTGGTTAAAAAAGAAAAAAGAAAACAAAAAGCAGCCCTTGGCAACTAAAAACTGGTACAGCTCTATCAGTCAGGACTTGACGTTGCTGGGAGCTGGCCTGACACTCATAGCTGAGGCTTGATTTTCTCCTGTTGAACATGAAATACTTCCTAGACCGTCAACATCAGACAAAGCTACTCTAATTGTCAAGACAAAAACAAGACCACTGTTTAATCATGTCTGAACACAGACAAAAAAATGAACATTGTTGAAATCACAAAAATAAACAAATGTCTCCTTATCCTGGCTAACATGAGTGATGGCTATTTTGTTACTAATTATAGCTTTAGCTTCACTTTATTCCTTCCACCTTGTAGATAAGCTTATTAGGATACCAAGTCAGAATTACTTATACTTTCTGATAGCATCTAATCCAGAACAAACCCCATTTCCTTGAATCCTTCCCAAAATCACTTAACACAGCCCAAATCCTACAGTAAATCCAAACATCCTCTTATTGAGAAGTCCCATAGTTCCCCATGGTGTGTGTTCTCCCCTGTTGCAATGAATAATAACACTACAGGTGTGTTCCTGGTGGTCTTTGGCTAAAGGACAGTGGAATAAGATTTTATGGCTGGCCCTGACCCCACAATCATCTCCTCTTGAACCTCTGTGCTCCACTACAGATTCTTTTCTCAAATTCCTTTTTGCTTGCTTGCCTCCAAAGATCCCTAAGTGAAAAAAAAAAAAAAACAACTTCCTTTGCATCAGGCACAGTGCCAACAGATAGATATCCAAAGTATCCAAGGTAGCTACAAGCCCTGCTCTCAAAGAGCTCTCAGTGTGGTTGGAAAGGCAAACACTGAGCAAAACAAGGCCAATGTGTGCTATAAAGGGCAAGTACAGGGGGCTTGTGGGTCCATCCAGCAGGGGCAATTACCTAGTCTGGGTGATCAAGGAGGCTTCACTGAAGAGGTGATGAACAGGAGTCAGCTAAGCAGAACAGTGGAGCACATCACTCCCAGCAGAGGGTGATGGATGGGGTTGGGGAGATTGGGGTATGCTCAAGGTAGAAAAAAAAGGTGGGTGGGGCTGTAACATGGGGATGAGAAGGGGAGTACTGGTGGAGAGAGGCCTAGGAAGCCATGGCAAGCATTTAGGGTTTTAATCACAGAGTCATGGTAAAAGACAAATTGATTGTGAGCATATATCAAGATTTATTAACTTACTAGCAAGGAAAATAGCAAGATACAAAAGGGTGGGCTAGTTTTGAGAGAACATGGAAATTGAGTTATTATATAGTTGGGAAACAGAGTTAGGGAAACAAAATTAATAAGGCTCATTACTCATGGTCATAAAAATATCAAGCCCCCGTCAGTCATTACTGAGGAGATCTGGGATATGATGGTCCAAGATGCCAAGTAGGCCAAATAACAATCAGAGATTGTTATAAAGGACATCAGTGGGAATCTCATAATTTGGAGACAAATTTTATTCTTTGACAAGTCATACATTTGCATGGATGAAGTCCGATGGGGAGATTTTCATGCGATAAACGTTCAGTCCTGGAGCCAGTTCAAACCCATCCTGCTGAGTTTTCAAGCACAGTAACTAGATGTGGTGGAAGTAACCCAAGCTAATAGCCAAAACTCCCAGGGTCCAGTTCTGGCTCTGCCACTGCCTCATTCTGTGACTGTGGACAAGCAGCTTCCCTTCTCTGGGCCTCAGTATCTGTGAAAATCACTGCATGATTCCTAAGGGTCCTGCCAGGTCTCTACTTATAGGTTTCCAAAAGAATTAACTGGAACTGGTTCTAGTTTTGGTCTAGTTTTGGCTAGGTCCAAATGGTCCCAAGATATGCCTGGCATCACGTGAAGAGAGATGAGTAAGGGCCATAAGGATCAGGGAGGACTTCTTGGAGGTGGTGAGGCGTGAGAGTAGCCTTCAGTAGTGGAGATTTGGAGCAGCACAGAGAGAAGAGCAGCATGCTGGGTCAGAGGAAAATGGGTGTCCTAGGTCATCTCCAAACTCAGTCGGACAGAAACTCAACCCCCAGCCCCAAACCTGCTCTTCTTCCTCCTTCCTACTGAATACAAAGAAAAACATTTAGGATTACCTATCATTGTCTCCATATCTTTCCTTTACCACTGTACGGTCAAAAAGATGATTTTAAAATCACAAGAATGTGCTAAAAAAATAAACTAGCGATGGAATGACGACATCATTGAAACTCTATTTTGGTGTGGGTTTTTTGGGTTTTTTTTGTTTGTTTGTTTGTTTTGTTTTGTTTTTAACTGTTTAACTCATTGCTGCTGCCAATAACTTACAGTAGAATGACAATAAAAACAGCAAAATGCCGCCCCTACCCCGGAACTGAAGCCATTCCCGGCCGGCGCCCATTAAGGGGCGTGGCCACATCCCTCTTGGTGAGGTCACTTCCGCTTCCTGCCGCGCGCGGCCATTTCCATTCCTTGCGTGCTGCTTTCCCGCAGAGGTGATCGCTCCTTCTCTGACATCGCCGATTCTCCTTGAGGCGTGACAAGACCACAGAACCACAACCATGGTGAGTGCGTGCTCTTGCCCGAAGGACCGGGGAGCGGGAGACTCGGGATTCGAGTCTCTCACTAGCTTATTCGGGCCTTAGAATGTGCGCCGTCTCGCCCGCCCGGCCCGGGGTTAGAGCTCCCGCACTGCCTTCTCTCCTGGCCCGAGGTTAGAACTCTGGAAATCTCAGGGTCCAACTGCAGTGATGGAGATGCTTTGCATCAGTCTGTGCTCGTGGCCGAAGGCCTCTGGTGAGTGGAGGGGGCATGGCCCGGCCTGGGAGAAAGACCAACCCACGTGGGAGATAGTAGAAAGTTGGATGAGAAAACTTGGCTCCATCTGTTTTGTTTTTCTTTGTTGGGGGGAGATCGCTAGAGGATGGTGTGGAACCCTGGATTTGGATCAGCCTCCCCTACCCCACTTCCCCATTGTTGATGTTCACAAGAGGGAGAGCTCCGTGGGTCTGCGCCTAGTGCCCGCCGCGAGTTACATGTGTCAAGGATTAAAGGAGCCTTTGACGTTTGGGGGCTGTGGGGAATGTGAAGTGACCCTGAACCGCGAATTGGGGTACTGGAAAGACTCCTGCGAGGCGGTAATCTCAGAAATTAAAAGTCCTTTTGGCACATTGTGCGGCTCCTCTAAAACTCTTGGTGGTCTTCTGCTTTTGAATCAAATCGTGTGGCCTGGTAGCTAGTTTTGGTTGGCACTTAGTAAGGAGGGAAGAGTTTGCAAAGCACTTTAACTTAATAGTCAGGTTTATTCCCTTCAACGGATCTTGGATCCCGGCTGCTATCTTCCCAACCTCGCTACCCCCGTTTTGAAGCTAGTAGATGACTGAACCTAGAATTTGAAGCTTCTAAATCAGTGTTCATTCTCCGCAGTTCCTTGAAAAGTTTTGGAATCGAATGGTCTCGGGTTGAACTTAAGAGTAATTTCCCTCAACTGTAAAATGAGGATAACAATGCAAGAGGATTAAATTAAACAAGATAATGCATGTTAAACACCTAGTCCTAATTCTTGATACGGAAAGGGTGAGCACGCACTATTTGCTGGTAAATCAAAACCTTGCAGGTTTTGGCTGTCTAGTGTAGAGAAACCAAAAGCATCAAGCTAGGGATTAAAGTTGCTTAGCAGTAAGATTTTGTTCATTCACTCATTTAATTAACCCTTGAAAAAGTTAAAAGGTGAATAAATGTACACTAAACAACTTTCATTTGCTATTTATAAGCAAGGTAGTTTGGTTTTAAAGTTGAGCAGATGTTTTGTTGTTGTTGACTGACATTAAAACAATAAGGTAACTCTGTTGTTGGGGCTCCTGAGGCCTCCCCCTTTTATTCCTTTGATGTTTATTGAGTTGAGAATCCTAATTTCCAGATATGGGCTGTTGGAAACTGCAACAAAAATATCTGGCATTTAAAAATATATATTCATGAGAAGTTCTTGGAATTGAAGTGTTACTGGGTCCTTTATTATTTAAGAGGAAGATGATAGTATTGAGGAACATTAGATTTTGATAAGGACATAACTTGTGATTTCTCAGGTAGCCACCAAAAGAATAAAAATATGTAACTCCAAACCACTAAAGGGGAAAAGAGTAGGGGGAAAAAAACTGAAAGGGAGGAGAGAGAAAAGGAAACAGAACAGGTAGGACAAATAGAAGGCACAAAAGAAGGGAGATTTGGACCCAATATATCAGTATTTAAATAAATACAGGAAGGGACTAAATGCTCCAGTTAAAAAGACAGGTTGAAGTTTCTGGGGAAAAAAAAGGAAAAAGAAAAAAAGGCATCAGTAATGATGGCTAAAAATAAAGTACAAGTAAAATGAAAATGACATCATTACAAGAAAAAATAGACAAATATGCAGTTATATAGCATTTAATTGATAGATCATGAAGCCAAGACATCAGTAGGGAAAGAGAAAATCTGAAAAACACTAGGAATAAACTTGATCTAGTGATGGTAGTGAAACCAGTAAATTCTGCACCCAAATTGAAAATATGTAAGGGAAATTTGAAAACAGGACTGAACAATAATGAAAATGCCAAATACCAGAGCACATAGGGTACAACTAAAGTATTAAACCTGAAATGCTTATAATGGGGGCAGGTGGCACTAAAAAGCTAGGGAGAGAACAAAAGGACAAAATAACATGAAAGAAAGGAGAGGAAAGAAAAACAAACAAAAGCAGAAATTACTGGAATAGAAAATAGATCCTGTTATAGGGTGGACAAAATCAGAAGACGAGTCTTTGAAAAGCCCCTTCCAGTGAGCTTAATCAAGAAAATAAGCAAAAAATTATAAATAAGGGGTAACAAACGTGAAAGAGACATAATCTACAAGTAAAATGTGTAATTCAATGGTGATCATTTTGTATCGTGTAGAAATATCAGATAACAGTGCTGTGTACCTGGAAGTAACATAGTACTGTAGGTCAATTATATGTCAATTTTTAAAAAACAAGGTAGAATTTATAATTCTGGGGTTTTGTATATTTACAGACTTGTGCAAATCTTAAAAAGAAACCATATGTCCATTAGCTAATGGATGTAGAATAAAATAAGAAAATCTTAAAGTTGGTTTTACCTTAAGAGTGCAAAAGTGGTTTAACACTAGAAAAAAAGATATTAAAACTTTGGGAGACATTATAAAGCTTTATTTAAAAGCACTGAAGAGTTAAGTATATATGTTTAAATGGATTGACAGATTCTGTATCATAAAGGTGTTTTACCCTAATTAGGATTACTTCAAACCTGCAAATCAGAATGTCCTAGCAGGCTTTTTTTGTGGACATTGAAAAACTGATTCTGGAATGTATGCAGAAGAGCGAGTAATAAGGTCTTTCCCCACTGCTTCATGAAACTCCTCCAGCCCTCACCGAATTCTGCACCACCATGGTCCAGCCTCCAAACACAGCGTACTCTGACTGGATGTCTTTAGTCAGATATATTCTAAGAATAAAAAGAAATTTTGACCTTGGTGGGTTTGTGGCTGTAGAGGCAGTGTTGGTATAGCAATTCTGAAATCATTTTATATGTATTGTAGGGTGGAATAATTGAGGAAATATTTAGATGTTTTGGAAACCAGGATTCTTGCTGGAAACAGAAGATACAATATTGAAGGGAATAGACAGAACTTTGTGCTAGGTTTCTATAAATTATACCTTAATTTAGATTTAGTAAGTTTGGGCTGGAATATGGAAACCCAAATTTAGAGATTACTCCCATGTGACTAAAATGGCTACTGAGCCATGGAAGTCTGTTATAATCCATTTGCTATAATATTACCAAACATTAGCTGCCCCCCCAAAAAAAGAGGCAAAAGTACATAGTCTTTGGTATATATTATTGGACTGTGTAGTTGCTAAATTTTTTTGAGCCTAATACTTCATTTATTCCATAAGAGTGGGCATGCCAGTGTCAATTATTAAAGGTGTGTGTTTGGGGGTGGGGGAGCAGGGAAGCCAACCATTGCCTCTCTCAGTTGATTAAAGTATTTTGTGACTTGTCTGGAACAACTTCTGGTTCAGACTCATGCTTTGATGTCCCCCTATAGACTGAAGCTGATGTAAATCCGAAGGCCTACCCTCTTGCAGATGCCCACCTCACCAAGAAACTATTGGACCTTGTTCAGCAGTCATGTAACTACAAGCAGCTTCGAAAAGGAGCCAATGAAGGTAAGCCAACCAGAGAATGTTTCAGGAAGAGTGTTAAAGGCACTGTTCATATCTGGGGTCTCTGGACTAGATTTCCAGTATGGAAAGAGGGCTTGATGCTCTTGATTAGGACCAATGCAAGGACTTAAGAGCAGCAGAGTGTGGTGCATGGGCTACCACTGGGTCACAGAGATAAGCAATCAGGAATAAGCATTTGAACAATGCTGTAGGTGTTGAACTTGCTTGGTGAGTTGCGTGTGGTGTGAGCTTTCCAGAAGTATTGATCATGGCAGACTGGGATGGTAAAACCCTGATCCTTGATCAGAGTTTGAGAAGTGCTGCATGACACTGCTTCGTGCTGGTGGAACTTGGCTGAAAGCTGTTCCAGTCAGCCAGGCAAGAGATGTGGTGACTTGGGCAAGTGTGGTAGCAGAGGACAGGTAGAAGGTAAGGGGTCTGATTCAGGATCTGTTTTGACAGAATTGATGGATTTGATACAGGGTCTGAGGAAGGCATTCGGGATGACTAACTGGTGCTTGAATCCCCCTCACTTCCCAAGGCCACTATGGGACACAATTGTTTAGTCCTGGAAGTTTTGCCCAGTTTTCTTGCACATGTGTTTCTTTTCTTTGGAAATTGCTTTGTTGTGGCTTCCCTGCCCCAACCTCACATCACCTATCAGCCTCATGTCCTTCTCTCCACAGCCACCAAAACTCTCAACAGAGGCATCTCTGAGTTCATTGTGATGGCTGCAGACGCCGAGCCCCTGGAGATCATCCTGCACCTCCCACTGCTGTGTGAGGACAAGAATGTGCCCTATGTGTTTGTGCGCTCCAAGCAGGCCCTGGGGCGGGCCTGTGGGGTCTCCAGGCCTGTCATCGCCTGTTCTGTCACCATCAAAGAAGGCTCACAACTGAAGCAGCAGATCCAGTCCATCCAGCAGTCCATTGAAAGGCTCTTAGTCTAAACAGGTGGCCTCTGCCACACTCCCTGCTGACTCCTCCCCCAGAGGTTATGTATCATATTGTCTGTTAGCATGTAGTATTTCCAGCTACCTTCTATTGTTATAAAATATTGTAGTGCTAAATCTGGTTTTTGTATTTTTGTATCGTTTTGTCTTGTTTTATAGGTTGTCATCCCCTCCCCACCCCTAATCTCCCCTTCCACTCTCTCTGTGCCATCTTATCCTCCCTTTTGAAAAATGAGTTAATGCCCAGAATAGGTGGAATTAAGGTGAACACCATTCAAAGGCAGGGAAGAGCCAAGACAAGAGATCTGATTCCAGCTTTCAGGCTTTCAACTTCCTACTGTAAACAGGGAATGATGGAAGTAAACAGTATTCACTTTGTATCCCTTGTACCTGGCGCACAGAATCATTGCATACGTGTTTGAATGATGGAGGGGTTTCCTTTGCTCTTTAGAGCATTATGTATCATTTGGGGAGGAAGCATGTATTCTGTGAGGTTGTTGGGTTTGTGTCCCAAGTGTCATTTGCTAATGTTCCTCTGCTGTTTGCCTTTGTAATATGATGTTATGTTTCCCCCCAACTCCCACCCATGGCCCTGAGGGTGGCAGGGCAACAGCATACCAAAGAAATGTGCTGCAGAATTCCAGAGGTGGCCTGGGTGAGTGAGACATGGGACAGGTGGCCCAGGTCTTAAAGGAGTGGCAAGAGGTTCTGGAATGAAGGATTCTGGGCCAGTCATAGAGAACAGGAAGGTACAGCAGAAATGATGGAATCCAGGCTTACTTTGGTGAATGGAAATGTCTTTAGTGGACACTTGGTATCAGCTCTGAGAGCCCTTTCCCCTGTTTCCTGCCATGATGTGGGTCAGATGTAAGTATTCTCTATTACGTCAGAAGGACAGTGCTAATGTGTCGTTCTTGTGAGCATCCTAATAAAGAAATACATATATTCATATTCCAATTTAAAGAAAGAGTGTGATTCTTGGTAGGTGTCCAGCTAATACTTGGATGAAGTATCATTACAATGTACCTAAGTTATGTTTTGAAAAAAGAACGTGCCTCTGGCTCCAGCAGGCAAATCTGCTTAAGGCGGGGTGGGGGAGTGTATAGTTTATTTTTTGAAGGAAGGAAAAAAATTTTAAGTAGCAAGTCAATCATGATACCCTATGGCAGCCAGCCTCCAAAATGGCCCCCAGTGGTCCCCACCTCCATGCAATTCATGCTGTTGTGTATGAGTGCCCTGAGACCAGCCCACACCAACTCAGAGCTGGTCTGCAGGGCTATTTGGGAAGACACTGCAGCTTCTGCCTTCATGTCTTTGGATCACTGACTATGAGGGAAATTATAACTATGTTCTAAAGATTTTTACTTATCTTTAATGGTGGTACTGGGGGTTGAACCCAGGACCTTGTGTTAGGTATGCACTCCACCAGTGAGCTATATACCCCCACCCTGTAATATGTGTTTATTGTTGTTTTCAAGCCAATAGTGTTGGGGGTAATTTGTCACACAGCAATAGACAACTAAGATTGGGAAGTAGGTGATGAAAATGGGAGGATGTCTTGTCAAATAGCAGCAGTAAATATGACCATGTCAAAACTGCTAGGTGATGAAGAATACTGGAAGTGCTGGCAGGGCCCACAGGTGAGATGCTCCAGCTGCTTCATAGTGGCCAGAAATAAACCCCAGGTAGGACAGGCTTTCTATGATGCAGTCAGTTACATGAGGATTACACATTCAGGAGCAGTTGGGGCTCAAACGAGAAAGGCTGGATAGTCAGCCGTAGCTCCTGCTCAAGTATAACAGGTGTGTGCTTTCCCTCCGATATGGATTTGAGGTTAGAATTTCTGGATGAGGGGGAGGGAGAGGAAGTGGATGACTAATCCAGATTTCGTGGTCCTGCCTTGCTTTTCTTCTAATTTTTTAGTAAGACATTAAAGCAAGACATTACAGATGTTTTCTCTGCATCCAGCCTGGAGGCATATACGCATGCAGTTGCTTGGTATAGTTTTGGCCAAACTTATTCGTGCCCTCCAGCGGCTACCCCACCACTCCACCGCCTGCCCCGCTGCTGGCCACTGGGATGGGGACGCGCCTCCCCGCCCTTCCCTTTCACACGCAGCATCAGGCCACCGGCTCTGCGGTGCGTGTGGGCGTGTGCGGGCCGTTCCTCCCGCTCAGAGCGTGTTTGCAGGCGGAGGAGTTTCTATTAAGAGCTAGTGCCTATTGAGCACTGTGTCCATTTACATGTTTTCTCATTTCATTTTCACTATTCTGCGTTATTATAAATACGAAGAAACTAAGGCTAGAAAATGCCAGGTAGATTGCCTATGGTCACTTATAAGTATGTGATGGAGCTATGATGCAGATTTACTAAATCTGACCTATGAGTTTATAAAAGTCCAGACAAATTACGTTTGGACAGGATGTTTCTCTCCCAGGGAGCTAAAGAGCAGAGAAGCATCATTACCTCGCAGAGAAACAGAGATCACCCAACTGCTATATATCACAGACCTCAGTGGTTGTTTTTCTAACATCATTTACGTTATCCAGAGGTGTTCTGTTTGACCCTTGAACTCTTTCATTTTATTTTGTAAATAGGAGAATAGAGGGGAAGGAGTCTAGACGTGAGTTAGGTCCCACAGGAGGGCATGGAAAAGCCTGGGGACTCAGTTGGTTTCCTCCTCACTAGCCAAGAAATCCATTCTTACCTTGCTACTTGTGGTGACTAGCCCGATTCTAATCTACTTTTGTGGTGGTGTTAGTAACCCCCTCTAGAACCAGAGTTCCCAAACATGCTTTATTTAAGGGGGATGGTCTAATTTATCAGCAAGAATAAACACTTATTATACTAAATGGTTTTGCATTATTTTGCTGTATCCTCAAACGCATTTCTTCTAACTGGAGAACTATCTTTCCTTTCCCCCAGATAAGGAAAGAAATCCAAATAAGAATATAATATCTCTTTTCCAAACAAAAACAAAAGCAAAAACAGGTTAAAAAAAAAAAAAAAACTTATAAAGCTCAGAGCAAAGACTCCAAAAATGAAAATCTCTTACAAGAGTAATCTGACCTCCTCCTAAACTCACCTCATAAGATGCTTGTTCTAGTCCTGAAAGACACAGGACCTACAAGCCATCCTCAGAGGATTAAAAACTGTTCCAGATGCCTTCCTTCCTTCTCAGGCCAACTCTTCAAAAGCAATTGCTGGAGAAAGAGCAGGAAAGGGGCAGGGATAGGGATCAGGGGAGGGGAGAACACAGAGAGAAAGACACTCCCCACCGCTTCCCGTTTTCCTGACACTAGGACCCCTCCTTTTCCCCTTCTTTATCTTCTTGAACTTCCTACGGCTCCCCTGAAAAATAAAAGGAATAACTCATTTCACTTACACTGGAACCCAAATTCTCAGAGTACCAGAAAATGTGTATATCTTCTTCATATAGTTGAATGTCACATTAAGAAAATGCAGCATGAGGAGAGTTGCTATTTACTCATGAAGCAAGTGGTACCAGAATTCTAAATGCTGCATTGTTATTATTTCTGAAATCTGATCTTTAGATCTTAAAATTACACATGTAAAGGAAAACAGATGGGAGGACAGAGAATCAGGAGAATATAATCTTACTAAGGCTTATCATTCCTAAAGTATGTTCACCTGTCCTTAACTGTCACACTCTCCTCTACCCTCATTGATATCTATTTTGTTTCCATTGTGATGATGTGCCTTCCCAGTGAGAGAGAAAATTAAGCCAACAGCCAGTGGCAAGTGATCTTTGGATGCAAGGCAGACACATCTTTCTCCTTTACACTAAGGAACAATATATAGTACAAAGTTAGGGCTCTTTATTCAGACAGTAGAGTAAGGCACGGCAAAGTGGGAGGGGTACACACTCCATGGCAACAGAAAGTCTCATAAACGTAAGGTCCTCGGCTTCTGTCAGGCAGACTCGTCCTGGCTCAGGAGAAAGATGTTTTAACTTTATAAAAACAAAACCAGGCAGCCTGGCTCACATGTGAAACGGTGACTGGCTGCATGGTCTCCGGTCAGTCCTGGAAGTGCCGGGTGAGCGCATCCAGCAGCTCTTGCTTCTTCAGCCCACCCTTCAGCCCGTGCACCCTGCAGGCTTCCTTCAGTGTGGGCACAGTGAGCTTACCCAGCGTGCCCCTGCTGACATGGGCCCTCAGCTCCTCTTCAGATACCACCACCTTAGGCCTTTTGCTTCCAGAACTTTCATCATCTGGGGAAACAGGTCGGGTAGGAGTGACTGGAAATGCTACCAGTGGGATCCCAGCTATACTGCACAGGGGGTCTCATATGACCTGGGCTGCAGTTAACCATTTTCCATAAAGCTGTGATGCCTACCTAGAACACCACTGGGAAGATAGGTGTCTTGATAAGGCATCTTTATTTAAATATAAAATAAAAAGTGTATCACATCTAGGAGGAAGTTAAAAGAAGTGAATGCTATCAGTTTATCCAAAACTGCTGATTCCTTTGCATGAGCAAGTCATTCATTCCTTCCTTCTTTGCTCAAAAAGCATTTACAATTTCAAACTACAATACAAAGTCATGGTAATCAAAACAGTATGGTACTGGTCCCAAAACAGACATCAATCAATGGAATAGAATAGAGAGCCCAGAAATGAACCTTCACTTATTTGGCCAATTAATCTATGACAAAGGAGGCAAGAATATACAGTGGGGAAAGGACAGCCTCTTCAATAAGTGGTGCTGGGAAAACTGGACAGCTATATGCAAAAGAATCAAACTAGAGTACTTTCTCATACCCTAAAAACTCAAAATGGATTAAAGACTTATATGTAAGACTTGAAACCATAAAACTTCTAGATGAAAACATAGGCAGTACGCTCTTTGACACTGGTCTTTCCAATATTTTTTGGATATGTCTTCTCAGGCAAGGGAAACAAAAGCAAAAACAAATGGGACTACATCAAACTAAAAAAGCTTTTGCACAGCAAAGGTAACTATCAACAAAACAAAAGGCTGCCTACTGAATGGAAGAAGATAGTTGCCAATGATATATCTGACAAGAGGTTAATATCCAAAATATAAAGAGGGGTGGGTGTATAGCTCAGTGATAGAGTGTATGCTTTGCATGCACGAGGTCCTGGATTCAATCCCCAGTACCTCCATTAAAAAAAAAAAAAATCACAGAATTTAAAAAAAAACAGAAAAAAAACACACCAAAATATACAAAGAACTTATACAACTCAACATCAGAAAAACAAACAACCCAATTAAAAAACGGGCAGAGGACTTCAACAGACAGTTTTCCAAAGAAGGCATACACATGGCCAACAGGCACGTGAGCATCTTTGCTCAACATCACTAATCAACAGGGAAGTGCAAATCAAAACCACAATGAGACATCTTACACCTGTCAGAACGGCTATTATCAAATAACAAGTGTGGAGAAAGGGAACCCTTGTGTACGGTTGGTGGGAATGTAAGTTGGTGCAACCATAATGGAAAACAGTATGAAGATTCCTCAAGAAAATTAAAAATAGAACTACTGTAAAAACCAGCAGTTCCACTTCTAGGTATTTATCTGAAGAAAATGAAAACATTAATTTGAAAAGATATGTGCACCCCTATTTTCACTGCAGCATTATTTACAACAGCCAAGATTTAGATGCAACCTAAGCGCCCATAAATAGATGAATGGATAAAGAAGATGTGAGGGATGTGTGTGTGTATATATATATGTATATGTATGTATGTGTGTGTGTGTGTGTATATATGTATACATATATATGCATGCAGTGGCATATTAGCCTTAAAAAAGAATGAAATCTTGCTATTTGTGACAACATGGATGGACCCAGGGGGTATTATGCTAAGTGAAATAAGTCAGATAGAGAATGACAAATACTGTATGATTTCATTTATATGTGGAATCTAAAAACACAACAAATGAACAAGCATAGCTAAACAGAGTCAGATAACAGAGAACAAACAGGTGGTTGCTAGTGGGGAGGAGTTGGGGTTAGGGAAAAAATAGGTGAGGGAGACTAAAAGGTACAAACTTTCAGTTCAAAATAAGTGAGTCACAGGTATGAAATGTACAGTGTGGGGAATACAGTCAATACTTATGTAATATCTTTGCATGGTGACAGAAGACAACTAGACTTATCATGCTGATTATTTTGAAATGTATAAACATACTGAATCACTATGTTGTGTACCAGGAACTAACACAGTGTTGTGGGTCAACTATATCTCAAAACAAACAAACAAACAAACAAACTCATAGGTAAAGAGAGCAGATTTGTGACTATCAGAGGTGGAGGGTGGGGGGAGGAGGAACTAGGTGACCATAGTCAAAAGGTACAAAGGTACTTCCAGTTATAAGATAAGTAAGTACTAGGGTCAGTATGAACAACATGATAAAGATAATTAACATTGCAGTATGCTTTAAATGAACATTGTTAAGAGAGTAAATCCTAAGAGTGCTCATCACAAGGAAAAAAACATTTTTTTCTCTATTTCTTTAATTTTGTTTCTATATGAGATGATGGATGTTCACTAAACCTACTGTGGTCATCATTTCATGATGTACGTGAAGTGTAATCACTGTGCTGTACACCTTACACTTACACAGTACTGTATGTCAATTATATCTCAATAAAACTGGAAAAAAACAAAACCAAAAATAAAGCAATTTTAGAGCACCTTGTCCAGTACCAAGGTACCATGCTGAATGGTAAGAACATGCAGGCTGAGGAAAATAAACAAGCATATAAATCCCACGTGCGCAGGGGTGACGACCGTGACAGCAGTTCGCACTGGGCACTGGGGAAGTCATTTCTGACGCACAAGGGAGAAAGCACCACGACCACCACCCTCACGTCTCATCGCTCCACATCCTCGTGGGCCTTGTAGGAAAGCAAGCAAATTTGGCTTTCTTTGACCAAAGTCAGCCGAAAGGATTACAACCTAAGCCAGAACTATTCCCAAATGGTGAGGCATTCACAACGTGCTGTCCTGAAAAATATGAGTCACAGTAAAGACACTTTGGGTTCAGTGGTAGGAAAAAGGACAGTCCAGGAGAGAAAATGGTTAAGGCCCCAAACTGGAAGTTCACAGGAAAAAAAGCCCAATAAAACTACATCTCACTCATAACTTTAGGAGAACCGCAAATCAAAACAGCAGCTATTTTACCTCTACCTTTTTTGGTGTGAATATTGTTTTTAAGAAGCATATAAATGAAGTCCAGGATTGGTGAAAGTATAGGGAAACACACCCATCCCTCCTTGAATAGGGTATAAATTGTATCACTTTTGCAGAAGCAAACTGGCAATTCTTAACCAGAATTTTAAATGTCTGTACCTTGACCCGGCAATCCCACTGATAAGAATTTATCCTACGTATCTGCTCACACAAGTATGCAGTGGTGGTTTGTGTTCACTGCAGTATATCCATCAATAAAGGTCTGATTGAATGAACTGTGTGCATCAATCCAATGAAGTACTCTATAGCCTTGTTTTTAAAAATGAGGTAGGTATACGAGTGTGCATATAAATACTCGTCTAACATATATAGCTGAGTAACAAAATAAACTAGAAAACAATGTGAATACTATTCCATGTATGCTGAAGTATGTTTGTATATGTAAATATGTAGGTTTGTATAGAAATTTCTGAAGGGTCATTATAGGATCTATAGGACATTATAGGACATTATGATTCTCTGTGATAGGTCCATAAAGCCAACTTTTAAAAATAACCCACTGAATGTCCACACCCAGCTCCTTACCTTGTTTTCGCTTGGGAACTTGCTCCTCAGGACTGTAACCTGGTGGGTACACAAGTTCCTTAAACTCATCCACCAGGGAGCCCAGTCTTTTATCCATTGCTTCAACCTTGGGCACTAGAAAATAAAAATGAGAAAGATGGCCCGGTGAGTCATAAGCCCTGACTTCCCATCCAGTTCCAACTCTGTGGGGACCAGAGAAGAAAATGCCTGATTGCTAAGACAGCGGGAGGTCGGCGAAGGGTCCACGAGGCAGCTGACTTGGCCACAAAAATATTCGATGAACTCTAACATTCACTAAGGCCCTTTAACAACTGCATTTAACAAGCACTTGCTACAACCAGGCACTCTTCTAAATGCTTTAAACTTACTACTTTTTTTATTTAATCCTCCTAACAATCTCTGGGGTAACTAAATTTGTCTCCCTATTTTATAAAGGTGGCAATCAGAGAGGCTGAGTGATTTTCCTGAGATCAAATGGCTGGGGAGTGGCAGAGTTGAAAACTGGGCTAGATTCTGGGGATTCAAACAAGAGTCTATGCCCTCAGTGCCTGCAGTCTAGTCGGGAGGCGGTAAAAACAATGCAACAGGGCTGGGCAGTGCCATGAAGAAAGGGACTGTGTAGGGCACTGAGGCACAGGAGGGGTCAGGTCAGGAATGACTCTGTGGCACAGTCCGGAGAGCCGAATGTTCTTCCTCAGGCAGAGGCTAGTCAACACAGGAGAAGGCAGAGGGGCAAGAGACAGAGGGTAACACGTGGCTTAGAAGTAGGGTGAGGAGAGCAGGGCCAGAATGAGGCTGGAAAGGCAAGCATGGTGAATATCAGCTCAGAATTAGGGCTTTTCCTGAGAGCAGTGGGGAAACTGTGAAGGGCTATGAGCAGGGGGATGACGTGATTAGATTTACATTTTAGAAGAGCACCTGCCAGCTGTGTGGAGTATAAATTGATGGAGGGTGAGAAGGAAGGCTGAAGCAGTGGGGACAGTGGGGTGTGGTGGGGGCAGTGATGGGACTATAACATGAGAAGGGACAGAACTGGCTGGACTTATTGATGGAGTAAGAGGTGTGGGGGCAGACGAGGGGAGGAGACGGGGTGGCAGGAGTCTTCCCCAAGACCAACAGGGAAAGGGAGCTCTGCAGGAAAGGTAAGATTTTTGTTTCCTCTCTTGTTACCTTACAACTATACAGCCTGTAGAGCTTTTGCCGTGAGCTGTGTCAAGCCAAGGGCAAGGGTGATGAGATGAGTGTCTCAACACTTCCTCATATGACAGTGATGACCAAGCACCAAGGGAGCTCCTGCCCTGTGGTGCACGTATGAGATGGCACAGGGTCACAAACTGAGCTCCTGCCGTGTCAGAAGACCCATGTTCCAGGTTCCAGGGATCTCTGCTAGAGCTCTGGTTCTCAACCTGGGGACTTCTAAAAAGTGCTGATGCACTATTTACACTAGCCACGACATGGAAGCACTCTAAATATCCACTGGCAGATGAATGGATGAAGAAGTTGTGGTATATATATACACAATGGAATACTATCCTGCCATAAAAAAGAATGAAATAATACTATTTGCAGCAACACGGATGGACTTAGAGATGATCATACTAAGTCAGTCAGACAGAGAAAGACAACTATCGTATATCACTTATATGTGGAATCTAAAATATGATACGAGTGAACTTACTTATAAACTAGAAGTAGACTCACAGACATAGAAAACAAACTTATGGTTTCCAGAGGGGGAAGAGGGGGGATATGTTAGGAGTTTGGCAGTAGCAGATACAAATTACTATTTATAAAATAGATAAACAACAAGGCCCTAGTGTTTAGCACAGGGAACTATATTCAATATCTTGAATCTAATAACCTATAATGATAAAGAATATGAAAAAGAATACATACATATACATATAACTGAATCACTTTGCTGTACTCCAGAAACTTACACAACACTGTAAATCAATATACTTCAATTTATCTTTAAATTTTAAAATGAAATAAAATAAATGCTAAAAAGTGCTAACATGCTCAAATCACACCCCCAAAGATTCTGATTTAATTGGTCTGGGATGAGGCCTAAACAGCCAGATTTTTTTAAGTTCCCCAGATGATTCTGCTGAATAGCCAAAGATGAGAACCAATGTGCTTGAAGTAGTGGCATGTCTCAGAATCACCGGGAAGGTGTGTTTAAACCCAGGCTGCTGGGCCCCAATCTGAGTTTCAGATTCAGTCAGCTCAAAATCTGCATTTTTGACAAGTTTCCAGGAGATGGCAGGGCTGCTAGTCCAGGCACTACACTGAGAATCACTGGTGTAGCCAAACGAGGCCACCTGGGAAGAAAACAGAGAAAGATGGGGCCTGAGATCTCCTAGAGGATGCCCATGTTTAGAGGGGAAAGCAGGTCCAGGAAAGAAGTCTTACGGTCACCACAGGCATAGGAGGAAGAGTACAGTGTGACAAAGCCAAAAGAACAAAGTGAAAAACAATTTTGAGTCTTTGATAAGTTATTTATTAAATGAAAGTCCTATCACAGTGTCAGAGAGAAGTGGACACATCTGACTGGAAGTGAGCGAGGGATGTAAAAGAGCTAAGAGTCAAAGGGGTCAGGTGTCTGAGCAGCAGGATATCCAGGGACTGGGCAGCTGCGAGCTCTGGCCAGAGCCCAGAGGAAAGGACAGGGCTGGAGATACAAGTTTGGGAGCTGCGCGCATGCGGCGACACCTGAGGCTGTGGGAGTGGATAACGTGACCAAAGAAAGGAGAGAAGAAAGGGCTGAGAATAGGAATCTGAGTCATTCAAGTTATAGGAAATACTATAGCAGCCAGAATTGTTTTGAAAATAGAGGTAGAAACAGTAGAAAGAGAAAACCAGACTTTCCCTCGAAAGCATAGGGCCGGAAGCCAGAATGCAAGAGGCTGCAGCCCTGGCAAGGAGCAGGGCACGCAGCTGTGGAATAACGGACAGCAACCGTGTTCTGAGCACATCCCGAGTGCCAGGGCCCACACCTTGTTAACACCTGGTAGGAACAAGATCATTATCCCCGTTTTACCAATAAGGGAACTGAGCTTCAGAGAGATTATAATTCCAAGGCCACTCAATTTAGTAAGTGGCCAGATCTGAGATTCAAATCTAGCTACATCTGCTGTTTCCAAAGTCTGTGCCCTTCACCATCTTGCTAGAGACCAGGTGATTTACTTCCTGATGTGCCTGAAGGCCATGAAGGAAGGGATGGGCTGCCTGACCCAAGGGTTCCTCCTCTGCCAGGCCCGCTAATAGCCACCACCACAACACAGGCACAGGAACTCATGCTCAACGCTGGGGCCTTCTGTCCAGGGTGAGAGATTGTTCATAGCTGGGAAGCTAAGCAGGCCAAATGAAATGTTCTGATCTTTTCAACCTCTGTCAAGAGTGTTCATTAAATAGTCTTCAATCTGTTTTCCAGTGGGCATTTACTTACATCACAAAACTTCATGCAATCTCTTATGAAATACATGAGAGAGTCACAATCCAGACTGAGCAGCGAACTCAGAGCGCCCCAGCCGAGGAGGCCAGAAGATCTCCATGCTGGGTAATGAGGTGCACCTTCTGGGGCAGAGCACACCATCTGATGGAGCAGCAGTAAGCACAGTGCTTCAGAGCAAGGACTCTGGGCCAGACTCACTGGATTCTGAACCTAGATCACCACTTAGTACTTAGTGCCTTGGGCAAATCACTCCCTTCTCTGTAAAATAAGGACAGTAACAGCACCTACCTCACAGTCATGAAAAATAAGTGAGTCAACACACAGAAAAGCAGTGCCTAGCACACAGTAAGCACTCAGTAAATGTTACAGTTATTTTTTAAACTTTCACCAACATGCAGTCACAGGTGGCCTGCTTCAGAAACAGGTCTCAGAAGCCTGGCACTTTCTCCTCCTCTCACTGTAGAACCAGCCAAATCTGCTCCTAGGCAATCTAAGCTGGTCTAGAAAATCTCTCAAGCAGAGATGATTTGGACAACAAGGTTAAGTATTTGGAGAGTGCTAGGAAATGCATGCATGTCACTGGGCCAGAGTAAAATCGGTAAGAAACCCTCCCATGAAAAGAACCTCTCGGCTCAGCTCGGCCTCCTTACTTGTCAGGTCCACTGCCTGTTCAGGCTCCATCAAATCCAAAGCCAAGGCCTCCAGGTTCCTGAAGTGCTGCTGCAGCACTGGGTTCTCAAAGCTGTCACTTCTGTTAAAACAATAACAGTAACATGAATAAATTAAAAAATAAAAATGCAAACATTTAAAAAATAAAATAATAAAATTAAATAAACCCAACTGAGATAGCGCAGGTCCAAAGTCAGCTGAGAAAAACAAACCAAGTAAAACTGTTGGGAATCGTATCACATGAGCCACCTTCTCTCACTCCACTTTTCAATTTATTGTCTGATGCTAGAGATTCACAAGCTAATTTAAAAGCAAAACAATACGTGCTCAGCTGTCACTGGAAGCTGCAGGCAGAGAAGAAAGAGAGGAGGTAGGGCCAGGTCAGTACCGAGAAAAGACGAAGGAGGGATGGTGGGAGGCGGGGAGATAATGAACCTGCGTACTCGTTCTTCTCATTCTCGACAGCAACGTGAGAGTAAAAAGAGAAAGAATCCAGAGTCATACAGTCCTAGACTTGAATCCTGGCCCCAGCTCCTAGCTGGGTGAGTCTGGGCAAGATGCCTCACTCCTCTAGGCCTCAGTTTTTTCATCTGTAAACAGGCACCAAAACTTCCAGGGTTCTTTCAAGGTTTTTATGAAGAATAAATGAGATACTGTTGGAATTGTATCTAGAACAGTGCCTGGCACATGGCAGAATCTTAACACTTCCATTTGCTCAGTAAAGGACTACACCAGGAGATTTCCTGTGGAAGAGGAAGGTCACTTTGCCCAGAGGTAGGCAGAGATAGGGAAGCACCTTAGAGACAAAAGATGGAATGTGAAAAAATTCTGTCTGCTGTCCCTTTACGCAGGTTCTGAGAAATGGTCTATGTATATGTAAGAGGAAACTACTTGAATTATATAGTCAGTCTTTTAACCCTGTGACAATTTACATTGGATTTACTTGCTGTTACTCACTGTGTGACAACCACCAAAGAGAAGGCCAATGAAGAATCCTCTTCTGACTGCTGCTTTTTGAGCCTGCTCAACTAACCTGGCTTTCTAAAGACAACAGGTCAACCAGCTGTAAACACTTAGCACAATTCCAGAGTCTTCAATGTAAAACCTTCCATTCTCTGTATAGCTTTTAAAAAGTAATAATCTATCAGTTAACAGAAAAGAGTAGAATCATTCTCTGGGTCTATGCTTAACTCAAACTTCCAATCAGACTTTCAACTCAGGAGGCAGTTCCTGAAGAAAGCCTGTGAATGACCTGTTACTCACCTGTATTTGAAGCGGAGCTTCTGAACAATAGCCTTCATCTTGTCTACCTGCTCTGGGTTTGCCATGACTTTTTCAGTAAAGGGTACCTTCCGTCTGTCATCAGCAAAGGGCAAGAAAATGAGCTGGAAGCCTGAGGAAGAAATATAATGTTTTTGGAGATTTGACTTAACAAAAGGTTTCAGTCACTGAGTTGTTATTTTTCTCTCAGCTCCAGTTCACCCTTCAGTGTCCTGTGATGGTGGGGCTGGGACCCTGCAGGCCCCAGGTCTCCTTTTCCAGCTGATTCCTGTTGGCATCTACCTAGCAGACTCCCTTTGGAGTCTCCAGAGGGAGACCAGAAAGCAGGAGTGCTCCTTCTCAGACACTCCCTGTTCCTGCCAGTGCTGCCCTAGCCAGGCTCCAGCCTCCAGCTTTTTCGATACACCCAGAGCCAGCTAGACAGTGCGCCCTCCCCAGAGGGCTATATCCCAGCTCCATCAGGCCCTCCTCTGAGCTTCAGCCTCTCCCCACTTTTTTCTCCCATCTTCCACCATATACTAATTGTAAGGGTCATCAGGCTGATCTTGTTCTGCTGACTGGTTCTAGAAAGAACAAGAAAATATAGGAAAAATATAGAGACTGGGACCAAGTGCTGGTGCCAGGTGAAGAGCCCTTGTTGGCAAAGCCAAGGGCATGGAGCAAGAGGAAGGAGCAAGTCTCTTAGCTCGCCCATGCCCTAATGTCTCCCTCTGGCACCTACTATTGACCGAGAGCCAGCAGACAAAGGAGAAACAGTGTTTGGAGAGTCTCTGCCTCATCAGCACAGAGCCGAGAGAAGAACTGACGTCCAAAGCTGTTCCTAAGCATTCTAATGACCAGGGTTAGAAATGTAATACATTCAAAGAGTCCCTTTATAATTTTTATTAGCATAGCTAAAGAAGGAAGACTACCGCTTGTTGGCTACTTTGTGCTAGACATTTATATGTTTATTATAAGCTTACTTCAAATGTGAAGCAACCTTGAGAGAAAGATGTTCCAGAATTCTCATCTTTGCAGGTAAGGAATATAAATAGAAAAGTTAAATTATTTGTCCAAGCTGACCAGCTAACAAGTGACAGAGAAGGGCCCGAAACAAAAACAAAGTGAGCTTTCAAGCACATAAGCATAAGACAAAGTCAAGTCTGACTTCAAAACCCAGTCATTCCACTATACCTCACTGCCTTGGCATACACAGGAGATCAACCAACCAACCAACCATTAAACATTACAAGGGTGCCAAACAATGGCTTTAGTAAAGAATGTGTCAGCAGTGAGACTCTATGAACTTATGTCAGTAACCTGCAAACAGTCCCTGTGCAGTCAATTCTCAACCCTGGCTGCAGAGCTGCCTTGTACAGTTGTGCATGCTGTGTACTGCACAATCATATTTGACAGCCTTACCCAGCTGTTCATCAAATTCACCTGTGCAACCCAATAAATACACATTTCCCAGGCCTCATTCCTGGAGACTCTGGTTCAGCAGGTCTGAGTTGGGATCCCATGAGTGACTCCAAAGCCTGAGCATGGTTCAGAACATTGAAACTATCTTTTCCACATACCTGGGGGAGTCACCTGAATTTTCTGGTCATCCAGTACCTCTTCCTGTGGCATCAAGGCCACAAAACAAGGGGGGGTGTTCTGCCGGGGTGTGTATCTGCACACTGCCATGACCTCCTTCTCCAGACACTTGGTGAGTAGAGCACTGAACAGAGTTGAGCTCCCTAGAAAGCAAATGTCCAGGGGTCTACATCATAAAGGGATCTCCTCCTTTCTTCCCTCTTAGCCCATGTTATAAGCCTATAGTTTCTTTTTCATTTTCTTAAAAGTACTTAGGTAAGAGGTGTGGACCCAGAGCTGAGGGGAAAGTGTGGGTAGCAGAGGCATAGAAAGGAAGGAGAAGGAAAGGAATAAGAGACTAGACACCTCAAATACTCCATTTAGGACTGTGAATTTTTAACATCAGCTTGCTTTTACTATTATTTGGCTAATGACATAAGCCCCAATGGCTATGAAAACCAGACAGGTCAGACCTGGGGGGTTCATTAGCTACAGCACAAAGGAATCCAGGTCTGGAAAGCACAAATAAACACAATGGCCAAGTTCATATCATTTTTCATTGCTGACACTAGGGAAGAAGCTGGGTTTGTTTTTTGTTTTTCCCAAACTCTCTATCTGATGCCTCAAAGAAAGAATTCCATGGCAAGCAAGTTTTAAAAATGCTAATCCATTTCCCCTCCTGGACATTCACAATCCCTATCAGTGTATTATAGGTCCTAAAGAAATCTCTTTAATTTTGCTTAGTCTCACATTTCCAAAACTCATTTGAGCATGAAACACTTTCCAAATACCCATTAACACATCCTATACAGTTTCCAGCAGCCACTTAGGAAATGCTGCTCACTAAATTGCCTTTGGCATTACTCATTCATTTACCCTAGATCTAAGCCACTCACCATTTACCAGGGACTCCTCGGGGTACACGAACAGGGAAGGCCTCAGGTAATGGTGCTTCTTCAGCATTACCAGGGGCTTGAAACCGATGAGAATCAAACCTGGTTCATCAAACCGTTTAAGCTCTTCCGTTTCCTCTTTCTCTAAGACAATCTGACGTTCCCCATAGGTCTATAGGAGAGGAACAAGCACCACATAGCGAGGCTACTCGGAGATGCAAAATGGTTGCCATGTGACACTAGCAAGTTAAAATCAGCTTTCTTCTAAGGAGAGGAAGAGGGCTTACCAGCGACATCTTCCTCCTACCACCAGGAATTAACATTTATTGAATGCCAGCCAGGCACTTCACACTTGTCACCCAATTTATCATCTGTAACAATCCCAGGCAGTAGATGTTAAAAACTCTGTTTTACAGATGCGTGAACTGGGGGCTCAATAGTTAGTCACTTGCTCCAGGTTATACAAGCAAATTGGACTTTGAACTAAACTACATCTGTCTGGTGCTAAAGGCCATGCTCTTCAAGCATTTATTCCTCCCCTCGTTTAACATGCACTAAATCCTCAGCATCATCCCTGACACACAAAGGATGCTCAAACCTTACCTATTTATTGAGAGGACCTATGTCAGGTACTCTGCTAGGTCTCAGTCAGTGTGGGAGGCAGACACACACACACACATACTACTTCCAAACTTTAACATTTGCATTTTGATTCTAAATATGCAATTAGTTTAACAGAGTCAAATTTGAGCTTTATGAAGAAAAAACAGAGCCCTCAAGATTTTCTGTAGGCACAATGGATCAAGAAAGAAACTCAATAACCAGAAGAGCTACTGCCTATGAACAGGCCAACAGGAAAAACTAATTACTTCCAAAAGGGAAGAGGAAATTTCTTGTCTTCTTCTTCCAAAAATTAGGGCAAGACACTCTGGCCTGAAATTTGTGCTCCAAAACACATCTCATGGGTTGAATCAACATAATATTTTATTTTAGTCACTTAGTTGATCCTTCTAGGTCCCAAACTTACACAAAATCTCAGATTCTCTCCCACATTTCATATCATTAAAAAGGAAGGATGACTCTTTTGATTTTAATTTTAGGTATCAAATCCCTCTGCAGATTGAACAAAGGTGAGAGGAAGAGGAAAGATAATGTTCTGCACTCTTAGTGTGTCTTGCAGATTAAGAAAGGCACGTGTGTATCATTTCAAAGCACAGAATACATTTTGGTTTAGGAAAAAAAAAAATCTGTCCCTAAAAAAAAAAAGTGCACTACACACCCAACACACTTACCCTTGCTCGTCTCCCTAGTTGACTGTACAACAGTTTCTGCTATTGTACTGAGCAAGGAATTAGACTGTTAAGACTCAGAGCAGCATGTGCTGAGCGACCAAGAGCTAAAGTTTTCACTGACATCTCTTTCAAATACTGGCTCTGACACTCAGGTTCTCAGGGCATTACTGATCTGGATGCCATATTCCAAAAAGAAATAACAACAGCATGGCTAGAAAGATGCACACATGAAAGTTATTTAACTGGTTAGGCTGACTGATACCGATATCTATATCTCCCCTCCCTTTTAACTCTTCAACGGGACAAAATTCAGTAAGAAAGCAGACCTACCTGAGCCCTCTTGGTGTCGCTAGGCAAAAGCAAACTGCCTGTATTTACATTAAATGTCCGGGTCTTGGTTTTCACTGGTTCATTTGTTTCCCGATAAAGCCTCACTGGAAGAGGTCTGAAAGCCTTCTGGACCAAATTATAAATGCCGACAGTGAGCACTACATCTTTGGTAAGCTTAAGCTTCAACCTGAAGGAGAGAAACATTTTTTAAAATCTGTACTAAAAGATTATACTTTCCTATCTAAAATTCCTTCGTGGCACCCAATCTCTAATTTGTTTAATTCTCTCCAATAGTCCAAGCTCTTCAAATACAAATATAAAGCATTTTAATAATATAATAGAGTGGGGAGGGTGTAGCTCAGTAGTAGAGTGTGTGTTTAGCACGCATGAAGTCCTGGGCTCAATTCCCAGTACCTCTATCAAAAAAAAAAAAACTAGGGTGAGGGTATAGCTCAGTGGGTATGCGTAGCAATGCAAGAGGTCCTGGGCTCAATCCCCAGGACCTCCATTAAAAAATAAACAAAATGAATATATGTATGTTCATGTATGACTGAAGCATTATGCTGTACACCAGAAACTGACATACTGCAAACTAACTATACTTCAATAAAGAAAATAAAAAAAAAAAAAACTAATTCCCCCAACAAAAAAATAAGTAAGATTTTTTTAAAAACCTAATAATAAATAAATAGACCTAATTACCCTCCCTCTCAAAATAATAATAATATAATTGGGTTCTCTATAATACATCTGAGGGTCTACACCACAAAAAAGCTTCAGAATATACTGCTAACTACTTAAAATAATGATAAAGAATGTACTATAATAAAAATAATAATAACTTTTAATTGAGCCATACATCAAATCACTTTACAGCTATTCTCTCATTTAAACATAATAACCCTGTAAGTTATTATATGCTATATTATACTATATTATATGCTATTTCTGTTTGTGTAGTATATTTTGCCTCTTCTTTCAACAATGAAACCACAATTTTTCTTTGGGACCCACATTTCCCCCCCCTGCAGTTTTGGGAAAATGTTCATCAGGGTGCTATACCCTCCCCTGGCCAAATGGTGGGCACATCTGGCCCAGGCTCAAGCCATCAGACTTATTCTCCTGAGATTCTGGGTCTCAAGCAGTAAGCAAGGAAGCACATGACTGGAGGGGATGTTGCTGACAGAAGTAACCCAAAGACACTGTCATTAATGTCTAGACCTAGACAAGAACCTAGATACCTGGTGCCACCCTGGTTCCTACACTACCTACCCTGTTCAGGATTCTGTTTGAATATGCTGAAATTAGTCAAGAGTCAGTTTCTGTTACTTGCCACCAATAATCTTATTATTGTCCTTTTTAAGATGAAAACACTGAGGCTCAGAGACATTATCTAACTTGCCCAAAGACATACGACTAATGAAAACTGGTATTCAAATTCAGGTATGTCTGATTCAAAGCTCATGTACTTTTCCATTATGACATATTGCTCCAGAATATTTATATCAATATTATAAGCAGCAACAGGACCTCTTGTAAATGTGTTTTATAATAATGACAATGTGCAAAAATATTTACCATGTTATAGTGTGAAAAAAAGCAGAACACAAAAATAACCTGTGCTACACATTCCTTTCAAGCACACACGGAACATTCTCTAGGACAGACCATGTGCTGGGCCACAAAACAAATCTAAATACATCTAAAAAGACTGAAGTCATACAAAGTATGTTCTTTAACCAAAATGGAACTAAGTGGAGATCCACAATAGAAAGAAATTCAAGAAAACCCCAAATATTTGTTGTGGAGATCCACAACAGAAAGAAATTCAAGAAAACCCCAATTATTTGTCCAAGAAGACAAAGAAGAAATCAGAAGGGAAATTTAAAATGATGTTGAACTAAATGAAAGTGAAAATACAACATATCAGAAAGTATAGGATGCAGCTAAATTAGTGCTCAGAGGGAAATTTAAACTCCTTTATCCCCAAAGATTAAGTCTTAAATTAATAATCCAATCTTCACTGTTGTGGAATGTTTAGTAGTAAGTATTTACTTTAAAGAAGAGAACATGCTTAAATAAATTATAGCTAATACAAAGGTATATTGGTTCACACCGTAGAAAGAACACTGGTTTGGGACAGGAAATTTTAGGTTTCTGGAACAAGGACCTAGTATGGCTTCAAGTCAATTTGGTAAAGTATGATTGCCCACAGACGAGTATTAGTAACAGAGGGACATTACTAACAACACTACCCATTTGGTAACTTCCTACTTAAACTATTCTGGATTACTAGGTGATAAACTCAGTTGCCTAAAGGCTGCTGAAGGAGAACTGACAATAAACGTAACTAATTTAGAAACCGCACAATCTGCAAAGTAATTTTTTTAAATTGTTGTGCCCTCTGTATTTTAGTATCCTGAGAAAAAGCACTCTTCAATGTCCACTCCAGCCTCAGGCTTCAAGTGACCTTGGTTCTATTTCTGAACCAAAAGGGCAAATCCATTACTCCCCCAACCCCATTTAAAATTTTTTTTAATTTTTAATTTCTTTTTTTGAGGGGGAGGTAATTAGGTTTATCTATTACTTCTGGTGGAGGTAATGGGGATTGAACCCAGGACCTTCCATATGCTAGACATGCACTCTACCTCTTAGCCAACCCCATTTTAAACTTTCACATATATAAACTAAGGTGTCTTTCGACCTTGAAAATGTCATAACTCTAAGTTAAGATAGTTATAGGATAACATCATGTGGTTTATGTCACACCGTGGCCAGGAAAAAAGGCGAGCCCACAGCCCAAAACAAGCTGCTTAATACATTTAACTTCATCTGAAATGGTTTAAGGTTAATAAGTGTTACTGATGGTTTCAGATTGCCTCAAAGGGTTGTCTTTATAGATTAAATGAGATAACTATTATCCTAGGACAGTGCCTGGCATATAATACCTATGCAATAAAATAGTTCTATCATTTTATTATAGCACGAATAAGTATAATAATGTTCTAGGCCTTAGGCCTGAGGCAGTTAGTTCTCAAACAGCTCCAACTTATTATTATTCATATCAAGTATCCTATAACAACTCTTTCACAAAATAATAAGACTAGCCAACATTTATAATTACTATGTGTGTCAAGTACTCTGCGTAAATTATCCCATTTAATCATCACAGCAATCCTATAAGGAGGTACCATTTTTACTTCCATTTTACTGAGGCTCAGAGAAGTTAAAAAATTTACCCCAGGTCACACAGCAGAGAGGCCGGGACTATAATCCAAGCCAATATGATTCCAGGACCTACTTTAACCACTATTTTACCCTTCCTGCCACCCCAACCAAAATGTGTAGATAGTAACAATATTCCACTATTTCAGGAAGGGGAAAAGGTGACAGGGTGTGTGTTTGAGGAAAGAGAAATAGTTCCTCGGGGGAAAAGGAGAGCAATGACAAAATTGTAACTGTAGCACTGTGGTGCTTCAGTTTCCTTAAAATAATCTTATGGGTTTTCTAGTAGAATTGTCAGTAATCTCTTGAAAACAGCTCAAAAACTACCAATGGTCACATTCCTCTATTGAGGAAACTAGCCTAAAATGAAAACTTGATGGTCTTTAGGAAGAAACAGTGAGGAGGCCTTAGGGTTCTAATGTCAAAGCTCTCTAAAAGAAGATAATCCAACCATCTGGTTCCTCCTAGTCTCAAGCTTGTAAGAAATTAGAGTAACTCAATTTTAACAACAATGATAATAACTAAAATTTACTAAGTTTTTGCTCTATGCCAGGTACTATCGTTATCCCCAATTTAGAGAAGAAAACAAAGAGTACCCTAGTGAATGCAACTGAGGATACTATTGGGCCACAACTGTTTACCCCAAAAGAGTGGAGAGCTATGTTACTTTGGAGAAATAGCACGCCAGCTCTTTCCAGAGATAGAGAAGCAAACAGCTTGTGCTATCTTGAAATAAAGCAAGTTTTTTAAGAGTGCGTGAACAGTTAAGACAGTGGTACAGCTGAGAGATAAGCAGCCAGGGAGGTCAAAGCCACTCGTTGCTTAGATCAGTCAGGAGCCTTGTGGGCAGCTGACCCAGGCTTGGTGCACACCTGTAGAGCACGCGCTTCCTGTTCTCCTTGGCGCGAACCTTCCTCAACAGGTCTTCGAGCTTGCTCGACTCCTCAAAGTGAACCCCTATGTCCTCATCCTCTGCTATGCTGATAATATCTCTGTAGAACAAGGATATGTCAAAGCCCCCACGTTTCTTTAGGTGCATCAAGTCAAGGAAGATACCTGGGGCAACGATAAATAAGAGTGAGGGAAAACAATTTTCAGCAAGGGAGAATCTTTTTTCAGTTGAGTTCAAGTATGCTTTTAAAAGCTCCCAAAGAACTAGATTGATTATTAACATTTTTTTACTACTTAGAAAGTGGTTAAGGGAATCAGCTACTCTAATGACTTCATACAACTTATTCAAATAACCACCATTCGTAGCAACATAAGTAAAGAAAAGCTCCCTCTGACAGAGCCCTTCAGACAGCTGATGGCCTAGCCATTTTCAGCGGGAATGTTAGAACAGGTTTACTTTATTCTTTCATTTCATCCTGAAGAGTGAAAAACGAATACCTGACAGCAGCTATAAAGACGCAATAAAATTGAGTAACAGTTTAAAAAGAACAAGGAAAATGCTGACCTGTGTCACGGAGATCCCCGGCTTTGGTCCTGGCCCGGCTGGCTTTGGCACTGTCACCTCCGTGCGGGTCATCTTCATTGGTGAACAGCATGATCCTCTTATAGCTCATCTTGAACTGGACATTGCTGAAGAGGTTGGCACAGACCCACAGCACTTCACTCAGTGAGTAGTCAGATCCATGGCCAATTAAGTCTTGGAAATGCTTCTTCCCCTTCGGCCCCTTAAACTGGTCAAGCTCAAGGACTCGTTTAGCACCTGATCAGAGATGGGGGGGGTCAAATGGGCAGAAAAGTCAGAACAGCATCGGGGGCCACCGTTACAAGACTAACAGAAGGGCCTAGGGTCTCTTTCTCATCCAGAGCTGTTTAACCCGTATAACGAAAGTCCACGTCCCAGTGAGAACCCCTGTCCGCAGGAAAGTACACTCCGAGTCAAGATGTCATCTGCATCCTTCTCTGCAACCCTCTTTGTGCAGGGTAATGACCTTCTCACGTAAGGGAAAAGCTGATCTTAGGACACTACTGACCTGGACTATCCAATTCCTGTAAGACGTAAATATTTTTGAAATTCACTGAATTTTTGTCCTTCTTGGTACCATAGAACACCACCGCCAAAAGATCTCGATCACTGCTTATGATCTTATTGGTGTACACACTCTGGATACACTGAAAAAAACACAAATAAAAATTCAGTATTTAACTACTTACCACTAAACTTAAGCCCCATAAGTGCCTGACACATAGCAGGAGGCTCAATGTATATTTGCTGAATTTGTACGTGGCATTAGAATAAGGCATGACCCCTACCTTCAGGAAACTCACACATCAGTGAGAGGGATGGTCATTTACATAATGTACAACAAAAAGCAGAGTGTGCTTAAGTGTATAACAGAAGCATAAGCAGTCTCTACCATGAGAAATCAGAGAATTAAAAATATGGATATACTCAGGAAGGAAACTCTGCTATATGGAAATCTTAAAAAAAAACCCAAAAAAAACCCAATACTAAGATCACAAAATCTGGATGTGAGTCCCACTGATCTCACTTACTTAATTGGCTGAGTTTCGACAAGCCACTTGATCAATTTAAGTAGCTTGATACCAAGAAACAAAATTTACATATATAAAATAATTACATATACAAAAGGTTTAAGCTAATGTTCAGTATAAATAGCCTGAAAATAAGTCTGTATCTAGTCTATACTAACAGCATCTTTTGAAATAAAATTTGCCTAGTTATACAATTAAAGACATCAGTATTCCAGGAAAGTTCTATCTACCCATTTAAACTAAAGCCAGCATCTGGTAAACCAACGTCTCATAAGAAGTGGTCGGTCCTGAGGGCCTGTAATTCTGCAGGCACTGACAAAATTAAGTTTCTGATTCTGCAAAGCTGAGGAATAAACCAACCATGGTGACCCCTCCTCCATGTCCTGCTTGAGACTCTACTTGGCCTCCCTCCATAGCAATTCTCTCCTTAAGTAGAACATACGGTACGTCTTGTCACTGACAGTAATCTTCATTGCAAGTAATCATTTCTATAAATATTTTAATTCAGTCTTTGAGCAGTCTACAAACTTTTACAAAAATTTCTCTAATGCCTGAAGATGTTGAGCATCTTTTCATGTGCTTGTTGGCCATTTGTGCATCTTTAGAAAAATGTATATTCAAGCCTTCTGCCCATTTTTAAATTAGGTTGTTTGTCTTTTTGTTGTAATAATCTTTTTCAATCACAGGTACTACCCAACTCTCAAATATCATTTACAAAAGGACTCATTTCCACACCGTGACTGCTGGAACTTCCTTTCTTCCTTTACAGTCTCATCTCCATAGAAAGAGGAGCCCACTTCTACTACCAGGGCTAACGCAGAAGGTGGGAGTAATGTATTCCTAAGGTTGGAAGTTCAGACCCAGAATAAAATGAGCCTGTTCTCCAACACTGCTACGCTTTCTCAGCTGCAAGTATAGTAGCCATCCTGGGAGGCTAACCACCATTTATCATTCCAAACTTTTCAAAGAGTCCATATTTTTTAAAGTGGTATTAATACTTTTTTTTCTCTTGGTTTGTTTTTTAAACTAAATAAAAGGTAATCTTACCTGGATGCTCATGTCAAAAGGAGTCAACTCATCTTCACCCTGAGAGTCAAACATGGCCCTAGAAGCATCAACCAAAAAGATCAAACTATCTCTTCCTGAATATTTATAATCTCCTATGGGGAAAAAAAAGCGGAAGGAAATATTTGCCCTTGTGTTCATATTTATCATGTTTATTACTCAAATAAAAGAAATAAGAGAATAGCTCATTAAGCAAAATTATAACCTGATGAATTATTATAAAGTGAACACCCTTAAAACCACCACCCACACAGGAAACAATCTTGCCAGTCACCGCAGAAACCCCTTCCCTGTCCCCTCCCAATTATAACATCCACCCTCCTCCCAAGAGTAACCACTATCCTGACTTTTAGTAAACACTTCCTTATTTTTCTTTACAGTTTAATCATCCAAGTGGACATCACTAAACACTGGTTTTGACTTAAAAAAAAAGTATTTAAAGCCTCTTAATCTATAGATACCTCCTCCATCTTTTGTCTCTTATTTATTTGCTGAAGAATCAGGATATTTTATCATGTAGCCCTCCACCTCCCGGATTTTGCTGACTGCATGTTTTTGGTGTAGATTAACACAGTCCTCTGTCTTTCCTACTAGGGACCTACACAGTCTTCATCAGATTCAGGTTTTCCTTTTTTTTTCTGGCATGATTACATGATAAGCAACGTTCAGTTTTTCATAAAAAGGAATATACAATGTCTAGTTGTTCCCATTTGTGACATCGTTGCTTCCTAATGCAATAAATTTACTTATCCATCTTTTCTAAAGCAATACAGCAATATGTGTCAAGAGCCTTCAACAAAAATTCTGCCTTGATCCAGTGAATTCTATCTCTTAAGAAAATAAGATATGGAAAAACCCTCATGCAAAAATTTCCACAGTATTGTTTGTTAAAACAAGAAATCGAAAATAACTAAAATGTCCAATAGGAAGTAGGCTGAACAAATTATAGCACAATTAAAATGAGTTATAAAGACTATATATGTAGTACATGGAGAAATATATCTATAATACAGTAAGGAAAAAAGGCAGAGCACAAAATTATGTATGTATGTCTAAAATTCTTTTTGAAGATGATGTGAATTTTGAAGGTGTAAATTAAAATGGAAAACTTTATATGCACCATGATTACAACTGTATAAAAAATCATATACAAGCAAAACCAGACATATACAGTTAGGAAATATGTAGAATGAAAGATATATGCAGGAAATATGCAAAATGCTAGTAGTGGTTGTGTTAGGGTGGTTGATTATATAGATTACAGTAAATTTTCTTTTATTTTTTATATTTCCTATGTTTCTCACTTAATAAAAACCACTTTAAAAATTTCTACCTAGGTGAGTTGTATTCCATTACATACATATATATGCTGCATCTTCATTATCTATTCAACTATTGATGTGCACTTAGGATGCATCCATATCTTGGCAATTATAAATAATGTTGCTGTTAATATCAGGGTGTATGTATCTTTTTGAATTAATTCTTATTTTGTGGTTGGCTTTATTCCTTTGATAACCATGTAAGTTTAAAAAGCTAAAGCTCTAAATGTTCTTAAAAACAATGAACACTACATATATGTAAATTTAAAAATATGTGTGCAGTAAAAAAATTTTTTAAAAAAAGAAATGAGCTATAAAGCCATGAAAGACATGGAAGAAACTTAAAAAGACATATTACTAAATGAAAGAAGCCAATCTGAAAAGACTAAAAACTGTACGATTCCAACCAAATGACATTCTGGAAAAGGCACAGCTACAGAAACAATAAAAAGATTGTGGTTTCCAGGGGATTAGGGAGAGGGAGGGAGGGAGGGAGGGAGGAATGAATAGATGGAGCACAGGGGATTTTTAGGGCAATGAAATTATTCTTTATGATACTATAGTGGTGGCTACATGTCATTATGCATTTGTCAAAACTCATAGAATGTACAACGTCAAGAGTGAACCTTAATGTAAACTATGGACTTTGGTTGATAATAATGTGTCCATGTTGGTTCATTGATTATAACAAATATGTCACACTGATGAGGGATGTTGAGGGTCAGGGAGTATATATGTGTGGGTGGGGGAGCTATGTGCGAACTCTGTATTTTCTGTTCAATTCTGCTCTGAACCTAAAACTGCTCTAAAAAAATTAAGTATATTAAATTTTTTTTTAATTTCTACCCAGGACTTAAATTAACCAGCATGTAGATTATATTCACCCCTTATTTCTCTTTCTTTATCCTCTGTTACTATATTGCCTGAACATATATTCCCAAACCTGGAGGCTATGATGAGGGAATGACTCTTGTAACTGTGTTGCTCATGTTTACTCTTTGTTTGCTGCAGTTATTGTAGGGTGAAAGCATTTCTATACTGAGGTCCTAGAATGAGGAAAACTACTTTCCTTGAGTGAGGAAGGGTCTTACCTGAGCCACCTAAGGTGACCAAGGATACCAAAGTCTAGAGTCACTTATTGGAGCTTAATCTACCAGTGCTCAGCAAAAGTTTAAGGCTAGGAATGTCCCATAGACTAAAGTAAGACCTGACTAGAAGAGCCTAGGGTAGATCTGCAAAATTTAAAGAGAGGAAAGTATTTGAGATTCTCTGAGGAGTGAAGGGTAAGCCATGAGACAGCAAAGGTCCCTCAGCAGAGACAGGCAGGCAAAGTCTTTCCTCCACACACAGAATGGTAGATGTTAATTAAAGTCACTTACCTAAACCTGCTTCAAGGCCCTCCTCTTGTTCTTCTTCTTCTTCATCACCCTGGTTTTTGTAATAAGACTCCCACCCTGACATATTGGTTCCTGCTCACTAGATGTAAGAAAGTTAAGATCAGTAACAAGCAAATTTGAACCGAAAAATTATCGACTCTTAGGCTACTATGAGATCTGTCCCAAAGGCTCGAGTTACTGGTGAGAAATGTGGATGCTGGATCCTGCTGCTTGGAGAGCTTGGTAATTGAGATGCAGAGGTAAATGGGTATGGGCGTCTTTCCAGAAAGCAGCCTCACCTTAGCTATCCCTTAAGGACACTTCAAGGTAAGTGGCCCGGGGTGTGCCGGGGCAGCCTGACCTGGAGGTCCAGTCCGGCCTCTGTCATCATCTGGACTTGACGGATACCCGGTCTGGGGTATTCTGTCCTTTAGCGGACCCACTTATTCTCATCCCGCCCCCAAATCTCCAACTCCTCAGCCAGGAAAACCCAGTGGGGTCTCAAACATAGGTGGTCCTCCAAGACTGGGTGCCGCCTCCCTCCGGAGGAAAGAGCTGGGACAGAGGCTGTCTCCACCCCTCGCGTCCACGCACTTCTGGCTTACGCTGCCCGGCGGCGAGGCTACGGGGACGCGCAAGATTGAGAAGGCAAAGCCGAACGACGCCAGCCCCTACGAGCAAACAACAAACAGAACGCAGCCCCTCCCCGCCTACCTTGGGCGCAAGTAAGAGATCAATTTGGGCAGAAGGCGGGGCGCCGCTCGCTTCCAACAAATGCCCCTTACGTCATCACGCACAGCGCGAACCTTTCCCGTCCAGCTGGCACGCCCACATCCACATGCGCTTTCCACACCCGTCCCCCACTAACGCCACCCAGCCGGCGAAGGCTCGCCCCCTCCCGCGAAGCCCCGCCCCTCGCCGCCCGTCTGGATGGCATGCACATGCGCGAGAGTACATCCCTGCCCCCGCCCCCCTCCCCCTCTTCTGTGAGGACCCTGCCTGTCCCGGCTCTGTCACCTCACAGTAGTCGTTGCCGGTGGCGGGTGCGGGGGCGCGAGCTGCGCAGGGCGGCCTCTCCCCCATCCTTCAGGCCGGGCCCGGGCTCGATCTCCCCGGTCCCTCCGCTCCCTGCCCCCGTCGGGTACGGGAAGGTCCAAGCCGCTGCCGGGTGCCTGAGGGACTTCGTGGCCGCCGCCGCCACGGGTCCGGATGGAGCCGCCGAATCTCTATCCGGTGAAGCTCTACGTGTACGACCTGTCCAAGGGCCTGGCTCGGCGGCTCAGCCCCATCATGCTGGGTGAGGGGGCCGGGGGCAGGCGGGAAGCAGGGCCGGAGGCGGGCGAGGGGGTGCCGGGACGGCCGGCCCAGGTGGGGAGGCCTGGACCAGGGCTTAAAGGGAGGCAGGAGCCCAGAGGATGAAGAAAAGCCCGAATGGAGAGGGAGGGTCTGAGGTTTGGGCCCCCAAGCCCCACTTTTCCTTCTTCACGTTTGACTCCAGAGCCTTTCTAACCCTTTCCTGACCTTTCCTAACCCTTCAGAGCCCCTTCACCTGGGAGGTGGGGGAAGCCGGCGCTGGGTCCCGGTGAGTTCTCTGACTCGCTTGGGGAGCCTTCTACACTCCTCCTTCCTCTGCGCGGTGTAGGGGAGGTGAAGATGCTTGTCGAGCGGTGCCCCTCGTGGTGAAAGGGACACTGCGGAGGAAAGCCTTCCTCCGTGCCAAAAGGAAACTCTTTCTGCAGTCTCTGGGGTAGATGGGAAGAGAAAACTAGAGCTGCACAGGCCACTGACCCATTAGAAGTGAAGTCAGATGTCCTGGAGCCCAAACTCAAGTATTCACCAAGTTTGGCCTGACAATGTGGTCTTCTCAAGAGTTTCTAAGTTAATTGCTTTTGCACAGATGGTAAGAAAGCAATTCCAGGGGAGGATTGGATGCTGTTATGTCCGCAAGGATTAGTAAGGAAAGTATTTCGATTTGTGCTCCATTAAACTACTCAACTGCTGGGAGAGAAAATTGGCCCTTGTTCAGTGTAGATCAAACCTCTTTATAACCCAAATACCAGTATGTCTTGTGTAACATAGGAATTGTCAGGTTTATGATTTCAGATGATATTGGGCAGGAAATGATTTGAGGAATTGAAAATTGAAAAGCTTTGGCAACATCCATATGAATGGCTAGTTTTTCTTGGCTTCTTTGAAGACATTGGATTATGTTTTAGTTCATGTCCGTGAAACAAGAAGGAAGAGGTCAAGTAAGTAAGGCTACTTTTGAGTGTCAGAGTCCTTGAGTTTCTAATGTGTCTTAGTGAGTTGAATTTAATCTCTTAACCCTGGGCCAGTGAGTGTTGCTATGTTTGGCTTCACATCAGAATCACCTAGGGTGCTTGTTAAAAATACAGATACCTTCATTTCCAACATACGTTGTTAAATGGGAATAGAGAAAAATGAAGTTGGAACATCTTTTTAAATATGAAAGTGTGTGTTTGAAGCAAAGGATATATGTACATGGTTGCTTAGGCAAATTATCTGGAAGAATAGGTAAGAAAATTGGTAACAGTGGTAGCTTACGGAAAGAAAAACTTGAGGCTGGGGGACAGGAGTGGAAGGGAGACTTTATTGTAAACTTTTTTGTATCTTTTGAATTGTGTACTACATATATATATTTTCTACTCAAAATAAGCAAAGTTTTAAATATATGGATTCTAGAGCCTTATTACACAAGTACTAAGAATCTTGTAGAGTTTTGATCCAGAAATCTGTTTTTTTAATAAGTTCCTCAGATAATTTTTATGTAGCCAATCCATTATCAGACAGAAGTAGGGCCTAGATCACCGACTGTTAAAATGAGTAAGGCAAATCTGAAAGCAAAACTTACAAAGTCACTGAGGAAGGTGCTAGTCACTAGTGGATTACATCATTCAAGTTCTAACTAAACTTCCTGGAATGGAGCCATTTGGTTAGTTTCATCATAGTAAGGTGTTGCTTAGGTATTTCCTAGACTGATAAATAAAAGCCCTCCCCTTTTTGCTGGACATTTTTGGTTCTGTTATCTAATAGTTACTGATTTTGGCTGAAAGCAACCTTAGTGTCATTGGTTCATGATTCATTCAGCAGATTTATTGAGTGCCTACTACGTGCTAGTCCCAGTGTTAAGCTTAACTGAAGATGATATGATGAACAAAGATGTTCTGTGCCATCATGGAGCTATTTAGTGGGGAAGACAACAATAAATAAGCAAATGAAATAATTACAAATTGTGATAGGCTGTGCAGTACGCCAACTAGGTGCTGAGACAGAAAATAACAAGAGACCTACTTTAAATAAGGAGGTCAGGAGTAGTGACTTTTAAGTTGGGAATTTAAGGATGAGGAAGAAGTCACAAGGTAGGTAGCGAGGGAGTTGTAGTGTTCCAGGCAGAAGGGGGATTAACCAGCCAAGGTCCTGAGGCAAGAGCCTGGCCTGTTCTGGAACTGAAAGAAGGCCTTTGTGGAGTTTAGTGGGTGAAAGGGAGAGTGCCATAACTGAAGGTGAAATACTGGACCTGCCCCTTGCCACACACAACCTTTTTTAATGGATATGAAATCCTAGAAGACCTCAGCCAAATTGGAACTTCCATTTGGCACATCTGATTGCAGGAGAACATCACCTTGCCTACAAATCTAATTCTGTCTTCCTGTCCCCTTTTCTTATACTGTTTTTATGCCTTTTGCAAAAGTAATGAAGAAAGGGTTATCAAAGCTTTCCAGAGTTAAAAACTTATGGAAAATGAGCATTGCCTTACTGGTTCACCCCATCTAGACATCACTAATCTTAAAGTTGAGTATGTCCCAGTTCTGTTAGTAGCCATATATTGATTTCCCATTCCTCAATATATTTGAACCTTTAAAAAATCAATTTGTTTCCTGATTTTTGTGGTGAATTCTAGGAGCATATTAGAATTTACCATGTGCCAGACCCTTTTTCTCTGAGTACTTTCGTGTGTTATATTCCTCACCACAATTTTGTGAAATAGGTCCTGTTATTACCTCCATTTTTCAGTTAAGGAACCTGAGATACAGGGCATTAAGAAATCTGCACCCAGGTGACACAGCTGGTAAGTGGCAGAGTTGGGTTATGAACGTAGCCAGTCAGACTTCTAGAGCTCATATTCTCATTTTACTGAACCATCTCCCCTGTGTGATGTATTCGCTTATAACTGACGTAAAGTAAGTACCTAGTTCAAGTTTATAAAGGCATTTTGGTCAAATGTTTCAAATTTGGACAAGGAAAAAAATCTGGGTTCAATGTGCATGTGACGTTCATAATCGTAGATTTATGGTCATCCCTCCTAGCTTTCATTGTTCCAGACTAAATTAGCATGACCTCATTATCTGTACCCTCTTCTTTTTTAAAAGGAAAAACTTCATGAGTGGGGTGGCCTGGCTCTTTATCTAGCTTTCATAAGCTATAGCTTATTCTTGTTATGACAACTCTTTATTATTAGACCCCATCTAGTCTATTACAGTCATAATTGGACTAGATAAAGTCCAATGTAATTCCCTTCTCCCCTGAAACAATGTAGACTCCACAGTTTTACCCTGTCTGGTTTGCAGTCTTCAAGAATTGCTTCTAGAATGCAGTCTTGCTAGAATGAAGGTATTAATGGCTCCACAGTCCTTCACTCACCATGAAAATGGTCCTAGAATTATCCTTATTGTTCTAATTGAGCAGCAGCCTGATTGTACTTTTTTTTTCCATAGTCGCTGTTTGCCTAAGATAATTAGCTATTATAATTGTCCTTCATTTCCTCCTTTTAATAACTTTGGCTGCTCTTTAAATTTCTTGACCTCTTTCTGTACATAGGCAATAAATGTGGAGGTGGGTTTGTTTTTTTAATTGTGGTAAGAGGTACATTATACTTGCAGATTGTTTTCTGATCTGAAGTTTTATATGCATGCACATATTCCAAGATCCCATTTATTTTTCTTTACAAGCCTATCTCAAAATTGTTCTCAGGTTTAAAGACTTAGGCATGTAAAGTATACATATATTTCTTGGCAGAATGCTATCCAACGAATATTTGAGATTTTACTATGCTCAGTGCCTTGCTTAATTCTGTAGTACAAATAGTAATGAAATAAAAGACATGGACTCTGTCCTCAAGGAGTTTATTTAGTTAAAAATAATGTTGTGCATATGCAACATTATTAACAACACAAAAGAGATTACGATTAGATGCCAAAAATGAGAAAGTGATGAAATAATTATTTTAGGCCTTGAAAGAAGGGAGAGGTCATGGTAGGCTGGATGGGTCAGAAGGACTTCAGTGAAAACCTTGAGCTCCTGGAGAACAGAGATTCTGTCTCCTCTGTGTGTCCCCAGTGGCCAGTCAGAGCTAGTGATCAGTAAATATTGATTATAGGAATGATTGAGCCTTGAACTCAAGCTTAAAGATCAAGTAGAATTTATTTGAATCTGAGAGGGTTTTTTTAAATGTTTTAATGCCATCTATTGTGCTTTGTTTTAGATTTTTATTGTTCATTGTGTGTACTGTTTTATATCCATCTAATGAATTAATTCAGTAATCACGCAGTTTCTCTTTGGCAAAATGAAAACTAATGTGGCTTACCAGGCCCTTCGTGATCTTTCTGCTTTTCTCCCCACCCTCAGCTGTCTCCACATACTAAGCACACTCTATAAGCCTTTCTCAGCCAGGTTCCACAAGAGAATTAAGCCCTAGGGAAAATGATCTGAGTGACTGTTTTCTCATTCCCCCAGTAGATACCTCAGAACAGTAGGGCTTAATTCTCTTGCAGAACCCCAGTGGAAAAGGCTGCTGTGCCCCGTAACAGGACTGAACCCATTCGGTTCTTCTTTACCTCTAGGCTTTTCAAGGCTATGCCCTCTGCCAGGGATACTTTCTCTCCCCATCTCTTAGCTTGGATAACTTCTGCTCATCCTTGAGGCCTCAACTAAAATGTCACTTCCTCCAGGAAACTTTCCCTGACCTCCCCACCCCCCCAAATTGGTCACATGTCTCTATCATGTGCTGATAACATCCGGCAATGTCCTGTAATAGCATCTGTCATTCTATTTTATAATTACATGTTTTCTCATCTGTGTCCATTTCCCCAGCCCCAACTGGACTGGAAGCCCCCACTGGGGGCAAGAACTCTTGATTGTATCCCCAGAGTTTAGCACAGTTCTTGGCATTCAGTAAATACAAGCTGAGTAAATGGCAGGATGCTGCAGACCTACCTCACAGCATTGCTACAAGGCTTGACTAACAACAAGCAGTGGTTAAGAGGGAACCCTCTTAGTACTGAGAAAAAGATCTCACAAATCTGTTATCCGTATGCTGAGAAAGAATCCTATACCAGCTCCAAGGAATCCTAGTGCTAAAGTATTAAGTAGTCATAAACCTACCTTTTTTGAGGATTAAAATACCTTCTTAGTTTTTAACGATGTAGTGCATTTTGATTTTGTGATAGTCCTTCTCTACCTAAAGGAAGGGCAAGCCCCCTGCCAGTAGGCATTTTTTACAGTATAGGCATAAAAGTCCACCTGTGTTATACAGATGTTTCTCTTTACCTTTTCCCACATAGATTCAACATCTATCCAGTGGTTCCAGAGAAGAATAAGCTGACTTTTTTCTTTTAAGCTGACTTTTTGAGTTAACCTCTTCACATTGCTGGTAATCTAGCAAACGACATTAAAACACTGCCAATTAGAAACGCTGTCACTGTGGGGAGGAATCTAGGAGGTGAGCTGGGGTGACTTTTGATTTATACCAGTGAGCCAGTGCTGCCTGCCCCTGTAGCCCATCACCATCATCCACCTTATGCTTATTAATAGACATTTATTTAGCACCAGCAGTATACCAGGTTCTGATCTTGAGCATGTCCCACAACCAACATGTGTCTGTATGCACAAGCTCCTTTATCTTAATTGATGAAGAGGTAGATAGAATATTTTCACCTTGGTTTTTATGTACTGACTTTACTCTTATAATCAGTGGAAGGCTGTTGAGTGCGGACCTCACTCTACATTCTTTGTTATTCATGATGAAAACAGGGCTACTATCCATGTCTTCCATTTGTTTTCACGTGCATACCTCATAGGCTTCAAAATCAATGCATTGGATGTACCAACAAGCTTAGAGACATGCAGCCATCTGACCACTCCCTCTCCAGCTTGCTGAGGAAGTCCTAGTGGGAAAAGTCTGCTTCTGTAGTATGCTAATATCCACTGAGCCTAATTCACATCCTGATACGGCCTTGTGCCCTAATTCAAACTCAAACCCCCATCTACTCACCTATTCCTACCTCAATCTGTCCGAAAAAATTAAAAAGTCAGTTCAGTCAGTCCCACTTTACAGTGCCTGTCACCCCATAGAGCAGGCCACAGCCCTCATCCTTGTCCTCAGGAGGGCAGGCCCCTGAGCAGCTACACTTAGATTTCTACCTGAGCTGCTCCAACAAGCACATGGTCATATCCTGTTTTTTCTTGTCTTTACACTGAACAAACCATGCATCTTTATTTACGTGTTTGTAAATGATGTTAATAAATATCTGTCCTACTCTACTATGTAAAGATGTGAGAATAAGGGTAACTATGAAGCACTTTAAATTAAGAAATGATCTAAATCCACTCAATCCATTTTTTTCCACTTAATCCATTTTAAATGTTGTTGGCTCCAAGTGTTTGGCAGATGGATTAATAAATGAAAGAATGAATAAAAGGATCCTTTTTCTATAGTTCCTATCACCATTCTATGGACAGATGAGATCTTAAGTGTACCTGGATGTGGTTGAATAAGGAGGAAGGAGAATGTCCAGCTTACAGACAAATTTAATGCTCAATACAGAGACTATCAAGGAGAATAAAGTAGGGTTTGTATCCCACAACTTCTGAGTTGTTTCTCAGGTGTAAAATAACTGACAGGATGATCTCTGTGGCCCCTCTCCAAAAGCCCATTATTTTGGTAGGTCTGGGTATGAACTGATGCATCTGTACCTGCAGCTGTCCTCCTAGGTCATTGAGCATGGGCGTCTGAGAAGGCAATAGCAGGCTCAGGGTACAATATGCCAGGGTTGCAAAGTCATTTGAATAACAAGCCAGGGCAGCCAAGATTGGGGTTGAGAACTTTGGCCTTATTTGGCCTCTGTGTGTCAACCTACAGAGCTAATGAAACAAAATAGCTCGTCTCAACAGATGTGCCTGTAGCATCTCTGTTCCAGGCTCTTTGCTTGGCGCTGGATTTACAAAGATGCATAAGAAACTGCCTTGTCTTTGAGTCAGTTGTAGTCTGATGGGGGAAAGAGACATGTAAATAGCTAGTTTTTATACCAAGGTACTATAAGACCAGCCTAATTTCAAATTGTAAAGCCTAAGAGAAGTAAGAGTTAGACTTTTTTGGGGGGTGGTATGTATTATATGCCAGGCATTGTGCTAGGCCTATTTCATCTCTTTCGATCTTGGAAATGCTATGAGGTAAGACTCAATTATTGTGCTTTTTTTCCTAGCAGAATAGGAAACTAAGGCTTAAGCAGTGCTATCCTATAATAGAACCTCCAGCTTTGGTGGAAATGTTCTAGATCTGCACTGTCCCATCCTAACTACTGGCCACGTGTGGCTATTGAATACTTGAAATGCGGTAGTCAACTGAGGAACTGAATTTATTCTTTTAATTTTAATAGCCACATGTAGGCACCATACTGGACAGCTCAGGCTTAGAAAAGATCTCAGCTACAAGTTGATCTGTGTGATCTTGTTCTCTGTTACCTCTGCTCATCTCCTGCTTTTCTCCTCCTCACTCAACCACTCTAGCCGCAGCTGGCCTCCTTAAGTTCCCTCAAATACACGTAGCATGTCCTGCCTCTGCATGGCTCCCTCCCTTGCCTCCTTCAGGCCTTTGCTCAAATGTCACCTTCTCAGGGGGAGGGTATAACTCAGGGGCAAGAGTGCGTGCCTAGCATGCATGAGGTCCTAGGTTCAATCCCCAGCACCTCCGTTAAAAAATAAAATAGCTAAACCTAATAACCTCCCCCCCAACAAAATTTAAATAAAATACAAATAAAGGGGCAAAACTTTTAAAAAGAGAAAACATTTTAACCTCTTAAGGATAACCTCTCCTTCCACACAGTGCTTTGAGTTTCATTCTTTAGAAATTCACAGGGCAAACACTGAAATGTTGGAAGTGCATTTAGTAATCAGTAAACAGTTACTGTAAAATTATAACCAGCAGTGAGTGAGTGATGTTTGATAATGTTCTCAAGCCTTTCATTGCCCTTCCTGTGCATCCTTAGCACTGTTGTATCTTCGATGGACCACTGCAGACCTCCTCACTCTAGTCTGCTCTCTCTACTCTCTTCCCTCCAGTTCACTTTCTGTACCTACAGTTATCTTTTAGAAGATACAGTTATTGTTTAAACATGGATCTGATCAAGGCCCTCTACTGCCTAACAACCTTCAGCACCCCACTGTGCAGGACAGCGTCCAGTCCAGGTTTACTCTCCTTTGCTTGCACCCTTGCTGCCACCTGTCCTCTTAACCACCATCACTGCACCCTTTGCTCTACCCTGTGAGACCTTAGTCTTTTTCACAACCATGTATTTGCACATGCTGTTCCTTCTGGCAGAAATGTCGGTCCCTGCCCCTGTTTGTTCACTGGTAGAATTGCAGCTCGTGAAGGTAGTTCTCTATCTTTATTATTTTTACCACTATTATGGAGCCTGTCAACATTGTGTTTTAAGTTATTTATGTGTGTATCTCTCTTTCCATTTGACTTTGGGCTCCTTAAAGGCAAGACAGAGATAAACTCATATTTGCATTTCCATACCTCACATCATGTCTGCCACATAGAGGTACAGAATGCATGTGCCATGACTATTCAAATGGGTGGTATTTGCAAAGTTGCTCTATCATTTTCTAAAGGATTTACCTCACATATGCTCTATGAAGAAGTGGATAATAACATTTCTGTATTATTGTTTTACTATAGTCTCAAAAGATGGGACAAATTAAAAATGCAAGATTGAATTGACCCCAAATGAGAAAGAAAAGCAGACATAAAATTGGGTATATCTATACAAGTATTTCCATCTTGCGTTCTGCTTAAGGATTCTGATTATTTTCAACTTACTTAACATGGCATACCATGTCACGACCTAAGGACCTTATTGGAGGAGAATTGCATTCCTAGAAAATGCCCCAAGAGGTTATAATGGGTTGCTCTGGGTTTGACTGATGGTCTGAATTTACTGTGGCTAGGAGACCATTTAGTCTAGTTCCAAGTGGCTAAATCTCTTCTTTTTTTCTCCACAGGGAAACAACTGGAAGGCATCTGGTAAGTTGGGACCTCCTTACAGTGACTGGTTTATGAAACGAGGCAGCACCGCGCACTTCATGTTCTAATCTGTGGCTTCCAACTTCAAACCTAGCTCTCTGAGTCACAGAGCTTCAAGTTCTAAAGCAGTGGTTCTCAACCAGGAGTTTATCAGTGTCTCAAGACATTTGGGGTGTGTGGGTGAAGGCCCGGGATGCTGCTATATACCTCCTACAATTTGCAGGATGGCCTCCACAACAAAGAATGATCCAGCCAGAAACGTGTGGTGCTGAGGATAAAAAACCCTGTCCTAAAGAAAGGCAGAATGATGTCAGCCCACCCTGACCAAGCTTTCTAAGTATAGAAGTCCTGAGGGCCCCACGTGTCTTTCTTAAAACACATGTGCTTTGGTCTCTTAGACCCATCCCTGCAAGACACAAGAGGGTGGCTGGGCTCTCAGTTCCATTTCTGAGGAAACCGTAGGTCAGTGTTCTGTTTGGACTCCTAGAGCCTGCTGACATTTTGGCTGACCAGAATAACCCTTTGCTTTGTTTGACTCAGACCCAAGAAGTAATAGGAATACCTTCACCTGCAGCAGGTCCACACTTAACAGCATCTGGTTTTCCCTCAGCATGGTCTAGGTTAACTGCTCCTGTTAGTTTAAAAAGCCTGGGAACACACCTTGCTCTGCAGAGCTTTATTTCAATAATTGACTTGTTAATATTGGGGTGAACCTCTAAGGACTCCCCTCTGCTCACTGAACAGCAGTGGTTCTCAACAGGGTAAAGTTCTGCCCCCAGGAGACCCCAGGCAATGTCTGGTTGTCACAACTGGGGGGGGGGGGATGCTACTACTGTCTAGTAGGTAAATACCAGGATGCTGCTGAATGTCCTAGAATGCACAGGACATCCCCACAACAGAGGACTATCCAGCCCCAAATAGTAGCGCCAAAGTCTGGAAACTCTAATCTGAGGTATTTATCTTATGTTTATTTGATTAGTTTATAAAGCTGTTGACCTCATAAGTCGTATACTTAGGCAGAAATTCTTCTCATTGCGGTGTGGTGTTTGCTTTTTCTCAGTCCAGATTTAAACTTTCTGGCTTATTCTGCCTCTTCTGTGCGTTGCAGGCACACCTCCATAGTTGTGCACAAGGATGAGTTCTTCTTCGGCAGTGGCGGTATCTCCAGCTGTCCCCCGGTGAGTGTCTTCTCCCACACCCTGTCCCGCAGTCTCAGGTCCCTGGGTGTTCCCGTAGGCCAGGAACTTCGCTACTCCTCCATAGTTCTGGCGGCTAGGCCAGGCTGTACGGTCCTGTGCAATAGTTCCTCATGGTGGCCTTAAGACTCAGCTCCAGAATACCCTTCCCAGACCTTCCAGCCAGTTGCCCTCCTCTCTGCTCCCATGGCAGTTGTGGTCCATGTCACACTGAGCACGTTATGGTGAAACAGGCTGTTCCTGAGTCTCTGCAGGGATCCACAGGCCAGCTCCCTGTAAGCTGACACTGCCTCCCTCTCCTGTCACCATCGCTAGCTCAGTGCCTGCTTCATGGTGAGAACCCAGTCAGTGTGCAGCTGACCCATGAGGACTCTGAGAGAGAGGGAGTTGCCCAAAGTTACATGGCCAGTTACAGCGCCAGTACTAAAACCGAAGTCTCTCTGACTCTAAAGCCCACGCTTTTTTCCAGAAAATTTCTGTCTGAGCTATCTGAGGGTTGTGACAGCAGGTACTCAGGCAAAGACCAAGCAGCCATTCGTTTTATACTCATGAATGGGGAGTCATTTTTTATTTCTTCCTTCCACTGGCTTTCCACTTCCTATAACAAGTCCTTCTTTAACTCCACTCAGTTCTGCCTTGTAAATGTGTCTTAAACCAGATTCTCTCTCTTCATCTCTTCCCGCTTCTCCAGAGCTTTCACCTTCATCCAGCCTCATTTCTAGCCTGGACTTCAGCAGTCCATCTACTCTTCCTTCTCAGTCAGTTCTCCACACGAGAGGCAAAGTGATCTTTTCAAATGAAAATCTGAACATGGCATTCCCTTTTTTAAGTCAGAACTCTTCCCATTGCTCTGGGAATAAAAAGCAGAAGCTCAGCATAGCCTCCAAGGCCATGTCTGATCTGGTCTGGGTCTTTCTTCCTCGATGGCCCCTTTGCAGGTTGAGCCCTTCCCCAGCCCCTCTTTCTCATTCCCTGAACACATGCATGTTGGACAATTAAACCTGTCCTCTGACTTCAGTCCACCTCCCTGATCCGCCACTTGGTTATAGCTCTCCATCCTTCAGATGAGTTCAGTGTCGCTTTCTCAGCCAAGTCTTCTCTGACCCTTCAGACTGTCTTATGTACTCACCACATTCTCTACGTTTTCCAGCAAGACCCTTATCATAGCTCATAATTATACAGGGGTTTATGGGATATTTTTTTTTTTTTTTTTTTTTTGGTTTGCCTTCCCTGCTAGACTGTAAGCTCCGTGAGGGCAAGAATCTCATCTGTTTTGTCCACATCGTGCCCCCAGTGCCTAGCATAAGGCCCAGCACATAGTAAGTTCTCAGTATGTATTTGTTACGTGAGTGAATAATAGGAGGTTGAATAGTGACCTTTTAGTCTCTTGTAGCTCTATGATTATTATACTCTGACTGCAGGAATTATCCTGCTCACTGTGCTTCCCCCAGGGCCCAGAACAGTGTGGGGCACGTAGTGGGTGCTCGACAGCCACTGCGTGAATGAATGATCTTTTCAGGGAGCTCTGCTCTGGAGTGCTCGCCCTCACTCCCCAGCCCATTCCCAGCTCTCTCCTCGCCTGTGATCTGGGTGCTTTCCCCTTGGCTGGTTTCCCCCGCAAGGCCTCAGTCTCTTCGTTCGTCTGCAATGGCGGTCTGTTAACCCATGGCTGAGGGTTTTCTGTAGGCCTTCCAGGGGCCATTAACTCCCTTGCCAGGGGAACTTTATCCCCTCATTAGATTAGCCTCACAGGTCAAAAAGGAACTGAATTATTGAAGTATTTGCCAACCTGCCAGATTTCTCACAATTCTTCACATTTTCCCAGTGTTACAAGGGACATCAGGTGTGTCACAAGAAACACTGGCTGCATACAGTATGAATATAGGCATGTAAAGATGACCTATCAGGCGTGAGCCATTTCTGTTTGTCCTGTTCTGCCCTCATGAGCAGGCATGTTAGGGACAAAGGGGAGAATTCAGATTCTGGGTTTCTGTCTTTTTATCAACTGAATGCATGGTCAGTGCCAGGAGTCTGACCTGCAAGAGACTCAGCTTCCCAGAGCCCCACCAGAAACAGAAAGCCTGGCTTCTTAGCCATGTTGCCAGCACATGGCAATGGATTAGTTGCCAGGAAGCTCTAAGCCATTATAGCCTTGACACAAATGGGAAATAACACTCTTCACCTGCCCTGGGTGCTCTCAGAATCAAAAGTTGTAAAACAGGGCATTTGTGTTCTTCAGTGGGAAGCCACATGAAAAAATTCAGTGGAGAAAATGATTTAATGACTTTCTTTTGGCTGGCCCTTTTAGGGAGGGACATTGCTTGGGCCCCCAGACTCTGTGGTTGATGTGGGGAGCACAGAAGTCACAGAAGAAATCTTTCTGGAGTACCTGTCCTCCCTGGGGGAGTCTCTGTTCCGGTGAGTGGAGACAGGGGTGGTGGTTAGCTGTGTCTATCTCCCCAACTAGATAATCAGTCCCCAGAGGGAAGCCACCAGTCATTTCCCCCAGAGCACTCACCACAAGGTCTGGCCCAGTATTTGCTGAATAAATATGAAGGGAAGGCAGTTATCACGCCACAAAAAGAGCTCAGCATTGCTCCAAAGGCGCTATTCCATCCCAGCATACCTACTGTGGAAACTTTGAGGAAAGGAAGGGTATTTATTCCTTCTGATTAAAATCAGCTGCTGCTATTTCAGCATATGCTGCTCTCAACAAAGTATTTTGTCCTGAAAATCAAAAAAAGGGTTTGTAGAGAGGTTGGGATGAAATACAAACTTGAGCAGATTTTCTCTTAAAGAAGCTTTAGCCAATTTCAAGTGTTAAACTCTAACCCTGGAGCTCTGCTTTAGTGACTGTAAAGATTCTTCTGAAACTGAAGGAGCCAGATGTTTTTATTTCATCTTTCCCTCAAAAATCTGTTATGTAAGGGCCCAGAGTGGCAAACCAAGCGGTCCTTTTGGAGTGTAAAGTAGAATCACGGTCCTCAGATTCAGCTGTGCTCACCATTCTGTCACTTGGTTTGAACTGTTTCATGTACGTGCTTGCTGACTCACATCTGTGTCCCAAACCTTTCTCACAATGTACAGAGGTGAAGCCTACAACCTCTTTGAGCACAACTGTAACACCTTCAGCAACGAAGTGGCGCAGTTCCTGACCGGGCGGAAGATCCCTTCTTACATCACTGACCTTCCCTCTGAAGTTCTCTCCACGTGAGTGGCCTCTACCTCTCCCCCGCCTTTGAAATCCCCATTCCCCCCTCCTCTGGCCCACATCTGCCCCCTAGTCTCAGCAGAGTCTGCCCAGCTAATGGGGCCCTGTCATGATGACAGCTTCTACTCACATATGCTCACCTTCACCCTCCTTGGAGTTGGACCAACTCTGCCCTGGTCTGAGTGCAACTGCAGAACTTAGAAACCCACTTGACACTGGCCCCAGTGCTTGTACAGAATCCTGAACAAACTGTCTTTCCCTTTATACATGAGGCATGCCACTCCCCAGAAGTGCCCACTTAAAAGGCAGTTTTAGATAGATGGGCCCAGAGTAGGCCAGAGAATTAGTCAGGTGTCTTGTTTTGAAACTGTTGTTAATCTTTCTTCCCCTGCATCTTGAACTATTTGACGCCCTCAAAGACAACTTCTACTCACCCTCCTACTATGTGGTGCACAATTAGCCCTCGGTAGATGCTTTCTTCAAGAACATTCTGTAGCCCCTCCCACCTGATGTGGCCAAGCTTCGTGGGCCATCATCCAGGTGGTGTCCCCTGAAAGGACACACACACACCCAGTGCCATCACACCCCTCCCTCCCTTTGCTGCTGATTGCATTCAGGCAGCCTCTACCCACTCTAGGACCGTGTCCAATTGCTGAATGACTCAGTTTCTCCTGAACTGTGGCCCTGTCCAACAGGGATCCTGGCAGGTTTAGCAGGCTCAGCAAGGTGAACTATTCTTCACACCTGGGTAGGAACCCCTCAGGAAAAACTTGCATAGGAAATAAGGCTGATGTCAGTGTCAGGCTGAGTGAGGAGAGCCCCGTCTCCCACTCCTGGCCCTGCCTTCCTGTTCCTTGGTGGGTGTGTTAAACCCCATAGCCTTACTGAAGAATCTAGGTTATGGGGCCCTGAGCAAACCCGAGTAGCTGGAATGTTCTTGCTGTTACTATCCGATGGGTGGAGTTCCTGGACTCGTCTGAATTAAGATTAATATTTCTCGGTTTCATCTGTTTATGCTTTAAAATACTTTATTTCCTTTGAACTTGGGAATGATTTCCAAAAATGGCAATAGCCACCGAAGAAAAAGAAAACTAGTAACAGATGCACTGTGGACCACCCGACTTAAGATGACAGTAATCTTGGAAAGTCTCTAAGGCTACGGTATTCGCAGTCTTTTTTCCAGCTAAGCTGCTCTGAGAGCAAACTGGGAGCCCTTTACAAAGTGGCACTGACACCTTCTGTCAGCCTGCACTGGTCATTTTTCCTGGATATTCCTGGTACTCCCTAGGAGACCTCTGTTCCCTGAGGAGTCCAGTTGTGTTCCACCCTCACTCCTGACTTTATCTTTTTCATATTCTTTTTCTTTTACCTCAGCTTCTTCGCTTAACCTTCTTGTACCATAAGAGCTAAAGACAGAAGTACAGAAAGCTCTAGTTTCCAGTCTATAGCCAACCTGTCCAGACCACAGCCAACCAGGATATGGCGGTGATGGTGGTGAGATGGTAGCATTTACTGAGGAGGGGACGCCAGGAATAAAAACGTAGAGCAGGCTATGTGGAGATCCCCTCTGTGAAAAAGGATGTATGAGATAGGCGATAAAGTGAAATGCAGTGATAGAGAACTTCCTGGCGTGGCAGGGCCACTGCACACGTGGGCCAAGCCGGGCGCGCTGGCCAGCTGTGGCAGTCTGCGTCAGGGAGCCCACCCCAGCCCCATGTCTGTTTTCTCCGCAGGCCCTTTGGACAGGCCCTGCGACCCTTCCTGGACTCCATCCAGATCCAGCCTCCTGGAGGGAGCACAGTGGGCCGACCCAACGGCCAGAGCTAACAGGACTGCATGGGACCGCCCTGCCTCACCAGGGCTTTTCCTTTTTAAACAAAACAAACCCTACCAGATTTCTATTTTATCATTTTACATCAGAGCTAACAACCAGGGGACGGCTTTTTAAATTTCCCAGGGAAGGAGATCATCAGGCTGAATGTAGGACAATGCTGCTAAGAAACAACAAAATGCCACCCCTTCTAATAGTATTATACTAATTTATTAAGGCTGTCTTGTCTGTGAGTTCACTTCTAATGCTGCTTCCTAAGCGGCCTACAGACTGGAGAAAGGGAGAGGATTTGTTTAAGCAGAAAGCAAGAGGCAGAGTCTGGGGAAGCCCCAACCAAGAACCTCTTTCCAGAGAATGCCCACACTCTACCCAGGTTGCCACCACCCATGGGGCCCAGGTGAGTTTTATATTACCCATGACCTGGAAGCGGTTACTCTCTAGCGTTAAATGAATCGAAGGACTTGGTGGGACCAGTTTCAGGATGACTTACCCAACCTAAGTGAACTCTTTAGCCACGATCTTCTCACCTTCCCTCCCCTCCATCAAGCAAGGCCATGGGACCAGGGCTGGAGCAACCAAAGCCTCAGGATCAGCAAGTGTCAGCCCAGAGGAAACAGGATAAAGCCATTCCTCGTTCCACCTAGACTGATTACCAATCCTCTGACGTTGATTTTGAAGAAGCTGCCTTGCTGTCTACGGGCTGTTCTTCCTCAGCATAGCTGACCTGTCAGTTAACGAAGGTTTGGAGCGGCAGAGGCCCAGGCCTTTTGTCTGCAAGTAATAATGTAAGTTATTTGCAGTCACCGTGCCCACCCGCACCCAGACCAATATGCAGTATTCAGCTAGGGAGCAAGGGGAAGTGATTCCCTGCTCTTGGAAAATGTCCCTGATGTAGAAAGAATAATGCAGAATCAAGGTGACAAATTTAGAATTGTTTCTGATAGGGATTTTTACATTATCCTAAATGTGTTTTGAAGGGACGTATTATTTCTCTTGTCATTCTGACTTTAAGAAAGCAAGGTTGAGGGCATGAGTGGGCATTTTTATAATGAGCTGCTGCTGGGAACTTACAGGCGGGGAACAATCTGGAAGTTTCTTACCTGGAGAGGCTTTCAGATTCTCTTTCTTCGTGTGAGCCTCCCTCAAGTTGGGAGACTGAGTGTGGAGAAGGGACTCAGAGCTGCAAGGTATCTGAGTCCCAGCCCTGGCATCCTTGGGCCCCTCCTGCCACTTCTCAGACTTGAATTATGTTCTCTTTCCTGGAGTCTGGCCTGCAGCAGGTGCCTTTCCTCTCCAAAAAGCTGCTGCTCACCTCTGGCCTCGTCTCCTCCCATCTCTGCCATTAGCCATGGCAGTTGGCATCATCAGGGTCTCAGCTAGAGGAGAAGATGTTATTCTCCCTTAGTGTTTGCCTGTGACCTGACCAGGGGCATGTTCATGATGGCTGACGGTAGTGCCAAGTGGCATTTTGGAACTTTTAAGATTGGAGGCCAAACCAGTGAGCACTTTAATTCTCGAGACCCACTGACTTGCCAGTGTGCATGCTAATGGTACATCAGAGCGGAAACTAGCAGGGGCTATTATTTAATGTTGACCTCCTGGCAGAACTGGGCCATGGAAAATGGGTTTCAGGCTGGGTTTCTCCTGGGAGGGCAGCATGTTGGTCGAGGCCATTGCTCTGCTTCCCAGCTGTTTCTCCCCTTTTTCAGCTTGCCTTGCCCAGCCCCCTCTCTCTTCCAAGCTCCTGCTCCAGACCTCTCTGCTCAGAGCACTCAGCTCCAGCCAGAGGGTGATGGGCATCACAAGCTCCTTCTCATCTCTCTTCTCCACCATATCCAGACTCAGCTGATTTCTCTTCCCCCAGTAGTCACCTCCAGATGCAGGGCTATACCAAGAAGTTAGCCTAAGTGGCTCCGGTGAGAGACTGAGTCACTTGCTTCATTGAAAGCTGCCCTTCATGCCCAACAGCCGTTTGTGCCAATGCCTGTGCCTTAGGGTTTGTGGGGAGAGGAGGGGTCAGTAAGCCATCTTCTTAGAGCTCTGCAGGGAGGCAGGCTCTCCCTCCCCTACCCAAGTCTCACCGTCACTACCTGGACGCCCAGGCTCAGGCTAGGACCCCCCAACACCATCCTCGCATTTCTCTATCCCAGAACCTCAGGAGCCTGCTCATTGTGACCAGCCAGCTCCATACAGGCGTGCGCAGGCAAGCAGAATGAGAAACGAGCCGTGTGTGTGATTGTATCGCACAGTGGACACCTCCATCAAGGTCCATGGTCTAAAGGGACAGGGAAGGAGGAGGAGGGATGAGACCGTCACCCCTTCCCAGAAATAAAGTTTGTACCTTTGAGATTCCTTTTTGTCCTTGAAGTCAAACTAATAACTGTATAATATGGAGGTGTTTACTGTTTTTCTTTGGTATTTTTTCTAATGCAATAAACTCATTTCTGCCTGCTGCCATTTGTGTCGTGCTTGAAGGTCTGGGTATGCAGCCAACATGAGGCAGCTGCAGCCTGATTCTTCATCTGTCTCCCACTGAGCTTAACTTTGCTCAGTCTGGATATGCCGCCTTTGCTTGGTTGTAAGACTTGTGGATAAGAAGTGACAATAGCAGAAAAGAGTGTATGACTTTCACCATTGCTTTATCAAGATGGGGAAAGAGCCCAGAGAGGATTCCCCTTGCCCAGGGTCACCTTGTGGCTGGTGGTGGAGTAAGACTCAAAAACCTGGTCTGCTGGCCTCAGCTTCTGAGATCTCAGAGGACGTCTGACCTCACCAAGAAGTATTCACTTCTGGTTTCAGCTTGGCTATAGGCTGGGTCTGTGGCCTCAGGGATCTCTGCCCACCTTTCCCTGACCTCACTGAAGAGGTGCTGGGGCGGGTGGACAGCCCTCTGAATGCCCGCAGTGCTTCCAGGCACGCCAGCCGAGCTGCCGGGGTCTGCAGGTTCAGTTGGCCCACTTTGAGTGAGCACCTTCTGCCTGGCTTTCTTTCACACACCACGGACTCAGGATGTGGGTGTTGGTCCTGTTTTACAGGTGGGGAAACAGGTGCAGAGAAGCTAAGTTATCCAGGTGGCGAGTGGCTGAGCCCTTGAATCCGGGCCATGTTCTCACCGTCCTCCGCTGAGACCTCGTCATTAAGGCACTGTGTCTTTCCAATGTGCTAGCTTAAAAATAAAACAGAAGGTTCTGTCTTTCTAGAGGATACAGAGGGCAGGTGGCTTTGGCTGACATATGTGCTTCCCAGGAGCTGACATGTGGCAGGAGTCCTTTGAAGGCACCCGGTCTGAGACCACACAGCCTGGGCTTAAGTCCTAACTTTGCTACTTGTGGGCCAGTCTGTTTGTCTCGTTATCTATAAAATGGGGGAAATGGTACCTACCTCACGGGGTGGTTTGAAGAGAGTAAATGGGAAGTACTTTGCCCGGTGCCTGGCACAAATTAAATAATCAATGAATGTCGGGCTGAGGGCGAATCCATTCAACCCCTACTGCCTGAGGATTTCTGTAAGCCAGCTCTGAGCAGAGGCCAAATCTCTCTGCTGAGGACAGTTTACAAGATAAGGTACTGCAGACGTGCATCACCTGCTTCTGGGGGAAATGGCAGAAAACAGCTATTTTACCCTTAGACTTTGTGACTTACGACAAAATGTGGGGTGAGTTCATTAAAGCCCGTAACCTTCCCCGGGAGCCTACCATGTGTGAAGCAGCACCGAGCTCAGTGCTAGGGGTACAGTGGTGAGCGGGACTGACAAGGTCCTGCCCAGTCAGGGGTTAGATTCCGGGGAAGACACATGGTACACAGGTTTGGTAATCTCAGGTTGCAATAGTGCTAGGGAAGAAATAAAACCAGGTGGCAGTGTAGTGTTGAGGGGTGGGGAGGGGGTGGAAGTTGGGGAAGGCGTGTGTGACAAGGTGTTTAATCTGAGACCTAAACGACAAAGTGCAGATCTAAGGGAAGAACGGTCCAGGCAGAGGGAGCAGCAAGTGCAAGAATGTTGGAGGGGCTAGTGGTTGGAGCACAAGAGCAGAACGGGTGGTGGAAGTGTTGAGGCTGGAGGGGCTGGTGGGTCAGACAGTGTGGGAATGATGACCTGATCGATTCGCAATGTTGAGAATGGGGGTGAGGGGGTGGCAAGAGGGGCAGCACAAAACCAGGGAGGAGGGTAGTGTGGTTGTCAAGCAAGAAGTGAGGTGTACTGTGCACCTTCTGTGTGCCCAGAGCTGTGAAGAAGCCCTGGAAATTGGTTTGGTCCCTGTTCCCCAGGATCTTCCAGTGCGGGGAGGAATGAAACAGCCCCTGTGAAACCTGCAAAGGCAAGAACTGCGGGACTACAGAGTCACTGTCAGCCACTGGCCCTGCTCCTTTGAGCTTTCACTAAACTATGCTGGCGTTATTAGGATGTGCTTAGATTTCTTAATTTGTTTTTTTTCCAAAAAGAAAACAATTTGGTTATATGAGTATAAAGATAATATATATTTGGAAAATGTAAGCAACCAATAACAGTACAAAGATGAGAGAAAAAAAGTCACCTAAAATTCCATCATCCTAAGATACGTTAACATTTTGTGAACGTCCTTGCAGACGTTTCTGTGGATTCGAAGGCACACATGCTAGACATGCTGTGTTGTACCTGGCTTTGTTCTCTCAACATGGAGTGAAAACCTGTACTGCCCAGCAAAGTGGACCGAAAACCACCTTGGAGCGGGGGTGTGGTGTGCTGGTGCTAGTGGGACCGATAGAGGAAGTTCTGAGGAGAGATCATTCCAGCAAAGTTCCCCAAAGCCTGAGGGAGCTATTAGGTAAGAGTAAGATGCTCGTCACAGGTGTGTGCGTGGACGTGGAGTCTGCTCCGGAGGGTGATGATGGTGTAGGAGGATTCCTGCCCAGGCTGGTGGGCCCAGGTTCCTCACGCTCACACCAGGACCTTGGCCTGAGCGTGCAGACAAAGAACCTATCGGGGGTCTAGCACAGCACTGAGTGTGAGTTCTTCACCACGAAGCCTGACTGCTTTGGGAGGGGACAGAGGTTCTGGGACTAGTCCTGGTCCACAAGTTTGCCTGGGAGCCCAGGGTCCCCTGCAGAGATCTCTGCCCCACCTTTTCCCCCCAGGTGGAGAGAACCCAGGAAAGTCAAGCTGCAGTGAGAGAGATGGACACCAGGTGGCGCTGTGAACTCATGGCTCAGCTGGCCACCAAACTCCAAGTCTTGGGTACAGGTCACCTGAGCATGCCCTTCTCCCCACACACCTCAATTCCCCCCTGGGGCAGCAGCCAAGCTCCTTGTACTTATTTATCAAGGCTCTTCTCGAACTTGTCCCCAGACCTCTCCACCCCCCACACCCTGCTGCATGTGTGGGTTCCTAACACTGCAGGCGGTTTCCACCTCCAGCGTCGGTTTACCAATTATTGGACCTGGATCCCTTCTCCTTACCTATCAGAGCAACCTGCACTCAGCACTAAAGGCCCAGCACAAGCATTTCCACTACAGAGCCTTCCTGACTTCTCCCTAAGGCAAGGCAGACCTTTCCCTCCAGCAGGTGCCTCCCATCACACTCCCATCAGCTGAAACCCTTCAAGGGCAGGGCTCTGATTACCTGAGTGCCCAGCACCCAGCACAGGGCCTGGCACAGAGCTGGCATCTCTGAGTGAATCAATCCACCAGTTCAGTCCTGGGAGGGTTGACATTTCAGGGGAAGCACAAGTCATAAAAACTTGGACACAGGCCAACCTGGATTGAGCCTCTGCCTCAGAGACTTTGATCAAGGCCTTCCCCTCTCTGGGCCTCAGTTTCTACACCTGATAGTTTCTGGGCCAGATAGCCTCTAAGGCCCCTCCCAGGGGGACGAGGGAGGCTTGAAGGTGAGGAGTGACTTGCCCAAGTTCTCACAGTCCTGGGGCTGAGTTCTGATCTGCAGAGATCACTAATACCAGGTGTCAGGGGAGGGCTGCTGCCTCCGCGCACGCACACACACACAAACTCTGCCCCAGGTGGCGCAGTGCCATCCCTGTCCCCACTGGCTTTGGCTAAGGGAGCCCCAAGGGGGCCTATGATAACTGAGCAACAGCCTCCACCCCCTCCACAAACACCACTTCTGAGCATGCGCCCCTCAGCTTGTTTAAATTCAATGGACTTATTTGTTGTGAGAACTATGGAAGCACTGCAGGCATCTTAAAAAATGGAGAAAAAACATCCACAGTCTCTCCAGCCTCCCACTGCCCATGAACCGAGATGAAATTAAAACCAGCACCCAGCCCTGACCTGTTCCCTGCAGAGCCTCTTCAAGCACCTCTCCTTCCCTGCACCCCCTGTCTTCCAGACAGCCCGGAGAGGCTGGCAGCGGTGGCCCTATTTACAGATGTGGAACAGGCCCAGAGTGGGAGGCACCTGTCCAAGGTCACCTGGCTGGGGAGGGGCAGCTCTGGGAACTTTCAGTCTGACTGACCCACTACACCGGGCTGCCCCTGGGGCTGCGACTGCCTACCCTCAGTCAGAAGGCCACACTCCAGGCCGGGAAAAGAGGGTCAACACCCTCTATGTTCACTCAGCAAAATATGGCCTTCTACCAACAGCCGGGGTCAGGGGAAAGTGTGGGCTTTAGGGGAACGGAACTGAATGAGAACCCTAAGTGTGCTGTGACTGGGAGATCCACTGCCCTTCTCTGGTGTCAGCACCTACCTCTGGAAATTGAGTATAAACGTACTCATCTCAGAGGGTTCTTGCAAAAGTAAGTGAAACACGCCAGGTAAGAGGTACACTGCCCAAACCAAACATGGAAGTCACTAACCTCCAAACCTCAGCCACTGTCTGGCCCTGAAGCTCTGAGAGTCTTCCTTCCTGAGCAGGATCCTGCCAGGCTGGGGTCTCAGGCCTCCTGCTTTCAGGCCTGGCTTCCTTTGGTGCTCTGGAAACATCCTTCTGGCCAGTCCTCCCAGTCCCAGTTCCCCAGTCCTGCTCCTTGCTCTCCCTGGGGCCTGCCATGGGCCCCATCTTAGCACTAGTTGCCAGGGAAGAACCTCCCTCTTAAAGGGACACACTGATGGTCATAAGGGCTGCCCACCTGGTCCTCCTGCGTCCGTGCCTCAGGGCAATTCACTCTCCCTCTCTGAGTTTCAGTGGCCTCATCAGTAAAATGGGTTGCGGTGAAAATCCAGGGAGAGACTGGGAAAGGTTCTTGTAAGAAAACCGTTCCCTCCAGAGCTTGTCTTTGTCTTTGGAAAAGAGGATCCAACCATAGGAGAAAAAAAAAACACCATGCTCTTTCCTGTGGGCCCCACCCTACAGCTTCCAGGCCCCAGCTCCTGGATAGGACCCAGGTATCTGCATTTAACCATGTCCCTAAGAATTCTTGAGCAATGAAACAAGTATTGACTGTGAGATGTTAGAGATGAATCTAGGCAGTCCTAGCCCTGCCAGCCAGCCCCCAGATCTAGAGACCAGATCTAGGTGGAACAGGAGGTGCAGAGAAGAGTTCAGTCTTCCTTCCCATGGAGATGGTTTTGTTTGCTGCCTGCATCCAACAGAAGACAAAAGCTTCTTAAGGGCAGGGTTCTTGTTTTCTTCCCTACATTGTTCCTGGGACCCAAAACAGTGTCTGACACAACAGATTGTTTAATGATTAAACTAAACTCTGCCACAGGGCCTGGAAAGAAAGATGGATTTGCCTTTTGCCTCTCCAGTATGGCTCCTCAGCTCGGCACAATTATTGATCCTGTCTTTAATTTTTTTTTTTTTTGATAATTTGTTCATCATAGATTTTTTGTACTAATTTTGATGTTTTAAAAAATATATTAAAATGTACTGTTGGAATCCCTGCAAGAACCTTTGTACTCTTCTAATAAATTCCCTCTTTTATTTAAAAAAAATATATATATATACTGTTTGTTTTGATTACTGAGCTTTTTGGTGCCCTCTTAAATTTTGTGCCTGAAGCAAGTACCTCACTCACCCTGGTCTCAGCCCTGCCAGCTTGCCAAGATGCTCTGTGCAGCCCTGGGCACAAGGCTTTTTCCTTTTTCTTTTTCTTCACCAAGAGAGGACAATAACACCTCCTAGAGATGCTGTGAGAGTGAATGAAGATATGTGGCCAAGTGTCCAGTATGGTGGCTGGCACATACTAAAGATCAATAGATATCCATTATTACTATGTCGACTGAAGAAAAACGCACATCCTAAAAATTGCGAGTTGTGTTTTATTTGGGGATCTCACTGAGACTCTAGCCAAGGAGACAGCCTCTCAGATAGATGGCTCTAAGGAACTGCTCTGAAGAGATAAGGGGAGGAGCCAGAAGATATAGAAGATTTTTGCTGAAAAAAAAAAAACCTTTAAAGATTATTGCTAATCACAAAAAACAGACATCTCAAGTTAATGATTTTAGTGCTCTCCTATGTATAGAAAGATGCAAGCTTGGAGGGGGGAGCTCGTTGAAATTATTCCTTAAAATATGCATTTTAACAATCTAGGGCCAGTATCCAAACCACAGGATGCTTCCTGTTTTTCTCCATCCTGAATTCCCCTCAGGGTCCCCTGTGGTGAGAGGAGTGGGGGCAGGGGTCTGCAGTAGCTGAAGGCTTTATCCTTTTAGAACTGGAATGTTGGGGAACATTCTTTGTTTACTGGAATATCAGGCAACATTCACTGTCCACAACTATCTCATAGTCCTCTCAGGTAGGGGTTACGTCCCCATTTATATAGATGAAGAAACTGAGGCCCAGCAAGGGAAGGTGACTTGTTCAAGTCCCTGTGGTTATCAGAGACCTAACTGAGGTTCTCCTGACTCTGCTTCCAGTGATCTCCCCAGAGTACCACAGCTAACAAAACAGAGAAATAAACAGGCCTATCAAAAGCATTGGGCACAGCACTGCCACTCAGGTGCATGTCTCTGTATGACCAAAACTGGATCACAGGCATCAGGGCAAGGATAGTGGACGTAGCAAAAACACCTGCCTAACCAGGCATCCACTCACGCTGAAGGGCAATCCCTCAGAGTACAGAGGGAAGTGGAGGTGGGTTTTTGACTCTGATTTCTGGAGGAAGAAATAGAGAATCTTGGAGAAGAGGAAGTTGTGGCCAATGCATTTCCAAGGGGAGAAAGAACTTTGAAATTTGCCATAATACCACACTCAGAGACAGCCTGCTACTTTTGTACTAGAAGAATGGGAGTATGATTTTTCCATGTTAAATATTCCACAACACATATTTTCAAGGCTTCACGGCAATTCATCTTATTGATGGATAATAATTAATCTAACTGATCCCCAATATTTTTATTAATTTCTAAAAGTTGAATTGCTGGCTCAAATCTTCTGTACATTTCTAAGACGGCTGACACATAATAGCTGTTTAATCAGTATGAAGCACATGCATACAAATTCTCCTTCGGAGAGGGCCTGCTGTATGAGCTCTTTTATATTTATTATTTCTTTTCATGTGCAAAGCAACTGTACAAAGTAGGTGGTGCTCCTCCCATTTTATAGATGGAGACACAAAGCCTCAGAGAGGTGAAGTGACTTGTCCAAAGTCACATGGTTGGCGAAGCTGGGAAAACAACCAAAGTCAACGAGATGGTGAAATAGTTGTAAATAATTTTCATGAATATGGAGTGGAAAGTGAAGAAAGCCCCCGCCCCTCCCAAAGCTGAAGCCAAAGCAAAGGCTTTGAAGGCCAAGATAGCAGTACTGAAAGGCTTACACAGCCACAAAAAAAAAAAAAAAAAAAAAAAGAAAGAAAGAAAGAAAGAAAAGAAAATCCGGAAGTCACCCACATTCCAACAGCCCAAAACACTGCGGCTCAGAAGGCAGCTCAAATATCCTCAGAAGAGCTCCCGTAGGAGAAATAAGCATGATCACTATGCCATCAAGTTCCCCCTGACCACGGAGTCTGACATGAAGATAGAAGACAACACATTTGTATTCATTGTGGATGTCAAGGCCAACAAACACGAGAACAAACAGTCTGTGAAAAAGCTCTATGACTCTGACGTGGCTAAGGTCAACACCCTGATCAGGCCTGATGGAGAGAAGGCATATGTACGACTAGATCCTGACTGTCATGCTTTGGATGTTGCCAACAAAACTGGAATCATCTACACTGAGTCCAGCTGGCTAATTCTAAATATAAAGTTTCTCACTATAAAAAAAAAAAAGTTGTGACTACGGAAGGGTCTAGGTACGTTTCTTGAAGGAAGTAAACCGTGAGCTGCGCCTTATGGGGTGGACAGAATGACAGCAGGAGTAAAGGTCAGGGAAGGCCGTCTGGCAAAGTCCAGAGCCTGAGTAAAGGCCATCAAGAGATTTCTTAAAGCTCGAGATTTGTAGGTCAAAGGGATTAGCAGGAAAGAAGTGAATCCTAGGGTGAAGGCGGCCACGGGGAGAGTTATGGTTAGAAGCTGAGTTCCGCCCAGGTCCTGGGGACGCTGCACTGCGGGCTCGAGGCCCCGCCCTAGTCCAGCCCCTCCTCGGTCAGATGCAATCAGAGTCGTCCCGCCTCCAGCCAACTCTGGCCCCGCCCCTCCCTTCCTGGTTCTATTCCCTCACTTAGGCCCCGCCTCCGTCTCCTTTGGAACAATCCAACCGATCCTGTTGGACTCTGCCCCGCCCTATGCCTCGTCCCTTCTCAGCCTGGTGCAATCAGAATTCTCCTCCTAGTAGGCTCGGGCTCCGCCCTTGTCCCATCCGGGCCCGCCCCCTTCCGCCGAGATCACGCCCTGACCACGCCCCTTCTTCCTTTGGCGCTATCAGGCCGGCTTGCGGACCCCGCCCTTCTCAGGCCCCGCCCCGTCTAGCTTCCTCCAGACGCCGCTCCAAGAGGCTGCATCCTTCAACTCAGCTGAGCGCGCGGAGCTGCAGCCATGGCGGTCACCGCTGAGGGCGCCCGCAGGAAGGAGCGCGTCCTCTGCCTGTTTGACGTGGACGGGACCCTCACTCCAGCTCGCCAGGTAGGGCTCCGACGTTCAGAAGCTCCCGTCAGGAGTGTCACGCGGACACCCGGAGACCGAATGTAGTTCCTGCAGCGGCGTGACTCGTAATCCCCCGGGACCGAGTGTGGACTGCCGCAATACCCGGCCTCTGACACCCCGGGGCCGCCTGCTGGGAGTGATGAAAACCTGGATTCCCACGTCACGGCCCCTGAGCGTCCGCGCCAACGTTCTGCCCGGGAGCAACAGGGCTGGGTCTGATTGTTGTGGGGAGGAGGCTGCCGGCAGGGGCCTAGCTCCTCTCCCTCCAGGCCTGGCTCCGGGACACCCCGGCCTCCCCAGCCGTGGCTCCCACCCCTGTTCAGCCCTAGGAGGACGCACCAGTAGCCCGAAGCTGGCATCTGAACCCAGGGTTCCATACTGGGCTCAGTGCACCCAAGCGTTGAAGTCACCATCAGGTGAGGGTGAGGGGCAAGAGGTTTCAGAGCCATCCCACCTGACCTTTGTAGGTCTAGGCTTGTGTCTAATTTCTCAAGCCTCTCCTCCAGTTTACCTCCCTCTCACTGGCTCTCTTCCTGGAGGGAAGGAGGGCTTATGTACATTTTTGGCTGAGTTTTGGGGCTCCGCCTACCTGGAGGTGGGAGGCCCCAGGCCTCTGGTCACCGTGAGTATATTGTGGTACAGGGAGAGTGGGAGTGCAGTTTTCCTTCTAAAAGCACCTCACTGTACTGATGGCTCCAACCTCTGCTCCACAGTTTTTCTCCCTTTGGATCTCATTCAGAATGAGCCCTCAGATCCACCCTCACCAGTTGGGTGCATGGATAAGCAGGCCTCTGTCTTGCTCTCCAGTCTGGATTCAGAAGGACCTACTAAGGGATCTCCTAGAACAGGGCTGGGTTGCAGGGCAGAGGCTGATGGGAACCCAGTCCTTAGGCTCCCCTCCTCTATGTGAGGGCCCTGGACAGGAATCAGGCCACCATGCCTTCCAGCAGCTTCCGTGGTCCTCAGGAATGGGAGGAAGAAGACAGTGGTGGGAGGGTAGCAAGGTCTAGGACCAGCCCCGACCCCTCCCTCTGATCCTTAGCTCCACTAACCCAACAGCCTAAACAAGAACAGGTTGTCAGTGCTATCCACCCACCTGGATCTGTCCTTAGGACTTTTTTTTCCTGTCCTTAGCACTTTTTAAAAGTTAATTTTTAATTACACAGGTATTCATAAACACATTCTCTCTTGTAAAGTATGAAAACATAACAGGAAAGGCTAAAGTCCTCTCTGACTAGTCAGGATCCCAGGCCTGGCACCATCCCCAAAGTTGTGAGGCTTTTTGTTTGTTTGTTTGTTTGTTTTTAATAAGTGGTATCATAATCTGTATGCCTTTCTGCAACTTGCTTTTGACAATTACCACCGTGTCTGGGGCTCTCCTATGTTGGAAGCACAGTCCTGCCTTATTCTGTGTAACCACAATATAGCATTTCAGAGCAGGTGTGTGCCATTCTCCAACTGACTAGCTTCGTATTTGTTTGCAGTTTTTTCACTGTTATAAAGCATACCCAATGAACATCCATATACACCTGGGCAATGCTGGATAACGGGGTACTTGCATTTTCAGTTTTAATAGATCTTGCCAAATTATCCTCCAAAGTGGCTGTACCAATTTACACTCTGACCAGCAACATTTGAGAGTGCCTATTTTCCCTGCATCCACTCTAGATTTTGTCATCTTTGCATATCTGAATGTTTGAAAACATGGATTGTAACTCATTGGTTTACATTTCCTCAGTGGGGGATCTTTTCAAGTGATTAGTCAGTAGTTAATCTCTTACTCATTTCCTATCTCCTTAATCCTTAACAGTGACCCCCTCCAGGTGGTTGCTACTATGATCCCCATTTTATAGATGGGACAACGAAGGCAAAGAAAGGCAAAGCCATTTGCTCAGGTTATCCTGCTTTTGAGGGACTTGAGCCAGAGTTTGAATCCAAGTGCATCTAATTTTGAGGTCTAGGTTCTAAACCTTGAACTGCCTTAGATCTAGGTGGAACATGGCTCCCAGGGTTCTGAGCACTGACTGAGGTCTTAAGTGGAGGTCCCAGACTTGCTGACAGCCAGAATTTTGTGCTTTCCTGCCCCACTGCAGAAAATCGACCCTGAGGTGGCTGCCTTCCTGCAGAAGTTGCGAAGTAGGGTGCAGATCGGTGTGGTAGGTGGCTCTGACTACTCTAAGATTGCTGAGCAGCTGGGAGAGGGGGATGAAGGTAAGAGGAGCGGGCCAGAGCCAGTTCCACAGTCCAGTTAGGATGGGGTGGAGGGAGTGGGGAGTTTGGGAGATCCTTGGAGCAATGAGCTTTCAAAGACTCAGTCCTGCTTTAGTGGGGCAAAGGAAGTAGAGTGAACAGCCTGATATTTCCCTCAATAACTCAACAAACATTTGATGAGCATCTACTATGTGCCAGGCACTGTGCCAGGCTTTGGAGAAACAGCAGTTTATAAAGCAGACAGAATCCTGCCTTTATATTCTCAGTCCTCCCTGCTGAGTCTTGATTTCCTCATCTTTAAAATGGGCATAATCAATAACCATTTGTTGAAAATGACTATGTGTTAATTTCCTTTCATTTACTCCTCCCAACCATGCTTTAGGGTGGGCGTGGTTATCCCATTTAACAGGATTCTGAAGTCACCCAGAAGGTTTTTGGACCCAGAGCCCTTTTCTCAGCTATGTTCCCACTTTCAGCTCAGCCTAGGCAAATGCCTCCAGTTCCTCAAACCAGAAACTTCCTTGACTTTTCCCTTTTCCTCATCCCTTTATTTATTCCATTAGCAAGTCCAAAATTTCCCCACTATGTGTCCATGTCTCTGTCTCCACTGCCCTGCCGTGGTCCAGGTGATCACCTCGCACCTGACCCTGCAACAGCCTCCTGGCTGGCTCCCTGCACCTCCCCACTACCGCCCAGTCCAGCCACTTCCTGTGGCAGAGTCCAGAAATCCCCCTTGCAGCCAGTCTTGAGAACACAGTGATGGAAGTTGTAAAATAAATGGGAAGCCCTTGTACAGAGAAGCTGCGGGAGCACAGAGCAGAAATGATGTCCTCTCCTGGGAAGTCCTGGAGGGTTTCCAGAGGAAGGAGCTGGGTCCTGGAGGAAAAGTAAAGAGGGAGGGCATCCCAGGTAGAAGGAGCTGCATGAGCAAAGTCCCAGAAGTGTTACTGGCTTGTGTGCTTGTTTGGAAAAAAATAAGCTGCAGAAGACAAGGTGGCTGGAAAAGCAGGTTCAGGATAGAACAAGTGGGATTTGAATGCCAGACCAAGGAGTGTGGGTTTCCCTGCTTGGCTCTGGGTACCTGGTCTCACATTCTTTCTTTCTCCCCTGGCCCCTATGTGGCTTTGAAGTCATCGAAAAGTTTGATTATGTGTTTGCTGAGAATGGCACAGTGCAGTACAAGCACGGAAGACTACTCTCCAAGCAGGTCAGTGCCCCCCAACCCGGGCCTTAGGATACTTTTCCACAGTGGGACAGTCCTTGGGTACCTTCTGTCCTGGGTCGGGGGGGAGCAGAGAGTTGTGCCAGCCACACTCTGAGCCCTGTGTTCCTTGCTTAGACCATCCAGAACCACTTGGGGGAGGAACTCCTGCAGGACTTGATCAACTTCTGCCTCCGCTACATGGCCCTGCTCAGACTCCCCAAGAAGCGGTGAGATCCCACCCAGCCTGTGTCCCACCCCTCCTCCCAATCCTGGGCCTGAGGGGGGAAGGGGATGGGTCTCTCAGATGGGCCCTGACTTACTGGTGGGTGGTGAGGCTGGATTTGAATTCAGGGCCCTTCTCCTTCTCTCTGGCTCCCCACCCTCCCACCCACCCTCTTCACCACCAGTGGAACCTTCATCGAGTTCCGGAATGGCATGCTGAACATCTCCCCTATCGGCCGGAGCTGTACACTGGAGGAAAGAATTGAGTTCTCCGAACTGGACAAGGTGCCACCAGTTGTGCGGCCTTGGGCTCTAGGGCCTCAGTCACTCACCCTCCCTGAGCCTCTATTTTCTCATCAGTGAGATGGATTGGTTGTGGGTGGTGTTCTAATTCAACCTGTACTCTTTTGGACACCTCCCATTTGCCATGGTTGTAGGCACTTCTGCATCTTTCCAGCACAGCTGGTTTCTTTCCCTCCCTTGGTGACCAGCACCACCAGCCACCTACTTACCTAGGCCAACACCTAGGGCATCATTTCTTCCTTCCCGCCCCATCAGGTCCAACAGTAATTCCCAGTGCTTCAGCCTCCAGAGTTGGTCTCAAACCTCTTCACCCCCACCCCCTCCATAAAACCCCGCCAGCCTGTTCTCCAGCAAGGCCACTGAAAATCTTGTGAAGCACATCTGCCCCCATCCACTCCCTGCTTACAATCTTTCCATGGGTCTCCTTGCCAACTGGACAGTGTCCCGGCCCCCTCCCGTGATGCCCTGAGGGCTCTGCCTGGCTCAGGCTCACCTCTCCAGCCTTCTCCCTGTGCATCTGTTCTTGGAACACACCAGGGTCCCTGTCGCCTTTGGCTATGCTGCCCCTGCTAAACCTTGACATGCATGTGGCTTGTCATCCCCAGCACGCACCCCCTCCCTTTCAGGGATGGAGTCAGTCCGTCGAGCCTTTTCACGCCATCCGGTCTGAATGTTACACATAACACTGCACCCCCTTATGCCTCCTGCTCTCCTCCTCTGTTTTATTTCTTCGCAAGCAGTTGTCACCATCCTCTAATACACTGTGTCACCTACTTGTAAAATCTTGGCTAGTTCCTGTCTCCCCCACCAGAGCTGTAAGCTTCTTAAGGGCTGAGTTTTCTGCAGCTGCTCACTGCTGATCCCCTGTGCTGATCCCCTGACACAAGAAATACTTATGGAATGAGTGAAATAGATGGTGTTATCCCCATTTGATGAATGAGGAAACTGAGGCTCAGAGAGGGGAAGTGACTTGCCCTAGGTCACATAGGGAGTAATTGCAGATTTGAACTTGGGTCTCCCCCTGCTGCCTTGTCCCAAGGGTTAGGTGGGACTTGCTGTGATGATCTGTTCCCATTCTCACCCTGTGCCTGAGGTGTAGGGTAGGCAATGCACACAAACCTGGAGACTTTCCTTGTTGGAGTGTTTAAGATTGACCATTGGCCAAGACCCCCTTCCACACACATATTGAGAGGGCGCCCTTTCCCAGGCCACCTAGGTTTCCAGTCCCAGCTCCACCTCCTACATGCCCAGTAACCTGGAAAAGTGGTTTCACTACTGTGTGCCTCTGTTTTCTCATCTGTAAAGTGGGGGTAATCACAGTTCTATCTCATGGGCTGCAATGAGGGCGGGGCGAGTTGGAGGTCTGGCACATGCTGGCTGTACTCACAGCAGCCAGGGTCTTGTCTTGTCTTTTTGGCTCTCATTTGCTCCCTTCTGATATTAGAGAAGCTCAGGAGTGTCCTGACCTCCTGTGTTCCCTGCATCAGCCCAGATTCCATATAAATGCTTTATTCTCCTTCAGCCCCTCAGGCCCTGAGGACAAGTAGTCCCCTTTTCCAGATGAGGACACTGAGGCCAAAGGGTAAGTGGCCAGCTCGAGGTCACAGTGCTGGTCTCTGCTGAGGCTGGACATGGCATGTGGGACTCTCCAGTGACCAGCCTGGTTCTATGGAGACAAGAGGTGCAGCCATCTCGGGCCATGTGGGAACATTTATTCAGAGCTCAGGACACCCTTAGCTCTAACCCTGGGCCCACAGATTGGCCTCTGGTAGGGACTCTGGCCTCCCTGGGAGCCCACCTTCCTGCTGGGAAGACAAGGCCCAGGCTGCCAGGAAGGGTCACATCCCTCATCCTTGCTTTTCATGAATGTCAAGCAGAGTTTATTCATCACTTTTCCATCCTTTAGCCCAGGAGAGAGGCTCAGAGAAGTCAGGCGAATTGCCTAGTCACACAGCCAGGAAGCACAGCAGTCAAGCCTGGAACCCAGGCAGCCTGCCTTTATCTCTCATGCACTCCCTGGACCACTTTTCCAGGCTCCAAACTGCTGGCCACTGCCTGCCTCTCCTCCTATTCTAGTCCTTCCCATCACTGACCGATTAAAGCACAGGGCTAGGCAATTGGTCCACTTCTGGGGCACTGGCCCCCATCATTGCAGCAGCCAAGAGGGCTGCCCCTCCAGGCTTGGCATGGCTGTTCCCCTCTGTGGTCCCAGCAGGGCCAGGCTGGAGATCCTCAGGTCAGTGAGTGAGTGTCCCTTTATTCTGTGTTTGTAGATACATTCAACCCTCCTCCACTCCAAGGCTCCCTTCAGAGTACCCCGCCCATACCACACTGGCAGGATCTGGCACTGTATTCAGTTACAAACCTTCTGGATTCAGGCTCTGGCTCTGCCACTGAGGCTGGGTGACCTTGAACAAGGCATAACCCCTCTCCAGGCCTCAATTTCCTCATCTGTAAAGTTGGGGGGTCATGATAATCCACCTGGAATTCTCAGGGAGCTCACATGAATTTTGTGCCCAGCCCAGGGCCTGGTACACAGCCCTCTGAACCCCAGTTTGCTCCCTCCCCTCCTACAGAAGGAGAAGATCCGGGAGAAGTTTGTGGAAGCCTTGAAAACAGAGTTTGCTGGCAAAGGTCTAAGGTTCTCCCGAGGTATGTATACCCTGCGCAGGGCCTGAGGTCTGGCACAGGAGCACACCTAGGGCCTCACTCCTGAGTCTTTAGAAACCCCTCCTGGCCCCCTAGGCTTCCCCACCCAGTGACTCAGGTCAAAAACCAAAGCCTTTCCCACTGCCACATGACCCTACGGTCCATTCCCCACAGTGGCCAGAGGGATCCTTATGGAAAAACAGACCCTGTCATACCCCTGCTTTGAGCCCTTCAGAAGCACCTCCTCACCCTTAATGAAACCCTCTCCCTGCACCCCCGTTTCCGTGTGCCCTTGCCCCAGCCCTTTCCCAGCTTTCTCTGTCACTGGGACACTCCATACCCTTCCCAGCCTTGGAGACTGTGCTTGCTCCCCAGCAATTGCTGCTCTGGCTCAGGTCTCAGCTCAGTGTCACCTCGGAGAGGTCTCCCCGAACACACTGGCTGGGGAGTTTCCTTGCCCCGTTGACTTCCATGCTCTGAGGTGGTCTGGTCCTTACCACCCTTTCTCCCACCTGGATTGAAACCCCATGGGGATCCTGAGTCTATCCACGCCCTCTGCCTGGTGCTCAGTAGACACTCAGGGGTTGCTGAATGAATGAACAAACAGAGGGTGCCTTCAGCTCCCTGTGAGCTGCCCCTGTGCTAGCCTCATCTACCACCCCAACTTCCACCCCGCAGGTGGCATGATCAGCTTTGACATCTTCCCTGAGGGCTGGGACAAGCGCTACTGCCTGGACAGCCTGGACCAGGACAGCTTCGACACCATCCACTTCTTTGGGAATGAGACCAGCCCCGTGAGTGTGGCTCAGGCTCAGTCCGAGTCCCCCTCATCCCAAATCACCCCCAGATCAAGGCCAGGACACAGGGTGACAGAACAGACCTCCTGGGAAACTCCTAGAGAACAACCAGTACTCACCAGCCCCATTACAAAGATTGGAAGGCTGGGGCCCAGAGCTGGCTGGACACTTGCCCCATGTAACACAGCAAGTCAGGGCAGATCTGGTGAAGGCCCAGAAGATGGGCTTCCTGGCAGTTCTGAGGGGGCAGGAGGAGGGTCAGCCCTGTAGGAGCCAGTGTGGGGAAGGGACTCCATGCCAGGGTGGGTGTTGGGGCATAACCATGGGAGCCTCCACCAGGCACCACATATGTCTATATGGCTTCTCTGCCCTTCCTCTGTATGCAGGGTGGGAACGACTTTGAGATCTACACCGACCCCCGGACCGTTGGCCACAGTGTGGTGTCCCCACAGGACACAGTGCAGCGATGCCGTGAGATCTTTTTTCCAGAGACAGCCCACGAGGCATGACCAGGGACCACACCTGCCCCTTGGGACTTTCAGAAAGCTCCGCCCAGGCCTGAAGAGAGCCCCGGCCCTAGTGTTGAGTAGGGTGGTAGGCCTCTCCTCTGGCCCAGGATGCCTGCCTCATGTTACCTGCTGAAGGCCCACCTCAGTGGGCCCAGGATCTGTGGACAGCTGTCCCCCGCCGGTCAGCACTGATGGGACTGGCTCCCACCCTCCACCCCTGGCCCTGGATACAGCTGCTGCTCGTTCTTCTGAACAGAACAGGTTTCTGTCTATGCAGGAGGCGTGTACGAGCGTTGGTACGAGACAGAGCCCACCCTGCCTGCCCTGGATGGGGGCAGAGCACTGGGAAGGTGCATATTTTCAAGAACTTTATCTCTCAGATATTAAAGTTCCCATGACAAGGTACGGGGTCACTTCTGTCTGGGTGGCTAACTGGCCCTCGTCACAAGTGCTATTCCTGCCCCCGCTTTGCAGATGAGGAAGCAGGCACAGATGGCAGGGCCTTACCCCAGTCACACAGGGAGTCTTTGATACAGCCGAGGAGGGTGGGCCATTGAAGCCCCAAACAAGGGCTGTTTGGGGTGTCCTCCCAAGCCCCTTCCCCTCGGACCCAGACAGACAGAGGCATCTCTGGCTAGGCTGAGTCACAGTTGAGGGTTTATTGCCAGTGTTAGGAAGGTTGGGGGAGTCCAGGTGGCTGGGGGGTCCTGGACAAGGTCTGACAGGACACCGTGGGGCCATGAGTGGGGCAGCCCCAGGGCTGGTGCTCCCTGGCTGTGCCTAAGAAGGGGGCCTACTCTTGGGGTGGGTGTCTTGGGGGCTTCTAGGAGTTAACCGGCACCAATAAACCAGCCAAGGAAGCCAGGGAGCTACGTTTCTCAGAGCAAAGGCGTCAGGCCTTGCTGGAGTAGCCCAAGCTCAGGGTGGGATGTCAGCTAGGCTGGGCCATTCTGAGTTTAGGGGGCGGGCCAGCACATCTTAGCAGCTCTAGTTTCCCACCTCTGTGGTGGGGACAGGGAAGAGCTGCACATACCCAAGCTGGTCTCCACCCTGGGGCCTTGGGGCACCTACATACAGGGCCAAGGACCCTCCTAGACAGTCACTGACACCCCCCCCCCTTCCTGGGCATTTGAGTCCCCATTTCACTCAGACTGGGTCTCAAAAGGGTCACTCCCTGGCAGGCCCTCTCTTGAACCCCATTTCTGCCCCCATCAGGTGATGTGTTCTCTGGAAGGAAGTCGGGTGGAAGGTAGGGGGAGGCAGAGCCCCTCCTTCTTGTCCTCCCAGGCCAGGCCAACCCCCTACCCAAGACTGAATGCACACAAACACACGTCCTGGCCCACAGGACTCCAGGTGAGAGGAACACCACACGTCTTAAGGGATGGACAAGACAGGGACCACACCTCAGCCTCTGGCCTACTGGGGACCAGCAGGAGACACTGTCCCACAGTTTTCGGAAGAGGGCCCAGCAAGGGGGCTGCAAGGCTGGTGGTCTCCCAGCCTGAGGGCTGTTCTGGTGGGTGCCCCTGCCTGGCCCTGCCTGTGGGGATGTTGGTCTGTCCTTTGCTGGGTCCTCAGCAGCACGAGCAGAGCATCCGTGGGGTTTGTGAGGCAGGACAAAGAGCGTGGCTCCAACCAAACTAGGGGAGACATATCCCCACCCCTCTGCAGACTGGCGCCTCCTCAGGCAGAGTGGAGGCAGTGAGGCTCAGCGTGGCCCAGGGTAGGGGACATGGCCTCAGTTAGGGGTTCACAGAGCTTTTGCCAGGCTGAGGGGGAGGGACTGGCTGGCAAAACAGGAGCCCCCAAACTGCCTTTCCTGCTTCTCCAGTGTGCTGAGGAAGAGAAGGAAGGAAAGCAGGCTGGGCCTTGGCAGTGGGGAGGGGGCTTTCTGCCTCCAGGTTTTGCCTTCTTCCCCTGCGAGAGGCCGGGAGGCTCCCACACAGCACTCACTGGCCTGGCTTCTGAGGGGAGGGGTCCAGGCCACAGTGGGAGACCCCAGCCCAGGGTGGGAGGTGTGAGTAGCAGAAACAGAGTCTGGCCCCGGGGCCAGGCATGGGACACAGGCTAGGGGAGCAGGCTTATATGGGGCCCCGCTGCTGCCCAGACTCCCAGCCCCAGGCCTGACACAGGCCCTGGAGGCCCTGTGGCCACATGGACGGGTGTTAGGAGGGCAAGAGGGTCCTGTGCTGTGTGGCGGGGAGAGAAGGAAGGAGTGATGAGCAGAGAAGGCAGGACTGGTGGCCTCGGTACAGCTCACAACAGTCACGGGGGTGGATGGAGGCACATATTCACGGCCACAAGCACAGACAGACAGATGTGCACACCGAGACTGCCCCAGGGACTTGGTCAGCCAGTGCAGTGGGGCATGGAACCCGCTGCTGCCCATCTACCCAGAGTCGCTCCCCACCCGCCCAGCAGCTGGCACGTGAGCCGCCCAGCCTAGGAGCCCACAACCTGGCCGGACCACGTCTCGTGGGGAGTGTGTGGGGCCAGCTGGGTGAGCACCACCTCCACGGCTTGGAACTTCTGGTTCTTGGGCGGGATAGGGCACATCTTGTAGGTCACCTCGTCGCCTTCCACTGGCACGTACTCCCCCTCGATGCTGGTGAGCGGGAGAGGGGTGTCAGCCCCACAGGCCCCACTCCCAGGACGACCACTGTGGTCTGACCTGAAGGAGGCCTTGCGCTGGGCTTAGCTAGGCCAGGGAGCCTGAGCCAGCTTCCCGTCTCAGAGCCCCAGTTCTCTGATCTGTAAAATGGGAATCATAAACAGTCCTGTGCTATAAAGTGAGATGTGAAAGGGCTCAGGGAGGTCTCCGAGGCTTAAAGCCCAATGACCTCGCGAGGTCACACCTGGCATTAGGGCTGGGGGCCAGGCCTAGACCACCTCTCCTACCTTCTGGCCTACCCTCCAGGCTGAAAGATCCAGGGACTGGCCCAGCCCTCTCAGCCCCTATGATACAGAAACAGGGTCCCAGGACTCAGCCCCTGGTGCCCAGGGCTTCTGGGGTCTGAGCACTCCCTTTCCACCTGGCCCAGCCCTCCTCCACCCATGCGCCCGTAGGCTCTATGACAGGAGAAATATGCCAGGAACAGACTTTAGCCAGTGAGGGGAGAAGCCTAGGGAGGCCTTTCTTGAGGCCCTGCTGGGTCACTGCAGCAGGGGCCCAGCCAAGAACAGGGGGCTGGGGGGACTCACTCAGATACATGCACGAAGATGTCCTCGGACCCGTTCTCGGGGGTGATGAAGCCGTGGCCCTGTGAGCGTGAGAACTGCTTACAGACACCTTTGAACACGGGGCCAGCTGAGGCACGGGCTGTCCTGAAGATAAGGTAGGGGGAATGGAACTGTGGCCTGAGGAACCCCTCCCTGGACCCCCGTGGCCCTCCTGGGCCCTGCCTGCAGAGCCTGCTTCAGGACTGTGGAAAACCCTCCGCAGACCAGAAACTGCCCATTGTTAGACCAGCTCAGTCCTCTCCTCATCCCATTGGACAATAAAGAGACTAAGGCCCAGAGAGGGGAACTGGCTCTCCCGAGGTGCACAGCAGGTGGGTCTCCTGACACCCAAACAGTGCCCCTCTCTCTGCACAGCACACTCCCCTTCTGAGGTGGTTTGGGCTTACACGGATTCCTGATGTAAGGTCTCTGAGTGAAGAATGTCCAGCCTAGGCTTGAATACCTCCCACGATGGGGAGCTCACTAACTCCTGAAGTAGCAGTATCCATCCTGTTCACTCACTTGTCATTCACCCATCATTCATCTTTTATTAAGCCTCTGCTCTGTGCCTGGCCTTGGGTTGGACACAGGGCACAAACAGCACTTGCATTAAAAACTCCTCTTTGCCCAAGCCAGGTCAGTCTCCCTGTGGCTCCCACATACCCCCTCCCCAATTTGAGTCCACCCAGCGACCTACCCCAAAGGCCCAGGGCTGGTCTCTGTCCAGCCTGCCCACCCCTCTCCAGAGGTCGACCCCATGTCTCTGTTTTTGCCCAGGCTGTTTCATCCACCCGGAGCACCTGGGCAGCCCCAGTTGGAGCCCGGTCCCGGGGAAAGATCACCAGAGCCTGGGCGAGGGCAGGTACTCACGCTGAATATGTCCTGGTCCGTTTGGTGGGCAGGGGACTGGGCAGGTCCCTAGATGAGACACCGCCCCGCTCCCAGACCCTGCTGCCCTCCCGGTGGAAGGGGAAGGTGGGCCAGACAGGGGACTTGGGGGAGTGGAGCGGTGGCACGACCGGGGACGGTGTGGACTCCGAAGTCATGGCAGGGCCAGCAGGAGAGCTTGATGGGCTCCTGGGCACAGAAGCCGGTGAAAGGCGTCCTTGCGGGCAGGGCCCGGCCTGGCCCCGCTCGGCGGCCTCACCAGCTACAGGCTCCGTCTGCAAGGAGGAAAGAGAGGTATAGCTGAGTGTGGTCCAGGGTGGGCAGCTTCTGGACACGAGGCTGAAGGGCTGGGGCTGCCTGCTACTCCTTTCAGGGTGACTTCAGATCACTCACAGCCCTTGCTTGACTCAGTGTCCTCACCAAAAAGACAAAAAAGCCACACAACCTTTCTGTGGGCTGAATTGTGTTCCCCTAAAAATCATATGTTGAAGTTCTAACGCTCAGTGTGATGGTATTTGGAGATGGGACCCTTGGGAGGTAACTAGGTTTAGATGAGGTCAGGAGGGTGGGGCCCCCATGATGGGATTGGTGCCCTTAGAAGGGGAGACCCTGGAGAGCTTGCCGCCTCTCTCCCTGCCCTGTGAGGGCACAGCCAGAAGGGGCTGCCTACAACTGAACCAGACTATGCTGGCTCGTTGATCTTGGATATCTAGCCTCAGAACTGTAAGAAGTAAATGTCTGTCTTGTTTAAACCCCCATCTGTGGTATTTTGTTATGGTGGTCCAAGCTGACTAAGGCTAACTTCAAAGTCCTTCCAGCCTGAGGTTCAGTTCTTTAACTTGGAGGCCTAGGAGGTGGGATGGATTAAGTGGCCAGTGATGGTCTGGAAGACAGTTTGGCACAACTGCTAGCAGTTTCAAATCCACAGACCTGGGTTCGAATCTCAGCTTTGTCACCTGTAGTTTGGTGACCTCAAGCAAGCCACTCAACAGTTCCAACGTGGTGGTGAGAGTGTGGGCTCCGGACCCACATGGCCTGGGTTTGAATCCTGGCTCCTCTACCTACCAGCTATGTGGCCTTGGTCAACACTTATAACCTTTGACTGAGTTTCCTGCTCTGTAAAATGAGGACAGTGTTGGTTCTTATTTCACAGAGAGGTTGCTGTGAGGGTTCAGTGATTTTCCACATGCTTAGAACAGGACCAGAGCATGGTGAGCTCTTGGGAACGTTGGCAATTTTTCCCTAACCCCAGTCTCCTCCTTTCTAAAATGAGGCTGAAAGTGCTTACCATGCAAGGTTACCAAGGATTCAATGGTTTAGTGTGTCTGACAGATTCTGGCATCTCATAGATACCCAATAAATTGCTATTATCAATACAAATCAATAGAAATTCTCACATCTGCAGCTCAGTGCCTGGATGACCTTGAAAAAACTGATCCTATATTTTTCCCTGCAGAGAAAAGCGAATGTAGTTCCCCACCCCATGCACTCACCCACCTCCCCTCCCAGGGTTTGGGAAGTCTTAAACCCCAAAAGATGCCAAGCTGTTGACTGAGCCTGGGGTGGGCAGTCTGCCACAGTGGGGGCCACGCAGGATGCCTGGACCAGGAGAGCTCCAGTTCCACTGCTTATTAGCTGCTGACTTGGGTAGCATGTCCACCAGCCTCAGCTTCCTCGTCTGTAATAATGGAGCTGATAAGCCCTGCCTCACTCCCTCACAGGCTGTGTGATGCTTGGCTAAGGGGAGAATATAAGCAGCGCCCGTGGTCTGTGCTCATATAGGAGTGGTGGGGGGGTTGGCAGTTCTCCACCTCCTCACCGCCGTTCCTTCACTCCCCCACCCCTCACCCAGACGCCCTGGGGCCACAGGTGAATCCCCAAGCCAAGTCTATTTCTGGCCTCCGTCTTGCCCTCTCCCCACCCCCAGCCTGTAGTTTCCAGGGAAGGATTCGCTCCTTAGGACTCCAGAGCCCAGGGGGCCCCAAAACACTGCACAGCAGGGCTGGAAGAGCCGAGGGGTGCAACCCTCCATCATTGGAGCAGGTCCCCTGGCCCCGGCTCAAGGTCACACAGCAAGAACTTTTCTGGGTCAAGGTGATGAACTGGCTCTGCTAACCCTAGAGGTGGAGATGAAGCCTCTCTCCTCCGCTGGCCCCCAACATGCCCTCCTCCAGCCAGGAGCACTGCAGGGGGTGAGAACTGCCCCTCACGGCCCCTGACAGCCCCTTACCCTGATGTGGAGTTTTTCCCTCTGAGCCCACTCGAGGTAGGGGCTGGCAGGTTTAGCATTTTTATCCCCATTTTAGAGGAAAGAAAACTGAAACTTCAAGAGGAAAAGCAGTCACACAAAAACTTGCACATAAATGTCCACAGCAGCATTATTTATAATAGCCCCCAAATGGAAACAAGCCAAAGGTCTATCAACAGATAAATGGATGAACAAAATGTGAATATTATTCAGTCGTAAAAAGAAATGAACACTGAAACCTGCTACAGCACAGCTGAACCTTGAATCATAATGCTGAGTGAAAGAGGCCAGTCACAAAAGACCACATATTACATGATTCCATTCATGTGAAATGTCCAGAAGAGGCAAAGCCACAGAGATGGAAGGTAGATGAGTGGTTCCAGGGGTTGCGGAGGGGGAGGGAAAATGAGGAGTGACTTCTAATGAGTTCAGGGTTTCTTTTCAGGGTGGTGAAAATATCCCAAAATTGACGACAGTGATATTGCATGACTTTGTGAATATACTAACAACCAATAACTTAAACTTAAGCAGGAGAATTACCTGGCGAGGGAATTATATTTCAATAAAGCTGTTACGAAAAAGGAAGACCGGCAGCAGAGCTCCCCAAGATGACACAGCCAGGACGGCGGGGAGATGCAGGCCCTGCAGCGCACTCCTGGGTGCCCCCTGCCCCACCTGGGTGTGGGCGGCAGGTGGTGGGGACAGAAGCTCGGCCGGCCTTCCTTCCTCCAGGAAGCAGGGCAGTCCTGGCCTGCCCACTGTACAGTTTTCCCAGGCCTGTTATTGTGCTTGGTGGTGACAGCCAGTGCTGGGAGGTCATGGGGGAAGGGGAGGGAGGAAGATGGGGGAGGGGCAGAGGCAGCCCACAGTGGTTACCAGGGAGATGCAGCTGAGCAGCCCTGCTCCCCGGCCAGGCCTCCAGACCCAAGGCTGAGCGTGGATCCCAGGCCTCATGCAAAGCAAGCAAGCGGTGGGGAAGGGGAGAGAGGCACTGATTACCTAGGGTTAGGATTGAGGGCAGCTCCTCTCTTCCCCTCTCCCAAATGGACCAGGTGGCAGAGAGGAAGAGGAAGGGGACAGGATAACAGCAAGAACTGGCCTTCTCCCCTCCAGCGCCCTGTCTACACCCACCCCCAGCCTGCAGCCCCCACGGTGCCCTGAGTGCTGCTCTGGTATCTCCCCTCATCTCCCTCCTCTTCTGGAAAATGGGGATGAGCGCTTCAGTGAGGATGGAATGGGATGGAAAGTGGGAAGCACTGGGTAGGTGCTGGGTGAGAAGTTGCTCCTCCTGGACAGACGGGGCTGCTAAGTTGGGCATGGGGAAAGAGGGCGTGGATGGAAGGAGAGACCCGAGAGCCAAACCCACCCTTTCCTCTCATCTTCCTTGCTTCCCCAAGGACTGTCCTGCCCACTAGCTCCCTACCCTGCCCCTCATAGCCTCTCCTTTCATCAAATTCCTGCAACAGCCCTTTAAGGCTGGTGCTATTAGTACCCCATTTTGCAGATGAGGAAACTGAGGCTCAGAAAGGCTGTCACTCACTCAAGGCCACACAGCAATTAACATCTGAGCCAGGACTTGTACCAGGGCAGTCTGACTCTGGAGCCTTGGAGTGGGAAGTCAGGAGTCCTGGGTTCAGGCTCTGCATTGCTCCTGACTTGCTGTGTGACCTTGGACAGTCTTTCCCTCTCTGGGCCCTGCCAGAGACCTGGATTTGAAGGAGCTGCACAATGTGGGACAGCCTGGGAGACCAGGGAGAAAGGAACAAGGGGATGCAGAGGAAGCCTCTGCTTTAGACCCTTTCTCCAGAGTATTGCTGCAGAAAGGGGCACGTGAAGACAGAGCTTTCATTGTTTGAATGTTATCTACATTGCAAAGTCTTTACAGAAATTACTTTCCATTTTTAAATCTCCCTGAAAGGGTGAAATTACAATTGTTTACATTTTACAAAATAGGAAGTTGAAGTTCAGAGACGTTAAGTGATTTGCCCAAGGTCACACAGCAGGTAAATGACAGAGGTCAGATTCTTCTGAAGGCAACCAGTGCTTATAAGGATAAATTCTGTTCCTGGTTCAGCCAAGATGAGGCTGGAGTTTTCCTGAAAGAACTTTCCCTGAGAAACTAAAGGGGAAAATTAACTCCTCCAAGAGCAGAGAAACAGATGTGTTTGTAGAACATTTGTTTCAACTCAAACAGAGCTAAAGCCCAGCCCCCAAGGGATTCAGTGTGCCCATCTAGAGACATCTGCGGCCTGGAATAACACCCTTCCAAACTAGCAGTTGGAGGGTAAGAGTACAGCGCGGCACCCATGTGGCTCAGGTTGAATCCTGGCTCTACAGTGTCCTGGCTGAGAGACCCTCCCTTTCTGAGCCCCAGTTTCCCCATCTGTCAAATAAGGCTGTAGCACCCTGTCTAGGTTATGGGAGGAGACATGGAGTTTGGGTCAATGGTCCACCTGTGAGTGTTTTGGTTCTGACTCTCCCAGTCAAGCTTATCATTAATTCCCTGTGTGGACACCAAACCCCAGCAATTCTTCAGACAAAAGGACCTGATGAGGGGTGGGGCAGTAAAAACAAGACAACAGGGCTGTTCGGTGATACAGCATCATGGGGCTATGGATAGTGATTCAGCCCTGTCAGCAGATGACCTGGCATTGGGGCCCCTCCAACTATCGGCTCCTCCAGAAAGAACTGGGCAGGAGATGGCCGTCAGAGTCTTCTCTTGACCATGCAAATCTCCCTCCTTCTGGGCAGATCAGGGAAAGCAAGTTGGACCAACCACCCAGTGCTATGTGACCTCTCTGGTCCTCACTCTTCTCCTCAGCTATGCAAATCATCACTGGTCCAGATGACCAGTGAGGGTCACTCCAACTCTCCTCTGAGGTCGTCAAACACACACACACCCCTGAATGTGATTTCCAGGCACTGGGACAAAAAATAAAAGAGGAGAGAGTCCTGCCCTTAGAGGGCCCCGGTCCAGTGGGAGAAACAGACAGACGAGTAGAACACAGGGCAGTTTGTCTGGATACGGCAAGAGCATGGCCACCATCTATTGATCATGAACCACGTGCTAAGTGGTGTGCCAAGCCCTTTGCCCCATTTCCTCATTTAGTCCTCACAACAACCCCGCATGATAATCACTGTTATTACCCCCATTCTTCAGAAGAGAAAACTGAGGCCCAGAGAAGTAAAGAGGCTTGCTGGGATCATGCAGTGGGTCAGGGGCATCTCTTCTATACCCTGGAGATGTTTTTGGTGGGTTACAGAAAGGCCTGGGGCAGGAGGTGGGGAGAGAGGACTAGCAGGTCCCTGAAATCTCTCGCCTCCCCTGGAGAAGGAAGAGCAGGGCTTGGATTTCTATTTCTGGCTTTGTGCTGACTCAGACCATGACCTTGGGTGAGTCACTTGCCAACTAAGGCAAGTTCAAAAACAACTCCCTCAATAAAAACATGCCAGCCCAAGCCCCCATTGTGGGGGAGCGGAGAGAGGGAGGAATGGGCATGGTGACTCAGAAAGGGGGAGGACAGGATGACGGTGGAAGGGCTTTCTGAACTTTGGGGTCTCGTCCATGAGGGCCCGAGGAGGGAAAGGGCTCCCAGGACCACCAGACAGAAGCTGGCACTTCCCAGGACCTTCCCCCTCCCCCAGCCTCCCAGACATTCCTTAAAATACATCAGTGCAGAAGCTGATCCAGCAGCTGGAGGTGACCTAATTAAACCTGGTTCTTTCCCCTCCCACAGCGTGTGTGTGTGTTTGCGTGTGTGTGTGTGTGTGTGTGTGTGTGTGTGTGTGTGTGTGTGTGTGTGTGTTTGTGTGTGTGTGTGTGAGAGTGGGGGCTGCCCAAGCCAATACTTGAGCTTAACTGAGACCCTTTAACTCTCCTCCATGTCATGTGCCCAAGATCCTCTGGGGGCTTCTTTGGGAAGTGGGGGTAGGGATGCCCAGATGGGCACCATGAGAGCACTTATGTGACCCTAAGCAAGTCGCTTCCCACTCTGAGTCCCCCTAGAAAGGGGAATGGACCAGCCAAAGTCACGTTTAGAGTGGCTGAGCTTGAACTCAGATCAGTGTGACCCCATAGCCCCTGAGCTTTCCATGTGATACACCACTCATCCTGGTGACCATCATTTCACTGGCTTTGGGGCACAGCTTTCTGCATCCCGACTGCTTTTTGCCTCCCATCTTAACACTCTTCAAGGACAAAAATCCAAATTGCCCCAAGCCCTCTTCCCACCAGGCTCTGGGTCCTGGCCCTGCTGGTTGTGACCAGCTCAGCCAAGCCCTGAGCGCCCTCTGCTGGTGCCACTCTTGGGGGACTTGCCTCCAGACAAGCCTGTGGGTGTCCCCTCCCAGCCAGCTGTGTGGGACCCCCCAGTGCCCCCCAGTGCCCTCCATGGCCAGTGGGCTTCTGTGAACACTACCCGCCCATCTATCTCCAAGCCTGGGAGAAACCTCTATGGCCAAGATTGTCCTCTGGCCTCTTCAAGGCCCCTGTGTGCTGGTTCCTGCTCACACCTGTCTTTTTTTTTGAAGAAGGGTCAGACAGATCCAGAGGGGCGGGGTAGATATGGGAAAAAGGTGTTTCTGGAAAAGATTTCAAGGGAATGGCGGGGGGAGATGGGGTGGTGGGGGGAGGTTGGGAGGAGGAAACATTCAGAATTTGAAGGACCCAGAGGCCCCTGGATGGAGTCAGTTTTGGGAAACTGGCTCCCCATCACCAGGGGGCTAGAGACAGGCCCTTCCCAGGCTGAGGCCTCCACTGGAGCACATCCAGGCGGGCATGGTGCCAGGTTCTCAGAGAGATTGCCCACCCCCCACCCGGGTACATGTCCTCCTCCCCTCCCCCAGCCCCAGCGGATGCAGCAGTTCACACTGTATTTATTATTGTTCTCGCTCTGCGTCCCTCTCCCCTCTCCCTGGGAAGAGCCTGCAGGCTGGCAGCTTGGCAGGAACCTGCTGTCTCCCTTGTGGGTGCCAGCATCTCCCCTCATCTCCCCCTGGTCTCCTTGAGGGTCAGGCCCTCAGGGACTTGGCCCTAGCCAAAGCTGCCCCAGTCCCGCACCCCATGGCAGGGGGCCCAACAGCCCCTGTCTTATCACCCCTGCCCTCCAGGGGCTGCACCCTGGCCCGGGTGGAGGTCATAGCCAGACCAGCAGGCAAGGGAGAGGAGTGGCCTCGGGAGAAGCAAGAGCTCAGGGTCTGGGTGGCTCCAAGGCGAAGGGGAAAATAACATGGAGCCACCCCTCCAAGCCAATTACCACAATTATCCCCATCACACCGGGGAAGAAATAGTCAGGATGAGACAGCTGCTTCGGGTCCAACTGTCTGCCTGCCCTAGATGGTCCCTCCCCAGCCCCAGCACCAGCCCTGAATGCCAGGCGGAAAGACTTCTTTTGCTCCCTGCTACACTCGCCTTTCAGCGTCTGGTAGGAGCACAATTATTTCTCCAGTCATTTCTCTCCCCTTGGTTCCCAGACAGGAGGCTGCGGCTTGGCAGGTGTCTGCTGCCTCTTGAGCCAGACACAAGTCCCAGACACACACACTCAGACACACACACAGACACTCTCGCACAAGGAGTCGCAGAGCCTCCGCTTCCCTTGGGGGCCAGGAGAGGGGGGCAAGGAGGGTGGGATGGCCAGGTGGGTGCATCTAAATATCCCCCTGCCTCTCCTGTAAGCTGAACTGGGCTGGGCCAGCCCTAGGGGAGGTGCCCACCTTCCCAGTGCCCCCACGTTGCACTTCCCTCCTTCGCCCCCTCCAAAGCCAGTTTCCAGAGCCGCTGTGCCCTTGGCCCCCATTACCTAGCCCCTTACCTCTCCCTGGCGGTTGAGGTCCGGCGCTGCCTCGCAGCTGGTTCAGCACTCTGCTTCTCACTGGCACTTGGAGCGATAAGCAGGGGATGGGCTGTGTGTGTGACTCTGTGTGTGTGTGTGTGTGTGTGAGAGAGAGCATGCGGCAGGCACCTCAGGCCCCTCACTCACTCACACACGCCTTCCTCCTGACGTCAGGAAAAGCAGGAGGGAGGGACTGGGATGGGAATTTGTACTCCCTGCTTAAAGGGACACAGGGCCCTGGCTCCTCTGGCCCAGACACCACCTTCTGAGTCAGGCACAAGCAGTGTGAGAGAGTTAGCTGCGTCTCTCGGGGCCCTAAAGCTTCTTTTTCTGAAAAGTGGCTTTTATTGCCAGGCCAGGGTGTAATTTGCCTGCCAGGTGGGAGTAGCTCCTGAGGAATGCAGGGGAGGAAGCGCTGGGGACGGCCTGCATTCCTGGCAATTAGAGAGCAAGTGGTGGTGAGTGTGTGCGTGTGTGCGTGTGTGCGTGTGTGTGTGCGTGTGTGTGTGTGTGTGTGTGTGTGTGTGTTTAGCCACGCATGCGTGCTGGGGGCCTGCGGGGTGGGGGGTGAGTCTGGGGGAAGGGAGGCCACAGCAGGGTCCCAGGGACTCTCAGACCTTCCTCTCCCCTCTGTATGCTCAGAGTGTCCCCTGTCCTTCATCAGTCTGTCCCTCACTTGGCTCTGAGATCCTTGCGAGTGGACGAATGTGGGCAAGTCACAGAAACTCTTCTCTTTCTCTGTCTGGCCCGCAGTAGGCGCTTGAGATATTTCTACAGAATCGAAGAGGACCCTAAGGGAGCAAAATGTTGCTTCACACACATACACACCACAGCCTGGGAGGCTCTCCAGGCTGGAGGGCTGCCCCTCCTGGGGAGAGCCCTGCTTTCCACATCAGAGAAGTCCTGGGTGTGAATCTCAGCCCTGGCCCTTCCAAGCTGTTTGAACTTGGACAAGTCTCTTAATGACTCCGGTCCTCCACAACCTTCCCTAAAGTAGGGAAGGAGGCCGTTTCTGAGAGGGCTGTCACAGGCTCCTGTATAGAAGCCCCGGCCTGGCTGGAGGAGGCCCCCACAAATGGGTTCCTCTTCCCTCTTCTGTCCCTTTTTCTCAGCCTCAGCTTGGAAAGAAGAAAGTCTGTCCCTGATGTATCTTTAGTATCTTTAGTACTACTGAGGCAGGCTGGCATTTTTGAAAGAAGCCTTATTAAAATAAAAAGAAGGGGGGAGTTTTAAGGGAATGAATCAAGAAAAATACAAATAACTAATAAAAATAGCTAGTAAGAGGCATTGAGGGCGTCCCACCTGTCAGGCAATCTGCTTTGCCCTCATTTCAAGCTCACGACAATCCAATAGTCTATCATCAATATCCTGACATTGCTGGTGAGCAAAGAGAGGCTCGGACAGAAGGAGTGACTTACCTGGTTAGAGGGGCAGTTGAACTGGGCTCTCCAACGCCACAAGTCCCTGCCCTTGCAGAACCTTGCAGAACAAACAGGCTCAGACAGTCCAGGTTTCTGATTCTACAAGGGAGGCGGTTATACTGTTAGCTGTTGCTACCTGAGGCCCGCAGTTCTGATTCTATTCCGCTTGGTCTGAGGTCCCTGCCCAGAGGACCCCCTGCACTCCTCTTTACATCTGCCTCTTTGTTTTCACCTTCATCTCTTCCAAAGATAATAATAGTTTTCAAAGTGCTCTGACAGGCATTATCCCACCTGCTTCTTATAACAACTCGGTGAGGTTTACCTGGATGAAGAACCAGGCTTGAGGGATGGTGGGTGTCCCCCAGTCACTTGGCTCAGAAGAGACAGAAAGATGCGCCAGTGGCCTGAGCCCCGGGCTCTGGACCCATGGTTTTCACACTCACCCACTTGTCCTTCTGGAGGAGGCCTGCGGCCAGGGTAGACACCTGCAATTTCCCCTGCGCACCACCACTGTGCCTTCTGTGGGGAACTGCCTGCCTGCTTTCCCCTGGGGAGTCCCCTCTCCCATCTCTTTGTCCACAGGACCCCTGGCCCAGGCCCGGCCAGTCAGAACCAGAGTTGGGACTGGGGCTGAAGTTCCAAGGCTTCTGAGTTGGTAGGGCTTTGGCCTTGGGCTGCGGGTGCCTGGGCAGTGGATTACAAACAGATAGGGCCGCAGGGGGGCGTGGCCAGGGAGGACCTCTCTCAGGTGATGATGATGAGAAGGACGAGAAGTCACAAGAAGGAGCCAGCTTTACCAGAATCTAGAATGAAGACGTTGTGGGAAGAGGGTACAGTTTGTCAGAAGGCCCTCAGGTGGGTATGAGCTTGAGGGGCACCAGAGGAATGCGAAGGAGGCTGGTGTGGCTGGAGAGGGTGAGGTAGGATATGAGAATGGAGGCGGGGAGGCAGGGCCTCAAAGGCCAGTTCTGAGGAGGCTGGGACGTGGTCCACTGTGGACGAGGCCAAGGCAAGGGCCAAGGTCCTAGGTCCTGACCCCTCCCTTCGCATCCAGCCCCCTTCTCCGAGGCCCCTCCCCACCGGCTGGCGAACATGTGCCGGGGCTGCCAGGCAGCCAGGGAGCCCTGAATGAAGGAGGCTGGGCTGAGGTTTGAAGGAGTGTTATGATTATTCTCCACAAAGATGAGAGGGCACAGCTGTTCATTCAGGAAATGAGCAGCCTGTGGCACCACCCACCCACCCACCAGCAGCTGAGTAACAAAGAAATCATCTGCTGGAAACTAGGGGCTCCGCCGTGGAGGCTATTTTTGTGAAAACTGAGAATTCAAAACTCATCTCCTCTTAAGCCTCCCTCGCCTTGGAGAAGCTGACAAGGTGAGTCAGGGCCGAGGAGCCCCTTAGTCTTATTAATTCCAACCAAATTATAATTCCCGCTTTGTTACTGACGGTCAGCCCACCAGTGGGGGCCAGTCCTGGGTTAATGCAGCCTTGAAGCCACATAATCCTTTAAGGTGTATACATCCCTAAATTGTTGGTGCCACTTGACAGATGCTGAAATTTAGGCACCGAGAGGTTAAGAAATTTACCCAGCATCACACAGCTGGTGGAGCTGGATTAAAACGCGGGCGTTCTGGCTTCATTACACTCCTGTTCTTTCTGCTACACCACGTTGCCTCTGAGGTGTCTTCAGTTCCCAGAATGCCTGTCTCCTCCGCTGTGGGACTCATCTCCAGCCTATACTAATGACTTTTCCCGGGAAATCAGAGTGGTCCTTCCCTCCTCTCTGGCTCTCTCCCAGTCATTTTCTCTAATTCGATGACTGTTCCTCTGCCAGAGAAGATTTTTTCTGCAGCTCCGACCACATCATTTGTTCATTCACTCATACATTCGACAAATATTTACCGACTCCTTTCTACGTGCCAGGTGGCCCAGGCTGGAAGACTGCAGTGGACAAGGCAGGTACATGCCTCGAGTTTACGAAGCTCATGTCTTGGCTAGGAAGAGACGTAGTACAAAGTGCACAAACACATCGATGTGTAATCACAAACTCAGAAGACAACAAACAAGCAGAGTAAGATGAAGACTGGGAGGGCCAAGTCCACCTTCTGAGACAGAGGCTCTGAAACGGGGCCCTGTAAGCTGACTCCAAGGGGTGAGAAGGAGCCAGCCTTGTAAAAAGCAGGGAAGAGTGTTTTCCAAAGAGAGAACAGCGTGGGTGAACTCCCAGAGGCAGGAAAGAAGCTTGAGGTCACTGATGTGGCTGGCAGAGAACCAAAGGGCAGAGGCCACATCATGTAGGGTTTGGGGGGCCTGGCAAGAGGCTGGCCCCTTATCTGAAATGAGATGGTGTCTGTCGCTGGCAGCCTCGTAGCCTTGTCCAGGGCAATGGTCAGGGCAGGCAGGTGGATGGGAGGATGGCGGGGGGGCTCTCCTGACCTTGCCCTGGGCCTGGGGCCTGTCCTGGGGCCTGTCCTGGGGCCTGTGGGTGAGGGCCTCATGAAGTAGCTGCCTGGATCTCCTCAAGTCACCGGGAGGAGCTCTCTGTGATGAGGTGAGGGGGTCCTTGGCCCACAGCCAGCCTCCCCTGAACCCTTCCCTTGGGCCTACGTCTAGGATTAGGATTAGTTTAGGTTTAGGAGGAGCCAGGCCTCCATCAGCCATCTGTTCACAGACACACACTCCTGAACACCCTGGGCCTTGGGCCTCCAGCGTTCTCAACACTGAGTGCTCCCCTCCATCCCTGAGCAAGGCTGTCTCCGACCGCCCTGGCCGGAGGGGCCACCCCACTCACTCACTGTCACATTACACATGGACCCTTTCACAACAGCAGTGCCTGAAATGATCTCCTGCATCTGTGTGTTTCCCGTTTCCGGTTGGTCCCTCTCCCTGGAGCACAAGCCCCCAAGAGCAGGGCCTCCCTCATGCACGGTAGCCCTAACAAATAGCTGTTGACTTTCCATACTTTGCTTTTAGCTCAAACTAGAACAGAGAGCAACGTCCTGGGATGTTTTGTTTAGGTCTCTTCTGGAATCACCGTTCCCAGTGGACTTCAGCTGTGCCTTTGCCTCCACGGAGGGTGTTTTAAAAGTACACAAGTGAGAGTTGTTCTGGGCCTTTCCGGGCACTGTCAAGGGCATCACTCTGCTCCTCAGAGCCTCCATACCTTAAGAATCTGGAGAAAGTCCACTGAGGGCTCAGAATCCAGAAAATCTGGACACCTGGTTCGTTTCCATATTGTAACTGAAATGTTTTTCTGTTTGCTTTGCCTGCTAGAAAGCTTGGAGCCAAATTCTTCCTCAACCAACAGCGAGTTTATAGGACCATTCGTATTTTAGGGCTAATCTTCTAATCTTCTCTTTTCATCCTTTAATTTAATCGTCCAACAAATATTTGTCCTGGGCTTATTGTGTGCCTGGTGCTTTTCTAGGTACCGGGGAATCAACAGTGAACAAAACAGACAAAATCCCTGTCTTCATGGCACTTACAGTCAAGAGGCAGAGAGGCAGCAGACAACCTAATAAATAACCGTGTCATATGTTGGGAGACGATAAATGCTGTAGAAGATCGTTAAGCAGAGAGGTGAGGTAGAGGGTGGGCGGTGGTGTTGGGTGGTTTGCAGTTTAAAATGGGGGGCGCTGTCCAACAACAGATGAATGGATAAATAAAATGTATAAATATACAGTGGAACACTACTTAGCCATAAAAGGAATGAAATAATATCATTTGCAGCAACATGGCTACACCTAGATATTATCATACCAAGTGAAGTAAGTCACTCAGAGAAAGACAAACATCATGTGATATCACTTATATGTGGAATCTAAAAAATGATACAAGTGAACTTATTTACAAAACAGAAACAGACTCACAGACATAGAAAACATACGGACGGTTACCGGGGAGTGGTGGAGGAGGTGGGAGGGAGGGACAAATTGGGAGTTTGGGATTGGCTGATACAAACTACTATGTACAGAATAGATAAACAAAAAGGTCCCACTGTGTAGCACAGGGAACTATATTCAGTGGCTTGTAGTCACCTGTAATGAAAAAGAATATGAAAAAGAATATATGTGTATGTATAACTGAATCATTATGCTGTACACCAGAAACTAATACAACATTGTAAACCAAAAAATCAAAAAATATTAAAGTAAATAAATAAATAAATAATAAATAAAGGGAGGGGAGTGGAGTCAGGGAAAGCGTCACCGAGGTGACATTAGAGCAAGAGCCTGGAGGAGGTGAGGGATGAAGACATGAGGGTGGTGAGAGGAAGAATGTTCCAGGGAGAGGAGAGAGCACCAGGCCGAGGCCGTGAGTGGGGAGTATGCCCAGGGTGTCAGAATCAGTCACCAGGCAGAGGACTGGGGCGTGTGGTCCAAGGGGTAATGGGATGCTCTGCTCCCCCAGGGCTCCGAAGGCGTCCTGAGGACTGGCTCTTCCCCCGGGTAAGATGGAGCATTGCTGAGTCAAGAGAGGAGATTGAGAATTCCTGAGTCACACTTTAACAGTGTCTCTCTGGCTTCTGTGTTGAGTATAGACAGTGGAGCGTGAGGGCAGGAATGTGGAAACCAGGGTAGAGGCTGCAGCAAAGGCCCAGGAGAGGGGTAAGGGTGGCTGGGATGCCAGAGTTGCAGTGGAGGTGATGGGAGAGGTTTGGATTCTGGATGCATTTGGAGGTAGAAAAAAACAAGATTTGTCCGGGGTCCATGGAGGGTGTAAGACACAAAGAGGGTCAAGTATAATTCTCAGGTTGTAGCCTGAGCAATTGGAAGAATGAAGTCCTTTTCCAAGACGGGAAGACTGTAATAGGAGCAGCTTTGAGGGGGAGGGACGACCAGGAGTTCCATTTTGGTCCAGGTTAAGCTTGAGTTGCCAAATGGAGATGTGGAGCAGGCAGGTGGACTAGGGGAGAGGGACACGTGGGAGCCGTCAACTGTGAATGATGCTTTGAGCCCTGCGGCCACAGAGGTCCCCAGGCGGAGTGTAGACTGAGCAGCTGAGCCCTGAGGCCTGCCAACATTTAGAGGTGGGGAGAGGAGCCTGGGAGGTGGGAGGAGAACCTGGGTAAGCCTGGGCTCCTGGAAGCCACATAGAGTGTGTGAAGGAGGAGGGAGTGACCAGCTGGGATAAATGCTGCTCTTAAGGACTGAGAATTACCATTAGCAATGCGGATGCCATTGGTGACCTTCAGGGAGCAGCTGGGGTTGAGAGGTAGGGCCCAAAACCTGCCCGGAGCAGGAAGAAGAGGACAAGAAGGGAGGATTTGGAAACAGTGAGTGCAGACGACTCCTTCTAGAGGTTTTGCTGGTAAAGAGAGCAGAAAATGGGGCAGTAGCTGGAGGCAAAGGGGGCCGAGAAAGTTTTTTTTTTAATAAGATGTGAAAAAATCTTAATTGCTTTTTTAATTTAAATTTTAGTCAGTTTTGAATTTGAATAGGTGCTATGTTCCCATGATCCCAAGCATCAAAGATTCTGAAGGACATTTGGAAAAAAAATTTCCTTTACCCCTGTCTCTCTCCCACAGCCCTCAGGCATTCAGTTCCTTGCCCTGGAGACAGCCAATGTAATTAGTCCCTGGAGTACCCTCCCAGAGGGCACGTGAACACACACACACACACACACACACACACACACACACACACACACACACACACATACATTTTCCTCCTTTTTACATGAATAGTAACATCCCACACACACTGCTCTGGGCCTTGCCATTTTTATACTTAACAATATATTCTGAATATCATTCTTTATCAATACGCAGAGAGCATTCTCATTCTTTTTTTCTGGTTTCCTATTATTTTACTCTACAATACACCATGTGTATTTTTCTATCCAGTCCTCCCCTGATGGACAATCACTGAAGCTCGGTTCTATTATTATCTGCATTTTACAGAGAGGCAACAAGATGCTGAGAAGTTCACGGGCTGCGCCACGGTAGCTGCGGCGTGGGAACTCCATGCCCTTAACCACCCACTGGACTCGCCTCTTCCTGGATTAGTTTCCAACCTGATTTCTTCCTCACTCCTACACTCGTAGCAATTATTTTGCTATCCTTTTGTTCATTCAAATAATACATATTTACAAGCCCTGACCTTGCACCAGGCACAGGGCTAGGCCCCAAGGATGCGGAGGGACAGGGCAGAGAAGTCCTCTGCCGTCGGGGAGCTTGCAGACTGAGTCTTTGTGTGTTTTTTGTAAGCCACCTCAAAGTTTCCAGGGAACGGCGCAGAGAATTAATAAAGAAGCCTGGTCCCTGTTTTTACTAATGAGGAAACCAATCGTGCCAACAAATCACTGTTGCAATCCTGTTAAGCTGAATACCATAAAAGAAGCCTGGGAACCCAAAACATTGAACTCTGCAATGCTGGCCTCATCCCCCGGCCCCAGCCTGGCCCTCCTCCAGTTTCCCATCTCAGTGAAAGGCCTTGGGCATTGGCTCCTCCCACGTCTGTCCCCAGGTCCTGCTCCCTATCTTTGAGACCACCCCACCGAAGACCTCTGGACTTGGCCCAACTTCGCTTTCCATGGCTACCGGCCTTCCTCAGGCCTTCTCTACAGGGGCATTCAGTCATTTCCTCTCTGCTGTTCTTGTCTCTGCATCTGCCCCTTCCCCTGCACCATCCATCCAGCTGATGTGTCACTGTGTCATTTCCGGGTTTAACCTTCCAAGGCTTCCCTTTGCTGCCCTTCGGCTAATGTGGTGGCAGAGCCCCGTGGTGAGGGTCATGGGCTCTGAAGCCTGAATCCAGCTCTGCCATTTACCTTAAATGACCTACTTAACCTCTCTTTGCCTTAGGTCAGGCAAACTGAGTTGAGATAAACAAGAATAGTAAATGATAATGAGATAAATTAGATAGTGATGAGAATACTCCATGCCTGATACACCTGCTGTGAGGATTGAAAGTTAATGAATGTTATAATAAGGCCCTTGTGTACGGACCCTGCCTAGGTCTCCAATCTCACCAGTTTTCATCTCCCCTATAAACCCAATAAAGTACTTTTGGTTCTCTGAAAGAGCATCAAATCCCCTGCCCTCTCCATGCCCCAGACTCTCTGAGCCAAAGCTGGGCCTGGGTGCCATTTCTTCTTCCCCATTGGATCTCCAACAGCTGGAACACAGTGTTTTGAATGAATGAATGAATGAGAAAGGTATTGCATTTGAGTTCTGATGGATGAGTAGGAGTTTTCCAGGTAAAGAAGTGTGTAAGGCTGGACTATAAAAGGTCTTGCTCTGTCCTTGGGGCTGGAAGCTCCCAGTGCCTGGAGGACAGAAGGGAGGTGAGACTGGAGAGGAACGTTGGATTTAGTTCAGAACTTTCTGTTCTGTTGTATGGACAAAAGATACCCATGAAGGGAAGGCTTTTGTGACAATGTGGGGGTCGCTTGCAGGAAAAACTGAGGTCAGGAGCTGGGATGTATGGTGGTTTAGCTCCAGGGCAACACTGAATTTCTTTTCTTTCTTTCTTTTTTTTTTTTGAGGGGAGGGAGGTAATTAGGTTAATTTATTCATTTATTTTAGTGGAGGTATTGGGGATTGAACCCAGGACCTTGTGAACACTAAGCAAGTGCTCTACCACTTAGCTATACCTTCCTGCTCACTGTAGCATTGAAAAGGCCTTCAGGGCAGTAGCAGTGGGAATGGAATGAAGAAGAATTTGAGAGAGATTTGAGAGCAGGAATTAATACGATCTCCTAAATACATTTACTGAATGTGTCCTAGGAATGATGTTAGGGGACTGTGGGAATAAGGAGCCGAAATAGCATTTTCCCCTGTCTTCAAGTAGCTCAAATCCTAGGAGAGGCAGACAGATCTATAAATAAAAATATAGATGCAGGGAAGGACAAATTCGGTATCACTGCAGCCAGTCTCAGAGGGAGATCTCTATATGTGTAAAATTGGCAAATTGAAGCACCATGCATTTCTGAGTGCCTCTGTCATGTATCCCAAGGCTCTTTTTATTTGTTTAAAATTTTATTTGGTTAAAACACACTGCAGTGTATTTCCATGACCCACCAACTTTTAAAGGCTGTGTAGTGTAGAGATTTAGATGGGGCCCACTTTTACCACTTAGCAGCCCCGTGATCTTAGACAAGTTACTAAATTCTCTTAGCCCAAGACTCTGTTAGCAATTAAAGGAAGATGAATGAGCTGGAATGTCGGGAGAGAGAACAAAATAGGGCTGGAGGTATGGGTGGAGGCAAGACCCTGCAGGGACTTGTGAGCTACCATAAAGGTTTTAGACTTTATTATTAGTGCAATGAGAAGCCACTGGAATTTTTTTTTTCGTCCCAATTTATTACCACTTTTCAGGTGAGATGTAATCTGCCTACAATTAAATGCAAAAATCTTAAATGTTGAGCTGGATGAGTTCTGACAATTGTATACATCTGTGTAACCACCCACCAAAAGAAGATTACTATCATCCCAGAAAGCTCCCACCTGCCCTGTTCCAGTCAGTTCTCCCCTTTTCCAGCGTTATTGTAGGGTCTAAGCATATTGTGTTTGTGTTTTGAAAGGATCTCTCTGGCTGCAGCACAGAGGACAGCCTGAGGCCAGCAAGGAGAGTACAGCACAGGCCAGGCAAGAGATGTCTAGATTGCGAGGTCGCCTAGCAACCTGAAAGCTTCGACGCGGAGCGTGGACGTCTGGGCGAAAGCGGAGGGAGAGGCCCTGTCCCACCCCATCCAGGCCCCGCCCCACCCCATCCAGGCCCCGCCCCCTCCCCGTCCCGCCCCGCTCCTCGCACGAGCCAGTAGGCAGCCTCGCTCCTCGTCGAGGGGCGGACCAAAGCTTTTTATTGGCCGGTCCTCCGGAAGCTACCGGATTCGGAGTCTCGCCCAAAGTCGTGCGGCCGCTGGCTGCTTGTTGGCGCGCGGTGCATGGTGGTGGCGCGCGGTGCATGGTGGTGGCGCGAGGCGCTTGGCTTGGCTTGGCGGGGCGGGCGCCCGCGCGGCAAGGCCGCGCACCTTTCCCGCTGGACTGGGAGACCTTCCCGCTGAGCCTCAGTTTCCTCTCTTTGCAGTAGCGGAGCATGCCCCGCACGGGGCACCCCAGACCCTACCGTGCAGCCCCATTGCCGGCCCGGAGCGTGTATCTCAGCAACTGGGACTGGACGGAGGCGGCTCGGGGATCCCCACTGCCCCGGGTCTGGGTGCGTGACTGACCCTCCCGGTGCCAGAGCCCCCCAGCACAGGCCAGGATGTTCGTCCTGGTGGAAATGGTGGACACCGTGCGGATTCCCCCCTGGCAGTTTGAGAGGAAGCTCAACGACTCCATTGCCGAGGAGTTGAATAAGAAGTTGGCCAACAAGGTATTGGGTCCACGGGGTCGCCGGGCAGGTCTTGGCACGGGAGGGCCTCAGCACTGCCCACCCCTCTCCGGCCTGGCCATACCAAGCCTTGTCCTGGGCAAGCAGCCTAACGACAGAACTCGGTTTCTTCACCTGTGCATGGGATGGGGGTAATCCTTACTCCACAAGGATGTCGGAGGGACTCAAAAGAAAAATTGAGTTTGAAAAAGGCCATTGTAACTGGGAAACGCTAGATTCTTTACTTCCAAATTACTTTGCAATCTTGAGCAAGTCATTTAACTCCTCTGGGCCTCAATTTCTATTTGTAAACTAGAAATAATAATTGCTGTCCAACCATGCATTGTTTCTGTGAAGATAGATAATAGTTTAGAGTTGGCTGTCAGGAGGTTTATCCGTTCATTCCTGCAGAAAAAAAAAAAAAAAGTGCACCTTTTATGCACGAAGCCTGCATGCCTTAGTGCCAGCTTGTCCTTGGGCTCCCCGTGTCCCTCCTCAGTTATTGGGTCTTAGGACTTACCCACACTCTTTTGTTTACTGGGTTACTGTTTTCCTCTTTCCCTCTCCATGAGGGCAGGGACCTTTCATCCCTGCAGTATCCCCCATATTTAGCCAGGGCCTGGCACAGAATAGATATTTCACAATTGTTCATTGAATGAATAAAGCAGATAAGCTTCTGCTCCGTAGTGTGGTGGGAAAGGCAGATATGAACAAGAAACTCCCACAGTTGATTGTGTGATGACAAGCTGAGGTAAATGCTCTGAGAACAGGTGTTTACAAAGCCTGTGGAACGAAGGAACTTCACCTGCGGTAAGGGAGGCAAGAGGCTTTGTTAGGGAGGTGGCACTGGAACTGTGATCTAATAATGAGGAAGAACTAATTAGGGGATTCCTTTTTGACGGGAGGGATCTGGGCAGAGAGAAGAGCTGTGTGGGCAGCGGAAATAGCATGTGCAAAGGCCCTGTGGCAGGGAATATCAGGAGGGAATATCACACCTATCATGGCATGGAGGAGGCTGGTGTGGCCTGGGCAGAGGGAGAGAGGGGAGGGCAGTCTGGAAAGTGATGGGAGCCAAGCTATCCAGGGCCTGCAGGACTTACTCAGGGAAATGGTCTTCACTTGTAGAACAGCTGGAAGTGACAGGCTGAGGAGGAGCCAGCAGGAGGAAGATTGGCTGGCATCAGACAGGAGGCAAGTCCCTTCCGTAGAGGCTGAAGTCACAGAATGTGGGGTGTATAGATCTGGGGAATTGGTGGAGAGAACTCTTGGAATCCTTAGTGGATGCCTTCTTGTTACATTGTGAATTAGAAGGGGGGGGGTCCCATAAGAGGACAAAGAGAAAAGGTGTGAAAAGTCCAAGAGGGGAATGTAGTCCCTTTGTAGCACAGGTCCTTCAGTGACCTGTTCAGATGAATATTTCTGTGTTTGAATCATTGAGCAATTTGAGAGGAGGCCGTGCAGAAGAGGTCCAAGGTCTGGCCAAGGGCACACGACTCCCTGTGCTTCCAAACCAGCCGGACAATGCCTCATTGTGGTGAGATATGGCCGATACTCTGAGTTCTCTGAACTTCTTGCTAATCCTTGAACAGTTCTGCAAGGTCTCTAATTGGAAGGTGATGACGCTGGTGTCAGATAAGCAGACAGCAAGTGGCCAGTCCTTTGGAGCATCACGGGGTAGGAATGTCCTCTGCCTGTTCTCTACCCAGTCTCAGGGCCTCCTGTGTGTCACTCTGCCAGCCTCAATCCCTGTGGCCACATCTGTGTGTCTGAGACTTTGTGAGCAGAACAGTGATTAGCTATGTTTCTGACACTCTGATCTGTGAGCTCTAGCATGGACTTGGGACCTCTGAAAGTGTAAGTTGGTGGGGTTTTTTTGTTTGTTTGTTTTTTTAATGGAGGTACTGGAGATTAAACCCAGGACCTCGTGCATGCTAAGCATGTGCTCTACCACTGAGCTATATCCAGCCCACCCCAGAAAGTGTAGGTTTAACCAGGGGTGCCCTACCCACTGATCCTTACTGGAAGTAATAATGATCCTTGATTGATGACTGTTATTTCTAGCAGGTGAGCAGGGTACTGGGATAGGGGCATCAACATCTGTTCCCTCTCGTGATTTGACAGCCCCACAGCCTGGTGTGTCCACTTTTGCAGATGGGGAAACTGAGGCTCAGAGAAGTGACCTCGGAGGTCACATAGGGAGTGGTGAAGTTGACATTGTAACCTGCATCTGCCTTGTCACCAAAGGCCCTGTTCTTTCCAGAGCTCAGCTTCCCACCAGGGTTGCTCACCTCAGGCAGTGCCCGAACTCATTTCTAGCTGTAAAATGGGGGTGATCATGCCCAGGGGTGTGTGCGGATCTCAAGAGGGACTGACCAGGGAGCTGGGCCTCGGGGTCACTGGGTGTGTACACGGGTGCACACAGGTCGTGTACAACGTGGGACTCTGCATCTGTCTGTTTGACATCACCAAGCTGGAGGATGCCTACGTGTTCCCCGGGGACGGTGCATCACACACCAAAGGTGGGTGCCTTCTCCTTCTGGGCATTTGGGTTTCTTGGGGCTCAGTTTTTGGTGGGGGGAGTCCTAGTCTGGGTGTTGGGAGACCTGGGGCCTAGTCTGACTGCCAGGAATTTACTGGGTGATCTTGGGCAGATTCTTCCCCTCTCTGGACCTTGGTTTCCTATGTGTAAAAAAGGAGAGGCAGACAAGGTGATTTTCAAGGCCTCTCCAGCTCTGAGATTATGGCTCTGTGGCTCTGTCCTTGTTGGTCTTACGTGTTAGGGAGCCCTGCTCTGCCTGGCTCTCAGGCTGCTCAGAAAGGCGGATGGCTAGATAGTGAAAGATGCTTGGAGTAATCATCGCTGGGTTAAAAGTGGGGAGAGCAGAGGGGAGCACAGCTGCCCCTCCTGGGGAGGGGGCGGGTTGAGGGTAGGAGACTTCGAAGGACACCAGGACATACAGTTAAAAGTGTGGCCTCTGGGTTTAAATCCCAGTTCTGCTACCTGTTCGCTGTGTGTCCTGAGCAGAATATGTAACCTCTCTGTGCCTCTCTTTCCTCATCAGTAAAATGCAGTCAACAGTAGACTTTATGTTACGGGACTGTTGTGAGGATCACTAAGTTAATACGCACAAAGCTTTTAGGATAGGACCTTGGCCCATAGTGAGTGCTTGCTTGATTGCTCATCGATTTGAATTGTTTCTCCTGATTCTGAGGGTCAGCTTGGGTGGTCGTCTGGGCTGGCTTGGCAGGGTTGGATGGTGTAGGGTGGCCTCATGTGTCCGGGGTTGGCAGACTGGTTGGGTGGGGGCCTCAGCTGGGATGCTCATCTCTGCTCCGGGTGGCCTCATCTTTCACTAGGCAGACTGGGCACCACAGCACAACTGGAGCCCCAGTGCACAGCACCATTCAAGCCTCTGCTCATGTCCCGTCAGTCAAAGCAGGCCACGTGGCTGAGGTCAGAGTCAAAGGATGGGGAAATAGACTCTCTCCTGATGAGAGGAGATGCGATCACATTGCAAGGGGGCATGCACCCCGGATGGGAGGGTGGTTACTACACCTGGAAGGAGCGGGGAGTGGAGGGGGGATCACCTTGAGAAGGGCTCTCAGGGAGAAAGTGGGGCATTATTCTCCCTCCTGCTTGGACCAAACCACATGAGGAGCAGAGGGCAAGGGGGCCATTGGAGGTTTGGAGCTGGTCAGGGTGTAGGCGCGGCGGCGCCAGCTGTGCACTCACTCACCTGCCCCAGGCTCTGAGTCAGACTCTCTGGGTTGGGTCCCGCAGACGGTTCTAACCAGAAGCTCGGTGATTCTCACACAAGGCTTTTTGAAGAGCCCAGTGATGCCCAGGCATTCCAGAACATGCCATGAGGGTGCCTGGTTTGTGTCCAGGAATCCAGGGACTTAATTAGTGCACATGGATGCCGGCGAGCTCTGCGCAGAGCCCTCAGGAACAGGCTGTGTGTGTGGAGTAGGACCGTTTCATTAGCAGAAAGATGAGACAGTGATGTGGAAACAAGACCGCGAGGGCCTCTGTTTCCAGAGGATGCCGTGGAGCTGAGCCTCGTCTCTGCTGTTGTCCCGGAGACAAGTGGTAAGGAGCCCAGAACTTCAAGAAAAACTGGGAGAAAAAAGTTAAATTTGAGGAAATTCTGTCCATTCATTTGGCTGTTTCTGCTACTTGGCGTAAGACTTCACTGCTGGTTTTCTTGTCTCCCACCCCTATTCACCCTGGGTCACCTGTGTTCTTGGGAACAAGGTGCCAGGAGTAGGGCACCTGGCAGGGGCCCATCACACGGACCCAGATTTAAATTCTGGCTCTGGCCTCCCTGCATGAGCACATTGGGCAGGTAACTACCTTCCTCAGCCTTGGTGTCCTCATCTGTAAAATGGGTTAACACTTGCAGCTGTAAGGTGTTGCCGATGAAATGAATCACAGAGCTGTTGTGGTGCAAAATGTCTCGAGATTCGGGTTCCTTTATTTTTTATACCATTTACACAAAGGAGTAACTCTTGCCAAGCACAGAGAGTAAACATTTTTTAGGTTGACGCATGCGCACTACATCTAAGGCCTCCTTATCTTAATTACACTCAGACTCTTTTGTTTCCAGGCCTGTTCCTTTTGAGGAACTAATAAACATTCTTGTTTGCAAGCAATGTTTCCCCTGGGAACGGGCAGAGTCACTTGGCAGGAATTTCTGTTTGCAGACAAGTCTGACCACTTCTGTGAAATGTCCCGCGTGTAGGCACATCCACAGCTTTTATGCTAAGTTTTCTTCATAAGGCTCCTCATAGCCCATTCAACAATGAGCAGGGTGAGTTGTTAGTTTATGGTGGGCATCAGTCTCCAGGCTTGGAGGCTGATCCCGGGCCCAGGCCCCCTTCCTGTCTCTGCCTCCCCGGGGCCGTGGCTGAAAGTGTACCAGGCGGCTCAGCCCAGGCCTCTGCTTTTGCTTAGAGGATTATTCATTTGCCCCTTGCCTTTGACTTCTTTCTACTTCTACCCGGGCCAGATTACTTCACATACGACTGTCACATCTGGGACGACAGTATAACGGTAGTACCTCTGTCACACAGAGATTGTGGGAGTAGATGAGAAAACCATGGAAGCCTTGGTCGGTGCCTGGCACTTAGTGCTCAGGAGAGGGCAGCCTTTGCGGTTTGTGACATTGGTCCTGATTGTCCAGCCTTATCCCTTCTCACTTAGAGTTCCTTCTTGACTTTCCAGCCTTCCCATCTGCAGGCCAGACGTCCCTAGGTGGCCCACACAGCACCATCCTAGCTGGCCCTCCATCTGGTCTGCAGCCTCCTTTTTGTTTTTTGTTTGTTTGTTTTTATTTTGGTGGGGGAAGGTAATTAGGTTTATTTAGTATTTATTTATTCTTAGACGAGGTACTGGGGATTGAACCCATGACCTCATGCATGCTAAGCATGTGCTCTACTACTTGAACTATACCCTCCCCAACACCTTTTTTTAAAATTGAGATATAATTGACATATGAAATTCACCCTCTTAAAACATGCAATTCAGTGACTTTTGGTGTAGTCACAGAGCTGTGTGACAATCACCACTGTCTTAATTCCAGAACATCTTCCTTCATCATCCCAAAAAGAAACCCCATGCCCATTAGCAGTCACTTCCCTCTCCTTCCTCCACCAGTCCCCGGCAACCACTGCTTTCTGCTTCCGGATTTGCCTATTTTGCACATTTCATATGAGCTGAATCACACATGTGGCCTCTTGTGATTGACTTATTTCGTGTAGCACAGCGTCCTCCAGGTTCATCCATGTTGTTGCTTGTATCGGTACTTTGTTCCTTTTTGAGGCAAATAATCTTCCGTTGTGCGGATACATCCCATTTGGTTTGTCCATTCGTCTGTTGAAGGACACGTGGGTTGCTCACCATTTGCTTTTGGATGTGCTTGTTCCAGACTGGAGCCCCCGGGGCACAGGACCATGTGTTGTTCTGCCCCCATAAGCCCAGTGCCCAAACTGGGCCTGGCGCACCTGGTACAAGCTCCGTGGAGACTCATTTACCTGAAGTGCTGCTGGAGCACGTGGGGGACAGGGTTTTTCCAAACTGTAAGTGATGTCAGCCCTCATCTGCTCTCCCGAGGTCAGCGTGAGGCCCGGCCCTCTTGATGATGGCTCAGGTGTCTTGTGTTTGTCTCCTCACAGGGATTGGGGGGTACCAGCTGCCCCCTCTCCTTTCCACACGCTTTCCTGCCCAGTGGAGCCATGGGGAAGCAGCCTGGCAGGGGAGCTGGGGGCCAGGTGGGCCCTGCTGTCCTTGGGGTGAAGTTGGCACACCAGGAAGCGAGGGTGCTGGTGGCAGAAGCCTGTGTTTGGGGGTTAAACCTCCTGAGGAAGGCATATTCAACCCCGTGGCCCTGTCTGGTGGTCCAGAAAAGACTTGGAGTCTCCCCCTGGCAGAACAGCTGTGTGGCTGTGAGCAGGTGACCCAGCCTCTCTGAGCCACAACCTCAGGCTCGCAGTGGGGAAGCATGACATTGGGCACAGGTGGACTGTGTTGGGCACTGGGTGACTGGCAGGGGGCATCCTCACTGTAATATTCTAGCCGTGGCGGTGTTCAGGCCAGTGGCAGACACCCCAGCAGGTGGCGGGAGTGATGAGGTGATGGCTTCTGCCAGGCCGTGGAGTCATTCTGATGTGGACTACAGACCTTATCTGATATTTTCCTTGGGGTCAGGTGATTAGGGACCACCTGGGGCAGGGCCTGAGAACCCACAGAGGCATTTTTGGTTATTTATTGGCTTTGCTCCCCCTGCCCGGCCCTACCTCCAAATTTAAGGGCATTTTTAGCATCCTGTTCCAGGTCAGAGCTATGCCTGGGGCAAACTGCCAATCAGCGGGAGACAGGGAACTTGTTCCCAAACCTGGTTCTCTTTGCCAGTTGCTTCTGCCCTTGTTAGAGTTTAAAGGAGAGAGCCTGGAGGAAGGTTGGAATTGACTTCGGAGTCATTGATGGCCTAAAATCTGGGCTCAGTTGTGACCTATCTGATGGACTCGGGAGCCAGGCCTCAGTTCCAGGGCCAGTGCTGCTGGCTTCTTATGGGGGCTGAGCTGTGGCCTTGCAGGGGATGGGGTGAGGGTCCCCCCGGCTCGGCTAACCGGTCTGGGCCCACAGGGACCCCTGGCATGGGCTGCTGGGTGGACTGGAGCCGCCCCGGGGTTGGTGTGCCAGTGAGCGAGAGCGGGCACTGGACAGCCCAGACTGCTCCTCAGGGCCTGCTCGTCACTGACATGCTTTCTTCATTTCCAGTTCACTTCCGCTACGTGGTGTTCCATCCGTTCCTGGATGAGATTCTGATTGGAAAGATCAAAGGCTGCAGCCCGGAGGGAGTGCACGGTAATGCTGGCCCTGAGTTCTCAGACGAGACCTGGGAGCACATTGCGGGCAGCTGGCCAGGCCAGCCCCCCTCCATCAGCATGTGTGTGGGGCCACGTGGTCAGGGGAGGGTCAGATAGAGAAGCAGAACCTTCCCGGCCGTCCTCTTGTGAGTGAGGGGAATGCTCAGCCCCCCTCCCCAGTTCATGTAACAGTGAGGACCTTGGCCACCAGGATGCCACAGGCCGGGACCTCAGGGCGGGCACTGAGCGGTCAGTGGTGACTCGGAGCCCATGGTACCCACTGGAGCCTGCCGTGTGCTGGGTCCATCTCAGGTTTTGGTGGCCGCTCAGGTTATGTGAGTGGCTGGGGGAGGGGCCCGGGTTTCCATGGTGGCACCTGCCCCTAGGGAGGGGCCTGCCTGTCCACTGAGCCCTGTCCCATGCTGTCACTTGCCTGTCGTCCAGTCTCTCTAGGGTTCTTCGATGACATTCTCATCCCTCCAGAGTCACTGCAGCAGCCAGCCAAGTTGTATCCTTCCAAGCCTAGAGTGGGTCACAGAGGAGCTCGAGCCTCTCAAAGGAAGCTCCCCACTCCTTGGAGTGGTGCTGGGTTCTGTGACCTGGTGCTGCTGGCCTCTGCCCGGCTCCTCCAGCCTGCATTTTGCTCTAGAAGCTCTGACCATGATGTCTCCACGCCTGTGCCTCCATCTGGGCTGTCAGGCCTGGTTCCAGCTCACTTTCCGGTTGTCGCCGCGGGAATCATCTCGAAGTTCACCTCCCTCGAGAGGCCTGCCTGATTGGCCACCTCCCCTCCTCAGCTGACATTTGAGGGCTTGGCTCTGTGGGTCCTCACCGAAAGTGCTTACTGGGAGGGACCCCATCTTGTCCCAGCTGGCAGTATGCTCCTCAGTGTGGGCTGTGCTGGTGGAGGGGCCCCAGGCCCTGTAGGGAGCTGAATGTATGTGTATGTGTCTCATTGTTTAGGCAGACAGTTCTGGCTGGGCCTGGGCAGGGTCTGTGTGTGACTCTGGATATTATCAGAAAAACTTGCCTAGCCTGGCTGGTCCCTCTGGTTGGTGACCTCCCATCCAGCCATGTCCTCTTGAAAACTGGGGAAGTCCTTGTGCTGCCTGCTGGTCGGAGTGTCCGGAGGCGCGGAGAGGGATGTGGGATTGCACCGAGAAAGCAGGCCAGCTTCAACTAGCATGCCGGTCGACTGAGGGTTTTGTGGAAAGTACTTCCCATGTGTGCTGTTTTATTACCTCCCCACCGCCGCCCTGGAGGCTAGGCCTTGCTGTAATCGCTGCTTTACAGATGGGGACCCCAAGGCACTGAGAGGTTGGGCCTGGTTCCTGGTGCGTCTGAACTTGGCAGCCAGCCTCTGAGAGGACACACCAGCTGAGCCTGACCCCGGGTGCCAAGGGGCTGTGGTCATTCCCGTGTTGAGAGGTAGAAGTTGCGTTCTGCTGTGGAGTCACCTTCCTGCTCTGATGTCCCTGGTGCCTGGCGGGGGCCTGTGTTCCCAGCCTGGGTCCTGGTACCTGGGAGCTCCCGCCGCTCCCTGTGGGCTGGGCCTGACCTCGTCTCTTGCACCTGGGACTGGGCCTGCTTTTCCTGTGACTTCCCAGAGAAAGTAATCTCAACCCGGGGTTGGGTTTTCCTGGGGTCGGATTCCGGTGGAGGAACTCCCGACCTTCAGGGCTCTCCCACGGCCAGGTTGTTGCCTTGACCCTGGGCCCATCCAGCGATGAGGCGGAGCAAGTGTGGGTGTGGGAGTATGAGACGGAGGAAGGGGCGCACGACCTGTACATGGACACCGGCGAGGAGATCCGCTTCCGGGTGGTGGACGAGAGCTTCGTGGACACATCCCCCACCGGACCCAGCTCGGCCGAGGCCGCCTCTTCCAGTGAGGAGCTGCCCAAGAAGGAGGCTCCGTACACACTTGTGGTGAGCTGCCTTGCTGCCGCTGCCGAAACCGCGGGGAACCACTCCTAGAACCCCCTGTCCCAGCAGGTCAGGCTGCAGGTCCCTGTCATGTGGTCCTGGGGTCACCTCTGCCTGGGGAGCCTTGTTTTTTCAGGCCAGGCCAGCGCAGCGAGATCATTGAGCTGCCATGGCTATAGGGGAGGGTGGGTGGGTCAGGCCCGTGCCCACAAGAGAGGGACGACGCAGGCTGCTGATCAACGGGCTGAGGGAGGGAGAAACCACAAGGGGCTTCTGGGAAGGGTGAGCCTTGGGGCTGCTCCCACTACAGACCTGTGTGGCCTGAGATGACAGGGAAGCTGCAACCAGCCAGATCTGACTTGGGTCCCTTTTGTCTTTTACCTTTATGAAGCTCAACCAGTGGCACAATGGAAGAGAATTCCAGGGACTGCTAGTAGGCTTTTCTGGTGTAACACGGGCCCCGGGTTGTTTGCTTTTAGGGCAGCTGTGTCCTGGTCAGGAACGCAGGTCGCCCAGGGCATCCCCTCTGCATGGACTTGAAGGCTGGTGCTCCGGGTCACTAGGCCTTTCTGGCAGGACTGGACCATAGGGGGCTCTGGAGGGCAGGCCCAGGAGTGGCCTGCTGGTGCCTGTGTGGGCAGGCCTGGGGCGAGGAAGGTACCTGACCTCCCTGAGGCTCTGGGGCCAGGTGCCGTGCCCTCAGGGAACCAGTGCTTTTCTCAGGGGGCCTCAGGAGAGGGGAGTCTGGACCTGCTGGGAGTGCTGTGTGCCTCCTTTCCGCCTATGCTGGGCTTGCTGGTGCCTAGATGGAAGGGCCCCCTTTGCCTCCTGTCCGAGTTGGCTCAGCCCTAGCAGTTGATGAAATGTGCCTGCTCTCTCTACCCCTGGCAGGGATCCATTAGTGAGCCCGGCCTGGGTCTTCTCTCCTGGTGGACGAGCAGCTAACCCTGGGACTTGACCATGGACCCCGCCCAGTCCTGCAGACCCCGTCCCACCTTGGGAAGGCTGTGTGGTGCCGCTGGCCCTGAAGACAGCAGCAGCTTCTGCAGATACCGAGGAGCTGAGTCTCTGCCCCACCAGGTTGTCCCCTTCCCTGCTCCTCCCGGAGCCACCCCCGAAGTCCAGAGGTCCTCATGGCCTTCTCTCAGTGACAGCAAAGACAGTTAATAAACAATGGTAGCCTCAGTTGGGGAGAGCCACCCTGTTTCAATGATCTAAGGTCACTGAGTTCCCACAGCTGGGATGGCATGTTCCTCACCCCAGATCACTTCTGGAGATGACTTCCCCACAACCCCCGATGGCAGAACTTGGGGGTTGAGAGATCCAGGCTGAGCTTGGCGGCTCCATAAAGTAACAGAGTGAGCGAGAGGCTGGCCTGGGGCATCTGCCAATTGCTGATCACAGTCTGCCCTTTAAGGGACAACCACCTTGCTTCCCACCAGCATATGGAAAGTGAGGTGGCCTGGCCTCAGCCAAGCAGCTCCGTCAGGAAAGTGGAGGCTGTGGGCTTTGCTGGCCAAAGGGGGTGAGAGCAGTGACCTGCTGTTACTCTCCTGCCAGCAGTACTGCAGGAAATCTTGGGCCAGCTGTCACTTCCAACCTCGGCCACGCTGGCAGCACCCTGTGGGTCTGCCTGCTGGTGATGTGAGATCCTGGCCCAAGGGCAAGAAGAATGGCTTTGCCGGACTCCTGCCTGTTCATTCTCTTCTGCTGGGACCAGGACACTTGTTTTGTAGCACCTACTGGATGCCATGTCTCTGTCAGGTGCTGAAGGGGTCTCTGGAGCCTGCCTCCCGCTCTGGTCTTTAGGCTCAGGCAGACACAGGAGCATGGAGGTGTGGGCAGGGCTACTGGACACTGCTCCAGGGAGAGGAGCAGCTGCGGAGCAGGGGGTGAGGGGCAAGGGACAGTGCACACAGGGACCAGCTGTGGCCTTGGACGTGGTGGCCTATCTGTAAAACAGACCTTCGCAGGGTGTTTGGAGGGCAGCTCAGCGCCCAGGGAAAGAGGGAGGCTGCCTCACAGGCAGAGGTGAATTAGGGCAGGGAAGTGGGGCTGAAAAGTGGAACAATGCAGTGATGGGCCCAGATGCAGCATGGCCACTGGGGGCCTCCCCTGACTGGCTGTAAGGACCACCCCCCCCAACCCTGGAGTTCATAACAGACACCACCACTCACACAGGAAACAGTCACTGAATCTGGATTCTTATTTCCTTACAAGAGCAAAAGTTTCTTTAAAATCCTTCAGCCACAAGTGAAATGATCAGACAAGAGGAAAACTGGATGGGAGTCTTGTCATCAAAAATAAATAGTTGCATGAAGCTGCTTGAGATCTGAACCAAACTAAAAACAAGAAGTGGGGGGGTCTGAAACATATGAAGAACCCCCTGCCCCCAACTCTGGGTCGCTCCGTGGGCCGAGGGAGGGAGGGCAGGAGGCCTTGGCCACACCATCTTGGAGCGGGAAGTCGTGGCTGGATAGGATCAGATCTGGTTCTGATGACGCAGAACTGCACTTGTGACACCAGAGCTGGGTCTGAGGAGCAGGGCGGGAGGACGGTGGTGGCAGAGCACAACCTTACTTCTGCAGCTCCTTCATTCTGTTCAGGGCACTGCCGGCACGGAACCACTCGATCTGGGTCTCGTTGAAGGTGTGGTTTAGGAGGATGGTCTCCTGGGTCCCATTGGGGTGCTTGATGATGCATTTCAGCGGCTGTGAGGAGGGAGGCAAGTGTGGGTGGACGGGGTTTCAGGAACACGGCCCTCGGTTCTTCCAGAGGGTCAGGAAGGCAGGACACTGCCCTGGGGCCTTCAGGCCAGTGAGGCGAACCAAGTCCTGGGCCAGGTCTGGGCCTGGGTGGCCACCTGGATGGTTTAACTCCTGGGGTCAAAAGGGTCCTGCTGGGCCTGGGCTGTTGGCCTCTGAGTGCCACACCTGGGCTAATGGAGGGCATGAGGGCCTAAGCCCATGCCACCCTCGTCTCTGGGAAGGCACTTCCTGCCCTCTCTGGGGGGCTGCCTGGAGAACTTAAGGGCCCTTCTGGCTGGAACAAAGGTTCATGGGAGGAGGTGCAGGTGGGCCAGGTATAGAAAGTAGAGGACCAAGGTGGCTGCCCCCAACCCCTTAGGAGGGCCCTGGGGGAAATGGGCTGGCTAGTCCACCCTCCTTCCCTGGCCCCCTGACCTTGCCAGGAGCAAAGTCCTTCAGGCCCTGGATGGTCAGCTTGTCCACAGGGTGAATCTTGTTGTAGTCGGCTGGGTCAGTGAAGGTGAGGGGCAGCAGGCCCTGCTTCTTCAGGTTGGTTTCTGGAAGGCAGAGGGCACATGGAGTCCTTGGGGGCAGGTCCCGTCCCTCCCTTCTGTGTGGAACCTCACCAGCCAAGCCCAGTCAGGGCTCTGGGAGAGACACCCCTAGACCTGCCACATGGGGAAAAACCTGGGGCAGTGACTACGAGGACCAGACTGGCTGTGCTCCCAGTGACCGGGGACCCTTTGCTAGGTCCTGTGCACGTGTGCTCTGGTGATTGTGTTTCTCTAAGGCCTTCCCGATAGACTCTGACATTCGGAGAAGACCCTTTGACCACGTGCCCTGGATTTCAACTGTTTAGGTCTACAAGTTTGGAAGCAAGACCAGTACAAGCCTGAGATGGGAAGTTGTGGGTGTCAGACTCAACACAGATCAGAAGGGGCAGAGGCTGGAGGCTAGTGGGCTGTGGTGGCAAACAGGAGTTGTGGACACAGCCTAGAGACCAGGCGCGTGGCTCCAGGCCCAAGTCAGCCACTGGCTGAGGTTGGGTGGCCTTGGGCTGCCAGTGAGGGGAGGTGGCTGGGGCTGGGGCCGGGGCCGGGGCCGGGCTCCAGCTCACCGTGGATCCTGGCGAAGCTCTTGGTGATGATGGCCCGGCCCCCGAGGTGGCGAGGCTCCAGTGCTGCGTGCTCCCGGCTGGAGCCCTCGCCGTAGTTCTCATCTCCGATCACCACCCACCGTATGCCGTGTTCCTGTCACACAAGTAAGGAGGGACTTTATGAGGGAGGGGAGGGCACTGGCCCTGCTCATTAGCCTCTGGGCTTCCCAAGGCTCACAGGACAAGGGGGTAGAGAGTCCTCTCCTCACCTCCTCCCCAAGGGCAGGTGAACTCAGAGGTGAATCAGGCCCAAACCAGCCCCTGGGAAGAAAGGTGATCAGACACTGGCCCTGGCTATCTGCAGTGGTCCTGGGACCCAGGTGTGACCTGCCCGTCAGTGCTTAACCTGGAGGCAGGTGTGGGTGGAGGGCGCAGTTGGGGTGACAGACACGGGACTTCCACCATGACAACATCTTCAACTTCATCGCTATTACTGGTGTGGGCTCCTGGGTGGAGACCACCCACTGTGTCCAACCCCGCCACCAGGAGGTGCCAGAGGACCCCATCCCTGTCCCCATCATCTCTGACCCACCTTGTAGTAACGGGCAGTGTCAGGGACAGGACCAAACTCCTGGGTGACGGCATTGCGTACAGAGTTGGCCTTTCCATTTTCAACGTTGATGGCACCAATGAGCAGGTTATTAGAGATGTTGTCCAGGTGCCCACGGAACTTGAGCCAGGGGCCGGCAGCTGAGATGTGGTCAGTGGTACACTTTCCTTTGACCTTGGGTGGGTGACCAGAGACAGCAGAGGTCAGAGCATGGCTGGGCCCCCAGGTTAGAGATGCGCAGGCTGGAAGATCAGCTACAGCCCTCGCGCCAGATGAGGGGTTTGTCTGGGTCCTGGCTGGTGACTTACCAGTTTCATCTACCACATGGGCTTAATACTGGGTGTCACTGCCTGGAAACCCCTTGGTAAACACCATAAATCCATGTCTGTCATGGGTCTGAGGCCTCTGGCCACACCACAAAGGCTTGTATCTGCTTGGCTCCTAAACACAAGCCATACCCACTGATGCCCCACCATGGGAACACAGCTGGTCAGGCCAGACGGCCGGAGACCTCCCACATTCACCGCCCACACCCACTGGACGTAGCCCTCCCCCGCTGCAGCCAGACTGCTGGGAGCCCCAGACAGCAGCCGGCCAGATCCAGTTCTGTCCGGGGCAGGGGAAGAGGGGACACTGGACCACAGAAGCCCTTGTTCCTCTGCGGCCACACCTCCCTTCCTGCCCCTACCCTAATCTTGACCCTCTCCTGCAGCGGGGCTTGGGAGAACATGCTTCCTGCTAGTCAGGGGAGGGTGCCCTGGCGCTTGGGGCTGTGCTCCCCGCCCCTGTGCCGCTGACCTTGATGAGGATTTGCAGGTCCTCCAGGTCTTTGCCATCCCACTTGTCAAAGGGCTCCAGGAGCTGCAGGCGCTGGCTGGTGGGACTCACGTCCACCCGCTGCCCACTGCTGTCCTTGGGCGGATGCTGGTAGGTGTCCTGTCCAGGGTCGAACTCCTGCAGCAGGGGACACATTGGATGCCAAGCCTTTAGTCCCCACATGGACAGGCTCTCACAGAAGGCAGGCTCCCCTGTGCTCCAAGCCTCTCCCTCCAGTGAATACAGCTGCTTCACTCTCACTACCAGAGCGCCCCTGGCTGAGATGCTGGGAAGGGTCTCAGCCACACAGTGGCGGGAGCTGCCTGAGGCCCCCAGGTGGCTAACGGCAGAGGTGGCGGTGCCTGCTCACCGCGTGGGGAAGCTCGTCTGCATCTGGAGCTTCCAGCTTAAACTTCTTGCCATCCTTGCCCGTCAGGAAGTCAGTCTCTGGGTTGAACTTGAGGGTGCCAGCAATGGCCAGGGCTGTGACGATCTGAAATGGAGGTGGCCGGTGTGCTGGTCAGCACCACACACTACTCCCATCCCTCCACCTCAGCAGAAGCCTAAGCCAAAACTGAGATTGAGCCCAGGAAATTTCTAAATTCTCCACAGACCAGTCTTCCTCTCAGAGGCGGGAGCCACAGGAATCTCTGGGCCCAGGACCATGTGGCAGTCTGGCCTCCACCACACGGCGCTGGGCCTGGCCCTCAGCCCCCTGAGGCAGGACCGGCACGGCCCACGGCGTGCTCGTCTCCCCATCACAGGCGCACCCTGGCCCCGGAGAGGCCCTGGCACAGAAATGCTGCTGCGATGAACGTTCCTAACCGGGTAGCACACCGAAAACACGGAAGGGGCCGTTTTCCACAAGAGTAATTCTGGAACACTCATTTAAAAAACCAAGTCAGGCAGAGGGTATAGCCCAGTGGAAGAGTGCAGTGCTTGGCATGCACGAAGTCCTGGGTTCAATCCCTGGTACCTCCATTAAAAATAATAATAAATAAACCTAATTCTCCCCCCCAAAACAAACAAAAAAAACCCAAAACCAAATCAAAAAAGACTGGCCATGTGCTGACAACCACTAAATGCCCAGAGCACGGGGCTCCCTCCTGCTCAGGGACGGTGCGAGCGCTTCCTGGACTTGCTCTCGGAGCCCTGACAGGACCTGGCACAGAGGAAGGGAGTGACTGCGCCCGCCCGGTATGGTGGGGTAGAGGCAGGGCTGCCGTCTGTGCAGGGGGGTGATTCTGAAGCTCCCGTTAGTGACCACAGCTGTTTAAACAAGCACCTCAGACTCCTGGGACCGAGGGGAGCCAGACAGGGGGCACCAAGGGAGCACGATGCTTGGGGCTGGCAAGGCCTGTGGCTTTTGGTTTCTGCTCCGACAACCCCTTGCCCTGTGATGCCAACCCTCCCTCAGCAGCCCTTTGAGGTCAGATGCCCTGGCCCCAAGCCCCCAACTCCCTCGACCAGCCAGGGCAGGGCGCCCAGAGCCCCCCCAGGCTAGGACCAGGCCTGGCAGTCTCACCTCCGGGGATGTGACGAAGGCGTGGGTCTCGGGGTTAGCATCGTTGCGGCCCGTGAAGTTCCTATTGTAGGAGGTGACGATTGTGTTCTTCTCCCCCTTCTTGATGTCCTTTCTGCCAGGTCAGAGGGGACAGAGTTAGGGATGTCTGGCCTTGTCACCTGGCCTGCCCTGCCTAGCTCACGGCAGAAGAGGGGAGAATGCAGAGGCCCTGAAATAGCCACCACCTCCCAGGGCGCACACGTACAGAGCAGGAGGGGAGCTGAGGCATCACCGAGGTCTGCTTGACACCACACAGAAGACAGAAACAGACCGAGGCCAGAGTTTCTTGATCCGGGGCCACTGCCTCCTTCCAAGACTCCATCAGAGCCCTCCACGGTGCCATGAGGGTGAGGGTCCCTGGCTTCTTCCTGCACCCCCAGCTGCAGCCCGGTGGCCTTCAGTGCTGCTGCTCTTTCCTTCCTGCCCAACTTTCAGTCCTGCCTGGAGAAGTCTTCTAGTGCAACAGCCTCTGAAGCTAGAGGCCTTGGGCTGAGTCTTCTCCTCCCACCAACAACATCTCCCCTCAACAATGTGGGGCTCTGTACCCCAGGACATCGGGGCCCTCTTATCAAAGATGGGGTTGTCCTATCGAATGTGCACTTCTCACCTGTCCCACTGCCCAATGCAGGGGCCACAGGCATTGGCCAGGACGATGCCGCCCACATCCCTGAGGATCTGTGCCTGCAGTGGGGAGAGGACAGGGAACTGTCAGGGTGGGCAGGTGGCTGATGGAAAAGGGTGGTTCAGCCTGAAGGAGGAAGAGCTGTATCAGAACCCTGGGGCGGCTCCTGGGAACTGAACCAGCACTTGCCTACCAGGCTGTGGCCTGTCCCACCCTGAAGCCACATTACTCAGCAGTGGGGTGGGAGAGCCAGGGGTGGGGTGTGTGGGCACTCACGTAGCCGTCCCGCTCTATGGTGGCTCGGATCTGCTCAGAGCCCGGTGTGATGGTGAACTGGGACTTGCACTTGAGTCCATGAGCCAGCGCCTGCTTGGCCACAGCGGCTGAGCGCCCCATGTCCTCATAGCTGGAGTTGGTACAGCTGCCGATCAGCCCTGGTGATTGTGGGTGGGTGGTGGGGCCAGGGGTCAGGAGGAGAGTGACCAGAGCTCCCCGCCTGACCTCAAACTATCCAGATCTGGTCAAGAGTTCACCAACTGTGCTGGGCCAGGGGCTGTTCTTAAGAGATAAGCTGAAAGCAACCTAACTGTCTAAGAGTAAAGAAGAGGCTGCTCTTGACCCAGCTATTTAAGGGAAGACGATGCAGAAACTGACCATGACACTGAACACATGTGGTAGTGGAATAAGCCACTCTTACACTGACACAATCTGCATGTGCACACCTCAGAGGGCCCGCACTGAAATATTTAAACACAACCATGGCTGGCGGAGGGCCTACAGGAGATGCCAATGTTCTTCTTTTATACTTTGTAGTATTCCCTGGCTTTTTAACTGGAGTTCTTTTTAAAAAGTCTATCATAGTTACTCAAAGAATCAATGAAGACTGGGTGACATCACACAGTCCATCAATTCAGTGATTTATTTTCTACTTATTAAACTACCGAAGATTTCTTTTTATTTACTTCAACTACTGAGGGCGAATACATCATACAGCATTTCATACCAGGCACTGTACAAGCTCTCCATGTCTTGACTCGTCCCTCCTCCCAGCAATTTTAATGGGAGAGTATGGTATCACCCCTGTTCTACAGATGGGGAACCGAGGCACAGGAAGGCAAGTAACCTGCTCATGGTCACCCAGCTGTGAAGTGGCAGAGTCAGACTCAAACGCAGGCCACCCGGTTCACGTGCTTCACAGCCACACTGTACTGTGATAGTGGTCGGTGCCAGTGATACCAACGTGCCAGTGAGTCCGTACATGTAAATCAAGTAACGTAAAATCAGGCATCACGGTTGGTATGAGGAAGTGTTTGTAAAACAGAAAAACAGACCTCAGTATGCGCATGTCACAGAAACCAAGGACACCTGTCCGCTCCTAGAGCTGATTCTGGCTGAAGGCTGGGAACAGAGGTGTCTTAAACTTCTTGTTTGTCAATATTCTCTAGGCTGATAGATATTTTTTATACCAAGAAAAAGGAATTTCTCTAAAAAGCCATAAAGAAAAACCCAACTATTTCAGAAAGTGCCTGGTACACTCAGGTAAGCACGGCGACCGTCCACTGCCCCGGGCAGACCACTGGCCCCGCGTGGGTGGAGGATGCTCACCTACTCGGATGTCCAGGGGCCACCCTTCCTTCTCTGCCACGCTGCCCACCTCTGCCACCGGGTGAGCCAGGTCCGGGGTGAAGGGCCCATTGATGTGCGGCTTCAGCTGAAGAAAGGCAGGAGGAGAGAACACATCTTGGCATGTGGACAGCCTCTCTTCTTCAGAGGCTGCCTGGCTCCTGCTCACCAAGTCATGGGGGGCCTGGGAGGCCAACCAATTACTATTCTCATGGCTCAGACCTCATGCCAGGGACTGGAGCAATGGGCACCGTACGTGCACCAGCTGCTGGGATCCCTCCCAACACCCACAGCTCGTTATCTCCAGCCTGCAGATGACGGAGCTGCCGTGCCTTGCTCAAGGTCACACAGCTAAGAGACCCAGAGGCATGGGATGAATCAAGGTTGCCAGCTTCCTAAGTCCCTTATCTCCCATACCATGGTGCTTTTGGAATCTTACAAAAAAACAGACTTAAGGCCAGATGCTTTACATGTGCTAATACTTTTCAATCAATGTGAAGCACTTAGTGAAGTGCCTGGCACACAGCAGGTGCTCAATAAATGTTAGCAACTGCTATTACATGAATTAGCTCATTCAATTCCCAGGACCACCTTGGGCTTTACACACGATGAAGTGAGGCCCACAGAGGCTAGGTCACTTTCCCAAGGTCACAGGCCTTAAGTGGCAGAGTCAGGATTTGAACTCAAGCAGACTGGCTTCAGGGCCTAAACCGTCAGCCACCCTATGCTGCCTCCTCCAGACTGCCCTTCCTCTGGCCTTCCAAACACTGCCCTGGTCTACAGGTCTCAGGGTGCCAGGCTCAGGCCTGGGAATCTTGGGCCTTGCCGGCTAAACTCTCACAACAAAGCAAACTCCGGGGCGAAATCTTGGCTTTTGCTAAAGCTGAGGCAGGGACAAAGTGAACGTTCCTGAATCACCAGCCACAGCCACCTCCACTCTCCCCTCAGCCATACATCCTTCCCGCTGCCCCGCCCACCCCACTGAGGCCTGATTCAGGCAGCAGTTTACAGGGATGCCCAGGAACAAAAAGCCCAAGAGCCCCGCTGGGTGTGCAGGCAGGGACCTGCCATGCCTCTCCCCAGGGCGCACCGGAAGTCCCCAGATGGGGCTTGAACCCCTCCCCCAACCCCGACCCTCAGAAACTTTCTGGACTCAATTCCCTTACTCACCTCGTTGAGGTTAATTTCAATTAGTTGGTCATAATGGCAGCCAGGGTCAGGCACCAAGTGATCCTTGAATTCATCAGCGAGGTTGGCAATGTCTGAAGTCAACAAGGGAGGGAGACCAGCACGTAAAAGGGAAACTGGTCACGAGACTTCATCCACCCACATGGGCCACGGTTACCTGGCACCTGCCAGACACTGGGCCCTGGGCACTGGCTGGGCCAACAGAGGAACAAAACAAACAGCACAAGCCACCATCCCTGCCCTTGAAGAGCCATCAGTAAGCTGGAAGTTACAACATGATATAACAAAGGCACAGAAAAACACAGGAGCACAGGAGAAGCACTGACTGAGGTTCAGAGTCAGGGAAGGCTTCCTGGAGATGAGAAGTGCCGAGGTTTAAAGGAGAAGTTACTTGATAAGAAGCAAGTGGAGGGCCTTCCAGGTAGGACTCCATGTGTGCAGACCTTGGAAACAAACTGACAGGCTCTCCCCAGGGTCCCCTGGCCTCTGGCTCCACCAATCGCCCGTGCTCACCTCCCTTCAGAGGCTCCCAGGATCCCTCCTGCAGGCCCCATTTCCAACTCTAGGTTTCATTCTTTTCTTTTTTTTGAGGGGGTAGGGAGGAGATAATTAGATGTATTTGTTTACTTACTTAAAAAAATAAGTAAGGTACTTAAATACTTAATACTTACAAAAAATAAGTAAGGTACTTAAATAAGTGGAGGGACTGGGGATTGAACCCAGGACCCTGTGCGTGCTAGGCAGGCACTCTACCACTGAGCATCCCCCTCCCCTCCAAGTCTCGGTTTCAAAGAAACCAAGCTAGAACCTCAGGGAAGTAGCTGGGGGAGGCTAAGAAAGCGGTTCTTGCTCTGAATATTCTTCCTCCTCCCACTGCTAGGGCAGGAATTATAAACAGAAGCAGATCCATGCCATTTCCAGAGTGTCCCGCAGAGGGCACCAGGGACCAGGCCAAGAATCAGTATTCAGACACCCTTTCAGGTGAAACTAAATTTCAAGCCTGAGGCAGAGATATCTCACACTTAGATGCCAGACCCTTCAAGAAGCTGATGAGAGCTACAGACATCCTACACAGGAGCAGTAACACACATCACTCCTCGTAGACCATTAGGGGCTTCTCAGGGCCTCTGAAGCCTGTCCTTAGACACCAGCTTACCTGCCCGGCCTGTCTTGTTCAGGTATTTCTTCATCCGGTGGTTGTAAGGGAACACTGATGTAGTGGCCCCAATTTCTGCGCCCATGTTGCAGATTGTCGCCATGCCTGTGGAGGAACAGCAGCTGGGTGAGGGTCCCACACACCTGCTGGACGTGCACACGTCTTCACACCAGGGAGCTGGCATCACTTCTTCCCTTGCTCTCACTGCCCTCGTGGCCCAGGGTTAAAATGAGGGCCAGTGAAGAGAGGCCACAGGGCCAGAGCTCTTAAGAGTAGCCTTTGGATAGAATGAAGGGAACTCAAGGGTCAGCCCCTACCAGCAGGTTCCAGTGCTGGGCCTGGCTGTCCTGCTCGGCAACTAGACAGCCACCATATGTAGTGACAGCTGACCAGGCCAGACTGACTATCTGGCTGTTACTGTGTCCATTGTGCAGGCGAGGGAACTGGTTCAGAGAGGTCCAAGGTCATGCCGTAAAGCAAGCGCAGGCGAGGCCTTTGGGTCTAGGCCCATCTGCCTGGTGTGCACTCTGTCAGCCACACCACGGTGCTATGTGGAAATGTTTCTGAGTTTTCCAGCACTAAGACTGGAATGACATCCACTGCCTGGACCATGGAGCCACCCAAAGAACTGGAGAGATTACAGATGTCCTGACTGAGATCAGCCTCATGAGGTTGGTGGGACACGGGTCTGGGTTTGTGTTACCAAATTCCTACTGAGCTGTGCAATGGCAGCAGGGCCACCTATGAGGCCAAGCCCCACATCACTGGAGGGAGACAAGGGCTGGCTGACCAGCAGCTCTGTGGGGCTGCTGTGGAGCTGAGGCAGGGGAAGTCTGGACTGAACCAACTCTAAGGCTCGTTCCAAGTCTACCTGGATTTCTGAGGGCCCAGGCATTGAGGTCAGATCACCAGGAGTGATGCATAGTCCTACCTGGTTCCTATCTGGTCTTGGGGACTAACAGGTGATGGTTTCTAATCCAAAGGAAGAGGGAGGCCCCATGTCCAGCCCAGGGAAGATGTGAGGATGGGGCTGCTCTGTGATTCAAGCCCTGGCTGGTTCCACTCCCACCACCACCTCGGCACTCTGTGAGATCCTCTACTGGACCACCCACAGCAGCCCAAGGCTGCGGCCAAGCTGGCTCAGCCCCTAACTCTGTGGCCACAGGGACGTTATCTGCCATCCTTGAGGGGCCTTGATCTCCTGTTTAACGAGGGACCTGGACCAGACAACCAAACCTCAACCTCTAAGTATCCATCCCCAATCTCCAAATTGACTGGACAGATTCTCAGGGGAAAGCCATTCACTATGGCTCAACGACAGGCTCCATCAGGCCCAGTACAGGCTGAGAGCCATGTGAGGTGGCCACCTTCCTCACCGGTGCAGGAGATGGAGTCTACACCAGGCCCGTGGTACTCCACAATAGCGCCTGTGCCGCCTTTCACTGTGAGGATACCCGCCACCTTTAGGATCACATCTTTTGGTGAGGTCCAGCCAGAGAGCGAGCCCGTCAGCTTCACACCAATCACCTGAACAGATGTGGCAAGAAAGCAGTTACTGGCCCTGTGTGCCGTGTGTCATGTTCCAACCCGGAATCTACTGGCTGGAGTTCCCATTTCAGCTTACTTATCCCTGCCTCCCTCCCAAAGAGGTCTGAGCCTGACCTGTTTTCCCAGCCCTGTTGGGTCTCTCATCTCCCAATTCAACACCACCAACCGCCCCTCTGCTGCCACCTGAAAGGCACCGTTCCCCACCCCTCACCTTGGGGCATTTCAGCTCCCAGGGGATCCCAGCCATGACATCCACTGCATCAGCACCCCCGACTCCAATGCAGATGCCCCCCAGGCCACCACCATTGGGGGTGTGGGAATCAGTGCCAATCAGAAGAACTCCAGGGTATGAGTAGTTTTCCAGAATGATCTGAAAAAGAACCCAAGAGCTTAAGCTTTAAAGTCCTCACAGAGAATGAAGGTAGGGCCCCGAAGAGGTTTGCAAAACTGCCCTGCTGACACTAGGCCACTGGGCCACGCCTAGGCACTCCTCCAGGTGGGGGCACCTCCAGTGCGGAGTGGAGACAGGTGGCCTGGGCTCACGAACAGCTCTGGCAGTCCCTGACTGTGTGACTTGGGCTGTAAGTGCCTCCCTGAACCTTGGTTTCCTCGTCTGTTAGCTCAGTAATAGGAATGGCCACACCATTTTGTCCCCAGGATCGTGGCGAGAACCAGATGAAACAACAATGTGTCCTATGACAGGCCCGGGGACAAGCGCTGACCACTAAAAGGTGCTCCTGACAACACTCCCTACCTCATGTGGTTGGTGGACGCGTGGAGTGTGCTTATCTGTTTTCTTAACAGGGCAGACATTTTTCACAGCCTGGCTCCAGCACCTGCAAGGAAGCACTGAGACCCAATGAGGGCACAGGCCATGAGTTTTTCCCCTGCTGCACTAAAAAGCACAGACGGTGCTGGTGTCTCTGAGAAGAGAAGTGATCTGTTTAAGGAAGATGCTGACTGGCCTCGTCACCACTCCTAGTTCACAGCGTTCCCTTTCTTGAGGCTCTCCTCCTAGCTGGGAAGGAGCATTTCCCCCCAAAATCTGATGGGGCTACAGGAGCAGCTATCCCAGCACCGGCCTGTCTACCAACCTGGCACCCGAGGTGCCAGACACTCTGAGGCTGCAGGACTGCTCTAGGAAGCCCTGGCCGACAGTAACCGTGCCTAGGTCTGAGCTCTGGCCCCACCACCTACTAAGCTGTGGGCCCCCAGGCAAGTCACTTCACTCTCCAAGCCTGTCTTCCCATTTATAAAAAGTAGCCGACAATACTGCTCCCCTCACTGGAGGACTCAATGGGTACATGTACATCAAGCTGTAACAGTAATGCCTGGCAGAGGAATTATTTTTATTTACTATTTTGCAGCAAGATCCTTCATCTGAGCTTTGGTTGCTCATTGTCAGATGGAATTATGCCCCAACACACACACATGGATGTTGGGAAGGACAAATGGGATCAGAGACGTGAAAGGCTCTACAAACTGGCAGGACTGCATGAAGAGTGCGCAGGCTCCCTGGATTGTCACAGAACCCCCAGGGATTCTGCCTTCGGCTGGGCAGCCAGCAGACTCAGCAAGGCTTGAGGAGTCTCACATCGAGGGAATACACAAGGTTAGAAGACCTGCTCCTTTCCCAGGAGCGAGGCAGCTGGCGAGAACAGGCCAACACAGAGAAAATGCTTAACAAAAGAGAACACTGTTTAACTGTTTCATTTCTCTGGCCCTTCTCGCCTCAGCCATATAAAACAATTTGAAATAATCTCTAGGGAGCAGTCCCTCAGCGTGATCTGAGAGGCTGTCATCCCGGCTTGAGTCCTCCTGCCAAATAAAACGTAACTCTCAAAAAAAAAAAAAATCTCTAAAGCTCCCCAAGACTGTAAACGTCTGATCCACAAAGACCAGACAGAGAATTCAGTGTAGCCACACGGTGTAGACCATGAGTGTGGTCCACGTCCAAAAGGCAGCAGTCAGTGGAGACCCGAGGACTGCAGAAAGCGTCACAATGAAGCTAGTTGTGACAGTGACCTCAGTGGTTGGCAGGGGAGAAGTGTATTTTAGCCTGGACTAACATCTAGAACGTAAAACTGGAAATTCAGCCATCAATCTGCACAACATGCATAAACTAAGGACCTATTCTGTGCTGAACTGGCCCTGGGCCCAGAGCTGGAGAGGAATAAAGAGGCCACAGTCCCTGTCCCCAGAGAGCACATGGTCCGGTGAGGAAAGCACTCGGCACACACTGTGGTCACAATGTGAAGGGTCTCACAGAGGACCACACAGGAGACCCCCAATGCTGGGCACCGGGGAGGGCCAGGGGCTTCACAGAGGCAACCAGAAAGCAGAGCTGTGGAGGGGGAAGATCTACCAGGGCATTTGAGGAGGAGGGAAAGGGACTAAAGTCTGATTTGGACATGGCGGATTAAAGCTGCCTAACACTGAGGGGGAGAGGAGAGGAGAGCTGCAGAGATCACACGCTCCCTGGGAACTTTCTTTTTAAAGGAACAAATACATCAGACTGCACGTACACTTAGCCAGTGGCAGATGTGAACTGCCATCACTCACTGCCCTAAACTCTGGCCCAGAAGCTGCCAGAGAGGCCCGGGCATTTGTACGGAGGTGGAATAGGGGACACTTGGATTGTGGTCCCCTTGATGACAAGAGGCCAAGGTTGGGTCCACCTACAACCTAGCCCCACCACTCAGAGGCTTTCTAGCTCCTACAGGCCGATGTGACCTGCCATTCCCAGGGGTCCTCTTCCTGGCAAGGGCGATGGTTTGAAAAGGGCAGAGCAGTGATCTGTGGGCTTTGGTTTCAGAGTGCGGTAGTGCAGGGAGCCCATGCAGGGTCGGATTACAGCCTGACTCAGCTCATCTTGAAGGAAGGCCTGGAAGTGAGACTTGGGATGGAGGTGGGGAGAAAGGTCACCTTGGAAAGGTACAGAGACAGGTTTCACACACAGGATGGATGGCATGTGGACACAAACCAGTGCATACTCCACAAACCAAAGCAGTCACCTTTGGTACCTCCATCCTACAGAATACCATCATGGGGCCAAAGACTCTGAGAAGCACTCTGTGCACTGAGTGGGGAAGAGCTCTTGGTATAACAAGAAGCCGCAAAGCAGCACAGTGGTGCGGAGGGCTGGCTCTGGGGCCAGGATGCTGGATGCAAATCCTGGCTCCACACTTGGCCGGTTGGGTGCCCCTGGGCAAGGAGATTAACTTCTCTGCGCCTCAGCGTCCTCATCTGTCAGGTGTGGACAATAAAACCCCCAACCTCACAAGGTCGTGGTGAGCAAGGAGTAAGGTAGTATCTGCAAAGTGCCAAGTCTGGTGCCTGGCACATGGTATGTGCCCATCAAATGTCAGCTATCCGTGCAACAAGGTATAATGCTTGTGGAAAAAGGCAAAACAAAAAGCAATACCATAATGCTTAGAAGAAGGTGTAGGATGAAACATGTCAATCTTAAAATGCTGGTTACTGAGATGGTCAGTAGGGACTGTTTTAATTTCTCACACAGAGACTGAGAATGTATAATTTGACACAATGAAAATTAATTTTAAAACGAAGGAGGAGGAGCCGAAGGGCTGACGGAGATGTCATCCAATTCCCCCGCCCGCCCGAGCCCCCTGCTCCTGCAGGCCTGGAAGAGGTCTCCGGTTCCCTGAGGGCAGCCAGCCCGCTGCCTACCCCCAAAGGCAGGCCAGGCCCTGCTTTACCTGGTGAATGATTCCAGAGCCAGGCCTCCAGAAGCCCACGCCATACTTCGCACCTGCCGTTGCCAGGAAATTATAAACTTCCTGGTTTATGTCCTATTGAGACAAATCAATAACCAGCATTAGTAACACAGTCCGCTCATGCCCTCCTCCCTCCACAGCCCCTCCTCCCCTGTGACTCTGAAATGCTGGCGCTCTGAAGACAGGCCTCTCCTGGAGGCCTTCTACAAATCATTCCAAAAGGCTTGGATGGTGGCCCACAGCCTTAGCTGGCGGGCCCAAGAGAAAGACAGGGAGCAGAGACAGAGCCCAGTTCTGTGACACCTGGCCAGGGAGTGGATCCAGAACAAATCCCTTCCCTGTTCTGGGTCTCAGTTTCCTTATTTGTAGAAGGACCTGGGCTACATCATCTCCAAGGGTCCCTCTGGCACTCAAGTCCTCAGCCAAGGCCAGCAGTGAGGGGCATGCCACCAGGGGACTAACTGGGACATGGTGGTGGTGAGGGAACAAGCCAGTCCCACAATGCCTCATGCTGGGTGCTGCTTCTCCATCGGAGCCTCATCTGTAATCCTGGCTGACATTTACTGAGGGTGCGCTACAAAAACGGCACCATGTAAACACCCTCACAGCCCATCCCACGAGGGAGGGAGATACTGTCATCAAGCCCATTTTACAGGCACAAAAACAGAACCTTAGAGGTGAAATAACCTACTGGAGACTCCAGGGTCAAACAGAGGAGTCAGTGTTTGAAACTAGGTCTGTCCAACCACAGAGCAGAGAGCCAAATTCTAATAAAAACAGAGCTACCTCCCTTATGGAGACTGTATCTCAGAACATCTCGACCACTGTCTGGCATGTTGTAGGTGCTCAACACTTAGTAATACGTTTGATGGGCCCCAAATGGGACTGTTCCAAATAATCATATTCTGAAACATACTATTCAATAAAACAACACAACAGGGTGGTACCCATTCTGATTATAATTCAAGGGCAGCATCCTCAGGGGGAAGGGAAGGCTTCTCAGCACATGGACATGAAGCCAGAGTTTATCTGGAAGACATGGCATGTCCCCGGACAGGTGAGACCTCAGGGGCAAAAGGGCTGGGACCACAGCGGACTGCAGAGTCCCAGAGGAGGCACTAGGACATGAGACCTGCCAGCCTCTGGGCACAGGAGAGCCGCGCTCCAAGGCAGAGGAGGGACTCACTGTGGGCTCCACTGGGTCCTTAATAAAATACCCTTAAAACCATGCAACCCTCTTCATTTAAACTCCAGACCAACCATGCATCCTTCTGAGAGCCCAAGTGGTTCCCCCAAGTGAAGGAATGGCAGACAAAGAACCTGGGTCCCCAGGGCAGTCTGTCTAATGAATAATATATTGGTTTTCTCATGGACAAATCAGTCACTTATAAAACTGATACCGAGGGCAGGAGGGAGGTGGCTGTGTGTCTATGCGTGTGGGGGGAAGAGGCAGCAGGGCAGCCACAGAGCGACGTAGCAGAGCCTCGACCTGAGCTCAGCCTAGATACCTCTCTGGTTGTGTGTGTGACCCTGGACAGGTCACTCTGCCTCTCTGAGCTCCAACCAGAGGGATCCTTTACAAATAAATGTAAATCTGGCCACATCCCTCTCCTGTCACACCCTTCAGCGACTCCTAGGATAGCACCCACAGTCCTCAAGGCCCTGCCTGTGCCTGCCCCACCCACCTCACAGCTGCAGCCTCACAAGCCTTCCAACTCCACAAAGGCACCAAGGCCTTTGTGTACTCTGATCTGTCTAGGATGTCCTTCCTCCAGTTAACATTAACTCATCTCTCAGGTCTCAGCTTACATGTCACATCCTCACAGAGTCTGTCCTTCCCCTCCAAAGTCTAAATTAGACACCTTTCTTATACTTCCAGCGTCCTATACTCTCCCTTCATAATATATATATTTACAAGTTGGCAGTTACCAATCTGTGTGATCGTTTAGCTTCTATCTCCCTACTAGATGAGACCCATGGAGGCAGAGCCCCCATCTGTCGTGTTCACACTGAATCCCAGGCAACTAGCACAGTGTCTGGCAAACAAATAACGCTCAATAAACATTTGTTAAATAAATGAGGGAATGAGCTCTAAAATCCTATGATTCTGTGAATCTCATCTCCAGAAGGTAGACTTTAAATCCATAAAGGGGAGGACTAGACAGAGAAGGCAGTGGCCCTCGTGTGGACAGTCATTCAGCCTTAGGGCTCAAGAGGACCCAGTTTCCAGCACCACAGGAGCCGTGTAATGTTACCAGCTCCCAGCACCGCTGCTGCCAGCGTGGAGACCACCGGCCAGCAGGCTGGGCTCCTTCAGCTGAGTGGAGCCACTGTGTCACCAGGACACAAACGAGCAGGCTAGGGTGGGAAGTAGGGACTTGAATGGGAAAGCTGCCCTGAGCATTTCCCATGGGTCTGAGAGGCTCTCTGAGCTGGGCTGACCCCGGGAGCCAAAGCGCTTTCAATTGCATGCCCTGCTCTGTGCCCGGCCGGGCCACAGCCCTGCCAGCATTCAGCCCCTGCCAAAGGCCCCACAAGAGCGGTGCCTGCTTCCACTGCGGGGGGTGGAGAGGGTGGAGGCCCAGAGCTGGGAGAGGCCTGCTGCTGCCAGGAGTAGGCACACACAAAGGTACCACAAACAGGGCCTGGAGGCAGGAGAAGGAATTCAGCTTCATAAGAAAGGGTGAAGAGAATTAAAGGAAACAACTTCAGTGTGGCATCCGGCCCCTTCTACCTCATTAAGCAAAACCCACAGAAGAGGAAAACCCACAAAGGAGGTTAAGCAGTCAGAGAGGGCACTGAGTGGGAGCGGGGATAGGGGTCTGGCCCTAACCTCGCCCCGCGCAGGTGTGGGACTTGACTGCACATGCCTCAGACGCTTCAAATTTACCAACAGCGACACCACCCACCTACCTGCTGACAGGGTCCTCAGGGGTCAGGAGAGCACACAAGTGAGTGCACATGTGATGCTGGCAGAAAGGGAACTTTACAGTCCCCTCTCCAGAGCAACTGGCAATATGTATCGGAGCCTGATATCTGCATCATTTCTCTAACAAAACAGTGTTACATGACAGACAAAGGACCAGAGAAGATATCTTTAGTGTGGTAAAATTAAGGATGATTTTTGTTTTCTTTAGGCTTTCTCAGTATTTTCTAACATGTTCACAGTGAACAAATGGTATTTTCAGAGTTAGAAGAGAGGGAGAAAAGGGGGGGAAAGAAAAGAGAGAGGCGGAAAAAAAAGACTAAACCAAAGAGCCCATTAGAATTTGGGGCAATGTCCTAATTCAAGGGCTGCACCTCTCATCTCATGTCCCACTGGCCTCCTCCATCCCCCACCCCACTTCAGCTCACCTTGGCCCGACGCAGGTCTTTCTCACCCCCGAGCTGGGCCTCGATCAGATGGTCACAGTGGATGGTGGACGGCACGGCCACCTTGGGCAGTCCGCTGCTGATGAACTGCAGCATGGCCATCTGGGCCGTGGCATCCTGCATGGCTACGCGGTCTGGCCGCAGCCGCAGGTACGTCTTGCCCCGCTCGATCTCCTGGTTGGCCGGGTCATCCAGGTGTCCATACACAATCTTCTCTGAGAGGGTCAGAGGCCGGTTCAATCTGGTGGGAGAAGGCAGGGGTTGCCTGGTACTGGCTGCACAATCCTCCGTCCACCCACGGCCATTCCCTCTCTACACATGGCAACCCTGTTGTTGGACAGGGAGGGGAGACGGCCTGGTCCTGCTCACTGCGGCACCGCCCATACACGGCGCAGCGCCTGGCACTCACTAGGTCCAAAATCACTTGATGAATGGCAACACCACAGAAGTGACAGGCCTTTTTTTTTTTTTAAGGATATTTGCTTTTCCAGAATATTAATTGCTATCATCTGATAAGCACTTATTACATGTATATCTCGTTAGTTAATCCTTACTGTATCCCTGTCATTTAATAAAATGACAAGAGGTAATGGAGACTCAGAGTCTCTAACAGCCAGAGTCTCATCTTGGATCCGCTACTTCTCTCTGTCCACGGCCATGTCCCCGAGCAGTCAGCCCCACTAAGACACAGAGAATCCGCACCAGCATCCCCCTCGCCCAGTCTTCCCCGCCCTCCACTCACAACCCTCCACCTCAGGTGTTGGAGGCCTCCTTACCTTAATACGCTCAAGCCTTACCAGTTTGTCCCACTTGCTCTCATCCCATTAAGATGAGTGTGGCTGTCAGCTCTCAAGAACAGAAACTGCCTCTGGCCTCTCATAAGACCCTGTTCCTAGACCGTTTCCCTCCCTTCCTGTCCTCATCAGGGCCAAGATGGCAGTCCAAGCCAGACCCCTGGGGGGATGCAGGCCCTGCCAGGACTCAACTGCCTCCTCGTCACAGCTCCCCGTTGCAGACTGAGCTTCGTGCAGGCCAACTCTCAACCCCTCAACCTTAAGGCTCTCCCTTCTGACTCTCTGCTGCCGCCCCCTCACTCAGCATGCATTCTATCCAGACCCCACACTCTGTCTTCCACCATTCTCAAAGCTTAGGCCAAACCTGAGGCCTCCAGGGAAGAGGCGGAGATCCATTCACACCCAACAAGCCAATGGAAAAGTATCAGACTAGGAGTCAGAGGTTCTGGGTTTAGACCTGACCTTATTACTAAACCCGCTGTAACCAGATAAAACACTGCCCTTCTCAGAGCCCTCACCAATCCATCTCTAAAGTGTAGGGCTGGGACTGGAATAGAGAACAGACAACACTTATACAGCACTTAATTGCTTTTAAACAGCTTTACTGAGGTATAATTCGTGTGTAATAACTGCACATATTTAGTCAACAATTTGGTAAGTTTTGACGTATGTATACACTGGTCAAATCATCACCATAGATGGATAATGAACACATCCATCGCCCCCAACAGTCTCCTCGTTCCCCTTTTTAACCCCTCCCTCCTGTCCCCACCCCCACGCATCCACTGATCCGCTTTCTGTACTACAGGTTTATCACAGCACTGACTTTTAGTTCAGCATTTCTCCGAGCACTCATGTATATAACTTATTTTACCCTCACAACACAGATGAGCCAACTGAAGTACAGTTAGGTGAAGCAACCCGACCCTGGTCACGGGCTAGCAAGTGGCAGAGCTAGGATGCAAGGAGAAGGCAGTGTGGCTCCACTGCTCAGGCTCTTTCCCTGCCCTGTATGTCTCTCAGCATCATCTGGAAACTCAGATGGCCCAGCCTGCAGTAAGTGTTCAATTATTATCATTACTGTTATTGCTATTACCAATATGACTCTGCGGGGAAAGCAGAGACACTTCCTTCCGCCAGCCTGGGTTCTAGCCCCTCACTTCCAAGTTTACCTGACCCCTTGAGAGCAAGTGTTCCCTAGGGTGCTGGCTCTGTGCGCAACAGCAGAGCAAATGGCAAGTCTGAAAATCTCTACAGTTCTGCTGTCATGAGAACCTTGAATAAAAACAGCGCAAGCCTGGCCCCCTTTTGCAGCAGCGTCTCCAGGCTGGTTGGTGTATAGACGGTGACTCACTGCACGGAGCATAGGCCCTCCTCCTGGGTCCCAGGGGAGCCGAAAAATAGCAAGGCTTTAAAACCAAAGACCTAGACAGCAAATGTCTGAATTTGCATTAAAAAGCCTGACAATGACAAACGCCTCAGGACAAGTTCATCATCACGTTTCCTTGAGGATTAACTGAGGAAAACAGCAAAATGGGCCCTCCATGTCCCATCCATCCCCCCACTTCACTGGATGACAAAAGACCCAGTTCCCAGGAACAGAATCAGGCCCCTTCCGTCACAGTTACAGGGTGAAGGATACATGTCCCCCGCTCTTCTAAAACACTGGTACATCTATTTTAATCCACTAGTATATTTTTAGTATAGCCTCACTTCTGCTTTCTTTTTCTACAGAAGGATTTCTCAACCGTGGCACCACTGACGGTTTGGGCCAGATGATTCCCTACTGAGGGGGCTGTATTCTGCACTGCAGGATGTCTGACAGTATTCTTGGCCTCTACCCAATAGACAACAGTAAACTACCACCCAACCCCAGGTTACAACAACCAACAATGTCTCCAGACATTGCTAAATTCCCCTGGGGGACCAAAATCAACCCCTCAGTCCACCCCCAATGAGAACCACTCCTCTATGACAATAATGAAAATGGAACATCCCTAGTCTGTACTAATTTGGAAAATGCTGAAAAGTTATCGATTGGACTTTTCTAGTTAATGCAAGGTTGGTATAAAAAGGCAAAGGAAAACTTTTAGGGGAAGATTAATTTTACTGGTAAAAATTAAAACCAAAAAGAATTACGTTAAAGGGAAGTTTTTTTTTTATTAATTTTTTATAGCAAAGACAAAATGGTGACTAATACTCATATGTCAAGTTATCTCAAAGTAAGCTTGTATGTCAATTCTCCTTCCAAGCATGAAGAGCCAGGTGGGAGTGTTTTGTAGACTAAAAAAAATCCATCATTTTTCCACTGAGCTATGATCCGAGAATTCTAAGAATAAATAAAACAGTGTTTTATGGGGGAAAAGTATTTGTACAAGGTCCTACAGTGATGGGGACAGTGGTCTCAACCCTCACTACATATTAGGACCAGCTGGGAAACTGGCCAGTGCTTCTCACGTTCTGGTGGGCACTTCAGCCACCTGGGGCTCCTGTTACACTGCAGATTCTGACTCCGTGGGCCTTGGTGGGGCCTGAGGCTCTGCATTTCTAACAAGCTCCCCATGTTGCTTGTTGATGACAGTGATGCTGACCCACAGGCCACATTTTGAGTAGTAAGGCCTAGACCACCTGCATCAGATGAACATCCTCAATGCACATTAAGAGGTCCTCACTGTAACTAGGTGATGCCATGCTGGAGACTGCTAGAGGTGAAGACTGAGATAGTCCCCTACCCTTACAACTGAAGTGAAGACAAGACACCAGTAAAGAGGACGCAAAGTGGCAACAGAGAGAAGTGTGGGCCAGTGGCCAGAGCACTGGACGAGGGCCCAGAGACAAGGTCCCATCACTCACTCACTGTGGCCCTGGGCAAGCTGCTGTACACCTGAGCCTGTTCCCAGCTGTAAATGGGTCTACTGTGAATTCACACTTGTTCTAGAGCTCCCAGGGTCACGTGATCAGATGGGCAGGCACAGAGCTCTGTCTGCAGTCGTTCAAGTTCCAGGAGCAGGGCTGGTTGGTATGAACTACCAGCCCCCACTCCTCATCCTCCTGTGGTGTCTTATTCATCCCACCTGTGCCAGCACCTAGCCCAGAACCTGGCACACAGGACAGCAGTGCAAGGGTGGCGGATGTTTTACCAAATGAGCAAAGAATGGCCCAGAAAAAAGATATGCTCAAGATTCCACCTGAGATTTCCTTCTGGGTCTCAACCTGAGCTCTCCCCTGGGCTTATGCACCAAAGAGGAAAATATTTCTGAAGCCACTGGGCCTGGCAGATGCCAGAGGACTTGCCTAGGGTTAGTCATCTTCCTGGAAAAGGTTCAGGCCACAGAACCAAAGAGTGCCTGAGATATTTCCTATGTCCCACATCTCCAGGCTTCTTGATAACAGATTTCTCCCTGCCAGAGAGGGCAGAAGGTCCACCACTGATCTGGAACACCCTTCCTCTGCAGGGATCACTATACCCTAAATGCCTTGATTCCACCACCACCACCACCAAACATCCTTTGCCAAGCGCAGCCTACAATGCCCAAAAGGGGCAGGCAGCACCGGCAGCACCGGTAGCACCGGTAGCACCATTTTCCCAGTCTCCACAGCTCATCCTGCAGCCTTACCGTTTGCGGACAATGTTAATGTTCTTCTCTAGCAAGTCATAGCGAATGTATTCATTGGGCTCAAAGTGGCTCATGGCCACTTTGGCCCGTTGGCACAGGACTGAGGCCACATGGTACTGCCGCACACCCAGGGCTTTCTGTAAGAAGAAAGACAACAGCAACTGTCAGTGGACAATTTAGGGTGGTCCACCCCTGAGGGATGTCACAGTGTGGTGAAAAAAGCAAGGAATTAAAATGTTAACAGCCATTCAGTGACTGCAGCCTCAGTTTCCTCACCTGAGGCCCAGGAATGATACAGTAGCCACAAAGAACACAGCCTGTAGAAAGTTCAAGGGATTTACAGTCAGATTTGCTGGGATCAAAGCCAAGTTCTGTCCACTTAAGAAAATACCCCATAAAGAAAAGATGGGTAATGGGGATACAACCAGCTACAGGGATCACAGTTACTGGGAAGGTTAAGTGAGAACACGTGCAGACGTCCTCGCTAAGCTATAAAGCACTACCCACACGGCAGCTGCTACTCTACCTGTACGGCAAGTTCCTCGAGCCTTGGAATTAAGTTTTATTTGTCTTATTTATCTGTATCTGGACTACTTGGCACATATTAGAGATTTAATAAATATCAGCTGAATAGGTAAAAAAATTAATGAGGAAAACCTGGTACATGTGCTCTGGATGGTTCTTCATCCCTTCAAAAGGTGGTGCCTAATCCTGCTCTCCTTGAATGTGGAGCGGACTTACTGACTTACTTCTAGTGGACAGAACATGGCTCAGTGATGCTAGGGGACCCCTGAGACTAGGTCATAAAAAGGACAGCTTATGCCTGGCTCTCTCTTCCTTTAATTGCTCTGGGGGAAGACAGCCACTACTGCTGTTAAAACATTTAAACAGTCCTGAGAGAGGCCCACCTACAGAGACCTAAGGCCTCTTGCCCCAAACCAGTACAACCTTGCTAGGTGTGTAAGCACACCGTCTTACAAGCAAGTGCTTCAGCCATAGTCCAAGCCCTGGCCGACAATCTGGACTGCAGTTTCCTGAGTGACTCTGAGCCAGAACCACTCCACAAACACATCCCCATATTCCTGGCCGTCAGGAACCATGAGCGAGAAATGTTGATTGTTTTAGCCTCTAAGTTTGGCAGCAACAACCTGTTATACAGCAACAGATAAATGATTGTTATGATGGGGTCTGTTAATTTTAAACTATGGGTGACAACCTTCACCAGGTACACTGTGACCAGGGGAAGAATAAATGAACCCAAAGAAGTGACAGAGGGAAAGAACAGTGGTGTTCTCTGCTAGGAGGTCTTACCCTTGGGCAAGGGAAAAGGCAAAGCCACTGCCCCAGGCTCCCTTCTATATATATGTCACCTGGACATTTAAATCTAAATCCTGCCAACCTCGGCATCTGAACCAATACCAGTGCACAGCTGCCACTCCCTATCCAGGTCACACAGTCAGGAGAACAGACCCTATTAGAAACTAGCACCCTCAACCACCACTCACCACAGCAGGAGTGACCTCCCAATGCAGACTTCAGATCCACCTGCCCTCCACCTCAAAATCCACCAAGGGATCCTCACTATCTGCCTTGCTGGGCAGGGGTGAACAACCCACCAACCACAGGTCCTGCAACGGCCTGCGTGGAGAGGAACGTGGGGCACTGCGGTGGAGTGGGGAGACCCGGGCTTGAATCTGGCAGGCCACCCACTTACTACCTGAGTCATCCAGGACAATTTACCCTAAGTACTCATTTCCGCACAGAGCTGCTGTGAGGATTAGCAGACGACATGAAGCACTGGCACAGCTTCTGTTATTACCCCTGTGCACATACTCAGCCCCCTCTGTATTTTTCACACAAATAAGAAGCTATACAAGTTGTTCTGCAACTTGCTTTTTTCATTTATCAAATATCTTTGACATCCTTCCGATATCTATACATAGATCTTCACTTTATGTAAATTAACTGCCCTAAGCCTCAGTTTCCTTAGAAATAAAAATGAGTCTAACAACACCTAGTGTTTGGCCCAGCAGGCAACATAAATGACCGCGATCATAATTACAGTGCAGACAAAAGGCGAAGCACCGAATTCCCAACGGCAAGGGGACAATTAAGCAATCTACAGGCACATATCAACTCTTAAAAACAGATTTAAGTATAATGCTGACTGGGGAAAAAAAAAAAAGGACAAAATAATGCTCATATAGAATACAACTTTCGGATAAGAGAAGAATACTTATTAGTGCCTAGTATGAAGCGAGCACTGTGCTAAGCACTCTGCGTGCGTCACATCCGTTCAATCCCCACAGACACCCAGTGGGGTGGCTCCTATGATTAGCCTATTTTCCAAGGGAGGAAACTGAGGCTCACGTAGAGTGACCAAAATCCAGCCTGACTCACCCACTTTCTGCTATTGTCCCAGGCCCTCCCCCTTAGCCTCCCCTCCAAACGGAGATAAGCTCCAGTGTTAACAAATGAACCGTCTACACGCTCAGTCCCTAATCATGATACTGCTCTGCTTCCCAACTCTGTGAAAACATCTGTTCACAACAGCCAGCACCGTCAGGAGGACTTCCTGCAACGACGGACATATTCTCGATCCTCACTGTCCAATACAGCAGCCACCAGCCACATGTGGCTACGGAGCACTCGAAGTGTGCTGAGTGTGACTGAGGAGTGGAATATTTAATGCTATTCAATTTTAATTAATTTATAGTTAAGTTTCCACATGGGACGGCTCAGATTTATACATTAATAAAGATGGAAAGAGAATTTTTGGGAAGCCTGAACAACCTGAATGTTCATGAAATCACTTTTTCTAAAAAAAAATTTATATATTTCAAAATTTGGACCCCTCTCTACACCAGGAGTTCATCATTCCATGTGCCCACTTCTGAAAAATTTCAAGCTATTCTTTCTCACATTCAGCTAAACTGTTTCCTTGCACAGTCGGCTTTTCAGTCAGGGGTCTGCCCAATCTCTCTTGCTCAGGACACTGGTTCCCAGCCCTCAGATGCAACAGTCTCCTGAGTCTGTTAAAAATACATAATCCTAAACCCTATCCAGGTCAATGACTCAGTTGAGGGTAGGGGTCCCTCAACTATTTGAAGACAGCCCTCTCTAAATTTCTTCTCTAGGCCAAGGGCAGCCCCGAGTTTTTCAACTATCCTTCACATGGCATCTTCCTAAACTCTGCGATAGCCCAGAGAGCAAAGGGACTGCCACCTCCTTTGCTAAGCCACGACAGCCCACCTCACTGCTGACACACACACCACCTCCAGACATCCTCACACCTTAACAGCCAAATTCCTCATCGACTGCTCTCAAGCCACACTGTACTTGTGGACTTGGTTTTCTGTGCAGAGCACTACCTTAATCTTGATTTAATTTCAGTGTCAGTTTCTGTCCACCTCCAGCCGCCTATGGTCTATAGGGGTCCTGGTCAGTCACCCCAGGCCCTGACAGGCTGGCCCTTCCAGTGTGTGTCAGCCACACACACAGTAAGCACGATTCTCGGGCTATTCATCCAAGTCTCAGTATAAATGTGAGCCTTCCCAGGACAGGCTCCCCAGGGTGGACATTTGGTCAGGCCAAAAGTGACCTATTTAGCAACACTCTCCGGGTCCAGGTCTTTAAGCCACAACAATAACCACCAGACTGAAATGTCACTAAGACACCACTTCTGTTTCATTGTCAGGGATGGCCTGACTGACCTGTCAAACACCCCACAGAAATCAATGCTCACTCCCCGTTTCACTCATCCACTAATCCCAACAAAGATGTAAAAAGATGTTAGCTTGGCCGTGAGACCTTCAACAATTCACTCTGTTCCTCCAGCCTTCAGTTCTTCACACTTGCAAAGAGTGAAATCTCAGCCTGCTGCCTGCTTCAGAGCAGAACCATGAGAGGTTTAAAGTGCACGAAATGTCACATATAAATAACTCTGAAGAGGCTGACCACACTAACATGCTTACCCCAAAAACTGAATTCTAGGGCGAGGACACCATGTATCACTCATTCATAGACCACATATATCTCACATGTAAAATGAAGACCAGGCTATGGGTGTCACCCTCTTGGAATAAAAATTAAAACAGCCATTACTTATTATGCACTTGCTCTGTGCCTAATTTTGAATTCCCGTAACGGTGCAAGGTAATCATTACTCCCAACAGACGTGGGAACTGAAGATCAGAGAGGTTAAGTAAGCAGAAGTCTTCCACGTGGTAAAGACCGAATCCAGGACACAAGTGCAGGTCTGTCTCTTTCTCAGATGAGCCAATTCCCCTGGATTCTGTGACCCTCTTACATCCTTTCCCATTTGAAGGCAGCATGATGTGATGGTTCAGCCCGAAGACCTGTAGCCAGACTGCCCAAACCCAGTAACACAACTAACCTGCTGTAGCCCTAGACAAGTTACTTAGCCTCCCCAAGCCTCAACTTCCCCAAAGAGAAAATGGAGATAAACTTCATAATGTTAATATCAAATGAAATAATCTACTTTAAGCGCTTGGCACAGAGCCTGTTCATATAGTATGTACTCAGTATCTTATTTTCCTTCATGGAGCCAACACACAAAATTAGATGTAATGAAGTTGTGTTCCTTTTCTAGAATCTGGCAGAAGGGGCATGCCTCTTCTTATTTTGCTTACTGCAAACACAGCTCTTGGTTGATTAGCATTTTTCAGAACTCTTAGCTCATCTGGATCCTTGACATTCCTGACCCCTTCTGATGTATTCCAGCTGCTGTAGTATTTCTCCTTAGTTACTTGCCCTCCTTCCAACTTTGGCCAAGACATTCTAAAAATCTAAGCTGAGGTCTGCAGGTGCATCTCTTCTGTCTCTCCTTCAGACTACCTGCAATTTATTAGAATTTGCCTTGGAAAGCCTCCCACCCCTCTGAAACCCCTTCTGCTTATGGGGTCCTGGCAGTGGGATCTCATCTATTTGGTTTCTGAATAATTCAGAATTTACTTTCTTCCAAGGCACCAAACATGCTGAAAGTCCTTAGCCAGTACAAAAGCTAAAGGGATCTTCCACTGGGCATTTGCACATACTGTTTTGTCTGCTTAGAATGTTCTCTGCCCACCCCCACCCACGATGTGCCTTTTGTCTAGGTAATTCCCATTCATCTTTCAAGTTCCAAATTAATTTCACTTTCTCAGGGACTCCTTGGACTCCTAGCCCAAGCAGAGCCTCCTATTATATATGCCCATTTACTATTTCTTGACATTCCTTTGTGAGATGATCTCTCTCTCCACTAGTCTGTAAGATCCACTAAGGGAGGGACTGTGTCTGTTTATTCATGATAAAATTCCCCATGCCGAAGAGCAGGTCTGATACACAACAGGTGCTACATAAACATCAGTTAATTAAACCAATGAACATTGCTTTTACTTTAACAACCAGTTCTTCCTTACTGAGCAAGATTAATTAGGTTTTTATTTATTTTTTAATGGAAGTACTGGGGATTGAACCCAGGACCTCATGCATGCTGAGCATGCCCTCTACCACTGAGCCATAGCTACCCACCTTGAGCAAGATTAAATACACAGCAAGTTCAGTTAACTGTGACAGGAGTTAACAAGATGAATCAGTAATTAACCAGTCTCAGATGCTTTTGGTTAGAATGTAAACAGGTTGAACATTTCTGAAAGACAATTAGGCAATACCTATCAAAATGTAAAATGTTTGTACCTCTTGACCAGCTTTCCCTCTTCCAGGAAGCTCTCTTATAAAAATACTCTCATAAATGAGCACTGAGACTGGCAAGGACGCTCTTTACAGCACTGTTTTTAAAAGAACAAACCAATTGTCCAAAAATAGGGCACTGATTTGAATAAATTCTGGTTCATCCATGAAGGAATGCCATTCCACAGCTGTTTGAAAAGAATAAGATAATGGTGGTAGTCCCACAAGACTGTGAATGTAACTAATGCCACTGAATTGAACAGTCAAACACGGCTAAAATGTCAAATTCTTTGTTATATATTTTTTACCATAATTTAAAAAAGAAGTAAACTTTATTGGCAGGGGAAAAAAATTTCACGATACATTCAGTGAAAATAAGTAGCAGCAAAACAGTACTATAGCGTGGGCCCATTTCTGTATAACAGAATTTAACAAATGTAAATATGTTTAGAAAAAAATCAAAATGATATGCCTAAACTGTTAACAGCAATTATCTCTAGAAATTAGAATCGTGGGCACTTTTACTTTCTAGGCTAAGTATTTCTGCAACTTTTAAATTTGCATGATACATGTGAGTTTCTTTTGTAATCAGAAAAAAAAAGAATGAACAAGGCAAATCAGTGCAGAAAAGCAGGCTGATGCAGTGTAGCAGATGTAGCAGGATCACTTAGTGGCATTTTGACAACATGACCAAAAGTGTTCTGGTTTTTATAGATGTACAAACCCTTTATTTCAGCAGGTTAACTTACAGGGATTTATCACCACAAAGGAAAGGAAAAACAATGTACATTTACACTACAGGGATGTGTTTACCACCACCTTAACCCAGAGACCAAACCTGGCATCAACAACAGCGAGCCCACCACTCGTGCCTCCTGATGGGACAGCATCACCTATGAAGAATTCTCGTCAAAAAACGTTTAATCTGAATCTGAGAAAGCTGAGACCTTACTTCCAGTTTAGGGGGAATTCAGGAAATAAAAGAATAATCAGTTACATTCAGAATGCGGACATTCCTCAAGAAACGGGCCTGATCTCTTCAAAAAGTCAATGTCACAGGGGAAAATGGTGTGGGGAGTGGGGTGGGGAGGGGCTGTTTTAGATTTAGAGAAACTAAAAAAGTAAAATCAATGCAGTGTGTAACCTTTTTTATGAGATCCTGATTTGTAAAGAGATAGCTACCAACGACATTTTTGGGAAAAGTGGGGAAATTAAGAATGTGATCTGGGAAATAAGCAAAGCCCTGTTATTTTTCTCAGATAAGATAATGACATTATAGCCTATAACTAACTGACTTATTCTAAGAGGTGAATGTCGAAGTTTTTAGGAATGAGGTGTCACAATGCCTTTAATCTGTTCTGAAATGATCCAGAAAAATAAAAAAATAAAAAATAGATGAAGCAAATCAGGCAAAATGTTGACAACTGTTGACTCTACATGGTAACATACGGCTATTTTTTGCACTATTTTCCATTTTTCCTGATGTGTAAAAATCGTAACAAAAAATCTTTTACGGTGTCAATAAATCCATGTGCTCAAGTGATGGCTTAAATTTCCTTCTTTTTTTAAAATTTCCTTCTTGACTTTTCTATATTTTCCAAGTTTTCTACAAATGACTCATTGTAACACTTCTTATAATTAGAAAGAATGTAACTAATATTAATTTTTAATTAAACATTAAATGCTCAGAACCAAAGAGATTCTTACAGACTGCTTGCTGCAGATTAAAAGCAAGTAATTCAATCTTTTCAAAAAGCAGCTTGTCAATAAGAAGCCCAGAGGAACATCCATACCTTTGACCCAGTAACTCCATATCTGAGAATCTATCCTCAAGAAATAATTCTAGATATGTAAAGGAAATGCACTAACATTGTAACAAAAGGTTTGGGTTAAGATGGAAAATTATTTTCTTCTATAATTCCTTAAATTTGTTATTAAGGTGATACTGTGTGAATGAAAAGAGATTGACAGCAAGCTGACTTCAGCTGGTGTAGAGAAAGCCAAAGTTTCCTAGTATCACTACATTTTGTCCTTGAATCCCGATTTTGGGTGAAAGTATCAAGCTTGGAAGGCCTCTGTGCCTGCCCCTTGGGTCACTTCCCTGTGTGCGTTTTGGTGGACAGGGAGAGTCCCCATGTGACAGGAGGCAGTGGAGGCCAAGAAGGAACATTCAGGACATGGGAGTCCAGAGATCTGGCCTCCAAGCTGGGTCACGATGCACCCTTGTACAAGTAATCTAGCCTTTCTGTGCCTTTTTTTCTATTTCTATAAAATGGGAGAAGTGGATTGTTCTGGCTGCATCAAAATAACCTGGGAGGTTTCATAAAAACAGCTTCAAGGCCCTACTGCTCCCAGACCTCTCAATCAGAATCACCTGAGGTGGAGCCTAAGCATCAGTAAAGATGACCAAGTAACTGACACAGCCATGTCTCAGAAACACTGGACTAAATGTTCTCCGAAGTTCTTCCCAACTCAAAAGATTCTATAAATATTCCTCCCCAGCAAGCAGGCTCTCAGTTGAAACCACTTATTCCCCAAAGGCCCAGTGTAAAGTGTAGCAATGTCAGAACAGATTTATCTACACCGAGGAGGAGAGCCCCCAGAGCTTAGGCCTCTCTAGAGTAGCCACAGCCTTCACCATTATTTACACACATGCAAAGACGGTGAGCATATGTGCATACAAAATGCAACCCAGCGCGGTGTCAGGAGATGCACGCCAGATACAGAACGCTGTTCAGTTATTATTAGCCCCCTGACTGGTCAAACTGTTTACTCTTCCTATTTTAAAATGGCATATAAAATCGGGAGACTAATCCCTGTCGTTTAACGAACAATGAACACCTTCTTAGGTGCCAAAAACTATTTCCACATGGCTTCCAAACTTTTTCAAATTAAGGTCCATGAACAAAATAATTCATCTTGGTAAATAAACCAGGCTGCTGCTGGGAAGCAACTGACAGGCTCAATTGCTGGGGGGTGGGGGTGGGGTCAGTGTCACTGCTCCTGCACAACTGTATCCTATTTGCTAAGCACACCTGGGGAAAGCTCAGCTGTACCACACCCGACTCTACAACACCACTGCTCTCCCTGCCCTCAAGACCACAAAAGGGTGGGATAAGATGGGCATGAAAACAAGAAGTGTGGGAGTGTGTTGTAGTGGCTGCTGTATGCACAGGGGTCACAGAAGGCAGGGAAATGTGAGTGGGTAAGTGAAAAAGAGGCTAAGATCTTCTGGGGGCTCAAACAAGATCACATTTGGGCTCAAATAAAAACACTGGCTTACAGTTGCAAAAGCCAGAGAATAAGTGATTTGCTGAAAATCACATGGCATCTGTGGAGAGTCATCAGGGTAGGAGGAAGTCATTCAAGTTGCATCCCAGTGAAACCATGTCAGAGAAATAGCTCTGGCAACATCCAAATATTGGCCACAGGGTGTTCCAAGCTAAAAGGAGCCTTTGAGGGCTTTCAAATTCTGACTTAAAAACACATACGCACAAAATACATTTTATGTTGTGATCCAGCAGTTACCGAAAGAGTGGTGGGTGTAACTGAAACAAAAGTTTCAGTAAATAGTACTTGAGGGGGAAGGGGGTGGGAAGGGATAAACTGGGAGTTCGAGATTTGCAGATACAGACTGATGTACATAAAATAGATAAACAAGTTTATACTGTATAGCACAGGAAACTATATTCGGTATCTTGTAGTAGCTTATGGTGAAAACGAATATGAAAACGAATGTATGTATATTCATGTATGACTGAAGTACTTGCTGTACACCAGAAACTGACACAACATTGTAAACTGACTATACTTCAATAAAATATATTTAAAAAAACAGTACTTGACACGTGCAACGTACACTGATAATTTGTTATTATTTTCATTGTGGTAAAATACATATCACACAAAATTTACCACAGTAGCTATTAAAAGTACAATTCAGTACATTCACAATGTTGTGCAACCATCACCACTAGCTTGTTCCAGAACCTTTTCATCACCCAAAGCAAGCCCTGGACACACTAGGCAGTTGCTCCTTTTCCTTTCACTCTCCCTGCCCCAGCCACTGGCAATCACTAATCTGCTGTTTCTATGGATTTGTCCATTCTAGGTACTTCGTATAAATGAAGTCATACAATAGGTGGCCTTTTGTGTCTGGCTTTTTTCACTTAGCATTCTATGTTATCTTTTTTTGAAGTTGGACCTCATTAATTTCATGATCCAATAATAAGTCAATGTATGCAGCTTGAAAACATTACCTTAGAGAACCTCCAATTAAAAATATTAGTTACATAACTATGTATGTTAACTAGATTTACTGTGGTGATCATTTTGCAATATATTATGTAATACACCTGAAACGAATACAATGTTGTATGTGAATTATACCTCAATTTAAAGTAATTACTTACAAACATCAAAGCCAAACAGACAACGAATGACAATTATCCTGGGCATTTGCAGCGTTCCGCCGACTGCACTAGACGCCCCCAAACCTCAGCCCATGCACTTGGTGCCTGTCTGCACACAACTATCCACGAGGAAAATGGGAAAAATAAAGACCATGTAGCAAGTTGTTTTTTTTTAAGTCAAATTTATTACATTTAAAACATGTTCTCTGTTCTGAATCTTTCCTCCCTATACCTTTGGTATTAAAAGGCCCCCCCTTTTTTTTCTCATTAAACTTTGTTTTAATGGGTCTCAAAATTCTGTGACAGATTTTTGGTCAAGTTGTTTCCATTAAAAAGTACCAATTTTAAAAACCAATAACTTATAACTGCCACACACACAAAAAACAAATGGTCCACAAAACATTCTCCTTTCCTTCTGAAAGGTTTATGATGCATTGTTATCATTAACCAGTCTTTTACTATTAAACTTAAATGGCCAATTGAGACAAAGGGATCTGAGACCGTTCTTCTACCACTGATTAAGACTGAGGTGGCAGGTATTGGGGATAATACTCATTTAGCCTTCTGAGCTTTCTGGGCAGACTTGGTGACCTTGCCAGCTCCAGGTGCCTTCTTGTCTACTGCCTTGATGACACCCACAGCAACTGTCTCATGTCACAGACAGCAAAACAGAAAAAGGCCCTTTCTTTTAAGAAATGATGGTGATAGGAGATGAAGATTTGGTGGGTTTTTTGTTTGAATTTGGTTTTGCTTGTTGCTTTGCTGTCCCTACTTAGAAAAATTTAAAACCTGCAACCTCATGTTGACCCCTCACTTCTGTGCATGCATTTTGGTGTCCTCTATCATGCAACTTTCCCAGAACAAAATGGTCTTTGAGGGACAGGGGCAGTCACTGGACAACTGACTGGACAAGACAGATGGAGGAAGGAAAGCTAGGATTTTACTTTGACCCTTATAATCTCAGCAGCAGCCAGAAATGAAGAAATGATAAGCAGGGTTGACCCTGGTGAAAAGCATCTACCTTCAGTGTCATTCTCTGCCTCCCCTCCTTCCTCCCACCAACCCTTACTCATTTGTTTATTCATTCAACTGTCCATCCACCAAATAGCTATTGAGTGACTATGGGTGCCAGGCATTGTTCTAGGCACTGGGGCTACAGCAACGAACAAAATGATCCAATATTCTCTGCCCTCTTGGGACTGACATTTGGGGAGGTTAAGGGGGGAACTGATGGGGAGACATACAAGTAGAGATAGAGAAACAAGTAAAACCTCAGTCAGCTGGTGTCTTGAGAGAGAGCGAAGCAGGAGCAACAGGTGAGGGAGCCAGGGAAGTGCGGGGAGGTGCAATTTAAAATAGGATAGTTGAGAAAGGCTTCAGTGGGAAGGTGACACTGAAGGTGCAAGCCAACCTACAAGTATCTAAAGGAAGAGTATTCTAGACAGAAACTGTAAGAGTCCTCCAAAGTGAGGTAGTACCTGCTATGTTCAAAGAACAGCAAGGAAAGAAATCTGTAAACCCACACTGACAGCCGCATTATTCTCAACAGCCGCATTATTCTCAACAGCCGAAAAGCAGAAGCAACCCAAGTGTCCACTGATGATGAATAAACAGGATGTGGTACATACAGTTGAATACAAGTCAGCCTTAAAAAGGGATTTTTAAAAGTCTAGAAAATTCTGACACACGCTACAATATGAATGGACCTTGAAGACATTATGCTAAGTGAAATAAGCCAGTCATAAAAGTACAAATACTGAATGATTACAGTTATATGAGGTACCTGGAGTAATTCAGTTCAAAGACAAAAAGTAGAACGGTGGGTGCCAGGAGCTAGGGGGAGAGGGAAATGGGGAGTCAGAGTCTGATGGGTACAGCCTCAGCTTGGGAAGATGAAAAAGTTTTGGAGATAAATAGTGGTGATGGTTGTGCCATAATGTGAATGTGAACAGTGTGAATGTACTTGATGCTACTGAACTGTACACTTAAAATGGTTAAAAACTTTTAATTAAAATATATAGGGAAAAGAGAACAGTAAGGAAGCCAGCATGGCCAGAGCAGAATGAACAAGGAGGAGGGCAGTAAAAGACCAAGAGGCAGCAGGGGACGTGACTGTACAGGACCTTGCAGAATATGGTAAAGACTGTGGACTTTCCTCTGAGCACAATGAGAAGCTAATGGAGAATTCTGAACAGGAATTACATGATCTGACTTATTTACAAGGATCATTGTGGCTGCTGTATGGAGAACAGAAGGAAGCAAGAAAACCAGTAGGAGGCCAGCCTAGTGAAAGATGATGGTGATTTGGACTACAGTCACTGTGGTGGAGGTGGTGAGAGTGGGCTGGGGTCTGGATATATTCAGAAAGTACTGACAATAGGATTTGCTGACAGAGTGGCCAAGGAGCATGAGAGAAAAGTCAAGAACATCACTGAGCTCTGGGCCTCAGTAACTGAAAGAATGGAGTTGCTCTGAACTGAAACAGGGAAGACAACAGGAAAAGCAGGTTTGGGGGTGAGATGGGGAGGTTGCCTGTCTGACACCCAAGCAGAGGTGTCAAGAAGGCAGCTGGATCCTCATCCAAGGTCTCATCCCCCTAGAACTCTGCTAATTACATGGTTCATCTTGAATCACATATTGTCTGAACTCAGGGTGACCCCAGCTCACCAAATAATCTTTTTTCACTTAACAGATGAAAAAATGAGTGCCCCAGGTCACACAAACCTAGTTAACAGCAGTCTGGAGCAGAGCTCAAGTCACTCAATTCTCAAGTCAATGCTTTTGCCACCACACTACTTCCCTAATTAAAACGAATGTGTTACTGATTCATTAAACACATTATTTAGCCAGCCAGCCCCGGACTTTGTGCGGTGGTGCGTGAATTAATGAGGTTGGCAAGACAGACACAGGCCCTGCCCTTGCTGAGCTTAGAGTCTGGTGAAGACAGATACCAAGTAATCACTCCAGAAGCTATGGAAGCAACTATGTAAGAGAAGTGCTATGAAAGAAAAGTTAAGTGGCTGTAACGCTGTAACAGTATAAAGCTGGAGAACCTAATCCAGGCTGGGGGCAGGGCTTCTCCAAGAAAGTAATACTTAATCTGAGAAGTGAAACATTACTAGAAGTTAGCCAGGCAAATACAATGGGGTAAAGGGGAAGGAATCCAGAGAACCTGGCAGGCAGAGAGAACAGCGTGTGCAAAGGCCCCAGGGAGGAAAGGACTCATAAATTGAAAGAAAGAGAAAGCCAGCTTGGCTGAAGCAAAGGGAGCAAAGGACAGTGGAAATGGCAGAAAATAAGGCTAAAAGGTAAAAATGCAGCCAGGTATCATGACGGGTCTTGCAGGTGTATGAGAAAAGCACCCTAGCAACCTTGAACTACAGCTCACCCGAGTCTTGGCAGAATACCTCGGAACGCCAGAGGATAGGAGGCCTCTAAAGGAGGTATGAGGCCATCTCCCACTCATCTCCTTATCTCAGAATATAACCCCCGCTTAGTGGTAACAGAGCAGCCACAACCTGCAGCGCAGCCATCAGCTCCTTCTGTTCTGGTGCCGCCCCTTCCGGTGTGTGTGTCTAGGACGCAGGGAGCTGGCACCTTCAGCTTCTTCTTCTCATTCTGTATCTAAGTAATGAACTGTCTGAACATGAAAGTGGTTCACTGTACCTTCACCAGTCAGTCAGGCCTTGACCTTCTTTTGTAAATATGTATAAACTTTACCGTAGGACATGTTAAAAGTTTAACTTGATCCTAAAAGCAATGGGAAGCCACTGAAATTAAGCAGGATCATATCTGCATTTTCAAAAAAAAAAAAAAAAAAAAAACCACCACCACCGTGACTGCCATGTAGACAGTGCATTCAACAGGGACAGAAGTGAACAGGTTGATGGTGGCTTATCATATGACCTCTTTTCTATAAATACCATTTGTATTTTACTACTTGAGCACCTATTCTGTGCCAAGCAATAGGACACAGATACCAAGAAGACAGTCCCCACATTTATATACCTTAGTGTGGCCATGATCAGCACATAAATGCAACTCCTACATGAAAAAGTAAACACACAGAAGGGGCAGGAGTGCACAGAGGGAACAGTTAACCCTGCCTGGGATGCCCGGACAAGACTTCACTGACCAGCGCTGTGGCGGATAAGAGGGGTTTCAAGGCTCTCAGAGGACGGACAGTACGATAGAAGACCCAAAATCAACACGTGAAGCGTGCAGGAGCTATAAACCACTCAAAATGGTGGGAAGTAAAAGACAAAGCAGGAAATGGTGGAAGGTCCAGCAGGGGAAGGAGGGTGAACCTGTGGTTTACAAGAGGCAAGCAGCACAGTAAAAAGAACTGAGATCTAGCTCAAAGGCCCAGCTCTACCGTTCAGTTGTGTGCTATCAAGCAGGTTTCACCTCTGAACCCAGTTTCTTCATTTGGGAAAAAGGAATAAATATCTACAGTACCATGTGAGGTCTGATATGACATGAATAGGTTCCCAAAAAGTAGCAATTAGTATGTAAAATGCTACAAGCAGGTTGTCATTGGTTTGTTTTTTAAGTAACATTTACTAGGGTTTTTCCTCTCATTTAAAAACGGAAGATGTATTTCACGGAGAAAATTTAGAGAACACAAAACACAATTTTACGACTCCCTGAAGCCTGTCCAGGAATACCCAGCACCACCACCCCTCCACCAGACTCCCTGGCCTGATGCCAGGTACCCAGTGGTGTTTAATACTCAGTGGCACAAAGAGAGGCACCAAACACCAGCCCATCCTGCATCCACCCCTCCCCAGAGTCCCTGACACCAGGGTACCCACAGTACCCTGTTAGGGCTGAGGTTTCTAAGCAAAGATAATGATAATAATAACAATAATAATTACTACTAGTAGTAGTAGTATTTAATACTTTCTATTGAGTGCCAAGTTATAAGCACTTTATGAACAGCCCTATTGTATATGAGCCCCATTTAAAAGATGAGGAAATTGAGGGCTGGAGAAGGGTAGTAATTCGCCCAATAATGTCTCACAGTTACACCAGCATTCAAAGGCAGACTGGCTCTAAGCCCAAACACTGAACCCTCCAAGTGTCTCCTGGAAATTCTAAGTATTGGTTTGGACAGGAATGAATTAAAGAAACCAAATAAAATCAAAATGGAATAGATGCCAAACTGTTAACAGTAGCTATCCTTGGAGGGCGAAATTACGGAGAATATTTTTACTTTTTATATTTATGTAATTTGAACCTTCAATATTGTACATACATGAGTTTTAGAATAAAAAAATTTAAAGAAATATAAATTATAAATATGTGTACTACTAAACACATTTTAAATTGGATTATAAATTTTTAAAAACATTAGAAAGAGATACATCAAAATGTTAATAGTAGCTGTCTCTGGGTGGGGGTGGGTTATCTCTGGGTATTACAAATAATTATAGATAATTTTTATGGTATTCTTTATACTTCTGTATTTCCCAAGTTTCCTACGATGGGTAACTATATGAACAAGAAAAAAGGTAAGAATTTAATTCTACCTTAAAAACAGATATTACTGAGTCTTACAATACCTGACTACTGTGGCTGGGTTGTGAGTAGTCCAGATCAGTATTATTTAAAGAAGGAGGACAACTTGGGCATTTTTTAAAAAATAGCTTATTGGGGTTTTGTTTTTACTTCCTAAGTCCAAAAGTAAAACATACTCAATGCTCGGTTTAACCTGGCCCCAGGGCCAGGAAACATTCCAGAGATCACCCATAGGCCAGCCAACCTGGACATCACAACAACTAGGAAATGGGTAATTTCTTCCCCATACTTGGAGCCCAAGTCTCAGTCAGGCCTTCTGAAATTCTCATGAGTAAATACCAGGCCCTTATGTATGACAGGTATGTCTACTAAGCCCTCACTCTCCATTTTCTCAGTGACTTGGGGACCATGGGCAGCATCAAGGCAGAAAACTCTTCAGGAACCTCTACAAGCCCCTGATTCAACGGGATTGGTCCAGGAACAACAAATGCTTCTTATACTGAACAGAAACATGCCACCATCATATCAGGCACAGAGCCTGGAGATGGAGACCTGGGCTCAAATCCCAGATGTAGAACGTTGTGTGGTTTTATTTAACCCTTCTATCATGGCTTTTTTCCTCCGCGAGTGGGGATAACACCTTCATAGGCTGCATTCTAAGCACTCCTATAGCACTTCCTCTGTTACAAAACACTCCTTCCACTTGGGTGGGAGTCTCCCATCACGGTGACCAGTAACCAGAAGCCCTCAGATCTGTTTTGGAATAAACAGCAGTAGCTAACATAGTGCTCCATGCCAGTTACTCTGAAAAACCTTGCTGGACAGAGCAGTCTCCCTAATTGCCCTGAGGATACAGAGGCTCAGGGACAGGAAGTGGCCCGCCCAACGTCGCACAGCGTGGAACCTGCTGAGCCCAAGCCCTTCTCACTGTGCTACGGACAGTGTCTCCCAACCTCTGTCCAGGCCTGGCAACCAGGTGGGCTCGGTCCTCCATGGGGGCTCAGTCCCCACCGCTGAACCGGAGTACCTCTCATGGAGTCTGGCTTCTTGGTCTTATGGTACCCCCTCCCTTGCTGGCTGGAATACAAATCTGTAGGGCTCCCAGAGAGTAAGGGAGGCTCAACTGATCTTGCACTTACTGACACAGAACAAACTCAGAAGGAAGCAACATAACCAAAGGGGACCCACCAGGGAGTCACGTAAGAAACGAAATGAAAAGAAATGAACAAAACTGTGCCAAACAAGATCACAAAGGTTACCTTGTGTCATCTTCCCTACAACTGTGCCAAGTGAGATTGTTGCAGGTCATTTTGTCTTCTGTGTAGGTGAGAAAATGGAGACTCAGACAGGTGAGAAGGTAAATTCCACTAAAATGTAAGCTCTGTGAGGGCAGAAAACTTGTCTATGCTGGTCACCACTATGTACAGAATCTAGGATGGCGTGTGACACAGAATAAGTTCAATACTTGGTGATGAAATGGATGAAGGCAGAGCCATGAATAGAACACAAGTCTCTTCACTGTGCTTTCAAATTCAAGTTGTAAGTATCTCTGGAAAAGGCTGTGCCGAGCCATTAGTGCCTGTTCACAGAGCCAAAGTATACGAAAGGGACCAACCTGCCAGCCTGGCTGGGCCAGTCTGACCTCTGTTCATCCTACTAAGTATGGCATACTCAGTGCTGCCTTAGGGAACCATGTGTCGGTAGGCGCCAGCGCTCAGAGCAAGCCTAGGAGGTGGCCGAGCTGTCCAAATAGGCTGGGCTCCTGGAAGAGGCCTGGTCTCTTGAGGCAGCTGCTTCAGCAAAAGACAGAGAAGCCACCAGCCCCATTCTGACCTGTGGCATGCACACTCCAACCCCAGTGCCAAGTCACAGAAAGGGCATCACAGCTTAGAATTTCAGCTCCCCTTGCTGTGGGATCTCAGACAAGATTTGTCGCCTCTCTGAGCCTCAGTTTCCCCTTCTGTAAAATGAGGGTAAAACAGTAAAGATTTTGTGAGGATTAGAAACAACGAACTGCTTGTAAATGCAGAGGAAAAAAGTGAAGAATGACAAATATACCAAATTGCCATCGGTGGTTGCCTTTGGGGACTGGAACAGAGAGAAGGAAAGAGAGCTTTTATGAACATATTGCATTCTGTAAGGAAAAAACACATGAAAAGCAGAGCTCAGTAGCTGGGCTCCTGGCAGGCATTCAATAAATTACTCAGCTGCTATTACTCAGCTCTCCTGGGAGGAGATGCTATGCTTTGGAGAAAGAACCACAGGCTGCTCTTTCCCCCATCCCCTCCACTCCCTTCCCAGTCACCAAAGACCAGGAGCCTCAGAGCAGGACACAAGCACCAGGACAGCACATCTCAGACTGAAAAGGTCTCACCTATCCACTCATTCCATCCCTGAATGCCTGACAGACCCTGCCAGCAGGGGGGTGCTCTACCTCATGGGGCTACCCACCCATTTTACCAGCAAGACGACTTCAAGGTCTCAGGAGGGGTTAAGACCCTCAAGTGCCTTCAGCCAGCCTCACAGCTCTTAGCAGCCAGCTGCCAGCCCTTCCTGGCAGGGAAGCCTCAGGCGAGATTCTGTCTAGGTGAGCAACACAGGAATGCAGTCAATACCCTCCATAAGAAGCACCATCTTCCCACACCTCTGCTGCTTCTAGTAGTTTTCTCCAACTCCTGGTAAGCAAATGCTTGGCGCCCCTCCCAAGAATCCAAGGCTAAACAATTCCCTCCGCCACCAGGCCATCAGCTAGCTTGGCTGCAATGAAACTGGCAGGCACAAAAGTGATGCAGTCCTTTTCAGAGGCTTGGAAAGGGTCAGGGAGGCCGGTCTCTCCCAAGTCATAGCCTTTAAATGGACTCCAAGGCAGTAGGGTGTTCCTTTAAGGAATCAGTTGATAGATTTACTCATCTGTCTAATTCTCCTTTGCTGTTGTCTGGGGCAGAGACTCCAGGTACACCATGAACTGCATACAAATCCCAAGCTCTGCTCTGGCCCCCACACTTAGGAAGGGCATCCTCTGCAAGCTCAACAGGCAGCCTGTGAGGCAGCCCCACAGCTCCAGCCTCTCCCTCTCAAGCTGTGCTGGTATTTGTGCCAGGAGGCAATCACAGCCCCAAACAGATACACATCCAAACAGGGCATGGAGCCAATCGAACTGTGTCCCTTATATCTAGCCTACGCCACAGAGACCTGGTTTCTACTCTATCCCCCAGGGGAGTACTCTGGGGAAAGAGTTTGACTGAATGGTAAAAAGCCTGAGTTCTGCAGTCAAACAAACCTACATTCAAAACCTGGCTCAGCTGCATGCTGGCTGTGACCTCGGACAAGCCATTTAACCAATCAGGGTCTGTTTCATCACTGTGAAAACAGGCTAATGACACCTACATCTTAGGGCTGTTGTGAAGGACAAGTGAGGCAGTGTTTATCCAACAAGCCCTGGGTTCAGTGACTGGCACAGCGGGGCTCTCTATATCAGTGTCTCTAGTGCCAACAGTGCCGTGAGGCAGACTAAACATGCCACCCACATGCAAGTTTCAGGATGGCCCGGTCTGGATTTAGCTCCACCCAGGACGCCCCCTCCCCTCCTTGTGCATTATAGTTATTAAGACGTGATTTCTTCCGCACCAGCACAGAAATCTTCCCCAGGCTGGGCCCTTGTCTTAAATCAGTTCCGTAGCATTCTCAGCGAAAAATGACAACAACAAAACAACACAAATGTCCAGCAGGAGGTGGAGGCGCCCAGCTACACAGCACTGGAGTGCAGGGGTTAAAGGGACTCCTGAGACAGCTCAGGTACCTCTCACTCAGAAACTGTCTCGGTCTCTACAGGGTGAGAGCAGAAATACTCCAAACTGGGCATAATTCCCCAAGGAATTTCACATTTAATGATGAAAATTCTGCAAATGTAATTCTAGAGCTCATCCTCTCAATGTAGCTCTTCACCTTCCAGAATGAAGACAGGAAGTCAGTGGACCCATGTCTATCCCTTCTCCCAACTCTCTCAGGAGTACCCAAAAGGTGTTCCTGCACAACTACTCCATACCCATATCCATGCAGATTATGGGAGGAGCAAGCAATTTTCCTAGAGCTGGTCTTTTTATAAGCTGAGGATAAATGCTGGAGCAACAGAGACTGAAGGCCACCTCCAGGGCTGGAGACAGACTAACTTTCACCAGGTGCCTATACCCTGCGCCAGATTTGCCCCAAGTGCTTTATACACACAGTCCCATTAATACTCACAACCACCCAGAGAGGCAGAAGATACTGTGCCCATTTTACAGATGATGAAACCGAGACTCTGGGACTCAACTATTTTGCCCAGGGCCACACAGCAAAACTGGTGCCTTTTCCTTTGGCCCAAGCTTTGCAGAATGAACCCACAAAAATCATTCTCCATGCCTTTTAGGATCCCCTAAATAAGGAGCTTCTACAGTTCCTTCTGGAACAATCTAAGGAAAAAGTCTGTCCTTTGTCTCAATGTTAGCAAAGGCCTGTTCCTAAAATAACACTGGAAATGATTCACAAATTTTTATAGTGCATTATAAAGTTTAAAGAACTTTCCAAACACTATTAGGCCTTCAGGATCTTCTTAATGGGAGGGGAGCTATGAATCGTCCCATTCTGCAGATGTGTAACCTGAGAGCCACAGAGGGTGGAGACCTTGCTTGAAGCTACATGATAAGTCGGTGGTAGAGGAAGTCTCCCTCTGGTTTCTGCTTTTTCTTTTTTGGTTTATTTTTAAATCCTTTTTTAATTTTTAAATTTTTTTCTTCCAGTTTTATTTAGATATAATCGACATACGGCTACTTAAATTTTAAGGTATACAGCATAATGAGTTGACTTACATCATGAAATAATTACCACATGTTTGGTGAACATCCATGATCTCATATAGATACAAAATTTTAAAAATAGAAAAAATATATTTTTTCCTTGTGACAAAGAACGCTTAGGATTTACTCTCTCAGCAACTTTCATATATATAACACACAGCAGTATGAATTATATTTATCATGTTGACCATTACATCCTTAGTACTTATTTATCTTATGACTGGAAGTGTACCTCTTAACAAACTTCATTCAATACCCCCCCAACTCCACCACCCCATCTCTGCAAGTGGCTTCCGTGCAGTCCCTCCCCTCCTTTATGCTACGGGGACCAGAGCCCACCACCGCCTTCTAAATCACGTGCTGGGAAGAAAGCTGGAGCCAGTGAAGGCAGACCACTCAAGCACCAACACTCATTTTATTTTATTTTATTCAGTGGAGGCACTGGGAATTGAATCCAGGACCTTGTGCATGCTAAGCACGTGCTCTACCACTGAGCTCTACCCTCCTCTCCCAACACTCATTTAAAATACTTCCCAGATGACCCTCTTGAAGACACTAGGTACCACAGTAAGGCCTGAGATGACCAGCGCTCACTTCAGACATGATGCTCACACTCAAATGAGGAACCCTGGGGCAAGACACTTGAGTCCATCCAGCTTCCTCACCTGTGAAGTACAGGTACTTGTTGAGAGCTGATAAAAGGGTCAAGAATTTATAAAGGAGCTTCAGCCCTCGACTAAGTTTAACAAGTACTATGCAAATACATGACTACTGAATTCAAGTTCACGCATCCTTCAGTTGCTCAGACCCCAAACCCGGGAGCCATCCTTAATTACTCCCTGTCACTCACATTCCACATCCAATCCAACTGCCTCCAAAAGATCGCCACCTCCAGAACCCTAGTCCCAGATACCTTCACCGCTCCTTGGATAATTCTCCCTGCCTCCTCTTTTGTCCCTCTGGGTCCATCATCCACGCAGCTGCCCGAATGATTCTTCTCAGCCATAAATCAGATCCTGTCACTTCACAGCTTAAAACCTTCCAGTGGATTTTCATTACACTTGGAGTAAAACGCAATTTCCTTACCAAAGCAGACATAATCCTGGCTCCCACCTCTTGCTCAGACCTTCCTCTCATCACCTTGGCCATGCTGGCCTTATTTCTTATCCTCAACACACTAACTCAGACCTATCTCAGGTGCTCTGCACATGCTGCTCCTTCTACTTGAAGTTTCCCCTCCCAAAATGCTGAAGGGGCTGCCTTCTTAAGTATCACCTCAAATGTCACCTCTTCTGAGAGGCCTTCCCCAATTACCCCAGTTAAAGCCATGCCACACCCTCCCCCCTCCTCTCTACAACACTATCTTGTTTTATCTTCCATGTATCACTTCATAGCCACAATTTCTTGTTTGTCTCCCCAGAACTACAACATAAGCTCCACTATTTGTTCATTATTACACTCCTCGTGTCTACAACAGTGCTAGGCATATAACAAGTTTTCAATAAACATTTTAGGAACAGTTGGTTCAAAAGGCAATGGTGTACTGCCCTAGTCCTCAAGATGGTGATTCTACTCCCTTTGCCCAAATTTGAGATTGGAAGTTTATTTACCCATCCATTAATCATTCATTTACTCACTCAATTCAAATCAATAGCTGACTATAGGACATGAGAAGGTACCATAATGAACATGCAACCAGAATGACCTATTTCACAATTCAAAGCAAGATTTTTTTAACACAGCACTTTTATGGAAGCATTTTTAACTTCTGCCAAATATGTCAAACTTCTTTGTAGTTAACTGCCATTTCAGATTTACATGCAAAAGGATACATGACTTCTCCAAGGTCATATGATAAGAACTCAGAGTCCCAGTTCCTCAAAGCAAAATCAAAGACTTAACAAATGTATCTGCAAGTGCCCAACCCCTTATTTACCATCCATAGTCACTTACCCTAAAACTAATTTTAAAAAAAGAGAGAGTTCATTCATCTCAGCTTTCCAAAATGTCACCTCCATTTTCTTCACTCTGTTTCTAATCTTCCTATCTGGTAGCAAGTACTGTCCAACAACAGAACACTTTCCACTTGAAGAGCACTGTTCTCTGGTTATGGACCATTAATGGTAGCCTGGTTGGCAGGCTAAGCCTTGATGCCAAAGGGAAGCAGTACTACAATACAGGTGCTAGGACCCTAGGCTTGGGAATCAGAAAGGTGCAGATTCAAATCACATCTGCTAACAACTAGCAATAAGGCCCCAGATAGGTTTATTTTTATTAACAATTATATAGCACTTACTAGTTGCCAGCAGCTCCAAATACTTTGCAACTATAATATGATTATTAGATAAGTCAGATGTCCTGTTATCCATTTCTTACAGGTGAGGAAACAGGCACAGAGAGGTACAGTAACTTGCCCAAAGTCACAGCTAACGAGTATCAGAGTCACATTCAAATAAGTAGTGTGATGCCAGAATCCATGCTCTTAGCCATGACACTATGCTTCTGCTCTAATTCTGTTTCTTCATCTATAAGACAGGGCTAGTAAATCTGTCTTATCTCATGGGGTCATGTGAGACTACTGGCACACAGTAAGGTAAATGTTAGCTACTCTTAGCGGTAGTAGTAACTGCCATCATTCTATCATCTTCACCTTTGGTCCAGTCATGGTACAGCCAGGAAGACCTTTGGTTTTCTGCCAAGAGCAAAAGAAGAATATTTTAGCTGAGAAAGATCTCCAAGGTCCTCTGAAGTAGAATACATTAGGACATAGCTGAAGTTCCATGAGAACAGGAATTGTCTGCTTTGCTTCTCATTGTACCCAGAGCAAATGATGGGTACTCAGTAAATATGTGGTGAATGAGGTAGTAATCAACTGAATGCATGGACAGGGTTCTGCAGACATGGCAAATAAGGCAGTAGCATCATTTCTCAAATGTAGCTAAACACAAAAGAGGTAAATTTACAAGGTTTCCAGAGGACAGTGGTAACTGGCCATTACTGAAGACAGCATGGCTATTAGGAGACACTGGGGTATAATGCTGTTCATTCATCTCAGCTAAATGAACAACAAGGAGATCCAAGTTCTCAAGGTCTTGGATTGTCTGTGTGTAGAAGAGGAAGTTGGATGACATGATGATCATAAACAAATATATTCTTTCTCATCACTTTAGAACAATCATCATAATCATCTGAATCAAAGCTGATCACCAAATACTCAATAAATGTTTATCAATGAAGATCATCCTTAACTGACAGATGTGGAAACTGGGATTCAGTTCCCAAGTTCAAGGTCACTTGGTCAGGGTAGAATATGAACTATGGTCCAGATCTCTTCCCATACAGGTCTAAGGCTCATGTTTTTCAAGACTCTTTTTCAGTTCAAAAATACTGCGGTTTTAGTCCTCTCATCCCAAGCTCAATGTATCTGCAATAATTTAGCAAATAAATTTGCCTCACTTCACTACATCATAGGACAGCAAGATCAGGAAGAAACGATTTCCACATTGTTAACCTGGAGAATCGGAAGATCTGAAGAGATAATTAGGGTGAATCCCTTGTCTTTGCCCAGAACTGAGAGATCCTAAGTATTTTAAGATAAATGATGATTTCACTTTAAATCACAAGGTTTAAATTTAAGCAAAGGAATTTTAAAAAAAAAAGACTTCTGCTAACACTTTCTGAGAGCACAGTACATAACTTCTTTTTTAAATCTATAATCAAAGTTGTGCTCCTTGATCCAGAGTAGATTCACAAAGTTAAATGAAAAAGGTTGAGAGAATGTCTACAAATGCCTACGTGCTTTACTTTTACTAATGAAATGCATGCTTGATATTGAACCTTTTGAGTATAACATCTTCCTAGGGTTGTCAAGTTAGGAGTGAAAAAAACATTTGACAGTCAGTCAATTTTCTAGGTAGTTCATAATAGGACAGTCAAGGTCAAACTGTTGAGTCTTTTACCCTCCCATCTAGTAAACGAAAGGCAACTAATTATGAGCTCAAAATACCCCATTCTCATACTCTCACAAATACGAATGTCAGCTCCAGGATCACACTCTGGCTCAGAAAGTTCTTTGAGGGCAAGGTGACTTGAACAAGGAGAACAGCGCGGCAGTAAGATACTCAGGCCACAGGCTTTGGTAAGTCAGAGAGCAGGAACTTTTATCTGCTTTCTAGCAGTTTCATCACCTATCAAATGAGAATAATCGTCTCACCAAATGATTGTATAAATTAAATGATATGGGGAGGAATTAAGTTTTGCAATCTTGTGCAGAAGTGAGAGACTACTGATATCGTTACTATTTACTACGTCTGGGCACAGAAGACGCCCTCGAATTCTTGGCTGTATGTTCCGCAGAATCCCCACAAGATGAAATAGGTAATAGTTTTTTCTCCAAGTTTGGCAACCATATATGCACTTGGCTTGCTCTGCTGCTGGAGAGATGAGAAGTGAGGCCTTCAGGTTCTGGGCCTAGCGGGCTCAACAACCACCGCGCCCCCCAGTCACCTTGTCCTCACCTTGAGGAACAGAAAAAAAAAAAAAACCCTACGGGGGGAGGAAAGGGCAGCCCTCAAAAATAAGAAAGAGACGCCTGCACTCTTCACCCGGCCGCCGCTTCTTAGACCCACGAGTCCAGCGGGGCGGGAACAGGGCTGGGAGAGTTGACCGAGCCGGGGACGCCTTGACCTCGGGCGCCGGAGGAGCGGGCACGGGCGCTGGGCCTGCGGCAGGAACAGGTACACGAAAAGTCGGCCGGAGGTCGGGCCCGCCTCACCTTGCCTCGCCCATAGCCGCAAGCACCGGAGGAGGCACCCCGCCCCCGTGAACCTAGAGAGCCTTTAGTTTGCTCACCTGCAGTCGGGTCACCAGTAGGCTGTAAGGCGCCATTTTGTGCACTGACAAAGATGAAGTCGCTTGAAAGTGACGTTACAAACGGCATATTTAAAGCCTTCTGGAAGGGGGCGTGGCCTGGAGAGAAATGCGTCACCGTGAATGCGGCCCTCCGCAGAGGCGCCGGAACCCTGCGAACGCAGTGGGCGGAGCTCCCGTGTTAGGAACCCGTATGGGGGAGAGCTGCATAAAAACACTTTCGGAAGTAAATATCGGGCACAAAAATGGCTTATATAAGTGCAAATTTCACATTTGCTCTTTGCAACTTGTCTCTTCCACCCAAATCTAGGAAAGCTTGTTTGGGTTTTTTTTTTAATTACTCTTACTCACCTGCCAGGACCTGGCTCCCCAGTTTCGACGGAAACGCATATTCGGAATTTAAGGGTTTTGATCTCGCGAGAACGGGAGGGGGGGGGACGCTTCATGCAAAGATTATAATCGTTGATGGAAGCCTAGAAGACCAATCACGGCGACCAGGAGGCAGGAACAATAGCGGTTAAAGGTCGGACGGAAGTTTCCTAGGCTTCCGTTGGCTTGAATGGAGCTATGGCTAAACATCATCCGGACTTGATCTTTTGCCGCAAGCAGGCTGGTGTTGGTGAGACAGCTTCCTGCCCCCGGTTGTCTGGGTCGGGATGCTATTAGGACCTGAGGAGTCCGAGGTTCCCATCACTTCCTTAGGGTCTTGCCTCGGAGGCGCCATATTTCCCGCCTCACAGTCGGTAGTGTAGGAGCGCGCGGGTTTGTGGTCTCTGGTGAAAAGAGGGCGGGGGTGCGCGTGCTGGGAGCTGGAGGCGGGCTGCCGGGACGGAATGCGTAGAAATTCGGTTTGCCCGGGACCTGGGAGGGGCTTCAGGAGGGTGTGGATTTGGTTCGGATCGAAGTTTATGAGGGTAAGATGGATAAGACCTCCTCGCGGCTCACTGCAGGCTCTCGGTGCTCCTGTCCCTACCTCAGGCTCGAGGATGTTTCCCTTTCTTAATTCTAATTGTTCTCTTTACCGTTTTTGACCTTGCAGCCATTGGAAGACTGTGTGAAAAATGTGAGTGGAACACGCCTCCCCAAACAGCCCACCCCTCCCACTCACAGTTTATGTGGAGCCAGCAAACAGGCATTTCCAGCGGTGCCACTCAGACGGCTTTGAGTAGATGTGACTGGAAGCATGTGAACACTGAATGCCAAGCTGCAACTAAAGGCCACCTCCCCATGCCAACTTCCACATTTCAGACACTGTCTTTAGGTTTTGAGAAAATCTCTAGCTTTGGACCAGAAGTAGCATGACCCCGTTCCCAGCACACACAATGTTCTGCCAATTATATAGGCTTAAGTACGAGGTGCTAGTCTAAGCTCTTTCCCTATTAGTTGATTAACGTTTCCTATGTGTTCGGGAGATTGAGATGGACTTGGTAAGCCAAGTTTTGTGAAGCCAATGTAAAGGGCCCCAAAGTCACTGTCAAAAGGAAACTAGTGTATTTCCACATAGCAGGAGGAGGGCAAAGGATCTGAGGTACCTGCAAGTGGGCATAATTCCGTTCTCTTTTCCTCACAGGTGATGGCAAGTGTGTGATCTGTGACTCCTACGTGCGTCCCTGCACGCTGGTGCGCATATGTGATGAGTGTAATTATGGCTCTTACCAGGGGCGCTGTGTGATCTGTGGAGGCCCCGGAGTTTCGGATGCCTATTATTGTAAGGAGTGCACCATCCAGGAGAAGGATGTGAGTGTATACTAAGCTTTTTATCTCATCTTTCCTTTTATTTAGTAATACTTTGCCATCCACAGCAAATGCCTGTGGTCTGTGAAGATGAGTATGTTCAGCTCCTCACGTAGGTTATAATTTCTTGAAGTTCTGTGAGCCAAACTGGGTGTAGTCCAACAAAAGATAGTTATTTTGCATCAAGGACAAAAATGCAAGAGAAGGAAATTTTTGTCAACACCGGCAGTTTGGAAAGCCCTCTCTTCCTTTGATGTCTCGCTCGTTACTTTTATTCAGAAACAATATCCTGCGTTTTTAAGTTCTAGGACAGTGCATACTGTGTAATAGCCACTCAGTAATTCTCCTTACTATCATAAGGAACTGTTTGGGTGGATGTGGTGACTTCAATATGAGACAATTCAAGTTGACTTCAGCTCTAAGTGGCTAGAGAATGCCTTTGATTTGACTTTTGCAAAATTGATTGTGATTCTGCTCATGACATTTTTCCCCCTTTACATTGTGTGATGGCAGTGGCTAGTTATTCAACTCCTTGAGCCAGATGCCAGGATAGAGGGCTTCTAGATCTATACCAAAAGCAGGCTTCTTGAGGGGAAAAAACCCAGGAATCAGCTTTTATACTTCTTATGACACAATAAAAGGAAGTGTGATATAGTACCAATGCACTAATGAAAGGTATCTGGTTACCTAATCTAGGAAAAGGCAAAAGATAAATAACTTTAATACTCCCTTGTGCAAAGAGTAGGTAGTTTAATTATAGATATTATCTCCCTTATTCTTCACAATAACTTTGTCAAGTAGGGGTTATCATTACCCCCATTTTATAGTCCCTCAGCCAGCAATCAGTGGCAAGCCTAGGAGGTCTGACTAAACCTAGTGATGTCTCCATTACACCGTGTTGTCCTTTCATAAGTCCTTTTGGTAGGATGTTTCCGTGTTGAGGAGAAACAACTCAGCCATCTCTGCCCTTGGATCCTGTCTACCTCTAAGAAGAGGGACATACTAGACGAGAGAAAACTGTTTCTTACACCATAAGTGTTCTCTTATTTAAGGAGATGAGAAAGGTCATAAAGTGCCAAGGAACATCATTTTAGTTGGTGACTGGAACATTCTCTTGTCCTAAGCTCTGATTTATATTTATCTTGTTATTTTTCGGTGGGGAGAGGTAATTAGGTTTATTTAGTATTTATTTATTCTTGGAGGAGGTAGTAGGGATTGAACCCAGGACCTCATGCATGCTAAGCATGTGCTCTACCTCTTAAGCTATACCCTCTTCCCTGTATTTATCTTTGACTGTCAAATCATATCCTGCTTGATCTGATCCACCAGCTAGGTTACGTTCCCTCTAGAGAGAGGACCTTGGTTTGTATATTTCTCTCTCCTTTTCCCCAGTTCTTGGTACAGTGCCTGGCATGTATTGTAAGTATGGTCCACATTTTTCTGCTACCCCTGTAAGTCATCCATAGGAGTTCCCCCTACAGAATGTCTGGTACATGGTATGTGTTTGGTAATTATTTATAGTCTACATGCCATGGTGAGACAACAGCAGTGAAGAGAAAGTACCAATAATTCTTAAACTAGCTGAAGAGTTCATTAAGGACATTTTCTTGAACTTTTACATGGTTGTAGCTAGAGTTCTTATCTGGCATAAGCTTGCAACCAGAGAATGCCTAATAAATGTTAATTGCTGTCTGACTTGTCTGCATGCAGTGTGTGACCTGATACCTTTGGATCCTTGTACCTCATTCTGTCCCTGAGAATTATTCTCAATATCACTTCCCCTACTTCACATTGTACAGGAATGTTATGAGGATATTTGAGATGGCATCTAGCTCACATTTACTCAGCAGTGGTTTCCAAGGAACATAAAACAGTCCAGCGACATGATCCAGCCTCTCAGCGTTACAGATCATCATGTAGATTAAGTACCTAAGACTTTCCTATGCAGAAGTCTTCCTGCAACCAAAGCAGCCCCCGTTTCTGTTCTGTTCCTGCAACTTCCATAATTTATAAGGGAATTAGGCCAGTCAACTAAGCAGAGTATTCTCTATAGTTTTTCAAAGCCTCGAGAATATTCAGGAGTCAGAGATAATATCTGTGGGTGTTGCTGCCAGAGTACCAGTTTGTAGTTATCTTACAAAGTGGCATCATTGATCCCCCTTAACCCTTGACTCCATTTACTTAACCATTTCTGTCAACTCTCCCAAAGAGAAAAATAGCCGCTAATATTTTTAGAACTCTTGCTATGTGTCATGTACTGTGCAGAACATTCTTTTCTGAAAGTTCTATATGAAACAGATGAGGAAACGAAGGCTTAAAGGTGTTATGCAATTTAGCCCAAGGTCACACGGTAATAAGTGGCAGATACGGGACTAGAACCCAGGTCTGCCTAACTCACTATTTCTCAACCTTTTCTTTTCTCTTCTTTTTTTCCTATTTCATTTTTGTCCCCCCTAAGGAGAAAAATTAAAATCTATTTTCTTAATAAGAGGAATTAAATACTAAGGAATAAAATTTTGTTGGTTAAGGATGAGCTTCAGATCACAAACCACTGTAATATTCAAGATGTTTGCATCCCTTTTGAGAATGCAGGGTCTCACTCAAAGCACTTACTCCAGCCTCTTTACTGTGTTGCTTTGCTCAGAGTGCTTAAAGATATGCCTCTCTCTCTTGCTACTTCTACCATTCTCTTCTCCCCATTTAAGTGAACAGCAGAGCAGTTAGGTAAACATGCAAAAGATATTCTGTACTTTTCAAAGTTAATTTACAAATTTACCATTCTCTATAACTTCCTAAGCCATGGAAAAGTTTTCATTCTCGCCTCTGGGGAGTCCTGTTAGAAAAAACAGCAGACTGAGAGGCAGAAAGCCCAAGTTCGGGTCTTGGCTTTGCTACTAACATGCTATGTGTGGCTTTGGGGAAATTTCCACAAAAAGGAAGTAATAATCCCTGTTACCTCATGGATGCATTTACTGAGAGCTTGAAGGTCTTTAAAAATAAGGTTTCAGGTAGAAAATGTGATACTCTTGTAAGGCCCCAAACCAGTGTACAGTCAGATTTTTACATTGTAGGTATTCATTAAACAGCTGCTGAAAGAATGAACAATGTTTTACCTAGTTTCTGTTAATAAAGCAGGTCTTGCCACTGGCACCTGTTCATAATTCTTTGCTACCATATGCAAGAAATGGAGATGTGGGCCCATTTTTGGTAATAAGTGTTTTTCTGATACCAAGATTTTTAAATTGCTTTTTCTTGCATTCTGGCTCTGTACAGATTTCCTTTTGGTATGTTATATTTTGACACATGATTAGTGTTGGTTTTAAAGTATTACTTGAAAATCCTGGATTTTCTTCACTCATCCAGGGTTAATTTTTGTAGCCTGCTTTTTTTGTGCCATAGAAATGGACTTGACATACAGCCCTCCTCAGTCAGGAAGAAAACCCGTACTCAATGAGTTCTTGGTGGTTGCTACAGGAGCCCAGCTTAGGCTTCTCCTGAGAGTGTTTTCATGGACATGTTTAGTGTATTAAAAACAAGCACTTGGCATTCTAATGTCTACTATTTCCTGAAATTTTAGAAATTAAGTGGCTATAAAACATGGACATTCAATTCAAGCCATAGTTGTCTAAAATAAAAGCTCCCTGTGCTAGGAAAGGGGAAATCTGTGGTTCTCTGGGAGGACTGGAAAAGGATGAAATTTTTAGTATTTAGGCATACAGTTGCTAAAAGAGCTACTACCATCAGGCAGACATCTGCAGGTGTTTTTATACGTACTCTTAACTCACAAATATTCTCCAGTACCAGCCTTCAAGTTTTCTTAACAATCCTTCCATCTTCCTTTCATGCTCTCCATTTACAGGCATATTCAACAAAAGCCAACCAGTCCCAGTGCACAGATACTCACTTCCCACAGCATTGGTAGAATTTGGGAACAACCACGAGACCCATGGGAGATATGTAGAAAATAAAAAATGGGAGTTTAGGCAAGAAAACAGGAAATTTAAAAGTCAGTGAGAGAAAATGCGACAAAAGCCTTAGAGCTAATAATCCACTACTTTGGTTTTCCAATTTTTTCTTTCAACTTTTTTTTTTTTAATATGTAGAGTTGTGTCTTCAAAAAGTATCTTACACGGGGGGAGGATGTAGCTCAGTGTTAAGAGTGCACACTTAGCATGTACAAGGTCCCAGTTTCAATCCCAGTACCTCCATTATTTAAAAAAAATTAAAAAGTATCTTACACAGAAGCTCTTTGTGTGTCTGTGTGTTAGGTTGAATCATTATGAAATTGCTGATACTAATTTTTGGCAATTATAATTTGTTAAGGGCTGGCTATATGCCAGGCATTGCTCTAAGTATATTTATTTATTGACTCCTAATTCTGTAAGGTAGGTTCTACCATTGTAGTAATTTTATATGTGACTAGAAAAAGATACAAGGAGGTTAATAATTTCTCAGAATCCAGACGGCCTACCTCCAGAGCGTGCACAGATTGAGGGGTGAATCCTATCACGTCACCTGCCACCTCTCTGGACTCTCTTGGGCTCTACAAATACAGTTTGTAAACACTGACCTGATCCAGTCCCCTTATTTTACAGTTGGAGGATACGAATCCAGAGAGAAGTGGGTTGCCAACAGTTGCACAAGTCAGTAAGGCATAATAAGCCTAAACAGGCTGTCATCATACTGTAAAATTTCATAGCATCCCTAAAAGGGCATAGAGCACTGTCTTGTTTAATAGCAGGCTACCTTGGGCCAGGAGACACAACTGTTCCCAGATTGTACCAGGATATTCAGTACAGATTGCATGGCTTACTTGAGTTCACCTACCAAGCCATTGGTGGGGCTGGACCACAGCCTGGCTCCCTTGGCACACCAAATTCCACAGGTGGTGTAGTACATGGTACATGTTTTCTAGAAAATAATGAAATATTGTTGGCTTTTGTGTGTTTTCAGAGATTTTTGTAGTGTTGATATCAGTCCCCAGAGAGAGAAATCAGCTGAATTAAAAAATAAGCTGTCTAAGGACTTCATTCATTCATTCATTCTATAGCCCAATATCACGGGAAGCAAATACCTTTGACATGGTGTTTAATAAAATCAGATCTGGCAAGGTTTCTCCCAGTAGTAGTTCCCCTAGTTTTCTTCCCATCATACCAGATCAACCGATGGAGTCATCATTCCTGCAGCACACAGCTTCCCTGGGGCTTCACTGAAACCACTCATGCTCACAAAATGGCCAGGGGAACATGTCACTACAGATCAGAGTGAGGACTGTCAACAGCAACCTCCAGCACGGGAGCACTCTTCTCCCAAGACCACATGTCAAATTAAGTGAGTTACTAAGACACTCAAACCCAGTATTCTCCTATGGTATTTAAAATGTAAGGTACTATTTCCTAAAGTCTTTAGTGTTTTCTGTCTTGGGATAGTGAAAGAGCTAGAAAGCTTAACCTGTAGGTGATTATTACCACTTCTTACCTCTTCTTTGGAGAAAACCCTTGGGACATCTTAAAAGAGTTTTAGATTCTACCTCAGCTGTATCATATTAGCAACAGAAGTGAGCTAAGAATCCAGCATTCTCAGTGTAGACCTCTGGACAGGCCCTGGGCACATTCTAGGTACTTAGTCAAGTTCTTGATTGATTGAATACAGTAACTGAACGGCTAAGATGAATGGCTAAACTGTTAATCCAGAAGTTGTTTTTTTAAAACAACTCTTAAATCCCTCTCAATTCAGGCTCAGAGACTTTTAATAGCTTCACTATTCTGTTTTCCAGAGAGATGGTTGCCCAAAGATTGTCAATTTGGGGAGCTCTAAGACAGATCTCTTCTATGAACGCAAAAAATACGGCTTCAAGAAGAGGTGATTGGTGGGCTGCCTCTTCCTCCCCGTGTCAAGCTGCTGCAGCTGCCAGAAAAGATGCCTACTACTGCCAGCAGAAGGGGAGTGGAGCACCGAGCATCACCTGAATTGCCTATTAGTACTCTGGCACCTTACCACCCTTCCCTCTCCCCTCACCCAGATGTGGTAGGATTGGGGAAAAGATTCTTCACAGAGCACTGTGGCAGACTGAATCAGAAAAATTGATAGATTAGTTCATGGTATTTCTTAAATTCAAGAAGCAAGGCCGTGTTAATCCACATGGAGAAGCTTCCAAACAGGACTAATACCACTGCAGTCTTCTGTGTGAGAAGCTGTGAAGCTGTCTGCAGCGAGAAGCATGTCCCTGCAGCGCCCTGATGGCAGCGGTCCTTGATGAAACATCCGCAGAATGGTGGGGGTCTCAGAGCAATAAACATGGGCATTTCTTCTTGTAACGCCGGGTGGTGCTGGTTCATGTTTTTTCTTCTATGTAATTGAAAACCTTTTCTGTTGCTATTGTATCAATAAAGTGTTTGTTTTCCGGTAGTTGGTCCTGTCCCAATGTAAGTTTAACTCTAGGAGTTTATTTTAGTCACCCAGGAATTTGTGATTCAAAGTAGAGGTATTGGGATTCGTTTTGGCGGGGGAGGTAGGTAGGTTTAGTTTTTAATGGAGGTACTGGGGATTGAACCCAGGACCACGTGCATGTTAGGCATGTGCTCTACCACTGGGCCATACTCTTTCCCACCAGAGGTACTCTTATTACTGCTGGAAGGAATTCAAATCCACATGTGCCTTTTATGCTAGGTAAACCAAAGTCCTTTTTAGAAACTTGATGTTTTTTCCTTCCTGTCCAACTTTAATTTTGAACTGAAGAGGTGGCTTCCAATAATGGTGAAGGAAAATGATGCAAAATGTATTCAAATGAGAACTGAACTTGGTTGATTTATTACATAAAGTGCATACTCATATTAAGGCAAGGGGAGTTTTTTAACTTTTTTTAACCTCTAAAGCTCTGCTCCCCTTTTGCTTAGATAACCCCTGCTCATCCTTCAGACCTTAGCTAAGTATTTCTTTAAAGATGCCTCTCCTGACCCCCAATCTACATTCCTCTTGTTATACTCCCACATAGCACCATGAGCATTTCTTTTATAGCATTTGGTAATTATTGACTTGTCATCTGCTAGGCTGTGTTCCATGATGGCAGGAAACAAGTCTGTTCTGCCCAGCAGATAACAGGTGCTCAGTACTGAATGAATAATTGAAGTCTTAGAAACCAGACAATAAACTGAGCTTTAAAGAATATACTGGAACCTACAGGCAAAGGGGATAGGGTAGGCAGAAAAGGAAATTTGTGTTGGGGAAACAGTTTGAATGGGGTGATGTGTTTAGGGACCTCTGAGCAGTTCTAAAGTATCAGGTAGGGGTTATGGTATATCATAAAAGTTGGCAGCGACCAGATAATTTTCAGGTTGTAATCAGAATCTGTCATTGACTTAATAGTAACTTTAGTTTTAATGTGTAATATAAGTCAAAATGCTTTGCTGCGCAAATCAATTTTTAAGATTTGCTTATTAACCACCCTGGTCCACATAACATCTTATGTCTACAAGTGTTTCAAAAGTGAACTCCTTAGTTTCAGCAAACCACCACCTTAACTGTGTTCTGTGAGCCTCAGTGTATATGCCTCTAAAAGGTCATCCAAGGGAGCTTAAAATTAATGCCTAACAGGACTTCCAGACAGATCAGCCAAGGGGCAAGTTCAACCTCAGCCCAGTGAATTCTGCTGAACTTTCCTCTGACACCTAGTTTCATGATTCCATTCTTGGTTTGTATGCTTTCAGAGGCAAAGAGAATGATATAATACAATGAATGAGTTAAGAACACCTTAGATAAAGCAAATGGATTTCCAGTTCAAATCTTTAGTATTGTCTACCTTGGACTTTAGAATAAGTCCTTTTCAGTTTTAAAAATTAGAATAATGATAGTACCAAATTCTGTTGGGAAAACATCACTTATAAGCTGAATTTTAGCCTCTAATAGTATATAGTTCTGTGAAAAGAATTAAGATAATGATCTCACCATCTGCATATGGCCACAAAAAAAAATCAGAATGGTCTTAAAAATTACTGTTTTTCTCTACTGTTGAAATAAGCACTACTTATCATACAGGCCTAGCTGAAATAATTGAACTCATCATAGGCTAAGAAGGTGGTTCCCTTTCCCGGGTTTATGATTATTAATATTTATTAAGTATTCAGTGTTTGATACATTCCTTCTAGGATCTAAAAAGGTTGGGTGTCTTGCTTCCAGCTTCTCGAGTACTCTTTGAATAACATACAGAAATTTAATCTCCTTTAAACATTGTATTTATTACATGGGCTCTTGCTCAAAAAAAAAAGTTTAATGAGAAATGTGTGGGCTTCATAGTTAGTCCTGTATTTGAATTCTGCTCTGCTATTGATCTTTAGTGAGGCTCTTGGTGCTTCTTTTTTCTAATCTATTAAATAAGGATATTTATTTATGTCTACTTCTTTGGGTTGTAAGAATTAAATTTGACCTTGTAAGTGCCTGGCCCTCCCTGGGAAGGCTTTACATCACAAATGATAGTTCTTTTACAGTGGGTCCCTACTTCATAAACAAACATTTAAGTCCTAGCATTGAAGGTCTCCATATGGTTTCCTCTTTTCCCTGCCCCTCAGGTTTCCCTGTACTCACTTCTCTCCGTGCTCTTCACCACGCAGTTCAAAGTACACACACCCCATCTTCTTGGCCCTATGTTTCCTTTGTTTGAAATACCATTCCACCTTCACATCAGACAGCCAACTCTGTACCTTTTCCTTCTAAGCTCCTGACATGTCATGAATGCTTCCGGATGCACCGTACCCCACAACAATCTCACTTGGACTACTTTCATGCTTGATACATATGTGTAACAGAAACTAAAATTTACTGTGTGTACAGTATTTTCCAGTATTTTCAATATTTTCTGTTCTAAAAGTTTCTGGCTGTAATCCATTAAACCAGGTGATTTTATGACCACATTAATGGATCATGACTCCAAGTTTAAAAACAATGAACTAAATTATAAGACTCTTGAGCTCCTTTTACCTTACCCTCCACTGCAGGGCACACAATAGCCACTCAACTACATTGAACTGAAAAGAGGGTCACAAATTCAGGAGTCTGGGTGAGTAATATAAGTGACTGAAAGGGAGGCATGTAAGAAGAACAGCCCAAACATGATAATAAATGGTATGTGGCCTTCAGCCTCAGTGTCTGGGGAACAACAGGGAGTGGTAGAGACCCTGGAACCAGAGTGCACAGGCTCTGTCTAAAGGATACAGTTGCTATTCAACTCCAGACAATTGCCAGCTTGAATGCCCAGTGTTACCAGATCTGAATTTAGGACAAGCGGTAAATTAAAATATTTTTCTGCAATCTCCCGATTTTTAAGTGTTCAACTCATTTTTAAAATGTTAATATGCTAAAGCAATACATCCACCAAATGTGGACCTTGGCCTGCCAATTAGCAGCTTCTAAATTAAGAAAATTAACTTCCCAGGAAATCAAACTGAACTGACTAAATTTCAGAGAGATTGTATATTCTGACCTGAAAAGCTCTTTAACAATTTTAAGCTAGGACATAAAGGTGACAGATTCTTTGCCTCGGTTGGAATTTTCCTTCTTGAAAAAAAAAAAAAAAAAAAGACTCCAGTTTCCATCTTTTCCCAGTCATTCAGTTCCTTATCAACTTTATCCCAAAGTGGCCTCCCTGCCACCAAGACTAAAATGTCACTTTCTTTGAACACTGCAGTTTTAGCGTCTCTTCAAAAGACAGGTTTGTTCACTCACCTTGTTTACTAGAATTCACTCACAGCAGTCGAGGTCAATAAGTAGCAAATCATTTGCCCTCAGCATCCAATCACTCCTCTCCAAAGCCAATTTCTGTTGTGGCTGTCTTTGCTCCTGCCTAGTTGGAGCAGTGGATCTGAAGAATCAAATTGAGGAAATATTTTCTTGGGTAACTTAAAAGAAACTACAAAAATTTTCACCCTAACGTGTGTATGAGAGAGTGACTCACCCCCCAAGAGTAAATTAGGGCTAATTATGACCAGCCTGACTTGTCACAACAAAACATCCGGCACAACAAGCTTACTCTCAGACACCTCCCTGCCTCCACCCTCCCGGCTGTGCACATGCTTACTTCTAGAGCTCACCACTTTGAAAACAGTATGTGCCTTTCAAGGTGTGATTATTTAAAATGGGAGGGGACTCGAATGCTTAAGTAGGAATTCAGCTCACAATTAAGCCCTAGCAAGGTGAAATCACGCGTTAGGGAAGAGAGAACGTTCACCTTACCGCATGATAAATGGAGACATCAGCAGTTAAGAATGGTGATTACCGTTTTTCCCTCTATTTGTCTCCCAATTTATACACTAACCCTTTACCCAAGGCTCTCATTTGCCAAGGAGGCTGGATTTCTCAGTTTCGTTTCAATGATACTGCTCAAGGCTGGTGTGTTCCCAGCACTGCAGAAATTCGAATAAATGCAGGAGCACGTAGAATTCAATGCTTCCTTCTAGGGATTCAGTCTGCCCTCTCTCAGCCTGCAATGAATGGTAGGAGACGTCTACCCTTTATCTGCTTACATGGGCTCCATCCCTCCTTCCTGTGATACCCTAGAAGAATTCGTTTCATCTAATCCTCATCTTTCTCATTCTGTCTTGGAAGGATTCCTACTGGGGAATACAAACTTAACTGAGCACAGTACATGTAGGGTGCAATTTGGCCAAAACAGTTACCTTTAAATTAAAAATAGCAACTATTTGAGCCACGCTTTACGTACAGTATCATACTTAATTCCCATGCGATCTCCATTTTAAGGATGAGAAAATACGTTCGATGATGTAGAGAGGTTTGTTGCCATTAAGTCAAGATAACGGTTGGTGGCGGAACTGGGATTCAAACTCGTTTTTCCATGGCTGCCTCTAATAAATGACTATAAATACCAGCATCCCTTGCAATGCCCCACTGCGCAAACGCACTCTCCCAGCTTTTTGGTTCTCAGCCCCCTTTCCCAGTCTTCTAGCGGTAGGATCGAACACCCAATCAGGTGCCTCTCCTCCCCGTACCCGACCAATGGGAAGGCTGTTGCTAACATGCCAGTTATATTTTTAGCCCTTCAATGCTCTGGAACCCAGAGAGTCGCGCCAGGAGGGGAGGAGCGGGGAGGGGAGGGGAGGGAGGTAGAGAAGTAGAAAAAGAAGGGGAGGGGTGGAGTGGGCAAGGCGGAGGGGCGTGTATGTGACGCTGTGCCACTCGCTGACGCACAAGCAAGTAGTCCTTGGAGGTGCCCCAGGGGCTGAAGCGCTCAGTGTGGGGGGTGGGAGCTCCCGGGCTCAGGCTCCCTCCCCTTTCCTGTCCCCTTGGAGTTTGCCCTCCAGTCCAGCGTTTCTCGGCTGCAGTCAAGGAAAGCGCACCCCCACGCTACCAATGCTTTCCGTCCTTGCCAAAAAAAGTAATCAAGGAAAAAAAAAAAACTGCAAACCGTTCATAGCTGGAAACTTTCGGATCTCGCCACCCCACGTGGGTTCGTCGCCTGCCGTTGGGCTGGAAGTGTCTGGAATGAGAATAAAGGTCGGGGGCTGGGAGAGAGCTGGGGAATGAGCGATTAAAGGAGGGATGGGAAGAACACGTCAGGTGCCAGCTCCCAGCGGCCTCGGGCTTCACTACCTCACTGCCCACAGGCCTCCCTGCTCCCAACTCCGCGCCCCGCACGGTCACAAAGTGGCCGAGTAGCCCGCGTAGCCAGAGCCCAGGCAGGGGGCCCGAGCACGCGGGTCTGGCCCGCTGGGTCCTGGGTTCGGCGAAACTGAGTCCGACGCCCCAGGGACCTTCGGATGGGCGAGCCCGGCGCCTCTGGCACGGGCAGGCGCCACCACCGCTGGTGGGGGCTATTACACTAGAAGAATTGTGGCTCTCCAGGCCCCCTGACGGGGGTCGCCCACTGGGGAGAACGTTGCTGAAGGGCTGAGGCGGTGAGCCCCGCCCGGCAGCGGGGGGCGGAACGCTCTCGCGCGCCTGCGCAGAGCCGGCGCTAGCCCTTCTCCCTGCTAAGGTCAACGGGCGCCAGAGGCGGCAAGTGGAAGGTTAATGTGCCACTCAGCTCCTTTTCCTGGCCGTCTTGCCTCCCTTCGCCCCCTCTTCCTCCTGCTCTGCATGCCCAGGCCCTGGTTTCCCACTCGCCTTCCCTTCACCGTTAAGCGTCTCCCGTCGAGGCACGAGGCGCTCAGAAGATTCGGGCCAACCCGAAATCTTTCTAGAGCTCCAGCCGTCCCCTTCAGCTCCCCAAACCGCAAAGAGACCTTAACTGGGGTGGTGCGAGCGCCGCGGGGAAGGTCAGACGGGCAGCCGCCCAGAGCTGGAGGGACTCGCCGTGGTGGCCTGAGGGGACGGTTCAGGCGAACGTACGAACCGTCGGCGCCCGGGCTGGTGCAGGGCCGAAGATACAGCGGGGAAGATCCCTTCCCCGCGACCCCCATTCATTCAACACATCTAAAGTGAGCAACCTGGTTCCAGGCCGGCCCCCTGCCCTCCCGAGCTTGCTGTCTAGCTAGGGAAACACCTCACACGACAAGCACGATTTGAGTGGTTTGAGGCATGAAGAAAATAACTACAGTGCGGCGTCATGATGGGGAGGGGAGGCAAACCGCGTTACACAGGCCGAAGGCAGCCTTGCTGACGTTTGAGTCGAGATATGAATGAAGAAAAGGGCCACGCATCGGAGGGTGGGGCGAGGGGGTCGCCGGACGCCCCAGGGTTCCAGTCGGAGCAGCGGTCCACACGCCTCGAGGGGTTAAGCCGCCTGCCAGCTGGGAAGTAGTCCCGGCCCGGCGCCCGGCCCCGCCCCTGCAGGGCGGAGGGACGCATCACGCAGGGGTGGGGAAGCTGGATCCGTGCGCAGGGTTGCTAAGGGTGAAACTTTTCATTGACTTTGCTCACTTCGGGCCGGGGCACGGGAAGGTGCAGGTCGTCGGCGGAAAGAAGCGAGTGGCTCGGGCGACGCGGCGCCAGAAGGGCAAGACCTTCCGCCGGCCACAGCCCGGACCGTCCTCCGCCCTGCGATACGAGCCACCCTCCGGTTCGCCATCCCCGCGCCGTCGCCGCCCGCCGGCCGGCCGGCCGGCCCGCTTGCCCGCCCGCCTTCCGCCCCAAGGCCGAGGCCGACCTCCAGAAAGCTGAAAGAATTGTTATTGAGAGTCACAGACTATAGTCCCCTCACTCGCTTCCCAACCCTCAAAGAAGAAAAGAACACATCGGCCCCCGGCCCGGCGGCGCCCAGGAAGGGAGAGCGACCTCGGCCCCGCGCGCAGGACCACCCTGGAGGGAGAAGCCGCCCCGCAGCCCGCACATCGCCCCGCCGCGGCAGAGACCCGAGTGAGTGAGTGGGGGGAGTGCGGGCGGGGGCCCCCGAGACCCGATAGGCCGGACGCCTCCCTCCACCCCTGCCCCACTCCCGCTCTTCGCTTTACTGGACGCTCCACGTTGGTGTCGCACCCTCCTCCCTTACACCTGGCCAACATTTCCCTTTCCACTTCCCCACTGGAACCCCTCTTTTCCCCTGTGCCCCACTTTCCTTCACGTTCGCTCTCATCCTGGGGTATCCCGGAGCTCCCTACTCTCCCTGTTCCAAGTGTGGCCTCCTCCTGGGTGGGGTGCATTTCCTCCTTTCTCCGCCTTCCTCAGTTCTTCATATTCTAGAGAGTCGCTAGATTTTCCTTGTTCTCCCCGAAAACATAATTCCCACAACCATTAAATAAATCAGAGGAAGGAAAGGGATCCAGGCCTTGTTTTTCTGCCTCTTTTTCCGTGTCTGGGGAAGGGGGTGATAATAATTAATAGGGTTTATTTCTGGCCTTCTGGAGCCTGAGGGATGGACACCCCTCTTTTGGACCGGTCAGTGGTGACTCTCCTCTGGCCGCTGAGCCAGAATTCACCATTTTGGCTTCAGCTTTTTATCCTCTTTAGTGTTTTAAGGGAAAACTGGACGGAAAAATGTACCCTTACAGCAGTATCAATGGATTCTGGTTCATCCCGGTGAGGTGCCTAGGAAACACCCTACTCCTAGCTCCTTCCCCTCCAAAGGATAGACTGTGCCCTTGACTATAAAGGGAGGGGAAGGAGGGAGCAGAGAGGAGGGGCAGTTGGCTGCCCTTTCCCACCCCTAGAGGAACTAGAACCCCACACAGCAGGCTTAAACTTGGGGCCTAGCCGAGGGGTCCCAGTTGTCTGCTCAGTATCTAACCTTTCTTCTTTCCTACCTACTGCACCCTGGAAATGGGTCCCTCATCTTTGATTTTCCAGGAGAAAAACACCCCTATTGCTTTCTTGGGTGCCTGCCCCCATCCCTCCTCTTAAGCGGAGGGGAAAATAAGCTTGTGTGGGAGGAAGGATTAGGGAGGTTTAACACCCTGCAGGGGAGCTTTGCTGAGGATCTGGTAAGTCTGGTCGTAGAGCAGGCCTTGCAGTGGGAGGAGACTCACAAACAATTTTAAGTATTAGAAGATGTTGTTCAGGTGTCAGATGTAGTTTTTCCTTCTCTGCCCAGGAACCTTTTCCATTTCCTTAGCTGGGTCTGGTTACTTGGACTTGGATTAGAAGAGGGGTGAGGCTAGGGCCCTGCTGGCGTCGGGCCTTCTGATTGTCCGCGCTCGGCGCCTCCCCGCAGCTTAAAACTCGGAATTTCCTTAGGGGAGAGAACGGGAGAACTCGGTTTAATTCCTGCCTTTTCTTTCCTGGCTGTGAGGGAGACGAGCCCACTGGGCATTAAGTGAAAACGCTCTTTTCTCTTTGAATCCACCGTCCCTACAGCAACTCCAGAGGGAAACCACCCAGCCCAAGGAATACAGATTAAGTGGCAGGGGGCGGGGGCGGGGGCGTGATGTGACCCTATCTATCCCAGCCTACCGACTTCACCCAGAAAAAACTATTAGAAGCTGATCCTTAATTCAGCAGTCATGGGAGGCGGTGAAAAGGGAGGGGGAAAAAAGTTCAGTTTCTCGAGAAGCCGAGACACAGATACAGTGGGGCGATACAATAAGGGGAGTAGGCCTTATGGGTAGAATTTATATAAAATGTATTAGGCTGGGGGGCGGGGGGCGCCCGTCGGCCACAGCGCGCATGTGCATCGGAAACTTTTCCTTCGTTCTCCGACCCTCGGCCAGCTCCCTTTACCAGGCATGCGTAGTTCGCCGGCTGAGTCTTCGCGAAGTACGCTGGGAAGTGTAGTGTGCGGAGAAAGTAGGTCACTGCCTCCAACCTGAGCGTGAGGTTTCTGAAGACTACGATTCCCAGAATGCAGAGTGCAGCTTTGCCGCTGGCCTCCGTATCAACGTTGGGGCTCAGTTTAGTCTTCTTGCCCTCGGAGAAACCTGGAGTGATTTAGTAAGGGCCGTTTTTTTACTTGGAAGGGACCTTGTAGTCACACTTGGGCTTGCACAGTCTATGTTTGGGGGAGACGATGTGAGACACTGAGCGAAGTGGTTCGGTCAGTTGGCACAAGTCCTGGAAGCCTTTCAACCACACCCGCCTGTCTGGGCCTCTGCCTCCGGGACGAGTCGGGTGGGGCTAATCCCCTGTCCCATCTGAGACCGGCTCTCACATCCCAGCACCCGGTTTGTGACACCTACTGGCCTCGTCAAAATTTAGGACCCTGACTCCTCTTTCCAAAACTCTTTTGAATCTAGTAGTTCTTGATTGTAAGACGATTTGGATGTTAAGGCTTGAGGTGTCTGAATATCTTACAGGTACCTAAGTTTTTTCTTCTTCAGAAACCTTCCTTTGTATTTTTGTCAGAAATTCTTTGGAATCACTATTACAATATCATTGACTTGCAGCCGGCTTCCAGCTTCTTTCTCCCCCAAGACGTTCTTTTAAGCACTTACTCTTTAAAACACAAGTCAACACGGGATCTGAATCCAGGTTTAACTTTGTTTCTTGAAGTAAACAAGTGAAGAAGGATAAGATTTTAAATAAAAGCGGACAGAATTTTACTCTTATATTTGCAACTTTTTAAATATATTGACAAAACGTAGATTTTGCTGTTGTTAAACACTTAACCTCCCCGCCCCCCCCCCCCTTTTTTGCTACCTTTCTGGCCTTTTGCACCTGAGTCAGGGTTGCGAAAGACCTTAAGAGTCCTCTTTTGTTCCTTTAAGTTGAAAGGTGGTTATTTCTAAGCTTTCTAATTTCACCACATTCTATGAATATTTAATATATAAGCCCTAGAATTGTCCATACCCTTAAAAAAAAAATGAACAAACTGATCTGAGTATCCTTAGTAAAGACAAGGCAGCACCAATGCTTTAATCCTCTGTTCCATAAGCTTCTTGAAGTCAAAATTAGAGCCTGAGCTGATAGAGCAGAAAATCTCATTCTGGTTGTCCGGCATTTTTGTAAGGTTCCACCCCACAGCCATCTGGCCTGGCCTGTTCTCCAATTAAAGAAGCAAAGATGGCATTATATACTTCCTTATTATGTGTAGCAGCATCACTGAGGTATAAATTGGTGTGCAGCTTTAGTTGCTTATGCTGCAGAAAATGATTAGCTAGGCAGGGCTGATGACAGTGATTCTATTGTATTTTGGGGTGGGAGGCTTATTTCCCAATGACTTTGGCCTGCATTTAAAATGTTCCCATTTTGAGGCTCAGCTGTTCAGGGGAGGTGAACTTGGAAGGCAGATATGCAGCAAAGTTTTAAAGGCCTTGAAAGGTGTAGGACTGTGTGGACCCAATTCTCAGAAACAGAAAGCCCATTATCTTTACTGTTCTCTTTAAACCTAGAAGGACCCTGGAATTGATGTGTAGTGACCATGAATAGACTTTTGAAGACACATGGAGATTAAGTCTTGGAGGCTGAGATGGAGGGAAGGCTAGGGTCTCCTGAATCCTATGCCTCCCTGTGGAGGGCTTGGGAGAGGACATGCCTGTGGCACTTTTGTTGATGCCCTACGTGACTCTCTGTCTACTCAGACCTGAAATGAGGGTGGGACTAGAGCTAGCCACTGTCATCAGATACTCCGTATTGACCCAGTGCATTTTTTCTGATACCCCAGAGAGCTTTGCCTGAGGAGTCAGTCCTTCAAATGCCCCTAGGATCCATGGCCCCAGGCCTGAGAATTATAGGGAGTTGGAGCAAATGTTCAGAAAGCTCAAGATCCTCAAGTCTAGAATTAGCACTGGATACTCTGTGCTGGACCCAGAGGGATTTTAATTAAAATCCAGCCCCAGATCTATCACAAGACAGAAGATGCCCTTGACGGACCATGGATCAGTCTTGTGTCTGTGCTGGCTTAGCAGCATAGTCTCACCCAGAGTCTCTGTCAGCCCTCAAAGATGGCTCTTTTCAGTTCAGATCTCCCACAGCATGAGCCTAGAGCTGCCCTTTTGGAGAAAGTGAGGAGATTAGGATCACTGGCTCTCAGGACCTCACAGATCATCTTCCTGAGACATGAAGCTGGCCCAGACCTCAGGAATAAACCTTTTTGACCTCTGTGGGATCTGGCTGTGAGAGAATCCCAAAATAACAATCTGAGTGTTTAGCTCTCTCCAGGGATCTCCAAACACTTGATAAATCTGGTCCGGTGCCTAGGACAGGTGGTCAGACAGTCCCTGGGAGACTGAGTGATGATGGTCCCCAGCTGGAACCTGTAGGGTGATGGAAAATTTCTTTTCTCTAACCCCTCATCACCTACACTCTAGCCAGAAACTACAGAAATTCCCTCAGGCCACGCCAGTACTGCTCTTAACGCTTTGTTGGCCTACAGGGCCCTGCTTCCATCTCCTTTCCTCTGCTTCCCTGGGGCAGCCCCCAGTCAGCAGTTCCTTATTGATCCACACCTCTGACTATGACAGGTCTTGACTTTTTCCTGGGGATCATGCTCCTGTCTGGATTCTTGAAGGCTGTCTGGATGGATATGCATGCCTTGGTTACACTGTTATGCAAAAAATCAGTTCTGCAAACTCTGAACCAGAGTGCACACACACCAGGGGAGCCTCGGGTCACAAATTGGACATGACTGGAATCCCAGCCCGATGAAAAGCGGGCAGCACAACTTCCTGTTCAGTGACCTGTATCCCTTTCCATTAATGAGGAAAACTAAACATTTTTAACTTCTGTGTTAGCCTGTGACAGTTTGGAAGCATGACTTCACCAAGCTATAGCACAGACAAGTTAGCAAGAACCTTCCCTCTTACAGCTGAATTAGGAGCTCAGTTTTTTTTTTTTTGGTGTCACTCGTTAAGTGACCTGAATTCTCAAAATAGTGAAAACCACAGCACCCCTGTTTCTTTAGAATTACTTTAAAATAATAGCTAATTTTATCAGATGCCTACTAAAATACACCAGGTACAGCGTGAGGCACCTTACTTTCTTGAACTAATTTAATCTTCATGATAGCCTCATGTTACTGATGAAACTAAGGCTCAAAAAAAAGTGACTTGCCCACAGTCACACAAATAAGCCTGTCACTAGCGGAGCAGAAATAGGACCCTGAGTCTATGTGATTCAAAGCTGGTGCTGCTCTCTCTGTCATGTGCTACTGATCCCCCTGGCTTTCTGTATATCTACTCATGAAGCCTTTCCTTCTCATTTCCCAGAGTCGTCTGGAGCCCAAGGCTGCCCCCCTTACATTTCCTGACACTGCCAGTGGTTTGTGCACCTGCCTGTGCTGATTCTCTGCCTAGGAAAGGACCATGCAGCTGGAGATCAAAGTGGCCCTGAACTTCATCATCTCCTACCTGTACAACAAGCTGCCCCGGCGCCGGGCAGACCTGTTTGGTGAGGAGCTAGAGCGGCTCTTGAAAAAGAAATATGAAGGCCACTGGTACCCTGACAAGCCACTGAAGGGCTCTGGCTTCCGCTGTGTCCACATTGGGGAGATCGTGGACCCCGTGGTGGAGCTGGCCGCCAAGCGGAGTGGCCTCGCGGTGGAGGATGTGCGGGCCAATGTTCCTGAGGAGCTGAGCGTCTGGATTGACCCTTACGAGGTGTCCTACCAGATCGGCGAGAAGGGAGCTGTGAAGGTGCTGTATCTGGATGACAGCGAGGGCTGTGTTGCCCCAGAGCTGGACAAGGAGATCAAGAGCAGCTTCAACCCTGATGCCCAGGTGTTTGTGCCCATCGGCAGCCAGGACAGCTCCCTGTCCAACTCCCCATCACCATCCTTTGGCCAGTCGCCCAGCCCCACCTTCATTCCCCGCTCTGCCCAGCCCATCACTTTTACCACAGCCTCCTTCGCAGCCACCAAGTTTGGCTCCACCAAGATGAAGAAGGGTGGCGGGGCAGCGGGTGGGGGTGGTGTGGCCAGCAGTGGGGCAAGCAGCCAGCAGCCCCCACAGCAGCAGCCTCGCATGGCCCGCTCTCCCACTAACAACCTGCTGAAACAGAAGAACCTCTCTCTGTCTCTGCATTCACTGAACTTCATCACCGCCAACCCGGCCCCTCAGTCCCAGCTCTCACCCAATGCCAAGGAGTTCGTGTACAACGGCGGTGCCTCTCCCAGCCTCTTCTTTGATGGGGCCGATGGCCAGGGCAGTGGCACCCCGGCCCCCTTTGGGGGCAGTGGGGCTGGCACCTGCAACAGCAGCAGCTTCGACATGGCCCAGGTATTTGGAGGTGGCACCAATAGCCTCTTCCTGGAGAAGACACCCTTCGTGGAAGGCCTCAGCTACAACCTGAACACCATGCAGTACCCCAGCCAGCCGTTCCAGCCGGTCGTGCTGGCCAACTGACCGCCCACCTGCCCGCAGGGCCAGGAGCACCCAAGACCACAGAAAAGAGAAAGGAAAGGAAAGGCCAAAAAAAGAGGAAAAGAAAAATATACAAAAAGATTTCCAATCTTCTCACTCTAACTTCTAGAAAAAAGATCCAGCCCAGGCATGGAGAGGGAGGGGGCTCCCGAAGCACCGAATCGTGTTTAACTCAACCCCCTGCTATTTTCCTGCCTGCCTCTGATTTATTTGGTTTGGGTTTTATATTTCTTTTTTTTTTTTTCTTTTTTCTTTTTTTTACATGTAGTTTTCTATATAACATCTTTAATTAGTGGCTTCCTGTGCTAAGAATGGTCCAGATGTGAATTGCTGCTCCCTGCTCCTTCCTTCCCTGCTCCCTCCCGTCCGCCCTCCCTCCACAGCCTGGTTTAGGGTTGGTGTGTCCAAGCTCATAGGGAAGGGAGAACCACAGCGAGGTCTGGCCCTCCTCAGAACAGGGAGAGGCTGCCCCATGTCACTGCCTCCGTCATCCAGCTGTCCTCTCACTCAGAGCCATCCAACCTCAGCAGGCCTCGGGCCCTGCCGCCCAAATAGGTCTGACTCCAGCCCCTACCCCCTCTCAGGCCTGGGCCCTAGGCAGCTGCTGGCCACTTGACACCCTCCCCCTGGAGCTGATGTCCGTGACTCCAGGGAGGTCAGCACTCTGTCTAGTGTAATTCCTTCCATTTCTGCCCTGTGGCCCCACACCACCTTCCCCACCTGGCCCAGACTGTCACTGAGGCCCTGAAGACCCAGTGGTTGGCACATGTGACGCCTCCCATGCATCCCCTCCCCTGGGCCTGAGGTGGAGAGGGAGGTGGGGCAGGTGCAGGTGTGTATGTGTGTGTGTGCACATGGCTTGCTGTCCTGCTTTAAAGGATTCCGAGGCATGTGAAACTTCCCTTCTGGGTATGATTCCGGGTTGCAGCAAGTGCTTATTTACGTATGAGGTTGGGGAATGGGCGGGGGTGGGTTGTCAGTCCTTTTGTAGGATGGTTCACGTGGCGGGGCGAGACTGGCAGAGCCTAAGACACTCCCAGGGGAAAGCACTGCAGAAGGAACTGGTTTCCAGACTGCGGAGGGATCTGCACTTCTGTTTTGACCAAAAAAGGGGGGGGGGGGGTTAGCTGTGAGGGGCTGAGGGAGTACCCAGCCTCTGAAACTTCAGAGAAGTCCCTGGACTGAGACCCTCCTATTATGTTACCTTAGCCCAGGGTGGGAGTTTGGGTCAGTGCCTGTAGTGGGCAGTCCTAAGCCTTGAATTGAGACTTTGGTCTTTCAGTTACAGATGTTGTTTTAGTACATTTCTTCCCCTGCCTGCTTGAGAACCTCTTGGTACCTCTTGCCATCCCCCCTCACTGCCCAGCCCAGCCCCCTGGGCCCTGATGCTGTGAGGAGAGTTCCGGGCAGGCTGAGCTAGACAGGCGCTTGGTCATCACAGGTGGTATGTTTGGACTGTTGAAGAGGCTCACTCCCCACCTCTGCTGGAGAGAAGTTGTTTGACCAGACCCCAGTGGACTAGCTTCCATGCTATGACGCTTCGGCAAGTGGCGCACACGGCATCAGAGCCCCCATCACCAGAAAGTACCAAAGCCCTCGAAACCCCACTCCCTCCTCCCCAGTCCCCAAGTGGGCAACTGCTGTGGCAGTGTGTCCTTCCCCGACAGACACTGCCAGCCTCCTCTCCCTGCAGTGGGTGCCAGCTCTACCTCCCCGAGCCAGGCTATGCTCTGGCTCCTTGGCCCAGCACCATCTGTCCCCCTAGACTTCTCAGGGGCCAGCCCAGTTTGGGCCACCCTCTCCCTAGCCCTCAGCTCCCACACAGGTGACAGGCCCAGGCTGCTCTCTGGGAAAGGTTGGATGCTGCCTTATCCCTCTTCCCACTCCTCCTCTCACATACACACAGGCACCCACCACACCCTGGCCAGCTTGTTTCTCACCACATGGAGGGAGAGTGGGAGACCAACCCCTTTAGTGTCTTTTGAAATATGAGGTAAAGTATGTGTTCAGGAGCATGACTCCTGTGCTGGGCTCTTGGGCCCACTTCAGTCTGTCTGTCTCAAACCTAGGCATTTTTGCTTCAATTTTATTTTTTTTAAGAAAAAAACAAAAATCTGCACTAATTTACCTGGTTTCGTAGGAAAACTTTTTTTTTTATTTTTTACATTTTTTGGTGTCCGTTTGTATTGAATAATTTGCTACATTTGTAAGATGTAAGAGGTATATATAATATATGTATATTTCTAACGTAAAAAATGTAATTTTTTTCTTTTCAAGATTTTTTCTTAAGAGGAGAGAAACAGATATTTTTTCAGGAAAAACAAACTTTAAAATAAAAAAAAGGAGAATACAGCCTATTTCTCCCCTTTCCCCATCCTCTATCTACCCCTCTTTCCCAGGAACAAATCAAAAGGTGGATTGTCTTGTAAAGAATGTAAACTTTTAGTCCAGAATGATGTATTTTTCTCAATGCAGTAAGCTTAGATTCTCTAGTTTGACCCCTAGGGATGGGAGGGGGGGGCATTGAGGCAACGTGGAGAGGAGCTTGGGGGAGCAGGGTAATGAACTTGTTTTCTTTAGTGAAGGAGGAATACAATCAAGCGTTTTGTATTCAGAATGTTGTGCAATATTTTGGAATGGGACATTGGTGTGTTTAGAGATTTAGTTTAAAAACAAAACAAAAAGATTGATCAAATCTGTACAGTTTATATTGTTCCAGATTTTTTTAAGTTTGTATTAAAAGCATGATACATAATAGCCTTCTGCATGCTCCCTGCTTGTTTTGTTTCTGGGGTCCCTTTTAGTATGGAGAGAGTGGGAGTGACCCAGCCCCTGTTGGCGTCAAGAAATGACTGGTCATCCTCACCCGACCCCTGGGTAGGCACAGTGTCACAGGCCCCTTTTTGCCACCTCTCCCATCAACACAGGACACCTCAGGGTGCCCACTCCCACGGGTCCTTGTCCACATTGGAAACAGGTTCCACGAGGCCAGGAACGGCCCCAGCTCTCTGCTGACAGGTGGTGAAATCAGGACACCCCTCCTTGGGGACTGGCAGACCAAGCAAGAGCTCAACCTCCAGCCTGTCCTCCATCTACTATTTGCCCACCCAGACCACTAGACTCCTAGAAGTGGGCAAGGATGAGAAGACCACCCCCTAGGTCAGGTTCCAAAAACCTGATGCTGAGACTCGGCCCTTCTCTGGGCAATTCTGAATCTGCTTCAGGGGTGAGATAGCCTGCCTGAGCCCGGGCTGGGGAGAAGCCAGCCCTGATCTCCGTAGGAGTTCAGCCACCTCCCAAGCAGTGATGCACATCAGCGCCGCAAGGCCCCTGGGTGGAAGGGGCGGACAGGTATTTGTTGAATCTTATTTCACCCTCACAGCAACCTGGTGATACAGGTGTTATCTCCATGGTACAATGAGAAGGGCTCCAAGTTAGATTACCTGCTAAATTCATAAAGCCAATAAGTGGGGAAACTTAGATTTTAACCCATGTGTGACTTTTTCATGTATAAAACTGGTCATTGCTATGGAAGAGTGACACTGGTGGTAGGGGTAAGACGACTGATCGCACCACCTCCATCCAGGCTGGGGCATCAGCGGGATGGGGATTTCCTCACATCTCTCCCCCAGACAGGTCCACACCCATTCCCTCCCCATCCAAGTGTGTAAACTGGGCCTAGAAGCTTTCAGGCCAAACATCCCACCTCTGCACAAGGTCCCAGGAGCCTTTGATGTCTGGCCCCTTCATGAGCTGCTTCCCCCCAACAGAGCCTGTTGAGGAGAAGCCCAGCCTCTCTCGGTGTCCCATCTGTGGGCCCCAGGGCCCCTCACATAGTCACTCCTATTTCTTAGTATAAATAAAATGCCTAGCAAAGGTCCTGCTATGAGAGGGCCCATAGCCACCTGTTCCCACTCCCTGTGCACATGCCAGAGAGCTGACAGGCCCGGGGAGGCCCAGCTCAGGTGCCGGGATTACCTTCCTGGGCAGCCCCTCCAGCCGAAAGAATGGAGACTCCAGATTTGAACAAACCTCCAAATTCTCCAGGACTCAGGCACAGAAGTGATTCATTCATACGTTCATGCCTCCATTTATTCACCGAACACTGGCTCTGAAGCAGTGCAGTGGTAGACCTGGAGGTAAAGAAAGAAAGAACATTCTGGTAGACTCAATTCTTTGGGGAAAAAGTGCTCATTCATTCACAAACATCCCATGAGCACCCACTGTCTACCCTGGGAGCACAGGTGGGACTGCAGTTACAGGACAGGTGTACACAGGGAGCCTGGGAGCCCAGGGATCAGGAGGCAGAGAAAAACCAGGAAGGAAAAAAGCAAGGCCAAGGTCCCTCCCCAGGGAACGTGTCAGGAAGGTGCCCATCAGAAAGAGTCTGGACTCTGCTCCCTGAGAAGACATGGATTCCATTCCTGCCCCTGTGGCTCCCTAGCTGGGTAACCTCAAGCAACCACTCTGCCTACTCAGGCACTTCAGTTCTCTTACCTCTTAAATGGGCATAAAAATGACACCTATGTGTGAAAACTAAATGAAACAGTGAGTGGAAAATGCTGAGCAGGGTGGCTAACCCAGAGTAAATGACAAGGATCATTTCCTCATCAGAGCTATTATCATCCATCCTCAAACACCACCAGCCAACCCAGTCCAGGATGCTGCCTTGCATCAGCAAACAGGCCGAAACCCAACCCCACCAGCAGCAGGACCAGGCTGGGGCGGAAAAGGAAACTCCATTCTCAGAGCAGACACTAAGCTGGCCCCCAGTTTGCCCTCTGCCCAGATGGGAGGCTGCCTGTCCCTCAGCAAAACAGCGTCCTGAAAACTGTACTCATCACTCTCGATGTGTGTCCCGAAACCTCCTGGGAGTTTATCCCTAGAGAACAGTTGGGCGGGTGGGGGTGAGTCATGGAGGCAGGAGAACCCTGCTCCATTCGTCACTGCCTGCCTGAGTCAGTGTCCACCCTTAGGCCAAGGGGATGCCACTGTCTGGTCTCCTCGCTGCCACCTCCCCCTGAGTGAGTCATGGGGTGGAGGGGCACACTCTTGCCCTCCCTCCTCTCCCTGGGTCTGGCCAGCCAGTTCAGCCAAGTCCTGAGTGGGCAGGGCCTAAGGACAGGCTGGGACCAGCCAGGAAGTCTACAAGCCCCTGGGCAACAGAAACCTGCTGATTTGCTGGGTTTTAATTTGGGGAATTTCACTGCCAGCAAGAGAAGTGGGTTCTCACGGCTGCCAACTCTGTGTAATGTCAAATATCTCTTTCCCCTCCTGACATCCATCCCATGTGTACAACAAGAGACAGTGAGACCAGGCCCCAGCCCAGCTAGGCCCTTTGGGCTGGCCCCTAGGCCAGCACCTCTTCCTGCTCCACTGGCTCCCGAGCCCTGGTGAGGGCCCTAAAGGACCCTGTGCTGTGGTACGTTTCCCACGGAGTGGAGAAAAGAGTGATGGGCTGATCCCTGGGTGGAACCACGTGGCTAGCAGCTGAGAGCCCTGCAGGCATGAGGACTTGCTCAGAATAATGCTGGCTTGTGGCAGGGCTGGGTAAATCCAGGCAGGAGAAGAGGCCTGGCCCAGCCACCTGGACATCTGGGTCCTTCACCTGGCTCTGCCCTGATTTACTGCATTAAACATCTCAACATTCAACATTTACTGTTCAACATGGAGCCCCCATAAGAGCTGGACACTGTTCCAGGCATCTTCCTGAAGATGATGGTCTATTAACCACAAACAAGTAAGTGAGGAATATGTCAGATGGTGAGGCTGTTCCACTAAGACAACTGAAACTGGCAACCAAGTGGCCCCTTTAGACTGGGCGGTCAGGGGAAAGGGAACCGTCCCAAAGAGGGAGCTTTTAATCTGCATTACAAGAGAATTAGCAGAGAGAGCAGCAGAGGGGTCAGCCACTTCCAGGGCAAGGTAGGAACAAGCATGGTGTGTGTGCTCAGGGAATGAAAAGTCCAGCAGCAAACAAGGGGCAAGCAGCACAAGATGAGGTGGAAGAAGTCCTCAGGGCCACAGCATGGGCCCTCTAGCATAGCTGAGGAGCTGGGATTCAATCTTCAATGTGAGAGTTAAGTCTCTCACCTCCAGGGCGCCGCATCTGTGGCTAGGAGCAGAGCGAGTGAGGAATGTACTCACAAATTCAATCAACAAACCTTCCCAGAGTCCCTACTTTGTGCCAGGTCCTGAGCTGGGCCCTGGGCACAGGCCGGCTGGAGGACGGAGGGTACTTCTAGTGGTAGAAGAGAGACCCATGTCACCGTGACTTCGGCACCCAGATCAGATCTACAGCAGAAGGAAGACAAGGGAGCCATAAGGACCAAGAGGAGGCTCCTCCCCTGCCCAGGAAGGCTCTTATGAGGGTGGATAGAAGCCAGTGGGTGAGGAGCTGTGGCCCAGCACACATGAAAGTACTCTGGTGTGGGCTCGTACGGTGACACCTGGACTCAGCATGGAGGGGCTCCAGGAAGTGGCAGGGGCGGGGGACGAACAAGACTCAGGAAAGGAGGAGCAAGACTCAGGAACGGAGGAACAAGGGGGTGAAGCCATGGGCACAGCAAGCGTCAATGACCCCTTCAAGAAGCCGCAGAGACATCCAGACGGCAGACATGTAGAACTAAAACTACAACACGTCTAACAAGAAAACAGGGGGGAAAATCTTTGTGATCTTAAGTTATGCAAAGATTTCTTAGAGATGACTTTGAAAGAATGATCCATAAAAGACTGATAAATTGGACTTTATCAAAATAAAAAAACTTTCCCTAGACACTGTTAAGATGTTCCAGACTGGGAGAAAATATTTTCAAATTATGTATCTGGTAAAAGAGCTTATATACAGGATCTATGAAGAACTTTCAAAACTCAACTATACCATTTCACAGTATGAAATATATCTGATATATATAAATATCAAATCATTATGTCAAACACCTGAAACTAATATAATGTTATACATTAGGTATATCTCACTTCAAAAAAACTCAATTCTAAAGAAAAAACAACCCAATACAAAACTGGGCAAGACTTCAATAGACACTTCTCAAAGAAGATATATGAATGGCAAGTAAGCACATGAAAACACACTTACCACCACAAGTCATTAGGAAAATGCAAATTAAAGCCACAATGAACACGCTTATTAAAAAGCTAAAAGAAAAAGATTGACCATACCAAGCGTTACCAAAGATGTGGAGGAATTAGTAAATTTCATACACTGCTGGTGGGAATGTAAAATGGTACCACCACTTTGGAAAATAATTTAGAAGCTTTAAAAGTTAAACATTGTGGGGGAGGGTATAGCTCAGTGGTAGAGCACCTGCTTAGCAAGCACGAGGTCCTGGGTTCAATCCCCAGTACCGCCCTTTAAATAAATAAATAAATAAATAAATAAATAAATAAACAAACAAACAAACAAACAAACAAACCTAATTACCCCCCCAAAAGTTAAACATATATCTACAATGATCCAGCCATTCCATTCCTGTTCACTCATAAGAAAATGACACAAATATCTATACAAAGACTTGTACACAAATGTTCATAGCAGCTTAATTTGTTAGCCCCAAACTGTAAACAACACAAATGTTCTTCAAGAGGTGAATGGTTGAACAAACTCCAGTACACCCACACTATGGAATACTATGTAGCAATAAAAAATGAACTACTGATACAGGCAACAATATGAATGAGTTTCAAAGTATTAATGCTGAATGAAATCCAGAACAAAAAAAGAATACATACTGTTTGAATCCATTTATAGAAAATTCTAGAAAGTGCAAACTAATCATGTAGCAACAGAAAGCAGACTAGTGGTTGCTTGGGGACTGGAGAGGGGGAGGGATTAAAAAGGGGAACAAGGAAATTTTGGGGGGTGATGGATATATTCATTATCTTGATTGTGGTGATAGTTTCATTGTATATAATATGTCAAAACTTATCAAATTATAAACCTTAAGTGCAGCTTATTGTGTATCAGTTATTCCTCACTAAGGCTGTTGGACAAGATGTCCCTGCCCTCACCAGGCTCAGGTTCTAGTGGGTAAGAAAAACAGTAAACCTCGGAAACAAAAGAGAAAAGCCACGCAGAAAAATACTGTCAGGGAAACAAAACAGGGCAACATGGTAAGAACACGGTGGGTGGGAGTGGGGAACCGCACCTCTGAGTAGGTGGCAGTACAACTAAGACCACAGAGGTCCTTCTGGTCTCCAAGCGTCCCCGCCCCCTGAGACAGCCCCCTTCCTGCTCCAAGTGGTGACTCTCAGCCTCTGTGCGGCTTTGCACAAATCCTGGCCTCTCTCTGCCGCTCACTTTCTTAGCCGTACAGTGGGGAGATGAGGTTGTGTCCAGCTCACGTGGGCACAGGGCTACATACAGTCAGTTCTCTGCCCACGGGGTCCTCTCGCCTTGGCCTGGCTGGATTTGAGGACAGCAAAAATGCCAAGGGCAGGAAAACAGGCTTCTCAAGAAACCAGCTGGCTTCCTCTGAAAGGCACCCCAGGGAGCCTGTCTGTTGGGACTTGGGGTTTTTTGGAAAGAGGGCCTGGTATGGAGCAGTGAGCACCCCTCTTAAGCAAGGGTCGCAGTGAGCCAAGAGGAGCTGAGGTGCTGTCCTGGCCTTTGAAAGGGCAGCTCTGGCCTCCCGCTTATGCCAGGGCCAGGGACAGGCCAGGCTGGCCTGAGGCCCAGAAAGGCGGGGTAGGAGGTCATCAGCCACGGGCGAGGGGCCCACTTGGCCCTCTCTCTGGACACAATGTCCTGGACTGCTCCACAGCTTGGCAGGCGGACAGGGAACAGTGGCTGGTAGAGGGTTTGGGCAGCCGGCCGACTTGGGAGGAGCAGCTTGGCCTGAGCAAAGGGCTGGTTCTTACAACCTGTCCTGCCACCTTGGGCAAGGAGAGTACCAGCTTGTCCGGGAGGCAGGCAGGGGGCCTGGCATTTCAGGGACCTCAGCAATCCTCCCTACCCCTGTGCCTTACTTTCCCTGTTTCACCAGCAGTTGCCATCACCTGGGCTAAGTGCTACGAGAGTACAGAACCCTGCAAACGCTGGTCCTGCCCTTCATTGCTGTGGCCTTAGGCAGGTCATAACTTCCCTGAAACACAGAACTCCACCTGAAAAATGGCATCTACTTTGGGCTTGAATGCTTGGAAAACATTTAGGCCAGACAGAGGAAGCCCTTGACGGAAAAGTTTGCTATAATTACATTAATAAGCAACAATAACAAAGCTTACATATTGAGGGCCTCTTGGGTGCCAGGAGCTTTACCTACATTGCCCTGAATCCCCAGCAGCAACTGAAAGGCAGGTTTTATCACCCTGATTTTACAAGTGAGGAAACTGAACTCTAAAACAAAGTGATACAGCTCATATCAGGGGGTAGTAGCTCCCAGCCAGTGGGAACCCAGCCTCCCCTGTGGACAAAAAAGGCCTGAGGGGTGGACCCTGAGGAGTTCCCTCAGGCAGCCCTGAAACAGGGAGGAGCCGAGGGGGTCCTCGGAACTCAGCAGTGAAGCCCGCAGACCTCACTTATACTTATTTCCTCTAAGACTCTCCTGGTGGAGAACAGACTAGATCCTGATATAAGAGCCAAGGTGCTCAGCAAGGACTGGGGGCAGGTGTGGGGAGAGATGCATTCAGCCATTCAGCAAATACCGGTGGAGGGAAATACAGTCTGGTGTTGCTGCACATGGCCTCCAGAGCCAGACTGCCAGACTTTGGACTTGGACACTGTCACTTGTGAAGTATGTGGCCTGGAGGTAGGGTGACTCCCAGTTTTCCTATTTAAAGCGTATTTGTGGGGGCAGGGTATAGCTCAGTGGTAGAGTGTGTGCTTAGCATGCACAAGGTCCTGGGTTCAATCCCCAGTACCTACATCAAAAATAAATAAATATAAATAAATAAACCTAATTTTACTTCCACCTCCCTATCGAAGAAAAAAAAGAAAAGAAAGAAAGAGTGTGTTTGCCCCTGGACAAACCAGGACAGTTGATAACCTTACCTGGAGGAGTTACTCCTCCTCTTGGATTCCTCAACTGTAAAAGGACACCAATTCTCACCTCAAATTGCTGTTTGAAGGTAAAATGTAAAGCTCACACTCCAGGCCCGATAAAGGGGAGCAGGGATAGAAGCATTTCATCACCTCCTAGCAGAGGCCAAGCAAGAGGGAAGGGAGGGAGGTGTGATTATCCCTGTTTTGCAGATGAGGAGACTGAGGCTCCCATTATGTCTGAACAGCACAGAGGTCTGGGCAGAAACCTTCCTCATCCCAAAGCCTGCTCTTAGGAGGTGCTCAAAACAGGTGTTGGCTAGGTTACCTCAGTGAGTGGGACTATGGGTGGCACTGCAGGGGACCCTCAGGTGCTCCCAGGGGTCTCGTGTGAGGGCAGCCAGGCAGGGCCTGCTGTGCTGCACCAGCGGCCCCTGCAGGACCAGCCCCACCTGCAGCTGCCCGCCAGGCCACAGGCCAGACCTGGACCACGTGCTTCTTGGGCAAAGGCCAAGGTCCACTGGTTGCTGACTGGCCCAGTGGGGCACCACCTACCAGCCCAGGGCCAGGCTCAAGCCCGGCACTGTGCCAGGTCCTGGGAAGGGTGAGTAGAGGATAAGGATTTACTTTGCAAAGTACTCAGCAGGTGCTGACACGTAGGGTTCTTTCCTATAAAAGTAGGCGGAGCAGCTCCACTTTATCAGTGGAGACAATGAGGCTCAGAGAGGCAGTGTGGTGACCAAGGTCTCCCAGAAGGTAGACAGAGGAACCAATCACCACCACGGGCTTCACTGCCTAACTAGAACTCAAGATACTGGTGCCCCACACACAATGGGATGAGAGGAACAGCCGCTGAAGACTCCCCAGCATGGGACATCCAGAGCTCCCAACATCAGGGCCAGGGAGGGAACCTTTGTTCAGAGGAAGCCACGGCCCAAGGCGGAGCTGGGACTCTCACTGCAGTCTGGCTCCCCTGGGGGACCAAAGATCCTAGCGAGGGCAGTCACCCCACCTCGCTGTGCCGCGTTGGACCGCGGCCTCAGTTTCCCCTCGAGCGATAAGCAGAGGAGACGGTGCTGGACCAGGCGAGGCCGAGCCGACGGGTGGGACCCGGGCCTCCTCTCTCCCAGCCCTCCCCTCTCCCAGCCCCCACCCCAGAGGAACGCGAGGGGGCGGGGGGTTACGTAACGGGCGGCGCGGCGCGGGGCGGGGCGTGCGTCAGCGCCGGGCGCAGGGACGTGGGCGGGGGGAGCCGCTGGAGGCACCGCCTCCCAGGAACAGCCGAGCTGTTCCGTGCTTCTGACACCAGGGAGGCCCCCTCCGCTCCCGCCGGGCCCGCAAGTGCTGGTGGAACCTGCCGGCGGACACCTGGGGAGCCCGAGGCCCAGAGCGGGCGTGGCGAACCCGCCGAGGCCAGGGCCGGGCTTGCGGAAGGGCCGAGGCCACTCAGTGCAGGGGAGCCTCCTGCTCAGAGTCCCTTGCTGGCTCCCCAGTGCCCGACCTTGGCGCCCCGCAGCTTCTCCCGCCCCTTGCCAGGCCTTTTCACACCTTCTGCTCGGGCCTGGCTGGGAGCTCAGCAGTGCCGCCGCCGCGCCTCGAGGCCCGAACACCCCCCTCAAGGTCACCCGGGACCCGAGGGAGCAACGGGCTCGCGTCAGCCCCGCGCCGCGCCGTACCCGCTGGAGTGCCTCTGCCTCCCCAGATCCCCGGTGGCGGTTCCTGCTTCTCTGCTCGCACTTACTTCATCCGGCCCGGCCTCGCTGTTATTTATATCCGCCTCTGTCTCCCCAGTACAGAGGGGAGGCGGCTGCAGGCCCGGCCGCTGAGGCCAGCACACACACCTGAGCAGCAAATGCCACTCGCCGCTGGAGCCTCCCTTGGCGGTTAGACTGAGGAAACCCAGTGCCTAGGCTCAGCTCGCTGCATCCTTAGGCAAGGAGGAAAGGATTCACGCAGCTACCGCCTGGGGTCATCTCTAAACTCCAGTCCCACTTTGAGGGCACTGGCTCTCCCTCCCTGCCCCTCGTCATGTCATCATCTTGGGCTTCCATGCTGCACCCCAGGAAGTTCCTAAAACAGGACCCACTGGGAGGCTGCTTAACAATGCTGATTCCAGGGTTCTGCACCAGGTTCCTCTGGGTGGGCCTCCCGGGAATGAAGCCTGGGACTCTGCATTTGAAACAGGCTCCATGGGGAATCCTGGGCTTTCTAAGGTTTGGGAGCTATCTGTCCTGTGGTTGCTTTAGGGAGAGAAAGAAAGACAGCGGGAAGGTGGCAAGTTGGGACTGCTGCTGCTTTGATTCAGGGGAGCAGGATGGAAAGACAGGATAGAGGATGGAGGTTAGGGCAGAGCAATTGAGGGCCTGGGGGGAGGGTAGACTGGGGGACTTGGCCAGAAAATGAATTGTGGCCTCTGAGCAACACCCCCCCACACACACTAATAAAGCCCTTCAATGCCAACTAAGGGATACAGTATATCCCACCATTCTCTTGCAAAGTGGGCCTTGGCCCAACCTTACAAGGCTCAATTTAATTCCTTCACCCAGGCACTAGTTAGGCACTGGGCTTGGAGAGCATAATACAGTACAGTTGCTACCCTAAAAGAGTTGCCAGTGCAGGAAGAGAGGTGGGCAGCAAACACAGCAGTTATAATCACAGTCATAACTGTGATCTGACGGAGCAATGATGGCTCAGAGCTGGATTGTGAAGGATGAATACGAGTTCCCCAGGAAGATATGGAAGGGGGCATTCCAGGCAGCGGGAACATCTTGTTCTACTGCTCAGACACCTGAAATAGCAATCTCTGTAGGAATCTATGAGTAGTTCGGTGAGGCTGAGTGTGTCAGGAGCATGGTGAGACATGAGGCTGGATGTGCAGGGAGAGCCCTGGCTAGGCGAGGAAGCCAAACTTGGTCCTGAGTGCATGGGAGCTTGGAGCCCATGGAGGAGGGATGAGGAGAAGGAGGGATGGGAGGGGGCACCCCAAAACAGAGGTGGCAGGGCCTCCCTCCCACCCTTCCCCATATCCCCATGGCAGCCCCTCTTCCCCCATCCCCTTATTCCCACCCTGGCTCCAGCAGCTCAAGCTGGGGACCGCCAGGGGAGACCGGCCCCATCCCAGCTCGGTGTGATGTGCTTTGAGGCCTGGAGCAGGTGACCTTGTCTCCCTGGTTCTCAGTTTCCTCATCTATAAGATGGGGGCAGCATTAATCCCTGTAAGTCCCTCCTCGGGATCAGAGTGAGGAGCAGAGGAGACCAATGGGCAGGAGGAGCTTGTTTGTTATGAACAATGTCGAACACAGTCCTGGGCTTTTGCTCTTTTGGTGCTCCCCGCTACCCTCATCCAAGTGAGCCTTCTCCCCTAGTTGGTCGCCTACCTCATGCCCACCAGGCTTCAAGAATCACTACTTGAGAGCCAGCACTGCTGGCTTCCAGGTGTGGAGCTATCAGATTTATCAGAGTAGGGACCTCAGGCAAGTCACAATCTCCCTGGGTCTCAGTTTTCTCTGATGCAAAATAAAATGCTTCCAAGGATGGGGGAGGAGGGACCCCCGAGGCCCTCTGGCCCTGGCCCGGGTCGGGAAGATCCAGGCTGGTTCTCCCCAAACACAAATAGCTCCCAGGTGCAGAAAGGGCAGATGAGGACCCCCTCCCTCCTGCCGTGTCCCTTCTGCCACCTCCAGCCCCTGCCAGGGACATCCTGTGCCCTGGGGATGTCCCTAGGATGCTGGCTGTAGCTGACAGCACTTAGGGTTTATTTTTAAACTCTCAGGGCTTAGCGCCTTGCCCCCTCCCCACCTCACCCCACCTCACCCTGCCCACCCTGTCTCCTGCAGCCCAGCTGAGCCCCCATGCCCCTCCTTGAAGGTTCTCTCCGCACACACTCTGTTGCCTGACCCACATCCACCAGGCATCGGAGGGCCCTAGGGAAGCCAGGCCATGTCTCACTCTGATCTCTAAATCCAGACCTGCCAAGGTAAAAAATGGGCCCCTGATGGTGGACCGCAGCCTCCTGTGCCTTCTGAAGCCTAGAGGGCAAGGGACTTGCCAGGGTCCCACAGCCACGGCTGGGGGTCGTCAGACAGACTCTGTAGACACCTGGAACCCCTGCCTGGGCCTTGGAGCTGTCACCAAAGCTTGATTTGAATTCATTTTTTTAAAAACAGCTTTTTGCCTGTGGACCTCAAGGCTCTTTTGATGCCATGTAGCTCAGATAAGCTGCAGAAATAGACTGGGTGCTGGGGGAGCTCCAAGAGGCACCATGGGCTGGGTGTGTGTCCATCCCAGTTGTGACACACCCACCCTCTCAAGTGACTTTAGACTAAGGACCTGTCAGCACCTTGAGCTTAGAAATTTATGCTGATGAAATACCTCTTTTTATCAGTTTCATGTGTTAGCCTTCTTGATAAGACTGGCTGAAAATGAGGCTGTCCTGGAAAAAACCATTTGAAAATGGCAGCTTTGACTATCTTCACAGCTGCCCTGGGAGTCTGGGCAAGGGCTGGCATCCTCTTTCCTGCTTGTCAAAGGCATACAGAGGACAGGAGGGGGTGGGATGCAAACCCAAGCTCCATGGACAAACTCCAAGTCCAAGGCCTTCCCAGAACTCATCCCTGACACCTTGCTCTGGCTGAGCCCCCGTTCCCCCCACCCCACCCTCTCAGGCTTACACATCACTTCCTCCCCAGAAAGAGCCTAGAAGGCCCAGGGAGGCGGCCAGCCCTCCCTTCCTTCCAGACTCCTTGGATACCCCTAGACCACATCCACCAGTAGCTGCTGGAGGGCAGGCAGGGCGGGGCTGAGGCAGCTGGTGCCCCATAGCACCGCCTGGCACGAAGGCCACCAGAGGCTTTGCTGAGAGGACAAATCTGGAGGCTGGGCCGGAGGTCACCATCCAGGGACGGGTCTGCAGCACCACCTGGTGGTGACACGGCACTCCTGCCACACTGGCCCAGGGCCTGTCACCCTGCCCCTGTAAATTGGGCAGATATTTAGTAAGCAGCTACTATATGCCAAGTACTGGACAGGCTGGGGACAGCGCTCCAGGCAGACGGGACAGCAAGTGCAAAGGCTCTGAGACGGAAGGAGTTGGGCATGACCCTGGAGGAGCAAAATAGTCAAAGTGTCAGGGGTGGAGAGGGAGGGGAAGTGGGCCTGGCGGGCGGCTAGTTCTCAAAGGACTTTTTAGGCTGTGGTGAGAAGTTTGGATTTGTTTCTGAGTGTGATAGGAGCCACAGGATATGACGGATGGTTATGGGCCTCTGTGAGGGGGACAGACTGCAGGGCGAGAACAGGAAACCAGGAGGAGGCTGCTGGAACCCAGGCAGGACATATGGTGGCTCAGGAACCATGGGGTGGCCGAGGAGGTGCTAGGAAGTGGCTGGATTCTAGAACTGATAGGAATTGTGGACAGATTGGATGGGGCTGTGAGATAAAACAGGGGATGAGGGATGACCCCAGGCTTTATCCTGAGCACCTGAGGAATGGTGGGCCCTTTATTTTGAAGGGAAGACTGAGGAGGAGCAAATTTGGGGGGACCAGGAGCCTTTGGTCAGGTCAAGGCCTGGGGATGTTCCTGAGTCTGAACATCAGTACTGAGATCCACAAGATGGGGAAACTGAGGTCCAGGTCAAGGAGGAGCCCAGCAAGTCTTGGGTGGGCTGGGCACTGGCTCCTGGCTCAGGACACTGGCCGCAGCTTTGGGCATCTCCACTTGCTCTGGCCACACCCCTGAGGCCTCTGCAAGGCTCTAGAGTAGGACTTCAGAGCGATTTGGCCCTAGGACCTCTCAGAGTCCTAGGGTCTGGGCCATGGCCCAGCCCTGCCACAGACCTGGGTGGATGCAGTTCTGGACTCAGACCCCAGGAAAACAGCCAGGCTCTTCAGCCCTGAGTGACCTGACCCTGAAGCCTTCCAGTCCCTTCTGCTCCCCAGAGCCCCTTCCCCCACCACCTGCCGTGAGGACCTGGAGTCAGACTGGAATCTAGGCAGGAGTGGTTGCCCCCTATCCAGCTTGGAGACCCCTGCAGCCTCAGAGCTGAAGGAGGTTGAGCAGGGTGCTCCGTGCAGCCCCTGCTCTTGCTGTTAGAGAAGCAGCTCACAGTAAAAGGCTGGCTCCACTGGGTCCAGGCATCAGCCTGCATGGTTGGGAGGGCTTGCTGAAGTGAGAAGCTGATGAGAGCACAGGGAGGGCTGGCTAGGGGCTGGGGGCACCCAGCTTCAAACCTGTTTCCGACTCCCTCTGCGGCTCAGCCCTATCTCAGGCTGCAGCTTTCGGGGATTAGGCATTGACGTCAGGAACTGCCAGCTAGGCCGGCAGGGCACGGCTGCGGGATGGTTACCAGGGCTGTCTGGTAGTTGGGTAAGTCAAGGAGGGGGCATGTGTCCAGCTGTGGAGAGCTTTCCTCCAGGCAGGCGGGCAGGAGAGCTGCATTGTGTCAGGCACCCACGGTTATCTGTGCAGCACATCCTCCTGAACAGAGAGAAATAGTCAGGGAGCTGGAGCGCCTTGCCCCCAGCCACATGGCTGTTCGGGTGGACCCTCCACTCCACCCTCATGGCTGACAGCTGCCAAGCCCCGAGGGGCTCAACTCCGGGTCGGTCAGTGCCCTCTGCAGCATCGCCACAGTGACAGCCGTGCCAGGTGACTGAGAGGCTGGTGTCCCATTCTACAGACGAAACCCAGAAGCCCAGACTGGGAAAGTGACTTGCCCAAAATCTCAAGTCAAATTGGTGACGGAGGCAGATTTGAACCCATGACTAACTCCAGGCCTGTGTTCTTACCTGCCACGTGCTCCGCCGAGATCTCCAGGCCACACAGCCCCTGTGCTTCCCATAGCCGCACAAATCTCTGTGTGGGCGAGGGCACTTGTACACAGAGTAGAAAACGCAGTGGGTCATCTCCAGAGAGAGACAGACCTCAAGTTCACAAATCTCAGGGACGGGACTCATAGGACCATTTGGGTCACACATTCACACCTTGACCAATCAATATGCCCAGCGCTGGGCTCAGCTAAACAGTGGCAGACCCTGGAGACCATGAAGTGGCCCAGGGGGTAGGGCAGGGCCTGCACAAGGACTTGGCCTAAAGATTTTTTTCAGTTTTTGTTGTTGTTGTGGGGAGAGGTAATTAGGTTAATTTTTTTTTTAGGTGGGGGAGGTAGTTAGGTTTACATATTTATTTTTAGAGGAGGTACTGGGGATTGAAGCCAGGACCTCATGCACGCTCAGCCATACCCTCCCCCAACCTCAAGATTTGACCCCTGGGCCAAAGTTTCTGTTTGAGTTACATTTGCCTCCTCTGGCTTCTTGGCACCCTATTCCCAGCCTCGGAGACAGGAGGCTGGGGTGCCAGGGTTCCAGGCACCCTGGGTCCTCTTGTAACTGCTCTCCTTGTGCCTCACCCCTGCGGCCAGCTGGTCAGGCGCATCTGCCCGGGGACTTGAGATGGATGGATGGGGGTCAGATGCTTCCCAAAGGACTCGGTTCTGTGCCCAAATGTGTGGGAGCTTTGGAGGCAAGTCAGATCCATTCACCCTTCTGGCCTCAGCTTAAATGCCACCCACGAAGAGGTCTTCTCTGACCCCTCCAATATAAATGGTCTCTCTCAGATCCCTCATTTTCTCAGCCACACCACTTACCACAATCCTTCATTCTCCTATTTTTGTCCGTCTAATGTTTGTCTTTCCTGGCAGATTGTGAAGGCTGGAGGCAGGGCTGACACAAAAGAAATTTAATAAATATTTGCTGAATGAAGTTTCTCTAAACTTTGGTTTCCCCATCTGTACATGGGGTAACAACATTCCTCCTGGGAAGTGTAAATAAGGTAGTGCCTCAGTACCCCACTCAGGCCTGGGGCTCTGTAGGTGCTCAGGGCACTGGGAGCTGGGATGAGGGGGAGGCTGAGCGGGAAGGCTTCTGTACCCTGTCAGGAGTGGGAAGACCCCATGGTGGAGTTGGTGAAAAGATGGAGAATGTGACATTACCCTGAGGCCCAAGGCCAACAACAGTCTGAGAATCGGAATCTGAAAATTTGAAATCCACTCTGGGTTTGAATTTTAGCCCTGTATTTTTTGTTTTTTTCAGCCCTGCTGCTTTGATTTGGGGCTGATCACTTTGCTTTTCTGAGCTTCAATGTTGATTTTTAAGATGGCCATTTAAAAAAGCCCACCTTGCCTGCCCATCTCCAAACTCCAAATGCATGGTTTTCCCTTTACAAACAGAATGGTCCCTGGTCCCTCCAACCACAGGGACCTGGAGCATTAACAGCGTGCAGCCCAGGAAGCAGGAGAGAAAGGCCAGTCATGTAAGGGCAGCTCCGGGCCTCGATGAGGAAGCAGGTGGCATGAGCTCCGCACACAGAGGGAGCAGAAGCAGCATGAAGGGCAGGTGGAGCTGCAGGGAGGGGGGTGCACACTTTTCACAAGTGGTTCCCTGTCTTCCAGTTATTTCTTTCAGCTCATTTTATTTGGTCCAACTGCTTTTGGCCCAATATTTGTCTTCCTTGATAAACTGTGAGGTAAGCAGGCAGAAATTACTTCCATGTGACAGATGAGGAGACTGAGGCTCGGAGTGGTTAGGTGACTAGGCCATGGGTGATACAGGGGTGCCTGGGATGACCCTCACTCTCCTTGGCCAACATGTAGATAGAGATAACACAGGAATTGGGGAGGAGGATAGAAAAGACAGTCCCACAATTCTCATCTCAAAATATTTAATTCTGTTTGAAAAGGATACATTCCCGGCTTCCCTCCCACGTCACTCCGGCCCACGAGCAGTGGCACACGCGCACGCACACACGCACATAAGGCCAATGGGCTACAGTCTGCTTCCGCCCTCTCCAGCTGGGAAGAAGGGGTTTTCTCCTTGCCTCCTTCCCCAACAAAGGTAAAGGGGAGAGGGGCCCGCTGGAATGCCAGCTCCCAGGAGAGGACAAAGAGCCCCACACACTCTATCACATCACATGCACTTAGAAAAATAAAACCAAGTGGTGTTCTGGCATCCCCAACACTGTAAGATAGCAATATCCACCTGGAAGTCATCTTTGCCATTTTCTAGAAAAATTTATTGCACTTAATTAACAGATGTTAAAGGAGCTCTGGGCTGGGGCTTTGCCATGAAAACCAGGGGCTCTCAGCCCTTTGTTATGGGGAGCAGAGCTCCCAGGGCCCTGGATGGAGAGCTGCCCAGCACAAATGGGCCCAAAGCAGGTCCCCTCACCAGGGTGATACTTACCCAGGGTCAAGGTTCACTGCTAGGTGCCTTCCCCAACCTTAGCACCCAGACAGGCAAACCCCCTCCTTTGGCCAAGGGAAAGAGTTACCCAGGTCCGCCACAAGGCTGCTGGCCATTGTGAAAGCTCTCTAAATATATATACTTCTATATGTAGATATACATTTATTATATGTATATTCTTGCAACATTCTAGCTCATTCATGATTTGTCTGTTCTGAGTTTGCAATGAGGCTGAAGACAGGGCGTTTAAGAAGGGATGGTGCTTCCCAGCCCACTGCGAACCCATAGAAAGCCATTTATGTTGGCGTCTCTAGCCTCCAGTGCTTTTTAGAGGATGTCAAAGATCTGAGCACAGGAGCTGGCTGACAGCTCCAAGACGGAGAGGGCCCAGGAGGGAGTCAAAGAGACTCCCAATTCCACAATGGAAACTGAGCAGGCACCACCCTCTCCTCCTGCAAGGACTTGACGCTTAGGCCTGGGAAGGAGACACTTACCTGAGCACCCTTTTCCTCCAAATGTCAGCCTCTATGGATATCTCCTTCCTGTCCCTGCCAGGCTCCTGACTCAAAGGGGCTCTTCTGAAAGAGACCAGCAGCCACACTCTTTCCAAATAAGCACTTTGGGAAGGAACCAGACACCCACTGCCTGGTGGAGGGGGAGGGGCACTGGACAGGCAGAAGGTGGGACAAAGAAGAGAGACATCAGGCCATCATCCCACCCGCTGGGGTCGGAAAGTGGACGCCATCCAGAGATTAAATGTCCATCCTTTACGAAAAAAAAACTGAAAAAACACAAACCATACACTTTCTGGCCAGAGAAAATGAAGAGCTTTTAAGCTGGCAGCTCTTCTACCAATAAGAAAATGAGAAGTGCCCTCTTGGTGGGTGGCCAGACCAGAGGGAGAGTGCCCGGGCGGGCGAGCTGCCCAGGGCAGGACACTGACATGCTGGATGCAACTGCCTTGTTGTGGTTACAACAGAGTGAAAAGTGTGATCATGGTTTTCATAGAACCACAAAGGAAAAGTCAGGGGCCTGCAGGGAGGAGGCTGACCTCCCTTGGCCTCAGGGACCCTTGTCAAGTCCCCTGGAGAGGTGGGTATGCAGGTCCCTGGAGGGCCATGGCATTCCCCCGGGGTGTGGTCCACAGCCAGTGGATGGCTTCCCCTGCTCTTAACATCCGTTATGAAAAGTCTTTAGGGGTCAGTCAAGGCCCGGGACTTGGAGCCACCACTTTAAATAAAGCCAGTGGTGAACATGACAAAGTGGCCCGTCACCTCTGACCCCTCTTTACCACAGGCCGCCACCCTGAGCATAAATACACCCATCTCCAGGTGCCCCAGCTGACCACAAGGAGCAGAGGGTTCCACAGATTTCCTCAGTTAATCTTCCGAGCGGAGCCAAAGGATGAGTCCAGCCAGACACAAGACAAAGGAGCAGCTGTGAGGTCGTGAAGCCACAGCTGAGAAGACCCTCCACACACCTCGGCCAGACTTGTGTGGGTGGCTCCTGACTCCTGGGACCTGGGTCGAAGGGACTCTGGCCCGTAAAAATGTCCCAAGAGCCTGCTATTCCATAGAGCTGTGCTGCGACCAGGTGACCAGATGTCCTGCCTGGCGGACACCCTCCAGGCCGCTCGCACGGGGGTGGATCCTGAAGCAAGAACCGGGAAGCCCTCTTCTGCTTCTCAGGGAGGGCGATGGGGCCTAACCCACCCAGGAGAGCAGAGCAAGAAAGAACTGGAGCTTCTCGGGAGACATGCCCAGCTCTCCACCAGCCAAGTGAGGGGCCGTGGAGGTGGGTTTCCTGAACACCATATGGAAGGTGCACCCTGGCTCCAGGAAGTTAAACCCCTAGACGAGGAGGCTTTTCCTTGTAAATCCAAGATCCAAGGTTGGTCACTGGGTGAAAAGAAACAGCAGGCCCAGAGGCCCAGTCGGGTGGGTCAAACAAGACTTAGGCGGCCTCCACAAGTGACCTGGAGAAGAGGACATGTGCGTGGCGAGCAGGGCCCCAAGACCATCGCCCTGGGAGTCTCTCCCCATGGCGGATGGAAAGCAGAGAGAGCCCCTCGCCAGGGCCTCCTCCAGGCTTCCAGGCCTCAGAGCCACAGAGAAAAGGGGTCAGGTGCACTTCTGCTGCAGGCCCAGATCCAAACCCAGCCCAGGATGTACGGAGACCCCGCTGCTGGGTCTGGCACCCACGCGGACCCTCAGAGGAGCTGGTGTGCCTTTCTACCTCCGAGGAAGATGGGAATGGATGTTTCTCTCTAGGACTTTCTGGGGAGGGAGAGGCGGAAGACAGACACACCCTGCCTGGAAGCGCACCCTGCTACCTGAGAAGATGGAAGGGCAACAGCTATTAGGACTCCCTCTGAAGATAGGCCTGGATGGCCCAGGCTGGAGACAGGGACAGGCAGGGAAGCCTGGGTGCCCTTGGAAAGAAGAGCCGTGCTCTTCCAGTCCAACTGGGACAGCCAAGGACAGAGACTAAGGCTGACTCTCCGCTGATTCTCTCGCATCCCGCCAGGGAGCAGGCTAGCCCCCAGGAAGTTGCCGTGCTGGCCGTGTGATAATGAAGCTTGAACTGTGAAGGCTCCTGGAGTAGGGGCCCCGCCAGGTGCCCACGATGGGTCCTCAGTCTCCACGTGAGGGTGGGTTCAGGGGCCGCAGGCAGAGGTCGGGGGCGAGGCAGCGCCGCCCGGGCGGGTGCGGGCTACAAGGGCCCGTACTTGGTCTCGTACTTGCACACGATGGCCTTGCACTTGCCCACCTCCTTGCGCAACTCTGCCACCTCCGTCCGCAGGGCTGTGTTCTCCTTCTCCAGGAAGGCCGCCCGGATGGTGATCTGGTTCTCCTTCAGGCGCCGGGCGTCCCGGGACCGCTTGGCTGCCACGTTGTTCTTCTTGCGTCTTGTCCAGTACTTTTCATCCTGCGGGGAAGGGTCCTCTGTGGGTCTCCCCTCTCCCCCAGCAGGGAACCCCACCTTCCCCCTCCTGCCAGCACTCCACACCCCAGATTCCTCTTATAGCCCTTGTGGTGTGGCCAGAATGAGAGCTGGGACCCCAGGGAAGGAGCTGTGTGTGTCAAGGACACTGAGGGGCTGGCCTTTCCCCAGGGAGGTGGGAGGAGAAACCAAGTCCTCAGTAGGCTCTGCGTTGGGAGGAAGGGAGCTCACTCACTGTGGCCTGCTCGGACCTGCTCCTACATACAGCGCTGAATGTGCTCCTGCCTCAGTCAGGCTCTGGATGTGGCTAAGGGCCTGAACCCTGGGTCCAGCCCCCTGAGTTCAAATCTCGGTCCTGCCACTTTCCAGCTGTGGAATTGTGCAAATTCCTTAATCTGTCAATGTCTCAGGCCCTTCATCTTTACAACAGGGGACAATGACAGTAACTACCTCACAGAGTTGTCTGAGGATTAAACGAGTTAATGTGTACAAGGTGCTTGTAACATGGCCTGGCCTGCAGTACAGACCACATAGAGGTTCACCATTTTCACTGTCATTATCATTAAAGCCCCAGAGACCTCTCAAGAGGCAGGTATGGTTATTCCCATTTTACAGATGAGGAACCTGAGGCCCAGCTAGGTCTGGGTGATTTGAATCCAAATCTACCTGACTCCAAAGCTTAGATGAAAAATCCTAATGAGGTTCTCATGGAAGGGAATAGAAAAACTGCAAAATCCTCCTCTCCTTCCTCCCTACAGAATCAGCTCCTACAGAACCATCAGCCTGAAGGCTGCCTGCTCACCCCTGGGGACAGCAACATATAACTGTCTTTTGTCCCTCAAAGTGAGGGCTCATTCAACTCCAGTTTCTGTGACCCAGTGAGCTCTTGCCCAGAGGCTGGGTTGAAGCCAGGGAAGCGGCTGCACAGAGGAGCTACAGGGAGTCATGCTGGGGCCAAACGCCACCTGACTCCCTTTCTTTCTCTCAAATGCTGCAGCATGTGGCTCTACACTCTGAACTCATGCCTTTCTAAATGTGTCCACCAGGAGGGAGGGTCCTCCAGATACCAAAGTGAGGAAGTGCAGCCCCTGGCTCCTGAACCAACACTGTACCTTCACTCTTAACAGATGTACCAGGTTACCTTTTGCTCGTCAGGGACAAAGACCTTCTTGGCCTTTTTGATCATGGGCTGGGGCTTCAGGTCCTCCTCTGCAAACTTGTGCTTCCGAGGGTTGAACAGCTCTCCGCCTGGCACACTGGAGAGGACCAGGTCAGCAGGGTCGGGGTTGAAGTTCACATCTACCTCCACGCAGTTGGGGTCGATGGGACTGGGAGTCTCCCTCTCCTTTTCCAGGGAGGATTCTGAAAGACATAGAGGCAGGTGGTCCCGAAATAGCCTAGACTCACTGGACAGCCAAGACCCACATCACACACCCAGACACCTGCTTGAATCTCAAGGCTGCACAAGCCACTGCCAGCTGGAGGGAAGAAAAGCCACAACAGCACCAGCCCCAAGCCAGAGTGGCATACGCGGTTCAACTCAAGAATGTAAACGTGGAGAGAACTCTTCCCTTTTAGGAACGAAACACTCAAAAGGAAACAGAGGCCCTGAAAAAAGACAGGATTTCCCAATTGTTTTTCTCCCCCTTAGAAATGTTAAGCAAAACATTAAATCATTATATCCTCTTAACTTCCTGTGGTTTTAAGTTCTCAAGTATGAGAAACAGCTGAATCTCACCATGAACTATAATGGGTTAGGGACACAGACTGAATAACAAAAGGGCTCCCAGTTTTGAATCCCTAAGGACAAACCAGTCCTGGGCTCATTTAGTCTTATGACAGTTCTGAAAGGGAGGTGATTAACCTGATTTGACAGATGAGGAAACTAAGGCTCAGAGCAAAGGCATGGTTTTCCCGGGGTCACACGGATGCTAAGTGGCTGAAGTAGAATCTGAGTCTGGGTCTGGCTGACACTGAATCCCTGTTCTTCTCTGCCCTGCCTGGCTGTGGCTTGATAGTGGACACTGGGTAAAAGCAACTTTCGGAATTCAAAGGTTATGTGTTACCAGAGATAAGTTATTAAAAAAAAAAAAAAACTTTACCTTTGGCCTACTCATTCAGTGCTGATAGGAGTGCACAAAATAAGTATTCAGTCCATAGATACTCACCGAACAGCTACTATATGCTAGGGACTGTCCTGGCAAAGACACATCAGTGAACAAAACAGGTAAAAATCCTTGCCTTCATGGAAGGTTATTCCAGTGGGGAAAGCTGACATTACACCAGGTAAATTAAAAATCTCTGTCAAAAAGTGAGAGCTGCCATGTGGATATTCGGGAGGAGAACATTTCAGAAAGAGGTAACACCAAGAACACTAGCCTGTGCACAGGCAAGCACTGGGATGCTGGAAACACAGCACAGGAGGCCCATGTAGCTGGAGTGAAAGAAGGAGAGGGAAGAGTCACAGGACAGCCCAGAACAGAAAACATATGGCCTTTAATCCCAATAAAGCAGCAGTGCTCAATAAGGGACAGCTGTGTCCTGCAGGGACATCTGACCATGTTCAGATGGTGGATGTGTGCTACTGGCATCTAGCGGGTAGAAGCCAAGGATGCTGTTAAACATCCTATAACGCACAGGACAGTCCCTCTGCCAGCCCCAATCAAAAAATTATCTCGTCTAAATAGCAACAGTGCCACTAATTGTGACTTCTACCCTGAGATGAAAGAAGCCATTGGAGGGCTCTGGGCAGAGATGTGACATGATTAGGCTTAGGTTTTAACTGGATCACCCACGTAAACTCAATGTATTGTTCTAGAGGGGGTTAATTACAAACAGGGCTGGATGTCAGAGGAGTGAAGACCAGGGTCCAAGGTGGTAACTGTAGGAATACTGGGGCCACCGAACTCTACACTTGCAAAACAAATAGCCAAGGTACCAACAGCTGACAACTAGAACTCCCATGCTCTGCTGGTGGAAGTACATATGGCTGTAGCCACTCTGTACACTATTTGCCAGTATCTGCAAAAGCTGACTGTGTGCATGTCCACTGACCCCGCCACTCTACTCCTTGGTAAATGCCCTACAGAAATGCACACAGATATTTACCAAAGACATAAACACAAATGTTCATGGCAGTGTTATGCACAACCCCAGGCTAGAAATACCTCAAATGTTCATCAGCTGTAGAATGGATAAAGCCCGTCCTGTGGCGATACAATGAAATACCATTCGGCAACCAAAGTGAAACAGAGTTGAGGAAAGAAGCTAGACACAAAAGAATACATACCGCTGATGTCTTCTCTACAGAAGGAACTGAAAAATTAAGAGGGGGCGCTCTACTTTCATTTCTACCGTGTGTACAATTCTTCAGTATAAATCTTACTTCATCTGTATTGTGGTTTTCCTCTCTGTCACAGGAGTAGTCCATCAGTATATTCTGTAAATCTGTTTCATTAGTTACTGGTGCCCACATAATTTATATGTTACTATAAAGCTAGATATAGGAAGATATAAATGTGAGAGTATAAATGTAATTAACTTATAATTGTTAAAAACAAGTAAGAGGACATAATGCACAGCTCCATTTACAGAACATTCAACTATAAGCAAAATGAAATCTTTGGTGATGGAAATGAGGTAGTGATTACCTCTGGGTAATCTGACTGAGCGGGGCACTCTTGGGAAACCAAGAGTGTTCTCTATCCTGATGTGGGTGGAAGTTACATGGGTGGGTTCACTCTGTGAAGATTCATCGGGTGGTACACCTATGATATGGGCACTTCCAGATGCCATACTTTGTTATAAAGGTTTACTTAAAAACAAATCAGTAATAACCTATAATAAGACTATATATATATATATATATACACACACATATATGTATAACTGAATCACTATGCTGTACACCAGAAGCTAACACAACATTGTAAAGCTAACACTACATTTCAATTAAAAAAAAAATACCAAAATCAAAGGTGAATGCCACAAAGGTGGTCTAAGGTATGAGAGGAGGGCCTGTTTCCAGCTCTGTCCCCTACATGCACATGGAACCAGCCTTGCAGGACAACCTGACAAACACAAAAAACGAGCTGCCTTCTAACAAGAATTTGGCTGGAATCAGCTGAAGCCTCTTGATCTGAACGATTTACAGGAAAGAAATGAAGGGCAGAGGAACATGTTAAAAGGAATAGAGTCAGAAAAATCTAGCATGGACAAACTCTATAGGACAAATGGTTTCCTCAACAAATAAACTGCAAAGAAATAAAAAGGAGAGGGGAACCAAGAGATTACGAGAGATTTAAGAGTCAGAACTAAAGCAACGTGTAGGTCTTGTTTGGCTCCTGACTCAAGTGAACCATAAAACAATAACATTGATGAGACCACTTTTTGGAAATTTGAATGCTGATGGCTTTACCATCGATTTCAGATGTAAATCTGGTATTTTTGTTCTGTTTTTTTAAAAGAGCCTGTATAGTTTACATATACATTGAAATATTTATGGATCAAATGCTATAATACCCAGCATTTGATGGAAAATAATCAGGTGAGGGGAATGGAGGAGGTTACAGAAAATAAGACTGGTTATGAGTTAAGAACTGCGGACATTGAGTGATGGTTACATACAGGTACATTACAGGAGCCCTTTACTTTTGTATTTGAACATTTTTCCATAATAAAAAGCAAAAAGAGCACAAGAATTCCTTGGGTACAGGTTCCACACCAGCTCCTGGGGTCTTGCCCGGGAGCCATGAGCCTGAACACCTCCAACTGAGCCCGCAGAAAGCTTTGCAGAGCCCTGGAAGTGGGGGCCATGCCTCCTCTGGTGGGTTCATGCCCAGGGGGCCAGAAAACCAACCAACCAATCCCCAGAGATAGAACAGAAAAAGGACAAGAGGGTGAAGGAGGAATCCCAAAGATAGTATTTGTCCTGGCAACGGAAATGCCTTCTTGGTGCCAGTGCCTAAGCAGTACCTGGCTACAGAGTCAGACATCCTGGGTTCAAGGGCTGACTCCACTACCTACCAGCTGTGTGACCGTGGGCAAGTTACTTAGTTTCTCAGTTTCCTCACCTACAAAATGGGGACAATAGTATCCTTGTGAGGACTACATGTCAATGCCTGGCACAGAGTAAGTGCTAAATAAATGTTAGCTGGTGTTAGTATTATAATGATAACCTGTGGCGAAGTTCACGCTGGGGTAAGGAGCAGTGCTGAGGAAATGCGGAATGAGATTTCTATCTTGCAAGCCTCCGTTGGGAGGGCTCACTCCACTGTGCTGACCATCTGCAGCAACCCAGCACCAGAAAGGCTCTGACCGAGTTGTTGTGACTGCTATTTTTATCTCCAGCCTCAGGGGACTGTGCTGAAGGGTGGGGGCAGAGCGTTTCTCCCCACTACAGGCCCACTGGGACCTCCCCTGAGGGAAGGGCTCACCAGGGGTGTGGCCACAAGCAGCCCTTAGTGGGGAGTGGATTTCCTTGGAGGGGGCAGGTGGCCCTACCCAAAGCCCTGTCACCCACCTGTGCTGGACACGGTTTCCGAGGGATGAAAGACAGCAGTGGAAGAGGATGGTGGGGATGCCGTGGAAGAGCTGGCTGACTCCTTCCCTTCAAGCTCGGCCACGGGCAGCAGCAGGTTCTGGGCCAGGTGGGTGGGGCTAGCGGGGATGCCGTTCTCCAGCAGGAACTCGTCCAGGTCCATGTACTCCAGGTGGAAAGACTCGCCATCATACGGGATGGTCTTGTCCCAGATGGGCGGCATCAGGGAGGCTGACACAGCCATGGTGCTGGCTGCTGCGGCCTCATCTTCCTCCAGCTTTTCCTTCCCCTTTTCCTTATCTGCAAACACAAAATCTGTGATGAGACACCACACAAGAGGGTGACTCGATCCCAGGGGGTGAGAAGTGAGCCTCACAGGGTGGACCCACCTCTCTCAGAGTCCTGCTCCATCCATACATTTCAAGAGCCCACTTTATCCTCCACTTACAAGCTGGGGCTTGAACCAGGCCCTTTTAGAGATGGTCTCCTTTAGAGATGGCAGGATGCCCTCATCCATGCCTGGGCTTCCCAGGATGCTCACCACAAGCTCTGAGGCCTGATATGGTCCCAGGGTTAATTCAGAATGGGCTGTGGGAGGGGGCAGGATATAGCTCAGTGGTAGAGTGCCTGCTTAGCACTGGGTTCAATCTCCAGTACCTCCATTAAAAATAAATAAACCTAATTATCTCCCCACCACCCCCTACCAAAAAAAAGAATGGATGTGGGATTAGCATCTGCCATAAAGGCTACAGGGAGGAAATGGAGTTTAGGGAAAGGATGATTTTATGTTCTCCTCTCCTGTCCTGTCCTGTCCCCTCCAGCTGTACTTCTCCACAACAACCCAGCCCAGGGCTTGGATCCCAGCTCTGCCGCCCACTGCAGTGATGTGTGACTTTAGACCTCTCCAGCCTCAGTGTCCTTCACTGTAAATAAGGATAAAGCTGCCTCTGGTGAACACTAGAGGTAACATCTGAAAATGTCTCATAGAGCTCAGGGCACACAGCAGGCATTCATTATTACTGTGAGCTCGTTCAGGACAGGGACTGTGTTATTCATTTCTAGATCTCAGTGGGCCATGGGAAAACGTGTATATTGAATGAAGAAGGTTAGGTTTGTAAACAGACTCCCTTCAGGTTTATTAAATAGAGGGCCGGGAGCTGTCTTTTCAGGACCTTTTTCAGAGCAACCATTTCAAGAGACCTGGATCCCTGAATAAGCAAAGAAGACTGAAGGCAGGTTTTCTGGGAAAAAGGAGTGGGGTGGGCCTGAAGAAGAAAGCTTGCTCCCCTTCAAAGCAAAACTAATCAATCAGTGGGGGCCGGATCCTACCTAACTGTCTCAGTCAAAAAGTTAGGCACGTGGATATCCAAGAAAGGGCAAATTAAGGGAAAAAAAAAAAAGACAAGAGAGAAATCTGACAAGGTTGGAAGGAAATCAAAGTGACACGGTGGCTAATCAGGGAAGTGGGAGATAAAATCATGACAAGCTCATAACAGGTTTTCAAATTGAGGGAGACGACTTTGAACTCTGGATTCTGAAATGGAAGAGAGAAATCAAATATGATTATGTTGGAAATTATCCAGTCATGCATGGACTTCTACACCACAGCCAAAAAGCAGCCTTTTGGTCCAATAAAAACGGATACACCCAGTGAGTTAAGATGGAGGTTTTGACAAACAGAATTTGGTCATGCCTTCTAATATGAATTAATTCGAATTCTTGCAACTGCCTTCTGTACCAGGCTTTGGTTTAAAACCAAATGGGAAGTAAGAAAGCCAAGCTTTGGTGGGCTGGGTGGGCCAGATGGCCTCCCTGTTCTCCTCCCCTGAGATCTTGACTCTACATTCTGTTCAGAAATGACTGTGGTCCATGTTGGGTGGGGTCATGGGGATAAAAGGAAGCAGGAGAGGGGAGAAAAACAGCCATACTGAAAGACGAGGAACAGTTAGTTGCCTGAGCAATTAAGGATAATTTTTAATCAGCATTTTTATAAGATGGGGTTTTAAAAATTATAAGAGACCATAAAGGACTACATCCAACACTCTCAGATCACAGGGACTGACATCAGTAGTTGCCAGTGATACAGTAAAGAGCATGCCCTAGCTATGTGACCTTTTAGAGACCCCTTCATCTCTCTGAGCCTCAGCTTTTCTCATCTGAGAAGTGGGGATAATACTCTATAGGACGGCTGAGGAAGACTAAATAAAATAAGATTATATCAAAATGCTTTGTGAGCATTCTGCAGACACAAGGTGGAATGATTGTTATGGATGGTAATTATTTGGTAATCCTGAACACGAACCAACAGATGTGTACACCTGTCCTGGCAGCTTTTCTCAGCCCCAGATTTGGAACAAAGTATTAACTTTAAAAACAAACAAAAGGGTCTATGCACATGAGGTCCTGAAGCAGGAGGAGAGAGCCGGGCCTCACCTGATGTGCTAAACCTATTTATAACCCAACAGTGACAGCCATAGGGATGGGAGCCTCAGAACACATCCAGGAAAGGAAGAGAAATGGCATTTTTAAAAAGAAAATTAATTCTCCAAGACAGGTAATTCACAGAAGGCCCATTCCTTCCCAAATCCCTGAACTACACCAGTGGTTCTTGGAAATTCAAATCTCTCAGATTGAAAGCATACTTTAGGGCACCTAAAACCCCACTATAGGTGGCACTCCTGCTGCTCCCTGAACTTCACGTTCCCAGGCCAAAAAACAAGGCCAAACCTGCTTTCCACAGAGGCCCCAGGGACCTTCGTGGCCTAGGAAACAAGCCAAAGCCCAGACCTGCCACCGCGGCCCCAAAGTCTAGGGTCAGCCCCAAACAACCAGGTGACAGGCCTCAGTAGCCTCATTCTGACCCTCATTCCTCTACCTGCCTCATCCCAATCTCTCCCTGATAAGGCACCTCTCATCTCTTCTCCTGACACCCCTCCCCCAACTCAGCAGCAGCCCTGAAACTCATTTCCAGAAAATCTCCAGGGAGAACCTATTAAGTGGGGATACTCACACGCAGGGATGAAGATAGGTCCTGCTCCCCAGAGCGGGGCAGGCCATATACAAAGACAATTCGCTACTGTATATCAGGGCATCGCAAACTTTAGTGGACTTTGGAATCACGGAGATGGGGGTGGGATACTCCTTAAAATGCAGATTCCTGTCCCAGGAGCCGCAGAAGGGTCGTCGAAGGGGCCTAGGAACCAGCATTTTAAAACAAACATCCCAAGTGATTCTGATGCAGGCGTCGCCAGAGAAGGCGCCCTGAAGCGTCATTTAAGTGGCTGCTGCGACCCTCATGAGCCTCCTCAGTATCCCCTACATGTCGCGCGCTCCGGGTCGCCCCAAAGAATCTTCTCATCGCGACCCCCACCCTACCCTCTCCCTCCTGACCCTTCCCCGCCAACCCCCATATGACCCAGCCTCTCTCAACTCGCCCCCGACCTTCTCTTCCCAACCCTTTTGCCTCACCCTCCAAGCCCCTCGTCATCCCTGGCCCCATCCCCCTCCTCTGGACCACTACACCCTGACCTCCGACCTCCCCGGCCCCGCCCTCAAAAGGCCCCGCCCTTGCAGAAACCCCGCCCCCAGGCAAGCGCGGACCCCCTTCCCTCACCGAGGCGCGCCTCTCGCGGGGGGTTCTCCATCAGCTTCTTCAAGACGAGAGGGAAGGAGCCCGGCAGACCCCTTTCCCCAGCTGCGCGACCCGGCCCCGGGCCTGGCCCCGCCTGCGGCTCTACAGGCGGCTTCTTTCCGCCGCCCGCGTCGGACATCGTGCCCCGCGCTCTGCTCGCGCGCCTCGCCTCCCCCGCCCGCCCCCCAAGATGGGACTGAGCCGTGCGACCCGCCGCAGCTGCCGACACGGGCAGCTACTGCGCAGGCGCCCAGCGGCACCCCCACCTCCCTCCATCCTTACCCCGCCTGCGGACAGGCTCTGGAATATTAATTATTCATTAGGCCCAGCCAGCTTCCCCGGATTGCAGTTTAGGATTGGCCCGCTATGCGAGACGGGCAGGCGCAGCCTTCCGGGTCGCGATTGGTTAGGCCGCCAGGGTAAACGAGACACGTGCGGGACCAGGTGAGGAGCAAGGCGGGAGGCCCCGCCCACCCGCCTCTGTGTCACCTGATTGGCGCCTGCTGGACTCTGGGTCAGAGGCCCTTTTCCGCGAAAGCCCGTTTCCCTCTACCCGTGGTTTCACCCTCGGCTCCTTCTTCATTACTCCGACCCTCCTCTCGGACCACCATAACCGCTCTCCCCTCCCTTGTATCCCAATCTCCCCACCTTCCAGACGAGCGACTGAAGGGAGGCGGGGCTGGGAGGGGCCCGGCTGGCGGGAGGAACCTATCAGAGAGCCCACTGGGGCCGCGCGCCCGACCCCCCTTGGGTCACGTGCAGCCGCAGCAGAGCCTAGTCGCTCCGGGATGGGGAGGAGGGGGGTGGCTCAGAGCAGCCAATGGGGGCGGGGGCGGGGGCGGGGCTGGGGCGGTGCACGAGGCGCAGCACGTGCGGGCTGCGGCGCGGAGGGGAGGGGCGGGCTTTTTTGTTCCCAGGACCGTGCCCAGGGTCGTGGGACAGATCTCAGCCCTCACCCCGCCTACTCCGCAAACCAGAGGTTGACTGAGGGCAGGGCCACGGTCGGAGACCAGCCCTGCTGTATGGATGGCCCGAGCAGGCTTGGCCGCTGCTGAAAGGGTGTCAGGTTCTCCACTGATCCTGGGTTTCTAGTGCAGGCGTGGTAGCCAGATAAACACTAGCGTGGAGTAAGCATTCTTGAGGCCTATAGTGGAGAGAAAGGGCCCAGCCCTGAGCCAGAGCCGGAGCACAGGCTTCTGTCCTCCCGCTTACTAGCTTGTGACCTTGGGAAAGTCCAGTTGGTTCACTTAAGCCTGTTTCCTCGTCTATAAAATTTAGGAGTTGGGCTAGATAATCTCTAAAATCCCAAACAGCTCTGAAGTGAGACAGGATGGAGTGGGGGCAGGGCACAGCCATTCAAGGAATGCTACAGCAATTAACATCAAAATGGTGAAAGATTTCAACCCCCAGTAGGCCTTGAGGCTCAAGATGGTGGGAGATTTAACTTCTAGTAGATCTTGAGCCTCATTATACGCTCATTGTAATATATTAACATGGTAAATAACACGCCCACGGGCACCTTGGCAGTCCCAGGGCTAGCCACAAAAGGTCAAAGAGTGGGAAATGGCCAACTTCCTGGGAATCCCAGCGCCTTCCGCAGGCTGCTTAGACTGGTCCTTCCACTTATTAGCATATGAAGCCACCAAGCCCATAAAACCCAGCAACATGGCGCCTCACGGCTGTGCTCTCTTTCTCCCTCTCTCTCGCCCCCTCCCTCTTCGGAGATGGCCTGCACTCTGTCTATGGAATGTGTGCCTACTTTTAATCTGAGCACCCAACCCCCACACCTCATGGCCTTTCTCTTGCCTTTCAGTGTATCTCTCTTTACTCAACTGTGGCTCGCTCTTGAACTCCTTCCTGCGCGAAGCCAAGGACCCACACTTGGCGGGGCACGTCCCAGGGGCTCAACTGAAGCCTGGGACACGGCCCTCCTCATGCCCCACATCTATTTTCCTGCATCATATCTTTGGCACCTAATGTGGGGCATTTACATAAAGAAATGGGACTCAAAGGTCATACTCTTGGTCCGCCTATTGGGCTATGGCTCCCCTCTCTTCGGAGGGTGGCAGGGGGTTTCTCCCGCACCATGCAGATTCAAGTAGCCCTTTAGGTGGCGGCTGACGCTGCCTGCAGGATCTGGCAGAGACCATCTCTCTAGCTGTGAAGGAGCCCACCGAGCCCAAGGATTTCTCCCCTCGATCTTTTCTCAGTCTCTCCTCTATCGCTCTATCTTTCGAACTCGAAAAGATCCACCAAGGAAACCACTTGGACATCCAAACGAAGACCATGTGGCAAGTAATTGGCAACCTAACTGGGTGAGATTCCCCTCCGTGTTTCCTTGAGCCCGATTCCCTTTCCCTGCATGGACTTGATCCAGTTCTGGGACGCCGGAACTGCGAAAGGGAGCCCAAATTAGGGGACTCCAGGAGTTCCCCTTTGAAAATTTGTGGCCCTGCCCTCCCCGAGTTCTCGGGGCGCACAGCCTCATTGCATCCATAGGCGGGAGTCGCGGGCAGGCACTTCCCTTGCAGATCGCGGTTTCTAGCATCCCTTGGTGGGATCGCAGGTTGTAGCACCCCTCGGTGGGGTCGCACGTTTTAGTACCTCTGAGACGGAGTTGCAGGCAGGCACTCCCTCAGTGGGCCTAAGGATTTCTAGTCTAGGAAGCGTTGTGGCTATAGCATTACAGTTTTGTCCTAGATTTTTACCTTTTGAAGCTATTTTGTTTCCCTCTTGCTAAAGGTAATTGGCTTAGTTGACTTAGGACCTAGGTCTCCTTCCCTCTAAAGGATTTAGACCTTGGGACACTAGTCACATTTTCTCCTGCTGGCCCTTGTTCCTTCCCTTAACCAGTCCAAAGGAGCACCTCAGGCTCACGGACAGGACATCCTAACCAAGATGGGGACAACTACAAGTATCTCAATGGAGTCCCCATTAGGATGCATATTATTAAACTGGGAAAAGTTTAAACAGGATAGTTTAAAGAAAAAGGAGTTAATTTTTCTTTGTAATACTGCACGGCCCCTATACAAACTAGGGGACAAAGAGGTCTGGCCAAAGAATGGGTCATTAAATTACAATGCCATCTTAGAGCTAGACCTGTTTTGTAAAAGGAGGTAAACAGAGGGAAGTCTCATACTTCCAAATGTTTCTGGCCCTATCCCAAGACCTAGGTCTAGGGAACTCCTGCTGGGTATGCCTGGCTCCTGTGCCCTTCAAAGCGTCTCCCCCAACAGGAGCTCGATGTTTTAGATGACTCTTTATGGGTCCACCTCCCCGAGACCCACAGCCAGGAGCTTTTACCTCCCTCGACTCTGAGGGGGGATAATCTTCCCAGTTATCTACACCTAAGGCCCCTTCTGGGTAGCTGGGGACCCCAGACCCCTATGAATCAGCTCATAGATCTGGCATTTAAAGTATTTAACAATAGAGACAAGGTTGAAGATGCAAAAAGGATTCAGGGACAACAGCAAAAGGCACAATTCCTAGCGGCAGCCTTAATCTCTGCACCACCTCAGGGTTACCCTCCACAAAGACCCATGGCAAGAACAGGATCCAGGAAGCCTGGATCAGAGCCACTGCCTTGCCAAAAAGGGACCTGTTTAAAGTGCAGCCAGGAGGGCCACTGGAAGAATGAATGCCCTATGTTTAAAAAAGGTTCATGGGGACCCTGCCCACTATGCAAACGAAAAGGCCACTGGAAATGGGACTGCCCCCAGCCCTGAAGAAGGCTTGGGGTTCCCAAACCAATGATGGCTGAGATAATTGAAGACCGATGGGGCCCAAGGCCCTCCCTGGCTCCCATAGGACATTTGGTCATTTCTCTGGAGGAGCCTCTGGTAACCCTTGACGTGGCAAGCAGAAGTTTTTTTTTTGTTGTTGTTGTTGTTTTTTTTTAGATACAGCAGTTGCCTACTCTGTGCTGACTGATTTTCCTGGACCCTTGTCCTTCTAATACTGTGAAGTAACGGGGATTGATAGAAAGCCCGAAACCAAGCGATTCACGTCCTCCCTTAGCTGCCTGCTAGAAAATTTTACCTTTGCACATCAGTTTCTGCTCATGCCTGAATGCCCCATCCCCTTGTTGGGAAGGGATTTACTCACTAAACTCCAGACAGTAATACAATTTGGAGACCCTCATCAAGAAGGCATCCACCAAGAAAAACTCTTGGCCTTGGGAACCCACCTCAATACTAAATCAGGGGAGCTCTCCCTTCCACCTCATATTGTTTCTCAAGTAAACTCTGTTGTCTGGGACACAGAGTTCCCAGGCAAGGCCACTAATGTGCCCCCAGTTCAGATCTCCTTAAAGCCAAATGCTGATTATGCATGGAGGAGACAATATCCCTTGAGGCCCAAGGCCCAACAAGGTATCCAGCCTTTAATAACCAAGTTTTTTAAGTACAGCTGTTACGATCCTGCCAATCTCCATGTAATACTCCCATTTTGCCCATAAGAAAGCAAAATGGAGAATACCGGTTTGTTCAAGATCTAAGGACACTTAATGAGGCAGTGGTCCCTATTCATTCTATAGTCCCTAATCCCTATACTTTATTGACCCAGGTCCCAGAAAATGCAATCTGGTTCACAGTACTAGACCTAAAGGATGCTTTCTTTTGTATTCCTCTGCATCCAGACTCACCCTTATTCACTCCTTTGTGGAGACTATTGAACAAGTTTACCGTAGCCGGCCAGATCTCAGGGATGAGCCCCTGTCAATCCCGATGCAGGATGGTTTACTGATGGAAGCAGCTTTATACATAACGAAACAAGGAGAGCTGGTTACGCTATAGCAAACCTACAAACAGTCATTGAGTCTGGAGCTCTGCCCTCCCAGACTTCTGCCCAAAAGGCTGAACTGATCGCTTTAGTCAGAGCACTCTAGTTAAGAAAAGGTTTAAGAATCAATATGTATACTGATGGATTCCTAGTGTTACATGCCCTTGCTGCCATATGGAAAGGAAGAGGACTGCTCACAGCCAAGGGGTCCCCTATCAAACACGAGGTAGAAATTCTAAAACTCCTAGAAGCAGTCCAGCTTTCGAAAGAGGTTGCAGTCATACACTGCAGGGGACACCCAAAGAGTGATTCTTCCCTTATAAAGGGAAACATCCTCTCAGACAAGGCGCCAAAGTTGCAGTCAGAGAACAGCCAGTCTTACAAGCTGCAGTTCTCCTACCTGAGGACCAGCCTCTCCCAATGGTGCCGTCCTGTACACCTGAAGAGGTTGAATGGCCTAAACACAGGGCTAGAAAAGAATCTCTTGGGATGCTGACAAAAGATAATAAGCTTCTCATACCTAGGGACAAACAATGGAAAATAATTAAGCATCTCCATTAGTCCACCCACCTAGGCGGGACTCCATGCTCAGACTAATTTCTCAAGTGTTCCTAGGCAAGGGATTGTCCCAAATTGTTAAGGAAGTCACTAGGGCCTGTGAACTTGGTGCTGCAATGACCCAGGGAGTCACCCTATACCCCCCCCCCCTTAAGGCCCACACATCGGGGAACTTATCCAGAGGAAGACTAGCAAATGGACTTTACCCAGATGCCCTCTTGTAAGGGATGGAAATACCTGTTGGTAATCATAGACACCTTTAAGGATGGGTAGAAGCTTTCCCCACCAGAACAGAAAGAACAATAGAAGTGTCAAATTTTCTGCTCAAAGAAATAATCCCGACGTTTGGGCTACCAAAAAGCTTACAGAGTGATAATGGACCCTCCTTCACTGCCAAAATGACTCAACAGGTTTCCTCAGCTCTAGGTATTAACTATCACCTCCACTCTTCCTGGAGGCCCCAATCCTCAGGCAAGGTGGAAAAAGCAAATCACGTTCTAAAGAGAACACTTACAAAGCTATACCTGGAGATTTCAGAAACCTGGGTCCCCCTCCTGCCTATAGCCCTTCCAAGAACAAGAACGGCCCCTAAGGGAATTTTAAAACTTAGCCCATTTGAAATGATGGATGGAGGCCCTTTTTAACTGCAGATTTCCTGTTTGACAAGGAAACTCAGATTAGTTTCCCACATTGTTAGCTTAAGTCAAGTTCAAAAGGCTCTCTGAGACTATGGAAACAAAGTGTTGCCCTTTCCCACAGAGGAAAAGGTTGAAGTCCCTGTCCAATCAGGGGACTTTGTCTTACTAAAAACTTGGAAGGAGGGGTCCCCTGAAGACCAGCTGCAACCAAAATGGAAGGGACCATATCAGGTACTACTGAGCACCCCAACTGCCGTTAAGCTACGAGGAATTGATAGTTGGGTACATCTGTCCAGAATAAAGCCTGTAATTTATAAGCCCCAACAGGAGCCAGGAGAGACCTACACTTGTGAGGCAATGCAAGACCTCAGGTGCCTGTTTAAGAAAAACAAATGATAACCTGTAGCGGTGGTTACAAATGTTTAACCATGCCTTTTAAGTCTTTTTGTCATTACAGACTGTCAGACTGCTGTTACAGAGGTGCTTCATCTTTAAGAAAATTCATCAAAAGTCAATGAAAACAGTGGGTTACAGCAGCCCCACATCAGATGATGGCTGTGCAACAATTCCAGCCCATACCCTCAGCCCTTGGATGCAAAAGCAAAAGGCTGTCCTGCCCCTGGGGCCCCTAGATTAGGCATTCAGAGATTTTTACTCCCTGATAGGCAGGGTCAACGCCCCTACTCAGCCTGGAAGAAGTTTCGGAAGACAACCTTCACCCCTCTGCAACCCCATAAGATTATGGGAGTAAAATCTCTGAGGGGGGAATGAGACTGGATGGAAGGGGGCAGAGCACAGCCATTCAAGGAATGCTACAGCAATTAACATCAAAATGGTGAAAGATTTCAACCCCCAGTAGGCCTTGAGGCTCAAGATGGTGGGAGATTTAACTTCTAGTAGATCTTGAGCCTCATTATACGCTCATTGTAATATATTAACATGGTAAATAACACGCCCACGGGCACCTTGGCAGTCCCAGGGCTAGCCACAAAAGGTCAAAGAGTGGGAAATGGCCAACTTCCTGGGAATCCCAGCGCCTTCCGCAGGCTGCTTAGACTGGTCCTTCCACTTATTAGCATATGAAGCCACCAAGCCCATAAAACCCAGCAACATGGCGCCTCACGGCTGTGCTCTCTTTCTCTCTCTCTCGCCCCCTCCCTCTTCGGAGATGGCCTGCACTCTGTCTATGGAATGTGTGCCTACTTTTAATCTGAGCACCCAACCCCCACACCTCATGGCCTTTCTCTTGCCTTTCAGTGTATCTCTCTTTACTCAACTGTGGCTCGCTCTTGAACTCCTTCCTGCGCGAAGCCAAGGACCCACATTTGGCGGGGCACGTCTCAGGGGCTGAACCGAGACCTGGGACACAGTCCTTTTCATGCTCCACCTCTGTTTTCCTGCATCACTAGGACCTTCCCTTTTTTCTCCTGGGGAAAAAAATAAAACTCCTTTACACAGGGTACCCATTACACATTTTGTGGGAGAACTACCTCTTCTCAAAAATACAAATACTCTCCTAGGAGTTCCTCATGAAACACAAAATGCGAAACGTGAGGCGGGTACACAAATTTGGAGATGTTTTAGGAAGCTGCCCTAAACAGCACCCAGCACTTTGTATCTCTTTTTATAGCACAAATCGTCCTCTGCCTCAAACCCAAACAATACTCAGCTCTCCCTGCCTGAGAGGACAGGGACTTTAGCTTGTTTATCCCAAATCCCTCCAATGACTCCAGCCTTCCAAGAGCAGGGCTAGGGGAATGGCAGAGCGCAGTCCTTGGTTGGTGGGGTGGGTGTGTGACCGCAACACCCAGTTAGCTGAAAGTTGTCAGGGTGATACAATCACAACTTGGCTGGGAGTTGAGGGGGGAAAAAGACGTTGGGCCCCTGAACATCCTGGAAAGCAAGAGGTTTGAAGAAGCTCTGGGTGGTGGTGGAGGCAGGGTGATGGAGTCTGTCTCCAAAATTCAAGTTCTCTGCCGCATTCATTAGGTTTCAGTCATTTCTGACTCTGATACCTCCAGCCAATTGCTTCATTTCTCCAGGCCTCTTCCTGATACGTCAGATGGAGATAGGGCAGGATTTACCTCTCCATCCCGGGCTCCAGTGAGCCAGTTTGTGTAAAATGTACAATTGCAAACCTGCAACAGTTTTTATAGCATTACTAACACTGATGGGCACAAATCTGTGGCTTGGTGTGTCCATTATGCGGAGGCAGGCATGGTGCCCATGGCACTCTCTAGTAAGTGAAAGTACTAAATTGTGAACAGGACTTCTGTTATGTTGCCGAGTTGTTAGTGGGGATTCTGTACGTGGCTAAACTAAGGTAACTTTAGGGTAAACTGACCTAGAGGTTTTTAGAAACAAATTTCAAAGGATAGTCCAAGGAAATTGATTAAAACAATGTATGAAGTTCTGTTTTTGTTTTGTTTTTTAATGGCTAGTTTGGCTATGGAAAGACTTACTGAGATCAGAGTTAGGGAGGAGGGTACAGCCCAGTGATAGAATGCATGCCTAGCATGCATGAGGTCCTAGGTTCAATCCCTAGTACCTCCATTAAAAACAAAATAAATAAACCTAGTTACACCTCCCCCCCAAAAAACAAAGAGTTAAACGTATATTTTCATGGCTAATGTGGCATCATTGAAGGGAAAAAAATTCTCAAGATATTAGAGTAGGACTTATAGTAAAATAACAGTGGGAAGTTATAACATTTATTTATGACAAAGGTGGTAATGTACTAAGAGGGAGTGAATATTTAGATTTTTTTTTTTTTTTTTTTTTTTGAGCTACAGTTATCCAGAAGGGATTATCCGTCTTCCACTTACCACCCAGCCTGGAGCAACTAATCTAACAGGCAAGTGTCACTGGTGAGAAGCTCAGTGAGCAGGTTAGGGCTTTAAAACTTAGTTTTAATTAAGTTCTCTGTTCATGTACTGACACTCCCCAGATGAGTTTTTTCCCCTGAATAACCACAGGGTAAATGGTGTGTCCCAAACAGCACAGGAACATTATAAACATGTTCTCTCTCGTGCTTACTTGCAAGCTGGGAGGTTCACTACATTGCTGACTGGCAGCATTCAGCAGCACCACCCTGGAGGCAGGCGCCATTATGTCCTTGTCTTCCTTCCCCAGCTGACCTGAGGAGCGCCCCAGCATCCTCTCTCTGCCTCTGTCTCCTGTCAGTAAAGTGGGAATAACAGCACAGACTTGCCCTCTCTCTTAGTGGAGGAATGAATGTTGTGAGAAGTGGTTAGCTAATTTCCATAGTGTTTGTGAGCCCAGCAAGGAATTAACTCTATTAAAAGACCATGTTACTACATGGTTAAGACGTTAAAGCTGTGGAGTGGTACCTCAGTACTCTCTAGTAATAGAGTTTCAATGCAGCAACTTCTTGAGGGAAGAGTGGTCCTTGGGGCAGCAGTGACTTTGCGGGTGTGGGATCAGGCCTTGGGTAGAGTCCTCAGTGGCTGGCCAGCAACTTGGCCTTGGACAAGTGACTTCTGCTCTCTAAGCCTCAGTTATTTTTCTCTTGGAAACAGAAACGGACATGCTTACCTCATAGGGAGGTTATGAGGACGACGTATGGGAAGAAACGTCCAGTGGCGGCCTGAACAGTGTATAGCACGGGGTGGGTGGGCGGGCCGCTGCCCTTCCCTGTGCTCGGGGTGTGTTGGGCCCGGGGGGAGAATTATTCTGGGTGAGGGGACAAGGCTGTGGGTCGGATGGTTCTAGAGTCTAAGCTACAGCAGAGAAGGGATGTGCCATGTTCATTTTCCAGAGTTGGACTGCCTTTCAATTCTACTCTTTAAGCTAAACTTGCTAACAAACCCAAGTTAAAAATTTAATTCAGTTGAGCATGTGCAGAACAAAAGCCCTTCATGAAGCCATTATACCAGTTTGGATTATTTAAACTTGAAGTTTAGAGGAGCTAATACTGCAGCATGGGAGCCTTTGGCCACATAGCATCTAGCAGGACATCACCCCTGTGCCTTCTGACTCACGGCAAAATGTGACATGAGCCTGGCGTCTGTAAGAGCAGGACGGTGAGAAGGCTTCTAATGAGATCTGACAAAGCTCAGTTATCTGTGTGTTTCATGATACCAAATGCAGGAGAGCACCAAGCTTTGTTCAGGGTAGTAACTCAGTAAATATTTGTTGGCTCACTTTGTTGTTGGTATTAGTAGGAGGGTTAACAAAACCTTTCTGAGCCAAGTCATATACATTTGGAACATGATTAACATTAAGTAACGGTCATTGTGTTTGAATCACCATCAAACCTGGAATAACGAGCGTGAGCCATCCTTATGGCAAGTCCCCCACCCGGCCTTGCCAACAGCTGCCTCCTTTTGAGCCCACGTACCTGTGGCTGCATAGTTCTGGGCTGTGGTTTCTACCTTGGTCTCAGCGTGTTCTAGGGGAGAAGTGGTGGTTGGAGGCTTGCCCATCTCTTCAATACTCTCAAGAGTACTAGTTTCCTGTTTGGCTTGCATTTTGTCCACTCCTCAGGTAAGGATTATAGATGGGGAGCGGCCCCAAGAGTGCCAAGTCCAGAGAAAAGCCTTCACCTCCAGCCTCTGCTGCGTCTCAACAGCCACTTCCCGACAGCTAAGGATCTTCCAGTGGAAGCCATGTTGGCGCAGTGTAGGGTGTGTCTGGACCTGGAACATCTAGGTCTGAATCCTGCTTTGACTAATTCTTTTGTGACCTTGGGCAAGTTACTTAACCTCTCTGAGCCTGAGTAAAGGAGTCAATTCAGGCACACTGCTGAGAACAGCACTTAGAGCATAGCAAGTGCTCAACTGAGGTTCTCTTTTCCTACAATTCCCTGTTGAGTTGTACTGGGAACACCCCATTCCTCCCAACCTGCCACTTCCCCAAGAATAGTGGGGGTGGGTGGACCTTGCAGGCAGGGAGCTGACAGCCTTACTCTTCTTTATGACCTTCAAGGCCATACAGGCTCACCCCCTTATGGGTCTCTCCAACCTCACCTCTTCCTTCTCTCCCACTTACTCACCTCCTGCAGCCACAGTGGCCTTTTATTCCTCAGACATGTGTCTTTCCTGCCCCAAGACAGGACCTTTGCAGGTGTTGTTCCCTCAGCCTGAAAGTTCTTGGTGTAGCTGACTCTTCCTGAATCTCCAGGCCTCGGCTCAGATGTCACCCACTGGGAGGGGCTGGCCCCAGCCCTCCCGGTAGCAGATTGTCCGTCTCTCCCCACTGGAATGCAAACAGCAGGCAAGCTGGGCAGTGTTTGTCTCGCTTGCTCACCACTGCACCACAAGTGGAGCAGGCACTCAATGTGATGAATGTTTGCATGACTGGAGAGGTCCTACTCAGAGACGGGGGTGGGGGTGAGGGGGTCCTGTGGGTGGGATGGAGCTGGGTTGGAGCCCCTCGACAACTGTGCGGCCTTCCCATCTCTGAGCATCATTGTCCTCATCTGAGGAACAGATACCTCCTTGCAGAGCCATTTCACAGCTGGTGATGTAAAAGGACTTAGCATAGATCCCAGCACACACCTGATACCCCTCAAACAACAACAAAAATCAAACAGTGAGAATGGATTTCTCACGCTTCTCTGAGTGGTGGTGGGGAACGGTTAGGGGGACAGGTAGAGAGGAAGGCCGACCCCTGGAGGCAGGAGTGAAGAAGAGGCTGGCCGCACACTGGCCCCGAGTGTATCCTGTTCCTGTGGGTGCATTTCCTCACCACTTGGGAGGTGGTAGTGAGGATTAGAGCCTACACATGAGGATGTAGAGGCTCCTCCCCTCTTCTTCCCTGAAAGCCAACTTCAGGATTTCTCAGGTTTGCTCTGGTTCCCTCAGGCTCCGGGTGGGGGTGACCACATGGACCTTTACTGAGGCCTGGCCCAGGAGAGCCCAGGCAGCTCTGAGTCCTTCCTCTTGCCCGTTCACTTCAGCCCCCCAAGAGGAGGATACCCAGACCCTGGCCTCTGCCCGGCCAGTCCCACTGAGATCTGGCCTGTGTCCCGTTTGGTACGGTGCTGATGGCACCCTGCCCCTAGGAGGCTCAGCACATGTTTCCAAGGAGACAGCCCTGTGTGTGCTCCCACAAACTGGCACCATCCACTTCTTTCAAGGAGAATATACATGGGAAGGAGTGTGGAAAGAAGGGAGTGAGGGTCAGATTGAAAATGTGATGTCCATGGAAGGAGCATAACTCCAGGCCTAGCTGCTCTTTGCCTTTCACAGAGAACAGCATGGCACTTCCCAGTTTGTAAACACTTTCACATAGGATAGCCCATTGGGTCCTGGCATCCAGTCTGTGAAGTAGATGTTCTTTTTACCTTTTCAGAGATTGGGGATGGAGAGAGGCATGTCAAGGGTACCCTGTTGGTGGGGTACCCGAGGTGGGGACCCTGCCTGCCCAGCTCAAAGTGGGGGCCTTATTCAACCTCTGGTGTGCTTTCATGCTACATGGGCCCTGAAAAGGATACCTGAGTGACCAAAGTTGGCAGAAAGATGAGGAGCTGGCCTCTGAGCACAGCCAAGATCCCACAGAGTGAGGGAAGGACAGGGTGTAAGGAGCTAACAGTACTGTTTAGAGAAGCAGGGTCTTTCCAGAAGCTGGAGAAGAAAGAGTGAGTAGTCTGGAACAGAATCGCCTCTTGGAAGAGGGTACTCAGGAGAGAGGGCAGGCATGGAAACAGGAAGAATAGTTCTCAGGGATCAGAGTCCAGAGACAGAGGGGAAACTGAGTCAGAGCTTGGGACACAGACCCACTCTCCCACTGGACATCGATTTCACTGCCCACAACGGAAAGCTTGTCCAATGGTTGGCCGAGAATGAGGCTGGGAGAGTGGGGAGTCTGTAAACAGGTCTCCAGCGCCCACAGAGAAAGCCATGCCCCTCACACCAAAGAGGACGATGAGCAGTGCTGAGGGGCAGCCCCAGGGCGTGCTGAGACCTAGCCCTGCACCTCTGTTGTCCTCCTCTTGGGAGGGCCAAAGCCAGGGTGTGGAACACAGGGGGAGAAGCTGCTTTGCAAAGAACTTGTAAACCACAGTTGACCCTTGAATAACACAGGTTTGAACTGCGCAGGTCCGCTTAATATGCAGATTTTTTTCACTAAATACGTTCAGTACTACCCCATCTGCGGTTGGTTGAAGCTGAGGATGTGGCACTGGGGATCCAGGAAGGTGACTGTAAAGTCAGAGGCGGATTTTTGACTGCATGGGGTTCTGCACCCCTAACTCCTGTGTTGTCCAAGGGTCAACTGTACTTGCCACGAACCTGCTGGAAATTCTAGTTCTGATGGAGTGTGTACTCTCTTCCCCAAGGCATATTGCTTTTCAGGTAGTACATCCATTTTTGTGAAAGATTTGAAGAATCTGGGAGCTTTAGAAAGTGATGATTGCAAATTGGGGCAGTAATGAGAGTGAGGTCTTTGTGGGGTGCACCTACCCCCTTGACTCTTCAACCCTCATCCCCTCATTTTTCCACCCATTGGCATCTGTCAGTCCCATGGGGCCTCATGCTTCTGACCCTCAGTGAGACACCACGTAGAGAAGTGAAAGGAGGTGGCCTGAGACTCTGGTCCATTCCCCTTAGGCCAGCCTAGCTGTACCAGACCAGCTGTCTTCAGTCCGTTTCCCAGCTCTTAGCAAAGCTCTGCCTGAGACACTGGGTGAGTCCCCTCAGTGCTGGGCCCCAACTTTGCCATCCACAGTGAACAATGGGGACTTTCCAGCTGTCTCAAGGCCCTGGGGACCAGCTGGGAGCCAGAGGCCAGTGGCTGCTGCCACACTTCAAAGGCCTTGTTACCCTGGGCTGAGGAGCAGGGCCCTGAGTTGCTTCCAAGAACCCTTCCCTGCCCTGCTGGGAGCTGTCCCTATGGACCTGCTGGCAGCCCAGCTGCTCCCTGTGCCTGCGCTGGGCCACGTGCGCCACCCTACCCTCCCTGGGTGCCTGGACTGACCGAGAAGGGAGCCCTCTACCTCTAGCTTTTGGAAGGACTTCCAGCCTCACACACTCACATGGCATGTTCAGACAGAGCAAACAAGTCAGCTGTGGCCCATCAGCCAGGCTGAGCTGAGAGTTTCATGAGGAGATGGGCTTCTCCTCATGAGCAGCAGGAGGGCGCAGGAAATCCTTCTACGATGCCTGCCTCTGAGGGTGGCCCAGACTGCCCACAGGGACAGCGTCCCCCTGAGCTCTGGGAACAGTCTTCCTTCTGTGGGCGGTCTCCACAAACAACAGAACCTCCAGCCCCTTTTTTTCCTGAGTCCAGCTCTCCAAAGGTTGTGTTAGGTCAGGGGGCCATGGTGTCTGTCCCCCGGCTCCAGAGTTTGGGAGTGGGCTAAGAGTCCTGTGGAAGGAAGTCCTGCAGGGACAGCCAGGGCTACCAAGAATGAGATATCTCAGAAGCCAGCACATCAGGATGAGGGAGAGGCCTGAGAAAGGTCCCTTGAGGGGACACCTGGGACCCGTAAGTCAGACTGGCAGCAAAGGACAGCTGGGCTCCTTTAAAGGCGCCTGCAGAGTTTGAGCAAGGAGGGCCTGGGTGTGAGCCCCTGCTGTTTTAAAGCAGAAGAGATTTGCAGAAATATTTATCAGGTGGGTGCACCCTGAGCAGGCTGGCACCCAAAGTTCACTGTGGCCCTGGGTCCTCAGGCAGGATTCAGGAGACACCTGGTGCTGGCTGCTGGCTCTGCCCCTCGGTCCACACCCTCCTCCACGGCTCCCTCGCCCCGTGTTTGCCTGTGGTATCCTAGGAACCAGGGCTTCAAGCCTGTGGTCCTGTTACATAACAGCTTCCATCCCATCCATGGGTTCAGCCCTCCCGTGAGCAAGCGGGAGCTGAAGCCGGCGCAGAAAGGAAAGCCCCTTCTCCAGACACAGGAGGCTGCCCAGATCTTTGGGCTCTGCCAGTCCTCTGCCACCCCAACATGCAGAGAACTTAATAAGCAGTCCGCATCCCATATGTTCTCTCAGCAGGGCCCTCTGGTCCTGTCCTTGTCCCACGTGAGCTCAGCACCTGTCAGTGGCCACACACTGGCCACGGCTTCCCAAAGCTAGCCAGTCCAAGGGACAGTCCCCAAGTGGCAGCGGCACTCTGCACCGTGTCCCTCTCTGCACCCCCGCCCTTCCTCCTGCCCAGGAAGAGGCCAAGGGTGGACCCCTGCTGGGGACCCTCCCCAGCTTGGAGATGCCTGTCCTGCCACTGTGCCTGGGGTGGCCCTCACCCCTTGGGTACCTGGGCAGCCAGCCAACGCAAGCCACCTCCGATCCTACCTGTCCTCTTCTCTGGCCAAGGCAGGGAGTGCTCCAGCAGGGACTTGAGGACCTCAGGCATGTCCATGGCAGGGGCCACTCCGATCCGGTCACAGCTTGACATGGCCCAGCAGGAGGTGATTGCTGGGGGAGTTTAGGAGCAGCTGGAGAGGCAGGAGCTGGCCGGGGAGGGAGCCGCAGGCTCTGGAGGCAGGCGGGGCGGGAGCCCAAAGCAGCCAATGGGCAGCACGGGCCCCGGCCTGCCCGCCCACCCCCGGCTCGGCCACCTGCCAGCTCCGGCTGCAGCCAGGCCTTCTCTTCCCGCTGCCTGGCAGGGCGGGCCTGGCCCTGCGCCAGCCGCAGCACGTGGAGCCACCGCGCCAATCCCCTGACAGAGAGCCCAGTGTTATCTAACTTTGCAAAGGGAAGTTCTCCCCCAGGCTGGGAGCCATGACCGGGCCTGCCAGGTAAGAACGGTGAGCTGCCTCCACACCCACACACTCAGGCCCACTGAACAGAGGAGCCCTAAAGGCCGCCGTGGTAACCAGCCAGGGCCGGGAGCCCAGACCCCGCACCAGACAGCTCAGCACAAAGGCCATACTGTGCTGGCACGTACAGGCACACGAGTGGGCGTCCCGCACTTACCTGCGGGCTCGTGAGTCTCGAGGGGTTGATGGCATGTTTTGTTGTGATGTCTATATGCCGTGCACACGTGCCCTGCGAGGCACACGGTGTGCATGTGGCATGCGTAATTGGGGCTTTGCACCATCTGCAGAGCCTGAAGCCTGCTCTTCTAAGGGGAGTGACAAAACCTGCAGCCTGGGGTTCCTTTGGTCCTCCAGGAAGGGGAGAAGGGGCACGGGCCTGGCAGTCAGGTGCCGGAAGGCAGCAGAGCTGGAGCCGCTGAAAGGGGGCAGCTCTGCAAGCCCAGCTCAGGCACGCCCTGGATGATGTCCTGCTTCCCAGCCTGTCCCCCAGCCCAGGGACCTTGGTGGCGATTGGCTGTTTGCTGTAGTCCCCTCCCTGGCCCTCTCACCTCTCACATTGGCCTCTGTGGTCCTTAGGCCTCTTACTCTTTCAGGTTGGTTGAAGCCGAACTTCTGTGTGTCACCCTCCATGAAGGCCAACACCAGTCTTGGCCGGGGTGTCAGGCTCCGCCTCTCCGCACACAGATGTGGCGTCTTGAGTAAGCTGTGCAGCTTTTCTGGGTCTCAGTTCCAACACCACTGAATGTCGTGACCTCCAAGGTCCTTTCAGCTCTGGTTCTATGTCTCAAATGCTCCAGGTTGGATGCAATTAGCATTTGGTTCCCTGCATCGTAGCTGATTTCTATGCTTCTCTGCTTTCCAAAATTCCATTTTGCACAGAATCAAAAATACTCCGGGTCCTCTTCAAGCCTCTCTCCTTCCCAACAGTCCTTAGCTTATAATCCAGTTGCCCTCTTTTTCCCCTGAATAGCCCTCCCAAACCATGCTCTTTCCCCAAATTAATTAAAAAATTAATTTTAATTTTTGAGTACAAAAAATACCAGGTGTACTTTAGAAATGTCATTTCTACCCCCGAACTTCCTCCCCTTTCCCCTTCCTTGTAACAGATTTAATTTCTAGTTTATTCTTCCAGTGCCCTTTGCCTCTGTGACCCCAGGGGTGAGGATGCAGTGGACCTGGTGTGGCTGCCTCAGGTCGGCCTGTGACTCACAGGCTGGGGCAGACTGAGGCTGGGCTGGCATGTTAACTATTCCTCAGCCCAGGAATGCTTTTGTGTATGCGACTGGCTCACCTCAAGGAGTGGGTAGGTGCTCACAGAGCAGGATTTCAGAGGCAACAGGAAGTCCCCTACATGTCTCAAATATACCTGCCTGCTGCATGACACCTCATTCTGAGATTCTTTCCTGTCAGACCCCTTTCAGTATCCTGAGCCTCTGAGACTGTGACTGAGAGCTTTCTGCACAACTGGCACCAGCCTAGGCCTTGTGAGGAATTCAAAGCTAAATAACAAACCCGGCCAGGCAAGTCCCTACCCTTAGGGAATTTTCATGCTACTGAAAGGCAGTCCACGTGGCACCCCTATGCTGCACCCAGAGTGTCCAGCTGGCAGCATCACCTATGGTTCACATAGGGGCCACATCAGCAGGATACTGGCTCAAGTGGCTGGAGAGGGCCGAATTAGGGAGAGGGGAGGCCACACACAGCCTGGTGACGTCAGGAGGGGCCTGATGCCTGATGTCCCTGGTGGGGGCTACCGGTGGGTGCAGTTTCTGGTAGAGCCCTCTAGAGCTTTCTCTAGAGAAGATGCAGAGCCGTCCCCACCTCCACCTCTGCCTGCAGATCCCCCCACCTGCCTAGGCGGCCTCTCAGAAGCAGATTCCCCAGGGGAGCTGGGGTACCATGGTCGTGGTGCTGCTCACAGGATGGAAGACCGGAAACCGGCCTGCATTCAGTAACTGGGGGCTGCTCAAGCCAGCTCTGGCCCCTTGAAGGATGACGTGTCAGCCACTGACTGTAAATATCTAAGTTACATTGGGGTGTGGAGATGCACATGTGAAATACAATGGAGAGAAAAGGAAAGGTGCACAACAGTGAGTCCACATTGATTACAATGACACAACAATCTTTTTAAGCCTCAAATCTAGTTTCACCTCCTCCAGGAAGCCCTCCTCAGCATCCAGCCTGGATGAGGTGTTTTCCATGGTACCTAGAGTGACCGCCACCACCATGCCTGTCACATCATCCTACACTCTTCCATGCAGGGCCATCTTCCCCTGCAGACTGTGGATTCAAGGAAGGCCACATTTCATCAGCAATCTCACATCCCCAGGGTCTGAGATGGGGTGGGTGCTCAGTTAATGGTCACCAACCTGAGCTAAAAGAGGACTCGAAGAGAATTTAGAGGACTCGATGGGAATTTAAGAATTTAGTCCACTAGAAGTCCTGCTGAACTTATTCTTTGCTTTTCTAAGTTCAGGGAAGGTCCTGATACAGGTTCATGATCTCTTTGGCCTGAGTATGGGCCTGCGTTTTCTTCTGGGAGCTGGACCTTGCCAGGCCACTTTGGTTTTTTGCAGTGCAGCCAGGGGTGCTGAAAACCCTGGAATGTCAGTGCTGAAGGGACCTTGCCGATCACCCAGTTCCCAGTGGCTCTTGATCTTTTCTGTCTCCTTTCTGAGGGTCCTTGGAACCTTCACTGAATCTCTCTGGACCACAAGATGTGGACACCTGATGTGCAGGCTGCTGTGCCCACAGTGCCTAGTGCACAGAAGTCAAGGCGGCTCTCCTCTCACTCACTTGGTCCATTTATCAAGCAGGTGAGCCCCGACTGCATACCTTGTCCTCAGAGACTTCGCAGACCTTGGGGCAACTCCATACTGTTTGAAGTTGTCTGGTGAGAGCCCGCTCTTGGACACGTGCAGCCCCTTCCATCAGGACCCTTCCATCACCTGCAACCACGCAGTTTGAGATTTTTTTTTTCAAATCTCTCTTCTTTCAAAGCTAAGGAGGTTGGGCCCAGAGGAGTCCAGGTTGCAATCAGGATCACATTCCAAAGCATGTCATAGCCCCTCACCTTTCTGGAAAAGTCACACCCAGCCCTCTGGAACCCAGGTGCACATGGTTAAGAGCAGGGGAGTGTGGGTACCGCTGGACCTCCCCACTAGGAGGGCAGCGAGCAGACAGGCTGCGGAAGAGCCAATGGAGGGTGGCGACTGGGGCCGTGTGTGCGGAGCACAGCTCGTCCCTGCCAGCCAGGGTGCTGCCCGCGCTGGGGTCAGCTGGGCTGCCCTGTTTACACAGGGACACAGACCTTCTGCCCCTCACCCCTCCAAATGTCCGCCTTAAGGCATGCTCGGTGCCAGCCAGCACTGCCTCATGAGTAAAGAGCAGCCCGGGCACAAGTGCCAGCTGGGGAGGAACAGGAGTGACACCTCGGGGACAGAGGTCAAAGTGCACACGTTTATTTTCTAGAACAAAGGCTAAAAGAAGCAAGTTTCTTTTGTTTTATTTTAAGAAGGACAAAAATTGTTATTAAAACATCTACATTATTATCAAGATACTAGACCTTATGAATATTTAATATTAAAGTGTGGTATTCTTAAGTTTTTAATACACAGACATTTTTAAAGGACCATTAAATTGATTACTGCCCATCTGAGAAATGCAGCATCTCTCTTTGCTCCACCCCAAAGGGACACTCCATCGGGGCGCCTGTCCCCCTTCACCATATTCACCGTGATATCTCGTCCCTGCCTGTTGGTGGGGAGCACAGGCCCGACTCAATTCTCTGAGCCTCCCCAGTCAGGGTCACAACTGAAGGAATCACACTCATCATTCAAAGTGTCGTCCCCCACCAGCCTTCCTTTCCCTCTCCCCCAGCCCTGTGGGGGATCCAGCTCTGGCCAGACCAGGGAGCCCCGGATCGAAGGGCCCCTGCATGGATTGTACGTTGGAGGAGAGAAATCTGGATTCTAATCCTGTTCCTTTGGGTGGAAGACAAACACCTACCGTCTTCTTTCCCTGAGCACTCTCACTCTCTCCCCACTAGGTTAGGGTGATCTGAAAGCTGTCAGGCAGATAGGAGCCCGGCAGGGGCTGCTTCTGCCCAAACCACCTCAGACTCCTGGCTCCAGTCCCTCAGTCCTCACAAAGGGCCTGATGGCCCTGGAAATCCTCCTTATTCCAGGATGGCTGCATTTTCTGGCCAAATTTTTATCTTTAGCCCTCATTAGAAGTGATTCCTTGGATACCACACACATATATAATATTATATAGAGCGATATATTTAATACCTGTGTATATATGCATCACGGGGGCAACATATATACACACTAAAAACAAGGCTGGTGACGACAGACTGCAACAGCACGGATCAGGGAAAACACGAGTCATCAACGTTCACGGCCAAGGCCCCCACCTCGGGTCCCCCTCCCCTCCAGCAGCGCCACTGCCCGCCTGCTGGGGGAGGGGCAGGGAGCAGAAAGGATGCATGCCATGGTTTATCAGGAGAAGGCTGGGCAGTGGCAGCGAGAGGAACAGGGTTCTCTGCAGCCTGGGGTGCCCGTCTTCCTATCAGAGCTCTCACTTCTTGCTTGAGGAGAAATAAAGGGTATTCCTTTCTCTCTGTCTCACCTGCCCCTACACCGACTCCAGCTTCAGTCCTTGATTCCTTCTGGGGGTCCCCACTCCTTGTGCCAATGGTGTGGGGCATTCTGGAATGTCTAGGGAACCAGGGGAGGCTGGGTCTGCCCACAGGGGTGGGATGGAGAGGAGGGGGTGCACAAAGACATGTCTGACAAGAGGGATGGGAGAGGGCTTGGTGGTGGGGGCAGGCGCTGGGGGTCAGCTGGGGTCCCAGGCAGCTGGCAGGCCCGGGGATCAGGCAGGGGATGGGCTGGACGGTCATAGTTGTTGGTCTGGGTCTAGGGAGAAGGGAAAGGACTCTGCTGAGTCTCTAAGAAGAGGGGTGGTGTCTGATCCCAGAGTGGCCCATGCTGCCCAGGGTCAAGTCTCCTTTTTCTCCACATCCCCCGAGCACCCACCCTCCCACTACCCCCGGTCCCTGGTCTCTGTGCAGAACCCGAGCCCTGGGTGCCCTGCCCATCACCACCTCCTCGAGCAGCCAAGAAGAAGCACTCCTTACGACCATGCTCAGGAGGGGACTGTCCCTCTACAGGTGCTAACACGACCAGCCCCCCAGCGTTGCTGCCTGGGACCCAGCTGCACACTGATTCAGAGACCGTTACATCCCTACGAGAGCCTGAAGGCTCCAGCCAGTAACCAGCCCTGAGTCCTGGGCCGCAGCCTGCACCCCATCTCCACCATGCCGTGGGCTGGGGATGCCGGGCAGGCCGCTCCTCAGTTCTCCTATCTGCAGAACGGGGCTTGGATGGGTCATCTCTGAAGGCTCTGAAGATCTATAATCTACATTCAGTTGCCCACAGGGGAGAGCAGCTGGGCTGGTGGCCTCACCAGAGAGCCAGGCTCCTCACTCAGGCTCCAGAAATCATGCAGCTCAGCCCCTCTCACTCTTCCAACCAGAGGGGAAACAGGCCCTACAGGGTAAGTGACCTGTACAATGGCCCCAGTCCTATCCTGGGGCTGAATTTTAAAGCTAGCTGGGGCCTCCTGCCCTCTGCTGTGTCCTGATCTGCCCTCAAGGAGGTGCGGGTTGGGTGAGAGCGGGCAGGGAGAAGGATGCTCCTGCTGCAACTTCAAGTGGGGACCCCAGGCTCCCAGCCCTGAGCATTGGGTGTCCCCTTTAGGAGCAGATAGAAGTTAAAGCTGTAGGCTGGAGCTGGAGGGGTCAATCAGGCCCCTCCCTCCGCAATTGGGAGGGCCGGGGGTGGGAGGATCTGCCCAGGGTTTCCGCAGGACGAAGACCCTGGGACGCGTGGGGCTGCAGCTCGTGCACCTGGGTATGCACTGGTGGAGGGGGCGGGGGAGAGAGGATGGACAGGGCCTGGGGGAGCCAGGGGCTGCCTGATGAGGGGCCCCCCACCCCCAGCCCTGGCCTGCCCTGGCCCTCCTATCAGGCCTTCTATCCCCACCCCTGTCCCCTGATCCTAGGACTCCACCCACGGCCAAGACCTGGCCTACTCCCCGGTGACGGTGGCAGCAGCAGGGGCTTCTAGGGTGGCACCGGTGGCATTCCCGTCCTCTTGCAGCAGGAAGTTGTATTTGCCAAAGTCGTCGTCCCGCGGGCACAGCAGCATGTCCTTGCGGGCCTTGGCCAGCTTCTGCTTCAGCACCTCCCGCCGGTCCAGCCACTCGCTGAGCTCCTCCTGCCCGTGGGCGCAGCGGCACTTGTCCCCGTCCGGGCAGGCCTTGCCCTTCTGGAGCCTGTGGGCGGCAGGAGGCTCACTGCCCAAGCCCTGTGCGCCTTCCCGCACGGCTGCCGGAGTGGGGGCCCCACTCCACCTCCCCCAGGCCAAGCCTTTCCTGGTGCATTTTCAGTCCTGGTGAGAGTGGGCCCAGCCAGGCCTTCTCAAGGCTCTGACCCAGGACTGCAGAGCCGGGGTCCGCACCTCCAGTCCCATCCCCGCCCCGCCCGGCTCTCGCATCCAAGAGCAGCTGTTCCTGGACACACCACCCGTGTACTCTATCCCCAGGCCAAGCAGAGCCAGAGCCCACCACGGCCTCCACCTTCTCCGCGCACCGCGCCCAGCCCAGCCCTGCCCTGCCCTCCCCAAGGGCACCTGTCGCAGAGCCGGAACTCGCCCATGGGGAAGCGGTAGGCCCAGCCACTGGCGTCGCTGTCGGACGTGAAGACCTTCTCCTTGTGCTTCTCGGACTGGATGTGCTGCTGCCACTGCTTCTTGCTGTTACTGTTCTTGCCGCAGAGCCAGCAGTGGTAGCCCATCTGGGGACACGGCCACCGTGGGTGCCCGCTCCTCACACCCCTGCCGGGACCACTTCCCCCAGGGAGGCTGGGCCCCTCCCGACCGCCCTCGGGTCAGGCTCGGACCAGGGCCCCAGGCGCGTGGGGGCTGTTACCATGATGTCTGCGTAGTCCGTGGGCATCTGGATCTGCTTCTCCCCTTCCCGAGAAGTGATGGGCGTCCCTTCCCCCGGCTTCCCTGGGTTATGTCTCTTCAGCCACATGTCGTAGGTTTGCTGCATGTCCAGGACTGGTGGGCATTAGGGGACAGAGTGTCTGGTGAGAGGGGACTCTCCATCCACTCTGTCCCATGGCCCCTACAGGACCCCTGGGGCTGCCCGGTCAACCGGAGACCCAGAGCAGGCAGGGCCTGGGTGGCAAAGCAGGTTCAGCAGGTGCTCTTGGCTCTGCCGATGAGTGGGGGACCCCACCAGGCCCCTCCCTGCCCACTCACTCTTGTTCTCCTTCATGAATGTCCACATGTCCCTCTCCTCCGGGCTGTGTGCGAAGGAGCAGTTCCCCACATACTGGCACTTGCGGCCGTTCTGCGCGTGGATGCAGAGCTGTGGGGCGGGTGTGGGAGAGCCTGCTGAGACCCACTGACCTGAGTCACTGCCCCAGCCAGCAGGCAAGCCCTCCCGGGACACCATGGCCCCCATCCCCAAGGTCCCACTGTTCCCCCTGCACCCCAGCCCCAGCACTCACATCGTATTGCTGTGGAAAGTTACGAATGGATGGCAGTGGCCTCACCGACACCCATTTCCGCTTGGCCTTGGACATCACCAGAAGGACCCGCCGCTCCTTGGTCCAGCTGCAGAACACAGCAGGGGCAGTTTGGGGAGGGCTCAGGGCAGAGCAGGCTGTGTGATTTCTATGGAGAGCCCGGTGCCCTCACTTACGGTGCTCGGGTGGGCCCCCACCCTGCCCATGCCCCTGCCTGGCGCCTGGCTCACCAGTGCCGGGCCTTGGCGCTGCAGTACTTGAGGTCTTTGTCAGGCTCCACCACCTGTCCGTTCCTCCAGCACTGGCCACACACGAACTTCATCTGCAGGTCAAAGGTGCTAGGCCCATGGGTCCGCGGGGCACCCTGTTGGGGAGAGGGGCTGGTGAAGCCAAAGGCACCAGGCTGAGGCCCTGGGGTCTGTCACAGGTGACTTCTGGGAGCATGAGTGCCACGTAGAGCCTTGGGGTGGGCCGGTCTATTACCACTTACTGGTAGGAAGTGACCTCTTAACTCCTGGCCCCATGGCCTCTCAGTGCAGGAACCAGGCCTTGGACAGGCTCCTGACTCTTGATGGAATGCTCTCTGCCTTATCTGGATAGTCCCAGTGGGTCTGCTCCGTGGAGCTGCTGGAGTTTCCCCGGGCATGGAGTGCGACCTCACACCTCCCTGATTTTGCACATGCTGTTCCCTCTGCCTGGAATGTCCTTCTCCATTCTTTATCAGGCTTGTTCTAGAAACTTTCAAAACTCAGCTCGAGCACCACCTCCTTCAGGAAGCCTTCCCTGAAGCTCTCCTAAGTGGCAGCTGCCCCTCTTATAAGCTCCTCCTGTAGTACCTGAACTACCTCAGGTTGACCGACTCATCTAGTTGTGAGGGTCAGGCCTGGTGGGAAGCCATCTGCAGGGGGTGGGGACAGAGGAGCTGCCTCAGGTTGTGGGACAGACTTTTGGGTAGCCCTAGCCTCTCTAAGGCCCCACCACATTCGCTCCTTGTCCTCTGCCTCAGCCCTTCCTTTGTAGGCAGGAGGGCTGGCTCTTCTGCACCCCTGCCTGGGGCAAGGTCGGGGGTGAGAGGTGGAAAAAGTGCCCACCCAGCTTTGTTTCCTGCCACCTGCCTCCTCCTCACCCAGCTGTGCTGGCCAGCCCCATGCCTCCTGTTAGCTGGAGCCTCCCGTCCTCCCTGGAGCCTCAGGTGTGGGGTCACCCCCAGGCAGCCATCTCCTTCTCCCCAGGGAGCGCTGTGTCCCCGGCACTGCCTGGCCCAGGGCCTGCTCTGAGCAGGAAGGGCTCTGTCTTTGCTGGGTGCTGACTGGCCCCTGGCCTGGCACTGGGAGACTCGCGGCCTGGCTCGGTCCCCGGATAACACACATCCCAGCAACAGGGTAAAATCATGCCTTTGGAACTGGGACATAGTCTGTGTTGCAACAGGCAGGTTTATCTGCATCATTGTCGATTTCTAGATGTTCCCCTGGATTCTCACATTAGTATGAGAGGGCCCATTTCACAGGTGAGGTATGTAGGGTCTGGAGGCTTAGCCTCTGCTGTAGTGAGCAGCCATGCCAGGCCCCCGAGCTTCCTTTCTCACAGCTGCACAGTCTCCACAGCTTCTCGCCATAGCCCTGGGGGCTGGGGGGTCATTCCCCATTGACGGAGCAGAATCAGAGTCTCAGAGACGTTTCTAACCCACTCACAGGTGAGTGGCCCGAGGACCTGGTGTGAGGCAGGTGTTTGTGCTTCTCTGCAGGATGGCACAGCTACACCATGGCACCGGGCCCAAGCAGCACTACCCTGCCATCCTGTCCTTGGACTCACAGTGCCGCTGGCCCCACCCTCTGACAGCAGGCAAACAAGACGCCTCATGCCCGGGCCCCAGCCAGGCCCATGCAGAAGCCCTGTTCCAGAGCCAGGACCGAGAGTGGCACCTTAGGTGGGGAGGGTGGGACCCCTGGCAGCTAGGGAGGGCTGGAGTTGGTCACGGCACCACCGGGCAGCCAGGCCTGCATCGGTCCTGGGCCCCTGCAGCAGCCCGGGGCGGGATGGAGGGGGTCAGAGGGCTAGGGGGTGTGAAGGCTGTTCTCTCTTTGGAAGACAACACTGCAGGTCCAACCTGAGTCCCTCGCTGCTTCCCAGCCAGGCTCCTAGCCAGGAGCAAAAATAAACCACGTAGTGGGTGAGGACGAAGACTGAACAGAAGAGGGACAGAGGACAGGAGCAACCAGGAAGAGGAGAGAGAGAGAAAAAGGACCAGGAACGAGGCAGGGAGGGAGACAGAGGGAAGGCCCTGGGCCGGGCAGCCCTGTCAGCCAGGCCTGGGCCTGCCCCACCACCAGCCTGCCTGCTCCCAGGTTCCCTGCCACACCCAGGCGGCCTCAAGAGGGGCCAGGGGCCCAGCTTTCTCCCAAGGTGGCCCGTGGGTGGGCCTGGCACTGTGGCAGAGTCATCCCTCAGGTGTGGATGGCACGAGGCCCTGAGGCCACCCCTCTATCCCCAGGTCACCTGAAGTTACAGTGACCCCTGCCCCCTGGGGCTGTTAGGATGGGAGGGGGCCCCCCGCCTGCACAGAGCAGGGGCCCCCTGCGCAGAGCAAGGGCCTGGTAAGTGGCAGCTCAGTCAGCTGCCGTGAGTGAGCCTCACACCCACCCAGGGTGAGGGGGAAGGTGCAGGGTGGGGAGGGAGCAGAGTGAGCTCTAGAGGAAGTGCCTGAGAACCCGAGATCTACTCCGCTCTATGTGCCTGGGCAAGTCTTGAGCATGCTCTGAGCCTGTCTCCCCGCCTGCTAGCGCCCCAGGGCCCGAGCTCATGTCCTCGGGACCAGGGCAAGGAGCAAGAGGAACGGGGGCTGATACCAGCAGTGGGTGACAAGGTTGAGGACTACCAGGACACTCATGTGGTCTCCAAGACCTCCCCACAAGACATTCACTAATTACAAGGGAGGAAAATATAATTTCACAGTAGAGAAAGCTTTACAGTGGAGGAACCTTTGATCAAGGTACCAAGTCATTGCTGATGAAGGGACAGATAGAGATGTGCCTCCCGACGCGTGAACCAAGGACAAGACGTCACCTCTGTGGTTTGAGGACCCGTCAGACAATCCCAAGTGGACGGGCCTTTTACAGAACAAGGGGCTCTTCAAAAATGTCAAAGTCATGAAAGACAAAGAAAGACTGAGGAGCTGCTCAAGATGGAAAGAGATTAAAGACACAATCAATGAGAGCAGTGCACTGCCAGGATTTGGGGAGGATTAGTGAAACCTGAATGATAGTACACCATACTCTGGACAATGACACCAATGTGAATGTTGTGATGCTAACAACTGCACCGTGGTTATTATGTAAGACAGTGTCTTTATTTGTAGGAAATACATACTGAAGTATTTAGGGGTAACGGGACATCACGTCTACAACTTACTCTCTAATGGTTCAAAAAGTCTAAATTTCTGTAAATAAATGTGTATGTATATATGTACACACACACACACAGGACAGAGTGTGGGAAGCAGTAAAATGTTAGCATCTGGGGAATCCAGAGAAGGGTATACACCCTTTGTCCTAGTCTCACAATTTTCTGGTAAATAAATTATATCCAAGTAAACGGATGGGGGTTGGCCTTGGTAGGGGCTGATTCCACCCCCAGTGCCAACCTGGGCTCTTACCAAGCTGCTGCTGGCCTTCCCTGCGTGGGCCTCCATCTGCTGCCAGTATTTCTTGGATTCCTGGACGATGTCTTCATGGGTCATGCCTGGGGATGGGGAAGCAGACACAGGCATCCCTGGAGCTTGGTGAGGAGAAGGGCAGGGGATCTGCAAGGTGCTGGTGCCGCCCCAGGCCCAGGCGGAGGGGCACCACTCCCCATCAGGCCACGGAAAGAGTGGGGAGCAGGGAAACAAACCATTCATCCTCTCTGAGCCCATGGGGGCATCTGCAGTTGGGAACGGAGGCCTGCTCCAGGCCCTCACAGGGACAGAGAGGATGAAATGCAGCCAGGAGTGGGGAATGGAGGAGCAAGATGCTGGCTCTGCAGCCTGGCAGGGGGACTCCCTGCACTCCTGCCAGTGTCCCCGTCTCTCAGACTAGCTGCTCAGCACCATTCCTTGGCCCCCATCTCCTTTAGTGGGTCCTCACGCCCTCTGGTTCTTAGGGCTCTGTGCCTGGCCCAGCCTGGCTCACCAGCTCACTGAGGGGCCAGGGCTCTTCACTGCCAGCTGTCAAAGGGCAAACACCTGAGCCTGGTGGCCCAGACCCCCCCCAATCTGACTATTGACACTAAGCCCACCTCTGAGGTACAGCTTATAGCCTCTTCCATGAGGCCTGCCCCCTCCCAACCCCCTCTGGCTTTCTGGTCCCTTTCCCAGAACTGATTTCATTTTCGACCTGGTCCCACGGATGGCACTCCGCCATGGCCACTCGCCATCAGGGGCTTACTGTGCTTTCTTGCTTGCTTCTCAAATATACATCCCAGCCCAGACTTCGCCCATAAACTTCCACACCCCCACATCTGGCTGCCTGCTCCACATCTCCACTTGCAATCCAACAGGAAGCTCAAACACCCCACATGCCACATGGAACCCTGATGTGAGACCCCCGAACCTGCTCCTCCTGCAGCACCCCCTTCTCAGACATGGCAACCCCACTGGAGGCGACTTAGGTCGTTCTTCACCTCCTACTTCACATCTGGTCCATCAACAACTCTTGTTGGCTCCACCATCAAAACACCCAACTTCTGATCACCCTTACCACCTCCACCACTGCCACCCTGGCCTGAGTCCACCCTCCCGGGTCTCCCTCCATCTGCCCTTGGCCCCTCTGTTCTCCATCCAGCAGCCAGAGTGACTTCTTAAAAACATTGATCAGGTCATACAACTCCATCTGCTTACACCCCCTAAATCCTGCACATCCTATTTAGAACAATCTCAACCATTTCTAGTAACAATCTAGAGACTTTTACATGCTCGGGTCCCTGCTGACCTCTCAGGCCTCATCTGACCCCAGAGCCGCCCCTCCCCCAACTCAGCCCTGAGCTGCTCTGGCCTCACAGATGGCCCTTCTGTACTAAGATGGCTCCTGCCTCAGGGCCTGCAGCCTTGCTGTTCCCTCTGCCTGCAACGCTCTCCCTGCCCTTCCTTGCTTAAATGCCACCTCCTCGGAGAGGCCTTCCCAGACCATTTTATCCAAGACGCCCCCTCCCCAAGTCCCTATCCATCCTATTGCTCTGCTTTACTCTCCTCATGACACTGAGGCACATCGGAAATTGTGTCACCCTATGTTGTCAACTCTAAGAAGACAATGATTGTTAGACGTACCATTATTTTATGTTACACACGCACACACACATGCTGCTAAATAAATCATCACACACAGCGGGGGACAGTGTGCCTCCGGGAGCAGATGGAATACAGGATCCACTACCTACCTGTTGGACTGTCTGCCTTGCCCTCACGTACAGACCCCAGTGCTCTGGGAGCTGGGACCTCGTTCTCGCTCAAGCTCCTGACAAAGCATGTGCTCAACGAATCCCCCTCAGATGAGCAAGTGAGTGAGCGAGTGATCAGCTTTCAACCTCCTGGGCTCTGAGGCAGAGATCATGGCCACCACCTCACAGGGGAGCAGTGGAGGCTCGGAGGGCAGTGCTGAGACCAGACCACCCTGAGAGCTGGCGGAACAGGGCCCAGCTCTGCCTCCCCGCCTTCTCCGCGCGCGGTCCCCCGGCACTGCCTGGACAGGGACACAACCAGGATCTTTAGAGCCTGGAAGCTCCCAGAGAGCAGAGCCATTGCGTCCTCTGTGGCTGCTCTGCAGTCGCCCCCCAGTAACTGCCCTCCTCTGAACTGCAGAAGCCCCCCGCACCGCCGGCCATGGCGGCCCTCTGCCCCTCACCTGAGTACTGCTGTAGCAGCCAGACCTTGAGCTCGATGAAGCTGTGGGCGAAGTGGCAGCTGTCCTCCCGCAGGCAGCCGTAGCGCACCTCGTGGCGGCACACGTCGAACTGGAAGTGCTCCTGGAACTGGCGGACCTTGGAGTACTTGAGGGAGGTGGAGCGGACGATGTGCACCAGGCACCTGGCGGGGCAGGGCAGGGGATGACGATGATGCAGTCTGCAGCCCCTACCCCCCATTCCTAGTAGGGCTCCTCCTTGGGTGCCTCTTGCCCTGTTAACCATCTCCAGAACACAGCAGCACAGGAGGGAAGAGGTGGGGGTCCTGCACTCAGATAGTTCTGGTGTGAGTCTCAGCCGTATGCCACTGCCCTGGCCTCAGTTGGAGGACAGCTCAAAGATGGAGCTGCCCATAGGAGGAGGGCACCAGATTCCACCAGCTATGAGGCTGCAAGGAGGGGTGTCTCCCTCAGGTTCCCCAGCTCAATGGCCCAGAGCTGGTCCTGCACCCAGAGGAGTAATAATCGAGCACCTCCTCTGGGCTGGGAGCCTTAATTACCTTCACAGAAACCCTAGGAGATTGTGATCATCGTCGTCAGCTTTACAGATGAGGAAGCCAAAGGTCACAGCACCAGAGGACATAAAACAGGCCGTTGTCCAGGCTGGGATTTAGACCCAGGCCGGGATTTAGACCCAGGCCTGTCTGACGCCAGGAACTGGGCTCCATCATCCATGGAAGAGCACAGCCAAGGGGAGTCAGAAGGAGCAAAGGCGGGTGCCAGGCCCCACTCAGCCCCTCCCACTGACTGTCAGTCGCCCGTGTCACGTCAGTGGAGGCACTGGAAGGGAGTCAGGGATGTGGCCCCACCTGTCTGCTAAGTAAGCTGCTTCCAAGCCTCAGCTTTCTCATCTGTACATCAGAGATACTAACTCCTCCCTCACAGGACTGCAGAAATCATTACAGCACCCAAGAGGATGCGTGGAATATAGTAGATACTCGATAAATGTAGTTCTGTCCTTTCCAGGTGGATGCTGGATATGAGTCCCAAATCCTGCCTCTGGCCTCAGCTGCTCCCCAGGCATCTGAGCTGGGGGGCCCCTGGGGGACTCTCTACCTGCTACCACCCTGGGCCTGGCCCAGGTATGGGTCCCACTCACTTGTTGTTGTAGAAGCTGTGCTTGGCAGCCAGGTTGGAGCAGACAGACGGAGAGTCCTTGGTGCCTTTGCTGATGATCCGAGGTTTACTGTCAAAGCAGATCTGCCCGGGGAGAGAGTGGGCTGGGACCCAGCATGGCCACCCAGGAGGGACAGACTGGGTCCTTGCAAGCCCTGCCCTGAGTCAGGGGAGTGAGGAAGGGAATCCCAGGGTCTGTGGCCTTCCCTCTCTGATCCCATCACTCCAAATGCCTGGGCAGGGGGTTACTCCATATCTCTTAGCCTCAGTTTCCTCACCTGTAGCCTGGGGAAAATCACACCTGCTCTGTCCCCCAGGTTCACTGTGAAGCTAGAAAAGGATGCAACAGAACTGCTTTGTAAAGTACATGCAGCCATCTGGCTGTGAGCCGTGACTCCCTGAAGGGAGTGGGCAGCCCACCTGCTCTAAGAGTCGGTGGGAAGGGCTGGCTGTGTGGTGGATCAAGGTTGGCCCAGCGGCACCGAACCCTGCCAACAACCTGGACCCCCGGCTCTCACTTCATGGAGACAGACCTGATGCTGTCCCTGTCCCTGTCACACTAGGGCTGGGTGGGTGGGGAGGCAGGAGGCCAGCACGGTCTTCTGTGACAGCTCCCGGGAGGAAACGAATAGCTTGGCGGATCTGCTGGGCTCAGAGCTGAGCCTCAGACGGTCCAAGATGCACAAATGGGGAGGGCACTCCAGGGAGAGGACTCAGGCTGGACACGGGCAGGAAACGGGGCAGGAAGGCACAGCGGGCATTGAAGCCAGCTCAGCTGGATGAGGAGGCGTGGGGAGGATGGGGAGGACCTAGAGCACCTGAGTCTATGACGGCCTCAAGGAAAGAGCAGGTGTGGTTATTTCTCTCTCTGGCCCCAGTTTCTACCTCTGCAAAACGAGGGGGCTGGGTAGGATCTGGGCTCTAGTGTGATAGGATCCTATGGGCCTAACTGACAGTCCAAGGACCTACTGATTCTGAGGTCAGGCCCCCAGAACCCGTGGGCTCCAGGGCTGCCAGTCCACGGTGGAGCGCGCCGGGGGCCCCTCCCTACTGTCTGCGCAGCGAGCGTGGAGGGGCCAGTGGGCGGGCGGGCGGGCGGCAGGTACCTCACAGAGGAAAGTGAAGATGCCCTGGTGCTCCTTGAGGAGCTTGGCGATGGTGAGGCTGCCGCGCTTGACGCCCCCCAGTGGGTCGAAGAGCAGATCGCGGTTGAGGGTGCCTTTCCGCTCCTCCGTCCACACGTCGATCTCCTCCTGATGGTAGGCGAAGGTGCAGTTATCCCCGTACTTACAGTCCTGCTTGTTAATCATGTCTGCAAAGAGGCAACAGGACACACGTTCCGCCAGGCAGGACGGCAGCCGGCAGCGCCCTGATGACCACCATTGTGGCCGGTGACTACCTGGTGGGGCCCAGGCTCAGCGGAGTGTGTGGTGGGGCTGGCCGACACGAGGACTTGAACGGGGGATGGTGGCAGAGCTCAGGGAAAGCCCTTCCCAGGCCAGGCCCCTCCTTTGCTCTACACCTAGGTGTGGGGGGTTCCTGCATCTTCATGTGCAAAACACGGCGGCCACCCCGGCCCCAGCACCCCACAGGCTGCCGTGTGTGGGTCAGGCGAGAGGACGGGCATGGAAAGGGCTCTGTGGAGCCTCTACATAAACACCAGGGGTGTGAAACTGCCACTGGTGGCGGAAGGCATGCGCCTTGGAGTCTGGCAGACTTGGGCTGGGAATCTTTGTTACTCCTGAGTCTCAGCTGTCTGTCCATGAAGGGAGGACATGGGCTGTCGTGGGGATGAAGGGAAATAACAGATAAAACTCCAGGGGGCCAGGGAGTTGGGAGGGCAGCAGGCTCACTGCCCAGAGACTGGTCATTTCCTGAGGGTGGGAACTGTTCCTCTTTCTTTCTCTCCCTGCCTCACAGTCTTCCTAAGTTGGCCCCATCCCATCCCGCCACCAGGCCTGCAGGCACACGGCTGGGTGACCCCATAGACAGCTCTGCGTTGTAACTAGCTCTGCACCCAGGGGGAAGCCCTGCAGGGAAGGGCTTCACAAGATCCAGGGGCTGCTCAAAGGAGGAACAGAGGATGACCAAGTTCCTCGGGCACAGCGTGTGCAAGGAGTCAGCCAGGGTTCAGTGTATTAGGGGAATGGCTGGGGCAGATGGGGGACGCGTAGGCCTCGCAGAATTGGGACTTCATCCACACCGGCCAGGGCATGGCTGGCGGAGGCCTTCGTGCTCAGAAATGACAAATCTTTAAGATCCAGCTGGGAAGACAACGAGCTGATCCAGAAAGCCAGGAGGAGCTCCTGTCACGGGCTGGTTGTGGGATAAAGCTGGAGCCTGGGGCGGGCTCCCAGAGCCTGTTTCCTCACCCAGAGTTGTTGTGAGGATGTGTGATGACAAAAGGGGATGCTATAAAGCACTTCAAACATCAAGACTGTTCACGTCTTGCCATGTAGACTGCACTGAGACGCTTGATTGGGGAACAGAAGAGAGCAAATGAGGTACTTGACAGACGTCCATGTTAACCAAACTGATGTGAGCCCAGAAGTGAGGACAACAACACAACATACTCACTTTTAAATGCTAATATTCATCAAGCCCTGACTACGTGCCAGTCCCCAGCACTTCACACGGACTCTCCACCTCCTTCCAACAGCCCTTTGGGACCCTGCAGCGCAACAGAAACTAGCTGTGCGTGAACTGTCTGACCCTGCCACCTGGGGGTGCAGGCCCCGCCGGGCTCCAGCTCCAGAGGAACACTGGATGCTCCCGCCTGTCCGGGGGGCTGGTCAGGGCAGGCGCTGCTCGTTCTGATGTTCGGTCCATCCTCCATGGACCACCGTCGCTGCCTGTGACGAGGAGCAGTGGTAGCTGGGCGTGAGGAGCCAGGCCCACCCACCTTTGCACAGGTAGTAGGAGCCCACGAAGCTGGTCTTGGTGGGCCGCGGCCGGATCCGCTTCCAGGTCTGGTCCTCGGAGCTCCGGAGGCGGCCGAGCAGGATGTCCCGCTTGCACTTGTGCTCCAGGCCCTCGCGGTAGGTGTAGTCACCCGCCCTGGGGCCTGCCGGGCAGGGAGGACAGGGGCTGTGGTTCTGGAAGCGGAACTGAAGGGGACGGCTGATGCCCAAGCAGTGGGAATTAGCCCTCAGACCTGAAAAACCCACCTCCTTCCCCTGGGCCTCCCGCCAGCTCCTGCCACAGGCTCCCTGGAGATGGGGGCCTTAGGCTGAGGAGACTCCCTCCAGGGAGCCCCTTCCAGCACCCACCCACTTCCTACCACCACCCTGATTCTCCAGGGAGCCTGACCACCTCAGTGTTTCCCTAGAACAAATTATGAAGAGAGTGCCTGGTAGAGACCAGGCCCCTCCCTTCTCCTGCCCTGGAAAGATTCCTCCTCTGCCAGAGTCCTCCTCTCCCTCCTTTTCCTCTTCCCTGGTCCTCTCAAATCTTCTGACCAAGGGCTTCCTCTCCCAACAATGGGGTAGGGGGTCTCCTCAAAACGACCAAGAGGAAATGGCCTTGTGGGGACCCCATGTGATCTGGCTGGGCCAGCACTGGGTGTGCACCAGCTCGTGGGGCGTCAGTCTGCTCCCCCAGCGCAGGGGCAGCGAGCAGTGGGTGTGCGGACCGGGGAGGCAGGCCGAGGTCCATGCAAGGAAGAATTCTCATGGGCACAGCCAACCAGCAAGACAGCGTTTTGCTCCCCATCCCCGCAGGGCCACAGGCTTTGGTAGGATGACTGCTGAGGAGACGGGGGGAAAGTCCTGCAGTAGGTGGATGGCAGCAACTAGACGACTTCTGAGGTCCTGTCAATTCCAACACCTCTGAGATGGAGAATTCTAGACCGGTAAGATTTTTAACCCTGAGATACCAAGAGATTATTAATTCTAAAATGTTAGATTTTAGATTAAATGTGGGATTCTGGCAAATAAAACGCCATGAGTCTTAGCGTCTAGAATTCTGAAATTCAAGGTGTGCTTAAATTGTCTACCAACATTGGGCCTCTATTCTGAATTGCTTCTAAAACCTTGGGTTTAGGGGCCAGGAGCCTAGGAACTATACTTCCTAGACTCCTTCACCACCTGGGTTCTAGGCAAGGCTTCACGTCACCCAGTGAGAGGTGGACAGTTAGTGGAGTGTGGGGAGGGGAGGGGGCTGCATTTCTTTTGGCAGATGCCAGCTGGACTCTGGTTCCACAGCCAGGCACCAGCCTCTGGGCTGTGGGGCGGCTGTGACACTGGCCAGTAATTCGGGCAGCCCCTAGAGCTCCGTGTGAGAGCAGCACAGCCTGACTTCTGGTCCTCAGCTTGTGGAGAAGTAGCCTAAAGGCCCAGTGAGACTCCTGGCTTCCACGCCTCCTGACTTTCCAGCAGTTTTGAAAGTCCCCGACTCCCACGTTACACCCCTGTCTGCCGGAAATAGCCGGAGGGGCTTCTGTCTTTCCACACTCATCTCTGACTGGTCCACTAGGATTCTGTCATTCTGGAATTTTATGCTCCTGCGATTCTGGGCATTTCTGGGCAGAGGGTGGATGAAGGAGGGACATTACCTGTTTTGGGGTAGCAGAGCTGGCACGCCTGCTTGAACTCGTGGGTGGCAGCCAAGGGGTTCTTGATGAGCAAGGCGGTGTTAGGCATGGAAGGCTCTGGCTGTGACAGGAGGAGGCTGGCCATTTGGGGGCTGGACCACTGGGGCCAGCCTGGGCACCAGAGGTGCGGGCACTGTGACACCCCCTAATCCCACCCAAGAGCAGAACTGCAGCCCAGGACCCTCCCTCTTCCTCTACCCTCCCAGCCAGGGAGCTCCTTCTAACATGATCCAAGAATCCAGCAGGACTAGACTAGCGTAATAAGGGTGCATGGATGACAGTGACCTTGGCCCAGGACCTTTCCTTGAGTGAAAGCCCAACGTGGAAGCAGAGGAACAGCAGTGGCCCTGCACAGGCTCATCTGCCCGTCCTCTCTCCCAAGCCCCCAAGGCAAAACTCGGAGAGGTTGGGTGACGTCCCCAGGGCCACACAGCTGTGTCTAGGCTGAGGCCAGAGTGCAGGCCATCTAAGTCCTGGTCAACTGCTGTCCTGAACTCAACCCTGGCCAAGTCCCAAGAGCAGAGATGTTACAGACCCTGGGGAAGTTACTTAACCTCTCTGAGCCCCGATGTCCTCTTTGGACAGACAAGGGTGGCAGTGCCCTCTGCTCGCCCTCCCAGCACACGGCTGGACTAGGAAGGGTTTGGAAGGAAGAGCCCACCTCTGGCCCATCTGTTCTGAGGGTGCCCCTCCTTGGCCTCCTGGGGGATGCAGCACCTATCCCATGCTGAGGGCTCACCCCTCTCGCTGGAGCCCACAGCCACTTTCCCCCACACCCCAGAAAGCACGAGGTACCTGGTCACCAATCCTCGCCGCGTCACTCACCGAGGGGGCTGGCTTCTGAGTGCCACTCGGGGGATGGTGGTCCTGGGAGTTGGTTTCCTCTGGGTCAGAAGACACAGAGGTCACCCACCTGCTCTGAAGGGCATGAGGGGCCCCCCGAGGACTTTCTCTTAAAGTATTTCTAACTTGGGGAAGCCATCCAGGGCACACATCCTCTACTATTCAGGCCACTGCCCAGGGACATAGAAGCATCCTAGCCTGAGCATGTCCACCCTGTACTTACACCTTCCTCGGCCCGGTGGTCCTTAGGAGAAAGTTCGAGCTTCTCAGCTAGGCTCATGGGCCCTCTGAGACCAGCCTCAGGCCTTCAAGGCTCCCAACCTGCCCTCCCCTCTGCTTGTCTGCCAGTCCCTGCGTCACCAGGCCTGTGTGGCACTGTGGCCTCTGCCAGCAGATGACCTCCTCCTTCGAGACCCTGAGACAGCTCCGCCATCACCGCTCCAGGATGTCTCTGTGTAGCCCATCTGTGCCCCTGCAGCTCTGTGAGCTCTCCTTGGCAGTGAATGCCCTGGCCTAAGTCCAACGGTTAGAAAGCCAGTCCCACAAGGGCCCAGCAGGTGTGTTTCTTCTCCAGGGCCCTAGCTCAGAGTGGTGCTGAAGGAGCCCACGGCCTCGCACCCTTCCCCCAGCCTCAGGATCATCCCCGTGGGGTCCCACCAGTCTGGCGACCCCAGGGCCCCAGGAAGCTGGGCGGAGAACACCAGAATGCAAGTCTGGAGTCCTAAACTATCTCAGCTCTGCTGTTTGACCCCTTAGGCCTCAGTCCCACACTGTTCAGAGCGCTGCAGGAGACACAAACTCAGAAGACGTGGCCCTAGACCATGAGGCAAAACAAAACTGTAATTCCAACTCCACTCTCCAGAAACTGGAAAGGAGCGTGCCCACCCAGGACTCACCCATGAAGGAGCTGGACTTGTCCAGGGAGCCACGGGTCGACCCGAAGCTGTCAAGGGCATCCAGCCGGGTCTCTGAGTATGGAAGCAGGTCCAGGGAGTCCAGAGCCGAGCCTGGGGGGTCGAGGGCATCCAGCACAGAGGCAGCCAGCTTCTTGGAGGGGTCCATGACGAGGCCGAAGGAGGCAGGGGGCAATGGGCTGGAGACGGGGATGGAGCCGCCCACCACAGGTGGCAGCAGCGGGGTCCCGCCAGGGAACACAGGTATCAGCTGGGGCAACTCACTGGGCACACCACTGCCAGGCAGGCCACCCTGCATCAGAGACTGCGAGGTGGGAACAGAGGGAGGGGTCGGAGGATAACTGGACCGCTCAGGCCTGGGCAGAACCAGACACTGCAGGCCCGAAGCTAGCTGACCCCTCTGTGCCTGGGCCCCAACCTGTCCCACCGGGTGAAGGGGTGGAACCAGGGATCTTCCATCCCTTCTGGATGCACGTTCTGCTCCGTCTTGTTTCTACCCAGAGCAAGTCCCTTTCCCTCCTGAGGCCTCCGTTTCCCCAGTTGTGACAGGGAGATAGGGCCTTCCTTTCACCCCACGTGGGACATGAGGATGAGTGTGATGGGGTCCCAGGTGGGAGAAGGGCTCAGAGGAACAGGAGGGCGCAGCATGGCTCACCAGCGAGTCCAGGAGGGTGTCCAGCTCTGGACCAAAGACGTCCCCATCGGAGAAGTCATCCAGGCTGTCAGTGCCGGGGAGGGCCCTGCTGCTGCTGTCCAGGGGGGCCAGCAGATCCAGAACGTGAGGGAAGAGGGGCATCGTAGGGGTAGAGGGGAGGGGAGCCGGGGAGCCTCGCAGGTCCACGTAGCAATCTGTGGATGGGGTGGGGCTCAGTAGCTGTAGGGGTCCTGCTTGGCAGGAGTGGGGTTGGTGTCCCAGGGCCCTGGGGTCCTCATCCAACACCATCCCTCCTTTCCCCACTTCCCACCAGGAGCCCTGCTGGCTTGCCCCATCGGGGGAGGCTCAGCTAGTGAAGAAGGGATGCCATGGAGTGGGAGGGGCTCCTCCAGTGTCTCCCTGATGGGCCTGGTCAGGGCCTGAATGTCCTACCTCTGGAGGAAGCAATGCCCTCTCTCTGACACTTTTAAAATGTGACCCCTCCAGGAGGGGAGGGTGTAGCTCAAGTGGTAGAGCACATGCTTAGCACACCCAAGGTCTTGGGTTCAATCCCCAGTTCTCCTCCAAAAATAAATAAATAAATAAGCAAACCTAACTACCTCCCCCTCAAAAACTAAAAAATAAATAAATAAAATGGAATGTGACCCTTCCTGGAAGTCAGTGAGGAAAAAGGAGAGGTGGACTTTGAAAAAGGTGGGACTCCTAGTTGGAGGATAGGGTCCCCCCCACCTCCCAGGCTGGAGAGATGCTCTCCCCTCTCCGAGGTAGGGTGGGGTCTGTTTTCCTGAACTCACTATCTTCTTTCATATTCAGGTAGTCCCGGGGCAGGGAGCCCTCAGGAGTCCCTGTCTACAGGGCTGGGAGGGGAGGGACTTGACTCTTCTGACACCTACCCCGGTACAGGGTCTCCACCCCACCCCAGTGCACCAGGCATACTACCTGTTTCGATGTCATCTATGGACCCCAATCCATTGGAAGTTCCCTGTGGAGAGGAAGGACAGGGCGGACCGGGAAGACTCAGAGTCGTGGGGCCCAGCACTCGAGGCCCCTCCCCAAGCGACTGATGCTGATGCTACCGAAGGGGGCAGGGGGCAGGGGGAGTTAGGCCAGCCTCATGTCAGCCCCCGAGGGAGTGCCCTCAGGGGAAGGGACACGACCTCTGGGTCCGGCTTCCTCACCCATCACAGGACAGGGCCCATACCTTGGGAAGGTACCCAGCCCTCTACACACATGCCAGGCCTGGATAGTCTGCAGCTCAAAGACAAAAGTGCCACTCCTGAATCACCAATGTCCCTCCCTCATTACAGCCCCAGGCTAAATCAGCCCAGGTGGGGTCCCAGTGCCACCCTTGGACCTTCTGAGCTTGCTCTGTGGCCTTGCCAAGTTCCCCGTCCTCTCTGGGCCCGTTTCCTTACTTGTAAGGTAAGGATGATACAGTCACCCACTTCCTCGGACTGTTAAAAGGATGAAATCACTTGAAATTTGTACAGAGCTTAGAACAGGGCCTGACACAGAGGAAGTACTTTATGTGTTTGTTAAATGTGCAACATCAGATTTTAATCTAAGCCATCAGGAGGTTGGCTGCGGGGAACGGGTGTCCTCATTCATCAGCCTCCACGTTCCGTCCGAGTGGACTTGCCTGGCTTGTGTCCAGCTCTGGGCTGTGGTGGGTATTTCCCCACCTGCCTCTAGGCCTTTGCTCAAGCCTTCACTCTCCCCTGGCCTTGGGAGCTGTTCCCTCCTCTCCACCTGCCTGAATCCTGCCACTCCAGCTCTACGAAGTCCAAGGAGAGCATGAGGCCAAGGCTGCCTCAGGCTCTGTCTTCCTAGAACTCACAGCCCTCCTTGCGTCTTGCTCCCACTGTTGCCAAGTGGCAGCTGTGGCTCAGACGCCACACCCAGAAGGCCGTGCCTGTCTCCCAGGTCGTAAGAAGCTCCTCATGGGCACAGCTTGTGCAGTCTCCACTCCCAGGCACGCATGTGGATTGCTTGGTACTTCCACACGGAGAACCCTGCAGGGATCCCAGCAGCCAGGCCCACACGCAGTGTCTGTATATAACTTAAAGACGATCAGGGGATCTGGCTGGGACACTTCCCCTGTCCTCCTGTCCCCTGTGTGTCCTTAGGCCACTATGTGCGTGTGGGAGGGGATATGTGGGTGTGGGAATGTGTGCTGGATGTGGGTGTGTCTGCATGCATGCACATGTGTGTACACACACAGCACCACGCTAGTGCACTGAGGCAGGGTCTGACCTGTCCTCTCCACCGTGGAGTCTACTCTGCGTGGGCTTCTCACAGACCCTCATCCTTGTGACCAGCCCTGGCCTCTGTGCAGGTAGTGGGGGCCCCAGCAAGGCTGCAGGGATGGGTGACTGGTTTGGCAGGGGCTGAGGTGGTCCCCTGGCTGCAGATTCAGTAGACACCAAGGGTTGGCCTTTGTGGAGCTGGGCATTCCACCCACATCTGCTGTGGCCCTTTGGCCATAGTCATTTAGTCACTCAACAAATATCTTCAGCGCACCTGCTGTGTGTGTCCCAGGGGAGCTCACGGTGGAGCCAAGGGGATGGGTGCACACATGTCTGGTGGGGGAGGAAAAGATGGTGAGGATGGACAGGGAGGCTGGAATCAGACTGTGGAGTGGACTGTGAGCTTTTTGAGGGTAGGGGCCATGTATGTCTTGTTCAGCACATACCCAGACCCCAACTCAGTGCCTGGCACACACTGGATGAACTCAGACAAGTCACCTAATTCCTCTGTGACTCAGTTTCTCCTTCGTAATAGTGGGTAAATAGTATACCTCCCTCCAGGTGTTGTGAAATTATTTGCAACTGTGCATTCATTCACTCACTGCTATGGTCTGAATGCTTGTCCCTCCAAAATTCATATGTTGAAATCCTAACCCTCAAGATTATGGTCCTAGGGGAAGGTGGCCTTTGGGAGGCGATTAGGTCATAAGGGTGGAGCCCTCATGCCCTTGAGAGCCTGGTCCAGGCCCTGGTGATCTCACTCTGTGAGATTACAACTCGAGGACCACCGTGACCTAGGAGGGGGGTCCTCCCCAGACACCGAATCTGCTAGCACCTGGATCTTGGACTTCCCAGTTTCCAGAACTGTAATAAAGTTATTTTCTTTATAAATCACCCAGTACATGGCATTTTATCACAGTAGCCTGAACAGACTAAGACATTCACTTAATTTTTTTTTTTTAAGGACCTGGTAGGTGCCAGGCCTAATAATTCTGGGTTATGAACCATCATGAGTGCTATACATGCAGATCCACACTTGCCTCCCTTGCAGCCTGGTAACCCTCCAAGGGCAAGGACACAAGTATCTCAGCCCTGAGAGTTTGTTGAGTGAATGAATGAAAGTACTGGAATGCTCTGGAGGGAGGGAGGCAGGCCTGCTGCTGCCTCGCTATGTGATATCAGCCAAGTCCCCTCCTCACTCGTGGGCCTCAGTCGGCCCTTGTACAAGGAAGCAGCAGGACACCAGCCCTCCTCAGCGCTTGTACAGCCTGTTCCTCCCCTTCCAGAAAGCCTCAAAGTCCACCTGAGCAGTTCCTGCGTGGTGAGCGGTGGGGGGGCCTGATGTGTGTGCTGGGGGGACAGGGCCTGCTGGCCTGGTCCCAACTGCTTCTCCTTCTTCTTCACTCCTTCCTTACTCCCACTCCTCCTGCTGCCATCATTTCCTTTCTCAGGGGTCTGTGAGTGGGGTTACCCCTGACAGTTCCCCTGCAGCAACCACTCCCGCCACCGGCAGCCACAGCCCATCTCCACTCTTCGCCCCTGCGGTCACAAGAGGCCCCTCTGGGAGGTGGAGGTGCTGTGGGTCCCAGAGCTGCCCTTGAGAGCCTGGTCCAGGCCCAAGCTGTCAGTCATCCCTCTTCCCAGGGCAGGTGCTGGCCTACAGCAGTGGGGACAGGGATAAATTGAGCCCGATCCTTCAGTGTGATGCCTCTGGTCCTGCTGCTTTAGGTCATTTACCTCCCAGAGAATGAATCCCAAGCTCTCATGACGGGTGAACCAAGACAGGTTGGTCCTGGGGTGGCGGGGGCACCTGGGGGGCTTGGGAGGGAGGCTCGGGGTCCTGGCCCCCATCCTACCTGATCTGCCACACCAGCCGCGGTGCCGTTACTGAGCAGAGAGAAGGTTTCCAATTCCTGCCAGAGATTGGAGAGAGGTGGGAAGAGATGAGGATTCTGCAAAGATGCTCAGGGTCCCATCAGCCAGGGCACCAGAGGAGCCCCAGCCAGGCGGGTGGGGTCTGTGGTGCCCTCCAAGTCACCCTGCGCCCAGACCCAAGGGGGGTCACCTGCCCCACCTCTCTGGGTCAGGTTCAGGGATTTTCTTCTTATAGCCATGACCAGGGCAGATGACCTGCACAGAGACACTCCTACTGTGTGCCAGCGCTGTGCCAGGCACCGCCCCAGACATCTCATTTTCATCCTCCATAAACCCTTGAGGCATGCACCATTATCCCCACATCCCAGATGCGGGAAAGAAAGTGGAGAGAGAAGAACTAACTTGCTCAAGGTCACAGCGGAAACCCGAGAGACATACCCTTTCCTTTGTGCAGCTTCCTGGCCCACAGCAGGAGCCAAATGAAGATACATGGATCTGAACAGATACCTGCGTTTCAAATAAGCGCCCCACAGGGGTTATTTGAGAACAGAAGGCTGGAGGACGCCAGTGTCACCTGAGGCCGTCTCCAGGGTGTTGAAGTCGGCCAGGCCGGGGCGGGGAGGGTGGGTTTTAACAGCTGGCATCTAAGGTAAGCTGGAAGCTCTGGCTGTTCTTTCCTTTTCCAAAAGGTTCTGGAAATCATTCCAGGGCTTTCAGCCAACAGACGGGGAAGATCACCTGCCGTCACCCTCTTTCCTGGCCTGGCCCCAGCCACCCCACACACTTCTCCTGAAGGCGCCTGGTCCCCCTCTTCAGGTCTCCCTGTCTCCACCCCTGCCCAGGCCCCAGCGCCCAGAGCCCCATTACCTGAGGCCTCTTATATGCCTTCCGAACCCGCAGCCCAAGCTTCTGAGCCAGCTCCTGACCAAGCTGAGTTACACTTTCATCCTGGGAAAGCAAGACACAGGGTAGAGTGGGTCAGTCTGTCCTGACTCCCAAAGCTATGATCGGGACATCTTGCAGCCCTGTTAGTGACCTACAGTCGGTTACCCCACGTTACGGAGAAGGGAGCAAGGCCCTGGGAGGGGACACTGGCTGCCAAAGTCACACAGCTAGCACGTGGTGGGGCTGGGGACAGGGACCCATGCTTCTCTTTTTCCCTTTATTGTGTGGAGTGGAAAGGAAAATTCAGGGGGTTTTATTTTAACATTAGCTTTTCATTTCCATAATTTGTAAGTAACGATGTCGCTATAGAGGACTAAAGTGTTGGAGAGAGAGCAAGTGCTCCCCTGGGTCAGCCCCACCCTCGGCCTGGGCTCCTCCCCAGGGAGCACAGCCAGCAAGGCTGGCGTGTTTCCCGACAGATCTTATCTAGGAACTTGTACAGTCCACGCACATGGACTACAAAGGACACTTAGTTCTGCTTTGTGGGGATTTTCTCTTTATTTCTTCCTTTTTTTTTAATATGAGGGGAGTCTTATTATATCTATTGTTTGTTCTACAACTTGCTTCTTTCACCAAAAAATGTCTTGGAACTTTTTGCAAGTGAGGACACGTGGCTGGAGCACAGGCCCAAAGGAGCAAGGACGTGTGAAGCCTGGAATGGGCTGTACAACAGCACCCAGCATTCCTTCCTCCCTTCAGGTCTGTACTCCTGACTGTGTACTGTGTGCCTGGCAAGCGAGGGGCCGGGAACACCACAGTCACGGCCAGATGGGGCCCAGGCCTCACGGAGGCTCCAGTCTAGTGTGGAAACCGATCAGTAAACAGAGAAACAGTGACTGCAGTCTGGGCTGCAAAGGGGCAACGTGGATGCTGTGATGTCCTGGGCATTCGTCCACCTCCCCACCTCTCTGATGAACTCCTGGAGCCAATGGTCTAAGTCACCTCTGGTCCTGGAGCCCAGCACAGAGCAGGGCCCAGTCAGCGTTTCCCCACAAAGCCTGGTAAAGGTGGGGGGAATTCTCTGACTCAACATCAGAAGTCCTCGTTTGGGTACTTTCCTCAGGGGAGTTCCCAGCCCTCTTGGGTCCCAGCTCCCTGACCTGTACAGCCACCCTGCCCTTCCAAGAGCGGGTCCTATGAGACCTGGATATGGACCTGCTGTGGACACTGGAGAATGGGGTCCAAGTCAGGGACTACTTCTCAGTTGGGAAGTAAACTGAATTGGAGAAGCAAGAATAATAAGCCAGAAGTAAAGTAACAGTGAATGTTCTGAACACTTATTATGTCCAGCCATTGTGCCAATTGCCCTGTGCGATTCACTGGTTCCATCCTCAGTACAACGCCGATACATGGTATGTTATCACCCGCTTTACAGGGGTGCAAACCAAGCCAAAGAGGCCGCCAAACCCTGTCCAAGGTCACACAGCTAGTAGATGGCAGACCTAAGATTAAAACTGAAACCCAGGCCAGTTCTCCGGCACAGAATTCCCCCATCACTGTGCATACAGCCTCCTGTCTGCTCTGCCCACCCAAATTCTTCTTGTTTCTTCCAGCCCCACTCAAGCACTGCCTCCTCCAGGGAGCCCTCCAGGATCCTGACCAATCCTGAGCCTTCTCAGCCCTTCTAGGGCAGGATTTACCCTTCTCCAAGCCCTTTTACACCCATTATTTCAGAGAGAAAGTAGGAACTTTATAGGTGTGGAACTGATGTGCAGAGAGGGGAAGTGCTTTGTCCAAGATCATGCCAGGGCTCAGTGGTGGAGCCAGGTCCAGACCCCAGGGCTGTTCTCATTTGTCTCCCAGTAGACTGTGTGTCCCTGAAAGGTACAGGTCTGGGCGTGGGCGCTTAGTAAACACTTGTTGAAGAATACATGGGGAGGAGACATGTGCCCAGCGTGTGTGGGCTGGGACAAGCAAGACCTTCAATTGGTTATTTCCCATTGTCTCTTCCCCATCTAGGGACAGCCTGAATGTCAGGACCCGGCACATGTGGCACCCCCTTCAGTCCTCACTGCAACCCTCTACTCTCAGTGTGCTGAGGTTAAGAATCAGATTGCCTGGGTTCAAATCTTAGTCTGCCACCACCTAGCTGGGGATCTTGTGTAAATTCCTTTCTCTCTATGCCTCAGTTTCCTCTTCTTTAAAATGGGGGTAATAATCATTTCTACCTCAAAGGATTGTCTCAAGGATTAAGTAAGCTAATGCACATGTGTTTTTAGCAATGCCTGGCACGCATCCCAGCTCAGTGTTACTATCAGTGTCTGCAACTCCACGTCTCAGAGGAGGAAAGTCAGGCTCGGAGAGGTGTGAGGCTCGGAGAGGTGTGGTGCTCGGCCAAAGTGAGGGCCAGCGCGAGGGCTGGGAGCCTGGACTCCCCTGGTGTGGACGCAGAGCCGCACTCACGTGGGGCAGGGCCAGGGAGCACCGGCTGCTGCACGCGTAGGCCTCCTTGTGGCGCCCCAGCTCGGTGAGGGCACGCGCCTTGCGAAACAGCGCCCGGATGTTCTCGCTGTCCAGGCCCAGTGCCTTCTCGCTGTCCTCCAGCGCCTTCTCATACAGGCCCTGCCGGAGAGGAGCAGGTGGCCACCAGTCAGCACCTGTTACCCTCCCTCCCCACCCCAGGCCTCTTTTCCTGCCCTGGACTGAGGCCTGGGGTCAGGGAGGGGACTCAAGAGCTCCGGGAAACAGCTCTGGTGTTCAGACTCAGTCAAAGGCATCCGTGTATCCAGCTGTAGGGGCTGCCAGTGGGCACTGGCCCGACATCAGGGGTGGCCTTCAAATTCTACAGTGATGAGCCTGGCCACTCAGAACACCGTGGACTGAGAGTAAGTGATAAAGGCATCTCTCCAGGAAGTGGAACCATGAAGGTGGTTCGGCACACAGAACAAAGTGTGCACAGGCATCTGGTAGACTCGTTTATCCAGAATGGTCCAGTCTGGATTGCAGAGGTGTTCCCGGAACCTCTAAGGGCCCACAGCAGAGTCTCCCACAGGATCTCGTGAATGACTGAGTCAGTGAGTGAGGACAGGGATGAGAAGGAGGCTGGAGCCTTAAGGAGGAGAGAAGAGGAGACCGGAAGTCTGGAGAAAGAAGGAAGGTACGATGGAGGGAAGGAGCCCAGGAGGGAGGAGCAGGAGCGTCCGAGGTTTGCTGACGGAGGCAGGAGACGATAAGGGTGGAGGTTCTCGGCCCTGACCACCCACAGACTCGTGCCAATGCCCAGGCCACCCTGAAAGTCTAACTTAATTCATCTGGGATAGAGTTTGGGCACCAGTTTCATTAAAAGAATTTCTAATTATGTATTGGTACTTTAAGAGCTCTGCAGGTGAGTCTGCTGTGCAGCTGGGGTTGAGAGCTGGGGAGCCGCGGATGAGACTCTGCCAGGAGGAGGCAGAGGCCCGTGGGGCGCGGGCCGGCTCGGCCGGGCCTCGGGCAGGGCTCACCATGGTGAAGTAGCAGGCGGCCCTGTTGACGTGCAGCTTGCACAGCAGCTCGCGGGGCAGGGCCACCTGGTCAGAGGCGGCGTAGTCGGCCACATTCAGTCCCTCCATGTACTGCACCAGGGCCTGCTTGTAGTCCTTCTCCCGGAACAGGTCATTGCCCTCAGCAAACAGGTTCTGCACCAGCTTGAGCAGGAAGGCCTGCGGGGGGCAGGGCACAGGGGGTCAGGGGGCCTTCTGCACCCAGCCCCGCCCCGGCCCTGGAAACCCTGGCCCACAGACACCCTGCCCTTCTCCTTCCCCCAGCCAGAGGCTGACACTCACCTCATACTCTTCTTGCTTCAGGGGTAGTGTCGACCTACAGGAAAAGAGAAGGATTGAGGTCTGGGTGGGTCCAGGCTTCCCAGCCTCATGGAGACCCAGGAGCCAGAGCCACAGGTTAGAGACGTGCCTGGAGTGGGACCCTCAGCTCTGATCTCAGACTTGGGGTGACAAGACAGCAGTTTTTTCTCCCTAAGTCAATACCATGCCGGCCTTGTGTTTCCCATGGAAGGCTGGAAGGAGGGCTTGTGTTCGCCCTGGGCTTGGCAGCCAGGCTCTTCCAGGCTCAGATGCTGAGAAGGAGCAGACCAGCTCCAGCCCCACCAAACCGAACTGCAACTGTGGGCCGGCTGGCAGCCCAAAGTCCACCTCGAGGCCCTTTAGTGTGGGAGTCTCTGCACGTCTCCTGTCCCTTCCCGCAAACACACACACACCCCCAGCCAATGCTGGGGACTCAGAACCTAACCCCTCATGCCAGACTTGACAAAGCAGATGCGCCTGAGGCACCCTCTCCTGCCTACGGCCAAGGAAAGGCCAGCTCAGCACAGAAGAGAGTGTCAGCCCGGGAGCACTGGGGCACATCTGCAAGGCTAAATGGCAGGGCTGGGAGGGATGCCGGGGTTTGTCTCCTGGTCCCTCATGTCACAGAGGGGAAAAGAGACACTCAGAGAGGGGCAGCGACTTGCCCAAGGTCACACAGCACATCAGAGCCAGGGCCAGAGAGCAAGGCTGGGGCTCCTTCTGTTGCCCAGAGCCACTGTGAACACCTGGGCAGGAAAGAGCAGCCTAAGCTAATGAGTGAGAAGCAGTGAGAGGAGACACCGGAGGTGTCACACACTGTGTATGTGGCAGGAGGACAGTGACAGTGGGGCCTGTCACCCACCCTCTCGCTTGTGTCCCCATCATCAGAGATCAGGGCCCGCCCAGGCCCCCATCACTACCCTGACTGGTCCCCACCTCCAGCCTCTCCCCTGCCAGCATCAGCTTCAGCTTCAATAGGTCACACTGTCCTCAACGTCACCTCATCCTGGTGTTTAAGGCCCTACACAATCAGCCACCCACCTGTCCAGATCACTTGATGGATCCTACAATGCTCTGTGCCCAGAGGTGTCTAATAAATGCTTGCTAAGCACACAAAGTCTGTATGTGAGGAAACAGTCATTTTAAAAGGGGGAGGGTACAGCTCAGAGGTAGAGTATGTGCCTAGCATGCACAAGGTTCTGGGTTCAATCCCTGTTACCTCCATTAAAGATAAATAAATAAAAATCTAATTACCCCCCCAAATTTTAAAAAATAAGTTAATTAAAAAAAAGAAAAAGGAGCAGGCCTTGCTGTGTTATCCTGCAAAGCAGCCCCTTAGGAGTCCTGTGGCTAAACCTTCTCGGAACTCCCCTCTGGAAAGGGACAGGAGACCACTTACCCCAAGCACAATGACCTTGGGAGGGAAGTGGCATTATCCCTGTTTCACAGGCACAGAGACCACCAGGAAGCATGGGAACTGGAATGAGATCTAGGTCTGGGGCTCAGAGGTCCGGCTCCACAGAAATCAGTGACTTAAAGATAGAATTCTCATGAAAAACAGTGTTCCCAAGGCTCACCTTGTTCACCAGACTGGCCTCTGAGTAAAACCTGGGCACTTACCCCTAATCAAAGTCCTCCCTCCCCCAGTGGAAGACCAACCCCTAGTGAAGGGTGGGCCACAGCTCTGAGCTGGCCTGAACCAGGAAAAGTGACCGCATTGCAAGCTGAGGAAAGAGAGTGTGTTGTGTGAATACAAATAGGAGTGGATCCCGTGTGTGTGTGTGTGTGTGTGTGTGTGTGAGTGTGTGTGTGTGTGTGTGTGTTGAAAGAGACCAGCTTGTGGTGAAAAAGTAGGTTTCGTTTTGCAAGTCTGTGTTAGAGAACAAAAGTGGGTAGTATATGAGGGAATGTGGATGCAAATTCCAGTTCTGTGGGGAGTCCTATTTAAGAGAAAGAACACGAAATTAGAAACAATTACAAGAGAGCTTTTCAGGGCTTCAGAAAGAACCACTGCAAGGGAGGGGCCTGAAGCTTATACCCTTTATTAGAGATAAACATGCCTCTGAGGGTCCATTTAAGAGATCAGAAAAAAGTTAGTAAAAATATTTCATGTGTAAAGAAAAAAATGAAAACACAAACATGGCATGTAGGTACAGGGGGTAATAATGTAAAGAAATGTGGGGTTTAGAGTCAGTGAGACCCAGCTTAGAATCCCATAACTTAATCACTATGTAACTGTGAACAAGTTCTCAACCTCTCTGAGCCTCAGCTTTCTCATCTACAAAATGGAGATAAGACCACCTACTTTACTAGGCTGTTGGGAAGATCAGGGAGATGATGGGTGTGAAGGCCCCAGCAATGAGCCTGAAAAGACGTGCTCAATAAGCAGGACGATTGATTTATTGTGAGACATGCACAGACAAACAAGAGAATTAACAGGGCGTGTAGGAGCACGCGTGGAGGCTGAGGGTAAAATGATACACCGGATGAGACCAAAGGGTAACCAGGGCCAGGGAGAGCGTGTGCATGTAGGGTTCATGGCTCAAAGTTAGAGGAACCTCTGGCCCCTGCCACGCCAGCCCATTGCTAGCTAGCGTGGCCCACCTCTTCACTTCCCAACGCACAGGGAGCCTGAACAGCAAAGGCTCAGCGAGCAAGAAAAGGAGAGCTGGAGAGCGCATGCGTGCCAGGGATGGCCTCAGAGGAGCCCCGCCCAGCCGGCCCTCGCACACTCACTGAATGAACTGCAGCCCCTTCTCGATGTCCGCCTTCCGCCTCTGCCTCTCCATCAGTCTCTGCGGGAGAGAACACAGTCCATCAGGCAGTCAGCGGGCTGGTCACTGTCTGCAACCCCAACCCCCCACCAAGCACTCTCTCCCGCTCACAGGGATGTGCTCCAGAGAGGAAGGGAGTGAAAACCAAAGGTGGGGGCGTTCACGGAGAAGGGAGGCTCAGGCAGAGCAGCTAGGGGTCTGGTATCTCTAGGGTGACTCCCCTGGGAGAAGGGAGTGCACAGCCAGATCCAAACAGCCCGCCTGGCTCCCCCTCTATGCCGCCGTGTATGGACTGGAAGGCCCACTGGAGGTCAGCTGGTCCCACCCAGTGACAGCCCTGGGCGGGCGGGCTGGGCCTTCTCCTGGGTCAGAACCTGAGCCTGGGGCACCCACCACCCAGCTAGCCAGCACTTTCTGTCCCAGCCACTCATGAACCCTTTCCATGCCCTGCCCCATCCAACGATTACTTCGAGAGGACCGTAGGCAAGGCCGGGAGGTGGAACTGCCCAGGCCACGACTGCAGGACCTCCCTCCCGCTCTGAACCTGGGCCCCCTCACAGCACCCACGAGGGCCAAATGCAGACTGAGTGGATCCTCACTGCCTCACTGGCAACAAGGTGTAAAAAGGTGAAAAAAACACCCAATTATTTTGGACAGGCAGCAAGTTTATCAAATTGATACCTTCTAAAAATTCTCTACTTTCTTGTTTTTTATTTCCATCTGCGTTCGACCACATTGTCCTCACAACAACACTATCAGGTACACAGAGCAGGGGTCACTAACCTCATTTTACAGATGAGGAAAATAAGGCATGAAGAAGTGCAATCCATCTTTCCCAAGGTCAGTCGATCAATGAGAGGGCAAATGGGGCTGGGACCCAGCTTGTCAGACAAAGGGCACGTCCTTGCCCATACTCTGAGCCAGGAGAAGCTGTGTGGCCTGGGACAGGCAGGGTGGCTGTGAGGCTCCGAGGAGATGAGAGTGTGGAAGCAAGGAGCTCAGGCCACAGAACCTCCTGCCTCCTGCCAGTCCTTCTCAGGGAGGGGTGGAGCCACACCGAGTCTTCAGGCTCCCAGAGCAGTGCTGTTCACACCGCCTCACCTCGGCAGAGCCAGGGCCCTTGGCATGTGCTTGCTACACGTCTGCTTGCCTTGCCAGGGCCTTGGGCTGGGGCCCTGGACTCAGACCTGGGTGTGAGGCCAGCATTTTCACACAATGTGACTTTGGGCTTTGGTCATCTTCCTGATGGGAAAAGGGGGGTTGATGGCACTCCCGCCACTCTGGCTGTCATGAGGGTTTAGGAGATGACAGGTGCAGAGTCTGGCTCAGAGCAAGTCCAACAACGTGGGAGTGTGTGTCATCCAACACTGCTCCTCCCTCTTGCCAAAAACTCTGCAAGTGTTTCCTGGGATGGACACAATGGCCAAGATCTTGGTCTCTGTAGGAGCCACGGTAGGGTCTCTCATCCTCAGTGTCCCTGTCTGTGACACAAGCTCTCTTCATCCTCACAGCCACACCCCATGCCCGACCTCCAGCCAGAACAGGCTGCTGGGGTTTCCTGCCTTCTGGTCTTTGCCTTTGCAGTTCCTTCCACCTATGCAGTCATGCTCCTCTCCATCCTGTGAACGAAATCCTAACCATCCCTCAAAGCCTAGCTCCCCCATGGAGTCCCTCCTGATCCCTTCAATGGGGCCATCGCACGGTCATCCGTCCCATTTCCTAGGAGCCTGGAGTTGGACCCAATCCTTGCCCTGCTCTGCTGGTGGGAAAGACAAGGGTGCATCAGTCAGCACGATGCAGCACAGCCAGCCCTGGCAGGGGAGCCACGGGAGGAGAGAAGGCCCTGTGGGCCTGGGCCACTGGCTGCACAGGGCCTGGCCACAGCTGCCGCGCTCATGGCTGCCGCGCTCTGCCACTTTGACCTGGGTCTCCAGCCCATCCCTTCGCACAACTTGGGGTGTTGCCCACCCCAGACAGCGTACCGGGGCCAGCCTCCTAGCTGCCCCCACCTCCTCAAGGCCATCACAAGGGTCTTTCAAACCACAAATCAGACCCTGTCTTCCGCAGCTAAGAGCCTCGCTTTACCTCTGTGGCCAAGCTCCCCACACCAGCCCATGCCTCATGGGAGCGCCTGCCTTATTCCCCCCCTGGGCCCCTTGGGCCCGCAGTCCTCTCAGAAAATCTCAGGGGTCAAAGACACATCTCTGAGCCAGTTCTCTTGGCCTCCGAGGTCTGAGCAGATTTAACAGAGAAGCAAATGCTGCCCGCAGCCATCTCAGTGGTGATTCCTGATAAGTCTGAATCCCATGCCATGGAATAAACATTCTCGACCCCAGGCAGTATGAAGGAGGCTCCTTACCCAGTGGGAATGAATCCACTTCTCTGACCACTGAGACACTGAAACAGCAGCGCAGCCACGCACAGGGGCTATGGAGGGGGATTCAGATCTCTGAGCAGGTTACTCTGCCCCTCTGAGCGGCAGTTTCCTGCTGTGTAAAACGGAGATTACAAATAGTGCCCACCGACAGGATTAATACACAGAAGGCACTCATTTCAGGGCCTGGTACATAGTAGACACTTAACAAATCGTAGCTATTAGATCAGAATTCCTATACCAGACATTTGAGTCAACATTTGCTAGATGCCTGTTATATGCAAATATGAAGGCCAGGGTGCCCTCCCTACCCAGGCCTTACAACCTACTTAGAGATAAGGAAAGATATCTCACCAGTGCTACGCCAAGCCAGACTTCTATGAGAAACAGGCTGGGATGAGGCACAAAGAAAGTGGAAGTTCCTTAAAGGGGGCAATGTTTGAGTAGGGCTTTGAAGGTTGAATAGGAGTTGGCTCCCTGGTGTCAGGGAAGGGAGACTTTCTAACAGGCTGCACGTGATGGCTTATGAAATCACTGTCATCGCCCACATTTTCTCCAGTCCTGACTGATGACCCTGGTGGCTGGGCCATGCTGGGACCCACGTTTGAGAGATGGGGAGAGTGAGGCTGAGAGATCACAAGGCCTACAATTACCGACATCAGTTTGGGAAAGACACTGCTGCCCTCCCTTCTCAAAGGCACAGTAGAGGTAGAACTGCTCACTGAGCCGAAGCTTGGTGTCCATGAATGCTCACATCCCAGAAAAGGCAGATGTGTCTGTGGAGTGATCTGGGGGAAGGCTCCTGTTCAAAAATATGTTTCTCCCAATTTCCTGTCCTAGGATCTATATATCGACCACTCTAGATTCATTTTGTTGAGAGTAAAGGGACAGACCAGGGCTGGCAAACAGATGGCATCTCATGAGCAACACTGCAAGGCTGGCAGTGCTTTAAAGAAAGGATGCCACCACATGCAAGGTTGGCCATGAACAAGGGGTGCCCAGTGGAGGTGCACAGGCCTGGGGCCTTCAGATACCCACTCCCCTAGGAGAGTAAATTACTGCTAATATTCCTACTTATATAAAGTAACACCAAGTTGGAGGCCCAGGTCACCCTGGGGCCCAGGCTGCAGAGGGAGGGGACCACTATACCCCCTCCTATGCGAAGATTTTCTGACTCGTCTACCATACTAGTGACCTAGTCTCCTCTATGCCAAGGGCAAAGACAGACCTCGAAAGGCAGGATTTAACTCAGTTCAACCAATATTTACAAGTTTCCTACTGGGTTGGCAGACACGGTGCTGGGAGTGGGGGGCGGGGGGAGGTCCAAAATGAATCAGTCACTCAGGCCCAGCCCTGCCCTCTGAGAATTCCTGGTCCAGAGGGAGGGAAAGACAGGAGAGCAGCAGTGCAGGCCAGCTGTGGTACAAGGGGCCTGGGAACTGAGGGGTCAGAGGAGGTGGATCCATGGGCGGAGGCCGGGGAAGGATCTGCAGGAGGTGGTCATTGGGCTGGATGTGAAGAGAATGACAAGTTTCTTGGGTAGATCAGGAAAGGACACCTGCCCAGCAGCATGCACAGTGAGCCTGACCTGGAGGTCCCAATTCCAGCTGGCACCCCACAGGGCTGTACACAGGTCAGTCAGTAGGCCTAGCCCATGACTAGTAGGAATCTGGAGGGTCAGGTGTTAGAAAAGGAAGGAAGCCCACATTTCCTGGACACCCACCATGCACCAGGTAATGTGCTGACCTGCTCCCAATTAAGGGGCCTTCTGCCAGCAACTGCAGTGGTCCCCGGGAGGACGGGAGTGGCCCAGACCACCCGAGAGCTGCGCAGTCTGGGGGTCTGGCTTTGCCTGACCATGCCCGTCACAGAGTGCAGACTACTAAGCACCTGGTAAGTGCCAGCCCCCTGGGTAGAGGGGCAGGTAAAGTATAAAGCACACTGCCTGGAAAAAAAACCCAGAGGCCACCTAAACAGTGGCCCTGTGTGAACTGAGGAAGTGAGGGAACCACACGCACACCCTTAACTCACTCACTCATTAAACACGAGGGGGCACTTCAACGTGCCAAGTCCTGCTCTGGGTACAGGGGACACGGCCATGACTGAAACAAAATCCCTGCCCTCAGAGGGCTCACAGTCTAGTGGGAAGACCAGCCTGCAGGGGCCCAGTTACCATACACTGAAATAGGAGCTTCAACGAGCCGGTCAGCCTTCTTCCAGCCGGCCCACTGGCCATGCGTGCATTGAGCACTTGAGGAATGCCTGACATGTTCTAGGGCTGTTGAGGATTCAGCAATTAACAAAGGTGACAAAGTCTCACCTCTTTTAGAGCATATGTTCTGGTGGAGGAGGGATACAACAAATAAATATAAAATGTAATAAGGAAGGAAAAAATAAGGAGCTAGAGTGATATACTCTATAATTATATTGTATAAAAGGGAACAAGCCATGTGAATGTTTTGGGAAAGGTGTTCAGGCAGAAGGAACAGTGAGTGCAAAGGTCCTGAGGCAGAGACTGGTATATCTGAGGAAGAGCAAGGAGCCCAGTGTGGATGGAGCTGGGTAGGCAGTGGGCAGAGTGGTGAGTGGGAAGGTCAGAGGCTCAGCATGGGGGACCGTATGTGAGGTCTTGTAAGTGGGACAAGGACTGTGGCTTCCACCCTAAGTCAGATGGGAAATCACAGGAGGTTCTGAACAAAAGGGTAGCTGTGAGTCTAGCTCTGCCCTACATGAAAATGAGTTGTCATTAAATAAACGGGATTTATTTAAATTTCACTGTGACTCCATCAGGCAGGAAAACAGAGCTTCCAAAAGGCTAGGAAAGTTGTTCAAGGCCACACAGTGGTCCAGGAGCCGGGGTCAAAGGGCCTGGGGAGATGGGCATCAGACAGCTCATTAACAACATGCCCGGTGAGCAAAAACCCCCTCACTCCCAGCCCCAGCAGGCACCTACTGCCCCACACCCCTCCCTCCTCTTCAGTTTCCCTCCTCTGGGAAGAATATTTTATAGGTGCTTATGAACTGAATGTTTGTGTCCCCACTCAAATTAATGTTGAAGCCCTAACCCCAACATGCCTGTACTTGTAGATGGGGCCTCTAAGGAAGTAATTCCAGTTAAATGAGCTCACACGGGTGGGGCTCTGATCCAGCATTTTGTTCAGTGGCCTGGCTAGACTAGTACACATCTTGCTACTGAGAGGTGGGGTTCTGCTGTAAAAAACAGCTAAAAATACGGAAGCAGCTTTGGAGCCAGATGATGAGACGAGGCTGAAGGAGCTTTAAGGTATGTGCTAAAAAAAAAACCCTGAAGGAACTGTTGGTAGAAATATGAACACAAGGTGATTGTGGTGAGACCTCAGATGAATATGAACAGCAGGTTACTGGAAACTGGAGGAAAGGCGATCCTTGTTATAAACAAAGAACTTGGCTGAATTGTGTTCCAGTGTTTGGTGGAAGGCAGAATTTGCAGGTGATGAAACTGGATTATTTAGCAGAGGAGCTTTCTAAGCAAAGTATGGAAGTTGTGGCATGGGTTTGCCTACTGCTTATGGTAAAATGGGAGAGAAGAGAGGTGAACTGAAGGAGGGGTCATTTAACAAAAGGAACCAGAACTTGAAGTTAGAAAATTCTCAGCCTATTCATATTGCAAACAAATGAGAAAGAGTGTTCTGAAGAGAACACCGAGGGTGTGCTGCACAACCCTCGGTAAGAGGATTAGGATGGATCTAATCAGCCATCAGCAGAAGTCAGAAATAGAGATGGGATTAAAGCAGCAGAGACAATGCCAGTTTGAACTAAAGGGGACAGAGAAAGCTGGGTTATGGTGAAGGCAGGTGGTAGGACTTCTGGAATTCTACAGGACAGGACCACAGAGCTATTTGGCTGCAAACATGTCCTATCCTTTAAGAAAAGGGAAGTATAACCCTGAAGGTGATTTAGAGATCATCAGGGCTGCCTTCTTGGTTTCAAAGGGTGGGGCCACCACCTCCTTTTCAACAGGTCCTGCTGTTGTCACCCAGAGCCTTGGGGGCCAAACTGCTGGCAGAGCTGTGGGGTGATGCTGTGTCCCAGTGGGCAGGAAGGAGGAACATCAAGCCACAGAAGATGATTCTTAAGCCTTAAAATCAAATGGGAGGTGGGGAGGGTATATCTCAAGTGGTAGAGTACATGCTTAGCATACCCAAGGTCCTGGGTTCAACCCCTAGGACCTCCTCCAAAAATAAATTAATAAGTATACCTAATTACCTCCCTCCAAAAAAATAAAATTAAAAAAAAAATCAAATGGGATTTGCCCCATTGGGTTTTGGACGTGCTTGGAGCTCGTTATCTCTTTCTTCTTTCCAATTAATCCCTTTTGGAATGGGAATGTCTATCCCATGCCTGTCCCACCATTGTGTTTTTAAAGGCTTATAACTTGTCTGGTTTCATAGGTTCACAGCTGGAGAGAAATTTTGCCTCAGGACGAATCATATCTCCAGTCTCAACCATATCTGATTTAGATGAGACTTTGGGCTTGAGAGTTGACGCTGAAAAGAGTTAAGAATTTTGGAGCTATTGGGATGGGATGAATGCATTTTACATGTTATGAGAACATGAATTCGGGGGGACAAAGGCAGAATTTATAGACTGAACATTTGTGTTCCCCCTCAGATATGTTGGAAGCCCAAACCCCCAATGTTGGAAACAGGGCCTCTAAGGAGGTAATTAAGGTTAAATGGGGTCACAAGGGTAGGGCTCTGATCTAACAGGGTTAATGTCCTTATTAGAAGAGACACCAGAGAGTTCTCCCTTGCTCTCCCTGCAGGCAGGCATCACCAACCAAAGGCCAGATGAGGCCACGGTGAGAAGGCAGCCAGCTGTCTGCAAACAAGAAGAGAGCTCTCACTAGAAACTAAATCTGCCAGCACCTCGATCTGGCTTCAGATCGCCAGCACTTCTAGGCTCCAGAAGTATGAGAAAATAAATTTCCAGAAGTATGAGAAAATAAATTTCTGTTGTTTAAGCCACCCAGTCTATGATATTTTGTTGTAACAGTCAGAACAGACTAAGATAGTAATTAAAAGATCATTTGTGGGGGGAGGGTATAGCTCAGTGGTAGAGCACATACTTAGCATGCACAAGGTCCTGGATTCAATCCCCAGGACTTCCATCAACAATACCACCAAAAAAAAGATCATTTGTTCTCAGTTAAAGAGGGAGGTGGTGAGTTCCTCAAAGGTGAGGGTCAGGCATGACTCAGATAGGGCACTTGGTGGAAGAGCAAGGAGCATAAAAGCCAAAACATCTCGTTTCTTTCTAAAGAAAAAAGTTCAAGGAGACATCTGAGGCTCTGATCTCCCCAGAATCCCACTACCAAGCTGGGCAGTTCCCTCCCCCAACCACCAACTCTGGGTCCAGGTTCTTATAATTTAGGAATTTCAAGCTGGACCTGCCTCAAATGGGCTCTTCTCAGAAATACATCTGTGGATTAAAGAACCAACAGGAAACAGTTCCTTTGATTTATCAGCACAATATGTGACCTTGCACCCAGGTGCATGCCTGGGTTCAAATTCAAAATCTGTTCCTTATTAACTGATTATTACAAGCTGCTTAATTTCTCAGTGTTTCACTTTCCTCATCTCTGAAACAGGGATACTAATATCTACTGTATAGCGTTGTTAGGAAGGTTCAATGAGATGTCTGACACATAAGCATTGAGTATCAACTATTTTTATTTTATAATCACCATGATTACTTTAAAAAGACGGGCAAAGAACATAAACAGGAAATTCGCAGGAAATATAAATCATTGAGAAAAGATACTCAAGCTCACTGATAACAGAGCCACACATTAAATCTACAAGGTGCCACTTTTTACCTATGAGGCTAAGGAGAGAAGAGAGCCTGGTGGATGAGGGTGGAGGAAACGGCACTCTGCAACACTGCCAATACTCTGAGTGTGGGAACCGGCAGTGCCTCTGTGAAGCAGCACCCACCAAACCAGAAAGCTGCCCACCCAGCAGCCAGCCTCCCTTCTTCCTCCCTGGCACAGTCCCAAAACAGTTCCTCAGGTGAATCTGCATTGGGCTAAGCCAATCATAACGGTCCTTTTCCTTGCCAGTGATTGGCTTGGCCACGGCCATGTGACATCATCCTGGCCAATAGACAGGAGGGAAATCAGCCAAGGGGCTTCTGGGAAAGACTTTCTTCAGACTCAAAAGGGGGACAGAAGAAATAATCCCTTTCCTGCAGCTGTGCGCCAGGGTATTAAGAAGAAGGCAGAGCAGAAAGACAGACCAAAGGTATTTAATGATCATGTCTGACCCCATAAATTAACTGACCTCAGAAATGCTCCACCTCATTTAACATGTGAGATTATAATAAACTCCCATTTTGAGGAAGGAATTCTGTTACTTGTAGCCAAAAGCCTTCCAAATGATACAATGTCCTTTCCCTTTGACCCAGAAATTTCTCTTCTAAGAATTTAACCTACCAAAATCCTTGTAAAAGCCCTCAATTATATTTGTACTGGGAAGTATTTTTTAAAGAATAAAAAGTTAGAAGCAACCTTAATGCTCACCAGTAAAGAATTAACTTAATCAGTAATTTGAGTTATGGTATACCCATACCATGGAATACAATGCAGCTGTTGAATTTATATGTATTGTCAGAGATGGCTCTGTACACGGCTGAGAAAGGGAACAAAAAGCAGAGTTTAGAACATTTTGTGTTGTATGATTACATCTGTGCAGTGTGTGTTTACATAAAGAAGGAGTTTGAGAGAATATTCTCCAATTTAACTGGTTCTCTGGAGACTGATCTGCCAAGAGGCAGCAGGACACAGACGACTTTCTTTTCTGCTTTCTATACCTCAGAATGGTTTGGATTTTTTGCAGACAGCAAGTATTAACCCTGTAATCTAAGATAAAAAATGAGACAACTGACTTGAGGCCAACAGTAGGACAGGGGCCAAATGGGAACCAGTAAGTTTTTAAACCCAGTGCTCCAGGACTCCCCAAATGTCCATGGACTATTCTTTCCAAGGAAAAGACCAAACCATTCACTTGAGAACCATGAAGGAAACACATTTTTTTTTTCCCACTTTGGAGAAGGGCTGAAGATGACAGAATTTTAGAGACTCAGATCTTCATCAGACCAGGAAGGGACTGTGCCAGCCTCATCAAAATCTTAAATGTCTGGCCCTACACCTGACACAGAGCTAGTGCTCAGGAAATAGTGGCTTGGATGAAAAAGAAATGGATGAATGAATATCAACTTATCCAACCCAGGTATTACATAGATAAGAATAAGTGAATGTTGAATAAATAAATCAGAAAAACTGATACCAAAATAAATTAATCGGGTGATAATATTAACATTTCTTGAGTGGTTACCATGTGCCAGGAGCTGTCATGATCCCTATACACATAATATCTCAAGGCTCGCACAACCCTATGAAATATCTAGGGACTGCTATCATTCCCATTTTGCAGAGGAGGAAACAGAGGCACAGAGAAGTTAAGAGACTTGCCCAAGATCACACAGCTGGTATAGGTGGAGCTGGGATTCAAACCTTAGCAGCCTGGCCCCAGAGCCCACAGACATCACCATTACCCTCACCATCCCCCATTCAGCCATCAGCTCCAGCCCCAGGGCCCTCAGTCTGTCATCATGCTCAAGTCCTCCCCACCCCCAAACTAACTCCCTCCTCTGATCCTGAATCCCCTTCTGGCTAACACACAACCTTGATTCCCTTTCTTGGTCACGTTTTGTGAAAGGGTTGTCTCCACATTCTCACTTTCTACTTGCCCCAACTCACAGCAACCCCGCTCCCTCCGCACTGAAGGTGCTTGCCAAGGGTCCACCCCCTCCCAGGGACCTCCTAGCTGCTGAGTCCAGTAGGGGATGGTGTTTTACTGGCTTTTTCTAGGGCTCTTGGCTGCATCTACTTGGTTGTCCTCCTCCTCTGCTCAGGTCTTCCATGTAAACTTCTGTGGCAGGGGTTTTGAACCATGTAAAAGACAGTGCTCCTGCTCTCCTTACCCTACGTGCTCTCCCCCCATGAGCTCTTGCATTTCATGATCTCATGGGTCATGTCAATGACTCACAAATCTATTCCTCCCACCAGGCTCACCCCCTCCTCAATATTTCAGATTCATCTCTCTTACCTTCTGGGAGGTGCTACCCAGATGTCCAGGCTGTTTATGACCTCAGTGCCTTTCCTAATCCTGGACCCTCTACCTGGAATGCCCTCCTCCTCTCTACCCCCACCTTAGGCAACTCCTACTCATCCTTTAAGACCGAGCTTGGAAGCCTCCACGTCAGAAAGTCCTTCCTGGTGCCAATCCCAGCTGGGTTAGGCGTTCTTTCAACTCAGCACATTCCAAACTTGACTCAGCAGCTTCTCCCCTAATCCTGCTCCTCCTCCATTATTCCCTAACTCAAGTCGTGGATCCAACCATCATCCAATTCCTTCTACCTGGACCTCCAAAACACTCCTCCCTTCTTCTCCCGTCATCTCCACGAGCAGGCCCTCATCACCTCTGGCCAACAGCCTCTAACAAGCCCCTCCAATCTGCTGCTATTTGGTGGCCAGGGATATCTGACACACGTCAGTGTCACTCGCCTGCTTAAAACGCTTCCAAGTGCGCGTGTGTACACGCGAATGAACAGGCTTAAAAAAAGGTGAAAAGTGAATAAGCTCTGTTGTCAAGTAAGGTACCAATGCCAGTTTTCTGGTTTTGATAATATATATTAGCTGCATAAGGTATCACCATCCAAGGTCACTGGCTAAAGGGACTCTTTGTACTATTTTTGCAACTTCCTGTGAATGAAAAGTTAAAAAACAAACAAACCTTATATGACACTCACTACCAGGAGAACAAAGGCCAAGCTGCTCATCCAGGGTACACAGTGCCCGTGGCCTGGCCTGGAATGTGGCACTCCAGCAACTGTGGACTGTCCTGCTTCCCGTTCAAGCTGCCCGCTTTTTCTAGAACAAACTTGACTAATGCTCAGTGCTTCTTTAAAGTCCAGCTGAGGTGGCCCCTCCTCCAGGAAGTCTTCCTTCCCCAAACCCCACCCTAGCACAGCACCCCAAGCTCACCACAACCACTGCTCTTATCCTAGGTAACTGAAATTATGTGCTCATGTCCCCAGACTCCCCCTAAACTAGGAACTCCTTGAAGGCAGAAGCTGCATCTGATTCATCTCTGAGCAGCACAGAGACAGTGCCCAGGAACACACTCTGAGTAAGTGCAGTCTCATGAATCCTAGAATAACAGTGAAGGTGCTGATTTCAGTCATCACTTACTAAGCACTTTCTCCTTCCAGATATTCTTCTTAGAGCTTTAAGTATAATACTTAATCTTCATAACACCCCTTAAGAAAAGTATTACCATCATCCCCATTTTACAGATGAGGAAACCAAAGCACTAGGAGGTGAACTGACCTGCCAGGGTGACTGTAAGTGACGAAGCTGGGCTCTGAACTCTGGCACTTGGACTGTGGAGCCCACACAGTGTCACCGCTCAACTCAAAAATCCTCCCCCACAGGCTGCCTTCAACCTTGACCCACACTCCACCCACCTGGCACTCACCTGCCCCAGGTTTCCTGCAAAAGCAGCAGTCAGTACAGTCCGCAGACAGGGCACAGACCACCTGGGGTCACATCATCTCTACGCCGGGCCCTTCTCTGACTACCAGGCCCTCGATGGCTTACCCACAGAGACCAGGAAGGCTTTAATTTCACAGTCCCTGACCTCACTAGTCAGCTTTCCAGGTCTGCATTTATCCCTTCCCCTGTCTGTCCACCTGAGGACCTTCTGCTCCAAGGAGGTCGGTCGGGGAGGGGTCTCAGCTTGTTTCTGGAGACCACATGCTGGGTATCAAGCAACTTCTGTGGCAGGGGTTTTGAACCTGGGGCCCAGGGAGAGAATTCAGGGGTCTGTGACCATTTTTCAGGGATCTGGGAAAACACATTTTTTTTCACTAATTTCTACCTGCTGTTAACGTTGCCTGCTATTATGAGCATAGGCAATACACTGCAGGAGTGTTGGCACAAGAAATCACGGCTTTTCTGCTGTCACATTTCAGCTACTGCAGATGTAATAAAATATTGTTCACCCTCACCACAACCTTGAAATTACAGTAGTTACATTACACTCACTGCTTGATCTTCTTTTTTTAGTGCATTGATTAAAAAAAAAAAAAAAAGCCCAGCTGTAGTTCAAGAGAATTGGTTTCCTTTGTAATTCTGTGTATTTTACTTTATGCATTTAAAGAGTATTCTGAGAAGACATTCCTGGGCTTCCCCACGCTGCCTGCAGAGGTGATTTAGAAGCCCTGTTCTCAGGAATCATGCTGTTTATCCCTACAATAATCTCAAAAGTAGGTGCTAATATCCCCTCTTTCTACCAAGATGTGAGGCTTGCAAAAAATAAAGTATAAAAAAGAAAAAAAACCACCACCAACAACAAAAAAAACGAGTCTTGAAGGGATCCATGACTGGCCCAAGGCCCCTCTGCTGCCGGGGAGAAAGGCTGCAGGTATGGTGTGGCCTGGGGCTCCACCGGGAACCTTCTGGAATGGACGGGCAATGGATGCCCACAGGACTCAGTAACCTGCACTTTGTTTTCTGTTAACTGGTCACCTTGAACAGAAACCAAAGTTCAGGAAACTTGCCCCAGGCCTCCCCCACTGCCCCATCAAAAGCCAAACTAAGAGTCAGTCGCAATGCATAACCCTCACCCGCCTACAGCATTCTGGTTACAAAGGGCTTTTACTTTCTTAATCTTGTCTGTCGCTACCAACAACCTGAGGGCCAAACTGCACAGAGGAGTTCAAACCCACTTGCCTCTCCAGGGGCCCAGGCTCCACTCCAGTTCTCCATCACCACCCACCCACCAAGGTACTGAAATGAGACATTTAAACAATAACTTTTTTTTTTAATAGAAAAGTAACGTAAGTTCATTGTAAAACCCTTGGGAATTATGGGCAAGTATACTTTAAAAAAAAAAACCAAAAAACACACAACTTGCCCAGAATCCCAGAGCTCAGAGCCTTATCATTCTTCTTTTCTGAGCAATTGAGAAGTCATTGCTCTGTTCATGGGAGCAGAAATCTTTGTGGTCGTACCACCTGGGCACCAAGAGTTTCATGGGCTGCTCTGCCTGCGTCACTGCCAGGAGACAGGCTGGGGAAGTGCAGAGCCCTGAGCCGGGTTGCAGTCCCAGCCCTGTCCCACACTGGTTCTCCAGGCATCAATCCGAGCCTCCATTTTGTCATTTGCAAGATGTAGCTAATGACACCTACCTTGTAAGACTATTTTGCAGATTTAAATAGTGCCCCCATCCCCCAACACACACACACACCAGTAGGTCTGAAATTTGCGTTTCTCCTGAACTGGGCACTGTCAGAGAATGCTTGGCAACTTTCAAAATTATCCTGAGTACTTTTTAATCAGTCAACACAGATTTCTTTGTGGTTTCTTTCTAGGCCACTCTTTTTTGGCAAGGGCTGTTCTGGACCACCCTGCTACTATTATTCATTTATTCAACAAATAACCACAGAACACCTTCCTGTTCGATGGCTCTGCTAGATGCTGGGGAACAGGGTTAATAAAGTCCCTGGCCTTGGGGAGCTTTGTGGTCCAGGTATGGAAAAACAAATAAACAGGTCCCTGTTAAATGCACAAGATAAGCAAAGATACAGATAAGAGTTACAAAGAAACTAAAATAGGATACGTCGCAGGGAGTGATGGGGGTAGGGGCTGGGAGCTTAGGGCAGGCCCTTCTGAGAAGGTGGCATTTAAGAGGGACAAGGAGTCAATCATGGGAACATGGGAGGTGGGTAAGGGCACACCGGGCACAGGGGATGGCAAAGGCAGTGGCCTGAGGTGGGAACAAGCTTAGAATTCAAGGGAAAGACAGAAGGGCAGTGAGGCCGCACACTGGAGTGAGGGCAGGCCAAGTAGGAAGCAAGGTGCCAGGCACAGGCTGAGGCTGGTCAGAGAGCTACACACAGCCACGCTGGAGAGCCAGCGCTGGGTTCTAGGTGTGTCAGCACACCGCTGGGAGGTTTTCAGCAGAGAAGGGACAGGGTCTCACTTAAATCTTGAGAAGTACCCTTTGGCTGCTGCGTTGAGGATGCATGACAAGAAGAGAAGCTGGAAGACTGGTTAGGAGGCTACTGCAGTAGTCCAGGCCCAAATTATGGTGAGCAGTGGAGAAGATTCAGGAACATTCTGGAGGTTATTAAATTTCCCTGGCAACCACAACCACACCCTCACACTGGGTGGTCTTTTTTTGAGTAAAGGTAGAATTATTCAGAGAGATACATACTCCATAGACATAGTGCAGGCTGCTTCAGAAGGCAAGAGAAAGGAGATGCAGGGTTGGGTGCTCAGTTTAAAGTCAGAATAGTTACACACCCCACAGACAGCGTGCGGGCTGTCTCACTCAGAGGGGAGCACAGCCTGGGCAGGCTCTACAGCCTTCAGAGTTCCTTCATTTGAGTCTCGGAGCAAAGTCAAGGCAGATGGGGCTGAATCAGCAAGAGGACAGGAGACTGAGGCCAAGACTGACGAAATGATGGTGCCCCAGCTCACGCAGCTACTGTGTACTGGAGCTGGGGACGAAAGCCAGGACTTTGAACTCCCTGCCCTGGGTTCCTCTGCCTGCAGAGGGACAGGGTATAACACGGAATATGCTCCAGAGAACGAGAGCACAGATGAGCCCCCGAAAAGCCCGAAGGGTCAGAGCCCTGACCTTGCCTGCAGCCCCCAGGGAAGTGCTCAATGCATGCTTGCTGGCTGACCCTGGCTCTTGGACTCAGGGAATCTAACCTCTGGCTCCTGTCCTGAGTCACAGTGTGGACAGGACAGGAAGAATGGAGGGTGGGTGACCCCTCAGTTTTCTTCTGAAAAACAGGAACCTCTCTTACCTTGAACGATTATCATGAGGGTTAATGAGAGACTGTGGGCAAAATCACAAGACAAGTGTTAGATAAGTAGGCCTTCCAGACAGGTAAGAAAAGCACTCCATGGAGACAGAAAGAACTTGAAGGCATCTCTTCTGCACGGCAGCTAAGTCCTCGGACTCGGCAGTCCTAGCGGCCTGGCTCCGTCTGACCCCCTGCTCGACCTCAGTCCTGTGATCTTGGAGCCTCAGTCTCCTCATCTGCAAAATGGGGCTGCTAATAATCGTTCCTGCCTCATAGTGTTATTAAGTGGATTCAGTAAGAGGCAGCTCAGAAAGCGCAAGCACGGTGCAGGCACACAGCAGCGGTCCAGACACGGCGGCTGCTGTCACTACTGCCACTATCACTGTCAAGCCCTTGTCTTAGCCTGATTCAGGCCTCAGGAATTGCTGCTGAACTGAAGTGACTACAGGTGGCTCCTGAATGCAGAAATGCTCCTGCCCCTTCAGTCTGGGCCTCCGTGGCCTGATGGGAAAACAGCGCTGACACACCTGCAGAAGCCATCAGGGCACCTGCAAAGAAGCAGACTTACTAGGAGAAATAAATAAGGTGGGAAGGAGCCCCAGAGCTGGTGATGACAGGGGAAGGAAAACGAGCCTGTTTTCTATGGGCCATTAAACGTGATGAAAGGAGCTGGCTTCTGTGGAGGCGCCTGGGAGATGACACGTAGCAGTCACTCCATCAACCCAGGCTGAGGCTCCTGCTTCGGCTGCAGCCAGACTTCCTCAGAGGACACCTCCACCTTCTGCTGTCTGAAGTTCACCTCTGCGGCCCCATCAGTCTCGTCTACCTCCCTCCCTCCCTCCCAACCTAACCTAGTCCCCCACGGGGCCAACTCAAGAGCCAGACCGCCTGGGGTTTGCCCTTTAACCCTGCCACCAACACAATGTCACTTACCCTCTCTGTGCCTCGGTTTCTTCATCTGTAAAATGGGGATAATTATAGCACTCACCTATAGGGCTAGTATAAAGGTAACAAGCTCCTCTTGGAAAAAGCACTCACAACAGCTGGCCACTAGCTAATTGCTGGGTTGGTGTTTGTTGAATTATTATTTTTTTTTAATTTAAACCTCTCTAGTTCCTCTCCTCTGAGTCTCCTGTCCTGATCCCTGGGCACTGGGCTTCTCCCAGAGGTTACCACCAAACATCATCAAATCTTAGGGCTCATTTTCAGAAAAGGAAATTTGGGCCTGGAGAACCCAAGGGACCATGGTGGCACAGCCTGTCTTCAACCTGAACTCACACCTGCCCCCACACCGTGGCTATAGCAGCTGATCTGCCCGCTCCTACCTTCCACTGCCCTGCCTTTGTCTGTCTCAATGCCTCTCCTTAGAATGCCCTTTCTCTGGCCTTTCTCAACCCATCTTTCAAATTGTTTAAATGGCACTTCTTCTCAGAAGACCTTCCACCCCCAGGGCAAAATCAATCTTCTTCCGCTACACTTGGGCATAATTCAATTTGACAACACAATGGCTGAATGTGTCCTCCTGGCACCTCCACTGGGGCCTGGGACACAGAGGCTGAGTCAGACCCAGTTCCTGTCCTTGGGAAGCTCAGGTTAATTATCCATAACTTTCTCCTTTCCAAGCTGTAAGCTCCTGAGGCATCGAGCTGGGCCCTGGCAGGCACTCGGGCAGTGAACTTAATCTCCATGCTCCCACCACTGTTGTGCCTGCTCCAGTCATGCTTTCTGAAATCTCCTGAGGGTACCTGTACTGGGCCAGCCCGTGAGGCCGTGGGATGCAGGGCTAGTTCTGTGAAACTCCCCGGCCTGGCGGAGCCTGCTGACCTTTTAAGCTTAAGGCTCCACCCCTGAAGCATCTGCCAATTCAGACTGTCTTGGTCTCTGTTCTTGTCCACATACTTGGGATGGAGGTGATCTGATTCTGACACCAGGTAGCACACTCAACAGTCACACAGGACTGACTTCAAATCCAGCTGGGTGACTTTAGGCCAGCCACATAAACCCTGTGTTCTTCAGTTTCTTCATCTGTGAAATGGAGACAATAATGCCTATCCCTTATGGAGCCACCGTAAGAATTAGAATGTATGTCAGCCTCCCAGTGTGGAAGCAATTGTGTGAACCCAGAACTCCCTACGTCTTCTCCACCCCGGCCAAGCCTCCACACTCTTTCAAGCTCAAGATCACTTCCTGGAGGGAGCCTTCCCTAGCTTTCCCAGGCTACCCTGAGAGCTTTCTTCTCTCCACTGCCACCACACTGACCCTGTAGTGACCACTTCCTTGTTCACTCATTGGTTCACTAGAGTTAACCTCTCTCCTGCCCCTCTAAGTGGCAAACTCAACCCAAGGCTGCCCCCGCAGCATCACGCTATGCTCACAAGAGGCCCTTGAAAAGTAACTTGCTAAGGTAGCCAGGACTCTGGGAAAGGTGAAGGTTTGGAGGCAGAAAATCAGGCAGGAATCCCAGCTCCTATGTGACTTTCCTGGGAGACCTTCAACTCTCTAAGCCTCAGGTTTCTCATCTGGAAAATGAGGACTGAAAAATGTCAAGCTGACATGGTTGCTATGAAGGACAGATGAGCCAACATATGTGAAAGCCCTTTTGTTATAAACTAAAAAGTGCTATTTAAAGGATTATTATTTTCATATTCTCAAATCCAATCCTGCTGACGCTTCAACTTTCCTATACCTAAGACTCAAGAGACTAGCTCATCCCACAGAGCTTCTTAGCCCCCAATAATCCACCAAAACCCACATTCTTAAGTGTCCATCCTAAACAAAAAGCCAACAGCCTAGAATTCACAGCATCCATGGAAGACAAACCTCACTCCAGCTCAGGGGCCACAAAATCTCTCCCCTATTCTCAGATCTCAGCCCTCTTGGACACAGCTTAAGGAAGCCCACACCTCAAACCTGCTCCAACTGTGTTTGGCCAGGCATCATTTCTAGTTTGCAGTCCAATTTCTATGGGAAGTGAAAAAGGGGAAAGACCACCAAGGTGGGTGTGGTTGTATGTGGGGAGAGGGAAGGGGAAGTCTTGGTAGTAGAATTAAAGATTCTGCTGGAATTTTTTTTTTGATTCTGCTGGAATTTTGTGTCCAACAGTTGCTAAATGTACTGTAATTATCACATTTGTGTGAAAATTCAAAGATCTGCATTCTGCTATTATCATGGGACTCATGAATTGCAGGCGCCGAAGAAAAATGGTAAAAAGTTGGGGTTCAAAGTCTTGTACCCAGGAACCAGTCTCAGTAAGCAACCCCAGAGAAATGAAATCCCTGACAAAGCTGCTGTGGGCCCCAGGCCCCCACTCTGGGCCCAGCCAGCCCCCTTCTCCAGCCTCCATTCCTTCTCCAGCCCCCGCTCTTCCCCATTAAGGCCATTTTGGCATCACAGCCGTCAGGGTCTGTCACAGTGAATTGTTTCTACGTGATTTTTCCCCCTGGGAATCTGCTTTGTCTCTGTGAAAGACCCCCAAACCAGGCGCCTTATATACACTTGAGACAGGCAGATTTTAAGGGGGAAAGCCGCGAAAGGAGAGAGCAGGCCTGGAGGGGTTCCTGACGCCCGCTGAGGGCGGGAGGGGGTCCGAGGCTCCCCGGCACCCATCTCCCCGGGGCGTCCCCCAGGCTCTGGAGTTGTCCCCCGCAGCCACCGCGCTCCTGTCCCGATGACGGGCCCTTCGCAGGCCTCAGAGCCCAGCGACTGATCTCGCGACCGGAAATGCCCCCCCGACCGCGCCCCCCGTTGCTGCCGCCCCCTCCCCTGGGCCGGCCGCAGGCCCCGGATCCCCGGGCTCGCGTGACCACCGTAGCCGGCAGGAGCGGCCTGTCGGCGGGCGCGGTGCTCGGCCCGCGCTCCGGTCCTTCCAACCTCCGGCACTGCAGGACCAAGGCGCACACAAAAGGAAGGGGCGCGCTGCCAACCACGTCCCCCCCAACCCCCTCGACCCCCATCGCGCGGACGGGCGAAGCATCCGCGCACCCCAAAGCTCCGGACGCAGAGAGAGCCCCCCACGCAAGAAAATTCCAAGACACCCCCCGGGGGTTGCTGAGGAAGCCAAATCACCCAGCGGCAGGTGCCCCCGGTCGCACAATAACTTTGAAACTTTGGGTCAGGGCACGGGGATCGGGAGGGGGAGCCCCCAAAAAACGGAAAGGGGGGTGGGGGGGCTACTTCTTTATTTTTGCAAAATGCACTTTCCGGGTGGCCCCGCGCAGCCCCGGCCCGGCCAGGGTTTCCCGCGCCGCCTCCCGGCCCGGCGCGGTCCCCGGGCGCCCCAAGCCCTCCCGCGCCGGCCGCAGGTTCGCGGTCGGGCCCCGGCCTCTGCCCCGCCGGGCTCGGGCCGCGCGCAGCACTCACCTCGGCCGGGCTGCGCTCCCCGCGGGCCTGCGCCGAGCCCGATAAATGGTATGCTATGACTAGAGGTATGATTACGTTATTATTATTAGTAATAATAAGAGTAAATGCTATTTAATTACGGGCGGCCGCATCCTGCTCCCGGCGCCGCCGCCCCGGCAGCTCCGTCCATGTGGCTCCGGAGCGCTTTACTTTCATTTCCAGCCCCCTCGGCCGGCCGCTCGCTGCAGCACCCGCTGGAGGCACGATCTCCCTGCAGTTCTTCCTCCTCGGGTCCTAGAGCGCGTCGCCCCTTGCCTGGCGCCGGGGGTGGGCGGCGCGGGCTGCGCACCTGGGGGCGGAGGGGGCGGGGAAGTCCCCCTTCCCCGTGGAAAGCTCATGCCTGGCATTCACCTTTATTTTCTTTGAGAGTGTCCTTCCCTCTTAGGGCTTTTCTTTTGGCAATTCTGCATTTCTGGGCGGACACTGGTAAAACTCAGCGCCTCCGCCCTTCCTCATGTGTGTAAAAAGCTTCCGGGTTTCCAGATGCTTTCTTTGAAGGCCCCCCCAAACCCTTGCTGCCCCCCCTACCCTTTGCAAGGATGAGGACAAGAGGCTCAGAGAGGAATCAGGACCTCCCTCGGCTGTTGTGGTATGTATGGGATGTTTCCCGGAAGGACTTGAGGCTGCCTAGAAGACCAAGAAGGAAAGGGGAAATCACCAAAGGAGAAACCAGCTGTGAGCATCCCTGGCACTACCTCAGAGCTGGCCAGGTCCAGGTTGGATTTGAATCCAGAGCTTCAGATTCCAAATACGGTGTCATCCCACACGACCATCCATCACCTGCCTCATTGATTCCTCAGAGTTCTCTCTCCTCATTTTACACACACAGATGTGTATACATGTACATATATATGTATGCCTGTACATATATATTTTTTAATTCATTGAGGATCAGCTGTGAGCCTAGCTGATTTTAGCTTTACAAGTGTTATCTCTTCCACATTTGTGCCAGACATCATCTTAGAAACTGGAGACAAATTTTAAACATGCTGTGGTAAATGCTATGAGGGACAAGAAACTGGCACAATTTACTTAATTAATTCTCACAGTAATCCTAGAATATCAGTTTTGGCATGACTATTTTACAGATGGAAAACTGAGGCTTGGAGATTAAGTAACTTGTCCGAAGTAGCAATTCTGACTCCAGAGTTTGTATGCTTTACATGGCCTCCTACACTTTTCAATGTCTACCTTAAAGGAGCCTTGAAAAGGGAAGAAAAAAATGCACCTGCACCATCACAATTTCTCAAACTCTTCATTCTGTGGATGCCCTCGCTGCCCTCACTACTCTAAGATTAACAAACAAAAAGGGAGCCTCTGGCATGAAGAGAATGGACATTTATGTCCAGAAACGAAAAGCAAAGTCTGGTGGCCCTCAGACTTAGGGAGAGGTGGGGCTTGTTTAAAATGAAGACCCCTAATTCCCCACATACACAACCCCCCACCCCGAGATTCTGACTTAATATCTGACAAGTACAACCTTGGGGATTCTGAGGCTTAGTGGGAGATCAACCACTGGGTCACCTGTGATAGATCCAAGATCATGGGCTAAAGGCAGCCACAGACAGAGCCTGGCAATTTAGGACGGCTGGGTGGTACGGTAGAGGTGTCAATGAGGCAGTGTTAGGAAGACCAGGTCCGTTGGAGTCCCAACTCTGCCACTTGCTAGCTGTGTGACCCTCGGTAATCTTTCTCCTCACTTTCCTCATCTGCAAAATAAGGATAAGAAAACCTAATCAACATAGAGTTTGTTTCAAGTACTATAATTAAATATAGTACAGTGCCTAGCCCACAGGGATGAGTAAATGTTAGTTCCCATATCCCCTGTACAATTTATGATGAAACACTCTTGACAATTTATCATATTAGGTACCATTGTTATTATCAGCCCCCCCATTTTATGGATGAAGATGCTGAGGCCAGCTGGACTACTGACTGCATCTTGCTTCAAATGAACTAGCTGGTAAATGGTATGATGATTCCACCATCCCAGGTTGCCAGTGGAAGAGGACTGTCTGTTATTTAATGTAGATTCAGCTGGACACCAACCCTCCCCTCTGTTGCCCTCGTCTCTTGAATTAGGCATCAATAATAGTTAAACTACCTGAGCTTCCTGCGATGGTAAATGGGCCCTAACAAGACCCCAGAGGAGGTGGTGCTTTGGAGAGAAAGGCCCCAAAACTGGCACCAGCAGATTGCCCTATGTCCCCACATTAAAACTTAAATAGCAGTAATAGCCACTACTTTTTATTTACTATGAGCCAAGCATGTTGTACACATTGATTCTCTTACCCTCCCCCAAACCCTGTAAGGTAGGGACTGTTTTCACCTGTTTCGGTGTGGAGAAACAGACACAGAGCAGTTAAGCGACTTGGTTGAGGTCACACAGCTAAGAAAGAGACAGAGACAGAGGCAGAGACATCTGTAAGATCACAGCATCATGACGTGGATATCTTCAATCTGGGGGCATCACTGGTTCCCACCAAGGACCTGTCACCGGAGTGGGTCACTGGAGAATGGGAGTCAGACACTCATGCTGTGAACTTTGAGGAACTGACAGGTACATCACTCAGTTATCCCTTTTCCAGGGAGCACCTCCTGCTCCAGGCTTAGGCCTGCCATGGCCTGGACCGCAGAGATGCCTTGTTTTGTTTTGTTTTTTTCAGAGATGCCTTGTTGTCACCTGGGGAGAGCCTGAGTACATGGCAGTCTTAGTGCAACCATGTATGGTGTTCATTCACTGACTCAGAAACATTCATTGCCAGGCCTTAGGCTAGGTCCTGGGACTGCAGATAAACCTCTGTCCCCACTGCTCCAGCACAGTCCCAGGTCCCAGCCCTCCAGCAAGGGGTCTTCTCTTGGGGTTTAGGGAAAGACCGTGAAGATGAATGCACAATTTTAGACTTAGGTTGGGGATAATAAGAGTACTTCCCCCCTGGGGTTATTGTGAGGAGTGAGTTCCTGCATGCAAAACATTGAAAAATATGTGATTAAATAAATAATAAATATGTAATACATTCTCCTGGAAAACAGTCCATAGAATTCAGATTCTCAAAGGTGAGGGTGATTTTTAAAAAAAGAGAGAGGGGTGGACCCGTGAGCCTAGAAGTATAATACAGTGGATGAGATGCCGGTGATAAAACACGGTCACATTTGTCCCCAATATGCTTGCAAATGTTCAAGCAGACAGAAAGTTGAAAGAACTGTACAACCCTAGCTTATGCTACATTGTTAACATTTTGCTATAGTTGCTTAATCATATACTGATCCTTCCATCCATCCACTCATCAATTCATGTAACATTTTTGTTAAAAACAAAACAGGTAATTTTTAACTTTCTTCTTTATGCTCTTTTGCATTGATACTAATTTTTTTAAACTGCTGTGTTTTCATTTGAAAAATGAAATTATTTCCATTTGGAAACAAAAGAATTCTTGAAAGAGAAAATAATCTACCAAAAGGGCTTGGTGCCAGAAACCCTTCATACACGTTAGAACTTAATTTAAGCTCCTCCCCAGTCACCATCCTTTTTCATCTCATTCATCACTGGATTCCAGAAGAGTGCCTTGTACATAGTAGGATGCTGAATAACTTTTTGTGGAGTGAAAGAATTCTTTTAATTATGTTTGTTTATCGAGGTTAAAAAAATTAGTTAAGGGAGCCCTGGGCTTGAACCCAGTGGGGAATGTGGTTTAAGTTTACCTATAACAGATGATGTAGCAAACCCCTCCTGCAATGTGGATAGGCCAGGAGCACCTGCATCTCTCCTCTCTCCGAGGGCCAAAGGCTAGCACCCAGTTGAATCTTGGGACTTTCTCTCCACATTCCTCATGTGTCCGACATAGTTCAGGCATTTGTTTTTGATCTGACTAAATGGCAAGTCTGCAGCCTTGGTAGCTCTTCAGGAAACCAGGATAAATATTGTTATTTAGTCCATTTATGATTGGCAGTCAAGTTTGTTTTCAGGCACTAGAATGGAATTTAAAACACTCGGTTAAAGTAAACCAAACTAATCAGAGGTAGTCTGCTTTTCTCTTCAAAACATTAAAAAAAAAAAAGGAAACAAAATAATAAAAACCACTGCACAACAGGGAGAAATATGGAACATCCACTCTCCCTTTACTCCCACCTCACACACACAAAGTAACTTGTTTTGCCTGTTGAAGAGAACCCCAGAGATCTGGCTTCTACTATGTCTTGTCTAGATATAGCTTCTACTATGTCTTGTCTAAGTTACTGTGTAATGTGGGCGGGTTATTTGACCTCTCTGGGCCTCAGTTCACCATCTGTTGCAAAGAGGAGAGGATGGCCTAACATGATTCTGTCCGTCAAAAGCTTTGATTCCACTTCTTGGGCCAGGCAAGCTCTCAGGTGATCATTTGAAAGAGAGAGTTGGAGAAAGGGAGGGAGAAAGAGAAAAAAGATGACAAATGTGTTGCTTGGAAACACTGATGATTCTAGACTCTTCTGACTCACTGTGCAAACCCCCTTCTCCTTTTTAAATCACAGTCTCCCCATTTGAAAGGGGTTTGAGATAGAATCTAGATTCAAGAGTAACAAACAGAATCTGGATTGCTAAGGGGTCTGGGTCTATGATTTTTAGCTTTGAATGTGGACACCTCCAGGCAGAACATCTCTCCACATCTCCACAAGCCCCATGGGGCTCCTATTACCACCTCCTGTTACCTACCTGGTCTTTGAAAGCCATTGTGTTTCTGCTAAGAATTCCCTTCCAGTTCTGAAACCCATCCGTCACCTGAATGAGGAGGAAGATCGCCTAAGATGTTTTACCGCCCACGTTCCTCTTCCCTTTGGAAGGTCCCCATCAGATGAAAGTCTCAGAAAGTAAAACTGGAAAAGGGAGCCCGAGGATCACCCCAAGGAAAATTTAGACTGATTTGATCAGTCCTAGCTAGAATCAGCACAGGAATAGCATCAGACCTAACTGAGAGCGTCTTAGCCTTCTCAGATGATGATTCATTTTAAGGAAACATCTGATGGCCCTGCCTGGAATCCAGTTCAAAGGTGGAAAACTGAAACACCTATGACAGGCCAGGCCCCAAGAGGATGCTGCCCAGATGGAGACAGTACCTGCCCAGAGGATCTCTCAGGTTGAGGCAGATGCTGCCAAGAATACTGTTAACTCTGACTATGAAGAAGCTCTCAAGGCTGCAGACCAATTGCTGCTGGGGCTTGCAGCTTGCTGTGGGGCCCAGAGGAAGGTGATTCATTGTAGCTTAAGTCGGGTAGGAAAGCCTCCTGAAGGAGGTGGCATTTGATATGGGCCTTGTAGGCAGAGGAGGAGAGGGGAGGGTGGAAAGACGATCCACATCTCAGTAGCTGTGTGAAGCTCCAGGATCTGGAGCTTCAGTTTTCTCATCTCTATGCTGGGAAGGGTGACAATGATGTCCAGTTCTTTGTGGTTGTAAGATGAAATTAGCAGTGTGTGGAAGCCTCTGGCACATAATATATCTAACTCCGAATTGGAGGTAAAGCAAAAGCATGTACATGAGCTGAGTTGTGAGAGGTAACTTTGGAGAAGGCTGTATACGTTGACGGTGATTATCTCTGGGTGCTATTTCATGACACACACATTTGTGGAGGAGCACAGAAACGTTCTGAAGCATGTCCCTCAATTTGGGTAGATCTGATGTTGCCTCATGATTAGATTAACCTTACGCGTTGCCGACTAGATGGTAATGCTGTGTTCTTGGTACATCACTGCGGAGGGTGTGCAATGGATGTCAGTACTGTGGACCACGTGGTTACAGTGGTGTGGCAGAGTTTATTATAGGGTTCCTATTTCCCCTTTTTAATTATCAAGTAATTTGTGACTACTTATGTGAACGGCTTCGAATATCCTTCCAATTTCATGGGACAAAAAAGGCAAGGTTTTCCCTTTAGGAAATGGATATCTATTTCTTGCTGAACAGATCCAGCACCGAGCCTCCCGCAGTACCAGCCTTTGTCAATAAAGTTACGTGAACGTAACCTTTCCGGAAGGGCTGAGACGGTAGCGCCGCAAGGCATTTTGGGAATTGTAGTCGTCGTGGGAGCTCGCGGCTAAACACCGCCCAGTGGCCTCCCGGAGAAAGAGCCAGAAGCCGAAAAGGGAGGGCAAAGAGCGACCAGCGGCGGCGTTCTGGGATGAGGTACGTCACGGCTACCTCATGGTAGTTCTCGGGCGCTGTCCTGCTGCGCCCCGCCGCGCCCCGCTCAGAACTGGACTACCTTACCCGAGAGGCCACGCGCGCAGGGGAAAAGGAAGCCGTCCTGGGCCTCCAACAAATCAAATAGAGGGAAAGAAACTGCCGGCTTTCAAAATCCTCCTCCTCCGCCATCATCCGCTGCCGTGCGGGGAGCAGGTGGTGTCGGGGGCGCGAGCGGCGAGAACCGCCGGGAGAGCTGCCGGACAAGCGGGCTGGGCATCGGGACTGCTGGACTCGGAGAGGCGACCCCGACCTGACCTGACCCGGACCCTAAATCAGTTCCTCCCCCGCTAGGCGGACACGCGCGTTTCGGTTGCCCCACGCGGCAGCGCCGCCTGTTTACGGTAGGGTCGGGGTCCCTTTCCTTTCCCTGTCATCTGCCTGGGATGGGGGCGGGGGGCGGCGCGGCCCTGGAACTAAGCGAGGAGGGTGTGGCGCTCCGGAGCGCTTCCTGCGTGGCCCCTCGGTCTTCTCCCTGTGCCTTCCACGGCCGATCGCCGAGGCGGTGGGAATAGGGGAGCTGGGTGGCGCTGGCTTTTTTCATAAGTGGGGAAACTGAGGCTCAGAGAGGGCATCGGGCCCGCCTGGGCCTCCCAGCCCGCAGTTGCCAGCAGTGGCGTCTCCTATTAGCGTCGGTGTCATCTGGGGGCGGTGCGCGTCCGCCCTGGATCCCGGATGGGGCTCCGGTGCTGCCCGCCTGTCATTTGTGGCCCGAACTCGCGCGTCGCTTCCCCGCCGCCGCCTCCCAATAGGACCACACCCGCAAAGGGCCTGGGCTGGGGCCGCAGTCCACGGGACCGGCTTGAGTCACTGCTCACGCTTCGCCAGAGCGGTGGATGCGCACCTGTGAACATCTGCGGCACTCCTTCCCAGAAGGAAAATGTATAATTACCGTTTGTCTTCGCTCTGCCGCTGTCCCTGTGCAGACCTTGGACGAATCAGTTCTCCTCTCTATGCGCCAGTTTCTTAGTCTTTATAGTGGATGATGTGTGTGTGTGTACGTGTGTACCTACTGGACTGAAGAATGGACCCTTCTCCATCTGAGAAGTACTGTGTTCGTGTTCCATCTGGAGGCCCCACCACCACACTTTTAGCCTAAAATTGTCCTATTCCAGAACTTCAAGAGGTGGAGGGGAGGGTTTCAGGCTAATTTTTATTCAATTTCATCCCCTCATTCTTGGAGCAGCTTGAAGATACCCTGCCTTACGCAACAGGTAGAGTGATCCTGTCAAAACATACGTCACATCGTGGTCTCTCTATTGCTAGAAGCCCTCCAGTGACTCTCCTTGTCACTCAGTAAAAGCCACATTTCTTAAAATGGCCATGGTGACTTAGGCCTCTCATTAATTTCCTTTTCTCATCTCTTACCTCTTTCTCCTTTCTTCTCTGTGCTGCAGCCCCATTGGCCTCCTTACAGTTCCTCTACCCACCCTCCCCTTCCTCCATAAGAACCTTTGTATTTGCTGTTTCCTTTGCAAGAATACTCTTCCCCCAAATATTTGCAGGGCCCAATCCCTGATATCTTTGTTTCTTAATAGTACCTTCTCTAACCATTCTACTTTAAATTGTAGCTCCCCCCGCCAAAAAAAACCCCTCCTTACCCCTTTTCTAGTTTGTTTTTCTGCTTTTTTTTTTTTTTATTGAGTTATAGTCAGTTTACAATGTGTCAATTTCTGGTGTACAGCACAATTCAGTCATATGTGAATATATATATATTCATTTTTGTATTTTTCACCATATTTTTCTTCTTAATCATTGTCTTAAAGCACTGAATATCCTTGGTCTTCCCTGATTACCTGTCATTCTTCTTTGGGGAGATGTAGTGATCCTTTCTGCCAGTCTGCTCAACTCCAGGCTGGAAGCTCTTTTTTTCAGCAACTCTTTCCCTGATCTATTATGATGGTAGCTGTTGTGATGTAGAGATCTCTGGTCTCCTAGGAACCCCTGAGGTCTGGCCACCATGGGCTGCCCAGTCTCCTGGCCAAGATTGAAACCAGGCGTGCATTGGGCTGACCCCTGTGCCCTACCCCCAGAGTCATGCCAGCGTGGGTGGTGGGGCATTCCTTGGGATGGATGACCTGGATCCCGTAGCCATCTCTGTCCTGTTTGAGGAATGGGATCCTCAAACAGAGAGCAGCCAAGATGATCAGGCAGGTGTGTGCTTTGGGCAAATTCTTCACAGCCATTGGGCTGGGACTTGACTGCCATTCACTGGGGACCCAGGAAGTAGTTGACTCCCATGGCTTTGCTTGGTGTCCCAGCTGGGGCAGTTGGGCAGAGGAGGACTTGTAGTAGTGAGATGGTAACTCTTCAGAAACTGAAATGTGATTTTTCTGTGTTCTTTCTACCTCTTCCACATTTTTAGAACTGTTCCTTCCCTCATGCTCTTTTCCTTTCTCCCAGTGGTTTAGCTCTTGGAATTTCCTTAGCAGGGGGAGGTGGGGGTCAGGCAACTGAAATGGCTGAAGTCCTATCCTGCCCTCCCCAACCTGGGGGCCCCAGGAGACTACTCTCTCTTAATGGAACCTTGACCTCCTCAGTTTGCAGATTTCCAGGGGAGCCCACCAACTTGGCTAACATGGCCTCAGAAGACATTGCCAAGCTGGCAGAGACGCTGGCCAAAACCCAGGTGGCCGGGGGACAGCTGAGTTTCAAGGGCAAGAGCCTCAAACTCAACACTGCGGAAGATGGTGAGTTCCTGTGTGGGTTGGTCCAGGGAGGAAGGGGAGTAAGCAAGTAGGCGCTTGCTCTTCCTGTTGTCAGGCCCATTTATCGTCATTGTCAAATTATTTGTCCTAGTGATTCCGTGAATGATCGTTGGGCCCATTTCACAGTGAGGCTCAAAGGTGAATTGCCTACCAACACCTGGTGGGCATCCCTGCTGGTGAGAGCTCAGCCTGGCAGGTGGGAAGGGCCCGTTTATCTCTAGGAGGGGATGGTAGGCAATGAGGGACCACAGTTAGAGGCAGTCCAAAGTTAGAGCCCTGACTTCTGACTTCAGATCCACCCTCACCTTCACCCCCATGATCCAGAGCTGGTCTGGGAATTGTTGCCTTCGTCAGAGCTGAGGCCCCCAGGGAGCTGCATTAAAACAACAACCCAGGCCCTCTTGGGAGGTCTAGTCTGTACAAGTCAATGCCCCTAGAAGAGGGGTGGGTGTTCCTGTATGTGAACAGGCATCAGGACTGGAGAAAACTAGGAACCAGAATGCAGACTGTGTCTTTCCATCTCTGGCCAAGCTATGGCCGGCACTGATCAACCCCGAATCTCCTGGCATCTGGAAGGAATGTTACCTCTGACAGTACCTGTAAGGCTTCTTGAAGTTCTTGCCCAACCAGGGAAACTGGTCTGGACTTGCCTGGTTGTCATGGTGCTCAGGCAGGCTTGTGCTCCCCTCCACCGGGTCAGAGATGGCTAGAGTCCTTGGTTGCTGGGAGTGTGGTGATGCATGCTCCTGACTTCTCTATACGGCCTTAAAATTGAGAGTTCCTCCTTGTGCTCTGTCACTTTTGATCCTTGCGTCATCCCTGAGGGAGGGAGGTAAAAGTGTTGCCATTTTATAAATAAGGCAAAAGGACTTGGGAGGCTTTAGTAACTTATCCAAGGTCGTACAGCTGGTAAATAGCAGAGCCAGGACTTCAGCAGAGGTCTAGCTGAATCCCTGTTCCGGTGCTTCTCAGTAGACGTTCAGCTCAGCTCAGTTAATGTGAATTAGCTATTAAATGTTGCTCTTAACACTGTGTCAGGCAGTCTTGTATGTAAGTGCCATACAAAGAATATCTCAGTTTATCCTCACAAAAGCCCTCGAGGTAGCTTTCGTCCCCATTTTTGCAGATTGAAAAAATTGAGGCACAGGGAGGTAATATGACTTTCCTAAGGGCACAGCTATAAGTAGTGGAGCTGGGATTAAAATTCAGGTTTGTCTAGTCTTAAAATCCATGCATTTAACCACTTCACTAGCACAGACTGGACATTATGCCTCCCTTCCAGCCCCAGTGAGGAGCTCCTAACCTGGAACAGGAACAATGAGGGAGAAGGTGAAACAGGCTTTGAGACATGCACCTGGGAGTAAGGTCGGGGAGAGGGATCACTTTTAGCTTAGAAGGGCCCAAGACGTCTCCAAGGATGAGGTAGTATTTGAACTGTCCTTGAAGGAAAAAGGGCACTGTAGGCAGGGAGGACCAATGAGTTAGGCCCAGGAGCTGAGACACATAGAGTGGGCTTGATCTCATTGGGAGCCTGGGGCCGAGACCCTTGAATGCTGTACTGAGGGGCCTGGTGGCCTAATTGTGGGCCCAGAAAAGGCCTGTACCTTGCCTGGGAGTGAGCTGATGAAGTCGGGGAGGGCAGGGGCCTGGGCGGGGAGGCCATGAAGCTGATGATGAGAACAAGGCCCTTTTGTCTCCCAGTGAGCCATTTAAGCACCAAAGAAAGGCCTTGCAAGGCAGAGTAATAAGCACTTGGGACTGGTTACTGTGTGAGGCCGTAGAGGCTGAAGAGAGAAAACCCACCCAGCCTCATGATGCTTGGTTATTCAGGGATGCTTGGGGCTCATCCCTCACCTGTTTTTAAGTTACGTGTGACTCCGCCTGCGTGGACCATCAAGTGAGAGGAGCAGCCCAACTGTGACCCCGCCCCCTTCTGTCCCGGCTCTTCCCGTTTTAGTGCTTTTCCTTCCGAGCTCACTCTGCCCTTGTGACTCTCCAGGCTGAACTTGAGGCGAGCACAGTACCTTTGGGTCTCGGCACTTGTGTCACTCACACACCATAAGTTAAGCCTTCCCTTGGGGCCCTGGCATCTCTGTCGCCTTGCTTCTAAAGACTGTTTAAACATTCCCTTGTGCAGCCCTCCTTTCTCCTGGTGACCCGGCCATTCCTAGAGGTCGGCGGGGCTCCCTTGTGAAGCAAGTCTTCCAGAGGGCCGAGAGGCCACCCCAGCCCTTTGCCCTGAGTGCCAGCTGCAGAGGAGACCTGGACACCTGGGACTGTGGAGTTGCAGTTCCGGAGTGGGGAGAGGGGTCAAGGGGCTTCTCTGCGGGGGCACTGCATGAAGTTCAAGGTTGTGCACAGAAGCCAGGTTTTGGGGAGCAGCACATAGGTTCCGTTTTGGAAAACCAGTCTGCAGCTCAGCTCTGCCATGTTCCTTGAACTCCCAGGTAGAGTGGCTTCATTCCTTGAAACCTCAGCTTCCCTTTCTAGAAAATGGGCACGTACCTGTCCAGCCTTCCTTGTCGTGAAGTAGATGCTGGTCACTGTGTGACCTTAGTAGGCATTTTCTTATCCTCCCCATGTCTCAGCTCGCTTAGTTGTAAACTAGACCTGACGGTAACTACCTCAGTGGACTTGGTGGAGAATGTTGAGTGTCATCTCTGGGGGACGTGGTAGTTAGCAGAGGCAAAGAGCATCCCTTTGTTCACGGAACTCAGGACCCAGTAAGGGAGGTGGTACTGGAGTCTCTATATAGTGGTCCAGTAACCATTCAGGTGAGTGTACAGCTGTAGCAGCTACACATGGGGGATCAGGGCTGTGGAAGCTGGGGAGTGGAGGTTGACCTGGTTGGGAGGGTTCCTGAGGAAGTGCGCTGTGGCTGAGGGGAGCGGGAGGAGGGGTTTGCGTGGCCCCAGCACCGACAGCTTCTCAGGGAGCCCCATACAGGTTGCAGGTCACAGCCTTTCTGACAACCCTTCTGTGGTCGTGTAACCTAGAAAAGGTCACACTCACCATTTCGGTCTCATCCTCATTTCCTTCTCTTCCCTGTCACCCCTCCATCCTGTGCCAGCCAGACGAGATTTGTTTTTCATGTAACCTGTGTGCTTTTTTTAGATTGCAAAATTAATATATGCTCATTATAGAATACAGAAGCATTGAAAGGAGGAAAAAGTGTCTTCATTATAACACAGCCTAGGGATGTAACTACCATTAGTTTTGATGGTTTTTTTTTTTTACCTAAACATAGCTGATTTCCTTTTTTTTTTCTTAAAGTAATTGGAATCATAATTACAGATACTTTAAGAGCTGACTTCTAATCTGATGCACTGAGAATATATTAAGCAGATGATGGAAAAACACAGATTCACCCAGAATCCCACTGCCTAGAGATAACTGCTCTAGCGTTTGGTTTCTGGACCTTGGTGTGTTTGTTTGAGAATGCATACAACATTTTAAAAGTGGGATCAGACCAAACACCATTGGATAACCTCATTTTTCACTTAACACTGTAACATAATTATGTTTCAAGTCAAGTAAATACTGTGTTGCCATTCATAGTGACATTAGTGTAACTGTCTGTATTAATCTATCCTCTGTTGATGGACATTTAGGTTGTCTGGAATTTTTTCTCATAATAAGACAGTACAGAAGTGAACTCCCCACACATGCATCATTTAGCCCTGAAAGCATTCGTGCCATCATGCCCTCGTGCCTACTGGCCTCAGACTTGGGTGCCCTTTCCCTGCCTGGCTTGGTGTGCTCTCATTGGGAGGCTCCGCACACACAGCCCACAAGGTGCCCCGAGCACCTTCTTCACCCAGAGCAGCCAGGTCCTCTTTTCCTTTAGGTCTCAAGCCTTTCATACACGCCTTGTTTCAACACTTGTTACCAAGGGCTTGTCTGTGTAGCCGGGTCCCCTGCCGGACTGCGAGCCTGCCCGCAGCGCCTTGGCGAGCCAGGGCCCGCACACGGTGGGTGCGCTGTGGCCGCTGATGTTGAGTGACCCGGTGGTCGTTGCGCCTCAGCTCCTGCTTCAGCTGTTCATGACTCCTAAAGTCTTAAGGTTCTGTTTTTTGGTCCTGGGCAGCCAAAGACGTGATTAAAGAGATTGAAGAATTTGATGGCTTAGAGGCTCTGCGTCTGGAGGGCAACACGGTGGGTGTGGAAGCAGCCAGGGTCATCGCCAAAGCCTTGGAAAAGAAGTCGGAGTTGAAGGTGAGATCTGCAGGCCGAGCAGGCGCAAACTGGTCCCCGAGCAGACAAGCTTCCGCTCTCACCCCACAACCGACACCTGTGTCCAGGCCCTCCCGGACCCCTGTGGGTGGTCCCTGTGAGCAGCTCCTCTCGCTCTGGCCTCCCCAGAACACAGCTCTGGCCAGGGGCCCCTCTCCCTGTGTGATGTGTCCCGGTCCTCCAGCATCAGACCCTGAGATGTGTTAGGGTTGTAAGTTTGATTGGGGAGCACGTGTGAGAGGAAGGGGACGAGGCAGAACTGGACAGGGATGTGGATCTGGGACCTGTGAGGACTCAGAGGGGCAGAATCAGTGGCCAGAGTCTCAGACTGTGAGGCTGTCCTGACACGCCCAGCCCGCCGCACGGGAGCTCCAGGGCAGAGCTCGCCATGTAGAAGAAGATATTGTTGGGCAGAAGCAGCCAGACCTCAGCTCGGATGCTGTGGCCGGTTGGAAAGCCGCTTTCCGGGGGCAGCCAGTTAGCTGCCCTTCTCACAGCTGACTGGCAGCTCTTTCTTGAAAGTTAGACCCAAGCGGTGCCCCTCTTTGGCTGACACAGATTCCTCTCTTCTGGTGTGTCCCAAGGTGGGTTCCTCTGAACACCAGTTCTTCAAGATGCTCTGTGAGAAAAGTGGGGTATCACATGGTCACAGTGTCAGGAGGATGTTGTTTCTGCTCCCCTTCAAGGGACCCCCAGTGTGTTAACGCCTCTGAAGAGCCACGAGGGGGAGAGGCCTGCTTTCCAGACTGGAAATGGCTCTCAGTGGGGACACGGCAGGGCTTGTGCAGGCTCTCCTGCATGTGACATTTAACCTCACAGTGACTCAAATAATAAAGCTGTGTCTCCCTTTTGTTAGTCAAGGGAACCGAAGCTCGGGGGCTGTCAGTGGCCGGGCCATATTTCACACTCCCAAGTCCAGTGCTCTTTCTCTGGCCCACCGTGCTTTCTGAGAGGGAAGGTGAACGGGGCTGGGGCCATGAGAGGATACAGGGTGGCTTCACCCAGGGCGGGCCCAGAGCTAGGTGACAGTGGCCCTTGGTGTTCGTTTGGTTGGGAAGATCGAGGTCAGGTGAACAGACGGCCGAGGCAGTGATTGTTCCTGCTCTCCTGCCCAGGGCCTGTCCCTTCCTGAGCACCAGATACTTTCCTAGGAAAGAACCCAGCTCTCCCCGGGGACCTGTGAAGGACAGGAACAGAGGAGAGGTGGCCTGGGCCTGGAGGCTGTAGCTGTTGAGCTTCGGCGTCCAAGGGCCAGGGTTCTAACCCCAGCGTCACCACCTTAGTTGTTGCATCACACTGCCTTGTGCTAGACTCAGCTCCAAGCCTGGGCTTTATGAAGAGGAATTTTTCCTACCAGAGAGATTGACATAGCAGCCACGTGCAAGCTGGTGTAGTGAGAGAGCTTGACCAGTGGGGGGACTGCATGTGTCTTGTCCCCTGTGCAGACCCTGTGCCTTAAATAGCCCCATCTCGCTGTCTGAAGCCTGCTTCTGTGCAGGAAGGGGCCTGAGCCGGGGCAGCGGCGGGGACAGAGTTGCCCTTGACACCAGTATTGGTCTGGGCACATACTGATGTGGGGCAAGGTGTCACCCCCACTGTTGTGACACCTGCACAAGTAAGGTCTTGACAGATGAGGAGAGTGTGGCCCAGGGTCACGTCTCCGGAGTGGGCTGGGCCCAGGTATCAGCCCAGCCTCTTGACTGCTCTGCTGCCGACCTGGAGATCATTGAGGCTTAAAGCCTGTTTCAAAGATAAAATACCAGAGGTCATTGACAGGGAGTGGCCGGCCTGAGGTCAGCTAAGTCAGAGCTAGAACCTAGCCTTGTGCCCCAGAGCCCCATACTGACCTTCAGCCCATCACAGTTGGGTTTGGGAAGCTTCGAGATGAGATGCCACTGTTGGGAGGGGCTCTGGTGCTCAGGCTGTGGCTGCCTGTTCTGGCCCCGAGCACCTGTGTGCAGGCACAACTCACTCAGGAAACCTGTGTGTTAGCACGTCTCCAGGTGTGTTAGTGATTCGCTTTATTGGAGGATACGAGGATTCTTCTGCGAAGACCAACTTCCCTAGTACTTAAGGTTGAATTTAGTTCATGCATTTTAAGGACTGGGTTTCAGGGAAAGTGCTTTTCCTGTGTCCCATCATCCCCAGGTTTGGTCCGGGAAGGGCCAGAGCTGCCAGAGTTGATATGTGGGTGGACACAGCGACCAGGGTCAGAGGACGGGGCTGTGTGCTTGGAGGCCAGACTCTGCTGGCCAGAGTGACACATGACCCCGTCCTGTAGCCACTACCTTTGTGACATTTACCTATTTCTTTTAAGTCCGCTCACTGAAGTAACTTAAAAGCAAACATGATCCTTTGTATAACTGGGAAATGGTGTCCCTTCCCGTAAAGGGAATAAAAGAGTGTTTTTAAATTCCAGTTGGGTGCCATTGCCATTAAAGGCTCTGAGCCCGAAGCCTGCGCTCCCTTTGTTAAAAAGGCAGATAAGCAAGAGGTGGGTAGGCAGCTGAGACCCACCAACCCCAAGCTGAGGCTGCCTTCTAGAGATGGTCACACCCAAAATCACTTCACGTGTCACTGTGGCCCACACAGTGGGAAGCTAGTGCTGGGGAGGAGCACCGGCCAGGCGTCTGGATCCTGGTCCTGCCACTGCCTTGCTGTGGGGCCCGGGGCCAGTCCCCTCCTGCTCAACCTGATGTCCCTTCTTGAGAACCAGAGGGTGGGACACTTCTGATCCCCATGGTCCTTGGGAGCGTCCAGGTCATGTCGGCGTCAATCAGAGCTGACAGAGCCCAAATGAAGCAGTCTTCAATGCTCAGTAGTCCAGGTCCATGAGAAGAGGGGCTGCCCGAAGGCCGCCTCCAAGGGTTTCAGCTAACTCTTTTCTTCCTCCTTCCAAAGCGATGCCACTGGAGCGACATGTTCACGGGGAGGCTGCGGTCTGAGATCCCGCCCGCCCTGGTGAGTGAATGAGACCTCTGCTCTGTCCCTGGGCCGCAGGGACCCCTTAAGTAGTTCCTGAGACTTTTCTCACAGCCTCTTCTTTCTGGAGGCTGAGACTGCCCTGTGGGGGCCTGAGATGCTGAAGTGGAAGCCAGGCAAGCACAGCATCTCCTCTGTCCTGACGAGCAGGCAGGAGGAGCCAGAAAGTGAGGACTTGGGGTCCCTGTGAGGCTGGGAGGCCCAGTGATAGGAAGTACAGCCAAGACTTCCCAGGGTCCACTCTTGAGCTCAGTGGTTTTGCCCACAAGCATCATGGCTCTTGCTTCCTGCGTGATTTCCCGTCTTGTCCTGGCACCTCCCTCCCCGCACCCTGAGATTCTGCTCCCTCCTGACCTGGTTCTGCGAATGGCCCGCTGTGGCCCTCCCTTTCTCCGATACCACTGTTTTTGCTTTGGTTCCCATCATTGGTGCCTTCTTTCTGCCTCTCTTTTCCATTTCCCCATTCCTGGGGCTCAGGTCGGCTTGGGTCAAGTTCCCTACCTGCAGGAAGCTTTCCCCGACAGCTCCGCATACACTAAGCCCCATGCCCCATCTGACTTAAGAGCCCTCTGCAGGGATTCCAGTCCGATTAATGTGGTCAGCTCTGCTGAAATGGTCTGTGTCTGCCGGTTGCCTACCAGCCTGGGGGTCCCCTGAGGGCAGGGAGGGCCTGGCACAGAAGCAGCGCCTGGCCTGTGTCTGTGAAACTGATGGGAGCCCCTCTGTGCCCAGATCTCACTAGGAGAGGGACTCATCACAGCCGGGGCCCAGCTGGTGGAGCTGGACCTAAGTGACAACGCGTTTGGGCCTGACGGCGTGCGAGGCTTCGAGGCCCTGCTCAAGAGCTCTGCCTGCTTCACCCTGCACGAGCTCAAGCTCAACAACTGCGGCATGGGCATCGGCGGCGGCAAGGTGGGTGCAGCGGCCCCTCCCCCGTGTCCCCATGGTCCCTCCACCTCCTTCCCTGCATTTGCATCTGTCTGAAGTATGTGCCCTTGGCCACCCACTGTCTGGGATGGTTGGCCTGTTGTTTTTCTCTTCAAAGGAGGAAGGCCTCAGGCTGCAGCCTGTGGCCAGTGGGGAGAGGAGATAGAGTATGTGAGGGTGGGGTTGCCAAGCAACCATCCTCAGTTCTTGTGTTGCCCTGGCAACACAGAGGCAGTGTTGCATCCGTGCTCCAACCTGCTGGCTCTGCAAAACGCAGGGCTTGGGCAGCACTAGACCTGCTGTGCTCTCAGAACAGCTGGCAGAGCCACGTAAGGCCTGGTGCGTGCACGTGGGGGAGGGAGCCCAGAAAGAGAAGCCACTCCGGGAGGCCGGGCACGGCTCACCTTTGTTCCTGGTCAGGGCCTCCCCCAGGGCGCCTCCCCGTCCTGCCAGCAAGTCAGGCTGGTCAGAGCAGAAAGGCGCCAAGGGAGGCCAGCCCTGTTTATCCTCTTCTTGGTCCATTCTGGCTACTTTAGGCCCAGATTCTAGAAAGGCTGAGCACCAGTCTGCATTCTCATCCTCCTTCCTCATGTTCTGACCAAAAGGAGCAAAGGGCTGGGACATAGGAACTGACGGCGAAGGGGGATGTCTTCTCTTTGAAGATATGTTACAGGCTTTACCTCAGTTCTCTCACCCATACTGAAAGGTGGATGATGCCTGCCCCCATTTTTTTCAGATAACTATACTTGATCTTAGCGATCTTGGGTGGAGTGCCCCATATGATGTAGCCAGTGTGGGACTGATGTGGGACTTGAACCTGCATGCACGTGGCTCTGTCAGAGCAGCAGGAGGAGCCTGTGTGATGCTCGCAGTGACCAGGCTGAGGAGCCAGAGAGGCCTCCCCTGAAGATGTCCCATCAGCCGTCCGTGGGAGGGAGAGCAGGGGTGCGCCCCCGTGCCTGTCTCAGCCAGCCTTCCTCCAGTCTCGTGGGGCAAGAAGCTGGATGTGTTAGGACCTAAGAATGTTTGCTTCAGCCCAACCTAGAGTGGGCTGTGCTGGGAGAGCCGCCTCTGCAAAGGTTCCTCAGAGGCTGGCCTACAGCAGAAGTCCGTGGTCTCTGCCGTCTTGGAGCCAGGCTAGTGGTGTCCCCATGTTCCCCAAGGACAGAGCTGTGTGCAGTCAGCTGACCTGGCAGCTCTGCCGTGTCTTTGCTCTGGGACCTTGGCTGATTGGCGTACCTTTCTGAGCCTCAGCTTCCATGTTTGTAGAGACCAGTGCCACCTGCCTCCCAGGCAAACGGGAAGGGAAGAAAGTACCTTTGCTGAGAGCGCTCAGGACCTGGTAGCACTCCGTAATCTTCCTTCTCTCCTGCTGCACTTCCTGGGAATCTTTTACGTCTCATTTACCTTGGTCTCTCCAATTCCAGCCCGCCAACTGACTGGTATTTTTGAACTCTTGCTCTGTCGGTGTCCCTGGGATAGAGGCTATCTCCTGGCACCACCTCAGCGTCAGGGCAAACCAAGTTTTAGGTTTGTCCCCCAGTAGCTGAGACCCCGCAGTGTGGCTCGTCTGAGCACAGGCGTGTACTGGATGGGTGCGGCGGGTCTGTGGTCTCAGCCAGCTGCCCTCAGGTGTTGGGGAGTGTGGAGGAGGTGCCAGAAGATTTGAGTTCTGTCCAGAGTCTGCCACTTGCTTAGCTTCTATGGGAAAGTTTCTGTCACTCTCTGAGTCTGAGTTTCTTCAGCTGGAAAGTGGGAATCGTCATGATCCCCACCCGACAGAGGGCTTCTGACAGCAAAGTGAGCTGACTGTGAAGCCCCTTCCCCAGGACCAGTCTTGAAGTGGCCGCTCAGTGTTGGTGTCTCTTGCTCCTGGGTTTGGGCTCCCCATTCTTAGCATGGGGCTAAACACCGCAGGGGGAGGGGACCCACAAATGGAGTGGTGGATGTCAGAGCTCTTGTATCTGCGCGATGCTGTATGAGGTGTGACCGCTTTACTTTTGTGCAGCCCTTTGTCTCCACGCCCACCACCAGCAGGTGGCACAGCATGTTGACGACCAGGGCCTCCTGCATATGGCCTGAGCCCCTTGCCTCTCCCCCCAGATCCTGGCAGCAGCTCTGACTGAGTGTCATCGGAAATCCAGTGTCCAGGGCAAGCCGCTGGCCCTGAAGGTCTTCGTGGCTGGCAGAAACCGTCTGGAAAACGATGGAGCTACAGCCTTAGCAGAAGCTTTTGGGGTGAGTGGTTTCTGCCCACCTGCCCCACCATGCCCTGAGGCGGGCTAAGGTCAGCAGCAGGCGGAGGGCCCTGGGTGTGTCTCCCAGCTCTAGAACTTAGCTGAGAGACCAGGGGCCAATAGCCTGCCCTCTCTAAGCTGCTGGCTCACCCTAGAGCAGGCCAGAACTCCTGTCATGAGTGTCTGAAAGGTTGCGCGATCTAGCGCCCTGGGTGAATTGGCAGCACTGTGTGAGTGACATCTCCAGGCTCAGAAGCTGGAGTGGTGGTGCCCGAGCCGTGTGAGTGCTGACCACAGCCTGGCCCCTGTTGGTCTGGCTCAGGGTGGCCGTCTCTGGCTCCAGCAGGCGGGGTGTGGAAGTGGAGCCGGCAGACTTGCCCTTGAGATGGGGAGGAGGGTAGGAGCTGTGGCCACAGTGAAGCGTGTCCATGTCCCTTACTCTTCTTTCTGCTGCCCCTTTTCCTCGCAGCTGCCCTGCTTCCCGCCCCCAGGACACTGCTGAGTCTGGTGGTGAGAGAGCCGCACTTGCCCCATGGGGCTAGGAACTTTGGAGTCTCCCTCTTCTCTTAATTTAAACATTTTCTCCAGCAAACTGTTCTAACAGCAGTAACCATACTCAGGCCAGAGCATCATCCCCCATGGTCCTGCCATTTCAAATGCCCCACCTGCCGAAGGTCACCTGCCTCAAGCCAGTGGACTTTGCAGGGGAGAAGCGCCTGGTGTCTTACTGGACGCCTGGCAGTGAGGGGGCTCCTGCCACCTCCTGTGGGGCTGGAGGAGCCTGGGTACCTTGCAGACCTGCCGATGTTAAAGATCATGCCCCTTCTGCACCCCTTGCCCGGCTGCTGCCCTCCGTGTGCTGGGAGCAGGGTTATGTCACGGTTGTGCCGGGCCTTCAGCAGGCGTGCTCTGTGCTCTTGGAAGGGGGGCTTGGCTTGGGTCTGAGGGGCCCCCCGGACTATGGATAGAATTCAGGGAGTCTTTGAACATGGCTGGGGGTAACTGCACAATTGTCATCACTAACAGAGATACGGTACAGTAACGCCTTCTGTTGTGGATGCAGACAGCCAACCTCTGCAGCTTTAGAAACTCCTGTGACTTTGTTACCAGGAGAAATCACAGATGCTTTCAAGTCAAATAATAGTCGTTATGGGTATATGGAAATATTTTTCTCATACGTTAAGGGTACTTAACAGTAAACCCAACTCTTGTTACTTACTGGCTCAAGAAATACATATGGTACCACATCACACATTTGGGCAGTTTTCTAAATATTTCAGTAATTGTCTTCCAATAATTGATTTCTTTTGTTATCCTATATAATTTAGCTTAAAATTTAAAAACATCCAGAGTGGGGAGTCCAGGGGCTTTACCAGATTGCCTGTTGGGTCCATGGCACAGAAAATACTAAGAGGCCCTGACTTGACATGTGCCTCAGTTGGCCTGCCTGTATTTGTGAACCCTCCGTGCTGTGCTGGGCATTCAGGACAACAAAAGGCACCCGGGTGCAGTGTTACGCCAGGCCCGTCTTCAGTCCCGGGTAGCAGTGGAGGTTGGGTCTTAGGCCTCTCGAGACCTCACGGGCTGATGGAGTGCAGACAGGAAGGTGGCTTTGATACTGCAGGGTGATGGACACCATGATAGAAGAAGGATGAGGTGCCCTGAGAGCAGAGAGGAAGAGTGCTGGATTGTGCCTGGTGGGGAATCCAGGAAGCCTTCCTGAGGGCGGAGGCATCCAAAATGAGAGCTGTCGAATGCACTGGGAATCATCCTATCAAGAAAATACCAACAAAATAAGGAGACAGAGTATTCCAGGCAGAGAGAAGGTAGTGTCAAAAGGCCTGGGTGAGAAAGGGCTAGCTAGACCTTCCTCACCCCAACAAAAGGACGTGGCATGGGGGATGCCAGTCATACTGTGTAAAAAGGCGGGAGGGCCCCAAGAAAGAAAGGCCACGTGGAGCTGCATCGTGTGTAGCAGAGCCATGGCTGACTGTCAGGCCAGAGCTCAGGGTCCCCATAGCACAGACGGTACCAGACTAAGAAGCCTGTGTTCAGAGCCATGTAACACCGGGCAAGTTACTTACCGTCTCTGATCCCTAGTCTTCTCCACCTGGTGGTGATCCTAATCCTGGGTAGGTCTTCCTCATGAGGTTGTGGAGAGGATCAGATGCAGTTGTTCCTAAAAGCGTGCTCTGACACCTGTGCCTAAAACGTTCATGGACAAGCCCCTCCCCTCCTGCCTGAGGATGTCACTGGCACTGGGCCTGACCCTGGCCTCAGGGCCCATCTCTCTCCCTTCTACCCCTCACAGATCATCGGGACTCTGGAGGAGGTCCACATGCCACAGAATGGGATCAATCACCCTGGTGTCACTGCCCTGGCCCAGGCTTTTGCCATCAACCCCCTGCTGCGGGTCATCAACCTGAATGACAACACCTTCACTGAGAAGGGCGCTGTGGCCATGGCCAAGGTGAGGCGGGGCGGCGGGGCCAGATCAGGCCCCAGCAGATGGGGTCTGGCTGCTCTGTCCCCTTCCCCACCCACCTGGTGTGTCCCCGTGAACTTGACCATGTGAACACATCCAAAACGGACCGTGTGTCACGAGCTCCCCGTGCCCTTCTTGGGCAGCTCTGCATGTCTGAGCTGCCTCCGTGCAGCCCCAGCTTTTGGTGCTGGTTTGTTCTCAGGCTCCATGGAGGCTGCTGCAGCCTGGCTATTTTCCTCATTGATTCTTCCATCAGCTGTTTGTTGAGCCCCAGCCCAGCTTCCTGTGCTGAGTGTGGGCCACACAGAGTGGAGTCAGAGACTCTGCCTTCAGGAGCCCAGGTTCAAGGAGGGGAGGAAGTGGCTCATCAGTGGCAGCGCAGAGTGGGGAGCACGGTGGCTGGCTCGGTGTCAGGGCCTCCAGATGGGAGGGCTCCACAGTGCCTATCACCCTCGCAGGGCTCTGTGACCCCCCAGAAGGCTGCTATGGGGTGTAAGCAGAGAAGTGCCAATCAGACTCGGGCAGGCTTTCTGGAAGGGGTCACATTTGGCCAAGTTCTGCAGGACAAGTGAACTTTGGACAAGGCGGGTGGAGGGGTGTTTTCGGGCAGAGGCGTGAGCAGCATGTGGGAGGCCCAGGCATGGGAGGGAGCCCTGCTTGGTCTTGCTTTGAAATGGCCAGAGTTCAAGGTGTGTGTGAGGGCTGGAGGAGATACTGAGGGGGAGGCGAGGCCTTGTGGCCTGGCTGACTCCTTGGGACCTGCTCCCATAAGTAATAGGGAGCCACCAAGGAGGGTTTAGCCAGAGGCCAACCCAGAGGTGGTGAGAAGAGCTGATGACGTAGCCAGACTGGATACGGAAGAGGACGGTGTGGTGACCAGTATGGGGTGTGGCACTGGCTGGAGAAGGGCCCTGACCCTGCTCCTCACTTCCTCCTCGCAGACGCTGAAGACCTTGCGGCAGGTGGAGGTGATCAACTTCGGGGACTGCCTTGTTCGCTCCAAGGGCGCCGTGGCCATTGCAGATGCTGTCCGCGGCGGCCTGCCGAAGCTGAAGGTGCCAGCTGGCCGCCTGCATCCTCCCTCGAGGCTCCAGGCTCCCCCAGACTTGGGGTTACCGCTGTGGGGGAAGGTGGCGGTACCTGGTCCACCTGGTCTGTAAAGGCAGATGGGCCTGGGTTCCTAGCCCACTTCTACATCCTCCCTCTGTGACTGCAAGTCTCATCATTTCTCTGAGCTGCAGTTTCTTCATTTTTAAAAGAGGAGGAGGGGGGTGATGTGAGCCATTATAGAACAGACTGAGTACACCTATTCAGTGCCTGGCACGTCATCGGGTGACCAGCCTGACTGCTGTTGTGGGTGTTAGTCTGCCCGGCTGGAGGACAGCGCCTGCCCTACACCCACGTCGGGGAGACGGAGGCTTCAGAATAGAAGCTGGCCTCCTGGCCCATGTTTCTGCCTGCCTCTATCTACTCCTTCCTCTTATTTTTTAGGAGCTGAACTTGTCATTCTGTGAAATCAAGAGAGATGCTGCTCTGTCTGTTGCCGAGGCCATGGTGGACAAGGCCGAGCTGGAGAAACTGGACCTCAATGGTAATGGGTTGGTGGCCTCGGCACAGGCCTGCCCAGTGGGCCCTGGCCCCCCTCCTGACCCTCTGTTCCCTCCCCTGCGAACAGGCAACACCCTGGGAGAGGAGGGCTGCGAGCAGCTCCAGGAAGTGCTGGATGGCTTCAGCATGGCCAGGGTGCTGGCGTCCCTCAGGTAGGGGACTCTGGGTCAGTGGCTTACTTGTTTCTGCCTTTATTCATTCAGAAACCATTGGCTGAGGCCCTGCTCATGTGCCAGGCACTGGCTGGACACCAGGGGTGCAAGAGTAAGACAGTCAAGGTCTCTGACTCATGGGACCTCATTGTAGTGGGACCAGGGATCAAGGAATGATGTGGAATAATTGAGTTACACATTAAGTGAAGGGACAAGTCAGGTGCTGAGAACAGTCACCTTTGGGGGTGGGTGAGTTGGGGAGGCCCTGACCCTTTTTTGGGAGGGGTGGTAATTAGGCTTTTATTTATTTATTTTTTTAATGAAAGTACTGGGGATTGAACCCAGGACCTTGTGGATGCTAAGCACACACTCTACCACTGAGCTGTCTCCTCCCCTCACTGATGATCTTTGATCTGCCGTGAACGGATAAGGTGGGGCAGCAGCAGCGAGGCCAGGGTAGCGATGGGGGCGGGCTCCGAATTGTTCTTGGAACCAGCCTTAGAGGCTGACCGCAGAAAGGAGGAGATGACGCTGGAGAGCGGGGCTTCCTGGGTTCCAGGAGGTGGAGAGTGGGATGGCAGGGGGCTGCCTCCTCCGTCTGGATGGGAGTCGGTTTGGGCCATCGGCACCTGTCCCCATCTGCCTCTCTCATCTCAGGTTGGCTTCATTCACTGTCGAGTCCTCAGCCCTGTCCCCCCAGGCCTGGTCTCTGTGTGCTGCTAGGAACTAGGGACTCAGAGAGGGGCTCAGAGGGCCCCCAGTCCAGGAGGAATGGAACCGCTTTCCTCAAGGCAGGGAAGCCTCTCGCCCTTAACCATAGCTTCCTGTGGTCAGCAAGGTGTGGGTGGCACAGTCCTGAGCGTCTCAGCCTGGGCAGTATTCCTGCCGAGCCCTGGGCCCCAGCTGTGACAGACAGTTTTCTTCCTTTTTTCTGTCTCCCCAGTGGGATTGTGGGTTCCTTTGGGACAGGGATGAAATCTAGCTCTTCCTTGTCCACAGCGTGGGCTTCCTGGGTGATGAGAAGTGAGTGATGGCTCCTTGGTGACCCCATGCATCCCCACCCTGGGAGCAGCTGCTTCCCTTGCCCCCTGCAGGCTCCCACCCAGCTGGGGTCTGTGGGTTCTCGGTGCCAGCTGGGCCACCAGGCAGAGAGGGTCTGCTTTAGCCAGCTGTCATCTGCAGTGATGATGAGGGTGAGGATGACGAGGACGAGGATGAGGAGGAGGAAGGAGAAGAGGAGGAGGAAGAGGATGAAGAAGATGAAGAGGAGGATGAGGAGGAGGAAGAGGAGGAGGAGGAAGAGCCACAGAAGGGAGAGCAAGAAGAGGAGCCAACCACACCATCAAGGAAGATTCTGGATCCTGACAGTGGGGTGAGTCCATGTTTGCAGATCAGAGCCCTTGTCCCCTGATGTTGAGACATCTTCATGGGAGTAGTGGGTGTGGAAGCCACTTAGGCACAGTGGCTGCAGACTAGTTTTGATTGGACACTCCTGTGGGAAGGAGAAAGTCTTCCCAACGTAGTTACATTTACTTACGTTTACCTCAGTATAGATGTGTTTACACATTTGTAAATTGTAACATATACATAATGCTGCTACGTTATGTACAGTTGACTCTTTTTTAATAAAAAACTTTTATTCTTTTATTTTTAAATAATGAAATTTGGTTCACATTTTGTTTTTGTAGGGGGTGAGCAGGTTGGTTGGTTGGTTGGTTGGTTGATTTTGAATGGAGGTACTGGAGATTGAACCCAGGACCCCATGCGTGCTAAGCATGCGCTCTACCAGTGAGCTGTACCCTCCCCGCTGTACAGTTGACTCTTGAACAACGTGAATTTTAGTACTGCAGGTCCACTATGTGGATTTTTTCAGTAAATACATACTGCAGTGCTACGTGATCTGCAGTTGGGTGAAACTGCGGGTACGGAACCACAGATAGAGGACCGACTATCAAGTTAAAAGTGGATTTTCAACCATTCTGGGGGTCGAAATGTATATAAGTTTTTCTTTAAAGATAGGATAAAACGTAATCTTGAACAGAAGTTATTTTTTTCCTACCCATCTTGGTGACCTGTAGGGATGGCCCCATTACCAGAGACTGGGCTGGGTTGGTGACCCAGCTTGGACACTTGGGGTCCCTTTCCTGACTGGGAGGCAGGTAGAGTCAGGGCTGCCATATCTGTTCCCTCATAGGTTCCCAAATAAAGCTTCTGGAGAACTCTGGGTTGGACCTGGACCCCCGCACTACGTTGAGTTTGGCTTCTTGTCCAGTTTTATGGAAGCCGTTCAGTAAATGGCTGCATGTCCTTAGTTCTCCGGGCCACTCTGGCGCTCGCCAGCAGTACTTGTCCGATGAGACTCCAGTTCCCAGTGGGGTCCACTTAGGCCCCAGAGTCATTTCTGGAGCATCGCATGTCATGGCGAGGATCGGCTTGGCCGCACCCAGCTCTTGAAGTCCGAGGGAGGTGGCTTGGCCCGCCCTAGAGGCGGCTGCATCCGCGGGCCCCGCCCCTGGGGGTGCTTGGGGAAGTTGTGGGCTCTGAGCATCCGCGGGCCCCGCCCCATGGGGAGCTTGGAGGAGTTGTGGGCTCTGAGCCGGGACTGGCTGGAGTGAGGGGCCTGCGTTCTGGGAGAGGAGTCCGGATTCGGACCTCTACAGAGCACCTGTGCCACCCGTCTCCAGGAACCAGCTCCCGTCCTGTCCTCCCCGCCTCCCGCTGATGTCTCCACCTTTCTGGCTTTCCCCTCTTCGGAGAAGCTGCTGCGCCTCGGGCCCAAGAGCTCCGTGCTCCTAGCCCAGCAGGTAACCGAGCTTCCGACGCCGGGCCTGCATGGGCCTTGGCTCCGGGAGCTGCCAGAGAAAGGTTCAAGCAGAGCACGGGATTGGGAGGGGCACCGTCAGCGTGGGGCGCGGAGGCTGCCACGTGTTGGGTTTTTTAATACATACACATGTAAATGAGCGTGACCAGTACATCTGTCACCTCCAGTGGTTAGACTGCGGACAGGCTCGGGCTGCGAGGAGGGGCAGGCCTGAGGCACGTCTGACAGCTAGGACTGGGGACTTTTCCCAGGACACCCCTGTGTGCTCACACACTCCCGGGCTTCCCTGCGCATGTTCTGTAGGACCAGTGGCTTCTAGACCGGCTGTCCTGCCCAGAACCCCTGTGCAAGTCCCGCGCTGCTTGTGTCTGCGCTCGAGCCTCAGTAGTTGGTTGGTTGGGTTGTTCATCCATCATCCTGAGAAGATCGTGCGGCTCCTCTTGTCTGCCCGCTGCTGCTCTGGGCACTGGGCATAGTTTCATTTACCCTTCTTGGCAGCCTGGAATGTAGACCCTTTTTTTCTGTTTTACAGATGAGGAAAGCTGAAGCTCAGAGAGGTTAAATGATAGGTGCAGGCACACCTTGTTTTATCGTGCTTTGTAGTGACTGCATTTTTTTTTTTTACAAATTGGAGGTTTGTGGCAACCCCTGTGTCGAACAAGTCGGTGGGTGCCATTGTTCCAGCAGCATTTGCTCACTTCGTGTCTCTCTCACATTTTGGTAATTCCCACAGCATTTCAAACCTTCCACCAACCAAAAGATTATGACTTGCTGAAGGCTCAGATGATGGTTGGCATTTTTTAATAATAAAGTGTTTTTTAATTAAGGTACGTATGTGGATTTTCTAGACACGATGCTGTTGCACACTTAGTAGACTACAGTATAAGTGATCGTAACTTTCACGTGCACTGGGAAACAAGAACCTTCACGTGACTCGCTTTATTGCAGTGGTCTGGGGCCAAACCTTCAGCGCCTGCGAGGTGTGTCTGTATAGAGAAATAAAAGGGGCCGCTCTCAGGGCTGGCTTGATATTTTGGCTTTTTTATTTCCCTTTTGTATTTATTTGAGATTATGTGCTACAAACCTTTGTGTGGGCCACCTTTTCACTTAGCGCCACTCATCATTTCCTGCATCAGTAGAGCTCCTCTGATGCCCTTTCTCAGTGAGTGGATGTAGCACATCACAATCCACTGTTTCTCTGGGTTCACATTATTTCCACTTTTCTCTGTTGTCAGTGAAAAGTTTCCTTGCATGTGGATATTGTCTGCCATCTGGGTTATTTCATCAGGTTAGATTGCAGGAAGGATCACTGGGTCACAGGGATAGTGACTTTTAAGGCGTTGTCTCTCACTGTGTGTGTGCAGCTTGGCCTCAGTAGCTAGGCCAACACTGGGCTCTGAGGGCACAGCATGGGGCCAGGCAGGACCTGTCTTTGCCCACCAGAAGCCCACATCTTGCCAAGGCCTCTTCTAGCCAGAAGGCATGTCTCCACTGTGTGCCTAGGCCCTGGGCTCTGGCCCCTGGGTGACCAGCCATTGTCTCCTGTGTCCTCAGACTGACACGTCCGACCCGGAGGTGGTGGTCTCCGCCTTCCTGAAGGTGTCCTCTGTGTTCAAGGACGAAGCCACAGTGAGGACCGCAGTGCAGGATGCAGTAGGTAACATGTTTGGGTGGGGCTCGGCTCGGCTAGCTCCTGCCTCTTTGCTGCTCCAGGGTTCAGATGACATAGTTCCTGGAACCTGTCTGCCCCGCGGCTCGTGACAGAGCTGCTCTCCTCCCACCTGCTCTTCTGTTGGCTTCTTGCCCCAGAGCAGGCCAGAGCGCTCCTCTCACTTTTTTGCAGATGGGGAAACTGAGGCCTTTCCCAAAGCCATACAGGTCAATACGTTAGAACCTGGGCCAGGCGACATCCACTGCAGGAAGGTCAGATAGTCCCAGCCCCGAGGCCCTCGTGGGGGCGGGCCTCTCAGGAGGGGTTATGAGAGCTGAGCCTTGTCCCCACCTCTGAGCCTTTACATACATGGTCCCCTCCACCCTGCACGGAGGATGCCTGCTCTCCCTATATCTTCCACAAGGCTTCCCAGGATCTCTAGTCCTGTCAAGACTTTCTCTTGCCACCCTGTTCTCTCAGTTCCATTACGAGCACCTGTCACCTTTCACCTTGTTTATGTTTGAGCCTCCGAGTGTGGCCTGGTTGGGCCAGGCAGAGAGGGGAGGCGGGGCCCTGCAGGTGAGGGACACGGAGCATGGGAAAGGACAGAAAGGAGTGGGAACACACGTGGTGCCCTCTCCAGGATCGGTGTGCTTTGGGTGGCATTGAGGTGGGAAGTCAGTGGGAGACGAGGCTGGGTAGGTGGCTGAGGGCCTGGTGGGAGTCCCCATGTCTGCTCCCTGAGAGCCCAATCCCTGGGCTTTTGTGGGAACACGCTACCTGAATTCTGTTTCCCTGCAGGCCCGTGGCCCCTCCTCTGCCCTGTTCCTCATTGACTGCCCCCCTCACCTCCACAGAATGGCTAAGACCTTCCCCAGGGCAAGCTGCCTCACTTCATCTCTGCCCCAGCTGTGCAAAGTCCCCAAGCCTGTTCTACTTGTGAGGCCAGGACAGGGAAGGGTCAGGGTGTCACAGTCAGCAGGTCGAGCCCTTCCCCTGGTGCTAGCTGTTCCGAGTCTGGTACCTGTGTCCACGTCCCACCCCTGTGTTCACCTCCTGATTAGTGCAGAAGACGGGACCCAGCCTGTGTGCTCTTAGTCCTAAGGGCTGCATGCCCTTAGGACTCTCTGCTGCTTCTGCCTTGCAGATGCTTTGATGAAGAAGGCCTTCAGCTCATCCTCCTTCAACTCCAACACCTTCCTCACCCGGCTCCTCATCCACATGGGTCTGCTCAAGGTGTGGCCGGAGGGAGTGCAGGCCCAGGGAGAGGGAGGGAGCGTGCCCCAGGCTGCTCCGGCCACACCCACCCGTCCGGTGGGGCCTGGGTCTGCTTAAGTAGCCTCGGCCTTCATGACAGGATTCAGCTTGACCTTGCCCGTGGGGCTTCCTCAGCAGGGGCTGGATGAGACTTGGGGTCCGCCAAGTGACCTGGAAGCTCACCCTGCTTCTTGCTGTATGTTTCCCTTGCAGAGTGAAGACAAGGTCAAGGCCATTGCCAACCTGTACGGCCCTCTAATGGCACTGAATCACATGGTGCAGCAGGACTACTTCCCCAAGGCCCTTGCACCCCTGCTGCTGGCGTTCATGACCAAGTGAGTGTGCCCTCGTCAGCTCACGTGGCCAGTGCTGGTCAGCTGCGGCTTCCTGGCCGGATCACTGGGGTGTGTCAGAGGCCCACACGCCTCCTGGGCTCTCGGCATCTGTGTTTGAGTCACCACCCCTGTGAGGATGCAGGGCTCAGGGACAGTCTTTCCTTGAGAGACAGAGACAGAGGACGTGCGGTGGCCCCCATTTTCCAGATGAGGTACGAGCAAGCACTGGGGCAGATGAGGAATTTGCCACACTCCTGCTGCCCATCCCTGTCCCGTGCCTGGGAGCAGGTCTGTGTCCGTTCCCTCAGCAGCCTTGCCCGAAGGGGCCTGCTGCAGCCACAGCCCCTTTCCTGGGGAAGCCTGCTGCCCAGAGGCATAGAAACCTTGCCCTCATCTTGAAGGGTCCTGGCCACGGTGGGGCACTGGCCGCAGTCAACTACAAAGGAGCCTCCAGACCACAGGCCCAGGGCCAGCAGGGATGGGTTGGTCGGCTTGTCCCTGTCCTCACTGAGGCCCTGTGTGGCCTTCCCCAGTCCTCAGTCTCTGCATTTGCCCAACCCGGGGGTGGGGGCGAGGTTGTCTCTGAGGGTTCTGACCAGCCACGCTTCTGGTGAATCCAAGCAGGGGGTGGGGGGCGGGGCTGGGGAAGGGCCTTGGGGGACAGGTAACATAGGTGGGGTCCAGGCCATCAGTCAGGGTGCTCACAGCATATGAGTAAGTGGCGGGGCAACCTAGATGGGGTGGAGGGTGAGGAACACACGCCGGCCTCCCGGACCCAGTTGGTGCCCTGGCCTCTGCCACCACGGTGTCTGAGTTCCGTCTGCACAGCACTGCCTCCTCAGTCAGGCTGGACTCCACCACGCTCCCCGCACCCAAACCTCCTTCCACTGCAGCTGGACCGGCCCTTGTGGAAAGCAGAGCTGACTGCAGCCTCGCCTCTCCCCCCAGCGAGGTGCACTCTCCCCACACCTGTTCCCACCACAGGAGATGCTGTCTCAGTCCCTGGGCCTTAGCTCATGCTGTTGGGAGTGTCCCCACCCCGCCTGCTTACCCTTCTTTCCCCACAGGCCCAATGGCGCCCTGGAATCCTGCTCCTTTGCCCGCCACAATCTACTGCAGACGCTGTACAAAGTCTAGATGCAAGGCGGGCCTCTCCCCATCCCTCGGCCTGGACCAGTAACTTGGGAAGAGACTCAAATGGAGGACTCTAGCCAGAAGCACGGGGATCTCTGTCGTGTGTCGTGTCTTCTGAGTACGTGTGTTGGCGTGGCATGTGTGCGGATGTGTGCTTCTTGTCAGGGTTTGAGTTTTCAATGTCTCCCTGCTGGACTGGCCTTGGTCCCACTGGAGGGGAGCCGGCCCCCAGGTGGAAGGGCTGCAGGCTGCTCTGCCATTAAACTCACCACCATCTGAGGGCACTCTGCTGATGATCTGCGTGCAGGCTCCAGGCCCTGACGGCTGTCCCCACCCACCTTGTCGTCTTTACCCTCAGGGGCTGCACCAAAGCTGGGGAGTTGCTGTCTGCGCTGTCCCACCCACTCCCACCCCGCGCTGTGGCTGGGTGTACTCATGCCCTGCCTGGGGCTGCTCACTCTATGGCTGCCTCTGCTTCCTGTCACCAAGCCCTGGTCCTGCAGCCACCACTGCCCTACCATCCATCCCTGCTGTGCTGACCCCTCAGCCTGAGGGGCAGAGACTGTAGTGGGTGGGGCTGTGGGGTGGTCAGCAGAGGGCAGGACCCTGGCACCCACACTGTGGACAGGAAGAGAAGCCAGGGGGCAGACACTAGGGTCTAGGAGCTGGAGTTGCCTGGATGGTGCTGGCTCCATACCCAGTGGGCCCTCCTCTGGCTGCTAGGATGTTTGTGACCTGCCTGGGGGCCAAGCTGGAGGGGCATCTGGGCAGGCCCAAACCTTTCTCTAGCCCAGGGGGCAGAGGCAGGGCCCACAGATGCCCGAGCTGCATTTCGGGCACCCCTAGGGACCTGGGGCGGGGCGGGGCGGGGCGGGGCTGCGCTGGAGATGCCCTGTGACACCCTCTGCTTTCCCCGTGTGCTCTTTAAGTGTCTGGGCTGTGCCCGAGGCTTCACAAATAAAGTCATGTGTAGCAACAGTGGACACTGAGTAACTTTTTGCCTAAAGCAAGCCATTCTCAAGCCCTTAGTACCTGGAGTCCCCCCTCCGTGTGGGCACTGTGACCCTGTCTTCGTCTGTAAGAGACAGTCCATCTTGCAGAGAAGCTGCTGTCCCAACCTTGTGTCATCACCTGGGGCAGCCTGACACTCCCTCTGTCGCAGGCCTGCCAGCTCCGCTCTGACAGCTGGGTGGGGGGTGCCTGGAAGGGGTGGCAACTTACGGGGGTCCGGGAGGGTGCAGGGCCTCCCTTGGGGTCCCTCCTGTTGCCACAATGGTGTGAGGACAGCCCGGCAGACTCTTTGCCGCCTACCCTAGACAGCAGGTGCAGGAATGAAGAGGTCCCTCTGAGGTTTCTTAGGGGGCTGGGTGTCTTACTGGCTGTGGACCACTGAGGCAGCATCTTTCTCGGCCAGGTGGCAGAAGTGATGCCCGCGCCTTGCTCTCCTCCCCTCTGCCCCATACCCAGGTGCTATGCAGGAGGCAGGTGGAGGTCCAACTCCAAGACCCCCAACTTCATGCCAGGCCCTGTTTTGAGCTCTGGGGCCACGAGTGCAGCCTTTGGGGAGCTCCCAGTCTGATACAGGAGGCCAACAACTGTGGCCCAGATGGTGGGCAGTAGGGTCAGAGAAGCCTTCTCAAGAGGTGTAAGAGCTGAGTCGAGTTCAAATAAGACTTCGCATGTGGTATTTGACAGATGGAGAAACCGGCTCGGAACTGAATGGGGGCCTGTCCGAGGTTCTCTGGCCCGGGTGTTCCTTCCCTCCAGGCCACCCAGGCTGGCCCTTGCTCCTTCCTCGCTCCTGCGTGTCCAAGCTTCAGCTCAGACTGAGAAGAGAACCACAGATCTCGATTAATTAACCAACAGGCCTCCAGCCCACACACTGAGGAGGATCCTGTTGGTCCTGGAGTGAGGCTTCTGCCTACCCGACTCCTGCTCAGTCCTTCAGACCAGCTCCAGGTGCAGGGAAGGGCCTGGGGGCCTCTACTTGCTGCTCACTGAGAGCAGCCTTTGGGATTCCCCCCCAGACTCAAACACCCCCAAGGATTTCAGCCAACCTTAGGATCACACAGGCTCCGAGTCCCTGAGCACAGCGACTTGGGGCCTGCTGTGACCCCCCCAGGTGCGGAGGGCCTGCTTGGCACCAGGCCACCCACTGAAGGGAGCTCAGCTGCGGGCCAGGAGCTCACAAACCATCAGTTCTCTTCTGAAGCTTGGACTAAAAACCCCCAGGAAGTGTGGCTGAGGGGGCTCCTAGCAGCACTGTTGCGACAGCGAGAACCTAGAAGCGACTCACAGGCCAGCTCGGGAAAGCGGATTAGGAGCAGAGCTGCATGATGTGACGTTACGACAGTGAAAATGCATCAGCTACGCCAAGGGCACACCACATACACCGCAGACGGATCAAAAGCGACGCTGAGCAAAGAAAATTGCAGTCCATCGTTAGTTCAGCAAGGAGACTGAACGGTGTGTGGGCACATGCATGTGGGTGATGAACCCAGCTCAGAGGGCAGGGGACAGGACAAGGTGGAAGCAGCTACACCACAGTCATGCACCAAGATTCACAGTGACCCAAATCCAGCTGCCTGAGAGCCATATTTTTAAAAGGAAAATAAAACAGGAGAGCATTTTTTGGACATACGAAAAGTACAAGTCGTAAGAAAATTTGCCTGTGTCAAAAAATGAAAAACTGACCAAAGATACCACAAAAGTTAATAGACACGGTGACAGGGTAGAAACAGACACTGCAACACAGATAACAAAGGATCAGCGTCGAGAATACACATCCAGTTGAAAACTGGACAAAGGACAAGAGTAAGCAATTCACAGGACTGTGAATGTACTTAATGCCACTGAATTGTGCACTTAAACATGGTTAAAACTGTCAAGTTTATGTGAATGTATAATTTACCATAATTCAAAAAATCCTGACAGTAAAAGATAAAACTACAGATATTTTAGGAGACAGAAGACCTTGGGAATAAGGAGAAGATGAACAAATTAAGCTATGTTTAACATCCTTGGTTTGCTATTACAATGGGCTATTCATATGAGGTACACTAGGCAGCAATAAGTAGCTTCTGTTTCTCAAAAGACATCATTAAGGGAGTGAAAAGGCAAGTCACAGAGATGGAGAAAATAATTGCAATATGTATTTTAAATAACTCATATTCAGAATACCAAAAACAACTCAATAGAAAAGTGACCAAAAGGCTTGAACGGGCACATCACAAAAAGCATGAAAAGGTACTTAATTCCACTAGTCTTCGAGAAACATATTAAAATCACAATGTGGTTATACTCTCACAGGAATGGCTAAAATACAAAAGATGATCCCATGCACTGGAGAGGATGTGGAGCAACTGGAACTCTCAGACACTGCTGGTCAACACGGTCATTGGTGCAACCACTTTGAGAGACTGTTTGGCAGTGACCACTGACACTGAAAATAATCACATCCTAAGACCAGCAACTCCACCCCGGGTAGATCGCTGCCAGAACGGGTTGTGATGTGTTCACCAAGACACATGCAAATGTGGTCAACAGCTCCCTTCATAACAGCCCCACCTGGGAAACAACCCAAATGCCCATCAAGAGTGGAATGGACAATTAATTGTGGTACAGTGAGGTACCAAGAAGGTGGGAATGGTCTGCCCAAACAGGGAGGAATATTTTAGCATTGACATTGTTTCAAATTGCCAGCACAGGATGATAATAAAAAGCATACTAACTCCAGGTCAGTTCCATTATATTTAAATTCCCTACCGACTGCACCTCTTTATTACCTGCATCTGGGACAGAAAATTCTCCTGCCTCTGTCCCACCCCACTGTTGCATAATATTTATAGAATGGAATGCTATAGAAAAAAAGAGAACAAATTTTTAAAATATGCATTGCAGATAAGTGTCACAAACACAACACTGACTAAAAACAGCCAGACAACTTGTGGTGTAACACTATCTTGTTTAAAAAAAAACAAAAAACAAAACTGAGTAATGAAAGCTGCATTTCCACCAGAAACACAGATCTGAAAAACCATAGGATACATAAATGTTTGTGGTGATCAAGATGAACTATTTCATTTTTTTTTTAAAGAATGCACATCTCCAAGAAGGTAAGTACTTACGTGTCCTTTGCAACATTGTTATACAAAATTGGAGGCAGTGGAAATATGGGTAAGTTGATACATTTATACAGTGGAATACTATACAAGTCAAAATGAATGAGTATAACTAAGAATCGACTTAGCTCCCAACAATCTGATGTTGAGTGAAAAGACAAATACGCAAAATATTGTATGTACAGTGTTAAATAAGGTATGTGAGTGTATTATAAGTATAAACAGGGCAGAGTTAACCGTTCTTCAGAGTCTACTATGTGCCAGGTGCCTACCTTAACCCCCAGCACAACCCTATGAGCCAGTTACTATGCTTTTTTGGAGTAGGAAACTGACCCAGCCCGGCCCAGAGTCCTACAGCCTGGAGGAAGCCTAGGTCTGGGAGCCACTGGCCTGCGCCTTGAGGCTCCTCCCTACTGGGCTGGTCTGGGGACTCCGGTCCAGGCCTGGGCCAGGATTCTGAGCAGGAGGCCCTGTAACTCCAGCTGCTGCTCCCGCCGTGCCCGCCCCTCCCTCACCTCCGCCTCAGGCTGGGCTGCCCACAATGCCTCTCATTCAGCCCTGTCCTCGCTGCCAGGCCTGTGGGCCAGGAGGGGGGCTCCTGCTGGCGTCCAGGCAGGGACTGTCGCTGGCCTTTCCCTGTGCTGTGTCTCCAGGCTGGACTGGCCCTGAGCGGCATGGCGGGGTGAGTCTTTGGGTCCTGAGGTTGCGAGGTGGGTGAGAGGAGGTGAGCGGCTGCAGACAAGCCCCTGCCCCTCTTTGGGCCTCTCAGGGGCTGGGGGCCAGGGGCTTTGGGATCTACCTGGGCAGAGATTCTCCGAGGGTCTCCCCGGAAGTGGGCTCTGCAGAATATGATGAATGTGGCTGCTCCCTGGGGCTCCCCTGGGCTCGTCCTCCAGGAGCTGTTCTGAGAGCCTGGCAGCCCTCTAAGGCCTGGATGCTTGTCCCTTCAGGGATCTGTCCCCATTGGCCCCCCTCTCTGGCCTGCCCTGAGCCTCAGCCTCACTACAGACTCTGTAGGATGCCACCAACCCCAAGGAGACTGAAAAAAAGATGGTGACAATCCAAAGAGAAGAAATAGGGGAGGCTCAGGGTGGGAGCCAGCCCAGGGATCAGGAAGAGCTGCTCAGAGGCCCTGCCATGAGCTGAGGACAGAGGGAAGAGCTAGATGTCACAGACAGAGAGGATGAGGCTCTGTTCTGTGTGCTTCTGGTGGGGGAGCCAAGGGTGACACTGAAGGATTTGAGCAGATTCCAGCGGAATCGGGAGTCAGGACTTTAAAGCAAAAGCAATGAAAAGATGCTGGAGGGTCTTCAGTTGGGGGTGGCAGGGCCTGTCTGTATTTTGGAAAGTTCCCTTTGGTTGCTGGTGGTGAGCGGAATGCTTGGGAAGCCAGGAGTGCCACCGTGGTGGAGTTGTCCCTAAGCAGAAGCAGGCAGTAGCTGTGAGGTGAAGGGTCCAGCTGGGTAACTGGTGGATGGGGAGCGGGTAGAGGTGGGTGGACAGACAGGAAAGTAGACAGATCCTGCCCAAAGCACAGCACCCAGCCCGTACACTCAGTTCCCCTCACCCCAGTCCAGGCCAGCTGGGTTGCACTAAGATGAAGAGAAGACAATAGGGGAATAAACAAGAGAAGTCAGAGCGACCTGCTCACCTGTCAGTGTGGCTCTGGACCAACCATTAAGGCTCCTCAAGGCTCTCTGATCCCAGGATACCTGGTCCCCCAAGTCTTGCCTCACAACTCAGGGCGAGCCTGGTCCTTCCCATGGCTGCCAGGCTGTCTTCTCGAGGTGGGTGCCATTATGTTCCCTGCCACGTGGTGCTGATGCCACATCTGTCTGAGGACAGACTGCTCCTCTCTCCACCACCAACCTCACCCTGGAAGGTCAGGCCTCCCCCCGGGAGCCTCTCCACAGCCTGGGCACACCTCTGAACCACATTTAGCAAGGGCTTGCTGAGCCACTGGGCAGACAATCAGGGGACCCGCGAGGTTGCCTGTCTGAGCCTGTTTCCTCTGGTGTCAAACAGGGCTAACGATGGAACCTCTGCTTCGTGGAGGGGTGGAGGCTCAGGGTAGTAACACCTTCCCTGAGGCCAAAGGAGGAAAACATCTGAGGGGCTCTGGGAACAAGAGCTGGTGCCCAGCGAATGGACAGCTTGGGACCCTTGTCCTTGGGAACAACTGACCCTTGCTCTCTCTCTCAGGCCCCAAAGTGTCTCCTTGGTGCTGCTGCTTCCTCTGCTGCTGCCACTGGGGCCAACCTGGCATGCAGCTGCCCAACGCTGCCCGCAGACCTGCGTCTGCGACAATTCCAGGCGGCATGTTGCCTGCCGGCACCAGAACCTCACCGAGGTGCCGAATGCTATCCCTGAGGTCAGCAGGGCAAGGTTCGGTGGGGAGGACAGCACAAGGAGCCTGGGCTGGCACCAGTGGACCTGCCACTGCCTGCCTGGGAGGCCCCGGCAAGTCACTTCTCTCTGAGCCTCAGTCTTAACGTCTATAAAACTGGAATAATAATGACAAACAACAGGAAAACAATCTATTTAAAATCCTATGTGATTGGAAAAAGTTAGGTGATCCATATAGATACTGAATTAATTACAGGTCCTGTGGCAGAGAACTGGGGATGTACTGGAATAAGATATGCTTTCTGTCCTATGAAGTCAAGAGCTAGAGAGGAAGAGAAAGTAAATGAGCAATGACAATTCACTGTGAGAAGTGCCAGAGTGGGGGATACCCAAGGGGCTGGGGAGGAAGGCTTCCCGGAGGAGTTGTCAGGGAGCAGAATGAAGAGAATGAGGGAAAGATGAAGGGGAGGAGAGTGTACAGGTAAGGGAACAGCAAGCACAGAGGCCAGGGTTAGCAAGGGGCACAGGCCGTGGTCTTGTGCTGCTCAGCCTCCTCTACCTCTCCCTGCTCAGCTGACCCAGAGGCTGGACCTCCAGGGCAACATGCTGAAGGTGATCCCGCCAGCTGCCTTCCAGGACCTGCCTTACCTGACACATCTGGACCTGCGGCACTGCCAGGTGGAGCTGGTGGCCGAGGGTGCCTTCCGTGGCCTGGGCCGCCTGCTCCTCCTCAACTTGGCCTCCAACCACGTGAGCGCGCTGCCCCAGGAGGCGCTGGACGGGTTGGGCTCGCTGCAGCGACTGGAGCTGGAGAGCAACATGCTGGAGGAGCTGCGGCCGGGCACGTTCGGGGCGCTGGGCGCACTGGCCACGCTGAACCTGGCCCACAACGCTCTCGTCTACCTGCCCTCCATGGCCTTCCAGGGCCTGGTGCGCATGCGTTGGCTGCAGCTGTCCCACAACGCGCTCAGCGTGCTAGCCCCCGAGGCCCTGGCCGGCCTGCCCGCCCTGCGCCGGCTCAGCCTGCACCACAACGAGCTGCAGTCCCTGCCTGGGCCGGCCTTGTCCCAGGCCCGCGGCCTGGCCCGCCTCGAGCTGGGCCACAACCCCTTCACCTACGTGGGGGAGGAGGACGAGCTGGCGCTGCCCGGCCTGCGGGAGCTGATGCTGGACCACGGGGCCCTGCAGGCCCTGGACCCCAGGGCCTTCGCCTACTGTCCCCGCCTGCACACACTGGACCTCCGTGGGAACCAGCTGGATGCCCTGCCGCCGCTGCAGGGCCCGGGACTGCTGCGCCGGCTGCGGCTGCAGGGGAACCCGCTGTGGTGCGGCTGCCAGGCCCAGCCGCTGCTCGAGTGGCTGGCGCGTGCGCGCGTAAGCTCGGATGGCGCCTGCTGGGGGCCCCGGCGCCTGCGCGGCGAGGCCCTGGACGCCCTGCGGCCCTCAGACCTGCGCTGCTCGGAAGCAGGGGCGGAGGAGAGGGAAGAGGAGCTGGCTGCCTCGCGGCAACGTGCCCCTGCCGGCGCCCCCAAGGAGGAGGCCGGGCCCTGCCCGCGCGCCTGCGTATGCGCCCCGGAGGCCCGGCATAGTGGCTGTGAAGGCCAAGGGCTGCGGGCAGTGCCCCGCGGCTTCCCAAATGACACCCAGCTCCTGGACTTGAGGCGGAACCACTTCCCCTTGGTGCCCCGAGAGGCCTTCCTGGGCCTGGACCTCTTGGTGTCTCTGCACCTGCAGCACTGTGGCATCACGGAGCTGGAGGCAGACGCCCTGGCAGGACTCAGCAGCCTGATCTATCTCTACCTCTCTGATAACAGGCTGTCAGGCCTCAGCGCTGCCGCCCTGGAAGGGGCCCCCCGCCTTGGCTACCTGTACCTGGAGCACAACCGCTTCCTACAGGTGCCAGGGGCTGCCCTGCGCGCCCTGCCCAGCCTCTTCTCCCTGCACCTACAGGACAATGCTGTGGAACACCTGGTCCCCGGGGAGCTGTCAGGCTTGCAGGCCTTGCGCTGGCTCTACCTAAGTGGGAACCGCATCACCCAAGTGTCCCCTGGGGCACTGGGCCCAGCCCGGGAGCTGGAGAAGCTGCACCTGGACAGGAACCAGCTGCGAGAGGTGCCCACTAGGGCACTCGAGGGGCTTCCTGCTCTCCTGGAGCTGCAGCTCTCGGGGAACCCACTCAGGGCCCTGCGAGATGGGGCCTTCCAGCCCGTGGGCCACTCACTGCAACACCTCTTCCTGAACAGCAGTGGCCTGGAGCAGGTGGGCACAGAGGGTGTAAGGGTGAAGGGAGGCAGCATGAGACCCTATGCAGCTTGTGTTCACTTAGCAAAGATTACCACCCCTGCGATGCCAGGCCTGAGGCTGGGGGTGAAGTCCCTGAGATAAGCCAGACAATAGGCCTGCCCCAGGGGGCTCAGGTGTGGGTGACAGACCAGGAGGAATCCTGTGCCACACGGAGGGCCTTGCCAGGTAGGGCACTGCCGAGGCCTGGAGGAGGAACATGGGTCCATGGGATTACCTACTGTTGCACACTTTGTGGGCAGGGCTTTGCCATTCTGTGGGGCATCTGGGTGTAGCAGAGAGAAACATGCACTAGGGGTCTGGGTGACTTGCAGAGGGCAAGTGCTTTGGCATTGGACCAGCCTGGGTTTCCACCCCGGCACTGCCCTTTCTGCCCTCCTTGGGCTCTCCATTCTCCTTCTGCTGGGGCAGCATGGGGCTCCCTCCCAGGCCTGGGGGTGGGACAGTCCTGGCAGGACCTCACACCAGGGCCTGGTGTCTCCTTGCAGATTTCTGCAGGGGCCTTCTCGGGCCTGGGGCCCCAGCTCCAGAGCCTACACCTGCAGAAGAACCAGCTGCAGGCCCTGCCTGCCCTGCCCGGTCTCAGCCAGCTGGAGCTCATCGACCTCAGCAGCAATCCCTTCCACTGTGACTGCCAGCTGCTCCCACTTCACAGGTGAGCACCCTAACCTGGACCCCCAGCCAGGGGCCCCCAACTGCTCTCAGTCAAGCCTCCACTCTCCCTGGAGTGCCAAGTCTGCGCCGGCTGAACACCTTCGGCGGGTGAGGGTCCTACCAGGCTCAGCTGCCCTTCCTGGGGGAGCCAACCATCCACGGTGCTTTGGGTGGGCTTCTCTGAGCTTCTATTCCCTGGTCCATAAAGTGGGAATGAAATCCGCCCAGGCTAGTGGGGTGGGACCTAGTGTACATGGGCACTTCACATAATTACATAAGAAAGCAGCAAGAACCCTGGAGTCCGGCAGGCCTGAGCTCAAATCCAGCTCTACTGGCTGTCTAACTGAGCCATGAGGCCTCTCTGTGCTGCTTCCTCATCTGTAAAGGGGATGATAGTGATTGTATCCACCTCATGGTGGTTGTTTGTAAGAACTGCATTAAATTATATGTCATATCTAGATTGGTTTGAACCGTGTCTGGGTCACCAGCCCTCTGGAACTGTTTATTACTACCCCCCTTTTGCAGGGAGGGGATTGAGGTTTGAAGTGACTTGACCAGGGTCACATAATTGGTGAGCAGCCGAGCCAGGATTCTCTCCAGAGTCTGCTGTCACCCACTAGGTCCCACTGCCGCCAGTTCCTGAAGACTTACTTTCCTCAGGAAAGCTCAGCACAGTGGCTTCCCCGAACCCCCTTTTCTCTCAGGTGGCTCACTGGGCTGAACCTGCGTGTTGGGGCCACCTGTGCCACTCCTTCCAGTGCCCGTGGCCAGAGGGTGAAGGCGGCAGCTGCTGTCTTTGAAGCCTGCCCAGGATGGGCTGCCAGGAAGGCCAAGCGGACGCCAGCCCCCCGACCCAGTGCCCAGAGAACCCCCATGAAGGGAAGACGGCAGAGCGCAGACAAGGTTGGCTGGAGGGCAGGTGTGGGGAGCCTTGGTGGGTGGGTCAGCTTCCAAAGCTCCTGGGGTAGCAGGGGTCTGATTTGTCTTGGTCCCAGTTTATGTGGTTCTAGATCTGGGCGATGACTGTTTCCTCTGTTCAGTAGTGTCCACCCGGCTCTCCTCACCTGGCAAAGCCCCAGGTGGGTTTGTAAGGAAATGACTACACGCTGTTTCATCCTGGGGGACAGTGGCCTTTCTGATTAAGCTGCAGCATCACGGGACCCTGTGTGTCCATGAGAATCCTGCTGTGACTGTTCTTGTTGGATCCTCTTGACTCAGCCCTTTCCCACCTGATCTCAGGGGCCTCGCACGGCCCTGGGGTGGGAAGGGCAGGAGTGCAGGTGTGTTGTTGGCACTGCAGGTCGGACTCCACTCTGCGTCACTCCACCACTCCCCTGACGTTAGGTTTGCCATCCTGACAGATTCATTCAGGCTGGAAAGCTCAGTTGTAGCAAAATCTCTCAGCTCATCAGAGAAGGGTGAGCAGGACGTGGCTGCCCCTCCATGTGGGAACACCTGCTGTACGGCGAGGGTCCGTAGGGGCCGCAGGCCTTAGAGGGAAACTGACCAGCACGGCGGGGCCCTGGGAAGGTGGGGCGAGGACCCTGCCTATCTGGACCTACAGTTTAAAGGCTTGGGGGGCCCAGGGACCATCTGAGGGTGTTTGTATTGGTTCCATAGGGTTGCCGTCAGAGTACCACAAACTGGGTGGTTTAGAAGAGATTTCTTGTCTCGCTGTTGTGGAGGCTGGGCATCTGAAATCCAGGTGTCAGCAGGGCTGTGCTCCCTCCGCGGGCTCTAGGGGAGGCTCCTTCTGCACCCCTTCCAGCTTCTGGTGGCCCCGGATGTTCCTTGACTGTGGCAGCACAACTCCACCCTCTTCCTCTGTCGTCATGTGGTGTCACCTGTCTCTTCACATCATCTTCCCGCTATTTCTGTGTCCAAATTCCCCCTTTTTATGAGGACATGAGTCACTGGATTAGGGCCCACCCTGGTGACCTCATTTTAACTTGATTCCCTCTGTGAAGACCCTATTTCTGAAGCAGAGCTCATGCTGAGGTGTACCTTCTTTGTGGGGACATCGTCCAACCCGAAACTGTTCCTTGTGGAGGTGGGCTGGGAGTTAGGAACCGCTAAAGAGACCCCAGGCCAAGGGTGAGCATTTTGACCTTAGGAGTGAGTCCTGGAACCAGGGTTAATGACAACAGTGAAACTCACCTCAGCTAACACTGGTGTGGCACTTTCCGCCAGGATTTGTGCTAGTAAACAGCCTCGGGGCTTTCTCCCTGCATCAGCCCGGGGTGGGGGGGCCCATGGGCCCCCCCCCCCAGGTTAGGGCTGTCGTTCAGGGACCCTCCTCCCATAACGTATGGTGACAGTTTGGTGGCTGTGACGGGAATCGGGACCTCTCAGGCCATTCCTTCTGTCCATCTTTTCTCACATGAAGATATTCCACCAAACACTAGCCCTGGAGGTCTAGATTTTTTTTGTTTTTATTTTGTTGAAAGCAGCAGTTTCCTCCCAGGAATACAAAGGCATTGAAAGAGGCACCTGGCAGGGTGTTCTGGGCTGGGGCGCTCACCTGGCGGCAGGTGCTGAGTACTAGAGGGTGCGTGGAGGACCAGCCTGGCTTTAATTCCACTGCTGCCTTTTAACAGCTGGGCGTTTCAGCCACCAAGTTACTAAATTTTAACGAGACTTCTTTTTCGTATCTACAAAACGAAGTCAATGTGTCCTCACAGGATTATAGTGAAGATGAAGTAAAGGGCATGAACGAGTGCAGACCAGCGCCTGCACACGAGGCTGTCACAAGTGGCAGTTCCCTTCCTTCCCCGTCCCTCCAGCACAGCCCAGGGTGTAGACGGGGTGACAGTAAAGGAAGGTGCAGGGGCTTCCTCCAGCGTTTGCATGTGGTCTGATCTGCACCAGGGAACCCTGCAGGTCCTCCAGCTGTGGAAGCAGGGAGTGAAATGGTTGTTTGTTAGGGTGTCTCCCAGCCACTGGGTGGTCCCACTGCTGAGACTTTGACAGGACCTTCAGTTCCCACCAAGAGGCAAAAGTTTCATTCTGTGCCGAGTTAAAACATTCCAGACGTCAGCACTTCCATTTGTGAGAAATAAAATTGACCTCTAGGCCCCAGCCATACAAGTTAGGTACACTGTCCCATACTCATGGGGGCAACTTTGTGCCAAGCACAAAGGACATAGACATGGGCTTGGCCTTTGGGGAACTCAGGGGATGACAGGTGATATTTATTCCTTATTGTTTTGCACTCGTGTGAACTCACCTAATCATAATTGAAACTGTGTGGTGGCATGTCAGAATGCACTTTTTTAATTGTTTGGTGGGTAGGTAATTAGGTTCGTCTGCCTGCCTGCCTGCCTGCCTGCCTGCCTATCTATCTGTCTAATAGAGGTACTGAGGATTGAACCCAGGACCTCATGCATGCTAAGCACACACTCGACCACTGAGCTGTACCCTCACCAGAATGCACTCTGACTGTAAGGAACAGAACTCTGATAAACTGGACCTCAGCTAGAAAGGGATTTAATTATCTCATACAAGATAAGAAGTCCAGGGCTGGCATGGCAGCTAAACTTGTCCTCCAGCTCTGCCATCACCGTGGGACTTTTGTGCCCACGGCACCTGTGGACATCACTTCTTCATTCAGGAAGAAGGAACCAAAGGCCGAAATGCCGTACAAGTCCTGTTTTCCCAGTTCTTCGGTCAGAACTGGATCCTTCCCCTGCAAGGGCATCCAGGACGATGAATTCTCAGCTGGGCAGGTTACCTTGGCAAAGGCAGGGTGCCACGAGCAGAGCAAAATGCACACCCACGCTTTTCTCTTCCCCCGTCACCACCCAAGTCTGGTATGAGACTGGCCCTGTCCTGGGACCTGCCCGTCCTTGGTCAGCACTGTGTTACACACCTAGTCATGCTCTGGGGAATTAGGGCTGCAAGAGGGTACCTTCTGTACCACGTGGGCCTGCCTACTGGTTTAGAAAAGGAGAAAGGATCTCCTTGAACTGACTGGAAATCGGCTCCCTTTGGACTGCACCCTGTCTCTGGGATGACACTCAACAGCTGGGTCCTGAGCACACCAAGGCCAGCACACCATCTGGCAAGCGTGGACCGTGGCAGCTTAATGGACCAGCTCACGGAGCAGGCAGCCGGACACCCACCCAGCACAGCCACAGCCCTTAAAGCACGACACGGGCCCACCCGACCATGCTGTCTCTACCCAAAAACACAGAAGGGAAGAAAAAGGCTGAGGGCAGCTGCCTGCCACCACCTTAGGTTCCAGGAAGAGGAACCGTTGAAGAGAGGACAGATCAGAGGAGGAGACAGCTTCAGCGGAGACTAACTGGGAAAAATAAAAGCAGCTGAAATTTGGGCAGACACTAGGTGAACTTCCAGAATGTAACTTCGGACAGGAGCAGGGGAGTCAAAATATGTCATGGAGTTAAGGACATGATAGTGAGAAAAGGAGCCAGAAGTCTCCCCTTCCCCCTTCCTCCAGGAGCTCCTTCAGGGCGACCTCAGCCAGCTGAGCTGACCGCTCCCCTCTATCGAGGCCCCGTGACTTTCTGGCAGGGCCAGACCTGACCCTGGCTAGCAGGTAGGAGGGGAGTGAAGAGGACAGGTCCTAGGCCAGCTGGGCTCCAGAGCAGGTCAACGCCAGCAGCAGTCTCCCTATTGGGACATGCGCACACACGCTGAGCTCTCCTCTCAGTCCTGCTGCCCCTGCCTTGCTTCTACCACCAAGCTCCCCAGTGGCAAAGGGGCTGGTGTGGTCTCCCCACCCTGGGCCCCAGCAAGCCCCCTTTACCAAGGTGTAGACCCCGCCTCTGCTCCACGGTTCCTTTTAGAAATGGAGAATGGAACCCGTATTCATGCCAACGAGGTTGCTCAAAGCCACCTCACAAGTCACCGAAACCCACATCTTGGTCACTGCTGCTCAGCTCCTGCCAGAGCTGGGTGCCTGCACAGGGCTCCCCAGCCCCCCAAGGGGGCGAGGAGCAGGGCACAGACTCAGGAGGCAGGATGGGCCGTTCCACTTGGTTGGCACATTATCAGGCAGACGATGCACCCATCACACCACAAGCCATCGACTGGGTGGCGTCTCCGCCTCGGGAGCTGCTCCACGCCTTTATTTCTATGACTTGCTTGGGCATAAGCACACCCCCCACAACAGACTAATCTTCCAGCGTGATGGGGTCAGCCCCCGACCCTGGCAGCTGAGCGACATGGTGGGTGTGGAGAGAGGCTACATTTAAGAAAGGGCTTTAGGAACTCCGGCTGGAGAGGGGTATGCTAACAGGCAAGGTTGTGGGTCTCAGGCAGCCCCTGTTGTGTAGGCCTTGCCCAAGAGATGGGCACAGGCAACAGGGCGGGTCAGGGAGACCCTGGCTGTTCCTTTGGGGCCCGGCCCTCACAGCACCAGGCAGAATTTATGCAAAAGGCTCAGTCTCCAAAGTAAAGTAGAGTGGAGGGGTGGTGGCAATAGAGGCACCCTGGATTGGCCTCAGCCAGGCGGCTGCGCTGGCAGTGAGGATGGCTCAGTCGTCTGTCTCCTGTTTGATGTTCTCGATGGGCACAGGCAGCTCTGGACTCGGGGCCTTGTCAGGCGTGGCCATGTCCAGATGCTCCTCCTTCACACGCACAGTAATGACTACAGAGGAAGAGGGGCAGGGAGGGGAGTGTGCGTGTAACTCCAGGGAGAGTGGAGGGCTCAGGATCCAGGGAAGAGTTGTGGGTCCTACAGACAGGGGCCCTCAGGATGTGGCGGGGAGAGCCCCTTCCTCCCCTGTGGGGGTGGGCCGCAGAGATGGTCCAGGGCCTCGTTGCCCCTGCCAGGCAGGCTGCCGGAGTTGCTGGCAGCTGCCGCCCACCCTGACAAGCATGTGAGCTGGGGGCAGAGGCGGAGAGGGCCAGGCAAGACGCGCAGCTGCATTGAGTTGCTGGTAGGTACTGGGAAGCCCTCCAGGCCCAGCAGTGAGAAGGGTTGCCTGGTGCCCAGAAAATTCCCTTCAAACTTTACTCTTCTGTGCCCAGGTTGGGAAGGAGAGAGCCCGCCTCTGAACCCTGAAGCCGCTGACCCCGCCTCAACCTCGCCGGGAGGGTCTTACTCTCATCGGGACCAGGCTCGGACGGGATCCTCTCCGTGGCCTGCACGTCGTCCTCCAGCAGGGGCTTCTTGGACCCCTGTCTGAGGGGCCGGGTCTTGGTCGGTGGTATTCTTTTTCCTTTGAATAAAAACAAACTTAAATCCAGGATAGGGATGTATCCACGTGAAGCGCGAAGGTGGGGTCTCGCCCAGCAGTCAGGTCAGGCAGCGCCACAGAGGGGAAAGTGCCAATCTGGCAGGAGGGAGGCGCGCACTCTGACCTCCCGCAGAGGTGGTCTTCAGTAGTAGATGAGACCATATGCCCTCTGTGGTGGTGAAGCTGCCCTTCCCTGATCCTTACTGTCTCCCCCTCTCAAGTTACCGTTTTAAACAGTTCACGGTCCTGCCATTGGGCAACTCCACACAGGATCCCAGCGCTGCCCAAGGACCACATCCCTTGTTCCCTCTCTACCCAGACATCCTCTTCTCTGCGTGGCGCCACCTCAGGGAGCGCATCTCATGCAGTGGCCCGCAGCTTCGGAGGGTGCCCTGCCTCTGCCGCTCCCTGCCCCTCTCCAACCTGCTGCCCCTCCCGTGGGGCCCTGCCTAAGGAGAGGCCCCAAGCTCCCATCCCCGTGGTCATGAGGGAACAAACACAGCCCTGAGGAGCACCTTCTGCTTCCTCTCAGACCTTTTATTTTCAAACAGGGCAGCTGCCTAGGGAACCACACCCGCCCTTCTCCCTCAGATGCTATCTCTGGTCTCTTTTCCTCTGTATCCTGACCATTACCAGAGACCGAATGCCCTACTTATGCTCCAGGTCCCTGAAGACACAGGGTGACCGACGGGCCTGTGGGGCAAAGGGCAGGGGGAGGAGACGGCAGGACCACGAAGAGCGCTGCCTAAGTGGCGACGTCCCACCTCCACTCCCAGGGACACAGGCCCAGCTGGTCCCACACCAGCTGGGCACCTTTAGAGCACCACTTACGTTTCTTTCCAAATTGTTTCTTTTTCTTCTTTGTGGCCTCTTTGGCTTTTAGAGGTGTGGTTGGCTCTGTTGTTGAAAGACAAGGACAAGCGGTGAGAAGAGAATTCTGAGAGGACCCAGGCTGTAGCACATCTGGAGGCCTCTGCCCACCCCTCATCGGCCTCCCATACACAGGGGATGCCCCCGGAAGGAAAGCCAGAGCTGGGCAATGAGAACAGGGAGAGGGCTGCGGGCAGGGACTGGAGAAGAGCTGTCCCTTCTTCCCACCCGCATCACCAGGGCTCTCGGAGGGACCTGGGGGATTTACCTGGGTGCGAGCATATGACAGAGTGGGCAAGGTCAAGGAAGGAGCTCTGCAGGCCAGAGGGAGAGGGAGACAGAGAGGTCAGGAGGGGGTGGGGAGACAAGGGCCACTCTTTTCTTAGGAGTGGTCCAGGAGATTCTCGATCTTATGCCAAAGAAAGAAGTGTGCAGGGGGCAGGGGGCGTGGTTGGCAGGAAGGAAAAAGAAAAGTCAAGAGCCCCTGAGGACAGTGAGAGCCCAGACCTGCGGCCACAGGTGGCTGGAGCTGGTAGCCGGTGAGCTCACACCAGCCGACGGGGTAGATGTCCGGGGACTCACAGTCCACCCACTGGTCGTACTCGCTGTCCCAGCCATCGAAGTGGATGCTGAGGAGCCGATGCACCACCCGCTTCACGGTGGCCACGCAGATGAGCCGGGGCTCCATCAGGTCCACGGCCTCCAGCTTCATGCCCACCTTGAAGCCGTGGTTGGGGCAGTCCTGGGGGAGGGGGCGGGGCTGAGTGTGCCTGTGGGGCAGGTTCCGCTGACCAGTGATCCCACTGCACTTTGTTCCCAGGCACAAGCCCCTCCGAGAAAGGGACTGGCTGAACTGTTCAGCACAGTGCCTGCGTCAGTCTGGGACTTCTCTCATGAAGTGGCTGACCTTAGCGGCAGAGACTCAAGGAAAGAGAAGGTATTGGAAGTGCCACTGCTCATAGTGGGCAGGGCTGGTCCCACGGCCACCCTTAGGCCCCTCGCATCCTCAGTCTCCTCACCATGTTAAAGAGTCTTGATGGAGCTGCTTTGGACTTGGTCTTCTCCAAGTAGGTCTCCCAGTTGAAAGTATGTGTCTCGTACCCTGGAGGCCAGAAAGCGGAGATGCGGGGGGAGAGGAAGAGCAGTGGAGTGAGAGGGAGTCCTGAAGTCCCACACTGTCAAAAGGGTGCCTGCAGCTCGGTCAGGACCCAGCCCGGAGTCTCCCCAGCAGCTGCCTTCCCTCCTCCCCAGGCTGGTATGTGCTCTAGGACCATGGGCCCACTGTACAGACTGTTCACTGCCCAAAGGGACAAATGGGAGCTCTGTTCACCAAACCACATCCTGGCCATGGGACCGAGCCAGCCCAGAGGAAGGGCTAGTGGTGACCATGGGTAGCTCTGTCACCTCTTCAATCCACTCAGAGACTTTAAGCTCCGGGAGTCTGGCTTGGCCAGGAATCTAGGCCTATGTCCCCACCTGCCCCTTCTGACTGGAAGGCAGTCTTACCTTTTGGGGGTGTGAGCTCAATGTCATTCTTCTGGCAGAAGGTGGCTGGGAAGATGGCATGGGAAGAGGCATGGTAACAGAACCAGTCTGAGCCGTCTGTGGAGGGTCCCCCGTCCACACAGAGCATCAGGTAGCCGTCCAGGAGAACCTAGGGGGCAAGGCAGACAGACGTGGAGTCCTGAACTGCACCCCTGTCCCAGGGTGAGGTGGCTGTGGTAGGGACACGAGGTGGATGGTTCCAGCCGCAGCTTGTCCTCTGAGCTGTTTCAGAGCACTCAGCACCTCTTACACTCGGCTGTGACCCACACCTGAGAGATCAGTTAGCTTCCCCACGAGACAGCAAGTGCTGTGCCAGCAGGAATTACGTCAGTCTTTCTGTCACTGTGTTCTCAGTGGTGGGCACGGGCCCAGCCTGGAGATCTGCCGATGGACAAATCAGCAGGTCCCCCTGGAGGGCCGAGGGGTGGTCGTCTGCTCCTCGGGCTGCAGCAGTAACAGAGGTTTGCAGCAAAGCAGGCCCAGCTGGGGCTCTTGGCTAGGCCAGCACTCAAAGGAGATTGCATTGGTGGTGGGAAGGCCCCCATTGAGGTGACAGGGTGGGGCTACAACTGTCACAGGACCAGGCTCAGGCCAGGTGTTCAATAAGCACTTGTCCAATGCTCCTCTGACCATGTCATGAAAGCAGACTGTGAGTGAGGAGCTAAGTCCCTGCTCACAAACGCCAGGCACCCTGGGAGCAGCCAGTATCGGGAAGGGGGAGTCACACATGGAATACAGAACTCCGCCATCTGCAGGCCCGCAGAAAGCCAGGCTGGAGGCTGGAGGGCCAGCCCCAGGCTCACCTTGCAGATGGTCGCCACGCAGATGTTGCCCAAATTCAGGGGGTCGATGGCCTCCAGTTTCATCCCCTCCTCAAACCAACCGCCTTCTGTGTAGACAGCTCGAACCTTAAAGGAACAGGGGCAATTGGGGAATCTCTGGGCTGGCCCAGGTGAAGGGTGGGGGAAGAAGGCCTCGTCTGTCACAGGCCTGGGAAGGAAATGAGGGAAAGGGACACTCTGGGAAGAGCTGGGGAGCTCTGGCCTGGAGTGGACCTGTGGCCAAGGGGTAAGTGCCCAAGGGCTGTGCCTCACCTTCTTGAACAGGTAAGGAACAGCGTCACAGTAGATTTTCCGGAAGGTGGGATGGTGGGCCATGTCACTGCGCCTCTCTTTCAGGGAGATGGCAGAGAGAGAGAAGGGAGATGAAGGCTGCTAACAGGGCCTGCTCCACGCCTCCCTCAGTACTGTGGGGGCTGCCCCACGTATGTGCTAATCTGTCTCAGCACTGCCCTTAGACTAGAAGACAGAAGACATTAGGAGCTCTCCGCAGGAACCACACAGCCCTTAGGACCCAGACTCTTCCTACGTGACCCAGGAGAGGACGGGGCCTGTAGCCACTGGTTTCAAATCAATTTTTACTTCAAGCTGAGTGACCTTGGTCAAGTCACTCAACCTCTCTGGATACCTGATCATCCTCAGAGTGGAGACGGTCACCTCTACCACACAGCCTGGGTGTGGCATGTGGAGATATCCTCACTCAGGCTCGCGCTGGCCTGGGACTCTGCTTACCTGACAGCTTGATGCCATGGCCGACACGTCGTGACCAACCCACTGGGTGGATCAGGGGGCTCCACATGTGGCACCAGAAGTCGTCGTCGCTGTCACCGTCCTCGTAGAGGAGCCGCAGGCGACCCCCGATCACTGTGTCCACCACAGCCATGCGGGTCCGTGACACCTGGGACTTGTCCACCACCTCTAGCCGCATGCCCTGCCGAAAGGGGTACTTCATACTCTCCACCATCTGCAATGTCAGAACACAGGCCTGCTGTGGTCATGCGGACACTCCCACCCACTTTTCTGTTCTGTCTCTTAAAAGTAACCAGAGGATGGAGAGGGTAGACACTAGGTCAGGAAGCAGGCGGATGAGCTCGCCCATCCCCCCAGGTTCAGTCCTGGCTCCTCAGTCCCTAGGATGGTACTGAAGGCAGGCGTCTAAATCCCACCAGGAGGGGAAGCAGCGCAGGGGTCACAAAGCAGCCACCAGGACACAGATCCTTCAGCCCTCCGCCCAAGGGCTGGAATACACTGACCTACTCAGCAGAGGGAGAGACAGGGTGAGGCCTGGGCTAGGGTCCCTCTGGGCCGCCTCCCTCACCTGACCCTTCCTGACATGCTCCTTCCCTCTGCACCCACAACCAAACAACACTTTATTGCCCTTGTTTGTTCCAAGTAACATGCTGGAACTCAAGGTCTGTAAGGGCAGAAGCTAGGTTTGGTATTCTCAGCTCCAAGCTCAGAACTAGGCACAGAGGTGGTGCTCAGTTGACTTTTTCTCTCAACTGAATGTACAAAAACATGCACACACACCTGACCTGACCTTGGCTGATGGGCATTCGTTCAAAACACTTTATGAAGCACTTACCACAGTGCAGGCATCACAGGGAGTGGATTGGTGCTGCCTCCAAAAACCCACCCCCTTTACCCTCTCCACCACCCAATCTTCAGAGGCAGCTGCTTTCATATGCCTCCAGCGTGCACTTGCAGGGACTGGGCACATGATAGCCAGGACCTGCTTGCTGACTGGTTCACACACAGCCCTGCTCTGCCACCCAGAATCAAGCTCCTTTTAATTTAAGTAGAAATGAGGCTACCTTGATACTCCTAGTGGCCTGTACCACCCACAGTCACCTGCCTCATCCTAAAACAAAGGCCAGCTGAGGAGGAGTGAACACGCCTCTTCAACTGCCAGACCTGTCAACTGTCCAAGGCACCATGGGAAATACAGGAGAAAAAGCTTAGTTTTGTTGTAAAGAATATGAAAATTTAATTAACAAAATACAGAGAGATAAATAGCAAATGAGTACTACCCACTAAGTTCAAGTAAGGCAAAAAGCATAGCTGCTTTAGGGGAAAAGGCCAGGGTATGCTTCCTTGAGGTGCTTGGACCCACTCCTGCTGAAGGTCAGCCCCCCAACAGTGAAGGCCCACAGCGGCAAATTTCTCATCAGGTGTCCGGGGCCCCAACTTCCATACCATCCTGTTTTCCACTGCTGGCTCCTTACCACCCACATCCTATCCATCAAGGTAGAGTTCAAGTGCCATTTTCTCCATGAAGCCTTCCTTGATACCTACTCCTCTTGAGGCCACAGGACCAGTCAACCACATGTCACACAGCACTTGCCCTGCATCCCCTGCTCGCTGCTCTGACTCTTACCCAAGGCAACAGAACACATGTGAGCACCTGGGTCAGGAGACCCGAGACCCCAGGTGGGGCCCAGGTGCCTGTGTGAGGGAGCCACACACCAGTAGGCCTGGCATATAGAGGAGGGAGACACTGTCCTCACTGTGCAACCTTATGACCCCTTTGATTTTTACCATGTATATGATTTTTTTATGCCAAAGAACTAAATAATTTTTAAAAATTAAAATTAAGTGCCACACAGACAATCCTGAGGCATACCCCTGGTTCAGAACCAAGGCTATTGTATAATTATTCATAGGCATGACTTTGTTTGCTCTGCCAGATGGGAGAGTCTTGGATGGCATGGTCTGTATTCTCTACATTTCTGCAGTGCCTTGTAAACAAGTATTTAATAAAATCTATTGAATGAATGCTCCTGACAACGTTATGAGCAAAGGTGAGGATCTGAAGAGCAAATGGCAGGTAGGGCAACGTGATCGATGTGGCTGGATCAGTCTGGGTGGGGAGAAAGCAATCACTTAGGAAATCTGGAGCTGCTGAGATTGTTAAGCAAGAAAGTCTCAGAAGAAATACTCCAATGAGTAGCAAGAAGGCCAGATAAAACGGGAGAGCGGCAGGAGATCCAGAGGGCTCACTGCCAGACCTTGATATGGAAATCCACGGGGAGCGTCCTGGAGCCCACCAGCCGCTTCATGAGGTAGCCCTTCCAATCGGTGAACTTGGCGTGGATGGCTGCAGAGACAGAGAAGGGTCCTGGTTACAGACTGACACCCTCCCACTGACAGAGAGCCAGAGCTGCCCCAGAGATCAGCAGAGGGGACTGAATGACTTATTTTTCCCTTTTCAGGACAGCATTCGCCTCATCTATAAAACCAGGCTGCCCAGCTTGGACCTGCCATGGGGCCTCTGGGACAAGGGAGCACAGAAGCAAGGAGGCAGTTGGGTCCTGTTCTGGTCTAAACTGGGAGAGGAAATCCCTGCTACCAAGTGCCCGGCAGGGACCAGGGCAGGGGCCGGTCTCATCAACTCACTCCGTGGGGGCACCAGAATCTTGCTGTTGATGGCACACCAGCCAATGGGGTGGACGTCCACAGTTCCCAGGTTGCACCAGAAGTCATGGCTGCCGTCATTTTCAAAGCCTTCATAGCGGAGCAGCACCCGGTACCCTGAGAAGGAAGAGGGCGCCAGTGAGGGAGGGTGGGGTGGGAAGGGTGTGCTCCGAGGCCTTCCTTCTTCTCCAGCCTAAAGTGGACTTTCGCTGCCTGTTCCTAGAACTCCTTCCAAGCAAGGGGTGTCCCCGCTGTCCACAACAGTCAGAGCAAAACAAATCCATGCCACTTACTCGGCAAGCAAGACGGTACAGCAGTGAGAAGCAGTTTTCTACAGCCTGATCGTCCCTGGAGTAAACTTAAAAAATGGGAGTTTCCTAACTCGCCAAGCTCTGTGGTCCCCTCTAAGGTTGGTAGGAAAAAGAATGGCAAGAAGGGAGGCAGAAACTCCAGCGGGTGGGTTTCTTCGCTTGTTTTATGAAGCCAATTTCTGCCAACACCACCACCTATCTGTCTGGAGGTGCGACTCTCCTGCCACGCCCAGAGGAGCACCCACCTGCCGCCTGGATGACCGAGGCGATCCAGTACACTCGGCTGGGAAGCACAGCATCGCTGTTGAGCACCTCCACCTTCATCCCCTTCATCACATCCTCCCACTGCTCGTAGAGTGGGACCTGGGTGGGGACAGGAGAAGCCACGGGGACAGTGAACACCTGGGCTGGCAGAGGAGCGCTGCCAGCAGCGTGGCCTCTTCAGACATCGCATCCTCCTCCTTTGCGCCTCAGCTTTCCACGTCACGTGCTGTGTGTGGGAAGCCAGGCTGGGACTAGGGGTGATTGTGAAGAGCCACGCTGGGGAGTGGGGGTGGACAGGGGTGCCCTGGGTGCCGGTTGTCATAGGACCGGCTCCTGGCTGTTATCCTCTTGGGCACATCATGCCTAGGCCAGCCTGTGCGTCAGGAAGGACCCCTAGCAGTTTCCAGCCCTCACCACATACCAGGCACTAACCAGGCGCTGTTCTCAGCACAAATAGTACCTCCTTCAATCGTTACTCAATCCTGGGCAGTAAGGACCATGACCCTCTCGTCCCTCAGCTGTCACCCTGCCAGCTTTCCCAGGGCCATCTACCCACACTACTCCTGGCATGTTCTTTCTCCACCTCTCCAAGAGGTCTCACCTTCTGTTAAAAGGCCCTCTGGCAGCAGTGGACCGTTTTTGGTTGCCATCACAATATCTAATCCTCACTCTGCTGCCAGTGGTACTGTGGTTCTCCTTTGGGGAGATTCTCCTTTTTTTCATTCTCAGCCCTGGCTTAAGCCAACTGGAGTATCCCATTCCATCTCCCTGGCTGTAGAGACTGGAGTCAATCACAGAACCGAGACACAGTTATGCTACCCAGGCACATTAGGGTGGGCTTTCACGGAGCATATCAAGTCAGGTATGTAAAACGCAAGCATGACGCAACTTCCTGCAATGAAAATGCCCGAACTGCTAGAGAATTCAGGACAACAAAAAGACTCATCTCCTAGGAAAGATATTCACCTTCATTAGCGATTCAGACGGGAATGGAATAAAGAGTTAAGCTGCACTGAGTGCCAACTCTTCCCTGTTTCGGGCACTCCCCAGAGCTCAGAAGCAGTTCAGAGAGGAGAGGCTAGGAGGTGGGTTTACTCTGATCAGAGGACTTGAAAGCTACAGAGGCTTCCTCCTGGATTTCCTGGGGTTTAGGAAATCAGCTTGAAAGACTAAACAAGAGTGCTCCCTCATGTCCTCCCAGACCTGCCTGCTAAGCTCTTCTTCCACCCCAAGCCCAGCCCTCCAGGGTCTCAGCCTTCAGTGTTTCTCAGGAACAGGGGGTCAGGAGCCTTTAGCAGAAGGGAGCTCCAGGGGGTGGCCACATCTGCCTCCCAGGAACCAGCAGGCCCAGGGCAGTTCAAAAGCACCAAGCTTTCAACAAGAAAACACTAAAAATGGGGGAAAAGGAGAGAGGGATTTTCAAAGTTGGCTTTTAGATATCAGCTAGCACAAAGTGCCATTATGTACATAAGCAAAGTGGAGACAGAGGGGCAGTGCTTGAAGCGCTCAGTGAGGGTTTATGGGAGGAGCTTTTGAAAAGAGTGGGCAGAACATAAACTGGAGCGAGTGGCAGGCTGGGCTTGGTGCACCCAGACCTCACCACTGCTCTCTCCCCGTGCCAGTGCCGACACCCAGACTGGAAGAGGCAGGTAGGAAAGAAGGTGGCGAGCACCGAGGGTCCCTGCTCTCCCTCCCCTCATCTCCAGGCACTCACGTGTTTAAAGCAGCTGACAGGAGCAGCCTTGTAACTGTGGTCCTTCAGGAACTTCCCCCAGTCGAAACCCAAGACCAGTGCTGTGGAGCAGGGGAAGAGAGTTAGAGTCTGAGCTAGGAACTCCAGCAGCAGCCACTCCAGGAACCGGGCCGTGAGCCGAGGGCAGAACCAGATCTCTTTGCCACCCCAGCAGCCCCAAACCCATCCCATACCTGAACGACCAGTGGCCATCAGGACGGGGGGAGGGGGGAGGACCTTATCCAAAGGCTGCCAGACTCTCAGGAGGGAACACTGGGAGGGAAATGTCTGATCTTCCTTCCCCCAAAGAAAGAAGGAAATTCAAAGACCCCTGGGCTTAAATTCCTCAGACCTCCCCCAGCCTCTCATTGGCCACAACCAATCTAAATGGGTGGGAGGTACACATACCTAGGCCCCTCCAACTGTGGAGCCTGGGGAGCTCAATTTCAGTCAGAAACTCAGACCATGTAGAGCCGAGTGGCTTCATGCCTACATTTGCTTAGAAACAGTGCTAGACACACTCAGAGGGAGAGAAAGGTTCCTTTCCTTATCCCAGCACCCTTCTTCAAACCAGATCTGGTCTCCATTGCCTCAGGGAAACAGAAGCCAGAGGGCTAAAAGCTACGCAGAACAAAAGAAGCTAATTCTGGTCTTTTAAGTTATGAAGAGTAGGGATCCTGGCAATTTCAAAGTGACTGAGGGATTTTCTGAGCTAATTTCGCACCGCCTACCAGATGAGGAAGACGCGCTCCAAAGCGAGCCTGGGCCGGCACTTTCTAGCTGGCCACCTTTTCCAATCCTCGCTCCTGAGGAGGCCACCCCAGTCCTGGCACCACACCCCACCCGCTTCCTGAGCACCAGTCCCATGCTGTCTTACCATCCTGCCCTGTTGGTGTCCCGTCTGCGAGCTGTCCTGTCCCTTGGGAGTGGAGGAAGGCCCCGATTTTGGCAGACCAGGCAGCTTTGTGCAGGACTTTAGCTTTCTTGGTAGGTGGTTTTCCCTAGGTGGAGGAGAGAATACGTAGCCTAAAGGCTAATCATAGTAAGGCTCTGATTGGACTGCCTAGGTTTAAATCCAGGCTGCAGTCCAGTTAACCTCTTGGGGACTTCAGTTTCTTCATTTGTAAATCAAGATGATAACAATAATAATGCTGAGCTCAGAGGGGAGTCGCAAGGATGAGTTCCGGTGTTGTGCTTAGCTATTGTTCAGCTGGGGAGGGGCTGGGGGCTGGGGCTGAAGGAGCTACAGGGCAGGGAGGGACACATTTTCTCTCTCTTCAGCCTTCTCTGCTAGGAACCGCCTCCCTGTGGCCTCAGCTCTCAGCCATCTCCTTCCTCGGGTGCTCCTACAGATTTATGGCAGAGAATGGGCTTCAAAGGGGCCCGTGAACTGAACCAGGAGGCAACAATTTGTACATATGTGAATATTCTAGAGTGAGTCCATAGCTTAACAGGAGCTCAAAGGGGTCCTCCCCCAAAGTAGAAGGCCACCGATCTGGTCTGTAACTAATAACTGGAGCACTGATCAGAAAGGCCCAGAGGTCAGTGAAACAGACATGCGAGTTTACGTTCCACACGGACCTGGGGTCAAATCCTGGCTCTTCAATTTTGTTTGTGTACCTTTGAGTAAATAAAAAATTTTGAGTCTTTAAAATAAGAATTAAAAAAAATTCACTTCTTAGGGATCACTGGCTGTACTAAGAGTGCCAAGCCCTTAGCAAGTATCCCCAAATTGTAGCTGTTAACAATATTATTAGCTCTGGGAGGGTTTTTCTATGCCTTGACTACACTCCGCAAAATGAGCGAAACAACTGTAATGGTCTCACAAAGGTGGGAGGTGAAGTGTCTGAGGCACGAAGCAGAGGCGCTGGCACACTGACCTGTAACATCAGGTCGCACACGGCAGTCACCTGGGGAGCTCTTTAAAGCCCCGATGTCCAGGCTATGCTCCATCCCAATTAAATCAGAATCTTTGGGAGTAAGACTCAAGCATCAATTATTTTTTAAACTCTCCAGGTGACCTAATGTGCAGTCAAGTTTGAGAACCAGTGTTGAGAACCCTGAGATGAGGTTCCAGTCTTGGCTCTGCAGTTCTCTTCCCACTGAGCCCACAGGTAAGTCCTTCCTCTCTGGACCTCAGCACACTTGTCGGATTAGACAACACATCTCTAAGAATCCTTCCATTTCTAAGGATTCTACAAATGTTAGTAATTAACTAAAGACTGGTAAGACTCACTAGGTGGCTGCCTATGACATGGAGTCAGAGACGAGGCATCACCTTCCTAAACAAACCATGGCTGGTGGGCCTTGTGCCTGTTTCTCAGCTTCCTGTCAGAGCATTTGTAAAAGTGGTGAGAAGACATGTGTGTCAGGCTCCCCCAAGGTTCTTGTTTACAACTTACTGAAGACACATCAGACTCTGAGGGGTGAGGGTGGGGGGTGCTCCAGGAATCAGCAATTTAACGAGCTCCATAAATGGATTCTTCTGCCCTCTAAAGCTGGAGAGCATAATAAACACCAGGAAGCTAACAACCCCAGAGGGCCACAAGCAGGGTCCTTCCCAAGCCCTCCTGACCCCTCACCATCAGTCAGTTGGTTGTTCCTATCTTACCACCTGGGGCCCCAGGGAGGGGTCTTCCAAGTGACTGCCTCTCACCTGTAATCTAGCCAGGATACTGGCTTTCTTGGAGTTGGAGGAGTAGCTTCTGGAACAGGAGACGCTGCAGAATCTCTTTGTCTTGGAGAAGAAGGCTTCCCTTGTACCCACAATACCACACATCTCACAGACAGCTGGGAAGAGAACTTAGCATGTAACTCCCCTGACAGTCACCCCAGATCAAACACAATGACAGGCCCTTCAAAACCTGGACACTGCATTGATTAGGTGAGTCCCAGACCCCCTAAGGCTGACAGAACTGGAATAGGAGGAGGTTCTGGCGTGTACATCCGAAGCTGCCTGGCACCCCTTGGCTATCTGTCAACAGTGGGGCTAAGGAAAACCCGTGAGGATGACTGCATCACTTAACTTCTGTGGGTCTGCTTTCTTTTCCTCTATAAAGGAACTGAACTAGATCAATGTTACAATCCCAATACCACATTAGAATCACTTGGGGGAGCTTTTAAAAGTGCCCAAGCCTCAGATTCTAATTAACTGGTTGTAGGGAGATAGGCATCTGTAGTTTGTTAAAAGCTCCCCAGGTGATTCTAATGTGCAGCCAGGCTGGAGAACCCCTGGACTAGATGGTCTCTAATAGTTCTTTCTAGTTCTAAAGTTCTAAGATTCTAAGAGACTGGTTGGAAGAAGACAGAACGAGAAAGATAAAAAGGGAGAGAGAAAGAGATTACAGGATGAATAGAAAGGAAGTAAGATTCAACTGGCAAAGAGTATTAGATTACTCTTCTAGAGTAGAAGGACCAGGGAACAGGAGTGTCGCCACAGACCATATAGCCTGCCTCTTTTCACAGGCAGTTCACACACAGGAGGCCCTGACACAGGGCTCCAGCAGCTGTGCAAGCATCACACCTCTGAAGCCAACTGGCTTCCCGATGATCCATGGGGATTCTTATCTGCACCCTGCACCTGCCCTCTACTAATCCTCTTACCCAGAGGTCACTTTACTCTATTTTTCCCTCCCTGCCACTTCCAACCCACAAACTATTTCTTGTCCTTTCCCAAGTAGTAACCAGAACACTTTACGTGTCCTATATGCTCAACATCCAGGCTTAGAAAGCCACCAACTATTTACACAAACGCAAAAGCAGCACCATGTTGATGACTGGCATCTCACACGCTGAATAAATATTAGAAAGAATGAAAGAAAGAATTGTTGTAAGAAAGAATGAATGAAAAGTTGTAAGAAAGAATGAATGAAATCACAACTTGAAATCAGACTACAGCAGGGGAAGTGACCCCTGGGGATACTTGGGGTGTCTCTCTCTTTCTCTCACAGGTCCTTAGACATCCTTACACCTGGACAGTTCTGCCCACAGGGCCTAATCCTACTCTTCCTCCACAGCCTCCTGAAACTTCCCCATCTTCAAGGGACACTCTGAAGGCACCTGGCTCAGAACCACTGCCATCCAAGGAGCGGGGTGTCCCAGGGCTGAGCAAATGCAGGGGGGAGGTGGGCAGCTCCCCTGCTTCCCGATCCTCATTTTCTGCTTCACTCGACTCCTCTAAATAGGAGCTGCTCTCACTGCCCGCACTGCTGTTGTAACTCCGGAAACTGTCATAGCCACCAAAGAGCTCCAAGTCATCATCTTCCTCTTCCTCTTCCATTGGTTCTGAAGACGGAGTCTCCTAGTGGAAGGATGACACAAACCAGGCAGAAGGAATCACAGTTGGCTTAGTGTGTGGGAAGGGAGGCTGCAGATCTGCTATCAACCCCCTTTCCAGTTCTTGGTCAAGTCAACACTTTTGCGCCAAGTGGCAGGCAGAATCAAACAGCCCTTTTGCAAACACCAGGATCATTACTCTTATTTATACATTTCTCAATTGCAACTCAACAAAATACCTTAGCAAGGCAGAAAACATGTATTAGGAATTCAACAAGCTCCTTCTGTGGATTTATAAATGATGATATTTTAACACAATTTGAATAGAATGCAGTGATGTGAAAATACTCTAAGCAAGGTGCCTCATGAAGACTTTCTGGGAAAGATGTATTTTAGAATCTCATTTTTCTCCTTCAGCATATGTACAACAAAATAATTTCAACTCAAAAACAATTTAAGTCAGAGAAAACTTAATTAGGTACACAGAGGGGAGGGTATAGTTCAGTGGTAGAGTGCATGCTTAGCATGCATGAGGTCCTGGGTTCAATCCTCAGTACCTCCATTAAATCAATCAATCAATCAATCAATCAATCAAATTACCAACCCCCACGCCCCCGAAAAAAAAGTAAAAAACAAAACTTGGTATCCAGACTATCCGAAAAAGAATTTAAGAAGCAGGAAACACACTAGCTACAGCATGGCTATGGATTCAGCTCTGATCCTAACTAGGCATTTAACCTCTCTGGGTCTCAATTTTCTCATCTATAAAACAAGAACAATATTTGGATCACACTTTCTGACATATAAATGAGACATTGTATGTAAATCTAAAATCTACCTGGCATGCAGCAGAAAAGGTGTGAAGAGTTTGGGCTCTAGGCCAGGGCTCAAATACCCTCTCTACTGCTTACTAGCTGTACGACCTGCAGCAGATCAATCTCAGTGCCTCCATTTCTGCGTCTGTAAATGAGGACAATTCCACCTATTTCATAGGCTTTAGGGGAAAAGTAAGGGTTAATACGGAAAGTGCTAAAAACAGTGACTTGCACATAGCAAGTGCTCAATAAACGGTGACAATCATTACGTTAAAAATATGGGCTCTCAAACCAGATTTGCCTGAGTTTGAATCCAGGCTCTACCATTTATTACCTGTGTGATTATGCGCAAGATATTTAACCTTACTGCTCTCGGTTTCCCCATCAGTACAACAGATATAACACAACTTTTTTAGAAGATTACTATGAACACTGATAAGGTATGTAAAGCCCAATTAGTTCTGTTTCCGACAGTTAGTGACAGCTCTAAAACTCTAAGCTATTGTTCTTACTCTCCACTTGATGATTATTCTCCTTTACCCTTGTAGAGTTTTTGAGCTATTCCACTTTATATTTACAACTATACATACAAATGTACTAGAGTGAAACCCAATTCAAATATAAGATGACCAGAAGCCAAATGATTAAAGGATGAGTGGATTACAGGCTGTGGTAGAGTGGAAAAAGCAAATCAAGTAGAGCTTTGGAACTTGACAGACTTAGTGCCCACCTCCTTCACTTTTCAGCTGTGTGACCCTCTCGGGGAGTCGCACCACCTCTCTAAGCCTCAGCTACTTGAACCATAAAAACGAAACAATAACACAGGATTGTTGTGAGTATATCGGGAGATAATGCACGTGAACGCTCCAGGCACGGAGAGTTTATTAAACTTTTACTTCCTTTACTTCTTACCAGGATGTGACAGGCCTCATAATCCCTAAAGAACACCCCCACGAGACAAGGAGGAGGAAGAAGATCTAGAAACTCAGATCCTGAAACCCAATTCCCCTTCCCCCAGGGCAGGGAGCCTTCTTTCCTCGACTACTCGGCCCCAGGAACACGGGAACGAAAGGCAACGCCAATCGCCTCTGGCCCGGCTTAGCCTAACTACCTGTTTATCCATCCTTCCACCCTCCACCCTCCAGGCGTCGCTCAAAGACCTAAAGGAGGGCCCACCGAGCGAGGCTCTCGGGGTTCCCTTTCCCAGTCACGAGAAGTCCTCTCCCTCTCACCTCGACGCCCCGGGGCTTCTCCATGAGACCTAACACAGTTTCTTCAACCGTCACCAGGTGCAGGAAGCCATATTGGCTTCGCCGCTCTCCCCGAGCGCACCCATTGGCCACCTCGCAGAGCCGCGGGCCAATCACGCTTCAGGAAAGAGGAAAAGCCGGTTCCGCGCTCGCCCGCGCCCCTCCTCCCCTGGAGGCGGGGGAACCGCGGGCGCTTGTGGGACTTGTAGTTCTCCCTTGGGTGCGTGTGGGAGGGGGTGTTGCTATAGCGACGTGAAAAATCCCCCGGCTCTAGCCCTGCAGCAGATAGCGCGCACTGTTCTCTTCCCCACGCCAACCTCTTCCAGTCACTCCGACTCTATTCTTCATTAAACAATTATTTAATACCTAAGACAGGTACTGTTCCAGGTGTCAGAAATAACTTCGTATTCTCCCTGAGTAGAAATTTAAGGTGCCCGGGGGCCGGAATGCTTAGCTGAGAGACTCATTTCAATTCAGGCAGAAACGGGAATGGTCTTAGGCCCAACGCTATAAATGTTCGGCATGCTCAAGATCCTGCAACACTCTCCCTTGCATCATCTCCTGAAGGGGAGAAAAAAAAAACACCCCTCAGATATGAGACAGCCTCATTCCTTTTAGATTTCCACACTCAGAGTTCCAAGTGCTTTACAAACATCTCAAATCAGGGACAACCAATCACCAATCACCCTTTTAAAGATGACAAAACAGTGGCTCTTCGGGTTTAGACACTCTCCAAGATCACATGGAATATAAAATTTAGTCCAAATTCTTCCCCTATGCTATGTTGTAATCCAATTAATTAATTGAGAATCTAAATGTAATTAGTTTAACATATGTTAAACATATTTCTAAATTTGAGGTCCACTGCAAAGATGTGAAAGTCTTCTTGATTTCTTTCTTTTCTTCAACCCTTTCTACCTCCAACCCCATAGTCATGCTATCCACAAGTATTGTTGGGTCTTCTACCTCCAAAATGTATCCTGTGTCCCTAATACAAGCCATTGGTCCACTGAAACAGCCCTCCAACTAGTCTCTCAGTTTGAATCTTCATCTTCTTTAATTCACACGGATGAATTTTTAAAAATCATAAACCAGATCATGTTCATTCCTCTGCTTAAAAACCCCTAATAGCTTCCCCTTGCACTTTGAATAAAATGCAAACCTGCCACAATAACCTAGCTCCAGGTTTCTTTTCAACCGCCTCTTGTATCATCTTCTCCTCCTATCACTGTATCCATCCACTCACCTCTTCCTATTCTTGATTGCCAAGCTTGAGTTGGCCTCAGGGCCTTTGCACTTTCTGTTCCATTCGTGTGGAACATCCTTTCCATGGCTTTTCTCATGTATGGCTCTTCATTTTTTTTTTAGATTTCAGCTCAAAGTCACCTCTTTCAGGACTTTACTTAAAGTAGCTGTTCCCTCCCCTCACTCTGTATCCCTTCACCCATTTTGCAGTCCTTCACAGTGCTTTTTTCTGTTTGAAATTATCTCATTCATCTGTTTACTTGTTTATTGCTCATCTCCCACCACTGGAATGTAAGCTCCATGAGGGCTGGGAATTAAGTCTGTCTTGCTGTCTGCTGTATTTCCAGGGGCAAGAGCAGAGCCTAGTATACACTAGGTGCTCAGTGACTGAAGAGCTAGCTAATAAGACTTCAAGGATTACAACAGGCTTCTGCTTTTTTTTTTCTTTTCTGTTTCTTCAACAAAGATTTTTTTTCAAATCAAGGTACAGTTAATATGTAATATCATATGTTTCAGGTGTACAACATAGTAATTAATAATTTTAAAGTTATATTCCATTTATTGTTATTATGGAATATTGGCTATATTCCCTGTGTTGTACAATATATACTTGCAGCTTCTTTAATTTATACATAGTAGTTTGTACCTCTTAATCCCCTACCTCTATCTTGCCCCTCCCCTCTTCCTTCTCCCCTAGTGGTAACCACTAGTTTGTTCTCTGTATCTGTGAGTTTGCTTCTTTTTTTGTTATATTCACAGGTTTGTTGTATTTTTTCAATTCCACATATAAGTGATATCATATAGTATTTGTCTTTCTTTGGCTGACTTACTTCACTTAGCATGATATCCTCCAAGTCCAACCATGTTGCTGCAAATGGCAAAATTTTGTTCTTTTTTATGGCTGAGTAGTACCCCATTGTGTGTGTGTGTGTGTGTGTGTGTGTGTGTGTGTGTACACACATACTACATTTTCTTTATCCATTCATCTGTTGATAAACACTTAGGTTGCCTTCTATCTTGGCAATTATAAATAATGCTGCTATGAACATTGGGGTGCATTTATCTTTTCGAATTAGTGTTTTTGTTTCTTTTGGATATATACCCAGGAGTGGAATTGCTGGATCACATAAGTAGTTCTATTTTTAACTTTTTGAGAAACCTCCATGCTTTTACAGTGGCTGCACCAATTTACATTCTCACCAGCAGTGTATGAGGGTTCCCTTTTCTCCACATCCTTGCCAACATTTGGCAGAATAGTTTTAATGTTTAAATTTAATGCTTTAAAAATATCAAAAAAAAGGTAGTGACTGTTTGTCAAGTCACATGCTGAAAAAGACGAAACTCCCTGCTGGTAACTACTATTTTGTTTTCTATATATGAATCTATTTTTGTTATATTCACAAGTTTATTGTTAATTTTTTAGACTCCACATATAAGTGATATCATACAGTATTTGTCTTTTTCTGTCTGACTTATTTCACTTAGCATAATATCCTCCAAGTCTATTCATGTTGTTGCAAATGGCAAAATTTCATTCTTTTTAATGGCGGAAAATATTTATATATATATATACACCACATCTTCCTTATCTTTTTTTGGGGGGGAGGTAATTAGGTTTATTTATTTTTATTTATTTATTTGTTTGTTTTTTGATGGAGATACTGGGGATTGAACTTAAGACCGTGCGCATGCTAAGCAGGCGCTCTACCACTGAGCCATAGCCCCCTCTTATCTGTTGATGGACAGTTAGGTTGCTGCTATGAACACCAGGGTGCATGTATCTTTTTAATTAGTGTTTTCATTTTTTTTCAGATGGGTACCCAGGAGTAGAATTGCTGGGTCATGTGGTATCTCTACTTTTCGTTTTTTTGAGAAGCCTCCATACTGGATTCAACATCAAGTGTGATAAGCAGATGGAGTCTAGGTTGTAATAGGACCACCTTGTTGGGTTGTTGTTAGAATTAGAAATAATAAGTGTGCAGTGGCTGCCACATACTGGGCACTGGGAATGGTAGTTATTATCATCCTATTAGATACTGGGTGGCAGAAACTAGAAAAGTAAACCAGCCAAGAGAAATAACCTTTGTGAGTTGCTTAATCTTTTACTAATTTTTATAAATGCACAACAATGAATTTCACAGGCAGAGAATCTGCTTAAGGCAACCAAATCATCTTGTTTATCAAAAATTTATTAAGTGCCTACTCTGTGCCAGGGTCAGTCCTGGATTCTGAGGAGATACAGGTGAACAGCTCTGTCCTCATGGAGTTTACTGCCTCCTGCCCGGAGATAGTGGAAATTGACAAACACCTACTCCCAACTGAGAAGGAACTTGGCAGGGCACTGTGATGGAGAACAGGAAAGGAAGCACCTGCACAGGGGATGTAGGGAGAAGGCATGCTGTGCAGAAAACAAACATCCTTGACTTGCAGGGTGAGGAGTCAGTGAGGAGAAGGGGATTGTTGGGGGAAGGTCATTCCAGGCAGAGACAAAATTTAGGGAGGGAGGTGAACAGCACCAGTTGGCAGGAGAATGTAATGGAAAACCTTTAAAGGTTTTAAGCAGGGGAGGAAATTGTTTAGATTGTGTTTTAAGAGATCGCTCTCTGGCTGCTGCGTGGAAAATAGACTGGAGAGAGGTCAAGAAAAGCTTCGGGGAGACCAGTTAGAAGGCTCTTGTACTGATCTAGGGGAATGGTGGTTTGGACCACAGCAGACTTAGAAGGCATGCCGAAAAGTAGAACTTGAGAAATATGTTGGAGGCACTAATGAATGGTACAGGGTGGGTTTGGAAGAGGGAGGAATCCAGTATGATTCTGGGTGAACATGTCAGATGGGTACACGGTGGGACCACATTCTGTAGTGATAAATATAAAAAACAAGGAATGAATGAGTCTGGGTGGTTGAGTAGAGGGAGTTAAGAATTCTGCTTGGTCTGAGATGCCTCCAAGAGGGCAGGACAGCAGTTGGAGCTCATCAGAGAGCCCTGAACTGGAGATCTAAATCCTGAAATTTTTGATCACCTCCCTTTAAGATAGAATCATAACCCCTAAATCCATCTTCTCTGTGATGTATTGTTTTTCACATCTCAATGCATATATCATCAATAGTACAAGAAAGTAGAAACCTGAGCTTTTCAGTTTCACGGCAGTTCAACAAAAGAAACAGAAGTACCAGCCTTTGGGGGTTGGAAGGAAGCAGAGATAAGACCCCAGTGACAGGAACTGTTAGCGTAAGTAGAAATGGCCATTGATTAGGAATTCAGTTGAAACATCTTATTAAACACAGGTTGCTAAGCAACAGTGCCTACCCTGGAACAGTGTGGCAGTTCCTTCGGCTGCAGAGCTCCTGGTCCCAGGGCTGATGTTGTAGCATTAGCTGGTCTGAGCCACGCGTTTACACACAGACCTCGTAGGCGCCCCTCTTTTTGAAGCCTTCCCTCGGTAAGTCACTGCCCCTCTTTCTCTCTGGGATCATTGTTCTCTTGCTGTCTATTGGATCATTCCCAGTAGCAGCACAAATGTGCTCTTATATCACCCGTTCTGTACAAATAAGTCCTTGAGCCCACCCCCTCAGCCCCCTGCCATTGTGCTATTCCTCCCTACCCCAGTCTCTTGAAAGGACTGTCTGCACACACTACCTCTGCTTCTACTTCTCCATCTGTCCCCACACTCCACCAAAACTGCTCTGTCAATTTCAAGTACAGCTTCTCTGATTAAAACCAGCCACACCCCTCTTCTCTCAGTGGCATCTGACATAACAATGACTCCGTGCTTCCTGAAACAGTCCTTTCTGGGTCCCTCTTGGTTTTCCTTCTGCCTCTCTGGCCAATCCTCTCTCCTTCACAGGACCTTCCTCTTCTACCTGAACTTAAGTACTGGCGTTCTCCAGGGCTCTGTCCTGGACCTGCTTCTTTTCTCTTTATTGCTCCCCATAAGCGATGTCTTTCATTCTTACTGCTGTAAATACTACTTATAAAGCCCCAGATTCACATCTTCAGCCCATGTGTTTGTCCTCTGAGCTGCGGATTCATATATCCATCTGTAGAGATAACTGACATTACATCATAAACCGCAAAACCGAACATTTCATTCCTTTACCCCAAACCTGTTTCTCTTAGAGCTTTCCCCATTTCAGTACCCAGCAGCATCAGCTGCTCAGGAAATTCTTCTTGATTCCCCTCTACTTTCAATCCATCAGCAAATCCCTTTAATTTTCCAAAACCCACCTCGAGTATTTCCCCGTCTTTCTATCCCTACCTGCTACCCCTTAAATCCAGACCACCATCATCCCTCCGCTGGACTCCACTGAAGCCTAGCTGGTCTCTCTCAACCTATCCCATGAATTGGATTAACTCCTCTGCACCAGTGATATGCAGGCTGGATGCTCCTTTTTTCCATCTCCTATAAACCCTGTCGGGCCTTCCCCCAACTATTTTAGAAGATCTTGGGGGAGAGGGCAGGCTGACTCACGTTGAGGTTAGAGAGTTAGAGGAGGGCCGGGGTAAGAGTTATTCATTCAAATGATTTAGTGCGTGCCCACTGTGCTCTGGGCACAACAGTGACCAAGAGAACAGCACAATTCCTGCCTTCATAGAGCTTCGGTTCCAACAAAATCCAAAGGAAAGGAGACCAAAACTTCCCGGCCTCGACACCCGACCTACCACCCATGACTCTGGGCAGGCCTCAGCTGGCCTCAACTACAAAATTGGGTGATAACAAGTAAGTCTCAACCCTGGCTCTCACCTGGTAAGGGGTGGGGATGCCAGGCGAGGGTAGAGATCTTAATGCCTGCCCCGCCCCCATCCCCGGAGGGCCGGGGGGCGGGGCGAGCCCCGGCGCTCGTGGGTCACGTGGCCGGGCGGAGCGCGCCGGTTCCGAGCGCCAACCGCCGGTCGCCCCGCCCCGCGGCCCGCCCCTCGGCGCGCGCTCCCCGCGCCTCCGCCCACCCCTCCCCCGCCCGCCAGCTGGAAGGCCGCAGCTCCTGCTGTGGGAGCCCGACCGGAGCGAGGAGCAGGGGCGCGGGCTTACCTGGCCTTCTGGACAGCGGGGTCCAGTTTGGGGCGGGGTGTTAGTGACCACTGTATAGGGAGGGAGCGCTGGGGGCGTCGCGGACAGCGAGAGGGGAGAATACTGAGCTGAGCGCTGCCTGAGCTAGGATGCCCGCCCGGGGTGGCGCGACCCCCCCACCCCCAACCTTGTCTTGGGCTGACGAGGGGGGCTGCGCTCCGCCAGAGCAACTAGCAGTGCCTGGCACGCAGCGAGCCCTCAGAGTATCCCGGCCTTGACTGCAACCCCAGCACGGGGAGGAAACATGGAGGGGAGCGATCCCTGGGCTGACAGAGGTTAACTGCCATTAAGCACCCAGGCTGGCCGGGCGCGGTCACCACCCCTTCCTTCTCGCGGTGGCAGCTGAGGCACACAAGGCACAGCATGTGTCCTCGGATTGTGAAAGAGGCAGAGCTGGGATACGAACCTGGGCCGTTTGGCTCTTGGCCACTGCGCTAGGCTGAGGAAAACGTGGACCCGAACCAGGCTTTGAAGATTGGGAAGGGTGTGAAGGGTGGATGACTGAGCGAGCTCTGCCCGGTTCGCTGTAAAACCTCGAGAAGACGTTTGCTCTTCATAGGCCACCCTTTCCTCCGACGTAAAAATGGCTGGACTTAGGAAAACTAATAACTCATATGTAAGTAGTGCTTTGCAAAGTGTAAAGCACTTTCAAATACGTTATCATAGATAATGCCTCACAACCCACCGAGGAAGCGTTTTTATTAGCTTCCCCTTACAGACGAAGAAACTGTCCTAGAGAATTTAATAAAATCAGGGAGCAGTGGCAGGGCATTAATGTTGAATAAATCAAAGATTTTTAGGATAACTGCTTTGGATGAGCATAAAGCTCTGAAACTCAGACATACTCTTAGCTGCTAGTTTAAAGCAATACTTGTGCTGGATCTGCTTGTCCCTTCCCAACTCCCAGCAACTGTGTCCCAGCAACTCGGATCACCAGGACACAGCGTTTTAACTATTATTACTTTTTAAATGTTTACTGATTTGGGCTGGTCCAACTATGAGGAGTCCTTTAGGTGAAGTTGAAACTGGGAGGTAGTTGGATAGAAGGTTGATTGAATTCTGAAAATTCCAACTAAGTATTTTGGGTTTTCTAAGTAATTATTTTGAGGGCATCCATGATAAATAATAATTTTTGTCCTTCCTATTGACAGGTTCACCTCCTAGCAAATTATTGGAAGGAACATGAGAAATGTAAGTAGGGATTTGAAATACCAGTTAAAGGGACTGAAATTGTTTATTTGCAGAATAATGGCAGTTAATTTGGTGATGACATTTCTAAGTGTACAGTTAATTGGCAGGTGCTCATCCACTGCTCATTTTTGAGGGGTGTATTTACTAATGCCTGCAGCGAGGTCTACACAGGTGGCAGTCCAAGACCACAAACACTGACAGATAGTCTGAGAGATGCTATTTTTTTTTAGCCCCCCATCAACCTGTGAAAGGGAAGAGGGGCAAGTGCTTTGTAATGTCTGTGATGTGTGCTAGGTATTTTCTGGGCTAAATGTTATCACTTGTAACCTTGTTTATAACCTTGTAATCTTGTTTTTCTTCATAAACTTAAAAGGCAGGAGGGGTTTTTATTTTAGAAATGAGGAGAGTGAAGCTTAGGAAAGTTAAGTAAACCAGGCCTGTTGGTGCCAAAAAACTTCACTAAACCACACTTTTCACATTGTTGATTGATCCAGGTTGAGTCTGTGAATATTTAATGAACAGTTACTTATGCCAGGTGCCTCTGAGTATTTTTTAAATCCTCATGAAAACCCACCATGCTTTTTGCTCACTTCAGCTGGTCACCTTGAAGTCAACTAGCAAGGTGACTTAGTCGACTTAAAAAAAAAATTGCCCACTCCCTCCTGCAGGACAGGAGATAAGCATTTATGAATCCATGGTGATGTTGTAGCCTCTCTTTCTAAATATGATGTGGTACTGTGGGGACACCAACAGTAGTAATTCCTTTAATACAATCCTGGCATCTCAGAAAGGGTGGTACAAAGTAGAAGTGTGGGTCTTACGTAACAGATTGAATTGTAAGAGCATATTCTTCCACCGATGACAAGTAAATCTGAAAATGTCACTAGTTTCCTGTGATAAATACACTCAATATTTTTAAACTTTTTAAAAATCGATTTTTATATTTAGTAGCTAACATTTATAAATCTCAATATTGATTAATGTGACTACACTGATCTGACACTTGGACCGGTTAGGTGTTACTTATGAAAAAAACATCTGGTGGAAATTCCAGCATGACCAGTAAGAAAGGTGATTGGTAGATTGTTAAAAGGCCTTTGCCTTCAGATGCTTAAAACTGAGCACTGAGGAAAATAGACAGAGGCAGCCTTGGTCTTAACCCACCTCCAACCAACCTCCACAACTCTGGTTTTTTAAAAGAGAGTATAATCTAACGAACTCTGTATAAAGCTACAGTAATCAAGACAGTATAGTGCTGGTGACAGAATAGACAGAGCAATGAAACAGAATGGAGAGCCCAGAAATAGACCCGTATCCAAATAGTCAACTGACGTTTGACCAAGGAGCAAAGGCAATACAATGGTGCTGGAACAACCTGGACGTTGACATACAAAAGAATGAATCTAGGCAGGAGCATACACCCTTTGCAAAAATTAGCTCAAAATGGATCATATACCTAAATGTAAAACACAAAACTGTATTCTATACAAAACTATGTATAGAAGATAACATAAGAGAAAATCTAGGTGACCTTGGTTTTTGGCAATGACGTTTTAGATACAGCACCAAAGCCACGATCCTTGAAAGAAAGAACTGATTAGCTGGGCTTCATTAAAATTAAAAATTTCTGCTCTGCAAAAATATTGTCAAGAGAATGAAAAGACAAGCCAGAGACTGGGAGAAAATATTTGCAAAAGACATATTTGATAAAAGATTGTTATCCAAAATGTACAAAGAACTCTTAAAATGCAATAATAAGGACACATCTCGATGGTAAAATGAGCTGAAGATCTTAACAGACACTTCTCCAAAGAACATATACAGATCGTAGATAAGCATATGAAAAGATGTTCCACATCTTGTGTGACCTGGAAAATGCAAATTAGTATGACAGTAAGATAGTACTACACACTATTAGAATGGCCAAACTCTGGGACCCTGATGACACCAAATGCTTACGAGGATGTAGAGCAACAGGAACTTTGCTGATAGGAATGCAAAATGGTATAGCCACTTTGGAAGACAGATTGGTGATTTCTCATCAAACTAAGCATAATCTTACCATATGATCTGCCAGTTTAGCTCCTTGGTATTTATCCAAAGGAGCTGAAAACTTATGTTCACACAAAAACCTAAACACAATGTTTATAGAAGCTTAATTCATAATTGCCTTAACTTGGAAGCAACCAAGATGTCATTCAGTAGGTGAATGAATAAATAAAAACTGGTATCTCCAGACAATGGAATACCATTCAGTGCTAAAAATAAATGCGCTATCAAGCCATGAAAAGACATGGAGGAACCTTAAATGCATTTTACCCAGTGAAAGATACCAATCTGAAAAGGCTAGTTACAGTATGATTCCACCTATATGACATTCTGGAAAAGGCAAAACTATGGAGACAATAAAAATATCAGTGGTTGTCAGGGGTTGTGGGGAGGGAGGGATGAGCAGACAGAGCATGGGGGGTTTTTAGGGCAGTGAAAACACTGTATGACATGGAAATGGTGGATACGTGTCATTATACATTTGTCCAAACTCATAGAATGTACAACACCTAGAGTGAACTTTCATGTAAACTATGAACTTCAAGTGACAATGTATCGATGTAGATTCGTTGGTTATAACGAATGTACCACTCTGAGGTAGGGTATAGCTCAGTGGTAGAGTGCGTGCTTAGCGAGCATGAGGTCCTGGGTTCAATCCCCAGTACTTCCATTAAAAAAACAAAAAACAGAAACCCAAAGTGGAGCCAAGTATACCACTCTGGTCAGGGATGTTGATGATGGGGAAAGCTATGCATGTGTAGTAGCAAAGGGTGTATAGGAAATTGCTACACCTCCCTCTCAATTTTGCTATAAACCTAGAACTACTCTTAAAGTCTGAAGAGCTGATTTTTTTCACTCTTTTGGCTACAGAGTTGACTGATTATTTTCTGTTCGTTGCTTCTTGGGCTCGTAAGCTAAAAGTCAAATCTCCTCCCACCCGCATTGCAAGTGTACAGGATCTGATGACATGCCTTTTGTATACTAACTTAGTCCCTCTTCAAGCTTTTTTAAAAAAACTGAAGTATAATTTATTAAAAAATTTTTTAATTGAAGTATAGTCAGTTTACAATATTGTGTCAATTTCTGGTGTACAGCATCATGTTTCAGTCATACATACACATATGTATATCCATTTCTGTGTTCTTTTTCATTATAGTTTACTACAGGATATTGAATATAGTTCCCTGAGCTATACAGAAGGAGCTTATTATGTATCTATTTTATAAATAGTAGTTAGAATCTGCAAATTTCGTACTTGAGGTATAATTTATATATAATATCCCTACTCCGCACTCTACAGGCAACCACTGTAATGATTTCTATAATCATCAGTTAGTTTTACCTGTTCCAGAACTTCATGTAAATAGAATCATGAAGAATGTACTCTTTTGAGTTTTCTTTCATACAGCATAATGTTTTTCAGTTTTAGCCATATTCGTGGAAGTATCAGTACATCATTCATTTTTATTGTTGTGTAGTATTTCATTGTACCAATTTGTTTACCCATTCACCCGTTGATGGACAATTGAATTGTTCCCAGTTTTTGGCTACTGTGAAGAAAGCTGCTGCAAACATTCTTTTTGTGGACTCATGTTTTCATTTACTTGAATAAATACCGGAGTTAGAATTACTGGGTAATAAGGAAAGCATATGATTAACTTTATAAGAAATGGCCAAATCTTCTTCTAAGATGGTTTTACTGTTCTACTGTCTACCAGCTTTGTATGAGAGTTTCAGTTGCTTTATATCCTTGCTAACATTTGGTATTGTTGTTAGTGTTTTCATTTTAGCCTTTCTGGTGGATATGAACTGGTGTCTCATGTAGCATTAAAGAAATCAACTTTATTGAGGTATAATTTATACATAGTAAAGTTCATCCATTTAAAATCTATAGTTCAATGGGTTTTGACAGATGTATACAGTTGTATAACCACCACCAGAATCATTTCCATCACCCCCCAAAGCTCCTCTGTGGAAATCACTATCATCTTTCTGTCCCTATGTTATGGCATTTCATACAGTGTTTAGTCTTTTGCATCTGGCTTCTTTCAGCATAATGCTTTTGAGATTCAGCCATGTCATGTGTATCAGTGCTTTGTTCCTTTTGATTGCTGAGTAATGACGCACCGTATGCGTGGATCACAGACTGGTTATACAGTCACCATTTGTTGGGCTATTTACACAATTTGGCTATTGTGATAAAGCTATCCACATTCACATGAAGGGCTTTGTGTGGACAGAGGTTTCTCTTTCTCTTGGGTGAATATCTGGAAGTGGGTGTGCTGAGTGGTGTGGAAAGTAGGAAACTGCCGAAGTGATTACAGCATTTCCAGTTCCCCCAGCTCGGGGTGAGAGTTCCTGCTGTTCCACGTCCTTGACAATACTTGGTCTTGTCAGTCCTTTTACTGTTGGCCATTCTACTGGGCAGGTAGAGGAATCTCGTAGTGGTTTTAATTTGCATTTTCAGAATTACTAACGGTGTTGAGTATCTTTTAATGTGTTTTTTGACCATTTGTATACCTTCATTTGTAAAGTGTCCAAGTCTTTTGCCCATTTTTATAAATTGGGTTGTCTTTTTTTATTATTGAGTTATATGAATTTTTAAAATGTAATATGAATGTAAGTCCCTTGTCATATGCATGTATTGTGAGTATTTTCTCCCAATCTAAGACTTAACCTTTTTTTTTTGATGGGCATAAAATTTTTATTTTGATTGAAGTCTAGTTTATTCAATTTTTCTTTTATGATCAATGCTTTTTGTGTTCTAAGAAATTTTTGCCTACCCTAAGTTTGCAAAGTTGAACCAACTTTAAATAACTGGTATAAATTCCACATGGATATGATTATCATTTTTATACATTGCTGATTCAACTAAAACTCACTAATAATATTTTTTAATTTACTAATTTTTTGTCTGTGTTCATGAATGGTATTATCTGTAGTTTTCTTCTTACATAGTGTCAGGTTTTGATATCAGAATTATGCTGGTCACATAAAACAAGCTGAGAAGTATTCCCTTCTCTCCTTTTGAAGGAATTTGTGTAAGACTGGTGTTATATCTTAAATATTTGGTGTAATTCACCACTGAAGCCATCTGGGCCTGGAGTTTTCTAGTGGGAAGTTTGTTAATTATGAATTCAGTTTCTTTATTATAGATGATGGACTACTTATATATTTTTATATTTTCTTGTATTTTAGTAAATTGCATTTTCAAGAAGTTTGTCCATTTCATTTAAGTTGTTAAATATATTGGCATAAAGTTACTCATAATTTTATCTTATTATTCTGTAGGTTTTGTAGGGATGTCCTCTCTTATTCCTGATGTTGGTGATTTGTTTTCTCTCTCTAATTAATCAGAGATTTATCAGTTTTATTGGATGTTTATTCCACTTCCCTGTAATGTAATTACTGATTGTATTTTAGTCTGACATCTAGATATTTGTTTTCTCTTTGTCCCTCTCTGCTTTTTGTTCCTTTATTTTGCCTTTCCTGTATTGTTTCGGTTAATTGAACATTTTAAAGTAATTCATTATTTTTCTTCTGGTGACTTTTAGCCAGTTCTTTGGTCGTTTTTCATGTGGTTACTTTAGGGATTACATATCTGTCCTTAATTTATCACAACTGGCTCATATTTAATGAAACTCTTTACAACAATATCATTGTGTCTATACCTCTATTGTCCTTTGTACTGTTGTCATTTATTTTACTTCTATAAATGATATAAATTTCACAATACGCTGTTATTTTTAGTTTAAAAAGCCAATTGACTTTTTTAAAAATTTAAGAAAAAAAAGAACAATAGTATTTTATATTTACCCACATATTTGCCATTTTTGGTGTGATTCTTTCCTTTCCATAGATCTGAATTTTCATTTCTCCTTCCAGTCTGAAGAATTTCCTTTCTCATTTCTTAGAATAATAAGTGTCTGCTGGTTACAAATTATCCCTGCTTTTGCTTCTCTGAAAATGTCTTTATTTCATTAAAATTTTTTTTAAATTGTGGTAAAAAACATATAACATAAAATTTACCATTTTAAAGTATAGAGTTCTGTGCCATTAAGTACATTCACATTGTTGTACAGCTATTGTTTCCATCTATCTCCAGAGCTTTTTCACCTTCCCAAACTAAAACTCTGTACCCATTAGACACTAACTCCCCAACAGAATAGAGTCCAGAAATAAACCCTTGCATGTATGATCAAATGACTTGCAACAAGGATGCTGAGACCATTTTGTGGGGGAAGGAGTCTTTTCAACAAATAGTGCTGGGAAAATTGGTTAGCTATATACAAAAACATGAAGTTGGACCCTTACCTTTACATCACGTACAAAATTTAACTCAGAGTGAAGCAAAGACCTAAGAGACCTCAAAGATCTAACTATAAATTCCCAAGTGATCTAATTTGAAAGACCTAACAATTAAGACTATAAAACTCTTAGAAGAAAACATCAGAGAAAAACTTCATGCCATTGAACTTGGCAATGATTTCTTGGACCAAAAGCACAGGCAACAAAAGTAGAAATCCATAATCTGGACTACATCAAAATTAAAGATTTCTGTTCATCAAAGGAAGCAATCAACAGAGTGAAAAGGCAACCTGCAGAATGGGAGAAAATAGTTTCAAATCACGTATCTGATAAGGGGTTAATATTCGAAATATATAAAGAACTCGTACAACTCAACCCCAAACCCCCAATAACCTGATTAAAAAAATGGGCAGAGAACTTAAATAGGTATTTCTCCAAAGAAGATCTACAAATAGCCAACAAGCACATGAAAGGGTGCTCAACACCAATCATTAGGGAAGTGCAAATCAGAACCACAGCAGAAAACATGTGTTGGTGAGGATATCGAGAAATTTGAACACTTTTGCACTGCTACTGGGCATGTGAAGTGGTGCAGCCATTGTCGAAAACGGTATGGCAGTTCCCCAAAAACTAAAAGTTTCAGATTTGCTAGATGAAACATGTTCTGGATGTTGGTTGCCCAACAATGTGAATGTATCTACTGAACTGTTTACGTAGAAGTCGTTAAGATGTTTAATTTTATGTCATGCGTATTTTGCCACACTTAAACATATTTGAGAGAGAAAAAAGTACACTAATTCCAATTTCTAGTTTTTGGTGATTATGAATAATGCTGCAGCGCACATTCTTGTATAGGTTTTTGTGTGAACATAAGTTTTCATCTCTCCAGGGTAAATATCAAGAAGCAGGATTGCTGAGTTATAAGGTAAGTGTATGTTTAGCTTTATAAGAAACTTGCCAAACTTTTTCATAGTGGTTGTACATTTTGCATTCTTAGTGTATGAAGGTTCCAATCGTTACACATTCTCACCAGCACTCAGAATTGTCAGTTTTTTCCCCTCCATTCTCCTGGGTGTGTAGTGATTATCTCGTGGTTTTAATTTGCGTTTCCTAGTGTCTGGTGATGTTGAGTCTCTTCTTATGCTTATTTGCCATTTGTCTTTTTTAGTGAGGTTTCCAGATCTTTTATGCATTTTGAACAATCGCATTGTTTGCTTTGTTTTGTTCAGGTTTTTTTTTTAAATTGAAGTGTAGTTGATTAACAATGTTAGTTTCAGGTGAACAACAAAGTGATTCAGTTATGTATATACATACATATATATTCTTTTAAGATCTTTTTCCATTGTATATTATTACAAGAAATTGAATATAGTTTCCTATGCTGTATGGTAGGTCCTTGTTGTTTATCTGTTTTATATATAGTAACGTGTGTCTGTTAATCCCCAATCCCTAATTTATCTAACTTATCCCTCCCCTCCTTTCCCCTTTGGTAACTACAGTTTGTTTTCTGTGTCCATGAATCTATTTTTGGTTTGTAAGTAGACTTTGTATAATTTTTTTTAGGTTCCACATATAAGAGATATCATATAATATTTGTCTTTCTCTGTCTGACTTACTTCACTCAATTTGATAATCTTTAGGTCCATTCACGTTTCTGCGAATGACATTATTTCATTATTTTTTATGGCTGAGTAATAGTCCATTGTGTGTGTGTGTGTGTGTGTGTGTGTGTGTGTGTGTGTGTATGTGTGTACATACATACACATACACACACTCCACATCTTCTTTATCCATTCATCTGTGGATGGACATCTAGGTTGCTTCCATGTCTTGGCTATTGTAAATAGTGCTGCTATGAACATTGGGGTGCATGTGTCTTTTCAAATTATAGTTTTCTCTGGGTATATGCCCAGGATGAGATTGTTGGATCATATAGTAAGTCTATTTTTAATTTTTTAAGGAACCTCCATACTGTCCTCTGTTTTATACAGTTTTGAGGTAGAAGTCCTTTCTCTATTCTGGAATCAGGGTTTATTTTTATTGCAATGTAATTGACATATAACATTATATTAATTTCAGGTACATAACATAATGATTCCATATAATGTATATATTGTGAAATAATCACCACAGTAAGTCTGGTTAATATGGATCACCACACACAGTTACACATTTTTTCTTGTGATGAGAACTTTTAAGATCTGTTCTGTTAGCAACTTTCAAATATACAGCACAGTATTATTAACTGTTGTCACCATACTGTACATTATAACCCCCGTGACTTACTTATTTTATAACTGGAAGTTTGAACCTTTTCACCGCTTTCACCCATCCCCCACACCCCCACCTCTGGCAACCACCAGTCCGTTATCTATATTTATGAGTGTTTTGCTTGTTTGTTTTAGATTCCATATATAAGTGAGATCATAATGTAATTAACTTTGTCTGACTTATTTCACTTGGGATAATGCTCTCAGGGTCCATCCATATTGTCACAAGTGGCAGGATTGTCTTTTTTTTATGGCTAAATAATACTGAGTTGTATGTATATAACGCATATTCTTTATTCATTCATCCATCCATGAATGGACACTGGTTGTTAATGTGTCTTGACTGTTGTAAATAATGCTGCAATGAACATGGGGGTGCAGGTATCTTTTTGAGTTAGGGTTTAGTCTTTAGATAACCACTGAGAAGTAGACTTGCTAGATCATATGGTAGTTCTAGTTTTAGTTTTTTGAGGAACTTCTATATTGTTTTCCATACTGGCTGTACCAAATTTATATTCTCATCAGTGGCGCATAAGGGTTCCCTTTTCTCCACATTCTTGCCAATGTTTGTTATTTATGGTCTTTTTGATGATAGCCATTCTAGCACATGTGAGATGGTATCTCACTGTGGTTTTGATTGGCACTTCCCTGACGGTTAATGGCGCTGAGCACATTTTCATGTACCTGTTGACCATTGGTATGTCTTTGGAAAAATGTCTGTTTAGGTCTTCTGCCCCTTTTTTAATCAGATTGTTTTTTGGTTTTGCTATTGGGTTGTATGAGTTCTTTATATATTTTGGACATTAATCCTTTATTAGATATATGATTTGCAAATATTTTCTCCATTTGGTAGGTTGCTTTTTCATTTTGTTGATGATTTCCTTTGCTGTGCAGAAGAAGCTTTTTAGTTTGATGTAGTCTCACTTATTTTAGCTTGTGCTGTGTGTGTTTGGCTTTGTGAATACCAGTTTTTGTTATATACGTGATTTACAGATACTTTCTCCAAGTCTATGGCTTATTTCATTCTTTTTGCAAAACAAGTTTTAAATCTTGATAAAGTCCAATTTTTCATTTTTAAGTCCTGCTTATAGAGCTGTATCTAAGAATTCTTTGCCTAACCCAAAGTCATGAAGATTTCCTCCTATGTTTTCCTCTGTCTTATAGTTTTATGTTTTACATTTAAGTCTATCATCCATTTTGAGTTAATTTTTGTAGTTGATATGAGGTATAGGTTGAAGTGGTGGTGGTTGTTGTTTGCATATGGGTGTCCAGATGTTTCAGTACAATTTGCTGAAAAGACTATACTTTCTCTACTGAATTACCCTTCATGAAAAAATCAATTGACTGTATTTTTGTGGGCCTTTTCCTGGACTCTCTCTTTGATTCTTTTGACCTGTGTGTCTGTTCTTTGTCCAGACCCACACTGTGCTTAGGAATGTGTGTTGGAGGGAGAAAGGCTGGAGATTGGGAGACTAGTTTGGAAGTTACAGCAGAAGACTAGGAAAGAGAATTTCTGAGGGCCTTTCCGGGCCCGTGGGGATGGACAGAGGGGACAAATTCATCAGTGACTCAGGAGATAGAATAGACGAGACTTAACAGTGGATGGGGAACAAATAGGTGGGAGGAATCTAGGAGGACTTCCTGGTTTCTTACTGGAGCAACTGGAGGTCTGTGGTCATTAAAGGGGCCTTAAGACTTGTTTAGGGAGTGGGTGATGAGCCCAGTACAGGCATGTGGAGTTGGAGGTACCTATAGTATATCTGAGGTGGAGCTGTTTCCCTTGTCTTTGGGAAAAGCGTGGACCTGAGGCTTAGGGGACAGATCTGGGCCCAAGACAGAGGTTATTAGGTAAGACTCCGGAAGTGAAGGAGGTCAACCAGGAGAGTGTGTTGAGAGAACTGCAGAAATCTGAGAAGCACCAATACTCAAGAAATTGGCCAAAATTGTGAAACCTGTCTGGAAAGAGTTTAAGGAGGGTGGTTGGAGAAGGAGGAGGAAAATCAAGAGAGATGGTTTAGGGAAGTTAAAGAAAGAGTATGTTTTAGAAGGAAGGAGTGGGCAGCAGAATACATCTTGAAGAAAAATCCAGAAAAGTAAGAAAAAAGGTCAATTAAATTTTTAAAAATCAACTTTATTTCAATATGATGCATAGATAATAAAATGCATCTATTTTAAGCATTCAGTTCAATAGGTACCCACCACAAACAAAAACTCAAACATTTCCACCGTCCCAAAGAGTTCCCTGATAGTTAACTTTGCAGTCAGTCCCCACTCCACTCTTTGGCCCTAGGCAACCACCATTCTGATTTTTGCTACTAATAGATTAGCTCTACCTTTTCTAGAACTCCACATAAATGAAATACAGTATATACTTTTATATCTGGCTTTTTTCCCTCAGCATCAAGTTTTTTTGAGATTCAGCCTTGTTGTTGTGTGGCTTAGATTCTTTCTCTTGCTGAGCAGTATTCCATTGGTTGGGTGTCCATTCACCTGGTGACAGACATTTAGGTTGTTTCCAGTTTGAGGGGTTATGAATAAAGCTGCTGGGAGCATGTATATGCAGTTCTTTGTGTGGACAACTGTTTAGGGTAAGTGTATGTAATATATTGTATATGTATAAATTGTAATAGCTAGAGTAAACTCTAAAAGCTATACAAGTGAATGCACTAAAAGACACTATAGATAAATCAAAATGAAAGTGTTCAGGTAACTCACAGTAAGGCAGGAAAAAGAAAACAAATGAAAAGCAGAGACTACAAACAGAAAACCAAAACCAAAATGACAAAAATAGATAAATTTCTGTATAGCACAGGGAAATATATTCAATATCTTGTAATAACCTTTAATGAAAAAGAATATGAAAACAAATATATGTATATATATATGTATGTATGACTGGTATATTATGCTGTATACCAGAAATGGACACATTGTAACTGACTATACCGCAACTAAAAAAAAAAACCAAAACGACAGATTTAGGGCTTAATATACCAATAATTACATTAAATGGAAATCATCCAAATGTACCAATTAAAAAACAGAGACTGGCAGAAGGATTTAAAAACATGACCCAATTATATGCTGTTTATAAGAAATTCCCTTCAAATATAACATAATGATATTAAATATAATAATTGTAGGTTGAAAGTAAATATAATAGGAAAGATATACATGCAAGCATTAATAAAAAGAAAGCAGGAGTAGCTATATTTATAGTAGATAAAGTAGACGTTAGAACAAAGGAAATTGTCAGGGACAGAGAGGGATATTGTATAATGATAAAAGGGTCAATACACCAAGAAGACATTGAATCCTAAATGTATGTGCACCATACGACAGAGCTGCAAAATACGTGAAGCAAAACTGATAGACCTGAAAGTAGAAGTAGACATCTCCACAGTTATACTTGGAGACCTCAACACCAGTTGACAAACAACTAGACATAAAATCAGCAGAGATGTAGAACTCAGTAACACCATCAACCAACAGGATCTGACGGACAATCTACCCAACAACACAGAATACACATTCTTTTTCAAGTGCCCATGGAACGTATACTATAATAGATTATATCTAGAGCCGTTAAGCAAATCTCAACAAATTTGAAATTATTGAAATCATATGGAGTATGCTTTCTGACTACTGGAATCAGTGGAATCAAACTGGAAATCAGCAATAGAAAGATACTAAGGAAATCTCCAAACATTTGGAAATTAAATAGCACACTTCTAAATAATCCATGGGTCAAAGATGAAGTCCCAAGGGAAATTAAAGAAAAAAATTTTAACTGAATATAAATGAAATACAACATATCAAAATTTGTAGGGTGCAGCTAAAGTAGAATAGAGAGGGAAATTTATTGCACTAACTGTTCACATTGGAAAAGAGAAAAAGTCTCAAATCAGTAATCTATGCTCCTGGGGGAGGGTGTAGCTCAAATGGTAGAGTGCATGCTTAGCATGCACAAGGTCCTGGGTTTAGTCCCCAGTACCTCCATTAAAAACAAAAACAAAAACAAAAACAAAAACACTATGCTTCCACCTCAGAAAATTAGAAAAAGATAAACAACAAACCCAAAGAAATAATAAAAATAAGAACAGAAATCAATGAAATTGAAAACAGAAAAAGAATAGGAAAAATTATTGAAGCAAAAAGCTGGTTCTTTGAAAAGATCAACAAAATTGACAGACCTCACTACTAAAATCAGGAATGAGATAGGCAGACTCTGAAGTGATAGTAATAGAATACTACAGACAGCTCAGTACACACAGATTTGACAACATAGGTGAAATGAACCAATTCCTCACAAAGTACAAATTTCCTTTATCTCATAAAATATTAATAAGTAATTTGAATAGCCCCATAACTATTAAAGAATTTGAATTCATAATTTTAAAACTCCTAATAAATCTCCAGGCCCAGATAGTTTCATTGGAAAGTTTTAACAAATGTTTAAGGAATTACCGTTAATTCTACACAACCTCAGAAAATAGAAGAGGAGAGACATTCCCCAGCTCATTCTATGAAGCCAGTATTACCTTGATACCGGAATCAAAGACAGTTAAAAAAAAAAAAAAAAAAAAAAAAGGAAAAAAGGAAACTACAGACCAATATCTCTCATGAATATAGATTCAGGAATCCTTATCAAAATACTATCAAATAGAATTCAGCAATATTTAAGGAGACTTATACACCATGACCAAATGACATTTACTCCAAAGATGAAAGGCTGGTTCAGTATTTGAAAATAAATCAGTGTAACCTAGGATATTAATAGGTGAAAGAAGAAAAATCATATGATCATATCAATTGATAGATAAAAAGCATTTGACAAAATTCAACACCGATTTATGGTAAAAAACTCAGGAAACCAGAAATAGAAGGGACTTCAACTTGATAAAGAACATCTGCAGAAAACCTACAACTAGTATACTTAATGGTGAAATACTGAATATTTTTCCTTTAAGATTAGAAAGAAGGCAACAGTGTCCACTCTCACCACTGCTAGGCAACATGGTACTGGCAATTCTTGCCAGCACAGTAAGGCAAGAAAAGGAAATAAAAGGGATATGGATCAGAAAGGAAGAAATAAAACATTTCTTTCTGTGGATAACATGGTGGTCTATGTAGAAAATTCCATGGAATCAGCAGCTACAAAAACTTACTAGAACTGAGTGAGTTCAGTAAGGTTATAGGATAGAAGATGAACATTAAAAAGTCATTTGTATTTCTATATACTATCAGTGAGACTGAAATTTTAAAAAATCTTAAAAAAGGAAATTAAAATTAAAAGTATAATGTCAGTAACAATCAATAAAAAAATAAAAAGAAATACTTAGAGGTAAATGTAACAAAACACATACAGGACCTGTATGCTGAAAACTACACAACAGTGGTGAAAGAAATCAAAGGAGATCTAGATAAATAGACATTCTGTGTTCATGGGCTGGAAGATATAATAGTAAATATATCAATTCTCTCCCAATTGATACAAAGGTTTAACATAATTCCTATAAAAATTCCACAAGATATTTAAGATAAATATAGACAAGATTATTCTAAAATGTATATGGAAAGGCAAAGGAGCTAGAATATCTAAAAAATTTCTGAAAAAGAATAATAAAGTTGGAAGAATCACTCTACCTGATTCTAGACTTACAGCTACATTAAACAAGATTGTGTTGGTATTTGCAGATGGATAGACATATAGACCAATAAAACAGAACAGAGAACCCAGAAGTAGCTCCACATAAGTATGACCAACTGATTTTTAACAAAGGTCCACAAGCAGTTCAATGGAGGAAGGATAGTTTTTCTAATAAAGGGGCTGGAGCAACTGGATATCCATAGGCAAAAAACAAAACAAAATAAAAAACCCCACAAAAATCCTCAAGCTAAACCTCTGAACAAAAATGAACTTAACAGCGAAAAACAATGTGACAATGAATATATATATGTTCATGTATAACTGAAAAATTGTGCTCTACACTGGAATTTGACATAACATTGTAAAATGACTATAACTCAATAAAAAATGTTTAAAAAAATGAACTCAAAAAGGATCAGAGATTTAAATGTAAAACATGAAACTTTAAAACTTTTAGGTGATATTCAGGACCTGGGGTTTGGTTGAAGAATTCTTAGACATAACACCAAAAGCATGATCCATAAAGGAAAAAAACTAGTATGTTTTACTTTTATCAAATTTAAAACGTTTGCTCTGTTAAAAAAAAAACAAACACCCTGTTAAGAGGATGAAAAGACAAGCTATCAACTGGCAGAAAATATTTGCAAACCACATATATGATGAAAGACTCATGACTAGAAATTATAAATTTCATTTTCTGTTAGTGGCTGGTATATAAAAGTGCAAGTGATCTTTGTAAACTTTTTATATCCTGCTACCTTGTGAAATTCACTTATTAGTTTAAGCAGCTTTTTTGTAGATTCCTTAGGGTTTTTTATTTATCCAATCATGACACTGAGAATAGAAAGAGTTTTATCTCCTTCTTACCAACCATTTTTACTTTGATTTCTTTTTCTTGCTTTATATTGCTGGCTAGAACATCCAGTATAATGTTGAAAAGAATTGGTAAGAATGGAGATTCCTGCCTCATTCCTAAGCTTAGGGAGAGAGTATTTGCTTTTTCATTATATGGTGTTAGCTGTATTTTTTTTTTTTATAGATGCTGTTTTAGGCTATGAGGTTCACTTCTGTTCCTAGTTTACTGAGGATTTTATTATGAATATGTGTGTCTATTGAGATGATTATATAGTTTATCTCCCTTATTCTGTTAACATGGTGAATTTCACTGTTTGTAATACTAAGCCAACCTTGAGTTCTTGGGGTAAACCCCACTTGATCATGATATAGTATCCTTTTTATATATTGCTAGACTTCATTTGCTAACATTGTGCTTAGGAGTTTTTACATTTATGTTGATGAGGGCTATTGGTTTTTAGTTTTCTCATACAGATGGCCTCCAATTTATAATTTTTGACTTTACAGTGGTGCAAAAGTGATACATATTCAGTAGAAACTGCACTTTGAATTTTGAATTTTGATCTTTCCCTGGGCTAGCAATATACAGTACAATACTGTCGTGATGCTGGGTGCGTGGGTTTATTTCTGGATTTTCTATCCTGTTCCATTGATCTGTGTGTCTGTTTTTGTGACAGTACCATACTGTTTTGATTATGGTAGCTTTGTAGTACAGTTTGAAATCAGGGAGCATGATTCCCCAGCTCCATTCTTCTTTCTCAAGCTTGTTTTGGCTTGTTGGGTCTTTTGTGTTTCCATGCAAATTTTAAGAATTTTTGTTCCAGTTCTGTGAAAAATGTCGTTGGTAATTTGATAGGGATTGCATTGAATCTGTATATTGCCTTGGGTAGTATGGCCATTTTAACAATATTAATTATTCCAATCCAAGAACACAGTATATCTTTCCTCTATGTCATCTTCAGTTTCTTTCATCAATGTCTTATAGTTTTCATAGTACAGGTCTTTTGCCTCCTTAGGTAGGTTTATGCCTAAGTATTTTATTCTTTTTGATGTGGTGATGAATGAGATTGTTTCCTTAATTTCTCCTTCTGCTGTTTCACTGTGAGTGTATAGAAATACAAATGATTTCTGTATATTAATTTGGTATCCTGCAACTTTTCCAAATTCATTGATGAGCTCTAGTCGTTTTCTGATAGCATCTTTAGGATTTTCTATGTATAGTATCATGTCATCTGCAGACAGTGACAGTTTTACTTCTTCAATTCTGATTTGGATTCCTTTTATTTCTTTTTCTTCTCTAATTGCTGTGGCTAGGACTTCCAAAGGTATGTTGAATAAAAGTGGTGAGAGTGGGCATCCTTGTCTTATTCCTGATATGCTTTCAGCTTTTCCCCATTAAGTATGATGTTAGCTGTGGTTTTGTCATATATGACCTTTGTTATGTTGAGGTTTGGTCTCTCTATGCCCACTTTCTGGAGAGTTTTTATCATAAACAGATGTTGAATTTTATCAAAAGCTTTTTCTGCATCTTTTGAGATGATCATATGATTTTTATTCTTCAATTTGTTAATGAGGTGTATCACATTGATTGATTTGTGGATATTGAAAAATCTCTGCCTCCCTGGGATAAATCCCACCTGATCATGGTGTATGATCCTTCTAATGCATTGTTGGAGTCGATTTGCTCATATTTTGTTGAGGATTTTTGTATTTATAAGTGATACTGGCCTGTTATTTTCTTTTTTTGTGATACCTTTGTCTGGTTTTGGTATCAGGGTGATGGTGGCCTCATAGAATGAGTTTGGAAGTGTTCCTTCCTCTGAAATTTTTTGGAATAGTTTTAGAAGGATAGGTAGGTGTTAACTCTTCTCTAGATGTTTGGTAGAATTTGCTTGTGAAGCCACCTGGTCCTGGACTTTCGTTTGTTGGGAGTTTTAAAATTACTGATTCAATTTCATTATTGGTAATTGGTCTGTTCATATTGTCTCTTTCTTCCTGGTTCAGTCTTGGCAAATTGTACCTTTCTAAGAAATTGTCCATTTCTTCTACATTGTCCTTTTTGTTGGCATGTAGTTGCTCATAGTAGCCTCTTATGATCCCTTGTATTTCTGATGTCAGTTGTGACTTCTCCTTTTTCATTTCTGATTTTATAAATGTGGGCGCTCTCCCTTGTTTTCTTGATGAGTCTGACTAAAAGTTTATCAATTTTGTTTATCTTTTCAAAGAACCAGCTTTTAGTTTCATTGATCTTTTCTGTTGCTTTTTTAGTCTCTTTCATTTATTTCTGCTCTAATCTTTATGATTTCTTCTACTAACTTTGGGTTTTGTTTGTTCTTCTTTCTCTAGTTGCTTTAGATGTAAATTTAGGTTGTTTATTTGAGATTTTTCTTTGTTTCCTGAGGTGTAAGCTTGTATTGCTATAAACTTCCCTCTCAGAACTGCTTTTGCTGTGTCCCAGAGGTTTTGTGGGTTTTTTGGGGGGTGAGTCAGGGGGAGATAATTAAGTTTATTTATTTATTTTTTGATGGAGGTTCTGGGGATTGAACCCAGGACCTCGTGCATGCTAAGCATGTGCTCTACCACTGAGCTTTACCCTTCCGCTCTGATAAGTGCCTTTTGATAAACAAAAGTTATACCTTTTGATGAAGCCCAGTTTTTTTGGGGGGGGAGGGTGTTGCTTGTACTTTAGGTGTCATATCAGATTAACCATTTCCTAATCCAAGGTAATGAAGATTTATTCCCATGTATTCTTGTATGATTTTTATAGTTTTTAGCTCTTACATTAGGTCTATGATCTATGTTGAGTTAATTTCTGTATATAGAGGTCCAACTTCATTCTTTTGAATGTGGGTGTCTAGTTGTCCCAGCACTATTTGTTGAAAAGCCTCTTCTTTCTCCTTTGAGTTGCCTTGGCATCCTTATTGAAAATCCATTGACCTTAAATATATGGGTTTATTTCTGGACTCTCTATTCCAATGATTTAAATGTCTCTTCTCATGCCACTACTGTAGTCTTGATTACTGCATCTTTGTAGTTTAAGTTTTGAAATCGGAAAGTGTTAGTCCTCCAAATTTGTACTTCATTTTCAAGATTGTTTTGGCTTCTTTACATTTCCATATGCATTTTAGGATCACCATGTCAATTTATGCTAAAAAAGAAAAAGCCAGAAGATATTTTGATAGGGATTGCATTGAATCTGTACGTCAGTTGGGGTGCAGTACAGGCATACCTCCGAGATACTGAGGGTTTGGTTTCTGATCACTGCAATAAAGCAAATGTTACAATAAAGTGAGTCACATGAATTCTTTGTTTCCTAATGCATGTAAATTATGTTTACACTGTGCTGTAGTCTGTTAAGTGCACAATAGCATTATGTCTGAAAAAATGTACATATCTTAATTTAAAAATACTTTATTGCCAAAAAATGCCAACCATCTGAGCCTGCAGTGAGTCATAATCTTTTTGCTGGTAGAGAGTCTTGCCTCGATGTCGGTGGCTGCTGACTGATCAGCGTGGTTGGGTGGCTGTGGCAATTTCTTAAAATATGACGACAGTGAAGTTTGATACATCAGTTGACTTCTTTTCACAAATGATTTCTCTGTAGTGTGCAATGCTGTTTGATAGCATTTTACCCACAGTAGAATTTCTTTCAAAATTGGAGTCAGTCTTCTCAAAACCTGCTGCTACTTTATCAACTGGCTTTGTGTAAAACTCTAAATCCTTTGTTGTCATTTCAACAATTTTCACAGTATCTTCACCAAGAGTAGATTCCATCTCAAGAAAACACTTTCTTCTCTCATCCGTAAGCAGCAACTCCTCAGTCATTCAAGTTGTGTTACGAGGTTGCAGCAATGCAGTCACATCTTCAGGCTCTACTTCTGATTTTAATTCTCTTGCTGTTTCGACAGCAGGTACAGGTACTTCCTCCACTGAAGTCCTGAATCCCTCAAAGTCATTGACAAGGAGGGTTGGAATCATCTTCCAAACTGGCTGTTTATGTCGATATTTTGACCTCTTCCCATGAATCACAAATGTTCTCAATGGCAGCTAATGGTGAATGGTGAATAAAGAATGATGAGTTCTTTCCAGTAGGTTTTCAGTTTACTTTGCTTAGATCCATCAGAGGAGTCATTAACGTATGGAAGCTATAGCCTTATGAGATGTATTTCCTAAAAATAAGACCTGAAAGTCGAAATGACTCCGTGACCCATGGGCTGCAGACTGGGTGCTGTTTGAACGGCAGGAGAGCAACGTTCGTCTCCTGTACGTCTCCGCCAGCACTCTAGGGTGGCCAGGGCACTGTCAGTGAGCAGTACTATTTTGAAAGGAATCTTTTTTCTCTGAGCAGTAGGTCTCAACAGTGGGCCTAAAATGTTTGGCAAACCATGTTGTATACAGATTTACTGTCATTCAGGCTTTGTTGTTCCATTTATAGAGCACAGGCTGAGTAGATTTGGCCCAATTCTTAAGGGCCCTAGAATATTCAGAGTAGTAAATGAGCATTGGCTTCAACTTCAAGCCACCAGCTGCATTATTCCCTTTGAAGATTGGAAGTCCGGCTTTGACTTCTCTTTAGCTATGAAAGTCCTGGATGGCATCATCTTCCAATATAAGACTGTCGTCCACATTGAAAATCAGCTGTTTTGTGCAGCCACTTTCATTGCTTATCTGAGCTGGATCTTCTGGAGGACTTGCCGCAGCCCCTACATCGGCACTTGATGTGTCAGTTTGTGCTTTTATGTTATGGAGGTGGTTGCTTTCCTTAAGCCTCACGAAACAACCTCTGCCAGCTTCAGACTTTCCTTCTGCCTTTCTGCCTCCCCTTTCCCAGCCTTCATAGAATTGAAGAGAGTTAGGGCTTTGCTCTGGGTTAGGCTTTGGCTTAAGGGAATGTTGTGGCTGGTTTAAGCTTTCCAGATCACTAAAACTTTTTTCTTATCAGCAATTAAGATGTTTTGCTTTCTTATCATTTGTGCATTCATTAGAGGAGCACTTTTAATTTCCTTCCAAAACTTTTCCTTTGCATTCACAAGTTGGCTCACTGTTTGGATCAGCCTGTCTCAGCTTTTGACATGCCTTCCTCGCTAAGTGTAATCATTTCTAGCTGTTGATTTAAAGTGAGACATGCAACTCGTCCTTTCATTTGAGCATTTAGAGGCCATCATAGGGTTATTAATTGGCCTGATTTCAATATTGTTGTGTCTTGAGGAACAGGAAGGCCCCAGGAGAGGGAGAGGCAGGGGAATGTCTGTTTTGCCAGTGGAGCAGTCACGTTACACACATTTATTGATCATGTTTGCAGTCTTCCATGGGTGCACTGTGTGGTGTTCCAAGATAGTAGCATCAAAGATCACTGATCACAGGTCACCATAGCAAGTATAATAGTAAAAATGAAAAGGTTTGAAGTATTGGGAGAATTACCAAAATGCGACACGGAGACAGTAAGTGAGCAAATGCTGTTAGAACAATGGCACCGATAGACTTGCTTGGTGCAGGGTTGCCACAAACCTCCAGCTGTAAAAAACGCAGTATCGGCAAAGTGCTTAAAGTGACGCACAAGTAAACAAGGTTGCCTGTACTTTCTTAGCAATGTTAGGCCTCCCTAGTCTTCCGATCCATGAGCAAGGATATCTTTTCATTTATTTAGGTCTTTAATTTCTTTCAAGGATGTTCTGTAGTTTTCAGTGTACACGTCTTGCATGTCTTTTGTTAAACTTATTCCTAAGCATTTTATTCTTTTTGATGCTGGCCTGTGTGTTCTTTAAACATGGTGACCTCATCATGAACATAACATTTTGGAAAACCATCTCTCTGGAGACGAGGTTCTGTGGTTGGGAAAGGAGAAGCCTGGGGAGCTTATCTTTATGATTCCTTACTTTTCTCCCCCTTTCAGTTTTTAGTCTATATTTTGAATTTACTTGGCATGGGGCCCTGTGTCAAACCTATTAACGTGCAGCCATTAGAGGGCTTCTCTACGGTGAGGGAGAAAGGATGCGGAGAAGCAGGCTGTGGAATCCAGCAGATGTTTGGCTTTCTCGGTAGCTGTGTGACCTTCCGCATACATCTGAGCTGCAGCTTTCTCATTTGTCATTTTTGAGGATTCAGTGAGCTAAGCAACTAAAGTAACACCTGGATACTGCTGGTGCCCATTGGGCCCGTTTCCTAGATTGATGTCTTAGAAACAACTTTGTTGGAGACTTGTGGCTCCTTTTAGCTCTTCCCAACTTTTTACTGTGATAATTTTCAAATATACACAAACGGTGAACTAACCTTCTTGTATTCCTGTGGACTAATCCACATCTTCCCCCTCCTAAAACTGCCTCTAGTTTGGGCAAGGACAGCTTTTCTCCCCTCCCTATTTAATTATTTCTGCCCCTGCTTTCTCCTTGCAACATCACAGTGAAGAGGTTGACACTTCAACCCAGCTATCTTCAGCCAGAGTCTAGAGCTGTAAAAGCTGGGAATTTACTGCTTGGAAATGGGTGAAAATTCTGTGTTCCCATCCAGGAGCTCGAATCAATCCTGGGCCCTGGTAACGGGGAGCACTATGGGAGACTTTCTCCGACAGACACTCAACATGTTCTCTCTGGTCCCAGCCAAGTGGATTTGAAGTTGTTTCCCAACAGGATCAGATTCTTCACTCTTGTGGGTGGAGTTCCTTCTCACCCCTCTCCACCTTTCCTGGTTCATTTCCCCTCCAAGATCCAGTTTAGCTAACTCTTTTTTGGGGTGAGGAGGAGGGGGGGTAATTAGGTTGACTTAAATTTTTTTTTTCAATGGAGGTGCTGGGGATTGGACCCAGGACCTCATGCTTGTGCTCTAGCACTGAGCTATGCCCTCTTCCAGTTTCAATTCTATCCTTTCCAGAAACTCCCAATTCCTCTCAGCCGGAAACGATTCCTCCTGCTCCCTCTGTCCCGCTTACAGCACTTAACCTTTATTTCATCTTGTTTAAGCATCATTCTGTCCTCTTTTCTAGATCTCAGGCTGGCTAGCTGGAGGGCAGGGCCGCATCCTGTCCATGCTCGCTGTCCTGCCTGGCAGACTGTAGGTGCTGCGCGTGCATACATTTGCTGGACCACTGACCTGAGGCAGGTGGATGCTCGATAACATCTGCTGGGGTGGGCTCTGATTCATGCTGACTATGCAAGTTCACTTCACACCGAGATACTGGTTGTTTTGGTGAGACAATGTAAAATAGTGGGAGAACAATTAGGAGTTTGAATTAAGCTACTTGAAGAGATCTTTTTTCTTTAGCCCTTAGCAGAGATCATCGTCAGTGTAAAACTCCATGACGATAACAAGGAAGACCTGCCTAGTGATGCCAGCGCAGCTCCCCGAGTGTCCTCATTTCACACTCACTCACAGCCGATGAAATATTCGGCTGGACGGAGGACTGGCAACCTCCCCATCCTTCCACACCCAGCACAGTACCGGACTCCTTGCTGCCATCTCTTCTGGGTTTTATTTTCACGTTTTCCTTTCCTTTTGTACAGCCTCTTTCCCCGCCGACTTCTTGGTTGGCAGTTAGCAGTAACAAAGTATTTGAACAGAACTGGGATGTAGTATTGCTGCCCTGGCTCTAAGTGCTGCTCTTTCAAGGGCTTACTTGTAACTTAGGCAGATGTGACCCCTCTGAGGTGCTCAGTCTTATCCCTGCAGGATAAGGGTGACTGGAAGACCAGGAGGTCATCCACAGGGGACCACAGAAGGAGGGCTTACATCAGGCTGTTGAAGGCTAATTACTATCAATTCAGACGGACAAAACTGACATCTAGCTGGTACTTCTTGTGTTTTCTCCTGAACTTTGGACAAATTTACCAACATTTATTTCTTAAAATCCATTTTTGTCACAAAATCACTTTAGGTAATAGTTAGCAAGGACAGTAAGCGGGTGCTTTCACTTCCCCCCCCGAATCCTACACATCAAGCACTTCCAGTGATGCTCCCAAGATAGATGTGAAGTCAAGAAGTGAAACAAAGTCAGGTGTCTGTCGCACACAGTTTATTTAACAATAGGTAATAAGAAATCAAATTTAACAGTCTATACAGTGATCCAAAGTTCATATTTATAAGTAATCAACTTTAATTGCATGATTTACAAGTTGAGGGTTTTTGCTTTCTATTTTCAAGTTTTACAGAAAGTGTGTGTGTGTGGGGGGTGGGAGGGTAAAGAGGAAGAAAGCAAGCAAAGAAGAAACCCCAGGGACATTTTGCATGTTAAAATCATCCCATTGGAATCGTTTCTTACCCTCTTTTTAATTTTTTCCTTTGTTAGATGTAAAAATAACGAAAAAAATTCTTTCAAGAAACAGAACCACAATATATAATACATCAATTTGGCAGCTGCCCCTGTATATTTTGAAAAAGTCATTTTTCTCTCTACATGTACAAATTACTTTAATACTTGAAGTTTTTACGCTCAGACTTACGGAATAGAAAATTTTCTGGAGCACAAAAGTTGACTTGAGGGGAGGAAAGGGGAATTTTTTTTCTTTTTCTTTTTTTTTTTTTTACATTTTTAAAAGAATGAACATCTTTGCACCCAGAGAAAAAAAATTGGTATTTTAATATATATTTATATATATTTATATATATATAGAATGTAATTTTAAAGTAACATTAACCCCTTTTGTCCTCTGGTTTTAGAAATGTTCTTTTTTAACTCTTCCATAAAGTGAGGAAAATAGGGAAAAATGTCAACCATCTGCACCAGTAAATAATAACTATTAATATTACATATTTTCATTAATTTAAAAAAAATAATAAAACCTATTGGAGGTGCAAGGCAGGAGCGTGTGGTTGGCTTCACAGACCTCAGCCTCCTCCCAGTGCACACCTGAACCACACACACAAGGGGAAAAGCAGGCTGGGGGTGACCAGCCATAACAAAAATATATTCTTTGTACTCTATCGTCCCTCAGGTTCATCCTGCATGTTTGCTTTAAACCACAAACAGCTACTGCACAGTTCTTATGTGTTCCAAGGAAAATTGTCTTTTAGGCTAAGAAAGATTGAAAAAAATTGTTTTCAGTACAAAAAGTCTTGTTAAGAGAAAATAATTTTTTTGCTCCCAAAATACTACAAGGTGTCTCTAGTGTATGTCTAGTGTACTCTGTGAGAGGTTTGAATTCAAGTCTGAGTTATCGGTGCTAAGTCCCAGGTCCGTGGCGCTTGCACCATGGAGGTTTGCCATGCCTGGGTTGCTAGCGAGCTGAGAAAGCATCGAATTCTGGTCCGGGCTGGCAAAATGCCCTTGTTCCATGGGGTTGCCCTGGGCAGCTACCAGTCCAGGATGTGGAGAACTGGTCTGTGGGGAAACGTGGTGTGGAGAAGGCTGAGGCTGCATCCTCGGGGACGGGCTGGAGTGGGGGGGCTGGGACTGCGGCCGCGGAGAAGGGACAGGCTGAGGAGAACGCACTTGGTTGGAGAGAGAAGGAATCTGCTGGCCCTGGAGGTGTGGGGACTGGGCCTGACTTGGGAGCATGTGCTGCTGGGGGCTCATGGGGTTGGGCTGAGCCGGCGATCCCATCTGCTGCTGAAGGAGTCGCTGCTGATAGGCCTGCAGACTGGCTCCTGCCTCTGCGCCCAGGGCCTGCGGGAGCTGGCCCATCTGTCCCATGTTCCCCTGCTGTATCTGCTGCATGTGATGCTGCATCCGCTGCTGCTGCTGCTGCTGCTGCTGCGGGGGGTAGCCAACTCCCTGGGGCTGCTGGAACTGGTTGTGGTTGGCCATCCCGGGGCCGATCCCTGGCCCTGCGCCCTGTTGCTGCTGCTGCATCATCTGCTGTCGTCTCAAGATGTCTCGGAACTGTGAAGGCATGGCGTTGTGATTCATGTTCATCTGCTGAGCCTGGGGGCTCATCCCTCCCATCGGTGGCTGGAGCTGCTGCTGCGGTTGCTGCTGGGGCAGGCCGGCCCTCGGGACGCCCGCCTGCATGGGATTCATGTTCTGCATGGCTGGACTGGAGTGGACGCCCTGCTGGCCTGGCATGGTAGGTGGCTGCAGCCCCGGTTGGCCCTGGGGCATGCCAGGCTGTCCCGGGAGGGGCTGCGGGTTAGAGTTGGCGTACTTGGCAGCCCGCTGCTTGATGAACGCCGCCAACAACTGGGGGTTGGCGTGAAGGATACTAAGCACCTGTTGCTGCTGTAGGGGAGAGCTGGGAGACCTGAGAGTCCGCAAAAGGTTTTGTAAGGCTTGTTGAGACACAGTGCCTGGTTTGAGAGGGCTCACACCGACCTGGCCCAGTCCGGGCTGGGGAGCCATGTTCAAGGGCTGCCCATGCTGTGACACTGACATCATGGCTGGCCTTGGCATTCCGGGCTGCAGCTGCTGGGGTTGAGGCAACCCTCCTTGGGCCCACGGTGGTTGCTGCTGCATCCCTGTGGGCCCCATCCCTGGCTCCAGATGCCCGCTGGGCCCTCTGGCCATGGGGGGCGGGTTCATGCCCATGGGGGCCATTGGAGTCATCTGGGGCATCTGGTGCTGAATTGGCCTTTGGAAAATTTGCACGTGGGCCATCTGGCGCTGCGTCTCAGCCGCCCTCTGAATCTGCATTGCCATTTCCACTGCAGCAGGTGGAGGTCCTGGAAGGGGTGGCTGAGCAGTCTGAGGAGGGGTCGGAGGGGTCACCTGTCCTGCTGCCTTACCCTGGGACACAGGGCCAGTGGCTTGAGTCCTGGGCAAGTAGGGCGGCATGCTGTTGGGGGGAGTGGGCTGGGGCTGTGATGGGGGCTGGGGCTGGGGCGTCTGCGGGGTGGTGGGCTGCTGGCCCGTCGGTGTGGTGGGAGTGGCGGGCGTTGGGGAGGGCAGGCCCTGCTGCTGCCCCACCACGCCAGTCCGCTGCATGCTGGCCATTCTCCGGCGAAGCATCTGGGCCTGCTGGAGCCGGTGCTGCAGTTGCTGTTGCCGAAGCTTCTGCTTGATGTTGAGGCAGAAGGGCACAGGGCACTTGTTCTCCTGGCAGTGCTTGGCATGGTAGCAGCAGAGGGCGATGAGCTGCTTGCAGATGGGGCACCCTCCATTGGTCTTCCGCTTGCAGCCCTTGGTGTGCTGCACGACCCGCTTCATCTTCTGGCAGGAGGGCAGGGAGCAGTTGGCATTTCGGCACTGGCAGGCGTGGACCAGAGACTGGATGCAGCGCTGGATGCTCAGGCGGCGGGAGTCTCCCGGGCTCTGGGTGGCTGCGGCCTGCTGGCTATTGCTCTCATCATCCAACCCAAGACCTAGTTTCTCCATCTTGTGGTCGTGGTTTTTAGTGTTATAGCAAGTGATACACAAATCATAATCCTGGGGGAAAAACAGGTGCAGGTCAACTTTCCAAGGCTGAAGTCATTCAAAAGCCTTTACATATTCCGCTTGGGCTACAAAAAAGCCCCTTTTTAGAGAAAGCTGCTTCAGCCAGACCACTCCAATGAGGCCAGGCCCCACCCACCCCCAGCCTGTATAACCTCTGACTGCGTCGCCTCTCAAGGCCCCCGCAGCCGCTCCCGTCCCCCCCGCGGGGCCTACCTCGCACACGGTGCAGTGCCAGCGCGTCTCTACATGGTGCTTGCACTCATTGCAGGTGTAGACGAAGCGATCCTGGCTCTGAGTGTGCAGCTCCACCAGCATGCACATGGTGGACCACTGGGCTCTTCGGAGTGAAGAGAACTCCAGGTGCTTGTCCCTGGCGAGGGTGAGGAAGGCATCCCGCCCATCCATCAGGTCGCAGGGGATGAGGGGGTCGGGATCAACAATGGGAGGCAGGGAGTTGGCGGCAGGGCCGGCGATAAGACGGATCACAAAGAAGACCTGCAAGACAGAAAGCTTAATTCCGATGCTGGAACTGGAGCCTTGGGTCAATGGCAGCAGAGCCCGGCTGCGCAGCTGTGGGGCTGGGACGCCCCATTTAGTTTTATGACCACACCACAAGGTTACCTGAGACAAGCCCCCTCTCTCCTGCTTCATGTAGGCCTGTTCTTCTCTGGGATGGACTATGACAAGCCTAAAAACCTACACCTTATCTTTTCTATCTCATCCAGTAATTCCTTCCAAGCAAGAGTGGTCTGGGTTAGGTAGAGCACGTGTACAGTGGACCTTCTGCCTTGAAGTGGTCTGCTCAAAGATGCAATCCACAGCTTAATCTGACTCATCACAAGGAAACACATCAGACAAATCCAAATTGAGAAACATCCTACAAAACAATTGGCCTGGCGTCTTCAACAAACTGCCCACATCATGAAAGAATATAAGGCCAGGAACTGAGACCTGGAAACTGAATATGACACACACTCTTGGACTCGACCATAAGGAGCAGACATGAGACGGTGGCACAAAACCACAGCATGGTCATGTAGAGAATGTCTTCTTTCTTACAAGGTATTTGCTGAAATAGAGATAAAGAAAATGTAGCAGGGTGTTAACAACTGGTGAAATCAAAGTGAAGTGTTTCAGAGGGGGTCTTCTATTTAACTCTCCTGTTAAGTTTGAAGAAGAAAAAAGTTGGTAGAGGTGGGAAAGATAGAAAAGCAAAACCTCCTTAGTCCTTGCTACAGAAGTGGCAAAACTTTTGTTCAATGAAGTCTGAAAATACAGAACCACCATTAATTTCCATAATCATCGCTGTAAAGGCTGCAGCAGGAAGCTGGTATTACATACGTAACAGTAAAGTGTAAAACGGCTTCTTCAAGAGATCAAGAACTTGTGAGCCACTGCTGTGTTGCCTTCTATATTCTACCAGTTTTTCGGAGGCTGAAAATCTGTGCCAACTGGCAGTAACATTTGTAATATACTTGGGTAGCAATGTTTACATAAAACAAGTCTTTTAAGATACATTTCTAGAAAAAGAACATAGAACAAGAGCACACACACTGAATAGATACATGAATCAAACAGATGCCAAAAGCTAAAAGCATCAAGGAAGGACTGTGATGTGTGTTTGACCTTGTAATACTGGGTTTGATATTAACTGTGGCTCAAAGAAAGCACTCCTAAACACTGAATCTAACCAGTGGGGGAATACCTGTAGCAACCCATTCAAAACAGGGGCAGATAAAACCATCTAGTGACTTCCTAGTTCATCGTCTTTACGGCCAACCCTCCAGTAACAACCAGCATGATTGACTCCACTGTATGTCACCCTAGAGCTAAGAAAATACTTGACTTTAACCTAAATTGACAAACTTAGATTCTGACTCCTAACAGATGACTGTCACCCTACATCCTCCTCAGGGTAAACCAAGTCCCAGATGTACTCACAACTGAAGTCACATCTATTATGATGTACTGTAAGGGCTTTCCCTAGTCACTGTGATGACAGAATTTTGTGACGCTAAATATTGCTCAGAATAGCTGATCATCATCATCTAAGTGAGGATCAGTACCTAAAGCCAGGCCTCGACTTCCCTCCCCACGTAACAGCCTCTTCCTATGAGAACTTGATTATGGTGTCCCAACAAAGTCAAACTGAGAGGTTAAAACAAAACAAAACCAAACCCAACAAAAACCAAAAACCTGACATGAATTACCCTTTGAGACCTCTCATCTTGCCAAGGATGATGCTGAGGAAAAAAACCCCAACACACCCAATTACATCTCCAAACTACCTACAACAACAAGCAAGCAATTTAAATAACAAAATAATTCAAAGTTTTAACTTTGCTGAGAAGGGGCTGTAAGTGCATATATTCGAGTTTAACTTTTCTTCAGTTCTCTCCACTTCCCAATTCCCTTTCAGGAAGGCAAACAATCAACATTTTCATTCTTTTGTTTTGCCAAAGTTCCATTACAAACTGGAACGGCCAAATGGAGCTCAAAGGAGCTTGGGCTAAAACAAAACAACAAAGAGATACCCAACAAGCCAACCTCCTGAACAATGGACAAAAATACAAACATAAGAGGACTGCAAACAACAGGGTCAGACAGACAGTGCTGGTACTCGTCCCCACAGCATCTAGACTTGTAACAGCTGCGTATCAGACACCTTACCATCCCTGTTCGCACCACCCACTCCAACCATCCTCATTTTCCCTTCTTTCCCCTTCAAATGATTTTTTTTTTCCCATCTGATTTTCAAATGGTCTCTGGTGCTCACGTCAACCTCCAACCATGGTGGGCAGTTTTTTAGAAACGCTGACCCAGTTCTGTCCACTCTCGCGGCTGTATCTCACCTCTTTGTGCTTCTCCATGGTGGCGTACAGTTTTTGCGAGAGATCATTGGACACATTGGGCATGCCTGGCTTCTTCTTATTGCCTCTGCTCAGGCTACTCTTGTTTTTGCTGGTTTTCTTATTATTCTTCTTTTTAGCATTCTTGCTGTCTCCCTTTGTCACCTGCAGGTTAGCACAAGGGGACAAGAAAATGTTAACTATTTAAGTGACGTGAGCAATACTAATGGTAAAAGACTCCATTTTTTGAAACTAGAGATCATAACCTTACACCTTCCACTAGCTGCTCTTTTTAAAGCTGTTATTTACAGTAAACTAAGGTTTACTAAAGTTTTGTACTAGTTTTCTCCCAGTGAAGAATCCTTGCACTGATGCTTCTTCATCAAGAAAATGGCAGCCTTAGCTTTTTGATCAGTAGAACCTGCAGACCAGGAGACCCCTCTGATGGATCCACACTATCCCAGACTTGAGGACAGGGAACAAGGAGCAGGGGAAGAGTGCGTGGAAGTAGGGAGCCAAAGACCTCAGTTACATTTCCTTCCACTCACATTCTAGAATTTATGGGCCTACCATTCAAAAAAAACCTTGAAAACATTCAATGATTTTAAAGGCTGCAATTATATGGCCTACAAGGCCCCAACTATTCATAATCTAGACCTTTACAGAAAGTAAAGTGTCCTGGCCCCATGCTCTAGATAGATAATTCTCTATCAGTTTTCCAGGGTTCCTTTCCTTTGGTTTCCATTACTGGAAATCCAAGATTCCATTTAAAAATGGGGTCTGATGCTAAAAAGGTTGAAAACCACTGAACTAGAACCACAGTAACTTATCTAAGCCGTTGTTTCCTGCCCAACTTAAAGAGCCCAGAGCTTTGAGGCCACAATGAAAATTTAAGCTCACTTCTGGGTTATACATGAGAATCGAGGTAGAGGTGGGAAAGGAAAATGCAAAGCCCTCACATCTGTGCTCTCATTGCTGGTGTTCTCCTCTCGCTTCCTCTCTTCCTCCTCCTGCTCCAGTTCCTTAATGCTCTCTTCCAGAACATTGGGCCAGAAATCACCCTCAAAGTAAGGCAATTCCTTCGCGCTTGTTAATCGATCCTCAGTAGCTTGTTTAAAAATATCCTGTGAAAACATCCACATACAAATGGGATTTTTTTTTTAAAAAAGCATTTATTATACTGAAATAGTCATAGGTAAGGGACACAAGAAACATGAAGGATTAGGTGGGTCTTCTGGAAGATGGCAGAGATTTTATGTCCAACCTCAATGCCCGAGAGCCATTTAGTGTTTCAGACAGTGGAAAGGCACGATCTGAGATTGGTATTTCTGGTTTCCGCAGTCCTCTACCCATGAGGACTGGGAAATCGCCTGCCTTTATGTTACCAAGAGGGAAATTATCCTTTATGTTACCAAGAACAATGGCAGAGGCAGCATCTTTCACACCGTGGCCTTTACACTCAGACAGAATGCAGTGTGGCACAAGGCATGCCTACCCTGCACGCATCCTTGAAACATCAGCATCCACTGAGAAATATGTTCTAAACCACCCAAACTATAAACAGTGGAGACTGTATGGCTAAAGAATGACTCGCTGTGCTGCTCAGGAAGACATCCAGTTCATGTTTTCCTCCCCGTGAGTAAAAACAGGTAACAGATTTAGTAGAAGTTCTTGTCGTGAGATACTCTGTAATCACCAATGGCTATTAAATAAACATCTTAATAGTAATTCATGGGGAAAAAGCCCCACTTTCAAATCAGCTTAATTTCACAAATTCATGGACGAGGGAGAACAAACAAGATTTTTGTTGAGACAGTTAAACAGCACAGAGCAGCAACATCAGTCATTTTCCAGTTCTGTCCCCCCACTCCTGACCTTGTAGTCATGGACAATTCGCTCGGACACGGCCTTGTCCAGCATCTTTTTGTACCACTCCTGCAGTCTCTTGGGCTTGGGTATCTTCTGGTCAGGGGGGTGGCAATGGAAGATATAGTCGTCTCCCTCACTTGGGGGACATGCCCAAATATGCCCTGTTGTATATCTAACAACATAAAGAGAAGAAACACTCAAGAGAAAAGATCATCCATTCTGAAAAGAATGCTACACTATATTTGGGGGAGGGGAGGAGAGGTAATTAGAAAGTTAATTAATTGGATAATGGAGGTACTGAGGGTTGAACCCAGGACATGCTAAGCACAGACTCTACCACTGAGCTATACCCTCCCACACGAGAATGCCACACTTTCAAGTGTAGAGTGGAGTCATTACAGAAACCAGTGATTTCGCCCAAGATGACACAAAGTGTACGATCCACATCAGATGGACATTTGTAGGCCAGAACTAGGCATGATCCTGGATCAACACCCTTCAAATTTGCACTAAAGGACCAAATAAAAGCTACAATGCAAAGGAAAATGAATCCATGTCGACAAGAGAGCTAAATAAAATGCACATTGTTAAGAGAAATAACCACCACAGGTGATGCGGAATACTCTAAAGCACACATACACCTTGAAGGTAAGGAACCCGTCTTATGGACTGTTTTAAATCTCTGGACCTTAGTTTGATTTTGGTTTTTGATACCCAGGTGTAAAAGAATCAAATGCAATTTATCGTTCTCTTTAATGGGTAATAATGTTCAAATCTAACTGCATTCTAATAGCTTAACCAAACAAAATAATACTAGTCTGGGATGGGTGCAACTAGGGCCAAAATATCCACCCCTCCCCCCCCGGCAAAGGATATCTAACCAAGTTAAGATTATAGTTCTACTAGATGAAAACCAAAGTTGAAGAGTAAAGACAAAAAGGTCAAATATTTGCATATCTTAACCTATGTCTCACCATAACACCCAGTGGTAATCAGTTTAAACAAATTGCTTTTATGCTTACCCTAGTTTCTTGACGTATTCTAAATATCCAATTAGAATTTCATGATAGACTGCAGTCCTCAAGCATTTAGGACGGAAGAAATGAACACTATCGAGGTATGATATGTATACTCTCCTACACCAAATGGGGAGAAAGAAACCAAGTCAGGTCACATAACCAGTTCCTACTGATGTGGCTACGACACACGTTCTCTCTTCAGCGCTCTCTGCTCACCTTGTCATTTGTGATGCTTACCACACGTTACTAGTTATTTGGGTAAATGACTAGATTTTGGGCCTACAGCCCTATTACAGTCCCAGCAGCACCCAGCAGGGCCTGACAACACAGGACATCAATCAACAGTGATGGATCCAAATACATCCTGGCAGAACTCTGATTCTGGCCTTTGTACTATTTTGGAAACGAAAAATTCCAAACCATATCCTATCCCATTTGCACGACATTCTTTCAGATATCTCAGGAAGGTACACGACACAACCTAGATTTAAGTACATTTTCTGAAAAGCAGTCAGTTTGTTCCCTATTTTGAATTTCAAGTTGCTATTCATATCTCTTTCCTTATTACTGTGACCACAGAAAACCAGTATTTTGTCTTTTGGGTTTTTTTGTTGTTGTTTCACTTCAATATAAAGTACTCAAGATTTTGCATTTCCAAACCAAGCACATCAAACACTGTCTTGTTCATTATGCCTTTTCACCTTATAACTTCAGACTCCCATGCAAATCAGAAAGTGGCAGTTGTAAGCCCTACCTCTGGTTGGGCGGAGGGCAGTCGGAGCCATACTCTTGCACGTGCATGCCGAAGAAACACAGGTCAACACCATCAATCTCTTCGAAGGCAAAGAGGGCTTTGGTTCGATATGGAAAGGATTCTGCCATCTCTCCACTATCTACAAACCTGTACAGTGCACATTGGAGGGAAAACCCACAACATCTCCGTAAAACTAGAATCACCAGCAGTAACCGTGTGTGCTCAACGGTGGATCCACAAGAGAAGAAAAGGGGAAATTATTCGATACCTTGCTTTCATGCCTGGTTTGACTTCCACAGTTTTGTCAGAAGCATGAACTACCCGCACAGTGACCTCTCCAGACTCAGGGTGATTCTGTCGCCTCAGAAAGTCATTCACACGATTCTCCAGAAAGGTGCCAAGCCTAGTAGACGGCAACCCTAGGAATGCAGAAATTACACATTCAGTAGTAACAAAGGTGCATATTTATTACTGTCAGTCTTATAAGGTTCAATATGAATTTCAATTCTGCTTTTTCAATACTAAAGGGATAACTTGCTGGGTTTTGTTAAAAGTTAGCAATGTAGTCAATACTTAAAAAAAATTAACATGGAACACTTCGTGAGCCTGTGTGTCCTCCCCGCAGAGCGCATGCTACTCCTCTCATATCATTCTCATTTCAGTATATGTGCAGTTAAAGCAAGCAGGGTAGTCAGTATTTTTTAAATGTTACTTTCCTCAACTTTTTATTTTGAAAAGTTTTCAATTTCAGAAGATTCAAAAAACAGAAAAGACATCCATATGCACTTTGCCTCGACTACAATAATACTTAAAAACATCTGGTAGGTGCTTTGATAAACCTTATAAAGAATAAAGCTCAGCAAAACAAAACAAACAAAAACAAAAAAACCCCCAAACGGCAAAGGCATGTATAAAACTGAAATTGACCGCCACCCCCACCCCACTGAAAAGATCACATAGGTCTAAAAGCAATCCTTACTACGTAAGGGTATTTACACAAAACCCAGGGAATCATTCATGAGATGGCAATTCTGACCAAGTATTTCCACATCTGGCCCCAATCAGGAAGTGCCCCAAATACAGAAAAATGTAGCAACAAAGAAAACACATATCCTTCTTTTTACAAATCATTAGGTCTAATGAATTTCACACCAAAAAGTACATTTCAGTACAACTTAAATTATAGAAAAAATTTGATTTTTACTTTAAGTAATTTAAATCATATTAAAACAAAATAGTTCATTTTGGATGTTTAGTTTTAACTATGCTTCAGTGAAGTTTTGCCAAAATTCACCTGTAAGAATGAAACTTACTTTTAGCAGAAAATTTATTTTCTTTTCTAGTTCGTGCAGTTTTCTTTAAACAGCCATCACAGACAAATCTAAAATATAAACCAAGACTTTGCTTAAACAACTTAGAGAAATATTTAAATTAATGTGTACTAGGGGGAGGGTATAACTCCTTGGTAGAGTGCATGCCTAGCGCCCACGAGGTCCTGGGTTCAATCCCCAGTACCTCCATTAAAAATAAACAAACCTAATCACCCCTTCTAAACAAAAACCAAACAAACAAAAAATTAATATTGTAGTATAAAATCTATCTTATGTATGTGTAAAGTTGCAATTCAGAGAGATATTTCTAAATACATAACAAAGAGTTAATAAAACTAATAAAGAGCTCTTAGAAAAATTTAAGAAGGAAAAAAATTAAAAACCTAATTAAAAAACAGGCAACAGGCATGAAGAAACGTTAGGGCATATAAAATGGCTTACATGTGCAAAGATGATGAAGAATTACAGATTAAAGCAGGAATTCTTGTGGGTTTTTTTTTGGCTAATCACATTGGCAAAAGTCTACATGCTACTGGTGGGGATGTAAATAAGTACATTTTGAAAGCAGCGCCAGATTTTAAATGTACATTCTCATTGCTCCAGCAATTCTGTAAGGATGTGTGCACAAGTAGAATTTCTTACAAAAACTGGGTTCCACATTAAGTGCTCACCAGCCAACTGACTCATGTTTAGTTGCAAGGATCACTGAAGTATCTTAATTACTCTCACCCACTCTTGAGGAGGGTACTGAAAAGGCTTATCTAAAGACAAGCCATGTAAACATCAACTGCTGTGACTTCACTGTTTTTTTCTGGAAATTTGTTGATTAGCCTCCCCTTTCCTGTGACCTCCAAACCAGTGTCAACAGTCAGTCCAAGAAAGAGTAGAGTAGAGTAGAGCTCTCGTCCTACTGCGAGTTGCTGAGTGCGGAGACCCTCCCCCAGCCCTTCCCTTGGAACACAGCTGGGATCAGCCCCGTTCCTGGAGAGTGAGAAGCAGCCCAAAGCAGTAGACAGATGAGTGTCACAATGGACAAAAACCCACTCTGTGAAAGTCATTAACAATGTGCAACCTAAGTAAATATGTGAAGAATATTCAGAAACAGAACATGGGGCCCAAGAATACCTTGTTCACTGAAGTCTGTATCTGGTCACTGTCACGCAACCCTGCCTTCCACTGAACACCGATGTAACTTACAACCCAACCCACTGAAAACATTTTAAGTCAAATCCTAACCAAGGTCACCATTTAGTATACTGTTCATTATGATGGTCTCTCAGAGGTAGAAATAGGTGTCCCCTTGGCACCCTCCATTACCCATATCTTCTAATTTTTCTACTGCATAAGTAAAATTCAGACTCTGGCAAATTTAACTGAGTCTAACACCTCCTTGCTGGTTTCTAGCTGCTACAAGTTTCTTGTAATCTCTGCTGATAAATCTTTCATTAAGTATTGATTTTTGATGAACAATGACCACCAAAGAATTTAAAAAATGAACCAGCAGAACAAACTTCCTTGTATATGGATTAAAAATGCAAGAGAAAGATTTATATTTTTGGATTCTAGGTTATTTAATGTTTTAAAACCAGATTTTACTTATCTTTTCCCAATCCAAAAAATAATTTTCAGAGACAGCAACTTTGAAAATATAATTATTGCAAAGAAGACTAAAACTCACTAAAGTTCACAGGAAAAAAGTCGAGAGAAAATACTTAAGTCTCACCCAGATGGCCAGATGATCTCATGATGAAGAACACAGATCTGATGCATCTTTCTTCCACACTCTGTACATTCAACAAACCTGGAAATGAAAAGTCAAAATGTCAAGATTAAATCCAAATCTTTAACCAAATAAAAACTTCCGATATTTCCTGATTTCTGACAATTCAAAAGACAGCCAAGGTCATGTCCAAAGAACTGAATAGTTTTAAAGAGTTCCTGGGTTAAAAGTTCCTTAGTGTTTATAGGTAGAGCAAATCTCAGAAGCAGTTAAGTTCAGTCATTAAATGTGGCAATTTTAAATGTGACCATGGAAAGGCGGTAAAAAGTGAAAGATAAAGACGACTGCCTTCCAACGAGTCCAACACCATCATATCCATGTCAGGAACGCCCAGAACACCAGTACATCTCTGCACAGGGTTCTGAAAGGCCTCACTATAAAGGGGGGGATTATGAGCTGGTTTGCAAATGCAGAGGACAACAGGGCTGGAATGCATGGCCCTGAGCAGAGGTAGCTTGGTGCTTCACTTAGGCCTACATATAAAACACCAAAATATTACGTCAATTTAGTGAAATGTAAATGAATCCTAACCATAACGTGAACTTTAACTTTTCTACCATCTGTGTTAGGTATGTTACAGATTTAGCCCAAGAATAGAGAATCATCTCACTGGCTATGCAAACCAAGAGAATGAAAGGAAGAAGGAAACTCAAGGTGTACTGACTATTCAAGGGGAACTACTTACAGTTCAGGATCCAGTGTGTCATTTTTTCTCTTCGAAAATTGTTCTTTATTTATTGTACTAAGGAAAGAAGAGGGATACAATGAGAAAAGGCAACATAGAAAGATAATTAGACCACTGTTCTAACCAAAAGGAACAAAAAAACCCATCCTGTAAGTGGGTTATTTAAATCTTCTAAGACTAAACCAAGGATACAATAAACTTGTACATTCTTGCTCCCACAAAATGCACATTTACATAAAGAAATGCCTATGTTTTCTGGAAAGAACTTTAGAGTAAATCTACTCCCACTTATAGGAAAAGGAGAACCCAGTAAGAACTAGGCATATGGGTTAGTTCTTTTCCTTTTTAAATCTTGCCCACTACTCTTACTGTTAGGTATCTATACCTTTTAATAGTTTAATGTTTCTAGACTGAACAAGGTATATAAAGATAGTGTGTACAGAGGGACCTAAATCACTATTTAAAAAAAAACCTAATTAATCAGGACAGTCTAGTCAAACAACTTTTATATTAACAGAAAACGTCTATATTAAGAATATATATTTCAGGTCACTTATAGTTGGCCAAAAAAGGGTATTCATTAAGTTTCCACATGGCCTCCCATCCTGAAATCCAGCGTACCACAATGCTCATAGCCTCACAAATATAGAAGCTAACAGTCTTACTGTCAACCTAGAATTAAACTTCAGGGGGCCCAACTTTGACTAATGTGGTTCCTCCTCACAAAAATGAGGACATTTCCACATTTAAGCTGTATCCGACTGGTTATAGGCTAGAGACTCATCATTAAATGGCCTGAAGTCTTGCTACTCAAAGTGTGTTCTGAAGACAAGAAGCACAGAATGATCTGGGAACTTGTTAGTAATGCACAGATTCAGGCCCACTGCCACATTCAGAACTGGAAGAGGGGCCTCTGCACTGTAAAGTCAGAGATGAGCTGTCCGAAGGTACAGGACACATGGGGAGCCACTCGATAGCACCAACTGTAAGGCTGTCTCCCTTCCTGCATCAGGGAAAACTAGCTGGAGCAGACTTCCCTGGTTTAGCCAAGGGTCAGAAAATCTCCTTAAGGTTCAAGGGGACCTAATATCTAGTTTCCAGACCAGCACCAGTCCCCACTATGTCTATGGTGACTGAGGACAAAGTACAACTTCAAAACCCAATTTGGAAACATTAACCAGTTTTTCTCAGAAGCCCTGTTATTACTAGTAACAATTCCGTACTTTTTTTTTTAAAATGTTCTCAGTTGCTTCTGTTTATTATAGGTTAAACTGGAAAAGAAGCTGAAGAATATTGAAAAGACAACACGCAGTTCTTTTTTTCTGTTAACAATGCAAATTTCAATGTCTAACTGAATCTTAGAGATCAGACGTACCATGAGGCAGTTTAGGCTGCGTCTGAAAAATTTTCTTGGCATTTACCAAACCACAAGAGCTTGTGAGACAGCAGAAGTCCAACCAAGTGTCTTTCTATAAGTCACTCTAACAAATTCCTAAATCCCTAATGTTGTGAAATCATATTCACAATTGTAATGATTTGGGTATTTTTAACCTGTATGAGAAAGTTGAATGGTGGTTATTTGGTCAATTTCCCTCAAACTCAACATAGCTAACAGTGAAACTAACTTTTTAGGAGTGAAGCTGGCTGTTTCCTTATAGAAGAAATATACCTAAAATGACCATCCAATACTGATGTATTCCCTAGATCAGCACTGAAAGAACCTCCTGCTGTGATGGAAATATTCTCCATCTGTACTGACCAATATGGTAGCCATTAGCTACAGATGTTTATTAAGCAACAGAAATTAGGAATTTTAAGTTTTGTTTGCTTTAAGTTAATCTGTATTTTACTAGCTCCCTGCGGCTAACGGCTATCACACTAGACAGCATAAACCAAGACCACTTAGAAGCCTGAGCATAATCACCTAACAAAACAGAGAAATAAGACAGTACTTTCCAACATAACATAGTTACTTACGTTTGAGGCTGGGAAGGGTCATCCCCCAAAGAAACGCTCTCCCCTTGGATTTCATTGAAACACTTCTCACAGAAATGATACCTGTCGGCAAGAAGGCCATACTGGGGTGAACTGTTCCGTTCACACAACACAGCCCAAGCCAAGCAACGAAGCCACCAATCACAGCAGGCCAAGGAGGGGGACGGGAGCAGAGAGCAGGTCATCAACGGCGACAAGGACATTCAATGATGCAGATTTATGGGCCCCACAGTTTAGGTTTGGTTTTTGGTTTTTGGTTTTTTGCAATCAAAGCCAAGTGCAGACAACGACAAGCATGAGGGAGAAAAAAAAAAAACACAAAACAAACGAAGAAATGAGGGATTGCAGGACAACAAAAAACATAAAACGCAAGACAACACAAAGCAGAAAGCCAAGGCAAAGCACAGATTAGCATTAAATATCTCAATGGGATCACAAGTAGCAAATGATTACAGCAAATAAAACAAACAAGTCTCACACAGACCTATACCCTTCGGTTTTAGTAATTAACGCTACTTGATGCAAATAATCAAAAGGATAAGGAAGGATAAATATACTGGGGAGAGAAGATCTGTTACTCTATCACCTAAACATGGCAATCACTCTTCTCCCCACTTTCAAAGAAAAAATCCATTAGGGATATAGTATCAAGAAATCATCTAAAAACCACTGTAGTCTGAAAAAAAGTTTCTTTTTGATCAAGGAAGCCACATAAGTACAATGAAAAGTCTGCACAAGCAGTTAAACAGACTGTGGCACCAACTGACATCATTTAAAGGGGAGAAGAAAGGCAGTGGTGTGTGCAGATACATGATTACATTATTTCTTGGTACAAAGACTGCAAGCGCTGTAGACTGGTGGTAAAAGTCCAGAAACGCTACATAAATGTCAAGATGACAGCACAAGCAAAGTTTCGTGCCAGCTGTCACTTGCTTTTTTGAACACAAGGTGCTTGTAACAACTTGAGACCACTTCCTAAGTTTTAATGAGTAAAAACTGTGGATTCTAATGACTACAAAGCATCAGGGAGAGTGCACCTAACTTTGTAAATAAAACAAAAAGTTTAAGTGATCTTTTCAAAGCTAGAAATACAACTGTAGCAAACAAGTTCAGCAAAAAAAATCACTGTGGGTTTGGTTCAAAGTATTAACTGTCCAGCCTTGCTATTACTGTCTCAGAGCCCCAAGTAAACACCTGATGCCAGCTATATTGTTGGCTGATTAAGATAGTAAGTGCAATTTGTAATTATAGCCATTGTTTGAGCAAGAGAAAATAAGGCAGCAGTGTCTAATTTACTAGAAGCCTACCATCCACTGTCATATTCAAGTCTGTGTAAGAAGAGTCTGGTACAGAGTTACTTTTGGGGGTATTCCCTTTTATTTGCTTAAGAGAGGCAAAAAACCCGTTTTTTTATATTCCTCTGTTTTTATATACTCCAAGAAAAACTTGGGAGTTTTTGGATGGATAGGCTGTACACAAAAAGGAAACATTTCCTAAAAGATACAGCTGGTTAACAAACTTTTGATTAAAAGTTTTCTGGGTAGTTTCGGGAATGGTGAAAGCCAGCAGCAATTTCATGGACAAGTAGAAAGACTAATTAGTTTGAAAATTTTGTTTTGCTAGAGGCTGCGGTGAGCTGGAAGAGGACAGTGGAAAGAGAAGTGGGGCCTGGGACCTAGTCCCATGTATGCCACCAACTCATGAAATTGCTTAACTTCATAAGGCCTTGGGTTTCTGCCTTATAAAAATATGGGCCCAGACACAAGGCTACTTTCTACTAGAAAACTGTGTAATTCTGCAAACAAAGGCAGAATGCAAAGACCAGAACTTGTGCTGTACAGCTGTTTTCAAGCAAGTTCCACATGAACCATGACTGTATGTGTGCTGGTCCTTCCGCATGCACTCCCTAGACACGCGGACACTCTGACCACAGTCCACACAGGTCAAGCTTACCTGTTCTGGTAACTGTAGTAAGTGGCATCGCGAGGGATTGTGCATAACTGTTTGCCATAGCAACAGAGTGTCTGTGGAGAGAACTCCAACTGCAAAAGAAACCATTTATTAAATATGGTTTGAAGGGCAAGCTGAAATATTTATACTGGCAATTCTGAAACAAAAGTCAGTGAAGTCTTAGTTCTCATTTATGTGAATCACAACAGGCAGTTTCGGTTTACTAGTGTATTATTTCATCACTCTGAAAGAAGCTTAACAATCATATCCTTCCACCAGTTACAGAGAACAAGAGGAGCTCAATGTGAACTGACATGCCTAGGAGAACCAGCACATGCCAGGCATTGTGCACCACAGGGAAATATGACCCTATGAGTCCCTATTCAAGATGAACTTACAATCTGATGATTCAGAATTCTAATTGGTCAAATTTTCAATTCTCATCTGTGCAAAAATTTCTTACCTTTCTGCCACAACAGTATCCAAGGCCCTGCATCACTGGGTCAATTTCTTGTTCAAAGACCTCAGATAACTTGGAGCAGTATTTGTATACCCGTGATGTTTTCCGATTATATAACCAGGCATTGTTGAACATAAGCCAAATGTCGTCCACATACTGCCAGGGCTCCTGATACTGTCCAGTGTCTAACTTCCTCTTGATGGTAGAAAGATCCATGGGGCTCTTCACAATATCAAAGTAATCCTAGGATAAGTGACACCCAGCAACATTATCCAAAATATATTCAAGGTATATGGCATAGCTGGCTATAATCATCATTAATTTTCCAGGTAATGTTGAGTTTTGGTTTGATGTGTCTGTATTTCCAAAAATATGATTGATGCCCATCACTCCTTTAAATCATCGGTCTACAGAGACACGAAGCAGCCCAGAGCAGACAGAATAACAATAACTATAGACTTTCTAGACAGCAAGCTGATGGTCTACAGAAGTGATTCCAGATACTTTACCACAGTATATGTGCGATCAGTTTAAAGACCAAGAAGTCAAAGACCTTTAACATTTTACTACTAGAAGGAGCCTAAGTCCAGAGAACGTCAGTGATCCATCTAAGGTCATGGGAAAATATAGGGGTTAAAAAAAATCCTAATGGATTTTTGCCCCTTGAAGCACTCCAATGCCTTACCCAATACCACTTAAAATCCTCAAATGAAACCTGCCAGCAGCTGGTAGGTAAAGGCAACTCTAAAACCAGATGAAGCTAATTTGGGTTCATCTTTTCTATCACGAACTACTGCTACTCAAGTGATAAAAATAAATAAGCCAAATAACTCAGCAATCCCACTCCTAGGTATACAACCAAGGGAAATAAATTAAAAGATATGTAACACACACAAACTTGTATGTGAATATTTATAAATGTGCTATCCTCAACAGCCAAAAAGTCTGAACAACCCAAATGTCTATCAACTAATGGATGGGTAAACAAAATGTATATATATCCATACAACAGAATATTGCTGGCCATAAAAAGGAATGAAGTACTGATCTGTGCTACAATATTGTCAAATCTTGAAAACATCATGCTAAGTGAGAGAAGCCAGTCAGAAAGAACCACATTCTGTAAGATTCCATTTGATGAAATGTCCAGAATGAACAAATCCATAGAGACAGAAAGTAGACCAGAGGCTGACTGGGGGATTGTGGGAGGAAATGGGGACTGACTGCTTATGGAGATGGGATTTCCTTTTTGGGGTGAGGAAAATGATCCAAAACTGACTGGGTTGATAGCTACACAATTCTATTAATCCACAAAACCTGCTGAACTGTACACTTTAAATGAGTGACCTGTACAATATGTGAATTGTATCTGAATAAAGCTGTTGACAAAAAAAAAAAAAAAAAATCATGAGTACCAACCCATACTTACAGGGATTCCTAGAAGTTGAGGGTCCACAGGTTGACGAAAGGGGAGGGATTCTGGATCCTGTCGATAAAGTGCCTCCAGTGTTGGCATCAGTGCCTGTCTTAACTCTTCAGGTTTGAAAACTTAAGAGTACATTTGAAATTAGTTACCATTTTGAACAAAAGAAGAAAAAAAGTTCAAGTCAAAGCTATAAAAACTATGTCAAGACTCAGAAAACACAAAATTCCCTGCATTGTCTCCATGAACTATCACTAAGGGTGTACTTCCTGTCTAATTCCTGGTCGGCTTCAGATAGAGCCTTCAAAACACCATGTCTAGGCACCTTTAAATACCCGGCTCAGCTAATTTCTCAGTCAAAAACTCAATTAAGATAGCCTTGACCAAGCAGAAACAGAATCCTAAGCCTTCCAAAAAATTCATGAAGAGACTTGTCAGAATATTCCAAAAGATACACATGACAGGCGGGGGATGCTGTCAAGCAAGAATAGAAAGAAGCCCTCCTTTGTGATACAGTATATAATCAGTCAGAAATTAGACCTACTATTGTCTTATCACCAAAGAATCAGGACCACTGAAGGCTAGGAGTCCTTCATTAAAATGCTTCAGCAGAAGACTTACTTATTATTTTAATGGCAAATGTTAGGTTTAAGTCTAAAGAAAGAGAACTAAATTGTTACTGCCAGAACAATGGACTCAGCTAATCAAAATACATTTGTATGTGTTCTTACTAAATGTTTCCTAAGTCAGGAAAGATTTGCTGGTGTGTCCTGAATGGAATTAATTTAAACTACTGTTAAAAAAGCTGGTCAGTAAGGGTCCAGTTTTCAGCTTTAAATCACTCTGAGCAGCGGTTTTGTTACTTTTCTATTTACGAATTAATTTTAACTTAAAGAGGATACCCACTTATCAGTACCTCACATATTCTTTACCCCATGGTAGGGGCTGCCGTGAAAAAAATTAAATAGATGGGAGGAGAAGCGTCTTTGTCTCTCATACTTTGTTGTGCTCAAAATAAACAATTTAAGCAGATAAAGAGAAATTCCTAATGGTAAGATGGGGTTTGTTGCAGCTTACATTAAAGTATCTCAATATATAACAACCTTTTTTTTTTAAAAAAGGTTAAACTATTATAGTTGATTTACAATGTTGTGTTAGTTTCTGGTATACAGCACAGTGATTCAATTTATATATATATATATATATTTTTTTTTCCCTTTCCATATTTTTTCATTATAGGCTTTACAAATGACCTTATTTTTAAATGAAAATAAAATTTTAACCACATCACTTCCAGTGCATTGCATTCATGGGAACACTTTTATATACATCATCTTCAAGAGCCAGCAGATTCTCCCTTGAGATAAGTCCTACCTGTGCCACTAAAGGGGTTGGTAGAGCCACAAGAAGTTCTAGTCCTAAACTATTTAGTAAATTAATCTCTGGGGAACTGTTTGAGTTTAACACCTTGCTAAGGACTGCGACCTGCTTGGCTTTACTATTACTCGGTAGCGTGGTTCAGAGCAAAGGTTCTGAACCAGTGTGCCCAGGCTCACTTACCAGCCTAGTCAGCCGGGGCAAGTTCAGTTACCTGACCTTGCCCAGCCTCAATTTTCCTGCCTGTAAAACAGGAATCAAAGACCCCACAGAGGTGCTGTGAAGTTCTCACAAGAGACAAAGCACGTGTGTGGCCAGTGCCTGGTGTATAGCAGGCTAACAAAATACATTACAACTATTATTGTTTCCTGCATTTTAGTCAAGGATATTATTTAATAATCTCTCTCCTCTGACAGGTAATTTTGAGAGGCTGTTAACAACCCTAGTGACTAAAGAAAGCAAATACACATAAAGGAAAGAAAATTTCTTTTTCCAACATTAGTAATACTGATGAGACCAGGTCAAGGGCTCCAGGCTTAGTGAAATCACATTAAAGTCCATTTCCCACACCTAACAGCTCAATCTCATCTTCCTGAGGTCTCTCTCTTTTTTTTTTCCTGCCTCCAGAAATGCAGAGTCTAAGAGACTTACTCTTCTTCTTTGACTGTCCTGGGACTGGAGGTGACTGGGTCGCTGAAGTACTTGGCTGGTCTTCCTCTTCTTTTGTTTCAGTTTTCAATTCAGTGCCTCTCTCTTCTGTTTCTGTAGGTTCCACTTTACAGTCTTCTGCTTTAGTCTAAAAGATGAAGTAGGAATTTTTAGATTCCAGAGACATGCAACTAGGAAGCAGTAATACCATTATTTTATGTACTCTCCCCTGTGGATGCATCTGAAGACCCGTTCTCACATGGAAATCAATAAAATGAGATCTAATTATCAGAATACATTCCTGTAACATATTTAATGGGGTTCCGAGTCTGAGATCCTAACCAAAAAACAGCAGTAATTGCCCTATTCTCACCTCTGGAATCTCCTCTGGCTGTGTATCTGCTGGTTCTGGTGGATCCACTTCCATTTTAGTCTCCATTTTCACTTCCTGTGAAGGCTGCTTCTCAGGGATGGTCTGAGAATTCACTTCTGTGCTACTAGTAGATGGAGGGTTTGATACCTGCCCTTCAATGCTTACAGTTGGCTGGGAGAGCTGGGTGGAAAGAGGGGAGAAACAAAAAGTTTGCCTGTCATACAACCAGAATGTAGGCTACACAGCAGGATGCCATGATCAACCTATTTATAGGCTAGTATCATTAAACTATATCCATTTATGGTACTGTCACGTACTCTACCTATTTCACACCCTTGAAGTAAATTGTGCTTAAGAACAGGAGACTGAGGACTTGCAAATACTGGCTGGCTGATTATACATGAAAGAGACAGCAACTGTTTCTTCAGTAACTCATTCGGTGGCAGTACGTGAGGGAGGGGAGTTTCAGAAATGACTGCCTCAGAAGAGCTCTTACATATAGAGAAATGGAAAATAAGAGTGACTGGCAACCTTCTTTTTAACTTCTCATTAGAAAAAGTTTCAAATGTACAGAAAAGTAGAGACTGTAATGAACACAATGAGCCACGGTTTCAAATCACCACACTGTAATGGGATAACTAACAAAATCTCGAATTTTCCCAAATCTTCCAATGACATACCCCATGAGAAGTTAGTATTTTCAGAAATAATATCAGAGGCTAGGATGAACCAGTCACTGATGGACAGTTTTTTATGAAGTAGCTGTGACTCATTCTGCCAACATGACAGAGAACTAAATCAGTGTCAGTGGAAGTCATGACACAGAGTTCTGCTAGTAAGGACATGACTATGGGATGTGCATTTGGATTTCCACTACACACATAACAGTCCTCTCACAAGGAAGCTACGGGGTGTTCCAGGCCCACACTCTTCTCATCTTAGATCATGATTTTCTAACTTTGGCTAGGACCACAGACACTCTTAAATCCATGATTTTGTTTCATTTGCTCTTGATAGAGCAGATCAGATCATATGAAAAGATTCTTTTAAATTTCTGTAAAATTCATGTGGTGTATATTAAGTGTCAAACCTAAACAAAACTTCTGAGCTCCTTTTATGTCAGGTATCGTTACAGGAAAAAAAGAAAGGAAACGAAGTGTGTAACAGCAGAGTCTGACCGGGGAGACAAGAGCCAAGAGACGTGGATCCCCCAGGACAGCGGGGACGACTCTGCTCAAGACGCTCGTGCTGCTTACTTACCGGAGTGGCCGGCTGCGGTGGCAGCAGTGGCGCCGTCGGGGTGGGAACAGAGGCCGCGGTACTTTGCTGTGACAGAGGCTGCTGCTGCGCCGGGTCAGCTGGAGGAGCAGCAGGAAGTGAAGGCTGTACTTGGGGAGGAAGTTGCGTTGGTGGTGGTGTAGGTGTCTGTCGTGGAGGTGGGTGCAGAGCCTGGGACTGGGGCCCGGGCGGCCCTGCTGGAGGTGTAGGAACAGGGCCTGGAATTCCTGCTGCTGGTGGCTGCTGAGCCCCTATGCTTGGGGGAGTGTGGTGAGGGGTGGGGGTACGACTAGGGACAGGAGAAGGTGAGTTCTGGTGCAGAGCTGGCTGAGGGAGAGAGGGACAGTGAATGTGGCTCCCTTGAGATCCAGGAGGCATTATAGGAGAGTTCACAGGGCAGGAAGAACCGGATATTTGTGCCTGTTAAAATGGAAACCATAAGAAGGTGCAATTCAGAACAGAATTAAAGAAATATCTCCATAGGCATTTACATTTAAGGACACAAACTGATTAAACAGAAGCTGGTAGTGAATGCCTCTGTTTTCAAATGTGTCAAAAATCCTATTCCTAGGGGCATATCTTGGGATAATCCACCCAACGTAGTAATTAAGTAGACTTAAAAAAATTCAGCAGAACGGCCTCCGCCACTGCAGAGGCATGAGACTGTTGAGCTGTTCTGTGCTCTCTTTAGCCAGAGTTCTTCATTCTGCATTGTAGTTCTTCAGTAAGACATCATTTTAAAAGGCATTCACTATTTTAAAAAATGATTAAACCTGTTCTTTTTAAAATCTAATCTTTCTTACTTATTAGCAATTAACACCATTCCTATGTCACAGAGTAATCCCTTCATGTTCAGAATACCATGTCCATTAACTGTTCTTATTAAAAACTTAATCACCCATTTTCATCCATTATTTGCTGCCACCCTTCCCTGTAAAAGCCCAGATCAAAAGAAGTTCCAAGAAACACGAAAACAAGTTAAAAAAACAGAAATCCAGTTGTAAGACATACTTGAGACACTGGTGCTTGACCGCCAGACGGAGCCAAAGGCATATTTGTTACATTCATTCCCTGTGTTGAGAACGCAGTCTGCGGAAGGAACTGGCTCTGGCTGGAAGGCTGCTGCATGCGAGGCCCATAGCCCATAGGCTGCACAAAAAACACATTCAAAACACAGAGTACCAAGTTGCTTCTTTTCAGTTATTCTACCACAGCTGGAATCACCAACCACTCTGGCCCTGCTATGGAGAGGGTGCTGCAACAGGAGCTGACCCTCATGAAAGATAATGGAGAACAGCCTCTCAGCTTACCTAACCCCACTCTGAAGAAATTACACAAATGCATCTAGAACTATGACAAGGCACAGGGGGTAACTCTTTGTTTGCATACTCTTTTAAGTCAGAAGAGCAAACCACAATTTCATCAAGTCTTTGCTCACATAGGTGGTACTGTAATAGCACAAACTACAGGACTCCATAATGAGTCACTATGGAGTACCAAAGGCCAAAACCTTCGTAATCTAAAAAAGGTATTTGTCTTATAGATTAAAATGAAGACTAAGACCCCTCATTAAACATGGCAGACTGGTGCTAGACATTATGCTAGGTAACTTCAAAAAGGCCCAAGGACTGACAGCACTAGCTAACTCTGACAGAGAGGATAAGGGTTGGGGTCAATAAAGAAAGGTGAATGACAGGTTCAGAGTTTGCATAAGGAGCAGTGAAGTGCTCAGAGTCCCTCTTCTCTAGTCTCTAGAATCAGGTACCCGGCCCTCCAACACCCATGACAGTTTTCTGCCTGGGTAGGTTCTGTGTTTGGGGAAGACAGACATTAGGAAGAGAGATGACTATGTCAAAACATGCAGACTACTCAACATTGAGATTCCAGGTAAGGGTGACTGGCTGCTCTTATAAGCTTTCTAGTACTGTGACTATGAACAGTACTTGGAAGCAAACCTTTCTTTAAATGTTTATTTTATATATAGTATAATCAAAAGAGTTCTTAACTATAAGGTTCCTTACATACACTTCAGATACCTGCTTTTCCCATTTAAAGCTGTAAACTGCTTTCATGCCATCATATAAGTTCTGAAATTATTGCTTATGGAGCATTCCAATTTACAGATGTACTATAATTTAACCATAACGAATCCCTTAATGTACATTGAGGATATGGCCTTTTTCCAAAACACAGTACACATAACATCCTTAATGAATTTTCTTCAAATTATAGCCTTTTAATATCTCAGTGATTTATTTCTGTACGATAAATTTCTAAAAACATGTAAGTAAAAGAAGTGGGGAAAATTAAAGACTTTAGTATTCACTATGTAATTACCAGATATGGTTTAGTTCTAATCATGTATATATTAAAGAGCAAATACAACAGAATTACAGGAAAAAAAAAAAAAGGCTAAGGGGAGAGGGTACAGTGGTAGACCACATGCCTAGCATGCATGAGGTCCTGGGTTCAATCTCCAGTATCTCCATTTAAAAAACTCAAGGTTAAGGATTAATTACTTACAGTCAACTGTTTAAGCAAATCTAAGAATTTGTTTACCGAGTATAAACAAAGAAAAGGGAATTTCAAGATGACAGGTAGAGGACAAAAAGATTACCCAGAGGTCAAACTTACCGGGTTGAGAGTTCCAGGTTGAGCTAACTGTCCATGGTGCTGAAGAGGAGAGGTTTGCCGGGGTCCAATAGGGGGCTGAGGCATGCTCATCTGGCCAAATTGATTCAAACCTGTGAGTAAGTGTAAGATATTACATCTGAGCACCTTTATGTAACTGGAGAATAGAAGAGCTCTTATTTATGATTCTATGTAATTTTATCAGGACAAATAAAGGAACCTGCTTCCAACAGTGAATGAACAGCAGATAATAATCTTATAATACACCAGGGACTCTGTTTAAAAAGGTACATGGATTTCTTTCATTACTTACCAGGTTGTGGAGTTATCCGAGGCATCATCTGGCTTGGCACACTGCCACGGATCATAGAAGGATCAGGTAGAGGGCCGTCTAGAGTGGAATATAGAAAAGGTTAGAACCTTATCTTTCAGGCAGCTATTTCCTTAAAAACAAAAAAAGAAACTCTACAAAAATATCTTTAGTAATGTCTTACAGAATCCAGTCTGAATATGAAAGGAATAAAGCTATGAACTGGACAGGAACCCGAAAAAAATGTTAGTTCTAGAATACAAGAAGAAGCCTCAAAATGGTTTTGGCACATTTCTTTATGAACCAGAGTGCTTTCCGCACTGACAGGAAAATAATCTAAGGTCTTATATTTAAAAAGACGACTACAGCATTGAATACACTGTTGTTTGATTAAGCCTGATTCTTCCGTTGGTATGCAGAATACCTCTATACATAAGGACCACACACTGGCCAAGTTCCCCCAACTCCAATAACGTGTTTTTATGCATACAAGCCCACCGTGAACACTGACTTTAAATACACACATTATACTGCACTACATATCATGTACCTCTTAGATACAAAAACAGAAATAAATATAGATACGTAAATTCTAATATTTTCTTGGATTGTCTGCACATTCTTTAGCAGCACAGTGCTTCCCAACATTTTTCACATCAGGGTGCACCAAAAAAATAATGTTTCTTTCACATTCTGGGATGCCTGTAGTGACCCAGCTCTACCCTGCACCGCCCCCCTCCCCAAGTAGTATGTACTCAAGCTTCGGGCAAACCTGTGGCAGACTGTGCTCTAAAGAGAAGGCCACCATTTCAGACAACTCTCAAAATGTCCTCTGTCACTACTGCTCATTTACTAAAAAGTTTGCTATACTAAACAGCAACAAATAGGACTCCTACTGTATATTAAAAAAATTAGTATCTTTAATATGAATATATTGTCCTTGGTTTGCCCACTAATTATGTTTATGATTTCTTCTGTTTTTCTTTTTTCTTTAAAGCTTCCAGTATTTAGAGACTTTTCTCATTTCATTTTATATTTTCTTCAATATTCTGTATAGTACTTTTTAATTTAAAGTTTTAAAAAATTTGATTCTTCTACAGTTAATTTCTGTGTGTGAGATAAGGTGGGGATCTCATTCCATAAACATATACTCAAGGCCATTCAGTTCCACTAATATTTGTTCCTGCCTGCATCAGTACCATACTGTTTTCATTCTAATAGGAGACTACAATTTAATATGAGACTTTTAACTTGGCTCAAATTTCTAATGAACTCAAGTAAATTCTACCACACCCAAGTATCTCAAATTTGTCCACTTGTCTCTATACCTTAGTTACTGCCCTACTTCAAAGCATCAGCAATGAAGCAGTGTCCTCAACTGTAGTCTTCACTTTTTTTCTGAACAATTGTTCCACCTAATCAAAAAATACCTGTGTTTTCCTTTGCCAGTGGGGCCTCGGTGCATGCTAGTCCCTCTGCCAAAAAAGCTGATGCTGTTCTCAACTCTTCACACCACGGTCCAATGAGAAAGTGTATCTAGCACACTGCAGTTAACAAACGAGGCTGCTAAAAGCCAGTGGCAACCAAGAGTTCTCCATTTCACTACTTCAGGACCTGCGGGGGATGAATTTCTCAGCCCACCTATAATCCACTAATGGCCTAAGACTTGGTACCTACTGGCTCTGTTGGCACTATCTACATGTAGTAGGTAGTGAGCTTTCTCTGATTCAAAGTACAAGTTTTCCCTATCATAGCCTTTCACACATCATTTACACAGCCTGTATTCTTCCTCACTGTTCTATACCTGTATCGTATTTCACTGCTTGGAACCTAGTAGCAAATCAATGAATGAGTAAGGGAATGCATAATAATCTTGGCTATCTGGTTAATTCATCAAGTCATGAAGGCTGCTTTAACTAGAACACTGAACTGTCAAGATGAATTTTAAATGATGCTTCTAAAAAATAAACAGTTCTTCCAATATATCGTGTCAGGAAGAAAGTGTGACAGTGTAAGTAACATGATATTGTTTGTAGGACGTATCAAAGTCAGTGAGGCCTCTGCACCTGCTCAGTCTACATCTATTGGCTGCATACAATATACAAGTCAGTGAAAACCTGTGGACTATCAATTCCACGATGTCACTGTGAGAGAAGAATATCTTCTACGAGAGAAGAATATCTTCGGTACTAAAAATACCATATAACCAAGACATATAAAGCAGCAAGTCCAGTAATCTTAAATATACTGTTCAGCTACTGCTTTTACTGGAAGCTGAATTATTTTCTTTGAAAAGGCAAAAAAGAGTCATTTGAAAACTCTAGAATAGTTACCAAAGCTACTGAAAATTAGTGAATTTGGTTATGAACCATTTTATTACAATTTCTCCCCAAAATAACAATAATAGAAAGCACTCACTTGAAGTCATTCCTGGTTGTGGCTGTCCCATGTTAGGCCCTGGGTTCATGGAAACTGGCCCCATGCTTGCAGCACTTGGTAGCATGTTCTGTTTCTGTAGTCTAGTCCTTCGTTTTTCTTCTAGTTCTTTCTGGATTTTATAGATCTTCTCAGCTAGCAGGTGGTAGTATTCCGCCTTTTGGAATTTTGTAGAGATGAGGAGAAAAGATGAATTACCATGAGGTAACAAAAAAATGAACTAAGAATAGATACTAGCTTCATTTAAAGAGGTAGGAAGAAATGTAATGGGAGAAGAATCAATCTAATCTACTTTCTTAAATCATTCCAAATATGAGCTCATGTTTGGAACGATCGTGTAAAAAGCTGCTTTATTATGAACCTACAGAGTAAAGCATGACCTCTCAAAGTAAGTTTACAAACTATGTGCTGGCAATTTATAGCATGTGGAAAGAATATGCTACATTTTTGAAGAAGTGCCAATTTAGAGAAGAAAGTTCAACTGATATGGAAATACTACTTGAGATGAAAATACTAAGCAGCTGATTCACCATATTCTAGTGAAAATAGCACAGAGCTGGTAACAGCTCAACCACTTTTCAGCTGACAGAAGGACAACCCAGATAAAGTGCCTCGTGAGTGCACTGTATTATTAGGAGGAAAAATGTAAGATTCTTGACATACACTTTAAGAAAATTGCTTTGTTATCGTGACTCCACAGTGAGACTAAGACAGAATGGCTAAAGGGTATCCTGTGAAGTTCAGTATTTTCCGTGTACATGTAACAACGAGGAATAACCAAAAGAGGTCCATTTTTGACTTTATATAGACAAAAAAGATGCTCACTCGATTATTTGCAGATTCATACATGTCCCCTTCCACTTTCCGGGCATATGCAACTAGGTTTTCCATCCGCCTGTCTTTTAAAGCAGCAGGATCCGGAGTAGGAAATATGGCTTGAACACTAGGAACAGAAAATCCTACCACTATTATACCATGTCAGTTTTTCGTTCTTGTCATACAAATATACAGTATTTTAAACTTCTTCCTGATTAGTAGTTCCCCATTTTTATACCATGAACACATTAGGTAAAATTTTAAAATGAGGGGTAAGATGTGCTCAAATATAAAATACTGACCAAAATGAAAATGTCTCTGCGGTAAACAAAGGGTTCTCCTGATCAGAATCTAAGAAATGACTCCATAAAAATACTCTCTGGTCCCTGTAACTCTAATGTGGAGCAAAAAAATTATACTGTGCTATTTGCATAAAGGAAGTGAGGAAACATAACCTTTGTCATAGTATCAAGTAGCAACAGCCTTAAGATCCTTCTACTTTCCTAAATTCAGCTTAGTCAAATAAAACCTAATAATCTACAAAATCTTAAAAGATAAAAAAAAACTTGAAGTGAAGGGGGCAAAAATGCATAATAATTCTGTTAAATTCAGTATCTTTTACTCTCCAGCAAGTCCCTACAAAATGCTTGGCACTGACATTCCAGAAGATTGACAGATGTGATTTCAACCACTAATTTTATCATATGGACACCTTATGTTCACCTGTACCTGAAACAACCATGTGGAGAAGAAATAAATGGAAGCTTAGAAAAATACCTAAGTTAGTAAGAAAAAAAAATCCACAAGCATATAATAAACATTTCACATTAACTCAGATAACAAATCCCAAACAATCTACTGTCTCTGTTCATTAAATAAAAGTTCCTTAACAGCTGGATCACAAAATAAGTTTGTTTTCGTTATTCCTTATTAATTTACTGTATTAACATCTCAGTTTTCTCTTTGTCAAATTCCATTTTTAGTGCTATCATTTGAGAATTCCTAAATGAAACTCAAGTATAATTGGTAGGCTAATGTAACATAAAAATAAAGATAAAAGACAGGTCACAAAGTTCTAAGCCAATTAAAAAAAACGAATAAAACGAAAAGCCCTCCATTAAGTGAGGGGGGGGAACTGATACTTCCAAGAAAAAAAGAAATTCTGCATTTTTTTTTGAAGTATAAACTCTGTAATCAGTCAAGTCTAATCTCTATCTTTAGGATATTGGGTGCATTACATTTTACCACTCCATATGCCTTCTCCCTCTTTCATCTGAGAAGAGAGTGACTGTGAGGCAGTGTGCCTGGCATATATCAACTTCACAACAAATAGCGCAGAGGTATTTCACAAACTATTGATATGTGCACATTTGGAGGGACAGAAGACCACAGAGAAACCACCCAAACAGATTCAACTTGTCAAGATAATAAAAGCTTTACCAGGGACAACAGAAAACAGCACTGACACTACTATTCTAATGATCTAAGACCTAGCTTTTCTTTTAAAATGAGTTCTGTAAAGGCCACTTTACAATTTAAATTTAAAGTGAAAACGTCTTAAATAATGAGTTGATTACTGTCACTAGGCAGAATTGTTTACATGCTGTTAAAGCTGAAAGACTCGTAATGAATAATGGCGAAGAAGTTGAGAAGCAGAGAATAGGAAGCAGGAAAGCCACAGAAGAAGTATCAGCAGCAACAGCCAGGCTACAGAAAAATCACTAACATTTCTCTTGTGTTTAAGTGCCAGGCAGATTGGAAGCATGTTGACCTGTAACTGTTTATGAATAAGACATGCCTACAATCTTACAGTTTGTGAACAAGATGATTTCGAAGATCCTGAGTAATATCTTCATGCCACTGTTTCCGAATTCCAGTACTGGATGGTTGAGCTGCTGTTGGCATAGGACCCAGGGAGGCCACACTGGCATTTTCACTCATCATTGGGCTTTAAAAAGGAGTCGTGAAATAATAGTTTTAGTGAAGAAAGGTAGGAGAAAAGAGGATCTCATTTAAGTAGAGCTGATAGGGCCAATACACCATGACAAGTCCATTTACATAAAGAAGTCTGGGGGTGTGCATGTGTTTATATCTGTGTGAGGGAAAAGAGTTATTAACCCACAACATTTTGTTGTTTGGAGAAGTGGATGATGTGTTTAGAAGACTAAGTCTTGTGTTACATAAAACTAAGCTGTCACTTTGACACAGCTCATCCCAGGGAATCCACTGGACAATGGACTAATCCTTAACCCTGGGATAGAGCAAACTCGTTTTCTAAGCAGCTGCATTTGCAACACCCTACTGTATGTGGGAAGGTGTCTGCTACCCCAAATAATGGATACAATTTTTAATTAGGTTATAGAAAGCATAAAGTATGAACTCAAACATACTATTTGTCTTCATTCATCAAGGATATCTTCTAGTCAAGGAAATTTAAAAACTCAAAAAAGGAATCCTAACAAGTGTCTGAAACCTGACAAAGGGCACAAACCACAATACTTACTTTTGAGAATTTATGGCTGAATGCAACATCGAGTCAGAAAGAAGATTTGACGTTTGAACCCCTACACCTCCGTTTACTCCCATAGGACTAGCACCTAGGTCAAAACAAAAAACATGATAGAATATCTTAAATACCAGTAACAACTTAAAAAAAAAGAGAGAGGAGGTGGAGAAAGAGAGAGAGAAGGAAGAAGGAAAAGTGATGAAAGTCCTAGAAGAAAATGTCACAAGAAACTTTCATCTTTGAAAGACAGACCCAAAATAGAATCTTTAAGGACATTTGAGTAATAAGGAAAATAATCACCATAAACAAAGTTAAGAGACAAATGACAAATCAGGGTTAAAAAATACTAGCAGTACATATAAAAAATCACTATTTACAATATAACTAGCAACACACATATAAAGGCTAATTCACAAAGCACCTTTACAATCCAGTAAGAAAAAGACGAATAATCCAATAGGAAAGGAACAAGCAATTTACATAAAAAGAAATGCAATAGATTTAAAAAATGCACATATGCTCAACTGCATTTAAAATAAAACTTAAAGTAATATATTTTTCTGTATGAAATTTTGAAATCTTTTTAAAGTTTGAGAATATCAAGGGTTGAGAAGGGTCTGGGAAAAAAAGAATTTTCTTTTAAAAAATTATTATTATGGGGAGGTTAGGTTTATTTATTTTTTAATGGAAGTACTAGGGACTGGACCTAGGACCTCATGCATGCTAAGCACGCACTCTACTACTGAGCTATACCCTCCCCCCTAAAAGAAGCATTTTCAGTGAAAATCCATTGGTGTGTAAACTGACTCACTTTATTTGGTAATTGCTAAATAAATGAAAAAATGCATGCACATATTCATTGATTAGGATTTCCATTTCTGATATTTGTCTTACAGTTATACTCATACATGTATGTACAGATGTAAGAGCAACGTCAAAGAAGCAAAAAACTAGAACCAGAATTGCTTAGGGAACTGAATTATACATGCACGTGCTTTTGTAAGCACAGTTTATGTAAGGACATAAGGAATCTAAGTATGATGGTCCCTAAAGAGGGTAATAAAACTGTCTGGGTTAGAGTTAAACTATTTTTTATTGAATATTCCTTCAGACTGGCTTGAATAGCTCTATGTGCATGTATTACTTTTTTGATTAACAGTTTTAATGAATATTCTATTTCCTTAAAAACATAAAACAGCAATGTTCAGATTTTCATGCGGTTAAAATTTTTTTGATACACAATTCTATTAATATACTCCTCAAGGTATTTTGGTTAAAGACAAGAAAACAAACAAAACTTCCCAGTAAAATGCAAATAATGAACTAGATTCTATCTAAGTCAAATCCTGTTGCCTTTTTTCATCATGCTTCCTACATGCTTAGGCAGAACTTTGCTTCTGACAGCATCAGGGTGGCTCTGAAATGTAGCTGCTGGTAGTGGTCTTTAATTGTCTCAACTGCAATTCTTTATTTGTCACCACTGTGTTATTTTTAGAGAAATTATGTACCCTTAAGGCATATTTTTTAATTGGTGGTAATATTATGAAGGTAAAAGAAAAAAGTGATTACACTGAGTATCAGTTTACTTATCTTACTGCTTTCTGATGGTACATGAAAACATAGCCAAACATTCTCTACAAAGTATCCAGGTCCACTTAATATTTCACATTGACTGTGAGTAATGGCTCATAACTTCAGAGGGAATATTCTTACACAGGATAGTATTTAAGACCCTAGGAGTGAGCATTCACTTGAGAATACAAAAATGTAGGAAGTCAGACACTACTGGCACTGACAAAGAGTAAGTCAGGAGGAAAAAATGAACAAGGAAAGAATTCATGGCACCTAAAAAATCAGGGAGTATATTATATGTATTTTTAAGCCCAAGGAGAAACCCTCAGCCCTAGGAGTATATATTTTTTCTAACCCCTAATAAAATCTTTATAGGAATATGTTAATTTAATATGAACTAGAAGATTAAGAATGTGGTCAAATATGGTCATGGAAGGCTTACAGAAAAAAGCTCTAATTTTGGGCTCTGGAGTGGATTCCCTCTTCCCCTCCCTGCTACAGAATCTCTATAACCTGATATACGTAGTAGCTACTTTTGTTTTGTCTACTTAGTCATTTACCTGCCCACCCAGACTAGAGATGTCTTAAAGTAGGGACCATGTTACCCCCTTTACTAGTTTTTTCCAGCACACAGCACATCTGAGTGAATGCTGTTAATCATTTATTCAAACACCCTTGTCAATCAAAGGACCTAAAATCTGTAACTGAGAATGTCCCAGCATTACAGCGGTTCTGTCACAGAGGGAGACACATCTGTCACTGTGAATATTTTCCCCATGGAAGCATTAGTATAAATGTCTGCTCAGGCACTTCATCCTACCTAGTACTATATACTTCAGGTAAAGGTCGTATGACACAGACCCTTACTCATAAGTAGTACTTCTTAATATCTGACAGTCTGTTGGAACATAAACTAGATATGATGTCTACCAAATAAGTGAGATATAAAACCTTTAGAAGAGAATACAAAACAAAACTCAAGTTCTTGATAGTAACAGTTCCAGAACTTCCATGAAATAGCTGAAAAATGGGTAATCAATAATTTGAAGGTCAACAATAAAACAAGAGAATAGGGATACTATAAGGGCTAGCTAAAAGCAAAGAATCCCAACAAATTATTAAAACTTGATGGCATACCACACGACAACCCATGACATACTCATCCCCAAAGTGTTTAATCAGGATCTAATTTTAAGGAAACAGTCAGACAAATCCAAATTATGGGACAATCTACGAGGCTCATGAAGTCACTGTGTGATGAACAAAGAAAAGGTGGGATGACTTCTAGATGAAAAGAGACAAAAGACACTTAACTAAATGAATGTAAAACACTTGACTTTTGGGGACAACTGGATAAATTAAAATACAGACTGTACTAACTAGAGGATATTAGCAAATGTTCAATTTTGCAGGTGTGGTAACAATACTGTGGTTATGGAGTTGAGTATTCTTTATTACTAGGAAATACATGCCGAAATAGTTAGCAGTCAACTGTGAAGATCTCTGAAGTCCACACAGACTCAAAGCAAATGTGGCAAAAATGTTGAAAATTAGTAAATCTAGATAAAGGGTATCACATAGTCTCTATTGGACTATGACAATTTTTAGCAGGTTTGAAAAACCAAATTAAAATTCAGGAGAAAAAATGTACAGAGGAAAAGAAGTCACTAAAACACTGCCTTTACTTTAAATCTGCAATGATTATGAAGGAAGAATCTAAAATATTTTAAATCACTACTGGGGAGATTACATAGATGTGCTTCTATGGCCCAAATTTTCTGACAAAGCTTTCCTATCTATCACTTTGGCAGGGCCCCCAAGGATACATTAGGGTTAAAATAATATGGGTGAGAATTGACAGAACTAGCCACTTGGAGCTCAATCTTAGAAAAACATAAAAGATAAACATTTTAGGTTACTGAGTAAGTAAAACAATACTCAAGTAAACTGCTTTTGTTTACAAACAGGATAAAAATCTCACACTGTTAGGGAACACAATTTAATCCTGTTTGTGGATTTAGCCTACTAGATCAAGTCCAAACCTGAAGCATCTTGAAACTTGATTAATCTTACTCCTAAAATAATAATTTTAAAGACACTGAAAAAAGGGAAAAAAAGAAATTCACGAAGCAAATTTTCAAGTAATTTTGTGGGTATATACAAATGTATATACAAGTATACAGATGATACAAGAAAAGATGAAAAGAATTAAACTAGGAACTATACACAGAAATTTGAAAAATTAATGGAAAATAATTACAAAAATGAAAACCTAGGCCAGAGGTAGATAACTTCACTGGGTCAAGATTCTAAAACTCAAAGAAGATGTACTCTGTATCACTTGGAAAGGGAGAGAAAAAAGCAATCATAAGTTAAAAAGAGAGAGAGTAAAGGTGAAATGAAGTCCTCAGATCTCTCTTTTAATACATACATAAGAGCTTGAAAATAAGCCTGAAAAGGCAGGAATGCTCTCCATCCCAGTTTCTAGACCAGTTTTTAAAACTCTTCACTCAATAACTGTTTAACAAGTTAGCACTGCTTTTCATGAAATAATGCACATTTCAAGATAAAAATAACAAAAATCAACAAGATTACATTTTTACAAGAGTGGTGTGCCCAACTGTTTTCTCATTTAGAATCAAACAGTGGGCAGAAACTAAGCCTACCGCACTTATGAATGGAAGGCTAAGAGTGGGTTTCATAGGCAAAACCATGATGGATTATTCTGAATCAGACTTTTCTAGTTACAGAAAAACATCATCACCAAGAACAATTTTAGAATAACAGGCAAAGTATTAAAAAGCACAGGCTTACCAGAGCTGGATATTTAACTATTTATACAAAATGGCTTATATGTTCGACTGCCTGACAGCAAAGGGATAATTATAGGGCAATTCTCCTTTATCTTACCATATAATTAAGAGAATAAAAACCACTGTGAGTTAGGATATTAGAACACTGCTCACTTCCCCTTCCCTCTCAGTTGTATCATAGGAAGAGGTTAAGCAAACAAGTATATTTGATTAACTATTTCAAAGGCAAGCAAACTACTTCTGTTGCTAGATATATCTGGAAATCTACATTAACAATAACTAAACATTTCAAACCAAAAGAATTTTTCAAGCCAAAACACAACTGTTTCTTTGTGCCTTTTAAAAAAGCAAAAATAAATAAATAAAAGGGGGGGGCCCTTAAATGTCCAACAGTAACAGACGGTTCTATACAAAGAAATACTATACAAGCATTAAAAATGATACATTAAGTATGGAAACTGAAAAGACCTTCACATTTCGTAAAGAAGTAGCCTGTTATAACACATGGGATCCCATTTCTAGAAATATAAAGTCATTGGGATTAGGAAGGATATAAACAAAGTAAAAGTTGCCTCTGATACATGGATTACAAGGGAATTTTTATACTACAATGTTTTTATGTTTTCAAATTTTCTTCTTTTTTTAATATTGAAGGACAGTCAGTTTAAGATGTGTCAATTCCTGGTGTACAGCATGTTTCAGTCATACATATACATATACATATACATATATACATATATTCCTTTTCATTATTTGTTGCAAGGTACTGAATATAGCTGCCTGTGCTATATAGTATAAATTTGTTGTGTATCTATTTTATGTATAGTATGCACTGCAATCTTCTAAAAATTACTTTAAAATGAGTCATGTTACAAAAAAAGTAAGAGAGGGAGAGAGACAGAAACAATAACAGAGAGACCACGATAAACCAAGGAGTTAACCTTGCATATTACTTGGCATTTACACGAACTGATAATCTCATCTGTCACTAGGAGGCCACAGACTTACTCATGTTGCTCATGGGTCGCATCCCTTGAGGAGACTGCCCCGACTGCTGGTTCTGCTGGTTCTTTGCTTGCACCTGGGGCTGTGTCGGCATCTGATTTACTTGATAGGGTAGTCCAAGGGCTGCATAAGCTCTTTCTATAGAGCTGGGATCAATCTGACTAACAGTGCTTAGGCTGGGAGTAGACTGTTGACCCACCCCTAGAGAGCTAGTATTTCCAAGTCCAACTGGTGCTCCAGTCAGAATTGCTGGAGAAAACAAAAGAAACAGTATTACAACATTAAAGATGGTGAAAAAGAAAACACTACCATGTTTGAGTGAATTTTAAACACAAAATTGTTATGTGATTATGAAATACATGCATCTCATTTCCTATTATTTCCCTGAAGAAATTACTGGATGCATAACTGAGTGGTCAAAGAATCACTGGCATGTAAGGCTTTTGATCCAAAATACCCAAAAGCCTTCCCATAGACTGTATCAATGTTCCCACCAACAGTGCACAAATGCCTCAAAGCCAATACCAGGTAGTATCACTTCTGCCAATGTGACAGGATAGACATGGTACTTCTTCATTTCTTAATTTAATAGTGAACTTTATGGTATTCCCTCCCTCTAGCAAACTATTTCGTAGTCCCAATTCTCCACTGGGCTATTTACGATTTATCTTTATGGAATTTAATTCCTTTCTAACATGCTATATATTGAGTTCCAAATTTGTCTTTCAATTCTTAAGTTTTGTTTCCAGAGGAGTTGTGGGAGCTGCACTTTCTACTTTTGACCTGTCTTTTCTATGAAAAGAAGCTCCTCATCACCCCAGGCTTGTAAAACTAATCTCAAACCTTTTTTCTTTTTTTTTACATAATTTCAGATAATCTAAATATTTAGATCGCTCATATAAAAGAGTAACTTGCCCAATGTCAAAGCAATGATCTTTCTGGATCGTATTTTAGGTTAAAAGTAGTTCAATTCTAACCTTATTAATATGACATTAAGTGGTAAATGGAAATAATCTAGTATTAGCTCTAGGCAGTCAGAGGAACTTCACATAATCAAGAAATACTTTAAATCTCACCAAACTGCATTGGTGAGAGTCTGAGAATACTTTTGATATAAAAGCTTCAAAAGATTTAAACACTTACACTGTTGATTTCTCTTATCCCCAGCATTCTTAAGGGGGAGACACACAGGGCAATCATGCCTTGTACAATTCTTCCAGTGTGAAATGATTTGTCGAGAAGATGCACAGTGTGCCACTAAAAAGAACAAAAATGATTGTTTTTCCAAATGCAGCTTATATTTTTATATTAGTATCAACTAACTTATCAATCACTTAACAAGGGCTACAAATGTTATTAACCCATTACATCTTCATAATACCTCTACAGAATAGTTGTTAGTACTCATGTTTTATAGTTGAGAAAACAGGTAAAAACTGGTTAAGTAATCTGCACAAAGTCACAGAGCACCCAAAGTGGGATTCAAACTCAAGCTGGTCTGGCTTCCAGAGCCCCTATTTTCATCATAAAGTTGTGAAGTCTATTTTATTCTATAAAAATCTGTAAAAATAGACTTCTAATGACTCCATAAATACACAAATTATATTAAGTTGAGTAACATTGTTTTTGTATTTACACTATGCTACACTGGGGCAAATCAGTCAGTAGGAATCATCACATCTGGGAAGTCTCTAGAACTTCCTCTCCTACCACATATCTCTAGATACTCATTCACAAAATGATACTGACTTTTACCATAACCTAATATAGAGTAAGGCATTATCAATAAGAAGTCTCAAAATAGAGATATTTTGAGTACTAACTGTAAGTATTAACGGCTGAGCATGAAAACGCCTTGAGCCCACTCACCTTGGCAGGACTTGCCTGACTGGCAGTGTGTCATGTGGTTAAGGACATTCTTCATTGTCCGACAGTGGGGAAGGTTGCACTGCCGCACTTCCCCATTAGCCTGCTCCCGGCGCTGGCACTTGTGAGCGTGCAAAAGGAGAACAAGCTGCTGCTGGATGAGCTTGCGCTTCTCTGGATCAGCCGTGTGTGCTCCAGAACCCATCCCTTGGGCTACCGGAGTCACCAGGCCCGGCTGCTGGACCTGCGGGGACTGCTGCTGGCCCTAAGGGATAAAACAATAAAGATACATTTAATTTTAGGTGTCATGGTGTGCTACCTCCCTATTAAATATGCACCTGGAGATTTTCAATGAAAATCTTTAAGGACAGACTCCATTTTTTTTTGACACAGGGGATTCTAACATAAATAAATGAAGCTTTCTACAATCAAGAAGCTCAATTTAATAAGAAAACAAATTACTACATAAACCAAGCAATAAAACCAAAGTACGTATAACATAAAGAGAGCAAAAGAAAGAGGAGAACACGGTAAGCTCCACTGTGAGGGGTAGAAGGAAGGAATCTGTAGTGAACAGTAGGTCCAAGTTAGGTTTTGAAGAATAATGAAGATCTTCTTGGGAGACCTGGCACGGCCTTTCAGGTGTGTAGAAAATTAGTTTTTGTAAACTCTGGAGGAAATTTGGTTTTTCCAGTAAAAAAGTAAACATTTCTGGGGACAGAAATGCCATGTATTATTCATCTTTATATCTCCAATACTTCGCTGAGTCCTGAAATATAAGCATTCAATGAATATGACTGAATGCAATTCCTATAGTACAATTTTTTTTCCAAAGACAATTTTTTCCATGGACTACTTGCTATATTTACAACCAGAAATAGTTCTACTTTAGAAAAATAGCAATGTTAGAGGCTTTGGAAATTTTTCCGTAACAAAAATCACATTTAAAATTAGTGTGTAACTTTGAGAGGGAAGTTACTTCTATGTAGGAGTATCAGATACATATTAGTTGGTGTGGTCACTGAGAGCTGGAATCCTCTGTCAGAGAGTCCTTCCCAAGAGGAAAAAGGTTCCGTTTTCATATCCTACAGAAAGAAATGTTCACAAGAAGGATATGGCAGGACATCAAAACTTTCACTGTAGCAGCCCCACTTGCTCCTATTTGGACCAGCACCCTTACTGATCAATACAAGTAACAAAACACTATGTGAAATAGAAGGCAGAAGCTTCCTCGATCACAGGGGCCATCCATTACATCCTACTGTGTATAGCAGATGATATCAAAGTTTAACATAATTCTTTTCTTAAAGTGTCAGGTGGAAGACAAATTTTAGATAGATTACTACTCACCATGTTGGGCATTCCTCCACCAGGAACTGCCTTTTTGTCCATTGCAAACGGAGGTAAGCTATTTGGTAGCACAGACTTTGTTGGAATCTGGAGACCAAGGCCACTGGTTCCAATCTGCTGTCCAGAATTCTGAGTATATGGTGAACTGTAAGGATTTGGGTTGTTCATCATTCCCATCTAAGAACAAGAAACAGAAGAGAAATTAAGATTGTTATTCTCCATACTAATAGAACATTACCATTTCCTTTCTTTTCCCACTTCCTAATTAACAGACAATTTTAAAAGAAAGTCTCTGTATATATAAACATATTGTAATCTGAGGGTCCCAGGTACAGTAAATTTAGAGCTGTCTTCTATAAATAAGATAAATGTTTTAGAAAAATCTGTGTGTTCATTTAGCTATATAACTGCTAAGCAGGGTTTGCCATTTTTCTCCACTTTAAATGTACTAAATGACTTTCATTTAATATGCAAACATAATAAATTCAATTCAACTCAATTAATCATCAAATCCTTAAAAATTAAATTACAGTTTGATTTGTCAGAGCATTTGAATGCTTATTCCAGCATTTTGTTTATAAAAAAGGTAGAAAACTCTTAGTTTGGGGGATATGTCCTTTTTTTTAAAATTTTTTTTAAAAAAATTTTTGGAGGGGAAGGTAACTAGGTTTATTTATTTAATGGAGGCACTGGGGATTGAACCCAGGACCTTGTGCAAGCTAGGCATGTGCTCTACCATTGAGCTACACCCTCCCCCTGATATGTCCTTTTTTTATTTAGGAACACAGTAGACTTTTTCAATCTGAAACCTTTAAAAAGATCATCCAAACTTCAGAGTCTGCACCATTTCTTGCTGTCTTACACCTAGCTGTTTTTATTAAATTACCTCCTTTGTTCTTAAAGTAATTTGTGTGTGTCTGCAAACCTTATCTACTTCAAAAAGTAAGTTTTTCCCCTGTGTTTATGCAAGTCCACCTGGAATCATCATACTGGATAATGATTAACTTAAAGAACAGAGTATTAATTATTCAGAAGCCAAATATTTTACTGGTAATGATGCAACTTACAGTTCTATTCTTCCATATAAGGTCCCACTATAAGTCAATCATCACCCACTAGAAACATACAGCAAGAACTCAGAACAGAAACTAAGAATGCTACCACTGCTGACCAATTACAAGGAGTCATAAGGGATTTCTATATTCTTCTCAAACGTTCTATCAGAGGGTCCTTCGAATTCTACATCTAATCACCCACCCTCCATCGTTTCCATGTATCCGTGCCCACTATCACTGTCTTAATTCAAGCCCCTCATCACAGCTTTTATAGACTGTCTAACAGGTTTTCTTGCCTTCTGTTCTAACTTTTTTCTATTCATAAAGGGGAAAAACCATAGTATACCAGACCCTTCATGATCTTCATAAGTACTGACTACTCTCCATGGCATCCTATCTCCTGTACCCATTAACTTGCAAACCTGAGAGTATCACGCTTCTCGAATCTCCAACATTTGTTTAGGCTTTCCCTTTTCCCTATAACTAGGCAATGGTACACCCTCCTTTCCTATTTGACTTCTGAATGCTAACCTGTAAAGGAAATAAAATACTAAGTTTGTGAATAGGCAGTCTAATTTTCATTTTTTCTTGCTTACTTGGCTGGTACAAAGGTAAATAAGTAGCTGCAGATTCTATCCATCCTTTAAGATACATTTCAAAAGTTACCACCTCTGTGAAGTATCTATTATTCTAGACAGTTCTTTTTCAACCCAAACAGAAATGTTCATGCCTTTATTTATAATATAACATAGGTGATAAAAGTATCTGTGAAAAATGTCTTCTATCCACAGACCAAAAGATAAAGAACCTTAGTTGATTTTTCTTTGTAGCCCTGTCATCCCAAACCTGGCTGACAAAAGAACTCGCTGACTCAGGAAAATAGAAACACAAAGTAAATTGTATGAACTCTGTAAGTAAAATTCAGTTCTTTATATCATATGCAGTCAACTCTGCAAATTTATATGAATATAACATCTTCATCAGTTCAAAGGTTCGCCTGTAGTGGGAAGGCAAAATATTAAAGAAAAAATTAAAGAACATTTCCCAGAAAGGTTAGAGACTAGGAGTTAAGTAACCTGCCTAGTGCTCTAATAATGATAGGGAACGAGACTGTGTAAATTGGCACAGTTTGGGCGTATCATAAAAAAATGGGGGTGGCCTAAATGGTAAGCATCCAGAGTAAAAAGTGTATTGTCTCCAATAACTGGAATTTCCTATGTGAATCTGGACAGTAAGATTGTAGGGACAATCAAATGAATACAGAAACAGGCTTAAATTCAAAGTTCAGGTTTCAAACATGGCTAGGAGTGCTGCTACTACATATGCTTTTAAAGTACTAATATTTATATTAATATAGTTCCAATGATATGCACATCTCCACCTGGAGGAGTTATATTTCACTTGTGTTTCTTATTACCATGCAAATTCATGACAGACATAAAATGAAAGCCATTCTATCATAGAACTTGCACGACAGACCATAAAAGACCAAAAGACAATAGATTATGCTTGTAAAGAGTCCATAATTTACATAAATTAAAATGCTGGGCTTTGTAAGATGCCTTGGTATCTCGTTAATAAGCATAATGTCTTTATCAAACATCCTAGTAGAATCTGGTCTTTCACACATTTGTTCACACAGACACTGCCTTGTGCAAACAACTACACCAATTGAGTTTCAACCAATTCCTGATATTGCTTGTTCCCTCAATCACCACGTATTACCTAGAAACTCCAAGTTCACTCTATGACAGAGTACGGTCTCAAATATACAGACTGCACTAACTGCTGGTCAGCTGGCAGTAATTCATTCCTGATACTTCTGGTCACTCTGACCAACAAAGACTCTCAGGCTTGTTTTCCCATCTCCTTCAGAGTTCTGCCGCCAGCATTAGAAAATAAAATAAAACCAATGCCCCTCATCCCTACCCTATCCCCCCAACCCTTACAGCTCCCCCATCAAATATAACAAGAAGGGAATATACTATACCTAATTTCTGCTATACTGTAGTTAGTTATTAGAGCTCGTTCCCTTCCCTACAGATAATGTGATCCAGATGTCCAACTACCCACCACCTACCTGAACCACAAAGATACAGATCTCTACCTAAACTGAAAAGGCAGAGGACCAGGAAGCCACAAACAGTTCTAAGGCAGCTAAAACCAAAGGACCTGCAGGGCACTATTTTATCTTTCTTTAAAAAGAAATCTAACTACACAGGTTGTGTCTAAGCATTCAATATATTAAAAAGAAACTTTACGGAACACAGGAACACATATAACACATGATGGTGAATAAATATTGACATATAAATAGGAAAAATAAAAACTAGTGCCCAAAATACAACAAATATAACAGTTTAGAAACATTAAACACAGCGACAAAAATCTCTTAAGACTTGCAAGCATCAACAGTAACACACAACAACACTAACTGTGACTCCAAGATTCACCAAATAATAAAAACAAAATTAAACTACATTCTGACATTTCCTCCTACCTACTGGATTTGATAATATTTCTATATCCAAGTCATATGCCAGGCATTATGTTAAGCACTGGGGTAGGGGAGGAGATATGCTGATAAACAAGGAAGACTAGGGATCTCTCAGATCCTACATCCAATCCTAAATATTTTTCAGACTCATTCCCATTACTTTTATACCACTGCCTTAGTTAGGGGGCCTCATCACTGCACAGGGACTATTTTAAGTTGATACTGCACACCTAAAACCACATCCATCCAGATTGTAAATCTGAGCATAAGATTCTCCTATTTAAAACCCATCAGAATATGGCCTTTAAGGCCCATCTTTTTCTCTCTCAACATGGATTCTTCCTCCCTGCCTTATACTTAATACCTTCCTAACTGGTCCTTCCTGCTTCATTCCTTGCCTATCCAAGAACACCCAAGTTCTAAAAGATGCAAGAGATAAATCATTACTCTTAGTTTAAAATTTTACAGGTTAAATACTCTTTAACATCACATGCCAAATACCATCACAAACTGATATTAATTTTAAGAGAAGAGCTCCAAAATGGACATTAGCACTCTTACCTCCTTAAAAAAATTTTAAGAGAAAAGGAAAAAAGAATTATTCCTAATGCCAGTACTCCTTTGGATAAAGTTCGCAGTTGGCTGTTTTTTGTTATTGTTGTCTTTGGTACTAGTTTCATCAATCACAAAGCATGTAAAACCTTGGATATGTATCTATCTGGATGCCAGGTAACACTTTATAGCAGGTGAGGTAACCAGAGACATAGAAAAGAGGGTTAGGATTTGTATATTCTTTTCCCCTCGATCTAGGGCTGCAGAGTAAAAACTGAAAAGTAACACATAAAGAGGCTCCAAAGTTCTATCTGTGAAAGGTTCAGGGGTCACTAAGATGGATTACAAAAAACAGGCATGGCTCCTGCTCTTACAGGTCTCAGTCTAGCAATGATCATGTGTATGTAAGTTACAAGTAAGCCAGGAGGTGAAATGCTGAGACAGCAAACAAAAAACCCCAGTATTTGTTTTTAGCTGTGTAGGTCTTATGAATATTAAGAATTACAATAACAGAATGACATTATACTATAGTGATGAACGAACATTTTTAATTCAGAAAGACAAGAGTTCTCTGTAGTAACCTCCCTCACTTTGTTTCCTTACCTGTATAATATGAATAAAACTATCATTTCATAGGGCTGATGTTAGAATTAATGGCCCCAACACATATTAAGTATCTTTAATAATCAGGAGTTCCTTAGAATTTGGAGCTAAACACTGATATACGTACAAGTATACTGTCTGACACTGAAACTAGTCTCCTTAATCATACATAACAAGATCCTTCATAGAATAGCTTTGTTTCTATTTTCTAAGGGAACCCCCCCAAAACCCCTCCAGAATATTAATAAACACTTATTGAATAAAAAGTCCTTAGTTTCAAAGAAAAGTAAACCTTCCATCAAATTTATATAGTATTAATCCACTGAAGTCTCTGGTACATCCTCCAGCCAGCTGCTATCCATGGGGTACACTGATTTGATCTCCCCATTACAACTGAGAGCTATGCTGCTACAGACTCCAGCTTTAACTACACGATGTGGCTTTAATTTCCCCCCTCCTCATAAAAATGTTAAAAGAACATCACAAAATGGGAACTACAATACATGCACTTGCTAAGACTACTACTCTAATAATAGGTGCTTACTACTATATGCCACTCACAAAGAGCTGACTTGTATTAACTGATCTAGTTCTCCAATAATCCCATGAGGTAGGTGACACTTACTCTTACTATTCACATTCCACAGATGGGAAAACTGAGGTACCGTAAGCAATTCAGTGTAATGTAGCTACTATGTAAGTGGCCAAGTCCATTTTTAACACAGGCAGTACAGCTCATAGTCCACACCAATAACTATGATGCTTTTTAATTTCATTTCTTCCTTCATACTTAAGGGGTGGCTATTGAAAAAGGATTTTCAAAATTTTTAAATTTCTTTTGTCACCAGCATTTTTGAGGAGGCAGACATAGTGTCTTGTGAAGTTAATGGGGACTGAAATGATCTTAACTGAAAAGCTTTGATTTGCAATATGCAGGTAAATAGGAGGAGGCTGGTGGTATAGACCAGATTCTCATCCAGACAGTATCGATCAGAATCTGCACACTATTCTGCCTTTCACTGTACCCTCCTGAACTCACTGGTCAGAAATAAAGACCTAAAACATTTGTCTCTGATTATTTTATGCTGACTAAAATTAAAGATTAGGGTGAAAGGGGGTATGATCCAAGTTTCTTCCCATAAGCCACCATCAGCAAGACTTCTGAAAGACTGTCATAGTAATAAAGTCACAACCTACCTACCTGCACATTTTGAATCACAGATTCATTCATAAAAAGAACTGTGTACAAAAGCCACTACTATGTGCCAACAGGGTTCAAGTTATCAAGTCTCAGTTTCTCATCTTAATTCCTAATTCTTAAATATCACCAGAACTCTTACTAGTTTTACAAGAAAGGTAACGAATATAATCAACTCTACAATTTTAGGACCTGGTACTTTGGAAGGGCAACTGCTAGCCAACAATTTGAACAGGCTGATTTGAATTTATTTTAATCTTTAACAGGAAAATACAGAGAAGGCTTTTTTCCTCTCAAAGAGAAAACTTTTATAAAAGTACTAACTTTTATAGCAATTCATTTCATCCCCAAGCCTCCATAACTCCAAAAGACTGATTCACTAAACATTTAAAACTCTTATGTGTCAGGCACTGCTGTTACTTGGTTTACAAGTATCAACTTACAAATATAAAATATAGGTGGGACTCATTTAAAAATAAAGCTTTTATATTTGAATCCCCCTCTCCCATGAAAATACAAGCTCCACAACGATGGGGATTTTGTCTGATTAATTTATTGCTATTCATCTAGTCCCCGAAACAATGCTGATGCAAGAAATGTGTGATCTGGATTGTAAACAGAACGGTACCCCACTCCAACCTAGGCATTTTCCTAATGAGCCCTTCCTTACTATTTGTATTTACAGCACTTACCTGGAACACTATAAATTTACATCTTACGTGTACACTTAGAAAGTTTAAGTTCCATAAAATGAATTGATTCACTGCTGTATCTTCAACATCAAAGCTAGGACTGAGTAAATATTTGCTCAATCAGTGAAGGTTTAATGTCTGTCATCCACCTCCACCCCCAAATGTAAACATCAGGAGGGGCAGGGACTCTTCATAGGTATGTTCCTTGAAGAGGTACTGACTAAATCATCTACTTTTCTGTTTCTGGTTCTCACTTCAAATATTCTAGGTAAACCACATCCACACAGCAACATAAAAGTGCCAGAAAAGGATAATCTATAGAGTAGACACGGATGCCAAAAGAATCCCTTCCTAAGAGGTCAATATTCTTTACTGTGTAGCAAAAAAAATATTTGGGGGCTTTCATGTATCTATACGTGACCTCAGCACCCCCCACCTCCCAATTCATCCACATGTCTTAATTTCATACTTAAACTCTCACCATCACTATTCTCAGGAACACAGAAGTCCTAATGCCTGCTCAAATTATTCCTCTTACAGAACAAGCTTGCTCCCAACTCCTTCTGAAAATCTTATCCATCTCTAACATCACCTTCCAAATGAAGCATTCTCTTTCATTCAACATGTATTTAACAAGTACCTGCCAGGCAGTGGCAACTATAATGTGATGTCATTTTAAGAAAAGGAGACTAAAATGTGTAGGGAAAATATGGAGGAATAAGCATCAAATATATGCTTATAATATCTTAATTATACAAAGTACACATTTAAAGGGTTTAAAAAAATGTATTTAGCATTCTCTACCTAATACGACAAAGAAAGTAAGCTTTAAAAAAAAACAAAAGCAGCCAAAATCAGGCTAACTGGAAAACCTGGAATGTTGGTTAAAGTTTCACAGTAAACTAATGCACCTCAATTTCATTAATTAAAGGAAAAAAATAACACATCTTTTAAAAACTGGGAACAACTGAAGTCTATCTGAAGACAGTATAATGCTAGCTATCACAAAACTGTGGGTTTTTTTTTTTTTTAAGGAAGGCTGTGAAGGCTAAAATAAGATGAATTAAAAATGAGATGAAAATATTCTAATACTTGTGCCACAGGGCCCAGGAATTAACTGGCAATCATTTGGAACAAACTGTGAAGGTATACAGTACTAGTCAGGTGCAAAATAAATGTATCACTTACATTACATTTAATGTAAGAGCTTCATAAAATCTGTGACAACCCTTGGCATATATGTGGGAAATGCTATATAATGTAACAAGATTAAACATGTAAAGAATAAATGAATAACTGACCTCAAGCCCTCCCCCTCCATCATTGCAACACTCCAAAAACATACTGACACACACCAAAACTGTACTCACCTTAAGAGGCTGGGGGCCTCTCAATCCTGTTTGTCCTCCCATCTGAGGAGAGCCTTGCTGCAGTGGCTCAGTCATTAAGTTGCCAGCACTTCCCATGCCTGGGTTTGGGTACTGCATATTAGGTCGCCCCCGGCCTGCTCCAATTGAACCGTTCATGACTTGATTAGGCATCATCCCCTGTCCATTGCCTGCAGTCAACATTCCAGGATTCATGCCCGCATTCATCCCTGTGTTCATTCCCATGGCAGGTTGATTTACTGGACTGTTCATCATACCTGGTGCAGATGGTGCGGGACCCTGATTTGGTCCACTAGTGCCCATCCCCATGTTGGGAGAAGTCAAGCCTGCCTGTGCCATTGGGCTTTTGACCATGCTATTTATCAAACCTAATCCAGGACTGTTCTGTTGGGGCTGGCTGGCCATGCCTTGGCCTGGGCCACCAACCCCCATATTGAGGTTAGGGGAACTACCAGACCGTAGCAATTCTGACAGCTGTTTATGTTTAGAGGCTGCATCTTGTACTATGCCAAGACTTGTCTGAAGCTGACTAATATCACCACCATTGGTTAGTCCCAATTCTGTAGAGTTGATTAATTCATCTGGTAAGTCGTGCTCCAAGTCAAATAGAGAGCCAAAATCTAAAAAACAAAGAGGAAAGACAATAGTTAAAAGTATGACAGAGTCAAAAATTACAAATTTCTCTGTACTTTGTTCTTGATAATAAGTATTTCTAAATCTCACTCCATGGAATACTATCTATTTGTATTGCAGTTTTTCATGTTATACTGAAAAGTTTTATATATGTATGTATAGTATTTGGTCATGCCAACAAGTTTAAACACTTACAAACTGTACCTAAAATAAGACTGAAGGAAAAAAAGGATTACATCTTAGTACAATACCCATTACACAAGTTGCCAAGTTTGTACTGACAGTCATGAAAAAATAAACAATTAAACTGTATGCTATTCCAAAATTCCTTTGAAGAGGTTAAAATAACTTATCCATACACTAAATTCAGAATGAAACAAAGGATTTAAAAGATAACAAAGAGAAAGACAACTGATAAAAAGATCTGACACTTGTAGACCATTCAGTGTAAGCTCCAGGAAGATGGGCTGCCTACCACTCTTTACCAAATTCCTATCCCAGTGCCTGCCACAAAGTTTAGTAAATTTGCTTTCACCGGGCCTCAGACTACAGATTAGTTTTCCTTAACCCAAATCTGGCTGAATAGGCTAGAAACCCAAGCCTCTGGTTCCTTCAACAACATATAAACCACCCCTACTCCACCTCTGCCACACCCCCACCAAAAAGAGGAGGCAAATTATAGAGCGACCCCGGGTTTCTCATCCTTGGCACTATTAAACATTCTGGGCTGGATAATTCTTTGTTGTGAGGGAAGGGGAGACTGTCCTGTGCACTGTAAGATACTCAGCAAACCCCTGGTCTCTCCTCTCAATGCCAATAGTATCCCTAGCCCATTTGTGACAGTCAAAAATATCTCTGGGGGGAGGGTACAGCTCAGTGGTAGAGTGCGTGCTTAGCATGCAGGAGGTCCTGGGTTCAATCCCCAGTACCTCCTTTGAAATAAACAAACAAACAAACCTAATTACTGCTTGCCCCCCCCAATAAACCAACAAAAATATCTCTAGATATCACCAAATGTTCCCTGGAAGTGCAAAACTGTCCCTGGTTGATTTGTTGACAGTATTAACTCATACAGATTAAGGTGTTTGAGTTTCCTTTTAATTCTCCAAGTAGTTTTCACATTAAAAGGGCATTGTTGGGTATTTAAAAATTAAATATACTTGAATCTACAACTAATAATCCTGTTAAAAATCATCCACCCACTGAAGACAAGATATCACTTTAATAATGATTGTCTTGGCCCAGTTACCCTTGGTTTTTAAGTACAACTCTTCCTCTATGTGCCCTTCCTGTTCCTGTAGCATTCTATCATGGCACTGAAATTATACGTGTCTGTCTCTCTCCCCTACTCTCATGCCATCTGTTCCCCACCACCACCCCTCCACCTCACCCCCGCACCCAGGCTGTAGCTCTTTGGGAAGGACAAGTCTTACCACTTACACACCAACTCCTTGCCTAATGCCCAACAGAAAAAGCAACTGGTCATATTTTAATTGAACTGAATTGCATTCCAGGATCTTGGGACATGATTTAGAGTTCAGACTGACAGAATTATTCTCTTTTCTTTTGAAAAATCATACATGCCCCTCCATCATAAAAATAAAATGCATCTTATGAATAGTTTTGCAATATAAACAAAGTTTCAAATAAAATTTACCTGACATCACTACTCAAAAGACCACTGCTTAATATACTGATGCATTTCATCATTTCTTTCTATTTACATAATTCACAAAACTGTGATCATACATACTTTTAAGTGATTTTGCATTCTACTTTCCCCCTGGAGTATAGAAGGAAACGTTTATCACTGGCATATTTTTAGGGTTAAACATTTAGAAAAAAATTTAAATGTCTACCTATATAGCAATTTTAAAAATATGCATGTATCTAAGTGATAAAAGGGAAAATAAAAAAGAAACTGAGTGGTAATCAAAATACTACATTTCAAAACTTAAAAGGCTTATGTTAGAAAATAAAGCTTGAAATTAATGAGTTAAGTATCTACGTTATGTTAGAAAAACAGTGGAAAAAGATGATCAAAGATAAAAGCAATTATCAACAGAAGAAATACAACTGAGAGGTTAGCAACAAAATCAGAAGTTGGTTCTTTAAAGAGAATAATAAGATAAACTTCTGGGAAGTTAAGAAAAAAACTAAATAAAAAGAAAGTAACACTATTAATCAATTTTACACAAAAAATTTGAAGAGACAAAAATGAGTAAGTTCCTGAGAAAATACTCAACAAACCTTAATCAAAAATGAAATTATATCAGATAAATGTCCCAGCTTCTCCATGGCATAAAAGGAAAAAAAAAAAAGAATGGGAAAAGTTGTTACCAAACAAGAGATTCAACAACCAGATGTACCTTGTTTGGGTCTTGATTCAAATTAATTGTGAAAATACATTTTAGACAAGAATCAGAATAATATAAATAAAGGCTGAATAGTGGGTAATATTAAAAAATTATTAATTTTGTTGGGTATGACAATAGCATAGTTACTATGTTAAAATAAATCAGTAAATCATTTTAACTAAGATACATATTTAACTATTTCTAGTGAAATGACATGTCTGGGATTTGCTTTTTAAAACTCAGTAGAAACTCTAGGGGGCAAAATTATCAGTAACCTGAAATAATAGGCACATGGACGAGTTCTTTCTACTATTCTGTTAAACTGAAATATCCCATCTTAAAAAATTTAAGAGAGACATAGAAACCCTGAACAATCCTATTGCTATTGAAAAAAAATGAACCATTGGTTAACCTTTCCATAAAGAAAACACCAGATCTAAATACTTTTATAGCCATGTCCCACTGAACTTTCAAGGAAAAGACAATTCAACCTTTCACAAACATTTTTAGAAAATAAAGTACTCTAAAAACCACACATGGCCAATACTAGAAAAAAAAAATCATGAACACAGAAACAAGAATCCTTAAAGGGGAGAAAAAAAAAATCAAATTTATCAGCATCTTAAAAATGTAATTTCATGATCAAGTTGGGATAATCTCAGGAATCCAGAAAGGAGAGGTACGCATTAGAACCTTAGACCACCTACACATGTTATTTACCACATTAACAAAGGAGAAAGAAAAAGTAAGATTCATCTTAATGGCTGTAAAAAAAAGCACTGGATAAAAGTCAATACCCAATTCCTCATTAAAAAAAAACAAAACTGTAACAATCAAAAACCTGATGGGAACTTCCTTAAATCGACAGAAAGGTCTCTTTCAAAACCTAAAAATTGACAGCAAATATGCATAATGGACCAATATTAAAAGTAGCCTCTTTACATGTATAACTGAAAAATTGTGCTCTACACTGAAATTTGACACAACATTGTAAAATGATTATAAATCAATAAAAAATGTTAAAAAAAAAAAAGTAGCCTCTTTAGCATCAGAACAAGACAGATACCCAGCTTCTATTCAATGTTGTAAAGGAGTTTCTAACCAAAGCAATAATACAAGAAAAATTAATGAGTAAAAAGATTGTAAAGGAAGAAACACAACTTATTGTATGCAGATGAAATAACTGTCAACATAGAAAATCCAATGCAAAGAATTAGAAATAGTGAGGTTAGCAAGGTGATGGAACATACCACAAATATAAACAAATTAAACTGCATTTCTGTATATCAGTAACAAATGATTAGAAGTAAATATAATAGGGGAAAACAGAAAAAAATCTGACAGTATTATTAGATAATATGTGTAAATTGCAAAACTGAAGACCACCTAAATAAATAGGATATTATCACAAACATCTGGGTACAAGTCCTCAATATTATATAAAGACATCAGTTCTTCCCCAATATTGACCTATAGCTTCAATGCAATGCCAATCAAAATCCTAAGTTTTTCAGAGAACCAGACAAGATAATTCTAAAATACACACAGAAGAACTGTTTCCATCTCTGTATAATAGGAAAGTACCCACTTCATAGGTTGTGAGGATTCAGTGAGTTAATACAAGCATTTAGAACAGTGCCTAGCAAAACAAACAAACAAACAAAAGGTAGAACAGTGCCTAGCACATATTAAGCACTATGAAATGTTATCTACTATTATTATTCAGTGGAATCACTACTTATGAGACAAGACTGGCTTATAATAATGAGAGCAAACTTTTATCAAGCACTTTCAGTTTGTCAGGCACCGTCTGCGGCTCCTCAATAATTGTATTATTCTTGTTGATCCTCTAACAATCTCAGAAGTAGATAATAGCCACATACAGAGAGTTCACTGAGGAGAAATCAACTTCAGTAATAAGGAAGACTTGCTCTAGGCCCTAGTCTTAAGGATTTTAACCTGTACTACAGCCAAATCTGTTGTACTTGGTTGCTGTTTTATATTTATGCAAAACATTTAACATCACATTACAAAGTTAGGCTCCACTGTGATGCAGACAGGAGGGCTTACATTGCTAGACCTTGAAAATGAAGGTTATAGGGCTGTTTTTTTAATGGCAATCCTGTATTTTCAACAGATCTAATTGTAGTGACCATTCCATTAAGAAAGATCCATCAGGCTTCAATTCAAAGATTGACTGAAATACCCCATTTCCTAAGATGACTCACTTTGTTACACCTCAACTATGCACTTCATATTTTCTATCTTTTGTTACAGCTAAATACTTGTGTGCATATTACTTCTTTACCAAATTGTAAGTATCTGAAGGATAAGGGTCTCATTTAACAGATACGTACATTTCCTTAGTACCTAGCACATGCTCAAGGAATGAATCGGATAATAAATGTTTCCAACAATTCTGCAATCACATACTATAATTATTTGTATCTAATTGGGTATTTACAACATTATAATAAAGTTTTCTTAACCTTTCCTTAAGACTTGTTATTTTCAATGATTACATTTTAAATTTGGAAGACTATGTTAAAAAGTCATTTGTACTCTGACCCATGATTAAACAGACATTATTTCATCTGATATCATTGACTGTCATTATTACTTCTAGGCTAGTTTGATTTTTGCCTCAAAGTTCTGGACATTTATGATTCCTAAATGTCATCAGCTATCACTGGTGTCTAACTTGACACTGCTCAAGGAGTTCAAATAGCTGGATTCAAACCCAATTCTACAAGATGACCTCATTTATCAAACTTTCCAACTGTGAGCTCATGTCACCTCTTTTCTCAAAAGGCAGTAAAACTTATTCTATCTGCCACTTTCATGGAGCTGTTTTAAGAACCAATGAGGTGATCCTTAATGTATTTTTAAAGACAGATTCTAAAGCATATAAATGTGTGATCTATGTAAATGTGTAAATTTATTAACCTTCTTCTTTAAAGTTATATACCAGGTGGAACACACTAAAGGATCCTTTGGGATCATCTAGTACTGTTTAACTGGAAACAGACAAAATAAAAAGCAGAACCACGTTCAGTGAGGAGGAATTGGGAAAATAAAGATCCATTTTCCTCAGGCTTCTTAGAACACTGCCCCTGATACACCACTGGCTTCCACAGATTATACTATTTTGTTATTGAATATGGACTCTACTGAAGTCCCTGGATCCCCAATTCAATGCTCCTTCGATGCAAGCAAGCAGACAGACTTCATTTTTAGCAGCTGTTTTAGATTACTGAACATCATGAAAACTATAACTTTTTTGAACATTTTTAAACTGAGAAAACAGGTTTTTTTAAACAAAATTTAATTAGTATTTCTAGACTGAGAAAAGTTCCTCAAACTGTTAAGTAATTAATTCTATACCAGTATGGTTAAGAGTCGTAAAGCTCAAAAACCTAATAAGTGGATTTTATTTTAGCCACCAAACTTCCAGTCTTTCTCCATTAGATCCTTTCACAAGGGGCTTCCCAGGAAAAACAAAACAAAACAAACAAAAAAACCCCAAACTGGCAGCAAGCTCATAAGCAACATACTATAAAAAGGCCACTAAAAATAAGAGACTACATCTTTGGCCAGTTTGTCATAAATAGCAAATAAAACCCAGTGGTCTAAAACTAGTAGAAAAACAAGTCCCAAACTAAAAGCAATATGTATGAAGGTGCAATGGAAAAATAAATTAAAATTTAAATGCCGTAATTTAAACAAATCCTATGTAACAGTGGATTTTATTATTGACTAGCCTCAATTCATGCCTCTTACTAAGATCCTCAGGTTCTTCCTTTTCCTTCAAAAAATGGGAAAAAATAAAAGTTCAAATAAATCACTATCTCAGGAGAAAAAAAAAAATCACCATCTCAGGCCCTCATCTCAATTTGCCCTTCACAGGGATTAGTTCAGATTAGCTGAATAAAATTTACATGTTCAACAAATATAGTAAGAAGCAACTTAGAGGGTCCTGTAACATAATAGCTTGGGATTTTTACTGTAGAGAGAAAACTAATTTACTGAAGAATTTCAAGCAGAAATATGAAAAACACAAAATTGCATTTATTAGAGCCTACACAGGCAAACAATATGAAGAATAAATTGGACAGAGAAGTCTAGAGTCAGGGAGACTGGTTAGGACGCTGCTGCTAAAGGGGCAGTGGCATCAAAGAGGCCAATCAAAAGAACTCTCTGACTATAAGTAGGAGGTTAAGGAGAGAAAAAGAGGAGAATAACTCCTAAGTTTCTGGCCTGGATAACCTAACAGTACAATTATCCAGAAGGGCAACCAGAGGAATTCATGGCAATGTGAGAGAGAAATGTGGAGCTTAAGTAACCATCAGCCATTAAGGGAACCACTGGAAATGCCAGTAATCTTAACCAGGAAAACATGCTAGCTAAAACCCAACATTCCCCCGGCCCATCCACCAGGAATAGTGTCTTGGAAACCAGGTTCCAAGAAGGAAATGTTGGTGGTGTTCCATGCGCCAGAGAGAATTCACTCAATATAGATAATAGGAGATATTTAGTAATTTAGAGCAGTGGGGTTGTAAAGAGCCAGACTGCAGTGGACTGAGAAGTAGGAGGCAAAAAAGCAAATGACAGCAAGTAGTTTTTCTAGATATTACAGCCAGCTCTTACATATTTAATTTGCTGACACCTCCTTTGATTGGAAATTTACAAATCTGAAATTTATTCCATTACTTTTAAGCTATCCTATGGCAAATATTACAGAACAGTAGTATAAACAACATGAAATGAATGAACTCACACTTATCTCCAGTAAGGCATTTCCTGCTTACTCTCTAAAATACCAACCAATCAACATCATCAGCAGGCTACTTCTGCCAGTTTATTGACAAGTTCCCATATACAGTTAATGGTGCTCAAATACAAAATGACTTTGAGTAAAATGTTTCTTCATCTGAGTGTACATTCAGTCCAAACACAGTGACACAAAATGTGACTAGCAGGACAGATTTAAATATGATTTGAAATTGAGCATAATACATTAAGTTTATACAATGTACCATGTATTAGAAATGTGTCAATTTAAACGAAAATGAATTTGGACTGAACATGTGGGAAACTAGTGTTGAGTCAAAACATCCTTTCATTATTACATACTGATTCTGTAGGTCACCCTTGGTGTCTTCTGTATTGCTATGGTCCTCACAGCAGATTTAGCCATAAAATCTCTTGTAAAATACTCAGCTCAATTAGCCTTTCCAAAAATCAAAAGATCAAGACAATTTCATGACACATGAAAAATTAGACAAATATTCCCCACTATGATATAAATGAAGTATAACCTTCAAAATTAGGATTACTAACAATACAATCCCAAACACTGTAAGTATAAATAAAATTTAGTTATAAACTAGAATGCAAAACTGAAATAATTTTGGCTCAAAATCTAATTCTACTGCATAACAGTACCTCTTCCAGTTTTTTTCCCACTTAGCAGGTTCAAACATTTTTTGTTGAATATATAGGCTTACTTTTGTACTTCAAGTAAACTGAAGTCAAATAAAAACTCAGTTCTGCTCTTAAACTGTGTATTTTAAGCAAAATACCCATATTAATTATTCTAAAATTAGTAATTCTTAAGTATCCACTTAGAAGACAGAATCTATCCATCAATTCTCCTCCTTTCAGTTAGTTTTCTCTGCAGCATTAAAATGCTTTTTAAAAAATGGACATTCCAAGTACACATCAATAGATGAATGGATAAAGAAGACACAGCATATACACGCAATGGAACACAACCCACAACACAGAACAGAAGGATATTGTGCCATTTGCAGCCCTTGAGTTGCTTCCATATCTTGGCAATCATAAATAATGTTGCTATTAATAAAAAAAAAGTTCATACTGTATAGCACAGGGAACTATATTCAGTATCTTGTGGTAACTTATGGTGGACAAAGAATGTGGAAACAAATATATGTATACTCATGTATGACCAAAGCACTGTGCCGTACACCAGAAATTGACACAACATTGTAAACTGACTATACTTAAAAAAAAAAAAAAGAAAAAGAAAAAAGAAAAAAGAAAAAAGAAAAAAAGAACATTCCAGATCTCAAAACCTTTCTTTCATCTAATCCCATGGTAAGACCAGAGGATGGGCAGGAGCTGGACAATTTTAGAGTGAAGAAAAGAATAGGATGTGAACAACTAAAGCTGAGCCACAGCAACTCAAGGAATTCAAAGTAGGGGGAGCCAGGTGCAGGATGAGGTGGGCAAAGAACGGGGATTTAAAAAAGTAAGGATTAGAAGTGAAAGTCAAATCTATAAAACTTTTAATAATAATTCTGGTAACAGTTTGGCTAGACATGAGACTAGCAATCTCACAAAGATCTCTTCTCCTTGTTGGTTTGGGGCACTACTACTCTTAAATTAACTTGGCTGTTTGGGGTGCTTAAAAAGCAAGACATTTTAAAACACCATGGCCTTTAAAAAGAGGTGATTTTTTACAAACTTCATGAATTTAACCAGGTTAAAATAACAATCCCAGCCTTCATCCAATAGTTCATTTAAAAAATAGTATTTTAATATTCTGTAGATGAAGCAGAATTAACCTAATCATAAACAACCACCTATCAAGGAAAGAAAGATGCATGAACACTTAAAACTATAGTACGTAATCTGAAGGAATGCTAAGAAAATGTAATGAGATATCCATGCTGGAAAGACAGGTAAGACTTCTAATACTTTCCAAAACAACTGGTAACAACCTGTCAGTTACATACAAATTTGACTGAAGATGATAATCAATATTAAGTTTTATAGGATCATATAGCTATGTATGTTGGCAGCTGCTGAATTTTGAAATCCAATAGTCAAAAGGGCAAAAGTGCAAGTTAATTTCCAAAATGTGCACTCTTAACTGCCTTGCAATCATGACATCAAAAGGTATACCTATACTTTGGAAGTGAATGACTTGAAGTTTTATTCTTAACTCCATTTGAGTTAGGACTGAAAATTTAAACAGAGATGGAGTGCTATATAACTCATCAAAAATGTGACTTGGGGCCCACTTTTAGAAGTTTAACGTTGACTACCTGCCTATCTTTATCATTATAGTAATACTTCTTGGTTTGATATTAACCAAAAGATGAGGACACTATTATTCATATTTTAATAAATACCCACTTTACAAATCAACTCAATGACATGTTTATATTAAACCTGAACTGTCCACTAACAACTATCACTGATCATTTCTTAACTTTGAGTGAGTGTAGTAACGTCTTGTGAGAAGCTCTGCAGTGAGGGGTGGATTTGTTTGCTTAACTGGGGTTTGCTCCAAGGAAATGCCTATAGGGGATCCTAGATAAAGCTATCATACCACCTATTTAAAAAGAAAAAAAAGCCTTCTAAAAATTGAATATCTGTAAAGACAAAGGTGAGTGTGACTGGTTTTGGGGTTTTCTTTTTGAGTTACCTGCTATGGTTTCTACATGTACGACAACTGGTAAACAAAACTTGGATCTTAAAAAAATAAACAATTCACTTTGATAGTTAAAATTTACCAAAAACTTGAAAAACGAACAATAAGTGCATTTGAAGAGATAAAGCCTTGGTCTTCCTGCCATTAGTTTCCCTCCCTGCTACTGATCCTATACAGTGTCTCTAGAATTACTCTTTCCTCGACCATGTCACTCTTCTCGTAAGATTTTTACCCTGATGGTGAGATAAATGCCCAATTCCTTAGCATATTCGTCTTTTCATAATAGAATCCGAACATCCTTTTCCATCTGTCTCCCATGAAAACAATCTACCACACAATCTGTCTGTGTTCCAGTCACATAAAAACCACTTGTATTTGTTCCACCTGAGATACCTTTCCAACTTGCCCTACTTCTAAGAAAAGGTACGTTATTTTCACTCTCCTATCCCCAGTCAAACATATATTTTCTCTATGAAGTTCCCCCCAACTACTCCAAACCCGTCCTGTCAGAAAAATCACTATCCTCTGCCTTTATCTAGTACCTTTAAAAGACTTACAGGAAAACTTTGTTGATGTGTGTACCAACTCCATCAGATCCTAAAGGCTTTGAGAGCAGAAACTGCACCTTGGTTCATCTTTACATTCCAAATACCTAAAGCTTGCTGGGTAGTCAGTATTTGTTGGCTGAAAAGAAAGGCACTCCAAATGAAAACAGTGACTACTCAAGTCAGGAGAATCACACAACCTGAAAATGTCCAAAATGTAACTCATCACAACCCTCCTCCTATCCCTATCATACACAAACACTTCTCTTCCCATGTTTGTGATCTTAGTAAACGGCATCCTCAGCAATTCAGTTGCCCGAACTTGAAACTTGGGAGCTATCTTGATTCTTGTATCATAACATCCTCACATCTAATCAATCAGCAAGTTCTTTGGGCCACCCATGCTCTCGTTAAATCTTTTCAGTTCTTTCCATCTACTAATCCAGGGCACCCTCATCACAGCTGGAATCCTGAAACAGCCATCTCACTGGCCTTCTGCCTATTTCTCCCGTTTCTTTCCAAACCATTCCTCATTTTAGTCAGTTATCTAAGGTACAACTTTGTCCATCCATTTAAAAGAGCTAAAATGAAAGTCTAAACTCCAATACGCATTCTAAGTCCTGCATGATTGGCCCCTTGCTCAGCTCTACAGTACTATTTCTTGCTATTCCCCCAAGCCAGGTGAAATTTACAGGTTCCCCGATGGACCACACTCTTATTTTCAGCCTACGCCAACTCTTAAAAACACTTCATCTATCCTCCAAATCCCAAAATCAGAGAGCAATTCCTCAAAGACAGCACCAGAGTTAACAGTAGATATAGGTTAGGGGCCCCTGTTTCTCCCATTGTACACTATGCAACACTGGTCACGTCAGAGTTGAATGTCATTCTCCTCCCCTCGTCTATGAACTCCAGGAAGGAAGGGTCTATGTCTGTCTGGATTATCAGAGTATTCTGCTTTGAGCGTAAAAGCCTCACATACAAAAAATATGGGTCTAATACAGGCCAACTGGCAGCTTGTCAACTCTTTTAAACCTGTATTTTTCAGATTCTGAGTCATAAGCAATAGTGGGTCACGAAATCAATATAGTGGGTCACAATCAAAACTTAAAGAAATGCAAAAAAAATAGAAAATATCAGAGGATAATACAAGTAATAAAGGTAAGTACTGTTTGTTCACTTGCTGAGACAGGGTCTCTGGTTCTCCGTGTACAATGTAGTTCTTACTTAGGTGCGGTCAAAAATTTTAGGGGGGAGGGTATAGCGCAAGTTGTAGACTGAATGCTTAGCATACATAAGGTCCTGGTATCTACTCTAAAAATAAATAAGTAAACTTTATTACCCCCCAAAATAAAAAAAAAACTTTTAAAAAAATTTTGAAAAGGGGATACACTGCCCTTCTACTTTACTTCCTCCTCCATTAGGAAAGTCTTCTTTTATGATCCAGATAAACAAATAAAAAATAATGTTCAACCACATGATTCTTTATAGCAAATTCTCATCTTGAGTATTTCCAATGAGAACAATCTGCTTTCTGATTTCTCATTATGCCTTACATATCTGAGGTGAGGAAGCTTAGATAGAGAGGTTAAGCAATTGGCTCAAGGTTTGCAGTTAAAAAAAGCAGGTCTGGAATCTGAACTCCACTAGTCTGACTCCAAAATTCATTCTCTCAACCATTCATTTTTTTCCCGTAGTTTAAATTTTACATTCTCTCTCAGCTAAATTACTCCTAACTGCCTTTTGGAGCATTTATAAAAAAAAAAAAATCTACATCTAAAGACAAATGATACTCAAATTGTTCAGAAGAGGCTTAAAATCTCAATATTTATTCTCTTAAATTTTTGAGAACTGAGCAAAAATTTTCCCATTAAAATTTCAGGAGAAAATCACTACCCGTCTCATGAAGAAAATCATCTGCAAAATTCAATGTTTTAAATATTTCACACTTGGCATAATTTAAGTTTCAACTTGCCCATTAATTTTTCTAATGCTTGTCATACTTAAAAAAAATCAAATTCAGAAACTCTCAAAGGAGGAAACCCTAAAATCTCAAAAAATCACACAAAACAAGTATGTCTTATTTTCCCATTAATTGTTGGGTGTATATATTGGCAGAATAACTCCTGAATTGTTTTTGTAAATATACCAGGAGGAAGTATTTTACACTCCCACTTGTATCTGCAACATTCTTCCTACTCCTTTTTTCCTTTCCTTTTTACTACTTAATTCCCTTACAAGCACCACTATGCACTAATTTTCAACTTCTTGTTTCAATTCCCTGCCTTTTTATAGAACAGACTAAGGAGATAGCAGAAAAGCTAAACAGAAAATAACACCAAAAGGCAACCAAGGCAGAAACTCTTTCCCCCCTCCCCATCAACCATTCACTGGACATGCCAATACATTTCTTACCTCTGCAACAGAATATGAACTCTAGCTGGAAAAGGGCACTCATTGTAACACATACAAGATTTACAATTTAACAAAAGTCACTCTACCTCACTATCAACCACAGATAGCTTTCTTGAAGTCCTATAAACGAACTTACAAAGCCTTGAGAACATGTAACTTCCAAAGTTCAAGGCACTTAGTAAGATGTTTTGCAATTTAATTTAACACTGAGGTCAGCAATACCTCACTGGACTAAAGAGCCATAACTCAAAAACTACAGAAGCAAAACTCTCATGTAAATACTCATGCCTAAAACATAAAATTAAAATATAATCTCACAGGTGCAAGAGCTGAAAAAGAATGGCCTCCACCAAAAATACTCTGGTTAGATGATAAACCACTAATACACAATGGTGTTTTCAGAAAGTAAAACTGACTTTTTAAAAATCCTTGCCACTTCTCTATTGTGTACACTAACCTAATGGTCAAAATGCAGCTTCATTTGCCCCATGTCTTCAAAATGAAGGCAGGCAAAAAATTCAAACCAATTTTGACACCTGAGTACACAGTAGGGCCACAAAACTGTATCAACACCAGAAGGATCTTCTCCCCTACTTAATATTGCCAGAGCCCAGTGCAGTCACCCATCTTTCCAGAGTCTGTTCTTTCCGTACATACAGCATTAAGTGTTTACAAAGCAGTGATAGAACATGTTCAGTGAGCAAATAAGGCAACATAGCATCCTCATCATTCTCATCACTCAGGTTATTACTAGAAATAGGTTCAAGAAACATTTCCAGGACTTACCTGTTAACTATTCTAGTCAATAATTTTACCAAAACATTTCTACAAGCGGCTTTTATGACTTCTTTGGGGGGGAGGGGGCACAGTGGAGAGGGTAGAACAGAAAGTCATCTGATTTTTCAAACAGTTTTGACCTAAACATACCAGTTAATAAAATTTTCAATGGATGAAGTGCAATTATTGAAACATGAACATAAAAATGCAAAACCTCTAACTCTCTTCCCATTCTGACATGTAAAATTTGAACTTAATTCAAGTTAATCAATCTGGAAATTTTTTAGAAGAATCTTTGAGAATTAAGTAAGTCATTTTTATTCTGCATCAGTGGATAACCTCAGAAATTCAGAATTTGGGATTTAAACACTAATTTGTAGTGCTTTAGCATGTCAACCTAAAAGGATTCCAGTTTTCTTTCCTATAAAACTGGCACACGCAAACACTCTTGGCAGGTACATTCACACTACTAAAACTGCAAGCCTCCATCATTTAAAAAAAAGTTTCTGCGGTCTAGAATTTTGGGATGATTTTGACCGGCTCTAGGTAAAATTCATAATCAAGTACCAAGAAACAATTTACACTCACGTTTATAAAATATCTAGGTGGCAAATCAAAAGTAAAAATGTAGAAGTTAACAAGTTTGAAATGTAAAGTTTTAAAAAGTGAAGTGTCTCCATTAAAAGTTGCCTGTAAACTTAGAGTACACAGTGCTGGATGCAAAAAACAAACAAAAAATCAAAATGTAATGGTGCCCAACTTGAAGTTCACATGGGGACGGTATATGCTTAATACCCATTCCCTCTTCCCATCAAAAAATCTAGACAGGTTAGGATTAAAAATTGGACACCAAGAATTCCTGGAGTAGAATCTTAAGGGGGGGGGGAGGCACAGGAGGGGAATCAACCTTCACTACAAAATTTAGAACAAAGTAACTAACACTAAAACAAACTCTTAGTAGTGAGATTGAGTTAATCTCAATGTTGAAGGTTTCTTATTATAAAAACCCATTTGATACATTTAGGACTCATAACTATTTAAAGATATTTCAAGTAGCAAAACAGTTTCTGTGTATTACCCAGGTAAGACACTATCAAAATAAGTTAGCTAAAGTTACCAAGTACACAGATCAAATATGGAGAATGCAGCAGTGCACCTGAACAGAGGTGTCTGAACAGAGCACAGCCTCCCTTTCAGGCCTACCACTACTCTAAGACTAAGCTGCTCAAATCAGGAATCATAATAATGCACGTAAAAAGTCTTCTCTACACTATCCCAAGTCACTGGCTAACTCAAATGTAAAATCCATTACCACATTACACAAAAACTAAAGAGCAGAAACTACCATAGGATACAAAAACTAAAGAAACACCATAACAATCTACAGGTGAAAATGTGGCTAAAGGGGATCTAAAAACCCTTCCAAGCAACATTTCAGTAAGTACAAAGGAATATTCAATATGTGTATGAATTCTGAGGAAAAAAGACAGTTTAAAAAAAAATCCCTGAAGACTACAGAAACTTCAAGGAATGAGGACAGTTCAAAGTTCATGCATCACCAACGTTACAAGCTTGAAGCAGAGGAACTCTGCAAAAATCCTCAATCTTTGCAGGTTATCTCAAACTCATAATACATCTTTCTTATAAAAGCAAAGAATCCAAAGCATTTGCCATATCCTTACATTTTCACCCTTTGAAATGAAGCCTACTTAGAACCATGCTTTAGAAGTTCTCTACAAACTCAAAGGGTACATTTAACTCCATTATGCACTCTCACTGGCAGATGGAGGGATGACGTTGAGCCTGTTCTCAGAGAGTTAAAGAGATGCTCTGTAGTAAGGGGGAACATCTTGTGGACTGTCAGATGGCCAGCCATTCTCCGTCTTCATTATGCTGGCACCTCAAACAACTAGGGCAGCAAAAGAGAAGGTCGGTGGCCATCAGGACAGTACCAAACTAACTGTAACAAGGAGATGATGGAAGTCTCCCTGAATTTCTCTTGACAAAAGGGATAGTCCACAACGGAGTAAAACAAACAAACAAAAAAAAACTGTAGAGCTTTTTAAAACTGAAATCTGGATCTCCAGATGTTTAAAGTGCAAAAAAACAGAACACACAAATATAAAACCTAATGCACATTTTAAACTTTCGTATCATCAGCTCATGTTTGCTGTTCACCACTGGGACTCTTCCGACTCTGATCTTAATTTCGAAGTACATAACTCCATAAAATCGGTTCTTACCGCCTCCCCCGAACCCTTCTCAAAGAGAAAGTAACTACAAACTGCAAAGAAAATGCCTCTGCTCTCCCACAACCTAAAACCCCAGAGTTTCAGACATTTTGGTCTCGCACGAAAGAAATGAGAGATGTAAAATGAACTGCGCTCCATATTGATTCTTAAAACAAATAAGGGGAGGGGGGAAGCAAAAAAGCTAGAAACAGTAGGCAAAATAATCCGTACCAAAATTCAGGGTTGGCATTAAACTTCACGTCAACCCAGAAATCCTGGATCACACAAGTAAAAACCCAAGATTTTTTTTACACCCTCATCCTCAAAAGAATAGCTTGTGTGAAAACAAATTCTTAGAGTAGAAAGTAAAGGAAACAGAGTAAACTACGATCAAAAAGGATCCGCAATTCCTCATTTACCAACAATAAAAGAAATTAAAAGTAAAATTGCATAAAAAGCCCTTAAACACAAATGCACTGGCGTTTCCAAAATTAAACTTCACGGGAGCAACAATAAAGGCCATTTCTACAGCACCACTCAAGAGCTCTAATTCCAGAACACACATAGATATGACACAGTGTTGCAATGAATGTATTAGGAAGCAAAGAAAATGGTTGGGCTACTGGACGTCTTTGACCAGCTCATTCAAACACCTTTAAAATTAATCAAGAGGCAGAGAACTAAGCGAGAGAAAGGAAGAAAATATGGACGAATAAAGGTGCAGCGAGGAGAAAACATTAAGAAGGAGGTGGAAGGCCGGGGCTCCCAAGACTAACCTGTGCCATCGCTGGCGGACGCCGAGAGGGCCGGAGATGAGAGTTTAGGCCGCTTGGCTGAAGGCGGCCCCGGTTCCACGACATTCTCGGCCATTTTTAATTCTTTCGGAGATACAGGCGAGGAAAACGAAAATTCTCGGGAAATCTCTTCTTCAGCCCGGGGTCCCCGCCCGGATCCCTGGGGTGGGCTTGGGGGGCTCCGCGGGCCCCCGAGGAGGGGTGGGGGAAGTTCCTTTTTCTCTTAGCCGAATCGCGGTGGCTGAAGAGGGATGCGGACTCGATAGAAAAGGTAGGGGCAAGTGCGAGGGGCCGGGCCCGAGCCCAGGCCCGGAGGAGGGCACAGGAATACAAATCCGCCGAGCGCGTCCGCTGCGGCGAATTCCGGAGAACTCGCGACTCTAGAGGCGCAGTCCCCGGCCCGCCACGGCCGGCCCCTGCCCAGCCGAGGTCTCTCGGAGCTCCGCCGCCGCCATCAGCCTCTTCCTCCTCGGCGCTGTCCTCCTCCTTCTCATCGCCACAAGGAGGCGGGGGCGAAAAGGGGGGAGAGGAGGAGGCGACGAGAGACACTCACCTCCTCCTGGTGTCCCCTCCCGGACCTGAGCCCCCACCCTCCGAACCCTCCTCCTGCCGCCGCGCTCCGCGCCGCCGCCGCACCGGCCCCTAATGGCCGCAGAGAGCTCGACCGAGCCGAGATCCAGGCTGGCGCTGCCGCCTCACATCTCGCGGCGGAGGCGCGGCGAGGACGCCGGGAGCGGAGCTCGCCGGCCCAGAGGGCCAAGGGGGCCGGGCCGAGCAGCGCCGCCCGCCCGCGCCGACGCCGAGCCCACCGAGGAGGCCCCGCTCCGGCGGGCGGCGCAGGCGGCCTCCCCTCGCGCCGCGCTCTCCTCCTTCGCCCTCCCCTCCCGCGGAAAATAAATAAATACGGCCGCCGCTACGGCCCCCACCCCCGGCGGCCAGGTGCCGGGAGCGCCCGCCCCTCGGGGATCCGCTCGGGGCCGCCCTCGGCGGCGGGCGAAGGCGCCGCGGGGCGCGGGGTTATGTAATGGTCCCCCCTAGGCGTCGACGCCGGTCTGGCTCCCGGGCCGCGGTGGGGGTGTGTGCGGGCGGGAGAGGGCTGGGGGTCGCCTCAGCCCGTGCGCCCCGGGCCCCCTGCCACTGTCTCGGCCCCTGTCGCTTCTCTCTGGCCCGGCTTCCCCTCCGCACTCTCGCTCCCGCAGTTCGCACTCAGCCCGGCGTCCCGCTTGCCCACTCTCGCCCGCTCCCTCTCGCTCTCTCTCCCCCCCAGCCTAGCACACAAACAAGATGGCGGCTGTTGTTTCTTCCCTCTGCCGAATCTTCCTTACAGGCTAGCGGTAGCAGCGGCGGCCGGAAATGAGCCAAGGGGGGGGTGAAAAAAAGGGGAGGGGTTGGGCCTCCGGAGGGAGGTGGCAGGGGGCGGGGCCTGGGCTCGAGCTGCTCACACAATGGGGGAAGAGGACCCGGGGGCGGGGCCGGTTCCAATCACGGGATCCGCCCAAGGCCCCAACGCGGTTGGAGCTTCCGCAAACTCCCCTGGCGTCACCCGGTGGCTCCCTTTAAAGGGGAGGATTTGAAGAAGGGGGGTCAGGGGCGGACTCGGGATCTATTTTCAGTCGGTGGACACTTACGGGGGAAGGTGCCTGGGTTGGGTCTCTGCGTAGGAGACCGGTGGGAACCGGGGGTGACGGAGCCCCGCAGCTACTCCGGGAAGGCGCCAAGTCACCGCACAGGTGGCCAAAGAGGAGCGCCGTGGGGCTGGCCCTGCGCCCCAGGCCCTTGGGCGGCCAGTCTTCCGAACCTTGGTTGAATTTACCAGGCAGGGGATACCCAGCCGCCCGGTGTTTCGGGCCAGAGACAGCGCGTTCCTCTCTTCATCGCTTTCCCAGAGGGGCGGGCTCACATGCAAAAATCACACCGATTACGAATTGTTTCCTTTTTCTCTTAATTTTACAGTTTAAAAAAAAAAAAAGAACATGTATTAGTTTAATAATCAGAAAACAAAAATCACAGCAGTGGGAAGATGTTTTAGGACCAGATCTAGATTCGTTTCTTGCCCACCACGTGTCCACATGCCCCTGCGAGCTAGCCTTCTCACCAGAGACTTGAATTATTTTTCTAACACATCTCGGACCTGAGGACAGTTTAGGGTATTTCTTTTCACCCACTCTCAACAGACCAGCTTAAAAAAAAACACGTTTAGGCAGTGCCTTAAAGATAAACTGTAATGATGAGGGAAAGAGCAGAAACGTACTGTGCTGAAGGTAATGTCAACATGGATTAAAGTAAAAACGTAACGATGGAGGAAAATGCTTGAAAATAAAATGTGGTGTGTTTGACAACAGTTTTGCAGAAGAGGGCCTGGCCAACATCTTTTCACATCCCTACACACCGCAGGATGCCTCTGTGTTTGCCCTTGGGTAAACTGGTACTTGAGGAGGTGGCAAAGTCCCCCTAAGGAAACCCCCAAACCAGTATCTGTGGAGATAGTTAAAAGCTTTTAAACGTATTTCAAATCTCATGCTCCTCAACTTATGCTTACTTACTGTCGAGTTTACTTTGTCTTTTGTTGCTGTTTATTGCCTTTCAAATGAATGAACAGGAGAATAAATAAGAACCCAGGAGTGAAAGATCCTAATGAAGCAGCTCAGGTTGCCAACAAGGGTGAATTCTGTCGTGTGATGTTCAAGCCTAATTCACCCAAACTGTGGTAGAAAAGCAGGCAAATTAAGGGCAGTACCTATCTGTCTTCAAGCTGGTAAAGGATGGATTCACTATGTAGGGCTAAGGTCAACACTGGCCTTCAGGAGTGATTTACTCATCATGAATAGTTTATACCCACATTCACAGTAAAAGGGACAGAGAAAAGACATGTGGATAACACCTGGGAATTTGGCTTGTAATTTCCTCGTGGGAGGTTTTGCTCATCTGATTTTTTGAAGAGTTTCTACCCTTTGGGAAAAGATTTGCCTACTTTTGCAGAGGATGTAGCTTGAGGTTAAATAGCATTCAAACCTACCTGGCCCACCTAACCAAAACTACTGTGGAACCAGGGACAGGGACTCTAAAGATCTGAGGAACATCTCATGAGAAAATTCTGAAAAGAGTAGTCAGGGGCCATGGACCTACCCACAAGGTAAGGCTCTGCTATGAATGGAGAATCAGATGCATGGCACATCTTCCTGGGATTAGCTCCTCTGGGTCTTGACCCTGAGTCTGATGCTCAGGTCAGCCATGTTGGAAGTGGCTGGAGAAATAAGCATCACACAAAATGCGGTCAAGGTGAAATTTTGGATGTTTTCAAAAATGTAGAATTGAATCTTCAGCTTGGATTTGATCTAGCCTCATCAAATGAAAATTTAATCAATTGTCGAGTGCTCCGTGTAGGTGAAGAGTAACTTCATGAAGAAGGAATTGTCTGCCAGCAGCAGGGAGTGGGGAGGAGGAGGGCATGAGACAGGCAGGTATGAACAGGGGTACTGACATCAGCCTGGACTGGATTTAAATTCTGCCTCTGTCACTTAGCAGCTGTATGACTTGGGCAGGCTCCTCGTTGGTGAAATGGATTTCTTGATTATACCTACTTTACTATTGTGAAGACTAAACATTATAATTTATTGAGTAGTCTTGTCATAGTGCCTGGCATACAATCAGTACTCAATACACCTAGCTGTTCCCAGTCATCCCTTCCACAAGGGAAAAGATCTTACCTAACTCAAAGAGTTGCTAGGAGAATAAAAATGAGACCATTGCATGTAAGGTGTTTGGCAGCACTCAGAGCTTGGTGATTGCTCCTGGGCTACCACAGGGTCATCCAACTCCTTTAAGACATTCTCTCTTCACCTTGAAACCTTCTGATCACTAATCCAGCTTCCCAGGTGCCCTGATTGCCAAATGGAGACCCCCAGATAGTGGACACAAGAGTAGGAAGAGAAAGGTATTACTCCAGGGTGAATCCATCGGTTGTACCTGGTCAAGATGCAATCCATATGATCCACAGGCACTGGGCCCCTTTCCCCAGGATCTATACCTTTTTTGGTGTATTCCCTATTCCTAGGAATAATTCCACTCTCCCTCTATTTGTCCAGCTGAAAATCTGGACACCATCCATGAATCCACAGAGTCCTCCCTCTTCCTTCTTCCTCACACCCAATCATCAAGTCCCACAGATCCTACTTCCCTAATTATTTTCCAATCAAGAATGTTGAACAATGTGCAAGTATCACCTATTCACAAAAATTAAACTAAAAAGGGCTTTTATAGTCTCAACAAAGGTTTTCCAAAGCACTTGTCATCAAGGGAAAAATGGTTCACGAGCTTGGGTTGCTCCTGCAAATCTGAACGTGAATGGGGTTGTGGAAGAGGCTGCACGTCCATCACAAGGAACTATTGACTTATATGCTCTTGTAAAATGTTGACTGTGTTTGCAAGAACAGATTTCTTTTATATCACACATTTAATAAGATCTGTTCTTTCCTAACTACTTCAAAACATTAATCTGAACATTTTTAGTGAAGCACAAGACTATATACTTTATATATAAATTATATACTTTGTATATAAAAATATCTTTTTTTAAATGAAGTATAGTTGATTTACAATGTCATGTTAGTTTCTGGTGTATAGTAAAGTGATTCAGATATCTATCTATCTATATATATATAAGATATATGTATATCTATATATATACTTTTTCAGATTCTTTTCCATTATAGGTTATTATAAGATATTGAATATAGTTCCTTGTGCTATACAGTAGGTCCTTGTTTTCTGTCTATTTTATATATAGTAACGTGTGTCTGTTAATCCCCAGCCCCTAATCTATCCCTCCCCACCTTTCCTCTTTGGTAACCATAATTTGTTTTCTATGTCTGTGAGTCTGTTTTTGGTTTGTAAATAGAATTTGTATCATTTTTTAAAAATTCCGCATATAAGTGATATCATATATTTGTCTTTCTCTGTCTGACTTACTTCACTTAATATGATAATTTGTAGGTCCATCTATGTTGCTGCAAATGGCAGTATTTCATTCTTTTTATGGCTGAATAATATTCCATTGTTACTCAGCCACGTTAATAAAATCTGTTCTTAAAAAAATTTTAATAGCCAATATTGGCAGGAATGTGGAGAATTGGTGCTTTCCAATATTGTTAGTGGGAATAGAGTGTGGTACAAATATTTACTTTCATACCAAATGTTTATAGACTTTGAAAATCCCAGTATCTCTAGGATGTATTCTGCAAGTACACAGAGATGAAAATATCCCTGCAGCATTGTGACAGTTCCTCCCCAACCCAAGAAAGGGGGAAACAAGCCAACAGCCCATCTCTACGTGAATGGTTAAAAAACAACAACAATGGATGTGATTCCATTTGTATAATGTACCTGGAGGAGTCAAATTCATAGAGACAGACAGTAGAATGGTGGTTGCCAGGAGCTGGGAAGAATGAGGAATTAATGTTTAAGAGGTACAGAGTTTCAATTTGATAAGATGAAAAACTTCTGGAGATGAATGGTGATGATGGTTGCACAATGGTGTGAATGTACTTAACTGTGAGCTTAAAAATGATTATCATGGTAAATTTTATGTTATATGTATTTTACCACAATTTATTTAAAAATATAAAAATGGTTAAGAGGGGGCGGGTATAGCTCAGTGGTAGAGTGCATGCCTAGCCTGCATGAGGTCCTGGGTTCAATCCCTAGTACTGCCATTAAAAACAAACAAATAAACAAACAAACAAACAAACCTAATTACCACCCCCCCAAATCCAATAAAATAAAAAAAAAAGTTAAAAATGGTTATAAATTTTATGATATATATATATGTAGTATATATATATATATTTTTTGTTTTACCATGATAAAAAACAAACAATGAAACAGTCTTATGCTGATGAGATATTATGTAGTCATTTAAAAATGAATAGGTATAAAGGAGGGGTAGGTACAGCTCAGTGGTAGACCATGTGCTTAGCATGCACAAGAGCCTAGTTTCAATCCTCAGTACCTCCATTAAAAAATTTAAATGAAAAAAAAACCTTATCACAGAAATATTTTCTTTGAACCAGCCCCTAGAATAATGGAAATAAAAGCAAAAATAAACAAATGAGACCTAATTAAACTTAAAAGCCTTTGTACAGCTAAGGATACCATCGAAAAAACAAAAAGACAACCTACAGAATGGGAGAAAATATTTGCAAATGATGCAACCAACAAGGGACTAATTTCCAAAATATACAAGCAGCTCATACAGCTTAATATTAAAAAAAACCCCAAGAAACCCAATCAATAAATGCGCAGAAGACCTAAATAGACATCTCTCCAAAGAAAACATCCAGATGGCCAACAAGCACATGAAAAGATGCTCAAAAATCACTAATTGTTAGAGAAATACAAATCAGAACTACAATGAGATGTCACCTCACACCTGTCTGAATGGCCATGATTAAGAAGTCCACAAACGATAAATGCTGGAGAGGGTGTGGAGAAAAAGGAACCCTCCTACTCTGTTGGTGGGAATGTAAATTGGTGCAGCCACGATGGATGACAGTATGGAGTTTCCTTAAAAAACTAAAAATAAACTTACCATATGATCCAGCAATCCCACTCCTGGGCATACATCCAGAGAAAAATATAATTCGAAAAGACACATGTGCCCCAGTGTTCACAGGAGCACTGTTTACAATAGCCAAGATATGGAAACAACCCAAATGTCCATTGACAGATGACTGGATAAAGAAGCTGTGGTATATTTATACAATGGAACACTACTCAGCCATAAAAAAGAACAAAATAATGCCATTTGCAACAATGTGGATGGACCTGGAGACTGTCATTCTAAGTGAAAGAGAAAGAAAAATAACATGCGATATTGCTTATAAGTGGAATATAAAAAAAGGACACAAATGAACATATCTACAAAACAGAAACAGACTCACAAACATAGAGAACAAACTTATGGTTACCAGTGGGGAAAGAGGCCGGTGAGGGATAAATTGGGAGTTCAAAATTTGTACCTCTTGGGGGAGTGATGGAAATGTTAGCTATCTTGATTGTAGTGGTGGTTTCATGGGTGTAGACATCTATCAAAATTCATCAAAGTGTACCTCTGAATTATGTGTTGTTTGCTGTATATGAATGTCACAATAAAGATGTTAAAAAATAAAAACAAACAACAACAACAAAAACCTCATTACTTCCCCCCGCAAAAAAAAAAAAAAAAAAAAAAAGAGTAGTCAGCTATGTGGATGTGCTACTGTAGGAAGATATCCATATATTCCTAAGGACAAAAAGAAAATTATAGGACAGTAGGTAAAGAATGGCTTTTATTTTTACAAGTGTAGTTAATAATAATACTGGGTTAGAAACGGAATGAATATGCAGCACACTGTTAACAGTGTTGGGGTAAGAGCAGTGCTATGGGGAGCTTTCATTCTGCATTACAGATGTTTGTGGTGTGTGAAATCAGAACCAAAAAGTGCTTTTTCAAAAACTTTCAATAGTTCCTCTTTGCTGTTAAGGTAAAATTTCATGTTCGAGAAGTGGCTCTTGCCTACCTACCTCATTTCTTTCGACTTCCCTCTTGCAGCCAAGTGGAACTATTTCTATTCTGCTCCTGCCATGCTTTCTGTGTTTCTGGGACATCCACACATACGTCCTTTCTGTCTGAAACCCCCACATCCCCCATCCCTTTTACCCACCTAATTCCCAGTCCCCCTTCAGGTCTCAGCTCACATAGCCCTTCTTCTGAAAAGTCCTCCCTGATCCCCCTGAGTTCAGGTTCCTGGCTCCTCCCACCCCCTCCTATGGCGAGCATCCTACACTTCTGAATCACCCCACATTTCACACTGTGTTATATAGTCCTTGCTTCCCCACAGCAGCAGGAAGGTGACCATGTGGTCCGTCTCTCTCTCTCCCCACCACCTAACCCAGACCTGATCCATAGTAAGAACTCAATTCAAACTTCTTGCACAAATTAGAGGACATCATTGATTTGTGAATCTTGTCTGGGTTGGGGGTGTCTCCCTGTCCATTCTCATCTGTTCTACTGCAGCAACAGGGACCTTATGACCCTGAAAAGGACATGGTCTATTTTACCTGTCCATCAAGGTGCCAGCCAGTATTCCTTTCTCCTGGAATCTTGAATATCTTGACCCGGATTATTTATAATTACAACCAAATGAGAATAAGCATTTGCATTCATTAATTATCTGGGAAACTGGGGCTCTAAAGCCAGTAAAATATCCTTTACGAGACCCCCAAAGTGAGGCAAAGGGAAGGCTTGAACTCAAGTCTTCCAACATCACATACAGACCTCTTACCATTGAACCCTTAGGACAGGAAGCAGCTTCCTCATATCTCTGGCTCCTTGGACAGGAACTACCACAGAATTTACAGCCAATGATTGTGTGTTGAATGAATGAATGAGTGAATAAATGAATAAAGGAAGAAGAAAATTCTGTACAAAAACACACACTCACAAACACACACACTCACAATATCTTTTCTATAAAATAAGAACACAGAGGGCCAAAACACAAAGCAGCCACAGAACTGATCATTGTCCATGTGTCCATGTCCTTAGGTGTGGTGTCCCAGCATCAGGACTGAAGGGGACTGGCACAGCCTAAGGTAACCAAGACCTTGCACTTCTCATATGCTGAGCCAGCCTTTACTGGGCATCTTCTCCGTGCCCTGCACTTTGCTGGATACTGTGGATTCCAAGATGGAAAAGACACGATTCCTGTCCCCTGGGCACACCGTCTAGTTAGAAAGGAACTCATGGAGATAGTTCCTGGACAGAGTGGTGAGGCTCTCTCAGGGCAAACAAAGATGGATAATTGGTGAGCAAGAGCACCTGTCACACTGGTGCACCCGCTGCTCACCAAGGCTGGAGCATATGCTAATGAGAACAGCCAAGCCTCAGAGGACACTGAAAAATGGGCCTGCCCAGGCCACAAAGGACAATATGTGCCATGCTGGCAAGTTTGGGCTGAGACCGAAGTCCCGCTCTTTCGTTTGAGTTTTATTGTCATTTGATCTCTAAATTAGCACATCTGCACAGTAATTCAGTGGAATATTAAACTATGTTAATCATATGGCAAATAAAACTCTGACTGCAAAATAAGAAAAACCATGACCTAAAATTTGGTACTTGATATTCTAAAAGGTCTTCCAAAGGGTGGCAAAAGAGACAGACATGCAAATAAGATGTTTTCAGTGCTTTGTACCCCTAAGCTGATGGTACTATCGCCACAGTGTGTGGGCCTATCAGACTGTGACTCTACCTAAAGGATCTCAAAATAGCTCTGCTCTGCTCGCCGTGGCAGGCAAGCTTCTGCTCTATTCAGCAGTAGCTCATTCTTTACTATTGTTGCTATGTGACAAACTATTGGCTCTCAGTGTTAATCCAAGCCTGCAAGAGAAGGAGGGCGGGCAGAGGGCTGTGGGAGAAGCATCTTTCCTAGAATCTAATGTAACGAACGGATCCTGAGCATTTCTGAGGTACCCCCACGGGACCTGGCCCTGAAGATACAGATTTTCAGATCAAATCAGTGACCATTCATTGACCAGCTCCTGTATGGGAAGCATGGTGCTGGGCTCCGGGGATACAAAGAGAGACAAAATTCACATGGTTTCTGCCCTCAGCTGCTCACTATTTAGTAGGAGAGACAATCTTTTAAACAGGAAACTATAGAGGGAAGGGTATAGCTCAGTGGTAGAACGTGTGCTTAGCACGCACAAGGTCCTGGGTTCAATCCCTAGTACCTTCATTTAAAAAATGATAATAATAACAAATACGTAAATAAGCCTAAGTACCCCTCCCCCACCAAAGAAAAACAATAAAACCCCCACGAAACTACAATCTGATGTACAAGATGCAACGAAAGAGGCTTGGGTGCTATGTGGACACTCATGGTGATGAGCTTGTAGGACACCCAGGGACAGCTGGACAGATAGGTCTGTAGGGAAATCAAACTTGATCCTTGCCCTGGAGGATCTTGTAAAGGAGTGAAAGAAATACAAATGTAAATATAATAGATCAATTACAGTGCTCTGTAGTGAAGGCTAACACTGAGGTTCACACAAAGGGCCTGAAAGTTGTGATGTCCCTCGAGGAGACAGCCTAGGGGCTGAGTCCTGGATGATTCAGAGTGGTTATCTTGGTTAAAAAAAAAAAAAAAGGAGAGAGAGAGAGGCCTAGGTAAAATAATCGAACAACTCCCCTTTGGCTCTGTAGTCCAGGCGCAGGTTGGGGGGTGCCCAGAGCCGGCACAGTGAACATTATAAAGCCCAGAACCCGGACAACGGTCACAGGTAAAGTGGCTCACTGGGGAGGTGAATGTATGGCATCACCTGGCGACGTAAGATGTCTTGGGGTGCGAACGTCACTGGAGGCAGACAAGGCAGGAAACTCAGTGTTCCACGCTCTGCCAACCTGACAAGCATCTCATTCCATAGGATGCTTCAGGTGCATCCCCAGGAGACTCAGGTGGACTACCTGCCTGGTCATCCTATCTGCAGCCTCTTTACAGGTTTATTCTTTTCAATACGTCTTGGACTCATCTTGGCATAAATCAAAGCCAGAGCAACTTCAAGTCAAGCCCAAGTCAATATTCTCACCCATCCTTGAACATCAATTAAATTCTGTGCTTTGACCCAGCTCAGCTTTCCAGGCAAGAGAAACAGACTCTACAAACCCCTGCTGAAGTCACTGTTGCTGTCACTTAAATTGTGTAGAACAACTAATAGGAGACTCATGAAGTCCTTTATTAATTTATCAAAAATGGTTTGAATTGGCATCGTATTTGGCAAACAAAGGGTTAACTTATTTAATCCATAGGACACTTGCAAATAGAGAAGGAAAAAAAAATTGGGCAAAAGAACTTTCCCACACAATAAACAGTTGTGGCTGACCAACCCTAATGGTGACTCCCAATAATTCCCACCTCCTGGTGCCATGCCTCTGTGTAATTTGCTCCCCTTAAGTATGAGCAGAAGCTGTGACTCACTTCTAACCCATAGAATATGGCAAAAATCATAGGATGTCAATCCCAGATCAACTGCATCAAGAGCAGGCATGCTGAGGGAGCCCACGTGGCGGGGAAATGTGGGTGGTCTCCGGAAAATGCAGGAGGCCATCACCCGACAAAAAGCTGGGGCTCTCAGTCATACAGCCTCAAGGGAAGGAATTCTGCTAACCCTCTGAATAAACATGGAAACAGATTCTTCCTCATATGAGCCTCTGAATGAAAATACAGCCCAGTCAACACCTTGTGCAGCCCTGGGAGACCCTGAGCCAAGGATCCAGCTAAGCTATGCCTGGATCCTTGACCCACATAAACTGTGAGATAATAAATGTATGTGTTCTTTTAAGCCACTAAATTCATGTTAACTTGTTATGTAGCAAAAGAAACCTAAAACAATAGATCAGGAAAGGAATACAAACAGTTGCTGTTGTTCCACATCACCCAGGACATTTGGTATCGCCAGACTTCTTAATTTCAGCTACTCTGGTGGGTATGCAGCGCAGTCTTGGTGTGATTTTAATTTGCATTTCCCTTACTGTCCATTTGGATCTCTTCTTTTATGAGGTGTCAGTACAAGTTTTTGTTCAGTTGTCCGTTGGCTTGTTTGTCTTTGTCTGATTGATGTGATTTGTAATTTCCCACTTTGTTATTTGTCCGTTAACTTTGCAAATGGATCTTAAGTTTATAAGACGCTTGCCCTCAATTATAAAAAGAGATGACAAAACTTCGATGGTATTCTTTTTGTTACTATCAGTTCGCCTATAGAGCAAGGCTTTTGAAAATATTGGCATGAATATGAAGAATGTATAGTAGGATATTATAGATGGGCATGTAAATTGGTGAGCTTCTATAAGATCAGTCTGGCAAAATTAACACACTATGAAATGCGTGTATGGTTTGACTCTGCCATTTCATTTCTAGGAATTTATTCTATGGATATACAGACGGTCCTCAACTTACGATGGTTCAACTTCAGGATGGTGAGAAAGTGATAGTCATTCAGTAGAAACCATAGTTCGATTTGAATTTGGATCTTTTCCCAGGGTAGTGATATTTAAGAGAATACTCTCGTGATGCTGGGTGCTGGCAGCGAGCCAAGGCTCCCAGTCAGCCACACAGTCACCTGGGTAAACAGCCAATACATTTACAACCATTCTGGACCCAGACAGCCATCCTGTTTTTCACTTTCAGTACAGTATTCAATACATGACATGAGATATTCAACACTTTATTATAAAAAAGGCTTTGCATTAGATGGTTTTGCCCAACTGTAGACTAATGTAAGTGTTCTGAGCACGTTTAAGGTAGGCTAAGCTAAGCTATGATGTGCAGTAATTTAGGTGTAGTAAACGCATTTTTGACCTACGATATTTTGAACTTACAATGGGTTTGTGGGGACATAACCCCATTTAAGGTGAAGGAAGATCTGTGTGTGAAGGAACATATGTGTGAAGTGACATGTTCAAGGATATTCAAGGTAACATTGCTTGTAATAGCAAAAGATTAAAAACTACTTAAACACCTAGTGGCTGGTGACGTCTTAAATAATTTATGATACATCTTTACAAAGGACTGTATCAATTAAAAACAAAGTTATATAGGCTGAAAAGGAATATATTTCAAGATACATTGTTGGGTAAGAAAATAGCCAGGTGTAGCATACTGTGTATAATAAGCCACCACACCTACAGTGTATATGAATTTGTGCTTGTATTTGCATAGAACATGTTGGAAGGAGCCTCAAGAAGATAGATACAGCAGGTGATTGGGAATCAGGGTGGAGAGAGACTAACTTTTTCACTCTATGTCCCTTTGTACCTTTTGGATTTTCTACCAGGTGCATGTGTGACCTATTAAAAGTAAGTTTTTAAAAAAGTAGGTTAAATAAATTAAAAATGTATTGAACTCCTATTAGGGGCCAGGCCTGTGCTAAATCCTAGAGATATGGTGAACAAAACAGAGATTTTGCCTTATGGGGCTCCAAGTCTAGTGACAAGTGACAGTCACTGAAGCCACCATTGTGGTGACATAGGATGAGTGCTATATTAGGGACACTGAGGCACTTTAGAGGAAAGTGACACTCAGCAGGGACTCTCATGGAGGCTTGCAGGTGGGCAGGCAGCCTGACATTCACGTGAGGAGCAGAAAGAACGGGGAGCCGGCCTGCAGAGATGGCTTACGGAGCCCACAGCCCCAGCAGAGGAAACGGCGTTTGTGGAGGGAGAGCAGAGCTGTGTCCATTTGAGGAAGTGAAAGAAGTTCAGCTCAGCCGGAAGCTGACATGAGTGAGCTAAGCTGGTTTTTAGAAGAAGCCACACTAGCAATAGGGAGAAAGGATTGAAAGGGGACAAGAGTGGAGGCCAGAAGACCTGTTATGAAGCTTCTGCCGTCATCAGGCAATCAGTGGTAGTGCCTGCCCTGCCTGTGGGGGACTCTGTCGTTCAGGCCTCTCAGTGATCTGGGGAGGGAAGTACTGTCCCGATGAGAGTCTACAGATTTGAAGGAGGTTAAGGACCTTGCTTGAAGTCACAAGGTACGATGTAGCAGCATCAGCATTTGAAACCATTTATCTGTCTGCCAAGTTCTTGCTCTTCACCCATCTCTTAAGGGTGACTCCCAGATGTCAGGTTTGGGCAAATGAGTGGTTGATGATACTATTAGTTGAGAGAAGACACAAGAGAGGGAAAAGATTTGAAGAAGAAAATAGGAATCTGATTCTACCAGTTTAAGATCTGTGTAAGACCCTACCTGAATAGGTTAAGTACAATAGGCTGTTTTATATGCAAAACTAGAGAAAGTTCTGTGCTGGCAATTTGGGCATCATCAGGATGAAAAAATGCCTGAGGTCAAAGGAGTGGGTGAAACTAGACTGTGACAAACTAAGAAAGAGCAAACAGGAGCCAGTACAGTTTCTTTTAAGCAGGGAAGTCACATGATCAAATCTTGCCTGTAGGAAGACAACGGTGGCATCAATGTGGAAGACTGGTTGACTTTGAGAAACAGGGAGTAGAAAATCCAACACAGGTATCTGTGTTTTCATTTAGTCATCTCCAAGCATCACCAAACACTTCGTGCCAGGGCTCCCCAAGCCCAGGGAACACAAAGACAAACTAGAACCTGTCCTTGACCTTGTGGAACTTTGGGGCCAGGAACGAGTGAGATTCGTGAGCCTTGTGCTACGAAAGGGGTAGGTGGACACAGGGTGCCATGGAAGCACAGAGGAGGGAGAGGTCTAAATCCACCTTGGGCAGGGCGTCTGTAATTGATGTTGTGGCTGGAGGTACATCTTGACAGACAGGTAAATGAAACCTCGATGAGTAACAGCCAGAGCATTGCAGGCAGAGCCAGCAGTGTGCATGGAGGTACTGCTGATTAAAACGCCGCATTCAGTAACTTTGTGGGATTCGATAAGAGCGGGGCAATGGGTGCATGTTTGGCAAAGGGAAATAGATAAGGTTGGAGGTCTTGGTAAGCTCCTAAAAAGTTAGGGTGTGCTTAAAAAGGAGATTGCATTTTATTCTGATCTATGTACTACTCAACTTCCTCTAAGTTATGCTATATAACAAAAAAGTTTAAAATCTCATGGCATATGGCAACGTATACTTATTTTTTGGTCCTATAACACGAAGGGTGCAGGTTGGTGATCCCTCTGCTAGACGCAGCTGTCCTTCCCTGGTAGCTTGGATGGAGGCATTATCCTCTATCATTTTTGTGATAAAATTCGCCAGGAGGAAAGCAAATGCATTTTAGGCCAAGGAATTTTTTTTTTTATCATTTCTCAGGGAACATATCAATAGGAGGAAATGGTGTTTTTCATTGGACTAGACAGTGTGGAGTTGGAAGAAATGAATTCTGTGCTGACAAGGTGAGTTTGCCTTTTTGGTAACTGATGAGAGAAGCAGCTACAGCTACTGCTGATTCAGAGATTAAACTGAATGCCTAGATTTTACATCTGTGTAAGAGTCCAGAGCGCCCTGATCGTCTTTGAAGGTGGAAGAAGGCTCCCCTGACATCCAACCAGACTGTGACACAGAAGGGAGCTGGGCTGGGACTACTCTCCCGCCAGGAGGGGTGGGGAGCCCCAAGGGGCAGGAGTGGGGCTCAAAGTGAGGAGGGGCTCAGGGAGAAGGCTGTCAGGAGAAACAGGGGAAGTGAGAGAGAAGGGAAGGAGGGAGGATTCACATGCCAGAAGTGGGGGGGCCTTCACTCCTCCCCAGTCTCATTTTCTGGGGCCCCCATCTCTGCCTTTAAAATGCTGAGCCCCCAAAGCTTAATCTTTGGCCCTCTTACACCACCCTCTATCTCTGGGCAGGCATTCAGTGTCACCTCTACCTAGGTACAGTAAGTGTTTGTTGAATGAGCTGTGAATAAATGAAGGTGAAGACTTCTGGAGCAAGATGGCGTTATGAGGTCGTGTTCCCCCCACATTCCTAAAGTCCCAGTACCCAGTATCTCAGAATGTAGCTTAGAGATAAGATCCTTAAAGAGGTGATTAAGTTGAAACGAAGCCGTTGATATTGTGATATAAGAAATATAAGAATTGTCTCCAGTTTATGGCATAAGATTCCTAAAACCCTTGTAATTTTTTATGGGGGGAGGTGATTAGGTTTACTTACTTATTAATCTTCAGAGGAGGTGCTGGGGGTTGAACCCAGGACTTCGTGCATACTAAGCATGCATTCTACTGCTTGAGCTATACCCTCCTGCCCCTTGTAATTTTTTGAGTGGTAAGCGTGAGAGGAATGTGATTCATAAGTCCCTTTCAGTCATGTCTGAGTTTATGTTAATGAGGTGACTTGGTGGGTCCCCTGGATGGCTTCAGGATAGGACAGGGGTGAGGGTGGGGTCCCTCACCAGAGGAGCCAGCCATGTGATTAGAAAGTTGGAACTTTCAACTCCATCTTTCCCTGCTCACTTCTGGGGGAAAAGGGAGGGGCTGGAGATTGAGTTGATCACCAAAGGCCACCAATTTGCTCAACCATCCGTAGTGCAGTCACCGCAAAGCCCCTAAATGACCAGGTTGTAGAGCTTCCAGGTTGGTGAACACATCAGGTGCTGGGAGGGCAGCAGAGGGCATGGGAGGTTTAGCACCCCCTCCCCCGATATCCCACATCCATATGCATCTCCTCCATTCGCCTGTTCCTGAGTTGGATCCTTTATAACAAAGAGGATAGCAAGTAAACTTCTTCCTGAGTGAGCCATTGTAACAAATAATTGAACCTGAAGAGAGGGTCATGAGAACCCCTAATTTATAGTCCCTGTCAGAAGTATGGGAGGCCTGGGAATTGTGATTGGTGCCTGAAGTGGGGGACAGTCTTACAAGAATGAGCCCTTACCTGTGGGGCCTGGTGATGACTCTGAAGTTCATGTCAGAATCGATCGAATCCTTGGACACCCGGCTGCTGTCTCAAGAGTTGGAGAATTGGTTGTTGGTGTAGAAAAAAATCCACACATGTGGCATTGCAAAAACAGTTCAGAATGGCCATCTACAAGCCAAGGAGAGAGGTCTTGGCAGAAACCAACCTGCAGACACCTTGATCTTGGACTTCTAGACTCCAGAACTGAGAAAATAAATTTCTGCTGTTTATGCCACCAAGCCAGTGGGATTTTGTTATGGTGGTCCTAGTGAACTCACACCTATGTGATGAAGCCCATGGGACAGAGGGACCTGTGGAGGACCAGGCACCGCTGACAGAGGACAGTTGGATATGTAGGTCTCAGGCTCACAGTGCAGTCTGGACTGGATAAAATGAGTCTGGAGTTGTTGGACAGCAGAGTCTGTTGTCTCTGTCTCATATGGAGACTATGAAAAGTGAGAAGAAAGACAATCAATCGTCAGTCCCTTAGATTGTCTGGAAGGACACTATTGTAGACTTCCCAGCATCCAGGGATTCCTCCTTCTTCCTACCGGAACCTGAGTTTTGTTCAGCTGTTTGCCCCTTCCTCATTCAGCCCCTGAAAATCTTGAACCGGACCGGATTCCCAGCTCCAGCAGCTGATCCTGTGTAATTTGAGCCAACAGGGCAAGCTCATTCCTCCTGCCAATGATTGCTTCCAAATTTTAGGTTTAAGCTAATCACCCACGGCCGTATCTCTGGTCATAGTCACTGTTCTAGGGTTTGGCAGAGACTGTAAGCAGCTCTCGGTATCCCTTCCTTCCTTAGACCTCTCAGTTTTTAGTTAGGCATTTGCCACCCTCCTCATAAAAACTGTATTTCCCAGCACCACTTGCAACTAGGTGTGGTCCTGGAGTAAGTTTTGACCAGTCAGTTGTAGATATAATTGATGAAGGAAGGTTCTGGGAACATGTGCTAAAGGGGAATGTTTTAATGATGTATTGCTGCATTAAAAATCACTCCAAAGCTGAGTACCTGGAAACAAGAAACATTTGTCTCTTGAAGTTTCTGTAGGTTAGGGATCTAGGAGTGACTTGGCTGGGTGGTTCTTTCTTAGAGGCTATAATCAAGGTATCAGATGGGGCTGCCATCATCTCAAGATTCTACCAGGGGTGTTGGTGGGATTTACATCTGGCTATCAGCAGGCCTCAAAAGGTCCATTTCCAAATTAACTCAAATGAAGCTCTGCATAGGACGGCCTCACAACATGGCAGCTGGATTGCCCCCGAGTGAGCCATCCATGAGAAAGAAAGAAATCCCCCAAGAGAGAACCACTATCTTTTCATGAACTAATCTTAAAACTAACATTCTACCAAATTTTCCTTAGAAGTGAATGAATGAGTCCAGTCCACTCTCAGGAAGAGGGAGGTTATACAAAGATGTGACTACTGGGAGGCAGGGGTAACTGGGAGCCATGATAGAGGCTGCCTACCATAGAGGGAATGTGCTCACCTCTTTACCTTTTCTTTTTGCCTGCTAGCTAGAAGACAGAGAAGGTGGCTGGAACTCAAGCAACCATCTTGTACTATGAGGTGATCTTGGAAGTGCATGGTGCAAATGGCACAGCAAAAGGATAGAAGGAGCCAGGGTCCTTGTCATTGAGAACCATTCTCTCCATGGTGTCTCTGGGTTTTTATTTAGAGAAATAAAAACTCTTAACTTGTCTGAGACATTGTTATTTTGGATTTTCCCATTTCTGCCAGCCAGACCTAATCCTAAGTGATCCAACTTCTCTTTGGTGTGGCCCTAGCAGCAATTCCATTTAGTAAAAGGGGCTAGATTCTTATTATTTTAATATTTTAGATACAATCATTACAAGGACTCACTCTTGATGGCTGTTTATTAAAATCACTTTCAGTCTCTTGCTCCTTTAAGTTCAGCCCCAAACTGTTCTATTTTCCCGTCCTTGACACATCCTCTCTTCCCTGTCAGCTATTTTCCCATTAACAGGCAGATACATACTTGAACATCTTCGTAGAACATTGGAGAAGAAATTGGTGTAGAGAAAGAAATTAAAAATCCAGAAAGGAATGAGGAGTGCCTGGCAGAACAATGCCTTAGAGCAGGGGTCGGCAGACCGCAGCTGCTTGCACTTGTAAATAAAATTTTGTTGGAACACAGCCCCACCCATTCGTTTACCTATTGTCTACAGCCGATTTCTTGCTACAAGGGAAGAAAGGCCAGCAAAGCCTAAAATATTTGCTATCTTGTCCTTTACAGAAAGTTTGCTGACTCTTGCGTTACAGGAGGGGGTGGGGGGGCGAGTGGGAGCACGGCAGTGTCAAAGATGCTGGTGAGGCTGGAGAGATGATGAGCAGTTCAAGAGAGTGACTGCGGGCCCTAGCCCAGGAGGAGAAGCAGCTTGACTAAGGTGAGGCTGAGAGCAAGGAGAAAGATTCAAGCGGAAGAAATGGGAGGGGGGCTGAATGCTTCTAGAAGGCAGGGGGAGTGGGACTGTGGGACAGCCAGCGGGGATGTTAGAGACTAAGATTTCAGAGGCGCTGAGACCCTTGGGACCGCAGTGAGGGGTTTTGACTGGCCCCCACGGTCAATCACAAGCACCAATAGCTCTCCGGCCCCTTTGCCTTCCGCTGCCTGCCCCTGCCTGGGGGCCAGTTGCTGAGTTTCGAGGAATAACAGGAGTGGATAGACTGACAGGAGAGGACACGAGGAGACTCAGGAATAATGGTGAAGAAGTAGCTGGAGGCTGCGGAGTTAGAGCCCCCAGCCAGAGGAGGTGAAGGAACCAGGAGGAGCCTCTGCTCTTGTGGCTGCTGGGACACGGCCAGGTCCTGCAGGTGCCAGTGAAAGCAAGCTGCTGTCGGTGAGTGTCCAGGCTGGGGCTTTGTTTGCCATGGAAGGGGAAGCAAAGGCCAAGGGGAAAGGCAAGGAGGAGGTGTGATGGGTGAGGGAGCTCAAAATCGTGTAGCATTGAACAAAGCAAAGAAAGTCAAAGACTAGGCTGGATTTCCACAGACTTACTGCAAGATCAGTAACATGTAACTAGCCCTTTGCAAGTATTAAAATAATCAGTGACTAGCTACCGAGAGTACCTGTAAGAATTAGGATTAGAAAACTGCAAAACAAACAAAACAAGAGTTTATTTTTCTCTCCGGTAAAAGTCCAGAGGTAGGTGGTCAGAGGCTGCTATCAGAGACCCAGCTGCCTTCTGCCCCCTCGCTCTGCCCCGTGCATCTTCCTTTCCTGGTTGTCTTGCTTCCAAGATTAGCAGCCGTAATATTTCCATTCCAGTAAGCAGAGGAAGAAATGGAAGCAGGAGGTCCCTGTAAGGGCCCTCCCCAGAAGCTGCAGCTGTCATTACATATCCCACTGGCCAGAACTTGGTTACATTGCTGCCACCAGGCAGCCTTGGAAGTATGGATTTCATCCTGAGTGGCCACATGCACATCTAAATTTTATAGACCAAGTAGAGAACATATACTGGGAAACAATCTTCTCTGCCACATTCTGCCCGTATACAAAAGACGTATATACAAAGGATGTATACAGAAGATGACCATGTTGCTGAAGGCAAGTTGGTGTGTCCACTGCACCATGAGGCCAGACTGAATCATTGGAGTTTGGAGCAGAGAAAGTTTATTGCAGGGCTGAGCAAGGAGGATGGGGTGGCTCACGCCCAAGAAAACCCCAAACTCCCTGAAGGGTTTCAGCAAAGCATATTTAAAGTCCAGGTTGGGGTGGGGGGGTGGTCCACAGGGCATATGATCAGCTCATGCACAATTATCTGTTGGTTAATGTTGAGGGAACAGGAGGAGGTCAACACTATCAACCCCTGGGCGCCAGAAGGTCTGAGGACCACATGCTCTCCATCATCAAGTAGTTAATTTCTTCCCTTTGGTGGTGGTTTTAAGCATCTGAAAAACTCAGGAAATATACATGAGGTACTATTATCTGGGTACTTAAGAGAGGAGCTACAGCGGAGGATATGGGGGAGGGGTCTGTCCCTGGAAGGCCCCACAGGGTCCTGCTCAGTTAAAACCATCCATCCAGTTTGCATGGGAGAGTCATGGTTTACACTGTATACCATATAGCTATTAACAGAATTCCTTTTAACTCACAACTGAAAAAAAGGGAAAAGTGTGCTGCTCCAAAAATTACACATAAAATTATCATATGATCCAGCAATTCTACTTCTAGGTTTATACTGCAAAGGATTGAAATCAGGGACTCAATAGATACTTGTATACCCACATTCATAGCAGTGTTATCCATAATTGCTAAAAGGTGGAAACAACCAAGTGTCCATCAACAGATGGATAAACAAAATGTGGCATATACATGCAATGGAGTATTATTCAGCCACTAAGAGAATGAAATACCAGTACATGCTACAACATGGATGGACTTTGAAAACATGCTCAGTGAAAGAAGCCAGACACTAAAGGACAAATACTATATGATTCCATTTATATGAGCTACATAGACTAGGCAAATTCATAAAGACAGAAAGCGGCTACAAGGGGTTGGGAGACGTGGGAGTTACTGTTTAATAGGCACAGGAGTTTCTATTTGGGATGATGAAAAAGTTCTGGAAATGGACAGGGTGATGGTAGTACAGAAATGTGAACGTAGTTAATGCCACTGAACACTTAAAAATTGTTAGAATGGTAAATTTTATGTTATGTATATTTTACCACAATTTTTAAAAAGTGGGAAAAAAAAAGCTTAAGGTATTTACCCAAGAGAAAAGAAAGCATATTGTCCATATAAATACTGGCTGTTCAGAGCAGCTTTATTTGTAACAGCCCCAAACTGGAAACAACCCAAATGTACATCAAGAGGTTAATGGATAAACAAAGGGTGGTGTACCCATACAATGGAATACTACTCAGCAAGAAAAAGGAATAAATTGACAATATATACCACAACATAGATGAATCTCAAAATAATTGTGTTGAGTGAAAGGAGGCAGATAAAATAGTATATGCTGTATTTATATATAAATTTATATTGAATTTATATACATTGTAGAAAACGCAAACTAATTAATGCACAGTGACAGAAGTAGATTGGTGGCTGCCTAGTGGTGGGGGCGGTACAAGGAGGGTTAGGAGAGAAGGATCACTAAGGAACACAAGGAAGCTTTGCTGAAGAGGTGAGATGTTTTCTTTATCTTGACTGTGGTGACAGTTTTCATGGATATTATACAGGTACAGACGTATGTCCAAACTTTTCAGTGTGCACACTTTAAATACATGCAGTTTTTTTGTGTATCAATTATACCTAAATAATGCTATTAAAATAAACATGCCTGTAATAATTACACTAACATGAATAAACAATATTAAAAAATAAATATTTTTTAAAGTGTCCTTGTTTGGATGATAAATGGTCACCCTATATATATATTCTTCCCACTTATCAAACACACTCACTTGCTCCCCAGTAGAGAAAACCCCCAAATCCCATTGTGTCCAGCTCAAAGTCCATAACCTATCCATTGGGTCCAGATATAGGTGCGACCTATAAGCTAAGAGACAAACTGTCTTAAATATATACTAGTGGAGGAGGAACAAGATAATCACAATAAAAATGACTGTTCTAAAAAATGAGAGGATGTGGAACACACAGCAGATGCTGGTTCACTGCAGTGGATAACGTCCTCTGGTCCTCTGACCAGGAACAGAGCAGAGTCCCTCCCCCAGGAGTAGACTGGTTACTGGTGCACCTGTCTGATAACCCCTAGCTCTGCCGTCTGCACAGTTTCCAGCACCGGCTTCCTGCTGGTGCAGGTTTGAAGCCTGGAAATGGCTTCAGGGGTTGAGTAGTCCCAGATTTCTTCAGACCAAGTTGGTGGTTTCTTTGGTAATACAGTAGTCCCCCCATTGTCCACGGTTTCATTTTCACGTTCACTTTCTGTAGTTTCAGTTACCCAAGGTCAAATGCAGTTCGAAAGTATTAAGCGTAAAATTCCAGAAATAAACAATTCGCAAGTTTTAAATTGTGCGCCGTTCTGAGTAGTGTGATGAAACCTTGCCCCATCTATCTTTGTCCCACCAGGGACGTGAATTATCCGTTTGTCCGGTGTCTCCACACTGTATACACTTCCCACCCCTTAGGGATTTAGTAACCTTCTTGGTTATAGGCTCCACCATTGCAGTATCTCAGTGCTTGTGTTCAAGTAACCCTTATTTTACTTAATAATGGTTCCAAAGCGCAAGAGTAGTGATGCTGGAAAACAAACAGTAGATGTGTATATACAGGGTTGAGTGCCATCTGTGGTTTCAGGCATCCACTGGGGGGTCTTGGAACGTATCCTCCACAGGTAAGAGGGGACTACTGTTTGACTGTTTAATCTTTCCAAACACTTAGCAGCCTTCCACACTGTTTGCTTCACGTGTGAACGACCACAGCCAAAGATCCCACCTAGACATAATTTTTGGGCCCAGATACTCTGGTTTTCTACAAAGGAGCCTCTGTGCTGAGCCAAATGCAGCCACCTTCAGTCCCTCTAAAACAAGATGGGAAGGCAAATTCCTTAATCCCATTTTTGCCTTCAGGCTCATGGCCTCTGGGGGAAAGTTAGTCTTATCTCTTAATACTGCCCCTAAGCCACTCTTCAAAATTGCTTAGGTTTGAAATACCGAGCAGGTGGCTTCTTTCAGCCCAGACAGTCCCCGTGTTCTGGAACTCTTGGACAATTTGGACTGTGGGCCGACCAGCAGAGTACATTCCTTTCTACCTCTGCTGAAGACTGGAGCACTTCAGTCTGTGCCCTGCCCACAGAGGACTCTTGGAAGCAGCAAATAGCACACCACACACGCGAAGACTGCATTTTCCCTACCAGTTCTCCAGCCTTCCCGCGCTGCTTGTTTGGAAATTGCCTTCCACGGGCGGCCGGCACTTGTGACCCACGAGTGTGGTGTGAAGTCAAATGGCTGTAACCCATTTTCTTTTTTTAGGTAGGCTAGAACAGAAAATATCAGATGCATGCAGCCCAGGGCAGGAATAAAAGCTCCACTCCCCTAAATTCCCTGCTCAGCTGCTCCCAGCTCCCTGGATCACCCTGCATTGCTGGTGGGTGGCCTTCAGCCTCAGGCACCAAGTCAGTATCTGCAGACTGGGCAGAAGTTTGGCGAAAGATGAAAAAGCAGGTAAAGGGTGCACCAATAGTGTCATTTTCTGTTCCTGGAAGCTGCCGTACTTATAACACTTCAACTTATATCACACCAGCAAGGGTTTAGACATTTGGCCACATCTCGTGCAAGGAGGGCAAGAGATGTTACCTTTATTCTGGGTGATCGGGTGCCCATTTAGTTATAGTCCAAAGGGAAACATGGAGAGAGGATGTTAATTATAAGGCAAAGAACAGAATACGTGTGTGTATAGATTCAAGGCATCATGAATGGTAACCAGTTCTTTCTTTTCTTTTTACTTTTTTTTTTAACCAATTATTTCTTTCTAAACTCTCAGAGCTGTTCTCACATAGGAAGAAGATCTGTGTTCTTGGTCTGCCTTTGACCCATTCCTCTTCAACCCCCAGATATAGTGCTTAACCTTAAAAGTGGAGTCAAGATTCCTAGGTTCAATTCCAGACTACCTGACTTATCAGCCGTATGACTTTTGTTCGCAATTTTAACTTTGTTTCAGTTTCCTTGGCTATAAAATGATGGATACCAATATTACTACAGCAGAGTATTTTTATGAGGATGAAGAATAAGTTTGTAAGCAAGGAAGCAGAGTGCCAGGTACATGGTAAGCTCTTAATAAATGATAATTCTTATTTATTATTTAGTTGCTCCTTGATGCCTGAAGGCTTAACTTAGCACGAGAGTCTTCCAGAATGTGCCTTTGGTGCCTCTAGTCTGTCCCTTCCCCATTGTATGGTCCCTCATTTATTTTTTTTTTTAATAACCTTGTTTCCAATTAAAAAGTAATGCAACTCAACAACTCCACCTCTAGGAATCTATCTTAAGGAGAGACTCCCACGAGTGCACAAAGAGGTACCGGGTGGGCTGCCATTGTTGTAACAATGACAAATTGGGAAACAACCATCAATAGGAGAATGTTTGAAAATTATGGAAGAGCCAGTCTCTGGAATCCCACGAAGCCATTTAAAAGTCCCAGACTCCCCCTGACACTATACTCCTCTCCTGTTTCCAGCCTTCCTGAGGGTCTCACATACTCCACTCCTGTTCCTACCATGGGACTTCTTCTATGTGAGCCCTCCCCTCAGCTTGGCATGTTCTGTCCCTGGTAGATTTCATTTAGATACGGCTTTCCCTAACCCACCTCTCCCAGTCTAGAGTCCTTCAGCCTATCTCTAGCACATCACCCTGTTTTTTCCTCAATATAGCACTTTTCCCTAATTAATTAATTTGTTGTCTGTCTCTCCCAACTGGAACATAAATGCCAGGAAAGTAGTGCCCTAGGCTTGTTTATCATTCTGATGAAAATCGAGCCTGCTGCAGAGCTGGGGATTCAATAAACATTCACTGAATAAATAATATTAGTTATACTTATTAAGTGCTTTCTATTTTTATTTATTTATTTTTGTTATTTAAAAAAATTTTTAGAAATTTTTATACAATTTTATTTATTTACCTATTTATTTATTTATGAGGGGGAGGTAATTAGGTTTACTTATTTATTTATTTATTTTAGTCTAGGTACTGGGGATTGAACCCAGGACCTTGTGCATGCTAAGCATGCATTCTACCACTGAGCTATATCCTCCCCTCTAAGGGCTTTCTATTTTCTGGGCATTGTCCTACATCCTTTATGTATATTAATGTAACTAGAGCCCTTACAACAATTCTATGAGGCATTTACTATTATTATCATATCACTTAACAGATGAGGCATTTGCCTAAAGCCAAGCAGCTAATAAGTAGCAGGGCTGAATTTCAACCCAGGGAGTGTGGGTTCCAGCTCTTGTCACCTTAACTCCTACACAACATTGCGTCTCAACTGTCAAGGACCAAAGTGCATAGAATGTAGCTAGAGCAGTGCTCAGGGCAAAATTTATAACTGTAAATGCCTATTTTTAAAAAGGAGAAAGATCTCAAGTCAATTACCTAAACTTCCATCTTAAGAAACTAGAAAAAAAGAGCAAATAAAACCCAAAGCAAGGAGGAGGAAGGAAATAGTAAAGACTAGCGCAGAAACAAATGAACTAGAGTCGAAAAACAATAGAGAACATCAGCAAAATCCAAAATTGGTTCTTTGAAAAGATCAACAAAAGTGATAACCTTTTCATTAGGCTGACCAAGAAAAGAGAGAGAAGATTAAAATGACCAAAATCAGAAATAAAAGAGGGGACATAAACTACCAACTTTACAGAAATAAGAAAGATTACAAGGGGATACCATATGGGGAGAAGCTGGTCAAAGTGTACAAGCCTGGATGAGTAAGCCCTGGAGATCTCTTGCACAGAATGGTAACCAAAGTTAATAATACCATGCTATGTACTTGAAACTTGCTAAGAGAGCAGACCTTAAGCATCCTCACTACACACACATACAAAAAAGCTAACTATCTGGGGTGATGGATGTGTTAATTAACCTGATTGCAGTAGTCATTTCACAAAGTATACATTTGTCAAATCATCGTGTTGTACACTTTAAATACATACAATTTCATTTGTCAATTATACGTCAATAAAGCCGAAGAAAAAAGATAGGAAAAAAAGGAGAACACTCTGAACAACTGTACTCCAACAAATCAGTAATTCAAAAAAGTGGGCAAATTCTGGAAAAGCACAAATATCGAAGCTGACTCAAGAAAAAACTGAAAATATGAATAGGCCTATTGCAAGTAAAGTCAGCAAATTAATAATTAGAAACTTTCTCACAAAGAAAAGTCCAGTCCCAGATAGCATCACTGATGAATTCTACAAAACACTCCAAGAAGAGTTAATACCAGTTGTGGTAGGCTGAATAATGACCCCTCCAAAGATACCTGTCTGTCACAATCCGAAAAACCTAAGAATGTTTTTATACGACAAAAGGGCTCTTTGCAGATGTGATTAAGTTAGGAATCTTGAGATGGGGAGAGCATCCCTGATTATCTGGGTGGGCCTGATGTAATCACAAAGGTCCTCAGTAAGGTCTGCTTGCAAGGCTGGCCCTTGGCTAGCGTCTGGGAACATAGATTTCAGGACTGGTAAGATTGGCTCACTGTGCCTACACTGTTTGTACAGATAATGTGGTTTATGCTAAATATCTGATTTCCTTCTGGGAATCTGGAATTTTGGTACATGGTAGGCAAAGGAAGCCTATGTGACCAGCCTCTATTAAAAATCTTGGGCACTGAATCTCAAATGAGCTTCTATGATAGACAACATTTCATGTGTTGTCAGGACTCATGGTTGGAGGAATTAGGTGTGTCCTATGCTAACTTTTTTGTGAGGGAGGGAGGCAATTGGTTTATTTTTATTTATTTATCTTTTTACTGGAGGTACTGGGGATTGAACCCAGAACCTCGTGCATGCTAAGCATGCGTTCTACCACTTGAGCTACACCCTCCCCCTCAGGTGTGTCCTATGTTGATTCCACTGAGAGAGGACTCTGGAAGCTTGTGCTGGTTTCCTCTGGACTTTGCCCCATGTGCTATTTCCCTTTGCTGTTTTTACTCTGTACCCTTTCACTATAATAAAACGTAACTGATTACATACTGAATCCTGTGAGTCCTCCTTGTGAATCATTCATTCTGAAGGTGGTCTTGGGGATTTGAAAACCAATTAATGTAGTATATCACATTTATAGACTAATGGACAAAAACCGTATGAACATCTCAATAGATGCAGAAAAAAATCCAACACCATTTCATGACAAAAATACTGAACAAACTAAGAATAGAATGGGACTTCTGCAGCCTAATAAAGGGAATCTATGAAAACCCAATAATTTTTTTTTGCTCCTCCTTTCTTTTTTTTCAATTGAGTTATAGTCAGTTTACAATGTTGTGTCAATTTCTGGTGTGCAGCACAATTCTTCAGTCACACATGAATATACATATATTCATTTCCATATTCTTTTTCACTGTGAGCTACTACAAGATATTGAACATATTTCCCTGTGCTTAAAAACTCATAATTAACATCAAAATTAAGAATGAAAAACTGAATGATATTCCTTAAGATCAACAACAAGACAAGGATGTCCACTGTCATCACTTCTATTTCACATTGTTCTAGCTAGGGTAATCAGGCAAGAAAAAGATATAAAAGTCATCCAGATTAGAATGCAATAGATAAAACAATATCTATTACAGATGACATGATCTTGTATAGAGAAAATCCTAAGGAACCCACTAAAAATCTACTAGAATTAATAAATGAGTTCAAGAAGGTTGCAGGATACAAGGTCAAAATATGAAAAATCAATTGTATTTCTATATGCTAGCAATGAACATTCAAGAATGAAATTAAGAACACAATTCAAGTTACAACTGAAACAAAAAGAATAAAATACCTAACTATAGTTTTAATAAAAGATGTGTAAGTTTTGACTGGGACATTGTGCTACACCAGAAACTGACACACTGTAATTGACTGCACTTCAATAAAGCAAACAAACAAACAAAAACTATGTGAAAAAGGAGAGTAAAAAATATGTGTAAGTTTTGTACAATGGAAAGAGCAAAACATTGTTGAAAGATTAAATCAGATGTAAATAAATGTAAAGACATCATATGTTCATGGATCAGAAGGCTTAATGTTTTAAGATTGATTGATTGATTTACAGACTCAATACAATCTCTACCAAAATGCCAGCTGGCTTTTTAAAAAGAAATCGGTAAATTGATCTTAATATTTAAATGAAAATGTAAGAAACCCAGTGGAGAAAAGGGAACCCTCCTATACTGTTGGAATGTAGTTTGGTACAGCCATTATGGAAAAGAGTACGGCAATTCCTCAAAAAACTAAAAATAGACTTACCATATGATCTAGCAATCCCACTCTTGGGCATATATCTGAAGGGGACTTTAATGCAAAAAGATACATGCACCCCAATGTTCATAGCAGCACTATTTACAACAGCCAAGACACAGAAACAACCTAAATGTCCATTGACAGATAACTGGATAAAACAGTTGTGGTATATTTATACAATGGAATACTACTAAGCCATAAAAATAAAATAATGTCATTTGCAGCAACATGGATGGACTTGGAGATTGTCATTCTAAGTGAAGTAAACCAGAAAGAGAAAGAAAAATGCCATATGATATCACTTATATGTGGAATCTAAAAAAAAAGAGACACTTCTAAATAAACTTATTTACAAATGAACTTATTTGCAAAAGAGAATCAGACTTACAGACATAGAAAACAAACTTATGGTTACCAGAAGGAAAAAGGAGTGGGAAGAGATAAATTGGGAGTTTGAGGTTTGCAGATACTAACCACTATATATAAAATAGATAAACAACAAGTTTCTGCTGTATAGCACAGGGAACTATATTCAATATCTTGTAGTAACCTATAATGAAAAAGAATATGAAAATGAATATATGTATGTACATGTCTACATCTAAAATTATGTAATATTGTACATCAAGTATACCTCAAAAAAAATAAAAACCTTTGTGTTTCAAAAGACACCATCAAGAAAGTGAAAAGATATGCCACAGAATGGAAGAAAATATTTGCAAATCATGTATCCAGAATACATAAAGAACATTTATAACCCAATAATAAGGACAAATAACTTTAAAGTGAGCAAAGAATTTGCACAGGTATTTCTCTAAAGAAGATGTACAGATCAACAATAAACACATGAAAACATTTACAACATCATTAGCCATCAGGGAAATGCAAATCAAAACCCCATAAGATACTACTTCACACCTACTAGGTTGGTAACTATCAGAGATAGACACTAACAAGTGTTGGTGAGGATGTGGAGAAGTTAGAATCCTCATACACTGACGATAGGAATGTAAAATAGTGCAGCTGCGGGAAACAGTTTGGTGACTCCTCAGAGAATTAAACATAGAGTTGCCATATGACCCAACAATTCCACTCTGAGGTATATATCCAAGAGAAATGAAAATATCAATCAACACAAAAACATATACATGAATATTCATAGAAACATTATTCATAAAAGCTAAAAAGTAGGAGCAACATAAATGTTCATCAGTGGATCAATGGATAAACAAATGTAGTATACCCATACAATGGAATATTATTTAGCTATGAAAAAGAATGAAGGATGTGGGTATAGCTCAGTGGTAGAGTGTGTGCTTAGCATGCGTGAGGTCCTGGGTTCAATCCTCAGTACCTCCATTTAAATAAGTAAGTAAATAAATAACCAAATTACCTCCACCCCCTGAAAATAGGAATGAAGTACTGATACACACTGTAATATGGATGAACCTTGAAAACAAAACATCACCACTACAGTCACAAAAGGTCACATATTGTATGATCCCACTTACATGAAATGTCCAGAATAGGCATATTCATGGCAACAGAAATCAGAAGAGTGGTTTCCAGGGCCTCTGGAAGTTGGGGGAAAGTAGGAAGTGACTGCTAGAGGGTGCAAGTTTTCTCTTTATGGTAATGAAAAATGTTGTAAAATTGACTGTAGGAGTGATGGTTGCACAACTCTCTGGATACACTAAAAGCCATAGAGTTGTTTGCTCTAAGTGGATGAACTGTGTGGTCTGTGAATTATACCTCAATACGGTTGTTAAGAAACATCAAGGGGGCAATCACGTGGGCCCCCTGGGAAGAGAGGCTGCAGCAGAAGAAGTAAACTGAAAGTTATTGGGCCACAGCCAGGGATGGGAGATCTCTTACTGGAGAGATGAGTAGAGGGGTAAGAGGATTTGGGATCAAGTCCTGGAACCTTTCCTCACTGGAAAGAGGAAAGGAGGTGGGGTTCAGGAAAGGAGGCCACACAGGTGCAGCCAGTGGGGTAGGAGGAACCCATGTGATGTGGACTTGCTGAGGCCAAGAGAGGGAAGTGTTTTGAGAAGGGGGAGGTGGCAATTGTGTCAAAGGCAGTGGAGTGGGCAGGAAGGTGCAGGCAGGAAGCAGGGCCAACCCTGGGGTATCGGACAGCTTGGGCAAAAAGCCCATGGTGGGTGGGGCTGAAGCCTCCCTCAAGCAGCAGGTGAAGGTGTGGTTAGGTTAAGGAGCAGGAGAAAAGGCACAGAGTTTGGTGTTCAGCACATGAAGGACAATCTCAGCTCTGCTGCCTTCTGCCTAAGTGACCTTAGGAAAGACACCGAGCCTGCTTCCTCAGCTCCCAAGTAGGGATAGTACTGCCGGCCTTTTAGGGTTGATGAGGAGGTTGAATACGGTGCCCTTTGCAAACTGCCTGACACACACAATGCACTCTGCTGTTAGAAGCATGGCTCCAGAGCAGGCAGCTAGCTGTGTGATCTTGGTCAGTGTCCCTAACTTCCCTGAACTGCAGTTTTCAGGAGGTTCAGCAGCATATTAGTAAAATCAACCTCCTGGCTTGTTGCAACGAGTTAGATGAGAAAAATGCAAGGAAAGCATTTGGCAGGGGGCCTGGACGCAGCAAAATCTTCGCGAAGAGCTGGATGTTCCCTTCTACTTTCAGCCCTTGCCCTGGTGCAAGCCGTTGTTGGGTGACAATCAGGGGTGATGGAGAGCAGATCCTTCTAACCAAGATTCCTGCAGGGATGGCCCAGGGCTCCTGAAGAACCACTCAGCTCAGCCAGCCTGGCATCACCAGGCCACCAAGAAGATTCAGACTGGGAGCAGAGCATTGGGCCTTAGCTGGAGTGGGGTGAGTGTGTGCAGTTCGGCAGGGTGGGGAGCCTGTAGCCTCTCCTAGGCTTGTATTGGCTCCCAGGCTCGTGGCAACATGATCACCGCCTTGACCCCGAGAGGGAACAACTGCACGGGGGCCATCCCATGACTTGAGTCCCTGACAGAAGGCCCCCTTAACTTTGAGCAGCTGCCGCTTCCACGCCAACAGCTGGGCCCAGCGGGCCATAAATCACCGAGGACACGAGCCGAGCTGGCCTGCGAGGTCAGGGCGGCTGCTGGGGGTGGGGGTGGGGTCGCAGGCAGGGGCTCAGAAACCTTACCCCTGGCGCCCAAACCCCACCCATTCCATTCAAGCCAAGGGTAGTGGCTTTGATGCCTTCCTGGGCAAATTTTTCTTAAGTCAGCAGAAGCCTTTCGACACAACAGAAGAGATGAGGACGTCCAGGGGGAGGCTACTTGTATAAGCCAAGCTGGGAACTGAGAAGTCTGACATGAACGTCACTGGATCACACGCTGAGGGGCCGGCGGGGACCAGCAAGCCCGCGTCCCCAGCCGGAGGCCCCGCATCCGTCTTGCCTCTGCCCTGGCTGCCAACCCTGGGGCGCACAGGAAGCCAGCTAATCCTACGGATTCCCCTAACGCGCAAACACACACTCCCCGCCGCCCGGGGCCATCAGGCAAAGGCTGGGGGACCACAGCCCGGGGGCTAGGACACACGCCCCAGGGAATGCTAGTGCAGGACACCAGAAGACAGCCTGGATTTTTCCATTATCTGATGAGAGTGCATTCCAGGCAGTTCAGCCACGTGTTTACTTTGCTCCCGTGTGATTTGTCTAGAAATATCTGTAATGGCATTTTCCCTTTAACATCGTAATAGGCAGTGGAAAGGAGAACAGTATTAACCATTATTTGTCATTAGATTCCTCAGGGCAAAGAATAGGCATGTGGTGGAAACAAACGTGGGTGTCAACTACCTTCTGAGAGCAGTCACCACAGTGTCTATATCTTGACAAGAATGAAAGGAGAGAGCAAACATGGAAACAGTTGTTTTAGGGTGCTGGGATGATCTGGTTTTGATTGTTCTTGGCAAACCTGACTTATGGGGTGGGGACGAGGGTAGCCCTGTGGCGTGGCAGTGACTGGGAAGGGCTTCTGGGGGTGGGGGTGATGCTCTGCCATCCATCTAGGTGTGCGTTGTTACCTGGGTGTGTTCACTTTATTCATCAAGCTGCACACTTATGGTGTGTGTGCTTCCCTGTATGTTATACTTCAATAAAGCATTTGCTTTAACAAATGTTTGTGAATGATATCTTCACAGCAAATCTAAACGATAAAGTACTTTCAGAGGTACTGATAGGGTGAAAGGGACGTTGGGGGTCACCTGAACCAATCCCACTGTTGTACAGACGAGAAAGGAAGACTCAGAAAGAAACTGGTCGCTGATACCCACTGAATCGGAGGCTGAACCAGAACTGAGACCTCAGAGACCCCTCGCGCCTATTCCACCAAACCAGGTGAGACTGCCATAACCCAGATTAAGAAAACCTTTCGAGGACCGTGATTTTACTGATTAAAAAAAAAACATTTTCACATTTTTTTAAATTAAAAGGTTGATATTTTATTGCAACTAGACTTATCCTGTTGATCAATTTGTAAAGTATAGAAATATAGAATCACTATGTTGTATAACAGGAATTAACATAGTGTTTCAGGTCAAGTATACTTCAAAAACAAACTCACAGAAAAAGAGATCAGATTTGTAGTTACCAGAGAGAGGGGTTAGAGGGAAGGGGAACTGGAGGAAGGCAGTCAAAAGGTACAAACTTCCAATTATAACATAAATAAGTACTAGGGATATAATTTATGACATAAAAATCAGCACTGCTGTATGTTATACATGAAAGTTGTTAAGAGTAAATCCTAAGGCTCCTCACAAGAAAAAATATTTTTCTTCTGTTTCTTTAATTTTCTATGTATATGGATGGATATTCAAGAAATTTATTGTGATGAACATTACAATGTTGTATGTAAGTCAAATCATTGTGCTGTACACGAACTTATACAGCACTGTGGCAATTACATCTCAATAAAACTGGAAGCAGCAAAAAAAGACGATATTTTATCTAGTTTTTGATTTGGTTATATGTGCAAAAGCTACAAAATTCAAGAGTTACAAAAAAGGTATACAATGCAAAGCCTCATTCCCGCTCTTACGGACTCTGTCCCACCCCGGCTCAGGCACCACTGCAGAGACGTCTGCGCTCCTTTCTGGAGACAGTCTGTACGTAGTCACAAGTTCCTTTCTTACTCACACAAAGGGAACATACTACGCACACCGTTCTATACCTCGCACCCATCATTTCATAACACATTGAACCCTGTTCATTTTAATACCCTTAGCCCCTGACACCACCCCTCTACCTACATTTTTAAAGGCTTTAGAGTACTCCTTTTTATGGACTATTTAAAACAAATCTCTTATCAGCGGACATTTAGATTGTTTTTAACCATTTGGTATTAGATTATTGCTGCAATATATAGATTTTCTAATGTTATTTTATATAAGTATAAATAGATTAGAGGATAAATTCCTAGAAGTAGTCATTAGTGTATGAAGGGTGTAGCCGTTTAAAATTTTAGTAAATATAGCCAAATTGCCAGCCACAAATTGTGCCATTTTATAGTCTCACAAGCAAGGCATGAGGGCACCTGTTTCTCTGTACTCTTGCAACACAGTATTTTCAAACTTTTTGGACTGCGCCGATCTGATAGGTTTAAAAGGGTATGTCAGGCTGATTATGAAGTATGTTTGTCTTATTATGAGGCAGACTGAACATTGTTTCATTTGTTTGACTCATTTGCTTTTTCACAATAAGAACCATCTGTCCATATCCTCTCTCCATTTTCTATTCCATTTTTAATTGGGTTGTTGGTTTTGCATTATCAAATTTTTATTTGGAGGATATACTGTATAGAGTGGAAAAAATCACACCCATTCAGCACAAAGATCACATAGGCTTACATATTTTTACACTGTTACAACTAATTAGTAACAATATCTACCATGTATTGAGTACTTCCTGCGTGCTAGGCGTTGTGCTAAACAATCGTAGGGGTACATGAAATTTCTAGTTCTGCTTTTTCACATAATGTAGCAGGAGTGGTTTTTCATGTTGCGACATTGTCTTTATGATTCTCATTTGTCATGGCCGCTTAGCATGCTGTCAAGATTGTGTATTTCCTATCATGTAATTAGCTGTTCTCTGTTAACTTTCAGTCGCTGCTATTGCCTTATCATTTCTGATTAGTAAACCCTTCAAATCTATTTTAAAAATTAGATTCTTACATGGATGTTAGAAGTTGCATCTTACTTTAACATCAAATAAATATCCTTAAAATATTTAATCATTGTATTTAAAATGTTTGTCTTATGAAATAGAGGGAAATGAAATAGCCAAAGTAACTAGGATTTCTGGAGGGCACACATAAACACACAGGTGTACATCTGCACGTTGCTCTTACTGCCTACCACAGCTTCTTCCATTTGGTGAAAACTTCCCTCCGGATTTTAAATTAAAGATGGGAAATTATATCACTCTACTTGCTGTGAAAAGTTTTCATTTAATACGAACTTTATTTGTAAGCACTTTAAAAACTAAATCAAGACAAACACTTTTTAGTGTGACTGTCTCCTCAATATCAGTATAAAAAGCAAGTGCAATTTCCCTTCACATAACATAAAACTGTAATAAAAAGAATAGTTTTTGCCCTATGCTATCTTTATAAGTATGGTAGTAAAACTGAAGCAGCTGCCATATGGAAAACCTTGTTTTACAAAAAAAAAAGCTTATTTCTTTTATTTTTCTAAGTGAAAATGCTTTTATAATGATGCCAAGTGAAAAAATAAAAAATAAAAAATTACATGTGCATGATTGAAATCATACTTAGAAAATTAAATATATCTAATAAAAGGGAAAAAAGACTATAAGGAAATACACAAAAAGATTTACAGTTGAATTACCAAATTTTCTTCTGTAAGGTAATACTAGTTTTACAATGAAAACCAAGAAATCTAAAAAAATAATTTTAAGGAAAAAAATCATAACAGCTATTGCATAATAACCTGATTTATGGGCCAGAACATTTAGGGAAGACTTTCTGGGGTCCACATGTATAGTGGCTCATCCCAAACTACATAGCAGGGCATTCATTGGTTGCTTTCACCCAGGCACGGCCGATTCAGAATTCAGCCTGGGCAGGACCTTTCCCCCTGGTAATAAAACAGGGCAGAACTGATGTCAAATGTGGGCAGGGACAGACCTGAAAGGGGCTTCTTCCCACTGGAGCTTAAGGTTCATCTGCTCTGTGGACAGACTTCAAAATGGGGACAACGTAACCGAGCACCACACACACAAAAAATCATTGTATTAAGTGGTTGTGGTTATAGACGATTCTCCGCTTCCATGTTATAGAGCATTTTTTATTTAAAAAGTGGGCAGAGATGAAGAGTTCCCAGAGACAGAGAAGAGTAGAAATCTGAGGAAGAAAGTTGCAGTGAAGGGGAGGGGGCAGGGTAGGCGGACAACCAAAAGAGTGAAGACCTCTCTGGTCATTGTGACCAGCAAGCCCATGAGGGCATGTAACTTGACTGTAGGGTAAGACCACCCCAGCCTACAATCTGTACACCTGGATGGGTTCAGCTGAGACAGACCAAATCCCACCGGTCCTCAATACCCCAGATTAAAGTGATCTGCCCTTCTGAGCAGGAGCCTAGGCTGTTACGTGGGCTTATTTCTTTGCTGCCCTGGTAAATGGATGTTCAGCACCCCCCGCCTCCCTGCCTCGGGTCCTCTTATCAAAGGGAATCACCCAGCTGCTTCCCAGGGATCCTGTCCCCGAACACCCAGGACTCTGCTTGACTCTTCAAACCTGCAAACAGGTTGTAGGTTGCAGCTTTCCTTGTGCTGTGACTCTGAGGTTTTTATCAGTAACAAATTTGGTTGCCAAGGCAACCACGCAGTGGTTTAGTCTTCTGACACTCATCCACCTAGGCTGGTTTAAGCGGCAGGAATTTGGGGCTGTATTTGGTGTTTTGTAAACTCTATCATTAAATCCCCTTTACCTCAAAAAAGCACATAGAAATGGCCACTCAGTGGCTGTCCAGGTTCCTCTCCCCTCCTAGGTCCAGTTCTTTCTCTTTTCCTCCCAGCCTATCAGACAAGCGCGGAGATGATGAGAAGGAGGAGGGCTTGGTGTGTCCACGGGAGGTTCAGTGAGGATCCTGGGGGTGGCCCTTCACTCTTGCATTGCTCCTCACAGCTGGCTGTACAAACCCCTCCCTTGCTGATGCCACTGGATCAAGGTCACACAGCCAGGGTGGCAGAACTAGACACAAGTTCCAGCGTTCTGGTGTCCAAGCCATTGCTCTTTTTGCTGTGCCAAGAGGGGGAAGCTGGGGAATCACAGAGGAGGAGGGTCTCCGGGGACTATGAGACCAGCAGAGGGTCACTGCTGGGCTACCCCACCAAGGTGCCGGCCTCGCCAGCCAGCTGGGCTTCCTTCAAGCCCCGTGAGAAACAACAGGTTCCTGTAGTTCAGACTCACAGAACCAGGTACCTACCGTGCTGTGCTGAAATAATCCATCATCTGCCTGCCTCCTGGTAGTGAGGCCTGTTTTTGTTTTCCTAGCACCTCTCTTTCCACTGGGGGACTGACCCTATCCTGTCCCATGGTGGGACAGTCACTCCCAGGGCCTTGGCCACCACGTAATTGTGGGAGTGGGCCCCGCAGTCAAGGTCTGGACAATAATGGTGTCCAGTCTCCTGACCAGAGTGACTGGTCGAGGGGCATGTAGCTCAGTCTTGGCCAATCAGTTCTTTCCAGTCCATCTTGCTTAGGGACACTAGGAGGCACAGGGTTCTCCTTGCAGGTTGTGACCTTTGTGGGTGGAGGCTGGAGGCTGCCAGCAGCTGCCTTTCCCACCAGATGGAGAGGGTCCAGCTGTGGCTGGAGGGAATGAGACAAACATGCGAGGAGAAATAGGGACAAGCAGAATCAGGGAAAGGAGAGCCTTGCCCACGCCAGGCCATCTAGCCATGCCTACAGCCATGCCTGCCCTGGGCCTCACTGTTACCGGAGCAGTAAGTTATCACCCACTCTCTACACTAACTCAAGAGGAAGGCCAGGTATATTTCCTCTAGCTGGGTTCCAGAGTTACCCATGATTGGAATTACCAGTCGCTGATTATTATTTGGATAAGTGAAATGCTCCAACATCAGTGAGTAAGCAGAGCACAGGGCATGGTGCTGAAGCCAGATTCCATGGGTTTGCAGAATCACTTGCAGTAGAAATCTGGCTGTGTTACTTGACACATTACCCCTAAGCTTCATTCTTCTTGTCTGTAAAATGGGGATGACAGATACATGCACCATGAGTGCTCAATACAAGTACGATACAAGTGTGGATGGTTACTATCTCAGGATTGTTACTGTTTTGGCAGATTGTAATAGCACCTGACACCTGTAGTGAAGTCTGACTTTGTTAACTCTCAGTCCTTTTATGTTGTTAATATTTTCATTTGTATGTTTATTATATGCATGTGTGTTACGATTATAATTGTTGGCTACTATCACTTGCTACAGTGAACATTTTTGGAAGGCCCTGCGTTCAGTCCTTTCCAGGGCTGACCTCGCAGCAGGTGTGTGCGGGGTGGGAAGGGATGTTGACAAGCCCTCTTCACATGGCTGCCTCCACAGGAGAAGAGGGCACTTCAGCCAAATGCCCGCAAAGAACATGTCCAGCCTTTCTTCCTCCCTTTTTCTTGCTTCTCCCTAAGGCAAAAGGCGCTAACCCAATAGTCAGAGCTTGACAATCTTTTTTTTAGTGGGTGGGGTCACTCTAAGGTGATGGGCAGGTGCCCAGTCTCCTTCTGTTCTAGCTGCGATGAGCTGCATGGCACAGGTGGCTGGTCTCACTCTCTTGCAGGTTTTTTACCTACACCTGCTGGAATGTCCCATCAGGCCACATCGTGGGCCAGCTGCTTCTATTTCCAGCAGAGCAAGGAGGAAGGTGGACATGGGCCCGTGGCTGACAGGAAGGTCTCGGCATAGTTAACCCAATGGCCTGCACCACAGTTCTAGGTTGCCCAGGTCAACAGAGTACTTTTATCTAAAGTAACCTATGAAGATTCTGTACACGGGCTTGGCAAATACAGAAGAGAGGTTGAGAGAAAAACTAATGATTGAAGTAATGTTGGTTCCACTCACCGCTTACCTGCGAACCTCTGGCCAAGTGGAGAGAGAGGAGACCCAGACCTGCCCTTTCTCTGATCTGCTCAGCCCCAGCCTCATTGCCCCTGTGCGTCCGGCCGTCTCACTGCACTAAATGTGGTTCTGCTGCCCAAGGATGGGAACTGTTCGTACAACATTAGCCTTCAGACGCAAGCTAACGACTTCCTCCGGTGCTGACCAGCGATGTTCTTTTCTAAATCAGGAGGGGAAACTGCTTGTGTTGGACTCACTGTGGGACAGGACAGTCCCCCACGTGGCACCTTCCCAGGGAGTCTGAAGAGCAGTTTTAACCCTGACCAACTTTCACCTCAACTACTAGCTTTAGCGTCTGCTCTCCTTTCCAAGGTAGCCTTTCGTGCCTGCTCGGTGTGGGAGCCCTGGAGGGGAGACGAGGTGAGGAGCCTCCCGCACCCCTAAACAGTGAGTTACTTGTGTTCAGAGAGGGTGAAGCCTCCTGCCCGTGGCTGCACCGCAAAATGGCAGAGCCTGGATTCAAACCCAGGTCTGCCTGCAAGCACAGCCCCTGCTCCTAACCACTTGACTGCCTCTGGGGCCTCATGTAGTAGTTTACTCAATCTTGCGCTACAGAGATGGCAAAGCGCAGACCAAGGAAGCTGGAGGGAACAGGTAACCATCCAGCAGAGCCTCTTCCCAAACGTGGCCCCCCTTTTCCCAGCATTACTTTAGGGGCTGGTCAGCTCACCTCCCAGACACCTCCAGGGGTGGTAAGCTTTTTATTTCCCTCCAGGCCACCCATCTCATTGTTAGAAATGCTTCCTTCTAATCAATGGAGCTCTGACTGTAAGGTTCCAGCTCTGCCCTCTGGACCCCACCTAACCTGTTTGCCAAATCCACAGGACTGTCTTTCACTTACCTGAGGCCTGTGTCCCCTGGAGGCTTCATTTATGAACATCTGTTGTTCTTTTATATGTCAAATACAGAGACGCACACAACACTCTGACTGCCCTCACGATGCTCCCAGAATAGAGGGGGATCCAGTGGGGAACACAGAGACCAACAAATCACAGGGAAGAATAGAGTTAAGGGAGGCACCACAATGGAGGGGACACATGGAAGTTGCCATGAGCAGGGACTCCTCCACCGATGCAGCCCCAGCACTCCTGGCTCCCATCTGGGCTTCATCAATGTTGAATGAACAGAGGAGCTGGTGACGCCAGGGAAGGGTGTCCTAGGAACATGCTCTCCAGGCTGGGGCTTGGAGGAAAGAATCGTATTGGGCTGGGGAAGATGGAGTCTGAAAACCCCTGGCTTTGCAAAATCTAGATTACTTTTAACATTGAAAACTCAGGAGATTTCACATTAAAAACTGGTCTTGTGGCGTCTCCTGAAAAGCTGGAAGAGCTTGCAACACGGGGCCCCCAATTCCTCCCGGTGACCATCTCTTTCTGCTGAGCAGCGGCTCCCTCCAGGCGTGAGCCACAGTCCCCTCCCATCAGCTGCTCCCACTTACACTCTCCTGCCTGGTCCCCGCAGGCGTCTGTGTAGACTCGTGTTGAACCCGCCCACTTAAGTTTCCTCATTACTCTTATTTAGAAAGCTTTTAATTCCATGATTCTCAACTTGAAGGATGTGGGAAAGATAGCCTCTTACTTACTGGAAAGATTCTAACACAACTCCCTCCTACTGTCCTTCCTCTCCCCACGCACAACAAAGATCACTGTTGGAAGCCCAGCCTCACCCCTGCCACATTGGCAGCGCTGAAGTGTGGAAATTCCACCCACGAAGCTTCCCTGATCCTGCGGGAAGATGTGCAGATTCTCATCGCACACAACAGCAGTTACCCCCTCCTCTCTAATCATCACTAGTTTGTCACCTAGCAACACAGCATCCATCTGGGTAGCAACTGCTCACCAATTCATTCATCCCTTCAGCAGACACTGACTGAACTGCTCCCACGCCTGGGATCGGCAGGGACTCAAAAAAGATTTGTTGCATGAATGAATAAAGATATAGGGATGAATGAAGCCTGAAAGGAGATCATACTTGGAGCAAGTGGAAAACAGATTTTCAAAAAACACTTGTAACACGGGCCGTAATAGATATGTGTATGCATATGTAAATTCCAAAGAGGAAGCCACAGTCCTGTACAGGGAAGTCAGAGAAAGAAGAGGGAATAGTTCAGGTAGGTCTTGAGAGAGTGGCTGGAGTGTGCTAGGACTGGAAGAAAGACCAGGAGAAACCAAGTTCCTGGGCAAAGAAATGTCACAGGCAAAGGCCTTGGGGTATGGAGCTGCATGGCTTGTCTGAGGCCACAGGGAGGTTCAATATCAACAGAGCAGAGGGTGTATCAAGTTTCCTCAAATCTGCATCCACAAAGGTGCAAGCCAGTCCCAAAGTTCAAACAAGATCAGAGTTCTTTTTAGACAGAGGGCAGACTTGCATCCCTGTATGGCCCACTCTGAGCCAGGGCCTGGACTGCCCTGGTCAGGAGAATGTGTGCACAGTAAAGCTGAAGATGAAACAGGCAGGAAGGGAAAACAGGAACCATCCACGTGCCAGGCCCGGCCAAGATGCTGCCTTGGTGGTTCCCAAATACTTTCTTACTTTCTCCCCTCAAGGTGTTACACGGCCCCCAGGTCCTTCCTGCTCGGGTCCTGCCGGCCTCCCCTCCTTCAGTGTGTGCTCCCTCCTCACTCTCTCTTCCTTCTTACTCATGCTGCTCTGTTTTCCCTGTTTATTAATTCCTTTGTTCATGTCCAGGCAGGAAAACGGAGACCAAACCGGTGGTTTTAGCAGGGAGAAATTAATGCAGGAAAGCAGTTAAACAGCTATTGGTGGACCAAAGAGGCAAGGTTGGAACTCCTAGGTAACACTGCAGGGAGCAGCTGCCTCCCCTTGGCCTGCGAGGACAAGGGCGGGGGCTGGGGTGTAGAACCACACACCTGGAGGAGGGGACTCTGAAAAGCTACACCTGGCGGTGCTGGCGTCACTCCTCTCGTTTCCTCAAAGTGCTCATTGTTCGATGCACCCCAAGGCCCCCTGGTGCAAAGGCACCAAAGACTCTCTGCCCAAAGGTCTCTCTGCCACGGGAACATGCTCAGCCTGACAGTGGGCAGGATGGACACTCCCCCGGAGCTGCCATCAAATGGTGGGAGGCGGAAGTTAGTGAGTAAATGCCGCGCTTTCCTAACCCTAGAGCAGAACAAACCCGAGGAGTGCCATGCACACCTCCTCCAGGGAGTCTGCCACGGAGTCCTAGTTGCCCACAGCGGTAACACTCATTAATGTGCCCTGTATCCCAGCCACACCCCGTACATCAGCTTCCTCACCTTTCCTGTCTTGCTTTCCCACTACTCTCACTGCGGCTTCCTGGGATCATTTTTAAAATCAGCTATCTGCTCTCAAATTCCTGCCTAAGGCTCTGCATTTGATGGAATCAAAAACAAGATGTTACCTGAAGTGGTTCCGGGAATTAAGCTCTCTGAGTGGGGTTTTGGAGTTGGATCATTTGCCAGCCAGACGGCAACAAGGGCCCTGTTACTGACGTTGAGTGGGGTGGAGGCAACCCCCCAACGCTGGACGTGCTCCTCTGGTAGGTGAGAGCGGGGAACAGGTGGAAGAAGCCGCGGTGCCTCTGCAACAACTTTCTCACTTGGAAAACACGAGGGCAGTGGATTATTATAAGGATATAGGGCTGGTTGGCTGTTTCATCTGACTTAAAAGCTCAGAAGGAAGAAAATAACAGTCTCTTCAGTCAACTATCAACTCAGAGCCTGATGCAAAAGCCACAGAGTCTCCGTGGCGGCGTCTCCTGCAACCAGAGGACAGACGGTGCTGAAAATCAGGCCCAAGGTCTTATTTATGAGCTAACAAAGGAGGCTGAACTCAGCCCCAGCAAGTCTCCTCTGCTAGGAACTGGAAAGGGAAGGAGCGGGGCTCTGAGGCCTGGACGTGACATTTGAGTAGATGCAGCTGAGAACCCTAAACACCCAGATTCGCCCTAACCCTCTGGGACAGTAGGCCTGGCCTCCTCCTTCACTAGGGGAAAGCAGCTCCCCATCACCTGGAGACCAGGTAAAGGCCTCATTAGAGGCAGATGGACTTGTCCTCCTTGAGTTCTGCCCTTTCCTGCCCTCCAGGATTCTAGAACGAAAACTAGGGTCAAGTCTTACCAAAAAAGCTTCAGACCCTGGCTAATATGTTTCAGCAGGAACAAGGAGAACATTCCTGGGAATGGAACCTGTGAGTGATGGACCAGGGAGGGTGATCCCTGGAATCATAAGCCTGGAATGGAGAGAGTTTATTGATGTGGGGGGAGCTGCCTCATGATTCAGGATTTATATTCTGGCAAGGACTTCTGGAGCCAGTGCTGATACCCTCTGGAATGACCCCTTAAATGTTGGAAACCATGAATATTGTACAGAAAATCAGATGGAAATGCTAGCCGTGCTTTGGCAGTGTGAAGAAAGGGTGAAAAAGCTGGGAGATGTAAGCATGTTAGAATGGATTTATTACGTAAAACCAGTGAAGCTGACCATGATCTCTGCAAGACACTGTCTTCACCAAAGCAGCACAGAATACACCGATAAGAGGTCCACATTGTTGAGAAACTCAGTGGTAGTCACCCTCTGTGGGCCAGGGTTTACATAAAAGATGCAGCTAAGTGCCTGGGTTCCCTAGTCCAATATGCATAATGGGATTCTGAAATAGCAGAGGCCGGGTGGTAGCACTTAATCAACAGAGGCACGGTGGGCACAATGACTGGGGGGTGGGGAACAAAATGGGAATGGCAGCCAGGTGGCCTTTGACATAGAGATCTTGTGGTAATTGATGTTTTTTGGCAGATGGCTGTCACACATTAAATTGGAAAAGCCTTAATCTCTCACCTGTTTAGCAGGCATGAGCTGGTTCTGATGCCCAGAATCCATCAAATGAAGGAGAGGCCAAGTCCCCTCAAGAAAGGACCCTTAATGCCACAACAAGTAGTGTATACCTATGTAGCTTCTCCAGAAGGACTTTTAGTCATTTACCAGAGTAATTAATTGTACACCACTGAACAGAGGAACGCCAAGAGCTTTCAAGGGCTCTTAGATACAGGTCTGAGTTGACACTGATACAAGGAAACCCAAATACAAAGAAGTGCAACATAGAATCCTCTGGGCTCCAGACACAGTTTTGCAGCCCCCTTTGAAAGCAACAATTTGATTTGGTAATTGAGGTGAATCATCGCAGCCAATAGATTAAACTCTACCAGTTGGAAAGAGCCCAATGTCCGGATTCCAATTGAATGGAACCATAGCTTTGTCCCCTAATAGTGGGAAATATTCCTCCTTTGGGAACTGAGACCTCCTATCAAGCTTCAAGGTGTGGGAGCAGGAATTGAAAGAAGTACCAGTGAGAGAAGCTGCTCCTATTTCAGACCTTCAGACAGCAGCACAAATAGATCACAGGTTGAAAGCACGGGTAAGACAGACCTCCATCCTTTCAGGGTGTTTTTCTCAACTGGCTCCAGAACAGAATCCTCTGTAGGTCATTCCACCATTCTTTCAGGCCAGCTGCTTCTAGGTGATGGGGTACATAGTAATATTACTGAATTCTATGCACGCATGCTCACAGCTACAGTTCTTTTGCGAGGAAATTATTCCCTTTATCAGAGGCATTGTTGTGTGGAATACCATGAAAGTGCAACAAGCATTCCAAAAGCCTATGGATGGTGATGCTGGCAGAAGCACTGCTGACAAGAAAGGCAGATCCTGTCCAGAATGCATGTTTATTCTAGGGAGGAGAGTCACTGTCCTCTCCACGCTGAAAGGGGTCCAGTGTAATCAACTACAGGCAGGTGGCTGGCTAGTCCCCTCAGGAATGATGGCATACGAGGTGAGGGGAGGTCAGTGTTGGTCTCTGCTGTTGGCGGGTTAAATGCTCAGGAATGGCAGTAGCCGGATCAGCTTGTTGAGGTGATGGCCTTGTTGTTGCCCAGGCATATTCTCCATCCCTGCCACATGGACCCACCTGAACCAGGGTGGCTGGGGAAAGAGGCTGACTGACAGCCGCAGAATATGTCATTTTGTCCACTTGATTATTGAAAGCCTCCTCTACAATAGATGTAGATGCCCTGTAGGGGGATTTCTCTTCACCATTGTTTTTCAAGAACGCTCATGATTGGGGTTGTAATGCTGATGGGTGACAGGGGAAAGGCTGATGGAGAACTTTTAATGGAAGGATCAGGCTGAAAACACCTGCTCAGTCACAAAAAGAGACAACCAGACTTTATGTAATGTAACAGGAAGTTCACAGCACTGTTACAATGATGCCATCAGCAAAATCCAGAATGTGGGAAACTCTGAAAAACAAATGATCTGGTTTCTTAAAAATTTTTTTTAAAGAGGGAGAGTATATGTTATAAAGTAAAGAGGCTTAAGAGGGCGGGGTGTGGGAAGGGACAGACTAGGATTTCAAAATTTGTAGATACTGACAGGCGTATGTAGAATAGATAAACAAGATTGTACTGTATAGCACAGGGAAATATATACAAGATCTTGTGGTAGCTCACAGCGAAAAAAATGTGACAATGAATATATGTATGTTCATGTATAACTGAAAAATTGTGCTCTACACTGGAATTTGACACAACATTGTAAAATGACTATAACTCGATAAAAAAAAGTTAAAAAAAATAAAAGAGGCTTAAGAGACATATCAAACAAATGCAATCTACGGACCTATTTGGATCCTGATTTTAACAAACCAACCATTAGAAAAAAATCACTTATGGGAAAATGTGAACACTGGTGAATGGATATTAGATGATATTAAGGTATTACTGTTAATTATTTTTAGGTATGATAATTATGTTTAAAAAAATGAAGTCCTTAGCTATTAAAGATTGAATCCTTATCTGTTAGAGGTCTGAATGCTGGAGTCTGTGATTGAAACAGAATGAATTCTGAGATTTGCTTTATTTACTTACTTATTTTGGTTTTTTTGTTTGTTTTGGGGAGAGGTAATTAGGTTTATTTATTTACTTATTCATTTTAGTGGAGGTACTGGGGATTGAATCTAAGACCTTACGCCTGCTAAGCATGTGCTCTAGCACTGAGCTATTTGCTTTAAAATAAGCAGGCAGGTATAGAGGAAACAAAATTGCCTGTATGTTGATAATCATTGAAACTGCATGATGGGCATGGGTTTATTAGATTATTCTACTTTTGTATAAGCCTTAAACTTTCTGTATTAAAAGGTTGTTTTTGTTTTGTTTTGACGTTTCCTGACCTCATGCTCTCTTTGGCCTCATTTCTCTAGTTTCTCTTCATATCAAAATTCCTTCTAAGATTAATCACTCCCTCACTCCTGTTCTTTCAGTCCTCTCTGGTTTGGTTTCCAGCTCTGTCGCTTCTTTGAAATTACTCCTGCCAGGGTCACCAAGGGTGTCCCTGTTACTAAATTTGATGGTCAGTTTTTGTCCTCCTCTTCCTTGACCTCTCAGTGGCATTTCACACTGTTGGTCCCTTCCTGTTTCTTGGAACACTTTCCTCCCTTGACTTCTGAGAGACCACACTCTCCTGGTTTCCCTCCAACTTCGTTAGCCATTACCGACACCAATTCCAGGCCCAGGATTTTAAATACATTTCATGTTCTCCACTTCTGTACTTAAATCTCAAGCCCTGCTCTCATCTCTGGGAATTCTCTTTCAGCACCTATCTTTGTGAGATCTCCACTTGGATATCTAAATGGCAGCTCAGATGTAATATGGCTGAACTTTATTTTGACCTCCCCGCCCCCCATCTGCTCCTTCCCCAGTCTTCCCCCATCGCAGTTAAAAGCACTGCCATCCATTCAGCTTCCCATCCTTGAAGACTCTCTCCTTCAAGACCCCCATCTAATCCGTCCACAAATCTGGTCTCTTCTACCTTCAGTTAGTGCCTGAATCAGGCCTCTTCTCACCAGCTCACTGGCTCCTGTCTGCTCAGCCCTCACCGGGGGCAGCCTGATGTCCCAGGAAGCACTGCCAGGCCTTCACCCACTTCAGTCTTTCCACGCCTTTCACTGTTTAATCTCTTCTATCTTAATCTTTATCTCCACTCCTTTTAAAAAGTTTTCTAAACAAACAGTGGTCTTTTCATCAAAACCCGGTGATTGTTACAGGGGGCACAGCTGAACCTGACGATGTCACGCGTTTGTTTCACAATGACAGGTAGGGGTGGAGATTGAGGAGCAGACAAAACCAGAAAGTCATGGTTCGGTAACTGTATCTGGGTGATGCGCGACTGAGGGCTCATTTTACCATCGTGACTTTCATTTATGTTTAAAAAAAAAAAGTCTCCAAGATAAAATTAAACAGAATATCCAAGATTGCCAACTCCTCTGTAACTTTATGGACGGGAACTCTAACCGGGCTCTTCAGGTCAGACCTGGTTACAGTGATCTCGACAATTTAGTAAGGGTTTACTGTTATTGAGTGCTATTAGTGCCGCACTGATCGTCCCCGAGCTCCACCAGGGCGAGGGGGAGGGCTGTCCAGCCGGCTCACAGCTGCGGCTCCCGCGCCCGGCCGGGCGCCTGCTCCGGGCCGGCCGCCAGAACACCTTTACCGCGGCGGGGCGAGACCGCGGCTCCCCCAAAGCTCCGCCCCGGCGGAGGCCCCGCACGTGCAGCCGCAGGGACCCGGGGCGCCTCCCTCCCCCGCCCCCGAGACACGCCCGGGTGGCTGGATCGGGACTGTGACCGCGGGACGGGGGTCAGCGAGGGTTAAGGGTCGACGCCCGGACGGAGCCCTGGGGTTTGGGTGCGTGGGCCGAGGGCATCTCGAGCTGAAGCCAGAACAAAGGTTGGAAAGAGCAGAGCCGGAGGGCGCGGCGGCCCACCCCGCGCCGGGGCGGGAGGGCGGGCGCGGCCCGGGAGCGGCCCCCTCCGGCGGGAGCCAGGTGTCGGGGTGTGGCCGGCCCGAGCCGGCCCGGGCTTCCCCTCTCCGCGGAAGCGCGCGGGGCGCCGGCGGCCTCTGGACGAGCCGCGGGGTCTCTGGGCCGCCTCCCCGAGCCGAGCCCCGCGTCTCTGCCGCCCGCGGTCGCCTTTGTGTCGGGATCTGAGCGAACGAAACCGCCTCGGGTTTGCTTTCTGGTTCGAGTTCCCCTTTCAGACCCACCCCCACCTCCCTCTGCCGGGGCCCTCGGAGGCCGGAGGAGAGACTCGATCGTTTACAGCAGACGCGGACCCTTCCCGCGCTGCCTCCGGAAATGGCGCGGGCCCCCGACCTCGGCCTGGTCCCCCTGAGGCAGGTGTGCCCGGGCCGCACAGCGAGACGGCGGGACTGTGAGGGTGGGTGGCAGGGCCCGCGGTCCCCGGCCCCGGGCCGGGTGCTGGATGGTCGAGTCCCTTCCTTCCAACCACAGTACTGATGAGCCCCCCTCCACCGCCACCCCAGTGATTCCGGGCACTGGGGTCGAAGGCACGGGGACAGGATGGACGGGGCACTGCCCGAGGGGCAGGCAGCGCTTGCACACGCCTCTCTGTGCTTCCTGGTCTGCAGACTGGGAATGGCATTTGTGCGCTGCGCCCGCCCTGCTGGGCAGGACGCCCCTCGGCCTCCTCGTTCCCGAGGGAAACGTGCGCACCAATCTAGCAAAGGTGTCACATAATACGCTTCAGTGTGGGACAAACCCTGTTACACAGGTTTTCGCTCCTTCCTCCCATTAAATATTCTTAGGCTTCTGGCACCAGGCCTGTGCTGGGCGGAGGCTGCAGTGATGAAGGAAGCAGGCTGGGCCTGGAGAAGCCAATAAAAGAGCCGACTCTTTCCCTCCGGCCAGGAAGTGGGCTGTGGAAGCTGCCGGAAGCCAGCCTGCCCGGCCGTCCTGCCCGGGGTTCTTCCGTGTGACAGGGCCCGCGCTCTCCAAGTGGTGCCATTCATTTGGCGTATTTGCTCCCTGACATGTTTTTAGGAAGGCCACATGGCCCGAACAGGCTTGGTGCTTCAAAATGTTGGTGAGGCAGTCGGGGTAGACTCTGAGAAGCCAGAACCTGACCCTTCAAGAGACTGAAAGAGCCTGTGTCTCCTCTGTTATGGAGAGCTCTGAAGGGAACCCCTTTCCTCCCCAACTTTCCTAAGTCCTGCGGTGCTTAGTGCTCGGTACCTTCGTCTTTCCCTCGGTTAGTTCCAACACTGTAGCTTCCTTGGTCTTGCCCAGGTCAGGTCCCCAGGGTGTTCAGTAGGTGAATATTGAGTGAATGGAAGAGTACCCCCCCACCCCGCCCATGCACCCCACAGAGCTGTAGCAAATGAATAATCCCACCCACCATTCACTGAGTGTCTGTGTTGTGCTAGCTTTCCATGCCAAGTGCTGAGTTCATGCTCTTATAAAAGAGAGGACATACACGGGTCACTTGGGCAGTTCGGCCAAGCCCAAGCTGGACCCTGGCATTATATGGCCTCTGGAAGCAATGGGCTTCTCACCCTGCTCGGCCAGGCTCGCACAACTCCAGTGCAGGGGCTGGAGTCAGCACGGGGGCCTGGGCTGTCATTCTGGAAGCTTGCAAGACCATCACTCAGCCAGGGTCCAGATCCTACGGATTCTACCTAAATGTCCCTCCAATCCATCCAGGTCTCACTGTTTGTCCCCAGATCATCATACAAAGCACCCTTCCCCTCTGACTGACAGTTCTCTCTTTTCAATCCACCCCTACCCTGCACCTTCTAGAAAAACTAAATTCCATCCTTAAAACTCCTGGGAAGCAGGCCTTTTGCCCGATGAATAATCTGCCTTCTTGGGGTGGCTTATGAGGCTCTCGGCTGTATTTGTAGCCTGTTATCCAGCCACCCCACTGCAGGCTTTATGAGGCGGCAAAACCGAACAGTTCTCACTTCCTTTCCTTGCCTCAGCTGGGCCTTCCACCTGGGGTCCCACTGTCCACACCTGCCTCTCCAGGCGGGGCTGAACGGCCTAGATGCTGCCAGCTTGAAATCATCTGTTTGCTCCTCTGGTTCCCCTGCGGGTACTGTGAGCTTCTAGCCAGCAGGACTGTCATTTTGCAGACTCCCTAACATCCAGCACAGCGTGTGTTGGATGAGTTGAATGAATGACAGAATAAGTGAACGAAGGGGCTGCAGATTGGACCAGCTTGTCCTCATGGGCTCCAGTGAGTTTCCAGGACAAGCCTCAGGCAAATAACCCTAGTCTGGTTACACTCCCACTCAACACAGCAGAGAAGATCATGGGCAGGTTTCAGGTGGGAGCTGCGCCGGCCACCGGTGAAGCTAGGAAGCCCCCGCCTCACCCCAGGGCGCTGCTGAAGCCTGTGTGAAAAGGCCCATGTGCCCTGCGCTTGTCTCAGGCCGCCCACTGATGGTCCCAGAAAACTGTCCTGCACCCGTAATTTCACTGTGTGAGGATGCCTCTAGGTTCCCTGTCAGACTTTTCTGCAGAAGGTGGGAAGATGGGATTTAATATTAGCTAATATTTCCCACATGCCAGGGGCATGGGAGAGGCCTGGTGCATCATCTCGTTTAATCCTCACTTTTTCATTTTACACATGGAGAAAATGAAGCACAGAGAAGTTCAGTAACTTGTGAGCATGCACAGTGTCAGAAAATGTCCGAGCCAGGATTTGATCATAGGTTGTCTAGCTCCGCTATGGTATGTATTTAGGATAAATGGGAGGGCCTCTCACAACTCACTGCTTGCAGGGGCCACCGGCTACATGGTGATAAGCTGGTCTTCCTTCCCTCTCAGTGCAGTTGAGACCCTGCAGAATCAGAGGGAACCTGCAAAAGCCACCTTGTTACCAAGGCAACACCCCTGTCCCTGCAGCTGCGATGTTGCAGGCAGGATATCAGCCGCACCAGCACATGCATCACCTGAGAAGTTCAGGTGACACCAAAGTGGCTGCACCTGCTGGGGTTCAGGGAGGCGAGTGGTGCCAGCAAGAGGGTGGGCCCACAGGTGAAGGGCCCTGTTACTGTCAGACTGAGGCAACTTCCAAAATACAAACGTGCAGAACAGTGCCCATTGTGGAACAATTGCTTTTCTACTCAAAAACCTTCAGTGGCTCCAAATGATCTGCCACGGGGGTGCTTTACCCCTTTGGGATGAATAGGATACGGACTGGCTGCAGTGTGTTTTCTCATCATTAAAAACAAACATCTGGATTCTGCCTCTGCAAATCCTCTCCCATCTGGGCTTGTTTCTTGCCCCCACCGCTGACCACCACTGACCACCATTGACCCAGCCCAGACCTATTTTAATTTTTGCCTTGACCACTGTAATAATTTCGCCCTTATTCTCCCACTACCAGCATCCATTAGCTCCACAAGTATTTCTTCAACCACTTTTCTTCAACTGCTTGCTCTCAGCTGGAGGCGGTGCTCAGAGCTGGGGACTCCACCAAGTAGACCTGCCCCCACCTCCTGGAGCTGGTGTGCCAGCATGAATGCACACAACCCCAGTTAATGTCACAGCCAGTAATGCTGAGTATAAAGAGGTGGGGAGCTCAGGTGTCCCCCCAGAAGGACAAAGATGAACTGGGGGAGGGATCAGGTGAAGGGCAGAGAGTGGAGAGAAGAGGCTTGGGGCCTGGGCAGCACTGGAACCCAGAAGGCATCATACATATGATACAGCAGGCAATGGATGCCGGGCCCACCGCGGGCAACAGGGAGAGGCAATGAGTTTGTCCACGTTCTAACCTGGCCACCCCTCCTCCCCACAAGCTGACCATGATAGCCCTGGGACCTGATAGCACGCTCCAGCCTTGCTCTCCTTTGTCAAAACAGAGAACTGGGTGAGATAGTCTTTCAAACATTTGAACAAGTTTAAACCCTAGAGAAAGGTCAGATTTGCAACACAGAAAATTTTCTCAGGCTGGAGGACGGCTGCCCCAGGCGTCTCTTGCTTCTCCCTAATCCATCCCAGGGTACCTGAGGTTACAGTAAATGTCCCACACCCCCTCCCCCTTAACTTGGAATGTTGGACTTTCTATTTTTTCCTAGTAAATTGGAAATTGGGGCCCCTTAGGTGATCTGCTCCCTCTCACCTGTTTCCTAAAAGACTTTCCTCTCTGACACTCCTCCATTCACCTAACACTCGAATAAACTTTAACTCCAGATCTAGAGGCTACCTCTTCTGAGAAGCCCTCCCTGACCACTCCTCTGGGCTTTCACTCTGTGCTGCAACTGTCCCCCTCCTACTGTCACACTGTAGTACCTTTGATTCTCCTGCAGCTTAGGTTCCAACGGAAGGAGACAGAAAAAACAAATAGGAAAATAATACATTATGCTCTGGGGAGGAGGCAGCAGGCAGGGTGGGAGAAGAGGCGGTAGTTTGTGGTAGGGTACTCAGGGAGGTTCTCTCTGAGAAGGGTGACATTTAAGACCTGCAGGAGGAGAAGGACTGGGGAGCCAAGCTCACATCTAGGGGAAGAGCAGTCCAGGCCAGTGCAGAGACCCTGTCTTAAAGGAGTACATCCAACAAGGGATTGGGCAGGGAGGGAGGAGGAGGCCCAGAGTCTGTAGGCTCTGAGACCTTTGTAAGGCCTTGGACTTTTACTCCCAGTGAAATGGAAACTTTGCTGAGACGTAGGGTCAGGAAGGACAGGATCTGACTTGAAGGAACCGCATTCACTGTGCTTGCCTTGGCCAGGCTGAGTCCTGAGGACAGAGAGAAACAGCCCCCAGGGGCTCCCAGGGCAGTGGGGTGCCCCCTTAACCAAGTCAGATTTGCTTTGTAGAAAAGCCACTCCCACCAGCACATGGTTGGACAGGAACACTTGGCCAGGCCTGTTTCCTGTGTCCTGATAAAGATTTATTATGTGTTAATGTGTAAGTTCCCTACCGGTCTCTCCTCCTTTTCTTACTCTTTCTCTGCTTGTCTTGCTTTCTTCCAGAAACATTTATTTCAAAGCCTGTTAGATTAGCAGCAGCACAGGATTATAACCCATAGAATGAAGTGTTCCCAGATCCATAGTGATGTAAATGAGTGAATGAATGAATACATAAACAAATAAATACAGGGGAGGAAAGGACAGCTCTTTCTTACAGAAGGATTCCAATTAATAAATGCAGAAGGAATGAGGGAAATAGGAACTCACCATCAGAACATCGTAATAATTATCATGGCAGGAAAGATCCACTGATGGATGTGAAAATTAGGGGCAAAAGTTTGAGGAGAAACAGAATATCTGCATTGTCTAAAAGATATTTATTAACTATAAAAGGAAAAATAAAAAACGGACAGTGGAAAAACCTGGCAGACACCATCTTAACCAAGTGATTCAGGTTAACATCCCAGGGATAAGATGCATCACATCATGTGCCCCCTGATGTACTGAAAAACGGGCCACTTCTGCGTTATTCTTCCCACAGAACGTGTCACCTCCCTCTAGTAATGAGAAAATATGAGACCAACCCAAAGTGAAGGACATTCTGCCAAACACCTGACCAGTACTCTTCCAAAGTGTCAAGGTCATGCAAGATCAGAGTGAGGAACTCTTATGGATTAGGGGAAACTAAGGTTCCACGACAAGTTGATTCCATTGTGGGAGCCTACAAATGGAATGGGGGTGACGGAACACTGATGGAAGAGTTGGTGAAATCTGGATAAAGCCTGTAGTTTAATTAATAGTATTGTGCCAATGTTATTTTCTGAGATTTGATCATTGGACTGTGGTTATGCAAGAGGTTAACCTGAGAGGAAGCTGGGTAAGAGGATATACGGGAAACTCTCTGTGCTATTTTTGCAACTTTTCTGTAAGTCTAGAATTATTTTAAAATAAAAAGTAAAAAGAGAAAAAACTTTAAGCAGCCAGTTATAACCCTGGCACCCAGCTTGTGATCTCTCAACACCATTTCCCTCAAAAGGAACCAGGGCTCCTGAGAAGATGGCTGGTTCTAGAGCCAGGGCCAAACACAAGAGGAGTCTGGAAGATCTGGAAACGTCAGCTAGCCAAGGGGCAGTCAAGACTTACAGGGTTAAGTCACACAAAGACGAGTATCATATGATATCATTATATGTGGACTCTATAAATGATACAAATGAACTTATTTACAAAACAGAAATAGACTCATAGAGAAAATAAACTAATGGATACCAAGGGGGAGAGGGAGGGTAGGATAAATTAGGAATTTGGGATTAACAGATACATACTATTCTATATAAAGTAGATAAACAACAAGGACCTACTGTATAGCACAGGCAACCATATTCAATATCTTGTAATAACCTATAATGGAAAAGAATCTGACAAAGAATAGATATATATGTATAACTAAATCACTTTGCTGTATACCTGAAACTTTGTAAATTAACTATACTTCAATTAAAAGAAAAAAAAATTCCTAAATTCAAAAATCATTGGGGAGGGGGAAAAAGACTTCCAGGGTGTGGCCAAAGAAGTTAAGAGCTGAGCTGAAGAGATTTCTGCAGACCAAAGATGGAATAATCTGGTTTTTAAAAAAATTTTGTGTCTTTTTTTCTTTTTTATAAGTTTTTTTGAGGGAGGCAGATAATTAGGTTTATTTATTTATTTTTAGAGGAGGTCCTGGGGATTGAACCCAGGACTCTGTGCATGCTAAGCATGTGTTCTACCACTGAGCTATACCCTCTCCCTCAAAGATGGAATAATTTGAACATCAGTAAAAATAATGTCTTAACAAAAGTACATCAAATGTTAAAATCCACGAATTCACTATGATACTAAAAATAATTTTTTAAAGACTCAATTTGTCTCAAAAAACTAAAACTATGACCCAGCAATTTCACTCTTGGGTATATTTCTGAAAAAAACAAAAACACTAATTCAGAAAGATACGAACACCCCAATGTTCAAAGCAGCACTATTTACAAAAGCCAAGATATGGAAACAACCTAAGTGTCCATCATCAGATGAATGTACAAAGAAGATGTGGTATATAAATATACAATGGAATACTACTCAGCCATAGAAAAGAGTGAAATTTTGCCATTTGCAGCAACATGGATGCACCTGGAGGGCATTACGGTAAGTGAAATAAGTCAGACAGAGAAAGACAAGTACTGTATATCAATTATATGTGGAATCTTAAAAAATGCAACAAACTGCTAGTGAATATAACAAAAAAGAAGCAGACTCTCAGACACAGGGAACAAACTAGTGGCTACCAGTGGGGGGGGGGAAGTATAGGGGTCGGGGCGCGAGAGGCACACAACTTTGAGTATAAGGTAGGCTCAAGGATGTAACGAGGAATACGGCCAGTATTTTGTAATAACTGTACATGGAAAGTAACCTTTCAATAATTTTAAACATTTGTTTAAAAATGAAAAAAAATCTTAATTTGTTCTCTTTGGCGGGTGCTGGAGAACAAACTCACTATTTTGAAGTCTGGTTAATAAAGCCAAAGACTGAAACATTTTTCTTGCCCTTTATGATCTGTACCTCAGATGAATCAGACAGGTGATGAGGGGAAGTGTCTCTTCACAGAGGTATTCCCGCTAATAGGAGAAGAGAGAATGATCAAATTTGATGATTTTCATCTTGCAAACCCTTATGAATTAAAGGATGTAAACATTGAACAAGGCTGCTTATGCCACACAAAGAGAGACAGCAAGACATTATCTGCCTCCTAATGAAATCACGCAACACCTCCTCTGAATCAATCTTGTCAAAAAACTCTAATCTGAATCTAATCAGACTCTAGATTACACCATCCATTTACAAGCAATACAAAGGACAGAGAGACTTGTTAAATTATACCACAGGGATGCAATCAGCAAACTGGGGTGTGGTAGGATAAATGTGTTTGCAAAGAAAATAAAAAGAGATGGAGGGGGAAACTGGATTATCTAAATGATATCTCAAATTATATATATATATATATTTAAAGGCCTTGGAGAGTTAGGGGGTAATGGCTCAGTGGTAGAGTGCATGCTTAGCATGCTGGAGGCCCTGGGTTCAATCCCCAGTACCTCCATTAAAAAAATAATAATAAAAACCCCATAAAGGCCTTGATTTGAAAGCTACACACTGAACTATTTCTAGGATTTTCTGCCATGGAATACGTCCTGGAGGGGTGGATGGGGCATTGCTGGTGTGGGTTGTTGGTTATCGGGCTGAGAAAGGTTCACTATCCTATTCTATTTTTCAGTATATGTCCAATATTCTACATAATAAAAAGTCTTTTAAGAGCACCTGAAATCGGCAACTTAGAGATAACAACTATTAACATTTTGTAGTCTACCAGTGCCAATTAAAAAATATATATATACGTGTATGTGCCTGTGTATTTTATAAAATTTGGATCATACAGCGTACATCCTTTGGGCAACCTGTTTCTATAACATATTTCCCTAACAGTGAATACCCTACAGCGGATCATGTTTAAGCCTTTGACGCCCGGTGCTGCAGATGCGGGGTTAAGCCTGATTTCCCACCTCCTAGGCAGCCTGTCATCTCAGGGAGTGAGCAGACTCCTGTGGCTGCGATATGGTTTTCAGTTGCCTTCTGAGCTTCTCTGGCAGACCCTGAGCTCCTCGGCCGCCAGCGCCTGGCAGAAGGTCCCGCACAGAGGAAGCTCTCTAAATACGTGCTGACTAAATTAAACAGGAAAGGAAAGCCACCAGCGTGCATGACAAAGTGTGTATGCGTTTAATCAACCCTCCAAACCAACTCCTTAGTGACTCTTTGGAAATGAAGCGCCAAGGCAGTTGAGGATTGGTTGGCCGAACTGTTTCCCCCTTTCCTCGGGCGGCACAGGAGGAAGGACAGAGCGGGGTGAAACCAGGGGGGGGGGGGGGCTGCCGGGAGGAGGCACAGGGGAGGGACGGAGTGCGCGTTCTGGGCGGGGGAGGAACGCGAGCGGGAGAAGAGCCCCTCTGCCCCCCACCATCAGCTGTGCTCAGTTGAGAAAAGGGGGGAGGAAGCCTCAGGAGGGTGTCTGGGGCTGGCGTCTTCCCCATGTGGCAATCGTGATTGCTCCAGACCCAGCACTCGCCTCGCCCACACTTCCTCCCAATTGCCCCGCCTCTCAGCCTGCGCGGCTCGCGGCTCGGGTTGGCCCTGGGACGGCACCCACACCCACCTCCTCCTCCTTCGGGCTTGTTTACCTGGTGAGGTGCTGGATGCTGCCGGGTGCGCTGCTCTGGCCTCACTCGGCGTCGGGGCCAGGGCTGGCGCATGGGGAGCTGTTTTGTTTCTGCTGTGAAGGAGGGACATCAGTTGGAATGGGCTCCTGTTTAGTGGGGCTAATGAATTGCTGGAGAGAGGGAGACCCCTTGTTCAGTTTACAAAGCCCAGGGGACACTAGCTGCCCAGAACTTAGGACCTGAGCTGCTTCCGCAGGATCCAGACCCCTGTGTGACGGTCCCCAGTCTGCAGTATAGGGCCTGGCTTTTCAGCCATGGAAAGGTGGAGGAGGCTTGGGAAATAGTTACTGAATGAATGAATGAATGAGTGAGTGAACAGTGTTGAATTACAGCTGCAGTGAGCACAGGGCAAAGTAGGAAAGAGCCAGAGTGCCTAAGTCAAGCAGACTGACCTGGGTTCAAATCCTTTCTCTGCCGAGTACTAACTGTGTGACTGGGGACAAGTCATCTAAAAAGTTCTGAAAATTCACCTGGGTTCCTCAACTGTAAAACGGAAGCAAAAAATTCTACTTGTTTGTGAGATTTAAGTGCGATGTTTGTAGAGTATGTGGCACAAAATAAGCTTAATAAATGGTCACTGCTGTTGTTAGTATTGTTTACTAATTCAACAAATATGCCTCAAGCACCTACTATGTGCCAGGTTCTTTCTAGGTATTCAGACCAGATTACTGAGCGAAACACACCAAGACCCTTGTACTCACAGGGCTTATATTCAGGCAGAGGAGAGAGACAATCAACAACAATGAGTAAGTGAAGTAGCAAGTTGAGAAGGTGGCATTTGAGTGAAGACTGGAGGTGAGGGAGGCAGACGTGCCAGGATCTCGAGGGAGAGTATTTACCCAGAAGGCACAGGCCAGTGCAAGCTCCCCAGGTGAGCCGTGCCTGGTGTGGCTGGGGGGAGTGAGTGGGCGATGACATCAGAGGTCAGGCGGCCAGATCACATGGTGAACTTGGCATTTACTTCAGGTGGAGGGGAGCCACTGCAGGGTTTTGAGCAGAACATGATCTGACTTACATTTTAAAAGGAAAACCTGGGCATAGACTGGATGGGGTGAGGGGTGAGGCCGGGAGAAGAGCTTCAGACATCCCGGTGGGGCAGTGGTGGTGAGAAGTGGCTGGATAATGGATGTTATTTTGAAGATGGAGCCAGCTTGGTTTCCTGAGGGTTTGGATGTGGAGTGTGAGGAAGAGAGGGGTCCGGGATGACTGCAGGGTGGGTGAGCCTGAACAAGCAGAAGGAATCAGTGGCTGCCGACTGAGATGGTCAAGGCTGCCAGGGAACCAAGTTTGGGGAGGACATCGAGAGTTGGGCTTTGGGTGCATTAAGATCTAGATGTCAGACGTGCGCACACAGGTATCCAACAGGCAGATGTGAAATTGGGAGTTGGCAGACAACTACGACTATTTCCCTCCACTTTCACACTTAGTCCTCACCCCGGCCAGTGGGAAGGCAGGCCAGGGATTGTTCCCCCAGCCTGACAGAATGGAAATTCTACAAAGAGTATACACCCCAAAATTGAAAACAGGTATTCAAGCAAACACTGGTACCTGTATGTTCATAGCAGCACTAGGTGGAGATAACGTACCTGTCCATCAATGGGTGAACAGATGTCTAAAGTGCGGGGTACTCATACAATGGAGTATCATTTAGCCATAAAAAGGAATGGAGGACCAATACACGCTACAAGGTGGAAGAACCTCAAAAACATTATATTAAATGAAAGAAATTAGTTGCAAAAGACCATGTATTTTATGATTCCATTCATATGAAATACCCAGAATACTTAAATCTACAGAGACAGAGGCAGATTAGTGGTTGCCAGGGGTTGGGGGAGGGGGAAATAGGGAGTCATTACTTAATGGGTATGGGGGTCTCCTTTGAAAGTGATGAAAATGTTTTGGATCTAATAGGGGTGATGGTTGCACAACATGGAAAATGCTCTAAATGCCACTGAATTATATACTTGAAAATGGTTAACTTTATGTTATGTGAATTTAATCTCAATTAAACAAACAAACCCCATATGAGGAACCTAATGCCAGGCTCGTGGTCCCCTGCACCAGGCAGTGGTTCCCCACTGCGATTTTCTCCAAGGCCCAGCAGTCTGTGTCCTGAGAAAGACTCTCACTGGTTCTCCATCCCCCTTGGACCAGAGTAGCCCAGAGAAGCAACAGGATGAATCCCCTGCAAGATCAGTTTAGGGCACCTGGGTTTCCCAAACCCTAAACCAGGAAATCTGGTCTGACAGGCAAGGGATTCGCATCTGAAATCAGCCTTACCCCGGAAAGCCTGTGGCTGAGGGTTGCTGGTGGCCCAGGGAACCTGTGCTTCCGGGTTTGTTCAGTGTTGGGAAGGAAGCAGCAGGAGCCACCAACCTGGCTTCTCAGAGCTGCCATGTTTAACCCTTCAGGGCCCGAGGCTCCCGAGCTGGCAGGGACTTTACAGATCATCTGTGAGGAAATGGAGGCTCCAAAAAGATAAAGACCTTCTCCCCAGTCACACAACCAGTAAACAGGGGAGCTGGGACCAGGAGGAAGGGATAGACGACCACGATATAGCGCCAGCTCCAGGAGCCTCACGGGGGCAGTATCTCAACCACCTTTTGGAACAGGTGTTATTAGCATGCTGGGCAGATGAGATTCAGGGAGGTTTAGGGACCAGGCCAGCCTCACACAGCTATTAAGAGGCAGGGCTGGCGGCTCAGTGTAGGTCTACCCGACTCTTAAACCATCTGTAATTCTTGCTAGGCCTTTGTCTGCCTTGTGCACATGTGTATCCCCAATACCGAGAGAATGGATGAATGAACCAAGCTCTTTCCAGGCTCCCACACCTCAGTCCAGATTCACCCTGCTCAAAGTCAACAGCCGCTCTGGGGCTATCACATGGTTGCCATGGTAACTAAACTTTTAGAACTTTTAGAAATAACAGCTGCAGGCAATCCAGGATGAAACCAGTGAAACCTTCTCTCACTGAACTAAAGTTAAGGCTTTTCTGTCCAAGCTGACAAGGGTTAACACAAAGCAGCAAAGAGCAGAGACTGCCTACCTTTATTGTTAGTGATCATCCTGTTGACCAAGGACCTTTTGTTTGCTCCACCACCGCCACCTTCACAACAGATCCATGATTTGAAAAATGGCATCTACTGAAGACATCACTAAATTGTAACCTGCTCTCATACATCAGCAGTCACAGAACTTCCACTGGAGGTTCAGACTGGCAGGAGATAACTACCATCCCCCCACAGGGTTGATAGCATTTTAGCCCAAAGTCAGAAACTTGACAGTTTTGCTACATAGTACGTGCCTGTAGGGTTTTGATTTTTTGAAATATGGAAAATAGCTTCTTTAAGTTCATTCTAAACAAAATAAGAAATGAGGGTGAGGAAACAGCCACAGCTACAAAGAATTTTTAAAGTATTGTGATTACTATGCAAGTAAATGAGAAAGCCTGAACTAAATGGATGGTTTTCTAGAAAATCATAAATTACCAAAATCAATCCTTGAAGACCATTAAATTCTAAACAGATCAAAAATCACGTGAGAAAATGAAAATGTTAAAGAACTCTTCTCCCACACGCAAGGGGGAAAAAAGTACCAAGTCTAAACAAGACTTCAGGTGAATCCAACTGAAACTTAAAGGAATGATGAATAAAAATGTCACTCAAATGGTTCAAGACCCTAGAAATAATTGTAATAAAGTTACTACTGTTATTGACACCCCCCCATGTGGCAGATGAAGTTCTAAGTGTCTATTCATTTAACTCTCACAATAATCCTGTTAAGAAGATAAATTATTGTTCTCGTTTTAGAGATGAAAACACTCAGGCAGAAGGAGTGAATGAGTAGTCCAGGGCGACAGAGCTAGTAAGTGGCAGATCCAAATTTGAACCTAGTGAGTTTTGTTCCAGAATTCTCTCTCTTAACCACTATGCCAGGTCAACTCTTCCAAATTTCCTTTATGATGAACATTATGTATCAATACCCAAGTCTGTCAAAGATAGCACAAGAGAAAAACACTACAGAATGGTCTCATTTCTGACTATAACAGCAAAAATTGTAAACCCAATGTTAGCAAATAAAATACAGCAGCATATTAAAAAAATTATATACTAAAACCGAGTAGAGGCATACCAGGAATACAGGATGATTCAATATTAGGAATACCATTAAAATGATTCACCCCATTGACAAATCGTTGGAGAAGAATTGCATGATTATTACATAGATGTTGAAAAGTTAATTGAAAAACTTCAAAAACCCATCCCTGACTTATTTTTATTATTCTTAAAAATTTTTTTTAATCTAAAATTCTTTTGGAGGGGAGGTAATTATATTTATTTATTACTGTTATTTTTTTATTTAACTGACATACTGAGGATAGAACCCATGACCTCACACATGCTAGGCATGTACTCTGCCACTGAGCTATGTACCCTCCCCACCAACCCATCCCTGATTTAAAAAAAAAAATTCCTTAATAAGTGGAAGGGAAGGATGCATCCTTAAAATATAATCACCCCCCTGCCCCACATATACATGCACATGCACACACGTACGTATACACCTCAAGCCAATTTGTAAGAATAAAATACTAAAAAACTTCTCACTAAAGTTAGGACGAAGTAAGGATATCTACTACCGTCACTTTTATTTGTAATTGTTCCAGAAGCACTTGTACCAGTGTAATTAAACACAGAGGTCTAAAGATTGAAAAGTGATATAATTATTATTTACAAGTCATATGATTATGTTTTAGAAAACCTACAAAATTCAACTGCACAGAGAGAATTCAGCAAGACATCTAGGCACAAATTTAATGTACAAAACTCAATAGCCTACTAGATGTAAGAAAAGGCAGACTTACATTTTGACCCAGCAATCCCAGTTCTGGGAATTTATCTTTCCAACTTACTTGTGCATTCATTCATTCATTCATTCAGCAATTATTACTGAATTCATGCACGTCAGCTGTAAACTGGGCCTGCCAACCCCGCAGACTGCCGACCCTGCCCTCCTCCTCAGCTCACCCTGCCATGCCCCACAGTGGTTATTTTAGACCCCAGCCTTCGACCTCACCTTCTGTTACACACAGAAACCGGAAGCCTTCCAAAAGGATTCTCCCATCATCCCACCACCAATGCCCACCTGATTGCACCCATGATTGCCTCCCGAAGGGAAGATGTGTCTTTTTTCCATCTGCTGTGGTCTGGAAGTTTCTACCCGCCCCGCCCCCAAATTCATCTGATAAATCCTAATGCCTGATGTGTTGGCTTTAGGAGGTGAGGTCTTTGGGAGGTGGCATGGGCATGAGGGCACAGCCCTCGTGGTGGGATTCGCGCCCTATAAAAGAGGCTCCAGAGGGATTCCCAGCCCTTCTGCCACAGGACGTGAGGCAGCACCGGATACGGAGCCTGCTGCTGGACCTCCAGCCCCCAGGGCTGGAGGAGGAAACGTTTGTTATGTATAAACTAGCCAGTCTATGGTGTCTTACTGTAGCAGCCCAGGCCGACTAAGACGCTATCTAAGGCCAGTGCTCCCCACTGGGCGGGACCCCACATCCCAAATCCCACCCGTGGCTCCAAATCGGGCTTTCTGCGGCCTCTCCGACTCTTGCCAAGAGCAAGCAAAAGCCGTCATGTCTCTATCTCCCTCCCTCCACCTTGTGTCCCTTTCTAGCCTTTTCCCTTCCAGCTCTTTCTGAAGGGTTGTCTACACTGGCTGCGTCAGTTTCCTCATACACCACTTGATTCCCCCAAACAGCTTGCCTTCCACTCTCCTTTCCACTGAACCTTTCCCTGCAGGGCCCCACCGGTCTCCTCGTTGCTCAGTCTCACCGGCACTTCTAAGTCCTTAGCTTGTTTTGCTTCTCCGCAGCAGCTGACCTCCCGTGGACCTGCCCCGAGGCAGGCGACCTGCCGGAGGGGTCTGTGGGAACTCATGGCAGTGACATTTAACCTAGGCTGGAGAGGGTCAGAGAGGGCACCCTGGAGGAGGTAGCATCAGGGCAGAGCCTGAAAAGATGGCAAAAAGTTGGCCAAGCAGAGAAGGGGTTGGAAGGAACCCCCTCAATTTGTGAAACTGCCAGCTGTTCAATGTCCCTGAAGTTGAACTGGGAGACTGGCTCTGGAGGACTTCGAAGGTCATGTAAAAAGGTTTGCTGTGTGCATTTTATTCTGGAGGCAGTGGGGAACCTCTAAATGACCTAAAGGAGAGGTTGGCGAGCTTTATATGTAAAGGGCCACATAGTAGGTACTTCAGGCTGTTGTAACTTCTCAACTCTGCAGTGCAGCCCCTAGGAAGCCATAGATTATATGTATTTATGCATGCATGTAAAGATTAAGACTTTACTTGTGGACACTGAAATTCTAATTTCATATAATTTTCATATGTCATGAAATACTATTCTCCTTTTGAATTCTTTCCAACCACTTAAAAATGTAAAACGCATTTTTAGCTCATGGGCTATACAAAAACGTGTGGTAGGCTGGGTTTGGCCCGCAGGCTGAAGTTTGCCAATCCTGGCATGACGTGATTAGGGCTGGGTTTTAGAACGATGGAGCAGAGTGGGAGTGTTAAGCTAGGCAAGGAGACTGATGAGCAGGGATCTGGGAGAAAAGATAAACCACCAGGTAAGTGGCCATGAGGATGGAGCTAAGGGAGGCACTCTACACAGAGAGGGCTTGGAAAGCTCCCCGCCACGCCCCACTTAGGGGCGATTAAATAGACCTGGTGCCTGTTTACCTCCTTACCTCACTCCCTGGGACAAAGCAAGATCCCTAATAGCTTGGATTTGGGAGTAGGCATCACCATGGTCTCCACAAAGGGGAATAATCCCATGCTAGCTCTGGACTGGTCCCTCGCGAACAAACGCTGGTGTCTTTTCACTACCACGAGCCCCCTAAGCCCCCTAGGTGTCCAGGGACCCTCTATGCTTGGGGAGTGCTTACATGGGTCGTGGGCTGTTGATGAGGTCTTCGTTCACGTGGATGCTTTGGATGGACCAAGCGAGGCTGCAGGGCAGAAGGACATCGCCAGCTGGGCAGCCAGCGGGCCGCGTGCAGGCAGCGCGTCATGGGAGGCTCTCCTCTGAGGGCAGGATGCACCGCTCCGTCTTCCTGGACACAGGTGGAAGGTGGCAGCTGTGCCCACTCAGGGGTGTGTGTCTGACGGCCCCAGGCATTGGCCCGCTTCCTGGGGAGACCAGGCACCCGGAGAGGATTCCAACTCCTGCTCTTTTCCTGGATCAGGAAGGCACCACCAAACTCCTCCCAACTCTCTTTCTCCACCCAAAACCCCGGCTCTTCCTCCCACCCAAGCCTAACTTTTTATCTCTTTCCAAGCTACTGTTGATGGATAAATATCTCGTCCTTCCCCATTAAAGGGGCTAACCGCGCCTAGCCTCAAAACCCAGGTGGTGCAAATCAGAACTCTGGCTCTGCCTTGCCACTTCCCCCAGCAGGACGGGTGGGCAGCTGTCAGGTCTCCTTGCCCCCGACACCCTCCCCTGTCCATCCAGACAAAGTGCCAGGGATACCAGTGCCAAAAAGGAGGCTGTGCTTAGCACTGATGACTTCCCTACCTCTAAGAGAGATGGGAGAAAGAAAAAATGGGCCAGCATTTCGAGTGGGGGTGGTTGCTGAGCAGGACGGAGGCCCTACTGGAGTTTTGTGTGCTAAAGTCAAAGCGAGAATACTCAGCACGAGGGGTGTTTCTCCCCAGCCATGTTCAGCAGTTCAGCAAGGAATGGGTTCAAACCACGGACCACAGAGCTAATGTGGAGGAGGGGAAAGATAATGGCCAGTTAAAAGACGAAGGGCCAATGGCTTAGGGTTCCCAAACAAAAAGGAGAATTGTTATATTAGGAGACCAAAAGGAAAGAAATGTAGTTGAAGGGGATGTTGGATGTGGAGGTTCTGGAAGTGGTGCTGTTCTTGCGAATGACGAGGTCCAGGGCATGATGAGGGCAGCGAGTGGCCAAAGAACTGAGAGCATAGGGGTTGGATGGATTGTCTACATGGGTGTAGAATTCATGAATAATGAAGGCGGGAAGGAGTACATGTGGAGAGAGAGAGACAGTGAGCCCTGCGGATGAGGTAAGGGCCTGGGTGGAAGGCGGGTGACTTGCCAGCCAGGGCATCTAAGGGCCTGTGCACAGAAGGTGTCTGCAGAAGGAGAGAGGGACATGGCCGGGAAGAGGCAATGACCAGCAAGGAGGACACGCCTCCAGCCCTTTGGAACGTGGAGCTTGGAGGATGAAACAGCCCCTGTTTAAGGACTGAGGGGAGGCAGTGTGCTCAGGGGAGAGTCAGGCTAGCAGAGAAGAGGAGGGAGGTAGGGAGGGTCTTGCTGACGGCAGGCTGTGGGTCCTGAGGCGTGGTGGGAGCACTAGGCAGGTTAGGAAGAGTGTGAGACTGGGGCAGATTAGGGGATGTTCAGAGTGACATGAGGTTAGGGGTCCAGGTGACAAAGGTGGCCTGGGAGACATGGGCTTGGGGCAGTGGGGAGTGTGATGAGCCCCTACCCTCTGTTCCCTGGACCCCTACTTCTCTACTAAAACTCACTCCATAGGTGATCTGCCCAATCCCATACTCGGAACACTTGTCTATTAATGAGCCCCCAATCATACCTTCACCCCCAGCCTCTGTGTAGAGTGCCTGGCATGCGCATGTGATTGTCTGCTGGACACCTTCATTTGGATGTGTAAAAGACCCTTCCAGATGGAAGGCGTGACCCCGCAAACCCTCTCTTCCCCCAGTAAATGGCACATCGTTCACCCTACTGCTTAGGATGAAAGATTAGGCGTCACCCCAGAAATCTCTATTTGCTTTACTCTCCTCGATACGATTCAACACCAAGGGCTCAAAGCACTGGCTTCGAAGTCCACCCATACCCAGCATAGCTCACAGCCTCACCGCTGCTCTGTGCTGGTCCCGGCACAGCTCCCTGCCCGGCTCCCTGCTGCCACGTCTGCCCCCATGGTCTATTTTCACGCAGCAGCCAGAGTGCATTTTCCAGAACACACATCAGAGCAGGTAACTCCCTTCTTTGGGTCCCAAAACTCTTGGAAGAGTACTCCAAATCCATGACTGTAAGTCCTGCAGGATCCGGCTCCTCCCTGCCTTCCTGTCCCACCAGGCTCACCCTTGCTGGTGCCACCCCAGCCACCCTGGCCTCCTTTTTCTACTCAGACCCTCAAGTCCATCCCCAGCTCAGGCCTTTGCTGGGTGCTCGCTTCTCACTCCAAAGCCACCTTCTTGCTGACCATCCTGCCTCTCCCTCACCCTGCCTCTTATTCTGCTGTTTTCCTTCATATACATCAGTGTACTTGACGTAAATCAGTACTATGCTCATTCATCTGATGACTTTCTCTCTCCACTGGAATGGGTTCTTGGAGGCGTGAGCCAAACTCCACCTTTTCCAATGCTGTATCACCCCGCTTCAACTGCTCCCAGCTCGTAGTAGAGGCTCAGTAAGTATTTGTTGGATAAATAGATAAACTAGAGAAGGCTGTTTTCTCTGATATGGGCTTCAGGAGCTCATTTTGAAAACCAGAGCTGGATATTGGCAGTTGCACGGCATGCATTCCTGACATAGCCATTCTAATTCTCCCCCAGGGTAACTGATCCTACACTAGGCAGAAAGTCCAGGAGGAGCAGCAGTGAAGAGCATATCAATGAATATTTTCTTTTTTTGGTTGATACCAGGTCTTGGGCAGGGAGGAAGAAAGAACGTGTTTCTCAGCATAGTAACAAACACATCCTTTTCCCAAAGGGCAGGGGCAACTTTCTGTTTTCTGTGGCATTAGCCACTGTCGTCTCTGAAAAGAAGGAGGAGGCAGGCTTGGAGCACAGACTTTCACTCCCACTGGTCAGGGTGGCAGGCGGAGGGTTGTGACTGCACATCAGTGTTCATCTGGCTGAACCCTGGTGGGGCTCGGGCACCTCTGCTTGAACTTGAACTTGGGGGAGAAGAAAGGTCATTTTTGTTTGAGAAAATTAAATATGGTAGCTTAAGGAGGTGGGCTGGGGATGGAAACTTTCAAGATGGAAAGAACCACATGTGAAAAGGCCTCTGGGAAATAAGGATGAGGAAGATTTGCTCTGAAGGGTGATGTTGCTGGAGAGCTGGGGCGAGTACCATAAGGAGAAAATGGCTCCAGCCAGACCAGGCAGGGCCTTGTGGGCCACGAGAAGAATTTTGGTCTTGATTCTCAGTGCAAGAAGCACCCTTATAAAAAAATATGATAACATTCGTCTGGGTCAAAAAAGATCCTGATAGAATGGACTGGAGGGGACAGAGCAGATGCAGGGAAACCAGGGAAGTTGTTGGCAAGTGTCTGAGAGATGATGGTGCCTTAGACCGGGGTAAAATGGACAGCGATGCATGGATGTGACAGGTATTTAAGAGGTTAAGTTGATGGAGCTTGGTGATAAGTCAGCTCTGGAGGATGAGAGAGCAGGAAAGCCAAAGGAGATGCCACCAAATACAAATGAAAACGCCCATGACCTAGAACTTGGCAATTCCTGTCCTTTCTGTCTGTCATGGAGAAACACACGTGTCCACAAGGGTTGTGAGTAAGAATGTTCTTGGAAGTACTGTTGTGATGGGGAATCCATCCTGTCCATTGGTAGAGAACCATTCATAAAATCATTTGTCTGTTCTCAGGGAGGATTTGCTGTGAAGTTAATGAAGTTTCAGCTTCAGGGCCCCTCACTTGCAGCAGCTCCTTCGAACGCCCAGGAGGGGATCTAGTAATTTCTCAATGTAACTTTGTATTATTTTTCTAAAGAGGTTCCCCCCCAAATGCATGAGCTTCCAGCCCCATAAAACTTGAATCTGCCCCATTATACTAGATAATGCCTGACAAGATGAGGCAGATCACTAGAGAATGGAGAGAGTGGAGGGTTTCACAAAGTGCAGGTTGGAATTCTTGCAGAGCAGGACTGCAAGTGACACATTGACTTGTCATCCAGAAGTTCCTGGTGACCTGGATGGGAGTTTCAGTGGAGTGGGGGGTGAGAAGTGGCAGGCTGCTGGGAGGGATGGTGGCAAAGTGGGGATCATGAATGTGGACAGTCATTTCAAGAAAACTGTCTGTGAGGGAGGAAGTCCCCTGAGGGAGGAAGAGACTTGAGCCACTGTGTTGAGGAAAAGAACCAGATAGTGCTGAGCACTGAGGCTGAGAAACAGCAATCCTGAAAATATTGTTCATTTGGTTGCCCAGCCTCCAAACACTCTTCCAATTTGGGGCATTATCTCAAGCCCCCGTCTCCCATCACAGAGGTAGAAATGGATTAGACATCAACGCCTTTCACCCATCCAGGGCAGCCGGTCAGATTTTTCTGAAACCTTTCATGTCTATTACCACTTGCTTCAACTAGAACTTCAGGAAGATTGGTCTCTGATCTGACCCAGGTTTGTTTGGCACGCTTGCATGGGGTTATTTATTGTGTGTTTAGTACTAACCCCCATCCTGTGCTCTGCTGTCCAGGGACCCCGAGTCCTGAAAGTCTGAGGATTCCTGGGCAGATCCCTTTCCATTGTGAGATAATCCACCAAATAGGAAGATTCTCATAATACTCAACACTTTGAGATTTTGTTCCTTGTGTAAGAGGTAAAGAGATTGGGACTATGTGCAAGTCCAGGCTAGCCTTTAACTAACTGTGTGCCCTTAGGCAAGACTCTTAAACTCTCTGAGCCTCCATATCCTCATTTGTAAAGGAGGATAATCGTACTCCTACTGGTGAGCAATCTGGGAGACTGGGTTGTTGTCACGTCACAGCCCCTTCTGAAGAAAGAGTCAGAAATGGTTCTTGTGAACAAGTTGTTGTTTTATTCCTTGGTCCTCAGAGATGGGGACAGAGGGAAGATGGGGGCCTGCGACAAAGGCAGCCAGCTTTGGAGGCCAGTGCCTGACAGGCTGGGCAGTGGGGAGAGCCTGCCCAGTAGAGGTGGTGACTCAACCAGCCACCCAAGCTTCTCTCGAGGATGAGTTCAGTGTAAGACTTACACAGAGACTTGGGCAGCAGAGTGACGCAGAAACCCAGGGATGCGCGGAGACGAAAGGCCAAGCAGAAGTCTGGGTGCGGGAGTGTGAAGCAGTGAGGGCAGGAGGTGGCTGGTGGTTGGGGTTGCAGAGGCTGCGGGTGCCCTGCCCCGTAGCCCTTGGTCCTTCTCCGCTTACCTGCAGGTGAAGGAGACGCTTCTCTGCAGGCAGTGTCCACCTCCAGCACCCCCATCACCCTGCTTCTCAGACTGCGAGGTTTTCTGGTTTGGTTTGGTTTTGTGTGTGTGTGGTGTGTGTGTGTGTGTGTGTGTGTGGTTTGTTTTTTGAGCTGCGGGGACTTGCTCAGCCCTTTATGCCGGGCAGCCCAGAAGGGTCAGCGATTTAAAACCTCCAGGGCGGTGGGAGTCGGTGGAGACCCCCCCGGAGCCCGGTGCTGCGTGGGCTCTGCGCCGGCTCCTCCCCGCGGGGCTGAGCCCCGCTGCCCCCGGAGGCGTCCTCACGTCCTTCTCCCTTTCACTTTCTGTCTCGCTTTCCTTCTCCCTTGCCATGCTTCTGGGAATCTCCTCCAAAATAAACAAGGAAGTTCCTGTCTCAGCGTCTTCTTTGGGGGAATCTGAATTTAGACAGTAGCACCAGAAGAGGGAAGCAGAAACGGAGGATCTACTTTGGGTGCTGAGAAGCAGCGGAGACCTTCTCAGGGAAAACCAGGTGAGGTTCTGTTGAGACATTGCAGTCTCCCCAGGCCGACTGCACAGGTAAGGATGATTTTCCACTAGACAAACCTCCCAGTGTGTGTCTCTGTCCTTCCAGCCTGCAGGCACCTGACCAGCCTTCCCCTTGGCATAGCTGCCATCTGTTAAGCTCCTACTATGTGCCGGCTCTGTGCCAGGCACTTCACTTGCAATCTGTCTCATTCTCATGACAACTGGCAAGGGAGGTAATACCCTCTTCTAATGAGCACTGTGCGTGGGACTGGCAAACAAACTACGAAAACGTGGGAAACAGCCTGTGTCCTTGAGGAGGTGAGCAAACTGTGGCACATCCCTGTGATAAAATGGATAAAATGGAACAAACCGTCCATACACAGGACAACTTGTTTAATCACAGAGGCGTTTTGTTGAATAAAAGAAGCCAGCCTCGAAAGGTGACACACTGATGACTGTGTTATAGGATGTTCTCGAAAAGATATCAGGGACCCAGGCTTATTTCCCTCAAAGACTGCCTCCTCTCCACCGGCCTAAGTTGCCTTTCAAGGGCCAGTGTGAAGAAACATGAGATAATGTCACGAAAGCCCTTTGTTAACAGTTAAGGGCGATACACATGTCCGGCCTGCTAATTAATCAGGGAATGTGGCTGTTCCTCTCAGTCCCAATGTAATAGACAGCGTTATTATCATTGGTTTGTACCCTCAAACCTGACCTTCAATATATTAAGAACTGGGGTTCTAAAAAACAAAACAAAGCAAATAAACAATCAAACGAAAGATAACAGGTGGACTCTTCACTCCTTCTTCCCTAAAAGTCACGTCTTTCAATGAAAAAGAGCTATAAAAGGAATATCTGGGCATAGTTTAAAATAAGATGCCTGCTCTGGGTCATGGATGACAGCATTTCAGGGCGGGCAGGCTTCTGCAAGGGTCAGGGTGAGGTGAAGTCATCATCACCAAAGACCAGGCGAGGATGGGCTGAACCCCCTGGGTGGGGAGGGGGAGAGTCAGGGTCAACTGTGGGCCTATGGAAGAGCACACCAGTTTGGAGTCAGACCAACCCCGATTCAAATTTCGCCTCTTGCATTCCCTACGGTGAGAACTTACACAGTCACTTAAACTCTCTGAGCCTCCGTTTCTTGATCTGTAACATGGGCCAGTAATAGCACTAATCTTATCCATTCTATTTTTGTGAAGATTAAGTGGATGGTAAAGTTCTAGGGCTGGCGCATCATTCACAGTCAATGAATAGTAAATCGTGATCATGATAAACATCGACAATAATCACCAAGCTTGTATAAAAAGATGACAAACATAATTTCAGGGTGAACCACAACTATCACAGGAATCAGAAAAAAAATACCTCAACACCATCAGTTTCATACCCTTTCCCAGTGGACCACCGAATCCTGATCGGACAGCTGGCTTGGTGGTCATGAACAAAATAAAAGCAAGAGTAGTCCATTTGTTCATTTCTTGGTTTATTTATTCAACCAGGGAGGGCACCATGGTAGGAACTGGAGATTCAGGGGCAAAAAGGACAGATGAGGTTTTTGTTCTCCCGAAATTTCAGAGCCGGGAGGGTAGACAGACGGCAAACAAGCAATCACGTAAGAGACCAAGACAATTTAAATAGCACTAAAAACTGCGTAGACAGGGAAATGGGTTGCTGTGAGAGAGTGAACTGGGTGGCAGGGAAGTCCTCCTTGGGGAGGTGACAGTTGAGGTGAGTTCTGGGACTTGAAGAAGCCAGCCAAGCGGAGATGAGATGTCATCAGGAAGAAAGGCAGGAGTCAGCTCACCTGGAGATGAGCTGCTCTGGGTGAGAAGTTTCAATTTTATTTAAGTACAGTGGGAAGCCATGGGTGGGCTCTTTAAAATTAGACGATGCAGGTACTTAAAGTTTTCGGGGCTAAGATCTCCAAACTGAGGGTAGCTTTGTCAATGTGCTGTTAGTGGTCAGTCTATTGGCGGAGGCTGCTGCTTCTGCAGAAAGCAGGGGTGAGCACTGCCTACTTTTGCTTCAGTGAGGCTCCGGTTTTAGGTTTCTAGGATCAGTCCCCTTTAGAAGTCAACATACTGATTTGGATGTGTTAACGCCCTCAGTCCCCTTACAGTCCGTTGCTGCTTGCCTGGGAGCCGCATTTTCTCTGTCTGTCTGTCTGTAGTCCAAGCTCTGATCTCTTCCATGTTACTGTCAGCAGGCAATCTAATCTTCCTCATTTCTTACTTTTCATGATATCCCAGGTACACCATTTTTATTCTTAACGCCTCTTTTACAGATAAGGAACCCAGGCTCAGAACCTTGTTCAGAGTCACCTCATGTGTTGGTAGCAGAGCCAGGATTTTAACCTCAGCTCATTTGACCTCTCATCGTGGGAGGGTACTGGGGATCAAGAAGGCCTTAGGGAGAAATCCGAGCAGAAAGGACCGTGAAAATACACCGATAATGCTGCATACTCGGGAGGACAGGGCTCTAATGAAGCGAGATCTAATGACAGCAGAGGAGGTGCTTGGAAACTCAGGTGAAGCAAAAGCAAGGAGGGAGGGAAGGGCTCCAGAGCCTTAGAGCAGCCCCATCTTTACAGCAACACACAGCGGGCAAGTAATGAACAGTGAGGTGACTGTGACACAAGGAGCTAGGTACAGTCTCATCTGTCTCCATGGTGAGCTGAGGGGGCAGCGGCGATGAGAAGCCCAGCAACTGACTTTGTTTAACAACTCTTTTTTTTTTTTTTTTTAGCCAACTTTTTTTTGGCAGGGAGGTGGGGGAAGGGGCGGTAATTAGGTTTATTTATTTGTTTTTTAATGGAGGTACTTGGGGTTGAACCCAGCACTCCCACTGCCCTGAGGAAATGAGTGAAAAATGTTAATGATGTTACAATAAAATGATGGGCCTTTCAGGAATGTTTTGAGAATGAGGAGGAAAAGGCGTGAGCTCACCTGGTAGGGACAGGAGGGGACCCTGGTGAGAGCTGAGAACGAAAGAACTGGCTGATGGTTATATAGCAAGGCGGGTCCAGAAAGCACGCTGGCGAGCTCGCAGCAGCACTGGGGATGCGGGAGAACCAGGCTCCGGAAATGGGCCGCCGCTGGGACCACAGCCAACGTGATGCCGCAAAACTAGTCTGGGAAGGTGTTGGCTACTGAGGCTGATAAACACCGGATGTCATAACTCATTCCGCCGTCTGCGCTGGGCCTCGGGTGTGCCGCCCACGGCCACAGTGGGCGTGTCCCCGGTGGAGGTGAGGGAACCCACCTGCTCCAGCTGCTGGGGAGGTTGGAGGGGCCAGGACTGGGCATGGTGGGACGTGGACTCAGCGCCCATCAAGGTGCGGATTTCTCAAGTAGTGGAGAGGGCATCAGACCAAATTAAAGACTCGTTTCAGGTTGTAGCAGGGAGAGTAATGACAGAGCAGTCGGGGAAGAGGGCCTGGGCTCCGTCAGTGGCAGTGGGAATGGAGGAGAGGGATGGGTTGTAGGGAGCGTACAACCGATCAACAAGAGTTTGAAGATCCCTTAGATGTGGAGGTGAAGGAGAGAATAGCTAAAAATGCCTTCTGAATGGCTGTGGCTTCAGGAGTTGGAAGAGGGGCAGTGCATTAACCAGGTGAGTTCACCCAGGGGGAGGGCTGGCTGTGTTTTGGGAAAATGATAGTTCAGTCACTTTTGATGTGTCGAGTTCGAAGTGTCGCACAGCCAGGGAGGGACAATGGACACATTTGGATGTCATTTTCCTGAAGACAGTGGCTATGCAGTGGGTGTGCTGGTAAATGGCTGGAGAAAAGCTGATTTGTAGCATTTCCCAAGTTCTGCAGTGTAAACACAACCACTCTGGCCAGTTGCAGGGTACCAACATGAGGTTACCAAGAGTGGATTCGGGAAGGGATGCCCACAATCAGCCATCAGGAGCCCACCTGGGGGTCCCGCACACTGTAGTGACTATGAGTGAAGCTGAAGTCACCCAGACAGAGCAGAACCCCGAGGACAGACTTTTCAGGGGCAGAAGGAAGAGGAGCTGTCGGAAGGGATCTAAGAGAGAGTGGGCACTGCAGGATCGAGCCCAGATCTGGGCCCTGCCAAGCTCTCCAGAACCAGCTTCCACCATTCATTCCTTAAAGATGATCTCCTAGTAGACTGTGAACTATTTGAGGGAAGGGACTTTGTCTACCTCAGCGGTGTCCTCTGTAGCGCATACAGTACGCATTCAGCCTGTAATTCAAAATATTTCAGGGAAGATTTCTGCCCACCAGTTTCATGAGGCAACACAGGAACTGCATCTATGTTACAAGGAGACACTTTGGCTTCCTAGCACGTCTTTACGTAGATACCTCATTCAGTCTGTCCCTCGCCACCCCTATTCTTCTGGGAACTTTCATCCCACATGCCAAAGATGAGGTTCTCTCTTCTATGTGAATCTACCAATTAGTCCAGGGATGGGCACCTGACATGGCTGGGATTTCTGGAATCAGTACTTGGAGTTAGTCCCTCTCACGTGGCAGAAGCCGGCGGAGAGGAGGGGGCAGGAGAGGCGTCAGCAACCGGGTTTTTCCTGAAGCTGTTCTGTGAACGAGCAGCGGGGAGGATCCCAGCAGCGGTGCCCTGGTTCCACTCGTCCATTCACAGGTCCAGCTCTGTCTCTAGCTCTTCCTTCTGTCCTAGCACACTGCCCCACAGCCCTCTCATAAATTCCCTATCACCTAAGCAGAAGCCGGAATTTGGTGCTCTGCAAGCAAGAGTCCAGATTAACATCCAAGCAGAGCCCGCCAGCTACGTAATGTTGCCTGTGTGAAGAGTGCTGTGTCCTTCACCACTGAAATACTCATGCAGTTTGATCGGTCACTTGAAAGGGGTTTAAAAGAGGGGTTTCTGCCGCGGCTGGGAGACCTAAAATCACCACCACAGCAGCAGCCGCCTCCTCGTGAACACTGGCTCTGCGAGATGAAGTGGGGAGGCTGGGTTTGGTCCAGGTTTGACTTCAGAGGTCTTAATCACTAAGTGAGAGGTTCTCAAACTTTTTAGTCGCAAGACCCCTTCATGAGCTTAGAAACTGAAGACCCCAAAGGGCTTCTGTGTGGGTTCTAGCTACGGACATTTACCGTCGTGGGAATCAAACTGAGAAATTGAGAAGATTATAAAAGAACAAAAACCCATCCCATGTTAACATAAATATTTTTATTTGAAAAGTAACCATTTTTCAAAACAGAAAATTAGAAGAGTGGCACTGTTTTACAGTTTTGCAAATCTCTTTTCTAGCTGACTTAATACAAGACAGCTGGATTCTCACGTCAGCTTCTTCATTCAATACGCTGCTTTGGCTGAAGGACATAAAGACCTGGCCTCACACAGTCATGCAGTTGGAAAAGGAACTTCAGGAGCCTCTCAGTTAAAGCCTAGACAGCCCTTGAATTTGTATTAGGACTGGCGGTTCCCTCCATGGCGAAGGCATTTTAAATAAACTGCCAAGGGTGGTGGTGGGGAAGGAAACTCGAATTCTCCTGTTGACTTAATTTTAAATGACATGGATTGCCAACTTGAGCTCATAGATTACTCTTTTGCCAGCCAAGATTACATATTAGATTTTTTCATGTTTACTTTTCTAAATTAAGAAGAGAAAGCAACATGTCATACACAAAGTTAACATTTGTACAGTGGTTTTACAGTTTGCAAAGCCTCTTTCTGTGCCCACGTGACGCCATTTAGTCCTTAGCAGCCACTTTAGAGAGGAGGAAGGCTCAGAGCAGAGTGACTTGCCCCAGACTGCCACCAGTAACCAGGCTGTGGACCCGGCTTCCTCAGGACCAAGCGATGTGCTCGCAGGACGGCTCTGCTATGGTTCTAATGAACAAACACCTCACTTTCCAACCTAGGATGCGGGGACCCTTTATTTATGTTCACTTTTTTCACGTACACAAGAGACAGCATCTGTACTGGAATCCAATGGGACTTTTATTTGACACAGAATACAATACGGATGCAGGAAGAGCAAACTGAAAAGACAAAGCAGAAAAGACACGGTTCTATCTAATTTATAATTAAGTAACAGGAGGGCAAGTCGTTAAATGAATAACGAAACAGTTGAGCTTGATGGAAGAATTTCTTGTTCTAGTGCCCATACCTAAAAGACAAAGTAAACTAATGAACTCCTTAGTATTTCCTGTTTGAGACTATAAAACCTGCTTAAATATATCAGCAAATTTGGTTAAGACTTTGAAAAGTGACCACAGGTGTGTTCCAAGCCTGGGCTGGTTTCATCACACCGACCTTTCTAACATCTTACCGACCACTCACTTCTCAGTGATGGGTCCCCCCCAACAATGCCCTGGGACCCAACTGTACCCCAGGACTCTCCCTCCAGTTACCAGACAGATGCGGGGCAGCAACAGGGAGCCGAGAGGCACAAGTCAGAGCTGCTGGTTGTGAAAGGGAGCTCCACCTGTTGGCCCCAGTCAGTGGCTCAGACAGCTTGAGCTCTCGGCCTCCCCCACCAGTGGAGCGGCCCATTTTCACCTCGGCTCCAGTACTCAGGCAAGTTGAGGGTAAGGCAAATACAGAAAATAGTAATGGACCAGCCTTCAATTTAAAAATCCACCACCAGTTCCAATCATAGCCCTGCTTACATTCAGTGCTGAACTGTGGAACAACTTCGTACAGATTTCAGGTCCAGGTTTCTGATTTCCCCACATGCCAAAATTTGGCTCTAACAAGATTGTAAACAAGGCCAGGAACTTTCTTCTACATATAAATAAATGGATTTCTTGAATACAAACCCTTCATTATTATCTTAGTATTTTGTCATGGTTCTTTTTGGGCTGTTAGCCTCTGATTAAGATACTCTGTTCTATGAATGGAGACCAGGGCACCAGAACTGTGCGTCACTGCTTTAATCATGCCAAAGGACCACTAGATTCTTTAAGCACTTCTCAGAAGAAATCCACTTAAATATTGTTTAAGAAATTCCTCACAGGGTAGAGCTCCAGTATGTGTTAGTGGGCTGGAGAATAACCCAGAAGCTGCCAATCAGATTAAAGCATGCTGTAATTTGTTTCTCATGAATTTGTCTTCCCAAAGCACTGACAACCATGGCAAAGGCACCAGCTGGATAAAGCGACAGTCCCGAAGCCCAACAGGAGGGAACCCTCGCACCCCCACTCCTGAGGCTCCGCCCTGCGCTGTGTAACGGGCTACGTGAGGCAGTTTAGGTCCAAAGCGGAACCCAGAGCCTGCTCCAGGGCAGAGCCAATTACAAAAGCCTCTTGAGAACTTACGAAACTGCTTCTGCCTTGACATGTTACATGTCATGGTTCCACTCAGAACGCAAGCTCCCCAAGGACAGGGAAGGACTGTCTCAGACATCCTTACGTCTCACACGTCACTTAGCACACACTCCGCTGACTGGAGCGCGATGGTATGAGTCAGATGCTGAGTACTTGGCATGTTTCTTAAATAACCGTTACCAATAAGGGATTTCTTAACACTTCACTAACTAAAGATCCCTATTCATTGTTTTTTAAACACAAGAATATCCTATTCGTCAAAACTCATATTTAAGTAAAAATCCCCCTTCCCATTAAAACTTTGACAAAGAAAAACATAAACAACAACAAAAAAAAGAGAAAAAAAGAAAAAAATTTGATAAAGAAAATCAAGGTTCAACAGATGAAAGAGCATTCCACAGAAAAATACGAGGCATAAAAACACATGAAAAGTAGCCTTAACCTTCCTCAAAATTTTTAAAAATGCAATTGAATACTAATTTTCACCTGTCAGAGTGGCTAAGATGGAGAAGTTTGAGAACTTCTGCACTGGCAAGGAATGGAGAATGAAGCATTCACTCCACTGTTTGTAGGGAGTGTGAATTAGTCCATATTCTTGGGAAAGGAAAGTCTGACACTATCGATAAAAACGCACACTCTTCGAGCAGGAACTCCTCTTTTGGGAATTGGTGCTACAGATATACTTGAACATATACAAAGACTCATGTGTTAGGATGTCCATCCCTGCACATGGTTTCAACAGCGAAAACCCGGAAACCCAACTGTCTATGAACAGGGACTGATTCAATAAATAACGGTAATCTACATTAAAAAAATGCTCTGCAACCATTAGAAAGGAGAGAGCTTGATACGTTGTGGGTATGAAAAATCCCCAAAATGTATGAACTGAAAAAGCAAAGTGAATTACTGTATAGGATGCTCCCTATTTATGTTAAGAAAAAAATCCTATGCATATCCACTCCATGCAGGCTAGTACACACACGGAGACCCTCGGGGAAGCAGCAGAGAAGCTGTTGCTGACAGTACCTCTGGGAGAGGGGTGAGGAGCAGGTGAGACTCGTTTTCTGTGTACACCCTTTGACCATGTGAATTTCTGAAAATCTGCCATGTCCAGTTTTATTTACATAATAACAATGATAATAATAATAATTTAGTTGCGATAGCCATAAATGTTACATCAGAACTAATGAGCAGGAGATAAACCAGTGAAACACTGGTGGGCAGAATTCTAGCCCAAAGCGAAGATACCAGACATCAGTTAGCCCCTGCAGTCTTACAATGGATGTGATTTTGGAAATAATTAAGTTTGCAAATCCTCGTATTTCCTACTTTTTTAGACCCTAGACGGTAAGGAAACTTTAGGCTGCAAGCTTCTAAAGTTGGTCTCGCCTTGTGCATTTTCCACACAGACGGGTCCTTGTCAAACGAACCCAAAGCTAGTTTATGACACAAGGCATGTTCTGCGTCTCCATCTTCTAAGACTATGCAGCCTCCAGCCTGAGGTGAGTCAGAGAATGGCAGTGACCACAAAGCCCAACCTTACAACGCCAGAACAGCCGGAGACACTTACTTTTGGAATTCCCACTCTCTGTTGTCCAACGGACACACCTGCCGTGTTTTGAGCCAGCGGGAGATGCAGTGGAAGTGAAAGGCATGCTGGAAGAGAAGACACAGTTTATTAAACACACTTCTGTGCAAGCTCAGCCATCTACTGACTGCGTCTCAAGGGCAGCGGGTGGTCACACCGGGCTAGAGGAGAACAATGGAAGGCGACAAACCACGGAAGACAAAAGGTCCACACCTGGTCACACCTTGGTTATGTATGAGGAAACGTCCAATGAAACACTGGTTGGAAACGTCATGAGTACAAAAGGAAGAAGTTATGTAGGCACGTGGTGGACGTTCTGGCCGTGAGATCTCCTTTTCTCTCAAGGGAAGATGGGTTGGGGCTCCTTGGTCCTGTTCGGCCTGGAGGGGGGGTTACCTTCCTTGGACACATGCAGGGAGGCCCTCGATCCCTGGCAGACTTTAAACGCCCCCCCTTCTTGGTCCCCAGCTGCCCTCCCTGCCTTGGAGAAGAGGAATCCCAGGACTAGAGGCTTCTCCTCGGCCCTTGGGAGTGCACCTCCCCAACATTCCCACACCCAGCTCAACTCTGTTTAAAGGTCTTTACTTCCAGGTTTCTTCATACATGTATTGATATTACAAAAGCTGGGTACTCAATAAAGCCTTTAATGGGTGAGGGGCTCTGTCTTCAAAGGGAACGAGATTAAAAAATTCGGGTAAAAGGAAGTATTATAATGGGCACGCTGCACACAAGCAGCTGAAAGCACCAAAGGGCTTTATTTCACCATCAAGACAGGAAGTAAAACGGCAGAAGTACCAAGAATACTGGTAACTGGCAGGGAGCGAGGAGCTGGCTTTCAGATTTGGGGAAAAGGAAACTCCACGTGCGAGTTACTGACACGCAGATGCTGATCACAACACCACTGCCCTGGACGTCTGTTCTCCGCCCTTCTGCTCACGTGTCTCAGTCTTACCAAGACAGAAGCAGCAAGCGACCCCGCATCCCATCAAGGAGGGGTCGGCTGAGGTGGGGACAGGGGAGAAATGCTGACACCCTGACAAGACAATGAAAGCTTTTCAGGCTTGATTTGGTAACAGCCTCGAAGTCTGGTCAGTGCATCTCCCAAAACATGCGTGGGACTTAAAGGAGAATCCTAATGTGGATTATCATTTGTGAACTGTCCTTTGACAAAACAAAAATAGAATTCAGTAATGAAGACCAGAATTGCACCTAGCGCACTGGGCTACTCAACAGGACACACGCTCCCAGAGCGGCCGCCTCCTGGAGGATCCCCGTCCTACTGATGCTCATGCAGCTCACTATGAAGAAGAGAAAGAACATTTCCTAAAGGCAGGAAGCTGAGGCACTGCCCCAGGTGGTGGAGACAGGCTCACCTCAGGCCATTTGGGACACCCTTCCCCTCCCAACTCCCCACCAGCTTGGAAGACGGAGGGAAAGGGGGCTGCCAAGAAGGCTGGTGACAGCATCCCCAAGCGTCCTGTTCCCAGCTGGCTCCTGTTAACAATCTAAGACATACCACTGGGTGCACTGAGCAGTCTCTAACTAGCGCCTCACACTTTACACGAGGTCTGTAAACATCTATGACCTCATCTGAGCCTCCAGCAACCCTGGCAAGCCAGCACGACAGGTATTATCTTCATTTTACAGACAGGTAACTGAAACCCAGACGAGCTAAGGGACTTGCCTAATTCACAGAGCTGGTGGAGAAGACCCAGGACTAGAACCCAGCACTAGTCCAGAGGTTTCCGGCCCACCACGCCGGCTCTTCGTGAAGGCAGACTCTCTGAGCTAGACCCCCTTTTCTCTCCAGCACAAAGGGACATGGTTCTTAGTATCCACCTGGATGCCAGGGAGAGCAAAGACCCCAATGGGTTTTATTTCCTATCCCCATAAATGACAAATGCTGTCCCTTGGCCAACACACACTACTGTGAAACTGCCAAAGGGCCTGGACAGCATGAAGAAGGTGCCTCCAGGTGTGGGTGGGGAAGAGAGCCTCAACCTGATGGAGAAAAGTACTGACAGCTACTCTCTCCTCAGGAAGCACCACCACCCCACGTGGATATTTATTTATATTTATTAACAAATACACCTACTACGGGCAGCAGGTGTTCTAACTGCTTCTTAACATAAAATCATTTCATCCTGATTGAACTCTATACAGTCCGCTATCAGCTCCATCTCACATGAGGCTTATAGAGGACAACTCCCTGCCCAAAGTCACCTAGTAAATAAGTCACAAAGCCAGGGAATGACGGTCTGACTCTGGAGTCTGACGTCTCAGGCCTGTGTCATGCTGGGAGTCCTCTGTCCCCCTGGCACAGGACGCCTGGACAGGACAATTTTAGCTCATCTGACTGGGACTATGGCGGTATAAGGATGAATTTTTAACACATGCTAGAAATAACATATTTGATACTTGTCATCCTTCACAGCTGTCACACCCTGTCCGTTCAGTCCAACCGTGCCGCACAAAACATTTCTGGCATGAGCTGTGTTTTAAAAAAAACCCCAATCCTAACTTAGTACATTTGCCACACTTAAGACACACATGAACACTCAATTTATTCACCGAACTTCGTTCCACAAGACACCTGGCCTTTAAAAAAAATCTGTTAAGAAAGTAAAGATTTCCACTAACAATATTCCAAAGACTGTGCCATAGAAGGCAACTCCCAAAAATGAACCCTCAAAATGTTGCTGACAAAAGTGGGTACACTTTATAATCAAGACAAACCAGTGCCTCTGCAATAATAATTCTTACCCCATGACAGGAAAATAGTACAATGATTTAAAATCACTTTTAATGTTTGTGTACCCTGTGGGAGAAAGGTGGGCTAGTCATTTTTTTCCCTAGTGATTTTCAAGACTGGTAAAGCGGGGAAAGTGGTAATGTGTTTACAAGCCATGCTGATAGGGAAAGATATTTCCTTACGTTACAGACTCCCCACGCCACGGTGCACTCTTCAGAAGTAGCAGACGCCTGGTTAGCTTGACATTCTATGCCTGTGGGAACAAGAGCAACATGATCACGGGACCCCAGGAGCAACAGCCTCTGAGTCTACAGCCGCCCTAACTGCATAGGCACACGGTAACATAGCTGGGGTGGGGGTGACAGTATAAACCTGAGCAAAATCTCAAGGGGTTAATCATAATTGTTTTTTAATGAACGTGGAAAGGGGTGAAGACAGAGGCAGAGAGTTGACTTAACGTGGAAAGGGGTGAAGACAGAGGCAGAGAGTTGACTTAACAGCATGCTTTGCAATCTTCCTATCCTTGTTCAAAGACAGAGTGACAAAGGAAAAGGCACCTTTTAATTCTGAACATAACCTGACTTGTCCAAATGAAAGTGATTCCTCCTAACTTGGTAAATTTATTAAATTCTTAAAGCCACCACATAACTCTCACTGTTCCAAGAACTGGCATCTTCTCCCTGTTCTTGGTGAATGCTTCCTCTCAGGCCCTCACGACACCCAGGTCTGCCCACAGGAAAGCTCAGCTGGGTGACAAGCTGCAGTCTCTAGAGGAGTCAGGCAGGCACGTGTGAACTGGGACAGAGCAAGTAAGAGGGCGTGAAGAAGCCTGGGACAAACTGCAGCGCATGCTCTGTGTGGCATCAAAACTCAAAGTCCTTAAAACACTGTCAACACAGCAAATCTGTGAGGCCAATGGGTCAGAGATTTGGGGCCCACGACCTAGTGATGCTTACTGCCCCTGTGGTGATTCTGCCTGGTGAACAGAGCAAATTACTGCAAATGTACCCAAACGTCAATTTCATAAAGGAGAAGTGGGGGTGCTGGAGTGAAACAAAAATCTGACTGAGATCAAGAAAGGACGAGTAAAGCTCTACTGGGGATAAATATTCAAAGAACAAGAATTACTAATGTGTAATTTGCTTTCTCTGAAGGTGGTAACTAAATGGAGTCTCCTGTCTGAAGAATAAAAAGCTTCAGGAAAGACTATTTAGGAGACAATTACTGCAAACTTCAATAGGTGAAAAATAGTAAAACTGTACAAAGTATGCTGAGATGTTAACGGGTGTATCTGGAAGAGCTGTCCCATGATTTTTTTTTCCCGCCCTTCAGAAGAATGAAAGGCAAAGGGTCTGAAATCACAGAACTTGCTTTTGCCACCCAGGTTCACACTACAAAGAGAATTAACTAATCTTCCTTCTGATAAAGGTGGATAATCCAGGGTCCACGCAGTATATTCAAGAATGTACTGGGGCAGTGAATGCACCATGTTCAAAGAGATGGCAGAGAAAAAGCAATGTGATGTCCTTCAAGTTGGATCCTCTCATTTAGATGAGGACAGCGTATTAAGAAATTAGCTAAATAAGAAGCACAGTAAATAACGAAACACATTATCATGTCTAAATTTTCCTAGGTCTATGTATTTTTAAGGGGCTGTCTTTCTATGCCAAGTGCAAAGTAGGCTTTCAGTACTTGAATAAGCAAACAAAACCACTTCTATAAGACAGAATGGAGGCCAAATATATATGTATTCTTTATCAGAAAATTCCTAACAGAGAACAAAAATATATTGTATAGCACAGGGAATATAGCCAATATTTTATAACAACTTTAAAGGGAGTATAATCTCTAAGAGTATTAAATCACCATTATGTTGTACATCTGAAACTAACATAACACTGTAAATCAACTATACTTTAATAACAATAAAAAACCCCCAGAAACATATGAGAGACAGGACTGCAACGTAGAACGTCAGCTAAAAAGGGACAAAGCTTAAAAAGTTACTTAACACAAGTGTACAATGTTCCCAAGCCAGAATGCTTTCAGGCTTTTGGTGCAGAGAGTGAGTACAGGGTTCAGTCATTAGTTCAAACTGGGGAAGAAACTGTTCACTGTCAGCCTAGAGCAGAAACACAAGCAGCATGTAACAGGTTCCTGTCAGACCCCTGCAAAGACAGACGTTCATTTCATGCGATTTATAAAGCCTGAGGACTTTCATACTTCAACACAAGAGCATTACAACCCAAGGACTCCCAAGGAAGCACCGGCTTCTTCTCAGAAGTGAACAGGTTTCACACTTGAAAATATCGATGGACCTGTGGTTTTAGGAAAAGACTAACTTCTTATGGGCAAAGGCTGAGACTAAGCACCTCTGGCTGCCTCCTTCATCTGGAACAAGATTACCTGAGGCAACAGAGAAAATTACGAGCAGATTGTGTATTTCAGCAACTCTTTAAAACAACCAAGAAATGGGGCAACACAAAATAAGTATGAAGTTACAGTAGGAAATGTATATCAATTTGGATTTCAAAGAGGAAGTCTTCAGACCAAGAATGCTTTGAGGCGAGTCCAACTTGAGTACAGGCATAATCACTCTTATTTATTTACAGCCATGTATGTAATTATGCATTTAATGCCAGACCAGCATTTATTAGAAAATGGCCACTGCTAAGTCATTTTCTTTCTTTTTTTAAATTGAAGTATAGTCGATTTAATGTTGTGTTGATTTTTGATGTATAGCATAGTTATTCATTTATATATATATATATATGTATGTATATATACACACACACTCTTTTTCATAATAGGCCATTACTAGGTATTGAATATAGTTCCCTGTGCTGTACAGTAGGACCTTGTTGTTAAGATTCTTATTTTCATCTTTAACAAAAAGTCTTTTTACAAGAATCATTACTCATGTATTTTTGAAAGGAAGACAAGCCCAGTTGTGGTAACCAGATTTTTCTTTAGTGTCTGTAATAAACAGAAGGATATATTTCTTAAGGGTAAAGACCTGATCTCAGTCATTGTTTTCTCCTGGAGCCTAGCAAAATGCCTAGAATATAAACAATCATCAAATGAATAAAAGATATGACTTGAAAATACTTTCATAATTGTTACAGGAATTCAATGTTCTACTTCTTCATCTGATATTTAAAACATATGATAAAGCAGGCGTCTAACTAAAAGCCCACCCCTATGCCTCAAGCTTTCAACAGTAAGAGAAGACAGAATATCAGTGATCTTTGTCTGTCACCATCTTTCCAAGAAGTGCATTTTCTTGCATCCAGAGACATACAATGACTTAAAACGCAGAGGTTAAAAAAAAAAAAAAAAAGCCAGGACTATATAAAATCATTAATTATTTACAGAAGAGAACCTCAAGAAAGTAAAATTTTCTCTGGGCACAACTCCTTGTGGAAATGCACAGCAAAGAAATTGGCAAGCAAGTAATCAAAAACCCCACCCATGCACATTTAAAACCGTGCATGTGTTTGTCAGTGATGGGTTCCTTCTGTCTATGTTAAACATCATGGTACCTCCTGATCTGCTCTGACTGTTGTGTGAAAAGGTAAACAGGGTTGAAACTCAAAGAAACCAAGGTCAATAAACTGCCAATACACCCCCTGATTGCTTTCCAACACAAAATATTTGATTTGTGCTTTCCAGGTTGCAATGATCACAGACTATTCCCTTATTTTGTGTTTTTATTATTCACTGAGCAAATATCTAGTGAGAACCTATTATGTACTGGACACTAGGCTAGATGCTGGGGATACAGCAGTAAATAACATGGACTTAGAAACAACCAACTAAATTAAGTGACTGCTATAAAGGAAACTATAGGTTGTTTTCTTGGAAACATTTAACAAAACTCTCATAGCTTGTGTCTGTGTGTATGTAAGTATGGTCAGGGAAAACATCATTGAGCAACTTCAAGGTGCGATCTGAAGACCAACTAACGGGTTAGTTCTGCACTGTCCAATAAAGCAGCCTCACGTGGCCATGAGCACTTGAAATGTGGCTACTCTGAACTGAGATGTGCTGGGAGTGTAAAATACATTTCGAAGATTTAGTACAAAAAAAAAAGTAAAATATTTCACTTTAAAATACTGATTACATGTTGAAATAAAATTATTTTGGATATAGTAGGATAAATAAAATACAAGTTGTTTCATTTAACTTTATTAACGTGAGTGTTAGAAAACTTTAAATTACGTCCGTGCTCGCATTTGTGGCTTACATTTAGATGGGACAGTGCTGGGTCAGACAAAGATGGGGGGAGAAGAGGCGGAGAATATTCCAGCAGAGGGAATAGAATACTTAAAGGCACTAAACAAGAGCACGGACACTTCAAGAACAGAAAGAAAATCAGAGGAACTACCAGAGTAAGCAAGAGAGTGGCTGGAGATAAAGCCGAGGGGGCAGGCAAATGATTTAAAAAATAAGTTATAATTTCAATTCTAGAAAGGTGAAATTTCTTTACCCCATTTCTGATCTCAATTACAAACCATCTTAGTATGTGGGTGAAAAAGTAACTTCAGCTGTTCCTGGTAGGATCAACATTCTTGCCCTTATTGCTACAAGGATACTAAAGTCCATCAACAGCTACAATCAAACCTACTATGTATTGACCACTATGTGTAACGAAATATGTGGAAATTTACATGGGATTTCTTTACAGCAATTAAATGCCTATTTAGATATTGGCAGTGATGTCCTCTTAACTATATTTGAGCCTAACACCGAAAATCCATACTCCTTAGGCTTCTTTTCTTCATAAATCTTCCTGAGCAGAAACTAGTTCCGATAGAATATTTTAGCTCAAGTTAATTTTCTTTCTTTCACTATTTCTGCCTTTGCGTCTGAGATGAGGAATAGAGAAGAGAGAATCAACAGTACCTCTCTGTCCACACTCATTCTAAATGTGGCCTTGCCATCTTTAGACTGAGTAGATTTATTCTGAGATGGGTACGCCTCCCAGGACATCATAAAAAACTACTTTACTTCAAACAAACCAACGGACTAGATGCAGAAGACCCCAAATGCTCTGACTGTACTTTATATCTCCTTGTGAAGAAGAAAATTGGTCACATCAGGATAGCTGCAATCTCTGTAACCTTCTCAACTTCCTCCCATCCCCCTCCAATTACTTACAAAGATCCATAATGTGGTTCCTGCAGATGGCACAGTTATCAACCACAATATCCCAGGCCCAGAGGGCTACTGCATTCCACTGCAAAGAGAAAAAGGGGAAACAATGCACTCTGCTCTCCTTGTAACACAAGGATCCACATACACATACACACAGTCTCACTCTCTCTCTTTCCAGTTTTACACTGCAGTTCTCATCTTTTTGGCCACAAGGACCACCAAACAAGAGAGTTTCTGGATATTACATTACTCTTATTTATTATTTCAGACAGCAACAGTAGGCTACACGTATGCTCACCCCCATTCTCCAAATGTCTTAAGTATATGAACACAGAAATGAATGTCATCTTTTAATTTGATTTCTTCCTACAGCTTAATTTAGTCAGTCCTATCAGTGTAAACAAATCAAGAATAATTTGTAAGTACCTGTTTTAGGTTTAATAATCACAAACGTGAATTACCGTGTAGGTTACCCTGGCAGTTGCAGAAGAGCTCAATTTCTGCATAAATAAATATCTGCTCTTCAAGGCAACTTTGGAAGCAGAAATGGGGAGGTGAAAGCTAGGAACAGAATGAACTAAGATGATGACTGGATCATAAAACGGGTAATCGTGGGATAAGCTGGATAACTAATTACCCAGTGTCAGTACACAGAACAAGGTCATCACTAAATCTTGTAAGATTACTTCACAACAAACTCTAGAATTCACTAGAATTTTGTTTAGCTCCAACCATCAAATAAACTGATGTTCTCAACTTTTACATGTTCCGACTGTTACGTTTCCTTAAGATAATTTCCATAAGTTTATCTAAAAGTGGTTATTTAAATAATTCAACCTTCTGCTTCTGCAATTGTAAATATTCCAAACTCCCTTTCATCCACTGATTTGGTGCCACTTCCCAAACCTTCATCTCCCTCAAGCCTAATTCTCAGTGTCTAGTAACTTCTTCAGCACTTTTCACCCGAGAGCCTCAAGTTGGAGGAAAAAATCCTACTCTATTCTTCAATATGGCTGCTGGCTGAAACTGAGCATGCAGTGCTCACAATGAAACGCCAAAAAGCACTAGCGGGGGAATACTGTCAGGGTTTAGCCAGATGTTCCAGGAAAAACATCTTCACTATTTCAGTCTTCATTTTCGATAGATCTGTTTTATCTTTGGTGGGAATCGACACTTTTCTCCCCATCTGCTGGCAAACCCCTAATAAAGCATTTCTTGTAAAAAAGACACGTTTCACATTTCTGCTTTCCCACTTTTACCAGGTCGTTCGTAACTAGTACTCAACCCTCCCTAAATGACACAAGATTTAAGCTCGCATTTTCTTTTTAACAAATTCCACCATGCCTTTGTTTGTTTGTTTTTTTGGACAGGGGCATTCTGGATATGACAACAGGACTGGGGCGGCTGTGTGACAAACCAACAGATCTCTCAGAAGAGACAAGAGTTACACTCGAGATACTTTAACTCGGCAGGGGCGAGGGCCAGACAGGGCTAAAAGGCTTCGATTAGACGAGGACCGGGTCGGGATCCCTCAGAGGGACCCCAAGCTTCGGACTGGGGCGGGGCACGGAGATCACCAGCCCGAGTCCTCAGAAGCCTCCAATGCGGTAGGACCTCAGGATCCCGGCTTTCGCCGCACTGCCCCATCCTCCACCCACCGCAGCGCTCCGACTCCCCGCTCCAACCACCCCACCCTCTCCTTCCCCACCCCTCCACCATTCCAGTGACAGCTCAGGCGCTTGGCTCCTGCAGCCAAGTCGCAACCCCGCGTATCTCAATAAGCACCTCCGTGATTGGCCCCCCAGCCTCCTACCGAAACCAATACTGCCATTGACAGTGGACTCCAGTCACGCCGATCAACCCTAAGACCCGCCCACCGGCTTCCTTTCGTGGTACCCGGTCCCAGGAACGCCCTGAAATGAAGCCCTTTCCTCCGCGCCTTGGTCATCCTCGGGCCTGCCAGCCAGATCCGCGCCTCTCTAGCTTCCCTGAGGAAGGCGCTGGCGAGACCCAACCTTTTTCACTTCAAAGCGCTTCTTGCCCGCGCCGCTGTTGGTGCCGCTCGGGGTATCCACATCCATCGCCGCCGCCATTTTGGAAACACACGATCTGTCGTCCGGCCACTGCGCCTGCGCGCCAGCGCAAGCCTCGCTCCCCCGCCTCCCGCCCCGGCGTCTCCTCCCGCACCCCACCCCTTACTGGCGCGCAAGGGGCAGGTTGGGGCGGAGCATGTGGCCACGCCCCTTAAAGGCGCTGGCGCTCGTGCCACCCCCAGCCCCCTCCGCCTACCCCGCGTCGGCGGGGAGGAGGCGGCGGCCGGAGCGGCTGGGGCGGCGCCGGGCGGGGCCGGGTCGACGTGAGCGAGTCGGGTGGAAACGTTCGAAAGGACTCGCTCTCGTAGCCCTCCCCCGGGAAGCCCCCGGCCACACTCCCTCGGCTGGGGCGGCGGCTGCTTCCTCTGCCTGGGCCGCGACCTGCAGCCCCGGCCCCGCCTCGCTTTCTCCGCTGCCGTGCAGCTCCCGTGCCCGCGGGTCCTCGTCGCGTTCTTCCGGGGAAGGGGCTAGGGTGGGCGTCCTGCCTCCTGCAGCCGAAACCCAAGACCTCACTCTGGTCTTCCGCAGATCCTGAGCCGCTTCCGAGCCCGGCCCGAGGTGCTAGCCTCCCTGGGAGGCCTGAGGCCGGGAAGAGCCGGGGCCCTGGCACCGTTTGGTTTCCTGATTCCAGTTCGGGAAGTACTCAGGATTCGATGGGGAGGCCGGAGCTCCCCCAGTGCCCTCCGCAGGGCCAAGTTGAGCAGGCATTCTCCAGCTTTGCTTTCACCTGCCCACCTGAAATAGGTGGAGGGAGGAGGCTTAGGAGCCCGAGTGAAGCCATCCCTAGACTATCCCAAATACCAGTCCGACCTGGAATGGCTTTGGGTTAAGGGTCACGATTTCAACGTCACTCACTTGAGCACACATTTCCCATTCATCAGTTGGCCATCTAACTATGAGGTCCTTTCTCCTTAATTTTCGGTCCTCTTTCAGTCGCTGTACTTCTGTTTATGTGTACTTGTATTTATGTGAGGCATTCTGCCATTTAGCCTTACTGGTCATTGCTTCACAGCCAAAGCACTTGAACTTCCTGTCACCTTCCCATTTTTAGATCAGGCCCCCATTTAGAAAAATCTAATGTTGCAGAGGTATGACAGCTAGATCACTCTTAAATCTTGTATTGGCTTATTTGAATTTCGTCTTAAAAGAACACTGAAGAGTAATGGATTGTTGACTCCATTGTTAAAATAGAAGAAGTGGGATTTGTTTCCGTGTCTTTATCATAAACAAGAACAACAAATCTGTGAAAACACCACCACAGCTTTAACTAGACCAGGAGAGAGAAAAATTGTGAGTCCTTAAAGCATTGTAGGAACACTACAAAGTTTTTCTAAGCCCAAGTTTTATTAAATTAACGATTTCATGTTAAGAATTCTGTCATGTAATTTATTGTGTTCCTGCAGGAATACTAGAAACCCATAGTAAATTAAGGTATTGAGGGCATATTTAGCCTTCATTATACAGATTCATTGAGTATGTACCCGGCCCTTTTATAAACAGGAGAGACAGTGATGAAAGAGTCAAACTTAGGTAGGGAAATAATACACAAGTCAACAAATAAGTACGTCAGAAAATCTCAGGTATCAGTAAGTGCAAACAAGGTCGTGAGACTGAGGGGAGATGGAAGCAACATGAAACTGGGTGAGTAGGTGAGACCTCTGAGGAGTAACATTTCAGCTGAGGCCCTTACAATGGCCGAAAAGGCCCTGTGTGATTTGCTTCCCATTCATTTTACTGTGCTTTTCTTCTTTAATGGTGCATGTACTTTCTAACATATTTTTTCATTTACTCATTTGATAGATTTATTATTTTTTTGTATGTTCCATCAAGAGGGGATTTGTTTGTTTTCTTTATTGATAACAAATACTCCTAGAACAGTGCCTGGTAAATTGTAGGTGCTCAGTGTGTGCTGAAAGAATAAATTTGAAGCTTACTGAGCAAGGGGAGTTGATAAGAGATGTCGGACAGGCAGGCAGGGATCAGATCAGGTAGAGATTTTATTGCAGATATTAGGGGCGGTTCCAAAAGCTATGAAAACTTCATGTACTGACCTCTCCTTTGGAAATGGACCTTGCTATGGTGATTGGACCAGGCATTCTGTATAGTAGATCCTGCTGCATAAACCTAAGAAAACTTTTTGTAGACTCTATACAGATCCTTCATAATTTTACTTAGTTTACAATGCAATAGGTTATAATTTTACTTTAGTTCTATTCCATCCATCCATCCATTCATTCAACAGATATTTCTAAAATACCTACAGAACCTGCTGTGTGTCAACTACACCATGCTGATCTAGATAAAAAAGGCATCTGATATTTTAAGTACTTGCAGAAGTCCCCTTTCAGTTTTGACCTTAAGGTGTGTAGCAAGAGAGGCAATAGTCAGTTAATGATAATTCCAGTGAATTTTAGGAAAGGGGAAGTACAGGGTGCTTTGAAGCAGAAACAATCTGGTGGGTGGGGGAAGTCCTCTTAGAGGAAATAGTTTGAGATTGAAGGATGAGCCAGACAAAAAGAGTGGGTACAGTGGTATGCTGGTAAATGTTAAAAAAAACAAACAAAAGGGGAGGGGATAGCTCAGTGGTAGAGCACATGCTTAGCATGCCTGGGGTCCTGGGTTCAATCCCTAGTACCTCCTCTAAAAATAAATAAATAAACCTAATAACCTTCCCCCTCAAAAAATTAAAAAACAAAACCCCCAAAAAACCCATTATAGATAAGTCAATATGGAATTCTAAAAATGTTTTAAGTAACCCACAGGAAAGCAGGAAAACAAAAACAAGAGAAGTAAAAAATAAAGAGAACAAAGAGAAAACAGTAAAATAAAATAACAGACTTATCAGTAATTACCTTAAATGTAAATGGTCTAAATATACCAATTAAGAGACAGAGATTGGCAGAGTAGATGAAAAAATGTGACCCAGTAGATGCTGTCTACAGGAATCTGACTTCAAAAGTTATGATATAGGAAGGGTGCAAGTAAAAGGATGGAAAAAATATATATCATGCAAACATTAATCAAAGGAAAGCAAGAATGACTATATTAATAACATTTAAGTAGACTTTTAGAGAAAAGAATATTACCAGAGAGAGGACAAGTCATTATAAATGTTAAAGAAGTCAATCTACCAAGAAGACATAGCAGTCCAAAATGTATATGCATCAAAAAACTGTGCTGCAAAACATGTAAAGCAAAAACTGATAGATCTGAAATCCACCATACATGTGGATTTGTCTATTACATGTGGTGACTTCACCATTACAGTGGTGACTTCAGCACCTCTCTTTCAACAATGGATAGAACAACTAGACAAACAGCAAAAATATAGAACTCAACACTACCAACCAATGGGATCTAATCAACACTTTCAGAACACTCCATCCAGTAAGAGCAGCATACATATTCTTTTTCATGTGCTGTGGAGCATATACCAAGATACCATATGCTGGGCTGTCAAATGAATCTTTAAAAATTTTAAAGAATTGAAATCATGCAGTATTTTCTCCAACCACAGTGAAATCAAACTATAAGTCAGTAAGAGAAAAGTAACAGAAAATTCTCTAAACATATAGAAACTAAATAACACATATATATGTAATGGAATACAACTCACCCATAAAAAAGAAGGATATTTTGCCATTTGCAGCCCTTCATTCACTTTTTTTTCACTTCACAAACCAGAATTTTATAACTGGCATGAACATTTCCATTGCATCAAAAACAACAAAATACCTAGAAATAAACTTAGCCAAGGAGGTTACCTATACTCTGACAACTGTAAAACACTGATGAAGGAAATTGAAGATGACACAAAGAAATGGAGAGATATCTTGTGCTTTGGATTGGAAGAATCAACATGATCAAAATGGCTGTACTACCCAAAGTAATCTACAGATCCAATGCAACCCCTGTCAAAATACTCACAACATTTTCACAGAACTAGAACAAACAATTCCAAAATTTATATGGAGCTGAAAGATGGCTTCTTTTACCACTTTTATTCAATAGAGCACTGGAACTTCTAACCAGTCCAACGGGGAAAAAAATATGTCAAAGGCATATAGATCAGAAACAAAACTGTCCTATTTTTAGGTGATACATACATAGTTTGTGTAGTAAGTTTCAAGGAATTTAAAAAAACTCTTAGAACTAATATGTAAGATCAGCAGGATCACAGGATACAAGACAAGCATATAAAAATTAATTGTATGTACAAGATACGAACGTAACAAATTTAAAACAATATGCTTTTTTTTGGTCTTTTTTTGCCTTTAACATTTAAAAATAATTGAAGTATAGTTGATTTACAACCTTGTGTTAATTTCTGGTGTACAGCATAATGATTCAATTATACATATATATTCCTTTTCATATTCTTTTTCATTATAGACCATTACAAAGTACTGAACATAGTTCCCTGTGCTATACAGTAGGTCCTTGTTGTTCAATATGCCATTTAGAATTACCAAAGAAATTAAACTATAAATCTAATTAATGAAACATGTATAGGACTTATATGCTTAAAACAACATTAATGAGAGACATAAAAATAACTTTTCAAATAAATAGACAGTGTTCATGGAGTGAAAGACTGAGCATAGTAAAGATGTCTATTTTCACCAAATTGATGCAGTTTGACACAATTCCTAAAAAAATCCCAGCAAGTGTTTTTTTTTTAGGTTGCAGACAAGATTACTCTAAAATTTATGTGGAAAGGCAAAGGAACTAGAATATTTAAAATAATTTTGGAAAGGAAGAATAAAGCGGGAGGAATTACTTTACCTGCTTTTAAGACTTACACAGCTATAGTTATCAAGACCGTGTGGTATTGGTAGTGGAACAGACATACAGATCTATGGAACAGAGCAGAAAACCCAGGAAAAGACCCACCCAAACTGCCCAACTAAATTTTGATAACGGTATAAAAGCAATTCAGTGGAAAAAAGAACATTTTCAACAAATGGTGCTGGAGCAATTGGACATCCATGGACCACCGAAAACAAACCAACAAACAAAACCTTTGACCTGTTCTCACACCTTATACAAAAATTAACTCAATATGTATCATGAACTTAAATATAAAACATAAAACTATACAACTTTTAGAATAAAACATATGAGGAAATATGCAGGTCTTAGAGCCAGAGAGTTCTTGGACTTGACACTGAAAACATGGTCCATAAAAGGAACAGTTGATAAACTGGACTTTATCACAATTAAAAATATTTGCTCTGTGAAAGTCTGTTAAGAGGAGCTACAGAGTGGGAGAAAGCATTTGCAAAGGTAGGATATGACAAAGCACTAGTATCTTCAATGTAGAAGGAAATCTTAAAACTCAATAGTCAAAAACCAAACCAATTAGGAAATGGGCAAAGTCAGAGATATTTCATTGATGAGTATGTACAGATGGCAGATAAGCACAGGAAGAGATGCTCGACATCGTTAGTCACTAGAGAAATGCAAATTAAAACCGCAGTGAGGTATCACTACATGCTCATCAGAATGGCCAACTTAAAAAGCTGTGACACCACCAAATGCTGATGAGAATTTGAAGAAACTGGATCACTCATACATTGGAGGTGGAATGCAGAATGGTACAGCCACTTTGGGAAACAGTTTAGCAGTGTCTTTAAAAGGTAAATGTGCAACTCCCATAGAATCCAACAATTGCGCTCCAGAAATGAAGACTTCTTTTCACTTTGAAATCCATACACAGGTTTTAGCAGCCTTATTTACCATAGCCCCAAACTGGAAGGATCCAGATGCCCTCCAATGAGTACTGATACATGCAACCACTAAATGACTCTGAAGGGAATTATGCTGAGTGAAAAGAGCCCATCTCACAAGGTTACATACTGAATGATTTTATTTGTTTAACATTCTTGAAATGACAAAATTATAGAAATGGAGACCAGATTAGTGCTTGCCAGGGGTTAAGGAGGGAAGGGGGTGGGAGGCAAGACAGTGTGGCTATACAAAGGCAACCTGAGAAATCGTTGTGGTGATGGAAATGTTTGGTATCTTGACCATATATCTATGTCAGTATCCTGGCTATGATACTGTACTAGAGTTTTGCAAGATGTTCACATTGGAAAAAACTGAGTAAAGGGTATTGGATCTCTGTATTATTTCTTACAACTTGCAAGTAGAATCTACAGTTATTTCGAAATAATCAGCTTAATTAAAAGAAAGTGCTAGGCATTATTTTAAGCTATAGACAGGAATGGATAAGGCATTATCTCTGCCTTCAGGGATCTCGTAGTCTACTTCGTGAGGGGCTGAGCACATCACTGCGTTGCTCAAGATACACACAGGGTCCACAATTTTGGACTTCCCAGAATTTCCCAACCTTGTTTTGGTAGAAATGTTGCCTCCAGTTACCCTTTTTCCTCCCTCACCATCCATTTGCAGCTGATCTGGACCAGCTGCAAAATTTGCAGTGCCCTGCGCAAAATGAAAATGCAGGGGTCCTTGTTTAAAAATGATTAAGAATTTCAAGACAGCAAGAGCCAAACATAACCCATGTGCGGGGCCCTTCTGAGCTCAGAGGTCTATGTGACTGACTGCACAGGTCATGGTCTTGTGGTGCTGGCCCTGCTTGTGATTCTGGTAGGATTACCAATCACCATCTCACCTCCTTTGGCAGGAGGTGGTCATAAATCATGCAGGAGTGGTCATTCATAATATCTCATTGCCCTGGTTCCTTCTACGAGAATCCTTTCAAAGGGGAGTCATATATAATGAAGCAGGGAGAGATCCCTCTTTTTCCTCTGAGATGAGTTATTCACTGAACAAATATTTATTGGGTATCCTCTATGTGCCAGGCCCCGTGTTACATGGCACAATGGTGAACAAGACTGATATAGATAGTCCTAGCCCTCATGCAGCTTATATCTGACAGGTAGAGGCAGACACAGCAATGAATTACACATTGGGTTAAAGCCAAAATAAAAGAGAAAGTGGAGATGCTGTGAGTGAAGATAACCAAGGTGGCCAGATATCTATGATTCCTATTCTAGAGCCAAGGAAATTGAAGGTAAGAGAAGGTTAAGCAAATTGTCTTAAGATCAGAGAGCTGGCAAACGGCCATGGAGAAATTCTAACCTAGGCGTGTCTGACACCAGCTGCACCACGCTGATTTGGAAAGCACTTTCCTGCACTCAGAAGGGAAGCAGCATAGTGTAGCAGAGTTCTTAAGGGCTCAGGGTCTGAGTCGTAGCTAAACTCAAATGCTGGCTTGGACAAGTTACTTTGACTTCTGTAAAAGTCTTGCTGTTCTCATTTATAAAATGAGGAGTGACAAGGATGGCTGCTGCAGAGATTAAATGAGATACCACACGTGGAAGGCACAGCCTAGCACATCACGCCTGCTAAGTGCTCAGTGAGTGTTAGGTTTGCAGGTCAGTTTCAAGTCCAGAGAACTGAATTCCATCCAGATCTTCTACTGACTCTAGGAAGCTGTGTAAATCACTTCCTCAGGGAGCCTGTTTTCCTCATCTGTAAAATAAGGATAATGGCGCGCCTCATCATCATAAGCCTAAGTGAGATAATAACGTAAGTGAAAGTGTTCTCCAAAGGTGGCAATTCTATTATAGATCTCTTGGGGATCTCCTCTGACCAGTGGGCCTGACTCCCTTCTCGGATGCAGCTGTCCCTCCCTGCTCCATGCCACCGCTATAGCTGGCGATACTGCGTTGTAATTCTTTACCTAATTCTTTACCCGCCAGTGTCTCCTAGCAGACCAGGAACTCTGAGGGAGGGGCTGTGTGTTCCCTCTTCACCGTTGTCCCCTTGGCACCTAGCTCAGTTGCAGGGAGGGAACGTGGAACGACTGAGCATGGGGCCTGCCCCCTGGGTGTTTGCAAATGGGGCACTGCGCTTGGGGTCCCCCCATCTGACAGCTTCGTGTTGCTACGCCCCTCACGTATTTCACCCACAGCAAAATTTCAGTTGCAGGGAGGCTCTTCTGCCAGTAGTTTGTTTGTAGAGACTACAAATCCACATTTGCTATTAAAAGGAAAGGTCTGTAGGGTTCTATGTTGACCCGTTCTATGTTGCTCCCTACTGCATTAAGATGTCTGTTTATTTGGGATACATTTTGTTATAAATTATTGCATTTTGTAGTTATGCTGTGCTGATGTGTGCTCTTGTGAGATTCTTGAGGCTAAGATTTACTGTGGAGGGAAACGGACAAGTCATCTCAAAACAAGAAGGGCATTCAGGCCTTTGGTCAACTGCGTGTTCCCACGTTCCCTATGGAGCTGCCTTTTGGGTGGGTGTGGATCTGGGGACTCCAGCTCTGTCCTCACCACTTGCCTAATTCCCTCTGTTCAGGGGCTACACTTGAGCAGTCACCTTTGGGGCAATGCCAAGGATATCTGTATAATTTTCCTTAAAGCTCAGAATCAACATTTTAAAGTTAAGAATGATCATGTCATTCAAAGAGTTTGGGGACAATTTTTTGGGGGTATAATTTTTATAAGTAATATATTGGATGTGAGCTGGCTGGGAATGTAGCTAGATCTTTTACATCAATTCCTATGAAAATTCTTCCTTCTTTTCCTATAACTTGGCATTTTCCTGGAATGTAAGCTTGACATAAAATGATGTCATCCCATCAAAAATTCCAAAGTAAAAAAAAAAAAAAAGTGAATTGGGGATTGTTTTTAATCCTCTCCATGTACATTTTTAAACATAAATAACTGATGCCTCTCAGAAGATGCCGTTTGGTTGTACATTAGTGTGTCAGGGAGTATTTTAGTTGTCCAAAAATGATTTAGGTGAATATGGTCAAAGTGGTTGCCCAGGACCAGAATCAGATATAAGATGGATTCTAAACGGTTCAGAATTAAAAGTTGGGAAGAAACTAGAGAAGGAACTCAATCAAGAACATATTTCATAATTTCATATATGTGAAACCTAAAAAAAGGACACAAATGAACTACTTATTATTTATAACTTAGATGATTGATTTCTTGAATATGTATAAGCACATTTACTGTCCTTTATGATTGGATTACAGCATTCTGTTGATTCTTGTGGTTGGCTTTATTCCTTTGATAACTATGTAAGTTTAAAAAGCTAAAGCTCTAAACTGTTCTTAGAAACAATGAACAGTACATATATGTAAAATTTTAAAAATGTATATAGAAATAAAATACTGTCTATGAAAAAAGCCAAAACAAATAAAAATAAAAAATAAAATGAATTATATAACAAAATAGATGCAGACTCACAGATAAAGAGAACTAGTGGTTACCAGTGGGGAGGGGGAGGGGAAGGAGCAAGACAGAGGTATGGGATTGAGAGACAGAAACCACTATGTATAAAATAAGTGAACAACAAAGATATATTGTACAGTACAAGGAAATATAGCCATTATTTTGTAATAATTTCAAATGGAGTATAATCTATAAAAATATTGAATCACCATGTTGTACATCTGAAAGTAATACTGTAAGTCAGTCACACATCAATAAAAAACAAATAAATAAAAAATGTTAAAAGCAAACTCATTTCATAATTTCAGTGCGATCTTTTGCAAGTTACAAGGTGTGTTGCATCAATTAGCAACTTGATGAAAAACAATAAAATGGTGGAAAAGCTGTTAATTTTTAGATGTTTGAGTCAGGAAGTTATCTAAGCTTGTTATTTTCTTCTATATCAGGAGAGCTTCAGATTTATACCCTGGTCTTGTACATTAAATAAAAAGACTCCTGGACTTGGTTGGAAGAGGGTTTATACACTGTTTGACTTAATTATTTGTACACTCATAAAATCATAAAATCACAGAATCTGTTTGCCTGTAAGGTCTATTCCTCACCCTTTCCCTGTGTTGCTTCCAGAGAGCTCAGCTCCTGTCAGCAGGCGGGCCTTCTGTGGCCTAGCTTCTGCAGTTGACCTGGTTCCTGGTCTTCAGAAACTCCACTTGCTTCCTTCATGCCCCAGCCTGGAGGCAGAGGCTTCCTGCTGTTGCTCATCTTGGGGATGTCTCACCATCCCACTCGGCTGCTCTTTCAGTTCCTGTGAAACCCATTCCTGATGTTACACTTTGTATTTAAATATTTAGGGTAGCTTAGAGGGTTCACAATGAGTTGACATTGCCCTTGAGAATGGAAGGGAACCTATTTAGCCAAGTTTGAGAAGGTAATGATACTGAAGTCTTGAAGACAGTGGAGGAATGGACTGTGGGAACTGACGTGTTGTGATAAACACCCTGATCTTGGAGCCAGGAAACTTCTTCAAAAGCCTGACTGCATCAACCAACTGTGTGATTTCAGGCAGGTCACTCCATCTTTTTAAGACTCCTCTTATAAGGGGGTTGGACAAAGTCACTAACATCCCTTTTACCTCTAAAATTCTGAATCTATGAGAGAGCTGGTTCTGGCCCCACCTGGTAGAGCAATGTAAAATAGGATGGTCTGCATGACAGCTTTTCAGATATTCGGAGCCAGCCATCAGGCTTCCCCTTATCTCTCTCTTCACCCAAAATAGCCTCCCCTCTTTCAACCACTTCTTATAACACTATTTCCTGGTAACTCTCACCTGGGCATGTCTTTTTAAAAATAGGTACCCCAAAGTACACACAATTCTTCAGACATTGTCTGATCATTGCAAGGTCCTTGAGATTACAAACTCTTGTTATTTGGTGATAATGATTTAGCATTTTATTAATTCTTATCTTAATTACTTATTGTCAACCTCAGTCTGCCTTTAGTCCTCCTTGCCCACAAGGTAATATAGTTAAATACTTTTTTTATTGTGGTAAAATATACGTAATATTTACCATTTTAACCATTTTGGAGGGCTTAGTTAACCTCATTTTAATTTTATTTCTTAGAAAACCATTTTTGTTTCAGGTGCTGCATAATTTGACATCTGTATACATTACACAGTAATCGCCACCACAAGTCTAGTTGCCATTTTAACCGTGTTTAAGTGTAAGCTCAGTGACATTAAGTATATTCACATTGTTGTGCAACCATCACCACCATTCATCTCCAGAACTTATCACTGTCCCGGATTAAAATTGTTCCCCTTATACAGTAACTTCTCCTTCCTCCTTCCCCCGGACCCTGGCAACCACCATTCTACTTTCTATTTCTATGAATGACGTAAGTGGAATCATGGAATATTGGTCCTTTTGTATCTGGCTTATTTCACTTAGAACAGTGTCTTAAAGGTTCATCCATGTTGTAGCGTGTATCAGAATTTCATTCCTTTTTAATGTTGAGTAATATTCCACTGTATGGGTATACCACATTTTATTTATCCATTTATTTGCAGATAGACATTTGGGTTGTTTCCATCTTTGGGCTATTGTGAATAATGTTGCTGTGAATGTGGGTGTACAAATATATTTGAGTCCCTGCTTTTAATCCTTTTGAGAATATGCTCAGAAGTGAAATTGCTGGATCAAATGATAACTGTAATTTTTTGAGGAACTACCATATTCATATTTTTGTCAAAAGCAACTCTTTCAGGTTTCTGCAGGACTCTGAACCTGCTCTAACTACTTCATGTGATGTCAAGTATAACTTATTATGCATAGCAATCTCTACTATAAAGTAGAATCATTCACATATAACGTACAGTACACTGCCCAGATTATAATCACTGCAGGATTCAGTTATAGTTTATTAGATATTTTAATCTATGTAACATGCAGAGAAGCATAATCAAACGCTGAGCAATGAAATATTAAGTAGCATTTTTCAAGATGATTACTTCTATAAACATTTTTGATATACCATTGTAGGCTTCCTAATCTCAACTTTCCTAGGGGAAGAAAGATAGCATTTAATTTAGGCAACTACCCAGAATCACTGGGCTTTAAAAACTGGTGGAAACTGGAATCAGTATTTACATAGTGCCACATTTTTATGTTCAAGGTAGCTCTACTCAGTACAATTCTAGATTTTATAACCCTAAATTAAATACCCTAAGTGATGTGCCTTGAAATTGGTATGCTGGGAGATACTGATCCCTTCTGTCCCTCATGTCCAGATGGATAGAGCTTGGAGCAGCCAGAGCCCCCTTACCTGTCCCCTTATCACCAGGAGCCATGGACTCACTGAAATATGGCCAAGGAGAGGTGCTACCATCTGGTCATATTCAGCACTACCACCTGGTCCAGTTCAGCAGCAGGTGCTGAGTACACTGTTGCTCATTAAAGACAAGGGAGCCATGGAGTTGCTGGTGCAGCTGGTGTTTCAGGTGCCTAAGGTGCTAGGCCAGGGCTCCTTGCAGCCTGGTTTCTGCTTCATGTACACTGGACACTTCTGACCTCTGTGGTCAAAGCTATGGGCTGGGTGACAGTTCTAAAACTTCATGTGCATTCTGCAAATTATAGCTTAACTTGAAATAGTTGACGTAAACGATTTGAATTTGATCGGAAATCCACGTTACAAGAAATTTCACATTGCGTTTGTCAATGAAAGGACGTTATTAGATTCTTTAAATTCAGTTTCAATTGTAAATTAGTGAGATTTAATGCATATACCATAAAATTCCTCTTAAAGTATACAATTCAACGTTTTTAGTATACTCACGGCTGTGCAGCTGCCACTACCATCTACTTCCAGAACATTTTCACCACCTAAAAAGAAACCATACCTGTTAGCAGTCACTCTCCATTTCCTCCCACCTGCAGCCCCTGGTAACCACTAATCTCCATGAACTTGCCTATTCTGGACATTTTATATAAACGGAATCATACAATATGTGTCTTTTATGACTGGCTTCTTTGGCTTAGAATAACGTTTCCAAGGTTCATTCATGTTGTCACATGTATCAGTGCTTCATTCTTTTTATGGCTGCATAATATTTCATTGTATACATGCACATTTCACTTATCCATTCATCAGTTCAATCATAAATTTTTTTTGTGGGGGGAGGTAATTAGGTTTATTTATTTTTAGAGGCAGTACTGGGGACTGAACCCAGGACTTTGTGCATGCTAGGCATGCACTCCACCACTTGAACTATACTCTCCCCCTCAATCATAAATTTTTGAATGACCATAAAAATAGTTTTAAATTTTTCGTCGCAATACATGGGCAAATAAGTTTCTTGTGGATGGTGACTATGAAGACTCTGAAGACACTGTCCCCACAAAGTCTGGATCAGGAATCGTGTGTAGGTGTTTCAGCCTGTTATCAAAGAAAATTATGCTATCAGAAGTAAGCTAAGTCTTTTATAGACATTTAAAAATTATCTTTTGGAAGTTACACAAATTGTAAATATTTCTATAAAACTTTGCACAATTTTTTCTTCTAATTACATAAAGGGTACGTAATTTTTTTTCTGTAAGTCACTTGTACACATTCCTAAGTCCCCTTAAGTTTATTCCATTGTGCCATACAAAAAAAATATCTTTCTATGTGTGCCAGGAAGTGAAAAATGTTGGAAAGCATGTCTTAGCTTCAGATTTTCAAGAAGATTCCTAATAGGAAGAGATGGCTACCCTTAGGATTTATATGGCTTCCCATGAAAGTTCACATATTTACAGTTGCATAAAATTCATCTTTCATAAAATCCTCATGGCTGTACTGTACTGTCTGGAGTGCTGCAGGGGCTGTCTGGGGACCATTTTATGGAGAGTCAACCTTTCTCCCCACCAGCTTTCTTGAGCTGTAATTAACAAAACTGCAAAATATTTAAAGTGTATATTGTGATGATTTGATACATGTGTACATAGTGAAAAGATGTCCCCCATCTAGTTCATTAACACATCCACCAACTCACATATTTACCTTTTTTTTTAATTTGGTGAGAATATTTAAGTCCTACTCTCTCAGCAAATTTCAATTGTACAATACAATGTTAATGTCTATAGTCACCATGATATATTTTAGATCCTTGAGTCAATCTAATCCAGTTTCTTCCCCTTCTATGACTGATAAAATTATCTCAAGTTTACTATCATGACTTTGTGACAGTAGTTAATAAATACTTTGTAAAAGAAAATATTTTGTAAAACAAAAATGTTGTCACATTTAAAGCTATAAATGCTAGACTCAAAAATAACACACACACACACACAAAACCATACACTCTTATATTGTTTTATAGTTTATTTTAAAAATGATAGTAACAAATGCTCTTCCCTTTTGGGGGAATGACATATCTATTCTCAGTCGATAGAGCCTTAACAGGTAACAGCATTTTGTTCAAACTGAACTTATATAATTGCACAAAAGTCATACAAAGCATTAAAAAATGCTCAAAAGATTGCAGTTCTCCCAGATCCTCATGGAGCACATCCCAATAGGCCTTGGCCTCAGTGGGGACCCCTGATCTGAATAATACTGATGCTCACTCCAAGCTCCTCAGTGAGGCACAGGCGGAGGGGAGAGCAGTCGGGAAGACCCACGTGCTTTATGACGGTGGAATTCTGTTCTGCCATGAGGGTTTAATGATGTATTCACCTTCGCATATCAGGATTGTCAAACACTTCAGATTGAAGTATATTTGCGCAGGCTTAAAATTTATCCCTATCAGCTTAAGTTTTGGGCTACAGAGCCCACTTCAGGAAACTAAAATTTAAAAAAATTAACCACACCATGAAAACTTCTTCCAAGCAGGGGCCTTTATGCTGCCATCATCCTGGGCCCTCAGTTTCTAACGGACACACACAAATAAGTTACACTATCATCAATCATATGCCGGGCGAGGGATGACAGATAGGGTCAAACTCAAATCTAAACTGTTTTATGGAAGGCAGTTATTGGAAACACTGTTACAAAGGACCGTGAGGTCACAGCTAGACTGGGGGGACAGTCACTGTGCTGTGCTTGTGATCTGACATGGACACGGGACAGGGAGAAGAAGCACTCCTGCATCATATCTGCAATCTTTCTAAGATTAAGAAAGCTGAAGAAGATGTTGGTTATATGAGTTTTGAAAAATATAACAAAGCCAAGTTTTCTATTTTGAAGAGTTACAATGTCTTTCTACAGGGATTAACTTATTTTACGGATCTTAATCCCGATTAAGATATAATGTCTAGAGCAAGAGTTTTCCATTTCTGACCTTACAAAAATTAATGAAAAGAGAACAATGTTTTGAAAGAAGACACACAAAGAGAACTTTAAGTCACCATGAGAAGTACCTTCCTAACTTGGGTATGACTGTGGGAAGAGAGAGTTATTACTTCATATTTCTACTGCTGTGTTTCAAACAAAAAAGAATCCTGGTTTCTTGATTAGAGGGAAAAATGGCAATTCCTGAAAGAAAACCATAAAAGTGTGCAGCAGAGGCCATCCAGATACACTTCTTTCATTTAGATGACATTGTTAATATTTCAGCCATATCTTCCATTCAGGGAGAAAAATTCTGGTGTAACATTTGAAAGATTTTTTAAAGGTTATAGTTTCCACTAGGAGAACCTGGTGTATATGTAAAGTATATATTATACTGAGACCTGGAGGGAAATGTGGGGTACATCTGTGATGTGGCTAAGAATGAATGAGATTCCTGCATTGTGCACAATTATCTGCTCAACAAATCCTGAATACATCAGACAGTCCCCAGACCACTGCTCTGAGGTGTTCACCACGTCATCTCTTGATGGTTCTGACAGTCTGATTCAAATGTTAGCTGCTGTGGTTAATCTGGGACTCAAACGACAATATGGCTGGGTCAGGGACTACAAACCATCAGAAGAATTCCGCAAGAGTCATTCTTGCAACACCTGCAGAACTTGCCAGGAATCTAGCTGGAAGAAGTCTGTTTCATTTCCAAGTAGGCTGTTATACATAAAAGCCACCTAAGCTTTTATCTGGAAAGTTGAAGACACAGAAAATGATTTATAGGAAGAAAAGGAAATACTGTATTTCAGGATTGTAAATCAACAAAGGAAACCCAATTCAAGAGAAAGGTTGTTGGGTCACAGAGGCCCAGGAGCGAGAAGCCGGAGTTGTGGGTTTACTTTCTGTCCTCTCCTTTTAGAAGGTAACACAGGACTGAGAAGCTGGAGGAGGCACCAAGGGCAGGCACAGGGATGACGACTGCAGCCATGCAGCCATCCATTCCCACAGCTGCTTAGCAAAGCCAAGCGTCTGTGGCTGAGCACTGTCAAGACATAAACTGTATCACTCTGATTTATACCATTACCTTTGCCTCCTGATGCAGTCACTGCCTGTCTGCACTGGATGCTGTGCCTCGGGTTTTTCTGACAAGACAGGCAAATCTCTGGCCCTGCAGGGAGTGTTAATCTCCTATCCAGTGCTTCTCTAATGCAGATACATGCTCAAAAAAACCCTTCAAATTTATGCTCTAACAATCAGAATGTTTTGTGCATCCTGGCATCATATTCAGGTTTAAAGGAGGTGATCACACTATTTCTTAAAACTTCCTTCTATGAAAGAAGCTCTCAAATAAACCATCTGCAGTCATCTGGCCCTGTTCACTTTGCAAACTGATTTCTGTATAATGACATCCAATGCCAGGTCGAGAGAAATATGAGCCTTTACCAGTGCCCTCCCAGTGCTAACGTCCAAGAAAGGAAAGGATCACAGGGTGTTTACCGTGACTCGGTGGGTTCCATATTTTGTTTTTATCGGCACTAGAGGAAATCACAGAATGATAACCAGGGTGTCTCTCTAAATACTGGGTACCGTTCCTCTGACTTTAACAGGATAAGCAGAGGATCTGCCCTTGGTCAGGGAAGCAGCCACAAGGGTGTGCTGTGAGGGTCAGTACATTAAGAATCTATACAGAAAGTGTGGATGTCTGGGAAGAAAATCATCTTGAGGTCAAGGACAGATGAATGGGGGTCTGATCTTTAGCAGACACATATATACTTTTCTTTCTTTTCCATTTCCTTATCAAGAGTCTAAACACCTTCCAGGTCCCAGGCAACCAGATAGTAAGAAAGGCTCAAAACGGTTTTGTTCGGTAGCTAGGACTGTTGGACTCTGGCTGAATGGTGGGACCGCAGGACGCCAGTGCCTGAGGGCTCCTGTGGCTCCTGCAGACACATGGGCATCTGAGTAGGTAGGTAGGTGGCTGTTATGGAAGGCATGTACTGGCCACCCACAGTCACTGACAGGTGGCTTCTAGTGCAGGCAAGGACCTTGGTGATTCGCTCAAAATATAAGCATTACAGAAAAATCTTAGATGGATTTTGGCAAAAGTGTAGAAAGGGAAGGACCTGGAGAGAAGGAGAGAATTTTCTGTATGTTTAACTGTGCTAACTGGGATGCATAAACATACATAACCAAGATCTTTCTTTACATCTTAAAATTAAACTTGTCTGGGTCATTAATTCTACAGAATTAATGTTACTAAAGTTGCAGTAACATAAAGTCCAAAAATTCAATTTTCCAGATTTCTAGCTACTTAAAACAAAAAAGACCACATAGACAATTATATACACTCATACAGCGGCTGCACTCCCCAGTGGAACACACGGAGACCCCACCGGAAGCACAGGTGCACAGAAGCCAGCGTCCACCCCTCCTGAACCTGAGACGCACATGGGCCGCAATGAAGGTCAAGAGGCCTTACTGCATATCTGCTCAATGTCATTCATCTCTTTGGGACAATCTGCAGAAAGGATGAGAGGTGAGTCCTCAGTCACCACTACATCATCCTCAATTCGTACACCAAGACCACGAAACCTCTCTGGGGCGTCTCTGTCATCCTCTGGAATATAAACACCTGAGAAGTAGAAAAAAGAAGGTGCTGTTCAGAAGTAGCAGCGCCTGGATGATCTGGGGCAAGTAAGTTAAACTCTCTGTGTTACAATTCATCTATAAAGCTGGGATCCTGACGGTACCCACCTAATAGAAATGTGGAGACTAAATGAGATAATATGCATAAAAAAGTCTGGTACATAAATGGTCAGTAAATGCTGCCTACCGTTACTAGAGCTATCGTGACATTACTGTGTTTGCTGGACTACAAGACCTATACAACTGCAGCAATGGTGACCGTGGTTCTGTTGTGTCCCAGTGCCGCAGGCAGGCCACTGAAGTTACTTAATTGACAAGTATGTAGGTACATATTGGGAACCAGTAAATTATATAAATGCATTCTTTCTCTGCCTAACAGTCCCTTGGAGAAAGGGCACTTCAGTAAAATAAAGACATAATGCATTGAAAAATGTATTTAAAAAATACTGTTTAGATATTATTAGCCTCAACAACCAGAAGCTGCAGAAATACTCAAATAAGCCATAAATACAATTGATGTATGTGATGTAAGGAGGGAAAAAGGAAGATTTTAATGAACATTTGAAAAATTCTAAGAGGCCAAGGTTCCCTTTCTAACCATTAAGTCAGACAGACCACGTTTTTTTATATTAAAGAATGGTAAACTTCCTTCACTGTACTCACAGCTGCTATTCTGTGATAAAAAGACAAAGAGCAGCAAAGGAAAATGTAAAGTCTAAGGAAGCGCCCAGGTGCCAACTAGACTGGATTCAATGGTACATAAGGCTACAGACAGCAACAGACGCCTGGCCTCAAAGGGTGGCATAAAAGATGTGTTCCAGCTATAACTTAACATAATTTGGAGGTGAAAACACTTGATATTTGAGATTGAGATCTGCTTTCATGACAAAAACAGCATCAGTGTTTAAAAGTGACTTGTGATTTCCCTTCACACTTCACCACGGCCACCACTTCACTGAATGCTGCTCAACATTCACACCGTTCAAGGCACGAACCATTAGATCGCCAGCTTTCCCTGAAGCTTAGGAGAAAGGATTTGGATACCAAAAAAGCGGAACAATGAAGGCATTTCAGTGCAGTTTGCAGAGGAGCTGCAACTGAGAACATGGGGAGTCTGAGTGGCCCTGCAGGAAAGCACTGAGCAGCCCACCACTATGGCATGGGAGACTAGTTCAAATTGGCCCCAGCAGAGGCAGGGTTAAAAAAAGATTTGTTTCTTAATATCTACTTATAGAAAGTATTCCCCGCCTGTTATTTATTGGAGGAATCAAATTAAACAAATTGTGCGATGTTGAAGAAGAAAGCTCAAGAAAAATCAAAAAGTTCCCTTCTACACTGGAGAGATTCATTTTCCTACATCTCCTAATTTGATTGCTTTGGCTCAGATAAAAATAGAGTGTTTACTTTCTATCTGACAGTAGAATTATGTGTTCCAATGGACTGGAGGCTGCCAGCACCTCCCCTTACCTGGCTCCACTGTGATCACCATACCCGGCTGTAGAGGGAGGGAGCGGGGCATGTCTGGAGTGTCATGGACATCCATCCCCAGGTAATGGCCAACGTGATGTGGGCAGTATTTTCGAGCAGCCTAGGAAAGAGTATCACAGTGTTATTAGAGCAATGACCCCTTAAGGGGAATGTTGGGCAGACATAAATCTGAGATATGTGTTCATACCCTCCCCGCCCACCCTGGTTCTGCCACTTATGTTTAACCTATCTTTGGGCTGATGCTTGAGACCTGATAAATGGCCACCTCTTGCATGCAGTTCTGCCAACGGCATTCTAAGTAATCCATGTTTCCCTCCCTACTATTGAATATACTATCCACGTGCTAACCGGGGTAACCCCAGTAATGACTATGGCAAATGGAAGTCTCTTTCCTTGGGGGAGGGAAGATAATTATGTTAGAACAGCTTTCTTTTCAATGTGCACACGTCCCTCTCAGGAAGCCTACTCTGGAGACCCTAAGTATCGCACAGCAACTTGTGGAGTAGGCGTGAAACATCAAATAACACAGTAATTATTAGGCACTTGCCAGCCTGGATAATTCTATCTGCTGAAGATTTGTTGGCATGAGCAGGAATCTATAGCTTCTTTTTCTATTGATAAAAAGAACCCCTGCAGCCTAAACTTGGAGATAGGAGATGCCTTAGTGGTCTGTTTGGCTTGACCGCCTGGCATCTTAATTTAAAGTTGAGGCTTTAAATTTTTACTGAACACCACATTTTGGATGCAGATGAAATTCCTTAAAGACATAGCAATGAGGATATTGTTAAAAGTCTCAACAATGTTACAACAAATATTCTCCCCTGTGACCCCTATCTTTTCAAAATCACTCCAAAAGAATTAAGAGTTAACGTCTCCTTTTTTTGTCCTTTTCCACCCTCTCTGCAACAGACTTCATTTTACGTTTTCTGAAGGTGGAGCTAGTTACACAGGATGCAATGAGCCAGAATGTGCTGCCATCTTCTGGGAGAAATAAATACTGAACTTTTGTTTTACTCTATCAAAAAGTCCCTCTTGCAGGTGAAGAATCACAAACACCATTTCCAAGTCTAATTAGCTTTACATAGGATAAAAACCAAGCGCATGTCAGGTGTTCTTAAGAACAGGGGTCAAAAGGAGTGAAGTACCTTGAAGGCATTACTTTCCTTACTGGTCTTCACGATCCCCAGTTCCTTCAGCTTCTGCCCTATCAGTGTCAGCATCATGCTGTAGATGTTCTCCAAGCTTGTTCCAGGGGAGCACAGGCTCAGGCAATCTCTCTGGACCTCTAGAACAGCTTCATAGAGTTCTGCCTGAGGCGCCGTGAACCTGGGGACAGGAAAACCAAAGAACTTGAACTTGGAATTATCTGATATTGCAGGAAGTTTGCTTCTAACTTGATTATAAAAACTTCAAGACAGTGATGATGGGGCATTGTTGATATTTAGTCAATACCAATACATCATTAATGACAGGAACTTAATCCTGCCTAGATGCGCAACAGAAATAGCAATAACCCTTCCAGCTGGGGCAGCAGCCGATAATACATGGGGTAAAGCTAGAAGATGCACCCAGCTATGAACGCAGTCTGAGGGCCACACTGGGCTCACCCTTGATCCTTCCCACTTTTTTACCATTAAAAAAAGACAACCAAGACCCAACCAACCAACCAACCAAACAAACAAAAACCTAGAGCCTAGGGATCCGTTTCTCACAGGCAAAGCAGATGTCATGATATAAACTAGTCAATACTTTGGCTACTAGTAACTTACTAGTTCCTAGATAATCTCAGAGTAACAATTTCTTTAGCAATCATGGGGGGAAGTAAGAAAAAAAAATCAAGCTGGGGTTGGTATATGATATATATATTTTTTAATTTTTTAAAAAAATTTTTGGTCGGGGGAGGTAATTAGGTGTATTTTTAAATTTATTCTTTTGTTTGTTATTTGTTGTTTGTTTTTTTGGTGGTGGGAGGTAATTAGGTTTACTCATCCTGAGAGGAAATACTGGGGATTGAACCCGGGACCTCACACATGCTAAGCATGCACTCTGTCACTTGAGCTATACCCTCCCTCCTTATGATATGTATTTTTATACATTTTTGATGGGATTGTAAATTAGTACAGGCAGTTAAATCAAGGGCCTTTAAGATTCTCATAAAATTTAAGTCTGTAATTCTGCTCTAAGAATCCATCCTGAGAAAACATTTGAAATTCAGAAAAAGCTGAATATACAAAAATGTGATTTTTAAAATAATGATAGCGGATACAGTCTAAATGTCCCCTAATAGTGGTTAAATACAACATAATGGTATAATAAACACCTATGTATCCATCGCCCAGGGTCAGTCACTGGCAGCACTGTTAATGTTTGTATCTTCGGTGAGAGTACCCATACTCCACTCCACCACAGTACTAGTAAACATTTTTTAACAATTCTTTTTAATGTAAATTTCACATACACTGAAATGCACAAACCTGAGCTGTACAAGTCTGACAAATGGATGTGCCGAGGCTGCTGAAGCTGAGGACACTGAACCCCTAAATTTTGCTGAGTCTTCTTTGTTAGTAGCAGCAGCCCTTCCTCCCGTCTGAGGAGGTTAACCTTGTTTTGACTGAGAACCTACAGTGTCTCTCCTGAGGCAGTTGCCTTAGTATTTGCTTCTAAACCTACAACTAGATGCTATTCCCAGCAGGTCCTGAAAAGTTAGGTACAAAGCGTGACCCATGACGAGAGGCATTACAATCCAAAAGGAACTGCATGACTTTCCCTATTTATACAGACAAAAATCTGGGAATATGTGCAGAAATGGGTATTAATGTGTGGGATAATGGTGGAAGAAATACAAAGTTGGATCAAGCTGAAGTTATTGATATGGGTCCACAAAGGAGAGGGTCTAGATTCAATGCTGAAGCTTGTGGAGTCAGGCTCTAATGGTTTATGAGGTTGACTGGCTGAAACATGGATCAGAAGGTAGCCTACACTAAATGAATTCAAATGCCAGCACTACTGTGCTATACTGGAGAAAGAATTCTGCCTCAGGGATGCAGTATCAACTTTTGCTTGAGTTTCCAGCCTGCAGTTCTGCCCTCCAAAATTCAGACATGCCAATCCCATCACTGCTTAATTCCTTAAAATCAATCAACCAATCATCAGTCAGGAACCTAACTACCTACCTATACATACACACATACATAATATATGGAGGACTCTGATTGATCCAGATCCATATCTGATACAGAACACTGCCAACCCCCTAGGACACTCCCCATGCCTGTTCTTAATCAATCCCCCACCTCCAGAGGGAAATCCTGGTTTGATTATTTTTACCTTACTTTTTGCCTATTCTAGAACATCATGTAAATGAAATCATACAATATGTACTCTTCTGTGTTCAGCTTCCTTCATTCAGCACAATGTCCATGGTATTACTTCAATCAGTAGTTTGTTCCCTCTGTACTGCTAAGTGGTATTCCACCGTATGAAGAGACCACAAGTTGTGTCTTCATTCTCCTGTCGTTTCCAGCTTTTGGCTATTGTGAACAAAACTGTTAGGAATATTCTTGTATAAGTCTTTTGTGGACATACGTTTTCATTTCTCCTAGGTCAATACCTAGAAGTGGATTTGTTAGGTCAAAGGACCAGTGTCTATTTAACTTTATAAGAAACTGCCAAAAACTTCCCCAAAGTGATTATAGTATTTCCCACCACCAAGAGCAATGTATGAAAGTTCCAGTTGCACTGCGTAACTGCCAACACTCGGTGTGGTTGGTCTCTTTTATTTAAGCCATGCTAGTGGATGGGTAGAAGTTTAATGTGCATTTTCCTCAATGACTAACAATGATGAATATATATAGTTGTTCACATAGTATTATCCTTTGTTATTTTCAGGTTTTATTGTGATATCCTCTTTCATTCCTGATCATACAGCTTGAGTTCCTACACAACAATTTGTACCCTATCTGCTGAAAATTTCTTTTGCCGCAGATAAAACCTTTGGCTCACACTTTTCTTCTCTGGGCATCTTCAATATGTTATTCTGTTTTCTTCTTGCAGAAAGCATTGTTTTTGAAAGTTTGATAAAAGTCTAATTTCCTTTCCTTTATTAATCATGTGTTCTTTTTTTTTCTAGATCTCAAAAGGAATTTTTCTTTTTCTTGCAGGTTCAGAATTTTACTAGACTATGTCTTACTGTTTTTTTCTGGGTTGATATTCTCAGGTACATGGTATGCTCTTTCAAAGGTAGTTTCAAATATTTTTTTCTAATTTCAGCAAAATTTTATTGAATTATAGTTTTTAGTGTTTGTTCTGTCCCCTCGCTCTAGTTTTCTTCTTCAGGGATTCCTTTATATGTATATTCTAACTTCTTTGCCTATCTTTAATATTTGCCATTTTTCTTATAATCTTTTTTCTTTTTATTTCATTTTGATTCTTAAAGTTTTCTTTCGTTTCACCATCTATTTAAGGTTTTATTGTGCTTCGTTGCTGTTGGGTACCTTTAAGTCTAGACTTTTTTCTGGAATGATTTCAAATTTTATTTCTAATTCTTTCCTGAGTTTGTCACTTCATTTCTAAGATTTTCTAATTCTGATTTACATTGTTCTTTCATGTTCTGAATGTTCTGCTTAAAAATTTTAGGTTGTTCTGAAACAGCAGGCCACTTTTTTATTTTGTAGCCATGTCTTTGTGGCATGCTTTCATCATCTGTAGGGATGTTATTCTGCTCCTTATTCTCTTTTTGCTTTTAATAATTCTGTGTGAGATTTAACCTAGATGCTTTTTTTACTTGCTTATTTTATGTGAAATCAATTTTCTTGTACTTTTAGAGTGAGGCAGGATTTAGGAAAGATTTATGCTTCACAGAATGTAATCTGCTTTTTTGGTGTAGTGGTAAAACATATGGCAACTGCTTTCTGATTTTTCCTGGTTTAGTTCCTCCCCTCCACTGGGATTTGCAGGATCTCATTCCTTCCTCTCTCTAGTCCCTAACCTACTCAGTTTTAAATCTACTTCCAGCAGTTCCCCTTAAGTCTGAGCCCCTGTCCTAGAAGGGAGCCCAGCACCTTCAGACTTTCTTGAGCCATTGGATTGGCAAATCCTTCCTGTTTTCAGCTTCTGTTCTCAGAATGGCTCATCATCCTTTTAGTGAATAGTTGTTGGGTATTTTGGGGTTCTCGTATCATTCTCATAGCACCCCCTACAATTGCTGCCTCCTTCTGCCTCCCACACAGATACTGATACCACCCAGGCCTTGTGGCTGTATGTAGTGTGTTCATAACTGTTTGTATATTGAGGTTTTAGTGACACTCCATCATGTAGTATTTGGTTTTGCTACCTAGTTGCTCTATTCTTATTGGACAATTTGGAGAGATTGAAAAACTATTTTTTGTTGTCATCTCCCCAGTATCCCTGATTCTTTTTATATTTTTTTATTTCTTACTCAGATTCTCCATCTGTTCACACATTACACTTATATCTTCCTTTAATTCCTTGAGCACATCTATTGTTAGCTGCCTTAAAGTCTTTGCGTGTTAATTGGAACATTAGGGTTATTTAGGATCTGTTTTTATTGACTATATTTTCCCTGATTATGGGTCACATTTTCCTGATTCTTCTTATGTCTAGCAATTTTTTAACTGAATATTGGAAATTAAGAATAATACAATGTAGAGACTCTAAAATTCTGTTACGTTCTTTTGAAAAGTGATTTTGTTAACTTGGCTGGATTAAAACTGCAAACTGCTCTTAGTAAGAAGCAACTAAAAGCTCTGCTCAGTCCATTCAAATTCTAGCTGCTGGTATTTTGCTCAGCCTCCTGGGGTCTCTGCCCAACTTATAATGTAGTGATCAGCCAAGGATTTTGGAATATTTTATATGCAAATTTTCGGTCTCACCCTCTCTGCAGAACCCTTTCTTCCAGGATTTCCCCCCATCTTTCTGGTTGTTTGCTAGTACCTAACTCTGTTCTTTGATACCTTATGCCCAAATGCTGTATCGACTTCCTGCTGCCTAAATTGTGCAGATTGGGGAATGCCCTCAAGCAAAAATCTCTAACATCTTACTCATTATAGCTCTTCTTTCAGGGAAAGAGTTATGCTGCAGTTGCCAGTTTTGGGAAGCTCTCTGGTGCCTCCAAATACTAGTTTTTAATATTTTGTCCAGATTCTATAATTATTACCTGTGGGGGGTTAATCTGGCCAAAGTATTCTACCATAATCTAAATATTATTTATATAATCAGAAAATAAAAACTTTAAGTTTATTTTTTTAAAAAATGTGTGTGCAGGTGTATTAACTAGGTGTTTTTAGGTGCCTGATCCTGAGATAAATGAATAAAACACTCTTGAGGAAAATAACCAGGAGTTCTGCAAAGGCAGTTAACCTGAGCTAGAGGGGACCTGTCTATTTCTCTAGTTGTTTATTCCAAATATATCCACATTCCAACTCATACTCCTAAGAAGCAGTGGGATCTGTAGAAGCCCTACCTGCCATTGACAGGCCAGGTTCGAGTGATGTCACTCACGTAGCAAGAAGACTCACAACCGCCATCCAGCAGCACCATTTCCCCATCCTGGAACAAAAGTAAGATAGGCAAAAGCAGGTGACTTTACGACTGTCGGTTGTTTCTTCTTCTAATTTAAACTCTTTATGCCTTTCATTTTATTTATTAAAAAAAAGGGTCTAATTTAAAGTAGATTAATCTTCTCTGATTCCTTCTCACAAGAAATAGCACCTAAGTTTTTCAAATGACTTCACATTGGCTAAAGTAAGACGGCACTGTATAGCAGTTACGTGCATTGGCTCTGGAACCACAGTGCTTGGGTTTGACTTACTAGGTGTAAACATCAGCACAGCATAAATGTTACCATTATCACTACTAATAAAAAAAATTCTATACAAGTTGGTATCCAGGGCCTTTATTCAAATGCAATTACCTTTAACCATTTAACTTTAGAATATCATTTCCCTTTCTGCTCTCCATCAAAATACATGTGGGGGCAAAAAAAGCCCTTTGGGTACATCTCAGTTTTACTACTTGTCATGTTACACTGAAATTTTCTATTTACACCCTTGAAGATAGGCCATATCTTATTCATATCTAAATAAGCACAGAAACTTAGCGCACAGAATAATGGCCAAATAAGTATAAACGTAACAATGGCAACTTCTAAGAATGAAAGTAGCGTTTTTCTGGCAAAATGATAGAATAAATTTTAGAAAACAACTAGATCGTGAATAAAAACATATTTTATGAAATGATGACATTACATCATGTAAGAGACGTCTTAAAGACTTTTTTTTTAATTTTATTTTAATAAAGACAACCCAGAACTGAAACTAGAACTGGGAGCAGTGATATGGTAAGTGTTACAGTTTACAGGAAAGGAGGTGTAGCAAAGTGGGGAAAATGAACCGGAGATCATTGCATTAACCCAGGATGCTCACAGCAGATAACAGGGCCCAGGTCATTAGGACCCACTTCACTTCCGGCTAAAGCATAGGCAAATAACAGTTAAAGGAAGTATCCCCCCAATTTGGGCTTGCATGATTTCCCAAAAAAAACATGAAGCAAATATGAGCTCATAACCAAAGGCTGTCAAGTATATGAGGCAGTAGGTCACTGTGAGTGACAGTCAGTAGGAACAACAAATACCAAATTTAGATATTCCAGGATTTCAGATAATGGAATGATCAGATATCGAATAGCTATTATGAGATGTTTAAATAAAGAATGGAATCACAAAGATTAACAAGAAACAAGAGACCACTGAGACTAGGCAGATTTGAAAGGAACCAAATGGAAATAAAAACACGTGCTGAAATAAAACACTCAGTGGATGGCTGAAGTAGCAGATTAGACAAATGAGGAGAAAATTTAGTTTCCTGAGAGACAGACCTACCAACTAGAGTGTGACAGAGACAGACAAGGCAAATGCAAACACAAAAGACAGTTTAGCTTGCTAAAAACAGAGAGCTCTGCTACATGTCTAACTGAAGCCGCTGAAGGACTGAACGGAGAGGATGTAGGAATGTATTGAAAGTGAGATCTCTATCCTTGAATAACCAGACAAGAAGGAAGGATGAAAATGAATGAGTTTAGCATCCGATTTAAGAAGCTAGAAAAAGAACAGAAGAATAAACACAAAGAGTAGAAGAGTAAAATTAACAAAGGCCAGGGCACCAGGTAATGAGATGATAAACAAAGTCAAAACAGCATTAATGATGTGAAAAGTTGGTTTTAAACGACTAGTAAAAACCAACAAACCTCTAGTGAGATTTCTTTGCACAGATCTTCAGCATACAAATTTAAGTCAGTTTTGTCAAATGTATACAGCCGTGTAACCACACCTCACACCCCTAACCCAGTCAATGCTGCATCAGAAGCAACCACTGATCAAATTTCTATCACTATAGATTAGTTTTGCTTATTTCAGAATTTTATACAAATGGAGTCAAATAGTTTGTAATCTTTTGTGTCTGGCTTATTTTTTTCAGCATAATGCTTTCAAGATCACTCATGCGGTTGGTAGTGCTATAGTTTGCTCCTTTTTAGTTTAAGAATTTACCATGTGGCAATATCCTGGTTATGGACCCCTGGATTATTATGAGTAAACTTGCTATCAACATTCTAGTACAAGGCATTTTGTGGACATATGTCTCAATTTTTCTCGGAAAAATACCTATAAAAGGAATTGCTAGTTCATAAGGAATATGTATGTTTACATTTTAAAGAAATGGTCTATTAAGATCTATTAGAAAAAAAGAAAAGGCAAAAATATATCAAGAATGTAAAAAGGTACATAACTACAAACACAAAAGATTAAAAGATAAGAAGACACTATGGGTAAATTAAAATACTTAGACAAAATGGCAGAAAAATATAATCTACCAAACTATCTCAGAAGGAAGAGATATATAAATTGATATAACCACTTTGGAAATGTTTGGTATTTTTTATTAAAGTTGCACATATGCTCATCTGATGACCCAGCAATTCGATTACTAAGTGTCCCTTAGACAAACTTGAGAACTTATATACCATGAATAATATACAAGAATGTTCACAGAACATTGCTTGTAATAGTAGAAAAATGTGTATTGTCATACTTGAGTTAAAAAAAAGTTAAGTCCCCCAAACTACATACAGAAGTATATAACTTTCATATAGTCCCTAAACAAGCAGAACTAATGAAGATTGTCTGGGGGAATCATGTCTATAAGATAAAACTACTGAAAGAAATCAAGACAGTGACAAAAAGTTAGGGTATCAGTAAGTGCCCTTTGGGAGAGGGGCTGTAGGATGGCAGAGCATAAGGGTACCTAAGTAGATGTAACATACTGGTAATGCTCTAGCTCTTGAGTTGACTGGTTGGTTCACGGGTATTCATTTAAAAAAATTATGTTGTGTAATTCACACATTTGCTATATTTATTCTTTTGAATTTACTGCATATTAAAATATATAATTAGAAGTAGACTTATTAAAGGAATACACAATTCTCTGTTTATATAGTCACTTGGGGAGAAAACCATAAAAGATAACTTCCCTCACAGCTAATAAGGTATCCTTAAAATCTGCCTGCTTCCACAATGTGCTTGGCCCACTGCTGCCACAAGTCCTTAGAGAAGCAGTGTTATCAAAGGAAATGAGCAGAGGCTTTAGAATAGAATAGATGGTTCGGCACTAATGAATTACCTAATTTTTTAAAGTTTATTTTCTTCATCTATTCAACAAGCATGTTAATGACTGCTCCTACCTCACAGTGCTAATGGAAGGATCAAATGAGATAATGCCTGTAAAAGCATTTTATAAACACCATGATTTATGAATGGCAGTTATTCTGTGAAAGCTGAGGGTGAAGGGACCGTGAGTTTTCTAAGAGGGCATCTGGACCCAGAGGGAGCAGCACTGAAAGCATTTTGTGTACCTTGATGAGTTGATTATTCTTCACATAGTGCAAAGTGTTTGACCGATTACCTCCAGCAACCACAGGCGGGTAGGCTAAGATGTCTGCACCACGGGCCCGGCATTCAAATTCAAACTGAAAAACAACAGCAAAGTATGACTAAAAGTCTAAACTGAAGAAAGGATTTCTTTAGGGCTGTCCCAGCCCAGGCTCTCTTCAATGGCCCATACGTCTACTCAAGTACTGAAGTCATTACTAGAAAACCAGCCGTCACATTTAACTGAAATTTTATGCTATAATTTCAGTCCATTTCTTTTTTTTCAGATGTACAATTTGATGAATTTTGATAGATGTATATACTCAGTCTATCTTTTTCATTCTCAGCCCAATACTGTTATTCAAATCTATTATTAAATCTGTTCTTTCCTTCTGAGTGCTCTAAATTTCCTATGATTTTCAAACTGTTAAGTCAAGAAGAGAACACAGAAAACCTACGATGAAGGCTGAGTACAGAGATAGTCATGTAAAGTTACTGTTTGTTTATTTTTATTTAGATCAACACTGGAATACAGCTTGCATTTTGAACAACAGCTCTCAATGAGCAATTTCAACCTTTCAAAAAGCTACCAACCTACAGACTCTGGAACTATGAAAAAGGATGCTAGGCAAGTGGTAAACTCTACTAACTTCATTATGTCCTAGGACAGAGCTGGCGACTGTTTCGTATCTGATATCTACCATATTGCCTCAGATTCTCTGCCTTTACATTTACTTGAACAGTATTCTTCTTACCTCACATTTGTGAAAGTCTTTCCTTCTGTATCTGTTATACTTTGCAATTTTCTCCTTTAGTTGTGGCTCTTCACATTTTAGGCTCATCTAATAAATTACTTGTGACATTTAAGAACCAAACCCTCTCCACTGATATTCTGCTCACTTCCATGAAAGCCAAATGGATGCCATGTGCAAATCAATGAAATTACATTTGCCTCCAGCAAAACTTTTCCAGCCATTTAAAGCTCACCTTAGCGTAAAGAAAGCCTTCCTCCACAGGGGCTTTACTAGCAAACATGGTCTCTACGAAAGCCTGCAAAGAGAAGGAAGGATGAAAAGAACAGTCTCATTTTAACTATGTTGCTTATTCAAATATTCAAAATACTGGAGCTCAAACGAAAAGCACGTTTCTCCTCAATTTTGTTGACCTGAAGCTGTGACTTTGCAGGCATCATAATATAGATTTCCAAAGAGGAAAAAAGTGCTTTCAGGAATAGTTGACTAGACAGACTTAGTGGCAGGGCACCCAACCTTCCCAGTTAGAATATACATTGTAAGCTAGAATAAGCTACATGGAAACGCTTGTCATTTAGGTTACAAGATGTTTCAACAGCCCTGGAATGTATGAAATTATGGATTGACTGGTCCAGTCTATAGCAGTGTTTCCCATCGTTGGCACTATCAACATTTTGGGCCAGATTATTCTTCATTTGGTGGCTGTCCTATTCAACATAGGATGAAAGTAGCCTTCCACAACTGTGATAATTATATTGCCAAATGTCCCCTGGGGGACAAAACTGCCCCAGTTGAGAACCACTGGCCTATACAATAAAGACTTTAATTCTCTGTGATAGTCACATTATATGTGTTACGATTTTTTTTTTTTAGTATTTATTTACTTTTAATTGAAGTATAGTTGACTATATGTTTTCTATTTTTATAAATATACATGTTTATAATTCACCTTGTTCTAGAAAGGATTTTGATTAACTTACATGGATACATAAAATATAACAGGAGAGCATAAATTCATGGTAGAGTTAAAGAAAATCAAGGTTTGAGGGTAATGGAGCTAGGAAAAAAAAAAATGGCACACCATAATGACCTTCACAAGTACTATGGCCAATGAAGACAGGGCACAAATTAATCCCTGAGTTTTCTAGCAGTCAACGTGGAAAGAGAAACTGTCAGCTATATAATTTCCAATGTCTGTGGGATAAAAACAAATCAGCTACACAGAGATATGATTATATGATACTACAACTACAGACTTCTCTTGACTTCTTATTCTGAGAGTAAACGAATTGTGGAAGGAATGTTTTTAATAACTTTTCTCAATACAAGGTAATGACATCATCATAAAGCCCCAGAGAGGAAAAGCAAGTGGGAAGCAATGGGATTATCTGCTTGGCTGCTCCTTTTTCATATTCTGATCTTTCCTTAAATGTGTCATCCTTAGAGAGGCCTTTCCTGACCACCCTATCTAAATCAGCACTTTTCATCATGCTTTATCTCTTTCCATTGCTTTATTTTTCTTCACAGCATTTAATTCCAGCTGACTATATATGTCTTTGAGTTGCAAGAATTCTTTACATGTTGTGAATACTAGACCCATATCTAAAAAATCCACTGACAAATTCAAGGTCATAAAGATTCAATTTTATATTTTCTTCTAAGAGTTTTATATAGTTTTAGCTCATAGGGTTAGGTCATTGATCCATTTTGAATTAATTTTTGTATATGTTATGAGGTAGAGGTCCAACATCATTATTTTGCGTGTGGATATCCAGTTTTTCCAGCATATCTGAATTATTATTAATTATATAAGGTTAAGGCATTATTTTGAAAGAAAAAAGAATGATTCTGATAAAGGGGATGAAAATAAACTATGAGCTTAGGTGATTGCCAAGCCACCACTAGCTTGAAGTAGCACTGGCTTTGAAATCAGTAGAGTCTGGAAATGACAGAACCTGAATGTTAGGAGCTAGCATAAAATGGATTGGAAGAGAACTGCAAATCGATGGCAGTTCAGCTAAAAAACTCTGGTGTGGTTGTGGCTTTCAGCATTGTCTGAAAACAAGCTCAGAATCTTCTTTAGATGAGGTTCACCCTCTTTGGGCTGCAGGGGGAGCTCTAACCAAAGGAAGCTGGGCCACTACAAGTTTTGACAAACCAGCTAAGCTTGTGAGACACACTACAACTAAGATAATTCAAGTAGGGCAAAATGATAGATGGAGGACAAAAAAACCACAGAAGGGGTTATTCAGTAAAGGAAATGGGCCATTTTTTAGATTTACGTGCAACACCCTGATAAACTTCTGCTAAAAATGGCTCCTAAGAATTTAAGATCAAGGAGCAATGTCTCTGGCTTTAAACACTGTTGAGTGGAGGAGAATGTTAGAGCTCACTTTTGTTACAGGGAAACCCCCAGTTGACGAAAATGGATTAAGGGAGGGGTCCACCATATATATCCAGAGATGGACAACTGCTCTGCCTCTCCCTTGTCTTATAAATGGACCCTGGTCTTCATATCAATCTTCTTCCAGGGTCCCTGGCAGGGGATTCAAGACCTTTTACAAATGTATACGTGAATGACTGGAGGTAGAGAAGAAATTCTTTTAGAACTACTGGGTACAGGAGCATAGTGTACAGTAGTGCTTAGGGCTGAAATTAGACACTTAGGGATGACAGAGTTAATTCAGGGGAACATGGGGATGCTGTGACAGGGATAAAAATTAAAGTCTGGTTAAAAGCTGGAATATATGATAGAACAATATATATTGTGGTGTCTCCCTTACCTGAATGTATAATTGATATGGAGATAACGTTTGAATGGAAATTCCTCCCCTCTACTGAGTAATATACATATATATACATAAGAGAATAACTAGGATCATCCCTTTATCCTGTACTCATCAAACAGGCAACATGGAGCCTTTAGAATTAACCTAAGCCAACTCAGCCAGAAAACCGAAAACTCTACAGGATACCTGGAAGGCAGTACTCCCCTGAATAAAGAAATTTCATGTGCAGTTATATTAGTGTCCATAAACTCACTGAGACAGCCCAGTGGCCTGTGAGGAAGGCTAATGAATCAAGTCACTAACAGTAGGCCATCGGGAGAGGGGGGCTCAATAACACCACATCCTCAAGACACTCAGCTGTCCCCAATATGGTCCAGACTACTCAACGGATACAACAAACTAAAGGAGACCAGTATCCCACACTGATCTCGCTAATGCATTTTTCTCATTATCAGTCACCAGTGAAAGCCTGCAACAATTTACATTCATGTAGAGTGGTTTCCAATGTACATTTACAGTATTACTTCATGCCAGAAAAGCATTCCAATAAAAGGGCAAGGCCCAGAGGCGTTCCATCATAAAATGGAAATGCACTATATGGAGCATGTCACCAGGGTACCCATGGGCCTTTTTTCTCAGATCCTTCCTCTTCACCAACTGCCCAAGGATGCTAGGCAATTGGTCTGGTTCACCAATGGTAGTTTCAGAACTGAGGGCAATTTGGTACTGAAAGCAGATGTTGAGTCCAGCAGAAGGTGAAATCCCTAACAAAAAAGGTAAGAATGAGTTGATCCACTAAGCTGAATTACATGCTATGTTCCTAGCCATGACAGAGGAACCGGACACAAATAAGAGCCTTATTATGTGGGTAAATACTGACTACTGGGCTGTTGCCAGTAGACTTGCAATTGGTCCAACAAGCGGGCCACAAATAACTGAACAATAAAAGATCCCCACATGTGGGCCACCACCTGTTGTAAATCTCTGCGGAAATTCTAAGGGCAAATCAAAGTAGGACATGTTGATGCTCACCAAAAAACCCTATGCTAGGGTTTGAAGGTGATTGGAATAACAAGCTGATGGCCTAATTGGATCTCCTGAAATAGCAACAAAGGTCCATGAAATGAATGGACATGGAGGAATTCAACCCAGGCAGATGCACTGGACAATGGCATGGACCACTGGCTCCCACTGAAGCTCATATTGTTAATAAAAATTGCCCCTACAGCTAATAGTATAGCCCCATTTTTCTGTAATTATCCAATCTTTCCCCTCGTTATTGGGAATGGACTAGCTCAGTGGCTGAAACAGAACATTCTACGTTAGGGGGAAAGGTGTGGGTTAAAATTAATGATAAATGGAAAGGCAAGACTGTTGCTGAGGGAAAGGGAACCAATAAATGGGTGCCACAAAAGGGAAAATTAACATAATTTTGGTGCCTCAAGAGATGCTTAAAGCAGGAGAATAATATTTCTCTTAGCTTTGACTCAGAAGCCCCTTGGGGCGAAGGGCTCTGATTGAAATCTCCTCCTCTTCTCAAGAGCCAAAAAGGGAGCTAGACAATAGTTAACCTAACAAACACACTTCCCAGAGTGCATGTGTCCTCAAAATGGATGAAGAGACAGGAGCTCTGTGTATGACTATATGAAGGTACCTAGCTTCTTTGATCCTCATTTCATAGGGTGGATCTATCATAGAGGATCTGTGTTAGGAAGCAAACTGTGGGACTATTTAACTGGTTGAACTTGAAAAACACTGATTTAATAATAAGGTAGGGGGGAGGGTATAGCTCAGTGGTAGAACACATGCTTAGCATGCACGAGGTCATGGGTTCAATCCCCAGTACCTCCATTTAAAAATAAATTAAATAAATAACCCTAATTACCTCTCCCCCTCAAAAAAACAAAAAATAATCTAAATGAACATTATGTAGCCATTGATTGTATGATGAAGATTTAAAAAAGGTATCACAATATGATGGTAGAATGACATGTCCCATCTGTCATAATAACATTATGTCTAAAAATAGCTATTTGCCCTGTTACTGTGGGTGAATAGGCCTGAAGAGGAGGGACATGTGGGACACTGGGATTACTGACAAAAAAAAGAGAACTAAGTGAAACTTAGTGAGGCTACATTCCTGAGAATTTTGAAATTTGTTGTGGTTGGTCATGAGAAGTGCTATAGAAAACTCAAACCAAAGTCTGTACAGGAGTGACTACTTCTCATATGATCTAGGTCTGGAGGGATTACTGCTTTGGGGTACCAAATTTATTTCTTAATTATACTAAAGCAGTTAGTAATTAATGGCAACAACACGTCTGGTGTTGGCCCATCTGAAATGAGAGCTGGGCTAGGAGTGTTGGCCACGCAGACTTGCTTTCAGTGAGGAAACACCTATGATTGAAAAAGACTACTAACGTGAATAGGGTGCCCTGAAGGTATCCCATTCCAGGAGTAAGGACACGTGTGGCAAGCCACTTGAAGGATGACACAGTGCTCACAAAGTGAATCTTTTAATTAGAGCACAGACAGACAACACGCCCAAATCAACCCAGGAGTGGGAACAGAACACGCTTGCATGCTAACATAAGTGAGGTCATTAGATATCTTAATTCAAATGGAGTCCAAGGCACCCCAAGCACTACAGCCAGGGATTCCCCAGCAGAAATCCAGGGTATGCAATTATGGGAGAGTTACAGGCCCTGCAGTCTACAGAAGATGTTAACTAGAGGATGCAACCTGTCCAGGTGCTCTTTACTGGCTTTAGTGCCCCAAATGAGTGCTAACCATTCTTTCCCTATAGAGCAGTTTGTGAGTACTGGACAAATTTGAAACAGCACTACAGTGCTTCCTGTGGCAGATAAATGGGTTCTGTTGCAGGGCTCTTCTCCCTGGGCACCAGTATCTGTCAAACCACATAACCTGGGAGAAGGAACGTGGCTATGTACTCAAGATGTTTTGACTTCTGAAGTAACAGATATGGCCTCTGATTTATACTCTAATGAGAAATACTACATGGTATATGGGAAAAGGTAGACTGGGTGGAGAACAACAAAATAATTATACCACTATTTTGCCTGATTTATCCTGTAACTACAAAGGTATTATTGTAAGGTGTAATATGGAGTCGTAAGTAAAATTAACATTGTAGATACTAATAAAACTTATGATAATAATGATACTAATGATCAAATATAATGGCAGACTGCATTAAAGCCTTCTCAGGATGTTATCCCCTATGTAGGAGAATTGGCTGGTGAATATTTACAGTTGATTCATGATAGATTATGATTCTTAATAAATCAGCAGACATATGCCAAGAAGGACAGAGAGATATAGATCCAAGAAGCAAAAGAATTGTACAGTTTGTACACAAACACGAGAAAGTACAAATGGATGGTTTGGCTATCTGTTTAAATCTATACCAACCCCACATTAAATACTGTAAATGTTTGGATTCAGCACGTGCATTTTGATTGTCTAATCTAATTATAAGACATTGTAAGGCAAGTAATTATTATTAAACTAAGCATTTTATCTTATTAGAAAAAGCCTTAAAAATGGATCAGGGTGGGGTAAACTGTTAATTCCTGGAATTAGTTGGAGCTGTTTTGCTAAATTTCTGCATGGTAATATTTTGGTTAAGGCATGGCATGAAACATACTGATTAAAAGTGTTTCGAGGGCAATCAGCACATGAAAAGATGCTCAACATTACTAACCATTAAGGAAATGCAAATCAGCCATAAAAAAGAACGAAATTTTGTCATTTGCAGCAACATGGATGGACTTGGAGGGCATTATGGTAAGTGAAATAAGTCAGACAAAGACAAATACTGTATGATATCACTTATATGTAGATCTAATAAATATAACAAACTAGTGAATATAACAAAAAAAGTAGATTCACAGATACAGAGAACAAACTGTGGTTACAATGGGAGAGGGAGGGGAGGGGCAACCTAGGGGTTGGGGAGCAGGAGGTGTAAGAGAGGCTACAAGGATGTACTGTACAGCATGGGAAATACAGCCAATATTTTGTAATAACTGTAAATGGAGTGTAATCTTTAAAAATTATATTAAAGAAAACCCCCAAATCAGATATCACTTCATACCCATTAGGATGGCTGCTACCGGAAAAAAAAACAAAAACAAAAAAACAGAAACAACAACAGAAAAACCCAGAATGTCATGGATATGGAGAAATTGGAACCCTTGTGAATTGTATCGTGGTTCCTCAAAAAGATTAAACATAGAATTAACATTTAATCCAGCAATTCCATTTCTCAGGATATACTCAAAGAAAGTTAGGACTTGACCAGATATTTCTACTACAGTGTTCTCAGCAGAATTACTCACATTGGCCTAGAGATGGAAAAAACCCAAATGACCACCAACAGATGAACAGATAAACAAAATGTTGCATATACATACAATGAAATATTATTTAGTCTTAAAAAAGAAGGAAATTCGGATATATGCTACAAACATCATGGATGAATCCTGAAGACATTATGCTAAATGAAATAAGTTAGAAACCAAAGGACAAATACTGGATGACTCCACTTATATGAGCTGCCTAGACTGGTCAAACTCACAGAGTTAGAAAGTGGGACAGTGGCTATTAGGGGCTAGATGAAGAGAGGATGAGGATTTACTCCCTAATAGGTACAGTGTTTCAGAATGAGATCATAAAACCATTCTGGAGAAGTACAGTTGTGGTGGTTGTACAGCAATGTGAGTATATTTAATGTTACTGAATTGTACACTTAAAAATGGCTAAAACATTATTGTGGTGAAATATATATATATACATCAAAGTAGAAGCTAAATGTCCATGTGCTGTGAGGTTGCTGCACTGCCTCAAGGTGCCCACTGAACCCTAAGTGATGAAGATTCTTTAATTTTGAAGGAGCTTTTTCAGTAGTAACCATACCTGTGATGTCAACTTCCCAGCAATCCGCATTCGTTCAATTTCTGCAGGAGATTTGATCAGCCTGAGGCGCTGCACCAGCTGCTGGACAGCCCGGACCTTGTTCTTGCTCCTGGCTTTGACCTCTGTCAGCTGCTGCAGGTAGTCACTGTGGAGCTGTGTGTGAGCTGGCCTCATCCAGTCATACCACAGTGTATGTGTCTCGGCTCAAAGTGAGAAACCAAAAAAGATTTAAAATAAAACACCACCTGTCATAATGACTTGAACAAGAATCAAAACTATAAAATGTGTAGTGCGGAACTCTAAAGGGTTGAGCACAAACTCTCTCAGGACTAAAGTAATTGAAGGATTTGATGAGAAATCACTGGAAAGGTCATTCACTGAAAATAGCAAGATATTCTGAGACTGAATATACAGCTTTTCTGCCTTCAAACTGCGATGTTCTCTATAAAGGTGACAAATGAGACAGCCTTTACTTAAGCTTTGATTTTATTATTTATTAACTGTTAAAGAACAGTTATGACAATTAGTTCTCCACACCACAACTGAGCTAAAGGCATTGTTGAATAACTGAACACTCAGAAAAAAGTACTCAGCTCATGACCTTATGGGTAAAAATATTCCATCCCTTACAAACAGTACTGGTGAGAGGAGTTCTCGCAGTTGGTAACATAAGCTCATGCACACGTATCCATGGAATCTTTCCTTTCCCATCTGCCATGTCTCATTATAGACAACCACAGGTCACCTTCTCACTTTAGAGACCCAAGGAAATGGTCAATTTTTCCCTGATACAAGATAAGAAGGCTCGTTACGAAAATCTTTTCCACTTACACCAGGTCTCCACTTGTTCCCTTCTTTTTTCCTGACAGAAACCTGTAAGCAGTATTCCCAACAACCTAAGACTGAAGGGTTGTATGTTTTATACAAAGTACTTTGGCTCAGACGAGGAGAAAAGTCCGAATATTTCTGACTGGATAGGTACTAGTGATACAATCTCTTAAATATTTTTACTTTAAAACAAAAATGGTTTTCAATGTATATTACATGTAAAACTCCAAGCTTGTCTTCAGTAGAATTTAACTGTTGTAGTTTCTAAAAAGTAAGACAACCTCTACTACCCGATGTCCGCGTGTGAAAGCACAGACCAACTGTCTCGGTTTTACAGTCTTACTCCATGACTGCAGAAAACTACCTTGGAAGTCTCCTTTAGAGACTGACTTCAGAAATGGTTTATAAACCATACAAGAATATCAGACTAAAATTTTGCCATCATACATTATTTTGTCTAAAATCAGTATTTTCCAACTTGATCATCTATCTTATTTATCAAATTTGGCTCTAAGTGACTTTTGGACACTTGAAAAACTAAAATGCTCCCCAGAGCTGTTATGATTATGATCACTCAATGTTTTGGGACTTCTTTTCTGGAACTTTACAAGAACTACTAAGGATAGTTTATAATGTAGTGTATATTCTGAAAAGTTCCAGAAAAGAAGTCCCAAAACATTGAGTGATCATAATTTCACCAGAATAAATGTAGGGAAAGTGACTATTTTGAGAGGCAGGAACTCAAATGTTTATATGAACCACCTGAGAATCTTGTAAAGAGCAGATTCTGATTTAGGAGGTATAGAGTGAGGGCCTCAGATTTTACATTTCCAGTACCTATCATGCATTAGTAATTCTAGTATGCATCACCAGGTGATTCTGATGCTGGTGATGAACAGATAATTTTTCGAGAATAATGCCTCTTTTCTGAAGACTTGGCAAAAGAAGTAAGTAGTAGTCAAAGGTCAACAGACTAGTCAGTGATCTTGAAGAGTGGCCCATGCCCACTCTCCACTTTAAAAGAAAATTCTCTCTCTGGGATTTCAAAGTAGGATAGTTAACAGTCTCTGTGGATGAATAATCTAATGAAGATTTAGCAAATGAATACACGAAGTCTTTAAAGTTCTGTGGAAAAGATTTACATTCTTTCCATGGTGCTCAGGGAATGCTGCTATGATAATCATTTTATGAAATGAAGAACTTTGTCTAAATAGGCAAGGAAGGTCTTAATCACAATATGGCCTGTGATTTGACTTCCGTTCCCACTTACCTTTCAGTTTCGGTACTAGATGTTGGAATTCTTCCAGAGTATAGGCTTCATCCACTCCAGTTAGAGCTACTGCTCCATCAGTGCCAGATCGGGGGCCATCCCAAAGTTCTCGACTGGGGTCTCTCCGAGGCACAAAAAGAATGGCCTTGTGTGCTGGTAACTGCTTGCCGGGGAGGCTTTGAAGGACCAGAATGCTATCAGGCTCTTGGAATCCACACAGGTACAGGAAATTGTTGTCTTGATGGAAAGTATAGGGAATATCATTGCTCATGTAGTACGTAGGGTTGGACAGCAGAACCACTGTCTGGTCTGTCCCACTCTGCCCATGTGCTTCCTTGTGGATCAGAGACATTAGTTTGTGTCTGCGAAGTGCATATTCCACCTGAGATAGTCCTGGTGTCACCTCCCCTAAAAATGACAAACAACAATGATGTTTCATATTTCTATAGTGCCAAAGTACTTAAGATAGCTTAATACCAGATGGAGACACCTAAGTTCATTTTTTTCTATTTATACCAAATCTCCTCATAGCACATGGCAAATTAAGGATAATCCAGGTTTCAAATTTCTACTCCATTGCAAAAATTTGGAAGAAATGATAGTTAAATGTGGTCCTGCCTGAAAACTGGGATCATGACCTATTAAGGTCTCTTCCAGCTTTTTGGTTCATTCTTTTACTCATTCAATCCAATATTTGTTATATATTACTATGTGGAAGGCATTGTTAGTCAAATAATCCAAGTTGCCGTTAAATTTTAATATATAAGGTGATGAGAATGATAACATTATCTGTGTATGACTTCCCTAAAAGAATGCAAGCTCCAAGAAGATATAGATTTGTATCTATTTGCTCAATGTTATATTCCCAGGGCCTAGAATAACAACTGACATTAGTGGGCATTTGATAAATATTTGTCAAATGAGCTATAGTTTTTAATGTAACAGTGTTTAAGGCCAAAAAGTTCTCCCCAATTTCAAGAGCTAGAATAAATTTCTCCTTTTGAATTTCTAAGGCATAATAATACCTTTCTAATAGAGCTTTTTACTTTTTACTTTGTATTACCAGTGAGCTGGGTATACATAACCTCTCTGAGGGTCAGGGCCATCTTTGTAGCCTCCAAAAACTCTAGTAATATTATTTACCTCTTGGGGCTGTCATGAGAATCAAATTTGATAAAGCATATGGTTCTTAAGGATTTAAAGATGCCCTAGAGAATCTTTTAAAAGTTATGGACTTATTCTGTTTACTAAACTGCACATAGGCACATACAAATTTTTGACATACTGTTTTCAGAGTCTCAGATTCCCTTCAGCTCACCCAAAAAAACCCATATTAAGAAGTTTTGTTATGAAGTGTTATGTGTTAGTTCTTAGCATTAGTATTTAGCAGACTGCCTGGCTGCTAGCTCAGTGATGAATGGGTGAATGCTTCACTTCTGAAATAGAGATTATGCTTGCTTTCACTTTAGGTTTCCAAAGAAAAGAACTATTAAACAATCACACACAAAAGCTGTATCTCTAAGCCTACACTTAATAATAGTAAAACAACATCTAATGCTTATTGAATGCTTAATACGTGTCTAGTTCTATTCTAATTATTTACATGTACCAACTCGTCTAATCTTAACAATGACTCCAAGATGTGGGATACTATTATTATTCTCTGGCAGTAGCCAGTCTCCATGTGCAAGTATGGAAAGACAGCCATGAAACACTGCAGTATAAAAAAACATAAAGAGCAAGATGGACACCATGTTATCTATGTTAAAAAAAAAAAAAAGGAGAGAGAGAAAAGAATTTTTTTTTAAATCACAATATTATAGTGGTAATCTATGGGAATGAGATAAATTAAAAATTTCTATTTAACAACATTTTTTATATTATTTGAATTTGTTTCAATGAGTATATACTTTTATAAATAAAATACAAATATAAAGAGAAAAAAGAAACTAAAAAAGAGAAGCCATGGATAGTCTACTCCATATTCATAGCCTAAAAATGGTTCTTTATTGTCCATTAGATCAAATTCCAACTCTTAAGCCTAGATCTTAATGTTGTCTACCAGGTGACTCCAATTTATCTGGCTAACTTTTTTGGGTAACAGCTTTACTGAGATATAATTTATATACTATATAATTCTCCCACTTAAAATCTACAATTCAATGGTATTTTTGGTATATTTGCAGAATTGTGCAACCATCACCCTAACTGATTTTTAGAATATTTCATCATTACAAAAAGAAACTCCATGCCAATCAGTGGTTACTCCCTGTTTCCTCCAAATCCACCCAACCCTTGACAACCGCTGATCTATTTTCTGTCCCTATGGGTTTGTCTATTGCAGAGATTTCATATGAATGAAATCATACAACATGTGGTCTTTGGTGACTTGGCCAACTTTTTTCTTATCATTCTCCCAATTATTCTGAAATTAATTCCTTCTTACGTTTTATGTAAGTCAGTCCAATCTGTTCTTTCCCTATGACTTTGCTTACAATGTGTCCCCTTTCTAAAATTTCTTCTTTCTCCACAACAATTCCACTCCAAGATGCTGGGATCAATATATGCTTGTTTTTAGACTTTCCTCATTTAAAAGGTTTTCTTGATTAGCCCAGATCATGTTGATTTATTTCTTTAAATTAGTTTTCTTCACTTCTCTCTCTATATATATTGTAGTTGTGTATAAATGTAATCACACCACACTGAACTCTTTCAATAGTTAAACATTTACCCCCCTTTCCTCTGTTGTTTGAGTCCTCACTCCCCTTCCCTCCTTCCACCCACATAGCACCTTGCCCCTGTTTGTAAGTATGTAACCATTCCTATTTTTCTCAATACTCATACAATCACATACACATACACCTGCATTAAGGGTTTTTTGAGTCACTAGTGTTTCACAAAAATGGGATACTACACAGTCTTTTCTGTATGTTGCTTTCTAACACAACAATACCTCATAGAAGTCCCTCCCACCAAGTCATCCCGCACAGCTCCTATTCATTCTGCTTGATGTCCCCATAGTATTTCTTGGGGTTATCATAACTTACTGACCCATTTCCATACTGGTGGGCATTCATATTATTTTCAGCTTTTTGCTGCAATAATAAACACTTTTGTAGTTACATCTATAGGGTACTTTCATGCGTTATATACTGAAGCTTTTATTTCCATGGTATAGTCCTAGGAGAGAAACTGCTGGAGCAAAGTCCTTCAAGTTTTCTTAGTACTCATGTTCAGTACATGTAACTCAGCTGTTTATGATTACCTTGGAACTGTCTAGTTGTTTTACCTAAGCAGAGTTTATCTCTCCAGAAAATTCTGTAGTTTGTGACCCATTAATAATTTCAATTTAACTTTTATTTATCTATAATAGAAAAATTTACATTTTTATTGAGGAGGCTGATAAGAAATAAAAGAAATAAGTAAGAGAGGGCCTAACTGGTCAGTTTGAATTAGGCAAAGCAACAGAGTCAGTCTTAGAAGAGCTCATACCACATTTCTTTCTCGCAGGACTGAGTTGGCTAAGAGTCCCTTAGGGCTCTTGAGCAGAATACTGAACTATGTACCAGAGCAAAGAACAGCTTAACTATTTATCTCTCTGATAAATATTCATGTTAAGTCTGCCACTGTTACTCAATATTGGAAGTTTCCCAATTTACCCAAGTAGTAAATACTTTTATAAAAGCAGAGACTGGTTATAATTGGTGGTTATCCAATCTCTCCTTTTTATCTTTTTACTTTGTCCCTTTCCTGCATTTTGCTGCAGTCCATGTAATAAAACTAAATTAAAAAAATCAATTCATTTTGTGTGTTTTCTTCAAACTTTGGAAGATAAGAAGAAAACCCATAATATTAATGACCCTAACCTATGTATTATCTCTCATTTTCATTAGAGTATACATATACATACATTAGGAAGTAACTTCTGCAAAAAGATAAAAATTTGGAAATCAAAGCAGGGATTGCAAAACCATATTTTACACCCTTCAAAGCATTCCTCTTTGCTAAATCTAATTTCATACAAATGACTACATGAGAAATATTTAAAACACTGGCTACATTTTCCCCAAGCTTACTAATTATAAACACTATGGAGGGATAATTAACTAAATGTTTCCAAACTTCTGAAATTCCAAACAAAGAACTCTTGGTCACAACAGAAAAATTATCCAAGGAAAAACACACCTTTTCTTATCATTTGAAGGAGGGGGAAAAGCGATAAAGCAATGAACTTTAACCCCAGAGGTAAACCTGGCAGTTGTTTTGGCCTTTGATCACAGAACTAAACATTACAGTCAATCTAGCCTGAATTTCTTCAGATAAAACTATATCTAAATAGACATTCTGGCAACTTTGTCAAATTGTAAAGTATTAAGAAGCAAAGCCAGTATTTCATCAAGTGGAATCAATTAAGGATAGAGGGGCTACTCTAATAAGCTTATTTAACCAATCAAATGCCTAGATGTCACAGTCTGGACTCTGCAAATAGCAAAGTCCCACGATCAATTCTGAGATTTTGCAGCCAAGAAGAAAAGCTCTTCCAGGACACTTACAACTGGGCCTCTCAAGAGAGTAAGAAAAATGTTTTTCCTATTTTACCAGCCAAGGAGAAAAGCCAGAGAGGAAAGTTTTATAAATACTGAAAATGGATGAAAAGATACAAGTCTTCGCCACAGTCTAGGTATGTATGTTAATTATTTTCTGAAACTAACTAGGTTAGGATTTTAACATGGTCTGATTCTGAAGCAGTGTCCTTAAATTCTGTTTAGTATTAGTTAGTTTTCATTGTATATAAGGAAGTAGTTCATAAAATGATCTATTACTATATGGTATGGGGGTAAAGAAAAAGCTAACACCTGTTTCCTTTATAAAGTAAAACAGACCCCTCTGAAAAAATGAAATGACCAAAATAAATAACTTAAAAATACTCTAAATGGATTTTATTTGCATATGTTGACCAAAACAAGCCAGACAAGAAACGGTCCATACTGTATGATTCCACTTACATGAAAGTCAAGAATAGGCAAAACAATCATGTTGATAGAAAACAGAGCAGTGGTTAAGGATGGAGGTGGGGACTGACTCGGGAGGTATGAAGGAAGTTTCTAGGGTGACAGAAATGCTCTCTACATCTGGAACAAGGCACAGGTTACATAGCTGTACCTTTGTCAAAACTCACTGAATTGTGTATTTAAGAACTGCACAATTCACTGTATGTAAATTTTGCCACATTTTTAAAAAGTACAGTTGGCCCTCCATATCCACAGGTTCTGCATCTGGGGGATTCAACCAACCACAGAACAAAAATATTTGGGGAAAAAAAAATCCAGAAAGTCTCAAAAAGCAAAACTCAAATTTGCTGGGCAAGAGCAACTATTTACATAATATTTACAACGTATTAGGTATTATAAGTAATCTAGAGCTGGTTTAAAGTATACAGGAGGATGTATGCAAATACCACGCCAATTTATGTAAGGGACTTGAGCAGCCACAGATATTAATATCTGAGGGGGTCCTGGAACCAATCACCAGCGGATACCAAGAGACAACTCTAAAGCTGAAATAACTTTTACACTAAGACTTCTCTCAGTTGAACTTCTTACCAAAAATATTATAACAAAAAGAGACTTCAAAAAAATTCCCAGATCGTATTCTTTGGCACAAGTGTTATGTGCTGTTTTGTGGTTAAGTGTGGACTCACACTTTTGTGAGTTGGAATTCTGGCTTAACAACTTACTGAGTGACTTAGGGAGAACTACCAAACTGCTCTGTGCCTCAGTTTCCTCATCTATAAAATGGACAGTAATAGCACCCACTGCACAAAATGTCAGGAATATTAAAGAAGTTAACGAAATACTTAGAACAGTAAGCACTATATAAATATTAGTTATAATTACTACCACAATAAAGAATATACACTTGAAGAGGTTGTCATTCTGGTAATCCAAGGCTAGGCAGGATCTTGAAACAGTAAAATTTGCAGGGACAACCACTATCCCTAATCAAAATAATTATTTACATAAAACCCCGAACATCTCTGGCTTTTTCACACAACAAGAAGAATGAGTTTCAAGTGATTCAAGAGCTTTTTTAAATTCTTTTCTGGGGCAGATTCTTGCTAATCTCTACCACAGAGAATTTCTGGATACAAATGAGAAATATGCACAAAGGTTAAAGAGAGAAATAGACAAGTATATATTTTTAATGCACCAGTATTTAAACCACATGAAAGTTAATATATTTCAAAATTGTCTTTCTCCTCTCAGTATTAAAAAAAAGAGAAATACTCTATAATTCTGCACTAGACAGCAATTTATGGAATTTCTATAAGCTAGTTATCAGTATAATGGTACCTTGAAATGAGTAGCCAACATGTATCATATATACAAGTTAAATATAGTTTTTTCACCTATAAACTTATATATGTAAAGACTCCAGTCTTTACTCTGCATTCAAATCTAATCACAAGATGAAGATGAGAGGAAAATATATAACTATGTCAATATGAATATACACTTATTTTAAAAATTCCATAGGTACACAGGGAGTAGGAAAAATATATATTACTTTATAAAAACAAGTAGACTTCAAGGTGAAATATCTAGGAAAAAAATAAGTCTAAATTTAAAAACTCTAGAATACAAAACTTTTTTAGACTACTACTCTGCCTATCAGGCATAATCTACAAAATGTGTTTTGAAATGGCTAGATAAATGTAATCATTCAGTAAATGTTTGATGGTGGTGATTTAAGAACTGAGTGTTTGGGGATGAGGACATCAGAGAGACATGGGGAGGGCACACTCTGCTTCAAAACATGGCCTGTGGCTAAAGATCTGGCTTGCCTCCTTAAGTCAGTAGGCATCCCATGTACCCAGCTGAGTGAGGACCCATTAGGCCAGTGGCCTGCATCAGAAACACCCAGGGAGCACTTCAAAACACATGGTCCAAGCCTTTCCCCTGAGATTCTGATTCAGCAAGTCTTTGGGATCCTGGCATGCATGTATAATTTGAAAAAGCTCACCCAATGGTCTAGACAGATTCAAGTCACTTTCAATTTTTTATTTCTTGGACATATATTTTTATGTTTATAAAAACCTCACCCTACCAAAATAAGTCTTGATCTTTTAGTTATTAAAGTCAATCATGTTTAACAAAACTTAAAAAAAAATACACCCCTTGCTTAAGGCAGAACTACAACTGAATTATCACTGAAAGATTGATACCTAACTGATTCTGAAACCTTTATGGGAAGGAGATTTGAGAATTATTATCTACAACCCACTCTAGAATCAATCTTTTCATCATTTAAAATATACTTGACAACAACTATATAGTCTCAGCCATTATTTGACGAAAAGGGACAAAAAGGTACATGGTAAAAGCATTCCCTCAAGTTGTGGGCCATACACTTGTATTCTGATTATTTCCCAATGAATCTATTCACTGCTGTAGTTGACAGAAAACCAAGAAGTGGTTCTGGATGTCAGACAAGTCATTTTGACAAGCCCAACTTTTTGAATAGCCCTTTCTTAAGCTCCAAATTATATCACATATTCCAAAATTAATTTTGTTCAGGAAGGTAAAAATTTTAGAAATTAAGTTTTTTGGGAACAATGCATAAGGCACTAATTCTTTCTATTCCCTGGAAGGGAGTTGTTTATGGAGCTGAACATCTTACAATGTCAGGGAACTATGTAAGTGTCTTTCTTGTACAGATATTATAAAAAGCAGATTCACAGAGACACCGCCTTGGGAAAGACCCCTGTTCTCCTTACTTTGCTGCAAGTAATAAATCCTTCCTTCGCCCAAGCCGGGGGAGTAGGGGTGGGGAGGGGTGAGGAGGTTCACGGTTCGTAATAGTATACAGCTCAGAATGCTATTTGCCTTCTTATATGGAATCACTTTTTCCCCTGGGTGATAATAAGTGGAAGGCATATTAATGATCAAGGAGGATGAATTGACATTTTCTGTCTCTACAGACACAATTCTTAACAGAGATGACAATGTCATAAAAAGAAGAAATGGTCTACAATGCTCAGATTTCTTTAAGAAAAGGGTAAGCTTTAAAAATCACTAAGAGGACTTGGGGGGAGTCAATCTAACTCTGTTTCCATCTAAAGCAGTAGTAATCACAGCCCGCACAGAATTCTTTTATCTCCCATGTCATTCTGCTGAATATTTTCCAAGTTACTGTTGCTTCAGGAAACTTGGGTAGATATGGCCAAAAGAAATACAAGGAAAACAGCTCCCCAAAATTCAGAAGGAACTGTAATTCCAGTAATTTCACTTCTAGGAATTTATTTTAAGGAAATCGTTGATCAGTATACAGAGTGTGTATACATGTACACAATATATATATACATATACTAAAATCTCCATAGTGGTTTTGTCTGAATGGTGGGATTATGAGTAATTTTTTAAAAATCATGCTTATCTGTATTCTCCAATTTGTCTATAATATACATGGAACCTGTAAAATAATTAGGAAAGGGACTGAGATACTTTTCAAAAGTTTAAAGTACTGGCAAGTATTGGAAAATATGCCAAATATGAAACCTTTTGGTCAAACCCCATAATAGAGACATAATTTTATACCCCAAACTAACAAACTGACTTTGACTTTGTAAAAGAGATTTTTTAAAAAGTATTACATGCCTCTTAATTTTTCTTAATAATTTACTCTTCCTCCACCCCTCAATTATTTTAACACTTCTGTAAGTTTTGCATCTCTACATGGAGAAAGACAAGTGATTAATACTTTGGATACTTACACAGTTTTGGAGACAAAAACTGTATCTGATGGTTTTTTTTAACACTGATAATTCTGTTTTAAAATTCCATCTACTTTTATCCCTTCTAACTTACCTCAATGTCCAAAACCCTATTATCAAAGAGAATAAAAATTAAGGCAGACATTCCTCCCCTATCCCCATAGTTTATATGAACATATGTATGAACATGTATGTGTGTGTATTTGTTTGCATTCATTTCTTACATAGTTAACATGCACATAACATAAATAACAAACAGTCTAGATACAGAAGCCATCATCTTGGCAATATGGTTACTAGTTTCAAGGCCTGGAAAATGCAGCTCACCATGTAAAAGTGTCTCATCACGAGAAATCAGTAATTTTCAAAGCTGGTTAAACTCAATATCAATTCTACTGAAAAAAAAAATTGAAGCTACAGTTAGGTTGATTGGGTAGAGAAATACTTAAATTAATACCTACTGTATTGCTAGTAAGCTTACCTTACAGCTTTGAAAACCTCTGATTTCTTGTGTATTTCAGTGGTGAGCTGCATTTCCTGAGTCTCAGTCAACTTCCCAGCAGGAATTCCAGTCTGATGAAGAATCAGCAAAAGGAAGCCCTCACTGAGAGACACACTGGTATCATTCACTGAGTGGAGACAGTGAAAGAGCAACATATTTCTAAAGGCAATTTCGATTATTACTATGTGTACTTACACAGTAAGGACACATTTAACTTCCCATGGCAGAAGCAACAATTAATCTCCCTTGAAAACCTGACTGTTTTTTCTACAGAGCATTTGGTTTTACTTTACCTACCTCTTTGGGATGATATTTACTCACCATAGTTCATCCCTTAACTGTCTTTTTTAAAAGAAACAAAACCCTTTAGGTATGAATTTGAGCAATAGCTGATGATACATCTTCTAGCAGTAACACTGGAATCTTACAGTAGAAAAAAAAATTAATGAGGTAAACCTTTATCAACTTTTTGCATCACCTTTATCACTGTAATCACATCTCAAAGCTGTGACAATCACATCTGGAAATCTTGCATAATCTATATAGAGACACTTTTATTAATATTTTGAAGTGAGCATTTAACACTTTCAAGAAAAACATGTTTTCTAAAATGTCTTTAACAAAGTAGTTCACAAGGAATCAATAGTTAGAATACAGTTCTAGAAACTATGTTTTAGAAGTAACAGAACTTTTGAGGGGGGATGGGTGTAGCTCAGTGGTAGAAGTGTGTGCTTAGCATGCATGAGGTCCTGGGTTCGATCCCCAGTACCTCCATTAAATAGTAATAAAAAAAATAATAAATTTAAAAGAAAAAAAACAAGAAACAGAATTTTTCTTTAAAAACATCTTGAAATACATATTTTTTTACTGATACTTCTGAATTGTAAGGCTTATTGTATTTATTGTTCTAGACAATGCTGTCAATACAGTACTAGTAGCCACATGTATTTGTTTAAATTAAAATAAAATAAAATAAAACAAAAAATTGAGTTCCTCAGTTGCATTAGCAATGTTATAAGTATACAGTAGACACCTGTACATAGTGGCTACTATATTGGATACCACTGATCTAGAACATTTCCACTGCTGCAAAAATTTCTATTAGCACAGTTCTAGATAAAGCACAGACAAAGAGAGAAGAGAGTCACTACAGTTAAAAGGCCTCACCTGGTCTGAGGAGGTGTGGGTGTGTAAAGGGGCTGGGCTGGCCTAGGTATCGGTTTGGAATCCTCCTCTCTGGGATGGGCTGCAGGGAGTACTTTCGCTGTGAACATGACACACATCCTGAAGAAAAAAAAATCAGAATGAAATGGAACAATGTATCTAGAAAGCCCTCACAGTATACACACATTTATCTATCTCCAGCAAGATGCTTTAGAAAAACGCAAATTAGTATCTCCTTCAGTATTTACATGGCGCTTCCTCAGTGCCAGCCAGAGCCTGGGTTCCACTCTAGGAATACAGAAATAAGATCATCTTTACCTTTAGTGACTTTAGTCTACTACAATATAATAGAGGTATATATACATACACTATGATTAACGTATAAATGAGGAGCGATGGAAATGAAGGAAGGCAACAAACAAAAGCAGGGGAGGGGTTGGGAAGTATTTCACAGAGGTAGTGTTACACTGTGTCCTAACATTCAGAAAAAGAGAATTAACCTTTTTTTTTTGAGAATATGTGAAGCTTGAGAAAATATGCACACACTATCTCACTCAATTGTGGAATGTTAGAGCTAGATAAAATAATGTATGAAAAATGCTTAATCACAGTTAGCCCCCAGCAAGCAATATTATTAGCATTCATTCAACAAGCTTTATTAAGCATGTGATTGGAATACATGCTGGAAAACACACAAGAATAAAACAAGACTATCTGCTGTGGCCTTCAAAGAATATATAGCCTCGTGGAGGTGAGACAAACAAAGCATTACAATACTACATGGTGAACGCAGTGATGGATTCATACACAAGGGTTTTGAGAGTGCAAAGACTAATACAAGTCTGTGGGATGGGTACAATAACAAACAGGCACACGGTGCTCTGGGGAACAGAGAATCACACGTGAGGCATTTGTGTGAGACTGCAGAAGTAGGTGATGCCTATTCTGAATGGGAATTAGTCAACTGAAAGCGACAAGGGGAGGGGAAGGTATCACGAATAAGATCATGAAAGGGAAGGCATGGAAGGCACCACGTTGATGTGTGCACGTGCGTCCGTGCAGGGGTAAGAGAAGGAGAGTTTCAGGTCAGTGTTGCTGCTGGAGGGAGATGGAGAGGTCAGCAAGTAAGGCTCAGACCACTGAAGGCTTTGTCTGCCAAATTAAGGAATGTCATGTGAGGGAGGCATTTCATCACTTCTTTTTTGGTACAAACAAGGAATCAGACTCAGAGAAGTAATTTGTGCAATGCTATACAGTCAGTACTGGGGAAGCTGGGATTCAAACCCAGGTTTATTTAACTTCAAAATCTTTGCTCTTATCCCTCCACCCTGCTGCTCAATAGATCTTCTCTGCTGAATCCCAACAACACAATTAGTACTAAACAATCTCCTTGTGAACATACAATCACTGCAACAGCCGACTGGTTAAGTCTGGATCAAGTTAAAGGTTTTCATGGGGATTATGAAGTATGAATGACGGTGTGTGTATCTGAAGAGTTAAGTCTTAAATGTTAACTGTGAATTAAATTTACATTCACCGAGGATTATTGAGAACTTCTTGAATAATTAAAAAGACAGAGAAAATGGTACAGGTTTTCAGGCAATATGAAAATACAGGTAAGAACAGTGGAAATTGAGAAAAAGGAAAAATATTAAACAAGTATTTCCTGGAATCTATCTTAGAAAATGTACAGAATTAAAAAAAGAAAAAAGAAAAAATTGTACAGGCATATTAAGGAATATTCCCAGTCTATACACACTGAAAGTTTAACAAAGATGAGGCAATTTACAAAAAATACAGAGGAACTTACTAAGTGACACCATAAGAATGCAAATCAACACAGTCCAGACTGTAGAGGGCACGGTATAGCTCAGGGGTAGAGTGTGTGCTCACCATACATGGGATCCTGGGTTCAATCCCCAGAACCTCCATTAAGATATACAAATAAAAACCTAATTACCCACCCCCTCAAAAAAAGTTAAAATTAAAAAAAAAAAAGAAGCCCAGACTGTGGGAGACACTACAGGACAAACTCAGTTTCTTTCACATAAATTCCAAGGCAGGTAGGGGTGGTAAGAGATGGAAGAGGGAATCTGTAGATTAAGAAAACCTTAAAAGACATTATCAATCAATTGTAACATGTGGACCTGATATGGGTCCTGACTCAAGCAACAAACTGTAAAGCAAATACCCATTCACACTATTTATTACATTTATGAGATCATTGGAAATTTGGACAGTGATTGTATATTTGACGATATAATGGAAGTAATATTTATCTTTTTAAGGTGTGACAGTGGTGTTGCAGTTATGTTAAAAAGGAAGAAACTTATCCTTTAGAGATATAAATTGAAATATTTACAGATGAAGTGATATGATCTCGGATTTGTCTCAAAATATAGGGATGAAGTGGATTGGGGAGATGAATGGGGATTTGGATGAAACAAAACTGGCCATGAGTTGATAATTATTGAGTCTGGGTGATGGGTACATTGGAGTTTATTATACTTCTCTGTCTCCTTGTGTATATATTTAAATGTTTACATAATAAAAAGAAAAAAACAGAAAAAGAGATGAGGTGAACGTAGAGAAAAATGAAGGAACTAAGTATGCACTCTGGAAGGCAATCTAAGACAGTTAAAGGCAGCATGGCATAGCAGAAAAAACTGCTAGTTCTAGTTTAATTCTACTACCTGTGTGATCTTGGCATGATTCCTCTGCACTTGTTTCTTCACCCGTGAGATAAAGCCAGTATATTAGGTAGCGGCTTTCAAGTTTTTAAAACCAAGACCCACAGTAAGAATTATATTTTACACAATAACATAGTATATACACAGACCATTTTCTATATATGTATAGAAAATGTATATGTATATATTATGTATATATATATAATGCATATAGATGCATATAGAAATTTCACTAATACTATTCTATGACTATTATTTTTGCCGCCCTATTTCAAAGTTTGTCTCAGTGCACTAAAATATTATTGCAGTGTCTTGAACGGTGGCCTTAAAAAGATATGTTCATGTCCTAGTCTCCAGAACCCAGGACTGTTAGTTTATTTGGAAAAGGGGTTTTTGCAGGTGTAATTAAGGAACTTGAGATAAGATCACCCTGGATTATCTGGGTTGGTCCTAAATCCAATGACATGTGTCCTAAGAGAAATACAGAGGGAGATTTGAGACAGAAGAGGAGGAAGGAAGACAGAGACAAAAAGCAGAAGCTGGAAGATGTAAAGAACGGGTTCTCTCTTGGAGACTCTGGAAGGAGTACAGCTCTGCTGACACACAATTTTGAACTTCTGGCCTCCTGAACCGAGACAATACACTTCTGTTGTTTCAAGCCACCATGTTTGTGGTAGTTTGTTACGGTAGCCTCAGGAAACTAATACAATGACCTACTAAGGTTGAAGTAAATGTCAACTGCTTGAAAACCTTTTCACCTACTTCATGAATTTTTCATTTTTTCCAAACCAAAACATGGAAGAACTGAGAAGAAAGATATTAAGGTTCAGTAATCCAGAGGTCAGATTACACAAGGGGAATGCTACGGCCATCAACAACCGGTCCCACTGGTTTATGAGGCACTGTCCGAGGCTTCCAGGAAAACATGGGGGAAGTAGTCCAGAGGGTTCAGGATGGTCTGGTATGACTCTGGACTAGCTCCATTTGGAAGGTCTGGTCCCTATCCTAACCCCAGAATGACACCATAATGCAACCCTCTCTGACATAAGCTTGTAACTCTGCTTGCCACATAATCAGTGTCCTAATGTCTCCTAGCAGTGGCCCGTGGTAATAACACTGTCTTCAGCGTAAAAATGTGCCTATTTGCAGTCACTGCCTCTACCACCACCACCAGCAGAGCCTGAGCTGAGAGGAAACCACGGTTCTCACTACCCAGACGACCCCTTTCCAATCGTTAAAACATGGTGGATTACTATGAAGTTCTAGGAGTGCAGAGATATGCTTCACCTGAAGACATTAAAAAGGCTTATCGAAAAGTGGCACTTAAATGGCACCCTGATAAAAATCCAGAAAATAAAGAAGAAGCTGAGAGAAAATTCAAAGAAGTAGCTGAGGCATATGAGGTATTATCAAATGATGAAAAACGGGACATTTATGATAAATATGGCAAAGAAGGATTAAATGGTGGAGGCAGGAGTCGTTTTGATGATTCTTCTGAGTATGGCTTCACATTCCGTAAGCCAGATGATATCTTTAAAGAAATTTTTGGTGAAAAGGACTCTTTTTCATTTCATTTCTTTCAAGACTCACTTGAGGAACTTTTAAATAATCCAAGAAGCTCCTATGGAAGCGGAAACAGAGGTACAAGATCCTTTTTCTCTGCATCCAGTGAATACCCAGTGTTTGAGAGATTTTCTTCATATGATACAGGATATACACCATATGGTTCATTGGGCCAAGAGGGCCTTAATTCATTCTCTTCTCTGGCATTTGAGCATAGTGAAATTGGCAACTACGTATCTGTTACAACTTCAGGTAAAATTGTTAATGACAGAAATACTAATACAAAGAGAATTATTGAGAATGATCAAGAAAGAGAAGATGAAGATGATGGTGAGTTGAAATCCTTTCTTTTAAATGGTTTGGCAGATGAAGAGAGCTCTGCAGAAGAATGCAGCTGGAGAAGACAGTCATTCAACAATTATTCACCAAAGTCCTACAGCCCCAAACATGTATCTCAGTATACTTTTGTGGACAATGATGAGCAGGGTATACCTTGGGTCACCAGCAACTGGAATCCCTCTATTTTCTCATCAGGATTCAAAGAAGGTGGTAAGAGGAAAAAAAAGAAGCATAAAGAGGTACAGAAGAAGAAGTCAACCAAAAGGAATCGTTAAACTGACTCTTTAGACACACTATGTTCATATAACATTTGAACACAACTCTTTGTGTGTTTTGGTTAATTAGAGTTTTGTAGATAATATTTGTTTAATACTACAGTAAGATTATATTTTTAACGTTTTAGCAGGATTGTAGACATCTGATGAGTGGCTGTTCGGATTAGGTATGCTAGAAAAAGATGAGTTTGTGGTGACAGTGATGTCAAGAATTTAGAAACCAGCAAAGATTATTTTACTTTTTGTTTCTGAGATAAATGTTTATATACCATAAAATTTTTCTTTAGTAGAGTCTATGATCTATTTTATTTCATTCTTTTGATCTAATTAAAACTACTACAGCAGCTAAAAATGTTATTAAGATACACAGGTTTAGACTACATAATTATTCATGAAATGACTTTTTCCCAAGAGCATTTCACACATAAAGATACTATAATTAAAGTATAAAAGTATTTCATGTTAAAAATAGCTAGACTTATATTTGCACAACCATATTCACAGCAGCACTTATCACAGCAGCTGAGAAGTGGAGCCAATCCAAATGTCAATTTATGGATGAATGGATAAATGAAATATTTATACATATAGGTTTATACACACAGTGGAATATTACTCAGCCTTAAAAAGGGAGAAAGTCCTATCACATGTTACAACATGGATGAACTTTGAGACATTATGCTAAGTAAAATAAGACAGTTTTAGAAAGAAGACAAATAATTTAATTCATAATTCTACTCAAATGAGGTATCTAAAGTCAAATTCATAGAAACAGAAAGTGGAATTGTGGTTACCAGGGGCTAGGGGGAGGGGAGGGAAGTTGTTAATGAATACAGTTTTGAATTTGCAAGATGAAAAAGTTCTGGAGATCTTTTTCACAACTGTTTATTTAAATATGATCAACATGATAAATTTGACGTTACATGTATTTTACTACAATTTTTAAAAAAAAGCCAGACTTACCCTGGATTCCTCAGAGCAATTTGGTTGTATCATGTGTGGTAGGCCATCAATGAATCACACCAGATAAGAAATTTTCTGTTTTCTATTTTCTTTTTGAGTATGTACCCAGGATATACAAATACATTACTCTAAAATACCACCTTTAGCCATCATAATTTAGGGTTATAATGAAAGAAAAATAGATAAGTTATAGATACATCCAATATTAAGCAAGTTGAGCCCAGTGTTTGCATGCATTTGCTTCTCTTAAATGAACTTAGTTTAATTTTAACACAATTACTTCTTAGTTTCCTGCAATTATTGCATTTTCAATGTATATTGCTTTTTTAGCCTATTACTTTTGTTCTTTCATTCATTCAACAGTATTTTTTGAGTACCTACTGTTTGTGAAGTAGTATTCTAGGTACCTGGGATACAAAAACTAACAAATAGCAAAAATCTTAGCTATCAGCTTAAACTGGAGAGAGACAATAAATAGTAAGTAAAATATAATGTTAATCATAGGTGCTGAGGATAGGGAAAAGTGCTAGTTACATCTGATCACAGATCTAAAGGAAATGAAGGAGTTAGTCATGTGGATATCTGGTCAGAGAGTATCAGGCAGTAGCAGGACTAGCAAGTGAAATGTCCCTAAGGCAGGCTGTGTAAGGTATGTTTGGAGGAGACCAGTGTGGCCAATTATGAGAGCAAGTAGACAAAGTAAGAATGGTAACAGGAGATCAGATTATGCAGGGACTGCTAGATTACAGTATGGACTATGTTATAACATGTGAAACAGGAAGCCACTGGAGGCTTTGAGCAGAAGAATGACATAATCTGACATATTTAAACAGGCCTACTCTGGCTGCCATCATTGAAAACAGACTCAAAGAAAGCAGTAGAAGCAGGGAAATCAGGCTATTGCCATAATCCAGGCAAGAGATTGTAGTAGCTTGGTCAGAGTGGTGGAGGTGGTAGTGATAAAGAATGATCAAATTCTGGATACATTATAAAGGTAGGTTCAAAGAAAATTTGTTGACAGATTGGATGTTGGGTATGACAAGAGTCAGGGTTTTGAGTCTCAGCAAATGAAAGAAGGGAAGTACCATTAATCTGAGATAGAACTGCAGCTGTTAAATTTTGGATATGCTACAGTTGAGATCCCTGAATTTATTAAGCAACAACAAAAAAGAATTTCCTGCATTGACTTGCATCCTGCATGTTCCCTGTCACTGAATTCTTCTTTTAAGCAAAAAGATCTTATTGATCGTATTATTTTAATATTTTATCTTAGAAGTATAATTACTGTAAATTTTAATGTGACCAATAGATGGGAGTAAATAATTTAACAGCATGAAAACCCCATCACCTTTGGCAAAATACAATTCACTGGTATATAGCAATGCAATAAATTTGGAAACCAGAAAAAATTCTAACATCTACTATTTTTAAATGACTGCTATAGTAAAGTGGGAGCTTCTGTTGTGTTTTGATTTTTAGCTGGTAGGTAGGTGGGGAGGAAAGGTCATTTATTCTACAAGAGAGACTGGGGACAATTAGCATTTAAAGCTTATTTGCAGAAAATAAAAGCTTAGAGTATTTTAAAATGCTACTTATATAAAGTGCGATATTTAGTAGAATTTATCTGTTATCACATTTGCGGCACTAATCAGACTTTAAAAATGCAATTTTTCAACACAAAAGCAAAAACCAGTGTCTTTGAAAATTTGAGAATGCAATGCCATGCCTTCCAGCCCATTTTTTATGTCTATTCTTAACAGGTAATTAAAAATTCAGATTTAATCTACTCAATAGTTTAAAATTATTCAATTGTTTCCTCTTGCCTAGCGGAAAAAGCTCAATGTTTCTTAACATAATATACAAGGCCCTCTGTGAGCCAGCCACCAGCTTTCTTCCCAGTTTTATTTTCTATCACCTCTTCTTACACATCTCATGCTTGAGCCCAATGTTTTCCAAAATGTGTTCCAAGGGATATCAGTTCAAGACTCACCACAAAACAAGGGCTCCATGGTCAAATATGTTACATATGAATGTCAAATACATTTCTCTCTTAGAGACTTAGGATTAGTCTACTTTGAGCACTATGAAATGTATCATTCCTATACTTATTTGACCACAGAACCCTTTTGGTGTAACACCTATTAACATGCCCAGCAACATATTTCAAAAAAACTCCTCCAGGCTTACTAATGATTGCAAAGTCTTGCACAGTCATTCTGTTTCAGACTTCTGCGACTTTGCGTATGTCCTCTCTGCCAGGATGGCTCTTTTACTCTAGTTTGCTTGGTGAAGGCCTTTTTTCCAAGTCTCAAATCAAATATCTCCTAATCTTTAAAGACATGCACACATTTCCTCCTTGCCCATTTCTGCACCCAGAAAGTATCTGTCACTTTGTCCTTCTCCCCACAAGTCTGTTATATTACAAAAATTTGCTTTTTTGTCCATTTCCCATGATGTTAGAAACTTTGTGTGCTTAGTGCTCAACGCTAAGTAAATTAACTGCAAACAGGCTTTTAAAAATTATTTTCCACTTATTCTTTAATATTTTTAATGTTTCCTCATCTCACAATTATATTTATCTTAAATGATTTCATCTTTTAAAATATAATTTATGTATTATTGTTTTATTAAGCTTTTCCTCAGATGACTAGATGGTGTAAATATTTCAATTAATGAAAACAAACTCTTAATTAGCTAGTCAAAGCTTTTTACTTTAGGAATGCATGATTTTCACAGAAGAGAAAGTTACCTATGGTACTCAATATTCTGCACCTAGAGGATTTCTAAAGAAGGGCAACCAGGAGCCACAGACATTCAAAGTTCTATTTATGAGCACCTAAAGACAGTGGAATTTTCAAATTCTAAAACTTGGTAAAATTCCAGAATAACATATATACAACCCATTACTGCTTTTCTTGAGCTCCCATCTCACTTCAGTCAACCTTCTAGTACCATCCTTTGTCATATTCTCATTTCTCTGTTGTTTCTCTATCATCTGACTAAACTATGAGCAACTCCCGGGTGGTGGAGATTCATTCTCAATACCTACTAAATCAAAAGTTACTGAGTGAAGATACATTCTTTCTGGCTCAATAAAAAGTTCCAAAAGGACTCTACTAAGTCAGAGTAAGACCTAACAGAAGTATAATAGAAAAAGGACTAGATGGCAATCAGACAACTAACATTCCTGACTTGCTACTTGTGACATTGTGTTAGTTTCAGTTCCCCATCAGTAAAGTATTTGCTCTAACTTACTGGACCTGTGAAGATCCAAGGAGAGCATTCATTCGTTCAGAAAGACTAGATATGCATTTATGATGTTAATCTAAGAAGTATAGTTAAATTTACTTATTCCATTGAGGCAAAATGAAGCACAATGAATAACATTTTTCAAAGATCTTGGTGTGTATAATCCAGTACCTAGTCCTAAACCTTGATTAATCAGGTTTTACACAAAGCCTCAATAAATACAGGGAAAAAAAAAAGTCACAAGCGAATAATGGTTCCAATACTAAATCATAAGTTGTGGCCTCTGTGATTAAGGTTGACTAACTGCACATCTATTCACCTACTCCCACGCAGAGGGACAGCTTTCTGCAGCTTAACTATTAGAAGCAAAGAGCAAGTTCTGTGCATTGGACAATGATTACTTTTTATTTTTATTTTTTAGAGTAAGGAGTGAGTCTTAATATAATTACCATTCCATGTTCAATAAATTCAAGAATACTGACAAAAAAGAAACATACGCCAAGACATAGCTTTGATGTCAAATACAATGTGCTCTGGTTCACACATTGTTCACATCTTGGCCCAAAAAGCTAAAATATGATCCAAATGACAGATCTGCCTGAAAGGTAGATGATTCAGCGTTCACTGATCAAGCTTCATACTCATCAGATTAACTGCTCGCGACAGAGTTCACCCTAAAAAAACGATCCCCCATACTCCTGGACTACTCCACAAGCAGGGCTTTCAGACAGAAAAAGCCTCAGGAGCATTTCCAAACATTACCTCTTCTGAGAGGAACTACTCAAAAGATTTGTATTACTAAACATGTTTCTTGTACATTCTGGAGCCAGCTCTCATGTGAAGTCTTTGAGAACACGAAAATACCATTTTAGGTTAACCTAACAGAAACAAGAACTACTTGATGTGAGAGACTCTGTCACCTGAGCAAGTGTGAAAACTGACACAACTTCCACGAGTCCGAGTTATTTTGAAGACAGCCCCTCTTGGAAGATAGCACACACTTTTCTTTCTGCAGTGATTTCGACCTCCCAGAATACCTCAACGACAGAGAGAACACAGGGCCCACTCTGTTTCAGGAGCAGCCGGTAGAGAAGATATCCGAGGAGCACACAGGTTTGGGAGTGGAGGCCCCAGCAAAAGGGTCCGTCGAACCAGGGATCGCCTGAGACCAACTTGGATCCCCCTGGTGCGCCTCAGAAGGGACACTGTGGGAGGTGAGTCTAACCTGAGAGGCTGCGGGCGCTTGCTACGGCGGGAAGAAGCTTAGTTGTTGAGAGTAACCAAGGCATGACTGCCACGCTCACGCGTCAGGGAGAAAAACAGAAAAACAGTCGGAGAAGCTGCCGCCCGCAGGGATGCGTCGTCAGGAAACCCAGCCGAGAGCCCCTCCCCTTCCGGCCGGCGCCGCTTGCGGGGCTTTCCTCACGTGGCGGCGCAGAGTGTTGACGTCACACCCGCGGCTGCGACCACTGCTCCAGCCTGAGGGCCCTTTTGGCGTCGTGACGTCGTGTTCCATTTTACGGCCCCACTCACAGAACGACCTCTTCTAAATGACTCCCTGCAGGGGACTGCTCCCGCCTCCTTGAAAGCACCGGGTAGGGGCTTGACCCATTAAGAGAGCACTGGTTCTGAGTTAATATAAGAATGCGTAAGTGGAGAGGCAGGCAACAGCACGAACAGCCACACTTCTAGAAGGTTCTAGCTAGTGCGCAGGGCAGAGGTAGAGAGAGTAGGAATGAACCGGCGAAGGACCCGGGGTCACGAGACCGTTGGGTGGGAGGAGCCAGGGGCCGGGGAAGTTCTAGTCTGTTCTGCCTCGCGGCAGCCGCCCCCTTTACACGGTCACGCTGAACTAGCGCCCGGGCCTGGAATCGGGCCGAAGCTTCCGCCGCGCCCGCCGCCTCCCGCCGCCTCCCGACCATGGACCCCCGCAAAGTGAGCGAGCTTCGAGCCTTCGTGAAAATGTGTAAGCAGGACCCAAGCGTTCTGCACACCGAAGAAATGCGCTTCCTGAGGGAGTGGGTGGAGAGGTGAGACCCGGGCCGGAGGACCGTTGTGGGTGGGAAGAAGGACGGCCGGAAGGGGAGCTGGGCCGGGCTGGCGCGGGGCGGAGGAGCCTGGAGCTCTGCGGCGAGGCCAGTGGAGTCACCGTCTCTTTGTGGCTCGCTCCCTGGCGAGGAAAGGGAGGAGGCTTGAAGGGGCTAATGGAGGTTCGGGAAACTTAGATAGTTCCGAGGCAGGGAAAGCAGAGGCAGCGCTGGGTTCCCTGCACCCTGAGGTTGCCAGGGGTGTGTCTTGGGCGAAATACAAAGATGCAGACGGTTGCGGGAACTTGGGCACTGTAGACGTGAGGAGGAGGAGGGGTGAGAGCTGCTGGACTTCGCTTTCGCGTAGAGTTGTTTTTCTTGCGATCTCTGGTTTCTTGGGATGACAGGAGGCAGCTCCTTTACGCACTGTGCCTTTGAACAGTGTCGCAATAGTGATTGCTTGTTTAATAAGTTACAATAAAAGTGATGGCTGTGTTTGATTACCTCTGCATTTACAGCGATTCTAACTGCGTAGAATTATTTTGGGAGCCATTTACTGTACCTGTGTAGTGGCAGTGCTATCACTCCAAACACTAAGAAAAATGATTTTTCAAGGACCGGTATTTGAACACGATCTATTCGTGTTATTTTTATTTCTAGAGTACTTCGCTACGTGCATGGAATTAACTGAACAGGCATTGTGCCAGATGCTAGGAAGCAGTATAAGTACAACCTACTTAGGATACTGGTGAATAAATACGGAAATTCGTTTTGATGTTTAGCATGTAACAGAGGTTAGTATTCTGCGTATTGGAGGGAAACGTAAGGGAGAAAGGAAAAATTTCTCCGAGGTGATTTATTTTAAACCACTACTACTGGTGAGTTTAGAAGAGACGTACAAATTGCACCTCGCTGTGATAAATGTCGACAGTGCAAAGCACTGTGACCCGTAAGAGGTACTGCCCTAAACATTTTCTATTTATTTTACTAACATGTTTTATAGGGGAAGATGAACCCACGATTCGAAAGAATATTTCTTCCAGTTAGCTTGTTCTAAGCAAGAAACCTAAGCTCAGATCTGTCAGCGTTGCCGCTAAGAAGTTTCTCAGTCCTTTTCCCCCAACCAGTTTGCTAGCTACTGTAAGATTTTTGCTCTTGTTATTCATATGAAATTTTGAGAGCGCTTATGATTAGTTACTGTCGTAATTTAATAACGGTTGTTACTAGCTAAGAATACTGTTTTGCAAATTCTGCTTTTTAACAGAAAAAAAAAAAAGCCCATAAGATGTTAGATTTTCAGGACTAGAAATTTCTTCTCTATTGAATAAGTTGTTCCAAAAGCTTCACTTAAGATATTTGTATGCTTTTATCCTCTTGTTATCTACTCATTAGAGGAAAAGTCTACAATTAAGTTCCTAAAATTCAAATTAAAGCGGACATGATACTGCAGGAAGAAATAGCTGGCACCAAGAGAACATTATACTGAGTGGATACATTATTTTGTTCCACTCCTAGAGAGGAAACGAGGACACTGAAGAGAGTTAAAACATACCTAAAAACAGTGTTGTAACTTGTGCTGGAGTGATTATGACTATGTGGAGAATTCCAATTTAAGATCTGGAAAATACTGTCAAGCATTATTTCCAAAAAATAGCCATGTATCTTATTTTTATGTTTCCCATAGATAATTCCAGTTTTCCTTTTTGGTTCCATGTATACATACCTTTTGGTATCCTAAATTGTTGGTTTACATATGGCTTGAAGGATTTTTGGTGTGTATAAGCGATTTATCCTGAACCTTAAATGGAAATACTAACATACAAGCTTTTGTTCTTTGTTTCAGTCTAAATCTAAACTTACATTTTTGTAATCGCTGAGGTGTATCAATTCCTCTCTTTTCTGCCTTTATAAAACCGTCTTCTTAAGGCAATTTAAGACTATAGAAGATTGGGCAGTTGTGGAGACTCTAGGCCCAGGAATATTTCTAAACCTAATAGTACTTGTAAGGTTCCTCAAGTAGAAACCATTTCAGGAGTTCCTCTACTCCATACTGAGTCAGTCATGGATACCCAGTCTTAGATATAAAAGAATAGTCCATTTGCTTATTTGCCATAATTTTTACCATTGTTTATGGCTTAAATTATTTGATTTTTAAGAATTTGTTAGTTTAACAAATTGGACAAAGAAAAAGAAGAAAAATAACGTCTCAATAGTCAGGATCAGGGAAAGTACAGTCTTTTCAACAAATATGTTTTGGAATATTTTTATTTTTCTAGAGGGAGAAGCATTTTTTTGGCTTTGTTTTTACCCATTTGACAACTTTGTCTCCTTTCTATCTTGTACATGCTTTTTCATTTCATTTCATGGTAATTTAAGAACAAAGGGAGTATCTTTGTATTCTGGCCTCCAGCACAGTGCTTGGCACCTGGCTTTTCAGCGAATATTTAAATGAAGTGAGAAGGATGCATTTCTACCCTCATGAATTCAGAATATAGTACTCAGTTTTTTGTGCATGGGTGTAAGTAACTACAGCACAGAGTAGATTGAATGTTACCAAATTAAAAGAATTATGACTGAAATCTTGTGTGATCCCACATGAAGTAAGCCTCTATACTACTCCTACTTGCTCACATAAAAAACTACTGGCAAAGTCCAATTTGCAATTTTTGGCAGGGAACTAGCTTGTTTTAATCTTGGAAGCATTAAATGAAACTTCTGTACCTATAAATTGGTGTTAACCTTCCAGAGCTAGAGTTTGACATGCAAGAAACTTTGAATCTAGTTTATGAATAAAGCCTCTTGTGTTTTCTCCCAAGTTTTAAATTTTTAAATTTTTTGGAAACAATTTCTATCTTGCAGACAAAATGCAATTATAGTACAAAGAATCTTTTTCCTGAACTATTTCCAACATTATGTCCCCAACACCATTTACTGTGTGTTTTCTACAAACAAGGACAGTCCTGTGCAGTACAACCATCAAACTCGGGAAGCTAATACTGATGCAGTAATATTATCTAACCTTTCATGTTACATTTCGTTGTCATGTGTCTTATTAATCTCCTTCATTCTGAAATAGTTCTTCAGTCTTTCTCTGATTTTCATGACCTTGGCAATTAATATTCAAATACAGACCAGTTATTTTGTAGAATTTAACTCAATGTGGGTTTGTTTGATCTTTCCTTAGGATTATAGTTAGCGTAATACATTACTTGGCAGGACTGTCACTTCCTAGAGTTTTCATGTGAATTAGGCTGTTGTAACTGTTTGCATGTCACCCTAAATACATATCTGGGTGCTGCATTTTGAAACTTAGGAAAAACACTTTAAAAAGTCTGGTGTTCTCATTAAAATTTAACTGCAAAGCTGGGGAGAAAAGGGGTGGGGAGGGATAAATTGGGTGTTTGGTATTTGCAAATGCTAACTATATATAAAATAGATAAATGTTTCTGCTGTATAGCACAGGGAACTATATTCAATATCTTGTAATAACCTATAATGAAAAAGAATATGAAAAATAGTATATGTACATGTATGTATGACTGAAACATGTTGTACACCAGGAATTGACACAACGTTGTAAACTGACTATATTTCAATTAAAAAAAATTTAACTGCAGAGAACTAGTACTTGATTACTGTGCTTTGTCAAAATTTTTTAGTAGGACAGAATTTTAAAGAGTTGTCGTGTTTGTGTGCTTGTTCCTTATCACTAAATTATTTTACTTTCCTGAATCACATACTTAGATGTTTTGGATCATTTAATGATTTAGTGATTGGCACATGGGAGCCATTTTTCCTTATCAAGGATGCTGAGTAACAAGATTTTTTTGGTTACTATCACATTAAATAGAATGGTAAAAGTGCATATTTTTCTTAATTGAATGGTACTTATAAGAAATTACAAATTTTGTTTCTTATTACATTAGTTATTTTGCATTTATACATTTGCTTCATGTTGGCTTCATCAAAAGATACCATGAAGTGAAAAGGCAAGCCACAGGGTGGGAGAAGATATTTGCAACTCGCAAAACTGACACAGAGCACATATGCAGAACATTCGAATATACACCTACAAATAAACATCATGGACACGCTAATAGAAGGCTAGACAAGAGCTGAACTTTACAAAAAAAGACTTTTCAAATGGCTAACACATAAATGAAAAAAGACTCAGACTATGATGAGATACCACTACACAGCTATCAAGAATGGCTAAAAATTTAAAAGATGGGCAATAACTAAGTGTTGGCCTAAGTGTGGAACAACTGAATTCTCATATACTGCTAGCGTAAATTGGGGAAAGAACTTTGGAAAATCGATATTCATTTAAATCCAACTTAACGCATACCTAAGACTAGAAATACCCACCAACTGAAGTGAACGTAAGCCTGGATGTGATAACTCTAGTTACAAAGAGTCGATCTTAAGGGTGTTGTGGAGTAGGTTTCTTTCTGTTTTCCAAGTTAACATCTGTTTTACATAAAAGTTAATGGCCTTTTAAAAATTATTTTTCTAAGGCACATTTTAGTTAAGTCTTTATGACTTCCAGCTTTAACTCTTGTGGAGTGCCCTTAATCCACTGAACATTTTAGTCATTGGACTGTTGCTCATAGCCCACATGCTTCAGATACTGCCCCAAAAGGAGTATATGATGCTAGTTCTTTGTGATCTTTTTTCCTTGTTTTAAAGTTGTTTATATATAACTCATGGTGTTGGCCTGGAATACTTGGGAAGGAAAGACTTAAAAGACCAAGAAGTAGTTCTAATGGGTGAAGTTTAGAGGGAATGAGGCCAAAATCTACAATGTGAAGGGCGTATGAATATAAGCAAGAATTCTTGTAGGTACTAGCAGTCAGAAGAAACAAACATTTTGTATTGTTATACTGTGACTTCATAGTTATTTTAAACTGTCTATTTGAATTAAATTGAGCCATTCTTACTAAATGTCAAACATCAAGTTTTGGGTTTTATTACACATACTGAATTCTAAATTAACGTCTTGTACAAATAATTTTGTCACTGCATGTTTCTCTGCCTCTTTTCCTTTTTCTCTGGGAATGGGCAGAGAAGCTGTGTAACTATGCTTATTAGGCTTATTGAGGCAAGGAGAGGGTTAAGAGTTTTATTAACCAGTATGCAAAAAAATAAATTTTTAAGTTGAAAAAACTTAATCATAATACTGAAGATTCAAATTAATTGAGTTTACTCTCAAAGATTTGAAAAGGTAACTATAAATGCCTAACTTTTTCCCCAGCATTAATGTTGTTTGGCTTAGTGAAGTTTAATTTTCTAAACAAATGTCTTTTTTTTCCCATTGTCCTCAAGCATGGGGGGTAAGATACCACCTGCTACTCATAAAACTAAATCAGAAGAAAATACCAAGGTAAGTACGAATTTCATTTGTATGTTTAGTGATAAAGTACCAAAAGGTTTCTTAGGGATATTTTTTACCTGCTGCCCTCAAATTACCACTTCTCATTTCCCCAGGATCACTTGGAAATAAGATCTTTGTTAAAATCTCTTTTGGACATCAAATCTCTGGAATCTGATTTAAAACTGAAAATGGAGGGGTAGGGGGAAGGGTATAGCTCAGTGGTAGAGTCCATGCGTCCAAGCAAGCACAAGGTCCTAGGTTCAAGCCCCAGTACCTCCGTTAAATAAATAGACGAATAAACTTAATTACCTCCCCCTGGAAAAGATTAATCAAAAATATATAAATAAATAAACTGAGAATATGGCACTGGATGTTCACTATGTTATAGAATAAATGGGAATAAATGCTGTATGTATGTAATATGCCTGACCTGTAAGTGGTAAGCTCTGGAATTGTGTGCATTGTAGTGTTCATCATTACTTTCTTTTTAGCATGTAGCATAATGTTGTTGTAGCTACTTTATTAATATTTGGAATATAAACAAGAAAACAGCCCAAATTAGTAATTATCAATTTTTTCTGCCCTACCTAACCTGGAGGATATTTCTGAGTGTGATTCATGGTGTTTCTTTAGCATATTTGCCAAAAGGATGTGTATAATCAGGAGATTGCCAGTAGCTCAAGTTTAGAGGTGGGGATGAGGGGGAATAGTCTCTTAAAAATGTTCCCTTCAGTGTTCTTATTTTCCCACCTTCTGTCTTCATGACTAAAAGGTTTTTTTTTTTTTCAGAGTTTTCTGATTAGCTGTCTTAAATGGTTAAGAAAATTTGCTGTTTTATTATTCAGCATATCTTTGAACAGTGAAATGAGAGAAGTTAAGTAAAAGCTCCAAAAAGCAGTTATTATTTTTTTAGATGAGTCATTTGTCAGAGTTTGGTAGATTCTGAGCCCTAGATAGGATATTTTGCCATGTGATAAACATATGTGAAGACAAGATTATATTTAACCTTAAATCTTTGCTAAAATTTTTGTAATAAAAATACTATGATTTAGAATTATGACTAGTCTTATTCTCAGTACATGCTAAAGCATTTAGTACCTTGCACATGGTAGGGATTCAACAAATATTTTGTAATAATATGGGGCTCCAATTCCAATTTTTAAGAAACTGAGTAGCAGCCTAAATAACTGGTTATGGAACTTATGATATACAGTTGAATGAATAGATTTAGGTGGGCTGATCATGGTATATTCTCTGAGATGCACAGCATCGTTAAACAAAAAAAGGCAAAGTGTAGAGTTGTGTTATACTCAGAATTCAGAAAACCGCGTCAGTTACTTAAAAGGATGGGAAAGAAATTTTCATTCATCTGTATACTTTTAAGTTTTTTGAATTTTCATCCTTTGTGTGTTACAGTTCCATAATCCCTTATTTGCAATTCCAAACTCAAAAAGCCTTGAAAATGTAAAAATTGTTAGTAAACTTTTTTGGCACTAAAACATGGTCCGAACAGACTATAGTCTTTATCCCACATTATGAATGCTCAAGCTTTATTTTATAGAAGTAGTAGTGTGTTTGATTATGGAGAGTTGTGGACTTCAGTGCCCGTTACATAACGTATGGTGTTTCCACTTTATTAGTTTCCTAAAATACAAAATTTTTTCAATTCTGAAACTCATTGTCTAAAGGGTTTGGATGAGGGACTGAACCTGTACTTCATTTAAAAAGAGAAATAAAAATAGAAAACTAAAATTAGCCTACCAAAACAAAAGACGAAAGAGCGTTAACAAGTGAGATGCCATGTTTGTGAATAGTTTATATATAAATCTGTATAAATTAATAACATATATTGGGTGTGTTATTAAATACTGATAACATTGTTTGCCTTCCCTTTGTTAGGAAGAAAAAACAGATAGTAAGAAGGCGGAGGAAAACATAAAGGCAGACGAACCATCAAGTGAGGAAAGTGATCTAGGTGAGGAGATGGTAGTTTGTATTTGGTAACCTCATGATATGGTCCTGTGTTGATTTTTACAGAGTTAACTAAATCAGTGCTATTTAATAGAAGTGTAACTTGAGCTACATATGGAACTTAAAATCTCTAGTAGCCATGTTTAAAAATTAGAGACAGTTTAAAGTCAAAAAATATATTTAAACCTATATATGTAAAGTGTTAATAACATTTCAGCATTGTAATCAATATAGAAAATTTTTTTTCAGTTTTATGTAGAATTATAGTTCGACTGCACATACACATTATATTGCATGTAAATACATATAAACAGTATACTGCACATTTTTTTAGTTTTCATGTATGTACTAATTATTGTTTCTAAGAACAGATTAGATCTTTAGCTTTTTAAATATAGAAAAATTATTAATGAGCTATTTTTCTTCTTTATTCATACTGGGTCTTAAAATCCAGAGTGTATTTTCTGTTTATAGCTTAATGCAAATGTTATATTTTTGTTGGAAATACTTGATCAGTATTCAGACTATATGAAGTTTGTAGTAGAAGAAGTTGGGTCACATACACAAGTTTTTTTAGACATGTAAAAGTTTTCCAGTAACCTAATTGAATACCAAAAAATTATTTTTCCTTTAGTATTTGCATCTGTGTGTATAAAACTGGTTCAGTTTAGAAGAATTGGTATCAGTGCCACAGATTTGGGGTTTTATTTGTTTGGTTTTTTTTATGCTGCAAACTGACGAATTTCTTCATAAATTTGGAAGTCCTTTGAGACAATAAATATATATCCCAATTACTGGGCAGTCTTAATTCACAGAACTAAACTAAAAACTAAAGAGAAATAATTTGAATAATTTTTCAAATTTTGAATCAGTTGATCTTTGATATGCTAGGATTTGTTGTTTGAAGACTTAATAAGATCTTTTAATTTTTGGAAAATGTGTTTTAGTCTTAGATGATTCTTTAACAATTACCATAACTATAATAATTTTTAAACTCCATCTAGAAGCATTTTATGCATGAATGAAGCTGTTTTATAATTAGAGAGTTTATAACCTCAGTTCCTGTTAAAAACTGATTTAAAATTTTTGTGTTGGATGTTAATTCTGATTTCAGGTAGCTAATTTTTTTCATTCTTTTTTTACTGTTAAGAGGAAACTGCTTTTATCAAATTCACTCTGTTTGCTAAAAATGTCTAATATTGTCTTGTTTTTAAAAATTTTTAATATATGTTATTTTGTTTTGCTCTCTTAGCAAATTATAGTTATCCATCATGAAATTTGCAACATAACTCTAGTCTCTTTACCATTTTGGTCAAAGTGCTATCTTTGAGGCTCAATTCTGCATTCATAGTATGCCTTTTGTTGAAAATTTATCCATATTATGTTTTCAAAAAGAGGAAATAGTAAAATAATTCTTCCTGATTAGCAGCAGAGTATCACTATACTTGTGCTATTTGCATAAAATGTTTTTTTCAAAACATTATAGTATATTGATGTGTAGAACAAAATATTTGAATCATTTTGTTGACACTAACTAAATCAGTGGTGCATCTATGTGTAATACAGTAGAAATTATGTTCTTGCCAGTATTCCTGATACAACATGATAATAAATATCTTAAATGATGTGACTGTTAAAATGAAATGTAGTCTTGGAGGAAGTGGGTATAACTCAGTGGTAGAGTGTATGCTTAGCATGCACAAGGTCCTGGGTTCAATCCCCAGTACCTCCATTTAAAAAAAAATTTTTTTTTTAAATTGTGTCTCTGTGATCATGTCAAGTTCAGTGCCTTAAGCTGCTCAGTAAATACTTGTTGAATAAATGGGTCAAGCTGCCACAGAGAATTAATTAAAAAAAATGAAATGTAGTCTTACCAAAACAATGAAGTTGTGTTTAACAGGGAAATATTTTATGGTGTATCAGTTTAAATAAAATTAACAAGGTAAAATACTTAAATTAACCTAGAGTAAAATATTAAGTTCATCAGTTGCACTAGTCAAGGTTAATCAATTTTTAATAGTCTCACGTGACTGTGGCTGCATATTGGACAGCTCAGGTCTTATTGTCATTTTTCTTAACTTTGACAGAAATTGACAATGAAGGTGTGATTGAACCAGACACTGATGCCCCTCAAGAAATGGGTGATGAAAATGTAGAGGTAAGTTCAAAGGCTTATTTTGTGCTTGTTGTAAGGAATATGAAAGCCTACCTATTGCAGTTATTTTATGATATAATTCTTCCAGGAAAAGCACATATTAAATCTTTCTCTGACTTAAGGCATTTAGGAAAGCATTCTATTTCACTACTTAAAATATTTGTGAAAATTCCCGTTATTTTTAATCACACTCTTAACAGTTTCTGAAATACCTGTTATTTTCTGTTTGCCTGCTCTTTAAATTTGTGACTGGTTGGACTGCTCTTGAGACTGTGGAGTTCATCTACCATATATTTATTTCTACAAGTAGAGTTGCCTGTTAGTGGAATATCAAATGCCAAATTGTTTTCTAAAATGGTTTTGTCAGGCACAAAATTGCTCTCAAGGTGGTTAGAATCGGTTTTTGGTAGGGGGACTTGGGAAAACGTAGGTGTTTACAATTGGTGGTGGTGCTGCAGGGGTCGTAGCACATTTACGTGTACGCAGTGCGTCTGTGGTGTTAAAATGGAAGGAGTGAGAGGCAAGGGAAAAAGTCTAAAGAGATTCTTTGGGGGTTGATAATAAAATAGAGCTTGAGAAACACTGTAACATACTAATTACAGCTTAAAAGATTGATCTAGATTCTTAGCAACACTTGATATTGTCATATATCATCTTTGCCAGACTTAACTGTGTGAAATGTTATGTTCTCGTCGCTTTTAATATGCATTTCCTGATTTGTAATAAAGTTGACATAATCTAATGTTTATTGGTTATTCACAGATATTTGTGAAGTTCTGGTCTGACTTTTCCTATTTTTTCTCCTGGGTTGTTTATCTCTTTCATGCAGACTTGCAGTTCATTTTATATTCCATGTACTAACAGTTTGTCATCTGTCTGCCCCACGTATTTTCTGCTAGTTTGTGATTTGTCTTTACTTCCTTTGCATTGTCTTTATAAACAAAAATTTTTAATGCAGTTAAATTGATAATTCTTTTATATGCTTTGTTACCTCAAGGTTATAATTGCTGTAAATAGATTGTTTTTTTCTTCTAAAAATTTTATGTTCACCTTTCATCTTTACCCATCAGCACCAGTATTGAAAAATCCCTTTCCTCACCAGTGCCAAACAGTGTGTGGGTCTGTTGTGGTGTCCTCTTAACATTCTGTGCACTAATGACACATTTGTACAAAGCTTTATACTGAGGCTTATTACCTGGTAGGGCAAGGACTCTCCCCCAACCAATCCTTCAGAAGTGTTTTTGGTTGTTATTGGCCCTTTGTTCATCCATGCGCATTTTAGATTCAGATTGTCCAGTCCCTCTCGCACCCCATTAGAATTACATTAAATCTAAATCAACCAAAGGGAAGCTGCATCTCCTCACTGTCTTTGAAAACTTAACAACATGTTCTCCCTAAAGATGTACATCTTTGTTAAGAACAAATATAAATACTTTTGGTGACTATTTGTAAAATAAAATTTTTTAAACTGTGTTCTGTGTCGGTGGTGCTGTGTCACCTCAGCGTGTCTAGGTTCACAGCACTTTTTATTTATCCTACTTAGGATTTATTGGGCATCTTAAATCTTATGGTTGTTAACTTTTTTAAAGCTCTGGAACATTTTCAACTAGTATCTCTTTCAAAAATGGCCTGTACTCTCATTCTGGAGCCCTAGTTAGGTATATTTTAGACTTTTTCTCTGCTGAGTTCCATCTCTTAATCATTCCTCTGAACTTTGTATGCTTGCTTTGTCTAATTGGCTGTCCCATTTATTTTTGAATTTGAATGCTTGTTTTTCATTTTGATACTTCCCCTTGGGTTCTTTTTAAAGACCGCTTAGTTATTTATAAATCTCTTGCTCCCTACTCATTTTCAGAACTTGTCTTTATTCCCTTAAACACATTAAATTCTTTATCAAACTCTCTTGCTAGTCTTATTTTTCTGTTATTTTTTCTGACTCTTGGTCATTGAGACACTATATTTATTCGTGGGTAGTGTGAGAGTGTGTGTGTTTGTTGATATTTTGACTATGAGTTCTTTACCTGTGGAAAGTTTTTGAGGCCGGAATAGAAGGTTGTTCCTCCAAAGACAGATTGTTTGCTTCCATCAGGACTTTGAGTTGGTGCTCCCAACTCAAGGACCACTTTAAATTCTCAGCATAGTTTTTTGGTTGCTTGTTTAACTAAACAAGTAATGTGAATTCCACTGGAAAGGCTGGCATCTGCTTATGAATTTTCAGGAGAGATTTCTTTTTTCTCCTTTCTTTGGCTGTCCCTTTTTTTGAGCAGGTTTATTTTTGTTTACCATTATGCTTGCAGATACAGGCATTTGGGGTTCCAGCTTTGTTTTGGAGGACGTCTGATTAGACAATTTAAATTCGTTTCACCTAAATCTAGACTTTGTTTCATGTGTCCTACACTATCTTCAAAAACAGATTTGAGGGGTCACCAGGTTTGACACCTTCCATGAGGGTGAAGGCAGATGGAGCACATGGCGCCTCCCTGGATTTCAGACCTTCACGTAATCTTTGTTCTTCAAAGATTTCTACATTCTTGGGTCAAAGATAGCCTTTAAAAGGTATTTTTTAGGCTTGTTCAGGGTATCATGTCCACCATATTGTCATAAACTGAAGTTACCTTTTTAAAAATTATCTTGGCTCTGTAGGATGTCTTACTGTCTGAAGAAGTGTATTTTCCTATGTTCTTTTAAAAAGTTTTTTTAGTTTGTCCAAAACTTGCAGGAATTGCTTTGAATTTACTGAGTAACTTGGGGGTAATTGTTACAGTCAGTTGTTTCATGAACATGATATGATACATATCTGTGTCTCCCAACCCCATGAAAGTCTTGTGTGGTCTTAGAATGGTATCTTGTTCTGTTATATTTTATAGTTGATTTTTACTGATGTGGAGGAACTCTGGGTTTGTTTTTTATGTTACTCTTATATCTGAGAACTTTATTGAATTGTCTTAGTAGGTCTAATACCTTGTCAGTTCCATTGCGTTTTCTAGGTAAATATAAATAAAGACAGTTTGGTACTTTCCTTCCAATTCTTAAACCTATCAAATCATTTTCTTAATGAACCAGCCAGTTCTTTCAGTGATATTTTTACACAGTGATGGTGATGGAGTAGATTTTTTTTTTTTTAAAGAAACTGCTTCTTTATGGGATGTTTGCTACAGGTTTGTGTTAGCTAATAATCGTACTGTCAGCATCTTGTACGGTATTTGTTCTGTCTAGTGTAGGTGTTCAGTAGATCTTTATTGGAACAAAAGAATGAGACATTTGTCTGCTGAAGATTCAAACTTCTTAGAAACTAGCTGTTTCAATTGCAAGGAGACTGGGTTTTAGTACAGGCATGCCTCCGAGATCTCATTGCCAGTAAGGTTCCAGACTACCACAGTAAAAGTTATGTCAACCCTATACTGTAGTTTATTTAAAGTGTGCAATAGTATTATGTTTAAAAAAAAAACCTTACTTTAATTTAAAAATACTTCATTGCTAAAAAAAAAAAAAGTGCTAACCATAGGAGCCTTTCCAAGTCATAGGAGTAGCATCACTGATCACAGATCACCATAACAAATATAATAATGAAGAACTTTGAAATTACCAAAATGTGATACAATGACACGAAGTGAGCAAATGTTGGAAGAATGGCACCAATAGACTCACTCATTGTAGGGTGACCTTCAGTTTGTGAAAAGTGCAATAGTGTCTGCAAAGTACAGTAAAACAACATATGCCTGCACTTACGAGTAACTAGAAAGGAGTTGGTAAAACTAGGGCAAAACAGCCTCTCAGATCAGGATGGAGGGAAGCAAAAGTCATAGTGTAAAAAAAGTCAGAGTGTAGGGAGTGAATTTATTGTTTGGTGTGAAAGATTAAAGTACGTCCTGTGTAATTTCTTTACTTACCATTTATCATAATTGTCCTCTTTGCTCCCTGACGACTAAAGAAGAATGAATGGAAAGGTGGGTTGTGACTACCACATTCCTAAGAAAGTCCGAATTGCTTCCTCCTCCTATTTGCTTTTCTGCTAGTTCTAAGGTGATCTTCAATTTCGCCCTAGGTAACCGAGGAGATGATGGATCAGGCAAATGATAAAAAAGTGGCTGCCATTGATGCCCTAAATGAAGGTGAGTGATATATATTATGATCTCTATTCAGTTCCTCTTTTTTTTTTCCTTTTTTTAAAGTATAGTTTCATTATATTTTAATGTGCATTATTGTTTTAAAATTGCATACTGTTACCGTTTTACAGATTAATGAGTAACCTGAGGGCTAGAGGGGTTTGACGTGTCCAAGATCTCACTGTGCCATACTGTCAACTCATTATTTCTGTCACTTATTTTGGCATATTGTCTCATTTTATAAAAAAGAGTTTTAATTTATTTTTGGGGGGGAGTAATTAGGTTTATTTTATTTATTTATTTTTTTAATGGAGATTGAACCCATGACCTTGTGCATGCTAAGCATGCACTTCTACCTATATTCTACTTCTAGCTATACCCTCCTCCCAGTCTCATATTTTTAAAAATTTACTTACTTATATATTGCCTAAACAACAATTAACAAAATGGAAATGAGGTAGCCTCCACCTAATAGGTCACATTCTTATTTTTTCTTATATTTTTCCAAGTTTTGTTTATATGTAAATACAGCCCAGTTCTAATTTTAGGAGAAATGCAATTTTATAGTATATCCTAAAGGAATAAAACACTAGTATTCTAAACTAGAGATTGTAGGTTCAGGTCCCACTTTGGGTTGGAGAAGCAGGAATATAGTTAAACCCTGCACTTAATGGAGCCCTAGTTTCTGGATTTGAATCCCAGCTCTGGTACTTACTAGCTAGGTAAACATAGAGAAGTTACTCTCTTTGCCTCTGTTTTTGTTTCCTCCTTTGTAAAATAAGGATAATAGTACCTATCTAATAGTGTCACAAGGAATAAATGAGTAAATATGTGTAATGTGCCTGGGATAGTACCCAGCACTATTATTAAGATACTGGTAGTGTTCTTATTAAGACCTTAGTATTTTCAGCTGTCATATTATTTGTGGTATTTTTATCATACTTTCTTAGTTTAATATATTTATTTAACAAATATTTATTGAAGGCTTACCATGTTCCAGGCAGTTTTTAGCTGCTAGATCTACAGTGGTAAACAAAACAGACCAAGTTCTTTACCCCATGGACTCATATTACTGGGGAACAAAAATAAGCAAATTTATAGTATGAAGTTAAATGGTAATTGTGAAGAGAAGTAGAGCTGAGTAAAGGGGTAGTCAGTGATGGAAGCTATATTTTATGTAGGTGATCAGGAAAGCAGCTCACGAAGTAAAGGGAGCAAGCCATGTGAAGAAGAGCTTTTGAGACAGAGGGGAGAACAAGTGCAGAGGCTAATTGGGGGAGCGTGGGGGTGATGACATGTCCAAGGGAAAGCAGAAAGGCCAGTGTGTTTGGAGTGTGCTGAGCAAAGGGGGAAGAGAGGTAGAGCTGAGGTCAGAGAAGTGCCTGGCAGTGGGAGATGGCTGCTGGAAAAGTGCTGAGGAAGACAGGTGGTTGACAGCGGTTGGTAGATCACCAAAGAACTTTGTAGATCATGCTGAGTACTTAAGATTTTATTCTTAAGGATGATGAGAAGCCACTGAGGGGTTTTTTAACTAGGAGAGTTACTTTTGAAAAGGATTATTCTTGCTACTTCATGCAGATCAGATTGTAGGGGGCAAATAAGACTATGTTAGTTTATGAGAGATGTAGAAGCCAGGACAACAGTTGATATGCCAGAGATGAAAATACCTGTGAGGGAAGATGAGGGGAGCATCTGGGAAAACAGACTATCACCTTGGTAACCTTGGTATTACCCCTATGTAGGAGAGATGAAAGGTTTTGTCATGGAAGTTGTCAATTGTAGGTATGTTTCTTAAAAGGTCTTAGCAAGCCAAGTTGCCCGTTAGAGGAGTTGCGGGTCTCACAAGAATTGGCCTGCCCCTGTGTCCTTACTGTATTCAGTCATTAGCTGGGAGCAGCTTATGGACTATAGCCTTGAGCCTAAAAGATGGGGGGTTTTTTGTTTGTTTTTTTTAAAATTTTTTGTGGCAGGGGGGTGGTAATTTGGTTTATTTATTTATTTTTAATGGAGGGACTGGGGAATGAACCCAGGACTTATGCATACTGAGCATGCACTTCTACCACTGAAGACGGGGTTTTCAATCAGGTGTGCTCACAGCAACAAATCTAAGGTGTATTTTCATGGCTCCACGGAGGGAGGGAAGAAATTGAGCTTTATTTTGTCCGGGTGGCTAATGATGGCTTGCAATGGCCAAAGGTTCTCAAACTTCCTCTATTTATAGTGTTCTTACCATTTTTACTTTTTCATAGCACTCCTAGGCCAAAAGAAATAGATTAAGTTTTACTTTCTAATGTAGTTAGTTTCAAACAATTTAATAAGTACCTATGTCCTAACAAGTTAGTGATTGTTTGAAGAAAATAATACACATAAATTGAAAGAAAACATTTAATTTCTAAATAACTGTATTTATTTTCTAGTAAGCTGTGGATATATGTTGGGCATTAGACAGCTTCTCAGATCTTAGATTGGAGACTGCCACCCTCATTGCCTACTCCACACCTGTTTTTGTACATTTCTTGCTTTTTATCCTAGCAACTACTTAAAAACACAGTTTTTTCCCAAAGATATTATCAAAAGGAATGTAGTGATCTAATGTTGATACTGTGAACTACATCAAGGCAGTAGTTGGTTCAGTGCTGGACAAACTGTCTGTGTCTCTGGTGCACTGTGTGGAAACCTTGGGGCTAGGTGATAAGGTGAGGAGTGATTGGATACACTTTGAAAGTAGAGATGAAAGGATTTAGGTTTCATATTGGGGAATCAAGAATGACCCCAAAGTTTTGGGCTTGAGGTAGATTAGGAGTTCCAAACTACAGTCTGTATTTTTTGTAAAAACTTTAACATAGCCATATCTGTTCATTTACGTCTTGTCTGCGGCTACTTTCCCACTAAAATAGCAGAGCTGAATAGTTACGATTGTTACAGTCTGCAAAGGCTACAATAATTACTAAATGATCCTTTCTAGAAAAAGTTTATTGACCTCTAAACTAGACTGAATGGAGGAGCTATTTATTTAGTTGGGAATGTAGGATTAGGGAACGAATTTGCAGATGGGGTAGGAATTAAAGAGTCCAGTTTTGAACATGGTAGGTGTTACTTGGTAAGAGTTGCTTGTTAGACATCCAAGTGTAAAAACTTCTAGTAGTTATCTGTAGTAGTAACTACAGTAGTGGAAACCATTTTTCTGGGTTGTTTCATGAGTTCTTTTAAGGTCCTTAACACATTAGTTAATTGGGTAAATATATTTTTCATAATGAAATGTGGCATTTACTTAACAATTCTCTCTTGTCTCCCCATGTTTCCTGTGTCCAAGAATTAGACTTTGTGCAAAGAACTGTTCTAATTCTATGCTATCTTTATTTCTTAAATGACTTTACTGAAGGGACTAATAAACACAAGAAGCTAACTATGAGAATGGAATACAATAAATGAATTTAAAATATGGGTTATAGTCTCCCATCTGTTCTAGTTTTCTTGAATTTTTGTATCAGCTCTGAATTTAGTATAGTTATTTTTTCCTTTATAAGTTTATAAGTTTAATTTTATCTTTTTAACTTAATGGATAAAAGAAAATTTAATTAACAGAATAAAATTGATTTATCCTTTAATTTGATCTTAATTAGAAACTCCTACTAAGAATGTGGTATTCTAATATTTTTTAGGGGGTTATATTACTCAAAATTGTGTGTCTTGAGTCATTTGCAGTATAGACGTGGTGAAGATTTGTTTTGAAGAGCCAGTTTTGTATATTAATTTAGAATCTAGTCTTTTTACTGGACTAAAAGGGAGATGTGAAAGGCTGATTTGATGAGAGATCAACAGTTTTTATTAATATATTTTATCCTCTATTTCTCAATAAACTTTTTCACTTTAGGTGAACTACAGAAAGCCATTGACTTGTTTACAGATGCCATCAAGCTAAACCCTCGCTTGGCCATTTTATATGCCAAGAGAGCCAGGTGAGAACTCTACTAAACAGAAAAGCTAATTTATGCTTATTTGTTTAAACGATTGCTTCTGTGGCAATCTCAAAGATGTTACATTTCATTTTGAAATGAAGATTTTCTAATATCATACTTATTTTTTAGTGTCTTCATCAAACTACAGAAGCCAAATGCTGCCATCCGAGACTGTGACAGAGCTATTGAAATAAATCCTGATTCAGCTCAGCCATACAAGTGGCGAGGGAAAGCACATAGGTAAATAAAGGAACTTAGTTTTTTTCACAGCTTTTTAAATTTAAATCTGATGTTTTAATATACTTTCTTTTTAAAAAATTGTCTAAGGATTTAATTTTAATGTAAAGCATGCTCAGTATGAAGAATTGAGAGAATATCATAAGGAGTATAAAGGAAAAGAAAAATTCTTTTCACTCCTTCCATTCAGTGAATTACCACTATTAACAGTTTTTGGCCACATGTAGCCGAATGTAATAAGGATTTTTCTCAGTTATCTCCAAGGAAAGAGAGTGGCTTTATATCACTTTTACAAACTTTGTTATTTTCAGACTTTGTCTTTGTAACTTAACATTAAACAATACATTATAGAGGAAGGAATACACTAGCTTCAAAATACTTCAGTAAGGTCATTGGAAAAATCAGATAAGGGGGAAAATACAGAGGTGAATTTAACCCAGATTAGTATTCAAACCTGGAATCAAAACATACAGATGAGTATTTGTGGTTTGGGAATGAAATACCAATGCCATTTACATCTTACACGGATTGAAAAGATACTGTGCTTCAAATGTGAATGGAGATGAAGATGGATACACTTGGGACAGCAATATTAGGTGACTCAAAGTGTAGCTTTATTGATTATGAAGACAGACGTCAACAATATAAGTAAAAGGTTGAAAATTTTTGTTAATGCTCTTTGGATATTCAAAAGCTCTTGTATTACTGTTGATTGTCTTGAGATCCACCCCACCCTATTAGTCTTTCAGCATTTCTTTGCCTTCCAGTACAAGAGCTCATCTTGTACTTTGACTTGAAATAAACCATTTCTCCAGGAAACTGGTTTGTTTTAGTGGAGATTATTTTGTAGAAACTGAAGTTTGGTCACTAGATACATTCATTGCTTCCAGGATAGCATTGCTTCTGTCATTTCAATGAACAGAGTCAGAAAAAATTTTTTAAATAATGATTTTAAGGAAAATAGTTTAGAAATTTTGAGTTTATACTGATAGTTTAAATTAAAATTCAACACTAAAATGTTTTTTCTTGCATTTTGTATTTTCAACAGTATTCTTCTAGAGTCAAAATCTTGGTCCCTAATATATTTACTTATGTTATCCTACAATATACATAACATTGTTTCAGAATCATACCTTAAAAATAATGTACCCTCTGAGTAGAGTTTAATGGGTTTTTTGGCAGTTCTTATCCCTCAGTTAGGAAATGCAGTCAAAATACTGGTTTTAAAATTACTTGAATTAATTTTTCCCATGTGGTTTACGTTGTCTCTGTGATAAAACAGCCTCTTTTTAGTTCTGTTTGTATTCAGGGTTTAGGTTTGCTTTATTCTGTGACTTTTCTGATTTAATTTCCTTATTTGGGTATATAAAACATTTGTCTGTTTAAAGAGTCAAAACTTAGTTAATAGGTATGCCCTGAGTTGTTTTTTTTGTCAGAATTTTAATGAACTGTCATCTTCTTATCCTTAAAAAGCAGTTGGCACATCTATTTAAAATTTAGAGTGATCCTTGGTCTTTAATACAAAGAATGACTTCCTGAACCCACTTAACAAATAGTGATTTATAAGAATGTTTTAAATCGATGACAAACATCTTTCCATTCAGATTTTCATTGCACGTTTTATATTCTCATTTCTGTTGTTATCTCCTCTACTCCGTTTTTACCAGTCTTTACCAACCTTTGGTTTCTGATCCATCCTGTCTCTCCTTTTGTAATAAAATGTGCACACGTGTATTGTTACTGTTTTCTATCTTATGTAGAAGGTGACATACTGAATACACATCGTGTTAACCCTGTCTTTGATGAGTTGACTCTACGTAATTTTTTAAAATTTCATGATATTCTGAATTAAAACAATTTTTAAAGTTTTTAAATTTTTTTTTTTTAAGTATAAGAGCAGTTTCACAGTTACCATGGAGGAAATTTAAACTTCTAAATTTTTATAGAGTGGAACATAGTAATTAAGTTGGTTCATGAAAATTTATAGTTCAAAATTTAACTTAAACCTTTTCTGTAACAATCCTTTATTTATAAGGAAGAAAAACACCATGCCACATAAGTGAATGTATGTAAAAGTTTCCTAAAATTACTTTAAATCTATTTCAGACTTCTGGGCCATTGGGAAGAAGCAGCCCATGATCTTGCCCTTGCCTGTAAACTGGATTATGATGAAGATGCTAGTGCAATGCTCAAAGAAGTTCAACCAAGGGTATGTTAAAGTACAGAAAGGGGAATCATTACTGTAATACTCCATGGCTCTAGTACGTATTCCAGTAGTAACTTAACTGTAAAACATGCAAAGAAACAAACATTTGGAAGTTATAATCTGTATCACTTAAATTTGTGCTGAACTTAGGAAATCTCGTTAGGTTTTCATGCTTTCATTTCGCAAGCAGTGTTACAGCAAGCTCTATTACTTTGGAAGCCTGCAGAATTATAATCAGAAAATTAGAAATGGAAAAGGGGGCATCAAGTTTACAGCAAGGAAAGAAATAGAAAATTTATAAACTATGACCCATGGTTGAGTCTGGTCTGTCCTTATGCGTTGTAGGTGTATACAGCGACTATAAAACACGAGGGCCCTGTGGAGTTAACAAGTGTCAGCCTTTTAAAAATGATAATTCTGAATCCAAAAGCTAGAATATTTTGTTTTAAGGTAATTTCTATTTAAAATTTGTTAGTTAAAATTACTTTAGTGGTAAATCTTTCAGCTTTGAGGGAAGTTACATTATAAAGAATTTACTCTCAAAGACTTAAGATAGTGGAAATTTTATTGAATTTAATCTATGAGATGATTTTGATTTTCTTTTCTATTTTTGTAACAGGGCCAACTCAGCAAGATTATTGTGTGAGATATTTTAGAACACATAGTTCTTAAAAATAATCATAAACAAGCTAAAGTAATGGTTAAATATGAATCTCTTACATTTATTTTATTCTGTGAATAAATAATTGATTATAAATGTGTGGCAGGGACCATGTACTAGTGCCTCGTGCACATATTTTCTCTTGATCCTTATAGCAGTTCTTTAAGACTAACTTCTCCCTGCCCGCTTATTTTATTGATGAGGAAAACTTAAATATAGTTAAAGTGTGGGAAATATCTGATATGTGTTCCCAGTCTCTGCCTTACTATGGCAGGTATCAGGCAAGATTTGTCATGCAATTTGACATTTATTCGTCATCCTTGAACTAGTTAATTAATGGAGATTTATAACGCTTCTAACGTCAAACCCCGAGTTAGGTCTTTTTCTGTAAGATAAATCATAGCTCATTATTCAGAACTATGTGTTGAATTAAAACCTCTCCACAAAGAAAAGTAAATTTTTGCATAAATTTTATTTTTAAATTTTTTAATACAATTTTTAAAGGTTACACTCCATTTACAGTTATTACAAAATACTGGCTATATTCTGTGTGTTCAGGACATCCTTGTAGTCTGTGTATTCTGTCTTAACACGCAGTAGTTTGTACCTCCCACTCCCTGACCCCTGCATTGCTCCCCGCCAACCACTGAAGTCTGTTCTCTGTATCTGTGAGTCTGTCTGTTTCAAGAGAAGTGATTCTTTAACAAAACCATTGATTTGTGTTGACCTTACTCAGCTTTTGGAGAGGATATCTTTCTATGGCTCCTTTTTCCCTAGGCCCAGAAAATTGCTGAACATCGGAGAAAGTATGAGCGAAAACGTGAAGAGCGGGAAATCAAAGAAAGAATAGAAAGAGTTAAGAAGGCTCGGGAAGAACATGAGAGAGCCCAGAGGGTAAAGTTCTATAACTCAACTACTAAGGAGAAATATAGTAGATTAGAGTTTTTTGGGTACCACTCTAATTCCTGGCCCTTTTATTTAATGCTGGCTGTGGGTCTGTACAGTAATACTACTACTTAAAGGGAATTTTCCTTCCCTTCATTGTCTCTTATTTGTGGGAATATTTTTAGTCTTCAGATTAAGTGAATTTATATTTCTCCAATTCATATTCTTGTTTGTGTTTTCCTAAAATCAAGACTTTGCCTAGTCAAGTCTTAATTCAGAACTTGCCAGTGTTGTTTGTTTACTTTAGGATGTATGCCGTGATATTTTAAGTTTTATGATTCCTTCTGTTTCAGTCGTGGATTCATAGCTATTTCAGATTGACTCTAGTTACTTTTTAGTTTTAGTTGTAAATCATACTATATAAAATTTCAAAGAAAAAATTATCCAAAATTCATCTACAGTATTGTTGCTACTGTTCTCAAGGTTTCTGCTAGTTTTCCTTCTTTCCTGTATTAGCTTCTTGTGTTGACACTATCAGTTTTCATCTACTTATTTCATGACACTATCAGCATTGTTGGAAAAGGATAGAAGACTGTATTATAGTTATATAACATTACATCCTAAGTTTTTGTCATTTAATACTTTTAGGCAGTAATCTTTATTTTTTAGGGTTGTCATTCATAGTCCTCAGAAGTAATTTTTACATTTGTATATTTCCTTGATGACTTCATAATTGGTTGAGAGAAATTTGTGTGTATTTCCTTTTGTTTTGTCTTTAAGAAAACAGCAAAAACAAACCTGTAGACCTCCAGTTGCATTTGTTGTTGAGTTATGCAGGGGAGAGTATGAAAACAGTGAACCTGGGAAACAAAAGCATGGTAGTCTTAGTGCTCTAACCATGTGCTTTCATTTTGGAGTTTTAAAAACAGTAAGAATGTATTTATAATTTTCATAAGCATGGACAGGCATATCAGTACTGTGAATTGCTTTTCAGGTTTTTTTCCCTTCTCCAAGTAGATGTGCAACACTGCGTGAAATCATTACCAAAAGTAGTACTTAATCATTGAGAATCCAATTGAAAGTTGTTTTTGGTGGGGGATGGTGGTATCTCCTTTAGTCCAGTATTGCCATTTGAAACTTGTCATTATAAGTTCTCTAACTAGCTTATTTGACAATTTTTATTTTATAACCAATTCTGGTTTTGCATGGTTAGAGAAGGGGTTGGACAGCAGACTTTTCCCCCTCACAGTACCTAATTTCTTTCTTTTTTATATTAAAGGAGGAAGAAGCCAGACGACAATCAGGAGCTCAGTATGGCTCCTTTCCAGGTATTTTAAAAGAAAAATTAGAGCTCTTAATATTGTAAATAATAGGAGAATATTTTGATTTGGGGACTGAGGTATGTATATTATATTTAGTACTATTAGTCCCTGGACCACTGAAGAGTCTTAAGAATGTTAACCTATAGAAAGTTTCATTTTTGTTAAAGATTTTGTTACTGGAAGTAAAATATATTATTTTCCTCACTATGAGCAGTATAGTTTTTAAAAAATAGATAACATTTTGAGGCTGAGCATTGTATTTTATTAAAAGACTAAGAATTTGTTATGATGTAAGTGTTAAGTATTAAAGTATTCCTAAATTGCCATAATGGAATTTTGTTCTATTATATACTGATATTACAAGAGTAGTAGGTAAAAGCATGGAAATCATTAAGCACAAAAAATGTTTTGAGTTCAGTGTAAAATGAATATATATTCTTCCCTGCAAATGTCAAGTGATCAGAAATTTCTAGTGAGGCAAAGCCTTAAATGATAGCAGAAGCCTTTACATAAACACTAGAAGAGATCTTTTTTAAAGTTCGTAATTCTAAGGGAAATCAGCTTCCCCATGGTAACTAGATTTCTCTTAAGTAAGGTTTAGAGTCAGCTACACACCACTTACGCTTTCATGCCCCCGCTTAGAACTTTAGGTACATGTTCAGAGGCCAGATAAGGTAGTCTATTCTGAAAGGTCATATGCTGAACAACTGAAAAAAGAAAGAACATAGTTTGGGGATGACTTGGAGAAAAAGCAATAAAAATACATTTTAGCTCATAGCTTGCTTTCTGTTTAAATTACAAATAATGATTATGTCAGGTATTTTTGTTTTGGCAAATTGGACTAGTAATTAATTGTGATTTCAGAATACTTCCAATGGACATAAAGGCTTATGGTAGTGAAAAACTGAGAGAAAATAGTTTAGGTTTGTAATCTGAAAATATGCTGGGAGAATTAAGTCCTTTTTGCTAGAGCATTGTTCTCAGTGTAAAGAAGAAACACCAGGGGTGCTTGTTAAAAAATGCAGATTTTCAGTTTCACTTTCAGAAATTTTGATTCATTCTGGAGTGGAGACCAAAAATCTGTATCTTTTTGTAACAACCATTTCAGGTAGTTCTTGAAGGAATAATTGCTCTAGAGGAGTATAGATTTTTTTAAGGGAAAAAAAAAAAACTAAACTCTTGGGAATTAACTTTAAATTGAAACAAACCATATTAAAGAATGAGAAGATAGGATAAAATGTGACTTACTAGACTTCATAATTTTATAATTCCAAGGGACTGTTAGTTTTCTCTGTAAGACTGGTTTTCTTTTTCAAGTTTTATTACTAGGAAAAAATTATACAGCCTTATTTTCTTAAGAGAAAATTTGATTTTAAAAATTATGTTATATCCAGTTACAGTGTTCAGACTACTTTGTGTTTAGTAGCCCCCTTGTTCTTTGTGCATGCATGCGTGAGAGAGTATGTTATTTTAATCAGAAGGAAATAATACACTCTCAGACTACTTGGGAATATAGTTGGTGTCTATACAGATCTTTCATTTATTCTTACAGGTGGTTTTTCTGGGGGAATGCCTGGTAATTTTCCTGGAGGAATGCCTGGAATGGGAGGGGGCATGCCTGGGATGGCAGGAATGCCTGGGCTCAATGAAATTCTTAGTGATCCAGAGGTTCTTGCAGCCATGCAGGTAAGACTTGGAAAAACAAAGTTGAACTTTAAATCACTAAGGCGTTTCTTTCATGATTCTGTATGGAGATAGGGTACTCTGTTAGTCCTGTTTTATTGATCTGAATTACCAAGTAGCTAATTATGCAATTGTGACATTCACTTTTTTTTTTTCAGAATGAGCAGTTTAAGTCTTTAAAAAGTGGTTTGTAGGGAATACTCTGTAGTAGTTGGTAATTACATCCAGTTGTCCTTTGTATCAAAATTATGTCCTTTTTTTCATTTTCTAAAGTGACATAATTGAGTTTGACTTTGAAGTGCACATTAATATTTACACTTTGGTGACCTGTCCAAACCTGAGTTAACTTGGCCATAACAAAATTATAGGTCTAAATGAAGAGATAGGATTAGGATAATAAACTTGTTGACCCATAGAACATTTTTTTTTTATTACTAAAAAATTTATGTATACCTTTCTTTGCAGGATCCAGAAGTTATGGTGGCCTTCCAGGATGTGGCCCAGAACCCAGCCAATATGTCAAAATATCAGAGCAACCCAAAGGTTATGAATCTTATCAGTAAATTGTCAGCCAAATTTGGAGGTCAAGCATAATGCCCTTCTGACAAATAACAGCCCTCGCTGAAGGAAAAGCTACTTAGATCACCTAATGGATGTCGCAATAATACAAACCAGTGTACCTCTGACCTTCTCGTGAAGGAAGCTGGGGTGCTTTGAAGATAATCCCTACCCCTCTGCCCCAAATGCAGCTGAAGCATTTTACAGTGGTTTGCCATTAGGATACTCATTCAGATAATGTTTTCCTACTAGGAATTAAAAACTTTAAACAATTTTTAAACCTTAAAAATATTTAAAACAAATTAAAAGGGTGTGTTAATCCCTACATTTTTCTTTAGTAATCATTTTGGTTTTTTCTTTGAGTTAATTAGGCAAGGAAGATACATCAGTATGGAAGATGTATTCAAGTTTGAGTGAAACAAAGATTTATTACTGGGAGGCAAATATAACATTTAAATAGGTAAAGTTTGAGTTGGATATATGGTAATAGGCATTTTGGTTTGTCTTTTTATTTGGTTTGCTTTATTATTATTATTATTATTATTATTTTATGATTTGCTTCCATAAAACTATTGGGACCACCAGTATTGCAGTAGGATCTGGGTAGGGACTGGAAGTACTTGGCAGGGCAGCAGCAATCTTACTACATTTTATATAATATGTACCCTTGTGCAGATGCATTTAAATCTTACACTGTGGTGAAGGGATGATTTTTATAATGCAGTAAAATTGAATTACTTAGCTCTGTTCTTGTCTTGATATCTAAAATAAATGTTTCATATTATTTCCACATAGGGGAAATAAGAGAATACTTTTCTTTTTATATTTCTTTGTTTAAAATGTCCTTTTCAGATCAGAAAATGCCCAACTCTTTGTCTGCTTTTTACTTGTTTTCACTATTTCCCCCTTACTTTTCTTGGGCTGCAGATGGTCCTTTTCCTCTGGCATCATTTCTGCTATCATCATTCACAGCATAATTGTGCAAGCATATCTAATGCTGGGTTTAATTTACTATGTAATATATATAGTGACTTATGCAGGGTTATGCCTGCATTATTAGGAGCTATAGTTTCTTACTTGGTCAAGAGATTTCATATTTAAGTATTAAATTTCCACTTCAGTGAAATCTTAACAGGTCAAAAAATGTTGGAAGAAAGAATTCCCTTTGGTATTTGGTCTCCTATTTAAGAAATACTGTAGTTAGAGTTTATCTTGTAGTATTAATCTTTGCATTTTGGAGAATATGAGGTTTGAACTAATTGATACACATAGAAGGGAAACTAACTTCTTAATCCAGCATGAATTTAAAAATTGATGAGATTCACAGTGGTTCTTTATTGTGGAGTTGTTAGCATTGTGAAAGATTCATTGTTCTATTCAGCTCTTAAATTCTGCAACCATGTCCCACCTCTTTTTACTCTCCTTTCCTCTCCTTCAAGGATAAAGAAAATGGTATTTATCTGTTGTACATCCAGTTCTTACAGTAAACAAGGCCGTAAGTCCAGGCACTGTACTAGGAATTGCTAGGTTTCTGCTTGTTTTATTTCAGTTTAAAGTGCTAATGTTTAAAAGCAATTTCAAGGGATGAGACCCTTTGTACTTTGCTTATTTCAAGAATCAGTGGTGGGAGCAGTGAAGTAAATTCCATGGAATACATTTCTGAAATCATAAGTTGATTCAGGTTCTTCCCCTTTGCTGTACACAAGCAAATAGAAATGCATCTGTTAACATAAATGAGAAAAAGCTGTATGCTGGTTGAGCATGCTTCTTTAACCCTTTAAAAATAACTCAGCATATAAACTTGCATTTGAGCTTGCTGGTGTTCTTTTTGTTAATGTGTGTTCTCGTTTCTCAAAATTTCCAGTGTGCTGTGAACAACTCTAGACCAGCTGCTTCTGGATTCTTTATTTGATTTACTGAACTACATATTACCTAAGTGCATTCTAACGTTGCACTTATTACCATAAGTGGGTAAAAGTAAAATTGGGCTTCTGAAAATGTGTCCTGTGCTTTTAGACTTTTAAGTTTCACAAAAACAAAATAGTCTTCATTTTTGTAGAAACTTAGTATCATTTCTAAGCCAGAAATGTTTTCTTGTGCTAATATTGATGCTATAAGAAGGAAAAAAGTAAAGGAGTTTTTTTCTGCTTAAAAATATATAGTTACTGGATATTTCTAGCTATGTGAAAAATAAAGTGGTTTCAAACTGGATATTGACTCTTCCCACCACCACCACCACTCTTTTTTTCCCCCAGCACATGTTCTGGTTTTTGGGGGGGGGGGGGTGGGTTTTTTTTTTGTTGTTGTTTTTTTGTTTTTTTGGTCTCTGTCACTCATCCTAAGGTATCTACTGAGCACAGTAGACTTTATAGATTACGAAGTGTTGATAACAAGGACCCCTAAAAATATACTAGCCTAAGTAAAGTCAGATAGTAGTCCAAAGGGAAGCAGTTCTCCTGTACTCAGAATGGAGCTTCCATTTCTGCGTCCAAAGATGCTTGCTCTGGTGCTTATCTTCCAGCCTGAAAAAACAGGAGAGGGCACCAGGGAAGTGTATGTTGAGATGCTGATGCTATACATGGAATCAGCATTCTGTCCTCATCCCATTGGTCAGCTTTGTTTTGTATTGAGATGATAATTAGCTACAAGTAAAGCTAGGAAGTAAGTCATGTGCCCAACAAAAAGTTAGTACTACAGAGAAGTGGAGAGAAGACTCAGAGTAACAACTAGCAGCCTACTGCAGTAGAAAATGCTGGCCTAATGGGATAAGGGAGAATCATTTGAGATTTACTAATACCTAAAATTAGCGCACCCACATAGGCACAAGTATCAGGTGAGTAGTACTCAATCTGGGCCAAGCACTTTGTAATCATCCTGCAAGTGTTGACTTGCTTCTAATAATGACCACGGGGTGAGTACTTGTCCCCACTTTATATAGATGAGGAAACTCAAGCACTTAGGTGAAGTGCCTGGGACAACATAGTTAATGGTTTGTGGAACTGAGATTCTCCTCAGGCTTGTGACTTCAAATGCGTTCCTCCTAAATTCTATGCTCTGCTGTCTCTCTCTGTGTACAGGGTTGCTTCTTGTTCCAATGTTAAGAAATTGAAAACCCAACTGTACATTTGAAGGGCATTAGTTAAATAAGTTCTGTCACACAGTGGTGTCATATTGGGTGTACCTATGTGCACATCCACTGGGGCTTCTAATAGAGACATAGCATAATTGAAATGCTTAGTCCACTTGTGACAGGCTCAGTAAGAGGGACAAGAAAAAACTAGTTTAAAGTTATAGTGCAGTAGCTTTAGAAGTTCAATACCAATATTTACAACTAACATAGCATACTTTACATGGAGTACATGTAGTTTCTTTTTGGGGGTGGGGTGAGTTCCTTAAAGTTAATAGGCAAATAGAACGATAGTTGTTAAACTTCAAAAAGGTCAAATCTAAAATGACTAAGGCATATTGAGTTGGCAAAAGTTCTAAAACTATGGATTCTAAGTATTAGGTGGCTCAGAGTAGCAAGGAGGTAAATGGAACCAATATAAACCTGTGTTTAAGCTCTGAAAATCCAGGTATCTTGTATATTTAGGATATCCTTAAGTAGTTTACTCAGGTCACTAGGACATTTTCAGGTTGAGGTGTAAGTATTTGGACTATAAATATGCTAGTGTAGAAACATGAAATGATCAGTTTTGGCTAGGTTCTAACTCATACTGATGACGTGTGTGAACAGAATGATGATAAATTTACGTTTCTGTAGTGTGGGTCTTCATGCTTACATAATTCAAGGGGCCCTCTAAGAAAAACTAAGATTAGGAATGCTGAGATGTAAAAGTGTTTAGAGCAAGAAAAAAAAGATACTTAGAGATTGTAAATAATCTCAAACATCACAACTATGGAGATAGTTTCATTTGATAAATGATGTATGTGTGTAACTGCTACGTTTGCTGTTGCCTACTCTTGAGTACATGACTTAACAATGTCTGGTAGAATAGAAAATTCCATCTTGATCAAAATATTTTTGATAGGTGGGATGCAAAAGATTTCACACAGGGACATGTTATATGTGCTAGGTCATGCCCTACGAATCAGAGTTCTGATAAATCATACCGGGTTGAGTCACCATCATAAAGGGGAAGTATCCATAAAATATGTTTCTATATCTGTATGCTGCGTGATCCAGTTCTTGAGAGAGCTTCCAATTTAATTAGGAGTCCATGAGAGCTGGGTCCACTGCTTAAATGTAAGCACCGGACAGATTTCTGTTTCAATACCAGAATCCTATCTTCGTTTGCCTTTTGGATCCACGCCTTCATGTCGTGACCCTGGGTGGGGTGGGGGTGGGTGGGTAGTGTTCCTGGAAGCAATTCCTACAACAGGACGTCTAGCAGTAACTTATATTAATACATAGATATCTGTAAATTCAACTGTGTCCCCAAGTTGCCTTTAATTTAGCTGGGGTCACTGTAGCACCACCATAAATGAAAGGCAGTTTAAGTGGAAAGGGGTCCTAAGCAATCGCGATTAAAATATTTTCTGCAAGTTGCTTGAAAACATGACCAAGTAAACATTGCTAGGGCCCTCTTCTGGGAGTGAAAGTCATAAGGGGGGTAAAGCACTGGGCCTGGTTGTAGTAAGCACTCAAGAGCTGTCAGCAAGAATAGTATGGAAGTAAACTTGCTAGTACGGAAACTGGCGGAGACACGTGACTATGGTGTCCAAGTAAAAAAGGTTGAAGGCCTGGAAACATGGTCTCTCAGTGTGTTCTGGGTGAGTGGCTAGAATGTGGTTTTTCTAGTTCTGTGTAGTTTGGTTTTTCACTTTGGAATATGGAAAAATGTTTTCTTCAGTATTTTATAAAGTAAGTTTACATAAAAATTAACATTTGTAATCCATACAGCAAGTGGAGTTATTGGTATTAATACTGTCATTTCACAAAGGAGGAAACTAAGAGGTTAGATCATTTTCCTCGTTGCCAACTAGTTTGTTCCCACTTGCATGTGGTCATTTTGATCTGAAGCTCAAGTTCTCTTCCTACCAGAGTTTTTCAGAGGGGAGAACCTAGCCCGATCAACATTTATTTCCTTTTGACTAAAATGTGACAAATTATTCGCAAGAGAAAAGAACCAGTTAAGTCTCAGAGAAACAGAGACCTGAGTTCCCTTATCTTGCTTGTTTTCCGCTCGTCATTTACGGAAGTGGAGAAAAAAGGCGTTTGTCTAGGTTTCCTGAAGTCCCTAGTGCTGGAGTAGGTGTGAAGCACGGGTGCCCACGTCCCGGCAACGCGAGCGAACTCCAGCCTGACCCGTGGGTACCGCATTTCCGGCTGTTCCACTGCCCCGCCCCGCCCAAGCCCCGGGGGCCAATGAGAGGCAAGGGGCGTTCCCAGGCCCGCCTTCCCCTCATCCCTCTGCGGCCTTCCGCCGGGAGACTGGGCTTCCTGCGAACCGGAAGTAGTTGTTCTGGAGGCGGGCCTGTGAGGGTGGAGCTTGTGACGCTGTCGCCCAGGTCTCCGGCGCTTCTTTACTCACTCCGTTGGCGGCTGCTGCTCCTGCTGGAAAACTGTGGCGAGGTCTGCGGGGAACCGCACCTATGGCTTCCGTGCTGTCCTACGAAAGCCTGGTCCACGCCGTGGCAGGAGCCGTGGTGAGGCGGGGTTTTCACGCCCGGGCCACTGCGGGGTGTGGGGCTTCTCTGGGTCCAGACCCGGGATGTGACTGAGGGGTGGGGATGAGAAAGAGAACATGTGGGTTGGAGTGTCCTGTCGTGACTGCGGGACGAAGAGAAATGGGGCATAGGCGAAAAGTTGCTGGAAGAATTTGGGGTGAGGGCCAACACTCACCCTCCGCCCTCCGGCCACCGCTCTGGCCTCGGAATATCTGAGATGTAGGCAGCGGTGGTCCCACCCACCCACCCACCGGAGGTCAGGAAGAAGATAATTGCGGTTTTCTTTGCTTTCTGAAACGTAAAGGACAATCATTCTCCTACTCCACCCGCACCGTACACACAGTTTGTCTAACTGGGCTAGAGGAAAACCTAGGTGTGAAGCTGTGTTGTTTAATCGCGTGCTTAACTACAGTCTGTTTTCATACACCTGCTGCAGACAAGTGGCAATACCTAGTCGGGATACCCCTGGCCAATGTAATTGGCAGAAGATACCTCTTTTACTATTATCATTCTTAAAAATCAAGATCAGAGTTGCTGTCTACGCAGGTGTGGTTTACTGTGAGGAATGTGATTCTTGGGCTTCTGGTTGCCTCACTTCATTTGACACCACTCCCTTTTCCTTGAAACTTTCCACCTTTGGTCTGAGTAACTTCCTCTTCCGGTTCTCGTCATCTTCTCTGACTGCTCTTCTCACATCCTTCTGTAGTTGTGAGTATGCGCCTGAAATCATTGGGACTTCAGAGGAATATCACTGAATCCTCTCCTCCTAAGGCCCCCAAAACTGCATTGAGAACTCGTGTTCTGTGCAACTAATGGGAGTTGAACCCCAACTCCATTATGTGTTAGATAGGTGGCCTGTAAACCTGACTTTACTAATCTGTAAAGTGGGGGTATTGACACCCACCTCACAGGTATGTGACTAGCTCATGGAAGTGCCTGATTAAGGAGTCTTGGTTCATTCAATTAGACCAGAAGAGCCTTACAGCCAGTGTAAAGTCACTGAAATGGAAGCTTGCTTGACATGCCCTAGGATCGGCATGAAGGCCTATGTGTTTGGAGTGGAGGGAACAAAGAGACAAATAGGCTTCAGGGACCAAATTGTGTGAGACTTAACTCTGAGTGTAAAAAATAGGTAACTAGGTATTAGAGGTTTTGAATATGCAGTAACTTGCTGATTTACATTTTAAACGTGATCAACCTGGTTGCTCTCTTTAGAAAAGATTGTAAGGGAGCAAGGACGAAAGCAGGGAAACTATCAGGGAACCAGGATGGTAGCATTGGAGGCGGTGAGAAGTGATCATTAACCTGGAATATATTTCTGAGATAGAGCCACCAGGGTTTGATGGTAGATTGGATATGGGGTATAACAGAATGAAAGTTGGATGACTCCCAAGAGCTTTTGGCTTGAGCAACTCAAAGGATAATATTCCTATTTACTGATACGGTGAAGACTGTAAAGGAGCAACTTTGAGGGGAAAAATGAGAGTTTGGTTTGGGTTTTTGACTAGTTAAGTTTGAAATACCTAAGAGTAGTTATGAGACTAGATGAGCTCACCAAAGAAATGAGTGTGGACTGAGAGAAAAGTCTCAAAGACTTAGCCTTGGAGCATATCAACATTAAGAGATTGGGGAACGGAGATAGCATCAGCAAAGGAGACTAAGGAAGGGCCAATAGGGTAGAAGGACAAACAAGAGAAGGTGGTGTGCAAAACTGACGTGGAGAAGGGTGTAGACCAACTGGCTCAGATGCTGCTGATGAGTCAAATAAGATAAGGACTGAGAATTAACCTTTGAATTGATCCACATATTTATCAACATGTTAAATCCAATGGCTAACTGAGAAGACCTGTTTTGGTAGGTTGGTGGGTTAAGTAGCTGGAGTGCATGTAGAGAGAATGGAAAGGTAGGAAATATTTGTTTTCCTTTCTTTCTCTTAATAAATGCCATTCATTCAACATCTTTACTGAGTGCTTTCTACGTGCCAGGCACTGTTTTAGGTGCTAGAAATACAGTGGAAAACAGTCATTTTCTTAGTGAAGTTTGCATTCTAATGGGGCAGTCGGACAATAATTGAGTAATCAAAATATAAATAATTTTAGATAGTGTTAAGTTCTATGAAAGAAATAAAATAAAGGTTGGCAAACTTTTTCTTTAAGGAGGCAGATGGTAAATATTTTAGGTGTATGGTCTCTGGAGAAGCTATTCAATAGTGTCATGATAGTTTGAAAGCACCCATTGACAATAAGTAAATGAATGCACAGAACTGTGTTTCAATAAAATCTTATTTACAAAACCAGGCAGTGGATTAGACCTGGCCTTTGGGCTATAGTTTTCTGAGACTTGCTATAGTGACTGGGGGGTAGAGGTAGTATATCTCTATTTAACCTGCAAAGACATTTCTATTTTTTCCTCTCCTTGTTGCCTGTTTTTCTCTTGTTAAAAGCTCTGCTTAAAATTATGCACCCTGAATTTGCAATGGTTTTTCTTTCTCCCGTAATCTATGTTAGACTATCTAATAGATATACTTCCGTAAGAATAATTTTTTTCTATTACTTCCCCTCAGGGCAGTACTGTTCTAGCACATGCCTGAATGAGAAATTGCATTGTATTTTGCTGTTTGTTTGAACTATCATGCTGAAGAGTGGTTCTCAAACTCTTTTTCAAATTTCTGTGTTAAGGATAAACCATACAACATGGACCCTGCTTTCTTCTGGTTGCTACCAAAGGGAGAAAAATTTAACCACAAAAATGTTACTACATTTGATGATAAATTTGATGAGAAAAACTGCATTGCTTTTAATGGTATAGTATTGTGGTAATCCCTCATATTTAATTACATGTCCCAGCTGTGATGTTCAACCAGCGCTTTGATGTGATCAAGGAGAGCATAGTGGTTAAGAGCACTTGATTGCGTGAGAGCCTGACTTGAGCCAGGCAGCCTGGGTCCGAAACCTGGCCATTTCCCTCACCAGCTCTGTGTCTTTTGTATAAACGCCAAGATTGCCTGGAGTAGTTAGTTGCTACTTCTCTCCAAAAGATTGTTGGATCATTATTTAAGATGTGGATTTACAACCTTTCTGAGCTGACAAGTTTCATATTTGCTTATTCACTTCCTTCCAAGTTCTACACTTTCTCCCCTCGAGTGTGGTGTTGTGTTTTATACACACACACACACACACACACACACACTCTTTAAAAATTAAAATATTTTGAGTATTTTATGGCACACTTTGGTGTTAATTGCAGATAAACTCAAGTATTTGAAAAACAGAATTGTGCTGTTTCAGGAGAATGCTTTATCTCCAGTTGATGACTATTGTATAATATAATTAATGGCCTCACGTGTACATAATTCTCAAAATTTTGAGTATAATTAGATTTATAATTTTATATTTTTGACTATTAGATTAACTTTGAAAGGTAGATTTTATTTGTAGAAATATACATTTGTAATTAAAAGATTTTTTTAGTCTAGAATTTGGAAAGTGAGATTGGGGCAATTAGATGCTGAAACAAACTTTAGAAGTATAATGATAATAATTAATCAGTAACTTCCTTGGGACTTCTCTTTTCCCTACTGGTTATTTGAAAATTAAAAAAAAATGAAATTACATAATTTGTTTTAAAAAATTACATTTCATTGAATAAATGCTGACTATTAAAAATTCAAGTCATACAGAAATATGGAAGAGTTCTCCTTCCACTCTACCTATTACTGTTCTGTGACTCAAAACCCAGACACTCCAGTCCTTAGAATTCTGTAAGAAGGCTTATTCAGAGCCCTTTTCTCCAACTGATAACAAAAGAGAAAATTAGGTGCAACTGTATGACTCTGTAGCTCATACACTTAACAGTACAGTAGACTTTTTACCATGTAGACTCACTACCTGCCTTTTAGAAGTAGAAACCAAACAGAACCTGATGATTTTCTGTACAAGCCCTTCATAACAAGTGGTTAAAAGTGTAGACCCTGAAACCAGACTGCCTGAGTTCAAATCTCAGCTTTGCCGCTTATCACATGTATTACCTTGGGCACAAGCCCTTCTGGATAGAAAGGTCAGTGGAAGAGCCCGTCTCCTCAGGAACTCTTCCTAAGTGTGGACAAGACCCGTGGTGGTACCTAGAAAGAAGTGGTGGGCTGTACCTGTGGAGGTGATGGGAAGCCCCCAAGGTTGACATATTTAGACCTGGTCTTGAAGAAGGAGTTGAAGTTTGCTAGGTAAAATGAAATAGGAGGGCAGTAGACTTTTAGCCAGAGCAAAAAGTGTGTTCAAAGGCTGTAGTGTGTAAGTCAGTATTCAGGGACCTTCAGCTTAGCTGGTGTAAAAGGTAGGAGATGAGTAGAAGAGTGTGACTGAAGTTGGAGAGCCTCATGTACTACACCAAGAAGCTTGGGTTAAAGTTTATCAGAAACAGTACATGTCAAGAAATGGTTGTATCTTCCTCATTCTCTGTGTTTATATACAAATAGGTTATTTTTTTATTGTTGTTTATATGACTAGAGTGTCACATCCTGGGTTTTCTTGGTGTGTTTGTTTCAGGATATAAAGCATTTCCCATGTGTGACATTTAGGGTTTTCTGGTTGCAAGCTGGAGAAACAGACTTTGAGTGATTTAACAAAATGGAAGTTGACTGACAGGCTCTTTGGGAGTTCCCAGGATCAGTGGGGAGGCTGAAGACTTGGACTAGGAATGAACCAGTAGCCTCCAAAAAGATTTCTGAAGCATTCAAAGTGTCTAGGATCAGTGGATTCTGTCCCTGTTTCTTCTGCCCCTACAGCATTCTGCTCAAGATTCAGAGCTTGAGAGTCCTTGTTAGCTGTGTTCAAGGTCATGTGCCCACCCCTTGTTTGTAACAGGTGGGAAAAGGAAAGGTCTAGCAGAAGGAGCCTTCAGGAGCTCACCTATTGTAGTGGAGGGTGGGCACCAGGATGTACCAACCTACCAAGATTGTGCACCATGGGAAGAGGTAAAGAAAACCAGCCTACCCTTAGGAAAAGGGAATGATGCTGTGTGGCCCAGAACATCAGATACCCACTATATCATGTCATTAAAAAGACTTGAGAAATCATTGGGGTTTTTTAATATAAAATACTCTATCACATGATTATTCCATAATTAATGGACATTTGCATTATTTCTAACTTTTCATTATGGTAAATATTTAGTGTAATGTAAATGTTAATAAGACCTCCAACCACTCCATTATGAAGAAACTATGGGATTGTTTGGTTAAATGACTTCCCAAATGTCACTCATTGATTTATAGATTAGATACAAAAACCTCTATTTTAAGATTCAGTTTAGTTAACTCTGATTCTAATTTGTTAAATGTCAATAACCTCACAGGTTTCTGTGAACATTAATAAAAATTACTTAAGTAAAACAGTTTTTATTACTATATAACACATAATAGGGGCCCAATAAGTGAAAGCTATTAATCATTTTTGTCCACAACTATGTTTTCTAATATTTTTATGCATCCTAACTTGTTTGAGTTTAGATTTAATAATACTGTTTAGTACTTAGAATTCCTTAGCTTCTCACATCTATAACAACTTTGATAGTTAGGCAGTATAATGAGTGGTTAAAAAGTGTAGACCCTGAAACCAGACTGCTTGAGTTCAAATCCCAGCTTTGCCACTTATCACATGTATGACCTTGGGCATGCCCCTCAACCTCTGTTGCCTCAGTTTCCTCATCTGTAAAATGGGGAAGATCATAGTACTCACTTCATAGGGTTGTGTCTGAGGCTCTTGGACAAGTATCTTTATTCTTGTATAGAGACAGGAAAGTGGAAACAGGGGTGTTCAGTGACTTTGCCAGGGTTACCAGGAAGTTACTTGGTTATAGGCCTGGGGCTATATAGAACCCAGGTCTCCCCTCTCTGCTGCTCTACCACTGCTGTGCATGGCTCCCTTCTTCACACTACTTGTCCCTTTCCTCCCATCCCTTTGTTTAGTTCAAAACTAGCCTCTGAATATCTTTAGATTATCAGAAAAAAAAGTGACATTAAATATTAAGTATACATACATATAATCAAACTGGAGGTACTTGGACATTAATTGTTCATCAGGAACATTTTAAACCACATTTCTAACCATTTAAATGTTCAGTTTTCTTTGGAAAGGTTTTCTTTTCCACAGCTGGCTCATCTGGACCCAGAGTTTGAATCTAGCTGCTCAGATTCTCATAGAATTAAGTTAGGTTGGTATATATCTGAGGGGATTATAATACTTTGGTTTAGAAATCTTAAAAGGAAGTAATCAGAAAAAGTCTTTCTTGTATTGTCTTTACTTCCTTGCTGTTTTTTTTAAGACTTAATTTTTTAGAGCAGTTTTAGGTTCACAGCAAAACTGAGAGGAAGGTACAGAGATTTCCCATATATCCCCTGCACCCACACATGTGTAGCCTCCTCCATTGTCAACATCTGCCACCAGAGTGGTACATACGTTACAATTGATGAACCTACGTTGACAGGTCATAATCACCCAAAGTCCATAGTTTATAGTAGGATTCATTCTTGGTATTTATTGTACCTTCTATGGGTTTCGATAGACTTTATCATACATATCCACAAATACGTTACTATTTGGAATATTTTCACCGCCCTAAAAATCCTCTGTATTCTGCCTGTTCATCTCCCAACTTGCCCCCAGTAAACTTTTTAGGTAAAAGGGTCATTTCAGTTCAGTACTCTTAATCTTAAAGGTTCTTATGCAGACTTTATTGGAATTATTTTTCTAACTTTAATTTGCTTCTTTATGCCTAGGTTAGAAAAACATAAAGAAAATTGTATTGCCATACATACAGTAGTCTATGATTTTATTTTTTTAAAGAAATAAATATGGTATAATTGCTAAAAAGAAAAAGGTTTTGGAGTAAAATATAACTATCCATATCATATCGGATCATTTCTGTTTTCTTTCTGAACCTGAGTTTTCCCAGCTATAAAATGGGAACAATAACACTTCACTTACTGGGTTCTCCTGAGAAGTAAATGTGGTTAACACTTGTGGAGGACCTAACGCAGTGCCTGTAATAGTGTAGTAAGGCCATAATTCACTTGTTTCTTTTTCAGATATATTCTTAAAATACAGTGTTTGTACCCAATTTCAAAAATTGAATGGAATTGAAATTTTCTCTCATTTCATATAGCCAACACTACCTATTCACTTGTAGAAGGTGGTCTCACCTTTTGCTCTGGATATAATGAGCTTTCTCACTTTTCCTTTTTTTCTAACTACAGCATCAACTGCAGTTGTACATAGTATTTCCTGTATTGTGCTGCTGGTCTCGGGAAAAGCTGAGATGTAGCTCGTCTCTGCTGCTTTTGATATTGCTCCTCCCCTCTTAGCTCACCATCTCCAGTTATCTTTTGGGACTTTGCTCCATTAATTTTCACTTCTTTCCTATTGCTTTCATCTTCTTCCAGTGTTCGCTTCCCTTCAGCCCTGCCCTGTGATAAAACCACACCAATCTGGTCTAGAGGTGCCCTCTTCTTAGGGGCTGCTCATTCTCCTTCCCTTTATACTAAGTTTATTTAATGACTGTTTTGTACTTACGGCCTCTCCTCCTCATCTTCCTCTGATCACTGGAACCACAGGCCGTCGCTGACTTCCTAATGGCTTAGTCTACTGACTCTTTTTCCAATCTTATTTGATTCTACTTCTTTGTAGTATTTTACCTTGTTAACTCTCCTACCTTCTTGAAACTCCTTCTGAAAGAGCAGTTACTCTTTTTTTTTTTTTTTACACTAAGTAACAATTACTTTTTGGGAAGGGTCTTAGGTAACCATTACTAATTTTAAGGCCCTGATTAGTATTGAGCCCTAGTGCTAAAAGGTGCTACATGAAAAGGATACATGGGAAGCAACATTTGTTGAGTTACAGCTGTGTCCCTGGTGTGATGCTAGGTCTTTGCATAAGTTAATTCTCACTTCTCACAGGAACTTCCACAGTTAGGTATCGGTCTCAAAATTACAAATGAAGAAACTGAGGCATGGCGATTTGATGTAACTTATTATGCAGTATGTACGATAGCGAGGGGTTGACCCTTGGTTTGCTTTATTCCAGAGCCCATGCTCTTTCTGTTACACACTCAGGTGTGTTTTCCATTAGGCCTTTTGTTTAACTTGTGTATCTGTGTATAGGTGTGAGAGTTAGCTTGATTGTTATACAAGGGGAAAGACATTCAACTCTGAGTAAGTGGAATAACGTTTTTGAATATGAAAGCCTAAGTGGCTTTCATCTTTGGAATTTCATTAGCTCAAGATCTACCAGTGACTGTAACTTTAGTTGTTTTTCTTTCTTTATAAAAGAATCCTTCTGTCCAGTAATGCCATGTACTCCGTTAGGAGATGTTGTACACCGATTTCAGTGGTGCTGCTGAGACTCAGCTGCCATTTCTAGATGCCTCTCTGGAAACAGACTTTAGAAATAGCATGCATTTTTAAAAATTATTTTTCATCCTTTAAGGGTGAATTATCATTTTGAAAATGATTGAATTTGGTTGATAGGCCAACCCAAACATCATTGTTCATGCTTAAAGGGCATAATACTCTGCCTCTGTGTTTATGTGTGTCCCTGCCTGTTATTCCCATAAGATTGCACATGCTTGGGAAACCAAGTCATGACCAGATTTACCCTGCTGTTTCTTCTGACTTTGTGGTGTTAAGCTCAACTCCATGTGTGTTTGTGTTGGCCAAATTGAAAAGTAGACTGGATATTTATTGACCTTTTATAGGGGAGACATAGTCCAGAAAATGAATAAATCATCTGTTTTGGCAATGTAACCTGAGATGTAGGAGCTGGTAAATTATTAAGGAATCCAGGTGCTGGCTATGGGCTTGTTCACAGTAGAGAGAGCCAGAAATGCCCAGGAACTTAGGCTGAGAGATTTATACGACTCTGCTTGCCATTTGTATCTCTAGCTGTGATCTCTCTCCTAGGCTACAGTATGGTATTGCCAACTGCCTGAAGGTTTTTTTTCCTGTTTAATCATTAATTAATTATTAGTTAATTAATTGTTGGGTTCCTACCCTTGAGGTGCCATAGCCTTAACAAGGAAGACAAACTCATTAACAGTTAAACACAGTACAGTGATTGCTGTAGTAGAATTTTGTACACAGGATGCATAATACCATTAGAACCCAAATGGGAGAGTACTTAATTCTTCATCATCTGAAATTCACTATGTCCAAGACTGAACTAGTAATTTTTAAAAAACTATATCCCTCTTTTCACTTTCCTGTTTCTGTCAATGGCATCTTCATTCTTGTGACTTTCTCTTCTCTCTTACAATCCATATCCAGTAAGTCAGCAAATCCTGTTGATTCTTTTAAAGTTCTGGTAGATATCCCTTCTCCATTTTCCTACCTGCCACTCAAACTGATTCAAGTCCTTAGTGTTTTAAATGAGATGTACTTTGCTAAAGTAGTATTTGTATTTGTGCTCTGGTCTTTCAGGTTGAATGCTCTTGAGGCTACTTGAATGGCCCCCTAAAAGACCTTTGGTGTCTTTTGATCAGATACTTATGTACAAAGGGCCTAAGTTCAGATTTCTGGAGTTTTTCCTCCCTGATTTTGATTTTCCTATTTTTTTATATCCAGGGTAAAATAGTAGCTATTTTATGTTTGTTTTGATTTACTTCTGTTTAGTGTTTGTTACTCTACAAAATTTTATAATTTTTTTGGAGGTAGGGGGATTGTTAGGAATCCATTTCTTAGTTTATTTGTTATATATGAAGGAACATAGAAGGGTGTTAAATGCTATAGGGTTATAAATTCAAAATGTGAATATATTACCAATCTGCCCTTTTACAATCTTATCAAGACATAAGAACAAAATAGAATAAACAGCAAAGGAATAAAGACATTCACAAATATGTTAAAATATTTATTTGCTAGGACTATCAGTAGTCCATTGTAAAATACTTAAAATGAGATTTCTGTTTCTAACTAAGGAGCTTATCACACCTTCTCCTGAAAACCTCCCTTCATAAAACAAAATTTTTTTAAAAAAACAATAACTTCTTAAATGCACTGATAATGTGACAAGAAAGTAAGGAACTCTCAGAACTAAAGAGTGAGTGGTCAGGACCCAGAGTCAAGGAGGGCAGTCTGCCCTGTAGGAATTGCTTAGCCAGGTAGACAGAGCTTTAGATTTGTAGCTTCCAGAGATACAGGGAACAAGAGAAAAGGCCCATTCTGTCCAAGACAAGAAGTCCAGTAGGGAATCACCCATAAACTTGGAATCCCAAAGGAATATGCTAAAAGGGAAATGCGAAATAATCTTACTCCTTGCTGGGAAAATCAGCTGTCTCCAACCTTGGTGCTAATTTGAGAGAGAAAAATCACCATTGACATTTTGAAGCCATAAGCCCTCCCTTAGGTTGCACCCTGAATTCTCATTATTTATATGATTTGGAAACCTACAGCCAGTAACTTGGAGTGATTCTAGGTTGGTGGGCCTCCAGAGTGCCTGGCAGAAATCTTTTCCAGAGATACTTATCTTTAATGAGGTCTAAAAAATGCCCTAAAATAGAAATTTAAGGGAAATGAGGAGCTCAGTGAAAACTTACAGAGAAACAAGGCATTATGAACAAGAACAATAGACAGGAGCAACAGCAATAGACAGGAGAAGATGAAATTTTCAGTTGTAATCTAAAAAAAGGCTAGAAAATATGTAAAGGAACAAGACACTAAGATTGGCTAAGCAGATTTGAAAATTAACCAAGTAGAATATTTAGATATGGAAAGTAAAATAACTGAAAATTTAAAAATTGATTCATGGTAGTCATGGGAACACTAAATATTGATTTAAGCAAAAATCATAACTCTTAAAATGATGACACAGGAGGCAGAGAAGAATATGAAAGCTAGAGTCTTACCCTCCATAATAGAAGGTAAATAATGGCTAAAATTGATGAACCAAAAGATATCAGGATATTTTAAAATTTTATGGAGAAGTGTAAATTCCAAAAGAAATAGCTAAAAGAAAATAATCGTCTCTGGGGAGGCAGATGGAGTAAAATGGGCAGGAACTACTTATTTTGTCATTTATATTACATGGCTTTTTAAATTATGTGCATGCTTTACTTTGATCAAATAAAATTTTAAATTTAAACATTTAATGCATAGCTATAAACTGATAATTGTTGCAGCTGAGTAATGGGTTCAAATTCAAGCACAGGTTTATCAACATATTAGACACAGCTGAAGGTAGAATTAATGAGCTGAAGGATAATGGCACCTGATTCTCATTTGCAATGATCTTAGGAAAACTGTGGAATGTTTTCTTCATTTTGCTGAGAGATAATGACTTTCTGCCTAGAATGCTATATCCAAGGAAAAATTTAAAAACATACATGAAATAGAGACATTTCCAGGCCATCAGAAACAATGTTCTCCTGGCAAGATCCTCACTAGAAGAAATTCTAAAGATTGTTCATCATGCAAAGGGTGGGTGATCCCAGATGGAAGGTATGAGATGGAAGAAGGAAGAAAGAGTAGAGGAAGTGGTGAATATTGTACATGGCTAAATGTGAACAAATATTAACTATCAAGTAATAAAACAAATTAACTGCATGTTTTGTGGACATTAAAAAGAAAAAAGAAGTTAGAATTAAGATGTATAACAGTAGCATGAAAGTGGGTGGGAGTCAGCAGAATTAAATTTATATTGTTCAGGAGGAGGATAAACCAGATGAATATTTTTAGAATTGATAAGTTAGGAGTATATGTTATAATTACTAGATAGCTTGTAAAAGAATTAGAAACTACATATGTAACTTCCAAAAATTTATTAGAAACTGGTTAAATAAGAAAGCAGGAAAAGGCAGAAGAGGCAACATAGAGCATTATGACATGTAGCACAAAATAAGGTGCTAACTATAAATTCAAATAACTGTTAATGATTCAGTTTAAAAAGTGTGTGCTAGATTGGTTTTTAAAAAGAAAAAACTCTATAAAAGATACGTCTAAAAAAGATACAGAAAGTTTGAAAGTAAAAATGTGAGAAAAGACATGTCAGACAAATAGTAATCAAAACTGTCAACATCAAACAAAATAGACTTTATAGTAAAGTGACTACTAGAGATCAAGAGGATGACATCATAGAGAAAAAAGGCCCAGTATGTCAGGAAAATAATTTTGTGTTCATCCAGTAATACAGTTTAAATATGTTCAAAGCAAAAATTAACAAATCTTGAAGAAAAAATATATAATCTATCATCAAAGTGGAAGATTTAAATATATCTTTCAGTAATTAATAGAACAAACAAGGAAGGAAAAAACTAAAATATAGAGGATTGAATATATATTTAACAAACTTGATCTAGTAGATGTATACAGAACATTGTACCCAACAACTGTAAAATACACATTCTTTTCAAGTCAAACACAGGAAAGTTGTGAAAACTAACCATTTACTGGGCTGTAAAGCAAAACTTAAATTTTGAAAAAGTTTTGAAATTGTACAGAATATATTCTTGAGCCACAGTGCAATCAGGCTAGCAACCAATAACAAAAAAGGTAAGAAAAAAAAAATATATATATATGTGTGTTTGGGAATTAGACACATTACTGAATGATTTGTGAGTTAAAGAAGAAATCGTAATGGAAATAAGAAAGCCTTTAGAACTGATCAGTAGTACATACAGTGTGTACTAAAACGTGTAGCTACATTGAAAATGACAAGTCATCATTGAAAAAAATTGAAGACCTGAATAAGTGGAAAGATATTTCCTGAATAAGTGGATTGGAGAACAGTACTGTTAAGATGGCAGTACTCGCCAAAAGGATCTACAGGTTCAGTGTAGTCCTTATCAAAATTTCAATTTGCTTTTTTGCAGAAATTGGTAAGATGGTCCTAAAATTCATATGAAAATGCAAGGAATCCAGAATAGCCAAAACAACCTTGAAGAAAAAAAAAGAAAAACCCAAACTTGGGGAATTCATATTTCCCAATTTCAAAACTTAATGCAGAGGTACAGTAATCAAGAGACTGGTACTGGTGTAAGGATGGACAGGTAGATCAATGGAACAGAATTGAGAGTCCAGAAAACAAACCAACTAATTTGCGTTCAGTTGGTTTTTGGCAAGGATGCCAAGGAACATCAATGGGGAAAGAACAGTCTCCTCAATAAACGGTGCAGGGTCAACTGGATCTCCTCATGCAACAAATGAAGTTGGACCCCTACTTCACACCACACAAAAATTAACTCAAAATGAACCACAGACCTAAATAAAGGGATAAAACTACAAAACTCTTAGATGGAAACATTGGCATAACTCTTCATGACTTTGGATTAGGCAGTGATTTCTTACATATAACACCAAAAACACAAGTAACAAAAGAAAAAATGTCTATTTAGGTCTTCTGCCCATTGAATGAAGTTCTGATTCTGTAACATGGTTGAGCCTTGAAAGAAGCTAGTCTCAAAAGGTTACGTGTTGTTTGGCTCCATTTACATGAAATGTACAGAATAGGCAAAACAGAGACAAAATCGATTAGTGGTTGCCAGTGTGTAGGAGGAAGAGAGGATGGTGAGGGACTGCTAATAGATACCAATTTCCTTTTAAGGTGATAACAATGTTCTGGAGTTAGATAGTGGATATTGTACAACTCTGTGAATATATGAAAAACCACTGAGTTGTAAGGAAAACAACTCGTCGGACACAACTGAAATACCTAGAAGGAAATGAGTAGCTTTAAAATCAAGTTTGGAAAAGAAGAAAGACTTAAAAATCAATGAGCTAAGCATCCATCTTAAGAAGTTAGATAAGAATATCAAAATAAACCCAAGCAAAGGAAAAGGACGGTAATAAAGAGAAATTAATAAAATAGACGATATAGATACAGAACATCCTGCCAGGTAGTATGTTTTCAGTAATTATTTGTAGAGAATGAAAATTTGGTTCCCTGTGTGTGTAGGTATTTACCGTATACACTTTTACAAGTGGAAACATGAAAAGTCACTTATGTCTTAATTGGAAATAGGTTGAGGATTGAGGTAGAACAGGGAGCAGAAGAACTTGTAGCACAGGAGACCTCGGATCTAGCTTTGCCTCTGCCATCCTGGCTTTGGGCAGACCTCTACCTCCCAGGCCGACGCCTCATTCACAGGGGACGGTCTGCACCGCTGCTTGACCTCTAAAGGCTTTTCCAGCTCCAGGTACCAATGCGTTGTAGGAATTAATTTGTTATGCCAGCACCAAATGGTTAAATGCCAGAGGGTGTTGTTAGACTGTTGTAACTAAAAATGTTTGGTTTTGGTGAGATTTAAGATTGCTTCTCTGGAAACAGAGTCTTCAACTGTAGTTGTTGTCAGCAATAGAACTCCCACTCAGATGGTTAGAATTCTGTGGGACTCCAAATAATGGATTGATTTGTATACTTCGCTGGTGCAAACTTATTGTACATTGTAGTTATCTTCCCAGTATTTTGTCCTTTCAAATTTTATGTAAGTGAACAGACACTCTTAGATTAAAAACAAAACACTGGGTATTTATGAAAAAGGGAATTTAATTCAAATTCTGAAAAATCGTATGATTATATAGCTTGGCATAAGATTTGCATATATAATAAATATTTTCCTTCAGGTAATATTGCTTATGAAAACAGTCATCTGTGTGTTTGCTTGGTGAGGAGACAAATATAGCAAGTCCCCAGAGTCCCCAGTGTCCCCAATGTACAGAATAGCTGTGTTCTAAATTTACCTTTAGCATTTGGAATACATTTTCTTAGGGATGTTAAGTTTACTTGTAGGTGAATACAATCATGCATTTATTGACAAGCTCAGGGCTTATGCTATGCCAGGCTCTGTGCTGGTTGTCTAGACTAGTCCACAGAAAAATATTTGACACACAAAATAGGTCTCATATTACTATATTACCTTTTTAAAAGTATATTAGTGATATTTTAAAAGATTTAATTACAACAATGGTTAAGTGTGGACTCTGGAGCCAGACTGCCTATATTCAAATACTGGTTCTGCCACTTGCAAAGTATATGACTTTAGAAAAGTTGTAAAACCTCTTAGTACCTTTTTTCTCATCTGGAAAATGGAGAGAATAATAGTACTTACCTCACTGGGTTGTTGTGAGGATTAAATTTTTAAAAATTGAGGTGTAATTCACATAACAAAATTAACCATTTTAAAGTGTACAGTTTGGTGGTACTTACTGTATTCAGTGTTGTGCAACCACTACCTCTAACTCATTCCAAAGCATTTTCAATGGATAAACAGAGTATAGTATATACATAGAAGGGAATATTACTTGACAATGAAGAACTGATACATACTACAAGGTGGATGAACCTTAAAAACACTGTGCCAAGTGAAAGAAGCCAGACACAAAAGGTCACATCTTGCACGATTGTTTTTATATGAAATGTCCCGAATAGATACATCCTTAGAGACAGAAAGCAGATTAGTGGTTGTCAGGGCTGAGTGGAGGGGGAAGTGGGGACTGTCTGCTTAATGGGTACAGAGTTTTCTTTTCAGGTGATAAAAATATTTTAGAACATGATAGAGGTGGTGGTTACTCAATATTGTGAGTGTACTAAATGTCACTGAAGGACGTACTTTAAAATAGTCAGTTTTATGTTACGTGAATTCCACTTCAATTAAAAATAATAATAAAGCCCCTCTATCACTTAGACTGGCAAAAAATCCTCAGGCAACCAACGCCAAAGAGCCTGAACCTTGTGGGTTTCTACTCTTCTTTCTTGCCCCAGTGAAGTTTAGCTAGTTTAAATTTTGAAAAGTATTTTATGTTTTATGGAACAGTTCTAGGTACTCTGTAGTGTGTGGTCTAGGCCAACATATTGCTGGAAATGGAAACTGCCACTTCAGCCTTAACTTTTTGATTCTCACATTTAAACTTAGGTTTTCTGACAAAGCCTTGAATAAATTTGTGTGTGTGTGTGTGTGTGTGTGTGTGTGTGTGTGTGTGTGTGTGTGTGTGTGTATCCTCTCCTTAAAACTAGTAAGCTTTTTATTTCCTTGCCACTGCACACCCCTCCCTCTTCCTGGGCCTGTTTACTGCTGCTGGCCTCCGGGGATTGTGGTGAAAAGGGGGCATTGGTCCTGGCAAGGTGTGACAGTGGGAGCCGGATTGCCTGGCTGTTTGTCATGGGGCCAGCCAGTCACCCAGAAAGTCATCCCAGAGCTCCCTTCTGCTTCCCAGTGCTTGTCCCCACCATTTGTAGTAATTCTCTTTATTAGTTTTCTATTGCTGCTGTAACTAATTACCAGGTTGGGTGGCTTAAAACAACACAAATTTAATATCTGGTAGGTCTGTAGGTCAAAAGTCTGATGCAGGGCTCACTGAGCTAAAATTAAGGTGTCAGCAGGACTGCGTTCCTTTCTGGGGGCTCCAGGAGAGAATCCATTTCCTTGCCTTTTCTGGCTTGCCATTCCTTGGCTGATGGCCCCTTTGTCCATCTTAAAGCCAGCAATGATGGGTTGAGTCTTCACATTGCCTCACTCCCACCTACACTTCTATTTTTAAGGACCCTTATGATTACTTTGGGCCCACTCAGATAATCCAGAACAGTCTTCTTTTTTAAGGTCAGCTGATCAGCAACCTACCATATAATGTGTTCACAGGTCATGTGGATTAGGATGTGGTCAACTTTCAGGGGATCATTATTCTACCTGCCGTATTTATCTTCTGTGCATTTTGGTCTATGATTTCTTCTTTCAAAACAGCCTCACTCTGCTGTCAATTTCTGGTCCACCAATCAGACCCCTCTCTGCTTTTCTACACAGCACTTTTATATATGAATCTTTTTTGTCATTAGTGATTGGAATGGGGAGGAGGCAGAAGTGGGTTTTGAACTGGATCAGTTCACCGTCTTGATCCAGTCTTTCTAGTACTAACACATTTTAAGTGTTTTTTAGATTTACAGATTTGAATTTTTTTATGCCAGTCCTTGAGGAGGCGATAGACCTTTCAGTTCTTTGGACTTACTGATCTCTTTATCTTGGTATAAGTTGTGCTTTAAGATTTCAGGATAGGTAGGGCAAGGACTTCTAAGTTAGGAAACTTGGATGTCTATTTAAGCTGGCAGGGAGGAGGGATGGAGGTCTAATTGTTTGAAAAAGTAGTTTCCAGGCAGGACTTTTCTGCCTGGACTTGCCCTGTCTATGCAATACCCTGCATACATATGTTCAGACCACGTGATGGGAAGTAAATGCCACAACCTTAATAACCTTGAAAAGTGTTCTCCAGCTTTCCAGCCCCCATTTTTCTTGGAAATTGCCTGTAGGGGGAGCAAGGATGCCAGAAGCACAGATTTGTAGACTATAAACCTTTGCAGATCGACTGTTTCTTGAGATGTTAAATATTAATCTATTTCTTTTTAGGAAAGAACAGCTATGTGGAAGTCATCAAAACAGCATACATAACTGAAAGTAGAGTGAATTTAATAAACATTTAAGAATCTCTGATATCAAAGAGAATGAGTATTCCTACAACCCAGAGGAAGAGTTAGATTTCACTGTAATATCAGTGCTGTAAGAGACATGTAAACAAATGTTGTGGGGACATAGAGGAAGGAAGGAACAGCCAGTTGTAACCTGATGGGTAGGGATGGTAACATTTGATCTGAGTTTTGAAGAATACTAGTAGGAGAGTACAGTGTTCTCTCTTGTCAAGCAGGCCGACCTATTTAGATAAGGGACCTAGGAAATTTCTGTTCTTATCTATGATGTTGACCGAGTTTCCAGTTGTTACCATGGTAAAAAATATTGTCTGTAACCGTTATTAGATCAATAGCCTAATGCTTGATCTTATGCCTGAAAATATACAGCAGTGGGTCTGCATCTAGGCTGAGAACCATAAACCCACCTGGAGATTTCATGTGTATAACTTTATTCCTAACTATATGCTAATGGTTTTTATCTGCCATAGGGTCTTAGCAATGGAAAGACTGTTGGCTTCTTTTTTTTTTCTACTGATAATTTTTGTCATCGCATTATCCTAGATGCATTATTTGTAGAATTTGTAGCAAAGGTACTGCCCCTATTTTGTTTAACACACAAGCAAACAACTATTTTAAAGAACAATATGACTCTGACACTTCTTACTTTGTGTGAATATATTGATTGAGCAGAGCGTATGGAAGTATGTATTTGTTTGGTTACTAGATATTTTGGTTTCTGGTGGTATCAGAGAAGGCTTAGGAACAGTAACTGACCAGTAAAAGTTTAAAAGTCCATTTACCTACTGTCTTTGACATGTGTCCTGGGTTGTAAACCCCAAAGTTTGTTATCTCGAGGGGCCCTACTACATTTTCTTTTTCCATATCAGAGAGAGAGAGGAAAAACATTTTGAAAATTAAGTATTTCTGTTCAAGTATATAACTATAGAAGTTTGAGCAATAATGATCCCAACAGATTAAAATATTGTGTATATTTGTTCGCTGAAAATTTGATTTGACTCATTGACAGTAATGAACTTTTGTTCATTTAAAAGTTGTGGCTCATTATTTTTGTGATACTCTAATGGCTAAAGGCTTTTCAAACTTTTCAGGGAAGCATGACAGCAATGACAGTATTTTTTCCCTTGGATACAGCTCGACTTCGACTACAAGGTGAGTGTCTTATGTCATCATATTTGTGTTCATATGGTGTCAGGAAGCAAACATTTCTATAGTAAGTTCTAAATTAACATAAGGGTATTCTTTTTTGTTAGAAATCTGTTGTCTGTTTTCCCTGACTTTAAACACATCGTTGCTGTTTCCTAATTAACAGCAAAGCGTTCATGGGTGAGTCATAGCCTCAGTCATTTTCTAATCTGAGAAACCTGAGTGGGCTTGCATTAGTAATTTTTGAATCATTACAATTCGTTATAATAAACAGTACAACTTTTTAAAAGTACAATTTGCAGAATTTTTTCCTGGGGGTAGGTTTTCTGGAAAGAGAACACAGAAAAGGAAACGTGGTGAAGCCAAGACCGTTGTCATTGCTCATCTAGGCATATCGTCCTAGTTGGCCTCATTCATTTTATAGGACTTGCAACTTTCTACAACTCTTGCTTGTTTTTCCCTCAATATATTTCACTTTGAAATTATAAACCTATGCCAGAACTTGCATGAAGAGATGAGTGAGTTTAACTTTGAGTAACTAATTCCTATGTTAAAACCCTTCATGACTACTATTTTAAATTAACTTTAGAGGTTTTGGAAAGGTGATAATTTTATATAGCTCAAAACCCAAAATACATAAAAAGATACACAGTACAGTGAAAAAATCTCACTCTAGTCTGCCTCCTTTTCTCTCCCATCTAGATAATGTTTTTATTAGTTTCTCAGATAGCCCTGCAGAGTTTCTTTATGGAATAACAAACAAATAATACATGTTCTTAATTTTCTCCCTCTCTTACTCAAACAGCATACTTTCCCCACTGTTCTGTACCTTGTATTTTTCACTGAACAGTGTATGTGGGATGCCTTCCAAATCAGTGCAGTGGGGGCTTCGTCGTTCTCGTTTTTAGCTGTGGAGTGTTCCATGGTGTGGATGTGACATAAACTGTTTACCCTCCCCTGTTGTAGATTCTTGGATTGGTTCTTCTCTTTTGTAGAATAGACCTGTTCTTATACCATTTTGTTTCTGTAAGTTCTGTGGGATAAATTCCCAGCAGTGGGGTTGTTGGATCAAAGAGTAAATGTGTTTATAATTTTGATAGTTATTGTCAGATTGCCTTCTCTAGGGGGTTTCCTAATTTGTTATCCCATGAGCCATACAGGTACCAATTTTAATTCTTAAGCACCTGGTTCATTTTCCCATTTTTATGTTTTCAAAATATTCTTCAAATGTGAGTAGGAAGTTTGAAGTTAATTGAGGTGGGTTTTGTTTTCATTGAGAATGACAAGAAAAGCACAGTTCTCATCTTTTTGAGACCTTTCAGTTTTTAGATTAGGAAACAGCACAAGCTAAAACTTTGAAAACTTTTAACCTTGACTCTGCTGCCAACTACATGTGTCTTTTATAGACGTGTGTGTCTGTAGCCTATTCTCTAAAAAGGAGATGGTAATTTATTTCCTCTCTGCTTTATAAGATGTTAAGATAAAAATGAGAATATATGACTGGAAAAAACCAAGAGAGCCCTATGAAATATATAAGTAATAAATTTCTCCTGTTACATCTTTTACTTTGGAAATGAATTGAATTAAAATGTCTTTTGGTTCATGAATAACAGATGAAACCCAAGGGATCTACAGTTGGGAACTTAGCACATGGGAATGCAGGAGTAACACTGAGTTCTGAGGCAAACAAGGGAGCTTAAAGATAGGGTGGGAGATTGCTTGTGTGAGGTAAATGGCATTTCAGTGAAACTTGCTGATGCTGGAGATAATAATTCTCAAAGGATTTAGTTTGAACATATCCTCTTTGGTCTTGTAGTTGATGAGAAAAGAAAGTCCAAAACAACACACATGGTGCTCCTGGAGATCATTAAAGAAGAAGGCCTGTGAGTACTGCGTTGTGCGTCTTTGTCAGATAAAGCAGCTCCTGAGCAGGTTCATGGGCCTTTCTATCCATTCTCATAGCCTTACAGTGTTGTGAATTTGTAATTGCCTGACTTGTAAGTATATAGTTGTTTTCATTTCCTCAAAGTTCTGTGGCCAGCCGTTTTGATTTTTAGATCGTAGAGTCTTCCACGAAACCAATGCTTTATTTGTACAGTAAACTGAAGAAGGTAATAATTGTTTGGTTCATTCCTATCAGATGTATTCAGACATTGTGTACCTTTTTAAAAAACTTTTATTCGGAAACAATTTCAAGTTTACAAAAGCTGCAAGACTGAAAGTAGTACAAAGAATACCAGTATATGCTCTACCCAGATTCCCCTGTTGTTGACACTTTTTCCATTTGTTTTCCCATTGGTACTTGTGCTTCCTCCCTCTCGTCTTCTCTCTTTACAACCAGACATACACAGACACACACACACCACACAGACTGTCTCAGAATTATTTGAGAGTAAGTTACATACCATACATCAAAGCCCTTTACTCCTGTGACACTGACATTTTCAAAGAATATGGGCCTTCTTCACCCCCCCCCTTTTTTTTTCTTAAATAAAGTGTTTCTCATTTTATGCTTGCCTCTTGTTTCTTCATGATTAGATTGAGGCTGTTCATTCTTGGCCAGAATAATGCATAAGTGAAATTGTATCCTTCTCATGGTGTCACATCTGGAGTCACATATTGTCCACTTGCTCTTCATGGGTTAATTATGTGAGTTAGCCACTGAATATTTTGTTTTTCCTCTCTTGCAACTGTAAGCAGCTTATGAGGAAATACTTAATTTAATGTCAGTATAGACCCAGATTCCTGTTTTTTTTTTTTCAATGATTAACAATTGATTACTATTCTTAATTATTTTGGTGCTCAAATTATCCCAGATGTGGCCAGGGGATCCCCTTCAGTCTGGTTCCTCTGCCCTCATAACATGCCCCCGTCACTTTTTTTGTACTTCTATATTTACTTCATTTTAAATGTTCTTGCCTTGTAATAAAATGTGAGTAATGCTATATGAATCAACAACCATGAGGAAATTGTCTCTAATTTTACGTTGTAATTTGCTAAAGGAAATCAAAGGGGAAAAACCAGTCCTTGAATGTGTGTTTTTAATTTGGTGTCATTAATGCTAGAAGAGATTTCTTGGGCATCCTTCAGAATGTAAGATACGCATACAGTTTGGAGTGACAGTAGTGAAGGAGTGAGCTTTGAGAATACGCGAGTGGTGATCAGCCTTTCCTAGGACTCAGCTCATTTCTGCTCATGAATAACAGATGAAACCCAGGGAATCTGCAGTTGGGAACTTAGATGGCTTTTGTCCAGCATCTTACTTTGCTTACTGTGTTCTTCCCCTAGCCTGGCACCATATCGAGGGTGGTTTCCAGTTATCTCCAGTCTCTGCTGCTCCAATTTTGTCTATTTCTACACTTTTAATAGCCTCAAAGCAGTCTGGGTCAAAGGTCAACACTCTACTACTGGAAAAGATCTGGTAGTTGGATTTGTTGCAGGTAACAAAACTTTCTGAATGTAAGATGTGTTTATATTTTATTGTTTATCTCATGGTCTGTATATCCTTTAAGAGGTTATTTTAACACAAAGTAATGCTACAAAGAATGTAATTAGTTTTCTGACTTGACTGTGTGTGTGTTAAAAATGCACATCATAAAGTTTACCATATTAACAGTTTTTACATGTACACTTCAGCAGTAGGTTTATTCACATTATTGTGAAACAGACTTCCAGAACATTTTCATCTTACAAATGTGAAGCTCTATACCCGTTAAACAACAACTCCCTTTTCCACCCTCCCCCCAGCCCCTGGTAACCACCACTCTACTTTCTGTCTCTATGAATTTGACTACTGTAAATGCATCATATAAGTGGAATCATACAGTATTTGTCTTTTTGTGAATGGCTTATTTCATTCAGCGTAATGTCCTCAAGTTTCATTCATGCTATAGGAAGTAACGGGATTTCCTTCCTTTTTAAGGATGATATTCCATTGTATGGATATACCACATTTTGTTTATCCCTTCATCTCTCGATGGATATTTAGGTTGTTTCCACCTCCTGGTTACTGTGAATAGTTGCTGCTGTGAACATAGTTTGTGCAAATATCACTTTGAGTCCCTGCTTTCAATTCTTTTGGATATATACTCAGAAGTCAGAATGCTAGATCATATGGTGTTTTTTTTTAGTTTTGAGAGGAACTGCGGTACTGTTTTCCACAGCGGTGGCACTATTTCATAATCCCAGCAGCACTTATTTCTGGTGTCTTCACATCCTCACCAACACTTGTTATTTTCTGTTTTCTTGATAGTAGCCATCCTAATGAGGGCAAAGTGATATTTCACTGTCGTTTTGATTTTCACTTCTCTGATGAGAAGACATTTCTTCAGAGTTGATATACAAATGGCTAACAAGTATATGAAAAGATGCTCAATATCACTAATCATCAGAGAAGTGCTCTCGTGAAGTGTATATATATATTGTATATATATATTATATATATGTATATATATATGTTATATATAATTATATATATATGTATATATATATATTATATATATATATTCCCCCCCTTGCTAAAGTCTCAGTAAGAACAATTCCTAGCATGTAGTAGGAGCTCAATAAATATTTGCTGAATGAGCAAAATTTTTGTTGAATTAGTCAGGGTTTTATTAAAGAGATGGGAGAAAAAGGAGATCTATTTCCTATGATTTTTTGTGTTTATCCATTTTAGTCTGTAACTAAATTAATTTATTTAAATGTTGCACATAGAGTGTTAGTACTTTGTGGAGACACTTTTTAATATGTTCTTTGAAAAATTACTGATTTGAGAGCCACACAATTGAATAAATAAAATGTCTATTTGAAATGAAAATAATTTGATTGAAAAATAGCTACCAGGCCAGGAGTATTCATGGTCCCCAAGTTTTCCTCTTTACCTTATGAGACCACTGCTATTCTTTAATTTGGTCTCTGAGCCTTTCTTCTGCTTAATACTCTCATTTTAGTCTTAGGTTGATTTTGATATAATTAATTTTCACTTGCACCAACTTTTTTTCTAATTGAGATATAACTGACATATAATATTAGTTTCAGTTATACAACATAGTGATTGTTATTTGTGTATATTGCGAACTTGTGAGAACTTTTAAGATCTATTCTCAGCAACTTTCAAATATACAGTTCAGTATTATTCACTATAGTTACCTTGCTATACGTTACATCATCATGAGTTAATTATTCTGTAACTGGAAGTTTGTACCTTTTGACCTCCTTCACCCCTGTTCCCTGCCAGACCAACTTCAACATAAACAGTATAACACACAGGATTTCACTCCCTGAGGAGATGAATGAATAGTTAGGTAGGTAACTCAGGCTAGAAATCTGGAAGTCCTCAGAGAGGGTGCTCTCTTACCCTCCATGTCTGCTTGGTCATCATGAATCGTCCATCAGTCTGTCTCTTAAATATCTCTTGAATGCATTTCCTCTTCTCCATATCCATAGCCATGTCCCCAAATCAAGTGCCATCATCCCTCACCTGGACTGTTGCTCTATTCTGATCTTCTTACCTCTGAAGTCTTCCTTACTAATGCACTTTACATGGTTCTGCCCAAGTAGCCTTTCCAGAAGAATAGTTTTCAAACACTGACATAACTCAAAGAACTCAAGTTTGAGCTTTCTTCACTTGGAAAAACAAATCAGAATAGATCCAAGGTTATCCTGTAGAGAAGAAATCTTCTTTTTTATTTAACTGTAACAAATGGCAATCTAGTATGATCTCTTATACTTACACTTAAAAGTATTTGTAATACCTTAATTTTAATACATTTTAGTTTATTGCAGCTCATATGTATTTACATTTAAAAGGTTATGATTTTAGTTATAACTGTTTAGTCCAGGACTAACTCATATAACTTTCCATGAAGCTACTAATTTCTGAAATGTATGATTAAATCTTTCCCTTGTTGTTTGTCTGAAGCTGTTTGTTTGCTGACACCTTGTTATCCACTAAGTACACATCATGCCTTGTTCTCTCTCACTGTGCTCTGCTCACTTCCTTTCTAATTCTTACACAGTTTGTAATTATAAGAGATTCTTCCATACCTAGAACAGCTAGACTGGTATAGTAGGGCAGTTAGATTTAAAAAGTCAGTGGAAGTAGGGAGTATCATAAAATGCCTATTATATATCTAAATATTTTATTTTCACCTCAGATGTATGAATACATACTTCTCCAGTTTTTGTGATGAATGGCCAAGGCATATCAGCTCATTGATGAGTGTTTTGTCCTTTTTTTCTTATATAACCATACCTATGATGCTTTCCCTGCTGTAACAGATACAGGTGACATAAGCAGGCTGAAGAAAAGACACAGTTGACTCTTGGTGAGCTTAAAACCCAGCGGGGTGGGAGTGGAAGGGCATGGGCACACTGGTCACATGTCTTCATGTGCTGTGGCACCATAAGTGTGTCCCGTAACGGGAGAGAGGTTTATCTGGTGAGTCCAGTATGTGGAACTGGTTAAAAGTGATCCCCGTGTAATAATGTCATTCTAATTCACTTACATTCTGAAATTTTTCTTGAGCTTGTGAGAAAAGAATGGAGTTATGCTTAACGTGCAGGGAGAGCCCATAGGTCTGTGTCGATTCTGAACATCATCTATTACATGTCTTTTCAGAGAAATAGTTGAGATCTGCTATTCTAAAATCCCAATCTGGTTATGTTACACCCAGGTTCAGACCCTTCGGTGTCTGTCGCTTGCATATGGGATGAAGTCACGGACACCCTTGGCGTATGAGGCCCCTCTCGTACACGTGCAGGATGCGAGCCTGACATGCAGGACCTGCTGTGATACTGCTTACCTCTCTAGCTCTCTCCTGTGCCCTGCCCCGTGCCAGACTGATTCCTCGAGTAGACCCAGCCGTTTAGTGTCTTCATTCCTCTACAGCCACTCTTGTCTGTCTGAAGCAGTCTTACTGCCTTTTTAAATATTATTAACTCCTATTCATCCTTTTATTCTCAACTCAAGCTCCTCCTCTTCAGGAAGCCTTCCATGTTTCTCAAACCCACCACCCCCAGGTTTTATTCTGTGTTAGGCGCCTACGCTTTGTGCTCCAGCACGTTGTGAATAATCTATACTCTGTCTGTGGGCTTACTCTACTGAATAACAACAGTCTGCCTGTTATGTCTTTATCTTTTCCTAGACAGTGAACTCCTTAAATTTAGGCAGAGATTACATTTTTTTATCTCTACATCCCCAGTGTCTTAATGCAGTGCCTGATACATAGAAGGTGCTGATTAAATGCTGAGTGAATGAATTCAATTTAAAAGACCACTCCTCCTGTAATCTTCCAGTTGTGTCACGTGGCATCTCTAGACTTCTGGTTGCCCTACCAAAAGTCTTGAATTGGTCCTCTTTCTCTCTGACCCCACCTCCAATCTATGAGCAAATCCTATTGTCTGTTTCTACACGTGGGGTCTAGAATTCAGCCCCTTTCCCCACCACCACCTGAGTCCAAGCCACCATTAAATCTTACCAGGATTATCTTCAGAGCCCTGCTTCCTCCTTTGTCCTCTTCAGTATGTATGCAACACAGCAGCTGCTGTGACCTTGTTAAAACACAAGTGAGATCGTATTATTTCTCTCTTCAAAGTCCTCCAGTTCCTTCCCTTCTCACTCAGTAAAAGCCAGAGTCCTTACCTGGTCCTACCAAGCCCCATGTGACTTGGCCTGCCTACCCTTCTCCCCACTCACACCACTGCAGGCCGCACTGGCCTCTTCTCCCTGAACACTCCTGGTTGCTTCCCCCTCCAGGCCGTGTGCCTCCTGTTCCCTCGGCCTGGTTCCTGCATGGTTCACTCCCTCACCTCTTTAAAGTCTTTCCCTGAATGGCCACACTGTCTAAACTGGTGTCCTTTTCCATCCCTCTTCTCTGCTTAAATTTTCTTCTTAACCCTTGTGCTCTCACATACTGTGTATTTCACTTGTTTGTCTTGTCTCACACCTTTCCAGTGGGACCTTCAGAGGACAGGAGTTTTCATTTTTTAATTGCTGTGTCATCAGCACCTACTTAGCACATACTGGACACACAGTGCATACAAGATGAGCAGACCATGGCTGAATGGCTTGCAGATAAGCATTGACTTCTCCTAAAATACACAGAAAGTCATTTAAGAAGTGCTAATTCATACCTCAGGTAAAAAAACATCTGCTAGCTAGTTTTACATGTGTTTCCAGTTGACTTAAGAAGGTAGATTTAATATCAAGAAGAGTAAAATTTCTAACAGCTCTGAGAAGAAACAGGCTATTGGGGTGAGACTGAATTCCTATCTTTTGAGAAATTCAAAAATAAAGTGAATAAACGCTTGGTGATTGGGTTAAGTTAGTGGTTCGCAACTGAGACTGATGTTGATCCACAGGGGACATTTATCCATGTCTGGAGGCATTTTTGGTTGTCACAGCTGGCAGGTGCTGCTAGCATCTAGTGGGTTGAGGCCAGGCTGCTGCTCAACATCCCACACAGTAGCACCCCCGGCCCGCCCCAAACAAATGATATCCCGCCCCAAATGTTAGTAGTGTCCCAGTTGAGAGACCCTTGATCAAGTGAATTTTATAGTCCTTTATAATTCTGAAATTCTCTGATGGTAGGTTTCCCTTTTTCTGAAGATAGGGAATTCCTTGGAAATTACTTTCGTGAGTTTTAAACTTCTCCTTATAACATGTTTTTATACCTTAATACCTGCATATTTTTACAATAATTAGAATAGCTTTTTCCCTTCCTGCTGTGAACCCTGCCACTGTATTACAATCCCTGTAGGAGTGAGTTTCATTATCTCCAGGGAAAGCCGGAAACAGTATTATTATTTTTCTAATTCTTTCTAGAAACTTAGAGATTTATTATTATTTATTGTATTTTCACAGGAAAAAAAAAAAGCCATATAGCTTAATATATACCCTGGGGAAGAATTTGAGAACAGAACCTTACAGATAACTTAAATGAAGATGATACTGGCTATTTTTATGAAACTGGGGTTTTTATCACTAACTCCTTTTGGATGCAAATGGTGTTATCATTGTGATAGTTGAAATTAACTTCCTATGCTGAGACCTTAAACCTGGTAAGGCAGTATTGTTCCTGCAGTGTATCAAGCTGCATTCCTTTGTAGGGAGCCAAACACTTAGGTTTGTGGCCCTGTCTGCCACTGCAGTGGTCACTGCCCATACATCCCAGAAGTGCACAGCCACTTAGCATACTACATTTTTGTCTTCTCTCCTCAACAAAGGAGACTCATTGCTAAAAAAACTGTTCTCAAGATTTCAGAAGTCAATAGCTGTGTTCTGATTTTTCTTTGAATCAGTGAATGATTTTAGTGAGTATGTTCAATTGCTGTTCCCCATCTCTGAATTTTGGTTCTGTTTTCTTGTAAATGATTTTTTATGAAAGAAGAAAGAAAATAGAATCATTCGAACTAGAAGAGAAACAATCTCCTATCCTTAGGTAGGTCACGTTTTCCCACCTTAGAGCTGAAGTAACAGCCACAGCTTGGAACTGGCAGGAGACATCTGCACGTAAACAAGCGGACGGCGTCTTTATCCTGCGGCCACATCCGTCCTGCCTTAGCAGGAGTCTGACTTGCTCATCATGTTCTTCTGTAGCTTGTTTTTCCTCCACGGAAGGCTGTCCTTAGTTTGATTGTATAGGTTGCAAGTTTCCAGTAAAGTTTGGATCCTCAAATATTTTCCCAGAACTCATAAAATGATAGTGGTTAAAAAATACCTCTCCATCTCTTTTGGCTTAGAGGATGAACAAAGTACTTCACTTCTCAAATAAAAGCTGTGAAATATAAAATGTTTTTGTAAGGACTTTGTACTCTTCAGATGATAATAGTGCATTTGCGTGCTTGACCTTGTCCTTAGAATCCTCTCAGTCTTTCAGCTCATGTTGATAGTGGGGATATGTAAGCAGAATTTTAAATAATAGCTAAATCTTAATGTTGGCTGCATTGCCTTGGAAGTGTTTTGTGTGTGCCTACCTCTTGAATAGAACATGAAGGGAACTTTGATTTCTACAGAATTTGTTTAATGGGCAGGCTGCTTCATATGTTTAGAAAGGTGGGTGTACTGTACCTGTCTCCGGTATCCACAAAAGCTCTAGCTCTGAACCCTCCCGTCGTCTTCATCAACAACAACAACACAAAAAGCAGTGGACTACTTAAGCACTTTCTAGTCTGATTTTTCTAGCTGTTGATTTTTTTTTGTTAAGTGATGTGTACTTTGTATTGACTAGGGATACATTATAAAGTCTGGGCAAATGGATGTGTGTTGATATTCTTCTGTCTTGGCCTCTTGGGCACTGCTTTTTTAAAATGAGACTAGCAAGAATCTCTCAGTAAGACTTTTTCAGAAAATAATCAATGCCTCAAGTGACAACGTATAAGTACATTGAATCATGGCTACAGATGACTCCTTGGTGTTATATGTAAAAATATAACAAGTACAACTCATAAAATTATTTGATAATGCCTTTTATTTTGAGAAATATATTCTCATAATGTTCCTAAGAGAGAGGTTCCAAAATATCTTACTTTTGCAGCTGTATACAACTAATGAAAAACCAGAATTTGGATTTCCTGGCAGTTTCACCAAGCTTATCCTTAGTATGTTCTGAGATTCCTTAAATCAAACATTTTTAATCCTGTTGTATTTAAGTGGCTATTAGTAAAAGAAAGTTTCTCTTCCTTATCATTGTGCCTCTTGGTTCTTCAAAGCATGTCTGGAGCCAGATAGCTTGATGTATGGTTGTTTGCTGAGTTTGTTCATTGGTTTACTTGTTCAATATTTTACTTAACAAACATTTATAAAGTGTATACTACTGTGTGTCAGGCACTTTGTTACAACTCTGTCTGGTATTTTTCTTTAATCATTTCAGGACTGATGAGGAATATTTTATTATCTCAAGAAGGTGTTAAATTGGGATCATGTATTTTCACAAAAGAAGCACCTGGCTCATTGTATTGTTCCACTCTGAGGCCACCTTGGGGGGCCAAGATCCCCATCCTTAAGCTTGTAAGGATTATGCTTGTGAAGCTGTTTCAGGTGTTTTTGTGACAGTTCATAACTGCTGCTTGCTGCCTGCCTATCCTAATCCCCCAAGCCATGAGGAACTCTTCCATGAGCCTCTAGTCCATGTTGAAGCACTCTCAAATGTCACCACTTTCTCCCACCTGTCACCCATTGTACTAGATCCATACTCACTTAAAACCATGTGAGCTACTTATATGAGAGTTATAAATGGTGTGTTTTATGTGATATTGTCATGGACTTATTTAGCATGTGATCAATAAGCCACTTCCCCTGTCTTAAAAAGCTGTTTTTAAAAATTACGTATACTTAAAACAGTATCAAAATTGCTACTTTGGATGCTCTATAAATTGACAAACAGATTGCCTCCTGTTATATAGGTGAGGAAACTCATTACTCTTTTCATGTGGAGAGTACTGTTGCCAGCCATTCTGCCATCACCTAGGCTTCTGAATTGCTTCTAACAGTACTGGCTTGTGTTGCACCCGGGCACAGAGGGACACCTTACCTTAGGTCTCCTAGGAGGTCAGTGGCAGAAGTATAGCTGGAAGATTGGTGTGTAGCTTTAATATAAGACAGCAAAGCTTCAAAGATTACATTTTGCTTTCCCTTTGTCTCTCCCTCTTTCTTTCTAAAGGGGTAGTGAACGTGCTGCTAACAACTCCACTCTGGGTGGTAAACACCAGGCTGAAGCTGCAGGGGGCAAAATTTAGAAATGAAGACATTGTACCAACCAACTACAGTGGTATTATTGGTGAGTGTCTCTTGGTCGAGTTTCCATGATAATGCTTATAACAGACAGCCTCACATCTCAGTGTCGAGAAGTAGGCATTTGTTTTGTTCATGTGTCTGTGGATTGATGGGGATTTGACTCATCTAGGCTGACTCCAGCCTGGGAGCCTCAGCTCCGCGTGTCTCTCTTCCTTCTCCTGGGACCAGCCTGAGCGTATACTCTTGGTGATGGCGAAAGCAGAAGAGGACGCGCCCAATCGTACAAGCATATCTCAAGCCCTGTCTGTTTCTTGTCTGCTGACCTCCTCTAGACCAAAGCCCATTCAATTTCCAAGCCCCAGGAAGAGGGGGAGAAATATCCCATGGAGTGTAGTGGGAGGGGGTGAATATTTCTGAAGAATAATCTGCTGCACCTTTTTTCTTCTAGTGTTGTCTTTGGATGAAGATACCAAAGTAGTGTAGGATATCTTTGAGCTTCTGCTTTTTAATATATCACATGCCAGGTTCTCCTTTCTCATGTTTCCATCTTTGTAATGAAAACAGTGGTTTTCTTATAAGGCAGTCCTATAAAACGGACTCCAGGAAACTATCTTACTGTTTTCTGTACTAGACTTTGTTGTGAAACACACAAGCCATCAGTTCTCAAGTCTGTGTAATACAGAGTTCCCAGTGGTGGTGATTACTTAGGAAAATTTGACATGTTAACCCCAGGTTTGTCAGGAAGAGTTGCCTGTGATTGAAGTTGGTCTCTCAGTAACTTGGTGACTGTCAGTATCTGATGATTATTCAAAAGTAGTAACTGATTAATTTGCCTCTAAAATGTCATGGCAAGAAGGAAATCTGGATAGAACCGGTATGGTTTGTGTCCTGGGTACATTTGAACAGAATTTGTGTTGTTTTCTCTGGTTAGGGGATTGTCATCACAGGTCCTTGATTTCTTGCTTAGATGCTTTTCACCAGATCATTCGGGATGAAGGAATCTCGGCTTTATGGAATGGCACATTTCCTTCCTTGCTGCTGGTCTTCAATCCTGCCATCCAATTCATGTTCTATGAAGGTTTAAAACGGCAGCTTTTAAAGAAACGAATGAAGGTAATCCCTGATTTTGAAAGCAGCAAATAATCTCTGACACCTTCTTGTTTAGATTGATGTAGTTCATTCTTTCTTTGCTTTCCAGCTTTCTTCTTTGGATGTGTTCATCATTGGTGCAATAGCCAAAGCAATTGCCACCACGGTTACCTATCCCATGCAGACGGTACAGTCAATCCTGAGGGTGAGTCCCTGGATTTAGTCAAACAACATTCTAAAATACGTGGTTTCTCTGTGTGAAGCAATGTTAATGAAGTAGTCAGTTGTTAAGCCAGAGCATTCCTCTTCCATTTTTCCGTTTGTCTGACATTTTGCTAACCAGTCGGGCTATCGGTTGGTTTCCTATTTGGCTTGGAACAAAGTTTACATTTGCAATTTCTTAGGTAACATGGTATCTCAGAAAACCCAAATATGGAGGAAGGTTCTTTAAGGACCTCAGGAAAATGTAAGTTTCCTTCCTTTCGTTCAAGTTGATTTGTTTGGTGTCAGGGTAGATTATCCTTTACAAAATCTTGATTCGTTTAGTTCATTCAAGAGGAATTAATGATTTAGCTTTTCTGAAGCACTTTCAAATTTCTAGTTTTTCATTCATTCAGTTATTTATTCATTGAGATACGTCTCTTTTAAGCACCCACTCTGTGTGAGGAGCTGGGTGCACATGATGAATAAAAGAGTCCCCGCCCTTAGAGGGGTAACAGAGGAGAGAATGAACAGATAAATAAGCGAGATATAGATAATTACAAGTTCAGGAAAGGACTTACAGGAAGTGAACAGCATCCTGTGACTTAGTGGAGAGCAGCATGGTGGGGAGCTTCCTAAATGGCATGACTGGGAATGGGCTCCTTTGTGGAGCCACGTGTAAATCAAGACTTAAGGGCAGCTAAGGATCCAGCCGTGCCAAGTGCGGGAGGAAGAGTATTCTAGACGGAGGAAATGCGATGTGTCGAGAGCTTGGTGAGTCCTAGGAACTGAAAGGAGGCCATTGTGGCTGGCGGTGGCTCGGGGAGATTGGGAAGTAGCAGGGAGGCTGTAGGTGAGGACAGTGGGAAGCCTTGCAGGGCTTTAGACTGGGGCGTAATGTGGTCTGATTAACAATTTGAGAAGATTACTGTGACTGTTCAGTGGAGAGATAAGAGGGGGCTGTTTCAGTAATACAGGGGAGACATGATGGTGGCCTGGACTTGAAGTCTAGCAGTGGAGAGGAGAGACCAGGTGAGGACAGATTCAAGGTCTGTTTGGGAGAAAAAATTCAAAGAACTTGCTGATGAGTAAAATGAGGGTGGAAGTGAAAGTATTTCAGTTCAAAAATATGATTACCTTCTGTTAAAAGTATTTTTACTAGTGTACTATTTTTAAATTGGTAGCTAACATAAAGGAATTCAGTAGCGTTCAGATAAATTGTTTTGACACTTTTGTAGTACAGAGATTTAATGTGAAGAGCTTGGACTACAGAGATTCTAATTGATGAGTGTTTATCAGAACTTCTTAAAGAACTGAAAGCCATGCCATCAATATCGACATCATCACGGGCATGGTTTTTAATTTTGAGGTAGAATTTTCCCCTACGATTCTCTGTAAAATGAAAATTCTCATGCTTGCTTCACTGAAAAAATGTTTCTTATTTTCACTTATTTCATTGAAATATTTCATTTATTTCATTGAAAAATAGAGTATTAATGAAATCTACATACTAATTGGATATTTTTATTACCTTATGCTGTAAGATATTACTCCAACATAATTTCCTTTACAGGTAGAAATTAAGAAAAAGGAAGCAGTAGCAAAGAGTAATTATTTGATTTTTTTTTTCTTCCTCCTCAGTTTGGACGTCACAGACTAAACCCAGAAAACAGAACCCTGGGGAGTCTTCGGAATGTTCTCTATCTTCTTCACCAGCGAGTAAGGTGAGCTTCGTAGATGTTTCACATTCTGTCCTCTCTTAACAGCCATCTCTGCCAAGAAGTGGTTGTGTTTGCTTATCTTGCACCACTGCCTTGGCAGTGGCAGCCCAGAAACTTCTCCCTTGCCTGCTGTGCTCACAGATTTCTCACTTTTGGGGCTTAGTGAGATATGACAGCATTTTGGAAATATTACAGAAAAGTGCAGGGCCTTATTCTTTGTTCGTTACAAATATTCAGGACACCTTCAGAAGGGGAATGCTCCTGTGAAATCCTGCCATTTGTGACAACATGGCTGGACCTTGTAGGTATTATGTTAAGTGAAATAAGTCAGGCGGAGAAGGACAAATACCATGTGATTTCACTCATGTGGAATCTTTTTTTTTTTTTTTTCATGTGGAATCTTAAAAAAAAAAAAAAGCTCATTGAGGCAGAGAACACATTGGTGGTTACCAGAGAGGAAGAGGGTTCGAGGGCAAAATGGATGAAAGGAGTCAACTGTACGTAATGGATGGTTATTAGACTTGTGGTGGTGATCAGTGTGTAGTGCACACAGATGTCAAATTATAATGCTGTACACCTGAAACATGGAATTAAAAATAAGAGAGAGCCCTCCTATAATCTAACGTAGAGACCATCCTGCTGAGTAGTGCTCCGTCAGTGGCATATCCTGTGACCTCTCGTAGATAGAAACAAGCAGCTATCAGAGAGCCGCAGTCAGAGTGGGAAAGCGGGGGGAGCAGGAAGAGTTACAACAACTTCATAATGGTGACAACAGTGGTGATGGTGATGACAGTAGCTAACATTTTTGAGTGCTCGCTGTGTGGCAGGCACTGTGCTGAATGCTCTGCATAGGCAAGCCCACCTAATCTGAACAATTGCCCTGTGAGGCAGGTACTATTGTCATTTCTCTGTTTCATTTAAAGAAACTGATCCCTCGGGAAGTCAGATAAGTCAGAGCACCTTTGAAGCAAAAGCTGCTATAACTTTATTACTGTTCCTAGATGTAAGATATTTTGAAAATAAACTTATTACAAAGATAGAATATGCTTGGGATTAAAAAAAATCAAAGATAAAGAAGTGGTATAAAGTAAAAACTAAATGCCCACCATAACCAGTGTTGGCAAAAATGTGAAGCAACCAGAATCTTCTTGTGCTAGTGGGAATTCAGAATGGCACGACCACTTTTTCCAAAGAATGCAGTTTGACATTCTGTTAAGTTAAACCGACACCTACCATAGACCCAGCCATTCTCCTTCAAGGTATTTACTGGAGAGAAATGAAGTATATCTACACGAAGACCTGTACATAAATGTTAATAGCAGCTTTCTTTGTAAGAGTCAAAAACTGGAAACACCCCAAATGCCCATCATCAGGGGAGGAGGTACAATTTGTGATATATCTATACAGTGGAATACTATTCAGAAATCAGAAGGAAGGAATTACTGATACATGCAACAACATAGATCTCAAAATAATTATGCTGAGTAAAAGAAGTCATACAAAAAAGAATTCATACTGTATGATTCCACTTACATAGAACTTAGAAAATGCAAATGATCAATAGTGACAGAAAACAGATCAGTGGTTGCCTGGGGCCAGAGTAGGGGAAGAGGGGGAACGGTTACAGAGGGAGATGAGGATAATTTTGGAGGTGATGGATATGTTCACTACGTTGAATGTGGTGATGGTTTCACGAGTGTACATCAGTCAGAACTCATTAAATTGAAGTCATTTAAATGTCAGGAAAGCTATAAATACATGCATCCTTACTGTTTTCTCTCTCTCCTTTCCCTTTTCCAAGAGGTAGTCACTGTTAACAAAAAGTGTATAGATTTCCAGAATACTGCATAAAACATACATTTTTGGGTATTCGTTTTTATACAAATGGGATTATATGGGAATATTGCTTTGCAAACTTGCATTTTTATAAACTTAATGTTATAAAAAAAATAAGTAAACTTAATGTTACAAACAAGCCTCCATATCAATATCTATATTAGATTATTTTTTAATGACTGCCTTGTTTTTTGTTACATAACATACCATAATTTATTGACTAATACACTTATGGTGAATATTTAGTTTGTTTCCAAGTTTTGCCTTTATAAAGACTGATAAAAGAATAGCCCATAAATTCAGCTTTGCACACCTGAGTGATTGTATTGCAGAGAAAATTCCTTCAAGTAGAATCACTTGGTTAAGAAGTTTGAACGTATAAAATTTTGATAAGTGTTGCCATATTGATCCAAAAAAAGTGATACCAATTTCCATAGCATTGTGAGAGTTAAGAAAGATGTAGTTAAGAAAATTAAGAACATAGTGTTAACTAGAAATCTGCAGGGTTATATAGTTTTCAGATCCAGTGTGTTTTCACATCTCTCATCTTGTTTGGTTTTCACTCAACCTTGTGAGTGTGGAAGGGTGACTGTATTCCAGTTTTTGCAGATTAGGAAACAGATTTAGAGAAGGAAAGTGATTTTCCCAGCACAAGGCAGATGGAGGCGGAGCCAAATGTTCAAACTCATATGCTCAGTAAGCACTCAGGAACTTATTAATGAATGAATGAAGAACTTTTCTTCATCCACTAGAATGTTCTACAATGATGGAAATATCTGTGCTGTTCAGTAGGGTCACCACTAACCACATGTGGTTGTTGAAGCACTTGAAATATGGCCAGTACAACTGAGGAACTGAATTTTTAATTTTACTTAAATTTAAATTTCCACATGTGGCTAATAGCTACTATATCGGACAGGAGAGTATACCATGCCTCGCCTCTCCAGAATTCTGATTGATTAAGAATCACCTGAAGTGCTTGTTAAAATACTGATTCATGCCTCCCCTCTGGGGTGGGACCTGGCAATCTTCATTTCTAAACAGACGCTGGTGATTCTGATGTGAGTGGATATAGAGAAAAATTCACACCAGTCTATCTTTCCTTTACTGCTCACACAGGACACTTCACTTTGGGCACTTCTGGTCACCAGATGTGGGGGTGGGTTCCTGCGCCAAGCAATTCTGTGTAATACCAGCTGAGTGCCCTAAAATTTAACTCAATTCTGACACTGTCTACCTGGAGATAGCATTAGATCCCACAGGTTCAGTAAGGGCTCACTCCCATGATACTGACCCCCATTTCAGGTGACAGTCACAAGTAGTAGGTCCCCAGGTTACACAGAACTTCTGTCTGACTTGGCTGCAGATTAGAGGTTGCCGTGACCTCCTCTCTCTTGGATTCGATTGTTTGCTGGAGCAGCTCACCGAACTCAGGGGAACACTTATTTATGTTTACCAGTTTATTAAAGGCTATGATAAAGGGTTCAGGCTAACAGCCGGATAAAGAGCTCTGGGAGGCTCCTAAGCACTAGGGCTGCTGTCCCTGGAGTGCTGGGGTGCGTCTCTCTCTTGGTACGTGGGTGTGCTTACCAACCTGGAAGCTCTCTGAACCCTATACTTTGGGGATTTTTGTGGAGGCTTCATCACATGGGCATGATCCATCATTAACTCCTTTTGCAGCCCCCTTCCCTCTCTGGAGAATGGTGGGTGGGGCTGAAAATCCCAAGCTTCTGATCATGGCTTGGTCTTTCTGGTGACCAGCCCCACCCAGGAGCCCTCCCAGAGCCTTTAGAACGAAAGACACTGCTATCACCCAGGAAGTTAAAGGATTTAGGAGCTCTGTGTCAGGAACTAGGATCAAAGGCCAAATATTAGAGTAAGAAATGCTCCTAGTGCTCTTACCACTTAGGAAATTACGAGGGTTTTAGGAACTCTGTGCCAGGAACTGAGGAAGGAGACCAGTATATGTTTTTTCTGTTATCTCACAGCAAACCTAATCTTGAGAAACACTGCAGTGGACTTTCTTGGGGGAACGTAATTCAAGTTGGTCAATGAACTAGAAATCATGAGTTAAGGCTTTCATTCCCATTTATGACATGATTTGTTCCAAATAATAGATTTTCATACATAGCAAATATATAAAACATAGACTAGCTTCTGAATGGAGCACTCGATTAGCTTTAATATCTCAGTCTGCCTGCCATATGTAGCCCTGGACTTGCTGATGAACTTGCATGTGAGATGAACTCACTCTCAACAAGGAACTTTGGAGGCGGCATTTCCTCTGAATTCTTGGTCCTAGCTGGAGCATTCTTCATGTGGTTGGAGCAGTGGTTCTAAAGGGCTGGTCTCCAGGCTAGTGTCATCCTCCTCCTCACCTGGGAGCATGTTAGAAATGCAAATTCTTGAATCCCATTCCAGACTGAATGAATCAGAAACCCTGGACTGGACCCAGCAGTCTGTGGTCCACTGAGCCTTTCAGGCGATTCTGGTGTACGCTAAATTTGAGAACCTCAAGGTTAGACAGTCATATGTATGGGAAGACTCAGCATTGGATAGCTTTTCATTTCTGTCACTTTCTCTAGTTCTGTTGAGGCTAAAATGATGTAAATCAAATGGCAGCTTTCCTACCACTTAGGGACTGTTAGGTTGAAATAGCCAAGTTAGGAGAACATTAAAGTAAAGCTCTAAAAAGTTCTTTGTCATATCCCAGACTTTGGCATTAAGATGATTTTAGGATTTTAGGATCTGCATCCTATCTGTGGGATATTGTCAGCATTCTACAAATTAATGGTGGCTATGAAGAAATACTAAACATTCACCAGTCCCTGAATACCTTTAAAGATAGAAAATACCTAAACAACAGAAGTCTGTTAATATTTAAAACTTCCATTGCTTGTTTTGATCCTAAGGATAAACCTTTGCAAAGTAGTTTGTTTCTTTAAAACAGGAGTTGACTTTTATAAAGAAAATCTTCTGTTTTTTTCCAAACCTCTTCCCTTTTAGGCGTTTTGGAATAATGGGGCTCTACAAAGGCCTTGAAGCCAAACTGCTGCAGACAGTCCTCACTGCTGCTCTCATGTTCCTTGTTTATGAGAAACTGACGGCCGCTACCTTCACGGTGATGGGGCTGAAGAGCGTGCGTAAGCCCTGAGAGCCCTTCCACTGCCGAGCGCGCGGTGGTGCCCAGGACGAGGGCTTCCTTCTGTGTGTCTTTTACTTGCTCCTTCCACTGAGAACTTTACCCTCATTGGCTTGAAACACATCTAAGGTTAAACATGGGATATAGCCGGCCTGACCCATTACCAACTTAATTTTGATGATGGTTGGTTGAATTTTGTGGGGGAGGTTGGACTAATGGCCATATGAAAAGAAAACATTATTGAAAACCTAAAAATGACAGTTTGTGGGGTTTATTGGTTTCTTGAGGGGAATGGACTATGACCCTCATGTATAATCTTTTCCAGTGAAAATCTTTCTTAAATTTACCAGCCATTCTGTCTCCCAGGACCCTCCCCCAGGTTCTAGGACAAATTTGCTACCATGTAATTCCTCTCATATACTTTTGTAAGTCTTCATCTTGGCACTTTCCTTGCTAAAAATGTTATGGCTATGCCATGGGCATGACTTTTTTTGTTGGGGTTGTTTTCTCCTGCTTAAAGAAAGGTGTCTTCTTCAGTGTGTGAGCTATTTATTTTGTGGGGGAAGTGAAAATTATTAATCCCAAATGATTCTCTTTTAAACTATTTGTAAACATCACTTATTCTTTAGTATTTGATGTAATTAAAAATATTTATTTTGAATCAATTTTTTATTACAAAACTTGAGGTTTCATAAATTCATCCATACAAACCCCAATAAATTGTCAGCACAAAAGACATTCTTAGACGTTGCCCTTATTACAGTATTACATTGGGTTTGCAGCCAGCTGATAAGAATCACAGAAAAGGGGGAGGGAGCAGACACTTTGTTTAGGCTCTGGAATATCATCTTTCTTTACAAACTCCTGGGAGAGGCTGTATGTTTTAAGAATAAACATCTGATTGCGGTTATTTCTTTTTGGAAACATTCCTTAGAGTCCTGCTGCTCAGAGCGTTGTGTCTCTGAGTAGCATTGACATCACCTGGGAGCTTGTTGGACATGCAGTCCCAGACCTTCTGGGTCATATTCTGCATTTTAACAAGATACCCAGGTGATTTGTACTCTCATTAAAGTTCAAGGGACCTTAGGAGCCCCTGACCCCACAAGAGATAAAATTGGTTTCAATTATAGAAACCAAAACAGATTGTTCTCAAAGGAAAGATAGACTAATGTATTAAAACAACCTCTGAAAAAGCTGGGAGTCCTAGTCGTCATTTACTTTTGCCACATAGCACGTATTGAGGTTGGATGGACTTTTGTTATGTGGCCAGGAATGAATTTAGACATTTCAGGGCACTCAAGAAGCAAACTCTCTTGACATTAGTAGAACAACAGCTCTTTGGGTTCTTAACTTGGTTTTTGTCCCTATAACAAAATGACAGGTTTTTCATTTATAAGTCTAATTCATTCAGAGTCAGAGAGAGTGGTAATGAAGTGTCTATGGACTTCAGTATTTAAGTTCAATTTTGAGAGTGGAAGTTTCCTTTCTCTTATTTCCCCTCTGGTCCCTGTGGTAATTTCAAAATATGTGATTATTAAACTAGTAGTAATTGAAAGATTGTTATGTTGTTCCAGAAAGCAAGACTTAAGAGGAACTAATAATCTGGAACTAGACTGAACACTCCCCTGTTTAAGCTAGAGAATTAAAGACAGAGGATTGGCCCTATTACTACTTTTTTTTAAATTGAAGTATAGTCAGTTTGCAATGTTGTGTCAGTTTCTGGTGTACAGCATGTTTCCATCATACGTATACATACATATGTTTGTTTTCATATTCTTTTTCATTATAGGTTACTACAAGATATTGAACATAGTTCCCCACAGGAAAAGAATGATCATAAAGGTGCCATGTGTACTTTTGTTACTGTTTTAACTATGCTGTTTGCCTTGGAACTTGAATTTTGAACTCAAGGTATTATAGGTTGATTTGTTAAAATAATTTCCAAGTCAAGTTATATAGTTACATTAGATGTTTATGATGTGACAATGTATTTGATGCTTCTTTTTTTCTGATTTTATGAGGGAACAATTTCATACTGAGGTTTTGTGTCCCCTTTGGAAGCTACCAGACTCACTACATAGTTGAAACTAGGTAATGACTCACTCAGTTTTGTAACCTTTGACTAATAATAACTTATGTGAGAAAGCTAAGGAGTTGAAACCTATGCTAGGGAAATGGAAAGATTTTCTTTTTGAGTCTTTATGCAGTTTCTTTAGAATGTGAGGAGTAAGAGCCTTAGAGATTTATATTAGTGTCACTGCAGTAGAAAATTTAATTTCTGTAAGTATTTAATCTGTGTGTTGAAGTGGACACTAATATTTCCACGCTTGTTTCTTTCACAGTTAAGCTTGAAACGCAGAAATAGGATTCACCATAAGAACATAAGCAGTGGGCGTTAGAATCTCGGGTTTTATTGACTAGCAAGTTACGTCATCGCCTTGTGCTTCAGCTCTTTGATAAGTGGAGATAATAATACTCACTACCCACTTCAGAGGATGTTTGAGAGCGAATGATGTCAGCTAAATCTTTTTATGATCGTGAGAGAGGGAAGATGTGAGTGAAACTTATGACAAGCCTGGATTTGTCTAGCAATTTACCTTCCTGAAGCTTGTACACTTTCCCATTTTATAGTCCCAATATCTCTGTGAAATAAGTAGGGACAAGTAATAATGTCCCCATTTAATTAACAAAGAAATTGAGACAGTGGTTGGAGCCACTGTCTTGCCTGGTTGGAGCTGGAACTAGAATTGAGTTTCCTATAGTCTAGTATAATGATTATGAGAACAGGTTCTGGAATTAGACAGACCCAGGTTCAACCCTGGTCCTGCTCCTGAGCAGCTGTGGGAACAAAGCAATTACTGAACTGGTATAAAACTCAGTTTCCTCAACTGTGAAATGGAGATCTTGATAAACCTACCTCATAGGGTGATTGTGAGGATTAAATGAGATCATAGACATAAATTGCTTAGCACAATGCTTGCCACATGAGAAAAGCTAGATAAATGTTAGTGGTGGCCATTATTATATTATTATTATTGATGAGGGATATGACTGTTTGAACAGATACAAATGCGGTTCAGTGGAAAGCACTGTGGATTCTGAGCCAGACCTGGGTTCAGATTTTCATTCTATCACTTAAAAGCATTATGGGGCATAGACAAGTTATTTCCTCACCTTTCTGAGTCTTTATGTGTTTATCTGTCCAGTAGAAATGATTATCTTGCAAGGCTGTTTTATATTTATTTTTTATTTTTCTTTAGTCCTTTAATCTTGCAAGATAATCATTTCTGTTGGACAGATGAGGATGTAGATATAAACACATACATGCACCTGGCACAGTATATGACATATATATGGGCTTAATAAGTGGCGGGGTTTTCTATTGACATGTAATTGACACATAACATATCAGTTTCAGATGTACAACATGATGATTCAATATATGTGTATATTGCAAAATGATCACCATATTTAAGTAACTAAACATCTGTCAAAATGTCCATCAGATAAATGCCGTTTGAACCAAAAAAACCAACTAGGTTTTACTTTGGGGCCGTGTTTCCTCTTTCCATTTGTTTTAATTGTGAACATGTCTTTTCTGGGAGGCTTTGGTGTATCTTCAAAAGTGAAGCCAAATCCGGTAATTTTATGTTTTATCCAGTGTTCAAAGTAAGTCCCCCAAACATTTATTATTAATCAGTAAAATATGAACTGGTTCAATAGCAGAAAATCACTGACTGAACTAGTGTCTCATCTTGGCTCTCTGGAAAAGCTAAAGAATAGTGACTTCATGGCTCCAAATGCCACACTTCTCTGGAGAGCACTCCCTCTGGACAGGTAAATTACTTACCTGGCTCGGATGACTGTCACTAGAATACGAAATATATATGAAGGCTCACTTGTATGATATTTACATATGCAGTAAATGTAATTGTACCCCAACAGGGTTTTTACCACTATACAAAGAAAAGGCCTTGTGTTAGTGCTGATGTTCGTGGGGCACACGTAGCCTCTGAAAATGATGTTCATTGGGACATAATGCACAAGAAAATAACGTATCCATGGGCTAGGTGAGAAAAGAAAAGAAAGGAAATTACTATGTAAAGACAGAGTAAAGAGGAAATTAGGAGATGGACATGAGGATCAAGGGGAAGGAGGGACAAGGTACCAATGCCTAGCACAGCACTCAAGAAGACATGCTCAAAGAGTATGTGACAACTGGGCATGAACTGTGGAACCCAGCAAATGAGATCCAGTCTGTAGTGAAGGGGAAAGGGAAGGAAGCTCAGTTTGGAACTAACCATGAGAATGGGTCATGGAACTTCCATGCATTGAGTGCCTAGTAATTTACATACATCTTGATATCCTTATAATAACTAAATATATGAGGTTCATTCCCATTAACAGGTAAGTTACTTAAGGCTTCAGGAGTAACTTATCTATGGTCACTCAGTGATTGGGGGGTCAGGATTTAAAATGTAGGCTGACTCCAGAACTTTCTACTTTGCCTCAGTACATCCCTCAGTTGTTCATAAAAGTAAGCCTTCTGAGCCAGTGCGTGGTTCCCTTTTATAACCTGGAGGCGCACATGATTCGAGACGTGTGATTCTTTTTGTGATGAACTATCTGAGCCCCATATGATGCTACCAAGCTCAGGGGAAGCCTGTGGCCTCTGGATCCAAGGGTGGCTTCTTAAACCCATGCTGTTTGGGGCCCCAGTGCCTGCATTTATACTTTGTGGTGTATTAGGAATCTCTTCCTACTATTCTTGCTGAACTCCTGCCCAGGTCAGGCGTCAGATTTCCTGAAAGCGTTTCTGGAGCTTTCTACCCACCCACCTTCAAAGACCTCTGTACTCCTATACTATTTCGTGCAGATGTCTATCACTGCACCTGCTCCACTGAGTTTTGAATTGCAGTAGTCTGTCTGTCTCTCTGTCTTCTCCTGGATACCAGGTTCTTTAAGGTAGCAGAATGTCTTGCTCATGGTAGGCACTCAGTTGTTGCATGAATGTTTTTGGCTGAAGATGGTGCTGACCTTTCTCCAATCAAGTGTATCTGTTAATTAAGTTTACATGTTCTTAGTGGGGAGGGTGTAGCTCAGTGGTAGAGTGCATGCCTAGTATGCTTGAGGTCCTGGATTCAATCTCTAGTGCCTCCATCAAAAAAAAAAAAAAAAAGTAAATAAATAAACCTAATTACCTCCCCTCGCACACACACAAAAAAGAGTTTACATGTTTTTAGAATTCTTGTAGCCTGGCATTTTCTTGGTTGTTGATTATCAGTTTTTCATATTTCTTTCCCTTAGACTAATTAGTTCATACTTTTTTGAAGCATACTTTATTTTGCTATTCAGTTGGCTTTTTTAATCTTTAAAGATTCATTATTTCTTTGCTTTAATTGGACTCACCAAAGTTATCTGCCATAGTAGTATTGCTTATCTAATTCTTTCATGTGTACTTCATTCTTGGTTTTCTTTAGTTTCTGTAGAACCTATTGACAAAGTAGATGGCCAGCCAAATAAGTGACTCCATATGTGGGTGCTATATGGAGGACCTTATTAAATTGCAAATTCCTATTCTAGGAAAAGCATTCCATTCATTTATTCAAGAAATCATTTTTTATTACCTCCCATATCCAAGCATTACATCAATTGTTGAGATTATCGGATGTGTAATACCCAATCTCTGCTTTTACGTAGTTCACTGTTCTGCATGGAGTCAAACAAAAAACAGCTTGGAATTCTACCACTGATGAGTTCTGATAAGAAATGTGAATGTTCAGGAGGTGCTTTGGGAGCATGGAGAGGTTGGGCCCAGCTCTGTCTTGGTCTGTGTAATCAGAAGGCAACATTTGAATTAGAACACACCAAGTAGTGGGTAGAGCACCTTCCTAACAGAGGCAGTAAGTAGCATTTGCAAAGTAGAAAGAGGATGACTCCTTACTGTACGTTGGTTTGAATTAGATCCAGAAGCTTCCCAACCTATATCTCTGAGGGGGACACATGTGAGAACAGGGGTCACTGAGAACCTGCAGCAAGGGAGAGGAGATGACCAGGACCCTTATCCTACTGAACTGTTTTGTCTGCAGTTAGATTGGGGTCTAAACAAAGAAGATACATCCCCTGCATGCTATGAATTTAAAATCCAATTTTAAACGTACTTTGAAAATTAGACATAACATGAATTGCTTAGTTCTGCCTCTGTGAAGATTGGCCAGCAAGCGGTGTAGGCTTACTGTGAGTTGCTGTTACTGTCAAGGTCTGGAGGTATACTTTATCTTGATCAGTGGGGACATGTTTCCTTAGAAAATAGTTCAGAGCCCAGTTGAGGCTAAAACCCTAAGTGCTTTATCGTGCATGTGTCAGTGTGTTAAAAATTATGAAAGCAGTGATGACTTAAGGAAAGGGGAATTTAAAAACTGAGAACGTCCTCTCTATTTCTGTTTCAATTTGCAGCAAGTTTATAGATGTGGCATTTACAGATTTTTTTTTCCCTAGTGCATTCATTCTCACTTTGTTCTTTCTATTATGAGAATTATTTTCATTATTTTTATATCTTATAGATGGGGAAATTGAAACACAGATCTGACTCAGGTCACATAGCAAAGGTTTGGGAGTCAAAAACAGGAATTCACACCTCCTGATGTTCTCTCCAGTAATCTCTCACTGGCTTGTACTGCTGGGATGTATCTATATATTCTATTTTGGTTTAAAGTGGTTTTTTTTAGTTTTAGAAAGGTCTTTTACAAAAATAATATGCAGCCATTAAAATTTTTCAGAGAATTCTGAAAAGAATGAAGAGAGTAAAGATATATTCCTGTATACATGTGTTTTTATATATCTTCCTATGTTCCTACTGCCTAGAAATAAATGCTAATATTTTAGTTTCTCTATTTTCAGACTTGTTAAAATGTATACATTTACAGGTATATTTATAGACAGGGTTTTTTTTAATTGAAGTAGAGTCAGTTTACAATGTTGTGTTAGTTTCTGGTATGCAGCATAGTGATTCAGTGGTACATATGTATATTCCTTTTCATATTCTTTTTCATTATAGGCTATTACAAGGTATTGAATGTAGTTCTCTGTGCTATACAATAGGACCTTGTTGTTTATCTATTTTATATATAGTAGTTAGTATCTGTAAATCCCAAATTCCCAATTTATCCCTCACCCCCTACTTCGCCCCCCCATAACCATAAGTTTGTTTTCTATGTCTATGAGTCTATTTCTGTTTTGTAAATAAGTTTATTTGTGTCTTTTTTTTTTTTTAGATCCCACATATAAGTGATGTCATGTAGTATTTTTCTCTTTTTCTGGCTTATTTCACTTAGTACGGCAATCTCCAGGGCCATCCATGTGGCTGCAAATGACATTATTTTATTCTTTTATGGCTGAGCAATATTCCATTGTGTGTGTGTGTGTGTATACCACAACTTTTTTATCCAGTCATCTTATAGTGTTTTTTAAATGAGATCAAACTATGGCTAGTTTTGTAACTTTTTCATCTCAAATATAATTTGTCAGTAAATATGTCATGATTAAGAAGTTGTTACATAGACTTGCATTGTATGAATGTATCATTATTTAGTTAGACTCCTATTGATGGACTTCTAGGTTGTGTCTAATTTTTTGCTATTATAAATAATGTGATAAAACCCTTAATATATGACTCCTTTTATGTTTTCTGATTACTTCTTTAAGAGAAATTTCCAGGAACCCAGTTACCAGGTCAAAAAGTATGCTATGACATTGTGTTATTAAATTAAAACTCCACCCCATCTAGTCCTTTATGTTCATTGTCATTTTGGACTCCATTTGATAACATTTTCTTTCGTCACCTCTACTTTGGCAAGCTGCAGGAGAAATTGCATTTTAGTGTGATAGGGAAGAAGCATTGTACGCCAGGGGCTGAGCTTTACATACTTTTTCATTTAATTCTCATAAAAACCTGATGAAATTCTGAGTTAAATGAGGTATATCGAAAGTAAGTGTTATAGGAGTTTAGATTTGCTGAAAGATTTCTTTCCGCAGATGGTTGGGATCATTAACTGTCACACCCTGAAGTATGATCGTTTATTGAGCACCTGCCATGCACCACTGCCATACTAGATGGTGCTGTCTCGTATCTTATTTAATCCTCCTACGATGGCTGTAAGCCAGTGTTCTTTCTGCAAGTCTCTGCATCTTCACTCCAACCACCATGAATATGGGGTTACACTGGACAAGTGTCTCTGTAGAAATGCTTTATGATTGTGATGGTTATGAATATCAAAGTGACTTTTACAATTTATCTTTCTTGACTTTTTAATTTATAAGTAAGCTGTTTGATAGGAAATGGCTGGTTTTGGTTTTGGGTTTTTTGTAGTTGCAGATATGAAGAAACCTTTAGGCCACCAGAGGGCATTGCAGTCGGCCTCTCTCATCTTTATTATAAAACCACTGCTGTCAGGGATGCCTGGTGAAATTTGTTTCCCATTAAACCAAAAGCAGAAGCATTCTTAGACTCGATGAGCAATCTGAGTAGGACCTGTGGCTTGAACTTGGTGAAACACTACCTTGAAATACCCTTTTATCTGTAAAAGCAAAGAGCAAAGTAGGTGGTAGTCTGCTGAAATTATACTCTTTTACTTTTTCCTTTTCCCAGGCATATGCCTAAATTTGTCACCCCTAATTTATAACCTTCTTGTGGCCAGATAATAAAGCCAGCAGCTCTCAATATCAATAGAAATTGAAGGCAGAGAAACAACAGGCACAATTTTTGTCCAGTAGCATCCACCAATTTACTGGTCTTTATTGACACTAATAAAAACTTGCAAAATTGACTGATCCACAGTTGAGTAACTGCCTCGTTTTTGTTTACCATCTGATAGAAGCGCCAATAGGTAGGAAAATGATTAAAAGGCAGAACAGCAGGGAGAAGAGGTAAAAGGCATTTTGACAAACCATGAATTTAAAAATCAGTTAAAATCTTTACTAAACAAATGGGGTGTTTTTTTTTTAATGTAAACAGATAAACCTTCCCACATAATTTGAAATAAAATTTTTAAGTCTTGAGGCTTCTAAGTTGTGGCCAGCTAGAGCTCCCATTGATCTGTGCCCCAGGAGCATTTGAGATACTAATTTATTTCACAGATATTTTTTAGTACATTTGTACTAGGCACTTATTAAGCACTGGCGTACAAATATGAATAATGACTAATCTTTATATGTAGTTTATAAAACCACCTGGCATCTACTGTCTTACTTGGTACCCACTTCATACCTCTGAGTTGAACTGGGCAGATGATACCTCCATTTTATAGGTGGGGAGATGGATTCAGATGGTGAAAGGACTTGTTCACGGTTACACAGCTAGTGACAGAGTTGCACTCGGACAGAGGTCTTCTGACTCCAAATCCCATCCTCCCCCACAACACCTTTTTCTTTTTTTTAAATGGAGGTACTGGGGATTGAACCCAGGACCTCGTGCATGCTACGCATGTGCTCTACCACTGAACTATTTCCCTTCCCTCTTGATTACTTAGTTTAATAAACAACTTAGCAAATAAGTTCAAAAGCTTACTAATATTTTCTTTTTTCCAAGCTGGAAGGTAGATTCAGTATGCAAGCAATGAAAAAAAATAGATTCTTTTGCACTACTTGGTTGACATATTTACTGGGACTTTAACTCTTTCAAGCCTATGAGTCCCTGCATCTTTCCCTAAGGTATGTTTTAAACAATAATGCCCGTGTAAAGAAGAACAGGCCTGTCGTTTGAGTATGGAGTTTGGGTAAGGATGTCCCTAACACAAAGGTCTCTGTGTGCGTTTCATTTCTCTGGTAGTTTTGGGAACATAATACCCTGGCTAGAGCTCTATCAAGTAACTTCTGTATGGTTATATTTCTCTATTTACTTACCTACCTCTCTCAGTAGGTTAGAAGCTCTGAATCCTCATCACCATTACTATATCCCAGGCCTTACTAGGAGTACTCTGTAAATATTTGTCCAGTGAGTATATATATTTGAGTATATATATTGAGGGAGGTGGGGTATTGTGTTGAATTTAGGTTTGTCTAAGCCAGAGTACGTAGAGTTGCCATCTCTGTGATAATATTGTATTTTGATAAAAAGTAAGACATAGCTTTCCTAAGATTTAGTGTCTTAGTAATTTCAGCACACTAAATACAACATGGTAGATGTAACCCTACCTTAGTCTAAACTGAATAAAGTGTCAGCTGTGTCCAGGCAGAAGGGAGCCAAGAAATAAGTGCATAAGCTTAGGAGTGTGTAAGCAGAAAGAATACTGTGTGATGAAAACAAGGGTGCTGGTGTCATCCTTGTCCCATTATTCCTCTGTTGCTTCTGTTCCTGGAGTGCAGTTCTTATTTTTGTGTCTCCGGTACCCGACAGTTAGACTTAATAATGGTCCTTAACAAGTACTGTTTCCTTGTACCAAAGATACTGCTGATCAAGAAGTCAACAAAAAAAAAAAAAAGGAAGAAGAAGAAGTCAACAAATAATTTTTGAGCATCTGCCGTGTGCCAGCCACTTTGCTGAGCAGAGGGATACACTGGGAGCAAAACAGATGGGGTCCCTGCTCTTGTGGAACTTGAGTTGGAATAGAGGGAGACAGACAGTGAGCATGGAAACCAGTAAGGTGATTTTAGGTACAGATAAGTGCTGTAAACAACATAGCGTAGGGAGCACATGCATCTAACATACTCCAATGATATTTTAGTTACCGGCATCCACGTGAGAGAGCCTTCATACAGTGTGTGCACGTGCTGATGTGAGGAAGGCGGGAGAGAATCAGAGCAGGAGAACACCAAGCTGTGCAGAGGTGGAGAAGGGCTAGAGTGCAGCGTAATGTCAACAGCCAAGGGGATGTATATGTGATATTAAGTATATGCATACGTTATTATGATAACTGAGACTCTTCTCTCAGCTTTGGGCCTTTGTATTTGACTGTGCAGCAGATGATACAATACTACCCTTTCTCTGCTCAGACTTCACAAACTCCATGTTTAAAGTTGATTCGCCATCCTCACAAGCAGTATCTCCTTTATCTGAGATGCTGGATTGGGCTTTGCACGTGCTGAACCAAATTCCAAAATACTGATTCCAGCCAGATTATTGGGAAGCCATAAACAGGGCCTTCCTGACCATTCTATGTCCAGCATGCAGTGTCTAGAGGCTGCTGTGATTCTACACCCACTCATGAGCTTGGTGCCCTGATCCCCACTGACATCAAGGTATCAGACTTCCCCAGATCAGAGCCTGGTTCAGAACTGAATTTAGACATGACCAGTGAAAACTAAAGTACGTTAAGCAAACATTTTTTCATTTTTCTTCTTTTTTTCTTTTCTATTTTTGTTTATGAGCTCATCCTTAGTGGTGGTGCTGCTCTTTTTTGTAACAGTTTTATTGAGATATAATTCACATTCCATATAATTCACCAATTTAAGGTGTACAATTCAATAGTTCTTAATATATTCACAGATATATGGCACCATCACCACAGTCAATTTTAGAGCATTTTCATAATCTCAAAAAGAAATACTATACCCTTTGGGTATCACGTCCTCATCTCCTGATTCCCTGCCTCCCACTCTCCATTAAGCAACCACTAATCCATATTCTGTCTCTGGAGTCCCCTGTTCTAGACTTTCATGTGAAGGGAATCATACATGTGGGCTTTTGTGGCTGGATTCTTTCAATGAGCATAATGCTTTTAATATTCATTAAAGTTGTAGCATGTGTCAGTACTTTTTATGGCTGAATAATATTCCATTTTATGAATATACAACATTATTTTATCCATTTATCTGTTGATGGATATTTGGATTGTTTCCACCCTTTGGCTACTATGAACAATGCTACTGTAAACATTCAGGTACAAATTTTTGTGTGGATATATGTTTTCATTTCTCTTGGGTGTATACCTAGAAGTGGAATTGCTTGGTCATGTGGTAACTCTGTGTTTAATCATTTGAGGAACTGCCAGATTGTTTTCCAAAGTGGCTACCCCATTTTACATTCCTATAGGCAATGTATGAGAGTTCCAATTTCTTCACATCCTTGCCAGCACTTGTTATTATCTTGCTTATCCTAGTGGGTGTGAAGTTGTATTTTATAGTGGTTTTGATTTGCATTTTCCTGATGACCAATAATGTCAGATTTCTTTGCGTATGTTAATTGGTCATTTGTATATCCTCTTTGGAGAAATGTCCACTCAGTTCTTTTGTTCATTTCTTTAATTACATTTTTTTATCTTTTTATTATTGAGTCATAAGAATTCTTCACATATTCTGGTAAGTCCCTTACCAGATACATGATTTGCATGTATTTTCTCCCATTCTGTGGATTATATTTTCACTTTCTTGAGAGTGTCCTTTGAAACACAAAAGTTCTAAATTTTCATCTAGTCTGATTTATATGTATTTTCTTTTGTTGCTCACATCTTTGTGGCATGTCTAAGAATCCGCTGCCAAATTCAAATTCATGAAGATTTACTTCTATGTTTTCTTCTAAGAGTTTTATAGTTTTAGCTCTTGCATTTAGGTCTTTGATACATTTTTAGTTAACTTTTGTATGTGGTATGAGATAAGGTTCCAACTTCAATTTTTGTTCAGTTGTCTCAGCCCCATTTGTTGAAAAGACTATTCTTTCCCCATTGAATGATCTTGGCACCCTTGTTAAAAATCACTTGACTATAGATACATGAATTTTTTTTTATAACATCACTTTATTTTATTTTATTTACTAATTTTTTTTTGGTTGGGAGGAGATAATTAGGTTTATTTATTTTTTAATGGAGGTACTGGGGATTGAACCCAGGACCCTGTGCATGCGAGACCCGCACCCTACCACTGAGCTATACCCTCCTGCCTAGACACATGAATTTATTTCTCAGTTCTATTCTATTCACCTATGTGTCTATCCTTATGCCAGCACCACACTAACTTGATTACTATAGCTTTGCAGGAACTTTTAAAAGTATGAATCCTCCAACTTTGTTCTTTTTCAGGATTGTTTTGGCTGGTTTAGGTCCCTTAAAATTCCACTTGAACTTTAGAATCAACTTATCAGTTTCTCTAAAACAAAACAAAAACAGCTGGGATTCTGATAGGGATTGCACTGAGTCTGTGTATCCACTTGGTGAATATTTCCATCTTTGGATCCATGAGCATGAAATATCTTTTCCATTTATTTAGATCTTTTAAAATTTTTTGTAGTTTTGTAGTTTTCAAAGTATAAAAGCATGGTATTCTTTTGATGCTGTTGTAAATGGAATTGCTTTCTTAATTTCACTTTCAGATTGTTTGTTGCAAGTGTATAGAAATACAACTAATTTTTGTATATTGATCTTGTATCCTATAACCTTGCTGAATTTATTTATTAGTTCTAATAGTTTTTTTTTTTTTACTGAATTCCTTAGGATTTTCTATATACAAGATTGTGTCATCTGAACATAAAAGACTTTTTACATCTTTCTTTCCAATCTGGATGCCTTTCCTTTATTTTTCTTGCCTAATTGCTCTGGCTAGAACTTCCAATACAATGTTGAATAGAAGTGGTTAGAGCAGATATCCTTGACTTGATCCTGATCATAGGGAGAAAACAGCCAATGTTTCACAACTGAGCCTGATGTTAGTTGTGGGGTTTTTTGTAGATTCCCTCCATGGTTCTTTGCTTGCAGTTAGTCAGTTAACTTAGACTAAGCACCTGCTTTGTAGTCAGTACTTTTAGCTGTTCTCAGGAATATGTGAGAGTACACTAACACACTGTTTTTCTAACGTCATTTGCAATGCTACTTCTTTAGGCACTAAAATGTTTTCACTTATCACTTTGGTTTGTTTAAACCATTTGTACAGAAATCTTACAAAATGCTAAACATCCCTGATACTTTAAACATAATCAAATACATATGACTTAACCATTGCTTTAAAACCTGGGCATAACTGTAGTGTGTCACTGTGTTGGCTATTAATGTGGTAATACCTTTGGGAGATTATTGGATAGTTTGGCCCTTCAAAACAATCACTCCAAACTGCTGTGTGTTTTGCATTTCTGTATCTGCTTTTTACAAATACAGATTGTCCTGTCCCTAGTTGTTAATTGGCACGTTTTCTGACCTTGATATGTCTGCTTCTGAGAACATTATCTTCTAATAGGCAACTTCTAATATGCTGAGGACCAGTCTGCCAGAAAACCAAGATATTCAGAAATTTTTGTAAAATAAGAGTAAATGAACTGTGGAAGAAATTCTCCTGTTGAAAAAAGTGCATGGAATTTTCAAAACCTTGTTTGGCTGCTTAAATGCCTCTTATTTCCTAGGTTCTCAGCTCTGTTGTAAATGAATCAGTGTTGAGTGTGCGGTGTTGCTGTATCATAAATAAAATTATTTTTTAAAGGCTTTTTCTAGTCCCCTCCTCCTCACCTCCACTCCTAGTCAGTTTTCATTAGTTGAACTCTCCCTGTTTCTCTTACTTCTCCAGTATGTAAATGTTCATAGCAGCCTTATTCATAATAGCCAAGAAGTCAAAACAACCTAACGGTGAATAAATAACAGTTGTCATATTAGTTAGTACAACAGACTACTATATGCAGGAATGAAAGTGAACAAATACAGCTGTGTGCGCTAACATGGATGAATCACACCATATTGAGTGAAAGAAGCTAGACATAAAACGTTACTTAATATATTATTACATTTAAATAAATTTCAAAAACAGTGCTAGAAGTCAAGATACCAGTTATCTTTAGGGAGGTGGGTAGGCACAGTAAGACACCACTAAAAAGGCAAAAAGGTAGAAAGTGAAGAGATGAAAATAGACATACCAAGTAAATATTAAACTAAAGGAAAATTGGCTGATGTTAAAGGAAAGAGCATTTTGCAGGATAGGAAAAGTCATGAGGTAATGGTAAAATGGATAAATCACCAGGAAGAGATAAAAGTCCTAAACCTAGATGCACCTAATAACATAGACTCAAACGCGTAATACAAAGTTGGTCAGAAGTACAAAAAAAAAAAAAAAAAAAGGTGACAGATCCTACAATCAAATGGAAATTTAACACATTTCCTTCTGAAAATTAGATAGCCTAAAGAGTTTAAGCAATATCTCATAATTAATCGCCCCCAAATTAGAAAATACATTTTCAAGCACATTTAGAACACTTATAACAATTTACCATCACATACTGAGCTGAATTCTGCCTCCCTGAGGTTACTCCCTTCCAGTCATGTCTTCTGGTTCTGTCTTCTGTCTGTTCAGTGAAACTGTAAAGAAATGTTACTCTTCCAATGACAACCCTTCCAGTTTTTAAAGACAGCGTATATGTGCCCAGTGAGTCCTCTCTTCTTACTAAACATTTCCATTTTTCTTTGTACTGTTCCTTCCAGGAAATGGATTTACTTTCTCTCTCCCTCCAGCTTATTCTTCTCTGCATATATCCATTTGACTGCTCTCTATATCTAGAGCATATCTCTCATTTTTGGAGCTCTTGATCTCCTAGATGCTAGATGCTTCATACACATTGCTTCACTTAATCTTTGTAATAACCTCATGAGGCAGGTGGTGATATCTTCATTTTACAGATCTACAAAGTTGGGCCTAAAGAAGTAATCTCAGTGTCACATGTCTGGTTTGGCCAAATAGGGGTGATAGGAAGATTACCACCACATCTGGGTGGATGGTGGTGCCATTTATTGGAATAGAAAACATTGATGATCATGATGAAACAGGCAACAAAGATCTCCCCTTGGATGTTAGTAGACTTCTGAGAGTGTCCAAAAGTGGTCTCTGTTCCTGAATGAAAATCTGCTGCCCTCCCAGTGCTCCTTCTGTCTGTGAGAGGTACCACCACTCACTCAGTTGTTCAGATAAAAAACCTTATAATCATTCTTTCTCTCTCACTCCACTACCAGCAGATCCTTCCAGAATATATTGCAAATCCTGCCATTTCTCCCCTTCTCCCCCTCCACTGCCAAGTCCAGGCCTCCATCACGCTTGTCTAGACCACAGCCATAGCTTCTTAACTGATCTCCCTGCTTCTACAGTCCCCCCATGCACTTTCTCAACATTGGAACCACAAAGATCCTTTTATATGTAAATCAGATCCTGTCTTTCTCCTGCTCTCATCCCTGCAGTGACTTCCAACAAAATCAGAATCAAGTCCAGAGCCTTTGCACAGCCCCAAAAACCCTTCGTGATCTCAGCCCTGGATACCTCTCTAACCACATCCCATCCTTGCTCTCACACACACACGCGCGCGCGCGTGCACTTTGGCCATGTTCATCAGACTCAAGCAAGTACCTGACCCGGGGTCTCTGCACTTGCTGTTCCTTCTGCTGCTTTCCTACGTTGTCACCTCACTCAGTACCACCCAGGTGTCATCTCTTCAGAGGCCCTCCCTGACCACTCCATCGAAAACAGCACCAGCTACTCCCTGTTCCCTTAGCTTGCTTTATTTTTCTGCATAGCATTTATCACTACTTCTTGACATTTTATTATATATTTGTTTATCTACTCATGGTTAGTTTCTCTAGGATTAGCTTCTTGAGGGCAAGACTTTGTTCAGTTCAGCACTGCATCCCTAGTGTCTAGAACAGCTCCCGGCACATAGAAATCACTGTGTAGGTGTTTGAGTGAGTGGATATTACCTCGCTGTTCAAAAATCTTCAGTGGCTCCTCATTGCCTAGAGCAGGGTTTTTCAGCAATGACACCACTGACATTTGAACTGGATAATTCTTTGTGGTGGAGGCCTGTCTTGTGCGTTGTAAGGTGTTAGCAATACCTCTAGCTGCAGTCCCTGCTAGCTGTCTGTAGTACCACCCCCAGTGACCGTCAAAAACGTAGCCATATGTTGCCAACTGTTCCCTGAAGTAGAAACCATCCGTTGAGAACCTCCAGCCCAGAGCAAGCCAATCTCTAAATTAGATTCACCTGCGGAGCTTTAAAAAAAAAAGCCAATCCCAAACCTTATCAGAGGCCATAGGGTCAGGATCTCTTAGGCTTAAGTGTAAGGCGGCTGGTCACCAGGTACCAGGGACTTGCTGGACTGGGTGAGAAACCCGAAGCCCTTTATCAGCTGGGCCCTCCCTGACTTTCTAAACATCGCTTCTTCTGTCACCTGACCTCCCACTACACTGTGCTGTCTGGGAATCCCTTTCACTGCGTGTGTTTCTCCTTCCCTGCAGCAGACTGCTCAGATGCCACTTTCTCTTTCTTCATTAGTGACAAAATCCCTGTATCGTTGACTCATGACGCATTTCCCAAACTTCCTTACAGATGATGGTGGCCTCCTCCCCTTCTCCTCTGCATCCTTCTTAATTGGCAAAATTTACACAAGAATACATTCTGGTTTTACAGGCTTCAAACAATACAAATGTACATCTTTGACCTGCCGTCCACCCAGAAATAATTACCATCAACAGTTTGATATATAACTTGACAGTACCCTCCTATGAATTTAAATCCGTTTATTTCCTACGTAGTCATCCTTTTTTTTATCCAGTGTTTTTGATTCCTTATTTCCTAAATAATGTTCATCCAGCCTTTTTTATTGAAGAATTTCAAAGCACTTTAAAAAATATATCCCTTTCTAAGGAGATGAAATCCCGAAATTTTAGGTTAGAAGAGCCTTGTGGAATGTACTGCCCTTTTAACTTCAATCACGTCTCTCCAGAGTTTAAGTTCTTGTTTTCCAAAGAATAGTGAAAATCTGTTTTTCTCTCTTAGTCCTCTAGTAGCCAGGTCAAAGCTAGGTCATCTTGACTATATTATCTTCAGAGAGGAAGCACCTTACCTTACTTAGGATAAATGCACCCACTGGCTAAGTAGGCAACAGGGCTACAGATTTAAGGGTGACCTATAATTTCCAGTCCAAAACACTTATCAAATATAGAGCATGGCTGTATTCCAGGCATTGTGGAGACACTGTGAGGTATATGAAGAAATACAGGGCAACTCTTGCCCCCAAGAAGCTTACAATTTATTTTGGAAAATGACCAGCAATACAAGATCATTTATGTTAATGTAAAAGTAGTGTCTGTAATCTTTCCTATATTGTAATTTCTTCATACGTAAATATCTCATCATTGCAGCTAAATTGTAAACTCCGTGAGAACAGAGACTGTATCCTGTGTTTCACTACATATTCCCACACAGCAGCTCTCAGTTTGGGAGTTTAATGTTCCCGAGTTTAAGCCTGTCCCTTGCATGAACAATGAGTTTATTTTGAGGGGGAAAAAATAGCAGCAGTTGCGAGAGGACATCTGTGCACTGTCAGGAGTCATGATCAGCAGGACCGGACCAGCTGCAGAGCATAGACGATGTCCCGTGTTCTTCCTCTTCCCGTCCCTCCGCTCCAGCCAAGTGGGCAGAAAGTTGAGAAGGAAAACTCAGACTCAGCCATGAGAGACACAGGTGTGCTGTTGGTGACCTCCCTCGGCATGTGTAACTCCGAGCAGAGAAGAAGGCTGGGGTTCCGTGGCTCACATGGGACTGTGGTCCGCACAGTCCCGACACCTGGCATCACCACCCACTGAGCGACAATCAGGGTTGTGTGCAACCATCACATCCCCCTTATCGTGCTTTCTTCCCGAGCTAACCCACCCATTGAATGCCAAGTTCTACAACCAATCCTGTTAACAGCAACCTGAACTTTGAAAATTTTTTCTAATCCATTCCCTTTACACCGGGCAAATTTTGCCTGTATTACTCCCAATTGTGACATGATTTAAAATTTCATACCTTCATTATACAGATTTCCTCACGGAAGAAGACTGGGGCAAATTAGATAAATGGATGAAGCGTTCTACTACCCCCAGAACAACCATTGTTAACACTTAGTGTATTTCTCATTTATTTGCCGGTGTGTGTATATAAAGCCAGGATGGAGATGTACGTAATTACGGTTTTAAATCAGAGTGCAATGCGCAGTTTGGGGTGCTATTTTGTCACTCTGCCCCAGATTATACCTAGTTCCCCATGTATGACAGGGTTTGGTAAACGTAATTTTTAACGGTCCACCCCATTGTTCATGTAAACCCATGAGTGCTGGAGGGACCTCCACCTCTCACCAGTTAGGAACCAGAGAGGGGTGGGGAGAAGACCCAGAAGTCTTCTGTCCAAACTGCTCCCCTCAGGAAGAAGAGTCAAGGGCATATCAGACTCGGTCTCATGGTTGAGACCCCAGCTGGCCCCAAGACTGCTCAGGCTCCAGTCTCAGCTCCACCGTGCACTGGCTGTGTGACCTTGGGAAAGCTATTTTGCCTTAGTGTTCCCATCTGCAAAGTCAAGATGATGTAGCTGCTTCTTCCTAGGGTGTTTGGGAGGATTGACTGAGTTAATGTATGTAAACTGCATGGAAGTGCCTGGCAAATCCTAAGTGTTACATAAGTGTTGGCTGTTTTTCTCAGCCGTGGTTGGAGGTCCTGGAGTGAGATTGGGAGACTGTAATATTTTTATTTTGTATGCCTCTACTGTGATTTAATAGCTTTTATGCCTTTAGATGAAGTCCTCTGTTGCAGTTAGGAACAAATGTGTTGTTGCTTCAGTATGAATATTAGAATTTAATTTATTTTGGAAGGAAAGGCAATAGATTCAAGGAAGAAAAATTCTCTCATAAACTTAGCATATCATTAATTTTTTTCCCTCAAAAATGCCAAAAGCCTGATTCCTCTTGATAAATATGCCACAGAGCTCTCCTAGGGCCCTGAGACCCCAGTTTGTAAAAACCTCTCATGTGGACCTTTATGTGAGCTCCCAGAAAATCATATTTGCTCCCAGAAAATCATTCCCATCTAAGCTGCTTTCCCATGGACTCAGACAGAAAAGTGAGTTATTTTTTTTAAATCGTCACTGGGTACAGTAGCAAGCACACTGGATGCAGGCTCAGGAGACCTGGGTTCAAGTCCTTGCTGCTTCCTTAGTTCTTTCACTGATTTTCTAGGTGGCTTCTGGCAAATCACATAACGTTGTTGAAGCCTGGTCTTTCTCTTCTGTAAATGGGAACGGGTTTTGTACATAACAGCCTTGGAAGGATGCTAGAGAATTAGGTTAAACACATAAATATGCAAGAAAGTGTAGCAGAAATGAAAAGGCCTCATAGGGGTATGCGTTCTTATTATTAGATGGGGTAACATAAACTTGCTGCTCTGAGTCCCCATCTGAAAGGGTTTTGTTTTTTCACTCTCCTGCGTGTGCCTTCTGGAAGCCTGCAGTGTCCGATAGCTGGAGATGTATCACAATGAACAGATAATTGCAGGGTCCGGCTTTGTGTTTCCTCTTGGCTCTTGCAATGGACTAGCCTGTTATTTCCATCCAAGGGAAGCAGACCCATTATTTTTATTGGCTCTTCTTCTGTCACGTTCATTAATTATAAGTTCCGAGGGAAAACATCTCTATTTAGGCAAAGATCTACGTCTCCTATGACTAGCATGGCCTTTTTAGGGCACCTACTGTGTGGTGTGCTCCCTAGGAAACAGGCTTGTAGCTATGGTAACTCAAAACTCCTCTGGGCCCACGGTGCGCATGAGGCAGCCGCAGGGCTGACTCTGTTGATTTCTCTCTTCTTTGCTGTGGTTCTAAATCCCCTGGGGACATTGGTGGGATTTACTGAGAGCTGATTCCCTTGGCTTTCGCTGCATCTTTTGTCCTTTTATAATATGAGATGTAAGACTAAAGATCGTGCACAGAGAATCGCATGTTTTAATACCCTTGTGCCAAGGTGATCTATGGTGCTGAGCACAGCACCCTCACCTAGCGGGAAAGGGGATATGGTTATTTATTTGTCGAAAAACATTCATTGAATGAATGCCTTTTAGATGAGTGTGAACCCTTTTGTAACATCCACATCTGCAAAGCCTGTTTTCAGGTTCTTTTGCACCAACAGTAGAACATACATTTTGATTCTTACAGTGAAGAGGGAGCAGCTGTGGTGGTCTGTCTTCGCCTCTCTTGCCCAGTCCTCCTTGTGAACTGCAAGGATTTGCCAAAAGGCTGGAAGGGGTTGGGGTGAACCCCCCACTGCCGCCAGACCTGAACGGGGGCCCAGTGTCACTTGATCAGCATGTGTTAAGCATTATAACAGCGTAACAGGCGTGTGCTAAGTGCTGGGAAAACAGAAATAAATGGGACCTGGCCTCTGTCTGGGCTTCCCGATTCAGTGGGGAACACAGACATGGAGTGAGTGGCTACGAAGGGGTTGTCTGGGGCGTCACAGAGTGCGGTGGGGACACGCAGCCTTGGTCTGGCCTTCCAGGCCTATGCTCCACAGCCCTTCTCTTACACCTGCTGGTCCCCTGCCTTTCCACTTGGACAATTCTCCATCTGATCTTCCAAATTCAATTCAAAGGTCACCTTCCTGACATTCTGCCCACCCTGAACCTGTTTTCTCAGAACCTGCATTAAATTGTTGGTTTGCTTGTCCAGATCACTGGTTTTTGACTACATACTATGTTTAGCACTGTACTTAGCACAAAATTAATCAGACCCCTGAGGATTGACTCATCTGATTCACACAAAGCAAACTCACAAGAATCTAATCTATTAACCAGAGAGTCATTTTCCTCATTTCCTGGGGGAGAGGGGACACAAAGGGGAGAGCAGAGGAGAAGGCTGTATGTTCCCATGGTCCCTTGTGGGCTCCCTTCCTGTCTGATGGGCACCTCGCTTCCACAGCAGGAGCACATGGGAGCCTTTTCCCAGCTGGACTGAGAGACCCTGAGGGCAAGGGCAGGGTCTTCTCAAGCAGTGAAAGAAGAGAACAGGGATTCGACTTGAGGGTCACATCGATGTGGTGGTTAATTTTATGTCAACATGGCTAGGCTAGGGCACCCAGCTGTTTGGTCAAACACCAGTCTAGATGTTGCTGGCAAGATATTTTTCAGAGGTGATTAACATTTGTATCAGTAGACTTGGAGAAAAGCAGATCACCCTCTGTAATGTGGATGGGCCTCATCCAGCCATCTGAAGACTGTAGGAGAAAAGACTGAGGTCCCCAGAGGAGGAGGGAATCCGGCCTCCAGAACCGCCTTAGGACTCAGGCCTGACTCCTGTCAGAATTCCCAGCCAGCCAACCTTTCCTGCAGATTTCCAACTTGCCAGTCCCCAGAATCGTGTGAGCCAATTTCTTAAAATAAACCCCTCTGTATAAATACATCCTTTTGATTCTGTTTCTCTGGAAACCTGGACTCAAACACTTGATCTTACATGGGGACTTATACTGGAACCACAAGAATTAGAACTCGGAAAATTGGGGACTTTTGACCAAAGCCATCAGATCTTAAGCTTTTAGACTTGAAAGCACTCTAAAAGGTTATCAAAATTACAGTTTCATTTCATGATTGAGAAAACTAAGGCTCAGAGAAGCCAAGTTTCCTAACCAAGGTCACCCATTGGAGAAGTAATCATAATAGGCAGGACGGGTACCTGGTCTTGTCTCACTTTTTATATATTGAAAGGACAGCAGAGAAAAGGGAAATAATGTCTTTGCACTGTGCCTCAATTTTTATGACGGCATAGGTAATCAATATCCTTTCAGGATCCAATTTATGCGTAAAAGAGTCATTTGGGTTCCAATATGGAGAATAAAAATGTGGAGGGGAGGAATTGTACAATTGGACATTATAAATGGTTATTCTTTTCCATGTTGAAATTCACCCATCAGAAGCTGAATCATCCATGTTAAGTATTGTTCCGAACAAGTGATGAAATTTGGCAGCTTTGAGCAAGAGACCAGAAAAATTGTTGTAATATTTTGGTTTATAAAATTCTTGTGGGAGGATCTGGGGAAGATGGTGGAGCAGGAAGCACCAGGAATGTCTCACCACCCAGACAACAGTTGCACTGGCACGTCTGTCTGGTGTAACGATTTTGAGACTATGGAGTCTGCTGAAGGCTCACAACCTTCAGGCTTTGGCTCAGAAAGAGAACTTATACAAAAAATCGTTTTTCCAATTTTTTTTAATTGTAAAATATACATAACATAAAATCTACCATTTTCATAATTTTAAGTATACAGTTCAGTGATATTAAATACATTCATAATATTGTGCAACCATCAGCACCATTCATCTCCATAACTCTTGCCATCTTGTAAAACTGAAACCTATACACTTTAAACACCAGCTCCCCGTTTCTCCCCCGGGCCCAGGGCAACCACCATCTACTTTATGTCTCTATGAATTTGACTCCTCTAGGTACTTCCTATGCATGAAATCATACAGCATTGTCTTTTTGTGACTGGCTTATTTCACTTAGCGTCATGTCCTCAAGTTCCATCCATGTTGTAGCGTATGTTAGAATTTCCTTCCCTGGTGCAAAGGAATATATGCTTTCTGCTTCCTGTATTCTGCTTTATATAGTAATTTCTTATAAGTTTAGGTATGAGCTTGATAAATGTGAAGCAGATGACTCAGTCCCTAAGAACCTGATCGGTTTTGTTTGCACTCGAAAAGGTCTCTTTCTTCATCTGTTCATTCATCTGACAGACATTGACTGAGCACCTATGCTAGGACCAGACCCTGTGTAGCGCTCACAGTACAAAGAGGAATAACTTGGTCTCTGCCCTGAAGTAAAGGGGGCCCTGCGTTAAGTAAGGAGGTGAACTGGAAAACCTTTAAAGCTCCTTTTATGATAATAGGTTGTGTAATTTTATAAAAATCACAACTTCTTGGTGCTAGCAAACTCCGCCCTCTCTGGGGCTGGACCCAGGCATCACCTCCCTTGCCCAGCAGCCCACAATTCCTGACTTGCCTCTGTTGGGGCAGATGACGAGGGAGCTGGGGTCCAGTGGTCCCAAAGAGAATTCATTTTGTCACTGATACAACAGGGAAAGCAGAAATTAATATAGTGAATATCGCTTTTCAACCAAGTTTGCTAGAACATCGGGAAACTCCTTGTTTTGGAATGACAGTATCAACGGCCATTAAAGTGAGCATAAGGTAAGGTAGTACTTCGTTTTGGTGTTGGGGTTCTCCTGTATCTCAGACCCTTTCACTAGTTCTCTAGAGAGCTGTCTGGATGTCGTCACTTCCCTGAACATTTTTTATTTCATTTTCAGCAGACACACCCTTGTCCACCACGGCGTGGCTCCCAGGAGAGCACTGGGCTTGCTGCCGGACAGAGGGAGACTGGCCCTGCGCCTGGCCACTGGCAGGAGAAAGGCTGTGAAATCAACAGGCCTCAGTTTCCAGCCTGGTTCTGCTCCATTTACGTGTGAGTAACTTCGACCAAGTTAGTCCATATTCCTGACCCTCCATTTCAACATCTGCAAAATGAAAGAAGCCACACTCCTCCCAAAAAGGTAAAGGAAGGACCATGGTGGGTCTTTTCCCAATGGTACCTTGATTTTAAATTGGGGACCCCTCACTCTTTGCCGTGTGACATCCAATGCCCCCCCCCCACTCTAGTCACAGGAATATGTCTGCTGCTGGAATATACCTTCATCAGAGCTGATGGGAGACAGAGAAACATGGGCGGGGAGTTCTGGAAGGAAAAGCTTCTCTCCTCCACGTGGTCTTGAATGAGGAAACACCTGACCCCAGGAGCAGCTGACAGCTCTTCAGACTGTAAGGGAAGAGCCTGCCTGGGAGTGGAGCCGGTCCTCATGCCTCACCTGGAGCCAGAGCTGCCCTGGACCATTCGTCTAAGGGAGACAATAGACCTGCTTTGTTATTTCAGACAGCTCAAGATTAGTTTTCTGTTTCTTGCAACATCATTAAGTCCTAATTGATCGTAGCAGGTTGAATGGTGGTCCTGCAAATGATATGTCTACAGCTAAACCCCTGGAATCTGTGAATGTGACCTTATTTGGGAAAAGGGTCTTTGCAGATGTAATTGAGTTAAAGGGTTATCCAGGCAGGTCTTAAATCCAGCGACATGTGTCCTTATAAGAGACACACAGAGGAGAGACACAGAAAGATGGATACAGAGATTGGAGTTGTGCAACCAGCGTGCACCTGGAGCTGCCAGAAGCCAAAGAGGCCAGTCTCCCCAGAGAGAGCACAGCCCTGCCAGCACCCTGATTTTGGACTCTGGCCTCCAGAACCACAGGAGAATAAATACCAGTTGTTTTAAACTACCAAGTCTATGGTCATTTGTTATAGCAGCTGCAGGAAACAAGTACACTGATCAATGTGCATTTAGAAATATTAATGTCCTTTTTTTTCATACATTTAACTTCTTTCCATGCCTTTCCCGTTCCCCCTTCCTTAAAGGGGTTGAGACAGTCCAGGCTTGAGCCAGGCTGCCTCAGTTACATACCAACTAGGTCACTTCCTTGCTGTGTGACTTTCAGCAAATTACTTAGCCTCTCTGTGCCACAGTTTCCTCTTCCATATAACGTTTCTACTAGGACTAAATGAGCGAGTACATGTAAGTACCTGGCATGCAGGAAGCAGTGCATGTAAGTGGTGGTTATGATGTCTTCTCCCCTGCTCTAGGGTAATTTTCTTCCCTCATCAGAATGCTAATCTTTCATGGTAATGAGCCCAGTTTTGTTCCTTGCCTAGATTTTTAAAATTATTATTTCTTGTGATTCATTCACCTCATTATGCTTCTAGGCCATCGAAATAGGGAAAATGTCATTCAGAAAAGTATAAACTAACCAAACCCAGTGGGATCTTACTAAGTAGCCAAAGTTAATGATTAGAAGATTCAAAAGTCCACACCATTAGTGAAACAAAGACAAAGAGCCTGATTTAACTAATAAGCTGTTCAGCACCATGACTTCTAATTGGCTCTGCCTCTCCAGATTTCCCTTTGAAACACTTATTTCACAGGGTATAAATAATTTAATTGATTTTCAGAATAACTGACTTGTTTTCAGCATGTACTTGTATGTTTGTTTGGTTTGTGGTGGGGGCATATGATGGGAGAAGGAAGGGTTGCTAGGTTTAAGGAGCCTTCTGACTATCCTATTTTCCAAATTTTAAAGTCAGCATTTGTTTCCAAAGCAATCATTGTCTCTCTTTCTTCAAGGGAATTTAAAAGTAGGCCTTATCTTAAAAATCACTTAGCTCAGAACGGACCAGCGGCTCTCATGATTGTTCTCCCTCCAGACACTGGCAATTTCAGAAAGTGTTTCATTTCCTAGGACCACTGGACTTCCAGAGCTCTCCTCCCATGCTGCATTAGCAGCGGAGTGTCCCTAATTCTCTGCCCATCTACAGGGCCTGCTCATCTTAAGATTGGACTGTGTTCTTTTCCTTTCACTGTCTTTCCTTCATATAAATGAGAAAGGAGAGAAGGACAAAAAGGGCTGCTCCCCAAGCCAATTCCTTTACCATATATGCAAAACCAAGAGCCTTTGATGGTACACCTCGGCACGGCCGGAAGCCTTGATTTAGACAACATCAGACTTCCTAAAAGAGGGAGGCTTATCTGTGGCTCTCCCCTAAGACCTTCATGGGCAATTACTGAAGCAAGTGAGAAAAAAAAGATTGCTACTCTGTCATACAAAAAACAAAACAGAAACCCAACTGGTGCCATTGTACCAAAGCCATCTTTGAAAATGAAGACCTAACTTGGTGCACTGTGATACGACACCTGGAGGCTGGTATTCAGTATAACCGGTGAATTACTCGTTTTGAAAAAGACATTTTAATGGCTCTGTGACGTTGGTAAATTCTGACTTCTGTCCTTGACCTGGCTGGCCGCGACTGGGTACGCTTCCACGATGCAGCAGTGAAGCTTTGAGATGACACCTTATCCTATTATCACCGGAAACCTCAGAGCAGGAGGCCAGCCATACCTTCGCCTGGACTGAGAAGCATCCTCATGGTGGAGTTAAATGGTGGGCGAGCGTGAGGGAAAGAGGGAGGATGCAAATGAGGATGTGAAGAAGAGGAAACCAAAGATCCCACGTTAGGGAGAAAGAAGTACAGGCCTGTAACAGTCCCAGTGTCATCCCTCAGCCTGCGCGTGTGGTTTGGGTGATGTCAAAGAGACAGGAGGCGTGCGGGACAGTCAGATAACATTTTCCTAAAATAATATAATTCTAAAAACAGGTGGATTGCAGTGAGCAGGGTCAAAACTCCTGCTTAAATTCTTTTCTCACTATTCTTGCCTTTTCCTTGGACTGGTGGTGTGGTGTCTTGGAACAGGATGTGGTCACCATTTCTGGAAAGGCTGAGGTCAAAAGTGAACATAAATGTTTTCTGATCTCCTACTTTCTGCCTCTCCCTGGCCTGCAGGCTGTCCGGTGGTGTGGGGAGATGGGAGATGGGTGGGGTCAGTGCAGCTTGTGTTTGGCTGCATACAGTAGAAACCTAACCACAGTGACTTTGCCAAAAGGGAGTTATTTTTCTTATATACCAACTCTGGAAGTAGTCGGTCTATGATTGTCATTTAGACTTCCTATTTATTTGACTATCTTTATCATGAGCTTCTCACCACGTGGTCATAAGATGGCTGCTGAACCTCCAAGCATTGCATTCAAGTTCCAAGCAGGATAGTTAAGGGCAAAAGGTAAAAGAAAGATGTAGCTGATTTTATCCCTTTTCCACAAGCTTTTATGCCATTGTCCATAACTAAAATGGACATCGCCATCCCAAGGTGCAAGGTAGATGCTACCCCGAATAAGCCTGGGGTCATTAACAGGGAAAAGAGATTAGAATGTGAACAGGCAATTAGCAGTGCTTCTTACACAGAGTCCTTAACCTGGGCTCCATGGACCGTCAGAGAGCTATGGGGAGTATCCATGGAAACATTTGCACAGATCTGTTTGTGTGTGTTTTTCTGTAAATTCTCAGCTTTTATCTCTTCAGATAGTTCCTCTCTTCTATTCTCTTCCATCTTCCCTTCTTGGACTCCAAGCAGACAAACATTAGACTATCCCACTATCAGGTTATTCTCTGACATTTTCCATCTCGTTGTCTCTCTGTGTTGTATACTGTGCGATAGCCTCACATCCAATTTACTCATTTTCTCTTCAAATTGTCTATAACCTCCTGCTTAATCTGTCCATAATTTTTTTAATTTTTAAAAGTTCTAGTTAGTTCTTTTTTTTTTTAATTTGCTGGCTCACTTTTCAATAGTCTCTTGCTCATCTTTATTCTGTCTCTTTTCTAAAATTTTATATAAGGTTATTTTACATATTCCAGTATCTGAATAGGTTTGAGTCCCAGCCCTGCCACTTATTAGTTGTATAACCTTGATCAAAGCATTTAATCTTTCTGAATCTCATTATCACAACCCTAATGTGGGAACAATAATAGTCCCTATCTCATGAATTATTATGAGAATTAATGAATCCATGTAAACATAGAATTTAGAACAATGCCTGGCACATAGTAAGCACTATATAAACTTGTACAGTTTTTATTATACTTAGTTATTTCGTTCATTGCCTGCCTCAGCCTCCTGGAGTGAAAGTCTTGGGAATCTTGTTTGTTTTGTATTGTTACATCCCCCTTACCTACAATAGTGCTTGGTACAAAGCAAACACTCAGTGATGCGTTGAGCACATGAGTGAATATGAAGAACCTTGCATTCAAGTTAAGGATTATGCCCCGATTAGGGAATATGCATTCTTTCAAACCCATATGGAACATCCTCAAAAATTAACTACATACAAGATCGAAAGTTAGTCTCAACCAATTTCAGTGAGTCGGTGTTATACAGACCAGATTCCCTGTCCACCAATCAAATGAGTTAAAAATGAATAAGCAAGAGATCAATTTTAAAAACATGTACTTGCAACTTCTTTAAACACCTCTCTCAGTGGCCCTTGGGTCAAAGAAGAAATAATGGATACTACGATTGTTTAGAACTGAATGCCAAGGGGCATGCTTCGTATTAAAACTTAGGAGATTCCGTAGAAGCCATACTTCAGGGGAAATGTTTGGGTGTAAACGTTTATATTAGAAGGGTAGGAAGGCTAAAAGTAATGAGATAAACATCCAACCCAGTCAACTCAAGGACAGGAAAAAGAAGTGGATGACAGGGAGAAAATCGGTAATTAAACCGGGGACCTAAGCGCAGAGGCCAGGGTCACCCGTCAGAGGCCACTGGTCTGATACCTCTGATGGGCGCCCTGGACACCCTCTGTCTGGCTGCAGGCTGCTGCCCTGGGGGCCTGGGGCTTCTGAGAAGAACGAGCAGACCAGGCCACACCGAGTCCTTGCCAAGCGGCCCGGGTGCTCCTGCCCACCAGGGGCCGCCCACGTTGCTCCTGCTTTCTTTCCCACCTGCCTCCCACTAAGAGGCAAACGCTTCTCATTGGAACCCCGTTCAGCAGTGAACCACGCATGTCTCCTTCCTCATTCACCTCCCTGCATATTCTCTCCTCTCCTGAGGTCACCCCACTAACCCCGCAGCCTCCTAGGAATCCCATTTCTCAGCCCCCAGCCCCGTCAGACGTAGGGGTCTGGGGATGGGTTTGCATCCTCCTGCATCACCGCCCACAGCCAGTTGAGCTCGCCCCTCCGTTCATCTCCCACAGGTCTCCTCCCCTTCCCCTTCCTCACCAGCCCTGCGTCTCTGTCCTACTTCAGACCTGATTGCGTCTTTATCTTGTCCTGATTATTTTAAAAGCCTCCGCATGGCTTCTGTGCCTTCAGCCTGGCCCTTCCTTTCCATTCTCCACACAGCGGGCGCCCAGAGCAATCTTTCTGGAAGCAGAAATCCTGTGGCCTCCTTCACTCTGGCTCACGTGTCCTGGGAGGGCTCCATTAGCTCCCCAGGCCGTCAGGGGCTCCCTCCCTCCTCCTGGAGCACCCAGAGCAAACCTCGGCCCTGTGACCTGTCACGTCCCTGGCATGTCTACTGACCTTGCTGAGGGGGACCGTGCGGGTGTCATTGGCTGTTCAAAGTGCGGTCTGTGACCGGCAGCTGGGGCATCACACGGGGGCTCCTTAGGAATGCACAATCCCCCTGTCCTCACCCAGACCTACAGTCTTAATTTGCACTTTTAAAAGACCCCAGGTGATACATTTTCACCGTAAAATTTGAGAAGCTCTGATGACCCATGAGAAGCTTCTGCCAGGCGAGAGGGCAATAGAATCTGAAGTTCAAGTTGGCCTCTCCCTCGCCTTTCTTTTGGGGAGCTGGGCGTGGGGGCGAGGGGGTGGGCTGTGGGGACAGCCTGTTGAGATGACCCGCGCACATTCTAGACGGAATACAATCAATGCAAGCTTTGAGACTTAGATCTGGAAGAGAACTGATCATTCCGGAAGCACCAGCAATTTCAGGTTGATGCTGTACCACCCTGATCAAGGCAGACAGATGCCAGGATGTCAGCCCAAGCGCCTGTCACAGCACCGACTAAGAGAACTGCTGAGTGCTCACCCCTTTGTTGAAGCCCAGCGTGAGGGCAGTGCGGCAGCAGGAGGCCGAGGAGAAGGGAGCTGGTTCCGTCCTGACGCCAGGAAATTGCCCCGGGAAGATGGATCTGCGTAGTCATGTCATTATTAGACCAGAAAGCACTTTGTGTTGAGCCTTTTGTGCATGTTTGACTCAGCCAGGTTGTCCCACCCAGTACATTCTTAGCACTCCTGCCACTCAGCCGGCAGTCACAGGCAGTGACACTGGAACAGCGGGCCCTGAAGCCTGACTTCTGAAAGGCTCCAATGGTCTTTTATTGCTACAAAATACATCTCCAGGGTAGATCTAAGCCCTCCAGTGAGAGGCTGCTTGGTGGTGTGGCGGGGAGGACAGGGCTGTGACATACCCTGTGGGGACCCGAGAGAGCCCAGCAGAGGGGAGCAGCCCATGGTGGGAGATGGACAGAAATGACCCCACACGTTCCCTCTTTCTCCCTGGTGTTCTCATTCCTACAGCTGAGGAAGCCGAAGCAGGCATCCCCCAGCTAAGGAACAGCAGAGATGGTATTATGGGCTAGATTGTGACTCCCCTCAAAAAAGATATGCTGAATCCTACCTCTAGTACCTCAGGATGTGACCTTATTTGGATATAGTTTTGTGGCAGTGGTAATTAGTCAAGATGAGGTCATCCAGGGTTAGGGTGAGCCCTTGATTGAATGCGACTAGTGTCCTGTGGCTGTGTGACAACAGAAGCAGATTGGAGTGATGCATTTACGAGCCAAGGATGCTGGCAAACACCGGAAGCTGGAAGAGGCAAGGAAGGGTTCCTCCTGGTGGGTTTCAGAGGAAGTGTGCCGCTGTCAGCACCTGGATTTTGGACTTCTAGCCTCCAGAACTAGGGGGCAATAGATTTCTGTAGTTTGTGGCACTTCGTTACAGCAGCCCTGGAAGCTAATGCACATGGGAGCGTGGTTTCCCCATTGCTGTCACCCGGACACAGAGGGGCTGTTCGGGATCTTCAGCTCGATAACATTGCTGCTCATGTGCCCACTCCAGGCCCCTCCCATGCACGTGGGAGATGGTCGTCATGGAGGGAGGGTCCACAGTGCTTGGAGGGCTTCCAGGGTGGAGCTGACAGCTGAAAAACAGGAGGGCCAAACTCCTGCCTGGAGGGACCCTGTAAAGCCCATGACTTCATAATGAAAGCCAGCAGGTGAGAGTGTCGTAGCCAGGCCCCAGAGGAGCAGAACCTGAGACTGTGCTCGTGCAAGGGATTCACAGAAGAGGGGCTCGCAAGAGAAAGCTGTCTGGGGAAGCTGCTGGAGAAGGATGTGGTTTCAGGAGAAATCCAGCCTCAGCCTAACCCGTAGGGGAGCTCTGGAGCATAACTTGTCCCACAGAGGTGCTTCCCCCCAAAAGGCAAGGGGCTGTGGTGTGACCATAATCTCCCAGCATCTCCTCGGCCAAGAGCAAGGCTTTAAAGGAGGGCACAGGTGTGAGCCGTTAGCAGCCAAAATCTGCAGCAGCTGGGGATGCGGGCGGCCCAGGGCAACACCAGCCGCTCAGTGCCGGGTATCGGAATCCTGACTCTGTCTCCCACTGGCCGTGCTCAGGCAGTTCCTGTCTGCACAGTGTGTTCACCTGGTGACGAGAGGAGACGGGGCATTGGGGTGAGGCAGAGAAGGAACTAACTAGAAGTCAATCACGGTGTCTTCTTTTTCTGGTGTGTCTGTGGAGGCGTACAGGGCGTTGGAGAAAAAACAGTTGGTGCTGGCAGAATTCCTCACGGTTTAATGATCAGTGTTCCAAGAACAACACAGCCTTTGACTTCTTCCTCTGAAACTCATTATTTAAACAGAATTTTGACGAACGGTCAAAATAACTTAAAAAAAATTTGGATCAATTAAGGAGTGCAAGTTTTCTTAATAAGTCACAAAGATCCAGGGGTACTCGGAGCACATCGTCACCTGTCTGAAGTGATGTGATGCCCTCCTCCTTCCCTGTCCCTGTGCCTCAAAAATAAAACCAAAAAAACCAAGGCGTCCCTTTGTTCTGCGTTCCAGGATAAAGTTGAGGGCTCAAGCCCTTGCTTGGTTGGCAGCCAGCGCGGTAGGGTGAGTGGGAGCAGGGGCGAGGAGACCCGCATCTGTTCACAGGGCAGGAGGTCCCCTCCGGGCACTTGATTCTGGGGACCATGCAGAGCCCCACTGCGGAGCTTCTTCAGGGCTGCCTGTGGGCCCTGGTCCCTGCTTACTCATCTCGTCTCAACAACTTTATCTGCTGCCTCACTATCTGGGAGTCCAGCCAGCTTCTGCCCTCATCTTGCTGGCGATGGAAATGAGGACGGGGCTGGACATAGACCAACCACAGATGCTGGACTGGCCTCTCCGCACAACCCCTCCACGGTGCCCCCCATCACACACCCCTCCGGATACCCCTATCCCCACTCCCCCCAGAGCTTCCTCACTGCTCACCCCGCAGGGCTCCAGGGCTCTCCCCCACTTCCCCACACCATGTCTTTGCCTCGGGTTACCCAATTACCTGGTTGGTAACCAGACCGAACTCGGTTAGTAATCATGCTCCTCTCCACACTCCCCAGTTTCCCTCACACTTTCACTCATACCCAGGTGCACGTGGCTAACATACATCTGCCTTACTCTCCCTGGGCACGGGCGGGGAGGGTTGATATATTTTTGCATCCATCAAAGTGCTAAACTGAACAATGAAGCCCCCCAGGGAAGAACTCAGGCAGTGACCAGCAGAGAAGGGAGGTGGAAGAAGAGGGGAGTACATTTTCCTGGAGCCCCTAGAACCACACCTCAATTAGTGATTCATTTCACAATATGTACCAAGGCATTTTGGGGGAAGGGGTATAAACAGAACTGGCAAATTTTAATTTATGTTTTAAGCAGATCACACAGGCGCTCTCTTGCTCTCAATTCGTACATCAAGCGAGGCCTGAATGAACCAACTCCCAGCGGCGTGAGTGTGGGAGTGCGTGCGTGTGTGATGGGTGTGTGTGGTAGATGTGTGTGATGGGTGTGTGTGGTAGATGTGTGTGATGGGTGTGTGTGGTAGATGTGTGTGACGTATGTGGCGTGTGTGTGAGGTGTGTGTGTGGGGGGATGGCGGTGTTTTGTGTGTGGGATGTGTGATCTGTGGGTGGGAAGTGTGGTGTGTCTGAGATATGTGTGTATGTGTGCGCAATGTGGGGTGTGTGTGTGTAAAGGAGAACCTTCCCTGGCACTCCAGCTGGCACAGGATACTCACCTTTTGTCAACACCCAGGCACTTATTCCATCTCCAGCTCTACCATCCCAAGCAGCTGCTGGGAAAACTGGGACAAGTGGGGACATTCAGTCTCTCGGCACATGTTTATCGAATTTCTGCTGCAGGTCAAAGATGCCTGTTTTGCATTCATTTTTGTCTGTGGTGTGAGGGAAGGTCCAACTTCGTTCTTTGCACGTGGATATTCTGTTTTCCCAACACCACTGATTGAAAAGACTCTTCCTTCCCCCTTTGAATCATCTTGACACCCTTGTTGAAAATCATTTGACCATACACAAGGGGTTACAAAGTTTTATTTCTGGGTTCTCTAGTCCATTCCATTGGCCTGTATATATGTGTTTATGCCAGTACCACATTGTGTTGATGACTGTAGTTTGAGGTCTCAAGCCTTGTTCATCTTTTTCAAGATTTTTTGGACTATTCAGGGTCTCTTGAGGATCCAAATGAATTTTTGGATAGATTTTTCATTTCTGCAAAAAAACGTTGTCAGGATTTTGACAGGGATTGCACTGAGTCTGTAGATCGATTTGGGTATTAAGGACATCTTAACCATGTTAAGTCTCCCAATCTATGAACATGGGATGTCTTTCCACTCACTAGTGTCTCCTTTAATTTCTTTCAGGAACATTTTGTAGTTTTCATTGTACATGTTTCTCACCTCCTTGGTTAAATTTATTCCTAAGTATTTTATTCTTTTTGATTCTATAGTAAATGCAATTGTCTTCTTAATTTCCTTTTAGGATTCTTCATTCTTAGTGTACAGAAACAACCAATTTTTGTATTCTGCAAGTTTGCTATATTTATTAGTTCCAGCAGGTTGTTTTTGTGGAAAAGTTTTTGAACTTCCAGTTGATGAGGAAAGTGGTGGACCTTAATCAGCAATATAGACCTGCCCCCCAGATTCTCAGCAGAGAACGCACTGGGCAAGTGGCTTTCATGGACGACTGAAGCTAGAAGGATGTGCGGGCCTTCCATGCTTCTGGGTAATCTATATGTGGTCCTTAACTTGGCCATAAAGGAGTATCTATTTAGAGCCCCTGGTATAGCCCCTCTCAGATTATTTTTGCTTTCATTTTTTTTTTTTTACAATATAGAGAATTTTTATTGTTTACTTTTTCCTTCTAATTCAGTACTTTTAGGCATATATGGTCTTACAAGAGAAATCAAGAAGCCAAAAATACATGATCGTGATTTCATACATCCTTAATTTTTCTGAACCTGATCATATATTCAGCAATAAAATTCAGAATATTATATAAAACTGTGTCTTAGACTAGATTTCTATTTGGACTGATTTAACATACGGTTTTAGTAACTATTATTCAACATGTTAGTAAATTTTTATTTTGAAAATAGCATGAAATAAATTGGTTTCATGTCTTAAATGGATTATTTAATGATGCTGAATACGTAACATACTCCTGTGGTACAAAATTCAGACGGTACAAAAGGCTGGATAATGAAAAGTCAGTCTCTTACCTCTATTGCCCTCCACTTGGTGCCTCTCTCCAGAAGCGTTATTACCAGTTTATGCTTCCGTCCAATAATGATGTGGGGTATATATATACAAGCATTCAAGTACATATATGCTTTTTTTCATTTATAGACATTGTTCTGCCCCTTAATTTTTTTACTTCCCAATATATCTTGGAGATTGTTTCATATGAGTCCTAAATTGCTCCCCTTTCTTCTTAATAGCTACGACCACTGGATGCTGGTACCTTAGTGTATTTGATGGACATTTAGACTGTCTCTAATTTCTGATACCACAAAGCAGAATGAATATTAGGATTACTCCTGAGTGACATTTCAGTGCCACATGTCATACTGAGGGACATTATGAGAATGATTATTATTGTGTCTATTGTCATGGTGCCCCTGAGGGCATCTGCCACCTTCTACATCTCAAGGTCATCTGTAGGTGGACCCTGGAGGAATCCTCCCAAGTGTCAGTTCCAAAGTTAAGGTGGGGTCGGGTAGAGCTCAGCGGTAGAGTGCATGCCCAGCATGCACGAGGTCCTAGGTTCAATCCCCAGTACCTCCATTAAAAAAAAAAAAGCTAAATAAATAAACAAACCTCATTACCTCCCCCCCCCCAAAAAATAAATTAAATTGTACAAAGTTAAGGTGGTGCTTCTCCTGAGAGGTTCTGGATTTTTTTCATCTTATGGACTCTGTGGTTCATGTATTTGTTTGCATTTCACTCTCTGGCGACCAGGGTTCTCAGAACCAAGTTTCTGGGCCTTGTTACGGATGTGTGCAGGGCTATTTATCCTGCATTTATGGATACTGGTCTTACTCCTGGTTGCATCATTTCCCTTCTGTTTAGTTTCCTTTCACTTCAGTCCCCAAAGCCATCTGTTTTATTCCTTGACGTTGCACACATTTTTGTAAGCCATCTCAAGTTCTTCATGTACTGAACTGTGTATAAATAAACATATGCATACGTAAATATCTCCACCATACAAAATAAAATACAAATTTGAGTTAAGAACCCAGAGGCAGACTTGACCTCTCTTCAACCCACCCGACCCAGGGAGACACAGCGGCTCCCCCTCCCGGAGCCTCTAGTGGGATCCCCTACCCCCTAGTAAGTCCTCTTCTGCCTCCTCTCTGGCCCGAGCAGTCTGCTTTCCATTTGCTCAAAATGCATCAAAATGCCTCCAGGCCCTCCTGCCCAGACCAAGGCTGAGGAGAAATCTGACTCTTTGTAAAATGTTCACGTGCAGCAGGGTGGAGGGGGAGGTGAGGTGGGGAAGCAGGGGAGGAGGAGGGAGGACTCTGGGCAGCTGCCCCGGCCCTACATCGTGTCCCTGCGGCTGCCCTCCCTCCAGCCGGTCTTCCATCTGCCCGCCCCAGCCGCCACATCTCACCCACCAGCGTTCTTTTGCATCAGTGTGAGAAAGCAATCTGCATCCAAAACCAGCAGGATTAAGACGGATGGAGGCAGCCTGCCTTCTCATCTCAGAAAACTCCTTTCATCTCACGGAGGCCACTGGGCAGACAGACGGCAGGTAGCACAGTTGTGTTTTAATGTGGCCCCTGCAGGCTGAGTTTCAGATTTGTGGTCCATTGGCCTCAGAGACGCCGAGTGAGTGAACAGCTGGGGATGCTGCAGTCTGAGGACCAAACACCCTTGAGCCCTTCCCACGTGGCCTCTAGCTCCTGCACGGGGCAGCTGTTTTAAGTCACGGGAAGGTCCAGGTCTGTTTGCAATGCCTGGGGTGAGAGTGGGGCACCTGAGCAGTGCTGTGGAAAGTGGGATTCAGGCCTCAGCTGCGCCCCCCAGAGTTGAGTGTCATCTCTGGCAACCTCAGTGTCTTTACCTGCAAAATGGGTATTTAGTATTACTGGGCTCACAGAGTTGTTGGGAGAATTAAACAATAATAGCCAGTGCGTGGATGACTCTTACTACATGCCAGTCATCATTCTAAGAGCTTTACATACAATAACTGGTTTAATCCTTACAACACTCTTAGTTATTGATGTTCTTCAGAGGAGGAAACCAAGGCCCAGAGAGCTTAAGCAATTTGTCCAAGTTTACAAAGCTGCTGAGTGACAGAGCTAAGATTTGAACCCAAGTCATCTGGCCCCAGAGTCTATGCCCTGAAGAGCCAGGGCTCTTATAAGACTTGTCTGCAAAGACCCTGGGGCGGTGCCTGGCACCCGGAGGCTCTCGTCAAAGGTGGATCAAGTTCTGGTGTCTGAGCCTCTGAGCTGGTTTCCTGGCTCCACCTGCGAGATGAGAGCCAGCAGAGGTGATCCTGGTGATTCTCTGGCACCCCCCCTCCTCCGCCCCCTCCCCAGGTTGGCAGCCCTTCCGGCCCTCCAGGTGCTGCCTCCACTGATGCCCATAGCACCCCGGGCTTGGGTGATCCTGACTCTCTGTTCACGTCTCTGTCTCCCGTGCTCTTCCGCTGGCAACTCTTCCCTCCAATCTCCCAGCCCTTAACATAGTTCTTGATAGAGAAGAGGTACTTAGTATTTACTTAAAGATTGTTACTTCTTTGTCTTGCCCTGGAGCCAAGAGGTTCCCCAAGGAAGTGGTGAGCCTGTCGCTGGCTGATGTCGCCCTCCTCCTCGTGGCCTGGGCCAGAGACAGCCCTTCCTACTCTGTTCTGCTTGGCCTGCTCACGTCTCAAGCAGGCTGTTTCCAGGGCCTTTAAAAAATATCTTTATAACTGTTATTGTTTTCCAGGACGAAAGCAAATCTTGCTTTTTAAAAAGGAATTTGAACATTACAGCAACTTGGAGAATGAAAGTCTTCCATACCCTGCTCTCTCAAGTGTGGTTCCTGGCTTGGCATCACCTGGGGACCCCTCAGAAATGTGGAGTCTCAGGCCCCTCCCGCCCTGCCCTGATGAATGGGAATCTGCATTTGACTGGATCCCACTGGCTCACAGGCACCCAAGTGCGAGGAGCTGGTAGCAGCCCTCCTCCTCCCCAAGCCCAGCTAGGATGACACTGTCCCCATTTTCATGTGCACTTTTAAAAAGCACACTTTTGTAACCACTTTCAATAATGATCTGCAATTTCAGGCCTCATCTAAAACCAAAATCCTAGTCAAAGTCCTTCAGCTGGAAGCTTCCACTCCTGCCCCCTCTCCAACCCCGGCAGCCATGGTGATGGCTCTAAAACCACAGATCTTTGCCACAGATCATATCACTCTCCCGCTTAGAATGTCTGCCTTTGCCCTGGGAACACTGTCGCCCTCTGCTTCCTGCCTGTCACTCCTGACACCTTGACCTTCTCTCTTGTCCTGCTCTGGGTCTTGGCCATCTCTGCTTCTGTGCCTGGATGCCCTTTCCTCCTTCCTCCCCGACTGGTTCCTTTTCATCCTTCATGTCGCAGCTTAAATGTCACCTCCCCAGAGGTGTGAGATGAAATGACCACGTGGGGAAAGCATGCCTTGCCCGCCAGGGCTCTTTATCACAGCTGGCATCTGTCACCGGCAGTGGTCAGGACTGGCTCCCTGAGGCAGTGTGAACCCCACGAGGGCAGGGACCGTCCTGCCTGCTCGCTCTCCCTTGGACCGAGTGCTTGGCACAGCGTCTGCACGTGGTAGGTTAGCGCTTAATAAGTATCTGTTGAATTAACGTCTGCTTCCTGGATATCAGGCATAAGATACCATCACCCTGTCTGTATTGGCTTATTGAAATTATAAAAATAATAGATGTTAATTATATATATTTTAAAATTCTGCAGGAAGGAATAAACTGAAAAGTAACATCCTTTCCCCCTCAGTTCCTTCCACCTGCAAAAGCAACCACGGACAACAACTTATTTTGTCTCCTTCCAAACTTGCAGAACCCTTTAAAAACCACACACAAGATCATGCTGTAATGATTAATTCTGTTCTACAACTTGCTTTTCTTTAAAATTGTGGTAAAATCCACATAACATAAAATGTACCATCTTAACCATTTTTAAATATACAGTTCAGTCGTGTTAAGTATATCCAGGTTGACCTGCAGCCGATCTCCAGAACTTTTTCATCTTTCAAAACTGAAACTGTACACCTGTGAAACTCTAACTCCGCATTTCCGCCCCCCCCCCCGGTCCCTGACAACCACCATTCTTTCTGTTTCTATGAGTCTGAACGACTTGCTTTTTGAACTTAACAATACATCTTCCCACGTGGGCACGTGGGCTCTAGCTTGCTCCTCCTGACAGCCGCGTGGTATTCCGCAGTGGCTACAGCTGATATTTAACCAGTGCTGTGAAGGTTGCTCCCAGCTTTAGGCCACGGCAAACAAATGCGGCAGTGCCAGGGTTAACCCCCCAGAGCCGTGAGGTCAGAGGGTACACACTTCCATTCTGCCCAGTTGCTGCCCAAAGAAGTTGACCAGTCGACCCTCCCACCCACAGAGGAAGAGAGGGGGACTCTTCCTGATGCAAACCAAGTAACTGCTGTCCCATCCCAGGGACAGGCGGACAGGCCTCGAAGGGAGAGGAGAAGCCTAGGGGGTGAGCTGTTGGCGAGACGGGGAATCAAGCCGCCAGACATATACACAGGAGGAAGTCAAATTCAAAAGCCATATAATGAGTGGACTCAGGAAGGAGCTGGTTGCTGTGGCAACCTGATTCCCCTGCTGCCGAGAAGGAGGGGGTTCTTCTTCCTTCTGCACCTGGCAGGAGCACTCTCCCCCAACATTACCTGAGAAACACAGAGTTCGGCGTCCTTTTCGTGAGGTCGGTGCACAGTTTCTGACGGTAATGCCTCCATCACTGGCACAGTGCGATTCTCGCATGTTCTCTCTGGGCAAGGAGCTGGCTGAGCCCCGTTCCCGCAGGGGCAGAAGCCCTGGCTGTGTCGCCTAAAACCCTGATGAAGTGCCACACACACACACACACACCTGCCCTCAACCTGCGCTTTGTCTTACTTGATACTCCAAGAGGTGCCAGGTGGGCCAAGCCCCCAGGGAGACTGCTCTGTTCCCTTCACCAGAAAAGGTTTTCTAGATTTCTGTTTTTGAAGAACACCAAAGGTCAAGGTCAAGGGAAGCTTGCTTGAGCCTCTCAAACCCATCTCATTCTGAGCCACTTTGCTTCCTCCAGGGTATTTAACCCTGAAAATGCAGATTGGAGCAGAGCTGGGAGAGGGGGCGGCAGATGGGTGGCAGAGTTAAGAAAAGTTCTTTTCACCTGTTCCTGCGTCGGGCTCCACGCAAGCCACGCGGTTTACATGGCCAGGTCCAGCCCTTCTATCCACTCAGTAAAAGGTGGGAACTGTTATCCCCACAGTCGTAAGGATGAAATCCAAGCTGACACGTGCTTTGCCCAAGATCTCAGCACACAATATGACCCAGCCTCTGCCTGGGTCTCAAGGTTGTGCTCCCTGCTCCCAATGGAGACGGTTTAGAGATACCAGCCAGTGGGGAGGGGGTGGGGGTGGCGTGATGGCAGCTGACTTGAAATCTCCCCTGGAGCAAAGGGCTCTGTGGGGGCTTGTCCCTTCACCTGACAGTCCTCTCCTCCTTTAATCAGGCAGCGGGCTAAGGTGGGGAAAACAGGGACATGGAGGTTCAGATCTGTACCAGCCGTGGCTCCTGAACTTGTCTGAACCCCAGCCTCAAAGCAGAAATAGGGGGAAACGGTGTCTCTGGGTTTTGTTTGTTTGGTGTTTTGTACAAACACCTAGCGCTGTGGGGTGGATTAAGTGAACCAAGGGGACGGTGCCCAGGCCATCACTCTTCTATTAAATTTTAACAGGCCTGGGGCCTTTTCTGCTCTCCCTGCCCAGGGCTCCCTGGGGGAAGGTGCTTCCCCTTAGCAGCCTCCAGGGTATATGACAGTATTGATTTGTTCCCTTGAAGTTGACTTTTCTATGTCCTCTCCCAGAGGCAACCATCCCCGAGCCATTCCCAGGAGAGTCTTGTTCCACTCACACGTACACTTCATCTCCTCATCCAGGCTCCCAAGAGCCCTCTGCCATGACACCCCCTTGCCCGCCCCCTCTGGCAGCTGCAGAAATGTTGCTCCGGGTGCTCAGTGCTCCCCAGCCGTTGGAGCACTGCCTTGGTGATGGTGGCCTGGGTGGCAGGAGCACAGATGAATATTCAAGGAGAAATGCAAGGACAAACAGTGCTTCTCAGTTTCCTGTGACTAATCCGATGAGCCCCTGCCTGGCTGCTGGGAAGTGGGAAGGGATCCTCATTTGCCAGTTCACGGTGCTACAGCGTCTCCCAGTTTAAACAGTCTCTCTTGGATGACCCAGTCTCATTGGCTAAGTGCTCAGTCCTCAAAGTTTCCTCTTCTCTCCACTGCCACTGTCCACAATGGTGGTGGCCAGGTCCACTGAGGCCCTGCTGACACCCAGTGCTGGCATCATGCCCCGTGCATGAGGGCCCCACGAGAGTGGTCTCTTTTTCCTGTGCTGAGACTCCGGGGCCCCTCAGTTGACATCCTCATGTCCCCATGCCAGATCCCAGAGTTATTTCAGGATCCCCTGCAGCCCTAGGGAGTGGCTCAGTCGTCTGGCCATTTCCCTACCAAAGATTCTGTCGTGTCCAGAGCTCTCTTCCCCTCTCGTCTCCCCAGGCAATCACATTCATTCTCACTGTCTCAACAAAGACAGCAGAGTCAGCCTGGGTTGCAAAAGGCCACATCATTGCAGATTTGGGGGCTAGAATGGGTCTTTGACTTAACCTGATGGTAATGGAACAGGACTATCATAGGACAAAAGGATGTGACAAAAGAAACATAATAATTTAAGAAGATTTCTCTGGTCTTGGTGTTTGGGATGGATTGGACTGGAGAATAGATTAGAAAACTGGCGGCCCTTTGGGGAGTTACCGCTCTAACTAGCCATGTGGTGAGGAGGGGTTAGGCTAGGATGCCGCCAAGAGAGACGGTGCAGGAAGAAGAGAATTCATGTTTCATGGGGCCTGTTCTATTTTATGCCACTTTATCCGTGCTTCACTTATCACAACAACCCTGCGAGGAATATAGTCTTACCTCCATTTTACAGGCTTAGAAAAGCTCAGAGAGGTTAAGTGACTTGTCCAAGGTCACAGAGCAAGTTAGTGGTCATACTGGGGTATAAATCCAGCTGTCTTTGAGTCTAGAAATCAGATAGAAGGAATGAGTCTACAAAATAATTCAATATAAAGCTTGGCAAGACTTCGTTTTTTTAGGACTTTATGATGGAACAGATATAGGGGATGAAGAAGAGCAAGGGACACCATGCCCTGGAGATAAATGGGGAATTTTGGAGGGTGGGTCAGTGTGGGTGGTCAGCAGTAGGAAGATAATGAAAATATGGTTTCCCTCATCGAGTGTGGGATGGAGGAAACATCACATGGACACATGGAAACACTGGACTTGGGTCATGAAGGGAGGCAGGGGTCTGAGAGGCATCAGTAAAAGCGGGGCCGTGGTTGACCGAGCGGTCAAGGAGCTAGAAATGAGGACAGAAGGAAGGTGGTGACAGGTGATGGTGGCAGTGCCTTGCTGCTTTACCTAAAAGGTGTTGCTGCATTTAAGGGTCCCTTCCCCATTTCCTTCAGAAAGATACCATCTTCTCTGATTTCTTCCTCTTAACTCCATTCCCAAGGGGGCAGGGAGAGTCACGGAGGCCCCCAGAAAGAAGGAAGCCCCCAGCAAAATTCTGTCAGCCAGGCGAGCCTGGGTGAAGCCAGCAGGGGAGCAGCTGCAGGTTACCTGGCTCGGCTGGGGTGGAGGGTGGGCACCCGTCTCAGGTGACTGGTAGCAGGGGTGGGGGCGCTGTATTAGGGAGCACTAGGCAACGGGGTGGTAGCTGCGTAGTTTGTGCTCCAAATCTACTTGCCGGACAAGTTAGAACTTTGTCATGTGTTGGTAATGAAGCTGGCATTTGAGATTTCAGCTTTTTTTTTTCCTAGTGAGATCCAGGAGAGGCCAGGTAGAAGAGACAGCAGAACCGTTATGAACCAAACTCTTGTTTTTCACTTTTGCAATGAGTGGGTCTGCCCCCAGGCTGCTGTTGCAACCCGATTTCTTTCTTGCTACCCGTTGCCGAGTATACTCCAGGAGGACCTGGGAACACCGTGTGGATCCAGCGGAGACAGCCCCTGGTTCCTTCACACCAGGGCGTCCATCAGCCTGCTCAGCTTGCTCCAAGCACAGGGCTCTTGCACAGATAAGGCCCCTCCCCTCTGACCCCTCGGGCCTTGGTGGCTGAAATGTCACTTCTTTAACCAAGTCTTCCCTGACCTGCCTGAACAGCTTACCCCCCACCCATGCACTGATTCTCTCTTACCTCCCTTTTGTAATTTTACATTTTCCTGTAAGATTATCTGATTAACATTCACTCCCCACTGGGGTCGGAAGCTCAGCAAGGGAGGGACCCTGACTGTGGGCGGTGTGCCTGCTCACAGCCTCTCGGGTCTCTGTCTGACTTAGCAGTCAGGCAGCCAGATTCCACCTCTCACTAAGGCTCCGTTACCAGGGCTCCTCCACAGGCTCTGGGGAGGAGGTTATAATCTCTCCAAGCTTATTTGCAGTGTCTTATGCGCATGGGCAAATGTGCACTTGGGGTGGGGGGAGAGTCGGAGTTTTCATCAGATTCGAAGTTAGAGATCCTTTCCTGTGCAGAATCCTCCACAGTAATCGCCTGCGTCCTGGCTGTCCTCCAAATCTTCCTCGGTCCTCCCACCTGCCCCTTTGCCCATTCTGTTCTCCACGCAGCCCTTTCAAATTATTGAGACCCTACCTGGTGGGATCTCTGCTGTTTTCATTTGCCCACCATCCTTCTTTCTACTGATGGTAAGCTAAAGTCTCTTTTTCTTTTAGGAACCACAACACACACACACACACACACACACACACACACACAGCATGGGGCTGCCAGTGAAACAAGCCCACTAGAGTGAACGTGTGATCTACACTAGCCAACAAGACTGCCCCAGTTCCCTAGTTCTCATGCTTGGTTGGGTGGAAGTGGGAAGGGCTGTAACTCACACGGGACCACCCAGAAGCTTTTTTGGGGAGAAGGTGGTGAGGACATATCAAGTAACAGGACCGAAATCCTGGTTAATTCCTGGAGCTGCTGCCCGTGAGGACAGCGTGGGTTCACACATCTGCTGGTGACTATCTTTGCTGCCACATCGGGGGACATCCCTTGAGAAGGAGGCCGACAGAGAGGAAGACTGAGCCAAGTGATGGAGAGAGAGAGGGTGTGAGGGAGAGAGAAAGGGAGAGTCCGTCCTGACAGCAGGGCTGGAGCTGTTAGATCCAGTCGTGACTGAAAGCCTTCGTGAGCCCTGAACTCTTCCACTTAAAAGGCCAGAACGTGTTTTGTTTTTTTTTTTTCTCAAATAAATTGAGTTGGATTTCTGTCATTAACAACAGAAAAGGCTCTTACCTCTTAACGTCTTAGCTTGGACTGCTATAACAAAATACCGTAGACTGGGTGGCTTCCACGACAGACATTTATTTCTCACAGTTCTAGGGGCTGAAAGTCCAGGATCAAAGTGCCGGCTGATTTAGTTCCTGGGGAGAGCTCTCCTCCTGGCTTGCAAACAGCTGCCTTCTCACTGTGTCCTCACACGGCCTTTCATTGGAGTGTGCATGTGGAGAGAGAGAAGCTAGCTCTCTGGTGTCTCTTCTTATAAGGGCACTAATCCAATTATGAAAACCCCACCCTCATGACCTCATCTACACATAAGTACCTCCCAAAGGCCCCATCTCCAAGTTCCATTGCATGAGGTTAGGGCTTCAACACATGAATTTGGGGGTATGACAAGTCAGCCCATAACACCAGGACACCACCTTAATCTTTAAAATGTTCATATTGTTCTTATCAGGACTTCTTAGTTGCAATTAATAGAAGACATAACTGAAGCAGCTGTTAAAATAAAGGGGATTTATTGGCTCCTATAATGAAACAGTTCGAGAGTACCCTAGCTTTAGGCAAAGCCTGACCGTGGCGGTGTCCGCTGCCCCTCACACTCTTCCTTTCAGCTCCAATGCGTCTGAGCTGGCTCCGGTCTCAGGAGGGCTTTGCCCTAATGACCCCAAGGTGGCTGCCAGCAGCTCATGGAGGTGCGCTTCTCAGGTCAAGTCTAGAAGGGATGGGAGAGGCTCTACCAGTAGATGTGAACAAAGGAAAATAAAGACTTTCCTTCCTGGAAGTCCTGGCTCATGACTTCTTACATCCCACTGGTCGCTCTTAACTCCCTGAATGAACCACCAAGGCCAGGAAGATGGGATACGGTGATTGGCTAGAACAGTCGGGGCCCATCCACGAAGCTGGGGGTGGGGTCCACATTTCCTAAACTAGGAAGGTTTAGGTTGGGAGTTTAGGATGTTATTAGGAGGGTTAACAGAACAGTTGCTTAAACAAATTGCCTGGAAGCTGGTGTTGGTTCAGCAAGTCAGTGACGCCCTTGGGGACCCATGCTCTTTCTGTCTTCCTGACACATCAACCTCAGAACATTGGTTTTCATTCTTGTCACCTCGTGATCCCAAGAGAGTGGCTGCAGCTCCAGACGACACATCTGAATTTAAGTCAGGGAGAGAGGAAGAAGAGCCCAGGCGATACCAACCGAATCTGTGTCCTTTGGTCAGGAAAGCAAAACTTTTCCCAGAAGTCCCCGAGCAGACTTCTGTTTCAGTCCTGTTTTTGTTTTGCTTTAAACATATTCCTTAAGGAATCACACAGGTAAAAGGGAAACAAAATTTTGCATTTTCCCCAAAGTGGACAATATTGCATCTTAGCGTTTCAAATGAAGATGTCAAATACCAAACCGAGTGACACATTGCACACATCTCTCCTCCTGAAAACTCGGTCACATATTAACTTTCACTGCAAGGGAGACTGGGAAAGTGGGAAGTAAGTTTGTCCAATAGGCTTAGACTAATCATGACCCATCCCCTGGGCGGAGAAGGGGCATGTGTCTTGCTGGGGTGTTCCCAGTAACGTCAGCAACGTTCCTTAAACGCACCCAGCTTTCCCCACCTCCTACGTATGAGCTCAGGTTTTTCCTGCCTGCCTGAAACTTCCCCATCTCTGCCTGTCAAAGTTCTGTCTACCTTCAAAATCCTTTCCAAATGCCCTGAATTCCCAATGGGAAGTGAAGGCTTCTCCAGCCTCTCATAGCAACTTCTGTCCTTGTTCTGGGACTTAATTCTGTCCTCTGGCTGGTCCCATACATGAGGCACAGCTTTGCGGCCAGACAGGCTTTAGCTCTAGGGGTCCCTTCGATTGGTGGGTGACAACCTCTCTAGGGCCTCAATTTCCTCATCTGTAAAATGGGACTGATGATAGAACCAGCCTCATAGAGTCACCGTGAAGATTAAATAGGATAATTTATGCCAAATATTTAGCCTAGTGCCGTCCCAAAGCCGGGACTTGATAACTGTTAGCCTTTCTTTCTTTCTTTTTTCTTTTTTTTTTTTTGGTGGGGGTAGGTAATTATGTTTATTTTTAGAGGAGGTACTGGGAATTGAACCCAGGACCTTGTGTATGCCAAGCATGCACTCTACCACTGAGCTATACCCTCCCCCCAGCCTTACTTATTATTATCAACAGTTCGCCCCACCCTGTCCCTCAGGCTCTGCCCCCCTTAGCTTTGCATACACTGCCATTTTTCTTAAAATTGAGATAGAATTTACATATTATGAAATTCACCCTTTTAAAGTGTACAATTCAGGAGTCTTTAGTATATTCACAGAGTTGTGTAACCATCACCACCACCTAATTCCAGAACATTTTCATTGCCCCAAAAAGAAATGCTGTCCCTGCCAGCAGCCCCTGGCAATCACCTGCACCTGCACCTCAGACCCTGGCAATCACTGATCTGCTTTCTGTCTCTATGGACGTGCCTGTTTTGGACATTTTCATATAAATGGAATATGACTTCTTTCCTTTAGCATTATGTTTCCAAGGTCAATCCATGCTGTAGTGTGTCTGAGTCCTTTGTTCTTTTTTTGTGGCTGAATAATAGTCCATCAAATGGATTTACCACATTTTGTTTATCATTTAATCAGTTAATGGACATTCAGCTATTATGAAAAATGCTGCTCTGAATGTTTGTATACAAGTCTTCAGGTAGACACCCAAGAGAGGAATTGCTGGGCCAGGTGGTAACTCTATAACTTTTTGAAGAACCACCAAACTGCTTTCCACAGTGGCTGTACTGTCTTACCTCCCCTCGAGCGGTGACTGAGGGCTCCAGTTTCTTCACGTCCTCAGCAGCGCTGGCCATTGTCTGGCTGACTCTGCCACTTCCAGCCCAGTGATGCACGTTGTAGGTTTTCTGGGGCTTCACTCCCCTGAGGCTCTGCGAGGCTCATAAGAGGCACAGTTTATCCACTGGTGGCATGAATGTGACACCATGGATTTGAGGAGAACTGTTATTTTCACCTTCACTCTGGGCCTTACTATGTGTCCGCCCTGTTCTGAACCCTGGACTCTATGTCTTCATGGAGCCCGGGGTCTATGGAGGCACAGGTAAGTCAACAGAGTGCGGAATGGCTGTGTAATGGGTACAGTCCTGGGGGGCAGCCCCGGGCACGGTGGAGAGATGATAGCAATTTCCCCATCGGAGAAGGAGGAGGCTATTCAAGGAGGGCTTCCTGGAAGAGGTGCTCCTGACCTTTGTCTGAAAGATTAAGTAGGAGTTACTCAGGCAAAAAAAGGATCTATTCATCCACAAAAAATGACAACATAGTGCCATTTGCAGAAACATGGATGTCCCTGGAGAATGTCATTCTCAGTGAAGTAAGCCAGAAAGAGAAAGAAAAATACCATATGATATCATTCATATGTGGAATCTAAAAACAAAGAAGATAAATGAGCTTAAATATAAAATAGAAACAGACTCACAAACATAGAACACAAACTTGTGGTTGCCGGGGGAAGGGAGTTGGGAAGGTACAGACTGGGATTTCGAGACTGGTGTATACTGACAGGTGTATATAGAATAGATAAACAAGTTTATACTGTATAGCACAGGGAAATATATACAAGATCTTGTAGTAGCTCATGGTGAAAAAGAATATGCAAATGAATATATGTATATTCGTGTATGACTGAAGAACTGTGCTGCACACCAGAAATTGACACAACATTGTAAACTGACTATAACTCAATTTAAAAAAAAAAAAAAAGGAGATAGTGTTCCCGGGCAAGGACAAGAGCACAAGGAAAGGTGTGGAGATGGGAACATGGGGCTGTGCTGTGAGGTGGTGGGAGGAGATGAGGAGAGATTCACTTGTGAGGGGACAACAGAGAGCCCTGGGTGTGAGAAATCTAGGTTCCACACTGGAGAAAGAACAGAACAGAACAGATGGGAGGTCTGCCTCAGCCCCCTCTTCTGTAAAATGGGGGTAATAATAATGTTACCTACCTTGTAAGGGTCTTGTATGCATTTAGTAAGCTTGAACAAAAAGTCTGTGCAGCACGTGAGCTAGTCCCTGGCACCTGCCCAGTAGATGTTGGCGTAACTGCTGCTGTCTGCCTGGAGCTTGGAACGTGGTGAGACGTTCTCTGTACGTTCCTCTCTGGGGTCAGAGAGAAGTGAATGGGTGGGGAGGGGGAGTTCACAGTGGAGACATAATGCTTCCATTGTAACCATCAGGGTGGAGGGGGGCGGTGGAGGGACAGTAGACAGTTCCCAGAAAAGGAAGGTGAACTTGGCAGACAAAGCAATAGGTGTCGCCTTCTAGGAAGAAGTGATCAAGTGATCAGTTAACAATTATGGGGGGGAGGGTACAGCTCAAGTGGTAGAGCACATGCTTAGCATGCACGAGGTCCTGGATTCAACCCCCAGTCCCTCCTCTAAAAGTAAATAAACCTAATTATCAGCCCTCTCCCCAAATTAAATAATAAAATAATAAATAGATAAAATAGTAAAAGAAAAAGAAAAAAATTATGTACTGAATACCTACTGTATGCAAGGCAATGTGTAAAAACTGCTGAGATAGGAAGAAATACACCTCCCTAACCACAAGTTGAGTTGGAGAGACAAGGCAATAACTCAGGTAAATAACTCCCCAAGTCACAGGACAGAGCAAGATTAGCCATCTCGTAAGTGGCGTAGCTGGGCAGTTGGACAGGAATCCAGAGAATGAGTAACTCATGGGAGGCTAGAGAGGACTGGGGAGCTTCGTGGAGAACCAGGGAACTGAGGTGGAGTAGAAGGGTGGGTAGGATTCAAGCAGACACAGGGGAGGAGACGTCAAACCAGATGGAGGAAACCACAGGGCAGGGGGCAGGGCTTTTATTTGCAATCAACCAGAGAAGAAGGGAGTTTGGAGCAACCCATGGAAGTTAATGAAGGACAAGAAGGGAAAAGTGATAATAATTAACAACTACTATTTACTAAATGCTAGACAAAGTGTTAAGTGCTTTCTGTATTTAGCAGAAAGAAAAATCATCTTCTAAAAGTACCTCTGCAAAATAGTTCTTATTGCTCCAGGACAAGGGTCACCAATATAAATGCTTCCAGGAGCCAGACATAACAAATGTGACTCAGATTGAGTTTTAGCAGTATGGAGTGGTGGGGACTGCAGCAAACTAGGGAGCGATTGCTTCCCCTAAAAGGGGTGGTCACTCCTCAGCCCCAGCCAGCTGTAGTCTCTAATGACCACCACGATCTTATGTCCCCATGACCTGGCACGACAGACAGACAGACAGGCGGCAGAATCCCCAGGCCCTTCGCCGACTCAGTCTTTTCTGGTTCTGGGCTCTCCCCTCCCGCCCTTCTCCATTATGACATCCTGAGCCCCACCTTTGCAGGCTGGCTCGAGCTGGCCCTGGCTGCCTTGGGGGAAAGCCGCCTGCAGAGGGAGAGCTGGAGCAGCCTGGGGAGGTGGTGCAGCAGTGATCTGAGCCAGGGGCGGCAGGTGACACCCAGGACCAGCCCAAGGCCACCACCGAGAAGTCTGAGAAGGGGCTGGCCTGCCAACAGCAGGTCAGGATGGAGGCTGTGGTGGGTTTATGTGGGTGTTTCAGGTTAAGGTGGCCCCGAGGAGCCCTCAGTGGCATATCAGTGTCTCATTTAATCATCCCAGCAGCCCCATGGCGTAGGTGTAGTTCTCCGCATTTTACAGATGAGGAAACGGGAGAGGAAGTCACTTGCCAGTGCCACAGAGTGACCAAGTCTAGGGACTTACCTGCACTGTCCTTCTGGGGAGAGACAGGGCAGAGTATTTCTAAAGAGAGAAAGAGCTAAAAGGAGGGTGCTGGAAACAGATGTGGCTGAGGGATGAACACTGGATTTGCTTGGCCAGTTCTTGGGTCGTTGCAGGCCTTCTCAGAGCCTCCTGCACAACGTTGCCCACATAGGCTGGTCTAGAAGACGGCTGCCGAGGCTCCCAGCCCCGGTTCTCCACTGCTTGCTATGGATGATGCATTTATTTTAGAATCCTTGATCACTTGAGCTTTGGGGCTGGGCGGGCACCCCGTGAGAGGCAGAGAAATCAAGAGTGATTAAGACACAGCCCCCAACGCAGGGGCAGCTCACACTCAGGGGAGGAAGCAGAAGTGCTCAGAGCGATTGATCCTCCTCGGGGGAGGCCAGGTCCTCCCAGACGAGAATTCATCAGTGAGTCCAGAGGGTGTGTCAGTTACTCCCTGGCTGCCGACCATAACAAAGTACCACAGGCTGGTGGCTTAGGAAACCAGACATCTTTTCCAGCTCTGGAGGCTGAAAGTCTGAATTCAAGGGCCAGGCAGGACTGTGCCTGCTCTAAGATGCTGGGGAAGGATCTGTTTCACAGCTCTCTCCTGGCTTCTGGTGGCCTCGTGTTCCTTAACTTGTAGGTGCAGCCCTCTGGTCCTCTGTCTTCAAATGGCGTTCTCCCTGCATCTTCAGATCATCTTCCCTGAGTCCATGTGTCCAAATTCCCTCTTTTTTTAAGGACACCAGTCATATTGATTAAGACTCGCTCACCTGGACTTGGATAAATCCCTAAGACCCTATTTCCAAATAAGGCCACATTCTGAAGTCCTGGGGGGGTTATAACTTCAACAGATCTTCTTTAGGGGATTCAATTCCACCCACAACAGAAGGGTAAGCAGGAATTCCACCTGGGAGAGGAGAAGGAGTTCTTCAGGCCAGGGAAGCACAGACAAAGGCCAGGAAGTGTGAGGTCCAGGGTATGATCATTGGGCGGGGTGGGGGTGAGGCTGGGGCCAGTTTGAGGATAAGGATGTGATCTGAGGGGAGATAATACAGCATGTGGACTTTGGAATCAAGCACATCTGGGTTTGACTTGGCACCGCCACTAGCTCTGTGACCTGGGACAAGTCACTTAACCTCTCTGAGTAATAACTGACCCATCTGTAAAATGGGCATAAAGGACTATCTACTGCAAAATGTTGTTAGGAGAATTGTATTACTAAATAAATACAGTACTTAGCATAGTGCTTGGCATAAGAATGACCTCAAAAAAAATTGAAATTACTCTTTCTTTTTCTTTTAACAAAAGATGCTGCCCTTTTGTGTAGCCTGAGATCAACACTATTCAGCACCAAGGGAGGAGACAGCTGCTCCACCCCACCTCTGAACATCTGGAAAGTTCTTCCCTTGGTTGTCCTCTGAGAGTTAGGCTGGGGCACTCAGGGCAGGTTACCCATCACTGTTCAAACAGAAATCCCACCTCAGAGGGGAATCACCTCTCCTCCCCCCTCACCATGACCACCACCTCCCATTTCCACAATCTCAGAATTTAGGTATAATTAGCAAGTCACTGCTAATTATAAAATTAGGTCTGGCCTGCTCTCACCAACCACGGTGAGATGCTGCCTTGCTTTTTCTGACCTCCTCAACTCAAGCTCACAGATCAGGTTGACTCATTGCAGATCACAGGCCTAGAGGGAGGAGGTTTTGGAGGACGTGTGGTTCTCCAGCCAGATGCTCAATGAAAAAAAAAAATCTCTTTTTGAACAGCAGGGAGGAAGAATCTAGTTTAAAAAAGTTTTTCCTAGTAATAAAGCATAAAAAATTATTACTAATTTGTGTTAAGTAAAATATTTTTGCTAACAATATAAAGGAACCCAATTTTAAAATGGGCAAAGGACTGACAAAGGCTTAATTTCCAGAATATACAAACAGCTCATAAAACTTAATAACAAAAGAACAAACAACCCAATCCAAAAATAGGCAGAAGACCTAAACAAACATTTCTCCAGTGAAGATATACAAATGGCCAACAGGCACATGAAAAAATGCTCAATATCGCTAATTATCAGAGAAATGCAAATCAAAACTACAATCACCTCACACCTGTCAAAATGTCCATCATTAAAAAGTCCACAAATGATAAATGCTGGAGAGGATGTGGAGAAAAGGGAACCCTCCTACACTGTGGGTGGGAATGCAGTTTGCTGAAGCCATTAAAGTTCTTTAAAAAAATAAAAACAGACTTATCATATGATCCAGCAATTCCTCTCCTGGGCATATATCCAGAGAAAGCTCTAATTTGAAAAGATAAATGCACCACAATGTTCGTAGGGGACTATTTACAACAGATAAGACACAGAAACTACCTAAATGTCCTTTGACAGAAAACTGGATAAAGAAGCCGTGGTATATATACAATGGAATACTACTCAGCCATAAAAAAGAATAAAATAATGCCATTTGTAGCAACATGGATGGAACTGGAGATCGTCATACTAAGTGAAGTCAGCCAGAAAGAGAAAGAAAAATACCATGTGATATCACTTATGTGTGGAATCTAAAGAAATTACACAAATTAACTTATTTACAAAACAGAAACAGACATAGAAAACAAACTTGTGGTTACCAGGGGGTGTGGGAGGTGGGTAGAAGGATAAATTAGGAGTCCAGATTTGTAGATACTAACTACTATATATAAAATAGATAAAGGGGGAGGGTATAGCTCAAGTGGCAGAGCGCAAGCTTAGTATGCATGAGGTCCTGGGTTCAATCCCCAGTACCTCCACTAAACATAATTATAATAATTAAATAAATAAACCTAATTACCCCCCCTGCCAAAAACATACATACATACATACATACATACATACATAAATAAAACAATAACTGAAAAAAATAGATAAACTACGTGTTTCTACTGTATAGCACAGGAAACTATATTCAATATCTTGTAGTAACCTATAATGAAAAAGAGTATATGTTTGTATATGTATGACTGAAACATAGTGCTGTACACTAGAAATTGAACATTATAAACTGACTGTACTTCAATTAAAAAAAGGAAAAAAGAAAAAAAATGGGCAAAGGACTTGAATGGACATTTCCCTGAAGAAGATAGACTAATGCCAATAAGCACATGAAAAGATGTCCAACATCACTGATTACTAGGGAAACGTAATTCAAAACTGCAGTGTGACCACTTCACACTCATTAGGAGAGCTATAGGCTTTTTTTTTAATAGTAAATAACAACTGTTGACAAGAATGTGGAAAAATTGGAACCCTCATGCTTTGCTGGTGGGAATGTAAAATGGTACAGCCACGACGGAAAACAATTAAACACAGAATTGCCATGCGATCCAGGAATTCCACTTCTAAGTGTACACACAGAAGAACTGAGAGCAGGATCTCAAACAGGTGGTTGTCTGCTCATGTTCATACCTGGCATTATTTACAATAGCCAAAAGGTAGAACTAACCTAAATGTCCATTGACAGAGGAGTTGATAAACAAAAGCTGGGACACACATACAATGGAATATTATTCAGCTTCAAAAAGAAATGAGACTTTGATACCTGCTACAACAGGGATGAACCCTGAAGACATTATGCTGATTGAAAAAATGCTATAGGACTCTAGTTCCATGAGGTACCTAGAGTTGTCAAATTCATAGAGACAGAGAGTAGAATGGTGGTTGCCCAGGACTGGATGGGAAGGAGAGAATGAGGAGTTAGTGATTAATGGGTATAGAGTTTCAGTTTGGGAAGTCGCAAAAATTCCAGAGATAGGTGATGGTTGCACAAAAATGTGAATTACTTAGTGCCACTGAATTATACACGTTAAAATAGTGAACTTTATATATATAAAATTTATATATGCATAAATCTTTAGCACATATATATTTCAAATATATCTCAAATACATTTTTTATCATTAAATTTGTATATAACCTTTTATTGTGGTAAAATACACATAAAATTGACCATCTTGACTATTTTTAAGTGTCTAGTTCACTTATTATGTAATATATATTTTACCACAATAAAAAAAATATATAACTGATGATGCAGGAAGCAAACAAACAAAAATACCACTGCTAGTCCCTTCACTTGGCAATCTAGGCATTATTTCTTTAGTGAATATCAGTATGTAGAAAGGTTCCACGCATTCACTTGTAACTTTGGTTTGGCTAACCTGTGAGTTAGGAATAAGTCCCTTGACTGTGCAATCCTTCTATCACAGGGCTTTTAGAGACAGAATCCTCACAGCTGGAGAGGAAGTATTTTCTGGGGAGTAGATCTGGGTCTGGGGAATGCTTTGATGGGGCCCAATGGGAAAGAATATTTGTTGGACACGGTATAGAAAAAAGGAGTGTCAGCTGCAGGCCCCCTTCACCCCCTTCTTGGGTCCTCTCTGTATCTCATGGTGGTCCCCACAGTTCCCTGGAGTTCCCACTACCCACAGCCCCAGGTTCAGTGAGGAGCAAAGGAAAATTCCTCAGAGCCCCCACCAGCCCTGTGAACTGTCCACCATTCCCACCACCAAGTCATGTGTTTCTCCTTATCCAGTGGCTCCTCCAGTGTGTTCAGGTTACTACTGGGTCAGGATGAGGGAGTGATGTGCCAGTAACAGTTCCCTTGACCCCGGTGATAATCTCCCTGCCCTGTTTTCTGTCTCCAGCTCCCAACTTCGCCGCTTCTCCCCATCCTCTCCCCTCTGCACTCCCACCCACTCACTTTCCTGTCCCAGCCCACTCTGCTTCAATTTCAGTTTTCAATACAGGGTTGAGAGTCACTGGGGACTTCAGCAGGTTGTTCGCCCGCCCACTCACCCACCTGTAGACTTGGTCGCTTGTGTTTCCTGGGAGAGGCCATCTCATCTATTTCCTCTCCCAGATTTCTCCCAGGACAGGGACGGGTGTGAGGGAGAGAGACCCTGGGGAAACATTTCATAAGCAAACCAGATGCAGAAAAACCTCCTTTTCTGGAATCAGTGGGTAGGAGTTGCCTCAAGGCTTCCCTAAGAATCTTTTTCTTTTGTTGGATGTGCGTCTAAAATGGATCTGGAGCTTACCCGTAACACCTAGAGATCCCACTGTTAGCAAGTAAGGAAAACTATCCATCAGCTCCGTCCCCTGCACCACCCTCTTCCACCTCCCTGTGCACTGGGTGGAGTGGAATGCACTCAGGAAATACTACAGCTAATGATGATGATTAAAAAGAGCTCCCCAAGACCCCAAAAGCTGCCCAGAAGGTCACTACACAGGCTACCTGCGGCAACTCTGCAGTGAAAAATAACCAGCAAGAAGAGGCTGTGCTGATGCACCTGCTTTAAGGATGCATCAGGACAAGTCAGGAGCTCGCAGTTTGCTCCCACTATCTCATCAACATCTGCTGAGCGCTTCTTGCAGGACTCCTGGCTCCCGGCCCCTCGCATGAAGAAGCTGAGAAGCAGCAGCCTTGGCCGCCGCCCAGAGGCCCCGTCTGTAATCTTCTTGCTCAACGTGGCTCACGCCGGATCTTAGCAGCAGCAAGAGGCAGGCTCTGGCTGCCCCACGAAGCCAGCCAGGTGACCGGTGACTCAGCGGGGGAAGTGAGGATGGGAACATGTGAACCGGGGCCTGGGGGGTCGGCCCTGGTGACAGCCAAGTGCTTTTGAGCAGAAGACAGGAAGCTGAGTCCTGAGAATAAACCCAGCAGCAGAATTTCAATCTAATGAATTCACAGTAATTCCCTTTGTGTCACTGAATCCTCCCTGTGGGTTTAGACAAGCAGATCCCCTGCTTCTTCTTCTAAAATGCAGCCTGAACCAAGGTCTGGATTCCACAGCCAAATGACCCCTCTTCCTTTTCGGCCACCCACCGCTACCCTGACCCCTACTCCCAAGCCCAAGCAATTAAACAGGAGCATCCAGAGAGACGTGGGTGGAGATTTTCCTTTATTCGTTTTTATTTCGCAGAGAAAGGGCTAGAGCAAAAAGATGATGCCAAACACACCAGCCATCAGAATGACCCCTGCACATGTGGGACACTGGTGGCTGCTCACTCTGGATCTGTTGATTGATAAATGTACCCCATGAAGACAATGTCCCCATTACTGCAAAAGCCCCCTGGCCAACCCCCCCCACACACTTTTCTTAATTTCAAGGCCTCCACCCCACCCACCCCAGGTAGCCTTGTCATTCCCAATAAGTGGATCTCCTAGCAAATCGGGCCTTCACCCCTGTGGACTCAGAGCCTCACCCCCGCAAAATAAGCATGCCTCCCCTAGAGATAAAGGGAAAGGGAAACGGACACAGGATGCTGGAACACAGAGACACGGCATGCTTTATTTTTCATCATTCTCCAGCTTGGGAGAAAAGCAGCCCTCCGTCATACCAATGAGAGATGGGAAAGACTGCAGAGGCCCCACCACCTTCATCTCCCCAGGACCCTGTGCCGTATGGCCCCGCTACTCACACCCCAGCCCTGCCTGTTCTTAAATAAATCCGGCCAGAATCCTTCCACCTCTCCTTTTGGGAAAAAGACATTTGGAAGTTAGCAGAAGTAGGGCTCAACTAAACATTTAAAGCAATCTTCTTGCTCAGTTCTGTTCAACCCAAAGGTCTCCTCCTGCTCTCTCAAAGAGATTTCTGATCCTTGAAGCCCCAAATCTGGCTCTGGGCCTCCCTGGCAATCTGTGGGTCCTATAGTTGCAACCACCCCAGCCTCCTGCGTCCTCCCCGAGGGGTCTTGGGTTTCTCTCAGCATCTCTCCCCATGGTCTGTCGTAGCATCCTGACACGGAGGTGCCCAGTGTGGCAGGGGGCATGTCAGGCACCCTTGCTTTCTGTCCTCTCCTCATCAGCCGTGTGGGCATTGCTGACGGCTCGGACCTGCCCCTGGGCCACAGGCTTCACTGACAGAACCAAGCGTTTTCGGAACGTCTCACAGAGCACGATGTACACAAAGGGGTTGAGGCAGCTGTTGGCGTAGCCCAAGCTGATGGCTGCATTATACAGGTAGACAAAGGTGAGCGTCGGGCGGCTGATGGACAGCTGGGTCAGCTGGAGCACGTAGTAGGGTGCCCAGCACACAAAGAAGACCAGGCAGATAGCGATGGCCGTGCGGGTCACCCTCTTTGTCCGCAGCCGGATGCTGCGTTGAGAGGCGGGAGCGACCGAGGATGTCATGCGCTGCAGGATCCTCACGTATGCAGCCGTGATGACCACAAAGGGCAGGGCAAAGGCCAGGAAAAACTGGTACAGGGTGAACCAGTACAGGTCAGTGTCTGGGTTGGGCAGGCGGATGCCGCAGCCCACTGTGCCCCCTGGGAAGGGGATGAGCCTGGCGTAGAGCCACACGGGGGTGATGCTGATGAAGGAGAGGGCCCACAGGAGGCAGATCACCAGGGTGGCCACAGAGGGCTTCCGGAACTTGGTGGAGGAGATGGGGTGGACCGTGGCCAGGTAGCGGTCAATGGCCATGGCAGTCAGGATGTAGGTGCTGGTGAACTGACTGTTGGCATCCATGGCCGTGATGAGGGTGCACATGGTCTCTCCAAAGTGCCAGACACCATTGCCCATGAGCTGGTGGATCATGAAGGGCATGCCCAGGAGAAAGAGGAGGTCCACCACCGAGAGGTTGATGATGAATATGTCGGGGACGTTGCTGAACCAGTGCAGCTTGGATTTCTTCACCACTGCAAAGATGACCGTGGAGTTCCCAATGATGCCCAGGAGGCAGATGGTACCGAACACAGAAGGCATGATGATGTTGATGTAGGAGATGCTCCCTGTGCGTGGAGGCGGCCCTGGGGACAGAAGGAGCAAGTGTTGACCATTTGACAAGGACTCTGCTCTCTGGGGGCTGACATCCTGCTGGCGTGCTCAGCCTCCAGCCACGTGCCTCCTTACCTCCTCATCCTCCCTGCCATTTCAGCTCAGGGCCCACCACTCATCTGGAGTCCCCCCTACCATCCTCCCTCCCCACACGGCTGCTAATCCTGCCCCCGTGCCCTCCTGCACTGGTTCCCTGGTCAGTCCCACCAGCGTCTCCCACACTACCTGTTCCTTGAAGGACCAGTCCTCTGTCTCCTGCGTTTTCTCAGAAGTACAGAGTTGAGAACCACAGCTGTCTGCAGAGAATTGTTCTGTGGGCCTCTGGGCTTTACCAGGAAACATCATCAAAATAGCCAGCATGACACGAAAGTGTGCATGTGGGCGCATGCCTGTGAGTGTGGTTTCTCCTTTCCTGTTTGCAGCCCTGAGCATTTCATTTTAGGAATCGCTGGTGGGAAGCCACGCACTGATTCTTGGGCATCTCTGGAGGTGACTGTCTCGTGGAGGCGTTCGCCCCTCAGGGCCACAGCTCTCCCCCGCCCCCCGCCAGTTCCCTCTCAGGGATTTCCATGATCCCTGTCTTCTGAGCCTGGGCTTCCTGAGTGGCCAGAGACTGAAACTGTGTGTTGCAGCCCAGCTGCCTGAGAATTTTTTCCATACAAGCCTTTCCTCTTTTTCCTTCCTTCTCTTCTCCTTCAAAGCTAGAATCCCAGGGCATCTCAGCTATGGAAATATCAGGACGCTTCATTCGCCAGCAAAGTTAATCCCCTCACGGCTCTGAGTTGTCCCTTCCCGTGGCCTTTCCCAGGAGGCAGTAAGGGTGTTTCAGACCCCATAACCCGCAGTCCAAGTAAAAAGCCAAGAGGATCAGTGAGTGAGTAAGCCTCGGGCTGAACCCCACATACCATCCTACAGCTTCTTTGGCTTGCTTTTCTAGCTTGGAATTTTTTTCTGCAACACATCTGTGGAACTCCTCAGCAGTCTGCCCCTGTCTCCCTCGAGGCTGGCCACCATGCCCTGCACTTCCCAACGTGCCTTTGCCCTCTTCTTTGCCCCTGCCCCTTCTCCCCTTCCCCCCTGGGCAAAGCAGACTGCAGATCTTGTCTCCAAGAACTGTAATAAAGTTTCCCAAGCAGTTTGGCTCAGAGGTGACGCCTTCCCACTTCCCACCCCCAGCGCAGTGGAGGAAGGATTCCCCTCCAACCCGTCTCACCGGCCGAGGTGAGGTTATCCGGGCCATCCGAGGTGTTGCTGGCGTTGGGGCCGGCGGGCAGCAGCGAGGCTTCCAGGTCCATCGTGCCGGTGCGCGTCGCCTGCGCGCCCGCCCGCCCCCGCAGGCTGCGGCAGCCTCCGCCCGCCGCGCTGTCCCGCAGCCCGAGCCCGAGCCCCGCAGTCCGCAAGGGGGTCTTCCTCGGCCCCTGCAGCCTCCACGCCTCGGAGCCCCACCGCTCTCCCCTCCCTCCTTCCCCGGCTCCCACTGACATCACCTAGACACATCAACATTAGGAGGCAGATCCTCGTTAACCTCTTCAGTCCCGCGCCGCAGCTCCGACTTCTAACTGCCTGCAGAGCGCAGCGGGCCGGAGCCGGGCTCAGGCAACCCCATCAGGCATGAGGCTTCCTTCCCTCTGGCACCTGGGGCTGTGTCTCCTGTGCCACGGGGAGTGCTGCTTGCTTCATGTGAGGATGCGAGTCTCTGCAAAGGCAAATGGGCTGCCTCCCTCTGGAGGAAAGGAACCTGGCCAGCCCCTCACCCCAGGTACCAGTGCCTGCGCCACTTGGCCAGGCCTGGTTGGGGGCGCTGACTGTTCCCAAAGCTAGGGAATGCCACACTGGACCCAGCATGCCCGCCCCCAGGCACCTGGGCCCCTTCCCAGTGCCCTGACGGATTCCACCCATGTCCCTGCCTAGACTACCAGCGTCCTTCAGAAGCTGACGCGTTGTTGGCACTCAGAGGAGACTCAGGTCACCCAAGTTGGTGATGGCCAGGGTCTTGGAGACCAGAAGGGGACAAACTCCCTTCTGCACAGCATCAGCATGGGCCAGGCTTACAGAGATTTTAGTTTTCTAAATGCTCTGAAATCCTAAAACCTGGAACAACTTGAGACAAACTTCAAAGCAAAGACTCCCAAAGAAATAATCAGGAACAGGCTTTGAGCGCAAAGTATTGAGGGAATTCTCAGGAGGGGCTTTCTGCTGCCAACCTCCAGCGCCCCTCTCAGCCAAGAGCTGCCACCTCACCCCCTGCCAGATTGGGGAGGTCAGAGTAAACACAGTCTGATCTGTACACGCTTCTTCAGTCTTACTTATTTGCTTCATACAACAAATATTTATTGAGTACTTACTACTTGCCAAGCACTGTTCTAGGTTCTGCAGTGAAAAAAAACAATAAAGTCCCTGAATCCCTGTCCTCATGAAATTATTTTGAAGTTGGGGGTAAGGAGAGACAGAAAATATACCCCCCCCAAAAGACAAATTATGATATTGATGATCAGTACTATGAAAAACTTAAAGGAGGGTGAGGGGACCAAGGAATACCAGAAGTAGGGGGAGGTTGCTACTGTACATAGGAAGGCCTCTTGGGAAAAGGTCTGAAGAAAGTAAAGACACATACTTGGAAATATCTGGAGGAAGAGTGTTCCAGACAGCAGAAATAGCCAGTGCAAAGGCCCTGAGGCAGGAGTGTGCTGGTGTCTTTGGAGAACTATAGTCGTGGCTATAGTAGAGCAAAGGGGAGATTAGCAGGAGATGACATCACAGAAGAAATCAAGAGATGGGCAGATTCTGTCCAGCCTTAGCCATGTCATAAGGACTTTGGCTTTTCCTTTAGGGAAAATGGGAGTCACTGGAGTGTTTTCAGCTGAGGAGGGACATGATGAAACATGTTTTAAAAGAATCAGTCTGCTGCTGGGTAGCAAGGGAAACAAATTGAAAGGATATTTTAGTTTGGGTTCTCTTGAAGGCAGAGCCTGAGACAAGGACTTACATGCACATGGCTTTTCTGAGAGATGACCCAGGGAGCAGACATGAGGGAGTGGGGACAATGAGACAGAAAAGGAGAAAAAGACAAGAGAAGGGTGCATTATCAACGTCGCTGCTGTGAGCAACAGGAGCTTGAGTTTCCCAGGATGCTTGGAAAGTGCACAGACTGCTTCCCAGAGTCATGTGCATGCAGGATGGGAGGCAGGAATGTTTACCCAGTTGCCTCGACCCCCACTGGTTGAGTGTGGCCCCTGGGGCGTTATCTCTGCACTCCGGGTGCACATGGAGAGGAGCCTCCTCTTTAGCATCAAGCTTCCATGGGGCCGAAAGCAAGAAGGTGTGCAGCTCACACTCGAGGCAAGAGGCTGTTCGGCACAAGGTGAATCTTGTGATGGAGCCCAGAGGGCTCTGATGGCATTGACATCTTGGGCAAAAAGCAAATGGACACAAGGTGCGTGCTCAAGGGAAGACACCACCTGCACAAGATCAGCTGACCTCACACACAACTGTCTGCTGCACTGGAGTCGAAGTCAGAGGTGGCCGAGGGAAATGTGAGCTGGGTGACCAGAGGCATCCAATACATAATACTATTGCAATAATCCAGTTGAAATATAATCCAGTACCTTAGATCAGGGAGGTGGGGGTGGAGAGGAATGATGGTTTCCTGTACATTACATAGAGTCAGGAGGACTTGCTGAAGACTGGATGAAAAATGTGCGAGAGAAAGAAGCAAGGATGATGCCTAGGTTTTTGGCCCAAACAACTGGCAGAATGGAGTTGTCATTTCCTGAGTTAGGGAAGACTGTGGGAGGAGAAGATTTGGAGGAGAAATGAAGAGTTCTGTTTGGATTTGTTACATATGAGATGCCTATTAACATCTGAGTGAAAATGTTGGGTAGTAGTTGGATGTGAGTCAGAAGTTCTGGGAAGAGGTCACACCTGCAGCTGTGAAGTTCAACTGATGACACAGGATGAACTCATGGAGAAAGTGATGGTGACAGGAGGAGCTGTGAGGGCTCGGCCCTGGGCATTTCAAAGTTTACAGGTTGGGAAAATGAGCCTTACAGCCGACTACTACACTGACAGATGAATGGATAACAATGTGGTGTGTTTATATGCAATGGAATACTACTCTGCCATAAAAAAGAATGAAATCATGCCATTTGCAGCAACATGGATAGACCTAGAGATTCTCATATTAAGTGAAGTAAGTCAGACAGAGACAAATATCATATGATATCACTTATATGTGGAATCTTAAAAAAATGATACAAATTCTATTTACAAACCAAAAGCAGACTCATTGACATAAAAAACAAACTATGGTTACCAAAGGGGAAAGGGTGGAGGAGGGATAAATTAAGCGTTTGGGGATTAACAGATACACATTACTATATTAAAATAGATTAAAAGAAAACAAGGAGCTACTGTAGAGCACAGGGATCTATATTCAATTCCTTATAATAACATATAATGGAAAATAATCTGAAAAGAAAAAGTATATATGTATGTACATGTATAACTGAATCACTTGGCTGTTCACCTGAAACTAATATTGTAAATCAACTACACTTCAATAAAAAATGAAAGTGAAAAAAAAAAAAAGAGAGAGAGAGAGAGAGATGATGAAGTCCCCGTGCAAGATGGTAAAGATACAGTAGATGACCCTGACAAATAAAAGCAGGCTTTCTGGTCCCTTCTGCTTCTTGGAATGGAGGAAAAGGCATCTGCTGGATCAGCAACTGTGCACCAGGTGTCAGGGGCTGTATTTGTTTCCCCAGCAATGATACCACATCTGAAATAGCAGATGCAATTGGAGTCACCCCATCATTAAGTTTATGGTCATCCACTGGCTTTCCCTCACCCCCACCCGCCTGCCGCACTGGCCCGGCTGAGAGGGAAGTGGGAATGTGACAAAATCAGCACTCTGCACCTCAAAGGCCTTGATGACACTAGTAATCTCTTCAGTCCCCAGGGGGCGCAATATTGCTTTTGGCTTATCACTTCAATAAGGAGGGGTTTCCATTTGACTTCCCTCCTCATCAGATCCCTTACTCTGCCAGTCCCAGAGCTGATACAGTAATTCCGCCAATGGCTGGGGATATCCCTTCCAGCTATACAATCGGGAGCAGGGAGACAAATAGCCCCGGAGAGCCACAGGGACAATTGTGAAGTCATTCTAGTCAAACTCCGTTTATTACTTGATCCACCTTAACTCCCACTCCGACCAGGAGAGCCAAGTGACTAAAGTCAGAGCTCTGTTCACCAGACTTGAAGTTTTTTCAGATGTGCAAGTCAAGGAGGAACTTAGGGGATGGGCTGCTCATATATTTTGGTTTTAGGGACTCTGTGATCAATTAGCCACAGCATTCTCTGCAGGACAGATATCCTAGTAACTCCACCGGCCCCGCTTATTATAACAACCATGCTCACTTCCCCCTGGAAATGAAGTGCTGCTACTTGGGTTCTCCTGCCCCAGGGTCCACACATCCCCACTGAAATGATGAAGCCCACTTCAACTGCTGCTTTTCCCACCAGCAGCTCCCACCACTCACAAAGACCATCTACCTTATGATTCTATCGATACGAAATGCTCAATATCTATTGAGATGTAAAGTAGATTAGTGATTGTCTAGGGTTAGGAGGAGGGTGGGGGTCGCGGAAGGGAATGGCTGTTAATGATTGGGAATCCTTCTCTGGAGTGATGAAAATATTCTAAAATTTATTGTGGTGATGGTTGCACCACTCTGTGAACATACTAAAAACCATTGAATTGTACACTTCAAAAGGATGTGTTTTGTTGTGTGTGACTTTTACCTCAATGAGTCTGTTTTGAAAGGTTGGCAGGGGTAGGAGGACTGTGGCCCCAAGGAGCGTTGAGAAATGTGTGGTCTCTTCTTCTGTCCTCAGGGCAAACTGTCTCCCTTTTCACCCTGCCTCCTGGGAACCTCACTCAGCTACATCTTGCCAACCATTTGGAGGATACTGGGGCTGCCTGCTGGGAACCACCTTGAACACTCTTTGCTGAAAGGGACTTCCTGGGAACACCTTGGATATCTGAACTGCAGTGTGAAGTTGGGTTTCAGCTGATTCTGCTGACGATGCTGCAGTCAGTACTTGGATGAGTTTACACCTTGGCTCTGCTGCTGACTTGCTGTGTCATCCAGTAAGTCCCCAACCTGCTCAGTGCCAAATGGTCACTGGAGTAAAATGAGCCTGCCTCGGGATTCTCCTGGCTGTGGGCTTTTTTTTTTTTTTTTTTTTTTTGAGGCAAAATGACAGAAACTAACATTTATACAGCCTTTTTTACACACGTGCCTTATCTGAGCTGACCACGTGGGACAGATCTGATCCCCCATGCAGATGTGGAAACGGCGGTTTGAAGAGTTGGGTGACTTCCCCAGAGCCGACCAGCTGGCATGGTGGTGCTGGGCCCCAACCCTAGGCCTCCTGCTTTTCTGACTCCAAATTCTGCACTCATTCCTCTTCTCGGGGCTCCCTTTTGATGACACTTTCTTTCTATGTCCAAAATGCCTGTGTGGAGGAAACAACTTCACTTTCAAATTGGTCCCAACCCCTGAGTTTTCAGCCCTCGGAGATAGCCCCTCTTTGGCCGTCTGTCCCTCTTTGGCCATCTGCCTGCTGGTGGCCTCTTGCCTGCTTCAGTTCTGCAGCAACTGGGCCCTGATTTCACCCAACTGAACAGGACTGCCTCACCCTGTGACGGTGGATAAATGTTTGCAGAAAGGTTAGAGGTGGGGGGTGGAATGAGAGTCCAGTTCTTTTTAAAAAGAACTGTAATCCCCAATTTTTTATGATGACACACAGGACTGCTCCTGATCTGCCCTCTGCCCACCTGTCAGGCCTCTGTCCCATCACCTCCTATTTCTACCCTATGCCCAGTGTCATACTTAAATAGCTTAGCATTTCCAGAAAGTGCCACACACTCCTACAACTTTTGTAACATTGAGCCTTCAGACCTTCCTTTGTTTGTCACTTCCGAAGCTGTTCTTCTCCTCCAGGAAGCCCCCCACCCGCTGGCTCCCTCCTGCCCCCTAACCTGCCCTGCACCAAACATCCAGCACAACACTTATCAGAGCAGATGCTGCTGCCCACCCCCCCAGCTCCCCAGGTCATAGCCAGGCTGGGGCACCCATCCTCCAGCTGCTGGGCCTGAGGGCTCCAAGGGCTCACAGCTATGCCAGCTGTCCCCTTGTGTGGAGAATTGCCCTTGGCTGCCAGGGCGGTCACCACCCCCCATTGCCTGCAGCCAAAGCCTGAAAGGGGAGTAGAATAGGCCAGTCCCTTGGGCTCAAGGGGAACTGTCCTGCAGCGCAGCTGTGTCCAGAGCCCCCCGCCCCCTCAGTGCACCCACACGCCCTCTGAACAGGGTCAAGGCTGGCCTGACCTGGGACCTCCTGCTCAGCAGTGACCTCCTTCACTCCCGCCTCAGGGGTAGCTTCCTTCAATAAACCCCGGATCCCCTCCACCACATTCCATTGTGATGAACATGTTTCTTATTGTGTCCCAGGCTAGAATCTGTGCTCCCTGAAGGCGGGGACGACATCCTATTTATTTCTGCATCCTCACCTCCTAGTTGGGGACCTGACAGAGGGCAGGTGCTTCGTGTTGAGTTCCGTCCTGTTTCTGAGTGGTTGTAAAAAGCACTCCTGTGCAGCCCCCTGCCTGCCGCTCCCTGTCTCCCGCATCTGCTCTCCTCCTCTGCTGCAGGACCCCCTCCTAACCGAGCTTCCCTCCTCTGTTCCTCTCCCGACCTGCCTCTTGCACCATCCTGCTCCTTGCAACTTGGGTTGAAGGAAAGAGATGGGCAGAGCTGGAGGAGGGCTGCCGGGCAGGGTAGGGGGTGGGGTGGTGGCACTCTGCTCCTGGGGACGGGGGACCAGGGACCGGGCAGCATGCGCCTGTTGGCAGAAAGTACCCACAGCCCCGGGGGGGCGCCTTCTCCTGCTGCTCCTGACCTCCCCCCTCACTTTCTCTCTGTGCTTCTTCACTTCATAAACGCTTTAGGAGCCATGCTGCTCCCACTCTTTCATTCACTCCCACCCACTCACGGCCCCAACCCACGTCACCGGAGGAATGTCTTGCCTCAGAGGCTGATTAACTTTCCAGGCAGCATCCAGCACACGTAGCAGCTGAGTCAGTGTCATGTCAGCTGGCCAGCTGGGGAGGGCGGCTGCCCGTGGGGCTGATTCAGATGGAGCTGGTGGGTCTCAGCAAAGCTCCCTGCCCTAGACAGCATCAGAGGAGCAGGGCCAAAGCCACCTAGGGAGGGGCTTGCCCTGGGGGGCTCATCTCACCCAATTCCCCACAGTCAACCACCCATTGTTTTTGCACCCCTTTTTGCGCCCCATCTCCATTCTCATTTTCCTCTGGAGACCCAGCACCCCCTTGGCTTCCAGGAAGGTAACTCAGCCCTGGGGTATAGTAGTAACAGACCCCAAAACCACAAGGATTGGTCCAGGGCTAGGCAGGTGACATGTCAGAGCCAATGAGCAGCACTGAGACTCAGGTTCAAAATTCTGGGACAAAGGCGCTCACTCCTTTCTGCTGGACTTGAGACCCGAGAGGATGTGGGGGTTAGACTGGCTGGTTCCAGCCTGCTACCACATGAAACCTGAGACTGAAGCCATTCCTATAGAAGAAAGAGAAAGAAATGTTGAGAAACCGAGACCTGATTATATCTGAGAGTCCTGAATCCAGCCATACCTGAAGCTGGATTAACACAAGGACTTTTGGATTTCTGTAGCTCAATATATCCCTTTTGCTTAAGTCAGCTTGGGTGGAATTTTCTGTCACTTTCTTGTTCTTTCAGATTTCTAATCAATACAGGTATTTACTACCCTATTTAATTTTAAGACATACATCCCCCCACCCATTTCAACATTTCTGATGTTAGGAGTGTATCTGACAATCGATGGCAGGGTCCTGATGGAGACATTATTGGCTGCAAGTTTGAGAAACTGAGCACAGCTGCCCATATTGTCTTCACTTTGAGTTAGATGCACTGTTGGCACTGCATGTGCTGAATTTAGTGCTCTTTAAATATCTTCAAAAAGATCATATTGTAATTCAGCAGTTGGTTCAAAAGTGATGATGTAGAAAGACAGGGATATGGAGCAACAGGCAGTGAAACTGATGCCAGTGAAACAAAGTTCTCTTTGGAGAGATGACAGCTCTTCTTACAAAGCAACAGCAAGTGCTTTGCAAAACCGAGCACGAGTTGTGGTACACTTTGTTCTTAAGATGTGGATAAAAAGATTGACTATCGTAGACCAAATAATGCAACCTAAGGCAGGAGAAATTGCCAATCTCACAGAAGAAATGAGAGTAATCTCAAAGCCAGGAGAGTTGTTGTGACTGGTTTATGGCTTGTCCAGGGCTATTAAGATGTTTTGTCGTTTTATTTTATTGAAGTATAGTTGGTTCACAATGTTGTGTTAATTTCTGGTGGGAGTATTGTGCTGTACACCAGAAATTAAACATCTTTGCATAAAACAAGATTTCAGTAGAGATCATATAGTCATTTATTCATACACAAAGTAATAGTAACATTCCTACCAGAGTTATCTTTCTACTAAAGCCAATAGAAAAACAATGTGTACTATTTACCAAGAGGTAGTGTGGACCATGGCTTAGTTTACAGACTGAACTCAGACAGCTTGGGTTCAAAGCCTGTTCTGCCACTTACTAGCTGTGTGATCCTGGGCAGGTTGCTTAAACTCTCTGTTTTCTCATTTGTAAAGTTAGGGAAATAACAGCAAGCAATAGTTCTTACTTCATAGAGATGTTGTGAGGTTCACATGAGATAGTGTATATAAAGCCCCAGAGCCTAGCAAGCTAGTTTCTTTCACAAACCTGATACCAGCCCTGGCCCCGGACCAGGCACTACTGTTTTCATAGGACAATTCAGAGGGCGGTGATGAGGACTGGATAAGTCAGTATCTGTCAAGAAATGAATTGGGTCTCCTAGACCCAGCATGGCCCAGCAATTCCTTACTTCCTTCTTAGCTCTTTTACCCTTTTAAGAAGGTACTTAGTATATGTTGTCCGGATTTTTAAGCTATTGTTACTGGGAACATTGGTATGACTTTCCTAGTCCACCATGACCAGAAGTATAACATTTATTATTCATTGTCTTTCCCCACCTACCACCTTTCCCCAAATAAAACGTAAGCTCCGTATGATAGAGGTTTTTGTCTTTGTTCACTAATGAAACCCAAGGACCTAGACCAGTGAGTTCTCAGCTTATAACAGGTGTTTAATAAAGACTCTTTGAATGAGTAGAGAAAGGAATGGCATAAAATTGGCCCGCCCAAGAGTGTGGCCCATATCTGGTAGAGGTTAGCCCCTGACCCACAGAGAGCTAACCAGCCACAGACCACGCAGCCCAGCATTGTTGCTTGGAGGCCGGACGGTGGTGCCAGGTGGCATGGGTTCCAATCACAGCTCTTCCATCACTACCTGTGTGACCTCACTAAGTAACTGAGCCTGCCTGCGCCTCCATTTCCTACAACTCACGTGAGGACTAATGATTTAATGTGTAAAGTCAAGAGGTCAGAGTTGTGCCTGGGGGGTGGCATGGGCTAACGAAGCATTTGCCAATCTGAGGACAAAGGACAGTGATGTCGCAGCATTTGGTCCCTGAGACACTCTCACTTCTCGTCCTAGGACACACTTGGTCACACAGTGTCTCCCCTTTTCGGGGAGGGGCAGATACAGCACCTCGTTCACTCTGTCAGTGCTGACCCCGGCTGGGGCTTGGTTAAGTGCCAGGCGGGTGCGTGCAGGGAGCTGACGGTCGCTGGGCTCCTGCTATGGGCTGGAACCTCGCCTCCTGCTGTTATCTTACCACTTTAAGGGAGGCTTTCTATCATCAGAATTTACCCAATCTCATGAACCTCACTGCAACAGTTTTTGTGTTTGCTGTATTTTCAGGGATTTCGTGCTGACTTGCTCGCTAATTCTGCCGGGTATAGAGGACTGTCCAGCAGCGACCCCAGCAAGCTCATCTACACCATCCACATTCCTGTTCTCCTCCAGTCAGCCCTGCTGTCAACCTCTAGGTCGTTTCCCAGATGCTATCGGTTCGATTTAGTCGCAGCTTTTTAGTCAGTTTACGAGGACAGTGGGCCTGTGTCAGTGGGGGAGGACCTGCTCGTTCCTACCCAGTGGGGGTCATTGTTACTGTCATTCCCCTCCTGAGTCCATGGGTGCCACATCAGAGGACCGTGTCCAAGTGGCCGTTTACATCATCTTCATGTTGGGGTCACGTGTGTTCTTTCCTAAGATGTGGATAGAGGTGTCTGGTTCCTCCGCCAAAGATGTAGCTGAACAGCAAATGGTAATGAGGGGCCACAGGGGTACCTCTATGGTTCATGAGCTTAATAGGTACCCCCCGATGGCGGCCGCGTTCAGGGGCTTTTACATGGGCGTCCTGTCGGTGTTGGCTGACTTCCTCGGGGCCGTGGGCTCTGGCACTGGAATTCTGCTTGCAGTCACTCTTATTTATCAGTATTTTGAAATGTTTGTTAAGGAACAGGCTGAAGTTGGCAGGATGGGTGCTTTGTTTTTCTAAATGTTCCAGTATTCCTTTTATGTATGTGTGAAAGGGAAAATATTTTGACAAAATATTGTTTTTGTCAAATAATGCTGGTTCCCCTTCTTTGCTCTTATAGTTTGCTTTCAAGTTTGTCCCATTTCTGAAATGGGCACGGAACTGAGCCTGTGTGCAGCGTGAGTGCCAGCTGCCTTAAAACTGAAGTTTACATCATTCATTACAAAACGTACATGCGGTGTTGCCTGTGATGCTGGGAACCTGCGTACTGCCCCGCCAGGTTTAGTTGCGATGGTGGGATGGTGACGAGGATCGGTTTTGCACACAACATTCAAAACACGCAATGTTCCCACCCTCCCTGTTTGTTTAAAAATAAATGCAGTTCAAATTGCCAAAATACAAAAAATAATTAAGGTTTGATCTTGGAAGGAGTGTGTGTGTTTGCTTCAGAAGTTTCCTCCACAAACTACACCCTCACACAGTTGGGCTGAAAGCTAAGTGGTGACCTGACTTGAATGGTATCTGCCTGTTCCAGGCCATCCTTAGAGCCCTCCAACCCCCTTCCCTCCCCAGAGTGCTCTGCAGGCTGCTGACAACAAAAGCTTACTATTTTAAAAAAATATTTTATTTATTTATTTATTATTGTATTATTTAATTATTTTATTTTGGCAGGGGGAGGTAATTAGGTTTATTTATTTTTGGAGGAGGTACTGGGGATTGAACCCAGGCCCTTATGCACACTAAGCATGCACCCTACCACTTGAGCTATACCCTCCCTCATAACAAATGCTCGCTGTTATTTATTCCATCAGCCGTCAAATATTTACTGAGCACCTACTGTGGACCAACTCAGACTTGGAGAAGTCTGCTGCTGGAAGGAGGGGCATGCATCTCCCAAGAGTTTCCTAAAAGATGGATGGGGACTTGCTTCAGGGCAAGTTGGGAAAAGCAAGCCTTTTGAGAGGGGACAGACTCTGGGTGATGAAATAAAATTCATATTTTAAGGCAAGACAAGAAAAATTTAAACATAAAAATGTTCTCTGCTCGTTTGGGCCCCCTCCTTCCCCTCTAGTGTGCATCGTGCCTCTTCCTTGGTGTTAACCAGACCTCCCCAATGGCAGAAATACCTGCTCAACCATACAGATCAATTTTTCTTCTTCTGGCACCAGCCGTGTGACTCCTTAGACGACATTATCTCCTCATGACCTTACTCATGTTGCCGGCTATATTACTTGCATTCTGCCTGTTTTACAAGGTTATTGTTTCTTGCATTACCAAATGTGTGACGGAGCCTCCAATAAAATGGTGGACTCGAAGACCTGAAGTGATTGACCAAATCTATAGTTCTATAAGATAATGACTGTAATAGTGTAACTCTAGGTCTGGGAAGAAGCAACAAGAGGGAACCATTTCCTGGACCATGACAAACTAGTGAGACAGATGGTCCAGAGGCTTTTGGTTACTGTTAACAGCGCCTAGACCAGTAATAACACAGTGAATGTCAACCAAATCCTTGTCTGACCTGGGAATGAGCACTCCTAGCATCTTGGTATAAATAGATCAGGAAATGCCTCCCAAAACCTGGTTGAAATGAGTACCTAAAGAGAGGGGATTGTACAATAAAGGATGCAGGAGGAGGTACAGCTCAGTGGTAGTGCACACCTAGCACGCCTGAAGTCCTGGGTTCAAGCCCAGCACCTCCATTAAAAAAATGAATAGCCTAATTGCCTCCCCCCCAAAAAAGATGGAAAAATAATAAATTAAAAAATACAAATTAAAAAAATAAAGAGTGTTGCCCACCATCTGGTTCTACAGGAATCAGGTCATTAGTTGCTGACCTGATTCAGTATGACCTTCAGTACACCCTGAAAGGAGTTCAGGGCAGAGATCAAGATGAGGCAGTTCTGTGTTCTGGGAAAACTGGCAGAACCAGCCCTCAGATGATTAGATATTTTCAGGAGAAAATGTGATGAGCCTGGTTTCTGTCATCTTCCCACACTTAGGAAGAAAAGCACGAAGCTCCTAGCGGCAGCGGCTGGAGAGCAGAATCTGAACTGCGGTGGCTGGAGTCACGGCGGGACAGGCGTTCAGAAAGTTTCTTCCCCTCTTTGACCCTGTATTAGTCAAAAGGACTGCAGCCGAAACTGTAAGCAAAGGAGGCATTATGCTTCCAGAAAAGTCTCAAGGAGGAGCACTGCAGGCAGCAGGAGTAGCTGCTGGATCGGGCTCCAAAGGAAGGGTGGGGACAGTCAACCTGTGAGCGTGAAAGCTGGAGATAAAGTTCTTCTCCCAGAATACGGAGGCAGCAAAGTGGGTCTAGATGACAAGGATTATTTCTTTTTTAGAGATAGTGACAGTCTTGGAAAATATGTGGACTGAAAAGTCACTTTTGAAATGGCATCACGTGAAGTCGCCCATTCCACTGAAGCGCTGACATCTTCTCATCATGTAAATAATTTCTACGTCTCTCTTTTATAATAAAGGAATGATATCTAAACCAACGACATCAAGTGTCTCTAAAATTTGGTTTCACTGTACTGATAGAAACGTTTCCAAATAAAAATATGTAAGTGAAAAAAAAAGCAGTAAAACCATTGACTAAGCTATCTGTTCCTTGTGGATAGTGAGCAGTAACCTTCAGCCAAGATGTGTGTTTGACTGCACGCACCCCCTTTGCCAAAATCACATATATACTGGCCTCCCCTCAACCCTTACCTCTTTGGAACAGTCATTTGGAACAGGGCTTTCTGAAAGGCTGTCTCCCGGGTTATGACCCTCAGGTTATAAAACCCTCCAGTTTTTTCTCAGATTGACCATTGATTAACTTTTCGACATGAGGATGGGGAGTGAGATTAGAAGCTAGAGGTGCCCCTGATGGGGACCCTCTTGGGAAGATTCTCTTCCCCTGGGACTCTGGAACAAAACCTCCTAACCCAGGGGGTCCCTGGGGTCTCTGAAAGTTTGAGGTAAATTCTCAGGAGGCAAGGACAGCCCTTGCCCCAGCTTCACAAAGCAACCACTCACCTCAGCTTCTCAGGAATGTGATTGTAAAGAAAAAAATGTTGCCCGCCATTCCAGTTCTACAGGGATCAAGCCATGAGCCACAGCAGCCAGGACAGTGCACCCTGAGGGAAATTCAGGATGCAGAAAACAAGAAGCATCCTGTGCTTTGGATATACTGGCCCCTAGATAGTTAAGAGACACATCTAAGGAAAATTTTCAGTGACCCCAGATTCTTGCATCCCCCTAACACATAGAAAAGCACCAAAATCATTAACATGAGATGACTTTTCTTTGTGATTAGCAGCAATCTTTTCATGCTTCACTACATGTTAGAAGTTCATCTATACCCTGGTTCCTCCCTTACCTCTTCAGAGCGGTTCCTCAGAGCCATCTGAGTGTCTGTCTCCCTGGCTATAGTTCTCAGTAAAGTCCTCAAATAAAACATCACTCACAACTTTTATGTTGTGCCTTTTTCTTTCAGTGGACACGGACCATCACTGGAGAGTCAAGGAGGGTGTCACACCCAGGACCCCCACTTTTCCCACTGCCACCGCATTGCAGTGTAACCTGAAAATTCCTTGCCCCAGGCACTTGGGAAAATTCTGGGTGCCCTCAGTTCTTCCAGGGGTGGGGGTTCTCCTCTCCCCTCTGGGTCTAGCAAGGAATTTTTTTTCCTGAACAAATAAACAGTGCTTCTCCTAAAAGGAATGCCAGTAACTCTGGTTTTCCCCATCTCGCCACCATCAAATTTAGGCCACAGCTTTAAGTTCTTTATTGAAACTCTCTTTGATCACCCCAGCCCTTCAGTAAAGGTGGACACTGCGGTGCAGGGAGATAGACACACGGTGAGAAAGAGAATCAAGCGGCTCTGGCCCAGGGCTGCTGGGGAGCAGGCAGTGTGCTCTGGGGGGACCAAGCCCAGGAGCCCAGGCTCTGACCCACACCAAGGTGGCCCCCAGCCACTCTGGGAGTGAGGGACACAGTTGGACAGTGAAGACGTGGGACCTGAGAGAACATTCATTCTCCACTACGAGTCATGGGATGCCTGGTCTTGCAGCCGGGCAGAGGCTGAGGGCTGTTCCCAAGGGCATGTGTAGCCTGAATTTCACACACAAGACTGACACTAGGGGACACTCAGTAAATTACCTGAGCTCACCTGACTAGCAAGGCAGAGCCAGGCTTGGAACCACTCGTGCCTTGCCACCAAGGTGCCCTGCCTCTCTGCTCTGAGTTTTTTTGTGAAGTGTCTGCTTCGTTGCCGCTCTCCCCAGGCAGGCACCTGGTTCACCTGTAGGGAGCTGGTACCGTTAAGGTCCTACGATTGTTCAGTGTGACTCTGATCATCCCTTTTACGGCTGCTGGTTTTACCGCATGCTAGCTTTCTGAGACTTGGGGAGCGGTGGAGGATTGCTTATCCCTGTCCATTCGAGCAAGAAAAAAATAATCACTTCGGAATGAATCGGTGCAATAGCAGCACCTGCGGGCCCGGAAAACAGCACTTCAGAACCGGTTCTAGTCCGGTAGGACCCTGCAGGGAGAGACCAGCACAACCTGATCCCCTGACTCGGAGCAGCCCGGGCGACTTTCTGGGGAATAACCTGCACCTACTTCTCAGAAACTCTCAGAGCTCCCGCTGGTTGCGGGGGTCCTTACCACCCCCCGCTTTGTGATTTGCCCCCAGATGCAAAGGGCGTGAAGCATGGCTCATCCAGAGGGGTGAATGATGTCGTGAGGACCCTGCCTCTTTCTCTCTCTCCACGTTTTGGTCCTGCTTGTCATTATTGGGTTTCACTCTCAAGTCTGCTCCTGCCACCGGACAGCGAGATGGCCACTGGCAGCTCTAAGCCTACATTGTCTTATAGTTTATGAAGTTAGAGAAGAGAGCAGCTTTTCTTAACTGCGGCAAAAGTCCCAGGGAGCACTCGGCCTGACCCGGTTTGGTTGCATCCCTGTTCCGGGGTATGCAGTCTTTTGGTCAGAATTGGATTGTATGGCCTTCTTGGGGTAAGGGGCAGAGCTCCCATCCACTGAAATCACATGGACTGAGAAGGGTTTCTGAGGATCAGGTGTGGGTTATTCTCCAAAAGATCTACTGGGCTAACGTTCCCTTGACCTTCTTTCTGGGTCCCATCCCCTGGCAACACAGACACCGTTAGATTGCTTCTGGCTTCAAATAACAACACAAAACTTGAATGAGCTTGAACAGTGAGGAAATGTATTTATTATGCACATAACTGAAACCGAGCAGTGGGTCAGCCCTCAGGAGGGATACAATCAGCTGCTCAGTAATGCTGCTGGGGGAAAGGATGGTCTTGTCAACAAATGGTGCTAGGATAATTGGATACGTTAAAAAAAAAGAAAAGTAAACCCTTACCTCATGCCATGTGCAAAAATGTGCTCAAAATGAATCATAGACCCACATGTGAGAACTAAAACTCCAAAGCTTCTAGAAGAAAATGTATGAGCAAATCTTTGTGACCTTGATCTTAGGCAAAGAGTTCTTAGATATGACATCAAAAGCACAAACATAAGAAAAAAAGTATAAATTGGACCTCATCAAAATTAAAAACTTATTTTTCAAAAGGCACCATTAAAAAAATGCCAGATAAATATACAAAAAGGTTTTTTTAACTTCATTATTCTCCAGGAAAATGCAAATCAACAACAGTATGACACCACTCTACTTGACCAGATTAAATAAAAAGGATCAAGAATATCAAGTCTTAGACAAAGATGTGAAGCAACAGGAACTCTCTGAGTGAAAATTGCTCCAGTTACTCTAGAAAGCTAACTAGTAGTAGATACTAAAGCTAAAAATATGCCTTCCCTATGACCCAGCAAGTGCACCCCCGACAGAAATGTGTATGTTAATCAAGACATGCATTAAAATATTCACGCCAGCATGATGAGTAACAGCCCAGCCTAAAACAACCCACATGAGCAGAAAATACAAATTTATTATGATATATTCATACCATGCAATGAGAATGGACAGATTACAATCACATATGAAAATTATGGCCTAATCTCATTGACAGAGTTTTGAGCAAAATAAGTCAGACTCAAAATACTTTAGGTTGTATCATTCCATTTATGCACAGAACAAAAACGGACAGAACTAACCCGTGCTGTCAGACATCAAGTCAGAGCTACCTTGGGATGGTCATGAGCGGAGGGGCCAAGAGAGGGATTCTAGGGTCCCTGTCATGTCCTCTTTCTTGATTTGGGTGCTGGTTAAGTGTGTGCTCATTTGTGAAAATCCTTTGAGCTGTACAGTTATGCTGGATGCACTTCTCTGTACACTTCTGAAGTATCTATACTTCAATAAAAGGCAATAGAATGAAACAAAAAATGGATATTTTATGATGTCAAATTCAAAATATGCCTAAACAAGAGGCTTAAAGAAATTTCTTGCTTCCTGCAGGCCTTCTGGCTACTCCTAGCAGGGGTGTTCTCTTTTCTATGAAGTTCTTTTGGTGGGAAAGTTTGAAATGCACCACTTCCACTTTCCCATCCACGGTGAGGTTTCGAGGGCCACCTTCAGGAATCCCCTTGAACAGAAAGCTGCACTCTTGGGATTAGGGTGAGGCAAGTGAGGCATCCATCCTGTCTGTCCTGTATTTTAAATTTTGATATTTTGTTCATCATGGGGATTTGGGGGGCATTAATTTTGATTTTTTTGAGATATTGAGGTTTTTTGGTGTCCATTTAAAATTTTGTATCTGATTCTCCTCACCCTAGACTATGGCAGGCTGGCCAACTTTCATTTAAGGAAAAAAGAGAAAGAAAGAGCTCTGCTAGTTTGTATTTTTAAAGCCAAATCTTTATGCTCCGCAAGAAGAAAGTACTTTCAGCTGGGTTTCACCTGTCACCATTGATAAACACTGATAAGCGTTACATGTTCTCTAATCTAGGGAGAAAGGAAAGGTGTACAGCCCTTAACCACTGGGTGGCGCCAAAGAACAGTTTTTAAAGCCGACCGCCTCCGTAAGGTTGTTGGCCAGGAAATACATTCCCCACCCTGGGTTCCTTTTCTCTGACAAAAACCCATCCATTTTGTGATTCTCTCCCTCTCTCCACGCACCCGTCTCAAGTAGGCTCCAAATACATGGGCCAAATTCAATAGAAGAGTATGTTTGGATTCTATTCCCCAAATACCCAAATAAGATATTTTTATTGGCTGCAGTGATCAGAAAGCCAAAATAAAATCCCGTGGTGGGGGGGGAGTGGTTTGAGCTGGTCAGACTTGTGTTTAAACCCTGGCTGTGTAATGTGGAGCAAGGGTTCTTGGTAGGGCGACCAACCTTCTGGATTTGCCTGGGGCTGTTCTGGTTTTAGCACTGAAAGTCCTGCAGCCCAACCTCTCGGTCCTTGCACACTGGGAAGGTTGGTGACCCTGCTTGCTTGGCCCTCAGTTTTTCTGCTCTGCAAGATGGAAATAACGTCAGTACCTACCACTAGGAGAATGAATGAGAGGGTGATGTATATATTAGGTGCTGAATAAAAAACTCGCTTAGTTTTGTTCCTGGGTAATACTGCAGATGGTTGCAGGCATGGCCTGAGTTCCTATAAAACTATATTTATCACCCTGCTCGTGCATTCAATTCAACTCCAAAAACATTTGCTGGGTACTTATTACATATCAAGAAATTGTTAGCAGTTTAGCAGTTATGGGCACATTTTAAAAAAATGATTGACACTTCTCAAGGATGTTATGATCTTTAGGAGAGTAGAGGGGAAAAAAGTAATCTAAGGCCATCACTGGCACCCTTGTAGGTCCTAATTTCCTCTCAGCTGGGCAACAGGAGTGGTCTCCTAACTTATCTCTGCAACCCCATTTCAGTCTCCTTCCAGTCCCATCAACTAACTACCAGGAAACTCTTCTTAAGACATAGTTCGGATCCTTTTTTCAAAAGCCCAATACCCACCTTGCCTTGGCATCCTTTACTTTCTACAACAGGGCCTCAACCAAGGCTTGAAGCCTTATCTCTCAAACAAACCAGACGACTCCCTTGCTCAAATATGCCCCACGTATTCCTTCCTCCATGCTGTTACTCACAGTGTTCCCTAAGGTGCAGGGCCCCACCTCATTCTGGCCTGTCAAACATAAACTCCTTCATGTGACCTTAACTGGGTTTTCTACCAGACACGGGCTCTCCCTTCTCTTATTTCATTTCTACTGTCCTTACAGCGTTGTTCATACTGGTGCCATTTATAGACCCTGTTCTTGAATCGTGGGCAAAGATTGCCTATATCACTTTTTAATATTTCCTCTAGTTTCTTGTGGGTAGCCAACAAATTGTTTATTGAATTACAGCCAGAGTTCTAATTTTGCTCTCTGTAACCTGGCTTTACCAGTTTTTAGCTAGTGATAGTGAGTTACTTAATTCATCTCTCAGTCTTGGTTCCTCATCGAACAATGTGGATTGTAACAGCACCCACCTCAGGGATACTACAGGAGTGAGAAAAGACAATGCACTCAGAATGCTTAGCATTGAGCTTGGCACTCCAGGAGCTAAGGGGAAGATTCATTTAGGCTTGAGGAATAGTGGAGGGCTTCCTGGAGGAAGTGGAATGTGAGCTGGGATGCAAAAAAAGATAAAAGAGAAACCATTTAGGCAGAGGGACCAAACTGAACAAAGACTTAAGAAGAAACAGGAAAGAGCAAGATGTGCTGAGGAAGGACTGGTCAAGTCCCGGGAAACACCTTTGGAGAGATTCCGCCAGAAAAGAGACAGCGAGAGAAAGCACAGGTGGAATAAATTTTCCAGGAGTATGGATTAGCAGCTTGGAAGGAGGGGAAATCAGTCTCTGGTGGTTTGCTGGAGGTTTCTGTCATTGGGCGTGCCTCTTTCAGCAACAGCAATACAATTAGAAGTGGCAGATGGGTGACAATCGGATCAGCCTGTGTTCACTGCACCTTGCAGCAAAGGATGGAAATGGACAAAATGACAAGTACTGCTAAGAATTAGCAGGGTTAAGCTTAAAGTCCCATATTTGTCTTGAATAATTAATTAAAGGAAAGAGTGGATTTGGCTTAGTATCACTGTGGGGAAAGAGCATTAAAGGAAAGAGGGTGGAAATGATCGGTTATAAAGTCAGTTTGAGCCAAAGGGTCAGGACAGCCACTAAATTTGCTAATGTGATTGTCTAGTGTACTAATGGTTGCAGAAAGTCAGATCAAGGAAGGCCAAGGTCTCACCGTACTCGGTGGTGGTCAGATCACACTTGAGTATTCTAGGTAGTCACATTTTGGTTTCTAAGGAACAGAAACCCAAGTGGGAAGGGAATGAATTGGCCCCCAGCATTAGACTCAAACGGTGCCCCTCCCAGACCTCTTTAACAGGCCAGTGCACCGGCCCCCAGCGGCCCCCAGCTGCCGAGAGTGTGGGCAGCTAAGGGTTCCCAGATGCCCCAAATTCCAGAGAACTGCCCGGCTGAAGGGAGTAGCTTTGGTGACCTTAATCCCTTCACCACCAATGGCTGATGGATCCTGGGGTACACTCAGCTGCCCCGTGGTGGGATGACCATGTGGTGTGGTTTATGCTCCAGAGCTCTCTGCTGTGATCAGGCAAAGCGATGAGCCTTGCTTGGCTCCTTCCCTTTCCCTGTCCTGCTCAACTTCCACCCTTATAGGTTTTTCCTCCCTTAGGAAATCCCGTTCACTGGATCTCTCTTACAAGCAGTTTCTAAGGACCCTCACCTAAGACACCTACCAAATCAAGTAGCCAGAAAAACAGCTGGATCCAGGTTCTCACACAGTCATCACCCGCTGTGGCCTTTTTTAGTCTTGCAGACCTGGGAGTTTGTTTGTTCTCATTATTGGCTTTATTGCCAAGCAAGTTCTTTCCTGTGGTCTCCCTCCAACTCCAAGCAAATAGCTGGACACTTCAGCAGCCTCACTGCAAGGAGAACTGAGAACTTCTCCCTCTGGTAGTTCCAACAAGGGGCCCAGGACTCATTCTGTTTGGACTGCCTTGGGCCACAAGCCTGTCTCTAAATCAGTCCCTACAGGTGCCAGTGGTGGGGAGGGGTTAGCAGTGAGCTGATTGATCAGGACTGGGCTGTGCACTGACCCCTCTCCCCTGAAAGTTGAGTGGTAAAGTCAGCCCCAAGGAAGCCTGCCCTATAGACCAAGAGTGGGGAGGAGTGGTCCCCTTACCAGAAGAAAGAAGAGCAAAAATAACACATGTCCCTGAGAGACTTTGACAAACCAAAGATGTCCCCATGAAGCCATTAGGATAGTGAGGCTATGGAAGCCATCATCTGAGGAATGGTGGCAAGAAAAAGAAACTTAATCCCTGTTGTTTTGGGGGATGGGGAAAGGGAGCAAAAGCGTCATCTTCAAATATTTGGAGTGTTGTCATGACGCAGTGGGATTAGCCGTGTTCTGTGCGGCTTCTGGGGATGACATTAGGACTTAGGGTTAGAGATTAGAGGGAGACAGATCATCCATAAGAAATATGTATAAATACCATACATACCATATATGTCACACACACACACACACACGTACTATATATATATATATATATATATATGATTTAAGATGTTCTAAAAAAGAACAAGCCTGTCTGGGAGGTGGTGAGTGGGCTATCACTCTTCCCATGACTAATAACATACACTGTGCTTCCTTCTCACCCTGGCTGTTTCAGGAAGGCTGTGTCTAGGTGGACCCTGTCTGGAATGCTCCAGCCTGGTCTTGTCTTGAGGAAGTCTACCCCACCCCAATAATTCTGACCAGCAGTACTTTCGCCTCTGAGGTGTACCTCTGGGCCCTCTTTGTTGGTCATGACACTTGGGATATTCTGCCTGATGTGATGGTCATCTCGGCATGTGACAACTTCCCCCAGTTTGGTGAAAGCATCCCCAGGACAGTGACTATCTTATTTGTCTTCTCCCCTCCAGAAATACTTGTTAAATAAATAATTTTATCAGGACTTTTGTGGAAGGATTCTTGCCTTGGGGGAAGGTATGTGACTAAGAGGCCACAAGGATCCTGCCAGAACTACAAGATTCTATGCCCAGCTGGGACACTGAACTTGAAGCTGACGTGTAGATGAATAATTGGGAATACCAAGGCTCACTTTGGCTTTTGCAGCTGTTGGACCGAGCTACCGAGCGGGAGAGGCGCCCTCGCCTGCCCTTCCTCAGAGTTACACCAAAGGGCAGCCTGGGGAGACTTTTGGGGGAGAACAGGGGAGCATAGTAAGAATTTACTCTGGAATGTAAAATGAGCTGCCTCTTTCCAGTTTTTGTGCCTTCACACTGCTCCTTCCTAAACCTGGGAGAACGCGCTAGCCCCCTTCTTCCTGTAGCTACTGTTACTCCTCCCTCCTTACCCTGTCTGGTGATACCATCCCTCCCCAGGAAGCTTTCGGGAAAGCACTTCCCCGCCTTTCCACCCCGCCAAGTTGGAGTTATTTCGCCTTTTCTTGGCTCCCTCCCATTGCTGGGGGAGGGGAAGCAAACGGCCTGCCTCCACCAAGGCACTCACCACAGTGGACCTTGTTTTACTTATTACTCTCTCCCTTGTAGCCTGCATTTTCTCTTTGTTTTAGTCATGGACCAAGTCCACGTTGTGGCCTCTGGGTCTAATGCAGGAGACCCACGCGCGCGCACACATACAAGCACACACCCCTTCGCTGCAAGAGTGGATGCTGGAAAGAGCAGGACATCAGCATTTTAGAATTTCACAATTGCAAGAGTCGTCGGGAGTCATCCAGTGCCGTCCTCACTTTTACAGATCCTCCTCCCTCCTGGAGTCTCCTGATACAAGCTTTAGGGTTCATTCAGCCTTTCCTTCTCAAAGCCCAAAGCACTTTCGCTGTTAATGATCTCAACATTCTAGGCAGGTAAGGAGCTGTAGGTAGGTGCCAGTATCCTCCCTTCTACCGTTGGGGAAACTGGCTCAGAGAAACGAGACTGCAGGCCTCGGTGGGGCGGGGGCTGTAACGGGAATTCAGGGCTCCGGGCCAGTGCGGAATTTATTGTGTCTCCTTTTGGGAAGCGTGAAAGTGTAGTAATAGATTTATGAGCCCCAGGCAGAGACCCGTCAGCCCCCTTGCAGGATCCTGATGGGGTCGGCAGGATTAGTGCAGTAAGAGCTCGCGGCATTGACCCCTTGGCAACTTGACGAGGTCTGGCTGGGTCCACTGCCCGTCCCAAGACTGGGTGACCAATAGGCTGCGGCCTCTTTAAGGCCTCAGCGCCCCGCCCCCGGCTGGTCTCCGACCTCCTCCCACCTCCTCGCCGCCACACGGCCAGTTCCAGACTTCCCTCGGCAATGAGGTCATCTCCCCGCTGCTCATTGGCTGCGCCGGGCCGTCAGTCACAGGAAGTCCCGCCGCCGTCCTCCCCCTCCCTTCAACCCTTCCAGTCCCCGCCCTCCCCGTAGTCCGCCGGTCTCGGTCTCTGCGAAGCCTTTGATTGGCCAGCACCGCCGTCACTCTTCCAGCGGGCGGTGTGTGGGGCGGGAGGCGGGTGTGGTGGGAGGGCCCGCAGCTTCCGTGGCTGAGAGGAGCCGGCCGCGGCGGTGTCTGTGGTGTCTGCGACGGCGGCCAGAGCTACCGTCCCATCCTTCCCACCCTCTCGGCTCCGCTCGTTGCACGCCCTCCGCTCGCTCCGACTTCTCTCCAGCTCCGCGCGCCCCGGCTGGACGCTGAGCCTCGGAGGAGACGTGCGCTGTGAGAGCCGGAGCGGGGACCGCCGCTGAGCCCGGGCCGGGAGGAGAGCGAGGCGGTGAGTGAGAGTCCGGGCAAGGACCCCTCCCCCACCGCGGCCCCGCCCCGCCCCGAGCATCCTTTCTCCTCGCTACCACGCCGCGCGCGCGCCCTCGGTGGTCCCGCGGGGCCGGCCTCGCGTCCTGGCCCCTTCCCGGCCCCCGCCCCGCTCTTTGCTCCTCCGGGCTAGGGTCGCAGAGCCTCGGCGGGCGGCGCGGGGCGCGGCGGTGCACCTGTGAGCCGCGGGGTCGGGCTGCGCCGGTGGGTGGGCACCGGGGTTCCGCCCCCTCTGCGCCCCGGGCGTATAGTGATTGCAGGGACCGGGCGCTTTCTCTGGGATCTTGTGCAAACCCTCAGGATCCGTGTGCAATCCCAGGATTCCCAGGTAAAGGAGTCTCACCTGGACTTGTTGATGCCTGTGTAGCAACCTGAATGCCGCCAGGTGTAAGGAATCTGGCAGATTTGAAACTTGACGGCCAAGAACTGGACTGTCTAACGAAGTGCCTGTCTGTCAGGACACTTTGGTTACATCCCCCACCCTGGCAGAAATGCAAGTGCATTGATCCTCTGTGGTTGCTGGGGCTGGAGCTTTCGAGTCAGACTCTCAAGCCTGACGATTGCTACCTGTGTAATTTTGGGCCTCAGTTTCCTCATCTGAAAATTGGGAATGATACAGGTATTTGTCACACAGGGTCGTTGTAATTATGAAATGAAATATTTCACATAAAATGTTTGACACAGCGCTTGACACCTTAGTAAAGGCCCAAGAAATGTTTGCTTATATGATGTTGAGAATCATGGTAGACTACGTGTGTGTAAGCACCGGCCCGCTTGGCTTTGTTAGGATTTCTGTTTTCTCCCTGTTGTGTAGCTTAACTGAAGGGCAGTTTGGTGGACAGTTAACTGCTTATCAGCCTATACTTGTCATGAGGTGTGTGTATACAGGAATCAGAAGTGTGTCACTTAAATGTAGTAGTGAAATTACCCCTAGCTTCATGTATTTTTACATACTTGAAAATCCATAAGATGTCTGAAATGTCCCCAGAGTTGCCAGTTTTTGAGATCTTATCAAGATCTTTTCTTCCTGAAGCAAAAACCTGTTAACAGAATCTTTATTATCAATACGGAGTTAAATTTATGTCTCTCTTCTGAAGACCCCTAAAACTTCCACATTTCACTTATGCAATTTTACTGTTGAAAAGCAGCCATCTCCCAGGGGTGAGGTGGTACAGCCAGCTGGCCCACAGCCCTATGACTGTAGGGTGGGGAACCTTTGGCTGAAAGTTACTAAAGTTTTTGCCTAGCATCGTTTGCATTTTTCATGGTGAATCAGAGGGCTTTATGATACTTAATTTCTTAATGAAATGATTTAGAAAGAAGCAAACCATCACTGCTTTTTTCAAAAATACATGCAAAGAAAAACTGGCTGTAGTGTAGTTCTAGCATTTGCTTCAGTTCTTTGCCAATAACGGTTAAGAAGAGCTCCTGTTTTAAAAGGCCTCCAAAAGTCTCATCTGTTAGGATACATTTTTTTTTTTATTTACAGTGAAATCATGTGAGATGAAAGAGTAATATGTATCCCATAATCCAGAAGTATTTATTGAAGACTTTCTATGTCCTTAGTGCTATGAGGAAGGGATTCAAAAGAAGTGCAGAACAGCATCTCAGACCATAAAGGGCAAAAGCATAAAGCTTGGTCAAGTCACCCAGTAGTGATTATGGGTACTACTTAAGTAACGACTTCATTCATTTATTCATTCATTTATCTAGTAAATTTTTTTGTTTCGTGCCTATAACCTGCCAGGTGTTTTTCTAAAAGCTGAGGTTCAGAAGGTAAGTGAGATATATGTTCCCTGCTCATGAGGAGCTCATAGTCTTGTGGGATGGGCAGAAAGTGACAGGTAATTGTAACACACTGACATGAACTCCAAGTACAAACCCAAAACTATATGAGAGAATCAAGGAAACTTTTCCTTTGGACTTCTACGAGAAGGTGATGTTTGAGCTGAATCTTAACTCATTAAATGAAAGAGAGGAAGATCATTCCAAACAGAAGAAATTGAGCTTGGAAAGATTTCCTGACAAATCTTCCGACCATAGGTACATGCTCCAGGGAAGGGGAAAGAAACTGACATTCCTGGATGTCCTCTATGTAACAGGCATCAAACTAGGCTTTTAATGCATTGCTTAATACTCACAATAACCCTATGAAGTAGATTTTGCCTCCACTTTAGGATATGGAAACTGAGGCTCAGGGTAGTTAAATAATTTGTCTAAGGTTACACAGTCAGTGACAGAGCCAGGACTTGAATCTCTCACTTTAAAGTGTAGTAAGCTTTTTTTTTTTTTTTTTAAACACTTTGTTTTGTAGAAGTACTAAATATACGAGGTGAGAAAGTTCCACCTACATATATCATTTTGCTGCTTCTGTTACAAACTACTTTCTGTAAAATAAATGTTTCATATTTGATTGAGAGTTGTTAGGGCTTGGATAATAAATAAAGGCTGTTTTTATCAAATAGTATTTATTTTATACTTTTAAATATGATGATGTTTGCTAAAAACTGTGGCTCATGGAAATATTCAGTAAAAATGGAGGCCATTGATAGATACAGATTCTATGTGGGGCGCAAAGTAGTTAAACAGGTATGGACTTTTCTCAAGGCTGCAGCTTAAATATTTATTTAAGTGTAAAAGAAAAGTGTATGCAGACATATGGCCAATTAAGTAGACAATGAAAGGGGGAAAATCATTTTTGAATACCTAATTTTTACAAAGGAGAAACTAGAATTTTGAAGTCATATTAGCAAAGATTGTCGTATTATATTTAGAGAGACCATGATGGCAGGGGAATATACTGGACCATAAACTCCATAAGGGCAGGGTTATTTGTTTTTCGTTCCCAGCTTCAGGAGCAGTTTTGGGACATAGTAGATGCTCAGAAGTATATTCAGAGGGTCTTTGAAAGATAAAAGGGAGGACATTGATAGAGTAAAGATGAAGCACTTTCGGTGTAGGAAACAGTTTATAAATGGATACATTTTGGAAGAAGAGGAACAATGGACAAAGGGGAATAGTCCACTGACACAATTCAACAAATATAGGCACTTTTTATTTCTAAGGCTTTAGTGGAGTTTTGAGAATCAAGGAAATAGTCTCTACTCGTAAGGAGCTTATAGTTTTAGAGAGTACCATTAGCTTTCCCCTGCCATCTCTTGCTGTGTAACACATTACCCTAAAAGTTAGTACTTAAGATGGCAATAAACATTTATTATCTCTCACAGTTTATATGAGTCAGCAGTTCAGGAGCAGCTAGGCTGAGTGGTTTTAGGCTCAGGGTCTCTCAGGAGATTGCAGTAACATGTTAGCTGGGGTAGCAGTCGTCTGAAGGCTTGACTGAGGCTGGCAGATCCACTTCCAAGGTGGCTACTCACGTGGTTGGCAAGATGGTTGCAGGCTATTGGTAGGAGGTCTCCATTCCTCTCCATGTTGGCCCCTCCATAGAGCTACTTGAGTGCCCTCATGGCATGGCCTCTGGCTTCCCCCTGAGCAAGCAATTCAAGAGACCAAGCTGCGTTGTCTTTTATGACTTAGCTTCAGAAGTTCCATACCATCCTTTCTCTAGCATTCTGTTGGTCACACTTTATAGGAAGGGACTACACAAGGATGTGACTGCCAGGAGGTGAGGATCATTGGGGCCTATCTTGGAGGCTGGCTACCACAGTGGAAAGTGTAGAAAAAGATGTGTTGGAAGAAAGCACAAAATGCTGAGGGAAGGGAGGGAAGGATTCGGAGGAGGGAAAGATTACCTTTGGGATACTGAAGGAATTAGGAAAGATTTAATTCATTTTCTAGATATTCACAAATATGTATTTTGTGCTTATTGTGCACCTTCCACATATAAGGCTAGTTTGTGGAAATGGACATGAAATTATGGCCACATGAAATGTTTTAAGTAGTCTAGGCCAGCATTGACACTAAGGATAAATATCTGATCTTTATGTGTAAGGTGAGGGTGGAGTCATTTTTCTGGTGTGAAGAGAACATAATTTATCAAAGTGATAGACAAGCAGTTACAGAGCTTAAGTTGTTAAATGCTAGAGCCGGACTGCCTGGGTTCAAATCCTGGCTCCACCGCTTGCTAACTCTGTGACCTTGGGTGTGTGACTGTGTTACTCCTGCTACTTTGTCTTCTCAGTGACTCAGTAACTGTTAAATCAGGATAAGAATGGTACCTGCTTTATGTTGCTGCTATGAGGATTAAATAAGTTAAAAAAAAATGCCAAGTCTTTGAAACAGGTTTACATGCATCATCATCATTATTTTCTAGCAGTAGCATAGAACTGACCCCGGGTGAATGAGGCTGGAGGCAGAGACGAATGAATGTAAAATGTGAGTATTCAGAAGGAGGTATTTAAATGTCAGTCATTGCTGCTTCAGCATCAGTTTATCCAGTTCAAGTACCTACATCTAAATAAATTTTTACTTCACCAAGTAGTGTGACCTAGTGGCTTTATTAGTTGAACTTCATAATTAAAACAAGAGCTCAGGAGGTGCACAGTTGCCTGTAAGGTTATCTCATACCCTGTGGTTGTCCCTCTAAATTACCAGGCCCTATATTTGCAGAATGGGTTTAAGCAGCAGTAGTCCTTAAAGTTGCGTATGTTTGAAAAGAGCTTAGAGATAGAACTGGAACCCATAGTAAAAATACCCAGAAAGAAGACTTTTGTGACTGAGTCACAAAAGAATCTGCAGAATTCTTAAGAATATTAACTATATGTCACTTCTTTGAAGAGGGAAGGTAATTGAACTCCATGTCGCTGCAGGTGTTAAAGCAGAAATTGGGTGAACGGCCTGGGTGCCTTGGGTGGAACTAATTGCTTCAGTTGCCTTCAGTTCTGTGGTTCAGTGACTCAAGCCCAACTCTGATTGTTTAGTTGAATGGAGGCACTGAGAAATTAAATGGTTTGAGTTTCCGCAACAATCTAGTGGCTGAGCCTGAATCAGTTCCTCACCCTGTGTTTAAGACTGGCTCACAGAGCAATAATAAAAGATCTGCAGAATCCTTGGAAGACTAAGTGTTGTGAAAATTTCTTTTTCTTTTCTGCATACACCATATTTCAACTTCTGTGGTATGTCTAGTGCATTTGCTTCCTCACTCACTCTTGTCAGTATGCATTTAGAAGTCATTTCCTGAATAAATGAGTGCCAGTAAAAAGTAATTTGGATAGTTCACTTTGCAGTCTGGAATGTGTCCTCCATTTGTTACTGAATTTGAAGATAGATAGGCTGTTTTCAGGTCTTTGACCTCTGAAACTGCAAGTGAGAATTATGGGTTATTTTGGTTTTTGGAAGTGTTTGTTGTTGTATCAAAATTTAATGTATAATGGGTATAATTTGAAAAAAAATTCTAACCTTCCAAGTATGAGAGAGTAAAATAACTAGTGAAGTAACATGTCAAGTTTCAGGGCATGAGCAGAGCTAGATACTGACGATTATTAGCTGTGTGACCATAGACTCACTACTTAACCTGTGACTCGATATCCTCATCTGTAGAATGGAGTTAATAATTCCTATAACATGAGGTTGTTATAAGGAGCGTGGAGAAAGGTAAAGGGACGTAACAGTGATATCTGTTTGTTAGTCATCGTGCTGCCTGATTAATCGTCTCACCGGCTCTGTGAAATAACTAATAGCACTATTTTGCAGATGAGGTAAGAGAAGCTTGGAGGGATGAACTGATTTAGGAAGATCACTGTCAGGATTTGAATGCAAGTCTGTCTTTGAATTAAGAGATGGTGACTCCCTACCATAATGTGTATGAAGTGCCTAACTTTGCCTCCAGTAAATGTTTGTTCCTGTTCACTTAATTTTGCGTAGTTAGTGAAAATGTCAATACAGTGAGAATCTTTTATGGTAGTAATCAAGGTGTTGTAGCTCTCAAAATATTCTTTGCAATATTCCTTATATGTATCTTGTTGCCATTCCTGAAATGGAAAGCTACAATAGTGACTTCACATCTTAAGTTGCACAATAAGTGCTTACTAAACAAGGGCGTACCAGAATGTCCACATTAAAACAAATTTTTTTTGTCAGTATTTCAGTATCTTTGTAATTGTAAATGGTGTAAGTAATGCCAGAATCTCTTAATTGTGGTTAATTAGAACATATTTTCACTACTGCAAAATTTACAGGGACTTGGAAAGTTGCCCTCTCCTCATACTTTAGGACACACCATGTTGCATTTTGGTATTAGAGTGATGTTATCGTGGTTGAAACTGGCTTTACTGTTGATTTTATATTTTGTTATATAATGGATAGATTTAAAGTCTTTTTAAATTTGCCATATATATGTTGCTTGCCTTTTTTTTTTTTTTAAGAGGAAGAGATGGGGAAACAACTCAGAAATGAAAAGTTAGGGCCGTTTTCTTTCTTTCTTATTCTTGATACATGTTATAATCACTTTCTATGAAAAATCACTTGAACTAAAACTTCCATTCAGGAGCCTTGCAGTCTTTAATTGGAATATTCTAGGTTAATGCCCTGAGATCATGGCAGTGAAGGCAAAGATACTGTGGTATTTTAAACTCTGTTTTATGGATTCAGTGAATCATTTCACATTATCTTGTTGATATTTCCTTTCTGTTCAGATTTTTTGTTATTGTTTGTTTGGGGGTGTGGGGTTTGTGTGGTCCTGGAATGGGAATAGGGAACCAAGTGTATGATGAGGTCATAGACTAGCTATTTGAAATTAAATAAATTTAAAAATTTCCTTTACTCAGTATAGAAGTTCATAGGATGATATGGTTCATTTGTGTGGTATCTGTCATGAATCTTTGTGTACACTGAGTCAAGCAATTATTTACTTAATCATTTTCCTAAATCAGTCACTCTGTAGCATAATTGTCCCCCCTTTCCCTTTTTGGCTTTTACCTGAAAGCTGATTGTGCAGGTGAACCTGGCAGAAACAGTATGTGTGAAAACTGGGCATGACTTGTACCATTTGGCCAAGCTATTCATGACATTTTATTTTTGACATGTTTAATAACCTGTTGGGTGCCTAAATAAAACTGAGTTAATTATAGTGTAACCTTTTGTTCTATTTGGAGAGTGTTAAGGGATTTTTGAATACCCTCCAAAATTCACCTTCATCAGAGTTTAGAAATCTCTTTCTAGAGCAGGGAATCTCAAAACTTTCCCTATGTGACCCCTTCTATGAACTCTTCTGGACACCACTTTTGTTTTATTTTTAAAAAGTGTAGTAGATTTCCCCTGCTGTTTGAAGATAGTAGTGATGAGTTTTTTAGAGTTGATTGCACCTGTTTTCGGTCGTGGCTCTACTGCTCATTGTCTCTGTGATCTTGGGCAAGGGAATTAATCCTTCTGAATCTCTATTTCCTCATAGGATATATGCGGGGGTAAATAAAGTTACATGTAAGGCATTTAGCACATAATAGGCATTTAATTCATATTAAGTTTCATAGCACCCCAAATTTTTCTTTTGTAGCACTAGCCACAGTTGCAGCTAAATAATTTTGGAATTATTTATTTTATGTTTTTCTTCTCGTAAGCTTTGTGAGGCGAGGGCCCAAGTTTATCTCTGGCTTTATTCCCAGCATCCAGCACAGCCCTTGGCATGGCATATGAGATGCTCAATAAATACTTGTTGAATGAATGAAAGTGACCCACCTCCTCTTTTTAACGCATCTTCCTTGCCTTGAAGGACAGTGTTTTGAACTTATTTCCTTTGGCCCATTTGAGAATTAATCCACATGTTACTTGAACTTTAGTCTATTAAAGATGGGAGCTGGGTAAAGGAAAGGGCAATGCACAATGAATAACCAGAAAGAGAGTAGAGCAGTAGTCGAAGAAAATTCTTAAGTATTCTGGACTTTCTGACCCTCTCTAATCTGGTGTCAAATTCTGCCGAAAGTTTTTCAGCGAGGCTGCCACTGACTTGCATGCTGCTGAGCCACTGGATTGTCTCTAGCTTAGTAAAATGGTGATGCTTTTTCAAGTTACTCAGGTGAGAACCTTGGAGTCATCTTCTCTTTCTTTCCCATTTCATATCCACTCCATCAGCAAGTTCTGTTAGCTCCTTCTGCATACATAATCACTTCTCACCACCGTAATCACCCTTGTCTGAGCCATCTGTGTTACTTAGCTCCGCTACTCTAACAGATTACCAGCAACTTGGTGGCTTAAAGCAGAGCATATTTATTCTCTTACAGTTTTCTTCTTCTTCTTCCTCTTCTTCTTCTCCTTCTCCTTCTTCTTCTTCTTCTTCCTTTTTTTTTTTTTTTTTTTTTGAGGGGTAGGTAATTACATTTATTTATTTATTTATTTATTTTTGATGGAGGTACTGGGGATGGAACCCAGGACCTTGGGCATGCTAGGCACACACTCTACCACCGAGATATACCCTCCCCCTTATTCTCTTACAGTTCTGAAGGTCAGAGGTCTGAAACCAGTTTCACCTGGCTGAAACTGGGGTGTCAGCTGCAGAACTGCAGTCCTTCCAGAGGCCTCAGGGGAGAGTCTGTTCCTCGCCTCTTCCAGCTTCTGGTGACTGCTGGCATTCCTTGGCTTGAGGCAGTGTCTCTCAGTCTTCAAGGCCAGCATCTTCAAATTTCTCTCTGCACATCTTCTTCTCTGTGTTTGGCAGATCTCTCTCTGCCTCTCAAAGACATGTGATTGCATCTAAGGCTTACCCAGATAATCCAGGATGATCTCCATATCTCAAGATCATTAATTTAATCACATCTGCAAAAATATCCCCCTCCCCCTTTTTTGCCATGTAAGTAACATTCACAGGTCCCAGAGATTAGGATATGGGAGAGGATGTGGATATCTTTTAGGGGGCTATTTTTCAGTCTGCCACAATCTGCCTTTTGGACCCCAAAGATTCACATCAGTCCCACATGCAAAATACATTCATGCTATCTCAGCATTCCCCAGAGTCCCAACCCATTGCAGCATTAGCTCAAGTCCAAGATCTCGTCCAAATATCATCAGCTCAAAAGTCCAAAGTCTCATCAAATAAATCATCTAAATCAGGTATAGGTAAGACTTTGGGTACAGTCCATCTTGGGGCAAAAATTTCTTTCCATCTATGGACCTGGGAAACTAGAAAACAAGTTACATTCCCAAAATACAGGGGTGGGACAAAGTGTGACTGTGACAGACATTCTCATTCCAAAAAGGAGAAAATGCAAGGAATAAGTGTGTCACTGGTCCCAAGCAATTTCAGAATTCAGCAGGGAAAATTTCTTAGGTTTCAAAGCCTGGAGTAATCCCCTGTGGCTAGAGACTCTACCCTCTGGGCCTGTGGCTCTGGCTTCTGGGCCCAAGGATTTGTCCTTGGGGTTATCTTTACTTTTTCTTAAAGGGTAGCACATGTTTACAGCTGAGTAGTCTTATTAGTAGTTAAATTGCCTGTAGAATTTTGGGAGTCCAACAGCCTTCCTTTATTTTGTTCTCTTTCTGTCCCTTTCAGGCCAAGCTGGCAGTGTTCCTGCTGATAAAACATTCTCAGAAATCTTTTGAGTCTCCTGTGTATGTGTCAGGGATTCTAGACAGGAGGGTCCTTCATAGGTCTTCCCTGGGTAAAGTTATGTCTCTTCCTATCTTCTGCTTGGATGGTTGGTTGAAGGAATCCCTGAGTTACTTGTGTGATCTCTCAGCACTAGTAAAAGCTTGTCTAGCCACACTCTAGGGTTTTCTCTCCGCAGCAGTGCTTTCTTGATAGTCTCTCCTAATTTTAGCATCTTTTGACTCTAGATAAACTGAGAATTTCCCAAATCATCACATTCTCCTTTCTTTTGTTTAATATTTTGCCCATCAGTTTATCTTTCCTCTTGCTTTTAACTGCAAGCAACAAGAGGAAATCAGGCTACACCTTCAACTTGTTGCTTGAAAATTTCCTTAGCTAAATATCCAAGTTCATCACTTATCTAAGCTAAATATCCAAGTTCTGCTTTTCACCCAACTGTAGGACAAAATTCAGCCAAGGTTTTTCATTTGTTTGTTTTTTGCCACTATCTGAAAAGGATTGTTTTTCCTCCAGTTCCTAGTAACATTTCTCGTTTCCTTCTGAGTTCTCACCAGAAGCACCTTTAATGTTCGTATTTTTACCAGTCTTCTGTTCACGATGACATATATATTCTCTGAAATAATACAGGCTTTCTCTGTTGTGCCTCTCACTTCCTTCTGAGCTCTTACCAGGAGTGCCTTCAGTGTCTATATTTCTACCAACTATCTGTTTAAGGCAACCTAAGCTCTTTAAATGATGCTTCTCAAAATTCTTCCAGCCTATACCCATTATCCAACTTCAAAGCCATTTCCATATTTTTCAGAATTTGTTACAGCAGCACTCTACTTCAGGATATCAAAATCTGTATCAGTCAGGATTCAACCAAAGAAACGGAACCAGTAGGAGATTATGGGGCTTATTATAGGGATTTGTTCCTTACATAATTACGGGAGTAGGCTACTAAAACCACTCACACTAGTCCAAGCCATGCTCTTTCCAGGACCACGTCAATAAATTCTTAGCTAATTTTCCTGTTTCCATCCTTTCCCTCTGATGCTAATCATTTCTCCACACTGAAGCCGGAGTTTCAAATGCAAAGCTAATCATATCACTCTTCGTCTTTCCCTAAACTTTTCACTGTCCATAGGCTGCAGGCAGGTAATTTACATCAATGGAACTGGGCAGATTAGGGATTATAATAAGGAGTGGTAGGAACTATGGCAAATTGGAGAGAATGTGCCCTAACAGGGTAACCACTACTCAGTTTTGGTAAATTGTTGGTATGTGGGAGTACAGGCCCAGAACTGCTGATCTTCCCATTTTTTTCAAGGGAAGGCAGAAATCTGGATTTTTTTTAATATGTTTTATCATTTTATTAGGAATAATTCCAAATGGGTTATGAAGAAAACTTCATTGAGTTTGATGAGTTTTCTAAAAACTCTTAATGAAGATATGTTCACCAATAAACAATAAAACATCAGCAGAACTATCATATATTGGGCAAAGAGTTAGGCTGACACCAAAAGCAACATGCAACATAAAAAAGATACAATATAAAGGAAGACAGTCTGCTGAATATTAAAAATCATCTCAATATGAACTCTCCACAGCTAGCACAGAACTAACTGGCTATCAAATCCAAACCACACCAAGGTAAGCTTGACTGATGGAAGCTAGGAGTCAGTAATGGGGAAAAATATAAGTTCCTCAGTGCAAGAGATCTGAATAGTGTTTTGGAGCATTTCCCTGGCTGGTACAAGCAGTAATAGAAAATCTTTTCGGCAAGGGAGAAAAATAAATACAAATGGAATGCTACATTTTAAAAATCAGCAGACTGTCCCGGGAATGATAAAGGTATCAGAAAAGTAGCAAGGGGATAACTTTAAAACATTATTTGCTGTGTGCTCAAAAAACATTCAGAATGGATTTATTTAAAGGTGTCAGAATAGCTATGTCCAGGCATTTAGGCTTAAGGGAAGTAAAATGAAAAGAGGGTACTTTTTTCCCATGTTAAGGAGAATTTCTTTAAAACCAAGCATATTGCTAACTAGCAACATTATACGTGGAAAATAATAATTGGGAACAAAGTAAGTTTAAACGCTGTAATATTCCACCCAAATCAGTCCCAGATACTATTTAATAACCAAGATGCAAACTAATTTTGTTGTAACAAGCCTAGACCAATTATCAAACATGTCCTTGGTTAGATATCCAGTTTTTTAACGTTTTGAAAGCTCATTTGACAGCCAGTCAAGTCCCTCATACAGACTGGTTCCTTGTGTAGCACAAGTGGCTTGAACATACCATATTCTGTTACAGAGAGACTGAAGACCTAATTTATCTGTCATTTCACTAATGGCCATAACATTTGGCAAATCCTGTTTGTTTGCAAAAAGCAGCAACACCACATCTCGCAACTCATCTTCCTGAAGCATTTTCTGCAGCTCTTCTGTTCTTTCCTGATTCTTTCATGATCATTGCTATCTAACACAAAAATAAGGCCCTGGGTGTTCTGGAAGTAACGCCTCCAGAGAGACCTAATTTTATCTTGACCACCAACATCCCATACCAGGAAACAAATGTTCTTATATTCTACTGTTTCCACATTAAAACCAATGGTAGGAATGGTGGTGACTATCTCCCCTAACTTCAGTTTATACAGAATGGTCGTCTTGCCAGCAGCATCCAATCCAACCATCAAAATATGCATCTGCTTCTTGCCGAACAGGCGGGAGAAGAGGGAGGAGATGGTGAGGCCCATGGCGGTAGTGGCACTTGCGATGGGCAGGAGCAGAAGGGGTTTGAGGCAGCCCTGTGCCTTCTTTCACGCTCCCGGCAAACTCAGCGATGGAAAAGGAGCTGAAGAAGAAAGGGCAGAGGGGCGGCTCGCTGTCTGTGTCAGAGGAAGCTCCAAGACAGAAATTACCTGGGCAAGGACCTGCTCCACGACTGGCAGAGCAGCTCCAGCTCTGGCGTTAAGTCTTTGGCTGTCCTGGATTTTGAATTTACTCTCTTTTAAAAATGTTGACAACCAATTTGAATTTTAAAGATTTCTGTACTTAGGAATAAATTTAATGAAATATATGTAAAACCTTTACACAAAAAAATCATAAAGCATTGCTGAGAAAAATTAAAGAGGACCTAAGTAAGTGTAGATGTACCATATTCACTCTTTGAAAGACCTAATATTGTTAGACAGTTCAATCTTCCCCCCCAAAATCTAAAGATTCAGTGTGTTTACTAAACTCCTACAGACTTTTTTGTAGAAATTGACATGCTGAATCTAAAATGTGGACATGCAAAGGATTTAGAATAGCAAAAACCTTTGGGAGTGGAAGAACAAATTTGGAGGAATTAAATTACCTGATTTCAAGACATTATAAAGCTAAAGTAATAAAGACAGTGTGTCTTTATTGGTATAAAAATAAACATATGGATCACTGACCACAATAAAGAGTCCTGAAAGGGACACATGTGGTTAGTTGATTTTTCAGCAAAGGCTAAAACACAATTCAGTAGGGGAAAGGATAGTCTTTTCAACAAATTTTGCTGGAACAATTGGATATTTGTATGTAAAGAAATGAAGCTTAAACTCTCTCTCACACTATAAACAAAAACTAACTTGAAGTGGCCCATAGACCTAAACATACACACTAAAACCATAAGATTTATGGATGAAATTATAAGAGAAAAACCTTTGTGGCCTTGAGATAGGCAGAGAATTTTTAGGACATAAAAAGCACTAACCATAAAAGAAAAAATTGATAAATCAGACTTCATCAAAAATAAAACATTTAGTCCTACAAAATACAGTGTAAGAAAATGAAAAGATAAGCCACAGACTTGGAGGAAATATTCACAAACACACACGTACTACACACACACACACACACACACACACACACAGACACGACTTAAATTCAGAATATATAAAAAATTTAAAAATTTAATATGACAAATGGCCCAATTAAAAATGAGCAAAAGTTTGAATAGACACTTCACAGAAGAAAATATATTTGAATGTTTCCAAAAGCATGTGAAAAGATGCTCAGCATCGTTAGTTACCAGGGAAATACAAAATGAAACCACGGTATGATACCATTTCATTCCCACTAGAATATCTCAAATTAAGGGGGGAAAAAAAAGACAATTCCAAGTGTTGGTGAGGATGTGAAACAGTTAGAATTAATGTATGTTGCTGGTGGGAATTTGAAATGGTACAACCACTTTGGAAAACAGTTTCTCATAAAGTTACACACGTAATTACCAGACAACCCAGCAGTCCTGCTCCTTGATGTTTATTATCTAAGAGAAATGAAAACATTTTCACAAAAAGATCACCTTAATGCTTATGGTAGCTGTATTCATAATAGCCCCAAAATTGAAAACAACCCAAATGCCACCACCATCAGCAGGTGAGCAGATAAACAAACCATGGATAAATAGTGAATTATCGATAGATATGGCAATGTGAATCTCAAAAACATGTTGAGGGAAAGAAGTGAGACACAAAAGAGAACTTATTGTATGGTTTCATTTATATTAACGTTTTAGAATAGGCAGAATGAGTTTATAGTAGTAGAAATTAGGTCAGTGGTTGTCTGCGGGTAGGAGGGCAGAGATTGACTGTGAAAGGACATGAGGGATGACTTCTTTCCTTGATTCAGCATGGTGACTACACGGTAGTGTACATTTGTCAAAACCCGTTGAACTCCTTGAAACTGTGCACTTCAAATGTGTGCATTTGATTGTAAGTAAATTATACCTCAGAGCTGGTTTTTAAAATTCTCTGCAGGCCAACACTCTCTGGACTAGACAAAAGATGTTTGCGTGCCAGCTTTGGTTGAGGTCAGCCGGTTTCTAACAGCTGATCTATACCCCAACCCACGCACTCACTGCAAGAGTGCCTAGCCTGTAATAGGTCTTCAAATTTCTGTTTAATGGATGTTGAAGCTCCATTGCAAGAAAATATCCCATCCTTTATCCCCCTGAAGTTTTCTAACTCCAGTCATTTTATGGCGTTAATTATTTGGCTTCTTCTGGCAATAGTACCTTGAGTACGAATCAGGCCATTTATTCATTCAGAGAGCTGCTGAGCGTCTACCATGTGTAAAACCTTGCCTAAATAAAGTTCTTGCTAACTGTGAGGAATTAAACAAATGTCAGTTGATTTTATATATATATATATGAAAACTGCATTTGACTTATAAAAGCAGAGGCTGGGTTTGCTCTTCTTGCTTAGAATCTGTTTCAGCCACTATTTCTTTGTCTTGTGCATTTGCACTCTGCTCTCTGTGGGAAAACAGCATAGGCTTATTTAATAACAGCCTCTGTCCATAGTGACTTCTCAGCTGAGAGGAGGCAGAACAACTCAGAATACCATTCCGTTATAGCTATAGAAATGGCAGGTTTTTTCTTTTCCAGTTAGAGTCTATTAGGGGGAAGTGGACTGATTTAATTGGGTTGCTGGAACCAAATTGCTTCTTGGTTTTATAGAGAGTCTGTAGCTGTATGTTGTCCTCATCAAACTTGGTAATGGCTAGTGTGTACTTTTATAGGTCACCAAGCAGAATTACTACATGTTTTTTCAACTAGAACTTTAAAAGCACTGGTTATCTTTCTATACTGATAATTGTTATTTTTCTGACTTTGATCGCACTGCTCTGAATTCTCCAAACAGCCTTCTTCCTTCTATTCCCTAAACTATCTGTCCTTGCCCATTTTTAAAGTTAGCCTGAGGCTTAACTCCTTTGCAAAACAACTTTCCTTGATTGATACAACCTCAGACTTGTTTTCAGACTCTCCTCTCCTGGTGGTACATTCTTATCATTTCTCTTTTTATACTTAACTTTTTTTTTTTTCCCACCAGGACCCTTTTTTCCTATTAATGTTATAGTTCATTGGGGGAATAGTGGACCTACCATTTTCTCTCATGTATCTAATAAAAGATCTGAACCAAGCAGGTTTAATAAAGAAGATTGATGGTACAGTCTAGCTTGAAGGTGAATAACATGCAGCTCACAATCCATAATGGATAAAAGTACAGTGCTTTAGATAACTGTGGACCTCGGTCTTTTCTCCTTTGCCTTTTCTTGGCACAGTCCCCTGAAAAGGAAGCCAGGGAGATTAAGAGCTGCTTCTATCTGATAAAAGCCCAGAAACTTAAGAGGAGGCAGTTCCAGCAGCAGCAATCTGAGTCCAGTAAGAGAGCTTAATGAACTGCCTTTACCTGTACAATAGTCAGAGTTTGTCTCTGTGCTGAGATATCAGAGGAACTGACTGAAAGAAATTTAACAGGAATGTGAGAATGAGGGAAAAAGAAGTGGCTGCTGGAATTGCATACATGTGTAATCTTGATAGTTTATTTTAATTTGGAAAGCTCTATTATCCTCATTGACAGGTTTCTCTGATTAAAATTGTTCCTACTTATGCCTGTGCTAGAATTAATATACTAAAGAAAAAGGACACTAGTTTACTTGCCCTTCAGAATATACTGTTTCAGATACCTGTTATCTTTGAAGGATTCGGAATCTTGTTTAGTCATTTCACTACCTAAGATTAAATTCACTTTCATTTTACATTCCTACCAATAGTGCACAAGGGTTCCAATTTCCCCACATCCTTACCAATGCTTGTTATTTTCTGGGTTTTTTTTTTTCCATGGTAGACATCCTAATGGGTATAAAGTGGTAATATTTACATTTTCAGTGTTTTATTATGTGATTGGTAGCATAACAGTGTCTGTAGTTATTATTCACATTACTGATTTTTTCTCCCACAACACTTACCAGTCATACCCGAAGTGCTTATTTTTTTCACTTGTTACCATAAGTGCCAGAAGGGCAGGGGCCTTGTCTGTCTTCATCACTAGTATCCCTAAGGCTGAGACAATATCTGACCCTTTGTACTTGCTTAGCGAGTATTTGATGAATGAATGAATGAAAGAATGGAAAATAGAAAGGCATACTGTAGTGGCGAAATCAAGACTTTGGCATCAGACAGACTTAGGTTTGAATCCTGGTCTCCTCATTTAGAAAATGGTTTGATAATGCCTGTCTCATAGGATTGTGGTGAGATTAAATGAGATCACATATGTAAAACCTTTAGTACAACACCTGGCACATTGTAATTATCTGATAAGTGACAGTTATTATTATTAGAGAGAGGTCATGCTGGCCCACAAGGCATCAGTAGGCTTGGGGCTTTAAAAAAAACCTCATTTTGTCATTAATAAGCTGTGTAATATTGAACAAGTTGTCTAACCTCTTTGGTGTGAGTGTCTTTCCTCTGTAAAATAAGAGCATTAAGTTGGATGACCCCTAAAGTCCCTTCTGTGGTTTCCATTTGATCCTTAATTTGTCACTGTATTTGCTCTGGCAGTCATTACCATTTCACACTATCTCAACTTTAATTACAGTAGGAGATTGTTAATCTCAGAGTGTGAATCTCAGAAGCATCTAAATAATAGAATTAACTTAAAAGAATATTTTATGGAAAAGATCATTCCATTTCAAAAGTTAAACCATTGAAATAGTTGAAGAATAATTTGCCCTAGTATGAGGTATTTAGTAATGATTTAATATACCAGGTTGTGTATGACCACTCAGTGATCCTAGAAGTGGAGGAATGCAGATTGTTATGCAGATTGCAGTGACGGTTTGGTGGTTTTGCTGAGTTGTGTTGTACTCAGCACAACTTGTTTTGAAGATACCTTGTTGTCCACTTGCTGTGCTGCTGGATGATGGAGGAAATAAAATAATCCTTAAGAGAAGACTTCTGACTTCTGAGATGTGGCTGGTTGTGTCCCTGTTGTTCTTAGCAAATGTGGGCCCAAACAGACAAACTCAACTTGGCTGGGTTTGAGAGAAAGAGAATTTCATTAATTTTCCCAACTAAGGAAGATGTTATGGCTCCATCCAGCAGTTACTTGTTGTTTTTTTGTAAAAATTGCTCAGGGCAGAGAGTGGAAGAAACTTGTTTTTATTGAGTATCTCTTTTATGCTAGCCACTGTTAGGTGTTTTTGTGTATGCTATCTTATTTTATTTGTTGATGAAATAGTTGTTTTTGCATGTATGTGTTGCTCAGTGTCACCGCCCTAAATCACTTAGATATTCCTGGACTTGGGACTGAGTGGTCCTTGTATATGAGTCCCTATAAGCTTTTGTTAGAGAGTCACTGCTACTAGTCCCAAAAAAGTATATGCTGCCTTCAAGGAGAAGCTCCTTTAATTTCATTAAGGGCAAATAGCCTGGTTTGGTTTTGCCACCCAAATCCGTTATCTCTTCAGAGGTGCTTTCTGCTGGTGTGACTCTAAGTAGGAATCCTAAACACCTTCCCCACTGAAAAAGTGTTACAGTTGGTGATTAGACCTCCCAATGAAACACACACACACACGTATAAACTTGTTTATCCACTAGTACATTAGTCATGTGGAAGACTTTCTGTAATTTAGATCTCTGTTTAAACTTTTGTTTAATGGAAAGAGTATGGACCATGGAAGCTACATAATAGTTGTGTGACCCTGAGCTAGTGTCAGCTTCTCTGGGCCCTGTTCCTTATTGGTAAAAGGGGATATACTTCTCTCGTAGGAATAATATCAAGGTTTAGTGAAATGATGTGCGTAAAGCTTCAAAGACTGTCACTCCTCCTTCCATTCTTATTTTTTCAAATAATTGAGTAAAATCTCTTCGAGTATAAGTTAGTTTGTTAGTGCCTTTATGAAGATTGCTTAGCCGCATGCCCCAGGGATTGACAATGGAATTTATTTTTTTCCTTATCAATTACAAAAGCTATTAGAAATTTATTCTTGTTTAGACTTTGGAGTGAGGAAACTTTTTTTAAAAGCAGAATTAAATGGGTTTGCTTTAGGCAGCTTTCTGAGATCTAGCCAACTTGGACAGGAAAATTAGAATTGCTTTCATAGTGGAGTTCCCACCTGGAACATAGTTGGCAATAAGAAAGATTGTGCAATCGCATTCCTTATCAGATGTTCAGTATAGCTTATTGTTGCCTGAAAAACTTGAGGAAGTTCCCTACTCCTTACCTTTCAGTCAACAAGCTGATTGTGGATTAGGAGATGAGTAAATGAAAATTAATCTGACTTCGGCAATTAGAGAATGAGAAAAATGCTAACCCCAAGGTATCTGGGCTTGTTTCAGCTTCCCAGAGTGCCTCAGAGATCATGACCATTGGTAGTAAGCATTAAAAAACAAAACAAAACTGTAGGTGAAGCCTGGACTAAGTAGGGCAATTTAAAAGATTTTAGATTGGTAACAGAATGCAAAGATGATTTTCACTGGCCGAAGTCACTTTTGGTGTTTTGGTTATACTCATCTAAAATTCCTCTTGGCAAAATTTATTGTTCTCTTCCAATCTTGTTCTCTCCAGAGTAGCAAGAGTGATCTTAAAAATATAAACTGAATCATGTCACTTCACTGCTTAAACCGTCACCTCCAACCATTTCCATTTAGAATAAAATAGATTTCTTCCTATGACCTACCTTGCATGCGTGCTTTATCTGAGGTCGTCTCACTACCTGGTCCTGCGTCCCTTTCGCCTTCAGTCGGTTACATTATCATCCCTTGGTCTTATTTCAGTTGTTCAACTTTCCTTAGCACCTTATTTAAAAAGTGGATACTTTCTGCCCACAAAGTTCCTTCTCTTTGTTTTCTTTGTAACCTGGAGAAGTTTGTGATTAGTTTTCTGCTTGATGGGCTTCCTTACTTAACTTGTTTTTGTCTTTCTACGCTCTGAGGTTGTAAAACCCAGTAGGGCAGAGACCGTGTTTTATCTTTTTTGTCTAGCACATGCTGGCACGTGATAGGTATTTAATACATATTTGTTGAAAAAATGACAGTTTCAGTTCTGCTTTATAGAGAAATAGATACTTTGTTTCATAAAGGAACAGGCATTTTCTTGCTGATCTGACAGTCTGTAAGATGATAGAGGTCGACATGGCGAAAATATGATTTGCTTCTCTGGGTTCAGTCTTTCAGAATTAACTTAGGTGGTACCTGGGAATCTTTTCCTGATTGGCCAGAGTTGAATTAGATCTCCCTCTTGTTTGGTCTGTGACACCACTGCTTGCCTCTTTCATAAAACAGTTTCCTTACTGGGTTCCTTGAGGGAGAGAGAATTTAGTTTATCGTTGTATCCTCAGTACTCAGGTTGGTGCCAGGCATCTGCTCTAGTTTTGCTCAATAAATATTTGTTCAGTGAGAAATGAGTGTTAGAATCAAGAAATACATCAAGTAATGAACAATTTTTATTCTAGTAGATTATGGAGCTCATTGGTTCCAAGAATCATTTTGTTTTTCAAGTTAACCAGATCATAATATAAGTTAAAATTTTTTTAGAAATTAAATCTTTATTATAGACTTTTTCAAACACCTGCGTAAGTAAAGAGAATAATAAAATGAACCACCACCATGAACCTATCACCCAGGTTCAACAATTATTAACACATGGCCAATCTTACTTAACCTTACTCCCCTCTTCCACCTTAATATTTAAAAAACAAGTCTCAGACATTATATCATTTCATCTGTAAATACCTCAGAGAGGTATAATCAATTTAAGAACTAGTTAACTCTTGGAAAGACCTGATAGAAAAATTCCACTTGCCTCCTTGAATCTAATTGTAGATGCCAGCTGGTGAATTTCCATGTGCTAAACCACTCCCAAGCCTGACTCACTATTGAGCACATATACTCCATTGTAATTGCTGAGATAGCAGCAGTTTGCTGGAATACGTTATCGTGGTGAAGTACGTTTCTGTTGGATAGAGAATGATTACCAATAAGTAAAAACGCGTTAAGTCAGACATAAGTTTTTTTCCTTTAGAGATGTATAGAGACAGATGATACTTTTGACACTGTGCATTACAGGCCTTTGAGATTTTGTCTGGGAAATGAAGATGAAATATGGTCCATGGATTAATAGATTCCCATGATACATTGTGGCTGGATTCCTGAGAGTCAAAATTAGCAGTAAAGTGAAAAGAGTGTCAGAGCTAGAAAGACTCCTAAGCCTTGGGAGGTGGAGGGGTTAGAACTTGGGCCAGAAGAAGTCACATGGCTTGGAAGTGGTTATGGTTAGCTTTATTCTAGAAGTTAAAGTTGTAACCTAGACTTCTGTAGATAGCCTACGTGAAATAAAATTTCCTTTAGGACAGGAAGAGGAGGCACTATTTTCTTTCAGCAAATATTTTAAAGGCTTAAGTACTATCTTGTAAAAATTCAGAGATTGGCACTGAGTGAATGGTTGGACTAGAACAGTGTTTTCTCTTGATTTTAGTTTGTGTGTGTGTGGAGGGGGAGGGGAGAAATGAAAGGGAGATGTTTCTTTAACCAGCCACATAAGGTAATAGGACCCTGATTCTAAGAGGACCGCAGCGTTACTTTCTCTTTGGTCTGAATCACCACCTGAGTCTTCTGTATGTAAGATTGGTAGGAGATGGTGGATGTGGTGATCCCCATGTTAATTCTTGGCAATTTATTTTGAAAATCTACTCTTTTATTCCTGCCTTTGTATTCCCATAACCCTTAGTTAATTTCTTTAGTAAAGTACTTAGCACACAATGCCTTGAATAGGGATTTTGTCATAATCATCTGTGTATCCTTAGCATCTAGCACATGGTCACTTGGAAAATATTTGTTGACACATGATGATCCCTTTCCAACCCTGAGATGATGTGATTTTGCGATTTCTCCAATGGCCTTGACCCTGAATGTGGAAACAGTGCTGGTTGTGTGTAGGCTCCTCTCTGTATTGTTCTCCTCTCTAGGTGCATTTGTTCCCAGGCTCTGGACCATTCTCTTCTTTTGGGACTTTCTGGGGAACAGAAGGAGAAACAAATTGTGTTTAGAACAAGAAGAGTATGTTAGCCTGAAGATGATGATTGTGTTAGGATCACTGGAATCCTCCAGCTGCTGTTAGCATGAAGAATTTAGTGTTGGTAACAGATGCAAGGAGCACATTGTCTTTTATTATTTATTCCTCATTTACTGAGATTTGACCCCCTACCTATGACTGTGAGGTAGAATGGATTTCATTCTTGATTTTCAGGATTTAAAGGATGCAGTCAGTTACTGGGAATGAAGCATCATCAAAGTATATTATGAGTATTCCTTTTTTCCTGTATATTGTAACTGCTAAAATTAATTTGTTATAAAACTGCATAGTCTAGGCCAGACTAACCTACAGTTTATCGTATATTACAAGAAAGTAAAATGGAAATGTTTTTAAAAACCATTATTTCATCAATCTGACCCTATTTACCTGTTGGAAATGTTAGAAAGTCAACTATCTCAACCAATATATACAAAACTAAAAGAGATCTATTTGTTTCCTTCTTTAAACTTTTTCCCCCACCTGTAGCTTTTACTGTCTTATTTGATGGCAACTCTACTCTTATAGTTGCTCTGATCAAAACTTTGGACTCTCATTTTTCTCTCATACCCCTCATCCAGTCTTCCAGGAAAACTTACTGGACCTACCTTAAAATATGTCCAGAATCAACCACCTCTCCCCATCTCTGCTGCTTCTGTTGTGGTCCAAGCCGGTGTCCTCTCTTGCCTGGATTAATTTAGTACCTCCATACCAATCTCCCAACTTCTACCTTTTCCTTTAATTCTCAACACAGCATTCTTTTTATACCTGTCAGATCATGTCACTCCTCTGTTCAAAGGCAGTGGCTCCCCTGCAGTGGCTACCCATTCCACTCTGAGTACAAGCCCGTAAGGCCTTGTATTTTCTGGTCTTCTGTTAACTTCTCTGACCTCACTTACTGTATCCCTCTTGCTCACTCTGCTGCAGCCACACTAGCTTTCTTACTGTTCCTTGAATATGGCAGTCCTGCTTCTGTCTTAGGGCCTTTGAATTGGCTGTTTCCTCTCTCTGAAATATTCTTCCTCTAGATATCTGAATGGCTAAATCTCTCCTGGCTGTCAAATCTTAGCTTTAGTGTCATTTTCTCAATCATCTAATCATCTTACTTAAAAATTATAACTCCTCTGCCCCCAACACTTCTGATTCCCTTTATTCTGATCTACCTTTCCTTTTTCCCCCTAAAAATATTAATTATATTTTAAGATCTGTATAGTTCACGTATTTGATTTATTATTTTATTATCTACTCTCCCTATTAGAATATCAGCTCCATGAGGGCAGAGATCTGTCTTTTTTTTTTTTTGCAGGGGTGGGGTGGGGGGTAATTAGTTTTTACTTACTTTTTTTAATGGAGCTACTGGGAATTGAACCCACAACCTCATGCACAGTAGACATGCATTCTACACTGAGCTATACCCTCCCCCTGGGATCTGCCTGTCTTGATCACCAATGTATTTTTGCAACTGCAGTGTCAGGCACATAGTAGGCCATCACTAAATGTTGAATAAATACATAAAAGAGTTGTGAACTATTGAATTGTTTCTTTTGCTTAAATTTGTGCTTTTGCAGTACCTAGAGCCGATACCAACAAAGCAGTTTATATATTTGAGTATGCCACCAGTGACACCTCTTCATGGTCATTCTGAAAGATAGGTGGTATTCGCCATCTATTTTCTTTAGCTTCTCTTTCAAGAAGCTAAGAAACTTATCCCAAGATCATGTGGCTAAGAAAGGTAGGAGCTGACATACAAATCCAGATCTGACTCCAAAGCCTACCTTCTCTGCCGCCGTGTGATCTCCTTAAACCATTCATTCAATAAGTATTTATCAAGGGCCTACCATGTTCCAGGCACTGTTGATAGTTGAATAACAATTTATTGTGGGATTCTAATAAGAGTATTTTAAGTTTTGTTATCTTTGTTGTGTTCTTCTTGAGAAGTGAGAAGTTTAATGTAATTTATTTATCTGCAAGCTCTGCTTAAGTGCAGGTGGACTTAGACGTGAAAATGCGTATGGTAAAACTTTGGTTATTTAGAGATCAACTTTCTGTCATCTTCAAGCATCCAAAAAAGTTCTGAACCCAAAACCAAGAAAAAGAAAAGCAAGTACCCTAGATAGTCAAGAGAGAACGTTTTAGCCTTGTTGACAATTCCTGAGAGGACCTAAAGTGCCAAAAGTACTGTGAGTAGTTAGTTCTTCCAGAAATTGAAGAGTGTGTTGATTAAACTAGCAATGGTCTGGTTATAAATAGACGAACTTTTTTTTTGAGAAGGAAGCCAGAAAGCATAGGTGAAAGGATATTAAGACATGGAGAGAAGGCAGAGTGGAGTCAGGGTGTGCAAGATTTGAAGTGAGTGGTAGACTCTTGAGAACCATGGTGAAGAGTCAGAACATAAGACACTTCCTTGTGTGTCAGAGATGGACCAGCGCCACAGAAACACCTTCAATGCAAAATGCTTTGAATCCATACATACAAAACCCCTCTCGTTTGCGAATGAAAACCATGATGAAATACCACTCCATATCCGTTAGGATGGCTGTTACCAAAAAAACTGCGAGGAGGAGGAACAGGAACCCTGTGTATCACTGGTGTAAAATGGTGCAGCCCCTATGGAAAACAATTTTGTGGTTCCTCAAAAAGTTAAACAGAATTGCCATAGGGTACAACAGTCCTACTTCTAAGCACATACCCAAAAGAATTGAAGGAAGAGACTTAAACAGATACTTGTACACCAGTGTTCACAGTAGCGTTATTCACAGCAATAAAAAGGTGGAAGCAATCCAGGGTCTCTCCGCCGATGAGTGGATAAACAAAATGTGGTATGTACACACAATAGAATGTTATTCTGCCTTAGAAAAAAAGGAAATTCTGTTACAGTCTACAACATGGGTGAACCTTGAAGACCTTATGCTTAGTGGAAGAAGCCAGGCACAAAAGGACAAATATTGTATGGTTTCACTTATATGAAGTACGTAGAATAGATAAATTCATAAAGACAGAAAGTAGAATAGTGTTACCAGGGGCTGGAGGGAGGGGAAGTGAGCAGTTACTGTCTAATAAGTACAGAGTTTCTGTTTGGGATAATGAAAAAGTTTTGGAAGTGGATAGTGGTGATAGTTCTACAGCATTGTGAATACACTTAATGCCACTGAATTGTACCGTTAAAAATGGTTAAATGGTAAATTTTATATAATGTGTATTTTAGTACACATACACGCACACAAAAGAACCTTCTCCTTTGGGTGTGGCTAGCTGTGCTTGCATGCGAGTGGGAGTAGGTACAGGGAGGACACAGATGTACCGTGCCACCCCGAAGGCTGGTCTCCCGCACAGATGCTCAGACTTCAGCAATGGTGGAGATATGCTCTCTCTGGTAGTGCAGTAACCAGCTAAGTCATTCAGCTCCTTGTCCCGCAGTCACATTTCTAAGCATGGGAGAGTGATTTAGTCATTAAGAAAATGTTAACTTACAAGAAACTTGAAATCCTTTCTGGAAAGGAGTACTAGGGCACTGGGTTGGAAACAGACTTACTTTTCATTCTATACTCATTGTACTGTTCGTTTTTTTTTTTTAAACCATAGTTATGTATTACCTATTTAAAAAAAATAACTTGTATGGGAAAAAGCAAGAAATAATAGAAAAATTGTTCAATTTACTCTGTTTGAGAAAACAGGAGTGTACACGTTTGTTTAAGACTAGCTGCAGAGGTGTTTGAATCAGGTCTGAGATTAGAACAAATGGATTCCTCTGTGAGTCCAATTGTGATAGAGGCTTTCCTGCGGTTTACTCTCCACCCATCACCTCTGCAAATACCACTCTGCAGTGTGAGGAGAATCACATTAGAGAATGGATGTTCAAATCCCTGAGAAACTGTCGAGTGGATTTTGCTTTGCCTTTTCAAAAAGTGATAGCTTTATCTGCCTGTCTGGAAGTACGACATTGATCTTAATACACAGTGAAACGCGAGATGCTTCCATGGCTTGGTATGGGGTGCTGGCAGAGGAAGGTGAAACGGAGAGCTTTGATAGAGCTGGAAATTTCTTATGAGTGGAGGACTTGAGATTTTAGTTTTTTATTTGTAAAGTGTTGTGCATGTTCTAGTGCCTTACCAAGCACATGTTTGGTTGAACACTGCAGCTAGCTTGACCAGCAGGGCTACATAGGTCTTCCTTAATTTCCCTCCATCTGTAGTATATATGTATGTATATATGTATGTAGTATATAATTATATAGTATATCTATACAGAGAAAGTATAGTGTATATAGTACATATGGTATTGCTTCTTTTCCCCCCTTGTCACCTTAATTAAATGTTATGTTAACTATTATTTAAAATCTCTGTTTAAAGTTAGTGATAATCTGAAAGGAAAGGTTTTTGGTGCATGTGAAAGGCAACAGGGTATATTGCTCTGTGCAGGTTTCTAGTCTCTTCTAGAGGAGGTTATAGACACATCTGGGAACACAGTGGTCTTTCTTGACTCACCTTTAGAGACTCTTAATAGCTCCAGCACTTTGAGGGGTCTGCATGGACTGGCATTTCTGATTCCCCTGCATGCTCCAGGAGGCCCAATCCACTAAATGCTCTATCTTTGGAAAGTGGAAGAAAGAGCAAATAGAGGAATCAGGCAAAATGAGATTAAGCTTATTTTTAGATGTTCAGTTTGAGGAGTTTGTAACCATACCCTGTAGATGCTAATAAACTATAGTTCATTCATTTAATTTGGAATTATTTTTCTCCTTTTTTGATATCGGAGTCAAACCTTTATGTTGATTTCCTCTTTCCTCCTTTTCCTTTTTTCCCTTTCCATTACATTTTTTTGTTACTTTCCTTTTATTCTTTGCATCTCTTTCCTCCCAAGTTAGCATTCTTTCAGAAGAAATATTTGTTTGAAAGAAGACCCTGAATTCTGTGAAACTGCTTATTTATTGGTGGGGAGTTTATTTTTTAGAAGATAAGGGTAACGTCATCTTAGACTATAAAAATTATTCCCATCCCCTTTGGAATGTAAGAAAAAATTTTTAAAGCTAAACTTCCAGCAAAGATTCTATGTAAATAGGTATTGAGCCAAAAGCATTGAAAATAACTGCTATAATTTCCTACTGCCCAAGTTCTTAACAGGCAGCATTTCCAAATCTCCAGGGCATACACATCTAATTTTTAAATTCTTTTCAAGGGGAATGGGTATAGGAATTTAAAGTTTTCTTCTGTTGTAGTTTCTAAACCATTTTCTGCCCTAATAAGACAGTGTATTTAGTAGTATGTAGTGTAATAAAATACATGGGATTTGTAATCAGATTCTGGTCCTGGTCTTCCTTGTTATTAAGTCACTGAATCCTTTCTGCTCTGGTTCCCCTACTGAAATTGAAGGAATTGGATGTGTGAGCTTCTGAGGTTTAAATTTAGTCATTCCAGTCATTCATTGGCATTTCTCTAAAGCTGATAAAAGATTTAAGAAGACTTTGCTTATAATACTGTTCATATAAAAACATAATTTATTTCAATATAAAATAAGTTAAACTTGGATTCTGAAGAGGTTTAGTCAGTGGACGACTAAAACAACCTTTTTATGAGATGATCTTATGTAGAAATCAATTTAAAAATACATTCTCTTACAACTTGGATCTAAAAAGCCAGAATCTCATTTTGAGGTTAATAATTGTAAGAAATGTGTCATTAGCTTGTATCCTATTTCTGTTCAGATATTTTAAAAAAGTAACTCATCACTGTTTAGGAGTTGACTTGTTCTTTTATGGCTTTCATTGAACTATTGCTGCTTTAGTCATTCTCCCCTGACTAAGTTCCTTTTCACGAGAATAAAGGATTGAGCTCATACCTTTGCATAACGATCTAGAGAGTATTTTAAGCTTGGCATGTTCAAACCTGGCTGACTCGATTAATATGTGGACAAACTAGCACATTAGAACATTTTTTAAGTTCCAAGCCACAAATTGTGTTTTAAATGAACATGGGCATGTATAAAATTAATACCTAAGCCTTGAATAACACAGACATTCAAAATGCCTGTTGCCCAGTGTGACTGATTTTCAGCGAGGCTCCTGCTTGCCCTGCACATTTCTTCCTCTGCTTTAAGCAGTGCCAAGAGCAGAGTCGAGAGAGGGTTTGGTCCTTTGGCACTCTGCTACCTCCTGCTTTCGGCAGAGGAAAAGGCTGCTGTTTTACTTCTTAAACTCTTACCATATGGAAAGTTTCTATAAATAAACCTTGGATTTATGATTGGACTTCTAAATTTGTAACCTCTACGATCCATGAGTAAAGCCAATATAAATACCCGTTTAAACGTACATCATACTGCATACAAAGCTGTGGCATTGTTTCAGTGGGAAAGGTCACCAGCCACAATATCTAAATTATCAATTCAGTTAATTTCTCCTGTCTCCATTGGCATGGATGAGGACCTCATTTTGTTGTCAGGCAGAAACTAGTCAGTTGGTAGTGTTTGGTGAATCCACTTTGACATTTTTGTGTGTGAATTGTTGGTGTAGTTATGTAGCAGACATATTCATGAAAATACAAAAGTGCATTAGGTTTTGACAATCTGAATTGTTCAAATGTACTAAAGGAGCTGACTTTTTAGAGGAATCCCTTCGTGATTCATTTTGTAAGTTCAAGTCAGTTGGACCTGTAGTCAACAAGTGTATAATGGGCACCTATCATGTGCCGGACACTGTGCTAAGTCTTGGCGGCTATAGAGTTGTATAAAAGATGTTTCCTGTTCAGATGAGCAAGAGAGAAAAAAGGAAAGCTGGGGATAGTAGAATGTTTTACCATTCTAATGGAGAAAAGGGCAAATGCCATGCAAGTGTGGCAGGGAGGCGAGTGGATTAACTCTAGAGAATTGGAAAAGGCTTTAGAAAAATGTTGCAATTGGATCTTAATAATAAAAATTATTTACAATAGTGGCTATGTTTTATTGAGTGCCTGCTGTGTTCTAGGATTAATGTTACCCATCAGGGAAAAGGAGGGGAGACATTCCAGGCAATAGGAGAAACGATGGAGCTGTCAAAGATTGTGTGTCCTCGAAGTAAGAAGTTTGGTGTGGCTGTTGGGGATGGGGAGGTAGATCAGTGGCCAAGGCTAAGGACTGGGTGGGGTCAGATTATGAAGGACCTCAGGTGCGGTCTGTCTGTCCCTACCACCATAGTTTTGTTCTCATTTCCTTGCCTGAAGAACCTTTCTCCTCTCTTTGCCAATGTAACCTATTTTTAAAGGTCCAGCTTTAGGGCATCTCTTCTGTGAAGCTTTCCTTTCCTTTTCCCAAAGGTTATTGTTTTTTTGTTTTGTTTTGTTTTTTACTGAATGATTGCACAAAGAGATCATACCTCATCATAGGGCATTCAATTTCTTGAACCATTTCTTGGAGTTTACTCCGATCTCTTCAACTAGCTTTTCAACTCCTAAAGGGCAGAGAATGAATCCTGTTTAGCACCTGGTATAGTGCTCAGCCCACCAGGGACCTTAAGAAATACATAATGACTGGATAAATATGGAACATTTATAGATATTAGCCACTGAGACCGTCCAGCTGCAATGGTTGAGGTTGCCTGGGTTTATTTAAAAGGGATTTCTTAATACCGGTAAGAGCAACTTTCAGAGGTATAGGTCTGTTGTCATTTGAATATAAAATGAGTTAATGAGAGTAGCTCATAGGGTTGTTGTGAGGATTATCTTAATTAGCACATTTAAGCTCTTAGAATAGTGCCTAGCATATATAGTAAATGTTCAGTTAGTGTTACCTGTTCTTTAACTCCACATATCTGGGCACTTTTGCCAGTGACAGCTCAGCTACTGTTGTGAGCATGAAAAGGACAGAAAGCAGATAAGAAACAGTTTCTTACTTTTGAAACCAAATACCTTTTAGGAACTGGAAGAACTGCTTATATTGCATGAACTTTTATTTTTCTGTTTGTGTTTTAGTGGTCGAAGGGTATGGTTGGCATGGAATTGAATTTCATCTGTCTGTGGGAATTGTAAACAAGGTAGGTCCCTGGTTTATTTACTCTTTCCTGCCTCCTTTTCTAAGGTGTTTGTTAGTGTTTTCAGTTCTACTGAACTAGAATAAATCAGAATTCATTATTGTTTAGGGAAACACTCATCATGGCCCTATTATGGTCTGTCACCAGGTATCTAATGTTGTGGTCACATGTAATAACTTGTCAGAAGGTACTGAATGCCAAGAAACAGCACAACCTATTTAAAATTTTGGTAATCATAGAACAGAACCATGAATTCTCTCTCTCTCTCTCACACACACACACCCCCCCGTGATCCAATCCTTAGAGGACAGAAGTTCTTGTGTTGGAGCCATTAGGTAAACCAGCTTGGGGTAGTGAGAGGTGACAGGCTAGCTAATTCTTCTGATCACTAAAATTCAGTAGCTTATGTGATTGGTCGACTAAATGCAATCAAAGGGCCTGTCTTGACAGTAGCCAGGCCATCACTGACAACTATAAATTTTGTTACTGATGACACAGTCTGTCCCTCTGTAACCACTAGAGTTTGATTTGACACAGCATGATCATGTTCCTATCTTAAGCTCCAGAGCCTGAACAAAAGTACACCAGATATGACTTTGGCTCATATGTCTGTCTTATGTCAGATGCCCACAAAAAAGAGCTGGAGATGGCAGCTTCACACAGCTCTGCAACCTACTTCTGGCAGAACATTTCCTGTCGAAGTAGAGGTTAGTGCTACTTCACGTCGTTTTTGGTTCCCATGATCTTAGGTATGTGGAGACCCCATTGTTCATTGGTGCAGGAAGTTTGGATCACTTGGAGAGTGAAGTTGGTAGCCAAAAAATGAATGGCAGTACTCCCCACAATCCTCCAGCCAGGAATCCTGCGAGCTTGTGCATGGGATTCTATGGGTTGGTGACAGTCTTTGGACTCTTGCTGCACCTGCACTGAGAACAGAATAGGTTCTTGAGACTGGCCTTCTCTCAGTCACAAAGAACAGGAACCATTAATACATTGCTCCAGGGGAAAACGATTGAGCCCCTTCCTACCGCAGAAGGAACATGGTCCTTGGAATTGACACTGCTGCCTAGGAAGGGAGGTGGAGAGAATAGATTAAAGTTCAGCTTCTGCAAATCAGTCTCTTCATCATCATCTGGTGGCCTGAGTTTTCAGTCTGATCTGGGTGGTTAGTCAGGAAATCATCCTTTTCTATCATTCTGCTTTATATTGTGGTAATGATGAAAGGAACTATTTTATGTAAATACTGTAAGGAAAGAAAGGAACTAACATTTATTGAGTGTCTACTAAAGATTAGGCATGGTATAGTAAACTTGCAGTTTGTTCATTTATTGAAATATGTAAAGTTCATTTATATTATAATTTTTTTAACTTTTTTATTGAGTTATAGTCATTTTACAGTGTTGTTTCAAATTCCAGTGTAGAGCACACTTTTTCAATTATACAATAACATGCATATATTCATTGTGACATTTTTTTCACTGTGAGCTACCACAAGATCTTGTGCTATACAGTATAATTTTGTTTGTCTACTCTGCACATGCCTGTCAGTATCTACAAATTTTGAAATCCCAGTCTGTCCCTTCCCACCCCCCGCCCCCTTGGGAACCACAAGTTTGTATTCTATGTCTGAATCTGTTTCTGTCTTGTATTTATGTTCTTTTTTTTTTTTTTTACTTTCCACTTATGAGCGATCTCATATGGTATTTTTCTTTCTCTTTCTGGCTTACTTCACTTAGAATGACATTCTCCAGGGACATCCATGTTGCTGCAAATGGCGTTATGTTGTTGTTTTTTATGGCTGAATGGTATTCCGTTGTATAAATATACCACATCTTCTTTATCCAATCATCTGTCGATGGACATTTATGCTGTTTCCATGTCTTGGCTACTGTAAATAGTGCTGCTGTGAACATTGGGGTGCAGGTGTCTTTTTGAAGTAGGGTTCCTTTTGGATATCTACCCAGGAGCGGGATTCCTGGGTCATATGGTAAGTCTATTCCTAGTCTTTTGAGGAATCTCCATACTGTTTTCCACAGTGGCTGCACCAAACTGCAGTCCCACCAGCAGTGTAGGAGGGTTCCCTTTTCTCCACAGCCTCTCCAGGATTTGTCACTTGTGGACTTTTGAATGATGGCCATTTTGACTGGTGTGAGGTGATACCTCATTATAGTTTTGATTGCATTTCTCTGATAATTAGTGATATTGAGCATTTTTTCATGTGCCTGTTGATCATTTGTATTTCTTCCTTGGAGAATTGCTTGTTTATATATTATAATTTTTCAAGTCTAGGTGGATAATATTATGAATATCACTATCTTGAACTATTTTGACCTTTATCATAGCCACTTAGGAGACAGGCACAAATGAAATAACATCTATCAATATATGATTCTAATAGAACATTCTTTTGTGTGGGAAGAAGGAAAATACCTACATGAATTAGTAGAGTTTTTTTTGGTTTTATTTTCTGGGCTTGCTACTGATTTAGCCAAAGTCAGAGAGGAGACTAGCAGGTCTGAAATTAGAGACACCTGTGCTGTTTTGGGAAGTTGAGACTCTTGACCCAGGGTTTCCTGAAGTTGGTGCAGGGGAGGTCAGAGTAGGTTAACATTTTCATAGCTCAAAGCAGATGAGAATTGTGGTTGTTTATAGGTGCAGTTTTGCTTGATCTCTGTAGTTGCAAATGGGGTACATAAAATACAATACTGCTGTTTTGGGAAACTTCCACAAAAGTCCTTGAACCAATGCAAATTAATCTCCCAAAATACCAGAAATTCCCCATGTATATGTTTTGACTGGTTGAGGGAATGGGCTGTTGTCATCTCCTTACAAGAAAGAGATTACCATACATTCTTTTAAAACAATTATAAATTTGATTTTCTCCTTTTAAATTTTCTTGAACTTCTTCTTATAGGTACCATTTCTGTGTCTCAAGCATATGCAATAATGTGAGATCAGAATAAATTGTTACTTTCTCCTAGAGGGTAGGAAATAAAGTGAAGTGTTCCTTCTCCTTATTCCACATTTAAGATTTCCAAATCTATTGCCTTTCTCATAAGATAGTAAGATTTTTTGGTCCTAACAAGGTCTGTAGAGAGTTACCCAGAGGCACAATACTGCCCTTTATTGGGCTGAAATGAAAACATTATTTCTTAATCTATGAAAATGTTCCTGTCTATTGAATGAATTACTATACTTTTCTTCGTGGCTTTAGCCAGAGAAACACTAATAATATAATTTTCCTTACTTGCTTTAGCTAACAAATACCACTTAAAAAAACAGCTTTATTGAGGTATAATTTGTATGCTGCAAAATTTGCCTGTTTGAAGTATAGTTAATGATTTTTAGCAGATTTGTGGAGTAACATGGCAGTGTTACACTTCCAGCACACCAGAAAGATCTCTTACAAACACTACTTTTTAATTTCCTTTAAAGTCACCCACAAATTTTGTTAAGTTCTGCATCAAATTTAATCTTCATATAAAGTTTCCCAGTATTCTCCCTGTTGCATGTCATTTTTCTCCCTCTTATTTCTGTGTTAGTTTCTTTTTGCACATTGAACTTTATCACCCATTGGTCATTTTTATTCCATTCTCACCACTTTTTAAAAAGTAACCTTTCTTGAAAAGAAGGACTTTAACTTTTATTCAAAGTTATTTTTCCCCCTTGGGAAAAAAATGCCTCAGTCCTCTCAATAAAAACTTTGCATTATTCTTGTTTTCCAGTTTACTTCATTTGTTAGTTATTTTTAAAGGAAATCGTGTGTCTGGTTATTTCTCTTTCCATATGCAGATTAGATATATGCCAGTTTGCAGAATTCTGCTTGGTACTTAAGTGTTCACATGCTTAGTAGATAAGATAAATAAATATCCTAGTACACTTGAGCTTTTAAAAATTTTATTGGTGTGTTGATTATCTACAGTTGAGTCTTGAATAATATGGGTTTGAACTGCACGGATCTACTGATACATAGATATTTTTCAATAAATACATACTATACGACCCACAGTCAAATCTTTGGATGTGGGACCACAGATAAGAAGGGCTGACTATAGGATTGAAAATCCTCAGATTTTGGTATCTGTAGCAGGTCCTGGAACCAACTTCTCTTGGATCCTGAGGGATGACTATATTTTAACATAGCAGATTATCTTAAAATTCAGCAGCTTGAAACAACAATAAACATTATCGCACAGAACTTCTGTGGCTCAAGAATCTTGGAGCATTTTAACTGAGTGATTCTGGCTCTTGAGGTTGCAGTCATAATGTCTGCTTCGACTGTGGTCATCTGAAGGCTTGACGGGGCCTGGAGGATCCACTTCTAAGGTGGCTCACTCACATGGCTGTTAGCAGGAGGCCTCAGATCCTTACTGTATGGACTTCTCCAGAGGACTGCTTGAGTGTTGTCACAACAAGGCAGCTGCTATCCCTCTAGAACAACTAAGCTGAGAGAGTAAGGAGGAGGCTGCAGTACCTTTTGTGATCCGCTCAGAAGTCGTGTATTGTCACTTCTATTACATTCTATTCATAGAAGAAAATCACCAAGTACAGCCCACGCACTCAAGGGAAGAGGAATTAGTTTCCACCTTTTGCATGGAAGAATATTAAAGAATTTGTGGGTATATTTTAAAACTACCACATTTGCTATTTGAATGACTTTATTTTTGCCTGCGGGAGTTCTGTAGCTGTTGGCTTTGTCCTTTGTTTCCAGTAGAATTTAGTTTGTTTTTGTTTTATTGTTCATGTATATATCTAGGTTGTATCTTTATTTCTTTTTTGTTAGTGGAAGCTTTAACATTTTAGTTAAAATGACTGAATAGGTTATAAGTAAAACATGTTCTCTAAAGGCTGAATGAAACTTCTCAAATTTGCGATAATCCGTTTAGGCGTTGAGAGTGTATAGGGTAGTTTGTTGGTGGGCTTTAAGATTGGAGACATTTCCTTGTACCAGAGGCTCCTGTATGTCCCTTCTCAGACGGGTTATGAAGGAGTAATCTATGGCTGTTGTCTCTTCCACATGTCTATTCACTTTTTAACCCTCCACAGTTGTTCAGTGCACATGGGTGCCAGCCTGAGGAGGTGTGTAGGGGGTGAAACCCCACCTGAGCCCTGCTTGTCAACCTGTGTGCCCACCCAAAGAAGGCACCTTTTTTGAATTTGCATTTAGGTACCGTGTGGTCTCACTGAAGTCACTCGTCACTGTTTTTTCTACATTGCCAAATCAGTGAATACTTCTTTCTTTATACTAATTGGTTCATCAGATAATTGTTGAGCACATTCTATATGCCAAGCATTGTGCTGGGGTAGGCCCCCATGAGGCATTTGACACTGTTAAGGATTTTATTTTTCTTGAAGCTGTCCGTCCTCAGAAGATTGTATTCTTTCGTCCTTCCTCTTTGGCTGTTGCTTCTCAGGATCTTTCATAGGCATCTCTGTTCCCTGCTTAGCTCTCCATTGTTGATATCCCCCAGGGCTCTCTATTCTTGGCTGTATCCTTTAGCTCTCATCACTATACACTCCTTGAGCATCTCTGCATCAAAACCTCTCATTTCAATCACTGCTTATTTGCTATTGACTTCACCCCAGACCTCTAGTAAGCCCTAGACCTATTGATCCAGCTACCTTCTGGACATCTCCACTTGGGTGTTTCGTAGGTACCTTAACCTTAACATGTCCAAACTTGACCTCTCCCTACCCCGCCTCCTTCTGCACTTCTCTGCTTATCTCCTGTACCTGGTGAGTGCAGCATAAATCACTTCTTCATGTTACTCATGTTAGAGACCTGGGAAACAACTCAGACTCCTCTTGTTACCACCTCAGTTTAGGCTTATTAAAAAAAAAAAAAACAGCTTTATTGAGATTTAATTCAAATACCATACAATTTACCAATTATAAAGTGTATAATTTTATAGTTTTAGTATATTCACAGAGTTGTACAATTTCACCACAACTTTAGAACATTTTCATCACCACTCAAAGAAAGATATTGGCAGTCACTTCCTATTTCCCCCCCCTCCTTTCAGCCTCTCCTTTCTCCCTCAGCCATAATATAACTGCTAACCTGCTTTGTGTTCTGGACAGTTCATATAAATGCAGTCATAAAATATGTGCTGTTTTGTTATTGGCTTCTTTCACTTAGTCTGATATTTGCAAGAGTCATCTATGTTGAGCATGTATCACTACTTCATTCCTTTTTATGGATGAATAATATACCACATTAAAAAAATTCATGTATCACTTGGTGGATATTTGGGTTGTTTCTTTTCTTTGGCTATTAAGAGTGATGCTACTATGGCCATTTGTGTACAAGTTTTTGTGTGAACATGTTTTAATAGTTCTTGGCCATAAACTTACATGTTGAAGCCTATATTTTTTACCCCTCTTGATTACAGCAGTAGAATTCTAACTGATCTCCCTGCCTTTAGACTTGCCACCTCTTTAGTTTTTCCTGCACTTCACTATCCGAGTGATCTTTCTGATGAAGATTTAAGCACATCATACCTCTACCTCTGTGTCTTCAATAACTCCTCGTAGCTTCCAGGATAAAGTTCACACTCGGCTTAACACATAGGCCATTTATGATCCAGCTCTTGCCTTCCTTTTTTCCTGTCATACTTTTCTTTCTTGTTAGCCTGATCTCAGCTGATGTCACGCTTTTTTCCATTAAGGTTTTTTATGTTTCTCCCATTGTCTCAAATGGTTAACCACTCTCTTTCCCATGGGAATTAACTGCCTATTCTTCAGAAATTAGCTCTGGTCCCATTTGTGGTCAACTTTTTATTATCCTTTGATTTAAATACTCATTCTCTCTGCTCTTATAGTACCTTTGCTGTAAGTGAATACTTTTACATGATGCTCATCATGCTGTTCTCTGGACGTTGACTCCTTTGTTTCCCCAGATAGACTGCAGAACTCTGAGAGAAGGAACCAGATCTTCTTTGACTTTGAATTCCTACTGCCTAATAATAACAAAAAAGTAGCTAGTATCCACTGGGTTGTTTAATATATGCCAGGCAGTATTCTAGCATTTTATGTATATATTACATCATTTAATCTTCACAGCAGGCCTTTGAAGTAGGTACTTTAAGATAAGTTTTTATCTTCCATTTAAAAATGAGGATATCAGAGCACTAAGAGATTGAGTAATTTGCTAAAAGCAAACAGTGGAGCTGGAATTTGGTAGAGCTGGGATTTGAACCTGTGCACTTTGTTTCCAGAATCTGTGCTCTTATATTTATTACTATATTGTGGCCATGGAATCTGACACACTGTATTTAATAAATATTGGTGGGTGAGTGAGCACTCACTGTTTCCGCACTCAGGACTTTTCCTTTAGAATTGGTTGCTGAGGTTCCTGCCTGTAGTATGTTTGTGCTTGGGGTTGTAAAGAAAGGAAGATACGAATTTAAGTCATAGTGGATCGAATTCCTGTCTTACTCCCTGATTGCTGCTTCTTGATTCTCTCTCTCTTTTTTCTTTTTTCTACCAAAGAGAAACATTCTGTTATTCTGTCTTAATCCCTTAGATAATATTTAAATTAAGATTCCTGAGCTTTGTGTCTTGAATTATTTTCTACCCTACCCTTTTATTTTGATAAGAATAGTACAGTGATCACCAAGAATAGGACAGATTCACCAGTTGTGAACATTTGGAAACATTTGAGGGTGACTTCCAAACACCACGACACTTTACTTCTAAATACTTCAGCATTCATTTCTAAGGAATAAGAACATTTCTCATATAACCACAGTACAGTTACCACACTCAGGAATTACGGTATTGACCTGTTACCATTATCTAACATATAGTCCGTGTTGTATATTTCCCTGGTTGTTCTAATAATGTCCTTTATAGCTTATTCTAAAAACTCTGAAATCTAGAATTCAGTCAATAAATACATTGCATTTAGGTGTCGTGTCTTTTACCCTAAAACAGTTCCTTAGCTCTCTTTTAGGAAGGGAGAGGTGTTTTTCATGACATTGACATTTTGGGAGATCAGTTATTTTGCAGAATATCCCTTAATTTGAATTTATTCCTGTTTCCTCTTGAATAACTTCAGGATAAATATTGTGGGAAGATGTTTTGTCTTTCTTAGTGTTTAATACCAGGAGGCCCGTGATGTTAGTTTGTTTCACTAATGGTGATGGTAAATCTCACGTGTGGTTAAGTTCTTGTGTGCCAGATTTATCCGTTGTAAAGTTGCCCTTTTCCCTTTGTAATACGTAATTGATTAGGGTGTTAATAATTATTTCCTTCTGATATCTCTTGTACAGAAAAAAAAAGTACCAAGAGTATGTGGTTGTCACAGTAGAAGTGCCTCTTAAGCAACAAACTAAACAGATGAACAGCGTTTAAAAATTGCATATTATTTGCAAGGCAGCATGTACAGAATAAGAGTTCAGAGTTCATTTAATTTGACCTTCTTTATAATGTGAACTTTTAAGGGCTGAGTTTGAATATGATTGCTTAAGAGCCTTGGGATGAAAATCTAATTTTTCTTGGATCAGAGGGATTTTTGCTGATAACCTTTTCATAGTTAATACTTTATTGTATTAACATTTTTCATAGTTTTCTGATAAATTCTTTTCTGCTTTTACAATCCCTTCCTCCAGTGCTCTTACTGTTCCTTAAAACTTAACAATTCTTGGTGAGGACTCAAGAGTTGATCTTGGTGTGAACCCTGACTCTGACATTTAATCACTAGATGACCTTTAACAAGTTATTTAACCTCTCTGTACCTCAGAGTCTCCTCTGAATAATGGGGAGAATAATAATACCCTTATAAGTAGTATATAAGCATTTGGCAGTTTCTGGTCACAAGTGTTCAGTAAGTGTTATATATTCTTCTCAATCTGTTAAGACTTGTCATATAGTACTTAGTGACTTTTCTTTTAAGTCTGCACTACACACGTATACCTAAATGTGTAAATTGTGCCTGTAGATTTTATACAAGGAAATAATCTCAGACATTTTTTCTGTAATTCTCTGTCCCATCCTTTCTTCATGAAACTTGAGGGGAAGTGTAGATTTACTTTTAACTTAGAACACTTGTAGAATCTGTATGTAAACTTTTTTTGTTTTCTTAAATGTAGACGTCTTCATTTGCTGTATCCCATTTTGAAAAAAACACCCAGGAACTGCCTAGTGCTAGGAAAAAGGTGGTAAATATTCTTTTTACTTCAGGTCGTATGATCTTAATGCTTCCTTGCAAGTGGTCAAATTGAAGGCACTGATAGCTGCCTGACACCTCTGCCATGAATTAGAGGCCATAATTCGTTATGTCGCAATCAGTTGAACTGAGACTCAGCTAAATTTTTCAGTGGTTCTCAATAGGAGAGGTACCATATCTCCAGAGGGTATTTGGACAAGTACAGGGGCATTTTTGGTTGTCACAGTGATTGTGGGAGTGGGGAGGAGATGCATCACTAGCATTTGGTGGTCAGGGATCAAGCATAACAGTCCAAAACAGTTACTTACCCCAAATGGCAATAACGTTGCTGTTGAGAGACTAAGCTAATTGAACCTGAAGACTTGGTGAAATGGTAAATAGTGTTTTTTTTTCATTCCAGCTATTAAAAAAAGTTATTGCTTAAGGTAAGAAGTTTTCTAAAAGAATCTTTCAGAGCTGTAGTATATAATCTCTGAATTCTTCAAGGAGAATTAGGCCATATTTTCTTATTTGGAGAGTAAGATATTTTCCTGAAAATTCTGAAAGCATTGCTGTTATGAATGTGCATTAGTGGTGTTTTAATCCCTAAAATTAGGAGTAGTTGAATAGTTAGAATGGTTTAGTGATTAAAGAAAATTGGCATTCTATTCCTTTAGTAATCTGTATATCTCCATGGCTGGTAGAAATAAACATAATTTGTGCCTGGCATTCCAGTGATGTTTGAACATTGCTTGTGCTGTTCTTTCTTTCTTTCTTTTTTTTTTAAAGACCAAGTGTTGTATTGTTTTGGCAGATCAATAAGATTGTATTAGGTATATAATTAAACTTGCTGTAGCTTGTTTTACTTGAGCCTAATGTAGGACTTTGACAAAGATTTTAGGGAAGAAAAGTATTTTCAACTTCCTAGGGAATGTTTCTCAAATTTTTTTGACTGTGACTCATAATTGGAAACATATTTTATATTAGAATCCAATTATACACATAAGTATTTAGAGAACTGAGACAAAAGTTTCATGAAATAATACCCTTACTACATGTGGTACACAATCTGATGGTTTCTATTTTATTTAATTGCATAATGCTGACCTCAATCTGTTAAATTGATTTTTGTTACCAGCGTATTACAAATTGCAATATGAAAAATACTGCTTTAGGATATACGTTCATGAGATTCTAACCCAAGCTTTAAAATATATCCCAATTATGACTATTTCTTTTCTTTAAAATTAAAAAAAAATTATGGTAAGGACACTTAAGATGAGCTCTGCCCTCTTAACAGATTTTTAAAGTGTACATTACAGTAACATTATCTATATGCATGGTGTTGTTTGTCAGATCTTTAGAACTTAATCATCTTCAAAACTGAAATTTTACCCACTGATTAGCAACTTCCTCTTTAACCTTCTCCCTAGTCCCTGGTAACATTTCAGTTAGCAGAATGTCGTCAAGGTTCGTCTGTGTTGCTGCTATTTCAGGATTTCCTTCTTTTTGAAGACTGAGTAATAGTCCATTGTATGTATATATCACCTTTTTAAAAATCCATTAATCCATTAGATTGTTTCTACAGCTTAGCTATTGTGCATAGTGCTGCATTGAACATGGTAGTGCTAGTATCTCTTTGAAATCCTGATTTCAGTTATTTTGGAAAAATACCCAGAAGTGGGATTGCTGTATCATATGGTAGTTCTATTTTTTTTTTTTTTTGAGGAATCTCCATGCTGTTTTCATTTTGCATTTCCACTAACAGTGTACAAGAGTTCCAATTTCCCCATATCCTCGCCAATACTTGTCTTTTTTTTTTTTTTTTTTTAATAGTAGCCGTCCTAAGAGTATGAAGTGGTAACTCATTGTAGTTTTGATTGGTGACATTGAACATTTTTTCATATACTGTTGTCCACTTGTATGTCTTTTTTGGTGAAATGTCTGTTCAGATTTTTTGCCCATTTTTAAGTTGGGTTATTGGCTTTTTTGCTATTCAATTGTAGAAGTTCCTTATATATTTAGGAAATTAACCCTTTATTTATTATGTGGTTTGCAGATATTTTTCTCTCATTCTGTAGGTTGCCTTTTTCCTCTATTGATGTGCAGAAGCTTTTTAGTCTGGTATACAGTCATCCCTCAGTATCTGTAGGGAATTTTTTTCCAGTACACTCACAAATACCAAAATCCACAGTGCTCAAGTCCCATATATAAAATGGTGTATAGTATTTGCATATAACCTATACGTATTCTCCTGTATACTTTAAATCATTTCTAGATTGCTTGTAATACCTAATGCAAGGTAAATGCTGCATGACAATTCAAGTTTTGCTTTTTGGGACTTTTTTGGTTTTTTTTTTTTCCCTCAAATATTTTCCACCCACAGTTGGTTGAATCTGAAGGATGTGGAAACCTGCAGATACAAAGGGCTGACTGTAGCTCCACTTATCTATTTTTGCTTTTGTTGCTTTTGCTTCTGGTATCATATCCACAAAATAATTGTGAAAACTAGTAATGACGCTTTTTCCCTGTTTTCTTCTTAGAGTTTTACAGTTTCAGGTCTTCCATTTAAGGCTTTAATCCGTTTCAGTTGATTTTTGTGTGTGGTGCAAGATCAGGGACCAACTTCATCTTTTTTGCATGTGGATATTGTTTTCCCAACACCATTTGTTAAAGAAACAGTCTTTTCCTCATTAAATATTCTTGGCACCTTTGTTGAGAGTCAGTTGACCATATGTTTTATGACCAGTGGATTTATTTTTGAGCTTTCTGTTCCATTGATCTATATATGTCTGCCTTTTTGCCAGTACCATATACTGTTTTAATCACTGTAGCTTTGTAATATATTTTGAAATCAAGAAGTGTGATGCCTCCAGCTTTAGTCTTCTTTTTCAAGACTGTTTTGGATATTTGGGGTCTTTTGTGTTTCCATATGAATTTTAGAATTGTTTTTTTCCTCTTTCTATGAAAATGCCATTGAGATTTAAAAAAATGTTTTTAATGGAGATACTGGGGATTGAACCCTGGACTTCGTGCATGCTAAGCATGTACTCTACCACGAGATATACCCACTGCCCCTCATTGGGATTTTGATAGGGATTGCATTGAATCTGTGATCACTTTGGGTAGTATGGACATCTTAACAATATTAAGCCTTCCAATCCATGAACATGAGATATCTTTACATTTGTTTGTGTCTTTAATTTCTTTTGTCAATGTTTTATGATTTTTAGTGTACAGGTCTTTCACTTCCTTAGTTAAATTTATTCCTTAGTGTTTTATTCTTTCTGATGTTATTGTAAATGCGATTTTTTTTCTTAATTTCCTTTTTAGGTAGTTCATTAGTGTACATTGATTGTGTATCCTGCAACTTTACTGAATTTGTTTATTAGTTCTAACAATATTTGTGTGTGTGTGTGTATGTGTGTGTGTATAGAGTCTTTAGGGTTTTTTATATATAAAATCATGTCATCTATAAACAGGGACAGTTTTACTTCTTCCTTTCTGATTTGGATACTTTCTGTTTTTTTCCTTGCCTAATTACTCTGGCCAGGACTTCTAGCACTCTGTTAAATAGAATGGTGAGAGTGGGCATCCTTGCCTTGTTCCTAATCTGAGTGGAAAAGTTTCAGTTTTTCACCATTGGGTGTGATGTTAGCAGTTGGCTTTTTGTGTATGGCTGTTGTTGTGTTGAGGTAGTTTCCATTTATTCTTAGTTTGTTAAGTGTTTTTTTATCATGAAAGAGTGTTGGATTTTATCCTGCATCTATTGAGATGATTGTGTGATTTTTATCCTTCATTTTTTTTAATGCAGTGTATCATATTAGTTGATTTGTGTATGTTGAACCATCCTTGCATCCCAGAAGTAACGAAATCTGACTGTTTCTGACTGTCTGCTCCACTACTGCCCTTGGCTAAGCCACCCTCATCTCTCTCTTAGACTTTTCCAGTAGCCTCCAGTTACAGTCTGTTTCCTCTCATGCTCTGCCCCGATGCATTTCTCTTCTCCCTTCCTCTGTCTGATTGATGATTTTAAAGTGTTATTCTGGTCACAATGTCCCACTGACTATTGTTTTTTGTTATAAATCTAACCTATATATATATTTTTTTCCTAAAGCTTATGTAATGTTTTAATAAAACTTAAAAGTTAAAGTAGTAATCACTGATCTCAGGTGTCTAGAACAAGTTATATCATGGAGCCCCTTTGCTCAGTAGCATTGAGGCTTAAACTGAGTTGCTCATCCCTGTTTGCTCATTTGCTATCCTCACAATGCTGCTATTTTCACTTTAATTTCAGTGCATCGCCTGGCCCATTTTACTGATCTGCTCTTCCTTTCAGATTGGCAGAAATGATAGCTGCTCTAGGGGAGGGGTAAACCAACGTGAGGAGAGATTTGGCATTTTAAAAGACAACATAGTGGCTGAATCACATAGACCAGAATCCTCCACACCTATTTCATCATTTGTTTACAGAAAAGGAATATGGTAGTGTGGAAATGCTGAGTTGGGAGTCAGGAGGTCAGGGTTCTCCTCCTGACTTTGCCACTAATTCATTTGGTGACCTCTAGCAAACTGCTTATAACTCTTCTGAGCTTTAGTTTCTTCATCATCTGAAATCTTTGGTTACTGTAGATTTTTTCAAACCCTAAAATTCAGCAGTTCTACCACCTTTTGGACAAGATTTTGAGGCAGAGTCTCTTTCTCTACTCAGCCATCCTGAATCTGAATGCTATAGAAGAAGGAAAATAAATTTCAATCTATCGCACTCGATTATTGTAATGGAATATTTCCAGAATTGTGGTTATAAAATAGTATGGACATATAAAATACTATGCACTTGACAAATAATTATATATACCACTAAGGGGGTGAAGATTGTAGATAAGCAGTTCCTTCCTGTGCACTTTCTGTGAACTGCTCTGTGGTCATGATTATATAATCCACCTTAGAGAGCCTTTTTGGGGTCTGCTTTAGTATGTTTTCCTTGAGTTGCAAGGCTAATTTCTCACTCCATTCTCTTTGTACTATGTTTTGTGCCTTCAGTGTATGTAATTCAGTCACAGGTAAAGCTGGAGATTTCATTGCTTTGAGGATTGGAAACCCTTCACTTACATCCTGAGGCAGTTTTTCAGGAGAATTTGGCACCAGAACAGATAAGGTTACCAAAGTTATGACTGCCCTTTTTGTGAGCTGGGCCTCTGGTGTCACATTGTCCGCTCTTGGAGTAGAACTTTTTAGAACTGAACAATGGACTGAGGGATGAGTGATAATTATTTTAGCTACTCATCTTAAACAAATCTTAGAGAAATAGAACAAGATATGCATGCCTTTACAAGACTTGTAAATTCCTCAGTATTTATCTTTTAAGTAATAGACTTGGCTCTGGATATTCTCCCTAATAATATCAATTTCCTTTCTTTCATTCTTAGAGGAAAAGATATGTCTAGGATATCTTCTCTTTAGTATAGAGAATGTTCCTTTTCTAGTTTCATTTTTTTTCTAGGAAATGATTGAGTTTTTATATTTTAGATTGAGTTTTCAAGTTAGACTTTCCCCTACAGCAGTGTTTTTTTAAATTGAGGTATAATTGACATATAACATTAGTTTTACATATACAACATGATGATTGGATATCTGTATGTATTGTGAAATGAATACCTCAGTAAGTCTAGTTAACATCTGTCACCATACATAGTTAGAAAAATTTTCTTGTGATGAGAACGTTTAAGATTTACTCTCTCAGTAACTTTCAATTATGCAACATAGTGTTATTAACTGTAGTCCACCATGCTGTACATCATATTTCATGACTTATTTCTTTTATAACTGGAAGTTTCTACTTTTTGGCCCCTTTCACCCATTTTGCTTACCCTTTCACCTGTTCTGGCAGTCACCAATCTGTTCTCTGTATCTGTGAGTTCATTTTTTTGTTTGTTTGTTTATTTTAAAGATTCCATATATAAGTGGGATCATATGATATTTGTCTTTCTCTGTCTGGCTTATTTCACTTAACGTAACATTCTTAAGGTCTGTCCAGTGTCACAAGTGGTAGGATTTCAATCTTTTTTTTTTATGGCTGAGTAATATTCTATTGTATATTTTTTACCATGTTTTCTTTATACATTCATCCATTGATGAACACTTAGGTGTTCTATGTCTTGGCTATAGCATATAATGCTGTAGTGAACATGAGGGTGCATATATCTTTTCAAGTTAGTGTTTCTGTTTTCTTCAAATAAATACCCAGAAGTGGAATTGCTGGATCATATGTTAGTTCTATGTTTAATTTTTGGGGAACCTTCATCCTGTTTCCCATAGTGGTCACACCAGTTTACCTTCATACCAGTATTGCACAGGGGTTTCCTTTACTCCACCTTGTCACCAACATTTGTTATTTTTTGTTTTTTGTTAAAGGCCTTTCTAACAGGTGTGAGGTGATATCTCACTGTGGTTTTGATTTGCATTTCACTTTGATAATTAGTGATTTTGAGCATCTTTTCATGTACCTGTTGGCCATCTGTATGTCTTCTTTGGAATAATGTCTATTCAGATCCTCTGCCCATTTTTAAATCAGGTTGTTTGTTCCTTTGCTGCTGAGCTGAATGGGTTTGTTATATATTTTGGATATTAACGCTTTATCAGATATATGACTTGCAATTATTTTCTTCCATTCAGTAGCTGCCTTTTCATTTCGTTGGTGGTTTCCTTTGCTTTGTGGCAGCTTTTTAGTTTGATGTAGTCTCACTTGTTTATTTTTGCTTTTGTTGTCTTTGCTTCTCATGTGAAATCCAAAAAAGTAATTGCCAAGACCAGTGTAAAGGAACTTACTGCTTATGTTTTCTTCTAGGAGTTTTGTGGTTTCAGGTCTTACATTCAAGTCTTTACTCCATTTTGAGTTGATTTTTGTGTATGGTAGTGGCCCAGTTTCATTCTTTTGCATGTGGCTGTCCAGTTTACCAATAGCATTTATTGGAAAGCCTGTCCTTTCCTCATTGCACATTCTTGGCTCCCCCCACCCCTTTTTAAATTGATTTTTAACTGAAGTATAGTTAGTTTACAATGTTGTGCCAATTTCTGGTGTATAGCATAATGTTTCAGTCATACATGTGCATACATATATTTGTTTTCATGTTCTTTTTCATTATAGGTTACTACAAGATACTGAATATAGTTTCCTGTGCTATACAGTAGAAACTTCTTGTTTATCTATTTTCTATATAGTAAATATATAGAAAATATATTTATAATATATACTGTAAATCTCAAACTCCCAATTTATCCCTTTCTGCTCCCTTTCCCTTCTGGTTAGTAAGTTTGTTTTCTATGTTTGTGAGTCTGTTTCAGTTTTGTAAATAAGTTCGTTTGTGTCTTTTTTTTTTTTTTTTTAAGAGTCCACATATGAATAATATCATGGTATTTTTCTTTGTCTTTCTGGCTTACTTCACTTAGAATGACGATCTTCAGGTCCATCCATGTTGCTGCAAGTAGTATCATTTTATTCATTTTAATGGCTGAGTAGTATTCCATTGTATAAATATACCACAGCTTCTTTATCCAGTCATCTGTTGATGGACATTTAGGTTGTTTCTATGTCTTAGCTATTGTAAATAGTGCTGCTGTGAACATTGGAGTGCATGTATCTTTTCAAATTAGAGTTCCCTCCAGATATATGCCCAGGAGTAGGATTGCTAGATCATAAGGTAAATCTATTTTTAGTTTTTTGAGGAATCTCCATACTGTTTTCTCTAATGGCTACACCAAACTACATTCCCACCAACAGTGCAAGAGGGTTCCCTTTTCTCCACACCCTCTCTAGCACTTACCATCTGTGGACTTTTTAATAATGGCCATTCTGACTGGTGTGATGTGATTTAGTTTTGATTGGCATTTCTTTGATAATTAGCAATACGGAGCATTTTTTCATGTGTCTGTTGGCCATATGTATGTCTTCATTGGAGAATTGCTTGTTTAGGTCTTCTGCTTGGCTCCATTAAAGTAGCATTTTTTTGAGCAGGGATATGTGAGTGGGGGAGAGTAGTGCTCTTGAAAAGATCATGAACTCTGAGGAATTTTTCAGGACAGTAATTTAAAGAGATCAGATTTAAATTCAACAGGGATGATTTTCTCTGTCTCTGCTCTTTCTTTTTCTGCCCAGCTTTTGAAGACAAGTCAGTACTCTGGAGATGTTTAGAAGTGTTTTCATAAACATGCCATGTTTGGGGCCAAGGTGGTGTTTTATTTATGTATTTATTTTGCTGCATTTGGTCATTTATCAGCTAAAATGGTTAGTGTCTACTATGTACACAACATTCTTTAACAATGTTCTCTCCCCAACTCCAAAATGAAATCCTTCAAGTTGGAAACACACTTATGTCAGGAATGTTTTGGCTTCTCAGCTGTAGTCTTCCTGTCTCATTAATGATCTTAATGGTGACAGAAAACAAACTACTTTAGTTAAATGTTATATTGGAGTTTTTTTCCCAGTGATGTTTTTGTATTTTTAAATATATAGTTAATACATTAAAGGTAGGGATCTGGTGGTGTGCAAATAAAATTTGTGTAATCTCCCCAAACCCCATTTTTGGAATAATTTGAAGTTTAAGTCAAAACTTGACTTGGAAACATAGTTTCTCTTCTTAAAGGGTCAGTCTGAGGGATTCCAGATTTCTACCATGATTTAGAATCTCTTGGATTGTCCCACTGAAAGTTGGGAAAAGTAAGTTTATGGTGTAAATGGAGAACTTTTGTATGATAAAAGGTTTATCAGCATTCACCCAAAAGTTACTGAGATCAGTAACTTATCAAAGAGCATTTTGTTTTTTGTTTTTGTTTTTTAAAAAATTACATCTACACATGTTGCCAGGATGCTATGTAAGAATACTACAAAAGAATATCAGTGGAGTACAATATATTTTAAGTTAGAAAAGTTGCTTAAAAATAGTATTTGTTGAGTTCTTACTCTGTGTCAGCATTATTATTAAGTACTTCTCATGTATTATCTCATTTAATCCTCACAGCAACTCTGTGAGGATCATTATTATCCCCGCTGGGATTACTAATTAGCCTGAGGTCACATAGCCTGGTAAGTAGTAGTGTAGGTATGTAAAGTCAGCCTCTTTAACTAAAATACTCATGTTTTTCATCACCATATTGGTTTAATAAAGTCATCATAAATTGTTTATATCAACTGGATTTCAAATAGTTGAGCTGTAGAGATATGTAGGCCATAAACATGTTTTTGACTCAAGTATAGATGCTGTGTCTAGCATTTAATATATTACTTTGCTTCTTACTGCTACTTACCTGAAAGCAAATACTTTTTAAAAAATTGGGCTATTTTTAAAGAATAATATTTTCTCAGTTTAAAATATATTAAGGTGAATATATTTTTGTGAAAAATATCTGAACACATCTCAATATTTTGTATCTAAATGTAGCATTTAAATTTCATCTTAGAACTTTGACTTATATAGATGTGTATGAGGTAACTAATTAAACTGTTCCACTGATATTTACTGAGCAATTGAGCATCTTTTGTGCAAGGCCCTGTAGTAGCTGATTGAGAACAAAATGGAGAAAGGAGTTAGCATTTATTGTATACCTGTTATATATTTCAGATGGTCTTAGATTACTTTAGGTCTTCACCTCATTAATCTGTACAGTAACCCTGGTAGGTAGGTATTAGCCTCATTTTATTTGTTTTGTTTTGGGGAGAGGTAATTAGGTTTATTTATTTATTAACTTACTTACTTACTTACTTACTAACTAATGAAGTTACTGGGGATTGAACCCAGGACCTGGTGCTAAGCATGTGCTCCACCACTGATCTATACCCTGCCCTACCCCACCTCCCCAGCTCATTTTATAGCACAGGAACCTGAGGCATAGAGAATTTAAGCCCATGTAACCTAAATGGCGGCTTTACAGTTTGAACCTAAGTCAGCTTGACCGAAAAAAAAAAAAAAATCTGTGCTCCTTCTCTGGCTCACTGTGCTGCCTTGTGCGTAAATATAAGATGTGTTCCTTGTTTCTAAGAGCTTATGGTCTTATTCAAGGATTCACGAAGTGGAGTCTGCATTTGGACTGTGGGGGTCCCTAATTCACTTTCAGAACTTACCTTTATAATAATGCTGTTATCGCTCATTTCACTGTGTTGATATTTGCACTGAAATATCAACAAAAGCAAAAGCAGTGGTAGGTAAGAGTGCTGGCACCTTAGCATGAATTGAGGGAGAGGCACGAAACTACTCAGAGTCATATTTTTTTAATGGGATTAATACAAACTTAATTTCAATAGTATACAACTGTTTTGTTCCTATATAGCTCTGTTCCCTCCCCACCTCTGCCAGTCCCTTTTCCTATTAATGTCACAAATTACAACCTAGATTTATAATTCTTAATTTACACAGTAGTCTTTTTACAGACAGGAAAAAAAAGAGAAACAAACATGTATTTATATAGTCTTTTATTTTTGCCTGTATGGTTGTCTTTATTGGTGCTCTTTATTTCTTCATGTGGATTTGAGTTATTCTAATGTCTTCTTATTTCAAACCAAAGGACTCCTTTTAGTATTTAGTATAAGGCAAGCCTGCTAGCAACAAATTCTCTCAATTTTGTTTTTCTCAGAATGTCTTAATTTTTCCTTCATTTTTGAAGGATAGTTTTGCTTGATATAGAATCCTTGATTGACATGCTTTTTTTCTTTCAGGACTTTGAATATGCCATCCCACTGCCTTCTGGCTTCTCAAATTTCTGATGAGAAGTCAGCTGTTGTTTGTATTGAGTATCTCTTGTACATGATGAGTCACTTTTTCTTTCTGCTTTCAAGATTCTCTTTTTGTCTTTCTATAATTTGAATATGATGTATCTATGCATGGGTCTCTTAGTTTACCCTACTTGGAATTCATTAACCTTCTTGAATGTGTAGATTCATCATATTTGAGAAATTTTCAGCCATTATTTCTTAAAATATTCTTTCTGCCCTTTCTTTCCTCTTCTTCTGGGATTCCTTTTATGCATATGTTGGTACACTTGATGGTGTCCAATAGGTCTCAAGGGACATTTTTTAAAATTATTTTTTCTTTCATTTTTCTCAGATTGGATAACTTCAATTGATTGATCTTTCAAGTTCACTGATTTTTTTTTCTTCTGCCTCCTCAAATCTGCTTGAACACCTCCAGCGAATATTTCATTTTAGTTATTCTACTTTTTCAGAATTTCTATTTGGTTCTTTTTTCATAATTTATATATTTTTGTTGATGCTCTCTATTTGGTGAGACATTCTCATACTTTCCTGTAGTTTTTTTTTTTTTAACATTTTTTATTGATTTATAATCATTTTACAATGTTGTGTCAAATTCCAGTGTTCAGCACAATTTTTCAGTTATTCATGGACATATACACACTCATTGTCACATTTTTTTCTCTGTGAGTTATCATAACATTTTGTGTATATTTCCCTGTGCTATACAGTGTAGTCTCTTCTACAATTTTGAAATCCCAGTCTATCCCTTCCCACCCTCCACCCCCCTGGTAACCACAAGTCTGTATTCTCTGTGAGTCTATTTCTGTCCTTTATTTACGCTTTGTTTTTGTTTGTTTGTTTTTGTTTTTGTTTTTTAGATTCCACATATGAGTGATCTCATATGGTATTTTTCTTTCTCTTTCTGGCTTACTTCACTTAGAATGACATTCTCCAGGAGCATCCATGTTGCTGCAAATGGCATTATGTTGTCGGTTTTTATGGCTGAGTAGTATTCCATTGTATAAATATACCACATCTTCTTTATCCAGTCACCTGTTGATGGACATTTAGGCTGTTTCCATGTTTTGGCTATTGTAAATAGTGCTGCTATGAACATTGGGGTGCAGGTGTCATCCTGAAGTAGATTTCCTTCTGGATACAAGCCCAGGAGTGGGATTCCTGGGTCATATGGTAAGTCTATTCCTAGTCTTTTGAGGAATCTCCACACTGTTTTCCATAGTGGCTGCATCCTGTAGTTTTTTAAGGCATGGTTTCCTTTAGTTCTTTGAACATATCTAGAACTGCTGATTTAAGATCTTTGTAATAGATATAAATTCAAACTCTGGGCTTCCTCAGGGATAGTTTGTTTTGCTATCCTCTGCATACTTTATAACCTGAAATGGCTGCTCAGGCTCTAGCCAGACAGTCTGTATTTCAGCCATCAGGAAGGAGGAAGGGCTGAAGACATCCTCATTCCCTTTAACAGTACTTAGAAGTTGTATGTGATACTTGCTTATAGCCCATTGTTCAGATTGTTATCATATGATTCCACCTAATTTCAAGGGAGGTTGGGAATTGTAATCATTAATCTGAGTTGCCATTTGCTTCAGCCTTTTATTACTAAGAAGAGGAGAATGGATTTGGGGATGTAATTAGGATTTAGTCCACCCCTTTGGCTGCTCTAATATATATGCCTACCCTTCTTTTCATATGTGCAGCACATTCACCTCATCCCAAGAGAGACTGCCCCAATACTTTATTTAGTTACTGCATTCAGCTCAGAGCCCAGGATGTCTGAGTAATGTACAGTCCTCTCTGCCATGTATGGTTCAGGGCTTATAAACTAAAAAACAAGGTAATTGCCCTCAAATGTTTTGGTATTCCAATAGGTGAACTAGAAATAGGATGATAGCAATAAAAAATTGCCATTCAGAAACTTTGTCTTTGTATTGATATTCTCTATTTGGTGAGACATCATCTCATACTTTCCTTTAGTTTCTTAGACATGGGTTCAGAAAAAGGGGGAATTGGTAAAATATAAAAGTCACTGGTCCACAGTAATTATTAAATGCTGCTGTGTAGGAAATTTGTAGACTTTCTGTCCTGACAGAGGAATAAATTTCTGGATGAAGCATTGTCGTTAAGCCTGATGACTCTGGTCTTTTGCTTACTTACCCCTGTGCCTTGCCCACCTCCACCCTATCTTACCTTAACAGCAGTCACAGTGTGACTATCTGAAACAATTGGCTTGTGTGAGAAGGCAACCCTAAGCTCCCCTCCCACTTCCCCCCCCCCGCCGCACCCCCCCCCCCGCTTTATTTTGGTAATTGGGTTCACAGCCTTTATTTGGCAGAGCTCCAGTGTTATCTCCATTTGGCAGCCATTGGTTTTAACTGGACCACTTTGGAGTGCAGAGTGGGTTGCTCTTTCTGCCCTATAAGGCTCCGAAGTAGGAGGCTTTTAGTCAACTTAGATTGCAGACCACAGGAAAGAGTATACCTTCCTTAGCAAAGATACGTTCCTTTGTATCTCTGCTTCCTTACTGACTAGCTCTAGTCTGAGTTTTATCTCCCTGGTATAATTTTGTTGAAAGTTGCAAGAAGCAGCCAAGACATACAACATTCTGAATCTTTCCTACTATTTCCCTTAAAGCTATAGCACTCCAATATAATTAGTGAGTGGTTTAGTGAGATTTTTGCCACCACATAACAATTATCACTGGTTTTTCAGTCTTCAGTATCTGAATGCTCACCACTTTATTAAGCCAGTGCTATATACATAGTATATTCTTTCTCATGAGGCATCTTGCTCCTGGAACCAAATTCTGAATTAAGATTATATTCAACCATTTGTGACCCCCCCAAAAGTGAAATAATAGTGGCTTTAAATATGACAAATTTATTTTTCTCTTACGTAAAAGAACCCCAGAGATAGGTAACCCAGGGCTGGTGTGGTGCTCCACAGTGTCAAGGAACCAGTTTATTTCTATTTTTGTTGTCTTACCGTTCTCAACTTGTGGCTTCTTCCTCATAGTCTGGGATGGCTGCTTGTACTCCAGCACCTCATCCACATTCCAGCCAGCAGGGAGGAGGGTCCAGAGAATAAAGTACTCAGTTCCTTTAAGGACATTTCCTGGAAATGCTACTTAATACTTTTATAGGCATACCTCATTTTATTGCACTTTGTTTTATTGTGCTTTGCAGATAACTGTGTTTCTTACAACTTGAAGGTTTGTGGCAACCCTGTGTTGAGCAAGTCTGTGGGTGCCATTTTCCCAAGAGCATTTGTTCACTTTGTGTCTCTGTGTCATGTTTTGATAATGCTCACAATATTTTAAGCTTTTTCATTATTATATTTGTTATGTTGCTCTGTGATCAGTGATCGTTGATGTTACTACTATGACTCACTGAAGGCTTAGATGGTGATTCCTATTTTTTAGCAATAAAATATTTTAAAATTAAGGTATGTACTTTTTTTTAAAGTTTAACATTTTTTGTTGAGTTATAGTCATTTTACAATGTTGTGTCAAATTCCAGTGTAGAGCACAGTTTTTCAGTTATACGTGAACATAAGGTATGTACATTGTTTTTTAGACTTAATGCTGAACCTTTCCATTTTAAGATATGCCACCAACAAGCTATTTGAAGACTTTCATGTTGGTGTGCGTTTGCACTTTCTTTTTTTGCTATCCGCATCATGCTTGTTGCCTGAACAGATACCTTCAAAATGTACTGCACTGCTGATTGCTACTGTGTCTTAGCGTTTTGTAAATTCTACCGTAATTGCTCTTAGATGTAACCATAATGTGGAAATTCCTGCAGTGCTTTGGATAACACTTTTGTTGTATTATTTATGTGTTTGGGAAATGGACTTCTTTTGCTTGTACTCTCTTTCCTTTTTTATTTTAAAGCTTTAAATATAATTGTACTGAAGTTAAAATCATATTTATTAATATCTGTTACATTTTATTCCATCAGAAGTTCTCAGCACCTTTTTAGACATATTAATTGGCTGAGAGTAATACTGTTTGAATCAAGAGGCTGTCAGATGGGATCAATAATAGGCCATGATTTAGGAGCTGTTTTTATGTTGCTGAGATTTATTATGTTTCCAGAGGTTCTGCCTTAACTGAAGCCTTTATGACCATGAGAAATTAAAAATGCTTTTTAAAACAGAAACTGCACTGTATGTCGTGAAGGTAACATGAAGAGCCAGTGCTTTGCGTGGTAACTGATCTTGCCAGAATAGATTCATTTAATTAATAAGTTAGCTTTTAGAATTAGAGTGTGACTGGAAGAATAATTGATGAGTATGCCGATGATATACCTTGGTGTTTCAGCTCTAATGCTGTGGTGCTGTCATAGATTGTGCATTGTTCTGAGGGTCCCTCTTTGGTCCACTGTCTTGCATGTACACAGACAGAGTCCCAAATCCCAGGTGAGCCTTGGCCCAGGGGAGCCCAGTTAGGCAGTCACATATGCCTGGGAGCCACAGCTGGTGGGAAGATGGACTGGCGGTCCCCCTCACCAGGAGGTGCCTGGGAGCTGTAGCCTGGCCTTTTCTGCTTGACCCATGGACACTCTTCTCTTCAGTGTACTTTTTTCTCTGAGTGTGGGTTGCTGGATTTGGATTTGAGTTTGCTGTATTCCTATAAAGTTGTGACAGTTTCTGGATTTTTGTGTGTGTGTGTGTATGTGGCAAGATAGTTTATTCCCAGTGTTTTAAAATATTTGATCAAGAATTTAGGGGGAGGGAAAGGGAAAAAAAAGAAAAAAGAATTTAGGAAAAATATTCATGGCTCCTTTTATAAAGAGGAAGCATATTCTTAAGATACAGGGAGAAAGCTCATTGGGAAACCTAAGGATATGAGGCTCTGGCACTGGAAAATAAGGCTTTTTTAAAAACATCCATTGTAGGGTGGAAACAAAGCCTAGTACTGTAAATATCTTCCTTTTCCCCCACCTGCTGCCTGTCTTCATCCCAGGTGAGATTTGTCTCAACAAGTTTTTCATTCCAAAGTTAGTATGTTCAGAAATAACTAGTCTTTTTCATATTATTCATACATGAATAAGATCACTAGGGCAGACTTTCTATACTGTGGCCTGGCAACATTTCAGGTTGTCCTGGCTCATTGGAGTGTAAGGTTTTGGTGTCAGAGTGGAAATGACAGAATTCCTAACTTGAAAATTGCCTTATGACGAATTACAACATTTTATAGGTGAATACACAAAATTTGTTCAGTGCACATTTAAATTTACACAGGTCTTTTATACATAGCATGTGAACTTCTAAACACCCATCATTCTTACTCTTAGAGAAGAAATCTCTAAAAGACAAATAGAATTCCACATTTAAAAACTGGAATGCATTTGGACACCATAGGAGAGGGATTAGGAGCCATAAAGAAAGCATATCTGTAGTGTTTGTGGGCATGAATGTAGTTCAAGGAATGTAATGATGTCATCTTGCCAAAATAGTGCTTTAAATTTTAAGCAGCCTTTTCTTGGGGAGGGAGGACTTGGATGTAGGGATTAAGGCAGACTGTCAAATTTCTGTTAAATATTTGCAACAAAATACCACCTTGCAGTTAAACTCTCTGATTTTCAGAATAACTTCTCATGAGATCCTTTAAGATAATAGGATAGATAGTAACAATTTTTATTCGGAGTGACTTGCTTAAGGTCATATCACCAAACTCAGTGATATAAGGTATTAAGATATATATAGGTCACATATCATAACGTATCCCCAAAACAACATTATTGCAGTTGTTAATAGGGGCCAGACAGAATGGTAAATTATACCAAACTCAGTCAGGCAGCAGGCCGAGGTGAACAGTTTCCCCTACAAACCATTCTCTGCACAGTTGCCAAAGTAATCTTTTAAAAACATACGTCAGATCATATCACTCCATTGCTTAAAGCTTCCCAGGGGCATCCCGTTTTTCATAGAATATACTTCTCCCCCCTGCTCTGCTCTCTGGCCAAACTGGTCTTTCAGTTCCTTGACGATGCCAAGCTCATTCCCATCTCGTGGCCTCTGAACTTGTACATGCTGTTTCCTCTGCATGGCTGGCTGCTTCTTGTCAAGTTCAGATAGTGTAAGATTGTGTACTGGTTAGAGGCATGGGTTCTGAAACCTGATGCCTGCATTCAAGTTATTTAGCCTCTCAGTGTCTTCATCTCCTCAACTGTGAAAAAATGAATAATATAAGTAAATATCTCTTAGTGTTGTGAAGGTTGAATACATACACACAAAGTGCCTCACTTACAGTAAGTGCTCATTAGGTTTATCATGCAAGTCTCAGCTCAGATATCACCTCCTTAATGAGACCTTTCTTGAACATATAATCTAAATTAGCGATCCTTCCCCTGAATAATACTTACAGTTGTCTGAAATTATTTTATTGTATATTTATTTACTTTTATTTTTGTGTCTTTCGCACTATAATATAAGCTCCATGAAAGCAGGGATACTTTCTGTTGCATTCCCAGTGCCTGAAACAGTGCCTAATCAATATGTATTTGTTGAGTGAATTAATAGAGGCCAGATCCACCCCAAAAGATATTAGGTGACATTAGGACTGGATTTTCTTTTTTAGGGGGGTTGGCAGTGGGAGGTAGTTGTGACATTAGGACTGAATGGCAATTTGTGTCAGAGTTAAGGTGTTCCCAAGTGTACCCAATACCATTCCATCATGTTCCAATCTGTGGATGTCTGGCCGGTGCCTGCAGAGAATGACGTGGAGAGGTAATCAACAGAAAAGGAGTTGAGCCTGAGGATAAAATACATACTTTACTTTTATCTTAAATGTTTATATTTATTTCTGTTGCTTCCAGCTGTTAAGTTCATGTCCTTTCATATAAGCTGTTGAGCTTACTTGTGTCTTTAAGTTTGGGGACAGCTGGTTGCCCCTCAGCATTATAAAGTTACAGCTGTATTGAGCTTCTTCTAAAATAGTGTGAGTAGAAAGTACTGATACGTAATTAGATACTCAGCTGTATATGATAATTTTAGGAGTCAGAGGGATGGTCTAAAACCCAAAGTAGGCAATCTGAGACCAGGAATTCCTGACTATCAACAGTCAGGTTAGATAGCAATTTATCATTCCCTTGTATCTTTACCTCTGCCTTTTACTCTCCCTACTTTTCTTTTCTGTTTTCTTCCTATTCCTGTATTTTAAAACTTCCATCTTCTACCTTTATTTCCGTGTTTTCCTCCTCATGTACATAATGGAAACTCAAATGCTGTTTCCATTATTTGGCTTTGGCTTCTGCACGCAGCATCCAGAGTCAACTTCATCATCCCCTCAGATAAAATTCCTTCCCCTTTCTTCCCTGTTTCTGTTAGTAGAATTACCATTCTAGCAGTCACTCTGGCTTAAAACTGCAGTCACCTTTGATACCTTCCTTTCTTCACCACCGCTCCTGCAACCAGAGACACATCCTTTCACATATAAATTCTGTCATTCATTCAACATTAATTCAGCAAAGATCTGAGTCCTTGCTCTGTGCCAGGTTGTGACTCTATGTTGTATGGCAGTTCCCTCCTTTCTGCATTCACTCCCCCAATTCAGGATCTCAGCACGTTATACTTTGCCTAATGAAAGAAGCTTTGTAACTTTTTTTCCCAACCTCATATTCCTTTTCTCCAATCCAGTATTTATTCCACTGCCACATTTATTCTCTAAAACATGGCTTGATCATGTTGTTCCCTACTTCCTAGAGTGAAACTCAGCTTGCTGGTGCAGGCACATCTCTTATAACTTGTGGTTGATTGCCCCTTAGAACGTACGCCATACTTCCTCACACCTATTGTTTTTGTTCATGCTGTTCTGTCTCCTGGAAGAATATAAGCTCCCTGAGGGCAAGAGCTTTGTTTTATTCACTGTAGCATCCCCCAGCTCCCAGAACAGTACCTGGTATGTAGTAGGTACTCAGTAGATGTTTATGGAAAGAATGAATGAAAAATAAGTGCATCCTGTCAGTCCTGTCCATTTTCTATGACTGTTCTTAAACGTTCTTATGACCTTTCTTCGGAAGCCTTTTCTGATCTTCTGTGTATTTCTCTTTAAGCAAAAATACCTACCCATGGCAGAACCTTCTTTGCTCGTTCTTCTGTTTCAGTACTGACTTGATTATACATGTCATTTGGTTGCTGTGAGATTAATATAGTCAGTAAATGAACAAAGGTTTATTGCATTCCTGTTCTGTGTCAAGCTTTGTATCTAGGTACTTGAGTCAAAAAGACAGTAGAACGGAATTCCTTTCCTTGGTGAACTTAGCTGTCTAGTGGAGGATCAATCCATTATAGTAGTAGTAACAGTAAGCAGTGAGAAGCAAGCCTGGGATCTTATGAAAGCATATAGCCTGTTGGAAGGGGATGGATAGCAGGGAGCAGAGGTGGGATGGGGAAGAAGAGGCAATTCTGGACAGTCACAACAGAAAGCAGCATAACAGGTACATATGGTCGGAGCAGAGGGTGCAGGAAGGGGAGAAATGAAGCAAGTACTCTGAAGGGCCTTGCACTGTTGTTGAAGAGGCAGTGCTATATTGTTACGTTTTATCTATTTTGTTGTTGGGGGAAGAGGATAAACTTGGATTACTGATTCCCTGTAGAATGATCAGGAGGAGCTGAAACCTGAAGTGAGCAAAGGCCATAGTTCCATGGAGCTTTATGAAAAAAATTACTTGGAAGGTGAAATTTTTGTTACTTGGAATGCCTTCACACTTGGTTGATAGGCTATATAAGCAATTCCAGTTTGAAAATAATTTTTTTCCTGAGAATTTGAAGGCATACTCTGTTGTCTGTTTCCAGTGTTGGCATTAAGAAATCTGATGTCATGTATTATGTTTCACAATTTTGTGGACGAGGGATTTGGGAAGGGCTTAGCTGGGGGATTCTTCTGCTCCACATGGTGTTAACTTGGGTCCACATCGTGGCATTCAGCAAGTGAATGGATATACGTGCCTGACACCTTGGTAGGGATTTCTGGAAGGCTGGTCTCAGTTGGATCCCTTTTATTTTCAGCATAGTCTTGAGACCTCATTTTATGGTCTTCATCAGAGTTGTTGGACTTCTGGGGAGTACCAAGGTAAAAGCTGTCAGTCCTCTTGAAGTCTAGACCTGGAACAGGTGTAGCATCATTTTCACTCTACTCCATTGTCAAGGCAGTCCCAGCCCAGCTCAGATTCAGGAGGAGGGGAAGTAGACTTCACCTGTCAATGAGAGAAGTGTCAGGGAATTTGCAGCATCTTTAATCTGCCATGCCACTCCTCCTGTGCTTCCTGTTGTTTTATATTTTCATGTTTCTTGTATTCCTTGGTTTTGGATGATTTCTAAGATGAAGGGGGAGCAGAAAGGCCTTTTCTTTGCCATCTCTAGAAGCCTGAGTAGTTTTGAATACAACTGAAAATGATGGAGGTGGTAGCTACAGTGGTAAGGGCAACTCGTTAATCAAGGCTTGATGTTTTCCTCACCTTCTACTGTAGGACCTAGGGCAGTGCCTGGTACACAGTTAGCTCTCAGAAGATACCTGTCCTCAAATTTCTTTGTGTCAAATTTTATATATATATATCTGCTTAGATAGTAAGAGTTTTAAAGATTTTGGTTTATCTATTAGTTGAAGATAAATCAAGGAAAATAAAAGTAAAAATCTGTGTAGCTTAAAAAACTTCATTAATTGATAAAAAATACTTCTATAAAGAAAAAAATTTTTAGAAAAACCATATCATTTAGGTGTATATGAAACTCTTTATGTCATGGGTCATAGTAAAGAATCACATGAATATATACTTTTTAAGAATTATCAGGTGTCTGCATGAGCTCTTCCATTTCTCTGACACATTTTGTGCTGTTGCTTCTAGTTACATATGCCACCCAGCACCAGCAGAAGGCATGCAGCCCCAAAACGGGGTGGGGTGGAGGAAAGATGAGGCGGAATCAGGCCAGCCAGAGAGGGAAGCAGATGGGTTGTGGGAGATGACCCTGCCCCCATGTTGTTTTTGTTCTGGCTGCTACTGATCTTGTGTGAATCAGCAGCCAAGAAAGTGAAGTTGGTGATCCTATGGTGAGAGAAAAGGTTTGATCTTTGGGCTCAGAAGAATTACAAATTTACAACACTAAAACATGAGATTTTTTTCCTTTTGGTTACTTTAATAATTTTTCCTTGGAGACATTTCAGGAAGTATTTTGTTTGAGATATTGCCTTTTTAAGTTTTCTAAATAATCTGATATATATATAATCTGAGATAAATCTTACTCTCTTAGGTTTTCTTTTTCATGCAAGTTTTACAGTAAGTAAAATTTTAGGAATATTCAGGAATTGGTGGAGATGATCCACGATGGCTATTCCTTAGCATATTTGAATCTTGTCTCTAGATTGTCAGAGTTTACTAGGACTCACTCCTGTGAGCTGTTTAAAAATGAGTAGAAAGTAGTATGTTTGCTAGAGAAATCTTCCCATTGCATATATTTCATGCTAAATATTCTCTCTTTTCTTTTGTCAGTGCTTGTACTTGACTTTTGTTTGGCTTATTTTCCAAGGTCAAGACTGAGGAAACCTTGCTTTGTGTCTCACCAAGTCTTCATTCTGTTTTATGGAAGAATCTTTTTTTAAATTTTTTTCTTTACATTTTCTAGGTGACTTTATTTAAATAATTAGGTTTATTTATCTTTGGCGGCGGTACTGGGGGTTGAACCCAGGACCTTGTGCATGCTAATAATCATGCACTCTACCACTGAGCTATACTCTCCCCCCAAGAATCTTATTTTAAAAAATGTTTTTAAAAAAAATCATAAGAATGTTACCAAACATACACCACTGTAGAGAGAGTAATAGTATAATGAATCTCCATACCCAGTACTCAGCTTCAACAGTTATCAACAGTCTGCCACGCTTGTTTCTTCTATTCCTCCACCCCTTATGATTTTTTGTGGAAGAATTTTACTGTATTGCCGTTTAATATTAGCATTTTTGAAAGGATATATCCTGAAACTTTTGAAATCTTGAAATTAACAAATACTACTATAACATATAATTTGCCCAGTAAAAATGTGTGGTAAAATATATAGGTATGTAAAAATTTTAAGTGACCTCTTCAAGTCCTTAATGATCATATAAATATGGAACTTAATCAGTTACTAAGCTATTAAAATAAATTCTGAGTGGAGCACTCACTAAAACAGTTTTTCAGATGGCTTTTTCTCTTCAATTTAGGCAGTGGCAGGCACGATCATGGTCCAAGTCACTACAGAATTTGCTGTTCCTTTCTTTAATCTATTAAGAATGTATGAGTTCTAAGAAACATCACTTTTTAAACTTCATTTTCTCTTCGTGCCTAGCACTGGATTTGGGTTGACTTTCTTTTGGGGCCATATTCCATAGTTACTGAAAAAACATATTTTATTTTTTAGAAGTACTGGTTATGTGCATTAAGTGCATACCTGAATTACCGGCTCATGCAGTTTAACTTCATGCTTCATTAGAAAAATCATATCATATAATGGATGGATCTTTATTGTCTCTTGGGAGCAGTCACAAGTGAATGTCAAATCTGAGTCTCAGCAATAATAAGTCAGTTAAGGCATGTTTTAAAGAATAGATAATTTATTCTTTCAAGCTCAGTGAGTAGTATGAGTTAGTTTAGTAAATTATTTTTTCAGCAGAGATCTTGCCAGATCATTTAAAAATTACTGTTAAAAAATGACATTAAATTTACCATTTTAATCATTTTTAAGTGTTTAGCTCAGTAGTGTTAAGTATATCATTGTACCACAGATCTCTAAGATTTTTTGTCTTGGAAAGTTAAAACTCTATATCCAGTAAACACTATTGCAAGACCATTTTTTAGTGAAAAAATAGCTCATTTGAAATGAGAAGTATTTATTTACATACCAACATTGAATTGTTAGTCTCTTTTGTAATCATGTAAAGAATTACACATTATGAGGCAGAATTTTAGTTTTTCTCTTAATACAATAACACTATAAAATTGCTGGTGGGAGGTTGTGCCAAGATGGCGAGTAGAGAGACTACAGCTCACCGTCTCTCACAAATACATCAAGAATTACATCTAAAAACCCGCTGAATTGCACACAACACCTACTGAACTCTGGCAGAGTGTCTCTAGTTTCGAAATACAGGATTCTCACAAAATCCGATAAACAATAGGGAACTGTATTCAATGTCTTGTAGTAACTTACGGTTAAAAAGAATATGAAAAAAAATATGTATATTCCTGTATGACTGAAGCATTGTGCTGTACACCAGAAAGTGACACAACATTGTAAACTGACTATACTTCAATAAAAATATATTAAATAAATAAATAAAATTGCTGGCACTCTTTTATCCTACCCTTCCCCCAAGTAGCATACAATTTTTCTTAATCTCAGACTTCATTATAGTATCACAGGTATCAGTTAAATCTGAAGTAATGAAACTTTGCTGTTTGGTTAAGAACTTTTTATATGAAACTATGATTCTACCCCAGCAGTTTAACTGGAGTACTTAAATGGAATGAGGGTTACTGGTTCTTATCCTGAGTTCCAAACATTATTCTTAGTGTTTCTGTATCTTTCATGCAGTCTTTTTATATCATTCAGACTTTCCTCAAAATCTGCCTGCCTTGGTCCTCGGATTATCTTTAGGTATCTTTCATTTGCTTGTCTTTTTTGGACAAATATTTATCAAGTGGCTGTTAAAGTACAGTTACTATTTGCAGGATCTGTCTACTGCCTACATAGTTGTTACCATCTCAGTTAAATTTCTCCATTTTTTAATGAGAGATATGAACTCATATAATCCATATTGTCTTAACAACTGTTTTTTACAGTTTTATTGAGATATAGTTAATGTATAGCACTGTACAAGTTTAAGGTGTACAGCTTAATGGCTTGACTTCCATATATTGTGCAGTGTTTACCACAATAAGTTTAGTTAACATCCATCATCTTATATAAATACAAAAAAAGTTTTTTTCCTTGTGCTGAGAACTCTTAGGATTTACTCTCTTAACAGCTTTCAAATATACCATATAGCAGTGTTATTAACTCGAGTCATGTACTTTACTTATCTTATAATTGGAAGTTTGTACCTTTTGACTAGTATCTTCATTCAGTTCCCCTACCCGCCCCCCCACCCTGGTAACTACAAATTCGATCTCTTTTTCTAAGAGTTTGTTTTTGTTTCTGTCTGTCTGTTTTTAAGATTCCACATGTAAGTGTGATCATACAGTATTTGTCTTTCTCTGATTTATGTCACTTAGCATAATGCCCTTGAAGTCCATCCATGTTGCTGCAAATGGCAGGATTTCCTTTTTTTCTTGTGGCTGAATAATATTCCAGTGTATATAAATTGTTCATTGAAGACTTGTTACTGTATGTGAAGCTACTTCTAGGTTTTAGGGCTGAAGCTTTGGTACTGTTGCCCTGCTTTCCTTCAGGACTCACTTATGGGTGTTTTGTTTAAAACTTCACATCTCAGTGCCATCATCTGTGTGTGTTAAGGAGAGAAAATGTACTCTTTTAGGGCAGTGGCAAAGGAAAGCCAGATGGATTAACCATGTATAACAGTTTTTTCCCAGTACACACACTCGAGACATGGCTTAAATGATGGTAAGTCATAGGCAAAATGGGAAAAAATTCTTTGGAGGTTAGATTCTGGATTTTCTTAGTAAACATTTATTGTTTTATAATTCCTAAAATTGTTCAAAATCCTAAAATTGTTCAAACTCTTAAAAAGTTATTTTCCTAATGTTTGCCTATACTGCCTCTTAGACTATTGAGTTCCTTTTTTTCTTTTGAACTTGCCTCACTCACTGCGTCTGTCAGCCTTTTGAGGAAAAGAGTCCTTAATATCTTTATTCTTCTTAATGTCACCCCCCTCATCTTTTATTGCTCTTATCTGCATCTTTTCCATTCCATTTTATATTTTATGAAGATCAACCAGAACTTATAGTCAGATTTGGACACAATATAGCATAAACATAAAGGCAGAATGTGATGGTCTTTTTAGTTTTCAATGCCTTTCTTCATTCATGGCCTTCCAGTATTTTGTTGGTTTCTTCATCTGAAGCAAATTAGATGAAAATCCTCGCTGAAGACTATAGGGAACTCCTAAATTAGAAACTATGGCTTTTTCATTTTAAAAGCAATATATGTGTTTTAGAGAATAATTGGAAACTAAAGAAAGTAAAAATTTTCATAGTCCAATAAAGAAAACTCATTTTGTGTTTTGGTAAACTCCCTAATAGTCTTTTTTTTCTCTGTATAATATTTTTGTATGAGTATGTGTTTTTATATATTACTTTTCTTAAACTTAACTTCAGACAAACATTTTCTATATTTTAAATGCTTTGTTAAATTATTCTTAATAATTCCACAGGATTTGGTGGATCAATGCAATCTTAATTGCCTTAATTCCCATGTGTTGAAAAGACTTTCATGTTATTTGTATTCCTTGTCATTTTTAAAGATCTTGTTCTTTCTCATGTTGCCATCGTTTTGTTTTTAATATCCCATTCCTGCGTATTATGATTAAATATTCAAGTAGGTTACAGTATTTGAGTTAAAAAAACAAAACCACAAATTTGAAAAGATACATGCACTTCAATGTTCATAGCAGTATTATTTACAATAGCCAAGATATAGAAACAACCTAAGTGTTCATCAATAGATGGATGGATAAAGAAGATGTGTGCTTGTGTGTATGTGTATATATATACACACACACATATATATACAATGGAATACTGCTCATCCATAATAACGAACGAAATTTTGCCATTTTATTTTCAGCAACATAGATGGACTTTGAAGGCATTGTGCTAAGTGAAATAAGGCAGATAGAGAAAGACAAATATTGTATGGTATCACTTATATGTGGAATCTAAAAAATATGACAAACTAGTGAGTATAACAAAAAAGAAGCAGACCCACAAATATAGAGAACAAACTAGTGGTTACCAGTGAGGGAGAGAGGGGCAAAAAGCGGGGAGGAATGGGAGGTACAAAGTGTTAGGTATAAGATAGGATCAAGGATGTATTGTACAACATGAGAAATATAGCCAATATTTTGTAATAACTGTAAATGAAAAGTACCTTTAAAATTGTATAAGAATGTTTGAAAAACTGAGCTAATATCCATCTCTGTTTACATTTCTTTATGGAATCTGGTGGCTTGGGACTGTTTTCTTAAAGAAATTTTCTCCCCAGACTGTGTTGGTACAGTATGATACTTTAATACTTTGTACTCATTAAGTATTAATTCTCCAGATGCTTTCTCTTAGTAGTTGGAAGGTAACATTTATCTCATAGCTTTTTCTCCTTGGCCACTGTTTCCTTTTATCCCATTATACATGTGTGTGAGTGTTGCATTTATTTCAGTCGTATGTACATTGTCCTTCCAAGTGATGTAGTCGAGGACAGTATCAGACTTGAAATCTCATGCACCCTATGATCATAGTAAATATTAATTTAATGAAGATGCTACCTTACTTTACAAAAAGCTTTTAAGAATAGCGGTAGCTTGCCAGTAATATAACTTATAATAGTAATCAGCATATACTCAATAGAGTAGTCCCTGTTTTGCATCTAAACTTTTTGTTTCTCCTTCCATTTCCAGGTTGCCATCACGAAAGCCAAGGTGGATTTCTCCAGTGTAGTGTGCCTGCCCCCTTCCGTCATTGCTGTGAATGGGCTGGACGGAGGAGGGGCTGGCGAAAATGATGATGAACCAGTGCTGGTGTCCCTGTCTGCGGCACCCAGCCCCCAGAGCGAAGCTGTTGCCAATGAACTGCAGGAGCTCTCCTTGCAGCCCGAGCTGACCCTCGGCCTCCATCCTGGCCGGAATCCCAATTTGCCTCCACTCAGTGAGCGGAAGAATGGTGAGTAGATATGGAATTAATGACTTGCCTGATTTGAACCAAGGTCTTCATGTTTATAATGTCATAGATCCTTACTTTATTTTATGTCTCTTGAAAGTTTCGTATAATCTTAATATTTCCTATGAAATAAATAAGTTGAGGTGATCATTGTAAGCCCAGTATTCCTGCCTGGGTTATCATAATGACTTTCTAATTTGTCTTCCTGTACCTCTCTGCTCCCTCCTTCACCCTTCCATAAATTCGTTAATTCAGCAAATACTTATTGAGCATCACTGTTATTATACACTGTGCTAAGTTTAGGGATTAAATGGTAAACAAGCTCCAGCATTAGGAAATTTCCCTGTTCCATACCTTGTCAGGGTAGTCTTTCAGAACTCCCTGGATGAATACTTTCCAGTGCCTGTCCTATGGAATATATTAAAGATAAATAAATAAATAAATTTCTGGATGTGTTTTTCAAGGCTTTGCAGGATCTGGTCTCTTTCTGTTTCCTTAGCTTCTCGTATTCCTTCAGCCCTAGTCTTTGCTCCAGCCTGTTAATTGCTTTTTTAGTACAAACCATGTACTATTACTTCAGACTTTTGTTAATTAAAAAAATGTATAATCTGTTATGAAATATTTAAGATTTGAAAAAAGGTATAAAGAATAGTGTAGCAAATACCTGTATCCTCATGTACCACCCGACTCATGTATGCTCCATGAATTTTCACCCACCCCCAGAGGTGACCACTACCCCGAATTTGGTATTTCATTACCCAGTATTTCTCTGTTTGTTTGTTTGTTTTTTTATTTACCATATGAATATATTCCTAAACAGTATATAATATTTCTCCTTTTTTAAACCCATATACATGTTTATGTAATATATATTAATTGGAGAGAGAGAACGGTATTTGTTTTCTTCAGCAAGTTGTGTTTATCATTCAATATTTATTTTCCCTGTGAGTTATTAGAGATATTCTATACTTTCTCTTAATCTAATCTGTGAATCACCATTTATTGACTAGTTCTACTTTTCCCTAGTGCCAGCTTTATTCTATTTCCCTCTGTGCAGGAGTTAGTTTTGGGGCTCTTTTTTCTGTTTAGTGGTCTCTCTGTTCTCCTCTGTCATATTACATCATTTTATTTACTGTTTCTTAATAATTAGCCTTGCTGTCCGTTAGGACAGGTCTCTCCTTACCTTTTCCTTCTTCACAATTGTTTTGGCTAATCTTGCCCTTTTAGTTTTCCCTAAGTTTAGAATCAGCTTGTGAAGTTCTACAAGAAAACCCATTGGGATTTTTTTCTCCAACATTTTATTATGAAAATTTTCAAACACATGATGAGGTAGAAAGAGATTTACAATGAACACTTTTATATCCACAACTCAGATTCTGCCATTAACATTTTGTAATATTTGCTTTATAATAGATCTGTCCATACCCCTATCAATCTACCTAATTTTTTGGATGCATTTCAAGGTAAATTGCAGGTATCAGTATATTTCCATTTTCTTGAAGAGTAGCGTTGATACAGAATAATACATTAATTGTCAGCATCCTGGTTATTAGGTTGTCACCAAGTGAATAAACCTGTACATAATTACTGCTTAACGAAGAAATAAAATGTTTCCAGCACCCAGAACCACCCCTTGTGCTTCTTCCAGTCAGAACTCCCTCTTCCTGCCCAGAGGAAACTACCATCTTGATTTTTAACACAATAGGTTAGTTTTGCTTGTTTCTAAACTTGATATAAATGGAATCATGCTGTACGTGTTCTGTTGGTAGCTTCTTTTATGTTTTCGAAATTAATTTGTGTTGAATTGTGTGTGGCTTAGTTTATTTTCATTGCTGTAGAATCAGTCCATTTTATGAATGTAATTTTTCCATTTTTACTCTTGGTGGATATTTGGTGGTTTGTTTTAGTTTTGAGCTGTTATGAATCATGCTACTGTGAAATTCTTGTACATGTCTTTGGGTGTACTTGTTGGGATTTTGATTTGAAACATACCATTTATAGGTTAATGAGGAGAATATGCATTTTAAATATTGGGTCTTCCTGTCCATTAGTTAGTTTTGGTGGGGGAGGGGGGCATTTCATTATTTATTTATTTAAATAATTTACCGAGGTGAAATTCAAAGTCTAGAAATAAACCATTTTAAAATGAACAATTCAGTGGCATTCTGTACATTCACAGTGTTGTGCAAATACCAATTCTGTCTAGTTCCAAAACATTTCCATCACCCAAAATAAAACCTCATACACATTAAGCACTTTTTCCTCTATTGGCACCCTCCTCCCAGCCCCTGGTAACCACCAGTAGGCATTCTCTCTCTTTGGATTTATCTAGTCTGGATATTTGAAAAAATTTACATATATGTACTGTTCATTGTTTCTAAGAACAGTTTAGAACTTTAGCTTTTTCAACTTACATAGCTATCAAAGGAATAAAGCCAACCACCAAATAAGTATCAACAGAATGCAGGAATCCGGTCATTCGTCAGTTTTCTGTCTCTAATAGGCCTTCTTTAATATCTATCCACAGGTTTTATAATTTTTTCCGTAAAGGTCATGCAGATATTTTATTAGGTTTATTCCCTGGTGTCTTTTTTAGGGTTAGACTTATAAGTGGTATATTTCTATAAAATAATTTTTGACCATTTAATATTGGGGATTAGAAATACCAAACCTTTTCAAAATTCAAATAAGCAAAAGACTAAAATATTTGCAGCTCCAAAAAACAAAACCAAAAATACTCCTATGCCTTTTCTACATCTGTGCACTCTATTTGGGGACCCTAGCCACCCTGCCACCTTCCTGCTGACCCTTGCTTTTCCCTCAGTATTCTGTTCAGGCATTACTCCCTCACACTCAGTGGTAGGTGTCCCTCTTGATTTGCCCAACTGCCCTTCGTTGTCATGCTTCATCCCTCTGTGTTGTAGTTAGAGTTCTCTGCTTGGCAACATAAATGGCCTTTGAAAACTGAAATCAATGTCACACTGCTGTCAGAACCCTTCAGTGTCTTCCTATGAGGCTTATGATGAAATCATAGTTCTTATGACGTGGCCCTGGCATCACCTCTGACCTGATTTCTTACCTCAGTCCTCCAGCTCACTCTACTCTGTTCCAGCTATGCTGACTTTCTTGCTATTTCCTGAATGTATCAAGTATGCTCCTGCCCCAGGGCCTTAATACTTGCTGTGCCTTCACTGAAGTTCCTGCACGGATGTCATGTTCTCTGGGAATTCTTTCCTGCCTATCTTACCTAAAATAACACCTCCCATTACTCTCTATCCTGCTTTGTTTTTCTTTTCTCAGCACTTATAATGACCTGTGTTTGTGTGTGTATTTGTATGTGTGTGTATATATGTTTATTGTCTATATTCCCCCTCTTTGATAGTACATTTCATGAGGCCAGAAATCTTACTTTGTTTGTAGTGTGTATTCATCTCCTGGTTCATAGGAGGCACTCAGAAAATGTTTGTTGAATAATTAGATGAATGGTTTACTTCCACTAAGAAGTAAGAACTTTTATGTCCATAGTGAAAATGTAATGGAAACTCAAGCATTTTTATTTTGGGAAATAGTGGACACTGAAGTAGGTTTTTTTTTTTTTTTTTTTGTCCTTTTCCCATTTCTGATTTCTACTTTTTTCCCCCAAGATGGCAGAAGTTCAGCTTATTTATATGCTAAGGGGAAAGAGTCCAGAGGGAAAAGCTGAAGACAGAAAAGGATAACTGATAGGGCAAGCTTCCAGGGAGATGCAAGAGGATGGGACCCAAGGGTATTGGCTCTGCCTTGCGCACGAGGAAGGACCAGCATTCTGCTGGGATGGGAGGCATGGCAGTAAAGGTGATGACAGACAGCAAACAACAAAACTCTAATGCCTTGGGCAGGAAGTGGAGAAAATTGGAGCCAACAGCTGTGCTGGCCTCCGTGGAGTGGAAGGCAGCTGTTGCTGTTGAGGCAGGGGTGTTAGTGTATCTTCAACCTTTCTCTCTCAACTCTTTGGCATATAAATCAACTGAATTTTTTTTTTCCATTTTGAACAGCAACAACTCTCCAGTTTTCCCTTTGTAGTCGAGCTCCTGAAAGTAGTTTACAGTCACTGTCTTTTTACTTTCCCACATTCCAGAGACTTCACTGCATTCTGGCTTCTGTCCCTACCTCTCTTCAGAAACTGCTATTGCCAAAGTCATTAGTGTCCTTTTTGTTGTAGGTCAAATAGGTACTGTGTATTCTATTTGACCTCTCTGCAGCATTTGACACGGTTGGCCACCCGCTCTGACCAGAAACTTCCTCCGCCGACATCTGTGACCCTTACTCTTAGTGGCTCTGTAAACTCTGTCTTCCTAGTCACTCCCTTTTCCGTTCAGACCTTTTGCTGTCTTTCTCTACCCACCTCTTAAATTTTGTTACTCCCTCCTGTTCAGCTCTCAGGCTCCTTACCTCTTACTCTGTGTCTTTGAGTGGTTTCCCTCAGAACTCTGGCTTTAACCAGCATTATGTGCTGTTGATTCCATGTTATATCTCCAGGCCAAGTCTCTGGCTAATGAAATCAGTTCTTATGACGTGGTCCTGGTATCACCTCTGACCTGATTTTTTACCTCTGTTTCCCCTCTCCTCCCTGCCCCCCAGTCATATGCTTGGCTGTCTGTTGAACACCTTTACTGGGTGCGCCCCAGACTCAGTGTGCTCAGTGCTAAACTCATCATCTTACCTGCAATTCCTGCCGAATTCTCCATGGTAGGAATTCGCACCACCTTCTTCCCAGAGGTTCAAACCAGGGGGTTATTTTGTTTTGTCTTCTTTCTGAGTAAAAACTTTAAGAGTTTTGTTTGTTTTATAGTCAGATAAAGTGAAGGAAAAAAGAAAATAAAAATTCTCTCTTAATTATACAGTTCAGTGATAGCCAATGTCAGCAGTTAATAGATTTTCTATCAGTTTTTGTTTACTTTTATACATGTATACTCTGTTTAAATGATTTTTATGTAGTATTATTTCATGCGGTTTTCCTGTATCATTCAACTGTTTAGAAACCATTTTTTCTCTGCTTGATGTGTGAGTTGTGTATGCACAGCATTTAGCCAGTCTCCTGTGAGACCCTTACCTTGTTTTTTAGTTTTTTATGTTATGAATAATACTACAGTAAACATCTTGGTATATAAATCTTGGTGCAAGTAACTGTGGGACAAACTCTCAGAAGTAGATAAAAAGATAAGGGCATAAAGAACACTTTGTCCTTCTGATTGCAAAAGTAACATGTTTGGGTATGAAGTTTTTAATTTTTTAAAGTCATTTCCAAATTGTCCTCCAGAAAGATTATAACACACTGCTTTTAGAAGTAATTTTTAAATTCCATCTCCTTTCTATCTCTTCCATCTTTTCCTCCCAGCCATCAGTTGCCAATTTTTTAAGGTTCTGCAATGTTCATATCTGCTGAATTCATTTTTTTCTTGCCATTTCTACAGCTGCCACTTAGTTCATACTTGGATTACTGCAAGGATGGCTTTCTAACTGCTCTCCCCTTGTTTCTAACCTTTTCCCTATGGCCACTGAAAAGATCTTTCTAAACCATAAGTGAGGTTACTGCTCTCCTGCTTGAAATCACTTACTGATTCCCCATTTCTTCCCTTATGCTGCTCAGCTTGGCAGACCTTCATGGCCAGCTTCTGCCCCACCTGTCATCTCTTCCCACTCACAATAAAATATTTGGGGTTTCCCATAAGAGACACAGTTTCACATCTCAGTTCTACTTCATGTCCTGTTTATTTCTTCCTGGAATGACCTTCCTCCTTTTCTGGCTAACGTGCCTATCTAGTCAAGGACCAGGGAAGGTGCTACTTCCTTCAGGGCTTCTTCCTCGGACTTCCAGCTTGGGTTAGGAGTTTGCTGTTTGTGTTCATCCAGAGTACCCTGTGCATGATTATCTACTTACTTGTTATTATATTTGGCTAGATGAGAAGCTTCGTGAAAGTAGGGATTATGTCTGTCACATTTATAGTGGTAACTTAGTGCCTAGGCAAAAACTTTAGTGTGCTACTGAATCAACAAAGGTGCTTGTTAAGTGCAGATTCTGTAGACCTGGGAGAGACCTGAGAGTCTGCTTTTCTAACCAGCATCCAGGTGATGCCAATGCTGTTGGTCTGAGGACCACACTTTGAGTACCGAGGTCTCAGAGTCTAGTGTTTGATAAATGTTTTTTGGGTGTATGAGCAAATGAATGAATGTTGAAACCAGAACTGTTAACTCACTGAAACGTTGATTTCTTAGATTTAAGCAATTAAGAAAGTGATTGTTGACTCTTGCTGGAAAGAAAAGAAAAAAAAAACTTGTTTATCAGGGTTTAGATTATTTCAAAGAAAAACTTTCTGGATCCATCCCTGTGTAGGTAAAGTGTTTTGTGGAGTAAGATTTTACTCTCTTTAGTGATAAAACATTTAGACCAGACGTTTTAACAATTTTTTTTTTTAAAGTTGAAGGTCTCTATAAATTTGAAATTTTATATATAAGCCCATTGTGTAAAACAGCTGCTCTGGTTGAATGAAACCTGAATGGAGAAGCAAGAACCCCCCTTACTCAGCATCCTTCCTGCCCCTCAGTCAGCTTTCGAGAGAGCCCAAGTTGAAAACTTCTGATCTAGATCATCTGTCTTCATTAGTTTAAGCTGTACTCTGAGCCAGCCTCTTCAGTTGCTAGAATGGCTTCCTAACTGCCAGGAGCCCCAAATGGATTAATTGTGATCATGCTTAAAAGAGAATATGGATGCTTGAAACTGACAGACAAACATAATGGTGTATGCACCATAATTATCATTTTAGCAAGAGAAAATACCCCCTCCCCCAAATTGAAGTTGTATTCAACATTAGAAAGGAAAATAGTGGTGAAATGCTGGTATTAGAACAATGCTGAAGGGAAGGAGAGGTGCTTAATAAAGAAATAATCTATAACAAGTTTGATGACTACAGAAAAATATCTCATATGGTGGAATATATGTCAATGGCCCAGAAGTACTAATTGCTTAGCAGAAATCACTAAAATAAAATAACCGTCAAAATCAGATTCTGTATTATAGGGAGAAAATAGGAATTATTGATCAAGTTAAGAAAGCTAGAAAGTTGCAGAGCAGTTTCGCTGGTGAAACATCTTATTGTTTTCTGTTTTATTCCATCCAGCAGCCATCAGGTAAATATCTGGATTAAAGGGCAGTTTTGTTAGTGTCTAGTTGCAGTGTTTTCCTGGCCATAATTGGGCCTTCTTTTTGTGCACTTTAATGGTACTTCTTACTGTCAAAAGGGGAAAAGCCTGGATGTACTGGTAAGAAAACCATTATTATATTTTACATGAGATCTGCTTTGTATTTGTCGGGAGGTAAAGGTAAAAGCAGAAATGGAAAATCCTTTAGAGGATTATGAAATTAGAAAGTGTGATGTTCTAGAGTAAAATAAATTCTGGAGTTAGAGGAGACCCTTTTTTGTGGGTGGTGTCCTGTGTGTTGAAAAGGTGGAGTGAAGATTTGCTTCTTTTCAGATCTCTTTCATTTAGAAGCTATCTCATGGAAATTCGTTAGTTTAGGAGGGATCCTTAGGAAGCAGGGAGCAGGTGAGGTCAGGATACCTCTATTTCCTAAACAAAGGAAGTTGGAACCCGAATGAGAGGAGGTGCCTTTGGTTAACCTAGCCTTTATTGGCCTAATTGGAAAAAATTGGAAGGGAAGTTTCAAGGTATGTTTTTAAGTTTTGCTTCTCTGTCTTCTTCTAGGTTGAGCACTTAGGTCTAAAACATAAAAATCAATATACCTGTGGATCCTGTCCAGCCTGGGCTTGGAGAAGCCTGGAAAAACCTCTCTAATGATCTAACCCCATCCCCTTTGGCTCCAGCTACAGGAATTCTGGCATACATTGAATGAATGTGTCATAATGGAAAACTTAAGTCTTACTTTGCTTCTTCCTTTAATGGTGTAGTGCTCTTTGGCTGTCTGTGCCTTACATATCCACCCCTTTATACTCACGGATATCAGACTTTCAGGTCTGAATGAGTTTCAGAACTGGCTGTGACTGCATAAGGCCTATTTTCAGGAGCCTCTAGGATGGGAGCTGAATGCCATTTGCTTCTTTTTCTCACTGTACATATATTGCATTTCAGTTACCTTATAGGCTTCTGTGGGCAAACATGGGAATTTTGCCATAATTCAGAATTCATAGCTTCTGTGGGAAAGTACGTTCCATATTCCAAGTGATCAAATTACAGATAAGTTTTTGGAGTATAATCCATTTATAAGTTGGGAACTTACTAATATGCTAAGAGCTGTACCTCTTGAAGTTTGGGAATTAAGGATTTAACTCATAATAGTAATTACATGGTATGCATTACTCGGAAGGCATTACAGACAAAAGTTAGATAAATTAATGGATAACAAGTTCAAATTCATAAACGTTTCTAAGAGGAAGCTAGTATTTTGGGGCTTGTTTTCTTGACCTTTTGTTTTATCCTTCACCTTAAAAATTTTATTTCAAGGCAGTCATTTGTAACTTCCTACAATTCACTGCTATGATCAGTATGGAAATGATTATTCAGCAGATATTTATAAAGTACCTACAATAAATGAAACTCTAAGGAAGACATTGAAGGTATAAAGAGGAGTAAGTTGGACCACAGCTACTAGTTTTTGCCTTCTTCTCTCCTGTTCCTTTAATGAGCAAACCATTAGCTCTTTTATGAGAGCTAGTGTACACTGAATTTCTTTGTTTCTCTTTTAGGTACAACAGACTAAATTTGGGGCTAGTCATCTGTTTATGGGGGATAATTTTTTTGGTTATGGATAGAGGTTGAATACCATGCAAAATTTTTGAAGATGATGAGATTTACCTTTCCTTTTTCCTGGCATCCTCTAGATAGCTGTCTTGTACTTCTTGTATTCTCGTTGACAAATCCATGTTTGGTTATTAAAGCTGATGAGAACTTTGTATGACCTGAATTTTTGTGTTTTGCATTCTTATTGAGAAAGTGCCTTCTTCCAATCCACCAAAGGTTGAGTAAATAAAGACTTGAAGTGTCACCCACAAGGACTTTTATCTACACCTGTAGGAACCTTTATTTCTGAGTCACATTTTGTTCATGATCCAGCAGATACGAATATACTTAGAGAATAACGGGACAGAACATTTGAAATTAGATCTGCATAGTTGAAAAAGCTTCTTATAGTAATCGCACGCCTTGGTTTTAGATTGGTGATTTGTATTTTACCATTCAAACTTTTTTTCTTTTTTTGGGGGGGAATAATAACATATATACAGAAAAGTGCATTGATCATGATAGTTTACATAATAACCATAAAGCAAAGAGATGTGTAACCACTACTCAACAGTAGCTCCTTGTGAGCCCCAAGGAAGCCTCCCTCGTATATGCTCCTCTCTGATTATAACTCCATCTCTTCTTCCTCGGAGTAACCACCATTCTGACTTCTTGAAAATCATTTTTTACCTACTGTATATTTATTCCTAAACAGTATAGTTTAGTTGAAGTTTATGTGAATGGAATGATTCTGTATTCTTTTGCTCAGTATATGTGCTATCCATTAATGTATATAGCTTTAGTTTATTCATTTTCGTTACTGTATAGTGGATGCTTTTTTTTTTTTAACATTTTTTATTGATTTATAATCATTTTACAATGTTGTGTCAAAGTGGATGCTTCTATGAGAAATTATTCCATAATTTTAAAAAATCCATTCTGCTAGTGAATATCTGGGTTGTTACCAGGGCTAGGCTATTACAGTGTTGCTGTGAATGCATTTCATGTATCCTGCTGCTTCGGCACGTGCATATATACGTAGCAATGGAAATTCCTATAATGTATATAGTAATACACAATTACTAGGGAATGCTAAACTCTTTTCCAGAGTGGTTGTACAGTTTATATACCCATCAGCAGTATATGAAAGCTCCCACTGCTCCATATCCTTGCCAGCACTTGGAATTTTGGATTTTTAATATTTACTTCTGAAGGTATCTTATGATCTTGATTTTCATTTTACTGTTTTCTAATGAAGTTAAATATCTTTTATATGTATTGGCCGTTTGGATTTCTTCTTTTGTGAAGTGCCAAGTGACATTTTTTGCCCATTTTTCCCTACTGTATTGTTTTTTCTTATTGACTAATAGAAGGTTTTTTAAAAAAAATATGTTCTGAATACTAGTTTGTTGTTGCTTAAATGTGTTACAGATATCTTGTCCCACTCTTTGATTTATCTTTATGGTTCTCTTTATGGTATCTTTTAATTAAGGAGTTCTACTTTAATATAATTGATTTATGTATCTTTTATAGTTAGTGAATTTTATATCTTAATTTTTTGTATGGGGGTAAAGTAAGGCTCTATTTAACTTTTTTTCAAGTGGATTCTTACTTATTGAGAATATTGTCCTTTCCCACTGAGCTATCTTGTTCGTGTATTAAGGACTTACCTGTGTGTGTGTTTCCAAGCTCACTGTTTCCACTGGTCTGTGCTTGCACCAGTACCTCTGTCTTGATTATGATAACTGTAGTTAGCTCTGTTATGTGGGAGAAGTAAGTCCTCCCATTTTTTCCTCTCCCAAGAGTCTCTTTCCTGGCTTATTCTTGGCCCTTTGCATTTCCATACGAATTTTAAAATCACTGTGGGATTTTGATTGGGATTGCATTAAATATATAAACCAATTTGGAGAGAATTAACATCTTCAGAATATTGTACCATGAATGTGGTATTTTTCTCCATTTATTTAGACTTTCTAAATCTCCCAGTGAGGTTTTATAATTTTCTGTACGGTGGTTTTACACATCTTTTGTTAGCTTTATTTTCAGATTTCATTTATTTTAATGCTGTTTTTTATCTTTAAATTTTTTTTTCATTTTCTGACTGTTGTTGCTGTTCCCAAGTATTTTTCCAGGAGAAATAACAGATACAGTTTGTACATCTCTGTTATCTGCTGTGCTAGATGGAGTGGGAAGACTTAGGTAAAGAGAAGTGAGCAGGAGAGGATGGGAGTAAAAAGGCCATACTCAGTCCCTTTTCGTAGGCTTTTCTCCTTTGTGTGAAACGAAGTACTCATTTGTTTTCCATGGTGTGTAGCCCGTAGAAGAAAGGGCAGATAATTTTTTTTTTCATGTAAGGGTACACTGTATCCTTTCATGGGTTAGTGTTGCACAGGAGGTACTAATTAACTGCTGGGAGAAGTAAAAATTTTGAGTGGGCAGTTTCTGATCCAAATTACAGTATTTTCTTGGGGAAAGGAAAGAAATTTGTTACTTATGTTCCTCAGGAAGCCTGGTTGTCAAGGATTTTCTAAATTAGGTCTTCCAGCCAATGTAAAAATGCCCAAATCCTAAGCATGCCAGTTCATTAAGCAATTCTGTTTATACTGTGATTTAGAGAATTTCATAACCTGCTTCAGCTCAGTGTTTAGCAGTAATCAATTTTCCATTCTCATGTATTCATCAGATGTTGTGCTGGGCTCCTGGAGAACAGATACCAGATAGAAGCTCCCTTTTTTCTTTTGCTTGCTTCCTTCCTTCCTTCCTTTCTTTCTCTTCCTTCCTTTCTTTCTCTTTCTTTCTTTCTTTCTTTCTTTCTTTCTTTCTTTCTTTCTTTCTTTCTTTCTTTCTTTCTTTCTTTCTTTCTTTCTTTCTCTCTTTCTTTCTCTCTTTCTTTCTCTCTTTCTTTCTCTCTTTCTTTCTTTCTTTCTTTCTTTCTCTCTTTCTCTCTTTCTCTCTTTCTCTCTCTCTCTCTTTCTCTCTTTCTCTCTCTCTTTCTCTCTTTCTCTCTTTCTCTCTTTCTTTCTTTCTTTCTTTCACAAACTAACAAACAAACAAAGCAAAAATAACTACCAATGGAGTTAAATTTTTATTTAACTCCAGTGAAATTTTTTATTAGCATATGGTTTATTTCCCTCCAGTTTTCTTCCAAATGTATGTTTTAAAAATAACTGAGCTAAAAAAATACTAATAACTGAGCTAATGCTATAGACTCAATTGTATGGCCTTCTTTTTTAATTTTAGTGTTGTAGCTTAAGATTTTTGTGGCATTGAAATATTTTTATCAGTAACTTTTTAATGTGTGTATTACTTCCATTCTGTGCCATCATTTATTTAATTTCTCCACTGATTGGACATTTGAATCATTTTGTATTTTTCACACTTACACTAATGTTTGGATGAACATCTTTTAACACCTTTTCTGCATTTTAGGTTATTTCCTTAGAAGTGAAAATATTGGCTTAAAGAACTTGACCATTTTAACATTGAAAAAATTTATTCAGTTACTGTTGAGCACCATCTGTATGCTAAGTAATGGAGAGACAGGAACAAGACAAAGTTCTCATTGTCGTGCAGTTTACAGTTAGTGAAAGAGAAAGATTAAACAAAGAGTTATACAAGCCAATTTTTAGTTACAAATTTTGATAAGTGTTTAGGGGGAGGAAAGCACAAGATGTTATATAGAATAGCAAACCTAATTGTGATAGTTATAATTTAGGTGGGGAGATTGTCAGCAAAGGCCTCTTTGAAGAGACATTTAGGCTGACAGCCAAAGCACAAGTAGTGGCTGGCCAAACAAAGGAAAGAGGGAACAGCATGTGTTAAGGCTGAGGGAAAGGAACTAGGGAATGGGGTCTGGGGGAAAACTTGGCACAGAAGAACTAAAAGAATACCATGGAGTCAGTGGAGAGAGTGAGATAGAAAATGATATGAAATAAGTAAATAGTTAGGGGCCAGATCACACAGGCCTTTGTAGGCCTTGTTCACAATTGAGGTTCTTAAGAAATACATTGTCCCAGTGCACTCCAAAGTGGCCTACCAATTTGCGCTTCTGTCAGACTTGTTTGAGTGCCCGTTCACTTATTAGCATTGATAGTTTTATTTGTAAAGGACTTTGCTCATGTTTAATAGTTGAAATGTTTTCATTTTAGTTTGTATTTCTTTGATTATTAGTGAGGAATAACCTTTCCCCAGATGTTTGTAGTTGTTTCATAGTTTTTGACCGTTCATTTCATTTTCTTTCTCACTAAAACATCATTTTTACAGTTCTTCCACAAATACTCAAGAGTTTCTTACATGTCTCTCACTTTTAGTTCTGTGGATAAGGGGCTGGATTAGGTCAAGATTGGTTTTCTTTTACTTTGTTATTCTTTGATTCTTGGTGTATAAGTCTGTGGAATTGGGAATTTGAAATGAAATTGATAAACTCTGATGACTGTTTTTTAAGGACCGGCTCACATCATCCTTCCCCTAAGAAGCAATCCAAGTCTCTTATAACTAGAACTAATTGCGGCTGCTTTTACATTTGTGTAGCTCATTGTTCATACTCTTACTTAGTACTTCATTTTTTCACTTTTTAATTGTTGGTTAGAGATTTTCTACTCTACTCCATTATAAGGCCCTTGAGGGCCAAGGCAGTGGCTGTATGATTCATCCTTGTCTTTGTGACCCCATTCGTCTTACACTGTGCATAACAACAGTATTTCAGACATACTGTATGAATGAGTTGGCTGTTTATATTTACAGCTATCATAGCCTGTAACATTTACTATACTTTGAAAAGTTAGCTGAAAGTATACCTTCATCTGTCCTGCAGCCAGAAAGTAGAATACCTATGGTAATATGTGATTCTCCCAGGTTTGCAGGTCTTGACTGGGTTTTTCATCAGTAAGGTTGTGGTCACAGGAAATGGAAGCTGCCCAGGACCTGTAACAACTTGCCTGCCTGCTGGGTTCTGTTATCTTTTAGGTGTTTTCACTTTGCCCAACACCATGTGTCTGGGGGAGAGACTTTACTGGTTGAGACCTGTAAAATTTCAGTGTGATAATTACATCTTTGTAGAGCTGAACCTCAGTAAACTTCTGCATGCACTTGTAAGAACCCAAATCAGAAACGAACGTGGGAATAGGATTACATTTGTGTGTTCTGAAATCCCACAGAGATCACAAAAAGGCATTTTTAATTTTGTGTGTACCTGTCTATACTATATTCTATCCTAGGAATTGGTATCAGTTGTTAGCGAAGTTGACTGCTTTCAACGCTTAAAGGATTGCCTGTTTTGTTAGGTGAGCCAGGCTGTCTTGTTTCTCTGGTTTCTTCTACTCATCCCCTACAGTTTGAGCATTTTCATTGTCATTAGCATTTAATATTCCTGAGGTTACAGTTGTGGGTGTCCTTATTCATGCGAACCCTGTACTTCAGTCCTGTGGGTAATTCTAGTCTGCCTCATGTAGTTTTCTATATAATAATACCTTCAGCATGTGTTCTAATGAAAATAGTAGCAGCCTTTTCTGGGTAGGAAGGGATTCTTTTGTTGTTATGAACTTTTCCCATAATGTTAGAATTTTCTGCAATACATAGGGCTTTTCTTTCCATTTGGCGTACATTTATGAGTGCTGTCACATGTCAGACACTGACAGACCTGTTAATACAGAGGCAATAAGCTATGTGGTAAGAGCAGTAATGGAGGTGGGCACAGATTCTGGGGGCGCATCAAAGAGGGTATTTAGCATATCCATAGAGGGTGTGATCAGGGAAGGCTTTCTAGAGAACACAGCACTTCAACTGAGTTTTGAAGGATGAATAAGAATCAGTTGATAAGTTTAGTTAAGGCAAGGCTGGAGAGAAGGAGCACAGGTAAGAAGCTATTGTTGAAGTACATGCTACCACCTGTGAAATACTCTGGTGAAAAACATGAATTGGATCACGACTCTGTATCTAACTCCTAATTTACTGGAAATATAGAGGATGGAGCAGCATGTTAAATGACACCAGTTGTGATATGGTTAGCAAAATCCAAAATGTGGGAAAACAATCTGGTTATTTTCAAAAAATAAACCACAAGAAAATAAAAGAGGAAGTGGGAATCTGTAGATTAAAAGAGACACATCAATGAAATGTGATGTGTTGTCCTTTTTGGACTCTGATTTGAATAAATCAACTTTAAAAAATTTATAAGACAGTAGGGGACATTTGAACATCTATTGGATAGTTGATGATATTGAGGAATTTTTAAAACTCTAGATGTGGTAATGGTATTGTAGTTATGTTAGGAAAATAATTATTATCTTTTGGATATACAGAATAAAGATGAAATTAGATGATGCCTAGAATTTGCTCCAGAGTGGTCTGATATTGGCTGGGTGCTGGGGGAGCTGGCATGTATTGATAAATTTTGAACTAAGTGTCGGGGTACATTAGCTGTTTATTATGCCATTCTTTCTACCTTTGTGTATGTTTGAACTTCTCTATAATGTTTTTAAAAACCTGTTATTATACTCCAGGCAAGAAATAAAAAATTGGGGACCTAAAATAAAGCATTGGTTGTAGGGATGGAACAAAAAGGATGGATTTGAGGAAGAAGTTATAAGATAATTAGTTATACTTAGATGTTTGGGGTTGGAGGAAGGGTAGTCTAAGTTTATAGTTTAGGACCGCAGTACTGTTACCTAAGATGGGACAAATGGAATCAACGTATCTTGAGGGGTTGGTGCAGAGTGATGAAATTGGAAGTTTGCTTTTGTACACACTGAATTTAGGGATAGCCAAGCCAGGTAGAGATCCATAGTTGGTAGCTTACAAGTAAAGACAGAGCTAGATAAGCATCAGTAAGTAGGTGGTAGTTAACCTTAAGAAAGGATGAGATTGCCCAGGGAGACTATGTAGAGGAAGAAAGGAAGGGGGTGCCCCTGAGAGGAGCAGAGAAAGAGGAGCCATTTAGGATTTTGAGAGGAAAGGTCAGAGAGGCAGGAAAGTAGGATTTTTAAAGAAAATCAAGGAAATAGGAAGTTTTAAGATTAGGGAAACTATGACAAATCCAGTAGGAAGGTCATGTAGTATATGAACTTGTCTAGTTCCTCTTTACTATGCACATTAAAGACCTTTGGGGAGCCAGTGCAGGGTGGGAAAACTTTATGAATAAACTATATTAATATCCTGCAGTTGTTACATCCCTTTGGAGTGGATTAATAGAGACTGTAGATAGTATTAAATTTGTGTTAATTAGCTAGAGTTATGATTAAAGGCAAAAGAGCTTTTATTTTATTGGAAATTAAGATCATCACCCTTCATTCCCTTGGTGCCCTCAACTTGAAAATCATGTTCACTTGTGCAGAGACCTTTTCAAAGTTTGCTTAAGTTCTCTCTCTATGAAATTTTGCTAATTTGCACAAAGATTAGTGAACTCTGAAACTGCCATAAGAGTTCAGACTTTTGAAATTGTGAAATCTGTTTTAAATCCAGTATTCACAGTGAGTCTGTTGTTGAGCTGATACTCTTCAGGATAAATGCAGAATCTTAGCAGTAGGCAGATTATGTTATTTATTGTTTCTTTTTTTAAGATTAATTTTTTGGATCTTCTGTTTTAAAAATTATTTTTCTTTTTCTAGTTCCTTTTATCCTAAACTGCACGTGAAATAATAGGTATGGAATTGCTGTGAAAAAGTTAAACCAGTTGAAATGTGATGTGTTAATGCTACTATCACCACATGATTATCAGTACTGTATCTCTGTGCAGCTGGGATATTGACAGTTGCGGCATTCTGAGCACTCTTCTACAGTGAAGAGAAATGTTTTGGCAGGAGGGAAACAGTCTTCTGCCCTTCCTTCCATCTTCCATGCAGGAATCTTATAATTTGTATTTATTTTCCTATAAATACAGAACTGTGAGAACTTGTTTCATTTGAAAAACCCTCACACAGCAAATTGTACAACCCACATATGGACAAAGGAATGACTCAAGCTTTTAGAGATGCTTTTCCTCTCGTTGGTAACCTCTGACCAGACTATCGCATAGTCTGAGGGTTGAAATTTACCCATTTTTCATAAGACAGTTTGAGAGCTTGGTTGCACGAAGGGGCTGGTGAGAATGCTTCTGTCTGCCCAGAGCAGCATTTAGCCCACACTGGCTGCCACTCCGTTCGTTGCCTGTTGAGTCATTCCCACAGTTCTATATAGAGCTTTTCTGGCTTTTCCTTTAAACATGATGTTCTTAGAGTGAGAGAGAAAGGAAATTTCTCTCTCCTCCACAGAATCTGCCCTACCCCAGATCTGCACTGCCTTCTCTTTTCTAATAACAGAATGTTGCCCTCAATCATTCTGAGACGATTTTCTCTTTTAAGGTCTCTTAGTGCTTTCATTTGTCATTTGTTTGACTATGTAAGCATTAAGGCATTTGCTGGGCTGAGTTTGCCCAGTAGGCTTTCAAGATACAGGCTGCTACTTAACCAGAAAGACTGAGGAATTCTAGCTAAACATACCAAAAATGGATTTCCAGTTTTCAGCTATTTAAAAGTCAATCAAATATGCTAAAAGGCATCTTAATATCTTTATTATGAATATCAGTGAAAAGTACTGTGGAGGGAATGAATAAGTCCTTAATTTTGGATAAGTGAAAATTGCTGTAGTTTGAAAGGATTTTAATTTGTTTTTGCAATGGAAGGTAAAGTGTCCGTGTTTGTTTTTATTCAGAAAATCCTGCTCTGTGTTAGTGGACAAAGGATTGAAGTTTCTTTATCAGGAAAGGAAAATTCTTATATATTGAAACTGTCGTCTTATGTATTCCAAACATCCAGCAAGATCATAAAGCATTTTAGAAAAGTCAGGTAGCACCATGAAACTGCCTATTCTCAGGTCTCATGTCTTACACAGGCACAAGTAAGGAGTTCTCTTTAGGGGGTTGGCAGATCTGAAAGACAGATTATAGCTCCGGAATGTTTCGGATGACTTTTTGAAACATATTTTAATTGGAGTGGGGGTGGAGAAATATTTGTGCTTCTGTAGTTAAATATTCAACTTCCTTAGCCTGTTATTTATAAATATCACAGATAAAAAAGCCATTGGAAGTCTTTTTCTGAAACTAATTCACCATACGTATTTCTTTGTATTTATGTGTTTATATGTGCCTAATCCCCATCCCCACCTCCCATTAATGGGTTAGCAGTAGGGCTCTGTCTTTCACAAGATTGAGTTGTTTGGGTCGTGTTTAATCTGTTGCTGTAAACTGCATTAGCAGCAGAGTCCCTTATACTAAGCTTTTGAACAAAACCTCTTCCTGAAAAGAGAAGGGGAAGAAAGCAGTGGATCAGTTTTCTGAAGGTCTCTTTCTGTATGTCTCTCCCTTCCCCCCAGAGACGAATAGCAAGGGGAGGAGCTCACTCACTGTTCTAACCACACTTCGTATGTCTTGACTTGAGTGCTTTTTGGTTTCCTGTCGGCAGCAATTCAATTCTGTGCCATCTTGACTTGCCTGAAGGGTGGATAAATTGGTAACTGTACTTTATGCAGGGGAGTGAGTTCTCACAGCCCGATTTGAGCGTGAGGCATGAGATTGAATTTATGAAAGCTTCGGTAGCCTCTGAAGACAACATCTTTCTTCTGTGACTTTGAATTTTTTCCTCATATTTGTGGGCTGTTGTTTCTGAGAAGAATCTGTCATGACGCTACTGGAACCTGAGATGTTAATGATGGCAGTACAGTCCGGTAATTCCCATATTTCCTGCAAATCCTATTTGCCATAGGTTTCTTAAAAAATGTTGGGCATCTTTGTATGAGGTTTGGATAGAGATGGGGAGGAAGATGGAGGGTAAACATAAATTGTCCAGTAAATGTACTGCATTTTCAGGTTTTTATTGTAAAAACTATTAATATTTTTTTCCTAATGGCAACTTCTAGATATTCAGACACAGCTTTGAATTAGATGCTTACTGATCTTAAGACTGTTCGATGAGAAGACATATGTGAGAAAAAAACTATTTGCCTTCTTTAATGAAGTATTTTGTTAGTCCATGGTGCTGCTTTTAATGAAGGATACTTAAATTGCTTTTGCTGTTTTATATAGTACTGTCTTTAATCACTAATCTATGCTTTTCTTTGTCTCTTTGTGAAAGCATGCCTTAAAATTTTTTCTTAGCTATTCTTTCTCTTTTTTCCTTTAAGTTTTTAATTTTTTTTCATTGATTTTTAAAAAATTGAAGTATAATCAGTTACAGCCTGTCAGTTTCTGGTGTACAGCATAATGCCCCAGCCAGCTGTTCTTTCTCTTTTGCGGTAAACCTTTCTGTGTCATCTTTTGGTTCTTTGGAAATGTTCTTGATAACATGAAAGATTGGGACTCTAAGTTTTAAAGATGGGGAAGTTTGAGCAAGGAGGCAATCAACAGAAAGAGTGCAGAATTTTAGAAATTCTCTCTCTTAAAAACAGTCTTCCTAATTCAAAAGTGTCTTAAAACATTTTAAAATTCCACTTTGTTTTTAATGATTTCTTTCACTTTTAGTGCTCTTAAGCTTCTAAGTTAGATATCTAAAAATAGGAAATGTTCTTTCGTTATTTTTAGACTTCTGCTAAAATGTAGTCTGTAGTGTTTTCCTATTTCAGAGCATATCTTGAAAGATTCATACAAGTGGCATTTGGGGACCTCTTCCCATCCACTGACCTTCACTCAAAGGAAAATTAGACTCCTTGGTTCTGGCAGATACTGTCTCTGGTAGAACTGGTCTCACTGTTCTCCTCAGGGAGCGCTTAGATAGTATGTTGAAAGACACAGATATCCATCTGAAGCCAGGATCAGATACTATCAGGTTACACTTTATGGACAGGATGGGGACAAAAAGGAGAGATATTACTACTGTTCTTTCTGGTTTTACAAATAAGATCATGATGAGTCATTTATTAGTTCTTTCTGTTCATATATGCTGTGCATTCCAGGTTGCCTTTCCTTTTCCTCCCACAGATCTTTGTGTTCTTAAACAAGATGATGCTTATCTGAATGTTTCCCATCTGTCTTTGATGAAATAGTTCCCAGTTAAACTGACTTGGATTTTTTTCCCTGCTCTGTATTCTAGTTGTGCGCTGTATGTGGGCAAGTCCATATTTTATTTTAGGAAGTAGAAGTTATCATTTGAATTCCCTCTCCATTCTTTGATTATGTTATTACTTACAGATCATCCCAGTCCGGTAACTTTTCTTAATAACGGTTAAGACTATTTGCTTTCCTTTAAGGGGAGTCTTACTGTTTCTAGCTGAGTAAAGGAAAGGGACTTACTTTATCTATCCTTATCTTACTTTTCCTATGACATATGTTGGGTAGGGCTAGCTGCCCATCTGTTGGACCAGCTACTTCATAAAACTTTCAAAGGATAATAGTAGGTAAGACAAGGATGGATGAAATTGACAAGGGTGGCAGCTACAGGTAGAATGAAAGGTCTGCAGAGAATAGCATGTATAGTAGACGTATGTACCTCTTTTTTTTTTTTTTTGCATATGTTCATAAAAGTAGAGAAACTGAAACAGTAGCAAACTGATTTCTCTAGTACTTGTGGTTCCTAAATATTCAGAAACTTTAATACTGTGTTGTTTTGTAAAATTGCTATTGTTTTCTTCTGAAGCTACAACCATTACACTGGATTGTAATAGTAGATGACAGCTATCTCTATGATATGAAATGAAGAGACATCTCTTCAATTAAAAAAAAAGCATCTCTTTTGAAGCCTTAATTTTAAAAAGCCTACCATTCCTTCTAAAAAGTCCCAATACCTCCATTTAAAAAAAAAAGGAAAGAAAAATAAATAAGTAAACCAAATTACCCTGCCTCCCCCAAAAAGGCAAGGCATCAAGACATTTAGACTATCTGTGTGAGCTGTAGGTTTTCCAGCAATAAAGTATTTGGATCTCTATGAATATGTGCTTTATAGGGGAAACTACTATTTAATGAAATTTTTAAAGCAATGAAACCCCTTTAGGCAAGATACAAGATGGAAGGTCTTTACTCTAAACTAAAGGTACTGAGTATTATAGCAGCGTTCCAGGGTGTATTGTGTATTTATTAACAGTTTTCACTTAGTGTTTGGAGCTTGGAGATTTGGGTGAGGTATACTTGCACGTAAAGTCTTTCATCCTCCTCACTGCTGGTGGTCTCTTTCTGACCCTTTGAGATCCAGTTCAGATGCTGCCTTTCTGTGAGACTTCTCTGGATAGAATCAGCCCTCCCTTCTCTCTGTTCCTGCAGCACCACCTTTACAATGCAGACTATTTATCATTTTCTATGTCTTCCTAATTAGATTATTAGCTTTTCAAAGGCAGTATATTCATCTGTATATTGGCTTCTGACATTGGCCCAAGGTAGACACTCAGTTTGTGTGTGTGTGTGTGTTTTAATGAATGAAGAAATCTGGTGTGGCATACTTCCCCTAGAAAATAGGTGTAAACCTTTTAAATCAAGATTTTATAGAAGTATTTTAAGATCTGTTCTAGTATGACGACATGAATCCTTTAACCATTGTCCTGTATGTTAGCCAGGTCTTGCCCAAAGCATGTGCACTTGAAAGCATGGCTTTCAGAACTGAAGTTCTTCCACATCTCAGGATGTGCAGTGTGCCCTGTCTGTCCTCCTGTGATGTGTACTGCTAAATCTAAGTGTCCTGATCTTCTGAGCAAGCCACAATTAGGGGATTAAAGCATCTGTTGCCACTGTGGAAACCTATCTAGATCATAGTGATTAGAAAACTAATTATCTGAGATGGACATTTGGGATTTCTGAAGCTAAGGTTAGAGGAATATTGGGGCACAGCATTGACTGGTGTATTTTAGAACAAAAGAATGCTGGGTTCTTGAGAGCTTTGTAAGGCTTTGGCTGGGCAGGCCATGTCCCTGCATCCAGTCCGTGCAGTCTTATTAGTTTATAACTCTGCAACATTGGGTCATAGTTCCCCAGTAGAGAAAAGGATTGAAGCAGTTTCCTAGGTTTGTTTTGGTCACATGTCACACACCTGATCTTAATGAGGCACAGTTAGGGAGCTGGTTTGTTCTTTCCGTCTCTCCACTCTAGTTAATGTGTAGGGTCTCTCTGGAAGGACTGTAAGAAACTAACAGTGGCTGCCTCAGGGAAGGGGAATGGAGAGTTGGGTGATAGGAATGGAAGAGACTTTTTGTTCTTTTAAGTTCATTATGCTTATGGAATAGCCGGTAATTGTGAAAGAATATATAGAATACATTTTACAACAGTATATAGTGTACACAAACCCATGGAGACATTATCCAACCTAACAAATACAGCATAATATACACTGAAGTCCTCTAAGTACCCTCTTCGATTTGTTCATTAGAAAACTGTTGTTAGTTTATGCCTTTAAAATTTTTTATGTTTGTACCACATACATGTTGCCATTCAAAAATATTAAGTAATTAATAATTAATAAAATTCTTTCCTCAGTCCGCTTATTCTCTCATCCCTTGATGTCTGTATACTTAATTCCTGCATAATTATTTAAATTTTAGTTCCCTGATAATTACAGTTTACCTCTGACCTGTATATTTTATAATAGTATGGGTTGGAGAGAGAGAAGTAGTAATTCATAAAAATTAAGGTTGAAGGAAGATGATGGGCAGTCAGTTTTTGCCCTTTTTGGTGATGTGTTAATTATTTAAGGAAGGGCCCTCTGGGTTCACATCACTCAGAGGTCTACAGAGATAGTGAAAAACTCCAGAACCTTCCATAGTAACTACCTTTTGGGTCTACTGATAGTCTAATATTAATATGGGCTTTTAAGAATTATGTTTTTGTTTATATTCAAGAAATTTTAGAGCTTGAAGGAAATCTTAGGTATTTTCTTGTCCTCTCCTTTATTTAAGATGAGGAAATTGGCCTGTTGAGGTTTTATTTCCTGAAGTCAATTAATTAGTAGCAGAGATGCAAGGAAAATTCATTTCTTTACCCCCATTGCAGTGCTCTTTCTGCTATAACGTACTTACAAAGGAACCATCAGAGACCTTTGATGTATGAGGTTATTTATAATTTCCCCCAGAGATCTTGGTTTTCTTTTGAGTTTTTCCATTGCAGGTTTTTATCGCTACTCAGACTGACTCACATCTTAAGAGGTAGAGATAAAAACCAGTGTCCACCTCCTGCCTCTGAGAAGTGAAGTCAGATGCTATGGGCCCCGTGGTTCTCTGGTGGACCTCCTTCTTGCCCTGCCTTCTCTGGCCTGGGTGATGACCTCATACCTTGATGATGATCTCAGAAGACAGGTAGGCAGACAGACAGCTGTTGTCATCAGTATTCTGGGTTACATCTTACTGCTCTTTCTCTGACTCATTGATTTATCTGGGGTCCCTTTAGAGTTAGGACCCAGATCAAAGGAATTTGAATTCATCTGTGTCTCTTTTTTTCTTTCCTTTTGTTTCCTTTTGGATGAGGCAGCTGTCAAGACCATGAACCACAGTTTTAGCTTTATTAGAACAGTGCCAAATTAAATAAAGATGAGTCTCATACAGTTTTGTTTTTTTTGGAACTTCACTTCTGTGATTACCACATGCATTATTTTTGAAAGGATTTTCTTTATAATAACAAGGAAGAAAATACTAAAAACCCCGCTCTGCCATCAACAACAAAAAGCAGCTTGCTCCCAGCAAGCTGAAGGGCAGTTCCAGGCTAGGCTCATGCTGTTAGGGGTCTGGGACAACGTTAATCTCACGGCAGCCATGTAAATGGGGTGGTGACAGCAGTCTGGTGAGTCCAGAGGGCCTAGAAAACAGGTATATGTGGCAACTACATAGTGAAAATAAGCTCAGTAGTGAAATTTTTATAGTGTGTCATAATTTTAAAGTGTTTTTATGTATATTATCTTATTTGGTCTTCACAATTTTGAGATATCTGTATCTTCACACTTTACAGACATGAAAACTGAGGCTCAGCGAGGCTTCAAGACACACAATAAGAAGTGGAACAGATACTTAGTATTAAGTTTTTTACTTTGAACACCACTTACTTATATGTTCCATTTAAAATGAAGATCAGATCATATCCCTCCTCACTGAGAACCGGCCATTGGTTCTCATTCACGGAAAATGCTCAAGTCTTTCTGTTGCCTGCAAGGCCCTGCATGATTTGGCCTCAGCCCTAGAGCTCCTTAACTGTGTTTCCTGCTCCTCTTTCCTTGCTCAGCCTATCCCAGCTGTGGTGGCCTCTCGACTGTCCCTGCACACCTCAGGGAACGCTCCTGTTGTAAGGGCTTTTCTACTTGGTATTCCTTCGTTCGGAGTACTTTCTGCTGGGTAGCCTCATGGCCTGCTCCTGCTTCAGATCCTTGTTCTAATGTCGCTTCCTCAGTTAGGCCTTCCCTGACCACCAGTTTTTTAAAATTCTGCTTTTATTTTTCTTCATATCGCTTATCATCTGACAGAATACAGCTGTCTCTTAGTTTCCATGGGGATTGCTTCTAGGGCCCCCTCCACCCGCATACCAAAATCATGGATGCACAAGTCCCTTATGGCATATTATTTGCATATAACCTACGCATATTCTCCCATATACTTTAAATCATCTCTAGATTACTTATAATACCTAATACAATGTAAACTAGTTGCCTGCACAGCAAATTAAGGTTTTGCTTTTTGGAACTTTCTGGAATTTTTTTTCTGAATACTTTTGATCTGTGATTGGTTGAATACATGGATTCAGAACCTGCAGATACGGAGGACTGACTGTATGTGACTTATTTGTTTATTGGTTACTTCTGTTTTTCCCTACTCGAAAATAAATACCTCAAAATAGGAGACTTTTCTCGTTTGTTTTCTGCTGTGTTTCCAGTGCCTATAAGGATAGTGGTGCATAGTATGCACTTAATAATAGTTCTTGAATAAATGATTTAACAAAAAATTTGGAATATGTTTTAGGCAAGTGTGTTCCTAAAAACATGACTTCCAGCTCTTGCGTAGCATGCACTGCAGTGTACTGTGTAGTTCTCCAGAGCTACATAATGGACGACATGTCAGCAGATTGAATGCAGTCTCATGTATGAAAAGTCACTGTCTTAGTAAGTTGTACGTTAAAGAGATTTGCAAAAATGATAAAATGATGGCGCTCTACTAGTTTTTCTTTTTTTTGAAAATAATCATTTTTTCATAAAAATGTTATTTATGTTAACATGTAGTTGGGCTTATTACTGTTTTTTAAAGAAATAATAAATATTTTAAATGTTTTCAGTTTTAACTTCTTATATGATAAGTAGTGATAGATATAACCCACATAAACAAAAGCTCTGTAGGAAGGTAACTGTAACTATAAGAGGGTAAATGAGTCCTGACATCAAAATGTTTGAGAAGAATAAGAGCATAGACTTTGGAACCCAGGTTCTTAGCTCTGCCACTACTACTTGCTGTGTGACCCTGGGCAAATTACTTAACCTCCCTGTGCCTGTTACCTCATCTGTTTTAAGAAAATAATAATGATAATAGTAGTAATACCAACTTCAGAAAGTTGCTATAAGTGTTAAATGAGTTAACATATGTAAAACGATTATAATAATTCCTGGCACATAACCAGTGCTATATGGTTTTTGATGTTATTGTGGTTGCTTTGTTTTTATTGTTGGGATTTTGAATACTATCAGGGGCAGACAGTTTTTTATTTTTTCCTGTGTACTCTGACACTTACCACAACTCTTGAGATTTGACAACTCTTGTAGATTGAAAAAAAAAGTTTCTTCTTTAACCTTGAAATACTTCTGGGAATTAGTTCTAAGGGAAATTTAAAAGATGCATGAGACTTATATATAAGGATGCACATAGCAGTATTCTTTTATAATAGAAAAAAAAAAAACCCCAAAAACCAACAGAAGCAGCCTATGTTTTTTTAACAGTAGGGTATTGGTTAAATAACTTATGGTACATTCATATGATTGGATACTAATGTAGTCACAAGATAATTTAAAGATGTGGGAAAATGTTTACCATTTATCCATATAATCCAAAAAAATGACTGTAAGGATATGCATAAGAATATTAATAGCTATCTCAGGGTAGTGGGGTTTCATAGGGGTTTTTTTTCTTTAAGTTTTCCTGTGTCTTTCTAATGTTCCATCCTAAGCGTACATTTCTTTTGTATTCAAATAAAACACGTACTAAATAGTTTGTGTGTGTGTACATGTAGGGAGTTAATACAGGGAGAAAGTGACTGGAAGTGTAGAGTCTTGGGTTAGGAGCTAGAACTGTTGATTTGGGATTTCTGCATTCAGAGCACTCCACTGACCAAACAATGAGTGGTAAGAGGGCACTCCATCCCATTAGGCTGTTCCTTCTGACCACTCTAGTTTGTATAAATCCCTTGTATACTTTTTGCCTTTGTTTTTATTTTGTAAGATTTATTGAAATTAATCTTTGCAGTGTTTGTATTAGGCCATGTTCTTGGCAGAGCTGTAGATCCTTCCTAACTTACTCTCATTTTGCTGAACCTTTCAGAAGCTTTTATAGACTAAAAACACACTAAGTTATTTTTTTGTTTTTGTTGAGTGAGAATAACCTGAGTTCTCTTAGGCATAAAACTCATGTTGCCTTATCTTTGCCCTGTAGATAGGAACTGAAGCATTTATGTTGAAGAAGTAAATGTTAATTAAATTGACCTTGATTTTCTTATTCTTACGAAAATCAATTAGATTATATTCCTCAAATCGATGCTGTAAGATTAATTTATAAAATATTTCATTGTGTAGCGTATTGAAAACTTACGGTGTTAACATTAATTAGGCTACCCAAACAGACACTGTGACCTTGCTAACACCTTGTGACACCTTGCTCCACAGAGTGTGTTTCTAAGGACCAGCAGCATCTGTATCACTTGGGCGCTCGTTAGGAATGCAAGTCCCAGACTCCACTTCAGACATGCAGTAGGAGTGTTTTAACAAAATCCTCAGGTGCCTATTACAGTTGACAAGTATTGTTTCAACAGATATTTTTATTGACTTTGAGATGAACAGATGAAAGAAATAAAGATGATCGGAGGGGGGAGGGTATAGCTTAGTGGTGGAGTGCATGCTTAGCAGGCACGAGGTCATGGGTTTGATCCCCAGTACCTCCATTAAAAAAATAAATAGATAAAATAAACCTAATTACCCCCTGTCCACCCACCAAAGATGATCTGTTGGTATGTTTCCTGGGTAATAAACACTTCTCAAAATGATCAAAATCAGAATATAGAATACAGTGGTTGGAAAGATTATATGATGTCTAATTAGTGTGGAAACATTGGATAAAATAGGATTCAGAAAGGAAAACTTGCTTCTAGTACAATATTCTGCATTTGGTAAATGTTCACAATTTGATACTTTTGGAGGGACCATTTTTGTGACTCTTGAAAGAAAGAACAAGTAGGTTTCTCCTTGGCATTCTAGAATGTTTAACTGGAAAGGGATCTTAGAGATAACCACACTGGGGGCTAAGAATGTTTAGTGACTTACCTAAGATCACATAGCTTGGACTCCTCTTGTTCTGATTTTTAAAGCATTGCTCTTTGCACCTCCTGTGCCACCCATCTGTGTTGCTGAAGGCCATATTGTTAGTTGCTTCTTTTGATGTTGGTGGAAGCCATAGTGAATGACTATGAGTGAGAATATATCCAACACACCTCACAGCAACTTGGGAGTATGGTGGGGGCTTACTCTCTTTCCTTTCCGTGTGAACTCATATAATAACTTCAGAAAAAGACATCTATTTGTTGTCAGGAAGTTAAACTGCTTCTTGTCTGAACCAGTGGACCTTGCTGCTCAGGCCTGAGTTGGGAAGGTACAGGGTTGTAGGGGAAGGTGTGGCAATTTTCTGTTCTGCTGAAATGGTAGTGGTTTGGAGTATTTAGAAGGAGTGTTATTTTATTTTTCTTTCTATTCTTCATTTAAATGAAAATGTGTACATTGGTAAAGGACACCTTTTAAACCAAGAATGCTGGAAGAGCTGGCTATCTGTATACAAAACAAAAACAAAGACATTGACTCTTACCTCAGACCATACACAAAACATTCACTCAAAGTGGGTCATAGACCTAAATGTAAAAGCTAAAAGACATAAAAAGCATGAACTATAACAGAAAAATTCTTAAATTGGATTTTATCAAGTTTAGACACATTTCTTCCTCTTTGTACTTTGTTGAGAAAAGACCAGCCATAAAGTGGGAGGAAATACTTAAAATACATTTAACTGACAAAAGGCTTATATCTAGAATATATAAAGAACTCTTCAAACTTGATAATAAGGAGACAGCCTCATTAAAAAAATGGGAAAAGACTTGATTGTACACTTCAAAAAATATGTAAATAGCCAGTGAGCACATGAAAAGATGCTCAGCATCATTGGCCATGAGGGAAATGCAAATTAAAACCACAATGAGATAACCACTATACACCCACTAGAATAATTAAAATGTAAAAGGCTGACAGCACCAAGTGTTGACAAGGATCTGGAGCAACAGGAATTTGTGCACTGCTGGTGAAATGTAAAATAATATAATCACTTTGGAAAACAATTTGACACTTCATGTAAAGTTAAACGTATACCATATAACCCAGCAATCCTATTCCTAGGTCTTTACCCAAGAGAAATGGAAACACATATTCATATTTGTACATGAAGGTTCATAGCATCTTTATTCTTAATAATTCCAAACCGGAAACAATCTAGATGTCCATTAACAGGTGAATGGATAAATTGTGGTACATCCTTAAAGTGGAAACTTACTAGTAATAAACATGAACAAATTACTGATGCATTAAAAAAGATGAATGAATTTCAAAAATACTATGCTGAATGTAAGAAGCCAGACTCAAATGAGTATAAGCTGAATGATACCATTTATGTAATATTCTTAAAAATGCAGGCTGTAGAATACTACTAGCAATTTTTTTTTAAAGGAGCAAACTGTTAATACATAAAACACCCTGGACAACTCTTCGGAGAATCATGCTGAATGAAAAAGCAAATCCCAAAAGGTTACATACTACATGATTTCATTTGTGTAACATCCTTGAAATGACAAAATTATAGTTATTGAGAATGGATTGATGGTTGTCAGGGGCTAAGGATAGGGTGATGCTGTGAGGAAAGTAGTTGTGGCTGCTAAAGGTCAACATGAGGGATCCTTGTAGTGATGGAATGTTCTGTGTCTTGACTGTATCAGTGTCAATATCCCGGCTGTAATGTTGCACTATAGTTTTGCAAGATGTTATCAAGGGGAACAGGGTGAAGGATAAACTGAAACTCTGTATTATTACTTACAACTGAGTGTGAATCTATAATTATCTTAAAATAAAAAGTTTTGAAAAATGCAGTTTGGCATTTTTTCAAAAAGTTAAACAGAATTACCATATGACCCAGAAATTCTACTCCTAGGTATATACCCAGGAAAATTGAAAACATCTATCCAAGGCAAACACATGTATGCAGATTGTCATAGCAGCATTAGCCAAAAGTGGAAACAAGCCAAATATCCATCATTTGATGAATGAATGGACAAACAAAATTTAGTATATCCTTACAATGGAATACTATTCACCAATAAAAAATGAACAAAGTACTGATATATATTCTATAAAATGGATGAACCTTGGAAACATTATGCCAAGTGAAAGAAGATAGACACAAAAGGCCACGTGTCATATAATTCCATTTATATGAAATGTCCAGGATAGGCAAATCCATAGAGACAGAAAAGGTTAGTGGTTGCCAGGGGCCTGGTCAAGGGGGTTGGGATGGCGGTGGGGAATGACTGGTAATGGATACAGATTTCTTGGGGGTAATGAAAATGTTCTGGAGTTAGAGAGTGGTGATGGTTGTACAACTTTAGAAATATATTAAAAACTACTGAATTGGGATTGAATAGTATGTGAATTATTTCTCAAAAAAAAAGTCTGGGGTAAAAAATTCAGGTTTCTCTAGAGTGACAGATAGCCTATCAGTTGTTGCCTGGGGCCAGAAGTAGAAAGGGAAGTTAACTACAAAGGGGTGTAAGAGAACTTGAGGGGATGGAAACTATCTTGTTCTGTATCTTGATTGTTACAGTGGTTATACAGACATTTACATTTGTCAAAACCCATTGAACTGTATGCTTAAAATGGGTGAAGTTTATCACATCTAAATTATACTTCGATAAAATTGATTTTAAAGATTTGTAAAATTATCTCTAATTGTTTTAAGCTTAAAGTCACCTTTATACATTAAAAAGTGTATTTTTACAGTCTTTAGCTGTAAAAAAGTAACTTAGTGGGGAGGGTATAGTTCAAGTGGTAGAGCTCATGCTTAGCATGCATGAAGTCCTGGGTTCAATACCCAGTACCTCCTCTAAAAATAAATAAATAAAGGTCATTACCTCCCCCCACACCCCCGACCAAAAAAAAAAAAAAAAAAGTAACTTAGGGACCCTGGTTTCTATTGCCAAGTTCTATCTCCCTTTCCATCTAGTCAGTTTACAAAGTGAAATTAGATTGATCATTTTCAGTCAGGCTGTACTCTTATGCTTTTGAACTAACATGATTCTCTTTCTGTGCTTTTGAAAGCCCATGAGTGGGTGTGATTATTCTAAGTTTTTTTAAGTTTATGGAACATTCTGTTAGCTTTTGTTGCTGTCTTCCTTTATGTACAACAGAAGAATGTTCCATTGGGTATAACAAACTAGGTTGATTGCCTTTCACCTCCAGCCACTCTGAGCTAATTTGGGCACTAGGAGATTGGAGTTAAAATTACTCTTGAAGGAAGTAAGCCAAAAGGAGAAAAGAAGGTAGTGCTGCTAGGTAATGCTTTAAAAAAAAAAAAATCAACAACAAAACTCCAAGTGTGTGAACTTCATTCCCACCCCGATCGCTTATCAGAAAGTGTGCTCTATTACACAGACCTTTCAAGGTTTGAGAACAGTTTTGGAAGATAATCTCTAAGTTAGAAAGACCAGCTCTGTGTGTGGCTCCTGAGCTTTCTCTCTGAGCTTTCCTTCCTTCACCCTCACTCATTTCTTGAGCCTGACCATGCCTAAACCCAGAGCTAGAGTATTTCCCATTTAAAATTCTCCACAAGTGGACAAATCTTTTATTATTTCCCTTAAGCATAGCCAAGACAGCCTTATATTTTATTTTATTTATTTTTAAACATTTTTATTGATTTATGATCATTTTACAATGTTGTGTCAAATTCCATTGTAGAGCACAATTTTTCAGTTATACATGAATATATATATATTCATTGTCACATTTTTTTCTCTGTGAGCTACCATAAGATCTTGTGTATATTTCCCTATGCTGTACAGTATAATCTTGTTTATCTATTCTACAATTTTGAAATCCCATCTATCCCTTCCCTCCCTCCGCCCCCTTGGCAACCACAAGTTTGTATTCTATGTCTATGAGTCTGTCTATGAGTCTGTTTCTCTTTTGTATTTATGCTTTGTTTGTTTGTTTGTTAGCTTTTTAGATTCCACATATGAGCAATCTCATATGGTATTTTTCTTTCTCTTTCTGGCTTACTTCACTTAGAATAACAATCTCCAGGAGCATCCATGTTGCTGCAAATGGTGTTATGCTGTCGGTTTTTATGGCTGAGTAGTATTCCATTGTATAAATACACCACATCTTTATCCAGTCATCTGTTGATGGACATTTAGGCTGTCTCCATGTCTTGGCTATTGTAAATAATGCTGCTATGAACTTTGGGGTGCAGGTGTCTTTTTGAAGTAGGGTTCCTTCTGGATATATGCCCAGGAGCGGGATTCCTGGGTCATACGTTAAGCCTATTCCTGGTCTTTTGAGGAATCTCCATACTGTTTTCCACAGTGGTTGCACCAAACTGCATTCCCACCAGCAGTGTAGGAGGGTTCCCCTTTCTCCACAGGCTCTCCAGCATTTGGAAGACAGTCTTATATTTTAAAAATAAATCATTAAAAACTAGTAGAGACTGGGAACTTTATTTAATATCTTGTAATAACCTATAATGGAAAATAATATGAAAAAAATATATGTATACTTGAATCACTTTGCTGTAGACCTGAAACTAATACAATATTGTAAATCAATAAAAAAAAAATCCCATTATGTATTAACATAGATAATGTGTTTTAAGAGAAATAACTATTTTCCATAATAGTAAGAGGATAGCATTGTTTTACATTTTTGCAAATCTCTTTCATATATGGCTTAATAGAAGAAAGAAAAAAAAAAAAACTAGTAGAAACCAAACAGGAAAATGCAACAAACCCCAAAACATAAGAGATGCCTTTCTTGAGTATGGAATTCTTAGTGGATTTTGTAAGAATTCCAGCAAAAATATAAAAATATATTTAAAATAAAATAATAGTAACTAACACCATGGATTTACCATGTACCAGACAGTGTTCCAAGCTCCTTACTATTAGCCCTTTAAATCCTTGCAGCAACTATATGAAATGGATGCTCTTATTATCCCATTTTACAGATGATGAAATTGAAGGGCAAAGTAGATAAGGAACATGTCCAGTGCCACACACCTGGTAAGTGGTAGAGCTGAGGTTGCACTAGATGGTCTGGCTTCAGAATCCATGCTTTTTACCACTACGTCATACTGCTTTCCATGTGCGCTTTAAATGCTTTTACTCCATGGTGATTATACAGCAGCCCTTGACAGGCCACCCAGCTTGTCTAGGTTCCCTGTCCTGCTCTCTCAGTACATAGCTTACCTGTCTTTGTTACCCTCTTGCCCCCCTGCCTTACCCCTCTTCCCCGCCTGGAACACTATGACATAATTGTTAAAAACAAAAGCATTTCTAACATTTTCCTCTTTTGGAATATCTATATTAAATTCTGCTGTCCCAGATCTCCTTTCTACATAGGGATGAGCTTTCCCCCTACATTTAACCCAATTAGAAAGCCTTCGTACAGGCCCTAACCTTTGCCTAGAAGCTTCCCTCTTTTTAACAGTGATTCTTGTACCTGTTTACAAAGATTAGAAGGGATGCTATTTTGAATTACAGTGTAGCAAGATGTTTGACTCTACACCCATGGCCAAAACCAGCGTCATATGTTTGAAACTAAGCAAAAACCTCTTGAGTGTCTTGCCATAAACGTGCATTAGAAATTTTTTCCGATGTAGCAAATAGTTTCTGTGGGTAGGAAGTAAATTTAAACCTGTATGTCTTTAGAGTAGGAACATTTTCTGTATGATATCCTTGCTGGCTCTGATAAGAAAAAAGTTCCCCTTGCCCTCTTCCCCCTTCTCTTCTGAGCCCTGTAGTCCAGAACTTTCAGAACTTCTTAACGGCTGGGTTTTATATCTGCTAAGTTAGCCTATGAGATGTTTGCAGGTAATCTTCTGTGAAGTTTTGCTAAAGATCCCCTTGCAGCTTGGCTTTTGGTCAGCTGACTCAGTATTACTAAATTTATATTTAATCCCAACTAAAGTGATTAGTATGAATGCTCTTAGACTAAGTCTTGATAAATTTGAAGAAAAGATATATTTTTGATGTACTCTGAGAATTTCCTAGCTGTTACATGGAAAGTGAGAATCTAGAAAAACATGTGGTCTGTACCTGCGTAGGGATCATACACTAGTTTACACAGTTTGGAAGAGCTTAGATAACTAGTTCTGAAGTCAGTGTTTGTACTCATGGGATAGTAGGGGAGTATCTCGGTGTGCCTGGTTCCATTTTATCTGTGCCTGCCCACTTCTCCAGCTACACCTCCTGCTCTTTTCCCTTTGATTTTTTAGATTCCATCCACCTCTCCTTTCTTTAGGTCTCAGAGAATGCCTCCCTGCCCTGTGCCCCTCCCCTCTGGTTATTTTCATTCTTTCTCATTCTCTCTTTCTTCATACATTTAGACTTAGAGATTATGTTTGTTTACGGGATTTTTTGATTATTTGATGTGTATTTCCCTCACTAGATTATAAACTCTGTGAAGGCAGTTATCTTACCTGTTATTGTTAATTATGTTTTACCCTTTTATATCCAGCATCTGTCTTGTTTGATGCATAGTAGGTGCTGAATACATGTATGTTAATGAATGAAAGAAGTGAACATGAAATGGGGGAGAGATTGGGAAGTATTCGGTTCTGTAACTCAACTATTTCTCGAAGAGCAAGTACACACTACCTTGCTTAACTACCTCTCTGGTTCCTTTATAAGATGTAGGGGGTCTTGGTTTTTTGTGTTAGTCTTTCCCACTCCATCATTCCTTTTGAGAAAAGTCATTCTCAATTTTTGTGAAATTGTCGACATATATAAACTACAGAGTATTTGTATCTATCATGAGATACGTCTCTGCCCAAGGTTGAACCAAAAATTATTTCTTGGTTCAAGTAAGGAGCTATTGCATATTTGGGAGCATTATGTTTTGGCTAATTGATTACAGAATTAAAATTCTTTTTCTTTTTAATGTACTGAGTTTTGTTTCAGGCTTTGGGAGATCATTAAGGTATATTTAAGTCAAAGGACTTAAGAATTTTTTTAAAATGTCAAGCATTCATTTTGAAATTTAATAGCTCAAGCTCAAACCAAGAGTATTAATGTTTGAATACCTCCACTTCTTACCCACTGATTGCTTAGCTCCTGCACCTCAGAGTACTTTTAAGGTGAAGATTGACCATTTTTGTGAGATACATGGTGCTCCTGAGAGCTCTTGTCTTAGTGTACTGTTTCAAAAATTGTTTTCATTGTCAGATAGCTTTAAACTTGGTGTGCTGGTAGTGGGATTAAAGTGCCACAAACAGACTTTATTCTTTGGAAAACTTCCCTTTCTTCTAATTTCTTTCTTTTGTTATTTTAGGCTTTCTAAATTATCTTTGTTCTTTGGAGGTGCTTGGAAATTTCTTTTCCTATTAAAGGAATTACGTAAAGTAAGACTTAGAAAATTTATAGCTTAACAAATGCTCTTGCAAACTACTCATAATAAAGATGGATCAGTTAAAGTTTACAAATTACTTTTAAGATGCAAATTGCTAAGTGGTGGTGTTATGGTATGAGTTTCTTGGCTTTTCGGGATGTCATCCCTTTTGGCCCTTTAGCTAAATATCAAGAGGCTACATGTTCAGCCATAAAGCATTAGCCTCTGCCAACATTACATCAACTCTACAAAACCTCATTGGCTAATTATCCCCTGGGACTAGGACATGGATTTGGCAGCTTGTGAAAGCTGCTATTTCCAATTTCTCCCTTCCTGGCTGTGACATATCCCAAAGGAATGAAGTTGAGAAATAATCATCTTCTGAAAGCTCTCAATGTCTCATTCCCACAGTGGTTCTCATGGTCAAGGATGGAAGATTTCTTCTACCACTTGAGGAGTCCATGTAGCTGATGATATATTCTTTAAGCACGAGAAGGGTGATGGCAAGGTTCTTTGAGGTGTGTTTCTGGGTGGTTGTCTACAAGGATCCTAGTACTTTTGTCAGGATCCTCTTTATATTACCAAAATGGAAGAAGCTGGAAGTCCAGGATTGTGAACCGTATGTGGTCATCAGCTGTGTCAGTTGACATTTGGTATGAGAATTAGTATAGACATTTAACAGCTTCTTTAATGAGCATCTATAAAATAGCTTTCTTTCTTTTTTTTTCTTTTTTTTAAGTAGCTTTCTTGAGAACAACCACAGATAGTAAAAAGAACTGTATGACCTTAAGCAATCCTCTTAATCTCTTTTAGTCTCAGGTTTTTTCATCCTTAAAATAAAGATACTGTACCTGCTTTATCTTGCTCAGAAGGTGTTGTAAGGGTGGAATGAGATAACACGTGAACAATGTCACCAAGGTCACCGTTGACCTACAGGTGGCCATATGCTGTGGGCCCATTTTAGGCCTCCTCTTATTTGACCTTTCTTTACCATTTGGCCCTATTCAATGCTCTCTCCTCTTTCCATACTACTCAGGGTTCTTTGTGTAATCTTGGTTAACCTAAGCATAAAATAAAAAATTTTGGAAGAATATTGGGTAGTGCACAGCCTTAGTAAGAAAGCTGGCTAATAAAGGTCAGAAAGTGAGCAGAAACTGAGGGAGGCAAGACAGCAAAGACCACTGTCACAGGACTGGTCTGCTGAGGACTCTGGCACTGCTTACTGGACTTTCTCTGCCGCTGCTGCTGGCCTGGTCTCCAGTGCACTTGCTGCCATTGGCACTGCCACCATTAGATATTTAACACAGTGTCTTGGATAATTTCTGATTGAATTTTCCACCATCATGCCATTCCCCTCGTTTTCAGAGTTCTAGATGAGAGGATCTGATTGGCTGGACTTGGGTTCTGTTGTGAGCTAAGTGCCAGGATGCTGAGAGATGAACACTCTGTCTCTCTGCAGCTTCTATAGTGGGAAGAGAGGCCTGCTTCCCGCACCTTGGAATTTCCCCCTAATAGGAAAGATGTTCAAATCCCGGGCAGCTACACTATAGACACCATTCTCTCTCTAGTTTGCCTTCTACCTCTCAGTCCATTATTCAGTCTCTTTTCCAGTCTTCTCTTCTTCCTGTCCCTTAAGTGTCAGTTTTCCTCAGGGTTAGTCATTGACCCATTTTTCTTCTGTCTGCACATTCTCCCTAGCAATCTCACCAGCCCATGGCTTCAACTGCCACTTATTCAGGATGTCTGCATCTGTATCTCTAGCCCCACCCTATTTCCTGAGCTCTGGCTTCATTTAACCTACTAATTCTTCGTACCTGGACACCTAGACGATTCACATGCACTTCAGGCTTTTACTGTTTCAAATTGATGTCACATTGCCCACGACAACCCCTGCGTTCCCTAACTCAGTACCGGTTCCCTAACCGGGATGCCTGTGTTCCTCACACCTAGCTGGTCTCTGGGTTTTGTAGATTCTACCTCTGCTTTGACTTCTCATATTTTGTCTCAACTACCTGGATCAGACTGTCGTCATTTCTCACTGTAGTCTCCCTGCCTATGAACTGACTTTTCTCTAATCTGTCCTTCATACAGTCACCAAGATCCTTTTTCTGACAATCAATTCTAATCATTTTACTCAGAATGCTTCAGTTTCTTATGGGGTAAAATTTAAACTATTATATCGTCTTTTTGGCCTCAGACTAATTATTTGGTCATCTCCTATCACTTCTAACTTTACAGTCTCCAGCAGTGCTGAACCACTTTTAGTTTCCAGAACATTCTGTGCTCTTTGAATTTTCTCTTCCTTTGCATATAATTGTCCCTCTGCCTTGACCATTTCTCTCTCTGCTTGCCAGCCTACTTCTACTTTCAAGTCCCTGATCAAGGGCTCCCTCTTCCGAGATGCCTGCTGTGCATCTCGATGGACTTAGGTGCTCCTTCTCCTGTGCTCTCCCTCTCCCTGGGACAGACCACCAGAGGGTTAGTTTTATTACATTATTGTTCCTAGCAGGCTTCGTCATTGGAGGCAAGCTCCTTGAACACAGGAGTGGTGTCTTATTTCTGTATCCTGAGTTCATAGCACACAGCAGGTACATAATAATTTTTGTTTAAGGACTAAATGAATGAAAGCACTTTGAGAAGTAAAGCGCTGTACGAATGTAACAATATTTTCATCATTAGCATTTTCTTGTAAGCATCAGGCCCCTTTTAACTCTAAAGTTCTATAATCTATGAGTCAGTTCTGGGGGAACAATTCTGATTTTATTTCATTTTTTCATCTATCTGCAGGTGGCCAGAGGTCCAAATGCCCTCCCAGCCCCTCAGATGAGTTTGCCTTCTCTATAATCAGCCGTATACTCTTTCCTCAAGAAGCTGATTAACTGTACTTTCCTTTGGTTTTCCCAGCCTTCCACCTAGTAGACATTTTAATTCTAAATAATGATTTGCTTCATGTGTGACTCCATTTCCTTACCCCACGACCACCCATTCAGTCATTTTACTTTAGTTGCTCAAGTTATCATACATTATACTGTGGCTGGAAACACGCATTATTAATAACCTATAGATGGTTTCAGAAACCTAGAGAATTATCTGTCCGTTTGGCTGGACCGCTGGTTCTGCACTTGCCTTTTCTCCCATCCTGCAGCTCTCATCCTGGCTATGCGCTCCTGCAGGCGCTGCAGCAGAGCAAACAGTATATAGTTTAACTTCACTCATATTTTATTTTTTAGAACTTGGCTGTTGTCTCTTGATTTATTGCACTGGGAAGAATAAGTTTTGCTTTTTCTTCTTGTTCCTCCCTCTGAGGGAGCCTGCGTCATTGAGAAATGTTTAACCCTATGGCCTTGCACTGGGGCTGGAAATTTGCCTAAGGGAACTTGAAGCTGGTAGTGTTTTTACTCAAATCCTCCCCTTCTGGGGAGGGGGATTTCAGCAGGGCCTGCCAAAACAGAAAGATGCTGGGAAACTTTTTAGTAGCAAAGCTGTTGCCATTTGGTCACTGAAACTATTTGAAGAGTTTTCTGGGGAGAAGCTTAGGCATTTTGAAATCCCTCTGGGAGAAAGCTGTAGCTTTTACCAGGTATAAACAAAAATTCAGGCTGAGAAACTTAGCTTTTCAGATGTGTGGTGTGTTTTAGTAAGAAAACTTTGACCAGTTGGATGAGAAAGAGAAGCTAAGAAAAAGCTAAGCCAGAGAGAGTTCTAGGAGTTTAGAAACTCTCACTTAGAGAAAACAGCCGTAGGCCGAGGCAAATCTCTGTGGACTGTGGGAAGAATTTGGCTTTTTATCAATTCTGGATTATCCTAAGAATGGATCATCACAGGGATTTTCTTTGGCAAATCTCTCTTTCAAATTCTTATTGATATTGTCACTCTATTCTATTTACAAGAGCACTTTGTTGATAAAAACAAGACATTTGCCCAGTAAGAGTTAGCATAGATGATCTTTTGTGCCCAAACAATGATCTCCCTATTAGGAGAAGGTGTGAACCAGCAAATGTTTAGAATATGACTACCTCTGCTTATTTTTATCTTTGTGTCACAGATGAGGAAAAGTTATACAGTTGTTTGCCAGTATGGAATGATGAGCTGAGCAGGCTCTGGGCCCTGACAAGGGGAGAATTGTGCATTTGTAGCAGCTTTGTGACTTCCTGGAAAACTGGAAACAACTACACAGTACTCAGTACAGATAAAGGCACTCCTGCCCACTCTGAGAGACTGATGGACTCATCCAGCAGGTTGCCTGTCTTTCGATGCATTGGCTCTTCTGTTAGCATGGGTGATTGAGGGTTGATAATATTCATGGCTAATGAGACTTCTAATCAGCAAGTACTTATTTATTACTGATTATGTGCTTAACACTCTGGTAGGATTCTGGGGGATTCCTGAGACTAGAAGGAATGATTCTAAGACTCAAATTTATATTCTTATTGGAGATACTGTGGCTATGAAGGGTTATAAAACCCTGAGAAAAAAGAAAAATTGAGGTCAGGAAACTTCACAATGGAGGTGAGATTAGAGCTGGACCTTAGAGGAAGAGTGCTATTTGGATGCTCAGGAGGAGTCAGAGGAGGGAGGGGTTAAATCAGATAGTATTCAGGCAGGAAGAGCTGTCCTCATGCAGCCTGAAATTTATTGGTGAAGGCAGACAAGTAACTACGATAAAATAGAATGGGAGTTTTAATGGGAAATTCAGAATGTTGTAATTGAACAGAGCAGGGGATCCAAACAATTCTAGGGCTCTCACAAGACGGCCTCTCAGAGGGAGGGATGTTTAAGCTGTGATCTGGAGGGTGTTCCAGCAGAGAGAACAACATGAAGCTCTGAAGGCGTGAAGTCAAATAGCACCTTCAGAGAACTGATGGACTTTTGTTACAGCTGGTGCAGAGGGCAGCTTGTATAATGGATTTGAGGACAGGCTCTGGAGCCCAACTGCCGGGTTTACATCCTGGCCTTACCACTTACTTGTTGCCCTTGGACAGTTACTTCACTGTGTCTCAGTTCTCCATCTGAAAATAGTCATAACAAGAACGCCTACCTCATTGATTAGGACTAAATGATTTCGGATATATAATGCCCTTAGATTAGCGCCTGGCACACAGCAAGGACTCAGTACCTGTTAGCTATTACTGCTGTTGCTGTAAGTACAGCTATAAAATATGAAATGACAAATGGAAAGAATAACTCAGAGATTCAAGGGAACTTAAAAGCCATGTTAGAAGTTTGGACTTTATCCTCAGAGCGATGGGAAGTCTTTGAAGGGCTTTGAATAGAGGCATGACATTAAATTTGCATTTTAGAGAGATTATTCTGCTTTCAGGTAAAAGATAAATTGAAGGGGCCTAGAAAAGATGGTAGGGAGACCAGATAAGAAGCAGTTGCAGAAGTCCAGGTGAGAGATGGTAGTCACGAGAAGTTAGATCGAAAAGACAGTTGCTCATCCAGTCATTCAGTGAATAGTTATTGAATGCTTCCTGTATGCGAGGCAGACTTCTCAATTCTGGAAATAGATCTCATGGAGTTTACGTTCTATTAGTGAGAGGGAAGTAGTGACAGTGAGCAACTATGTAACATAACATATATTAGGAACAATGAGCGCTGTTAAAAATAAAGCAGAGAAAGGGGATAGATGGTAAGAGTCTGTAGCTAATTTAGAAATGGCCAAAAAAGGCCTTTCTGAGAAAGTAACTTAAGCAGAGACCTGAATGAAGTGAGGGTTTTTCTGGGGGAAAAACTTTCCAGGCACAAGTTTATACTGTATAGCACAGGGGACTATATTCAATATCTTGTAGTAACTTATGGTTAAAAAGAATATGAAAACAAATATATGCATGTTCTTCTATGACTGAAGTATTGTGCTGTACACTAGAAATTGATACAACATTGTAAACAGACTATATACATCCATAAAATATATTAAAAAATTTTTTTCTAGGCACGAATATGATCATGCTTAGCATGTCCAGAGACTAGTAAGGACAGTGAGGTGATGTGAGTGAGGAACACATGCGCCACAAGGACAGCAACCTCGTCCACCCAGAATTGCCTTGAGCAGCATGTGGCACGTATGCTCAATGAATACTTATTGAATGAATAGATGAGCAGGTGGATAGATGGAATTTTAAGTGAATGAACAAATAAATAATCCATTCTCCCAAAGAAGCCTGGAATCCAGAAGGAGAGGCAGAAAGTTGTGTTTCTTATGAGACGGTGAGAGAATGGCCTCTGAGCTAGACTGTGAGGTTCAGATCCTGGCTTTGCCATCTTCTAGGTGTGTGACTTCAGGCAAGTTACTTACCTTCCTGGTGCCTCAGTCTCTGAAAAAATGGGAACAACAGTAGTACCTACCTCATAGGGCTATTGCAGGGTTTCTCAGCCTCAGCACTATTGACATTTGGGGCTGGAGAATTCTGTGTTGTGGGGGCTGTCCCGTGTGTTGTAGGGTGTTTAGCAGTATACCTGGCTGCTGCCTACTAGATGCCAGTAGCAACCTTCGAGTTGTAACAAGCAAACATGTCTCCAGATATTGCCAAATGTCCCCTTGGGGGCAAAATCACCCTGGATTGAGAACCACTGGGTTTTTATGAGGATTAAAGGAGTTGATATGTGTAAAGCACCTAGAACAGTGCCTGGCACATGTGCTATTATTAAGATTAGCATCTAGCCTTTACGGAAAAATAAGTTTCTCCTAGACAGTTTAGTCTCTCATTTGATTAAGTAACAAAAATTTTAAAGCAAAGGTCCCCAAGATTTATCTACACACAATACCACTTTCTATGGGTGGAATGCCTTCTGTTCATTCAGGAACCTCTGGCCCTACCTTTAGATACAAAGATGTATCTCAGTTGGAAGTTTCTTTAAGGTGGAGGAATGTTAGTAGTAGGTTCTTTCCACAGAAATGGATTTGGGGACACTTTTTCGTAATGTAGGAATTTGAAATTTCTAAGATTAGAGTGCGCTTCTCTTTGGGTGCACAGCAGCTTTCAGCAGGTGCTTATGGAGACCATCATCTCTCCCAGTCAGAACTCACCAGCCATCATTAAGTATGGGTCAGTATCGGTTGTATTTGGCCATTGAAGAATTGAAATAATAGTGTATTCAGTAAGTTTCATGGCTATAACATTTTTTCCAGTTTCATTGAGAAACAGTTGACACACATCACTGTATAAGTTTAAGGCAAACAGCATGGTGGTTTGATTTACATATATTGTGAAATAATTACCCAAATAGGTTCAGCTAACATCCATCTTCTCACATAGATACAATAAAAAGAAAAGAATGGTGAAAAGAATAAAGGAAAAAAAATTTTTCCCCTTGTGATGAGAACTCTTAGGATTTACTCTCTTAATATCTCTCCTATATGTCATGCAGCAATGTTAGCTGTACTCACCCTGTTGTAATCATGGTTATATTTTATGAATTCTTACTGGATATCACTTGTGCTTGCTGGTAGCTAGTGCATTGGGTTAGCTGTTGCAAATAGTGCTTACCTGCTGTGGTTCTTAACTCTGCTTAAACTGTGAAGGTAGCTGATAAATGGGGTCATTCATTTTAGAGATGTGGTATAGAAAAACATCAGCCAACAGATATGACAGTCAGAATGAGATAATTGAATAAATCTTTTAAAGTCATGATTCATCATTCCTCATTTAGGGGATTATTATTATTTTTAAAATTTACTTAAGAAGTCTTCATACTTAAATCTGCTATCTGCCTGCCTGCCTGCCTATCTATCTTATCTATCTACACACACATAATTTTACATAGATGCATAAGTCTGAAATTTTACATCCTTATTTTTTAAGTGTAGGGTCTTTTGCTTAGCATTCTCTCCTCCTCTTTTTCCTCATTCCGCCCACAGTGTCTTTACCCCCAAACCATGTGAACATCCTAATGTATATTCTCACATATTTTTCTCTGCACTCACACAACCCTGTAGAGATCTATATGCACACAAACACACACAGTGCTTTTTTCTTTTTTTGCTATTGACTTGTTCTTAAATGGGATTGTATCATTTGCCTTAAAAAAAAAACAAAACCTTTTACTTTCCTCACTCAGCAGTACTTAGTGGAATCCCACCACGTCATCTGACATAGCTCAAATTAATTTTTTCCCATGGCCACATACTGCTTCATGGGCTGTATGTACTGTAATGTATTCAGACATTCCCGTAACAGAGGTATTATATTCATTTTCTTTCTTTCTTTTTTGCCTTTATGAAACATGGTGCAATAAATGTCCTTTTTACATGTTTTATGTTTATATTTCTAAGGTGTATATTCTTAGGAGTGGAACTGATGAGTTAAGGAGAATATGTATTTTTAAGTTCCATAGATGCAGTGCCAAACTGCTTTTTAAAAGATGGTAACACTTCACATCCCACCTGCCGTGTATGAGAGTGTTATTTCCCCCACCTCTCTGCTAGATATAGGTGTTACAGACTCTTTAAAACTTTTGATTTGTCTAATGGGTGTGACATGATAGTTTGTTGCTACTTTAATCTCCCTCCAATCAGTACTTAAGTTAGGATTCTTAACAAGTTCGCTGAATAAGCCGTGTGAAAGCCCAGCCTCTTTGGATGCTTGCAGTCACATCTCGAAATGCCACTGAGACATGGGTGGTAGGTCGGGATGAATACAGCAGTTCATTAACAGTAGCAAGTTAGACTTTGGGGTTCTAAGGCATCTGTTTATGTGAAAATGTTGCATAAAATTGAGTTTTGCTGGGAAATACGTCTTTGCCATCTGTGCAAACCTTCCTCCCCAGATCCCTGGCAAATTACCTTGCAGCAGAGATCATTTTTCTAGGGAAGTTTAGCACAGTGGTAAGCAGTTCACATCTGAGAAGGGGTTATATTTTTATATACCATATTTTACCAGAGAATTGATGCCATAATGCACTTTAATGTAATTAAATTTATATTATGAGTAATTTTCTTAGCTTTGTAGTTAATCATCATTGTAACAGCAGTGGTAGCTACTTCCTTTGTAGTAGGCACTTCAAACGGTTATTTCATTTAACTCCAACCGCAGTCCTTCGAGTTAAGTAAAATTTTGCTTTGAGAGAAACTGGATATAAGTGCTGGATTTAGGGGTCGTACCTTCGACTTCAAAACACCTGACTATTAAAACCATGCAGTCTCTTGAGATACAGTATGAAAGAGCTTAGATAAGACTCATGGACAATTTTTTAAAGATTGTTTTAACACAAATATAGACCACCACAGTCTAGACTTTATCAGTACCAGAGGCTAATTTGAGTTTGATCTTTTTTCTCCTTCCCTTTGTCTGGAATCTGGCAATGATGATAAGTAATGTTACTAAGGGTCAACAATCATTGAGCATCTGGTTGAAAGATAGTAGACTATATACTGTATAGCACAGGGAAATATATTCAATTTCTTGTAGTAGCTCACAGTGAAAAAGAATATGAAAATGAATATATGTATATTCATGTATGACTGAAGAATTGTGCTGTACACCAGAAATTGACACAACATTGTAAACTGACTATAACTGAAAAAAACAAAACAAAACCCAGTGGTAAAAAAAAGAAAAAGAAAAATAGTAGACTAGGTGCTGTGGGTATCTGATAATGTTTATTGATTATCCATTGGATAGGGCCCTGTTTTATTTTAGTCTGTGGCAAAATAAAATAAGAAACAAGATGCTAATCCTCTTCAAAGAGTTTAACATTCAGTTGAAGATGGACTTGGTCATTATACTACAAAATAAAAGGAAGTTTTATGCTGAAGCTATAGCAGGTGGAGTGACCAGAGTTTTTTTGAGGTTAATTAGGGCAGGTTTCTTGGAATAGGTAAGAGCCAGGGCTTTAAGATGATGGACATGAACAGGTGGCAGATCTGTGTTTCCTAAAAGATAGTATCCTCGGAGAGTCACTTCCAACTTGGAATGTTTCATGATTTTAAAAAGTGGAGTGTCCTCTGTCACACATCTTAATTTGAGATTCTAAATTGAGAGTTCTGTTTGGTCAAACCCTTTTCTAGGCTCTCACTTAGTTAAGTGACTGCTTTGCTGTGCTTCCCTTGTCATTTTGATTGCTTGAGTTTGTGGCGATGAAGGTTAAACATAAGATCTGGATTCAGAAAATAATTCTTGGTTGTCTACTGCGTCTCATAAAAATATAAGGGTTAGAGGTAATTTTAATTGTTCCTTACCATTAACCTAGTTTTACTAACCAGAAAAGTTACTGTTTCCTAACAAAATAGCTGATGTATTGATACGTTCAGAATCATAGCCTGAATTCTGAAGAGATGTGGCATTTATCTTGAAATTATCTGAGAATTTGAGACCAAAGGAATTTGAAAAATCTAAGTAAATTTGTTTAATTACAAAGCATGTGGTGGTCCATTTTGAATTTTTTTAATGAGTTTTCAATTATAAAACAATGTTTCCTTATAATAATAAAGTTGGGTAGAGAGTGCTTATCAACCCCTATCCAGCTTTGAACTTCACCATTTACATTTAAAGCTATGAAATTATTTTCACCTAAATTTAACTGAATCTTTTTAGTGGGCCTGCACAGCCTTAGATAGTTTATTTTTTAATAGTGTCCTGGGAAATGTTGATACCTTCTTTGGAGTACAGTCTTGATAAATTTTTGTTGTTGTTGAATAGTATCAGGGTCTCAGGTTAAGTTGTTTGATGAAGACTCCACTCTTTTTAAAATTATGAAGCATCCAAATTGGAATTGACTGAGTATAGGAAGCTCAGTAAATTCACCGTCTTAAAGAGCTAAAACTTTCAGACTCCCAGATGCAGATATAATGTAGTTAAATGGCTCCCCTGTGTGTACTGCCCTGATTGGAGCTTGTGTGTATCTATGTGAACTAGAGGATTGATGTCTGTGAAACAGAACATATAACCCTGGTGAGTGAGTGGCTGCTGGGCATCCTGATTTCTTGGGGAAATGTCTGAATTTATAGAAGAAATTAGCATGTAGTACTCTTGCTTCAGTGGAGGAAAGTGAAGGTCTTTTTGCTGGAGAAGTTCTCACAGCTTTCGACTTTGTAGATGTGCAGGATCAAAGACAATGAAGTAATGAGAAAGAACCAGCAGAAATGTAGTTTGGCATCATCTCAGTTTTTTCCCCCTTAACTGTGCACTAATAATTTTGTTGCCAGATGTTAATGTGGGGAGCTTGTTTGGCTAGGGACATCTGGACCACTGAAGAAGAGTGCTCTGTTACAAGGCTAACACAAGCAGTTATGGGGAAACACAGCTGCATGGATTTCTAGCCTCATTAGCTCAGCTCTCCTGTATGTAAAGGGAAGAACCTGTCTTTGTGGTTTCTTTATGCTCTTCTTGATCATGCACAGTACAGCCTGGGGACCTTTAAGCAGAATGGAGCATAGCAGGGATGCTCAGGTTGCTTAGAAGCTTCACTGCCTGCTGGCTTTCTTCCCTGGCATTGATGGCAGGAGGGAGACCGAGGAAGAGTAGCAGCAAAAAAAGGTGTGCTGTATGGTATTAGGTGGGCAAAAAGATCCTGAGGTTCCCTGGAAGCACAATTATCTACAAAGGACTGTCTGCATAAAGGAGATTGTAAACCACTAATAAAAGAAAGAGATGTAAAAGTACAGTATTCTTTTTGTTTATAGGTATAGACTTTTACTTCAGTAAAAAAAATCATAGACTGTACTTGAAAATCCTGTCCAGGCTCTCCTCTACTCCTTAAATTCTTCTGTTGGGGCTGAGGAATCACTGCCTGCTTTCATTGCAAAGGGAAATTTATGGAGGAAAGTTTAAATAAAATCATTTTGGACCTTACGGTCTTGGGTCCCAGAGAAGACATTTTCTTTTTGTGTTGTACATTCTGCCTTAAGGGTCTTTAAATGACCACTATTGTTTTCAAAGTCTGTGTAAGAAATAAATCTTTTAGTATGTGGTTATAGGGAGGCAACAGTCTTTTTTTCCCTTCCTTTTAGAAACGTTAATTGTTGTGCCTCTTTTCTTCTGGAAGATGTGATTACTCGAGGGCACAGCCAGTTAGAAAACTCTCCTTCCATCCTGGTTTTCTGTTTCAGAAAGTTCTGCTCCCAGTGAACGGTCACTCTGCAGTGTGGGGAGCTCTGCCCACTGCTCAAGCCACTTCTCAGTGCTCTTCCTTGTCTCTGGTCTTTACATGACTCAGTGTTAGAGTCAGAATGAGGAATCCCAGGAGAGATTGTAACTGGCTCCGTATTTGGGGTGATGGTTTTTATTTAATTTACTCGGGCTTATAACATAGGCAGATATTACAGTTTGAGAAATCCTAAAGGAATGTTAGCTCCAAGCGTGACATCTTTGCAAGAAAACAGTTGTGAATTCATTAAGATGTGAATTTAGTAATGTTAAACAGATCTTTTGTATACCTTGCTCCCCCTCTTTTCTACACTGTGCATAACTTTGTCTGTGTAGTGGGAGATCATGGGCTGCCCTAAAAGTGGATGATTAAAATTAAACAATAAAATAAAAGGAACCATTTGCTGAACATTTTTTGTACAGGTGACATGCTGATTATTGATTGATTGTCTCATTAAATTCACTCTAAAACCATATAAATTTGGTAATGTTATGCCCATTTTCAGGTAGTAATAGCAAAAATTTGAACAAAGGTCTGTCTGGTTCCAAGTGCAGAGTTCTCAGCCGCCAGATCACATTGCCTCTGTCGTGCTTCAGACGGGTAGGAGATCTCAGTAGATCTCGGGTGGAAGAAAAAGCAATCTGGTTCTCTTGCTTGCTTTGGTGGTTCATTTGTTTACTGTCTGTGTCTCCCTTCTTCTCCAGCACCTAGCATGTGCATGACACACACTCAATAAATATTTATTGAAGGAACAAATGTGTACAATTAACCTTGGAAAATGGAAGTGAACTGACATTTTTGTTTGTAAAGTTTTTTTAAGTATATGCTATATTTGTAAATATAGTTAAGTACATCTTAGACTATTATTTAGCAAGTTTATTCATGACATATATAGATGTTTGAGTAAGAATAAAACATTTACAGTTCTCTATGATTTCTGGAGATTGTCAACAACCTGACCTCTCAATTTCCCTCTTCCTAACCAGCCTCTGCACTGCGGGTCTTGGCCCTCTTAATTTCCACACTGCTGTCAAATTGCCCTTTCTTTCTTTTTCTCTCTCCATTGCCCAAGAAACTGTTATTTTCACACCTTCTGCTGTTGTATATTTCTCTCCCTTTGACTGGAATTCCCTTCCTCATCTTTTTTTGGTTTGACTTAAAAAAAAAACATTCAAGACTTGGCCCTGGTGTCTTCTTAGGTCCTCTCTTGGTGTTCCTGTCAGGGCACATACCATGCTGACGATTGTACCAGTTGGTTTTGGTTGTTTCTTTGAACAGCCTGTATTGTAAGCTCCATGAGGGCAGGGATTCGAGTATTACATCTGTTTATGTCACAGTGTCTGGCACCTGGTAGGCAGACAGTAAATATAGAAGGAAAAATAAAACAAAATACAGAGTATAGCTTGCCTATCCCACCATATGTCTTAGAGAACATTCCATTTTAGAGATGGAGGACACCCAGTCGGCTGCAGCCCCTCCTGTTTAGAGATGAGGGTGATGCCCTGTGGTCCTACAACTTAGTAATTAGCAGCACAGCTGAAAAGCAGGGCTCCTGAGTTCTAGCCCAGCGTTCTTTCATTGTTTTCTTTTTTTTTTTTTTTGAAAAAAATTTTTTTTTTTGCTTATTATAACGGCAATAGTTGTTTAATGTAGAAAATTTAAAAGATACAGATAAACAGAAAGGGGACAGAAAATAAAATCACCCTTTCCTACTACCCAGATAGTGACCATCCTTTCACTCTCCTGGGCAGATGTGTTTGTGTGTGTGTACATGATTGTGTGATGACATCAGCTTGCATTTACTGAGTGATTATAGGATAGGCACTGTCCTGAGTGCTTTGCGTGTATTACCTCATTTATTACAGCAACCCCGTGAGAGAATCCTACTATCCCACCTTGTAGATGAGAGAATGAGGCATAGAGATGTTAAGCATCTCAAGGTCATGCAGCTAGTAAGCGGTAGAGCCAAGATTTAAACCCGGGCAGTTTAGCTCTAGAGCCTACATTCTTAACTAAGATTCCATTCTGCCTCTAGGCATAATACTTCATAATCTGTTTTTTTTTTTTAAATGAGATCAAGTTATACACAGTAATGGTCACCCTTTACAGGGGTGCAGTTCAATAAGTTTTGCTAAAAGATAAACCACCATCACAATCAAGAGATACAGAATATTTCCATCAAAAAGTTCCTTGAACCTCTTTGTAGACAGTCTTCATCCCTATTGCCAGCTTCTGGCAACCACTGATCTTACTTCTGCCCTTACAGTTTTGCCTTTCCCTAAGTTTCATATAAACGTGCAGTCATTCAGTGTGTAGTCTTTCGTGTTTGTCTCCTTTCACTTAGCGTAGTGCTTTCCAGGCTCGTACATGCTGTTGTCTGTACCAGTAGTTTGGATTTTTTTAATCACTGAGTAATATTTCGTTTTATGGATGTACCACGACTTTTATTCCATTCACAAGTTGAAGGACATTTTTTTTTCCTTCTAGTTTTTGGCAGTTGAAATAAAGCTGCTGTGAGTATTCACGTACAGCTCTTTGTGTGGTCATATCTTTTCATTTCCATTTGTTTAAATACTAAGGAATGGGATTACTGAATTGTATGATAAGTGTCAGTTTAACTTTATAAGAAATTTCCAGACTGTCTTCCAAAGTAGCATTATCATTTTGCATTCTCCCCAGTGATGTCTGAAAGTTCCAGTTGTTCCTCATCCTCAACAGCAAATATTTATCAAGAGTATTTGGATTCTGACATTTCAAATAACTCTCTTCACATAGTCTTATTAGGAAAAGATGTTGCTTAAATTAAGGACTTCGAAGTTTTTTTCCCTTTCTTTTCCTCTCATTTCCATTTCACAAATGTTGAATTATTGAGCATATTGCATTGCAAGGGAGTAGATGAGGGTGAGTGACTCTACTCTCAGAGCCCCCTGGTTGGCCCCTGGAGTGGGGGCCATGGCAGGTGATGTTGATACAGTGGATTCTTGTACTTTGTCTGTCTTCCTACCAGAACAGATTGCTCAGCATAGAGGTTCTTGCTTCTGTGCCTCTACACTGTGTGCGTTGCTCAGCTTCCAAACGCTGAGGGACCTGGTGGGGAGAAGAATGAGGTGGCGGATCTGGCACCAGCTGTGCTGCCAGCCTTTCCCCCCTACCACTCCCTTTAGGTGAAAATGCCCATGAGTGTCATGGTGGCAGTGGTTTCCATAATTAGCTGGGTAGGTTTTTCAATTCAGTCCGTTAGTGTAGCTGCTCTGATTGCCTGCAGAATAATTTGAATGACGGGACTGTGACATCTAAGGAGTAAAATTAAACGGTAAGGTAAGGTGGGGTCCACAAGGTAAGAGAAGGAGTCTCAGGGTTTTGGTGGGCTGCTACTTTTGTCATAATACACTGTCTCTGACGATGGCCAGCTTCTTAAGGGCCTTTATTTTCTTTCTAAATGAGAAAGTCAAATATAGTCTGAGCTATATCTTACAGCAATTTTTATCAGCAAAATATTTTGCTAAGAAGTGTCTGTCTCTTCACTCATTTATTCATTCATTGGGCACGTTTGCTAATTAGCTGCTATGTATGTGGTACCCTTCTTAGTGCTATGATATGCCTTGTTTCAAAGTAAATTCTTCCTTAGTTTCCCCCTTAGTATCTTCCCTTCCTCCCAATTTGATATCTTTCATCTATAAACATTTTGAAAACAAATGTCAAGTGAAATAAAATTGTGTAGTGTTACAGCTTCTTACTCTACTTCAGTGCAGACTTTGCACAAGAAAGGAGGGAGGTGGAGGAGAGAAGAGAGAACCTGGTCATGTGATACTGCTTGTCTGGCAGAAGCCTTTTGGTTCTGAGCAGAGAAACCAACTGTTTACTATTTTGGGTAAATGAGGTTGGTTGGTTGCTACGAGCATTTTCTCTAAGGGAACCCTCTTCTCTTCCAGCTCTACGCATTGAAATCGTCCCAGTCCTGCGTTTTGGCATTTGGGTAGAGGAGGGAGGTGTCTGTGTGGAGGCCCAGTGCTGACAGGAAGAAATGTTTTCCAGGAGGCTTACTGATTCTGACCTTCTGCTGTCACTGCTTTTAATGCCGCACTCCCTGAGTAAAGTTGGGGTCTAGTTGTTCTTGCAACTCTTAGCACTGCAGGAATGAAGTACCCACTTTAACCTAGAGTAATGCTAATCAGATCTTCTGCAGATAATAAATGGCCTCTTTAAAGAGTGAGGAAGGAAAGACGAGTTTGTTGCAACACTGGCCTTTGGCGTCTCCCATCTCCCCCAGCATGCTGGAGGAGACCAAGATTTATCAGCCCACCTGCAGGATTCTGCCACTCTCATGGATTGTCCTGAAGCCGGGAAAGGACAGCTACTCGGCAGTGTGCCTGGCCCCTTATCACCGTTTGCGGGAAGGTTGGCATATTTATCCCTTTGGGATTTGCATGCTTTTGTTTCCTCCCCAGCTTACTGCTGTCTTTTTTCTCCTCCCTATTTCTCTGTAGCCATCCAGGCTTTGGCTTTGGATGGTTTATTCTCCCAGGGTTTTTATTAAAGCTTATTGACCACTCAGCAGATAGATAACTAAGCAAGGACCTGTGGGGTATACTTTTACTTCATGACCTGAGGGGACAGCGTTCAGGATGTTTCACTTTCTTATTCCTTTCCTTCCACCCACGCAGAGCTCATGGTATCAAACATAGATTATGGAAAAAGGAGGAAAAATCTTTTCTTTAGAAAAATGAGATTCTTCCCCTGTATGTGGGTCAAATGCACTGTTTTACCAATAAAACATACTTTGGCCATAGGCACTGTAAAAATAAATAGGGAGCTATTGGTGATGACTTCAGTTTCTTCTGCCTGTTAACTACTGAAAGGAGATAGATAACCTCTAAGATCCCATATCACTAAGGTATCATAATTTAAAATAAAATAACACTTGGAAGGCTTTTTATTTGATTACATGTTAGTTTTGGTTAGGGTGAACAGTGTGGCCTGGCCTTACCTATCTTTTTAGTAACTGTAGAATTACACTCAGGTGTGTGAAAGATAGCAGTAATCTGTTTATTAGGTGAACACCCATAAAGGAGTTTTCCTTTGTGAAAATCCCTGAAAGTTCTGGAAAAACTGGGAAAAAAAATTCTTTCAGAAAGGTTCTGGGTTATGAAAAAATGGATAGTGACTTTATCCAAATTCTATCAAATGTGAATGGAAAAGAATTATCAACATTTTCCTTCTCCTAGCTTGGAAATCTCCTGTTATCCATTATCAGAATTTATATACAATCTCTGGTATTGATTACATAAATGCTGCTTTTCTAAAAACTTGGATTTTTTTTGAAGTTTTGAGATCTCTTTGGAACTTTACTAACATTTGACAGGATGACTTGAGCATGTGGAATTGGCAATGAATGAAACTGTTGAAGAGAGAATGAGTTATTACTGGTGCCCAGTTTGCAAAGAGAATACTTTAAAATACTAGCTGAGAGGTAATTGATTTTTTCTTTGAATATCTCAAAGTGTTCTGGATTGATATCAAAGAAACACCCTGGCAATATTAGAGGGAAGATTATTTAAGAGACACAGAGACAGTAGGGCTCAGGACTTAAAGCTTTGGTTTGCTACTGTTGACTGTGTTCCAGAGAACTGTAGTGCTTTAGATTCCCAGTATGATCATTAAGAATACCTTTGTTTTAAGTGCAGGAGTATATAGAAAATAGAAATGCAGGCTTGTTGTCATAAGTAGGGTCAGAAAGCTAATTTTGAAAACTACCCCAAGCGATTGACTGTATGTTTTCCTGATTTTTTACTGTGCTTACAACCTGTACTTAAAATTCTGTATGTCTACTGGATCTTGAGAGGACTCACATTATATTTTCTACAGATATATATATATACATTTTTTTTTTAAAAAAATGACTATCATTTTGTAAATAGCACAAAAGAAATAGATTGTGCATTAGATAGTAAAAGTATAAAGGTTGTAACACCCTGATGTTACTCCTTTCAGGGTGAAGCAGGTATCTGAAGGATAAAGATAGTTCTTCCTTTAAATACTCAGAGATACTCAATGGAAATAACTTTTCCTAGTTTTGTGTTTTATTATTATAGGTAAATCTCTAATAATTTTTTCTTCTTTCATAGTTTTCTTAATTCTGTCTTATCTTTTTCCTAATTAAAAAAAAACTCTAAAAGCTGGCACACATTTTAACAATTGTGTAGATTTATAGGAGGCCACGCATGATACTTTTCTCATTGTTTTAGTTGACAGTTGGAAATGCCTGGAAGGACAGGGATCAAACTTTTAAATTTACCCCTATGGCATTAGGACCTGTGGTTTTCTTTATCAGTAAACTTTGGCAAGGGTCAGATCTCCAATTTTTAGGAGGAGCGAGCCTTGAAATATTGATCAGTCTTGAAAAATTGATGTTTTTTGGTTTAATACAACCTTCTGGTCCAGCACTGCCCAGGATTATAGCTGTCCTGTCCACTATGGTAGCTATTAGACACATGTGGCTGTGGAGACTTGAAATGTGGCTGAAGTGACTGAGAAAATGAATTTTTAATTAAATTTAAAAAGCACATGTGGCAAGTGGCTACCATATTGGATAGCACAGTTCCAGACCCTTCACATTCTGACCTTAGGCAGCCTTTCTAGTTACCTTTAACAGACTTAATGCTCCGGCTAAATTGGAATGTATGGTTCTGTTCTTAGCCTTGTAGTATTTCCTGCCTCCATGTCTTGGCTCATGCTGTTCATCTTTAGTTTGTAAAGTCCTTCAAAGACGGCTTATGTGCTGCTGCTCAAGTGAAGCTTACCCAGTCCTTTCTGTACTTGAGTAATTATCTGCAGTTGACTGTATGTTTTCCTGGTTAAACTCTTAAAGCACATACAACCCTATCTTTGATTACACTGCAAACTCTTAAAGCACTTACAACACTGTCTTTGATTACAGTGATCTGTTTTACATTTCTTATCTTCTCCATTATATTTATAAGTTCCTGGAGGGGGTCTTATATAGTTTTTATGGGTGTATGTGTGTGTTAGGCTTAGCCTTTTTTCTTTTTGCTCTGTCCAAAGTGCTTAGCAAAGTGCATTTTTATATAGTAGGTTGTTAATATGCATTTAGCTGAGTCTGCTGAGGTTACTGTGCTTCCTGGCACTAGAGGGCAGTATCATGCCCATAAGCAAAACGTGGCGTTTATCCCAAAGTGACAGATATATTTTGAGCACTCTGTCCTAATTCAGTTTTATTCAGTCTCACATTAATAATTATAACCTTCAGAAGGAGCTCACATCTTTTAATTGTCAGTGATATTAATAAATAACCTTTTCACATAATGGTCTTGAATTAGATTCAGAATATGATGTTGTACTAAGAGACTGGTGAGACGCTTACTGGGTAGAAACTTAGTACATCTAGAAACACTGGCCAAGACATTGTCAGAGATTAATTCCTTGAGGGCAGAGGAGACTTTCTGTGGTAGGCAGCTAGGGCTCGGCACTGAGCCAACAGTCAAGAACCTGAAGTTCTTGGTTTGATCTTGCCAATGGGGAACTTGGCTAAGTTGCTCTCAGCTTGGCAAACCAGTTTCTTTCATTGTGTAGTGGGTATAATGTCTGCCATCCTAACTCATAGGGTCAAATAGATCATATGTGTGAAAGTCTCTTTGGAAAGTATTATATAGATGTATAGGGTTATTTTCCTTCTCAGTTCCTACTACCTTCTACCTAGTACCAAGGCATGTACATAGTGATTGATTATGAATATGTATGACATTAATTTTTTACATTTCAGGTAAAGAATTTATTCTGTAAAAAGTTGCTCAGAGATTTATTGATACAATTACTCCCACCTAGGCTGTGTACACTGAGAAGTGATTATAGTCACAATAGTTTGGTTAAAATATATCCTGTCCTTTGATGTTATGCAGCCTTAAAATGAACTGGATGTGATGTGATGTGATGTGTGTGTGTGTGTGTGTGTGTGTGTAAACTGTATGTACATATAGCTTAAATTCTTTCTTAGTCTCCTCTCATGGATTTATTTTTGTATATCCTCTACCCTTCTTAATACTAACTTAAAATACTCAGAATGAGGCAATTATTGTGAGGTTTTTGGATTCATTATAGAAACCCAGGTTTTGGAAATATGCGTGAGGAGATTTTCCTGCAAGTTTTGTGGGTTAGAAAAGAAGCAACCAGTGGGGAGGGTATAGCTCAAGTGATAGAGCACATGCTTAGCATGCACGAGGTCCTGGGTACAATCCCCAGTACCTCCTCCAAATATAAATAAATAAATAGACCTAATTACCTTCCCCTCATGAAACAAAAGAAAGAAAGGGAGGGAGGGAGGGAGGGAGGAAGGAAGGAAGGGAAGAAAAGAAAAGAAAAGAAAGAAAAGAAGCAACCCATTCTGGAAGGAGGGTGGTGTAGTGGTTGCTTTTTGTTGAGAACAACCATTAGCTTGGTGCCTTCTCTAGTAAATCATTAGATGCATCAAATAAAATGTTCAGCTGAAGTTCGTGCAATCTCACAGTTACCACACACTCTTGCCAAAGAGAGTTGCAGTCATAATATCTGCAATCGAATCATTTCCTGTTCAGGCTTGCAGGTGGGGAACTGTCTGAAACTGCAGTCCTGAAAGGTTAGTTATAAAGAAAATGCCTTTGTGGGAGAGGCCTTGATGGTGTTAGATGACAACACAGCAAGTGTGGGGATGGAGAGGGTGCCCCAGGATCCTGGATTAACCAGACTTTAAGGCATAGATCAGGATATGCAGCCCACTCCAATGAGGTGATCTGGCTGAAGCTCTTCTAGGGCATTCAGATATGTGCTGAACACACTCGGGCAGTGGGCCAGGCAGATGGCACATTCCTGTACTGACCTTCGGAGGCCTGCCAGGTTACAAAGCTAGCATTGGAGGCGTGGCTGTGCTCTGGCACGAACAGCCTGAATAGCTCAAGAGCCTGCGTTTCATTTAGTGTTTGGTCCTCCCCAGTTGAGGGGATGCCTTGGGGCCAGTTTGGTTCCTGAGTCCACTTAGGGGTTGGCATATATTCTCATTCCCCTTGCCTCTACCCCATCTTGGGGTTGATTTTTACTGTCTGCACAGCCCCAGAACTGACTCACATCCTCTAAGTGATTCCTCCAGACTGGGGATGACCTAGAGTTAGCCTTTGAGATGCCACAGCTCCTCTGCCCCTCCCGCAGCCTGTCTTCACTGGCCCACATTTTTAGGTTTGACTAACCCTTCCATCCGAGAATAGGTTGGGGCTAGGCAAGTTAGGCTGCAGTCACCTGTCCCTTTGTGTGCTTCGGTGCATCCCGTCGGCTGTGTAAAGGCTGTGTAAAGGAAATCTGCGTGTGATGCACTGCTTGGGCTTTACGTATCCCCACCCCCCTTTCCTGTTGCCCTTTTGATTTTTTTAATCTGATACTGAGCCTCTCCTCCCCCCACTTACACACCAGTGGAGTCTCCTAAGCTATTTCTGTCAGTTTAATGATCCCCAGCTGTTGCTGTAGTTCTGGCTGTTTTCATGCCCCAGAGAGGCAGAAGAGCCACAGAAAGAGGGGTCTTGCTTGTGCATCACGCAGCGTGTCAGACAAAACCAATGCACTTTTCTGAAATAACTACAATGCGACTGCTTAGGAAAGAGAGTTACTAATATTGGGATGACTTGAAAATGCAGGGAGAGGGAAACTATAAGCTAGTATCCGGGACATTTTTAAAATAAGCATTCCGATGAAAGATGTGGCACCCTCTGCATCTTTGTGTTCTCCAAAGATGCGGTAAGTGATAACTTGACCACTTAGCATTCTGCTTCCATTTTAGCTTTAGAGCTGGAATATCCCCTTCGACCCATAGAGTGTGTTGAAGGAGCCAAACATCTAAATAAAAAGGATTCTATGATAGGAAAATGTATAGAAATCATCCCTGAAGTGGTCAGAAAAAGCATTGATTTCAGTTCTGCTTTAACTTAGTGCAGGTTTGTTTCGTAAAATTTTGTGCAAAACCTGCATAATGAAATGTTCCTCTTGCAAATTTGACCACACAAACTTTAGGAAATATGAAGTTGCAGTTCTTCTAACAACATGACCCCCCTTGTAGTTACTTGTATGTTTACTTTTGAGATGTCTTTACTAAACCTGGGGGGGTCAGGAGTGGGAAATTCCTGCAGTAGTTAAATGGGCAACTGTTTTGTAATAGACTGACTTTTCCTTTCTGTATTTGATATTGATAATTTGAACCCTTCCAACAATTTTAGCTGATAGACTTAGCTTTCACTCCTCATATGCTGCGTGAAATTTAATTTTATGGCTCTCATTCTTCTACAGAAAAGAAAACTTTTATTATAACCTTTACCAAATTTATTTTTAAATATTCTTTTAATTTTTTTGAGAAAAATAAATAAAATTTTATATCACCTATGATATAAGGGTGAGAAATTATTGGGTTTTTTTTCTTTAAATACCCATGGAGAACTTTGTATACAAACATTAGAATTTTCAGATTGTGTGTGTGTGTATTTTTTAACCCATTTTACCAAATTTTTAATTTTTAATCACTTCTCTGCCCCCTCATTCTTCCCTGAGAAAAAAATTCATTTAAAAATGATTTTAATCAGAATTTACCTTTTATTTTTTTCTCAAAATATCAGTTAAGTGAAATGTTATTAATTATACAAACACTGAAAGTTAATTTCAAAAAATCAAGAAGCTAAATAGGAAGTACTTTAATAGAAAAAACTTTCTAAATATTTGCAAGCATTTACAGAATTTATATGAGTATACAGGCCTCCCTTATTATTTCAGTCATGATTATTATACCATGCTGTGTGTTTTCAAGTCTATATTATAAAGATGCGGAAGGAATAAGTATTCTCATACAGTTTTAAAGGAAAACCTTTTTCTGGTCACTTCTGGCAGCATAGTTGGGTGCAAAATGTTGGCACTGGTAGTAAAGCCAGGGAATAGCAAAGGGGATTCGAAGGTGCCCGCGTTTTCTGGGGGAACATGCAGAACTGATGTGGCAAGGAGAATGCTGTCCCTGGTACCTTTCACTTTGGAAGGGATTGTTCAGATGGCCCTGCCAGTCTGAAGGAGGCACATTCCCAGTTTGTCTCCACCCATTCAGACACGCAGAGCAAAGACACGCTATGCTCAGATCTTATGTGAGGGGGCGTGTGAGCATTCCTTATAGATGCTCAGGAAACTGACTGATGACATCGATGCAGCTGGCAGTTTGAGATCTGTCTGCTGCAATTGGAGATTACTTCAAGGGGCTGATGAGTAACTACCCAGAATGAAGTGGTGAGCCCCAGATTTTTGAGGATGTGGGAGTTTGATTTATTTACTTATTTATTTATGTATAATTACTAATATTTTTGCTGTGACTCTGGCATTAAATCTGATGTAGTAGAAAGAGCACAGACTTTGGTTTGAACTCTGGCTCTCCCTTTTACTAGCTGTGCAAACAGTTACTTAACCTCCTTGAACCTCTTTTTCTTCATCTGTAAAAGAGAGGCAATACATAACCTCAAATAGCTGTTGAGATTAAACGAGTCACTGTAGTAGTACATCCAGCACAGTGACTGCATCGTGTAGTTCAGCATGTAGATTCCTCACTTCTTATGTCTTAGTTTCCTTCTCAAGACAAGCCCTTCCTTACTTCAGTGCCTCTGCACTTGCTATTTCTGCTGCCTGGAATGCTTTCTCCACATCTTTTCATGATATGTTGTATTATTTAGGTTTCCGCATAAGAGTCAGCTATCTCCTCAGAAGGGCCTTCCCTGTGTATTCGGCCTAAAATTACCACCCCGTCACTCTCTCTTCTCTTATTTCAGTGTATTTTCCTTCACATAATGTGCCACCAGAAATTGTAATACATAGAATGTGTATTTTCCCCGCTAGAACATATACTCTGTAAGAGCAGGGACCTTACCTGTTCATTTTACTGCTCTTTCACCTAGCACAGTGCCCAGCATAAATAGGTGCACGATAAATAGTAGTTCGATGAATGAACAGGTGAATCCACCCAGAATCTCCCTAGTACCAGGTAAGAACCCCTGGCGGAGTACCGGGGAGCAGGAAGGACGTTGTACAGGTGCTCTCTGCCTGTTCAGTGTGGATGTTCCCGCATTGAGAGCCATGTGGGGTATCCTTCCAGACTGCCTCCAGCCTCTGGGAGGAGCCCTTTGAATGACCTTTACATGTGACTTTACACTGTTGTCTGTTAAGAGTCTCTATTTCTTTTGGAATTTGAATATAGGGAGCCTTTCCAGAGTCTAGAGTTCTGAAAAGCCGTATGCTATTCTCTGAAATCACCTGGATTTCCCCCTGGTTAGTAAGCTTATGCATCATTTTTTCCCAGCCACATCACATAGATAGCACTGTTAATATAGTGTCATTTTTAAACACAGACAACTGGTGTGTTTTATGAAAGAAGAAAAACGCACTACATAACAGTGGTTGAGGGCTCAGGCTGTCGATTGACATGGAACTGGGTTCCGATTTCTGTTCTACCTTTACTTACCGATGACCTTGGGCACATTGCTTAATTTCTCTAATGCTCAATTTCCTCATCTACAAAGTAGTATAATAATAGCACCTTCCACATAGCTTTGTTTTAAGAATTAAATAAGATGATGCAGACATGTTTTCACCATTTTATAAGTATTATTACACAATACAGAGCCCCTTTATTTTACATGTTTTAGTAGTTCAATTTGGATTTTCATAAGGTTATCTTTTGTAAACTACCAGGTTGACCAACCCAGGAAAATACTTCATTTTTCTGCCTGTAACCCTGCCAGTATTCAGATTAAATAGAAGATATTATCTTTTTTTTTTTTTTTTTTGGTGTGTGTTCTGACTTCTAAAGCAGATCATTTGAGAGATAATTTAACTCATGTTTACATACTAGATACAGAGATAGAAGAGAAATTTATGGGATTGTGAAGGGTTGAATGTGCATATTGATAAAATAATCAAATTTGGGTTCTCATAGATGATTTTGGTATGTGTGATTTTAAAAAGAATTAGGAATTCCTCTCTTCAAGTCTTTGCAACATTACATTATTGTTCATTATATTGTTTATACCAGAAGTCATCTTATAATTTAAATTTATTAGAAGACCGTTATTATTTATTCTTCATAATTAATCATTTATAGGAATTAGTCCTTTCTGTTGAACACATGGTAGCGCTTCAGTGTGAAAAACCTGACCCTTGATATGTTTTAATAATTGATTCGTGTATCTTTCTGGAGAGTCAAATCTATGAGTTTTCAAAATAAACTTTTTTATTTTGGAATAATTTTAGACTTACAAAAAGTTGCACAGATAATACAGAGAGTTCTCACATACCATTCACCAGTTGCCCTTAATGTTGGCGTCTCATATCTGTGGTATGTTTATCAAAACTAAGAGATTAATGTTGGTATACTACTAAGTAAACTCCAAACTTCATTTAGATTTTGTTTGTTTTCCCACTGATGTCCCTTTTCTGTTCCAAGATCCAGTCTAGGATACCACAGTTGCATTTAGCATATGATTTTTAGTTGGTGGATCAGTGTGATCCCAGAGAGAACTTCCCTTCTCTTACCTCTACTTCCTTCTTTTCATCTTGACTCTGGATCTAAATTTTAGCAGGTCCTTCTTTCTCTGGCAATAGACAAACGGACCCTTCTGGGTCTCTTAACTACTATTTTGGTATTCGCTGCTTAGAATTTAGAATTTTAGGATCATGCTTTGAACACTCACTGTGTATTTAATTTTATTAATGAATGGGTGCTGATTCTTCTGCCTTTCTCTGAGTCTTGCTCTTTATACATACCAGGTTGTCTAGAGTCTGGGAACAGAGTGTGCTTCTTCACTGACTGCATGTTCCAGAACTGCCTTCCAAAAGGAAACGGCTCTCCTCCTCCTCTCCTCCCCTCCCCTCCTCCTTTCCCGTCTCCCTCTTCCCCCTGCCCCACAACAACTTGGGATTTGATTTTAAAAAAGGATGTTTTAATATAAGGCCCTTTTACTGTGCAGAATATAGCTTCTTGTTAGAGGTATGGTACCAGATTACAGTACCAGATTCTGTCCTAGAGGAAAGCTATCTTATGTAAAGGCCTCTAGTGAAATATTATATTCTGTGTTATAGTTTTACAAATCACTTTTCATATACCTTGGTTTTTTTTGAGCTTCAAAGGGCAGGGGTTATTTTTCCAAATTGTATTACAGTGAGAAAGCCAAAGCTAAAAGAGGTTAAGTGACTTGATTAGGTAGCAGCAGAGCCAGGACTGGAACCTACGTTTTCCCATTCTTTCTCTCATGTTGTTTGGTCTCCCCTTAAAATTCAGTTCTCCAAGTGTATTGCATTCACTTGGAACTTACAAAATACTCATATAATGAACCCAATATGCAATACTTGCCTCTTTCCCCAGGATCACAGTTAGTTTGACAGTAAACTCTTTCTGGTTAAGGGTAGGGCTAATTATAGAATACATTGGGCCTTTAAAATGCTATTGTTTATATTAAAAGCACAGGCCAGAAGTACATTTTCAGTGTAGAGTAGACTGTGCTAACCCATTCAGGCTGATTTCCCAAGTTGAAGGAAGAAAATTTTTCATGAAAAGAACTAGAGAAACTGAGAGTTTAGAATGGTTGAGAAATTATATATAAGCAAACAGGAAAAGAAAAAATTCCAGGGAAGCCATAGGACAGGGTAGGAATTGAGAACAAGAAAACCGTCGAAGCAGTGTGGAGGAGTAAGGGAACACAGACATCTCTCCCCTCTCATAGGTCTTTCTAGTCTCTATCAGGAAAGGCTTATGGGAGGTTACAATAAATAGGGGCACAGAAGAGTATTACTTTTGGGGGAGTGATAGCAGGAAATTACTTGAAACACTCGTCCAAGCTAATCATGAGGATAAAATATTTGTAAGGCCCAGTTTATATGTTCACTTGTCCTACCCCACATAGAAAGAATCTTGTTTGTCTTTCTCTGTGACTTCCAGTGTTTGGGCAGTATCACCTTTGTACTCCCATAGCACCTAAAAAATACATAACTGTTTGAATTTTTATTTTTAAGAAACCAACATTTCTTTTTTATTATTTATGCACACGTGTATCATAATAAGCTCATATGACTGGAATTTGGCAGGGACCCTTAGTAGTAGGGCATATGTGCTAGCCAAAGTTGCATTTTCCTGTGATCTTTTAGTAAAAATATATATTAAAGACATTAGTATGTTCTTATAGCATTGTAATTATTTGTTTAGAGTCCCTTTTTCCCCATTAGACTTAAGAATTCCACAAGCATGAGAACTATGTCTTATTCGCGTACGTAATTCTAGCACCCAGCCCTGGCTTTGAGAGTACAGAAGATGTTAGAATGCATGAATTGAATCATGGGAACCGTCAAACCGCTTAGTTGGGATGTGGTGTCTGAGTAATGTTTTCTTTGAAAATACTCTTCACTCTTCTAAGTCCTTATTTGATGATTGTTTCCCTCAAACAACTACTGAAGGCAGTGACTGTATCTGTCTGGGCACCACTGTATCCCCCCAGCAAGCTCAGTGTCTGGCGTGTGAAGTAGACCCTCATATTTCTTGAGTGAATGCCAAGGAGAGTTTTGACAAGGAACTGAGGAATAAGTGAATAAGGCACAAATATGAGGTACATGGATGTGCTGACCAAACAGTACGTGAACCCCAGTGCAACTAAGCAAATATGCGTAAAGTGAATAAATGAAACTATGTCTTAACTTAGTTATTTTAGTACAGCTTACCCTGAGGTCTCTGTTTCTCAAGGAGTTTTAGTATCTTAAACAACTGACTCTATGGTAGTGAAGAGGAAATGTGAAAAGTTGGTTATCACAGAGCAGTAAAGGAGGAGTAGTTACGGACTCCAGGGTGTGATCTCTCTCATATCCTTTATTCTTTTCTTGTAAAACATTGATCACAACTTGTACTTATTTATGTGTAGTTTGATGTCTGTTTCCCCACTGGACTGAAAGTTTTATGTGAGCAGAGACCATAAGTGTTTTCACCCTACTTAGCACAGGCCCTAATGTATTCGTTTAGTAAATATTTATTAGATGAGTGAATGGGAGAACGAATGAAGGAGAACTTCTTCCTCATCCCGACTCCCAGTCGCTGTTTTGGTGGTGATGCTGTAAAGTAATCCAGGCAGCAGAGCAGGAGGAACACTCTCCTCTAGGGGTAACTTCACCTACTTTAAAAAATACATAATGAATTTAAAAATTGAGATATAATTGACATAAATACCCTTCACCTACTTTTATTCATATATTCTAATAATGAAATGAGTTCAGAGAATAGCCTTTGGTTCTAAGTGATAGGTGATGTGGTTTAACAGTTTGGGTGGTTTTGCAGTTTATAGGATAAACTGAAGTGTAAAATACACCAATAAAATAGGTATAATTCACTGTCGCAAAGACAACCATTCTAATTATCAGCATGCTAAGCTTTACTTAAGGCTAAAACCTGTGCAGTTTCTTCTCTGATCTTCCCAGTAAAACACATTCTCCAGTTTGAAGCTAGAGGTAGTGTTGTCTGTTGCTAACTCGAACTGTATTTGCTTATTTATTCTGGAATTGGTACCTGAAGGTTAATGAGGCGAGAAAATGCACCAAATATTATGAGATCAAGCTTTGGAGATTTGCAGAAGGAACAGAATCTAGAGTAAGAATATACTATCTGAAATTAGTTTTAACAATTAATATTTATTAAATAAATGTGCTAGGCTGTGTGTAAAAAATCTTAGAAGATGATATGTCGTATCACATGCATTAGATTTAGATAGAAAACTCACAGAAGTGAGTCTAGAGATAGCAGATTTTATCTCTTTATTAGGTTGTTTGTTAGCCGTTTTTCCCCCGTGACAAACCTTCAGTAGGAGACAACAAATAATTTTTCTGGAAGAAGTGTGTTAGAAAATGTAAGTTCTCTCCTGTTACAAACTTTTAAACAAATTTAAAAGAAAGATTTTAACTTAAAAAGATTGAACCATTCAGTACACACCAAAAGATGATGTACTTTAAAAGCAATTAATTGGGAGCATCAAAAAAAAAGGCTGAATTAAATCTGCTTAGTACTGTTTACTCCACATGATCTGTAATTGGCCTCATGAACGTGGATGGAACATGTTTAATTTTTCAGTGTAAAGTGAATTTAAGTTAGGCCGAAGTAGCATTAAAAGGGGCAGCAGTTGTTAACCTGACACTGCATTAGAATCATCTTGGCAAGCTTTTGAAAAACCCTAATGCCCAGGCCCCGTTCCAGACCAATTAAAAACCTCAGATGATTTTATTTTTGAAGTAAGAGTGAGAATCACCAGAATGGGGGAAAGAATACAAGGATAAGAATACGGAAGATTTAGTTCCAGCCCTGGCTTCTGTTTTCTAGTATTTTGTTGAGAATTTTTGCATCTATGCTCATAAGGGATGTTGGTCTGTAGTTTTGTTGTGATGTCTTTCTCTGACTTTGGTATCAGAGTAATGCTGGCCTCATAGAGTGAGTTGGGAAGTGTTTCCTTCTCTGTTTTCTAAAAGAGTTTGTGAAGGATTAGTATTAATTCTTCTCTTAAATGTTTGGTAAAATTTACCAGTGATGCCATCTGAGCTTGGTTTTTTTTTGTTGTTATTGTTGTTTTTTTGAGGAAGATTTTTAATTAACAAGTCAACCTCTTTACTTTTTATAGGTCTACTTAGATTTTTCTGTTTTTTCTTGAGTCAGTTTCAGTAATTTGTGCCTTTCTAGAAATTTGTCCATTTCATCTAAGTTATCTAGTTTGTCAGCACATGGTTCTTCATAGTGTTCCCTTGTAACTCCCTTAATTGCTGTAGTTGGGGGTGATGCCTCCTTTTATATTCCTGATTTTTGTATCTGTTTTCTTCTTTTTCTTGGTCATTCTAACTAAAGATTTGTCAATTATTTTGTTGATCTTTTTAAACAACACATTTTGGGTTCCATTACTTTTCTTTATTTTCCTATTTTCTATGTAATTGCTTTCTGCTTTAATTTAATCTTCTACTTACCTTGGGTTTAGTTTGCACTTCTTTTTCTAGCTTCTTAAGGTGAGGGTTTGCAGTATGTATTTGAGATCCTCTTTTCTGATATAGTTATTTACAACTACGAATATCCCTCTAACCACCACTTTAACTATATATTTTTCAGTTCAAAATACTTTCTACTTTCTAACTTCCTTGTATTTTTTCTTTTGACCCATTAGCTATTTAAGAGTGTGCTGTTTAATTTCTACATATTTATGAATTTCCTAAATTCCTTCTGTTGTTGGTTTCTATTTAATTCTGTTGTAGTCAAAAAACATACTTTGTATGATTTCAGTCCATTTGAATTTATTGAGACTTGTTTTATGGCCTAGTATATGACCTGTCCTACAGACTGTTCCATGTGTGCCTGAGAAGAGTGTGTTTTCTACACTTGTTGGGTGGAGTGTATTGTACAAGTCTTCTATATTATTGTTGATTTTCTGCATACTTGTCTATTATCAAGAGTGAGGTAGATTGTAATTCATGAGGAGATAATCCAAAACATTCTTTATTCTAAGTCGTTAAAGTAAGTACCATGAAATTTGATGAAAATAAATGGAGAATCACCTAGTGTTAGTTGTACCTTAGGAATGCCAGAAATGACATCTAATTTATTTTCTAGCATATTGGTCCTTTTTATTTTAGTATTTTCACGAGAGGGTCACTTAATTCTTATGAAAACTGATGCTTTGAAACTTAGCTCCAACCAGGCCAGTCTTTCAATTGATCATTTCTGGGTAGCAGTTTCCTCCTCTGAAGTATGAGAACCTCCATAGCTCAGAGTCAGATATCTTAGAGGGGGAGAGAAGAGATTTTCGGGGAGTCTGGTTTGCTTTTTGCTCTCCTCAAGCATATAAACCTCGTTGAGTTTCTAATGCAGCACTTTTTGGACTAGCTTATAGTCAAGAAACATTGCCCTTACTTGTCAACAAGTTTATTTTGGAGCATTTTTATAACATAAATAGTCTGAAAAGCTGTGAGCAAATTCATTGTCATTTGATTAAGTTTGACTTAAAGTTTCCTATCCAAATTTAAAGGATTGAGGAAAAGAGTTAACAGTGTTTCTGAGTTAGAGCTGAGTTAGTGGAATGTCCCTGCAGTCAGAATCTTCATTGAAGAGGTCATAACGAGCAGAGGGAGGGTTTTTCTTCTTTCTCAGTCATTCCCATACCAACCCCTTCCCTCTTCTTTTCTACTTCCCTCATAATTTATGCTTTATCTCCCTATTCTAGAAGGGAGCCTGGCTCCCTGGTAGAGCCAATAATGAGTAAATATGAATAAGGTAGGAACAACCTGCCAAGCTGCACATCTCCCTTTCCAGTAAAATCCAGAACTACTGACCAGTGGAAGCTGCAGAGCTGGACTTGAGAACACATCACCTATTTTTACTTTTTCTTTCCAGTCCTGATTGACACAATTGTTTGATGTGACTAGTTATTGGGTGTTATCCCTTGAATACCATCAACATACCTCCATGGTCTTGTAGGGCATAAATATAAATATGTGACGCTCATTCCCTTGCTTTAATTTCCCAAATAGCCAGTTATTTAAGTAGCGGTTGATCACCTTTGTTTAAAACAGATGGAAAACGTGATTATTTTCGTGGGGAGAGGAGAACCTGGGTCCCCACTTTATGGTTTGTTTCCCTTCTTTCTATTCCAGTTCTTTTCTGGCAGACGGCTCAGTTGATTCACCATCCATCAGCTTTAAAGACATCTGTTCATCTGTATATAGGCTGCTTGCACAGACCCATTTAGAAACAGATGATATATTAAATTTGTGGGCTTTAATAACAGTGAGAGACTCAAGCTTTTACACAGAAAGGTATTTTTTGTTTAGTTTTTATTGACCTGGGGAGTGGAGGGGAAATCTAAATCATGATGTGCAGTAAAGTAGACTTCATCAAATTCCTACTTTTAAAAATCTCCTTGATCTAGCAGTGTGTTTGAAAATAATCATTTGAACTAGTGTTAAATATTTCTTAGTGACGATGGATGTGTATTAAATTATGGCATCTGAAATACACTGCTGACTTGGGTACCTTTTGTAGTGAATACATAATATATGGCTCTTATGATATTTACTGAAAGTGAGTTATTAAATGATTTCTTCTAAAATGAATAATCCCTAAGGCCTTGAAACATAAAGTCATTTTATTTAGAATGCTTAGAATTAAGAGGAATTAAGATAGACTAAAGAAAAGGAAAATTCATATAAATATCCATTTCTTTGTAGTTGAAAGGATCGTAGAATGTATACCCTGCCAAACAGATAAATTACACCATAATTCTGAATTTACTGTTTAAATCTTTTATTTTCCTCCTTATAAACATTGTTAGGGTTAGCAGGAGTGGGTTATGCAATGTATAAAATAATACATACCCATAGTCAAGTTGTAGCAATACCCAAGATACCCTGATACAGGGTAAATTCTATTATGTGAGTGGGAAAGTTAGTCAGATTTCAGATAAGCATGAAGTTTAGAATTAATTTGTGAGAGGCACAAGATGGAATTTTCAGATAACTGAACCTTAATTTCACTTAGTTTTAGAGATGGAAAAGGTTTATTAGGTGAACCTTCCTCTTTGAACTAGAGCTGTTTTAAAAAAAAACTAAGCTCCATGAATAACTTGAATCATAGACTTAAAGTTTTGCTTTCATGAAGCAAGAAGTTGTTCAATGAAGAAGTTTGCATAATGGATCCCTTATGGCCCTATTTGTACGTGGCTTTTTAGGATGGTTGCTGATTGATATTTCAAAATTATTATTGGACAACAGACACAGTTTTCATTAGTTACTGTTTCTTTGAAGTGCTCAGACTTACTGAATTGCATTAGGTTTGCTTGTTCTCTGAAATCAAATTAGTTTGTTATATATAATCATTTTCTAATAGCTCATCTTACACTGGGCCTTAGAAAACATGGCTTAGAAACAGTATAAAACATGACGAATTTATGCCCGTTTTCCCTCTTACTTTATCCTGCCTGACCCTCCTTTTTCTTTCCTCCAAGGAGAAGTGTGGCATAGTATTAGGTCCCTTCACTTGAGTCACAGAGACCTGTTATGAATCCTGGTTCCAGCACTTCTGAGTCATCTGACCTATGGCAAAATCTTAAAGGTCTGATTCTTAGTTTCCTCATCGGTAAAATGGAGACAATAAATGTACTATCCCCACAGGGTTTTTTGTTTTTTTTTTTCTCCAAATAAGTTAAAAGCATGTCAGTCACTTAGCCTAGGACTGGCACATAACAACGTCAATGAATCCTATTATTATTTGTATTTTATTATTATAATTATCATTGCTGCTGATTTATGGTTATAATTTATTCTGAAATCAAGTTCTTAGATTAATTTAAATTTATTTTACTGAAGTTGGTCACCCAAACTTCTTTGGCCCAGACCTGAACCATCCATTTCCCTCAGCTCCTTTGTCTGTCTCTCCAGAGAATGAACCCAGGTGCTTGTGCTCCATGCCTGTTACCCCAGCAGCACAGGCTTCCTGAAGACCCTGGAGAAGCAGGGAAGTAAGGAGCCCAGGTTCTGGAATCAGAATGCTTGGGTTCAAATCCTATTATGTCTCTTATTAGTGGGATAACTTGAGGTAAATTACTTAATCTCTCTGGGCCTCGTTTTCCTTACCTATGAATTAGAATAATGATACCTATTCTCTCCGTAGGGGAGTTATGAAGATTAAATGAGGTAAAACATGAAAGGATGCAGACCAGTGTCTGGCAGAAAGCACATGTTCTGTAAATGTTACCTATTAGTGTATCTTTTATTCGGCAGGGCTTTGTTTTTAACTGTTAATTTGTAAATAATAATAATAGTAATAACCTCCTGATTAGATTTCCCGGACTGTATGTGCCATCATTTTGAGATCCAGTTCAGTTCAGGAAACACATATTAAATGCCTACTGTGTATTAAGTGCTGTGGGGTGGGGTGGGGTCATATATTAATAAGATTTATTCCCTGCTCTTTAGGAGTTCATATGCTGGTAGGAGAGAGAAGACATGTTACGCAGTGCAAAATGCTACTATACTTTTTATAGCGGATAAAAGGTAGCTCACAGGAGGCCAAGAGTAATTCTCAGTGCTGTGGAGTGAGTTTGGAAGGTTAGGTGAAGAGGGCAGGCATTCCCAGGTAAAGTGAATAAAGAGATGGGCCCTACATGCTACTGGAGGACAGACTTCAGTGGGGTGACTTGGAATGGTGAGACCCCGCACAACTGAGGACACACGCTGGCGAGCTATCACTGCAACACAAGAGAACATGGCACAGTAAACCTGATAAAATGGGAACATAAGAAGTTGCCAGAGTTGAAGTTGGCTCAAAAATTTCAATGTTAGTCCTGGGGAGGAGGGTAGTGATAGTCAAGAGCCTAGTTATGGTTCTGCCATTCTTGGAGGCCTTCTTAAAATCCGCTTTGTAGATGAAAAAGGCAGACATTAGAGTAATATGATTCCTAATAAATACAGGTCCCCCTTGGATGTGACTTGCAGGGACTTTGTAACTGAAGACTTAATCACAGAACTTATCCCATGGCCTGTGGGATCCTCTTAACCCTCCTTTTCTGGACATTTTCTCACTTAGCCTGTGTGTGCAGGCCATACCATGGTCATTTTGCACGTTGTGTAGTGGTAATACCCTTTAGTTTCACTGGCATTTAAAATAGAGGTAATTGACTTTAAAAAAATTTAATGGAGGTACCAAGGATTGAACATAGGACCTTGTGCATGCTAAGCAGTGGTGGCACTGAGCTATTTTCCTACCCCCTCTGAGATAATTGACTTTTAACTTTTAAAAAATTCCTATTGTTTCATTAAGTAGAAATAGGAGAAACACCCATCACCCTCCCCTAGCCCGGATCTGCTTTAAATCACGTGGCTTTGTTCTTTCACCTCAACTGAAAAAGACTCGAAGTAAAGAGTAAGAGGAAGAGAAGGGTTATCTTAATGGTAAAATATTTTCTGGTCTAGAGAAATGCTTTGCTTGGTGAAAACAGGTACAATTTCTAGATACAAAAGAAATGATTTTACAGCAATGGCATACATACATATGCTACTGCTGTACATATTTATGTTTCCTTATATATAGCAATATATATTTATGGTATAGGTAGGTAGGTAAGCAGATGGCTACATAGATAGATATTAGAACATTTTTATAAACAACTTTTTTTCTTCCCAAGCTAACAGAGTTAAGAGAGCAGGAAAATGAGACTGTGAAGCGGGGTTAGTGACACTGAGTAGGTATAGGTGGCATGCTTAAAGTCACAGAGCAGGTTAGCAAAAGCGGAAATGAGAGTCCAGGTTCCCTGATATCCAGACCCCAGTTGTTGTTACCACATAACCAGGTTATTACACACACAGTCTAAATAATCTGTAAGTTCCATTTTGAATTTCTCTTTAACCCAAGACACTTTTTAAAAGAATGCCTTTACATTTTCAGTGGTTACATCCTTTTTCTGTCATCATGTTGTCAATTCTGAGTTTTATTAGCCTGTGATAAAAAGAAAAATGACCTGTATAAATTCTACATATTGAAATGTATTAAGTTATGTATTATCCGAAATATGTATTAATGATTACATGTACAAGCTTATGACTGTTAAAATTAACTGTGTTAAATAAATTACTCAGCTCCTCCATTAAAAAAAAAAGATTTTACAAATAACCAATACTTCCTGATCTACGGGAATAGCTGTATCATTCACTATACTCACAGTGGTAAACATTCACTACCAGGAAGAAGGTGTAGCCCATCTAGAGAGCTTTTTCTGCTGGGTAGTGGTCCTCATTCTGTTTTATTTGAGTTAGGAATTTGTGGTTTTTTTAGTCTTAGGAGGAGGACACAGTGTTGTAGGAGGTTTTGAGCAAGAGGCAAGACTTGGGTACTTTGTGGATTGTTATCGCCCTGCAAGACCCTTCGCAACTTCCTCTCGCCGCCCACAGCAGAATACGGAAACCCTGCTGTATCAGGCCACTTCTGCAATTACAGTCACAATTAAAGGGGATGCTTCGTTCACACTACACCCTTCTGTTCTGAGACTTTCTTTGCATTTGAAAATGTGCCTTTTGTGGTGGAATGCCCGACTGAGCCTTCGTCTCCCCTCTCTCTTTGCTGCCCTGCAGTGCTGCAGTTGAAGCTCCAGCAGCGCCGGACGCGGGAAGAACTGGTGAGCCAAGGGATCATGCCGCGTAAGTACCACTCTCTCTCTCTCAGCCCCTAGAGTAGCTTTTAGGACGTGGTATGTGTACCCAGCAGGCCATGGGAAGCATCTAACAGAAAATAAGGCCGACGGGTTTCATTTTTCAGTCTTTTCTTTCTCATGCTTTTCCAAGTTCAGAGCCCCTCAATTGGCGATGATAGTTAAGAGAACCGCCCTAACTCATCAAGTTCAGTGAAACAGACATTGGGTTTGACGGTGCCATTGAATCATCCTCAGCTTCTGAACTGCACCTTTAAAAGGGTTTCCACGCCCTGTTACACTTCCCTGTATAGGAGGAACAGATCTGAGCTGGGGTATGGTGAGGAGGAACCCACTTCTCGCATCTTTTGCCTTAGTGTTCAGGTGCCTGGGAAGAGACGACCTTTCCCACCTAGTATTTTAAGTGAACCCCCCAGTTTTATTTAGAGTGAGATCCTCAGATACCCTAAGACTGGTGTGGTGTGAGTGTTCCTGAGTGGAGTCATTGAAAGGGGTATTGCAGCGCTGGGCTTACTGGGTGCAGAATTGCATCACTTGGGGAGGAATAAAACCAACCTTAGAATCTGTTAGAAGCAGAAAATCTGCTTTTAATACCGACAACCATATAAAGTGAGTGGAAGCTGGAGCCAGCAGGATTTTGCTCTTCTTGACTTTTTTTTAAGTCATCGACAGAGCTCAGGCTTCCCCTTTTACTCCTTTTATCTTTGTGACTATTGCTGCTTGGACCTGCCCTGATGAAGTAAGAATATATACATCACAAAACAACTTCTAGCTTCACAGTGGGAGGGCTGATGTTTTTCACCTTAGCTCAATGCCTGCTGACCCATTGCCACTGTATTTTCCTAATTCTTCACTCGTTCTTTCAAAATGTTTGAGTTCCTAGTGTGTGCCCCTTGATACAGCAAAGTAAATCCAGCTCCTTCTCTCAGGAGTTTTGTACTGAGAAGGAGAAGACTGATAATATAATAAACAGGAAGACAAATAAATAGACAAGATAATTTCAGAGCATGGTAGATGCTATGAAGTAAATTAACTGGTTGGTATATTAACAAATAATAGGAATGAGATGGGGTCACTTTGGAAACGATGGTCAAGAAAGGCCTCCCTGAGGAGGAAATATTTGAGCTGAGATCTGAAGGATAAGATGGAGCCGGCCATTCAGAAGCAGGAAGAGGGCCCAGGAAGAAGAAAAAGCAAGTATAAGGGCCTAGTGCAGTTAAGAGCCTGGCATGTTTGAAAACATCAAGGAAGCCATTGTGGCTGGGGCCTGGTAAGTGAGGGGAGAGTGGGGGCGAGTTAAGATTGGCACGGTGGGTGGGGCCAAAGTGATGGCCTCGTAGCACACAGAGGAGGTAGATTCTGTTTTAACTGCTAAGGGGAGCCGTTGAAGGCTTTTAAGCAAGTGGGGATGGGGTTTGATTATGTCACGGTAATAGCAGGTCCTCTTCTAAGAGCTAAGCACTTCATAGCAAGCATAAAGAGCCTAAGGTCTGTTTCTGTCCTAAGCCTCAGCCAAGGGACTTGTCTCAAATTTATCTTTTTTTTTTTCAATTGCAATTAACTACCAAACCATTTACCCACGTGCTATCTTCTTCTCTGACCTTCCAGTGAAGGACTTCCCCTCCTTAAAGCATCTGATAGAGCAGATGGCTTGTGCAGTGGATCAGTAATGTGATCAGGTAGGGAGGGCAGTGTTGTGCTTTACAAAACATTCCAGATCTGCCAATCTACAAACCCTGTAGAGGAACAAGTTGCCCAGCGTCACATCTGCTTGTCCCTTTCACCAAGGATATCATGTGCTTAGTGTCTGCTTTGTGCCCAGGGTAGTCCTAGATGCTGTGGAGATTAAAGAAGTATACCATGGTACCTGCCCTCGAGACATTTAACAGTTGATTTGAGGAGCTAAGATTTGCCCATACACAAGATAAAGAGCAATCGGTGTTGATCCATGGGATGCTGACTCTAGTTAGAGGACTAGTTCTGAGAGCATAGTGCTGCTTCTTAGGATCTGTAGTATGTTCAGGATCTGAAAGCCATGCAGAGGATGAGTGCCTTGCATTCTTCTTCCTTTCAGTTGATACCAGGGGCTACTGGAAATAACTATTTAATAGGGTTTATCAGGTATAGTCTCCTTGCTTAGCATTTCTTACAGTATTCCACATTATTAAGATAAATGATGCTTCAGTATTGCAGTTATCTGCTTATGTTTGTCTCTCCAATTAGACTGTGAGCTCCTTGAGAAAGCATCTTATTTATATTTCTGTCCCCAGTGCCTGGCACTGAATGAATGAATGAAGACAGCCAGTTGTAAAGTGTGGCCTGTGTGAGAGAGAGAGGAAGAGAAGATGGGGAGGGAGGGAGAGAGGATGAAAGACCAAAACAGATACCACTCTGTTGCAAATTCTGCTGTTGGAATTCTGGGCATGGAATTTGAAACAACGCCCCTCTTCTGTCAGGAGCCCAGGTTCTAAAATATTCTGAATATCTGATAGTATACTTTGTTCTCTGTATGTGTGAAGTGAGAATAATTGCCCTTCCTAAGGGAATAGAAATGCCCTGCTTCTCTGAGAATACTGCATCTTCCCATCTTCCCTCATATAATGAGCCACCTTCGGCCTTGGGCATAGTTTGGTTTTCAGCTTTTCTACTGAAGAAAGTAGGTAGCAAACTCTTAGATTATATGAGAGAGAGTGTTGAGGCCTGGGGGATAGTTTCAGGTGTGAAGTTCCCTGCTCATCAACATACCTGGTGATATGCAGGAAGGACCTTGAGTTCCCAAAGGTGAGACTTTTTTATTTCCCAGCCCCCTACCCTCTGAGTAAACTCCACTTCCTCACCTTAATCCCTCGCCCTCTAACCTAACTCCTGTCTATTGTCATTTCCAGTATTCTCTGCCTCCCTGACATCCTCATAATCCCCTGTCTCACCCTCCACTCACATCTTTCAAAAGGAAATATGAGCTCATGGGTGGACCTGGAGATCGTCATTATAAGTGAAGTAAGCCAGAAAGAGAAAGAAAAGTACCATCTGATATTACTCATGTGGAATCTGAAAAAAAGACACAAATGAACGTGTTTACAAAACTGAAACAGACTCACAGACATAGAGAACAAACTTAATAGTTACCAGGAGGAAAAGAGGGTGGAAAGAGATAAGTAGGGAGTCTGAGATTTGCAGATAGTAACTACTATATATAAAATAGAGAAAGAACAAGTTGCTACTGCATAGCACAGGGGATTATATTCAGTATCTTGTAGTAACCTATAATGAAAAAGAATATGTAAATGAATCTATGTATGTATATGTATGACTGAAACATGCTGTACACAAGAAATTGACTATACTGTAGGACCAGGAATGATGAAAAAAAAAAGGAAAGAAAGAAAAAGAAAATATGAATAGTGGTGGGGACAAATCATAATTGGATCAGCAACTTGTTGATTATTGGAGATTTGGAGACCTGAAAAAGTAACATCTGGTTTGAAGTGCCCATTTTCATTTCCATCTTGCTGGCCTGAGGAGTTTCTGAAAGTGCCTTTATATTTAAGTTTGTTGTACAGCTTAGGGAGTAGTTAGGACCTTCAAACCAAGGGAAAGGAGCAGTGTAGTCATGGCTGTATTCTGCCTTGTCGTTTCTGTTTGTATCTTTTATCAAATTCTTCTCATCCCAGTCCTTCTGTAGCTCTAGGAAGAAGAGCCCGCCCACCTCATTTCACAGAGCACTCACACACTGTTCCCACAGGGGACTGGCCTGCAGTTCTGACACCGTATCTGTAGGACATGCTGTCTTCAGTGGCTCTCTTGCCTTCAGGGTTGTTCATAATGGGTTTTTTTGCGTGTTATTTAAAGTTGGTGTATGGCCTTCCTATAGAATTCAGGGGATTAAAGAATCTCTCAATTCCTATACACCTCTTTCTGCTACTTGATATGCTTTGTTCATGGCATCTAAACTATGGGATATAGAAATTGGTTTCTGGTGTGATTTTAAACAGGTTCATTTCCCAGAATCCTTCATTCTTGTCATGTAAACATATGTCTCAAATTTAACACTATTTAAACCCTACCAAATGCAGAGTGCCAGATAGCAAAGGATTACATATTCCAGGCCCTAAGCTTTCTTTAATGATGTCTGAAACTCTGCCTATCTTGAGGGAGAGGAGATATGGCACAGATAGGAAGCTGGTGTTTTAAGTCCAAAGATTAAGACCAGGAATGCTGCTGTGTCTAGGATGAAGATTCATAGAAGAGGTGGGTCATGTGTGGTACACTTTGTTCTCAAACAGACTTTCCCCACAGCCTTTCTCTTTGGCATTTAAAGGTGTGCAAGTCATAAGGTTCAGGTGAAAATTACATTCTGGCAATGAGAGCTGCTGCAGAGGAATAGCTTTTTAAAGGAAACCATGAAAGTTCTCCAAACAAATGAGAAAAAGTCTCCTGTAATCTTTCTAGATATGAGCAAAGCATCTCACTTGCCTTTTCCCGCTCAGCCTTTTGTTTTTCTATTGTGAATCCTTGAGAAAAAGCAGAGACTAGCAACTTTCTGATGCTACTCTTAGCAATTCATTGTTTTCCCCTGTGCCTGTAGTAGGAAAGCCTCGGCACCTTGGCAGACGCACGAGGAAATCATTATGTTTGTCCTGTAGAGTAAGGGCCTTCTTCTGTTTCCTGAGTGAGCTTGTTTCTTTTTTTTTTTTTTTCATTGTATGTGGTGTTTCTGTGGACTCGGCCACTGCCATTGGTGGCACTTGCTTCTCAGTTGTTGTGAGAATCTAAAGAGCGAGGACAGCACAGCTCAGAGAGGGCAGCCAGTCCCGTCAAACTGCCCGGCCCTGCCAGGCGCCCAGGCATGCTGCTGGGTGAAAATTGAACCAGTCGGCCAGCCAGTTCTGACTGGCCGGGAGGTCTGCTAGGCCTCATGTTCTCACACTGAAACTGGAAAGGATGGCTTTATGTCGTGGAGCCCCCACAGCTCTCTTTCTAATGAGCTTCACCACATCTTGAGTATCCCTGACCCTGCAGTTCTACAGTTCGAGCCCTGTGTCTTGCTTCAGCTGTTGGTGTTGGCTGAGTGGTCTCCACAGAGACAGTGTGGCCCAGTGGTGGCACTCGTAGCTGATCTAAGCTGTTGTTTGCTGAGCCCCACGTTAGCTGAAAGTCTCCTGTTCATCTGGCCACAGCAGTCTCTGCACCAAGAAGTTTCTTCTAAACTCTGACGAAAGGTGATGTAATGGCTGGAAGTGTCAGGATTGATTATTATGATCTCTTTTCCTCTGAAGCTAAAGTTCTTGTCAATAATAATATTTTTGTTATTTGTAACTTGGGGGTTATTATATTATTCCTCATCAAATGTACAAACTGAGTTTCAAGATTCTCTTTCCTGAATACATATGGATCAAATCCATTTTGGTGAAGCTCTTTTAAAAATAATTTTTAGTTTTTGTAACCCCTGAGAGGATAAACCAACCCCCAAGGCCTCATAGTTTCTTGTAATGAGAAGAGACTATGATTTAACTTTGTCTCTCTCAGGCCATCTTTATTAAATACTGAGATGCCCTGGGATCTTTTCCCCAAGTTACCATGAATTCAAAAGAACTAGCCTCTGGACCAGCCCTGTTCACTAGTGCTTTTAGCAAGGATGGTGACACTCCTAATACCAGCCACTAGCCCCACGTGCTGCTGAGTGCTTCAAACATGACTAGCTTGAGTGAAGAGCTGAATTTTAATTTAATTTAATTAATTTTAATTTAAATAGTCACATGTGGGTGGTGGCTGTTGTATTAGACAATAGAGTTTTAAGGTTTATTCTATCACTTAGGAGCAAGGTGACTTTGAGCAACCCATTTAACTTTTCTGAACTCAAATTCTACTTTTATAAAGTGAGGATAATAACCCATCTTATCTACCCAACAGAGTGAGTTTGGAGGTAGGTGAGGTGATGTTACTGTTCATGCTTTTGAGATACAGGCAGTATTATTTGCAGTTAAGAATGAGAGGAGCATTGTCTTGGATCTACCATGTTGTGAATATGAAAGCAGCTTTTAATATATGTATCTCATTAAGTTCTGTCAAAAGCAGTGTTTGGGAACACGAACTATTTTTCAATAAATAAAATCCTTCTTAATTGCTCTTTCTTCTGTACCCTAGGATTAAAAGAAAAAAAAAATTGGCTGAAAATTATTGTCAAAGAACCCCAGCCACAATGGTGCTCCGTTAGAATTGTGTATGAATAGGACCACCAGTTAATAGCTTGCCCTCTCCATGGGAATGTGTGTTTCTTTTTAAACCTCTCTTAAAACAAACAAAACAAACAAATGGCTGGGTTGGAAATAATATCTTTTTATTTCTGGGCAACTTACCAAGAGACAGAAATGTTCACCAGCAGGGACATAGTGGTAACTCCAGAGCAGATGAGGGTCTAATTTGAGGCTGAATTGCCACCTCCCGTTTTTTTTTTAAATTTAGGAAGATTTAAGATGACAAAATTGTTGGCTTCAAGGAAATGTCACTGTTTTGCCTTTAAGTGAAGTGTTACAGTGTCCAAGACATTATGTCCCAAAGGATACTTTGTAGATTATGAGTTTGGGTGGGGCCAGGGTAAGAACTGGTTCTCACCTGGGCCTCGGTCACTTCCCATTTGCTCCGGTCCACTTGGGAGTTGCTTTAAGCTCTGTGTGGTGGTCTCTGAACATCAGTCCCTGGGCACCAAAGAAGTGGCCAAGATCTGCCCAGTTCCCCTTTCCAGGAGGATCCCAGGAAAGGCCTTTCCAAAGCCTGCAGTTTGCCCGCCGCTCCAGTCCAGTCGGTGCCCTCAGGCCTGTGCTTCTGTCAGATGTTCACCCACGACTGTTAGTGCGGTGCGCTCCGCTTGGCTCCTTCAGATATCTTTGGACGAAAGAGCTAGTTTTTTTTTCCTTTCCTTTTTAATTGAGATATCATTGACATATAACATTATATTAGTGTCAGACGTACAATATAACTTTTTTTTTTTTTTTTAAGAAGCAGAGAACCCCACACATACTTACATGTCCTCAGCACAGGAATGTGACCATTGAATTGTGGTTGAATCCCAAGTTTAAGTGGCATTTGATAAACACCATGGTTAAACATGTGTTCCAGGACTGGGGCTAACCTGACCCCTAGATCTGAAGCTGAGAGAATATTGTGTTGGGCACACGGTCTCGGGAGTCTTCTCTTTCATCTCAGGAGCAGGCGAGCTTGGCACATCATCCCAGGCGTTTTCATGTTGCACATCTGATAGATGTCAGCATCCTCACCTCTCTTCCCGTTGTTGTAGGGTGTATTCCCACAGTGACTAGCATAGAACCTCCTCCTTGTCCAGTTGCTAACAGATCCTAAAATAGACTCCAGAATGAGTTTTATGTTCTGAGTATATTCACTGTTAAATCTGAAGAAGAATCCAGCAGTGAGCTCCGTTGAACAAGCTATCAAGAGTACTCTTCTTGATACAATTTAATATCTAAAAAGTAGAGTAGGTATTTATTTTATTTAACAATTAGTTTTTGAAGTGTCTGAGATATCCAAGGCCAGCATCTTTTAAGGATTATAAGTGAAGTAAAGGAATTTATAAAGCCACTTGTTGAAGCTACACACTAATTTTACCTAAACAATTCAAATCCTAAAGAATTATGCACTCATGGGGAGCCCTAATAGACATTTGATGATGGTGGTGAGTTAAAGTTCTTCAGCCTGGTCGGATATTATTTGCAGAAGGACAAAGGTGATTTGGAGCGTGTATCTAAACAGATGACTTAGTCATAATGCTTATGGGACTTCACAAAGAGGCAGTAGCTCTGTGTGTGTGTGTGTGTGTGTGTGTGTGTGTGTGTGCATGCATCAGCATGGAGTGTATATTAGAACGATAATTGATCTGGAGCGTTAGACTGGGCTGTGGTGTGAAAGCCAGATATAAACACAGCTGGCATATATGTCAAAGAGAAGCTTGGAAGGCCAAATTAAAAATTTTTTTAACATTTTTTATTGAGTTATAATCATTTTACAATTTTGTGTCAAATTCCAGTGTAGAGCACAATTTTTCAGTTATACATGAACATATATATATATATTCAGTGTCACATTTTTTTCTCTGTGAGCAAATTCAAAATATTTGAGCCTTGATATGTCAGCCTTTGAAACACTACCTGTTGATGTTCATGCTGTACAAGATTGTCTGGTGATTTTTTCTCCCTGTCTTGAATCTCTTTCACCATCATTGGGTCAGGGGCACAAGACTCTGGAGCAGCTTGCACTTCTGGGAAGGAAAAGATTAGCATCCTTGAGTCTTCACTTTTTTTTTTTTGAGTCTTCACTTTTAACATTCATTCTTGGTAGTTGGCTTTCCTGCTGGTTTGGGTGGGGGTGACAGCCCAAGTGCCAAAACAGGGGTGGTGGCAAGCCTGAGTACCAAAACAGGATGTGTATGAAGCACATTTTCTGACTGTGATTTCGGACCCTTGCTTGCCCCAGAATGCATGGTCCCTTCCCCATTCCCCAGCACCCAAGCTCCTTCTTGATTCACATGAACTTAGTTCTGGTTTTCATTGTCATGGCCAGTCCCTAAAACTGTTGACACAGCTCTTTGGTTAATATTGCAGGTTATTTTTATTGGCTTTTTGGTATGACAGCTAAAAACAGAAAGACAAAAAAATGGAAGTCAACCCCAGTTATTAGCTCTCAGCATTCGACTCCACACACACAGTTTCCTTCAGGAGAAGGATGGCACAGAAAAAAAGTTAAAACAGTAGCAATGCTTCAAACTTAACAGAGCTTCTAGCAGATGGCAACGCACTTTCCCTTTCTTTAATGCTGACAGTCACTGCAGTAGTTTGTATAATTGCCATTTTGCGGATGAGGTTGTTGAGGCCCAGAGGGGTCATGTGACTTGCCCAAGGTCACACTACCAGTGAAAGACAGAGGTAGATCCAATTTACGTCTTCTAGCTCCAAACCCCATGCCAGTTCTTGAAGATCACAGTCTAATGATTCTTATTGACAGAGGAATTTTATGATGATATCCTGAGGTATTTTCACCAAAATTTCAACTTTGAGAAAACTGAAAACGGCATTAGATCAGGACTTGTAGTTGATGAGGTTAAGGTGAAAGTTAGTGGGAGGGGTGAGAGTAACTCCATCATTTTTAAGCCCTCCATTAAAATTGCTTCCAAGTTGCTGTCTGTCTGCTGGTGTGAGGCTTGAAGGTCATGAGTATATTTTCTCTTCTGTCCTAATGACTTAGTTAAATCAGAGGTTCTTGATTTATTTTGTGCCATTGATGCTCCTTGGGAAATCGTATACTTCTCACTAGACAGTTGCCCAAGCAAATACCCAAAATTCAGCATACAGTTTCCAGGGATTCATAGATACTCTAAAGCTGGTATAGTGTGCCCCAAATTAAGGGCCCCTGCTATGGAATCCTAAAAAAAGCATCTCCTAATGCTAGTGTAAACCCTTATACACCAGTGACACAGCCAGCCTCTGTACTCTCATCACTCAGTGTGTAGGTGACCCTCCCCATTTCCTGTACCAGCACCAGTGCACTTCTGTGCTCCCCGCCCACTGCATGCTAAGACCAAGGACTGCATTTCTGTAGCTGCCTTCCATCGAGTGTGATTGCCAGGCCCAAACACAAACAGCAGGGTGTGGAGTCCTTCCCAGCTGAATTAGGCCCTTGCCAGGGTATGAGGAAAATGGCAAAAAGCCCTGATCCTTTGACTCTCAGAAATGTATGCTTTGCACCTTGAAGCAGTGACCCTGAAGGGAGTTCAGGAGATTAAACTCTACCAATCTGTGAGCCCCACACAGCCAGCAGAGTTGACATTTCAAGTTAACTGTTCAGAAAAGTTATCAAGTCCTTCCCAGGTGTACTTTTTTGTCACTTAGCCCCTGGTGGTGGAGAATGAGCAAATAAAAATCCTTACTTTCTCATGTGCGGTATTACCTTTCCCCTGCCTTTTGGACTAGGGAATGAATGGTTTTCAAGTTTTATTGGCACCAGAATCCTTGAAGAGCTTACTAAAAGTTAAAATTCTTTGAAGCTCGGGAATCTGCGTTACAGAGAGGTCCTTGCACCCCAGAGACTTTCTAATACAGGTGTGGTTCTGGTCCCACACTTGGAGAAACACTGGACCAAGGGCTGCTGGCATCGTTCCCTTTTTTCACTTTTAGTGATGGCGTAGAATGTTGTTACTGTCTTCTCCCCAGGGGTTCTGACGCAGAGGATGGCCCTGTGCACCTGATTCAGGAGTGGATGATGAATTGCTAAGACAGTTGAGGCTGCTGCATGTGAAGTGATTGGGTACAAACAGCTTGTGACCCCCCGTCTCCAGGGCTGGGAAAAGTCTGCCTTGCCTGCCTCTCTCATGGCCTTGTACCGTGTCCGTGGTCAGTTTGGCACAGTTAATGAACTGCCTGGAGCTGTGTGACAGACTTCTGTGCCAGGGCCAAGGGATGTGGCAAAAGACTCAGTTAACTTTGGAAGGAGTTTGATTATACAGCAACTCCCTTTTCTGCTATGTTGGCCCCTTCAGGGGAGGGCTGATGGGAAAAGGAATGGGAAAATGTGTGCCCCTTGACATTTTCTGAGGTTATATCTGAAGTCCTCCCTTCTGTCCCACTGCCAACAGTAGAGAGAAAATGACAAGGCAGCATTTCTTTCCAGAGGAATAACCTTGAGAAGAAAGGAAAATGTAAAAGATCATATTAAAATCACTGTCATGGTTTTTTGGGGGTAACTATCACAGTTTTTGTTTGTTTGTTTATTTTTTAAAGATAGTTGATCGGTGAAGTATCTTTTCTCTGGCCCACTTCCGTCTCTCCTCCCATCTTACTTATGCTGAAATATTCATAAGTGAAAAGATCTGAGTTTTGGAATCAGAAGAGTGAGAGTTTAGTCTTCGTTCTGCAGTTGATCAGGATGTGATCTCAGGCAAGTCAGTTCTCCATTATAAAGTGTGGAAAATAATGGGTCCCAAGAAACTCAAGTAGGTAATTCCCAACACACTATGCAAACATCAGGGGAAAAACAAGGAAACCATTTACAGCAAATCTTTTTATTACACTCGGGAGCCTTTTTGTCGTTGGCAAGGTTGACAGCCACAATCCTGCTTTATTTCTTCTCCCCGTTTCATTTCCTCTAGTGCCACTTGTGAACAGAGTGAAGTCCAGTCCTGCAAGGCCCTGTATGGCTCCCCCTCTCACCACATCTCCCCCCACTTTCTCTGCTCACTCTACTCTGCCGGCCTGGCCTGCCTGGTGTCCCTCTGTCACTCAGGCGGGTTCCCATCCTGGGCCTCTGCATTTGCTGTTCCCCTTGCCTGCAGGGCTCATTCCCTTCCTCAAGGTCTCGGCTCAAACGTCACAACAGAAAGTCTTTCCCTGACCACTGCGTGTAAAGTCCTGCCCCATCACTCTCTGTCGCCCGCACCCTGCTTTAATATTTCTTCAGAACATGTATCACCTCCTACTCTGTTAGATGTTTATTATATGTCATTCTTCACTAGAGTGTAAGCTCCACGAGAACATGGACCAAAACGGGGTCTGAGACATGTGGGCTCTCAGTTAATATTTGTTGGGAGAATGAGTGAATAATAACTGTTAGCACATCTTAACCTCTCAGGGGACAGAAACCTCTGGACTCCACTTCCTCACCTCTTACTCCTTAACCTGTTGTAATTAGTTTCTGCCTCCACCAACTCACTGGCATAGCTCTGAGACCTCTGGCCATGTGCTCAGTACAGGTAATCCTCCGGAAGCTTTGCAAGCTTGCTTTGTCTGACCTGCCCACTGTCAACATCTCTCTTTCTCTGCCTACACCCTTTTTGTGGAAGCTGACTCTTTGTGTCAGCTTTGCGTAGCCCTCTCCCACCCCTGTGAGCCTCCTCAGGGTGCTTTGCTGGGCTCCTTTCATCACCTGTGCTTAAATTCTGAGATTCTCTCAAGGTTCATCATGGGACGTATCTTCTGTTTCTACATATCATATCACATTATCCCTAGATAATCACACACACACACACACACACACACACACACACACACACACACATGCATGTATACATACATGTACATGTGTACATAGATACATACACACACAGCACTTGCATATGTCTTGATAGGGTGTCTCACAATCAACTCATAATCTGCATGCCCCAGACCGAACACAGTCTCTCCTACCCTGTCCCGGGCTAACTCCTCCTGCATCCCCTCTCTAGGAGTGTTAATGACTCGACCATTTACCCGGTCACTCCATTTTATTCTTCTCACTGGCCTCTTGATCACTACTAGAGTGATCTTGTATAAAAATGCAATTCTTACTGTTTTGCAGTTCCCGGGGTAATCATTGATTTCAGGCAGGTAAATGGTGGTTAGGGAACAGGATTTTCACATTGCCTCAAAATGTTGCCCCCCCCACCCCAATTATGTCTTAATTACCAAGGGGGAAATGCTATGCTACCTTTAAGATGGAGAGATCTGGTATCACCTTTCAAACTTTTAGCACTGTCAGTGTTTGGACAACATATTATGTGCCTCCTGATACTCAGAAGTACACATCAACAGTGCAGTCTTCTTGCCAAAAATGTTTAACGTAAATGTAATCATGAGGAAACAGCCAAATTCGGAATATAGGACATTCTTTCCATAAGACAGCTGGTTTGTATACTTAAGTCAGTGTCATGAAAAGTGAAAAAACCAGAGTACCGTTCCAAGTTGTGACTAAAGGGACAATAATTAAATGTAGTGCATGACTCTTGATTAAATCTTGGATTAAGGGGAAGAAATCCAGTTATAAAAGACATTTGAGGGTCAACTGAGGACTGTATATTAGATCATATTGTTGAATTAATGTTAATTTTATCAGGTGTAATAAAGGTATTTTAGTTCCATAAGAGAATGTCTTTATTCTCAGGAAATGGAAGAATTTAGGGATGACATGTTGTGATTGATCCAGTCATCCCTCTGTATCTGCAGGTTTTGTATATGCAGAACCACAGATTGAAAATAGTTGAAAAAAAATTCCAGAAATTTCCAAAAAGCAGAGCTTGCATTTGCCACGTGCTGGCTACTGTTTACATAGCAGTTACATATTAGGTATCCTAAGTAAGCTAGAGATGATTTAAGGTATGTGGGAGAAAAAAAATAATATAGGAGAATGTGCGTAGGTTACATGCAAATACTCCATATGCCATTTTATATAAAGGACTTGAGCATCCTTGGGTTTTGGTGTCCGTAGGGGGTCCTAGAACCAATCACCTGCAGGTTCTGAAGGAGGACTGTATCTGGAGCTCACTTTCAAGTGATTGCCTGAACAAACACAGTTGTGTATATGTGTACATGCACATGAGGGAGAGATATGACAGCTGTGGCTGGAAGATAACTGGAGAATCTAGGTTTTAGGGTAGTTTATTACTTGCTCTTTCAGGGTTTTTCTAGATTTGAAAAATTTCAAAATTAAAAGGGGGTGCAGGGAAGAGGGGGCAGCATGTGAGTGCAGGCATATGGGGTGAAGCGAATACATACCAAGTTACCAGGTGGGTTTCTGTTCCTTTACTTTTTTAACCTAAAGCATCAGGGTAGAATAACTCCCCACCCCCTCCTCACAGTTTTGACTCTGTCACTTGCCTGGTAAATGCAATAGTTATACATTGATCTCAGGGTACAATTCTTGATAGCACTTGAAAAGAACTATGTACTGCGCTCTGGCCTCCATAGTTTCTGATAAGAAATCTGCTGTCACTCAAATTGTTTTTCCTCTGGCTGCTTTCAAGTTTTTTTCTGTGTTTTTAGTTTCCAGAAGTTTAATTCCAGTGTATCCAGATGTGAATTTCTTTGTAACTTTTTGGGATTTGCTCACCTTCTTGAGTCTTTAGACTTACATCTCTTGCAAAATTTACGAAGTTTTCAGCCATTAATTTAAGTACTTTTCCAACCCATCATTTCCCTCTCTTTCCAGGGCTCGAATGACACGATGTTAGATTTTTTTGTGGGTGGAAATGACCTCGTTATGCTCAAAGTCAGTTATCCTGACTCTTCGCTGGTCCTCCCCTGACATCACCTCGGTGGGGAAGGGGGGCTGCCTCCTTACTGCTGGGTTGGGATGTAAGTCCAGGCTCCCTGCTTGGTCTGCACTTACTCCTTGGGTTGGGGGCAGCTTCGTACTTGGCCTTCTTCGATACCACCTGGCCCAGAAGTGTTGGGGTGCTTCATTACAGTTCTTGTGAGGGTGAAGGTCTGGACTCCCCGCTTGGTCTTTCCTGGTGGAGGTGGGGCTTTTCTGTGGTGTCTGGCTGGAATAGAGTGATAACTGTCTAGAAGTTTTCTGTCTGGGTAGGCGGCCCTTTTCCTGGTCCTTTGGCTAGTAAGCGTAGTTCTTGCTTGGGGCTTTTTTGTCCGCCTCATTAGCATTTCCAGGTTGCCAGCTTCTTTGGCTCCAAGTCTGGGGCGTATGAGGCAGAAAGGAAGCTCAGAGACTCACCGCTGTGTCATTCTCCAGGTTCCAAGGCCCCAGCCAGTCTGCCACCTTCTCTCCACCTTTTAGAACCTACTTAGGTTCATTTTATATGTAATGTCCAGGGTGTTTCATTGTACTCAGTGGGAGAAATAGCGAAAAGTTTATCTGCCCATCTTCCTAGACTCAGGCCCTGCGACCGCTCATTAGAGCCCCTCACAGGCTGGGCCCCGCCTCCCTGCAGGCCTCTCGTCCCACATAAGCACCTTGGCCCCGCCACGTCAGACCGCTGGTAGTCCCTCGAACTTGTCCTGCTCTTTTGCATCTTCATGCTGTGGCTCTTCCTCGGCCTCAGATGGCCTCCCCACTCCCTCCCTTGCCTGCCTGTGGTGTTTCTGTTCCGTTCATTTGGGTTTTCTCTGTAAAAACCTACCTGGATGGTTTGTATATTCTTTTTGCCTCTTCTGTCCTGTGTAGCACTTGACTTACCTCTACAACTACACTTGGTATTGTAATTTTGTCTTTTTCCTTAACCAGATCCTGAGCTGCCTTTGAGGGCTGAGACTCCATCCTGGATAACCTTGTCCTCAGTAACTGGCACAGTAGTTACTCAAGAATTGTCTGTTGGTAGCTGGACAGATGTAGTTCTGGTTTCCTACCTTTGTTACCACACACACAGCCCCTATCGATGCACTGTGTGTGTGCCTCCTGCTTCTACAGCGGAAGGAGAAATCTAGCAGCTTGTCTAAGAGAAGGGTTCCTTTGCCTGTGGCACTCTGTGACCTGTTAGCTGTCCTGTATTCATAGCCTTTGCATTTTTCTGAATACAGAATTGGTGGCCAGATTAAGTCTAACATTGTGTCTTACCGAGAATGGGAATGATCACTTCAACAGTGTCAGCACCTGGTAAAGTGACACTCAGATGCAGGCACCTAATAAATATTCCTTAGTGATAACTATGAGGAAATGAGTCTTGGTAGCTCATTGCTGTCATTCTTGCTGAGATGCGTTTCCAGAACTGCTTTGTGGATCCTAGAGGACTTTCACTTGCCTGTACACTGAGCCAGACCTGGGGTTGGTGGTGGGAAAGCGCTAACTCATGCACTGGACTGGTTTTAGGCTCCTCCTCCTCGCTCGTCAGTGCTGGATCTGATCAAGACGCTTGGTCCGTGTTCCTGCGCTCTCAGCTGGAGATGCAGCACAGCACCCCTTAGGAGAGGATGGCAGTGTAGTTTTTAAAAGGAAATTAAAACAGTTTTTCTCTTTTTAGTTCACGAAAGACCTCATTTAATTAAGGCAGCAAATGTGTAAGGGGAGAAAGAAGATGGGTGCCGGAGAGGGAACAGAATACTAACCAGTGGTTAGAGCCAGCCAGGGGTGGGGCCCACATCTAGAACTGAAACTCTGATTACGAGCGCCACACCTCTTAGCCACTGTGTTCATTCAATTTCCGTGGGGGCTTCGTATCTTGCCTTTCAGTGCATGTTTGCACACCTCCCTGTGTTCACACAAAGCCATGCAAGTGTTCCAGCAAAACCAGCTCTCTGAGAGTGGGAGGAAGGGATCAAGTTTTGGTGCCCTCTTGGGTTTGCATTGGTTTTGAGGGCTTCTCTTTCAGAGACTGCCTTCTAGAAGTTTCTGGAAAAATGAAATTTCTGAGTAATACCCTGGCTTCTGTGGCAAAGCCATTAAGGCAGCAAGGAGCAGGGATGAAGGTCCAGGGTGAATGCAGCCTTCCTGTTCAGACATACATTTATGGTTAACTTTGAGTCTTCGGGGATTTTCCACAACTAGGAGAGGCCTAAACTTTAAAATTTATTACCGGTTCCAGTATGCTTCCTGTGTTTCATTCCTTTAGCGTGGAAGCTGGTGGTGAGTTTAAGTATCTACACCTGCTCCGACATCAGGACCGCCCGGGGCTCACCTGTGTCACCCCTACATTGCTTCACTAGGTTGCCCTCCACAGCTGTGGCTTTTGACAAAGCTGGCTGGACAGGCCCAGGAGTACCCCGTCCACCCCAACCCCCATGAGCACTGCGGCCTCTGCTCCAGTCTTCCCCACATGAACCTGGGAAGCCCCTTCCAGGAGTCTCAACGGGAGCCCCAAGGAAGAGGGGCCATTGCTCCCTCCCCCTTTCACCTGTTGGAAGTAGCTGTTGAAATTGGTGAACTTGAGTTAAATGTGGGGAAAGAGCAGCACAAAGTGAGTGGGCTCTTCAAGGAGTGACAGAGACGCACACCCTTGTCGCCAAGGGAGAAGGGGAGACAGAACTGGACCTGGGTGGGGGCCCACCACTCGGGGAGTGACCTCATAGGTTACTGCCGTGTTAGTTTCATCATATACAGAATTGGAATAATGGTTGTTAAGAGGATTAGATTATAATGTTGTATAAAGTGGAACAGTCTTTTGGGATTGGTGATTATTATCTTGGATTCTCTTCTTGGTCTTCTTCACTTGTGGTTTTCTCGACCCAGCCCAGGACAGCTAATAAATTCCCCTCGTCCTCTCGTCCCCTCCTGGCCTGTCTCCTAGTATCAGTGCTGAAGGCCGCCCTTTAAGCTCCACAGTGAGCCCCCGATTTCCAGCCAGGGCTTTGTGTCCCTGCGGTCACTTTGTTCTCCTCTTCTGAGCTGTCTTTTACCTGTTTTTGCTCAGTTCTGTGGCTGAGCTGACCCTTCCACATTGCCTGCCCTCAGCCCTACATGTGAGCAGTGCGTGTCATTGAAGCCTCCTTGCCTTTCCATGCAGTAGGGTCATTTTCCTTTTTGAAGAAGTTAAGAAACCAACCCAGAGAAGAGGAAAGAACTCTGACTTGAGGGTGGGTCAGAATTAGGTTGTGGTCCTGACTCTGCTGTTTGCTGCTTTTCATCCCCTTTCTGAGCCTGTCCTTATCTGTAAGATGGAATACTGCCCACCACATGGAGTCGCTAGGACTATTCAGTTAGCCAGAATGTTTAAAATAGCTAGTATAGGGCCTGACACAGAAGTAGCACCCTTGCCGTTACGTGAAAGCTTCCCTGACTCAGTAGAACCAAACAGGAACTCGTGTCCACCACAGCCAGTTCACCCGTCACTTCTCCCCACTCGTGGTGCCACATCCTTGTTGTACGTGAAGATGATACACTCCTCTTCCATCAGGGAATGCTCGTTTTCTGAGTTGTTTTTCCAGAAGCTGAGTCTGTGCCTTACCCCTGGGGTAGGCAGTGTAGGCTGTTGAGGCAGCCAGCCAGCCGCTGTTTCAGTCCTATAATCTGTGGCTGTGGTACAGAAAGCAGCTGCCCCGCATGGGGATCTCACCCACGATTCAACCAAATCACTGCGTTTGATGACGGCAGCCCCCTAAGTGCATTGGTGGGCGCCCCACTCGCTTCGGAGCCCTTTCACCCCCATTTGATTCTCACAAGAGCTCTGGAAGATGGGCAGATTCTTACTCTACAGAGGAAGCAGATGAGACCCAGAAAGCGGTCATTCCCCATGTCTCACCAGTAGTAATCAGCAGAACCCAGGACAAGAAAACAAATACCCTGATTTCTATCAAGTATTGAGCCCAGATGAGAGCCAGAATTCTGGTGTTGAAGTAGAATTTAAGGCTTTTTAGGAATTGTCTAGTTTCCCTGTCCTTAGTGTACACTTTGCATTCATTTCTTATGGAATATTTATTAATTCATTGAATGGATGACGTGCTGGGTACTCTAGGCACCAGGGATAGTGTCAGAAACGAAAGATGCAGATGCAATCCCTGCCCTGATGGAGCCTGTTCTGGGTATTGGGAGGCTGACAATAAACGAATATGAAAGACAGGTAGTATGACTGTAGAGACTGTCAGACGGTGATGAGCCACAGACAGAAATAAGGTGAAAGGGCCGCTGGGGGCGGGGCGGGGCGGGGCAGAGGCTGCAGGACTGTCTGCTTACCCACCGAGATGCCAAGACCTTTGAATTAGAGCTGGGATAGCTCTGGAATGCTCTGGGAAGTTGGGGAGGGAGCTTGTGCTGGTTTTCTTTAGAGATTATTTGCTAGATCTAGAGCTCCCCCTGCTGTTAGAAGTTGGGGTGGGCTCTCAACTGATCTTTTAAAATGATAGTTTCTTTTTTGTCCTAAGTTTTAAAAAATAAATGAATAAAAATAAAAATAAAAAAGCACTGCAGGGACACTTGGAGCTTCTTTCTGGGGCTGCTGTTGCTGCTGAGGAGGGACGGAGGAGGAAGCACTCAGGCCCAGGCAGGATAGGGTCATACCTGTGCACTTGCTACTTTTAGCGTCTCCTTACCCCTGTGCTCCTACCGCAGCCAGCAGCCCAGCAAAATTTATCTGCACACATGGTTTCACAGCTGCATTAGGGCGGCAGAAGTGAAACTGGCCACGGTCTCATACATTTCTCTCTTATTGCTGTTGTTCCCTACTTGAAGTGTCAGGCCTTTTCTCTTGTCCTCAGGGGGTCCCAACTCCTCATCTGCCGAGTTTTTGACACAAACTCTCTTCATGGTGCTGCATTTGGAGAGGGTCCTGCTTTGGCCTCCTCACCCTCAGCGTTGTTTGTGGAGCTGAGAGCTGTGGCTCGTGTGGTGGGGGCCCCAGAATAGAGCTGAGTGCCTGACAGGGGCTGCAGGGAGCCCTTCCGGTCAGCTGCTGGATGTGAGCACCAAGGTTAACCAACAATCACTGTGCAGTTCTTGTAGTCCTGCAAGACGAAATGCAAGTTAATTTTAGCGGCACTATTAATAACAGCTAAACTAAAGAAGGAAATGGCACCCAAGCAGACATATGTCTTTTTGGTCTAACTGCCTCATTCAGACAGTTTGGTTACTTTGTGATTCCTGATGAAGTTGAAGAAGGAAAGTGGACCCAACTTGCAGCTCTGCTCTGTGTCCCAGTCTCCCCGAGAGTAAAGTGAGGCCCAGCAGGCATCCTTGGAGGGTTGACTGCTCGATAACACTCACATATAAAGTTATATATAAAGTAATATACATATGTATTAGAGCTTTATAGAGCTCAGGCTTAGGCAGTGACTGTTCCCATTAGGAATGAAGTAACCAAAATTGTCTCGACGAGGTAGCTGAACCACAGAGTAGGCGTTTACTCAGGTGACATTTCTTCATCACTTCATCACTAATATCACTGACATTAGTGGTACTGCTAAAATTAACTTGAATTTAAGATGCCTTCTCCACTGTAAATTGTAGTCGTAGACATGATGCTTCACTATAAAGTAATTATTTTATGATTTTTCTCCCAACAGCTTTGAAAAGTCCAGCTGCATTTCACGAGCAGAGAAGGAGCTTGGAGCGGGCCAGGGTAAGGCACCTTTCTTCCCCATGGACTCCCAAGAGCATTTTCAGAGTCCATTGTGTCGCTGGTCCTCTTCCTTCCAGTCTGATGTGCCTCCAGGGTCAGCCCTGGCCTCACAGTTCTAAATAGAAAGCACTACCTTTTCTACTTCATCCTCCACCCTGGCCATCTCCCAGTGGGGTGATACGCACTGTGACCAGAACGAGTTTCTTCCTTTAGTACATTTAAGGGTATGGAATGATCACCTTCCTCCTTCTGGTTTGGAGACCGCTAGTATTTTCTCATCTTTAATTCCACTTAGCCTTTGTGGCTGTTAGGACATGAACACTGGCCATGGAAAAGCTTGCTGGGTGGTGGTTCCCCCATGTCTGTGGCCACACCACCCACACCTTTCCAGGATGGGCATTCCAATGGGCTGGAAACCCCACTGGTCTCCATGTGCCCCTGAGCAGCCAGGGTCCACTTGAGGCCATGGGAGCTGGGCCCCTCTGAGCTCACGTCTGGGCTGTAGCACCTGGCTTGTTGCCTGTCCCCTCGGTTTCAGTTCCCTCCGGGGACTTGGGGGGAATATTCTGCTGCCCTGTGTGGGCAGAGATGGGGAAGTCGCCAGAAGATGCTTCCCCTGCTCAGCCCCTTCGCTTTTCTCTTTGTGAAAAAGACGAGGGAAGAGAACCTCCCCACATGGAGGATCACAGGCCAGGGCTCTCACAGCTCTTTCAGAGGCTCTGAAATATTTAAAATCTCCAAGACTTACCTTACTGTCTTCTATTTTTATTTTATTTTTAACAAACTTCTAAGGAAAGCAATGATTAATTCTTAGAATGAGAAGAATGAGGTCACAGGTACTGGGAACCAAAGGAGTGACCAGCTGCACGGTTTCGGTGCCGGGAGGAGGAGGGAGCCTGCGGGAGGAGGAAGGCCGCTGCCTGTGCCCCAGCCCAGTCTTAATACGTGGCGCCATTTCCTGGGCTGTTTCTCAAAAGCCTGGAGTAAATATGCACTAATTAGAATATCTACTGGTTTATCAAGCACTTCTTTTTTTTTTCTTAAAGTGAAACTAGATTTATTCAGGGAGATACACACTCCATAGACAAGTGTGAGACGAGGGTATGGGGTCTTGAGCACTTCCATGTGGAATTGTATCACTTTCCTGTTTATGCTCCCATCAGCTCTTAGGAATTAGGTGTTATTATCTTCTCCTTTTAGATGCAGCTAAGAGAAGTTGAGTAACTGTCTAGTTAGTAAGTGGCAAACTGGGATTCAGTCCTTGGTTTCTGGACTCCAGGTGTTTTCTGAATCAGCACCATATTCTCCCTCAGCCGTGGCCACCGTTCAGAACTTCAGATGGCTTAGAAAACATGTCTCTCCCTCATGTTCCATGAGGCCCTGCAGTGTCCGACCTGTTCTACCATCTTCTGCGGCAGCCATGGTGATAACCTCAGCCCCTGGCAGATGGGTGCTGGGCCCAGGGTCCGCAGCCGCTGTGAGCTGTCCCCGGTCAGCTCAGCGCTGCCCCAGGGCTGGCACGGAGCTGCCGGGTCAGAGCACCAAGGTGGCGGATGAGGGCCAGGTCTTTACCTTATGACATGCATGCAGTACACTCTGGTGTTTTAATTTCTGCTCTGTTCTGCTCTGCCTTGTCCTATCCTGCCCTGTGTTGGTCTTTACCTACTCGTGGTCTTGACCTGTGGTATGAAAAATGCTGGTGCAAAGGTTAAGAGTAGAGGCGCTGGAGTCAGACAGATCTGGGGTCACACATACATTAGAACACCAGCACTGGGGAGTGCAGTGGCTCTGGGACTTCATTCACCTGGAGCCTCAGAAATGCAGAAATGACATTGGATTTTAAGAAATTGGAGCTGTGACACTATGTAATCCAGATTAGTATTCCGCTTGGTAGCCATGCAGAATGGATAGAAAATGCTCACGAGGAGATGCAATGCCAACTTTTTTGAAATAAGATATAAAATTATATTCAGTATGATTACAGCTCTGCAAAATTAAGCTTCTCTTCTGCGTGGAATAATGATTAGAAGCAAACACACCAAGACACTAACAGTGGGTGGTTAAAATTGTTGTTTTACTTTCTGGTTTTCTAAATTTTCTTTGATGAACATATATCACTTTTATGATAGCAAAAGTAATAGATTAAAAAAGATATTAGTAGTCCAGCCTCAGAGAGACAAATGGTGTTGACTGATGGATGGGGCCCTTGGTAGGTGCATTGAAAGTGGACGCATCCTCCTCAGGCCGCGCCTCCCCAGGCCTCCGCTTGCCTCAGAACCCTGCAGTCCCAAGGCTGAGAAGTGGGGGCTGCAAAGGTTACCCACAGCAGCCACGAGAGCCACGGCTGCTTTCTAGTCCTGTCTATGCCATAAGCTTGTGACCTGGGTTTGAGAGCTCCTTGGTGTGTTTTTTCTTTATAGACAGAGGACTATCTGAAACGGAAGATTCGTTCCCGGCCGGAGAGATCGGAGCTGGTCAGGATGCACATTTTGGAAGGTGTGTTAGCTTAGAAATGCTTCTTCACCTAAACCCTTGTTCTCACTGTTTTCACCTCTGCACCACCCACATTTCTTCTTCCCTCTTTCTTATCGCTCCCATTTCTCCAGGCAGTGGGTGGGTAAGCCGCAGCCTTATTAGCACAGTAAGACAGCAGTGCGGTGGTGGTCACCACTGGTTTTTGGGGATTCCCAAAGAAGCACAATCACATTCTGTTGGGTTGGCTTCCCTCTTTCTAGGGCCACACGGTGGCCCTGGAACTCATCTAACCTTGGTGTGAAATCCTTTCCTCCAAATCTGTTTTTAAAATGCATTTACTTTGTGTTTTTGTTCACTCCTTCATCTGTCTATCCATCCGTCATCCTTCACTCAGTGTCTCCTCAAGCACCTGTGAAGTATGAGCAGGCTCATCCCAGACGCACTCTGCCTGGCCCCACACACACGTCTTTCCACATTCTAGGGACGGAAAGCTTGTGGCTGCTGAAAGCGTTGTGACTCTGTCCGTGTTTTGTTTGGTTTGAACCCACTCTGGGGTTGAAAGAAAACTTTCCTAGTCTGATCCCCACATTTTGCAGATGAGACCCAGAGCAGAGAGGTGAACTTCCCCTGCAGCACAGCAGCAGGTCTGAGGGAGAGGAGAGACCATCCCAGCTCTTCCAGTGTCGTCTGGGCTAGCCTCGGCCTGGTGACCAGCCACATGCTGTCCACAGTGGGGGCTCCTTCTTCTGTCCTTGTGAAACTTCAAGCCGGGCCACCCTTCTCTGCCTGGGACGTGCTTTGCATGCTGATGGTCTCTGCTCCTTCCCCAGAGGGAAGGGCAGCCACTCTGGATCCCCAGGGCAGAAGCAGCTCATTCCATATCCTCCCGCACTCACTCCATTCTCTCCCGCGGACAGAGACCTCGGCCGAGCCTTCCCTGCAGGCCAAGCAGCTGAAGCTGAAGAGAGCCAGGCTGGCTGATGACCTCAACGAGAAGATTGCACAGAGGCCTGGCCCCATGGAGCTGGTGGAGAAGAACATCCTGCCTGTGGAGTCCAGCCTGAAGGAGGCCATCATCGGTGAGGAGGCCCGGCTGCCCCGTGTGCACTTGCAGGCCGGGTGCGGAGGGAAGGGCATCTGGGCTGCTTCCTGCTGGGCCTGGGGCAGCTGAGGTGCAGAGTCTGAGAGCCTGATCTCCTGGCCATGTGAGCCTGGGACGGTGCCACTGGCCCCGCAGTTCAGCACTGTGCCAACGCAGCTAAGTAAATCAGAGGGGCCTCTGACCACCCCTCAGCTCAGTGAAGGCAGGGGCGAGTCCCCTCTCCCAGAGGGCAGAAGTCAGGCTCAGTGTGTGTGAGCACGTGGAGACGCCAGGAGCCAGAAGCCGTACCAGCTGCTGCTTTTCGTTAGTGAAATCTCCTCGTGGAGCCTGGCACTTTCCACAGATAGTTCGCTCAGTCAGGATTGACCCAAGCAGTGTGCTTGGCGCTAGGACCACAGTTCCTCAAGGCAGAACAAGCCCCTGGTCCTCGGGGAGTTCACACCTGGAGCAGACACAGGCAGGGACGTGGGCAGCGGTGGAGGGCACATGAGGGTGGGCCCCCAAGACCACCCAATGATGGGGGGCCGGCGGCAGAGGAGGTGGGGCCAGGACTGGGGGCGCAGGGTGAGGGGGAATTAAAGCGTGTGCAGCGGGAGAAGGAGCAGCCTGCATGTGGTGCTGGAAGGGCGGCCTCAAGATGGGTGGGAGCGGCACAGTCCCGGCCATGCGCGGTCCCCCTGGCCACGGTCAGGGGTCTCAGACTTGATAGCTCGGACTTTGGTGGCTGTTGGTACAGACGTGTCTCCTTCGCTGCAGTGGGCCCAAGACCAGCCCCCAGGAGGTAGCTGTGCCTCCGAGAGGCTCCAGCACTCCCCCCGTGATGGTGGGCGCGGCCCTTGGGCAGGGCACAGGATAGACCCCAGCCTGGCTCTGAGGATACTGGTTTCTAAGGCCTCACCTGCACCACCGACGGGTCTGCCAGCGTTGGGCAGCACCGTGCTGGAGGCTGGCCGCCGGGGCCCTGTCCACTCTCTTCTTTTAATTCCCTGCTTTGCCTCGGCATTCGTTTCACCTCACGTCGGTGTTTTCCTACCCAGATCTTCACCAGATTCCACAGTAGCCCCTAGCTATCGGCCAGCGTTTGGGCGAGGGTCAGTTATGGACTCTCCAGCCAGCCAAAATCTAATAAATGTTTGCCAAGAGTCGGCCACGTGTCTGGCCTGTGTGAAGTCGGGCAGTTCAGAGATGAACAAAATGTGTGGCTGCTGCCCTCAGATAATTCAGTCTGATGGGAGAAGACTGATATGTAAACAAGGGGTTTCTGAGGCTCACTCCTGGGCAGATGTGGCGCTGCATAGTAAAAAAGGCCATGGCCCTGTGGCATCTTTACCGAGTCGCCTGCCTTTTGGGACAGTTTACAGGCTCATGATGGGCGATGATGGGTGATGATGGGTATTAAGGGCCTGGCACAGTCCTTGGCACCCAGGGGGACTCGGAGAAGGGCTGCTGCTCTTAGCAGTGATGCACATTACAGACCAGCTACGGCTGCTGCTGTGGATGACACAGGATAGTGGGTGTGTGGCAGGTGCAGCAGGAGCTTGTCTGAGTCGGGCTTCTCTCAGGGGTGGGACAGTGGCGGGGCTGGGCAAGTTCCACAGGTGCTGTGGCACATTTGGGGTCCACTTGGAGGTTGAAGCAGTTTGCCAAGTAGAGAGTACAGAAGGACGTTTCAGGCAGAGGGGACAGCATGGCAGTGGCAGGGAGGCCTGGCGGAGCATGGCTTGTTTGAGGACTAGGAGTAGTTTAATCTGGCAGCGAGGTAATCATTGGTGACTTGAGAGAAAGGGGCACCTGCCAGCAGTGATTGTGCAGGTTGAGGACTGGGTAGAAGGCGGCAGTGGTGGGGTGGGCAGCAAATGTAGTCTGTTTGTTCAAGAGGCAAGTGGAGAAGAGAAGGAGACGGAGACGGTGGGTTGAGAAGGATTTTCAGGCTGGGAGAAAAGAGCAGGTTTAGGGCGGATCAGAAGGAGGTGGAGGAGAGGCTGAGGTGATGGGAGGATGGGAGGGGGAGGAGGGGGAGTTCACTTCCGGAGGAGACAAAGCCAGGTGTTGAGGGCGGCTGGGAGGGGAGGCCTGATGAGAATGGGGTGAGACCTCCCACAGAGGTCCGCACAGACTCCCCATGGCCACTCAGCGCACACACCTCCTCACACCCACCCCCAATTGATCCGTAAGATTTATGTCAAGGCTCTCCCCTCCAAGAAGTCTTCCCTGAGCCTGTCCTTAGTGTTCCCTCAGCATCTAGGTTTCCCTCTAGCGAACCATTTACTGTGCCTGGACCGGACACTCTCAGAGGATAGGGACCCCGCCCCTGCACCTCCACTGCCCACCACACGGGAGAGAAATAGGCCCTGCGGCGACCCTGGCCGGCACCAGCCCTCAGGCTTCTCCAGTGTGGCCAGCAGTTTCCCTGTTGGACTGAGGCTGGGGTGGACCTGCAGCTCCTCCATCCTGGATTCCATGCCTCTATGCCAGAGCAGGTGCCCTCTCTGGGAGGAGAGACCGGGGGAGAAAACCTAGACGTGTGATTGCTGGGAAGCACGTGTGGTCAGCAAGCTCCGCCCCCTTGCTGCGCTGCCAGCGGCCTGGTGAGGGCAGGTGAGGGGAGTGGGGTCAATGTGGCAGTCCTGGCTCCAGAACCATATTCACTCAGGAGGGACAAGCTCAGGTGCATCCTTCGTGAGCCCCAGGGGAGGAAGGGGCCTTGGGTCACAGCCCTGGAGAGGAAGCGTCTGCTGGGAGACTTACTGGCTTGTTCCTGTTTCTCACCTGCGGTCTTCCCACCACGGTAGAGTTTCCCTGGCATGGCCATTGCCTCAGTTCCCCCTGTGTGGACGGGGGCCGGTGCAGAACTTCTTCCCCCAATAATGTCAAGGGAGAGGTCGTGATAATGAATCTTTTGAAATACCCAGCTTGCCCTGTCCCCTTCTTTCCTTCTCTCTACGTCCAGGATTTCCACGCTGGGCCCCTGTCTCCCTCCCAGCCTGGCCCCTAGCCGCTTCCCGGGCCTTCACCACGGGGCAGGGCAGGGCACTAGTAGTCAGCAGCCTGGGCTTGCTTCTGGCAGCTGCTGCTCCCAGGCCTTGGGTCTCTGGGAGTCACTGGCCGCTAAAGGGAGGTCAAAGGGAGGTCCTTCCACTGAACCTGTTTTACCTGCACAAGCAAGTGTTCCTTTTCTGGGAGGCTCCTTAGTCTGTCCCTGGCCTTTGGGGAGTTCAGGCAGCCCAGGGGAGGAGCTGCACTCCCACAGCGGTTACCTGAACTCCCTTGATCCCTCATCGCAGGGTCAGAGCCCTCATCCCAGGGTCCACGAGCCTCTAGGAGAAGAGAGTTTTGTGCAGCCGCAGAATGGAAATAAATTGTCTTTAACAGCAGGGAAACAGAAGGTAGAGGAGGTGGCGGGCTAGGGGGAGGGAGGCCAGACCCTGACTTTAAAGACTGAACACAGTGTGGAGTTAAATCCAAGAGGTTGACGATCAGGCCTTTCCTCACCAAGGGAGCGCTTTGATGGCCTAGCAGGACTTGACTCTTCCTAGGCTTTGTTTCGGGGTCATGATGATGAGCTGTCCTCGAGCTCTTCTGGACACAGCGAGCAGCCTGGCTGCTGGCCTCCCTTCTCCTGCTGCCTCGCTGGGGCACGGGGGCTGCGGGGCAGGTACCTTGCCGAGACAGCCTCTGGCTGGTGAGCAAGGGCCCTGTTCCCGTTTGCTGGTGGAGTCTTACCATGGCCTTGGTTTTCAGTGGGCCAGGTAAACTACCCGAAGGTAGCAGACAGCTCTTCCTTTGACGAGGACAGCAGTGATGCCTTATCTCCTGAGCAGCCTGCCAGCCATGAGTCCCAGGGCTCGGTGCCATCACCTCTGGAAGCCCGAGTCAGCGAGCCACTGCCCAGTGCCACCTCTGTGTCCCCCACTCAGGTGAGCTTGCCCACTCCCGATGCTTCCCCTGCTCCCCAGGGCCCCAGACCTGCTGGAGCAGCCCAGGGTGAGGTCCCTCACTTGGCCAAGTGGGACGGGGAAGCCAGAGGGTGCTGCCCACGTAGCTTAGTAGCTGGGAGGTGTCGGCTGTGGGCCCCCATGGAGGACGCTGGCGGGGCTGCCTGGCAGTTAGATTCCCAGGCCTCCCTGGTGGCCCCACATCCACTCTCAGAACAGCCGCTTTTCCTGCGTGTGTTCAGTTCCATGATCCTTTCACCACCCTCTGCCTCCCCTGTGCCAGTCCCCATCCCCTGCCACCCTGGGGGCTGCTCTTCTAACCCCTCTCATTTGCCCCCCAATGGTGACAGTGTCCGAGGAGGTGGCAGCTGCCCACCTCCGGGCAGGGCAGGGCTGCATTGCCAGTGGAGCCTGGAGATGGTTCAGCTTCTGGAGCAGCCAGAGTGTCCTCACTTCCCCTCTTCTCTCCCAGGTTGTGTCTCAACTCCCAGTGGGCCCGGAGTCCGGAGAAACGCTTTTCCTGGTGGAGCAGCCTCCTCTGCCTCCCAGCCTCACCAACGGAACCGCGGTCCCCGCTGCCAAGCCCCTCCCCACACTCATTAAGGTATAGACCTCCAGCCGACTGCCTCCTCCCCGTGTCCCTCCGAGCCCTGCCATGACTTCATTCCAGGGTGGGGACAGCGAGTGGGGGTGCCTGTCTTCTCCTCCTGGTCAGGGGCCAGCAGAGGTCACCAGGGTACCATGGGAGACCGGCCTGTTCTCTCCGTGGACACTGGTTGTCCTGGTCACAGACACCGTTTACTGAGCACGGCGGGGCAGGCTCTCACTCCTGCCCTCCCCAGGAAACGTGCCCACATGTCCCCTCTTGTCTACTCCTACCCTCGTGAGACCATCATAGAACCTCTTCTGCCAGTGGTGGAACTGAGAGTGAGGTGATGGGCCCAAGGTCATCCAGCTGGCCATGCTGGGTATTTTGTTTTCATTCTCCTTCTCCAAGGCCTGACCTGAAATATCTGAAGGGGCAGGGTTTACCATCAACCCCACGAGACACCCATGGGGACTTCTGTGTGGGGACATAGTGCTTGGCACTGGGGTTAAGTTCAGCAGCACCTAGAGCCAATGCCTGGTCCTTCTCGCCCTGCTGAGCCTCCTGCTAGGTCCCTGGGACCTGAGCCCCACCCGCCGCCCTCCATACCTGTGCTCCGCTCCTGCTGGGCAGGGGCCCTTCCTTCCCACCCCACTTGCTTCCTGCTTTGTCTGATTCTCCACACAGACCCTGCCCCACACAGACCCTGCCCCTGGCTCAGAGTCTCGGGCCATCTGTATTCCTCTCCTGCTGCTCACATCCCAGGAGCTGGCTTTAGCTGAGCGCTCGCTGTGCCCCTGGGTGCTCCCTGTATGTTCGCAGGGTCTCTGAAGCCTTTCTGTGTGGTGCCCCCATCCCGAGGCCTGCCCCATTTGCGTCTCCGTGAGGCCCCGCTTCCTCATCATTGGGCACCTCCCTTGCCTCTGCTGTCTGTTCTTGATGTCAGAGGTTTTCCCCCAGAACTCCTCCCTCAGACCTGCTCCTCATCACACAATTGGTGTCTTCCTGTGAGCACCACGCATTTGAGAGAACAGCGTGTACCTCACTTCTTCTTCTTGGGGTAGTGCCTCAGTCTCTGGCTCTGGCTCCCCAGTCCCCATGGGCCTCTGTCCCCTGCCCCCCGTCCTCCTCCCTTTCTGTAGGGTGCTCCCAGGCCTGCCGTGGCCTCTTTCTCATGCCCTCAGCCTTTCTCTGGTCCTCTCCCCGGCCCCTCTCCATCTTCGTGGGTGCTCTGCCAGCTCCAGCTCAGCAGCTCGCTCCTGCTCCTCCCTCTTTCCATCCTCCCTGGCTTGACCAGAACCTCTTCCCGACTTCCACAAAGGGGCCACCGTTGTCACAGTTGCCAGAGCTCAGAACTTTGAACCTTGTACCTATTCACCTGCCACGTGTTCTATTGTCCATTGTTCCTGTAGTCTGTCGCCTCTACTGAGACCTCCCCACCAGTCCCCGATGCCCCTGGTCAGACCCCAGCTGACCCCTGCATCAAGCCTTCACCCTTCTGTCTGCCGTTCTCTGCTCAGAAACTGCTGAGCCCTCCATGGTCCTTCCCTGGCACTAAGTGCCGCTGACTGTTGGCCCGTCCAGCTTCACCCTCCCTCACCCGAAGATGGCCTCCCGAGCGTGACCTGCGGGCCTCCTGGTCTGCTGAGTGCCCACTGGGAGTGTTTGGAGGCCCAGTGGTGAATGAACATGAACTTTTGGAGTCCTGGGTTTGGGTCCCAGCTCCTTCACACGGCAAGATCACGATCACTGTGTGACCTTGGGCAAGTGACTTCTCTGCTGCTTCTTTTTTCAAGTAGAACCCAGGCAGGGTTCTTGCAATTCTGTGTGACATGGTCTTTGTAAAGCGCCCAGTGTGAGCTCCACAGACCAGCTGTTTTCCGTCCTTGTTGCATTCACTCTGTGCTTGGGTCACAGTGATGCCTGGCCTATGCATTTGGGCTAAAGCTCTTTTAAGAGTGGGGCTTGTCACAGCCCCCCACCAGCCCTGCCCCCTCCCCTGCACACTCCTGGCCCTGATGAGACCTCTACTTTGGGCAGGGAGCTGTCCAGCAGGGAGCGTGGGTCGGGCCAGGCTTCTCAGAAGCCCGTTGGAGGCCTAGCCTCCCAGAGCCGAGACTACCCCTGACAGCACCCTCTGCTCCTGTGCCCCCAGCAAAGCCAACCCAAGGCTGCCGGTGAGAAGTCTCAGCGCAGCAAGAAAGCCAAGGAGCTGAAGCCAAAGGTGAAGAAGCTCAAGTATCACCAGTACATCCCCCCGGACCAAAAGCAGGACAAAGGGGCGCCCCCCATGGATTCCTCCTATGCCAGGATCCTGCAGCAACAGCAGCTCTTCCTGCAGCTCCAGATCCTCAACCAGCAGCAGCAGCAGCACTACAACTACCAGACCATCCTGCCCGCCCCCCCCAAGTAGGAGCCCGCCCCAGGCCCCCGGAACGGGCGGGTGCCGGGCCGTGGGGGCGGACCTGCACCTTCCAGGACCCTTTGGTCTGGTCCTGCACGCGTGGTCTCTGGGCGGGGCCCTCGCCCACTCCCACCTCTGCCCGGCCCTGCAGAGGCCGCGGGTGATGCTTGATGGGGGCTTACTCCTTCCCTTTCTTCCCAGGCCAGCGGGTGAGGCTCTGGGAAGCAGTGGGGCCCCCCCAATGCGCAGCCTTTCCACTACCAGCAGCAGCTCTGGCTCAGGCGGCCCTGGGCCCGGAGGGCTGGCACGTCAGAACAGCGCCTCACTAACTGGCAAGCCGGGGGCCCTGCCTGCCAACCTGGATGATATGAAGGTAGGTGGCCGTGCCCGTCCCACTGGAGGCCTTGAGGCGCTGCTGGCCTGCCCTACCCTGGGGGCAGTTGGGTGCTTGTTTTCAGGCAGGGAAGACAGCCGTCCCAGGACCACGGCCATGGAAGGCTCTGGTCTCCTCCAGCAGAGGCTGGGAGCCTGCCCCGAGCCCCTCCTGGCCCTGGTCGTCCGTGACAGCAGCCGTGTCACTGTGGTCATTAACGGCATCAGCCAGTGTCTGTCCAGGACCGCGGGGCTTACCAGGTGCTCACACGCCTCTAATCCTTGCGGCCTCTACAGTGCAGTGTGAGAAACAGGCAGTGTCACCCCAGCATGAGGACGAGCAGGCAGGGGCCGAGAAGGGTGGAGAGGCTCACCCAAGGCATGTAGAGCTGGGGTTCAGACTCAGGGCTCCACGTTGCCAGTTAGTGTCCTGCTGAATCTGCCCCACAAGTGCTGCGTCTGCCTGGCCTTGGAGGGTGGGACATGACCTGGGCCTGGCCTGTTTCCTCTGCCCCGATCAGAAAGCGGAATGGATCATGTTCGCCCTCTAGAGTTTGTCCTCTGAACCAGGCTGGTCCCTCCTGAGCTATGACCCAGATTCCAGCAAGACACGGCCCTTACAGGGGCAGCTGGACACGGGCCTCAGAGTCCCCCAGACCCAGCTTTAACCCCTGGCTCTGCCGCTACCCAGCCTGTGATCCTGAAGAACTTGTTCCACTTTCATGAGCTCAGTTTCCTCCTCTGTAAAATCCAGTCAGTTCAATTAAGTATTTATTGGTCACCAGGCACCACTCTGGGGCCGGGACAGCTGAGGGCATGTCTTGCCCAGACACGGGGGCGGGAGCGTCCAACCAACCCCGTGGTGTGGCGAGGCCGTTGGGCAGTCCACATCTCGCTCTCCCAGTGGCCGGTGGGGCCCAGACCAACAAGGCCTAACAAACAAAAAGCTTGTCCCGCTCATCTTCCCACGACTGTCCTGCTCAGACCCAGTTCCTTTAGTCTCCCTGCTGCCCTGACTCTCCATCCCCTTGCAGGTGGCAGAGCTGAAGCAGGAGCTGAAGTTGCGGTCACTGCCCGTCTCCGGCACCAAGACGGACCTGATCGAGCGCCTGCGTGCCTACCAAGAACAAGTCAGCCCTGCCCCCGGAGCGCCCAAGGCCCCCACCGCTGCCTCCATCCTGCCCAAGGCTGGCGAGGTGGTGGTTGCCTTTCCGGCAGCCCGGCTAAGCACGGGGCCCGCCCTGGTGGCAGCGGGCCTGGCCCCAGCTGAGGTGGTGGTGGCCACAGTGACCAGCAACGGAGTGGTGAAGTTTGGCAGCACGGGCTCCACACCCCCCGTGTCTCCCACCCCTTCGGAGCGTTCTCTGCTCAGCACTGGTGATGAGAATTCCACGCCCGGGGATACCTTTGGCGAGATGGTGACGTCGCCACTGACCCAGCTCACCCTGCAGGCCTCACCACTGCAGATCCTTGTGAAGGAGGAGGGCCCCCGGGCCGGGTCCTGCTGTCTGAGCCCAGGGGTGCGGGCAGAGCTGGAGGGGCGTGACAAGGACCAGATGCTGCAGGAAAAGGACAAGCAGATTGAGGAGCTGACCCGCATGCTCCGGCAGAAGCAGCAGCTGGTGGAGTGGCTTAGGCTGCAGCTGGAGCAGGAGAAGCGGGCCCAGCAGCCCACACCAGCCTCGGCCCCAGACCCAGACCCAGACCCGGCCCCGGCCCCGGCCCCTCTCAGCACCGCAGTGAAGCAGGAGAGCAGCTTCTCCAGCTGTCAGCTGAGCAGGCAGCCCCCGGGCCCTGACCACCCCTTCAGCCCCAGCCTTACAGCCCCCGCTGCCCAACATGTAGACATCGGTGCCCTGGTGTCCCCAGCCATGGTGGTGAAGCAGGAATCTGGCCCGGCCCCAGCCCTGGTCCCTCTAGGCTCCACAGTGAAGCAGGAGAGCAGCTTCTCCAGCTGTCAGCTGAGCAGGCAGCCTCCGGGCCCTGACCACCCCTTCAGCCCCAGCCTGGCAGCCCCTGCTGCCCAGCACATAGACACCGGTGCCCTGGTGCCCTCGGCGGTGGTGGTGAAGCAGGAAGCCGTGCCGCCCGAACCTGAACCAGCCCCAGCCCCCCAGCTGCTTCAGAGCCCACAGGGCCCCAGCTTCATCAAGGGGGTCACACCTCCCAGCCTCGTCACTGACTCCACAGGGACCCACCTTGTCCTCACCGTGACCAATAAGAATGCAGACAGCCCTGGCCTGGCCGGCGGGAGCCCCCAGCAGGTACTGGGGCCACAGAAGGGTGCAAAGATACCTTTAATGACAGCCCCCCATTCACCAGGCACCCCTTGGCTGGGCAGGTAGTGCTTGTTTTCCTAAGACTTTGGAAGGGTAAGACACCTGCTTGAGACCCCACAGCCATGCGGGTGGAGCCATGAGGGACTGCCCGCCTGTCTGGCCATCAGTGTCAGAACATTTCTATACCTGGCAGATGGCTCCCGAGCAGCCCCACCCAGGCTGGGGCGCCGTGACCTCTGCTTGTGGGGTGGGGTGGGCCCAGGTGAGGCTCAGGAAAGCCCCTGCCTGGGAGAGGGCTGGGCTGGGCTCTGTCAGGATCTGGCTGGGGGCCTCCCGACTGGGCCTGACATGAGCACCACTCCTCTTCCCTCAGAGAGGCCAGCCGCCCCCCACCAAGGTGTCGTTGGCTGCGGGCTCCCTGCTGCTGTCACCCTCACAGCCCAGACCCTCCACTCAGCCTGGTCCAAAGGTGAGGCTGCTTTAGGCTTTGTGTGGCCTCTTAGCATTGCCAGTCCCAGGGTAGAGGGGCGGTGGCAGGAACCTGGCACTCCAGGATGGGAGGCGAGGGCCCCTGAGCAGCCTCAGGCAGAAACTCCTGGGGGAAGAGGAGTCAGCCTAGAGACCCTGCCTGTGCCCCGCGTGCCTTATACCAAACCCCAGGGAGCCAGTCAGCCTCTGCAGGGTCAGAGGTCAGGGCCTCCCCGACCCTGTATCCCTTCTTCCCTAGTGGCTTCCATGAGAGCCCCCCAAGAGCCAGTGCAGGTAGCAAAGCTGGCCGGGCCCAGAAGGTAGACGCCTCCCACTGTGCCTTCCTGGAGCGCGCGGGGGCCCGGCGGCTGCCCTCACCCCACCGCTGGTTCTCTCACCGTTCTCCTGTCTAGCCCTTGTCCCAGCCTGGTTCTCCAGCTCCTGGCCCACCAGCCCAGATGGACCTGGAGCACCCGACACAGCCCCTTTTTGGGACCCCCACTTCTATGCCGAAGAAGGAGCCACCTGGCTATGAGGAAGCTGTGAGCCAGCATCCCAGACAGCAGGTCAGGAGGGTAGACAGGCTTGGCTGCGTGGGCGGCTGCCTGGGTTCCTGGGCTGGGCTCCCACAGTCCCTGGGCCCAGCTGGAGGACCGGGGCAGGCAGGAGCCGGTCCTGTAGGGTCAGAGAGGCCCTGGAGCGTGGGCCGTCACCGGCAGGAGTGCCAGGGCCTGTCCCTGATGAGTGAGTGTGGGCCCCACAGCCTGAGCGCAGGCCGGTGGGCTCTGTGGCTCTGGCTGCTGGCTCAGGGGTAGAAGGTACGGTCCGTGCCCTGAGCCAGGCTGGGGCCTCCTGCTGTGGGTTTTCATCTTTGTGTCCTATTTTTGTCCCACAGGAAAATGGTTCCTCAAGCCAGCAGATGGATGACCTGTTTGACATTCTTATTCAGAGCGGAGGTAAAGTCCAGACCCCGGACCGCCTCCCCAGCCTCCTCTTCCCTTCCTGGGTTGTCTCGTCCTGGGCCGGTTGACGCATTGGGTTTGGCTTAGTTCTGGAACACAGTGCACGCAGGCCTGGTACTCTGGACGCAGCGAGGCCTGAGACGCATCCCTTCTCCACGGCCTGGGCAAGAACACCCACAGGCATCCCTGGGGAGCACCTGTGTGGCAGGAGGGCGTGTGGGGGGAGTGAGTGAGTGTGGGAAGGAGCAGGAGGGGAGGTCCTGGCGTAGATCAGGAGGCCTCGTGGGCACAGAGCGGAGGCGTGTGAACCCTGGGGAACGCTGGAAGGAGCAGGTGCAAGGGTGACCCAGGTGGAAGCCCAGCTGTGTGGGCCTGGGAGGCAGCAGTGAAGTGGGGCAGGGCTGGAGTCTGGGTGTATTTTGGAAAGAGAGTCCATTTGGTTTCCTGGTGGATTAGGTGTCTGGCAAGGGGACACGAGGGTGGCCAACGGCTTCGGACCAAGTTAACCAGCACGCAGCTGCATGAGCACGGGCGCAGGGTGTGGTGAAGTCTGGGCTGAGGGCAGGAGTTGGGGAGTTGTTGGCATCTGGATGGGCGTCTAGAGTGTGAGGTTGGGCAAGGTGGAGGCCGGTGGCACAAGCAGATGAGGCTAAGCAGGGGGCAGAGGGTGGAGTGTGCCCTTGCGAGGGGAAAGTCCTGAGGCCAAGGGCTGCTGATGGGTGATCAGGGAAGAGGAGGACCAAGACTCAGTCTTGGGGTGAACATCGTGGTGGTCGCTGGTGACCCCAGCCAGGGTGCTGCAGTGGGACCCTGGTGAGGCCTCTAGAAGTGGGCTGAAGAGGGCCAGGGATGTGGGAGGCGCGGGTCTGAGAGCTCTCGGCAAGGGCTTCCTGCAGAGGGGGGCCCAGAAAGGGCAGCGTGTCTGCGTGCTGGGGGGCTGACGGGGGTGGGGTCGGGCAGGGCTGAAGAGGAGGGGTTGGCTTCAGGGAGGAGCAGGGGGAGGCCCTGGGGCAGGAAGGCAGGGTGTGCGAGGCATGCTCAGGAGGGAGACGGTCAAGCAAGATGGTGCAGGCAGAGCAAGAACTCATGGACTTGTACACTTGAAAATGGTGGATTTTCTCTTAGTTACAAAGAGTCACTCAGCAGCTGATGTTACTCTCGAGGTCACTGATTCTGAGCTCAGGGAGACCCCCCTGGATCCCGGGGTCTGAGGTGCGTTTCTAATACGTGCAGGTGGCACTGAGGCTCTGGGAGTTGCAGGCGGAGCGGAAATGAGAGGGCGGACGCTGAGAGAAGCTGAGGGAGAGACCAGAGAGAGGAACCAGGCACAGCTGCCTGCCCCCAAAGGGACACTGAGAAGTGGCCATGATGCCAGGGGAAGAGGGCACTTGAAGAGGGTGGGTGGGGCAGGTCTGTGGGGACTCAGAGGGAGCTGGTGAGAGCACAGCTCAGCCAAGCCGGGGGCGGGAGAAGCATGGGACCCAGGGATCAGGCAGCAGGCCTGGTTTCTGCGTATTTTTTTTATTGTGGTATATATAACATAGTTTACCATTATAACCACTTTTAATCGCACAGTTCAGTGGCACTAAGTTCATTTACAGTGTCATGTAACTATCACCACTGTCCATTTCCAGAACTTTCCATCAATCCTAAATGGATACATCGCCCTTTACATACCAACTTCCTGTTCCTCCCACCCTCCAGTAACCTCTTTCCTGCTTTCTGTCTCTGGGACTCGGTCACCTCCATACCTCGTGTGAGTGGCGCCATGTAGTACTTGCCCTCCTGTTGTTTCTGGCTGGATTCACTGAGCACGATGCCCTCAAGGTTCATCCGTGGTGGAGCTTGTATCAGAATTTCCTTACTCACTGTGGCTGAATGGCGTTCCCTTGGGTGTGTGTCCCACGCTGTATCTATCTCCTCGCCCGCTGGACGTTTGGGTGGTCTCCTCGTTCTGGCTGTCCTGAGTAACACTGCTGTGAACGTGGCGTGCCCGTATGTGTGTCCATGCTCAGTTCTGTGGGGTGCACACCCAGAAGTGGGATTGCTGGATCACATGGTAATTCTGTGTTTAACTTTTTGAGGATGCGCAATGGTTCCAGTTGGTCCGCATCCTTACCAACACTTGTTTTCCATTTTTTTGAAAATAGCCATCCTGGAAGGTGTGGAGTGGTCTCTCATCATGGTTTTGATTTGCATTTCCCTCATGAGTGATAACGTTGAGCATCGTTTCATGTGTTTGTATCTTCTGTCAGAGAAATGTCTGAGTTCTTTGTCCATGTTTAGTTGGTTTTGTTGAGTTGTAGGCATTCTTTATCTTATTCTGGATGTTAATCACATAACAGAAATATGATTTGCAAATATCTTCTTCCATTCCATGGGTTGTCTCACTTTTTAAATTTGTTGAGATAGTTACTATACAATTTTTTCACTCTTGATAGTGACCTTTGATGTACAGAAGTTTTAAATTTTTATGTAGTCAGTCTGGTTTATTTTTCCTTTCATTGCCTGTGCCTTCGGTATCATAACCAAGAAATCATTACTAAATCCAATGTCATGAAGATATTCCCTTTCCTTCTAAGAGTTTTGTAGTTTTAGCTCCTAAATGTAGACTTCTGACCCATTTTGAGTTAATTTTTCTACATGGTGTACGGCAGGGCCCAACTGCAGGCCCTGTTCAGGCTGCTTTCTGACACCCATTCACTTTCTTGATTGGCAGAGATTTCAGCAGATTTCAAGGAGCCAGGGAAAGAGGAGGCCCCCTCGACAGCTGCCTGTGGGTCACCCCTGGCCACACAGCCCTCACCCTCCACCGAGCTCCCTCAGGCCGCCCCGCCTCCCTCGGGCTCGCCGGCCCTCCCCGGGCGCCTGGAGGACTTCCTGGAGAGCAGCACGGGGCTGCCGCTGCTGACCGGTGGGCACGAGGGGCCAGAGCCCCTCTCCCTCATTGATGACCTTCACAGCCAGATGCTGAGCAGCTCTGCCATCCTGGACCACCCCCCTTCCCCCATGGACACCTCGGAATTGCACTTTGCGCCTGAGCCCAGTGGCGTGGGCCTGGACCTAGCTGACGGCCACCTGGACAGTATGGACTGGCTGGAGCTGTCTTCCGGGGGGCCCATGCTCAGCCTGGCCCCGCTCAGCACCACGTCCCCCAGCCTCTTCTCCACGGACTTCCTCGATGGCCACGACTTGCAGCTACACTGGGATTCCTGCTTGTAGCTCTGGGGCTGCAGAGTGGGGCGGCTGGGGGGGCGGGAAAGTTGGAGAACTTGGGAACTCGGCGCGCTCCTGCCTGGTCAGCCTCTCTGCGCGGGCGTGAGTCTGACAATCAAGAGGCCCCACTTCCCTCAGGGGGAGGCTGGGGCCAGGCGTCCCTTTGCCTGACTCAGGCTCACGGAGGAGAAAAGCTGCCAAGAAGCAGCTCTGGGTCCCACCCTGGGGTTCTGGGGGGCCTGGACAGGCCAGGGGCTTCTATTTGACCTCCTTTTGTGAGGTCGGGTGCACTTGCTGGCTGCAGTTTGCTCAGGCAGGCAGGGCCCAGGGCTGAGGCGGGGCCAGGGGCGAATGTCCTTCCTTCTCCCTTTCCCGAGAGGGAAGGGACTGGCGGGGCCGCTACCTCACCGTCCCCGTGACGCCGACACCACTGTCCAGGCCTCCTGGGAGGGGGCTCCCTGCCGTTCTAGTGTCTTGGTGTAGTGTAACCATGTAGTGGTTGGTGGCAGAGTTTCTGTACAGGTGTATATATCTCTATTATGTATCGCCATACTTATTACACATATACGGGGGGGAGGTGCAGCTCCTCCCCACACTGCGCACACATGGAAGGGCCTGGAGCCACCGCTCCTGGGGCAGGACACAGCTTACCCTGGCCCACCCATCACTGTGTTTGACGTGTAGACACCCCGCCACAGCCGGTGCCCCACCTCTCCTGCTTCCTGCTCCTTATCAGTGCCACGAGGGCAGAGGTGCTGCCTGGCCACCTGCCCACATTCCGTCCCGTTGCCTCACTGCAGTCACTATGGCCCTGGCGCAGCAGCGGCCTCCAAGCTGTGGCCTCTTCCTGCCTGGCCTTCGTTCCGGCCTGTCACTGTTATTCATAGGGGATTAAGGATGGAGTCACCAAAACCAGTGCTGGGACAGAGGTGGGGAAGCTGTGTGACTTTTTAAAATAAAAGCAAAACCACCACTTGTTAGTCCATCTTGTTCACTCCAGGGAAGAAGCTGGGGGCGGGTATAGTGGGCCCTGGGTGCCATGCTGTGACTTTGACCCTGCGCCCCATCAGGCCACCGCCCAGGCCTGGCTGTAAGTTCTGGACCATTTCCAGGAAGAGCAGAACCTTGGACACGCAGCCCAGGCTGGACAGAAGATGGATAGGGGGAGGTGCTTTCTCAAAGACAGCTGTTTATTTATAAATCAAGGAGGCCAAGGAGCCTTTAGCTACCCCCATCCCCTTCCTGAGCAAAACCTGACAGAACAGAGGTGGCTGTTCTTGGTTTTTGGTTGGCACAGTGAAGTTGGGGCCCGGGGCCTCTGTGCAGACCCTGGCAGGGCAGAGCCCTCGCCCAGGCGCTGGAACAGGCTGAGCCTGGCCCCCTCCTCCTGCTTCTGCCACCCACTGCCCTCCAGCAATATTCTGGGTGCCCAGGGTGGTGTCCCCGGACTCTACCATGGTGCCCAGCCAGGGCTCGCGGTGCATCCTCTCCTTGACCCTACAGCTCACAGTGCACCTGGGCCACCTCAGACCCCGTCCCAGAGTGAGCCTGAGACTGGCCAGAGCTGTGCTGTTCTCGTCTTGCCTGAGGAAGGGGCTCTGGTAGCCGACGGGCTGGGGGAGGCCTGGGTGTGACTGACGGGGTCTCTGGAGGAAACACGTCACCCGTCTATGTCCCAGCTGAAAAGGTGATGCTTCACCAGCATGTCCTGGACGCCCTCCTTCAGGGGTGTCTTCTCCTCCTGTACAGGGACAGCCCTCCTGTCACAGGCCACAGGGCAGGGGTGCTGGGCACACCGCAAGGAAGCCCAAGGTAGCAGCCGCCAGACTGGTTCTTAGAGGCAATGCCAGTGCTTGGGGTCCCCACGAGGCCCGGCCTCAGCCACCCAGATGTGTTTGGAGTCGTCTGCCAACAGACTCCCAGGTGGCCCCACCCGCCACAGCCCCCTGCGGGAAGGCAGGTTGCAGGGTCGACGACCAACCGACCACCCACCTCTCTCTTCACAGGAAGTTCCCAGTCCTGGGAGAGGCTGAAGGCGAAGCAGCAGAGGACACTGGAAGCGAAGGGGAGGCTGTCAGTTGCCCTTAGGTGCCTCGGCCCACACCACTGGGCCAGGGTCCCAGAAGCCCCACGCTTCCTCACCGGAGCTCGCACTTGATCTGGACCCAACCGGGGCTGCGCAGGAAGGACCAGGGCTGGTACCACTTCTCCACGGTCGGCAGGCTGGAGCAGAGCACCTCCAGCCACAGGTGCAGGACCTGCTCGCTGGAGACAGACAGGGTGGGCTTGGGGGCTGCTCCTGGGCCTTCTGGCCTCCATCCACAGGACTCCCGACGACCAGGGATGGGGCTCTGCCCCTCATGCTGTCCTGGGGCAGCCCACTCCCGGGCTCCTCCAGCCCCCACAGGTGACCCCGCCTCCTGTCTCAGCCAGGTCTCTGCAGAGTGGCCTCACCATGACTCCTCCACATGGGGAGACATGCTCAGGGGCTCGTGGTCCCCATGGCCCCCACTCCCCTCGGTCCCGTCACAGCTCCTTCTGAGTCTGAGACCCGGCCATGCCATCTGCAGGCACAGAGGCCTGGGCCCTGCTGGTCAGTCCAGGAGCAACACGCACAGTCCGGCCAGCGTGCCCATGGCTAGGTTCCGAGCTAGTCTCAGGAACTTTGCCCCCCTTCCTGGGTCAGAGCAGCCTGGAGGCTGCTCCTTTGCCAGGTGACAAGTCCGGAAACACCACACACTCAAGCTCACTCAGATCTGAGCCTCACACGTGCCCGAGGCCCCTCGGGCAGGCACCCCTCCCTAGTTTGTAGCCGTGTCTCTGGGGAGCCCCTTTCCTGCTCAGCTTGCTGGAATCTGTGCTTCACAAAACCCCTGCAAGCACCGCCCCTCTGCAGAGCAGGGCTGCTCTCACCCTTACCCCTTCCACCTCTGACTGCCCCCCAGCCCCAGCAGCAGTGCACTCACTTGAGCCCCACGCAGATGAGGGAGCGGAGCTTGACGTCCATTTGTGCATGTGCAGCATCGTGGGTCACGTTAACGGACTGCACAGCCTGGGAAGGCACAGCTGTCACTCAGGTGTCCCCAGCTGCCAAGCCAGGAGGCTTGCCCCGCCCATGGCCCCCCTTACCCTGTAGAGCAGCTCCTCCGGGGTCAGGACTTTGCCATCCTCATCCAGCCTGAGGGGGGACCAAAGCTGCCAGCGCTGCCCTGGTGGGCTCAGGCCACTTCCTCTCCCCACACTGGGGCAGCCAGGCGACCCACCAGGACGCTGGGTAGGGGGCAGGGGGCAGGGGGCAGGGGCCGGTTACCTGTAGGTCTTACACAGCACTAGGCGTGAATATACTGAGTCGAAGTCTCTCTCGACCTCCCGGCCCGCTGCCTGGGGGGCAGGTTCAGTGTCAGGGACAAGGGAGGTACCAGGTCAAAGCCACAAAGTCCAACTGAGCACACATCCCCGCGCCATGAGCTCCTGCCGCCTGCTCCGCGGGGCCAGGGAAAAGGACGTGAAGGACACGGGCCCACTGACTCACCTCCTCAATAAACAGCCATGGGTGGCAGGCGCCCCCAAGCAGGGAAGGCTTCTTCAGTCCGTGTTCAAATAGGGCCTTGAGGGCCGGGCAGAGGGTCCCTCGCACAAGGTCTGTGACCCCTTCCGTCACAGCATCGTCCCCCGCGATGGAGTACTGAGGGTGGGGGACAGGGTCTAAGAGGCCCCAGCCCCACACACGCAGCCAGCCAGCCTCTCCCCGTCCTCACAGCCAGCATGCGCTCGGAACACGGCCCGGCAAGGAGGGCGCGGGCCCTGTTGGGTGGAGGCAGCGGCAGCTCCCAGGCACGGCCCCACCTCGCGCAGGCTCTCACCTCTTTGCTCCGTTCATCCAGGACTTCTACAAACTTGGCTGGAAACCAGCCTGTGGGAGAAGCCGGGCCCGATGAGGGGCGGACGGCCCAGTGCCCCGACACTGCCCCCACGGGGCTGAGGACCCAGCGCGCGAGGGAGGCTCGCTGTCTGAGCATCCCCAGGGCCCGCTGCGGCGGCAAGGTCACCGGACCTGTGCAGGCCGCCTCCCCTCGCCCAGCGACGCTGCATGGAGACCTCACCTCTTAGGCCGTTCAGCTCCCCCACCCAGCAGTGCTCGTCCTTCTGGGAGATGATCTGCACAGGGAAGGGCAGGAAGCACGGCTCTGGCGCCAGCCCAGCACTTCGCACCCCTGTCCACCCTGCCTGGGCAAGGCGCTCATGTCCCCGCACCGTGATGATGTCGTTCTTGCGGAAGCCCAGCTCATCGTCATCGTGCCGCTCGAAGTCCAGGAGGGCCTTGGCCCGGCGCGGGTGGCTGCGTGAGCACGCCACATAGTTCTCGTGGTCCCGCTGGTGGCTCTCCATGCTGTAGTCTGGGGTCAGCTCCTGCCAGGGCGGCAGAAAGGCCCATCGCGGGGGCGCCTCAGGATGGGGCCAGGGAAGGACGGCCCTGAGTCGCTGTGAGCACAGGCCTGGGGCCGGAGACTCACCACACTGCAGTTTTTGGGGTCTGTGCACTGGAAATGGCGAGCCACACGCAGGATGGCTTCCCGGAGGTCAGCCACCAGTTCTGTCTGCTTGATGTTCTTGGCCTTAAGTGCCTCCAGGTCATCCTCCCCTGTAAGGCCCAGAGAGGGATGGCAGCCGTGGCCCAGACCGGCCCCTGTCCCAACTCCAGGGAAGCTCGGAGTCCACACCCCACCCTGGTCTGACCGGCCACCAGTGCCCTGCTCTCTGAGCCCAGCACTCGGCCACAGGGCAGAGTTCTCACCAAAGAGCAGCGAAGTGAGGCCGGACTTCCTTCGCTGGGTCCTGCGGCGGACTACCTGTGGGCAGGGACGTGGGGTCAGCGGTGGCCAGGGCACCCCGTGCCCAGCCAAGCAGACAAGTGCCTCAGCTCTGGAGGAAGTAAACAGAGCCCTTCAGCACAGAAGCCAGGCAGCATCTCGGGCTGCCTCTTCTGACGTGGCCTCTGAGGCCGGTTCTGAGGGTCAAAAACATATGCTCATTTCAAAGATGGGTCTGTCCCATGCCCAAACCAGGCGGGTCATGGCAGAGACTCGCCAAGGCCACGGCAGTGGGTCCCTCCACAGCTGTGGTCTGACTGGGCCGCGCTGGGCCCTGGGTGCTGAGCTGGAGGGGTGGCAGAACGGGGAAGGGCCGGGGCTGGGGTGAGCTGGGGCCTCCTTCCTCGCAGGCCCACCTGAGAGAGAGTGGTGGTGGCGCCGGTGCCCAGGAGCTGGCCCTGGTCTGCTATGAGGTAGGCCAGGTGCTTGCGGCGCTGGGTCTCCACGGCCACGTCGGTGAGGGAGCCGGCCAGCTGCATGGCCTCCCCCAGCAGCATGTCCGCGTCCTCCATCTGTGACGGTATGTCTGACAGTGTGTTGAAGATGGAGGCTGAGTTCTCGGACTGGATCAGCTCCTCCTCCTGGGCCGTGCGAGGGAAGGGCAGGTGGGTGTCACTGCCCAGCTGACCCCAATCACCAGCCTCAGGCACCTGCATCTTCCCTGGATGGTTGAGCTGAGCATAAGGAAGCCCTGCCCCAGAAAAGATGCTGCCACCCATCCCCTGGGGCCTCTCAGGAGGGGCCGGTGCTCAGGCCACACGATGCTGAGGCCTGGACTGCAGCATGGGCAGCCGGAGGACTCTGAGGAGGGGCCAGGACAGCTGCAGTGGCCCCAGGGCTCTGGTTGTCACCTTGAGGCGCAGCATGCCCAGCGTGGTCTGGAACAGCACCAGGGAGCCCTCATAGAAGAACAGGTCCCAGAGGCGCAGCAGCAGCTGGATGTGTACCACGCTGGCGAAGGCCGTGAGGAACCAGTGCAGCGTGATCAGGGACAGCTCTGCGGACACACACCAGGGGCCCTGTGGCTGGGACCAGGGACAGCTGGCACGGGACAGCCTGAGAGGAGAGGCGTCCCCCAGGCACACAAGCCATGCAGGACATGGAGTGCATATCCCAAAAAGCAACAAGAGGCCCTGCCAGCTCACGGGCAAAGAGACAGGGTATCAGGGAACGTTGGAGAACAAGAGCACAACGAAGGCGGCGGGGGCTGTGTGTGTGGGTGGCCATCGTCAGATGAGCTCCTCTCTTCCTCCTGAGCTCGCAGCTGCCCCGTCAGCCTTGGACCCCTTGACCCCAGGGGAGAGGTGGGTTCCAGCCTCACCAATGTCATGCTCCTGGAGCAGCTTGTCCAAGCGAGGCAGGTACTGGACGATGAGGTGGCGCAGGACCCGCTGGTCTGTCTGGACACCCAGCAGGGTGGTGCTGAAGTAGGAGGCCGGGAGCAGGTCCTCGATGATGGCGCACATCATCCAGAAGGCGTCCTCCTCCTCCAGGAACAGCAGGAGGCAGGCAGCCACCTGGCCAGGGCAGTGGGATAAGGGGCCTCTACCCAGGTCTCCAGGCAAATGAGAACAGATGCCCCATCCGGGTAACCAATTAGAATAAGGCATCCTCTGTGGGGGTCACACTGTAGACCGCGTGCCTGTCTCAGGCTTGGAAGTATCGTGTCTGGCAGCCCCAGCCCTCCTTGGGGACTCCTTTCCCGTCCTCCCACCCTGCTGGCCCAGTTGTGAAATCGGTCACCCCCGGGGGTGTGGAGAAGACCCTGGGGCACTCCCCACTCCCGGGCCCTGTTCACCATGCCGGTGCCCTGGCAGTAGCCGATCTCCGGGTAGAGCCAGGCCAATGCTCGGAGCACCCTCCGCAGGCGCGGCACCCCGACGCTGCTCACGCTGGCGAAGCAGGCGTTGCTGGGCATGGTGCGGAGCAGGTCCTTCTCAATCTGCCGGCAGCCCCCCCAGAGCCTGTGAGATGCAGCTGCAGGCCCACACCCTCCACAGTGCTGGCACCCCGAGACCCCCGGGAAGGAGGCTGGGGACCCCTGTGTGGGGCAGACCTCAGGTCGGCTTCTGTCCCAGGAGTCGGGGCTCCTCATGCTCTGCCCCTCAGGATCAGAGCCCGCGAATGCGTGGCTCATGCCACCTGACTCATGGGGGAGCTTATAAAAATGGAAGTACAGGTTCCTGGGCCTCAAGCCACAGCTATGGACTGAGACTCTCTGGAAGGAGGCATGGAAATCTGTAAACTTTCTAGAGGATCCTAATGTGCACCGGCTTGGGTGGCCTTTTTGACGATTCTTCCCGGTGCCACGGAGGACCCAGGAAGGAGCAAGCTTGCTCCAGGGATGTGTCTGTGGGTGAAAGGGCTGCCTCGGGCTGCCCGAAGGCTGCCGTGCTCGCCCGGCCACCCCTGCCAAGGAGAGACCCACCAGGGCGGGCCCAGTAACCCCAGCAGATCCCCCTCCCGCAGGCACAGTTCATGGCCAGAGGGCACTCCCTGAAGGGCGCTCCTCATCCCACCCCCACCCCCGTGCCTGTCACCCCGGCCTCACCTGTTTGGCAGCAATAGTCTCATCATTGGAGCTGTTCTTTACAATCTCTCGGTAGGACAGCTCAGAATTCCTCTTCTTCTGCAGGGCCCCTGAGAGCCGCATCCACAGCTGAGGGGGGCGTGAGCACTCAGCCCCCAGGGGCACCGGAACCTCCCAGCCCCAGTGGGTCCCTCTGCCTCACCTGCGGCCTCATGCTGTGTGGGACACCGGCCAGCACCAGGGAGCGCAGCTTCTCCGAGCGGGGCAGGGAGACGGCAATCTTGTCCCAGGTGAGGTCCCCCACGTCGTGGTTGTGGGTGAACTCCAGGTGGGCCTGCCACCGCAGCCTCTGCGGCGGGTCCTCCATCAGAGCGGCTGGCAGCCTGCCGGAGCGGGGGCCAGCGCCATCTGCAGGGGAGGAAGGAAGCCACCCCGTCTGTTTCCAGGAGCATCGGCCCCGGCCCAGGGTCGGATCTCACCACCCACACCCAGGGCCTCCTTTCCAGTCGGCCTCCAGAAGTGCCCGGGTGCCCGCGGACGGGGCTCTCCTGCCCCACAGCCTCCACGGCACTACTGCCCCACAGGGCAGCACCCTGACCTATCCCGGAGTCGCAGCCTCAGCCTCCGCTTTCTAAAACTTCACCTTCAGTGAATTCACATCAAGTGCACAAATTTTAAGTGCATTGAGTATCAACAAACATTTAAACACTGTTCCCATCAAGACACAGAATATTTCCGTCATACTAGAAGGTTCCCTGTGTTCCTCTCAGGCCCAGCTTTTAACTTCCAAATATCTGCCTGCAAAGCAGAGAATGAGGAAGACCTGGCAGAACTGGAAATATGAGCAACCTGAACATGACTGGTTTCAGCCAGCTGACACCTTCTGGTTGGTGACTGGCTCCCCTGGCTTCAGGCAGACGCCCCTCCCACAGCCCCCTCAGGAGCCCACAGGCGCCGCTGTGGTAGAAGACAGTGGTAATGGCCTTGGGGCCCACGTAGAGAAGAGAGGTTATAAAAACATGATGACAGATTCATTAAAATGGGACAGTGTGCAGCCACTGAAAAATATGCTTTTAAAGAGGTCTTAACTGACATTTGACAAAATGCTCATGGTATATGTTAAGAAATAAAAGAGCAATATAGAAACATACATATACCACATACACCATAGACATGTTTTTACACTGCTCTTAGATCTCTTAACATTGTACAATATTATGATACAATATTCCACATGGAAACACACACAGTCAGGAAAGAACACTCTGAAATGTCTGCAGTTATCTTCAGGCTGCAGGATTATAGGTTAATCTGGGGGCGGGTTGTTTTTTGTTTTTTTTTAAATTTTTCTTTTTTGGGGGTTGGGGAGGTAATTAGGTTTATTTATTTATTTATGTTTAGAGGAGGCGCTGGGGATTGAACCCAGGACCTCGTGCATGCTAAGCACGTGCTCTACCACTGAGCTGTACCCTCCCCACTAGGTTAATGTGTTTTAATCTTTATATTTTGATGTAGTTTTCAAATTCTCTACAATGAACATTACTGCTTTTATTATCATATGAAGATCAATAAAATTAATCTTAAAACCCCCAGAGGACTCCATATACTGAGAACAGCATCACCATCAGATGCAGCTCCGTCCTTGACTCTGGAACATCGGGTGAAACAGCCGGAGCCCGAGGTCACAGCAGGGTCATGAGTTGCTGCGGCTGGTCCTCCCCAAGGACATGGGCAAGGCTCCACGCGAGGGGCTCAATCTCACCTTCCTTGTCGACCCGGAAACCGAACTCATCGTAGCAGAACTCTGGCTGCTCCGCTGCCTCCTCCTTCTAGACCCAGGAGTAGGGAGAGTCAGCCTGGGACCCCCAACCCCGCTGCCGCCACCCGGCCCCCACAACTCAGACCAAGGGGTGCCCTTCCCTGGAGCCCCTGCAGTTGTCACTCAGCTACAGGGGTCATGACCCTCTCGAACTCTCCACACATCTTCCCTGTTTTCCTCAGAGGTCAAAGATAAGATCAAGTCAAGAAAAGTGTGTCTCATTTATTTCTGAGTCCCCATAATACTGAGGGCAGAGCACCATACTTTGCATCCAGCCTAAAGCCTGATTCACACAGGACACGGAGCTAACACTGTCCTTGATGGGGCCTCCAGTTCTGTGTGCGAACGGTGCAGTGACCCACCCACCAGGAAGCCTGTGGGTGGCAGGTTCCCTTGGGGACCATGGCTTGGGGGCAGAGCCGCTGGTGCCTGGCTGGCCAGCTGCTGTACCTGCGTGTATTTGGCCAGGATCTCCTGGGGCCACATGCTCGGGGTCAGGGCTGAGAAGGGGCCACTGGCAGAAGGTACGTGGCTTCCTAAAACCAAGGAGGGTCAGGAATACAAGATGAAAAAAACGCAGAGCATTCAGAGAGGGAATTCAGACTGGGATATCCCTGCTCCCCTGTCCCACCCCCCAGAGCACCAGCATTAAAGGGACTGGACCATCTAAAGTCCAATGGATAGGGAGGGTGAGAAACCTAGAAATGTGCAAATTTCTGGAGGAAGGAAAAGAAAACCAGCAGCGTGTTAGTTACAAGACAACCAAACTTCATGTCCTTGCCTCTTCTTCCACCTGCAAGTGAGAATTTGCAGGCTGGAGGGAGAGGACAGGGATTCGGGAAAACTGAGAAGAGAGCTGTAGTAACTCCCAGATGGCCGTCAGAAGGCTTCCTCCTTCCCCCACCTCCTGGCTGGTCCATGTGACCCAAGAAGGTCCATGAAAAACAAGCCTGCTTCTCCCAACACCGGGTGGGTCCTCCTGGGTAAGGCCCCCCTACCCCCTAGAGAGCCTGTCACCCCATTTCCAAGCTGGCCCCTGCCTCCCACCTGACATCGTGCGGAGAGGCAAGGCAAGCCTTCTGGAGATCCAGGCTTGAGAGTTTTCCTATCCTAATATCTTACAGCCGGAAGTCTCCTTAAGCTTCATCTGGTCCAGAAACATCTGTCCTGGTAGGAGAGCAAAGGAGAAAGTCATCTAAAGCAGCTGCTCTACTGGGAGTCCTTTCCACCCCTGACTCTGATCTGCTGGCCCAGAGGCAGTGGGGAGGTGAGTCCTGGCCTCTGTTTAACAGGAAAGGAAAAGTCACACTTGAAAGAAAAAGTCTCCTATTTTGAACATTTCATCCGAGAGAAGATATACTTTGAAGAAGCTACAAAACTGATATTCTCAACAGCTCTGTGAGCCAAGCAGAATGTCTGCTCAGTTCCCGTACCATTAAGGAAGGAGAGAATCATACAGACTTCCTGATACTCTATGCTCAGACAAATGTTTCCTAAAAAAGAAAACAAAATCCAGCCACCACCAAAACCCCTGTGAATAGGTTCCTCCGAGCCAGAATCTTCGAGGAACCATTTAGATGGAACACATCTTGGCTTCTGAGTTGATACCTCTACTCATCCGACCCTGGCATTTCCAGTCCCAAGAGGATGCATACTGACGATTCTGTTTCAATGCGATGTCCAGAAGGGGCAAATCCAGACACAGAGAGCAGGCCAGCAAGGGCTGGGGGAGGGGGCAGGCAGGGGGACTGCTGATGGGTACAGGGTTCTATCTGCAGAGATGAAAAATGTTCTGGAATTGGACAGTGGCGATAGTTGCACAACAGTATGAATACTAAAACCACTGAATTGTATACATTAAAAATAGTGAACTTTATAGCATGTGAATTATATCTCGATTTAAAAAAGTAAGAGAAAGCCATCAATCAACTGAGGCGTCATCACTCGGGGCGTCCTCTAACTTCCTATTTCTAACTTGCTCCTGTTTGAACTAGAAAGAACCTATTATCACCCATTTGAACTTCAACAGAAATGCAGTTTGGGGGGCAGCTTTCTCTGTCTTTTTCTGAATATGAAGCCTTTTACTTCTAACCATGCAACAAAAGGCGTTGATCCCATGAAATAAATGGAAGGTAACAGTACAGAGATGTGGTTGCAATACTTCAGCATCAGCTGCCTTCTAGTTTTTGGAATCATATTCACTAGACCTAGAGCTCCCCCTGCCATTTTTCAGATGATGGGAGCCAGAGGGGACAGCTGTCAGCCTGGTCCACAGCAGCCCCTCGTCTTCTCCATGCTGTCTGCCACAGAATTCTGCTGTAGGGAATTCTGGGTGAACGGAAGGGTCAAGGGAGTGAGAAAGAAACAAAAAAGGAAAATCAAACAACCACCTTGAGGGCCCTATGAGAAAACATCACCCTATGGGCCCTTCATTCCAGCATATGTTGAAAAACAGGCACATGAAAAAAATCTCTTTAAAGATACACTTGCAAATTTGGGGCCAAGACAGCTCAGCTGGGTCACTAACCTCCACTCCCGCCCCCAGACACACCCTGACCTGGCCAAGGGTGGGCTAAATGCTTATCATAGTGGTTTTGGTGCCCAACTGGGAGGGAGCCCTCCTGCTTCTAGACAAGCCCTGCTTACAAACAGATGGCAGAACCCACTTCCCTAACAGGCCAGCCATCCCAGGCTTGTCTGATCTGCGTGAGGAAGACACAATGTCTATCTTCAGTATAACAGGTATGCGGGGCCTGGTCTGAAGCAGGAGTTTGTGCTGGATGGAGATTACATATTTTCACATCAAGGGGACTGAGCTAGAAGTTCTTAAAGTCACGTCATCATTCGATTCTCACAACACACCCTGAAGCAGGTATCTCTATTCCTCACACTCGAGAAAACAAGTCTAGAAGAGACCCATAGACAGCTTTCCCAATGGATCCCCACAACAGTACCCCCACCCCACCCGGCTCCCCAGTGCCCCCAGTGAGAAGACGTCAGGCAGCCGCCAGCTCAACGGTGCTGGGGCACCCGGTGCTCAGCCGTGCCAGCCGCTGGCCCGGGCCCCGGGGGGCTCACTGCTGCACACCAGCCCTAGGGGGGCGTGGCTCTGAGCTCAGCCCCTGCGCCCGCTCTGCAGAGGCCCGACGGCGCCACGGTTAAAGTGAAGACCTCGCCAGTGGGACAGATGTGGATTCAATTCCCAGCTCTGCTGCTTCCTGCTAGTTACAGCCTGGGGCATGTTCACGCCACCTCTCTGAATCTGTTTTCTTCTCCACAGAGCAGAGTAACAGTACCGATATCCTACAGTGGCTGTGAGGATTAAGGGAGACGGCAGACAGCCCCAGCACACTGACACCCGACACATACTCAGGAAGCATCAGGCAGTTAGTAGGAGTCCTAACAATTTCCAGAACGTGACTGTTAGTACCTGGGCCGTCTACACCCAGGTTGCTGAAGGCCATACGCTATTGCTGATATTCATCCATTACAACCTATGGACACAATAATTTCGTACAGTTCAGTGTAACATGTGCCAGCTGAGATCACCAGAAGGACTCATCCCTGAGGCCTCAGAGGCATGACTGGGTTGTTTCTTCCAGAAGGGAGCAGGTGTTGTGTGTAGTGGAAGAGCTGTCCCTGGCTGTGCAGGACCGAGGGGGCTGGGAAGGTAATTCTCAGTAAGCAGCTCCCCTTCCTGACGTTGGCTTGCCTCCCACTCACTCACTCACAAGGTACTGAGCACCACCAGAGCCTCGTGGGGTTCTAAGGGCTGAGATGCAACAGTGAAAACCAGAAGTCCCCGCCGTTACATCACAGTAGAGAACCAAAGGTCATAAAACAGCTGTGTCAGATGGTGGCAACTGCAGCACCAGGTGAAAAGTAAAGCAGGGTAAAAGCAAGGGGCCATGGAGCTGAAGCGCTCGGGAAGCGCTGAGACAAGGTGACGTCCACAGACCCAAACAAAAGAAAGTGAGAGATCCAGTCCCGTGGCTCCAGAGGGAAGGGGGACCCAGGCAGGAGGAGCAGCAAGGGTGAAGACAAGACAGGGACACATGAGGCAGGGGGAAGCAGCAGCAAACTGAAGGGGGGCTGGGGAGGAGGAGGAAACACAGTGGGGGTCACGGAGGGCCTTAAGGTGCAGTACAGAACTGGACCTTGTTCTCGGAGGGTTGGACATCACAGGAGGGTTCTGAGCAGAGGCAAACCTGAATCTGACTTAGGATTAAAAGCTCTCTGGCTGCTGTGCAGAGTAGACTGCAGGGCAGGAGGCGGTGACGTGGTAGGAATGATGTCGGCTTTGCTACATGGGGACCGTGAGAAATGGTCAGAGTCTGGATATATTTTAAAGAGGCTCTGCAATAATATTTCATACATACATACACCACTTCTATCACCCACTGCCCCGAGTCCCCGAGTTCCCAACAGGAGCCGGATGTGATACTGCTAATCCGGGAGGACAGGTTTTTCCTGCCTCCAGTCGCCATGGAAACCTTCCTCAAAGCAGCCATCTGGGAGCCGTGGCACTGGCACCAGCAGCCCTGCTGTTGTCACAGGGGCACTGAGCGGTAGAGACTTTTGAAGAACGAGGAGAAATATACTGGAGGCAGATTAAAAGACTGACACCTTTAAGCATGTAAATTTAATTTTTAAAAATTCTTTCTAGAGCACCTCTAAGTTGGCTGCATCAATGCTGGTAAAAACCAGTTTTTGTGGTTAAAAAAAAAAACTAGTTCACTCATGAATTGCTGTAGATTGTACTTTCCCTCGGGAATGGAATACCCTTAAATACTCATACTCTTAAATCCAGTAACTATTCTCTTGGAAATTTAACGAAATAATTCAATAGAAGCAAAACGGTGTGTGCATGGAAAGGTCTACTTCAGCATTATCTATACAACAAAAACATGAGAACAATTCACAGAGCAAACATTAGGGGAACTGATCAAGTCTGGGTACACTGATGCGATACGGTGTGATGCAGTCCCCTCATACTCCAGTTACGGACTTCTGCATCTGGCCAAGATGGAGTTACAAGGACTGGATTTACTTTTTGAACTTGAACCAAAAAGCCAGAAAAATATATAAAATAGTGGTTTTCAAACACTGGCTGACAGGCAACACAGGACAGCGATGCCTGAGAGAGCACAACTGAGGTGGCCCCGTGACGGGCTGTTACTGCCAGGGTTGGGGGCACTCGGGAGGGTGAGGAGCTGAGCTGAGAGCCAGAGCGGCCTGAGTCTGTAGAACAGAGAACTGGAGATGCAAGACCTGCACAGACAGAGCTCCAGAAATCTGCGGAGAGCACCCCCAAAGCTTCATGCGAAAACTGGTCAGAGCACGCCTGTAAGGAAAGCCCCCAAGGCTGGGAAGAGAACCACCTGGAAGGGACACAAGGAATAAGGTCTGAAGCTCATCCTATGGGGTCATTGTGATGTATTTTCCTTTTTGGAAATTGTGGAGTGCAATTTGCCTAACTTTTATTAAGAATTTTTGCATTTATGTTCATGAAGGATCTTTGAGCTGTTGTTCTCTTTCCTAATAATGCCCTTGTCTGGTTAGGTTTAGGATGGTATTTGCTTTGCAGAATGATTTGGGAAGTAGTCCCACCTCTTCAATTTTCAGGAAGAGTTTGTATAGAAATTGGTATTATTTCTACATTAAATGTTGAGTAACAATCACCAATGAAGTCTTCTGTGCCTGGAATTTTCTTTGTGGAAATGTTTCCAGCTATAATTTCTTTTACAGAGATATGGCTATTTTGATTATCTTTTTCTTCTCGAGTGAACTTTGGTAGTTTGTGTACTTTTAAGGAATCTGGCCTTTATCCAAGTTGTTGAATTTACTGGTAAATTGAGTCCAAAGTATGCAGAAGAAAGAAAACAATAAAGATAACAGAAATCAATAAAATGGAAAAAAAATTGAGAAAAATCAATGAAACCAAAACCTGCTCCTTTGAAATCAATAAAATCAAACATCTATCAGTCTGAACAGGAAAAGCAAAAAGACACAGATTACCAAGACTACCAGGTATGGAAAAGGATATGGTGTATCACCACAGATCCTAGGGGCATTAAAAGGATAATAAGAGAATATTATGAACAACCTTTTGCCAGTAAGCTCTACAATACATGAAAAACAATACCATCCTGACCAAGTGGGATTTATCTCGGGAATGCAAAACTTGTTCAACATTTCAAAATCAATCAATGTAATGCAGTACATCAACAGACTAAGAAAAACTATATGACTCAATAGATGCAGAAAAAGCATCTGACAAAAGTCAACATACATTCATGATAAAAACTCTCAGCAAACTAGAAATAGAGGAAACTCCCTTAACCTAATAAAGGACATCTACAAAAATCCTAGAGTTAACATCATACTTACCATAGCAGTGCTACATACAATAGCCAAGACATGGAAACAACCTAAATGTCCATCAACAGATGACTAGATAAAGAAGTTGTGGTATATTATGCAATGGAATACTACTCAGCCATAAAAAAGAATAAAACAATGCCATTTGCAGCAACATGGATGGACCTGGAGATCGTCATTATAAGTGAAGTCAGCCAGAGAAAGAAAGAAAAATACCATAGGATATCCCTCATATGTGGAATCTAAAAAAAGAAAAAAGAAGACACTAATTAACTCATCGACAAAACAGAAACAGACTCTCAGACGTAGTTAACAATCTTATGGTTACCAGGGGAAAGGGAGTGGGAAAGGATAAATTTGGGAGCTTGAGATTTGCAAATATTAACTACTATACATAAAAATAGATAAAAAACAATTTTTTTTTCTGTATAACAGAGGGAACCATATTCAATATTTTGTAATAACCTTTAATAAAAAAGAATATGAAAACAAATATATGTATGTATATGCATGACTGGGACATTATGCTGTACACCAGAAACAGACACACTGTGACTGATTATACTTCAATAAAAATTTTAAAAAACCCAAAAAACAAAAAATCATACTTAATGATAAATGACTGAGAGCTTTCTCCCAGACTGGGAACAAGGAAAGGAGTCAATGTAATTCCAATCCAAATCTCAGTAGGATATCTTGGAGAAACTGACAAGTTGGTTCTAAAATTTAAATGGATAGTCGAAAGAATCAGAATACTCCAAACAATTTTGAAAAAGCAGCAAGTTGGAGAATTCACAGTATCTGACTTGAATACTTACTATAAAGCTACAGTACAGGGTGACACTGATAAAAGGACAGACACAGAGACCAGTGGAGCAGAACAGGTATCCAGAAACATATTCATGTGGTCAGTTAATGTTATAAATTGAGTTGCGTCCCCCCAGAAAGACATGTTGAAGTCTCAACCCCCAGTACCTCAGAATGTGACCTTATTTGGAAACTGGGTCTTTGCTGATTTAACTAACTTAAGATGACATCATTAAGGAGAGCCCCAATTCAGTATGACCGGTGTCCTTATAAAAAGGGGAAATTTGAACACGGACGTATATACAGGGAAGGCGATGTAAAGAGCCAGCAGAACACCCCGTGAGGCCGAGGAATGACTGCAGCCACCAGAGCTGGAAGAAGCAAGGAGGGATCCTTCCCCTACAGGTTTCAGAGTGAGCACGGCCCTGCCGACACCTTGATTTCAGATTTCTTGCCTCCAAAGCGGTGAGATAATATTTTGTTGAAATACAATTAATTTTCAACAAAAATACAAAGGCAACTCAATGGAGAAAGGATAGTCTTTTCAACAAATGTTCGTAGAAAAATCGGACAGCCGTATGCAAAAAGTGAACCTTAATCCATATCTCACACCATATACAAAAACTAACTCAAAATGAATCATAGACCCAAATGTAAAACCTAACACTACAGAACTTATAGAAGAAAACATGTTTGTGACCTTGGTAAGCAAAGATTTCTTAGATATTATACTAAATGCATGATCTATAAAAGAAAGAATTTGATAAATTAGACTTTATCGGAATCCACAGATGGTAGAAAATATGTTCAAATCACACATCTGATAAAGGACATGTATCCAGAATATAAGGAATTCTCAAAACTCAGTAAGCTGGAAAGAAACAATCCAAAAAAATGGACAAACAGAAAGGAGCCCGATAACTGGAACACAGTGGACAAGGGGGACAATGTAAGAAGAAACTGGAGAGGCAGAGGAACCCAGATCGCCAAGGGACTGTGGCCACAGTGAAGGAGTTAGATTTTAAGGACAATGGGAATCCATAAAAGGATCCTAAACATGACAGTTGCATGAACTAACATAATGCTTTCTTGTTTGTGTTTTGTTTTTTTTAATGGAGGTACTGGGGATTGAACCCAGGACCTCAAGCATGCTAAGCATGTGCTTTGCCACTAAGCTATACCCCACCCCATGTATGTTTTTTAAAAATCACTTTGGCTGCTGTTCGGCAAAGGGCTTGTGGAGAGACAAGAGCGGGTGCAGTGAGACAAGTGTGGAAGGACAAGCTCCAGGAAAGAGGTGATGGGGTGCAAGACTGAAGTGGTGACCGTGGGGGTGGGGATGAAGAGGAGTGAATGGATTCAAGATATAACCAGAGGTAGAACCAACAGCTTTGCTTCTAGGCTGGATGTGGGAAAGGAGGAAAGGGAGCCACCCAAAGCCAGGCCCAGGTTTCCAGTCTGAACGCCCAGGTTTACGATGATGCCATTCACTAACGGGGGGGACAGTGGAAAAGAAACAGTTTGCGGGAGGAGGGAACAAACAGTCGTAGGATAACTAAATGTTTCTTAGAAATCCAATTGGAGATGTGAAGCAGGTGACTGGATACACAAATTTACGTCTCCAAGGAGATGTAAGAACTAGAGACATAAATTTAGGAATCTCTGGTTCATCTAGCCAACCTACAAATTTTTTTTGAGTAACTACTATGCACCAAACACTGTTCCATGTGCAAAGGATAAAGCAGTAAAACAAGACCAAGTTCTTGGTCTTGTAAAACTTCAGTTTCCTCATCTGTAAAATGATAACAAATGAGAAAATGTAAATATAATACAAAGCACATGTATGTGCTTAATAATGCCAGCTATTAATATTAGTGACAGAAAACAGACAAAAAATAACCAACTAAATGAATAATTTCAGAGTAATCATAAAACTATGAAAAAATAACAGAATTACAGGTTATAAAGTGACAAAGTAACAGGTAAGGGCAGGAGGCCATTTTTGATAGGTGGTCAGCGAAGGCCTCTCTGAGGAGATGACATTTCAGCTGACACCAGAATGATGAGACGGAATCAGCTCGGCAAAGACCTAGAAGGGCAGCCCAAACAGACGAAATGGCTTGTGTGACGGCCTTCAGGAACACAAGTATTATTACACTGGAGAAATAAGACAAGTGTGCTTGAGAGAGAGCCATGACGGGAAAGCAGCAGAGATCACTGGAAAGGCAGGCAGGACCTTCTACTCACGGTAAAGACTCTGGGTTTTATTTTAATGGGAAGCCACTGGAGAGCTCTGAGCACGGGCATGACATGGCCTGTCTCAGGTTTCTAAAGAAATCACATTGGCTGCTTTGAGGAAAATGAACTGCAGAAGGGCTATGAGTGGAAACTACAGTTGTCCAGGTGAGAGACACGTTGGACTAAAATCACTGAGATGATGAGAAGTAACTAGATTCTGGACATACTTTGGAGGTGCAGAGGTAGACAATGGAAAGAACTGAGATGTCACCTAGGTTTTTGACCTGAGCAAATGTGCGGGTCCCATTAACCAAGATGAGGGGAGCCTGGGGTAGAGCAGGCTTCAGGGTTAGCAAGAGAGCAGGTCAGCAAGCTGCTCTGGCCGTGTTCAGTGGGGATGCCTACTAGACGGCTAAGTGGAGAAGTCAAGTAGACAACTGTATATGTGAATACAGAGTCCACAGCGGTCAGCACTGGAGCTGTGAATGTGGGACTCACCAGGGCTAGATGTCACGGCCTGGAAGAGAACGCAGAACAGGGGGCCTAGGACCCAATCCTGGAACATTCCCACATTTAGAAGTCAGGCAGAAAAAGACACAGAAAATAAAAGTGCTGGGGAGGGTACAGCTCAGTGGTAGAGCGTGTGCTTAGCATGCACAAAGTCCTGGGTTCAATCCCCAGTACCTCCATTAAATTAAATTAATTAATTAATTAAACAAACTAATTACCTCCCCCCCCCGAAAAAATTTCTTTCAGTCTGAAGAGTGAGCAGTGAAGAGGAAGGAACACTAAGCAGTGCGTGCTGCTGTGGAAACTAAGAGAAGAAAGCATTCCCAGGAGGAGGAGATCAGCAGTGTCACATGCTACTTAGAGGTCAAGTAAAATGAGGACAGAGACCTGGTCACTGGTTCGGCAAACTGGACGATGGCGGTGTTACCAACAAGAGCTCTAATTTTTAATGATGAGGGTGCAAGTCCAACTGGAGGAGGTTGAAGAGAGAACAGAAGAAAAGTGGAGTCATCAGCATGAAGACAGTATGTGATTTCAGCCATTTAAAGTGATACAGTACATACATGTTGAAGGCAATATAAAAATGAATATGGCTGTGTTAAGTAGTAGGAGTACGGAGTTTATTTGTCTTGATTTTAAATGTTCTCTTTTTTGGAAAAGTACAAAGGTATTGTGTTTAAAAATAATTTTACCACATAAAAATTTGACACAAATGTTCACAGCATTATTTATAATAGTCCAACAGTGAAAACAATCCAAATGTCCATCAAGTGATGAATGGATAAACAAAATGTGAGCATCCACACAATGGAATATTATTCAGCCATAAGAAGGAGTGAAGTACTGACACACATGCCAACACAATGAACCCTGAAAACCGTATGCTCAGTGAAAGAAGCCAGTCACAAAAGACCACAACATCTGTAATTGTTTATATAAAATGTCCAGAACAGGCAAGTCCATCGAGGCAGAAAGTAAATTAGTGGTTGCCAAGGGGCTGGAAGGAGGGGTGAGATGGGGAACTACTGCCTAAGTGGGTATGGCATTTCTTTTTGGGTGATGAAAATGTTCTGGCATTAGTGGCGATGGTTGCACAAAGTGAATATACTGAAAACTTCTAAATTTTTAAAGGGTGACTTTTACGATACATAAATCATATCTCAACTTTTAAAATCACAGTTTAAGTACAGAACACTAGGAATAAGAATGTGTCCTGGGTTTTCTGAGGTCCACAAACGACACCTGAACTTGCAACAGCTCTGCAGTCTCTCCATCTCTTGCTCTCTCACTCAGAACTACTACCTACCACCTCAAAAATACATCTCTTCGGGGATTTAATGTTTATATAAAGCCAAAGAAAGCAAAAGTAAAAAAAAAAAAAAAAGGTGCAAACTATTAGAGGTAGCTCATCTATAACTGTGAAAAGGGCCCCTTTCTCCCTCATTTGTAACTAACACTTTACTAACACTGCTCAGCGTGAATTTGACATCTCAGCAGCTGTGAAGTTGGGAACTCTCTAAGATGCTAAACAGTAAAGTCTGTCATTTTTCAAGTTCCTGTAACAAGATCCCCCCTAATAGTCTAAGTAATCACCGGAAAAAGAACTGACAACTTTGAAACCAGGTTTCCAAGCCTTTTTTTTTTTTTTTTTTAAGGCAAACAAAATCTCCAGGTGTCTGACTTCACATGGGGTTTAAGGTGCTTTCCCGTACACTGAAGTGAAATACTTTCCCCAAAGCAAAAACCGCTAAAAGCAGTTTAAAGGAAAAGAGATGCTTACAAACCAGGAGACCACAAAAGTACATCAATTTGCAAGACAGGCTCCAAGGGGAGAAATGCTATTTCCGAATCTACTTTTACAGAAATGCCTCCCTGTCCCTTGAGTTTTCTCCACAGCCCCGGCACTCACTTGGTCCCCAGCCACAACCCAGGGTCAGGGAGGACCCTGGCTGTCAGAGCCCGAGGCTCAGGAGTGCTTCCGCCCGGCACTCTGGGCACTCCGCCCAAGACCGTTCTTTTCCAGATGCAAACATTAAGGACAGACTTAAGACGCAGCAGGGTAAGTGCAGGCTACAGGTGAGCAGAGAATCTCTGGAGTATAAACAGTCACTGGGTTTATCATGGGAAGGGTAGTCAGGGACTCTCCTCTGAGTTTTGTAATTACACTAACACGACAACATTAATGGAAATCAAAAAATTTTTAAATTCTACCACCAGTTTGCCACCTCAATAAAACACTTTCTTCTTTCCTGTGCTCTCTTTTGGTTTTTCTCTACCTACAAACACAGTTCTTATATTTTAGATTTTAAAATATTTTTCTCTACTGAACATTAAATTATCAGTATTTTCCCCAGGTATTATATAATTTTATAACCATATGTTCTACGATTTACTTGCAGTTTGCTGATACAACATTTAAGCACCTAATGGCAATTTTTTCAATAAAAACAGTGCTGCGAGGAACTTTCCCTTTGAAGATTTTTCAAATGAAGTTAACACATCTGTCTTGTTTGGGAGAGGATATGGATTTTAAAAATCTGTCTTTTCTACTTTATGGTGTCAGATTTGTAAGCAGAAATCAAAGAATAAGAATAGGTTAATAACAAATTACTGATGTCAGAGTTTAATATGATGCCACTTGAAGCAAGGTAATTAAATTAAGGTTAAATAGGTTAATGTTAATGACCCCTAAAGTGAACCTAAAATTTTATATTATTATAATTCTAGCACAGTGTAAAATTATATTTTAATAGTTGGCTCTAGAATACTTCCCAGAGAGGGTGTTTATCCTTGTTTGGGAAAATATTTGATAAAGGTGGAAGGTAAACCTTGAAGCCATAGATTAGGAAAAATAGGAGAGACGTATCAATCACCTAGCAAAGGAAATTAGCTAAAATTTGGAGGTAGAGGAGAACAGAAAATAGCGGTGGCCTGGACTACAGAGGTGAAGGGAAGTCCAAAGACAGGTGAGGAGCTGCATCCTACAGGACAAAGTGACCCATGAGACATTAACACGCTGCGTGTCTGGGAGGGGGAGGACCAAACCCCTCTTAAGGAAAGGACAACCCCAAACCCAATTTAAGTTGCTATGTTGCAACGGAAAATCGCTTTGTGGTCCGCACCTTCGGTAAAGCTTGCTCTGCTCCTAAGAGCCTGAGTGCGGTTTGAGGGAAAAATCAAATAAAGGTTTGAAAGCAAGGATAATAATTCCTACTTTATGGGTTGTTACGAGGATTAAATGAGTTAAATTTTTAAAATGTTGGCCTTCTCACATAGTGTGGGATATAGGGCTTGTGTCCATTTTATTGAAATTTCAAGATAAGGATATCAGCTGATTATGTAATGCAAGTTTTATCAGCTTACCTTATTTCCTTATTAAGGCATATAAAATAAATACTTTTTAAAAATACAAGCTACACTTCAGCAATACCACGGGGTTTAGTTCCCTGACAGATACTATTCCCTCTCCCTTAAATAATCTCCATCAGTGGTTCTCAAACTGTAGAGTGTATCAGAATCACCTGGAGGGCTTCTTAAACCCCAGACAGCTGAGGCCCACACCCAGAATTTCTGATTCTGTAGGTCTGAATAGGGCTTGAGAATGTGCCTTTCGTTTAAGGGAACACACTTTAAGAACCACTGATCTGAAGCTCAGATATGACCTCCTCTATCGTCTTCCCTTCCACCTTCCAAGTTCCCTCCCTCCCTTCTCTGACAGAATTAATCACTGTACAACTCCTAGTGTTCATACTACAGGTGAGTCGTGATTTGCGGCCATGCACATCTGCCCTATATCCAGGTCCGAGCCCGGTGCCTGACCTGTGCAGGTGTGGACTGTTTGGTGAACGGAGGCAGTACCAAATCATGGAACACCCCCACATACAACAAGTTCCTTCTTACGTTTCCGAGCTTGACCCCTTCTGCTCCCACTGCTTGCAATGCTCCCCACTTCACCTGACTTTTCATTCTTCAAGGCTCGGCTCAGGCGTTTCCTCCTCCAGGAAGCCTTCCCTGACATACCCTCTCGCCTCTGGCTTGTGTCATGTGCTCCTATCCCACTATCTGTAACATATCATATAACCTATCTATAACATATTTATCTTAATAATAGCCACCACTCACTGCAGGCTTTCTGAGTGCCAGCAACTCTAATAAGCAGAGCTGGATTAAAGCCTTTAGGAGCCCTTTCGTCCAGCAATTCCCACTTCAGGAAATTCATACTACGCTTGAGAAAAATGACTCATACAAGGTAATTCCTTACAGCATTGTTTGTGACAGCAAAATGTTAGATGGTAAAATAGAAAACCTAAGTATCCGTCAGCAGGGGACTGGCTGAATAACTCACAGCACCTCTCTATAATGAAATACAGCGAGCAGCTGGGAGAAAGAATGAGTCGGCTATTCATGTGTTGATAGGGAATGATCTCCAAGATACACTGCTAAGTAAAAACAGCAAGGTGCAAAACAGTGAGAAGAATGGTAAACATCTGTGCAAAAAAGAGAGGAAATTGTCACATAAAATTTACAAGGCTGTATGTGAGACAAACTGGGTGGCAGATTTTTAAACTCAATGCCCTTTTGTACTTTTTCAGTTTTGACCTATTTTAATGTCCTACCTATTTAAACAGAGTTAAACATGAAAAAAATTAAAGACTTTAGATAGCCACAGAAAAAAGATTAGGGTGCTCCCTATTTAATTCCACATAAAAATAAAATGCGTATGAGGAAGTTCAGCAATGTTTAGATTTTTTCCAAGATGACTTTTGCTATGTTTCTACAAAATGCCCAATGTCAAGTTCTTCCCATTCTGTTTTATGTCTCTGCTTTATTAGTGCCCTCAGCACATGCCTGGTTTACTAACGAGTCAATCCAGCAAAGCTGATGTGCATTAGATCCAATGAAGACATTTTGGTCCTTAACACACCTGACCCCTCAGTAGCATCCCATGCTGTAACCACTTCCTCCTCCATGAAGCACTCACTTCTCAAGGTAAGAGTCATAACTTTCGGTTTTCCTCCTGGCCCTGCTGGCTCTGCTTCTTAGTCTCCTTTCCCAGGTCCTCCTCCCCTGCTGGTTCCTAAAATGCCTTAATGGTCTATCCTAGACCCTCCTCTAGTTCTTTGCATCCTCCTTCACTCTTGGCTTCCTTTACCATCCACATCCAGGACACACCTCTCTCTGAACCTCAGGCCGGCATATCCAACTGCCCACTGGGCCACTCCTTCACACTCATCAAATTTACCACACTCCAAAGTTAAGTTGTCCTCTCCCTCGTGAACCTGCCCTCCTCCTGGGCCCCTGCCTCAGGAAGCTGGCATCACTACCCAGCTACCCACTTTCTCCAGCTAGAACTGGGCATCACAGTCAAGAGGTTGCCCATCTTCCCACATCTAACCCTCAACTCTTAGGCCTTCCCTAATGTTTTCTGAAACTTCCCTTTTCTCTTCAACCTGTTGCTACTTTCCAGCTGGGGCTTCATTTCTCATCGTCACGGCTACTGCGAGTTCCCTAACTGGCATCTCTGCCTCCACTCTTGCCCCCTGCCCCCTCTGCCCCATCTACTCACTACCCTGCAGCCACAGAAATCCTTTTAAATTTGTTAACTTAGTTTACAAGATTTCATGACCTAGTCGTCTCTGCTGACCATCCCAGCCTCACCTCTCAGCCCTGGACACTGACTCAATGCTCCATCCACAACACCCTTCTTTCAGGCCGTGGACCCTCCGCTTGCCCTCAGAACATGCTGCTAAATGAAGCAGCTGCCGCAGTTCATGAAGGGTCTCAAAACTTGAGCCCCATCAAACACCATGATAAGGCAGCCAGTGGCACTAATCTTCCAGAACTGGCACCCCACTCCAGTCACCCCAATCATTCTTGTTAAGAACATGTTTTTGTTGTTGTTGTGGGTAGGTTTACTTATTTATTTTTCTCTTAGAGGAGGTACTGGGGATTGAACCCAGAACCTCGTGCATGCTAGGCGTGCAATCTACCATTTGAGCTATACCCTCCCTCTAAAAAAACATGTTTATTATTCACATTACTCTTCACCTAGTGCCAAAGACATCCACATTTCTCCACTGCCTGCCCCCAAATTGGCATCAGCAAAAGAGCAACATGACCCCAGGAACCAACTGGACTTTGAGCTCTACTCCTTCCAGGCCCGCTCCCATGGGCTTATACTGGGGGTGGCCTTCCCTTCCCTGAATCAATATTTCCTTTGTGACCAGAGAGTGTTCCTTTAGGCAAGGCTTAGGCGTGACTGAGCAAAGCAGAGCACAGACTGAAAACGGGAGGCTCAGCTCAGAATCCCGCGAGCCCAGGTATGGCTCCTGTTTCCTGCACAGCAGTGCCAGCTAAATGGAGTGCTCGCTCCTGTGCAGGCTTCTGGCCCGTGCCCTCCCACCCAGTCCAGGTCTCAGGCAGAATAACCACCCAAGGTAAGCTGGTTACTTCCCTGAGTCCCACCCAGGATCAGTCCCCTGAGATTACAGCCTGGAAGCACCTGGACTGTGATAAGAAAGTAGGAGCAGGGACCCGTGTCATTCCCACCACCAGGGCTGGGGGACAATAACCCCTTTAGAAGTAAAAGTGAAGCATGTAGGTAGCTAACCTCAACTCAACATTCTGGTAGCTCTGAAAAAATAAGAGACAAGAGTTTTTGGGGAAAATAAAGCTCCTGGAGGGTTGACTGACAAAAAAGGACCCTGAGAAATTTATAGTTAGGTTTTATATTAACATAGGAGCTTAGGGTACGTAAAGGGAACAGATGACAAATACAGTTAACGAAGTCCCTATTCCTCATACACTTAAACCATAGAGATCCAAAAACTATATTTAAGCTACCTATTTGGCCACACCATCTATATAATTGCTGGAAAAATTTTTCATTTGCAGATATGAAAATACCTACCTAATAACCCTAAAGCATGGTAATCCAGTCCTATTTGCTTTGTGGCCATGAATGGATGGAGGCATTAGAAGAAAGATACAGTGAAAGAAGGAAAAATATTTGTGGAGCACTTAACATTCTGCTAAGCGTTCCCCATCTTACATTTGAGAAAACCAGGGCTGCCCATATGGAACATCAGTGAGTCAGAGGCGACTCCAAGGCGACCCCTCTACCACACTGCAGCACAGATTGGATCACACCCAGACCAGCAGCATCATCACCAGAAATCCCAGGAAAAGTGTCAATTCTGCAACGCAGTTTTCAGGGAAGACCACGAAGCCTCTTACGGGTGTGCAAGAACTATGTGCCCTGACTTGGGGTAAGGCGCCCAGTGGGAGCCAGCCAGGGTTAAAACACGACTCCACAACTGTACTAGGAAACATTAATTTTCGTGAAAATTCCAAATTACACACAAATTAGGAGAGAATCCCCATACTACATGAGCAAATGAATTTCTCTAACAGACCGGCACCTACACTTAGAGGTCACTGGCTTCTTCAGTCCTGGGTGCAGGGCAAAGGCACTCAGACTCACACATGGTAGCGTCAGAAGGATCCTTTGAGTTCATCTCCTTCTCATTGCTTTCAAAAGAGAGAAATTGAGGTCAAAGAGGTCAAAAGACTGATTTAAAGCCTTACAGAGAGTAGGGGACTGAGCCGGACCAGAAGCTGAGTCCCCTACTTCCACTATTTCAAAGTCAAACTGAATCGAAAACTTGGGAACAACTTGGGAACAGGCAAATTAGATCACACTCAGACCAGCATCATTATCACCAGAAATTCCAGGAAAACCATTGCAGGAGGTTGTCCTCCTGCTGTTGTAAACCTTAGGGTTGGGCAGACCATACCTTCTTTGATGGTCCTGCCTTCCATTAAATAATCTACAATATTCTGGTAGCTCTTTGTATCGGCTGATTTAAACAATCAGATCTGTACACGTAACTGCTACCTCGTAGGTATGACACTACCATTTTGAACCAACACTGAAACCCTTGTCTGGTCCAGCTCACACAAGTTCTCCTCATCCTCGCTGGAAACACGCTCCCTGGGCTACTGACCTTCCCTGTGGCTCAGCAGCTGCCATTCCTCTCTCCCTGACCTGATGCACGTTTCCTTCAGGGTTTCCGAGCCTCTCCCGTTTCTTCAGACCCACAGCTGCTCCCTGCTGCCACCCACTCCCAGCTGATGACCTGGTTTCCAGCCTTAACAAAGCTGCGGTCATCTGGCTTGAGTTTCCTCAACTTCCTCCTCCTCCATGTCATCACTGCTCAGTCTTTTCACCTGTCTTCTCCTTCTACCAGCCCTGTTGGGGAGGAAGTAGCCTCCCTCCCTTCCCAGGTTAACTCCTCCACCCACAAAAACCTTTCAGTCCACTTTCTTGACAGCATCTTCAGCCTCTTCCTCTCTGCTGGCTTCATGTCTGGTGCGTACGGTACTCAGATCTCCTGTATCCTTGATTAAAACAAAACAAAGCAGCTCTCCCTGGGCCCACTCAAGCCTCCTACTTCCCTACGTCTTTTTCCCTGCCTCACCGTCATACTTTTCAAAAGCAGAGTAGAATTTTGCTCCTATGCCTCACCAATCAACTCACTCTTTAAGCTTCTCCTCACCACCTAGACTTGCTAAGGTTTCCAGTGGTTTTCTTGTCATCATATGGAATCCTCTTCCTTTGGCCTCACACTGATGGCGTGGGCTTTTCTTCTGTACTTATCTGCTTCTTTACAGACTCCTCTTCTTCCTCCAGACTCCCCCCAAAACATTCCCCAAATCAGTCTTCTCTTTTTCAATCCACTCCTAGTGGATTACTACTGGGGAATCCATTCCTGTTCCTAGTGGGGAGTTAGCTATCACTGCTGTGCAGATAAACTATAAATCTGTACCTGCAGTCATGACAACACCCCTGGTATTTCCAGCTTCCTGCTGTTGGATGGCTTCAGTTGACTTATCCCATAACACATCAAAATCTGTATTCTTCAAACGAATGTATTTTTATTCCATCTCAGATGATTCTTTTGATTTTCCTAATTCTTCTTCAGGACACTCAGATTCTAAGCTTCAGGGTAATTTCTGGCTCCTACTTTTATTCTCACACTGAATCAGTTGCAAAGTCTATTGATTTTACCTCTAAAATATTTCTAAGCATCTCTCTTTCCGCTGCCTTAATCTAGACCCTGTCACTTTTCCCAGCCACTACAAAAATCTCCTAACAAGTTTCTGCAAACTCTGGACCCTATCCTTCCATTCATGTTAAACAAACACTAGATTAATATTCCCTGCAGCATAGCTCTGATTACCCGGTTCTCTCTTCATCTTCCTCCAATGGTCCCCAATCTACCTGTTGAGTCAGTTCTTGATTTCCCCTTCGTACCCTCACTGCAATCTCCACGTGCTTCTGTACCTGTATCTATATTGTTCCGCCTGCTTAGAAGCCACCTCCCATTTCCAAATGTCCAGATTCTATCCGTCCTACAGTATTCAGCTTAAATAACATGTCTGTGAAACCTGCCCTAGTCCTTTCTCCCAACACTTACATTTTGTGTCGAGGAAATATTCAGTCACACAACATACATTTATTGAGTGCCTACTATGTGCCAGGCACTATTCTAAGTGATAGGGACACAACAATGCTCAGAACAGATAAAATTCCCTACCCGCCCCCCACCCCCCCGGATCTGGCATTCTACAGGAAAACAAGTGATTAAAAAAATAAACAGGAAATTATATTGGGAGGGTATAGCTCAGGGGTAGAGCATGTGCCTAGCATGCATGCAGTTCTGGGTTCAATTCCCAGTACCTCCAATTAAAAAAAAAAAAGGAAAAAAATAAAATTGAAAAAAGAAGAAACTGAACTGTATGCCAGGTGAGGAACAGTACAGCCAGATGAAGCAGGAAAGGGGTGAGGCAGTTTCAGGGAGCTGCTATTTGAAACCAGGCGGTCGGGGAAGGCACAGTGACAAGGAGACATGCACAGGGTGAGAGGCTGGGTGAAGCAGAAGTGCAGGGAGCAGGGGAGACTGGCACACATGCAGTGAGCACAGGAGGCCAGGCGAGAACAGTCCGTTCTAAAACAATCTCTAGGTCTCAGGGTCTGGAGACTGAGGTTTCAAGCAGAGAACTGTTATCTCAGAATAGAGGAGAACTTCACAGATCATTTAGTACAACTGCCCATTAGATGATTAAACCCCTTCAGTACACCTCTCGGGGCACTGGCATGTCTGGGTTTAAACAATTTCAGTGCGTCTGCCCACCTCCACGCGCCAAGGAGCCTGCCCACCCTCAGGCAGCCCCGCCTTAGGCTTGCACTCCAACAGAAATCTCTTTGCTAGTAACGTCTCCCCTTTTTTCTTCTCAGGGACACTTCGTACACTAACTAAAATAACCTTCAGGTCTTCTATGAACTTTCTCCTCCCTTCAGGTTAAAGTTAACCCATTATTTTAGCTCTTCCCTAAGTGACATGGACTCACCCCATGAAGCAGCAAGTTAAGGAGTCTCAGCTGCAAGCCACAAAAACTGACTTTAGGTAACAAACTATGTGATACAAGAAGGTACTGGCAGGCTCTGCAGAGGGGCACAGAACTGAGGAAAAGCTGGAGACTCAGGTCTCTGAGAACAAGTAACAGACCAGCTCCAGTGTCTAGATATTAGGAGTTAACCCATGGCAGTGATGAAGGAGCTGTGGCTGTCACTGTCATTCAACCGAAGATTCAAAATAAAGGAGCGACACATCTATTTCCCTAACAGAGACTGGCCTACTCTGGGCCGTGTCCCCACCACCTGCGCAGTCAGGGATGGACTGTCTACTCAAGGCAAAACTGAGCTGCTGTTCCCAGAAAAACCTGGACTGGACTCTGGATAGGCCCAAAGAGCATATGTCCACTAAATACTCTCAAAATGTGACGCCTCAGATTCAACATAAGGACGCAGGTGTGGGGGAGCAGCGAAGCCAGGGTGCTGCCTCCACACTTGCTGTGTGACCTCAGGCAAAGGACCAAACTTAGGCCTCAGTTCCTTTCTGAAAGATGGTGAGGGTCACAACATTTCAACCAAATAAGAAAAATGTATGTGAGATGCTTTATAAGCACAAAGCTAACCACAGTAGCCAGCACTTATTGCCTGCCTGTCACACACATTTCACATAGATTATTTTATTTAATCTTAAAAAAAACCAAACCCTACAAAGTAGATTATGAGCACAAACCCTGGAGTCTGACCACCAAGGTTCAAATCCTGACTCCACCACTTACTTGTGAATGAGCGAGTTACTTAGCTTTTCTGTGAGTGCTTCCTCACCTTAAATGGGCATAATACTGATAACGTATAGAGAGGTGAAGACTGAGTTAAAGCAAAATTCTGAGAACTGTGCCAAGTCTACAGTAAACATCCAATAAATATTAGTGGCGACAGTAGTGGTAATTATCCCAATTTTACAGGTGAACAAAATGAGGCACTGTGAAGTTATATCACTTATGTTAAGTTTTCAAAGTTTAAAATGGTAAAGCCAGAATTTGAACTTCACCGTGGATGCTAACTACTATACTACACTCTACTGACTTCAAAAGTTAAAAAAAAAAAGTGATATTTGGACTTTAACCCTATAAACCTCAAGTCACACAAATGAAGGATATTTACAAATGAAACTCACACATAAGAAGAGGGAAATGATCTGTTGTTTCATGTCTTTAGAATGCTAGCTAGAAGGCTAACTAGATATCTAAGAAGGCCAGGAAGAGTTGTATGGTTTTGTTAAGAGAAAAAAAAAATCCTCTCTTAGCCCTCACTGGAAATCAGGCCTGTGCCAAGAACAAGCCTCCTGATGCCTGGATGGTGCTTTCAATCTTATTGATAAAGGCATTTAATGATTCCAAAGAAATTAACTTCCCTAAACAATTCACATTATTAGCAAAGGAAACAAAAAATACATACAAAACCTACATCATAAATACTTATACAAAAGAGAAATGTGCTTATAACTGGAAAAGAGGCATCATATTAGAAGTGAAAATACAGTTAGCTGTGCCTATGGAAAAGAGGCGAATGTCTCTCTCCTCATTTATGAATTGTGAGCATAAATTAACAAGCCTAAATGTTCAAAAAGGGAAGGTGACTATATGTATACTATTCAAACAATGGCGTCTTCAAAAGTAGTTCATAAACCACGCTGCAGGTCAGCCTCATCACTCAGTCATGTGGCACGGCCGAGAGCACAGCACCTACCAGCACCCTATGAGGTATTCATTCCACACATACCTGGTGATCACTGTTCTAGGAGACAGGCAGGAGGTGGTGAAAGACAAAGGCCCTACCTTCACAGAGCTGACGACGGAGGCAGGATTATAAATAAGGAATTAAGGCTCAGTGCCCAGGTCTGTCACACTCCAAAGCCTACACCGTGTATTTCAACTGTATCATGGCTCACTGGTGAGGGACAACTTCTCCTAAAAGTCCGCACCTGAGCATGCAGTCCTGACACCACTGTCTGGAACAGTTTAGGCTTTCTCTCTGTTGGCAGTCCAGAGTCACCTTCTCAGTGAAGTGTTCCTCCCCCTACGCCCAAGAGCAAAGACTGCTTGGTCAGCAGTTAACACATATTGATACGTATGAACTTCTTTTTCTCCCTCATTAGTTCCTCAACTCCTTTAGGGCAAGAACCACACCTCAGCCTCTCTGTAAGTACATACAGCAGGTATTCAATAAATGGCCAAGTGGAGCTCATGAGAGCAATTTCACTAAAGGGTGGAGGCCAGACTGCATGAACTAGAAGCACATGGAAGAGAAGGGCATAGAGTCTGCTTTCTGAGAATAAGTCTAGAAGGGAAACAGACGGGAAACGGTAGTAGTTTAAAGAAGAAATGCAATCACAGGAAAGTTACGGTGTTTTTGTTTTTGTTTGTCTTTTAAGAATGAGAAGGAACTGAACGTATGTGTTGGTGAGGCAGTACCGCACAGGAGAAAGAGCATGGGTGTCAGAGTCAGAGAGACTTGAACTTGAATTCTGGTCCTGTCACTTACTATGTCTGTAGACAAATCACTGAACCTCTGTTCTTCAACTTACATATATAAAATGAGAATGGTAACACCTGCAGCTTACTGTGACGATAACAGCATCTGGCAAACACAAGACATTCAATAAATGGTATCAGTGATCATTACTGTATATGGAAGCCTGGACTCTGCCTTTCTAACCCCTCCCACATAATCTGTGCTTCCATCCAGATTTCCTGTCTCACTCTGCGTGTAATATGTGATGGCAAAGAAACAGGATCCTTATTTCTCCTGTGTGTACCACCCTCTGCTAGTTCACTTCCTTGTGACAGTCTGCATGAGCCCATGAATGGCTGCTGTGGAAAATTACTGATATCATCAGCTGAGGAACAGAGACAATCTGGAGAATAAGCAGATAAACATGTTAAATCATCAAATGTACCAGATTTTGAGCTCCTGCCAAAACGTTCATTGAGAACTAGGAAGAGAGAAACCGAAAACACAAACACACAGAATACTGTTTAAGTTTCTAAGCCAAGGAGGTGTTCCCAGCATCCACTCTGGGCACAGAGAGATGGCAGCGTGATAAGAGATGATTCCTGAGTCCCTTTCTCAATAATTTCACCCTAATGTTGGGTTCATTTCTGTGAGGTACTACTCTACCTCATCGACTTTTCTGTCAACCTGACGAGCTCCCAAACTCACAAGATTAGTATGCTCTTTTATATTTAAACCATTTTTGTTCACAGCCTTTTTTTTTTTTTTCTTTTTTTGTAAATGGAGACACTGAGGATTGAACCCAGGACCTCCTGCATGCCTAGCATGCCCTATACCACTGAGCTACACACCGCCCCCCACCTTCACAGCCTTTTAAAGTTAATGCTCATGGGTCATGTTCGCCTGTTACCAATATCTTGTCAAGAGAAACAACTCACCCGGGGCCGTCTCTCACAGATCACACACCTCCAGGCTTAAAAGGGATAAGGGAAAAGGGCTAACGCCCAGGCTAATGCAACAATTAGTGATGAAAAGGCTAAAGGCACCAGGAATTATCAAAAGACAGGCAGGAAAGATGTTGACTTTTACTTAAAATCAACTCCAAACTACTCACAGAGAACAGAAGTAATTATATAAAACAAGATATAACTGTTGTTTAGAGTTCAGAGTGAACTGGAAGATGAGGAAAAGAAGTAGGAAACGTGTATCTACAAACTTAATCACAAACATAATCACAAAAGCTACAAATAAACAAGCTGAGATGAAAATTCAGGTTTTGTGAAACAGAGTCTGATTAGGGACCTGAATTTATCCAGAAAGAATAAGAAAGAAGGGTAACGAATATTCCAGGCCCCTCTAAATATCCCACCAAAAGGGAAACAAAAATATGCAGCAAAGATTGGAAAAAAACGAATAATTTCTTACCGAAAAGAAATTTTAAATTTTTTTCCCTCCATATAAGAAACATCTTGAATCTTTAAACTATATATGAGAATAATTTTCAAAATTCCAATCTTAACTACGCTGGGTGGTCCTGACTAATACATGCCTCAATTTCCCCAGTGTTAAAATACGCTTACTACAGTGTGTTCCAAATCTGGCCTGAATCTGAGCCTGTGTTCTGACCCCAGACCTGAACCTTTAACGTAAAGTTACAAGTCAAACCTAAGCAAGACTTTGCTGCCGTAAATATGTCTGCATCAGCCGTTCTTTAAAATTAAAAAAAAAAAAAAAAAAAAAAAAAAGGGTCCCAGTAATTAGGTGCAGTTTCTGTAAAACCGCTCCCAGCTGAGGGAGGGGGACGTATCGCGCTCGAGCCCCCAGGGCACTTACGCTCGGGTGCCCGCGGCCCCCAGCTCCCGCTGGGCCGTGATGGGGGTCCCGCCCCCGGGAGGCAGCCCCCTCGGCGTGACGCGGGGGCACCAGGTCCGAGCACCGCCCGCGCCCCTGCAGGCCCCGTACCGGACCCCGCGAGCCTGCGCCTGGCCGCCGCTCGCCAGGACCCCCACCCCACCCGCCGCACGAGCGAGGGCCCGGCCGGGCGCCGGTGGTGCCTCCCTGCTCCTCGGCCGGTCCGTCCGTCAGTCCGTGGGTCAGTCGGTCTGTCCACGTCCCCCGGTTCCCGACCGGAGGGGCATGTGTGGCGCCGGGCCCCGCAGACCCGGCGAGTCGCAGCCGACCTCTCGTTCCACACTCACCTGCCCCACGGAGGATGTCCACCTGCCCGCCGCCGCTCGTCGCCGCCAAGGTGCCAACCCGGGTCGGGCTCGTGCTCAGCTCCGTCAGCGCTCGGCGGCGCCACTGCGCACGCGCGCCGGGTCCAGCAGGACGGCCGCGGGGCATGCTGGGGGCTGTAGTCTTTCGGGCCCGCTGGGCAGGCGCGGCGACGGGTCTCCGCGTCTCTTGTACCCTGTACGCCAGCCTCCTTTTGGAGCCGAGCCTGGTCCTCTGGCGGGCAGCGGGCACAGGCGATCCTTGAAGCCCAATTTTGGCCTAATGATGACTGCTTGGCGTCCGGTCTGCACTGCAGCGCGAGGAGTTAGGGGAATATGGGGTGAACCAGTGGTCAGGATGGGAGATAGACGCGGCTGGGGTCTGGGAAGGAGCGGCTTTCTTGATGTTCATTTTATAAATAATTAAATGCCTTCTTTATCGGTGTATAAACCAGTCCTAGACCAGCCTGATCCACTCTTACACAATTCACAGGCCTTGGAAGGAGCCACAAATTGGAAATTAGTTGAGGTCATGCCCAAGAAATTGAGTCTCCGGGCATAATACAGTGAGTGGGTGTAGCCAGAGGCCTGCATTTGAGTCTGTCCACCACTGCTGGCCAAGTTAGCTCACCCATAAAATGGGAATGTGAACTTTCAGTTGTTGTGAGAACCAGATGCTGTTTGAGGAAATGCTAAAAGCACAGTGCCAATGAACAGTCCATGAAGGTGGCGGGGCCCTCTCCTTTTGATATCCAGGTCCCACTTGACATCTGGCTCTACTTTGGAAAAAAAGTGCTTGCTTTAGAAAGGTCACTAAAAGCTACAATAATATTACAGGAATATTTGTCTGGAAATCTTACTCTACTCTGAAGAAATATACTACATTTAATCTCAGAGCTGCTTATTAATATAAGCTCAGGTTCCCAACTGCGTTCCGAAGTGGTGATGATGCAGTGAATTAATGGGAACCATAAGCAAAGTCTACAAAACACAGTAAGTCATTCTCAGTCATGACCTCACTATCATGCTCACTTTACAAAGAACTTACTTTCATGTTACTCACAACACTCCTGTGCTAAAGCAGCACAAATTTTATTAGAATTTTACAGAGAAACCGGCCAAAATAATGAAAATAAGTAATTGAAGAACTGCAGATAAGGAGGGCCAACTCCAGAGTTACATGTGGATTTTTGACTGCAGAGGGTCAGTGCACCTAACCCCCATGTTGTTCAATGGTCAACTGTACTTGGCCCATTCTCACAATGGGCACCATCCTAATCACAACTCAAATTTAAAGCCATGGCAGAGATATAACACTCTCCTATAGTTTTAAACTTGTCAGTGCCCTAAAGCCATAGCAATGAAAGGCTACATCATTTGTGGATGGAAACCTGACCTGAAGCATCCGTGGCTCCAGTCTCCCTCCCAATCTCACTTGTGGCCACTTGTAACCACTATTTGATAGAAGCTTGTTATTTTCTAAGAAATACCTGGGGAGATTAAGGACAAGAGGGTCCACAGTAGCTCCCAAGTATCCCTTCAAGGTCCTCGTTCCACTCCAGCTTGGGCTGAGGTGTTACCTAACCACAGCTTGTGGTCCACTATAGATGAGGAAGGTCCAATACACCACAAATATGAGAGAACCTGCAGTACAAATTAGGGCGTCACAATCTGAAATGCAACTCAAACATGACCTTTCTAAGGCCAAAGGATCCTGTTATATGAGAAGATACAGAGAGCCCCTTGTTTTATTCCACCCAAAAACTCATTTCTCATCTGACCTTTTGTCCAAGTAGTCACCTACAGATCGTCTCATCCTCTGAAGTGCTCATCTTGAAATCTGGGCTGGAAACCCAGCTCAGTTTCTTCTTCAGTTTGGATTTTTCATGAAGACAAATTACCACACATACTCACCACTTAAACCATTTCCTCCCCCGCCCCAAGAAATTTGGCCTCTAAGAATTTCTCTGTATAGTATACAGCACTTAATGAGGTAAGAATAAGGTCACACCAGATCCAGAACTGAAAAACCAAATTCTGCTTTTACCTCTAGTCATGTCTAGAATTAGCTAAGTTTACGAGCTAAATTTTGTGTCCCTTAGACTATGTCTCTGATAAAGAACATAACTTGTAAGTAATATATATAAATTCCAGCCAGTATTTTAAAAATGTTATAATGACTAAATATAATTTCTGCTCCAGGTGAAATCCTGGAACAGAAAATGGTCATTAAATAACAAGTAAGGACTTTATTTAATCATATATCAAAATTAGTTCATTAACTATGAAACTTATATAAGATATTAATAACAGGGGAAACCAAGTGTGTCATATATGAGGATTCTCTATACTACATTTGCAATTTTTCTGTAAATCTAAAACTTCTCTAAAATTTAAATAAAAATTGCACTCAGAACTTGAAAGAGTGCACAAAAGCAAAAAGAAAATATAAAATACCTAGGAATAAATCTAACTAAGGAGGTAAAGGACCTGTACTCAGAGAACAGTGACTCTGATGAAAGAAACTGAAGACAACATAAACAGATGGAAAGATACACTGTGTTCAGGGACTGGAATAATATTGTTAAAATGACCACACTACCCAAGGAAATCTACAGATTCAATGCAGTCCCTAACAAAATACCAATGGCATTTTTCACAGAACTAGAATAATTCTAAAATTTGCATGTAAACACAATAGCCAAACAGCCAAAACAATAGCCAAAACAATCTTGAGAAAGAACTAAGCTGGGGTATCACGCACCCTGGCTTCAAGCCATACCACAAAGCTACAGTCCCCAAAATAGGATAGCATGCACATAAAAACAGAACCAAAGATCAATGGAACAGGATAGAGCCCAGAAATGAACCTGCACTTTACGGGCTGTTAATCTATGACAACGAGGCAAGAATATACAATGAAGACAAGACAGCCTCATAAATAAATGCTGTTCGGAAAACTGGGTAGCTACGCGCAGAAGAATCACTGATGAGTGTCTGCAAGGATGTAGGGAAAAGGGAGCCCTTGTGCACTGTTGGTGGGAATGCAGATTGGTACAGCCACTATAGAGAAGTGTGGTTTCCTCAAAACATTAAAAACAGAACTACCATATGATCCAGCAATTCCACTCCTAATTAGAAAAGATATATGTACCTCTTATGTTCGGTGCAGCATTATTTACAGGAGCCAAGATATGGAAGCAACCCATGTGCCCACCAACAGATGAATGGATAAAGACGTGGTAATATATACAACAGATTACTCAGAGTGAAATCTTGCCATTTGCAACAGCAATGGATGGACCTAGAGGGTATTACACTGGGTGAAATGTCAGACAAATACTGTATGATTTCACTTATATTTAGAATTTAAAACAAAAGAACAAAACATAACAATAGACACAGTCATAGATACAGACAACAGGTAGTTGGCTGCCAGAGGGGAGGGTGGGGGAGGGGCGAAGAAATAAGTGAGGGAATTTAAGAGGCACAAACTTCCACTTGGAAAATGAGTCACGGGTATGAAATATACGGTGCTGGTAATAGTTAATAAATGTGTAGTATCTTCTTATGGTGACATACTGTAACTAGACTTATGGTGATCATTTTGAAATGCATTAAATACCAAATCACTATGTTGTGTTAACAGGAACTAACATAGTGTTTGTAGGTCAATTATACTTCAAAAACAAACTCACAGAAAAAGAGATCAGATTTGTGGTTACCAGAAATGGGGGGAGGGCAGATGGATGAAGGCAGTCAAAAGGTACAAACTTCGTTGTAAGATAAAGAAGGGATGTAATGTACAACATGATAATTATAATTAATACTGCTGTAGTTGTTAGGAGAGCAAATCCTCAAGTTCTCATCACAAGAAATTTCTTTCTTTAATTTTGTATACGAGATGACGTATGTTCACTAAACTTACTGTGATAATCACTTCATGATTTTTGTAAGTCACCATTATGCTGTACATCTTACACTTTTACAGTGCTGTATGTTAATTATATCTCAATAAAACTGTTAGAAAAAAAATCACCTTAAACTCATTAGTCAAGAAACCACACTATCTCATTATATAGCTTTCCAGCATTTTTTTTTTTTAACTGTTTCCTATTCATTTACGTTGACTCATTCCCCATTCTCTGGTTGGTTGAAGTTCAGGATGGACTCCCTTCCATGGCAGGCAGACCAAACCAACAGCAGCCTCCTCCTCTCAGCCTGCTCCCAGACTAACCACACCAAGAAGAGATAAAGATTGGTGAACACTCATGGGCTTAGGAAGGAAAATGACATTTTCTGAGTACCTTCTTGCTAGACCTTGGATTTACATCACTATTGTGGAGGCACCTAACCTCTGTGCTTCCTCTTTAGGACATCAGACTCTCCTGGTTATCAAGTGAAATCTATTGTCAGCCAGGGAAGGAGGGGAGTTAAGTGCCCAGGTGTCTTAGAAGGCTGTCCCACAGTCCACTCAGACCCTGATTTCTGGATGGTTCTGATCCTGGAGCTTGCATCCTTGGTTAACTGAATTCAATCTAATCTTCAAGAAGCCATGAGAGTTCTCTTTCCTCAGCCAACCTGCAACCCACCCAAATGCCTTTAATGAAAATGTTAACATAAGATCAGATAACAAAACTGCCCTTAAGAGTATACCACAAGAATGTAAACATAAAACCAAAAGAGAATGGAAAAGGAAAGACACATAAACCCACCAAATAGCCCAGGAAAAAAAACCAGCCAAACCACCAATCACAAGAGATCAGAATTGTCAAAATAAGACTGTCATCTATTTCCTTATTTTCTATGAGTAAATTTATTACCTAAAATCCGTGGTATCTGATATTCCCAGTGTGTCTGGTATATAACAGAAGTTCTCAGATTACATTAGAAATGCATGGATAGGAGTTGCTTCCTCTTCAGGGGCCGCGAGTAGGGAAGGAAGCAGACAGCATGTCTGAACAAAGCCCGGCAGTTAATTCCTCGTGCCAGACCTAGTAGTTTCAAACATGCCAGAGAGTCTCATGAGAGCGGAATCTCGGAGTAATCAAACCGTCTCTGGAAGAACTGAAATGTCATGGGGCTCCGGGCCATCCATACGTGTCTGCTGCACTGAATTGGGTTTAGAATGTGGTTTTAAGGGCCGCCTCCTAGTCTCTGTTTCCGATAGGCAGAACTCTTCACGTCTGGCTGCCTTTGATTGGATACAACTGGAGGTGATTCAGCCTCTTCACCCTCGCAGCATTCCCATTCCTGACAACTAGATGACCCAAAGGGGACAGTGCAGGGAGAAGCACTAACTCACAGCAGTTCCAATGTCTGGGCCCAAACCTGCTTCAGACTCTCACCAAGGGTATGGATGGGTCTCAGCTGCCTCTCCTGGGGCAATGGATAATCAAGTCCCACCTCCCTCCAACAGTATCTGAAGCGATGACAAGTTTTCTCTTGTAAGACAAAGAGCCCTATCATTCCTTCGCCTTTCCTCATATGACAAAGTCCAGTCTAAACTGGACAAAGGCTCTCCAGTTTATCTCTGTTCTCAGACTGGGTGTCCAAAATTGAACATGGTGACACGAGTCTGGAACAGTAAGACTCTGGGGGCTTTTCTAGACACCACACTACCATCAACACATCCTAAAACTGTCTTACCTCGCTAGCAACCATTTCTGGTTCATGCTGAGTTTCAGGTTAACTTATTTACATTTACCTTAATTTTTCTTTGTCGTTTTGGCCACATTGTTTCAATCTATTTAAGTTAGATGCAATCTTAGTTATTTTACCAAGTAATTGTATTGGTTAATTGTCCTAGTTTTGTGTCATCTGCAAATCTGAGAAATAAGCTTTCTTCATTTCCATCTAAGCTGAAGATTTGCAGAATGAGACAGGGCCGAGGACAGAAGCCACTGGCACTTGCTAGTGCTCTCCTTCCAGTGGTGGTAACAGCTGTAACTCTCTCACCTTTGGCTGCAGGTGGTTCAGTCAGCTATCAACCTGCATAACCCAGCTGAGAGACTGTCAAATGCCCTGGTGAGATCAATATACCCAGTTAGCATCTCCTTGATACACAAGCCTTATCAAAGATCAAGGCGGGGTCGGGTACAGCCCAGTGGTAGAGTATGTACTTAGCATACATGAGGTCCTGGATTCAATCCCTAGTACCTCCATAAAAATAAATAAATAAACCCAATTACCCCCCAACCCCCTAAAAAAAGATCAAGTGAAGCTGGGTACAACTTGAGCTGAGCAAGCCTGATGATCACATCAATTTCTCCGGGAATTTATCGTAGCTCTAAATTTCATTACTTGTTCTACCAAATATAACTGAAATGTAGGTATCCAGCCATAATGAATCACTGAATCCAGATTATTTTGCTAGGCCCACATCAAAAACATTTTCAGAAGAAAGGACCAGGAATGCGTTTACTATCTCAAATCAAGTGAACACATAAAAAGGACTAGACTAGCTGGAAAATATGCCTTGAAAGAGCAGAACACAAACTATAAGCTACATTGATCATGCAAGTTTGTGTTGCTGTAAAAAAGAACCAACGACAATGCAATTTATTTCTGCATTGTAAACTTGAGAAACATGAAAGCACCATGGAAAGAAAAATTTAAGGTAACAATTCTTGAGGTAAAATAAGGCACTTTTTTGTGACTTAGCAATAAAAGTTAACAAAGCCAACAACAGTTCCCTGTTTAATTCTCTTTCAACCTCACAGACATAATTCTGCTTTCACCTTCATTACACTTTCATATGGTTTCAACAGGGGATACACCTCCTCTTCTAAGAATCTCTGTACCTGCCAAAGAGAAAGCAAAGGCAAGACAAAAGAAAAGGTTAAGATCAAATTTTGATAATCCTTTTTTCAACGTCAGTTCATATCACTGAGGCCGAATTTGATAAAGCTTTTATTCCACTACTCAGCTTCCATTTTTCTCAACTACCTGTCAGAAATCTGTTCCTAGAGACAGGCAGCTCACCCCACCAGGACCACCAAGCTGCCCTTCCCACAAACCAGCTTAGCCTATGTTCTCTCAGTTGATCTCACCATTCTCCACCCACTACCCAAGCCCAAACCAACACTGCTTTCTCTCCTCCCCATTCAACCAGCTTCCAAGTGACCAATGCCCTACACAGCCCGCAATCACTGCCCGTGTCTGCCCAGCTGTGGCTCAGAGCCCTTAACCCATTGCAGCAGCCTCCTTTTTGGTCACCCAACACACAGTATACGTCCTTCGAATCCTATACACCAGTGATGTGAACATAAATGATATGTTCCAGTCTGTCTTCCACTTTAAATCCTAACTACTTCTGGGTCACTTGATACTCTGGCAACCCTCAATGATTCTGCCTTTTCTCCCATGTTGGACGTCCATGCGTTTGCCAGCTCCTCAGCCTGGGGCTCCCAGGTAACTCCTACTTGTCCCTAAGATTTGACTCAGATGTCTTGTCTTCCAGGAAGTCTTTCCAACTTCTACTATTCTAAGGTTGTTGCCTTCATGACCCCCCCCAAAAGATGTGTTTCTTTCAATTTTCACATGTATTGCTTGGTATTATAATGACTTATTTACAAGTCTTTGCCACTAAGTTCTGACCTCCCTGAAGATAAAGATTATCTATTCATCTTTGAAGCCCCAGAATTAAACAGAGGACCTGAACACAATCTGAGCACTTAGTCTGCACTCAAGAAATGTTTCTGAATTAACACTTGTAGTCTCCAAAAGACTAAGAGGAAAAATGAGACCTTTACTGAATACTTACAATGCACCAAGCACTACGCTAGGCCTTTCAGGCCACACAACCACCACCACCTATGAGATACGTATTCTATCCCATCAGCCCGCAAAAGCCAGAAGTCACGACTGAGCCCAGATCTACTGACAGTAAGATCCAGTCTTTGTCCTTACGCCACAGGCTGCAGGCCAAAAGAGAATTCAGAGAAATCCACAGGGGGAAATACTTAAATCAGCTCAAGACAACCAAATCTTGACCTTTTCGCCAGCAACCTGCTCTGAATTCTTTCTGACTAGCCCCACTCTCATCACACCTCCTACGAAGCAGAAACATTAAAGACAGTACTCCAGGCTCTGCAGCCCAGCCACGTAACAAGAGGGCACCCGGGGAAGACTGCAGCGCCCTGCAAGTGCTCTGATGCTTACCTGCTGGGATGCGCGACCAGTGAAAGTAGAAGGATCCAACAAATGGTCCAACTGGGAGTGAATGGGACTGAAGTAAGCATCAGCCTGGATACGCTCTATGAGATCATTGTCACCCCCTTCCTGCTTGACCACGGCAGCTGCCTGCTGGGAAAGCACTCTAATCTTCTCGTGGCAATCCTGGGAAGACAGCGAGGTGCTGCTGGTCTACTGCTAACAGGCAACGGAACGTCCACGCTGTCTATGGCTGGTGGCACAAAGGCCCCCCGGGCGGAGGTGACTCCCTTCAGTCTGACTCCACCAAGATCCTGACTGTCTGACCACATCCTAGGACGAACCTCAAGTGGATGCCAGCTCCTCTAAAGCTTCGTGAACCCTCTGCTTGTGTGTCCAGCCCACTTTCCAGCATTTCCTATGGAAATTCAGACCTAGTCTCTTCACTAAGCGTGGACCTTTTCTACAAGTGATTAAGCAATTCACTTTTTTTTTCAGGATGAATTATTTAGCAATTCACTTTTTAATAAACTGCGTTCACCACAATCACCCTCGAGAGGTAAGCTGTTCTACATGGTGGAATATGGTCACTGTTCTGCACCCATACCATAACTGAAGGAAACCACAGAAATGCCTTCTTCTTCAGGGAGGAGGGCAGGACTAAAGGTGTACTTTCAATTAATCCAGGAGCATGAAGGGGTTACAGACCTGGCGGTTACCCCCAGCTTTCACCATGGCCATGATGATGTTCTCTGTGGCCATGAAAGGCAGCTCTTGCCGAATGCGCCGCTCAATCACCTAGGAGAATGAAAGGCCAAGAAGGATACCCCAGGTTACAACCATGACCAACAATGCACAGCAGGGACACAAACTCCCACATCCATGAAGAAAGACGAAAGGAAGGCCTGTCTTATTCTACACCAGAGTTTTCAGTTTTCTCATAATCCAGAGTATTATTTTGATTTTAAAAAGAAATACTGATTTAATTAAACCTTTAAAAGTTGCTTCATCAGAATGACTCCTAAAACCTCAAGTTTGTACAATTTCAGTGCCTGACCTCAAGAGCTGAGTATAGGACGGACACAAACCCATCTGGCTTAGACTTAAAAACAGGCAAATGGAACAGTCTACTCTGCCAGTCACGCCAGAGCTGATGACTCACGCTGGCAGACAGTTCTCAAGCAATTCAAAGTACCTCTTCTCCCAAACTTTTCCATAAGAGTGTCTATGAATTCCACAGACTTATTCCCTAGAGCTCATGTCACAGCCTGAAGCGTGAGCTCTGGGTTGGAAGAACTCCTCCTGCACCAGAATAGCTCCCCCAACACACTCACTCCAGAGGAGGAAAAGGCTATACCCCGTTTCCCACATCCCAAGGTCCCCCCTAATATTTTACTTTTTAATTGAGGCTGCTTACTTTAGGGTATACCACCAATCCTTCAGAAATGTTCTGCAACGTGTTCAATATAGTATCTGCAGTGAGAAATGCCTCGGCCAGACAGATCCGTCTAGAAAACAAACAGCCAATTCAGTTATCGCTTTAAACAAACAACAATTTCCATGAAGTGTGCCAAGAAGCGGCCCTACTGACTTCTCATGCCAGATGCACTACTTGGACAGTTTCCTTCAATTTCATGATTTCAACTACCCCAGTGTCCTAGTGACCCCCAAATCTGTCACCTCTCAACTAGATCACTTAACCAAGTGCCAGACCATACACCCGCTTGGGAGCTCCACCTGATTATAGGCTCCTCAAACCCCAGACTGAATTCATCCACTTTCCACTGCCTCCTGCTCACCCTCTCAAATCCGCTCTTCCCCATCCTGCAGCTCCCGCCTCAGTGAATGGCACCAGCATCCTGTCTCGGACCTTAACGCTCGCTCCAGTCAACCACCCAGGCCAGCCCGCCTGACACTGACTTTACATCCACATCCCGCCTCTCCAGTCACATGACCGCTGAGCCAGTGTGGACTCAGATTTTTAGAGTAGACTCCTAGCTTGTTCTGATCAGATCCATGTCCCCTTACAACAGATTCTCCAAATTGTTGCAGGGTATTTTAGTGGGCACATCTGATTAGGTCAAAGCCTGCTAAAAATATTCATTGGCTGACTTCCAAATGAGTTCATGTTTTATTTCATTAGATAAACCAGACATTATGCACAGATCCCAGAGAGCTAGGTTTAACTATTTATCATTTCCTCTCGAGAAATTCCAGCAGAATGCAAAGCAAACCAGAATAAATGCTTTCAAATAAGTATAAATATAAATTAGAAAATCATATGCATGCTGGTACCTTATCAGTAACTACAAATTACTTCTGACCCATCTCATAACTAATCAAGATGCCACTGTGCCAAGATACCAGTTGACATCCACCTGCCTTCAGAACAATATCTAGACTCCTTTTCAGGGCCTAGAAGGCCCATCATAAACTGGCTACTACCGACCATCAGGTCCCACCTCACCATCTGCTACAGACTTCATTCTCCTGTGCTACCCGACTATTAGTCACACACTATTAGTAACTCTTTCTCCTGCCTTTGTGCCTTTATACATGCTCCCAACCTTATCTTAAATGTCTAAAAAATGCCTAGATTTCCTAAGCCTCAAAGCATCACCTCCCCTGTGAAGCTTTCCTTGACTCCCCTAACCCCCTCCCTCCTCTTTGTTCCACAGAGAGTACCCCGTGTATATTTCGACTCTAACACTTATCACACTGTTCTTTCTACATCCAGGGTCCTTAGGGACAAGGAAGGAATACAGAGATACTCAATAAAGTCCTTCTGCTTCTAGGCCCCTCATTGGGTCCTCCCCACAACCTGCTTTATCTGACACCCTCGATCCACTGACCGGTTGGCACTATCATCCAGTGTGCGTTCAAACCACTGCACAGAGGCTGTCTGCAATGGGTCCGTGACCAGGATCATGAGGTGACGGGCAAGGCTGCAGCACCGCTCCGAGCGCATAGGGTTCCGCTTGTATGGCATTGCACTTGAACCTGCCCATTTAAGGGACCAGAAGCAAAGACAGGAAGACTTCAGGGGACAGTGAGCGCCCCACCATGCTCTGGGCGAACTGCTAACACATGCCCACAAACCTCGCAGCATCTCTGTGGTATTCCCAGGTCTTCACATGACACTCACCAATCTGCTGTTTCTCAAAGGGTTCCTCCATCTCCTTGAGGTTTGCCAGGAGTCGTATGTCAGTACAAATCTGGGGGAAGAGCGGGGGCACAGGCAACACCCACACTCTTAGCAGCGGGGCTCTGGAGGCAAGGACTACGCTGGTGAAGGAGGCGAGCTCTTCAGCTGTGCCGCTGCTAAGCTGAAGGCCAGCATGTCCTCCCCGAGAGCTCCTAGACAGGGACTTACTCGGACTTCTCTTGGCTCCTGAAGAGCTGGAATGACATATTCAGGGAGCATGGAAATGTTTTGGTGAAACTCATGGAGAAACAAAGGCAAGGTGAACTTAATGAAGATGCTGTAGCTAGTCCTTCCTTTAATGCACTTTACTTTAAGTGAAGAGGCTTCACTGACGGGCCCCAAGTTGTTAAAAGTGATGCCTGACATCTCTTGAGAGCCACAATTGGGTCAAAGTCTAAGGCTGGTTTGGCCTGTCTGTGGGGTCCAGCTCTCTCATCACTACCACCACTCACCTTGTGCACTGATGCCCCCAAGCTAGCCAGCACGGAGAGCACCTCAATGTCTACTTTCCGTGTATAGGTCTGCCCTGTGATGATGAAAGCCCTAGAAATAAACAGAAAACAGCCTTAAGTGACAATATTTCAAAATGTGGCCATGTCAAGCAAACAAGCAAAAAAGACTAAGTGAAAGTTTGGTCTCACTGGTGTACTAAGACACACTGAGCCCAGAGGACCTCACAGACAAGTGGCTCTGGGAACAAACTGTTCTTCCATCCTTTCTACTAATACCCAGACAGCTGCCCTGACCTGAGAAGGAAACACAGTCCAGCGTGCCTCTGTCCTGCTGCAGCCCAGTGGAAGCGCCCGAAACAAGGACCACTGGTGAGCCTTGTGGCTCTCAATGTGAATGGCCAGACTTAGATGACCCAGTGGAGGCCCTCAGTAAAGAAACAGAAACAGCAACATGGGTAAGGCTATTCTAAAAAACCCAGAACTAAATAGCTTCCTTTTTTCTTATAAATTATAACAAAATAGAACCTAGACTACAAGAAGAAAAAACGCAGGCCAGAGATGGAAGGAAATGGGTGGAAGAAGAAAGAAAGCAAAAACCAAAAGAGTTAAGGTCAAATCTAGAGGTATACTGAACACAAGTCTTTCAATACTTAATAGGGAGGCCAACACTTTTCCCACTTACCTACCTTTTAAATCCTGCCTTTTCTGTCACCATCTTGTCAAGCTGCTCTACCTTGGGAAGAAAAGACATCCCTATAGAAATCCAGGTGTGTCTAGTAGGAGATCATCTTGACATGTCAACCTGTACAGGTTTCCAGCTTTGGTACCCCTTCCAGTCCAGACTCCACCCATCCCAGCATCAATTGCTCCTACCATCCTGGGGTCAGCGATGTCTCTGGTGCTCCCACAGCTGAGTCTGTATTGCCCTGGTCACTTTCAGAATACCTTTTGGTCATCTCCCTCGAAGAGCTGCAGGAAGCTGGCCTGAGTGCCAGTGGTGCCCTTCACTCCTCGGAAGCGCAGGTCATCTCGGACACGCTTCAAATTCTGGAGATCCATGCAAAGATCCTGAATCCAGAGACAGCAACGTTTCCCAACTGTAGTCAGCTGAGCCGGCCTGAAAACAACCCAAAGAGAACACAAAGAAGTCTCAAACCAATGACTTGCTTCATAAAGCTTTCATTGCTTCTTTTAATAACCACTGTTACCTCGGGAAAGGGGAAGAATTAAAGTAAGAGATGGAGAAACAAGTAAAGACAAAATAAGAGCTAAAAAGTTTAAGCCAAGTTGGGGGCGGGTACAGCTCAGTGGTAGAGCATGTGCTTGGGGGGCATGAAGTCCCTGGTTCGGTCCCCAGTGCCTTTGTTAAGGAGGGAAAAAAACAAACAAAAAAAAGTTTAAAGCAAGTAGCAGTTAAGCAGATTCAATATCATTTATAAATATTCAATGTTTATAAAACTAAAGAGCTATTAGCATAGTTCTTTCATCATCATCAAGAGGCCCTATAAAGGCAGAAACAATGTCTGTTTTGTTTGTCCCCAGACCTTGCAAGAAATATACATGTCACAAACACTTTCCAGGTATCTAATGTGTCCTTGGTGTTAGAAATACAACAAAGAACAAAACAAAAAGGTCCCTATCCAGTGGAGCTCAGCGTTCTAACAGATGACCTAGCCTATTCCAGATGGAATTTCTCTATGAGGCTAATGATACTGACAGCTGGAGACGTCAAGGCACACCACAAGTAATGTCCATAGGAGGCGTCAAAAGCTAGGGTACACAGCCCCAAATAAATCTCATGCGAGTTTTCCTTGTTAACTCCAGCTAATAGATTAATGGTACAAAAAAAAATAATAATATATGAGTGGCCTTGTTCATAGCAGCATTATACACCGTAGCAACAAAGTGGAAACAATGCCAAATGTTCAGCAACTGGTGAATGGAAAAAAGGAGGCACAGCCAAACAATGGAATATTATTTGGCTGTGAAAAGAAACTAAATACTGACACATGCTACAGCATGAATGAACACTGAAAACACCATGCTAAGTGAAAAGTAGCCAGTCACCAGAAGATGAATATATGATTCTACTTAAATGAAATGCCCAGAAGAGGCAAATCCATAGTTAGAAAATGAAATGAAATAAAATAAAATAAAATAAATTAAAAATAAAAGTGGTTGCCAGGGGCTAGGGAATGGGGGAATGGAAGGGACTGCTAATGGGTAGAGGGTTTTCTGGGGGGTGATGGAAATATTCTGAAATTATGTATTGCTAATGACTGCATTAATTCTGTAAATATACAAAAAACACATTGAACTGTATCCGTTAAATGGGTGAATTTTCTGGTATGTCAGTTACATCTCAGTAAAGCTGCTTCTTTTTAATTACCAGGCTGACCCTTCTAAGGTGGTGTCTACGCACCCAACATCATTTCCTGCGTTCCTAATGCCCGCCAACTGCGGCAGCAGACGCCGCTCATTACACCATCCCAGGTGTATGCTGGACGCCTGCTGTACCACGAATGCCTGCTGAACACGCTCCAACAGATGCAGGAGAGGAGCTTCAACACAGTGACTCTGGGTGTGCAGGGAGCCGGCACAGAAGGCAACATCCACCATGGCCAAGCCACACACACCAAGCACTGACTCCTTCACATTAACAGTTTCTTCTGGTTTCTGCTACCAATAACCGAGGCCCTGATTTTAAGGAAGAGGAAACTCAACAGGCTCTCCTGAGTTACAGGAAATGATACCCTTGTTGCCGTAGCAACATCCCATCAAAACACAAGGCAGATGATAACATACCACTACTCAAATGTAGCATTCCCAAACTGACATCATCAGCCTTAATAAAAGGTTTTACCCAGTAATCATAAAAATACTTGCACATTCAAAAACTAAAAACTACAGACAGTAGGGGAAAAACTTATTTACCCTACTCTGTCATAAACCAGAGTAGTCAGTATTTACATCATGGTGTGCTTTCTTCCATTCTTTGTACAGTTTATATGCTGACTTTCTCCCACAACATTAACCTAAGCACATTTCCATGGTATTAGTCTTACAAGCATCATTTTAATGGCTGTATATTATTCCAACCTGTGGATATACTATATACTTTGTTTAATTATTCTCTTATTCTTGGACATTTAGCCCAATGCTTACCATCATAAATAATATTTTAACAAAGATCTTTGTACATAAGGTTTTCCCCATAATTTGTACTACTTTCTCAGGATTCTCAAGAATGGAATCATTGAATCAAGAATACTTGCTAAGGCTCTTAATACGTATTTCCCAATAAAATGAACCATTAAAGTTATTCTCTCACCAGTACAGCTCTTAAGGTAGATACAAGGTTTGTTCTTTATAAGCACTCCAAGTTATCTGCTTATATTATGTTTTGAATTTTTTTCCCTTCAAGGTTACCACAGAGAAGGGAGAAGAAATAAATAAAAGCCAGTTGCACATAAACAAGCCCAATTCCCAAGAGGTAATCACCTCACTTACTGGAAATGTGTGAAACCTAAGGTGGGAAGATCGGCTCGTTCCTTGGCAAAGTCGGCAAGCCGAGAGATCGCTCTGGCAAGCTGCGAGAAAGACCACGTGGTAGAAAGAACGTGAATTCAGGCTGAGCACTTTATGTAAACAGGAGCTAAACTGGGAGACACTTTCATATAAAATTACATCTCCAGCTCAGAGAAGGCAGAGGTCATTTTTTTTTATCTTTATGTCTTAAAGTGCCTTGAAGAGTTCATACTAACCAACATTCAAAAACTGAGCTAAAAATGTCACCTAAAAAGTTACAAATTATTTTTGCACAATTTAAACACTACCGGCACGCTCGTGAAGAAAAACAGGACAAAAATCATAAATCTGACCCACATATTCCAGCAACATGCTGCAGGTTACACTTCCTTCACTTAAAAGGCTGTGCTTTAAAAAGCATTATTAACTTACAGTGTTTTAATTCAAGAAGAAACAATTAGTTTTACAGGTCAGACGTAGGATCATTCACCTGAGTAAATGTTTATTTAGAGTTACACTGTGCTGACTCACTCAAGGTGGTGCCCACCTCCTGTCACAGCGAACTTCTGCCAACTTCTTACCTTTGGCAAAAGCAGGTCAAATGCATTTCTAAGAATAATCAGGTCCTGCAAAGGAAGATGAAGTAGTCTTTTGTTAAACAGCTCCGTCCAGACAGCATTATGACAGAAGACTTTTTGGCCATCACAACTGGGTTTCTCAGTTAGCTGCCTGTATCATTCTTAGCAAGACACCATGCACGCCAGAAGATGCTAACAGAAATTGTTCCTTTCATTTATTGTTTCAAAAGCACACCGACTTAGCAGTACTGCTGAAATCTGTAAGCACATAATCTTTATACTTAGAAAGCCCTATTTATGTGGTATCTAAAATAACTGGAAAATGATAGGGGTAACCCTGTGAATACTGTGAAGATGTCCAGGTCAACAGTTTTTGTCTTCCTGTCAAGTCTCTAAAAAGCATCCACAGGGCGCATTCCATTAGTTTCCTCTCCCTTTTTTGTCATGTCTATCACTGCTAACAAAAAAAAAGGCATGAACCAGAAGACCGAGGTTTAGGAAATTTAAAGCTGTTCTTGAGGGAGTTAGGAGATGTAAGTATTTCGGGCAACTCCAACACATGCTCATTAGGCAGTAATTGTTGAGCCCAACTACACACTCAGTACTTTTAACAAGGATATTTCAATTTAGAGGACTGTTCTTCTCCCATTATCTGACTCACCAATTACACACAGATGCCTTTAATAAGTACTGCTCTGGACAAAATAATGTTATTTGGGGCAACTTAAAAATTACTGGCTTCTTTCTAAATTGGAAGTGTATCTGAATCTAACTTCTGGTCCCACTGTGATGAAGGGCACAGCTTTGGAGCCGTTCTACCCAGTCCTCTATCCTTTCTAGCTGTGAAACCTACAGCAAGTTCTCCAGCCTCTCATCTGTGGATATAGGAATAATAAAGCCAGAGCCAAAGACTACATGTCCTGAATCCATTTACATGAAATTTCAAGAAAAGGCACAACTATAGGGACAGAAAGCACATCAGTGGTTGTCTCGGACTGGAAGCAGGAGTGGAGACTGAGGAGCAAACAAGCAAGGGAGAACTCCTTGGGGTGAGGGATATGGTCTAACGCTGGTGTGCGGAGGCTAAATCACTGCAGAAATTTACTAAAGCTCACTGAACCAGACATTTAGAATGGTAACTTTATGGTATTAAACTATACCTCAATAAAGCTATTTTAAAATGGTGATAATTGCATCTGTCTCTTATGGTTGTTGTGAAGAATAAATGAAGCACATATAAAGGGCTCAGAATGGCATCAGACACCTGGTAAACTCTTGGGAAAATGCTTGCCATTACTTTTTTAGGTCCATGAGACACTTCTGCTAACTAAAGGATATGTTTAAGAATTACAACACAATGCTTTCTTCTTTTCAGAAGTCACAGCACGGAGTTATAAAGGACTTGGGAAGAAAATCCCTTTGGAAAACTACCTTGGCCACTAAAATGCAAAGATCTCAGCTTTCATCCAGCATACCAAGGTGGAGGCAGAATCTGTAGACCTTATTTTATGGAGATCATTAGGGGCTTATAGTTTAGATTGGAAGGATTTCAAAAGCAGAAAATTCCTAAGCAGTGAGATACTAAGATCTATGGAGTCACTTCCTAAAATGGACAGAATCAAATAAAACTTATAAATGCATTAGAAAGGTTGAGTCCTAAGTGGAAACAAAACAACACGGGCTCCTACTGTATTGTCTCCCACATAGCAGGAGGTGGCACCAAGGTGAATGATGCCAGCAGCTTTCGGGCAGCAGTGGGCAAACGTGTGCACGTGAGCCATCACGTCATGTCGTAACCGCTTCTCTTCCTCAGCTGCCATTTTGAAGTCGATGTTGTCCAGGTTTGACTTCATCTCCTGGATTTGTTCATCTGTGATAGGCAAACCCAATGTCTGCAGAACAGGCAAAATAAAATAACCTCTTATGTCACAATTACTTCAACTGAAAAAATGACACTGAAAAAAAATTGGTTCATGTTAGCATGTATGCCCTACCTCCCAATTCTTAAACAAAAATTGGGGGCAACTAAACTAAAAGGACAGGGGGAGGAAGGAACAATTTTCTAAATGAATTATGGTAAATTATATTCTAAGTAAAATCCAATATATACAACAATAATGTAATCCTGATTTTTGTTCCCTCTGCCCCTGTGTCTCTGCTCACTCCCTCACATGTTCTGGTCTCGGGGCTCAAACGTCATCTTCTGAGAGGTCTTTCCTTTCCTTCTTTTGTGTGTCTCTCTCTATTCCCTTAGCCTGGTTTTATTTAGAGCACTTATCACACCACATGACATTTTTACAAATTTATTAGCCTGTCTCTCCCCTCTAGAATACTCTGAGAGCTTGTGGTATTTACTGCTTGCTCCTTAGTGTCTGGCACTTAAGTGCCCAAAGTGTAGGACCCAGGCCACAGCTTTACATTTGATCTAGACGGATTTTGTCAGAGAAACCAAAATTAGGAATGCTGTTAGTAGTTTTGCCAACAAATTATGTGCAGCAAATTCAGAGCAACTGAAAGCAATTCCAGGAGCACTTATGAGAAAACAAACACATCAACATCTTACATTCATCCATCACTGAAAAAAAATCAGGCTGCCAAAAAAACAGCTGGCAGCCCACAGGCAGCTCTGAACCCTGGGGCCAAGTACTGAATATACACGTTGGTGAAATTTATTCTAACCTCACTTGAAAGTTTCAAGGCCTGACCCTGGAAAGGAGCTCACATCTTAAGACCTATCTTGTCCAAGATGGTAGCTCCTAGCTAGATGTGGCTATTTACATTTAAACTTTATAAAAAGTAAAAACTCAATTCCTCAGTCACACTAGCCACATCTCAAGTGTTTAATAACCACCTCTGGCCAAGGTGCCTTGGATCTTCAGTCATTAGATACGACGTCTCAGGGCTCCTCTCAAAGCAAAGCAGCAGGGGGCAGTGTGGTCAAAACTGCTTCCTACCTCCAAGCAATGCATCATCTCAAAATTCATTCCCTACTCCTAATTTTCTGCATTCCTCCAAATCTCATTCCCCAAGGTTTTTTTTCTTAATTATGTAATTTATGCTGCTAATTTTGACACCATACCTAATAGATAATCCAAACTCAGGCTGGTATCAAAACTGTATGCATTTCAGGCAATGTGTGGACAGGGCAGAGGAAAGAACACATATTTAGACTACATTTCAATCCCAGCTTGAAGCTTTTACCAGCTATGGTGGCCCTGGCAAAATCGCTGAGTGCCACTACCCTCACCTACACAGAGAATCAAATACAATAGAAAACAGGGTACATGCTAATACATCGCGAATCACAACACACTATTCATGTCCTCCTCTACGATCTGCTATTGTTATCGGAGCCCACAGTTCATGAAATCTCTCTGTATCTTCATTCTATCATCTGTAAAACAGGACCTGTCACAAAGAGTTGTTTTGAGGATTACTAAGCTATTCACATGCAAGGTCTTCAAACTGCCAGGCACACACAGAATAGGCACTGCAGATATGTCTGATAGTATTTGTGTCATTTTATTTCCTTGAGCACAGTGATAGGAAAGGGGAATAGTCTAGGAAGAAAAGTTTTCTGTTCGGGGACCGTGCACCTTGGTCCTGGGCACTACTCAGATCGTTTCTGGGTTAACTAAATGTCATTTGGGAGGACATCGCCATCTTGCTTGTTGTGGCATTTTCCTCTGAAACTTTATAGCTCTCTGGATCACCTTCAGCTACCTTCAGCTCCTCTGGGAAGTCCCGTTGGGAGCTATTTCTGAAACCCATGAGCTGAACAGCTCTACATGCAGCTCTTATATGAGAAACCATAAATCTCGTCTAATAACCCCCTTCCCTGATTCTCCCTCCCGAGACAAAAGGCAGCCGAGTAGGGCGGAAATGGTTGCCCAGGAAACACGGATTTTGCAGTGACAATCCTGTCTCAGACTACACTGCGGCACTGTGGAAGATGAAGTGGCTAAGCGCTTCGCTCTGCACTGAACGCGGGTTCACACCTGGGTTCCGCTGTTAATGGTTGGAAGCAATTAACTCGCTGGATTATCATTGAGGCTTGGTCTTCTCCCCTATAATACGGGGAAATCACCACCTAGCTTGCCAAGTCTTCATGGGTTAAAGGGGGGAAGACGTGCAGAGAATCGAGCACAACGGCGTGTAACAAGCGCTCAGCAGTGTACCCGTACAGGAACCGCCGAGATTCACTCCCTGAAACGGGAGACCGCACTTCTCGAGGTCCCCTCTGTGGCTCTAACCCTCGATGATTAAAAACATGAGAAGCAACAGGTGGCGGCTCCCAGGCCTCCTGCCCTGGCCTTCCTGGGGCCGCAGCTCCTCTGGAAAGGGAACACCCGGCCGAAAATAGCGGGGCAGCTGCCCTGGAGGCTCAGTCCAGCTCGGTGCCCAGCCCGGCACGTGCAGGGGCGGGCCCGCCTCTCAGCCCCGGGACGCGTTACCTGCTCCGCCTCCGCCAGCCATAGCCAGAGCTGCCGCCAGGTCCGGAATTTGTACCTGTCGCTAAACACGAAGCACATCTCCGGGCTGGCATAACGGGAGGCAAGCGGCGAGCGGTAGCTTTCGTGCCCGCAGGCCTCCTCCCTCCCGCCACGGTCTCCTCCCGCCGCCATCCTCAACACGCGACCCAGTCGGGGCGGACAAGATCGGCGAGGAGGAAGCGGAAGCCCGGGGCGGACCTTCCTCCACGCGGGGCGGGACTTCCTCCACTTGGTCCCTTCCCCGGGGCTCCGGGAAACTCAAGCCCTCAAGGTTGCGGAGTTTCGGCGACTCGCTGGTCAGGTTTCAGGAGTTTCTCTTCGTTGACAGACAACGTGATTAGCGCTTCACAAGTTACTTACAGTTCTGTGTCTCGCTTTCCCCACCTGAAAAAAGGTACATTAAGACCTGTCTTTAAGATTGCTGTGAAGTTTGAGTATCAATGTCTGGGACACTCAGAATAACACTTGTGTGTTTGCTATTATTATTATTGTCGCCCACCTGCCTGGCGCCCAGCGCGGTTCTCAGGAGAAAACAAGATGCCAAGGGAAATCGGCATTTATCGAGTGCCAAGTGAGCCCCTTGCAGGAAACTAGTAAAAATGGATTTCAGCAAGCGCTGGAACTGAGACTCTTAGAAGCTGAAGACTTGCATAGGGTCACCCAGCTAGTAAGTGGAGCCGCCCGACTTCAGATCCTGCACTCTTAGCCATCATGTAGCCAGCACGCTGGGTATGGCATTCCCCCTCATCCTGGAACACCTCTCCCTCACTACCTCATACTTAAAGGCCCAGTCCAGAAAATGTTCCCTGATGGTCCTACTGTTCCCTCTGGTTGGCCACTTCTAAGAATAAAACCACTAACGTTTATGGAGGTCTCAGTAGGTATCAGGTCCTGTCATGAGTGCTTTACACACGTGATCTGGTTAAATCCTTGTGAGGATCCTTGAGTTGTTCAGGTATTATTAAATGATACAATACCACACACTACTACTCTCCAGTGCAGAGTAAGTGTTCAGTAAATGCCAGCCATTATGATGATCTCCATTTTGCAGATGACAAAACAAAGGCAAGCAGGTTGAATTGTTGTGTGACTGCTTACATAGAAGGGAAAGAGCTAGGAGTTAAATGCAGGGGGCAGGCTCCAGGCTCTTGGTTCTTACCAGATTCAGATGTACCCTTTCCTTTGTGCTACAGTATCAGGTCCTGTGCTGCTTTGAAATTACCCGTTTCAGAGTGTCTATCAGGGGAGGTCTGTTTTGAATTCTCAGCTTGTTTGCTTATGTGAACAGCCCTTTTTCCGGTAACCATAATACTTTAGGGATATTAAAAGTTGCTGATTAGATCTCAAGACTTCCAAGATCTTGTCTTTGACAACTTCTTTTCCTGTCACCTTTCCATTTCTGTGTTAATTTATTTACGATTTATTCACACACCTATGGACCACCCTGTAGTGTTCTCCCTCCTCACCTCTGGGATTTTATAGATGATGAGTGACCTCCTTGCTTCTTATAGGCCTTTCTCATAACTCTCACCAGAGTTCAGTGTTGTTTGCCTTTCCCATCCATGGCAAACTCAGTGGGGGTGGAGGTCACGTCTGTCGTGATCAGCCGTGTCCCTGGCAGGTGGATCTAACACAGGACTAGCATAGTATAGATGCTCAATAAATGCTGGGTGAATGAATGCTGCCCGAAGGACCCTAGTGCACAAAGGGAAGCAAGGCCCAGTCACCAAGACGCAAGTTTGATCCTGAAGTTGCACTTCGTCTTCCCATAGTCTCTCACATTTCTCCAGTGTCCTCATTCCATAGATCCTTCGTGTCTCCACCTGGGCTTGAGAATTGTCAGAAGTGACCACAGCACCAATTCTGGAATACCCTGCCATCGAAGAAGCCCATCAGTTAACCTGGGCCTACCACCTGGGTTTTCTTCCACCTCCCCTCTGGAGCTGCCGAGGATTGGTTTTGGGGGTGAGGGCAGACAACTTTGGAAAGATGACTACTCCCTGCAAATTCCCACTTGTTGCAGAGTGCTTCAGGGCTGTCGTTGCTCTGCTGTGCTGCACTGAGCTTACTGCTCTCACTTTCCACTGTGACTACTGCGAACTCAACTGTCTCCTCAGTCTTCTGGCCTCTCTCCTGGCTCTGCTTCACTTTGCTGTTACTTTTCCTCCTCCAGTAGGGGTTCCTGCCTTCATTCTGTCTCTTCATTCAGTGAAGGATCTTGCTGTTTCAATTATTTTATGTCAAATCTGCAGTCTCTCCAGTTCTGCCTCTCTTCTCCTTTGATTATTATTATCTTTTTTAAATGCACAGGTCCCTTCCACTATAGAAACATCTTCACTTGCTGTTATCTCCTTAACACAGAAACCTGTTTCTGGCTGCCTCTTCACCACATGATATGGTTAAATCCACGTGAGGATCAACAACCATTCCTGGCACTGCCAGTTATTAGCTGTGAGACTTGGGCAATTACTCAGTCTCTTGGCACTTGGATATTCTCACCTGTAAGACATGCCTCATGATCCCCAGGTGTACAGCGAGGGGTCTGGGGCTCCTGTATTCAGTAAATTTGTTCCCTTCCCTCATGTATTCCTTATCACTGCAATGCAACCTCTGCCTCTCTCATTTCCTCTAAACTGCACTCTCACTGATCACCAAAAGCTTCCTCTAATAAACAGTAGGCCCTTTCTGTAATATATATGTTTGCCTATTTGCATACAGAATCACTAATAAAGTCTATGGTGGGGGCAGGTAGACACGCAGGAAACAGGATGGGCTGGGAAAGAACAGAAAAAGCATCCCAATGTACATCTTTAAATCATTTTGATTTTTGAGTTAGTCCCCCCCCCCGCCCCGGTACTAAATCATCCCTCTTGGCTGATTGAAACATTTAGCTTTTTTGATAACCCCTCCTTCCTGCTTTGAAAACTAAACTGTACTGATTCTTCTCCCTTTCTGACTGCTCTTCGGTGATCCTTCCTCCTCTCACTCCTGGAAAAGGAAGCAGTGGGAATTTCCTCAAGATTTAATCCACCTTCACTCCCCTCAGAAAACGCTTGCACATCTGCAGGTCTTACCTTCTGAGTCCACGGGGTTCTCCAAAGCTTTGGTTCTCAGTCTTCAAAGGCCACCTAGACACTTCCCGCTGGTTGTCACTGTTAGCTACAACAACATCTCTAAATCAGGAGTTTTACATCTGTCCTTCTGTTTTTATTTCAGGCTTTAAAAATACCTAGTTTCTTAAATTCTTGATGTGATGTTCTGCTATCCTTTAGGATGGTTCATTTCACAATTGTGCATAACGTGTGCCAAGCATTGTATTAGGCCTGAGATGTAGTGGTCAGCTGATGAGGCTAGAATGGAGAGGGAGAGAAGAGAGGGAGGTAAATCTGGAGAAGTAGATGGAAGCCAGACCATCTGAACCTAGTTGGAAATAAAGATATTTGGGGGTTTTATTCTAAGCAATGGGAAACCACTAAAAGGTTTTAGGCTAGAGGATGACTCCATCAGATTAATGTTTTGAAAAATATCTCAGCTATTATGTGTAGAATGGATTAGGGGCAGGGGAACTGGAGTGAAGGCCAAGTGAGAAACCAGCGGGGCTAATGCAGTGGATTCAGGCTGTCAGTGATCTAATTTAGACAAAGGAAGTAAGTGGCAGAGGAAATGAAGAAAAGGAAGAGATTAATTTAAGAGGTGCAATCCATCCAGCCTGGTGATGGGTTTTAGTCATGCGGAGTAAGGATGCTCCTATGTTTCTAAGTTTTATCACTGAAAGCATGGTAATGCCATTTATCATGGGGTGAGAGGGGGTGCAAACAGGCAGGATGGACTTCTCTTTGAATTTATTGAGTTTGCAGAGCGATTAAGATAGCCAGGTGTTTCAAAATGCTGAGTAGGCAATTATATATACAAGTCTGGAGCTCAGTAATGGTTGCAAATACAAATTTAGCAGTTATTAGCATGTAGATGGTAATTAAAGCCATAGGAGGTTTCAGGACTTGGAGCTGGTGAACAACACAGAAAAGAATTCTGCCCTTTTCGGTGCTTACATTCCAGTGAGGGAGATGGCTAATAGAGACTAAACAAGATAATTTTAGAAAGTGATAAGTTTTATGAAGAAAATATAGTAGGACAAAGCCCAGGAGGGTAAATCAGAGCTGCCTGGGAAAGGGCGTAGGGAATCCCCTGGGGTGATGGTCACGTTCTATATTTTGATAATGGTTTGGGTTAAACACAAGCATTTGTAAAAGTTCAGCAAATGTAAATTAAATTTGTACATTTCATGGAATATAAATCTTATATCAAAGAAAAAACAAAACCAATGTTGAACTGTAGCAAATGATATTCCTACTTAAGTATTTAGAGGGATGCACACTGATGTTAGCATTTACTTTGAAGTGCATAAAAGACAGGAGTGACTGATGGATACACAGGTGGGTAAATATATGATAAAACAAGTATAGTAAAATGTTAATGACAGGATCTAGGTGGCTGATACACAGTGCTAACAATAAAATTCTTTCAGCTTAAAAAAAAAAAACTGTAGCAGGACAAGAGCACAGAGCAGCTTAGGGTGGGGGTGGAGGTGGTGACTATTTTTTTGAAAGAATAATCAAGTAAGACCTCACATTTGATCAGAGACTACACAAAGATACAGGGAAAAGAGCATTCCAGGCAGTGGGAAAATAAATATAATGGCCTTAAGGTGGGCATGAAATTGTTGTGATTAAGAAAAAGGGAAAGCTGACAGGGCTAGTCTGAGACTGCGACTGGGAGGTCAGAGGGAATGCGACCGTACGTGGGATTTGTGTGGGGTTTATGGGCCATGGTATGGAGTTTGGATTTTAACTGCAAGAGAAACCACTGAAAGGTAGAGGCATGAACAGAGAAGAGTCTGGGGTGGGGTCAAGAGAAAAGATGGCAGACTTCTAGGTAGCTGCTACAGTGCTCTAGGTGGTTGGACCCAAGAGTTGGTTGTGGTTAGATGTGAGGGATGTGGACTGTTTGAGGATTTATGTTTAGTATGGACTAAATAAGCCATGTGGAGAAGCTGTGGGTGTGAAAAGTCAGGCGATCAGTGGTGCCATTTACTGAGATGGGAAAAGACTGGGGAAGAAGGAGATTTGACAAGGAGGGTGGAGGGGTTTGCCCAGTGGATTTAGAAGTAGACAGGCAGTTTAGTCAGTTGGATAGACAGATTAGGAAGTCCAGGGTTGGAGATGTAATTTGGACACGTGTTGTATTTAAAACCACACAACCAGGTGAACTCATCTAGGGAGAGAAGCCTGACTAGAAAACAAAATTCAGGACAGGGCCTAGGGCCAGGCCAAAATTAGAGCTCAGTCAGAGGAAAAAGGAGAGTAAGAGAGGCGGCCAGTGAGGTGGATGACACTGTCCAGGGTGTTAGCACAGCGAGAACGAAGGAGGGCCTGGATGTGAGAGCTGATGAAATCCAACATTTCACAGCCAGGTATGAGGATGAAAGCGACATGGGAGGTAAAGGACAGGTTAGAGCATAAAGGGAGACCTAGGGGCTGTGGTGTCCGGAGGCAGTGGTCATTCCACTGGACTAGGGGGGTTGCTAGTGCCTTAGAGGCAGCTCTTGCAGGGGGCTGATAGAGGCAGAAACCAGGCTGGAAGAGAACCAGGAAGGAGAGAGAGAATTTCTTGAGAAGAAAAATGGGACAGCAGCTGGCAAGGGAGGAACTAGAATGTGGGCCCACAGGAGGTGTTGACCATGGGGTGGATTTGAGCACGTGGACTGGCAAGGACTGCAGCTGATCAGCTGAAGAGAGAATGGAGAGTTAAAAGTAGCCAAGGGGGCAGGAATGGAAAGGATCTCAAGCACTGGACGGACCAGCACTTGAGGGGGAAGCATCTCTCTGTAATTTGGAAGGAGTCTCGGGGCACCTTCCAGATACCTCTAATCTTCTCCATGTATTGGTACACACAGGATGCTTGCTGGGGATCAAGGTCTCATTGCTGGTTGGTTACAGTGGATTCACAGGAGTCCTTATTTGCCCCGTAGTTAATGATGCTTTTTTGGCTGATGCAAAATAGAAAATAGGGTTTTTCAAAGTGGGGATTTTAGCAACTGTATTATTAAAATTATGGGCTATAAAATCTAAACTGGATTAGGAAGGAAGTGAGAAAAAGGAGAGGACTGACTGAGTGGAAGGAAGTAAACAGGCCAGCGTCCTGGAATGGCTGGTGAGGTCAAAACAAAGCCAAAGAGGAGGGGGAACCAGCTGGGAGGACAGGCGGTCAAGGTCAAGGATGCTGAAATTAAGTGATTCTGGAGGGGTGCAATTTTGGGCGAGTATGGGAGTGTGTGGCTGGACTGACTGAAGGAAGGAGTGCAGAAGCCTGGCCATTAGGATGGATTTTCCAAGTGGATCTGAAGTCACCTAAGGTGATGGCAGGGCACGCAGTGGTGAGGAAGGCTGAGTCAGACACTCATGTCTCAACAACCATCTTCACGTCTATAACGGCCCCACCTTTAGCCATTTATGCATTTTCAAAATATCCAAATTTAAAATGAAGTCTTTGGTGATAAAGGTCTTCACAGGTTTTGCAATGACCTCTAGTCCTCAAAAAAACAGTACTTACTTGATACAGGCAGGCCCTCAAGGTGTTGACATCTAGTTCACCTCTCATTTCCCAATGTTTACTTATCTTATGATAAGAATTGTATGGTAAATGGCCTACCACCTTGCACAACAGACTTGCTTAAGACCAGTTTCTCAGAATTCCAGGTGGTTTTCAGCAGAGGCATTTTGGCATGATAACTTTCAAATCCAATCTGGGTTCCTAGTATGGTGACTGAGACAAGTTTCAATTAAACGAGTGAACATTTATAGAACATGCTTAGAGCAGTGCCCAGCTTACAGCAAGCACTCAGTGTTACTACCACTACTTAAATTACGCTGAGCTGCAGTTTCTTCAGGAAGCAGGTTTGTTGCTATCCATCTGTGTCACGCAGCATTCTGAGAATTAAGTCAGACACGTTACCTGAGAACTATAAAACAGAAGTTTCCCTTCCACTCTTCCCCTGTGCCATTAGAGGCATTTCATGATCACATTTTAACAAGTCTCTAGCAACTAACAATAAATAAGGAACTGTTCAGATGGGAACAACCTCGCCTTTAGGGTAAGGCTCTCCTGCTCCTCTGGGCGAGCACTCAGAGCAGGGCAGGGGCCCGGCCGGTGGCTCCCCGCCGAGCTGGTCCTCTTCTGGGCTGCAGCAGGCATCTTCCCTCTTGTCTGTACCCCAGTGTTCTCCCGCCAAACAACAACAACAACAACAACAACAAAAGGCAGCAGGAGATTATCAACTTCTTTCAGAGAATCTGAACCCAACAGCCGGGCAGACAGCAAGGAGCACAAAACCCACCATGAACAGGCCAACCTGACAACCCCGACAACAAAAACATAACAAGACAAAGCAGATAAAGTTGAGGCCCAGTTCAGATGCTGAATTTCAGATAGCTTTTATGTGTGCAGCAGGGAGAGGAAGAAGAGCAGAAAAAATATAAACATTCAACAAACGAGCAAATTAAATTGGCAGAATAAAACAGGAAACCACAATAAATGCTTAGCAGCCAAACACATTTATTAGTCTTTTTTCTTTTTTTTTTTCCAGGAACCCAAAAATATTTTGTAGTTATAATGTAAGCAACTGAGTTGCACATAATACAATCATATCTTTCCAAAATAAAATAAAATAAAAAACTAAACAAAAACAAAAATAAGCTGTTTAAAAGCCCAAAAAAACCCTTCAGAAAACTCTTATATATGCATTACATCATCTCTCAGTTTTAATGAAATGACAACGACTTAATTCCTTATTACTCAACCTGTCACAATCCAATAAAAGACCACCCTTTAGTTTTTTTTGTTTTTGACTTTTTTTTTTTGAAATCCAGCATGAGAAATACAGTACCTGCTATGGCAAAAAATACACATAAAATGCAACTTTTCAGCTTATTTGTACATTAGTAGAGTTTAACATTTTATTGTTTGTTTTTTAAGTGAACCAGTGATTTTAAGTACCACTATACTAAAAAAGTAAAATAAAATATAGAAAAGGGGGGCCCAGCCTGCCATGCAAGTGCACCTCTAAAGTGCCTAGTTTCTGTGTCCATGTAAAACCAGTAATATGAGGAGCAATTTCAACATATGGGAGTTTGATTAAACCTCTATGTTTAAGAAAAAAAATAAAATAAAAAGACAATGCCATATCCTCCCTTTTCTCCCCTCAAACTTCCTTCAACCCCGTCATTCACCTTCTCTATCGCCCACCAGGAGAGAGAAAAGAAAGCCACCAAAATAATATTGTAAAAGCTATTTCAAGTATAAGAAAAACAAAACACTTCTAGGTAACTTGCAGAGAGCATCAACATGTGCAGCCATTGAGTCATGTTTACAGGTTTTGTTTCTGCTGACAGTGTTTCAGATGAGAGGAGTTTTGCTGTACCTTCCTGTTACCTGTTTGTGTGCAAAGTTGGAAAGCTGCCTTTTAAAGATCCAGCCTCTTTCTGATGCCCTTCTCTGCACCTTCTTTTAAGGGGGCAAGGAGAGAAGCGAAGGGAGGAGGAAGGAGGAAGGAGGAAGGAGCGACGCGTCACAAGCCATTAGATGGTACTTCTCCGCCTCGCCTCCTCTGCCCCACCCCCAGGAGCCCTCGCTTCTCTTGTTCACCATCAGTGACCTAACTCTGACTGCAGAGATTTCCTTACTCAGTTTCCTGATTTGGTAGGATGTATTTTACTATGTAAACATAGCCCCCTAGGATTATGGAACCCAAAGCAGCATATATATCTCCATCTACATGGAGAAAGATAAAATAGTCCAGAAACCTCTCCTCAGGTTGCTTCTGTTATCTGTTTTTGGTTACTCAAAACAGGGATGGGGTGGGGTGGGCACAGAGTAAGTTGTAAGCAAATGGTGGAGAGTCAGGAGTGGGCACAGTTGAGCTGTTTCGTCTGCTTTTTTTTTTCCTCCCAAAAGGGTATTTTTTAAATTTTTTTAAAACCTGTTAAAAATGTTCCTGCACCGTAAGTCATCCTGAGGTTAAGGCCAAGGGCGCAGAGTCTGTGCGCGTGTCTGTGAGCACACCCACGGTGTGTGCACCGTTTTTTGATGTCTTCTGTGAGATCACTGGACACACTTTGGTCACTGGTGTGTGCAAAGGGTGGTGGGGGGAGTGTCCTAGGACAGAAGTGCAGAAACCAGCAAAGCCCTTAGGGAGCCTCTGTTGTACGGGACAGAAGGGCAGGGAGAACTCAGGAAGGATCAGCAGAAGGAGATGGACAGAAAAGGGGCCTCCACACAACCAACAGAAATAAACCCTGAAGGCCAGCGGCGCCCAGATCAGCAGGCGGGCGGTGAACGCGTGTTTAGTAGCATGCTTCTTCCCCTCAAAGGACATCGTCACTGTACAAGGTGAGCGAGCTCAAAAAAGGGCATCTTGACAGATACAGGGTTTATCTTTAAGATGGGGGGAGTTGGGGGTTGCTGGAGAAGCTACTCAGAAGGATCCATTCTGACCCTGCCTCGTGGGTGCCTGAATCTAGGAGAGCAGTAGCTGACAGGTCCCTACAAGCAGCACTTGTGAAACTTCTTTCCGTCTACCTAGTGTCAGCTTCAAGCCTCATGGAGGGAGAAGCATCTGAGGGTTGCACGCGCCTTTCAGGGAGGTCGTCTGCCTGTCTCAGATGAGCTCCCACCTAAGTAAGAAATCAATTCATTTCCGGAGCATCACAAATTGACAAGGCTATGAATTCTAAAGCACAACATTGAAATGCCAGGACTAATTCTCTTTATGACTTACAGGATGCGACTGAGTAACTCAAAGTGTGCGTGCATGCGCCTGTGTGTGCGTGCATGTATGTGTGTGTGCACGCGCTCGTGTGTGTGTGTGTGTGTGTGAACCAAGAAAGGCCGAGAGTTCAAGGTCTCAGGCAGAGAAAACTCTGGAGTCCCTCGAGGTGGCGGACCTTCTGGAAGAGAGGAATCCAGACACTCCCTACCCTGGACCTAGAGCCGGAATAGGTGGCATCTATTCAAAATGGTACAAACGCTGGTCTGCTGTCACTGTGTACGGGAGGCAACGGAGAGACCACCACCCCACAAATGCAAGTCCACTCCCCTGACCTGTTCTGCTTTTCTCCTCTCAAACATGATGGCTTAGAAAAAAAGGAGAAAATATCATATTTTAGGGTTACTTTCACAGCAAAGAAAAAATTGTAAAAGTTATCCTGCTATTTACACATTCATATTTTTAAAAGGATAACCCACTGATGTCAGAAAAGGAGAGGGGAGTTAAGGGTCTACACTGCAGGGGAAATGTACCTCGAGGTATTGTTTTGTGTTAGACAGTTGAAACGTCAGAATTTCATTTTTTTGTTTTGTTTTGTTTTTTTTTTTGTCTAAAGGCAATCTAGCAGATTGGAACCCTGATAAGATGGTGCCTCTGCAGCCTTGCAGGGGCACGAGGAGACTGTGATCAAGTCTGTTACTCGTTACAGTACTGTGAACATCACCACACGGAAACACTGACTGTGGGCAGAACAATCTCTCGCTTACGATACTGTGTGTTGCAAATAATGCCTAGACCAGAGCAGGGCGGGCGCCACGACTCACCACAGGCAAGATCAGCAAAGCGCTTCTGTGAGGACAAAGAGGAGGCTGCAGGCTCTCCCGGGTCAGATACCTCACTGCGCACAGCTACACGCAGCTTCACAGATGCAAAGGAAGCAGGGAGCTGACGCGCGGCTGAGGGTCGTGGACGGGGAAGAGGACCGTCAAGCAACAGTCTCCTGCCCCACAGAGCCAGAGTTTCCTTATAATTCAATTCACTTAAAAACGATTAAGAAAGAAGAAAGAAAAATTAAAATGGAGCGAGGAGGAGGAGGAGGTCTTTTTTGAAATTGACATAAGGATTAAGGTCAGCAGAGTGAGGCAGGTTTCCTGAGCTTGAAAGGGTTTTGAATTCAGGAAAGGACGAGTATTTTTTTCCAGAGAACACTGGAGCCTTTGGGGCCCCACCACTGCACCAGGTTAACACTGCACGGCTAAGACGGAGACTCCGGGACCACACGGGCTGACAGAACCGCAGGACCCCCAGGCTGTGCCGGGCCGGCAGGTGGGCCGGCGGACAGAGGTCTCCTTCTACCTCACTGTGCCGACCTTACTGCCTCTGCTCTCACTCCCCTTCCCTGCCAGCACGTGGGGGGGATACCATGGACACAGAAACCATAGAACAAGGATGCAAAGCTACTTCCTTCCCCTTTCTGCCCTCTCCTCCCGCCCCTTTGCAGAATGCATAGTTACAATTCACGTTACAAAATAAAGAAGCAATGATGACCACATATGGGATCTTTTTTTTTTTGAAAAAAGAAAAATCCAACAACCTCTTCTTAAATTCAGTATCAAAATTCACATTTGCATAATAATACATTTCAAGGCCATTAGAGAGGAATGAGAGTGAAGCCCTGGAAGCTGCAGCATCTCTCCTCCCTGTGTCTTCCTGAATGAAGCTGAAGGAATCTCGTGGAGGGACTGTTTTCCTCTTTGGGGAGTTCTGAGGAATTATGGAAATGGCCCTTAGCATTCACTTGCTATTTCTTTAGAAGATAGGGAGCGGGGAGAAGAGGTGGAATTAAAACAAACATAAAACAAAAGAAGAGACACTGCAGATTTCTATGTTTAACTATCATCATTCTGAAGAAATAAAATATGATTTCAGATTTTTCTCTTTCTCAAATGCTTCAATCTTATTCTCTCAAAAGCCTTTTCCTTGTGTGTAATACCCTGTTCGCATAAACAGCAACATCATATGACTTCCATTTGGGAAAAGAATTATCTTCCCAGGACACAGACTCAAGGGTGGAAATTCGCTGCCCGCTCTGCGCGTAGCAGGAGCTGGAAAAAGCATTCTCAATGTGCATGTGTCACAAACATCACCATACTTCAGTTCTCCAGTGCTTACAGAAAGACGAAAACTCAAACAGCCACAGCCACGCACGCACACACATATACACGAAGAGAACTAGGCAATGCAGCTAGGAAAGGTCCACCTGCACTCTTGGACTAACCTGGTCTCTGTCACCTGTGCACCATCACCTCGTCACCCCCTCTCCCAAGTCCTAGAGCCCCTTCCCCCGACTCTACACTGTGCAATATTGATGCTAATGAACACTCCACAGCTGCCCCTGCGGACGGCCAGGAGAAATGCTGACTTCCCTAAAGACTAAGCTGACCGTCTTTCTGTTTTATCCCAAAGGATAGGTTCTTCCTAAAACAGACGATCTCTGAACTCACAAAGGCACATTCAGAAATATTACCACTTAGGTAATCAATTCCTTGGACAAAATGAAAAAGGGGGTAGGTAGGGGTGGTGTTTTAAACACATTTATTCTAACTTATCCTGAAATTTCTGGCAAGAAGTGTCATGCTGAATGCATCACTTGGTGAAAAATTATACTACCTTTAAAAGGTATGTAACTTCAAGGGTTCCAAAGGTTTTTGTTTTGTAGAAATCCCCCACTTCTTCATTCTTGGTGAACTTATATGTAGGACACACTATCTTCCTCTCCATAAAGCTCTGCTGGAGGGCGAGTCCTGAAGGAAGGCTGCTCCTCCCCTCCTACCACTGCTCACAACCCAGCCCTCCGAGGACTGCGCGCCCCGGGGAGAAGGAACCCAGAGGCGGTGAGAGGTCCAGGGACGCAGGCAATGGGAAGGGAAGGAAAGCACTTTGCATCACAACACTGGAAGCTACTCCGACAGTTTCTCTTTTGCTGCTCACCGTGAGCAGTAAAGAAGAATCTCACTTCTTGATAAAACAATCCCAGCTTATTAATATTGGCTCAAAATGGGTCAATTCCAATTGGGAATTTACTTTCAGAGCAATGATTTATAGTTTGAAAATGAAATTGAGGCACAAAGTGCTTTAGCAAACACTATTTCCTTTTAACTTAAAACAACACTTCTTGCCTTTATCTGACCTTTCTCCTCCCATGAACAAAACAAGTGTTTGTCACAACGAAGAACCAACGACTGAATCTTGCAGAGACCTTTTGGTCAGGGCAGAACCATCTTTCCTGGTGTGCACAGTTGTCATTAAAAACAAGTTCAGGTGTATAGCTAACTGGAAGGGAAAAGATTTAAATTCTGTGAGGCAAACACTGGCAGTTTCAATCGCTTTTACTGTTTTTATTTTGGTCGTGGTAGGAGGTTACTACAGGAGACTGACAGTTAAAGAACTACTCAGATGTTCGAATACTGGGTGATTCCTCCAGATGTAGTCTGAGACCCGGCCTGAGGGAAGCAGAGAAGCCCAGCCGGGGGTGGAGCGGGGAGGAGCCCTGTGTCCTGACCGCGCACCCTTCACCATCCTGCAGATGCTCGTGAGCAGGCATGGGGAGGCAAGGTGGGCAGGATGGAGAGGGTTATTGTTCAATTTTTATTACATTGTTAACTGTGTTAATAGATTCTTGAAGTTGATAATTATTTCAAATAAAGAATGCGATGCCAGTACCTCCCTTGTCAGATTTAAGGTCAAAAAAAATCACCATTGACAACTGGGGACCATCTCTGAAAACACACACACCTTTGGCACTGGCCTTATCACAGGGTGTGCACTAGCTCTGGAAATACATACAATATCCTGTTTTTTAATAGACTGATGATGATGATGAAGTCCTTGACAACATTTTATACACTTGCCTGTTTCTAGACCATGCGGACACCCTGTGCTTGTGGTTAAGAATGCAGAGGGGGTGTGGTGCAGTATGCAAACGGCACCCCGTTTTCTGACTGCTGAGGTCTAAAGATTGACAATTCACTGGTGCACACGGGCTAGACTGTTTTCATCTGGACTGTCGCACGCAGCCTCAGCTGTACGTTCATGGGAGGGAAAACAATTAAAGAACAAGACTTCTTTTTGTAGTAACACTAAGAAGTGTCATTAATGCATAGTCATGAAGTCTGACAAAACTTGGCAAAACACTGGGGAAGAAAAAGTTTTGATTTTTTTTTAAACCAGCTAAAAATGTATCTCTACTCCTAAGGACTTTATACATAATCAAAACAAAAGGAAAAAAACCCAAAAACTCAAAACAGTAACCTACACCGTGTTACATGTTGAATGTGAACTCTGGGGATGGGGGAGAAGGGGACCTTTTCAACATAAAGACTCAATTGTTCCCTAATCTGGGAGATGGCTCTTACAGCCAAATCCGAGGAAAACATCCTGTTTACACCGCAAAGGAGAACAGGCTTGGCCTAAGCGTTTTGCTCAGCTCACAGACATCTTCATTCTGTTTGAGAGAAGAGTCAAGATGGCAGATGGCAGAATATAAAAAATAAAACTAGAAAGTACACAGCATCTGAGGTCAATGTGGAATCTGGCTGTTAACCTTACAAAAACTGTCTCCCCCTCCCACTCCCAAAAAAGTGGTGAGAGTGAGTATTTGCAACTAGTTAATAGCCTGTGAAATTCTAGTTTCTGCTAGATATATTACAACAGCTCTTCCAAATTCTTAGGAATTTCTTTTTATTCCTTTCTTTTTTCTTTCTTTTCTTTTTTGCATGTTTTATATATCACACTCAACCCACAAGAACTTGGAAGAGCCAGCTGCTAATTTATGCTACATTCATGTCAGAAGAGGTGGGAAAGTTTTTAGATCAGGAGCCACAGTAATAGAAAATCAAGCTGCTATAAATAAAATTGATTGAATGGCAATCAATGCATAATGCTGATTTACTGTGGGGGGACACTGATAAAAAAAATTTTGGTTTGGAACCTTAACTTGCAGCACTGTTAAGTTAACTTCTGTGCACGTTGTGCTGAAAAACAGGCTAGGGACTGAGGGATCAGAGATGCCACGTGGGCCACTCATTTCTTCACAGTGTCTCGGAGATCTGTATTTTTTGAACACCGAAAATCAGGTCACGGCACTGGATCTCAGCTGCCAGCAGAGGTCCCCGGTCTGATGGAAGACATCCCTTCCCCTACTAGTGCTGCTTTCCTTTGGCTGCTCATGTGGTAGACAGAAACCAAGTATGCGATGTCTGAGAGATGGATACTCCTAGCCACTAGTAATCAAGTGTTTAAAAAACAACAACAACAACAACACAGGAAAACTGTTAAAAATTGGAAAGCTCAAATTCACATGATCCAAGCGTTTATAAAGAAAACCTCCGTAAATGAGAGGTGACCGGCAAGCCCTGTACACATGCCAGAATGTGGTGGAAGAGAAGATGCTCCCACCGGATTTTCTAAGTGTATTGAAGCCACCTACCCTCTCAGCAGACATGGCTCTTGCCAAAGAACACAGAGGAAGGGAAAGTTTTTCTTTTCCATTACATCCTCACTATATCCTGTTCTTAGGTCACTGCCAACCAATAAAGCAAAGCTTCCGGCAACTTGACGAGAAAAAGGGGGTTGAGGGAAAGGGAGCCGACAAAGAAGGACAAGAGCAGAGAAATAGGAACCCCTTTCTATTGGCCTGACACAAAGACACTTTCCAAGTCACTGCAAATGCACACAGTAGCGGAGGGGAACAGCGCAGGGAAGGAGCTTGGCGTTCCACATGCTCAAGACATAAAAGCGTACTTAACTTCCTTGACTTCTGTTTGTTTATTTTAAATGTAGACCACTGTCTCTGGGCTGTCCAGAACCTGTCCAGAACTACTCCGACTTCCATAATGGGCCAGCATCTTACTGTCTGTGGAGCGACTGGACCACAAGCACATACACGCGCGTTCCCCCTGCTTAGGATGTCTGGGTGTATGTACGAAGGCACTAAAGCGGTTTTAAAGAAATTGCAGGCAGCAACCCCACCCACTCCCTTCACCTGTCGAGCTGGAGTCTCTTCCCCACTGGGAAGCTTAGATGTTTAAAAGAAGCTGTGGTCATGTTTGGGAATTCTAACCCCTGGCCCCAGGAGGGAATACAAAAGGAGAATTCGACATCACCAAAAACTGAAAGGAAATACTCCACACCTCCGGCTGAGGGATGGGGATAATTAAGCAGCAGATCTTCAAAACAGCAATTAAAATGAGCACAACAGTAGCTGGGAGCTAAAAAAGTAAAATCACTTGTTCCTTATTAGATTCTTCTACTATTTTCTCCTCCTCCCTATCACAGACGGAGGTAAGACAGACATTCTTCATTAATAGAACAGTCCATAGATATTTGTCCTCTAGTAATGCCTACATTTAAAATTTGTTCCAAAAATTATTAACCTATATTTCCTAACTCTTTACATAGATTCTCAGCAATCCAACCGTACTATGTTACAGATTAGAGTTACTTTTTACTATTTTTTAGCTGTTGTTTCTTTCTCTTCCTTTCTTTTGTTGCTGGGGTTGGAGAGACAGGGAGAAAGGTTCCTTTAAAAAAATAAAAACAAAAATTCCTAGGGGAGATTTGGGTTCAGTCTTAAATGGAAAGGAATAAAGTGATGGCATTCCCATTTATATACACCAAACACTCTCCCATTAAATTATACACAATTTCAAATGAATCCATGATAGAGCTCTTATAAAGCTTAATCCTTCCATATTTTTTAAGATAGTGAATTTACCTGTTGCTGCTAAATTGATAATTTTTAAAAAATATTTCTTTCTACGTGTTTTAAAATGTGTGATCCCCAGTATGACAATAACGTTTGGAGACTTTTCTTTTTACATATTTCGTAAGTAAAAATTGCTTAAACTTTTTGAAGTTTCAGGAACTTGTAAAAGTTTATTAACAGGAAAGAAACAGCTGTCTATCTAGGATAAGATACGGTTAAATAAACCATCTTCCAAAAACTGGCTTCCTACCCTAGAATTCCTGAGAATGCTTGCAAATTTTAAAGCAGGAAAATAAATGTTAAAAACAAAAACAAAAAACACTGTTAAATGCTCCCAGAGTTAGTCTTCATCTAAAATATATATTTATATGTATATATATATACGCACTTTTTGGTCTTTTTTTAAGTTTTTGATTTTTTTTCCCTTTAAGCTTATGATGGAAGAACATTTTAGCTTCTCATGTTTATTTTTACATATTTCAAATCCCTCATTATGTCTTGTAAACAAGAGGGGCTCTAGCACCCGGCTTTCACCGTAGTATCATAAGGACCTCAACTAACCCATAGTGCAGGTCAAGGAACCAACAGGCAGGAAGGGGGAGGGTGGGGCAGGACACGGCAGGGAGCCTGCCGCGCCAGTGGAGAGGGTCACCACTGGCTCGAGGGAGCCGCGGGCCGTGCTCCTGGCCCAGGGACACTGAGATTTCGCCTTCTGTAGATGTCTGACACCGCAGCTCTCCATGTGGAGGTCACCACACATGACAGGGTTTATGCCCCCTTGCAGAGAGCAGTCCACGGGGGTTGGAAGGAGACATTTTGTACATGGGCAGAGGTGGAAGGAGCATGGTGGTGATGAAGCCGGAGGGCACAGTTAGTTTGCTACAAGGCATCTAATGGGACCAAACCAACGCTGGAAACTCAAGTTTGACCACCTACCCACAAAGGGTTCACACAAAGACTTACGTGAGCAAACGCTCACTTGAATTATGCACATCAATCTCTTTTGAGGCTAGGTTTATCATCAACAGGGTAAGCTGAGAGGACTATAGAATTCCCATTGTCTCACAAAACCACTTAAATGCAAATAATTCGTTTTTGCCTTTCCCTATACACACCCACCCACCCACCTCCACACAACACAAGCTAAAAGTCAAATGTATTAGGCATTGTTGTATCCTTCACTGAAGATGCTAAAGAAAGAAAAACTCCCTTGTCCTCACTAGCAGCAAGTTACGGAGGACAGTAGAGGTCTGCTCCCACCAAGGGTTGGAATGGGCAGGTATTTGCTGGTACAGAATGTCGGCACTTTATGTTAAACAGTATAATGCAGACTGGGACGTCCACACAAGTGCTAGCACGTTACCGGCATACGTTCCCCCCCACCCCCCGCCCGCCCCGCCAGCCATCTGCTTTGTATAAAGGGGTACCCCTTCAGGTCTGCTATAACTCTTCACAAAAAGCAGTTTGATACATTTTGATTCCAACATAAGTACATACATGTTGGTGATAACTGTGGATTAAAAGTTGCCCCCTATTCGGCCCAGAGTACTACTACATTGATGCTTAAAACAACAACAAAAAGTCTTTAAATACCGAAATTAAAAAAGCAACATTACAAGGAAAAAAAACAGGGGGTGGGGGTCAAAACCAAAAAAAGGTGCAATACTTAAAAGTCTTTGCTAAGTTATACCTGCCTAAGCAAAACCACATACACAGGAAATACACAACACAGAGAAACAAAAGGAAACGCTTGAAGTACACACTGGTTTAAGAACATTCGTTAAGTAAACGTTTCTGTCAGTGATGGCCTGGTGCTGTAACACGCCACGGCCTGGCACAGGTAACGCTCAGCAAGAGAGGAGCAGAGAGGGAGGGGCTGCAGGTGCTTTCAGGAGGCTGCTCAAAACTTAGCTTTTTCTGTTTCCAGAAAATGAAAAAGAGAACCAATAGAAAATTTTAATTCAGCATTACCTGACTTTCTGATGAATTTCTCATACCTGATTACACAAGAAAGGGGGAACGCGATTTTTCTGCTTTTGAAACACCACATCATTAGAAACTATCTTGTCATCTGTTCCCATTCAAACTAACAAAAAGGCCAGCATGAAACTGGACAGGTATTCAGATGTGCCTAGCGGCCACCACTTACTTTAAAACACAGAAATAAGTAAACACACAGTTGCTCCAAGAGGTACCTCCTGCTCTCCTAATTTTTGGGACGTGGCAGTGCTCCACTCTACTGCTAGGTCAAAAGAAAAGCTACAGAAAACTCACACTCAGGCTACTTTGCAAATGTAAAGGAGCTCCCTGCTTTCATCATTAAAAAGCACTCTGTTCACCTCCAGACAGCCCAACGGGGTTGCTTTCGTAGCAGTGGCTCCCCATGCTCCTGTGTTCTCATAGATAAAAAAAATAATAAAATAAAAATAAAAAGCAGATGGCCGGCCAGCCAGCCTGCGGACTGTCAGCAATGCAGCTTTCTGAGAAATCGGGGTGGGGAAGAGGAGGAGGACACGGGCACACACACACAGAGACAGAGAGCAGGATGCACGCGAATGCACATGAACACACGTGCACACACATACCAGAACGAGCATGCCTGGGCAGTTACATGTGCCAGAACACACTGGTATTTATCAACCAGCCAATCACAAATTTTTTCCTTTTTTTTTTTTTTTAGGTTTTTTGTGTTTTTGTTTTTAAAGTGAGGCTCCGTCAAGTCTTCCCTCCCCCCACCCCAACAATTCTTTTGAATTCCCCTCCCTCCCAAACATGGTAGACCTAAGGACGGAAACACACCCAGTGCAAACAAAGTTAAAAAGCTATTTTTTTCAGTATATATGTTTCTTAGCAACAACTTCCATATAACATGAAAAAAGTGAAAAACTAGAAACTAATTTTTTTAATTTTTTTGTGTTTAAATTTAAATGGTATGTGTACTTGCTTCACATTGTCTTTCTAGGTTGGCGTTCATGATTCAAGTATTTCAAGAGTGATATGTTCTCTTTTTGGATTCATATTCCAAACGAAAAACTGAAGTTATAAGGGAGGCAACTATGTGCTCAGACAGTCTGTCAATGACCCACCTTTTTTTCTCTCTCCGTTTTCTTTTTTCCTTTTAAAAATGTATTTATTGCAAGTTGAAAAAAAAAACGAAAAGGTCAAGTTAGTGCTGCTGCTGTTCCAAAAAAGGTCACGAGGTCAGAGTTGAAAGTTCTAAGTTCAGATTGAATCCGACCCTCCTCCCAGAAGGTCACCAGGTAGTAAAGGAGCAGGGCTGCCCATCCTATGGGGATCTTCCACGGTTGGGACTCCCCACAAGCTAGAAGAATAGTTTGGGGGCCCCCACAACGAAGCGCCAGCAAGGTCGGCCCCGCTGCTGCCACCAGCACTGCTGCTCCACTGCCCGAGCCCTGTGGACCCACCAAACAGATTCAGGGCAGGCCCGACAGGGTCCGGCTGGGTCTGGCCGGTCTCCAGGGACTGCCAACCCGCCGCGGGCGCATTCGGGGTTGCCGCGGGTGTAGGGGGCTGAGCTTGTGCCAGAAAGCGGCTAACTTCGTCATCGGTGGCAAACTCAGCCAGGATGGTAGTGTTTCCCAACACACACCTGGAAAAAAGGGGAGGGAAAGAACCATGGATTTGAAGAAAGTCCTAAAGCAGGCTTAGGGACTGAGTGTTTGAGTCCTCACTACTCAAAAGTGTGGTACTTCGACTAGTAGCTTCCATATCTCCTGGATGCTTTTCAGAATCACAGCATCAGAACCTGCATTCTAACCGGACCACCAGTGACTGAGAAGTACTGATTTAGAACACGTAGGCATCACCAACTCTCAAGATATCCCAAGACATCCCAAGACTACTGGAGGATACTATGTATCAATTTCCCTCAGGATATGGAATTTGCATGTCAAGTAAAATGTCATCTCTTTTTTCCCCTTGGGGGTAAAATGTCACACTCCAAGCATCAAGGTGACCCAGCTTCAGACATGAGAAGTGCTGCTCTGTCTCGGGGCTGGCTCACTGCCGGAGGTGCACCATCACTTGCTTGTTCTCTGGGTACCTTTCTGTCATGGCATCTGCAGCCACAGGGAGTCAGTTCTTTCCTGTTCACACCAGCTTGACAGTGGCAGGGATGAGGACTATCACAGTCTGATCCAGTCCCATCTACTCCGGGTAGAACCCCTGCTACCCACCGAGACCATCATATTTCACCACCATCCACAATAGGCCCAAGTAAGCAGCTAGGTTCTATAAGGAAAAGGGACAGCACTTACAGGGCTTCACATTTGCATAAATATTGGCTTTGTTTTTACAATACTAAAGACTTACTGCTTTGAACTCATCACTTTTGGAATTCTGATTATCACACACACACACAGGACAATTCGTGCTTACGCAGGTAGAAGAGATCAGCCACCTCCGTACTCAAGCAACTGCTTATGTGCCGACGCCATTTGTGGGCATGTTCTTGTGCATCTTAATTAAGCAGGTGCCCAAATACTCACGTGCCTCCTCACGGGTGTTTGTCTCAGGGAGCGTAAGGTGGGTACTCACATGTGCAGTGCAGTTTGGGCCTTGGCCGCCTCCTGTTTGGTGCTGTATCGGATCAGGGCAGTGCCCTGGGTTAGGTTCAGATGGAATGTCAGCAGTGGGCCATGCTGCATGCAGATGGTTCTCAAGGTTGACCCATCAATCTAAGGAGTAATGACATTCATGAGATAGAAACTGGAGGTGGGGTGGGAAAGGAAGGCAAGTGACACTTCTTGTATTTGAGGATGAGAAGGACTTCCGGTTTATAAATATTAGTATCAGAACTAAGTAAGTCTTGGAGACATGAATGAGGAACTTGAGGCAGGGAAAGAGTGCACTGAATACAGAGCTCTTCTGGGGGAGGAGGCAGGGGCTGGGGGAAGTAACTAGGATTGTTTGCTTGTTTGTATTTTTTTAAGGGAAGTACTGGGAATTGAACCCAGGACCTTGTGCATGATAAGCACTTACTCTACCACTGAGCTACGTATCCTGCTCCCTTACAGAGGTCTTAAAGGTAAATCTTAAGCTATTCAAAACACTGGACTCAGATCTAACATGCCCTTTTTACAGATAAAAAACTTTGCATACATACAGCTCAAAAGTATATGGTTCAACCTGTAGTCTTTTTTACTTAAGAGGTAAACAAGTGAACCTGTACCAATTGGCAGAGCCTTAAAAGGCAGAAATAAGATGGTAACCAAGTAAGAATTTAAGAAAACATGCAAGGTTCTCAGCATCATTATTAATGTAATCTTCTTCTGATCTCACAAAGAGCTAAAGAGAAAGACACAAACCAGAAAGGCGCTGCTAACCATCTAACGATGCAGAATGCTGATGGCTGACCCAGCCTACGGGCTACTCCGACGTCTTCCTCCTACTCTGACCCTCTCAGCATGAGGCTCTTTTTCCACCTACTTCTCTGTGCCCTCTGCTGCCCTCAGCCAACATGACCAAAGGTTACAGTCGCTCACCTGAGTCAAAGTCTCACCATTAGGATGCTCAGTGACCAGGGCTGGCCTCCCTCACCTACCACTCAGATGAACAATTCTGCTTATTCACTCTGGTTAATTTATTTACAACAAGATCTTAACTAGGTTTACTGAAGCTGTCAATTCAACATTTCAGTTCATTTTTGGGAAGGGAAACACTACTATTGGAATAGCTTTAAAAAGTTGTGCTATGCAGAGAACTATATTCAATTTCTTGTAATAAAACATAACAGAAAAGAATCTGAAAAAAACTATGCATATGTATAGCTGAATTGCTTTGCTGTGTACCTGAAGCTAACACTCTAAATCAACTACACTTCAGTTAAAAAAAAAAATAAAAAACACAAAAAATAGATATGCTACTGGCGGCAGCAGCGGAAACATTCTGTGGTTTTACCATGGAAACCCTGAAGAATGAAAACCAGCAGTTTCACCGTGGTTCTTTACAGAAAATGAATGATTGGAGAAATAGCTCAGAGCACTGTTTTATAAATGACAATTGACAATATAAGCTTGTCAGTGTACGCCACAAGTGATTTTTCAGGATAAATGTCCCCTAAACAAACTGTAGGTGACAACAAGTCAATTTATCCAGTACCAAAGATCTGCCCTTATAACCTTCTTTTAAGCTATGCTTGAGGTTAGTCTGTTATTAGGTGGTTTTGATTTTTGAAATTAATTCATTTTAAAATTAAAATTAAAGTTAATTCTTTCTAATACAAACACAGCCAAGCCCTATATTCACTTTATACACATATACAAACGCACTTACTATTTTTCATGAGAAGACAGAGGTGAACAGCTGGCTAGCCTAACCAGGCTCCTTTCAACATTGTTTCTCTCATCCTAACCATACTGTACCCACCACGCTGTGTGACAACTTAAAAATAATGAGGCATATATAGTTTTGAGGATGGTTAATATAAAATGTTCATATTTCAGTCAACCATTAGCTAAATAAATAACCTGGGGCTTTCAGCGCAGCTGATTAGATAATGGAGATTAAGAGCCGATCCAGACTGTTCCTCATGTTAACTGTATTTAGAAAACTGTCTTTCTTAACATGTACCTTGAAATACGAGCCCCCAAGTTACTCCCCACAAACAGGTTCACAGCACAAATAAATGTAGGAGAATCTGTATTTCCCCAACGAGGATCATAATATGTGTTAGCATATTAAAGGGTCTAAGAAGCCTCATAGTGAAGACACCTGCCTAATTTTGCTTAATCAAGTATATATTCTAAACATATTAGGCCAGAGACCTATTAATATCCCAAGGGAACACTCTGGAAAATGCTGGCTTAGAAAAGTTTGCATGAATCCATTTGCAAATTAAATGCTAGACAATTCATTCTATGTGTCAAAGGGAGGGAGGCATAACTGACTCCTTTTAACAAGGTGTTGTAAAGTTCGTGCTGTCAGGCCCACACGAAGGTCATGGGCTCAGTTTCAAAGAGTTGGTTTGAGTTCACTAAAGTGCTCAAAATAATGCTGCTACCTCCAATAAATATGTCAGTTATCAGGCAAATAGAGTGAAAGGGAGGGTGGTTTGGTACAAATGAAGCCCCACCGCTGTAAAAATAACCCGAGTGCACGTTCTAATGAGAGCAAATCAGCGATGCCGTCTGCACAGAAGAGGATAACAGTTGGGAAATTCACAGCACACCTGGGGCATTTAGGCTGTGAAACGGACACATTTCTTCTACTGCAGAGATGGATGGTAAATGATGAATGTATGAAGCATAAAAATGGCTATATTTATTTATTTATTTTTATAGTGAGCCTCAATTCCTGCTAAATGAATGACACAAAAACAGGTAATTTTCTTGCACGTGGTTAAAACACTTAAACATTCCTTTCCCACTTGGTTCCAGACTCTTGACAGGCAGATCCACACAACAAGTTATCTCTGCTACTGTAACAGCAGGTAACACCACCCCACTTTTCACTATTTTACAAACTACGTGTGTTAACACCACCATGAAGGCAGGCATGAGGCTGAGTGGCCAACACCCCTCCACTCAAAAACGGGCTGCGAGCCCTGGCTGGGGAGCCTCAGCCCCACAGGCTGGATCTCTCCGCCGTGACCCGGAAATAAGGAGCTTTCCTATCAGCTGGCCTCCCGCACCTCCGAGCTTCCCTCCCTTCATACAGTCAGGTCCCATCTTGAAAACCCCAAGAAAGCATGATTACCTGCGGAGTGAGATTGTGAAGAACCAGCCAGTAACTAGGACGAACCGAACCACCATCACTCCAGGTAGAGGCTATAAGAGACCAGAAAAAAAGAAAAGGAAGTGCAATCAAAAACTGAAGGAAGCCACAAGAGAGACGCTGTCACAGAGCCCTCACTTTTCTTCTCCCCTGTTACACGTCACTTTCTCTTCCACCTCACTGACCTTCCTTTTCTTGTCACTGAACAGCCAGCTCCCTTCTCCTGGACCTGACCCCACGCACTCTCCTGCCTCACTTGCAAGACCACCTTTTTCCTCCTAGGGTTTTCACTCTGCTGAGCACCATTTTTACTCCGTTGGTACCTCAGGAGGTCTTGGGTCCCCTTGCCTTACACTGACTTCAATTTTCCACTCAAGAGATACTTTTCGCTCTGCCAGACAGCTGCGATTCCTTTCTTGTGAAGACTTCATCATGTCTCCAACATTTGGGTGAACGTAAGCCCCTTGTGCCAGAACAATGATGCTGCTTTAGGCAGATCCTTCTCACCCGAGGCAAGCCGTGAGTCCTGTGTCCCCCACCCCCTGACGGAGCGGGGCGCGGTGCTGCTCCAGGGAGATGACGGTTTGGGGTTGGTCAGACCGGGAGGTGGGCGGGGCAGCGGTGTAGTGTTCCTTGAGGAAATATGGTTTTTCCACATCTTGTTGGAGAGATGAGTGGGGTTGTGTCCTATGGGATCTGGGGACCATGTTGATTTGTAATCAGGGAACTTTGCTGTAAGAAGAGAAAATTAAGCAGGAAATAAGGTTATAGGCTACTTTTGTCAACAAATACACATGCACCTTGTACATACTCACACCCACACATAAATACAGCCACATTTATATTCTAAAAATAGTAAGTGAAAAGTAGTAAGTAGCAAAACCAAATACTACTGTTCTTTGAACTGATCAGATAATAAAATTTTCAATGACTATTAGTCTGAATTGACAAATTAACACATGAGCTAAAGAGTGAAATAAGATAACTAATTCTCTATTGCTTTCTTAGCTAAACACAACCTGAAAGGGAAGAAAAATTCAAAAGTATTCTTAAAGCTGTAAGTCTTACAGATATAGTAGAATGTGAACCCTACCTAAGTATTTATTCTATACTTATTGATTAACGGGAAAGTACATTAAAAGTTATACTTTTCTTGATCCAGAATTAGATACCAGCATTCAAACAGATTTTTAAAATACAATCATCAAGTATTCACTAAGGGCTTACTGTGTTTTAAGGCACTGAATCAGTGCTGTGGGTAATATAAACAGTTACTCTCAAGAACTTCAAGTTCAGATGGGAAAAGAGAACAGATGAACAACAGAATTGGTAACCCCAGGCAACATCATATATGTTCAACACCCAGAGGAGAAAGACAATGCTGGGCCTTCAGCAATGACTCTGCCAAAACAAGTCTTGTAGAATTTATTATGTAAATGGAGGGACTCAGAGAGACAGAAAAATATAAACCAAGATTCATCCTAAACTCTCTCTGTACCAAGTATGTTTTTTCCCAATTTTGGCCAAACGATACTTGACAGGGGCAGAAAGGTCATAAAGGTCAGCTGGGGGCTATATAAGACACTATCAGGAGATTATGTAGTAGATTCGACTGGCAGTGTTTAAATTAGGGCCAAAACTTAGGTGACAGCAAAGAGAATGGGGGAGAAGAAAGGGATATGACAGAGAAGACTGCAGAGGAAACCGTGTGGAAGATGTTGTCCCTGCCCAGACCTGGTGAGCGAGGGCGAGAGAGAAAAGCGAGGGAAGGGGAGAGAGGGGAGGCACATGCTGTGACTAAGTGACGTTTGGGAGTATCATTAAGAAAAAGAGTTTAATTAAGGAAAAAAGACAATTTTGGGGGTGGGAAGGTATGTTTTCAGTTTTAGACAAGTCTGGGGTGATTCTTGGGTCATGTCTCAGATGACTGTCCAATTGTAAACGAAAGATAAAACAGGTAAGATAGAGGTGTGGGCAGTTAGAGGAAATTAAGGTGAAAATGAGTTTTTACATGTGAAAGAAGAAGTCCTTTAAGATAATGTGGGTGGTGGTTAGAAACATGGAATATGGAGCTGGCTCCTTTACACACGCACTCAGACCTGAGGCAAATCATATCAGCTCTTTCAATCTCAGTTTTTCACCTACAAAATGGGGTAACAGCAGCAGGACCTCCCCCTATACTTTAGTGAAGGGAAGGTAGATGTCATGCTGAAGGCTTAGCATGCTGTCTGGTCTGCAAGAGGATTCAATAAATAATTGAGGCTACTGTTATACTGTTAATATGACACAGAGCTGGACAAGAAAGATCATTTGTGAGGACATTAACCTGCAGTTTCTTAGCAGGTAGCTAAGAACTGGTTTTATTAGCATTTGCCTGGATAGAGGGAAGAAGCCTTAATGACTTCAATGTCTTAAAGTCTAACTTTTGCAAGACCAAGGTGCTAACTACCGATGACTGGTCTACCAATCTATAAGGCATTGTACTGTGTTCATTAAATGACTTTAAAGGTTTTATTATATCCACTAAGTTTTCCATTTCCTATTGTCTTAAAAAAAAAAAAAAGAAACATAAGGAACTCAGCAAATGTTGCTGGTAGAATTATTTAATCTAGGTCCTCTTTTCTTCTCCCTCTCCCCCTCTCCCTTGGCCAACTGCCCTTAGCCTTTGTCCATAAGTGGAAGGATTTTTAGAGAAAAGCAAGCTGTAACTGGCTACCTTAGGAATAACGACCTGGACTTAACTGGTTCCTCCCATGGCCCTTGGTTTTCTTGGCAGACTGGTTAAAAGGAAAGCACTTGTGTCATCAGGATACAACCTCCGCCCTTTCAACACCCATAGCTCCATGCAATTATGTCGCCATCTGCTTTGGTCCTAAAGCTGCACTCGTCTCATCCTGCCTCCGTGAGACTGGAAGCTCCCCCAAGGACATGGCCAATACAAGAAGTGCGCCTCCACCTACGTTGACCTATGCTGTTCAACCGCTATAAAGGTATTCTGTAAGAAATAAATGCTGATTTCCTTAGTAAAAGGCAACCTGATGGGAAAACTCGAGCCAAAGGGAAACAAATAGGTCACACTCATACCTGAAGTGCTATGAACGTTGGTAAAGGAGTTGTCAGAGGCACTGTAGGGCCAGGCACCAGGTGAAGGCAGCGAGGTGTTGAGGGAAGAATTAGACCCTTTGGATGACAAATGAAGAATGAGACGGAAATATTGCAGGTAAATGTCAGTGTAACTAGTGAAATCTTGAAATACTTTATTTAACCTTCAATAGAAGGAAGAACTATATCTAAAAAATAAATATGAAAAGCTACAAATTCTTTTGTTTTCTGGTTAAACTATTAGATACTAGCAAGTATAAAAGAAGCTGCAGACAGACAAATGTGAAAATGCTGGGTGCTGAATGAGCACAGGGGTACCTCACTTGTTTACCTGTGGTGTTATCCCGCAGAAGTTGGTGGTCAGTATCTACAATGGGAGATGTGGCTGTACCCCCCAGCACACTTCCTGGGGTGACATAGGGGTCAGATTCAGGGTCAATGTTTTGGATACCTTTCCATGGCACTCCTGGTTGGAATTCTGAGACAAGGAGAACAAATATTAGAGGTAGGAAGTTGTTCAAAACATGGTAATTTTCTAATACAAGATACAGATCTGTGAAGTGTCTTGAATTCTGAATCTATTTTAGCTTGGACTTTCATCATTTAACAACAACAAGAAGCCGGCCTGACATACACTTTGCCAACAGCGCTTCCCTCTCTGTGTCTGTCTCGGTGGTTGTGAACTTGATTCCAGAGATGATTGGGGTCTGGCCCCAGTGCTTGCTCTTCCTGCTCCCAGGGAAACTCAGGCCTGGGGGCAGGGAGGCAGGATTAAGTATTGTGGTGCTCAGGAGAACTGTCCAGGCATCTAGGACAAGCACTGGGAGAAAATCTGAATTGGAGATGACATACTTCTCCCACTTATCTCACCGGAAACTGGCTCGGATAGGATACAAATGACCGCTAACTGCTACATGGACTGTCAGGGACAACCAGTGGGAATAATGTGTCTTATCATGAGAAAGCCTAGAATATGTATGTATAAGCATTTCCAATTTTTAGTGGTTAATTTAAATCATATTTAAGGTTATGTGCTAGAATTAATAAACTCTTATTTTCCCAATGATGATGAGGAAGAACAGTATGGAGCATTTATGAACAATATACATTATATGAGCCGACTTTAACAGATACTGTATTTGTATCACAAATATACCTATACAGAAAGAGGTTTAGAAGGACATATACCAAACATCTTATTTTTATTTTTGCTTTACTAAATTAAAATTTTTTTTCTACAATGAAAATAGACTACTTGTATCAGAATAAAAAGGGAGGAAAAAATAGCAAATTCTCTCACTGCATTCACAACTCCATACCTAGGACCTGGTAATAAATGCTCGCTTAATGAATAAACTGATCAATTCAATGGACGTTTCAGAAGATCACACATTACAAGACATCCTTCACACAGGTGAAGGCCAAGTCCCAGCTCCAAAGTCACCTTCTTTTACCCCCAGACTCCACTCCACTGACCTTCGTTGGCTCACCTGTGTCTGTGCAGTATTCACCACACAGTAACTTGCCCTGTAGGTGATCGGTGTCCACACCTATCTTCCTGACTGAACAGTACAGAGCAGACACTTCCTCTAATGAAAATTTTCTATCTTCCTACAGCACAGCCCATGCCCTGCTTTTATCAGACAATTACTGAATGAAAATAATCAAAGTGAGTGCCTTAGTAAAGTCATGGCAAATAGAGCCTGAAGTGAACAATTATAAAACAAATGATATCCCAGAGAAAATATTTCCTGGACAATACCTGGAGGCCAACTGGCATTGCTGGATTTACTTCCGATTTTATTTGTTGGTGGAGATTTGGCAGGTAACCAGCTATCGCCAGCAGGACCCGTATGGCCACCCAGTGTGTCACCCGGGATGATATCAAACTGGTTGTACGGTGACCCTCCTCGGGTCTTACCAGGGGCCACTATAGCGCCTGAGAAAAGAGAAAGGTAACCAGAAAGGACTCCTACAAACAGAACTTGTTAGGAACTCAAACACAGAACCTGAAGTGTATAAAGTAAAAAGAGTCTTCGCATTAAGAGGTCACACTCGAGAGCCAGTACATAATTAATAAGCAGGACAACCATGAACAATTCATGACACCTTTCTGAGCCTCTCAGTTTCTCACTTATGCACACAGCACTGTTCTCATTCTTGAATGTTCCGTTCAGTTTTAAAATTCCATGGCCTTACGAAATTAACCAAACTTTCATAAACTACGAATCATACCATCATCCCCACAGTTTTTACACTAATGACTCAAGGATGAGAAACAGGAAAAATACTAAACAATCTGCAGCACTTAAAAGGGTTTTGAACTACATTTCTACTGACACTACCCACCCAAGTTCTTAAGTGCTGATCAAGCCCAGCTTCTCTGGAAGAAGCAGAGTAAACAGACGGAGTTCACTGGAGGGAAAAGCATCTGCGATTGCTTTACATTCCAGAGCAGTGAGGCGGCATCCCCGCCGAGGGTCTCTGCCAGCCCGAGAGTGGCGGTGGACTCCGCGGCTCTGAGACCCGGGCCCCACACGTGAAGAACAGCAAACCCTTTGTAACTGCTGTCCTGAGAGCATTCCAGCAGTTTTGTTGGTGCCCTCTTCATGCATTTTATATGCTGGGAGGCAGAGGGGAAAATGAAAGCTTAGTAATTCCCATAAACTAACAAAAATGAGTTTTACTTTAAATAAACTTTTTGGCCTCTGTGAAGATACCATTCTACTTACTTCTCAAACGAATTTTACATGCTGTATTGTGTTCCTCAAACTACTCTTAGGATGCTGTGTATGAACAGATAAAAAATTACTTCCAGGGTAATGTATTAAAATGTTTGTGTAAAATATTTGTGATTAAAACACTCTGGTTTGGCCTAGCACAAGTAGTATCAAAATTATCTCCATGTTCAGCTAAGAAGTCATTTGCTTTTCTGGAGCCACTGGGAGAAATCTGACTTAAGGGCACATTACAGGGAAGTAAAAGATGAAAAGCTCAGTGACCTTGGGGACTGCTAAGGAAATAGAGAAAACACTGCCTAGAAGCTCCAAAAAGGCAAGTTGGTAAAAGGTAAGCTTCAGGTCAGCTCTGCACAGGCCACTGTGCATTTATAATCTTAACTCTCTCATGTCTTTGTAGACCAGGGGGTCTGATGAATTACCAGCCAAAAGAAGCAGCACAAAGGTGTCCAAGCCATAGATGCTGCTGGGCTTGGATTATTCAGTCCAGAAACAATTTTATAGTTTCAATAAATCATTCTTGATTCTGTAGCACGAAATCAAATGACAGTGCTTAGGGACAGCAGAGCGCTCCACGTGGCCACTTCACCAGCCTCCCGGATGGGCACATTAAAGAGTGGTTTATAAAAGAACCTGAAAGGCTCCAGACTGATGGGGCTGAGAGTGCCAGGAAGCCGCCGAGGAGCAGGCCGACACCTATTTATACTTGGTTCTCATGGATACAGCTGAGTCCAAGTACATTACTGTCAAACGAAACAAACATTGAAACAAAGGCCGAAGGAAGATTCCGAGCCCTTTCATCTGTTTTACAGGGAAATGGAGATGTTCTTCCAGAGAATTATAGAGATGAAGGGCCGACCCAAATCCATAACCAATGCCTGCAATGACCTCAATTTGCTGTCTTGCAGACACTGTGATTCAAGGACAAGAAAGCTTTGTGGAAAGTTCAGTTCTTATGTATTGATCTATTAGTCATCTTCTGCAGATTAGAGCTTAGACAATCAACATGATATATATATTTGCTGTGATCTCTCTTGTACCTCCAAAAAACTGATTTTGTTCTCTCAGCCAATTTACTAGGGTTTTACCCTAAGGGGTGCTCAAGCTCACTGCTAATGCCCTCCATCCCCCTGCAGGTGGGAAATTCTGCTCCCCTTAATCAGAACTAGGGCTTTAAGTTTCTTATAATTTGAAATACACGCAACCCAAATCTTCCTCTCATAGGTGATCAGGGGATTTGAGGGGTGGGGGGGAATCAAGAGACTCATGAAGAAAAAGATAAAGATCTGTGCTTCAAAATAAGTTCGTGGGACCCTCCATCAAGGCCTGCTGGGAGCGGGAACTCATAACGCTCCGTTTGCTCTTACCATTTTTGTGCAGACTGGCTTCCTGTGTGGCTACAGAGGGCAGTCCCTCCATCATGGAGGTCCACTGTTTAAAGCGAGACTCTGTTCCAGCCTCCTTCCCACCAACCATGCCGTAGTCCATGCCGCCAGAGCTGAAGCCTAAAATGGAGAACATGTTTTATGTCTTTTTGTAAGTTTCTGGTATCAGAAACCAAGAGTTCTGAGGCAGAACCCATGAATAGCTTCATTTGTCACTTAAAGGCTAATTCACATGAAGTTTCTTCACTCAGAAACAGATATTTTGATTCAAAATGCTGATGCTGGCTCTTCCTTGCTAAAAATGTGATGACTCTTTGTTCAGGTGTGAAAACGTGTATGACTGCCATCTAATTAAGACCATCTCAGGGCACGTGTGCATTCACTTTCCATTTAGCTAACATCTGAGCCAGACAGAGTGCTGGGGCCAGTGGTTCTCCAACTGAGACGGAGATGTCCACACGTCAAAGCAATGTGGTGTACCAGCAGCTATGAAATTGTGGCAGGGTCTCTGGGGGAGGAAAGGCTTAGCAGAAGGGACATCTGACCTAGGGCCTAGGGCAGGTAGGCCAGTAAGAAACCAAGTACAGAGCTCTGACTGATGATAATCAGGGGTGTTCAGGAAACTATGGATGAAGTGAGGTGGAGAACAGCAGGAGATAGGGGAGAGATGAAGGGTCATGTCATGCATGTATCAGGCCAAGGAGTCTAGACCTTTTTTCCTCTACAACAGGAGATGAAGAAATTTTAAAGCAAGTAAGAGGGAGATAACCAGGTTTGTGTTTTACAAAGAGAACTGACAGTGTGAGAACGGGACAGGTGGAGGTCAGGACAGAATCTGGGAGATCAGTTTCAAAGAAGTTTTTATACAATGACGAAGACCCCAAAGCTTGGGTAGGCAACTGGTGAGGCATTCAGAGTTTACTCTGCCGTGTGCCCCCAGATGTCAGGCAAGGGTGTTTTGGAGCAGGTTTCCCCACTGCACAGGGCTGGACAGGTGAAAACCACACAGGAGGGGCCTGCTGCTGGAGTCCCACAGGGTCCACCATCCTCTCTGGGTCACAACGTACTTAATATTTTCCAAACTGACTCTCAAAAAAGTAAAATAAAGGACTAAAATAAACAATTGAAACCAGGGAGGGGAAGAATAATGATAATCATAGAAAAATGAGAACAAGTTACAGTCAGTGTAGCAGCAGCAACACACACACTCAGGCCCCCCAAGGAGGTGAGCAGGGTCCCCCCTACGCCGAGGCTCAGGCGTCTGCAGGCGTCTGCTCTGACTCCAGCAGGCATGCGGCTCCAGCCAGGCCAGACTCCACACTGTGCCCACCCCACTCTCCTACCGTCTGGTGGTGTCTTACTGGCCCTCAAGTTCCATTTATCCAAATCCCACTGAAGGCCCAGGTCACAATTTTCTCCCCTGTGCTTCTCTTAATTGTCAGGGATAGTTTTATAAATGCCTAATAAATCAAATTCAAATCCATTCTGACACCTTTCTTGACCTATGTTTAAAATGCTGCTATTAATATAAAGAACAATGTCCCTTTACAATGTTTGGAATTGGCTTTACTAATCCAAGAGATTGCTTGGAGGGCGGGGGTGGGGAACAGGAATCCTTGGAATGAGCTGGAAATATTTCAAACTGAACAATTTTTTTTTTTTAAAAAGAAGAGTGTAAGATATTTTCTACTTTTATCCTGTGTAACTAAAACAAAATGAGACTAGAGGCCAGGGAGGCTGAAAGGAACATGGGCCTTCTCTGATACAGCTTTAGTGGCCTAAGCAGGTTTGCTCCTTGGGCAAATTACACCACTACATTTGACTCAGAACACCAGCCCAACATGTTTGGATTCCAGGCCATGCGAAAGCTTGGTTCCAATCACTGAGAAAGAGCTTTTGAAAATAACCTAGGATTCTGGTGAAGATTAAAAAGAAAAACGTAAAGATTAGTAAAATAAGGAACTATTTCTTACACATTCATTTTCTGTAAAGTTGCTCTGAAATTTCTCTTAAAACTCACAATGAAATTAAAGTTATTCAATTTTAGCTGCTTAGAAGTTCTTCTGTAACATAGGAAATGTAGAAAATTAGTAAGAATTACAAATCTTAGGAAAGAATAGAGTTTTGAGAAGCTCCACTTGAACCTCAGGTGAAGTGGGCATCTTTCTCATTAGAAGCTCAGGAACAAACGTCACTACCATATGGCAGCACCATAACTAAACAATAAAGTTTGGTAAGGAAAAGACAATTGAAGTGGGCAAAAAGAAATAGGAGATTCATCTACAAACCCAAAACTATGAGAGGAAAATCAATGCAAAGTTGGACGTAACTCTGTTGTCTTTCTTTGATGTCACGTAGTGACTAGCCTGACCTCAGGACACAGAATGTGCTCAACAAATCTGAAGGAAAGGATTCTGGAGCACTGTGCTCTGGTGGCTACATTAACAGAAAGCAGAGGGCACTCTACTCATGACTGTGGGCTTCTCCGGAGCTATCACACCTCCAAATCCAGGAAAATACTGCCTTTATTGTCCCTGCTATGTTATAAAAACCAAACCTCCTCAGTCCATCCAGTGGCCTCCTCTGATGCTCCAGCTCACAGACACAGAACTTCTAATCGAACAAGCTATCTCATTCAGTCCAATGAATACTTATGGAGACCCTAACCTGTGCCAGGCTCTGGGTTAGGAGATGAGGTGCAAACAGAGAGAAGACGTGCCCCTTGCTTTCCCAGGGCCTCATTTCACCAGCACTTCCCTTTTACCTGCCGTATCATGCTTACAAATACAACACCCTGGCTACCTTATCTGTCGTTGCCAGAATTACTTTCCTTGCCACATACTCCAACTCAGCACTATCAGTCTATTCATCACTACCACTCGGCCCAGACCTCACCTCTTTGAGGAAATTCTCAAATTAGCTTGTCCTTAATCAACCACTCCTTCCCTCTCTTTGTCTGTAATTCTGTATTTTCCGCTACTACTTTTGTTGTAGCTTAAAAAACAAATTCCTGCTTCTATAACCATTGTAATAAAAATGCATTATAAAAGAAACAAATCACCCACAGCTGCCCATTTAATGTAACTGTTTTAATCCATGCACACACGCTCATATGATACTGACACATTCATAATCCTGGGATAGATACAAGTTATCTTTCTGCTATTTTAATAATCCCTAATATTCATAATAAATCTACTTTTCCCTGGATATATCACACACATAAATATTACATATTTTGATGAATTTTAAATATAAAAATTAAATTTTATTGGAAATGCACTTTCTAATAAGATGAGTGACTTTTGTTTCTCAGTTAGTTCTGATATCTGAATGACCATGACTTAATACTAGAATGAAATCTAGCTCATACTATACCTATTTTTAAAAATTTTTGTAGACATAAAGCACTAAGAAATCTTACATAAATAAGTAGATGGAAAAGGGAGGAGTCTTGTTATAAAATCACTTATTTCTTTGCATCTCTTTTTAGGTATATTCCCTTCCCCCCAGCTCAATAACATAAGATACTAAAACATAATTTTTAGACAGGTCATTATCACTTGACAATTCAATTACATATATTTTCAATTTTGCTAAAAGCAGAGAATGAGAAATGATCTATTTTACAAAAGTAATCAGTTAAGGATTAGTTAAGCAGTCATTAAAGTCATTAAACTTTTTAATTTTGAGAAAATATACCAAGAGTCTTTATCAAGACTTATTAAGAAACTGTAATGTTTCTTGCTACTCTTTCACCTATAGGTATCTTTTTTAGTTGGATATACTCGGCATCATTTATACTCACGATATATTCGTTCATTTTGTGACATCTTTATGTTTTTCAGAAAAATTTTAATTTGTGTATACGCTTTAACTATATCTTCTTCAAAATCTTCTGGCTATAGATTTAGTTTATTCAAAGGAGGCAGCCAAATCAGACTTGTTTTCAGTCCCAGTTTTCCAATTCCAATAATTGTGGTAATGTGAATTGAGGAAAACTGTTAACTGTGAAATAAACTGCAAAATGCATCTTGTAAAGTAGATTATAAATGGTCAGATCACAATATAATAAAGACCTAATAAAATTAATTTATCCATTGTTTAGTAAGTTATCAAATATAAATAAGTTAATAAATCAATGTTCTTTTTCCTTATTTAATTTGGATTATAATGCATAGCTAAATTTCTAAGTTACTTATGAAACAGGAATATTATAAAAAAAAAATGACATTTCTTCAGTAAATGTATATGTGTATACACTGAACTCTGATCTTTTAGCCATTAAGACTCAAGTGTAATAATGACAAACACCGTTGATCTAAGAAGACATCATGATTAAAATTTTCTATATGTTTAATAAATGAGGAAGGTATATGCTGCTCAAAATGAACAGACTTGTAGCCAATATATAATTTTACTTTTTAATAAGGGGCAGAAAATAGTAAAGATGTTATAGTCACTGGAATAAATACATCATGACTTCAGGTTTTTAGCAACGAACTGACCAATGCATACTCATTCTAGAGGAAATCACATAAAGGCTGATCCACAGGCTTTACCTGATGCATTGTCAAAACATCTATTTCAGAGTCAGTCTCACTAACCGATAATGCTCGAGCTGTTCAAAGGTACTTTTCCTTCCAACTAAGACGTGCCCTAGGGATGAGTACTGACAAGGGCCGACAAGATGTTGTGCTTTCAGTGCTTTAACACGTGGAAGAGCCGCTGTGGCTTCTGGACGCCCTCTTCGCTTTACACGACTGGATTCTACTTCAAGAACTATGCATTCTTCGACAAAAAGAGAAGCAAAGTTACCCTGCTTTACCATCACACGTGGTGTCTACATTCAGACTGGACACACACCAACACACCCAGGTTCTTACGTCAGGCTTCGTCCTTAACAGAAAACATGATTCAGAAGGTGACGACTGGAAAGCCGGGGGTAACGGCACCTTCGTTAGTCATTATGGGAAGCTTCCTCCTTGCCTGGAACCCCAGATAAGCATGCGCTAGGAAGCGCATACAGGATGATACAGGATGGTGGAGAGTTTTCCCTTTTTTTATGTCAAATGGAAGACAGTTTATATTGAATTTACAAGTTCTCAGGCAAATCGTTTTTAAAAAAAAAGCACAGTTGGTAGAACTTGAGGACCTGGAAATTAATCCCCTTTACTATATAGGGTCGGGGAGTCCTTGGACTCTTTGCTCTTCTCTGCATGTGGACACCCCGCAGGAAATGGGTACCCCATCCCAGTGGGCACCACATGGTGCAGAGGGCAGGGCCATTTGTCCAGGGTCACTTTGTCACTGAGGAATATGGATTTCAAGTATCCCCAAACCCTTGTTTTTGAGTTTGTAGAGGATAGTATGATCTTTACTGAAATAAAATCTAAATGTTGTCAATTTGAGAAGAAACTCGCTATGGTGTGTGGTACCTTTTTAATTTTTAAATTTTATTTTTAAATCACTGTTGCCTCACTGATTGGATTCTGCTTACAGCATGTTCCCCAGTTCTCAAAGAGCTATGATTTGCCTGCCAACAAATTCTTGGTGAATGTCAAAGGTATAAGCTTACTTGTGCTAATTCTATTTAAATCAGATGAAATACTAATATCAGAATTTTATCAGTCTGTCTTATAATTTTTGTTCCCCATTTCTTTTCAAGAGAAGGTAATTCTATCAGTAGAACTAAACACCACAACTTGTATATAATTTAATAGATTACAACCTCTGACGTGTGGCACGCACAGCATGTACAAACATTTAGACTGGCTTTTAAAAGTTGCTGGTGGTGGGAGAGCTGACTGCCATTCACAAGTAGTAGAAGACCGCTCTGGACCTGGAGAAGGTGGGGGCCTGTCTCTGCTGTTTGCTAACTGTGTGGTGAGCTTCAGGAAACCACCGAAACTCCAGGATATCGATAGCCCAGATATCTCACCTTTACGAGAGGGATAAGAATATTTACCGACCTTGCATGGCTGTTGTGAAAACAGGGTCAAGCAGGTCCAACCCCTGGGCTTAGAACATGAGAACATGACTGACAGATCTTTTTCAGCGGGCAGTTCTCATTACAGACAACTTACCAGAACCATATCCAGGTATTGGCCCTTTGGTTTGAAGGTCTGGGAGCCCCACATTCAGTGCGTTGGGTACCATGTTGTCCAGATGGGGCTTGGGCCCAACAGGATGAGACGGCGAATGCTTCATGCTGGGCTGCCTCTGCTGCTGCTGCTGCTGCTGCTGCTGCTGCTGCTGCTGCTGCTGCTGCAGTGCACTCACCATCCGAGCCAGCTATGGGGGAGGAGGCCCAAGGGAAAAGGGACCCACGATGAGCCAGCATGCGAACCCCATGGGGAAAGAGGGCGCTCAAGTTGCTTGTGCTGTCAGAGGCTGGGCGGAAACGCACTCCTCGCAAGGAGCACTAGAGGGACCCTCCCGAGCCCACGCACCTGCTGCTCCTGCTGCTGGCGCACAGCTTGGGAAAGCTTCCTCTGGTTCTGCAACAACTGCTGCTGCTGTTGCTGCTGCAGGAGGAGCTGACATGCCTACAAAACAGGGAGAGAGACAGGATCGAGCTTTCCTAAGACGGACTAGCTGAGAAAACTCAAGGGTCTGGGCACTGAATGAGTGTCCACGAGGGAAGTACCACCAAGCTCCTGGTCTACTGGTCACATTTCCCTCCAGCTGAGCTGATATACCAACCATTAAGCATGCTCAATAGTTTGCATAACATGAAGCAAATAAAAGCTAAAGAGAGAGAGAGAAAAAAAGCAAACAACCTTTCAGCTACAGGAGGAAAATCTGCTACTTACCAACTGAAACTGGGGAATCTGTGGAAGCTGGCTCAGCATGGCAATTTGTTGAGGAGATAACTGGGGCCCCACATTGAAAAGACCTGGATTCAGGCCACTGTTGGGAAACTGCTTGAGCATTGAGGCAGAAACCTAGCCAAAAAAGGAACGCTCAGAATTTATCAAAATAAAAGAAATTTTTTTTTCTGTGAAAAGAATCTTAGTAGAGCTCAAAGCAAGCACTGACACTTTCTTCCTCGAAAAGTATTTAGAAAAGTATTAAATGATTGGGAGAAATACACCAAAGTGTTAACAATGGTTATCTTTGAATGGTGAGATTATAGGAGCTTTTTCATTCTCTTCTTAGACTTTCCAATTTTTCTACAATAAAAATGACGAATTTTACAATCAGAAAAATATCTGCAAGAAAAAAGTTTTAATGACAATATGACGTTTGTCTGAGAAGTTACTACTGAAAATGTGCTATAAAAATATAAAACATCCACTAAACCCTCTGAATCAGTTGGTGCCATGGAGGACAAACTTAATCCCTCTCCCATTAGTAGCATTCCGGTCAGAAGTTTAGTTCTAAAGGCAGATGGCCTGAATACAAATACCATATGCTATCACTTATAAGTGGACTCTAAAATATGATACAAATGAACCTATTTACAAAACAGACTCACAGACAGAAAACAAACTTACCATTACCAAAGGGGAAAGAGGATGGGGGAGGGATAAATTAGGAGTCTGGGATTAGCAGATAATAACTACTCTATACAAAATAGATAAAAAACAAGGTCCTGCTGTATAGCACAGGGAACTATACTCAATATCCTGTAATAAACCATATTGGAAAAGAATATGAAAGACATGTATACATATGCATAACTGAATCACTTTGCTGTACACCAGAAATTAACACAATATTGTAAATCAACTATATACTTCAATAAAAAACAAACAGAGGCAGACTGCCTGGGCCTGTCATTTGTGAGATGTCTGAGTCAGAGCAAGTTACTTATTTAAACTTTCTGAGCCTCACTTTCCTTATTTCCAAAATTTGAATAGTAATATTAACTTCAATATTAATTTGAAGTCATTCAAATGGTTGTTTGAGGACTTTACGAGTTAATTCACGTCAACTGCTTAGAAATGCGCTCCATCAATGTTCATATTACTCCACAGGATGGTTCTTCAGATGTTACAGACAATGATTACAGTTCCCTTGCATCTCATCTCCAGGCTAAATATGATCCCTTCTTTCACCTGTATCTCATTCAATTTCTCAGTGCAGAGCCCTTTGCAGAACAGAAAAGCCATTTTTTAAGCTGTCTAAAATGCCCCCATAAAACCTGAGTCATAAGAGAGCCTTTAACCAGAAGACCCATGGGGGTCTCCCCATGGTTGTTTAGCATCCCAGGCAGAGTTACATTCCTCAGCTTCCTACTACTTTTGAGTCACGGTCTCTGCTACATTCTCAAGAATATCTGCCTATCTTTTCTTTGACACTTTCTAGTCTAAAAATATCTAAGTTCAAGTTTCCTATACTTGGCTCATCAACTCATTTCTTTCCAAGATCTCAGGCACTTTCACTTAACCTATCAGTTCTCTCATTTGGGAAAGTATTTTGGTTTAAATTAATAGTTCTTCCAGCTGCTTCATCTCTAGCCTCTAAGAGATGCCGAGTGTTGCTGACCAATTAAAGAACTTGTTTGATTTTCTATTTTAACAGTTAGACCCCTAGCAGATACGAGCGCAAAGCAAGCACATCACTACTGTGCACTGTGCCTCTGTACCAGCTTTATGGCCAGCACGACCAACACTCTCCACGATTTCTTGCACATAACTCTCATCTCTCCTTTGTGTTCACCCAAGCGGTCACCAGTGTGGCTTAACTTACCGTCTCTGATACAAAAGTTCTAATCTCCTTGTATTAAGAGGTTTTGGGGGAGGTGGGGGGGGCGTGGAGGGGGGTGAGGAGTGTAGCTGTGTCCTATGCTATCACACCACATTCCAAACCAGAGCCAGTCCACCATTCCCCAATGACTCATGAAATCAAACTCACTACCTTCAGCGTGTATCTTAAATTCATTTGATTTAGCAATTGGTTGAACTGCATCCCCGACAATTCATTCCCAACTATGATCTCAGGATGTGACCTTATTCAGAAGTAGAATTTTGTAGACATAATCAAGTTTAAGATGAGGATATAACAGATGAGAGTGGGCCCTAATCCAATGACTGAGGTCCTGATAAGAACAGGAAGAGACACAGAGACGGAGAAGAGAAAGCCATGTGAATACAGAGACACACGGGGAAGAACGTCATGTGAAAATGAAGACAGAAGTTGGAGCAATGCTTTTAAGGAACACCAAGCATTGTCAGCAGCCACCAGAAGGCAGGAGAGAGGCACAGAAGAGATTCTCCTTTGGAGCCTCTAGGAGGAACCAACCTTGATGACACCTTGACTTCAGACTTCTACCCTCTAGAACTTGTGAGAGTACAAATTTCTGTTGCTTTAAGCTACCCAGCTTGTGGTTATTTGTTGTGACAGTTTCCAGAAAAGAAACTAACATAACTATGTCTTACAGGCCTGGCCATCTACTGTGTTAACCACTAGTCTCGTGAGGCTATTGAGCACTTGGAACACGGCTAACCTAAACTGAGATGTGTTTTAAGTGTAAGATACACACCAAGCTTCAAAGCCTTGGTATTTAGAAAAAAATTAAAATTTTTAATATAATTTAAAAGCACTGATTACAGGTTGAAATGATAATAATTTAGATATATTGGGTTAAAGAATATATACTACTAAATTAATTTTACCAGTTTCTTTTTATCTTTTACATGTGGTTACTAAAAACTTTACATTACGTGCCTTGTGTTACATTTCTGTCGGACGGTGCTGCTCTTGACGGTCTGCATGGATCAGCATTGTTTCTAACTTCCTTCCTAGAGCTTTCTTCTATGATTCACAGGAAATCTCCTCTGCTTATTTTGTTTCCTAACCGACTGGCCTCCAAAATAGATAGCCATTGTCTGAGCTGTCATTTCTCCTCCCTTCTTCCTTCTATTTTAGAAGATCTACTGCACAAATTAGCTGGTCTCTTGGTCACCACTTTTCTTCAGTCTTGAGAATGTATGCCATCCCCGGCAAGAGCCCATCAGCCCCTCACCCTCCTCACTACTCCTACTACTTGAAATTAGCTAAAGAAACCACCATTCAAAGTAAAACACGCCCATGACCAAGCAGTACCCTGGAGAAGTTCATCTTAGGGGACAGATCTAGGCATATTCACAGCAGCACTGCTCGTAATAGCAAAAATCTGGAAACAACCCAAATGGCTTATCTATAGTAGGATAGCATAGGTAAATAAACGCTGGTTTATTCATGCAATAGAACACTGCATGAACCACAACTGCCCAAATCAACATGGGAAAATCTTAGAAACAATATCAAGCAAAAAAAGAGAGAAGGCTACATAAACTGCATGATTTCATTACATAAAGTGCAAAAAAGGGAACATGAAACAATACACTGTTTAAAGATAGATACAAAAAGACTATAAAGAAAAGTAAAGAAATGGTAACATGAAGTATTTTTATACTTTAATTTAAATGCCAGCACATCACATGTTGTATCCATTGAAGGTTATAAAGACTAGGGAGGTTACACTTTGAGGACCTCCTATCCAGCTTTGCTCAACTTCTCATTTTCACACTGCACAAGCACTGGCCTCCAGTGGATACAAAAGGACCAGAGAGAAGTTCTACTAGGCTCCTGGCAAACGGCTATTCATACCTGGGTTGCAGGATAATTAAAGTGCAGGTCTGCACATTCCCATGGCAGGGAGTTAATTACTCTGGCTTAAAAGCCCTTCAATCTCCAGCTGGGCTGGAGAAAGTGAAGCTCTAGTTGGAGTCAATTTAATGAAGCTCTAGTTAGAGGCATTTAACAAAGTGTTATAGGTGCAAAATGACAGCAATTTAAAAGCAAGTCAGAAACCTCTAGAATATGTTACTGTCTGAATATTTGAGCAATAGGAAGAAAAGGGCAAGGTAGAAGAACCCATGGCCTGGAACATTTGTAACAAATCTCAAAGATGAGTTTCAATGTCTTCTTCCTATGTTTACATTAATTATTGACTGTCCCTATAATGTGGTTAAAATGGATATAAAATTTGATAACATTCATCAAGAATTTGAAATGTTCACGTGCTTTGACCTAGAAATCTCATTCTGGGCAACTAAATTTAGAAATAATGTGGGCAAACATCTCTGTATAAGGATTTCTCTACAGCATTATTTGTAACAGTAAAAAATAAGAAAACGACTTAATATCCAATAATGGGAAATCAAAACAAGCCTGCCTGCTGGGTCATTTTGCCTTCTTCATTAAGAATGATCAACTTGAAGACTACATTAGTAACGAAGAAATACTATGACCCAATGTTAACGAAAACAGCAGGATATCGTGACCATGAATGCAGTTATGTGAAAAGTATGCCTGTACATGAACTAAGTCTGGACAGGGGACTGTGCAAAAGCAATTCTTGTCACTACAGCTGGGGCGGGGTTGGGGGATGAGGGAGTTGTTGCTGGAAGAATTTTTTTCTGCACAATCCAAACTTTCAGTGTGGTTATTGTATTGTCCTTACTTAAAAAAAAAATTTTTTTTAAGTGATACCCAGCAACTTCACTTTTCAAAATAGGTAAATATCAGAAAAAAAATATTCCATTGTTGAATAGTTTTCCCTCATTATGCATTAAATAAATGTTAACTGCATTTTGCTAAATAAACAAATTTCAAAATTGTAGGAGAATATAAGTACTTTTCTTTTCCAAGTACAGCAGACACTTAGGGGCTGCACATTTCTTTATGACCAGAGTCTCTTAGGCTAAGTTAACCATGCTTTCCTAACAATTCCACTTTCTAGATCATTCTGAAACATGCCTACCCATGACTTGACATGTATTCACCGAGCTCAATATACATGCCGTGCACAGCTGTAGATGCTGAGGACGCAGCAGGGAACAAAGCAGATGCAGATCCAGCTGCTGTGCCGTGTGCTGCACTCCCGGGCCTGGGGGAGGGGAGAAGGAGTACCAGCGGGGTGGTGCACCCACCACACACAGCCTGGCCTGGGACGGCCTCTCTGATAAAGTGCTAGTGAAGCAGCGATCTGAAGGAAACAAAGATGCAGCCATGCGGCAATCTGGGAGAAGAGCATTCTAGGAAGTATGTTTGGTGCACTGGGGCCAGTTGGCTGGAGAGGGCTGGATGAATAGAAGAGTGGCAGGTGGGGGGTGGGAAGATCACCGAGAGCCTCAGAGACCACAGTAAAGAGCTGGCTTTGCATTCTCAGTGAGGGTGAAGCCAGGGGAGGACTCCTAGTAAAGCAGTAACATGATTTATCTTAACTTTCTGTGAGGACAGAAATGTTCCACACCTGTGCTGTCCATGTAGTGGCCACTAACCTACTGTGGCCACTTGCATTTAAATTAATTAAAACTAAAAGTTCAGTTCTTTCATGGTCATATTTCAAGTGCTCATGCGGCTAATGGCTACACTGGACAGCGTGGTTTTAAAGGATCAGTCTGAAGTCTGGATGGAAAACAGACTCGAGGCAGGCAAGTTATTAGATGAAGCAGAGCAGGGACCAGTCAAGGAGACCATGGCCGTGGCAGGAAATGGTTGGGTGCTGGTAAAGCTCTGAAGGGAGGATCTGTGGCTGGGTCGGATGTGGGCTGTGAAGACTCACAACTAGCTCTGAGGTCTCTGGCCTAAGCACCTGCAACAAGAGAGTACCACTTACTTGGAGGAAGAGCATGTTTTTGAGTGGAGTGTGGGATGAAGCCAGAAGTTCTGTCTTGGGCGTGTTAACTTTAGATGCCTAGAAGGCATCCTAGTAGGGACAGCCAGAAGTCTGTGCAGCTGAGAAGAGAGATTTGGGCTGGAGACATAATTTCGGAACTGTCAGTATTTTAAAGTCATCGCACTGGGTAAGATCACCTGTAGTGGCTGTAGATGGTGAGAAAAGGTTCAAATACTGAGACTGGGGGGGCTCGGATGTTTAAACGCTGGGAGAGTGAGGAAGAACTTGTAAAGCAAACAGAGAAGACAAGACAGGTGAAGAATCAATACAGAAGGTGTTCAAAGGCCAAATAAATTGTTTCAAAAAGAAGGGAGTGATCAACCGTGTCAAATGCTGCTGATACATTGATTAAAAAGAGACTGGGGAACAGACCACTGTATTCCACAACACAAAGATCACTGGCAACATTCCCAGGAAGGTCTTAATTGCCACTGCCACTGCCACTGCCTGACCCAGACTACTACTACAGCATCGTAACTTGTCTCCTCTGCTCTCATAGTTCTGTCATTCAAACATCTCCTCTATATTACTGTTGGTGGTTTTTTTAAACTTAAATTTTCCTATATTGCCACTCAGCTGAGAAATCTTGCCTAACACTATAGTATCTTTAGCAGTAGCAGCCAAGGGAGCACATAAAAATCACCTGGGGGGCATTAGGCCAAACACCCATGACTGTGTCTCTGTAGACGGGGGAAGACCTAGAAACTGTTTTTAAGTAGCAGCCAAGATAATGGTTACAAACCATGGTGATCAAAGAACAAAGTCCAAACTCCTCAGTAAGGCAAACAAAACTGTTCCAAATTTGGTCCCAAACTTCCTGACTAGTTCCCTCCTCTTCCACTCTAGATCCCATACGAATGCTTCCAGAAACGCAAACTAATTGTTCACACTAACGCCATTTCCCCAAACGCGCCATGTTCTTCCAGATATTACTGTCCCTCGCACAAGCTGCTTCTGCCTCCTAGAAGGTACCTTTCATTTGGCTGTGCCCAGCAGACTCTGACTCATTCTTCAAGACTCAGCTTAAATGTCACTGCTTGGTGTGAGGTCTCACCCAGCTCCCCAAACTCTGTCAGGCATTTCTGTACAACATTTATCACACTGACTATCTGCTGACTGTCCTCCAACACCGCCACCAACTGCAGGAGGCCGTGGTGGGAGAGGTGTTTTCTTCATCTATTCACTGCAGATATTCCATGACCACAGATGACTGTTGGCCCGATACCAAGACATGCTGGCAAGTGCTCTGAGAGTCAAGATGCTGCCATTATAAAGTGCTGAGGAAGTCAAGAGTAGCTCTGTCTGGAGGATCTTCCAGTACCCAGGACTTGAAGGATGAGTGCAAGTTAGAGGGAAGAGGGAAGGAGAGAGGCACTAAGACGACTCCCAGACAGGACCACGAGGATGGGGGTGGGCGGGCACGATGAACGTTTCTTCCTCTACCAAGACAGAGACTCAATGTCAAAAATGGGATTTGCAATCTATAGATGAGGGTTTCAAATAAATACTTTAAGCTTTTGTCCTAAAAGACATCAAAAAACAAAAACAAAACCTGACCCTTCACAACCTGCTGGTTGGATCTGTTAAGGACCCCATTCCCTTTTATGTGACGGGACAGACTGAAAGCTCTTGATTCTAGTTCATCAAAATAACATTCTAAGGTCACACACTGAATCCTCTCTCGGGCTTATCAGCTTTTACTTCACTCCCCAGACCTGTTTTCTCACGAAGAGGGATGATGAGGGGCAGTATGTGGCAGACTGGCACAAATCTCTCACCTATACCCTCAAATAACTCACTGGCCATCTCCTGCTAAGAAAGGGACCTAAAAGGTTCCTCTGGTACCCAAAGAACCACACCCCACACAGAGCTGCTCTGTGAGTCATTGTCTGCCTCTTCTTTAGCAATAAATACCCCTAGAGCACCTGGTCAGTGTTTTAGCATATATCTCCTCACAACTTTTCAGAGGAACCCAGAACCTGGCCATTCTCCTCCAAGTCCTTGAGGGCAACCAACTTCTGAATGTGGACACATCAGAATATATAAAGTAGTTAAAAATTATACACAGTTTAAAAAATCAATATAATATTGTGAAAATATATAGGAGAGCTAAAAGATATAATGCTTTTCATGCAAAAAGGTCTAACTTTGTATGCACAATACAATGAATAAAAAGAGATCTGACATCTTATTCTAAAAATCTTGATCCTTGGCAGCTGGATTTTTCGTATTTCAGACTGGTAACTGTTACTCCTCTTATGTCTAGAAAACCAGTCAGCTGAAACCGCCTGGACTTCACTTCTGAATTCTGGAACCATGAAATTGCTTACCTGGGGGGAAATGAACTGGGGAGGCACTTGCGCCCGGAGATTAGGAGAAGAGTTCAGCGGCTGCACTGGTGTGTGCACACCTCTCGATTGTGCTGTGCTATTTCCAAACAAACCATGATTGCCACCCTGCAAACAGAACAGCAACGGTAAGGCTTTCTGTTAACATAAAAAAATGCAAATAAGAAACAGTTCAGGTTTTCTACCCCTCAGAAGAATCATACCCTATATTCACAGAATCACAGAATTTTTTAACTGAAAAGTTCCTGATCTTGGAATGCTTGGAAAATTATTCACATCCAATCATGGGCACATCATCACCAACCCTGCAGTCTGACGCACTCCATAAGCCAAAAGGTTAAATGTAGTCAAATACTAGAAAAAGCACTAATTTTGTGGTTGTTGTTATTGAAAGGTGCAGGTGATATAATATTTATTCAACTACTTTCTTTTTTACAATTGGGTTTCCCAAATTTATTCTCAAACTATATAATCTGAGACTCATCGTGAAAGGCACCTGTAAAAATGCAGGCTTGCAAATAATATCCATTGTACAACAATACTACCATATTACTTGTCCAAATTGGTTAACTCAATCACAAAAACAGTGCCACCCAATTGTGAGCCTAGCTCCATAAGGACTCTACTCCAGTTATGAACACTCTTCTCTGTCTTGGGTCTGCTTGGCCCCTTCTTTGCTCAATTAAGAAATATGAATCAATCACACAGTGAAATTAAAAAGGAAGAAAGGGGAAAAGTGAAAAATCATTCCAGGGTCACCAAAACATTACTCACCTGTAACTTCTCATTCAAATGTATGACTATCAGTCTAGTTAAAAACAAGCTTAACTCCCTGATTTCTGGAGGACCAACTCACTGAAGCACTTCTAGACTGTTCCAATCAAAGGCCTATAAAAACCAGGGCTATATGATGGCCCTTCCTTTCCGAATTGTTTCTAGCAAGAAGCAAAGAAAATGCATTTGACACCTGACACTGCTGCCTCTGCCTGACATAGTGTTTCGTATCATCTTCACTCGACCTCTTTGAGGCCCAGCTCAGAGGTCATCCTCATCAAGAAGGTCTTTCCCAAACCTTCCTCCTCACTTCACATCCAAATCACCTGAGCTCACCTCTATGTTCGCAGAACACTTCAAATCTCCTTGACAGGGCCCATCGTCAAATTACATTATAGTTATTCTCCATTCTGTCTTTCCACCACCAGCTTAACATTTCCCTCTTTGTATTCCCAGAAGCTCAATAAAGCTCTGGTCTGTAGGATGAGCACATCATTTGCAAACATCCGTGACCCACCAATTTCATACGCTTGAAAACAAATGTCCCACTAAGCATCATCAGTGAAGACAGCTGCACCACTGCTTATACCAAGTGTGGGCACTCCGAGCTGATGTCACCACCATCATCTTATCCCTGAAGTCGCGGGGATTAAGGTTATTTTAAAGAAGAATTTTGTAATGGCATCATTAAGTTCTAGAACACTAAAGATATTTTGATAGTTTAATGATTCAAAATAGAATTAAGAGACTGCTTCAGGGATATTAATGAACTTAAAAATATTGAAAATGAAAATGACCATGAACATAAAGTAGAAATGGTGATTAAAATCTGTGTAAATCTCATAAAAAAATCAAAGATCCACCATGAATCTTAAATCTCCCAAAGGACTATTTAAACATGAAAAGACTTTAATTCTAGAAGCTCTCCTGTCTCTGCTTCTCCTGTCTTACTAATCAGACTTGTCTCTCTGAGGTGAGATGGCTCAGCTCTGGTTCTTCTGAGGTCCTGCTAGTCATTGTCAGCAGCTTAGCTACTAGTCATTCCCGGGAGAAGAGAAAACATTTATTTTGCTAAGGCTATTCTAAGATGGTTCTCACTTACACTTTACTATCAAAGTAATAACTGTGTTATTATTATATGTTATTTATTCATGGATGATCCTTGGATGGTGAAGTTTCTGATAGCTAAAGTCCTTTCAGAATCCATGTTTTGGGGGGGTCCCAAACTGCTTTGCTGGGGTCATTTTTAATTTCAACCTCTTTCTGGTAAGAAGTATTAAAAGGAATCTGCCTTTTAGTTTTTGTAAAATCAAGCCTTATTTTCCTATTCCTAACAGAAAGATTCCATCCCACTCCTACCAAAGGTTTTAGGTTTTCATTATCAAGTGTCCCAAAGCCATACCAAGCACTTTGATATATCTGATATGGATAATAAGAGATACGTCAACAGAAGTCTACCAAAAAAATACCTTCCATATTTCTGTTTATTGAAGTCTAGTAGACTTAGTGTTGTGTTAGTTTTAGGTGTACAGCAAAGTGACTCATATACGGGTTATTACAAGATACCAAATATAGTTCTCCGTGCTATACGGAGGTCCTCATTCCTTTGCTATCTTTTAATATGGAATCTTGGAATCACAAGCTGGTCATCTTGGCTCAGAAGTAGCTATTTCGTACAGTAATGTATTTAATTATATATATATATATATATATATATATATATATATATATATATATATATATATATATATATATATATATAAGTGTGGTTTATCCGCCTATTTCTAAAGTTTTACTGTTGTATGTGAGGCTTTTATGATGACCTGGAGCCTAAGAATTATTGGTGATATATGCCTCAACTACAGTGTTCAACTTGGAAAGGTATATACATTAAAAACAAGGTTATCAAGCTGACTGAAATCCTCTGAGATTTGGGGGAAAAAAACCCTCTTAAATTTTATTTTTAAATTATGAAGCATGTTAACTCTGCATGAAAATAGTGTGAAAAAAATCATGACCATATTTGGATAGAATATGTATATCAATCTGGTTCACAACAGACTTTGCAGCAATCCACAGATCAAAAAAAGGAAGAGGAATGACCTTTTTTAAGAATCCAGTACACAGCTAGTTTGGCTGGTCAATTATATTAAAGTTTATATACTAGAAGTATTTGATAATCAGGTGATCCTGGAAGTATATACATAATGATCATTAACCAAGAACGTTAAGACTATTTTATATTTTTTATACCTTAACCCAAAAGATCCCTCCTCCCCACCAAAACTGATGTAATTGTTTCTTCTCTGTTTATATAAACAATACATAGCCATGTCCTCTGTGGAACCATTAAGAAAGAGTGAAATATAAAGGAAGAAAACAAAAAATCTATTATTCCCAATTCAGAGATAACCAATCTAAAAACATGGATATAATATAATCCATTTTTTTTAAATGTGCCACAGCAACCATTAGAAAGCATATGAAAGATCTATATGCAACTTGATGTAAGAGGTGTCTCACATCATCCTTTAAATGTGAAAATCATCATGTGCAAACATGTAATGCAAATAATTAAATGTCCTTCCATGACATCCGCGGTGAAATTCAGAGTGACAGGTAAGTAGTCATGGAACTAAGGCTAGAAAAATATCATCACTGGAGTCACCGTCGCAAAGGAGTTATCCCCAAATTCCTAGTTTTCTCCACAAAAACTACAACAGAGCTACTGCGAGACAATAAAGGCCTGCTGCGTCTGCTCAGTCAGGCCTGCACAGCAGGGAGGCATCATCCCGCAGGTCCTCCAGCCTTGTTTCTACAGCCCAGCGTGTCCTCAGAGGACTGACAGGTCCAACCCTTGGGAAGGGGCTGCTCCAGGCGGACCCCAACACCGCACGTCTGGGCAATATCCAGTCTTCTTAACACTTCATTATCTAATATACACGTCACCTTTCTTGGGGGTAATTTTACACTTGAACTAGGTTTTTAAGATGCTATAACCCTTAAAAATTTAATCGTACTAGTTTTGCTGCTATTTTCTAGCTCGCAATTATATTAAATTGAAAAGACCTCAAAAGTATAACTTGCCATTCAATCTAACGTTAGTAGTGGCAAACCTGTTGCTAAATTAAATGACAGAAGGTACCCATGCAGCCTCTTTAACATTTTCCCAAGCCAGTCATTAGTCAACCTATTAAACATGAACTTATGACCAAAAATGGGAGGACAAAAGAAACAGATTTAAAACAAAACCCATGTTGAGAAACATGAAGAGAGATGGGTTCCATGGGCTGAAAGATCTAGAGCCTACACTTATTATCATTCTGTGCATTCAGTAATCAACAAATTTCCCAAGACAGACAAATGATGCAATAAACTGCAGACCAGGGCCAAGGCGAGGCCACAGCCAAGCAGTTATAAATTTGAGAGGCCTCCTTACTTGTCTAGCAGCGAAGTTTTGGGGGTTGAGCCCTGTGCCGATTGCTCCAAGGCTGACGTTGGGTAGTGTGGAACCAGAGGGAGACAGCTTGTAGCTGGGAGAAGGGGAGAAGGGAGAGCAGGGAGCCTCATCCCCAAGGCACCCATCTTGATTGGAGAAAGGCAAAGTCAGCTGAAAAGTAGTAGTAGTTAGCCAATCACAATGAGTGTTGGTTAGTGAAGCAACAGAATGCAAGAAGGGAAGAGAGAAACACCAGGAATAAACAAAGTTAGAGTGTATTAGCAATAAACGAGGACAGAATTTGGATCTCATCATCATCATCATCATACTTTGCCCAATAGACACCATCCATAATCCTCTTCGATATAGGTTCTTCTTATCCTCTTAAGCTAGTAACACATTCTGTCCATTGCATAAAGATAAAAATTGCCAGACACTTTATTTTTAGGAATCTAATATTGATTACTCTAACTATATGGCTGCTGAAACAGAAGCCAGAGTAATCTTCTTGTGAATATGCTGCTGTCTGGATCAGCACCAGCGGTGTCAAAAATGTGCCAGATTAAAAAATTTTGGCTTTATCTGCTTTCTGAAGACCAGGAACACTACAAATTGGTATTCTGAATCACAGAATAATCTCCATTAGAAATGTTAAAAATCAAAACAAATAGGTATAAATGACTTGTTTAAAGCAGGTAGTTGAGAATTTGTTGTATACCATTGTAACTAAAAATAGACCATTAGGGAAACAGAGAAAGAAGATAAAAGTGCTCTCTTAGAAACAGCAAAGGAGAAAGTTTTGGGTCATCTTGACAAAGCTAGAAGGCAAGGCCTTAGGAGACACAGAGTATTTGCACAAGATCCAAAAATTTGATTTGTAATTATGCGGTAGCAGAAAAAGAATTCAGAATCAATTTATCTCTAGAATTTCTTCCACATGTTTCGAGTGTGCATTTCCCCCACTATAAATACAGACCACTTCCCCTCTTCAAACTTCATAAATTTCCCAAAACTTAGACCTTGTTCACAATATTCATATCCTAAAGACAGATGGTTCTAGCTACTGCCTAATCACCTGTCAACGTCAACTACTTTCATGTCATCACTTAAATGCAGGTGATGTTTGTGTTTTGCTTACTCATTTGGTTCAGTACTTCTAAGCTTCCTTCTGGAATTAATTATCAAAAGACAAATGGGAACCAAAGCAGTTCTCATGAATTATTATCTTAAACCAAGGATTCAACTCACCTTCTCAAAATAAGGCCCACTATCTGTGGTTCCCATGTCTTTGGAATTAGGTGGACGGAACCCAGGTCGATCCTTCCTCATGATATCATTAAAATCCCCGAGATTCATTGCTCGCTTGTCCACATCAAATTTTTTCTCTGGAAGGCTCCCTGAAAAGTAACACAGAAAGAGTGAACATTTTAACAAATCAGTGTCTCCCTCATGAGCAAGAGTGACCTATCCCACTACCCTCTCTGGGATGCTGGTTTAAGACCAAAGAGCTCTCATGGGTTCAGGCTGCTAGTGCTCCTCCTGGAACACATGTGGATGCTTAAACAAACAACAACAACAAAATAAACCAAACACACACACACACACACACCCCAAAAACCCCACAACATGTATCAGCTGTCGCTTGTTTTCTATGGAAGATTGAAAGAGAGTCTTAGGGCTAACCTGGTAAAAATCTAACCAAAAATATACCTAGACTGGTTATTGATATGTTTGATGACTCTATCTTGCTCATATATTCAAACATCCTCAGTGAGAGAATGTGTCTCTTATTGCTGTTTTAGCACCTGCTAGATAAACGGTTGGGGTTGTAAAACACAATTATTAGAAATAAAAAGATCAAAGAGACCTGGCTGTTGCCCTAAAATTTAGAACTCCGAGTTAAACACAGGAGATGGCATGCCGGTTACTTGCAAAACATACTTTCCAAGGTGCAATGATTATTCCTGCTCTCTTTCACATCTCTGTAAAGTTGCTACTATACTGACATGAAGCTCACTTTTTAGTTATTCTCATATTTGAAGGAATCACAGATCAGAGGCTATTTCCCTTATCTCCCAGGACTGTTTTCTTTTCTTCCTGGTTTGATACTTTTTAAGTTCCTCAGCGTGAGCCACAGCCTCCCTGTGAAGACCCCACAGTTGAAGGGCTGACACTTCATCTGCTCTGCTTGTGATAGAGAGTTTGTCAGTAATGGATGGAAAAGCCCAGTGAGGGCAGGACTGGCAACCCTAGAGCTGAATCTGGCAGCGCCACAGACATACTTTGTTTTGGCCACACACAGCCTTTTTAGATAACTGAATTAGTTTCCAATACGTAAAAATCAGGGCATTAATGTATATGTGAAGTTCTGGCCTCTCTTGGAAACACTGGAGGATCTGGCAAAGCTAAGCCTGCCCTCCTCCAGGCCAACCATCGCTCACAGCAGAGCAAAGACTGACTCCTACAGGTGGTACATCTGCTCTCCACAGCCAACCAGTGCCTTCCACATCCCAATTTCTTATACCTGGCACACACCGCTCACATTACTTTCTTGGCTCTTGCACTCACTTGCGTTTTCAACCCCCACCTCGTGTCTAGCATGGCACTGCACCTGTCCCAACTCAAACTGAGGAGGGGATCCCAACAGGGTATCACTAACAACAACACATTCCATTCGTATTAGTGGAGTATACACACCTACAGACAGATCCATTTTGCTGCTTGGATTATCTTCAGTTTGACTCTGAAAATAAAGAACAGTGAGGGAAGATTTAAGGTCTGAATTAAATGTTTGAATCAGAGAAGAAATGGCATTGTTCATATGCTAGTCACACCCTAGTTTACTACCAGCACTATATGAAGTCCTTTGAAATGAACCTTAAGTTGGAATGAAGACAATAACATTTTTAATATGGCTAATTTTGACTGCTGCTGGTGCCTATATTTCTAAATTCAATTTTCACATCAAATTAGCTTCAGTAAATCTAGGGACAGAGCAATAGCTAAACAGCTGCTTGGAGAAATGAACCCCTGTCCTCAAGTTCCAGTCAGCTCAGGATCAAATTCCATGAGTGGCAGCCAAATGATGACAACTTCTTCTCGTGACTTGTCAAGTCATCAAATCTTGCAATGTGCAGCCAAGTCATTTGTCTTTTGGCAAGAAGGATCAGGGTGTCCCCATAATGTTCCCAGGAGAGATAAAAAAAATAGAAATTCTACAAGAATTGCCTACCTAATTAATCACAAATAGTTTCCCTAGTTATTCTGCTATTGCTGTCCTTTTAAAAATTTTAATATTAAAACTGGTACAGTAGTCAGCAAAAATTATATCAATTATAAGTACCTGGCTCTCTCTTCCCTAACCGCCTAAGGAAAAGGGTGCAAAGACTACAAATTTAAAAGGTGTAACCTTCAAATATTGGAGTATTTCATTAAGAAAAAAGAATACAGAACAAATATTGCCTAATCCAAATCAGGAACATTGCTTAATCAGTTTCTAAATCTATAATTTTGTACTATCTGTGGCAGTGGCCTTGAAATTTGCACTAAACATAAAAGCTAAGATACATTTCACATACGAAGAAATAAAACTTACCAGCAATCCCATATTTGAAAACTGTTTGGCAAGAGGATTCATCCATGAATCACTGTTTCCTCCTTTTAGTGAGCACTAGAGAAATGAAATATGTAGCGTCAGAACCAAATAATTTATTTTATTTCAACTTCCTATTAGAGTTGCATTAAGTACTGAAAACATAAAACCAAGAGTTTACCTTTTTGAACCATAACTATTTCTCTTTAACTAGTTATTTTGATACATTATCTGTTAGTCTAAAAAAGTAGTACATCTTAGTTACATCTATGTTTTCATTCTCATTTTATTCATTGCACTGAATTAGAACAGGAAAAATACATGGTCAGCTAGTGTTTTCACCCCATAAATCGAAAGTCAGTATCAGATTTTCTAAAATACAACATTTGCATGCTAGTACTTTCCCTCTTAGAATCTCCTTGTAACCCAAGCCCATTTGAATTAGGAGAAAAGAAAAAGAGTTTTTTGATGATGGTGCATGTTATCTGGAAAGGAGTCTATTTAAACTGGTCGCTATTCTCTGTGCGGATACAGTGAGGAACTCATCCACGTAGCACTTTCATCTGCTTGTTTCAGTGTAAAGGACAGGGGTCCCCAGAGGGAAAGAAGCCTAGCAGGAGACACCAGCAGCAATCTCATTGCAGAGTCAGGCAGATGTAGGCTTCTGTTTGTTTCTTGATGGGACAAACTCATTTCTCACCTGAACAAGACACCGATCATCAGCTCCACTTTTCTTTCTATGGAGAAGGCATGTGGAACTATGACAGGGACGTGCTGGGGGCAGGAGGTGACAGGGCTTCGCGCATTCTCCAGGTAAAAATTCTGTCTGTGTTCTGATGATACTGGTCATGGCAACTGTATTATTCTTCAAAGTGTTAAGGTACTTAAGTTCATTTGCAGGTTTAAAGGTCAAAAAGGCCCTCACTGGAGGGAGGGGAGCAGCGGTAGTTACTGTTTAATGGGTACAGAGTTTCAGTTTTGCATGGAGAAGAGTTTTGTGGACAGATGTTACTAATGACAGCACAACAATGTGAATGTACTTAAAGCCACTGAACTGTACACTTAAAACTAGTTAAGAGGGAAAATTTTACGTTATCTATATTTTGATCTCCACCCTGCCATACCCAAAAACAGGCCTTCAGTATGAAAGGTCAGAATCATCTGTCATGGAGCAGAAATGTTTAATTCCCAATTAGCTTCATTAAACCTTGGTGGTTACCTGAGTGTGCTAGTACCTCTCCTTCAGTTGCTTTCTCAGCTGTCTCCTGAACTGTCTTGTAATTTAGTCTCATTGTTAATTTGTAAATAACAAAAAGAAAGCCACAGCAGACTAGACAACATGAATGTACTAAAAATACTGGGAAGTTTACCAAATAACGTGTGACTAGAGTAAGAAAATAAAAGTCCTCTGAAAGGGAAAACTATAAGTGACTGCTTAAACAAAATCTCAAATAGAAACAACCTGTATTCTTAGGCTGTAAAAGAGAGTTATATTCAGAACAAAATTGATGTCCTATAGGCAAAGAGGATGAAGGCACGGCCCCTGGCCAACTTCTAAACCTTCTAAAATGACATCTGGTATTTGAAACTTAAGAGAGTATCAGTTGTGAAGCATTTCTCAGGGCAGCAAGACTCCCATGCTGAAGTTAAATATATGGCTGCTTATTTCTTATTTCTTTCTGTGTATTTGTGGAATGAAAATGGAGGGCTTCTACTGGAAGAGTCCTTCAGGTTCTAGACTGAAAAACCAAAGTTCTCATCAAATTATGCAAATCAAAGGAGAAACTAAGTTGTTCTAAGATGCAGAAAGTAAAAACTTCAGAACACAACCGGTACAGGATGTAGATAACTCATCTAGTTGCCATGGCTGTGTTACGTACTGGCACTTCACTTTATTGAGAAAAGGGTTCTGGGCCTTGGAAATTTCCCGAATCAGATAAAAACCAGTCATGCTGATTGCCAGTGGAGAAGCTAACTTACTGTGGTTTCTCTTCTACATATTCATGGGGATTTACTCGAAGGACTAATTTGGCTTTAGAATGCAAAAGCATAAAACATTTATAAAGTGTGCCTTGAAAGCTTCCAAAGAATTATTAGACTATGAAAACTAAAGTGAAAAAAATCTCATTTCTTTGAAACTTTCATTGTACCCACAGTAAGTTTTGTAGTTCACGATTTCAAGGCCATGGGGAAAAAAGATGAGGAGCAAAGAGGAAGTAGTTATCTGTTCTTAAGAAAGTATTTTCCTCCTCACTTAGGACCTCAGGGACTCCCAGCTGCCTGGCTTTTTCCATGAAAAAATTCTCAGTTCTGCCTTCTAAGAATGAATAAGCAAGCTCAAGCATTTCTAAAGCAGGCTACCTTCATTTGTTTCTTTCCTCCTTGTCCCCAGCTTGCTGAGTTGTGGGAGGAAGCACTTCCCTGAGAGCCGGCGGTGTTCCAGACTCCTCCATCATCCTCCTCTTCCCAGCTGGGATGGCGAGTTCCTGTCACTGGCCCGTCACTCTCCCCCCAGCCGTCTTGCATAGACTTGGAATCTTTAAGAAAAGAATGAACCAACTGTATGCAACAGCTATATACAATAACCACGCTAATCATTCCTTGCAAACTCGGCACTTGGGTATATTTATCATTTTATCTAACCCATCTGTATGGCAAGGCAAATGTTATTCAAACTTCAGAGAGCAGAAATGGAAGCCCATAAAGGTTCAATGATACAGAATAAATTAATAAACCACAAAGCAAGATTTCCTGGCTTCCGGCTCAATGATTTTTCCCCTTATACAAAGTGGACAGAAACCCCCAATTTGAAAAGAACCTATCACTACTTATAAGAAATTTCACATCTCAGTTAAGAGAAATCTGTTACTTTTAATGAGTATGTTTTACTGCAGTCCTTAGTTTCACCATCCTAAAAGTATGTGGTATACTTATTTAAATAGACTTTACAAATATGAGGTATGATAAGGAACAACTGTCTACCTTGTTTGGGGTGAAGTGAAGAAAAGAACATGAAAAGGGATAAAAAAGAAAATTTTAATAGATTCTGAATAACAAAACTATGGTATAAGAAGAGAAATTCACATATAGCCACGAAAATTAGAAATTTATTAGATTTATAGACTTGAAATGTATTAGATACTAAAAAAGATCTCAGGCAAAGACAATGTATAAGCAACAGCCTTTAAGAGACAGGCAGAGGCAACGTGGACGACAGATAAGAAGGGAGAACGGAGACAGAGGGAAATCACAGGGATCCCATGTTGGAGAAAGCAGGATGTCATCAATATCCACAGTCAATTCCACCAACATCCCCCTTTAAACAAAGACCTTGAATTTGGAGATTGGGATAAACCCTTAATTTCCCTCTGAAAATAGCGTATGGAACTGATGAATACACTCTGTAGTAATGACACTCTATAAAATGATGGAAGAAAGGGAAATATACTATCTTGACCCCAATCTACACCTTCAATTGACCAAAAGATAGGACATTTATGGAAGGGTAGTTAGTTGATTTAGACAGCATCATATGAAGAGTCCAGGGGCAGAAAAATGGCTCTTCTGGGCCTCCTTGAATGACTGCTGTCATGCCCTAGGACCAGGCCTATGAAGCCACACACGCACCCATCAAGCACACAGGACACAAGACAGTTGATTTCCTCTAACTGTGGCACCATCTTCCAGCAATGCCCAAGTGAACCTGATGGACCCTCCATGGGGTTCATTCAGCCTTACTTTGAGGGGTTTTCTGACTGGGTGGCAAGAGGCAGGGCTTGGGGGCTGTTCTCCCTGCTGATGGAAATGCCACTAATAACCAGGATCGTTTCTTCTGCATATGAGATTATCCATTGTTACATAAGCACAGGCTTTACACATCTTCTGACAAGCAATAGGAATTTAAACCCCAACATAAATAACATACTGACCCCTTTAAAAAAGGAAGACATCCACATAACCCTTCTTGTAGAGAAAGGGGCTTAACTTGTAACAAGTGACTTTTTAGAGAAAGATAAAAAAGAGAGCTCTGATTTTCAGTCACAGAGCCCACACCAAATTTAAGACACCTGCAGTTTAGAGAAGGTCAGCATCAGTTGGCAGGCTGTGACAATCCAGCCCCCACCTCTGAGTACTACATATTCCAACCACCCAGAGAAAGGGTAAAAGTAACTGCAGCTTTACCTGCAGATGATCTGGAAGAGTAGAAGGCATTTTTTAAAATCTGGAGAAAACTGAGGATTTTGTGATGGAAGAAAGGTGATTCTGAAGTTTGGAAAGACACATAAAAATCCTGAAAGTACTGCTAAGGTACCTCCTTGTGCCAAGGGTCTGGTTAATGCCTTCCAACAGTATTCTGGAACTATTCCAAGTCTACAGGATGGTATTTCCCATGACAATGAGACCAATTTTACGATGAAATCAAAGTCTTTATAAGCTATTTCTATGAAGTGAAGGAGATTCGTAATTTTTAAAATGCAGTCAAGTTACACAGACACAAGAGTGAATTTCTAGACTATGATGGTTGATATGATATTCCTTCATGTGGCACTATGAGAATCATAAATATCATAAAATAAACTTGACAATGGAATTTTTTATTCTTGTTCATATTTTGAGCATTTAGTATGACCACATTTTTTAACCGAAAGATAATTCCTTAAGTCTGCAATATGGTAGAAAAGAGATGTTGGAATACCTCTTAAGAAAACTACAAACAAGTGAAACAGGCAGTTGAAACTGAAATTTTCAACTGAGGAACATCCAATGGGTCTTTCCAAAGTATTAATTTACAAAGTTTTGCAAATTACTGTGACTACACGTTGCCAGCTGGATTAAATAGAGCTTAGATTTTCAATGATAGTAAATAAGTGTGACGTGCTTTGCTTAAAAAATTTAAATGAAGAAATCTTTGTCAGGTTCAAGAAACCTTAAATGTCCCTATGTGGGTGGACGTATGAGAAGAGAGACAAAGGGAAAAGCACAGATGAAGTCACCGGGCAGCAGAGACCAGATTCCGCGTTAGGAAACCAGGAAACTTGTTTTCTAAATTACACTAACATGAGAGTAGAAATGCAAAATAGATACAGTGAGCAATATTTAAGTTACTGGGCAAAAAAAGCGGACCACATCAAAATTTCAATTCTGGCCAGACACTAAACCTAACTCAAAATAAAATCAACAAAACTAACTTAATGGCTTTTAGTTCACTGTAAGCATTTTTACATGGGCCAAGCCAAGTCCCCACCATTTGCTACTAACCATTTATTAAAGGTTCAAGGTCCTGAATCTCATTGAAACAACAGTTTAAACATTAAACAGCCCTCACCAAAACGTCTGACCCCGACATTAACAGAGATGCCCTCAAAAATAACGCCATCTACTTACTAGGTTTCATGGCATTTGGAGCGTTGGAGGGTGCGTTCCCCCAGCCTGTGGTCGATGCTCCCGTGTCATCCATTTCACCCCACCCAGGACTGCTTTCGTTTGGCTCACCCCAAGCTGAAGTACCATTATCTGGAGCAGGTGGTGTGCTTTTGCTCCAGACTGTAAAGAAAGGACACGGATCTCTAAGAATGACTTGTTAATAACACCATAATACCCAGTGGAGGGGAAGGTGGGAGGAAGGCACTTCTGTATTCTGTTGGTAGAAATGCAAACAGTCCCACTTTCATGGAGGGCACTTGGCTTTGTCACTTTAATTCTGGCCCAGTGATTCCACTGCCAGGAACTATGCCATAGATATACTTGTAAAAGTAGATGAAATTACATGAACAACAATGTTCCCTCCATCACTGTCAGAAAACACTTGGAAGTGACCTAAATATCCATCAAAAAGGAACTGGTCAGACTTATCGCGGGTCACCCATTGAATGAATACTACATGCAAAGCAATTAAAAGACAGAAATGTATGTGCTAATATGAATAATGAAAAAAGCAAGGTGAAAAAGGCAGTGTATATAGTACTATCCCTTCTGTGTAAAAATTTTAAAGGACAGATGTATTTTGCTATAGGTATGAACAAAATTTTTGAGTGGGACACAAAATTCTAAGACCTGTGGGGAGAGACCCTAAGGTCTAAGGTTTCTTTCATTTATTATTACCTTTTGCTTTTCTGTACAGTTAGAAGGGTTTTCCTATATGAATAAAAAATTTTTTACATGTTAGCAGGTTTTATCCTAGATGTGAATTAATGAGCAATCTTCAATTCCTTCCTCATTCTTTTCAATATTTTTTTAAAAGAGTGAGTTAAAAGTCATCATTTTCTGAATGGTCATACCTGGATCCACTGAACACTAGACCTACTTTGGGGAGTGGAAAATTGAATATTATGATTAATATTAACTAAAAAACCACACACCTGAACATCCCCTCAATGTGTTGAACTATGTGGGGGGCATTCAGGGTGACAATGCCAAACTAAGAATGATTACCAGCATTACTTTTAATTTACTAGGTGTGATGTTTCCTATTTGAATAAGGCAGGAAGAACACTTAATTCTGGACAACCAATGATCATGAGGTAACAATCTCCACGTAACGAAGTAATTGTTAAAAATCATCTGGAAAGTAACGGAAACCCTCCAGATCCCAGGTAACTACAGCATTTTCTGATAGTGCAAGAACTTCTCTGCAAGAACAACACAGAACACTTCCCATCGCTGGGGAAAGAGAAACAGAGAATGTGTCCACAGGCAAAACCAGAATGGAAACAAGTCTATTTCTGCTACTATTTTAATTCTTTATTTTTAAATCTAGAGCATAGCTTGTTTAAGCAGATATAAGTCTTTTGGATTCTGCACACCAATACAATTACCAAAAAAAAAAAATTTTGGGAGACTAACCCAGGGATGCCATGTCTTCCTTTTGCCAAGAATGAACATTAAAATGTACTACCAGCATCTGTTATCACTACCACTTTATATAAGGAGAGCTTCTGTTAACACCAGTATAGAGTTAATGTAGGAAAGATTCCCAGAACAAAGCTAAGTGGAATAAATGCAGCTTAATTAAGATGCCTTGGTTTAGGATTTCTTTTCTTCATCAAAACCTGTGAGAAAAAGCCATTGCCTACCTGATGCTGACTTCCCGGTCATCGGGGTAGGCAGGTTGGGTTCCCGAGGTGCTGGGCCCCCTTGGGAATTCTTATCCCACAGATTCACATTCTTGTAGTTGTAACTGTTAGGGTCTCCCCACGCTGAAGTGCCATCATCAATGTCCATTTTCCGACTAATTGACTGTGGGGATGGCTCTTCCCAACCACTGGGTTCCTCATCCTTAGGGGTTACTGGCTGCGGCCCGCTACTCCAGCTGGAATTGGAAGGTCGTCCATTGCCTGGAGGTGGTGGGGCTGGGCCTCCCCATGAACCAGAAGCCTCTGGCTGTGGTGGCGGTGGCTGCTGTGGCTGCTGCTGCTGTTGGTGCTGTTTATTCCAGGAGTTGGGCTGTCTGCCTGTCTCAGTCCATGCCGGAGACCTTTTGCAATCTTCCCACCCGCCTTTTGAAGCCAGGCTGGCACTACCGCCGTTCCCCCAAGTTCCGATTTCATTCTGCCCTCCTTCACCCCACCCAGACACAGGTTTACTTGCAGAACTTTCCCAATTGCTGTTCTTCGCTTGATCAACCTCCTCTCCCCAACCATTCTTTCCAGAAGTCCATCCTTGATTGGGCTGGCGTCCACCTCCCCACCCCTGATCTTTGCTGGAATTCTCATTCCAAGAGGAAGATGTCTTTTCATCTGGTCGTCCTCCTCCCCAGTTGGAAGAGTTGTTGTTCTTATAGTCATTCCAGCCTCCTGTGTTCTTGGGGTCTTTCCACTCTGTAGAGGCTGAGAGCTCCCCCCATCCAGACTTCATTTGATTGCTTTGGCTGGGTGCATCTCCCCAGCCCCCTGAGTTCTTGGTCTGTGTGGCAGCGCTCTCCCACCCCTCAGTTCCTTTGTCAGATTTCCCCTCAGGCCTTGGCACCTCTTCAATATCCCACACCGTGTCCTGCTTAATTTGAGTTTGGCCCCAGCCAGTGTTTGAGAGCACCCTGGGGTCCAAATCAGTTCGGCTCAAAAGAGTCTGCAAGACAGCCTGACAATCAGGATGTGTGGGCCTGTACGACCGACGGCCAGAATTATGACTGTCGCTACTTCCTGCTTTGTGGTTGCTTCCAGTGCTTTGACCTCCAACTTCACTTCCTGTGGAGCTGGAAGATCTTCCCCAACAGGGAGCCTGGGCATTGCCTTGGTTTTCAGGGAGGGGGTGGCCCTTTTGATTGTCCCATGCTCCAGTGCTAGAATTTGGTTGGTTTGGACCACTCCATTCTCCAATTTTCAACTCATCAGACCCAGTCGGCTGTTTCCATTCTCCCTGAGAGACCCCAGATGTCATTTTGTTCCCTTCACCCCATTTGTTGTCATTAGAGTCCTGAGGGCCAAAGTTCCAGGACCCACCCGTAGACCTGTTACTGTTGTCCCAAGAGTCATTTTTTGACCCAGTTGATTTCTGAACAGAAGCTCCTTTCCAGGAGTCCTCTCTATCCTTTCCATTGTTCCCATTGTTTCCAGAATTGCTTTGTCCAGAGGCTGTGTCAGTTCCAGAAGGCCCCCTAGCTGCACCCCAAGATCCAACACTCCCAGTCTTTCGATCTCCAGTGCTTTGTGAAGGGGCATCAGTGCTCCTGGAGGCGTTCCCCAAGCCCATTCCAAAGGGCATTCCCTTATTCTCCATGGGGTTTGGTGAACTTAAGTTCAAGGAGTTAGTGTTTCCATTTTTTGGTCCATCAGTGTTATGAATTTGAGCCTGTTCTCTGCCAGAGACAACAAAATTAACACCCGCATTTTCCATCTTTGACTGCTGTTCCCTGGATGCCTGACCTACTGTGCTAACCTGTGCACTGGGATTACTAGTATCTGTTTCCAATGCCCCTTTCCTAGAATTTCCTTCTTGGACCAGTGCTGGCCAGGCAGATGGGTTACTATTTGGGTTAAAGTTGCTGAAGCCAGAGCCAGGTCCAATTCTATCCTGACCACTCACATTCCTCCAATTTCCTAGTCCATTGTTGCTCTCTGTAGTAGAGTTGGAAGATTGAACAGATTTAGCCTTAGGGTCAGACTTCCAGACCCCAAGATTACATTCGTTCCCGGAACTCGCAGACTGGCACTGGCTCCCTTTTCCTTTGTTACTAGTGGTGCTTCCTGGCAGAGTGCTCTTCTCAGAGCCAGGGTTCGAGGCACTGTTGTTATCGGTGGTGTTTTCGGAAGAAGACTCAGTGTCTTTGCTGGCAATACAAGGCCACTCTTCCATGTCAGACCCGTCTACAATCACCTTGTCCCAGATGTGAATTGGGTTGGGGGAGGCGCCGTTGTTGGAGGAGGCTCCCGGGCCCCAAGTGGAATTTGCATAATTTGAAGCAGCAGCACCTCCAAGAGTTGACTCTGAGAAAGAGATTGTCTTATCAGTCACAGCTGCACGTGCATCATCTATTTACACCTCGAGCTCAAACTGCCCCTAAGAGAGCTCATCCCATTTCCCCACAAACTAGTTCTCTACAGCTGCCAGCCTTGGTTAATCTTGGCATCACTCCCATCTTAGTCATATCTTCTTTTTATTTTGCCTGGTTGGTGTATTTGCTAAATCTACCCCCACAGCACCTCTCAGAGTTATCCCCTTGCCATTCTTATTGACAGAGAAGGGCCTTCCTGGATCTTGAGACAAAGCAGTAACACCTTGCACTTGCTTCACATCTCCAATCCACTCTACACACTCCTGGCTGGAGTAATTTTTCTAAAGCACACCTCTGATTGTATCACTGCTGTATGGAAAGCAACGGACAGTTTCTTATGCACAAGAAGGAAGCTAAACTCTTTGGCCTGAAGTTTGATCAAGATGCTCCACAATCTGGGACCAAATGACTTTTCTAGTCTCATCTTCCACTACTTTCTTTGAAGATGTCTACATCCCACAAATTGTGCCTTCGCAGCCTGGCACCATTCCACGTTGGCACCTACTGTTTTTTTCCTTCTGAATTCACACACTGAAATTCACCCATCCTTCTGGGCCCAGTTCAAGTGCCATTTCTCCTCGGAAGTTTTTTTGAGCTTATCACCTGAAAATAACCTTTCCCTGTTTAGGGCCATTTTGCTCAGTGTATTGTGTTCACATGTTCCGTCACCAACATTAGCACCTTTCAGGCAGAGACCCTATCCTGCTAACATTTGAATTCTCATGGTGGCCAATGCACGGCTGCTCAGTGAGCATCTGCTGAATGATGAATGCCCACCAGCCAGATGCCAGGGGCAGACAAACATGAATCAGTCTGTGTGCCCAAGGAGCTTAATCTGGTAAGTCAGTCTTCCTCAGCACATACTTTGATGGAATTTACTACATTTGGTGGGGGGGAAAATGACCTGTTTTTAACCCAATAATTTCATCTATACTTACTTTAGTTCCTTTCACCAAATAGCTTTAAATCAATATGAAGTTGATAAAATTCCTACACAGAGCCATATAAAAGTAAGGAAGCAGAGAATCTCAAACTCTTGAGATTAGGAGCCTATTGGTTTTTAAGAATGTAAACAAGAGACTGACTCACACTGGACCCACATCTACGTCTAGGCCTGGCTAGACTCAGCTGCCAAAATGCCCAACACAACCGCCCCCCTCATATTTCCCTTTGCAGCTGGTTACAAGGGGCCAGGAAGGAAGGGCCAGAAGGCCTTTCCCTGCCCGCTTTGCGTCTGGCCTGCCAGCCACAAGAAGCCTCATGAACAGGGCTTATCCCATATGAAGCCTGGGTCACCACCAGCTTTCTTTCCATCTTCACTTTGCACCCAAGACGGTAACAGAATTTTCTAGGCCACTGTATGTTCAAACTCAGAACTAGAATGAAGCATCCTATCGTTAACAACCACCAATTCACTGTCCTTGCCAAGGCTTGATAGTCTTCAAGCTCTGAATTTTAATATAGCCTCAAAAAACATTTTAAGGATAAGTGGAAATCTGTTAATAAGCTTTTTAAAAAGGGGTGGGGGGCATTGCTTAGAAGTTCTCGCAAAACTTCCAGGAAAACCCCTCAGCTAAAGATCCCTTATATCTACAAATAGTTTTTAACAAAGCTCAAAATTCAGGGGTCTCTTAAGAAATACTGATTTTAAAAATCTAATAAAAGACTACAGAATGGTATTATTTGGTATCCTCCCAAGATTCCACATTATAATCTAAGAGACCATTCTGTCTATACTCCCTGCGTTCTGGGAACAGAAACGTGGGCATCTAAGATTCAGAACAAGCCTGTGCACTAGCCCCACTTCCAATCATACCCTGGGCGCACACCAGTGGTGACAGCTGGAGCCACGGAGGTGCGAACTGTAATGCTCTTGTCTGAGAAGGAAAAAAGGCCCCGAAGAGTGATGACAAAGAGCAGCAACATTACCCTCTCGGGCCAAGGGCACACACTAAGGCTCAGCTTCACAGGAGAAATGCTGGTACACATTCATCCTGGGACCCTCCCCCATCTTTTGAATAACTCTGATAGTCCATGGAAGTAACAGCTCCCGCGGACTTTGCACGGGCAGTAAGGATGAGGTGCTCCCTCTCTAAAGCTGCTGTGAATTCAGTTCACCGACACGGTTGCTCACCTGGTGCAGTCCCACTCTCACTCTGCAGCAGCGTTCCTGTCACTTGTGCGTTGTTTGGGTTTGCTCCAGGTGCTGTGGAGGGAGGAGGCCCTGCCCCACCCCCGAGGAGCATGCAGGACGGTGGAGGGGGCTGCCCACGTTTTAGTAACACTTTGTGGTCCTGCTGGCAACGGAATCGCGGCGGCACCTCCCGAGGCATGTAGCGGGCGGCGCTTGGCGGTTGTCCGTTCGGCACTGCCACCCTTTTGGCATTGTTGCCACCATTGACTGGTGGCGATGGAGAGCTGCCAATTGGGCTGGCGGCCGTTGGTTGGCTTAAACTTGGTTTCGTCACTTCGGGCACTGAAAGAGAGAGATGGGGAAAGAGCCTTTAAAATCAAATGCATTTTTCTAAAGATTATTTTTAAGAAAACTTACATGAGACCAAATCCATTAAGACAATTCTTGTTTTCTCTTATCCTGAAGGGACACGGTCTTTCCAGATTCCCCACCATCTTCAGTTTATTGAAGGCGGGGAAGGGGCAAGGAGTGATGGTGACAAGGATTCAAAGACTGCTATATCGTGGAATTACATTCCATTAACTAAGGAGGAGAGGGAATCAACCACCATTCACTCCCCTAAATCAATGGTGGACCTCCCTGAAGGGCTGCCTAGCAGGTCTAAGGATGTCTATGGACCCCAGGCAAGATCCCTAGTAAAGAGTCAAGGCTCTCAGCCCAAGGGCCCTTCCCCTTCATCCACATTCTTAAAGATCTACCTGTGAGAAACTTTTCCTGACATCCCTGGACTAGGTATGCTAAGCACCCCTCAGTTGTGCTCCTGGATCATGCTGTCCATCTCTACCACTGAATTAACCAAGTTATATTGCAATTCTCCACTTACAGACCCTTCTCCCCACCAGGCCATAAGTCCTGCAATGGCAGGAACTTATCTTTCATCTTTTTTTCTTAGTGCCTGGCACAGAGTAGACCCCTACAGGGAATCCCAGGCCTAGAGAATCACAAAAACAACTTGGTTTTGGTTTCTACAGCCACCTGAGCTCAAAGACTCTTGCTTGGCACTCTGTGTAAATATTAGAAATGCTATAAATCTTTTTTCTTTTGTCCAAAAAGATTTGTTTTCAAGTGTACCTTATGTTTTTTCCAACTCTTCATTTGAAATAAAAATTTCAAAATGTAGACACTTTCTCTATTTACTTAAATAACTGATATTTTATCTTACTTTAAAAGTGGCAAACAGGAAGTATGGGAACATGTGAGACCCATACCCACAGTTAAAGTGCCCTTTGACTTTCCCCTCGACCCTACAGAGAATGTTCTTCTGGGTTGGTACCTCCTTTGCTTCATCCTACCAAAAGACTGCCACCCTTTCCAAGCAAATCTACCTGGCAAATAGAGGCTGGCAGTATTACAGGAACTATCACTGAACCTAGTAATTCAGATGATTCTGAGGCCAAAGTCCCTGACACCCAGAGTAGCGTGTAGGCCAGCTCTGGTGGCAGTACCGCTCTTAATGCTGACATGATGCTGGGCCAGCAGGTTGCTTGCTGAACTGAGGAGAGAGATACGTCATCAGAAATCAGGGGCCCAATCTATGGACACTGGTGAGTACTGAGAGTAACAGGAAAAAAGAGCAGGAGCCTGAAGTAACTTCAAGGTAACCCCTGGGTCTAACCTTAGTCAATCATGAGTTAGGACTGGGCCTCCCAGAAAGGAAGGGAGGTCAGAGGATCCACAGTCTGATGAGCAGAATAAACATATATTTTAAAATAAATTGGTCATTGTCTAACATTATTGATATAGTACCTTTGGCATGACCTACAATAGCCAATGGATAAGTAACTGATAAATGAATGACTAAAGATGAATTCTTTAAAGATTCATTTTCTATCTGTGCCTGGACGATTCCGCAGCACATGGCATTTTTCCCAATCCCCTTTCCTCTTATTATGAAGCCGACAAAGGCTGGGAGGAGTCTTCCAACTAGTTTTTAAGATAAAGAGAACTATGCTTCTGTGAGACTGCCCTTCTGTAAAAGAGCTAGAATCTTCATGCAAGTTAACCAGGTTTGTTACATGCCTTGACTGATTTCCCTAAAACAGAATAAGACACGGTAAGAACACCCTACAGGGTTGAGATCTGAACATCAGTTTGACTAACTTTACAACATTCATAGCACAAAGAAATCTGGTGAGTATCATATATGGTGCAAGATTCTGCAAAAGCTCCTCAGGGCATTTTCCCACCATCACATCAGAGGGAGAATGGATCATAAATAATAAAGTCATTATAAGATGGGACCACCTCTTAACCACTCTCCTTGCAACTCGGTGCTCTAGCCTGGGTCACTATTCATTCAAAGCTCTAGGACACAGTCAGAAAAAGCCGCCATGCAGTACGTGTTATGAGCAAACTGCTTCAGGAGTTGAATGAATTCTTTCTCCATTTTTTTTTAACACCTGTCTGTAAATTCAATAATTTTAAGTATTTAAAAGGCAATCGCAAATCTAGACACTAACTGGAGAGCAAGGCAGCTGTCAGGCAGGATGCCCAATCCAATCTGCTTCCTGAAGTCCAACTTAAGACATGGGAATCAGTGTATGTACCATGCCATGCTCTAGAACGTTGGACGGTAACAGAGGAGAGAGAAATTATAATTAAGTCTGAATTACTTTCCAGGCCCTCTGTTTTCCCTTCTGAAGCTTAATGATTTGTAGCTTGTGGTACAAATATTTCTTAAGATGAGCTGCTCAAAATAAGGTCAGAGTTTTTTATTTTCCAGAAAAAAGCCTGTGGCTTAAAGATGAACTCTGCATCAAAGAGAAATAAAGACATTGCGAAAAATGCTGGGTATCCAATTTTCTAATGCCCATTCATTTACGACCAAAAACCATTTACTTACTCTAATAAATGCATCTTTTCCCCTTCCCTGTTGTCATTATTTTATACCATTCTCACCTTACAGTCTGAGCTTCTATTGCCTCTATTTCCAAAAAAACTTCAGTAAGATGCTTTTTCAGATAAAAGTAGTCTTTAAGAAAATTCTGATATAGGCGTGACTAATACAAACTACTATATTCCTTAAACACCTTGATGGTACCAAATATTAAAAAAAGAAAAACCCTTCTAGAAATGTCTTTAAAAGTAGTAGTTAAAACACAAACAGGCCCTATAAAAGACCTTATTTTAGACTGACAAGTTTCTTGGTGTAATAATCAGCTACAGCGCAGTACAAAAGAATCTCAAAGATGACGGCACAGAGAGGCCCACGTACAATCAACACTGCTCAGTAACCTCTAAGCTCAGCTCCATTTCTTTACCTTCCATTCACTCTTCACGCTCCATGCACACTGGCCTTTGCCTGGAACATCTCCCTGAAGCTTCTCTCCTCACTAAATCACTAGTGATTTCATTGCCAGTCTAATGGGCACTTGCTGGACCTTTTCTTCTCTGACTTTCCTGCAGCTCCTGACACTACCGGCCACCCCGTCCCTCTGGTTTTGAGAGACCCGCCAAGAGAGCTCTTCGGTTCTTCCTTTCTCCCTTCTTCTGGGGGCTTCTCTACTCTTGATCAGAGGTCAGCAAACGTTGTTCTGTAGAGGGCTAGACAGTAAATATTTTAGGCTTTGCCCGCCACACAGTCTGCTGTAAGGACTCAACAGTGCGCTTGCAGGAGAAAGCAGCCACGGACAATGCATAAATGAATGATTGTGGCTGTGTTCCCACAGAACGTTATTGACGACACTGAGATATGAATTTCTTATCATTTTCATTGTCATAAAATACTGTTCTTTTATTTTTTTCCCATCATTCAACAATATAAAAATATCCTTAGCTCATGGGAAGTAAAAAACAGTCAGATCTGACTGCAGGGTCACAGTTGGCAACCCCTGCTTCTGACCATCTCCTTAACTGGAGTTGCAAAATAGTAGCTGAATTTGGCCATGAGTTGTATCTTTTTTTAGAAATCTGAAAGTGAAAGTGGGGCGTAAGCCCTTCTCACATTTAAGTTACTTGAATAAAACTCTCCCAAGTTCAGGCTTTAACTATCACTTAAGTGCAAATGTTTCCCAAATCACTGTCTCCAATTCGGATCTCCTCGCCTTCACCTTCAAACCTGTTCCCCTGTGCCCCAACGTACTGTCTCCTAGCTCAAGGAATGGAGGCATCACCCAACCTGCTGCTCAAGTCGGAAACCTGACAGGTGTCTCAGATTTCACCCTTCCCCCCCACACACACCATTATCCCGAGCATCTTTCTAATTCACTCCTTCCTCTTTAGCACCACGGCTCCTAACTGGGTTCAATTCCTCGCTATTTCCCGTTCAGATGATTTTGTGCCCAGCTATCTGGGCTACACGTCACCTCACATTCATTTACTCTGTAGGGGGCAGCAAGTTCCATACCTGAACAAATGGCTCCCACCACAGTGTTAGAACACACAAGTGCCTCTACAAGGTTTGAAGGATACTGCAAGTAGGTTAGTCTATAAATTATTTACTTGGCCCACCTCAAATATTAATAAATTAGAGTAGATCCAAAGTTATTCCAACCACCACGATGCATGCACTGTAATATGCCTTCTGGGCTGTGCACTACAGCGGTCCATCACCCCAGGTATGCTGATGGGAAGGGTTGTTTCTCTGCTGCGTCCCAGTCTGGTAAAGGCTATGAATTACTGGACAGCAATATCCAAAAATTTTAACTTACACTGAGCTGGAAGCTTTTTCCTGTTGCTTTGACTCACCAACAGACATTTACCAAGGAAGTGCTAAGTGTCAGGACCAGGGCCTTCAAATCTCTGAAGATAGTTACCTGAGCTTCTTCACATGGGGAGCCTTTTGTTGGGGGTTAAACACCCCCTCAGTATTTAACTCTCTCAGAGGTGACAGGTTCAAATTCCTTGACCAAACTGGCCCAAACTCCACATGCCCCACAGTGGTTGATCTCTGTTCCTTTTCCTAGAGTGGTACCCATTACAGGAACTGCAAATTCCTGCCCAGACACTGTGTTTCTAGTAATGTAGCTTAAGGTCATATTAGTTTCCATAAACCAGTCATTTTATACTGGTAACTTCCATTAAGCCAACTGCCACCTAACATCTTTTTTAACAATGCTAAATGGTTCTATCCAGACTCTTCCATCACATAGTCTATCTTTCTAATCCTAATCTTATCCTTCAGCCCTGTTAAATCTGGGATCAATCCAACAAATTTTTCTAATTCCAAGACCAATATCCAATGGAGACCAGCTTCTCCATTAAGTGCCTTTTAGTATTTGTTACCTAAGCAGCGGGCCCACCTCCAGCCCATGTCTTTATACAACCTCCACTTGAAATCCCTGCCCTAATCTCTCCAAAATTCTCACCTGTTAAAAAAAAAATGATGGAAGATAAAGAACATACACTGAATCTACCTTTTATCTGAAATATGGACAAATCTTACTTCAGTCCTCTGTACAACCAGAGACTTGGCATCAACAGTCTTTTTTTCTCAAAAAGTCTGTTGGGGAAAGAGTGGTAGATTCAGAGTTAAGGGAAGACTGCCTGGGGGAAGGCACCGTCTTGGGAAGAGGAAGAGGAACAGGACCCAGAAACATCAGCTGAGGAAAGACAAGACTGGGCTAGGTACCCAGGTAGGCTCTTGGGAACAAAGATTAAGATGTGGCTGTAAAACAGGATTTTTAAAGAAGTAGAAAAATCAGGACCTCCCTCTATTTATGGTCTAACACATCTCAGGGATAATTTTTATTTTTACTCCCTGGTTCTATCAATTAAATCCCTTATGAGATACAAAACAGGCTCTCAGTTTACTTCAGGATTATTTTAATTTAATTTTTGAAGGGAGGGTGGGATGGGGAGGTAGGGAAACTGTACTCCATTTTTTGGTAGGTATGAGAAGGACCCTAAATGGAGGGAAACTTTGATAGTAAGTAAAAAATAAAGTTTAATTTTTTAGACTTTGGAAGAGGAAAGAGGAATGTGATTCTGAGAACAGACCTTGTACAAATAAAAAAAGAAAGAAAGAAAAACCTAACAGGTTTTCAGTTTTCCAATAGAAACATCACTTAACATACAGAGCAGCTTGTTTCCACAGCTCAACTGGCATTTGGCTTCATGAGCACTAAGAATTGTGGCCATGCCTAGGAACCCAATCACCATGTTCCAGCAACCACAGAGTCTGGATTTTTCAGGAAAATGCCAATTTTCTCATCTGTTGTCCTCATAAATAATCAAAAAGTCCTATAAATATACTTATGTGCCAAAATCCTTTCCTAGACAGTATGTTGGTTTAGAAAATATGGACACTATACCACTATCAATAAAGTATAATTTATATTTCAAACAAATAATTTACAGGTGTACTTCCAAAATAATGTCTACTTCTGGGTTAAGAACTGGCTGACAGTGCAAGGGGAGGACACTATTCTAACTAATTAAAATAATTATAACTAACAATAATTTCTCTCAGTTTATTTTATATATCACTACAAAGTCCCAGACTATATTCTCCCTTGAAATGCCTTTTGGATAGAAATATACTAATGTCTACTCATCTGAGAATTTGTTTTCCATAACTAAGTTTCCTAAGAAACTAGTACTGTCTTTATTAGTCCTCTACCACCATGTGACATGCTTTGACCTGGTGGTCCAACAAAACAATGAAGAAACCAGTTCTTTGAGAACCTCTCATCAAACCTTGGTCTCTCTGGTCTCTCCATGACCCTCATCTTCCCCCAACTTATTGCAGTCACACTGGACTACCTTCATCTGGGGTGGTGGTTCTCCACCTGGGCCATACACTATGGTCACCTGCAGAGCTTGCATAAATACATCTGCTAGGGCTGTGGCCTGGGACTGCAAAGGTTTGGGAGGAGAACTGGGCTTGTGTGTTTTGACAAGTCTATGCATATGATTCTAGTGCCTATGCTAGCTGAGGACAACATATTTAAGTGGGCAGGATAAGGAGCTAGAAACCCAAGGAAATAAGTCTCCTATTCTAAAGGGGAACTGACCAAAGTGTGATCATCACCAGACAAGACTGCATAATCAAAATTAACAAAAGAGAAAGAACTGAAAGCACACAGACCATTAGCGGTTGGGAATGACCTCTGGGACACCTGCTTCTGTTTACAACACAGCACTATTTTGTAAGAGTTAAAGTGCATTATCTTTTTGAAAAGCATATTCCAGGCTCTAGAGCTCAGAAGATGGGGTGACTGTCCTAAATGTAACACTCATTTTCAGGCTCAATACCTGTTACAGGTCAAGGTGGTCAACAATCCTCTGCAGTTCCCATCTGTAAAATAGGAACTAGTGCTCTGTTTTTGTTATTGTTCTAAGAAAAATCCTGAAAAGATTCAGTTCAAAATCATGACCTCTTTACTCTCAAAACAAGTTATTACTCTGTCTAATCTCTTTTCCTCTTTAAAAAAAAAAAAAAAAAAGTAAGGCCAACTAGAAACACTAGTATAAGTACTTTTAATTTGTTGTTACTGCTCTTCAGTGTTTGCAAATAAACAACTCTAATTACTCTACACCCACTCTCACCTATCAAGTGGACTGGAGGCTGAGTCAGCAAGAGTGTAAAATCTAAATGCAAGAGTATAAATCTCAAAAGGAAAAAAAAAGTCTTACCTTTGGTTTTTTGTTCCGTGACCTGTAAAATAAATTAACAGGCATAAGTAAGTGAGACTTGCTTTCTAAGTCAGTACTGTTATTGTAAGACTACTTTAATTCTGATAAGCATAATCCAAGCAGTCAGATACAAAGCTATAGTTAAAATTCAGAAAAAGTCCGTTCAGACATCCTTCTAAAGACAATGGGCATATGTCTAGCTATAAATTACATGAACATCATTATGAAGAATTCTAAAAATTATGACAAGAAGCATTCCACCTTCATTAAATGATAAAGTCCTTATACTGGGAATGCTGTTTCCCTTTTTTAAGAGAGTGGTTTTTTTTTAAACGTTTGGGGGAGGATAATTAGGTTGGTTTGTTTGTTTGTTTATTAGTAGAGGTACTGGGGATTGAACCCAGGAACTCACGCATGCTAGTCATGCACTCTACCACTGAGTCCCCCACCCCCCATTTCCCATTTTGACTGCTAGAATGAGAAAAGCAAATGGATGTGGCCCAGATGCAAAATTAACCATAGAAAGAAACAGAATCTCCAATGAGTATGGACTCAAACACTTGATTTCAAATCTAGAAAGCAAGAGTTTAAGGGTCCAAGCCCAGAGGCATCAGGGGTCACAGTAGGAGAAAAGGATTCAAAACCAAGCCATGCCACTTCCTGGCTATGTGATCTCAGTTTTCTATTTATCTGTTGAATGGAGATAATAACAGTATCTCCCTGCAAAGGATTATTATAAGGATTAAATCAGATATCTCATACTAATGCTTGAGAACTGTTTGCTATCACTATCAAAGTTTACGTAAAATAGCATGAAATACAGTAGTAAGACTGAAATATGTAAATTTTGAACAAATAAAGATTGCTTTGTTGAAGGTATTTCTTTATACAGTAACTAATACATCTCTGGAAGTGATTAACCTAAAAGATTGGACATGCTGAATATAATAACAGGTTTGGGGAGAGAGTGGAAATGATGATTAGGAGCCACATGGAAAACTGCTTCTGCTCTTAAGAGAGGAAAATAGACGAGGGCGCCTAATTATACATGCCCTGTAACATTAAAACATAACCACAAAAGGTCATGAACAAGAAAAACATTCCAAAGGCAATGCACCAGAATTCCAACAGGGGTTATATCACATTATTGAGATCATGGGTTATTTTGACCCCCTTTGCCCAACTATTAGTTAAGCTTCCAAAAAAAAACATTTTTATATTGGTTCTCCAATTCTTGTAATAAAAAGAATTCATATAGAAAAGAGGGGTTTGATTATTTGTGACTGGTAATCATACTGAGTTACTGCTATGGGTGTTCATGAAAACACACTCATCTTTGGAAGGCAAGTCCTGTTGCTAGACAGCCCACAGCACAATGGATTCCAGCACACCACTGAGTTCAACCATCTACTTGTATGACCTCCTATAGTGTTTCTTACATTCTTGCATTCAAAGACAAGCTAATTCTGCTGTACTGAATTTGTGGTAGGCAGCCTCTTAAAATGAATGTGTTCCCCAGTACTAACTGTTACAAAGCTCAATTCTACTGTATAATTTTTCTATAAGCCCATTTATCCAAGAATGAGTTGATTTGTATCTGCATACCAATTCCTTAAGACAATTTAAAGTTTCTACCACTATAAATATTTCTTAGAATGCCACTTGGAAGTCAATGCCTTCCCCAGCTGTAAGCGACAAATTCAACTAAAGTCAAACGTGTCTTAGAATGTCGGTTCTGGTAAGGGAGCTGCCCCCCGACGGTAAAGAGCATGTGCTCTGCCAACGCTAACAATGATCCTCTAGCAGCATCAGCCTAATGAATGTCAATGAAATCCTTCTTTGACACCTCTCTCATGAGTGGAAATCCAACACAGTATTTACTCAGTGATGGCTTGAGGAAGAGCAAATGGCCATAATCACCAAGCACAATGGAAAAGAAGCTTATGCTTAATTTCTATGCAGGAATAATTTAATGTGGCTTTAAATAAAAGTCAAATCTTTAAGAAAGAAAATTACATTGTCAGCACTCACTCCTGACCATTCACTTATTAAACAAATGTTTTCTGAGTAACGCTTCGGCACCAGGCACTGTCCTAGTTACTGGAAATACAAATATGAATAAAACCTTGAGAAACTCAGAGCCAGTCTAATGCGGAAGACAAACACGAAGAGATGATTATAAAGCAATGGGATAGGTTGTGAGAAAGATGTGGAAGCACTAAGAAGAGGCACTACACATGTTTGCTGACTGAATGAATGACCCCATAACAGAACCTCTGGCACATTCTTGACAGTTCTTTGCATCATAGCACATTTTCTGCCTCCTGGTTAAGGGGTTGTCTCTACAGTGAGGTTGGAAACCACTAAGACAGTCACATGGTGAGCTTTGTGCTCTCTTCTTAAAACTGCTAAATCAGAATCTAATTCTGAAATCACACAATGGTTCACTATGATAAAAAAAAAAATCAAAGGCCATGTGTCAGCCTAGATCCTGTATCAGCTAATTTAGAACATTTTTGAACAAAAATGATTGAATTTTTATTGTTTATTATTAACCATTTGAAATTTCATTTACAGTGATTTTCCTCTTTGCCATAACTCCTTAACCAGTTCCTAACGCAGATGCAAGTACAAGGGAGACTGTTCAGCTGTATGAATGAAATTCTCTGCATAAATAATGCCAATTTACTCTTGAATAAACACCACCTTTTATTTTAAATAATTTTGCTATTAGTGGGATCCACAGCAAAACTTTACAAATGCACATTTTATTAATCACTTCTAGTACTGACATTCCAGGTTAAAGAACATCTATGTGGAGAATGAAGATGGACTGTATGTTGCCTAAAATAATCACCCCATTTGGCATCTTCTTGTTACTAGTCTTTGCTTAAGCTCCCCAGTGTCCAGCTCATCAACCATGTATTCCCACAGACTGCAAAACCCAATTTTTGTACCGATTTAGTAGATGGAATGTGAATGCCCTAAAGGAAAGAAAGCCTTCACTGAGGGTCGCCCTCCCATCACTCCTGTAGAAGGTCAGTGTGTGCAGGTACAGGGGCAACACCCTGACACCCTACAGCTGGTGGACCTGCATATAATAACCTCAGTGACGTGGAATGTGGCTGTGTACACAAAGGCAAGTATAAAAAAAGCCTCCGGGTCATTATCTGACATTTTTATTCCGACTCTTTACTGTCATTAGAGAATTCCAACAAGCTCAGATTAGAAGCAACACATTAGAAGCAGGTACCCTGACAGCATGAAGATGTGACGGTGAGCACACCACTATTAATAGAAAGAGAAACAGAATTAAAAGCAGACAAAACTTTGAAGAGCACAGTAGTCTATTATAACACCAAACAGTAATTTTTAATTAAGACTTTCAATTAAGCCTTGAAGAAAAGATAAATTACATTTCACATGTTTGACGTGGCAGGATCATATGCAATCCAATTCAGAAAATATTTTCACTATTGTTTTTTATGCTGGCACTTCTGAATGATCTATTTCTTTTTTTTTTTTTTTAATAGAAGTATAGTTGATTTACAATGTTGTGCTGGTTTCTGGTGTATAGCAAAATACATATATATATTCTTTTTCATATTCTTTTCTACTATAGTTTATTATAAGATATTGAATATAGTTCCCTGTGCTATACAGTAGGACTGTGTTGTTTACCTATTTTATATATAGTAGTTTGCATCTTCTAACCTCAAACTCCTAACTTATCCCTCCCCAGCCCCTTTCCCCTTTGGTAACCGGAAGTTTGTTTTCTATGTCTGTGAGTCAGTTTCTGTTTTGCAAATAAATTCATTTGTATCACTTTTTTTTAGACTCTACATATAAGTGGTATTACACGATATTTGTCTACCTGACTTACTTCACTTAGTATGGTAACTTCAAGGTCCACCCATGTTGCTGCAAATGGCATTATTTCATTCTTTTTTATGGCTGAGTAGTATTCAACTGTGTATATATACCACATCTTCTTTATCCAGTCATCTGTCGATAGACACTTGGGATGCTTCCGTGTCTTGGCTATTTCATATAGTGGTGCTATGAACACTGAGGTGCATGCATCTTGTCGAATTAGTTTCCCCTGGATAAATGTCCAGGAGTGGGATTGCTGGACTGTATGGTAATTCAATTTTCAGTTTTTTAAGGAATATCCCTACTGTTTCCATAGTGGTTGCACCAAACTACATTCCCACCAACAGTGTAGGAGGGTTTTCTTTTCTCCACATCCTCTCTAGCATTATTTGCAGACTTTTAATGATGGCCATTTTGACTGATGTGAGGTGACACCTCACTGTAGTTCTGATTTGCATTTCTCTAATAATTAATGATGTTCAGCATCTTTTCATGAGCCTATTGGCCATCTGTATGTTTTTTTTTTTTGGAAGGAATGTCTATTTGGTCTTCTGCTCCAAATGATCTATCTCAATAATTCAGAAAACTGAATTATGCGAACTGCTATATCCAGTGAGGCTGGGGAAACTTGTGTGTCCCTTATCCTTTGCATTGGCTTGTGTTCGAATGTCTCGAGTCTGGTCTAAATCTAAAGTTCCCTCTGAACTGTATAACAGTTTCCACCTCCCAAAACTTGGCTTCAATAACCTGGCACCGTAGCGGGGACCCTCACCTGCCTCATGGTGAGACCCTGCTTCCCAAGTGCTTCAGGTAGTGGTAAGAAGAACTGGAAGCAAAGTGATTCTGCCAGGCACTTTGCAAAGGCATCAAAGTAAGCCTGCTGAGCCAGAGCTGAGCCCAAGTCAGGTGATGCTAAAAGGGTAGTGAGGTGGGGAAGCAAGCTCAGACAATGGCCAGGGCAGAGGGGTGCACGCTTCAGGAGAGGGGGGCAGGGCAGGGAGGTCCAACCACTCTCTATTCCCAACAGTCCTGTCAGACAAACACTCCAATGAAGACTTGACAGTTGACAGCTGTCAGCCCTATGTCTTTTTTTCTTTTAGCATCTCTTTTTTCCCAAGCAAATTCCTCAAAGCCATGCAATACTATCTCCCCTAAAGCACCAAGGCAGGCCTACCTGACCCTCTTCAAGGAAGATTTCTTTATTGAATTATCAAAAGACACACTAAACGACAGTATTGTAGGTAGACCAAAAGGACAACATCAGGGCTAACTCTGGCAAGCTTTAAAAAGTTATCCTATAAGCTTGCTTAGAAAATGGAGATTAATTATGCTACAAATAAGGAAATATGAGAAGAGTTTAAATGTTGGTAACTCTCTTGCCTTTCTCAATATAATTTACTGTTGTTTTCATAAAATCAGCCATAACGTTATTTAACGTCTGCTTTATGGTAACAAATGTAGGTCTTTAATGTTCTCCCACTCTAAAATATTAAAACTTTCAAGTAAACTAAAGTTCCAAGTAGCATTGTTAAGATGTCAGGTGTCCAAGCCAAGGCAGTTACTGATTCTAGATGCTTGGCAGATGTAAATACAGACTTAATTGATTAAACCCACCTTCTGAGTGGCTTCTTTTTTCTTTTTATCCTCTTTCTTCCTTTTCTTGTCTTCCATTAACTGTTCTTCCCTTTCTTGCTCCTTCTCTCTGTAAAAGTCACGTCACACCACAAGGTTAAACATCTTATATTCACAATCTATTTGTGTAGCAAATTAAATGCTTATAGATGGTGTGCAAAGCGACAAATATTTCATCTCTGACTGAGCACAGTATTCTACTTAAACTAGGAGGATGAATAACACTCACCAAATTTAGTTATCCACTTATTTTGGTTTGTCACCTCTTTTGCAAAACATGACATTAAGTTTGGTTTTTAAAAGCCCATTAAAGTGGGCTTTTGTAATATCTTCCTAAACAAACACACACACACACATTGAATGGATTTCCACTCAGCAAAGAACCTAATTTGAATACATGACAACCAACGTCCAGTTGGCTTCCGACAATATTTCTCACAAATAATGCTGAATATATTAATTCAGTTATAGTACACAGGTGTTTATCATAATCTAGGTGTTTTCCCATGACATCTTCAGAGAGGTGAACATAAAACCCTATGTTCTAAATTTCGTATTTTTCTTCTACATTATTAATAATGTATATTTTACATGTTTTCTACTTGTGTTCTTAAGGTTCTTAAGGTCACACCAAGTGTCCATAAATCCATGTATTCCCTCCCTATTGTGTGAGTTCACAGCTGCATCCTCCTGCACTCCTGATCAGCAATTAAGATGATCAGGTTTTGCTCCTTTCAATTAAAATAAAAATATTACACAAAAATAAACATTCTAGTTGAAGAAATATGTTGAATCTTAAGAAATTAAGATAATGTAATTTATACCTCATATTCGAAAAATAACTGTAAAATGTAATATTTATTCTAATATATTATACCATATACTATTATGTATAGTCTAATATTCTAATATAACGTATGTGTATTTTTTAATGGATGTACTGGGGATTGAACCAGTGAGCTCTACCACTAAGCTATAACCCCCATCCCCTAGTGTAACATATATAGACTGCTGCCAACTTCTACTTCTATGTATCAACTGGAAAAAAATGCATAAACAACTAACAGCTGGTGTAATTTCAAAGCTCAAGGCAGGACACCCCAGACATCACACTTACTGAATTTCAGAGCTTGAAGAAGAGTCAGAGTCCTAGCTCCCAGTTCCCCAACTACTGAACAGATACTGCCTGCATACTAGTGATTTTAGGAGATACAACACATCAAATCCATGGTTTCACAGACACCACCTAGATAAAGGCTAAGTTAAGTCAGACAAATCAAAAGAAAAATGCTAAATGTTTGCAGACATGGCAAAAATCACAAAGATGGTTTGTGAAGGACTCAAGTTTGGGGAGTGGAACTCATCCAGCCTACATAAAAGGAACTCAGGACCAACACTGAGGCACACTCTCATGGATAGGTAAACAATGTTTTACTTACAGAAAACAGGAACTAAATAATAACAGAAGTGTTTTACCTGCATATTAAGTTTTTAGTGGATCCTGTCTACATTCACAAATACTGCCCTTTCTCTCTCCTCACAGAAGGAGATGTGTATATATGCCTCTGGGCATAAATATACAAAAGCCTAAAGTGTACAATTCACACACACTCTCCAAGCCACTAAAATTTTTAAAATACAATCAAGGAGGAGATTTTATTGTAACTTCCTTGGGTTTAAGGCTGGATTTCTTTGGAGTCAGATAATGTGTACATCGGCCCAAGAGTGAAGTTCTTGGTGAAAATCCACTTGCAACCGGGCATTACTTTAAGAAAATGGATTTACGAAAGTTGGCAAGATAGATGTTGACCATCTAAGGTAGGCTGGCCACAGATCCTGTTATATTTGGCTCCCACAGCCTCTTGCTTCCTCTGGCTGCAAATGGAAGAAGACAAGGTTCCTCATGACCCAGTTACTGTTACTTGGTTTCCGTATTTTAAAGAAAAACTGACTATAGAAGAAAAGCAACCACAGCCTGAATATCTCCTGTTTAAATACCTGATGCTCTAAAAAGTAAAGTTGAAAAACTAAAAGTTTATTTTAAAAATGCAACGTAAAAAAAAAAAAAAGCAGTAAGTCTTTAATGAGACACGTTCTTAAAAAACAACTAACCTTTTCAAATATTTTTTTCCTATAAACAGGTAATTCAGGGAAAGGGATTGAAATTTATGTTCACTACAAGCAGATTTATTTCCAAAACAAATATTTTTCAAAGCTTTCCAGGAGACAGGCTGTGCTTTCACCCTGATCTTTTACTGTGTATGTTGGTAGAATTGAGTCTTCTCTTTAAATTTCACTTTCTTAGGAAGAATCTATTTTCTCAAACCAAACCTGACTTAAAAACCTACCATTCACTTAAAAATGAATCAAAAAGTTTGGGGTTCACCTTTCTTCTAATTCAATTGTGCTCTATCTTGGCTGCACATTAGCAACATTTGGGGAGCTTTGAACTATCTCTGTGCTGCACCAGAGCCCAGTAGGGGTGATGAGGGCATCCACACAGGGAAGGCATCTATGGTGGTGCTGATGGGAGCTCAGTTATATACAGGGGGTTGATCAGTAAGTAAATATATTAAGAATGAAGAGGAGTTATCAAAATGGAAAAGGAGAAAACTGAAATGAACCCTGTGGAGTTGGATCAGAAGTAGTCATTGACATGAGCTCATTAATTGTAATACATAGGGACAGACATAACAAAAAAAGTAGATGTAACGTTGCATGCCTATATGTGTATATTCCTTCATGTATTCAAATGCACACACACTTATTCCCTAGCTCTATCAATGAGAGGGCTTGGGAACAAGCAACATCTAAATACTGTAGCTATGAACACACCTCGAACCCAGATTATGGCTTCTAAATATCATTCTTCACAAAGAGAACTAGAGTTTTTTGGGAAAAAAACTATTTGGGGGCTACAACATGGAAAGTAGAAAAGGAGTCTGGAATGCTTGTTTGCCAAGAAGCAAGGAAACCTTCAACAAATGATGGGACATGTCAACTGGTCACAGAAACTAGTTTGAAGGGGCTCCTACAAACTAAATCTGGGACAGTATGAGCATAAAAATAAATACTGACAGTAACAGACTATAAGCTATTGCATAAAATAGGAAAACGTGAGTCCTTACAGGTAGAATCAAGTAAATGAGTACATTAAAAATGACAAGAAATGTAATATTCTCATAGTTTTAAAGCACCACACCATAAAAATACTTATTAATTATAAAGGAAAAAACAGTAATTATATGGAGGAGAAGCCTGGCAGATACCACCTTAATCAAGTAGTTCAGGTGAACATCAACAGTGGTACAAACTAAAATCATGAGCTACCTGATAGCATGCTCTGAGAATCAGCATCACTTCTATGATATTTCTCTCAAATATACACAGTCTGAATATCATCACAAGGAAACATCAGACAACCCCAAATGGAGAGACATTTTAGAAAAAACTGATTGGCAATCTTCAAAAGTTCCAAGGTCATCAGCACCAAGGAAAGACTGAGCACCTGTCCAAAATGGAAGGAGTCTAAAGACATACAACCACCAAGTGCTGAGTGCGATCCTTTTGCTATAAAGACCAATACTGGGGCAAATGTTAAACCTTGAGTAGGGGCTGAAGATTAAATGATACTAATGTATCAGCGTTGATATTTTTTTTTGACGCTTGTACTGTGGATATACAGGAGAATGTTTTTGTTTTTTAGAAATACATTAAAGTATTGTGGAAGGGATGCAGGGATGAGACACTGGGTCAGCAATTTATTGTTAAATGATTCAAGGGAAAAAGTACTGCGTTTTTTCCAGAAATCATACTTGCAACTTTTTGTAAGTTCAAGGTTGTTTCCAAAAACAAAACAAAATCCAAAAAACAAACATCAACAAAACCATTACCCAGGGAATACTCCAGGTGGATTACAGAGGAATTGCTGGTTGTTTTTTTTTTTTTTAAAGCCTCCCTGCCCACCAAGTGGGTTCTAAGATGTAGCCAGAGTGGAGAACCACAGCTCTAAATTCTTGTGTTTAAGCCTACAATTTAATATGTACCTATAATACCTCAAAAATCACACCTCCCGTACAACAATCAAATACAAACGCTAGGAGAGTAGGAGGGTCTCACTTAACCCTTCAATGCTTCTAGATCTGGAAGCAGGAGAAATCACCGATACTGTCTTTCCTATCTAAACACACAGCCTGATGCAAGTGTGAACACTGTAATCCAGAATAAATCTAGAATGGTAAAAAGCCAAAATTACTCTAAAAAATGTCTAAGGTGAGGAAAATACAACAGTGTTTCCTTCTTTCTTCTTTTAAGCAAATAACCATTAGCTGCAAGAAATATGTACAAGTAACTTGTTTTTGAGAAAGGCAGTATTTGAATAAAAGGGGAAATAGCCAATATTCACCTGAACTGAGGCAGAGCAAGACTCCTGTTCCACGTGTAAGATCAGAACACCGGATCTCGTGTAAGATCAGAACACCGGATCTCGGAAGCAACAGGCTTGCAGGAATGAAACCTACTGTCTTTGAAAGGATCTGAGACCATGCCAGATAAGTTAAGAGCTGTAACATCTGGGTGACAACTCCCTAGAGCTGACATTCAAGGCCATTCACAGTACAGTTCCAAATTCCACATTTCCCTCAACCATTCTGCATACCTGACACAAAAGGTTTCTTCCTTTTTGTTGCCCAAGTCCTGGCTCAATAACCATCTGCTCCAACAAGGCTTCCCCGACAATCCCAATTCGTAAGAAGTTCACGCTCCTCTGCATACCCCACCACCTCTGCCCTGCCTCTTGTCTGGCTCTGGAGGGGCCGCAAGGCAGAGGCTATCAGTCACTGGCAGCACCAGAGCCATAAAATGACTTTTCTGTAGCATGGCTGCTTTGACCAGGGCTCTGGGAATAAGACTGGTTTAGGGGCTCCTCTGTGTTTCACTTTCCTTCTACCAGGATGCCCCAGGAACTAATCCATTCCTTCAACAAACATTTATTGGGTACCTAACACGAGCCAGGCACTTTTCTAAACATTGGAGACACAGCAGTTACAAAACCAAACCCCAGTTCTCAGGAGGTTTACCGTCTAGTGGGGGAGACAGGCAACAACCAAACAAGACACACAATAAAGCACATGTATAAAATACACATTTCAGGTGGTAACAAGTGCCCTGCCGAGGACAGGGCAGGGTAAGCTGATGGAGAAGAACAGGCAGGAAAGAGGGTACCACCTTACATATGATGGTTAGAAATGGCCTCTCTGATACGGCGGCCTAAGAATGGAGACCCAGGGAGGTGAGGGATATGTGGCTATCTGGGAGAGAGCATTCCAGACAGAGGGGACAGCGAGTGTAAAGGAATGACACTGGTGTGCTTGGCAAGGAGGCTGGCGCAGAGGCAGTAAGGGAGACGGCAGCAGATGAGGTCAGAGAGGTGGCAGGGCTCTCCTGAGAGTGACTGCAGTCTTCAAACTAACCCGGACACACCTTCCGTAAGGAGCCAAACTGGGACTGGTGTACACGCACAGAAACCAACACTTCCAACACCTCTTGTCCTCACCTCCAATTAAAAGGCCTGTTTCTCCCCTCGGTGTCAATATTTCAAGAGCCCCTGCTTCTGTCCATGGAGGGGCCAGCACACCTCCCCAAGAGCACCAACCGTACTGCGGAACAGCGAGCCAAGCATGCCTGTGTTTGCCACCAGTGACATCTCTGGATGCAGGGGAGCTGATCTTACTCTCCTTCTTACCACATGTACCAAGCACAGGCACCAGGATGCACGAGGCCCTCCATTCAACATTACCAAAATGCATGATTACAGAGCAAGTGATGCTTTTCTATCCCTTCCAGGGCACATGTGTCAAAATAAAAGCCTCAAAACAACTAATTAAGTCACTTAACAAACATGCACTGAGTTACTATTCCAAGTCAGGCAGTGACCTAGGCACTGGGGATTTAACAGCGAGTGAGACAGTCCCTGCCCTCAGGGGGACTGACGGTGTAAACAGAGACAAACACAATGGCAGGAAATCATTACAAATGCCATGAAGAAAATAAAGCTGGGAAAGCAGCTAGAGAGTGACCAAGAGGGAAGGGGCAGGGAAGACAGTGTGCTAGCTTACACAAATGTTCGCAGAAGGCCTCTCTGAGGCAGCAAGAGACCGAAATGAAGAGAACGATCTGGGAGAAGGGACATCGACCCGGCAGGGAGAATGCTAAGAACACGGGTCCCGAGATGGGAGGGTGGTGGTGAATTTGGGGCTTTATTTTGGGGGAGAGGGATACTCCTCTCATTCCCTCCCCTCCCTTCACAGCAATCCCCCACACATACCCTCCAGAGCTTTCTGTGCTTATTATTTTTTTTTTTTTGGTTTTTAAAAAATTTTTATTATTTATTTTTTTTAAGGGGTAGGTAGTTAGGTTTACTTATTTATTTGTTTTTAGAAAAGGTACTGGGATTGAACCCAGGACCTTGTGTATGCTGAGCATATGCTCTACCACTTGAGCTAGCCCCCACTCACTAAATTATACATTTTTTTAACATTTTTTAATTGAGTTATAGTCATTTTACAATGTTGTGTTCTGTGCTTACTTTGTAATAGTCCTCACTCATCTCTCTGCGCCCACTCGACGCCAAGCACTGTGTCGGGGGTGGGGTGAGCGGGCGGTTGGCAGCAAACAAGATGCCGTGCTACTCGCCCTCCTGGAGCTCTTAGTGCACATTTTTAAACAGCTACATCTCGCCTCACAACTCAGACATCTTCAAGGAAGGAAGCTCTGCTCCTGCTCTGCCCTCCATCTTCATCACCACTTCAGGGTACTCTGAAAACAGCTTACAGCGTATTCAGTGTTTTGAAAGCACCAGAACCTTGGATATGTGAATTAATGGCTTATGGTAATCCAGTTGAGAGATTAACTTCTCCTTACAAACCAGCATCATGACCAGTGGTTCCTGAATTAATGTGCCCCAAGTCCATCATACCTCAGGCATCAAGCAGAGGCAGGGCTAACAATTTCATCCTTGAAAGCAGTAATCACCAACATGCTGACTGGAGTGAAAATTACCTAAGAACCTCAATTCAGCTAAACAGACAGGGTTCATCTTGACAGGAAAATGTCTCCAGAGATAGAGTATCTTCCTTTTCTTTAAGGTGGGGATAACTGGCCACACCACCATAAACACCTGGTGCTCTCTGGTCAGTAAGTGTGGTGTCACCCTTGGTCCTAGTTCATAACGAACTCTACACAATTGAGGCAGGCAGACAGAGTCAAACAGATACAACAGATCCAGCTGCCATATGGAACATGCCAGAAGCAAACCAGTACTGTAACAAAACAAGCTATTAATACATCAACATCTTGGATCAATCTCTGGGGAATTATGGCAAGTGACAAAAGCCAACCCCAAAAGTTATGTACTGTATGATTCTACTTATACAACGTTTCTGAAATGACAAGTAGTTGTCAGGAGTTGCCAGGGGGTTGTGGTCGGGTGAGGCAGGGCGTCATTAGTGGTCCTTGTGGTGATGTAACTCTTCTGTATCTTGATAGTGGTGGTGGATACATGAACCTTCATGTGATACATAAAACTAAACAGTACATACACAACTAAGTACACGAGAAACTGGCGGGATTTAAATAAGATCAGTGAGTTGTCTGAGTCAGTATCTTGGTGATACTGTACTATGGTTCTGCAAGAAGAAAATGTTGGCAGAAACTGGGTAAAGGGCACCTGGAATCTCTATGTGTTTATTTTTTTTTTTACAATTGCATGTGAATCTACAATTATCTCAATAAAAATTTTAATTAAAAAAGAGAGCCTCCAACATTGACTCATCTTTTAGTCATCTGTTTAAAATTTTTTCAAGGATTTCTATTTTAAACAACTCTTTATGAAAATCACACAAGAGTCAAAAAAGAATTTTAGAAATCACGTTAGTCCTGACATTCACAGAAATGCATTTCCAAAAATATTCTAGAACCTACACTTCACCCTAAATATTCATATTGTTACAGTTTTATCAATCAAGCTTCCTTGTGTCTTAAGTACATTAAATACATGACAAACATACACCACAGGGTATTTAAAATATTCCTCTACCACATCATTCATAATCTCATTTACTGAGAATTTTAGTGCTATAATAGTAATAAAACTCATTCTTTGACTTTGTGGTGGATGAGTGCATCAACTCAGTCAACACCAATTCCAAACCCTTCTGGCCTACTTCCCAGACTTCCTTCAGCTCGAGATTCAAATGTGACTTATGTTTTGCCAATAAGCTGCACTTGTGCATGACTTTAATAGGAAAACTGACAGGGTGCGGGGCACCCCTCTTCTCAGGGAGCAGACACGCTGTGGTCCTGGAGCCGAAACCTACAACAGCAGTTTCCTGAATGTACAGGAAGGGGAAAAAGCTCTCGTGGGGCCCCCTGTTCAAGGTGGATTCCCAAGGATCTGTGAGATACTATCACTATTTAATAAACCCTTGGCACCCGTGAGAGTAAATTCTGTCGTCTGCACACTGAGAACTCTGTCCGACACAGATTTACATACACTTTCCAAAGCACATCTAATACATGTGACTTGTACAGACATTTATTTCCTTAAGAGACAAATGGTAATCTTGGCAATTTATAAAACAGTAAGAAAATAACTGGGCACAAAACTATTAACAATCATAACCAATTAAGGATTAATGATACCAAACACATGTTTGGAGTGAGGAAAATTTACAAAAGTAAGGCAATGAAAAGAATTAAGCATAGTGCTTGAAGTATCCACTTAGATTGTTTTTAATTAAAAATGCACACAAAAAGAGAGCATGTTGGAATAAATCCATTCCGGCAGAGGAAATTACATAGTAGGGTACTCCAAACATTCATGTTGGATTTGTTCTTAACATTTTTTCATTTGCTGGATCTGACTGACGGAATTTAATGGGATGCTAATGTAATTTACACATGATATTAAATTAGTAGACAAGGCCAAACAGCACTGAGGCATAAAAATCATTCTAATACTGAGTGGCTCATAGAAAGAAAACAGTAACATTAAACCTAGAAAAATTAAGGTAAAGATATTTTTCATTAATTTAGAGGGATGCAGAAATTTCTCCTGCCTTCAGCTGCATCATGAACAGGATAGGCAATTCTTTTGTATGTTAACAAAATGAACACGGTTCCTTCTACATATAAGGGTTACCTTCCTATATAAGGTGGTGTAAAGCAATGCTTCTCAAACTTTGATGGGAATTTTGTTAACATAAAGATTCTTACTCAGTAGGTGTGGGTTGGGGCCTACAATTCTTCATCTCTAACAAGCTGCTGGTCCTTGGACCTTACTGTGAATAGCACAGGTATAACTGGTTGTTCTTTCCAAGGAAATCTGGAATTGTAGCTATTTTTCAAGGATAAATATTAACCTCTTTAACATCAAGCTTATGCCTTGTTATTCCCATCTGTGTTTCAGCGCCAAATTACAGGGTAATCTTCATAAAGATATATTAAAAGTCAGTTAAACAACTTGTGTAATACTAAAAATGCATGAAATTGAATTGAAACAATTACATCAGGAATACCTAAGAGCAAATCGATGCGTGCAAAAAACCCGTACGACAGCAAACGTACGGCAACAGTAGTTGAAAGGGGCCACCAACTGCAGGGGACACGCAGATTTCAGGACATCAAGCCTGAAAAGAATCTGAGTTTCAGAATCAACGAAATATGGCAATAATATTTTTACATACATAGCCTCTGACTCTAAGCTCCTCACAACTTCCCCCTACTTTCCGTATTTGATGAACATGCAAGGAATAGGTTTATTTCGAGTATTACTCACAGCAAATAAAGGAAGACAATATATTTAAAAGAACTTGTTTTCACTTTCAGAAATTTCATGGGGAAAAAGCCGTAACCAACGATACGGGAGGTTTCCCCCCACAAAACCCTTACGGGTTAGAATGGTGCTTGAGGAACATGTAGTTTGAAATGACTCTTCTTATCCCTCACAGACTCCGGCCACGCAGCCCAGCGATCTCTAACAAAGGAAATTCACACAAGCCCTTCTCCTCAGTCTTAGTGCAGCTGTGCACGAAGTTCTCTCTGTTTGGAACCTGCTTCCTTACAGTTTTCATTCATTGGTCCCAAGCCTCCCTTTTCAGACCACACAGAATAAGCCTCCTAAATCAGTATCTGTAGTCATCCAGCATGCATCCCTGAGGCATTCTCAGTTTCTTTAAACATTCCACATGTGACCTGGCTTTCTATCCCCTCACCACTGGGGTCATTATCTCCTAGTCATGTTCCAGTTTGTCTACACTCATCCAATTATTGGGTAAAGCAGCACCAAATAGAGTAGGCCTGCTACTTCCTTGTCCCAGATAATATATCATTGCCAATACAAAGCCCATCTGCCTTCTTAGAAATCACATCTTTCTGAGTTACCACCACCTAACACCCCTATTTTTCCCAGTATTGCTAAGTTCTCCATGACTGGGTGCAGGCTCATTTGTGTATCTTTATTAACGCCTTCTGTGCCCTCTGGCACTGTCGCTTTTGACAGCCTTCCCTGCACTGCAGGGAAAGGCCTGGAACAGCATCTTCCAGAATCCCATTCTCCATTTGTTCTAGGTTACAAACAGCCAATGAGAGGCTCCCATCTGATCTGGAAGGCAGAAGCCAGAATTCTCTGAAAATAGCTGCAAGCATTTACACAGGCAGCAGCAGACAGGACTCTTCACTTTTACAGCAGCTTCCAGATGAACTAAAGCCATAGTGGAGTGGCAAGCAGCTATCACTGCTCCCGGGGAACCCGGCACTCTAAATTCAGCAATAACTGGCTCCCTGTATTTTCGCCCCTCAGACTCTAATGTTGTGTGAACTTCTAATTCTCTGTATTAAAACCTTTCCTTCTTGGAAAATACAACAGATTCTGCAAAAAAAGGAACCAGAATTAATAAGTGACTTTAGCAAGGTTGCAGGATATAAGATTAATATATAAAATCATTTCTACTTCTATATACTAGCAAAAACAATCAGAAACAAATTTTTAAAAAATCCTATTTATAAGTAGCATCAAAACCTATGAAACACTTAGGGATAAATTTGTTTAAAATGTCCAATTCATGCACACTGAAAATTGTAACACATTTAAAAAACCTAAGTAAGTAGAGAGATATACTGTGTTCATGGACTGGAAGACTCAGCATTATTATGATGTTGATTCTTCCAAAACTATAGATTTAACATAATCCCTATTAAAATCCCAGCGTTTTTTTTTTTTTTTTGGTAGAAACTGACAACTTCCTTTTAAAATTCGTAAGGACTCAGAATAGCCAACAAGTTTAAAAAAAAAAAAAGTTGGAGGACTTATACAACCTGACACACAGACTTTTAATAAAATACAGAAATCAAGACAGTATTGACATCGACATTCAAAAAGTTCAGTGGGCTAGAAGAGATGCAAGAAATTGATCGACACAGAAATGGACAATTGACTTTTGAAAAAGTTGCAAAGGCAATTCAGCAATGAAAGGATAGTCTGTTTTCAACAAATGGTGCTGTAGCAACTGAATAGCTGTATGTTAAAAAAAAAAAAGAGAGAGGGAGAGAGAAAGAGCCTCAACCTATACCTTATACTACATACAAAAATTAACTCAAGATGGATTACAGACCTAAATATAAAACTAAAAGAAAATACAGGAAAGAAAATCTTTGTGACGTTGAGTTAGGCAAAATTATTTCTTAGCTACAATACCAAAAGCACAATCCATAACAAAAAAAATAAATTTGATTTGTCAAAATTAAGAATTTCTGCTCTCCAAAAGATGCTGTTAAGAGAACAAAAAAGAGCAGCAGACTGGGAGATGATACTCAAAAATCACTTATAAAGAATCTGTGGTCCAGATATATAAAGAACTCTTCAAACAATAATAAGAAAACAACCCAATGGCTTAAATGGGCAAAAGACTTGAACAGACACTTCACCAAAGAAGATATACAGATATGGCAAATAAGCACATAAAAAAATGCTCAACATTACCAATCATTAAGAAAAGATAAATTAAAGCCACAATCAGATGGTATCACATACATACTTATGAGAATGCCCAAAATTAAAAAGACTGACCATACCAAGTTTGGGCAACTGGAACTCTCTCTGAGTGGGAATGTACAATGGTAAACAGTTTGGAAGTTTCCTAAAAAGTTACACACCTACCACATGACCCAGCCTTTCCTCGCCTAGGTATTTACCCTGGAGAAAAGCAAGCATGCATCCAGTGCAAAGACTTCTAAATGAATATTCATAGCAGCTTTATTTGTAAGAGCTGAAAACTAAAAACTACTCAACTGAGCATCAAGAGATGAATGCATCAACAAATTGTGGTACTGCATACAACGAAATACTTCTCAGCAATAAGAGCAATGAACTACTGATACATACAGCATGGATAAATCTCAAAATAATTATACTGAATAAAAGAAGCCAGGCAACAAGTACTGTTATGTTCCATTTGTATATAATTCTAGAAAACACAATCTAATCTTTAGTGGCACAAAGGAGATCAGTGGTGATCTGGGGTTGGGAAAGGGCAGGGAAGGTTGGGAAGGAGGACTGACAAATGGGCACAAAGGGACTTTGGGGGATAAAGGATACATTCATTATCATTTGTACACATAGTTCAAAACTTAGTACATTATGAACACATTGAAGGTAAGCAGTTTATTATATATCAATTATACTTCAACAAGGGGCTGAAGTAAAAGTAAAAAAATGAAAGAAAAAGGAAAAAAAACCTCTCCTACATGGAACATCCAGAACGGCCTGTTTCCTGACAGAGCCCTGACTGATACACCAGGATAACTGAGACCTCTTTATCAGGCGAAATTTCACCCAGTTCCCTAAGATGGCAAATCTTTACATTGGTGCTTCTGCGTGGATGATGTTCCTGTGGGTATCAAGTTTCATTTTTAAATGCAATGAAGCCTCCTGTAAAAGAAAGCTTAGTAAGTCAAATGTCTGAACTTTAAGACTTTTACATTTCATTGCTTTAACTCTCTGGATTGTTACAAACTACCAGCATGTTCACAGGGATTTTTTTCTCCTCAAGTTTCCATTCATTTGGTAACACCTATGTAGGATGTTTATGTTGTAACTCTGAATCAAATCTGCTGATTTTTCAACCATTCTTTTGGTTTTGCTTGCTTCAAGCTAAGCTTCTTCTGGCTCAAAAGACCCCTTAGGTTTTAATGGGCTAAGATTTGGTGAATAAATCTTTGTTAACACCATCTCATGTTTTACTCCTGAAAGTACTTTCCCACACACTACAATTAGTATGCCAGGCTCCTAAAGACAGCCTAAAATTAGGAGCAGTTTTACAAATACCCAAACAGGCTAAGGAGCAGCATCATGAGGGCTACACCATATACTCTAATATTTATATCCTGGAACCACTAAAACCATATTTAAACCTTAAGGGCCAGACAAACGCACAAAAGCCAGAGATGCACTCTACTCTAAGCATTCAACAGCAAAGAAAGCAAAAAGAAATGAGGTATCAGAGTCCAAGAGAGGGTTCTAGAAATCACTACAGAACAGTGATGAAACATGGTTCCTCAGCAGAAAAGAAAGTAAGAGTGTCAACCAGAATCCACAGTTGGGAGGCACCTGTTATTCAGAAGAACCAACAACTTACAAACAGCAGACAGCAGGGCTGCTCTCACAAGCATTTAGGTGCTCTCGTTTTTATGTTGCTCTCCCCCACTTCTTTGCCTGCTTCCAGGCATGGTTCAACACAATTATTATACTAACAGAATAAATAATAACTGACCTTTGAAATCAATATGATAGCTAGCAATTCAACCAAAATTGCAGGAAGTTAAAACTCCATTAAAAGGCAATTTTAAAGCAGTAAAACGTGATGTATGACTGTAAGAGCATGTGGTACTCAAATGTACCAAGGGGGGCTCAGTGGCTCGGACATCACAATGCCTGAAGTGCTTCAAATGTGTCCCCCCACAGCAGGGCCCCATCTCTGAAGATGCTGACTCAGAAGCTGTCTTCTGAGGTTTGGACCCTGTGTGTGCACTCTCCATGGAGAGATCTGGAAGGTTTGGAGAGGTTCTGGGAGCTCTGCTGCCTACCTACACAGTAGAAGGGAGGTGGGCAGTGAGTGCCCTCAACTGGGAGCCATTACCCTCGGGCTCTGGACCCCGCCTTCCAACTGACCAAGCCATTTTCTCGGGGCTACACTCACACACAGAGGAAATGGGGCTAAGTAATATGCACGAAAATCTTTAAAAGCATTACTCAGATCTAAGAGGGGGGTGGGAATTCAAACAATAATCCATTTTGGCTCCTCTCTATATGTTGGGCTGACGTGCACCACGTTGGCAAAGAGGCAAGGTTGGAGGGGTCTTGTCATAGTGCAGGCCACCAGGGAAAGTGATTTTTGCATATCTTTCTAGATCTGTGCCCTAAGAGAAAGCCAAGCATTTTATTTAGAAATTAAACGGAACAGATTTGGCCTTTCTTCAGAGATCACACAGTACCTACCTCAAACAAGTGAGACAGGCAGTGTGTAAGCTCCCTGATTACACTGTATCACTACCATTTTATTAAGTTTGTGCCTGTTATTCTAATTCTGGAAATCCTCTAAGAAAGGGTGCTATTTGTGACACTTATCTTGGTACTGAAAAATTAGCAAAGAAGGAAATCAATTCTGAATTCAGAATGCCACAGGTGACAGTCGTACCCTACTTCTCAATGCTCTTAATTCGTGCTCTGTTTTCAGAATAGTAAAAATGGAAAGTCGTGTTCTTGTGTGCCAGTTGTCATTTAAAGTCAGCAAGCTGAATGATAGTAATTGAATTACCTTGAGAGAAATGTATATTTCTGAAAGATAAGCATGTTTAATGTTAATAATTAACCAACTACAGAGTAAAGATAACTCATGAACTTACATGACCCAATTCTTCAACTAAAATTAGGTAACAGTGGGGAAAGTGACTCAAAATTTTAAATATGATTTATATACAGCCTTTTGGTAACAACTAAGCCAACACATACCCGTGTTTGATGCTTCAAGATCAGATACAGGATGCCTAATTCCATTTAAGATAATACTCAAGTCTCTATATACAGTTTTGTACCTAATTTTTACTTAGGTAACTCAAAAAATTTGAGAGACTTGTAAGATTTTAGGAAAATTTTTAGAGACCGTTGTAATCTTTAACAGCATTACTCAAATCTAAGGAATTTCAAATCCATTCTTTTAATAATCTCAGTAATAGCTATGTGTAAATAGCATGTTTTTCTGAGAGAATCCTTAAGTTTCCCTTCAACAAGAGATCAAGATCTTTTTTTTTTCCTCTTTTAGTTAAGAATTATGCTTTCTGTATGTCACTTGAGTCTAGGGATGCTCAACGAACGCATGCAGTATTTCTGTATTTTGTTGTTGTTTCAGGACCCTTAGTTTCCAGCATCTTCAAAGTTCTTTAGATTTCATCCACAATCCCATATCCAAGCATGGTCAATTACAACAAGCAGAGCCCTCTACCAAGGTCTCCAGGTAAATAGAGAACACACAGGATTTGAAGTCTGACAGCTTCAAGATCAAATTATAGGTATCCTGGGTCTCAGACACTAATGGTAGAACTTGGGCAAATTATCTGGCTTCTAAGTCAGTTTCTGTATCTATAAAATGGGGTTATCCCATTTACCTTGAAGAGTGGCTGCACTGATTATAGATGATGGATGGAAAGCACCTAACAATACCTAGCCCATGGCAGCAGTATCCTTCCCCTTCTCCTCCATATCAAGCATATAGTATGCATAAAGCACCAGAGATGGGGTTATGGGTAACATACAAAGAGGTATGAGACACACTCAAGAACCACAACTCTCCATAAAATAGATCGTTACCTCACACCTTACATGAAAATCAACTGCAGATAAAGGAAACGTTTAAATGTAAAGGAAAGAAAGAAGAAAGGAAACCATTAAAGCGCTGAAGATGGACAGCCGCACATAACTCAATGAAGTTAGAACACTCCCTCGTACCATATACAAAAATAAACTCAAAATGGCTTGAAGACTTAAACGTAGACAGGACACCATAAATCTCCTAGAAGAGAATATAGGCAAAACATTCTCTGACATAAATTGTAGCAATGTTCTCTTAGGTCAGTCTACCAAGGCAACAGAAATAAAAGCAAAAATAAACAGGATCCAATTAAACTTATAAGCTTTTGCACAGCTAAGGATACCATCAACAAAATGAAAAGAGAACCTATAGAATGGGAGAAGATATTTGCAAATGATGCAACTGACAAGGGCTTAATTTCCAGAATATACCAAGAGCTCATACAACTCGATAACAACAACAAAAAAATAAACAATCCAATTAAAAAATGGGCAGAAGACCTAAACAGACATTTCCCCAATGAAGACATACAGATGGCCAACAGGCAAATGAAAAGATGTTCAGTATCTCTAATTAACAGAGAAATGGAAATCAAAACTACAATGAAGTATCACCTCACACCGGTCAGAATATCCATCATTAAAAAATCCACGAACAATAAATGCTGGAGAGGGTGCAGAGAAACGGGAACCCTCTTACACTATTGGTCGGAATGTAATTTAGTTCAGCCACTATGGAAAACAGTATGGAGATTACTTTAAAAACTAAAAATAGAGTCACTACATGATCCAGCAATCTCACTCCTGGGTATATATCCGGAGGATACTAATTCAACAAGATACATGCACTTCAATGTTCATAGGAGCACCATTTACAATAGTCAAGATGTGGAAGCAACCCAAATGTTCATTGACAGGTGACTGGATAAAGAAGTTGTGGGGCGCAAGTGCACGCACACACACACGAATACTACTCAACCATGAAAAAGAATGAAATGCCATTTGCAGCAACATCGATAGACCTAGAGATTATCATACTAAGTGAAATAAGCCAGAAAGAGAAAGAAAAGCATCACCTACACATGGGATAAAAAAAAATGACGCAAATGAACTTATTTACAAAACAGAAAGACTCACAGACACTGAAAACAAACTTACAGTTATGGGGGTGGGGGAGGGATAAATTGGGAGTTTGGGATTTGCACAAACTACTATATATAAAATAGACAAACAAGTTTCTACTATATGGCACAGGGAACTATATTCAATATCTTGTAGTAACCTATAATAAAAAAAATATATGTGTGTGTGTGTGTGTGTGTGTGTGTGTGTGTGTGTGTGTGTGTGTGTGTGTGTGTGTATGTAAACTTGAATCACCATGCTACACACCGGAGACTTCCACACATTAAATCAACTATACTTCAATTTAAAAAATTAAATTATATTAAAAAGATAAAGCACTGAACAAACTGGCTAATTTTTCTTTTCATGATTACAGAGTTTACAAAGACTCTCTAACCATCATATAAACTCAGATCTCATAAACAAATGACCACTATATCTGTATATACAGATATATAAAAACTTTAACAATTATTATGATAAAACCCAGAACAGTGTTTTCTAGGAAAAATATATTAGCAATTTATATCACAGAGAGCTAGGTTCCGTAATACATAAAGAGCTCCTACAAACCAATAAGGAAAAGACCAACACTCTGAAAGAAAAGTAGGTGAAGGAAATAAACACACTTCACAGGGAAGGAAACAAAGAGTTCTAAAACATGTGAAAAGATGATCTATTGCATTCCCCATAAGGGAACATCATATTAATACTGTACTGGGAAACCACACGTCACGTACTGAACAATTAAAGACAAATTTGGTAAAAACACAGCACTGTCAAAGGTGCCAGGGAAAGAGGCGTTCACATATACTGCTGGTGAGAATGTAAACCAGCACAGCCTCTACAGAGGACAACCTGACAGCTATCTACCAGAGTTAAAGTGTGCACAGTCTTTGACTCAACATCTCACTTTCAGAAACAAATCACAGGAAAATCATTACACATGTAGCAGGTTGTGTATGTAAAGGACATTCACTGCAACACGTTTATAATGGCAAAAAATTGGAAACAGTTCATCAATTAGGAAGCTGGTTAAATAAATTATAGCTTATCCACACAAGGGAATACTATACAATTATAAAAGGAAGCTCCTTATGTACTAATGAAAATAGATATTCAAGATAAATTTAAAAAGCATGATGCAAACAAGTGTACTTTAATTACCTTGCGTGTAAGAAAAAGGGGGCTTACATGTAATTCTTTATATATGAATAGAGACTCCCTGGAAGGAAACATTAAAAAAAAAAAGAAAGAAAGAAAGAAAGAAAGAAAACTAGTAATACAACTGCATCAAATAAGGAAAAGCGGGGTGGTTGTAAGACAATTGTATACCTTTTTGAACCAGATAAATTCAATTTTAAAAAAGATATCTGCAAATGATATATTTAATAAAGGGTTAATACCCAAAATATGCAAAGAGCTCATACAACTCAACATCAAAAAAAACCCCAAACAACCTCATCAAAAAAATGGGCTGAGGACCTTAAGAGATTTTTCCAAAGACATACAGATGGCCAAGAGCCACACAGAAAGATGTTCAACATCACTAATGATAAGGGAAATGCAAATCAAAAGTACGATGAAATATATCACCTCACACCTGTCAGAACGGTTATTATCAAGACGACAACAAATGAGTGTTGACAAAGATGTGGAGAAGAGGGAACCTTGGTACACTGCTGTGACAATGTAAACTGGTGCAGCCACTATGGAAAACGGTATGGAGATTCCTCCAGAAATTAAAAATAGAACTATCATACAATCCAGCAATTCCAGATTCTGAGTATTTTTCTGAAGAAAACAAAAACGCTAATTCAAAAATATACATGCACCCCTATGTTCACTGCAGCATTATTTACAGTAACCAAAATATGGAAGCCACCTAAGTGTCGATCAACAGATGAATGGATAAAGAAGATGTGGTATATATACACAACGGAATGTTAGCCATAAAAAAGAACAAAACCTTGCCATTTGTGACAATATGGATGGACCCAGAGGGTATCATGCTAAATGAAATAAATCAGTCAGAGAAAAACAAGTACTGTATGATTTCACTTATATGTGGAATCTAAAAAACAGAACAAAATAACAAATAGAACAAACAGAACAAACTCATAGACATAGAGAACAAACAGGTGGCTGCCAGAGAAAAGGGGGGTAGGGTGATGAAACACAGAGGTAAGAGATTAAGAAGTACAGATTTCCAGTTTCAAAATAAATGAGTCATGGGGATGAAATGCACAGCATGGGGGATGTAGTCAATTAAAAAAATAAAAGATAGTCAGATGTTACCACTGGGGTAAACGATAAAGAGTACACAAGATTACTTCTTAAAACCCCCTTTCCCCCCACACTGTTATTTCTTACAACTGCATGTGAATCTACAATTATTTAAAAATAAGAAGTTTAAACTTTAAAAATCTATTTTATTGGAGTAAGGAACATAAAGTGGATCTGGAAGTCAAATGGGTGGTCAAAGTAGTGATGCTATCCTGAATTCAGAAGAAGGACCACTATTCGGCTTCACCACAGAAGCCGGATTCCTCCAGGAGAGCCCTCCACTTCCCAGACCAGTCCCTTCCTCTCTTCCTCTCTTCCTCTCTAACTGCCAGGCCCACTTACCCCCACCCCCCATGCCTAGAATGCAAATCCTGCTTTCTTTTGGTTCCAATCAAAGCCTTCAAACAGCCAAGAAATTTCCCCTTGGTCATCTATCTCCCCATCCCCTTTAAACCTTGGTCATCTATCTCCCCATCCCCTTTAAACCTCTTTCATTCCTGACTCCTCGGCATGTGGTACAGCGGGATACAGAGGGAACTGTACAGCCCACCAAACAGGAAGATGCAGGCTGTTCAGGTCAGCCATGATAAAAAAATTCCTCAGCAATAAGCTGCAAATGGACAAGTAAGAGGTTTCAGGGACTCCTTACTTTTACCTCCACTGGGCAGGGCTGAGATGCTGTGAAGAGAAAGGAGGTCAGGGGAGACTCTAAAGAGCAAAGACTTGTTGTTGTCTCCACTTCTCCCAGGGTTGAAAATGCCCCCACTGTTAGATACGAGTTATCATCCTGCCTCCTGGCTATACCCTAGAATGGAAAAAGATGGATGGGCCAGGACATCTTAACTTGAGGACACCACCATTAAAATCCTTCAATTAAACCATTACATGGAATCCATGCTCGCCAAGCAACCACCTCACTCTAACAGACAGGACACCCGGAGTAAGGACAGGCCAGAGCAGAACGTCTGTGGCAGTCCTGAAGGAAGGGGCAGCAGGAAGGGAGACAGGAGTCAATAAAGGCGATGAGAAGAGTCAGTAACCCTCACCTACCTATTCTCTCCAAGAGACAACTAGCAACAAAACAACTCTGCATTTACGTATTTCCTGAGCACTCAACTGGTGTAAGAACAGGCCTCCTGAAACACCAGCTAGACACTTGAGCCGTGTCTCAGGAACACAGAGAAGTGCTAAGTCACACAGCTCATACACCAAAGAGAAGGAAGCAACTGCCCTGACAACAAGCAAACTACATGCTATGTTGTGTCACAGGGAATGGTGGATGAACTGGGAACTGGCATGCTGGCAGGCCTAGGTGTCTGGACAGGAGAGAGACCGCTACAGGCAGCGACAGAGCCGGCAGGGGGTGGGGGGTGGGGTGGGAAGGGCAGGAGATGGGATGCCCCACAGAGATTCCACCACCATCAGGAAACCTGATGCTTCCCAGAAACTGCCAAGCCTTCTTGCTAAAAGCATATTAGGTGGGGCTGTGGAGTTAAAATTTACAGTTGTTTGCTCTCCCCTACATGCCTGCTTTAGCTTTACCTTTTTCACTCATTTTATTTGACATGTTCTGGGCCCTTACCAAATTAGACCAACGAGCCCAGTCTTGAAAAGCTAACAACTGCTCTCCAAACACACCAATTTCCTTTTTCCTAAAACAAAGGCTTTAAAAGGCAAAGGAAAGTGAAGAAAGAAAGTGCATTCATAATTCCTGCCAATTCTTCTAGCCAACTCGGGTCTTCCACAGTTAAGCTTTGTACTATTGTATGTACATCTTTTGCTTAAAAAAAAAGAAAAGAAACAAGAAGGGAAATGAAACACTATGTACCAAAACTAAACCGTAGAGGTGCTAACAAAAAGGTAGAAATATTTCCAAGAAGATAAAATGATTTAAGCAAACACTTGAACAACACTGAGCACACATGCTAACAAAACTATTTTCTGCCTCTAGCAGAGAAGATTCAAATAGTCCCTCCCTCCCTCCTCTAAGTCACTCTAAAGCAGTGACAGAGGCTCCCCAGGAGGTGGGGGTGGGGAATGAAGGGAACTCATTCACTTGTCCCTCGAAAGGAGAGGAAAATGCACCTGAGTTCAGACCCACCGCCCTGCCTTAAATCCCAGCTCCCGGTCATACTTGGGCTTCTCCAGCTTCAGCTCCAGAACACTGTGGCCTGTCCATAGTTATCAAGAATATGGGAATCCTTCAACAAGGATTCCCCACAAAATATTCCATAATTCACAAGTCACCAGTACTATAGATTTGTAGAGTTCAGGAGGCCAGCATTCAGGCTAGGACATGCTAAACCGCTCCAAGCTCCAACCCTCAGCCACTGTAATAGCAGTTCTCAGTCAGATCAGTTGTGAGCTGTATCATAATTTGTTGCTAATAAATTTACTAAGTTTATAAATGATCTGTTTAAAACGAAGGGTTTCCTTGTATGATAAAATGTTTTTTTCTAATGCAATCATTCAGAGTGCCCTTTGGCCACGTCTCGTTCTAGGCACTTAGGATAGAGAAGAAAAGGACAGAAATGGTGTTTACATTCCAGTATGAGAAAACAGGCAGTAAGCCAGCAGACTAATGAACGGTATGATTTCAGTAATGACCAACACTCTGAAGAAAATAAACCAGGTCGGGCAATGGGACAGAACGTGGAGAGGTCAGAGAATGGGCTCTTCTGGAGAAGGTAGGGGAAGGATTCTGAGGAGGTGACATTTGAGCACTGAAGTTGAAGAAAAGGCATGTGGGGGAGAAGCACTCAAGAGAGAGGGAGGAACCAGTGGAAAAGGCACAGGGAGGGAAGAGCCAACTTGTTTTTAGTGTTAAGGCACACCCAGATCCGTGTGGCCACTGTGGACACCAAAGGATTTAGCCAAAGTCTGCAGGGTAAACGGCAGTTAGAAGAGTAGGTGCTGGCATGCGGTTCAGGGAGAGGGGTCCATGGCACATGCCCCAGTAATTCAAAAAGGCACCTGCCCATCATGTTCAAGACCCTCCCTTTCCTCTGGCTGCAAGAACTTCCAGCCCCCTGCTGGGCCTCCTCCAGTCCGCATTCCCAAGTCTAGACCTTTGCTTAGGGTTATTTCCACCTCCAGAAATGACTCTTGCTCCTCCAAACAGCTGTCCCTTGGCATCTGCAGAGGACTGATTCCAGGACGCTAGCAGGCACCAAATCCACGGCTGTTTGCGTCTCTTCTAGAAAACGGTGACGTACAGTCCACCGTCCGAAGCCTCGGGCTCCGCACCTGCGATGTGGAACCTGCGGACCACTGTATGTTGTTTCCATCTAGCTGAAGTCTCCCCGCTCAAGCCTCACCTCCTCCAGGTCTTTCAAGGCAAGGATAGCTACGGGCCTGAGCACTTACTCATTTCTCTAAACAAATCTGACTGTCCATCCACCAAGTGGCCAGCACTATCCTGGCCCTGGGGATACAGAGGTGACCCAGACACAGGCCCTGCCTTCAAGTGGCTCAGCCCCCTCTCCCAGGGAGAGGAACTGGGAAACAATTTCCACACAATGGGGTAAATGTAACAATAAAGGTTCATATGACTTTTAATCAGATAACTGCCTCTGACAGTGACTTAACTCCTTTGTGGGTGAATGTGATGTCCCTTGCCCAGATCAGCCTGATGACTCAAGAGCCCAGTGAATGCCGAAGAGTCTGGTTTAAGCCTGTTGCTCCTCAAAAGTGTCCCAGTTTGGATACTGAACTCACCCCACCCGTCAGGATCAAGCCTCAACTTCTGAACCTGGCTCTTAAGAGCCTGTCCTCGCTGTGGCCACAATTTACATCTCCATCTCCTCTACCACGCCTCCCTGTACAAACCTTCACTTCCTGTTACCAGAACCCACTGTCACCTTCTGCCTTGTTCTCTGGTCACCCAGTGCCACCCATGCTTAGTCCAAGAAAGGCACTTCATAAATGCTTGTTAAAACAAAGAAATAAAGAGGATGTCCATCCAACTGTCCCTAGGGCTGGCCTGAGTCTCTTGCCCCCAGAAACTTTCCTGACAACACCCCACCCAACCCCATTCAGAATTCCTAGTCTTTACTATTACCTAGTCATCAATATGGTGCCAGGATTTTACAACTGTTTCTAGTATCATTAAATTAGATCACTGTCTCTAAGAATATTATAAGCACCCTGAAAACAGTAGCCGTAATTCTATACACTATTGTAAACAAATAAGCCTGAGAATTTAACAGTCTTACCAAGATGTACTGGGAAAACTAAGTTTTGTCCCCTTCACAGCTGTTATCTTGAAGGGTTATGTGCCTATTCCAGTAACATTCTCTTGCCTCAAACAGTGTGGGAACTCCTCTTTCAGACCGCACCAGTGTGAGGGCACCTTTTACAGTATCCGCGCAGCCTGCTTTCTGCAAGCAGTGCTGATCTAGATGTGTACCTTCCAGAGGACTGGCTTAGAAAGAAATGATGTAGCCTCCCTGAGCAACCTCTCCTGACACTGCCTTACACACACTAGGTCTGCGGCCCTCACTGTCACTGAACACGTGAGGAAGGGTCTCTGGAGTCCCAGCTCTGGGTCACGCATGTGACAGAGGGAACCTGGTTAGATGTCAGGTTCCTTTCAGCCCTAACATTTTGTGGTAATTTTAGAGAATTGGTAAAATCCAATTTTACTAAAAGAATAATTTGGGAACTACATGTGGGACAAATATCAAAACAGTCTCTACTTTTTAACTGTTAACTACAAAAAGGCTGATGCCAATTATGCAGTGACGGAAAGCAAGAAGCAATGAAGGCAATGCTTCCACGCTCAGAAGTTTTCAGAGCATGGAAATGGGCTCCAGAAAGGAGGTACTCAGGGAACGCCTACCTGGGGGCAAGGCTTTGCTCACGTGACCAAGAGCTTGGGAAGAGAGAGGGAAGGAAGTAAAGTCATCCACAAGGCACTGTACTGAATTAAGAGAAAATGTATCCAAACATCGTAGGTTCATGTTGTAGCAAAATCTCCAATTTGAGACTAATGGCAACTCAAAGAAAGAAAATGTGAACTTCATATTCATCTTTTAAGGAGACAGTGGTAATACAGAATTAGGCTCCACTGGGTATACAGGTTTTTGTATTGTTTTTTTATCTGAATACTTCAGAAGGCAGCAATCTAGTAACATATCATGACTTCCAGTTGAATAAATGAATTTTTACTTGTGGTTTGGCTCCTTGTCATTATTTTCATGGAAGTATTTTAACTCACAGCAAGAAAGATTTTCTCAAAAATTTTTAGCTTATAAAAAAATTAATTCACCATCAAGATATCACCAAATGGCCCCTTCCTACATTTAATAAATATTTATTTTACAATATCCTTTTCATTCAACAAATATTTGAGCACATGAGTGTGTCAGGCACTGAGGGCACAGCAATAAGAAAAGGAACAAGGAAAAAACAAACACTGACTTAGTCCTGCCCGCATGAAGCCAATGGTACAACTGCGGAGAGAGACATTCATTAGAGGGAAACACATATAAATTTCCACTAAGGCTGTGTTAAGTGCTCTAAGGGGCACAGGTACTGTGAGTGCATGTGCCAGGGGCACAGACCTGCGGGGAGGGGGGGACAGAAGGATGTTCCTAAAGAGGTTACAGTTAAACTGGGACTGAAGGAAGAAAGAGGTAACTGGGCTGGGGTGCTGGGGGTCAAAGCAGAGGGAGCAGCACCGGCCAAGGCTGCGCAGCAGGAAGAAACCTAGCCATTGAGGAACTGAAGTAAGGCCCGTGTGGCAGGTCACAAAGGCAGGGGAAGTGAAGTGTGAGGTGAGACCGCGGTAGGAAGCAGACAGGCCCTGCAGCCCCATGAATAAATTTCTCTTTTCCTCAGAGCATGAGAATCCACTGCTGGGTTTGAGAGGGGGAGGGGGGGAGGTGTCAGATTTCTATTTCAAAAAGGCTGCAGAGGGAGCGTGTGGAGAGGAGGCCGAGTGTAGCCCACACATGTACTGTGGTTCTGTTGCTTTCCTAGGATAGGCCAAGGTCCACGCAGGAGGCAGACTGCACACACTATTTTACCGGAGGTTTTAATAAAAAGCATCGTTAACTGGGTATAAAGTTATTAACTAGTCACCGAGAAGCCAAAAAGAGAGAGAATGCTAAGGTATCGCAGAGGTAGCAGCTGCCCTAGGGCTGGGGAGTGGAAGGAAGAGGCTCTGAGCAGGGGGTTTTGGATGGGTGCCAAGGCCTCAGGGGAGGCGATGAAGCTGGTCCTTCAAGCACTGGAAAAACTGGAGAGTGGATTCAGCTGCTGCTACCGGAAGGAACTGCTGCCCCCGGTGGGGCAAAGAAGTATTGCTCAAGGGACCCTCCTGGGAAGAGGAAGCAGACAGGAAGCAGCAAGTTCCTTCTTCCTTCTCTGGCCCTGCGTCAGCCTCTCTCTCACACCCCCTGTCGGCACTGCCGAACAACTGGCTCGATGGCAAGCAGAAATGTGGCTGGTAGAATGCCAGCTTTACCATCACAAAACAAAGTATAGGAGGGTTGGCTTGGAGCTAAGAAACAAAAGCTTAACACACACACACATACACACGCATGTCAAACAAAACTTTTACCAGACTCTGTTCTTTCCAGCATGGCCAAATGACTCAGGAATCATATGTATCAAATCTAGGACACCAGAGATTAAGACACAAACATTTAAGGTACCACTAAGAAAAACTGCTGCCAATTAACCAGACTCAACGCCAAATCTCCATGAACTGTAAGATGCATCCTTTATATCAAAGATGTTAAAAGGTGAAAAAATGTGTATCTCAGGATTGACAAAAGAGCTACATATACTTTAGCAATGTGTCAAATGTAATCAAAACAAGTCATTTCTGTAGAAAAGTATTACCAAAGAAACATCCAAATCAAAGGAAAATGCTAAAAGCCAGGAATTCCAAGGGTATCTGCTTTATTTAATTTTTTTGTTTTTAACTTTTTCTTTTGAGATAACTGTAGATTCACATGCAATTGTAAGAAATAACACAGAAAGAACCTGTATACTCTTCACTCACTCCTCCAACGGTAAATCTTGTGGTTACAGAACCACGTCACAACCAGGAAACTGACACTGATACAACCCACCAACCTTATTAAGATTTCACCAGCGTTATAAGTACTCGTTTGTATGTGTATTTATTCTATACAATTTGTCATGTGTGTGGACTTGAACCATCACCACCACACCATAGTCAAAATACAGAACAGTTCCACTACAAGAATCCCATGTGCCACTCTTTCAGAGCCACAGCCATCTCTCTCTCCTACCAATACCTATTTACATTATTTTTTAAGGAAAAGACTTTATATATAATTCTACATTTGTCATATTAATCGAGAGTTCTTTCTTCCATATTTAAAGAGTCACTAAAGAATAAGGTATTTCACGTGGCTCTGGATTACCTATTCATATACAGCAGTACACTGCAAAATAGATTAAGACCTCTCCAAATAAGGACGTCCTATTTTTCAAAGAAGAGATGGCATCTTTCCTAACCCCATCATGCACTCTCAGGCTCTCATCATCTCCTCCAGAATCGTTGCAACACTGAACGTTAGCTGCTGTCATTATCGCTGTGATTGTTACTAGCCTGATTATGTCTCCCACAGTCCAGTTCTGCCACCCTCTGATACATCGTCCACAGAGCAGCCAGAGTGATCTTCATAAAAATAAAATCTAAACATGTCATCTGCTTGCTTACAACTCCTCCATGGCTTTCAGGACCGAACCTTCAGGACTGGGCTTTTCAAGTTCTGGCACCCCCTTGCCAGCCAGCCTCTTCAGGTCCGGGTCAGGAAGCCACTTGTCATCTGGGCCACCACTCATTCCTTTTGGACTCAGGGTGCTCACTCCTCAGCGAAAACCTCCCTGATGGTCCTAACCTGTAGATTTCATGACCCTTCACCATGTGGGCAATCTCTCTTTTTTTAAACTGTAGTAAAATAAACATGCCATAAAATTCACCATTTTAACCATTTTGAAGTATACAGTTCAGTGACATTAAGTACTTTATTCAACTTTAATATGTGTTTACTATTCTAAATGCAGCAGGCACCAAAGTACAGAAGAGTTTTCCACAAACGAGGAAGAAGATCAGAAGTTACAAATTATGAGAAGACATAAAGCCTCATTTAACAGGAAGGGTTAAGCTTTTATTATTAACAGTTAAGACCCCAGGTTTCTGATATGGTGGCTACTAGCCACATGTGCCAACTCAAATTAACTAAAATTTAAAAATTAGTTCCTCAGTTATACCAAGTCACATTTCAAATGTCCAACAGCCACCCGTGACTACTGGCTTCCTTACTGGACAGCACATATACAGAAGATTTCTATCATCACAGAAAGTTCTACTGGACAGCACTGCTGAAGACCATTTGAAAAAGAAACCAGAAATGCCCAGCTGATGAAAGGCAAGGCACGGAGGCAGGAGCAAAGCTGCAGCCACAAGAGCAGCTGACGCATGCTGGAAGCTCACAGAAACCCAGTTCACACAGACCACAACCCTGGCCTGTGTCCATGCTCAAAGGCCATAAAACTCCAAGCTAATCTGTTCCTAAAGGTATGCTTTTAAAAAATAATAATGCTGGCAATAAGGATACTAATGAAAGTGATAACAGCAGGATGTGCAGAATGGAATGGTTAAGAGGGTAGAGATGCTGAGAGGCCAACAAGGCCTCTCCACAAGGGCCACGTTCACAAAAGACAGATTTCAGTTAGGGGGACAAGGTGGGCTGGGCGTACCAGGCGGGGTCCAAGGTCACAGAACTGCTAGGTGACAGTACCAAGATTCAAACACAGGTCTGTGTTTCCCAGTGATCTGGACTACTCCACTGAAGAAACCGCGGAAGCCTGCAGCTGTAACGCAGCGGGTGGCTGGAGCCTTGAGCACAACTAGGGGAATGACAGGAGCTAATTCCAAGGTGAACAGAGCTAATACAAAGGGCTTTATCTTTCAGGCTTAAGTTGGACTTTATCTTGGTGAGGAACCACAGAAGAAATATACTAAGCAAGGTAAACCAAATTTTAAACAATCACATTTTCATTTGAGAAAGTTAATCTTTGAAGAGAGAGAGAAGGCTACCTGGCAGAAGAAGAGACAGACAAAAGGGCAGATGAGTTGCCATGCAGCACATAGTAAGAGGAACAGGCTTTGGAGACACACCCCATCCAGCTCCACCCACAACGTAATCTTGGGCACAGGGTTCCCCTCCCAGAGCCTCAGTTTCCTTACATGTAAACTAGGGATTATCTCCCTACACATTTTTGCTGTAGGTGAAGGACTGGCCTCTTTTGAAGACAGCTGCCAGAGCTCTGGTGACAGCCTCCCGTTGTCCTCTCTAGGATGGAGGGATGTAAGGACAAAGTAGGCTAGGAGATGTCAGGGCCGCTGGCTGTCCTGCAGGGAGAGTCAATGAGACTGAAGCAAAGCACAAGCTAACAGTGCCCAGAGGTACAGAGGAGGGTGGAGTTCTGAGCTTCCTAGTAATGCAAGCGGTTAAGTTCCTCTTTTGGTTTAAAGGTTTGAGCTAGATTTAGGTTGCCTGCAACTCAGAGACCTACAATAAGTTTGTGGTAAGGACTGTATGTAAATACATGTAAAGCATGTCAGGTACTCAATACAGGTGGTGTTCTTAGTACTACTAAAATAGTTCAATCAAGAGAAAAGAACCTGAACTAAGGCATAAACAATGAGAATAAAAAGGAAAGATGAAATCTCAGAAAGATATTCAGGAAGCAGTATCAAAAGGGCTTGGTAACTGACTGAATGTGGGAGGTAAAAGAAAAAGAAAAGTGGAAGACAGTCATTTTCAGCAGGGATGATTTTCACCCTCCAGGGGACATATCTGATTGTCACCATGGAGAGGCCAGGGTCCTACTGGCATCTACTAGGTTGAGGCCACATCTGCTGTTAAATACTCTACAATGCACAGGACAGGCCCCCCAAGCAAAGAATTCTCCAGCCCCAAGTGTCAGTTCTGGTCTAGGATAATTTCCAGGTTCCTAGACTAGAGTCACTGCGAAAGGATGGCTATCAATCAAGAGGAGCAGGCAGGAGGAAGACTGCAGATCTGGGGCTGGGGGAAGGCGGCAGGGCAGATAATGAGTTCAGTTGTGGATATGGTAGCCCTTGTGTGCCCATGGGGCATCCAGATAAAGATGCTCAGTAGGGCTTGGAGACTTATCAGAGGAATAGTGGAGCTGGTAAGAAGAATTAGGAGTTTTACAGTACACAGAGATGACAGCTCAAGTCCCTAGAGTAATGAGTTTATCCTGAGAGCAGGAAGAGAGGATGGCAAAAAAAAAAAAAAAAAAAAAAAGGACAAATCTAAAGACAATTTAAGTCTCAGCAAACCACAGCATATAAAACTATTTTATATTCTTTATAATTTAATTGATTTAAGTTCTAGGAAAGATGAGTATCAAAGAATGTTAACAGTCTGTTAATAGTTTCTAATCCTCGCCTTTATTTGACTCTAACACTGTCCCCACTGCAGTAATGAGGAATAATTAGAAGTGTTAAGACTAGACTCGTCTACACATTTTAACCACTGAAAGCAATGCATGAAAAATGTTAGAGAAAATAATTTTGACCAAAGTACAAAACAGTTCTCAATGTATCTGGAAAAGGAAATTGCTTTACATTCTTAGCAATTTCAAGCAAAGACTGTCAGACTCAGGTACCTTCAAAGCTATTTTATAAAGATAAAACTCTGTACATCCAACAAACATCAACAGGCTTGCTGGCAGGGGCTGGGGGTAGGATGGACAGAAGACAGAGCACTCTCGTGCCCACTGCCTCATCTCACTTGACTATTTGATCTGTATAGCAAAACTGGGACACACACACTGCCATCTCTTATAGCTGAAGAAACCATTTCAAAGATTTTGTGTGATTTGCCTATGGTCACACAGTGAGTTAAACAGTAGAGATGACAAGCCCCATGAAATATGAGGGGTGGATGGGGAGGCAGGAGGAATATTTAGCCCAAGGGCCCAACCTGTGCCTGCTTTTTCTATGAAAATTAGGGCCGGTCCAAGAGTAACAACAACAGTAACAATCATGTGCTTTACATGTATTAGTCCTTTAATCCTTAAAACCATGAGATAGGAACTATTAACACCTCCATTTTATAAATGAGAAAACTGAGGCTCAGAGACTTCCAGTAGATTACAAAGTTTTTTACACATAGGTGGTAGATTTGAGGCTTGAACGTAGCTTTGTCTGATGCCAAGCCCATGTTCTTAATTTAAACTTTTTATTTTGCTTCATGTTGAATTTTCCATGTTGTTTTGGTGAAATAGAGGTTTGGGCTTTTACTTGCTAGCCAGATGACTACATGTCCAGACGGGCCGGAAGAAATGAAAGCTAGTTTTATTTATTGTGTTTCTTACTCTCTATTAAGTATATGATTTGACTAGAAAGAGGCAGGCATACACTCTCATTAAAAGCTTCTGTACTGGAGAACTTAGTGGGAAAGTGAATGTTGTAAAGGAAGGCTGCCCCAAGAACAGGTTGCTATCAACTTTGACCAGAGTAAATCGGACTCTCGGAGTCAACCACTCACATTTTGAAGTCTTATCAACAGGAGATTAGGGACAATAAAATTAAATGGCTGACATGTTGAAAGAGAATCTAATGTGGGAAACATTTTCCATCTGTCTCAGTCACTTAGATGCCAAGAAGAAATGAAATGAACAGGAGATAGGCATATTGTTGCTTTGCTAAAAATGTGTATATGCTTTCATGTGCTGCTAAAACTCCCTTCAGCCAGCTCCAGACACAATGTCACGTCTGCAGCGGCAAAAGCTGCCTCAATGCCAGAGACAGGAGACAGCCAAGGATCACTGGGCCTGCCTTTCCCTTCTCCCTGTTTCAAGCATCTCTCATCTACAAAGAATTCAAAACACATGTAAAAATAAGTATTCAGCGCTTGAATTACTTTTTGGATGGAGAGTTGACATTTCTGTTATTTTTCTGCTCTTAAAAACAATAAAACTTTTGAGAATAATTTTAAGTTTTTAAAGTTTTTATTATTAAATACTTAATACATACAAAGGAACATCCATGTACCCAGCACTTGGTTAAAGAATAGAACGCTGTCAGTACTGAGAGCCCTTGGTACCCTCCATGATCGCACCTTTTCCTAACCTGAGAGTTACGACCCCCAGCGGATGCTTATCACCCTTTGCTTCACCACATAATGCTTGTAACCTAAACAATGCGTTTGAGTTTTATACATTTTGAATTTTATAAATGGAATCATACTATTTTATTCTTCTGTGACTTGCTTATCTCACTCAACACTATGCTCCTGAAATTCATTTGTTATGTTGTGTTATACTCATTCATGTAAACGCTGTATAGTTTTCACTGTTAATATACCACAATGAACTTATCCATTCTCCTTCTCACCAAAAGGTTTCCAATTTTTACTACTACATGCAAAGTTGCCATAAAATCCTAGAATATGTCTCCTATATAAGCATATACACAAGAGTTCTTCAGTGGGGTGGGTTTCCCACAACTCAAAACTGCTGGTTCACTGTGTGTATATATTTTCCAGCTTTAATGGACACTGCTATACTGTTTCCAAAGTGGTTACTAACATTTACACTCCCACCAAAAGAGTATAAAAATTCTCACTGTCCTATATCCTCACCAATTCTTGGTATTTTCAAATCTTTTAATTTTTGCTAATCTGATGAGCAGAAAATCGTATCTCTTTATGGTTCAACTTGCATTTCCTTGATGACTAATTAAGCTGAATTTTTTCCCACATTTATTGGCCATTTGGATTTTTCTCTACTGTGAAATTCTTATTTCATTTCTTTATTTTTTCTACTAGGTTTTATTGGTTTGTAAGAGTTCTTTATATACTCTGGATTCAAATCCTTTGTTGATCATATGGGCTGAAAAAATTTTCTCCTAGTTTCGCTTACTTTCATTATTGTCATTTGATGAACGTAAGTTCGTAACTATGAACATGAATGCATCAACTTTTTTCATTCATGATTTATGCTTTTAGTATTGTTTAAAACATCCCTGTCCCAAGGTCATAAATATTCTCCTATATTTGTTTCTAAAAGTATTAAATCTTTTCATATTGATCTGAACCCATTTGGTATTTATTCATGTATATGGTGTCTGACTTGATCCTTACATAAAAGGAAGATGGTCATGTGAAGATGGAGGCAGAAATTGGAGTAATGCAGCTATAAGCCAAGAAATGTCAAAGATTGCCAGCAAACACCAGAAGCTAGGAAGAGATAAGGAAAAATTCTTCCCTAGTGCCTTTTAGAGGGAGCCTGGAACCTAGAGCACAGAAAGAGCCTGGACCTGCCAACACCTTGATTTTGGACTTCTAGCCTTTAGAACAATGAGAATAAAATTTTCTGATGTTGTAAGTCACCCGTTTGTGACATTTTGATATGGCCGCCCTGAGACAATCATATAGAGCATCTTAGCACCATTTGCTGGAAAGTCCATAATTTCCCGTACTAATCAGCAGTGCCAACTGTCACCTCTCCCCCTTGATTGAGTGGTGAGGCCAGTTCTATTACAGATTCCATATATGCGTGGTGGTCTGAATTTAGGCTTCCCACTCTGACCCACTGATCCACCTCCCTTCCCCCACAACTATCACCTGCACTGGGCTGCGTTCATTACCATAGCTCTACTCTAAGTCGTGACATCTAGTAAGTCCTCCTACTTGTTATTCCTGTTCTTTCTTCCACTTAAATTTAAACATCAGCTTATCAAGTTGTAGAAAAATTACTGGGATTTTTATTGGGATTGCTTTGGACTTAAATGTCAATTTGCAGAGAAATAACATCTTTAAGTTATTGAGCCTTCTCATCCATGATCATGACAGAACTCTATGCTTATTCACATCTTCATGTCTCCTAATATAAATTTACGTTTTCTTGCGAGGGGAAAAAAAAACCTTACATTTTCTTCCATGGAGATCTTGTTAGGTTTAGTCCCAAATTTCTTACATTTTGTGTTACTACGGTAGTAATACTATAAAAATTATATTCTTAAACATGGAATCATTCAAATAAAAGAGACGAAACTCTGCTGATCTTTAGAAACTGTTCCTAACCTTATACTCATGCCCAGTAACCTCTTGAATGAGCATCTTAGACAGAAGCCAGACATTTTAATAACCATATTAATATCTAATATTTCTGTGCTCATTATGTGTCAGACACTGCCCTAAATATGTATCTTCACACCACTAAGGCAAATTCTGCTAACTTCATTCTACATTTGAAGAAACTGGCTTAAAGAGGTAAGGACCCAAGAAAAACCTTTGGAAATAGGAACCAGTATTTGGTTCACTGCATAATTTCTTCAATACTATTGTATTGTTCTCTTGTACTGTAGTAGATGAGAATAAAATCCAACCTCAGAACCTCAGAATCCAAGAGGAATTATTATTTCCTAATAGTCAAAATCCCCTTAGGCTGTCCAAATTCACTTGATAGGTTCTCCAAATGAGAATGGCGCTGACACTGTACTTAAGGATTCACAAATTATTTTTCTGATTGATTTAGAAGAAAATTCTCTATAAATCATAAATTTCCAACTCTTAATAATTACATTTAAAAAACAATTAGATAATATAGCAAACTGAGAATGTCATGGAAGGTAGTATTTGTTTGTTACAATGGTAGCTAGCTTTCAGATAGTTATTCCATTACTTTGAAAAAAAAATTCTCAATGCTTAAATGTCAAGTTTCAAATTAACGACTCACTTTAAAGATTCAGTAGTGAACCTCACTCTGATCCTAAATCTTCCAGGTTGATGATCATTACTGCCTCTGTGGGCAAACCAATATGACTAATCTCGAGATTTTGGTAATTATATTAATATATTATCTGTAAGTTCTTTCTTAGTATGTAAGTCACAGAATCAACTTACCTAGAGTAAGAGTAATCTTTTGACCTCTAGTAAATACCAAAAAATCCTTTTCAGTATCAGTACATAAAAACATGATCTCACCTTAACAAATGACCTGTGAATGGCATGTTTATTTAATTATATTTGTTCGCTTACACAATGCTAAAAATACTTATTATTCTATCAAGCACTTGGGATACATCACTGAAAAAAACAGACAAAAGACACTGATAATTTTTCCTATGAGAACAAGCCAACCAATTGAAAAAACGGGCTGAGCACACTCCCGTGTGGATCAGGAGTGGTCACAAACAGCTGATCAGCCACTAGATCACATCTGTGGAATACACCTGAAATTATCATCGTCAGAAGTAACGTCTGCTGGGAAAAGTGCCCCCTGCTACATGCTTGTATGCCGTCTTCAAAATGGAAAAACTGAATGGTGCTGTTTAGTAAGATAAAAATGCAACAGCACTTCCAAAATAACAACTGCTGAGAGACTTCTTAATATCAATAATTTCACTGGATAAATGAAAATAAAGATTAGAAAGCAATTATATTTTTCCTATGCCTATTTCAGTGAACTGCCGGTACCCCTACAAATCCCAGTAATTGGCAACTTATTAAAAACAGAAAAAGCAGCAGTGGTGGCGGCCGAGAGGAGAACAGCAGCAGGTGGCACCAGGACAGCAGAGCTCCTGGGTTGGCCACAGGCAGTTCCACAGTCACCAGGGTCAGTCACTCTCACAGAAGAGCATCAGTGAGGCCAAGCAGCCCCTGGGTCCTTACACACGTTATCACTCAGAGATACACCACACTTACAAATAATGGTGCGGGCATTAAAACCCAGGTTCTACAAACTGCTTTGCAACACACAAAATTTACTCAAGCTAGTAACTTGGTAACATTTTCTGAATACAGTGAGGCAAAGGAAGCAGAAGGGCAGGTCAACAGCCAAGAAAAAACACACTGCCTGGGCTCTACTAGTCCCTGGGAATCCAAAGGTGAATGACTGGTCCAGGATGCTGCCCACAGCATCCCTACAAAGAGGAAAAGAATTGAACCTGCATACTCTAAAAGTCCATAAATAAATACCAGACTCTTAAGTTTCACAGGACTGACTGAAGTTTACAAGCACATGAAAGGGTTCTGACCCACACTTCCTTCTCTTATAACGAAACAATAAAGAACCCACAGAGTCTAAACAGAGTACAGATGGCTTACTGAAATACAAAAGACAAAATATTCATATCCTCTAAAAGTTTCAAGAGATGTGGCAACACATAAAGACACAGAGTTAAGTATTTTGCTCAGAACTTCGCAATACAATGTTTTTTCTTCTCTTTTCCTTTCTTTTCCCTTTTCTCTCTTTGATTCTCTTTCATTTATTGAGTGGCTGGTAGGGGTGAGAAATAGAGGGCTGAAAAAGGCAATGCTATCTGAGTGGAAAGAGGACAAGAAGGAAGAATGAGAAAGGGAAAAAGAAGTGAGATAGGCACTTTTAAAGGGCAATCAGAAACAAGACAGGTCCAAGTCGAGGCTAACCACTAGCCTCCCACCCTGCAACTAACAGCCCTTGTGGATTCCAGATCATTGCACCCTGCAGAAAGATGGGGTCAGAATTTTCAGTCATTTCTGAAGGTACTTCTCAGCTGCACCTGCCATGTAGCAGGAAATGAAAACAAACAAAAAATTGCAAAAGCAGAAGACCTCACCACACGAGAATGTTCTGATGACTGAACCCAAGGCTGTATCAAGAAAGAAAGAAGATATCAAGTCTCAAAATTTTATCTTAAATATAGAACTTATTTACAACTGTAAAGATTTTTCATAAGTGGTATTTCTCAAAGTAATCACTCAAAAGTTTATTGGGCTACATCAACTATACTTCAATAAAAATTGTATTTTTTAAAAAAGTTTATTGGGCTATTTTCCAATTCTATTTTACTCCACAATTGTATATTTTTGCATTCTCATGACATACCTGGAAGAGATTTAAGTAGAATCAAAGAATATTCTCATGATTCTGACTTCTGCTATGGAAGGGCAAGTGGTGGGACATGGATTAATGGAAAGAGAAAGCTGGGTCATACAGCCAGAAGCAATCTTAATGGGAATCCATTAAGGGGACGAGTCAGACCTGGGAAAACTGGCATGTTGTGACATGTGAGGTCTTTGTGATGCACTAGAGTGTCCTGACACCTGGCTGGTAAGCACCAATAGCTCAGGACCAAAAATGTGTTCTGTTTTGAACTATTTGTGAAGTTTGTTAAACAACAATGTGAACACCAATAATTAATTCTCTCTAGAACACTCAACTAGACAGGCTGGTAATCAGTGGCCAGCATTTTTAGGAACCAGCTAGTAAGCTAATGCCAACTTGCAAAGCTGAAGCCCATTCAACACAGAACTTGACCTCATCACATCAATAGGCCTTGAGGTCCTCCTCACTAAATTTAAGGTTTTTTTAGATCAAAACGTTAGTGAAAGCCTAGGCAAGAAGAAAGAGGCTAGCAAGAAAGACAGTAAGAATGTGGAGGAAATACAGGATGGAAGCAATGCTGAGAGGCTGTAACTTCTGACATACAGCAGTACAAACTCTCAGATGGATAATCAGAAGAGCAGAGTTTCCTCCGCCCACCCCCAATGATCCCCTTCACTCAGTCTATTCCTGTTCTTTTCCCAGCAGGCATCCTACATATGGGTCCTTCTAATACATCTGCAAGAACTTGAGATCTGTATGGCCCAGTGATATGGCGGGAAACATTCTGGTCTTTACAAAGCTATGAAGATGACTGTCCGACATGGTGAGCTATGTATCTCCAAACTGAGAAATAAGTCATTTGCTATCTTGAGGCAACACACAAATCAGATTAATCTTTAAGAAATGGGTTTGTCTCCTTTTGAAAGACAGACTCCCTTCTGCTTCAGTTTTCAAGCATATCTCCCATCCTACATGAGTTTTTTGTATACTCTGAAGAAGCAATAGTTTCTTTACATTCTTTGACTGAGTACAGGAAAATCATAATCTATTTGCAGTTATAAATAAGTTATTTCATTCTTTCAAATGTGAAAGGTAACAAGTGAAAACATTCTTGTTAAAACTCGTAACAGAAAGTTGGTCATTTGCAAAATAGGTCTGCCAAAGGCCAAAAAAAAGGGCGTGGGGAGTCATTTAGAGGTTTTAAAAGGCTATTCCGTTTTTTAAAGCAGCGCTTAGAGCAGAGTATACAAGAATATAAACATCAAATTAAATTACTTTAGAACAAATAAGAATTCTCTGACTTTTGAAATCCATCAGGCAAAGTTTTCAAAACCTCATATACGACACCAGGTAACTACTACAGAGGGGCAAGGACTGTGCCTTTTGATTGCTGACCATTATAATTTCTAGGAATGCAGTATGCCCAGTATATCGTAAATACTCAATATAATCTACTGTATATTGTATATACATTCACACATATATAAATAAAATGCCTAGAACAATATGTATTAGTTAACAGTGGTATTTCTAGGGAGTTAGACTGCGGGGGGGGGCTGTTTAAAATGAGAAAAGGAAGACAATTATATGTCTCTCATGATTTAAATTTTAGGCAAGAATATTTTTTTAAGTTCTTTTAGAATTTTTCAAACTTACAGAAAAGTCGCAGGTATGGTACAAAGAACTCCTTCTCCCAGAACCACTGAAAGAAAGTTGTCAATCTCATGCTTCATCATTCCAAATATTTTAATTAATGTATGTTTTTCTTAAGAAATAAAATCTCCTATGTAACTAATGTACAACTACTAAAATCAGGAAATTAACACTGTTACGTTACTACCATTTGATCCTCAGGCCCAATCCAAGTTTTGCTCTCGCCGCAATGGTCTTTTAAAACAAAAGGATCCAGGAGGGTAAGGTCTGTAGAGCACATGCTTAGCATACACAAGGTCCTGGGTTTAATTCCCAGTACCTCCTCCAAAAATAAATAAATAAAACTAATTACCTACCCTCACCAAAGGAAAAAAAGCGGGGGCGGAGGGGTGGTCCAGGTCAGCATCCTATGTGGCATTTAGTTGACATGACTCTTTAGCCTCCTTCAGTTTGAAATAGTTCCTCAGCCTTCCTGTGACTTTCATGACCTTGAACTTTTAAAGATGATCACAGGCTATTTAATTTGTAGAATGTCCCTCAAACTGGAACTGTCTAATGCTTCCTCGTGATTAGATTCAGGTCATGCACCTTGGCACGAGTATCACCAAAGCAATATTGCATCCTATCAGGTGACATAATTTCAGTTTGTCCCACTGCATGTAATGCTCATTCGGGTCACTTAAAGACTTCTTTGCTTTCTAGCACAAGATATTCCAGGTTCATTTTAAACTTTTCCACTCTAATCCTGAATCAGCCATTTGTCCAATAAACTAGGATTCCTCTTAGTGGAAAGTAGTATTTAGAAGCCAAAATCTAGACATGTGATGTACTCATTGCTATTGAGATACTGCTGCTCCCAGGCACTCTCACCCTATGGGCAGAGCTAAGAAATGTGTGTACATATGTATGGATAAAAATACACATGCATACATGCATTTTACATAAGTTATTTCTATATTTATCAATACTTATTAAAATTCATGAGTTCACATCAATACTTCTGATTCCAATCCAACATCACAGGGTTCATTCTAGTTTTCTCCCTTTCATTATTTGTAACTCCCTCTCCAACAGTGAGAGTTGCTGGTTCCCATTACCCTTAACGTACATACTTGTTTGATCAATCCTCCTCCTGTATTTAACCAGTCTCCCAGTGCTGCTGCCACCCCAACCCCACATGGATGTCCTTCTCACCTCTCTTGAGGTCTGATACACCACACCAGGCCCTCCTTGCATATGAAGGCCTCCACATCCTACTTGGACTCTGACACCCCAACCAGGCTACCTATCTTCTCTGTCTACCTAGGAGGCTTTATGACCAAATTGTTTAAGAAGGAGAAGAGGAAGAGAAGAGTAAGAGTTTACAAAATTGAATGTAAAGTAAATTTTTTTAAAAGAATATGCATTAAATTGGAACTTGTGATAATTCAGACAGTCAAGCTAAAGTGCACTTTTGCATCATCTCTGAAGAACAAGTTTGTTAAGTAAATTAATAGTGTAAACAAGCTTGTAACCCAGATGTTTAACCTACTTCAGAAAAGTAATTGTTTTCAAGCACTTTAAAAATTATTGGGCATGTACTTGCCTTTAATTACTGTCTAATTACAAATGATTTCTATTTTCTTCATTATAGCTTTGATAAGTCCTCCATTTGATTACACTTTAAGAATTACTATTTAAACACAATACAGTTAAGATCCTTTTAAAAATGTCTCTAATTTATTCATCAGTTTGGCTTTTCAATTAATCACCTGAAATAAAGTTTTTAATCACTCAGTAGTTTCTCTTTCTTAATCTATCGTGCTGCTCAAAAAGAAAAATGCCTTTCAATGGCCATCCAGGACTGTCTCCAAAGACCTCCTGCTCTGCAGACCATCAGTACCCACCTCACCGTGCTCGCTGTTACTTATTATGAATGCAGTGCTGAGGATCCCTGTACAGCCATCAGTTCCCATCATTTGATTGCATATTTTATTTAAGACACTCCATTTTACAAAACAGGGATTCACCACGAATTAACAAATGATTCTGTGCTGCATTTAAGAAGGCTTGGGGAGAGAACACGTTCTGGAGTTAGAGCACCAGTTCCTCCAATTCCTCGTTCAGTGGTCTCAGACCAGTTACTAAGCTTTGGGCACTCCATCTTTTTTATGAAGATGAAACCATTCGCCGCATCGGGTTGTCATGAGGACTAAATGAGGGCATGGGAAGTACCTATTATATAACAGGCACTTAATGAATATGAGGTCATGTCCTTTTCCCCCAGAGCCTCACGGAAAGACTCAGTATGATTCAAAGCAGTGTTTTTCAATTTGGTTGCACAGAACCTCAGCGAGAACCTGCATGCAGAAGAACGTGGGCTATAACTGCTCGCTTATGCTGTGTTTGCCTATCACTGCCACTGACCAAAACAAGGGAGACATGCAAAAGCAGTAGCAAGAATCCTATGACCTAAAAACGAGCAATGCACTTATTCCTTACCCAGGAGAATAGAATCTGTATTCAGAGGAGGAAGAAACGAGGAATAAATAGGCTATATTTTCTACTTTAACTTCCAAATAAACATACCAACTAGTCACAGAGACCCCCACTAATCCTGGCCTGAGGGCACTGGGACTATTGAAGGCAATGTCTCAGTGATGCGTTATCTGGTTTTTTTTTTTTTAGCCTAACCAGCTCTGTCAAGTACCGGCAACTAAATATTAAGATTTAATATCTGACAAAAGAAGATCACGTTATTAAAAATTCATTAGAGTTAAGCAATTTTAAAAACCAAAGGTGTTAATACACTATGGGCCTTTCTAGCAGTGTTGGGGGAAAAAAAAAAGACAAAGACAAAATGCTAGTCCCCAGTAGTGAGCCAAGCAGAAACGCAAATGTCCCAGCAGGTAAGACATGGGCTCAATAGAAAATACCAGGATCAGGAGTGAACCTAAAAACTGCCAGCAAATAATGCTAGATGATCTATTTGCTCTGTATATTCAGTATTTGAAATATCTAAGCTTTTTTGGCATGTAAAATTACACGGTTTTGGTGTGTTGTTTCTTTGAAAATCATGAAAATTAGTTTACATTGACGGAATGATGATATAGTGGCATTCCTTCCAAACTGCTTCAAGAGCAAAACCAGATGTTAAAAGAATGCAAACAGAATGCTGAGGTACCATGATTATACACTGTTGTCTCTGCAAATAATTCTTCACACAGAAGGATAAAGTTGTCTACATGTTTCATCTGCAGTCTCTGTGCTTCCAAATGGCTTCCAAGGCTTCCAAATGGCTTCCTAGACTCTGAGTGATATGTCACAGGCCTCACACAGGTGGAGGACACAGGGCCAGGGGCTAAATTCCTTACCTAACAGAAGTCCAACTAGTTATCCAGAAAAGCCCATGTCACCGAAAACACACGGGGGCTCTCCCCAGGAAGAGAAGACAGTCCTGTTTGTCGAACTAGGAATTATAACCCCCAACCACTGCAGACACTACCAATATTTCTGCAACAGGCAACACAGCCAGACTCCCCTGCTTTTAGGCACCACACATCAGCCAAGCTTTTCTTCAGTCTCTCCACCCTTCGAACTGGTGGAAGTGCCAGCTCCTCTGGCTTCTCTTCTCAGTTTAGGTGGAGGATAAGGAGGTAGAGAAGGTGCTATGGTGCAGAGAGCTCAGAGACTGATCTACATGTCAAGTCTTCTCTCATTGTGAAATCTTCTTTGTTTCCTATTAAAGGACGTTTGGGCATGAGCAAGGCAGGTGGGGAAAACAGAGTTCTGTATAAAATACACTGTTGCCTAAAATATACTTAATTTTTAATAGGGAGAGGAGAGTCCACAGGTCCCTTCCATGCTACCCCAAGAGAAGGAGGGATGGCTCAGTGAGTTCAGGAAGCCACTGCAAAGCTACCTGGCCTGAGAGAAGCCTTCGTGTTTGACTTCTTGCCAAGGCAGGAGGGCATAGTGCTCAAGCACATGAACTCAGTAGCCAAGGCTGTCCAGGTCACTTCCTACCTGTGCAGCCTTAGGCAAGATACTTAACCTTTCTGTAGCAGTTAGCTCACAGGGTCATCATGAAGATGAAACGTTAACATATATAAAGCATTTAGCACAGCAGGCCTGGCGTTCACTGTAGGAAGCACACAGGAAGTATTATCTTTCCGTTCTAATTTGTAAGTTCTCACCTCCTCCAACCCAGACCCTTTCTTCTATTCTTTCAGTTTATTCGCCTGATTCTGGTCTTATCTTACTCCCAACCCAGCCTGGACTCCTGGGAACATTCACCAGCATTCCCTGAAGACTTCACCCCCTGGCTCTCCCACACTCCCCATCTAGGCCAGTCCTCACTCAGCCTCAGATGAACCCCAACTCACTGTGTTCTTCATCTTGACTTGCTGCACAGCCAAAGATCACTGCCATTGCAAACATCAAGAATATGAAAACGAATATATGCATGCATATGCATGACTGGGACATTGTGATGTACACCAGAAATTGACACATTGTAACTGACGGTACTTCAATGTAAAAAAAAAGAAAAGGAAGGATCTCCTCTCACCTAAGCTCCTAGAGCTGGCAGATGGTTCTTTCTGCAGGCCTTTTCCAATCTGACTTCATCTCCTAGTTCTACAGAGAGAAGCAACTCCCATTCAGAGGTGAATGTCTCCTAGGGGGAACTCCCTCAAATATCCTTCTCTCCATCTCTAAACTTAACTCTTCCCACTCTAAGGCTAAACTTTCATCTACGCAGCAAATCTCTTCCCACACCTCAATTCTCTTTGCAAACCCGCTCCCTCCCATGTTCAAGCCAACTAGCTCATTAGGTGCCTCCTGGGCACCAGGATGTTCATGGCTACAGAGCTCTCATCTCGTACCTTTGATAGTTACTTCTCTACTTGTTCCTTCCCCCTTAGCCTTCTGATTCCTGCTTTAGAATATAAGCCCCAGAAGGGTAGGGATTTTTATCTGTCTTGCTCACTGTTTTATCCCGAGACCAGCATAGCTCCTGAAACACATAAGGCACTCGATAAATATTTGTTGAGTCAATCCAAGTCATCCTTGATTCATTTCACAAATGCTCACTGAGCACTCACTGTGTGTGTGTCAGGTGCTGGGGTTACAGAGGTAGCACAATTACTTCCTGCCCTAGAGCTGCTCACCATAGTGACAGGAAAAAACCTGAAACCCACAGGGAGACTTCCCAATGCGACAGACAGTGGTGAGCATGACAAACAACCATGTGCCGGGCCTCATGGAGCCCTGAACCTGTTGCACTGAGCTCCTGAAGGCCAAGCCTGACTGCCCACGCTCAGGGCTTATCTCAGCCAACCCCCTGTGGCATTGGCCCTGATAACCATCCTTTACTTCCCTAAACCCCTTCCTGTCTGGGTTTCTCTTGCACCACCCCTTTTCCTGTTTTCATCCCACTCCTCTAATCGTCTGCTAAGAGAGCACTGTCACCACCATGGCCTAGAAGATCGTCTCAATATGTTAATGGATGGCTCTCAAACTTCTCTCTGGAGCTCCTGGCCCTTATTTCCACCTGCCAGGTTATATTAAATGTCCAGCAAACATCTAAAACATGTCCAAAGCAAACGTACAGCCCATCAGCCCCCATCCTCACCCTTCTACAGAATCAGAACCTCTGCTCCGCCCACCATATGCCCATCCCAACCCCTGGCATCACCTGTTCACCCAGCCTGGGACCTATCCACAACTCCTCCGTCATTCTCATCATATCCAATGAATTCACTTCACAAGTGTTCCTAACATCTGGTGTTTCCATCTTTACCATCACTAACTTAATTTACATTCTCCAATCACTCCTCTTGCTGATTGTCCCCAATCTCTCCTCCTGTATCAGATCCTCAACACGGAGATCAACTGAAGACAGTGGAGTTTTTAAAACTGCTGTCTACAAGATAAAACTCAAATTTCTTAGAACACAAAACCCAACCAACCCTTCTACTCTGCTCCAGACGGCCTACACTGTCTCCCACTAATACCTCACCATTTCCCATACTCCCCCACTCCCTAGTTCCTTGTCTTTGTTTATGCCACTTCCTCTGCCTGAAATGCTAGCAATAAAAATTATGAAAACAGGAGCTACCACTGACTCCAGGCAATAAGAGGTACTATTATTACTCCCCATTTTACCAGTGAGAAAGCCGAGGCACACAGATATTACTTACCCAACACTGGGCTGACCTAACCACACGACTATCCTGACTTCAGAACCTCAGCTCTTAACTATTACGTTAAATTAGCCCTGATCTACTTACCATCCCCTTCCCCCACCATCCCCCACCAAGCAACTTCCAGTTTCCCTTTAAGACTCAATTCAAATGCTTCTTTCTCAGGGGAGACTTCCCCAGTCCCCTCTGTCTCTGTCTCCAACCCCTAGGATCCCTTGGCATCATACCTCTCTCTTTATTACAGGCAGCCTCACATTACTGGTTGAGATCCAAAGATAAAAGTCAGGTTTTTTTATCTTTGTTCTATTCCCAACACTGTACAGTGCCTGATACATACGTAGGTAATAAACAAAATTTTCCAAGTGCACAGGAATATCCTGCTCACTCAAGTCTACCCAGCTAGTTACTGCTTCCAAACACCCTACCTACACTGCTAACCCCAACCTCTCCCCTCCTCCTCTCTCTGTCCCAGGACTCTGAAGATGAAGATTCAAAGCCCTTGCTGGGGCTGCCACTCCTACAACCAGCTGATAGCATTATCACAGCAGGGCAGGCCCGGGAGCTGCTGGTCACGCTCCTCTGGATTAAAGGAGTAAAGTGCATCTAAAAAGCACTTTCTCTCACTAAAGACAGACAGAATGGACATTTGATGTGCAGTTACCAGATTTAAGGTCTTTGTCATTTAAAATGTCAGAGTGGAATGATGGAGGTAGAAATAAAAATGTACATAATATGACAGAAAATCTCCGTGGCCATTATTCACAACTCACAAAGAGCCAACAGGCTGGCAAAAACATACAAAGTAATATTACTTAGTTCTGTGACCTGCCTGTCACTTTTATATAATCACCATGAATATATAGTTGACCCTTTAACAACTATGGTTTGACCTGCGCAGGTCACTTATACACGGATTTTTTCCAGTAGTAAATATTTAACAGTTGGTTGAATCCACAGATGCAGAACTATGGAAACAGAGGGCTGACTGTAAAATTACACTGGGACTTTCAACTGCGCAGAGCTTGGCACCCCCAACTCTCTCATTGTTAAAGGGTCAACTGTATACTTCATTAAATCTGATAAACTTTACTATTGGTTTTGACTATTATTCTAGATTCTACAACTGCTCAGCACCCAATGGAGTTGGCTTTTTTTCCTTAAAGTACAATGGTTATCTGTTTACAGTATATTCAGAGAGAGCAAAGTAATTTTTTTTAAAGTGTGAGTCACTGTCACACAGTGACCAGCATCACTGTCAGTAAATAAGAATGAAGGAGGGTAGTTCCAGAACTTGAAGTAAGGTTTATTCCTAAGAGTGAGGCTAATAAAACCAGCAAGCGCATAGTTAACCGTCATACACGCTATGAGACGGTCTATAATTATAGTGGTTCCAAACACTGAACTTTAGTACCTGCGCTGATCTACATTCCCTATGTAATAGTCTTCATAAAGCAACCAACATAGTAAGATGTCTCTTAAACTGAGATTTTCCATTCTACTCTTTCGTTAAAATGTTTTTTCTTTTGAAATGATGGTAATAGTGGGTTTTAAAAACACCTTTACTTGACAAATTTAAAACTGGTCACTCATGTTAGATCCCAATATTGTTTTTGCAATGTTATAGCTCCCTGAAACTCAAGCCTGGGAACCACCATGTTAAAGTGTCTGCAGAGACTTGGGAAACAGCCAAATCCAGCCTGCTTGACGAGGATGTAGTTTTAGAAAGGAATAATTAAAATGGAAAGCACACCATGCATTTCCCCAAATCGTGCCTAAAAAGCAAAAATAAAAACCCCAGTATACTTCAAGATTTTATATAGACACAACACTTAAGGTTCCCCATGCATACCTGCATCTTAAAGACTCGTAAGTCCTTTTGTAGTAAGCAAAGACCAGTTTAATTCAGGAAAGGAATTTTTTTTTTTGCAGGCAAATCTATTAGTACCCTGACAAACAGTGGGAAATGCTGAACTAATCAAATGTATTGAAGTGTGTCTGAAAACAGAATGTGTTAATTAGTGGAAATGTGTTTTCCTGAAACCTGGAAAAGGGGCAGGGAATCAACCCACCCCCAATCCTTCCAAAAAAAGAGAGTATGGCAGTGTTTTCCACGGGGCCTTTCTAGGAGAAAATACATAATTCAGTAATAGGGTGTCTTCTACTTCAGTTTCTCTAAAATCTAGGGGGAAAACATACATACATCTCCATTCCTCAATATGGGTGGCCAACTCCTTCTGATTCAAATGGAATGCTCTGCACTTGTAAGGGAGGACAACATTCTGGTCATCAAAAATATCCATCTCCGACATGCTGAAGTAACAAACCAACATTTTAAAAAGTCACTTATGAATTTGGTTGATATGATAGCTGAATGGTCTGGTAAATTTGATTCTCAAGACCAGCAAAACCGGGGTTCATATCCTTGACTATGGCCACCCTTGAGTAGTTCCCTAAAACTTCTTTAAACCTCATTGAGACAATCCAGAGTAGACCATTAAATCAACGTAATGGTCAGGATCAGCATTTCTTGTTTTTCTTTTTGTTGTACACATTGGATTTGAAATGGACATATCAGAATAGAATATATCAGAGTATCTAACAGTAAATACTTTTGCTTCAGGGTCCACTTCATGTATGTGCAAGGTGTCAATGCAAATTGTATTTCTTAGTGTATATTCAATCAAAAAGTTTGAAAGCCACTATTCTAAGCTACCCAATTAGCTGTCTAACTTCAGCTTATAAATAGGAACTTCTTGGCATAAAAAGAACAACAATTATTTTCTGCAAGAAAAGGGGTAAAAAAACAATGGCACCGAGAGGCACAAGACTCACTGCTCTGGGCTCCTGGGAGGGGGCAAGGGATCTTCCACTAGGTCCCTGGCCTTATTAAGCCATTAAAGGGCATTATGTAATAAGCCCACCACTGCACAGTCTGGTTTTTCACAAAGGCATGGATAACCAAAATGCACCTCTAAAGGAAAACAAAAATGTAGGGGATTAATTATCATACTGGTTTAAAAGACAAAAACCAAAACAGTACGTCACGGAATAGCCGGCACCCCAAACTTTTACAAGGTACTTCAGAGAAAAATAAGGTCCTCTACATCTGCTGAAATGAAATTGTGCAGCAACCCAAAACCAATGCTTACTTTCCAGAGTGAACACAGTTTGGTTCCAAGCACAACTCAAGATCATTTCTATCTTTAAAGGTTATTATTTAGAAGGTGTAACTGCAACTACAAAGCAGTACAAATCAATGAGGTAACTAAATAAAAATCTTTGAACCTGCTTTTTTTTATAAACCACTCCATATTTACTAAATATTATACTGGCCCAGGATGTCAAGAAATACAAAGTGAGTGTAACAGTCTATGGCCAAACAGCCTGCAGATCGCCAAAGAGAAGTGAGATTCAAGGTCAAAACTATGACCTCTCTGGCACCCCCTTCCCCTCATACACCTCCACCCCCGCTAGAAGGCTGGGACTGGACCACTGACTGAAAGTTTCAGAGAACAATGGAATCCTTCCTAACTTCATACCTCCCCACCTGAAACCATCATCCCACTGACTCCAGAGTTCAAAAAGGGGGCGGGATTGCTCCTACCCCTCAACTGAATCTGTTTTTAGATGTAAACGACCATACCTAGAATTTCTGAAATATACGATCTGGTATGTTTAAGAATGTCTACCAAGGTACCATCCTGCTGACCTTAGCCAAAACAAGTTTTTAATTCCTGTTTTAAATTTTAGAATCTATGCGTAAAAAGTTCATTGCCTTACATGCAAAATTAGGATTTGACCCTTCCAACTGTAAAAATTTCATTAGCATAAGCCAACATGCATTCTAAGTAACACCAATCCTGTGAAATGCTTTGTGATGGTAAAAATGCTTCGTGACTATTTTCAAAGGGCACATGAGCTGTAAGGTAGCCTATCTTACTTGGCACAAACCTTCCCTGTCCAATCTGATAGCCACACATGGCTAGTGTGCAATTTTAGTAAGACTACTGTGACTGAGAAACTGAATTTTCAACTGTATTTCAGTTTAATTAATTTCAATTTTAAAATTGATAACATTTCCATCACTGGAAAAATTTTATATGTCTGGAAAAACTTGGGTATGTGAATGTACTTTTTCAACTCTAAATTTTATCAAATCTAAATACAGATCAAGCATTTCCCATGAAAATTTCACATTCAAACTGAAATGTGTTACAAGTATAAAACACCCACCAAATTTTAAAAACTTAGTATGAAAAAAAAGAATGTCAAGTATCTCATTAATATTTTTAAATCTATTACCTGTTGAATTGACAATATTTTGCAAATATTGGGTTAAATATATAGTATTAAAATTAATTTTACCTGTTTCTTTTTACTTTTTCAATGTGACTCCTGGAAAACGAAAGTCAGTCTGTTTCTACTGAATGATTCCCAAGCTTGTCCCTGTGGCACACCGTCCAACACCAGGTTTGGGGACACTGCCATAACCAAAGACTAGTCTTCCTGTACAGTATCAAAACCTGCTGACCACATCTGAGATGGAGAAGTCCTCCCCTCATCTTCAGTGACTAATGCCTGTCCTGCACAACCACCTTTCTTTCATCCTCTCTCAGGTCCTCTTTCTCTTCCTGTCCCCAAGGCCCATTCTTGGTTCTCTTTTCTATTCTCTTCACTTCCATGATGACCTCATCCTCTCTCGGCTTCGACTATCACTTCTACGTGGATGCCTTCCAACTCTTTATCTCCACTTCTGACCTCTTTCTCAAGCTTCAGCTCCACACTGCCAGCTGCCGCTAACCAGTTCCATCTGCAAATCCCACCAACTTCTTAAACTCAGTATGTCTGACTTGGAATTCCTCATCTTCATTGCTGCTGAAGATCTGCATCATTCACCTTGAAAACCTGGAGACCCTGGTCCCTCTTCCAGGCCCAGTGTCCGTCTTATGAGGCCCTTTCATCACAGGCTTTTCTGCTGCAGCCTTCGAACTGACCTGCCTGTCTCTCAATTCTCCCCTCAGTCCTCACCTCCCCCAACCCTACCCTCACCAGTCCTCCTCTGCCCCACTGTTATATTAGTATTCTCAAAATACCACTTTCATCCATTGCTATCAGACTTTCAACAGGTCCCCACCATCTCCCAAGGCAATCCAAACTCCTCAGCAGGCGCCCCAGCCCTCCTATAGACACCCAACCTCCCTCCAATCCCCCCAAACACAACTAATCCTCCAGCTGCAATGCTCTGCCCTCAAGTCTACTCTCCACAGTTCTGCCCGATCTTTTTAAGGCTCAGCTTAAATACAAGGTCCTCATAAAGCCTCCACTGATCAACCCAGCTAAAATTAGCCTTTCTCCTCCCTCAAACTCCTCTTGTATTTTTCTATTTTTCTATTTCTAATGGCAACCACTGTAGTAATGAGAGTATGTCTATGGTCTTACATTCTTTATAAAATAGTGTCCTTTTAAACAATATCCAATAGCACTTGTGCTGCACAGTGCCGTCTTTGGCCATCTTACCAAAGAAATCAACTTAAAAAGGAAAATTCTGGTAAACTTGGGACTACTGATGATTCTCAAATCATTATCTCCAGCCAGGTACCTAATTAATGCAGACCTTCATTTAGATGTCCCAAGATTCAGTAACTCCAAAACTGAACTCATTATCTCAACCCCACACCTGTCTCTCATCTAAATGAACCCTAACTCAGCGAATGGTATCCCATCTCATCAGTAAGTAGCCCAAACCAGAGACAAAGGTGCCATGCTTTATTTCTCCAACCCTCACCTTCTCATACTCAACGATCAGGTCCTGTGAAATATTCTTCCTAAATGTCTCCAGATCTATCCACTTCTTCACAATTCTGCTGTCTCTGTAGTCCAGGCCACCGTTACCTGATTACTGTAATACTATCTGGTCTTATACTCAACTCTCCAGTTATTTTCTACTGTGCAACTAGAACGTATCTTTCAAAAATCCAATCTGAACAGGTAAAATTTCTGCTGAAAACCTTTAATTGTTCTAAAGATAAAGACTTCCAAACATGACTTACAAACTCTTTGGCATCTGGCTAGTGTTCACCTTTTCATCTTCACTTCTCATTTCCCAGATTATCTCTTCCCTTACATACATCACACTCCAAGCGTGTCCAAGTACTCTATATGCGGTTCTCCAAAGTCCTCTCTTGCCTCAGCGCCCTTGCATGAGCTGGTCCCTCTATTTAGGATGGGTGTCCCTCTTTTGCAATTACCAAACACCCTGAGGGCTGGCCAGCCCCTCCTGTCAATTCTGTATAACCTCAGTAACGGTACCTGGCAAAAATCTTCATACTCCTGTGCTAGCACCTATCCCAATATCTGGCATGGAATGGGTATTCAATAATTATTTGTCGAATGAATGAACAGATAAACTTTTTTTTAAAACAAATTCCAAAGTCAATGAATGAAAGCTATCTGTAATCTATATTAATTCAACTGTGTTGTATAAAGCAGGCAATTGACCTAAATTTTTATTTTATCTCTTTCGAATCAAAACTATTAATACTGTGGTTAAATAGAGTTAACATGTGCAGGCTCAGAATGATGAAAACAAAGGGGAAAACACTGTATTTTACGTTCCCCTTTGCCTTGTAAACTCTAAGACCAATTCATTTGAAACTGCTGAGAACCTCTGATGCAAAACACAGAATGCATAAAAAGCAGCCAAGCAAACGTGGAGACATCACAGAGGCAGAGCCTGGAGGAAACTGGAGAGCATGAGGAGGCGACATCAGACCATAGGAATGTAGGGCCTTTAATAAAAGAAAACGCTCAGCCCTGCTCCTGTCCTCATCCAGGCTGAAGCTCAGTGCAATCAGTGCACGCACTCCAGGATGCTGGGAACATGAGAGAGGATCAAGGCATCTGTGGGGCCGTAACAGCCTTTCTGGTTTATGTAACAAAGAGAGAGCGTGCAAAGGGGAAGGAAATACTAAGCAACAAGCTAGGTGCTGGCCCTTACGCATAGCGTCTCCTTTATGCTTCACAACAATGTATTGTCTCCATGTTACTGATGAAGAAACAGGGGCTTAAGGTCACATAACTGGTCTTGGTGACTTACACTCAGGTCTAATTCAAATACTTCTTTATTGAGCACTTACACGTGCTAAGCCCAATTCTAGATGCTGGGGACTGAGCAATGAGCAAAACAAAGTCTGCTCTCATGAAAGCTTCTGGTTTTGTGGGGAGTGATGCACCACATACAATGTGATTTCAGAGGGTGATACAATCAAGGGATATTTAAAAAAAGCAAAACTGAGGACTGTGATAGAGTAACTAGGGAGGCGACTTAAGTGGCAGGGTCCTCAGAGATCATTTAAATGACAATTTTGAGGAAATACTTTTGCAGGGCTAAAAAAAAAAAAAAAAAGGATAAAGGAACTATCTTGTCAAACCTTAAATGAAAGTCTCTAGAACTACCATAAGCAAAAATCAGCATTCATTCCCTGATTATCAGTAAGGAGACCATCAGGTGAAAAGAACTACAGTGTTACCATAGTCATAACCCAAAGTGGTAGGTTAGATAGTCATCAGCTGGCAAATATTTCCACAAATGAACCAGTGGTTGCTCAGGACAATGGGCCGACCAAATTAATTCTTAGATTCCCCCAGCACCTACAGCAGCACCTGGCATAATAAATGACTGCTGAATATATGAAGGGAGAAAGCAAAACACGTTAAAATGTCACCATCATGGGTTAAATCCCTTTTCAGGCCAAGTGGCTTCAATTCACCCCACCCCACCCCACCACCAGTCTTAATCACAAGAAGCAGGTGAGGGAAGTCGGATTAGTATAAATCCTCAAACAATCCTGCACTAGGAAACAATCAGCATGTGCTGCCTCACCTCCCAGACGATAGTCAAAGCCCCACATTTAAATCCCAAGCGCCACATAAAGAAAATCTAATATCCAAATGACAACTAGAAAGTAATAAGAAGTAATTATTTGGCTTCTTTAAATAAGGGTTCCCCTAATGCAGATACTCAGGCTACTTACGTACCAGGTACTTGTTCTAACTATCACACACACAGTACCAAGGTAAAGCCACTGGTTCTTTACCTGAGTTATCTTCCCTGCTGGACTGGTATTCCTTGAGGGCAGGACAAAGTACATTCATCTGTGTTGCCTCAGGACCTTGTCCAGTTTAAATGGCAAAAGGTCAATGATTATACTGAGTTACAAAAATTAAATTTCTCCAAAACTTCAGTTGTGGGGCAGCTGGGTAGAGTGAGGCCCATGAGGCCCACCCACCCTTACCACTGCTCCCTGCGGGGCCTGCTCTGCAGACCCACAGGCCCCATCGTCACACATCACTCTTTCCGCGTCTCTTGCAGAACTGAGAGCTGGAAAGGCCTTAGAAGTCTCTGCTTCAATTTTTAGACGTTTATTTTTAAAGGACTGTCCCAGTGGCAATAGAGAATAACAAATGGCCATTCAAAGCTGAACAACAGAGTTGAGTTTACGCCATATACCAAAGATGCCAATGCTTCCTTTCTGGCACACAGATGGAGGGACTGAAAAACAGTTTAAAAATAAGATACCACTTCTGATAGATAGGCACTCTCAATTTTTGTGATGTTTCAGCAAAGTCTTAATAATGAATCTGTGACATTTCTTTCTGAGACAGGGTAGCATTGTGATTAATGACATTACTATATTATCACAACTAGACCCAGCATAAGGAAATATGGATTGGGGGTGGGGAAACTTTGGTAAGGATTATATTAACTTTCTCCGGTAAGAAACTTCTGCATAAGCGGTCTCATTTTTAAAAACCCCAACACGCAAGTTCTAATATCCCTGGGTTTTGCTCTTCATAACATCAGCCACATCACTAAAGTTTTTAAAGCTTCATTTCACACTACCAACAGAAAGAAAACTTCAACCAAAGGCACAAATTAAATACTATCCATCTGCACACTTGATTTATTACTCATTTTCATTTGCCTCTGAATTACCATAGTTTGGAGCCATAAGGATTGGCTCTGCAGAACTTAGATCCAAAATGGCAGCTGAGCTTCTGAAACTCACCAGAGCCATAATGCTTAACATACGTGAAACCAGGTCTTATTTATCTCACTTTTCAACCTGTCTAGGAGAGAAGAATATTTACAAAAACATTTCAGAGAATCAGATGGCATTCTGTTAATGCTCATTATATCATTCTCCTTCTTGTCTAAGAGAACAAGCACCCAGCTTCTGGTTTCTCTGCTCTGCAAACTGAATTAACCTGCTATTCACATGTTTACACAGTCCACAAAAACAAGCTAATGGCAAAACATGGAAAGCTTGGGTTTTTCTCACTCTTTTTCTGCAAGGCCAACTTAGGAAATGGGCGTAAAATGAATCATCTAACAAGTAAAGCCCCAAATAAGCGCTTTCATTTTCAGAAAAAACAACAACAAAAATCAAGAGTTCTAATTTTCCTTAGGTCTACCACAAAGCAACACTCCCTATCACTATGGTAATTTCTATGTCTTTTCCTTTCAATTCAAGCTGTAAAAAATTTTTTAAAGAGACAAATTTGTTCCAGATTACCTCTTCAATGTAGTTTCCAATCCCTCTTACACAAAAGCTAAACTTGTATCACCAAAAATTTTACACTGAATTTAAACTGTCCCTTCTCTCCTTATTTCCACTAATACAATAACAACATTAATTTTAGAAGAATAATAAAATATTTGCTCTTTGGAGACAGAGGGCTTTAATTATCTTTATGTATTCAAATGAAAGTCTTTTCGTTAAATTAGCGTGAAAGTCCCTTCATCTACACACAATTGGCCCAAAGAAACAGGCCATTTTCAGCACAAGAGGCCAATCCATTTTAACAGTGAATAAAGCTTTTGAAAGCACTACACACCCTCTTCCAGACTGTCAAATTTTCAAAATGGTCCAGCATTTTTTCCATTTTTTTTAACACTTTCAGGCCCAGCAAGCATCTTATAATTAGATTAATTAAGAGGGAAACAACAACAAAAAAACCCACTGCTCCCTCCTCATCAAAATTATTCCATTTATGCTTAATTAGCTTTAATACAAGTCTACATATTTAATGATGGGGATATGACAATTCGACCCATTTGCATATTTAAAATGCCTTTTCTAAACTATACTTTGTAACAGATTTAGAAGAACAGTCTCTTTCTCATGCCAATATGCTAAGGCATAAATCAGGAAGATACAAATTAGGAGAAAAAAAAAGAAAAGAAAACAAGGCCTCTCTGAGCCAGGGATGTGCTGAGGGGGTGGGGTAATTTACCCAGGGGTGGGGGCAATTTACCCGCCACATCACAAACTACAATCCTTTCAGCCCACCAGACCGAGAAGCATTACATCACACTCTCACAATGATAGGGGGAGGTGGCTCTGAGAAAGCAAGTTTTCAGCCTTCTTCCCTCCCTGTTCCCAGGCTTTCTAGAATCCTGCATTAGGAGTAATGGAATTTAACTTAAGAGCACCACACAGGTTCGGGGGTAACCACCATACATACACATACAGCTACTTATTTACGTGATCCTAAATGACCACTACACAAGGGATACGTGGACGAAGTGGGCAACTACACACACAGATGTTGAATTTGTGTTGAAAAGCCCAGTTCATCTGTGTAAAATTAAACAGAAATTGTAATCCATGAGAAACGAAGGCGGCCAATCCACAGGGAGAAACTGATAAAGAACTAATTCCTAACCAGGGTGAAGAGCTGTTTATATTTTGAAAACACCATGTTTACAAGATTGTCCTACCGTTTAGTTCAAACCACGATCAAAATAAAAGCGCATCTGGCTGCACATTTGAGAACACACACAGAGCCCCAGTGCAAATGAGCGCGCGCAGAGGAAAGGGGTGATCCACACATTGCCTGGGAGGTTTCAAGCAGGGGAATCTACAAACCCCAAACCTCCTGGTGTTCACTCGCCCCCAGCCTGATGTTTAAAATGTATCAGGTCTTATTTTAGGTTTCACATCTCTCTAGGAAGGATGGCCTAGCTTTATTTAAAAAAAAAAAAAAAAAAAAAAAGGCTTTCCCGGGGTAGTGCTTGCCCTCCCAGATCCTTTGTCGGCCTTAGCAGCCGAAAGAATGCAAACCCATTTATATTTATGCAAATTTTTGCAGCAGATTTAAGGGGGCAGGGAGAGGACTGTTTTTTAAAAAACCTCTTTCTAAATATCAAATTTCCAACTACTCACAGCTTTACTTATTTGCAAGACAGAAACGATGATGAAAATCTGCATATAAATTAAAAGTGCAATTAAATCACTTCAAAATTAAATATTTTACCAACGCTTTTCCATTTCTAAAATGCCGAACCAAAAGTACATCACGGGTCTGATTTACACAGATTCACGACATGTCTGAAGCCAGTCTCCATGCTAGACAAATGTCGATTTGCAACAGCACTAGTGACACGGTTAGACAAGATCCATATAAATCAATTGGTTTTTAAAAAGTGAAAATATTTACCAACCTCATAAAGTGCAGCAGTGCTTAAATCCAGCAAATTGAGGCATACAAGGTAGAAATGGAAATGAAAAAAGGTCCAAAAAATGATTTCTTTTTGTCTATCTGTTTTTTTGTATTTTAAATATTCAGAAACCAGCAGAGACTCTGTCGGCCATTTTGGCTTGAACTAACTCTCACACTCACTCTCCCTCTTGCTCTCTCTCTCCCCCTCTGTCTCTAAAGGAAGCAGCTTTTTGTGACCTTCAAATAGAGGCGGATCATGTGACTTCGGGTAGGTTTGTCAATCAGGAAAGGGGAGGGAGCTGGGGATGAAACTGCCTTAAAGGGAAAGCGGCCCTTTTCCACTCTCATTTGTGAAATGCTGTTATCTCATACTCGCCACCTACACACACTGAATGTGAAAGTGGCAACAGCATAAGGGTAACAGATGAACAAAATATAAAAACCTTTATTGGTTTATAGAAATATGCTCAGTTGCTAACGATTCTTGCAGATCCTGGAGCTTGGCTGGCTTGCAACAGTTATCCTCTAGATGTCTGGGCAAGCACAGGCTGGCAAACTGCTCTTTAAAGGGGGGCTTTTAAAAACACCTTACCCAAACAAGAGACTTTCATGTTTAAAGATTAAGGTGAAATACAGGGCGCAACTGATCTCTAACAAGCTCCTAAAATGCACAGGAAAAGGCTGAAAGGAAATATACCAAAGTATGAACTGAATGCAAACTCAGAGAGGTTAAGTGACTTATCCCAAATCACACAGCAAGACAGATGCAGAACAGTGACTAGTTTCCCAACTGAACTCCACATTTACTATTTTGGCTATATGTGTGTTTGGTACCTCTTCCCTCCACCCCAAATAAAAACTCGGCTACAGCACAGCAAACTGGCCGATATGAGTCATCTTTAATCTCCTCCCCCACCTGAGGAAGTAGCTTGCAGCTGACCTGGAGTAAGCACTACATTTCAAACCTACCTGGTTTCCCCCATCCTTAAGTCCCTTCCTCTCACTAAGTGCATCTTTATGTTCTACCCCCGCTAAGAAAACCACACTAGGTTTGCATCTCAAGCCCAGGCTGTGTAACCTTGGTTAGGCAAGTCCCTTTACCTTCGGGGCCTCAGTTTTCTCATTGTGGAATGTAAGGACTGGACATCACTAGATTATATCTGGTTCCTTTCAGCTCTAAAACTGTACACGGCTTCTTTCTTTTAGCAGTTCTGTTTCATCTTATCCTTGCCATCTCAAAAGTCATTACCCCAGGAAAGCTTTCCCTTGACCCTCCCCGTCTAGACCAGGCCTTCCTGTTCAATGTTCCCATACATCCTTTATGACTTCTTCACAGCACTGGTCATAGCTGCAATTTCTTGCCAAAGAACTTGCTTACAGTTGGTTGTCCCTGGTATGTATAAAGACAAACACCACACCTTCCTTCACTGCTGTGTGAACCTCCACACGGAGCCCCACATAGTAGGTGAATAAAGGAATGAATGAATGACTCAGATCTCCATTCAGAAGTGCTAGGCTGAACAAGAAGAGATGTGCCACTCGAACATACAGAATAAAAGTCACATAGTTTCCAGAAACTCATCTCCATCTATTCAAGGACTGCTTGAGGAAATAAAGTAACTAATTTGATAGAAAGTGGGCAACAGTGCCCTGTGACTAACTGACTCCATCTATCTCTATAAACCAGAAAAGGTCGGATTCCACAGTGTGATTCTCCCAAATGAACTGGGCTGACCGAGCATAATCTGACATGCCAGCCAGCAGAGAAACTGACGGATTCTGTAAGGCCAGCATTCCCTGAAAAGGAACCTATGAACCCTTCTAAATCCCACAGGTCTGTCATCCTGGCTTCTGGGTCTTTATTCAGTCTCCCTTTGCTTTTTCCACTCTGATAGATGAACAGGAAAGGGGCTGTTTCTGGGCAGGCAGAGGCCAATGCCTAGACGATCTGGCAGCTTGAATATTTATGGCGTAAATGCTTCCACTGTCTTTGCACAGCCCTGAACGGAGTAGGAGCCAGGACCTGGACTGACAATTGAGATGTAGGCAAAAGCAGGAAACTCCTAGGGTGGAAATTTTGAATATTTCATCTATTTTTATCCTTCCAATACCTTCCAGATGAGTTACGGAAAGCTTCCTTATGGAGAGCATGCTCAACATGTTAAAATGCATGGAGACTGTACAGCTGCCTTATTTTAATTTGTGATGGACACGTTTTCTTTATAAGACTGAATTTTGCTAAGTCTCCATTTCTTGATGCAGCATATTATTGTACAAACGTGTATATGTGTTACCATGTGAGTATTAAATAAACTGCACGAGAAGTCAGGAAACAAACACATTTTAAAACAAATATTCGTTCAATTTTCAAATAATATGACTGACATTTTTTCTTCAACCTCTAGGCATCTTTTGTTTTGTTTTGTTTTTCGTGAGATACCTCTAAACTTAAAGCAATGAGTCCAACTGTTCATCTAAAAGAAACAAGTGCAATAAATGTACTATTGCCCCTGTATTTCCAGGCATCTGAGACTCTGTGATATATTTATTGCACTTTTTTCATATTAACAATTAGACAGCATTTTTCAATTATATTATCACAAGGTGAGTATACAAAGTAATAAAAAACTAATTTACTTTTTTAAATAAATAAACCAGAACTTAAAACACCCAACTGAGTGTTATCAAAGTTGCACCTCTGGCGACTGTATAACTAAAATATTTCCATGAGGAAATAGGACTGAAAATAATGTACTGAACATTTAACTCAAAAATCTAGAAAATGACTAACAAACCCAAAAAAGAAATTAATGGTGATAAAATCACAAAGATAAAGCAACAGTCAAAGAGTAAACTGAATCAATAAAAGCAAAAAATTTTTGTTTTAAAAAATAAAAGTAGATAATCCTTTGGAAAGCCTGATCACTTAAAAATAAGAGAGAAGTTACAAATTAACAGTAGGGCTGAGAAAGGGGACATTATAACTACAGATTTGGAGAGGATTTTTTTTAAATTGTGAGAGAATTTTATGTAACTTTATGTCAATAAATCTGAAGATTAAGTAAAATGGATGATAGTCAAGGAAAATAAACATTACCAAGGTCAACTCAAGAAAAGTTATAAAAATAGCAACAATAACTCACAGCAGAAATGTGTAAGATATTAAAAGAACTAGCCACTAAAACTATCTGACACAAATGGTTTTCTGGGTGAATTCTACAAAACTTCTATCAAGTAGATAATTTCCATGTTATCCCTATTGTTCTTGAATTTACGAAGATAGAAGAGAAAGCTTCCTAATTTCTTCTCTGAGGTTAACATATTCCTGATACCTGTCAGGACAAAGATGGTCCAAAAAAATAAAACTACAGACCAATCTTCACTTGTGAAGATAGATATAAAAATCCTAAGTAAAATACTAGCAAATAGAATTTAGCAGTTTTAAGAAAATATTTCATTATGATCATGTATGGTTTATACCAACAATGCAAGGACTGTTAAATTACAAAATCTATTAATATAACTCTTCATTTGTTCAACAAGTACATACTATGTGCTTTCTATGTGTCTGACTCTGCTCGGGCCGGGGAGACAGCACTACCAGGCAGGGTAGGTCCAAGTGGAGCCAAAAACCTCATGGGAGAAGGAAACCACTGAGAAGGAAACAGAGTTGACAGGATATGGAAAAAACTGAAGGAGGCTCACTTTAGATAAGGTGGTTCAGGAAGGTTTTTCTCAGGAGGGACATTCATTTAAACTGAGTTGAAAAGTAATTGCTTGAATGTTCAAAGAACAAGAGGGATGATCAGGAGGCCAGGCCATGTGACCAGGGAAGAGAGGTGTAAGGCAAACCTAAGGAGCAAGGAGGAGTTGGATCCTACTGGATCCTGCAGGTCACAGAAAGGATTTTATTGTCAGAACAGTGGAAAGTCACAGAAGAATTTTAAAGCAGGAGAGCCAACAGTGCCGTTTTATCCACTGCTCCCTCTTCACTTAATACCTAGGATCTACAAGCTTTTCAAGGGCCTCGGCAAATGTTTGGGACCTGAAAAACATATTAACAAATCTAAAACACAAAACAAAAATTATAACCATAAAAATTAATAAATGCTAAAGTGTCCTTGAAAGATAACACCCAGCACTTTCATATTAAGTTTAGCATTTCTAAGTTTTCGTTACATTTGAAAACAATCCTCACTTTGCAAAACACACTAAATACGTTAACTACTAATAAATCTCGGATAATTACAAATTAAGTCAATTATTTGTAGCCAAAGAATTTCCAAAGCAAAACTATTAAAATTCTTTTAACATATGATACCAAAAATAAATAAATAAAACCACATAATTAATATGGGATGTGGGTACCTTCTAATATGTTTTAGTATGTAAAGTGGGATAAAGTCTCCAAAACCTCCCAAAGTAAGCATTCCAAGAATCCATGGAGGTCTTACAACCACTTTAGGAAAGACAAGATCAAAGTTATATTTTCAAAAGCTCACCCTGGCTTCTGTATGGAGAATATACCAGAGAGGACCAAGAGGAGAAGCAGGGACAAGCTGGAAGGGGACTGTGGCCTTCTAGGTGAGGGAAGATAGCTTGGATCAGATGGAGGTGGTAGAGGCGAAGAGAGCACATAATGTATTTTGAAGGTGGAAGTGATTCTATCGTAAGATAACTTAAGAAAGCAACCTGTGACTATGATGAAATACAGTAAGGCCAATCAACTCTTTCAAAAATAAGACTCTAAACTCTGAACTCACCATTCATTCATGCAGTCATGAACCATTTTTCTGAGCATCTACTATGTATCAGATACTGTGCCAGCACCAAGCCCAGGAGGATTCTAACAAAGAGGATTCTAACACCTTGAAGGACAGAGACATGCAAATCCATTATTAAAATATAGCATGCTAAGTGCCATAATTAAGGTACAAATAGAAATGTAAGATAGTTATGCTATGGGAATACAAAGAGCTAACTGCCAAAAGTCAGAAAAGGTTTCACAGGGGAGGTGAGATTTTAAACTGCGTCTTAAAGGATGAGTAGGAGTTGCCATGTAGAGAACATAAGAAAGACAAAGACTTTCCTGAGTCTCACCAACTTCAGTATTACCAAACAGCGGTGACAAGGAAGGCTGAGGAGAAAAATATAAATGTAGAGGCTAAGCTTTTCCAGGACTCTTACCCTCAACAAAGTCAAAAGATGAAACAGTAGCCAAAATGACATGGTAATCACTAATGCTACTAGAATCCAAAATCTTTGGAGAATGTTAGCATTTACACTCATATTACACATTTATAAATTAGAATGCTAACAGACCTTTTAAGGAACATTGAAAAAAATTCTCAAATTCTTTAGAACCAAACCTCAAAAATCAAATTTGTATTTGGGGGAAGCCTTTCTTGATCCTCCAGTTTGAGTTCAGTGTCCTCTGTGCTTCTTAGACCCTGTACATACCTCTATGGTAGCACCTTCAAACTCTATTATTATTGTTACCCATTTACTTGGTGCTTCCTGTCTAAACTGTGAGCTTCTTAAGGGCAGGGAATATGGCTCTTATTTCTGTATCTACTACATAGAAGGAATTCAATTACTGTTTGCTGAATGAATGACCAAATGAATAAGCAAAAAAATAAATAGATGAATACTATTAACCTGGGTATTTATAAAGTACAAAAGAAGACAACACTTAATATCTTATAATTGAGAGAGAAGACATATACACAGGATAGTCAACAAGAAAATGTACGATAAATTTTTAACTGTATGGTTCCATCCTCAGAGAGACAGGAGTCAGAAAATGGAGACACTATGTAGCTCAGCTCAGCTGAACTTCAAAGGAGGGACAGAATGAGAATGCTCAAAACAGATGTCTCAGGATGAAGCTAATGACACTTAAGCTGCAGGACCCCTCACTTTCATGAGGTTCTCTCAAAGCCCTAGGAGTCCTTAACATTGTCCAAACGATCTTTTTTTTTTTCTTTTGCAATGTGTTTTTTCTTCTCCGTTTATTATAGTAAAATACATGCAACACAAAACTTACCATCTTAACAATTTTTAAGTGTATAGTTCAGTAGTGTTAAATATATTCACATTGTTGTAAAACAGATTCCCCAGATCTTTTTCATCTTGCAAGTCTCAAATTCTATACCCATTAAACAACTTCCCTTTTCCCTTCTCCCAAACCCTGGTAACTACATTTTCTATTTATATAAACTTGACTACTTTAGATACATTATAAAAGTGGAATCATACAGTATCTTTTTATGATTGGCTTATTTGACTTAACATAATTTTCTCAAGGTTCATCCATGTAGGTTCCCTTCTTTTTTATGAATGAATAATATCTCATTGCATATATATCTATATCTATATATAGATATATATAGATATAGATAGATAGATAGATAGATAGATAGATAGATAGATAGATAGATAGATCGATCGATCGATCTCACATTTTGTTTATCCATTCATTCACCAATGGGGACACTTGGGTTGCTTCTACCTCTTGGCTAGAGTGAAAAGTACTGCTATGAATATGAGTGTGTACATCTTTCAAAACTTTGCTTTCAATTCTTTTGGATACATACCCAAAAAGGGGACTGCTGGATCACTTGGTAGTTCTATTTTAAATTTTTTGAGGAAATGCCAAACTGTTTTCCATAGAAGTTATGCCATTTTATAATCCCACCAATAGTGCACAGAGGTTCCAATTTCTCTATATCCTTCTCAACACTTCTTTTCTGCTCTTTGGTGTTTTGGGTTTTTTCCTCAATAGTAATCATCCTGACAGGTGTGAAACAATTTATCTCATTGTGGTTGATGATTAGTGATGTTGAGCATCTTTTCATACGCTTGTCGGCCATTTATATATCATCTTTGGAGAAATGTCTATGAAAGTCTTTTGTCCATTTTTAATCAGGTTACTTGATTTTTCTGTTGTTGAGTTGTAATTCTTTATATATTCTGGATATTAATCTCTTATTAGAAAATGACTTGCAAATATTTTCTCCCATTCTGTATGTTTCCTTTTTACTCTATGATTGTGTCCTTTGATGCACAAATTTTTTTAAGTCTGATGTAGTTCCATTTGTCTATTTTCGCTTTTTTGCCTGTGCTTTGGGTATCATATCCAAAAAACCATTGCCAAGTCCAATGTCATAAAACTTTTCTCCTATATTTTCTTCTAGTTTTATAATTTTAGGTCTCAAGCTTAGGTCTTTAATCCATTTTGAGTTAATTGTTCTTTACAGTGTAAGATCAGGGTCTATCTTCATTCTTTTACAAGTGGGTATCCAGTATATTCCCAATACCGTATGTTGAAAAAACTCTGTTTCCCACTGAATGGTCTTGAAACCCTTGTCAAAGATCATCTGACTTTATATGCAAGGGTTTATTTCTGGGCTTTCTATCCTATTCCACTGGTCTATTTGCCTGTCTTCATGCCAGTACCATACTGTTTTTGATTACTGTAGCTTTGTAATATATTTAGGAATTAGGAAGTATGACTCCTCCAACTTTGTTCTAAATGACCAATTATTTTTATAAAATGTGAAAAAAAATACAGTTTCATCACAGTCTTAACACAGATTGTCAAAACCACAGACTCTTACCATCTCAGCTTTCCCCCACCATGATTCCACTTGTCAATAGAGTTAGAGTCACTGTAGGTACTCTAGGATTCCTAAAGGGAAAGCTAATTTGGTTGATTTATTTGGGGCTTACTGGAATATATGAGCATGGTTCTCAGCCACTTCGTGTATGGTTGAGTTATTGGTAACTGCCTTGTGTACAAAGATGTTACTGTGCCAACTCACTATGTACAATGACAGAAATGTGCAGGCCAGATCATACCATGATATAAATGTGTGAATTCAAAGAGTATTTCATGGTAGTCAATACACAAGAAAAAATGAAGCCTTGCAATCTTATAGCTCATATATAAAAGACATTTGGCTAGAGGTCCTCTCAAAGTTGATAAGAATCTTACAAATTTATACGACGTGACTATAACAAGTTGTGAGGCTGAAAGGAACTTTTCTAATCTATCAATAATAAAAAAAAACAGGGGGGAGGGTAGAGTCAGTAGTAGAGTGCATGACTAGCATGCATGAGGTCCTGGGTTCAATCCCCAGTACCTCCATTAAAAATAAATAAATAAATAAATAAAACCCTAATTACCTCCCCCCCAAAAAACAAAACAAAACAAACAAAAAACACAAAATAAATAAAATATCACAGAATTATTGTAATATGAAGGGGCAATCAAAGAGTAAGCAGACAAAAAATATTAGGAAAAATTTTCACAGCAATATGTCAGGCAAATATTAATACAAATAAATATAAATGTTATGTTATTTTCTGAATTTTGCATTTGTCAACTTGTTTAAAACTGTCATTTTTGTTATTTCTTTCCTCATTGTAAATAAATATTCACTTCTGTACCTAATTTGTATTTGAAATTAATTTTCTTTTTCTTAAAGGGCACTCCCACAAAACCTATATTTGCTCCTGGTCAGGAAGAAGGGTCTCTGGGTCTCTCTGCCTGAACAAAGGCATATAAGGGGGAAGGAAACCAGCTATGCATAGAAAACCTTAAGGAGAGACTGGGCAGGCAGAGGAAGATCTTTTAAAAAGCAGAGAAAATATGCATAAGCAGGCTAAAGGCATCTTATGGAGGCCCTCAGAAGCAAAGAAAAGTTCAAACTTGGATAGAAAAGCTTTTTTCCCCCCCAAAAAACCCAATAATCAACTTGCTTACAGGTAGGGACACTTAAAGAGAAGAATTGTAATAAAATTGGGTCTGTTGGAAAATATTTAAGAAAGCACTGAATATAAAGTCAAAAATGACAGCTTATCAATTCACTTTTCTTCTGCTAATAACAAATAAACTATTATGGAGTTAGGATTTTTAATCATTCTACCTCAGATTTTCAAAGTGAGTGTGTAGAACAGGAATTCTTAACAGTCTGTGGGAACTCAGTGACATCTTCATTTAATTAATATATATTTATTGACTCTTTCTGGTGCAACCTACAGTGACCAAGCTGGCAAAAGTCTGTTCTTGCAGAGCTAAAGACAGAGCATAAAGCCTGAACCTGACCTTTCACTGCCTGCCATCATTGTGTGCCTCCTCTTTCCTTACTACAGTCTCCCGTTCTCTTGCCCAAACTTAGTTCACAGAGATTCCTAGCGGGAAGGGAAAGGCAGAGTGCTCAGGGCAGAACTTACATCCATACCCTCTAGCAATCATAAAATTTGGGGGAAATAAACACTACCTTCTCCTCATGACACCACTGGAGATTCCTGCAGCTGAACATGCATTTCTTTATCTATATTTACATAATGCTATGTATTTTGAAACATTTTACAACTACATGGTATTAGTAACATTTCCAAAAGAGCTGCTTTAAAACACCAATTTCAAGGAACTGGGCAAATACATCTTGCCATTTAAGTAATGTTTTTCCATAAAGGCATACTATTTGTCTGTAAGTAAAATATAAGCTAAATAAATAAGACTTTTATTAAATTAACTGCAGTTTTCTGAGAGCTTCATGATCTACCCTATTCATTGCTGTCTGAAGTCACCATATGAACCTGTAAGTAGTAGCAAACCACAGTTTGCAGGCATTTTCAATTATGAAACACATTTCTCCTGAAGTTATTCTTACTGTAACTAATCAATGACCCAGACATTCAAGAAAAACCTCATAAAACAGAATTCAGAACTTAAAGACATTTTAAGAGAATTAATTTTTTTAAGTAACTTCAAGGCAAATTGGAAAGTTTATTAGCAACTGAGAGTTTCCCAAAGACAGTACAAAATGTTTATGGTTATACTAAAATTCCCAGCAGCAAAAATTCCATGAGCATAACTATCTATTGAACCTCTTTGTGGCATTTTCAAAATACCAATAAACTTGAAATTAAAACTCATTTCCTTTCTCCCAAAAACAATCTGAAAAGATTATATAGGAATCTATTTTTCTGATGACCAGCTTACTGCTGTGTAATAATGACTGAGTTTACAGAGGGTTCAATTTGGTACTTTATAAGTTTATCTTCACCATGTACATATTTTAATGGTCCAAAGGAAAAAAAAAACTGGTAGAAAACAGAAAATCAAATGTTAAAATCAAACCAAAAAACTCTTTCCTGTGGCCAAATATCAAGGTTTGTGTTTTAAAGATAATTATCTATAAAATGAGTGATTTGGAAATTTTTTCTGTATTTAGGAAATGCCATAGGGCTTCCCAAAGCTTTCAAATTAACACCAAAAGAATGGTTCCTGAAGATCTTAGTGTTAAATTTGGGTGGGCAAATATAAAACAAGGTCTATTTTAATAAAAGGAATCCTTAGAGAATTGGCAAGAATAGACTTTTGCTATGTGATACAATAAAAAATAAAATTCACCAGATTTTTAAAAAAAGAATAAACTTTTAGAAGTAGCACTGCAGTATAAGATGAATGTGAGGAAGAGAGAGCTGTAGGTCACGGAGTAAGAGGAGCAGCAGTAATAAAGATAAAGTGAAAACAAACTGTCAGAACTTCTAAAAGGTCTGTATAATTAATAATTGAAAAAAATCAAAAGGGTATTTTATAACTAGCCACTTAAGTTCGGAAGAATGTAATTAGTAAGAAGAGAATTTAATCAAGACGTTGGAATTAAGACATTTAAAAAACAGCACCTCAAGCAGAAAACCATATTACACCACGCTGGAGTATAAAAGGTAGTGTTGACTCCATAAATTACATTCTTCTCTCTGAATCAATATAAAACTGTCTTTAGCACTTCAGTTTCCTTACAGGGTTCCCATGCAAGAATAGATTCTCTCTTAGAAAGGAAAATCAAAAAAGATAACACTCCAAGAGAGTAGAAATACAGAAATTGACACTATTAGTTACATCAACAACCCCTAAAAGTGGGATATTCTCTATAAAACACATTATTAAATGAGTTTTCTTGGTTTTTAAAATTTTTAAATGGTTTATTGAGCACAACATGTAGAAAAGATAATCACTTCAATATAAAATCAATATAAAAGTTATTAATTTTACATTTTTTTTTCATACTAAGTCTTTGAAATCCAGGCTACATTTTATATTTAAAGTGCATTTCAGTTTGGTTGCTATTTTTTTATTGTGGTTAAAAAAAATTAAATTTAACATCTTAACCATTTTTAAGTATAAAGTTGAGAAGTGTTAAGTATATTTGCTTTGCTTTGCAACAGATCACTAGAACTTTCTCATCTTGAACTCTATACCCATTAAATACTAATTCCCTTACCTCTCTCCCCGTAGCCCATGGCAACCACCTTTCTACTTTTTATTTCTTTTATTTTGACTATATTAGATACTTCATATGTGTAGAATCATGCAGTATTTGTCCTTTGTGACTGGCTTATTTTGCTTAGCATAACATCCTTTAGGTCCATCCATGTTGCAGCACATGACAGGATTTCCCTCTCTTTTAAGGCTTCATAATATTCCATTGTATGTATGTACCACATTTTCTTTATCTATCTGTTTATGGACATTTGGGTTGCTTCTACCTCTTGGCTACTGTGAATGCTGCAATGGATATGCGTGTGCAAATATCTCTTCGAGATCCTACTTTGAGAGATTGTTTTTAATGATGATCTTTCCATAAAATGAACCAAAAGAGTTAAGAAAGTTCAATTATCAAAAATATACTAGAAAAATTGAATTACTTAAGTAGGTTAAAGACAAATATCTTTTGAGAATATGAGTGAATTTCATGGAATTTAAAGCTCAGACTTGTTTATAAGCTATATTAAATTTTTTTAAAAAGGAAGGAATGAAAAAGAGGCCAAACTCCTCTAATTAATATACCAAAACTGATATCTAACTTCAAAATAATTTATAAGAAATGATACGCCCACAAATATCTAGACTATCACATAAATAAAACCAAGTCAAAATCCTGCCTGGGTAGAAATATTTTATCTGAAATGAGCTTTCAATAAGCATGATCAAACATGATCTATGAGCAAGTATCTGTTCATGCTGTATTTTGAAAAGCTGTAGTAGTTTTATATTTACCCCTGTGTCAAACATACCATGTGATTAATACTGGGTGAGTTTAGCATAGTAATTATTTGGCAATAAACGCAGCTTGTCTGATTTGCTCTAATAGCTCATAAGATGAATATCCTCTGAAAAATGATTATATTAGATACACTAACAGAAAATAAATTTCATTAGAAAGCAACAATATTGAGACAATATATACATAGACAAATGTTTAAAGCTATATACTCTACTAAAACTTATCCACACACACATCAGAAATCAGCATCACTGATCTAAATATTAACAGTTTAGCACAAATACTTCTCAAAATCAAAAGTCAATTATTTTTCAAGAAAGCTTTCTAAATGCATATCTACCTTAATATGCCTGTTGTTAGAATTTATTCCATTAAAATAAACAGCACAGAAATAAAATAAATTTTTCAAGACTTCCAGAACCTATGGTAAAAATGTTAAATGAAGAAATAAAGAAAGTGGCACAGATCAGCTAACAGAATAAATTTTAGACCTAAGCCTTACAAGAATTTGCTCTGTGACCTTGAGCAAGTTATATTACCTCTGTGCACCATCCACCTTCGTAAGTGAAATAGGCTCTTCATACAAGCTAATACCAAGGGGTGAGAGCCATGTTGGAAACCAATTTAGAAAAAAATTAAGTTAGATCTCTACCTCACACCATACACAAAAATGAGTATCAGTTCAATTAAAGGTCTAAGTGTGAAAAATAAAGCAGAAAAACTAATGGTATTCCATCATGTTAGGGTAGGAAAGACTTCTCTAGGCAAGCACAAAACACAGAAGCCATAGAGGCTGATTTTACAACATAAAAATTTAAATGGTTTATTAGTATGAAAGATACCCCCATGTTAAAACATAAAGCCTGGGTGGAAATATTTAAAACATCTCAAAAGACAGAAGGTTAACACCTATACTTTATAAGTCTCTTACAAAGATATCAAAACAAATAATCCAATCAAAATGAAATAATATATAAAGAGGTGATACATGAAATAAAAATCAATGGCCAATAAACTAGCAAAAGATATTACATTTATTAGTAAGCAGAAGTATAAATTAAAACAATAAAATATTAGAGTGGCAAAAATTCAAAGATAAATAATTTTATTGTCATCAATGGTGTGGAGGAATGGGCACTCTCATTCACTGTTGATGGAAATGAATCTTTTGAAAGGAACTTTGATAGCAGCTACCTCCTTATTAAAAAAATACATGCCCATGAGCCAAATAGCTCCATATCTAGAAATCTATTCTACGGAAATACACCTATGCATAAAGAATGAGAATGTTCAATAAAGTATTATTTGTAATAATCAAATAAGTGAAGGCCACCAAAATATTTATTGGAGAAGAATGACTATAGTATATCAGTTCAAGAGAATGCTTTGCATATATTTAAAAGAATAAACAGGGGAGGGTATAGCTTAAGTGGTACAGCACATGCTTAGCATGCATGAGGTCCTGGGTTCAATCCCCAGTACCTCCTCTAAAAATAAATAAATAAATCTAATTACCCCCCGCCCCCCGCAAAAAAAAAAAAAAAAAACAACTTTAAAAAAAATGAAATAGACTATAAAAACGTTAGATTAAAAAAGGAAGTCTCAGAAGAATTATGTTAGAAAAAAATCTAGTTGTTTTTAAAATAAATACAGAAAATGTTTAAGATTAGGAGGGGAAGGAGGGTAAAAAAAAAAGTCTCATTTTTCTTTCTAAATCCACACTTACTGTTTAAATGTTTTATGACAACCATATATTACTTTAATAATTAAAAAAAAATAACAGAATAGATGGGAATTTCATAAGTTATTCAGAAGTATGTCTCTCTCAGTATCTAGACTGTAGTATTTAGTTCCTATATCCTACTATCCAGGATTTGATCATCCTTTGCTAACTGCAGTTAAGACACAAAAAATAAAAAATAAAATTTTTCAATCTTTTTATTTCTGTTGTCTTAAACAAAAGAACACAGCACCTTTGCTCCCCACTCCCACAGAAGAGGTAGGCAGGTCTATCAGAGGAGGGCCTAGCAAGAAGATTCACTTCTGCTTTACCATTTCAATTTATGATGGCAGACCAAGCTCAGGAAAACAAAGCAAAACAAGATTCATCTGTGAAAAGGCAGAGACAAAACAATCAAGGGACAATGGTAAGGATACAACCCGTGATGCCTGCCTCAAGCCCGCCAGGGCTGTTTGAAGCTCTCTGAAAGAAGTAGAGTTTGTATAACACAAAACTTGTGGGAGAATCTGCCCCAGCAATGCTTCCTGAATACCTAAGAAGCTGATTCAGGACAGGGGTTACTGGAGCAGGTTTTCAAAGATAAAGACAGGTTTGTTTGTGAAATGAATACCCTCCAGAGAATAGAATCTTCATCTGTGTTTTAAAAACAGGCTTGATGTCATTTTCATTGTTTCCCCCAATTCACTCTTACCCATGAGACTTTGATCTTAACAGCTGCAGCTTTGCTAACCATAATACTTTTCAGGAACATAGCTCCCAAGGTTGGCAAAGGATTTCGGTTCAAGAGATATTATAAAACACTTTAAAGTCAGAAAGATCCAGGTTCAAATCCTAACTTCCATTTCAAACTGCATTACCATGGGCAAGTTACCTACTCCAATATTTGAACAGACCGGAGAAGCTGTAAGGGATGGAAATAACATATAAAGCATTAAGCAAAGTACTTTGTGTACAGAAAAGCCTCATCAAATGGGAGCTATGATTTTTATATTATAATACCTTTGATCGGAGTGTAGGGTTAAGGGAGTAGGCAGGGAGCAAGGCACCTGAAATGTTCCTGTAATTCTACTGGGACTAGATGTTTGGCATTCTAATTTGCTAAAGATTAATTGATTCCATCTGCCCATGCAGAATATAAGTGCATTTGACAGAACACAGCAAAGTTAGAATTTATATTGTAAGCTATTTTTAAAACTGCCTGGTTAGCAAATTAAACCAGCTGTGAAAATATCCTGGTTTCCATTCACAACAAATACAAGACAAACATTCTCCTTTAATGAACCTGGCCTCGTGGCAGCATAGCATATTCTGCATAATTCATTCCTAAGGGTTTTGGAGACATAATTTTTATAAGACAGACCAAAACTGAATTATTTTCAAGGTGGAAAAAAAGGATGAGAGAAAAGAGTTTCTCTACAAATTTTCAGTAAATTCCATGAATCACTGTCCCAGTCAACTTAGAAGACTACTGTCTGAATAAAAAAAATAGTAGTTATGTCAGTACTTTAAGCCACTCTTAACTGTTTTTCCTTTAAAAGGGCATATGAAACACCAGTGTGCTCTGCAACATAATTTTTCAAGTTCTGTGACAGAGGGAGGAAAAAATCTACTCATTGCCACCAAAAAGCTACCCAGAGGACTCTCAGTTTCAGATTGGAAACTTATCACTTTTAAAGAATCAGGGGAGAGATCTTGAATTATTTAGAATGTTGTCTAAGTTATAGTATTTATAATTCCTGTTCCTTTAGGGAAACAATTTGTATTTAAACAAAGATCAGAAGTATAAATAACTAAATGAAATAGAATTTTAGTAAGTACTATTCAAATAAATTCACACTTGGAATGCATATAAACAGTCTACTAATTTAGTTTACTTCATAAAGACATTGCTAAGAAAAGGAATTACCATTTTATACTTTCTTTGGAAATCAACCAGACTGAATTAGTTCAATTTGGAACATCCTAAGCCTTAAAGCCTCTGCTAAAGCGTAACATAAATTTTGATTAGTCGAGTGTGAAAAACTACAAAGCCAACTTTCTTGTCTCTCCAGTTAGTTTGTCTATAAATAGAAGCAATGCATTAACAGCCACCAAAGCAACTTGTCAGCTCCACAATGTGCCGAACATATACATCCTCTGCAAACATGCTCTCAGCATGTTTAACCAAAGTCGTTCTAAGATCTGTAATAAGACCCTTTTTAAATAAACTGTGACTCACTGTTTGCTTTCTTCACCAGGAGGTGGAGTCTTGCCATGCCCTTCCATTACAAAATCCTCCTGTTCCACCTGCAAAGGCAAGCATCACAGGTCAGCAGAGTCAGTAACTAAGATGCAAGTCACTCCAAAGTGCCAGGGCCTGCGTTGCAGAACCACAAGGCATGTCACTATACTGCCTAGGACAGAAGCCTGAGCCAATGGTTTTCACACTCCAGGTTCACTTATGGCATCTCTCCTTGGGTGACCATACTTACAGAGTGAAAAAGGAAGCATGCTGATTTGCAACTCATAAATGTGACAAAAGATTAGCATTCAGAATATAATAAAGAATTGCTATGAATCAATAAAAAAAAGACAACCTACCAACTAAAAAAATTTACAAAATAATTGAATAGGAGTTTCACTGAAGAGGACACGTAAACAGCCCTAAACATGCAAAGATGTTCAATCTCATATCAAAATGCAAATTAAAACCAGAGAGATACCATTTCATAACAACCAGGCTGGCTAAAATGAGAAAGGTGGGCAATACCAAATGTTGCCAAGAGTGCAGAGCAACAGTAACTCAGCCACTCCCGGTGGGACGGAAAACTAGTACAACTTTTTAAAAGTCTGCCATCATCTAGTATACTTGACTATGTATTTATTGTACAAACCATTGTTTGCTCTTCTAGGTATATATATACCCTAGAGAAACTTTTGCCCATATATAAAAAAATTTTTTAGTAGCAGAAAAAAAAATACAGAACAACAGTAAAACAGAAAAATAGGCTGTGGTGTTTACGACAACAGAATCTTATACTACGTGAAAATGAATGCACTACAGCAACACACCTCAAGCTGGATGAGCTACAAAAGCACAATACTGGATGAAAGAAGCAACTCACAAAAGAATACATATGTAGTATGAATCCGTTAGTACAGAATTGAAATGTATACATTTATAGACATACATGTAACTTTATGGTTTATAAAACTATAAAGAAAAGGGACTGACCATTACAAAACTGAGGCTAATGAATATCACAGGGAGTCAAGGAGGGAACTCACTCACAATGGGCATATGCTGGGTCTTGGGGTGCAGACACGTTCTATTTCTTGGCCTGTGTAGTTGGTATATGAGTGTTTGTTTTATAATTATTCTTTTAACTGTATTTTTTTTCTCTTTTATACATATGGCTTATTTCTCAATACAAATTTTCAAAGGAAGAAAAAAGCATTTTACTATTCCAGGTAATTTACTGACCAATAAAGGATGATAAATGACAGGTATACAGCTACCTCCACAAACTGGGACTATCAGTTCTATGAAAACTCCCCCAAAAGGCATACTTTTAAAGAGTCAAGCAGATGTATTCAAGGAGATAGATATCAACAGATACATTTAAGGATTACTCCCTACTTAGAAAAATATCATCCATTTCTTACAGGACCTAGTAATCTGGAAGACAGACAACAGCAACGCAGATACATACCATAATGCAACCCAAATAAAACAAAAGGCTATCCAGCTCAGCAATCCTCTGCAGTCTGCATTTCTCAGAAATACTGGAGAAGATGGGATGGAACTAAGAGGCTATGTTTCAAAAAGGACAGACAAATCAAGAGGTTTACTCTATTTCTATTAAAAGGAGAAACTGGAGGAAGCGTAAACAAGAATAATAAAAGACACACACTGCATACTGTGAAATTCAAACCAGGTTTTGACTTTTATTCTTCTCTTATGGACTTCCTGACTCCACAGCCTACTAGGCTTTGCCGAGTAGAGGGAGGATTCTCCCATCCTAAATTTACACAGTGATCTAAACCTCTAGAAGAAAAAACAGGGTTACAATGTTGCAAAAGGAACTTTATGAGGAGCTTAAGATGATCTTGATTTGGGTTGTAGTTACAAGAAACTACACATATGTGAAAAAAAATCACTAAACTGTGCATTTTATGCACTTAACTGTACAAACGTTATGCCGTAATTAGAAAAAGAAGATGACAAATTGTTTAAACTTAGTAAAGTCCCTCGGAAGCTCAAACCTAAATCATTTTCTCAAAGACAAGAATGACTATTCCCCCACTTACATATATTATGAAATTTTCTTGATCCTTCATCTTTTAAAATCCTCTCCAATTAAAGAGTTCTAAATCGTGAACTTAGTCTCTAATTACTAGTTTTTAAAAAAAAGCTTATCTATAACCAATTTTTTTCTTTTGTTTTTAATTGAAGTTACAATGTGTCAATTTCTGGTGTATAGCATAATGTCCCAGTCATGCATATACATACATATATTCATTTTCATATTTTTTTCATTAAAGGTTATTACAAGATACTGAATATAGTTCCCTGTGCTATACAGAAGAAATTTGTTTTTATCTATTTTTATATATAATGGTTAACATTTGCAAATCTCAAACTCCCAAATTTATCCCTTCCCAGCCCCTTTCTCCAGTAACTATAAGATTGTTTACTATGTCTGCGAGCCTGTTTCTGTTTTGTAGGTAAATTCATTAGAGTCCTCCTTTTCTTTTCTTTTTTAAGATTCCACATATGAGTGATATCATATGGTATTTTTCTTTCTCTTATAGCTGATTTCTAATTAGCACAATGACGAGAAGTAATAATCAAAAAGCCCACAGCTTCAACAACCTCCCCTATGCTGGCTTTTGAATCTTTAACTCCAGCTCCCATATTTTGCATACTAGTCTCCACTTGGGTGGCCCAATAGGTCCAAAATGAAGCATCAACTTTGTCTTTAAATTTCTTCTCCTTTTTATATCCCCTATCTCTGTTACATCATTTACTAAGATACTCAAATAGGAAACCTGTAATCCTACAAAATTCTCCACATTCCTTCCTTGACCCCACATTCTATTTATCACCAAGTACATACAGTGGCTCCTACCTCTTAAACAGCACCTGTTCTTTATCCCCTGTAAAGCCAGCTTCTCCAAATCTTAACTACAACAAAAGCCTTCTCACTGGTCTTCGTGCTTCTGGATCCTATCTCCCTTCAGTTCATCCTCCAAACCACTTCCATCAAATGGACTTCGTAAAACGCAAATACGATCACGTCACTCTCCCTGAAATGCTTCAGTGGTGCCTTATCACCTACCTTGAGTGATTTCTGCCTAAGTGATCTTTTTTCATCTGTCCCTGCCTCACTCACCCATTCTGAAGCCCTGGCAGAGCCCACACCAACTCCTCACCTCTCTGTGCCTTTACACATAATGTTCCTTTCTGCCGTGAAGGCCCGGTCTCCTGCCGCACATACACTTCACACTCCTACTCATTCTTTTAAGTACTAATTAAAATGCTTCTCCCCAGAAGATACTACCTCCTTCACTAGGGTTCACAATTTTTCTCACTCTCCATCACCTCAGAAGGCAATAAAAACAGTCCAAAAAGATCACTGCTCCTTATTGCCACGTCCTGTTTTTCTCAAATCCGCTTCCAGGCCCTACACATCTTTCTTTTTTTCTTCTACAAATTACTTAAACACTCTGGACTTAATTTGATGATCTCCACCACTCCTTCCCCTTGACCTCATTTTCAGGAGTTTCAATATTTTTATTCATAAAATTTACACCACATCTTCACCTTCCTCCCACTATCATTCATTTGTTCAACAAATATTTATTGAGCACATATTCCATGCTAGGTACTGTGCTGAAATAATGGTGAAAAGAACAGCATTTGGCCTTGAAAAACTTACAGATTAGTGGGAGAGACAAAAAACAAAAACAAAAAACAAAACCTAGTCAATTACAATACAGTGTGAGAATGCAATGAAACAACTTAAGGGAGGAAGGGCATTTACTCTGTCTAAGGGAACCGATGCTCTAGACCTACCGAGACAGGCGCTCCATCTCCTTCCTACTTCAATCAGGAAATGGGCAGGACCCAAGGCTGGGCCTCGCCACCCATCTGCCCTGCTCCACACTGAGGTCTATGAACTCTGCACTCCGACTCGGACCACGAGCGCCTCTTCCATTCCCTCCCTCCATCTGAATCTGTGAGGAATCTTCACTGCCAGGTCTAGTACTGTGGTCTGAGGTTCTTTCCTCAGAGTCCATTCAGGGCCTCACCTGACAGGCATTTCAGTGATTTTCCTCCTCAGTGTCCCAGATTTGCTCACCACCAACTTGTTCTTAGGACATTCCTGTCTTGCCAATCCCTTACCTTTTTCTCTTCAGCTTCTGAAGTGCACAGCATAGCTGCAGAAAGTTACGAAACTGGTTCCTTTACAAATTACACCAACTAACTTCCACTCAGTGCTGACATTTCAGTGCCTCTGCCTGGGAGGCTCTTCTTCATCCTGTCTTTCTGGTGAACTTGTACTTAACCTTCAAAGACTGGTTCAAAGGTTACTTTTTAGGAAGCATTTTCTGCTATCTCCTTCCTAGCCCTTCCTCCTCCTCCCTTCCAGGTGTTCCTTCCCATTTACTCTGCAAGGCTTAGCAAGCAGCTGTGATCCATTGTTCACCCCTGCTGGTGAGCCCAGGAGGGAACAAAGTAACCTTGTCTGTGTATCCCACTCTTAACACAGCCCTTCCTGCGGCTCATTCATTCATTCCATGTAACTTCCGAATGCCTTCTAGGTGCTAAGCGCTGGGTTGAATGACTGACCTACTACACCACATTCCTCATTCACTTAACTTGTACATTTTCTCCTCTCCTCAAAGAATCCAAGTCCACCCACTAGACATCCTCTCTGGTCCATTCTTTCCGAAGGTGACAATGCCTAAGATTACCTTGTGAGCCTATCCCACACAAAGCTCCTTACTTTTTCTCTCGTGGCTGTATTATAAACCTGCGTCTTCACACATTCCTTCCCCCCACCCCCCACCCCCGTTGGCTGCTCTGCAAGGCTAACGTCATCACTTGCTTCTAAACTCATGACCTACACTACACTGCCTCCTCTGAGATCTTTCTAAGGAACCCTTCTTTCTCCCTTTCCAGTAAATCCATTCCCTCAATCTACAAGTATTTTATAATCTCTTCTATTCTGCAAAATTATTTTTGGCCTTATGATTCTCTCCAAATATCCTCCTGTTTTTTTTCCTTCCCATTACTATGCAAATTCTTAAAAGAATAAACTATGCCCCATTACTTCCACATTCTCATCACTGAGCACTCTCTTTCACTGCCCACAACTCACAACATGTATGAACCTCCCTTCTCCCACCCTCCCAATATAAATCACAGTTTTTGTTCAATATTCAGTGCTAACAGTGCTATTACTAAATAAATAACATACAGCTGAATCATATGGAACAGTATATTTAATTTCCTTTCTTGTACAACTTTTTTCTTTTCCCTGGAACCAGCAACTACTACCTCCTCTTAGGCTTTCTTTCAATTTTTTTTTGGCTTAATATTTATTATGTATTTTTCACTAATTCATCCTCAAACCCTCCAACAGAGCTGTAAATCTCCTCTTAATAAGTTCAAACACTTCAGGTAGTCTATCAAATTCATTTCAGGCTTGGAGACATTCCACAGGGGTTTTCTCCTGTTCCAGTCTAGACTGTTTGCTCTCTAGGCCGCTAAATAGCTGACACCTTGCCAAGGATGTCTCTTTCCCTTCATCTCTGGAATTCCTTGCTCTCTCCCCTTCACTGAAGTATCTGCTTCCCAGATCCTTTGTCTTCTTTTGTAGTTTATTCCTGGTTTAGGTGGGGCATATATTCCAGTAATTTCCTAATAAATGTCCTTATTTTATCCATATACTTAACATACAGGATTTTACCCACATACATAATCAAATATAGAAGTTCAAGTTAATAAACGTCTTCCTCCCCAGAATTCTTAAGGCCATGTTCCATGTTTTCTAGTGCCCAGAGCTGCTATATAGAAATTCGATAGTATTCTAAATCCTAATGTTTTAGATATGATCTGTTTTTGCTATGGAAACTTTTAGGATCCTTTATTTCTCCTCAGTTTTCTAAAATTGCAAACCACTAGGTATGGTTCTTTTTTCACTTACTGAGCTGGTACTGGGTAGGTACTTGTGACCTAGAAATTCAGGTTCTTCAGATTTGGGATATTTTCTCTATTTATTTGATAATTTTATCCCCTCCACTTTCTTTTCTCTCCTTCAGGAATTCCTGTTATTCAGTGTTGAATCTATAGGATTGATCCCTTAATTTTCTCCTTTATCTCTCAATTTTTATCACTTTAACTTTTTATTTTACTTTCTGATGATTCTCTTAACTTTACCTTCCAATACTTTGAATTAAACATTTTTTTCTGCTATTGCAAGTTAATTTGAAGAGCTCTTCTTCCTTGTTCTCTGAATAGTCCTTTTTTACAATCCTGTTCTTGTTCCCTGATTTTAATATCTTTTTATTTCTGAGGATATTATAGCGTGTTTTTATTTTGTTTGCATTAATTTTCTTCTGCTCCCTATATAATCTGTTTTCTCCAAGTTTCTCTTTTATCTTTGGTTTGGTCACTATCTTTTATTCACAGGTTTTTATAAAGTGTCTGGTCATCTTTGGCTATCCACTGATTTTTAAGAGTTAAGTCCTAAAGAGTCTGAAAGTGCTTTTTGTCTGTGGAGAAGGGAGAGGATTCTGCTTAACCCATGGTTGGCTTCCTGGATATCAGGACGGGACCTGGTCATTTCACTGGGAGAACTCTCAGATGCCTACATCTGTGTATTCTCTACCCCCCTCCCCGCCCCCTCCACCCCAGGCTGTTCAATTGCCCAGAGAGGTACCCCTTCAGTCCTTAGCCTAACAGGTATAAGTCTGGCTTCCAGTGTTCTGGGACTGAATTGGGGAAGAGTTAGAACAGTCTCACATAGCATGCAGACTTTGATTTAGTCCTTCAGTTTTTAGTTATGGTCCTCACCCCCATCCTCATCTCTGTCAGACTGGAAGACAGGTAGCTATCCAACTGTGAATGTGACGGGCAGGATACCTGGGGCCCTGCTCCTTGTAAATTTTGCAGCCAAACCTGCCATTTTCAGTGTCACTCCAAAAGCTTTCTAGCTTCCAAAATTTTGTTGGCATCTCTTATCTGCTTCATCTCCTCTTCCATTCACTTTCTTTCTGATGGATTTATGCTTACTGAAATCATTTTGTAAAAGTAATTTTAGTGGAGTTCTAGAAAGGAGCAGAGATTAATAACTGAGTTTAACCTACCATGTTCAGGCTACTTTTTTGGTTTGTTTTTTGGGGCAAGGGAAGAGTAATTAGATTTATTTATTTAAATGGAGGTGCTGGGTATTGAATCCAGGACCTTGTGCATGCTAGGCAGGCACTCTACCATTGAGCTATACTCTTCCCTCTCAGGCTACTTTAAAAACCCTTTTGCCTCTACTTTCCCCTCCTCATCAAAGGTGCTCTATTTAGTGCCACCAGTAAGTTTTTTGTTGGTTGTTTTCTTCTTTTAAAAAATTATTTAAAATTTTGACAGTTTTATGAGGTATAAGTGACATATATTAAACTGTATATAGAGTATATACAATTTGATAAAATTTGATGTATGTATATACTCATAAAACCATTATCAAAATCAAGAAAACGAACATATTCACCACTCCTGAAAGTTTCATCATGCCCCTTTTTAACTGTTCCCTCCTGCTCTCCTCCCCAGGTAATCACTAATGTCATTAAAGACTAGGTTTGCATCTTCTAGCATTCACATACATGGAATCACACAGCATGTACTCTTTTCGCTCCCACCCCTCCCCTCCACTTCTCTTCTCTTTGCTTTATTGCTCTGGCTAGAACTTCCAGTACAATGTTGAACAGAAGTATAGATAGCAGACATTCTTCTTTTTTTGTTGTTCTTCATCAAAGGAGTAAAGCACTAAGCCATTCACCGTTGAGTTCAATGTTAACTGTAGAATTTTCATAAAAGTCCTTTAACAGGGTGAGTAGTTCCTTTCTACTCCTATTTTGCCGAGTTTCTATCAGGAATGGATGTGACCATTGTCAAATGCTTTTTCTGCATCTGCTGAATTGATCATATGGTTTTTCTTTCTTACTTTGTTTATGTGATGAATTACATTGATTTCTGAATCTTAAACCAACCCCACATTCCTGGGATAAACCCTACCTGTTCACATATCATCCTTTTTATATATTGTTGGATTTAATATGCTAAAATTAGGTTTAGAATCTTTGCATCTATGTTCATAAGAGATACTAATCTGTAGTTTTCTTTTTGTGCAATTTCTTTGTCTGGTTTTGGTATAAGGGTAATGCTGGCCTCACAGAATGAGCTGGGTAGTATAGCTGACCCCTGAACAACACGGGTCTGAAATGCACAGGTGCAATTACATGCAGATTTTTTTCAATAGTAAATACACAGTACTACACAATTCCCAACTGGTTGAATCTGTGGATGTGGAGGAACCAAAGATACAGAGAAACCAAGTATGGGGAGGGCTGACTTTAAGTTATATTTGGATTTTGGACTGCCCAGAGGGTTGGCACCCTGAACTCCTGCATTGTTCAAAGGTGAACTTCATTCTCTTCTCTTCAAGTGAAATTATACAAATTCACATACAACCTAAGAACTTTAAATAGTATTCTACCATTTTCCACCTCCAGGCCTTTATGCTACTGCTATTGTACAACTCAGATATAAATGTTATAAATCCACAATGCATTTGTATTATTTTTGTTCAATCAATCAATTCTCTTTTAAAGAGATTTAAGTAACAGAAAAAAAGTCTTATATATTTACTCACGTAGTTTCCATTTTCTGAGCTCTTCATTCCTTTGTACAGACGCATATTTCCATCTGGCATCATTTTCCTTCTTCCTTTAACATTACTAATAGCAAGGGTATGCTGGTGATAAATTATTTCAGCTTTTGTATGTCTGAAAGAGTCTTATTTAGCCCTCAATTCTGAAAGAAATGTTCACTAGTTACAGAATTCAAGGTTAAGAGTTTTTTCTTTCAGTGCTTTAAAGATGGTGCTCTTTTGCCTTCCAATGAGAAATCTTTGTTCCTCTGTTAATAGTGTGTTTTTTCTCTCTGGTTTTAAGATTTTTCTCTATCACTGGTTTTGAGTAAATTGATTAGGATGTGCTTTGATGTGGTTTTCTTCCTTTTTCTTGTGCTTCAGGTACATTGAGCTTTTGGGATCTGTGGATTTATGGGTTTTCATCGAACTTGGAAAATTTGGGGCCGTTATTTCTTAGATATTTTTCTGCCCCCTCCCCTCTTCTTCAGAGATTCCAATTACATGTATATTAGACTGATGGAAGTTGTCCACAACACACTGATACTCTTTTCAGTTTTTTACTCTTTTTCCTCTCTGTTTCATGTTGGATAGTTTCTATTGGTAATTCTTTAAATTCACTAATCTTTTATTCTGCAGTGTCTAATCTGCTGCAATCCCATCCAGTATATTTTTCATCTCAAACATTATAGTTTTCAACTATAGAAATTTGATTTGGGTCTTTTTTAAAAAAATATTTTCCATGTTTCTACTTGACTTTTTGAACATCTGAAATACAATTATAATAAGTTTTAATATTCTTGCCTGCTAATTCTAACAAATCTGTGTCAAGTGTGAATTGTTTTCAATTGATTTGTTTTTCTTTTCACTGTTTGTATTTTCCTGGTTTTTACATGCCTGAAAATCTTTGCTTTGAATAGCAGACATTGAGAGGTTTTGCTGGGTCCTGAATATTTTTGGATTCCTATTAATACTTCTGAGCTTTGTTCTGAGATAGTTAAATTACTTTGCAACAGTTTGTTTCTTTTGGGTCTTGCTGTTAGGATATGTAAAGCCAGACCTAATAATTAGTTAGGGCTCATTATTCCCCACGACTGAGTGAGAACCCTACCAGTAATACTGCTGAGTACACTACCTAATGCTCCATGAATGATAAGGCTTTCCAGTCTGGAGAAACAGGTACTACTACTGGCACTGTTTGAATGCTAGACACTGTTCCTTCTAAATCCTCTTGGGTGGGTCCCCCTCCAGCCCCAGCTCTGAGTAGTCATATGCATGTGCCATAAAGTATTCTGCTGAATAATCAAGGTGAATTCTCTACTAATCTCCAAGGTTCTCTCTCTTTTAGCAGCTCTCTCCTCTTCAGTCCTCTGTCCTGCAAATTTTGGCTGCCTCAGTCTCCCCAGACTCTCAGCAATGTTGCCTCAACTGAGAAGGCAAACGCCACTAGGCTTTCCCGGGCTCCCCTTCCCCGTACTGTGGTCTGGAAACTCCCTCAAGATAGTATGCCAGTTTCATTAGGTCCCATTTGTTTATTCTTGCTTTTATTTCTTCTAGGAGAAAATTTTTGAGATGTATGTCAGATAATGTTTTGCCTATGTTTTCCTCTAGGAGGTTTATTGTATCTTGTCTTACATTTAAGTCTTTGATCCATTTTGAGTTTATTTTTGTATATGGTGTAAGGGAGTGTTCTAGCTTCATTGTTTTACATGCTGCTGTCCAGTTTTCCCAACACTATTTGCTGAAGAGACTGTCTTTATTCCATTGTATATTCTTGCCTCCTTTGTCGAAGATTAGTTGACCAAAAGTTTGTGGGTTCATTTCTGGGCTCTCTATTCTGTTCCATTGGTCTATATGTCTGTTTTTGTACCAATACCATGCTGTCTTGATGACTGTAGCTCTATAGTATTGTCTGAAGTCTGGGAGAAGGAACCCTACCTCAGGATGACACTCGCACCCCAATGTTCATAGCAGCACTATTTACAATAGCCAAAACATGGAAACAGCCTAAATGTCCATCAACAGGTGACTGGATAAAGAAGATGTGGTATATTTATACAATGGAATACTACTCAGCCATAAAAAATGACAACATAACGCCATTTGCAGCAACATGGATGCTCCTGGACAATGTCATTCTAAGTGAAGTAAGCCAGAAAGAGAAAGAAAAATACCATATGAGATCACTCATATGTGGAATCTAAAAAACAACAACAACAACAACAACAAAAAAAGCGTAAATACAAAACAGAAATAGACTCATATACATAGAATACAAACTTGTGGTTGCCAAGGGGGCGGAGGGTGGGAAGGGATAGAGGGGATTTCAAAATTGTAGAATAGAGAAACAAGATTATACTGTATAGCACAGGGAAATATACACAAAATCTTATGGTAGCTCACAGAGAAAAAAATGTAACAATGAATATATATATGTTCATGTATAACTGCAAAATTGTGCTGAACACTGGAATTTGACACAACATTGTAAAATGATTATAAATCAATAAAAAATGTTAAAAAAAAATAAAAAAGACAGTATGCTGGGGTAGTCAGAGGGCTCACCTTGTTTTCCACTTCTGTCACCAGGGTCCTTCATTCCTTCATTACCTAATGTCCAGTGCCTTTAAAACCACTGTTTCAAATACATTTTGTCTATTTTTAAAATTATTATTTCTAGTGGGAGGGTAAATCCTATTCCTGATACTCCATCATGCCCAGAAGCTGAAGTCTCAATGACTTTTTTAATTAAAATTCTTTTCTTCCTTTTTTTTTTTTGTCTTGACTTTTTAAAAAACTATGGTAAAATGCACATAACACAAAGTTTACCGTTTTAACCATTTTAAGTTCACAGTTCAGGGCATTAAGTACATTCACACCATTGTGCGATCATCACCACCATTTATCTCTAGAACTTTTTTCATCTCCCAGACCGAAACTCTATATCCATTAAAAAATAAGTCTCCATTTTCTTCTCCCTTCAGCCCCTGGCTGGCCACCACCATTCTACTTTCTGTTTCTATGAATTTGACTCCTTCAAGTATACCTCATATATGGAGAATTATACAGTATGCATCCTTTGTGACTGGTTTGTTTCACTTAGCATAAAGTCTTCAACATTCATCCTACGTTGTGGCACGTGTCAGAGTTTCCTTATTTTTTAAGGCTGAATGCTACTTCATTTTACGGCTCTATCACATTTTGTTTACCCGTTCACCTGGTGATGGACATTAGGTTGCTTCTACCTCTTGGCCATTGTGAATAATGCTGCTATAAGCACAGGTGTGCAAATATCTGTTTGAGTCTCTGCTTTCGATTCTTAATGATTTTTTATTACTAAGTAGAATATCCTTTCTGGGTCCCTATTTCTCTTTGTCCTCTAAGTAACATTTGTCACAGTAGCCATCTTAATTTTAACCCTTTTGAAAATATCCTCTGCCTTATACTGGAGTACACTCTCCATTTCTTTTCTTCTCTCTCACCCAATCTTAGGATCTCTTTATTTATTCCTTCGACTTAAAAAGCTTTTCTCTCATACTGTTACATGAAAGCTTCCTTCACATCATTTAGGCGTCAGCTCAAGTGCCATCTCTGAAACGATGAGTGAAGTCCAATCACTGAGCTTCCACACGGAGTCACTCTCTAGCATAACACATATCACTAAGTAATAAGGGATCACTTATTTCTGTGTTTTGTTGTTTGTCTTCCCCCACCAAGAACGCAAACTCTTCAAGGCAGAGACTCTGAATGTCTTATTCATCATAAACTGGGCACAAGAAGATAGTCGATAAATATTTGCTGACTCTCTAATTTGCTCATCTCTGCTTCTCTTCTTCTGCTGCTCTCTCAACATTTACTTCCCTAGGTTCTGTCATTAGACCTCTCTCTTCACATTGTGCCACAGCAGTCCCTTCTAATCTCAGTTTCAAATATTAAATCCCAATTCTGTACTTTCAGGCTTCACCTTGCCCATCTCTAGCCCCATATTTTTTCACTTGGCTGACAGACACTGCTATGTGGACAGTATGCTGCCATCTCAAACTCTGTGTGCTCCATACAGAATGAACCCTATTCCCTCCCAAACCTGTTTCCTTTATGTCTCCTGTTTGACAATGGCATCCCCATACTCCCAAGTCACTTAACTTGAATCCTTGATGTTACCCCTGAGTTCTCCTTTTCCTTTTCTTTCACATCAAATTAACTGCTAAATCCCATCCATTTCATAAATGTGACACCTTTCCAATGACCCCTCTATTCCAGGCACCGTAGGTAGTTTAAAAAGAAAACATGTATGTTTCCTGAATATAAAGCTAAGAAGGACAGCTAATATTTTGCATGATAGAATCAATATTCAGAATGATCTTAGAGGACTAAGGAGAAGAGTAGAAGTTCCTAAAGTTGTTTTCTGTTTTTACTGAGTATAATTTATTAACAGAAAAATATACAAACCTTAATTGCAGAACTCAGTGAATTTTAGATATGGTTGCACCCATGTGACCACTAAACAGATCAAGACAGAACATTTCCACCTCCTCAGAAAACTCCAATATGCCCCTTCCCTTGAATTCCGCACCCCCCACCGACCCCAGGTAACTATTCTATCACCACAGATGAGCTTTACATGTTCATTAACTTCATATAATTAGGATGTACACTTTCACGTCTGTCTTTTCTAACTCACTATGTAATGGATTAGTGGTTGCCTGAGGCCAAGAGGAACAGAAATGAGGAGTAACTGCTAATGGTAACAGGGTTTCCTTTTGGCATAATGAAAATTTTCTTAAATTTGATTGTAGTGATGACAGTACAACTCTGTGAATATACTAAAAACCATTGAACTGTATACTAAAAAAAATTCTTTTATTGATGTATATTTGATTTACAGTATTATATTAGTTTCAGGTGTAGAGTATAGTGACTCAGTATTTTCATAGATGACACTCCATTAAAAGTTATTACAACACAATGGCTATAATTCCTTGTGCTTACCTATTTTATACATAGTAGTTTGTAGCTCTTAATCCCACACCCCTAACTTGCCCCTTCCCCCTTCCCTCTGGTAACCAGTAGTAGTTTTCTATACCTGTAAGTCTATTTCTGTCTTGCGATATACGTTCATTTGTATTGTTTTTGATTCTGCATATAAGTGATACCATATAGTATTTACCTTTCTCTGTCTGACTTATTTCACTAAGCATTAACATTATCTAGGTCCATCTACTTTGTTGCAAATGGCAGAATTTCCTTCTTTTTACAGCTGAGTATTATTCCATTGTGTATCTATATATCTACTCATCTGTCAATAATTTTGGGGCTGCTTCCATATCCTGGCTATTGTAAATAGTGCTGCTGTGAAATTTGGGGTGCACACATTTTTTGAATTAGTGTTATTGCTTTTTCTGGATATATACCCAGGAATGGAATTGCTGGGTTCCCTTATTTCCACATCCTCTCCAACATTTTGTTATTTGTAGACTTCCGGGGGGGTGGGGTAGGTTTGTTTGTTTGTTTGTTTATTCATAATGGAAGTACTTGGAATTGAACCTAGGACATTGTGTATGCTAAGCATGCACACTACCACTTAGTTATATCCTCCTCACCATTTGTAGACTTCCTGATGACAGCCATTCTGACAGGTGTGAGGTCGTATCTCATTGTTGTTTTGACTGTATTTCTCTAATAGTTAGCGATGTTGAGCATTTTTTCATGTGCCTGTTTACCAGCTGTATGTCTTCTTTGAAAATATTCAGGTCTTCTGCCCATTTTTGATTGGGTTATTTGGTTTCTTGATATTGAATTGTATGAGCTGTTCATATATTTTGGATATTAACCCCTTGTCAGTCACATCATTTGCAAATATTTTCTTCCATAGGTTGTCTTTTCATTTTATTGATGGTTTCCTTTGTTGTGCAAAAGCTGTTTAAATTTAATTAGGTCTCATTCCTTTATTTTTGCTTTTATTTCTTTTGCCCTAAGAGACAAATTCAAAAAAATATTGCTATAATTTAGGTAAAAGACTGTTCTCCCTATGTTTTCCTCTAGGAGTTTTATGGTTTCAGGTCTTACAGTTAGGTCTTTTATATATTTTGAGTTTATTTTTGTATATAGTGTGAGGAAATGTTCTAATCTCATTGTTTTACATATGACTGTTCAGTTTTCCCAGCACAACTTACTGAAAAGACTGTCTTTTCTCCATTGTATATTCTTGCCTCCTTTGTCATAGATTAATTGAACATAGGTGCATGGATTTATTTCTGGGCTCCCTATTCAGTTTCATTGATCTAAGTGTCTATTTTTGTGCCAGTACCATGCTGTTTTGATTACTGTAGCTCCTTAGTACAGTCTGAAGTCTGGGAGGGTGATACCTCCAGCTTTGTTCTTTTTTCTCATGACTGCTTTGGCAATTTGGGGTCCTTTGTGGTTCCATATGAATTTTAGGATTATTTGTTCTAGTTCTGTGAACAATGGCATGGGTATTATGAAAGGGACTGCATTAAGTCTGCAGGTTGTCTTGGGTAGTATGGCCATTTTAACAATATTAATTATCCCAATCCAAGAGCATGGGATATCTTTCTATTTCTTTGTATCTTCTTCAATTTCCTTCATCAGTGTCTTACAGTTTTCAGAGTATAGGTCTTTCATCTCCTTGGTTAAGTTTATCCTAGGTATTTTATTCTTTTTGATGTGATTTTAAATGAGTTTTTTTTCCTTTCTCTTTCTGACAGTTCATTATTAGTGTACAGAAAAGCAACAGCTTTCTGTATATTAACCTTGTATCCTGCAACTTTGTTGAATTCATAATATTAATTTCTAATAGTGAACGCTATACTTCAAATGAGTTAATTTTATTGTATGTGAAATATATCTTAAGAAAACTGTTAAGAAAAGAAAATAAAAATATCCAAAGTAATTCTTATGTATACAGGCATACCTTACAGATATTGTGGGTTTGGTTTCAGACAACCACAATAAAACAAATACTGTAATAAAGCAAGTCATATGAATTTTTTGGTCTCCCAGTGCACATAAAAATTACGTTTACACTATACTGTAGTCTATTAAGTGTGAGCAGCATTATGTCTAAAAAAACAATGTATATACCTTAATTTAAAAATACTTCATTGCTAATCATTAATACATGCTCACTTTATGAGTTTGGGAGATACGGTTTAACTATATGATATTGTATTTTGACAGGTTTAGTAGATTCCACAGAGATGTCTCAGAGGACTGTCTTCCAAACCAATTAAACTGCATTGCCTAAGAAAAAAAGTACTTTATTGCTAAAAAATGCTAACCATCATCTGAGCCTTCTGTGAGTCATAAGTTTTTTGCAATAGTAACATCAAAGATCACTGAGCACAGATCACCATAACAAATACAATAATGATGAAAAAGTTTGAAATATTGTGAAAATTACTAAAATGTGACACACAGAGACTCAAAGTGAGAAAATGCTATTGGAAAAATGGTGCCAACAGACTTGCTCGACACAGGGTAAGTACAAATCTTCAATTTATTAAAAAAAAATGCATTATCTGTGAAGCATGATACAGCAAAATGCAGTAAAACAAGGTGTGCTTGTACCAAAGTTTGACACACAACCGAAGCAGTGCCTACAGCTCTATATGTGGGCCTGTTCTCATCTCCCAGGTCCCCTCTACTCCTATATGCCGAGAACTCCCAAACATATATCTTGACATACTCTCTCATTCTCTCTTCTGAGTACCAATATGCCTATTAAATAGATTCTCCTGGAGTGCCTAAAGGTGCCTCAACAGTTCAAGATCCAAACCCTCCATGCATAACCCAGTTAAAAACATCAGCAGCACTGGTTATAACAGCTCCAACAAACCTTGCTCTACCTCCTATATCTCATGCTATCATTCAACCCACTGTTTCAAGCTGAAAACTTGGTCTCCAAGTGCCCCCATCCCATTCTTTCTGAACATTTTCCTGTTAGTGCTCTCCTCTTCAGACCTGATTCCAAGCCTTCCTCAATCCTGTTGAGGAGATTCCTACCTGGTTCTCCTATATCCATTTTAAATCCTATTTGTAATCACTTCTCCACACTGCTGCCACAGTGATCTTTCTAAAACATATCAGACCAGGTTTCTTCCCTTCAATAGCTGTTCCCTATTGCCTGCATGGGATTCTGTCTCTAACTTTATCTCTCACAGCTTCACACACACACACAATCCAATGCCCCAACATCTCTTCTCAAGAGGAGTGAATGACTCTGGACATGCACAAAGCACCCTTGTCCTTCATATGCATTCTTTTACCCAGATGATCTTTCTAAGAAGTTTCTCTGAGTCAACCAAGTTGATTACACTGTCATATAACTTCTTTAGGATGGAGTATTGCACTTAGCATGGCCTTTTAAGTGGGACAAATCTGGACTCCAATCCAAATTATGTTTGCCAGCTATGTAAACCAATAGGAAAAATACATATTCTGCATGGTTTCTTTCCCAGTCTGCTCTAAAAAAACCAGAATCCATGAACTCTCATTATAAATTTGCTGAATCAGATTCAGTCAAAGGTAGATATCCTAAACTTAAAGAAGCAAAAGACTCAGTCTAAATCATCTCATTTAACTCTCTTTAGTGTAAAGCCAGACAATAGACCCCTTTATTCTTTGCAGATAAATTCTAAGTTTACTTGTTACCTTTGATAACACTATAAAGAGAATGTTACAGCTAAAGTGTTGGCTTCCTAATTCAGTAAGTATTTTTTATTCATAGTAATTAAGAGAGATATATGGGCATGTAAATCTATACTATAGTTTTTAAATCCTAGAGCTTATTTATTTTTATTGTTTTCTTATAAACATTTAAACATACAAAAAAGTACAGAGAATAAGACTACAAACATCCAACTGCTCAGTTTTATTACAAACTTTATTATACTTGCTTAGATTTTGCTTATTAAAAAAAAAAAAAATTCTAAGACCCTAGCTGCAGAATCTCTACAAATAGTAAGCTAACATCAACTCAGACCATCAACCTAAATTATACTAAATTTAAAGTGAGACATAGCTGTGCAATTAAAATTAAGAATTCTAATCCATCCTCACTGAGAAATATAATGGAAGCGACTGTCCCAGGAATGCTGGGTTTTGCCTCCTAATTCATAAGTCCTTCTATGGGATCTACTTTCTCATCTATGTGCCCTGCCATCCCATTCAGAGAACTCAAGACCCAATGGAAATCAGTCCACAGGCTGGGTTGGACAAATCAGATTCTCTTTCTTTAGAAAATTTGTGGGTGAAGATGCAGATATTCTAGTCTATCTTCTACATAAACACCAGTTACCATAAGAAGGCAAATCATAAAGTAAAATGCACATCTCACTCCCATTCTTCAAAAATCTGTTGTCTATTATTAAAACTCCTTAGCCTAAAATATCTGGTCTCCGCCATTACCTCCTCTTCAGCCTGGCACCCAATACACATATCACCGTGCAGAGGATTAAAGATGACTCTAAATTTTCTGCCAGTCCTCTCGTTGAGAGGTAGAATCTGTCTTCCCTCCCTTTGAATCTAGAGTGGCCCTGTGACTGGCTTTAACTCAAAAGAATGCAGAGGGAGTAAAGCTGTGTGACTTCTGAGGCTGGGCCTTAATATATCCGCTGCTTTTGCACGCTTGGAATGTTCCCTCTTGGAGCCCAGTCGCCATGCTGTGAGAAACCCAAGCCACGCGGAGAGGTCATATGTAGGAGATCCTTGACGCTGGGGTCAACAGCCTTGAGCTGAGCTCCTAGCTGACAGCCAACACAGACTGCCAGCCATGTAAGTGAGCCGTTTTGGGCATTTCTGGCCTGCTGGGCCTCCAGAGGATGGCAGCCCTTGCTGACACCACTTTGGAGCAGGAGAACTGCCCTACTGAGCCCAGCCAACTACAGAATCATGAGACATAATAAGCTGTACTGGTGGTATATGTGTGTTTTTAAATATATATAGAACTTTTATTTTTTAGAACAGGTTTAGATTAACAGAATAATTAACTGATTGACTAAAAAGGTATATCATTTTTTAAATCTCAGAAAGAATAAAACAAAAGGGACAATGTAAATAAATAGCTACCATATAAGATATGCCAATAAATCCACACTAGAATGGAACAGCCCCCCAAGTAACGTACACTCCCACCACGTAATAGCTAGACCAGGCACTAAGAAAACTGATCACTGCATTCAGTGCGTCAAAGCCACATATGATAGATAAAACAGTATCTATGCTTAGATTAATGTGACAATGTAGGCATATAAATACTAAATAAATTAAGTTACATGAGTCTCTCTCTAAGGGAATCATGCCAATGAACTATATACCCAACCTTTGGATTTCCTGATATGTCTTCAGCCTTTTATACAGAACATAATTTTCATATTTAACTTCTGTAAGTGTGGAACAGTAAGACAGATGCGTGGTTAACTGTGTTCGTTCTATTCAATTTTCTCTCTCACAGACACAGCAGGGAAGTCAAATAAGTCCTGAAATGGTCCTTGGGAAAAATATAAGGAATAGTCACTGTGCCTCCAAAGGATATATTCAGGGGCTTATGAAGTTTTACATTAATAACAACTCTGTCGATTGCTGTCCTAAAGGACATTTTTACAATAGAAGCTTCCACTAAAATAGCAGAACTCTGTTTGAAGAAGTGATTAGGTCATACAAAATTATATTCTGGTGACCATTCAGGAAAAAAAGCTAGTTCTAATGTTAAATTTCACAGTAGAACTGTGAAATTTAACATTCTTTTTCCTTGCTTCCACTTAGAATTCTTGGAGCCCCAAGAATCAAAACAAAGAAAATCACAGTTCACTAAGGCTGCTTTGTGTGTCAGCACCCAGCACAGTTCCTGGCATGTAATAGATGCTCAATAAATATTTGCGGAATTAATAAGAGGAAAGGAAAGGGGGAGGGGGGAAAGGAGGTTAAAAAAAAAAAGGCAATGAAAAATCGAAAGAACATTTGTACTTAATTATAGATTTATCCATGGCCAATCTACAGCAAACTTTTAGAAGCCATCTTCTGCTTTTTCTCTTTCGAGCAGGGAAATGGAATCTTCCTAAACTCAAAAGATCAAAGTACACATTTCCCAACTTGTGACGGATATATAACCCCCAGTGCATCTCTGAACTTCAACATCTCTCTCTCAAAAAAAAAAAAAGTTATGGAAGACGTTGCTCAGTTTCAGAGAGTATTTCTTCAAAAGGAACATCATAATTCTCCAAGAAGACTTCCTTTGTCAATCCCATCTGACCATAAACATCCTTGACTTCTATTCGCACAATATGTACATGGGTGTTTTTTTTTTAAACTGCACGGACCCTTTCATTCACTTATCAGCTATTCTTAGGACCTTTTCTACAAATGCAATTTCAAAAATTCCAATTTCCCCTTAGTAGGAAGTCTAAACTCGTCATTTCAAGTCCTCAATCATGCATTCTAAACTCTCCAAATAACAATGACTTCTATTTCGGAGGCAACATGAGGAAAAGCTGAACCCCACTGTCTTTCTTTCCTCCTCCATGTATCTCTTAACTACCAGACAGGAGTCAGAAGAGCGGGTCAGATGTGCACTCAGGCACTGCCACAGCTGCAGGGCCCAGCCTCGCTGATCCCCAGGTTCCTTTAAGCTCACAAATCCGGGGAACTTTTCCCATAAACACACACTCATTTCTTCCTCCACTCATTTCTGCCCTCTTTTCTCAAACAAGCACAGGCCTCCACCATTTAAAAAAAAACTTTCACTTGAACTAATGCCTCCTACCCACTGCTCTTCTCCATTTACTTTAAAACTTCCTAAAATTGGATAGCAAACTATAGTCACCACTCTTACTTTTTTTTTAAATCATTTAATTTCCTTCTAATCCATAAAACTTGGTTTCTCATCCTCTTACTCTTGAAGGCCATTAATAACTTCTTTTTAAAAACTTTCTTATTATGGAAAATTTCAAGCAGATACAAAGTAAATACAAATGAACCTGTATGTACACATCACTAAGCTTCAACTGTTGTCCATGTTGTCAGGTGTGTTTCATTCACACTTCCACCCATCCTCCATTCCCAGTCAATTATTAGTCTACAGTTTTGCAGGTAAAGTGTACTTGGAAAATTGTAATTTTTATTGTAATTGTAAATTATAGCAGTATAATTTTGACAAATGGATATACCTGTATAACCCACACCCCTAACAGATACAGAATATCTCCATCTCTCCAGAAAATTTTGTGTCCCTTCTCTTGAATTTACTCTTCAAAACACAAATCCAGATGCATTTTCTCAATTACCAACCTCCTTGGCTTCTTGGCAGCATCTGACAGTACCAAGTCTATCTTTTGCTTAAAACTTACCTCCTGATTCCTATGAAGCAAAAGTATTCCAGTTCACCCACAAGTCATATCAGTTTTATCTCCAAATTATACCTTGGCTCTTTCTCTCCTCGACTTCAGTGCACTACCCTAGCCCATCTTTCCTCTCACCTGGGTGATGAACTACAGCTGCCACTCACTGGCTCCCTGCTCCGACTCCAGCCTCTCTCCCATCCTTTCTCCACACAGTAGCCAAAGTGATCTTTCACAAATGCAAATCATACCATGCCACTCCCTAACGTGGCAGCCTTCAGTGGATTCCCAGTTTATGGAGAATAAACCCATATTCTACACCATGGCCTTAAAGGTCTTGCAAGGGCTCTGCCTCACTCCCTAACCTCCTATCACCACTTGGCCACAAGGGACTTCTGATAGTTCCTGGAAGACAACAATGGCTTTGGAGCTGTTTTTTCTGACCCAATACAGTTCTTCTAGCTCCTTACATAGCTGGCCCCCTCAGCCTTTACCTCTCAGCTGAAATGTCACCTTTTCAGAGCCTTCATTGACCAACCCAAGCATATTCTCCTAGTCACCCTATATTATATTGCTTGATTTTATCTTCTTCATAGTATTGATCATAATCCATAATTATTATCTTTATTTATATTTGTTTTTTTCCCACTAAAATGTAACCACCTTGAAAGGAAGAACTATGTCTTGTTTGTTTATTGTTGTATCCCCCAATAACACAGGCTCAAGAACTATTTATTGAAAAAAAATGGATTTAGTTCAAAATTATTATGTTTTGTAGAAAATTCCCCACTTTTCCTCAAAATCAGTTACCTTTCGTAACTTTTCTGTTAACAGAAAACCACAAATTATGTTGCTATGATAATTAATGAAATTAAGTACTATGATAAATTCATACATTAACATCAAATCATTCCAAATATATTAAGATTTTAAACAAAGAGAAGCATAAGAAGAAAAAAGTAATAAAAACGTAACTTAAACTGACTGATAAAAATAAAGTTATAATCTAATTTTTGATAACAGAAGCATCTACTTACTGCAACTATAAAATGAATGTTCTTTTTTCAGTCTAGTTGATTCTAAACTGATACATTATTCAGTAACTGAAAAATCAAGAAATGCAGTCCTTCTTTCTAGGGGGACAAAAAAAGGTAGAAACTGAGACTCTGGCACAATTAAATAGTCTCTATTGGTCTAGTTACATGCTTGCCAAGCAATCTTCCAATTACAACTCAGCTTTCTAGGGAGAGAATGCACTAGCCAGAGGATCCAAGAATCCAGTCTTCCTTAACACTGTAGTTCATCACAAACTAATTAATTAGGGTCGTGGAGAAGGGTGCACGTGCACTACAGAAATCTTGGGGCATGTGTATTCTGGGAGTCCTGGGTGTGCGTCTGTGTGTGTGTCTGGGGGAGATTCCCAGTGCATGTGCATGTCTCACATGTTCTGACTATACCTAAATGAGATTCAGGATCTGGATGAGTCTGATCAAAGTCTATAGGCTTCTGCTTTGGCTACAGAAAGAAGGAAGTGAGATGGAAAAAAAACAAACAAGAGGACAGGATGACATCTGTCCTTTTACCTAACACAAGGACTGTAGTGAGGAGGGATTCAGAAAGAAGCTAAATGAGTTGTTTCCACAAGGAGACTGGAGACTCAGGGCACAAACAGTGCTTCTCTGAAGCCCAGTCCACAAAGTGCAACAGAGCAGAGAAGGGGATGGCCTCTCTACAACTTGGTGAAGTGTTGTATGAGGCCAAGAGGCAGTGAAGACTGATCTGATGGGAATCCACACACATTTTTTTTTCCTGTCTTCTTTGTTTTTTAATAATTTATTGATGTGAAATTCACATAACATAAAACTAACCATTTAAAGGTGAACAACTCAACAGTATTTGGTACATTTAAAATGTTGTGCAATTACTACCTCTATTAAGTTCCAAAACATTTTCATCACCCCAAACAGAAACCCCATGCCCATTAAGTAGTCACTCCTCATTCCCCTTCCCTCTAACTGGTCCCTGGCCACCACCTGTCTGTGTTCTGGCCATGGATTCATCTACTCTACATATTTCTTATAAATGCAATCACACAATATGTGACCTTCTGTGTCTGGCTTCCTCCAATTAGCGTGTTTTGGAGGTTCCCCATGACGTTTTCATACCTTTCCACTTCTGCTGTGGTAGAAGAGTAAGTCTCCCCACAGAGAGTACCAGGAAAGGTAGCAGCAGCGAAAGGACACCCCCAGGAGGGTTCAGGGCAGATAATGCTGCAGGGCTGGGCACTGTCCAGGACACAGTGTGAGACACCCTCAGAGTGCCCAGGAAGGACTGGAGACAGCTTTGAAAGGACAAAGAGGGTGAGAAGGTGATACTGAGGGCTCCATATGACCAGACAGAGAAAGAGCCAAGGAGATTCACGAAATGGGGCCAGATATAGACAGATAAGCATGTATATAACTACTTATATACAGGGTTTAACAATGATAATATTCATTCAAGCTTTAGCTTGAAGAGCCAAGCCAAACAAGTTACCATTTAAAATTTTACAATATAATTTAAAACGTCTAAAAAATTACCAGTGATGTCTTCTATGCAGCAGGAAAAAGGGACAGGCTTTTTTACTTTTTACCTTACACACTTCTGATTTGTTTTAATTTTCAAAATAAGTACATACAACTTGCATAACAAAACATTAAAAGATAAAGTGCTAGTATTCTACAAAGAAATCATAAATTTCTCTGAATTCAGTAAAAATTTGTTTTAAATTTGTCATATACTACAACAAAAATGGATATTAAGGAGAAAAAATCCTCTCAATCTTAGGTTCAGTTCTAATTTAAATCAATCAAATTTCTAAATTCACCTGAAACACAACATTCACTCTACTCATTCACTGCCCCTGTTGTTCAATTTCTGCTCAAACTGTTTGGTCCTTTAGTAATTCACTGACCTTGGAACTGCTTTCTTCCGATACTTCTCCCTCATTGGTTTGCATGGGAACAGACTCTGTGCAAAACTCTGCAGAAACACACAAATACTGCCTGAAAGAGATAAGAAGAGAAAAAATACGTAAGGAATTCAGTGTGAAAACTTGTTTTTTTTTTTTCAAAAATTAGACTGAATTTCTGTCACCAAGACCATAAATACTGTGAAGCAATGACCTTAAGAAATGTGTGTGTGTGGTGTGTGTGTGTATGCATATGTGTGTAGGTTTGTGTACGCACATCCACAAGCATCCTAGGTAAGAAAGGAGGGAGAAGGGTAGGAAGGGAATCTTCGTCACCTTGAGGGTAGTTAGGAAAGGTTTGAGACACTGGAGTATTAAACAGTTCTAGATTTTTTTCCTCTTTTTATTTGATTTTCGCAGAGATAACAGTGAAAATCTTCAGCAATTCATACAGTATAAACTCTGACCTGTCAGAAAGAAGGCCCACTAAGTAAAGCAGTGGACAAGTTGTTATGCTGTAGCAGGTCATACTGTCTGGATACTGGGCTAGGAAATTGAAAGTGGCTGAGTTTCTTGGGTTTATAATTTATGTTCAACATTAATGATATTTTATAATTGAAATTAAGGTGTCCTCTATTGGTTGATCCCATCTTTTTATTGTAAGAAAATTTGCTTAATAAACTAAATGTCAGTTAATTTATTTTTATATGAGAACAGGCTATTCATAGGGCAAGACAATAAAAAGTAGTAATTTTTCCTCTAAGAATAAAATGAGTCAAATAAAAGTGTGTTAAAATTTTATGAATTAAATAAAATGTACCAAAAAGAAACTACTAAAAGTTTGTGCAAAATTCAAACTAATTCATTAAATACATAATTATTAAAGAATAATTATTCAAACTGACACAAAATGAATCTCCATTATATCAGGTATGAATATTTTAAAACCTCTCAAGTACTTCAAAGGGCTCACAGCTATGTATGAAAACTAAAAAGATGCTTGACATTGTATCTTTTTTGTGTGCGGAGAAGTATTTATGACCGCAGCAGACTGGGGACCTTGAGATCTGGCTCTGTGTGCAGGTTTCTCAATAAACATCCGCAAGACCTGAGGCCAAAAAGGTCCTTCCGGGAATCTGTTTCCTCACCTGTTGAGTGGGAAAGTGTATCAAAATATCTACCGTGCCCACTATGAGGTTTTGGGGGAACCATTATGTATTTATGCAATGTGAAATGTGAAATTGGTACAGCGAAAGCTCCTTAACCAACCCCCATTCATTCACTCCACCTGACCTGACGCTGCCCATTCCCTCTGTAAAACATACAATTGATGCTCACAGCAAGTGAAACCGGACTTCTCTAGTTGGTTTTGCCCCTCACAGGCTTACGACAGTTGTACAAAAGCAGAACTGTTCTTTCTATGAAAACTAAATTGGTAGCACTGGAAAAACCTCAATAACATAACTAGAAAGGTCTGGTATACAAATGCTTCACAAACGTCTTTAAGTTCCCATTCCACTTTGCTGAAACAGAGGTGGTATTTCATAGAGATACATTATAGGCACAGCTAACCAAGAAAGCTACCCCATTATCCCTGTGCCATTTCCGTTTCAATGTGCTGGGAAAGAGGAATGCTTCTTCCCCTCTCCTGGGGTTTCACCTCTGGCTCCTCTCCACCCACATGCTTCACCCCAGGGGAGGCACAGGATCTTATCTGAATGGTGAGTTCAGAAGGAGAAACAAGGTATGGAGCTCAGCCCCTTCTCTCTCTTCCCTTTGGAAGCCAGCTGTCCCCCAGGAGCATGCACTGTCCTTTATTCTTATACCTATAAATACAGGTCCCTCACAATTACTTGTGACAAGGTAAGTCTGCTGAATTCTGAGGTTCAGTGTTAAGACTGTTCTCTTGCCCGTAGATGTACGCCACATTCTCCCAATTTTCTCAATTGGTATAGAATTAAGCCAAGGGGGAAAGTGCTATTTATTAGGTCTCTCAAAGACCCTAAATCTGGTGCATTTGAGACTAGAGTCTTGATAAGTGGACATGAAGCATAATTTGGGGAGATAAATTCACGTGGAATTTCTGAGGCTTCTGTTCAGGTCAGGATTTGGGGCCTTAGTTGTTAGTGAGAGGGCAAACCGTTTTGACCCTGCAGAGGTTTACTTTAGGTCACGTGAGTTTTTACAGTTATACACTAGCTTTTAACTATTGAGGCCAAATTAGACGTTTAGAAAGCAGAGGCCACACTGTATTTTGACCTTAGTGGCGACTGTAGTTATGGTAACTCTGTCTTCAGGTATGTGGCTGTTTCTATAGAGACAAGGCTGCATGCACCAGGCACAGAAGCCTTAGCAAAGGCTTGGGGGCTTTGCCGGCCTCGGCAAAGCAACAAGCCACAGTCAGCTGTGGTGGCGGTGGTGGTGGTACTGAAAGCTCATCTAAATGTCAGCTGTGCAAGCGGCCTCAGCGTACATCGGCCACTCTGGCCTAGCAAGCAAATGCCAGCCGTGCTGGCCTCAGCAAAGGGAATGGGGAATTAGCAGGCTTGGGTGGCTTCAAAGTACAGAGGCTGCGGCCTGACCTTGAATTATGCAGGCACAGCTTTTCCTAAGCGTGCAGGGCTGAGGCAATGATTGGACTTTAGGGAAAACAGACTTTCTTCATATAGATCGTTTAGAGATCAGTGAGAGCAACAGTTATTTGCTGCATGGAAGCGGCCAAGCAGCTGAATTTCAAACAGCACACGTGCTATAAAACCAGTGAGGGTCTATGTGTAAACTGCCTGGGCTTACGTAGGCAATTCAATGGGGAGATGGAAATTAAGAGGTTACTCACTATAGTATATGGCATAGCAATGTCCTTTACTTAATTTGCTTTCATTTTTTTGTTGTTTTCAAACCATCCTTACTATTTTCCAATGTGTTTCTTGAAAACGCCATGATGACAATCTTGTTTGAAGGCACAGCTTGTAGTTCTATCTAAGGGTCTAAGTCAGTTTCACTGTCCTTTTGACAAAAAGGAAGGTGAATAAAGTAGGCAATGCAAAAATATATGGCTACGCTGGGGTTCCACTTGGGAGGTGGCAAAGGGCCCGTGCATCAGCACTAACAGAGTGACAGAAGAGTCAGAGCCGAGTCACCGAGGTGAAATGAACTGGAGGGTGATGAGTGGAGTAAAGCTGTCCAGGATGATGTCACAGCATAGGCATCTGCCTTCTGCTTCAGCACATGGTTTCACCTCAGAGCCACCACCCTCCTGCCGTGGCGGTAACTGACCGAGAGTCTTGACCGGCACGTACAGGACAGGCCTCAACAGATGTTAATGACCAAACATGAGCATGATTTACACAGCATCCGGGCTCGGTCTTCTCTAAAAGTTGTTAAGTATGTTAATATTTAAAAGGCCTCCAGGATCCAGGCCTTACCCATCTCTCCAGCATCATCAGCCAACACCTCTTTGTTCACTTTGTTCCAGCATCACTGAACTACTGACGGCCTCCCAAATATGCCAGATGGCTTCAGGTTTCCATGTTTCTGTTCATATTACTCATTCTGCCTTTCCCTTCCCTAGTACCATCCGGCAACACTCTATTCCTCATTCAAAACTCAGCTTTTATAAAGTAATTCCTGACCCATCTCTTGGAAGAACTGGTGATTCCTTCCTCAGTGTCCCCAGTCGATCTTCTCTGAATTCTGCTATAGGACCTGTAACACTTAACTGGATTTATTTAGTTACACAGATCCCTCCCCTACTGGATTATCAATCCTTTGATACCAGATACTTCATCTCATTAATCTCTGTATTCACAGACTACGTAAAACTGTATACCTGGCATTTAGTAAGTATTTAAATTCCTATGTAAAAATGACTGAATTAATCAGCTAAAGTCCCTTTTGTTTAAACTGCAATAGTTGATTGAACAAATATTTACTAGGTCCCTACCACAGGCCGGATGGTGCTAGGCTAGTGTGGTGCAGCAGAACGAACTTTGGCTTTGAAGAAGCAGAACCATTATTCTTTGTCATTTCTTAGCTGTGTAATCTTGGACAAGTTACTTAACTTTCTAATCTTCATTATTTTCATCCATAAAACTGGCCAGGAAGTGGTGTCACAAGGATTAAGTTAAACAATACATGTATAGCACTCAGCAAGGTGTCCAGAGGCAGCCAAGAGGCACTAAAAAAAAAAAAAACAATTGGCTCCTTTCCAGGAAGTCTCAAAGGGTAGAGACTAGTAAAGGAGACAGATACAAATAAATAACTCTAATGTAAAATAATGAATGCTTTATTGCTGTAGTAACAAAAGGTACTCCTAGAATACAGATGAAAAAAATTCTGTCAAGGGAGTGTGGGAGAAGGGGACAACAGGAAAGACACAAGAAGTAAGAGTAAATAGCGCAGTCTTCTCTCCTCTTCCAAAATCTAAGAAAAGAGAAAAGCATCCACTAAGGCACAAAGTGGTGAAAAATAATTATACATGTGGGGAGTACAAAATGGCCTAGTAAGGTTTACAGATAGGGGTTTACTAAAAGGGAAACCAGAAACGATGACTGGAATTAAGTTTTGAAGGGGTCTGTAGGAGGGCACCTGCAGCACTGGGGAGCCCTGAGAGCTGGTTAAGCAAAGGAGCAGTGAGCAAATCCACTGCTGAGAAGCTGGCTCTGGCAGTGCTGCGGGCTACACACTGGGGGGGGGGGGGGGGGGGACCAGCGGAACAGAAGCTAGGATATGCTCACATAAAACTGCAAAACTGCCACATTAATAACAGATTCTAGCTTTATTAAAGGATGAGGCACCAAATGTCAGTATCAATCTAAATACAGCTGCTTTTCAAAGGGACCTACTGAAGTTGAAATGCAAAGGGCCCGTGTGATGGCCACTTTAAATACCCCTCTGTAAGAACTCTGGGAAAAAAAAAAAAACTCTGGACAGGAGCAATAACATCAAAATGTACTCTTCTTCTTTTTAAGATGAATGCTGATATCAGTTTTTAAAACTTACCTTTGACAGTATCCTGGGGCAACACAAGCCCGTGAAGATGAGTCTAGACTACATTCAGTGCAAAAACCAAGACCCTGAAAAAGAGAAGAAAATCGCAATGAGCCACATGCTCACAGCCAGACGCCACTGTAAGTGGTGAGATGTAAGTTCTGAATTCAGGCAGCCTCATATGAATCCAGGCTTCTCCGTCTACCAGCTACTGACTCTCAGGCCAGTGTCCTAACCTCTCAAGTCTCAGCTTCCTCATTCAACACTGGGAACAACAGCATCTTCCTCGTAGGGTTCTTTGGAAGTTTAAAAGCAATGTGTGTAAAACCCTTAGTGAAGGGCAGGGCACCAACCACATGCTTGATAAAGGTGAGTGGTTATTAAGATTGTGAACTGAAATACATTTTGAAGAAACATTAAAAGCTGATATTAAACCTTTATTATTTATTTAACCTTATCTGCTCTACCAGAAAAATACCAAATCACCTTTTCAACCTCTCCATTTCACGTAAGGATGTCTCATAACCACTGCAGATTTAATACATCCCAAACTGCACTCTTTATGCCCTGTACCCTCCCACACCCCATTCTCCTGTCTCCGCTGTCTTCATCAAGGGTATCATCCCCGACCAAGGTGCTTGGGTCAAAACCTCAGATTTGTCCTGGATTTTCTCACCCCACCCCAGTCCTCTCATCCTGTCATTCCTGCTTTCACAAGCTGTATCTCAGATCCATAAATGCATAAGCCTGCATTTTCATAGCAATCACATTTATTACTTGTGGGGCCTCTTAGCTGGTGTTCCTGGTCCTATTCATGCTCCTGCCCAGTCCATTTCCAACTAATTGCTGGAGTGGCTTCTTCAAAACCAAATCAATGTATAGCACAGGGAAATATATACAAGATCTTCTGGTAGCTCACAGAGAAAAAAATGAGACAATGAATATATATATATATGTTCATGTATAACTGAAAAATTGTGCTCTACACTGGAATTTGACACAACATTGTAAAATGATTATAAATCAATAAAAAATGTTTAAAAAAATCGAATTGGATGATAGCAATTTGCTAATAAATGCAGTGAAAATGTTACTTGATGAATGTTTCTATGTATTAAATATATACTCATATATATGTGAATATACAGACATATAAATATTCATGAAATGACAGCCATTTATTAGATATTTAGAGACCCCAAGCCAGTCCCTTCATTTTACAGTGACAGAAAAAAAATGCTGGAAGGATATTCTGCTCAAGGTTGGACCTGTGTGTGTGAAGGTAGCTGAGACAATGCTGGGCAAACTCAGCAAAAATTTACCTGTCATTAGCATCCACGCTGCTGTCAAGAGCTGTCACTATTTGAAAGTTGGTCCCCTGATTTCACAACCAACTTGTTTCTGTCCAAGAAAGCACATTCCATTCCCCATGGCTATGGATTATATATATATTACAGCTTTAGTCCTACATTATGTCACAACGTTTGAGCTGGTGTTTTAGTGAAGCTTGAAAGCATCTTAACTGCCCTCTTATCTGTCATTACCTTAGCTTATTTTTTAACACTGTCTAAATAAATAAATCTCAGATGGAGTGGTACTATGATGAGTATAAGTGATATTTTAATTATTATTCTTAGCTTCCTATCATACACACTGTTATCACAGCAATCTTCCTCTAAAAAGCAAATCTGACCTTTGACAAGAGCATGACCAAAACTCAGTCAATAACTACCCATTACCCTTTGGGTAAAATTCAAGACCTCTCCAGTCCTACCACCACTTCACACTCTGTTCACACAGATTGCGCGTGGTTTCCTGTCTTACAACACGTGCACTAATGTCTCTAAGGTCCCTTTGCCTAATACCCTTCTACTCTTTTCAGATCTGCCTCAAGTGTTATCTCCTGTAAGCTTTCTGTACCCTTCGTGGCTGCACCAAGTGTTCCTCCTCTGAGAATGCTGGTAATATCCATGGGTCAGTTTACTTCATGCCACAGGAACTCCTTCACAACAAGGACTATCTACGTCTTAAACTATCTGTGACTTTGGTATCAGGTAGAGCCCAGTGAACATAAGTTGAACTGAATCTTGACATGATCCCAGCAGCTCAGTATTTCAGTGGGGCTGTTTCCCCAGTGTGCGCTGGGGCAAGCTGAAGCAGCTGCAGCTTCCAAGAGGGGACTGGCGCTCACGGAGGATGTAAACTATGTGGTTATGCGTGACACTCAGCACCTCAGAGAAAGATCAGATTCTTTAATTTTTTGTCAACCGCAGACTATCAAGAAAAGACTGACTAGGGTGGGAGGGTATAGCTCAAGTGGTAGAGTACATGTTCGGCATGTAGGAGGTCCTGGGTTCAATCCCCAGTACCTCCTCTAAAAATAAATAAATAAGCCTAACCCCTACCCGCCCCCACCCCAAAAAAAAAATAAAAAAGAAAAAAGAAAAAAAGAAAAGACTAATTTTCAATTCTCTATTCTGATTAGTTTCTGCCCCAGCTAAATATTCTTCTCTAGACTTATCAGTAGTCTAAATTCTGTACTAACTTCATAAAGCAGCCCATTATTACATATCTTGTTAACAGGCAAGCTTAGGACACAGTGACCAGCTCTGTCCTGTGCATGCTTGGCAGTTTGTCCCCGATGCTTGCCGGCATTCAGTGAGGGAAAAGGAGTTAGAGGGCAGGCAGGCAAGGGAAACTGGGCGGTCTTCCAAGTACTCTGGAAACCAGTTTTTACAGAACAGCTTCATTACTTTCTCTGCAAGGCTGTGAACCTCTGTATCAGATGCACTCTTATTCAAGATAAACACAAAATTTACTTCTAAAATCAGCATTTTAAATTATCTAGCTGAAGTTATCTCCAGCACTGTTTTCCTTCGAAGGTATGAGTAATGGCAAATTCCTTTAAAACATCCTTTTGAAATGTTCAGAACTGCGCTGTAATTCTTCCCTCTGATCACCCGTAGCCACAGCAGTAAATGATTCGAAATACTCCAGTCCTCTCTCTTCTCTCGAGGAGTAACCAGATTGTCTTGAAATTCACACAGGAGGGTGGAAAGGTTCGGTGAATCTTGGCCTAAATCAACTCCCAGGCCCTGCTAAACTTCAAGCAGACTTCAAGAGTTCCTCCACAGCCAAGTACGTAACTAAACTCACAGGATGTAATTAGAACTCAATCTTTCATAGGGAATATGGGAAGTTAAAAGAAATACATATTCCATAAACTATATTTATTAATAACACCTCTGATATGATAGGGTTTAATTTTCAAACTTGATTATTTAGTATGATTCTTTAAAATTTAATTTTAATTCTCATTTCAAAAAATTCAAGCAATATGGTTAAGACCCTTGACCACCATCTTCTCTTTCCCTGTCCTGATCTTCCCAGGACTCACCACTGTCATCTGTTTGATATCCAGCACAATTCTTGAGATGCAGACTCACGAATATACTGTAAACTTTTAACTTAGTCACAAATAGCACTGAAAATTTTGACTGCCTCCATTGTTGGCAACCAGCTTAACTTCAAGCAAGATGTCCGGAAGAGACATCTTAAGTGAAGCAGCAGATGAGAGGGTGGAGTGAAACACTAGTAAAGAGGCCAGGAAGGTCTTCCCATGAGGCGAGGACAGACCAGGAGACCTGGGGCAGACAGAAGGGCTCCAAACACCCGCTCTATAAGCGGGGCACCCAGCCCAAGCGGGCAAAAAGGAACCTATTAAGTACTATCAATAATCAAGTCAAAACCCCAAGGAGCACAGGTGGAGGCAGTTCTGCTGCAGACAGTTTATTTAGTCACCAACACACAAGAGTTACTACTGTTCCAAGATTTGGAAATGCTGCCTTTGGAGTTTTGGGTCACCTCTACCTCAGTTCAACACTTTGGAAATTCTGTTAAATATTTCAAGTCTGTCCATTCCTAAAAATATCTCTTTAGTCGTAAAATCTCCTCCAGCTTTTATGCCCTCCCTCCCCTCTTTCTTCTGCTAGTCAAGCTCTTTAAAAGTTCTTATTTGTGGTTTCAATATCCTTATCTCTCATTTACTTATTAATCTTCAAAATTTGGCTTCTTTCCCTATCACTTCCAGTTGTCAAATACAATGGCTATCATTCAACTGTTTTGCTTTAATCTCTCTGGCATTTAAAAATCAGAATGACCTGGAAGCCTTGGCATCTGGGAGCTCCTCTCCTATCTTGATGTTAAGGATACTGCAATCCAGTCACTGGGCAGGGGCACTGTTTCAGTTCCTGGTCCCCTGGCTGTGACTAGGTCCTCCCTGTATCCCTGGGTATGCAACCAGTCCCAGGCTCTTGTCAATACTGTTGATTTTCAGGGTCCCACCACAGGGAGAGTGCTGCTGGGTGAGGAGCTGCTGTTTCTGTACATGGAGGATTAGGGTACAAGGGTCGTGGTAAAGGAACTAAACTTAACTCCTGGCTTCAAGGATTAAGCCCAGTTCTGATGCTCAAACTGACATGAATATATTTAGTCCCTTCATCCCATAGAAGGGGCCAAATGCATTACTTCTGCTATCTCTTAGACCATTTGTTTCCAGTGTCTTTTGCTAGACAGTCTTTCTCTACTTGTCCTTTCATTACTGGACTGGTATTGTCCTCGGAAGTTCACCCTTCTCTTTCATTTTTTATTATAAACACATGTCCCTATCCTCTCCCATAGATTTAACTACTACCTATATTGGTAACTCCCAAATATTTCTCCCCAAGTATTTCAACTTTCTTCCCTATTCCTACTGTCACTGCCTTAGTTCTGCCAGTTTCTCGCCAGATTTATCCCAATTGTCAATAAACTGATTTTCTTATCCTCAACACCCACCCCACTCACATCGCCATTAGAATTACCTTTATGAAGTGCAAGACCACAGTGCCTTTGCAATGTGTCTCACCCATTATCAAGATGAAATCCAATTCCCGCTGCGTGTTTTACAAGTTCACCTCTCAGCTTCATCTCACAAAACCATACAGCTTTCAGTTTCCCTGAAGTACCACATGGTTTCATGTGCCTGGAACTTTGTACATGCTATTCCCACTTGGACTCTCTCTCACTCACAAGGCAAGTTTTTTCTCAACCTTCAGGATGCAAGAAAAGGGAAACCTTTCCTATGAAGTTTGTCTTGATTCCTCTCTTTTGCTACCTGTGCTCTGGATGGGTCCATTCTCTGGGTTGACAACTGTTCTTGGTATATATTTATACTAGGCTTGTTTATGTTACGTAGACTAGTAGGTTCTAAGTTTCCTGCAGGCAGGGCCTAAGTTTTCTTATCACTGTATCACCATCATTTAAAACAGTGCTAGTGCAAAGGATATTCCAATAAATAAAACACACATTTTGGGGGGAAAAAAAGTGTCAACTCAATACAATATTCTTAGTGTACTCAAGTAAGGATCCTGCTTCTCAGTCATAACAGTATATCCAGGGCCACAGTATAGACTCCAATCATTCACTCAGTGAATGAGCCACCTGCCAGGTATCATGCTCTGTTCCAGGAACACCTTGGTAAAGTAATGCTAGGCTCTTAGGGAAGTGTGCTACTTGCATGGACCCAGACTCTCAAGGAGAAGCTATGAAGAAACTATGGGTCTAAAGCATAAAGATGTTAAATTTATTATATCCTGTTAAGTCAGGGAGGGTTGCCTAATAAAAACAAACTCAGTCTGAAGCAGGGATAAAGAAAAAAGCATGTGCCGTACCTTCAACTACTAATCCAGTTTGGTCAAGGACAACTAATGCTCTCTGGCTTAGTCTAGGACAATGTGTTAAACCTTTAACAGAAAGGACTTCAGAAAGTAAGGCTACCTCTGAAGACCTACAAAAACTGCAAGTCACTTGGAGGTAGGGGCCGGATGGTAGGGAATAATGACTGCCAGCCTCAGAACAGCGGAGGCAGTGATCCGAACAGCAGATTCAACTCAACCAGCTTTACTCAATGCTTATGAAAAGCCCAGCACTATGCTCGGCATTTTCTGAGCAAGGGCTTATGGCCAGGTTTTACTGCAATTGCTGGTCATGTTAAGAATTAAAGAGGTTAACAAGCACCACTTTTGTACACAATTTATTGATGATTATGATCAGAAAGTCTTTATTCTTTATTGATATTTTATATTAACTTTATGCAGTTTTTTAATCAAATAGCTATTTCTATTAAAGTTGTTCACAAAATTACAAATGCATACTGGTTCTCCAATAAACCAGTGAGTAAGGGAAATTTTAATATTCATATTGAAGATAATAACAATATGAATAACCACGGACAACTAATTATGCTGTGCTCGGCAACATACATCATGGAAATCTCAAAAAAACTCTCATTTAAGATATGATCCTGTCCTCAGAGGTCTTACACTGTAGATAAGAAGAAACTAGCACACCTAACAATTCCACAAAAACTAAGCACTTAGCCATGTGGCACAGAAGTTTTGAGGATGCAGAAGAAACAGTGGGCTAGACAATCTGTGCAGCCTTCAGAGAGAAACTAAGATTTCAGCTGGAGTTGACAGGATTTAAAGCAATGATTCTCAAACTTTTTGGTCTCAGGATCTTATTACACTCTTAAAAATGACTAACGACCCCCCACACACAAAGCCTTTGTTTATGTGGGTTGTAATTATCAATATTTACCACATCAAAAATTAAAACTATAAAAAATTTAAAATATTCATAAATATTTAAACATACAAATAATAAATGATTACATGTTAACATTTTTAATTAAAATAATATTTTAAAGGATAAAAACTTTGAGAGAAGTGTCATTGTTTTACATTTGTGCAAATATCTTTGATACTTTGCAAATATCAGACAACAGCTGCATCCTAGTATTCAACCTTTTGCTGTATCGCATGTTATGTCACCTCTGGAAAAGTCCACTGTACACTCATGAGAGAATGAGTTTAAAAGGCATATTATCATCTCAGTGTTAATAAAATAGCTGTGATTTCATGGGCCCCCTGAAGGGTCTGGATGGGTGGCGGGGAGGGATCCATGGACCACACCTGGGTTAATCATACATTTCAACAGAGAAAAAAAAAATGATATAAGCATGGGCTGGAAGTGTGTGGCTGGAGAGACATAACTTCCAAGCACGCAATGCTTACCCCTAAAATCTTGCTCCAACCAGGCCCACCTCCATGGTGAACCTAGAGGCAGAAACGGAAGGGCAAGGTGGGGACCAGAAGCCTCCCCTCGCTCCGCGGAGTATCTGTGCCTGCGGAAGCGGCCCCACCGCCCCCGGCAACATTCCCTGGAGGCCATGTCAGGGTTTCCTCTCTGGCGCCTACACTGTGCTCTCCTCCTCCGAGCTGTAAACGGCTCACAAGAAACGGCCGTGCTGTGGCTTCCCCAGGCTCTATTTACTAACTACAAAATCGTCTCACTGCTACAGTCTCAAATTCTTCATACATTTCTTGATCTGGCTGTCTTAAAAAGCACATTTAACATCAGCCACGTAGCCAGTTTTTCCTTGCCAATAATCATGAGCGTTTGCTCTTCCGTTCCTGTGCATCCTGCGCTCTGTAAAAACAGCTCCTGGAGCGTCATATGTCATGGATCTCGTTGCCATAAACTGAAAACATTTTCTTCTTATTTTGTGGCACAAATTAAACGCGTTCTGAACTCGGTTTGCATACAGTCCATCTCTGGCCAAAAAAAGAGGTTTAAATATACGGATGGGGGGTAGGGGGTGGCCATTATCATGGCTAAACTGTTTTTATCATCACAGTCAGTGTTCAATAGTGTATAAATCATGGTAAAATTTTAAATTAAAAAATAATGTTCTAAAATTATCCTGCAATAAGTATAGTTGTTCATTTTATGTAGTAAGCTTTAAATTGTCTAACAGTATTTTGTAGCTAAGAGAAGCACAGATGAAACAGAAGCTTCCTTTTCAGTCTTTTAAATAAAAAAAAAAATAAATGCAATCATGAATCTATATAGTTTTTCAGTCTTTTTAATTTTTTATTTTTAGTAAACATTTATTAAGGCCCCTTTACAGAAGAGAATAAATCATTCTGAAGTCAAAGTGAAACTAAAACTTTAAAAAAGAGATTTCTGCTTCTGGAAATGGTAAACTAGGTAGTTCAGAGCAACTATCTTGCTAAGGACAGCCCAGAAAATCTGGACAAAATACAAAAAATATCTTGAAGGCAGAGGAGCACTAACAAGTTAATTCAGAATTACCATACATAAAAATCAATTCCAGGTGAACTATATACCAAATGTGAAAGATAAATAATACAGCTTTTGGAAAATAATGTGGGATAAAGTTTCTATTACCTAGGGGTAGGGAAGGATCTCTTAAACAGGAAACAAAAAGTACCTATTATTAAAAAAAAGTAAATATAATGACACAAAAATTCAGCTTTTGTTCATCAAAAGATGTCCTCAGGAAAATGAAAAAGCAGGTCATATAAAACCAGTAAAGGGCTCATATTCAAAACAATAAAGAGTTCTAACAAGTTTAAAAAAAGACTAAAATAAAATAAAACAGAACAAGGAAGTCTGATATCAGATCCCACCTTCCAAAAACTAAAAGATAACAATAAGAAAACAGGCAAGAGGCTAGAGGAGGCGAATCACCAAACTACATTATCTAAATGGCTAACAAACATATGAAAAGGTGTCTACAGTGAGGAAAATACAAAAGAAAACCAAAATGGAAAGTAAAAAAAGAATCATAGTGATAAATCATTATATAGGAGAACGGCTGCAAATGTTTAAACCTGATAATAACAAGTGCTGCCAAGGATATGGAATAACAGGAACTCTCGTGCACTACTTGTGCAAATGTAAACTGTTATACCTACTTTGGAAAACAGTTTGGCACTATTCTTCTAAAGTTAAAGACAGACATACTTCATGATCCAGCAATTCCACTCCCAGGCACATACCCCAAAGAATTCATGCACGCAGCCACCAAGAAATACATACAAAAATATTCAGAGCAGCACTATTCGTAATAGCTCCCAACTGGGAACAACCCAAATATTCTCAATAGTAGAATGGGTAAATATATTCTGGCATATTCATAAAATGGAATACCACAGAGCAATGAAAATGGAGGAACAACAGTCACACACAACAGCAAGGATGGATCTCACAAACATAATGACCACATGCAAAAGAATATATAGCATGTGACTCTGTTCAAAATCAGCCAAAACTATTATGTTCAGAGGTACATGGGTGGTAGAAGTAGAAAGGAAAGACAGAACTCAGAAGAGTGATCACCTGTAGGTGGGAGTGGGGATGCCTATTACTAGCAAAGGTTACTAAGAAGGGGCTGCTGGGTCCTGCAGTGTCCTATTAACTGACCTCAGAGGTGGTTATTTTAAAATAATTAAGTTTTACATTTGTATTTTATGCACTTTTCTGGTAGTGTGATATACTCCACAATAAAAAAGAACAAAAGCAAAACAAAACAAAAAATTAATACAAGGAAAAAGTGGCATCTTTAGTATAACCTTAAAAATTAGATCACAGAACCCAAATTCCTTAGCTGGCATCCTGGCCCTTCATTATCCAGCCCTGTCTTTCTAGTCTCATTTCTTGCCACTTACCTTTCTCCAAGGAGTCTGCCTCACTCGTGCTCAACCCTGTGCTTTCTTTTCCTTTACTGGTGATGTTTCTCTGTCTAGAAAACCATGCAGACAAAATCGAATCATCATTGTGCCAAACTAAGTACAAACTGTCATTTGAGACACAGCCTGGGTGTCATCTCCTGTGAGAAAGCAGATTCTCAGGAGACACAGATTCTAGAGCCACACTGCCTGGCTCAAATTTCAGATCTGCCACTTACTGGGCATGTGACCTTGGTCAAGTTACCAACCTTAGTTTTGTAGCTTCCTCAAAAAAAGGATAAAAAATATTACCTGCCTCTGTGGGTTGTTTGAATATTAAATAAGTGAATATACTCAAAGTGTTTGGAACATGCCTAGGAGACAATAAACACTAAATATTAGCTGGTATTATTATCTAGCTAACTATTATTATTAGTTATTAGCTATTATTATTATTATTAGCTATTATTATTAGCTAGAATCATTATTAGCTAGGTATTAGCTATTACTATTATCAATACACTCTGACAACCTCCTCCCTATCCCCTGGAGACCCTCCCCATAAGACACTCTTCCCCTGGGCTCCCATGGCTCAATATTATAGTTTAGTTTCTTGTACACAGTCCTTATGGAGAATTACTTCCGTGAGAGTAGGAACTAATAAATCTTTGACGTCTCAACCCTCAACATCTAGCACAATGTCTCTGAGTATTAGATGCTCAAAGAACATCTGTGGAATGAATAAACTACAGAGACTACAAACGTGGATCACATAAGAGAATAGTCCCTTCGTGCTGCCCTATCTTGTGCGGGCACTACAAACTGAAAGCACGGTCTTGATGAGATTTCTATAGCAACTACCCCAGAATATGGGTGTAGACTCCCTCTGGTAGCAACAAATGAGAGACAAGTAATAATACTTGTCTTACCTACCTGTCGTGAGGCTACTGTGAGGCTCAAGTGATAATGACTATGAAAAAATTTTTAAGTATGAAGCTCTACAGTATGAAGTTTTATGGCCTTAACAGAGCAACAGGATTATTGTTGAATTGCAAGCCCAGAAAGGGATTTAAGGGGTAATATGGAATTAATATAACGTAAAAATGCAATTTGATATGGTCTTAGATAAAATTTGCATTTTGGGGTTAAAATATTTTGCAATGAAACTAATTTTCTCCTTTGGTTATTAATGATTTCTGTGCTGTCAAAACAAACATTTCTGTATGTGAATGTTCATAGCAGCATTATTTGTAATAGCCAAAAAGTGGAAACAACCCGAACGTCCATCAACTGGTGAATGAACAAACTGTGGTACATCCATTCAATGGAAAACTACTCAGCAATAAAAAGGAACAAATTACTGATATTGTACAACATGGGTGAACCTCAAAGACATGCTTGGTGAAAGAAGCCACCATGAACGCTACATATTTTATGATTATACTTAAATGCAACATTCACAAAAGTCAAATCTATAGAGATGAAGTAAATTAATGGTTGCCTAGGGATGGGAGTGGGAACAAGGACTGGCAGCAAATGACCATAAAGGGTCTCTTTGGGCTGATGGAAATGTTCTAAAATTGAGTTGTGATGATGATTACACAGCTTCATAGATTTACTAAAAATGTATACCTGTAATGGGTGAATTTTATAATATGTAAATTATACCTCAATAAAGTTGTTTTTTAAAAAACATAAATATTTGGCATTCTTTTACAGCTAGCTATAATTCCTGAATCTTTTAAGTCTTACCCACACATGGGAGCAAATAAAATAATAATAAAGCATAACAAGAAAAATCAGCTTTTAAAAATAAAATAAATTAAAATATGTCATGTGCTCCATACTTAGCTTTGTACCAACTCTGCCAATCTGCTGTTATCTTACATTAAACACTGATTATACTCAAATCAAAAACAAACAAACAAAAACCCAAAGCACCATCTCTATATTTTCCAATCCAAGAGCAACAAACAATGATAAACAGGCTTTCACTGTCATTTGTTTATTTCATCCCACCTGTACAAACACACACTCTGGCCTCATCTGCATTTATAATTGCAAATATAAATATTTGACATAATTCCCCCCTCTTTTAATGATCAAATAGCAAGCATAAGAAAAAGGTAAATACAGAAAATACAGTATATAATGAGATAAAAGAATAATGATATACATACAATAAACAGAATTTCTAAATAGGGTACAAACTAACCCTCAGAAATTGACAGTTCCTTATACAAATGTATTTCCGATTAAATTCTACAACAAGTCCTAAAATGCTATCCAAATTAGTTTGCTGAACTGGAATTGTTAAACTAGATATTGCTTAAAGTAGGTCACTGGCACAGGCGTGAAAGTATTCGGTAATGCAGAGATCTACTTGCAAAGTCATTTGTCATAATGAGAGCTGATTTAGACAAAACAGGAGAAACTACACTGATTGGGTGTCAATTGTCAGTTGTATTTTATTCAAATAAATCTCATTTTAGATTTATCACACTGCAGATTCTTGAATAGGGAAATAACAAGATGAAAGAAGTGTTTTCAAAAGAGTAGATCTGGTGGCAATGTTTAGAAAGTGCCTCTATTGCTTCCTGTTCCTTTGTCTCTCACATCTACTCCAAAGACCATCAATCTTCTGAAATGTCTTTCAGGTTTTTTCCTCTCTCCATTTCTACTCACCACTATAATCCTAATTTGTGTCAGGAGTCCTTAAAGGACAGGAAAGCTGAGAAAAGAAGCCAAACTAGAGGCCGTTAGAATAGTCTAGATGGAAATAAAGAGGACTTGGTTTCAAGCAGTGATTCTCAAAGTGTGGTCCCAGACCAGCAGCATCACCAGGGAACCTGACAGAAATGTAAATTCTCAGGCTTTATCCAGACCTACTGAATCAGAAACTCTGAGGGCAGGGCCAGCAATCTGTATTTTTAAGGAGTCCTACGGGTGATTCTGATGTCAGCTAAAGTTTTAGAATTAGTGGTTTGGAAAGAAGCAGAGAGGAAGAAATGGGTGAGAAAATGGGGAATGAGGAGAAAATTTGGGAACCTGCTAAGAATTTCTACCACAATGTCCCTCCAATCGCCAACCCAACCTATCCAAAAATAACTCTTCTCCAAACATGCTCTTCCAAGTGTTATTCATTTCTGGTATCACAACCCTCTACCCTGCTTAAGTTCAATCTCCCTTCTCACTAGTCCTCATGCAATATACTAATCTTGTTGATTCCATGGCTGGAGCTCTAGGCAGTCACGGATAAAAGAAATGCACCATATAAGGGAAATTGTGATTTAAAAAAAAGACCCTTCAAACCAGTGAAGAAAGGATGAATCATTCAATAAATGATTTTGGAGTAACTAGCTAGTCATTGTGGGAGTGGAGTGTGGAAAGCTATATTCCTTACATCAATTCTGAGATGCATTTTTTTTCTTTACATGTTAACATCTCTGAAATCCAGACAGGTATTACAGTTAATACCATCTTATATCTTACAATTAATTGGCAGCATTCCTTCTTTCTTAGTGGAGCATAAAATAATGTCAAGTCTTAAAACTGATGGCATCTTAAATTAAACAAAATATAGTAATGTAACCCCTAGCATTTACTGAATGCATATTACGGGCCAGTCACAATACTTTACATGTAATAACTCATTTACTTATTAAAACACCCCACAGAGTGTATTACTGTCATGCCATTTCATAGAGAAGGAAACTGAAGCAGAGAGGTTAAATAATATAGTCGATGGAAATAGAACTCAAACCGACTGCAAAGCTTAAGCTCTGACTTACTGTTTAACTGAAAGCTGAAAAACACTCTTCTATTTTCCTCTATTCATTATAAAATGGTCTTTATTTGAAAATGTTTTGATTTTGTCATCAGTCTTAAAAAATAATTATTTTTCTCTCAGCACTCTGACAACAGCATTCTGTCTCATGAGAGTGGCTTCCTCTGTGGCTAATGAGAAGTCAGCTATCAGGCTTCAGTCAGAATAGACTGCTTTCTCTTCCTGGCCACTATTAAGATCTTCTATTTGCCAGTGTATCTAGGGGATATTTCTCTTTCTTTATCCTGCTTGAAATTCCTAATTCAGAGGATTCAAGTCTTTCATCAATTTAGGAATATCTCAGTCATCATCAATTCAAATACTGCCTCTCCCCCAATTTTTCTATTACCTCTTTCTAGAACTCTGATTAGACGTCACGTTAGACCTCATTCTATCTTTCACATGCCTTAATCTTTCTTTTATGTTTTCTCTGTCTCTCTGGGTTTCCTGTGGGCAATTTCTTTAGCTCTATCTTCTAGTTCATTAATTCTCTCTTCATGTGTCTAATCTGCTATTTAACTCATCAATTAACTACTAAGTTCAATAATCATGTTCTTCATTTTTGATGTGGTTATTTTTTCATTTATATATGGTTACCAACATTTTTTAAAACAGCCATTTAGATAGCTCTACAATGATGCACAGCAATTGAAAAACCCAGCTTTCATGGGGACATTCAACCAAACGCAGTCTTTCAACCTGGTTATTTATAATGGTCTCAGTTGCCTAGTTACACTTAATCTGTGCTTTTAATTCTTTAACGATATTAAATATTTTGGCTTTATGTTCAGTTTCCAATCATTACAATATTAAACAGTCTTTTCAAATCAGATGATTTTTGTTGTTCCTGCTGACTCACGCACTGTGGCTTGTTTCCTAAGTGTTTTGTGATTTTTCATTACAGGCTTCTTTTCTGTGGAATTTTATTTGTGGGGCTTTTTTGAGTCCTGAGTATTTTTTCTTCTGAGAATATTTGTGTTGCTCTGTCAGGTTCCTGGAGGCACTAGTAACCAGAGAATAATTTAAAGTAAATTAGCCTGAGTTTTTCATGCTACACAGATAGTATGAATTCAAGATCATCCATGGGCCAGTTCATGGTTATGAATTCTTAGGGGAGATTTTTCTTTAATTACTATGGAAAAATTTAAACACAGAAGTAGGCAGAAAAATATGATGAACCTTCATGAGTTCATCAGCTCCTGGCCAACACTGTTTCTTTTTTTGTTTTGATTTTTTTGGGTTTTTTCGGGGGGAAAGGGAATTAGGTTTATTTATTTAATTTTTTTAATGGAGGTACTGGGGACCTCCTGCATGCTAAGCACGTGCTCTACCCCTTAAGGTATAACCTTCCCCAAACACTGTTTCATTTGTATCCAACCCATATCTGTCTCCCTGCATCTGCATTAGTCTTAAAGCAAATCTATTTTATGGATAAACACATTGGTATTTATCTCTAATAAATAAAGACTTAAAAATCACAATACCACTACTATACTTAAAATATTAATAATAATTCCAATACTAGCAAGTAACCAGTACTCAAATTTCCAACTGTTTTATAAATGTCATTCAAGGTTTTGTTAGTTTGTTTGCTTTAATGTGCTTTTTTCCCTTTGCAACTTATTTGTCAAAGAAACCAGGTTATTTGTCCTGTAGGGTTTCCCATAGTCTGGATTTTTTTACTGGATCCTCATGGTGATATTTAACATGTTGCTCTGTCTCTAATTCTTATAAATTGGTACTTAGATCTAGAAATCAGATCAATTTGTATAGGAAAAGGAAAATATATTCTTAATGCAGCACCAACAAATGGTAACCAACAAGCTTTTATACAGTAACATTATGAACTCATAAATTTTTCAGTTAATGTTTTTATTGGTATTCAAACTGTCTCATCACTGGTCAAAGGGAGTCTCTTCATGAATGCTCTTGGGTCCTTTTGATATGACCTTGTCATAGTGTTTGATGACTTACTTGCAATATGGTATAACAAAAAATTCTACATTTAGGTTTATCTTGTATAATTCATGCTGCAGGCCTGGATCAGCTATCCAAGGAATCGTGCTTCCTTTTGTGAGAATTGGTATTTCGAGACCATAATTTGGGCACTAGGGTTACATACTGCTACTGGGTTAATCATTGTTTCTAGGTCTTTTCAATGGAATAAGTTAGCCGGTAGTTTTTTTGTTTCGGCTTTTTTTTAAGATAAAATTCACCACAAGTTCATATGAAAACTTCCAATTCAAAATCAAGTTAATCAAGAGAATGAGTAGACAAGCCACAGAATGGGAGAATATATTTGCAAAAGACATGTCTGATGAAGGACTATCATCCAAAATATACAAAGAACTCTTAAAATGCAACAATAAGAAAATGAACAACCCAATTAAAAAATGGGCAAAAGACCTGAACAAGACACATCATCAGAGAAAACACATAGATGGCAAACAAGCATACGAAAAGATGCTCAACATTACACGTCATTAGGGAGTCGTGAATTAAACAATGAGATACCACTACACATCTATTGGAACAGCCAAAAATTAAAGCGGTAACACCAAATGCTGACAAGGATGTGGAGCAATAGGAATGCTCATCCACAGCTGGTGGAATGCAATACAGTACAGCCACTTAGGAAGACGGCTTGTGGTTTCTTACAAAACTAAACATAGTTTTACGATCCAGCAATCACGCTCCTTGATATTTATCCAAAGGAACTAAAAACCTACATCCACACAAAAACCTGCACACTGATGTTTATAGCAGCTCTATTCATAATTGCCAACACTTGGAAGCAAGCAAGATGTCCTTCAGTAAGTGGATGGATAAATAAACTGGTACATTCAGAAAATGGATTATTCAGTGCTAAAAAGAAATGAGCCATGAAAGCCATGGAGGAAACTTAAATGCATATTACTAAGTGAAAGAAGCTAATCTAAAAGGGCTACATACTGTATGATTCCAACTATACAACATTCTGGAAAAGACAAAACTATGGAGGTAGTAATAAGATCAGAGGTTGCCAGTGGCTGTCGGTTGGAGGGAGGGATGAATAGCGAGACTGCAGAGGAGTTTCAGAGCAGTGAAACTACTCTGTATGATACTGTAACAGTGGATACATGTTATTAAGCATTTGTCAAAACCCACAGAATGTCCAACACCAAGAGTGAACCCTAATGTAAACTCTGCAATTTGGTGACAACAATGTGTCAATGTTGGCTCATCAGCTGTAACAACTGTACCACTCTGGTGCAGGATGCTGATAGCAGGGGCAGCTGAGGGCAGTGGGGAAGGAACTCTGTACTTTCCATTCAACTTTACTGTGAACTTAAAACTACTCTAAAAAAATAAGCCTAAGTGGGGTAGGGTGTAGCTCAGTGGTAGAGCACGTGTCTAGCAAGCATGAGACCCTGGGTTCAATCCCAGGTCCCTCCATTAAAATAAATAAATGAATACCAACTAATTACCTCCCCCTCCCTCCCAAAAAAATACACAGTGCTATATGTCAACTGTATCTCAGTAAAACTGGAAGGAAAAAAATTTTTAAGCCTATTTAAAAAAATCAATTTAAAAGGGTTTTAATTAACTTCTTTTATTTTATATCTGTATCTCCTAGAATCTGAGTCTCAACAACACTGAAGATGATAAAATATCACATAAGTACTCATTTGCTTGTATGACAACACACACACAACAACAACCTCAGAGTAATAATACAGATACTGTCACCAATAATATGGGGGTACAGTTGAAGGGTTTTGTTGTTGCTTTTGTTTTTTGCAGTTCTTTTCATGTCCTCAGGGTGTTATACCAAGGATGTAAAGTTCAAATTACTGAGTTTTAAATTTTAGGTTATTTGTTTCTTGTTAGTTTCAATTTTTAAGGATGGCTTTTTAAAAGAAAATTAACTTTGCCTTATAATCATTTAAATAATTGTATAAAGTCAAATCTACAAAAAAAAGCAATACTCAGAGCGGTCCAGTTCCTATCCCTGTCCCCTCTACCCTATTTCCCTTTCTTCCTCTCATAGCTACTCACTTTTAAGCTTTATGATTTATTCTTTGATTTAAAAATATAAAATGCAAATATTTACGTAAAAATACATTAGAAACTCTCACATTCAATGGGAATGGAAGAACAAATTACAAAGACCACTGGTTTTATAGTTAGAAGACATAACTGTCCAGTTATTATTTCACTACTTGACCTTGGGGAATTATCTGATTTTTCAGAGCTTCAGTACCCTTTTCTATATTACGAAGAAATAATAAATACCTACTTTATACACTTGCTGTGAGGATCAGATGAAATGTGAAAATCTTTTAAAGGTACAATTGTATATGAGTACATCTTTGGAGTAAAGGTTTCTTAAGATCAGCCCCAAATAATTCTGTTTATAATAAAAATCTCTTTTGCTCTTAGGTACAAAGCAGGCAGAAAAAAAATTTTAACTATTCCCTTGTTAAGAAAGGACCCTCAAGAAGTAGGGGGTGAGAAGCTGAACTCAGAAGTTCCCAGCATTCTCCCAGGAGAAGGACCAGTGAGTCTCAGGAAGTGTTATGTAGAAGCCTGGTCCTCAGAGTCTGGGTCACCAACAGTTAAGTGGCTGCACTTCTGGATGTCTAAGGGAGACTGAGGCCAACAGTGCCCTGCAAGACCCAGCCCTGCCTACATCTCCAGCTTCTCTCCCACCACCCTGCCTTCCTATCTCCAGCAAACCAGCTTTCCTCAGTTCCTCCAAAGGTGCAAGCTCCTTCTTCCCTCAATACCTTCACTCATTAGTCCCTTTACCTGAAGGCTCTTACTCCAAATGATCATCTGGCCAACTCCTACTTTCCCTTCCAATCTTTGCTTAAATGTTGCTTTCTCAGAGAGGCCTTCCCTAATCTCCCAGAGTAAGTCAGATTCCCTAGTTAATCACTGTTACAGCTCTCTCTGTTTTCCTAAAAGGTATTTATCAGGGTTTGATGTTACACAGATAGTAATGTGACCATTGGATTGGCTTTCCCTCACCAGATAAACAGTTATGTGATGGTCAGTGAATGCTTTGCTTATTTCTGATAAGAAAAGATACTACACTTGATGTTGGCCAAAAGGCCAAGAAGTGATTTTGCTTATTTCTTTATCCCCAGTTCCTAGTATACTGCCTAATGTAGAGTAGGTGCTCAGTAAGTATTTGTTGAATGAATGAATGAGTGAGTGAAAAGCTTAATACATCATATATAAAACTGATGAACTAGATTCTGGGAATACTGGGAAAGAAGGAAGGATCAAATTGTTAAATATAGGGGAAAAATTGTATTCCAGAGTCCTCTCATAAGGGGGGCAATATTTCATTCTCCTCTAACTTGATTTATAATTTAATATTATAATCATTCAAATTGTAGAATATATTTCCCTCTCTATATATAATAAAGTAAGTTTTAGTGATCAAAGTATCCAGAAGCAAGGCTTCCTTATGCCTGTCACAAAAACTAAGGTTTTTTTCACTAGTGATGTAGCATAAGCCAAGAGTATTATGTTAAAGCAAAAAATGTCAAAATAAAATACTATACCCTTCTAAAAATGCCAAGTAGACATGTGTCTGTGGGAGAGAAACCTACAGGGAGGGGAAATCTGGAGATAAAAAGAGACTTCAGAAACATATAAACCAAATGCTATAATCTTTAAACATTACCTTGTTTTATGTAGCCAGAAATATGAAAAGCTTATTAGCATTTCTCTTCACTGGACATAATGAGTAAAGTATGGCAGACAGAGGATACACAATTTAAAAAAAAAGTTAAAATTTCATTTATTTTTTTCTATCTAAAGTTTTCATTTTCCTGTTTCCCTGCAAACAAACAAAAACATTCCATATTTCTTAGATTAAGAAAAAGAGGATTTCTGTCCATTTGAACTCAAAGTGAAAGATGACCTTTTTTGAAATATATATACATTCTGGTAGTGGGGAGGGTATAGCTCAAGCAGTAGAGCACATGCTTAGCATGCACAAGGTCCTGGGTTCAATCCCCAGTACCTCCTCTAAAAATAAATAAACAAATAAACTTAATTAACTTCCTTCGCCAAAAAGAAAATACATACATTCTGATTAGCATCTATTAAAAAGCATGCTATACATGATCAAGCACCCAAAATTCACATACAGCCTTTACCACTGAAAAGAACCTGAGCTCCTCAAAGATGAGAACCAGGACAGAAAATATACAAGATAAGAGCTAGACATCTTGTCATACCAAAAAGCAAGGATGCAATAAACAGTCTTCAGAAGTCAACTTGAAGATGCTCCTTTCACAAGTTAAGAATAGGACAATCTAAAGCATTGATAAAAAATAATCACTGCAATGGGTTCACATATATCAAACATGGTAAAAATCCATGAGTTCATAATAGTATTTTTAGAAAAGTACTCATTGGTCTCCTTTGGATGATGCTAGGGAACGAACTTACTATTTTGAAAACTGGCAAATAAAGGGAAAGAATCAAATATTTAACCTGCCTTTCTTGAATGAAGTGTATCTCAGATTAACCGCAGAGTTGATATGGGAAAGTTTCTCCAGCTAATTAATGAAGACAAAAGACAATTAGAATATCAACATTTTGCAACATAAATTAACATAGCGAGGCACTGATCTCCAAAACTTAACATCATAGTAAGATGAGACTACTGCCTATTACATGCCTCTTAATAGAAGTAAACACCACCTCCTATAAAGTATTCTTGCCAAACGAAAAGAATCTGAACTAGATTAAACTTCTAGACATGACTACTGTTTACATGAAATACAAGACACAGGAACATGTTAAACACACCATGGGTATGCCATTAGCAAAGTCCAGAAAGTGAGAAACTATAGGACAGATGACCAAGTTTATTCTTTAGATAAACTGAGGGGGAAAAGAGAGGAAACCCTACAAATAAAAAAAAGAATTAGGAAACACATTAACCAAATGGTACATTGCCCTTGTTTGGATCCTGAAGTAAACAAATCAAATTTTCAAAGTTAGGGGAAATTTGAATACTGATTTTTTGGTGTGATATTAAGGAATTCATTTTTAGAGGTGATTATTACACTATGCTTAAGTTTGTTCTTTAACAAGTCCTTAGCTTTTAGAGATGTACAGCAGAATATTTATGAACGAGATACGTGTGAGAGGCTGTAGTCATCTGATGGTCTGTCCTGGGCTGGAGGATCTCTTTTCCGCAAGGGCTCCCTCACACGCTGGCTGTTAGCTGGAGGCCTCAGTTCCTGTCCAAGGAAACCTTTCTGAAGGCTATTTAAATGTCGCCATGATATGGCAGGCTGCCTTTCCTCAGATGAGCAGTCTAAGAGAGCAAAACAGAAGCTGCAACACCTCTTAGGAACTGGCACCAGAAATAACACACCGTCGGCACTCTACTATCGCACGGGTTACACATGTCAGCCCTAGTGGGAGAGTCAGTGTCAGAGGGGATCACACAAAGGCACGAATACACGTCAGGCCCGTCTTGGAAGCTGGCCACCAAGTCATGGCACGAAAGCTCCTGACTGTGACTTTAAAAATCCTTCACTTCCTACTGCACTCCAAGCTCACTTCATTCCATTTCACCCTTTCTTGGTTCAATAAGCTCCAGCTTTACTGGCCTCCTTTTCTGTTCCTCAAAGGTGAGAGGTTCGTATCCGGTTTAGGGCCTTTGTATGAGCTGTTTCCTCTGCCAGGATTATTCTCTCCACTTATCACCTGATCATTCAGATCTGACCATAAATGTCACCTTGGAGAGGCCTTCCCTGGACACTCCGTCTGAAGAATCTCTCTATCCCCCTTCTGTCCCAGCACCCAGTTTTAATTATTTGGAGAATACATCACTATCTAGTATTTTAGTCCATCTGGCTCGGTGTTAAACAGTCTTACGATTAGCCCCTTTTCCCTCCATCAACCATCACCTACTCCTTCCTGGATCATTCCCATCTGTACACATTTAAGCTCTAGCATGTCCCCTCTTAAGAAGCAAAAATTTTTCCTCAATCTCATATTCCTCTTCAGGAACTACTCCATTTCTCTACTCTCTTTACAGCCAGACGTTGTTAAAGTGGTTACATAAATAAATAAACACTACCTGTACTTTCTTATCTCCCATTCATGCTCTGTTCAATCCACTCCAATGACTTCTACCTCCATCACCAGCGATATCCATCCTGCCAGTCCAAAGAACAGTTTATGCCCTCATCCTACTGGGTCTCTCAGCAGCACTAATTTCTGTTAACCTTTCCCTCCTTCTTGAAATAATCTCTTGATTTCATTCAACCAGTGATTACTAAACCCTAGCCCTGGCCAGACACTGTTCTACGCATCTGACTTTACTGGTTTTCCTTCCATGTGTTTGACTCCTTTTACTGCTCATCTTCATCCTCCTCAGACCTATTCTCTAAATGTTATGTAATTCAGAACGTAATACCAAGCCCCCTTTTCTTTATTCTCTCCTTAAATGACATGATACATTCCCAGGGCTTTAACTATTACCCTTATATTGAAAACTTTCAAATTCATATCTGTAGCCTGGAACTTTTCTTGGAACTCTAGTCCTCCCATATTCAATAACTTACTTGACATTTCCACCTGGACTCCTCAAAGCTTCTCAAACTTAATATAATCAAAATTTTAACTCTTGGCTTTCCTCCCAAAACATTCCTGTTTTAGAAGATTTCAGTAAATAATATAATATACAGCTCTCAAGCCATAACCTTTAGTCCTATCTCTCCCTCCTCTCCCACTTCTAATCCACCATCAAGTCCCACTGAGTCTGTTTCCAAAATATTTCTCAAATGTGTTCCTTTTTCTCCATCTCTTTTGCTATTATCATCTCTTGCCTACTGCAACAGCTTCCTAACTTGGCTCTCTGCTGCCATCCTTGTCTCCCTCTGATCTTTCTGATATACATCTTTTTAAAAAACCCAGTAAATTAGCTTATTCCATGCTCATAAGTCTTCCACAGCATCACACTATAACAGGAATAAGATCTGAAACTTTTCTTGGTCTTCAAGATCCTAAGTGATATAAAAAACTCTGCTTATCTGCTGGCTAACATCACCTCTCTCCATTCTTCCCTGCTCTAATACAGTCACACTGACCTTTCAATTTCTGACTATGCTAACACTGCTCTCCTGTGGCATGATACATGCTACCCCTGGACAGGAACATTCTCTCCTCTCACTGGCTCCTTTTCAAACTCCAGTCTCAGCTTAAATGTGAACTCCCCAGACCACTTTATCTATGATGGTCCTCCCTGAAAGTTTCTGATGCATTTTTAATCATTTTCTTCATCACACATACCATTTAATAATTAAGTATTCACATATTTACCTAAAAACTTATTTTGAAATTTTATAAACATAAACAAAGGTAGAGCAAACAGTATAATGAACTCACAGATTCCAGTATTTTTGTTTGTTTTTTTTAACTACTTCCTCTATTATACTGTAAGCTCTAATGGATAGAGACAATATTTCTCTTTTTCACCCAGGGCCTTATATGACAGCACCACTGAGAAAAGTGAAACAAGGAAGGGAGAGTTCTGAGGAAAGCTGGTAATTTATTCATCAGTCTACTCCCTGCTGTGCTAAGTACTGGGTTTCAGAGATAAACACGAGAAAGTTTTATACAAAGCCTAGTGGAGACAGATACAATAATAAGTGGTATTTATTTAGAGCCACCTATGTTCTGGATACAGGGGTAAGCATTTCAGAGGTATTATCTCATCTAGTCCGACAACAATCCTATAAGGAGGAACTATTATTATCTCCAAATTACACCTAGGGAAACAGAGGCTTATAAAGGTCAAATAATTGACAGCAGGGTATAATGCTGGAAAGTTTTGGTAAAGTCAGGTTTAGAACTTAGGCTATTTAATTCTAAAGCCAAGCTACTAAACAGCCCTGTACTTTGAGATATGTGCTATCTTAAACAGCACTATGAAAAATGTTACAACAGAGGCATGCTCAGGCAAGATGAAAATCTGATGAGAAAAGGCAAAAAGGTAACCTCCAGAGGTAACCTCTGAGCAGAGCCTGAAAGTTCAAACAGGAAATTGCTAGGCCACACCATCCGAGGAAATGGTATGTGCAAAAAAGCATGCAGGGAAATAAGAGAGCAGTGTATACCCAGGACACTTCAAAGGACTCTTCTGGGCTTTTTTGTCTTTCTTTCGTTTTTTTAAGCTGAGTGATATGAATAACAAGAGATGAACCCACCTATGCTGGATCTTGAAGGACAAATTCACCACATTAGGAGAAGACGGCAGATAAAGGGAATGACTTACACAAAGGCATGGCCATCTGATCAAGGAAGGATCACTTTGGGAAGTGCGAGGGCTGGATACAGCCTGATATGGAGGGAGTATCATGGGTGAGTGGCAAGGGATGAGGCTGGCAGCTGGTGTACAGATGCAATCTTCAATGTCATTGTTTATTACTGTAAGATTAGGTAACTGCCTAACAAAAGGGCTTCAAAGCCACAGGTATTAAAACAGCGTGGTACTTACACTGGAATATACACCCAAATAGAACCAAGAAACAAATCTATGTATATGTACATTGAAATTTGGGATCTAACAAAGATGGCATTTCAGATCAGTGAACAAAGGATAAATCATTTAACAAATGCCATGGGAACAACTGGTTATCCATTTGGAAAAAAAAATCAAGTTAAACCCCCTCCTTCATATAATATAGGAAAATAAAATTCATTTAGATTTGGGATTAAATATAAATAAAATCATTAAAAATTTTTTCTTAAATAGTATTTTATGGAATAGAATATAAATTCTATAGGTATTTCTCAGTTAAAACAGGAGACTTCAAAAGAATTTTGTTCTGGTGGTCGACTACTCTGGCTTCCTTACCAACATGAAGGCTATCAAGTTCACTCTGTTGGAAAAGACCAGAAGCACAGGTCCAAAGCAGTCCGAACCAACTGGGGAGCTTTGCAGAAACTCCCTAGAAGCATCAGACCTCCCAGGCTGTGGGAGTGGCTTAAAAGAGAGAACTTTCTTTGATAAAAGTTTTCATTAAATAGAAGTACACAGATTTTCAATAGCAATTAATCAGTGATTAATCATAAATAATTGTATTAAGAGACTAGAAAAGTGCTTTAATGAAAACACTGAAATGAAAGTCTTCAAGTAGTTAAGAAGTACAGACACTTTATGAAAGAAGTTTCCACTTAACTACAGTTGACCCTTGAACAAGGCAGGGTTAACCCACGTATCATTTATAGTTGACCTTCTGCAGACTATATAGTACTACAGTGCTTATTATTGAAAAATATCCGTGTATAAGTGGACCGTGCAGTTCAAAGGTCAACTATATATCTAAACTTTACCTTTAGCGTGACAAAGTGTATTTTTAAAGCATTAAAAACACACATATACCCTGTGACCCAGCAAGTCTTCTTATAGAAATTTAGCTAATTATGGATATGTGCAAAGAAAGATGTACAAACACATTACAATGCTGTCAATAATTATAATAAATTGGAAATAAGCTAGAATCAGTATGAGAGATTATTATATATCCATATAATAGAATACAATGCAGCCATTAAAAATAAAGTCTATTTATTGACATGGAAAGATGTTCACAATGTATATTGAGTGAATAAAGCAGAACTCAACACAATATGGTGGGGAGGGTATAGCTCAGTGGCAGAGGGCGTGCCTAGCAAGCACAAGTTCCCGGGTTCAATCATGAGGTCCTGGGTTTAATCTCCAGTACCTCCCTTAAAAAAAAAAACCTAATTACGTCTCCCACCCCCAAAAAAGTATACAGTGCATGTCAATTATGTCAATTACATCTCAATAAAACTGGAAGGAAAAAAATAAAGAATAATTTCAATACAATACATATTGTATTACTTTTTGCGAAAAATATTTCACAATATTTATATATATTTATATATCTACATAGAGAGAGAGAGAGAGAGAGAAGATCATCACCAAAATGTTAACAGTGGTTATCTCTGTGTTGGGGGATTATAGTGATCACAGGCAATGTGTATTTTCTCAATTTGTCTACAATAAATATTTATTACTTCTGTAATGAAAACATTCCTCTTTCTAATCATCTGTGTTCAATCCCCATCATACAAAATAAAAGCAATGAAGACTTCTTGTAGCCTGGCAAATTCCAAATACTGAATCACTGTATTTTCAAAAGTGAAAATTTCTCATGGTTATTTTAAGAAAAGGTATGCAGGGTAAAAGGTCAGCAGACTGTTACTTTAACAGACTGGAAGCAGAAGCTCTCTAAGTTTAAGTGGTATAACTGGAGTGGCTCAGCTTCCTGTTGGAAAGGAATTTATTTCCTTGGTCTAACCTCTTGACTGGATTTAATAAGATCAGGAATTGAAACTGTGTAGTATTTCACTTAGCTCTCAAAAAATGTATATGTTCAGCAAAGTGTCTGAGTAACTAGTGGGCAGACTGGGAAGGGCACTTAATTTGGAGGAGGAAGGCATGGGTTCTAGAAATTACCACATAGTAGCTGTGTGGTGCCAAGCCCTGCACTTGATTATCTGACTCCTCTGAAATGCAACCCGATCCCCTGGAGACTGACAATGATGATAATCCTAGACTCCTCTCCCATAGGGAGCCTGCTGCAGAGGGAGCTGAACAAGATCATCTGCCTGTGTAAACCATCCAATAAATATTTGTGGAATGAGGAATGAATACACCATATACAGTAAGTGTTTTGCACATCTATAAATATAAGAACACTGTAAAAAATCCCACCCATCTTTGTTATACTAACCACTACACAATAGATTCATATACAAAAATCTATTGTCCACAACTCTTCATGCTTCTCAATACACATCAAAGATGTAATGGAGCCCTTGGTTGCTCCACTCCCTCTGGCTTCTGCCACCTCTCCTTTCCACTCCTTTCCTCCCCTTACCCTTGGCCTTCAGGAGCAAACAGAAAGGGAAGGGCTGGCTCTCTCAGTATGACTCAAGTCAATGACAGGGCCTCCTCTTTCCAAACATCTCAAACATAGACTACATTTTAAAGATAAAAGTATTCACCTCTTCTCTTGAAATGTGTTGGTAGAATTTTACCACCATAAATTCAAATTTTCACTTTCTCAAATAAGCATTTCCTCAGTAAGCATTCTTTAATCCTCCAAATGGATAAGCTCCCTATGTTCTCTCCACCTCCATGATATTTTGTTTGGTAATCCCCCATGCGGTACTTATCACAGTCACCCTTTGTTATAAATATCTGTATACATCTGATCTCATTCCTCACAAGTGCCAGAAAACTGTCTTTGAGCGCTTTGTGGGGCTTAGTACATTATATACTATATCATAAATACTCGACAAAAATTTAGTCAACAGTCAGAAATGCAACATCACCTTAAGAAGTTGAAGCTTGAGTCAAAATAATTGGCATAGTAGAAACCGAGAAAATAAACAATTTCACCTCATAGTAAATATTTAATAAGCATCTACTTATGTGTGATATAGCCCAAGGAATGCCATGATGAACAAGACCCATTCTGTATCCTCAAGGAATGCATAATCCTATTGTACTCAATTGTATTTTTTTACTTTGTATTCTGACATAATTTTAGACTTACAGAAGAGTTGCAAAGACAGTGTAAAGAGTTCTCATATCATCTTCACCCAGCATTCCTTGATGTTAACACTGTATAACCGCGGTACAAAGAAACTAAGAGATTAACTTTGCTATGATACATTACTACAATACATTGCTACAGACTTTAATCTGATTTGCCTAGTTTTTGCACTAACATCCTTTTTCTGTTCCAGAAAAACGCTCCTCAGTAAACTTAGTTGTCACAACTCCATATTCTTTAAATTACATTTTTAATAAATTTTTTCCTGTTTATATTAACATGTTTTCTGAAAAGTCAAAAAAAGAGTAAGAAAAAGAAATAATAAAATATCTGATAATTTCCCTACAAAGAGATAAATACTCCTAATATCTATAATCTACTGTTCTTTTTTTTTATATGTATACATATAATTTTACTTTTCTTAAAACCACGAATCTGTATGGCCTTTTGAATCGTCTTTTCATTGTGTCTGAAACATTTTCCCAGGTCTTTAAAAATCCTTTAAAAATATCATTTTAATAACAGCATAGATTCTACTGATAGTGAATTATAATCTAACCATTTCCCTGTTGTTGGGTAGGTGAGCCATTTCCCATTTTTTACTACCATAAATAATAGTGCAGTGAATATCCTTGAATGCAAAAAACACTGCAATTTATATTGTGATGGATAAGCACAGGGTATTAGTGATGTAGCCAGGAGATACATCTAACCTAGCTCTGAGGAGTCAAAAATAAGAAAATAGTTGTTGGAGGAGATATCTGAGATGGGTTCTGAAGAATGAGTTTTTCCTTCATTCATTTGTACTCAACCAAACAACATTTACCGAGTGCCTATTACATCCAATTACTATAATGTGATCCAGAGATACAAAAGGGACTAAGGCTCTGCAGAGGGGTGTTCACTGTCTAATCAGAGAGGTATACACTTAAATAGAAAAACCACAACAAAACAAGATAAATGCTATTATCACAGTGCTGTATATGAACAAAGTGCTCTGGGAGCACAGAGAATGTATTTTAAGAATCAATTGTAAAAGTAGAAAGAGTTATGTCTGGGTTGATAATAATACATATGAAAGGTTTTAGTGAAGTATGACATTAATGTACACCCACAATATGGAGGAGTTCCTTAAAACAGGTAAATTATTAATAGGGATGCTAGGTATCCAGATGCAGATAAGTGAGAGTTCTATTATATTCTGTACTGGTGAAACTACAGCTAGGGCACCATGCTCATTTCTGAGAACTCTGTATTTTTAATCAACTTAATTGAGATAAGTCCACAATGAAATGTACCCACTTAAGGGTACAGTTTGACAAAATCTGACAAGTTTATACACCCATGGAACCACCACCACCATCAAGATACACAACACTTCCATCATCCCCCAAATTTCCCTGTGCTTCACCCCAGTCAATCCCCCTCACCCCATATCCAGCACAAGGAGCCACTGATTTCCCTCCTGTCACTAGAGATTTGTCTTTTTAGAGTTTTATATAAATGGAAACAAACCGTATGGACTTTATTTGCTTCTTTCAACTCAGCATGTGTTTGTGATTAGCCTTACTGCTGTGTGTATCAGCAGTCTATTCCTTTCTATTGTGTGAACGTCATAGTTATAAGACCACGGATAAAATGAAATAAAGACAAGAGACTAGGCCTTGAGGAAGAGAAGACTGGTTCTATGAGAAACCACTGGAAAAAAATCTGGTTAATATTGAAAGGAAGGGCATAGGAAGAACTTCAAGTGGAGAACAGGCTTATTCTAGGTTATTCCAGAAGACAAGACCAAAACTCATGGCTGCTCACAGAGGCAGTAAGGTATTTAAAGGAAAGGAGCATGACTAACAAGGATGTTGCTGAAGGGATTCTAACATCAGCAAGGGTGTGGACTTGGTATCTTGAGTGTTTCTTCCAACTCTGAAGGACCATGATTCTGTAATTCTCAGACATTAGAAAAACATGCCATTATTTACAACTAATATGTTAGCATACCTTTTTAAAACCAAATTAGCTATTCTGTCAGTCCTAGAGGCAGAATAGCATATTGCTTCAAATGTTATAGGATGGGTGTGGGGGTGGGGGTAGATTTAAAATCCAATAAATTTAAGTTTAAGTAAGTCTCTGCCACTTAATTGTGTGCCCTGAACTTAAGCTCTCTATGCCATAGTTTCTTCATTTGAAATTTGAAATAATGATGAATATGCTTGTCCCAAACCAAAAGCTGAGTAAATCTTGTTGTTGGCAAGACCCTAGGGAATAGAATGGAAAATACATGAGATACGATCGGTCAGGGGGACTAGGAACGACCCAGGTTATTAAGGCACTGTCTGCAGTGGGGGTAGTAAACTATGACCCACAAGTCAAACCCTGACATGGTCTGGTTTTGCAAAGCCCACTAGCTTTTTTTTTTTTTTTTTTTTTTTTTTTAACATTTTTAGAGGGTTGTAAAAGAAACCTGAAGAATATGTCACATAGACTTTCTGTGACCCAAGAAGCCTAAAATATTTACTATCTGGACTTTTACAGAAAAAGTTGGCCAACCCCAGGTTTAGAGCAGACAGGGCTCAATGTGGCTGCTGGTGAGTTATATGGCTTTAAAGAGACAAACAAAAAGACTGTCCATCTGGTAAAAGGAGGGCAGGAGGAAAAAGTCCTTAAATATGTCTGGGCCTTGGGTTCCTTATCTGTAAATTGAAGATAAAAATGGTATCTCTCAACTTCTGCCTCAGGCCATGAATAAGCAATTAGTACCAGACTTGCCCTCCCATTATAAACAACTAGAAAATTGGGCAAAATATATGAAACAACTGTTTCAGTCACTGAACAACAATTAGCACTGTGATATCTGATGGAAGAAAACCAAAGGTGAGTCCCATGAAGGCTCTGGCCTTCTGCTCAGAGGCACTTTCCAGACAGTGGCAACGGGACAAAGAACGCAAGTGGAACACAGTGAGCTAAATGGCTGGGTCCCCTTGAGTCTTCAGCAGAATGCCAATCTGAAGGGTGAAATTCTATAAAGCTGGGAAAAGGCAAACTATTGGAGAAAAACCAACAATTAGGGAGCTTAAAACTGAACAGTTCCCAGAGTTGATACCCAGATGGGAGACATCTGAGTTCCAACCAGCCAGAGTGGGGAGACTTCAATGAATACTCCGAGCATTCAGCAGAAACCCTTAGCAGAGGGTTAAATTCAGAAGCTTAGAATAAAGGCAACTCTAGATCCATCCTAAGAGTTTAAAAATTAGTCTATAAAGAATCAATCTGACCGACAAATGACTTAACTGCTTGCCAAAGCAAAATTTAACTCTCTTTAAAGAAAGACAACAAAATCAAGATACCAAATGATGTAACATTCACAATATACAGCATCCAATAAAAAAAATTACTATATAGCAAAGAGGCAGGAAAATGTGACCCATCATTGTGAGAAAAAAGTATCAGTCAACAGAAACAGACTCAGAAACAACCAAAATGATGTAATTACCAGGTAAGGATTTTAAAACAGTTATTATAAATATGTTCAAGAATTTAAAGCATCAGCAAAATAAGAAAAGAAATAAAAGAGATGAAAAATAAAAAAACTTCTGGAGATGAAAAACATAACTGAAATGAAAAATTCACTGGTTAAACCTAACAGCACAACAGACACAACATTAAAGATTTATTAACTAAAAAAAAAAAAAATTTAAAAAAAAGAGCAAAGCCTCAGGGACCTGTAGGACAATATCAAGTAGTCTAACTTCTGTGTAATTTCAGACCTCAAAAGTGTATGGGGTAAAGGAGAAAAAAATAAGAAATAATGGCTAAACTTTCCCCAAATTTGTTGAAATTTCTAATCCAGAGATCCAAGAATCCTAAGAAAAGCACCCAAGACAAGTATTATCATCAAATTGCTGAAAACAAGCAAGAGAAAAATCTTACATAGTCAGAGAAAAAAGGCAAATTATACACAGGTGAATAGAAGCTAAGAATGACACCTGACTTACTATTAGAAACAATACAAGATAGATGACAACAGAAGGGCATCTTGAACTGCAGAAAGATGAAACTGTTCATCTAAAATTCAACAGCCAGAAAAAATGACCTTCAAAAATGAAGGACAAATAAAGATATTTTTCAACAAGCAAAAGAGGAGAGAATTCACTGACATCGGATCTTTTCTACAAGAAATATTGAAACTTTCAGGCTAAAGAAAGGTGATATAAACAGGTACTCAGATCTAAACAAAAAAAACTAGAGGGAAAAAAAAAAAAAGAGATCTAAACAAAGGAAGGAAGGGCACTGGAAAATATTTTTTCAGATTTTTAAATTTCATTAAAAGCAAAAATATTAACAATGAATTGTGGGGTTAAAAACATATGTAGACATAAAAGGTATGACAATAATAGTTTAAAGATATAAAAGGAAAATAAAAGTGTACTTCATAAAGTTTTTACACTATCAGGAAAGTGGCATGTTATTTTAAGGCAGATAGTATTAGTTAAAGGTGTATATTTTAAACCCTAGAGCAACTACTATAAAAATAAAATAAAGATTTATAGCTAATAGGCCAACAGAGGAAATGAAACAGTAAAAATAGTAGGCAGGAAAAGAGGCAAAGTGACAGACAACGCAAACATTTTGAAAATCATATAAATGTAAATGGTCTAAACACTTCGATTAAAAAGCAAGGATGGTAAGATTAGATTTAAAAATAAAACAAAATGCAAGATCTATCTGCTATCTGAAAAAAACTCATTTAATAAAAAAGACAAAGATCGATTAAAAATTAAAGGATGGGAAAAGATATACCATGCAAACACAAGTCATAAGAAAGCTGGAGTGGCCATATTAATATCATACAATGGAGACTTCAAGGCAAGGAACATTACCAGAGATAAAAGGAGGCATTTTATAATTTAAAGGGCTCAATTCATCAAGAAGACTTAATAGTCCTAAATGTTTATATTCCCAATTACAGAGGTTCAAAATACATGAAGTAAAAATGAACAGAACTGAAAGGGGAAATAGATAAATCTATAATTATAACTGGATATTTCAATACTCCTTTCAGAAACTGATATAATAAGTAGAAAGAAAATCAGTAAGGCTATATAAGACTGAAAACACTATCAACCAACTTGATTTAACTGACATTAATAGCATACTACACCTAAGGACAGTAGAACATGTAATTTTTTCAGGTACACCTAGAATATTCACTAAAGACTATAACAAGTCTAAATAAATCTCAAAGGACTGAAATCATGTATGTTCTATAACCACAATAGAACTTTTAATCCAAAATTAGTAACAAAAAAATCTGAAAAATCCAGAAATATTTGGAAATTAAGAAACAAATTTATATGTAAAACATGGGTCAAAGAAGGTATCATGAAGCAAATTAGAAAATATTTTGAAAATGATATATAAAAAGTGTGCAATATGGTTACGGGATATAACTAAGTAGTGCTAAGAGGGAAATTTATAGCATTAAGTGCTTCTACTAGTAAACAAAAAAGGTTTGAAATCAATGACCTGTTTCCATACCTAAGAAGCTAGAAGAAGTAAAGTCAATTAAACCCAAAGAAAGTAATATGAAATAATAAAAGACTGGAAATCAACCACCACCACCACCACCACAACAAAACAGTAAAGCAATAGAGAAAATCTGTAAAATTCAAAGCCAGTTCTTTGATATGTACCCTGTATAGGAGCACCTAAATACATAAAACAAATACTAATAGACATAAAAAGAGAAATTGATGAGAATATAATAACACTAGGAGACTTTAACACCCCGCTAACATCAATGGACAGATCTTCCAGACAGAAAATTAATAAGGCAACAGAGCTTCTAAACTGACACAACAGAACAGTTAGGCTTAACTGATATTTTCAGGGCGTGTCATCAAAAAAAAAAAAAAATCCAGAATATACATTCTACTCAAGCGCACATGGAACATTCTCTAGGATAGATTACAAAATACTCAGATATAAAACATGCCTTAACAAATTTAAGAGGACAGAAATTATTTCAAGCATCTTTTCTGACCACAACAGCATGAAACTAGAAATCAACCACAGAAAAAGAAATGAGGGGGAAAAAAATTGCATGGAGACTAAACAACATGCTACTAAAAAACTAATGGGTCAATGATGAAATCAAAGAAGAAATGAAAAAACACCCTGAGACAAATGACAATGAAAACACAACCATACAAAATCCATAGGATGCAGCAAAATCAGTCCTATGAGGGAAGTTCATAGGGATACAGGTCTTCCTCAAAAAAAACAAGAAAAATCTCAAATAAACAACCTAACCTACCACCTGAAAGAATTAGAAAAAAAACAACAAACAAAACCTAAAGTCAACATTAGGAAAGAAATAACAAAGCTGGTTCTCTGGGGAAAAAAAAAATCAATAAAACTGATAAAACTGTAGCTAGAGTAAAGAATAAAAGAAAGAAAACACAAATTGCCAGTATCAGAAATGAAGGAAGGGACATCACTACAAATCCTACAGGCATTAAAATAAAAGAATGTTATGAACAGCTTTATGGAAATACATGAAAGAACTCTGATGAAATAGACACTTCCTTGAAAGACACAAATTATCAAAAGTAACACAAGACAAAATAAAAAATCTGAATAGTTTAATTATGCACATAAAATTTAGAATCTGCATTAGCCAGAAAGCATACTCACTATATGTTTATACCTGTTTTGAAATTCATAATAACAAATATTTCACTATGTTTAAATGTACTGGTTTCATATACTCTAAAGTTTCTCCATATTTATATCCTTTATTTACTCTTAAATTATTAGCCTGAATTATTTCCTGTCAGGGAGGACAATTCTATTACTCATCTAAAGCTCCTCCTAACTACCTAAAATAATCAGTTCTATTTTTAAATGTTATGTTTTATTCTTTAATCTGCTAATTGGCTTTTTACAACTTGAGACTATTTTCTTTGCTTGACTTTATAGCAAAGTTTTGTTTATTATTTTATGTTAGTCCCACTTAATAGCTTTATTTCTATTACATTTTATAGTCAAGTTTCCCTTTATCAACCAGCATTTTTCCTTCTGTTAATGTAAATGTCACAGACCCTAGTTTCTGGTCCCTCCAAAATCACACTAAAAGGAAAGAGGTCCCTTACACTCCACCAGCCAAAGCTTTGCCATAAGGTCCTTAAAAATCTCTAGTCCAGCTCCCACAATTCACAGCCATGTCAGAGAAACTCCCACTCAATGCAGAGTGCTGAATCCCAACAAAGTTCCACCAAAAGACAGAGTCCTTGACCTTAACAACAACAACAAAGCAATCTACATGTACTCAGCAAATGTAGAGGAGTCTGAGGCTCTAAGCTGGCAAACAGACAACCTAGAACACCAATGACTATTTCTTCTGTCTCATATATATGGTGCCAGGTACAAAAATTAGAAGAAAAAAAAAACAAAACCCAGACCCTATGTGTATGTAGGTGTGTGGAGGTAGGGGTAGGATGGGTATGATGGGGGAAGTGCCATCTACGGCTGCACACCAAGCAATTTGAAACTAAATGACCTTAAGTTGAATTTCAGCCAATACTTATTAGGAACGCCCTCATTTACAAGGGTACATTTAACAGCCTCATTATGACTTAGGAAAAGTAGTTCTCAATTTTTTTTTTTTCTAACAATCTCTGGACAGTCCCCTGGAATGTCCCAGCAATTTCTATCTCATTACTATGAGGCCAGTTCTTGACATAGTTAGTACTCAATAAATGTTTGTTGAACTAAACAATAAAGCAATCTAGATTCCATGTAAAGTAAAAATGGATACTTTCCCCAGAAAGACATTAATGTTTAGATGTTTTGTGCTCCAAGATTATCATGGATTTAAGAACATTAGCAATTTCAATAATGCTCTTGGGAAGAGACACTGGGACCATCTGCAATCTACTGCCCATATGCTTACCTTGAGAACCACTGACTTGGCCAATGAGCCAACATCCCACTTTTTAAAATTAAGTGCTCCTTAAATGTGTGTACTGTCAAATATTATCTATGATTTTTAACTTTTAAAAAAGTATTTTTTGCTAAGTAAATCAATAGGTCATTGAATTTCTACCTCTGTATGTTGATAATACTCAGACGTTTTCAATTGGAACGATTAATATTCAAAAAAGTGTGTTTATTTCAAAAGTATGCAGTTTGAACAAATAGTTCTAGAAATAAAATTTCTACAGGCCAGTTAGAATAGAAAAGGTTTTCTCCATAGTTTAACTTACAATGAACACAAAATCAGTCCAAGTTGGGTTATAATACCTAATCAGAATTTCCCAAACTGTCCCCTGGAAAATCTGAGCTAAAAAAAAAAAAATTAGTTAAAAAGGATCCAAATCCCTAGAAGAGCTACACAATATTTAAGTGGTCAAAAGCTGGTTGGGTGGTGAGGGGCGCCATAGGGCAGGAGAAAGTATCTTTTATTTATAATTCTGTATCATTTGGATTTTTGTTTTACCATAAGCATGTATTTCTTTCAGAAAGGTTTATTTTTTTAAGCTACCATATTAACTGATAATAGAAAAGGTCAGTCCACAGAGAACATGCTGCTCCTTCTGAAGCCTCACCGTGCACAAAATACGCACATCTTAAGTCTCTTTTCCTTACTACCTATTATCACAAAGCACTTCCGAAAGGAGGATGGAGACAGAACTATGAGATTCTCAACATAAAGCCAGAGCAGTGTACGGAGTGTCACGTGACAGTGACAGCTGCCTTAGGTATCAAGCTTTGTGAAGAGGTGTCCTAATTTCTATTAACTGGCCTGGAGAAAACAGATTTAATCTCATATCCTGTACAAGAGAAAAAAAGGAAAGCAGGTTTCATTTTCTGAAGGTAACAAAAGTAACCAAACATTAGAGTTAAGAAAGTAAACACAGGTCCATAATCTCTTAGCCACAATTCTAAAATCCAAAAACTTCTGAAAACCAAAAGTTTTCCTGTAATTCATTAGTGGCAAAACTTGATCTGAACTTAATTGCAGCAAAATCTGACCTGAGACTATTTATACTCTGTGCACTAAAGTATAGCCATAGCTTCGGCTGCCGAAATACTAATGTATTTGACTGTGAAATGTCACCCCTGACTCCACAGGGGCATTACATGATATATGGTAAATGCATCTTATACGTTTTCCAAAAATAAAAAATTTCTGAATTCTAAAATATAGCTGGCCCTTAGAGTTTCCAGTAAGGGACTATAAACCTAAAAATGGGTTATCATTAAAATGGTCCTGTCAACCGCTACTGAAATATACATCTTTTTCTAAAAATATTTCTATAAAGTAAGTTAAACTAATTATTTTTATTAAAGTATATTACTATTAAAATATTCTACTTTGAGTATCTATAATTCTATAACTGCATTATTAGTTAGAATATTTTATACCATTTCAACATTACTTTAAGTTGACCTCTCTGAAGGCAACATTAAAATCAGCCTTTGACAGGAAGGTGGTATCAGAATGGGATAAAGACAGTACAGTTTAAAAAGCAGGCCAGTTAGAATAGAAATCAATATGCTTTGATCTTTACTTTTATGTTAAAAAAAACAACAAAAAACAAAGGGCATAAGTTTTTTCTTAAACATATCAAAGAGGAACATAGGTTTAAAACATTAACAAGTACCAATTTAAATCATCAGAAGAGTCAAAATCAAAAAGAAGTGACAGAATCCAAGTAGTTATCAAGGAACAGAACACAAAATAAAAAGTCAAGGAATAGAAAATGCACAAGTAAAGGAAAATTATATATTTTAGCCAGTTATGTATCAGTTCTATTATAATATATAACTAAGTGACAAATGATAACAAAGCTTGCAAAACTCAAAAGTTTCTGTTATAGAAAGAAAACTATAAAGCAGATTAAAGCAAGAACTAAGACATAAGACTAAGAACTTAGAATTAATTATAATGAAGAGTAATTTAGAAGATTTCATATGAAAAGCAGGAAAACAATGAACATTTTAATAAATATATAGTACCATATTTTAAATCCTTGCATCTACAGGAAACAAAATAGGTTAATTTTTTTTTTTAACAATACCCAATCCTCCCTCCCTCTCTGACTCTCTCTCACATAGCCAACTAGCAAAAACTAGAAACAATGTAGCCAAAAAGGAACCTCATCTCACAACTGGCCGACATGAGAGCAGTGAAAACCCCTTTTAATAAATGTGTGGGGTAGAGAAGAACCCCAAACTATTTCTGTCCAAAGGAAGCTCTCACAAAGTTACACTACTCAAAGAAACTAAAGTCTGAAAAATAACTCAAAATACTCCTTAAAGCAATAATGCAAAAATGGTCATTGCTACATCTTGGAAACACAGAATAATGCTATTTTGCAAGTATCATTGACTAAATTGTGATTCCTACGATCCAAGAAAAATCTGTGGCCATCAGAAATAGTATATATGAGAATATCATATATCATATATGATATATGGAATTCTAAATTAGTTAAAAATAAGAATTAAAAATGTCAGGGTAAATTTGGACTTAGGTCCATTTTATACGTAAGAGTTTAAAAGAAAAATTTCCCACCATAATCTCCCTTTTACTTAAACAAAACAGAAATGGAAGTAAAGAGGAGAAAAAAAAAAGACAACAAAAAGATACTAAGGAACAAGAACATCAAGGATAAAAAGCAAGCCAAGAGGACATCCTATAAGTTTCCAAACTCTCTATTATAAGATTTACTATAAAAGAAATGTAAAGCTACAAATTCAGTTAACTAAAAATATGAAGTTAAAGAAAATCAAAGTTGAAAGCTAAAAATCTAAGATTTTAATCCATTAATAATATGTTTTTAAAGTCCTTGTTTCCTAATGGAGGGGTGGGGTTGGGACTAATGGGAACTTCAGGTGCTAGAAAACAAAGACTGTGGGAAAAGAATTTTACCCCCGCCCCAAAGAATTACACCCAGTGATTAAGGCTGCAAACGTAGTGTATATAGCAATCTACTAGGTTCTAAGAATATTCCTTGGTTAATTACATAACAGATCCAGATTCAAGGCATCTTTTTGAACTAGGTCATTCACATAATTCCTACAATGTAAGACAGATACAGATATGTGCTCATGATCCTGGAACTCAACATCTTTCCAAATAACTTTAAATTTAAATCATGAAGGCATTAATAACGCTGTACGGGTATCAAAACCCAATTTTACATCCTTTTATATCATGCAATGCATTCTGACAGGGTATTCTTAGTTTCCTTGTGCAGAAATTAGCTGACTATCATGATTTAAGGAGCTTCCACAGTTAAAAGTACAGTGTACTGAAGAAATGCATAAAAGTATCCAGATGTCAGTGAGTTTATAATTAAGTTGGAGAGAGAATATCACATAAAAACAATTTGAGAAAGCTTACTAAGAAGCAGTTAAGCACCAGTGGTAAATATAATCTGATACTAAGTGTATACCAATAAATGTATAAAAAATATCCAAATTAAAGTTATTGTTGAAAATACACACCCCTAAAAAGATTTATATTTATCTCAGTCAGGTTGCCATCACTGAAAATATGTTGCAACTCCTATTTTGCTTCCAAAACAGTTTACAAATCACACAAGGAAACCTGCCTCATCACTTTGAATTCATTTTGAACCCCAAACGGTATTACCCAGACAAATCATTCACCCAGACCTGAGAAAATGACTCTTGGTTGCTCCCCAAAATCAAATCCACCCTGAAAGAATGAAGATTTTTTTCCCCTACGGAAATTCCAAAGAATATCTCATACTCTGGAAGCAACTCCTAAATAATTCCTCAGATGTTTTAAGAAAAGGCAGGACTTCCACTTCCAGAGAAGACAGAGTAACAGGGGTCAGATGTGCCCTTGTAACTGAAACAACTAAAAATTTGGACAAAATACATAAAATGACAGCTTTCAAAACACTGGACATCAGGTGAGGAAGGACAGTGATTCCTGAAAGGTGGTAAACAAACAAGGTGAGCCTGAAGTTGCCCTAGCTTGCTGCCTAGGGAGTTTTCAGGCCTAAGTGCAGGGAGAAGGAACCCAGGTAGAACTCAGAAACTTCCCTTAGTTGATGGAGCTGACATTCACGGACGTCTAAGAGAGCTAGAGTCTGCAGCAGACAGTAGTGCTGGAGAGGAGAGCGTTGCACAGAGAACACCAGCAATCTGCAGGGGGCCTCTCGAGCATTCAGCCAAGGGACCAGGAAGAATGCAGCTAACTTCACACCTAACAGTCAATGCTTTCCCTCTGAGTCTGGGAAAAAAAGCAAAGATGCCCATTTACACTACTTCTTTTTTTAATTTTTTGAGGTATAATTGATATACAATACTACGTATTTCAGGTGTACAACAGACTCACAATTTTTAAAGGTTATCCTTCATTTACATTAAAATTAAATATTGGCTATATTCCCTATGTTGTATAATATATCTTTATAGCTTATTTATTTTATATTTAGTATCTTGTATATCTTAATCCTCTACCCCTATCTTACCCCTACCCTCTTCCCTCTCCTCACTGCTACTAGTTTGCTCTCTCTTTGAATGTTCTTTTTTTGTTAATATTCACTAGTTTATTTTTCACATTCTACATATAAGTGATATCATACAATATTTGTCTTTCTCTGACATTTCACTAAGCATAAAACCCTCCAAGTCCATCCATGTTGTTGCAAATGGCAATATTTCATCATTTTTTATCCCTGAGTAGTATTCCATTGTATGCATGTATATGTGTGTACATATATATACATCTATATATATCCGTATCTTCTTTTATCTATTCATCTGTTGCTTCCATATCTTGGCTACTATAAATAACACTGCAATGAACCCAGGAGTGCATTATCTTTTCAAATTAGTGTTTTCATTTTTTTTCAAATATATACCAGGAGTGGAACTGTTGGGTCATATGGTAGTAATATTTTTAGTTTTTTGAGAAACCTCCATACACAGTGGCTGTACCAATTTATATTTCCACCAACAGCATTTGAGGGTTCCCTTTTCCCCACATTCTTGCCAGCATTTGTTATTTGTGTAATACCACTTCCATTATGGTCAACTAATCTTCGACAAAGGAGGCAAGAATATACCACTTCCGTTTTGGTCAACTAATCTTCGACAAAGGAGGCAAGGACAGTCTCTTCAGCAAATGGTGCTGGGAAAACTGGACAGCAGCATGTAAAACAATGAAGCTAGAACACTCTCTTACACCATACACAAAAATCAACTCAAGATGGATCAAAGACTTAAACGTAAGACAAGATACAATAAACCTCCTAGAGGAAAATATAGGCAAAACATTATCTGACATACATCTCAAAAATTTTCTCCTAGAAGAAATTAAAGCAAGAATAAACAAATGGGACCTAATGAAACTTACAAGCTTCTGCACAGCAAAGGAAACCATAACTAAAACAAAAAGACAACCTACGGAATGGGTAGAAATTTTTGCAAATGAAACCAAAAAAGGCTTGATCTCCAGAATATATAAGCAGCTCATATGACTCAATAAGAAAAAAATAAACAACCCAATCCAAAAATGGGCAGAGACCTAAACAAGCAATTCTCCAAGGAAGACATACAAATGATCAATAGGCACATGAAAAAATGCTCAATATCACTAATCATCAGAGAAATGCAAATCAAAAGTACAATGAGGTATCACCTCACACCAGTCAGAATGGCCATCATTCAAAAATCCACAAATGACAAATGCTGGAAAGGCTGTGGAGAAAAGGGAATCCTCCTTCACTGCTGGTGGGAATGCAGTTTGGTGCAGCCACTGTGGAAAACAGTATGGCGATTCCTCAAAAGACTAGGAATAGACTTACCGTATGACCCAGGAATCCCACTCCTGGGCATATATCCAGAAGGAACCCTACTTCAGGATGACACCTGCACCCCAATGTTCATATAGCAGCATTATTTACAATAGCCAAGACATGGAAACAGCCTAAATGTCCATCAACAGATGACTGGATAAAGAAGATGTGGTATATTTATACAATGGAATACTACTCAGCCATAAAAACCGACAACATAACGCCATTTGCAGCAACATGGATGCTCCTGGAGAATGTCATTCTAAGTGAAGTAAGCCAGAAAGAGAAAGAAAAATACCATACGAGATCACTCATATGTGGAATCTAAAACAAACAAACAAACAAACAAAGCATAAATACAAAATAGAAATAGACTCACAGACATGGAATATAATCTTGTGGTTGCCAAGGGGGTGGGGGGTGGGAAGAGATAGACTGGGATTTCAAAATTGTAGAATAGATAAACAAGATTATATTGTATAGTATAGGGAAATATATACAAGATCTTATGGTAGCTCACAGAGAAAAAAATGTGACAATGAATATATATTTGTTCATGTATAACTGAAAAATTGTGCTCTACACTGGAATTTGACACAACATTGTAAAATGATTATAAATCAATAAAAAAAAGTTAAATACATACATACATACATACATACATACTACTTCCATTATGGTACTTGAGTACCTAGCCAGTACAATAAGGCAAGAATTAGAACTCAAAGATTAGACAGTAAAATTTTCTTGTTAAGTGATATAATTGCCCTACAAAAATGCCACCAGAAGTAATGAACAAAATTGGCAAACTTTCTTGGTTCATTAGAGTCACAATCGTACCAATAAAAACAAGCTGTACCCAACTGAAGAGGTCGTTAATAATGAAAGACTTCCAGGAAGACAGTTTACAGAAGGCTTTTTGAGAAAGAGGAAGAAAAATGGTTTGGAATTCAGAAACAAGGGAGACTATTTTACATAAAGCAGAGCCCTTATAAAATATGGGGACAAGGGGGGAGGGTATTGCTCAAGTGGCATGGTGCGTGCTTAGAATGAACGAGGTCCTGGGTTCAATCCCCAGAATCTCCTCAAAAAAAAAAAAAAGTAAATGAATAAATAAACTTTATTACCTCCCCTCAAAAGTAAAAACAAATTAAAAAATTAAAATAAAATATGGGGACAAACGGGGAAAAAGTCACATGGAATACAGAGAAAAGACTGGATGGTAGCAAACAAAGACTCAAAGCGAGGGGATGACTGACAGTTGATTGAGGGAAGCATTAGGAGACCTGGCTCAGAGATGGGGGTTTGGATTTCACAGAGTAAGAAAGGTTGATCAAGAAGGGAAAAGAAAATAGTACGTAGGAAATGTATTCTGGGGAGAAAGTGGAACAGGACCACCGACAGGAAGCTATTTTAATAATCCAGCCTGAGGATGACTTAGAAGCAGGATGTCGGCCGGAAACAGAAAGAGAGGCCTGAAGTCCAAAGCCACATAGAAAGAGTTAACAGACATGACAACGTTTCAAGATTCAGTGTTTCAGGATTTCAAGATTCAGGTACTGGGAGGATGGTTCCCAATGATGGGACCCAACAGAGTGAACAAATCATTAAGGGAGGTGAAGCAGAGGCCTTGTCTTCAGCTTCCAGAGTTACCTTATTGAAAGGTGCTCCGAATGATAATAAACCCAAGGCCTGAAAAATAGGAGATTAAAGGAAAGCAAGAGAATATGACATTAAATACCCATTTTTAAGTGCAGTAAATACAAGTCTAGGGAGCATTTGTTTCAAAAGCAAACACGCTGCATCAGTGTGGAGCCCTGGCTCTGGCAGGTTCGGGAAGCGTGGGGTGGTGTCACAATGTGCTGAGGCCACCTCACAAGCTGTGTGTGGAGCACAGGGTCCCCTTTTTAAAGTTTTCAAACCAGCCCTTACTGGCTTGAAATGTGATGTCTTCTGCATTTTCATTCTTTTGTTTTGTTTTTGTTATTTCCACAAAGAGCCTTTTCACTAATTCTCTTGGTGCTTTAAAAGTAACATCCTCCACCCCCCTCCAACTCCCCCACCCACAGGCCTGTGTCTCAGCCACATATTGGGAATGTGGGGGCAGAAACAAACCTCCTCTCTTTATGCCAATCCACAGACCCACCTGCGTGGTTTAAGTGAGAATCAATAATTAGTGTGCCCTTTTGTTTAAGGGGATAGAGCCAACTGCAAAACAAAAAATGATAAATCTAAAACACTTTGGTATAAAAATATGAAACTTTTATAGAGAAAAGATGGTTGACAAAAAACAAAGTAGTTGGTGAAAGATTTATTTTAAAATATGTTGTCCATGATACATCTAAGTGGAGAGTTCAATATTTAGAAGTCCCAAAGAGATATACATCTGGGTAAAATATCTCCTCATGAAAAGGATATTACTGAGCTTGATGCACCATCAGCAAAATTTTCACAGAAGGAAAAACCTCTAGCTCCTAGGAGAACCTTGGTTTCATCTTTTATTTTGTATCTCCTTCCTCCACATCAGAACTCAGGAGATGCTCAAGACATTTCTCTTGATATAGTGACCTGGGCCTTTCCACTTTTTGAGGTTCTTAGTAATGTTTTTAAAGTAAAAACATGCCAAGAAGGCATTATAAAAACTGCAGTACATTTTAAATGTATACATGTAATAAATTCACACTTTTAGGGAAAGAATACAATGTAACTGTACTATTCACAAGATACAGGGTTAATAAACATGTTCATTTGTCATAAATTACACATAGTATGACCTGGTAACTGGACCAAGTTTAAAGTTATAATCAGTATCTTCTTTCAATACTGAGGATTGATCTCTTAGACTGTTTATACCTAAACCACTTTGCTGAGTGATGTAGAAAAAAAAAAAAAAAGTAGTATAAACCTGCTTTGGGCTGCAGGTATCCAAGAGAGAACTCCTGACTTCCTCTTCTTTAGCAGAGGAACTACAAGGAACTTCTAACAATTATCACTCCACCTATTCCCTTGGGAAGAATCTGGTGGCCTGGCCCCATCAATTACCAGCTACATTCTCCATTTAAGCAGCTTCAATTTTTCTTTCCCTCCTGGGTCCTTTATACACCTTTAAATAGATTTTCTATCTTACTTTAAGATGTTGGTGACTTCTCAAACTTGCCCTCTTATATTTTCTCCTTCCTTTTTTTTTCCACACATCTTGAAATAAACTATACTCACTGCTGTCATTCTCCCTACCATCCATTATCTCCTTAGCCCCTTGTAATGCAGGTCAATAGAAACACACAGAAATTTGTAGCAATTGACATTCCAATAGGTCAATTATCATCTTCTGAGTGTGATCAGCACTGCCAGAGCTTAATCACTTCTCATTCTCAAAAATATCAAGCTCTGAATATGAAAAGCTGAGAAACTGGTTAGTCAATAAAGTGCAGACATTCCACAATTGTACTTGAAAACAACAGAATGAAAGATGGCAAGAGTTGGGGTGAACAGGGGAAAAGGAGGCACTACTTAAGAATAACAGGGCTGAGAAAAAGGGATGGAAAGAGACATGAAAGCAAAGAGCTGTTAAACTAAAGAGGGGTCAAAATGAAAGACAACAGGCTAAATTTCCATTCAATAAATCTTTCTTCACTTTTAGCTGAGAATCAAATTAAGCTAATGCTAGTACTGTGAACCCTTTGGAGATTTACAGATAAGTAAAACTAAAATTTCAAGCTGTAGAAATCATCTTTCCCAGTACAAGTACCTGGAGGCCCTTCTGGGTAATCCTTTCTGATTTCACCCCTTTCACTGGTTCAGTATCTGGCCCTATGAGGTGGATCAGCCTCAGGCAATCTGGAGGTCATTTCCTTTACTCTCTGCTCCTAGATGAGTCACCACTTTCTAACTCCACCTGAAATCATCTGCATGGTTTTAGGCACTATACTCAAGCAAGTATATTAATTAGAAGTGACAAGCACCATGCTGATTTATGACTATCTTCTCTGAATGATACCTGAAATGCCTTTATGAATTCAAATATAAGGAATCAGATTATTTCTAAGGTTATTTCCAGGTTTAAAATGCAGTGTAATCTAAGAGTCTGAGTCTTGACATATCGCAGTTAGCCAGTAAGTCAGCTGCTGGCCCTGTACCCCAACACCAGCTTCATAAGCATGCCACTGTGCTAGTCATCTTCTCCACATACTAAATACGCCCCTTCGTGCCTCTGCAGACACAGGCTGTTCCCTCTGCCTGAAATGCCCTCTTCCTCTGTGACTCAGTGGGCGTGTCACCTTCCCTGGAAAGGCTTTCCTGACCTCCAGTTGTGTTGATGACTTTCCTTTTCACCCCTGCCCCCTCCCGTGTGTGTCTACTGTAGCACTTACTGCACCAAATGGCACTCATCTGTGTTCGTGTCTGCCTCGCCCACCTAGCTGTGCACTCCTTGGGGGCAAAGATCTCTTCTCATCCCATCTTTGTAGTCCTATCTGCTAACATAGCATTCAGCACATGGGATGCACTCAAACGTTCAGTGAAACTGCAGTTATGTGAGTTCCTACCATATAAAAAAGTGTTTAAAAGAATAACCATTCTGATCATTTCTACTAATAAGGATTAAAAGATATTCATTAAACTCTACAATGACCAGATAAAATTTTCAGAAAAATTAAAAAATTTAATTATAATATTCTTTCTGTAATATTAAAATGTTTACCTATTACAAGTAGAAATTAAGAAAAAAGTAGAACCTGGAGACAATTTAAAAAGGAAAGCCCCTCCCTGCCTCCATATATTTACTTTATTTAAAACATTAGAATGACTTTTTTAAAAATTCTATTTTTACTTCTGTTTCCTGACTTTATTTGAAAAATATTCATTGGGGACTTTGTGCAATTTACAGCACTAGATGCTGCTGATACAAATGTGAACAAAACAGACAAGGTATTTTCATTCATGTAGCTATGTTCTAGCGGGGTAACAATATATGGATGAAACGATTATTTAATTACAACTGAGTGTTAAAGGGAACACATCTCCTAATCTGGAGTGAGGGGATTAGGAAGTCACTAAAGAAGTGACACATAAAATGGACTCTGAGGATTAAAGAGGCATCAACTAGGGTTGGGGTGGAGGCTTCCAGACCACGGGAACAGCAAGTGCAGGGAAGAAAAACCTTGAGTGGGGAGGAATATGCATTTCAGGAACCAGAAGTGGGTCCGTGTGGCAAGAGTTTAGGCAGCAAAGGGGAGAACGGCAGGGAATGAGGCAGGGTCTTCACTGGGCATTCAGTGAACAAGACAGATAAGGGACTTATTCTCATGATTTTGTATTCCAGAGGGTGGACTGCAGGGTTTGGGGGACTCATTACCAGTTTTAAGTAGGGGAGACATGTAATTAGAATTACACTTGTGTTTTAGGTAAATGTTTTATATTTGAGGTATAACATATATACAGAACAGAATTATAGTTTTAAATGATTATTCCTGCTGCAGTTTCAACAATTCTCTGAGGAAGAGGATTCCTTACTTACAAAAGAAAAAAACTGAGGTTCTGCAAAACTAAGTAATTTATTCGAGGATATTCATTCAACAAACATTTGAGTGCCTACAATAAGGTAGGCGCAGTGCAGTGTGTGCTTGGGGATGCAGAGATGAATGCCACAACCTTGCTCTTAAGAAACTCACTATCTGGTGGGAGAGACAGATCTAGAAACACTCTACAGTGTAGTGTCCATGCTAGAAGTGAGTAAAGTACAAGGGTGCAGACAGGAATTAAGTTTTCCAAGGAAGAATTCATAATTTCATCTCCGTGTTAAAACTGCATTTTTTTTTTAATACTACTTACTAGGTTTTGAATTCTCAATCATTCCTGTGCTTGGAACATAGTACATCGTACTCAAGCATAGGTCTGCAATACAAACCAATACAGGATTTTCAACTTCTAGCTCACTGCCATTCCGGTAACCAAACATGCCCCTAACTCTGGAAAAGTATGCGTTAATTCCAAGGGGCTCTTCTTTTGAAGCTGCTTTCAGAGCCACCTTACAAACCACAAAAGAAAATAAGTTTCATTAAATTAAAGTCAAACCTCATTTTTGACCCAGTCTGAAAACCCATAACAATATTTAAACATAGTTATTTTTTAAAAGCAAATATTCATTCAGAAGAAATTCTCCTATGAAGACAATCAAGAAACAAGAAACTGCCATCTATTCCTTCATAATTCATGACCTCTGTCCTCAAAGGACTTATATTTTAGTATCCAGTTGAAAAGATAAAACATAGCACATAAAAAATAAAACAAAATACAAGGTAGCATTTGTTCATTGATTTAAAGTATTTACAGATTGTCTACTACAGGCCAGGTAAGGAGCTATATTAGGGATGCAAACATGAGTAAGACAAAAGCCTTCCTTCAGGGAACTCAGTCTTTCAGAGGAAGCCAACAATACACAACCCAGGACAATCAGAGCTGTAATTCAGCACACACAGAGATGAGAACACAGGTTCAGTTGTCATCGGTTCTAATTCATCAGGCACCTATTCCCATACCTGATCAGTTGTTAAATACTTTAACATTACCGCTGATTATAATACAAACTGATAAATATTATAAGTAATTGCTATATGGAAAAACAATGACATACAAAAATTAATGTTAAAGTGACTCAGAGGAGATAGTAAGAACTGAAGTTTAGGGATGGTCTTAGGTGTCTCAGCAAGGTAGGTTAGCATATTTGGATAAGGAGCTGGTTCTAGGGAAGGGGAACAGAGTTACCAAAAGGCCAGTGGTGGCTAATTACCCAGGTATAACGCTCCAACGATACTGAGGACACGGTTTTAGAGCTGTGCTGCCCCACGTGGTAGCCACTAGCCACACGGAGCTACTGAGCACTGGAAATGTGCTTAGTCTGAATTGACATGTATTAAGTAAAAAATACATTCTAGGTTTCAGAGTTTCACATGAAAAAAATGTCAAGCATGTCATTTTTTTTTTTTTACCGATTACATGTTTACATAATATTTTGGATATACTGAAGTAATTAAAGTGTTATGAAAATCAATTTCACCCTTTCTACCTTCTTAATGTGGTTACTAGAAAATTTTAAATTACATATGTGGCTCACATCTGTGGCTTGCATTCTCTTTCTGCTGCACAGTGCTAGTCCAGAGAGCTTTAAGTAACAAGCTAAAGAGTTTAATCCCTCGAAGCAATGAAACACAACTGAAGGTTTTCAAACTTAAGTGCTTGTGGTACACTTGGGGAGGGGGCAGGAAACATAAACAAAGCACTGTTTCCGGAAGACCAGTGTGGGGGCAATCCGTAGGATCAAGATACCAGAGGCACTAGTCAATGTCAAAAGGCTGGCAAATGTCAAAGGGTGAGCAGGCTCAGCTGGAAAGTATACAAGGTCTTTGGAAGTCCCAGGCTGGGTGTAGAGAGGAGGAGGAAATCAAGAGCCAGGGTGAGGTGAGGGAAGAGTAACAGCTGCAAGCACTGACGTGAGCCCAGATAACTAAGGTGCACTGCTCAGCGGACTGGCAAGGCCAGCCACGGTTTAGGACTAGGTTAGACCTGGCTCGCTGGTAAGGGCTCCAGGCAGAGGATCAAGACCGGATCCGTGTCTTCCTTAGCAATTTCAGATCGATCTCCATGTGGAAAGACCTCCACCAGTGGAATCAAGTCCCAGAGAAGGTAGAAGGTAGAAAGCAAGGCCACCAGAAACTACAAAATAGCAATAAATTATAAAAGCAAAAGCCTAGACTCACAAACAGCCAACAAATACTCACCCAGAGTTTACTGTATGCCTCTTACTTGGCTCGGCTTTGGACGTTTGGGAAGCAAAAAAGACACGGTTCTGAATCACAAATTGTGGTGAAAGCTCTGAAAAAAGAACAGGAGCTCTGAGAGGCCTAACTGAGGGTGGATGGAAGTAGCAGACGAGGTCATAAAGGAAAGCCCCTCTGAAGAAGTGACAATTTAATTTGAACCCTGAAGTCAGGTGAGTGAAGACTACGGGGGAAGAACAGCCCACACCAGATGAGTGGTATGGTCAAAAACCTTAAGGCTGGAAAAGGCTTGGGTAGTTCAAAGAACTGAAAGGGAGACTGTGCAGTCTGAACGTCGGGAAGGGGTGGGGGGTGGGCCATAAAAAGGTGAGAGAAGGCTGGAGAGGCAGGCAGAGGCTAAATCTTGCAGAGCCTCACAGAATGAAAAATAAAATCCCAAACGGGTCTGAGCGCAGTGGGAAGCCATGAGGGGTTTTGACCAGGGAAGTGGTCCAACTACCTGTGCTCCACTAAGCCTACTGAATAGAAGCCGGCTTGGCAGCCAAGCGGCAGGAGCCAGTATTTGGAGCTGAGTAGCAGGATACCAGGTCTGGGATAACAGAGTGTAATATAAGGCCCTCCAAGTGTTCCAGGGTTGCAAGGTTGGAAGAAAGATGGCACCACCGAAAAATACAGAAAAATCGGATGGAAGAGCTGGTTTGGGAGGCATTAGCTGAGAGGCAAAGTGAGGCACAACTTTAAACATACTGAGGATGAAGGACCAGGGAAGAATTCCAGTGGGTAAATATGGATGTTAATTTAGAGAACAGAATAGAGATCAGCCATGGACACTTAGGTTAGAAGACAGATAAAGTCCCAAAAGTAGGTAACATTTTCAAGGAGGAGAAGGGCGGGGGGGGGGGGGGGCAACAAAAGGAGCCTGAGTCTGATCCTTAGTGTTTGTTTCTCTCTGGGACAGAAGTCAGGAGAAAGGGCTATCAAAAGGGATAAAGTATGGGGGAAACTTTTGAGGGTGATGGAACTGTTCTGTACTCTGATTGTGGTGGTGGTCACATGGGTTAACATTCACAGAAAAGTACACACACTGTAAGTCAATATTACTATATGTTATTTTAAAAATTATAAAAATTTTAAGGGATGGGAGTGGTCAAAAGAACTGACAGCTACAGGGAGACCAAACAGAACAGGATAAAGCCTGAAAGTATATCTGGGAAATTAACCATTAGGTAATTGGCAACCTTGGAAAAAGCCTCAGTGTGTGTTGGTGAGGTTGGAAGACAGGCTGCAAAGGTTCAAAGAGTAACTAAGTAGTGAAGGGAAACAGTCAGTATAGCCTCCTCTGTTAGAACTTTGGAGGTGAAAGAAGAACAGAACCACACAGGAGCTCAAACAAATAAGGAGAATTGGGAGATTTAGCTAACTAGCAGAGCCAAACTTCCAAGACTATAAATTACTCCATTTAAGTAGTCTTGAGATCATGCCTTTTGCACATGAGCTATTCATTTTCTTTTTGTCCTGTTAAAACTGCTAAAACGAGCCCAAAGTCATTACATTTTTAATTCTGCTCCTTAGTCAACTGATATTTACTGTGCTCCTACTATATGCCAAACACGCTGCTGGATACAAAAGTGAGTAACGCCTGGTCCCTGGATTAATCACAGTAGCAAAGTACCGCAGTGGAGATCCACACAAAGGGCTCTGAAAGCCTTGACCTCTGGGTTAAATGCATTTTGATTTATCTTCATGAAAATTAAATAGAGAGGAAATTAAAACAAAGCTTAGATGTAACACTGGTAAAAATGTTTTTAATTTCTATAAACTAAGAATGAGTTTAAATTCTTCAGTTAGGTATGGGCAACCTAATCATCAGTGGCATTTCCCTTTTCTATTCCTCTCTACTTTTCTGCATTTCTTCCTCCGGATAATTTAGGGGGACAAAATGGAACAAGCACAGGCTTTGAAACCAGAAACTTTAAACCTGTACCCTCGAACTTCCTAGCTGTGGGGCTCTTGGAGGCTCTTTTTCTAATTCATAAAACAATAATGATACCTACCCCACAGGCCCGAGGTAAGGATTAGGTAAAAAATATAAATAGGTTGGCATATGCCAAGCACATAAAAAAGGTCAGCTAACATTATTACTACCATTTGAACAAATGGTATTGTTCTGATTTAAAACATTTTTAAGTGCTTCCATTTGAATGAGAAAAAAATTACTTCCCATATCAAGGGCATGACATTTATGTGCTACCCTATAAAATCAGCTTGGGAATTTCTTCTCCTTAAGTCCTATCAGAAATTATTCTGCTCAAATAATGATGTTTACGACAAGCACTTAAAAATCGTCAGGAACTAAGAAACTATAAAGGCATCGTTATTACCATCCAAGCGTCCCAAGTGGAACAAGCCAGTTTGTGTTCTGGATACTTGCCTTACTATACGGACCTACGAAATTCACATCTCCCCCACTATCTAGCTACAGTGATACTGCACACTGCAGAGGTGCCAACATGCTAAAAGTTCTGCTTTTTAAGAGGTATTTACATAACACTACCAAAAGAATAAACAGTTTCAAAGCCAAGATACTCCTCCAAAGCAACAGTAAACTATCATCCTACTGAAATTCCCCACAACTAGGAAGGAAAGTCTCTATTGTTACACTTCGACAAAATGCTAAGATGTAAGATTCCTATATACCTCATTTCTGTTTGCCTAACTGCTGCCGAGGGGTGGGAGGGGATGGCAGCAATTAATGACGTTTTATGCACTATGAAGAAACATCTCTGGCCAATTTAGTTGTATAATTTTGCTTATAGTGTTTCACAAAAAAAACAACTTGAAATTCACCTTATCCCTCGCTCAATCTCTAGCATAGACGCTAAAAAGTAATAAAACAGCCAAATAGATACCTCGGAAAGCAAGGAGCCTGTAAAAGACTCTGTCCTCAAAGAACTGATGGTCCTTAAGGCGCCAGACAAGAGGCGAGATTTATAGGGTGTCTTTAGTCACTACAGTGTATTTAAGCCCACTGTGGCAAACCAGCTAGTTTGAAACCAAAGGGCGCAGGTCCAGGGGACGGCAGAAAACACTTTGGGCTAGTCGTCCGCTGATATTCCCCTTGCCCCTCCTTTCCTCGTGGAAAGCGAATCTCAAAAGGTGGCGACACACGCAGGGCTCTGGGGTGAGGCGTGGGGTGGGGAGCCCCCGGCCTGGGTTGAGCAGGGGAACGCATTCACTCCGTCACGCAGGTCCTGCACACAGGTGGGGACCAGGAGGCTCCGAGGCCTGACGCCTCCCTCTGCCACCGCCAGGCAGAGGCCCGACGCGACAGGACCCCTCCCTGCCCCGAGGTCCCCCAGCGACGGGAAGCGAACTCGACCAGCCCACCCGGAAGCCCTCCCCCAGCTCACACCTGCCGGCGCGTGACGCCCGCAGCCGCGCGCGCCCGCCCGGCCCGCCCCGGCCCTGCCATTCGGGGCGCCCCTTCCCCGCGCGCGGACGTCGCCCGCGTCCCTCCTCGCCCCAGGGTCAAACCCAGCAGACGCCAACCCCACAGAGCGCGCGCCCGAAGCCGCCGCCCCCGCCAGCCCTGCGCGCGCTCACGCCCCTCCCGGCCCTCTCCCCGCCGCGCGCGCTCACTCGCGAGGACACGCACACGCTGCGCCTCAGCTTGACAGGCCGGCCCGCGTCGCGCGCTCCCGCGGGAGTCCTCGCCCACCCCGCCGCCCAGCTCCCACAGGGCGGTGAGCGGGGGAGGGGAAGGGCGGCAGTGGCCGTCGGTCCTCACTCACCGCCGAGCCGTGCCGGCTCCGAGTGCGCGGCGTTCCGCTGTGAGGCGATGCGCTGCGATGCGCGCGGTCCCCGCTTCTCCGCAGGCTATGGAGGCGACGTAGTAGAGAGACTGAGGGGCGCCTGGGGGGTCACTCCCTCCCGCTTCACCTCAGAGAAACACGGGGACCCCAGAAACTAAAAACAAAATAAACAAACTTTCCCCTCCGCCTCCCTCCCCCAAAACCACAACACAAACACTCGGGGGCCCGCCCAGGGCCCCACTCCATTGGCCGCGGGGAGGATGCTGCCGGCTCTCACTGGCTGGCTTTTGTGGCCGTCAAGCTGCTGTTCCGCCCCTCCAATTCCTCGCCGCTGCCGTCGCCCCTCATTGGTTAAGTGCGTCCCGTTTGACGAGCTAGCATTGGCTGAGCTGCCTGCGCCAATCATTCGGGGACACACCCCCTCAGCATCCCAGAGGCCGCTTCCTCGGTCGCGGACCGGGAGAGGCGAAGGGGAAACTAGAGCATGATGGCGGCCGAGCTCGTTTGGCGCAACCATCGTCTTTTTTCTTTTTTTAGCTCATTAGTGCCTCGCTCTCGCGCTGTTTCCCCTAAGCTCCTCTCTCCATCCAGTACTGCCTAATAACGGAATCTATACGTCCCAACTCCTTGATTTATCCCCTCCGAAGTGCTGAGTGTGGGCTGGTTGTGCGTCATTGGGCTGTCAGGATGTCACTCTCTAGTCAAATCTTCAAACTATTGGAGGAACGGCAAGAAAGCTCGTCCAACAACAAGGGCTAATGCCATTGGTTTGTCTCCACTGAGTTCTTTCCTGATACCTTATTGGGCAAATAGACGCGTCAGTTAGATCTGGATTCGCTGTGCTAGGGTTAATTGTTTGCTAGGGAGGTTGGGTCGGATCTGGTCTTTCGGCCTGTAGTAGTAAGGTAGTAACGGCTACCTTTCATTGCAAGCCTACTTTGTGCCAGCTCCTGTGCAGAGCTCTTTACATGGACTATCTGGTTAAACCTGTGAGTTTTGCATTCTCTGGATTTTACAGATAGGGAATTAAGGTCCCAGAGAGGTTAGGAAATTTGCCCAAGGTCACCTAAATAGAAAGTAGTTGATAGACGGGCATTTGGTCCCAGGTCTGTCTGACTCCAGCCTTCGCTCTTCTCACTGTACTTTAGTGCCTTTCCCTTAGCCTAGAATTGTACCCATCAGCCAACCCAACACCTCAAAAACGTTTCATTCAGAACCTAGTTCCTCAATAGGTTTTGGAGGTGACATTGTTGGGGACTAAAGCTATGGATAGGTTGTCACTGCCTCCACCGCATCCTCTCCAGCACCCATTACTACCCACTCTAAACAGTCATGTTTCCTGACCAGAAGCCCATCTACCTCTATGTTCATTTTCTCAGCCTTATAAGTAAATGGACACTTTTACCAGCTTTCTGTTTGAAGCCTGCCTCCCCATCACCCCCCTCCATCCATCCCCAGTTCACTTTTTGAAGAGAGCCCTCAAAGGTCTGGAAACGAGAAAAAGTCTTAAGAGAGATAAAGAAAAAAAAAATTGCTTTAGAAATAAATAATTTACTGCATGCAAATAGAACAGCCCTTCAGCACTTGGAAAGCTTCCAGAGTAGCCCCTGATGCTGTGCAGAATGTGTGCTCCTGGCTTGTGGCCATTGGATTCTTTCTCTGTGGCAGCTTTCAGCGAAGTGAATGCAACATTCCAGCCAGGGGAGGACAGGGTGTTTAGGACCCACTGCTAGAGAGCCAGCTCCAACCTCTGGGACTGAAATGATCTCTAGGAGCACAGTGCTGGACTCTAGCCCGCATTCCATCTGAGATAATTAACATTTTACCATCCCAAATCCCCATCCCCTGTAGCTTCAGTGGGATCACCACCCTTGTTTCGCCTCCTGATCCAAGCTGTTGTGTAACCTCACTGGCAATGCTTTAATAATAAAGCACCCACTGTAACACAGTAATAATGCTCAACACTTATAGCCTTTCAGCAGAGGAGGACAAGTATTTCACAGACATCAATTAAGACTAAATGGCAGGTACTCCTAGGGCAACTGCCAGCAGAAAGACAAAAGAAAAATCATGAATCAAATTCTATGAAAGATCCTAAGAAGCTGAATCCTTGTAACCAGGTGCACATACCCCATAGTAGCATTCCAATATGAGGATTCTGAACTAGGAAACAAAACGAATGAGAAATGTCCAGGGTCCAAAACCTTCCTTATCTTCATAGTTGGTTGTTTGTAACTCCATTTTAACCCTTAAACTAGTGCTTGGTTTTAGTTAATTGCTGGACACATCTGTCTCCCCAACTCGGTTTTCAGTTCCTTGAAAACAAATGGTTTCTTTTGCTTCTTTGTATCTCTTAAATTGCTGATTATAAAAGGTCCTCCAATAAACAACTATTCAGTAAATGTTTATTGAGCTTGTCAGCACTTTCCTAAGGTACAAGGGCTGCATAGATGACTAAAACACCTCTGCCTTCAGCGACCGCGGTTTAGTGTGGGTGGCCAACAAGTAAACAGGTAATCACGGCACAGACGGCTTGGAAGAACATAGGAGGGACATGGGACTCAATCTTGGCAGGACAGAGATGGCTTCCCTGAAGAAGTGACATCTACAAGGAGAACTAAAGGATGAATTGTGATTAGCTGCAGGAGACTGGAGATGTGTGGTGACCTGCAGTGCCTGCTCTCTGGGGCCAGAGAGCATGATAGGAATATCTGGGAGTGGCCAAAGCCTGTTCTTATAATCTTTGGGGGCCTTCAGGGGTCTGTCCCCTCCACCCTGTTGTACTTTCCCTCCCCAGGAGAAAGCTGGAAGCCAGGAACCCTGTAGTGTTTGCCCACTTGAGAACAGGAAAATAACTTGCAAATAAGATTGCTATTCTTCCAGTCATTCAAGTAACATTGAGTAAACATTTCAAACAATACAGAAAGTTTTAAAGTAGAAAGTATCTCCCAAATCCCACTACTAGAGCCAATCGCCATTAGGGAGAGTATCTTCGCAGACTCTTTTAGGAATAGACGCTCACGTCTAATCCTTCTTCCTACAGTGGGGTGTGGTTTAGGGTCTTGTCTGTACTTGGAGAACTCTCATAGCTCAGAGCTGCACCCTTAGATGGAACCCGTCCTCACTTTCTATACTTATGGGAAGGAAGCCAGTAAATCAACCAAATATTTATTGTGGAGGATGATGGTTTCAAATTCCTGTCGCAACAAATGACAGATTACCACCTGTTACAGGACTTTGGGGCTTGCTCAGCCTAGTGTGGAGTCAATGAATGGGGGGAGGAGGTGCTCTGCTGTGCTCACTGCCCTACAGCTCACAGGCTGCAGAGTCAATGCCCTGAAAAGACAGCCCAGGTCAGAGGATAAGATGTTAGGGTGCTCTCCTAGGCTCTCTTTCTCATTTCTCCCCTGCATGCTACTTGGGGAGAATATTTTGTGTGTTTGTTCCAGCCCACCCAGGTTTGAGAGTAAAAAGACTCGCCAAGCCCTGCACACTTGTACGCAGGCCAAGTGCAGTGTGTTCTTAGAGCGTTATACTATTCTTAGAGCTCTATATGTGGTGTTCTATACAGTTGGCTTTTCGCTGGAGGGGAAGGCAGATTGAAAGAGTTTCAGCTGCCTTGGATGGCTACCAAAAGTGCTCTAAGCCATTCCAAGCAACAGGCCTCCCTCTTTTTTCCCTTGAGAGATTGTTCTGTGATCCCTGAAAACGTTGCGTTGGCCTGGCCAAAATCCAATGCAATGGGAACTTCTGCGAACAATTCTGCAGTGACCCACGAGGCTAGGGTGACATAGCCAGCTGGAATGGCTCCAGCTCTGATTTCTGTGACACAGGAGAACTCCCTCTACCCTTTGCACTGGCCTTGAATTGCTGTGAGGCATTTGGAAGTGTTTGTAAAGCATTCTCCAGTTCTCAAACTTGTAATCATGGGAAGATCCCTGTAAAGAAACCGAATCCAAAAGGCAAGGGGATCGCTGACAGTGGATATGGCTCACTGGGCAGTGGGTGTGGCCACAGCCAAGGCCAAGAGCTGAGGGGGAGGGGTACTTTCTAGAGGGTGTTGATTACAGAGCACAGGATCATCAGCATTTATTACATGTCTGGTAGCATTTATTGTGCAACAAAGCCCTTGTGACAGACGCTGTGCCACCTCGAAATCACCTCTCATTTCTTATGACCACACTTCCTGAAAAGTTCCTGGGGAAGCACCAGGAACGCCAGCCCCTCCCATGTGCTGGCCCATGCTAGAGCCCTGGGGCTTCCCTGGAGAAACAGGTGTGCTGTTAGTAACAGCTGCCCTTTTTGTGAACACTCGCTGTGTGTCAGACATGGTACTGAGGGCTTTACGTGAATCATAGCAGTTAATCTTCACAATGACCAAGGTTATGCCCATTTTCCAGGTAGAGAAACTGAGGCACTGAAGGGCTGACTAACTTCCCCTAGTTCACCACAGTCAATGACCGCACAGCTGGACCCAGGCCCTCTGACTCCAGTGAGTCAGCTCTCTTCCAGGCTGCTGTGTTGCCCTGAGACGTCTACCTTGGAAGTGCCACAGTGCTGCTGGGGGGACGGCCAGCCCCTAAATGAGCAGTCACCCTCATAGCCTTTATCAGCTCATCCCCTGCAGACTCTGGGAAAGAGGTGCCCCTCTTCCTGGCTAAAGTACTGCCTCTGATGGTCCTTCCTCTGCATCCCAGTTGGGATGTGGCTCCTCTCCCACCCCTTTTAAAATTACTTTCTTCCCTCCTTCCTTCCTTCCTCCCCTTCCCCCCTCTATTTCCTTTTCTCAGCTTCTTAAATAATGCCCTGTGGCCATCTCCACCACCTGCTCTCGTGTTCCTTAAACCTCGCTTCTAACCCTAACTCTCTACTGAAACTCATTTCTCTAAGCTCATCTATGACCTCTTCGTGGCCAAGATCCAAGAAACTTTCTCAGTCCTGGTTTCCATGGCTCCACCACTATGTTTTACGCTGAGAAGCTTCTCTTGGTTCCTCAAAATAGCTAGCTCCCCTCCTACTTCTACAACTGTTCATGCTCTTTTTCATCTCCCCCTCTTTCTCTAAGCTCCTTCTAAGGAATCTGTCTCTCTTCTCTCCTTCTGTTGCCTTCTTGGGGGCGTGGGGTGGGCATGGGGGTGCAGAGCTGGGTCGCCGTCCTGCCTTCACCACGGCTCTCAGCCCTCTAGCCTGCATGTCATTTGCTGTGTGATCTTGTGCGAGTCACATAAACTATCTGAGCTTCAGTTTCCTCATTTCTAAAATAAGTATATTGAATCAGATTAGTTATTCTAGACTCTAAGATAATAATAAAACCAAAAGTGTGTTAAGTACATACTATGCCAGGCAGGACTGGCCATGCAAAATGAAAGCATTGGGGCTCCTCGTTCCAAAATTATTAAGAATTTCAGGACAGCAACAGCAGAACATTAAAGCAAAAGTTCAACGCTTCGCCTTCTAGATGCCTTCATGCCATGAAGCTGGTCTTGGTGCCAGGCATTGTTCTAATTGTATAGGTATTATCTTATTCAATCCTCAGAACAACCTTATGAGGTAGATACAGATGAGGAACCTAAGGCAGAGAGGTTAAGTAACTATTAAAGATCACAGTTTTTAACTGGAAGTGTTGAGAAAAATGACACCTGTTGGTTGGAGTTGTGAGAATGACACAGGGAAGGATGGGTCCCTCCCGGGGACCCTCGGGAGGACTTCCTGGTGGCCTTGCAGCTGGGCCATGCCCATTCCTTCCTCAGTGAGTTTGCAGAGCAGTCCCTGCTGCCTAGGATGCCCCTCCTCCCTCCCCTGTCCTGAGGTCTACACTTCCCTGAGGCTCAGTTCAAGCCCCTTTTCCCCTCAGGGGCTTCGGGGGCAGAGAAGCCAGGCCCATGTCTCTCTCCCCCCCCCCCCCCCCCCCCGAGATCTTTCAGGACCTGTGTAGAGTCGGACCCAGCCTCCCTGGCTGTGGGAGGTGCCTACAGCCTTCAGAGCCCTCACCTGCCACTGCTTACCATGAGGCTACAGAGAAAATTTTAATCTCTCTCCCCAGCCTTACAACAGCTTGTGATAGCCTGTCTCACCCACCAGACTGGGAGGCCTTGAGGGCAGATACTGTCATTGATACTTATTCTCTCAAAAGAGTTCTTTCTAGGCCCTGGGCCTTTTCCTGGAATGCCTAGTCTCCTTCTCCCCTCCCCCATTCACTCTTCAGGTGTCGGCTCAGAGATCATGTCCTCCTCCAGGAAGCCTTCCCTGACCTCCACCCTCAGGCTGAGTTAAGTTCCTCCTTTGGGCTTCCACCCCCTGCCCCTCCGTGCTTCTCCATCATCGTGCTTGCCTCTCTGTGTCCATCTTCTCAACCAGGTTATAAACTCCTTCAGGGCAGAAACCAGGTCTGTCTATTAAAGTGCCTGGGGTACAGTAAGTTCTCAGCAAGTTTGTTTGAACTAAAAAATGAATAAAAGTAAATATTAAACACATGTTGGTTAAAACTCTAGGCTCTTTTATGGCCCTCAGCACAGGGCTGGGCACCTTATATAAACTTAAGGACACTTACGTAAACTTAAATGAGTGAAAACCAACAACTTCAGAATTTCCATTAGGAAGAGGGCTCAGTGGCAGCAATCTGTTTTATATATATTATATACATATATATATATTAGATACATGATTCATATATATTTTTTAAATCAAACACAATTAAATAGAATATGGTTTAAGTACATGAATACTTCGCTTTAGAAGAATAACAGAGGTGGTACACAGTACCAGACATTTATACACAACCTTTTGGCTTCTTTTGTTGATGACAGTGTGCCTCTATACAATAAAATATTGCAGGAGAATAAATTCTCTATTCATTCCAAGACTTTCTCAAGGACAGAGGTGATTAATAATGGCAATGGCAAAGTAAGGAAGGATCACAGGTGTGACAGTTGGAAGTCAGTGCTAGGAGCCTGGAAGAAAATGTCCCGGGCTAAGGGTCGACAAAGGCTTGCAGGCCAATCCAGCCACTGTGTTTCTGCATGGCCCATGAGCTAAAAATAATTTTTACATTTATTTAATAGGTGGGAAAATTAAAAGGTAACATTTTGTGACATAGGAAAATGATATGAAATTCAAATTTCAGTGTCCATAAGGTTTCATTGCAACAGCCACGTCCACTCGCTCACATACTGCCTGTAGATGCTGTAGTGCTGAAACTGCAGCGGTCGCGACAGACACCGCATGTCCCCAAAGCCTAGAATACTTATGATCTGGCCATTTGCGAAAGTTTGCCGACCCCTGGCCTCTCTGCCTTCTCACGCTTACCCTGAGGAGGAAAGAGAGGCCCTGCGAGTGGCCGCAAGGTGGTAGCATCTCCCCGCCGTGCTCTCAGCCCCGCGCGCTGCTGGAGGACTCACCGCCCCTCCGGGGCTGCCGGAAAGACACCGGCCCAAGTCCCGGCCCGCCAGTGAGCGTGAAAGGCTGAAAGAAAGCTGGGCAGGGTCTGGAGCCGCACGGAGGGTTCAGGACTGGCTCCGGAAGACCGGTGGCTTGGTACAGGTCGGCAGGCTTTTCTGACGTGCTGTTTCATTGATTTGGGTTTAATTTGTATTTTATATATGAAGGATTCTCCAGACAAATGAAAATTGTTTTACCCAAAACTATCGATCAAGAAAAGTTGTGGGACTTCTGCACAAGTAGGTAAGACAGTGGCCCTCGTCTATGGTCACAAGGAGCAAACCCACAGAGCTGCGGTGGGGTGGGGGTGAGGGTGGGTGTGGGCTTGCGGCAGGGGTCTCGGGCCCTGATGAGCAGAGCTGCTCCCAAGCAGCATCGGGAACTTTTCCCCACCTTTTATTGTTTTTTCTTTCCTCAAAACCTGTGCCTTGAAATTTCTTCTAGGTGGCTGAGCATTTAGCTCTGAGTGCCAGCTACTCAATGTGATAGGGGTAATTATTCAGGGAGGGAGCAGGGGACAGAATCCAGGAGAGAATGTCCCAGGAGGGAAGTGATGAACCCCAGTGTAACGCTGCCAGAGGCCATGCGGGTTACAGAGCCCCTCCCCCATGTCAGCCACTGTGCTGAAGGCCTCACTCCCTTCGGCCTCTGGAGAGCAGTACCAAGATTACCCCCATTTTACTTTGCTGGATGTGGAGCAGTTTGCTGGGTCACTCAGTTAATACGAGGCGGAGTGGGGAATTCATCGTGAGCCTGCTTGTTCTGCAGACTGTCCTCTCTCTCCCCTAAGCCTCAGCTCGGACTGCAGCAAGCAGGATGCCCCGACGCTGCCCTAAATCCGTGAGGGCCTTCCTCGCTCACTGTTCATTACTATGCCTAGAGCACAGTAAATATTGATTGAATAAACAAATGAATAAAGCCTTCCAAGTACTGCAGTGAAGTGCCTTTCTCTGTTCCATCTCCCACCTTCCAAGACCCTCCAGGAGACTAACCTGGGAGTCCAAGCTGCACTCAGAAACTGAGACCCACCAGGCATGGTTCTTGGTTCTTAGCACAGGGTGGGTAAGCCTTTTCCTTGCTGGAGCCCTGAGGACCGTGGATTCTGTGGGCACACTGCCTGTTCTTGCCTTTCCTCCCTTCCTCCTCCAGGCTCCTGCGCACTTGCTGGGTTCCGTACCAGGTCCTAGCTAGTCTCCTGCGATGTGGACATCTGTTCCTGGAGCTGCTTTTTAGTGGCTGCAGACAATCCCTAACTTCTAGCCACTTTTCTGATGAAAACTTGTCTCCATATGGCTGTCGCTTGGAGAGGCTACCTGATGCCATGAGTGTTCTAGGAGGGTCCAGATAACCAGGTTCTAGCCCTTCCTATGCCTTGTTGGATGACTTTGGATACATTTCGTCACCTCAAGGCCCATCTCCTGCCCCCTGCTTTTGTGTTAGGCTTTAAAAGAAGCATGTAGACAGGGTCATCCCTGAGCAGCCAGAGAGGCCTGGAGACCTGGGCCCACCCAGCCTGGGGCAACTGGGAGATGAGACAGTCCACTAAGGATACATGTGAAAGAAGCCCTCTCAGAAGAAAGGATTTGATTAGGAAGGACTTTGGATAAACGCAGTTCTTAAGACATTAAATAGAAGAGAGTAGAATCCTGTCCTGCCTTTGCACATCTCAGAAGCCAGGAACAAGACTGAAAGGGTCACGATCAATTCCAGAGCATCTGACACCACCCACATCGATTAACCTGTCTGATTCGCTGTATCAAATGGCTGTCAAGTGTCCAATCATTTAACAAATCATTATGGAGCAGATACTGTGGATACGACAGTGAGGCAGAAAGACAGTTTCTGTTCCCCAGACGCAGAACGGGTACCTCTGGTGCAGGGCAGCCGCAGGTGCTGCCGGAGCGGGTAGTGGGCAGCAGGGCCTCCCTTGGCTCGTAGCTGGGAGGGCAGAAGCTTCGCAGGGGAGGAGTGAGATCAGACCTGCCTAACCTTTCAAAGCCTTCTGGCTGATTCAGTGATGGCTCGCCCTGAGAACATCTGCTACCTGCTGCTTCTCAACCTTTCCTAGGGTGCACATCCTCTTAACCCTGGTCTGGCTCAGCTTGCTGAGCCCAGGGTGCCTGTTCTGCACCAAACCTCCAGCTGCTGAAACAGCCGTGCAGACGATGCCAGTGACAGCCGCTGGGGCCTCCAGGCAGGGAGGAATGACTGGCACATGGCCGGGTGATCAGCTACATCCACAGTGCAGGGCAGGGCGAATTAGCTGCTTAGGGGCTTCACTCAGAATGTGGTTGTGACACTCCAGGTAGCAGTCCCCACCTGGCCTGCACTGTGGAGTGTGGAAGTCTCTCTGCTGTCAGCCTGGCTGCCTTTTGAGGTGAGGACACTGCTGGGCTGGCACAGGTTTGTCCCATGGTGCTCTCTGTGCAGGATGTCACTGAGAATGAAGGAAGGGGAACAGATTGGGAGGAAAGGTGGCAGGGCACCGAGTGGGGTAAGACAGATGTGTGCAGGTGCACACACCTGTTCCGGGGACTGCAAGGCGGGGAGGAGCTCAGCAAGGGAACTAGAACTGAGATGGAAGACGCAGTTGTGTCCGTCACAGGAAGCAAAATCTTGGCTGAGCCAGCCAGCCTCTCTGGGTCAAAGTGTTCCATCAAAGGTCTGTTTTACAGGAGGTCTGCACATGAAAGCACCTCGGAGAAGCAGCCTGTAGGCCTTCAGGGCTTAAAGCAGAGAGCTGTCTTTCTCAGCCAGGGAGATTCTAACCTCCAGAGACATTTGGCAACTTTGGAGACATGTTTGGTTGTCTCAGCAGAAGGGGTGCTGCTGGCAGTTAGTGGGTAGAGGCCGGGGTGCCACTAAACATCCTACCACGTGTAGGACAGCCTGTCCCCCAACAGGGAATTTTGTGTCCAAAGTGTCACTGGCGCTGAAGGCAGGAAGCCCTGAGCTGGGGGAGCGGGCTCAGATCTGCATTTTATGTGCTGTGGGATTTGGGGAGAACAATGTACTCCCTCATCTGAAAAATGGGGCAGTAAGACCTGAGCTGCTCATCACATGACTTTGTGAGGCTCAATCTCCAGATATACAGGAAAACTTTTGGTTAACTCTGTAAATAAAGGGCTTTTTCCTGAGCTTTTTAGTTTGAAACCTGCAGATGACTGAAGCATCCAGCTCGGTGACTGGCATACAGTAGGCGCTCAGCAGGTTAGAAAGAGAAAAGCATCATAGCAAGCCCCCCCTCCCCTGCCCCTAGCCAATTTCTTCCATATCCGAAGGCTTCCTTTTCCATCTAGCCTTTCTGCTCAGTTCCATACGGGCATAGGGTGGTGCTGTTAGCAGAGGCTGTCTCAAGGATCAGGCCTAGGGCTAACCACACCCCAGGGACCTCTGACGAAGGAGGCTGGGACATTTTTGCCAAATCTAAAGGGAAAGCCTCCCAGCTCTGCGCGGAGTCCGGTGCTTCCTGCTCTTGTGGGGCAGGGTCTGGGGCACAGAAGCCCCAGGGTCTCAGCCCTCAAGTGCTTCTGCTCATCCAAGGTCACCCTCCTAAGGAGCTACGCCAGTTGTTGGCCTTCAACCTACAAGGGCCGGACTCGGAAAGTGGGCAGCTTGGTGGTGCAGGTGAGGTGCGGGAAGCGAAGCCAGGCCTCACACCTGGAGCACTATTTCATCCCTGTTCCTCCCGGAGCCCTTCTGACATTACCAGCCTGGTGGGAGCAGCTGCAGAGGGACCAAGGGCATGATCCACCCTTGAACCTGCCATCCAGCTGGGAAGGCCAGATGTCCCCTTGAGATCTGATGAGAGAGAATACTTCACAAAGTACAAGCAAGTGCTGGAACAGAGGGCACATGGACCAAAAACTGAGAAGTCAGGAGGCAGAACGGAGTGGGCTGGAGCTTGGGCAGACAAGCAAACATTAGGAGCTGCATTTTAGGACTTCAAGATCTTCAGTCCAAGATTATTGGATTATTGTCTCTTCCTAAGCATCTTAGAGCTGGAGGGGGTCAGAGGTCACCTGGTATGAGCAGATGAGCAGAGCCCCTGGTGGAGGAGGGAGGTGCCCTGCCTCCCAGGCTGGCAGTTGTCCCACGACACTGTGTAGCTTCCTCTTCATAGGGTCTCCCACCTGCTTTGTTTCCATGAAGAGAGTGCGAATAACCCCACATTGGCACAGGGAGAACCTGGGGCTGGAAAGACGGCCTGGCTCAAGGCTGCAGTGACTTAGAATCTCCAGTCTGGATCCTCTGGCCATCAGGGCAGGGGGTGGGGGAGCAGGGCCTGCTTTGGATCAGGAGGCGGGAAAGGGACTCAGTAGCCTGCTTCTCTCAGAGGGGAGGCATCAGCAGCCCTTGGCAGAATTGCTGAGGAGCTGGTCCCCTCCTCTGCCTCCTCCCTTGTCCCCACAGGTCCACTCTCCTCACCAAGGGTGACCTCTCTCCCCCAGCACTGAGCTGAGGTGTAACCCCCAACTTCGTTTTCCACCCCTCCCCACCAGAACAAGCAGGGCCACATCGCCAGGCCTTGGTGCATAAGGAAGCACTTTCCAGGAAGTGTTTAATCCTCACAGAAGCTCAGGGAGGTGGGTCAGGGCCCCTCGCCCCCCAGGACAGGTGCACCCTTCCTTTCCCTGCCCCTCTCCCCCACCAGGGAGGCCGGGCTCCTCTCAGAGGATGCTCAGTACTCCCTTTGTTCCTCCCATATCAGGTGCCAGCAGACATCTGGGCCCCTCCTCAAGGTGCTGCTGGTGCCCCGGGGTTTTGCAGAAGGAAAGACAGGAGGACAAGAGTTTGGTTCTGGAGTAGGAGGCTGAGAGAGGCTGAGCCGGGTGCTCTCCCAGGCACTCCAGCCCTGGGCTCCCCAGCGGCTCTGATCCGCCAGCACCTGGGCCGGCAGGGCCGGCCACAGAGCCTGCAGTTTGGCAGTTTCTCTGTTGTCCACTTGAGAAGTCTCTCTGCAGATCCATCCCCCCTTCCTGTCACACAAGGGAAGAAGGAGCAGTGTGCACGGTTAGGCTGGTCTTTGTGTCAGTTAGGCCAGGCCCTTTCAGGAAACTGAGGCTCCTCAATACAGTCTGACTTTGGTAGGAGGTCATGGCTGGTCTTCGACTGAAATGTAACTAGAGAAGGCACATGAGTCTTGGCTGGCAAAGGGGACCGAGGGCCATCTCTGGGGTGGGCGAAGGGCAAACGATCCTGGCGACAGGGCCTAGCCTCCCACACCATGGGACATCAGCCAGGCTCTCTCTCCCTGCTTTGGGCTGCAAATCAAGGCACAAGAGGTAGGGAGCCACCTCAGGTAAAGGCACTAGAAGAACCTCCAGATCACTGGCTTGCAGCAGGCAGCAGCCAAGGAGGCCTGGTCCACTCGGGGCGGAGCCTGCCAGGATGGTGCTGGGAGAGGGAAAGGAGACTTCAGTACTGGGCTCTCACCATGGCCGGGTCAAATTCTGCCGCTGGCTGGGGCGAGGCCTTCCCCTCACTCCATCCAGAGTCTAGTGCAGAAGCCTGCAGGGACGGGCCAGGAAGGCCACAGCAGCCAGTCCCCTGGCTGTCCTCACTGCATCTTCTGCCTCGAGTTCAGAGGACAGAGCGAGACTGGAACCCTGGCTCAGAGCCCTGTCCTCTTCCTTCTGTTCCACCAAACCTCTTGGGGGACCAGCAGCACCAGGAAGCCCAGGGAAGGGGAAGTCAGGGGTGGGGGCTGCCCTGGAGACCCATCACATTTCACATTAAGGTATGAAGACACGGGCTCTCCCGGTCTGGGGGCCTGCAGCAGGGGGTGGTGCTGGGCATAAAGGAGAGAGGACACTGGTCAAGCTTCCACTTCATGTAAACAAGGGGTGACCCCTGCCCAGCCAAGACAGTCTTGTGGAGGCATGTGACAATCTTGGGATGCTGCAGACCCTCATATCTGGGATTCAAGGTCCCTGAGGCCAGGATGGAGGCTGCTGGGGCAGGAGGCCAGTAGGGGTCCGATGTGCAAACTGGTGCAGGCTTTGACCTGTGTTCTCCACAGGACGGAACAGGGGCACCCACAGGTCCTGCCGACAGCTAGCCCTTGGCTCAGGAAATCACGCAATTGCTGGCCTTGGCAGGGCTGGGACTTGTTTTACCTGTGGAGACAGGGACACAGGCAAGGGAGGATGTAAGTGAAGTGCTCAATGGACTGGCCCCCAGCCCCTTTTCTGTGCACCACCCACACCTCAAATTTGAGTTCTGGGGTCACTATCTCCCTCCTAAGCTGCTAACCTGGAAACCTGATCAGTAGGGTCCCCAGGAAAGCAAAAGGAAAGATTCTCCCTGCCCCAGCAGCCTTAGCAAGACCACCACTGGCTGGCACATCGAGGGATCTGCCATCTCCTGACCTCCGCAGAGGAGGGGGAGGGTCCAGACCCCCAAATCAATATCTACACATCTTGCCAAGAGGCGGCTCACCAGTAGCTAACACCACAGGCAGCTTCACAGCTTACAAAGTGCAACCACAGTCACTGTTGGTAATCCTTGGGTGGCCATGCCACGAGGAGGCACCTCAGCCCTATCTTACAGCAGGGACAGCTGGCCACCGGCTCCAAGGGCCGGCCAGCCCCAGCGCCCTGTCTGCCAAGCCCCATCTCCCCTCCTCCCAGCACTCAGGCACCAGGTTGAAGAGGAAAAGCCTGTGCCTTGGGAAGGGCTCAGTTGGCTGCCTGAGGGCCAGGCGGGCCAGGCACCGAGGCACAGATCATGTGGCTTGGTGGGGAAGGTGGAGGTGGAGGAGGGAACACACTTCACTGAGAGGAAAGAAGGGGGAGAAAGCCGTTCTTCTCCAGGCCAGGGAAGCACAGTTCTCCTCTTCCCCGGCCCCCTGCATCTGTTTCCACTTCCTTTACAATCAGTGGAGACTGGCTGGATTCCAGCCCTCAGACCACAGTGGGAGGGAGGGGGAAGCCGTGAGGCAGAGGCAGATACAAAGCGTCCCGCTCTGCTGTGAGGTGTTGGGCGGTGACCACAGCCTCCTGGAGTGCTGGATGCTGCTGACATTTCCTGCCGGTTCCTCTCCATCCACCAAGGTCCTCTCCCTAGTGCTCACACCACCTTCCTGTATCACCTTGGCTATGAATTTAACTAGGGTGGTGTCTGCCTCCTCTCCTGGGCCATTAGCAAGAGGGACACTGAACAGGCCTGAACAGAGCCCTGGTCCTGCCCTGCCCCATTAACCACCGCCTCATCCAGGCAGGACTGGACTTGGTCCTTGGGACCTGCTGCAAGTCCAGCTGAGCCTCCTCGGAGGCCGGCTGACAGCACTTAGAACTTCCAGTAGCTGGGTGGGGAGCTGGACGGCTGTGCCCCCAGGGCACCAAGGCTCCAGGGGCTTGGGTCACCTTCCAGGCGTGGAGGCTGCCTCTGGTGTGGCCCTGCTGAAGTCATGCCCGCCGCGTCCCGCCCTTCTCACACCGCTGCAGTGGACGCCCGGCCCCACTTCCTCTCCTTAGCAGCTCCTTTTATTTGCTTGGCCTTCTGAGCAGATGCCGAGTTCCTCCCGGGGGGGGGGGGGGGTAGGTAAGGAAATCAATCTTGGATTCTACAGCAGGGAGGAATGTGGCTGCGGGGAGAGGGGAGCCGGGGGAGCAACTTCCTGAGAGGCAGGGGCAGAGCTGTGGGCCGGGGTGGGCTCCTCACTCTCCCACTCGTTTTACAAGGCTGGAGGAGAGCTCGGAGAGGTGCTTCCCACTCGGGATACATCTCCATGCCTCTGACAGGAGCCCAGGCTGAGGAACAGGGCCTCATGCTCCATCCTTCCTCCAGGGACACTGACCGGGAGCCCATGTGCGCCCAGCAGACACTGAAGCCAAGCAGATCCACTCAGGTTAATAGAAAAGAATATGCAAACAGTATATGAAAGCATTTAGCACCGTGTCCACCCCGCACATGCCAGGTGCTCAGTAAAAGTCTGCCTTTCTTCCTCCTCTTAACTGTGCACAAGAGTGTTGGCCATGTCCCAGGGATCTCCCTAGGGGGATCGGGAGGGGCTTCAGGACATCACCTAGAACCTCCTCTCCAAGCCTGGCAGCCCCCTAGGGCAGAACCTTGTCCGAGTGTCACCAAATCTGTGGCTCTGGGGACCCCTACCTGGGAAAATATTCAGGGCACTTATTTAAAATGCAGATTCCTGAGCCCCGCTCAGCGGGACAGGGTCCTCACTGTCTTTTGACAAGGCTCTCTGGTGACTGCTATTCCCTGAGGTTGGGATCTCTGCCCAGAGTCCCCAGCTCCTGGATGGGCACAGGTGGCCAGTTCAGGAAAGGTGCTGGGCATGCTGCACACAGGAGTGAGGTCTCAGCTGAGAGGAAAAGCTCGGCTTCCACCAGTAGAGGGGGCTATGAGCCTTCAATCCACCGGGCCGCCCTCATTGGGTTGCCACATCTAGAGGAAGCAATTCTGCAGGTTCTCCCAAGGGCCACAGCTGGGTATGCAAAAATTTGCAATGTTTGACAACTATATACTTCTTATCAAGCAACTTTACAGGCTGTCAGCTCTTGGCTTTTCTATTTTTCTTTCACCCACCCTGCCACTGGCCCAGGGTCTCCCTTGACAAGAGGGCAGCAGACAGAAAGGACAGAGTCAGAATCAGAGCTCAGAGGGGCCTTGGAACCCTCCCTGGCTCAACCCCTCCTCTTCTCAGCCAGGAAGCAGCCCTAGGGAGGTGAAAGGATGTGTCCAGGCTTTGGGAGCTGAGATCCATCCGATGGCTATTCTGATGATGCTCTGAATGTTCACTGTAGGAAAGGGATCCTTTCCCTGGAAGGGGGCCTTAAGATAGCAGCCAAAGTGATTTCCTCCCAGATGACAGTTCTAGGTGCACTAGGACTGCTAGTTCCAGCCTTGGGGGCCCCGTGCTGTCAGGAACCCGACCCTCTAGCACACAGATTCCTGCTAATTAGCTTCTGCTGCCTGAGAGGAGGCACTAAACTGCAGTCAAACGTTCAGGAGGCTGGAGGCCATAGAAAGGGCCTTTGGGGAGAGGATTCCCTGCTTCTTGTCCTGCCTTTGAGGAAAGAAAGCAGCAGGGAGAGGAAAGGTCTCATTAGGGACTTGAATTCCAGGCCCTCAGGTACTGGCCCCATCCAGGAGCACAGAGGTTGTGCTGGATGAGGCTTCTCTGTGTTCCTTCTAAAGGTCGGAGAAGGAACGGGGTGGTCTTGCCGAGCATCCCTTGTGCGTGCCTGTGCACCCTTGCCCTTGCCCTTCTCCCTCTGCCTCTGCCTCTGTCTGTCTGGGTGCCAGGCACTCAGGAGAGGAGCTTGCACAGGGCACTGTCCCTGACTGCTTGCCTGGCTCCTGGGCACCCTGTGCAAACACTCAGAGAGAAGCAGCAGCAGCAGTGACCCACCACATCATCCAGCAGGGGAACCTGATGCCGAGACTCGCCCAAGGAAGCAGGAAGGGATAAGACAACAGCCTTTTGTTTCTATGGAAACAGCACCTCAGGGTGAGGGGCTGAGAAAGAGAAAGCTCCCACTTCACCTCCAGTCAGGACCTGGGAAATGGCCCCTTCTGTGGTTGGGCTCGCCACTCCCCCTCCCTTCCCTGCCAGGTGTTCACCATGGTAACCCTTCCTCCAAACAAGAGGTGCAGGGCAGCAGCAGCATTTGGTGTTAGGGGAGCCCGGGAGCCCAGGGGGGATGGGACGGGGGTCAGTACCCCTCCTGACAGGACATGGGCACTGGCCTGGATTTGCATCCTGGCCCCACTACCACTTACTGGGTCCTGGAACCACTTAATTCACCTCTCTGAGCTTCCATCTGCCACCTCCGTGATTGCTGTGGGGGCCAGGTGAGACAGAGCACCTAGTGAAGGACCTGGCACATGACGGCGTCAGTAAATGCTTCCTGGCCAAATGCAGCTATAGCACTGGCACTCCTGCTGTGCCCAAATTCTCAGAGACTCCAGGCCTGTCCTAACTTTAAGAGGCACAGACAGCGTATGTCGGGCTCTGTAGTAGGGCTAGGCAATCAGTGGAGGGTAAGACAGCTGTGAACCTTGCACTCCAGCCACTGCCAGGTCACAGATGGGGCTTGGGGGACATGGGAATTCTGGAAGCACTCAGGCTGCCCAAGGCAAGGCCCTGCCATCACCTACCAGGCCAGCCAAGGGGCCCAGTCTCAAAGCTGCAAAGCGTCACCACAATGAAAGGAGAAATCCCAACACGGAAACCCCTTCAACTCAGAGGTGCTGACATGAGAAAGGCACGATCAGTGGCCCTGGCTGTCACCACCAGCCAGGAAAGGCCACTCTGGAGACTTTTCCAGAGAAAGAGGTAAAGGCCAGGACCTCTAGGGATCCCAGAGAGACAGCCAGAAAGGTACCGCCACCAGGAACACTCTCCCAGGAGTAAGCAGCATGGCAAACACCACCATTTGATACAACCCTGTATCAAATAAACATAGGGAGGAGCCACCTCAAACTCTTTACAACAGAAGCTAGGAAAGTGGGTCAGGGCATTGGTGGGGTGTGTCTGACCAGGCCAGATCCCGATGACCAGTGATCTGGCCAGAAACAAGGTTTGCTAGAACGAGCCCTAGATTCAGGCCGGGGCGGAGCCTTGTTCCTGCAACTCAGCTGTGCTAGGCCCCTGCTTCTTCATTCACGGGGGAGAAACTTTCCCAGCTTCCAGTAGTGGCAACAATGCTCTCGGGCTACTCCGTGCCCAGCACACATCCTCAGAACAGTGGGCAAGGCAGGCATCACTCTCCCCTTTTAGAGAAGAGGAAACAAACTCCGACCTGCAGTGGCTGCCCCCAGCCACTTGCAGACACAGGCCAGAGCAAACCAGGACCTGAAGACTGTCTAACTCCGAGCTCCCGCTCTGCCTGCCAGCATGTGCTTTCCTGCAGACCCTGCAAATGCTCCTGGATCAGGGCCAGAGGCCTGGGAGCCCTGGGCCCGGTGGGAGGGCTCACCTGAGATGTCAGCATTGGAGCCCTCGTTGGGCCTCTTCCCCCTCATAAATTCCACCTCGGCCAAGGTCTCGGGGGAGAGGGCGCTGGCTGTGCCGTTGGGCGCTGCAGGCCTCTTGATTCGTCGGCTGAAGAACTTGCTGCTGAACCGCCTGCCCTCCTTGGCCAGGGTGGCCTCCCCATTAGCTTCTCCCTTGCCGTGTTGGGCGAGTGTCTCTCGGGGTTTGGGCTTCAGGTCCAGGTTGGAGACCACCCTGCCATCCTTCCGAGTCAGCTCTCCCATGGGAATGGGCTCCACAGGGGGCAGCACCTGCTCCAGCGTGACCAGGTCATGCAGGAAGCTCTCCAGGCGCCGGGCGGACTCGCCACCCCTGCTGGCCTCCTCCTGCCCCTCCGGGTAGCCGCCGGCTTCCCGCTGCTGCCGGGCGGCCCAGCGCATCATCTCCCCGGGCGGGTGGCGGCTGCCTGCCACCAGGGCGTACTTGGGGTTGATGAGCTTGCGGGCCACGGTGGAGGAGTAGTTGAGGCCGAGCCTGCCAGCGCCTCCCGCCAGGCCCAGCTGCTGGTACAAGTCCACCTCCTCGGAGATGGCGTACAGCTCCCGGAACTCCAAGTCGAAGGGCTCCACGTTCTGCCCCGTGAGGAGGAGGAGTAGGTTCCTGTCCACGTGAGAGGAACTCCAGGTGAACCTGGGAACATGGGGACAGAAGAGCAAGACATATGTGCCTGGGCCTGCGGCCTCGCCCTGCCAGCAGCCCCTTAGCAAGCCCACCTCAACACCCCAGTGCCCTGCCCACTGGTTTCCTCACTGGGGCCAGATGCCTTGCTGCCTTCACGCTGGGGTGCAATCCTCCCACATATCTGAATCAACCTTTTTGTCCAGGTCCTGGCCTCGAATGCAGAAAGCAGGCAGTGAGTGCAGAGCAAGGCCAAGAGAAGTCAAGCCTGGATGCAAACCTGGTTTCTGCCCTGTGTGCCTTGTAAAATGGGGCTCGTAAGGTGTGCAGTCACAGAGTTGCTGTGAGGCTCAAGTCAAATAATGTGAATAAGACGTTTTGCTCAGTACCTGGCACAACATACATTTAATAAGTAGCAATTGCAGCTGCAACGATTGTTAATAGCCTTCTATCCCTTACTGGTTCTTGTCTGAAATTTTAGAGCACTCAGTATCTGCAAAACCCTATACTTTAATCATGGAGGAGGACTTAGGCCATTTACTGCTTGTTTCATGTGCCCGGGTTTCCTTTCCTCACCCAGATTTTAAGTTACTTATAGGGCAGAGACTGCACAGATATTATCTCTCATGTTCCTGGTAATTTACTTCTGAATCAGAATTCAGGAGACGTTCCCTCCACGCCACACCCTCACACTCTTTCCCAGATCTGGTCCATTCTGCTTCCTGCTTGCCCCACCTAGCAACCAGCCTCAAAATGCAACCCGTTGCTGCGGACCCTGAAAGGCAGGCAGTGCTTAATGCCTAGCAAGAGTTGACCCTCTTTCTCGAATAATCCATTAGCCAGAGAGTTTGAGGGAAGGGATTGGCCAGGAGGCTCTTCTTTGCTGTCAGAACAGACAACAGCTCTTAAACTCGTGACTGGAGGCTCTAGTCCAGCAGTTTTCTGAGCATGATTCATTTACTGATGACCATGCACAAAGGCCTCCCGGGTCCTTCTCTGACCTGCCTCAACTCACCTGTAGGATCCAGTGGCTACTTTTTCACCATCCACCATTAGGAACTTGGATGACAGGGTCCCCTTGATCTTCCCCATGGGCATGTAGAAGCCAACACCTGTCACAGAGCGGACACGGATGTTCTGTTGAGGAGAGGAGAAGGCACTGTCACTAAGGCTGGGGGCCTAGCAGCTCTGAGCCGAGTCTCTGCTTGGGCAGAGGAGGAGCCCTCTTGTCCAGAGGACCCTGCCTACTGGCTCCTGTTTGTACTTGACTCTGCTTCCTACGGCCTGAGGAGTCAGCAGATCTTTCTTTGGGCATAGACAGGCCCAGGGTGGCCCCTGTCTGCTCCCAAAGCTCCTCAGAAGAGAAACACAGCCTACCTTTAACTCTGACAGTGACTCTGCAGGGTGAGCACTCAGAGCTGGGCTAGACCTGCCTCCTTAGCCTTGGCAGCCTTGGGATAAGAGGTAAGCTGGGCATGTAATTGGGGGTTATCAGTTCACAAGGCGAGATTTTAGACAGAAGGAAAGGGGTTGAGAGTGCTGTTCACCTGGGCCCCAGTACTGGGGGAGGAGGCAGAGGCAGTCTTGTCCCATTTCCGTCGCCCCACCCCTCTCCCCACCCCGGGTTGGTACAACTTACCCGAATACGGAAGTCAGCAAGCTCCAGGTCCTGACACATCTCCAGGAAGTACTTCACGCCTGCCTCGTCTAGGATGATGTACACTGGTACCCGGCGCTTAGAGGCAGCATCCACAATGTCTTGGAAGATCTCGCCATCAGTGAAGAGGTCCATGACCACAGCTATGACCTGGACAGAGAAGGGCACCAGTGAGGCATGTGGTGACCACACACCTACAGAATCATGCCACGGCCCACAGAGGACCAGCTGGGCTGGGTAAGTGGTGGCCAAGAGTCAAAAATGCCATCTGCACCACTCCTGGGTTTTGCATATCCCCATCCACCTCTGAGCACATCTGAGCCCAGGAGATGGGCTCTCTGCTCTGGTGAATGAAGGTGGTGCAGAGGACGCAGACCATGCTGCTTGCACTTCATCCTTGACAAAGCCCCACCACCCACCCTGGGGATCTTCCAGCAGCTCACCAGAAGCTGTATTAGGGGAGATCTAGGAGGCTGAGGAAGGTTGGTCCTGCTACCTTTGCATCAAGAAGACACAATCCCTGAGATGCATGGAACACAACCTGATTTCCACAACCTGCAGATCTGCTCAGATACCACTTTTTCTGTACTTTGATCTCCCTGCAGCTGTGCAAAGCCCCGTGCTTCCGGGAGAACAGATCGGGGCAGAGTTCCAGGCAGCTCAGGCTCCCCCGGCCTCCAGGTGTCCAGGCCATCCCACTCTATTCTCAAATCAAAGTCCCAGGACCCTTAATTTCCAAAAGCCAGTCTTGATTATCCATCCTGGAAGGCAAGGTCTTCTACAGCCTGACACAGAGCTGCTTTTTTGACCTTAGCTTCCTCTGTTTTCCTACACAAACCTCCTGCTCCAGTGGCAAGATTTTCTTGTTGGGCCCAAGCACTGTGCCCATGATGCAGAGGAAATGGCGTGATTAATAGAATTTGGCAAGATTGCCAAATACAAGCAAAATTTACAAAAACGAATAGCATTCTTTTACTACAACAGTAATCAATTAAGAAAAAAAATAAAATCCATTCAAAATTACAACTTAAACATGTAATATTTAGGAACTAATACCTTTATGGAGAAATTTAGAAAATTCTATTAAAGGACAGTTAAAATATGTGAATAAGTGAAGAGATAAATCATGTTCATGGATTAAATGATTTCATGTTTTAAAAATCCAATTCTCCTCATATTAATAAAATCCAATGCAATTCCAATGAAAGTTCAGTAGAAGTTTTTGAGGAGCTCAAATATTTCTAAGATGTGAGGAAGAACGAAGATCCAGAATAGCTAAGTCAGTTTTGAAAAAGAAAAGCTAAAAGGGGACACCTGCCTACTAGACAGTAAGACATACTGCAGAGCCAAATTAATAAGAACCGTGAGGTAGCAACTGACAAATAGACCATGCAACAGAAAGGAGAGACCAGAAATATACAGGTACCTACACACACTCATAAACCTTAAGTCTAATAGAGATAGAATTACAACTTAGTAGAGAAAGGATACTGTTTGGTAGATGCTGTTAGGAAAATTGGCATACTAAACAGAGAAAAATAAAATGGATCCCTACCTCACACCATATATAAAGGTGAATTTCAGGCAGGCTATATGCCTAAATGTGGAAGACACAATAAAGGAATTCATGAAATGTAAGAAAATATCTTCATAACATAAGTAAGAAAGGATTTCTTAAGTTTCCAAAAGCATGAATCATAAGGTAAATAAAACTTTAAAAGATGCATTTGACAAATTAGGGATTTTCCGTTTAAAGAAAGATGTCAATAGACAAAGGTAACTGACAGGTGATAGGGAGACAATATTTGCAATGTCTACAACCAAAAGGAATTAATAATATACAATGGATCCCTGCAAATCAGCTAGAAAATAGGAAACTAATCAGAAAAATGGACAAAGAATATGGATAGGCAATTCCTAGTGGAGACACCTGAAGGGCTAATAAGTATATAAAGAGAAGCAGTCCTCATTAGTAGTCAGAAAAATTCAAATTAGAGCAAAGAGATAAAAGAGAGATACCACTTTACAACTATAACATTAACTAAAAACTAGAAAGTTGGATAATCCTAAATGCTGCATGTGAGTAAAGGGGAACCCTCATTCACTGCCGGTGGGAGGGAACGCTGGTGCAGTTATTTCTCAGAGCAAAGGATAGGGCTTCATGGATTTCAGGGTCTGTACACCTACAACCAGGGAACCTTTGGATCTTTGCACAGGTCTACAAGGGGCAGGAACAAAGATAATCACTGTAGCCTTCCTTGGGATAACAAGGAGTTGGCAACAACTTAGATGTCCATCTCTAGAAGAATGAGTGAGGAAAATGCGAGGGGTGTACATGACAGAGGACTTTGCAGTAGACAGAAGCAATGAACTAGTTCCATGGGCGGAACTTGGAGAGTTCTTTTTAAAATGGATAGTTCGACTTAAAATGTTAGAGAATGAGGTCTACAGCCCAATACTATTTATGTAAATAAAAACACACTAAGTACAATAACTCTGCATGCTTTTCAAGGATACAGACATGTTCAAGGACATACAGTGAATACATGAAGGGGCTGCTTAAGGAATGAGAGAGGAATGGGAGGGAAGGAGAGAGTAAAGTAAGAGGGGCCTTCCCTGGACCGATGACAGTGGACCACGACATGAGGCTCACAGTCAGCTCGGCACTTGAGGTCCAAAACAAACAACAGACAACAGCCGGCCTGAACAGGTCAGGGTAGGTGTCAGGTAAGTACCATGGGGTGGGGCTGGATCATGGAGGGTTCTAACAAGACACTGCAGGCTTCATTCCAGCAGAATACAGCTTCCGCCAACTTGTAGGGCTCCTGATACCTTATCTCTAAGTGCTGCTTGAGGCCAGAGTCACTGTTTGCTCATTCCCAGACTCTCTGCAGTGTGCAGCTCAAAGCTGACTCACAATCCATCGCTGGGGAGGGCTTGAACTGGCTCAGGAAAGTGTTTCTGGATACACTCTCGCTTTTGTTTTTTAATTGAAAAGATGAGCAAGGAGTCAGCCTGCCTTCACCCCCATGTGACGGAGGATGTGCTCTGAGAGATCAGACTAGAGGGAGAGATGTCCCTGGGGGCCCTGCTTTTGGGAGGTTTGGTCTGTGGCGCCCTGGTGAGAGCCAGCCATCTGTGTCACTACCAATTAAGTGGTGAAATATCTGTAGTAGGAAAAAAATCAATTGCTCGCTGACTCCTGCAATCTTGTTGTGGAGGAGAGGTGATAATTACCCTCCGCTTTGGTCTCTGAGGCCCTGCTTGACATTCGGATCCACGGCATCCGGCCCAGGAAAATCAGCCCCACTCCCTCTGCTCCGGTGTTTAATGTGACACATGATCCTCCAAGCCAAACCTAACTTCAAGGCATAAATGGAAAATCGGGTTTTCAAAGAGGGACGTCACAGGCACAGAACCCGGGGAGCCGGATTCCGTCAGGAGAAAAGCACGGGCTCCTCCTGGCAGGCTCCCAGCATCCTTTACCTGGTCACCCACTGAAGTGCACACCTGGGGAGAGAGGTTAATTCAAGGTGGCAGGAGTTTTTAGAAGCTGTCGCAGGCGCTGGCAAAGTGGCTCTGATGCTGTAATACTTCTCATCAGGTTTCTGGTTAGCTTGGCGTCTCCTCCTTTGATATCCAGCCTCAGTGGTGGGGTGGGGGAGCATGGTGGGTTAGGGAGCCTCAGAATTCCCCTCCATCTGCCATTTACCTTTAATTAAACTGCCAGATTTTCAGATTCTCTTCCTGGACTCCTTCGTTACCATTAGGTTAACAAAATATAACGAGAAGGACTCCACCTTCCCCAGGCACTCTGTGGTGGCTCTGTTCACGACAGCCGGAGGCTGGCACTTGTGTGTCTGGATGGCCCAGACTGGTGGCCACTGCACTGCTGGGTCCCCACGTCCCAGAGCCATGCTCACCAGCCTGCCCTGCAGGCACTTCCAAAACCAACATCCTCTGGGTGACTCTGGCCAGAAGCCAGAGTCTACTGGCCTCCTCCTCCCCGCTGAGCATATCCCATCAACCCCAAGTCCAGCAGGTTTTACCTCCTCCGTGCACCTTCTCTGGGTCAACTCCTTTCTGTTCCCACTGCACTGCTGCCCTCACTCAGGCCCCCCTCATTTCTTACTGAACCTCTGGAATAGCTTCCTAACTAGTGTCTCTCTCCTCCATCTCTGTGCTCCAATTCTTTATCTGTGATTTACCCCCAAAACAACAGACTGGTGATCCAGTGGGTGCCACAGCTAGACTCCTAAACTTGGCATTGAAGGGCCTTATACTGGATCCTTTCCTCATCTCTAGCTTCATCTTGGGCCACCTCACATCTGACCCTTGTTTTCAGCCACTCAGGGTGACCTGCAGTTTCACTAATACAGGGTTTCTCTACTCTGGCACCACTGACTTACTGGGGACAGTCTTTCTTGTTGCAGGGGGCTGTCCTGTACACTGCAGGATGTTCAGCAGCATGCCTGTAGCATCACCCCAAGTGGTGATGATCAAAAATGTCTGTAGACATTGATAAATGTCTCCTGGGGGCAAAACTGCATTGCACCCCCACCCAACCCCTTTGAGAACCACTACACTTAGGCAGTTTCTTCTGTTCCAACCCCTTCCATCCCCGGGGAAATATCAGTGCATCTTTCAAGACTCAGCCAAGAATTTCCTGAACTTCTCCCCACCCAATAATGTTCACCACTCCCTGCTTACTGCCCACATTGTGTTCCGGGCAAATAGCAGAGTTCCTTGACATTTTATTGTAACATCTGCTGGATGGCTGTCCCTTACTAGGCTGGGGGCTCCTGGATGGCACAGGCCACCTGATTTCTCTCAGAATCTCCACCTTCAGGGGACATCTCCACTCGAAAGAAGTCATTTCTCCATGTTTGTGGAGTGAATGACTCAAGGGAGGTTATTTCGTGTCTACTGTCTTATTTGTGGGATGCAGATGTAGCTGCGTAGTTATCTCTTTTATTTCATTAGTGACAAGACACTGTGGTAGAGAAGGGGAAAAAAAAAATGCTGAGCAAGATTCTGGGTTAGATCATCTTGCTGGAAGGCAGAGCTGAAGTTCTTCCTCAAGGGCATGGAGAAGGGAAAAGAAGTGGCACCTTTCAGGACTGTTGCCTGAGTGCCGGAGCCAAAATCTGGCCTGCCTCCGCTCCACCACCCAGGGTTTTGAAGGAGCAGCCAACACAAGTGAGGACAGTATTTAACCAAGGGGTAGAAGTCTCCACCAAGGACACCAGGCCAGGAGGCAGGGCTGCCACTAGCAGTTTCAGCCAGCACTGTGCAGATGACAGAAGGGTGCCCGTCTTTGCTGTGATGGGACGCAAGCCAGTAAGCGGAGCATGGGCTGCAGGTCAGCCCCACAAAGGCCCTCGGCCGGCCGGCCCACGGGCAGGGTACAGGCTGCCTCTCTGTACTCCGCCCCTGCCCTGAAGGACATTCCAGATGTGCAGAACCTGAGGGCTGAGAGGAAATGTAACAGCTAGAGCCCAGCCCTGAGGTGAAGTTACCCAGGTGGGTCTGAGCATAGGGGGGAGTAAAGCCTGGGCTTCTGCCTCCAGTCTACAGCTGTCACCCCCAGAAGGTGTGGTAATGGTAGCCTCTAGGGATACCTGCTCTGGCTAGGACCCAGGGCATCTCCGGTCACACAAAGCCAGGATGCGTTAGGAGAGCTGGACAGTACCACCCTCTCCCTCCCTGGCGTCCCCAGCTCTGTGGACTGGAGCCTCGGCACTGGGGTGGGCATGGCTGCTGTAGCCCCCAGCTTGCTCAGCTCCGTGGTGGGAAACAAGAGGCCACAGGCCAAGCATGCTCCTTGCAGGGGTGTGCTGGTGACGGTCACTTTTCCCTGGGGATGGAGGGAAGGGAGCCCACCGGGGCACAAGGGCAGTTCCAGTCCCCACTTTCCCACTGATGCCCATGTGAGCCCAGGGCCCAACTTTCACTTCTGCTGCCTGCTCTGCCTGCCTCCCAGGGCTGTTGGGAGGTTCAGATGAGATCAGACCCATGAAATCCCATGAGAAAGCTGTGTGGTTATGATGGGCCATTAAACTCTCTGGCTGCAAGGTGAATGGGGCCAATTGCCCATGCCTACAGCCCTGAGGGCCCTTGGGGTGGGAGGGGTAGGGAGGGCAGCAGCGGGGCAGACTGGTCAGTGGCTGCCTCCCAGAAGGGCCATCTGTCTGGCAGCCCAGGGGATGAGAGAGAAGTCCATTCTTTTCCCAAGGAGGGGAGTGCTGGGTGGGCCAGCCAGCGTCCGGCGCAGACATCCCCGACGGTGGAATCACCTTCTCTGATCTCCCCAGAGAGGGCGAGCAAAGCCTACAGGGCAGTGTTTGTCCAAATTGAGCATATAGAGAACCACGTGGGCTGGGCTGGGGCGGTCTGGGGTGGGCTTTGCTTCTTGAATGTGCAGATTCCAGGGCCCCAGCCTCCAAGGTGCTGATTCAGCAGGTCTGTGAAAACGCATTTGAACAACACCCTACCCCTCATATGATCTGAACGCTGGTGGTAGATGGATCACACTTTGAGTAATGGCCAGCGTTTAGAAGAGAATACGCTGTCTGGAAGTAGAAAATGTCACTGGTTGTGTGGCCTTGAGTGAGTCACTGAACCTAAGCCTCAGTTTCCTCATTTGAAAATGGGCAGGCACTCTCCTCACAGGGTTGTCCTGAGTTGTAAATGAGATAGTGCAGGCCATGCAGGAACATGGTGCGGGCCTGCTGTGAGCTGTGGCCAGCGCCCTCTTCTCTTCTCAGAGACGGAAACCAGAACACGGGGGCCTCACTCAGAGGCAGAGGCGAGAGGGATGAGCCAGCCAGGCCAGTGCGGGGTCACCATGCCCCCTGGGAGCCAGTAGCGCAGAGCTGCCCATGGCTGCAGACAGATGTCAAGGTGGAGATGTTTTCCTTCGCTTGATGCCATGCCCAGCAGGCATGGCCCTGGGTGATGATTAAAGCCCAGGCAACACTACACTTCCAAGGTCAAAACCTGACCTAATTGAGGGGAAGGGCAGCTCAATTAAGGGAACGGTAAGGAAGTCTGCACAATGCACCGTCCATTGAGCGATGCTGGCGGGAATGCACCACTAAGATAACGGCTCCTGAGGGGAGAGCACCTCCGGGTGGGCTCGGGACCCAACTAGCACAGCCACCACCAAGCACAGAAAGCTGCTGCTGGAGGACAGGGGTGCCCCGTGCTCCAGATACACCACAGACTTTCTTTTGTCATCAAGGCTGCAATAGGCCCCATCCAGTGTCTGCACCGGTGGGATGTGAACAACTGAACAAGAAAGACTGACTTAAGCTTTCCATTTATGCCCCCTAGGGTAGAAGGAGAGGAGAGCCAAGGAGCGGAGGTCTTCAGGGCCCCCTGGGGGACACCCATGAACAAGGCCTGGGCCTGTCCCCACCTACCTCTGGGCTCCAGATTCATTTTGCCAAATCCTCACAGTTCGAGAGTATACCATAGGAAGGAAGCAGACTTGGGGTCAGAGATCCCAAGAGGCAGTGACACTGTGGGTGTTCCTTGACCCCCAGGAACTCTACATGTACGGTGAGGCCATCTCATGGTTCTTGTGAGGATGCAGAGAAACGCAGTGATGCCTGGATAGCACCCAGTGCGGGGCCCGCCTCTGACGGCTCAGGAGTGCGCTTCCTCCCTGACCGTGCCCGGCACACAGTTGGCGCCCAGTGTCAGCTTCGGGGGAGACAAGCTTACTCAGTCCTGGTCGTGCGCCTTGTTGGCAAATGGAGCCAATAACCGGACCCTAACCATGCTGTTCCTCTGCTCACTCACTCAGTCCTCAACTTCAGCTTAGCTGAAGACCCTCTGTGTGCTTCCAACCCACTCCCTCCCAGAAGATAAACTCTCACCACAACAGGTTACTCTGTTCTCCAAACATACCTGGCAGGCTCCCGCCCTGGTGCCATAACTCACACTGTCATCACCTTCTCCCTGTTGCGGTGGGAACGCCCTTTCCTTGTTGAGGTCCTGGTTTCACTCTCCCCAGGCTGTCCCAGGCCCATTCTCGGTCCCCAGCCCCCAGGGCAGTGTGTGCCCTTCCCAGGAGGTGTGTCTCCTCAGGCCTGTGTCTGTCTGAGCACATGGTGGCGGGAACAGGGACCTGACGAGCCTTCCTGCACAGGGCCTGACACGCAGTCAACGTGTAAACAGAGCTCCTCTGCAGTAGGGGGCTCCCCTTGGGGGGCTGAAGAAGCAGTCTGGGCCAGCGCCAAGACCACAGGGTCTTATTCTCTGCCTGGAAGCCAAGCTGCCCTAGCCTACCAGCCGGGCCTCTGCTCTTTGTGGCTGAGGCTTCCCAGCTGTCTGTGGCCATGTTACATTGTTCCAGGCTCACTAATTAGACATCATTAAACACCAGGCTCCCTCGTCAGACGCACTAGCAGCCACTGGCGCCCAATTCCACCAGCCAGGCCACTTCCTCTCCCAAACTCCTCAGCCTCTGCGCCAGCTCTGTCCCCGAGCCTGCGGGTCGTGTCTCCCTGCTGTGCACCCTGGGGCTGACTCCCTGTCCATCTAACCCTGATGACACCCATACCCCAAACGAGGCTTGTGAAGGGGATGATACAAAGGCAGACTCAGGCTGGCTCTCCCGAGAAGGAGAACCCATGTGAGCAAGGTCAACAAATTCCGCTGTGAAGAACCGTATGTGATCTGCCAGGGAGTAAGCAGAGCAATTCTGTCTAAGATCCTGGGCCAGCTTTTCCCTGCCCCACGGCATGCTTCTGGGATGACGTCCCCTGCACTAAGTTGGTGTTAATTAGTGAAAATTATCCAATGCAAGCTCATTTTAACATTAGCTTAAAGCTAAACATAATTAGGAAGATAAATCAGCTGCTTAAAAAAAAAAAAAAAAACTACCACCCAATGACAATACAGAGATGATTTTTAGGACCAGCTGCTGGTTTGGGTTACTGGCCCGGAGCTGGGAGCACCATACAATATGTGGTCAGAGTAACGCAGGACTCAAGAAGTACCTTCGAGGTATTTCTTGATTGATCCATCAGGGCAAGACAACTGGAGTTGGCCGTTAGCCTGGAAGGTTCTGAGAAGCTGCAAGGACAACCTGGTGGCCACTGCCAGGTGATGCTACCTGGGAGGGCTTCCCCAGAAAGGCAAGTGGAGGGAGGGTGCGGGGAGTGATGCAGTTGGTGAAGGCGGTGAGGAGGGCACTGGGGTGATGGGACTAGTGTGAATCTGTGCACTCCCAGGCCTCTGGCCCTGCACATCTGCGCCCTCTCCTGCCCCCTCCCCACCCTCTTCCGCCCTCCCTTCCATACTGGCTTCTGCTGTCAACTCCCAGGAGGCCTCTGTACCCTGGAGCTCAGTGGGAATCAGACTCAACCCCAGTTCCCACCCATCTCCACTAGGTATCCGCCGTGTGACCTTAGCATCTTAAAATGGAAAGTTCCTGGACTGTTGTGAAAATTAAATGAAATAATATATTTAAAAAGGGCGAGCATGGTCTGGTATTTAAGTGCTCAACAAGCAATGGCTATCACCCCCTCCCCCCACCTGTACTGCAGTAAATTTTCTTTTCATCTCCCCTATTGGGATTTAAGGTTCAGGGTCCACATTTTACTCATCTGTCTGTTTCTGAAACCTGGCACATAGGAGGTCCTCAGTGAAGCATGTTGAGTGAATGAGCAAATGTGGGGAAGCTCCAAGCCGTCTGGGAATCCTCCTGGGACAGGGAGTCTTCAAGGACATTCAGGTCCTCACAGACCCACAGAAAGGTGAAGAGCCCTGGTCCCGCTCCCACCCCACCTTCTGCTGACTCACTGTGAAAAAACAGAACAGTAAGGGCATTTATCTGGAGCCTCCCACATGCCCCGTTACCTAGGGGCTGACAGAATGACCACCATGCAAGGTGTGCTGTGACGCCTTCACAGATCGTCAGATGCTCAGGCCAGGGAGAGCACTAACTAGAAAAGTCATAGGCTCTTTTTCAGGGCTCAGATCCTGGGATCATTAGCAAGTCCACAGACTCCAAGTATTTCAGAAAAGGAAAAGGAAAACTGGGGGAGGCAGCAGAGCATCTTCTGACTGGTCTTGGCCCCTGGGGTGGGAGGGGGAGGAGCACGGCTCATTAGGGTGACTCAGCCTGGGGTAGGGGTGGTCAAGACAGTGCCAGGAGCAGAGGCAGGCGGTCAGCTGGGACCCACCCCTGCTTGTCGGTCCTCTGCCCTGCTGCCCTGCTCCCCTCTGCCCACTTGGAAGCCTGGAAGCCTGTCCCCAGTACAGGCTCTGCCTTGTACACTCTGAGAAGGGGGGACGGAGCTGGCCACCAGCCTCGGTGAAGCAGTGAGGCAGCATTCTGAGGGAGGTGAACCTGGAGGGATGGGGCCGTAGCCTGGCTTCCTGAGACCACTGCCCAACAAACCTGGCTATGCTACCATGAAACCAAGAGGGTGTCATGAAGAAGACATCTCTTTACTGAGGCCCCATCTTCTACTTTTGAACTCCCTGGGAAACACCCATCCTCAGAGTTTCAGGGGCCTAAAGTATCAGATTTCAGAGGAACCAAGCCTCAACCTCCTTCTCCAAAGACAGAAACACAGCCTGCCCCCTATCCCTGCCCCCAACCCTGGTGCCCCACCGCCCACCTGCACAAGCTTTAGTTCCTGAGGACTCTTTCCTGACTGTCCTCGGGCTCTTTGAGCTGGCCCTGCACAGCCAGTGAGGCCCTTCTGACGACTATGCGAGGGGAACACCCTCGGGGATCCCCGGTTTAAGAACTGGGGAGCCTCTGTGTTTTCCTTCCTGCCTCTGCCCATGCCAGATCCTTGGCTAAGGATTTGGTTGCCACAGCCCGGCAGACAGCGGGAGAACAGAGAGGCACCCTGACAAACAGCCTCTATCAAATCAAGGCCAGCAGATAAATGAGGGGCAGGGTGGGTGGTGGTGGGGTGGGAGGGAGGGAAGGGCAGTTGGTGCTGCTCCTCTCTCACTCAAAGGAGGAAACAGGAAACACACCTGCATGGGCCTCCAACCTGAACGATGAGAAGCAACCCTAACTGTCCTAGCTCTGCTCTCCTGGTGCAGCACCCCCGTGTCCTGGGAGAAATTCAGCCACACCTCCCTCCCTGCCCCGAGAGAAGACAGAGAAGCCAGCAGTTCTTTTCCAGGACAGTTGATATTCGTACAATACTTTCTCAGTATCCTTAGCTTTCACACACAGTTTCTTCCTTGTTTTTCAAAACCATCTGGAAATCTAGGTCTCATCTTCCAATTCTGCAGGTCGGGAGTCCCAGAAAAGGAAGGGATTTACTCAAGGGAACACAACCAGTAAGTGGCCAGATCAGGAGAGAAACCAAGACCCTCAACCCTCAACTCTAGAGCCCGTTCCCTGTCCTTGGCGTGAAGGTGGGTCTCCATTGCTCAGAAATCCCAGCTGCTGATCAGTGATTAAGTATAAAGGAGAGAGACTCAGAATCCAAAAAGCAAAGCATCCAGGGCTTGGCAGGGGCGCCGGGATGGGCCCAGGCAAGATCCTGGAAGGGTTGGGAAGTGCTCAGTTCCTGGAACTGCGGCTGCATCATTATCTGCCAGCACCAAGGGGACAAGGACTCTGGAACTGCCCTGTACCTTGGGAATAAAGCCCGTGAGGAATGGTCACTTGTTGAGGGAAGAAGGGTTAGGCAGGGGACAGTGTGTCAGACCCACAGGTCATGGGCTGCCCTGAGAGGCCTCCTCTTCCTCTGCACATCAGAGCCAGGCTTTTAGAAGGCAGCTCCAAAGCTCTAGATAAAGCCTCTGACACAGGAAGGGAGAACGGGGAAAGGTGTTAGGAGCAAGGCGAGAGTTGGGACCAGCTCTCAGACAAGGCAGCGAGGTGACTAGTGAACGTATCACCAGACTCAGATTTCACAAACCAGTAACATTAAAAAAAAAATCATGTTAAGTAAACTGTCTTTTGTTTCTTCTCTCTCTCTCTCTTTTTTTCGTTTCTGCTTCATGTCCATATCTCAGTGCCTAGCACGGTGCCTGGTACAAAGGAGGTACTGGGTACTGTTTTCTGGTTGTATTTGAGGCTAACAGGGAAGACAGTGAGCTCTACTCAGTGGCAAAGGCTGCCACCTGCCAAGCTGAGCACCAAGCTGGTGAAGTGAGTCAGCATCTCCAAGACTTCACTGGTTCCAGGGTCACACTCCCTGACCACATGTACCCAGCTGTTCACCCCCATCAGGTGCCTCGACCTCTAACTAAGGCTGCTAACCTGGCCAACCATGCCTCCTGCTCTGGAGTCTTTCCCCAAAGCCCTTTGCCCATCCCCCGCAACTCCCAACTTAGAGCCTTCTTGTTTCTGCTGCCAGACAGCTTGTTCCATTGGGGATTAAAGGAGTAATGTGCAGTTCAGCTGGGGAATTCTCCAGACACTTGCTTCCCTAGGGGGATGGAGAGGGGTGGGTGGCCAAGAGGAGACAATTACCAATTGTTTAAACAAATCATTGATCACCTGTGACCACTGGGGCCCTACAAAGACGATGGAGAGGTAAAAGAGGGAGTCTCAGCTCTTCCAAAGCTGCTAGTCCCTGAGGACAAAACGGGCTCTCCAAAACTGAGCTGTGTGCCGGGCCCACAGGTGCCACAAACAAGGAGCCATATCAATCACTTTTGGATTGAAAATTTGATAAAGTGCTAAGGAAGAGGTGGCATCTGAGCCAGGCCCTGAAGGAAAGGGACCAACCATGGACAGGCAGAGGTGGGGTAGGGCCAGGCCCCCATGCCATCAGCCCGGTGGGCTTGCTCTTCCCGCTGCAACCGGAATAAAGAGGAGCTGCTCCTGCGTCCTCAAAGCTGCCTGGTCCAACCTGGGTTGGTTTATAATCTACACGGGGTCATTGGTAGTTCTGACCAGGGACCCAGGGAAGCTGTTTAATCTCCTTGATCTGAAGACAAGTCATTCACCCTCTTGGACCTCAGAGGCCTCCCCTGTGAAAAGAAGATAATACTCTGCCTTACATGGTTATTGAGGCTCAAAGGAAATGGTGGGGGGGGGGGAAGCAATGAAGAGCTGGGGAGCTTGTGCCTGTGAGTGTGGGTCCCAGGAGTGCAGGGCCAAGGGTCAGTCTTTGAGGTAGGTGGCCAGTAACTTTTCCTCTGTTCCTGAAGCCCACACAACACTCTAAACCCACCAAGCAGCCTCAAAACTGAATGCTGCCGGTCAGGAGGGAGCCCAGGTGCAGAGATAGGTGGATGCTTGGTGCAACCTCACCCTTCCTGCTGCGTTCAGACATGTCTGCAGCAGGCCCTCGCATCAAAGGTCCTCTCCTAACCCAGCTCAGGGGTTGGGTTAGTTCCCCTCCTGTCACGCCCTCTGTCAAGCACTCGTCATCCTGTATTATGATGGTTCAGTAGGAGATTAGGCTATTTAAGAGCAGAGGTGTGTTTTACGTGTCTGTGTTCTACTGAAGTGCTTAGCACGCAGTAAACCTCAAAATATTTGTCCAATGACCAAATGCATGATCCTTCCAAATTGCAGTTGTTTGATCCTCTCATTCTGCCCTTGTAAATAAGAACCAACTATTTCCCAGTCCACACATGGACAGTTTCGCTCCGAAGTCCACACCCCCCGAAGCCCCCCACCCCCTGGGCAGTTACATGAATCACAGCAGCCCAAGCAACAGTAACCTCCCCTCATCCTTTTGGCCGGTGTGGGACAGGTCACAGCCTCAATTCTGGGTCCCTGAAGGCACCCTTTCTGCCTGTAGTTTAAGCAAAGAGTATCATTCAGTGACACTTAAATAAGCAGATCACCTAAAGCAGATGAAACAGCAGGAAAAACCCCACTCCAGAAGTAAACGGGGCCGAATGTCAGAACGCTGGCTCCCCAGCGCAGCCAGGACAGGGGGGTGTTTCTGCACATAAACCAGAGCGGTCTGTCTCATAGCAGCCAGACACTCCCTGGAGACAAAGGAAACGCTCTCCCTCAGGGTGAAAAGGGAAGGGGAAGGATCTGGAGTAATAGTCACAGCCAGCTGGACAAGCTGGGGGAGGGTGGGGGGAGGCAGTGGTCAGACTGTAGCCTTTAGAATAGAAGCTAGGTTTCTGGGTCTGTCTATAACCAATCACGTGACCTCTGGGCAAGCCCCTTTCCTTCTTTGTGCCTCAGTTTCCCTACCTGTGAAACAGGGTCAACTTCTTGTCCTGCCGACTTCACAGGATCTTTGGGAGGAAGGTGCCACACAATTGTGAGTGGCGGCGATTAAGGCTCGGGGTCCAGAGGGCCTGGGGGTTTTGGGCATAGACAGGGCCAGAAGCTGCTTCTTCCTGGGGAACTCAGTTTTAGGACCCCCTCACCAGGTCCCACCCCGTACTCAGCTGCCACTACAACAGCTCTTTCCTCCTGGGAATCAGAGCTGCTTGCTGTTCTGAAGCAAAAATCTCTCTCTCTCCTGAGTCTCTCATGGAGAAACTGCCCATTCCAGTTTCCTTCACTCTCCCTTTTCAACTCTGCAATTTACCTCCCCTGGGAAGACCTCCCAGATTAGGCACATCCAGCCTCAAAAGCTGTTATCCTTCCAGCACATCCCCCAACATTTGAGTTAACTCTTGGAGGACAAAGACCACAGCTTTTATCCTCCTATGACTAGTGCTTGGTACACGGGAGGCATTCAGGAAATAGTCACTGGTTTAATATGTATGTATTGGATCAGTTCACAAATGTTAAAGTTTCTGTTGTTAAATATTTAAACAGTGAAGAATATTGCACTCCATGGGAGACTCCTGACATCCTGCATGGGACCAGAAGCCCCAGGGGGTGGGGCCCCATCTCTCCCTTTTTGTAACAGGAGTGCACAGCCTGCACCCCAGCTTGCGACCCGGCTAGTTCCACCCAAGCTCCTTGGTTCAATCTGCTGCACCATCAGATAGCACAACGGCGGCGAAGAGGAAGGACTCTGGTATTTGAATCCTGGCTCAGCAAGTAACTTAACTGTTCTTAATCCCCAAATAAGGAAAGGACTCATCTCAGTTGTTGTGAAAAGCAAAAAAAAAAAAAAAAAAAAGGCAGGTAAATCATTAGCATAGGGGCTGGCACATATTAAGTACTACTAAATCAAGGCTTGTTAGTATTACATCATAAGACTTGACCCCTGACCCCAGCTGCAGCCTGCTGCATGGTATTGTCACCCACATCCTTCCTCCTCCTCTGCTCAAACGTGCCTTTCTCTTTTGCAGAAGGCAATATACAAAGAAAGCTCCGGCAGCCAAGCTGGGATTCCTTAGAGAGGGAGAGTGGAAACATGGACAGGGAAGTTAACCCTTCCTTCTGGCAATTAGTCTCGCCAACCACCTGCACCAAAGGCTGCCGATGTTCCTTAACAAATCTCAGTATAGGGGAGTCAGATTTAGCAAATAAAAATACAGAATGCCCCCATTAAATCTGAATTTCAAATAAACAGTAACTTTTTAGCATCAGTATGTCCCATGCAGTATTTGAGTTATATTGCATAATACTAAAATACTTGTCGTTGTTTATCTGAAATTCAAATTTAACAGGGCATCCTATATTTTGTCTGGAAGCCCTACCCAGGTACCCTACCCAGAAGATTAAAATCTTCTTCCTCCCCTACAAACTACCGGCCCCACCAGTTTTCTAACCAGCCACCCTGGAAACATCCCCTCCTTTCAGTCCCTGGCAGAGTAGACTTGAGAGGTAGGAGCTTTTTCCTGACCTGCTGAGTCAGGGACCAGCCTTGTCAAAGTGCCTGCACAGAGCCAGGCCCATAGCTGGTGCTCAAAATACATTCCTTCATTCATTCCAGGCTGCTTGAGCTCTAGCACTGGGCCCAGAGTGGGTGTGAATGCCAGGGGCCACACCAGTGGTGACTCTGGGGGGGCCTCCTAAGAGCAGCATGGCTGGGGTAGGGGTGAGGTGCCACACCGCACTTCCTGGGGCTGACTGAAGATCAAAGGAGGAAAAGGCCAGGGATGTTTTGTAACTCCCTGAGCACATAGGTTATTATCAAGACCTCTGAGTGGCCCATTTTACCACAGGGCTCCACAGCCCTGACTCTTCCCTGGGGAGAGAAACTGGACAGGGAAGTAGAATCACAGAGCAGAGGAAAGCCAGCGCCTAAAGACACTGTAATAATGATGACAAGCAAGTGTCCAGCATCTTGTAATTTGCCAAATACGATCACATGCATGCTCTCTAGGGGCCCGGCCTCCCACGACGGAAGGGAGGGTTCTGGGCCCACTTTCCAGAGGGTGGTCAGGGCAGCCTGCCCCAGGCCTTGCCTCCAAGGCGGGCCCTGGTCCAAGGGGCCGGGCGAGGGGGTTCCTACCCGTGTGCGGGGTGGGGGTCCTACCTTCTGGGCCTGTTGGATCATCTGCCTGACCACCTGCTTGAGGTGCGGCGCCTTATCCTCCTTGGGGGGGTGAGTGAAGAGGGTGACGCGGCTCACGCCGCGGTAGTATCCCGCGTCGGTCCAGCCCAAGTCCAGGGGGGGCACCTCGGTGTCGGAGCGGTCGGGCCAGTAGGCCAGGGACTCGCCGGGCTCGGCCGGGGCCTGCGCCGGGGCTTTGGCTTTGGCCTTGCTCTTGCCCCGGGCGGCGGCGGCGGCGGCGACGTCCTCGTAGGGAATCCAGGCGGCGCGGAGGGCCTGCCGCTCCTGGCTGGAGAGGAAGTCCCGCAGCCGCTCCTTCTTGACCCGCTCGCGGTAGGCCTGCTCGCCGCCGCCCAGCAGCGCCTCCAGCGCGGCCCGCCGCCGCTCGCAGTAGTAGAAGGCGGCCTGCGCCTCGGTCACCCTCTCGTTCACGTGCGCCTCGTCCAGGCAGCTCAGCTGGGACTCGGCCATGGCGCCCCGGCCCGGCCGCGGCCCCGGTCCCACCGCCGCACCTGGAGCCGTCGAGGGGCGGGGCACCTCACCTGGCCGCGAGGGCGGCCAATCGGCGCGGGCCCGGGCGCGGGCGCGGCCGTCGGGCGGGGAGGGGCGGCCGCTCCTCCGCCTTTGCCGGGCGCGAGCGGCGCCGGCGACCTCTGGGGCTCCGCCGGGGACGCGGCGAGGCCTAGGCATGCGGGGCCCAACCCGGGGCGGGAGCTCCGGGGCGGGCAGGAACTTGGAGCCGGGCCGTAGTTAGACCCACGTGCGGCCTCTGGCCCGCTTCCTCCTCCTGACTCCGACCCTTCGGTGGAAGAAAGGTTGGGGACCTAATTCTTCCTGCCGCTGGGCCGCCGGGCGGCCAGACGTGTCGCAGGTGCACGTTCATTTCCCCAGCCGGTAGGGCCCTGAGCATGTGGTCTGGCCAGGGCGCTTCTGGGATGGCTGAACTGACCGCTCCCGGGTTGAGGGCCGGGGGCCCTGCTGCTAGGCCGGATTGTGACGGCTAAGGAGGGGCAGTTGGTGTGCAAAAGCGAAATGCTAATAAAACTCCCAGCTCCCGCCTCAGGCCCACGTGTCCCAGTTCTGAGATCTGAGGCCTCCGGGACTGTCAATCCAACACTTTAACCACGATAAAATTTCTTAAGGAAAAAAAAAAAAAAAGCCACCCAAAAACAGCAAGGATGTAAGCAGCAAAGATGGAATTTCCCCCCATTTTAACTTGCAGCAGTGTGTGTGTGTTGGGGGGGGGGTTGTTTGGGCGAGATACGCTGCCAGAGGCCTGATTACTATATTAGTGATTTAAAATATATGTTTGAGTTCAGGAAATGAAGACACACGCACACACATCGCCACCAGCAGCAGCAGCTCTGCCGTTTCCCATTGGATTAAGTACAATCTTCCTAGTCATTAACATATTATTTTGTTCATGCACTGCTGTAAAATTTGATTCTCCACATTCAAAATATTTTCAGATCATAGCAACCAAAGGTTCACATTTCTCTCATTTTATAGCACAGCACCTTAGAGCTGGAAGGAGCTTTAGAAACTAGTTCTACCCCCTCATTTTACAGATGAGAAAATTGAGGCCTAGAAACATGTGGTTTGCCCAGGTCTCCCTGTAAAGGAAAGGGAGCACGTGGGGACTATTAGGGTTTCTGTGTCTTGGAGATCTTTAACCCACATCATGGCCATCTTTGCCCTTTCTACTTCTCTTGTGAAATGACAGAAGGTTATTGGGGACACGGTTTTAACCCTTGGAGACTTTGAAGAGGTTGCCTAATATTTCTGGATCTGCCTTTGATGGCATGGAAGAATGAGGGTTAGATTTTAAACATCTGAAAATTTTGTGACAATAGTCAATTCTGGCATCCTGTGTCTAGCGAGAGAGGTGTCCATCATCTCACCTGTGTCCTCTGCTACTCCTGGGAACTGAAAGACCTCACTCCTAGTAACACTGCACTCATAAGTACAGACAAATTTCATCTTTAGATGGGAGAGTATTTAGTTTGTTTTCTAATGACTTGAAGCCCTGTAAGATGTTAAACTCTGTACCCTGAGGTTACAGAGGAGCTCAGAGCAGTGGGAGGAACAACAACAACAACAAAAATACACAGGAAGATAACACAGGTGCGATAAAAGTGCTTTTAAATAAACTCAATCAGCAATGCATTGGGAGCAAATATTTACTCAATACCTACTAGGTGCCTGGCCTGCAGTATGTGCTCAGTACAGATTCCTTTTAAAAAGAATTAATTAGGGCCAAGAGAAAGGTATGTACAGGGAGCTATGGGGACTTTGAAGGCAGAAGAAATTAATCTGCCCAATGGAATGTAAATAAAAATGCCTTCAGCCAGCAAGAAGGGATTTTGAGTGGAGACTAAAAAGATGAGAAGTTAAGGGGAAGAGGAGTGAAGACATTTCAAGCCAAGGGAGTTGAGATTGGTTATGGTCAGAGAATCATGCTGGCCTAAGGCATATGCAGGTTCCATTCAAGATAATTAACCCTCAGAGCTAAGTGTCCTCATCTGCAAAATGGGATAAATGCTTACCTCCTATGACCTCCCAGAATGTTGGAAGGATATTGAACATATTTGACTTAATTGGCACTTGTGTCTGACTGGTAGATAGTTTACCGCAGTGCTTCTAAAACTTTACTGCGCACAGTAATCACCTGGGGGGATCTTGCTACAATGAAGATTCTGATTCAGTAGGTCTGAGGTGAGGCCTGAGATTCTGCATTTAGCAAGCTCTCAGGTATTGCTGGTAGTGCTGGTCCATAGACCACACTTGGCATAGCAAGGATTTCGGAAGTCAGTGAATAAGAGCGTGAACTTTCATGTCAGAGAGTCCTGGAACAGAACTCCATTTTCCTGATATAAGCTGTGTGTCCCTGGGGAGGTTGCTTCTCCTTTCTGCGCCTTGGTCACCCCATCAGTGACATATGGGCAATAGTAAGTCCTACCTAATATGGCTGTGTGGAAAGGGAAACAATTTAATGGAGAGACACCACTTAGTGAAGTGTCCGGCACAGCGTAGCAGCCAGTAGAGGGTAGTTGGTGTTCAAGTGTGAGAAGATGGGACTGGAAAGAGAGGGTCCCCAAATAAATGCATATAATTCTGTTAGAAAAATTATTATTATTATCTTCATTTTACAGCTGAGAAAACTGAAGCACAGAGAGGTTCAGTAGCTCACTCTAGGTCACCCAGCTGGTTAAGCAGAAGAGCTGAGATTCAAACCCAGACCATCTGACTCCAGGGCTTGCCTACCTACCTACCTTGCTTTACTGTCTCAGCTGAGAATGCTAGAAAGCTACATTAGAAAGAGGCAGAGTTCCTCTTGTTAATGATTTATTCATTCAACAAACTTTGGCTGAATGCCAAGCATTGTGCTGGGGGTCAGAAACCACTCATTCATTTACCAAATCCTTATTGAGCCTTAATAAGGCTATGTTCCAGGTGCTGGTGGTGCAGCTCTGAGCAAAACCAAGTCCTTGCCCACGTGGAGCTTACATGGAAGTGGAGTGACCGAGATGTGGTTTCTGCTCTCAAGGAACACAACTGTTATGTGACACAGGTTGGGACTGGATAAGAAGGTTAGAATCAGAGTAGAATCTTTTAGCAACAGTTCCTGTTAGAAAAGGGCTTTCCTATATTGAACTGCTGTGAAACACACAATGGTCTTTTTGTGATATTTCCCTTTACATTCCAATGACTTGTTTAGTCAGCCACATTTTTGAGAAGTTAATGTGTGCTAGATAACATGCTTGCCACCGGGAATAAAAAAGAGGAATCAGACATGACAGCTAGCTGCCCTGGGGGCTCCCGTGGTTTAGCTAGGAGTCAGATACCTACAGCCATCTTTACAAGGCAGGGTGACAAGTGACACAATGGCTGAGAGGTTATGGGCTGTGGAGGCTGTAATATGTAGTCGTCTAATTTGGTCCCCCCAGCTTTTAAAAAAAGTATCTATTTTAGTGGTGGGCAGTAATTGGGTTTATTTATTTATTCTTAGAGGAGATACTGGGGATTGAACCCTGAACTTCATGCATGCTAAGCATGTGCTCTACCACTTGAGCTATGCCCACTCCCCCTGGTTCCACAAGTCTTTTAAAGTAGACTGTGAAAGGGATTACTGTGAGGTGTTGCAGATGAGTAAACTGAGGCTCTGGGAGGCAAGATGGCCTGCCCAAGGTTATCAGCCAGCAAATGGAAATGCTGGGACACACATCCATCAGGCCTGACCCCCAGGCCTTCCACCCTACACACAGCTAAACACTCTGTGCATTATTAATGAAATTTTTTTTTAACACCTTACCAGGCAGGAAACTGATTTCTTTTAGGCATAGGCCCAATCAACCTTGTGTCTGTGGACACCCCAGGTGTGACACACCCTAGGAAAGCCCCGGTCCTCTACCGGTCCCTCCAGTCCTGGGTCTGGTGTTCCTCTGACCTAGGTGGGGTTCATCATGGTTGCATTTCCAACTTTGGAAGCCACCTTGCCCAAGGTGACTGTGCCTTCCAGAGAAATTGCACCTCCTCCACCAATTCCCTTTCGGCCTCCTCCTCTGGCAGAGCCTCCCCCTCCCACCTGGATACTTGGCTCTCATTCACTCCCCCTCGCCCAGTGCACACTGCCGGCGTGTGTGCCGCCAAGATCTGACACCTCACAGTTAACGTTAATTGTGGCTGGCTTCATCCCTGCTCACGTCTATTTTCCCAGGCCCTCCTGTGTAATTCAAGTCCCAGAATAGCCCACCTCATGATATATTCTGAGATAAGCTTCCTAGGGCTGACTTTTTTTTTTTCCTCCGTGGCAATTTGTGTCATGAGCACCTGTTATAAAACTTCGGGGGCTTTCTCACGCCTCTGTGAAATTCGTGCTTGCTGTCTGTTCCCAGAGAGGATCAGAAAGAAAGAGGTGGTGGTGATAGCTGGTGCCGTGGGGAGGAAGGGTGTAGCCCCTGGGACTGGACAGTTTCACCTGTGACCGGCCCTACTGGCCTGGAGAAATGAACACACTGAGGCCTTTCCCCGAAGGTTCAGGGCAAATCTCAGGCTTCCATCTGCTCGTTCAGAGTGATTTATTGAGCACCGATTAGGAACTAGGCAAGTGCCTGTCCTCCCCGACTTTCCAGACTTCCAGGAGTTGGTTGTATCTGCAACCTTGGGAGCACATAGGCTCTTCTCCCAACCACGCTGCAGCTGCCCCTGCTTCCCAACACCCCGGGTGCCCGGCTTCTCTGCACCTCCCTGCCGCTACTTCCCGGCCTCCTTGGTCCATCCCTTCAACACTGGTGTCCCTCGGGGCTTGGCCTTTAGCCCTCACGTGCTCTGTGAGCACTCCCACCTCCCTATGGCTCAAATGACTCTCACACTCCTCTCTCAACTCCAGAACTTTCTCCTCTGCTCCATACCAGTTGATCAGACCGCCTGCTGGTCATCTCTGCTTGGACGTCCCACAGGCACCTCCAAGGCAACGTGTCTCAAAGGAACCCCTCGTCCGTGTCTTCTCTACCTGCTCACACTACTGTTCCTTCTGGGTCTCCCTCCGCCAGAGTGACGCCACCGTCTGCCTGGCTGCCCGCATGGGGAACATGGATGCACTTGGAATTTACCCCCTCATGGCCACTAGGCCAGACAAGGCTTCTTCTGTGATGTCTCCTATCAGCCCTCCTGGCTCCATCCCTGCTGCTAATGCCCCTCCGTTCCCCCCGCCCTGCGTTGTTACAAGAGCCCCCTAACTCCCTCCCAGCTCAATCTTGTCCCCTCAAATCCTTTCTAAAGTGCAAATATATGGTGTCATTTCCCTGCATAGAACTCTTCCAAGGTTCCCCATAAGCAAGGTGCTTTTGCTTGGATCATAAGCACCTTGTGGCCACTTATGATCCAAATCTGTCGGGTTTCTTCCGACTCCTCTCCCTCTTCCTGAATCTCTCATGGCTCTGCTCAGGGAGATCCTGCGGCTGGAAAGCTTTTCTGTCCAGTCCATGAGTTGCTTTTCTGACTTCTTTGTCTTCAGCTTGGTCACCTCCCCCTCCCCGGCATCTTTCCTGGCCCTGCAGGTCTGGGTCAGGCATCCTCGCTTAACACCCTGCCCCTGTCTAGCACTCGAGCTCTGTGTGAAGTGGCCTGTCTCCCCAGCGGTGGTAGGTTCCCGTGGTGTTCCTAGGCATTCCACCCTACACACTGGACCAGTTTCCCCCTTTTCCATCATCAGTTTACTTTAAACTGACCAGCAATTCCTTCTCAAAACTGGGTAAGATTTTCTCTCTTCCCTGGGATAGATTAAGAACATAAAAATAATAACCTGCAAAAAGCAACCTGGTTGAACTTGAGTCCTTTCAGCCATTCAGTTACACAGTTGACTCTGTGTGTGTGTGTGTATTTGTGTGTGTGTATGTGTATTTGTGTGTGTGTGTGTGAGACAGAGAGAGAGAGAGGGAGGGAGGGAGAGAGAGACTGACTATGTACAGAAGGATACATTACACGGTGGACATTTTTGATCATCTTTAAAGATGAAGTAGGATTTTGGCATCCTTCTGAGAGGTGCAGATGAAAGGGCAGGTGGGGTTGGGGGCAGGATTGAGAAGGGAAGGGAACAGAAGGCAGAGTTCAGCCGAAGTCCTGCCCAGCAACCCAGGGGTTCATGCTTTCCCTCACCCTGGAGACTCTTCCCCTGGCCCTTTCCCCAGGGCCTGGCTGCTGCAGTGCCTCGTCAGAGTCAGCTCACTGCGTGTCCTGGTTGCTGTGACCTAGAGCAAGTGGTGGTCACTGGAGAGATGGCTGTGGCAGATTAGCTTGGAGTCTGCCCTCTCGTCTTCAGTGTCCCATGCTCAGGGTGTTTCTGCTGGTTTAGTATCAGAAGACTCCTGACCATGAAGTAGTGGGACCAAGGCAACCTTAGGTCCCAAACCAGGCTTTCACATCCCTCGTCTCTCACTGCCCGGGCAGAGGCGCTTCGCCTGACCAGATGGCAGCATCCCAAGGGCTTCACGCCCAGAGTCAGAGGGCAGCACGATTACTAGCAAATATGTTGCCTCCACTGTTAGATTAAGTTTCCAAGGGTAGGAACTACTGTACGGGTTTGCCTTTTTTTCCCATAGTATCTAACCAGAGTGCATGCACTAAATATTTTAAAAAACTAAACTGAATTCTGAGTATTGTTATCAGTGAATATACTGATTTTATTAGCAGCGTACATGGAACACTTTGTTAAAGAGGATTTGAAAAAAAAACCACAGACCCACTCACGGCTCAAAAGGAGCTCAGAAAACAAAAGGATTTCCAAAACTGTGTCCCCTGCTGTCCTTGAAGCTGTGAAGGAGGCAGAAATTCCATATGATTTAGGTCAACTGAATACGTTCAAGTCTTTAAAAATAGCGATTTCAGGTTAACAGCAGGTTAGGGATCACCGTCTACAAATAATTATTTAATTTCTAGAGAGAAAAATTCAGATTCAACATATTTTCTAAGCATTCCCCAGGCATCAGGCATACATTTGCTCGTTCCATCTTTACATTGTGTATTACAACCTGATGGATGATGATATAACTAATAAAGCTGAGGCTCAGAGAGTTTTAGCAACCCAAGCAGAGTCACACAGCTAAGAATTCAAAGCCACATCCATTTGCCACCAAGTTTGTGGGACCTGAGGGCCAGATGGTCTTTACAATAGAACTGCACTGTCCAATATGGTTGCTGCTATTTAAATTTAAATGAGTCAAAATTAAATAAAAGCACTCAGAAAGCTGCCATTCTAGGTAGTAACAACTTCTAGGAAAAGCAGGAAAATTGTGCTTTTCACATTTGCATCCCAGGTCTGATATGGACCTGGCACTGAGGGGAAGTTGAGTGGATGAATGAATGAATAACTCAGTGAGTGAATGTAATGCTCAGGGCAAATACAAGTTAAACAACAAATTAGTTTGGATCATGGTGTAAGTGTGTATGTATATATATATATGTGCATTTTTGTGTGTGTATAGAGTGTGTATTTGTGTGTATATATGTGTCTGTGTATATAAGTGTGTACATGTGCATGTATGTGAATATGTACACATCTATATATGGGGCAAGGACAGGGAGAGGGATAGGCCAGAGATACAGGCCTTGTGAGAATTCTTGAATCCTTGAATTCCACAGTGAGTTTGAACTTGACTCTGCTGGCCATGGGAGCCATGGATGGTGCGGGAGCTGGGAAATGGCAGGATGCAAACTGTGCTTGAGATGGATGCAACTGGCAGAGGCAGAGAGAGCCACTGCTGGGCTCTGACCACATTTGGTGGAGGGAAAGAGCTCTGCCCAGTTGGATCTGAGGCTGGGAGGCTTCAGGAGGGCAGCCGCCAGAGAGACGGAGCCTCTTCTCACTTCCCCTTGGCAGCAGCACAGACGTGGGGAGTTCCGAGCAGCACACGCACTCCTGAGCTGTCTTCGCCCCTGCTGGGCAGAGTCCTGTGGACTAAACACCTCTCCTTCCCAGTTGCTGGCAGTCCTGGGAACTGGGATGTGTCTGAAATATTTTTAGACAAATTTTAAAACAGCTCTAACCCCAACCAAGGGACCTGAGCTGAGATTATTTATTTACTAGTGTCTGCTCATCCCTGTCTTTGGGGACTGGGCTCCAAAGTCACAAGGCACAGACCCCGCGCGTGCACACATCCCCCTCCAGGGCAAGGCCAGAACAGCCACATGTCAGGAGAAGGTTCTGCACAGGGAGAGTGACTCTAAGCTGAGGGTGAAATCAAGGAAGACTTTATGAAGGAGGTGGCATTTTCCCTGGCCTTGCAGGCTGGCTAGAATGTGGACAGAGGGAAATAGAAAGGGAGGGGAACTCCAGATGGGGGATCTGCAAGAGCACAGTCACCAAAGCAGAAAATGCAGGGCAAGGTTTAGGGCAGAGGGTAGCCCAGAGTTTCTGCCTCCACCTCACCCCTTATTTCGGGGGAATCTCTTGACCCTGGAACCAAGCATGGCTGGGGGAGGTTTTCTGGTAGAGAAGGTGCCTGATCTGGGTTGGGTGAGGTAGCAGGGAGCTTGGAGGCAGGCCGACCAACCAGAGGAAGTAATGGTGGCCGCGAGATGCTGCCTCTGCTTCCTCCTCTGCCTTGCCCGCCCAGCATTCTCCCTCTGTGAATCACGCCTCTATTTGGCCAGTACCCTCGGTACTTTGTCCCCGTGGGCCACCATTGCAGAGCAGTCGTCACCTGGAAGAGGGTGGGTAAGGCCCAGGGCGGGGAGCTCTCCCTGAGTTAGTTTACTGTATCAGCAAGTTATCAGTCCGCTAAGTGCCGAGAGACTTACCCCAAAGGGGCTGAATACGCAGGCTAGTTTCAAAGGAGAGTAGGTTTTTGCAGCAACTCGTCTGGGGTGGGTAGGGTGGGTGGGATGGGGAAGGCTGCCTCTGCCAGGACGGAGCATGCAGTGGGGCTGCCCACCCTTTGCTGGGCTCCCACCAAGTAGTTCCTACAATTTTGTTGACTTCTCGTGACAGCTCAGTGCTGCTGTCACCAGTTCTCTAGAATAGCTCGGAGAGGTCAAGGCTCAGACTTGTCAGGTGCAGAGTCTGGACTGGGGCCCAGGTCTGACTGGTTTCAAGCTTGTGCCTTCTTGACTTTTCCACATTGCCTGCAGGGGGAGTTAGAAAGAAGGGGGGACTAGGGTGCAGGGCTCAGAGACGTGGCTTCTCTGCAAGGCTGGGAGAATCTAGAGTGCCCCAGAGTGCATCTGGCATCTGAAAGTCCCCGACAACCCCAGTGGTTCTCATTCCTTCTGTACGAGGTATGAATTCCTCCTCCCACCCGCCCCCAGCCAGGCGGAAACTCGGCTGTCGGCTGTCGAGTGGGGGTGGAGAATGTTCCCTGATCTGACTCCAGCATCCTGGGCCACATTCAGACATAATCCTTTTCACCACGTGTGTATGGCAGGAAGGAAAGATCAGAAGTGGCCAAGACTCAGAACTGGACAGACCAGCTGCTGGATGGGGTCCAGCCTGTCCTCTGGGGTCACAGGGGCCACCGTGACAGTGGACATTGGGTGTTGGTGGTGGTGCTGTGTAGCCCGCGGCACCTGGGGCTCCAGCACAAAGTCACAGGGGTGAGAGGGGTGAAGCGACCGTGGGGAAAGGAGCAGCAGGTATTTGGAGATTCAGGCGGGCAGTCGGGCAGGATGGCAGCGGTGTTAAGAAAGTTCAGCAGCGGGAATCTGGATTCTGGGACGGGGATTGGCATGAACAAGACAGGGGAGGCGCTGGCTATGGCAGAGGTCCCAGCACCGGGGCCTAGGCAGGGCGGGCCTGAGGCGTGGCTCCAGTAGGTGCAGAAGGGCCAGTAGGACCGAGGAGTTGGCAGGCCCTGTCTGATAGGACAGCAGGTGTTAGCAAGCTGGGGACCCTAAGAGGACATCTTTAGGAAGACTGGGTTCGGGAAGGAAGCTGGGGAGCCCACAGACTTATGAACATTGATTCCAGAGGCTAAGTTTCTACCAACAGAAGGGAGAACCTCTGTAATTTCTTTGTGTCCTAATGGAGACACAGGCTTGCTAGTTTCTCTATTTTATTTTGAAGGCAGACAACTCAATCCATTCCTTTTCTGCACTCATCTTGAGTCATTCTTACCTAAGGGGAGTCTGATGATCAGTGTTTATTTCGTTTATGCTGCCTTCGTGCGTCAGTGGTTTAGAGCAAGAAGAGACATGGCCCCTCCCTCATTTTACTGATAAGGAAACTGAGGCCCAGAGGGGTGGAGAGACTTCCCTGAGGACCACTGGCCCAGAGAGAGTTAGGGCAGCGTCCAGGCTGTGGACCCCCGGCCAGGGCTCCCTCTCCTCTGCAAGCCTCAGCTCATCTGGACTTGCCATGGTAACCAGGCCTGCTCCGGCGTGGGCAGAACAGGCTGTGGAGCAGTTACCTAGCAACTCCCCATAACCAGGTCAGAGCAGGGGGAGCGAGGCTCCAGGCTGCTCACCCTGGGGAATTCAGACCCGTCGAATAGGGATCACCCACATCAGATCGTGGCCACAGGTGACCCTGGATAGAGCCATACCTGGATGCACCTGAGTGGGGGAGTCTCACATGAGGGTCAGAGAGTTGCTGGGACTGTGGCACAGACCCTGGATGGCTGGGGCCCCCGTCCCCACGGCAGACACAGGGCCTCACTGTGTACCCTTCTGGTTTCTTTGAATAGCGTGGAACCTGTCCCCATAGACATGCTGGCTTAACCTGCATGTGGGAATCTGTAGAGGAGGGCTGATGGCAGGGTGTGTGTGTGTGTGTGTGTGTGTGTGTGTGTGTGTCCCTGTAGGCATTTCAATCTGGAGGGGGAAAGCTGGGATGCTGTGTTCCCTCACAGCTGCCTTCTTGTTCCTTAATTATCTCAAGAAATGTTTACGGAATGACCTGGCCATAAAATAAGTGAATCTTTTTCTTATATTCCCTGTGAATTGGGTCTTGACAGCCATCACCCACTGCCACCCAACCCCGCCTGCTTCTTCCCTGGGCAGATCTGTGCCTGGCTTCCCGGATTCTGCCTCCTGTGGGGTCCCACCAGTTGATCTAAGCCAACCTCGGTGGTGTCATCCCTTGGAAGCGGTTGGTTTCAGAGTGGCAAGTGATCTGGTCATTGCCAGAGGGACCTGAGGGAATGGCTGCTAAAGGACTCTGGGAAAGGTCTTTCTCACTAATCAAAATTGGGAAGGAATGTGTTTCTTCTTCATTGGATGTTGTCAGTCTGCATCTGATGCCTGAAACTGCAACGGCCACTGACTAGAGACACCGTTGATGCTCCGAGGATGGCATTGTTGAGCCATTGAATCCAGCAAGCCAAGAACTGCCCTTCCTCTGGACGTCTCGTACGGGACACCATAAACCCCTTGTGGCTTAGGATACTTCTGGTCAGGGCTCCATGTTCCTGCAGGCAAAGTCCTCCTAACTGACCCTCTTGCTTCTTGGCCTCAGAGTCACTCACTTTCCACTAGTCTGAGTGGGGTGCTCAGTAGATGCCTGGACAAAGCTTGGTATTAAAGGTAAAGTATCCAAAGAAAGCAAATGTCTCTCGGAACAAGTCAAAGCTATGACACCTTGATTCTTCATCTGCTGGGTTGGAACTAAAATCGGACCTGCAGCTGCACGCCCAGCCTCTTACAGGTCTGAATATGCTTTTCTTAAAGAGCCTGAAGGCTCTCTCATATTCCTAGCATCCCGCACACTTCATTCATTCATTCATTCATTCATGCAGTGATGTATTCGGGCTGGTCCCTACCTGCTCGTGAGAGCCAACTGTGCACATCTCTTCCCCACTGTGAGTTCAGTAATGGCATGGTGATAGCTTGAAATCAGCCATGGTGGGAGGTTTTTTTCTAAATGGACTTAATTTTTAGAGCAGTTTTAGGAGCAGATTTTTCTTATCCTTCCTATCCCCACACATGCAGAGCCTCCCCTGTTATCAACATCCCCCAGCGGGGTGGTACATGTGTTACAGCTGATGAACCTACAATGACACATCATGTAGTTTACATCAGGGTTCACTCTTGATGTGGGTTTTGGCAAGTGTATAATGACACGTTGCCACCATTAGAGTATCATAAAGGATAGTTCACTGTGAAACCCTAAAACTCCTCTGTTCCACCTATTCTTCTCCCCCCTGGCCCTTGGAAAACTTTGATTTTTTTACTGTCTCTATGGTTTTGCCTTTTCCAGAATGTCATACAGTTGGAATTATACAGCACGCAGCCTCTCCAGATTGGTTTCTTTTGCTTAGTAATATGCATTTACGTTTCCTTCGCGTCTTTTCATGGCTTGATAGGTCATTTATTTTTAGCACTGAATAGTATTCCGTTGTCTGAATGTCCTGCAGTTTATTTATACATTCACTTACTGAAGGACATCTTGGTTGCCTTCAAGTGCTGGCAATTATGAATAAAGCTGCTATAAACATTCATCTGCTGGTTTTTGTGTGGACATGTTTTCAGCCCCTTTGGGTAAATGCCAAGGAGCATGATTGCTGGATCGTATGTTATATGTTTAATTTGGAAGAAACTGCCAAACTATCTTTCAAAGTGGCTGTACCATTTTGATTTCAATTCATTTGCCCCAGCGGTGAATGAGAGTTCCTGTTGCTCTAAATCCTCGCCAGTATTTGGTGTTGTCAGTGTTTTGGATCTTGGATTTTCTAAGAGGTGTGTAGTGGTATCTCATTGTTTCAATTTGCATTTCCCTAATGAGAGATAATGTTGAGCATCTTTTCATGAGCATCTTACTTGTGATCTTATATCTTCTCCAGTGAGGTGTCTGTTCAAGCCTTTTGCTCATTTTTGAATCAGGTTGGTCATTTCTTGTTGCTGGGTTTTAAGAATTCTTTGCGTATTTTGGGTAATAGTCTTAGAAAACATACCTATCAGATGTGACTTTTGCAAAGATGTTCTCCCATTCTGTGGCTTGTCTTCTCATTCTCTGGACACATGGTAGGAATATTTACATCACAGAATTGATGAACACGACACATCAGGGCCTTTCCCCCGAGAGGCAGTAGTTAAACACCTTTAGCAGCACACTAATGCATTCACGCATCATTGATTTATTGGGTGAATTTTTTGCCCTTATCCTCAAACATTTTCAGTCCCACTGGGGGAGGCAGGGCGCTGCATTGCTGGCTATAGTACGGAGTTCTGAGAACTGACATAGAAGCACGGATGCTATGGGACATGAAGGAGGGGTATCTACATCAGCCATGAAGTTGGGATGGCTTCCCAGTGCAGAACTTGAGCTCTGAGCTAAGTTCTTTAAACTGAGTAGCCGTTGTCCAGATCCATTCCGCCCAATAACGTAGTCATTTCTGGCTATTTAACTCACTCACTAGACACACTGCACACATGGCCAGAGGCCACTGCATTGGTCAGAGCAAATAGAGAACTTTTCCATCACTACTGCAGAAAGTCCTATTGGACAGCACCAGTCTGGACAAAAAACGTGGGAGAAGGGTGTTCCAGGCAGAAGGAACAGAGTGGGAAGACTCAGAGGCCTGAGACAATGTGACTCATTCTGGGAAGAGATGGGAATATCTGCTGAGCTAACAGGCAGCAGTCCGATCACACAATGTCTTTAGTGCAAGGCTAAGGAGTTTAAACTTTAGCCTGAAAGCTACGGGGATCCCCTGAAGGCTTTAACAGGAGCCTGATGCCATCAGCTTTGCAAGTTAGTAAGATCTCTCTGGTATTCGATGGAGGCTGGATTAGAGAGGACCAGCCAGGAAGCAGGGAGACCAGTTCTGAGACGACTGCAGTCACCTGGGAGAGAAGTGAGGGACATCTGAGATGAGGCAATGATGCCACGTAGATAGATGCAGAGAGAGGGCAGAGTAAAGGGATGTGAAGATCCGATGGCTGACTGTATCTGGCTCCAATGAGGTGCTTTGTAAGTATCTGTTGATTTACTGAATGAGTGATAGCCAAGCCCAGATTGTACAACTTGGGTGCACATCCCCTGGGACTCTGGGTGGTAGTTATTGCACAAATGAAGAGGTCCAAGGCTTTTTTTTTTTTTTCAGCTGAAGGAGAAAAGGGCAATAGGAAGAGAGATGGAGGGAAAGGTGGCCTCCCCTGTCCTGTCTGATGGAGGGAGGACTCCGGTGAAAAGGGAACAAGCTGTGGGGGACCCTGGAACCAAGCAGTGCCTCTCTGGGACCCAGGGACAAGGGCTGCTCAGAGCTGGGTGCAGGCCATTCTCCACCTGACCCCCTTCCCCAACCCCCAGGCCTCATGGACTGCAGGGCAGATTTGCTTTCCTAAAGGATCGGGCTGTTTGACCAACAGACAGATCCAGTACATGGTGGCTCTGCAGCATCAGGGAAGACGTTGTCAGCAGAGGGTGTTCTTGGGGACCAAATGTGGCCAGAGAAGATACAAGCAGACTGGCACTTAAACTCATGAGTGATAAGCCCCCTCCACCTTGTGGACGGAGAAGTAACTGGAGATGTTGAGGGCGGGTGGCTAAGAGCTACTGTAATTTGGGCATTTGCAATTTTTTTTTTAATTGAAGTATAGTCAGTTACAATGTTTTGATTCCTGGTGTACAGCATAAAGGGCATCAATGTTAATATCACCTTGTGTGTATGTATGGGTCTGTAAGGTCTGGGACATTTGGATTACGGAATGAATGACAGGTGAGATGAGGCAGGTTTCACTTGTTCATTCACTAAACAAATATTTATTGAGGCTTGGTGTGCCATGAACAGTGCTAGATGCTGGGCGTACAATGGTTTACAAAACAGATGATCCTGCCCCTGCGGAGCTTACCGTCTAACAGTCATACAAATCATCCGTGCATGTGCTATTCAGGAGAAGCTCTGAGAACCACGAGATCATCTAGTGGGAAGGATTATTCTAGATTAAGGGTTAGGAAAGGACAATTTGGGCAATTTTGTTTAAACCGAGACCTGGAGATGCATGGGAGTGAGTCAAGTAGAGAACAGGGGATGTGCATTCCGGGGAGAGGGAACAGCAGGAGTGGACGATCTGGGGGCAAATCCTCAGCCATCTGGAGGCTGAGAGAAGGCCAGTGGGGCAGGGGTATGAAAGCAAGGAGGAGAGAGGCTGGAGAGGGTGGTAGGGGCCAGGCCTCACAGGGCCGCACTGGGACTTTGGATTTAAACCTAAGTGTGTTGGGTAGAGGAGTGAAGTCATCAGATCCACATTTTCTGAAGCTTGCTCTGTGGTCTGTGTGGAGAACAAGAGGGCATGAAGGAAGGAAAGGGGGGAGGTGAATTCAGTTGCCTGGGGTAGGGATGACGGTGGCATGGCTGTGGTGACAGAAAGAAGTGGAGGAATCTGAGGGGTACTGGCAACAACGTTTTTCTCAGGCTCTTGCCTTGGTGTAGACAGGCCGAAGTGTTGACTTTTGACAGGGTGAACAGTAAATATTTGGACCATGCCAGCCTGTCCCCCATGCGGCCTATTTCTCTTTGAGTTACCTGAGATCTGATGATGTCACAGGAGCCACTCCCCTGCCCCCAAGTAGGACCACACCTGATGGGAGATTAAGGATTTCCTGGGAAATCTTTCGTAACTTCTATAACCTTTGCTCATGTTTACAACAATTATTGTTGGGAAATCCCCATTTGTATTTTATCCGAGTGCTTCTTGCCCTAAAGTTTCCTGATTCTTGATGGAAATGAAGATGCTAAAATAAGAAGTCTGGGCTGCCAAACACGAAGGATGTTATGACAGCTTTGAATCGTGTGTCTATCCCACAGCCAAAGTGACTTATCTGTTAGCAATAAAGAAAAATGACTGAATATGCCTAGAAGAGGGCTTCAATTAGATGTCCGTAGCTGTCCAGCTCATGGCCAAGTCATTTGCCCTTGCTGTTCAAGTATGGCCCATGGACCCAGCAATCAGAGTTTGAGAGAAATGCCGGATTGAATCAGAATCTGCATTTTTTAACACACTCCCCAGGAAATTCATAGGCACATTCATTTTGAGAAGTATGGCCTCAGGTTACCCCAAAGCCATAGAAAAGCGGGTGGGCAGTGAGTGGCCAGGGCAAGATATTTGAAATGCTTCAAGAGTCAGCCAGCTGTTAGGGAGACAGAACTGGTCCAACAGGAACCAGATTTTCTCTGGAAGTTCCCTGTGCCTCCCAAGTCACGCAGAGCAGTTCAGCTGAATTCAGAGACAACGTATTGTTTCCTGGTTGTGTGGCTGGTGAGAGGCACCAGGGGATGGCGGATGGGACACTCCCCTGCAGCTGAGATGCTGTCAGGTGGAGAGCAACTTGCCCTAGGCAGTGCCAGAGGCCAAGGAGTGTCAGCCTCCCCTCCCGGACAGCATGGACAGAGTGGCCTTGTCCCCCGTGGGCCCTTGTTTCCTGTGGGTGGTTAGGATGACTCTCCCTTCCTTCTGAAATGAGACATATGACATGCAGGGACAAGGCTGTTTCAGCACCGCAATTAAAAACACTCCCACAACGGCCTCTGCTGGAACAGAAGGTCTGGTTCCAGGGGCTTGAAAGCTCTGCCCATGCTGTGTGGTCAGCCCCTCGAGGCCAGTGACCCCAGGCCCCCACCTGAGGCGTGTGTGACACAGACACCAGACACAGCCAGCAAAACAAAGGCACTCATTTTATTACTGCTTCTTGAGATGTGTTTCAAGGCACAAAACCCAGGCCAGAACCAAATCTTTTCCCTCTGTCTTCACTGGGGCTGGTCCTCCCACATAATCAGACAAATGGATGAAGTTTGTGAGCTGGTTAAAGCATATGGTTTGTAAATCCTGTCAGATCAAACACCACTTTTGGCTTTTATTTCCTGTAGCATGTTCACATTCTCTAGCACCGAAATAGCTTAGTAGGGCTGCTCGGCCTTTGCTCTCTTTCTCCCATTCGTTTGTCTTCATTCCTGTGGTGTCTTCGCCCCCTGCCTTCCGTGGTCTGTGTTCCTCTGCTCCAATTCCTCCCTCGCCACCTGCCTCTGTCCCTCCTTCCTGGCCGATGTCTGTCCGCTGACTCGTCACCCGATGTCTTCCTCGCCTGTGGCATGTAACCTCCTGTCCCTTCTCCTCCCTTTGTGCCTCTCAAGCTGCTCCTTGACCTTCTGAACCGTCTTCGCTAACTCCCTCCTGCACTTTCCTATCCAAAGGCTGTGAGACGCTCCTCATTCCACTGCCCCTGCCTGTCTCAGGCTGTTTTCTCTTCCCTCCTGAGACCCACCACAGAGTCCTTTCTTTCTCCCTGTTTCTCTAAAGGCAACACGGGGATCAGAGAATAGTGGAATTCAGAGGCAAAGGGACACAGCCTACGTACGTGACACTGACTGTTACTTCTGAGTCAGAAACTCTTCTTACATCACCTTTGCTCGTGGCTGCCTGGTCCTTCCTTAGCAGGAAGGGCTGGGAAGAGGACAAAGCAACAGGCCCCCCCACCCCCACGCTCCCTCACCAGCACTTCCGCCCCAGCCCTTTCTTTCCTGTCTCAGCGTGTGTGTGCACACGCACACACACACACACAGACTTGCACACACACACACCCCTCCTGGGTCCCTCAGGGCAGACAGGCTTGTTCTGGCTCCACTAAAACACTGAGCCTCCACCTCCAGGGTCCCTGCTCCCCAGCCAGGCTGGTCTGTGATTCACGCCCCCAGGGTGAGCTCAGGGAAACACAATTCTATTTTGAGGTGACAAGGGGAGACAGTGGCAGTGGGGTTCCTTCCCCAGGTGCAGCTTGTAGGGCAGGGGAGGTGCCAGCAGTGGTCCAACAGTCAGAGGGAACAGGAAGCTCTCTCAAAGCCAGCTCTGGCTCAGGGTCATGGTCAATCAACCAACCAACCAATCGATGGGTCAATTGCGAACGCAACGCTCCCATAGAGTGAGCTTCTCTCTGTGCCACTGGGAAAAGCATCTTCAAAACACAGACAACCAAGAGGGAAAACAAATAGTGCCCTGAAGAGAAACCCTTGTAACCGTAAAACCATGGCTCTAAAATCCAGCATTCTCAGCCAGGGCTTCTCCAATCACTTTACGGAGTCTAGGATGTTGCCCTGTTGGTCGCCGGGGAAACAGGTTTCACTCAAGTAAGCCCCTGGGGGATTTGTGAACAATCCCTCCATTTCCCAGCGCCCCGCTCCTGGCGGAGCCTCCATTTCTCCATGTCAGCCGCAGGGAGGAGGATGAGCTGAGGAATGTTCACTGCAGGGAGATGAAAGTCTCGGCTGAGCACCAGCCAGGGGGCCAGCCCTAGCCTCGTACCCCTTCCAATGCCCAGCTCAGACTTCACCCCCAGTGCAGCAGTGCCCACCCTGGAGAACAGGAGGGAAGCTGCCCTGCACGCCCTCAGGGTAAGGAGGACTGGCGGGTAAGCTGGAACACGCCCCACCAGGCCCAACTCCGCCCTGCTGTTCCCTGTCCAACGCCAGATGTGGATCCCTGCTTAGCAACTCTCAGCAAAAATTCTCAAGACCAGGAGGAAGTGAAGCGGTGCATCTTAAGGACAGGAAGAATTTCAATTTCATTTCGCTGCCCCCGCTTCCCAACTCCCCCACTGCCTTCTGCACATCCGCTGAGGGGAGGGAAAATAAGTAAAAATATAATTCTCTACCTGAGTTCCTTTCATATTAACTAATTAACCAACTAAACTGCCAATAAATTACTATTATAAAATGTGTGTGTGCATAGGCATATACGTGTGTGTATGTATGTATGCATGTATATGCACACACACACGTATGTTTATGTAGTTCCAGCTTCTCTTTCTTGCCCCATCACTTGCAGGTAGCTTCAGACAAGAGCCTCTGATTCCTCCAGAAGGGCTTCACCGCATCATGGGCGCCACGTAGTTGGCCGGGAAGAGGCCCAGTTTGTTGTGCAGGCGGCCAGTCCACCAGGACGGGTTGGCGCTGTCCAGGACCTCCACCACCTCTCCGCACTGGAATCCTAGCTCGTCATCCTCCAGGGCCTCAAAGTCGTACAGCGCCCGGGCCCACCGCACTCGCTGTTGGGGGAAGCACAGAGAGGTTCTGCTGAGCTGGGGGTGGCCGAGCTGGTGTCGGAGCCACTGGCTCACAGAAGAGTCTCTGCTGGGTCTGGCACTGAGACAAAGCCCTCTGAGAGCAGCCCGCCCTAAAGGCTGACGAATGGCTCCCCAGAGACATTTCAAACCCCACTGCAACTGAAAGCAGACCCAGATACAGAGTCCTGAGCAACGGAGACGTTCTTCTCCAAGGCCCCAGGAGGATCCTGGAGAACGACTCTCCCTACATCAATAGGTGGTCTTTTTATTCTCTTCAAGTGACAAACAGAACACAGTGTGCCCAAACCAACAGCCCTTGGTGCCAGCGCAGCCAAGTCAAGATGGATCTCTGTGATAAAGGCAACAGATCACCCTCTGCTAGAATCGCAGCCAGGAGCTATGAGGACCGGGCAAGGCCCGACAGCCAAGCTGAGAAGAACAGGCTGGATGGTGCCAGCTGGGATTGGCTCTGCCCGGGAATTCTCACCCCACCGTCCCTTGCTGGGTTCCCAGCACCTCTGTGTGAGCTCCACGCAGTTTGGCATCTCTCCTGGCGGGCCAACTATTTTTCTAATTGTCCCCTTTGCCTCCTGCATTGAACCCAGAGGGGGATATTCACATACCCCGATCACCTGGAGTTGCACCGGGTCTGTGTGTCTCCGGTGCATGAGGGCGGCATTCATTTCACTGCCCAGGACCCCGCCACAGTGCCCGTCGTTTATGTCCAGGCTGCCTCCACGGCGGTCCTAGAAACATATGCGACAGGAGACCCGTCGTCACCCTTCCGGAAGCATACCCCATAGGCTCCCCCAGTGCCTTGCTCGGATGCCATGGACACAGCCCAAGAATACTCACTGATGATGGCAGTAAACCCTAGACGATGGAGAGAGGGGAAACAATGACCAATGTGGAGATGATGCCGGATTTCATTCATTCAGTCAAGGAATGTTTGTCAGGCACCTGCCATGTGCCTAGTACAGACCTAAGCTCGGGGGTACGTAGATGGAAAGAGAAGGCCCCTGTCTTCATGGAACATCAGTTTAGAGGGGGTATCACACACATCTAAGTGATAAGTGAGCAGAGAAAAGAGTGTCTAAGTCTGCCTGGGTAATAAAGGAAGGCTTTATAGAGCAGGTGATGTTTGAACTCCAGTTTAAAGGAGGAAAGGGCATTTCAGGCAGAGGGGACAACATATTAAAAGCCTCAAAGGCATGAGAGAAAACACAGTGGACCATCCTGGTAACTAAAGGTAGTACAGCCGGAATGGGTGCTTGTGCGGGGAGTGGGGGAGGGAGCAGGGGACGAGGCTGGGGAGACAAATACGGGCAGCTCACAAAGGACTTTGTACGCCCTGCTAAGGAATTTAAGAATGATGTTATCTGGCTGTATTGTCCACCTCCTTAAGTCGCCTAAAATCCCATCTGGAACAAGGCGGGGGATAAATAAATAAATAAGCAAGCCTCCATTTCTGATGTTAATCTGTTTTTCTTATAGATCTCACCAGCCAGATGGGTTAAGGGGCATGAAGAAACTTGGAATTGCACTGATAGGAAAACGAAGCAATTGTTCACCGAGTCCTCGGGGTGAGTGTGTGTGCGTGTGCGTGTGCGTGTGCATGTTCAAGCAGGGAGCCATTTAGTTCACAGAGACTCCTTTGCCAAGAACAGTTTACCGTATTTCTGCCATCTGGGGACCCAGGCTTTTCTTTATAAACTCAGTGAGACCTGACGGGGCTTGGCGGGGACCAGGATGTTCCTCCCTCATCCAACAGTCCCAGGGCCACAACCGACCCCCAGCAGTTATTTGCTTTGGTTGTTTCCAGCACTGTGGAGGATTTTCACACACTAAGTGGCAGTGGGGAGAAGGTGGCCTGAGCCTAGGGGAAAGCAAGCCCTCCTCCCCACTTTGCTGGGCCCAGCTTCGCTCTTGGGAGATACCTGATGAAAATGCTGCTGCTGCAGGTACCGCTGCTGTGGCGGCAGTTGGGCTGCGGGATACTGCGAGGGAGGGGCGGGGGGCTGGTCTGACAGCTTCCGATTCATCGAAGGCCGGATCTCTTCTCCCACAGCCCCACTCAGGGGTAGGCCTCCCTGGGACCTCCGGTCCAGGCTGTTGCCCCGCTGACGCTGAGAGAGAACAGAGAAGATACAGATCCATTCTCCTCCCGCGTCTGCTGGCCCTACCCCTCCCTTCTGGCAGCTGTGCCCAGACTTAGCGCTTGACGGCTCCAAGAAACAGCTGATGGGGTGGGGACAGCTTAAGGAGAATGGACGGTTTGGATCATCAGGTTTTCAAAGTGGCCTCAGCATTCTCAGATCCTCCCAGTTTGGGGAGTATGGGTGTCTGGTTCACAGACTTTCCACATGGTACCCATCTAGTCCATTCCCAGTGGGCTTGTTTTTCTCTGTGTAATCAAGCTTACATATTCCATTTTCCTGACACAATGCCACTCCTCCTTATCGCGTGTTGCCACACCACTGGACATCCTACCCTCCAGATAAGCTCTGCTATTGACTTTGCATGATTCTGAGCTGTCATTTACAGCCTGGTGAAAGAGACCCAAGCAGCAACGCTCTCGCAGCACCATGGAAACCAGGCCTGCCGCTGGGCGTGTTGGGAAGCAGCAAGACCTTTCTCCTGAATGCTAGGACAACCTCGTGAGTCAGAGATACTTTCTTGTTATTTTTATTTAACAAACAATTACACAGGGCCCTGGGCTCAGTGTATGCCAGGCACTGTTTTAAGCACTTTGCAAAATGAACTCTTTTAATCCAGTTTAATGCAGTTTAATGTTGTCTCTCTTGTCTCTTTGTGCACATCCTTGTAAATGAATACCTCTGTCCATTTCCTGGTTAAAAGTATTCACAAGGTCTTGGTTAACCTTTGTTTTTCTTTCTGAACTTTTGTGTGCACTCGGGAACACCCTTTTCCCCTTTGATTATAACTTCTCAGGCTTAAAATCAACCCATTACTTGAAAGGGATGTTTTTTTTTTTTACTTCCCCAAAGCACATGTTGCTTGGAAAGTCTCAATGCCTTTTCAAATAACCTGTTGTTGGGATTTCAACTACCCTAGTCAATGCCTGTTTCTATAATATCCATCTCTCATAACTGTTATTTCTTTTGAAACATTATTTTATCGATTGTGCATGTGTGAATTTATTTATGGGGGGTAAGTTAACATTTCCTTAGTGCCAACTGTGGGCAGGCTCTGTGGCAAGAGCTGTAATCATGTTATCTCATTTAATCCTCACAACAGCCCAGTGAGAGAGGCATTATATTCTCTCCATGCTATGGATGAGAAAACTGATGCTCAGAAAGTTTTCTTAACTTGGCTATGTGATAAGAATAGTTAGCAATGAAATCAGGACTTCAAGCCAAGTCTATCTGATGCATTTTCTATTAAAACAATACTTCATACTCCCAACTGTTCCAAGAGCATGAATTCCACGGCCAGTTTTCTCCTCCAATGCCCTCTGCCTCCCCCGCTTCTGCCACCCCCACTTCTGTCACAAAGCTCTACCTGCTGCTTTAGTCCTGGACTCCAGGCTCTAATATTCCTGAATGTTACCACCCACCACCCAGCTCCTTCATCCTTGGGCAACTCCTGAGCTAAGGTGAAAATTGTGAGATAGTAACGTCTGTGAAAAACGAAATACCAGCATCCACAATAAGAGCCCATGTGTGCTGAGTGCTTGTAGTGTGATTAGGGATGATGTAAGGGATGGGGACACATCATCTTCTCTAACCTTCACAACATCCTATGAAGTTGATATCACTATTATCCCGATTTTACGGATGAGAAAACTGAGGCTCAGAGAACTTTCCAAAACCATGGAGCTAGGAAGTGTTAAGCTAGGATTTAGACTGCGATCTGACTTCAGAGTTATTCTGCCTTTCAGAATGTGCAGGGACCTGCCCATCAAATGCATGGTCTTGGTGGTTCATGTAGGACCCAAGACGCCCAGAATCTCTGAATTGGGGCTGATGGGGACCTGAAGCATACCTGATCCTCCCGGGTTCTGTCCCTCAGAAAGATCTGCTTCTGTTTGGAGATGGAAGTCGTCCTGTAGTAGTCCACCAGCTTGTTGAGGGATGGAAACTTCTCTGTCCACAGGAAGTAATTACCCTTGTTGTCTCTCATGACTTTGAAGTGCTGAACATCATCCTCATGCCTAGAGATCAAGGCAAATCCAACACTGTCTATTACATGGTGACCATGTCCCCGCCTCCAGGGCTGACTGCATCCAGGGATGCTGGAGTTCTGTCTGGGTAGGAAATGGAGATATGGGTGGCTAGCCCGTCTCTGGGCAGGTGGGCTGGCCCAGTCAAACTCCAGGGGGAGATTTGTGGGCAGGACCACTCAGGAAGGACACAGGCTGCACTAGAGATTTTTTTACTTGAGCAGAAGTTAATCTTTCTTCGGCCACTGGAGCTGATCTTTTACAAGAGAAAAAAGTTCCAAATGCTTTAAAGGCTATGAGGTTAAGGACTATTTTTTTTAACAACGTTCTTTTGAAACATGGCAACTGCTGAAACATTACTAGGCTAAGGACTCTGCCAAGACTAGAGCGGAGGAGTTTTTCATGCCCTTGTTATCTTTCTCTTAACAGAAATAGTTTGAACCAGCTCTTTTAAGCCTGTAAACTACCAGAGAAATTTGTCACACTTTGTTCTGTACATAATGGGGATCTCTTCTTTCGCATAAATAAGGTTACAAAGTATTTTGAGCTTTTGGGAAAAAAATGTGCTGAGGCTCAGAGAGGTGGAGGGCTTTGGTCAAGGTCACGGTGAGTGAGTGGCAGGGCTGCGGCAAGAATCCCGGCTCTCGGTTTCTAGTCTAGTGAGCTGGGCCTGTCATACCATGCACACATGCTAACTTCTTTTGGTTTTTTTGCTATTATTATTATTATTATTATTATTAATTATTTTCATGCTAACTTCTTTTAGATCAGCACCCTTGACACCAGCTGGACTCACAAGTGATGGGACACATTTGTGCCAGGGTTGGAGAAATTGAATTGTATTCACTGGAAAGGGAGGACTGGCCTTTTAATAATAGCTCCAGGCTTTCTCCACCACAAAGTCATTCTCTTTCGGATGTCAAGGTCTTTTTTTTTTTTTTTGGTCAAATGAACATACATTTATATCTACATATAAACTTGTGTTAATGATAGCAGTTGTCCGATCCAGCAGAAAGGTCAAAAATTTAAAGCATGCTTGAGAGTAAAGATTCCTCTTTCTTAGGGATGGATTTAGTGGTCCGCGTTCAGAGAGGACAGGAATTCTGATCTTCATTCTCCTCTTATGCGCTGGGCTCTGCTCACAGCCAGGTGAACCCAGACAGTGATGCCTGCTTGACCAACTCAGGGATATCACCGAAGCTTTGTGATCATCGCCTGCTCTTCCCCTTTCGGTTGTGGCCACTCATATAAGCTTTCTTCACTCCAACACCACGTGGCTCAACTCAGTCATCACTCCTCACATCTGGGTGAGGAGGAGGACGCATTCTTGTGATACAATTATTCATCTACCACCTCTTAGTCAAAGAACACAGAGTGAGAAACATTAACCCTTTCCCTCTCCTGTGCTGAGAGGATGGATGTCAGGGCTGCAGTTGGTCATCTGGGTGATGGAGAGAGAGTGGCTGGACCATTGTCTCAAATTCTGAGAAGGGCGGAGGAAAGGATGTAACTCAGGGCTCCAGGCTCTAAAGTCTAAATATTTCAAACCTTTAAAAAATGATAGAGCTATACTTAGCTCTTAATTATCTACATCCATGACAGAAAGCAGATGTATAAGTAAACAAAAAATAATTTTGCTTTGGAATATATTATACTACATTTCTGCAGAAGAAGTAATATAATTCTGTTTATGGTAATAATCACCATCACAAAAAGCTACATTGTCTCAACAGTAGGGGAAGACTGGCAGAAGTCAAGACTGCTCTTTTTTTTGTAGAATTCAATTTTTTTTAAACATTAAAAACCTTTTTTTTGGGGGGGGACATAATTAGGTTTATTTATTTATTTAAGTGGAGGTATTAGGGATTGAACCCAGGACCTCGTGCATGCTAAGCACGTGGTCTACCACTGAGCTATACCCTCCACCCTTATAAAATTCAATTTAATGAAGGAAATATAAATCCTAATTCCTAATTGAAAAAGCCAGACTCAACATCATGCAGACCAAAGGCACGAAGAGATGCCTTTCAGTCTAACAATTTGCTTGGCTCTTGCCTCTAAGTGTGGCCCTTAAGAAATTGGTTTGACTTGTAAGATTTATTAATAGAACAGAATTTCATTAATTCAGATCTAGTAAGTTTAGAATTTGTGATACATCAGTATTGGCCTGAGCTAAAACTTACCATTGCCCAAGTCATGAAAAAGAACACTTCAGTGAAGGAAAATTAAAAGTTTAAGCCTGACTGCAAGGGCAGTGCTCTGGAGCCCAAGCTCTTCTTGAGCCCAGCAGGGGCACATATGCATACAAATGGTTGACCTATTATTTTTAAGTCCTTCCTATCAATTCCTCAATATACCCTTTCTTTCTAAATAGCAAACTGGACTCAGCTGATTACCCGAGATTGGATTTATGAATTTAAAGCACTACGGCTGCATGTCTTTCAAATGCTATGGCATCACGCAGACCGGCATTTCTGGTCGGGTAAGTTGACAGTAAGGCCTCACTGTACAGGTTGTCGGGCCTCCTCCTAGACTACGATCGGCTTTAATTCTTGCACTTTCACGTGTGGTCACCAAGTCTGATGTGTGACTTGTGATCCCCAACACGCTGACCACACACCGTGTGTTCAGACTTGGGGCTTCTGCGTGGGGGGCTGTGTCATGTTTCAAGCCTGCGCTGAGTCATTTCCTCCCCGGGGCTGCACAGGAGCCAGACTTTGCTGTCACAGGCCCCCACCCCAGGCCTCCTGGGCTCTGCTGCTGCCCGTTCGGTGGTTTTACAGGGCTTGGAGGTGGCCTTTTTGTACAACTACCCACAACTGCAGTTGTGACCTGCGGCGGGAACTCAGGGTTTTGATTTTTTCAGACCCTTCCTTAGACAAACATCAGTGGTAAAAGAAAAGGTTAAGATCTCAACCTCAAGATGGATGTGGACAATTAGGAACTCTCTTTTCCTTCTCCCTTCCCTTGCCTTCCACAGATATTCATCCAGCACCTATAGGGTGCAAGGCTCTGTAAAAGGTACAAAGATAGTAGATAAAAATCCTGTCCTTCCAGAAGCACCTGGGCTGGAGAGGGAGGCTGATGAATGTACATGTAATTTGGGCCACAAACTAAGGAGTCATGTACATGAGTTACGGGAAGGAAATGGTGGCATCACAGTTGATAAGATGCTTGGGCCTCTTGGCTGCCAGGTTCCTGAAGTCATAGGTCTTTTCAAGAGGGTGGTGTGGGTCAGGGTGGAGTCAGGAATGACCAGTACCTGACAGATATGGAGAAGTCCCCTGGGGAGCTCTGGCTGGCCCGTATGATGAAGAAACCGACCGCCTTGCCCATCAGCAAGTTCTCTGCCTGGTGTCGCGAGAGGCCTTCGTGAAACCATCTAGCAGGTGAGATAAAAGCAGAGGATCTTGGTGAGATGCCAGAGTGATGGTGTGGGGGAAGACGGGGAGAGATGACCCACAGGGAGAGAGGCAGGGGACTGTGTTCAGCAGAGAGCAGAGAGAGATCAAAGAGGGGCCAGGAGCTTTTGAAACCAAACAAACGCTCCAGCAGTTGGCGGGCGAGGCTAGGGTTCCCCTTGATGCACCCACCTTGCTCTGTACTGCGCCCCCTCCCCCCCCGCATCCCCCACAGAAGTGTCTCTCTGGCTTGGAAATCCTGAATCATGGAAATGTGCCACTGCTCCAAAATGGGACAGCGTGGGAGTGACTCCTTGCAGGGAGCGGCCGCCTGCGGCAGCTTGGAGAGGAATATCTCCAGAAAAGAACTGCAGGGACAGACAAGATGCCAGGAGGCAGGGACCCCTTTGGGAACTGGGGCAATCGGGCTGGAGCCGGGCAGGGCCTTGGGCACTGGCTCCCAGGCTGAGACCTCAGTGGCTGGGAAGGAGGGTTACAGCCCAGGGTCCTTGGGTGGCCTGGGGCAGGTCGGTTTTGCTCTGTGCTAGGCAGAGGCTGCAGGGCACCCAGGGAGGCCCGCACGCACACTTGGAAATGAGTGAGGCTGGCAGCAGCCAGACAGAGATATCTACACAACCCGCTTCTGGGCCCTCCCCAAAAAGCCAGGCTGGAAAATCTTCTTTACTGTAGAAAAGAAGAAACTGAGGAGAAACTGTCTTTCAGGGAAGCAACCAGGGTGGCAGCCTTTGGAAGCGTTGCTGCAGGCAGCATGGCGCTTATGAAGAAGGCCCGGGGGGCAAGACAAACAGTGGCTGGAACCGCAGGGCAGGAGACCGGAAACCTCTCTGAACCGTAGAAAAGCGGAACACACGTTGGCAATCACTCCAAGGCCAAAGGTGGGGCAGCGCCCCTTTCCTTCAAGGTGCCTGCCCTAACTGCTGCCCCTGGAAGGCTAGTATGGGTGTCCCTTTAAGGGGAACGTCCAAAGGCCACGCTCTGGATTCCTTTGTGAGCAATTCCCTGTGCTGTCTGGAGTTTAGGAACCGAGCAGACAGGGAAGGTGGAAGGGATGTCCTTATTCCAGACCTGGGGCTGCAGGGGAAGGGTGGCTGGGCTTTGAGGTGCAGGAAACAGAGGGTTTCTGATGTCATCTGCCTGGAGATCCTGCCAGAGAATTTGCCATACAAACCTACATGGCTGACAAGCGGCCACCGCAGGAAACGTAGGAAACGTGATGGGGAGGGGAAATGAAGGGTGCCTCCTCCCCAGCAGCCGTCCTCAGAGGCAATATCTCAGGCAGCAAGCAGTGAGGGGACTGTTTAGAAAACACACACTTGTCCTCCAACAGGAATTTGGTAAGTGATGTCTTTCAAGACTTGCAAAAATGTCCACACACACGACATATGAAATGAAATGCCAGGGTTTCACATTATCTTATTACTCCAAAGCTGTTCATTCAGTCATTTAACAGCTTTTATTAAACATCTATTTTGTGCTGGGCCCCCTTCTGGGCCCTGGGGGTACAGTGATGAGCGGAACCGGTAAGAATCCTTGCGGAACTTACATCCTAGCGGGTGTGGGGAGACACACCACAAACAGCAAAATGATTAGAATACAGAGTGTGTCAGGTGATGTCAGTGCTGTGGAGAACATGAAAACAGAGGAGATATGGGGAGGGGGGAGTAATTTAAAATCTGGTGACGGGGAGGGCCTCCCTGGGAGGGGACATTCTAACCCTAAAGGAGAAGGTGGGAGAACCAGGAGGGAGGGTAAGTTGACGGTAAGTTGCTGACGGGAATGGTCCAGCAGAGAAGGCGGGAGGATGTCCCGGAAGCCAAATGAGGAAGGTGTTTCCACAGGAGGGAAAGATTCCCCACGTCAAATTGTGCTGAGATGGTGGCCAACAATCGACCACGGGGACCAGCGGTTCACTGTGATCTTGATCAAAAGGTTTCCAAGGAGTCGTGGGGGCTCCAGAGAGAACGGGAGAAGGAGGGTTAGAGACAGCGAATATCACAGTTCTTTTGAAGAAGTGGAGGGGTAGCTGGAAGGGGATTTGGGATCAAGAGTTTTGTTATTTGGCTTAGTTTTTGTTTTTTGGTAAGATGGGAGAAATTGCAGCATCTTTGCTTGCTGACGGGAATGGTCCAGCAGAGAAGGCAAGAAAGTTGATGCGGGAGAGAGGGGAGAACTTGGGCTAGAAGCACAGATGCTTCTTTCCTAACAGCTGCAGGAAAGGCAGAGTCTCAGAGGTTGCAGGATGTGGGTGGATGCAGTGAGTCAGGTCGGGGTGGGGTAGTGGGGCTTTTCTGGGGGCCTGCACTGTGCTGGAAGCAAGGCATCATCTGGGAGTGTGGTGGGGAGGGCTGCAGGTGTGACGCGGTCACCTAGAAGATACAGGGCAGCATCAAGGGCCCCGCTGAGGTCAGTGGGCAACCTGCAGGTTCAGTGGTCAGTGCCGGTGCCCTGGGAGCGGTACCGCTGCGCCTCACCAGGATCATCAGCAAAGGTTTTCTAACAAGCCTTTGCTCTTTGGCTAGACCCTGACTCTCAGACAAGATTAGATTTCTATCTAACCCTTGTGGTCAATTCTTGAGACGCACGAGACCCAATCTCAATTTTTCGTTTCCTCTTTACGAAGGGAGTTTCCCCGACTTCTTTCACTGGCGTGAGCATGGTTTCAGGAAGGCCCAGGGCTGTTCGTTATCCTGGTTGGGACGGAGGCTGGGTTGGGAGACAAGAGAGAAGAACCCCCGAAGGAGCAGCTGTGGAAGTGGGGTGGCCGACAGCGCCCCCTACTGGAATTCTTGGAAACCCTGTGGCTATGATTATAGATAATTCTAGTTTATAAACTTAAAATAGCGATACTTGCACATGGTATAAAATTCGGGGGAGAATGCAGTGAAATGCAAGTCTCCCTCCCACCCGTGGCCTTCAGCTGCGTGGTTCCCTCTCCAGAGGCAACCATTTTTGACGGCATCTCGGCTGGGCGTGGGTAATCTTTACTGCTGAAAAAGCAAGGGGAGTGTGTGTGGGCAGGCCCGTCCCAGCAGGCTGGAAATACTTACTCAGGAAACTCCATGTCTATAAAATTCTTGGGCACGTATCCTTCTTGGCTCCCAAGCTCCGCCTTGAACCACTCCTCTTGGTTACTTAAGATCTACATGGAAGAGAAGGAAGGACACCAAGAAGCAGGAGAAAGGGGCTGCAGGGCGCAGGGTGCCCTTTGGGATTTAGAAGAAAATAAGACAAAGGAACCACTTAGCTGCTCAAGGGCCAGAGCAGCGGGTCTATCTTTGGGATTTGGCTTCTCTTGACCCCAAGCTCTTTTTGTCCATTTGGGCCATCCACTCACGTGACCCCACCCTGGGTGGCCCCCCAGACTCAGTGCTCAGGGGCTTCCCTGAACCCCCTTCTCCTATTTTAGAGAGTCGTGTCCCAGATCTTAGCACCTTAGGCCCCTTATCTAGGCGGGTGGTGAGAAGGAAGGATCGGCTACTCCGTGACTTTCTCCTCTCTGCCAGGCAACTAGGAATCTTTTACAATTTCAATTTGTTCTTAAGTTTTTTTTTGAAACTAGCAAATTAAAACTTAAACATCCAAGTGGGGGCTAGCTTTGAAAATATTCACTCTTGGTGGGGGGAGGGTATAGCTCAGCGGTAGAGCACGCGCTTAGCATGCACGAAGCCCTGAGTCCAATCCCCAGTACTTCCATTAAATAAATAAATAAACCTAATTACCCCCAACAAGGAAAAATTAAAAAAAAAAAAAAGAATGAAAACATAACTCTTGGCTTTCACACCCCATGTGTTTCACAAACAGTTTGGACATAACTCAAGACATTTGGAATGCCTTTTCTAAACTTGCTTTTAGAGCCAGATCATAGGCAAAACCAGAATTGCTGCCTCATTACTATACAGTCTTACCTTGACCATGACCTCAAATGTTATCACCTGCCTGGATTACTCATATGATTCTCCAGACTTAGCTCTATGTGGTTTCTGGTTATTTCAGAAAATCGTTTACCGTTAAAAGATGAATATTCACTGCATCCTCTGACCCCAAGAATGTTTCTAAAGTATGTAGCATAGACTCAAATAATAATTCAAAATGAAGATGGTAGAGCAAAAAGATGAGAAGGATCTTGATGATGCCATGGAACCCCTGAAGAGCCACCCAGGAGCCCTCTGACTACTGGAATTTGCATGAGAAATTATAAATCATTGTTATTGTTTAAGCCATTTTTAGTTTCTGTTTCTTGTAGCTGAAAATGGGTTAACTGATGGGAGTGTGATGATAACGGGAAAACAGAAGACGGATAAGAAAGATCACCTGGAGGAGAGGCCATCTGGGCTTCCCAGGCAATGAAAGGAGTTACCCAGGTGAAGTCTGAGGGCAAAAGAACTTCTTCTGGGGCACGAGGAAGTGAGGACATTCTGGGGACGAAACGCCTCAGTCTAACGGGAGTTTAGATTGTGACCACAGGACCAGAGACAAGGGAAACCAGGGGCACAGGGCTTTGTGGTCCATGTTGAAAATTCTGGATTTTTACCTCAAAATTTATGAAGAGGCATTAAAGGATTTTCAGCAGGGAAATAGCACAGTAAGAACCAGAGTGAAGAAAGGCGTGCTGTCTCAGAGCATGATGTTGGATTGAGGGGTCAAGTCACGGGAGAAAGAGATGTCGGAGAGAGATGTGTAGCCATCCGGGGAAGAGATGGAGGGGCTCTGGGCTAAGAAGAGGTGAGGACATATTCCAGAGGAATCAGGAGGCACAAATGGCAGGATTTAGTGACAGTTGGCGGAGCTAAGGGAGAAGGGGGATTCTGGGATGGCTCCGGATTTCTGGCTTGGGAGATGGAGTGGGCGGTGATGCCTTTACTAAAATAGAAAACACAGGAGGAGGAGCAGGTCTAAGGGAAAACTCCTGGACTTCAGACCGCGTGTGGGTGAATCAAGTTGCCCTGGGAGGTCTGAGGAGGAAAACTCTGTGAGCAGTTGGAGATGTGTGTCTGGACTTGATGGAGAGGTTGGGACTGGAGTTTGGGATCCTGCAGTCACTTGAAATTGGTGGAGTTCAAACCACAAGTTTTTCTCTGTCCCGGAGTTTGGGAAGAGAATTGAAGAGAGCTAAGTAATTGAGAAGCAGTGATGACCTATTTCTAATGTCACACCTGAGGTGGTAGAAGGGGGACTTTTAGTTTGGGAATGAGGAGGCTTAGGTCCTAGCTTGTCTCTGTCACTAAGTGTATGACCTTAGACGAATCAATTTCCATCTGCAAAATGGGGGCAATAAAAACTGGCCAGCACCTCATGGAGCCAACCCGAGGATCAAGTAAGCCCTGGTATCTGGAAGTCCTTCAGAGAGTATGCACCGTTTTTTTTTCAAGAATGTAATTCTGTAAAAGGTGATATTCTTATGAGGGAGAACTCCAGTTCTGAAGGACACGGAAGGGTTTATAAGTTCTCTAAAGTGTTATATGTTTATGTTTTGAATTCAATCATTTGTTCTGAAGAAATAAAAGTGTGTCCCATATTTGAGTTCTAGAATTGCTGAGAAAAGAAAACTTTATAGTTTCTAACATCAAATGTGACTGTTGGTCTTGCCAAGGACGCGTGGGTACGTGTGTGCTGAGGGGGGTAGTGGGTGGGGGAGGCAGGAAATCTAGGTCAAAAGAAGAGTTAGGAAACTCCGCACCAGTGCCTGGTCTTCACATAAAGAACACAAGGGCATTTTGCTCCATGCCCTCTCCCCTGAATTTAAGGACTTTGGAATTCCTTTCTCCCGTCACACAGGAAGGCGACGTTTGGCTTGGGTAGCAAATGTCAAATACGAAGGTGTACAGGGATGAGGTAGAAGAGGCCATTTGGAAATTGGCTCATTGCGGCAGGAACCATACTTTGCACTTAGTTCTCTGACCTGAAATTGGCTGTAATTTTAGGAATGGTGGTTCACACCCATCTACCTCCTCCAGCAACTGAAAGATTATCCCACTATACAAGCCACTTTCCCCCACCACCTGCTGCTCGGTCTGCCTGAGATTGTGTTCCCAGAGAGGTGAATTTATAGGCTTTTTATGGTGCATAGAAGGCAAGGTCTTTTAAAAAAATCTCATTTTCTGCAAAGAAGAATCTTTGGGGGGAGGTGGTTTCCTCCTGCCGTTGTTGGCCCGGAGCCATGCTTCCTGTTCGTCTTATCTCTCCATCCCTCCCACCCCGTTCCCCTATCTCTTGTCCCCATCGTGTAAACCTGGGCAAGGGGCTCAGCCCAAACATGTGAGGTTTTACCCTTAACTTTGCTGTAACTTAATTCTTATAATGTTGCCTCCCAGAAATCATTTTCTGGGTTACATGGCCTGAGAATAAGTTAGATGTGGGAAGAGGACAAAATGTACGGTTGGAAGAATTTTAAAACTGGATGAAATTATAGCTCTTAGAGGCAGAGCAGAAATCTGAAGTGCTGAAGGAGTTAATTACATAGGATTAACTCTTAGTGCCCCTTAGTCGCTGTTTTAGTGGGAAGAAGTGGGGTCACGTTTAGATGCATTACAGAAGCAGACAGAGATGGGCTGGGCTGAGAGGCTTTTTTTTAAATATCGATTGGCAAATTCTAGTGGGAAATCTAAGTCTGGTGCGGGGAGCAGCTGCGGGGCCAGAGGTTGTGACATGGACACGAAACATCCAACTCTTGACTTTTTAAATGTTTTTCTCACAGGAGACACGGGAGCAAGTCATTTGGCAGGAGTTCCCTGTCCACTGTCTGGCTCACCATTCTGGGAATGGCATCTAGTGAGCACCTACTGTTTGCAGTTAGGTGCTGGGAATAGAGAGGAAGGAGCTGGGGCCTTCACCCTTGGGAACTCACAGTCTGGAGGGGGTGGTTTGGCAGTGAGCTAGTCAGTTTGTTTTGTACCTTCTAATGACAAAGGCTGTTTAGTCTTTCAGCACTAAAGGCCAACCACGAAAGAGCATTCCGGGAGTGAACTGCCCGGGCAGTCAAGAGCTGGCCTTGAAAACAGCTGTGAGCCTCCTGGGGCTTGTTACCCATCTCTGGAGGAGGGGGCGGACGGAGCATGTCTACCACCACGATACAGACCTCCCCGGAGGCTCAGCCAACATGCCCCTTTCCACTTTCGTCTTTACAGTGGCTACAAAGGACAGAATTTTAAAAGAAGGAGGGCTTTGGCCTTCTGATGGAATTCTAAATGTGTAGAAGCGCAGTTTAACAATCCAAGGAAGGCATACCAAGCCCCCGTCTGGGGCCCTGACTTGGGTTAGATGCTGGGAAGATACAAAGACAAACCTGCAAGGATCTGCTCTCAGACCAGTGGAGGGCTCACCCACTCACTCATTCATCAAATATTTATCCCCCTTCTGCTGCTCTGGACACTAAGTCAGACCCAGCCCTGACCTGTACAGACCTCTGGGGGGTGGAGGAGCCACCATGTAAGCAGACAATCAGGATCACACGGGGTCAGGCAGCAGCGAGAGGTGGCTGCTCAGGATGCAGAGAGCTTGGAAGCTGGGCCTGCTGGTAAAATACTGTCATGTGAGGCCAGATCGTAAGCGCCTTGAATGGAGTTTGTGTGAAATGCTGTGGAGGAGCTAAAGAGGTATGGTCGGGAGGGGTGGTTGGGAGAGGGGAGGATTAGTGAGAGTTCCTGGGCAGAGGTGGTCAAATGTCTGTGTGAGGGAGAAGGGCATTCAGAGTACGAGGGAGAGCCTGGAAAGGATGGTGGGTATATGCAGTGTGACCTGGGGCATTTCATACACAAAAATGTGCATGTGTGTGCATGTGTATGTGTGTATGTAAGTGTACGTGTACGTGTTCATGCACACCAGCACGATGTCCTTGGGCAGTAGTTTGGGGCCGTAGGGTTTAGACTTCAATCAACTGGTAATGGGGAACCAGAACTCAAACTGAGTGCTTTTGAGTAAGGACATAATATGATCTGGTTTGTCTTCTAGAAAGCCTCTTCTGGGACTAGTTTGTAGGATGAAGGAGGAAGAGATGGGAGGCGATGAAGTCAGTCAAGGCCAAGCTATGGCAGTAGTTTTAACAGTCAGAGGCAGTGGGAACGGGTGACACTGACAATGTGGAGATCATTTTTGAACATCCACTTTGGGCTGGGGCTATTTATTACCTCTAATCCTTTCCACAAGCCTGTAAGATACATATGGCCTCCACTTATAAAGACACTGAAGCTCAGAGGGGGCGAGTGACTGACCCAAGGCCACACAGCTACTAAGCTGGGACTCAAACTCAGATTTATCTGGCCCCAAAGTCCATGCTCCTTTGTACTGTGTCAGATTCCTCTCCAGTGAAGAAAGGGATACAATGAAATAAAAACTTTCAGAGCAGCGTAAGGTGTTTGGGTGTCAGACAGGGCTCCATTCAGCTGCAGGAGAGGGACAGTGAGCAGGGTCCGATCCTGCAGGCGTTTAAGTAGGGTCCTTATATTCCACACTAAGGAGATCACTGCTGGTCTTTAAGGGAGTGTTGGGGGTAAAAGACAGATTCCAGAGGGTTCCAGTGGAATGAACGGGAAGTGAGGAAGTAGAGACATTTAGCACAGAGAATCCTTCCCAGCACTGGCAGGGAAGGAGAGGAAAGAAACAGGAGCTGGACTGAAAAGCAGAGTTGAGGAGAGTTTTTCATTTCTTTTTACTTTTCTGGAGAATAGGGAAATTTTAAGCAAGAGAGTAGGTTCTGTTTGAAATGGGAGGTGAGGGGTGAGAGTTGTCCCCTTCTTTGGGCTTCCTTTGGGTGAGAACACTCTAGAATGTCAATACTCACATGGTCACAGTTCCCCACAGGGAAGGGAGGGACTGCTCACCGTGTTGCAGAGCCCTCTGTGACCTTGGTAAGATCCCAAAGAAGTGAAGGTCACATTTTCCTGGGTCAGCAGCCCCAGGAACAGTTTTGACCTCGAGAAGCTCGACATTGAAGGCATACTCTTTGCAACTGCCTTAGTAGGTCTTGCACGGTGAGAGCAGTTAGGGGGATAAATACTGGGGGGTTCAAATCCAAACCATCATTCTGCCTGGTTTGTGCTCTGCAGACACCTTTGGAATCATCGTCTTGCGTACTGACGGGGTCCTTCCTATAGCAGACATTTATCTTAGTGGAGGGACAATGGTGGCCTCAGCGACACTGGGTGGTCTGAGAAGGCCCACGTGGGCTGCAGAGGACCTGGGATCAGGATATCTGAGGTGTTCCGAGGCCAGGAGGAGGGCATTGGTGCCTTGGTTCCCCAGTGGCCTCTTGAAGGCCTTGTGTTTTTTGGCACAAAACAGGGGCTCACAGGCGGGGTCTGTAACTGTGGTGCAGGAAACGGGGGAGAAGTCCAGACCCTCTTCAGCTCGGCGAGTGGCCGCTACAATTCAAGCATGGCCATAAGACAAGTTTTAAGAAGCCCCTGAGTTGGCCAGGTGTGCATGGCCTTTGTAGACCCGAGTCTCAACTCTCAGCTGCCTCTCCAGGCTGTCCCCACCCACACCTCCCTCTTGTAAGTCCCAGCCATGCCCAGCATCACAACGCAGACCGAGTTCCGCCTGGGCTCACTCATCTCTGAGCTTTAGCCAAGAGCCCAGCCCACCTTCTTGCATTCTCTGACAACTGACAGCACCACCCAGTCCTACAACCCCATCTTTCAAGGTGGGGTCACTTGTCCCCCAACCCTTGCTCCTGAGCATGTGGATGAGAACATCTATGACAGCCCTCAGGGCAGGTTTGTTCCCCCTCCATGCCACGAGCATCTCAGGGCAAGGATGCTGGCTTGTGCCAAGCGGATTTCCATCACCCAGCCTGGTAGCTGGTGCCCAGGTGCTCAGAAGGAAGCCTTTTGATTGAGGTGAACTTCTCTCTTTGAAAGGAACTGTATATATTTCTTGAGAAACAAAGGCATGGATTGTGAGATTGACTCAGTGACCAGACCAGAGACACCTAAACTCTGTCAGGCTCCCCGGGGCCCCACATCACCTACCTTCAGAACATCTCCGGCGTGAAAGCTCAGTTCATCCTCACCTGAGGCGATGAAATCGAACTTGGCAATGGCTTCCATGTTGTAACGTGAAGCTGGAAGAGAAATAATGTGGTCATTGTGCCTTTCTGGCAGGAGGGGGGCGGCAGAGCCAGTGCCAGCGGGCTGGTAGGGGAGCCCTCAAAAGTCTCCAGCTGGGGAGGGAGGTGCGGGAGCAGCGTGAGGGCTTTTGTTTTCCGCAAGAGCTCCCAGAGCCTCTAGGACCTGCTTTCCGGCATCGTCCTCTGAATCCCCAGATGCCAGGAGCAGGGAGTGAAGGCCAGCGATCGACTTTCCCCTCTCCTTTCTTCGTTTGCTGTCCTGGCCTGTGACCATTTCTGGGGCATCGCTGTTTCCGGTTGATAAGGACGGAAGACTGACTATCATCTCTAACTTGGGGCCCGAGGGATTGGAGAGACTGTTCGGTAAACACTGTCCTGAGGCCGTCCCTTAGCAGCTGTATTTAACCAGGCAGCATTAATTAGACAGATGCCATTTTCTCTTTTACATCTGAACCATTTAAGAGAACTAGACAGCAGCGGTCAGTGGGGAACGCAGCATCCTTCTGCACGGTTTGGGAGTAGAAAGCACTCTGGTTTTAGAGTTGAGAGACTCAATTAGTTAGATTCCTTCTTTTATTATTATGGTGACGACCAAGTACATTTTGGAAATTTCCGCTTTAATACTTCAATTGAGTTAAAATATTGGTCCCTCCTAGTAATACATGAGACCTGTGTAAAGATAAATAAGTAAACCTACAAATGAAATATAGCTGTTTTTTTGGAGACAGTGGGATTTAATAGAAAGAGAGCAGAGGCCAGGTGTTGCTGGCGAATAGCTGTGTGCCTCCTGCAAGTAACGAAATCTCTTGCAGTCTCAGTTTCCTTATTTGTGAAAGGAGGATCATAATGCTCAACGAATAAGGACATAAGATTAAAATAATGACGAATGCAAAATGTTATACAAGATAGAGCTAAGTAGCATTTATATTTTAGAATAATTTTATGGAATGAATTTATCCTCAGCAAAGGTAGCCTGGCCAAAAGCAGCAAAAATTTTCTTCTGATTTCTCCCATCATCTAGAAACTTTTCTCATTGAAATTTGATATTTATTCTCCATGACCCTCCAATTCTTTGGTTCTCTGCTCACTGTCAGGACACCATCTTGAAAGCTGTTGTTTGGCATTTCTGTTTTGCAAAATTTGCCTAAGTCTGAAACCCTTCAGGTTAATAACCCTTAAATCTACTTGACTTTCAGTGACCGGTAAACTGGGATCACAGTTGTCCTCTCAGTGGGAACTTCTGCCCAGGTGACAAAATTTAGGTAAATAAGGAGGGTAGTGGCCAGTGGGAGGGTGCAGCACGCAGCAAGCGGAGGATTAAAGCCGACTGCAGCAGTGGTGATAGCAAGAGGCTGGTTCCTCTGATTCGCCACATTCGCTTGGTCTTCCAAAGGCAATTTGTAGAGCTGAATATTACCAGTCCCAAAGATGGATCTTAAGCAAAAAATATTTCAGGAGCCAAAGTAAAATGTCACAGCCCCTTGTCTGAGCTTTATCACCAGCCAAAAATTATTTCCAAATGAAAAAAAACCACATATATTTGGTGCACTTTCTTCAAGATCTGTCCATCTAAGGCAAATTAAAATTTTTGTGCCCTAGGATGACCCACTCAACAGGAAGGAGTACTCTGCCCTCCTGAGTGACTGTGAAATGCCTCTGCTGATTTGATTCACCCCATTACTTTAACGTGCAAAGCTTCCCCTAATTAAAGCCTTCCCTCTAGTTTGCAGGAAGATGGGCTTCTGTGGGTCACCCTCATGGTATCAACAGCAGACACTGGTCACATCAGGAGATCAAGTGTCAGGTGAATGGTCCTGAAAACCAAGATCCCATTTCTATGCAAATTTACCTTAATAAGCAGGATGGAGACAAGGGGAGGGCAAGTGCTAAGCATATTAGAAAGTCACATACATTAGAGATGGAAAAAAAAAATCCAAGGCTTGCTCTAGATACGACCTTGAGCTTGGGAAGATCTTTCCGACATTACATGTAACTCAGATCAGGCCTGGGTGCTGGGTGCAGGCTGGCTGTAAGTCACCCAGTGAGAAGGCTGTGGCAGAAGTCAAACTGCTTCTGAAGAGAGGCACTTTCCTCTACCTTCCCCCAGGAGGCGGGTGGGGTGGTAAAGCCAACCGCAGAGGCACATCACAGAGCTCCCCAGCTTATAATGTTAATCCTGGGTTGCAGAAACCCAATTAAACAGGCCCACTCTTTGTGCAATCACTTTGAAAAAATTTGTTTGTGTCCCACTTCCATTTGTAAAATGAAATCTGTTCAGATGCTGTTTGGTAGGAGGGAGGTGTTCAGGGTGGCGTGGGGGACGCTCTGTTTTTGTTCAAATTGCAGGGGGCTTTGCAAATTCTTCCCTCGAATTTACCATTCTCTGCTTCCCTAATAGCAGAGAACAGTAAATGTGCCAGCCCCAGGGGCTGGTCTTCTGTTTGATCATAAAACTGCATGGAAATTTATATCCTACTCCTCTATATTCATTAGTTTTAATTTTGAAAAGTTAAAAATTACCACCAGGGAAAAAAGAAAACCCTGTACCCACCACCACAGCAACTGGAAAAGAAAACAAGTGATGGAGCCAAAGACGTGGTAGCAACAATTCCAAGAGAGAAAAGAGGCAGGGGTCGGGGGCGGTGAGAGAGACAGAGAGAGAGAGAGTTCAGCGGCCTCAAGAACTCAATGCGGTGGAGCCTTCTCGCTGCTCTTTGCAGTTAGAGCGCTTCTGACCTCAGGGAAGATGAAGACAGACACCTCTTCCGAGAGCCTCACTGATGGGCTAAATGTGCTTTCCCTTCCAGTAATCAGCTTCAGAAACGGCTGCAATGATACCTGAGTGTGGAGAAGTGACAGCATCCAGGTGCCAAGCCGCTGCCAGCAGCCTCCACCTGCTCAGCCCAGCCCTTCTGACGGTGCCATGGGTCCAGGAAGCCTGCCTCTGAATTGTGCATGGCTCCTGCCCGCAGCGCCTGCTCTGCTTCTCACCAGCCCTCTGCATCTCTCACCCTCCCACTTCACGAATTGCACGGAATACTGATTAGCAGCCCTGGGACACAGACCACCGCTGGACACCTCCACACAGGACACCCCCAGCACAGTTTTCTCTGCCCTTGCATTTCTGCTGAAGTTTCTTGTACCACCAAAAAACCCCCGAAAAAGTCAGGCATGCTTATCTACTTCTAAAATACATCACCGCAGAGGATTCTGAAAACAAAAGCTAGGAGACAGCTCTGTAAAACAGCCTCCATTTGAAAGCCAGATTCAGTGGATGTTCAGAAACATGTAGTTACCATCAAAATGGTACCGGGAGAGAAACTTCTTGAACAGTTTCAGCTCCTCCTAATTTGGCTATGAATAGCCAAGCCTTCCGTTTTGTGCTTCTCTTAAAAAGAGCAATTGCATAACACCACAAAGCTCTTCGAAGATTCAGGCTTAGGACCCAGGGAAAGGAGCCAGGGCTCAAACTGAATCTTGCCAACACTTCCTATTTTGCTGGGGGGAGCCCTAATTTGAATATATAGGACTTGCCCCTGTTTATGCTGTCATTCAGTTGAGATAATGTCTTGGGAAGAAAAAAAACATTACTCTTTTTTAAAAAATTCTTTTTTGTTTGTTTTGTTGGGGAGGTAGGTTGGTTTGTTTGCTCTTTATAAGTATTTTTTTGTAGCCTATTTACCAGGTTATTAGCAACAAACATAATTTGTATTAATTTATTTATTGATAGAATAGTGAGGAGTTTACGTTTTAGAACTTTGGCTGCAGTGACCAGAGGAGCTTAGCTAAAAGTGTAAAATGATACCAGCTCTCTAAGTTCACACAGTAATGCTTGGAATCCACACCCTTTCTACTGTCAGGCAGAACCTCTCCTGGAGACAGTGTGAAGGCAGACAGCGTCCTCCCCCTTGAATCAGCAAGGTCAGCTCAGTTCTGTTTCGGAAGTGGGAAACCTTACATGGCCGGGAAAAAATGATGACAGCTAAGCCTCACTGTACACAATAGATATGTTCTCGAAGAGTTATTATGATGGACGCTCATTCTGCAAAGGAATCCCATTGCAAAATGAAAAGAAAAATTTGTTATGCAAATAGCTACTTCTTCATTTATCTGTGTTAAAGGCTGGGTTTTCATGCATTGAGTCTTAAAAAGGGCACATCTGTATGTCCCTCTTGGCACCTCACACTGTGAGTTAAATAAATATGTTTCCTCTTTTCTTAAACCCCAAGCATCTTTTAAAAAAACCTCTTCTACTGATATATAACGTTCCACCTTGGAGTATAGACTAGGGGTCCTCAACCTCTTTTCTGTAAAGGGCAGGACATTGTCTGCTGCGACCACACACCTGCACTGTTTTCCGGGAAGGCAGCCGGAGAGAACAGTAAACAAGCAAGCGGACTGGGGTTCTGATAAAATTATGCTCACTGAAACCTGAATTTCATATAATTTTACATGCCCCAAGATATTCTAATTATTATTTTGATTTTTTCCAACCATTCAAAAAAGTAAAAACCATCTTACCTTGTGGCCAGAAATGTGTGATGAGTCAAATTTGGCCTACTGGCTGTAGTTTATGGGTCCGGGGCCCGGATGTCCTTGGCTATATCCTGTCTCCACTAACAGTCTGTAAACTTCTTCAGGGCTTAGGAGTAGGTGAACCTGATATGAATCTAAGATGTGCCATTTACTTCCCAAGTGCCCTATTTCTTCGTCCAAAACCTGGGGGCAATCACACTTACTCCACAGGGCGGTTGTGTGTTAATAAAGACCCTGGCACACAGTAGGCATCAAATGAGTAGTAATAGCAGTTGTTATTTATCCTTAGATGCCCAGCAGCACCTAGTCAGTGCTTTGTAGGCCCTTAGCAAATGCTTGTTGAGTGTCTGGAAACATGATAAATGACCTGCCACCAGAGTTATAACTGTAATTGATTTCCACCGGGAAGGGGCAGCAGGCGGAAGGACCCATTTACAAGGATCAATTAATTTTCCATTCAAAAGTGCCCTAACTGCTCAGCAAATTCAGCCAGAAATCGTGAAACACACGTCCACACGGAAGGTCTGATTTATTTAATCCAATAGAGGGCAATGGTGCACCCCAAACCGTGGATTCCACCTCATAACTTTTCTATGCATGACGAGTCCCCACAACCTTTATCTAGACAGTTTGGCAACTGTCTTCCTGGTCTCTGGTGAGTTTTAAGGCATCTAAACTTTAACATTTCAAAGAGTCTAAAACCCATAAAATACAGAATTGCTTAGATGGAAAAAGAATTGGAAGACATCTGCTCCCACACATTTTCTGATGCTTAAATTCTCTCTGAGCTCCCTGGAAAGCTGGTCCCCTTTCATCTCAAAATGACTAGTTCCTCACTCTTGCTTTTGAGCCGAGGTTTATGATTTGTGTTGAAACCCCTACTATGTATTTTTCTTTTATCTGAAACGTACAGCTGTGGTTGGGCCTTTCTGACTTTATCATCTCTTTCTGGGCATTAGACATAGGAGTGGGAAACTGAGGAAGGTCATAGACCGCCCTTCTTGAAATTTCCTAAGTGGAGGATGGACAACTACCTATGACTCATCTGTTAGCCACTGGTTAAATATTCTTCTAGAGACCCAAACCAATCTATTCTGGAAAAGAATGTTAAAAAAAGAAGAAGGAGAAGGAGAAGGAGGAGGAGGAGGAGGAGGAGGAGGAGAAGGAGAAGAAGGAGAAGGAGAAGGAGAAGGAGAAGACGAAGAAGAAGAAAGAAAAGAAAAAGGCTGAGCATGGCTAAGAGATGAAGGGCTGATCTTTCCTCATTTTGGGCCCTCAGGTGACATTTTTGGTCTATTCTAAACCAGCAGAATCCTCGCCCACAGGATACCTTTATAATCAGCTGGCCACGTTGGAAATGTTAACCTTCTCGCTCAGTGTCTAATAGGGCTTACATACTTCTTTACTGTGCCTGCTCTTGAATTACTTCTAACTCATCCTCTGGAGCCCTTAAAATAGAGGGCCTCAAATCCTGTTCTAGTAAGATCCTGCTTCTGGTTTCTCTGGAGACTTGGATCTGTGTCCAGGTGCCAGTGGGAGATGGAATCATGGCAGCTACAACCAAGACAGCCGTGGGAGTGGCCACCAAGGGCTTCTGCTTTAAAAGATTTACAACCAACACTTCTTTGCTTATCTGGGTCTCTCAAGTCAGACATGCAGGGCCGTTTCTTTTTGGGTTTTGGACCTCAGGGGCCTTCTAGGAGGACCTGGCCTATTTCCACAGGTGCTCTCTCCACGGGGTATAAACAGTGCTGATTTTTATTGCACCCAGAATAAGCAAAGACAAGCACATGGACCCCACCAAACCAGTTCTGGCAGACATTTTTAGGACCCTCTAAAAGCCTCCATTTTAAATGCTTTTGAGCACACGGGACATTCTTATTTTCCCCTCATCCCTAGGTGACTCAATTTTCCCCCTCCTAAGCCCTAGAAATGCGTAAATCCCCTGGAATGGCTGGCAAGGGTGAACACATGGGACTAGAGGTGCCCTTTGAAGCTTGTCCGAGGATAATAATTCCTCGGTAGCTGATCTGCTGATGCCAGTCCTGGAGGCCACCAGGAAGTGGCTTGTGAATAGAAGCCATCAGGGAGTTTCTCCATCTCTCTGCGCTTGTGTGTCCCTTACCAAACAATTCATCCTCTAGCCGCTTCACTGCGGAAAGCGGTAGTGGGTTCCTGAGTGGGATCCGAGACATGGCGGGGGGTTGTGCTGTGCTCCCCTCCCAGTCTGGGATGGCTTTGGGCTCAGCCCGTAACCACCCACCCAAGGCTGGCTGTACCCACCCGGCCTTCTAACACCTCTACCAGGGCACTGCCTGCAGACCACCTGCCAGCCTCTTAGGTTCAATCCAACCTTGGATCCCCAGCCCCACCTGGACACTTTGGCTTTGCCCTGAGATTTTTTTTCCATACTTTTCCTACTTTCCAAATGGAAACCATCTTCCCAGCTAGAAGGCACTTGGTTTCCAGGTTTGGAAGCTAAAGAAAGATATTTCAAAAACTAACAGATAAACTTTACACAACTGGAGAGTTCTTCTAAGTCCCTTAGATCCTTATTTAATCAAATTGCTCTTCTGCTGGTCCCTGTCTGTCATTGTGGATTAGGGAGATTTCATTGGTCTCAGTGATGCTTCCCTCTTTTTAATTAGCTCCTCTTGTCCTGCTTAGCGTTTTTTTTGTTTTGGGGAAGGGAGGTCAAGGGGAGGGGAGTAGAAGAGGGAGGCAAATCAGAAGGTGGTCCCTGTGCAGGTCCCCTCCCCTGCCTTGTAAATTGAGCGATGCCGAGACAAATAGTCATTTGCTTTTCCTTCTTCTGATTATTCATTACCTTACTCTTCCCCCATCAACACCAGTATGGCTTATAAAACATACTTTTTTTTTAAGTTCAAAGCCCATCATATAAAATCTCATTTGTCTTCAAACTTTTTATAAGAAAAATATCTTTCTTTAAGCGTAAGTGTAAATTTGCCACTCTCTGCAAGGTGAGGCTGCCAGCCACAGTGACTTGGTTTCAAATCTCAGGTCTGTTGCTCACTTGGTAGCCGGAGGAAGAATGTCTCTGTGTGTCAGTTTATTCATTGAGACTGGAGATGCTAATCTTCACCCCCGGGTGTTTCGGGAAGAGGATGTAGAATGCTGGGCTCATTGCTAGAGTTCAGCAGTTTAGTGTGTCTTTCCCCAAAGCATCTTTGCCTCTCGGCTATCTACCATTGTTTCTCGTAGAGAATAGAATGTCAAGACTTCTTTAAAAGGTGTAAATTTTAGCATATATTGGGGCCCATTTTCCCCACTTACCCTGGGCAAGTTCTGGTTTCTCTCTACTTACCTCGGAGCCCTGGCTGCAATGTCCTCAGAAGGTACAATGCATCGTAATCAAGATGATCCAGTAAGTAGAGAGAGAAGATAGCACTAGCCAGAGGAAAGTTGGGAAATGGAAGATTGAGAAACAGAAAACTGTTATGGCTTCTAAACCTTGCCGTGGGCCCAGAGCTCAGTCACCGTGTTGCTATCTTTAAACAGGAAGCCCCGGGACAGCCGAGCAGGGAGAGCTCACAGAACAAGCCTCCCCGACGCCTAGAAACAAGAACCAGTTAAGACTAAGCTCCATTTACTGACGTGGCCTGTCATGTGCCAAGGGCTTCAGAAATGGTCACCCTTTGCAACATGCATTATTATTATTATTATCATTCACATTTTATGAAGGAGACAACGGGGTGAGAGATTAGCGTAAGGGTCTGCTGGCTCCAAAAGCTGTGCTTTCTCCTTCATCCAGCTGCCTCCACTGGTCCCAGCACAGTAGTGAAACTGCTGCTAACTAGCTGAGTGCCCCTGAACCATCCTGGGCTGCTGTCTTTCAGACAAGAAATTGACGGGAACGATTCTCAGCTATCTGCAAACATTCAAGCTCACTGCTCCTTGGTCAAAGAGGCAACGACTACAAAAAACCTGGATGACCTCAGACCAGCAATCATATGCTTTAAGGCAATTGCAGACATGGGTTTCCAATCTCAGTTAGTAAACTTACAAGCAGCTGTTCTCTTTTCCTTTTCTTTCTCTTCCTCTCCCTCTCTTTTTTTTTTCTCCCTCCCTCTTCCTCTCTCTTGATGCCACATATTTCTAGCCTTTCCCACATTCAACTTTCCCCACAATGTGTTCTGCTTTTTTCAACTTCTTTTTCCTTCTCTTTAAAAACATCAGTAACTTACCATGAATCTAGTTAGAAAAAGTGTCTCTAGAATGTTCTTGTTTTTTGATCTTCTACACTTATTTAAATAGCCCCATGGAAACATCCATACAAAACAACAACAACAACAAAAAAACGAAACAGAAAGAGCCCCCCTATGCTGGCAGTGTACCTCTCGCCCCGCTCTGCTGCAAGACGATGTCTCTCTCGCCACTTCCTCGTTTTATCCTGTTTCCTAAAGCAAGAACAATCATCTGCAGAAACACCATGAATCCTGCTGGCAAAAGCCAACGATGAACAAAGCATTAAAAATACCCACCTAGAATCAGAAATTACTTAATGAGCCCTGTAAGAAGGACGAGAAGAGTGGTGGTGGATGTGAGTACAGGGCGAGAAAGAGACAGACAGACAGACATTTTACAAATCTCCAGGCTTCATTTCTGTTCACTTCCTATTTTCTAGTCACATCATGATTTCCCCTCGAATATATCACTGAGATTTTATGGTGCCTTCCTGTTCGCTTTCCTTCTCTTCCCTTCTGTTTGCTTCGTATTTGTTTTTATTGATTTGGGGGCTGAAAGCTTGGCTCATTTATCACATATTTGAAAGCCACCATCTTCTTGCTCTGTCGTCACCAGAACTGTAACATCACTCACAAACGCCACAAATACTCTCAGTGTCCCCTCTCCTCTTTCTCACCATCTGTGCTCTGCACTGCCTTAACTCTTATTCGGGCAAAGCACAAAAGGGTAGAGTGGATGGTCGCATGACCACAGCTGCTTTAATCTTCTTGTCACTTTTACTTAGAGTCCCAAGCCCCCATTTATTATTGGAATGCGGGTCATTTTTTTTAGTTCACTGGTCTCAAAGCTTGCAAAAGTGGACATTAAGCCATGTGACAGCTTCCCTTTCCTTCATTTGAGAAGTCTATCCCTGAAAAGATAAAAGTAATTACATTTTTATTGATCAAGCCGCCCCATAAAGGTACGTAAAAAGCTGCCAATAGAAGGGAGGATATTGAGAATTACTTCCCTCAAGTGAATAACTATAATAGTCTGACTTTTTGGAAATGTAGGTCTTAATTCGAGTCTGCTTGAACTGAGGAACTCCTGTAACTGGCTTTGTTTAAAGGAGTTCTCTTTCTTTTTAATTGCCATTTCTGATCAAGCAGGGCCCTAAATCTTGGCTTCTTGAAGTTGGAAGTGATCCAGAATATAGGTCCAGTCTTTCCCTGTTTAATTGAGTTGATAGAGAATGGGTGGGGGGGTGCACTTGGAAGGGGCAGACTAAGAGTTTGATGAATTGGTTCTATCGAACCAAAATGTCTCACTATAATTTTCAGTCTGAATTTTGCCCTAAGAAGAAAAATCAGATTGAATATAAGCAGATGATGCTCACAAGTCCTAAATTCTTGTGTCTAAGCTTAAATATCCCCCCTGGTCCTCCACCAGCCTCAGACTCCTTCTCCTAATCATTTTCTTCAGGTCGAATTGCAGTTTTTCAGTGTTCTTCTCAAAGTGTATTACCTAGAGTTAAACCCAGTGTGCAAGACGTGGTTTGAGCCATGCTGAGCAGTACAGGACTATCTGACGACTTTACCCGCACAGTGGAGCTTTGTAATTGTCACCTTGTTAGCTGTTAGGGAGTTGAACCACCACCACTACGACAAAACCCCAAGTGTTTCCCAGCGTGAAGAGGAGCCAGGCCAGGCCTCCCCACTTCTGCTGGGGGCTTTTCTGGAACCAAAACGTGAAGTTCAAGTTTAATCCTTCTGATTCTCCTCCTGTTTTTGTCCTCCCTGTTGGCAGATTCTACAGTTCATCACAGCTCGTCTGGCCATGGGCTTGCATTCTGCCCCTCTGGGTCTCTCTTTCAAGTCTCTTTTCATAAGCAAACTTAATGCAGTTTCGGTATTTATTCCATAATAAATGGAACGTGGGCTTTGGAGTCAGGCAGGGTTGGGTTTGAATCCTGCCTCCTTCATTTACCAGTTGTGTGATCACAAGTAAATTGGTTCTCTCTGAACTCAGTTTCCTGCCCTAAGGACTCCCTCCAGGCTGCCACTGAACTTTTCAATCAATATTCCTTGTGTAGCCACTCCAAACCCACCAGATTAAGTAGTTAGCATTCCATCTGTCTTTCTTCATTTTGTTCTCTAGGGTATCATGAAAAATGTAACCAAATGCCTTGCTGAAGGCAAACTGTGCTGTCCAGTAGCCCTTTCCACAAAAAAAGAAAAGGAAGAACAGAGTCCCTGCCTCCTTGAGGGATGTACTTGCGGAAACACAAAGTGGAAGCCATTCATCATCTCCCTCACTTTGCCTCTTCTGTGTTTTCTGTTCCCCACTCCTTGTCCTCTTTTCCAGTCTGTTGAGTTTCCTTTTGTTGTGTCTCTTAAATAGGCTGCTGTCACATTAGCTATCGGCCCCCTGTTCTCCCTCCACCCTGTGCTGCCTGCTTGATGGAGCAAAGACTCCTATGTGTTGAAGTCTTCTGACGCACATGCTTTCTGAGGGTCATTTCTCCATTCAGATTTCGTCAATGTCATGTTGTCACGCTACCTCCCAGATCCACTCAAGACTCTCTTGTTGTCATTTCAGGCCTCCAGCAATCTCTCCCCAACTCGTCTCTCTAAATTGGCTTCAGAATACCACCGACCCCATGCAAACGTGCTTTAGTAAATGGCTTCTCATCATCCTCTCAGCATGCCATCTGCATCCTTGCTTCTGTACTGGTCCTCCTTCTGCCACTTAACTCAGGCTGCTATGTACCGTTGAGCAGGTCGTCCACTGTATAAGGGCCCCTGGCTGGGGCTTCTGTGGCAACTGAAATCCATCTGGTATTCTCCTAATCAAGCTGCCAGTCCTGGTGTGTGGCTGTATCTGCTGAAAGTTCGGGGAACACTTTCAAATGTAAATAAAAGCACCTGGTCTAACTTCAACTGCTCCTTCAAGGCCTTACTCAGGGACCGGCCGGTCGGCCCCTGTGCTCTCGCTCTCTCTTACTCTTCTGGGGTCCTCAGTGCACCTACCCCTTGCTTGCTATGGCCACCACGCCAAGTGAGGTGGGAAAGCACACGGGCTTTGGAGTCAGACTACCAGAGTTCAAATCCTGGGGCTACCACTGGCTGTCTGGGTGACCCTGAGAGAGTTATTTAATTTCTCTGAGCCTCAGTTTCCTCATATTTAAAGCAGGAATGATAACAGTGCCTGCCTTATAGTGTTCTTGGGAAAAACGTGAACTACCCACCCAAACCACTTAGCGTGGAGCCCGGCACACAGTAGGTGTACTTAGTCGTTGTCAGCTGTTGCGGCTTTCCATATACTCCTCGATTACTGAGACATGTTGTGGCTCAAGGGACGTATGAATGAGAAAATGTACACCTCACTAAGTGGGGGTTCCAGATAAAACACAGAGCACTCAGTTCAATTTGAATTTCAGAGAAACAACAAATAGTTTCTAGCATAAATATATCCCCAATGTTTACCTTCTCCATGGGACTCTCAAAGAGGTAGACTGGCTCATTGTCAAGAAGGATGGCAAAGGATCATTTGATCTTTCTACCCTCTTGTCCCGACTCTCCCCGCAGCCCCTGCACCTCACACAATGCCTGTCCCATGAGATCTTTTACAAGAAAATTGGAGGGTGGGTTATCCTGTGGGGTGAGAACTGGGGTCTTGGCAGGGAGCCTTAGGATGTCCTTGTGAAGGTCACCGTTTGTGTGTAGAAGTCTGTATTTTCTCATTCATACATCCTGTGAGCCACAAAACGTCATACTTCCTACTTTCTCTATCTTTCTGGTGTTATTTGCTACTTTTCATATTGTGCCTTTACCATTATGCATTCTGGAATACTACGTGTTTCGAGAAGTGGGTTTTACATGCTGGAATTTCTGTTTTCGTAAGTGAATTATTTTGTAATCCGTATTTGTGGTAAAGCCAGAATCCTCTAAGCCTTCTTCCACAGTCTGATATTTCTCTTGTGATTATGCTGGCATTTCACATCGTTATTTTCAAATTCACTATCTGCTTTCTCGTATCTGTAAGTTGTCAAAATTTTCCATGCTTGGTATTTGCACCAAGGTAAAAAAAAAATTTCTGGGCATCAGCCCCAGTAACGATTAGTAGTCCCATCATGCAGTCACCAGGCTGACATTTACTTGCATCACTGTGTATCTGGTCCCGATGACAAATAATCCTTGAATGGGTGGCTGGTACCTCAGCCTTTCTTTATATGATTTGTGCCTTCCTAGAGCCTTGTCTCTTCCCAGAATAATCACAGAGGAAGTCACTAAACCACCGACAGTACCAGACGTGGTTCTGTGTTATCATGAACTTCTCTTTTTTATAGTCTTTTATTTCGAATCCTCCATTGCTGACTCCTTGCCCAGATTCTTTCTTCTCTCTCTTAACTCTGCGAGCCCAAGAAGGGCAATTTCTCCTTGGGCTCGTCTTCAGAGTCCCTGCTGCTTGACCTCACTGGGCTCTCTCTCTTCTTATTTCTCAGGAGTCTCTCCTAGACTTCAAGCATTCACTCAACAAGCATTTTCTGGGCCCCACTTTGTGCCGGGGATTGTGCTCAGCACAGAGATGCAGAGGTGACTAGGGAGCTCCTGATGGCCCTTAGGTGGCTTCCAGTCTTGCAGGGCACACAGACCAATTGACCAAACAAATGAGAGCAAGTGTGATAATGGTGTCAAAGTGGTTGAGGAGCCCAAAGGAGTCCAGCCCGGGATGGGTACAGGCACAGGAGGGACCAGGGCATGCTTCCCAAATGAGGTGACGATTGAACTGAGCCTTGTGGACAGGCAGAGGACACATACATGACAGACAGAGTCGTACGTGCAAATAGGAGCTGGGGAGCCCAGCTGGTTCATTGTGGCCATTGCAGACTGGCCAGATGGGGTTGGTATTTCCGTGTGCAGTGGGTAGGACATGGAGGGCCTGCCAGAGCATTCCAAGAATGTTGGGCTTTATCCCAAGGGCTATAGCGATTCACTAAACATTTTGACAACATTTGCTTTAGGAAGTGTTTATTCTGGTGGCAGAATGAAGGCTTAGCGGGCATGGTCAACTGGAGATGGAGAAACTCTTTGCAGGAGTCTTGGTCAGAAATGATAAGGGCCTGAAATATGACAGTGAGAGGCCATGCTCTTTCTCTTGGAGCTGGGCCTTTGCACATGCCATAGTAAGTGTTTTACATGTATTATCTCACTCAGCAATTGCAAGAAACTAAGGAGTAAGAACTACTATTATATCCATCTGACAAATAAGGAAACAGGTTCAAAAAGGTTAAATAATTGCCCAGGTTCACATGTATCAAAATCTCTAACATTGTTCTTTGTCTTAACTCAAGAGAATCACTAACTTTCTGACCAATTAGGAGTGGCTAAAAGGCAGAGAAGAGCCTAGAACAGCACTGCTCTATAGAAATGTAATGCAAGCCACGTATGTAATTTAAAATATTCTAGCACATTAAAAAGTAAAAGGAAATTATTTTCAATAATTTGTCTTATTTAACCCAATATATCCAAAATATTCTCATTTCAACATGAAATGGTATAAAATAGTAAAGTTATTCTGTGGTTTTTTTCTAACCTAAGTCTGGTGTGTATTTTATACTCACAGTGCACCTTCATTTGGACCAGCCATATTTGAAGTACTTTGTAGCACATATGGCTAGTGGCTGCCAGTATTGGTCAGCATGGGTTTAGAAAGACTTTCATTTTCTGCCATGAGCAATATGGCAGATGGCGATAACATTTTCGGAGGTATGAGAATATAGGAAGAAAAGATCATTTGGAAGGAGTTTAAAATGTGAAACCTCTAGGTAGAGATTCATAGTCAGGGGTTGAAGCTGTAGGTGTGGATCTCAGCAAAAAGGACTGAGTGAACCCATAAAGTTGGGAGCTATTCTCATCTAGATGGTTGTTAAAACCCCAGGTAAGAAGAAATCACATGGGGAGATTATGTAGAAGGGCTGAGCCTTTGGAAACAGCAGGAAGGCATGGATGCCTTGTGCAGGTGAAGGAGGTCACTGGTAGCAGCAGGTGGGGTATCTCCCCTCGATCGGGAGGGGAGGAGGACAAGGTGAGTGTGGATGCGGAGGGTAAGTCTGTAGGTAAAGGGTGTGGGCAGGGGCAGGCAGTAGCCCTCTAACCCGATGTTGGTCGGGTTCTCCTGGCTCATTTTACTTCTTTCTTCTCTTCTATAGAGAAATGAACCCTAGCTTTTATATCTGACTGCTCACAAAATCTGTAAGTGAAAAGGGGAGGAAGAGGTAAACAAAATATAAATACTTATCCAGCCGGGGACCAAAACCAAGATGAGCATTCATTTCTCCTAATTGCCTCCCCATTCTCTTTCCTCTCTCTCTCATTAAACTTTTTATTTTGAAATAATTATAGACTCACAGGAAACTGCAAAAATAGTACAGAGAGTTCCCCTGTATTCTTCATCCTGCTTCCTCCAACAGTGATAAAGATATCACCATAGTATAGTATCAGAGCCAGGAAACTGACATTGGTACAGTACTATTAACTGGACTTCTATCTTCTCTTTCACCACTTCCTCCGAAGAAGTACTCTGAATACAGAGTCAACATGATGTAAGATGTAATGTCCCAACTGGGTCAGGAGTTTTGTGTGTGTGCGAGAGGTTTTCATCCCTGTAACTAAATGACATGCAGCAGACACTGCACCAAGTGCCACCTAAGCGCTCAGGTCAAAAACACTTTCTCACAGCCATTTGTCATTTGCACCAACATTATGCAGTTAGACCAGGCTCTTTTCTGTCTGTTTGGCAATTGTATCATTACGGAGAACAGCAAAGAAAAATAGACTGCTGTGCTGTTCCCATCAGCATTTATAACAAGGAATGTGTGGCTCAGAAGAAAGGAACAACATGCCTAAGGTTGCACTGCTATATGACCTGGGTCTCATTGACTGCAGAACTCAAGCTCAAGTTTACGACATCGCACTATCTCTTGGCAGATGGCAATATCATGGCCTTGTCTACAAAGCAGAAAACCAATGGATTAGAAGGGAGTCAGCATTCAGATAAGTGACTCATCCAACTTTCAAGCAGGGAGGATTTCAGATGAACCCACAGAACCCAATGCAATAGGATCTTCAATAAATGCTAAGAGGTTAATCGAACCAGCTCACAAAACCAACAGATCCGAAGGAGATAGGCACCTTCCTCAAAAGCAGACTCAAAGACAGAGCCAAGAATCTCTTTGCTTCAAACCAATGAGAGAAAATGAAGCCAACTTGAACGGAACAGTGGCTGTCCATCAACCAAGTTTCTGCCAGTGAGAATAACCCATTTATTCACAGAGTGAGAGAGTTCCTCTGTATTTTCACTGTAAGTGGTAATTTGTTAACGGGTAAATATGGAATGACTGTAGTTCTCCCTTGGAGATAAATGAGCTCACGTTCTCAAAAAATAATACATCTGGCAAGAAGCAGAAGTCAGAAAAAAAGAAATATTTCATCCATTAAGATCTGGAAAGCAAAAGGAAATAGATATTTCTGGTAGCTGACTGAAGAGTTTGGCCTTGACAATTCCTGAGCAGTGGAAAAAGGAAAAATTTAGCAGGAATAGTTTGAATAAGGGTGGTCAGATGCCTAAAGGCTGAGTGATCTCTATAAAATGGCATTTCTCCTACATGGGTTCCTTATTTATTTTGTGCATCTACACTTTCCCTTTTATCACCAAATATGATATGTATACTACAAGTAATAAAAGAGTTGCTGTCAAATTCAAGAAGACAGGCTGAGAGCAATTTGCAGTTGTGAAGACAAACTGAAGGGGACAGGACAGAGGGAAGAGGGGTCCTTACTCCGCTGGAGCCATTGGAAAGGGTTTTCAGCCTTCAAGTGCCAAGACAGCAGCAAACACTTGACGAAGGGTGAGGAAATCGCTGAAATCAATTCAGTCCTGTAAATGCTGTTATCAAACAGTCAAGGGTGAGGGGGGAATGTCCCAGGTTTGACTGCTCTGCACTGACCAGAGTTGAAATCCAGCCGAGAGATCAGTTTTGCAATTGACCTGCCCCTTAATGATGCAGTTTGGCCATTGGTACCAGACCCCAGCCATTGGTCTACAGGTGAACAGAGGCAGCCCGTGTTTTGAAATCTATGCAGATGCTTACATAGACCCTGCTCTCCAGTCAGACAACAAGACCACCACCAGATGTGACTTCAATGTGCTTCCCCTTTTAGCTATTTAAATGTGAGACATTCCTCCTGCATCTAGTCCACTTCCGGGGACTATTTTTATCAGGGTCTTTTCCACCCCAGCTCCAAGACACATCACAGATATCCCCACAAAAGTTCCAAGAGTCAGCAATGAAATAAACCCAATGCCAACGGACTCGCACACCCAGGCAGGCAGAGAAGGTCACGGCAACTGTCCCCGAGATCACTCGGAGCTGCAGATAAGCTGGGTGGGGGTAGCACAGCTGGCTGATAGGGCAGAACTAAAATGTGATCAACGGCATCTGGTTTCCTCTCCCTCTGCAGTGTTCACAGAAGTGATCGTGAAAAAAGGGAAGAAGTGAGGAGGAAAAATAAGGAGAGACAGGGCCCCTTCTGGGAAAAGAAATCTAGTCCTGAATTCTCAATTGCCCATTCAACCCCAGAAGCCGGTGACCGCTTCCACTGAGCACCAGGTGACAGACAGGCTGAGTTTCCTCCAGGCTGGAGCTGGTCAAGGGTGGCAGCTTCTGCCTCAGTCTTTCTGCTCTCTCCCTTCCCCATTCCAATCACGATAAACACATTTATACTCACTTGATTATGTCAGCCAGACAATGCTCCCCTAATTGGCAGTGATCAGGGTTCCAGAACCTGCTGTCTCTCTATCAGGCAAAGCGATAAGGAGCCGCTAATGCAGTCCCCGTTAACAATTTCCAGTGGAATAAAAAACAATCCCCTGACTCGTGCATGGCAATGAATTTTCCTAACAGCTCCTAAAGCCAACCCTTGAGGAACTCAGGCTTACACGAATCTGCCCAGCATAGCATGCTTTTATAAATCTTCCCTACCCCCAGCTCAAGTGCATTTAAAAAAAAAAAAAAAACCATAGCTACTTCCTTCTGCTCGAGGTTCTTTTGTTCTTTAGCGTTTTTTTCTTTTTTCTTTTTTTTCTTTTATAGGGCTTATGGAGCTAACTGTCATTTTTGGTTCTCAGTTCTTTGCAAATTTCAGGGACATCTGGCACACAGTTGACTGCTTTTGCTAGCTCTGGTGTTTGTAGATGTACACAGTCTCTGCCACGTGTGCATGTGAACACGCCCTATGTGTAACTTATGCGTGTATAATTTGGAGCTTGAGTGCATTGGTATCTTTTGATATGTAAGTGTGAATACCACAATACTGATCATAAGTAGTTGCTCAATAAATATTTACTAACTGATTGAATGCACCAAGAAGGCAAATGCCATTCATTCATTCATCCGACATTTGAATGCCTCATATGAGCCAGGCACTGGGCTAGATGCTGGGTGTTCAGTGATGCGTACTCATGGTCCCTGCCCTCAGGGAGCTCACAGCTGAAGGGCGGGAGACAGGCACATAACAGGCAATTATAAGACATCTAGGAAACATGGGGATAGAGCCCTGGGTGGGGTAGCACAGAGCTGCAGGGAGGGAGACCTTATCCACCGAGGGGAGGAGCTGAGGCCATGGGGGTCTCCTAAAGATGGTGAGGCCTAAGCTGGGATGGTAAAGGGTTCTGGACAGAGAGACCAGCAAGATCGATGGCAGGACCCAAGAAACAACAGGTGTGGGTGGAGGACTAGAAGCTGGAGGGTGTTGAGAGAGGGCATCGAGGCAGGGAGCTGCAAGAATGAAGAGGGGGCTCAGGCAGGGACTGGATCTAGGTGGGGGTTCTGGGAGGAGTCGAGGAAAGGAGTTCCAACTCTCTCAGTTAGGGCCCCGATTCTTCTGGATTTTGCCAGAATGTGCTCACACCCATCTCAAAGAAGAATTTAGACCAGCTTCGAGGCTTTGCTGGAGTGCAGAAGGGTGAGCTGGTCATGCCCTGACCCTGACATTGACAGACGAGCTGCGTGAAACTGAGCAAGGGCCAGCCTCTGGATGGGTAAACTGAGGCGTGGGCTTTGCGGGCTCTGAGATTCCTACCAGGTTTTATATTCTGAGGTGCCTAGACTCTGTGAGGTTTGCAGACAGACCACACCTGGGCCTGTCACGTACAAACCGTGGGGATTTTAAAGGAACGAGGCTACTTCCGAGCAGCATGCAGCGTCATAGCATCACTGTCCTACAGTACGGAGACAGCTAGGCACACTGAATGCAGTTTCATAGAAGCCCCTCAGAGGCATTCACAGGAATGTACTGCCTGATGGAGATGTCCTACTGGGTCCCCAGCCGGGGTCATGGCCTCATTATCTCAGTTCTGAAGACCTCCGATTAAATTCATAGCATGAATCTCTGTTTGATTTAGTTTCTGTAAAGCATTGCTTGGCTCACATCCTTTCTGCTCAAAACCTCTCAACGATTCCACTTTACTTATAGAATCAAGCCCCAAATTCTTAGAGTGGCATTCAAATCCCTAACTTACCTGCTGCAGCCTCCACCTCAGCCAGGTGGGACCCCTAGCAGTGGCGTCCACGACTGTCCCCACCACTCTGCCCCGTCTCACTCCAGCCCCCACCACAGGTCCACCTCAGATTTGAGTCCATCTCCTCTGGGAACACAGTCTTTCTCTGACCCTGTCCTTTCCATTACCCTGTCCTTTTCAGAATCCTGTATAGCGCTTACTGGCCATGTCGTTCACTAGCATCTATTAATTTTACTTTGTGGTTTCTGTCTTGAAGCCCCAGCTAATTTGTAAGCCCCAAGTCTCATTCCTCTTTGTAGCATATGGACCAAGTGTGGGATCCAGCTCACGGAAAATGCTTGCCGAAGATGGGTTTCCTACACTGTAGCCTCTATGAGACGACTGAGTAAAATCCACGGGAAGTATGATTACTATCATTGTTATCATAGTGCTGTGGGTTGAAGTTTTTTCCCTCGTCTTGGAAAAAAAAGGACCCTCTGAGAGACTGGTTTGGTGTACCCCTTTTGGAGTAATGAGACTGTGGACTATTTCTCCTACGATTCATAAACAGTATTTTACATGCGTTACTTAGGAGCTTAAAGTTCATCCAGGAATGAGCTATTTCACAGATAGAAAGGAGCATATGTGCAATCCTCCAGGAGGAATAATCACTCTGCTAAATTTAAAGGGGAAAATGATTAAACACTCCAGCCTGAAAGTAGAAATGGTTTAACATCACCTGATCAGAGAGGAGCATGAGAGACTTAATTTCTGGCCCCGAGATTTCTGGTTTTATTGTCCATGTTCCGCTGAACAACACACAGGGTTTTTCGCAAAAGGGAAACTGGCATTAAGTCACTAAGGAAGATCCCCATTTCCTTACTGAACCAACAGCATTTAAGGAAGCTGAGCTCTGCCCATATGTCCTGCTGTGCAGAATTTGTAACTGGGCAGTTAAAGCCGCCATCTAGGCTGGCAGCTGTGATTTTCCCAGAAGTAGAGCTTCAAGAGGAAAAATAGCTTTTAAACATCAGTTCCATCTTTGCAAATTGGATCTGTTCATGAAAAATTGTTCTACATCCAGATTTTTTCCTTTTCTTTCCTCATTAGTAAAGGATGTGATTATTTCTTTCTCACCTGAGTGGAAATTCATTCATTGACTCAACAAACATTTACTGAGCACCTACCATGAGGCAGACACTGTTTTAGGTGCTGGGGCTACAGATGTGAACACAAGAGGCAAAGTCCTTGGCCTCGTGGAGCTTGTCTTCCAGCAGGGGAGACAGATAATTAAATAAGTAAACAAATAAATAGGTACCTATCATGTCAGGCACAGATAACTGAAAAAATGCTAACATCTTATTGTATCTGGAAAAATTAATTTCCAGAAAATGAAAAATTAAGACTCTTCCATGAATACTATCTTAGCTCATGCAAGTCACATATATTAAGGGGTATTTTTAAAAAGGTTAACTATCAGGGAATATATTCACTGCTCTTTGCACACGACATTGACATTCCCTACTGACCTTCAACAAGACTTCAAGAAGCATTTCTAGGAGAAGGATTTGTGCCAACTTGTATTCGCTCCATTAGGTACTATGGAGCCATATGGTACTATATGGCCCTGTGGCCCTCACAGTGGTCCACACTGGAAACCTGGAATTCCTTCTGGACTCCTCCCTCTCTTTTCTTCGTATTTCCCAAATCTGGCACCCCTCCCTACTGGGTCTCTAAACCCTACCCTTTAAATATGCCTAAAATTGACTCCCTCTTTCCTTCACCCTCTCCTCAGTGCAGGCTTTATAATCTGTCCACTACTCAGCCACCTGTTTTTCCTCTCTGACTCTAGGCTCAGATGCCTCCAGTCTCCCCTTTTCATGGCTCCTAGGATGACTCGTGTAAATCACCCCTCTCTCCCCGGCTCCCCAGGCCTGCAGGACGGAGCTCAGGATTCTTGGGCTGATTGCTGCAGGCCTGGCCCCAGCCGACCTGGGCAGCTTCGTGTCTCAGCATTCTTCCTAGATCCTGGCCCCTGTCACACCAGCACCATGGAAACTAACGGTTTCTTCTTCCTTGAATACTCTCCTCTTTTCCTGTCAATCCTTGCCATCCTTTAATATAGCTCCAAAGTCTCCTCCTCCGCGCAGCCCTCTTAGACCCACCAAGGTGCTGAATTCTCCCTCCCTTCTCCCCAAGGTTATCCTGGCACCGGCTCACTTCAAGGACAGCATCTCATGCAAGACTTTTGCCATACTTCTTTTACTTCTGTGTCTTCCCTCCCAAGCTGTAAGCTCCTCCAAGCAGGAAGTGTCTTATTTGTAATCTTAGAGCAGAGCACAGCGTCTGGTACATAGTAGGCCCTCAATAAATATTTGATGAATGAATGAATGAACTATGGTCTCATCTGACTTGGCTTGTGCTGAACTATGCATTTGAGAGTTAGGTGACTGGCAGTATAACAGAATGAAGCCAACTGACACATGTGGTAAAGGACTTAACTTTGATCTTATGAACAATGGTTTTAAACATTTGAGCTAATGGACTGCAGATGATAAGGGATTTCAAAACTAAATTTTCCTAGACAATATTTCTGTGTGTACTAAATCTGGAGATGGTTGAGAAGTTCAAATAAATGATTAAGGCATGTAAAACAGAACGATTAAGTAATCTGGATCATTTACTGCAGAAAAGAAGCTTGAAGAGACAATAATGGTTTTTAATGAAAAGAAAGATTACTCCAAGGATGGCTAAACATCTTCCTTCTGCAGGTACACAAAAGAAGAAGAAGTAAGATTAAAGTGCTACAAAGATTCAAGTCAAAAACAAAACAGAACTTAATAGCTTCCTGTTGGGACATGTGAGCCCACTTCAAGTTACTGTTACAAATAACTCACATGTGTTGAGGGCTTACTCTGAACCAGGCCTTGTTCTAAGTGTTTTACCACGTATTATTTCACTTGGTCTTCATAGCAAACCCATGTGGGTTCCTTTTAGTTAAGTTATTCCCATTTTACAGATGAGGAGATGGAGGCATGGGACGGAGAGAAATTTACCTGGGCTGCAAGCCGGGAGATGGGAGAGCTGAAATTCCAGTCCGGGCTGTCTGGCTCCTGAGACTTAGCCCTCACCTACTCTGCTTACTGCCTTAGTAGGGCTGATATGGACACCAGCCCTGCACCTGAGAATGGAGGCCTAAATTTAAGCTCACAAATGCTCCATAAGCTCATTTGACCAGTTTAAATTTAAACAAGAGGGGGAGGGTATAGCTCAGTGGTAGAGTGCATGCCCAGCATGCACAAGGTCCTGCGTTGAATCCCCAGTACCTCCATTAAAAAAAAAAAAATAAGCCTAATTACCTCCTTCCCCCAAATAAACAAACAAACAAATAAAAATAAATAATAATTTAAAAAATAAATTTAAACAATAAAATCCTTGAAAACATTAACTGTCCGTCATTGCAAGGACAACTAACTGTCTTGTGGGCATAATTACACTATTGTGTGTGTGTGTCTATGGAAGTTAGAGTACCCATTTTTCTTTATTCTGGTGAGTTGGCCTACCAGCTCTTGTACTTCTAATGAGACGGTAAGCTGTCTTGTTTTGTTTCCAGCAGTCAGCACCCATAGTTTAAGCATACACACGTGTGCATATATTTACAAGACCTGACATAAGTCGAGTCACATTTAGGTACGATGATTTTACTTTCAGAGTGATGGAATTTATTCTTGGGGCTAAAAAGCCCCCACCTTCCTCCCTGTTTTATTTTTCCAAGGCGACCTTGTTTAGCCTGCCTCGGGGACGTAAGCGGTGGGGTCACCGTCAGCACAGAACAGGGGCAGCTTGCTGAGCAACTGTCTGTGCAGAAGGGAGTCAACACTCATCGGATCTGCGAAGGAGCGTGATTGAGCCCCGAGCTGCATGCGGGCTGCAGGAGCCTGGAGGCTGGTTCAGAGAACTGGGGTGGCCCGCAGGAGCCCTGTGAAAAGGGTGTGAATGAGTCACTAGACTTTTCAAATTGACTGAGATGGCTTCGGTTGATTTTCTTCGAATTTAGATGTGTTATCAGGGTTCATACCTTGGGCATAACGGGAAGATGAGTGAACATTATCTTGCTAGAGCCCCACCTTCGATCTTCGGCAGGGCTGTGATAAGATTTGGGGCAAGATGTGACTCGGCAGGAGTGCTCTGGCCAGCGCGCGTGGCATGTGCCCGACTCGCACTTCGGGGCCTCATGGGGCACTTCTCAGTGTTCTGAGCTGGGAGGAAACCCAGTGCGACAGGTGCGAGTGTTTTCTGTCATCTGCACCCGTCGGCCTGGGTGGATATTTACCATTTTAGGGCATCAGGAGGCACTGCTGACTTGTCCCACTTTGACTTCATGGTCTGGGAAAAGCATTTGCTTTCTAACATCGGGGCCACCATAGTAACCAGAGAAACGGCGGCTGTCCTGACCAAGCGTTTGAGTTCTGGAAGTTCACCTAACCTGTCTGGCTTCAGTTTCCTCATCTTCAAAATGGATCTAACCATGGATCTAACCCTTGGGGAGGGCTAAATAGACTAATACATGTCAAGGGCTCAGAGAAGTTCCTGGTATTTCGTTAGCACTAAATTAATTAAGTTAATATTAATTAAAATTTATATTAATGCACACGTTTTGTCCATACAACTTCATATTTGGCAGAGGACTGACTCCATCACTTGCACAAAATAGGTGCTTCGTAAATATTTGTTAAATGTTGAAGGAAATAGAAGAATGGATTCAGGGCATACATGGGTGATACCCTGTTCTGACTGCTCAGTGCCCTGTAATTCAGGGACAGGCCAGCAAAACTGGATGTTAAGATTTAATATCTCCCATAGAGAAACACCTATATGCAAAAGCGAAGTGTTCTGCGATCACACATCCCTGCAGACAAGAAGGGAGAGAGGACAGCTGTGCGTGAAGCTCACAGAGGCAGTGGCTGGAAGAACTGAGCTGGGACTATCACGCTTGAAGAACAGGTCCCCTGACTAAACCAAATCAACCGAAATCTCTAATTTAACTTAACAAATGTTAGAACTACAAAATATATGTTATTTCTGAGTCTACAAAAATAAGTGAATATGAAAAACAGAAGTCAAATCCCTGACCGATGTTTACATTCTGCTGACTTTCTAACAATGACAGCTTCAACTTGAATCGCTTAATTTAAAAACAGAAAATGAACACTATCATGTTTCAGGAGCTGGTACAGTATGACAAAAGTACCTTAATATTAGGTTGAATCATATGAAATGGCCACTTTTGGTTTAAAAATGGTCAGGCATTGTCCATTTCATACAGTTCAATCTAATGTACTTAAGCTAGTTGACACTAAATCAAAACTCTCATATTACCTCGCCCTTTATTGCCTTTTAACTATGACTATAAAACTAAATTGGCCAATTTCACCGTTCTTAGCCTCTTTGGCCTCGTAGAGTTTTCACAGAGTAGGTGCTAAAGAAATGTTTTATCAATTAAGCAGTATTTTCTGCTATCGTCTCTTAAAAATCAGGCCTAAATTTTGCTACACTATCAAATGCGGAGACTGTTCTTAAAATATAATGAACAAAGTATTAGCTTCACTTCATGTTTCACGATTTAGATAAATCCTTTCTGTTCCTTGTTTGGGCAGCACTGGGAAGCTAATTAATGCATTATTAATATATCGTAGAGGCAAACAAGACTGCTTGCACAAACACCATGACATGAATAAATTCAGGTCAGAAAGATTTTTGCAAATGAGGACAAATGTTATTATAATAATGAGAAATTATTGTTTATATGACACATCTCTGCGCATTAAAACACATTACAGACTTACAAATGAAGGGAATGGTCGAATCAGGCAGCCTTCTGGAGATTCCAATCACTTAGGGCCCAACTGGGGCATCCAAAGTACCCCACAATGAACTAGAAATGATAACCTTTGGGATCCCAGGATTGAACGCATCATTATTATTCATGTAAGGTTTCCTAACATTTGGGCTTGGTCCCAGACTTGGGAGCGTTTACTGACATAACTGAGCAGACAGCATGCAATGGTTTTCAATTCAGAAAGTAACGAGCTCCTTCTATGGTGGAAGAGATGGGGAAAGTTCAGGGAGGGGTGTGAAGAGCCTGTGACTTACTGCATCTCCTTGGGCCTCAGCTTTCCCATGTTTGTGAATTACCTCCTAGAGACCAGTCATTCTCTGTAACATCTGTCGTTGTGGGATGATACCTGAAAAGGCTATGCATGTCTTTGGAGGTGGGGGAGGGGGGAGTTAGAGCTCTAAAACATATTATTTTTGTTTTGGTGACCCAGAGCTGTGAGAGCAGACATGTTGCATAAGCAGAGTTCTGAGAAAACAGATTTGCTTTCATTTTTCAAACAGAAGAACCACAATCCTCTCTATGTTTGGCTCGTTATACAAATTAAATATATGGGTAAGAGAGAGCTCACAGAATCAGCAATTTTAACCTTTCCCCCGGTGCTGAGGATTTCTCTTAGAGATTTTTTTGGAGCTTGGAGCAAGCACAGTTCTGCTCAATTTGTGCCGTCTAATGAGATCACAGCCCGAGGGGCTGTGCTCCGACAGTAAAGTCTTCATGCTAATTACATTTTAGAATGGTTAGGGCAGGAGTGGTTCCAAACATACTTGAGGTAATAACTAGTCATGTATCCAGAAGGTTAACAGTTCAATCAAAGAGAGAAAAAATTAGCATATCTTAAGAAAGAGTTCAAGTGGTTTCATACAAGAACACTTTAAGTCTACAAGGGTACTTAAAATACTGATAAGCCAGGTAATTCTATATTTCCCTTTTTAACTCGTTGAAAGCCCCCGATTTCAAGGTGCAGTGTCTGAGAACAAGAAGTATCTGGCAGGTGAAGGGGAGAAGTACGTAGTTAGGGAAATTGGCTGGAGTTTTAGGTTAGGGGTCTGTGCCAGGACTACATCGCAGAGTTTGGTGGGGGGGCCAGGCTGCTGATGAAAGAACACAGGCGATGCTGGAGAGTCTGGCATTGGGTAAAGGCTCTGGGCCAATCTTCCATTATAGTCACAACACAGCTTTGGTCCATGCTAACAATAAATCCCTCAAATAATTGTATATCAAATCACTATAAACAAAATTATAATCTGCTTTCATCAATGCACTTTCCATAACATCTGAATTTTTCCTCAAATTCCTATTTTTCTATGATTTCTAATGAACACAAAAGAGCAGCAATTGGAAACTACACCCATTGCTGGCTATTTTAAATGACTGAAGTTATCTTTCATTTAGAAGGGCACAGTATTTTAATTAATTTAAAAAATATTTATTGAGCACCTATTACGTACTTGGCAATGGTTAACATGGCTAATTGTTTTAGAGATGATTCCTAAGAAAGACTTTCTGTTCTGCTAACAGTAAAGTATTAAAATAACAAAACAGCTCAAGTACTTTTTTTAATATTCTAAAAAGTGGCACTTTTCATCCTCCAAGAGCCCCACACTACACAAGGAGTTCCCTTCAATACAAGTGCAATGCAGTGTGGAATTGTGTGGATCACAGTCTATGGACCATTGATTTCAAGGGGTACCATATTCAGTAGATAAAATACAGCTAAGCTGGAAAGCAAAGGATGACTTTTTTCTAATTTAAAATACAGGAAAATTTTGAGGCTGAAAATCAAGTTAGAAAGAAAGTTACTCAACTCACTAACTTTTAAGTAGGATAGGGTCTTTTATGTTCATTTAAAAATATGAGATATTTCAAAGGTACAGAAAAGTACAAAGAATGAGAGAAGCCTCTGTCTACCCACCACTCCTAGGGTTTTTAGGAGTCTATTTAACAGACTCTGTTCTATTTCAGAGGGTCCTACAGTTAGTTGCCCAGGTAAGGACATTTCTATATCTGAGACCAGCCTCCAAGGATAAAGCCTCTTCATAGAACATTTTTGGCCCCGTGGAATTCTCTCCCTTACCCTCAGGCCATTTTACTCTGAGCTGTTACTTTCATTCTTTGAAGGGAAGGAGGACCTGGCAGATGCTGAAACAGACCTGCTCTTTAGCAAGTCATAGCTGATTCAGGGAGATCAATACCTACATAAATAATTCTGAGGCTGAGCGCTGGGGAGAAAGAGATGAATTCTGTCTGGGGAAGAGCTGGGGAGAGAGAGTGGGTCTGGGGTTAACCTGTGAAGGTTGGCTGGGATTTGGAAGGTGACTGTGGGGGATGGGGAAACTCAAGCAAGAGGGAAGACCTTGTTCCAGAATCATGAGCAGACAGTCCTTGGACCAGAGTGTGTTCTCAACAGAATGGGCATGCTTTGGTTGTTAAAAAAAAAAAAGTTGGAGGCCTCTAACTTATTGATGGAGAGGTCAAGACCTCAAATTCTCTAATTTTCTTTTCCAACTGGGTTACCAAGTCTTACCGAACTTTTATATATAATCTGGCTGCTTTTTAAACCTTAAAATCATATAATACAGTAATAATTTACTTTGGGAGAGCATGTTACAGTTTACAAATGGCTTTTTTATACATATTATTACATTTGATCCATATAACAGCCCTGGGACACCACAGGCTCATCTCCACAAGCGATTTCCTTTGAAAATAACTGCTAGTTATAGAAATCAGAAAAATTTCCACTGGCGGCTTTATTGTATTAGAAGCACGAGCCAGGATAAAGGCAGCAATTTGGGAGAAATGAAAGGAGGGGGTCCCAAGCATAGACACAAACTGAGAGTCCCGGGAGGGTGGTGAGCCTGTGGTTTTGGAAATGGAGAGAGATACTGGGGAGACAAGCGTACAGAAGAAAGTAGAGGGTGGAGTGAGTGGGTGGTGACCCAGTGCTGGGTGAGTGGTGGTCCTCAGCACAGTGCTGAGCACACAAGCCCATGATCAATACTTGTTCCCCCACGAGTGGGCTTGGGTATATATCTTGAGCAGTGCCGTGTGAAACACGATTCAAAAATCTAAAATGGTGGCTTTTAGGACACAGGTATAGAATAAAATAAGTATTTTTAATAACATTTTCTCATTTTACACACCTGTGTTCTCTCTCATTCCACATCCCCATCGACTGTACATTTGATAAACTGTTTTTCAATGCATACACTGAAATGGTGCCCTTCTGCAGCTACTTTATAGACGTGAAAACAACTAGTGTACCATGACTGCTGTAATCTAGTTGCAATAAATCTTACTGATGTAGGATGCATCAACATATCCATTTAGCCAGCTGCAAATCAGTTTACTCTTCTACTTAGAGACATGATGTGAAATGAAATTAATCCAGTTGCAGCAAAGTGAGTGCATTCAGCTGAATAAATCCCTTTACGTGGAAAAGAACTTTGTTTTGCAGCTCACTGGAAACCAAACCCACATGGCAGTATAATGCCTTCTCTGGAATTGAACAAATGCCTTTATCCCAGTTTTATTTACAGCTAAACTCACATCAGAGCTATTTTATATGATAGTGGACTCTGTTGTCCTTAGGTGAGGGTCACAGTGAAAGCATTTGCAGGACAACTAAAATGTTACAATAGAACTTAGCCTAAGGACATTTGCTCCATCTAGACTATGAACTCGGCAAAGACTGACAACTCCTTGGAGAGAAAAGAGACTAATAAGAACTAACAAAACCATGTATCTCTTTTTATATTTTTCCTTCTTTGCATTCTAGGGTCAAAAGGGCAATTGACACACATTGTAGATTTAATAAATACATTTTGGTGGTGACTATCACACGCAGGCAAGGCTTCGAGAGGGTCCAGAGGTTGGGTGACACACTAATGGAATGGAGATTCTTAGCTTAGAGAAGGGGAGACTGCCTTCGGGAGTTGTGAAGGTAGTTTGTGTTATTCGACATTACGGGCTGTTAGAAAGCTCATCATGTGCAGGTGGGATGAAAGAAAGTCGACTTACATCCGGGGAGGTGATCCAGGGTTAGGAATGGGGAAGAAGTGTTGATTTAGATGGATTAGAAGGCATCAACACAGGTCCTTAAGAAATCTTTCTTTGGAATTTTACAGTTGAAGAGTAGGTCATTTTTCTGAAATGGTTTTGATGCCGTGCAGTAGGGAAATGACATGGAGGACCCCCTCAAGTTCTGTTCCAGTTCTTATCCCATGATTTTCCAGCAGCCAGTGTCGGGACCGACTTGTTTCTTGCCCATCTTTCTCCATAGCTGGAAGCACTTGACCTCTTACTTAAGGTCAGCCATACCGTACACCTGGCACTAAGCCTCTTCCTGGTTGGGAGGGATTTAAGAAGCACACTCCAGCCCAACACTCAGGTAACTGTGCATCAGGTCACCCCCAGCTGCTGGCCTGGCTCTGAGGTGTCCCATTCTAGCAAGTGGGATTCTGCCTTGAATCTAAGTCCACGTCTTACTGGATTTACCTGAAATCCACCCACGTACTCCTATGCTAGCACCCCAACTCCTTTCTTGCTCTCCAGGTCTAACATGATTTTGAGATCACATCTAGTACCCAGTCTAGAAGCTTTCTCTCTCTCCAGCCCATACCACCCCCTCTCCCCATTCATACTTGGTGTCCAATCTCTGAAGCCAAACCCTGTTACCCAAAGCCGGCTGTGCACAGGACACTGATTATAACCTGCCCTAGATCTCTCCTCTCACCTGTGGTTGGATTCTCTACTCCCAGCCCCCCATGTCCCCACCATCATCACTCAGACCACTGCCAGTCGTTTGTTCTTTTCTTGGCCGCATGATGACATGCCACGTGGCTTCATTTTCTTACATTCTGCTGTGAATGATTGCATATCTGAGCCCTTTTCTACAAACCACATGCGTCTACAACAGGCCTTCTCAACCTCAGTGCTACTGACATGTGGGGCTGGTTAAATCTTTATTATGCGGACCATCCTGTGCGTTATAGGGTCCTTAGCAGCATTGCTGGTTTTCACCCATTAGATGCCAGTAGCAGCCCCCCTCCCTGACCTCTAAATTGTGACCAGAACCCAGAAAGGCAAGAGCATTTTAAAGCCAGTTATAGAAACTTTGAAAAATAGCTGGATGTATATAGAATATTTAAATCTGGTCAAATTTTAACTAATGACTCTAAACTATTAGTAAACACCACATGGTACTTTGCAAGTTTTGCACCAGGACACAGTGGGTAAGGGCGGTAAAATGGGGTTATGATGGCTAAAATGGGGTGAAATCCCTTCATCCCAGATCAGTTCTCCTCAGATTTTATTGTACAAAAGAATCATAGAGGAATTTTTTTAAAGATCAGAGTCTGATTCAGTAGTAGGTTTGAGGCAGAGTCTGAGATACTCATTTCTAACAGGCTCCCAGGGGATGTTAACACCATTGGTCCCCAGATGTCACACTGAGTGGCAAGGCCCTGGGTCACAATCACTAGTGAGAGGTGGGGGAGGGGCTATTTGAATCTTAATGATTACAAGGTTATGAGAGCAACATTAAAATTTGCATTAAAAGGACAGATTGGAAAATTATAGATGTTCCTGAACTTTTCTGTAATGAATGAAACTGCTCACAGAGATGTGTTTTGAAATGTGACATTTCTATTAGCTTGAAATTATAAATATTATACAAGTTACCTACAAAAATCTGTGACCTGCTAAATTCGTTTGACAGGACTTCTTTCTTTCTTTCTTTCTTTCTTTCTGGTTGGGGGAGGATATTAGGTTTATTTATTCTTAGAGGAGGTACTGGGTATTGAACCCTGGACTTCATGCATGCTAAGCATGCACTCTACCGCTTGAACTATACCCTCCCCCCAGCAAAACTTTTAAAGGTTTCCAAAAGTCTGATGGAAACCTAAACTTCAAGGTCTTTGTTGCCCTTGTTTCACGAAGGAGGAGGCTAGGGGTAAGGATGGGCCCGGAGGAGGGGATGGAGAGAGAAGAATCACTTTAAATGGAGTCTTGCAATGAAACAGATTCATATACCTTCCTCACATGACAAATAGTCATGTGCTGAAATTATACTGACACCACCTGATGTTATTATAACCCCAAATCAGGTAACCTCAGTTATAGCTTTAAAACAGTTGCAAAAAGAATGCTATTCACTGTAACGTATAGTGATAAGGGGAATCAAATCTTTGGAAAGTTGCCAGAAGCCTGTTATAAAATCTTTCTCCTCTCATATAACACTGCCTCTGGGAACTTTGACTTAGAGGTTTACTGACATCTGACTCATTGTTGCACGTCCTTGGGAGGCAAAGGGCCGTTCACATTTGTTCCTAGTTTACAGTTAGGAAGATTAAGGTTTGCTAATCTGTCTAAAGATGTAGATAATAAAGTCCTGACCTGCTGGAGGCCTCTTCCAGGGATCCAGTGTTGAGATTAGCTATGCCTCCGGCCAGAAGATAAGTACTCACCTTGGGACAAGAGATCTAATGTGCTTTGAAATATTTTGATAGGTTGTTATCAATTTGATCAAGTGTAATAGAGTTAAATGTCTCTTTAAACCTCTGTGCCTAGGGTTTTTGGCTGTTTTTTTTTTTTTTTTTTTTTTAAATCAATAGCGCAAGGACAGAATAAGGACGAACTGGCTTAATAGTAGTGCATGGGAACTCATGGGTATGAGTTGACCACAATTTCAGTATGAGTCAGCAGTGTTGAATGCCAAAAAGACTAATGCAATCTCAGGTCATGTTAATAGAAGTATAGGGTATAGATGAAGGGAGGCGACTACTCCATGGTATTCTGCATTTGTCAGACCACTCCTGGAGAGCTCAGTCCCAAGCAGAGCACCATGATTTAGGAGGGACCTTAGACTGGAGTCCATTGGAGGTGAACACTTAAAATGATGAGAGCATGAAAACCACATCATAGGATGAATAGTTAAAAGAACAAAGGATATTTATGTTCAAAAAAGAAGACTAGGGGACATGATAAGAATTGAAAGAAGAACCAGTTATCCAAGAAAAAGACCTTGAAGTACAGTTTCCAGTGGCAGCAGTTTAATTTCTGGATCCCTAAGGAAAAGATTTACAAGCGCCTTCTCTACTGCTTGTCATTGGCAAAATGAACAGGTCTTTAGCAGAGAAGACTCTGTTCCGCCTATGATTTCCTTGAAGTGCACAAATTTGTGGATGCATTTATGCCTCTTTGCCAAGCCATCTCCATCTGCCTGCAGGTGCACCTCCTTCAGGAAGCCCTCCCTACAAAGCCCCGCCCTGAGCCACTTACTCCAGCTCCTCCTCAGGAGCTTGGCACTGTGGCAGCATTTTCTCTCCTTTGTCCTAGTTTCCCTAATAGCTCGTTAGTTCCTCAGGGAAAAGGACCCTATTTGCCTTTTGTTTTTATTACCTTATGTGTTCTCAGTACGTCTGGCTACCTTGAATTAGAGACTGAGGGGGTGTCTGCTGACAGTAACCAAAAGACGAATTAAAGTAACCAGGTAGGTCATTTTTTTTATAGTGTCTACATGACAAAGCATTACAGCGTGCCCTTTTGATGATAACAACACCTAATTGACCCTTCACTTTATGAACTAATACAAGCTGACAAAGTTGGCTGTGTAGTGTATCTGACTTTTCCCTACAGCTTGCATTTTAAAATGAAAGTTGTTCATCCGTTCTACTATTTAAGAGCCCCATCTTCCTTGTTTCACGTCTCGGGGATTACTCTCCAGCTAGGAGATTCTTTGACTTCACACACTCTCCTTCTTTGTTTATTTGGATATTTACAGGGTACCAAGTGCCCAGTCACAACAGCATACAATATCTGGTTTATAAAATGAGTTAGTAGTAGTCTATTTAACAATATTGGTCTAAGAAATAGAGATTCCACAAAATGAGTTTGTTTAAATAAGAAAGCACCATGTTAGGCATTTTTAAAATGAAAGAGAGCATATTTATAGTATAGCAAAGACATAAACATGCTTTGAGGGTAGCAATGCATGGCTCTTCCTAAGTCTCCCGCGTAGTAGGTTAAAGAATGGTACCATTTCACTCAAGGACAGAAGGGTGGATGGGGTGCAGTGACTCACTCACGAAGCTGAGAATGGAGCGCAGAACCCAGGAGCTACGTTCATGCTCCGTCACTCTCATCACCGGACAGTATTACCTCCCACAGTCCAATGACCTGACACGGTACAGAGCAAATTATACACTTCCCTGCAGGAAGCTGATACACCTCCACTCGCCAGCCTGACGTTCAGTTAGAAAACACAGTGAGCAAAAAGACAGGGCCCCCAATTTTCTATCATTGGCTATAAATGACAATTAGAGACCAATACCTTCTTGGTTACTGGGGTAGCTGCCTGTTTGTGCTAATAGCACGTGGTTCAGATTATTCCAAAAGGCAAGAGCAGGGTGGTTCCTATGATGAACAGAAGTCCTTTGGTTCTGAATTTCCACCATTTGACAACTGATATTATAAAACTCTGGTTTACTGACCTATGGAGCAGGAGAATTTTCTGCTTGTTTTTCTTCCTGGAGAGATCCAAAATTAAACTGGGGCTATATCATGGATTTTGCACACTTGGCAGCAAACGCTATGGACACTTTTTATAAATCTGAAACAAAGGCTAACCTACAAATTTGTGCTAGTTATACTGACTCAAAGATTCTTCCAATAGCCCACAAAGTAAAGGGGTTGGTTCTGTTCTTCCTTGTCTCAGGGCTTCTGCGTTCAATGCTGCGGGCTCTCATGACTCTCCAATTTCCAAGCCATTTCAGGGCATTAAAGGAAATAACTCTTAATGATGGAAAATCAGGTGGAAGATTTGCGTCCTTCAAGAGAAATAACCATTTCAGAAGGATAAGTTCTATCAGCCCAAAATAAGTCCATCAGCGATCTTTATTTCCATATTATATTCTGAACTACCCAAGAGGGATCATAAAATACCGTGGTATGTCTGTCTGATGCAGAGCACAGAGTCAGAGCAAAATTGCTGGGAGACAGTCAGCCCTGCAGGAAAATGAGGCAACCAGCAGAACCGCACTCAAGCAGCTCACAAAAACACTATTAATGTTTATGGTTTTTAACAGGATTTGGCCATTGCAAAGAAACCCATCTGAACTGAATGCCAGCTCTTATGATTTACAGGGCAGGGTGAAAGGTCTTGCCATCTGTCACAGAAAAGGTCACTTCCCTCTGCTCTCAGACCCAGGGGGATTAGGTAGTTTGCAACAGAGAACGGAAGGGGCTTCAGCAAACACGTGGTCTAACCACTCACTTCACCAAGAAGGAAACTGAGGCCCAGAGAAGTTACCAAGTCTTGTTCAAGGTCACGCAGGTAGTTCCCAGTAGAGCCAGAATTCAGATTCCCAGAGCCTTCATCTTGGGCTCCTGTGTCTCCCAAATGCTGGGCCCAGATCAGTGCAGCAGAAGTAGCCCTGGGCCACAATGTTACAGCCTTGGTCCTAAGTCTTGGCGGACATTAGCAAAAGTACCTCAAGCAAGTCGCTGAAACTCCTGAGCTTTGCTTCTCCCACTCAGCAACATGAGAGGCAAACTATGTGGTCAGATCAAATGAGATAATGTGTGAAAATGCTTTTTAGAGCTTTAAAAGACTCGGGGTAAAAAAAACTCCAGATAAAGGACATTTTTTCCTGTTAAGGACATATAGGCGGAGTCCAGGGGAATCCATGGACCTCTGGAAATTCTGTGTAAAGGTGTGTGAGGAGGAGTGCTAGGCATTTTTTTCCCTCTTGAGAGAGTTTCTTTAGCTTTCTTCAGCTTCCTAAATGTGTCTCTGACCCTCCCCTCCACCTCTAACCTCACTACCACCAGGGAGAGCTCTGCTTTGGATCTCAACATACTTACGATCAACCTTAAGGGTTGCTATAATACATTAAAACATAACAATTTTCTTAGATTTAATGTATTGTTGAGATCTTCCTGCTAGCCTTACTAATTCAATAATCCACTTTTTTAGAATATAAATCTATTTAGGGGAGAGGAGCTAATCTGATGTCACATTTTGCTCCACAAAGTGCTAAAAATCTATGACTTACAAAATGATGAATAGAAATGTCAAATTGTAAGTCAACCAGGTTTTTTTTTCCTATTAGTTCTTCCCTAGTAATATTTCCTAGTTATTCAAAAAGATTTTTCTTTAAAATCACGTTGAATAAGAGAACTAGCTACTTATTATTCACTGAGTTCCTACTGAGTTCCCCGCAGTTTGTTTCTAGTATTTTCCTACAAAGCACTAGACAATAGACACAAATCATAAACCGTTTGCAGGCTGCTACGTTAAGCCCGTGGCTCTGGAAGGCTGAGAGGTGGGGAGGAAAACAAATGAAAAAGTATTATTCATGACCAATTGATCAATTAGCCTGCTTTTCATTAAAAAACATAAAAACGCAGAATCAATTCAGCAACGACTGTGTTGGAAATGCATAAAAACATTATTAATGTCGGATTTTTCCCCCCTTTATTTTTAGTTCTCTTTAGAAAATTACTCTGGAGAGCTTTCTGTAACGGGGCAATTGAAGGAGTGAACAGACGGCACTGGAATCCCTTTTTAATGCTAATGAAGGAACAGGGACCTCTACCTGGTCGATGAGGCCTTCTCTGTATAGTTATGTTTCCGAAGCCATGGCCTGATGGACGGAATATCTGAGTGAGCGAGATAACCAACCAGGGAAGTTACCTACTGACAGGACTCATCCATCGTCCCATAAAGAAATCCAATGTGGTTTTTATAAATCTGACAATGGCTAGACTCTTGTGTTTTAGTGGTAAAATCTTACACAGTACAGTAACGTGAAAAATGAGAGGGATTTTTCCCCCCTTGACTATGTCAAAATACCTTCTGCCCCAAGGTTCTGAGATCTCTTAACTCCCCTCTTGTATCATCCGTTCAGTTTTTTTGCCTTCCTCTTCCTTCGGAGTGCTGCATTTTTCAGGGCTAGCATTCTCTCCTATGTTTGAACTTCCTTCTCCAGAGCCTGAAGCTATATAAATGCAATAAATATACGCATCTATGCTTAATAGAGTGCTATTATTCTGATAAACAAAATCTAAAATATATTTTGGTAGCTACGCTGCCAGATTTTCAATAACTTAAAGTAACTTAAAACTGGGGTGGTGGCGAGATGGGGTGGTGGTGAGATGGGGTGGGGCCTTGTAACTGATTTTCATTCAGTTCCACTTGTGTCTGGTCTCATTCCGTGCACCAGTCTTCAGAGAGAATGCTCTGGAACCCCACTGCCTGGGTTCAAATCCAGGCTCTACCACATACTAGTGAAGTGACCTTGTGCCAGTTACTTACCCTCCCGTACCTCAGTTTTCTCACTTACAAAATAAGGGTGACACTAACCCTTGCTTCACTGTGCCGTTATGAGAAGCAAATGAGTTCACACCTGAAAAGTGCTTGGCAAACAATAATAACAGACACTGTTTTAGAAACTTTACTTGTATAAATTATTTAATCTTCAAAACTACATGATGAGATAGGTACCATTATTACTCTCATCTTATTGTGTAAGAAACTAAGGCACAGAAAGACTAAGTAACTTGTCCCAGTTGGCCTGGTTAGTAACTGGAGGATTGGCCTCCACCCCAGACCATCTGGCTCCACAGCAGCACTCGGTAATGTTCCTCCTCCTCCTTCTCCTCCTCCTCATTGCTGTTGTTATTACCTGAACTTAAACACTCAATAAGTATCTGCTGTTGCTGCTGATAATGATGAATGTGTATGTCAGTCCTTCTTCCAAGTGTGGTAAAAATGTACATGATTCCCAATGGAAAGGTGGATCCAGGCAAGGATTATCACCCAAAGCCACTGGGTGAAGTCTGTTGGGAAACAGGATTTTACCACAATGCCGAAGTGCCATCCCGTCAGATCACTTGCTAATTGCAAAGGGGGGTGGGGAAGTACCTTCACAACAGAGGGATCCCTGGGGTGAGATCACTACCTTGAGCCAAGACCAAACTGAGCACCCTGGCGTGACGTGTCTCCTGCTGAGACGCAATATGGAGCACCTTGTAAAATACGTTCAGTTGAAATCCAATCAGTGCTTTAGTCCTAACTTGGAGTTTACAGGGAATACAGGGGGTAGAGGTAGAGGAACAAATTAAATGACACCATGAGGCAACAACAAATCCAGAACGTGGGACATCCTATAATGTGGGACATCCTATAACATGGGACATTCTATAACACCTAACCTTAAAAAAAAAATCCAACATTGAATAAAGACATAAAACCCTAATGCAGAAATGTATTTTTCTTAAAAAAATTAGATCCTAGCTTTTTAAGGTACAGAAGACATTTGTGGGACAAGTGGTTAAGGTTAGATATGGCCTTGAGAGTAGATTTTATTAATGAATTACTGTTCATCTTCCTAGGTATAATGATGGCACTGCAGTTATGTAGGAAGCTGTTCTTATTCTTAGATGTGCACTGAATTATGTAGGGATGAAGTATGATTTTGTCTGTAACTTACAAGTAGTTTAGAAAGAAATACATATAGACGGAACAAATATGCCCCAAAGTTAGCAACTGCTGAACCTAGGAGGTGAACATAGAGGTTTCAATTCACTAAATATCTTAATCTTCACATACTTGGTTTCTTTTAATTCTCTAAAATGTTTGCCTGTAAATGCATCTTTAAAAAGAAAATTGTTTTTTAAAAATTATTTACTGAATTCCTATTGGCTGACACTTATTGAAACTTAATATTAACATTGTTGAAGAGAACTCAGTGCCGAACACAAGGCCCAACACATAGGAAATGCACAGTAAGTTTTACAAATGTTCATTTGTTAAATAAGGCTATATTTTCCTGAAAATTGTAAAGAGGCAACAACAACAATAAAAAAGAGAGGGACACATGAGGCTATGATGCTCCTTAAAAGATGGAGATATGCTGGTCTGAGAAGGACAAATGAGGGCCAATCAATGCAATCATTTGACTCAAAATAACTCAAGTCATAAAGACTTTTGACCAAATTTTGAGTTTGTTTTATGAGGGCACAAAAATGAAGCCTCTGTCCCTAGGACTCATCCAGCAGCAACTGTTACTTGTTTAAGAAATCCCAATGGAATCACACTTGATGCCACATTTTTGAACGACTGGAGACTTCTCTGGAGCCAAGAAAAGAAGCAAGTTCTGCTCAAGTTCAGGCATGAGCCCTGCAAGTCACCAACACCAGCAGGTGTTATTCTCTGAGAATCAATAAACAAGTGGGAACCAGGCTCATTTTCAGCTCTTCCAGAAGGCAAAGGTTCTAAAAGAGACGGCTCCAGGCACTAAGTGAGATATATTTTTTATTAAAGGTGGGAAGAAAATGATCAAGATTCACAGAAACAATACCGATATCACCCTGCATTTTGATAGCGCTTTTCTCTGAAGGCGCTTCAGGTCTAAGTTAACTCCTGTATTCTTACAATATCCCTGTGAGATAGATAGACGTAGAACAATTGAAATAAAAAAAATAGTAAAAGGGATTTTCATCGGGGCCTAAGGTATAGAAGGTATTCAAAAAGATATTATATTAGCAATAGAGACATTTCATTTTGAACAAATTGATCACCTCCTTCCCCTCTGCTTCAGGAAAGTCATTTTAAAAAGATGAAATCTACTACAATTTAGGGAGAATAAGATTACTGTTTACTACATGGGAGACATTCCAAATTCAATCTAAAAAGATAGTTTTATTCAATGATGTAAGGCTGTCCCTTTTAACCAAAAAAAAAAAAAAAAAAAAGTTCTCCAAGAGGGCACAAATTAGAATTTTTAAAACTTGAAATTTAAACGCACGTAGATGGTCCTCCATTTACACAGTGTTCTTTATTTAGTAACAGATCCTTTGGTAAAGAGAATCACTTTAAAATTATTTTATAAATGAAGTTTTATAAACAATATTGGGTTGCTAAAGCAGAGTATACTTTTACCAAATGTGCTTTCTGAAACCAAAAATAAGAAGAAAAAAGGAAAGAAAAGACGACCCATTAAAGAACTAATCAGTCTATGATAAATGCAGCTGTAAAGGACAAAAGGTTTCCCAGCTTGAGGTTTCCCACCCTCAGATGACAGGACACGAGCACATGTAATCTTTCCTATTGGAGTTTTAGACCCTAAATATTTTCCCTCCTCTTAATTCATCTGGAGATGTACATTTTTAATAATGTGCAGATGAAGTTACATGTACTTTACTACCAAGGACCAATTCCAAGTATATAAACACCATATTTTCAAATTAGCACAGTCTTTGGTGGGTGCATTCAATCGCCAGGTTCAGGGGCAGGTGGGGCAGAGAACATAAAAGAGTCGTGTTCAGGCTCGATGCCTGAACCAGTGACAGTCTTAGGGAGGACACAGTGTTAACAGTTAACACAGAGACACAGACAATACTCTCTCAAAACCTATTTCAGTATAAAGTTTTCTTTTTGTAAAGAGACGCAAATTGGTGTTCTTTGTAAAGGCAACATAAATACTAACAGAAGTAGAAATGCAAGCTACAGGAGAAATCCTGACTTGTAGTACTGGTGTTCATTCATTACTGCTCAGCTCTTCACCTCCCACGCCCCACGCCCCCAATTTGGAATAAATACTGACACTGGTAAAGTGGAATTTCACCTCTGTAATCCCAGGGTCTTAAGTCTTTCCCTGAGATGACTCAGAAGCCAATCGGTGAAGTTTTTTGTGTAACGGGCTGGGTAAGGAACAAGTTTTCTCCCAGTTCATTCGCTAGAAGTCGAATCCCAACATCACAAACGTTACGGCAAAAGATTTAGAGACCTTAGTTGATGGACCAAAAATTGTAAGGCATTTAGAGAGCCCATGGGATTCATTTTCATTAGGTTTGACTCCTAGAGAACAGTCTGCAAATTATAAAACTGTCCAAAATCTCTAGAGCATGTGGACTGATGTATAATGACGTACCTTTCAGAAGAGAAGGGGTTGAGTCTGTGGCTTTGACACCGAGTTATTAGAATCCTCTCTTGCAAGAAGGAAGATGAATCCAAGCATCAAAGTTACTGCATTTCAGAGTACAGAACCACCTCGTGCTGTCTTCCAAGTACCACACTAAAACAGGGCACAGGCTCACGGAGCCATTAATAGTGCCTCCTCCTCCCTGACTTCTTACTCCCTCCTCCAAACTCCCCCCAGTCAGCCCTGCAGTCTGTAGTCAAACCACACAGGAACTAGCAGATACGGGGCTTCAGAGAGTTGGGTGTGAGCCTTAGATTATGTGGTTTTGTTTTCTTGCTGCCAGAGTTGAACTAAAATGCAGGAGGTTCACTGAAACACTTTTGCTTCTTAATGCTTAGTTTCAGTTTTAACAAGTTTGCCCCAAATGATGATGTTCACATAAGAAAATTTCTAATCCTAGAGATGGTCCATTAGCAAGCTGCTGCCGGTCTTAAGGAAAATGCATTTTCTCTGAGGCTATCCAAGCAGCCAGAGAAACATTAGGACGTCTTAGGGGAACTCGCTTAATACCGTTGTGGATCACTCACAATGTTAAAAGCCCAGAGAAAATGCTTCTTTAATGCCCTCAGCCCATAAGATTACCCTTAGCCCGTAATATTACCCTTAACAACAATAACAAAAAAGAACAGCTCTGAGCCAGGATGAGTTCTAATCCCAGTTTTGTCATTGTCAGGTGTGAGCTGGGGCAGGTTACTTAGATTCTGGGGACTTCATTTTCTCATGAGTAGGTTGGATTAAAATATTTCTGGGATTTTAAGATTTTTCACCTAACATTTTTGTCACCTTCAAAGTCCTTAGTTCTTACCTTGAAATTGATAGCTCACCCTCCTCTTTCAGCTCCTTCCTCCCATACCAAGTGTAACTTTCGAAGGCCTCTTCCTTTTTGTTCTTGCTAGAAAATAAATTGCCAACATTGCATCTTTTGCACAAAATTAGAAACATTGCTACTTGCTAAGTGGCACCATTCAGGGTTGGGCACCAGACTCGAGATAAACAGGCTCACAAGATGTTCCCAGCATTAATCTCTCGAAGTCTAAGAAGGAGGGTATCATGTAAGACATAACCTGGGGATCTGGAATTTAAACTTATTCTGCATTATGAAATGGTATTCTTTTCTATCTCTTTGCCTTTTATACCTAAACCTTGCTCAAGATTTCCTTGGTGGGGGGGGGGTGCTTTCTACTTGGTTATGAAAGTTTTTTAAATTGAAATAGAAAAGATGAATCCGGTGTGGAATTATTAGAGTACCTTGGTTATAGCAGGTGCTCAGTAAATTACTGGTTGAATGACTTAAAGGAAGTAATTCGCTCCTCTTAACTCTGTAATAAAGGACTTTCTTTTTATTCATGCAAGTTTGTTAACTCTTCTTAAATCCAAGTGGCGTCTAAACAGGGTCCCAACTATTTCCACATGTTATAAAGACAGAATTTTTCAGGATAACGTGTGGCTGATTTTAAAACAGGAACATCTCAAAATTGGCCTCAGTGTTCTTCCGTCTTCATGGTCTAAGGGCCTTCTCGGATCCCACCATTACAATCACAGCCCCATCACTAGTTCTCAAACACCAAAATCCTCTGGCCAGAGTCCTTATCCTGAGTCAGTGGTTTTGAAGTGGGAAGGAAGGGGACTGTTTGCTAACGCTAAACAGGAAGACCATGGTGTTCTCAGCCACGCACCCCAGTGAGGAAGCTACTTTTTCCAGGGAACTACCCCCGGGGAGCAGAACACAACCCCTTTCTATTCAAATATGGGGCAGAGGGCAGAAGAGGAAAATCTCACAGAGAAGTTATCTTGGTAGTGAGTAAGGACTGGCAGACATATTGGGAGGGAAACAAGGCCACTTGAGTGGTTAATTTCACAGCAGCTCTGTTACTGACCCAGTGCAGCGGCAGAACCAAAGAACAAAGCCCCTCAGGTACGAATGAATGCTAGCATTTCAGTCCTCACCATCATGGCTACTTAGAAAAATGTCAGTAAAATTGGGAGGATTACGGAATATATGAAATCTGGACTTATCCACAAGGGAGAAATTTTCTTTTAAAACTATACTTTAAAAAAAATTTCAGCAATTCCTTTTGAGGGGTCATTGTTAGGATCAGAACTTCTTGTATAAAATTATGTTTAACTTTATGGTAATATGTGTACTTTTCATCCAATAGTATGAATTCAGACATTCTCTTTTCATTCATGCAATAAATAACGTTTATGTGCTTACTCCATGTTAGGCCTCCAGGTGCTGGGAATGTATCTGTCAGGGAACAAAACATGGTCCCTGACCTCCTGGATCTTACATTCTGGTAGAGGAAGAAATAATACATAAGCCAGATGGCTGTACTACCATTGCGAATTATAAAATGGGTCAAGAGTCAGAGAGAGTGTGGCTGAGGTGGGCGCTGTGATTTTCTTGGGAGATCAAAGGACATTTGAGCAAAGTTCAAAACAAAGTGAGGGATCCAGCCTGATGGCTCTTTGGGGAGACGGCTTTTGCAGTATCTGGAGTAGCAGGTGCAATGCCTTACGGTGGGAGTGAGCTTGATGCAATGAGTGAGGCAGAGAGGAGTTGAGATGGAGGTCAGGGGTGGGGGGCAGAAGATGCAGGGCTTCACTGGTCATGGCAAGGTCTCTGGATTTTATTCTTGGGAGCCAATGGAAAATTTTGAACTGGGGAGTGATATGATCTGACTTGTGTTTTAAGTTTTTCAAGGCTGACTCATAACTCTGTTGAGGTTAGATTGTAAGAAAGCAAGAGAAAAGGCAGGGAGATCAGGTAGGAGGGTATCCTGGCAGGAGAGGAGGGTGACTTAGGCCAGATAGTGGGAAGTGATTGAATTCTGAATGTACAGGGTGACCAGAAAGTCTGAAACCATAGATATTATTTTATCATGTATTAGAATGTGGCATTGATATACCATTTATTACCTACTGAGCACATATAACCCAGACTTGGTAGCCACCCTGTGACAAAGGTGTGCTTGTAGAAATGATGTGCAGTGTGAAAGACAAAGAGAGTGTCAGTGATGGCTCCAAGGTTCATGGCCTGAGACACGAGAAGAAAGGATGTGTCGTTAACTGAAACAGGGGAGACTGTGGGAGAGTGGGTTTGGAAGACGAGACCAGGAGTTTGGTTTTAGACATACTAAATTTGAGCTGTCTATGAGACCTGCCAGTGGGGATGACAGGGGAGTTTGATATATAAGTCTGGAGGTCAAGTGAGGTCAGGGCTGACGATGAAAACTGGGGGGTTGTTGAGAGAGAGAAAGGTGTTGAAAACTATGAGACTGGATAAAACCACCCAAGAAATGAATATAGACAGAGGACAAACCACTCCAAAGTAGAGAGGTCAGAGAAATGAGAAGAAACCAGTCAAGGAGATGAGGAGGAGGAGTGATATCCTGGAACCAAGTATGGAAAACTTTGTCCACTTTTATAAAACTCTGAGTTCAGGAACAACAACAGCAAAAAACAAACAAACAAACAAACAAAAAACAAACAAAAAAACCCCCACGCCAAGTTAGCATTGTCAAACGATGTCTGTATTTGGTGGATGAGATAGCACTGCAACTAAATTAGGGTGCCCCCAAATGGAGGAAAGCAGATAACAATCTCTTACACAATGTCACCGTTAAGGGAGTTAATTGCACTAGGTTGGTAATACATTAACCTTTTGCCTGAGCTAATCGACTCCTTCACTGCTCCTGGCCTCTCCACCCTCTGCCTTGGTTATGACCTTCATCTCTTATTTCCAGAACCATTATAACATTCTGCTCTTTTACCAGTCCCTCTGTTCTGCTTCCAATCTACTTTTTTGAACATACCCAGATAATTCGTTCTAAAAGGAGACAATAACTGGGTTTAAAAAGAAAAAAAATCAGGATCTCTGAACTCAAAATAGAACAGGTAGACTTGTGACTGAGAAGGTCAGTGGAGCTTAATATCCAGGACTAAGATTTGTCCTTCGCATAGGGGAATGAGCACAGAAATGCATGCAGGAGATTTGGGTTCAAGTTCCAGTTAAATCACTTGCTAGTTAAATATTTCTCAGCAATTCATATAACCTATTTGTTCCCGCAAACTCAGCACAGGTTCACCTCCTCCAGGAATACTTCCTTAACTATGTAGTTGAGATAAATTCCTTTTTCACTCCCAAAACAATCTATGCTTGCCTTTATCATGGTAATTTATTACATTTACTGATTTATTCTTATTTCCTCTATTAGACTATTAAACTATAACTTCCTTATATTCCCACAGCTCAGCATAGTGCCTGGCACATAGCAGGTGCTCAATAATGTAGAATGAATGCGTGTTCCCCAAACTTAGCATTCTCACCTGTACAATGGGATCACAACACCTATATCTTAGAGTTCCTTTGAAATTTACACAAGACATGCATATAAAAAGTCTTCATAATCTATAACTCAATGTGAAAAATACTTTTGGCTTATTCCTTGCTACTTGATAAAGTCCAACACCTTACCATGGCATTCAAGGCCCTGAACCATCCATTTCTAAGCCATCATTTCAATCACCCTCTGGCTACTGCCGTCATGACTCTGTATTACAGCCAGCTAGCTCGGTTATAATGCACCAACTTCTTTCATGTCTCCTATCATTTTATATTATACTTAGCTATTTACATGTCAGCATCAATAATATAGGCTGCTATTATAATAATTATGATTGAAGCAGTAGGAACTAAAAACAAATGTAACTTCCATCTACTAAGCATTTTCCTATTCTCTAAATCTTTCTCCTTTCATTCTAGTCAGTATCCAACTCAGCCACCAAGGGGCTTTAAAACATGGGCTTGATTACATTTTCAATGCCTACTGGATAAAATCACCTGGTATACAGACAAGGTTCTTCATGATCTGACTTTGTTCTGCCACTTCATCTCCCTCTGCTGTTTTACTAATAGTCTTTGAGACAGCCATAGTAACTACAGTGCTTGCCATTTCACCAAGGTAATAGGCTCTCTCAGCTTCGAGCCTTTACACGTGATATGTCCTTTGCCTCTCACGGCTTCCTCTACTTTGTCTATCCAGTGAACTCCTGTCATCCTTTCAGATTCAATTCAAATGTAAACTGTCTGAAACCTGTCCTCAAATACTCCTTGGCAGAATTTGATGCTCTCTCCCCTCTTACTACACTATACATATCTGATCACAATCTTCTGTGATGGTGCTTGCCACATCTACTAGCCTGTAAACTCGTCCAGTGTCAGACTGTCCTATCTGAGTCCTTGCTGCTTTGGTGGGGTGCCTGGTACATAGTAGGTGCTCAATGAAGGTCAGCTGAATAGTTCAAGGACTACCCATCAAAGGTACACAAAGCCCTCACTGGAGGCACTCCCCATGTCACTGCCCATCACACACACTTTCCATCTCTAGAGACTATTACTAGACATTACATTCTTTGTCCGTTTAGGTGAAAATTAGCTGGTGATGTTGTCTGCAGTCAGTTAAAATGACACTAGTAATACAAATTGTAAATTTTATTTGTATAAGATTAGGGCAGCGCCATAGCCCAACACACTGTTAAATTGACATTTACCTTCATGCCACTGGATACCCTCCAACTGGGGGTATTTTAACCTGCAGCATCCCTCTCGCTGGAAGCGCTGTGAGACCCGGGCACCAGGCCCAGCAAAGGCCGGAAGTGAGGGGCCGGAAGTGAGGAAGCGGAAGTGGGGGAGGGCGTGAGCGCTTGGGCCTCGTTGCGAGGGAAAAGGCCGCGACGCCAAGGCTGGCCCTTCCCCTCAGGTAGTAGCGTCTCATTTCGGGGCAGAAGTGGGGATGGAGGGGGCGTGGAGGGGCGCTATCCTGCCGGGGTCCCAAGCCCGCGCCCTCAGCTGTCCGCTGTCCGCTGTCCCGGTGCGGGCGGGAGGGGGACGAGGCCCACAGGCCTGCGTGCGGGAGTCACTGCTGTGTGACGCCACCACGTCACTCCGTCCTTCCAGAAGCTTCTCCAAGGCCCAGCCTCCCTCTGCCCCTTGTGATGTTCTTTCCATCAGAACAGTTACGCCTCCTAGTGCCGAGGTATTCACTGTGATTGTTTTCCCGTAACAACGTGGCCCAGAGCTTATTTTCTCCTGTCTCCTGTGCAGGCGGAAGCTGTATAAACACAAGAGCCGTTCTCGCCTCATAGCACTGCCCAGAATGCGGCTTTCCAGAGATGCCTCTTGGTACTCAGCCTCTTAGACGTTCTTGTCATTACTGTCCTAAGTCTTTGGATAAAGTCAGTTTGGCTCCTCAATCTCTTATTCTCAATTCTGACAGCCAAGAAGTTTTGTAAACCAGTTTTTTCCCCTAACTCATTTGGCCACGAGATCTGAACGGAAGCAAGCCATGTCTTTACTTATTCCAAATATTCACAAGTTTTTGTTGCAGTCATGTTTATGTGGTCCATTGTTTTGGGTGGCCCCAGACTTTACTGTGTTTATCATGTAACATGGTATAGGCATGGCATTACCCTTCCCAAAAGCTCCCCCCACCCCCCAATTGAGTTTGAATTCCACAAGTCACCTGGCCTCAAAAGATTCAGATAATAAGTTGTGGACCAGTGGTTTAACTTCACTTAACTTACATGATGTCCTATTATGATTCAGGTATAAAGTTGGGGGAGAAAACAGCCTTTGCCAAAGCATTGTGGAAGTGGGTAGATGTAAAAAGAAAGTTAATGTAGGGAGCATGTTTTATATTTGTTACTTCCTCCACAAAGTTATATAAATGGTAGGAACTCGAGAAATACTGTTGACTGATTTGAAAATATTTGCTCAAAACTCTAGAATTTAACTTGACTATTTCGAGTGGATTGTATCTTTTCAAATGTCATGTTTATAATCCAAAGCTATAGAATCAATACAAGTTTATCCCAAAGCAGATTCACCCCACCATTTGGTGATTCAACACCTGTTTCTTGAGTGCCTACTATGTGCTAGGTATGTGTTACACAGTAGGATTACACTGATAGAGAAGATGCTTGTGGTCTCTGCTCTCAAGGAGTTTCCAGTCTTATGGTGGAGAAAGACAAGGAGGAAATGACAAATCGATAAGTATACATCATGTTAAGTGTCATGAGGGGAATAACCAGGTCCTGAAAAGAACATGATGGGAAGACTTAAGTAGTAAGGTTGGTGGGTGAAGGCCTCTCAGAGGAGGTGACCCAAATTTGTGACATGAAATATCTTACTTCCCTCCATTTCTAAATATACAGAGATTTGGGTAACCAGACAACCAAAATTCAGGTGTGAGAATTTACCCTCTTGGGCACCACTTTTATCTCAGATGTCACATCACTGTAATTACAATCTCAAATTTTTGAAGGTATGAGTAAACTGAGTATTTGCATGTAGCTAGGTATCTAAAACACATAGTAAACCAACATGTAACTTACAACCAATACCAATTAATTGAATGCCTAGTTAGCTTAAAAAGATACCAGTAGTAGAGTGATGTCTTATATCTTCTATGTTCATGTCACAAAGTGCTGTACAGTAGTAAATGGTACTAATTCACTTAGCCAGACTTTTTTCTTTGTGTTTTTTTTAATGGTTTAAGAATATATTTAATTTTGGTATGATGTCCAGTACATCCATTTTAAACTACTCTGTTAGATGGGAGGCTGTTATGTAGATAGTTTTCTGGGGAAGAAACTTCATTTAAGAAAACATTTTTTATGGCTGAATAGTATTCCATTGTATAAATATACCACATCTTCTTTATCTAGTCATCTATCAATGGACATTTAGGCTGTTTCCATGTCTTGGCTAGAATAGTATTCCATTGTATAAATATACCACATCTTCTTTATCCAGTCATCTGTTGATGAACATTTAGGCTGTTTCCATGTCTTGGCTATTGTAAATAGTGCTGCTATGAACATTGAGGTGCAGGTGCCTTTCTGAAGTAGGGTTCCTTCTGGATATATGCCCAGCATAACCCCATTTGCAGCAACATGGATGTTCCTGGAGAATGTCATTCTAAGTGAAGTAAGCCAGAAAGAGAAAGGAAAATACCATATGAGAGCGCTCATATGTAGAATCTTAAAAAAACGAACAAACAAAAAAAACCATAAATACAAAACAGAAACAGACTCATAAACATAGAATACAAACTTGTGGTTGCCAAGGGGGAGGGGGTGGGAAGGGACAGACCGGGAGTTCGAAATTTGTAGATACTGACAGGCATATGTAGAATAGATAAACAAGATTATACTGTATAGCACAGGAAAGAATATACAAGATCTTGTGGTAGCTCACAGTAAAAAAAAAATGTGACAATGAATATATGTATGTTCATGTATAACTGAAAAATTGTGCTCTACACTGGAATTTGACACAACATTATAAAATGACTATAACTCAATAAGAAAATGTTTAAAAAAACATTTTAAAAAATTTCAAAATGCAAGTTAGAGAATAGAGGAAAACCTAAAAATAAGGATTTTGTCCCTCCAAAATAGATATAAGTAGTTTTCCAAAAAAGAAAAACATGATTTTAACAACTGTTGTTCAATTCCAGCAAATTATGACTCTAACAGGCTTTTTTTTTTTTTAAATAGACTTGTAAAGAAACAGATCAATATTTGTTGCTCTAAGCCGATGTCACAGTACAACTCTGCATTGAGTGATCTTGGTAGAGAGGAAAAAAGGACAATAGAAAAAGAAAACCCTCATGATTGAAAAATTTAATAGCTTATTGAAACACATTATAAATCAAGTTTTCACTGCAGGAGTGAGATAAAAATGTCTGTATTAGAAGTGCAGATGAGAGAAAATTAGAAAATTGTAAAAACACACAACTTCTCTTTTTCTTCCTAGATTTGATGATAGTCTCTTTCTGAGAAATCTTAATTAGACAGATATATTTTCTTTTTTCTTTCTATCCTCCTTATTTGAAGATGTGTTGCACTTTTACCAAAAAACGAGTGATAGTTCCATTTAGGATGCTTCTGAAAGTTTATGTTTTCCTCAGATACATACACAGAAATTAATCAGGCCTGAGTTAGGGATTGAGAAGGTCAAGGAGGAGAAACAAAACTGAAAATAACAAACACTTTTGTTATGGATTTTAACATTTTTCTTCTGTATGTGTGCAGTTGCTCTAGTAAAATCTGATTATAGATTTTGGAGGCTTTGTTGGGTCTGGATACTCCTCAGGGCATCTTTTTCTGAAGCTGAGTAAAGAAAGTAATTGAACCTTTTCGTTGAGCTTACCAGCCTTACCAGGACTAAAATATTGGTTTAGGTTAGATACCGTGAGTTAGATGTGGAGTCCACTAAGGACAGTTACTTGTCTTAATAGTTGATGACCCTCCTTCTTCTCTTTTAAACGAACAAGAAAACAGATCATATTTAGATCTGATTCTAATGACTTGTAAGTGCTGAAATGAATACAATCATAGGGGCAGCTGATGATTCTAGGACTCAGTTTTCACCATCTTAATTACTCTCAGGACATAACAATTTTATCCATGACAGCAAATCTTAAGCAAGAGATGTCACAGTGCAAGTCCCATTTTCTTAAACTAATTTATCCACTGTTCATGTAATGCTCTATAATTATTTTATTTCTGGCCAAAGGGGTTCAATGAAACTTTCAATGGAAACTTTTAGGTCCAGAAAGACCACCTGTATTTCTTTAAATAACATAGGCCAATCCCTTATAAGAGATTTCCCTATATCGATCCTAGGAACATTTATATGGTACCCTCAATTCTGGCGTAAGTGAGGGGCTGATTTAGAAACTATAGCTAGATTTTTTGAGACTGAATTGACCTTCTATAGACATTTAAGAAAAAATGAACATGTATTTTTTTCTGCTTTCCTTTGCAGGAAATTGATACCTTGTCAAGACGGAGATTGCTCATTTGTATTTGGGAGCAGCAGAACTGGGGACCAACTACTTCTCAAGGGTTTTATAAACCAGTCACATAAACTCCTGTTCCATTGCTCTCATCTTCCATCTCACCTTCAAATTTGTCTTACCTATGGCTTTCAGGAGGCAAGTGAAAAACTTTGTGAAAAATTACTCAGATGCTGAAATAAAAGTCAGGGAAGCAACTTCTAATGACCCTTGGGGTCCTTCTAGTTCTCTGATGTTAGATATCAGTGACCTGACTTTCAACACGATTTCTCTCTCAGAGATTATGAATATGCTCTGGCAGAGACTCAGCGACCATGGGAAGAACTGGCGACATGTGTATAAGTCCCTCACCCTCATGGATTATCTCATCAAGAATGGATCAAAGAAAGTCATTCAGCATTGCAGAGAGGGGTTCTGTAACCTTCAAACGCTAAAAGATTTTCAACACATAGATGAAGCTGGAAAAGATCAAGGTACCTGTTGAAGAAGTTTATACAGTGTGCCAATAAAGATTAAAGGTTTGGGAGGGGATCATTTTAAAGCAGGAGCTGTGGAGTTGTTCTTAACAATACTACCTCCCTTTCCTCTGGGACCAGTTGTTTCCAGTTTAATCCTTTGTGTTGACTCTTGAGTGCCTCAGAGAATAGTGTTTTGTTTTTTTTTTCAAAAGGATGTGTACAACTGCCACACTTAGGTTCCTGATAAAATAATACCTCATAGAAAATGAACATGTAAGAGGTCACATGGTATTTGTCTTTCTCTGACTTGTTTTGCTTAGCATAATGCCCTCAAGGTCCATCCATGTTATCACTCAAGGCAAGATTTTATTCTTTTGGACCTTGAGGGCATTAAGCTAAACAGAGTAAGTCAGAGAAAGACAAATACTGTATTCTGTCTCTTACATGTGGATTTTATAAAAAGCTCAGATACAGAGAACAGATTAGTGGTTGCCAAAGATGGGGAATGAGGTGGGGAGAAATGGATGAACTGTTGTTGTTTTTTTTTAGTTTAAATAAATTGAATTGAAAAATAAAATGAAAAAGAAAGTACACCAGAAAAGTTAGAAAGTTGGACTTGAGGTCCTGCTTAATTTAAATATGACAAAATAGTAATGAATTCTTTTCCATGAACAAATTTCATGATTGAAGTCAAGGAACTATGTCCTTGGGGTAAATATGTTATCTTGGGGAGCTAATCCAACCTTTTACCCCCTAGGACCATTTTGTAAAGATCATAAAGATATCTCTTATGTGAGTTAAAAGCTCAGAGTCTGTCATCAAATTGGGTTGTCATTCAGCCTGACTCTACTACTGACTAGCTGTGTATCCTTAGGCAATTTGCTAAATTACCTGATGCCTCAGTTTAGCTCTTTGTAAATTGGGATGATAACAGTATGTATCTCAGGATGCTTGTGAGAAGTAAAAATATGCTGGTTTGCCTGTTTCTTCCAATAAGATGTCAGCTTCATGAGGGCAGGACTTTGTCTACCTTGCTCATTGCTGGGTCTTGGTAGAAGAGGAGCTGTCAGTATTTGTTGAGCGACAGAATAAATGAAAGAAACAATGAATAAATACACAAAATGATCTAAATTTTGTTTAAAAATTTATGTTTATGTATATAACATTATATAAGCATTTACCAAGTGGTACTGGTAGGATTAGAGGTGATTTTTTATTTTGTTTTATATAAGCTTGTATATTTTAAAACATCTTATTTTATAATTAGACCAAATAAAACCGACATGGCAATGTGAAAAAAAGAACAAAGTGAATAAAATAGGAGGCATGGCAATTTGACATAATAATGTCACTGTAATTCATAATTATAATTAGACTGGAATTTAGTCATTAATGTAAGAAAGTGTTTCCAAAGACTATGGAATCTTCAAAAACTATTGATGGAAATAGTTTTATGAATACAAAAATTTAGGTCATAAAGTAAGTTTATCGGGGGTGGAAGAGGAGGTGAAGTCAGGGAACAGTATATTGGATACTGAACTGAGATGATTCAGTGGTGCCAGATACTCTACAATGGTAAAAGAATCAGCACTTCCTCCCCATCTAATGTAAAGTTATAATTTGTATTTAAAGTGAATAGTCTTATGAATCATGAGAAGAGGATAAAATTCAGTGCAGTGTCTGTGTTAAGTATTCATTTTAAAAATAGACTCTTTTTTTAGAGCAGTTTTAGGTTTACAGAAAAATTATGCAGAAAGTACAGAGTTCCCACATACCCTTCCCCACCCACGCATGGTTTCTCCTGTTAACATCTTGCATTAGTGTGGTACATTTGTTACAATTAAACCAATATTGGTATCAGTATTAACTGAAGTCCTTAGTTTACGTAAGGGTTCACTCTTTGTGTTCTGCAGTTCTATGGGTTTTGAAAAATGCACGGTCATGTGTCTACAATTCCAGTATCATGCGGAATAGTTTTACTGCCTTGAAGATGCCCTGTGCTCCCCCATCCATCCTTTCTCCCCTGCCGTAAACCCTTGAGCTTGGCAACCACTGATTTTTTTATTGCTTCTATTGTTTTGTCTTTTCCAGACTGTCATATAAATGGAATCATTCGGATGTAGCTTTTCCAGAATGGTTTCTTTCACTTAGCAATATGCATTTAAGATTTTTCCGTGTCTTTTTATAGCTTGAGAGCTCATTTCTTTCTCTCCTTCATTAAAAAAAAAAAACAAAAAACGGCTTTATTGAGATGTAATTCATATGCCATACAATTAACCCATTTAAAGTACACAATCCTATGGGTATTGGTATATTATTAATTTTTAAAATTATGATAAAATGTATATAACATAAACTTTGCCGTTTTAAGTGTACAATTCTGTGGCATTAATTACATTCATAATGTTGCACAACCATCACCACTATTTCCAAAATGTTTTCATCACCTCAAACAGATACTTTGTAGCCATTAAGCAGTAACTCCCCTGCTAACCTCTAATCTTTCTGTCTCTGTAAATTTGTCTATTTTGGATACGTGTAAGTGGAATCATACAGTATTGTCCTTTTCTGTCTGGCTGATTTCACTTACCTTAATGTTCTTCTGATTTACCCATGTTACAGGATGTATCAGAACTTCATTTCTTTTCTAGTTGAATAATATTCCATTGTATGTACATACCACTTTTTTCTTTTTTGTCTGTTCATCTGTTGATGGTTTCTTGGGTTGTTTTCACCTTATGACTATTGTGAATAATTCTGCGGTAAACATTAGTGTACAGGTATCAGTTCAAGTCCCAGCTTTCAGTTCCTTTGGGTGTATACTTAGGAGTGGAATTGCTGGATCATATGGTAAGTCATTGTTTAGCTTTTTGAGGAACCACTAAACTATTTTCCTTAGTGATCACACCACTTTACATTCCCACCAGCAATGTAAGAGGATTGCTATTTCTCTACATCCTTGCCAATGCCTGTTATTGTCCATCTTTTTCATTATAGCCATTCTACTAGATGTGAAATAGTATTGTGGTTTTAATTTACCTTTCCCTAAAAACTAATGATGTTGCTCATCTTTTCATGTCCTTGTTTGGCCATTTATATGTCTTCTTTGGAGAAATGTCTGTTCAAATCCTTTGTCCAGTTTTAACTGGGTTTTTTTTTTTTGTTTGTTTGTTTTTGTTTTTGTTGAGTTTTAAGAGTTCTTTATAAATTCTGGATACAAGACCCTTATCAGATAGGTGATTGCAGATATCTTCTTCCATTCTGTATTGATTGTCTTTTTATTTTCTTGATTAAATTTTGATGAAGTCCTGTTTATCCATTTTTCCTTTGGTTGCTTGTGCTTTAGGTGTCATATGTAAGAACTCATTGCCTAGTCACAAAGATTTATACCTGTGTTTTCTTCTAAGAGTTTTATAGTTTTAGCCCTTATATTTATCTTGGGTTCATTTTCAATTAATTTTTATATACGGTATAAGGTAGAGGTCCAAACTCATTCTTTTGCATGAGGATGTCCATTTGTTCCACTGCTATCTGTTGAAAGGCTGTTCTTTCTCCATTGAATTATATTGGCACCCTTACAGAAATCAGTCAACCATAAATGTATGGGTTTATTTCTGCACTTTTAATTCTGTTCCATTTATCTATATGTCTATTCTTATGCCTGTGCCATACTATTTTGATTACTCTAGCTTTGTAGTAAGTTTTGAAATAAGGGAATGTGACTTTATTTCCAAATGCAACTTTGTTCTTATCAGCATTGTTTTGGCTGTTCTGAGTCCCTTGAATTTCCATATCAAGTTTAGCATTAGCTTGTCAATTTCTGCAAAAAAGACAGCTAGAATTTTGTTTGATCGCATTGAATCTATAGATCAATTTTAGGAATATTGCCATCTAAATAATGTCAGTTCCTCAAATCCTTGAACGTAAGATGTCTTTCCTTTTATTTAGGTCTTCTTTCATTTCTTTCATAAGCGTTTTGTAGTATTTATTGTACAAGTCTTACATTTCTTTTATGAAAATATTCCTAAATATTTTATTCTTTTTGGTGCTACTATAAATGAAATTACTTTCTTAATTTATTTTCAGATTATTCATTGCTAATGTATAGAAATTCAACTGGTCAACTGATTTTTGTATATTGATCTTGTATTCTACTACTTTGCTGTAATAATAATTAGCTGTGATAGGATTTTTTGTTTTTGTTTTTTGATGGATTCCTTAGGATTTCCTACATACAAGATTATGTCATCTGCAAATAGAGATAATTTTACTTCTTCCTTTCCAGTCTGGGTGTCTCTTATTATTTCTTCTTGCTTAATTGCCCTGGCTAGAACCTCCTCTACTGTGTTGACTGAAAGTGGTGAGAACAGGCTTCCTTGTCTTGTTCCTGATCTTAAGAGCTTTCAGTCTTTGACCATTAAGTATGATGTTAAGTATGGGTTTTTCATAGATACTTTTTATCAGGTTGACCAAGTTCTTCTCTGTTTCTAGTTTGTTGAGTATTTTTATCAGGAAAGGGTGTTGACTTATGTCAGTTGCCTTTTCTGCATCTGTTGGTGATTATGTGTTTTTCTCCCTTCATTCTATTAATATGGCGTATTACAGTGATTTTCATAAGTGAACCAACTTTGCATTCTTAGCATAAATCCCACTCAGTCATGGTGTATATCTGCTCTTTTTTTAGGTGTTTATTTTAGGTCAGGTTTGAGGCTTAATGATGAAATTGGAGAATATCTTTTGGGTTTTGATCATGTTATATGTCATAATCCAGAAATTTTAAAGACATCAACTTCCATTAGGATTAAATCTATTATTAAAATTAAAATTAAATACTGATTAAAATGTTGCATGCCCAAAAGTTAAGTTTTTAAAAGGCATAATTTTTTGGATAATAGTGAATGGAATATAATCATTTATGTACTTTACAAAACAGCTATTTTATCACTGTCCTTAGCACTGTGATAATTTTTTTTTTACGTGGAAAGAGAGGATCAGCCCTGCTCTAAAGAGTTTATGAGCTATTTTGAGAGATAAAACAAGTAAGCATGTAATTATAAATATACTGAAAAACCTATTTATGCATTTATATTTATGCCTTCTATATGTACAAAGTATAATATATATGGATATAAATATGCTATCATAAAGGTCATAAAGGTTTAAATACACTATCATAAAGGTCATTCAGATTCCCTAACAGTTGAGCTTAGGATCACAGAAGTACAACTATACTATATTGGACTTCGGAAATACTCTTGACTATTTGTTAGCATGAAGAGCACACACACAAAAAATGCAAGTTAGAACTGAATGTCAACAGAAGCATAGTACAGATGACCCTTGAACAATTTGGGGTTAGGGGTGCTGACACTGCTCCCCCGTGGGCAGTGGAAAATCCACATATAACTTTGTAGTTGGCCCTCCCTGTCCCAATTCCACATCCTCAGAGTCAACAAACCACAGACTGTGTAGTACTGTAGTACACATTCATTGAAAAAAATCCATGTATAAGTGGACCTGCATAGTTCAAACCCATATTATTCAAGGGTGAACTGTAATTATTTGTTGATTATGGAAGATACATTAGTTATTGATTGATAACATTAATACACATTAGTTATTAATAAATATTAATGAAAAATAATTCCATTTGGGGAAAATATTATTTCATCTTTATCTTTTATACATTTCTGTTTTTGTGTTTGTTTCCTGCTAAGTGTAACATATTTGAATAGTAGCTGTTGGCATAATTTAATTTATATATAAATAAGTGTGTGTGTGTGCCCATTTTTGGATTAGGTTGTATTTTTTGTTATTAAGTTGTATGAGCTGTGTATGTACTCTGGAAATTAAGCCCTTGTCAGTTGCATCATTTGCAAATATTTTCCACAATTCCATAGATTGTCTTTTTGTTCTGCTTATGATTTTTTTTTTTTTTGCTTTGCAAAAGCTTGTAAGTTTAATTAGGTCCCATTTATTTATTTTTGCTTTTATTTCTATTACTTGGGTAGACTACCTTAGGAGAACATTGCTAAGATTTATGTCAGAAAATGTTTTGCCTATGTTTTCTTCTAGGAGGTTTATAGTGTCTTGTCTTATGTTTACATCTTTAAGCCATTTTGAGTTTATTTTTGTGTATGATGTGAAGGAGTGTTCTAACTTCATTAATTTACGTGCTACTGTCCCGTTTTCCCAGTACCATTTGCTTAAGAGACTGCCTTTTCTCCATTGTATATTCTTGCCTCCTTTGTTGTAGGTTAATTGGCCATAGGTCTATTGGTTTATTTCTGGGCTTTCTATTCTGTTCCATTGATCCATATGTCTGTTTTTGGTTACATATAGCAGAATGGAACAGTTAGGAAGGGCCTGAGAACTGAACTAGCTCTGTTCACTAATCTGGGACAGGAGATGAGAAATTTATCCTTTTTTTTGCATCTATTTCAGAGTTATTTAGGTCGAAGATGGTATGAGAAATGTATAACTTATATTCTTTACTTGTGCTTTTGTGGCTTAAAAATTCTTCACTCAAGTATACCTAATATGGGCAAATAGCTGGACAGTGTTGACATGGCTGGGCCAGTCTCTTATTTTAGGGTTAGGGCCCATTACTGGTAAGGCTCAAACTTGTTAGAAAAGGCACTATATTCCCGTAAATGATTCAGGGTCCTGAATGTCCTTGACATTCTCAGGTAGAGTGTAACATTCTCTCCTTATGTCCACAGTATCTATGTACCTCTGTCAAAGCGTACTGGTATCCCTCTCTGTATCCCTGCAAAACTTGAATTTCTTAAAGGTGAGAACAGTGTCCCTAGTGTCCCTTAATACATTGCCTGGAAGTAGGATCATTCAATAGGTATTTGAAGAGTGGGTGATTAATACCTTAATATTTTTATACTCAACCAACTTTATAGCAATTGACTTTCTTTTAGGAGTATAAGAAATATAAGTGTCAGAATTGACTCCTTTAATAACAAAATTTTCTACTTCTTTACTACAAATTACTTTTAAAAATAAATTTTTAATGCTAACAGTGCTTTATTGAGATATAATTTGTATGCTATAAAATGCATAGATCTTAAATGTAAAGTTTGATGAATGTTGATAAACGTAACCATCACCCATTCAAGATAAAGAACATTTCCATCATCTGAGAAAGTTCCTTTATTCTCCTTTCCAGTCAGTCCTCCCTCCTCCCCAGAGGTAACTACTATTCTGATTTCTCTCACCATATAGATTAGTCTCATTTGTTCTTGAAATTCATATAAATGGAAGCATACAGTATGTATTCTTTTGTTTCTGGCTCCTTTCTCTCAACATAATATTTTTGAGACTTATCCATGTTGTTGCTTCTATCAGTAGTATCATTCCTGTTTATTACCAAGTTAATATTCCATCATATGACTATGTCTTCTGTTGATGGATATTTGGATCATGTGTAGTTCTTGGCTGTTATGAACATTCTTGTGTAAGTCATTTTGTGACCATAAATATTCAGTTCTCTTGGACATGTACTCAGGAGTGGAATTTCTGAGTCATTGGGCAAGTATGTATTTAACTAAAGTTTTCTAAGATGGTTTTACTATTTTATACTCCCGCCATCAGTGTTTGAGAGTTTGTTGTTCTACATCTTTGTCAATACTTAGGTATTGTTATTTTTAACATTTAACCATTCTGATGATTATATAGTATTGTTTCAATTTGTATTTTCCTGAAAAGTTGCTGAGCACTTTTGATATGATTTTGGCACTATGCACATCTTTTGCCTATTCAAGTGTTTTGCCTATTAAAAAAATTTTTTTTTGGTCTTTTTATCATTGATTTTTAGGAGTTCTTTATCCTTTGTCAGAAATACGTACTATAGATATTTTCTCCAAGTTTGTGGTTTTTCTTTTCACTTTCCTGATGTCTTTTGATGAAGTCCAGTTTGTTTTTTTCTTTTATGGGTAATGTCTTTTGTGCCTTGTCTAAGAAACTTGCCTACTCCAAGGCCATGAAGGTGTTCCCCTATGTTTTCTTCTAGACATTTTATAGTTTTAGCTAGGTCTATGATCTAGAATTAATTTTGGGGCATATTGTGAGGTAGAGGTAAAGTTCTTTCTTTCTTATATGGTGTCTAGTTTGAGCATTTTTAGATTTTAATAATAGAGCATTTCCATGTATGGTATCTTATTTGATCCTTACAACATCTCATGAGGAACAAAGGATATGTATTATCTCTCTTACAAAGATGATGAGTTAACACTCAGACACATTAAGTTATTTAGGTAAGGTTGCACAGCTAATTAATGGATGAACATGATTCAAATGTATATATCCTAATATTATTTAGTCCTATTCTATCATTAGGCTACAGCCTCTCAATTTTTAAAGAGTTCTTAAAAATATTGTAACAAAGTTTCACTGAATTACCAGAACAAACTTAATTAAAATTGTCTGAAAAATACCCAGTTGAATGTTTCATACTACAAATAATTATTTAAACAAATTATGGTATTTTTTTTTAAGAAAACTAATTCAGGTTCTCGGAAATGTGTGCATATTTATAGCTTTATGTACTATTTTATTCTCAATTAGGTAAGTCATGAAATTGCAGTTAATTTCATTTAAATGGGCCATTTTACATTTATACAATGTAAATATATATTATTACACACATACATTTAAGTTAAAGGTGGAGCTTTTAAGAAGGTACATTTTAAAAGACAAACTTTCAGTGTTGTTAAAAAGTTACGTTAAGCTATTTAACTAGAAGTAGCATGCTATTAGTGACATTACTGCCATTTTAGTTCTTTACTATCATTATCGGTTATCCAACTTAGGAAATTAGATAGTGCACATTTATATTGATGGCTGATTTTGTATAGGCTGCTTCTCTGTGTGTCCTTCAAAACTTGAGGATGGGCCCTTACCACTCGTCCAGTCATTGCTCACTAAATTCGTCATCTTGGAGTAAGAACTAAAAGCCTTTTAAGCCATAGTTATGAGGTACAAATTAAAATGTGAAAGGTAAATACTCTGGAAGATGTAATACATTTATTTATATTTATGTTAGCTTAAAAATTATTAAAATCAACTTTTTTTGAGAGGGAGTTTGTCTTTTGAGCTCAGGTTCTTCTAAGAGGGGAGAAAAACCCAGGTATTTGGGCTTGGAGAAAGAAGGAGCCTGGGCAAGTAGGAGAAAAAAGGAATGACTCAGATTTTCTTTTCAAGACAACTAATGAATTGAACACAGACAAGCTACCTGGAAAGAGTAAGTTCAAGAAAAAGAAAACATTTCAATGTAAAAAAAAAATAACAAATTTAGATCTTAGTTAGCTTGTGAAGGCTCTAAAAGCCAAAAAACTAAAATTTGGAGGTGTTACGTTTCTTAAAAGTGTGCTTGGGTGTGGGATGCGTGAGGCAGACAGTTCCCAGGCTATACGATGTAGTGGCTAAGCACTGCGGGAAGAAATCAAGTGTCACAGTGCAGTGGACTTAATTTTTTTCTACAGGTGTCAGACAGTAGTAGTCAAAATTCTCTAACCATTGAACTCCCCTGATAGGTGGTGGTGGCTTGATTAGTTACTGCAGTGTAGATGTGCTCATCTACAGAGATGGCTTACTTAACACAAGGCTACTGAGTTCATTTATAGCTTACGTGAGCAAATGTGATTTCCTGTAACAAACATTTTTATACTCTTGATCAACAAGTGGATTTCCTTAAGCAAACATATTGTAGACTTTGGGTCATCATAAGCCTGTTCTTTTATTGTTAAAAGCTTTATTACTGAGTTTAAACAAAACCTTTATACTCAGTTGAATATTTTGGATTGCCTTTTGTTCCTTTCAGCAACTATAGTCATACTAATAATCATAATAGCAAGAAGCAAATCATGAATTTATATAAATAAATGTGCTGGTCCAGCCAGCCTTCCTGCTCTTTGTTTATTGTACTCAGATAGCCAACAGAGGACAGTAACACAAAGGGGACAGTAACAGGTTAGCACTTCAGTGCTGTTTCAGCAGAATCATTCTCTGCTCAAGGTTCTCATCAAATAAAATTGATTACGTTGCATACGAAAGCCATAGAAATTAAAGTCTATATTTTGTTATTTATAGCGCTAATCTCTACTTTCTAGTTTATTAACTTATGACTATGGGAAACTTTCTTACTCACCCTAAACTTTCTTTTCTCATCAGTAAAGTAGACTTAGTTCATAAACTCTCAGGGTTGTTGTGAAGACTGGAGATAATGTCTGAAAGTCAGGCACATAGTAAGTCATTAATCAATGTTAGCTAAAAATATTAGTCACTGGCGTATTTTTACTTTCATTATTTCCTGCAGTGCATATTCAAGTTCAAATGAAGCTAAAGCTCAGTGTGAATATTCTCTAGAAGGTCCTCCTGCTGCCCTGTGGAGTCTCGCAGCTTCTGCCCATCCGCAGCACCTTGTCACCTCGTCCGTGCACGTCTGTTGCAGTGCGCATCACTCTGCTGTAATGACTTACTACATGTCGGTCCCCTCGCTGGCCTGGGGGTGTTTGGAGGGCTGAGATTACTGTATTTGTATCTCTGTGTCTTCACTTGGTTTGTGTAGGTGTCGAGTAAATGTTTGCTGACTGAGTGGCTAGTGGGCTCTTGTAGGCTCAGAGAAGGGATTGGTGGTAGCCTTCAGAGTTTCTCTTTATCCTGTAAGTTCTGGTTTTCTACTTTTTTTTCTAGGTATAATTTTATTTTCATTTCTTCTGCTTAGTGTTTGGAGATCATTTTTGGTAAGAGGATTCTATATCTTCTCTGTAAAATTCCCAGTTCTTGTCTTTCTGAATATTGCTTTTATCATGATTATTGTAATTTTCTTTTGAAACTTCTTCTAAGTGAATATTCTTCTTCTAAGAATACTGCAATCTGTCCTTTATGACTTTTGGTTAATCTTTTTAATCTTGTTGCCTCTCTGTGCTGTGTTCTGGAAAAATTCCTTAGTAGTACTCTTTAATTGTCAGTTCTCTCTTCAACTGTTAGATTCTGGAGTTTGCCTTGGCTGTTGAGGGTTTTCTCTTTTAATCCCGGTGACTATAATTTTCATTTCTAGGACTTTAAATTGGTTCTTTTCATATCCATCTGTTCTTGTTTCATTTCTGCCTGTTTTTGTTTTGTTTTATAATTTCATATTCCTTGTTGTGGCTGTAATGCCTGTGTTAATCTGTTTTAATCATATTTATTTTAAAGTCTTTGTTATTAGATTTTAAATCTGTGACAATATAGAATATTGATTTATAGAAGATTCTATAGAATCCTATAGAACGCTGATTTCTTTTGGAGTGAATTTGTTTGAATTGCTGCATTTATTGGCCATTTTAAGATTTTTAAAAATCTATTTTGTAATTTTAGTTTTGGGGTTTATTTTGAGTGAGAGGTTCTTCCCCAGCTACCCATGTTCATTCTTCCCTTTATATTGATTTTTCAGTTTTTACCTCCAGTCCAGCCTTATAAAGGTAGCTCAGGAGTCCTGCCCTGTGATAATACTAGGGTGTCATCGATCCAGGCGCTGAGCCAGCAAGTGGCTTAGTTTAGTTCCAGGCCTTAAGGATGTATTGTGCCCTCTTGCTTCTAGACCCAGAGCTACAACTAAGTTATAGCCAGTAAGCAATTAATGGCTTTTTTAATTTTTCTTTTCTTCCCAGCCTTCTCTTGCAAACATGGATACCCCTAACATCAAAGAGTGAGACCAGCTCTTGTTCCCTAACACCTGAGGGACTGAACTCCTGGCCGCCAGATTAAGAGCCCGGCAGCCCTGTGACTGCAGTCCTGCTCACTGCTTTTTCATTTTCCCTATGTTTCTGGTTGTGGAGGTTTTTATTTTTTTTCTGAGAACTGACGGTATCTGTTATTGCTGTGTATTTGGAACAGAGCAGAGGGCTGCTTTGAAGCATGAACTTACTGTGCCAACTTGACTGAAGGTTTTTATGAAAATAATTTGAACAGATATGCTGTTTGGGATTCTTCTGCTGTTCCTCTCCACTCTACCCCATCCCCACCTGAAGGCATTGTGGAGGGTCGATTGGAAAGGAGACATCTGATAAGTAAATAATTTAGAACACCACAGGCCTGAACTAAGGGGAATGGAGAGGAGAGAATGGAATTAGATATTTAGTAGGTACAATCAATAGACATGAATGACTGAGTTTGGGGAGGTGAATGTTCATATTTCTGGCTTAGAATGGAAGAAAAACTCACTAAGAAAGGAACGTAAGAAGAAAAGTAGATTTTGGTAGGTCAATGAGTCAAGAATGGAGAGAGGAGTATTGAGATGTTTTATAACAACCGTTTGAAGCCTAGTACATGTTTTATTTGTTTTTTTAAGTCTGGTATGTGTCTTTCTTGCTGGGGCACCCAGTGTCTTTGAATTTACCATATTTCCAAATCTCTTTACATGATGTTCAGTTGTAAATTTATATAGATCCCTCTCCTTCATTGAGGAAATTTTTCCTCAGCATATTAACAAACATTTCTTAAGCATCTCTAAAGCAAACAAGTACAGTTCTGGCCTTCATGGGTGTTACACTCTAATGGAGGAAAAAGACATTTATCACATAGGCAGATACTGTGGGAATCCTATGAAAGGCAAGGTAAGTGCTCTGAGAGTGTGTGAAAGCGAGGTCCTAATGTATGTGCAGGGCGAGACGGGAAGCAGGCTGTTATCTCAGCAGAAGGCTTTCCTGAAACAGTGAAATCCGGGCTGTTCCCTCTGCCAGGCGCTCTCTGCCTGTATGTCTGCACAGCTGGCTTCTTCATGCTGCCTAAGACTCAGCTGCTATGTTACTTCTGCGGTAAGACTTTCCTTGACTGCACCCTAAACTGATGTTTAGCATGTCCCTCCTCTTTATTTCCTTTAGAGCATTAATTTTTACCTAAAATTATCTTCTTTAATGACCTTGTCTCTTTTTTCCTCACCTGTGCCCCTGCTACTTAGAACATTTCCTGAAATGTAAGTGTTTAAGAAATGATGAAATGACTTTGTAAGTTAGTATCTTTGGGAATTGGTTGCATAGTTGATCTAGTGATTTGTATGTCCTTGTCCTTTGCCTTGAGTTTGGGCAGATTACTCAGGTTAGCTTTTTACTTGTTCATTTTTCTATCCTGTTGATCCTCCCCTCCCTCTCCTGTGTCTTTCTAGGGGTTGCCAGTGGTAGCATCAGCCCTCTGGCCATAGTGATGGGTATATGACTTTCAAGCTGCGCCAATCAGAGTCATTCTTCTGGATTTTTTAAATTTGAATAAATGAAGAGGGAGATTTCTTAGGTGGCAGAGTGTGAGGTATGAATCTGGAGCTGTCTGTGGTCATATCCACATCCAAATGGAAGAAGTCAACTTACAAGAGGAGAAAATAAAGGCATTACACAGAGGGAAGCAGGGAGGGGCAAGGGAGAGTCCTGGCAGTTTTCCAGTCTCTGCTTTGTTTGTATCTGAGGCCCAGTTGCAACCACTGGCTTTCTCATGGCCAGTTCACATTGAGTTTCTGTCACTTAAAACCAAAAGATTCCCAATTAAATAGTATATAACTTAATTTTATTTTAACCTTCACCTCAACTAGCAGGCTTTTCATCTTGATGTGTTTTATATAATATCTTTGGATATTGATCTGTTGCATAGTTTAATTTCTTATTTCAGAGCGTCTGTTTTCTCCTTCCCTCTCTCTGTGTCCCTCTCACCCTTCCCAACCCCTTTCCCCATCCCTCCTTTTTTCAAACACGAAGAAACTGCTGCCTGAGTTTATTCTGTTATCAGTACTATTCTACTTCAGTGCTATGCACTTACTCTCTTCTTTTCAGAAATGTATAGGCAGAAGTGAGTAGTTGCCATCTTATTACTATTATTATTTATCACATCCTTCAAGCAAGTTTATTGGGTTCTTGGACTTCTTTACTTTCAATTTTGATGCTTTAGAACAACCAGGTTCCTACTCTCCAGTATCTCAAGGATGGTGGGGAGGTAACCAGGGCAGTGGGCAGCCTTGAGTGGGAAGTTCATTTCTGGGTGATTCCTTCCCTATTTTCTGTAAACTGCTGTGGCCTGACCTTCCTGACACCGCAGACTGCTACCTCGGGGAGGAGCCCTGATGCTTCAGGGAGAAGTCCTTCATCCCTGTGGCTGGCTTTCTGCTTGATGTGCCTGCTAGTCCCTTTGAACTGTTGCTGCTGTCCTCAAATCCCACAAACCCATGCAGACTCCAAGTAGAGTAGTCCATATCTCTCCCATAATTTCTAGTTCTAACCTTTTCTAATTAGGTATGTTGCAAGAAATTATTTCAGGCCAAGCAACTTTCTCAGGCAGTTAAGTTGTAAATTGGCAATCAGTATTTTTCACCCGTCTGACTTGATTTGCTCTATGTCAAGGAGAAAATTGAGACTTTTTGGTAATTTGCTCCTTTATTGATTCATCCACTCAGTAAGTATTTATTGAGCATTTACTATGTGCTAATCACTCTTCTAGACACTGAAGAGTCTCTGCCCTCATAGATCTTGTATTCTAGGTGAGGAAGCAAATAATAAATAAGAAAACAGATAACCATATAATATAATATTAGGTAGTGATCAATGCCAAGTTGAAAAATAAAGCAGGATGAGGGAATAGAGAGTGCTGAGGGTGGGCTCTTTTAGAGAGGGTGGGCAGAAGGAGAGCTTCTCTGAGGAGATGACATCTGAGTAAATACCTGAATGAATCAGGGGTCTAGCCATGCAAAGAGTCCCTGGCAGAAACAACAGCCAGCATATAGCTCTAAGGAGATAAATAGTGTGGTGAGATTGGAGAATAAAGGCAGCCAGGGTGGCTGGAGTAGACGGAGGGAGGGAGAAAGTGGAAGGAGATGAATTTGTGAAGCTGAGAATGGGAAAACAAGTTTTTCACTTCCCTCCTCCAGATCAAGCTATGTTACTTATCTGGGGAAGTAGTGTCTGGCTTGTTGTCCCCAAGGATTGACAGTCACAGCAGGCTTCTATCATGCAACACTGAGTGGTAACCCTAAACACTGTTGGATTTTTTGGTTAAAGACTGTAAGCTAATTAGAGGAAATTAAGGATATTGAGAATCATGCAGTTTGCAGCGGTTAGCAAAGAAGTTTGGAAGGAAGAAACAACTAAGAAGTGAGATTATATAAAATAATCTTGGGAAAGATGACACCTTGAGTAAAGGTTTCTGACACTGTGCATATCACTCCTTAATGAAATGACCAGCAGTTAAAGATCATTGTTGGCCCCTGTCATCTAAATATACCCTGAATTTGACTATTTCTCATAACTTCCAATAGTGGTAAATTATAGTTAGAAACATTAACACTAATTCATCATACTTGGAGCTCACAATGAGCATAGTAGTGGATGTTTAGGGACTGTTCAGTTTACTTCTGGAAGAAGGCTTGGGAAGACATGAGATGTTAATATGGGTTGGTCCCAAGATATGGAGAAGTAAGTGTTTCCTTTATAATTTCTCATGGAGATGGCTGAGAACAGTACTAGTAATACCATATATTTCAATTTATATCTGTGAATTAAATTGAACAGATAGACGATTTTCAGGTAGGAGACTCATGCTCAGACGACCACCTAACTGGCTCAGAGTCACCCAGATGGTTAAGGGCAGCAGCACTGTTAGAATTCTGGTCTTAGTCTGTCCTCTGGTACTGTATTAATGGCCTCACGTTATTTTGGTAGGATGTTTTGTCAAAGAAAACCCAGTTGCCCTCCCCTCTCTTGTTCTACCTAATTGTATTTCTCTAAGGAAGCAGATATAAACAATGGATGCCTGCCCATCCATCACCCATCATCCATCCATCTTTGTCTTTCTCTATCTGCTACTCTCTTCTATATGCATATATAATGGTTTATTTTCCTTATGCTTTACAAATTTGAATGATACTATGCAATTACTTTAACTCTTTAGCCATATGTCATTGTCATACATCTAGGTCAGTACATCTGGATCTGATTCATTCCTTTGTATGCCTATATTGTTTGATTTATTGCAGAATATGTATTACTTTCAAAGGAAAATCCAATAGCATACTTAAGGTGAAAAATGTAATGCCAATATATGATACGATTTCATCATATATTTCTTCTTAAAGCATAAGAAAAGGAATAGTTATGGAAAATTCTAATGACACAGGTTTTTCTATGTTTGCTAGAGGTTTTTTCGCTTTGCTTACATTTTCATTTTTCCCTAATTTTCCTTAAAATAAAACTAATGGTAGCCTTAATTAATATTTTCTTTTTTAAGCAAATTAATGTATTTTTCAGGTTATTATATCCGGGAGAAGTCTAAGCAAGTCATAACATTGCTGATGGATGAACGGTTGCTGCATAGAGAGAGGGAAGTAGCATGTCGGACTAGATGGCGTACCTCCTACTCTGTGACCTTTCCTAAAGGATTACCTGGTGCGGGTAACTCACCAACAGCATGTGCTTCTGCCCCCACATCAGAAATTCCTGCTTCAGAGAAGAAGTGTAAGCTTCTTAAGGTTGCAAGGCTACATAATAAAAGTGCGTATAATGGGCTTTGGACTAAAATGCAATAGGTATTATTTAAGAACAACTAAAAATTATAAAACATTAGGTTATGTATTGAAGTATTAATACTGTATTAGTACTACTATTATTATATTAGATATCATACTATAGAGAACAAAGATGAAGAATACCATTCAGTAGAAAATTTTATGACTATTTTCTGAATGCAGTTATCTGGGATTCAAATAAGGTGTTTTTGAGCTTTGAAGGTATTACACTAGTGACTACCCTATTTGACATCATGATTCAGTTTTAAGATGTTCACCATACTGGAGAGTGAAGGAGAACTGTTTTCTGAGGCTAGGGGTCTGGGTGTGTGTGCATTTGCACTATCTGATCCTCCAAATCAAGAAATTGACATTTTAAAAAATGAGCCTCAAAATTCTGAAACTCTTCTAGGACAATACCTTGTGTTATATAACCCTTTCCTTTGCCTAAAACTTTAAACCTGGACTGCTGAACTTAAAGAAAAGGCATTTATTTATAACGTTATAATAGAAATCAGCAGGAAAATACAGTTAGCGTTTCTACTGAATTTATTAAAACATAAAGGAATGTCATTTTGCTCTGACTTCTTTAGTACAAACCTTGTTGATAAATTGTGTGCAAGGAATGGACAGTTTGAGGAAACAAAAACATTAGTGAAATGTGACTTAGGTAACTATCCCGTGAAAGGAGCTGAACTTTGTGCCGCATGTGAGGGGCAGAGTAGGAGGAACAGAGAGTTAGAAGCATTTTCAGAGACTTGCCTCCTGGCTTTATTGTGTAACTCTGTTAAGTAAGATCTTGAAAGAGAGATATTCTAAATGTCAGTAAAGTTTGGAAATTTAAAAATGCTGATAGTAATGCCAACACAAACCAATCCTGCTAAAAATCATTAATGTACTACTCTGACTCAGTTGAGAGATCTCAGATGTTCACTCAATTTGTATTTGTGTGGATAGGGGTGATGGAAAGACAGTAAAAGGTGGGCATTGCAATTATAATAGTAAATACCAACCAAATGCTTCTAGAAGTAGTGGAACCTCTTTCTTTAGGCTACCCAGTACTTTGAAACAAATCTCCAAAAGAGACAGACATATTCTGAAGATTTTCTTAGAGAAGCCTTAAATTCAAACTGATGCTAAAAATAAGTAACGGAGTAAAATAACTCATTATGACTCACCTAGAGTTTCTTCACCCCTTTTGCTACTTCTGTTACCTTTCTTTTTCTTCCACCATTGCTTTTCCTCTTCTTTTCTTTCATTATAAACGTATTTACTAACTTTATAATTTGAAATTTGGCTATCTAGCAGAAATTTGGAGTTACAGCAGTGAATAAAACAAAGTCCCTTTCATCATGAAGCAAATATTCTAGTGACAGAGATAGATTGTTAAATACACATAAACAAAATAGATATAAAATATTATGTCAGATAATGTCAAGTCCTGTAAAGGAAGGGAAAGTGGTGACAGGACAGAGAGTGACAGGGATGGCTTTATTTTAGGTCAAGTAGTGACGGAAGGCCTTTTGGAGGAGGCTGATATTTAAACAGAGACTTAAATGAAGTAAGGGAACAATCCAGGTCTGTCGGGGGTGTTCTGGCAGAGGGACCAGCAGGCGCAGTGCTCTGAAACTGGAACCGGCTTGGTGTAACCAACCATGGCTTAGGAAATGTGTCCCTGCATTGCTGCAGAACTAGCTCAATGCTGAGCCATTTTTATGGTTCATATGAGAAAATCTAGTTTATTGCTTTTTAGTCACTGCTTTTTTTTAAGCCCAAAATGATGCTTCCCAGATTTATGACACTTCTTATTCACTGGACTAAGCTCTGAATGACTTTTGAATATTTAAAAAAATCAATCTACCTGCAAATGAAGTTTTAGTACAGTTAACTTTTTTTCATACCACAAATGTGTGTTGAATACGTACTTACTATATGCCAGACACTGCTCTAGGCCTGGTAAGCAAATTGGGTTTATTTCTGCTCTCACAGAGGTTGTATCTAGTGATGGACTTTCAGTCTGTTTCAAAACACTATGTTCAAAAAGAGTTTTGGTGAATGATGACATCGCTGAAGTGAATCTGTAGTAAGAGTACTAAAGTGAATAGTGAACATTTGGATATAAAAGCTGTAGTAAATTTGTTAAAAATCTGTTACATTATTTAAAAATCCCATTTACCCATCACTGTATATAGTACACATACACAGTAGTTGTATAGATGTGTTTGTGTTCGAAAAAGAGAAATTGGATTAAGTAAGCTTAGCAATATTAACCATATCTATTTAGGTATTTGAATCTGAAACTATTTTAAAGGAAAAAAGAAAACTTACAATTTGGTTGGGTGGGGAGAAGATAAGAAAATTTATTAGGGGTTGTTATTAATGGGACAGGACAAGTAGCAAATGAAAACTTGGAGATGGGTGGATCAGTCAAAATTAGGTGTGCCCACAAGTGATAGTATTAGGGCCACAAAACTGTTAGTAGTGTAAAAATAATAGAAATTTCTCTCTTCTAAAAATAATCCAGAACCAGGTATTATTGGACTGATGTGGCTCTCCATGATGTCAGGGCTCTTTCTGTCTTGTTGCACCACTAAACTCAGCATGTAAGTTCCACTTTATGGTCCAATATGGCTGCTTGATTCCAGCCGTCACATCTGCCTTCTAGCCAATAGGAAGGAGGAAGGGTTGAAAATATGAATGCCTTTTCCCTTTAAGGACATTTATGGAAGTTGCCTGTAACATTTTGGTTTATATACTGTTGTTTAGCACTTAGTTACATGGACATTCCTAGCTTCAAGAGAGGCTGAGAAATGTAGTCTTTATACTAGACAGGCATATGTCCAGATGAAAGAGAATCTATCATTAAGGAAGAAGGAGAGACTAAATATAGGGGACAACAATAGTCCTACCATACTGGGAAAGAATACAAGAAGTGAATTAATCATGGTAATACATGGTTGTCAGTTTAAATGGAATAGAGAATATAAATTCTAATATGTAGAAAAATGTGGGCAGATAGTTAAGAGTACTCAGCACAATTTATAAAAGGAGATAATGAACAGTATTTGGAAATGTCAATTTGATACGACTAGCAACTAGGAACCATTGTAGGCCTTGGAGAACAGAAGGGATGTTTAGCTTAGTCACAGAACTTAGCTTTCTTATTACTGAAAACAGCTGTTGGTGGAAGATAATTCTTACTACTTTCTGTAGAAATGAAGGATATACAAATTGGAGGGAAGCTTTATAAGAGATAGTTGTTTCAATCCAGGCATCCAGGACCTGCTCTAGGGTTATTGAAATGAAGGAAAGATAATGTTTAAAGATAGAATAGAGAGAGGAAATGGAGTGAGTCGATATATTGGAGAAAAAAGAGAGAAATTGAAAATGACTCTTACAATTGAGTTAGAAAAAAAAGGAGGCAAGTAATGGTATCATACAGGTAAATTTCCATCAGAAGGAATTTAAAGACGCTTCTAAATTATTTAGTTATAATGAGATGTAAAACTGAATGCTTTGCTAGGAATCTGATTCCCAGGCTTTAAGATCTAGAGCTGAAACAGCTGTGTGTCACTCTTTGCGGTGAATTAGCAAGGGGAAAAGGTACTCTAGAGAAGGTGTTATACACACATCACTACTTCTACTCCTTTTTTCCTATTCCTGGATGCTTTCCCCAAGTTTTAATTCTGGTAGATAGGTTGGATAGTTTTCATTTAGCTGATTTTGTTGTTTGAAGGCAGAGATGAGCTGAAGGATGATTGCTGCTTGATGGCAAGACAGAAAACTATATAAAGCACAGTGATAACTCAGCTTCTCTGAGCTATAAGCATCAAAGTTAGGTCCCTTCCTTGGAGGTAATCATTATAAAAACCGTCACCATAGACGTTGCTTACAACTAGACCAGCGAAGCATTACCTCGTTGATCATCCAGTCTTCCATGAAGAGCTCTTCAGTGGTATTATTCTTTGCAGAGGAACTTTACCTGTATTAGAGAAGGATTACTCTGGTCTGTATTAAATGTAATGCAACTCTACATCACGGAAATATTTCCCTAAAAATTGTATATAATTCCCATTGGACCAAAAGTTAAACTTCAAAGTAGTTGTCATACTTTTATGAGCAAAAACACCAATGTTGGTATTACGTCCCACAATGAACTTTGTACGGACAGAGAGGCGATGTGGAGGCAGACCTGGGTGCCTTATCACATACAGTCTCAGTGGCAGGACTTATGGTACAAGTGGTGGTTGCCACTAAAACATTTACCTTGATGAATGTCAAGCAGTGATTTTTTTAAAAATTAGAAAATAAACAAGTGTACAAAAGAGAAAATAACAATAACTTATATTTCTACCACCCTAGGTCTACCATTATTAACATCTTAGAATATTTTCTTCTAGTCTGCTTATTTTTCTTCTTTTGTTTTTGTTTCAGAAAAATCACTCTATTCTTGTAAAGCAAAAATACAGGCCCATTGTAATTAATCACTTCCAATCCCATCACTCAAAAGTAGTCATAATTAATATCAAATTAACATGAATTCTAGGCACCTTTTATCCATCCATTTATATATGTATAAAGATGAATAACTAGAGAGAAAATGTTATTATAAAAATGTTATTGTACTCGATGTTATATTTTACTAAAAATATTTCAAGTCTACTTCTGGCAATAACAGTTACTAGGAGCTCCAAGAAACCCGTTTATTGCACAATAACCAAAGACTGGAAACGATACACTCACTATTTGAGACATTTCTGGCTTCACTAGAGTATGGGAAGTCTCCAAGGATCTCCCCCTCCAAACATTTGAATTAATTATTAAATGAAATAAACAAAATAAGAACAGGACATATGAGCTCAGGTAAAAGTGACTTCGAGTTGGTGCCTGTGGGACACTGCAGGTGATTGTAGTGGTTGAGTTGCTTAAGGGCAGTTATTAGTAGGTAAGAAAATGAGTTTTGGGGCTGCCTTGAGAATTGGGAAGGAAAGTATGAGGTTACTGTGCTGAACCCAGACACTCAAGAAGGGGCTGAAGTGATTCTAGGTAGTTCTCTCTGCAAGAAGAAAACCTTCTCAATTCACAGGTTAGGTCCACAGGATTCCCATCAATTAAAGTCAAGACAATGAGCTCACAGTCCATGCACCAAACACAGGAGAAAGTAGTTAGTAAAGAACATATTCAGTCCCCACAGATTGTAGACATTAGAAAGGTTGGATGCACAATGTACAAGAGCTATGTTTTTAAATATTTAAATAAATAAAGGATATAATCACAGTGTTGATAATGGAGGAGGTTGTGTGTGGGGCAGAAGGCTTACGGGAGATTTCTGTACCTCCCTCTCCATTTTGTTATAAACCTAAAATGGCTTGAAAAAAAAAGAGTCTTAAAAAAATACACACAAGCACAACTGTCAAAGCCAGATTTGCCCTTCTCTAAATTAATGCAATTATTCAAATGTCAGTTATGTCTGTCATAGCCTAGGCCCTTAGGCTGAATCAAACTCTTAAAAATTAAGATGGCTTTACTTTAAAAAAAAGATTATTAGGAATGAGTATATGAATTTGAAAATGAGAACTTACAGAAATGAGAAATACCGTTGAAATAAAAAAATTTAGTGAGCTAGAAGCTATGTCCAATGTAAGTGGAATATATGGAAGCAATGTTTAGACATAGAGGATACATGTATAGAGGAATGACAGTTACCATGCCAGTATACGCAAGGTCTTCTCGTCAGCTACAGTGGAGGCCAGATGACTGTGATACAATATTTTCACAGTGCAGAGAGAAAACAATAGCCTATAATTGTGTACCCAGCAAAACTGTCATTCAAGGATGAGGGTGAAATCATCACTCACCGATAAATACAAAAACTGAAGAATTTACCACCATAAAACCAATAATTAAAGGGTATACTTCAAAAAGAAGGAACATTATTCCAGAAGAGTGGTCGGAGATGGGAGAAGGAATGATTAACAAATAGTTAACATGTATATAAAATAAAAGAAACACATTCTGTGTAAAACAGTATTGTCTAACTTTTGAGTTTTAAAAAAAGACAACTAGAAGAGTGGGTAGCCGTGGGATGTAAGTCAGGAGTGGGTCTGCAGATTTATAGTGTTCTAAGGTCCTTGTATTTTTTGAGAGAATAAGAGTATTATCTGACTCTAAATTTTTAAAAGGTAAATGTGCATGATAAATTTTCAAGGGTAAATGCTAAGAGAAGTAGACTGCATAAATTCCAAAGTAGCAAGAAAAAATGGAATGAAAATTTTTAAAATTTTATAAAGGGCAAGAAGCATAGATAAAGTGGGACAAATGGAAATAAAAAAGTAAAATGGTAGAAACAAATCCAAATATATTAATAATCACAAATATCAGTGAGTTAAAAATTCATCTGTTAAAAGGCAGAGATTATCAAATTGGGGAAGAAGAAATCCAGATGTATGCTGCAAGCAGGAGTTCACATAAAGGTTAAAGCAAGTGGGTGGAAAAAGATAAACCAGGCATATACTAACTAAAGAAAGCTAGTGTAGCTATATTAGTACCATAGAAAGTAGAATTTAAAGCCAAGAGCATTATTAAGGAGGATGATAAAAGGTTTAATTCCCCAGGAAGACATAATATTTCTAAATGTGAATTTAACCAATACAATAAATTCAAAGTACATAAAGCAAAACTTGGTAGAACTACAGGAAGATATCGAAACATCTTCCATTATAGTAAATGATTTAAAATTTTTCTCTCAATTGATAATTCAACTAAATAAAACATTATTTAAAATATGGATTTTATAATTGATTATATGTATTATAAAGAAAATCTTAACATTTCAAAGAATTTGTATCACACAGACCACATTTCTAGCAAAAATGCAATTTAGTTTGAGTTTTTAAAATGTAAATTTAAAATTTCTGTACATTTGAATGTGGAAGTATTTTGTTTAGAATCGGGTAGAAGAAAAGGTTCCCATTCTCTTTCCATTCAGTTTTATACTAGAGATTCTAGCCATGACAATAAAACAAGTAAGAGAAATAAAAAACATATGTATTGAAATGGAATAAATAAATTTATTTGCAGATGAAAGGATTTTCATATAGAAAACATGAAAAAGTCTACAGACATATTAGAAATAATAAGAGGTTTAGTAAGATGACTGGCTATAAATATATTGTTTATTGAAATACTAAAAAATGTAAATATGGTTGTCTCAAAATTGCATGAATTTAGTGGAGGGTTTTTCAAGCTTGGTACTATTGACGTTTTAAGCCAGATGATTCTTTGTGGTTGGGGCTGTTCTGTGCAGGGGAGGGTGTTCAGCGTTATTTCTGAGCTCTGCCCACTAGATGCTGTTAGCACACATCCCTTCCTTTTGTGAGAGCCAAAAGTGTCTGCAGACATTGTCAGATGCCCGCTGCGGGCCAAAATTGCCCCCAGTTGAGAATCACTGATTCAGTGCAATTACAATCAAAATCCCACAAGAATTTTTAAAGTTGAATTTGATGGGCTGATTCCAAAGCTTATCTGAAAGAATCAAAAGGTCAGGCATATCCTAAAACATTCCTGTAAAGAATAAAGTGGGGGGCTTGCCTTTTTAGATGGCAAGAATAAAGCAATAGTAATCATGGCAGCATGGTATTGACGCAGGGCCAATGGAACAAACTACAGAGCCCTGAAAACACAACTGTGCCGCTGTGTTACCTTAGTGTATGACAGAGGTGGCATGTCACATTGGTGGGGGAGAATGAACTGCTTAATAAGTAATACCAGGGCAATTATTTAATCATATTGAAAAAAATGGAATTAGGTCTCTACCTCATATCATGCACAAAAACAAATCCTAGAGGAATTAAGGACTTAAAAGTGAAAAAAACAAAAATTCAAAATGTTTAGAAAAGAATTTAGGAGAGTATCTTCTTCACATTGTGATAAGGAAGAATTTCTTATAATAAAAAAGTACAAACTATTTTAAAACATATTTATAAATTTGACTATTGTGATAGGCAGAAGTGTGTGAATAAACCTCAGTGACCCTGGACTCTGCTCTATCTTCTGAGTCCTTTATACAAGGTCCTGCTCATTCTGTCAGGTTGGGAAATGTACCTTGTTCCAATCAGGTGGGGAGATACCCTCACCTTCAGATCATTCACCCAATTCAGTGTGAACATATGGCTTTCACTTTCATTACTGTCAGCATCTTTTTTAAAAAATTAAAGTATAGTTGATTTACAGTGTTGTGTTAGTTATTCCTTTTCAAATTCTTTCCATTATAGTTTATTACAAGATATTAAATATGGTTCTCTGTGCTATACACTAGGACCTTATTGTTTATCTATTGCACACATAGTAGTTTGTATCGGCCTATCCCAAACTCCTAATTTATCCTTTCCCCTCCTTTCCCCTTTGGAAACCATAAGTTTGTTTTCAATGTCAGTGAGTCTTTTTCTGTTTTGTAAATAAGTTCATTTGTATATCTTTTTAGATTCCACATGTAAGTGATATCATATGATATTTGTCTTTGTCTGACTTCACTCAATGTAATAATCTCTAGCTCCATCCATGTTGCTTCAAATGGCATTATTTCATTCTTTTAATAGCTGAGTAGTGTTCCATTTTATACATATACATCACATCTTCTTTATCCAGTCATCTGTCAATGGACATTTAGGTTGCTGCCATGTCTTGGTTATTGTAAATAATGTTCTGTGAACATTGGGGTGCATGTATCTATTCAAATTAGAGTTTTTGTCTTTTCTGGATGTATGCTCAGGGGTGGGATTAGTGGATCATATGGTAACTCTATTTTTAGTTTTTTAAAGAACCTCCATACTATTTTCCATAGTGTCTGCACCAATTTAAATTCCCCAAAATAGTTGAAGGTGTTTATTAGTATTATTTGTAGACTTTTTGATGATGACCATTCTGACCAGTGTGAGGTGATACCTCATTGTAGTTTTGATTTAATTTCTCTAATAACTAGCGATGTTGAGCATCTTTTCATGTGCCTGTTGGTCATTTGTATGTCTTCTTTGGAGGAATGTCTGTTTAGGTCTTCTGCCCACTTTTTGATTGGGTGGGGTTTTTTTTGTTATTGAGCTATATGAGCTATTTGTATATTTTTGAAATTAAGCCCTTGTCAGTCGCATTGTTTGCAAATGTCTTCTTGTAGACTGTAGGTTGTCTTTTCATTTTGTTATGGTTTCCTTTGCTGTGCAAAAGCTTGTAAGTTGATTAGGTCCCATTTGTTTATTTTTTGTTAGCATCTTTTTTTACTAACTCTGTTATACCTATTTTTTTTTTCTTTAGCTGTTTCCACCTCTTCTCAGTCATAAGGAGGGCAAAAAAGCACTGTCCATTCAGTTCCCCCTTTTTCCAGACATGAGGATATTGATGAGAAACCTCAAAATCTCGTCAACTCGCCAATAACACCTTTGGAAGAGAAGGAATGTCCTAGATTTTGTTTCTTTTCTTGCCCACTGGTTATTTTTGTGTGTTTTTTCCCCCTTTTAAAATTACTTTTAATTACACCTATTTCCATGTCAGATTGCGTTGTAAAAGTTTTTGATTAGTTCTGACCTTTTAAAAAAAAATATCATGAAGTATTTGGCGATGGAAATTCTGTGTTGCAGTTTCACTCTGCTCTCTAAACCAGGAGTCAGCAACTGGAGATTTAGACCTGCTTTCGTGGTGACTGTTTAGTTCTTCCTGTGCCTATAGCTGAGCATTTAACATAGTTTGTGGGTTTTCCTGTTTGCCATTATTATTAAGTAGTATCATATTTTATGTGCTATTGTTAGCAAAATGCTGAGATAAAATTGTCTCAACTCCCTTTTGTTGTTGTTGTTGTTGTTGTTTCTTTTTGGGAGGGGTAATTAATTTTATTTATTTATTCTTAATGGAGGTACTGCAGAATGAACCCAGGGCCTCGTGCCTGCAGAGCACAGTGCCACTGAACTTATACCCTCCCTCACCACCTCAACTTCTTTTTTTTTTTTTAACATTTTTATTGATTTATAATCATTTTACAATGTTGTGTCAAATTCCAGTGTTCAGCACAATTTCTCAGTCATTCATGGACATATACACACTCATTGTCACATTTTTTTCTCTGTGAGTTATCATAACATTTTGTGTATATTTCCCTGTGCTATACAGTATAATCTTGTTTATCTATTCTACAATTTTGAAATCCCAGTCTATCCCTTCCCACCCTCCACCCCTGGTAACCACAAGTCTGTATTCTCTGTCTGTGAGTCTATTTCTGTCCTGTATTTACGCTTTGTTTTTGTTTGTTTGTTTGTTTTTGTTTTTGTTTTTTAGATTCTACATATGAGCGATCTCATATGGTATTTTTCTTTCTCTTTCTGGCTTACTTCACTTAGAATGACATTGTCCAGGAGCATCCATGTTGCTGCAAATGGCATTATGTTGTCATTTTTTATGGCTGAGTAGTATTCCATTGTATAAATATACCACAGCTTCTTTATCCAGTCATCTGTTGATGGACATTTAGACTGTTTCCATGTTTTGGCTATTGTAAATAGTGCTGCTATGAACATTGGGGTGCAGGTGTCATCCTGAAGTAGATTTCCTTCTGGATACAAGCCCAGGAGTGGGATTCCTGGGTCATATGCTAAGTCTATTCCTAGTCTTTTGAGGAATCTCCATCCTGTTTTCCATAGTGGCTGCACCAAACTGCATTCCCACCAGCGTTGTAGGAGGGTTCCCCTTTCTCCACAGCCTCTCCAGCATTTGTCACTTGTGGATTTTTGAATGACGGCCATTCTGACTGGTGTGAGGTGATACCTCATTGTAGTTTTGATTTGCATTTCTCTGATAATTAGTGATATTGAGCATTTTTTCATGTGCCTATTGATCATTTGTATGTCTTCCTTGGAGAATTGCTTGTTTAGGTCTTCTGCCCATTTTTGGATTGGGTTGTTTATTTTTTTCTTATTGAGTCGTATGAGCTGCTTATATATTCTGGAGATCAAGCCTTTGTCGGTTTCCTTTGCAAAAATTTTCTCCCATTCCGTAGGTTTTCTTCTTGTTTTACTTCTGGTTTCCTTTGCTGTGCAGAAGCTTGTAAGTTTCATTAGGTCCCATTTGTTTATTCTTGCTTTTATTTCTTCTAGGAGAAAATTTTTGAAATGTGTGTCAGATAATGTTTTGCCTATGTTTTCCTCTAGGAGGTTTATTGTATCTTGTCTTATGTTTAAGTCTTTAATCCATTTTGAGTTGATTTTTGTATATGGTGTAAGGGAGTGTTCTAGCTTCATTGTTTTACATGCTGCTGTCCAGTTTTCCCAACACCATTTGCTGAAGAGACTGTCTTTATTCCATTGTATATTCTTGCCTCCTTTGTCGAAGATGAGTTGACCAAAAGTTTGTGGGTTCATTTCTGGGCTCTCTATTCTGTTCCATTGGTCTATATGTCTGTTTTGGTACCAATACCATGCTGTCTTGATGACTGTAGCTCTATAGTATTGTCTGAAGTCTGGAAGAGTTATTCCTCCAGCCTCTTTCTTTCTCTTCAGTAATGCTTTGGCAATTCTAGGTCTTTGATGGTTCCATATAAATTTTATTATGATTTGTTCTAGTTCTGTGAAATATGTCCTGGGTAATTTGATAGGGACTGCATTAAATCTGTAGATTGCCTTAGGCAGTGTGACCATTTTAACAATATTGATTCTTCCAATCCAAGAGCATGGAATATCTTTCCATTTTTTAAAGTCTTCTTTAATTTCCTTCATCAATGGTTTATAGTTTTCTGTGTATAATTCTTTCACCTCCTTGGTTAGATTTATTCCCAGATATTTTATTACTTTGGGTGCTATTTTAAAGGGGATTGTTTCTTTACTTTCTTTTTCTGTTGATTCATCGTTAGTGTAAAGAAATGCAACTGATTTTTGAACATTAATTTTGTAACCTGCTACCTTGCTGAGTTCTTCAATCAGCTCTAGTAGCTTTTGTGTGGACCTTTTAGGGTTTTCTATATATAGTAACATGTCATCAGCATATAGTGACACTTTTAGCTCTTCTTTTCCAATTTGGATCCCTTTTATTTCTTTCTCTTGCCTGACTGCTGTGGCTAGGACTTCCAGGACTATGTTGAATAGGAGTGGTGATAGTGGGCATCCTTGTCTTGTCCCAGATTTTAGTGGGAAGCTTTTGAGTTTTTCACTGTTGAGTACTATGCTGGCTATAGGTTTGTCATATATAGCTTTTATTATGTTGAGATATGTTCCCTCTATACGCACTTTGGCGAGAGTTTTTATCATAAATGGGTGTTGAATCAACTTCTTTTTTAAGATCTCCAGAAACAGAAGTTTGCTTTTTCTCACTTTTCCTTATCTACTTATTTCAAATTCAATTTTAAACATCTGCTTAAACATCTCTGCTTTCTTATTCTTTATCCTTTTCATGTTTTCATTTTTTAAAAAAAACATACTTTTCCCCACTAATGTCGAAATACACCTTTCAGAAAAGATTTACCGCACTCACATTCTGTCTCCTGTCCCTCTGAAGCATTTGTCATGAATAAACAGGAGCAGAGAAACAACAGAGAAGCATTCTGGTGGTGTCTGTAGTAGATACTGTGGTGTTTCCAGATTCCTGCTTCAAGGTAAATGCGCTTACTCCCTCGGCTGCTGGGAGAGTTGGTGCCTGAGGGGTCTCAGCTAAGTCCTTCTCTTCAGATTTCCAACATTTGAAGAAAGCCTCTTTGCCTAAGGTCACACCCCCTCCCTAAGAGAACCTGCTGTCAGTGACTTGTGGATGTAGGCCAGTCCCCTTGCTTCAAGGTAGGACAACTGTGAAGAGCCATTCCAGCCCCAAAGCTCCCAGTAGGATTGGCCAAGACCTCTGTTGCAAACACATTACGACTCAGTTTCTCCCTTGGCCCCGGCCTGCCGCCCTCTTTAGTCATGGATACTTCTGAGAGCACTCCCTAATGAGTCTCCCTCACACAAATCTGAGTCTCGGAGTCTGTTTCCTGGGGAATCCAACCTACAGCAATGGCTTTGCCTCAAGATTTAAGATATAGGACAACTATATGTATGTAAATGAAGAAAGAATGATAAAGCAAATGGGACAAAATGTTAGCAGTTGGTGGATCTGGATGAAAAGTATATGTGAATTCTCTGTACTAGTCTTGCAACTTTTCTGTAAGTTTGCTCCAAGAAAGTGAAATTGTTAAGGTTCCAAACTCATGATTCTGCAAAAGCTGAGTATAAATTTAATCACTATGAGATGTTTAAATCTTATCAATTCTTCATTAGCCCACTGAATATTTTCTATAATTGATACATTTATTTTTAAAATTAATTTTGTTATGTAAATGACTTAGTTTACTTAAATTGCACCTGTAAGGACACTGTCAATATGTAGCAGCAATGTCTATTAGATGCTAAATAATAAACAGAACAACTTGAGAATTTAAGGAGCATTTCAATTCCAAAATGTGCGGTTGCACTGTTAATATCTGATAGTTTGAATGTCAGTTTGATATCTCATCTGAGAAATATCACAGGGTTTGCCAGTTCTGCTTTGTGGTATTATCTGAGTGGTACAGGCTCACTGAGATCTATAGCTTCTCTCTAGATAGTTTTTACAAAATACCATCTTGGTATCTAAGCACTCATCTTCGAATGACTCAGTAGCATCATTTCCTGCAGCATCTTCACTTTTTCCTTTGAGGTTTCTCATTCACATGCTGGTCCTCCTTGGCTGTGACTTCACAGTCTCATTTGATAAATAGCTTGTGATATGCAAGGGGCTTCATTTCCACTAAGGAACTAGATGTGTGATGTGTTTTCTCCCCCTCTGCTTGCTTGTGAAAATCTAGAAAGAAATATTGTGTAATCACCTTAATTTAATTAAGCACACTTCACTTACAGTGTTGTGCTTGATACTAAAAAATTTTTTTCTAAATGAATTTCCATAGACTCAGTATATTCTAACTGCCTTCCTTCTTGCCCATAAGATTATTTAATATATCCTTGTAACATTTTAGCTATTCTGGGCTAAAATGCATCTCCAGGTATATAAGATATTTTTTCTTTCACAGTTCTTACTATTCTTCAGTCTTCTTCACACTTGACTTCAAAATTGACTTCCTGAAATTTTTATCAGTCTACTTCTGTGATGTCTAAAACCTAAGTCTATTTCATTTCAAGGATAATTTGTTGCTGAGTGCTCAAAGAGTGAAAATATAGTTCCTGATGAAATCTCTTGAAAGTACATAGATGATCTAAGCCTCGAATTGCTGCTGTTTGCCAATATTAATTATACAATCTCCAAGTCCAAAATAAGCTCATTTTAATTATTCATTTTCATGTGAAGTTATAAGAAAATGAAAAGTTAGAGCCATAAATGCAAAGTTCTTATTCTTTCTTCAGTGTCTTTGGTGTATACCATTCTTACTCCTTTTACCCATGTGGTTCTTTCTGCTTGGAATAATTTCTCCCTCTATGTTTGTCAGGATCCTAGCCATCCTTCAAAGCCTTGTTCAAATTTTACTTCCTATTTGAGGCTCTTTCTGGTTACTCTGGTGCTCATGAATTTTTCTTCCTTTTAGAATGTCTATTTCTAAAGTTAGTCATTTAAAGAAAGTTTGGCCTGCGATTGATCTCCTCGGATTGCTTCCTGTAAGACAAGTCTGTGTGTTAGACTTATCTCATTAGTTAGGCTATAAACTTTTTGAAGACAAGGACTGAGCTATTTTTCTTGAATAACCCATAAAATGATTTTGAAAAATTATGTACCTCCTTACACATTTTTTGGTTGACATGTGAAATTTTGTCTTAAGTATAAGTAAGTGCAAAGGATATAATTAAAAATATCATCATTAAAGACAAAAGAAAACAACTGTTACATGAGTCCTTTAAGAGTATCTACAGGAATCTAAATACTATTGTGATTGATACCTATAAGCGTGCTTTAGAAAGAAAAACATGGCCTTCTTTAATTGTTGGAAATTTTATACCATTCCCTTTTCTCCTTGAGGTCATACTTCTTTTTCACATCCCTCACAGAATTTTATCCTAATAGAAAGTATTTTTATGCTTGTAAGTCTCCTCTACATCAAATATGTATGTAAATTGAAATTATTTTTCTAAATTGTCTGTGACCAGAGGTTTTAAGTGGTAAAATATTCCCTCTAGATTGACTTACATTACAATTATTTTTTAGTGCACAATTGATCAAAGCCACATAAATATATTATAAATGTTTATAAACACTTATTAAACATAAAAAATACAATTTTATTGGAAAGATACATTTTTATGAGAACTGCTTATTTTACCCACATATGAATATTACTTATTTCTTGAAATAAGAGGGTTCAGCATAAACTGTTTCTGTTTTATATTTTTATAGATGTAAATGCTGAGAAGACTTGTTCACGTAAAGTTGTGGGTGGAAATAGATGTTTTATTATAACAATGTCAATCAATTCTATGAATTCCTTCCAAGTAATATGCCAAAATTATATAGTGATTTATTGTTAAAATGTTTTTCATTTCTTGTAACTATTAACTTGGTTAGGTCTTTCTTCACTGTTGTTGAAAGCAAATTATTGGAAGCACTCTACTTAGAAGATTTGTTTAACAGTCATTAGGAGTAATTTACTTTCTCAATTTCTGGGAATAATACCAAAATAACTTTACTAAAATTTATACCCAATATACTCAGAATGTGTGTGAAAAATATGAATAGTACTTGCAATATACCTGTAAATACAATATTTTTTTGAGAAAATGATTTTATTGTGTCATATGCTTCACTTTTAAAAAATTTTTAAAAAATTTTTTATTGATTTATAATCATTTTACAATGTTGTGTCAAATTCCAGTGTAGAGCACAATTTTTCAGTCATACGTGAACATATATATATTCATTGAGACATTTTTGTCTCTGTGAGCTACCATAAGATCTTGTGTATATTTCCCTGTGCTATACAGTATAATCTTGTTTATCTATTCTACAATTTGGAAATCCTGTCTATCCCTTCCCACCCTCCACCCCCTTGGCAACCACAAGTTTGTATTCTATGTCTATGAGTCTATTTCTGTTTTGTATTTATGCTTTGTTTTTGTTGTTTTTGTTTTTCGGGTTTTTTTTAGATTCCACATATAAGCGATCTCATACGGTATTTTTCTCTTTCTGGCTTACTTCACTTAGAATGACATTCTCCAGGTGCATCCATGTTGCTGCAAATGGCATTATGTTGTCGGTTTTTATGGCTGAGTAGTATTCCATTGTATAAATATACCACAGCTTCTTTATCCAGTCATCTGTTGATGGACATTTAGGCTGTTTCCATGTGTTGGCTATAGTAAATAGTGCTGCTATGAACATTGGGGCGCAGGTGTCATCCTGAAGTAGGGTTCCTTCTGGATATATGCCCAGGAGTGGGATTCCTGGGTCATATGGTAAGTCTATTCCTAGTCTTTTGAGGAATCTCCATCCTGTTTTCCACAGTGGTTGCACCAAACTGCATTCCCACCAGCAGTGTAGGAGGGTTCCCCTTTCTCCACAGCCTCTCCAGCATTTGTCATTTGTGGACTTTTTAATGATGGCCATTCTGACTGGTGTGAGGTGATACCTCATTGTAGTTTTGATTTGCATTTCTCTGATAATTAGTGATACTGAGCATTTTTTCATGTGCCTATTGATCATTTGTAGGTCTTCCTTGGAGAATTGCTTGTCATATGCTTTAGATGTATTTTCATCAACTCTTCAGAACTGCAGATTTGGTTTATTCAATTTTTGGAAAATATTTGCCATATTTACCTAGTTGTCAGAGCCAGCCCTCACTGTCAAAACAACCAGCTGAATCATATTTAAACTTTCTTTCAGAAAACATCTTACTTTATTTATTCAAATATACGTGTAAGCAGATATCACTCTGGTTGCATTCACACTTCTGAATTCTTTCCTTAAGATAAATTTCTAAGGGATGGAGCCTTGCCCTGTTTGTTGCATTGGTGAAATAAGGTGCCCTTGCCTCCGATGCTTTCTTTGCTCTTCTCTCAGGAATGATGCATGCTTTGACAGTACTAGGGGGATGCAAAGCACAAGGACATTAGATGAAACTTGTCAACTGTCCTGCTTCTCCATACTGTCATGTATCTGAGTACCACACATCCTAGTATGAACAGTTTGAACCAGAAGACCCTGTTACTTATACCATGCTTTGTCATTAAAAGAAGTATGTGTAAGATAGGATAGACTTTGAAGCTCTACTTTGGGTTTCTCGTGCCTTGATTAAAAGAAGATTCCCATGTGAGTCTTTTTTTACTGTTGTTTGGTGCCTTATAGATTCTTATGCTTGCATCTTAAGGGAGGATGCACCATAGTAAGATGGGTAAAGAAAATGTCTTTCTTTGTAAAGTTGGAGAAAATCTATTATGAAAGGGAAGGGGGAAAGAACTAGCCTGATGCTTCTACTCAGTTGCATTCTCAGGCAGATCAGTTTTTTTGGTAAGAATATGTACAGAATTTGTGGATCTGGAAATTGAGTCCTTTAAAGCTATCTGTGCCCACCTAGCCCTCGGGAAGTCTTTAAGTACCCCCAGAGGTGTGCATACATCAGTTTGAAGATAGATTTCTTACGCTTTTTGTTGTACCCAGTAATGTGCTGAAATATAGTTGGTACTAATACTTTTGTTTACATAGTAATTAACATAGGGAGGAAAGTGATATTAAGACTGCAAAACCGTTAAGTTCACAGAGAAAAAAATGTGACAATGAATATATATATGTTCACGTATAACTGAAAAATTGTGCTGTACCCTGGAATTTGATACAACATTGTAAAATGATTATAAATCAATAAAAATGTTAAAAAAAGACATAAATTGTCTTAAAAAATTAAGTTTATCAAAACTATAAAAGCAGAAAAGTAGCTTATTTTCATTGGCATATTCTTTTTTGTTTAAATTTTAAAAATTTTGTTATAAAGTTTCCTTTTATGAAATAATCTATACATTTCTGATTACTTTCACCTAGAACAGATGAAATTCACACAGCAGTAATAAAGTTCTTTTAAATATTAATTAGAATAATTATAGTTGTCATTTCTGATTTGCTAAAATGTCATTTGAGTAATTTTCACATTTTCAAACTATTTTTTACAGTATACTATATCTTATTTTTAAAAAGATATTTCAAATAATAAAACTGTAAAATAGAATCATTGATAGGAGAAAGGGCTAGAATTGAAGTTATATTTTAAAAATCAGTCTGAACTTGTCTATTATTATAAAGGGGTATATTAAATGATTAATATTCATAGGTAACCATTGACAGATGATGTATATTTTATAGACAAAATGGATCTTCAGAAGTGAATAACTTAAAAATTACGAGCTAATGTAAAAACATTACTATCTTTTGTCAAAGTCCAATCTTAGCTTTATGTTGTTGACAGAAAACACTTCCAAGTCAGGACTGAAACGAGAGCAGCGTCAAGACATTCAGCTGCCTGGTGGAACCGTGTTGTCACAGGAGATGCTGCCACTCAAGATTAGTGCTTGGAAGTCGACAGAAGTAAGTCACTGTAGTAGTTTTCTGTTGCTGCTCTAACAAATTGCCACAGACTTAGTGCCTTAAATCAATGCAGATGTCTTACTTTACAGTTCTGTAGGGTAGAGGTCTGACACGGGTCTCCCGGGCTGGAATCTAGGTGCCTGCAGGGTGGCGTTCCTCTCCGGAGGCCCCGTGGGAGGACCCGTATTCTTGCCTTTTCCAGCTTCATGTTTTCTAAGAGAGACTATGCTTGTCTTTTAACTTTGTTTTTGATATTTTTTGTTATACAGAATTTTAAATAAGAATAGATTAAACTATCAAAATTTTCCTTTATTGTTGGTGTTTTTTAAAAATCTTATTTAAGAAATTTTTTATTCTAATAAAATAAAGATCTCTTATTTTTCCTTCTAAATGTTGAAATCTTTATGCCCTCTAGAATTTTACTATGTCGTGTAAGATAGGGGTCTTATATTATTTGTACCCCTGTAGATAAGCCGTATGTAATTTATTGAACAGTCCACCTTTCTCTGCTCATTTAAAAAAAAAAAAGCTTTTTATTATGAAGTAATTACAGACTTAAACAGGATATTGCAGAAATAGTACAGAGTCCCGCATACCCTTTACCCAGCTTTCCCGTGTCGACATCTTATATAGCTGTAGTACAGTATCAAAACCAGGAAATGGACACTGGTATGGTATTGCTAACTAGACTAAAGTCCTTATTCAGTTTTCAAAATTTTAATTCAGTGTTCTTTTTCTTTTAACCTGCGTGGGGTGTGGGGGAGATTGTGCAATTTTATCCTGGGTATAGATTCAAGATACAGAACTGTTCTGTCAGCACAGAAGTTCACATGCTGTCCACCCCAACACACTCCTCCCAACCCCATCCATTGGCAACCACTAATCTTTTCTCCATCTCCACAGTTTTATTTCTAGGAAGTATGTAAGTGGACTCAGATAATATATAACCCTTTGAGATAGATTTTTTCCACTCAGATAATATTCTTGAGATCCATTCAGGTTGTTGCATGAATCAATAACTCATGCCTTTTCATTGTTGAGTAGCATCCAGAGTATAGATGTACCAGAGTTTATTCACCCATTCACCCATTGAAAGATAGCTGAGTGTTTCCAGTTTGGGGCTATTTGTGAATAAAGCTGCTGTGAACATTTGGGTACAGGTTTTTGCATATGAAGTTTTCATTTATCTGTGTTGTATGGTAAGTGCATACTAAGTTTTGTAAGAAACTTACAAACTGTTTTCAAGCATGGCTGTACCATTTTACATCCACTAGCAGTGTATGAGATCAGTTTGTCTGCATCCTCACCAACTTTTGGTATTACCACTATTTTTATTTTATTTATTCTACTAGGCTTCTAGTGATATCTCATTGTGGTTTTAACTTGTGTTTCCCGAATGGTTAATGATATTGAACATCTTTTCATGTGCTTATTTGTGGCATCATAACTTCTCTTTGGTTAAATATACGTTCATATCTTTTGCCCATTTTCTAATTAGTTGTTATTGTTTTTTTTTAACCATTGAGTTTTGAGAGTTCTTCATATATCCTGGATTTGAGTCCTATGTCAGATGTGACCTGCATGTGTTTTCTTCCAGTCTGTGGCTTGTCTTTTCTTTTAAACAATGTCCTAACAGAGCAACAGTTTTAAGTTTTGGTGAAGTCAAGTTTATCATTTTTTTATTTTGTGGATCATGTTTTTTTGTGTCATATCTTAGAACTCTTTATCTAACCCAAAGTCATGTAGATTTTCTTTCATATTTTCTTCTAAAAGTTTCATAGTTTTATGTTTTAGATTTAGGTCTGTGTTCTGTTTTGATCTAATTTTTGTATAAGACGTGAAGTATAGGTCGGGGTTCTTAAAATTTTTTTTGCCTACAGATATCCAGTTGTTTCATCCCCATTGTTAAAAAGACTTAAATTTTAATGTGTAGTATGCTTAAGTGCGGATTTCCCTTCTCTCTCTTCTTTGTCACCCTGTGAGGCTTTCTAGTGTGAGGTCTTTCATCTCTAATTCTGAGACAGTTGTCTCTGGTTCAGGTATTTCCAAATGTTTATTTTCATTTTTCTCTCTTTCTTGGGCTCTTCTTATTTGGATATTAGTAATTCTATTTCTGTCTTCATATCCCTTAACTTCTCTTCGTAGTTTCTGATTATGTACTGTTCTTTTTACTTGCAGAGTTTCTCATACTGATTGTCCAGTTTAATAATTTGTTCTCAACTATGTCCATTCCACTATATATCCTGTCTGTGTTCACTATTTTAACATTCTGTTTTTACATTTGATATTTAATATTTCTATTTTATTCTTTTTTATTGTGTTTGTTCATGTTTCATATTGCTTATATCTTTCCTTATTTATTCTAGTATGTGTATTAAGCTTATTTTAAATTCTTGATCCATCTTTTCTGATATCTGTGTTTCTGATGAAACCTGTAATTCAGGTTATTTTAAAATAGTTTTGATCCTCAAAGGGTTGGTTACCGCTAGGGTTCTGACTGCTCTGTTTAGGATTGCTAAAGTTCAGATCTTCCTCTATGTCAGTCCTATCAGGTTAAGTGGGAGGTGGGAGAAGCGGACTCCAGGGTGGAGAGCACCTGTCTCCCCTCCTGTTTCCCTTCAAGAATACCAGTTAATCATTCCTCACTCTGAGAATCAGTGCCTCAAATCAGGTCTTTATCCTTAGCACCCCAAGAAGCAGCAGCTTTTGAGGGAGGCACTCCTTAAATTGTAAACCACCTGCCCTGAGGCTTTAGAAAGAGGACGGGTGACCTAAGAACATCTTCCTAAGAACACTTCACCTAAGAACACACATCTTTAATTCTAGCGTATATAGCTCCTCAAATACTTTTTCTCTATTTCCTTGATATTTTTCTGGTTAATTTCTTCTAGATATATATTGAGCCACTTAACCTCTCATTTTCCATGTCTTTCAACTGCTTTATTTTATTGAAAAATTTTTATTAAAGTATAGTTGATGTACAACATTATGTTAGTTTCAGGTGTACTACATAGTGACTTGATATTTGTACGCATTATGAAATGATCACCGTAATAAGTCTGGTAACCATCTGCCCCTATCAACTGCTTTTATAATTATATGATGTTTGTATCATTATATCCTGCTGCATTTTAGGTAATTAATCAGAACTGTCTTCCAGTTTGTCGTCTTCTCCTTTCCTCTGTGTCCACTCTGGAGTTTTTCCTGTCCATTAAGGGTTTTATTTCAGTAGCTATGTTTTACCTTGCCAGGATTTCTCATTGCATTGCATTTTTATAGGATATCCATTTGTACTTACTTCATCTATGCCTAGTTTTGCTTCTTGTTTTCTTATTCCTTTAGATTAATGTCATCCTTTCCATTATCTTTTTGAGGGCTGTCTATACTTAGTTTTAATGCTTCTTAGATTTCTTAGTTTCATTTTGTCAGGAGTGAGTTCAGTTTTCTTTCTGTTTTGTAGTATTGGTTTGAAGTTCCTGTGAGTGGCTCAGGTTTTTTATCTTTCTTTCTCTCTGAGTGTCCTTACCCTTCCCTGCCTAACAGTTTTTTAGTTGCCTCCTCCTGACACCTGGGACTACATATCACATTCAGGACTTAGACTGGCAGCTTGGGGCTCCTTTTTTTGCTGATGTCAGAGATACTGCAGATCCGCTCCCCAGGTCAAGGGATGCTGTGGATCAGTTGCTGGTGAAGTTTAGTTTGTGTCCTTTCACTACTTGCATAATACTTTTAGAAGCCACAGCGTGGGCTGTGATTGATGCCAGGTTATTTTAACTTCCTTTGTAAGTAGGAGAGCCCAATGTCTAGGCATAATTTCAAGCAGTGAGCCCATCTTTAGCAGTCCTATCTTGGATGGCCACTTCAAATCTGTATTTATCCCTCTGGAATTGGGCGTCTGGTCTTCTCTGCCTTTTTCTGGATCCAGAGCCCCAGTGGTCCACAGCTTCAACCTCTTCACCATTATGTGTTTCTGTGCATGCTCCCATCCATGAAGATGTTCGCCTTGTTTTTGAGCAAGACTTTACCTTTAATTTTCACATTTGTATCTTCTCTTTCATTGATACGTGTTTGGAGAAGGAAAGTATCCTCAAAGTATGAACATATGGAACCATCTTGACTGAAAATTATCTCATTGGCTTATTTGTTTTCTATTTTATTTTATGTGCGTTTCCTTACTAGAAAAGACAGCTGCTTTTTAGAAGCTTTTGAGCCCTTTTTAGTCGTATTCATTACTGAATCTTTAGTTGCCAAATTTTTGTTAACAAAGAATGAAATGAATGAATGAATGAGTAGACAGTGTTAACTTCCTTCTCTTCTTTCCCCGTAAAAGAGGCTTGTTTGGCCTCCTGCTCAGAGTGCTTTGTTTAGTGTTCTGCCACGGTTCCTATGGTGGGGAGTTGGAATTATTTCTCGCCCTTCTTTTCCCAACCCTTTCCCCCAACCCGACTAGGTGTTGAATTTATGTGATTTTCTAGCAGCTCAGAAAAAGTACATAAAATTTCACTGTTTCTTAATTGCATAATAGCCCATAGGTTGAAAATACACAGATTATGTTTAAAGATATGACATTAAGTCAAAATGGTTTTTATTTTATTTTATTTTATTTTTTAAAACATTTTTTATTGAGTTATAGTCATTTTACAATGTTGTGTCAAATTCCAGTGTAGAGCACAATTTTTCAGTTATACATGAACATACATATATTCATTGTCACATTTTTTTTCACTGTGAGCTACCACAAGATCTTGTATTTATTTCCCTGTGCTATACAGTATAATCTTGTTTATCTATTGTGCATATATCTGTCAGTATGTACAAATTTTGAAACCCCATTCTGTCCCTTCCCATCCCCTGCCCCCTTGGCAACCACAAGTTTGTATTCTATGTCTATGAGTCTGTTTCTGTTTTGTATTTATGTTTTTGTTGTTGTTGTTGTTGTTGTTGTTGTTGTTGTTTAGATTCCACATATGAGCGATCTCATATGGTATTTTTCTTTCTCTTTCTGGCTTACTTCACTTAGAATGACATTCTCCAGGAACATCCATGTTGCTGCAAATGGTGTTATGTTGCCGTTTTTATGGCTGAATAGTATTCCATTGTATAAATATACCACAGCTTCTTTATCCAGTCGTCTGTTGATGGACATTTAGGCTGTTTCCATGTCTTGGCTATAGTAAATAGTGCTGCTATGAACATTGGGGTGCAGGTGTCATCCTGAAGTAGGGTTCCTTCTGGATATGTGCCCAGGAGCAGAATTCCTGGGTGCTATGGTAAGTCTATTCGTAGTCTTTTGAGGAATCTCCATACTGTTTTCAACAGTGGTTGCACCAAAATGGATTCCCACCAGCAGTGTAGGAGGGCTCCCTTTTCTCCACAGTCTCTCCAGCATTTGTCATTTGTGGACTTTTGAGTGATGGCCATTCTGGCTGGTGTGAGGTAATACCTCATTGTAGTTTTGATTTGCATTTCTCTGATAATTAGTGATATTGAGCATTTTTTCATGTGCCTATTGATCATTTGTATTTCTTCCTTGAAGAATTGCTTGTTTAGATCTTCTGCCCATTTTTGGATTGGGTTGTTTGTTTCTTATTATGTGTATGAGCTGCTTATATATTCTGGAGATCAAGCCTTTGTCGGTTTCATCGTTTGCAAACATTTTCTCCCATTCTGTAGGTTGTCGTTTTGTTTTACTTATGGTTTCCTTTGCCGTGCAGAAGCTTTTAAATTTAATTAGGTCCCATTTGTTTATTCTTGCTTTTATTTCTATTGCTTGGGTAGACTGCCTTAGGAGAACATTTTTGAGATGTATGTAAGATAATATTTTGCCTATATTTTCTTCTAGGAAATATCTTGTCTTATGTTTAAGTCTTTGATCCATTTTGAGTTGATTTTTGTATATGGTGTAAGGGAGTATTCTAGCTTCATTGATTTACATGCTGCTGTCCAGTTTTCCCAGCACCATTTGCTGAAGAGACTATCTTTATTCCATTGTATATTCTTGTCTCCTTTGTCGAAGATGAGTTGACCAAAAGTTTGTGGGTTCATTTCTGGGCTATCTATTCTGTTCCATTGGTCTATATGTCTGTTTTCGTACCAGTACCATGCTGTCTTGATGACTGTAGCTCTGTAGTATTGTCTGAAGTCTGGAAGAGTTATTCCTCCAGTCTCTTTCTTTTTCTTCAATAATGCTTTGGCAATTCTAGGTCTTTTGTGGTTCCACATAAATTTTATTATGATTTGTTCTAGTTCTGTGAAATATGTCCTGGGTAATTTGATAGGGATTGCATTAAATCTGTAGATTGCCTTGGGCAGTGTGACCATTTTAACAATATTGAGTCTTCCAATCCAGGAGCATGGGATATCTTTCCATTTTTTTTAAGTCTTCTTTAATTTCCTTCATCAATTGTTTATAGTTTTCTGTGTATAAGTCTTTCACCTCCTTGGTTAGATTTATTCCCAGATATTTTATTACTTTGGGTGCTATTTTAAAGGGGATTGTTTCTTTACTTTCTTTTTCTGTTGATTCATCGTTAGTGTATGGAAATGCAACTGATTTTTGAATGTTAATCTTGTAACCTATTACCTTGCTGAATTCTTTGATTAGTTCTAGTAGTTTTTGTGTGGACCTTTTAGGGTTTTCTATATATAGTATCATGTCATTGGCATATAGTGACACTTTTAGCTCTTCTTTTCCAATTTGGATCCCTTTTATTCAAAATGGTTTTTTAATTTGAGACCAGTTTATTTGATGCTGGTGGCTTTTAAGGGAGAAAATAGACTTAATAGCATAATCTTGTATGCTCTGGAGTCTAACAAAGACATAAAATGTCACCTAGGGTTTTTTTGTTGTTGTTGTATCAGTCTTTAAATTCTCATTATTATTGTTTTTTCTTACTTTGGAGGTACCCACTGTAACTGATGTACATCATTCCACATCTTATATCTGAGCAGAATATGGTACCCATCCCTCAAAGGAAGTTTAAGACTGAGATTAAGATTAAAGAAAGATTTTTCTTTCTCAGAGCATCACTGTATCAGAACACTATTCTATCATCCTATTGACAAGCATTACTGTTATTACTGTCAGGAACATTTGATGCAATCTAATATGTCTCTTCAGTCATCTGCTCTTGTACCAGAAGACAAAACCTACCAAGTTGAATAGTAAATCTAATTGTTGTTGCCAAGTGTACTGCACCTACATTAAAAATTCTCATGTTATTAATAAAGAATGAGAAAGAAATGATATTGTTGATTGCTTAGGCAGAATGAGGAGTGCTTGAAAAGTCTTTTAAAAACTTTAAATAGAAACCTCTTTATTCTCTTTCCACAAATGAAAAACTGATCTGAAAGCAGTAAATAAAATTCTTAACAGAATAGGGCTTTCAGAAGCAGAATAGTTCTTGCCTCTGATACTTTCCAAACTAAAGAAAGCCTTTAAATTTTACACTTAGATGTAGATGAGTTTTCTCTCTGCATACTCTCCAGAATTTTTATTATTAAAATAAAAGCTAATTAATAAGGCTATTTGTAGCTTTTCATCACCTCAAAGGACCTTCCTCTTTTCCTGCTTGAGGAGATTCAACAGTGAGGTTATGATTTTTTTGGTCACAGTTGTTTCCATAGCAACAGTTAGGGATGCTATAAATTGAGTCACACAAAATTAAAGCTGACCAAAGCCTTCAGTGTAGTTGTGAGTTACTAAATTGCTAGTGATAGAAGATAAATGTTTACTTCCTACTGCCTGTGTTTATTATTTGCTAAGTGAAGAGTAAACAGTTTTTATTCTTAGGTTTATTAGCATATCATTTATTATATTTTCAAAAATTTGAACTCATCAGTGCTGTTAGAGAAATGGAAATTATACTTATCCTAATTATGTTTGATTCATCAACCTTTTACTTTCTTTATGCCTTATTGCTCTGTGCCAGGAGTCTTTATTTTCATGTTTGTACTTTTATTCTTTTTAAATTAGAAAGTACTTATTGAAAAAAATTTAAATGATATGAAAGGGTAAAAAGTGAAAAACAAAATTTCTTCTTACTTCTCTATACTCCTTCAGTTCCTTTCCTCAGAGGCAACTATTACAGTTGTTATGAATTTGGGGGAAAATTTTCTTTGTCCATACATTTCTTTTACCTAAATGGATTCATTCAAGATATTCTGCTCTGGAACATATTTTTAACTAAGCAATATATCTTCATCTTTCTATGTAATAAATGAAATCATTCAATGTAAATTGTTCCAAAATATGCTTTTTTCATTAAACTATATATTAATGGAAATATTTCTATTTCAGTACATATAGCTGTGCTGTGTTCTTTTTTTCCATTATCACCATTATTATTAATTTTTCAAAGCAGATTTAAACACAGGGAGAGAAAGAACAGGGGACTAATTCACAAACTGAATAGTTAAGTCTCAGTAATTAACCCTCTGTTCACAAATATTACAACTTACTTGATAAGGTAGATACTAAACACTTGTGACTATTTAAATTTACATTAATAAAATGAAATGAAAACTTGAGTTTCTCAGGCACACTAGCAACATTTCAAATGCTCAACTGTCACATGTAGCTAGTGGCTACCACATTGGATGGCACAGACTAGAGTATTTCTGGTATTACAGAAAGTTCTGTTGGACAATGGTGTCACCACCCTTGCTGCTGTAAGTTCTAAGGTAGAGAACTTGCAGAGACAGAGGCCAAGATGTCAGGCATGTGTTACTTTCCTTTCAGATTATAAGGTGTTTCCAGTGCTGCATGAGTAAGTGGACATTTAAAAAATCTGTTTATCAGCAATAAACATAAAAATTAGTTCTTATCACAACTTCAAATAGAATGCATAGCTACCAAGAATTTTTCTCTTTCTTTTCTTGTTTTTTACATCATGAAATGATTACCACAATAAGTTTAGTGAACACCCATCATTTCGTGTAGTTTCAAAATGAAAGACAAAGAAAAAATGTTTTCCTTGTGGTGATAATTCTTGGATTTACTCTTTGAACAACTTTCATATATAACATACAGCAATGTTAGTTATATTTATCATGTTGTATATTACATTCCTAGTAGTTATTTATCTTGTGCTGTATTTGTATATGAATGAATCTTAATTTATTTAACCAATCCCTGTTGGTAATCATTTAGAGATTTTTAATGTTTTTGTCTATGAAAAGCAATATTGCAATAACAGCCTTGTACATATATTTTTATGATGCTCTCCCAGAAGTGGAATTGCTGAAATGTTATATTTATTTCTAGTTTTGGAAAGTACTGCCAAATTGTCCTCCCAAAAGTTGCACCAGTTTATGTACACCAGAAGTGTATCCCCTCATCTATGCAAATACTGAGTATTACAAATTTTTACATCTTTGTCAGTCCGAGAGGTGGAAAATTTTTGTTTTAATTTGTTTTATTGTAATTATATGTAAGATTGAACAACTTTCCATGTGTTTATTGGGCATTTGTTTTTATTTATTAATTCTGTTCATGTCCTTTGTTCATTTTTCTCTTAGGTTTCTTATCTTTTTCTTATCAGCTTCTAAGAGCTGTTAAATAATTAGCCCGTCATCTGGTCCTTCATCCGTCTATTCATTTTTAGTTTTTCATTTGATTTCATTTATTTTACTTATAGCTTTTTTTTTTTCCTTTGGAAAAGAAAAACACATTATTCCTCCTGTGTTTCTTCCTTACTGTCTCAGTACTTCCACATTTCACTTCTAACCCCAGAGACATGGGTTTTTCACACATTAAGCAATTCTCTGACACCAGCTGGGTTTCTGACATTTTACTCATTTCTTACACTGTCTACCGGGAGATGGCATCAGGTACCACAGATTCAGGGCCCAGTCCACAAGACTTCCCTCCCCACAGCCTCCGCTTAAGATACCAATGGCAAGTTCCAGGTTGTTACATGTACTTCTGGCCGACACTATAAATTAGTGTTCCAATGACCCCCTCCTTAGGTTTGATGATTTGCTGGAACAGCTTACAGTACTCAGGGAAACACTTACATGATATAATAAAGGATATGATAAAGGGCACAGATGAAGAAATACATATGGTGAGATTCAAAATGGTCTTGGGTGCAGGAGCTTCTGTGCCTATGGAGTAGGGCACCTCAACCTCTGGGCATATAAATGTGTTCACCAATCCCGAAGTTCTTTGTATGCTGTACTTTCGGGATTTTTATGAAGGCTTCATCACGTAGACATGATTGATCATTAACTCAGTCTCTAACCCTCTCCCTTCTTGGAGAATGAGGGTTAGGGCTGAAAGTTTCAATTTTCTAACCATGGCTTGATCTTTGTTGTGACCAGTGCCCATCCTGAACCCATCCAGGAGCCCACCAAGAGTCACCTCATTAGAACAAAGACATTCCTATCACCCAGAAAATTCCAGGGATTTAGGAGCTCTGTGTCAGGAACCAGGGTCAAAGACCAAATGTTAGACTGATGCTCCTCATGCTCCTACCATTTAGGGAATTACAAGAGTTTTAGGAGTTCTGTGCCAGGAACCATGGACAAAGACCAAATATATGTTTCTTACTATAAATCAATATCACAGCCTTATAGAAATCAAATTTTAATGTAGCCAAATTCACCTTTTAAAAAATGGTTTCTAGATATTAAGTCATTTCCAGAAAGAACTTCTCTAGTGTAAGACTTTATAAAATATCACCCTGGCTTCTTATTTTAACAGACTATTTTTCAGATCAGTTTTAAGTTCACAACAAAATTGAGGGGAATATACAGAGATTTCCCTATATACCCCCTGTCCCCACCCCCTACCCCAAACAGCCTCCCCCACTATGAATATCCCTCATCAGAGTGGTACATTTGTTACATTCAATGAACCTAAATTAACACTTTATCACCCAAAGACCATAGTTTATATTAGGGTTCACTCCTGGGGTTGTATATTCTAAAGGTTTTGATAAATGTATAGTGATATGCATCTGCTGTTGTAATTTAGAGAATAGTTTCATTGCACAAAAAATCCTTTGTGCTCCACCTATTCATTCCTCCCTTCCGCCTAACTCCTGGCAACCACTGATCCTTTTACTATCTCCATAGTTTTACTTTTTCCAGGAAGTCATATACAATGGATCCTTTTCAGACTGTCTTCTTTCATTTAGTAATATGCATTTAAGATTCCTCTATCTCTTTTCATTACTTAATAGCTCATTTCTTTTTAGTGCTGAATAATATGCCATTGTTTGGATATACCACAATTTATTAATCCATTCACCCACTAAAGGACATCTTGATTGTGTCCAGCCTTTGGCAGTTATGAATAAAGCTACCATAAACAGTTGTGTGTAGGTTTTTGTGTGGACATAAATTTTTAACTCCTTTGGGTAAATACCAAGGAGCCGAATTGCTGGGTCGTGTGGTAAGGGTATGTTTACTTTTGTAAGAAACTATCCTAGCTTTTTATGCTTCAATTTTTAAAATATATATTTAAATGTTGTCTATCAAGAATTTGTTTTGATAGATGGAGAGTATTAGAGGTCCATTTTTAAAATTTTATTTTTACAAATGATAATCAGTTGTCTCAGCATCATTTATTGAATATTCCATCTTTTCCCCATTGATTTGAATTGTGGCTTCTATCACATAATAAATTCTCATTTATGTTTGGCCCCATCCCTATATTTTCCATTTCTTTATATTAAAGAACTAATGTGTAAAGATAAACTATAACATTAAAAAGAAAGAAAGAAAAAAAGGAAGGAAGGAAGGTTGTTCATAAGGGCACAGAGAGCATAAGGGAGAGGAGGAATGGAAGCTAGATTTCTTTGATTATACCTTGTTTTTAGATTTGTCATTGGAACCCTGGAAATATCTTGCATAATTATAAGACAAAAGTAAACTAAAGAAAGTAATCCCTAAAAATGTAAAATAAAATTGAATAAATTTACCTTTCATTCAGCTGGTATTTTTATTCTGAGAGGTTTTTTGCTGTTTTGTTTTGTTGGTATTTTTGATCTGGAACTATTGTGAGTATAATGTGGGGTGAATCAAGTAAGTGATCATGTGACACTCTATTTGTATCATCTTTGGTGTCCTTGAGACCTGGGATTCTCAGTTTGGGAGAAAGAAGATAGGGATATAAGATAGAAGAGATTGTCAGAACCCAGTAGATCTGAATTGAATTGATTTTACCTTAAATTTTTTTTGAAAATTAAAAAATTTCTAAATTATCCATAGGTCAAAGAGGAAGCTCAGAGGAAATTTAAAAGTACATAGAACTGAATGAGAAGGCAACATGACATAATAAAATATAAGACACACAGCTAAAGTAGAGGTGAGAAGAAAGTTTATAGACCTAAATGCTTACATAAGAAAAGAGGAATATAACTTTTTTAAAAAAGATAAAAGGTATAAAATCAATAATCTAAGATCCTTCTTCAAAAAACTAAGAAAAGCAAAATAAACTGATAGGAAACAGAAGAAGGGAAATAATAAAAAGCAGAAATCAATGAAACTGAAAACAAGAAAACTGTCAACAGGGAAGATGAATGATACAAAAAGCCACTTCTTCGAAAAATATGTAATTGATAAACCTGTAGCAGGACTGACAAAGATAAAGAGAAAAGATCCAAATCACCAATATCAGGATGAAATGAGATATCACTGCAGTTCCTATATCCATAAAAGGACAATAAAGAATTACTACCAACAACTTTATGTTCGTAAATTTGACAACTTAGAAGAAATAGAACAATTTCTTAGAAAGCACAAACTACTGAAAGTCAAACAAGATGAACTAGAACCTGAACAGTCTTATAACCATTACAAAAATTGAATTTGTAATATAAATCTGAAAAAAAAATTTCTGGGCCTAGATGGTTTAACTGGAGAATTCCATAACATTTAAAGAATTAGCATGAGTTTTATACAAGGTCTTCCTAAAAACAGGGAACACTTTACAATTTATTTTATGAGGCAAGTACTACCCTGATACCAATACCAAATAAAGACAATACAAAAAAGGAAAATACAGACTATTATCTCTTATGAAAGTATGCAGAAATCCTCAAAAATACTTTTCCAGTTGAATCCAACAATGTATAAAAAGAATTATATACCACAACCAAATGGCTTTAATCCAGGTATGGAAGGCTGGTTTAACATTTGAAAGTCAGTCAGTGTAATTCATTGTATCAACAAATTACAGAAGAAGAATTACAGGATTATGTTAACTGGTGCAGAAAAGCATTTGACAAATTTCAACACCTGTTTATAATTTTTAAAAAATCCCAGCAAACTATAAATAGAAGGGAATTTCCTTAAAGTGATAAAGCTCATCTACACAAAACCTACAGCTAGCATCATAATTAATAGTGAATGATTTCCCCCAAAATCAGGAACAAGGCAAGGACTCTTACTCAGCGTAGTATAGAAAGTTCTAGCCATTGCAATAAAGCAAGAAAAAGAAAACACATGCCAATTTTAGAGGAAGAAAGAAAACTGTCCTTGTTTACAGGTGACATGATTGTTTGCATAGAAAATCTTAAGGAAATGACACAAAATAAACCTCATAGAACCAGTAAGTGAATTCAACAAAGTTGTAGGATATAAGATCAATACACGTAAATCAATTACATTTCTATATACTAACAGTGAACATGTGGAAACTGAAATTAAGACATATACCATTTATAATCACTCCCTCAGAGTAAAATTCTTAGGTATAATTATAACAAAACATGCACAGGATAAGTATGCTGAAAATGATAAAATACTGGTTAAAGAAAATAAAGACCACCCAATTAAAAGACATACCATATTTATGGATTGGAAGGCTCCATGTAGTAAAGATGTCAGTAAATATGCCCATAATTATTCTGTCGGTTTGATGTACTTCCAATCAAAGTCTCAGCAAAGTTTTAGACATAGGTAATAAGCTTATTCTAAAATTTATATGGATAGGCACAGGCTCTAGAATAGCTAAAACTATCTTGGAAAAAAAAAGAATAAAGTAGGAGTAATCACTCTGATATTAAAACCTACTGCATAGCTATGGTAATCAAGAAAGTGAGGTATGGATAGAGAGATACTTAGGTCAATGGAACATAATATAGAACCAAGAAATAGACCCACACAAATATACCCAACCAATTTTTGACAAAGGTAGAAAAGAAATTCAAAGGAGGAAAGATAACCTTTTTGTCTGTCAAATTATATTGGAACAATTGAACATTCATAAGCGAAACCATGAATCTTAACTTAAACCTTATACAGAAATTCATTCCAAATGGATCACAGACTTAAATATAAAATGCAAAACTATAAACCTTTAAGAAAAATATTTGAGAAAAATCTTGGAACTCTAGGGCTGGCCAAAAACACAATCCCTAAGAGAAAAAAAAAATGATGTCCGACCTCTTGACAATTTGAGAACTTTTGCTCTGTGAAAGACCTTGTTAAGAGTTTGAAAAGACAAGCTAGTAACTGGGAGAAAATATTTGCCAAACACATATGAAGCAAAGGACCAATATCTGGAGTATATAAAGAAGTCTTAAGACTTGACAGTTAAAAACCAAACAATCCAATTAGAAAATGGACAAGTCATATGAACAGTCACTTCAGCAAATACAGGTAACAAATAAGAACACAACAAGTTGCATCTAACATCAACATCATTAGCCTTTCGGAATATGTCATTTAAACATTCAGTGAAATATCAAATAGCTAAAATAAAAAACAGTGACACCACCAGATGCTGGTGATCATGCAGAGATACTGGATCACTCATATACTACTGGTGGGAATGTAAAATGGTGCAGCTACTCTGGAAAACAGTTTGACAGTTTCTTAAACTAAACATGCAGCTACCATTTGACCCAGCAGTTGTGCTCTTAGACATTTATCTCAGGGAGATGAAAACTTACTTTCTTACAAAAATCTGTGTACTGTTTTCATAGCAGCTTTATTTGTAATAGCCCAATTTTGGGAACAGCCTAGATGGCCTATAACTGGTTAAACAAACTGTGATACATCTATACCATGGATACTACTTGGCGGTAAAAAGGAACAGATTATTGATATATACGACAACTTGGATGAATCTCCAGGGATTGTGCCAGGTGGAAAAAGCCAACCCCAAAAGGTTACAACCTGTATGTTTCCATTTATATAACATTCTTTAAATGTTAAAATTGCAGAAATGAAGAATAGATTAGTAGTTGCAGGGAGCAGGGTATGGTAATAAAAAGGCATCAGGAAGGATCCTGATGGTGATAGAAATGTTCTGTATTTTGACCTTGTCAATGTCAGTATCCTGGGTATGATATTGTGTTATAATTTTGCAAGAGGTTACCTTTAGGGGAAACTGGGTAAAGGATACACATCTCTCTGTATTATTTCTTACAGCTGAATGTGAATCTACAGTGATTTCAGAATAAAAGTTGAATTATAGAAAGTGGCAAGTCACTTTGAAAATGGTTTGACAGTTTCTAATGAAGTTAAAAATAAACCTACCCTATGATCTAGCCATTCTACTCCTGTGTAAATATCCAAGAGTAATGAGTGCATTTGTCCACAAAAAGATTTGTACAAGAATGTTTATAGTAGCTTTATTCATAATAGCTGAAATCTGGAAACAACCCAAATGTCATATGCAGGAGAATGGAAAAACAAATTGTGATATTTTCATATAATGGAATACTTCTTACAAAAAAGAAGAACTACTGGTACACATAAAATATGGGTGAATCTCACAAATATTATGTTAAGTCATGGGAATCAGATATAAAAGAATACATAGTGTATGGTTACATTGATACCAAATTCAAGAACAACCAAACTCAGTGATGGTAACAGAAGGGAGAATACTGTTAACTGGTGGTAGGGGGTATCAACTGGAAGGAACTTTCTGGACTGAAGGAAATGTGGTTATGTTAAGTATACACATAATATTCAAAGTTATTGAGCTTTACATGGAAGGTTTTGCATTTTGCTATATGTTAATTACACCTCAATAAAGTACTGTAAAAAAATTACCCCCCATTTATGGGGAAAAAAAGACATAACCAATCCCACTGTGTAGACTTTATTTGGATCCTTTTCAGACAAGCTGTAGAAAAACATTTATGACACGTTAAATTGAAAAGCTGAACAGTTTATAATTATGATATTTAGGAGTTATTGTAAAGTTTATAGGTATAAAATAATTATTAATGTTAAAGAGTTCTTATCATTTTGAGATACATGTTGAAATAAGTGATATAAGATTTGCTTCAAAATAAAACAGATGAAGGGTGGTAAAGATAACAGATGTAACAGGACTGGCTAGGAGCTGACTGTTGTTTAACCTACGTGATTAGATTGATTATTGTCATTATAAAAAATTAAAAATTTAAAATATGGATGAAAGATACACAAAGGTAGCTTTATTATTACCAATAAAACAGAGTAATTGGCCTCTGAGATAGTTTTTCCTAAGGGTACCCTGTGAAAAGTTAATGCCCCAAAAGAAATCATTGCTTGTCTATACCTGGTGTCTACAGCAAAGAGCGAGGATTTTTTTTTCACTCGTCAGAGGTATATTTTGGGTTTTTTTATTACTTATTTTAATTGAAGTATCATTGATTTACAATACTATGTTAATTTCAGGTATACAGCACAGTGATTCAGTATTGTTACAGATTATACTCCATTGACAGTTATTTCAAGATAATGGCTATAATTCCCTGCACTATCTAATATATCCTTGTTGCTTATCTATTTTATATATAGTAGCTTGTATCTCTTAACTCCATGTCCCTAATTTGCCCCTCTCCCTTTTGGTAACCACCAGTTTGTTTTCTATATCTGTGAGTCTTTTTAAAAAATTTATTTACTTTAGTTTTTTTTTGGGGGGGTGTGGATTTAGGTTTGTTTATTTATTTATTTTTAACGAAGGTACTGGGGATTGAACCAACCTTGTGCAAGCTAAGCATGCACTCTACCACTGAGCTATACCTTCTCCTCACCTTGAGTCTGTTTGAATATACATTCAACCTGTATTATTTTTTAGATTACACATGTAAGTGACAGACAGTATTTGTCTTTCTCTGTCTGACATTTCACTAAGCACAATATTATCTAGGTCCAATCACATTGATGCAAATGGAATGGGTATTCTTAAGGGTAGAAAACCACCCTGCACTCAGTAAACACAAGTGTATAGATAACTTATGTGGGAGGTCTTTCAATCATAATGTGTTTATGATAATATTAGCACATATAGGCACATTGTATCTCCATAAATTGTCCATACATTGTAACAAACTGAAGCAGTGGGATTAATTTTTTTTCTACTTTCACGTGCTCTCTTGTTTTCTGTAAGGACCTGATGTTATTTTATGAGGATGATCCAAAGCCAGTTTTGCCAACAGTTCCTACTTCCATTATCTCTTCAACTACGTGGTTGTCAGAAGGGCCAACAGACTGTAACCTCTTGCATGCAGGTAAATTGGTTAAAGAATAACAAGTGTACTCAGAAACATGAATGAGAAACACTGGGCAGGAATTGTTTTTCATCAGATTTTACTTTGTGAAATATAGCAACGGTGGCTTTAATTTAACTGTGATAAGGAGGGAAAGACTAGCATGGATAAATTCAACCCACATGGGATCCTGTAACCTTATTTTACAGCTTGTTTCAATATTTTTTCCTCTGTTTTTCTTTTTTCTTCTTCATTGTTTTATTTTAAAAAATATTAAAATACTAACTACAAACCTTAAATCTTTTATAAATTATTTTTTTAAAAGCAGAGAATTTAATTTGAGTTCCTCTTCTTGTTTGTATTAATCTTCTCTGATGAAGAGTTTTAAGTTATGGTATTTTTCAGAAGCAAGCATTAGATGAAAATGTGTAAAAAGCAAGACACATGGTATCCCCCAAATTGGCTAGTCATCTCTTGAATAATTAGAAAATGTGTAAAAGTATACAAAACTGCCTCCAATAAATTACACCATCAAATTCCAACCGGGCTCTACTGCTACTCACTATCTGATTGATCCACTGTCGAGCCACTCCATCCTGTCTGTTCTCCAGGAACACTCAATTTCCAATGCATTCTGCCTCTTGGTTTTCTCAGAAAATAGGACGAAAGATCAGCCAAGATGAGAACAAAACATTCTCAGTAGCTTTTATCCCCTCGTAAATCTTTACTTTTATATTCATCCAGGCAGCCTTTCCCTTATCCCAGAGTTGGCTCCTTATGTTCCAAGTGTCATATTCTCCCTCTTCTTTGGACCTTGCCTCCTCAGTGTGCCCCTTATATGGCCCAATATCCAAAATATTAAAACTGAAGTTTATTATATAGATTTATTTTACAAATTCACATGTATACAGTTTTCTTTTAAAGCCAGTTGTGAGAATGATGAGGATATTTTAATAGACACAGAAACAAGAAATTTTGGGTTATGGTGATGTTTGTAGTACAGGGATGGCATTATTCATGTGAATAATTGGTTATAAGTAGTTTTAGTCAGCTTGCTTTGTTTTCTTAGAATACACTTTATGTAAACTGATCCAGATCCAGAAGCTTGAAGGAAGAACAGTAAGGAAAATGTTTTTGTATTCTGATATCCCCTAACATTTCCAGCCCCTAATGTTTAAAATAGACTTTATTTTTGGAACAGTTTTAGGTTCACAGCAAAATTGAGAGGAAGGTACCGAGATTTCCCCATGTACCCCTTATCCCCAAACGAGCACAGCTCCCCCTGGCTATGTGTCTCACATCAGAGTGGTGTGTTTGTTGCAGTCAGTGAACCTACATTAACACTTTTTTTTGTCACCCAAAGACCAGAGTTTTCATTAGGGTTCACTCCTGGCGTTGTACATTCTTTGGGTTTTGACAAATGTATAATGACATGCATCCACCATTATAATATCACACAGAATATTTCTCTGTCCTAAACATCCTCTGTGCTCTGCCTGTTCATTCCTCCCTCCCCCTTGATGCTTGGAAACCACTGATATTTTAACTGTCTTCATAGTTTTGCCTTTTCCAGAAAGTCATATAGTTAGAATCATACAGTATGTAACCTTTACAGCTTGGCTTCTTTCATTTAGTAATAGGCATTTAAGGTTCCTCCATGTCTTTTCATGGCTTAATAGCTCATTTCTTTTTAGTGCTGAATAGGACATACTAGAGTATTTATCCATTCATCTACTGAAGAACATCTTGGTTGTGTCCAAGTTTTGGCAATTATAAATAAAGCTGCTGTAAATATCCTTGTGCAGGTTTTTGTGTGACATTAAGTTTCCCTCTGCCAAGATTTAATACCAGTATGAATTTGAGTATAAGTGAGCATCAAAGGCAACCCTTAAGAGGAAAAAAGTCACAAAACGTCGCCTGAACAATGATTCTACCATTTTACTTGGTTACGATTCTTCTTAACTGGAGGAGCTTTTCCTATTTTTAAGTCTTTCTTTTCTCCGGTCTTTCCTTCACTCTGATCTCAGAAATACCTTGCAAATGCTGATCTTAGCATTTCACTTTCCCAGCTTAAAAACTTTCAACAGTTCTCCACTGCCAGTAGGTCTGTATATTTTTGCACTGTCTTTTAAGACTTTTCATAGTCTGGTCTCAGCCAACCTTTTTGGTCTCATCACCCAGCACTTCCGGTATTCACAATACTTTGTGACATTCTGTTACTTGTATAGTTTCTTCTCCTTAGAATGTCTTTGTTCTGGTTACTTCAGCTGTGTAACACATTGCTGTAAAACTTTTGTGGCATAAAATAACAACTTATTCTGCTCATGGATTCTCTGGGTCAGGAATTAGGACAGGGCACAGTGGGGATGACTTGTCTCTATTCCATGACGTATATCTGGGCCTCAGCCCGAGAACACAAAGGCGGGGCCCAGGAATCATCTAAAGTCTCATTCCCTTCTGTGCCTGGCAGCTGATGCTCACTACCAGCTGGGGGTCTCAGTTTCTCTCCACATGAGCCTCTTTATGTGGTCTCTCCACTTGGGCTAGTTTGGGCTTCCTCATAGCATGGTGGCTGGGTTCCAAGGCTGAGCATCCTGTGAAAGAAAGGACCAGGCAGAGGCTGAATAATCTCAAAAGTCATGTTGCGATACTTCCTCCCCATTCAGTTCAAGGCGATTGCAAAGTCTTGCCAAAGTTCGAGGGGAGGGGACCTAGACACCCACCTCTCCATGGACAAGTGGCAGTGTCACAAGAAAAAAGCATATGGGGTAGAATGTGTATTAGTGCAGTCTTCTTTGTGATATACAGTCTGCCACAATTCTCCACCAAATAATGAATGCTTAACAAAATCCTGTTCATACAGCAAGGCCCAGCTCCAGCGTCACTACTGCTATAAAATCTTTCTACATTCTAAACTAATTTTTCCTTTCAGTGTAGTCCCACAGGACTTTGCCCATACCCCAGAAATAGAATTTATAGTCTTATATCATAATTATTTTATGTTTTATTCATTTTAAAATTATATAAATGATATATGAATATACTCTTATTTTTTAAAATTCAAACAGTATAAACAGCTAAAATCTCCCTTGACTGTTCCTTACCCCAACACAGTCCCCTCCCCAGAGTTAACTGTTGTTATCAATTTGTTGGTTACTCTTCAGGCCTTTCTCTGTGTGTTTACATATATACACGTACCTTTAGAAGTATGCAGAATTGACTTTATGTTGTTTTAGAACGTTATTCTGTATTTTTGAAACTTTAAAAACAATATCACTTGGCAATCCTTCAGTGTATATCAGTATTTAGAGATTTACCATATATTTTTTAAACTCCTGTAATGCCTGGATTTTATAGTTTCTTTCCCTGCTGATAGAAATCTTGGGTTTTTTGTTTTTCCACTATTACGAATAATGCTTCAGTCAATAGCTTTGTGCACATATGTGAGTGTTTCTTTAGAGCAGATTCTTAGAAATAGAATCCCTGGGTCGTAATGTATGCCTGATTTCATTTTAATTAATACTGTCAAATAGCCCCTAAAAATATCAATACCAATTTCCATTGGCTTGCTATATATGAGTGCCTATTTATGCACACCTTCACCAGCACTTGATATTTTTCAAGTCTTCTATTTTTTATCATTTGGTAAATGTTGCATTGCATAGTAGGTATAATCTGCATACTTCCATGTACTAATTGGATATTTCTATTCCCTCTTCTGTTAGATAAGCCGGATTGTCTCCTTATATCCTTAACCTGTTTTTCTTTTGAATTGTGTGTTTTTGTTCACTTAAATTGACTTTGTAGCATTTATATATATGTTAATAAGCCTTTCTATTACTTACATTGCCCATATCATCTTCCAGTTTAAAACTTTCTTTTTAGAAGTTTTGTGTTTTCATGTAGTTTTATTTCTCTTTTTCTTCAGACCTTTTTTTTGTGTGTAGTCTTCACTTTGTAAGAGGTCTTTTGAATAACAGAAGTTCTCGATTTTAATGAGGTAGAATTTTATTCTTTATGGTTTATACTTTATTTGTACCTTGTTGTTTTTAAAAATTCTTTCTTGTCTCAAGACCATAAAGATACTTCTATGTAGGCTAAAATTTTTATAGTTTTGCTTTACACAATTATACTCTTAATGCAGCTGGAAAGGTTTTGTTTACACCTGAATCAGGAGTCCATTTTTACTTCTAGATGGACAACCAGGTGTCCCCGCATCATTTATTTAAAAGTCTGTCCTTTCGCTACTGAACTGAAGCACCACCTGTATCCTAAAGCACTGTATCATCAGTGTAATGGACCAGTGTGATGTTCTATGGGATAGCAAGAAAATCCAGGTCCGTCTGGTCTCTGCTAGAAGAGGTGGTGAGGCAAGACAGTAAAGGTATCCTGTGTCCCTGCCACACAAAGGCTGATACTAATTATCTTTATTAACAGAGATTTTAAAAGAAGCATTTCTAGGCCAAGAACTGTACAGGAGATGCCAGGGACTGTGTTGATTTGCTGTAGTAAAAATACCACAGCTGGCATTACAGCTCTGATTGGCATCACCACCTCGTTACATCTGCAATAGTCTGTAGTCATTCCCCACAGTCCATCTGGCTTTTCAGAAAAACAAGAATCACCACCTCTACAACTTTTGAGTCTTTTATGGTGGTGCCAATTTCTGCATTTTCTCCAGAAATTTTTTTTGGGGAGTGAAGGTGTGTTCTAGAGGTTTCTGCCTGGTCCTCCTAACCGTAACAGTTTGAACTCCATGGGTGGTGGAACCAGTGCAGGGATTCTGCCAGTTTCTAAGTGTGTCTATTCCCGTTACATGTTCTGAGACCATGGAGATCACTAAAGGTAGGCCTGCGGTTCTGCTGGACCCATGGTGGGTTGAGGCTGAGGCCGAGACTTTGTGTGTCACCTGATTTCCGTAAATCCCTGCTTCGTAGAGGATATGGTGGTGTTGGATCTCCAGAGGTTAGTGTCAGTTAAGAGCCAGTATCTAACAAGACCAGGAAATTCTGTGCCCTTTCCAAGGACAGCCGTTGTTCTAAATGGCTTCAGGTACCTCTGGGGAAGGCTTTTTAGGGTGGCAGTTCAGGATTCTTCCTCAAAGGTATCTGACTTTCCCCTCGATCAGGAGGTTCTGGCTCTGTGAACTGGCTTCAGTTCGGGAACTGGGTAAGAGGCCATGACTCCTCCCATGGTGACGCTAGATTTTCACCTATATATGTCAGGCAGCACTCAGTAGGCTGCCCACCTATTTTACATAGATCTTGTGCTTCATTAATTACCATACATCCCTGAAAGTAAGGGAAAAATAACCTGATATCATTGCGTCCCTGTGGCTTGCTGTGGTTATTGTGCCCAGCTTGTCTCCAGGAGGTGAGCACTGCCCTCTGGCTTTTATCACTCTGGGATGCCCTTATTCCCACTGCGAGCAGGGCGCCCAGTCCCACTGCACGATCCCTGTGACCATCTCCAGCCCACAGATGACAGCCACTGTAAGCTCTTCAGTGGTGCTGGTGCCCCGTCACAATACATTTCTTAATGCATTGCTGAAGAGACTACCTTCTGGGGCAGTTAGAAGGTGGTTGAGCATGGTGTGCATAATAGATTCTTCCCAACGATCCCATCTCCTGGAGCCTCTAAGTTTCCTTTTATAGCGTGCCAGAGAGTGCCCTTCCTCTGGAGGCCACTCCTGAGTCCCATGCACGTAGTGTTCTCTCACTCTCTGGCTCTTGCTGTTGCTCTTTTCAGGTCCTGCTGAAATGGTACAGCCTAGGGAGGCGTTCCTGAACATAATATTAAAAATTGACACCCCACCACCTCCATTGGCACTCCCCCTCCCTCTTCCCTGCTTTATTTACTCTATAACACTGATTCTCTCATGCACTATTTTACTTACGCATCTATTTGAGTTAGTAAGAGAATCGTTTGATCCAGAGGCTCAGCATACTACCCACAGGTATCGTAGTGAGTCTGCTGTTACCACAACTCTGACCTTAAGCTCTGCTGTTTGCCACTTCTAGGTATGTATGATGCTTAGCGAGCAGCTGCGTGTGATTTTTGTGTGTTGGTCATGAGTTGGGTGCATGGCTCTAAGGTCTTCCATTCTGAGGGAAGTTGCTGTATGCTTTCACGTTTCCCTGAAAATGTCTTTCTATCAGTCATCAGAGCTTTTGCAAAGCAGGTTTTGAATTAGAGAACTGACTACAGAAATTTGAGTGGTTATCAACATAGCAACTCTATATTATATGGTTGGTGAAGAATCCAATTAAAACCTTTTTAAAAATTTAATTATTCCCACTTTTTAACTTCGAAAATATGGAAAAACATGATTCATGCATGAAAAACAGACATAAATGAAACTATTAAAGGTTTTTATTGAAATGAATAGAGCAAAGCCACAGTCATTTGCAGAAGTCAATTAAATAATTAAGACTAAAAGAATGGTAACTACATTTAAAGATGTCACCTTTTATTTGTCATGCAGTGGCCAACTTTTTTCTTCATTGTGCTGATTAAAGGAGACACTGACTTTTCAATTATTTATGAATTTTAGGTCAAGAAGCCATCCCACCTGCATTTTTTCTACATTACTAACGTGTGTATGTATTATAAAAATATCATATAACCACCCCTGACATTTCAAATTAGGAGAATCAAGGTTAATCTAAACTAAGGTGACAGATTCTTCATCAAATGACTGTGATCTCTCAGATGTATAAGTCCCAATTTGACTTTATTTGAGTGAAACACATGGCTATATATTTATTTCCAGGAGTGAGTAAATTATTCATCCTGCAGCTATTTACTGAATACCTACTGTATGCTGGGCACTGTGCTAACTGATGGATATCCAATGATGACAAGATCCCTGCCTTTCTGCAGTTTTCAGTCTAGTGGTCTAGTCAGCCCTGGTCAGGTCTAATCAGACAAATGAGATAAGTGTCAGGATAGGGAGAGGACAGGGAAGCACACGAGAGTCCACCTAACCCTGACTGCAGAAGTTACGGGAGGCTTCCTAGAGAAAGTGATGTCCAAACAGGAACCTGAAGGATAACGATGAAATGGCCAACACTTATATTGTGTGTGCTGGGTGTACTTTCAGCATTTTATTTCATTTAATCTTCAAAACAGTCTTACGAGATAGATGAGGAAAATCCACACAGAAATTTGAAATAACTTGCCTAGGTACAGAGCTAGGAAGTGGCAGAGTCAGGATTTAGACCAAAATAGTCTGATCCCAGAGCCTGTGCTGCTGTGTTTCAAACCTTTTGACTGTGACCCACAGTCAGATATGCCTTTTGTGTAATGACCCGGTATACACAGACACACACCTGAAACGATAGTTTCACAATAGTTATTGACAATGACTCTAATCCATTCTATTTTATTCTAGACAGTTTCTTAAAATACTGGATGTGACCTACAAAATTGATTTCATAACCTACTAACAGATCACAGTCTGCTGTTTGAAAAACAGTTCACTACACTATTTTGCCTATTACATGCAGAATGAGCCAGACCAAGTGAGGAGAGAAGAGACTTTCTTAGGCAGAGGGAACAGTATGGGAGAGACCAAGAGAATGGGGTAAAAGGAAGCTGGGTGGCAGGTTTGAAGAACTGAAAGAAATTTAGCAGAGCCTTAAGATTAAGTGGATGGTAGGAGAAGTACCAGATGAAGCCAGAGAGATAAGCAAAGCCTTATCAATAAAAGTGACCATATAATTTATTGTCCAAACCAGGATACCAGAGTGAAAAGAGGCACAGTTAATATTAGCTAGAATAACGAATGTAAGCGCAGAGCTTCCTGGGCAAAGTGGCACTGCTGTGGTCTGAATGTTTGTGTCTATCCTCCAGTTCGTATGTTGAAAACCTAATGTCCAAAGTGATGGTATTAAGAGTATTAACCTAAAATAATAAAACAACCAGTTTCTTTATCAGCAAGGCATGTTTATTCAGGAGAGCAAAGAATTGCAATTTGGACATGCAACTATGGCAATCCATATGCAAATCCAGTAAAGCAAAGCCAGAGGAAGCTCTTTTATAGAGGAGAAGGGGAAGTGGAGAAGGGCTGTTATAAACAAAAAGTCCATTGGAGGAAAATGAGAGTTCAAAGTGTCGTGGCTTTTCATCGGCTGAATTGTGACAGTCTTTCATTGGTTGAGCTGTTGCCAGGCAAGGATAAATTCTTTCTTCCTCCTGCTGGCTCTAGTAAAGTAGTGTCACTTCCTGGGGGAGATGCAAGGTACATCTCCTCCTGTTAGTATCTCTATTGACATTGAGTGGTACGTGCCTGAGAGCTCTCCTTTCTGGCCTCCAGACTCTATTTTAGTGAAGTTTCCCCTTATCAATTTTCATAGGATGTGGGGTCTTTGGGAGGTAATTAGGTCATGACGATGGAGCCCTCATGAATGGAAGTAGTGACCTTATGCAGGAGACCTCACTGAGCTCCGCAGCCCCTTCCCCTGTCTGAGTACACAGCGAGGAGTCTGTAGTCTGTTACCGGGAAGAGGGCTTCCCCGGAGCCTGAGTGTGCTGGCACCCTGATCTCAGACTTCAGCCTCCAGAAATGTGAGAGAGAAATTTCTGTTGTATATAAGCTACCCTGTCTGTGGTGTTTTGTTACAGCAGCGCTAGCAGACTGAGACAGGCGTGAAGGCCTGGTCTCCTGATAATGTGTCTGAATAACCATTGGAGCTTTTGCAGTGTTTCAAGCAGGGGCACAATACAGCCAGCTCCTCGCTTGAGAAAGATGACTGAGGACACAATGTAAAGAAAGGACTGGAGGCACGCAAGTTAGGAAGAGCAGTCAGGGGTCAAAACAGAACGAGAGACTTAGAACGTTTCTAAAATGCAACTCTATAATCAGGCCAGGACTCTGAGGAGCTCCCTGTAGGATAAAGACTAACACCTTAGCATAGCGGATAAGCTCCGTTCAGCATGGGCCTCTGCTCTCCCCTCCAGGTTACTTTTCACCTCCTTCGTCCCCCATCACACGCAGTGTCTAGCTAAGGGTGCTGAACTCCTTGCCTTAAATGCCATGTTCTCTCACACTTTGCATATGCCCCTTCCTCAGCTGGGAAGACCTCCTCTCCCCTCTGTCCTCTGTCCCTATTCGTTTGAATACTTAGCTTCAGCTAAGATGTTGCTTCTCCCAGGAAGCCTTTCCTGACTCGCCGATGGCAGGAGTTATTTCTCCTCGTCGGGCTCTCCCGGCACTCCGCACATGCTCCAGATCCAGCGCTGATTCTGCTGTATTGTCATCGCCCGTTATTTCCCCCAGCCTGAAACCAACTAGACGATGATTTTTTTGAGAGGTCTGTGTGTTGTTCATCAGTATGTCCTCTGCCTCTAATCCAGTGCTTAGCGCATAGTAAGTGCTCCACTAAATATTTGTTGGCTAAATAAATATTGTTTGAGATGCCCCTAATTGAATACAGTCGTCCTCACAGTGCTCTTTCTGTATTTTTTGCATATACTTTTAATGTGTCTTCGGAGAAGATTCATCCCAGTTCTTCAAAAGAAGAGCAGCGTGAGCAGCGTAAGAGGGGTACTCCAAGTTCACCTGTGAGGTTCACTACCTGCAGAGTTGCCTTTGGAAATTTTGTGGAATTTTCCTCATCCCTAATTGATATTTGATTGTTATATTAGTTAAAAAGAGTCTGTTTAAAAGGAGGAAATGTTCAAAACACATACGATTTAAAATAATGTACAAGGATCTAGAGAGGGAATGCACGTGGGCATTGGTGTTGGCTCAGATATTATTTATTTAGCTTTTCCTTTAATATCATTTCAAATTTGGTCTGAAACCGGATTCTGTCTCTGGTGTGGCAGGATCCCAGAGACACAGCATGGATGTACCCCTCCCCTTAGTTTCTAGATGTTACTCAAGTTAGTGGGTTTTAGAAGGAAAATCTAGAGGGCAGAGAGAGACCTGAGGGGCTATCTTAGTGGGATTTAGAAGAGGTGGGTGAAGAAAGACAAGGGGCTGTCACAGAGATGGAAGAGCCCTCAAAGGCAGACGTGGCATCTTACTCGTGCTTGAGTCACCCGCATATTTTCAAGCATGTCTTAAAGTGTGCCAGAAGGAGTAGCTGTATTTGTGTGTGTGTGTGTGTGTGTGTGTGTGTGTAATTCAAGGTAATTTTTAAATTTCCTGGTGGCAGAAAATATAACTTCTTTCCCATAGTAGGGGATTCTGAGTGCCTGGCTCAGATACTGTCTTCCCAGATCCCCTACTTGAATTCCTGTTCTACTGCTTCCATCCTGTTCTGCTGGATGAGGTGAAGAGGGGTGGGAGAATTCCATAATGTTACTCTTTCTCCAGGCTCCACCTCTTCACCCTCAGAATGAAAGCAGCGTGAGGGGGAGACTTTTTTTCTGTTTTGTTCACTGCTGAATGCTCAGTGCCTAAAAGCGTGGCCAGCTAGTCATAGGTGCTCAGGAAATACTGGTTGGATAGATGGATGACTGGACCTTCCCTGGTTTCCCCAACTCCCAACACTTGGCTCTGGACAGGTTCAGGGTACAAGACCTCCCTCACCAGTATCTAATTCTTGCTTCCTCTGTTCATCTCCCATCTCAGAAAATCTAGTCTGAGGTAGATGCTTGGAGGTGGGGTGGCAGGTACGAAACAACCTACATCAATATTCTTCCCAAATTCCCTGTTACAAGTTAATCTGGCTTTTGTTTGTTTGTTTTCAACTTAAGTCTTTCCTTCTGGACCCACCAGGAAACTTCCTGTTGGGCAGTGGCAACTTCATATTTTGGTGACGTGGAGAAAGGGCCTTGGGGACTCAAGATGTGTGGGAGTTGTGGGGAGGGAGACAATGGCTGTTAATACTTCATCATGATCCTTTCACCCTAGTGTCTCCAGTTTCTAGCACAATGCCCAGCACATAGCAGGCTCTCCATTAATCTTTATTGAATTGAATATTGGATGAGTCAGAACTGGTAAGATGTTGGAGAGAAAAGAGCAGAAGCCTGGGGACATTCTCAGGGTGAAGATGGACTGAGCATAGGAGGGATGCTCAACATTGTTGATTCTTTGTTGGAGCCGAATTCGACTCAATAAAGCCGCGTGTTTTGTGGATTCTGATGCTAATGAGGAGTGTTGCTGCTGTTTATATTGATTGTAGTGGTAGGTGTGCTCTAAACCCCAACTTAGTGAACTAACTCTTTAGAGTCAAAACCCAGAGTTTGTCTTACTTTTCATAAGCAGAAGCTGAAATAACTATCAACAAGTAGATGCTAATTGCTAAATACTAATAAAATGTTAGAAGGGAAGTTTGAGAAATTTGGGTTAAATTCAGCAGATACTTACAGAGTTTCTGCTGTGTGTCAGGCCCTGTGGTAGGCGTGAGATATGCTGGGAGTGTGCAGGCCCTGTCTGCCCTCGGGGCTTCCGTTCTGGTGAAGAGGATTGGCAGTAAACTAGTTAAGTAATTACAGAGCGTGACACGAGCTGTGAGGGAAATAGGCAACTTTTGTAAAGTGATGATGGGAGTCTAAACTTTAGTTGGGTGACCAGAGAAAGCCTCTGTGAAGAGGTGATATGACGTAAGATGAGGATGAAGAAGCCTGGGAAGGAACAATCCAAGTAGAGGGAACAGCAACAGCCAGTTAACTGGTTAGCTTGTTCCTGGAATTGTGAGGAGGCTGGTGAGGCCAGAACATAGCAAATGAGGGGAGGGTGGTGTGAAAGGGGATCAGAGAAAGGTAGGCAGGAGCCCCATCATGCAGGACTGTGAAAGTCACGGGGAGGGGGGTTGGACTGAATTCTGAGTACAGTGGGCACATTTGAAGCAGAAGAGTGATACCATCTGATTTGTATTTACTTAAATATAAACCAAGGGGCAGTGAGTGTTATGAGGGGGTGCAGAAGCAGAAAGACCAGTGAAGAGGCTGTGCAGCCTGTCCAGGACCACGGCCAAGGGTGGAGGCAGTGGCTCTGGAGACTGAGGAAAAGGATGGGAACAAAAGTGACTCCTAGTGTTCTGCCTTTGGGAAGTGAGTGTGTGATGGTGCCATTTACTGAGAAAGTGGGGAGAACAGGTTTGGGGGGGGTACCTTAAGAGCTATGTTTTGAATACATTATGTTTGAGGTGCCTCTGAGACATCCATTTGAAGTCTTGTATTTACTCCAGAAATACTGAATATGAGTACTCTGAAATAACTAAATTGGAACTTAGACGATTGTTTTTCCTGTTTCTTGAAACAGTCTCTTTCCTTGAGACACCTAACTAAAGATTCTAACTGTGTTTTCTGGATGGTGGTATGTCTGCTGTGCATTTCAGAGATCTGAGAATTTTATTACTATTTTAAAAAGCACAACAAACCTTGAATGTAGGTCATCATCAAACATACCCAATCCCTTAATAAAAATTCAGAGAGAAATCTAGTATTTAATCTCTTTGCTCTTCTTGTTGATTATAGTCCAGCATGTCCAGCATGTTCAATTTCCCCTGAAGTTTCATTTCCCCTGAAGTTGGCAGTTTTAACAAAATGTAAATTGTGGTTCTGGATTTTTTCCTCTTCATATTATTGTCTTCTGCAAACATGGTATGGGCGCTTTAGAGGACTGGGTGAAGTAGACGGTGAATGACCTAGTTTCTCATAGGTTGACTAGACTTCTGAAAATATCCTTTTTCCTGTCTAAAGATTTGTGTGTGTGTGTGTGTGTGTGTGTGCACGTGCCCACATGTGAGTGTGTAATATGATAGATGGCACTATTGCACTACAGAGGTACTCTGAAAGTGTGTTAGAGTTTTGCGGCAGGTGTTTCTTTTGGATCAACATGCAGTGTGGCCTTCAGACAAGATAAGCAAAGGGCTACAGCAGTTACAAATCTTGATAACTCAGTTGTGGCTCATGCCAAGGTCAAATGTTTTACATAAATATAGATTTTAAAAGTTGTTTTGCTTCCTGGAGGTATTGGACTCAATTAATTTAGGAAAGAAAAACCCAGAAAGGAGTGCTTAATACTTTCATAATGATAGTTACCAATCCTTTGCTACCTATAAACTTGGAAGAAGCTTTATTATTCAGAAATATTTAATCACTAAATTGTGACACTTCTATGATAATCATTTTAACTGTCGTATCTATCCCTCCTGTGTGGGCCCTTGTCATCTGTGTGTAGCCTGCACTGTTAGATTACCTTTGTCAGTGATCTCTTTGCCTTAAACTCACCCCTGTCTATCTGCCATATAATCTCCATGGTGATCTGTGAAACACACAAATCCTCAAAACAGCCTTTAATGGCTTTTCATTATCTACAGGGTTAAAAACTATACTCCTGACTTCTTTCATTTTCAGCAATGTGGTGGACTAGACACTCTGAAGGTCCTCCTGCAACTAAAAGACAAACAGAACCCTTAGATTCTGGAATAAAAGATACCTTTTAATGCACTGTTGGGTTCTTGGGGATAAAAGAAATCTCTAAGGGCAAAACAGAAGAAAAACACAGAAACCAAATAAACCCAGAACTGAAACCTGGTTAGAGCAGGGAACTAAGAGTTTAAAGGAATCAAAAGGCAGTTTTTCTTGAAGGCGAATGCTGATATCAGCATCTACAGTCAAAAAACTAAGGCTTGAGCCTGCGGCAGGGGAGGAAGCGGAGCCTCAGACTTCTGCATTAAGTGGAGCGCTAGGAGCACTAAGAAGGGGCTAACCTGACTCCTGACAAAAACACAGATCCTTTCTGGAGGAGAGCAGGCCCAGTTTGGACTCCAGGACTCTTACAGATTAATCTGGCCAAACAGAATGTCATGATCAGTGATCACCAAAAACATATGGGAATAAGCCTGCCTGACTGAGAGTCAGCGAAGTCACAGACAGCAGATTTACCTTCCAAGGATTTCAGACATGAGCTTTTAGCTGCAGAATATTAAGCAGCTGAATATGAAATGTTTAAGAAAAAAAAGGTGGAATCAATAAGGGACAGATGACTAGACAGATTTGAAAAATGACCAAATAAAACTTTCAGAAAGGAAAAATAAAATTGTTTCAAAGTAAAAACTCAGTGGATGTGGATGGATTAAACAATAGATCAAACTGCCATCACAATGACTGTATTAGAATGTGTATTAGGAAAAATTCCCCAGAATGCAGCAAAGAGGCCAAGAAGTTGGAAAATACTAAAGAAAACTTGAGACATAAATGATAAATGAAGTTTAATATAACCAATCAGAGTCCCAGAGGGAGAGAATATATATGTAGATAGAGAGGTAGTATTTGATAAGATGGGGGGAGATAATTTTTCCAGAAGTGATGAAAGACATGAATCCAAAGGTACAGGAAGCACACTATATACCAATAGGATACAGAGCTAAAACTGAAAACTCTCATATCATAGTAAACCTGTGGAGCAGTAAAGAAAGAGAGAAAAGCAAATTTCTGTGACAGAATAACAAAACAAACTTCTCAGCAACCACACTGGAAGCCAGAAGACAGGCAATAATATCTTTCTGTTTTCAGAAAAAATATCTGTCAACCTAAAGTGTGTAATCATTTAAGAAAAACAATGAAGTAAAGTTCCTTTCAAAAAAAGACACCTGAAATAAACAGAAGCTGGGTTTACCACCACAGGCCCTCAGGAACTTGTAACCATGTATTTCAGGAATTCCAGAATTAATGTCAGAGTGTAAGAAGGAATGGTGAGCAAAGAAATTGGTAAACGTACAGGTGAATATGAGCAGATGTAGTTTAAAAAACTAATTATAACATTTAATTTGTAGTATTGGAAGGCGGGGTGGGTATAGCTTGGTGGTAGAGCACATGCTTAGTATGCACGAGGTCCTGAGTTCAATCCCCAATACCTCCATTGAAAAAATAGTAATAAAATAAAAAGTAATGTAAAATAATTGTAATTTCTGGTGTTTGAAAAAGAACTGAAATGCTAGATGTTATAACAGCATGTGACTGAGGAGAAGGGTAAATTAGTTATAGGGTTCTAAAGTCTCTGAATAATAATTCAGGAGGTGGGTCAATACAGTGACTTTGGACTCAGCCAGACTACGTATGTGTAATAGGATGTTAAAATGGACTCTTTCTGACTCTCTTTTGCTTTAGAAACTAATAATAAAACAGATACCAGATATCAAATCCATATGTGGAGATTGTTAAAGGAAATGGGTGAAAACCTACTCTGTGACTCTTGAGCCCCACCCTCACCTCACCACATACACACACAAACACACACACAGAGTTTGGAACCTTTTAAGGGGGACATTGTGGTGGAAGAGGGAGAATCTGGTGAAGAAATTTCTCGGACGACAGCTGTTATCATGCTCTGAGTCTCCACGCAACCCCCTATGGGGCAGCAGTGAGAAGACTGCTCCTTGCTAACCCCAGCCCCAGGGAGAGAGGCTTTCAAGTACATTCCCTGGAACTGGAGACCAGTGCCTGACTCATGCCTAGAATTATAGTCAGAGTCTGACTCTGGCCTGGGAGAGGGAAAAGCTGACCAGTAGCTTTGGTGGTAAAACCACAGAGGCCTGGTGATGGCCTGTGACCCGTAGCTGATCACAGCATGGGCTGCCCAGATGGGGGTTATGGAGGAGCAAGAGCTGCCTGTCCAGTAGGGCGGCCTGGACGGCAGGAAGGCCTCAGCAGAAAGATGCTAGAGGCCTGTGAGGACAGCCTCACGTACAGCCAGCTGGACTGGAACTGCATCCAGCCCAACCCTTCAGAGTCACCCCTGGCTTATTTCTCTCTCATATCCATTCTAGCTTCAAAATATATCTAGAATCAGACCACCTCTGTTGCTTGTCCTGGTCCTGTCAACCAGTCTGGCTAAGGTGGGTTACTGAAGCGGTCTCCTAACTTGTGGCCTGCTCCTCCCCTTGCCCCCTGTAGCCTTTCTTTACATAAAAGCCAAAGTGATTTTATAAAAAAGAAGTCATACTGTATCATTCCTTTGCTTAAATCCCTCCAGGGACTTCTCACCTCACACAAGGACCCTCTGATCTGCCTTCCTCTCCCCCCTCTCCTCCTCCCTGTTCGCTCTGCACAGCTGCCTTAGACCCCTTGGTGGTGTTGGGACATGCCAGGTACCCTCCTGCCTCTCCCTCTCTACAGGGACTCTTCCCTCCGACTGGAGCACTCTGCCCTCCACTTGTCCGCATGCGTCTCTCTCTCACCCCCTTCAGTTTTCTGCTTAAATGTCACCTTAACAGTGAGTCTTGTCCCCCACCCCTCCCCCACAAGCCTGCCCATTCCCTGGCACTCCCTGAACCCTCCTTAACTGCTTCATTGTCCTCCATAGACTTGACCACCATCTGACTTACTATATCTAAATACCTAATTGTTAATTTCTTCTTCCCCTACTGTAATGTGAGCTGCAAGAGGATATAGCTGTTTTCATACACTGCTGTATTTTTAGTACCTAGAAGAGTGTGTGACACGTGGCTTAATAAATATCTTCTGAATGAATGAAGGTATGAAATGAAGGATGCAGAGGGAGGAAAGGCTAATCAATCTTAAATGCCACAGAGAATTCCTGTGACATAAGGACTGAAAAATTTCCATTGGATTCAGCAGTTAAGAGGTCAGTGCTAGCCTCCCAGAGGGCAGCTTCAGTTGAAAGATAGGAATGGAATTCAGCTTATAGTGTTTTGAGGAGTTGAACAGGAAAGAAGGAAGTGGATTCAGCTGGGGAAAAATCATTTTTCAGTGTGTTTGGGTGAGGGGAGCAGGAGAAAGATTGAACAACGATCAGAGGGGCCCAGAGAAGAAGTGTTTAAAATAGAAGAGACTGGGCATCTGTGAGCTGAGAGGAGAAGCTAATAAGAAAAGAAGGTGAAGACTAGAAAGAGAGGAAGTGACTTGTGTGGGTGTTTCAGTGACACGGATGGCAGGACAGGCCTGGTAAGAGGGTTTTCTGAACTTCAGGACTGAAGGGGTGGGTGTAAGGATTGGTTGTGGACCAATCAGATCAATTCAGGCAAGAAGCTGAATCAGATCAGTTTAAAAGTCTCTCTTTTCTTGACAAGTGGAGTGAAAATCATCTTCTAAAAGTGAGAGAAAAAAGGTCAAGTTGCTTGAGGAGAGCAGCGAAGGTTTGGAGTTGTCTTTGAGGGAAACAGGAGAGCTCTGAGGACCCAGGCGACTCCCAGGTTCACAGTTGTGAATTTTCTCCAGAAGTGGTCAGTCACCCTGGAGAGAAGAAGGGAGGAGGAGGGGATTCTAACGCACTTCAGACCCAAGGTGCTAGACTGGAAGTCAGTGGGACTGCAGCGGGGAGGCAGCAGGAGGTGGTTGGAATAAGCCGAACCAGACCTTGATGTCCCACCTTCAGAAATGGTGTCATTAGGGGCACCCCAGGGTACACTCATACTCACCTCATGAGGGAGTCAGTGTTGGGGTACCTGCCATGCAGAGAGGATGGGTGCCCATCATAGCCAAAGAAGCAGCAACCACCATAAATGTGTGGCCACAACAGGGGGCAGGTGGGGAAGAGACAGACTCGTGCCTTACTCCCCTCTCTCTGTTCTAGCACCCGGGAAGAGCAGAGCTCAGAGGAGGGGCTTTGACCTGTAAGCTGCTTTGTCCCATAAGACTGAAGGAAAGGAAAGTGAAAGCGCAGAGCAGACCAGGAGGTGGGACAGCACCTGTGTGTGGCGGGGGGTGCCTTTCGAGTAATTAAGAATGGCTGACCTGTCACGGGGCAGGGAATTCGAGAGTGGAAGGAGAGTTGGGACTCTGATTAGATTGATTTAAACTTTCTCACCCCTCACATCCATGTTTTCTTTTTGTTTCATCTGTGTGCTCTACTTTTCAATGATTTCTTTGTCCCTGTCTTCCAGTTCCCAGTTTTCTTAATTTTTTTTGGAGTTGATTTTTTTTTTTATGGAAATATAGTCGGTTTACTATGTTGTGTCAGTTTCTGGTGTACAGCATAATAGTTCAGTCATACATATGCACACAAATCAAATATATCTATGGTGATTTTATCTTCTGTGTTTTGTAATTCCAGTGAATTAACAATGTCTAAAGGCTTTGCTGGTCTAATTCTGCTGACTTTTTTGTATTTGCAGGCACAGTCAGTGCCTAGTACATAGTCGATCCTCAATGTATTTATTGCATAAATGAATGAGTGAAAATATGTGGAAGATGCTGGAATAAAAAGAGCAAATGAAACATTACACAGATAAATTTACAATATAGTTCTTTAAGTCATTTATTAAAATACAAGCTGTGGGTGAAACAGGTGAAGGGGATTAAGAGGTACAAACCTTCAGTTATAAAATAAATACTCCATGGGGATGTAATATACAGTATAAGGAATATGGCCAATAATATTGTAATAACTTTCTATGGAGATGGATGGTTACTAGACTTATGGTGATCATTTCATAATGTATGCAAATGTCAAATCACTACATAGTACACCTGAAACTAACATAATATTGTACATCTATCTATATATATATATACATCTATATATATATGTATATATAAGCAGAGCACTATAAGAACATGGCCCATCCCATCCCCCTCTGCCAGCGGGAAGAGAAATGGTAGCTGTCATCTTGGGTATTCAGTAAGATGTTTCCCAAAGGGACATATACAATATGTGAAGTTTTAATAGGTGAAGTTTTTTTGTGTCTGCTTATTTTGAGTAGTAGAGCATTCATGAGAAATAGCACTTCATTTGAATTCACAATTTAAATGATATTTAAAGGTTTGCTGCAGTATTGCAAGCTTAGACATGAGTTTTACTCAGTATTGAGGTAAAAAAGTTTATTATTGGTCTGTACATCTAATGGGGAAAATGTTTGAGAATTGTAATTCATCTCCTCATCTTTCCACAGCACACCAGTTCTCTTGGCCTTAAATACAAAAGCCAGTGGGCACGAAGGGCATGCGTCCTGCTTGTGGTCTGTGAATACAGAAAGTTCTGTTGGGGGGCGAGGGGCAGGAGAGTGCCTGGTATGCTCAGGTTCCCGTCTGCTTCCAGCCAGGGCTGTGGTTGGGACTCCCTTGTGAGCCACTTCTTCAGACTGTCTGTTCCGTAATAACAATACCCAGTAACTATATTCTTTTACTGTGTGCTGGGTACCACTTCAAACATTTTGTATGTTTAATTCATGTCAGAATTGAACCTCTGACCCAATTTAGCTTCATAGTGTCACCTGTAGGGTTTTACTTTCATTATAAGGTTTGGTTGGATGATCACAGACACTTGTGCTTTCAGGCACCTGCCCATCTCAGTCAGCCTGAAGTGTGCTCTGTAACGTGTGGAGACCTTAGCATGTCAGAGACCAGGTTCCACTTAAACTCTAGCCTAAATTAAGACAGACATTAAGATAGATAATGACCGCTACCAAAGACACTTCCAGCTTCAGTTTTGATAAGGATAATCTATTGAGGAAAATTATGGTTTTTATTATTGGTGGAACCATAACTATGGTTTAAAATTTGATAATGAGTGTCCCTTACCTATTTTATAATCCATTCTGATTCATTTTTGTGGCCTGAAAGTCTTCAGCTATTCCACTTAAAGATTTTTTTAAGGAAAAACACATTTAAGTGTGTCCATATCTCCATTTTTCTGAGAAATTAAACCATTATATCCAATTTATATCAAAAGAAGTAGTAAATATACTTGGCATATTTCATAGCTGTATTTTCCAAATATGTTTTCTTATTTTAACACTTGGATATAATATATACTACAGTTAAATATAATGATAGATGACTTAAAAATTCTCAGAACTTACAACTATGTTTATACACACACACATACATACACACACATACACATGCATACACACACATACACATGCATACACACACTTAACACACACAGATCATAGGGAGATTATAGCTATACTAATTTAATATGATTATTTGGGGCTTTATACTGTAAGGCAAATTAAGATTTTCATATCAAATATGTTATTTAAGTTTCACATTAAATATCCATTTTAAATTAATGGCTTGTCTACTTTAGACTAATATATTAAAGAGCAATTCAAATCACCCCTCTATGTTAATAATTTATAACTGTGGCCTTTTAGCAAAATGGCCTTATTATCTTCAGATCATATTTCCTTTGATTAACATAATTACTAAAGTAGCAAGCAGCCCCTTTGGTTATACGATTTTAAACTACAGAAAGAAGTATTTTGGCATCCATCTTTTGTCATGCTTGCCAGCTCTCTGCTTTGTAGCTGTAATTGGATACTACGTATCAGACCAACAGGGGAATTGATCACAGCAATAGCTCTGCTGGAATATAACACCCATTGTTAGATTCACAATATAATAGAATATAAAGTAATTTTCAGTGATTATATACCTGAAACAAGGCAGTGGAATTACTGAAAAATGAAAAACAGTTACCAGTATTGGACTGTTCCTATCTGTAGGCAAAGTCTCTCAACTCAGAATTAAATTTGAAGTCCTCTTTAAAAAATGACTTCATCATCATCTCCAAACTAGCAAAAACAGTTTCAGTACCTTCGACAGCATAGCTGTTTCTCTTTTGTCCTTAGGCTCAAAACATGGAGGTGTGCTGTTCTTCTTTTCCTTGCTTCAGGCATTTTGGTGATAGCCTGTATTTAAATTTTCTGTCTGATGTCTTACACAGGGAATAAGCTTCTTCCTAAAGATAACTATCAAGAATAACCAAACCAACTTTAATATGACTGACATTTCAAGGTCCTATTTTGCATTAATCAAGTATAGAGCAGGTGTAAAGCATTGTACAATAAAGAGACTGGGTACAGTGTCATAATTTGATACTGGGCTTCCCATCCAGTGTCTGCTGGATAGATACTTGAGAACAAAGCTTTTTGACATTCAGGTTTAAATTGAAAGAAAATGAGAAACTGGCAAGCCAACCAGATTAATTCACTCTGTACTCCTCTGCCTTTTCAGTGGAACTCAGAGAAATTCTCTCCCAGAGAAAGTTGGGACGCCCTCATGAAAAAAATCCCTTTAGTGTTTACAGAGTATCCATTTATGTGCTTTGTGTTCAAACATAAAAAGACAAATTTCTTGCTGTTCTCCTTCAAATCCCCACAAGCTCTCCTGGACTTCAGAAAAATTTCCATAAATGCTGTCTGTTCTTTATATGAATCCAAGAAAAAAAATCTACCTCAGTCCCCTTCCTGGGAGAAGATGGACAGACACAGGTACACAGGCCAACTGTGTACTTAAGGCAGCCCTCCTGCACATGGCCCTGCATCTCGATAGGCGGCCCCAGGGACACGTGGCCTGCTCCCAAGTTCAGCTCCAGCCGCTTCCCAGTTATGAACAGTTAGAATGACTGTTAGTAAAGAAGTGCCTGGTGCAGCTGGTTCTACCACACTCTTTGCTCCTATTTTTATTCCCCTAGTGAGAGGAGCATCAATTTAGAATTCAGGAATCTGGGGTTCTAGTCCTACTTCTGCCCTTGAATCATTATGTGATCCCGGCAAGTCACCTAATCTCTGGAAGTCTCAGGTTCTTGTGTAAATCACGAAGGGACTGAATGAGAACGTCCTCTAAGACTTCTCCTGTCCCACAGTCAGGTTTCTTTTAAAGGCTAGATAGATCATCCAGATATTTATCAGGTGACTGTTAGATATTCCGTTGGTCACTTACGGGTTGAACAAGTTGAATAAGGTGTGTGTCCTGAAGGGGTGTACAGCCTACTGGGGTGACAGAGCTATAAACAAGAGTTCTAAAAAGTCATCAACAACAGGTGTTTACTGCTGGCGCCAGAGCTTAGTGCCTGCCACATACTTAATACACATTTGTCAAATGAATGAATAATATTTGAAATAAAGAAATAAGTGGAAATAAGAATATTCACATTGTGTTATGCAAAAGCAAAGAAAAAAGGGATTCATTTTAACCTGGAGGATATAGAAAAGATTTCACAAAGGTGGTGGTATTTGAATTAAGTTTAGAAGAATGGAACAGTCTTTGACAGAGAAGAATAAGGATGAGGATAGACTGAGGGAACATGAGCAGAAACACAGAGACATGAAAATGTGTGTCCACCTAATGGACATCACCCCGGAAGCTGGAAATCAGATACAAAGAGGGAGAAGAGCATTTCAGGCGGAAGGAACAGCATGGGTGATGCCATGGTGCCCTCAGGGAGCACAGTAAATGTGAAAAACTGGAAGATGTTAAGTAGACCAGAGTCGTACGGTTCCAGGAAAAACAGTACAAAATGAGGCAAGAGAGGTGAATGGGGACTAACCTATGAAGAGCCTTGTAAAAGCATGTTAAGTAGTTTGAGGAAATACTGGAAAGAAGTAACAGGATCTGATTTTCAGTTTAGAAAGGTCACTCTGGCTGTGCTGTGCGGAGTGAACCGAGGAGACAGGGCAGGGAGACCTCTTAGAGGCTGTGGTAGCAACTGTGCTCCAGAATAACCTGCGACTGGGAAGTTGATGGTCATATTTCTTTTTTTGGGGGGGGGATGGTGAGATAATTAGGTATGTATGTATGTATATATGTATGTATGTATTGGAGGTACTGGGGATGAACCTAGGACCTCATGCATGCTAAGCACATGCTTTACCACTGAACTATACCCTCCCTGCTTGATGGTCGTATTAATAGAAGTAAAACAGACACCCAACGTTGAGGAGGCTGGAGGGTAGTGGGACTGCCCTGTGCAGAGGACTAGGTAGGTATTTGGGGCTAGAACTCAGCCAAAGTCAGAGCTGAGAATCACAATGTGGGAATTACTTGCACGCAGGTGATACATCTCGTCCTACTTGAAGTACAGTAAGAGACGACATCGCCCTGGGATATTGTAGAGGCAGAAGAGAAAGAGACCAGGGATAGACTGTCTACATTTTAGAGGAAACAGAGTCAGGGAAGAATGTTGAAAAGATAGCTTGGAGAGATGGAGGAGAGCCATCAAAGTTCACTTGAGGCAGCTACAGAGGAATGAGTTTCAAGGTTTCAAAGTGAAATCTTAAGATTTCACTTTCATTCTTCCTCATCACTCCTGCCTGTCAGTCAAGAGGTCCCCCAGACCCAGCTCCTTCCTTTTTCTCCAGATTTAACTCCTCCACTCTTCACACACTTCGCAGTAGTAACACTGAATGCTTTGTATCTGCCCTGCTTTCCCCTACACTACACTGTCCACAGTCCTCATTCCTTTGCTGAGGTTGTCCCATCTACTTGGACCAGCTTCCTGTCTTTTTCATCCTGGTTGACTCTGTCTCACCCTTTCAGCTCAGTTCAAACACTGCCACTTTTAGAAGACTTCCTTCAACCTTTTTTACATCTTTGTACCTCTAAACCTAACGCAGTACCTCAATGTGTAGTTTCTTAGCACTTGTTTTGGTGTGAAATTAATCTTAGAATCTGAATTATTTCTTTGGTCTCCTGATTGATTTCCCTTATTTCTATTCTCCCTCAGCCCCAGAGCATTTAATTGAAAGAGAAAGCAGTAGTTCATCTAAAGCACTGTATCAGCCAGAGTCCCGTAGAGAGGAAATAATGTGCCAGTTATGGTTCTGACAGCCTTATTGAGATATAATTATCATACAATAAATGCACATATTTAAAGTGCATAATTTAATAAGTTGTGACATACGTATATGCCCATGAAATGACAACCACAATCAAAATCATATTCATCATCCCTCAAAGTTTCTTTGTGCCCATGGTAATCCTTCCCACCTGCCCCTCCCTGCCTGGCCCCATCCCTGTTCCTATGTAACCACTAATCTACTTCCTGCCAGTATAGATTTTTCTCATTTTCTAGAATTTTTTTAGCAGAACCATACAGTAGGTACTTTTGTGTCTTGCTTCTTTCACTGTCTGACATAATTATTTTGAAGTCGTGTGCATCGATAGTTCACTCATTTTTATCACTGAGTAGTATCCCAGTATATGGATATACCATTATTAGTTTATCCCACCTGTTGAGGGACATTTGGATTGTTTTCAGATTTTGTCTGTCACAAATAAATATGCCATCAACAATCATGAAGAGGTCTTTGTGAGGACTTATACTTTGTTTTCTCTCATACAAATACCTAGGAATGGAGAGGCTGGGTCAGCCAAAATGTTTCCCAAAGCAACTACCATTTTATGTTCCCACTAGCAATGTGTGTTACTCTCACCAGTGTCCTGTGAGGTCTTCCACTGGCTAGGAAAAGCGTGAGCTGCCAGCCCGTGTGAGCTCTGAAGATCCTGCCACTGTTCCTTTGGGGAGGTGCCTGCCCTGGCTTAGGCAGTTTCCTCACCTGCATGCACTGATGCGCAGATCTTCAGAGGCCTCTCCAGTGCTCTGCCCTGTAAACTCCAGTCATCTTGGCCTCTGCAGACGCCCAGTTCTATCCTCTCAACTCGGGGATAGGATACCACTGTACTCGGCCTGGGTTGCCACTTCCTTCTCCGTGGCCTGGAAACTCTCCAGGCAGTATCCTGGGACAGTCCTTGGGGCTCACCTTGTCTATTTCCCTCTTTCCGGATTCACTGCCTGTATTGCCTGTTGTGCAATGTCTCAAAACACTGTTTAATCAATTTTGTACAGTTTTTTAGTTGTTTTAAGTAGTAGGTTAAATCCAGCCCCTAATCATCTCAGCCAGAAGAGGAAGTCTAATCAGCACTGGTTATTTTAACAGAGTTTCTTTTTGACCCATGGGTATTTGAAGTGTATTTTTAAATTTCCAAATATTTGGGAATTTTTTTCCTCAGGTATATTATTGTTATTTATTTTTATCTCAATTCCCCTGGCCAGAGAAGTTAATATGAGATTTCAAGATTTCAAGTCTATTGAGACTTGTTTTACGGCTCAGCATATAGTTTATCTTGGTAAACATGCCATGTATACCTGCACACTTACCAAAAGCTGTGTATTCTGCAGTGGTTAGGTGTGGCACTCTACAGATGTTGATTAAGTCAGGGTAGTTGATAGTGTTGTTAAGTCGGCTGTATCCTTCTGACATTTTGTGCAGTCTGTCAGTTGCTGAGAGAGGGGTATCAAATTGTCAACTGTGACTTAGTTGGATTTGTCTAATTCTCTCTTTAATTCTATCAGTTTTGCTTCATTTATTTTGAAACTCTATTAGGCATATACACACGTATAATGTTTATATCTTCCAGATGATTGACTCTTTCGTCATTGTGAACTGTCCCTTTTATTCTTTAAGAATACCCTTCGTCTTGAAGAATATTTTATCTGATTTTAATGTAGCTACTCAGCTTTTTAATACTTAATGTTGCATGGTATATCTTTTAAAATCCTTTTTACTTTCAGTTTATTTGTGACTTTGTTTTTAAACTCCCTTGTATACAGCATATAATTGGATCTTGTTTTTTATCCAGTCTGGAAAGTATGACCGAAAAAAAAACTGTTATAAATTTTTAAGTAGTCACATATATTTTAAGGAAATTGATTATATTTACCTTAATATTTCCCATTTCTAGCACTCTTTGCATCTGGTATAATTTTTCTTCAACTTGAAGTACTTCCTTTAGCATTTCTTTTTATAAAGGCCTGCTAGCAATTATTTCTCTTAGTTTTTATTCATCTGAATGCGTTTTTATTTTGCCTTTGATTTTAAAGAATGTTATTGCTGAATGTAGAATTCTGCATTGACAGTTTTCCTGTCAGCATAAAATACACACACACACGCACGCGCACACACACACACACACACACACACACACAAAATTTCCATTGTCTTCTGATCTCCATTGCTTCTCATGAAAACTCAGCTGTCATTCATGTCATTCTCCCCTTATATGCAGTGTGTCACCTTTCTGTGGATACTTTGAAGATTTTCTTTGTTAGGTTTGGTATCAGCAATTTGACTGTAATAGTAGTAGATGTGGTTTCCTCTGTGGCTCTCTTTTTACTAGAATTCCTCCCACCCCTGACTCTCTGGTGCTGTGGTAGCTCCAAATCTTGTCCTCTGGATCATTAAGCCAGTGAGACTGTAGGTTTAGCCAAATTTTTAGCACATGGTATAAAGTTGACTAGAACTTAGGTGATGATTTGGAGAAACAGGAAACTCATCCAGTGCTCTTCCTTTCTTCCAAGTGTTGACCCCCTCCAGTTTCTGCCTGTGGTTTCCCTGCGGGGATAAACCACCAGCCCTAGGGATATGGGAGCAGGGGGAAGAGGTTGGAATTATTAAAATTTAACAGCTTGGAGGATGGGCTCTGTGGGGTGGTGACCCAAAACTCTGTAATCCAGACCTCTTAGAGGGGATCCTGGCTGGCTGGTTGCTAATGTTATTAAGGGGGATATGATAAGGCTGCTTCTACAAGTGTTGGGGGAAAGTACAGACTAGAAAGAATGTTGCTGATGGAGTGAAGAAGCATTGCAGGGGTGATGCTGTCAGGAGCAGGCCAACAGGAAAGTGCAAGTCCTTTCTTCCTGCTCCAGCCTTCCAATCTCCATCTCCTGTTGGCAGAACCTAAGAAGAAGTTAGCTGGCACAGCAGACGTGGTTGGTGGTGTACCAGCCCAAGTATCACGAAGCTAAGAGACAATGGCTTAACAACTGACACAGCCCAGCCATTAGCTCCTCAGAACCCGTGCACATTCTGTTACGTATATTTGAACATCCAAGCAACAAAAACACAGTTTTAAAAGATGAAAATATTTGGAGATGAGAGGGTTGGGAACAAATGGCATTCCTGGTAGAGGCGATGATTTAGGTTTCTTAAATTGTCTGATTTTGTGGTAAACTAGCAACACTTTGGCCCAGGTTAGCCTCCGACTGTGGATGAACATGGAAAGGAAGGTTAAAGTCAAAGAAAATTTTCTTTTCTTTATAATAATTCAGAGCTTGGCAGTGATGATGGTAGAATCTAAATGTGCACTAGGAGGTATGTTGTGATGCACGTTGTGATATGTAAACACTTTACAGCAACTTCCTACAATTCCTGTATCCTCCTCTCTGGTGGGAGCTCTAATGAGACAGTCTTCCTTTCACCTTCTCTCACCTGGTTATGCTTCTGATTTTATGAACTCTGTCTCTTAAAAATAGTTTTGTTTCTTTCCATATCCAACTTCAGATGAAACTATCTGAGAGCAAACCCTAGCACTGAGAGTACTGATAACAATTTGCATCTAGAAATTTGGACCAGGCCCATAATTCATATTCGGTAGATATTTCTATATCAAACCCACTTTAAATTTCAGTTTCTTTCCATTCCTTCAATTCCTTCTATTTGTAATAAATATCATTTGTCTGTTACATATTCCAGTATATTATGTTCTAGGTTCTTTGGTGATACTAGTGAATAAAATGGACAAAGATCCCCACCCTGATGAGAAACTACATTTTAGTAATCATCACAACTGCTCTGGAAAATTGCTGCTTTTCTCCCACCAAAGATTTATTAACATTAACTTGCCATCTAACATAGTGATTTTCATTCATGGCCCTTGTGTAGACACTGGGCAAGAAGACATTCTTTATTTCAGAGGAAAAAGGCTTTTTTGTAGCTGGAGGTTCTGTAAGGATAGACCAGTATGATGTGGCATATTTTCTCTAGTTTATCATGTAAAAGATGAAAGTTTGAAGATACTAAAAATATGTTGGTTTCAGAGACAGATGAGTGGGTGAAGGGAGAAATATTTAAAGACAAGTTATTTGAAGCTTTTCTTGACTTGGCTTCAGTGAGGAGAGAGAGAAAAGGCAGCCCCCAAATGACTGGTGCATCAGGTGTAGCCTGGGTGTACTTCAAATAGACAGAATAGAAACATAGTAAAAAAAAAAAAAAGTAGAAACAACTAAACAGGAGAGAATTCTGTTATGCCATTTAAAAACTTCAGTTATTGAAAATGCAATAAATTTGAAATAGAGTATTTTCAATTTTATTTTTTGATTATAGCTCTTATTTGTTACTTTATAGATACTGTGCCTGTTTCCTCAGAAAAAAGCCCATCTCTGCAGACAAATGTGAGTTTGGACAAGAAATCAGACAGTACCATTACAAATACTGTAATAGAAAACCCTTTGCAAATGTCTCTAGAAAAGCAGCCAGCTGCAAAAAGTTTTGAAACCCTGACAGCTTTACCAGCATTTTGGTCATCAAGTAGAGAAGAGTTGATCAACCCTAATTTAAGGATCTCAAAGTCAGATTCTACCTTCTATAATCAGGCCTCTGTAGAGACACTCTATGTCTCTCCCTCATTCAAAACATTTGACCCAGTGAAGGAGACTGTAATCAGTAAGGACCGTCCGAAAGCAACACAGTCCAGCTTCGTGCAGATGGATGCTGGAAACCTCAAGACCTTAACCACATGGGGTGAGTATACAGAAAAACAGACAAACACAGACCAAAAAACCTCTTTTGAAGTACCCTTCTTTTACTTTTTTCTTCTTTTCTCTCCATTTTTTGTTCCTTCCTTTTACTCTCCATCCATTGGTATTAAAACATGCCATGGAGGTACTTCTCAGTTGAGAAAGTGCCTCTTTTATTAAAGGGCTAATAAGCAGCTCATCATTGTGGATTACAAGTGCTTAAGAAAGCACAAGTTCTGAGCAATTTTGATGCAGAACAAATTAGGAAGAACTAGCGTTAAATAAGAGCTTCCTGTTAGAACTTTAGGTTATTTATTTTAAAACCATATGAAAAAATTGGTTATTATGTATATTGGTCTGTATATACACACATTTAAAAGGGAAAACACATAAATGTGTGTGCGTGGGTGTGTGTGCTTTCTCCTTTTTAGAGGAGCTATGTACTGATTACAAAAAAGGGATGGAGAGTCTCTTCCATTTTCTGTCTTAAGAAACATTAAGAGGGTTGCAGTAATGCTTAGGCTGGATGATAAAGGATAAAGCCAGTTGGGAGTCCAGGTCATAAGTTATTAAATCCTACATTTTATAATTATATTTTCCTCTATAAAGCTAATTAGTTAGTAAAAGAATAATTTGTTTACTGGTACATTTTTCAAAGACTAGTTTATTGGTTCTTATATATAATGATGCTTACTTACTCATATAAATATAAAGTTTTTAATATAAATCTTTTAAACTGCCTCAAATTCAGGTCAGAAGTACGATATAAATACAAACAATGGAAGCCAAAATGTTGAGGTTAAAGAAATTTACCTTGGTGCTAGTAAGGTCAGTGAATAACAAAAAACTCTTTTTGCTGCTCTTTCCAGAATTTTTTCGAATTGAGTAGCCTAAAAATACAACTGATTCTTAGTTTTGTCACCAAATTAACTGCTGATGGGGAAACCAATTAGTATTGGTTATGATGGCCATGTTAGCTTATGTGCATGGCTGTCCCATGGGAAGTTGTTATTTTTGGTTCATTTCTTTCACAAATACCACGAAAAGAAAATTGAAAATAATTTTTGCTCACTGCCTGTGTACCAAGTACATTTAATTATAAAATGTAGCAAGAAGTTCCTCTAAAACCAGTTAGCAAGAAAGACTTTTGCTTCTACTTATAATGAAGTAGACAGCATTAGTCTAATCCTCCACCAAAAATACTGATTAAAGCTGAAAAACTATTAAAAGTCATTATAAACCAATGAAAGTAGAAAACACATGATGAGTCAGGATCCTGGGGAACAGGATTGTGATACTGTGATATAACAAGAAATACATATTTGGTCTTCACCTCTGGTTTCTGGCACAGAGCTCCTAAGAGCCTTGGAATTTCCTGAGTCATAGAAGTGAGAGGAACACCTTTCGTTATTCGTAATAAGCCCCTTTCAACCACACCAACTTTCAGCCCTCCCTCCTGGCCTGTGGGAAGAGGTGAGGGGCTGGAGATTGAGTTAATCATCAGTGCCAAAGATTCGATCAGTCATGCCTACGTAATGGAACCTCCATAAACACCCTAAAGAATGGCTTTAGAGTGCTTCCAGGTTGGTGAACACACAAAGGTTCTTGGAGGAGGGCACCCCCGGAGAAGACATGGCAGCTCTGTGCCCCTTCCCTGTACCTCACCCTATGCACTTTTTTCCACTTGGCTATTCCTGAGTTGTATCCTTGTGATAAACCAAAAATAGTAAGTAAAGTTCTTTCCTGAGTTTTGTGCACCATTCTACCAGATCATCAAGCCCAGGGAGGGGACCATGGGATCCCTCAATTTATAGCCAGCAGGTCAGAAATAGAGGAGGCTTGAACTTGCAGTAGGCATCTGAAGTGGGAGGCAGTCTTGAGAGATTGAGCCCTTACTCTCTGGGGTCTGCACTAACTCTGAGTTTCAGTGTCAGAATTGAGTTAAATTGTAGGACACCCAGTTGGTGTGCACAGAGCCTTGGAGAAATCCTTGGTGTGGAAAGCCCTCATGTTTGGTGTCAGAAGTGATGTGAGTTGAGTAGGAAACTAGTTCACATTTAGCTGGTCCCACATTCACCTCAGCTTACCCCCCTTGCATCATTTGCCTATGAGCAGAGCAGGACGATAGAAGCTGAGAGAAAATTATAGGCCTGGGCTTTCCGCTGTCTCACTGAACTTGGAAGATAGGGTTGCAGTTTGGGGCTTCCAAGGTGCCAGGGACTCAAGGAGCCAATATTCTAGAGGGGAGGAAATCACAGAGAAAAAGTCCACAAGTCTTCGTGTAATTTCTTACATTTGCCTCTTGCTAAGCTGATCATGTTCTGGATGAGGTGCCAAGAGACTAAATGGGAAGCAGCTTCTGAGACCCAGTGAGCTGAGCAGAGATCCTGGTAATTTTGTGGTGCTAAGAGACAGGTTGAATGAACTCCAGTTCAGGATGTGCTGGATTGTAGGAGCTCTGCTAAATACTCCGTCCTTTCGGTTGGGACCTCGAACAAGCTACACCCTAAGCATCAGAACTACACTCTAGGAGTAAGGACAAGCCAGAAATAGAACAGCCTTCTCAAATGCTGAACCCCAGCTTCAACTAGAGCAAAGCGATAGCCTTGTATTCCATCTGTCTTCTAGAAGACACTGAAATCCTTTCTTGAGAGCTGCTGCAATTTCATGCATAATGTTTGGCATTCAACAAAAAATTACCGAGCATACCAGGAAATGAACAAATGACCAGAAATACAGGAGAAAAACAGACAACAGAAACAGACTCACAATCTGGATACTGAAATTACAAGATCGGTACTTTAATCATGATTAATATGATCAAGAAAACAGAAGGAAAGATGCGTAATTTCATCAGAATAGAATACTACTATCTATAAAGAAGAATCAAGTGAATTCCTGGATTCCAAAGCTGAAAAGTACAGTAGTGGGGAGTTAGTGGACATAAAGTGTTTAGGGTGGGACCTGGTACTTGGTGTCATAGGCAAACTTCTATTACTACTCCAGTGTCCGTATTTTTAGTTCCACTTTTAGAACTGGAAGACCCCAGCCCCCTCCAACCCTTAATATCCCCTCTGGTTATTTCCAGAAGTACCCAGGAGTTTCTCATTTATTCTCAGGAACAAGTAGACCCTTATCCTTATAGAAAGGGCATTCAGGCTGAGGAATAATTCAGGGCTCAGCTGACCAAAGAGGTTATGAGGACCTCCAGTTCATTCTCCATGGAGCAGCCAGGGTGACCTGATGACTGATACTCCCCACTTAAACCGTGGACTGCGCCTCCTGTTCCTAAAGGTCAAAGAGCCTCCTGGGCTTCATGCAGTCTGGCTGCTTCCTCTCTCAGAAGCCTGGTGCTCTTTCCATTTGTCAGATAAACTAAGTGACTTCACCACCTTTTTACTCTTGTTTCCTCTGACCAGAACACTTCTGACCCACCCCTTCCCTAGCTCACTCCTGCTGATCCTTCATAGGTCAGCTCACTTCTTCAAGATTTCCTGGTCCCCTAGATTATTTCAAATCCCCCCAGCTGTGTGCTGTGTTAGTACCTGTAATCATCCTACCTGGCACGTGTTGTCATTCTAATTAAATATAACTACGTAAGCACAAAGTTGTTAATTCCCCGCCTTCCACCCATGTAAAATATCAACTTCACGAGGGAAGGGACCATGTGTGCCCTGCTGATTATTGTATTCCCAGCACCAGTCACAGGGCCTTCCTTGCAAACCCCAGCTGGAAAGTGTCCATAAAGAAGTAATAGAAGAAGATACTGGAAAATTAAACCAAGACAGATGACAAGGAGCTAGGTGTGCCAGATTGGGACTTTACTTTGAAGACAATGCACGTCACTAAAGGTTTTAAGCCAAGTGAGTGGCTTTATAAATGTGTTTGAAAAATTACTTGTGTCAGGGAATGTGGAAGGTTCATTTGGAGGGGGTGAAACTGGAGGCCAGAGAATTTCAGAGGCTGTTGTGGGAAAGGACACGAGGTAAGGGGTAGGGGAAGGAGCCAGTGAGGTGAGGAAGAGGTCCCGAAATGGAGTGTGATCTGGGGAAGACGGGCTGGGATCCAGACCAGAAAGTCACCGTGTGCTGCGGGCCTGTGAGGAAGGAGGGGGAAGGATGTAGCAGACGTTGTTGGTTTTAGTAACTGAAACGTACTGAGCCTTCGTGGGCCGCACACTGGACGTCGTGGCCTCCGTATCTTATTGTCTGAGGTCACCCACCAAGACTGAGGGTTTGGAATGGTATAAGGGCCATGAGGGGACTGGAAAGGACTTAAGACAGCCACTCTAGAGAACGGAGGGAGGGGTGATGAGACACTGAGGAGAGGAAGGAGCAGTAATCTGTAGCAGGCCGGATTTGCAGGAGCCGGTGCTTTTCTCCCACAGTGCTGAGCATCCTGGGCTAGGAGTGAAAAAGGTAGATATTTAAACTGAAATAGGATTAGGACTGCAGCCTCTGGGCTAAATCTGGCCCATGGCCTGTTTTTTGTAAATAAAGTGTTTTTTCATGAACAAGTTATTTATTTAAGCCGTCTCCTGCCATAAGCAAAAGGATGGAAGATCAGTGTAATGGTCATCACTGGATACAAGAAGATGAGCTTAAGGTCCCATACACTTTTCTGGCCCACGTGTGCAAAGCAATGGTCCAAACTAGTGCTGCGGTCCCTACTGGGTAGTGGTCCGTTCATCTTCACGGCCAGTTGGAAGCAGACTCACATGAGGGTTACGGAATAGGGTATGATTACCATCTCCCCAGGGAAAGGGCTTGGACTTGAGGTGGAGATGGGGGTGGGTGACAAACTCGGGTCTCTCCTCCTTCCTGTGGTGCCACTTCAGAAGGACGTTCAGCATGCTCACTCCCACCCTGGAGAGCGCCACGAAGTAGGTGAGGTGCTTCCACGTGCAAGCTGAGCCCTCCTCACCATGGGCGCCACACCTCAGGCCGCCCCAGCTGCAGCCCAGAAACCCAGGACCCAGCCACTGCCGCCATTTTCAGCCTGGACCACCTGTAAATAGAGTTTTATCGGAATACAACTACACTACTCGGCTTGCATGTTGTCTTGCGCTGCTTTTGTGCTACATCAGCAGAGCTGAGTAATTGCAACAGAGCCTACAATATTTACTGTCTTGTCCTTTATAAAAAAGGTTTACTGACTCCTGGATTAGGAATTAGCAGCAGGTAAGGCAGAAAACACATCAACAAGGGAAGCAAGAAAATGATTAAAGTGATGGATCCTGGGATTCTAGACTGGACAAGAAAGGAGGCCGAGCCAGGAGGGCACTTAAAGAATGAGAAAAAATTGAAGGATCACTGTGTCTCCTTTCTCAGTGAGGCCAAAGTATAGATGCAGTAAAAGGAATGTAAAAGGCTGAAAGTAATGGAGAAGGAAAGTAATCTTGGAAAACAAGATTTCAGAGCAGGGCAGTTGTGAGTGATGACATGTTCTATGGAATACTCAGAGGAGTGAATGGCTGAAGGTCACTGTGAGAAGTTCAAGAAATGATGAGGCTAGGATGGACGGCTGGTCTCCATGGACACTGGATGATGGAGGATAAAGAAGATACTACCGATTTTCTGGGTTTGGTTTAGGAAGTCATTTGCTTATATGAAAGGTCCATGTATGATGTTATAAACTCTTTGGAGATAATGAGCTGGGCAAATTAAAAAATACTCACATACTCATATTTTAGTGGTTTTCAAATATCAGGGAGGCTGTCTAAGGCAGCCACCTAATACACTTTAATATTTTTACTACATGAGAGGGACAGATTTGCTGCAGCAACATCCTTTGACCTTAGGTTGCTGAATAACTCTGTTCCTAGAACAGCCCATTCCTTCTGCTCCTCTGTTTGTTTATCTGTGGTTTTAGGTCGTTAGTTTATCATGCACACTAAAAAGGAAAAGGGAGCTAGTAGATACTTAAAAGCCAGATCTGGTGGCAGGCAGCTTTCATCACATTCTCATAAGCCACAGTTAGGATAAGTGTGTTCCACCGCACTGGATTTTACTTTCTAATTTTGGAGGAGGGGGAAAGAAATCTATTCTATGCTTTCTCATGTTGGGATAATGGTGGGCATTCTGCCTGGCTTCATCCTTTCTTTCTGTCACATTGGTTCCATTTTTTCACTCTGAATTTCAGTGGTTGTTCTTTGTGGCTATTTTTCAGTTCACCTTTGCTAGGGAAAGAAACCAAATGTGACACACACATAAAAGACTCATTAACCATGCCTTTTTCTTTTTGTCTATAAAATCCTTCAGAGCTGGAACAATTAACAATTTCCCTAAAAGAAATCAGGAAAATGATAGAAAACAGTTCTGCAAACCATCTCAGCTAACTCTGAGCTACAAGTCAGGCTGGTTCAGAAGCACCATGCAGAGCAGAGCATTGAAAGGAGAGGGGAGTCTTGTCACACCCACCAGGGAAGTCACAGTGGAAGTGCTGCCCTGCCCCCCAGACCCAGCCCGGCCAGTCTTCTAGCTGCGCAGCTCCCACCTGCTTTTGTGCACACAAAAAGATGCACTGACTTGATTTTTTTAATTTAGTGAGCCAGATTTACACTTTATAGGTAAGTGAGAAAATTCATCTTTAATCCAGTAATCCAATTTTCCCAATAAAAATGTGACATACTTGATTTAGAGGCAGACTTCTTAGCATTTCTCTCTAACCCTATGTTACTCCTAAGTCTGTTTCTTCTGTGTAGCTTATTTATAATAATGACATTAAAAATAAAATTTCAAATATTACATGTTTTAAAGATTGAGATCTAATTCATGTACCATAAAACACACCCTTTTAAAGTGGACAATTTAGTGATTTTCAGTATATTCTCAGAATTGTACAACCATCACTACTAATTCCAGAACATTTTCATCAGCCCCAAAAATCCTGTACACATTAGCAGTCCCTCTCCGATCACCCTTCACCCCAGCCCCTGGCAACCACTGTTCAATGTCCTGTCTCTGTGGACGTACCTATTCGGACGCTTCGTATGATGGAATCATGCAATACATGGTCTTTTGTGACTGATTCTTTCACTGAGCGTCATGTTTTTAAGGTTCACCCATATGGTAGCATAAATCAGTACTTCATTTCTTCTTATGGCTGAATAATATTTCATTGTATAGATAAACACATTTTATTTATCGATTCACCAGTTAGTTTGATGGGTGTTTGGGTAGTTTCCCCTTTTTGGCTATTACTCTGTTATGAAGATTTTTCTAAATGTGACATCTTTAAACTAGCATCAGAAGAGTCTAATCCGTGTGTGTAGTTAACAGGACAGCCATTATATATCTGCTCAGAAGACTGAACAAGATGAATTGGAGAATGAAAGAAAAATCTCTCTGTTGTGCAGTGACATGTTTAGTGGACCAAAGACCTGCTGCTAGCAGGAAAATTTACATTTACAGCTAATGAGAGTTTTAAAATATTTCTAGAAATACATTTGTCATTTTATTCTTGCAGCCCAATACTTCTAAATGCTTTTTAGATTTAAAATTGTAGTATAATAATTAACAGATCCAATGTTATTCATGAGTATAAAAAATTAAAGATAACCACATCAGCAATGGGAATAATTTTATCAGTGCTATCTTCAAGCGAGTGCAACATTAATTAGCATGCATGTATCACACAATGCGATTTTTAAATACAGCCATTTATTGCTGCTTATTTGCAATATTTGCTGCGTTTCAGCTCTGGTGGGTAGACTATGAGGAGGATGAGTGTTAACAGATAACTTCTGTAGTGAGCCAGAGGAGGATAACTGAACGGGCAGGGAGAGGCACCCGGCAGTGCAGCCTGAAGTGTCTGGTACAGCTGCAGTGTGTTTGGAAACAAAAGTAAATTGGCGTGCAGCAATTAGAGATGAAGTGGTTTTTTATGAGCAAAAGCATCATGTAGCCTATGAATCAAAGCTTCAGAACTGTAAACAATGATAAGCTATTTACTCAGCAGTTGTCACCACAAAGCAGGAGAAAGGTGGGCACACAGTAGAAAGCAGTGATTCTCAAGCCTAAGCGTGCCTCAGAAACACCTGGGGGCTTGTTAAAACTCACTTTGCTGAGCCCAAGTGCCCAGCTTCTGACTCAGCTGGCCTGGGGTGAAGCCCAAGGACTTCATTTCTACCAAATTCCCAGGTGATGCTGCTGCTGCTGGTTCAGGAACCACACTTTGAGAAACACTAGCATAGAGTTAAATGCCAGATACTAATCACATCATATATACGTGATGATCGTAACTGTGTTATCTTTAAATATGTAAGCTAACATTGTATTAGCATTTGACTCGAATAGTACTTTCCTCCTGGCTCTTAAATGTTCCTTATTAAATTGTTCTTTCTGAGCAGAATGAACTATTTCTAGAATAGAATCTTAGTATCCTAACATATATGTTCTGGGTCCTAGAATCTTAGAATCTCATCAAGGGTGTATATTTCTGTCATCTGATGCATTAATCTTGCCTGAAACATTTCTACCACATGGTCATTCAGGCTGTGCGTATCAAGAAACTGATCGTTTCCCAAAGCAGCTCGTTTCAATGTGTGGAAAACCATGATTATTAGAAAGTTTTCTTTTTTTAATTGGGCTGAAATCTGTTTCCCTGTTACTTTTGACTGTTAACCCCAGTTCTAACTTGTGCACAATATGAGAAATGGAAGATAAGTGTTACTAAAGTTTTGTGACTATCTTCAGATAACTAAATATAGCCTGTTGTGCTTTGTCCCACTTTCCCTTTTTGGGTAAAGATTTACAAATACACAAGCCATTCCTTATAGATAAGATGTCGAGTCCCCTCACCCTCCTGATTGCCTGCCTTCTAAGTTTTATATCCAGAATTTAACATAATTCTGTAATAGAGTAAAAATAATTCTAATACAATGGAATGGTGTAGGCGCAGACCTTCGTGGTTTAGATTATATGCTTTTAACATCAGAGACTTGAATTTGAGTCTCATCTCTGCCCCTTTTTAGCCTTGTGATCTTGGGAAAGTTTTTTGTTTTTTTTTTAACCTCTTGGAGATTCCTTTGCCTCATGTTTTCAGTGGGGTTATAAAACCTACTCCGCATGTTATGTTGGAGGGTGGTACTGAATAAAGAGAACTGGAAAACAGCTATCTGAAGAGCAGTCGCATCCTCAAGCCTCTCCTCCGGGCCAGACAGATGAAAACTGCCCCGAATATTCACCTACCCTCACAACCTCCGCCAGAAGTCTAGAGATTTGTTTTCTGGAGACGGTAGACGGAGGGCCTCTGAAATGAGAGATGCTAGGGAGAGTTGAGTGTGCCAGTCCTATAACAAGCACTGCAGGATTAAGTGGCCATGTGCAGACCAAATGAGTTTCCTGTCCCCTTTCCCTCCTAGACTCCCAGCACACTGGGAGCCAGATAGATCTTCACCTTCTACGCAGGGGTAGAAAAACTATTCTCACAAGAACCTATAATCTCAAAGGAAACAGCCAAAGATTTTGACATTAGTGGTTCCCCAGCAAGTGACCCACTCAATTGACTATACACTGAAGTTCAACGTTGACAAGTCCCTCACTCACACTGAGAGCTTCCAATCAACTTTGTAATCCTTTATTCTTAATCATAAACAGACAGAAAGGTGTACCAGACATCTGAAAGAAACTTCTAACATGAAACATTGAAGCAAGAGATCTGAGAATATGTTGCACCCAGGAAACAGGAAACAAGAACAGGTTGTTACAAGAAGAATTTCTGAGAACCAAAAAGAAAGAAAGAAAAGCTCTTAGAAAAGATAAAAATATAATAGCAGAAATTAACAACTCAGTGGTAGGATTGGAAGCTAAAATTGACAGAATTTCTAAGAAAGTAGAGCACAGAGACAAAGGTAGGGAAGATGGGAGAGAAAAATAGGAAGATTACAGGAGTCCAGGCGATCTAACATCTGAGAACAAGAGGAGGTTCAGAAAGAAAGAACAGAGAAAACACAGGGAAGATGAATGATTAAGGCAGTCAAGAAAGCGTTCTAAAGCTGGAGGAAATGAGTTGCCTGATTAAAAGTCAGTTGACTTAAAGTTGACCTCAATGAATGAAAAAAGTCCCCCTCAGGGCGTACGATGTTTCAGAATACAGAGGACAACGGAAATTTTATGAAACTTGGGAGATAAAACAGGTTGTATACGGTTATACACAATGACTATGGATTAGAATGGCTCCCAATCCAGAGCAGTAATGCTGGAAGCAAGAAGACAGTGGAATTTTGCCTTCACAGTTCTAAGAGAAAGGACTTTGGACCCAGAATTTTTTATCTAACTGAACTATTATTAAGTCTAAAAGTAGAATACTGACATTTTTCAGACATGCAAGTTCTCAAAACTTTTACTTCTCATGCATCCTTTTTCAGTGAAGTCCTGGGGAATGTGTATTCCAAAATGAGAGTAGCCCAAGGAGAAAGTCGGGATGCAGAAAACAGGAGGGCGGTGAGGGGCTGCCAGACGCCAGCCGTGAGCGTGGCTCAGTGTGGCAGTGTGACTCAGGACCCAGTCGGCACGCCCATTACCACGTACCCTCTTTTTAATCCAAGTCTGGAATGTCTGGATAAGCCTGACCTAGATGTGTTAAGTGTTCTTGTCTTGACCACGTGTTAGTGAACTTCCTGCTTTCCTTTTCGTGTCCTGCTGCTGCATCAGCCGAGAATACTCACGTCACCCCCATAAGTTTTGTGATTGGAATTTTCCCTAAGAACTGGAGATAGACCTCAGAGAGCTTTGAAGCAGAAAATAGAAGCTGCCTGCCCTGGCCATATTTTTCACAGGAGGTCCAATTTAGTTTAGAAGGACATGAATATGTAAAAGAAATAAAATAATATAGAAAGATAAGTCATGTATGCTAAGTGGTAAGCATTAATGTCCCTGTTCTGTGACTTACAGTGAATAAGTTCTTGTTTTGTTTTTAAGTAGCAAGTCCAGAGTTACTTGCAAAGACTTTAGCACTGGACTTTGCCAGTTTGTACCACCTCATACACAAATGAATGTAAATAGACATTCCTAGGAGACAAGGAGTTCTGTGTCCAAGGAAGTTTGAAAACACTTGAATAAATTACAGTTGGCCCTTGAGCAACATGGGTTTGAACTGCACAGGTCCGCTTATACATGGCTTTTTCAGTAAATACGTGCTACAGAGCTACACGATCTGAGGTCGGTTGAATCTGCTGATGCGGAACCTTGGATGTGGCGGGCCAACTGTATAAAGTTATAGGGGACTTCCGAATGTGCGGAGGGCCGATGCCCCTAACCCCTGTGATGTTCAAGGGTCAGGTGTTCTGTAGATGCCTCAGAACCTTAAATGTGTTAATGGATGTTGGTAATCTCCTAATGGGAGGCATAATATGCAAGTGGCCAGTCTCATTTGACTTTGAAGCCCTGTTCTCACAAAATATCTTTTTACATCTTAAAGAACACAGTGTTCCCCAGAACAGTTTGGGAAATAATGATTTAGAATGAAGTGTGAAAGAAGAGTTTTCATATGATTTTGCCAGAAAGGAAGTTAAAAATGTTATCAGATCTTTAATTTTATGGAAAGTACCTTTAGAATGCTTTTTATTTTACTTATAGTTTCTTGGTGAAAAAAAAAATTATATGCATGTGCTAAAGTGTCTTAGATCTCAGGGTGGACTGAGTCTTAACTATATTTGACCACTGAGAGGAAAAGATTAGTTTTATAACTTTGGGTACTTGTAGTCAGTTGTTCATTTTGCCATAAGAATATTCTTTGTTGGGAAAAAAAAAGATGAAGGAAACTATGTGACATGTTTCTTTGACTTTCTACTTTAAATGTCAGCTTAAAATACTGGCAGTCAGTAGAATAGGGTGTAATATTTTACTTTTCTGCTCTCTCTGTTAAGTGTAATGTAAAAATATGTTGGGCAAGATTTAAGAGTCAAGATGAATATTGATAACTCTATTTTGGTTTCATCTCCATAGTATTGTTGATATATAATACATTTTTAGGTTTTCTCTGTTTCCTGCTTTGGGTTACTTGGGCTTATTATGACTGTTTAACATATTAAATTCTAAGTAGTTTATTTATGTTGAGACCTTTCAGATAGGATTTTACATCGTGAAATGATTTTAGTTATCACTCTCATTTGTATGTTGCATAATCTTTCTCTCTCATTTATACATTTTAGTTTCAACTGCCTCTGAGGGAACATCTTCCTTTTCTACTTTATCCATGTCATCTCCTAATTTAGCCTCTCCAGAGAAGTCTGTTCATCTGTTACCCCCAATTCTGGCTGGACCTTCTTTCTGGACTTTGTCCCACCAACAGTCTTCTGCGCCTGTTAAAGAGAAAGCTAAGACAGCCAGGGTTCATCACCCTTTTGCTTCTAGGGGCCTGCTGTTCTCTGATGAAGAAGAAAGTGACTACCTCAGCCTACTGGAAGTTCTTCCAGACAACTCTGATTCTGCCAAAAAGAAGACAAGTCCTATTTCTAGCAGTAATTGGGTAGAGTTTTCCACCCAAAATGTAGACCATTTTACCTCTATATCCTGTTCTAGTTTTCAGGCAACCAAAGACCTGCCTAGGGAGCCTGAAGCAAACAATTCCACTAATGTTCTTCTCGGGGAGGTAAAAAATGCTATAGTCAGATTACACGAAGATCTGAGCATGGTAATACAAGAACTTAACGTCATCAGTAGCCATCTGGTAAGCTTGAGTGGGAGTAGTCCACAAATAGGCGCGTCTTCGCAGTTTCCCAAGGAGAGCTCGGATCGAGTTTAACAGTCTTAATAGCTGTTTTTATAGAACTCATTTCCCAAAGACTAAGACGTTAACCTTCTATAGATTCTCATTATTATGGCAAAATAGGGTGATGGTTTGATTTTTCCTTGTCAGGTTTATTAAACAAGTGTATCTCAAACCAACGAATTCATTTGGGTGGTTTATTTTTTTAAAGAGAAATGGAATCACCTTTGATAATATCTTCAGATTTAGATATTAGTTCATTTGAAACTGAAGAAAGTTTCATTCTTCCATGCTCTGTACTTTACCTCAAAATATGTTAAGCATTAGTGAAAGTTACAGTAAGACTTCAAACTGCAAATGACTATTCTAGAGCTTTTGGATAAGTTGGCAGTAAAAAGCCCTTCGTTTTCCATCTGTGTGGAGTTTCATTGTTAACAAGCGTTTGCCTTGACTTAGGAGAACCGAGTCTGGGGTATATGTTTCACATGTTCTCATGTCAAGTTTCAGGTTCTGCAAACCAAGGGCCAGAAATCTTTTCCCTTCTTGTGGATCCACAGTTGGTTGGGAGTTAAGTTGAGACAAGTAGGACATGGAACAGGTGTTTTATTTTGTTAATGTATAATGCAAAGTGAATTTAAATGTGTACTTGTTTCTTGTATTTTGGAAAATAAATTTGATGTTTTTCATCTTATATGTATCTTTTTAATTCATTAAGATAGGCTTCAAATAGAAATGTCTCGATTATTGTATTTATTGGGAAAATGATCTGGTTTGGGTATTACAGAACAGTGTTTCTCAATCCTGCTATAGATTAGAATCACCAGAGAAGTTTTTGTTTCGTGTTTAGTTGAGAGAACAGTGTAAAGGACTCCATGTACTCATTGCTCAGTTTCAACAATTACTAACCAAGGGCTAAAATAATCTCTGATAATTTTGAAGAAATGTGAGACATTTAAAAAGTATTCTAATGCTTGGGTGCCACTCCCAAATCAAAATTGATTTTCATGATGCAAACTGGTTAAGAACTAGAAGGAACTGTTAGTGCAAAAACTCTAAAGTGGGAGGATATTTGCGTGTTCGAGGACTGTCAAGGAGGCCACTGTGGTTGGTGTGAGGTGAAGAAAGGGGAGAAGAGCAGGAGATTTCAGTTCATGGTGGAAAGGGCAGGGAGTGGTGCCGGATGAAATGGTTGTTGAAGACCGTCATTAGAGATTTTGGCTTTTACACTGTGAAATAAATATTATGACAGGCATTTAGGGTGAAAAGTGATATGATGTCACTTATGTTCTAAATGGTCACTCCGGCTTTGGGGGAGAGATGGAGGCAGGGATTTGGGATGAGGCAGGCAAGCCAACCAGCAGGCTGTTGCAGTTATCCAGGTAAGAGCTGACATGGCTCAAAGCAGGGAGAGCATGGCAAAGGTAAGTGACAAGTGATTTGTTTAGGGATTTGCTGGTGGGTTGGATAAAATATATAAGAGAAAGAGAGGAGTCAAAGATGAATCCAAGGTGTTAGACTGAACAACTCAAGTTCAAGGTGAAGTTGCCATCAACTGAGATGAGGAAAGTGGCAGATAGAAAAATTTTGAGGCTTTGAGGCATTCATTTTTGAAGAGGTTAAATTTCAGATGTCTATTAAGTAACCAAATCAAGATATCAAGTAAGCAGTTGGATATGAGTGTGAGTTTAAGAAACAGATCTAGATTGGAATGGAGGCTGACAGTTAGTAATTAATTCTTATTTAAAGCTATGAGTCTGGATGAAATCACCCAAGGAATCAATGTGACAGTGGAAAGCGGTTGAAGGCCTGAGCCCTGGGGCATTTTAATGAGGTCAGGAAGAAGTTGAGGAACAAGTGAAGGAGACTGAGTTCCACTGAGGTAGGAACAAGACAATATAGTGTGTGGTGTTTGAGATCCAAGAGTGTTTTTCTCTTCTTGGCCCTTTTCTCCTTTATGTGCCTTACAGAAGCATCTTGTCAAGTTCTTCCCAAAGCCCTATTAGATTTTGGTCAGAATTGCATTAAATCTATTAATCAATTTGGGGAACTTTTTACAAATTTAATTTTCCAGTCCATGAGCATGGTATATTTCTATCTGTGTTCATACTGCTGTTATCTTAATGTTCTTCAATAAGCTCATTATTTCCCCCACAGAGGGCTTCTATTCCTTTTTTAAAAAACTTAATTCTTTGTTCTTGATATTTGTATGCTATTGTAAGTGCTACTATTTTGCCATTTTTTACAATTTTAGAATTGAAGAGTTTATAGAAATGTTTAAGGTATAGTTGTACATTGTACATTCATACAGCCTTTACTCAGGTTCACCGTTAACCTGTTGCCATGTTTACTTTATCGCCCTCTCTTACTAAACACATGTATGTCTACATACGCATTATGTAGATATATGGACACACACACACACAGAACCACTTGAAAGTAAGTTTCAGATATCATGACACTTAACAGCAGAATATTTCAGCACACTTATTGCGTGAATCCGGGTAATTATTTCCCAACCTTCCTTCCAGTTAACCAGTTCTCTCTTCAGCTATGTCTAATCTATTATTAAATCTTCCCATTGGGTTTTTAATTCAATTATTACATTTTTCATTTCTAGAATTCTACTTGAGTCTTTTAAGATCTGCTATATTACTTTTCATAGGTTTGTGTTTCTCGCAGCTATTTTCAAGTTTATCTTTGCTAGTGAGAATGGTAAACAAACTAGTGTAGAATTCTCACTAGTAAGAATACTAAATAAACTAGAGAGTGTTCTTACTAGCAAATTATTTAGAATGGTTTAATACATACATCTAAAGCTATAAATTTTCCTTTACATGGTTGCAATCCACAAATTTTTAAAAATTGAGATATAATTCACATGTCATAAAATTTACCCATTTAAGGTGTACAATTCAGTGATCTTAGTATATTCACAAAGTAGCACTATCCTATTCTAGAACATTTTTATCACCACAAAGGGACATCCATACCTATTAGAGGAACCCTCCCATTTCCCCTCCCTCAAGCCCCTGGCAACTACTAATCTACTTTCTGTCTCTCTTCATGAATTTGCCTCTTCTGAATATCTCATATATACGAATCATGTAACATGTGGCTTTTTGTGTCTGGCTTCTTTCATTTAGCATAATGCTTTTTAGGTTCATCCATGTTGTAGCGTGTATCTGTACTTCATTCCTTCTTATGGCTGAATAATACTGCTTTGTGTGGAAATACCACATTTTGTTTATACACTCCTCGTGGGCATTTGGGTTGTTTGCACTTCTTGGCTGTTACGAATAATGCTGCTATGAATACTTGTGTGAACATACGTTTCCAGTTTTCTTGGTCAGATACCTAGGAGTGGAATTGCTGGGTCATAAGGTAACTTTTATGTTTTGAGGAATTGCCAAACTATTTTCTGAAGTGGCTGCAGGATTGTACCACAAGTTTTGATTTGTATCTTCATTGTCTTTTGGCTCAAAATATATTCTAATTCCTGTCATGAGGGAATGTGGAAGCATATTTCTTACTTTCCCAGCGTATTGTACTCTCTGAGAATTCTGGCATCTAACGTATTTGCAGGCCATTTCGTGTTACCTGTTGCCCTGCTGATTTGTGCTCATGATGCTGTTTCCTTGTGGACCTGAATATTCTTGACTGTGTGCTGGTCATGACACTTGAAAATTTATTTGTGTGATTAATACAGGAATTTGTTTTTTGCTTCTGCCAAGTACCAGGCGCTGTTGCACCAGCATACTGGTTAGGTCAATCAAGGTCATGGCTTGAAGTTTTCTATAATACCCAGGTTAATCCCAGACTTAAATTCCTCATAAGAGACGGTTCATTTCCAATTCACTCTCAGTGTATAACCACTGGGTTCCACGAGAAGTTCTCTCTCTTCTTAGATATTGCCACCTGTGTGATGTGATTTCTGTTCCTATCAGCTTTCAAGGCCATCAAAATGAAAGTTGAAAGTGTTGAATTCAACAAATGCCCTTAGGGAAAAGAGGCTTTTATGATCATTTACCTGTCAGGTCTCTGTCTTCTTGAGTGCCTATTATTTATAAGACTCTGTACCAGATACAGTGCTGAACAAAATCAGATACAGCTCCTGTCCCCACAGAGCTTGAGTTCTAGAGTTCTGGAGAAATTTGATAGATTAATCAAAATGTTTTTTTTTAATGTAGAAGGTTAATAATTCTGAGAAAGAATATTTAGTATTTGACCTGGTGGAAGAATTCTTAAGGAAATAATTTTTGAGCTGAAACATAAATTCCAGGATTATTAAATAAATGCCACCAATGACACATTGGGCAAATAAACTTCTTTTTGAAATAAAACCCAGCTTAAAATAAGTACAAAATCTTAAGACCTCTTCTGTTGGTTTTCTTCATGTATCTGGGAAATCCATCAATGACTTCTTATGGGATAGTAAGATACAATATCTTCTTTTTGTACTGACTATAAAATTTATTTGTTGTACGCTGCCAAGATTTGAGAAGAAAAAGCTTCCAGAGATAAAGCACTCCTCCCTCCCCATCCCCCATCACCAACACTTGCTGCATCAGACATACTGGAATTTACTCAGAGAAACCTCAAAAATAACTGAGGCAACAAAAACTGTCTCTTTGAGAAAATAGCTTACTTGCTGTGTGCTTATTGCGTGCACACGTACCTTCAGATTTTAACTAGGTTTTACATAGCTCATATATTTTAATTCAACCATTTGTTAATTAGTATAATTAACAAGCACTTATTTGAGTTTCTATTTAGCCAACTCCATTAAACGAATAGAATAAACTTGGCTTAAATTAAGAGTGGGTATGTTCTGATTGACTTTGTAATTATCTTAGATTAAAAATACTTCATTAGATGTTATTCTCTTAAGTACCTTACTTGAAACTTGAGGATCTTATTATAAGGCGGCTATAAAAATAATTTACAGTTTGCTTACTGTCAAATTACTCATGTGTTCATTCTTTAAATATTTATTAAGCACCCGTTATGAGTAGGTAGTTTGCTGGGCTTTGGGGATACCTTGGTGAACAAGACAGATGTGGTCCTAAATGAATGGGTAATTCGGGTGTAATATGTAAATTCTATGAATTTGGGAAGCACAGGACAGTATGGGAGGGCTTGGTAAAGAGCCACAGCCAGCTCTGATCTGGGGATCAGGGAACACCTCCTGGAGGAAAGGAAATCCAAACCAAATCCTGAAGGATGAGCAGGATTTAGTCAAGCAAAGGGACTTAGGGTAGAGGGAGAATTTTCTAGGCAGAGAGAACAGGATGCACAAAAGCTGGGAGCCAGAGAGAAGCAGGAGGGTTTGAAGACAGGATGTACAAACTGCTGGGGCCAAAACCAGAGCACGTGAGTGTCCCTTTACGCATCGACACAGTGGGTAATGGTTAGGTAGCATCTATAGACTGAATAACAAAAAAGGACTGAGTGGCAAGAAAATGGATCCTATTGAAAATGAAGTGTCATAAAAATGTGGGGTTAAAGGTCTTCCAAAATCCATTTACAAACTGATAAAAAAAAAAAATAGGCTTTAAAAAGGGTTTTTAGAGACCTTGGTGACATCTTCCCACCAAATGAGTCTGTTGTGACAGTGGTTTGCTCCTGGGTGTGCAGGGAGTCCCTTCCTTCGTGTGCCTTTATTTTAAAGGGAAAGGGTGCAGAGACCAACCTGACCCATCAGTTACGTGGTCAGTATTACTGGGGTCTCAGTATACTGTTCTTCTAGGGTTCACTTTATTTATAGCAGAGTGGCTTCTGAGATGGGATAAAAGCGTTTAGATCTGTGGAACTGAGAGACCTTTATTTCTTGCAGAACACCAAGTAACTGGGGAGGCCAAGCATATTATTGTTATGCCAGAACGTATGTGCCACCTTTTATCAGCAGGCAGACTTAGAAAAAAGTAAATTGGCTCAGAAGAAACTAGGTTTTCAAGATGATTTTGTTTAGTAATTTCAAATTCTGTTTTCTCACTGATGGCGCAGAAAGTTCTCAGAGATGTGGTAATTATTGCAGAATTATGGCTTCAGGCATTTGTAGCTATTCACACAGTAAAATTCCATCATGAAATATCACGATCTCTGTGTTCAGTTGTGCTGCAGCTGAGAACTTGTCCCCTGTCATGTTTACTGCATCGTTCTTACCCCACAGAACACCGGAGCAGAAGGCAAAAAGCAGTAGTTCTAGGACTTGGTGATTGATTAAAAATGGGGGAGGAGAAATAGGAATGAATCAAGGATGAGCTCCAGAGATCTGGTTTTTATATGTCTGTGTATTTGTGTCTGTAACAACAGCAGCAGTAATGATGGTTGACATGCATTGAATGCTAACCACGTTCTAAGCACTTTTTGATTCTCTCAACAACCCTACCAAGAAGGGTTATCACATTGCACATGAGGCTAAGAAAAGCGAAGGAATTTGCTTGTTCAGGGTCACACAGGTAATAGTGAGGGTCAAACCTGACCGGAACCCTGGTCTGTCCGGCTGCAGAGCTGTGCTTATGACCACTGGCCACACGGCCTCACCATTCAGGGTTAGGGTGGTGCCATTGGCTGGGATGGGAAAGTGAGAAAGCTGGACAGGTCTGGCCTGTCTGCCCCCTGCTTAGGAAGCTGTTGGAGCGCCTGCCTTCCACACCTGCCCTCCCCATTCACATCCTGCTCGCCAGCTGGTCGCCCTCTCCTAGAACCGCTCAGCTGAAGCTGCCACCCCAGACCGTCTGTATCTTATTCTGTTGGTTCCCATTTCTGAAGGTCCGTCTGCCTCCACACTCACTCCCAGCCCTTCCTTGCCCTCTTTCATGTCTAGACCCAAATTAACGGAGACTGGAGCACAGCTAGAACATATTAAGAGCTGGTTTGGGGGTGAAGAGACTGTCCCAGTTTCTCTTTCTCGCACCTAATTAAAGCTGGGAGATGGCATGTAGCTCCACACACACGGTTTTGATTGGATTGGATTGTTATCACCGGTTCCCCCTAGCAGTGGAGAATTTTATTTCTGATGGGTCTCTGCCTCTGGTGAATATAATGTGCACTTGAAAACCATACAGAGCAACCCAGAAATAGCTGACAGAAACTAAAGGAAAAAATTAGTTTTGAATTTAGTTATGTATAACAGTGATATGTTCATACTTCATTTTTTAAAAAAGTGGTGGGGAGCACTTTCTCCGTAGTGTCTCTTGGTGGTTGGTTTCATTACCTCTGGTGCTAATGGTGTGATGTCTGCTTTACTTCCACACCCCTGTGTGACAGAGTCTCACGGGGCAGCCACCAACCCTAGAGAGCTGGCTTTTATTAACCCTAAACCCATCTGTTCCACCTGTTATCTCCCTCACCCCTCAAAAGAACGAAAAATAGAAAAAGGACTGAACCAGAAACAGTGACACACTAGGTTAAGTTGAATGTGAGAATAAATACACAGCTTGAAAGGCAGAAATTCCAAAAATAAAGAGAGCTAGCCAGAGGGAGGCAAACCAACGCGACGCACGGAAGGCAGGGGGCCCGGCGGGCGCAGCGCCCTGTCCCTTTCCAGGCAGATGCCAGTCAATGCAGACCCGCTGTGGACTGTGTCAGCTGGCAGCTTGAAAGCCTTGACAAGGGACTGGAAGGGACTTAATCGAGAAGCTGATTGGAGGCTGAAAGAGGCGGTCGTAGGGGAGGGGGGTGGTCTGCAATGGGAGGCAGGGAAACAGGGCCCCAGCCTTAGTGGGAGCACAGCAGGGCCCGAGGCAGAACCAGCAGGCACACATTCCCCTCGTGGGGACCGTGAAAGAGGATGCAGTTCCCAGGAGCTGTCAGAAAACATGGAGCCAAAACTATCTGCATTCCTGAGGCAAGGGGTCCTTACAGATGATGCCACCGCCCTTCACGATCCACATGTGTGCCCCCAAATAAACAGGAGCCTGTGGAGGCCCTGGGACCCGGAGGGGAGGAGGGCTCTCCCAGAGGGGACAGGGCTGCCGGCCCTCCGTGCCATCGGGGCGGTCTTGACGGTGGCTGGACAGATCTAGGCCAACTTACTCTCTTGTTGCTGGGAACCACTGCTGAGCGTGGCCCTGCCACCTTGGCCTCGCCACCTTGGCCTCTAAGTCATCACTGCTGGCCAGATGGGGAGGGCTGCATTAACTGCTTCAACTGGGCAGTCCTACTGGGGACAGTAATGGCGAGCGGCTGGGGAACAAAAGGTCCAGAGGCTCTTTTACTGCCGGCTGGGTGGGGGCTGGCTGCCAAGCCTCATTCTGAGTCTGTAGATTTCCTCTTTTAAAGTATTTTAGGAAGCTGCAGGAGGAAACGCGACACACAAGCTCGCTGCGCTCACCGGTTATTTATCTTGGAAGGTTTTCACTGCTCAGTCTCTTCAAATCCCCTTGGCCTCATGCTTCCTAATGTTTGTGGAGCACCTTACAGTTGGCAAAGCACTTGAATACACCTCTGTTTAGTCTCATGACTCTTCCGAGAGAACGAGGCAGATGGGGCTGGGGCCTCAGAGAGGCTGCGTCAATGGCTCAAGGTCACACAGCTCTGAGCAGTGGTGCTGGGATGCTCGAGGCATCCTCTCCGGCTCCCTGTGCCACTCCAGCCCCTCTCCCAGCTCAGGAAAGCGACAGCATTCTAATCAGCTGCCAAAAACTCAACATGGAGTCTCTGCCCTTAAAATTGTCTTTTATATTCTTAATCTTGTAGATTAGCTTTGTTTAAGCCATTAACATATTTCATCATCTCTAATATATGGAAATTAGTGTTTTCATGAGGCTCATTAATCTTTGCTTCTTCCCCTAAAAAGCCAAAGTTATTGGAAACAGTATTACACAAAGCCCAGAACACCTCGCATTCCTGAGATGAGCGGAAGGGGGAGGGTGGTTATCACTCTGATTCTGCCTAAATGACAATCACCGAAAGGGCGAATCTCAATGACTAATCCGCTGAGGTTTGCAGCCAGGCTCTTTGCTGTTTGACATTAGAACTTAAGCAGTTTTCACCAGCTTCTCAGCCCATCCCCATTACTGCGTGGAAAAGTGCAGTGAATAGAGATGCTTGAATGTTAATAAGCAACTGATCGAGTAATTATAATTCTACATTTTAAAGAATTTTAAAATAATCTTGGGAGTGGGACAGGGTTGGGAGTGAGCGTGTACCTTTCTGTGGCTTCTGTCTTCTGTCTCTGCTGCTGGCCAGTGCAGACCTGCCAGCCCCACGTCCAAGTTTCTGGTCTCTCTGGAGTGTTTGTCCCATGGGATGAGAAGCGTGCCTTTACCATAGCTCCCTTGGGAGGGGGGTGGAGGGGCTTCCAATGGGCGCACTGGTGTAACCAGAGCCCTCCAATGGAGGTCAAGCTGGTTTTGCTAAGCAAGGGGCCGGTCCATGCTGACTGCCCCCACAAGAGAGAGGAAGCTGACCACCACCATCATCCCTGTATTAGTGCCCTCACACCTGGTGGCTTAAAATAACAGTAATTGATCATCTCCCAGCTCTGGAAGCCAGGAGCCTGTGATCATGGTGCCACCTGAGGGCCGTGAGGGGGAATCTGCCCCAGGCCTCCCTCCCAGCCCTGGTGGCTGCTGGCAGAGTCAGGCTTCCTCAGCTCGTGGACGCCTCACCCCCATCCTCCGCCCTCATGGGGCCTCCCCTGTGTCTCCTCCCACATCCTCCCTCCCGTGCCTGTGTTTCTGTGCCCTAGTTTCCCCTTTTTATAAGGACACCTGTCACATTGGGTTAAGTCCAGCCTAACCATCACCTCTGCAAAAACCCTGTTTCCAGATGAGTTCACATTCTGAGGTACTGGGGTTAGAACTTCAACAGATGTCCTTCAGGGGACACAGTTCAACCCGACACAATCCCCTTTCCCACACGCAGCCTGTCTTCTACCCACTTGTGAACGAACATTTCCATAAAGGCAGGCACTTCCCCGGCACCCACCTGGCTCAGCCCAGTCCTGCTCCCAAGAGAACACAATGTAACGTGAGGCCGACCCCCTTGTATTCCCGTCAACCACTCAGGACTATGCAGGGTCATGGGGGATGGCAGCCTGAGAAATGCACAGTTTGGGGATCAGGCAGTGGGAATGTGACCCCAGGCTCTGCAGCCCTGGGCCGGCTGCTCAGCCTTCCCGAACCTCTGTTCCTTCGCCTGCATCATGACTCAATAGTACCCACCTTACCTGGTTGTTGTGAGAACTGAAAGAACACATGTCGAGATGACTTGCACGTGGTAGGTGCTCAATAAATGTTCTTTCTTCTGCCATCTCCGTGTTTCCCACAAATCTCATAGTCTTGGGATTTTCGATTGACCAGACATTGTTCTATAGACAGTTCTGCAACAAATATGTACTTTTTGAGCTAAATTTATGGTTTCATTCGTTGACGAGGAGAAGCATTTTCTAGTACCTAGGTTTTCAGAATCCACGAAGGGGTTCCAAGCCCACTGGCGGGCTGCCTTCTTTGAAAAGGACACAGGTCCAACGCCATGCCTGGCGATAATTGACTGTCACAGTGTCTCTCCAGGTCCCATGTTGCGTAGGCCTTTGTGTCTGCCGTACAGAAATCAATTGCCCTGTTCCTGGGCGCCTGCACCCCAAGGAGCAGCATTCAGAAGAGACGAGCTGCCCCAGAGCACACATCTCTCTGTTCGGGGCTCCGGCTGACACTCGCTGCATCAGAATGATGCTGGTGGGGGGGCCACCCCTGGCCGGGGTCACTGCCGTCTCAGTTTTGTAGGCAGAAATGCTGGCTTTATCAGCTTTTCCAGAAGTGCTCAAGCCAGAGGAGACTGATTTGTAATAACCCAAATCAAAAGAGACTGTCTTATAAGCCGGACCCTTGTTTGGCACCAGACTTCAAGTGTTTATTCACTCAGTTGCTTGTTCATTCACTCATTCCACAAACGTCTACGGAGGGTCAGGCCCTTTCCCGTGTTAACATACTTAATCCTTAAAATAACCCCAAGAGTTCTCATTACCCTTCCTCGTACAGATGGGGAAACTGAGGTTTGGAAGTATGAGGTCATTATCCTTGTGGTGGACCCAGGATAGAGGCTGGAAAGAGCACGGGGCACCAGAGAGAAAAGCAGTAGGGAGACGAGGCCGGAGAGGTAGGTCGGGGTCTGCTTGTAATCCTGGGGGGTGTCCATTCAGGAAACCCACACACTAGCGTCCTGGTGATTGTCAACCACGGAGGGAAACTGTGTGTGGCCACAACACTTGCACGTGTGCACCTCTCTTGTCCAGCATCTTTCCATCGTTTCTTGGGGTATCTCTAGCAAACCACAGACAAGCACTCCCCCAGAAAGCGTTCCCTTATCAACATTCTTGCAGCCAATGTACTAATCAGTTCTCCCTAAATTGTGCTGTGGTCACAAACAGCCCAGATTCTCGGTGGCTTACAACCACCACGGCTTATTTCTCACTCAGGTTAAACCTCAGCCGCCGGTCAGCCGAGGCTCTGATCCTCCTCATCTTTCTGGGATCCAGAAGGGACCCATCCCTGGGACATGCTCTCCTGGCAGAGGGAACGAACAATGGGGGAGCCGCACGATGACTTTTAAAACATCTGGCAAAAGTTGCTTCCCTCATAAGCCGCTCGGCCACGCCTGCAATCCCCCATAGGGAAGGAGGAACTCTTTCCAGTCAGGGCAGAAAATAATTGGCCATAATAATATAATCCACTGTAACAGATTATTTACATTTATGAAATAACAGCATTTCCCTCTCAATGAGGCACCTATGAAGATCAAATTAAATACAGCGTGTATGGCAGCAAACTGTCCATTTTACTGACAGTTTTGTAGTGCCCAGCACAGTGCCTGGCACACAGTAAGTGGGCAAGAGTTATCTGTGGGACTTTATTCCTCAGTGAATATTTACCAAGCACCTACTCTGTGCCTGGCACTATTCTAGGATAGTTCTTGGCATCCACTGGAGAATGAGACAGGCAAGACTCCTGTTCTCACAGACCTCACAGCCCAGTTAGCGGGCACAGACAATAAACAACAAAATGAGGATTCCAGAGAGTGGTAAGAACTGCAAAGAAAATAAAACAGAATAAAGAAAAACAAGCCAGAGAGTGTATGACATGAATCAAAAAAGATGCCACCAAAGAGGTAACTTTGAGCTGAGACCTGTGTGATGAGAAGGAGGCAGTTGTGAAAAGAGGTAAAGGATGGGCATCCTGAGCAGAAAGAGCACAGCACGTACAAAGGCCCTGAGGCAGACGTGAGCTAGACTGAATAAGGAACACAAAGACGGTCAATCCGGCCGAGGTGTCCTGAGCACGGGCAGGACACACACAGAAGGCTGCTGGAGATGAGGGAGGGGCCCCCGCTCCTGTTCTAGTGCGGCTTCCAAGGTGGCCAGAACCTAGCAGGTGCTTAGGGCACAGCGGCGTCTTAGGAAACTCCTGCTCCAGGAAGAGTAACCATCAGGCTGGGACAACAGCCAAGCCAGAGGCAGAACTCCTCCCTGGAGGGGCTGCAGAAGCCCTGCCAAGTCTTTCTTTCTGATTCTCCTTTTTTTTCTTTCTGGAGAGGGGCAGGTAATTAGGTTTATTTATTTCAATGGAGGTACTGGGGATTGAACCCAGGACCTCGTGCATGCTAAGCACATGCTCTACCACTGAGCTGTACCCTCCTGCCCCGATTCTCCTTCTTGATTCCTCATTGGCCCCTAGAAGCTTCTCTCAGTGCAGCATCCCTCCGTGACATGTTATAGTTTCCTAAATTACAGCTGATTTTATTATTTTTCATGGTGGCTGCTTTCTGATGACCTAGAGATGGACTGCATTCTTATAAACACGCTCTCTCCAGCTCACAGTGTGGGATGGGCTTAAACGAATCCCAGCCACTGTACACTGATTGCCAGGGGCTCTGCCTCCAGACCATGGCAGCCGCTGACTTCGGCCTGGGTTTCAGGGTGACTTTCATTGTGGGGACCTGGATCTGGCCACCCACAAACAGTGGAGTCACACAGTACGCACATCTAACTCCACATCCACACGTCAACTACGCCCACTTAGAGGAGAGAGGGAGAGTCATTTAAGTCACACGGTGAAATCAGGCCTCAGAATGAGCCAAAATAGCAGACGAGACTCTGCGGTTCCCTCAGCACCCTGGTGCCTCTCCTGTTGTGAGCATCTTTCCTCCCATGGTCCACGAGACCCTAGTGTTTAAAGGTCTGGGAGATCTGAGGTCACCTGGCTCCTGTAAAGGGATGGCATCGGTGCCAGCGTGCAGGACCTCTGGGTGGGCCGTCCTGCTGCAATTCAGGATGCCAGTTTCACGGGGAGACCTCACCAGGGGATTCCCGGGGAGCCACCACATGGGCAGTTCCAGTCTTTGGGCTCATTTCAGAGCAAATCACTGAGTTGCTTGTACGGGGATGATGCTGGAGGAGGCCTCTGTCCTTGACAGGGAATCAGAAGACCAGATTCTGGTCCTGGCTGGCCACTGAGCTGTGTGAACTTGGGCCCAGTTCCCCAGCTGCACACGAGGGCCTTGGGGTGGATGGTTTCTGTGGCCTCTCCAAAGGTGACATTTCTGTGATCCTGCAGCAGGCACCTGCTGTGGGGACAGGGAGCACTGAGTAACCCTTCTGGGGAGGGGTAGTGGGCAGAGACCACCTCTGGGTGTCTGGGTCAGAGGAGCCATGGAGAGGATGCCCTCCTAAGCCAGACTGGAGGAATTAGCGCCCATCAGGAAGGCATCAGCCTGTTCAAGAGCCCCTTTAAAAGAGGCTGTGCCCCAGGAACCAGGCTGATGCAGGCAATCAGCTGACCCTCTGGTCCAGGGTGTCTCCCTAGCCAGAGGTCTCTTTAGCATCCAGTGCCCCCGAGACAACAAAGGTAAGGAGTCAAGGTGGAGCAGGGCCGGGCCCAGGCCTAGGCCTGATTAGAAAGAGTCTCAAACCTTGGGTGGGGACAGGGCAGGGCCCCTCCTGCCAGAGGTGTGGAGGCAAGGGGAGTGTTGGGAGCAGGTGGGGGAGAAGAGAAGGAGGCAGGCCCACCGTGGCAGAAGCCACACCCTGCAGAGGCTGCGAGGCAGCACGAGCACCCTCCCAGTGCTGGGACAGCCAGAGCCCTGAGAGGTGAGTTGCCAGGGCTGGGGACCAGAGGAGGGGACTTTTGGCTTTGGGCCAGGGCTGCGGTGGGGGAGGGAGGTAGAGGGAGGAAGGAAAGGCGGAAATTAATCATAGTCATGCACCAAGCTCTGCAGAGTGGGTGTTGCCTTTCCCATGCTGCAGTGAGGCAATTAGGCTCAGAGAGGTTAAGGAATTGCCCAAGAGCACACAGCCAGGACAAGTCAGAGGCTGGAACTGAACACGGGTCTGCTTGAGGCCAAAGAAGTGTTCTTGCAATGACGTGACACTACGCTTCCTATCAGAAAATAGCAAAGAGAAAGAACAAGGGCTAACGAATGTGTGTGTGTGTGTGTGTGTGTGTGTGTGTGTGTCCCCAGGGTAGGGGGCGGTGGGGGAGAGCAGTGATAAGAAGATACAATCAGCTAGAAAGGAGAAGGGGAAAGACAGAGCAGCTGAGGGAGAGAATAAAGACACACAGTTGCAAGCATGAACTTCAAGGACAGACAGTTGGAAACTTTCAGAGGTTGTCAAAATCTTTCTTGATGAGTTTTTTCTAAAGCCCTGGTAGTCAATTGATGGCATAACTTTGGGACAGGGCCAGGGCCAGCAAAATGGAGCTAATTAAATAACACCCCACCACCGAATGTCTTCCCAGAAACCTCTCCATCACCCCTGCAGGGCCCCGAGGCCCCACGGAATGGCTTAAAAGGCACAGTGTTCATGCCACGATGTAAAAGACCCAGCACTTCCCATCTGTAGCTGTGCCTCATAATGTTTGCTTTCAGGCTCTGGGGCCCAGGTCTATTAAAATTCTGATGCTTCTGTAGCTTTGGGATTGGATAATGATAGAAACTTCAGCAGAGGAAGAACAGTCTAATGGCAGCCAGGACAGCAGAAGTTAAACACAGCGGGCGCGGGCACGGCGCGGGGTCCTCTCACAGCCTAGCGTCCTGATGCGAAGAGAGTGCCTCCACCACTTAGGGCTCGTGGTCACGGCTGATTCCTGGATGTTGTGAAAGACGGGAAGGATTATTAACATCAGTAATAACAACAATAATAACACATTCGTGTCTTACATTCGTATTTCACGTGTGGAATTGATATCTGCAGAGGCTTTGATGTTTAACAAAGTGCATTTTATACAATTCCCTCTCCTCGTCCGGACAACACTCTTGTGAAGTAAGCAGGAAACACAGCGTGGAGCCAAGTATGCCTGGTCCCTCCTCTCCGTGACAGGGCCAAACTGCGCCTCCCGCAACCCTGGAGGCTAGGTGTGCTGTGTCACTTAAAACGTGGCTGAAGCCCTCACATTACGAGTCATGTGTTCGCTGCGCCAGAACAGCCTGGGTCCCAGAGTGGGAGCCGCAGAGCAGAGGCTCCGGCCAGCGGACGTGTGTGTCAGTGGGACCAGGGATGTCACTGCAGCAGCATCCGGCCGCCCTGACTGGTGCAGCAATTAGCCGCATTTTCAAAATGAACAAATAAAGACACACTTCCCAAGGCCTCCTAGATATAAGCTTGCAGTGGAACCTCAGTCTTCCACAACTTCCTTGTCATCAGGCAGGGCGAGGATTGAGTCCAGCGCAGCTTGGAGGTTAGGACGGATGACTGGGGCAAGCTTAGCCCCTGTCAGTGCTGCGGTGCTCCCCTGGAAAGCAGAGACGATGAACAGGGGCTGGTGGGGAGAACCTACAGCTGCCGTATGGAGAGCGCAAGGCGGTAATGGGTGCTCAGGGCTCCCCAGACACCCTCCTTGAATTGCTCTTCCCTCTGCCCTCAGCTAAGTGGAGGTTTTATTCCCATCTGGGCTGGAAATCCAAAAGGTGTCTCCTTTGTGTCCAATGAGAACATTTTTCATTTTTCAAAACGTATTGTTGTCTGGGGACAATGGCGTGGGGCAGAGCTGAGCTGCCCCTGAGAACACACGCAGACAGTGACAGCCTCCCCGGGAATGGCGGCACCTCAGAGTGGCCCAGTGTCAACGCGAAAGACCTGTAATTAATTTTTAAATTTGCTATTATCATGCGTTTAGGCAGTCGGCTGACGTTTCACTTGGTTTTGACCTTTAAAAATGTTACAAGCAATATCAGCTTTTCTCCGATGTGAAGGACACCAACCTAGAAGCTATAAAAACCACAGCCTCGTGGACTGGCAACCTTCCTTGCAAAGTTTTCTCTCGTTTCCCTTTATTTTACTTGTCATCTATATAAAGAAAATACACACACACACCCCCTTTGTTTTCTGGAAATGAGGTATATTTTCCATCCCTTTGTCTTCTGCTCCCAAAGTGACTGTCACACATTTTTTTGTATGTGGTAAAATATATATAACATAAAATTTACCATTTTAGCCATTTTTAAGGGTACAGTTTAGAGCCATTAAGTTCATCCACTTGGTGGTATATCCATCACACCATGCGTCCCCTGAGCTTCCATCTCCCCAAACGGAAGCTCTGTCCCCATTAGACACTAACTCCCCTCCCCCTCCCCCAGCCTCACCCCACCCCCATCATTCTATTTTCTGTCCCTGTGAACTTGACTCCTAGGTGCCTCATGTAAGTGGAATCACATAGGATTTATGTTTTTATGGCTGGCTTATTTCACTTAGCAAAATATCTTCAAGGTTCACCCACATTGTAGCATGTTTCAGGATTTCCTTCCTTTTTAAGGCTGAATAATATTCCATGGTGTGGATAGACCACATATTTTTTTTTTCAGTGGTAAAAGACCCTGAATGGCTAAAATGGTAAAAGACCCAGTAGTTTCACACCGTTTTTCAGGTTACAAAGTTGTCTCCACACTTTATTTCATTTTTCCCTCAACAGTGTTTGCAGGTTAGCATGATTACCCTGCCTCGAATGTGAGGAACCAAGTTTCAGAGGCGCTCAGGTCACGTCCCCGGGTGGACGGGCAGGACTGGGACCCAGGGCCCCTCCGTCTCCACCCCATGACGCCCTGGTCTCCAATGTTAGAAGCAGAACTTACTCTTTGTTCAAGCTGATGCTCACTTTTCCATCTTATTTCACTCCTCACTTCTATCTATTAATTGGAGTTTCCAGCAGGGGCTCAGACCAGGTCAGGGTAGTGATATAGTCTCGTCTCAAAAAATTTTTGAGAAAGAAGAGGGAAAAAACCTACCCGAGTCTCAGTCCCCTTGCTCTGAACCGAGTCTAACTCCTTCTAGTCTTTTATAGAAGATCAGAATGATCGTGGAGGAAACATAGCAGAAGGAAATCTCTTATTTGCACTTAAAACCAAGCAGGTGAGTCTGGTCAAACTGGAGCAGAGCCACACCGGCTGGGAAGCCAGGGAGGTGACAGTCACTGCTGTTGGCCGAGCACCAGCAGCAGCAGTGCTCTGCCAGGGCCTTTCCTCCCATGTCTGATGGCGACCCTACCAACAGGACCGTCTGCCCCATCGTGGACACAGGCAGGCAGGCGGGAAGCCTTAGGGGTCAGTACAGCTGCAAAGTGGTGCTGCTCCTCTGCCACCAGGCCGCAGAAGGAAAGGGAGGCCACTCCCCAAGTCCAGCTGCGGGGAGGGGGACCTGTGACAAAGCTCAGGCTGGGGCTCCTTCCACTGCTGCCACCGCGGCAGCGCCTGGGGACCCTCCTCAGAGACAAGACTCCAAACACCGTCCCACCCCGCGCCCTCCCTGGACCACGTTCAGATAGGAAGGTATTGATGGTCATCTTTAGCGCCAAGATATTTCTTTACTTATTTTAAGTAAACTGTGGACATTTCCTGAGTGCCTCTGCTACGTGCCGGGCTCAAGGTTAGGCACCAAAGCACCAAGATGAAGATGCCCTTATCTGGGACCTTGAGGGGCAGACTGGAGACGGCGCCCCCCCACCCCCATTACCACACAATGGACTGTTCCAGAGGCAGCTGTGCGGGGTTGGGTGACTGGCTAATTCTGCCCGGGATGGGGAGGCGAGGCACAGGAGAGATGCTATTGAGCTAAGTCGACAAGGCTGAGCTCACCAGGTGGAGAAGTGTGGTCCACGCTTGACAGAGGACACAGGCTGTGCATCAGTGAGCAGGGTGTCTGCCGGGAAGGGCCGGCTGGTGAGTGACAGGAGTTCTGGGAAGCAGGCAGGTGCGCCATCTGTAAGACCCTGAAAGACAACAAACACGGGAGTTTAGATGTTCTCTTGCAGGCAATGGAGAGCCAGGAAATGTCTGTGGGGGAGAATGGGGTGAGTCGGCGGCTGATGGACAGACCCAGGGGACTGGGGCCAGAGGGAAGGGCAGCGGCTGGGAAGAAGGGAACACTAAGCCCATCCCCACCCCAGGGCAGGCCGGCTGCAAGGATGGAAGATGGTCATGGAGCCTTCTGGGGAGCAGGTGCGCCCTCGGTAGGCTCCCAGCCCTCAGGGCAGCGTGTCTGCTAACAGCTGCCGCGCCTGGACTGAAAGCATCCTGCGCTCCAGCTCACTGAGGCCTGGCCTGCTGCTGCCCGGGAGACACGCCGGTGGCCGCACATGGGGCCGTTGGAGCTGCAAATGAAGCAGCGAGGCCAGGCTGGCCAGCCCAGCCTTCCACGGGGGCTTTGGGGTGTCAGAAGGGGTGCAGGACCATCCCCTCCCCAGCCAGCCTGTGGAGGAGCCTGAATATCATTAGAGGCTCATTCTGCCAACAGCGGGCCTTTCCTCTCCCAGCACCGGCTGTGGCGGTGGCATTCAGCCCGGCCCCTCTCGTTAGCTGCGTGATCGTCAGCGAGATCCTTAAGCTCCTTGAGCCTCAGTTTCTGTACAGAATTGACCACTTTCCTTAACAATGATTAGACCTGCACCCTCCAAGGCTGGCAGTAAAGGGACACTTCGGTGGGGAGGGGGCAGCTCTCCACAGTTCACCCATCCCTGCGGCAGCCACATGACCGCACCCCTGCCCAGTGCCCAGGTGAGGGGTGCACCCTGCCCTGGAGCCCACAGACCGGACTCAGGTGACAACAAGAAAGCGAGTATGAAGGGTGATGGTGCCCACGTGGATGCGACACTGCCTCCTCTCTGGGTTCAGAGGCTCTGCTCTGTTTGAACAAGATCCTAAAGGAAATCGCCCTGGTGGTGTTCCCAGTCTGGCTCACACAGCACCAAGGTCACATTGTGTGCCTCTCTCTCCAAATCTGGATGCAGTGACTTCACGTGGGTAGCTTGACATCGGCCATAGTGGAATTATTTATGCCATGGAAATTGGCCAGTACTACATAGCAGGGCTTTTTTTCTCCCCAAAGAGCTGGTGGTTAAACATTTATCAGCATGCCAATGGTTAGTCCCGCATGCCTACCCTGTGACCCAGAAATTCCACCTCTGCGTAAAAACTATGAAAAAGAGGCCATCCATCCATCCAAAGACAAGGGCAAGAATGTCCTAGTAGCCATATTCATAATAGGCAAAGAGTAGAAATGGGCCAATGCCCACCAGGATGAGAATGGGTAAACTGAGTCCCACATGTACAATGGATACACCTCATAAAGAAAAAGGATGAACTTTTGATACACAATACAGGGCATCCTGGATGAATCTCATAGACCTTATGAAAGAAGTCAGACACAAAAGACTACAATTGTTTCTTTCCATTTATATGAAGTTCAAGGACAGGCAGAACTGGTGTAGAGTGACAGAGGTCAGAATAGTGGTTACCCTGGGGGCGAGGGGAGTTGGGATTGAGTGGGAAGGGGTACCAGGGCCCTCGGGGCAGGGGAGGCTCTTCTACATCTTGATGTAAGTGATGGTTATGCAGGGATACATGTACATAAACACAGATCAAGCTGTGGTTTTGGGTCCGTGCACTTTGCCTGGTACGTGTCTTACTCTGTATGTTATATACCTCAATTAAAAAGGAAAGACTCTGTGTGTGTATGTGTGTCCTCCTCCTCCTTCCTAGCTCCCGGTGCACCTCAGCCCCATCTTCCAGGAGCTCAGACCTTCCTTAAAGTGCAGACTCAGGAAAGACTATCTCCCCAGTTCTGGTTTTCCAGAACACCCAACCCAGGGCAACTGCCTTTAGAAACCCAAGAGACAGGCTCCCCCTTGCCCTCCACCCAGAGGGGATGACTTCATGCACAGAGCTGAGGAGGATGCGGTCGTCAGCACAGGAAGAACAGCCGGCGTACACGAAATGCAGAGAACAGCGGTGCTGCTGAGATGCGGGGGGGGGGGGGGGGGGACCCTGGGTGTGGAGGGTTCTGTGGTCCGTAGCAGGTGCAAATACAAGTTTGCAAACCCAGGCATTTGCCCAGGACTAAAGGGGGCAAGCCACTGTGACAGGTTGGGACAAGTGTAAGTAAGACGAGTCAGCACCAGCACCAGGACCAGCTAGGGCTCTTGGCTGTAAGTAGCTATAAGAAGCTGACTCCCTGAGGAGGGAAAAAAAGGACTTTAAGGGGGGTGGGGATATAGCTCAGGGCAGAGTCTGTGCTTACCATGCACTAGTTCCTGGGTTCGATTCCCAGTACCTCCATTAAAATAACTAAATAAATAAACCTTATCCACCCCCTCAAATATAAATAAATAAATAAACTTAAATGTTAAATTAACAACAACAAAAAAGGACTTGTTAAGAGGGCATGGTCAGGACGGCGGAAGCTTCCGAGCACGGCCGACCTTGAGCTCACCCTCAGTGAGCCTGGGACGCCGCAGTGGCACCCCGGCCACTTCTGCAGCCGAGACCGCTGCCCCCAGAGAAGGAAAAAGGCCCCAAGTCGAAGCGTGCTCTGCGCCCCAGCTGCAAGGCAAGCAGGGAAAGGAACGTTTCCAGCTCCTTTAGGGGAGGCGGTCTTCCCACAGGACGGGGTTTGGGCCAAAGTGAATGACCAGCGTCCACCGCATACCCCTGCTTTCCGTGGCCCTCGAGCCGCCGGGGCTGCACCAAATGCCCGTGGTGGGTGCACATGGGGGGGTCCGTCCTGCCGCTCCCGCTGTGTTCGCCCAGCCTTGGGGACAGGATCCAGTGTGCAGAGAATTTGAACAAGGGCATTCAATCAACCCCAGACGGATTCTGAATTCTAAAGCCAGGCCAAAGACCCCTAAACAGGCCTCCACCAGACTGACAGCCAGGCCAGCCCACATTATCACAGTCACTCATTCAAAATCCCAGGTGAGGGGCCCCTGGGCCAAGGGGACAAGAAGACAGGCATGTCTTCCCGAAGCCACAGCAACGGAATTGAGCCCAGAAGGAAGGTGGGCTGTGGGGGTGGCAGGTAGACGTCCTGCTTCGTGGTTTGGCTCTGATAGAATGAGGAAGGACAAGAGGGAAGGGCCCAGGGGTGACTGGGGCCTGGGGACCAGGAAGCTGGTCACGTCTCTGCCAGAGGTCAGAAGGTCAGAAGGTTGTCATGTCAGTCTGTCTGCCTCTGCAAGCCTTGGCTGGTGGACTGCCTGCTTCCTGATTCAGGCTAAGAGAAGAGTCCTGACCAGATCGTAACAGTGACAAGGAGTTAATGCTAACTGAGCTCTGCAAGGGTGCGAGGCTCATGTTCAGTGCTTTAACTTCAGCATTTCATTCAATTATTGGCTGCTCCTGCCCACGTTTGACAACTGAGGAAACTGAGGCTGGAGGAAGTGTGGGCAGGGGACACCTTTCCACAGGCTCACCTAGTTAGGACGCCCCAAGCTCGGGATCTGAACCTATTTCTTCTATCCAGGAGCTGGGATGCTCTGGGGAAGGCAGGCCTGGGGTACACAGCAGAGGTCTGGACTGGCCTGGGTATTGGGGGTGGGGGTGAGGCTGGCGTGGAGGATCCGGCCCACAGGACTTGGGGTGTAGCATCGTCTGAGTCTCCTTCAGGCTCAGGACAGAAAGAGGTCAAACCTTGGGGGGAACTGGAGACACAGCAGAGTGAGGTGAGACCCAAATATGTGCCCAGCATCCCGCCAGGCCACCTTCAGGAGACCTTAGGTGAGGCTCCGAAGCTCTCTGAGCCTCCATTTCCTCATCTGTTAAAAGGAGAATGAAGACTTCACAGGCTTCTTACTCAGATCACGAGAAGTGATGTGAGTGACACACCAGGCAGAGATTTAGGCTGTATGAAAACACTACAGATGCTCAGGAAATACTAGCTGACTAGGTTAAATCCAACCAAGCACCCGCCAACAAATATAAATGAATACTGAATATGCCTGCTTAACCACGGCTTATGGGTGGCCCTGGGCCAAGGGCTTGGGGAGAAGGTCCCATGTGTTTGTGCAGGAAACTTTCTCCCTAAAGCTCTGAAGAATCAAATGTTCTAACACCTATCCTGCTTTGCAGTTACTTTTATTAGAAATCATGAATTCACCGAATTCCTGCCAGCTTAGGCCCTGACCCTATTCCACAGCAAATGCCCAGCACAGGAGGACAGCTCCCAAGCCCGCCTCTGTGGTGTCTGCTAGACATGTAGGGAAATGTCCAGTCACCGGGTGGCCCAGAGTGGGGTGGGGTTTCACAGGGAGAGAACAGCCGGGCCTTCCCCCCAGCCCCTTCCCTTGCCTCCTTTGGTCCCCTCCTTTCTCAAGGGCACCAAGTGGTCAAGTTTATAATGCCTCAAGCCTCTGCCTGGTGAAGACATTTTTAGAGGAAACAGCAAATCTTTTCTGCAAAGCCACCGCCTCCCAGGCCATATGCAGGCAGGCATTGCCTTGGGGCTCAGACTCGGGCCCCCAGACAGAGCGGGACATTGACCCTGCCTGGTATGTAGGCTCAGCCTGTCCTGTGCTGCTTGTCACAGAGGGTGGGGTGGTGGAGGGACCTGCGGGCCCTGAAGCCCCCCTGGGGGGGGGGGGCCTGGGCCCCAGTCTCCCAGGCCTATGATGCCGGCTCCAGAGTCCCAAACCGCCAGTTTCAGAGCCAGGGCTGGCCAAGGTGCCTGCTGGCTTCTCCCTCATGGACCCCCCGGGGGACCAACACTCACCTCCCCCAGGGCCAGCCTGGGCCCCAGTCTAGACCAAGGTCGCCCCACCTCTATGTTTAAGGGCAATTTTTTAAAGATTCATCACATTATTAGCAACAACTTGCTCCTTCCTGCCAGAAAGATGCTAAATAAGTGTGTTTGTTATTTTCCATCTTTAAGAACTGCTTTGCAAACCGAGACAAATACAAACGGGAAAAGCACAAGGGTTTATGTTAAGTCAGACATCCTCACCTGCCTCCCCCCTCTTCCCACGAACATTTCTGCACCAGCGCAGGGTCACACCCCACCGCCCACCCTGTTTTTCCTTACCCAGTGCTGCACCTGCTGCTCTTCACTTCACGAGGCATCTTTGCAGCTCTTTTGGGATCAGGCTGCACAAACCAACTCTGTGCTCTCTAATGGCTCCTGGAATTTCATTACACAAAGGCTCCATGCTGTGTAGTGTTTCAATCCCATTTTGATGGAAATTTAGGTGGCTTCCATGCTGTAGTAAATATCTTTGTGTATTTGTGCAAGTAATTCCGTGGAATAAATTCCTGGATGTGGAATTGCTGGGTTGAAAGTCAAGGCCGCTGTGGATGTCACATACTGGCTCTCTGCTCCCGTCAGGGTCGGTCCACAGCCTGAGGGGTGTCCTGGTCCTGCCCCGCCTGTCCACCTCCCCATTCCCATAAACTCTAATGCAGGCCTCACAGCCAGGCCCACCACATTTGAGAGTCATTCATTCCCTGATTCATCCATTATCTTCTCCGACCAGGCCTGGTGCTAGGTGTTGGGGGTTCACACAAGGCCCAGCTCAGCCTTCGGAAGCTTGTAGCCTTGGGTTAAGTCCTCCTGTTCTGTGAAGTCTCCTGGGACCACCCTCTCATGCCTTCTGCAAGATCTTGGCACCCTCCTCCTCTGGGCTCCCACAGCAGTCCATGAACAGTCTGCACTTCTTTTTGTCTGTAACAGAGATTTACTTACACACCTTCTGGAGAAATCTTCTTCTACCCTCACGGGCAAAGGATGTCCTCCTTCCATCCCAGGAGACCAGTTCTGTCCACCCCTGACTGGATGAGGGCCAATTGGATTCCAGTCCTGGGACCCCAGAGACCTGGATGTGAGGCAGATGTTGTTGGCCTTGGGTGGAGGTGCAGCTGAGAAATGGAGGGCAGAAACAGCTCTGGCTGCCCGTGGAGAATGGAGCCTGCATGCAGGGAGGGGCAGGGCCCGAAGAGGCAAGGAGAGGTACCCTCCATCCCTGCAGCAAATCCTGGGAGATCTGCCACAATCCTGACAGCAAACTCACTAACTCACTTTACTTAAACTGGTTCAAAAGAGGTTTGCTCCTTCTGACCCAACAAACCCTAGGATGCTTCCCCTCCTTGACTGGGCCCCTGGGGTGGAGACCAGGCTTCCGGTTCTGCATCCTCGGCCCCTAGCAAGTGCTGACAGTCACCTTCTAGGGCACTTGCCAGGTGCTGTGCTGGCAGCATCACCCAGACCCCGTGAGGGAGCACATGCCCCTTTGAAATCAGGACACTCAGGTTAAGAGGCTCTGTCTCTTGCCAAGAAATAACAGGGTCGGGGGCTTTGCTATGAGTCCACATGTTATTTACCTGCAGCTGTTTCCCACGCTGATGTTATTGGTAGGAATCCAGCATTCTCTCCACTGGTACCAAGTTTCCTCGGCATCCCATCCAACCCCCAGACCTAGGTGTGACCTTGGAGTTGCAGAAGTAACATTTCTGAGAAGTAGAATAAACACAGAACGCAGATGACAAGGCAAATGCACCGAAAGGACCAGGCTGTAAGCATGTGCCCCCTTGGGGTGACCCCAAGGGTCCCTGGGCTTTCGAGAGCCCCAGGGCTGTGGCATCTCCATGGCTGTGCTCGAGGTCCTTTGTGGGCCCTTGAGGAGGAGGAAGAGGTGATGAGACCAGCCTTGCTTGGGAATGCAGGTGGCTTACTGTCTTTCTGAGGCTCTGCAGTGTTGGAACAGGGAACGCTGTGTCTTGCTGGGGCACATTGTGGCTTAGGTTATAGAAGTTAGAAAATTTTAAATTTTCTCCCCGTGTGACATTTCATGACCCTACCCCTCACCATCATCATGACAAGCACAGGGACACTTCCAGGGAAGAGGGGAGCATTCAAGGTACAAGTGACCCTTGTCCATAGGGACCCCATCTGGTCCTTGTCACCACCTCTTCATGGGTTCTGAGAATCTGGGGCCTATTTGCCCAGGACATGAGAGGTTTCCAGATGGATCCGCATCCTGGTGCCATTTGGGTCCTTCCAAATGAGAACATGTAATGAAAACATAATGATGCGACTCTCGGGTGGCTGAGCTGAGGGGACCAGGGCTCTGTGGACTGAGCAGCCCTCCCCAGCAGATAAGAAGATGCCAGCTGATAGCAGCGGTAACTGAGTAGAATCTGGGAGAGAGTGCTGCGGGCCAAGGAAGTGGGTCAGTTGGTCTACAAAGAGGAAGTTGACAGGGTAGGTCCCAGGAGCCGAGGGGCATGGGGCTCTTGGTCCCCTCCAACCAGCCGCCTTCCTCAGGGTCCCAGCCAGTGCTGGTGTCTGGCCTCAGGCGGTTCTGGGCAGCTGTCTCAAACCGGCTTGGGGGCTCCATCTGGGTGAAGTCAGTTTCTATTGGCAGCAGGGACCCCGGGAGTGACAGGGTCAGGTTTTGGACAGAGCTATCATTCCTGGGGAGATGGGACACTGAGGACAGACAGAACCAAAGCAGGCAATGCCATTACACAGTGTACTGAGAGGGGGTAGGGTTTTACAGCCCCCGGAGGACTTCCTGGAAGAGGGAAAAACCACAGACACTTCTTATTAAACAAGTAGCCACTCTCCAGCAAAACCTAGAGAGTTGGGGAGGGGAGGGTATCCAGGCTGAGAGGCTAGCACGAGCAATGGTTGAGGGGACAACATGAGCTGGATGGGGTACTGTAGCTAGCAAGGAGACAGGAAATGGAGAGAAGCCTGGAAGAGCAGGCAGATGCCAGGGTGAGGGAGCCTCGTGCCAGAAGTGCTCGGGAGGCACCAAAGGTGAGGGACTGATGCAGTCAGATTAATCTGACCCCGTGGAGTCAATGTGGAGGGCGGGCAAGGGGCCCGTGGGGTCCAGCAGGAGATGACAAGGTGACCTAGCAGACAAAGGACACCAGAGATATTTAGAAGGCAAAGTTCTCAGGGCTTGAAACTCAGGTCCCTTTGGCTCGGGGCCTGAGCACAGAGAGCTGGTGGACTCGGCAGGTCCTAAAACTGAGGTGGCTTCAGCCTGCAGGTGGCAGAGAAACAGTCTGGGGCAGGAGACTGGGGGAGGCCTTTGTACTCAGAGCCCAAGGGAGGGAGAGGCCCCCACAGCTACGCAGGCTGGTCACTAATTTAAGAGCAAGTGGCACCTTCTCCAATGATTGCTGCAGGCTGCCCCGGAGGCCTTGCTTCTGGAAGGCAGGGAGCTGCCTTTCAGCTCTAGGTAACAGCAATTCCATTCACATATTAGAGTCTCGGTCCTAACAGCCTGCTTTCATGTTCCGAAGACAGAAGATAAATGGCCCTTATCATTCTTCTGTAGCTGAGGTCAGCACCAAAGTACATGGAGTGACCCGAGCTGCTTTTGTACCTTGTTTATTACGCACTTCAAGACCTTTCTCCAGGAAGATGCATCTGGGCTGAGAAATGACTCCTTGTTTAACATGGGCCAGCTCCACAGGACTGGGTCGAGATGCTCACACCTCCAGTTAGAACTGCAGGGCCAGTCTGAGCCCGGGACTGCGGGCCAGCTGGAGTGACTGTGTCCGGGCCCCAGCAGGCAGGAAGCAGCGTCCAGGCCTCAATTAGCTGCTCGGCAGGGCGGCCAGCCTCTCTCTCCAGATGACCAGGCAGGGTGTGGCAGGAGCAGGAGAGGAAGGGGTGCTAGTGAGGGCCCTCGCCTGCCCGGCTCTTGCGGGGAATCCTCGGGGTTACTGTACAGGAAGGGTGACGATGGCCATCAGCAGCGAGGATGCCAAGGCATGGAGGGAGATGTCACGGAGCAGACGCGGCCCCTCCACCCAGCACCCTCCCCTCTGTTCTCCGTTGGGAGGCTGGGAAGGCCCGAGGCCTGTTCTTTGTTGGGTGAGGCTGATGGATCTTAAAGCACCCCCAAAACTGGGCAGCGCCTCCCCGGGCTTGAGCCTGGTGTGTTCGGAGACCTCTGTGAAGGTCAGAACAGAGCTGCAGGGCCGCTTCCAAGCTCCAGACAACTTAATCAGGACACAAGCCAGTCTCCTCATTACAGACCTAGGTCCTAGTCCATCTTTCAAACTAATGAGAAATCTTGTTTGGACGTGTTGAGCTTTTTTTTCTTCTTCATTTTTTATTACTTTCCACCAAAACCTTACCTGAATACAAATCTGTCCTCGTCAGCTCTGCAGCCAAGCACTTTAACCCCAGATCTGCTCAGAACTCTGGCCCAGGAACCAGGGCTGAGGCCTATACGGCTCACCTGGGGATCCACTCAGGAGGCAGAGTTGACACTCACACTTCTTTCTTACTCCCCGTCTGTCAAGCACCAAGTTTCACGGGTGAATAAAAATCCTGCAAACAAATGGTTCACGTTCCAAATGCTGCTCTCTGCCAGTGAGAATCTAGTTGCAAACACAACAGCAAGGTTGTTCAGAGTGGAGGGTGGGGAGGGGGGAGCCTGGAGGGGAGGGGACCCCAGGAGGGAGAGGGAAGGGCAGGCACTGGCTGCTGGGCTGGGGGTGGGTGCTACTTCCCAGACCAGGTCCAGGATGTCCAGACCAGACCATACAGGGAGACAGAGATCAAAGCAATTTGCTGCCAGGGTGCAGGCCCCATAGGACCAAACAAGAGCCATTTGGTATAAGGAAGGTGTCCCTGTTTTACAGCCCAGTGGCCTCAGCAGGACCCAGGAACACGGCCCAAGCTGGTCCTCAGAAGGCAGGGGCATATTGGAGCATCTACCAAAGGCCAGGCTGGACCTTTAGCTCCCTGGGCTTCTGTGCGAGTATGTATCAGGTCCCTACTCTTTTCTCTGGGAGAGACTGGGGTTGGTGAAGCAGTTGGTCTCCTAACTAATGACAGAGCAAGACCTGGGAGCTCGCGCATGGCGGAAATCAGGGTTCAAACCGCGTCTGCGCTGAAACACCACGGAACGCAGGTGGCAAGGTTTCACCTGTGACCTTCTCATTTGCCAAAGGAGAGAACCAGGTCCTGTGCTGGAGGCTGGGCGTGTGGGAAGGCCTCCTGCCACCCCCAGCCCTGCAGACCCCTCCCGGGCTCCCAGAGGGCTCCCCCGACCCGCACAGCACAGCCTGTTCCCGCCACGAGCTGGGCGGGGCCTCAGAGCCTGAGTCAGGGGCGCTTTCCCCAGCGCGGGAGCCACCTTGACACGTGGCCCTGCGTGGAAGGAGGGGCGGCACTGCCCCCTGGGGACCAGAGTCACCCAGGGGAGCTATGAGTGAGCTCCAGGGTGAAGATGCGTCCCCACGCTCCGGAATGAGTCTCAGAGATCTCTAGAAATGCTGCGCATCCGAGAACATGGCCACGGGGCGAGGTGCCCAGAGGTCCATCTCCTCGCAGTTGTCTGCAGGGACCCTAAACAGAAAGCAGGGCTCTGCACACACCTGCTTGGTGTCTGAATCCCCGCCCTGCCATGTATCTGCTGTGTGACCTGGGCCCCCACAAAGGGGTGATGGTGCCGGCCTGGCCCCCACTTATTTGTCAGACAGCCGTCACTCTTTGGGCCACCAACCCCTCTTGGCCGTTCCTGGCCCCAGGCAGCCCCCAGAGCTGGGACCCTCCCCTGCTCAGGTGGGGGATGCAGGCCCAGGTCTGGTGTGACCTGCCTTGGGATTAGGGGGCCAGGAGGAGGGCCATCAGACAGCCAGCTGTGCCCCAGAGAGAGGTCTCAGGCTGAGTCCCATCAGCCTCCCCCAGGGCCAGTGCTCCGCCCAGGCACCTCCCACGCCTGGTCCAGCAGTTTCCCCAGGATTCAGAAAGCAGGCCCTTCTCTTCCTGCCACAGCCGGCTTCCAGCCCAAGCCGATTTCTCAGCCAAGACCTCTTTCCTGATATTCGGCTCAGTTTCAACCCATTACTCCTCATTACTCTCCTGAACGGCTCTTCATAAAGCTTCTCCTCCTCCACGTTTGGTTCACGTCCTTCAGTGGTTTGCAACAGGACTCGTTTCTTGGCTCAGGGACAGGCCATCAGTCTTCTTAATCTGACTTCATAAATCAGCCACCTGGGCATCCTCAGGTGCCCCCACTGCTCTCTTCAACGCCTGAGTCCTCTGAGGGCAGCACCGGGGCCTCCAGCCTCTCCAAGGGGGGGCTGTGCTCCCCCTACAGGCCCACACACCCTCTCCCTCCCCCTCTCCCCGCCAGCCAGGTGGGGGCTCACAGCTGCTCCTAAAGGAGTCCCGCCAGCAACCTGGCAGCTGCCTCTCCTGTCAGCAGGGCCTTCTCCTGGAACGGGGACATCTCAAGCTTGTGGGGATCAATTGTCCATGGCATTCCACTTCATCCCCTTCCAGGTGGCTGACAGCTTCAGTGGAGACGAGGAACGAGGACTTTTCAGGACCCTAAACCAATCCCAAAGGGACATGGCCTTCAGTGTGGAGAATGGAGCAGGACGTGTTCAGGGGCTGGGGCTGGGGAGCGGGGAGGGCAGTGAGAAGCCTCCCAGAGCGAGGGACCCTGTGTGTAGGAAAAGCCCCCAGGTTGTAGCCCTTGGGGAGCCCTACTTGTCACAAGCGAGGGGCAGGAGGACCAACAGAGTCCAGTGCCAAGCCTGGCACACAGTGGGCATTCAAGAAGGCTCCCTAAGAGGCAGAAGAGAGGTGGCAACTCTGATGAAGAGAAATAGCATGTGTGTCTGTGTCTGTGTGTGGGGGAGTTGTATGGGTGTGCTATCCTTGCTTGATGAGGTGTGTGTGCATGCCGGGAGGCTTCCTGGAAGAGGGGTGTTAACCCTGCAACAGGCCAGAATGACTTGGGATTATTAGGCTAGTGGTTCTCAAACTGTGGTCTGCGACGAGCAGCACCTGGGAACTTTTAGAAATACAGATCCTCAGGCTGAATCAGACGCAGGTGACTCAGGTGAGAACCACTGGGCTGGGCTGTGGGAAGACTGGCACAGGGGGACCCAGCATCCTGGGGATTCTCTCTTTTGGCCAAGAGTTTGGGGCCTGACAGCGCTTTCTGGGCTCCAGTCCAGGTGCTGAATCATCCTGCAGGTCGACAAAGTATGCACCCGGGGTTCAGGCAAAAAGGAAAAAATTTCTCATAGGAATTGACATTTAGTCTTTCTCCAGAAAGCATTGAAATCATCATCATGGGAAGTACCAGAATCTTTGTTGGACGTTTTATCTGTTTTATCCCCCAGATTAGACATGGTTAAGATCACTCCACCAAGTCCATGTACGCGAGACCTCCCCGCCCGCTGAGCTGTCTCTTCCCCCTCCTTCCTCCTTTAGGAGTGGGTCTTGTGAGGGGCTGTGAGACCTACCCTATCTTGGTTTTGTCTGACAATGTCTTCATCTTGTTCTTGAAAGATATTTTTACTTAATACAGACTCCAGGTGGACAATTAACGGACTCACGTTTTGGTCTTTGACAATATTGTTTCCAGGTTCCTGGCCTGTATCTGCCCTCAAGGAGTTAGCCTTCAATCAAATTGTTGTTCACAGCTGGGTCATTTTCTCATCTCTCCAGTTTCTTGTAGAACCTCTTTGCTATTCTGCACCACTCTGATGGGTCCAGGTGTGGATTTTTTTTTTTTAATCCCTTGCTCAGGATTTATTGTGCACCCTCAACTGAAATGCCTGTCTTTCATCAATTCTGGAAAATCCTCAGCCATCACTTTGTTGAATAACGAGTCTGTCCCAGTCTCTGTTCTCTCCCTCTGTCACCCCAGGTAGGGTTGTTTCTTACCCTAACTTTCTTACCCTAACTTTCTCGTCCCAGCCTCCATTTCCTATTTTCTGTCTTACCCTCTGTTCTGTGTTATGCATTCTGATAATTGCTTCTGCTCCATCTTCTCGTTCACTGATTCCCTCCTGAACTGGGTCTATTTGCTGTTCTGCCCATCCATGGAGTTTGGTGTTTCAAGTTATTACATTTTTCATTTCTAGAAATTCTATTTGGCTCTTTTTCATATCCCTCTGATCATTTTTATACCCTTTTCTCCCCCTTGTCTGTGTTCTCAATTCTTCTTTCTTGAAACATTTTTAAGTTACTTATTTTTCATTCTAGTTCTGATCATTCAAACATCTGAAATTTTTTTTATCTCATTTTTCATGTGTGGTTTCTGCTGACTCTGACTCATCATGGATTGTTTTCGCCTGTGTTTTGCAATTTGAGACTGTGGGCCTAATGAAACTCTGCAGGGACCCAGAAGGACCCAGAATATGTGGGTGTGCTCCGGCCGTGTGCCCTGCCCGGGTCTACCAACCTAACATCACTTTAGGTTAATGTCTTGGCTTGGGGTTTTTGGACCACTGATCTCACAAATTGGAACCCCAATTCCTAGTGAAGATCAGCCTAAACTGACACATTCTCAGGAGGAAATCTTTTTATCCTCATTCATTGCAGAGCCCTTGACAAATGAAATGAATGTCCTTGGCTCGAAGGTTGATTTTTATAGCCCACCCTTATGCTGAGGGTACCTCCCTGGAGGGTCCCAGCTTGAGATAAGGATCTCACTTCCTGTTCCCACTTCCCACGCTCTCATGAGCTCTAGATAAGATAGTGTCTGCGTTGTTGTTAAAACCCAAAGTTCTAGGCTCCTGTTGGCAAATGCCTCGAGGCATCCAGAGGTCAGCATTTGCTTTTGGTTGTGGTGTCACCTCCCAGGTCATTCCTGGCTTTCAAGAATTTTCCTTCCTTGCAAACTTAGCTATGCATTGAATAAAGAAGTCTGTGGTAATTGAGCCTGTATTTTTCAGTGTTTATGTAGTGCAAGTGCTCCCCCCCCTCACCTTGAAGATCTGACTGTAGCAGAACAGATCTTACTATTCACTGAACCATTGCTTCCTTTGGGGCTCACACCTAGACCACATTCCCAGCTAAGCATGGTTATATGCCCGGTGGGACCATTTCCAGGTGAGGCCCATGAAAACCTCCCACACGATCCACAGGGGAAGATGGCAGAGCCACAAGGTTTATGCGCCTACATCCCTGATCACTGCTTGAAGGGGAACTGCCTACCGTTCCAGATGTGAGATGAGCAGGAAAAAGTCACTGGAACTTCAGGGTTTACCTGCTATAGCAGCTGGTGTTATTTAACTAGTCTGTGGGCCTACCATACTGCCAGGATTAAAGTCTCACTCAGAATTATTGCACGATTTAGTATGACGTGTATAATGGTGGCAGGTGACTTTAAGGGGTTTTTATCCAGCCTGGCTCTCAGGAGGCAGGACCACGGGTCACAGAGCCCGAGGGGCTCGCTGGAATTGCCATCGAGATGATGGTCTGAGAAAGATCCCCCTTCCCATCCCTGCCTTGTCGCTGCTCTGAGCCAGGCCCCACACGGGCCACCGAATCCCCAGACCACTCAGGCGTCACCCTGCTCTTGAGGAGCTCCTGGGTGTTGGGTCACAGACGCAGAAACAGGCAAGCCCAAGACGAGGGGTTGAGGGTCTCAGTGGACCAAGGGGCTGTGCTGACTCAGGCAACGGCCCCTGCAGACCGAGGTTCCAGGCCTGTTGGGCAGCACCTGACCCAGGGATCCCAGGGTCCACTGAGCTGGAGACAGAGTACCAGGCACGTCTGGCCCCAGTCCAAGCACATGGGACTCCAGAGGGCAGTGCAGCCCGCCTGGCAGGGAGGGGTCCAGGCATGCTCAGAGGTGGGCAGGTGGCCCAGAGCTGACAGGACTTCCAAGCTGCCCTGTGCAGGAAAGCCTCATCTCCACAGCCTGAACGACACCTTGCTTGCTGGTCTCTGGAGTCCTCAGGCTGCAAACATGTCCTCAGGAGGCCACAGTCTGTAGTCACAGCAGACTTCTCTCAGCGATGAGAGCTACCTCAGGCGGCTGGAGACAGGACAGGGTCTGCAGTGACAAATCAGGCCAGAGGATGGGCTTCCAGACCCCCACCTTTGATGGGTCACAGCCTGGAGGGACAGGGAAGGTCCCCGGGCTGGGAGCTGACCCACACGTCCACCCCCGCCCTCCCAGCTGCGCAGTAAGAGCTGTGTCCTTAGCCCGCCGGCCAGCGAGGATGCCGTGTGGTGACACAGTGTGGCGAACGTGCTACAGGCAAGCGTATTCCACCCGGTTGTGATGTTGACTTCATGTGTCAACCTGGCTGGGCTGTGGTGTCAAACGCTATCTGACGTCACTCTGAAGGTACCTTGTGGGTGTGATTAACATTTATGATCCGTTGACTTTGAGTGAAGGAGGGCGCCCTGCCCTCCGTGCGGTGGGCAGGCCAATCAGTCTGGCTTAAGAGCGAAAAACAGGCTTTCCAGAGAAAAAGGGGCCGTGTCTCAAGAAGAACATAGGGGTTCTGCCTGAGTCTCCAGCCTGCCCTACGGATTTGGGATTTGCCAGCCCCCACAGGCATGTGGGCTGATTTCTTAAACTAAGCCTCACCATTCCCTTCTCTCTCTCCAACCTGCCGCTCAGCCTCCTCGACCAAACCACGGCCTTGAGAGCTTCCTGTGCACCCAGCACGGCGGGGCCGCCCAGTCTCTCCGCTCCTGCGCGGTCTCAGGGGACTCAGACTCACATAGGACACCCACCCTGACACATCCCAGGGCACAGGGCCAGAGGGGATGGCCTCGGGAGCCCAGAGGAGGGCGTGGCTGATCCCAGGTGGAGGTTCAGGGAAAGTGGCCCAGTCCGGGAAAAGCCTCGAGAGACAGGCTGAGGATTCTGCCCTTTGTTCTGGAATGTTGTCTCTGCCCCCTACTCCCATCCTGGGCCTGACTCCCACCCACTAAAATAAAATGTCGGAGCTGACCTCACGCCCAGAAGAGCTGCAGGGACGGGAGGTGGTGAGGGCAGGGGCACCCGGCCCGGCCTCGCTCCAGGAAGAGCCTGGCTGGCAGAGGAGCCCGCTCGGCTGCACGGGGGCTGCAAACCCACCTCGGGAAATGGAGTCCCCGGACTGTGCCCACTCTGCATTAACTCCGTGGCCGCAGGGGGGGCAGGCCCTTGGGAAAAGAAGTTCCACTTAAAAGGCCATCATCTACTCTCCTCCCGTCCCGTTCTCCAGACGTCATAAATTCCAGAGGGAAGCGGGGCCCGCGCTGGGGGCTGAGGTCACGGCCCCGCTCCATCCATTGCTGCAGAAGAAGGACCCCTGGGAATGGGGTGCAAAGGGCGACCGGTGGCCCAGGGCATCCTTGTCAAAGCCCCTCATTTCCCACAGCCCTATCCAGCCCTCTGACCACGATAGGTCACTGCCCTGCACTCCAGAGAAAAATTGCTTCTTCTTCTGCACTGCCCTCCTCCAGTCACCCCACCTGAGAGTTGAGCCTCTGGGGTTTTAGGGTTAAAGAGCAGTGGGGAAGCTGTGAGCACAGGAGAGCCCAGTAATTAGCTGCTGAGAATACTCAGAAGCCCACATCCATCTGGGCAGGACAGCCTTTTCACTCACATCTTAAACCCTGTGGAGCCAGCCGGAAATAACACAGACCGCAGTATTGGCTGGTCCGGCCAGGGTCCTGGCGCTGCCCCCGACTGGTGGTGGGCCCAGGACTGGTCACTCATCTCTCTGAGCCTCCATCTCCTTGTCCACAGAAGTGGGAATAAGAATCCCCACTTCACCAGGCTGAGCTGCGGGTGAAAGGCCGCACTGGACGTGCTCAACCAGCAGCCGTCCCTCTGCGCCCAGGCCCCCAGTCCCACCTCTCGTCCCTCCCTCTATCCTGCCCGCAGAAGCTTGTTGGGACATGGGACCTGGAACAACTAACACAATTTGGGGGGTGTGAGGGTTTGAGGGGGTCAGAGAAGGTGCCTCAAGTGACCAGGAGGGATTTCATGTGGAGCGGGGCGTGGGCAAAGCCCCAGGCATGAGAGTCCTGAGCTGTTCCCTCTCTTCCTTCTCCCAACTGCACAAAACACGGCCCTCACAAGCATTTGAGGGCTGTTTCCTGGGCCCCTTGATACTTTCAGAAGCAGGGGCTCGGAGGCGTCCTCTCAGGCCTGGGCTGCGGGTGGACTGAGCAGCCTCCTTCCTCATGAAGGGAAGGACTGGGTGAGGGCCCCATGGAGCCCAGGGGCCAGGAGGCGTCCTGACCTCCACAAGTCATGTCCCGTGCAGGATCCAACCACGCAGGAGGCCCCAGGGACCCCCAGCTGGGCCCAGGTGCTGCAAAGGAAAGGAGGCCAGCCTCTCAGGGAGGACAAGCCCAGAAGGGGACGCACCTCCCTGTCCCGAGCCACCTCCCGTGTGCCAACCCTGGTGGAGGAAGCAGGGCCACAGAGGTGAAGTTCACACACTGGAGGGTCTCAGTGCTTTCCCGCCACTTCTCGCAGCTAAAACACGGAGTCTGTGCGGAGCCGCCCTCAAGAAATGTAGCCACTGTTACCTGATCTATTCACTCGACAGTTTGCATCTCCACTTCAGAGGCTGGAAAACTGAGGCACAGAGGGACATGACACCCCTAGACTGATGCAGCTCAACCCTTCTGAGCACTCGAACCCAGGGAACTTCCAGGTCTGCTGCTCCCTGGCTTCATGACCTTGATTAAGTGAGTCCCCTGGACTCAGTGTCCTCATCGGTAAACTGGGAACCATCACCTCTTCCTGTGCACTGGCCCCAAGGATGAAATGAGATAACACATGTGCAAGAGCCTCATCAGGTGCCTAATATAATAAACCTTGATTAGAATTACTATCCAGACCTCAATGCTTTTATTCTAATTTTCTCCCATTAAGCACTCTGTATTTGCTAAATGAGTGATTTTTTTCAACATTTTATTATGAGAATTTCAAACACACAGCAAAGTTGAAAGAATTTTTAGGAACACTCATATGCTATTAGCAGTAGAATTCTCCCATTGACATTTCATAATACTTGCCTTATCAAATCCATCCATCAATCCATCTTATTTTTTGATGCATCTTGAAGTAAATCGATGACATCAGTCCAATTCCCCTTAAACACATCAGCATTTACTGTTTTGGAGGTGATATTTACATACAATGAAATGCATGAAACTTGATAGTCATTTGCTGAACTTTGAAAAATGCATATAAATGTGTAACACAAACTACTGTCAGAATAAAGGATGTTAATATCATCCCAAAAAGTTTCCTCATGCCTCTTTTCAGGCAGTCCTGCCCCTACTCCCAGGACGCAAACACTGTTCTGATTTTCTTCCACCATAGGTTAATCTTCCTATTGTAGAATTTCACAAAATACAGGACATGGCTTCGAAACGCAGTATAGTATGTACTTGTATCAGTTATCTGTGGCTGCATAACAAATTACCCCAAAATCTAGCAGCTTGAAACAACAACGCCTGTGACTTCACAGTTTCTATCATCTGGGAACCAGGACATGGCTTAACTGGACCCTCCAGCTTGTGGGGTCCCCTAAGGCTGCAATCTACATGCTGGCTGGGGCTGCAGTCTCATCTCCAGGTTCGACCGAGGGAGGTCTGCTTCCAAGCTCACCTGAGTGGGTGCCAAGCTCACCTGAGTGGGTGTCAGCAGAATCAGTGCAGTGGGGGTTGTTGGACTTGGGGCCCAGTCCTCCCTGGATGTTGGCCTTAGGGAACCTTCTTCCAGTCCCTTGTCATGTGGGCCTCAAGTAGACGTGGCAGCTGGTTTCCATCAGAGCAAGTAGGTGAGGGGGCAAGAGAAGGTGAGCATGATGGAAACCAGAGACTTTTTGCTGCCTGCTCTCAGAAGTGACATCCCATCATTTTTGCCACATTTTGTTCATTAGAAGGAAGTCAGTAGGTCCAGTCTACACTCAAGGGGAGGGGACTCTACAAGGGCCTGGATACCAGGAGGCAGGATCACTGAGAAGCATTTGACAAGCTGCCATGCCAGCACTGAGGCGAGACCCCGAGGGACAGTCCTCCTGGCCGCTCTCTCTCTCCAAATGCCCCTCTGGCTTCGGGGGATGACCACCGTGACAGTGCTTATCTCCCTTGGCTTGGCCTCCTGGGTGGGAAGATGCCCCTCCCTGTGATTGCAGGGGGCCTGGGCCCTGGCCCAAAGCTGACTGGGGCCCTGAGGTCCTGACCTTTGCTCTCCCATCCTCCCAAGAAGGAATGTCTTGTGGGGACACCCCATTCGGGGAGCATGCAGCGCTGGGTGTTCTGGGGTGGGGGTGAGAAGCTTCCCCCAGGTCTGCGTTTAGCTGACGAGTCCTGGTGCGGCCTTTCCTCAGGGAGAGTGCTGGCCACATGCAGCACCAGCACAGCAGGCTGTCCCCTGTTTTGCCCAAGAAGTGTGACCCTGGGCCATGGTCACTCAGGGGGCAGGACAGAGACCCTGACCTGAATGCCCTTCCCTACTCCCAAGATACCAGCAGCAGGAGTGCATGCAAAATGCACCGTATGAGGAGAAGGGAGCACAGAATCAGGTCCAGGCTGTGACTCAACCCTCAACCACATGGAAACCACGGCACCCTCCCTCTGGGGCTGTGAGCGCAGAGGGCCCGGGATGGGGGCTTGGCCTGCGATGTGCTTTCTGTTATTGTAAATATGACTGGGAAATGGCCAGAAAATCAGCAGAGAACCAGAGATGGAGGGAGATAGGCTGAGGCAGAGAGACAGAGATGGAAGAAGAGATGGACAGAGAGAGACAGACGGACAGAGACACAGAGAGAGATGGAGAGGGAAGGAGTGAGCGGCAGAGAAGACAGAGGGACGAGGATGTGAGGCTGGAAGTTGAAAGCTAACGGGCTGAAATGGAATGAACCGGGTGTTGGTACAGCACCCAGGGGAACCTTCCCGCGCCCCACATCTCCCAGGGGAAATTCAAAAGCCTCATCCTTGAGGTGCTTGCATCTGGATCAAAGATAAGGTGACCTGAGGAGCCACCAGGCTGGCCCAGGTGGGACACAGGGTCCCCAGGCAGCTGGGCGGGAGAGCAGACAAGACCCCCTGGTGGGGGGCACAGCCGGGTAGGCACTGCAAACGCACACACGACGGACAGATGGACGTGTCAGTGCAACAGGTGTGGAAGGAGGCATCTCGGCCCAGGAGCTCAGAGAGGCTAGAGATGCTACTTCTGTGTTCTTGGGGGCCATCCCTACCCAGGGGTTTGCCTCCACATTGTCTGGGCCTTTGAGATGGATGGATCCCCTCCCCTGAGCCTGTGGGCCACAAGGGCTTGAGCCCTTAGACTATGGCCCTTGACTCCTTCCAGTAGCCCTGGGGGCTTTGGTGGGCCAGGAGCTCCACACGTCCACCCCTCTTGGGGTCAGACCCCAGTCCCGCCTGGAGCAGAGCTCAGGACCCTCGGCTGTGGGAGCTGGGCAGCCCCACCCTCCCCTCCCTGCCTCCTGCCCCCTCCCCACACTCTCCAAGTTCTCCTTTGGGTTTTGGAAGAACAAGTGAGGAAGTCTTGAGCAGCCCTGAGCTAAGCCACACACCTCCCCTGAGGCACGGAGGCAGGAGTGTGCTAAAAAGAGGAGAGGGAACAGGAAGGGGAAAGAGAGAGGCCAAAATCTACAGATAATATATCCAAATATTACTCTAAAAGTGAGATGTGGAGGTGGCAGTAAAATTGTTCAGCTGCTGTGGGAAACAGTGCAGCAGTTTCCAAAAAGAGTGTAACACAGAGTTACCATACGATGCAGAAATTCCACTCCTGGGTTTGTGCCCAAGAGAATGGAAAGATACGTGTGCAGCCACATTCACAGCTGCATGGTTCACAGCAGTCAAAGGTGGAGACAATCCAGGTGTCCAGCAGTGAATATACAAAATGCGGTGTATCCGTACAATGGAATATTATTCAGCCTTTAAAAAGGAAGGAAATTCTGACACAGATGAACCTCGAAGACATTATGCTCAGTGAAAGAAGCCAGTCACAGGAGGACAAGTACTTATGATGCCACTTGTACGAGCTACCTGGAGTAGAGACAGAAGTAGATGGTGGTTCCCAGGGGCTGGGAGGAGGGGAAGGGGAGTTGGGGCTTAATGGGCACAGTTTCCATGGGATAATGAAGAATTCTGGAGATGGATGGTGGTGATGGTTGCACAACACTGTGAATGTTTATGCCACTGAATTGTACATTTAAAAATGGTTAAAGTGGTAAATTATTTTAAAATATACATAAATATTTTACCACAATTAAAAAATGACTAACTGTTTTTTTAAGTGAAGAGCTGATAGTCTTCAGAGATTGGGGACCACCTAGAGTTGCAGGAAAGTTTCTCAAGGCAGTGACACCCAAGGTGGGGCTTGAAGGCTGGGGAGCATCTATCAAGTGATAGGCCGGGAGGTGGTCGGGCTGTCACACTGGTCGGTGGGCAAGGACCAGAGCACCAGGCCTTGCTGGCCTCCATGCAGGGAGCCACAGAACAGGGTAGGGCAGGCAGAGGCCGGCTCAGAGGGCTCAGAGTGAGAACAGTTTGCAGGGGAGAGACTGGCGGGGAGATTGCCACCAGGGTGTGTACTCAGCTCTGCTGCTCAAGACCTGGGCAAGTCACCTCCACTCTCCGATAGGTGTGGCACGTTTAGCAAATAAGAATCTGAACTTCAGACAAACCACAGTTAACTTTATAGTGTAAGTAGGCCCAAAATATTGTGTGGGACCTGCATATGCTAAAAAATTATTTGTGGTTTATCTGAAATTCAAAGTTAACCATGCATCATGAACTTTTTCTGTCAGCCCTCCTCTCTGGGGGGTCACCGGTGCCTTTGCGTGGCTGTCTACCTCTTGTCCCCCAGGCCTTGCTGCAAACGACTCCTCCCCAGAGAGGCCTCTCTGACCCTCCAGGGTGGAAGGGTCTTCAGTCACTCTCTGCCTTGTCACCTGGCCCACAGCCTTCCCAGCACTTGCAGGCTCTAAAACAACTGCATCTGTGTGTCTGTTTGCTGTTTATTTTCTGTCTCTCACCCTGAGATGCAGGGACCTGTCGCTGCTGTACCCTAGGACACAGTAGGTGCTCAACAAATATCCACTGAAAGATGAAAGGGAGGGGCCACCAGGGAGAGGAATGAGAGGATGTGAGTAACGTGGGGGCGTTGTGCACTTGGTTTTGCCCACTGCACCCCTCCCACTGGTGACTTGTCCCTTCTCCTGTGAGGCTCAGGGCTGCCCAGGGGACACAGCTGCCCGGGTCTCGCCTGGATGTGGGGCCTGCTGGACTGCACTAGCCCAGCCCGGGCCTGCTGGCCACCCCTCCCACAGGACCAGCCTCCTGTCCACAGATTCCCATGGAAGCCCCGTTACCATGGCAACGGCAATCTGAGGTCACAGTGCTAGAAACCAGAGGACGCCGCCCTCCTGGAACGCCACCTCCGAGTCAGAATGTAATTTTCATTACAGCTATAATAGTGGTTTTGCATAATCGTACATATATTAATACCTAACATGCCAGTGTTTATTTTGTTAAAATTCATGAATTCAGGTCTAAATAAAAAGTGCTGATGGCTCAAGTTCTTCATTCTCTTAAAATGTTCTTGGTTTTTTTTTTTTTAAGTCAGTCTCTCTCCTTGGCAGCAACTTGCTTTTAATCCATTAACGGGTAAGGGAGAGGAAAACAAAGCTTGGCCCTGCTCCCCAGGGGCCCAGGGTCCTCAGTGGGAGAGTAGGACGCTAGCTCCACGGCAGCCGTGAAGGGGCAGTGCGGGTCACAGTCACCCCTGGCTCCACCTCCTTGTGTGACACAGTGCACACCATGCCACCTCTCTGTTTCCTGCCATAGAGAAATGAGGGAAGAGCTTAGTTTGTCTTAAAAATTCCTTCTGCTTCCAAAACATAGACATGTAGCTGACATTTCCTGAGGCTTAGCCGGGCAGCAGGCTCTGGGCTGGGAAGAGGGACTATGGTCGCTGTCTTCCAACTGATTCACATGATGGGAACTCAGGAAACAGACAATGACATCAGGAGGAAGAGTTGGTGTGGAGGGAGAAGTTGAAGCTGTGGGACCAAGACATGGGTCAGTCAGGAAGGCTTCCTGGAAGAAGTGGCACTTGAGCTGAGACCTGAAGGGTTGGAGATAGCATGGGGTTGGCAGTGCATGGGTGGTCCACAGAGTGAGAGGCTGACGAGGCCTGGAAAGGGTGACAAGGACGGGCTTGGCTCCAAGTGTCCTCTGAGAACAAGGAGGCAGGGAGAGGCTGGGGGCTGGGAGGAAGGAGAGAGTCCCAGAAGGAGGGATGGTCCTACTGACAGTCGCCTCTAAAGGGCCCAGTGGGGTGAGCTGTGGGGACCACAGGTTGTGTCCCTGGGGGTCAGCAGGGAGACCTGGGAGGGGATGAAGATGTTTGGATGAGGAGGAGCTTGGGTTGGGGAGCGGGAGGGAAGTAAGCCTGAGGTGAGCCCATTCAGGCCCTGGATCCCTAGTGAGGGAGAGGTCGAGGCTAGGGCCCAGGTTTCCAGGTAGGGACAGGTGTTGGGGGACAATGATCTGCCCCAGCCATGCCAAGGCCTCGGTCAGTCCCTGAGGAAGGCAGAGAGCACATATGAGGGGGATGGGAGGCCCAGATGAGGCTGGTGGGAGGCCCTCTAGCCACCAGCTTGGCTATTCTGCTCCCACAGCCTGTTGACAACCCGGTGACCAGTCTCTGGACCTCTCTGGGCCCCTTGCCTCATCTGAAGGGCAGCAATGAGAGCGCCCTTCCCAGGGACAAAGCCACAGGGGGCTGAGCCCGAGGGGAGGCACCCCAGGTTTTGCTGCACACCCAGCCTTCACCCCCTCCTTCCAACAAGTGCACAACTGTTCTGCTTGGCAGTTTCTCCTGTTCCTGCTCTCAGGCCATGGTGCAGGTCACCTCCATCCCCAGATCCCAGAGTTCCGACCTGGCCAATCAGAGCATGGCATGTACCCCAGTAAACCGATGAGAGTCCATGAACTTTGCCAGATTGTCAGGGAGAGAAGCTCTCCTTTATCTGGGCATGGGCAGACAGGCCCGAAGCCTGAGCTGCTGGTGGCCACTAGGAGAGGAGAAAAGCAAACACAGAAGGGAGCAGGGCCAAGAGGTGAAGAGAAACTGCATTCTAGTGACATAGTTGGAGCCCTTGATCCAACTGTACCTGAAGCCTACATACCTCTGGGCTTTTTGCTACTTGAGCCACTAGGTTATTCCTTCTTGTTTCTCTCTTTCCTTCCTCCCTTACTTTCCTCTCTTCTGATTCTTTCTTTTATTCTTAAACTCATTTGAGTTGGGTTTTTGTCCTTTGCAGCCAAGAGTCCTGATAATATCCATAGTATGATTTCAGGAAACAGTGCCAAAGGTGAACAGACTGCTACTCCCTTGTGACCCTCTCACCCAGGTCCAGCATCCTATCTACAGAACCAGAGTGTGAGACCAGGTCTGCTTCCTCCTCAGCCCAGCAGGCCACAATACCCCAGCCATGAGGGGACCCTTCCATGAGTGTCTCTAGGTCCCAGACACCCCAGACACCACAACCTGGACAAGATGAACACATCACCACCCCACTGCCTGGGAAGCCCCTGCAGATCAACACCCGCCCCATTGGGGAAAGAACAGCACAGACACATGGAGAAATTCTGAAATAGGCTTCTGGGTTTTATTCAAAACAACACTGGTGGCGGCTGCCACTTGGTTTCTCTATCCCAGGCCATCTGGGCCAGCAGGTACCAGTGCCATCAGCAGCTAGGAGGGAAGTTTATTCACACCGTAGAAACTGTACAGTGACTGGGAGTGTGAAAGTCACGGCAGCAGGGCTGGGCCGAGGGCTTCCAGGAGGCGGCGGCCTCTGCCTCCTCCCCAGACCCCAGCTTGGCCCAGGTCTGCCAGGAACACTGATTATTGCACAAAGACAAAAAGAGTATGTGTATCTGGGCTAAACAGCAGCTTCTAAGACCCCAAGCCCTTACACAGCGCAGCAAAGGGGGCCAGAGGTGGCCCTGGAAACAGAAAGCTCCGGGGGGAGAATCTGGGGCGAAGACAGGCAGACAGGCTGATACTGTGCACATTTTGTCCTCCTTTAGGGGGCTGCCTGGTGCAGGAGAAGGCCAGGCAGGGGACAGGAAAAGGGTTTGGCGGGGGTAGGCCATGTCCTATCTGTCTTGGGTCCCTCTGTACAGGCCTTGAGGTGTCCACCAGCCACCACTCTGTAGAGGTCTGCAAACAGCTTGGGTCCAGCACCTGGGTCCCCACTCTCCCCAGGGCCAGGCCATGTGGGTTAGGGTAAGTTTGTGCTTTTGTGATGGGCAGGCCACAGGATCAGGGAGGGCAGAGGGGCCATTCCCCCAACCCTTAACCTTTTTGGCTTGTCCTGGCCAGCCAATCACAGCCTCCCTGGTCCTCCATCTCCTATTGCTCATAGGAACAAGACCATGCTCCTGGGATCACCATTTGAGACCCTCTGGGAACCAGCTCCATCTCTATCTCCACAACTCCCCAGGCAAAGCTCTCTTCTGTGCTCAGCTATTCCCACCTCCAGACACACCCTGCTCTGTTCAGCCCTTGCAAAATCATTCAGGCCAGTCCCTTTGCTTGGACCACACTTCCTATGTGTCTGCTTGTCCTGGGGTCACACAGTTCAGGGTAAAAGGATGGCTTTGTGCCAGACATGCCCAGGATGTGTTCCTGGCCCAGCCACTTACAACCGGTGACACCAGGATAGCCACTTCCCTGGTCTGTGCATGGAGCAGCAGTGCACACAGCTTAGGGCCGCTGTGCAGAGTAAACAGATGACACTCAAGCCCAGAAAATGGAAGCTGCTGACCAGTGTCAGACGCCATCCCATTGAACCCCAACCCACCCTCCATATGGTCCCCCCAGATCCCACTGGCCATCTTTTGGGCCCTTGCACACACATCACTCCAGGAACACGCTGCTGTGTGCAGCTTACGTGTGCTGTCTCGCTCCACCTGCGACTGCTCGGGGCGACATGGTGCAGGGAGGGCGGGCGAGGCAGAGCCAGGCAAGCTGCCTGTGCCCTCTTCTTCCCGCAGACAAGTGCCCCGGAGAAGAAACAATCAGCACAGCAGGGGAGCCCAGCGCAAGGCCCTCTGGAGCAGGCAGCTTGGAACGTGGGCCCAGCCTCCCCAGGGAGCCCAGGGGCCACTGGGGGTGGGAAGGAACATGACCCCTGGCCCAGCCCACCCCTCACCCTGGAGGTTGCCCTCCTGGGAGGAAGCACAGCATCTGGGCATCACCTTGTATGTCCTCACAGTGACCCCACCCTCTGCCCTTCTGCCTGTGAGGAGAGGGAGACTCCAGAGAGAGGCTCGGGGCAAATCCGGGTCTGACCTCCAAGTCTGCCCAGCTCCCCGCCCCAGCAGAGGCCTGCAGCTGGGCTGTGCTTTCTGAATCCACCTGCTGTGAAACGTGGAGTCGCTGTTTCACATTCTAGGAAATCAGTGCTGGCCTCCCACGGTGCCTCAGCCTCTGCTGCCCGGGCCCTGGGGGACCTTGGGGTGGCCCTTCACCTATCTGGCCGAGGTTCCCTCACATGTAAAGTGGGCCTGATAACCCTTTCCCGACCACTCACCAGCTCTTGGGAAAAGGCTTTGCAGGCCATGAAGCTTGTGTCCCTCATTACCTCCTCCCTTTGCACGGTGCCCAGGCCCCAGGGGTCTCTACGCCACCCCGAAAACACAAGGAGCCTGTCAAGCACACCACACCCCACCCCCACGTTCTTTAAGGTCAGGTTTTGGGAACAAGGACAAGGGCCCCTCAGCGGCACCCAGCTGAAGCCATTAAGAAGATCTCACATAGGCGAAGGGCCCGGTTATTGCTGAAGCACAAAGCCCTGACCTGCGGCCTTTCCCACTCCACGACCTCTGCGTGTCAGCAGACCCCACTACCACCACGCCCTCAGCCCTCTTCCTCAAACTGACTCCAAGTCCATTCACTCGCCTTGACCTAAGCAGTATGTCTGCAAAATCACGGATTCAATGTATTGGTTTTTTTCCTAATAAATACTGAAATAAATGCATAACTATTTAAATAAAAGATACCCATCTGTGAACCTATTTGGGAAGCACTGCAGCTTTGGGAAAGTGGCGGTGGGGGGAGGGAGGATGAAACAGAGACCCAGAGACAGGCAGCGGAGGAGGAGGGAGAATGTGGGTCTTCAGATGGGCATGTGAAGGTGCTGGGATCGGGGCTGGTCCCAGGGCCCAGGCAGGTACCCCCACCCCAGCTTTCAGTCCTGTCAGATCTCCTTTACCCTGAAATCCATGGGGGCGGGGGTGCGAGGCAGAATTGCTCAGGGGACAGTGGGTTGGGAGTAACCTCCTGAAACAGCTGTGGCTCAGGGTCCAGCTGGGGGTAAAAGGCAATAAGTAACCATGCCACTGACTGAAGCCCAGGAGCCCCCTGGACAGCTCGACCGGCCCAGAGCAGGCAGGTTCCCTTGACTTCCAAGCATCTCATCTGCTCAGTGCCCTCAGCCTTTCCTCTCTCGCCTGCAGCCTTGCTGCTCTCAGCCTCCTTGGGGCAAAGCCACTGGGGCTGGGACCTCACCTGAGGCCAAGCCCTCTGCCCAGCCATGGAGCCCTGCTCCACCCCGACCCCTGCCCTAAAAAATACAACTACTCACCCCTGGTTTTTCTAAGAAAGACATCTAACTGGTTGACTAAGAGAGTTTGTGTGCTCTGGGGCATCTACAAAAGACTGTTCACAACAACTAGACGGTCAGGAACAAGACAGACACCCCGACATGTGGAGGGGCGGGATCTTAGCAGCGTTTCTTCTTTAAAGGAAAAAAATGCACCCTGAATTCCACCTCTTCTTCTGGGCCAGTCTCCCCAGCCACAGGACCCTCAGAGACCTGAGAGCCCTCTCCAAGCTACGCTCAACCCTGGGGGAGACACCAGAAATCAAGGCTGCCAATGCCCCAGCAGGACCATCTGTCCTGGAGTGGGTCTGGCCTGGATCTCAAGCATCAGGCAAAAGCCCTGCCTGGGCTCTGACCCACACTCCCCAACTTTAGCACTTTCTGGAAGTCATAAGCTCTCAGTAAAAAAAATAAATATATATATATATATGTCTGTCTCTCTCTATGTATATGCATATGTATATACTTATATGCACGGGCAGGACCACACTGGGCCATCTGAGCCTCGGGCACCGGGACCCTGCTCCACCCGCCCCGGCGGCGGCCTGGCGCTGGCCCGCGGCGCGGTGCCCAGGTCGTGGACAAAGTATTGCTGTCTGCCCCCTGGCTCCTGAGGTAAAGAAGGTGAGACGGGGCGGGCGGAGGGCGGCGGCGGTGGCGGCGGCGGCGTTGGGCCCGGCGGCCCTCATCTCTTCCCCTGGCTCGCCGCGTCTCCGAGCTGCGGTTCCCCCGGCGGCGGCTGCGGCTCCGGCGCCAAGGGGCCCCGGCTGGCGGCCGGCTCGGCCTGGCGCGGCGGGTCCTTGCAGCGATCGGCGGCCCAGGAGGGGCTGCGGGCCAGGCCGCGGGGCCGGGCGGCGGCGCGGGGGCGGCCCGGGGCGGCGGCCAGGCTGCTGGTGCTGCTGAACCGGCGGGCGGGTGGGAGCCCGGGCGGCGGGGGCGGCGGCCCGAAGAGGGAGGTGAGCGAGAGGCTGCTGAGGGTCTCCGAGTGCTCGCTGCCCGCGCCCCCGCCGCCCCCGCCGGCTCGGCCGCCCACACCCTCCTCGTCCGAGGGGTCCATGGAATCGTGCTGGGTGCAGCCAGGGCTGGTGGAGCCCCCGCTGCTGTGGCTGCGCTGGTGCGCCCGCAGCCCGCGCAGGCTGAACAGGCCCCGGCCCCGCAGGCTCAGGCGGCGGCGGGCGGCGGGCGACAGGCCAGCGTGGGGCCCCGGGGTGGGCGCAGGCAGCCCCAGGGCGCGCCGCGGACTGTCGCTCATGGTCAGGCTATCCTCCAGCGTGGTCTGCAGGCTGCCTGCAGAGCTGCTGCGGCTGGCCTCCAGCGACATGTCGCTCCCTGTGGCCTATGGGGAAGCCACAGGGGATGGGGAGCTGCCCAGTGTCCCCCAGCCCCGCTGCTCCCGCAGCCCACCCTTCCCGGTGACACGCGGGCCCCTCCGGTCCCCCAGAAATTCACTCAGAACGCCTCCAGTATCCCACTGCTTCTCCCTCTGCCCCACCATCACCTGTCTGGGCTTCTGAGTGAACTTCAACTGAGCGCCCTGCCCCCACCCCACTCCCCTGTTCTCAGTGGGTAGCCAGCATCATCCTGCTCAGACCCAGGTCAGACCCTGGCCCCCAGCCCAAGAGGCTGGGGGCTCGCTGGGAGTGAGAGACCTTGGGCCCCAGCCCATCCCTCTGGGACCTCACTTCTTACCACCCTCTCCCTTGCTCACATGGCTCCTTCTGCCCCCACGCCACTCCGCTACCCCACCCCAACCGATGCTCCAGCTGCTGCCTGGAAAGCTCTTCCCCACACCCACCTGCTTCACACTTCCCTGCCTTCCCTGCCCCTCGACCTGAGCTGCCAGCACCCTGCTCCCCCCACACCCCTTCCCTGGCAGGTCTCACTATCGGCTAGACTATACTTTTCATTCATTTATTTTGGTTTATCATGTCTCCTCCTGCACCCCCGCAACACAGGCACGAAACACTGAACTATAAACCCCGTGAGGCAGGGATTTTGTATCTTGCATAGCTACAGCCTGCTGCGTAGTTGAGGTCAGCAGTCACTGATGGAACACGTGACTGGAAAAGCCCTGGGCCTGGCCCTGCCTCCACTACACTGTGCGAGCTGGGGCAGCTCCTGCCTCTCCCAGAGACCTGGACTCCTGCCCACAAAACGGGGATGTCAGGTCTGCAGGACCTTCTGCTCTGTGCTCCACACCCTCTGGGTGCCTAGGTGGTGGCCCTGGCCAATCCACTCAGGTGGCCCTGCAAACCCATCCCCCAGACCCATCCTCCCCGCCTCTATCCCTAGTAATCACACCCAACCTCCTCGGTGCCGCCCCCCCACACCCTGCAAAGCATCCCAATGCCCCCTCCTCCCCATCCCCTCAAGTTAGAGTCCAAGGATCTTCCTTCAGGATCCCCTACCTGGGCTCCCCCAACACCCTACTGCCCCAAATGCCCTAGGACCTGGCTCTGCCCATTTAATCAGCCTGTAGTGCCACCTCCTTCCTCAAGTCTCAGCACCACCCCCTCACTTTCCCAAGTGCCCCCAGCATTGCTGTGCCTCGTGCCTTTGGTTGGGCCCATCCCCTCCCCTGCCCCTGGCCTTTAAGGCCCCACTCAGGAGTGACAGGAGTGCTCTCAGAGCCGGGAGATGCCATACCTGCCGGAGGAGGGTGCAGTTGACACTAGGTGACCGCAGGGATGCCCAGGAGCCCTGCAGGGCGATCTTGGGGAGGGTCCTGGCACCAGCGCCCTTCTCCTGCCCTTTCTGGCTGGCAGCCACAGCAGGGTGGAAGAACTCGGCTGGCATGGGCAGGAGCGGGCTGGAAGCATCCGTGGAGAAGGGGCTCTGGGGCGCTGCTGGGGGGAAGGAGAGGGGGCTGGGGAGCAGGCTCAGGCTGGTAGGCTCCTGGAGGGTGGGCTGGCAGGAAGGGACTACCTAACAAACTGGCTGCAAGACTGTGGGCAAGCCTTCCTCTCTGAGCCTCAGTGTCCCCGTTGTAAAAGCAAGAGAGAAATACTGAGCCTGCCTGTGTGACTCCTGGGAGGATGGGCACTGGTCAAAGGCAGTTTTTGGAGCCAAGCAGACCCAGACTCAAGGCCCCTTGGGCTCCTTCCTCTGTGAAATGGGGACCAGCTGCCTACCTCAAGGAGCGGAGGGAAGGCTGTAGGAGCCAGAGTCACTGAGGTGCTCCCAGTCCAGTGCACAGCAGCGCCCACTGTGATAGTCACCCCCTAGGTCCTGACACCCACAGGGCCCGGCCAGGCCTGGAGGCCCCTCCAGGACAGCTGGCAGGTGCGCTCTGCACTTGATGGCAGAGCAGACAGAGTGCTGGGGATCTGCGTGGTCTGCTCCACTGGGGATGGAGAGGGCCAAGGAGAGGGTGAGGGGAGAGTGGCAGAGGGGGCAGGTCAGGGTAGGGGCAGCAGCAACCTCTGCCTTCCAGGATGAAGATGAAAGCTTGAATGTCCACAGGTAGGGGCATTCCTAATCTATGTCGTTTTATTATTTAAGGAAAACACTAATGACTGGTCGACTAAAGAGGATGAAATTTCATCAGATCAGAATGGCTCTCGGGTCCTGTGCCCTGAATTTTGGTTCAGGATGTCTGGGGTCTTGGCACCTCAGCTGTCATGTCCAGTCCAGAGGCTATCAGCTCGAGTGAAGGTCCTCAGAAAAGTCAGCTCCAGTGAAGTGCTCAATGCCAGGCCTCCCTGGAGAGTACTTGGGGTGGGCTCAGGATCCTGGGGGTCCCTCTTCTGCTGAGCTCATCTCTCTGCCCTCCTCCCCAGCCAGTGCTATGAAACCAGATCCTGTCGCCCCTCAAGGGGACTAGAGGTGAATGTGAGCCCGAGGGACGGACGGGTCAACTTAGTCCTCTGTCCTTGTGCTCATAGCCTGGCCACAAGCCACCACAAACACAGGATGCTGAGGGCAGGGCATTGTACAAAAGGGCTATTGAGAACAATAAGCTTTCTGTTGTTCAACATGACCTTGTGTGAAGATCTGCAAGATAAACACCTTGCAAAATTCAACTCTAGAAAAACACTCCAATAATTAGGCAGCTATCCTGCTTGATGAGAGCTGTGTGTGCCAGCCTGTTTCCTTTTTCACCACAGCTCCTAGGAAACTCAGCATGAATCTTTCATTAGCCCAGATTTCTGGTATAATTATCATCTCATCTCTCTGTCATCTTTGGCTCCCGATCTTTCATTATTGTTATATTGGGCCTGAGATGCCTATCTTTTATTGTCAGTTACCCATCTGGTTCTTTCTGGACTCGACACAACAGTCTAGGCAAAAATATTAAGGGAAACACTCAGCCGGCTCCCTCTGAAGCCGACACCTGAGATCGAGGCTCCACCCTCACCTTGGCTGCTCTCATGTTTCAGCCAGGACCGGACAGGGTTGAACGGCATCGCCTCCATCTCGCACAGGAAGTTCTCTGGACTCGACGAGACAGCCATGTTGGACAAGGGGAAGAAGCATTCGCCGAGGTCCCCTACACGCATGGGCTCAGGTGGGTCTGGCTCACCCTTCAGGGAAAGGGAGGTGGAAGGGGCAGGATGGTGGAGTGAGTACAGAGGCTGAGACTCCCACAGCTGCCTTCATGGCCCTGCTACTCAGCCCTTAGCTTGGCTGCTCTCACTGCCTGGGGTGGCCTTCTTCTCGTCTCCTCCATCTGGCCAGCAATCATCATCTTCCAAAACCTGGGTGAAAGGGCTCCACCTCCAGGAAGCCCTCTCTGATGCCTCAGGCAGGTAAGTTTCCTGCTCTCTCCCCACCGAGATCCTTGAGGGTCTGCTTGTCTCTGTAGCCAAGTACCTGGTATAGACTCTGGGATAGGAAGATCCACTTCCCCCATCCCAGCCTTCCCAGAGCTGATGGAGGAGGGCCCTGGGGGACAGTGGTGCCAAACTCAGCCTGCCCCAGGGGTCAGGGAGACAGAGGTTGTCTTAGGGCAGGGCCACTGCATCCCAACCTCAGGCCAAGGGCTCCCTCTCACATTCCCCAGCTGGTGCAAGAACGACCTGGCCTGGAGGTCACTAGCTGGGCAGCAGACCTCCTCTGCCTGAGTCTGCAGAATCCACAAGGTGGTCCTTCCAGCCCTCCTGGCCTGCTCAGACTGAGTACATCGAGGGCAGAGGTTGAGGACCAGCCCTAGGGCTGGCTTCCCAGCTATGCCATTCCTGGTTGTGTGACAGGACAAGCCACCTCACTTCTCAGCTCTCATTTTCTCTGTGTGGATGGAGCCAAATCATCCCCACTGCACAGATCCGGGGGATGGACACACTGAGTGCCAGTCAAGTCTGGCACACAGCACATGTTTGCACCTGTTAGGACTGTCCCCTATCCTCTTCAGCTTCATAGCTCCCCTCCTTAAGGATAGCCTGCCAGGGATGACTCCCATTAAATGGATAAAAAATTATCCGAAGCCACAGTGAGTGACCAGTGCCACTTGGAGGCTGTGATTGGAGCCCTGGCTGGACTCGTTGCTGTGTGACTTTAGTTAAATGTCCACCTCTCTGTCCCCTGCCTTCATCTGACCAACAGGAGATGAGGGTCCAGCACACAGCAGGCATCCCTCAGACGGTGCCCTGGGAAGGAGCAGTATTCAGGCACGGCAGGCAGAGGCCAGGCTGTAAGGATGGGCCCGCTTGCCCTGGTGCCCTCCCGGGGTGCTCACCTTGCTGTCTCTGGGGCCGAGCTGGCAGGTTGCGGGGTCCTCCAGACTCAGGTCGTCACCCAGTAGGATGGACGAGGACTTGTCTGAATTCAGGGAGAAGGCCTCCGTCTCCGCCAGCTGCACCTGCAGGGAAAGGTGGCAGCCTCAGGTCACCCCTGGCACTGGGCTGGAGCAGGCTGGTCCTCCAGAAAGACATAGGACAGTGGTCAGAGCTCCACAGATCCACTGAGCATGGATGGCATGTCCCCCCTGTGCAGGGACTCAACCTGGGCAGGAGGTGGGAGATGACACAAGAGTGTCCCAGCCAGCGGGGTGCCAGGCCAGGGCTGGGCCAGAGGGCAGGCAAGTTGCCTCAGACTGTGAACTCCAAAGCTGACCTACTTGCCCCCAGACCAAGTGCCCTGCGAGGTTGGGCTGGGTCTGACTCATCTATGGGCCTGTGGAGGACCTTAGGGTATTTGAAGCCACCCCAGGCTGGGGGGCCGCTCAGGGGTTGGAGTACCCCTGGGGAGGAGCTTAGGGCCCCACGCTGCTGGGGAGAGGGCCTGCCTAAGCCTGCACAAGACAGGCCCGAGGCCACTGGATGCCTTGGGATGCTCATCTGGGAAACTCCACCTGGGAAGGTGGGGCTTAGTCCCCCGCTGGAGGCCAGGGCAGGAGCTCCTGGAGGAGGCTCTGGGGTGCTCAGGCCTTGAGTGCTGGGATGAACCCCTTTGTGTCACAGAAAAAGCAAACTGTACCAGAGGTGACACCTGGGCCTTCTGTTGGCACCAGCAGCCCGCCACCAAGGTGGGCAGCTGCCCTTTCTGAGCGCCCACTGTGTACAGGCACAGCACGGGGCCTCACAGCTCTCTGGGGCCTGACTGTGCAGACCTGTGCACACTGTGCAGACAGACAGGCCAGCTCAGGCTTGGGGAGACGGGTCTGCCACGGGCACAGGGGCCAGCATTGGCCAAGTCGGCCCAACCAGGTCCTCTGCCCAGCGCGAGCTCTCCCCTCTGGTTAGCCCCCCACCAGGTCTTCATGCCACGCTCCCTCCAGGGCTGCCGTTACCTCTTGCTTGTCGTGGTGACACTTCTCGCAGCTGGCCGGCGAGGAATAGTGGTGGAAGATGGAGCCAGACAGGTTGTCGATGATGGTCAGCTCCCCCTCCAAGGAGTCCTTGATGATTAAAGAGACGCTGTCCAGCCACAGGTTCTCCTAGGCGGACGAGGACGGGGTGGGGACAGGCGGGATTATCGGCCGGGTCCGGGGACGGCGGGGTGGGCGGGGCACAGCTGCCCTCCCGGTTCACTGTGCCCATGGCCTGGGCCCGACCCCTTCATCATAGGGTCGCCCCTTCAACACAGCTGAGCAGGGTGGGGCCCCAGACGACAGAGGTCTCTGCCCGAGGCCTTCTGGCCCAGGTGCCCTTCCAGCCCTGCGGGCCCGCCCTCGGTGACCCCGGTGCCCCCTCCAGCCCCCGCCCACCTGGGCTGGAGAATAGCAGCGTCGGCACAGGCGGCCCTCGGTGTCGCCCCCGCCACCCGCCCCTCCTGGCCCTTGGCCGGGCACAGGCGCCCCCGGGGAGCTGGCAGGTGGCCGCGGGCCAGGACCCAGGCTGTGGGCCATCTCCAGCTCGAGCTCGGCGTCCATCTCAGCGTCCTCCTGGGCCTCCTTGTTGCTGTCGTCCAGGTGCTTCATGAGCACGGCCACCACCACGTTGATGAGCACGAACTGGGCCGTGAGCACGAAGCTGACGAAGTACAGTGGCGACACGAACTGCAGGCTGCTCAGGCAGCTGCGCTCGTCGTGGGTGCAGTCCCGCAGCGTGTCCTGTGCCCGGCGGGGTGGGGAGGCAGGGTGAGGCCCGGAGGTCCCCGGGCACAGGCCTCATATCTGTCCTCCAGGAGCCCCTCCCTGCCCAGCCCAGCTAGACTGCAGGCCGGGGCCAGGGAGCCTGTGCTGGGTGATGGGCAGTGCGGCCAACGCCCGAGGGCCTGGCACCTGGAAGAGCAGTGCCTGGAGCCTCTGGCCCTGGGTGGAGCATCTGAGCACTGGTCCCGCAGCAGCATTTAGGGGCGAACAGAGAAGCTGTTCTGGCCTCAACTCCACCTTGCTGTGCTTCAGGGTCCCAGGCAGGTCCCTCTGCTTCTCTGTGCCCTGCAACCCCTCCCGTGGGCCTGGGAGTCCGTGACTGTCAGACCTGAAACCCAGCCTGACTCTCCCTCCCCAGCCCACCCTCGAGTACCTTCATGATCCCGTTCCAGTTGTCACCGGTGGAGACCTGGAAGAGCGTGAGGAAGGCCATGCCGAAGTTCTCGAAGGTGGCATGCCGGCTCATGCCCTCGCAGGGGTTCTCGTCGTTGCAGACTGGAAGGAAAGTGGGGTCAGCCCCACCCCAGGCACAGCCTGCCCTGCACTGCTGCCTCCTGGCCACATCTCAGAATCCCCACCACAACCTCAGGTGTGTGCGGACCATGCCCAGCCCACAGCTGGAGAAACTGAGGCCCAGGCAGGTGGTACACAAGCTGGGAGTCAAACTCAGGTAAGCCTGGCTCCTCCCCACACCCAGGTATCAATTCCTGCAAGAGAGAATGGGGTGGGTAAAGGCTGATGCTCAAGGGACCCTGTGTTCTGGAGCCAGCCCTGTGTAGGGCTGGGCTTGGCAGGAGCTGTGTTGCCCTCGGCCTGTGCCCTGGCCACTCTGCCTGCTGGGGCGCCACTGGCTCAGGACGGGCACCAGCAGGTGGAGCCGGAAGGGGCTTTCCCGAGAGGCTTCAGACGGCTGAGGGGGCTCCAAGCTGGGGGGTCCCCTGTACAGGCCTGGGTGTGCACTGGACTCAGACTAGCATCTCTCAAAAGCTCCTGTTCCACTGGGCAAGAGATGTGGATGGCTGAGGGTTACTCATCCATCCCACTGTGGGCCTGCAGAGGGGGCACCACCCCAACACAAAGACCTTGACATGACAGTTGGTGGGTAGGGGGGGTCTCAGGACTCCCTGCCCTACCAAAGCCCTCCTCCAGACCTGTTCCATGCACCCGCCCCTCTACAGGCCTTTTTCGGGCATCACTCACCCAGCTTCCCGAACAGTTCCACGCCCAGGGCAGCATAGATGAAGAAAAGCAGCATGAAGAGGAGGCCCAGGTTGCCCACCTGTGGGGACAGCAGGTGGGGATGGGGGGCCAGCAGGCTTCAGGCAAAGGGCCAGCCTGAGGGTCAGGGCAGCTGCAACATTTCACTCAGCTGTGTCCATGTCTGCCCCTGCGCACGACCTCCTGCAGGGCAGGGCAGGTCCAGCACGGGGCAAGGGAAAATAATAAAGCACCTGTGACGCCTTTACTGTCAGCAGCCCAGTTTCAAACACTCCATATTCGTTACTCCACACAATGGCCTACGAACTCTCTTTTACCCCCATTCTTCAGATGACCAGAAATTATGTACTAAGAGATGAAGTAACTTTCCCCGGGTCACACTGTTAGTAAGTGGAAGGACTGGGGTTCAAACCCAGCAAGCTGGCCCCAAGGTCCATGCACACAGTCACTACTCCATACACCTGTGTGTGGTTAGTACCATCCCATGGATGAATGGAGAGACTGAGTAAAGGAAGTTGTAGCAATAAGGCCACCTCCTCCATGAAGCCTGCCTGGATTCCTTTGGACAGACCGAGATGCAGTCTGACAGCGTGAGTGTAACCGGTGTGTCCCTGTCACTGTCTCTGCTGGTCTGGGAAGGCCTTGAGAGCAGGGACATGGCTGGATTAATTCAGATCTGCTTCCTCAGGCCAGCCTGGGCCCTGGCTATAGAGAGGAATGAACACAGGAATCATGCTAGACTGTGGGCCCCAGAAGCCTCCTGCAAACCCAGCCACCCCCGTCCCACAGCTCCTGTGGGAGAAAAGCATCCCAGATTCCAACCTATTTCAAATCCATCCGTAGACTGGAGACCGTCTTTAACTTGTGTTATGGACAAGATAATGTTCAAACACGTCCTCGCCCTAGAAATGCACTATCTCCTAGAAGCCTCAGAAGACCTGCATGAATGGAATCCGAGATGTTCACAGTAATTGCTGAAAAGTAAACCACGTTAATCACAGACTCCTAATGTTTCTGTGCTCCAGATGAGGGTTTCCTTCAGAGCTACAATCACACCAACAGTGTCTGACTAATTAAATGATGCTCTTTCATTAATGAAACAAGCACTTATGGAGCCCCTACAAGGCAAGGTGTGAGGCCCTGACAGTGAGAGGAATCAGGCATGTCTTGGGCCTTCACCTCAGCCTCCCACCCTGTGCAGGCCCAGGTCAGCGTGTCTTCGACCTCACCTTTCCTATCAGCTCCCGCCCGCAGCATCTCCGAGTCTGTGTGGCTACAGTGGCCTCCTCACCTGCCTCCAGCCTCTCCCTCCAGTCCACGCTCCTCATGGCCACCAGAGCAACCTCCTAAAAGGCAGCTTGGCTTGATGCCTCCCTTGTCCAGAACCTCCCGTGGCTCCCACTGCCCACAGGACCAAGCCCAAGTTTGCTCTCCTGGCATCGAAGACCTGTGTGATCTAGCCCTGCAGACCCCCTCCCAGCCTGATCTTCCAACCTCAGACTCCAGCCACACAGAAAACAGACCTCATCTGCATATTCGGTTTCTTCTGCCGGGAAGACCCTCTCTCTCTGTCTTTGCCTAGTAAATGCTTCCTCCCCACCCCTCATAGCCCAGATCACAGGTCACCTCCTCTGAGAAGTCTTCCCTGATGCCTCCTCCCCCTGCATGCCTGAGGTAGAGCCTAGAAGGAAGGGACTGAAGTTTCATTTTCATATCACTTTACACATAACCGAGGAGATGTCCAGGGTCAGCTGATAGATTTTGAGGGGTAATCCCCTCACCCCAGTATCACATGGTACTTGGCACATGCATCTCTTAAAGCGCTGATGTAATTGTAATTACTATCATGTGTCTTCCACTTGAGGCTGGGACCTTCTAGGCATCTCCATGTGCCCTGTGCCAACTCACAGTTGGCCTGGGGAGCCACCCAAGGGTGCCCAGGGGTCAGAACAAGGGGACAAGGAGAAGGGCAAGGAGGCCAGGCAGGCTGGGGGCACACACTTGCCACCCCTATCCCCGTCCTTTGCAGATTCTCACATGGCACTTCCTGTGACCCAGGTCCTGCTCAGTGCTTTATAAGCCTTAACAATTGTAAACCTCACAACATCCCTTTGAGACAAGCACTCTTATCATTCCCCACTTCATAGGCAAGAAAACTAAGGCCTGAGAAATTGAATCACACACCAGGATCTCCCCGGGGGACTAGGCTTTGGCAAGTAGGGTGGCTTGAGTCTGGGCTCCAACCTACTTCCTGTCTGCACACCCCCACCCACCCCCAGCCCAGCACTCACCCTAATCTCCCATGTGACAAACTCCCCTGAAGGGATTTCAGCTCTCTGAATGAAGGCCCTTGCTTTCCATCCAGACCCGACATGAGCCATGTCACTTTCCCTTTGCAACAAGGCTGCTGGGAAACTCACATCAAACTGAGGAACAGAGCTCACTAACATCCTCAGCCCAGCTGCCTGAGAAAACTAGCTTTGCTTTCCCCTTCCCTGGGCCGTTAACCTTTTATCCTCATTTTTAGTGTGCTGTGTCTGTGCCTTTTACTTTAAGGTACCTGAAGCTCCTTAAGACTCGATGAGTCATAATGAATAAATGAAAGTATATGAGGCTCACCTCAGAGTGAGGTGAGGCCACACTGAGGGGAGGGAGAAGGGGAGCCTGGGATGCAGAATTCCCAGGATGTGGCCCGGGCCCTACCTCCCTTCCACCCACCACTGAGATGGGGTTGGGGGGGGGGCTTCCTAACATCCCAGGGTTCCCACCACGGCAGGACCTCACGCTGTCCCCTCCTGGAATATCCTATCTGTCACCTCTCCATCCACATCACCACCTCCTCCTACCAAGCTGCCCTACAAGGTCAAGCTCAAAGCCCCCTGATTCCCCCAGGGAGTGTCAGGATCCTCTTCTCCCTACACTGCCCTGAGGCATGTCTTCTCCACCAGACTGGTGACTACTGAGGGCAGAATGTGAGTCCTCAGTGGGCAGCCCAGGGCTGGTGCAGAGCAGGTGTGAGCGAGCCCTTGGCCAAAAAGGAAGAAAGAGGCAGAGGGGACCCTTCCCACCTCTCACGGCCCCTGGCTCACACTGCTTCTCTGGAGGCGGGACTCTGCCCTGGCTCCAGGCAGGCCCAGGGAGAAGGGCAGTGAGGGCTCGCACCCACCAGGGCCGAGCATGACACTAGTGACAGCCAGGCGGGGCGGCCGAAGGAGCGGCTCTTACCTGGGGCAGCGCCTGCACCACGGTGTCCAGCAGGGCCCGCATCCCCGTGGCCATCTTCAGCAGCTTCAGCACTGTGGGCGAGACCCAGCCCAGCCCACTCAGCCCAGGCCAATGGGGACGGGCGTGTGCACAGGTGTGCACGGATGTGAACGCGGAGGAAGAGTGAAGAGTTTGGGGAGCATGTCAGCAAAGCGGATAGCTCTGTGATGTCGCACTATAAGCACGTGGGTGCAGCTGAATGAGGGAGTTGCATGAAAACAAGCGTGCACAAGGTGGGACGTCGGTGTAAAAAGTCCAAGAGGAGGAGGGCAGGCACAGTGGGAACGGAGGGATGTGAAGTGTGTGCGTGAGTGAATAATCACCGTGATGAGACAACAATGAGCGATGTGTGAGCGCCCACATCTCTCCCCGCCCCTCCGTATTACAGCCGGGATTCTCCACTGGGCCCCTCCCCACCTCCGAATCTGGAGGCAACAGGTGGTTCAGGGGGAAGGGCGAGCACCGAAGGAGGAGGTTTTTGAAAGAAGTAAGAGGAACAGCCTTGGGGTGAGAGGGAGGCTCTTGGAGAAGGAAAGAGATTTTCAGGACGGTGTGTCGCAGCCAGTGTTGGAGAAATGCCAGTGAGGAGCCCAGTGTCTTCCCAGCTACACTGGGTTCCCTTCAGCCCAACCTGAGGCTGGACCGCTCGGGTCACGGTGTGATATGGAGGTGGGTGCAGGGTGCTGTGCAGAGCTGTCTGGACCGGAGCACATGTGTGCACACAGGGGGTGAAGGTGTGTCAGGTACAGGATGCTCCTGGCTCCTGTTCCCCCCCGCTTCCCCCCTCAGGAGGAAGTCCATCTGGCCCCCACACCTCCCCCGCCTCCCCCGCCTGTCCCGCCTCTCCCGCCTCTCCTGCTCCCGCCCCTCACCCCGGGCAATGCGCAGGACCCGCATGATGCGGATGATGGTGGGGTTGATGGGCAGAGCTGCGTTGATCTCGATCTCCTCCAGCGTGATGCCCATGACCGACAGCAGCACGATGGCCAGGTCCAGCTGGTTCCAACTATGCAGCCGGGCAGAGGAGGGCAGGAGTGAGAGGCAGGGTGAGAGGCACATGAGTTTAGATATGCTCCAGCTGGGACGAGTCCCCCACCTCTACACCCTCCTGCCATGGCCCGGGGGGTCCCTCACAGCCCTTCCAGACCCTACTGGTTCCAGCTACCTTTCTGCCCACCACAGCCTCTGATCCCTCAAGCAAGAGGCTGACCAGGCTAAGCAAACACCTCTGGCCTCCTGCAGGAAGAATGGACTCTGACTCCTAGGTCTGAGTCTTGAACCAGCTGCTCCCTCTGTGTGGCCTTGAGCTAGTCCATCAACCTCTCTGAGCCCCACTTGTTCCCTTCCTCTAGAATGACTGGCCTGAGGGATGCCCTGCTCTGCTTGTGGGGTATGGAGGACCCACAAGAGATGAGCTGAGGAGGGCTTGGCAGAATGCCCTGCACCCATCCATTGGGACCATAATCACTTCCTGTTCAGGATTTTAGGCAGCACCTGGGGTCCGTGGCCGTCAGTGCCCAGATGCTTATTGGCTCCCCTCCTCCAGCTACTCCAGGCTTCCCCAAGGATCAGGACTGCTTCTCCATCTTGCAACGCACTTAGTGCTACCCCAGCCCAGCCCAGCTGCTCACCGGTCCTTGAAGAAGCGCCTCAGACCAAACGCCACCAGCTTCATCACAGCCTCCAGCACAAAGACAGTGGTGAACATGTAGTTGCAGTACTTGAGGGCTGTCTCCAGGGACTGCAGGGGCAAAGGGGAGAGTGATCCAAGCCCTATGACCTGGTGCCCACCTTCCTCCGGTCAGATAATCTCTGCCTTTTAAGGGGAGAATTTACTCCATTCACATTGACTACAATGATTTATGTATCTGCTTTTATTCCTTCCTTCTTAACTATTTATTTTACATTGCTGTTTCCTTTCCCTGTTTCTGCTGGTTTGGTCCAACTGCCCTTCTTTGGAGGCAGTATGGAGCAGTGGTTAAGGGTAATGGTTAAGAGCCAGGCTCCCTAGATTTGAATCCAGGCTCAGCACTTACTCTTCGTTCACTGTGTGACCTTGGGCAAGTCACCTGACCTCTCTGAGACTTAATTTTCCAATCTATGATTTGGGAATGATAATAGTACCTACCTCAGAAAGTTGCTATAAAAATTAAATGAAGTAATAGCCCAAGGCCAGACAGAACAAGAACTTGGTGAATGTGAGCTATTATTATTCCATTTCTTCACGTTAATTTAGAAGTTCTATAATTACTGTTCCATTCTGCCAAGGTTGCCTTCCTTTTCCCCGCACTCCTAATATTCCTCTGCTACCATTTAAAATAAGATACTAATTCATCATTGAGAGGCTCTGCTCCCCCCTCTTCCCGCCCCTACTCTCGTAAGACTTGCCCCTACACACCCCTCACGTGCCCCTCACGCACACTACCTGCAACTAGCTGGGAACTGGTCACCATCTCCTGCACCAGTGTTTGACCCCAGTGGTCCTGCCCCTCTCCTAGGCAGCGGTGGAGCCACATGGCAGGCCTTGAATGCAAATCAAGCTCCAGTCCGGCCACCACTACCCACTGCCTGAGTAACTTGGGCAGCGCATTTTATCTCTCTGTGCCTTGGTTTCTTCCTCTACAAAATCTGGAGAAAGCCCTCCCCAGTGAACACCTTAGTGTTGCTGCAAGGATTAGAGAACTGATGCCTGCAGCGTGCCCTGCAAAAAGTCACACTGAACACCCCGCAGCCACTGTCACTCACATTCAAGGCTGGGCCCAAACGTCACCCCCGTCCCCTGCTCACCAGGACAGTGACCTTTCCCTTTCACTCACCTGTCCTACCAGGCCCAGGGCTTCCTGAGTATAAGGCCTACATGGGAGGGTGCTCAGACCCTGCCCCACCCCGTCCCCGGTGCGGGGTCCTGCCAAGGACCCAACCCTGCCACGTGACCTCTGGCAGGGCCAGGCTGGGCTCACCGTGGGCTGGTTGTAGTGCTCCAGGGACATGGTGACCACATTGAGGCAGATGATGAAGGTGATGAAGATGTCCAGGTAGTGGCTGGTGCACATGGAGTGGATGAGCAGCCGAGTGGGACAGTAGGTAGCGTAGTAGGGCAGCCGCTGGGCCTCTGCAGGGGGTGTGGGGTTGGGAGGTAGGGGGCATAGACCACAGAAGGTCAGGCCAAGGGAGGGACAGAGCACATGGAGGGAGAGGTGGAGGGGAGGGAGAAGGCACAGGGGAGAGATGCCCCACCCCAGGTCCACCCCAGGCCCTGGGAGTCAGTCTCCTCCACCCAGCCAGGGTGCGTCGAGGGAAGGGGGCAGGACGTGAGGGAGGGTGGCAAAGAGGGACACTGACTCTCCCCATCTACCCCAGATGTGCCCATGTGTGGGCTCCGGGTCTGCTGGCGGCTGGACAGGGGTCTCACAGCTCAGGGCTGGGCCTCCTGGCTCTGCCTTTGCCCTCTGCCTGGACTGAGCTGCCAGGGCCTCATTCAGGTGGGCAGGGGGTCATGGTCTCATTCTGGACGGACACCAATAGGGGTCAGGTCACCGGGACAGGCCGATATTGGGGGAAGGGCAAGGCCAGGGGCACAGGTCCCTTCCAGCTCCAAAGGCCCAGAGGCTGGGGTCAGGCCCAGGCTCGGTCCCTGCACCCCAGAGGGCCAGCGGCAGCGGGCAGAGGAGCCCTGGGGCCTGGGCTCAGAGAAGGGGTGGGGGGCCACACTCTGTGTCCCCCACTCACTCCGGCGCTTCTTCTCCAGGCGCCGCAGCCGCTTCTCCTCGCGCCGCCGCGCCTCCTCCGCCTCCTGGTGCTGCCGGCACTTGTGGAAGTTCTCCACCACGACGCCCACGAACATGTTGAGCACGAAGAAGCTGACGATGAGCAGGAAGGAGATGAAGTAGAGCAGCATCCAGGGGTTGTGGTTGGGCACGGGCTGCGGGGAGCCAGACGGGGCTGAGGCAGGCGGGTCGGCACCGCGGGGCCTGCCGCAGTGGGCACCCCACCTCGCCCAGCGTCTGCGCAGAGCGGGTACCGATGGCAGCCTCCTAGGAGGCTGTGAGGTTTGGAGGTAGGACGTGCCCCTCCCGAGCACAAGAAAGGTGCTCGGCAAAGAGAGCCCTCCCCTTCCCTGCCACCTGGACACACGTCCATCCATCTTCTTCCTCTCACTCGCCCATCCATCCACTTATTCATCCATTCACTGATCGTCCATCCATTTATCCACCCATCCACCCATCCATCCATCTGTCCATCCATTCATCCAGCCACTCACTTATTCATCCATCTAGAAACAAGGCAGGAAACAAAGCAGCCAGCAGAGGAGAGAGCACAGCCCTGGTGGAGTCCAAGTGTGTGTGTCTGTGTGTGTGTACATCTATGTGTGTGTCTGTGTGTGCGTGTGTGTGTTGGTGGACGTGGTGGGCAGGAGGGGTGTACAGACAAAGAAGTGGAGGAGGATGTCTCTAAGCGTTCCCATTCCCCCACATCTCCATCCTCCACTTCCACCTCCAGCTCGAGTTGGGTGAGGCCCATGAAGCCAAGAGCCTGAGGTCAGCTACAGGCCTAGAAGTTACCTTCAGGCCTGATTCCTTCAGTGAGTGGGCCTTGCTGTGACCTAGAGTATCTCTCTACTGGAATGACCCTGACTGCTGACCCTGGTCAGCCACATGTCTTGTCTAAAGTCCCCACCCAGCCCGAGAGGGGACCCCTGCTCTCAGGGAGATCTTGGGAGCGAGGGCTCAGGCCTCCTTTCAGGCCCAGCCTCCTCCCTGACCCCTTCCACCCTGGCACCCCAAACCCATCCTCACCCAGCAGCCCCCAGGAAGCTCCCACAAGCTAACGTGGCTGTAATGCCTTCACTGACTCCCATGGCCCTCAGATATACTCCAGCCCCAGCTGCACGCACAGGTCTTCCTGACTTTCCCGCCCTGCTTACCTCCCGCACCCACCTCCTGCCACTCTCCTTCCACTTTCTACCCTGGCCCTCGACTCTCGACTCCCTGAACACGTCACTGTCCCACCCCAAGCCTGCACCTGCTATCCCTCGCAGCTGTACTCGGCCCCTCTCCTCCTCCGACACTAGGTTCTCCACCCACAGGCTGTGCAGCCCTCCAGGCACAGCCAGCTTGCAGAGCCGGGTTTGTTGAAGCAGAGGACACAGTGACTTATGCTAGCCAGAGAGCAGCTCTAATGGTGGAGGATACAGGCCAGGTGGGGAAGGGGTGGGCTGTGGTTGACAGTGGGAGACACTGGGGTTTCCTGACACCAGCTTCAGACCCCTAGGCCCCAAAGACTCCGTGTCCTGCCCCCGCTGCCCTGGCTGGACTTGACCTCAGCCACACCCACTTGCTGGTCCACAGCGACAGCATCCAGTCCATTGTACATGATGTTCACCCAGCCATCCTTGGAGGCCAGGACAAAGAGGGACATCAGGGCCTGGAAGACACAGGAAGAAAGGGGACAGGGGTGGTGAGGGCAGGCAATGCAGGCTTAATTTGCCCCTCCTCACCATTTTTATGCTTTTGGGTGGCAGAGGGACCAAGAGGCCTTCCCCACGTTGAGGGCAGAGCTGGAAACTGAGGTAAGTACAGTAAGTAGCAGAAGCAGGATTCACACCAGGTCTGGCTGACTCCAAAACTCCTATCAAGGTCCGCTGAGTGGAAGGTGGGGACCAGGAACCAATCCCCACTGAAGCACTTACTAAGTGCCAGGCACCTGCTGGACACTCAGCAATCAGGGTCTTAAGCCTCATGCTACCTGTAAAGTGAGTTCTGCCCATTTTGCAGAAGAGGAAACCAAGGCTTGGAAAGCAGAAGTGCTGCAGGGCAGGACTGGAGGCTGGTCTGTAATCCCAGGGCTGTTGGCACCAAAAAGCCATCACCTCCACCCACCGGGGATGGGTCAGGTCAAGGGTTGGTGGGGGTGCTCACCTGGCCCAGATTGTCGAAGTTGTACTTGTGATGGACCCAGCGGTAGTTGGCGGCCACGCAGTCGGAACGGTTGGTGATGTTGCGGGTGTCTACACCCAGACAGTGGTAGAACTTGCCCTTGAAGAGCTAGCGGGTAGGGACACAGGGTTAGTGACTGTCCTGCCAATGCTCCCAGAGGGTGGGAGTGGGTTGCACATCAGAAGAAGGACCCGCCCTCCGGGGGCACTTCTTCTGTGCACAGCCTGAGCCAAGCCCTGGACCACACCATCCCTCCATGTCCCTAGTGTGAGGTGGGGCTACTCTCATCCTGTCTCACAGGTGAGGAGACTGAGAGCCAGGGGTGTAAGGTAATTTTCCCAAAGTCATTTGAGGTTTAGGAGGTGGCAGAGGCAAGGTTCACACTCTGGTCTGTCTGAAGCCTAGCTCTTCCTCAGACCCCGGAGATCAGACCCCAGTACCCACACTGGGGATTCGGGCAGGGACTCCATGCGAGAGTGCTGCCTGCGGGCCCCAAGGGGGAGAGAAAGAGAAGTACAGGGACTCCTTCTAGGGACCCAAGCCTTCTCCATGTCAACTGCCTGGAAGGGCAGGGTCACTGTTCACACCGGGTCCACACCAAGCCCCTCCTGCCCAAGCAGCTGTGCTGTGAACCTCTCAGCAACCCCAAAGGACACCTGTGCACAGGGCTCCTGCAAAGCTGCAGCCCCAAACACAGGGCCAGGTGGGGAGCCTGGGAGCCTTAGAGTAGGGCTCAGACCCTCAAGAAACGGTCTCAGCAGCAGCTCAGGCCCCAGGAGGCCCAGGTCATTCCCACTGTCCCAACACGTACTTTGTGATCTGCCCCTTCCTATTCCTGTGTTGACCTCCAAACCAAAATCTGAGTCAGTTCAAAGCCCTGCGTGGGTCAGAGACCAGCCATGGCCTTGACCCCAGAGAAGCCAAGCCCAACTCCTTAGCTGCCATTCCAGGTCTCTTCCCACTTGGCCCAGCTCATCTCTCTACACCCACTATAGCTCCAAGTTCTCTCCCCAAAAATGCCCTGCTTGGTCCCACCTCCCTACAGGTACCCATCTGCCCCTGAAACCACTTCCCCCCATGGTGACTTGCCCAAATCACCTGTCCTTCAAGGCCCAGTGCAGAGGCCACCTCCTCAGGCTGTTTTCTCCATTGTCCCCAGCCCAGACCTGCGTTCCTGCATACCTCGGATCCCTGGGATCCCATTTACCCAGATTGCCCTGCAATCAGCCACTGGGGCCTTGTCTGCCTCCCTCCCTGGAAGGGGAGCTCACTGCTGGCAGGGACCACGGCTGCTCCACCAGGACCACCTGGCACAAAGTCGGGAGAGTTGGGCAGGAGTGTGGAGCCCCTTCCCCGACCACAGAGCCCCCCACCCCTGCCTGCCCAGCCTGGGTACCCCTCACCTGCACCCCCAAGATGCCAAAGATAATGAAGAAGGCACAGCAAATGAGGACGATGTTGCCGATGGGCTTCAGGGAGGAGATGAGTGTCTCTACCACCAGCTTCAGGCCAGGTGCCCGGCTGATGACACTGCAGGCAGAGAGGGGCCAAGGGCACTGTTAGCCCTTAGCCAGGCCTGGAGACACACCTCCTTGGCCCAGAGTCACCAGGGCAGAGGACACCAGGCCCCAGATCTATACACAAAGCAAAGCGCTATGCTTTCACCCCATCCCCTTAGGATCCACATCACACCCTCCTCTAGACACCAAGGCCCAGAGGCCACCCAAGGACACAGAGAGACTGGAGGCCACCTTCAGACCCTGCCTTCCAGCACCTGTTCCAGGCTCCTCCCCCAGGACCAGGGCCCACCCCTCTGGTGCTTGGCGCCTGCTACGAGGACAGAGCAGGGTGGAGGGCCGGAGTGAGGGGTCCACTGAGACTCTGGGGGCTTCCTTGGACAGTGCAAGGATTCCCCCACCCATGGGGCAGGGTCGTCACCGCAGGGGTCGTAGGGTGCGCAGGAGCCGCAGGACTCGGAGGACCCCCAGGATCTTGGCTCCCCCAGCCGAGGCGACTGACACCACGATGTCAATGATTGACACGAAGACGAGGAAGCCGTCCAGCACATTCCAGCTGCTGCGCAAGTATGCCTGCTCGCCGAAGTACAGGCCCAGCGAGACCACCTGGGGGAGGGGCAATGGGAGGGGTCAGCCGGACTCCGCCATGGGGCAGGGCGAGGTCAGGTGGGTGAGGGACAGAGTCAGGTAGGCTTCAGGCAGTGGGGAGTGCATGGGCAGTAGGAGACTCCTGCCCAGCCACCCCCTCTGAAGGTGGCTTATAGGTAGGTCTCCACCTATCTAAGGAGCCGATCCCTGAAGCACAGGCCCACAACTGCCCCGTTGCCTTCTCCCCGCACATCTGGCAAACCCAATTTGAAGCCATGCACTCTGGGAAGCATCATAGATGGAAACTTCCCCCAGTGCCCCGACCTCCCGGAGCTACCTCTGTTACACTGGAAGTGGACTGTGAGCTGTTGGAGAGTGGGGACTGCCCCCACTCCCCGCTCCAAGTAGCCCAACCCAGCTGCTGGCACCAAGTAGGGGTAGGCCTCCAAGGCCACCTGTGGAATTCTGCTGAGGGGCAGGTGAGTAACAAGCTGAGGGGGGCCTGGGCCGGGGCCTGGAGCCCTGGACAAGGGTTGGGAGAGGTCCCAGGTGAAGCCAGGTACCTTTAGTGTCATCTCGCCCACGAAGATGGCTGTGAAGATGTAGTTGGACACAGTGAGGAAGATGCGTTCCTGAAAGAGCCGGGGGATACCATGGGCCCAGGGGCATCCCGGAGAGACTGCCCCTTCACAGGCTAAGGAGGCAGCCCCCCCCCCCCCCCCAGTTCCAAGCTCCCTGCCACACCTCCCAGCCTGGCATTCGGCCTCGCTGAGCCCTCCAAGCCCTTCAGCCCTGCACGCTGTCCCACAGCAGGCCCTGGTGGCCTGCCCCTCTGCCTCGTCCCTTGCATGGCCGGAAGTCCCCAGCCACTCACAGTGCTGCCGGCCTCAATCTGGGGCCGCTCCAGGGCAATGGTAATGCAATTGAGGAAGATGAAGGCCAAGACAACGTAGTCAAAGAGCCTGTGGGCGATGATGGTCTGACACAGGACCCGGAACCTGGGCAGGGAGGGCAGGAGGCCATGCGAGTGTCGGTTTGCCCCTCACCCTGCCCAGGAGAAAGGCAGAAGGCCCAAGCACATGGGGGCCAGGATGGCCTAGAGGAAGCTGACCCTTCTATTCTCCTCTGGCCACACAACAGGTGGAGACTTCATATCTGCTCAGGATGCCCACCTGAAGCCACTTCCACTGACCACGCTGCAAACTTCTGGCACCACAGGATGATGGGCACCCACCTACCCCTGGTACTCAAGGCTTTCCAAACACTGGCCTGAATCCCTGAGCCTTGTTCTCCAGCCGCATGGACACATGTTACCTGATACCCTCAGCTTCTGCCCCCAGGTCTTCCCTTGGGCTGCGCCCTCTATCTGGACCAGCCTCCACTTCTTCACAACCCCATCTTCATCTACAGAACTTTGTCTGCCTCCAAAGTCCAGCACAAAGGCCTCCTCCCCCAGGAAGCCTTAGGATGCCTGCCTCCAGATGGAAGCACCCCAAGTTACTAAAGATTTGTTCAACCTGGTGCCCAGCACAGGGATGGCCTAGAGTAGAGGAGATGCCCAGGAAAGCCCCCACACGAACACTACCCTCCTCTGCAGACCCTCCACTACAAGGCCAGGAGAGTCCTCTGGGGTGTGGGGAACTCCCCAGTGGCCTTGCTTGGCTTGGCAGAAATCTCTTCCTCCCAGACGTGTCAACCCCCTACTCTAACCTCATCCCAAGCCTGGCCCTGCCCACCTGTTCTCCGGGGAGAAGAGGTAGACAGACCAGTCTTCACGGACTTCGCACCAGTCAGGCTTGTAGACGTCAATCATCTTGCGGACACGGAAGCACAGAGTCTGGCAAGAGAAGGATGGAGTGCAGGCGCATCAGCGCTGCCCAGAGCTGCTCATCTCCGCCCACCCTGGCCATCTAGCAAAATGGGGCCACTGGATGACCTCCGAGCTCTCCCATCAACCCAGAACCCTCGCCCCCTCCAGGGGAGGCAGGGAGAGTTTTTCTCCCATGGGCGCGCCCAGCTCAGAGGTGGGCAGTTCTGGTCCCCTGCTCACTCACTTGAAGCCCTCTTCCCTCTTGGCCTTTGGCCTTTGGCCTTGCCCCCTTAGGGCGGGGCCTGGTCGGGCCCTCCCACTCCAGCCCCGCCCCTCGCACCCTTCCGGCTTCTGTCCGATCTTCTCGTGGGCCCCTCGGCCCGGCCCTAGAGCCCCGCGCACTCACGTAGTCCATCTCCTCCTCATCCTCCCCGCGGTCCCGGCGGTCGTCCATCTTGGTGAAGACATCCTTGGCGATGCTAGGCATCCTCCCATTGCAGTCCTCGTGCCCGGGGGCCGGGCCTGCAGCCCTCCAAGCCGCCCGGGGGTGAGTGCCCACGGTGGGTACCAGCTCGGCCAGGTCCACCGAGTCTCTGGTGTCGAGCGACAGCGTCCGGCGGTGGTGGCGGTGACGGTGCGCCGGATGGGGACCATGATGCGCGTGGTGCGCGTGCGGGATGTGGAGGGGCGCGGCCCGCGGCGGCCCCTCTTCCCGGGCACCCTCGCAGCCCCCGGCGGTGCCGCCGCCGACGCCACGCTCCGCGGAGAGCAGGGACTCGTGCTCCGCCGACGGTGGCTTGTGCTTGAGGCTGTTCCAGCTGGAGCGGCGGCTGGCCCAGGCCCCACTGCGGCCCCACGGCCCGTAGTAGGAGCTCCGAGAGCTGGACTGGGAGGAAGCCCGGGACTCTGGTCAGCCCCATCACACACACCCATGGTTGTGACTAACACCCTGCACACCCGCTGAGGCCCAATGAGGGCCACCCACCCGTCTAATGGGTGACAGAACAGGCTGGACCTCAGGGGTTTTCTCCCTGTCCTGCCTCTCACTCTAGCCACATCTAGGGACATGAGGGCACCTCCACCCTGTGGCTATGTCCCTTCCTGCCACTTCACTTCTCTTGAGAAAGGTACAGCAAGTTAGGGTATCTGCCCATTTTGCAGGAAAGGAAACTGAGGCTCAAAGAAGGGCTGTAACTTGTTCACAGTTACAAAGGTTGGCAGTGGCAGAGGCCAGATTCAAGCTCAGGTCTGCACCACCTCAAAGCCCAACTCTTTACCCTACACATTGCTGCTGAGACAAAAACCCAGTTCCCTACACCAGATCCACTGGCACTACTCATTCATTTTTTCCTTGTTGCCAAGTCCTGCGCGATCCCTCGGCATCCAGGAATGCAACAGACATGGTCCCTGCCTGGTTCTGGCTAGACAGTCTGGTGCCCTAAGCCTAGGCACCAGTCTGGGGCTGAACTGGCAGGCATTTCTCCCCAAGGTCCCTCAGCACACAACCAGCAGGGAGCAACCAGGCAGAGCACCCCACAAGGACTCACCAGGGAGCGCTGGTCGTAGCTCACCCTCCCCAGTGACATGACACTGCTCTTGCGTGAGTCCAGGGCCATTAGCACGGGGTCTGGCTGCACTGAGAAGCGAGGGGCAGATGCTGCAGCCAGATGTCCACCCAGGGGGAGATTGGGGTCCAGGTGCCCATTGGGAGTCATGGGGATTGGGCAGAGCTTGGGATCTGGGGGTGGGGGGGTTGAAATACAGAGGGAGGGGCAGACAGAAGGACAGAACAAGAGCAAAAGAAGCCATGAGGAAAAGAAACAGACATGGACAGTAACAGAAATTAAGAGTTTTTCTGGAGAGACTTCCTCCACCAGGAAGTCTTCCCGGTTGGACATCATCACGTGTGCCTCCCCTCTGCCCCAACTGCAAGGCTCTCAGCTTTATTTCTGGATGAGTGGATCCCTTGCCTACTGTGTTCAGGGCCAGCTCATGAGAACCTCACTCTGGCCACTGCAGGAAGCAGGCAGATACTGTCCAGCCTGGCTACCAAGAAGGACACTGCATGGGTTGGGGAAGTTTGTTCCAAGCTGCCCAGAGGTGCTAAACAGAACCCAGGCATCCTGAGGCTGAAGGCTCTTCCCAACAGGCCATGCTGTGTGGAGGGGTGAGGGTGGGCTGCAGCTACCCCTGTGGCTAGAATTCAGGAGAGCCATGAATGTCACTGGACTTTTGAGATTTAGCTTTTCTTTCAATAGTAAGTGTAAATAAGAAGCGACAGAGAATTAGCTGTCCCCGAACCTTGGCTTGAGGGGAAACCAGATGCTATGCCCTTTGCCCACCTAGATCTCAGGGGAAGAGTCCTGGCCTCCTAGGTGACAAGTGGAGGTCTGTTTACCTCCGCCGCCGTCCAGGCCCTCTTGGAGCTTGTCAAACTCCTCCATGTTGGATGAACTCTGGTCCTCGTCCGAGTACGAGCGATTGGCGTCGCCCTGGGAGACGGTCCCTCACATTGGAACAAAAGTCAGCTAAGCCCTTCCCTCCCTCCTGAATTTTTCAATAGGTGTTTTCACCCTCCCCCCATTTTATAGATAGTGAAACTGAGGCTCAGAAAAGGGAAGTGAGAAGCTAACGAGGATCTGGGCCACAAACCCACATCTGCCTGACTGTAAGTATCCCCAAAGCCTCATAAAATGGAGGAGCTGTGATCCAGAATCCCAGATCTTGGAGATCTTAGAATCTCAGAGGTAGAGAGGCCTAGTCCTGCACCCCTGGGAAAAAGACAGGGATCCTAGATGCAGCCTCCATTTGCACACTTCCTGTGATGGAGAGTTCACTGCCTCTACTGCCTCATGGGCAACCCCTTCCTCTGGAGACCCAGTGCCTGCTAGATGTTTGACTCACAATCCTCCCCCATCCGGATCCCCCCACCCAGTCTCGTGCAGGCCCCAAAAGAGTGCATCTTCCACCAGGGCCACAGTCACCTCTGCCTGGAAGCCCTCCACCAGGATGGCCACCAGCAGGTTGAAGAGCACATAGTTGCCAAAGGTCATGAGGGCAACGAAGTAGAGGGAGGCCCAGGGGGAGGTGGAGGCCATGCCATTGTAGAGGACGACGTTCCAGTCCTCCTGGGTGAGGATCTGTGGGGGAACGGGGAATAAGGGCTCAGCCCCAGAGAGCCCCAGGCCCCAGCCCAGCCAACCGGGTGGACTAGCTTCAGGCGTGCTGCAGCCCATGCACACCTACAGCAGCCTGTCACATGTGCTTGGGCATACAACACACACACACACACACACACACACACACACACACACACACACACACACACACACACGATCTTCCTGCTGTCTGTCTGCCCACACCCTCAAGGCCTGCATCACACACTCGTGGTGCTCCATCCTGACTGCTCCCATAACCCCATCCTCTCAGCAGCCTATCCCATCACCCAGGGCACAAGCCACCCCCGCCCCCGCCTCTTCCCCTTGTTCCCTCTGCCCTTACCACAACTGTGTGCACACAGCCATTCAACCACACTATGGTACATGTGAAGAAACAGTCTCAGGGATGAATCCAAAGTCTTGGGGCAGGAGTGGAGGGGCAGGGACAGGCATCAGGCAGTCAACCCAGCTCCCAGCCTGGCCCCGCACTCCGGACCTGCCCACTGGAGGCTGGGGCTGAGGGGCCTCACTGTCAGGCTGCTGCTCTTCCCTGAATTCTCTGAGGCTGGGGGCACCTCCAAAGAGCGATCCTGGGAGAAACCCCTTCCCTGGACAGACATGGACATGTTCCGCTGCTTACCTGGAACACTGTGACGATGGCCCACAGCAGGGAGTCAAAGTTCTTCCGGTCAGGGACCGTGTCTCCCGTGTCCGTGCGAAGGCTGAATTTGCAGCCAAAGATGTGCATCCCGAGGATGCTGGGGGAGGGATGGAGGTGGCTCAAGGGACTCACACACACACACACCAAGCTCTTTGCCCACCCACCTTTCATTCCTGAGCAACCGAGTAAGATGGGAGGAGGCAGTGTTGGTCCCATTTTACAGAAGTGAACACCGAGGCTCAGAGGGGTGGTACTTGCCTAGAGCCATTAGGGGGTTAAGTGATGGTGCCAGGATTCACACCCAGGTCTGGGGTGGTACCCAGAGAAGCTCAACCACCCACACTCCCAGGCTCCTAACCACGGCCCCAGCAGACCCCACAGGTGTGGCCTCCAGGGTGGCGGGCTCACCTGAAGATGAAGATAAAGAGCATGAGAAGCATGCAGAAGGTGGCCACGTTGTCCATGGTCTTCATGAGCACCACGAGCTGGCGCCGCAGCGCGGGCATGAAGCGCACCAGCTTCAGCACCCGCAGCAGCCGGAAGGTCCGCAGCACCGACAGCCCGCCATCCGCCTGCCCCACAATCTCCCAGATGCTGCAGCCGGGAGGGGGCCAGCAGGGGTAGGGAGGGAGAGAGGCAGGAGGGAGGCCAGGAGGAGATGAAGGCAGAGGAAGGAGAGGCCGGGGAGGATGGAGAGACGGAGAGCTTCCATTTATTCACTCATTCATCCAAGGAATATTGTTTCACAAGTCATTGCACTTCCGTGCACCCTAAATCCGGAGCTCTGAACCTGGATTCTGTGGACGCCCCCCCAAGAAGTCTATGGTCCATGAATGTCACTGACCACTTTTTGAGATTTAACATTCTTTTGATTACAAATGTCAACAACAAACAACAGAGAATTAGCAGTTTCTATGGCCTCGTAGCCAATTGAAATCACTGATATTTTTCTATCACATGGTGGCCAATACAGATATTTCCAAATATTACTTATGCTCATCCTTTCTTTGGAATGGTGGTAGTCATGGACCCACTACTAGATCTTGCTATTTAATGCATTCATCCAGAAGCACATATATTGCTAAGTCACAACTTCTACAATATTTTGGTAACTGTGTTTCAGGATGATTGGCTGCCTTCATTTCATATACTTCATTTACTGGCTGGGGTCAGTGCACGAAGTGCCCCTCCTGCTCCGCTCTGTTTCTAGGCCCACAGCCTGGAAGGTTGGGGGCAGGGGGCGGGTCGGCACCTGATGATGACAATGATGCTGTCAAAGATGTTGTAAGGGTTGCGCAGGTAGTCGAAAAGCCCGAAGGCAGCCAGCTTCAGGAGCATCTCCAGGGCAAACATGCTGGTGAAGACCACATTGCAGATCTCCAGGATGTTGGTCAGCTCCTCAGGCTGTAGGGGTGTTGGGGCAGGGGATGGGAGCCCGGTCAGGCCAGAGGGAAGCTGCGGGTCCCTCCCTCTGGACACCCATCAGCTTCAGGACCCCCGCAGAGGCAGGGAGGCCTGGCTCAGCCACCCTGGCTCCATGACCTGCAGGTTGGTGTCCTCGTTGGAGCTCCATCTCCCCCTGCACTTGGCCTCAAGAACCTGACAACTCTGCTGCATCTCTGCCATTCTGAGGGGTCCACTGAGATGGGAATGACCTTCCACAGATTTGGCAGAGATGCTGGTACTACATACTGAGGGCCATGTTATGATACCCATTTTACAGATGAGGAAACTAAGGCTCAGAAACCAGTCTAAGGTCATATGACTAAACACAGAACAAGACAGAAAGGCAGGCCAGTAGCTGCTGAAACTTCCTATTTGCCCATGACCCTAAGCCACTTAGTGAGCATGTGCAGGACCTGTTCTGTGCATTTTATAGGCATCATGTTACTTAATCCCTCACGGGAGTCCATCATACAGATGAGGAAACAGATTCAGAGAAGGCCAGTCCCCTGCCTGAGGCTGCAGAGCTAGCAAGGGGCAGAGCCAAGATTCAAACTCAGGCAGCCTGGCTCCAAGACTCCTGCCCTTAACCCCTGCCTGTGCAGACCTCCCCATCCAGCCCTCCCTTCTCTCCACTTTCCTAGCAATGTGGCTGGAGACCACCACGCCCCCTGAGGGAGGACAGAGACTGTTCATCTACCGTGTGCCTCGACAGCTCTTAATCCACCCGACCACCCGCTCGGTAGGGCTTACTTCACACACTTCTCAGAGGACACTAAGGGCGGAGAGATTAAGAATCAAAGTCACCAGCGGGTCAGAGGGAGGCTAGTCCCCCTGGCCATAGAGCCATCCTCTACTCCAGGAGCTGTGTACCTGCTGGTTTTTAGCAGCAAGTGACAGCCCTGCAAGTGGGACCACTCGAGGGACACCAGTGTCTGAAACAGGCCACACTGCTGGCCGTGACCAGGGGCAGGGTTCCAGGTCCCCTCCTCCTCGGCCAGGCCTGTTTCCTCACCCATAAAACAAGGGGAGTGAGATGAGGGCCAGACGAGGCCCCAGCCCTTCTCCCCCTCTGCAGCCCCACCAGGACTAGTGAAGTGTCTGGTCTCTGCTCACCACTGAGTCAGGCTGTCCCCGCCTGATCACGGAGAAGGGAAAGGCCATCTGTCAAGCCTGACCATGCGCCCCTGCTGAGCCCGACACCAACACAATTACTGATGCCTCAGACAACCTATGAGGCCGCTGTTGGCATCTCCATTTTACAGATGAGGAAACTGAGGCTCAGAGAAGTGAACTGCCACACAGCAAGGCTGTGGCAGAGCCACCAAGTCAGACGCCAAACTACTCTCCCAGTACACACCCCGACCCGCCCCCTGAAACTCATCCACCCATCCACCCACTCATTCACAGCTGCATACACTCCACAGGTCTTCCAAGCATCCGTCAGGTCCTGGGCTCGTGCTAGCCAGGGTGGGCAGTGGTGAACGAATCAGGACATTCTCCCTGCCCTTGAGAAGGGCAGGGTCCACTGACAAAGCCCATTTCACGAGTTAACAAACCAGTCGGCAGATGCTAAAAACAGAGGAAGGTTGAGGGTGTTTTGGGGGAACACAGACAGTGGAGTCAGGAGCAGCTTCCTGGAGGAAGTGACATCTCAGTGAGACCTCAAGCTGAAGGGGGAGCAGGAGACAGGGAGAAGAGAGGGTATCTGGGCACAGGGACCAGCCCGAGCCAAGGCTGGGGGAGACAGGAGAGCTCCCATCACCAGCACCGCCCCTCCACCGGGGGACCAGGCCTCAGGGCCTGACGCTGATTCCACTCGGGTCAAAAGGAGATGAGAGAAAAATAACCCAACCCTCCGCTTCCGCCTGGTGTCTGAGAAATCTAATAAAACTGCCAGCTCCTCTCAAGCCCAGATAAAAGGCGAAGGCGCTATTTCCATCTGTAATTACATTTGACTCACAAAATGGTCCCAAAAGGGGAGTGGGCCCCCGAGAGAGGCACCCAGTGAGGAGGGGCTGGGGCCCAGCATCCCTGGCTGAGCCAGGGCCCAGGTGCTGCTCGGAGCCACCAATTTCCCAGCCCGCCAAAACAGAGATGAAAGATGTGGCCGCTGACAGTCCACAATGGCCAGCGCTGGCTCCGGCCACACGTGCTGCACACACTCCCGCCCAACTGCAGCTGAGGAGGAGCCCCCACCCCACTCTCTCTCCCCGAAAGGTCACCTGCTTGCTCCCCTCCTCCCTTGGAACAGCTGTTTCTCTAGTCAAGCGCACACCTGTTAATCTTTTTCTAATGGACCACCCATCACTCCTGCGAGCATTTTTCTGGGAGAGAGACAGTGAGCGGGAGAGAGAGACAGACAAATACAGATACAGTGAGTGAGAGACTAAGGGGGGAGGTACGTGGAGAGGGACAGGGCAGCCATTAGAGAGATGGACAGAGAGGGACTCGAAAAGAGAGACGGACAGACAGACTCATATAGACACAGGGAGTGAGAAGCAAAGGCAAGGTGTGGAGAGACAAGACAGAGAGAGAAAAATAAAGATAAAAACATAGCGAGGGACCAAGATCATGACACTGTATGTGAGTTAGAGACAGAGCCAGAAACTGAGAGAGAGCAGGCAGACAGACAGACAGACAGAGACTGCAGACAGGTGGCTGGAAATGGCAAAGACCCATCCAATGGAAGAGGAGGTGCCAGGGGAAGAAAAACCAGGTTAAGCCAGAGGCAGGAGTACAGAGGGCAGATGAGGGGCTGCCAGCGGGAGGTGAGGCCAGAAGCAGAGGGAGAGGGGTAGGGGCAGGACCAGCTCATCCCTGCCGGACGCCAGGCTTGGGAGGCCCGGCTGCCTGGCCTCTGACCATTTCTGCAGGGGCAGATAAGGGCCCAGTCAGGCAGGGGTCTCTAAGTTGCCCCCAGGAACCCCTAGAGCCCAGCATCATCCCCATGATAATAATGGCAGCTGGTATTAAAGCATCTCCCACGTGCGAGGTAGCGCTAAGCACTTTCCATGAATTATCCAGTATAAGCCTCAAACATTACCCTATAGTATCCCCATTTTACAGACAGGGAAACTGAGGCTCAGAGAGGAGAAGCAACAGTCCCCGGCCATGGCCAAGCAGTGGTAGAATCAGATCTCAAACACCGGTCTCCTCCCTCCGGCCCACACCCTCATTCTGCCATGTCCCAAGTGTCTTTACCTGTCCTGCTTTTCTGACTTGAGGCTCCAGTTCACCACAGACACGTCACTGCCCTGCTTACAAGCCTTCCAAGGCTCCCCACTGCCCTAAGGATAAAGCCAGTCTCAAGACTTCATGAATAGACCCCCTCAGCCTCCTGGGCTGTTGGCCCTGCCCCAGGTGCACATCCTCCTTGAAGACTCAGGGTCTTACATGGGAATGCGTATGCTCCTGGTGCCTGCCTCTGGCCCTCCTGTCTCACTAATGAAATCTGAGTCATCCTTCAAGATCCATCTCCTGTGTCACCACCTCCAGGAAGCCTTCCCCAACCGCAGCTCATGTTGGTGTCTCTCTCCCCTAAGCCCTCACGAAGCTGGAATGTAGGGCACTAAGCCACTCTATCTTCCTCTTCCCGGAGTCACCCCAGACCTGGGTTGGCAGTGACTTGATGGAGCTGCTGAAAAGAGAATAAAGCCTACTTGACCCATCCACTGATTTGGAGGCCCTGAATGCTGTCTTCTGGGAGCTGGAGAGAGTGGACTTGCCCCAGCCAGGGTCAGCCCTTCCCCACAGAGGCTCCTTGCACTCCTGCCCTGCTACCCATTCAGCCTGACCCTCTTTTTTGTTGTCCAACTTGGTCACCATCCTCTAGCTCTAGGACAGCATTGCCCAGCTCAGGAGGAGAGGGGTGCGCTCAGACAGCCTGCTCCCAGGAGCAGTGCCTCCCCACCCATCTCCTGCTGGCTCTGTGGAACCTCCAACTCAACCTCAGTATCTGAGAGCCCAGTGCTGATAGCTGCTCACCATGTCACACTGGGCAAGCCAGTCCACTTCTCTGAGCCTGTTTCCCCGTCTGCCCAGTGGGGACAAGATGTTCACCCTGCTTGCCCCAGAGGGCTGCCGTGAGGCTCACACAGGGAGGAGATGTGCAACACATCAGATGATGATAGAGGAATCTGGCTGCCCAAGTCGACCCCATCTACCTGTCTCAGTCACAGACTGTCCTGGGCCCTCCACCCCAGGGCTATGCAGGGTGGGGGACCGACTTCGGCACCATCTGACCACCTCATGGGTCACACAAAGGCCCCTGCTTGGCTGACCCCCACTTTCCCCTGTCACCTCCTCCCAGGCCAGTGCCTGCAAGGAATGTATGTGGCCACGAGGACCCTGGTGACACTCCCTTGTGATTTTGGCAGCAGCGACCACCTAAAGGCCATGGGCTCCCACAATCTCACCTCTCATTTGAGTGCTTGTGACCCCAGAGGCAGGGGTGGCCCCACTTCGCAGCAGGAGAAAGAAAGCAGCCACCTGCCTCCCCCCACCTCACCAGCTGCCAGCCCCCCACCTCACCACCTGCCTCCCCCCACCTCACCAGCTGCCAGCCCCCCACCTCACCACCTGCCGCCCCCCACCTCACCAGCTGCCGCCCCCCCACCTCACCACCTGCCGCCCCCCACCTCACCACCTGCCAGCCCCCCAACCCGGTGGCCACACTAAGCTCCCTGCAGGCGGGTTGTGCAGCCGGGGTAGGGTGGGGCAGCCAGGGTAGGGTGGGGCAGCCAGGGTAGGGTGGGGCAGCCAGGGTAGGGTGGGGCCCCAGGATGCCTCCCCTCTGCAGTCACCTCCCCCGCAGGAGAGGGGCAGTATACAATCACGTCTCTCCTGCTCCTCCCCTTCCCTCCCTGCCCCCCAGACAGCCCTGAGCCACCTCTCTCCACAGGCGCCCCTCAGATGAGGCTGCTCAAAATAAACTCGGGGGCGGCCCGCTCCCTGCCAGCAGTGTCTGGGAGCGGGGGCTGCGGAGCAAAACTACCCTTGGCTTAGGAGCAGGCCCTGCACAGAGCTCGGTCAATGGCTGACACTCCGAGCCGCTTTAAAGAGAACATTTTTTAAATTCTTCCTCCCCCTCACTTTGTCTTTAATTAATAATTTTTTGAGACTCCAGATGGCATATAGGAAGCTCACTCCAAGGGTGGTGGCGTAAGGCTCCAACAAAAAATTAGAAAATTATTCATAACTAGTGAGGACCTACTATGCACCAGGCTTCTTGATGCATTTAACCCTCCCTCTGGAAGAAGGGTCCGTGTGACCATTAACAGATGGGGACAGTGGCTGAAGGAGGCCAGGCGACTTGCCCAAGGCCTCCCTGCTGGTCAACAGCAGAACCAGGGACGGAGCCCAGACCTTGAGCTGACAGAGTTCAGTTCTCTGGCAGTGACGTTCAGAGTGGGAAGGGGGTGGGGGTAATACCTGCGCTTAGTAGGTGCTCAGTATATGGGAGCTGATCCCTATGAGGAAAAGGGCATGAAGTTAGGGCGCCTGCTCATGGATGAGGAGGCCAGGGAGGGTCCTGTGAAGCGGCAGAGCCTGGCCAGTGAGGGCAGCCTCTCCCAGACCAGCCAGGGGACAGGGGTACCTGCGGGGCCACAGAGGCGGCTTCCCCATATGGAGGCCGAAAACCTTGCTCAGTAGGATGTGGCAGGAGTGAGGGGGGCCAGGCCAGGGAGGGAGACCCTGAGGAGGCTTGAGCAGGGACTATGGCCTGGCCTGAGGCTGGCGCTGCAGATAGAGAGAGAGAGGCTGGACCAGCGAACGGAGCAGCCCTGGCCGCCGTGTTGCCTTGGGGGGATGGCTGAGAAGGCAGGAGCCAGCAGTACGCTGGCAAACAGGCCTCTGAAAAATAGTCCTGATTTGCAACATGTGCCAATTTCCATGGTGTAAATACTCCCACCACGGCCAATTTCAAGCTACCAACTGTTTTTAACAACGGGTTTGCCAAATCCTTGAGTATGAGAAAATTGGCTCTTGCAAGCTAGTTCCACAAGCCACTGGCAGGGACAGGGCTCAGGTTCTGGTGCAGCAGGATGGTGATGGGCACCCTTGGTGCTGCCCCACCCAGAAGCTAGAGCCAGTATCCCAACAGCACCGGTTCCCTGTGGGGCTCTCCCTGGGGACACAGGCCCAGCCAGGCCTCTGGCCCCTGTCTGACCTGGCCAGGCCAAGGCCAGAAGGTGGGACCCTAGGCCAGGGGGTCTGGGCTGCCGGTCTCACCAGCTTTACCCTGCAGAGAGCCTTCCCCCAGCCCTCCCCAAGACATTTTTAATTAAGCTGGAACGGCAGGCAAACCGGCAAACAGGCAGCTCTGAGCAGAGTGGTGGCAGCCCCAGGGGCCGCATTTCAGTAAATTGAATAGAGCCTGTGTCTGGCGAACTAATGAACAGGGAAATGAGAGTGTGGCCCACCCCCGGGCACAGTGGGCGGCCAGGCCCCGCAGAAAGAGGGCCACAGGGAAGCAAAAGGGGGGGGCGTCAAAAACCAAAACCCTGTAGGGCGTCAGTCTTGCCACACAAAGATGTGGGTTCAAATTTGGCCCCTGTCTGGCTGTGAGACCTTGGGCTGGAGATATCCCCTCCTGGAGCCTCAGGGTCACCAGCTGCCAGATGCAGAGCCTCACAGGGCTGGGGTGCAGGTTAGGGGAGGGCCCCCCACCTAAGGGCTGGGGCACAATGGGAGCCAGAAAATGATGTTATTCCAAACGAAGCCAGGGCTGGATTTGTCAAAGCTGTCACCCCAGGTATGACCCATGGACTAGGGACATCTGTGCTAACCCCTCACAGGTCTCCATCCTGTGTCCCCACAACAGCCTCCTTTCCTGCTGTACACACCTTCCCTGTGCTCCTGCCACCTCCCAGAAGCTGTCCCCTCCCCCACGTGCTATCCCCTCTTGGGGACCCTTTCTCTGAACTCATCTCACCTCTGAACCCCAGCAGTATCCCTGATGGCCCAAGGGGCCTGGGACACACCATTCTACTCAGCCAACACCTTCCTGCACCCCGTGCACCCAGAGTTGAGGACAGAAGCAACCACAGGTTTGGCCAAGAAGGGAGATGGGGGACAGCCTCTGCAGGGCAGCCTCGGGGCTGTGGTGAGGGGGAAGTCAGGGGGTGCGTCAAGGACAGGAGGGCAGGTACATTGTGGGCAGAGCATGAGAGGCCTTGAATGTCAGTGGAAAAGTCTGCATTTCATGCCAAGGGCATTAATGGGGGCTGTGGAGGTTTGGGGGCAGGGGAGATCCCAGCCTCTGGAAAGATCAGTCCAGCTATTTTGGAGACAAGAGACAAGCAGGCTTACGTGGAGGGGTGGCGAATGGAAGTTAGGATTTGGCAGGGATTGGCAGGGAGTGGGCTGTGGGTGCCTTGGTGTCCAGGCTGAGACGCTTAGAGGGAACAGAACTGGAACCCCTCGTTCTCACCCTGAGTAGTCACTTGGTCACTCATTCACCCTGAGCTCCGCCTCCTCTGTGGCTGGCCCTGGGCCAGGCACTGAGGCCACATGGATGAATGGGACACAGGCTGGGGGGAGACAGACACAGAGTGGGTGTTGGACAGACCCGGGCTGCCCAGGGCCCTCCTGCGCCTGCGTGCCAGCCCGCGCCCCGTGCCTGCCCCCACTGGCCTGCTGGTGGTGCTCGATGCCCATGCTGACGGTGTTGACGAGGATGGCCATCATGATGCCCCGGTTGAAGTACTTGCTGTCCACGATGCCCCGCAGCTTGGCTCGCGTCTCCCGCCACACGTCTCCGCACAGCCCGGCAGCCCCATCCGCCTGCTCCTCCTCGTCCTCCTTCCCCAGGTCTGAGGAGGTCCCGTCCTCACTGCTCCGGGCCCCGTCTCCGTCAGCCTCATCTTCACTGCCACCCGAGCCCCCAGAGCCCGAGCCCTCCTGGCCCGAGTCGCTGCTGCCCAGGCCCGAGGGCCGCCGGCCCGCCTCGTGCTGGCAGCGGGGGCAGCTGGCAGGGTCCGAGACCAGCATGGCAGAGATGGGCTGCACCAGCGCGTGGGGCGTCGGGTCCAGGGGGCTGTGTCGGGGGCACAGCTCTGAAAGCAAGCAGAGGTCAGGGTGGATGCCTCGGGTCATACTTGCGGGTCACGGAGGAGGCAGCCTCCGCCCACACCCAGCATGTGCCCACCCTGCGTGTGACCACACGGTCACCTGGAACCTGCCAGCCCTCCACCCCATCCCTGGAGGCCCAGAGGCATGTGGTTCCTGGGGAAATAGCTTCACCTTCTGGGCTTTCTTTGCGCAGGGACGAGGAGCACCCATCTTGCAGGGCTGTGGGGCGGATTCTATCCTTGACACATGATAAGCCCAGAACAGGGTCCCTGCTTTGTCATCCCTTGGCCCTTGGCCCCAGGTTAGTCACTGAAAGACCCTCCAGGAACCCCAGGCCCTCCCCACGGTCCTGATTCATGACATCTTGGAGTTTGGAAAAAGCGGCTGAAGAGGAGCTTCTGAAAGCCCAGCAAAGCAGGCAGACATCCCTCAGAAGAGGCCAAGGTGGCTGTGGCCTTCCTCAGTTCTCCTGCCTGTGTCGGGGGCTTCTTGCATCCAGGAGGAAGGAGGAAGGAGCCCTGGGCAGGGGCTCTGGACGCACCCCTCCCACTTCCCCCTGTCCAGGCCCTGGGGAGCGGGCAGGAGGGCCCGACACAGTGGGAGGGGCCGGAGCTGCCATCCCCTCTGCTGCCCTGGGAGTGTGAGGAGCTGGGAGGGTCTTGGACTCAAGTTGTATGATCTCTGAACCATTTCAAAGAGGTGTCAGAAAGGCTCTTTCTGGGTGGCTTGGTTCCTTCTTTATATTTGTCTACATTTTCCTAGAATAAACAGGTTTTGCTTATGTAGCAAAAAAGAAAAAAAATTAGAGGAAAAAAACCTGTAATGTTTACCCTTCACTTCTGCACTTGCTTCCAAATACCTCCCAACACATGGACAAGGCCCTCTGACTCATTTGCCCTCTAGACTGGTGGGGCAGCCAGAAGCCTGGAGTGGGGCCACCTCAGCACCAGAGGTCAGAGCAAAGCCCTTGCCAGCCCAACTGTATGTGGGGCTGGGCCCTCTGACACCTGTTTCCCAAGGAAGGGGGGTGGGAGAGGCACAGAGCCCATGGGGCAAGAGGGCATGACCTCCCTCCAGAAGCCCGTCTAGGGCTTCCCTCCATGCAGGTTCCCTAGAAAGGGTGGCGGGCAGCAGCAGGAAGCCCCGAGCAGTAAACACCCTTCCCCGCGTCATCCAGGAACACGGGGTGCCAGCCTTGCCCAGACCCCAGCTCCCCCGTCCACGTGCTGGGCCAGCCCACGGGCCACCTGGAACCTCCCCCAGCACCGTGCCTGGACGGCTGGCACCCAGGGACGGGTGGGCGGCAGCTCTGAGGAGGAATTCTCCAGCTTGCCTCTCAAGAATCTGATTCCCAGGATGTGAGAGCTGCGAGCGCAGGGGCTGGGGGCGGCTGACTCCCACAGTGCACCGCCTCGTCCTCACTCCATGGCAGGGAGCTGGAGGCCGGCAGAGGGGCCGGGCTGCCCACCGTCACACCTGCGCCTGCTCTAGGATAGTCCTGATGCCTGCTGACCTCCTCACTGGCACCAACTGGGGGCAGGACTGGGCCTGGGGTGGGGCCCACCTCCTGTGGTGCCTTTGCCTCCTCCCACCAGAGAGGTTCACTTCCCCCGGAGGTGGGCCCAGCAGAGAGTGTACCTCTGACATCCCCAATGCTGAGCTTTTGTCACTGACACACTATGTGACCTCAAGTGACTCCCTTCATCTCTCTGGACTTTAGTCTTCCCATCTGAACACTGGGGATAATATTACTCACTCTGTTCCCTTCTCAGGACTGTTTTCTAGAATAGAGGAGAAAACGAATGGAAAATCTTTTCTAAGCCTAAACTGTTAACTCTCTGGAACCGTCTACAGTCAAGCAGGAGAAATGGCCCCAAGGCAGGAGCAGATTATAGAGTGGCACGTGTTCCCAACACGCCCTGTCTCTGCAAGGCTGGCCATGGCCCCTTTATTCCAGGTGACCCAGCATCACGGCTCAGGTGTGCTAGCAAGCAGGGACCCTCGGGGGAAGGGGGAGGGGGCAGGCTGTAGTGGCAGAGGGATTTTATAGCTTCAGAAGACTGAGAATTTCTTTGAAGTGTGGATCCTAGGGCGGAGCCTGAGTTGGTGTGCGCACACTGGATTGGAAGAGAATCCCTCCAGGGTGGGGCTGAGTCCCCCAGGCCCAGGGCTAGCCCAGGCCTGGCACTGACTGGTGGTCGGGAAAGGGGACAGGGAACCAAGGGCTGTGGACTGGAACTCCCAGGGGAAGATGTGGGTTCTGAACTTGCTGGACACCTCTGCTTGTGCTGGAGAGATAGGACATGTTTGCAAACGGTGCCACTTCTGAGTCCCCAGTTGGAGGCACACAAGGTCTGCGTGGGGCACTCGGGAGGCCAGGGCCACTTACTGCAGTGCCTGGGCTCCTTGGCGTGGGGCCCGGGCTTGGCGGAGCTGGGTGTCCCCGGGTCCGGGGCCTGGCGCCGGCTCTGCAGGGCCTGGTAGAGGCCCAGGGCCCGGCGCTTGGCCTTGCGCAGGATGTGGCAGACGTACTGGAAGATCTCCTCGTAGCAGTCGCCAGGCTCGGCGTAGCTGGCCACGGTGCTGGAGGACAGGTAACGCTGCCGCTGCTCCAGCATCAGCCGGTGCTCCCGCTGCTTGGTCTCCGAGAACTGGGTCGCTATGACAACGAGGCACAGGTTGATCATGAAGAAGGAGCCCACCTGTGACCAACAGGAGGAGAGGACAGGGACAGGGACAGAGGGGATGGTGGAGGCAGGGAGCCGGAGGGTGGGAAAGAGAGGCGGAGAAATGGAGAAAGTGAGGCGGGGAGACGGTGATGGAGACGGAGGAACAGAGGGATACAGAGGCAGAAAGGAAGACAAGAGGAGGGGCAGGGACAGATCCAGAACACGGAACAAGGAAAGGACAGAGCAGAGCGCAGACAGGGAGAAGCAGCCAGGGTGCAGAGAGACCAGGGCAAGGAGAGACACCGAGGGAGAGGGAGACAGACACAGAGGGTGGGGGAGACACAAAGTGACAGGGGGCAGGTGGAGACAGGGAGAGGAGGAGGAGGGGAAGGGGAGGGCCCAGAGAGACGGAGAGGCACAGGCACAGACAGGGACAGGAAAAGATGGCTGAGGCCTGGCTCCAGGAGGAGGTCTTGCTCTGGGAGGAGGCCAGGGCCACAGGACAGCGTGGCCCAGGCAGCTCCCCAGCTCCCCTGTGGAGCCTGTTTCCCAGCCCACTCCCCTCAGGCCCCTAGGCCCTTAGCGCTGAGGCCAGAGAGGGAGGCAGAGCCCCTCCCGGGCTATCCAGGCCCTGAGTCCCACCCCAGCCCTGCCCTCTCTACAGCCTTGACCTTGGCCCCAGGTGGGCCTCCAGACAAGAAAGAGAAGCTTCCCTAGAAAGGGTTTCGTTGTGTGGCTTTGTCTGTGCTTGGATGGCTGGTGGGGAGAGGCTACCCAGTTGGTGCTAGGACTCTCACCACCTCAAGCCCCAGGGCCCAGCTCCAGGGGGCACCACAGGCAAAAGAACCCTTCCTGCCCCAGCTGCCAGAGGGCAGGCTCCTCCCAGAGATGTGCTAAACCTTTGAACAGACTCAGCTGCCTGCCAGAGAGAGGGGCTGGTGGTGGCTCATCCTCCTCCAGGCTGCCCGCCAGGAGGTTCCTGAAGGCTGCAGCCCCAGTTGCTGATCTGCCTTCCTTCCCCTCCCCGCCCCACCATGGCTGGGGTGCTGGGGTTCAGGAGGGAGAGAGTATAGCAGTTGGGGAGCTTCCCTGCCCAGAGGACTCTGGGAAAATCCCTTGCCTCTAAAGTAAGAAGATGTCTCACTCATTCGCTCTCTCTGTCATTTCTTTCATAAGCCATTTCCTGGAGACCCGCTCTTCGGGCCTGGGTGAGGGGCACAGACCCTGCCCTCTGGGAGCTCACACCTGCCTCTGCAGCTGCTGTCCCCGGGGTAACCAGGCAGCTCCCCATCCCCTCTGGACCTCCACTTCAGCATCTGTAAAACAGAAGGCTTGGGCAAAATGAGCTTAGGGCTTTCCCAATCAGGAGCACTAGGGACCTTGGTTCTGAGGGCCAAGGACCCCTCACCCACTGTGTGGCCCCCGCCAGGAATCTCACCCCTCTGGGGCTCTGAGGAACAGACAAGTGACCTGCATGGCCAGGGTTGTGAGGATAGGATGACAGCATGGTGGCTCAGGCTCTGCTGTCTGGATCCCTCCCAGCACCTGGAAAACTCAGCATGCTCAGCATCCCACCAGCATGCCTTCTCCTGGGACAGGGCCACCCAGGGCCCAATCATCACAGCAATGATAGCAGCAGGGCACATTTACTGAGCACTTACTGTGTGCCAGGGGCTGTGCAGGCTGCAGGCTCCATCTCCTCTAACTCTCCCCAGGGCCTGTGAGCCAGGTGCCGTCCCTGTTCCCGGCTCCGAGATGAGCTCGGGGAGCTAAGGGACCGCCCAGGGTCGCACTGGGAGTTACCACCCTCAGACTCCCACCCCTAACTCCCTCAGGAGAAGCAGATGAAGCATCCTCCAGCCTCTCTCTGGAATTCTGGGCTCCTCCGGCAACCCCAGTGGTTGACAGTCCCCCCACTGCAGGGTTCTGTCTGGCTTCAGGTTCTCTGCAGGCGCCCCCTGCCCAGGACACTCTTCTTCTGGCTCCCTCCCTCAACCTCCATCTCCAGTCTTTAAGGCTCAATTCTGGCATCACCTCCTCCAGGAAGCCTTACTTCCCCCATCCCTCTCCAAGCTGGGTTAGAGGCCTCCTTTGGGCTTCCTTCTCTCATGGCACCTAAGACGCTGTCTGGCTCCTGTCTGCTGTAGCCCATCTTCCCCTACGAGACTGTGGGCTCCTGGAGGGCAGAACTGGCCGTCCTGACTCACTGCTCAGTACCCAGCCCTCAGCTCAGGGCTTGATGCAGTGCAGGCTGTCCTGAATGTGCTGGGGAATGACTAAACCAGTGGATGGATGGCAATGCCGAACAAAGCCTGGGCCCCTCCCCTTTGATCTGGGGTGTCTCCTTATGGGTCCAAGGCCCCAGGATCCAGGGAGGCATCGAAGCTAAGCCAACAGCAGGTGTGTCTCAGGTTAGCTTGTCCTGAACCCCTAGGTCAAAGTACCACCAGCCCAGGATAGGGTGCTGCCCCAGAGGGCCAAGCGTGCCCTCTCTCCCACCACCAGGAAGCCGGAGAATCTGGCCTTGCAGCAGCAGGGAGCCAGCAGCGACTCGCCTAGGAGTGAATCACCTTGACATCTGGGGATTGTGCTGTGGCTGAAGCTGCAGTCAGGCATGACAAGGTGGATGAGATGGCTCTGGGGAAACGGGGTGGTGGTGGGAGGGGCGGGCCAGGAAGGGGGCCCTCTCTGTGGGGCTGAGAGCGCCCCCCTTCATCTCCAGGTCTCCCCTACAAAGCAGAGCTGCTCAAGAGATGCGAGTCCCTCCGAGAATTTCAGGGAGCACCACCAGCTCACAACCAGCCCCAGGCTTCCGTTTCACAGCATCTCATCTTCCCAACCCAGGGAAAAAGGGAGAAGCTAAAGCCCTGGAGAAGCTTTCATCCTGGGGCTGCATCCCTGCTAGGGTCACAAAAGCATGTATTCCCAGAGACAACAAGGCAGAGAAACACAAGCAGGAGCAGCGCGCAGACTTAAATGCCCAGAAATGAGAAAGGCAATCGGAAGTGATGGATGCCTCTAGCAGCCACCCCCGATGAGCTCCTTCAATCACCCACGGCCCGGCTGCATTTAAAAATCGCCCCTCCAGCTGTCTCCCACTCAGCTCTCCTGGCTCTGAGGGGCACCCTGGGGACTTCCAAAGACCCCCCCAACTCTGGTCCACTGGTCATGGGTCCTTGAGCTTGCCCGAAGAGCCCCAGCTTCCCTGACACTTACTATGATAAGCAGGATAAAATAGATGAAGTTGTAGAAGGAGTGAGCATCCATCACGTAGTACATGATCTCCACCCAGCCTTCCAGAGTAATCACCTGCAGCCAGGACACAGCAGAGGAGGAGAGATTGCCTTAGACAGCTGACCCTCCCGAAAGGCAGGCAGCAAAGGAAGTGCCCCAGACAGAGGCTCCACTGTGTGCCGGGGCACCTACAAACGCTGTCTCTATCAAGCTCACAAGGGCTCCACCGGGCAGCCATCCTCATCCCCAATTATACAGGTGAGGTAACTGAAGTTCAGAGAGGTTAGGGCACTTGCCCAATGTCACACAGCCAGGAAGGAGTGGACCGGTGACTTAACTTGGTCTCTCTCACTCCAGAGCCCACCCGAATTCCAGTCTACCACACCACGGCAGGAGGGCTGGAAGCAAGGGGCCCCACGCTGCAGGTCCAGCTCGCCCCCAGGCCACTCTGAGCCTCAGCTGCTTCTTCAGTGTGTGGGATTAACGGAGCCCACCTGGTAGGGCTGGAGTGCAGCTCAGCTGAGCCTGGGAGTGTGGCTGTGACGAGGCTGGTGTGACTCTGTCCCCCACACATTTTCCCAGAGAGGGAAACAGAGCAGCCTTGGGCAAGATGGACACTGGGTCTTCCCCAGCACCATGGTCTTATTCATGTCTGGCAAATGCACAGCCTACCACCCTCTGGGGGCCAGAGGGTCCCAAAACACAGCTTCCAGGCTGTGATCACATCACGCCTGCAGCTCTGAATTCAGTGGTCCTGCCACTCCCCAGAGCAAAGTGCACACGGCAGCCATCTCGGCAAGGCCCTGCCGTCCCCCCAGGGGCCTCTCAGCCACCACCCTCTGTACCTGCCCCCTCCCTTCTTCTGACGACAGCAGGAAGGTAACCTTGACTGAACACTCACTGCACATTGGGCTCTGCTCACATCATCTGGTTTATTCTTCTCAGCCACTCAAGGTGGGGGAAACTTATCATTCCCATTTTAGAGATAAGAAAACGGAGGCACAGAGACATGAAGCAATAAACCTGAGGGCCTACAGCCATTTCCTCGAAACTCAGCTGCTGTCTGTAAACGGGCACGTTGGGCAGACATCAGTGAGCCAGGCTGCAAACGCCCAGCACAGAGCCCCACCTGCCGGGCGAGGCTGCTCACCCACCTTGCCCTCCCCCAGCCCCAGCCCAGAAGGCCTCACCTGGAAAATGACTATCCAGGCATAGCCGATGTTGTCAAAGTTGATGGCGCCCTTGTGGGGGTTGGCGCTGCCTGTGCGGCACACGTTGTAGTAGCGGTTCCAGTTGATGCAGAGCCCGCTGGCGTTGAGGTCCTGGCGCCCCGCCCCGAAGTCATAGACATCGTCCTTGGACAGGCAGCACTCACGGCCCTGCTCCTTAAGCGGGGGGATCTCGTGGCAGCCCATGATGCCATTGTCCCCCGACAGGGAGCAGATGAAGGGCATCTCGTCATCCTCCTCTGGCTGGTAGTAGGGGGGCAGGGCCACATCCCCTTGTCTGTCCATAGGTGAGGGCGGGGATAGAGGAGAAGGGGGCGGTCACCACCACGCAGCATGGCAGAACTGGCCCAACAGGCTGTCACTGCTTCCAGGCCTTTGCACATGCTGTTCCCCTTGCCTGGGACACCCTTCCCACCTCTGCCATGGTCCCCAAAACACCCACTGACCCACTGTGGGCAGTTCCAGGGTCGCCCTGCTCAGGAAACACTGTACCCTGCACACACCTCCATTATTACTCCTGCACCCAACTCCCCTGGGAGGCTGGAGCTCTTCCAGGGCAAAGACTGGGTCTGAGCACCCTAGCACCCACACACCGTTTGGTCGGTGCAGAGTAGGTGCTCAATACACAAATGCTGAATCTTACTGATCAGCATTCAGTACCTTACTGAAGGTACGATCCTCTTCCTGCCCCACCCTCTCCCATCTATGTGACCCTGGGCTGGTCACTTTCCTTCTCTGGATCTCAGTTTCTTCATCTGTAAAGAGAGGTGGCAGACCCTGCCTGCCCATCATATAGGGATAATCTGTGATTCACTGCAGTCCCAATCAGAATCCCAACATGTTTCTGTCTATGGAACCTGGCCAGATGGTTCTAGGAGTTATCTGAATGGAAGAATAGTCAAGACAATTTTTTTTAAATAAGAAAGATGAATGGAGTGCAGCCCCACAAGAGAGCAAAATACTCTTCAGTGCTGATTATTAATCCAGTGTGGTATCACAACGGGAACAGAGATTTGTGGAACACCACAGAGCATAGGGACGCCCATGTATAAAAGAGAATTTAGTAAGTTATAGAGACGCCTCTTCAGATCCGTGAAGAATGAAAGGACTAGTCAATAAATGATGTTAAGACATTGGCTATCCATTTGGAAAATAATAAAGTTAGATTTCCACATGACACCATATACAAAAATAAACCTCTTGAAGACATGGTATCAAAAGAAATGAATGTCTATTATCCCATCATTAATTGTTTATATTGATTGCACACTGAAAAAAATAACATTTTGGATATATCAGGTGAAGTAAAATATACCATAAAATTTAAAATAATAGACTCCTAGTGGATTTAAAAGCATAAAGGCAACAAAAATAACCACACAAACATTACAAGAAAATATGAAATATTTCTGCTAATTGGGGATAAGTAAGGCCTTCTTGTATAAGACACATAAAATCCAAAATCTATAAAGAAAAAGGTTAACAAGATTGATTACACACCAAGTAAAATTTCTGCGAGACAAAAGTTAGCTGACAAAGTAAAAAGACAGACAACAAATTGGGGTAAAGTGGATGCAGGGAAACTTTTTCCGTAAAGGACCGAATAGTAAGTATTATTTTGCAGACCACATGGTCTGTGTCCCAATCACACACTCCGACACTGTAACATGAAAACAGTCATAGGAAACAGGTAAACAAGAGGGCATGGCTGTGTGCCAATAAAACTTTATTTACAAAAACAGGCCAGAGTTTGCCAGTATCCCCCAGCATACCATGTTTGCATCATACAAACCAGATAAAAGATCACCATCTAAAGCATATTCAAATTCCTATAACTCAATAAGAAAAAGAAAAATAACACACTAGGAGGGAAAAGGACAAAGGAAAAGAGAAAATTCACAGAAGAAATCAAAATGACGAATATATAGGAAGAGAGGCTCCCTCACTAATAACAGGAAAACACAAACAATGACAGGAGCTCTTTTACGTGCATCCAAATGCAACCATTTCAGTCTCGATAATGCTGAGTGCAGGGAAGGGTGCGTGCAAACAGACACGCTGGTGCTCATACGCTGTTGGTGGGAGAGTAAACTGATACAACCTTTTCAGAGGGCAATTTGGCAACATTCATCATCAAGTAACATGTAGACATCAACCCAAACACATACGGTCACCTGGCAGTAACACAGGGACTCCTGCAACCCCGTGGAGAAAGGATGGACTTCTCCATCAACAGTGCCGGGACAACTGAATATCTGCATGAAAAATGAGCCTTGACTCCAACCACGGGCCATTCTAAAAATTATTTGAAATGGAATATAGACCTAAATGTGAATGACAAAAACAAGAAAGCTTCGAAAAGAAAACACTGGAGGATATTTTCATGACCTTGAGTTAGGAAAAGATTGTTTAAACTGGATACAAAAAGCAATGCTAAGAAAATGACTGATAATCTAGACTTTATTGCAACCAAGAGCTTCTGTTCATTAAATGACTCCATTAAGAGAGTGAAAATGGAAAATTCAGACTGGAATAAAGTATCTGCAATATATATACATAGAACTGCTACAAATTTATAATAGAAAGGCAATCCAATTTTTAAATGGCAAAAGACTATACAGACACTTCACCAGAGGATATACCAATGGCTGAAAAACATCACTACTCATCAGGGTAATTCAAATGAAAACTACAATAAGGTACCACTGCACTCTCCCAAGAGCGGTGAAAATTAAAGAGCTGACAATTCCAAAAGTTGCTAAGGATGTGAGGCGACTGGAACTCTCGGACTTTGCTGGTGGACATTTAGTGCAACCATCTGGGGGAAACATTTGGCAAAAATCTAGTGGAGCTAATAAACATATCCACTTCCTTAACCCGGCGATTCCTCTCCTGGGAATTTACCCAAAAGAAAGCATAGCCATATCCACTCAAAGACATGTACAAGGATATTCATGAGTCGCGGAGCCAAAGAACCAGAAACCACCCAAATCAACGGCAGCGTGGAAACACACACAGCGGTATATTCACTTGGCCGAATCCTCGCTGCAATGAAACAGAAGAAAATAGTGACCCACGCAACAACTTGGACAAATCTTACAGACACAGGACGCTGAGCTAAAGAAGCAGACAGAAAAGGTAACAGCCTACATGATTCCATCTAAAGAAACCTCAAAAACAGGCAAAAGGAATCTGTGGTCACACTGAACAGCGGCTGCTTTGGGATGAGGAGAGAATGACTGGGGAGGGGCAGGAGGGAGCTTCCTGGGGACTGCGAGTTTCTCAGGGCAGACTTACACCGGCGTGGGACCCACGTAAACCTCACGGAGCCGTGCGCTTAACAGCTGTGCCCGCTACTGACTGTAATTTATATCTTAACCCCAAAAACGTATTTTAAAAATGGACACATGGGCATACCTTATTTCACTGAGCTTTGTTTATCGTGCTTCTTACAAATTGAAGTTCTGTGGCAACCCTGCCTCGAGGAAGTCTACCGGTACCATTTTTCCAAAAGCATTGGCTCACTTAGTGTCTCTGTGTCACATGTTGGTAATTCTTGCAATATTTTAAACTTTCATTATTATCATATTTGTTATGTTGCTCTGTGATCAGCGATCTTTGATGTTACTACCACAACTCGCTGAAGGCTCGGAGAATGGTTAGTATTTTTTGGCAATAAAGTAATTTTTAATTGGGGTATGTTCATTTTTATGCTATTACACATTTAGTAGATTATAGTATAGTGTAAATATAACTTGATAGGTACTGGGAAACCAAAACATTCATGTGACTCGCTTTATTGCTGGGGTCTGGAACCTATCCCACAATATCTCCGAGGTATGTCTTATAGTTTGACCAGTAATTATGAGTCTAGTCATTAATCACACGAGTATACACATTTTGCAAGCATACACAATGTTCCCTGCAGGCTTGTATGTTAAGAGCAAGAACTTGGAGACCGTGCAAGGTCCATCAACAGAAGCTGGCTTGCTGAACTGTGGTTCATCCGTGGAATAAGAAACACTGATGTGAAGACACACTGTCAAAGCAATTTGCACTTTTAAAACCTCTCTGGGGTGTAAACAGTGGTATGTGTGCATTATTGCCCAGACAAACTCTGGGAGAAGGGACACCAGATCTGGGCTCAGACTCTGGGCCCTGCCACTTCCTAGCTAGGCGACACTGTCCTGATTCTGTGCTCATCAAGAACGCTCAAACTGACCATCTGCGGTCTCCCCAGGGACTTCCGCACCTGGATGGATGCTTTGAGCACACTCACAGGGGGCAGTCACCACAGGCTTTGGAGTCAGGGGAACCCAGGTTCTAATTCTATTTTTGACTTTGCCAAGCTATGTGCCTGGGAGCAAGGTTCTCCTCTCTCAGCCTCAGTTTCTCGGTCTCCACATGGGATCAAAAGCCAAGCATCACCTCCACGGCCTCTGTCATACAGGAGCGCTTCCTCACTGCTAACCAAGTAAATAAGCCAGTCCAGAGACACCCAACAACCGAATGAACTCACAAGTGAGGTAGTTTCAGACAGAGATAATGCTAAGAAGAAAATCAAGCAGGATAATGCAATAAAAGGCCTGGGGGACAGGGTGGTGAGGGAAGGCCTCCAGGAGGAGGCAACATTGGGGCTGAGCTGGGATAATGAGAAGGCGGCCGCCACAGAATGACCATGGGAAGGATCTGAGTGGGACAGAGGGGTCTGGATGTGTCCTGCACCCCCAAAGCTGAGAGCTCCTACCTGTGCATCTCCATCTTTGAAGGCCAGACCAGAAGAAGCAGTGGCCCCCTCTCCTGCTGCCCCAGGCCGAGCCTCAGGGCCCGACTTTTCCAAATGATTGACTCTGTATGGGTCCCCTTCCCTGCCATAGGGCCCTTACCCACAGAGGGGTCCCATCTCTGGTCGGCCCAGATCCCCCATTTTTCCCCCACAGTGATGGGCAGGTGAGCCAGTCTCTTTTACAGGCCTCCTCCCGGCTCTCCAGCTTAGTTCCTTTCCCACGAGCAACAGTCAGGCTGTGAAGCAGAACCCAGCCCACGCCTGTGCGGGTCCCCATGCTCCTGAGGTCATCCTCAGTCCACAAAAGTCACTCAGGGGAGGCATCTGTGACCAGCTCCAGCCAGGGTGCTCCCCGAGGGCAGGAACTCCACCTTCTACCGCGTCCTCAGCCCTGAGCACCAGCTGGGCAAGAGCTGCCCCTTGGGTGGGTTTGTCAAGTGAGAGGATGAATGAAGATGCTTTCTTACTTCTGTGTCCCTGGGGCCTGGCACACAGCAGGAGTGCACTAATGCACGTTAGTGAAATGAAATCAAAGTCATGTCCAAAGACACACGGGCACGTATGTACACTCGGAGACAGTGCTCATCCCTCTCCGCTGAGACTATAGATGTCAAATTCCTCAGACAACGCAACCCAACTCCTCCAAGAACCAAAGCTTGATTTCTGTTTAGATAGCTCTGGATAATCATCTCTCTGAGAAGCTGCCTGCTGCATTGCTCTTAGACACAAGTGGGCCGAGGGCAAGCCAACCTTTCCCTGATGACTCACGGTCACTGATAGGAATGTCTGGGCTGTAATTAGAGAGCCGGGTTCCATGTCTGCTTTTAAGGTTTTCTGTCTTCTTTTCCCCTGTTGGCATCACTTCTGCTGGGGTCTCAACTGCCCTTTCCCCTCCTACCCAACCTTCTAGTTTGCTGCTTCCATTCTTTGGCCCCAATTCTCAATTCCCAAATAAGGTAAAACTGTGTATTAAGTACGAGTCACTAGGAGCTGTTTAGACTAGAACTCTGTGATATCAATTTTGAGAGCTCAGAGGCCTTCTGTGCTCATTTGGTGTCCAACCATTCACGGGAGACCCCCCACCAGCTCACCTGGGCACATCCCTTCATCTCTCTGCGCCACTGGGAATAAGGCTTGGGACCAGGTGGTCAATGGGGAGACATTCCTAGCCCTAAAATATTCAGCCCCACTGCTGCCCCAGGGAAAGCTGGCCGGGGGCCACGGGGCGGGGGGCCGGGGGCCGCACTCACATGGTGAAGTTCTCCTCCAGGAAGCAGCGGTTGCGCAGCAGGCCTGCCCAGAGCTGCACGCCGATGATGCCAAAGATGAAGAAAACAAAGAAGCAGAGCAGAAGGACATTTCCCAGCATGGGCAGCGTGTCCAGGAGCAGGTTCACCAGGATCCGCATACCTGGGAGAGGGAAGGGTGGAGGGGTTGGCAGACAGAGGCAGAGGTCCCAGAGAGGAGAGAGCGGGAGCAGGGTTAGAGAAACAGGAGGCGGTGGGAGGAGAGGTGAGACATGTGCGCAGGGCCTCCTCACTGCACCTAGCCTGCTCAGTGGCCACAAGACAGACCTTCTCCTTGGTATCTGCCCCTCCACCCAGAGGCCATGGCAATGGCTCTGGGCCCCACTGCACTTCCACTAGATCACAGATGAATAAGCAGGCATTTATAGAGCAACTTCTATGTGCCAGGTGCTTTTCTGGGTAGTGCACAAATATGATCTCCTTTGGTCTCCGTGACAACTCTGTGAGGGTGGTACTATTATCCCTATTTTATAGAAGAGGCAACTGGAGGTTCATAGAACTGAAGTTACTTGCCCAAGGTCGCACAGCAGAAGGAGCAGGGTCTGGACTTAAACCAGGTGTCCTGACACCAAGTCCAGCACTCTTTCCACAACACCAAGGACCCAGAGGCCTGGGACTGAGGTGGGCTCATCTCACTATACCCAGCCCCCACCTAGGATGGGCATAGCAGGTGCCTAATAAGTGTGTCCTGAATGTCCTTCATCTCCAGGGCAGTCACTTGTCCCCTGATCATGCCAGGACCCATCAGTACCAGCCAGAGGCACTCTGCTGACCCACCCCACTGCATGATGGAACCAGGCAGAGCTCTGAAGAACCACGGCCAGCCAAAGGACTCAGACCTGACCTGGTGCCAGGGAAAGAGGTCTTTTCCTTTTCTGAGAAACAACTGCAAAGAATGAGCCAAGCCAGAGGTGAGGAGGAGAAAGTGAGGAATTGGGAGGGGAGACAGACATCCCCAGGGAGGGTGACAGGGTGACCTGAACAGGGCGTCAGGCAGGCATGGGAAGGGGAGCAGAACATGATAGTCACTTCCTGTGGCATTGGAGGCAGGGGTCTGACGTCCTGAAACCCCACAGGTAGGGAGAGGAAGCCTGTGGAAAGCACGAAGCCTCTAATTTAGAGAGATATGGGTTCAAATCCCCACCCTGCTGGTCTCTGGGACCTGTGGGACCTTGAACCAGTCCCCTCCCCTCTTGGAGGACAAGGCCACTCAGCAAAGGGACCCAAGAAGACAGCAACCACCCTGCAAAGATTCCCCGGCTCAGGGGCCACACCCAACTCTCAGCAAATTCTGGGGCTCCCACCCACAGAGAAAATGGAAAACGTGCTCAGCTTCTGGCCCCATTCCACACACTTACCATCCTTCACTTCTGTCTTCCTAGCCTTCCCTTCTGCCCCTCCTGCCCTGGGCTCACCCATCTGCACCTTCTATGCCCTCTCTCCCCCTCTCTCTGGAGGCTCAGTCCCCAGCTGTGAAAAGGACCCAGCTCTCCCAAGTCTGGAAGAAGTCACCCACCATCACAACTTCAGTAACTGTCTGCAGGTCACTCGCTCTCTCCTGACTCCTCCCTTGCAAGAACATCCAGCCACCCAGCCGCTGGAGAATCCACAGGACTGCAAGCCTCTGTGGTTTTGCCCATCCCCTCCTTCCACAGTCCTAAGAGTCCTACGCCCCAATTCCAGTCCCTGTGGTTTGGGTGGGCTGACATGGAGATCACATGATCTAGGCCTGGCCAATCAGCATATTCTGCTCCCCCAGCCCCAGTGGTTGATCCCAGATGGGCACGTGACTCCAGGCCCAATGAGAGGCAGCACTGAGACTTCTGCTGGAACTACAGAAAAAGAGATGCTCTCTTTCCGCAGGGGTTCCAAGCTGGGAGGAGTTAAGCCTGGAGCAGCTGGGGCCCTCTTGCCTGGGGAGGACAGAGTCTGCCTGGGGAAGTAGTCAGCCCAGGGAAAGCAGAGACCAGGACAGAGAAGGGTTGATTCCTGATAATGCCAACTCTAGAACGCTATTCTGGGCATGTCACCACTGTGTGTGAAACCTGCTGGCATTCCCAACAGCTACAGAAGCTGGGGTTTGTGAACCCCTAGCAGGCAGGGGGAGGTCCCTGGAAGGACTGCATGAACCTCATGGAATTGCTATAAAATATGCAGGTATGATGTCATGAATTTTTCTGAGAAGAAGGTCCACACAAGTGTCTGTGGCCCCAAAGGGTGTCAAGAGCTGGTGGGTCACACCCCCCACAAGATCCTGTGATCCCTGTGCCCCCTGCCTGCCTCTCTAGTCTCATCTTCGTCTCTCCCTCCTGCCCCAGTGTGCACCCTGAGTCTAACAATATCAAATTATTTAAAGTTCCCTAAAGATACCATGGGATTTCACACCTCCATGCTTTTTTACTCATGCCGTTCCCTCTTTCTAGAACAATCTTCCACCTCTCTTGTGCCTGGCAAACCCCTATTCAGCCACCACAGCTCCATTAAGGATCTACTTTCTCTCTGTGAAGACTTCCATACTCTTTCTCACCAAGTCTCTCTCTCTTCTTCTCTGGGCAACCTCAGCGCCTCCAACCTAGCCTAGGCTGCCATGTACAGTTGTACAGGTTGCATACTGCACAACATTGGAGGTACCATTTACAGCAACATATAGTCTTCTTCTAGCCTTAGTGCACAGTCATCTGTTTACTCTCCTGTCTCTTCCACTGGGCTGTAAATTCCTGAGGGCAGGGCCTGCGTCTGAGTCACCTCAGTGTTCCCAGAACCCAGCAGGTCCTGGCCCAGAGCACAGCCTCAGCCAACATTTACTGAATGACTGTTCATGAATGAATGATGTGATAAGTCATGGGGAGGGATTGAAATATTGAACAGGGGAGGATGGAAGGGTGGTGACAAGGAGAACAGTAGCCCTGTCCAGACTTTTATTTATTCCAGGGCGATTGCTGAGGTGGATATTAATGAGGGTAATTATTTGGGATTTGCATCACAAGCTCCGTATGGAGTGATTTCCAATCAATAATTAATGCCCACCCCTATCCTCCCTCCCCACAAAACTAGGTCAGCCTCCTCTTGGGAAAGCAGTGGGGCTCCCTTGCAGCTCCTGATCTCCAATTGAGAGCAAGCCAGGGTGAGTGAAGGCTCGATACCCACCTTGCCACAACCGCCCCCCAACAGGGTAACCAGGGGGTGTGCAGAAGAGAGAAGTAAGAAAACAGAGCAAGCACCCTGTAATCCATCCAAATGTTATGTAAGTTAGTTGCAGGCCATTCTGGTGCCCCATCATTCAGTCATTCATCAAACACTTATAAATACTGTTACATACCAGACACAGTACTAGGCACATGGGAATCCAATGTTGCATTTTTCACCCCCTCAGAGCTTGTAGTCTACCAGCAGGGAGCCACAGTGTTGGGGAAAGGGACCATGCCCGGGGAGTGGGGACAACTTCAGGCATATTCCTGAAGGGGCTGACTGGAGCTGGGCCCTGCTGGCTACAGAAGCTGAGGCCAAAGTACAGAGCATGACTGTCCAGAGAAGGCATTCAGGCCGCACTTGGAGGTCTGAGGAGAGTGGGGCTCTCTGCTCAGTGGCTGGTCAGGGAGTCCCGTGGGCAGATATCTAAGCAGGAGGGGCCCTCCATCAGCTCTAGGCTTTATGGGGGAAGGAGCAATCCTGGAGGCCGAGACAGGCTGGAGGCAAGCGCGGAGGGCCAGGCATCGGCTGTGAGAAGGGGCTGCAGCAGAACGGTCTGGAGGAGGCTGTTCCACACAGTCCCAGCCTGGCTGCTCCTTGCCTGCTCCCCTGGGCCCAGCCTTTGTGGCTCAATTAATTACATTTCCCAGTTCTCTGGGATATTGAAATTCTGAAAGGCTCCTGAAAACCTGCCCAGCTGGCTTCCCTGAATGGCAGCCGGGTCCCTCCTCCCCTCCTTTCTCCCTCCGCTGAGCTGGGCCCCAGCTCACTTCTCAGTCCTCCCTGGGGCCCAGAGAGTCCCAGGGCCACAGAGGCAAGGCATAATTAGCTAATTAGGGACGCAAAGCGAGGAACTCGCTTCCGCACCAGGGAAAAGGGGCCACAGGATTAGGGAGCCAGGGAGGACCCCGCAAGAGCCCAGCTAATCCTCCTTTTATGTCCACAGTCAAGTAATTAGCTAAAGCAAGTCCGACGGCTCCACTCTGGCCTCAGTTCCCATGGCACTGGATACAGAAGAGAGAGAAACAGAGACAGAGAAAGTGAAACAGAGAGAGAGAGAGAAATGCAGACAGAGAACAGAGATGGAGGGAAAGAGAGACTGCCTTTAAGACCTGTCACCATCTGCCTCGGACCATCCTTTCTATTTGTCTCCCCCCACACCCTCCGCTAGCCAAAGCCTCCTCCTTCAGTCAGTCTTCTCTGATTCTCACGTCCAGTTAGTCATGAAGGCCTCCTGCCCTTAGCTCCCGACGGCTCTCCTTTATCCCCTCTCAGGATGAAGCTTACCTGGTCTGCTCTCTTGGTGTGACTTTTCAGGCCTTCTGCTTGGGGTGGGGACCAGGTGGGCCTTGATGAGGGCAGGCTGCCGGCCACCCAGGAGTGTGGCTGAGGGCCCTGCTTCCTCAGCCAAGAACAGAAAGAGGATCCCGGAGTCCTCAGAACATCCAGTGTAGTGCATACCCTGATAAGCATCTAAAGCAGCGACCCAGGACAGGACATCTGTCCCATTCCTGGCTGGGCAGCCTCGAGGCAGAGCTGGCCCTCTCTGGGACCCAGTGGCCTCAACTACAGAAGAGGACAGTGGTTCCTATTCAGCCTCAGGAACACCCTAAGGCCAGGACACCTCAGAGGGAGGTGCCCCCAAACTCAGAAGCCCATCTACCCCCATGAAGAAGGTGTAAATCCTTACCCCGCCTGCCCCCATCCCCTGCTCACAGGCCCCCACAATCAGCCTCCAGCCTCTCTCCCGGCCTCACCTCAACCTGCTGCTCCAGCCAGACTGCAGATGCCCCCAGCACCCCAACTCCCCACCTCTGCACACCTGCCCCCACCCACATCACCCTCCCCGATTCTGCCATAAGGGTTCCTGTTACTATTGTGCCCCCAGGGACAATGCTGGGTCCACTTCCCAAGGCAGGAGGGGGTCCATGCTGGAGCCAGACCCACGCACTTCCCGTTCCTGGGTCACCTCCAGGCCCTCGCACACACCCTCTCTCTTCTGTTTTCAGACCTCAGCTGCGTGGACACCTCTTCTGGTCCCCGGGCTGGGCTCGTGCCCCGGCAGTGAGCTGCCTCAGCCCCGCCCGCCCTCCATCGCAGTACTTAACTACAATGTCAGTGTTCATCAGCTCACAGCCCTGCCCTCCCCCGGAAACGAGGAGTGCCAGGCCCATCAGGGCTCCACGTCCGCCAGTCCAGCCCAGGGCCTGGCACAGAGCGGCCCCTCCGAGGAGGGCAGTGTGAATGAACGGAGGAGTGAGAGTGGATGGGTCCATTCAACAAATATTTAGTGAGGGCCTACGATGCACCGGGCACCACTCTAAGCCCTAGGGATATATCAGTTAAAAAAAAACACCACACCAAGTTCTCTGCCCTTGTGAAACCAATATTCTAGCTCAGGGAAGGGAGAGACAGACAGAAAACAACAAACATAATAAATCAGTGCATTTCCTCATTTGCTGGGGGAGACGTGCTACAGAAACAAAAAGCGGAATGGGGGAGGGGATGGGGAGTGCCAGGTTAGGGCCGGGGGTCAGGCTGGTTTAAAGCGGGGGCCGGGAAAGGCCTCACCGGCAAGGTGCATGGGGCAGCTGTGTGCACATCTGGGGAAGAGCTCTCCAGGCAGAGGGCAAGGGCGGGAGGAGCGCGAACAAGGGGGCTGCCTGCAGGTGAGTGTGAGACTCCGGCTTCTACTCACGCTGAGAGCAGTGGGCAGAAGAGAGTCGTGGTCTGAGAGGTTGGAAAGACTCTCCCCGGCTGCTGGGCCAGGGCAGAAGAGGGAGGCCCGAAAGAGGACACAGCCTGCGGCTGCTGTACAAACGCCCATGTGTGACCCCAGCACATGCTCGCATCTCCAGAAAGTGGGCCGGGCCTGTGGGCTGCATGACCAGGGGTGTAACAGCGGACACATGGTAGCTGCCTCCTGAGGGACAGAAATAGAAAGCCCAGAGGGGGACACCCAGAGAGATGTGGCCCTGGGCTGTGCCCTCTGACGTTGCTCGGTTCCGTGACTCTCCAGGATGGGAACTGGGCCTCTGTCCACCTGCTCCTCTCCATTCTGCCCAGCCTGGCGCAGCCATCTCTTACCTGCCAGCCTGATACTGCACATCTGGCTGGGTCCAGATGACAATGGCAGTGGAGGGGGGCGTGGCTGGATTCTGGAGACATTTTAAAGGTTGAGCCAAGGGGCAGGATGTGGTATGAGTGGAAGAAAGGAGCCAGGGCAGCTCCAAGGTCAGGGGCCTGAGGCCAGAGGCACAGAGCGGCCATCAGTGGAGACAGGGCTCCACTGGGACACGTGGAATTCGGGGTGCCTGGTGCACAACCACGTGAAGTCGTTTCATAAGCTCTCGGGGTCTGGGGTTCAGAAGAGGGAAGTATGGCCTAGAGTGTCATGTGGGAGGCATCAGAGTAGAGGTACTCTCTAGGCGGCATTTAAAGCCAGGAGCTGGGGGAGACGGATGACGGGTGGACAAACTGATGGAGCTGCTCAACCTTTTCACCCCTTCTCACCAGGGACCCCCAGACCAGACCCCCTGCCCTGAGGGAAGCCGGGCAGCAGCCAGACAGGGGCCCTTGGGGGCAGTAGGGACCCAGGAGGAGATGGGGTGCACTTCCTGACAGGCGTCTCCCCCGGGGGTCTGGGGTGCTCCCTGCAGACGGGCACTGTCAGGCCTGATTAGCGTGGCCCCTCTGCCAGGCCAGCTCAAGTAGAAAGAGCCGAACTCATGCCAGCCTCTGCCGGGGTACAGCCTGCAGCCGGGAGAAGGGAGGCAGGCCGAGGGCAAGGGGCGCCGAGGCTGTGGCTGGCCATGGGGCTCCCCTCTCTCGTGTCTGGCCAGGTCAGTGGAGGGCGCTGAGCAGCCGGGAGAGGCCGTCTGCTGCTCCTGCCATGGCCAGTGCCAACTAATCAGGGGCACAGTGGGTGCCGGGAGGGCGGGCCAGGCAGCATACGGCCAGGCTGCAGAGGACACAGCTGCTTGCAGGGCCCAGCCAGGTAGGGGCCTCAGCACCCACCTGAGATAAGAAACAAACCCTAGGCAAGGAGTTGGCAGCCCTGCACCCTCCAGCCCAGGGACGCTTCCGGGTCCTTCCCTAGGCCATCAGTGCTCACACCCTTGGGGGTGGGCCTGGCCCTGTCCCACTGAACGTCCCCACCCCCACTGTGGCCCCTGCTGCCCTCCTACCCATTCTTCAAACGTCCTGTCCCTCTCCTCTGTGAAGCCTCCTCAAAGTAGTTGGTGGCCCTTCCCCTCAGCCCCTGCTGCCTCTGTTAGAGCACGTGTCCCCGTGGCCCACAGCTCCTGGCTCCAGTGTCTGCCTGCAGAAAAGGGGCTGCATCTGAGTCTTGTCGTGACTGCACATCCGACCAAAGCCTGGCCCGGTGGTGCCTTAGCGCATGCTACTTTGGATGAATGGACGATTGGATGAATGAATGAATGAATGAATACACAGTGGCTCTCTCCCTTGATCCGGTGTCCTGTCCAGGAATCACTCCCTCTCATGGTGGCGGGAGGGGGACCTTCACCCCGCCCCCACCCCAAGCATCTCCTTCCACAGTCCTGGCTGCTCTTTCCTGTTCCCAAGTCAGGTTCTCATCAGATGCTCTGGCCAGATGTTCTCCCCCCCACCCCCATCCTTTCCAAAAGGCAGCAGCCCTGGGGAAATCAGGCCCCTCCACTGCATTGTCGCTTTTCTCTCCCTGCCTCCGTCCTCCCCTCCCTTCCTTTCCTGGGGGCTGCCAAGCCTTTCTTCCCCAGGGTGGCTGGGAGCCCCTCGTGGGTGCCAAGAACAGACACTCTAAAGTCCAAGGTCCTGCCCGGGGTCAGAGCCTCCTTCAGCTGCACCCCAGGCCCTAGTAAACACACGTGCACAGTGAAGATGCTGAGATTCTCATGCAAGCTCTGTTTCAAGGCCCCCAGCCCTCCTGCCAACAGATGCGGAGTATGAGACTCCCACGTGATCAACGCCTGGTGTTGGCACCTTCGCTGGGCACCCCTTCTATGAGCAGGTGTCATGAGGATATTTTGCTGCCCCAGGGCCTAGCAAAGGAGGGCTGGGTCCCCTTTATATGGATGGAGAAACTGAGGTGGAGCCACTGGCTAAGATCCTAGGCACAAACTCTGATCTAAGTTCAGGTTAATGCAGTCATTAGCCCCGACACTGGGACCCTCCCTCTGTGAGGAAGGCTGGGATGGGTAGCTAACAGGGCACCTGGTCTACACCTGGCACTGCAGACTAACCCACACAGAGGTGCCATGTGCCATCCCCAATCCGTACAATGCAGACAGGGGTCCGAAGCAAGAGAAGACTCTTTCCCCAGGCCCTGCAGTGAATTAACCTAAGTTTTGAATGCTGGCAGAGCGACTCTCAGGCCACACTCTGCACTGACCACTGTGCAATCCTTCCTGCCCTGACTCGTCCCCATAGAGCTGCACAGGGCTCAGCACCATGAGAGGTCTGCACCCTGACGGTGAAAGGCGTTCAAACGTCCGGAGCACACTAACCTTGGGGGTAGACCAGGAGAGGAAGGGCATTACTGTAGTCTACAGGGCCTTTCTGCCTGGACCCTGGACAGGGGTCTTTCTGACGCCCTGTAGATGGAGTAGGTGGCTGAATGTCTACACACTAAAAGGAAAAGGAAGGAGGTCGTGAAAAGGGGCAAAAAGCGCTGGCCAGCTGTGTGGCCTTGGGCAGGTTACTCAACCTCTCTCTGCCTAGGGCTGTTATGAAGGTGAAATAACAACCGTGTAAAGCACCTGATAAAATTTAGCCGTTTATTGTCATTAGTAAATCACTCAAAGACGTGGAACACTCACCTCCTGCCTCCCCCTGACACGCAGTCCTCTGCCCAGCTCCACTGTTCCCAGGACAGCGCCTCCTCTCCGCCTCTGCACGTGTAATTCCACTCCGTCTGCCAGGACCACCCCCGCCGCAGCCCTCTGTGCACGTGGTGAGCATCTTCCAAACCCAGCTGCTTCTGAAGAGGTCCTGATGTCCCCACCCTCTATCCTCAATGCTCCCAGCACCTTCTTCATAATAGTAGCACCTATTGACTACTTACTGCATATGAGGCTCTGGGCTAAGTTCTCTACACACAAAGCATTTCATCCTTACAAAACTATATGGAAAGTGGTATTATTAAGCTCATCTTGTCATTAGAGAAATGGAGGCCCAGGGTTTCACGATGGGCAGGTGAAGGGACTAGCCCATGGGACTCTCAATACAGAGTAAATCTCCAGTTCCTGGTCCAGCAGCTGAAGTCCAACAGTAGCCCTCCCCACAGGACTGTTAGCTCTGCCTCCCTGTCCACGGGCCCTGCCACAGGAGGCAGGCTCCACCTCGCTCCACCCCATCCCAGGCCCAGCCCAGAGGCCCTTGCACAGAGGTGGGTCCATGCTGAACCAGGGGTTCAGGGCTCTGGGAGGTGGGCAGTGGCCCAGGGGAGGCTCAGCATTCCGAGCAGCTGCCCCCGAGCTCCCCTGGCTTCCCTTCCGACCCCGCCCTCCCCCCAGCCTGGGCCGGGTGTGCAGCGGCCAGGTGCAGATGTGGGCCAGCAGCTCAGACTCAGCTGGCTCAGGCATTGGAGTAACTGCCCTAGTTTCTTACTGGAGAAAAAAAGCACTTTCCATGTTTAAATGGCTTGGCCAGTGGGTTCTGGGAAGCACTACAGCTGCCTGAGGGGTGTGCAGGCTGGGAGAGGCCAGGAGTCCGCTGGTGCCAAGAGGCAGCACTTTCAGAGATAATCCAGCCCCATCTTGCCAAGGCCCAGAAAGGGACAGGGACTTATGAAAGGTCATAGAGAGAGGAACCAGAACCCAGCCTCCTGACTCACGGCCTAGTGCTTCTTCCCTCCCTCCCAACCTTCTCCTCCATGCTATCTCCTGCCTTCTGTCCATAACTGGTTGAGTGGTCAGGACAGACCTGAAGGAGTGGGGTGGAGGGACATATTTCACGAGGCTCTGTAAAGGCGCCCCGTCCATCCTGGGCAAAGCCGAGAATCATACATCTAATCAGAACCTCCTCCTCCTTTGTGGAAGTAAGGAAACAGGCCCAGAGACACCAAGAGGCTTCCCAGGTCACACAGCAGGCTCCCAGCTGAGCTAAGAAGCAGCACTTACACTCCCTGACAACCCGACCGAGTCTTCTTAGTTGGTCATGTTTTTACACTACTTTCTGAACTGCAGGCAGCCATCCCACTCTCCACAACTTTGCAATTAATAACCCATAATTTGACTTTGCCCAGTCCAGTTCTCTAGCCTGCCATCTAGTGGCCAAACTGAAAGCTACAGGCTATTGTTGAAAAGAATGCGTCCCAGGGCAGAAGCCGCCCTGAAGATAAATGAGAGGACTTGGAATGTTCAGGGAAACATCTAGAAAAAAAGGAGGCAACCAAGCAGACCTCTCAAAGAGACACTTCTATAAGCCTGTGCCTGCCCTCCCAGCTCCCAATGCCGCTCAGTCCCCGGTGACCCTGGGCAGAACATGCAGCACCCGGGAAAGAAGCATCCCCTTCTATAAATGAGGGTCTGGACCAGCGGACCTGCTCCAACGACCTGAGGCTCCTGTTAATTAAGTTTCTCATGAATATGAATTTATCTTAAGGTCCCTTTCCAGGGGGGGCACATTGGTAATATTTGGGATCCTGGAGGGTTCATGCCGCCAACAACTCCCCATGCCAGATTCTGAGAAAGCAAAATTGGAGAGACTCGTTTGTTCGCTGAGAGGTGGAATCATCTCAGAGCGGGAACAGAACTCCCCACCTCGGGCCACCCTGGGCCACCCAGCGAAGCCTATTAGCAGGAAAGAGGCCCCTGAAGAAAGATCTGAACTCCTCTCTGGGCTCTCCAGGCCACCCAGCCTCCAAAATTGTAGCCTCCAGAAGTGCAGGGCCCAACCTGGGGTCTTCTCCAGAGAACCGGACAGACTGGCACTGGGGGCCTGGAGTGACCCCCACAGCCAGGAGCCACCTAATGAGCTCCTTACACAGCCAGCAAGAGAGGGAGGTGGGGGGCCGGGAAGGAGACACAGGTGCCCACCTCCCCCCACATGTGCACACACCCCCACGTATACACACCCCACATGCACACAACCCCACGTGTGCACACACATATACATACAATACATGGTCTCTCATGGATACAGAGACCTGCACACTCACACACACACACACAGATGTATGGAAACCTACCCACAGAGACCCTGTGTGTCTACCCTGTCCACCCCTCTTCTAAACCATCTCTTCTCAAATGTCCTGTCACATGGCTACTCTCATGCCTGTCAGATCCAGAGACCTGAAGGGAGGTGTAGACCACAGGATCATGTACAAACACCATGTGTGACCCCAGCACATACACACACATCTCTAGAAAGGGGGCCGGGCCTGTGGGCTGCATGGCCAGAAGAGTGATAATGGCCATATGGTGGTTGCTTCCTGCAGGACAGAAATGGGAACACTTGAGTGGGGCACCCAGAGAGATGTGGCCCTGCCCTGTGCCCTCCCTGCTGAGGTTGCCCGAGCCAGATGCGGGCTTCCTCCATGACTCTCCAAGACCAAAGCAGAGCCTCTGATCACCTGTTCCTCTCCATCCTGCCCAGCCTGGCCATCACTCATACACATTACCAGAGCAGTCCTGTGTCCAGCTCACCCCCTCATTCTCCTCCCCACTGCCTGGCACGTCTAAAACACTCCCTTGCCTGGTTAATCCCCAAATCCTGCTGAGTCTCTGCACAGATATCACCTCATACCCCCAGCGTCCCCCACTCTGCCCCGCCCTGCACCCCGGGTGCTCCACATGCCAGTGCCTGTCTGTCTGAGCGCTGACGGCACTGTGGCCCTGGCACAGGACGGATGCTCCATAACACCTGCCCTGTGGGTCCACTTCACACCTATTTATTGAATGCCTTCTATGCACCTGGCATCGTTCTGGGCGCTGAGGGAACGAAGCCCACTGTGGCCAGTTTCCCAGCAGAGGGAGGTGGAGCCTGAGGGAGAGGAACACATGCCACTGGGGAAGGTGTCCTGGTTAGAACGGGCTCCAGTTTAGTCCCTGCTGTGTGACCTTGGACTGGTCATGGCCCTCTCTGGGCCTCACTCTCATTTGTTAAATGAGGTAAAGATGATTTTGAACTAGGTGATCTCTAAGGTGTCTTCTAGAATAAGGGAAGGATAGAGAGAAGCTGTCACCTAGGACGGCCTCTCTGGATGTCCTTTCCCTGCCCCCGAGCGAGTCTCCCAGGACAGTGGGAGGGGCAAAGGTGCTACAGCTGGACTGCTCCTCTCCCCACCCCCACAGCTTTGGTTCTCACTGCTCACCCCCTACCCCCACCTCTCAACCTGTCCCTCAGGACCCTCACAGCAGCTCTCAGGGACCCCTGGAGTTTCCCATCAGTCAAGGTTCACCAGTGGGGAGCTGACCTTGTACATGCGACCTTGAGACTCCAGCCCCCCAGGAGCCTCTCTGTACCTTGCCCAATGCAAGCCAGCCAGCCCCTCCAGGTCACCTTGCTCCACAAATGTCCCAGAGCATGGCGTCCACTGCCCCACCAGGCCTGCCTGGGCTGACCGACAGGCTCCGTGAACCCAGAGTCAGGCCAGCCTTCAGGGTACTCACAGCAGACGGCTGCAGAGAGGTAGACTGGGTGGGACGAGTGGCAGGGCACCCCCAAGGGCCCCACAGCTGGGTATGGGGGGAGTGGAGTCAGTGCTGACTGTGGAGGAGGAAGAGGGGCAAGGAGCCCTCCCATCTAAAGATGGGGAAACAGGCTCAGGCGGGGAGGAGAAGCAAGAGTTCAGATGGAGCCAGGGAAAGAGCTGGGCTTAGAACGGACATAGCTCTGCTCAGATCCCTCTGCCTTGCCCCAGAACTGCTGTGTGACTTTCTGCAAGCCACTTAACCTCTCTGAGCCTCAAGTGCATTGTTGAGAGGATTAAGTCAAGTGCCTGGCACACAGGAGGTGAGCAGATGCTCATAAAGTTCCTGTCCTTCCCCATCAGGGCTGAAGCCCATGCAAGCAGGGCCCCCCATCTCCTTCCCTGGATCCCATCCCATTCCTGACCCAGGGCAGTGGAAAGAGTCAGGAGACCTCTTGGGCAAGTAACCTTGTGTCTCCAAGTCTCGGTTTTTTCATCTCAGTTTTTCAGGAGAACAGCCCACCTCCCTCCCAGGGGGACTGTAAGGCTCAAAAACAATCACAGGGAGGAAAAGCTTTGAAAGCTGTGTGAGTTTGGGCAGATGTCAGGGTTTGTTATCCGATAACCTCTCTCAACACGAGGTGGGTAGACAGGTGGATGGGTGGGTGGATGGACGGATGGACAGGCAGATGGTCGGGGTGGGGGAGGGTGAATGGACCTATGGGGGTGGCCCTATGGTGGGGGTGATGAGGGGTTTGGGAGCTTGAGTTCTAAGTCAGTCAGCACAAGTGGAGGAGTCCGGGAGCCCCCCCCCAGTGAAATTCTGCACAATGTACTCCCTCAAACCAAGCAGCTTATTTTCACACACAGGCCACCTTGACAGCACCCCACTTCCCCCCCCCCCACCGCCAAGGAACCTTGTCCCCGAAAAGCCAGAACTTGCTGCAATCTGAGTCCTCTGGGGACCCAGAGGCATCAGGGCCACCTCCCAGCACCTTCAGATACTGGCCCATGAGCCTCTGGGAGCAGGACCTACATCTGTCCAGTCACTGAAGGATCTTGTGCCCAGCACTGGGCACTGGGCGGGCTGGGTCAGGGCAGGGGGCACCAACTCACTGGGCACACGGTTGATGGCTTTGAGGGGCCTCAGGACACGCACAGTACGGATGGCTGACAGGTTGATGTTCTGAAGGTCCAGGGAGTACTCGACCATCCTGCAAAGAGAGCGGAGGAGAATGAGGTGGGGAGCGGGAGGGTCAGCCGGAGCCATGGGCCAGGCCACCCACGTCCACACCGGCCTGGAAGGAGTGAGAAAAGTAGTCAGAATCCCAGTTAAGCCCCGTCAGCCCTGTGGCTCAGGGCTGTCTCCTTGGGCCTGTCTCCCTCTCTGTAAGCTGGGCGGGTGACATCTACCTCCCAGACTGCCCCGAGGATCCCAGCAGATGCAGCCAGGGAGCAAAGGAAAGGACAAGCAGAGACGCTGGGTCCCCACTGCACACCCAGCACTGTGCCAGGCGGCTCCTGCCCCAGCTTCCAGGGCAGCCTCTGAAGCAGGAAGGATTCGCCCCATTCCTCAGACGGGAGAACTGAGGGGCCAAGAGGCCCCAGGCTAACCCCAGATGGCGACTGGCCATCACAATCACAGCAGCAGCAGCGTCTGTGGGGCCCTCGCTGAGGGCAGAGGCCTGAGTGGAACTCCTAGTCCCTTCATGTCCCCAAGTCTGCAGGGGCCCCCCAGGCCAGGGCTAGATGCCTGGATTTATGATGAGATGAGGCTGTAAGAGAGGTGATGTCACGTGTCCCAGGTCACCCAGCAAATGGGTAGAGGCTCAAGCCAGGAGACAGCCCAGGTCTATCCGTGTCTCTTTGTCTCTGAGCTCCACCGTGGGCCCATGCGAGGCCAGGCATCACAGGCCACGTCTCTGGGATGTGGCAAGAATGCTGTGTTTTGCCTGCAGGAATAATCCACTCTTTCCTGGACAAACCCAGTCCAGCCAGCCCCCTGCAGGGTGCCCAGGCCCCCCCTCCAACCTCGTGGGCTCACGGAACTTCCCCCTTGCAGGACATTCTCCCACTGTCCCTCCGGCCGGGGACGCCCCTCCCTCATTTCTGTCCACTGAAACCTTGATCAGATTCTGTGCAGATGCCCTTGGAGTCCCGGAAGTTTCTCCATCCCTGAGTCTACGATGAACCAGGCTAGTCTAGGTGCTATGGGTCCAAGAATGACTCAGACCCGGCCCCCTACTCTCAGGAGTACGCACCCAGGCAGCGGATACACTCAAAGCAAAGACAACACTGGAGCCCTCATCGCTGCCCCAGTTCTCATCCTCAGGACCTCACCAAATAGGTCTGCCCCATTCCACAGTCAACAGCCCTACAATTCCTAGGAGACAGTTTGCCTCCTCCAGGAAGCCTTCTCAGATCTCCACAGAATGCAGATCTATGGGGTAGTCTCCAGGGTCCCCTCAGCTCCCCGCATGTCCACCAGATCCCTCCTGCTCAGTTGCTACCTGCCCCCCCATCCCCCACTGAAAGAGGTCCCAGAGGCCTGCAGCCCCAGCCTGACCCCGGGTGCCCCAATCACCAGACCTGGGCCCCCTACCCTGGCACTCCGGCACTGCTGCCAGCTCCACCTGTCACCATCATCAGCAGGAAATGAAGGCTTTTCCTACACACCATGGAAACCTGTCCAATTGTTGTGAAGCCACTACCCCCTCCCGCTGCTTGAAGAGTAATTGAGTGAAAGTTCCGTTTGCCTGAAATGCCTCCATCCATCCCCCAGCTTTCTGGGGCACAGGCTCCGGCTCTCGTGCTCGCTCACTCTCTCTCTCATACACACATGCAGATGCGCGCTCACACGCAACACGAACGCCTGCACGCCGCCATCGGTGCACACACACATACACACTCCCTGGACACTCTCATCCACACTCACTCCTAATTCAGATGAAGGCGTGTGACCAAAAAAGTGGCAGAGACCTTAGAACCAGAGACAGAGACCAGGGGGACCAGAGGAGGGGGAGGGAAGGGGTGGCGGTGCCAGGGGCAGCAGCCAGGCAGAGGGTGAGGGCTGAGGCGCGCCCAGGGGCAGTGGCTGCAGGCAGAGGGTGATCTGAGAAGGGGTGCCGAGGGAGTGGAGCTGTATGAGGATTCCGTGCGTGGGTGAGCCACACTGTCGTTTTCATATTTGGTAGAAAGAGCTCTCCAGGCAGCCAGGGAGATGAGTGTGATGGAGGCGCTGCGGGGGCGGCACACACGGGCACACAAACAGGCTCTCACACTGGCGCACGCGCACACACGCACACACCAGGCCTAGGAGAGCCACCCCACGGCAGGCCCAGCTCCAGCCAGCCCCTTCCGCCTGTGCCCCGCACCACCCCGCTCCCCGAAACACAGACCCTCTTCCTTCTGCCTGGTTCTCTCCATCCTGCCGACGGGCTCGGTTTGTGCTTTGCTGAATGTGCTGGAGGTGAGGGCTCCTAGCTCACGCCAGGCTGAACCCACCCAGGTACTATATTCCAGGAGCCCCGGGCACATCTGCTGAGCTCCAGCAGGTGCCAGCCCAGGATTTGTTCCATCCCCATGAAGTCTCACAATAGAAATAAATAGCTCTTTCACAGACGGATGTGGAGACAGAGGAAAGAAATGGTTTTTGAGGGCCTCTTGTGTGAGTTCTCATTATTTACTCAAGTTAACCTGTTTGAGCCCCACCTACATTACTTAGGTCCCACCTCCCCCCTCTCCATGCTCTCCTGGACCAGAGCAGACCCACGGCCACAAACCACACCAGCGCTTGCCTCTCTGGGAGCCCTTGGGACAATCCCGCCTGGTCCCTGACTCCCCTGCCCCACAGTCACATGGGCTCCATCCCCATATGCCCTCTTCAAGGAACCCACAGTCCACAGTCTGGGACTACTGGTTCTTAATTAAGGGAAGGGTACCCACCAGGGCCCCTGATCCAGGATAGGCTGTGGGGCAAGAACGGAAAATGCCTACAGATGCGCTGCATATTCAGGCTGCTTGGTGAGAAATCGGGTTCGCTTTCCTTATGTTTTTCTCTAAAATAACAGCAGGGCTGGCCCCTGAGTGAGACATGAGTTATGCCTGAAAGTCACCGAGGCCCACGATTACCTAGAGTGAGCAAGCTTTAGGGTCTGAACACTTATCAGACCCCATCTCATGAGGGAGACTAAGCAGTCACAACCTGGCAGAACTCTGGGTCTGCTGCAGTGGCCCAGTTCCCTCCCTTCACCTCTGACCTGACCCTTCACTGAAAAAATTCCCCTGAGAATCCATCAGTTGCAGCCCTCAGGGTCCCTGCTGAAAATCTTCCAAGAGAAATTTCTTGGAGAATTAGCGTCAAGAGTTAGGTCTGAGCTTCCTGGCAGTCAAGTCAAAAGGGGAAACGTGATGAGTCACTGAGTTCGAAGCAGCATGAAAGAACTTGGCCTTGTGGATTCTCCCAGGGAATTCATTTGCCAGAACATTTCTCCCAGGTCCCATGCACCTATGTTCTGCTGCACCTGCATCACCTGTCGAGGGAAGCAAGACCAGGTATAAATGCTTTCAGTGATAAAGAGCAACTAGTAGGTGCCTAGTGAAGAACCCAGTAGTGCTCATTCTTCCCTGATGGGAAGAGGATAGAAAGGTGAACACTGGACAAGGATGGAGAGAGATGGTCAGAGAAGCAGCAGGAGGTGGGAACTGTGGGGCTGTCTCTGCCCTGGAAAACGTGCTGTCTGACGGTGACTCTGCATCTGCAAGCCCAACGTGGGACAGTCGGCCGACAGCTCCACCACCCTGCCCTAGTCTAGTCTCTGTCCCTCTCCTGACAGCGGCAGTACCTGCTTCCTCCCCACCCAGCCCATCCTCAGTTAGTCAAAACCTCCTAAAACTCTAATCTAGCTGTGCCACTCCTGGACTTAAGCCCTCAGTGGCTCCCCATTGCCCTCAGAACAAAGTCCACACCCGTGACCACAGCCCTTCAGGCCCTCCAGTCTGGCCGCGGCCCCCTCCCCCACCCCCTGCTCTCACTCCCTGCAGCTCAGGCGCCGGGCTAGGCCCACCAAGCTCACCAAACATGTGATTCTCTGCCCCTTTCCTCTGTCCCGTGCCGTCTCCTCGCTCTCATCCTTCAAGATCCCCTCCTCCATGAAGCCCTGCTCACCCCGTCCCTGCACCGCAAGCTGAATTCACTGCTCTCTGCTCTGGCTCCTTCCACACTCTGCTCACACCACTAGTCTAGTTTGGGTTCCCCCAAAGCAGACTGAGCCAAGGCCTTGGGAGCAGCAGTTTATTTGGGAGGTGATCCCAGGAGGCACAGAGACGGAAGGGCAAAGAAAGGCCAATGAGGGGGGCTGCTCATGAGCAGGTTACCACTGTGGGCCATGGGGCGCCATCCCAGCAGGGATCCTGACAGACTGTGTGGATCAGAACTCGACCAGTGAGGGGGGCGGGGGGCTGCGGCTGAGCACCTCTCTCCTCCTCAGCACAGCCCCGCTCCAGCCCCACCGCACAGTCGGCAGGCATCGGGGAACCTGTGGAGCATGAATAACACCTGTGATGGAAGAAGCCGCCTACTAACCCCTTCCCCCACCCCACCCCTGGATGAGAGCTGAGGGAGCACCCCCCCCAAAAAGGAAGGTGAAGAGGGCGGCTCTGTAGGTGAATAACCACCCGGCTGACTTCCCTCAGGCCCCAAGTAAGACATCACTTGCGGGAGTGAGAAATTAATCCCTAATTACACAGTTACTTTATCGCGCAGCTTCAGTGCTAAAAGTCTAAAAAAAAAATCAACAAAACCCCCCACTACATCCTGCCAGCTCCCAAGCGCCTAATTAGGTAAGTAATTTTGCTTTAAAGCAAGCACTTTTGTCCTGACATCACCCCAGGAGAAGAGTGGCTGCACCTAGCTCCCGGGTGCGTGTCAGGTGTCTGTCTGGGGAGAGGGGCTTAGGCGTGGTGTGCGGAGGTGGGGGCCGTGGCAGGGGTGGGTCAGCATGGTGGACATCTGCTCTTCAGGGCACGTCCCACGGATTCCTGAGCTTCCCTCCCCTACTCCCAGTTCCCCAGCTTCCTAGAGAGGCCCAGAGACCCAGGCCTGGCCACCCAGGGAGCACCACCCCCGGCCACCATGACTGGTTCAGGACGGGCACACGTGACCCCAGGTGGGCCATAAGGGGCAGCCAGCTCTTGAGCTGGGACTGCAGGGGAGAGGCTCTCCCTGGCTAAGCCACCACCAGGAAACCCGAAGGCGCTAATGGCCATCTTGCCTCCATGGTGGCCTGAGAATTTTGCCAACACAAAGGAAGGCTGAGGCCAGAACCGGGGAGAGGCAGGATCCTGACCATATGGTTCGAGCACTCCCTCCAGCTGCACCCGAACTGCAGATCTGCCCTCCATTCTTCCCAGTCCCGTGAGCTGGTGCAGTCCCTTTGGAGCTTGGGTGTCATTCGCATTGGGTTTCTATCACTGGCAACTCAGAGTCCTGCTGACTCAGAAGGGTTTTGGAGCACTTGCCACATGCCACGCACTTTACACAGCTTCCCATGGTGGGATAAGGGCGCCCACCGCAGATGAGGAAGCTGGAGCCAGAAAGAGCCCAGGTCGCAGGGCAGCGGGCCGCGTAGCAAGGGGATCCCGGCGCCCTGCATGGCCTACCCACCCCCCACCTCATCTCATCAGGCCAGGCCACCTTCTGGCTCAGGAGCACCCCCTCAGCTGGCCCGGTGCCCGGGAGGCACCACACACTTGGCAGCACGTGGAGTAGGGCCAGCATCCGTGGCAGCAGTGTTGCCCAATGGTTAGAGCATGGAGCCTGGGTTCCAATCCCAGCTCTGCTGCTAGTGCACCGTGTGACCTTGGGTGTGTCACTGAATCGACCTCACAGGGGTATGGAAAGAATGAAATGTGTTCACATATGGATTCAGTGCTTAGAGCTGGGCCTGGCACAAGTAAGAGCCAAATAGGTGTCAGTTACTATTACATCACAGCCTCATTCGCTGCCTCAGTTCACACTGGCCCACGAATCACATGATGCCTGCTTAAACCCCTCTTTGGACCCATCTCCTGATGGGGAAAGATCAAGCAGGAAGGGCCTCTGGAAGCTCTCTGACCACCATTTGCCCTGCAGTCCAGGGACACCAAACATCTCCACTTCCCAGAGTGCACCGCTATGTCCAGCCTACCTGTCTTTGCGTCTGCCAGCCCCTCTACCTGGACTGCCCTTCCTGGCTTTCCGGAGCCCACCCTCAGGCAGAATTGAGCTCTCCTGCCTTGTATCCCACTGGGCCTCTAGTACAGCACCTCTGGCTCTGAGGGGTGCTGCCACGCCCCTGTTCCACGGGGGCTAGCTCAGAGTCTTAGCCGGGTCCCCAGCACCCAACCCAGGGCCTGGCTTGGAGGCGGCTCCCTGCCAGCCTGTCAAACAAATAACTTGAGGGGACAAGATCAGGAAAAAAAAAGCTTGGAGCTGACAGAAGCAACATAAAATGACTGAGATTTAACATCTTTCCAGGAAACACCCCTCCCAGGAGACGATTTCTGTGTTGCTGATAAAAATAGGGTGTTTCCTCAATCTTTACAAGGGACCCACGGGGGCTTTCTTAAAATGTAATTTAAGATGTAGCTAATGGAAAGGAAGCTGAGATGCTGGAAATGGCAGCTCATCTGTCAGGAGGCAGCTCTGCGATGACTCAGGCTTGTGTTGGTTCATAACCAGACACCAGCTGAGGATACTATCCCAGCACGCAGCACACAGTAGGTGTTCAGTGGAGGGAGGGCGGAAGGAACTAACAGCAAGAGAGAATTAGGGAGTAATAACATTAGCCCTTGACTCTGGCCAGTGTTTTATGATTTACGGGTCATTTTTACCCACACATCCTCATGCAAATCCACTGAGACCAGAAGAACAGGAGTTCTTAAACCCACATGACAAAGAAACTGATGCTCTGAACCCAACTCAGGCCAAATTCAGAGTAAAGGGGAAATCTGGGGACCTCAGCAGCAGAAGACCCTGGACCTTCTCTTGACAAGGCTCCACTCAGGTGACAATACTCCAGTGACTTTATCTCTGGGAAGAGTTGCCAGATAAACAGGATGCCCAGTTAAGTCTGAACGTGAGGCAAACAACAATATACAACTTTTTAGTATATACCCCAAATGTGCCTCATGATAGGCCTCCCATGACATTCGGCTCCCTTACTCCAGAGTAGTCCTGCCCACGGCAGGTGGGCACAGCTGATGGAAACCGGACTGAGATTCTTTTGGCTCTACCACAGCTTGAGGGGAAAGTCCCTCTTCCAGGACTCACCGTACATCCTTCTAAGAGTTGATGAGGCTGCCCAAGTCCTCCAGGGCAGATCAACTGGAATATTTTGGCCTCTGAAAAGGTACAACCCCTCATGCTGTGAGTCGGCATGCGTTCTCGGCACCGTCGTACTTGAGCACATCCCAGATCTGGCCCATGCAGGCTGTGTGACCTGAAGCACGCCACTAATCTCTCTGAGCCTCCACTTCCTCATCAGCAAAGTGGGGGTAACAACCCCAAGTTCTCGCGACTGTGACAGTCCAGCCCAGTAAGGAAACTTTAGTTCTGGTAACCCACCTAAGCAGAGTTGTTTGTGCCCACCTGGAGCTCCCTTCTCTGCTTGCACAGTAACAGTCCTGGGATTTTCCAAGTGCATCCTCCTCTCCCTCAGGCCCTGTGGTATGAGAGGTGCCAACACCTTGACCTAGGTCTAGCCAATCAGAGCACTGCCTCATGCCGGTGACAGTGATTGGTTCATGGATGAGCACATGACCCACGCCAGCCAATCCAAGCCAAGGAGGTTCCATTATGCACTCACTGGAGTGGCTGAGAAAGTAAAGGTCTTTCTGTTGAACCCCAGGGAGTAGGCTGCACATTAGGGGCTGCCAGCAGCTACCCTCCAACCAAGAGGAGAGCTGCCAGGGATGGAGGTAGCACAGAGGAATGAGAAGAGCTGTGGAACAGGAGGACACAATGCCTGGTGACATTTTTCAGGAATCTGGACTGAATGGATCCTAAAGCCAGAGACGCCTCAGCTTTCAGTAAAAGAGATGAAAAATTTCCTTAAACCAGGTTCGGCAGGTTCCTGTCTGTATAATTGAGAAAATCCTGACTGACTTATGATTGACTGGTGTCTGGCTTATCAACCTGTAGCCTGAGAATCTCTGGTGACTTATCCCTACCCCGCCCACCATGGCATCTAGCATCCTGTTTCCATGGAAACGGACTGGAGCTGATGATCATCTCTCTCTCTCTCTCCCACTGTACTCCATATGTAAATCAAAAATCATCCACACCAGGATTCCCCGTGGAAACTTCCCAGGTCCACACTCATCCAAGGGCCAGTTCAGCTTAAAGAAAATGGCCCCAGATTCCCCCAGCTCTGTGGTGACTGTGCACAAAGATACAAAACATGTCATGGAAAGGGGAAGGTATAGCTCAGTGGCAGAGTGCATGCCTAGCATGCATGAGGTCCTGGGTTCAATTCCCAGTGCCCCTATATATAAATAAATAAATAAACCTAATTAGTCCCCCCATTAAAAAAAAATGTCATGGGGCCTCCCCTCCATGCTGGCCCAGGGCCAGGCTCCAAGGACTCCAGGACGATGGCTCAGCCTCAGCCCTGCCCTCAGAGCATCCAGGCCTTGGAGCAAACAGACCTGTAGACCCCAGGATAAATCGGTGGAAAGTCAGTGACAGAGCCAGGAGGGTGCCCTGGGCCTGCTGACACGCAGAGTGCTTCCCTGACCCAGAGGTCACGCATACAGAGCCATGCAGGAGGGGGGCCAACTGAAGAAGAGGCTTCTGGAAACAAGCCAGTGGTGACCCTCTGACACCCGTAACCACAGCGGGTCTGCTGGTGGGTGCGGGCCTCTGCAGAGCTTGCACCAGTTGGTAACTGACTTTAGATTTTTCAGCAGATCATGCACACCCCCAGTCAGCCCAGACAGAAGGCTCCAACTGGGACTTGGAGACATGGCAGAGTCACAGCTTTGGCCAAGAGACAAAGAAACTCAGGAAAGGGCAGACTCTGAGTTGCCCATTTAATATGCATTCTCTCTTCTTCCAGTTTTGCCTGGCCCCAGAGAACAATTCTTGGTTGATTTATCCAAATTCAATGATGTTTTCTATTTCCCTAGCTTCCCTTACAGCTAAGCATGGCCATGAGACCCAGTTCTGGCCAAGTGTGCTGGGACAGGGGAAGGATCTAGAAGAGAAAAATGTCGCTTCCCAGACCCAAGTAGAAGCGCAGCTGGCATAGCCCTGTCTCCCTCCACCCTTCCTGCCTTCAGTGCAGAAAAAACGCCCACAACTTCAACACCACCTTGTGACCATGAAAGAAAGACCTGGAAAATCACAAGCATGTCAGCCCCCACATCACAGAGCCATCACTGGTAACCACCAATCTCAGAACTTCGTGTTATGTCAGGAAAAACACCCCAGGATTTGCTTCAGCCACTGTTGGTCACATGTTCTGTTACTTGCAGCCAAACACATCCCTGACAAATACACCCAGCAAGTTACACAGAACCAGGATTCAACCCCAGCCCATGGAGCCCAGCTCCTTGGGTTCAGCTCCTGGCTCTGCCCCTTACCAGTCTGTGACCTCAGGCAGGTGACTCCCTGTCCCTGTGCCTCATCTGTGAAACGGAACTGACTGCAGTTCCTCCCTCACAGAGCTAGTCTGAAGATTAAGCCAGATAATGCCCAGCATCGGGCCCACACGGAGTACTCAGCAAACAGTAGATGCTCTTATTTTTATCACCTGGATAATGCCTAAGAGGATTCAATCCCCTTTGCTTTTTAAAGTCCCACTGATGGGGCACTTTGGACAATAGGAACTCTCAGCAAGCAACCACAGAGGGGACAGGCCTGCCTAATCTTTTTAGAAAGCTCTAGTCCAGGGATGACGAACAATTCTTATTGATGTTCTGTCTCCCAAGAGCCTGTAAGAGTCAAGTTGGAGAAGCTGTTCCCCAGGCACACTTGGGAGAAGCTGTTTCCAGGGTGTAATAGATCCCGGCCCGGCCTCTCCCTCCCACTCCGAGGTCAAGGTGCGGAGTTACCGACGCTACTGCTATTTGTGTTAATATTATTAATGATGACAGAAATGCTTACAAGGAATCCCCACTGTTCTGGTGACATAGTACATCTTCTTGTCATGAGAATTAATTCAGATTCTGGACACAGATCAGAGATGGAGTCCTCCCCATGCCTCTTCCGCGACCTGCGGTTTCCAGATTGGGAATCGTGATCCACACTTGAAGCGTTCTTGACCAGGGGCTCTGGGAGGGTCAGATGAACTAGATCCCCTTGCATCAGGACCACCGGAGCTTTTTTATAAAATGCAGGTTCCCAGGCCCTCCATACCTGCTGGATCTGGGTCCCTTGGGTGAGGCCCAGGAATCTATATTTTAACATGGGCCCCAGCAATCTTGTTGCTCCTTGAATCTGGAGGAGCACTGAGAAGGGATATAAGGTCGCACATATGCTTGAGGCTGGGGGAGGTTGCCCGTTCCCCATCTGCTCACACGCGTCCCTGGGCGGCTCCACTTCCCACACCGAGGCCCCCTCCTGGATGTCATCCCAGTCGGAAGCTTTCAGCAGCTTTCAGACTCAAGGCCACTCCTGTTCCCTGCACTCATCCAAGGTGGGGGCCCCCACCGGCCATGCCCTTGGCAAGGGCTCTAGCTCAGCCTCATTCTGGAAAGATCCCTAGAGCCCTGGTTCACCCCAGACACCCGTCATCAGGAATTCTTAGGGGTGATTTTAGCAGAGGTGCCCAGACCCCTCCCCACAGCTGTCAGTGGCCATTTCATGTTTTTGGTTAGAGGAGGAAGTAGTTATTACCAGCGTGATGCACCAAGGGAAAGATATAGATAAAGAAAATCTCGAGTTCAACAAGAATGCCATTGAATATTTCATGACCTCCTAGTGGACAAAGGCAGAGAAGTGTAACTTAAATAAGACAGTGAGGTAAATTCAACAATTATCCAATGATTACGGGGGCTTTGTCTCACACAAGAAGAGTCTCTAGTGAGGTGCCACAGGGCTCGCTGTCCTGGCTGATTGAGGACAGGAAGAAATGTAATGAATGACCGAATCAAGGCTCCAAGAGATCAGTATAAGATGAAATTAATAATAAATTTAAAGGTAGATATTTAGGTTTTGGGTATTTTTAAATCAACTGTGTTTAGTTCCAGGGTGGGAGAGGCCTGGCTTGGAGAGTGAACGAGACCTAGGGATGACAGGCAGAGCAGCCACTCTGCAGGTCACTACAACCCCATGCTGCCCTGAGGTGAGGGCTGCCCCTTCTCTCCCCTGTAAGTCATCACCGGGAGGTTGGGGTCCTGCTCCCCAGCTGGGGACCACGACAGCCTCAAGTCAGTCCAGCAGGTGAGGCCACCTCACCAGTCCTTTGACAAACTGTGAGAGATGCTGGGGACATTTTATGTGGAGAAAGGGTGACTCAGGGAGTAGAGGAGCCGCTTTCCAATTTGAGAAGGACTGTCACAAGTCTGTCGGGGGCATCTCTGTCCACAGGCTGCAGGCCCCCCTGTGCAACCAGGCCCCTGCCCTCTTCCCTGGCTTTACCCCTTAGCGCCCACCCACCCCCAGGGTCCCTGGGCTCCCACAGCCCCTCTGCTCTCCCTTCTCTTCCTCCAACAGCATCCCCAGGCCCTCTGCATGCTGTCCCCTCTCCCCTGAGACACCCTCCCCACCCCCTGCCTGGTCAGCTCTTACCCCGGGGCCTCTCTTCCTCAGGAAGCCGCATACTAACCTCTCCCGCCATCTAAGCCAGGTCCCCATTCCACACCCTCATGGCCCCTTATACTTCTTTGCAACAGCATTGATCCCAATTTAGAATTTGTTTAGAATTTCATTATCTGTTTTCTAAATCGTGAGCTCCATGAAATCATGAGAGCATCTGTCTTGTTCACCTCGAGTCCCCACTGCGCAGTACCTGGCATGTAGTAGGTGCTCAGTAAATACTGATTTTGTGAATAAATCAGTGACCGCATGGTCCCATCAGGTGGGAGCTACAGGAAGACAAATTTCGGCTCAGCGAAAGAACTGTCTAGCACAGCAGGTTGTCCCAGTTTGTGATAGGCTGTCTTGTGACCTGGCCCAGGTGGTGGACTGGATGTTGAAACAAAGGCTCTGACCTCTGAGGAACTTTCCAATGTGGAGGTTCTGTCTCCTCCATCACTAGAAGAGGGAGCCAGTAATTCAGGGAAGAGGAGGAGCAGGAAGGAAGAAAACATTCTCGGGATGGCAGGCCTGTTACTCGGGAAACAGGACATTTATAGCTGCGAGCCTGGGTGGGGCTGGGGGGGCTGCGCTCTGATGCTGGGGGTTGTGGCTTCCCATCCTGCCCTCTGCGCTCACCATCCCCAGGCACAAAGCACAGGGCGGAGCTTGAGGACAGGGGTAGGTCACTGGAGTCCCTAGCCTCCTGCCTAAGGCTATTCATGCCTCTCCCAAAAATGTCTTTGTTGAACCCGCCCCCCAGCCAGGACTGGCTATATAATTTGCAGGGCCCAGTGCTAAGTGAAAATGCAGGGCTCCTTGTTCAAAAATTCTTGAGAATTTCAAAATGGTGCGAGCAGAGCATTAAACCAAGCATGGGGCCCTGTGGGACTGCACATGCGCCCAGCCCTCCCTGACCCCCAGGAGGATGCTGGCCTGTGGACCCCACCCCAAGGACTGAGAGAAGATAGCAAACGGAGACCCCGCGGCAGTGCTGAAGCCAGGCCAGCTCCTCACTCCGCTCAGCTTAGATCTTCACTGTCTTTATTTATAAATATGAGCAGACGAGGGGAATCATTAAGCAACAGAGGAGACTCTTCAAGTCAAAAGGGCGGAGTAGGGGCACTCATGGGGAGCCAGCAAAACAAATGACTTCTCTGAAATGGGAGTTAAGAAAAATCATCCTAAAACTGGGAAATATGGCAAAGGGAGGGCAGTACTTCTCGCAATTGCATTTGGAGCATTATTTAACAGACCCATATAAAGATTATCTCATTATCTAGGGAAATATACCTTTGTTCGAGTTACTCTTTACTGTTAACTAAAGGTCTGGCTGTTGTGAAATTACATGTGAACTCATAAGAGATTCGTAAGTGATTTCTGCCCAATATAAAAGATAACCCCAAAGGTTATGGTTTTATGGCCCTATAAAGCCACTAACTAGCTTTGATTCTAGTCCCCTCTTATTCCTATAATTTTTCCTCCGATGTCTATTTTCCTAATTCGGCTGATTACCATCCTGCTGGTTCCTCATTAATGAGTTGAATAAATCTGTGATACATGTTCCTTCCAAGATTTGTGTGAGGGTAATTTTTTTTAACTTTTTGAAAATTATGCTTGGACTTTGGGGTCAGGAAAGGACTTTTAAGAAGCCTAATCTGTACCTGTAAAGAGATGAGTGACTGTTGCGCCCACTAAAACAAACTGCTCTGAAAAACGAGACATTCAAGGACAAGAAGCGATCCTGGTGTTAAAAAGACACAGAGGAGACGAACGCTTCCATCAGGGACTGTAAGAGGGAAAAGGAACTCACTAGTGATTCAGAGGCCAAGCCAAGAATTCTCTCCTCGTCCGGATGAACTCTGTGAGAGAAATGAGGAAAGATGCAGAGCACAGATAGAGGAGGGAAACAGCCACTTATGGGAATTCCAGGAGACAGCAGAGAATGGGCAATCACCGAAGAAGGTATAGAGTTTTTTTTCTGACCTGAAGAATTACACGAGTCTTGAGTTCTAAAAGGGGTCGGGATGGGTATAGCTCAGTGACTGTGGTGTAGGTTTGCATGGTACCATGTGCAGGGTTCTGAGGGAGAAAAATTATGGCTCTAGAACAGTGCAGACAAAAACCACCCTTCACACACAAAGATCAAAGGAATATATTTTTGGACTGACAAGACTGGAAAATGACACGATCCAAATACCTTCCCTTAAAAATTTTAAAAAAATAAAAAAACTGCTTAAGGATGTCCTCCAGCCAAACCAAAATGAGACTGAGAATGAAGACTTTGTCAAAGGGATGGCACAGTTCACAGGATACCATAGAGACCCAGCAGAACTTCTAGTTAGGTCTAAACCATCGTTGACAACATGGTTGTGAAATTAAATACAGCTCTTAGGACAGGATACACGGAAGAGCTAAAACATTTTAAAGAACACCAGTGAGCGAATCCTTTCACTTCAGGGCACATTTGTGGAATTCAGCATCTACTCGGTGGTGCTAACTCGCCAGCGCAGCTGTGTGCCCGTCCACCCTCTGTCCCTTCCAAATGGCATCACACACGTATGCTGGCAAGACCTATATGCGTATACACATGCTCTCACACAGTGACACATGTACACACTCACACACAGGCCCACACTCATGGGCTGCCAGCCTTTTGGTCTCCCCTTCTCACCTCTGCCATATTGACCCTTACTGGGCATAGTTAACACCTGCTCGCCCTTCAGCTCTTGTGTTTGTGTCACCTCCTCAGACAAGTCCTCAAGCCCGCAAGCCCCAGCCTGGCCCAGAAATGCTCTCAGAAAACCACGACGCTTTCCCAGACCCCTGGTCTCAGCGTGGCATGTTTACCCACGTGGCTGCCGGGTGCCTCTCTCCAGACGGTAGTGGGGAAGAACAAAGTCTACGTCTGGATTTGCCATCCTCCATACCCTACAACTAGGGCAGCACTCAGTAGGCCCAAACACTTAGTAGGTGCTCATTTAACCCCTGCTTGTTGGAGGAGTGTATGAATGGGCATTCAGCCTGGTTTGACCCAGGAAAGCAAGAACAAGGCACAGAGCAGGGCCCAAGATGCGCCAAAACAGGCTAAGTTATCACCTGGCCTCTCTGACTGTAGCTTACACCTTGGCAGAAATAGCCACAGTTTGGAGTCAGACAGTACTTGAGTCTGTGCTGGATCTCTGACCTGCCGAGTGATCTAGGATGATGGTAATAATAATAGTCAACATTTATTGGGTGCTCACTTTGATGTAGCTACTCTTCATTATCTATTACTCCCATTTTACAGATGATGAAACTGAGGCTTAGAGAGTTTAAGTGGCTTTCTCAAGATCATAGTTAGTATAAAATAGACGTAGTATCAAAAAAAAAAAATAGATGCAGTATCAGCTGACAGTGCAGGAAGACACATGATTTACCAGAGTAGGGAGGAAGGAATGTCTGTCTGTCCAGGCCATTCAGTGAAGAGACATCATTCCTTCCACTGCAGGGGTCCAGGAGGGACCCAGACATTATCACACAGCTTCATCATTATTACCAAGAAGCCCATGAGATTACATAAATTCTGTCTGGCATGCACTAGAGGCTAGGACCTGTCTGATATGGTCTACCTACCCCGCCATGACAATGAAGAAATCCAGTCGGTTCCATGTGTCCCCAAGGTAGCACTTCTTGCCAAAAATGCCCAGGGCCACCATCTTGAGCACCATCTCCATGGCAAAGAAGACAAAGATGAAGTCATCAAAGACCTGCAGGGGCAGGAGGAAGGCAAGAAGCAAGGGACAGCGTGAGGTTCTGGAGCAGGATCTGGGGCTCAGAGCCACGGTGTTAGGTGGGAACATGGGCACAGATACGAGGGGCCAGGGGAAGATCTAGAAACTTCTCCTCCTGGGCAGGAAGAGAACCTCAGAGATCCTGGTCCAATGCGGTCATTTCACAGATGAGAAGACTGAGGTAGAAGACTGAGGGAATGAGCTTGCCCAAGGTCATCCAGCCCACTCTATTTGTTCTCTAAAAGCAAGTGTACTGACAAGGGACCCAGTTAGGAGTGGGGCAAAGGGACCCTTCCTAATAATCACCAAGCACTGGGCTAGACATGTGATCTGCATTCTCTCTTCGATTCTCACAATGATCCCCTGAATATTCCCATTTTACAGATGAGGAAACCAAGGCTCAGACTGCTTAAGCCGCTTGCCACAAATCACACAGCAGTGAATGGAAGACCAGAAATGACACTCAGGTCTATCTGACTCCAAAAGTCATGTGGAAGGAGCTTTCTCAAAATGGGCCTGACATCTTCCTGGGCACAGGTTTCAATGCTGCCCTCCTCGGCTCAGAAAGGAGGCCCCAAATGTCCTAACCACAGGCTCAGTTGAGTGTATATTTCCTGAGGACAGGGCCTGGGTGGAGTTCCTCTTTCAGGGATCAGTGAGGGCTACAGTCAATTCAGTTCAACAAGTGGGCGCTGAGCACCTCCTGTGTGCAGGACGTAGACTGGGCGTCGGGGACACAGAGATGAGTGCTCAGTGAACTCACCGCCTGGTAGGGAAGCCAGCCTAGTATCCGCTGAGGTTAATTGGTTCTAACCCCACCCAAGGCCCCAGGGCTGGCCAAGGAGCTTGTTACCCACTTGGGCCCCAGACCTGCCCCAGAGATTCTAATTCTGCAGGTTTGGGATGGGCCAGGAGTCTGGATCCTTAACAAGTGCCCCAAAGGAATCAGAGGCCCCAGGTAGCTTGTGAACTGCTGAGTCCTGTGGAAACGTAAGAGACAGATGGCAATTCCTCCTAGGAGGAATCTGACTTTCCCAGGGAGACAGACTTGGATGTTTCCTTTCTACATCTGTAAAATGGGTATAAGCCTAACACCCTGCATTCTGGGTATACCTGTGCTGCAGGGATCAAAGGTCAGGCCTCCACCTGGGACCTCGGTGAGATGAAAACAGGAGAGATACAAGAGGCCACTCCTAAAGGCACCGACTGAGAGTTACGGAACCCAGCCTTTATTCCAAGAGCACTGGAGCCAAGGCAGGCTTTCTGCAGGGAGTTTCTGGGAGACCAGGAGGAACCTGGTGGTGGTCCCCAGGCAGGAGAAAAAGGGGGCCTGGACTAAGGCAGAAGCCTCGAGATAGAGGGGAGAGGATGGAAGAGAGAGAGGATTACAAAGGGAAATGGGTAAGACCAGCTGGGAGTGAGGAAGAGGACAACCAGGGGAGCGAGGGCAGGCCAGGTGGTGAAGATGTGGCTAGGCCGGGCAGGGCAGAGCGAAGAGGGGCAGGTTTGGGGGGGCATTGGGTGAGGTGGGGTGGTGGGTGGGGCCCGGAGCAGCCGGCCTCACCTGCAGGATCTTGCAGCGGTCGGACAGGCAGTCCATGTCGTCGCACGGCTGGTACATGCCCAGTGTCACGCAGTTCAGTAGGATCACCAGCATGCTGACACATTCAAACCACGTACACACCAAGTCAAGGACAAAACAGTTAGGGGACCATAGCCATGGGGTCAGAGTACACCCACCCACCACAAACACAAGCCCACACCCCATTCCCCTCCAGGTGTCTCTCCTGATGGGTCAAGCCCACATTTTCAAAGCCTTTAGAGACCTTGGAGCCAGCCTATCCTCCCTCACAATAGACATGGCCACACGTGCCAAACCCACCAGGGAACCCAAACCCCACCAAGCTACTACCTGCCAGGACCCTTGCCCCAGTCTGAGAGCTCCCCTCTCAGGAAAGGAGAGGCTCTCAGAGGTCCAGCTGGCAGGCCATCTCTGGACTATCTCGGCCTCTCTATCTCTGACCACCTCCCTCTGACTGTCATTGCCTCCTTCTCTGACCACCCTTCCCTTCCCCGACCCATGCCCCCTCCACCTCTGCCAAAGGCCTGGAGCTGAAGCCTGCCGAGGGGCCGTCCAGCATGGCTGAGATTGGCCAGGCACCCCTGTCCTTCTCTCCTCTCCTGTGGCTGGGTTACAGCTCATCACCAGACTCTGGCACATCTGTGCCTAGGCCCTCCCCAGGCTCCGAACCTCGCGGAGTGGGGCTCACTGTCCTCAGGTCTGCCCAGGCAGAAAGTCTCCCGCTGCCACCAACCTTGCAGGGCCTCTGGGGCACCTGCTTGGACCCAGGATGAGTGGGCTCCCCAAGCCAGATCACTCTCCTTATCAGCACTCACCTCCTTCGGGCTGATTCCTGCCCAGGCTTCGAACACAGCCAAACGATGTCAAGTCCCACCCCTCCCAATCCACCTAGAGTCAAGGAGCCAAGGAGCCAAGGAACCAAGGAGCCAGAGCTTGAAGGGACTGAGGGCCTGGGTCATTCACAAGTTATCTTGCTGACATGAGCATTGACTTTATCGATAACTAGAATCTACATTCCAAGGGGACAGGGGTTTTGCATTCACAGCTCTGACAGCAACAGGAACCTAGGAGGAGCTCAATAAACGTCTGTTGTGCAAATAAGTAAATCCATCTCTCTGGGCCCTGCCCACTCTGACATCCAAGGATTCTTGACTGCCCCCAAATGAAAGCCTGGCCCCTCAATTTCAAAGCCCTTGCTCTGAGCTCAGATGTAGCTATGCCAGCCAGACCCTTAGCCAAACCCCCCACTCAGTGGAAGGGTGAGTCCTCTTGCCTGATGGAAGACTGACATGGTTTCCGTGGCAACAGCCTCCCTCTCATTCCTGGGCCCTTGCTCACCTTGGGATGCTGCCTTCCCTCCTGCCTCCCCCTCAGACCCTCCTCATCCCAGCTCTGCTCCTTCCTGCCCGCCCCCCACTCCTTTGCCACTCTCCCGCCACAGCCTGTAATTAACTTCAGTCGCTGCCAGGGCCCCCTTCTAGCTTGCGCATCGCTCCAGTAGCAGCTTCATCATTAATTAACTTTTTTGAAGTTCAAACGTTCTAATTACTAGCGAACGTCCCCCATCCCCCTTGCCTTTCCCCCAGCCTGTCATGCTCTCCCTCCTTCCAGTCACCTCTTCAGCAACTTCTGCCCTTCTCACCAGTTTCAAGTTCAAAGTGCACTTGGCAGGTGTCTCCCAGGAGCCTGGCACCCCCAATTCTTCCTCAACAAGGCCCTGAGCAGTGCGGGTCAGCAGGCCCATTTTATAGATGAGTAAAACTGAGGCTTGGAGAAATGAGGGGCCTCTCCTAGCTCATACAGCTGGGACACACCAGAGTGGAGCGCCACACTAGGCCTGCTGGACTCCAAGGGCAGTGCTCTCCTCTGTGATGCATGGTCTGTCTCTGCCTGTGCTTTACCCCTCTCTCCTCTGAGGCCTCAGCCCATCCTCAGTGTCTCTCACCAGGACCCTGCACAGCCTCCTGGCTAGCCTCCAGCTCTGATCTCTCTGCTTCTCCAATCTGCCCCGCACACAACCGCCAAGCATTTGCTGTGTGGTCAACACCATCGGAGCTCTTTGCAAGTGTTATCCCATTAAACCCCCCAGCACTATTATAAGCCTCATTTAAAAATGAGGAAACTGAGTCACAAAAGGGAACGTAACTTGCCCAAGGTTCCCAGCTAGAATAAGGCTGAGCTGGGATATAAAACTAGAGCCTGCTTTTCTTGCCCTCAAGGTATTTTGCCACTGCCAGATTAATCTGCCTGAAGCACAGCTCTGATTATACCTCTCCTATGTTCAAACACATTCCATGGCTCCCCATTGCCCTCCTTGGCCTGACACCCAAGGCCTCCTACACACCAACCTCACTGAACAATCCTGGCCTTATCTCCCACCAGCCTTGGCATGCCTTGAACTTCTTGCTGTTCCCAAGCATATCCTTTGCATGCACTTCCTTCTGCCATCTCTACCAGGCAAACTCCTAATCATCCCTCACAGCCCAGGTCATCTGTCACCTCTCTCAAAGCTTTCCTTGAAGCACCTTTCCCCACCCACACAGTGGTGACTCAGCATCCTCTCTAGAAATGCTCCCCACCCACCTGGTCTAGCTCCTATCGAAGTAATGAACTTGGCAGTAATCACAACTAATACGTGCCAGGCCCCTAGGGGCACGGCCTTAGCTCTCATCACTGCCCGCTGTGGGCAGATGGAGGAACGGGCCAGAGGAGCTGGAGTGACTTGCCCAAGGTCACACAGTCAGTAAGTCCCCCAAATGGTCTGACTCAGTGGTGCCGGAGCCACCGGCACAGGGCTGCCTCTGTTGCTCATCCCTCTCAGGGGCAGACGGAGTAGCTTTCACCTCTAGATTGCTCAGCTTCAGACACTCAGAGATGGACAATCTCAGCCCTGCCCCGAGGCACTGAGGGAAATCCCAGATGGCAGAGCCTGGGCCCTTTCCAGGAGCCCGTGAGGCTCAGAAGTCAGGCCAGAGCTGGCATCGCTGCCCGTGGTTCCTGACACGCTCCCCACTGGCTCGGGGATCAAAGGCACCAGCCCTCCTTGAAGTTGAACTAGATCACGTGGCATGGGGAAGGCGTGTCAGAGGGAGTAAAGGTCCCAGGCTGAGCAATTCGGTGGCTTGGCCCGGCGCCCAATGTTTCCATCATTAGTCTCAAGTACTGAGGAACTCCGAGAGCAGTCAGGCAAAGCTCCGGTGTTCTGGGACAATGTGAGGGAGGACAGAAGCCCCAGGAGAGTGGTAAGGGATTTCTGGGTAACAGGGCCGACAGGGGCCTGAATGCCAGCTCCACGAGGGCAGGGCGCTGTCAGTGGCCCTGCATTGCCTCCTACAGTGAGGCTGTGTAGTTAGGATCCTGCCACCTGGCCCACTTCGCCACCTTCTGGGTGACCTTTGTTACAGAACAATCCCATTGGGGTCCTCAGAAAGCACCTAGTGCCATCCCCCACTGCACAGATGTGACACGGCGGGGCAGAGAGCCACTCCAGCGACACGGCGAGCCTGGAGCAGAAGTGACCCTAGGACAAGAGACTCCCCACCCACAGGGTCCCTGAGCCACGGCTGGATTCCAAACCCCACCGAAACGCCACGTGTCCCCAGACGTGTAGCAGCTGCTCGGTACAGGCACCTTCGGTCATCTGAAGCTGATTAGATCCGTGACGGGCAGCCAGGGGCTCCTCTGAGGAACACATGGGGAAACGCATCAATGGTGATCCGATCGGTACTCTCCTTGGCAAAGCCTTCCCAAGCCCCTGGCAGGGGTGGGGGCAACCAAAGGGCCCTTAGGGGCTGCAGAGCCCTCACCCCACCTATCACCTCCACCCTCACCTCCATCTCAGCCCCACCTCTTAACAGCCCTTCCCTGGGGCCTGACTCTCCTCCCTGTACCCTTGCTCTGTTCTCAGTGCCTCCCATGGTCCTTGAAATTGGGGCCTCAGAGCCCAGCAGTGAATTAACAAGCACCTATTGAGTGCCTGCTATGTGCCAGGGACCAGGTTAACAAGAGCAATAAATGTAACAATGGCCAACATAGCTCAAGTGTTCTTGAGTGTCTGTTTGCCAAGGAGCTTTCTAACCAAACGGCACGTATTATCTCACTTAAACCTTACGGCAAGCACACGAGGCAGGGAGCCCAGAGGCCCCAGAACACAGAGCCAGTGTAGCTGTGGACTGGAGACTAGGGCTTGTCAAGTGGGTGCAACAGGAAAAGCCCTTCCCCTTGTCAACCTTTCCTATAACAGGGTCCAGGGTCTCCAGTTCTTTGGCTCTTCTGGGGAAAAAAGTCATCTCACCAGCAGAGGACTGAGAATCCCATGCTGGTGTTATCTGCTGATTGATTACTTAATATGACCTTGAGTAAGAAGAAGAGATGCTATCACAAACCCTTTAGATGATGTCTGCCTCCCAAGTGCTGAAGGTTCAATCAATTCAGGCCTGGCAATGTGGAGAGTAGCCCTGGAATTTCAGCCAAGTCCCCCCATCTGGCAGGTACTATCATTAACCCCATTTGATAGATAAGGAAACTGAGGCACCAGTGCTGGCTCTGGGGCTCCAGTCACAGCCACCTTGGGTCACGCAGCTGGAATGCGGCAGGGGCAGAATTTGAACCCGCCTCTGCTGACTCCAAATCCCTTGTTCTTGGCCACGTGCTCTGCATCCCCCAGGCACAGAGCGTGGACTGGCATGTGCTCAGTGGAGTATCTGCCCTTCCCTTCTCGCCCACATTGTCTCCCTCTCGCCCACGTTGTCTCCCTCTGGCCTAGGTCAGCAGGGCGGGGTCAGGAAGGGGGATATTCCACCCCTGCCACAGCTGGGAAGGAAGGACCTGAGTGCAGGAGATGGTGGGAGGGGAGGCTAGTGAGGGGAGGGTGCTGGCCTCAAGGACCCCAGCAAGAGACCGAGCTGGATCGAAACCATAACTCCACCCCATGCTTGGCTGCTATCTTGAGAAGGCCAGGGTGTGATTTGGGAAAATAGGGTCACCAGGGAAGCCATGATGCCAGGCCCCACCCCCCTCCTCAACTTCTCAAAGAGAAGAGTGACTGGCTGGGCAGTGCCCATAGCCTGAGCAGGCCCCTCAGGGCAGCCTCCTCTCCAGGAGCCAGAGCCAGAGGCCTGCATGGTTACCATGGCAACCATCACCCTCCATCCCGGAGGCCCAGCTGACAGTCATGGTTTCTATAATGCAGGGGGCTCTGGAAGGGTGGATGGGGGCGGGAGTACTGGGTTTGGCTGGGGCAGCCAAGTTTGTTTATTTTTTTGTCAAATCTGAAATCAGATCCATTTCCCAGGATGCACCTCAGTTGCTTAAATAAATCAAGTGCAGGAGGAGGGCTGGGAGCTGCATCCTCCTGGACCAGGGAGGCAGGGAAGGTGACCCAGCCCCTATACGGGAGTCCCTCCCCTATTCCTCCAACAGGCACTCAGGTCTCCACAGACCAAGGCCTGAGGCTCCAGGCCCCAGTTCTTGGGCCAGCTCCATGCTCTTCCAAGGCCAGGCCCACAGGCATCCATAGGGCACCTGCTATCCACCTGGCCTGTGCATCAGTGTACTGAGATGAACCAGGTTCGCTCCTGCCCTGGAGACGCCCAGAGTGCTCGCCTGTTCCAGGACCCAGCGTGGTATGAGTCCATGTGGCATGCACTGTAGTAAAGGTTGCTACCATTTTGAATGTCACCTATGCTGCAGGCCCTGGGCTTTAAAGAGGGTATCCATTCACTCATTCATTCATTCATTCATTCAATGTAGCTTCATGAGCAACAACCACTCTGGAAAGCTGCTTGGCAGCATTTATTCAAACTAAACATAGGCCCACACTAGGGTCCAGCAGTGCCACCCCTGAGTCCATACCCCAGAGAAATGCCGACATAAGTCCACAAAAAGGCACACGATATTCTTAACAGTGTCAACCTAGGGAAAGCTCAAGAGTCCCAACCCAACAGCAGGAGAGTGAGTTGGGCGCAGATTTCAACTGGGGACGATTTTGGCCCCCAGGGAACATGTGGCCAGCCTGGAGACAGTTTTGGTTGTCACAACTGGGGTTTGAGGGACACTCCTGGCATGTGGTGGGTGGAGACCAGGGACGCTGCTCAATATCCTACAACGCACAAAACGGCCCCTCCACAGAGAACCATCCAGTCCAGAATGTCAACACTGCGGTACGTCCCTTCGATGGGATACCCTGTGATGAAAAAGAACAAACTACTGCAGCAGCATGGACGGAGCTGCCAGGCACAACTCTGGGTAACAGGAGGGAGATGCCAGAAAGCAAAGAGCATCCGAATCTAATTATACGAAGTGAAAACCCAGGCAAAGTGGACCGACAGTGCTGGAGGTCAGAACTGCGCTAACTCTGGGGGAGTGCCCATTGCAGGGGGCACCAGGGAGCTTCCGGGGGCTGGAGATGTTATGTTCTTCTTGGCCTGAGTGGGGTCACAGGAGTGTTTATGTGGAAAAATGCCTTGAGCTGCACATTAAGACATGTGAGCTCTACCGCATGCCCGTTTTACCCCAATAAAAAGTGTAACACAAAATGGTAACGAGCAACTGCTCTAAGGACAAAGAAAATGCAACCGTTAAAAAACACAGGCACCTGCTGGGGCTCCGGCTGTCATGGACCCCCACAGGGACCTTCACCACAACCCTGCGGAGGAGGAGGTGTCATCTCTGTTTTACAGACTTGCCCCAGGCCACAGCAAGGGGCAGAGCCGAGATCCGAACCTCACACCATCCCGTCTTCAGTTTGTTTAAAGATTTGTTCTGTCCAAGCCCACAACAGGAGCCCTTGGAGACAGGCCTGGAGACATTACATCCACTTTATAGATATGAAAATGGAGGTCCAGAGACAGCAGAACTTGCCCAAGCGGACACAGTAGTTGCGCTGAGACAGAAAATTGTTCCACAAAGTGAACAGACCTGCTGGGCAGAGAGTCCTAGGCCTGTCTCCACTTACATGCCTCTAGCGACAGGAAGCTCCCCACATGACACACAGCCCTGCCCGAGCTGATTGGTTCTGGCTATAAACTATGGAGCCTCGGTGGGTTGAGATCCCTTAGAAAGAGTGAGCTCTCCCTTTCTTCCTTGTCCCTGCCCCCAACCCCACTTCTTTAAGTCCCCTTAATTTGAGAACTCATTGAATTTGGCCAAAGTCTCTGATTCTCAGATGCCCAGCAGGCCTCCGTGCCCAGTGCAGACAGTGGGAATGGGGCAGGCGATGGCGAGGGAACTGGGGCTGCCAGCTTGGAAGAAAACCTGGGGTGGACAGTCTACAAGACAGAAGCTCCAGCCCAGGAGACCCTCCAGACGCCATGCTTCAGCCACTGCTGAAGAGAAGGGCAGGGAAAGCCCCAGGGGGTCAGGGTCCCACTGTCTGTGGGCTGACCCAGCCTCAGGAGCCCACCTACAAAGAAGGTGTGCCTGCAAGGCAGCCTCCTGGAATCCAAGGCAGAGGGTGTGGACACCTCCCTGGCCCTCACTGAACCTCGGACGTCCCCCTTACAACAGTGTGGTCTGTCCCAACCTGTCATCTCCAACCAGGCTGTGCTCTCCAAAGGCAGAGCATATCTGTCCCTCTCTGTGCCCACCTGGAGCAGCAGCTTATGAGGGAATGAGGTCCCTGTCACTTGGAGGCATCAAGTTGCTAAGGAGGGATTTTTTTGCTGGAGGGATTCCCAGTCTCCCTTCCCACCCTGAACTCCCCTCTCCTCTCCTTTTTAACATCCATCACTCACTATCCATTTATTCAGCACCTCCTCACTGATGTCCCCCTCTGTCTGGCCCACAGGGCCTCTGGGAACCCTGAATGAAGACGACATGGTCTCTGCCCTCCAGAAACCACCACCAAACACTCAGTGGAGACAGATGGAGAGGGTGAGGGCTGGATGGAGGGTGATGACACTCTCCCTTGGCCTCCTGGGGGCCTGTACCCCACCACACATGTCCCCGCCCGCCCTGACCACACACTGCACATGTTCACGTGTGCATTCCCCTGAGCCCCGCAGCCCCGCGTGCACCTGCACACCACATATGCTAACATGCGTGCACAGCGTCCTCTGTGCCCCCAAGGCAGCAACGCTGGACACGGCCCACCCCCTCTTCCTGCAACAGCGGCTCTTAAGGGTCTCTGTGGTCTCTGGGGAAGCGCACGAGCCCTTTCTCAGAAGAATGTTCTTAAGTGCATACATTCTTTGAAGAATGCTTACCATTAGAAAGGAAAGAAGCCAGTTATGTTGAAATAGTTGTCAAAATATTTTTTAAAATCACAAATTTGTCATGGAGAACTATATGTGCTTCGTTATCAACACAATGAATAACCAGAGCCAGGGGCGGGTCCGATTCTGTGTGACGAGGAAGCGGGGATGAGTGGCAATGACACTCGGAGAGCTCTACAACGGCCGAGATGCAGCACAGATCTCCATGACCGCTACTGGTGACAGTCACGGGAACAGCCAGGAATCCCACCGTGCTTCATTGCCTCCATTCATAATAGAAAGAAATGCTGCATTTCGGTCAGAGGTCAGTGAAAACAAACATGCAACTTGTCCCCATCCAAGTTCACGAACGTTGTTCTAGAAATGCTCTCCTCCTGGGTGGCGGGGACACCACAAGCCCCCGGGCAGGTCCCCTTCCTACTTTGCAGACTCCACCTCTTAAATGCTGGCCCTTCTCAGGTCCCCAGCCCCCTGATCTCCCTTCTCCATTCCGTGACCCCACACCCACTGCCACAACCTCGATGACCGTCCCTGGGCTGACCAGGTCCTGAGTCTGTCCCAGCCACAGGCTCACTCACTGCTGAACTGGCCTCCTAGACACTGCCCTGGGATGTCTCCAGGAACCTCAAATTCATCAGGCCCAAAATGGGATAGGTCATACTCTCCGCAGACTGCCAAATTCTCCCCTGCACTTCACGCCCCCAAGAATAATGCCCCCAACCACCACCAATGCTGCCAGTTGTCCAGACTAGAACCCTCCAGAGCTTCCCTCCCTCTCATCCCCATGTCCATCTCAGAGACCTGTCCATTGCGCCGCCTAAATCTCTCCTCTCCACCCTCTCCTCTGCACCGCCGCTGCCCAAGGCAGGACGCACCCACTCACTCCTGAGTAACTGAACAGCCCCCTGCTCCAGCCTTGCCTCCTCTGATACATCCTCCATGCAGCAGCCCGAGGGCTCCTCTAAAACCAAAAGTCCCCCTTGGCTCCCCACTGCCTTCCAGAGAATTCCCAAATTCCTTGGCTTGGCAGTCCTTTGTGTAAGGGCTCTTGGCTGGCCTCATCTCTGTCCACACAATCTCCGCCTTCAACCTTGTTTACTAGGATGCACTTCATTGAAAGCTTTGCAGCACACCTGCTATGTGCGGGGCTGAGGGTCCAGGCCTAAAGAAGAGACAGGCATTAATGGAATATGGAGCCTGTCTTCACAGAGCTCACAGTCTAGCAGAGGATGAGAAAAAGCCAGGTACAAAAGGCCTTGTAAGTAGTACAAGGAGAGAGTGATGGCGCCCAACACAGGGTTTAGCTGGGCGTTCAGCGGGTGGCAGGCGGATCAATAAGCATTTGCCAAACAAGTGAATTGATGGAGAGTGAATGAGTTGACAGGTAGGAAGGAGGGTGGGGTGGGGCCTTTGGGTAGTTGGGCCAATGGATGATTGAATAAGCAGGCCGTTGGGAATGTGGGTGGATGAATGCATGGATGTAAGGATTGGGTGGATTAGGTGGGTGGGTGGGCAGATAAACGGGTGAAGAGATGAAAAGGTGAACAGATGGACAGATGGATGAGTGGGTTGGTGGGTGGACAGATGGATGGATAGATGGATAGATGGATGGATGGATAGATGGATGAGTGGGTTGGTGGGCAGATGGATGGATGAATGGATGAAGTGAAGAAAGGTGGGTGGGGAGATGGGTGGGTGGGTACATGGGAAGGTGGTTGGGCATGTGACTCTAGTAAATGGCAGCTCCAGGATTCAAAGCCAGGTCTATGTGACTTCAGGAATCCCTTCAGGTTGGGACTCAGCACCATCCTTGACTCCTCTTTCAGTGATTCCCACTCTCAGTCTCAGCCCTCCGCCCCACAAGACCCTTGGCTTCGTGATTTTCCCACACTTTCAGATCCTCAGGGGCTCTCAGAGACCACCTTGGCCAACATTTCTGAGCCGCAACACTACTGACATTGAGAGCTGATGATTCTGTTGTGGGAGGCTGTCCTGTGCATTGTAGGACATTTGAACTTTACCCACCGGAAACCAGTAGCACACCCTCCCCAAGCTGTGACAGCCAAAAGCATCTCTGGACACCACCAAATGTCCCCTGGGGGCAAGATCACTCCCAACCGAAATCACTGATACAGCTCAACTTTCTCCCACCAATTTTAGAAGAGGAGTGACCTCCCTGAGCTCACAAAGCTTGCACGTGGGTGCAGCCTCTCCCCCAAGCCCAGCCCCCCAAACCCCCACATTCCTACAGCACTTCACAGTTGGCTGAGCCTCCTCCCACTTTCTCACGTAGCTCAGCCAGATGGCAAGTGGCGCCCAGAGAGGTCAAGTTGTTTGCTCAGCATCACACAGCAGTAATCGCCAGCGTCAGGGTTAGAACTTGGGGAGAGAAGAGAGAGACGGGAGAGCAGAGCATGGCTCCACAGGACAGATGGGGATGGAAATGTGGAAGGCAGCCCCATAGGAGATCTGGAGGGACATGCGCAGGAAGACATCCTGGCTGATTAAAAAGACATATTGATTTTTCTCCAAGGGAAACAAATCGGGCCATTTGTCTCCCAACAGGACTGTGAGGCGGTCTGAGGGAGGCGACAGGTCAAAGTTGGCTTCTGACACGAAGCCGGAGCCGGAGCACAAGCAGGATGGAGGAGTAAAAATCCAATCATGTTTTAAATGTCCCAGGAGGAGGCTGACTCCTCATTAGCCAGCTAGCCCTCTTTCTAATCCGTCTGCTCTTTATCAGTTACAACGAGACCTCCTGTCTGGACTCACAGGCTCCACAGGGCTGGCTGCTCAGGCCCGGGCCCCCACCCCAAGCCCCACGCAGCCACCGCCAGGCTGGGTGGCCTAGCGAGCACTTCGCCTCTCTGGGCCTCGACTGTCAAGCGGGCAAATCTCAAGATCCGGCTGAGCTGCTGGGACAAAGAAATGCACCCAGCGCTTGGGGTTTTGGGTGAACGCCAGTGCCCTCTCTGGCACAGCCTTCCAGAATCTGGGTCCTGAATATCCTTCCCACTCCTGTCCCCTCCCAGCCCCCATTCCAGCCTATCTGCAACCCCGGTGACCCCAGCTTGGCTCAGCGCCTTGGACCAGGCTGTTTCCTCGACTGGGGTGCCATTCCCCCTTTCTCTACTTCACCCCCTTCAAAGTCCCTCCTGACTCCTGCAGCATCCCCGGGCAGGACAGGCTGACCACTCCATCCTCCTGGTGCCCACGGCCCCCTGAAGGTCCCTCTGCCCAGTCCTTACCCCATTCTTCTTCACTGGAGTACGATTCGGCTGTGGCTCTGCCTCCCCCATCAGGTTGGGGACTCGGTGTCCAGGTCTTGTACACCACGTCCCCACCCAAGTCAAGAACAGTGTCCAACACTATTGAAGCTGGGCTTCAGTAAACACTTGCTGAATGAATGAATGAACGAGCGAATCAACCAATCAATATCCATTACAGGAGCCTCCTGCTTGGTCTCCAGAACTTAGTCTCTTTCCCTCAAGCATCCTCCATTCTGCTCTAGCAACGACCACTCTAATAAATGAAGTTCCCACGTCCTATCCCTGCTGGACACCCTTCAATGGCTCCCCAGGGCCCACAAAATCAAGAACAACCTCTAACCTGGCATTTCATGCCCTGCTATCCAGCCCCTGCCTCACACTGTTCCAGCCACACTAAATTCCTCACTGTTCTCTACACTAGTCCCTCTGCCTGAAACACCACCCTCAACTGTTCTCCTGGAAAACTCCTACTCATGCAGCAAGACCCAGGCCAAATGCCTCCTCCTCCAGGTAGGCTTCACCAATGCTCCTGGGCTGGGTCAGGGGCAGCTTCTGCATATGTAGCTCTCTTTATATAGAAATCTCCAGGTGACAGTACCTGAGGTTGACCACGGGTCAGGCTCTCCCCGGCCCAGCTAGGCTCCTCTGACTGGCTGTCCAGTCCAACCTGCTGACCAGTGAGAATGTCCCATCCACTCTGGCCATGATAAGCATCCCCAGAGCACAGCTTGATGCTGACTTTTACTTCTGAGAAAAACAACCTTCCCTACACCAGATGGAGGGAAACGGACAATTTCCCAGACATGTGTTGCTTCTTCCAGCAACACTTATCGTCCATCTGGGCCTTCCCATTGGGCCAGGGCCTAAGGAGGAGGGGACCCTCCCCAAAAGAACCCCTTCTCCAGCCACGAGCAGACCGTGGCCTGAGAGTCTGGAGCCCCAGGTTCCAGTCTGCCCTGGCTCTGCCAAGTGCTCAACATGTGACCTCAAGCAAGTCATGCTCCCTCCCCTGGCCTCAGTCTCCCCAGCTGTAGAATGGGGAGTTAGCACTCTCCAGGCCCTGCCACTGCACGGGAGGGCTGAGAGAATCTGAGAGGTCATGGCGAGCTGGAAAGTACTTTGTAAACCGGAAAGTGATGAATAAGCCTATCTGTGCCAGGCCTGGGTGTTGGAGACACAGTAAAGTGAGAGCCACAGGCCAGGCAGTCTGGGGCCTCACACCCGGTGGAGGGGAAAGGGCAAGGAACAAACAATTCCCTGAGGCAGGAGGAAGCTTCTAGGCTAGGGAAGGGCTGATAGAGGGCTGAGGGGGTCTAGAGCGGAAAAAGCTGAGATCCAGGAAAACTTCCTGCAGGTGGTGGCTGGGAAGCTGGGGCTGGTGTGGCCGGCAGGATGTGGCACCGTGGGGATGGGGCAGAGGGCATCGCAGGGCAGACAGGCAGGGAAACAGAGGGTTCAGGAAACACCAGCGGCTTGTTTGGGCTTCAGAATAGAGCACACGGAGAGGAATAGCAGGAAGGCGGCTGGAGGCCAAACTGTGGATCATGGAAGGCCCGGAATCTGTCACTCCGGGGGTGACAGAGAGTCACTGAAGGCTTTTGAGTGAGGAATGAATAAGCAAACAAATGAAAGAAGGCAGGGAAGGAGGGAACACATTTGACAGACGACAAACTGCTTCCACACCAGGAGCCCCAGGGCCCCGAGGACGAAGGTGAGTGGGGAGGAGAGTGGGTCCGGGGAGAGGCCCTCACCGGAGGGCACACAGCTCTGGGCTCCCGGCCGGGTGCTCTCTCCATGGTGTAGGGGAGGCAGGGAGGGTGACGCCAGCTGCCAGTGAGGCGGGAGGGGTGAGCCCAGGAGCCACCTGTTTGGACAGGAAGAGGCGGAAGAGCACAGCCCAGATTTCCGGGTGGCCCAGACACAGGGGCCAGGCTCAGGGCAGGGAGGGCGGAGGTCAGAAGGAGGACTTCCCAAGTGTCAAGAGCCCTCAGCGCCCTGATTGGGTGGCCCAAGGCCCCGTCTGGCACAGCACGACTGACAGGTAGCCCGCCAGAGGCAGGGGGACGGACTAAATGACCAGAGCAGGGGCAGGAGGGTGCCGGGAGAGGGGTCTTCTTGCTGGTGACAGCCCCGTTTCTCCTCCCCACAGTTAGGGCTTGCCAGGTTGTCTCCCCTCTCACTCCCCAGCCTCCAGGCAGCCCCACCCCCCCAGGAATTAGCACATTCCTCCCCTCTCCCTGGCAGCCCGGCCCACAGGCTCCTCAGACCATCACCAAAGACGTGGGGCTCAGCTGCCTGCTGGCCTTCCGGACCCTTGTTCTGAACCAGGGCACCCAAGCCACCTCAGGTGGCCCCCTGCCAGTGCCATCATCAGCCCCGGTGCTGCCACTCGGCACTTCACAGTTTGCCTGGTCAGTGCTTGCCCTAGAATTCTCACTGGACCCTCTGACATTCCCACATTCCCAACTAGGAGTCGCTGAGGCTTCCATTTTGCAGATGAGCAAACAGAACCTCAGCAAAGACAAAGGCCTCTCAGCCAAGAAGCCAGGAGCAGGCTATCATTCACGCTCAACCAGGCCACAGTCCCTAGAGTCACCTCTGAGTCCTTCCAACACCAACCCGAAAGCAGCCACCCCTCCACTCGGACCCTCCTCTCCAGGCCCCACCAGCACCCTGGGCCACCATCATCCCTTGCCACCATCCCACAGGTCCGCTCTCCTGATGGTCTTCAGGCTGCCATCTCTCCAAGGGAGCCAGAGTGACCTTCCCTTGCACGTGCCTGGTACACGGTGCGCATTCGGTAAAGGCTTGCCGAATGATCTCATAAGTGGGTGAGCGCAGGATGGATGAATGAAAGCCCGTTCACTCCCTCAGCAAACACACTGAACCCTCACAGTGAACAGCACAAGGCTTGGAACCGCAGGGCTACGATGAGACGGTGGGCTCTGCCCTCTTCCTGCCCAGTGAGAACCCAGGTCAGAGGGTCCACAAGGCGGGGGTCTCAGCCAGGCGGACTTCGAAGCACGAGCACCCACAGACCCCAGCCCTAGCAGCAGAAGGCAGAGCCAGGCAGGGGGCCAGAAGCAAGCAGAAGTGGGACAGGGGGGCAGATGAGAACCAGGACCACAGCCACGAAGGCACAGAGTGTGAGCCTGCCCACAAGGAGCGCAGCGCCCAGTCCCTGCGGACACCACTGAGATGCTTCCTGACAAGGGCAGCAGGGGAATGGGCGCCCCAGGCAGCCGCTTCCTGACCTCACTGCCCAGCTCTCCCCATCCTACAGACAGGGAGACTGAGGGCAAGGAGGGGAAGTGACTTGTCCAAGGTCACTGGCAACTGGCGTCTCCTGCCTCCCAGCTCAGGCAGGCACCCTCCCCCTGCCCAGCAGAGAGGCAGCCTTCACAGCCGACTGGCTTCCCACCATGCATGGCTGGTTCGCACCGCAGCAGAAGCGCTGGCTCAGCGCTGGCTGGCGCGGGGGAGGCAGCAGCCAGGAGCATGCCGGGAGGGAAGGGGGCTGCAAAGTCCTCAAGGGGGTGGCCCCTGGCAGGATGCAGTGAGGTGCCTGACGAACGTACATGCTGGAACCCAGGAAGACCTTTATCCAGCCACCTGGAACTGAGAAGCAAACCTCCCTGCTCTGGTGGAGTGTGGAGAGCTGGTGTCTCCAGGCTCCGCAGGTGGCAGCTGTGTCCTGGGTAAAAGCTGAGCCTGGGGATTCAGAGAAATTGAGGTTTTCATGCCAGCTTTACCATATCCTGGCTGCACAACCTGGAAAAAGTTACTCAACCTCTCTGAGCCTCACTTTCCTCCTGCGTAAAATGGGGCTCTGACAGCACCTACCTCTTGGGGTGGTTATAAGGGTTAAAAGGTAATAATGCAGGTAAAGCATTCTGGGCACAGTAAGTGCCAGCTCTTGCTGTTATCAGCCCTGAACCCTCTTCTGTGCTGGGCACACAGCTGGGTGCTTTGCAGGAATCATCTCTTATCATCTTTAATTATCCCATTGTAGAGATGAGAAAACTAAGGCTCAGGGAAGGGAAACCAGAGCGAGCACAACCCACCACTGGCCCTTCTCCCGCATGCAGCTGGTTACGCTCCTAAGAAAGGTTCTCAAAGTCTAATCTAGGGTGGAAAATAGGTTTCCACCTAATTAGTCATGCTGCCAGAATGCCCTGCTGGAGGGTGCTATGATCGGTTAGCAATGACTGCACAGATGAGGGCATGGCTACTAGCAGCATAACTGGCACAAATTTACCTAAATAACAGAGATTGAATCTGATTTTCCCCAGAAACAATGTCCTCTGAAGGCATTATGTTCTATCTAAAAGACTTGGTGCCCAATGTCTTATCGAATCTACCATGAGCAGGGTTTCATCAGCTATATGTGAGGGCCCTGTTCACCTTTTGGACTCGGGTAGTAAGAGTGATGATCACAGTAGGGAGGGTACAGCTCCGGGGTGGAGCACATGCTTAGCATGCGCAAGGCCCTGGGTTCAGTCCCCAGTACCTCCATTAAAATAAATAACCAAATAAATAAGCCTAATTACCTCTCCCCCTAAAACAAAACAAAAATAAATATTTTTTTAAAGTGATAACCACACATATGCAGTTTCTCTAATCTACAAAGATCCATTTTCACGTGTGTATTATGCACTGCTGTGGTCTTCAGTGCTATCCTGTGAAATGGGTAACATCATCCTCATGTGACAGGTGCGAAAACTGGGACTCAGAGAGGCTGAGAAACTGGCTTATGGTCACACAGCAAATAAAAGGCAGAACCAGCCCGTGGATCTGTCTCCCTCAGGTCCCCAGTGCTTTCTATACATCACCTACTCATGAGTCAAACAGCACAACTGATCCCTTGACGTTTCAGACCCAGAGCCCCCCCAGCGGAAAGCCCGCTGCCAGGGCACACTCACAGCCTGGGCCAGGCAGGGAGTGGTGCTGACATGTGGGTGTGCCCACTATTCCCAGCCTGGCTCACCAGCTCAGGGACGGTCCCAGCAGCCCTCTGGCTCTCCAGTGAGTCAGGCGGTGACTCAGGGCCTACCTCTGTGCTGGGTGAGCAACTGAGTCAGGGAGCACCAAGCTTCAAGGGGCAGCTGGCTCTGAGCCAGGGCCCCTCTGCAGCAGGGACACTCGTGCTCAGGACATCTGTCTGGGACAGAGCTCCCACACAGCCCTGCCCCCCTGCCCCTCCCCGTCACCCCGGGCCTGCTGGCCTGACCCTGATGCTGACATGTCCACCGTGCCTTTGGGGTCTTGAGGGGGAGCAAAATCCTGCAACATCTGCAAATGTGAAGGGTCATTTTTGGCTGTCACAGTGACTGAGGGCCACTACCTACCAATATTTAGGCACCAAACATCCTGTAATGTGCCAGATAGCACAGACCACAAAACAACGTTACACTCAAAGTGCCAACCGTGCCCCCACTGTGGAGCCCCAGGTTAAACACTGCCCCCTCCCAGGGAGGAGTAGGGGGAGGGAGGTTTCTGGCCAGGGAAGAATCCTGGAGCCCCAGCACCTGATCAAAGGCAGCCCCCCACACCCTAAAGCCCCGCCTGCGTATCCCATGAATGAGCCTCTGCTCCAGTCATTATTGGAGACCCTGCAAAGACACCACTGATATGCCCCCAGGGAACACTGAGGGAGCATCCACGGTGCACCAGCCACTGTGCTGGGGTCCCACAGTGAGCAAGACAGGCTCAGTCTGTGTCCTGGTCACCTGACAGCACCCTGAAGGAGGGAAATGTTAGATTCAGAATCCCACACTAGATAGTGACAACAAATGGAGACGATGAGGAGGAATCACAGAGGGCTGCCCTGAGGAGGTGACACTTAAGATGTGACTTGAAGGATAGAACAAAGGATGTGGCCAGGAAAGGGAAAGGATTTCAAAGGGAAGAGCAACTGAGAAGGCCCTGAGGCCTGGAAGAGCACAGGGGAAGCAGAGCAAGAGAAATGAGGCAGGATCTCGGGGCAATGGGAAATGGAGAAGGGGCTTGACGCAAGCCAACCAGAGGCAGACGTGGAGGCAGGAAGATCTGTGAATCTGTGAGGAGGCTGCTCCCTGCCGCCTTCCAGCCCCAGTCGGAGGCACAACAGAGAGAGTAAGAGGTGGGTGGAACCTCGCCTTGCAGGCTGGGGTCAGCTCCCTTCCCCCGGGTCTGTGCCCACAAGTTCCCCATCAGGCTCTCATCACCCCTGTGGTCACCATCAGTCACTACGAGCTTGTCCACAGGCCAGGGTCTGACTCAACTCTGCATCTACAGTCCGGGCACAGGCCTGGGGCTCACACTTGAGGACTTCCTGAACCAGCCAGGTGCTGCATGACCCCCATAGTCATCAGCAACTTCCAGAACATTCACATCAGCAGGACACCAGGTCCTCAGCAGTCCGAGCCCCATGGCTGGAGGTCTCCCCGGACCCACTACCTGAGCTGGCTCACGGCCACCAGGCCTCGGACCTCCTGACCAGAGGAAGGTGTGGCAGACAAGGCCCCGAGAGAACAGCCGGGCCCTGGGCAGGGCCCAGACCAACACAGGCCGCACAAAGGATATGGGTTACACACCATCTTGATGCACCAGTTCCGCGGGCTGGTGGTCTGTCGCAGGCAGAAGAAGGCAACAGGCGCCAGATCCGGGTGAGGGACGTCTGGATCGACTCCATCCAGGGGCTCCTCAGGGCCTGGAGGGGAAGGAGGGGGGCTCTGGGGCCCTGGCTGCTCCGTGACTCCTGGCTCAGCTGCCGGGGCTGCAGCAGGTGAGGAGGGCGGCGGGGAGCTCTCAGCCATGTCTTCTGCGCTAAGCAGGGAGCCCTGCGGAAGAAAAAGAGGCAGCACTTGGTGGGGGCAGGCCTGGCATCCAGGCCCCGACCCGCCTCCCCCGATAAGGGAGCACGGCTCAGACAGCCCAGCTCCAGCCCCCGGGCCCCTCACCCTCACTCTGGCCGTGATGACTAGGAAAGAGGTGATGCAACCGAGCTGGAATCCACTTCTAGGTTGGTGGTCTTGGGGCAAGTCTGGTAACCTTGCTGAGCCTCAGTTTGGAGAGATGAAAAGTGGGGAGAATAAAACCTTCTTAGAATGTAGCTGTGATATTAATTGTTGTTGTTACTTTTTGTTTTTTAATGAGACTAGAGTTAACTGTTTACTGTGTGAAGGTAAAGAAAATTTGCAGGAAAAACGTGAAAGTTATTGTAACAGACATTACTGCCAGGATGACATGTGTTACAAAGGAGAGATTGAGGTACTGTGGGACCAGATACCAGAGGACCTGGGCAAGCCAGGAGGGAATCAGGGCAGGCTTCCCTGAGGAAGTGAGACCTGAGCCAAGGCCTACAGTTGAACCCAGGGACCCCCTCCCCTACTCACTGCTTCACAAAGCTGAGAACCCAGGGACCTAACACACATCAATCTTTTTGCTTTACAGTTGGAGAAACGGATGGCTCAGAGAAGGGACAGGATGGACACACAGCCAGGGAACAGCAGAGACAGAACTCCATCGGGCCTGGCTTCCTGGGTGTGTCGCCTGGGCAACCGCCCACGGCCCTGTACTCAGAAGGGCCCTGTGCTTGGTTTAGTGCTCTGCGGTCACCAACTTGAAATTCTTAGTACTTTTTGATCAAGAGGCCCACATTCTCACTTTGCACTGGGCCCTGCAAATCATGTAGCTGGTCCTGAGTTCAACTCAGAGATACTTCCACATCCTCGTCTCATCTAATGCTCATTACAACCCCAGAAGCATTATTATGCCCATTTAGCAGATGGGGAAACTGAGAAGAGAGGAGGCTGCCAAGGCTACACACTGAACTAGGGCATGTCTAGGGTCAGAAGCCCGCGCCAGCCATTCTGACTCGGGGATGACTGACCGTGGTCGCTCAACCCCCTCCACAGCCAGTCCTACTCCTCAGGGCCTGCCCCTCACCACCTCACCCAAGAGTCTACCGATCCCTGCACCCTCACCCACCGGGGTCTCCTGGGCCCTGGCACCCCAGTAGTGCCAGACTGGGCAGTGGGAGCCAGAGATGAGGCTCAAATCCCTGGCACCCACCCAGCTGCTGCCCGTGACTTCTGAGCTATGGGCTGAGCTGCCTGGAGCTGATACGTTTGGACACTTCTCTGGCCCCTGGAGGCAACAGGCGGGAGCTGGCACCTCCTGCCACTTCGCCCGGCTGGTCAGCGAGGCAGAGTTTTCTCTTGAGCTCAAGGCTTTGCTCTCGGTTCCAGAAAAACAGCCATGGGCCTTACATAAGCTCCCAGGCACCTCGAACCGCCACGTGTTAACCACTGGGCGGAAAAACATCCTCCCCGGGGTGGCTGTAGGTCTGCTCACCACCGTACCAGCCTCAGAGTCTGCCACTCCCTGCCCTGGCCCCTCACTCCTGCCAAACCAGACCTCTTCAGGTCCCAGAGTGCCAGCTGCCTCCTCCAGGCCTCTGCTTATACTGTCTCCTCTCCCTGGAGCACGCTCCCCATAACTCCCATCCCCCGTTCTCCCAGGCCCTGACAATTCATTAATCTGGCCAACAATGTGGCTCATTTCCTGAGCACCTACTATGTGCAGGCACTGTGCACGATCTGGGGTTCTTCTGGTGATTAATTAGACTTGGCACCAGCCCTCATTCAGCCGACACTCCAGAAAAGGAGGGAGGCACATGGGTCAATTAATTTTTCTCTCTGGATTTCCACAGCTTTTATCATCACCAAGCATAATGTAGAATTTATGTATTTATATATTTATGATTTAGTGTCTGTCTCCTGACCTGAAAGAAGGCTGTAAGAGAGCAGGGACTGTGGTCTGTCTCATTCACTGCTATGTCCCCCAGCACCTGGAACAGTGCCTGGAACACACCAGGTGCTCAATAAATATTTGTTGAATAAATAAAAAGTGTTGGGAAGTAAATAAACAAGGGAGAAAGGTGGGAGTAGAGAGAACCCACCTTGCCCTCTATAAAGAAAGACATTTAAGATAAAAACGATGAGAATCTCCAGGTACCAGGAACAGCATGTGCAAACACTCGGTACATGTAAGGAACAGAAATGAGGCCAGTGTGGCTGCACAGGAGGCAAAATTGGAGAGTTTGGCAGGGCCTGTCGTTAGCCCAAGGAAGGAGCTCGGGTTTTATTCCAGGTGCAACAGGAAGCCACAGAAGGGTTTTGATGCAGGGAGTGGTGTGTTCTGGTCTGTGTTTCTAAGCCATCCCTCTATAAGCTGAAGGGGGAGTGGGTAGAGGGACAGGAGTGGAGCAGGGAGGGCCAGAGGGAGACCGGGAAGATGGGCTGGGCTGGCCTGGGATGCTGGTGGAGATGAAAAAGAAGGGAGTGGATTTGGATATATTTTAGAGGCAAGAGCCTGGCCTTGCATCGGCCCTGATGCCACCCCGCCCAGCACGGCGAAAACTGCAACTGCATGGGTGGACAGTGCTGCCAAGGCCTCAGGGACCACACACAGCCACCTCCTCTCCTCGCGCTCAGCTCCGTCCGCTTTGTGTTGACTTTCCCTTCGCCTCACTTGGCCCTGTTTAATGCTGTCACACTGTGCTGCTCTCCTTTGTTCTCACACCTTTCCCCCACACTGTGGGGCTCTTAGAGACCATGACTGCCAAGGCCACCAGCTCACTCCCCAGTGCCCACCCAGACCACCTCCCTCTGACCTGCTCCCCATCCCCAATTCCCTCTGCTCTGTGCCTGCAGCCCACCTCCTGTCCACCCATGGCTGAAAGCTCTTGGAGAGAAGGCAGCTGGGCCCCCTGGGCTCCAACTTGTCTGCAGATGGAGCCTCAGAGAGACGAGAGGACTTGCTTTAGGTGGCAGCATTGGTGGATTCAAACTCAGGTTCATCTGGTCCCAGAGTCTGAGCTGCCCCCACAGCTGGAGCCTCCTCCCTCCAGGCGCTCCGAGGGTGGCCCCCCAGGCGGGGATGCCGTAACTGGACTGGCCTCCACGAACAGGGGCAGGAGCAGGACCCCACTGTGTCTAGAACATATCCCCCAGTCCTGACTCCACTGCCCCCTTGAAGCCTCAGTTCTCTGTAAAGCTCAGCCCTCCTCCTACCTGCCTCTGCAAGCCCCTGTGAAGAGGCAATGTGATGTGGATGGAAAGGCTCCCTAGGACCCATGAAAGTGAATGTCCAAGCATGCATGGGGCCGGTTGTGCCATCCCCAGGGGCTGCCACCCCAGCCCTATTTGTTATCACCACCGTCACCACCACCATCACCAGCACCACCATAACCACCATCATCACCGACCACCACCATCACCAACAACAACCGACACCAACACCATCATGACCACCACCGCCATCACCATCACCACCATCATCACAGCATTACAGAGGCTCTGACTGAGTCTGACCCTGTGCCAGTCAGTGTTTATGTTGACTCCCACACAGTTCCATGATCTACAGTCCGTGCTCATTCCTACTTTGTGGAGGAGGAGACTGGGGACCGGGAAGTCCAGCAGTGCCCAAGGTCGCCAACTAGCAGAGGGCAGAGTAAAGGTCCCAGTCCAGGTCAGCCACCCCTGAGCCCAAGCACTGAACCATCTCAGGCACCACCCTGGGACAGGGGAAGGTGCCCTGGAACAAGTCCTTCCCTCCCAGCCGAGTCAGCAGGCAGTGCAGATAGAGCCACTGGTCCAGCCAAGACCCCCCCAAGTATGAGCAGAAATCCTCCAAGTCTTCCCAAGTCTATGGGGAAACCTGCCGCCCGGAGTCTCCCAGCTGGCACTCCACAGCCTTCAGAGTGTGCTGTTGGGGAGCCTTGTATCTGCAGAGCTCAGAGTCCTGGTGGAGAAAGACCTGAGGCCTGGCCTGGTCACTCCAGGCCGTGTGTGTGTGTGTGTGTGTGTGTGTGTGTGTGTGTGTGAACATGGGCAAGCAACTTGTTTACCCCTTTGTCAACAACCACACATCAGCTAATGTCACCGCTTGAAGAACAAACAACAAACTCATTCTGGGAATTCTAGAATCCAGGAATCTCAGAATCAGAATACCTTAGAATCACCCAGCCTGTTAGAGGCCCAAGATATTAATGACAGTTCCCTTAGACTCTAGAGTGTGTGTTTCAGGACACTGGCACTGTAAGCCGAGACCTGTGTCGGAGTCTGGCTCTGACACCAACCCGCCTTAGCAACACGACTCAGCCTGGCAGGGACCTCGGATACCCTGTCGATAAAATGAGGGTGACGGCTGCTCTGCAGCAAGGCTGCTGGGAGGATGAACTGGGGTAACACTCACAAGCCCCTGACCACACCATCAGACCCGGGAACAGTGCACAATAAGCCCGCGATGGTCTCCCATGCTTGTCAGTGCCATCAGCCACGGAATTCCAGAACCCTGAAACTTAGGTGGCCCAGAAACACAGTGTCTGATTTTAGACCCTATGGGCTCCAGATCTTTGCAAAGGGAAAAGAATGGGACCCCTGAAGTGGCCTAATTCATCACCACACGCATTCACCAGCACAAAAATGACAGCTGCACACACGCACACTCACAAACACAATCACACACAGAGACACATACGTACAATCAGACATTCACACAATATCCAGTAGCAGAGAACTACATCTCACACACTGTCACACTCACAGATATACACAAACCCACACGCAGACACACAATGACACACACAGACGCAAAAAACATTTACTCACACAGACATGCACTCACACACTTCATACACTCATTATCACACACACACAACACCCACTCACACACACACACACACACACACACATACACCCACCAATACAGAGCCTGCATCTGGTGGCCTGTAGAAAAATCTTTATGAGGCTGCCGGAAACCTGTCTCCCAGAATCTTCCAGCCGGCATCTCAGAGCCCCTGGAACCCCCTGTCGCTCCCTCTTCCGCATGACAGCCCTGCAGATGTGTGACAGTGGCCTGCCCACCCCCAAGCCTATCTGCCCCAGGCCTCTTGTCAACAGCTCCCTCATCTATTCCTTTGGTGAGGATTTCCAGATCATCTGTTCCTTGGGACCTCTCCCCAATCACACTCGAGTTTTTCTACTTCCCTCTGCAAGGGCTGGACGAGGTTTGCACCAAGTCACTCAGAGTAGAGCAGACAGGTCCCTGCCTGATTCTGCAGGGGCAGAGAGAGAACTCTGTTGATGCAGCCTGGGAGCCCCAGAGCCTAGCTGGCAACCCAGTTACTGTAGCAACTATGGGGCATGTGGTCCACTGGTCTCCTCAGATCATCTTCGGAGGAGTTGCAGCCAAGTCAAGGCTCCTCTAGCCTAAAGAGGAATGGCTAAAATCTGGCCTCTAAGTGAAGGACTTGACACAAAACTTGCTCTGGTTTGACCAGTCAAGCCTGCCCACCTATTGCAGTCACCTTGGTTCTGTCACCAAAATCAACAGCTAGCCCTCCCAGCTTTGCAGTGTGCAACGTACTGGATCAGCAACCCCTCCGATGACGGTGAACAAGAATCATAGCCAACATTATTTGTTGAGCACTTACTACGTGCTGGGCACCTCATCCTACCGAATGAAGTAAGCACTTTTGCTCTCTCCAACGTAAAGGTGAAGAAACTGAGGCACAGAGAGGTTAAGGGATTTTCCCCAGGCCAAGAGCTACTCAGTCAAAGAGCTGGGATTTGGATCTGGGAGGTCCAAATCCAGGTCACCAGTTAAAGGGCTGCCCAGGCTGGGCTGCCGTCAGAGGGTTGCAGCCCACTCTCCACCCCCAGTACCTGTCCTGTCGTCACTAGGCATTGCCATTTGCTTGTCAGCTCCCGGCCTTATGACAAGTACCAGCAAGTGAGGCTGTGTGTTTGAGCGCTTCCCAGCAGGTGACTCTGCTGATCATCTTTCACTCACTCTGCAGTAACTAGGGCCTTGGGTCCTCAGCTAACAGATCAGGATGAATGTGGCCCCTGATGGAAGGGAGACATTCTGGCAGAAAGAGCACTGGCTCCGGAGTCTCAGGGCCCGGGTTCAAGTCCCAGCTCCTCCCTCTCTGCATCGCATCCTCTCCCCAAGCCTCATTTCCTCTTGTATCAAACGCAGAACACGCTGCTTTCTCTGACTCACAAAAGGGAAGGCAAATGGGGAAAACGATTGGGAAAGAACCTTAATGGAAGAAAAACAGCCTCACTGCACCAGGCCCCATGTCAGGCACTGTGCAGACATTTCTAAGCCTCACAAAAATCCTGTAAGGTGGAAGTTATTATCCCAGTTTTACGAGAAGCTGCTGCTCCCGTGATGCTGAGTGCCTTGCCCCTCGGGGCCATGCCTGTCATCCTGGGCGGCTCATGTTCTCCCGGCCGGGACAAAAGCTGGGTGACCCAGGGAAGAGGCCTGAGTCCTGGACCAACAGCAAGTGGAACGCAGTCCTGGCGGCTCCTCAGGGCCGGTGGTCAGAGGTGAGAAAAGGGAAAACCCTGATGCTCTTCTCAAAAAGCATCGTCAGTGAGACCGCCCTGGCAAGAGCGCAGGAAAGGGGGAGCTGGCAGCAGGAGGGCCTCCCAGACAAAGGGAGAAGGTCTGCAAGGCAGGGCCAGGTCAGTGCTGACCTCAGCCCCGAAAGATGATGATCTCCACCCTGGAGAAACCATTTCCCTCTCATCCTCTCCTGCTCAAGGAGCCCTAGGAGCCCAGCACTCGCTCCAAGGGCATCCAAACACCTAGTGCTTTCAGAGCCTTCCATGATTTGTACCCTCTCCACCCTGTATCAAACATAGCCCTGGTTTTCCTTTCTGAGAGCACACAAGGAAATCAGGCCTTATGGCTGTGTGCCCACCTGGCACCTGGCATGGGGGATGCCCCAGGCCCCTCCCAGGGGCACAGAAGCTCCAAGAAGGCAGGCTTTGTCTGTTCCCTTCTCTTCATGGCTATGTCCCCCAGTGACCAGAACGGGGCTTGGCACAAAATAGGTGCTTAATAAATGTAGGAGAGAAAGAGAGAAGGAAATCAGATCTGTTTTCTTCCCTCCTTAGATGGCAGCCATGAGGGGGAGAGATTCGGCCCACACCTTCCTGGATATCAGGATCCACAGACCCACGAACCTACAGACCCAAGGATCCTGCATCCACAAACTCACAGGCTCACAGACACCTACAGATCTGCAGATCCACGCACCCATGGACCTACAGACTCAAAGACCCACACTCACACGTTCGCAGAGACCCGCAGACCACAGATGACGGAGCATGGACTCACAGACCATGCACCTGGCTCCCTGGGCTGTCTGAGAGCTCCCAGCCCAGCGGGAGGACTCCTAGAAGCACAGGGGTTGAGGACACAAGGCAAAAGCACATCTTGGTAACGTGCGGGAAGAAAACATTCTGCAGAAAAGAACAAGAGGGAAGGAAGGGGTCAGAAAGGAGCAAGAGGGAGGGAGGACAAGAAAGGAAGCTGGGAGCCAGGAGAGAAGAGGAGGTGGAGGAGAGGGGAGGAGGGCGTTGCTCCCTATGCAGCCCACAGGGTCTCCCTGCAGCCCCCACCCAGCCCACCAGCCTCTCTTTCCAGCCATAGTTTTCGAGCACCCTGAACCGGGGCTGGGAACCCAGAGAACAGAGCAGCTGAGGGGGAGACAGCCGCAAATCAAGGAGCCCCGCAAGAGCCTGTTTTGTTACCTTGGAAAGCATTCAGAAGCTGCTGGGGGTGGGAGCCTCTTGAGGGTGGGGGAGGGACAGAGCGATGCCCACAAACAGACTTTCCTGGGTGGGGGCGCTGAGGCCCTGGGGAGCCCCACTAGGGGCACAGGGTGAGGGTGGTAGAGAGAGCAGTGGAGCGGGACAACAGGAGGAGAGTCGGAGGCGACCCCCTGGCGGGTTCAGGATGTGACTCTGGGTCCAGGACCACAGGGAGGCTGCAGTCAAGCCAGTCTCTGCAACTGCTTCCAGCTTGGCTGCAAGCTCACGAGGCGCAAGCTGTCTGTACGGAGCCAACGACAGAGAGTGGGAGAGGAGGGCTTCTCCGCTCCCACCTCCCCACCCAAGGTCAAGGGGAGCCAGGGCACAGGGACTTGGAAACTGCTGCTTGGTGCCCCCTGGTGGGCCTAGGAGATGCCCTCTCAGAAGCGCCTGGAATGGGGTGAGGGGAAGGGGGTGGAGAACCTTGGTCAAAGGAACTGGGAGGGACCTTCAGGCAGGCTGGTAGCCCCTCCCCCAAGTTATCCCTCAGGTGCTCCAGAGACAGGCCTGGGCAGCTCTGAGCAGCCAGGAAGGGAGTGCAGCAGTCATGGCGTGGTGACCTGGCCCGGGGTGCGTGTTGGGAGGGAGGGTGAGTTTAGTGTCAGCCAGCTCAGCAACACCCCCATATGTTCTCCTCTTTTCCTCTTCCTCTCCGAGACTGCAGCCCCAGAATCAGTCCTGCTCAGTGCCACCTGCCCTGTCACCCACTGGATCCCCTGCCTCTGGTCTCAGCATGGACGGTAGAGGTGGCAAGGAGACAGGGAGGTCTCCAGACTTCCTGCCCAGTCCCCATCCCAGGCCCAGGTACTGGAGCCTGAACAGAAAGTTTGTTCTAAAGGGTGGACAACAGTTTCCAAAGCCAGTCCTTTGGGCTGAGGGGTGACATGGATCCAAGAGGGGCATGGGCCAGGCCTGAGGGTTGAGACCGTGGGGAAGCAGGGCGGAACTCCTCAGCCAGCCCCTTTCCCATGGGGCCTAGACCACGGACCCACGGCTTCATCGGCACAGCATCCTAGCCCCAGACAGTGCCGCTATCTGCTGGGTAAATCCCCCAGGCAGTGAGAGACAGCAGGACAGACTGGCTCCCTGCACAGGGCAACCTGAGCACCCCAGCCCTCAGGACACTCCTCACGTGGCCTGTCAGACCCCATCACACTGCACGGCACAGACGCAAGCAAGCTTCCTCTCTCTTTCACACACACACACACACACACACTAATAGGGACACACACGCACACACCTGGCCCCAAAACACAGACTCCCACGGCTGGAATACAGCTCAGGGTTCTCCCCAGATGCCAATCTCATCCAACGCTCAGGAGCCCCCAGGACCCTGAAGGGAAAGAAAGACAGAAGCAGAGCAGCTGACTGCCGCCTCAGCCTGGGCCCATCCAAGCGCCCCCTCCCCCAGGCAGCATGACCTCCCCCCAGAGGCCTTCTCACCCCCTGCCAAGGCCTCTTGCCCCCCACATCCCCCCACACACCACCCAGCGTACAATTAAAACCCAGTCATCATAAATACTCATTATATAACCAGCCCCAACGTGCTGAGGATTCCTTTTACCCCCGAGAGTCCCAGCTCCGACCCCGCCTGGCTTCACACAGGGAGGCCTTGGGGACCCCCTGGGTGCTGACCAGGGAGGGGGCCGGCTCCCACCACGGCCTCGAGGAAAGTTAAACGCTGCCTGGGATTCCCCCATTCAGTCTCCCTGCTGCCGCTGTCCCTCCGCCAACACCCCCAGCTCAGCCCCCTGGACACTGACACCAGCTCTGGTCCCGCTGGCCGCACAGCCGCAGCAGCGGAGGGGCAGCGGGACAGACAGACAGCCTGGGCCCCCGGCCGGCAGCCTGACTTGTTGAATAAATTTCTGCAGCGCTGGCTCAGCCGGCTTCAGCATTGGCACCGAGAGAACTTTCGTGGCCTTAGAGAAGGGACCGGTCAAAGTTTCCCGTCCTTCCTCCCAGGGCACCTACCCCGAAGGCATGGGATGGGGGTCCGACCTGATGGGCACGAGCGGGTGGGGGGACCTGTCCCCAGAAATAAATAAATAAACGCCTCAATAAAGAAAGAATCCGACTCGCCAAGAAATTGGCATCGAAGCGGAGCCCTCCCTTCCTTCCCCTTCCCCCCACCCCACCCCCACCTACCTTGGCATGGACTTGGCCGGGCAGCGGGGGTCGTTCAGGTTAGAACCGCCGGGCCGACGCGTCCCTCCGAACCCGGAAACTGAGGGGGACCCGCAGCCCCGCCAGCCGCCCCCCGCCAAATCAGGATCAGCTGAGCCCCTGGGGCGCGAGGGGCGGCGGGCGGTGGGCGGCGGGCCCTGGGGCCCGGGCCATGGCGGGAGGAGGCGGCCGGCTGGCGGGAGTGTCGGCGCGGCTCCGGCGGGCGGCGAGAAGCCGGCGGCGCGGACGAGCCGCGGACGGAGCCGGAGTTGGAGCGCGCGGCGGGCGGCGGGCAGGCGGGCGGGAGCGCGGCGCTCCGGGGCCGGGGCCGGGGCCGGGGGCGGGGGCACTGCGGGGACCGAGCGGCGGGCAAGTGCCCGGAGAGGAGCCGCGCGGGCGGCGGCCCGGGGCGGGGGCGCGGGGTCGGGGCCGCGTCCCTCGCGCGGTTCGGCTGGGCTCGCGCCTCCGGCCCGGGGCTCGAGGCGCGGGGTCTGCGCGCGGCGGGGGCTGCGGAGGAGCCTGAGCGCCCGGCGGTGCGGGGACGTGCGGCGGCGGCGAGACCGAGCCGCGCCGCGTGCGAGGCAGAGCCGTCCTTATACTGACACCAAATGTTTTCGGGGAAAGCTGCAGGCGCGGGACGCTGTAGGGGGGAGGCGTGGAGGCGACAGACAGACTGACGGCGGCGGCCGGTGAGCCCCCACCTCTCCCCAGAGGGCAGGAAGCCTCCAGCCTTGTGGCCACCTCCTTTAAATCCCGGGTCGTGCCTGGGGGAGTGTCCTACCCCCTCAACATGGGGGCTGCGTCATGCATAAAAAGGGAGGGACCCCATTACTGACCACCCCCAAGTCCCAGGTGCCTGGTTGGCCAAATTATACTCCGGATTTTCCCTGAGATGCTGTGAGAAGGCGGGAGGGAGGCCTTCACTGCCCCAGTGAGGGGCTGCCCATCTAAGACCATCAGCTCTTACACGGTGGATCCCGGCTGGAACTCAGCTCCAAAGGTCACTCCACAGCCCAGACAACCTCCCCATTTCTCATCCATACTCTGCTTCTTCCCAGCCTAAAGGCTTGACAGAAAAGCTTCCTCCTCCAGGAAGGCGTCCAAGAGAGCCTCCAGGTGGAACAGATGCCTCTTTTTCCAACTGCAAATACCCCAGCCTCTCCACTTCCCCTGGGTCACAGGAGCCTGCGAGGTCAGAAACCTCATCTCAGCTCTCCACCCCCACCTCATCTCCTTGAAGAATGTGAGGGGCACCCTGCTGGGCTAGGGCTGTGAAGGAAAGCGATACTGAGGCCTGCCCTGGGACTACTTGGTCTGGCAGATGGGCAGAGCTTTGGAGGAAGATACCCTCAGATCTGATCCCAGCTCAGCCACTTCCTGACTGAGAGCCTTGGGCAAGCCCCATGAAGTCTCTGAGCCTCAGGTTCCACATCTGTGAAATGGGGATAAAAGTTCACGCTTTGCAGAATGAGAACAGTTTAAAAAGGGCTTAGCACCATGCCTAGCACATAGTAGGTGCTCAACAAATACTCATCTTTTAATCTGTCCAGGGAGACAAGGCAAATCTTTGTCACCAGACCACAGTACAAGGTCACATGAGCACACACCAGGCTATGCAAGGTCTCAGAGGCATGGATGGAGCAGGCCAGAAGGTGTCCACGGGTGGGACAGATTTATTTCAGAGCAGAGTGGGCTTCAGATCAGGAGTCTCAGGGAAGGCCCCATCAAAGGCCAGAGGCTTACACTGGGCCTCGAAGGCTTGTAGGACTGAAATAAGAGAGGAGGTGGGTGGAGAAATGGCATCTAGGAGGGAGAAAGGACATATGCAAAGGCAAGGAGGTAGAAATAAGGTGGCACAAGTAGGCTCCCAGTGCCCTGACCGGCTGAGTGCCCAGCTGGACATCCCCAGGCCTGGGACAGTGAAAGGGAACAGGCAGCAAGGCAGGGAGAAGATGCCAAGTACTGCTCGCTTTCTCTCCATTCTCGTCTGGCAACATTTTCATTAAGTTCAAAGGCTGGTTAGGACCCTGAGAAGCCACCAGATGGTGAGTTCTCAGGAATGGGTCTTTTCAGTTACAGCCTCCCACGCAACTGCCCAGCCGCATCTTGCATACCTGGGGTGACGAAGATCCCACCACCTCCTGGGGCAGCTCCTTTGCTCTCTGGGCATCTCTGATCATCTAAAGTTCTTTTTCAGATTTAAGGAGAAATTTGCCCCCCTCTATGACCCTAGTCCCTTCCCTGTCCCGGCAGGACTAACACCCTCTCCCCAGCCTCCTTGAAGCATCCACACCGGCAGGAAGTCCTGCTTTATGTCCAACCTGCTTTATGCTTCAACTAAAGCCTGTTGTCCACTCCTTCCCTCTTCTGCCCACCCCACCGCTCAGCAGAGGGATGGGCTCTGGGGACATGGAGAGGTCATGGAAGAAGTGTTGATGAGGAGTGACCGTCAAACCTGCTGGGGGATGGGATTGCAACTCCAGGTCTCCACAAGAAGCAAGGCTGCGGCAGTCCCTCCTGGAGGCCCTCACTGGCTGCAGGAGCTTCATTTATTCATTATTGCTATTTATATTGTGCCTGGTATTTGCAGAAGGCTGCAGCCGCCGCACACACTCATTAGGCCCCGCCAGGCCCTGGGAGCAGGGGCCTGCCAAGCTCCTGCCAGGATGAAGGTGAGATGGGCCCCGGCCTGGAATCCCCTAGTGCACCCACCTGACAGCTGGGCCAGGTTCCCTATCCCCGCCCCCAGAGACAAAGCCCAACCCATGTTGGGCCCCCACTCCTGACTCCAGCAGCTGCTGGGCAGAGAAGCCCAGACTCACCTCCATCCCCTAGGAGAACTTTCTAGCATTTCTAGTGGCTGGAAGGGTAGGGAGCATCTGTCAATGGGGACAAGCAAGCTGGGACTAAAGGAAGCTGGGGCAGGATTCCTGCCCTAGGACACGAGATGAGGTCTTTTCCAGACCTAAAGATCCTAAGAGCACAGAAATAAAGATTCCAATATCCTCAAAATTCACGCTAATTTATTTCTCAAACACTTACAGAGTGTTTATCTGCGCCAGGCCCTGGTCTAAGCCCTTGACAAATATTAATGCATTTGATCCTTTCCACAGGCTTGTAAATTGTCACTACTATTTTACAGATGAGCAACCATTGGCAGAGAGAAGTTAGGTTACTTGCTCAAGGTCACACAGCTAATATATGGCAGAGCTAGTATTTGAATTCCCGGGTACGGGCTCCAGACTCTGTACTCTTAAGTACGATTCTGGATTCTAAGATTCAAAAACGAAGAGTCAAGGTTTCTAGGATTCCAAACTGGCAGAGTGACCCCATCTACTAGCGCAGGGAGGGGATGGCCTGAGATACCCTCACACTGGCCGCCCTGTGCCCCTTTAGAGCACAGTCCCCCAGGGCATAGAGGGGGACTGCTCTTAGCCCAAGCAGTACCCTGGATGCCTAAGAACCAGGCCCTGGGAGCAGCCCACCAGGATAGGAGCTAGGGATAGGAGAAAATCAATGGCAGAAAATGAACTTCAACAATCCAAGAGCTTTTATTAGGCATCTACTGGGTACCAGGCCTGTGCCAGGGCTGAAGGAAATGATAAAGGATGGAAAGGTCCAGAAATTCTGACTGTGGGTGAAACAGGGAGAGGATTTGGAGTCAGGTGCCGAGGAAAGATAGGCCAAATACTGGGCCTCCCAAATGTCGTGGGGCCGGCGCGTGATGGATCCAGAGAGGCCAAGGTGGACCCAGAGCCCTCTGGAGGGTTGTGGCTGGACTGGGAAAGGGAGAAGAACTGGAAATTTCGAAGGGAAGAGAGTAGAGAGTGAAGGGAGAGGAGAGAAGATGAGGAGGTGGGGTCACAGGGAGAGGGAGCCCCCAGAAGGGAGGCTCCAGTCGTCTCTCCCCACAAGCCCCCAGGAAAGTTGCTAGATGCCTTGTGAGAGTGGGGCTTTCCATGTGGGGATGTGAAGAAAGGGATGAATCCCCCTCGGAGCTGATGTGCATGAGGCCAGCCCTGGGCAGGCCAGCCAGTCCATCCCCCAACAGGACTAAGCTTGCGGAAGCAAAGGTCAGAGCCAGAGGGGCCCAGGAGGGCACTGGCAGCCCTCCAGAGTCGCTGCAGCCACAGGAATCCTGCCCTGACTGTGTGGGTGGGGGTCCAGAGTCTCACCCAGCTAAGGAGCAGGGCTCCCTCCCCCGGAAATGTGCCCATCTCCTCTATTCACCCACTTAACCCTGGCAGCAGGTGAGCAGGATCATGAAGCTCATTTTACAGATGGGAGAACCAGAATCCAGAGAAATTAAGTAAATTGCCCAGGGTCACACAGCTAACGAGTGGCAGAATCAGGATTCTATGCCATAGTGAGTGTGTGAGAGTGTGTGTATGTGTGAGAGAGAGAGACAGAGCGTAGAGACCCGTCTCCCACCTGCCCAGGAACTGGCTGGAGAAGGGCAGAGGGAGAGGGGACAGATCTCAGGACCCCCAGTTTCCTGCCAGGTGGGGGGCACCTGACTTACAGCCAAAAGAAGCCTTTAATGCCCTAGAACCTTCCGGGCTGGGGCTTGAAGAATCCAGTCTGGGGGCAAATGGACAGGACTGGTTAATTCCCCAGCAGTCTGCGACTGGCGGCACACACGCTCTCAGTCTCACTGCCTTTATCTCTCTGCCCCTCCTGCTGCTTGCAGAAAGAATAATAGGGCAGGCAACTCTTCCCTTTATCCTTGGCTGGACAAAGGCTGGCACCCCTGCAGTCAGGCCTCCAGGAAGCCACCTTCAATGTCGCCCTCAAGGAGGGATGACTGGGGGCTGTGCGGGTGGGAGCGGGGCCCTGGGCTGGAGAAGCTTGCCCAGGCTGGCTTCTGCCCGGCAACCTTGGGACCCACAGTAGCTCAGGATGGATATTCAAGGGAGCAGCTCCTTGGCCTCCCAGGGTGGCCAAATTCCTCCTTTCTTTTAAGGTTCTCATCTTTTTAAAAACTGGAACCAGCATCACCCCCACCCCATCCCGGGAAGACTCATGGAGCCCAGCTCCCGAGTCCTGGGGCTAGCTCTATGCCTGTGCCAACTCTAGATTTTGGAGAATCGTCCCCAGTCCTGCCCTCTGTTTGGCCTTGGTCTTGGGGGGTAGGGGGAAGGGTATGAAAAGCCACAATCAAATGTCTCCACTTAGAGAGTGCCTCCCCATCCTCAAGCCCAGCTCAGTTTTCTCTGCCCATCACACCAGACCGACTCAGAGGCCCCTCACTCCTCACCCCAACCCTGTCTTGATGGCCTTGCACTCTGTCCTGCCCTTGCCAGACTGGACCCCTGCAAAGAAGGGCAGAGCTGGGCATAGAGCAGGTGGCAGAGGCTTGCTGAATGAGTGAATGGCTGAATGAATGATTATCACACAGGAGGTGTGACGGAGCAGCTTTGTCTCTTCAGCAGCTCCTCTCTGAGCCCCAGCTAGGTGCTAGGCACAGTTCTAGGCCCTGGGGTACAGCAGTGAACAAGACGAAGTCCTTACCCTCACAGAGCTTATACTGTAGTGGGCAAGTCAGAAAATACACAAAATGAATACATGAAATACATAGTACATCAGATATGATCAGCCTCTAGAGAAAAATAAAGCAGTGGAGACAGATGGACACTGAGGATGGTGGGGTCACTTTAAGTGAGGTAGTCAGGGACATGATGTGACTCAGACCCTAAAAGATCACCCTGGCTGTTGTGTAGTGACTAGACCGGGAGGGAGCATTGCTCATCCGTCTCCACACGCTCTAGGGCCAGAGGACTGATGCTTTCTCAGCAGATCCCTTAGTCCCTGATGCAAATGGCCCCTGACATCTGGGCCCCCTACCCAGCTGAGGGCCGAGACACTTCTCCCTCTGGTGAAGTGGAGCAGAGCCTGGGGCTCAAGCTGCCCCACTTTATCTCAGTCCCTCCCATCTATCTCTCATCTTCCACTCTCCCACACCATCCCCAGGGCACACATGGTCCCTTTCGTAAAATCTTTCTAGGAATCCCTCCATTGAGGGCAAAGACACGGACCATGATGCAGGTGTGAGAGGGGCCACAGAGGGATGGGGGATGCAGAGGCACATCTTCAGCAGAGACCCAGGAGACTTCCTGCAGAGAGCGGCTTTCAGGATACGCCTTAAAGGTGAGAATGGCCACCCACAAATTAAGATAGGGGGACACTTCCAGTGGGGGGGATCCAGCCTCCAATTCTGGTTGAACATCAAATTATAAATACATAGTTATGGAAGCAGAATGAGCCAGCCCACTGAGGCAGAAAAGCATACACCTGAAGGAAAGTTCTCCAGTGTTCCGGTGACCAGCGTATCCTCACCACCTCTACACCCATGAATTCCCTTGCTGCTCACCTCTAGCCTTGCAAGGTGGGCAGTGTCATCATGTTCCTCTGGCAGATGCAGAAGCAAGGACCAGAGAGGCTAACAGACTGGCCCAAGGTCACACAGCAGAAAGGAATAGAGCCCAAAAGCCAAGCCTGTGTCCATTCTCTAGATAGTCTGGAGCCTATGGCCACCCTGCTCCCAGTCTTTAGGGGCCTGGCAGTTCCCCTACACTCCAAACCTCTGGGTAAAACTAGGGAAGGGTTCTCCACTGCTTTCACTTCCAGGGCATAGAGCTGCACCCCCAAAGAAGAAAAAACACACAGACACTGACACACAATCACACACTCCTGTGTGTACACACTCAGACCCACAAACACCACAGACAGCCTCACACGTACACCCAAATAGAATTTTTATTAAACACACCTCACAGCAAGACACAAACTCACACAGATTCACACTCCCTCTCAAGTATACACAGCCACTTGAGTGTTATTAGGTTCACAGAAACACAAACACAAAAGCAAAAATACCCTCTCTCAAATGCACTCAAAAGGGAGAAAGACATAGTCAAGTCAAAGACAAGTCAAGAGGAAAAGGAACAAGAAAGAGGAGAAGGAAGATGGGAAAATCTAGGGGGAGAGAGAGAGGAAAGGGGCAGATCAGGGAGAGAGAGGGTTTAGAGCATCCAAGAGGAGAGAGATTTAGGGAGAAAGATAGGAGAGGAGAAGAGAAAGATGGGGAGAAAAGATAAGGAGACAAGAAGGCAGTAAGGGGACAGAGAATGAAGAAGGAAAGAGAGAGGGGGGGAGACTGTGATTGGAGCCTAACTTTAGCTGCAGCAGCGCAGATGACTCACGCTCGGGGGGAGCGTTGGGTTGGCTCCAGGTTTCTGTTTATATACCTCGATGAGCTAAATATACAGGCTAAGGGGTTCTTCTGTTCTGGTCCAGCAGCTCCTCTGCGTTCTTCCTCCGCCCTCGCCTCCCCTCCCCAGCACACACACACAGATACACACGCTCAGAGCCCCTGCCTCACACTCCTGCAGCCACCAGCACACATCCTGCCCTTGCTCTGGCTCTCCTTACCAGGATACTGGCTGTCAGGAGCTGACCATGGGGCTTGGCTCCAAGCTCAGAAATAACATAGTCCAAACCACCCCTTTCTGATGCCAGGAGGTCAGGTGGGAGGGGGTGACACTTGCCCAAGGTCACACAACATGCATACAGATGAGCCACACTAGAGCCTCCTGTGACTGCCAGGCCAGAAACTCCTGCATGAGACAGGAGTGAGGGCCTGAGTGGTGGCACTGAGTGCCCAGGGGCAGGCAGGCTGGGGACTGGAGAAGGGAAAGTGGAAGGTGTAGGGATAAAGAGCATGAACCAAGACCTGCCGAGCAAGGAAGAAATGAAACGGGCAGGTGAGGGTAGGGGGCAGTGACTGAGGGTCTTGGGAACAAAAGGAGAAAGAAAGTTCCATTGGCAAAATCACCTCTGGACTCATGGGGAGCTCCTCTGACATCATCAGCCCCTAACCCAGCTCCCTGCGCCCAGACCTCCTGAGCTGGCATTCAAGGCAACCCAAGCAGCAGTCATGAGCCTGCAGAATCATCTCCTATAGTTCCTGGCTTGTGTCTCTGTCCGTGGTGCTGAACCTCTCCATCGCCTCTCCCCAACCTGGACAGTGTCCATTCCCACCCAGACATCTCCCAGCAGTTCACTAGGGTTGAGGGAAGAGGTCATGGAGGGAAGGAAGGGGGAGAAGGAGACAGAGGACAGAGATTGTGAGAGAGGTGTCCCCAGCCAAAGATTTCCAGGGAGAGAGAGAGCAATTTCTCCCTTGACATCATTTTCAAATATCCACAGTGACCAAGAACACCACAGTGAATATGGCTGACAAGTCGAGGAACCAAAGCAGAGTGAGATGTCTGCAAATCTGGGCAACCGTTGACATGCATAAACGAATCCAGGCCGGAGGGCGGAAACTGGGCAGGCTGGGAGTAACGTCCTCAGCAGACTTGAACAAAAATGCTTCTAGTTTTCCTGTGTTTTTATTACCCATCTTGATGAAAAGGTTGTGAGTTTTCACACTGTCACAGAACAAACAGAGTCGCGACTTCCGTTTCCCAGGGTACGTGGCTGTTTCATGTACTTTTGACAGTTCTATCATATATCTGACAGTTTCGAAAATTTTTGTTTTCCTCTGAGAATGCAGAAGAGTGCTAACCTCCCCCCCCTTTCCCCATCACACACCAGGCCCAGGAGCCTCGTTCCCTGGCACACACCTGCCCCCCTCCATGCTCCAGTTACACTTGCCCCATCCCTACACTGTCTCATGCCGCCAGGCCTTTGCACATGCTGTGCCCCCCACCTGGAGTGCCTTCCTTCCCCCTTTTTCTCCTTCCAGGCCCAGCTTCTCTGTCTCCCCCACTGGACACTGCAGGGTAAGAAGTGTCACACTCATCTCAGTATCCCCAGCAGCCAGCACAGAACCTGTCATACCCATTCACTGAGTTTCCCTTCCTTTTAGATGAGTGAACTGAGCCAAAGAAATGCTTGACTAAATTCCCTAGGATTGGGGGGGGGGGTGGTGCAAAATGACTCCTCCAGCAAGGAGAGTGTTGCAGGTGTTCAAAGGGAAAGATCTCCAAGTTCTTAGATAAAAACTTACTTCCTAAAGCAACCTTAAAAGCTGTTTAATACAGTCCTCCCTCCTTGCTTTGCCTCATTTTGCAGATGAGAAATCAGGCTGAGAGAGAAAGGGCTTTGGTGCAAGCTTGTCCAAGGAGATAGTGGGCATCCCGACTATCTTGAGGCTGTAGGGAGGCCTTTCTGAGTGGGAGCAGATGGGGAGGGGGCCGGCTCTCTTTCCCAGGTCCCTGGGCCCCAGATTGGCCAAACACATGCCTCTCCCCCGGCAGAATGATGGCCCCGCCCCCTCTCCTCCACCACCCCACCTGCCAAAGAATCCCAGCCTTCGAATAATGAATGATACCTAATTTAATTACATCTTTAATTCATTCAGGTCTCTGCGGAGCTTTGAACTGGAGTCAGAGGAAATGCTCAGTAGTTCCCGAGAGGGAGGGAGGATTTCCTCTCCTATTTCAGGGAAAGGAGAGAGGCCATAGTTCCATTTTCCTTTGGGACTGTGTGTGCCCCCTACTTTCCCTGCAGGGAACCCCTCCACCAGACTTGAACTGTGGAAAAAGCAGGGTGCTGGCAGAGCGTGGGGAGGCAGCTGGGAGAGTAAGCAAGGGACATTAGGAACAGCCCCCCTCCCTGGTATTTTAAAAGACACAGCACTCACACACACGGCCAGGAAATTGTTGTGGATAACCTGCCCTGTGCCGGGCATCAGAATCACTGCGATCATTTCTTGAGGGTCTTCTCTTGCCAGGCATTGTATCTGACCTAACTTATACTTCACAATATTACCAGCAAAAGGTGAAACAGGCTCAAAAGAGAGGAGATGACTTGCCCAAGGCCATGAAGTAGGTAAGAGGAACGACCAGGACTCAAAAGTGTTCTTTCTGGTTTGAAGCCCCCACCCACAAGCTCCACCTCCACAGGGGTCTCTAACACACCCCCGCCACATCTCTGACAAGGAATCCCAGGGGATGTCTAATCCAAGGATGCTGACTCTCCAGAGATGAACCTCTTGGAAGTATATGGGAAATCTTGTGCCTATGTGTAAATGTTATCAACTAATAATAATGACAGACACTGATACAGTCTTTATTATGTGTTAGGCACTGTTCTAAGCACTTCCACACATTGCTTCATTTAACCTTCACATCAGCTCTAGGAGGTAGATGCTAAGATTGTCACTCCCATTTTATGGATGAGGAAACTGAGGCACTGAGAGGTGAGTAACCTAGCTAAAAGTCATGCAGCTGGAAAAGGAGTGGGTTTGTAAGAGTCCTGCAAAGTAAGGCTTATAATCCTCACTCTAAAGTTCAGGAAACAGGCTCAGACGGGAGAGGGCATCTCCCAAAGACACACAGGAAATGACCTAACTTAATCTCACACCCAGGTCTGACCCCCACTCCCGGTCCCAGCCTCTCCACTGCACTGAGTAGGTGGGAACCTCAATTTCCACGTTTGTCAAATAGTTCTGGCACTTATACCACAGATTAAGCATGACACCTATGTCACACAACATTAACTGGGAAAGTGCTCTGTAAATGGGTGGGCACCAAAAACACGATAGCTACGTCCATAAGGCACTTAGAACGTTTTCATTTCATCCTCACAACAAGCTACAGGATTGACAGTACTGTTAGGCACAATTTATGATGAGGAAACCAAAGCACAGAGACTGAGTTATCTGCCCAAGGTCACAAAGCCCATAGATGGTGGAGCTAGGATTTGAACCAGGCAGCCAGCTCCAGAGTCATGCCAGAGACAGTGACTCCCCTCATGTGGGGTGAAGGAAAAGGGGAGAGTGGCACCCGGATTTCTGTCTAGAGAGAGACAAAGGAGAGAAGAAGGTGTGGGTGAGTAAAGTAAGCTCCGTTTTGGGCAAGTTGAGGCTGGAGGTTTGTGCCACATCCAAGACTGAGGCCACGCCCAGGAGGCCACGGAGATGTGAGTCTGGGGCCCTGGAGAGAGGTCTGAGCTCGCGATGAACTGCGTGGCTTGGGGTGGCTCAGCCAAGGGCTGGTGGACTCACCAGCCTCCTTGTACCCGTTTCTCAGGAGAGGGGTTGAGTCGAGCTGCCAGGACCCTCTGGGGACCTCTCCTGCCAGTGTCCACCAAGTCAGGGCCTCAGCAAGGGGTGGTCATCCAGAACTCCCTCCTAGAGAGGGGTTACCAAGGTGCACCATCCTCAGACAGGGCTTTGCCTCCCCCTGGGCAATTCCAGAGACATGATCTCCAGCACAGAAGCTGACAGACACTGTGGACACCTGGGGCTGACTTTACCCCAGGTTCAGGGAGAACTTCCCAAGACTGAAGGCCATCCTGCCAGGGAATAGGCTGCCCACTAAGGGGTGAGCTCCCCATGACAGGTTACATCCACACAACTAACAAATGCTCCCTCCTCCCGACCAAGCCTTCCCCTGTATGTCCCCATCCTGGAGTCAGTGGACACCATCTGCATCCCACACACCCCTCCAGGCTTTACCATCTCACAGTCACACTGTCACCCTGCTCCCATCCTGCACTTCCTGCCTCAACCTCCCTCACACTGAATCCTCAGACAGCCCCTGGCACATAGTAGGTGCTCAGTACATATGTTTTACCTAATAAATGGCTTGACACTCATTAATTCATTCAACAAACATCTGCCAGGCACCATTCGGGGCTCTGCAGCTACAGCTAAGAACAAGATACAAAGCATTTCCCAGGCAAGCAAAAGCTGAAGGAGGTCATCACTACTAAGCCGACCTGACAAGAAATGTTAAAGGGATTCCTTTAAACAGAAAAGCCCATAACAAGAAATACAAAAATTATGAAAGAAAAAATCTCACAGTAAGGCATAGTAAAGGTAGTGAAGCAACTACCTACATAGTTTGTATGAAGGTTAAAAGAAAAAGCAGCGAAATTGTCTATATCTACAATAATGAGTTAAAGGATACACAAAATAAAAAGATGTAAAATATATGACGTCAAAAACATAAAATGGGGGGTGGTAAAAACGTAGCGCTCTTAGAACACACTCAAACTTGAGCGACCATCTCCTTAAAATAGACCATTATATACATAGGATGTCATATAAAAACCTCATGGCAACCACAAACCAAAACCTGATAACAGATACACAAAAAAATATAAAGAGAAAGGAAGACAAACAGAACACGAAAGTCATCAGATCACAAGGGAAGAGAGCAAGAGAAGGGGAAAAGGACCGAGAACAACAAAAACAACCAGAAACAATTAACAAAATGGCAGTAAGTGCACACCTATCAATAGTTAATTTAAATGTAAATAGACTAAAAGCTCCAATCAAAAGACACGGGGGAAAGAAGATAGATAGAAACCCTGCGGTCCTCAGGTCATGATGGAGAAGACAGACAACCAACAAGGATAAGAAGTGGAAGGAAAACACAAGGTGGTCAGAAAGCAGTTAAGTGCTGTGGTGTGAACAGCAGGCCGGGGCGCAGGCCGGGGAGCGGGGATGGCGGTCTTGTCATTTGGAGGCCCCAGGGTGGTCCACCTGCGGATCTTTACTGCCCCATCCCAAGGCTTCACAAGCTTTTGCTTCACAACCCTTGGAGGTGGGTGTTATTCTTTTTATTTTGCAGGTGAGTCAACCTAGGCACCGGCAGGGTGAGTCTCTGGCCCCTGGTTCCAGCCAGGACCTTAAGCAGGCGTCTGGTTTCTGTGCTGGGGTGAGGTGAGGTGTGGAGGGTGATGCCTTAGAAAAAGCCCAAGCTGAAAACCCTTCCAGGCAACCGGTGCCCTTGGACAGGGCAACGGCCCTGGGGTGCGACATGTGCAGTCACACAGGGCTTCCCTCCCCCACCACCTCACCCCCCCCCCGTCCCCGTGTTCACAAGGGCCTCATACTTGGTTTAATGCTCTGCTCTCAGCTCACCATCTCAACAGTTTTGGAACAAGGGGCCTTGAATTTTTATTTTGCACTGGGATCCAGATAGGTAGCCAGTCCTGCCCTCAGGGTAACAAGGCCTTGGACAGATGCTCCCTCCCTCCTGTCCCCTCCTCCTCAGTCAAGGGGCACTGCCACCCATCTTCCCCCCAAGACTCCTTGATGGTGGTGGGGACAGAGATTCTTCTCTGTGTCTCCAAAGCCTAGCACAGGGCGGGCAAAGGCAGACCCCTGGGGAGTTTTGGCTGGGTTGGACCTGTTGGGGTGGGATGGAATGGACTGTCCCCTTTTGGGGGTCCTGGGTGGAGTTATTGGTGCAAATCTCTAACTCCACTCCCTCCTGGGAGATCCTGCGATTCCCTTCCAGCCACATCCTGACTCTTGGTTCCAGGCTTCTCACTGGGAGGCAGCCTCTCCGGACACATCTAGTTAAGGATTCTGGGGTCCAGAGAAGTCCCTACCACCCGCCCAGCCCCTGTCCCCTGCACCCTCAGCTCCACCTGTGTGGGGTGAAGAGATTCAGACATTTCACACTTTCTCTTTTCACAGGTTGGCAAAGGAGGCCCAAGGGGGGCTGACTGTCCTGGGCTGCCAGCAAGGACGTGAGCAGGATGAGAACGCCAGCCTCTGACCCTTGTTCCTCTCTAAGTGCCCCCTCTAAGCCATCTCAGGGGTTTCCTTTTCTGTGGCTGAGAAAGCCCCTGGGGCCTGGCCGAAGTCTCAGTCCACCCATACCCCTCAAGTCCCAGCTCCAGGCTTCTTGGTCCTCTGCTTTCTTGAAGCTTGAGCCCTCAGGGGACCAGGGTTTACCACCGAGCAGACTCAGGACCCTGAAGCCATGACAAAGCCTGCTCTTCCTCGTTCTGCCTCTGTGCACAAACTTCACGTGACACAGGTCATCCCAGCCTGACCTCCTGGGGGACTGTCAGGAGGGTAACAGGGAGGTATATTAGTATAGGTATATTAGTCAGGAGGTGATAGACTATGCTGGGGCAACAAATATATCCTGCAATCTCAGAGCTATAAAAAATATAACAACAATATTTTATTGCTTAAATGCATCACAGTCCGACTGGACAGTCCTCTGCCATCCACAATATATTGTACCAAGGTCATGGTAGCAAGGAAAATGAGCTGGAGATTGCAAGGGATGCTTTCAAGAGCCAGGCCAGGCCCAGAGTGGCACCATCCGGTCCACCAACACTCCATCAGCCAGAACTCATTTTCTGACCCCGCCCAATTGCAAAGGAAGCAGCGGTAGAGGTAGGGAAGGTGGTGTAAACACCAACACTGTCTCGTCATGGTTGGTAAGGGAGTTAATGCACCTTCTCTGGCCTCTTCTAAGAACTGAGCTCCCGTCTTGTTCAATATCTGGCCCCTTCAAGACCAGCCCCTTGAGCCTCACTTGCGGGGATACAATCTTACTAGCTTAGCATTAGGAACTTAAAATCAATCATCAGACGCATTTACAGCCATCACTCCCCACAACTCCACCCTCCCTACCCCTCACCCTCCACCCTCCATCCCCCCACCCCATCCCCACCCCCGTCTTCCCCTTCTACCACTTAGCATAAGGCCACAATCACCAGGAAGTTTAGAGTCTGAAAGGTTGGCACAGAACAGTCCAAGCTCATTCTTTTTCTCTCTGTCATAATTGTTAATTTATAATTTATACTCTTAGCTATTTCTAAAGAGGATTTCTTAAAAAGTGAAATAAAAGATTAGAAGTCATTTAGGGAAAAGGAGTGAGCTAGATATACTTGAAAGCTGAAAGGGACACTTACTACAGTTGAATAATATAGTCATGTAATATAATAATGTAATCAGTTACAGTTATCACTGTAATACAATAATAATGCTATTCAATCTGAGCTTCCTAGAAGCAGAGGCAAAAAGGGAAACAACTTCTTCCTCCATATATTCATCCCTTCCTGCTCCTTTTGTCAGCTCTTTTCCTTATCGAAGTTCTTTCTCTTTATCCTCCCTGTTTTCAGATCACCTGGGGGCAAAAAGACCCCCCCCACCATTTTTTAGACATCCATATCCCCCTTGCAAGGAAAGAAGACCATAAAGTCAAATGGCTACAGTGTTAGTGTAAGGGAAGATTCAACCTGCAGGACTGAGACTACAAAGGATTTGAAGGTCCCTCTCATACCACCTTTTGGCTCTTAGCCCAGGGATGGAGCAGAGGCTAGAACTCCAAGGCAAGAGACACCTTGATTCCACATGGGGAGGGGTCCAGGCCATGGCTTCATCAAATACCTTGAAACTGCACCTGGAGGGCAGATCCCCCTTCCCTGATGTCCTGCACATTAATTCACTGAATCTCCAGGATAAACCTGCAAGAGAGGCCTATAAAAATTTTCCCCAATTCGCAGATGGAGAAATTGAGGCCAAGAAGGAAAATGATTTCAGCAAAGTTACCCAGCTGTCTTCCCCTGAAGACCCAGCCTCAGGGCAGGGGACCCCCAAGCTGTTGATGAGATGCTCGGAGTTCTGAGAAGGGGAGAAGGGAGGTTCCTAGGCAGGCCTCAGCGTGGTCAGGAAGGTTCAGGAGATGGAGACCAGCTCCCTTCTCCCCACCTCAGACTTCAGTTGCCATGACAACAGAGCCTCCATTCCGGGTGTTTGTTGGAAATTTGCATTTTAATGGAGATGTAATTAGAATTTAAAAGCTGAGGCTGGAAGGAACTGAACCCTCCCCTTCCCCTTGGGAGCCAGAAGCCCTCCCACTCCTCATCCTCTGCCCCTTGAGGAGCCCTATGCTGACACTTTCTCTACCTCCATAACCCTAGTGTCCATCCTCCCTGGCCAGATGGGGACCCTGAGGCCCCGACCAGAGAAGGGACTTACTCCAGATCTCACAGTGATTACGAGCCCCCCGAGTCTGCTCTGCCTAAGGACCCCCCATCTGACCCCACCACGTTGGTGAGTCTCAGAGTACGAGTTGGTTGGGAAGAGGTGTGCTAGCTTACTGAGAGCCCCCAAGCCCTCCCCTGGCTCTTCCAAGCTCACCTTTCCTCTCCCTGTAACCTCTTGACATCTCAGTGGCCCTGGGGGCCTGTCAGGGCTGGGGGACCCCTCCCATTTGACCCCAGGGGGAACTGAGGCCCAAGAGGGAAGGGATGTACCGAGGTCACACAGCAATTTAGGGCAGAGCTGTGTCTTTGGCTGGTCAGGGTGGAGCCATTAAAAAGACCCCACCTCTGACGCCTACCCAGAGTCACTATCTGACCCTAGATCACTGTGGAGAATTTGTAGTAGATTCTTCCTGTAACTTTATTAAGTTCTTAAAATCAGTCATGCCAACAATTTTATCTTTTCAAATCATTGAAAAGAAGCCACTCAGCCTCTGCCTGGACCTCTCCCTCCCAAGACGGGCTGCTGTCCCTGGGGCCTGTCTGTGGGTGCCACCCTGAACCCCACAAACCCTGGAGTCACAAACACAGGCCTTAAGAGCAAAAGAGGCTCACACTTGCTGAGAGTGTAACATGAATGTTTGAGCACCACCAGCCCTGGACGGAGCCCCTGGTTCACCCTGAATCCACCCTCCTGTACACAACATGGCTCCTAGTGTTTGCTGAGTGAACAGATGATTAAGTGCCAGGCCTGGTGCTGTGGACATTCTCTGCAACCTCCTACTGCACCCTCCTCCCATGACAGATCCCTAGGGGAGACACCGCCAGCCCCCACGAATCCCCTTACAAAGCTTAGAGAGGCCATATAACCTCCCCAGGTCCCTGCACTGGTAAGTGGCAAAGGCTGCATTTGAACACAGATCTGCTGGCTCCAGGCTCTTGAGCGTTACTCTCCCTGTGTGCTGATCACAAGAGCGGGGGTCCCAGCAGCTACATACACATGCAAGCTTACGCGCACAGATGCAGGCACAGGTCCCAAGAGCACACGGCTGGCCCACATGGCAATCATTTATTTGCAAACACACAGCGCTTATCCTGTGCCCAGCGTGCTATTCCAAGCACTTCACACTCAATCCTCACAGCCACCCTACGAGGTAGGGACCATTATTATAATCAACTTGCTGATGAGGAAACCAAGGCACAGAGAGGTTACGCAACTTGCCCAAGGTCACACAGCTAGTGAATAAAAAAGCCAGAATTGGAACCTATACAGCCTGGCTCCAGAACCTGTGCTTCCTCCAGACCTCAGGACCCAGGAGCCAGGAGCTCTGAGCCTCCACCAATCTCAGTCCTGGGAGGAGGGCGAGACAATATTTCTCAAAGCCCAATTCACAGAGGAGGAAACAGGTCCAGAGAAAGAAGGTGGCTTGTTTTTGGGCACACAGCTGTGTGAGCCTAGGCTTTGGAGCCCAGAGCATCTGTGTCAGCCCCAGTCCCCTGGGCTATTTTCCCTTCCCACCACCACCCCTCCACCCCACCCATCCCCCAACACCTCCCTCTGCTCCACGGCCCCCTTCCCCACCCAGGAGGAAATGAGGAGTGATTGCCTGGCGACAGCCTGGTCAGGAGGAAATAAGATGGAGACACGAGCATCACCTTTTAGAAAAGAAAGCTCCAGGGAGCCTGAGAGAGGAGGAGATGAGACCAGAGGCCTAAAGGAGCCCACTCCCCATCCATTTAGAACCAGACAGTGCAGAAATGGATTTTCTCTTGAGCGCTCTTGTGAACGCACTTCAAAGCCGCCGATGGCAGGAGTTGGAGGAGGGCAAGCAAGAGAGACCTCAGCAGTAATGCAGGGCCAGGCGGCGGAGGGAAGAGAGACATTGGACATAAAGAGACTCGCAATTGCCAGTGGGAAGAGGCAATTGGAAATTCCATCTAGATTTTCAGTTTGAAGGTGGAGAGAAGCCAGGAGCTTTGGGTGGTGGCGAGGGAGACAGGGGTGTTGATTGAGGAAGAGAAAGAGAGAGGACTCAGAGACAGAGAGAGGAGAGAGAAGGCAGAGACACGGAGAGACAACAGTCAGAGATAAGGATAAGATTAAGAGCCACAGAAAGATGGGGAGAGAAAAGAAAAAGCAAGTTACAAGACCCCAGATGCCCCCTCCAACACACAATTCAGAAAGGCCATGCACACACTCACGCTCACTCACACTCACCACACTCTTGCTCAGGACTCAGAGACCCAGGTTCTAGTCCTCACTCTGCTCTTGAAGTGCCATGTGACCTTGCAGAAGACCCCACTTCCCTCTGAGCCTCAGCCCTCCCCACCCCCACCCCCAAGGCCTGGTGAGGTTAATCTGGTTCCAGAAAGGCCAAGAAAGAGACATGGATGGGGCACGCGGGCAACAGAGATAGGGAGGAGTTAACCTCACCGTGATGCTGCTTCTGTGTGGCTGAGCAGGCACTGAGGGGCACTGAGGGGCACCGAGGGGAGTGCGGGAGCCCAGCACTTCCACCTGCAGATGAGGAAACAGGCTGAGATCAGTAAACAGCTCACCTAGACGTCAGGCAACCAGGACAGAAACCCGCTTGTGAGACTTTATAACCCCAGCCTCGCCCCAGAGACAGGGACAGAGCAGGAGGGAGCTGCCATCCCTGAGCCTGTCCCATCAGGAGTCCAGGGGAGGCCTGACATTTCTTAGGTGTCCAAATGTGAGCACCTCATTCTTGCTCTTGCTCAGAGTGGAGTGGACATGTCTGTAATATCGGCCATGAACAGTTGCTGGGTGCTGACCTACCCAGTTCCTTACCGGTATTAACTTACTGGCTCCTCATACACTCTTTATTAGGGAACTAAGCCCATTTAACAGATGGGGAAATTGAGGCACTGTCTGTTAAGGGGTTGCCGAGGGTCGCACAGCCTCCTAACAGTGAGTGACCAGCTGTCCTTTGCACACTTTTCCGGAAGAGGGCCTCCTCCCCTCCCCACCCGGATGCCCAGCCTGGTGACTCTGCCTCAACTTCACACACTCCTCCAGGTCAAGCCCAGGAAGACTGTCTAGCCCGGAAGGCTGCGGGGCAGGGGCAGCAGGAAGCCAGAGCCAGAGCAATGTTGGCCACCAAGAGCCGGCTGACGCCGAAGGACATCTTGATCCCACACTCCTACCCGGACCCCCAACTAGACTGCGGTGGACCGGGATGGTTGAGCCGCGCCCTGCGAGAAAGCTGTCCTGCGGCGCCACCTAGTGGCCATCTGGCCCTACCAGCGTCCGGAGAGCTGAAAACGAAGCCGGAATCCCCCTGCTTAGCTAGGATATTGGAATACATCCCAGATTCACAGAAAGGGGGTATGGTCGAGCTTGGTCCTTTGCCCTCCTGAGGGGCAGACTCACACATCCCACGACCACCTGGACATCTCTGCCTTCATCCGTCTGATTCGTGCATTTACAGAGTCCTTACTATATGCCAAGTACTGTTGGAGGCGCTAGAGATGTAACAGGGAACAAAGCAACGATCCCTGCCTTTGTAGAGTTTACAGGGGGGAGTGGGTAGGGAATAGTCAATAAAAAATAAACGATTATAATAAAAAGAAATCGAATAAAAGAAATAAGAAAGCAATCTGGCCATTTCAGAAGCAAGGAAAAAGAGCTGACTTCTCTGGGCTCCAGGCACCACACAGCCCTCAGGGCAATTCCATGGAGACTGCCGCCAGAGAAACTATCCTGTCCCCCTTGCTCCTCTGGGGTCACTCTTGTCCCCAAGGGATCTGCCCTCACTATGGAGTCCTCTTGCCTGGGACACTTTCTTCCCACCTTGGCCCAGCTGCTCTTCTCCTACAGGGGCCTCCTGACCTCCATGGCTTGACAGGCCCTACTCAGGGCCTCAGCAGTACTCTCCTGGGTGGCTGGCACAGGAGAGCAGTACATGGATGCTCAGGCAGGGCTGTCTGCCTCTATTCCCAGCTCTGACACCACCTGTGTACCTGGACAGGCTCCTTGGTCTCTCTGTGTCCCCGTTTCCTCATCCGTAAATCGGGAAGTTCATACGTCAGAGTCAGGGGCAGGGAGTGATATGTCTGTTAACAAATGTAAACCTTTAAAACAGCACTTTGACATTGTGTTTGTTATTATTAATGTCTGTTTAGGTGTTTATCTCCCTCCTGGACTAGCTGATGAAGATTAGTGAGGTTCATTCACAAAGGACCAAGTGAGTCATCTCCATATTCTACACTTTACAGTGTCAGATATACAGAAGGACCTTAGAACATGTTTGCCTGGAGAATTCAGTAGTTCCTCATCATTCACCACTCATTTATTGAGTGCCTTCCGCATGCCAGGTACCAGGCTAGGAGCTGCAGATGGGGCAGTGAACAAGACAGCATTCCTCTGTACCAGGGTACTAATATCCAGATCAGAAGTTCTCAAACTATTCGTTCTAAGAACCTCTTTACTCTTAGAAAATTCAGGATCCCAAAGAACTTCTGTCTGTGTAAATATCTAACGACAGTTACCGTTAGAAACTAAAACAGAGAATGTTTAAAAATATTTATTAATCCATTTTAAATAATAATAAGAAGCTCACATATTAACATTAGTGACATATTTTAATGAAAATAGTTGTATTTTCCAAAACAAAACAGACTAGTGGGACAACACTGATACTGTTTTGCATTTTTGCAAGTATCTTTAATGTCTGGCTTCATGGAAGACAGCTGGGTTTTCATGTCAAACTCGATCTGTGCGATACGTTGCTCTGATTGAAGAACATGAAAAAAATACTTCAAAAAATACATTCTCCTTTTTCGTAAAAATTGAGACTACTGACACTCCACCGTGCCCCCGGCCTCGCCCACCACCGAGCGGCCAGACCCTAGAGGCTTGACCTACGAAGCTGGACTAGTGGTGGACGGCTTCCGGGAGAAGGCGAGGGCTTGGCTCGCAAAGGGTTGGTTGGTTGGCTTGTGATTGGACGACAAATGCGACCTTCGGCGCGTTGGCCCCGCCTCCACATCCCGCCCCCTTTCCTCCCAGTGGTAAACCTAACACAGGCGTTCTAAGGAACGTGGGCACTTCCGCCCGCCGACGGCGGAACCTTTCATTTTCGCTCGGGTTTCCGCCGAGACAACAAGGGCGGCCAAGGCGGAAGTAGTTGAGGCGCGTGGGCGGGGCTAAACGCAGCAATGTCGGCGGCCTTGCTCCGGCGGGGTTTGGAGCTGCTGGGGATGCCCGAGGGTAAGGAGGCCCTGCCCAGGGACGTCCAACCCTGGAGGGAAGGTGGCAGGGCCGGGGACAGGAGTCAGGAGGGTGCGGAACGATCCAGGCCTGGCTTAGCCTTGGTGAGATGGGAACCCTGATAGCCCTCCAACCTGGTCCGATCCTCTCTCTTTTCCCCTACAGCCCCCGGGGTTGCGCCAAGCCAGACCAAGCCCAGCGCGGCTCCAATGAAGCGGACCCGGAAGGCGAAGGCGACCCAGGGCCAGAAACTAAGGAACTCGGCCAAGGGAAAGGTGCCCAAGTCGGCCCTAGGTGAGCTCGGGAAGGGGCTGGATGTGCTTGCTGCTCCGGGGGTTGAGGGCAGTGCCCTGGAGGAGGCAGCGCTTGAGTCAGGGTTTGAAACATTCGCCAGGCATTTCTAGAATACCTACTGTGCGACGGGCACGGAGCAGCGCCCTGGGAACACGGAGGTGAACGAATCACATCGTCCCGGCCTTCAAGGTCTACAGTCCTAGTGGGAAGAGAATCATCAAAGAGTTGAAATCAGCGTATAGTTGCGAAGTGTAATGAGGTCTATGCAGTAAAACTGTGATGTTCTTAGAGGGACCTAAAATAAAAAGCCAAATTAGGCTTCTCTGAGGAAGCAACACTTAAGCCCAGACCTGAAGGAAGTATAAGAGTGAGCTAGGGAAAGAGTACTCTAGAGAGAACGGCATATGCGGAGTCAGAAATTTTATTGCTTTTGAAAATTTGAAAGAAGCCTGGTAAAGGGGACATATAGTGAACAAGGGTCAGAGACAGAGCATTTAATAAAATTAATACTCCTTGTGCCTGGTACTGTTCTAAGCCTCATACAAATGTTCGTTCATTTAATTCCTCGCAGCAACCCTGGGAGGTCGGTACTATCATTACCCTCATTTTACAGATACAGAAGCGAGCAGATGGTACAGGTAGAAACCAGGCAGTGTGTCTCCAGAGCCCTGTTGTCACTTACTCTATTCAAGTAGGAGGTGCTGTGGCCTGGGCAGTGGTGATGGTGCAGAGATAAGAAGAGAATGGTGTGAGTGGAAGATGCGCTGAGGAGAGAGCATTGGTGGCTGTGAGGGTGAAGGAAGAGGGAGTCAGCGAGACTGGAGCCCAGTTTCTAACAGAGCATGTTGGGGGACATGGTGCCACTTGACAAGATGTATGGACTTGAAGGGGAGCAGCTGTGGGCAAAATGGTGGGATATTGACATGTGACAGGACTTGGTGAGCTCCCAGTGTGTCTTTGAATCCCCAGGGCCAGGTACATAAAAGGTGTTTGAGTATTTGTTAAAAGTCTGTGAATTCCAAGGAGGAAACAGCATGAGCAAAGTGTGGAGGCAGGAAAGTGGGACTTGGCTGAGCACCAGGGATGCTGGTGTGGAGCAGGAACATCTGATGCCAGGGGCCACCCCTCCATTCCAGCCGTCCTCCCACTGCCTGTCTTGGCACATTACTGATGAGTGCAAGGACTCTCGAGCTTAGGTGGCCAATCTAAGGACCACTTCTGTGGCTGCCGCCTTGGTCTGAGCTTCATCACCTCTTGCCTGGATTATTGCAGATGCCTCCTAACTGGCCCCCTATCTCCACCCCTGTAATCTTTTTCTCACCACTACAGCCAAAGTGACCTGTAAAATCCTAAGTCAGACCTGACTCTCCTCTACCCCAAATCCTTAGTGGCTCCCATCGGACTCGGTGAAAGCCTGAGTTCTGCATTCTTACGTTGCTTCACAAGGCCCCACATGATCTGCTCCCCTACCAGCTTTGTCTCCTAGGGCTGTCCCCTCCCCATCCCAGCCATTTTCTTTTCTTCAAGCACATTAATCACACTTCTGCTTCAGAGCCTTTGCACTGGCCATTCCCTCTATACAGAATGCTCTTCCCCAACCTGGGCACACTCTCTCCTTCCAGTCTTTGCTCAGAACTCAATTCAGCAAGGCCTTCTCAGGCCCTTCTATTTAGAATTGCAACCCTGCTCCCTAGCATTTCTCATTTCTGTTTACTAGTCTCTTTTTCTCCATAAAACCATTACCTTCTAAAATACAGTTTTTCTCGTTTACCATCCCTTTTCCTATGGAGTGTAACTTCCTTAAGGGCAGAAGTTTGTCTGTTCTGTTTCCGGCTGTGTGCTCTGGCATCAAGAACAGTGCCTCATACCGAATAAGTGCTCAGGATGTATGGGTTGAATAAATCACTTGAGCAACTGGAACCAAGGGAGACTTTGAGCAGGATCTTGTAGAGTGTGGTTTTGACAGAAGAGCCCGGGCTGTTGCAGTAATCTTCAGAAGGAACGATGGGGCTTCGATGGGGCCTTTGGAGGGTATGGGTGGAGTGGGGAAATGTCAGGATGGGACCTGGAAGGCTTCCAGGGGGTGAATCTGAAATGATGCCACCCTGCCTACCACCCACAGCTGAGTTCCAGAAGCGAGAGCGTCGGGGTTACCTTGACGTAAACCTGAGGTTTATGACCAGTGCAAGGAGCACAGTGGCTGAATCTGTCACCCAGCAGGTTTGTCAGGGGTTGAGCTGTGGGAAGGAACAGGGTTGGGAGGGGGCTGCTGAGGCTGTTCCTGGGACCTGTGGGAGTCTCAGTCCTGAGCAGAGGGTGGAAGCTGAGCCACCCTACAGGCTCCTAGGAGCTGGACTACACTGCTGGACTGTGAGAGGCTCTCCCGGGGGGGGCCGAGAGCAGAGCTGGGTCGAGCAGGGGCGGGGGGCGGGAAGGTGGGAGTCTGGGCCTGGCCTTACTCCCTTGTGGCCCCTGTGGGTACCTCCTGCTGGCCTCCTCTGTAAGTGGAAATGATGTGTCCTGCTGCCCAGGACAGTGTGAGAGGGCAGCACTTGGTCAGCTGTGCCAGGTGTGTGGCTCCAAGTGGCGGTCCCTCATGTGCTAGGAGTCACCACCCCAGGGCTCCTGACTCCCACATGCCCCCAGATTGTGCGCCAGAACCGGGGCCGCAAGGCCTGTGACCGGCCTGTGACCAAGACTAAGAAGAAGAAGAAGAAGGCCGAGGGCACCGTGTTCACCGAGGAGGACTTCCAGAAGTTCCAGCAGGAATACTTTGGCAGCTAGGCTTCCAGGAGGGCACAGCAGAAGGGGCCCTTGGGCCCAGCCTCCTGCTCTCAGCTCTGCTGGCCTCCGGAGCCTGCCCTGCATGGTGCAGCCAGCCTGGCTCAGGATGGCTCGGGAGTGCAGTCTGGGGGAGGCTGGGATGGAGCTGGCGAGCTGAAAGCCCAGGGGAGGATCTTCACTGACCGGCGCTGATACCTGCAGGCTCAGGGGGTGCCATCTACCTGCCGGAAAGGAACATTACTGACTGTTCTGTCTGCTTTGGCCCAAGTAGGCCCTCTGGGCTGTTAGCTGTGGAGGGGCCAGTTAGTGGGCCCTCAGGGATCTCACTTCTGATAGGAGGGCTGCTGGATTCTAATAAATGTGGCCTGGGAGCTGCGCGTGCTGCTCTGACTTACAGGGTGTTGCCCATCTCCTCTGGCACCAGGGATCCTTCCCTCCCTTCCCCCACCTCCTGAAGTGGATCTTAGAGCTCCGGGTCTGAAGTCTTCCTGTCCGGCCCCAGCGCAGGCGCCACCCAGAGAGCAGTTCGTCCACCTACCACCCAGGCCTCCTCCCCTGGGGGTGGCAGCCACAGCTGAGAAGGCAGCTCTTGAGGCAAAAATAGTGCCCGCAGCTGCTGGGGGCTTTGTTCCAGGGACACGGACACCAGGGTCTGAGGGAGGGGGTGCTGCTGCCTCAGCCCACTGCCCCAGGCTTGTGCCCTTGGGAGCAGGTGGGGCAGGGAGTCAAAGGCCACTTGTTTCTCCTCTCTCTGTCACATAAGGTGGGGGCTGGTGGGGCCATTCTGGAGGTGACCTCAAGGAACAGGGTTTCATGCTCAGGTCTGTGCGGAGCAGGAGGTGGTGCCAGGGCTGGAGCTGCACCAGTGTGAAAAGGCAGAGGCTGGACCGCGCCCAGCGGGCCCAGTGCCAGACCCACTGAACAAATGCACGAGCCAGTGAGTGGTGCTGCCCAGGTTGGTCTTCAGGGCGGGGTTGACAACAAGGCCTCAAAGCCCAGGAAGCCCTTCTGTGGAGGGTGGGGCCCCAGATGCCTTCAGGCAGCTCCGCCTGGCTCTCCTAGCACCCTCACAGGGCTCCTCAGGACGTGGCGTTGTCTGGTGAGGACTTTGGCGTCTCTGGCAGGGAGTGAGTGCCCACACCCGCATGGGCTCTTTTGTGCAAAAGGAAAGAGTTTTAGCCAACATGCACCCAGACCCGGGAAGAGGGAGTCTGTTCCTAGTCATTAACCAGCTTTCCACCTTGAACGGGGACAGGAGGGGACCACTGCCTGAGGCTGTTGGAGCCAGTCCTGTCTGCAGGTGGCCTCCATCTGAGAGTAGGAAGCAGACCAGCCATCCAGGAGGTGAAGGTGGGCAGGAGAGGAGGTGCCACGGCTCCAAACCAGTATTGACCCACCTTCCTCAGATGGGCTTGTTCCGGAGATGGGAGAGGCTGGTGTTCTTACGTCCCCCTCCCGCCTGCTGAGACCGCAGTGGGGAGGGAGACACTTGCACCCTGGGAGACTCGCTCCCCTCATCTCTTAAGCAGCTTAGCAAGGAGCAGGCTCAGCTGCTCACTCTTGCTCACCAGGATTTTGCTTCTCTGAAGAACAGGCTGACCAGGGCCCTTGGTTCCTGCCCCTCCCTGGGAGTGGAATGCCAGGGCCTCCCTCCTGGGGGAGAGTGCAAGCAGGGGTTCAGTACTTCTCTGCTTGTGGGTTTTCTGGTCTTATGTTACATTTGTGCCAAGTAGCACTAGTGGGGTTACGTGTCCAGGCTCCCTTTGCATGACTAACGATAGTATTCACCCCGAGAGTCTGGTCCATGGGTCGTGGTAGGACTCAGTAACCTGTATTTAACAGTCACTCTGGACAGTTCGGGTGCAGGCGGTGAGAAGGCGGCAGGGGGCCCGGCGCTGGTGCCAGAGGAGGAATGATGTGCCACCATGGGGGGTGGTGCAGGAGTCACGGATGAGGGCGCTGACCCTGAGCCCCAGGACCTGGTGATAGATCTGTTGAGAAAGTAAGGGACAGGAACCAAATAAGAGGGCACTGGGTTGCTGCATTCAGGCCAGGACTGAAAAGGCCAGAAGGAAAAGATCTTCCTCGAGTGAGTGGATGTAAAGCACTGGGAGCATTTGTGTCTCGTGGGTTTGGGGCAGCTGACATGTGCACTGGACTGAGTGAAGCTTGAAGATCCCACATGGGGACCAACAGGAGAGGCTTCTATGGGGGTGGTCTGCTCACACCATCTGCGCTCCCTGGTCTCCATGAGTCTGGAGGGGTTGGCTGAGGCCAAGCAGGAGAGGGCAGGACTGCCGTGTGGGACCTCACTGGGGCCCAGGTCCAGGTTTGTTCAGAGATTGTGTGGACAAGAGGCTTAACTCAAGTTCACGCAGGAGCTAGGCGGGTCCCCATCAGGTGACTTCTAGCAGCGCTGAGGCCGGGGCCCTCGTGGAGAGGCAGCTAGGACTGTGTGCCTGTCTATTCCTTTGCCTGGGTTGGCTTTCTTCGGGTGCTCTCCCCATTCTCTACCTCCATGACTTTCCCCACCCTTCGCAGCCCAGCTCAGGCGCCCTTTCCTCTGTTTCCTGCCTGCTGTGACCTCCCACCCAGGAAGTTCCTAGGCAGAGGGAACAGCCAGTGCAAAGGCCCTGAGGCAGGAATGAGGTTGGCGGAGAGGTGCAGGAAAGCCATCGTGGCTGGAACAAGGTGAAAAGGAGCTGAGGACAGGGAGGACCTTTGCTGCGTGCACATCCCCTCACTGCCTTTTGGGTCTCGGGGGGCCTTAGCTGCAAGCACCTGGTAAAGGGCCCAACGCGGTATCCTGGCTTCAGGGCTCCAGCCTACACTGCCCCTCAGAGCACCCCAGAAGTGGTGTTTCCCATCTGCTAAATCACCATCTCCAAGGGCTGCCCAGACTGGCACTGGATGACTGCTGTGGCCCGCATCAAGGTCACTTCTAGGGCTGCCCTCAACACTCAACCTCCCCATCGCCCCATGCCACATGCCCTGGGCTTGGGTTGAGCAAAGCAGACACACTGTTGGGGGTGGACAGAGAGCAGCAGCATTTGGAGATGTTTTCTTTGTATCTTACATAAAAAAAAAAAAAAATCCAATTGCAAAACTGAGGCACAAAGCAAAGTTTAAAGATGGCAGCTGTGCTTACAGCTGACCTTAGGCTCCCCACTCTCTTCCAGTCCTTCCCAAAGCCACCAGTCATGATGCATATGAACTATCTTGAGAAATTGTACACATCTGATCAAAACCACGAAATCTCAGCAACCACACGTGCCCTCTGTATCCCCAGTTTAAGAGTGTCCAGGGCTGCCCTTCCAATCCTGCCTGTAAGGAACTTTGGGAGCCACACAGATTTGTGTGCATCCTGCAGTCAGACAGCCTGGGCTTGACTCTGCCACCGGCTAGCAGGGCAAGTTACTCAACCTTTCTGGGCCTCAATTTCCTCATCTGTAAAATGGGAAGATAATCATTTAAGTTTTTGGCACAGAACTGTTTTTATAGTATTAGTTAACAATCTTTATTAAACCAATAAATCCTTGTGTATTTAGCAGGTAGCTGCTTAGATGAGGTGACAAGGGTTAACTTCTCTGACAGTTGTAACACATGGATGGGTGGCTTGGAGAAGGGAATTCTACAAACCAAGGCCAATGAGACCTTGAAGATCTCAAGTCTAAGGTCCAAGTGACACCTGCCCCACTGGTGCCTTGGGGAAAGGCTCCCATTTGATCATCGGCTACATTGGGTTCAGCAGTGACCTGGCTCTCCCACATTACTCTGGCAGGTGCCAGGAAGCAAGTCAGGGAGTACTCACCTTACCACTGGGGGTAAGACAGGCACAAACCCAGACTGAAAACCCTGGAGTGACAGCGGGCTTTATGGCTCGGTATCCTCTGCATACCCCTTCCCACAGGACTTGTGCTGGTGCCACCTTGGTGGCTGCCTCACCAGTTGTCATGGGGAGTGGGTCAAGTGCTCGGAATGGAACCTAGAGCCACATTAACATCACCCTTGTCCCAACCTCTCACAAATCCACTTTATTTGTTCCAGCAAAAACAGCTTTCTCTAAATAGACCCTACTGGGAAGCAGCCTCTACAGAATTGCAGCAGCTTATTAGCGAAGCCTAATCTCCTTGTGTGCCCAGCTCAAGGGCTGTGGGGCCTTATCTGGGAACTTGATAGATGCTGGCACAAAGCCACATCATGAGCAAATGGGTGGAACCCAGGCTGTTCCTTTAACCTAAATCTCACCAGCTTCAACCATACCTAAAGGCTCTCATGTCAAGCACAACAGTTCTTGGTTCTGGGGAAACACCTAGCCACAGACTGGGGGGGGGGGGGATCTAGCCCAATACCCCGTCTCAGGTTCAAGTGACATCACCAGTGGCCCTGACCTACTGTCCAGCAGTGTTGGGGGAAACAAACTCTGGGCTCAAGTTACAAGTCCCGACAACCAACCCCACAGCAAGTGAAAAAACTGACTCCAGGGGAACAAGACACCAGACAGCAGTCTACAGAAGTACTTTCACTACAAAATAATTTATTAAAACACAGCTTCAGCACTAGCCTCCTATGTACAAGCACATACTCCTGACTACCCTAACTAGGGGACCTTTTTCTTCCCCCTTGCCTTGCGAACCTCTTCTATCAGATCTTTCAGATACTGGATCTCCTTGGTCAAGGAATCTGCCTTCTCTTTCAGAGCCTCATTCTTCTTTTCTAGCTCTTTACATTCACCAGTGAGGGCCTCCTGCTCTGCCCTCTTCTTCTGGCGGTACCTTGTGGCTGCCGTCTTGTTCTGCTCCATTTTCTTCAGCTTCTTATCTAGTTTCTCACCCTTGACTTTTGCTGCTACCATCTTCTCTCGAGGAGGGTCATAGGGTTTGGGGCGGGCAGAGCCACAAGGGGCACCTGGAGATAGCAGGCTCCTATTTGGAGAGCCCCTGGTGGTAGAGGGGCTATGCTGGGGAGAGCCCGGATAGGAGTCAGGGCTCATACAGATGCCACTATCATTATCTGAAGGGCCATCCTCTTCCTTTATGCACGGAACACTAATGTAAGCAGTAGAGTCTGGCTTCCTATCTCCTTCAGAGATATCCACTTCACTGCCTAGTTCTAAACTAAAGGAATGATCTGGAGTGGAGGACAGGGCCCCTGGGGAAAGGGGAAGAGGCTGCAAGAAGATGAAAGGGGCAACCTGGTCAGTTGCTGGTAAACTTTCTGGGAGATGGCCAATTGGGTTCACTATCTGGGGGGGCTCCTTATTAGTTTCCTGGAATAGGGGGTCAAAGAGATCACATGTGTCATCCAACGTGGCCAAAAGCTCATCTGGCATGGTTTCCAGGTCATCTATACCCAACAGGGCATCAAAGTCGAACTCCTTCAGGTCCATTTTCTCCACCATCCAATCTGTCCCGGAGAAAGCATCCTCTGCAAAACATTAAAGAGGAATAAACTAATCGAATCAGCTGCACACAGCAACAAGGCCCTATTATCAGACCCCACACGCAGATTAAAAAAAAAAGCCCACTCACCCTTGCCGTTGTCTGAGGCACTGACCAACCCATCCACAGCCAGCCATTCGGAGGAGCCCGCCTTAGCTTTGTCGCTGGAGAACCCATGAGGTTTGAAGTGCTTGGCCACCTCCAGGTAGTCGTCTAAGAGACCTAGGCTCTCTTCAGCCCCCAAACCCGACTGGTCGAAGGGGGACATCAAGCCCCCCACCAACACCTCGCTGCTCAGGAAGCTCATCTCGGCCATGTTGCGGAGTTTTGACGAAATCGAGGAACGCGCTTAATTCGAAGGTGTCTTTGTCGGTTACAGCAACGCTGCTGCTGAATGCCGTGAAAAGCCTGAATAGAAATCAGAAGCCACGTCCCATTAGCGATCAGCTGGTCTGAGAGTTTCATCTTTTCACCCAGGAGGCAGGATGGCCACATCAAAACTCTATTTGGCTGTTGAGAATCGGGAACATGTGGCCCCAGAGCCATTGAGCCAACCTTGGCCGCTCCCAGGTCAGGCTGCACAAGATGGACGCCCGGCCGGCCAGAAGAGGAAGGAACTCCATCCTCTCATCCGAGTCCGGCCCCGCCCACGCTGCCCGTGACTCACGCCCCGACCGCCGCCCTGCCGCCATCTTGGTTACTGCCACGTTTCGCGGGGCGCCAGGCCGGACCCCGGCGGGTTCCGGGGGTGGGCCCGGGGCCGCCGACCGCCTCACCCCTCCGCACGGCTTTGAGATCTGCCGACCCAGGGGCGCTGGCGTCTCGGGGACACCCAATCAAAGGCCACGCGTCCCGGACGCTCGTAAAACTGCTTCCCCCCGACGCCGACGCCCAGTCGCCGGCCGCGCCCAAGCAGGTGGAAACCTCTCGCCAAGTCGGGACGCAAGGCCAAGGCGGGCAGGGCCAGTACTTACGCCATGGCTTAAGCCGGTGAGGGGTGCCGCTGCAGAGCCTGGTGCTGCTGCCGCCGCTGCAAAGGCCAATGCTGCCGCTGGCACTGCTGCCTCTAATACGCCATGGTGGCTGCGGACCCTGCGGGAGCGGAGAAGGAAAGGCGCGCACTCGCGAGGAGGAACTACATCTACATGGGAGAGGAGAAGAAATGGCGGCCGCCCGCCGAGCGCAGGTCCTTTATAGACTCTGCCTCTGTGAGGACGCATCACAGAGCACATCCTTCCGCCGAGGTCACGTGACCCGCGCCTTTTTTTCTCTCTCTCTCTCTCTCTCTCTCTCTCCTCCCACCCCCCAGCCCCCGCGTTGTCATATGTCCGACGCTCTTACCGTTTCCAGTCTCCGGCTTTTATGTCCAGGGCGTAGCTGTGGAGAGAAAATGAGTTCTTTTTATTTATGGCCCCAAGAAAAAGGCGCACTACTTTACTAGGCTTTTAAGATCAAAGAGTCACTTCCTTCTGCCGCCAAGGAGAGCGGAGGGATTCTTCACACTCTCACTTCCGGTGTTAGTCCGAGGGCGGAGAGAGGAGTCTTTCATCCCAAGAAAGGGTTTTTTTTCTGTGGAGTACGAGGTCGCCTGGTTATCGCGCGAGATGCTAGCGGAGAGCGAGCATCGAAATAATTGGTCAGGCATGATGAGTCTTAATATATCTCGAGTTTCTTACTGGCTCAGGCCTCGAGGTGGGCGGGTAGTTCAGTGAGGGAGTCCCTGATCTGCGCAGGGACGGGCGGATCGCCTAGTGCACTTCCCGCCGCTTGGCTCTTGTTTCTACCAGCTCTTCTCGTGACTCTGTTCTGCAGTGGCTTCCCCAGCTCGGCCACCCTTAGCTGGTCAAGACTACCATGGTTCCTGCCCCAGGCAGCCTTACCCCAGTGCGTCTCAAATAGTGGCGTTAGGCCGCGACCCCTGCAGTGCTTTCCTTGCCGCGGTCAGGGCAACTCCCAACTAGCGACCGTGTTCAGGCCGAAGATGAAGCTAAGCAAAAGGAAATGTCATTTCATGTGCGTTTTCATCTGCAAACATTTGCAATATACTGAGGACGTGCAACCCTTCAGGAGCTGAAAGGCGGGACTGAGGACCTCAGTCGAGATCACCCAGTCTATGCTCACTTATCATCAAAGGCCAGCACTGCGTCCTTACTAAGTGTAAAGTCGAGTCGGGGAGATGCAGAATCCTGTAGTCTAATCTATAATATTTTTTACATATCCATTCTGCTAAAATATAAGTTTGATGTTCTTTTAAAGAATGCAGCCTATCACAGGGGAACGTCTTTCGGTTTCGGTAGATTCAGTTCCCCTAAAAACAAGGAGACATTTTTTTCGGCTGGTATCTCTCATTCTAGTGTAGTTTCAGGTTATCTTCCAACTCTGTAACTCCCAGGCATAACAGCGTCCTAGCAGATCCCACTAAAGCCCGTGAGGAGAAACTTGAGAACCCATGCCCAACTAAGGGAGTTTGTGTTTGGAGCCTGCAGCCCAGGTCAGGGCCAGCAACTTGCTCTCTCTACTGGGGAACTGTTCAGAGGGCTTAGAAAGCTCTCCACCATTCTCCAGTCCTCTCCATTGCAGGCCCTGTAGGGGCAGAAACCTTGAGTTTCTGCTTCCTTTTACTTCAGTGAGCCAGAAAACTATTTCTATGAGGGCTGTGATGTCAAAAATTTGGGAAGCACTGTCCTACATAACTACTGACCAGTCATTGACTTGATCCAATCAGGCCATCAATTTTACAATGATAAACTGAGGACTAAAGAGATGAAGTGTCTTGCCCAGAGAAGGCAGAATGAGGTAGGGGTTATAAAATAGATTTTAGGGGCACCCCCCCCCCAAATCTTGGCTGTTCCATTTATTAGCAGAAACATTTTGCTTAAGTGACTTTTCCTTGCTGAGTCTGTTTCCTGATCTGTAAAATGAAGCTAATAATGAACATACCTATCCTTACAATGAAGTAAGATAATATATGCAAAGCACTGAGCCAGGGGCCTGGTACCTGTTAAGTGTTGGATAAATGGTTGCTATTACTATTATTAGAACTTGGATCTTCTGACCCACCTCCCAATCTCCATTACATCATTGTTTCCTCAGAGGACTATCATTTACTGAGCTGACCCAACAACTATAAACTGGTAGAAGCAAATCATACTGGATGCTGGGTGTGGTTTTTCTTTCCCCTTGGGGAAATCATAAGTATCTAGATATGCATAAGGCATCTAGTCTTTTGGTGCAAAGGCAGGAAGAATCCCTGAGCCACTACCCAGGTCTTCTGAAGGTGTAACTAAGGACCTAGGGGGTATGTCCTCCTTTTGCTGTACGTTGGGACATGTCAGTGCCTCTTGATGGATGACCACACAGATGGTTCAGAATGAGAGTAACACTGCCCCAGTTGGACACCGTAGAGAGGTGGAAGAATGACTCCGGTGGCAGCTTGCCCCACCCATTCTATTATGGAGACCTGGGTCAAGCACTTCAAAGTTTCCCCTAGCTGCAAATGGAGAACCGGTACCACTCCTGTAAGAAAACGTTTTATACCATACACAAAAGTCAAAACTTTTGGAAAGGAGTTGGAAAGGAGACTTTTATTTTCTTCTAGCCATGCTGTGGAAGGACAACATGTTCCCCAGCTTTATTTCCTCCCTCAAGGAGAAAAAGGACAGTAGTTTTCTAGGTCTCAGGACTAAGCTGCTTCTAAGTGGACCTAGCCAAGACAGGACAGAAAGACTGGAGACTGATTCCAAATCTGTCAGCTAAACACATCAACTGCTCATTGACGGGCAGGCAAGTGACAAAGGCAGGTTGTGGACTTGGCCTCAGCAACCAAGAATATAGGGTATGAGGTGATCAAAATGAAGAGGTAAATAACACACTGTATGCAGTTAACCCAGAACCCATCTGTGGTATTTTGGCCACTTAGGATGAGAAGTATCTAAAAAGGCTACAGCCTCACAGCTCTAGTCCTAAGTGTCTCTTGCCATTCTCTTTGGCCTTGAGCTTCAGCACAAAGGGCAGATTTCTAACAAATCCTGTGAGAGCAGAGGTTCTCAGCCAGGGTCATAGTCTCAGAGAAGATGTAGCTGGCAGAGATTCTGGACACATGCAGGGATCCCTACTCACACAACCCTCCTGGGGCCTCTCCAGGGCCTTTAGATCCCAAAGCTGATTCCACATCAAAACCATTTGAGGTCTCAACTTGAGTGGAGTACTAGGGAGCAAAAGTCAGCTAATCTGGAGTGTGACCAGGAGAACCACCAGGGGTTGAGCCCAGGAGGAAAGGTAATAGGCCTCACAACACAGGTTTTCCAAACATGAGTTTCGATTATTTATTTGAAAAAAAAAAAAGTCACAACCAAGTGTATAAAGAAAAATACTGCTGTCCTGAACTCATGTTTTACGAAGGGGCAACAGGGAAAACCAAAATACACTTAAGATGATGAGCATTTATGTAAGCATTAAGCTAACTATGTGGTTTGCTAACCTAGATGGTGCAAAAAAAATTTCCAGATGGAAAAGCAGGAGCAGATACTCTTACTTCACGCAAAAGTGGGAGTTACTGAAAAGGCAGGCTGAAAGGCGGGGAAAGGCCCTACATCTTTCTCCAGAGACTAAAATCAGGCAGGCGATGTTCCTTCCTCTATACAAGAATCTCAAAGCACTTAACTGTTGTCTAAGTTTTGATGAGACTCACCCCGTCTCACTCAGCAAACCCTGGTGAGCAAAATCACCAGGACCAGGGCCAAGAATTCCCACTGCTTTTAGTTCTGAGGACTTCTAAGAGATTCTTGCTTATGGAAATGGTGAAGTTAGGGTTTTTGGTTTTGTGAAACATAGGTAAGAGACAGAGCTGCCCTTAGAAAGATGCTCTTTAGAAAAAGAGGAGATAAACTCAAATCACAATTACACTTGGCTTTGATAATTTGGGATTTGGTCTTTAAAATCTTTTCTTTTTTGAGCTCTCCTTCTTATGTTTTATATGGAATTTTGTCTGATATCAGCTTGGGGAAATTATAGGTTTTATAATATTTACACTGGGAAAACCAAATTTTTTATCAGTGAAGAATAACTCATGCTTTTGCAACTTTCAGCCCCCCCTGATCCCTTCCTTCTAATAGACATCAGATGGGTGCATCAGAACCAGCAATGCCAGGCCCCGCCCCATACCCTCTACATCACCCACCCAGGGCAGCACTCGGGCATAGGGATGGTTTTAAACTCCACTGTGATTCTGATGAACAGCCAGGATGGAGAAGCTCTCTCAGGGTTCTGGGCTTTATATTTTTCATCCTCCTGCAATGTCTTTATACAAATGAAACAACTGAACCATTTTAGGGAAACTCTGCATGTACATGAGAGAAGAGGCAGGAAGATTTCCAAATATAACCAAGGTTACCCCTGGTTCTCAACCTCCTAAACCGTAACAAAAGAGGGGACAGGAATCTCTACCCTAAATCCAAAGGGTAGCTGAGGTTTCAATGCTATTTAAAGAGTCATTTCATGTCACTCTCACTGGGAAGGAATGAGACAGCTGCAGAGAGCTTCACCAGAATCTCGATGATGGAGAGGTAGTAAGAATAAAAGTAGTTAAGACTTGACGGGAGAACAAAATACTGGATGGGCGGATCAGAAACAGAATTATCATCAGCCTCTTGCCACAAACAGGAAAAAACCACAAAACAAGAAGGTGCACTGACATTTGTATTAAATATTCCTCCCCACGCTCAGGATACTTTTTACATTGCAATAAATAGTGCAATTTTAGCAGCGGGAAACAAGGAAGGTAGGAAGTACCCACCTCCCTCTCGTCTGTGTTTTATCCACGTGTTCTCTTCCTAGGTAGCACCGGTCTCCCCAGGTGCTGGGTGAGAGACAGGACAGTGGGAAGAGGTCTGTGTGTGTCTGCCTGCCTCTGGCCTCTGGCCTCTGGCCTCTGGAGGTGCCTAGAGAGTTCAGTGAGCGCCCCCTCACGTTCCTGTGGCAGACACTGGGGAATGAAGGGCTGGCTATTGGGCCTATTCCTGCTCTAAGGCAACATCCTAGAAAGGCAGGGCCTGATGGGGGAGAAACACGGTCACTGGGCCCCAACTTGTGACTGGATCTTCCTGCTGACATTCAGCTGCCTGTCAACCTCTAGCACTACTAAGACTGTCCCTGAAGGCCTTGTCCTAATTGGCAATAAGGCAAGGAAGGGGGTCAACAACAGCCTCGTCCCTCCCCGTCCCCGTCTGACTCCTGCACACAGTGGTGCTGGTCTAGACCAGCCATGGATGAGGTGCACACACCAGGCACACAGACCCTCTCCACCACTTCCGGTTTCCCCTACCCTGCACTCTTACTGATGGCCACTAAGAAACACAATCTCTGCAAAACTCTGCATCCAATTTATCTCGAGTCCTCCCTCCTGTGTGGGTCAAGGACGTGTTCCCACGAGAGACCTCAGCACTTACGGATGTAAGTCGGTCAAGAGGTGGGGGGAATGGGCTTCTTCTCCAGGAACCTGGGTCAAAGGCCAGCTTTTCCACCAGCTTTACCCCCAGAAACCCTAAATACTGTCTGAGTACTCTTTGCAGAGTTCAGTTTGAGACATGCAATCATAACTTCAGTGACATTCAACTAAAAGGCAACATCTCGATCAGGCAGATGTGCTCCAGGGAAAAGAGCAAAACTGAAGGGATGAACAGGAGGAAAAGACGGAGAAGACGTGGACAAGGGGCAGGCCACGGGGCAGGCCACAGGGCAGGGCAGACGCAGCACACCTGGGCCAGAATGCAAACACCAAGTGGTCTCAACAGCTCAGGCCAGTGCTCCACCTTCTCAATTCATTCAAGAAAAATTGGCCTGGAGCTGGGGGAGGGGAGGAGTAGGGAGCACAGTGTTTGGTAACAAAAATAGAAAGGGTTAGTGAGAAAAGAGGAGACAGAGGTGTCATTCTAATCAGCATGAAGTGACCAGGGCAATAACCAGCAAGGCAGGAGGCACCTAGGGACCCTGTGAGGCACCAACTATGTAGCCAAGTGTTTCTAACAGAGAATCCAGGGCCTGACCACTGGACACCTACTTTGGCCTTCACCTGCCCTACGTCTGCAGCAGCACCTCCGGCTCAGACAGTGAGCAATAGAGAGTGTATCCCAATTCGTCTATTTCTTCAGGGGTGAGCTCTGCAAATAAGTTCACCTTGGGGTTCAGGGCACTAGGCAGAACTCCAGCCTCTAAGTAGCTGATGAGGCCCCTCAAGGCCTGCAGGAACCGGTCGGCCAGCACATCTGGAGACCAGTCGGCCTCCTCCTGGGCCAAGTGGAGGATGACGTTGGTGAGCTGGCTGGCAGTGAGGTGGCCCAGAGCCGGAGTGGACTTGCATATGGCCTTGAGGATCTTGAGGCACAGAGAGCGGCAGCCCAAGTCGGCCTGGTCCAAAGCCCGCAGGCGTGCCGTCTCAGCAGGACGCAGGCTCAGCCGCCACAGGTTGTCATACTGGGCTAGCCGGTGGGGTCTGGCCACCAAGACAGTGTCACCAAGGGTCACTGATGGCAGGAAGTCAATGATGAGATGCTTGTCACGCTCATACTGCACTTCCAGAGTCAGAGCCTCTGGGGGTGGTGCCGGTCGGATCACATAGTCCAAGAGGGACCCTATGGCCGGCCAATTGATGGAGCCAGCCACTACCTTCTCAAACGTGTCTGCCACTATCTTCGGGGAGAGGTAGCCCCCCACGACACAGCGGTCCCAGTAACTGCTACCACGAGGAAAATACTCTGGGTTCTCACGGCGAACTAGGAAGAAACCAGGGACATTCATGATGGTGTCCTCCCCAGGGATACATGACCACAGGTTCTGCTCCAGCACAAGGGGCACAATGAGTTGGATGTGGTCAGCTGTCACCACCTGTTGAGAGCAGAATTTAAAAGGTTTAAAAATTTTAAAAGGGATTTAATCTGCTCAAGAGACAAGCTTCCCCAAACACAGGTCCCACCATCTTATATTCCCCCAACAATAAAGGAAACTAAGAATCCTTTCCTGTCACCGTATCAGTCCACAGAGGGAAGATTTACACCCAGGTCTGCGGACACTAGAGCCCGTGTTCATTCCACAGCCATACTGTCTCTGGACACACAAGTACACATGACACCCCCATGCCCTGAAGACCCCAGAAGAGGGAAAACCAGAAAGGAGAGATGGGGACAAGAAAACAGGAAGGTGGCCTCTTACGGCTTCCTAGAAGCTGTATGACTAAAAAACAAGAAAGGGTTAAAGAAGACTCAAGGCAGGGATCTCCCAATGCTACCCCAGTGTGCAAAACTCAGGAGCACTGAGACTACTCTTTCTGGCAAGTGTGGAACCTGATCTTCTGAACCAGTAGCACTATTGAGAAGCATCCTGGTCGGTACCCACCCCCACCCTTCCTGAGAACCCCCTTGTTACCTGCAGGTCATCACAGAGGCTACCACTCAGGTACATGTCCCGAAGTGGCATGTCAGGCAACTTGGCCCGCAGGAAGCTCCGGAGCTCGGCACATATGTCCACAGCAGCTTGCTTGGCCCGAGCCTGCTCGCCAGCGGGGATGGCTGCCCGGTTCCGGTAGTAAGTAAGAAGTTTCTCCTGCAGGGACATGCGGAGTCGTGACTTCTTCAAGTCTACCTGGCCCTTCCTGGCCAATGGCTTGGGCCGGGGTGGGCAGAATGTATCTGCCAAGGCAAGAGAGAGAGGCACATGAGCTCTTCCCGGGCTTGCTCAGTCCACAGAGCCGCAGCCCCAGCGAGGGGCGGGGCTGGGCACAAAAGGCAAGTGCCCACGCAGTGCCTGGCACTCATATCCTTGAGAAATGCTGAATACAGGAGTAGCACAGAGAGCCTGGAGGAAGTCCCAGAAGGGGCATGAGCCTTCCTTACCTGTGTCAAAGGCCGTGGGGTCTGTGGGAAGGGTCTGTAGGGACCTGCTCAGGCCTGTCTTCATGTCCTTGTTGAGTAACCGTGGGGAGCCCATCCAGTTTGGTTCTTCCCAGCTCCTTTTCCCTGCGTGGCTCAGGCGGGTGGGGCTGGTCGGGGCGCTGATGGCCCTGTCGTACATCTGAAACAGCAGGCACCACCCAGCACATGTACCTTCTTTCCTGTTTCCCTCCTTCCCACAGCTTAGCCTTAATGAGTTCAACTACTATTTTTCAGTAATTTTGTTTTATTCTAGATTATGGAATACTTAGCTCTACACAATCTCAGGAAATATTAAATGATATAAATAATTAAGAAACAGATTTATCCGTAATGTCACAACCCAGAGAAACTATTAATATTTTGGTATATTTCTTTCTGGAAATATGTTTATACAACTAGGATTCTCCTCTAATATATAATTTTGAAAACTGATTTTTTTCATTAATCATCTTTATCACCCTCCCACATCACTAAAAATGAATCGGTGTAGAACATTATGGTACAATTTCTGATTATACAACATTGTACCTTATGAATGTGCCATATGTTGAACACTGATTCCTTTACTTAACAAATACATAACTGAATGGCTACTATGTGCCAGGCATTGTTCTAAGTGAACAGAATAAAGTAGTAAACCAAAGAGACCCAATCCCTGCCCCCATGGAATTTTCAGTCTACCTGAGGGATACAGGCAACACGCAATAAACAAGTTAAAGTTTGCAGATAGAGACGTTAAGAAAAGTAAGAAAGGGAAACAGGAAGTATACGTGTGATGGGGGTGTTGCTAGTTTTTTTTCATTATATAATATATATATTTATTTTTAATTGAAGTATAGTCAGTTACAATGTGTCAACTTCTGGTGCACGGCATAATGTTCCACACATGCAAATATATATAGATATATTTGTTTTCATATTCATTTTCATTAAAGGTTATTACAAGATATTGAATATAGTTCCCTGTGTTATACAGAAGATATTTGTTTTTTATCTACTTTTATATATAATGGTTAACCTTTAGATATTTTAAATAAGGTAGTCAAGGAAGAATATTTTGGTTATTTGCCATTTTTCACTTGCTGGGATAAACACCTTTATTTGTATCGCCAACAATTTCTTTAGGGCAGAGCCCTAGAAGTAGATTTACTGAATTCTCTTAAGGTCTCATCTAATAATGCCAGATTACCAAGTTACATTCCCATTAGCAATGTCAGTCTTATTCTTGGTCAGCTCCACCTAGCAGCCTTACTACCTCTCCAACCCCTGGCCCTGGCTGAGGGCACTTACCCGCTTAACCGCCAGCGTGGCGATGCCCAGCATGGCCGCCCCGCCCACCCCCAGCACCAGCCGGGCATTGGAGAGCACAAAGTCAATGGCTGTGCCGATGCCGTTGTCATCCTTCTTGCTTTTGCGCTCACCAGCGCCTGCCATTGCTCACCTGGGGGTGAAGGCAGAACACAGCCATCAGCACCTGGGACCTCAAGAACCATCCCTCCTCGTCTCTCCCCCATCAGGCCAGTCCCCAACAAGTTCAGGGTACTCTGTGAGTTCCAGTAACCCAAATCCTCCTGCCCTTAACACTCACTCCATGCTCTAGGGTCGGGGGAGGTACCGTGTTGCTTGATGTATCTGGATTCAAGGGGGAGAACCAATCCTGCTACTTATGGGAAACCTCCCCACCAATCTATTGAGATTACAGAGAGCATTAAGCTCATTGTCAGCCCCTTCTTGGATTAGAGTGAAGTACCCCCCACACAACATAACCCTCTGTACCCCTTCCCAACCTCACAGTGCAGATCAGGTTTTGATCCTTTGGCCATTGCTTGCACAAAGTTAGATCTGGGAAGGTCTAATTTAATTACAGGAGGATCACCTACTCCGACCCCATCCTTTCACACACAGGGAGGTGACTGCCAGAGGTTCCGGAGAAAAGGAATGACGGAGCCATCTGCGAAACTCAGGACTCCCAACTCCCAGTATGCTTTTTCTACTGCATCATGTTTGCCCTTACCAGATCAAACTCCCCATTCTATCTACTTTCTGCAAAAAATAAATAAATAAGTAAATAATAATAACAACAACAAATACTCTGCACATGGAGACGTAACTACAAGTCCATGTGTGAGAAAGGTCCAAAGGAGAAAAGAACTCTCTGCTGATGGTCCCATTTGACAAATGCTGCTTCTTGGAGAAAGTGTGCAGGAAACTACAAGAAACTCAGGTGAGGCTGGGACTATGAGACAGAATAAACACAGCGGTCACTGCAGACTCAGCTGTTAACTGGAAAACAAAAAGTCCACCTGCTCAAGTGCACTTGAAAATGAACTAAAAATGTATTCCTCTAAAAGGAGTCCATGGGCACAAGGCAGAAGAGGCTGGCCTCCCGTCCTGTGCTCAAGGGAGGCAAGCATACACTTGCTCCCCAGCAACAGTGGAGACATCCTGACTGAAATTCCCCGAGTCCCCAAGTAAGCCCATTTCCCAGGGAGCTAGAACCCTGGGCCCGACCCAGATGAAGGATGGCAGAGTGGCTCAGATCTGAACACTGCTCGTAACACTGTGACTCTCCTCCACCTCCCATGTCCTGTACACCAGGCACTACACAGGGAGATACACAGCTGTTTCCCACTCACCAGCAGACCCAGCACTTCCGGAAGGGGAGGAAAGAAAGAGACAAGATCACTGTGCATCTTCCAGTGTGAAGTAATGTGCTCTGTAACACCCTTACAATTGGGTATTGCTAGTTTCTTATCTCGTGCCCCTTGCGTATTCCTCCCCTCTCAACAAGAAAGAAAGAAATATTTTGGGGGGGAATGGGGATTAGGTTTGTTTGTTTACTTTCATTTGAGGTACCGGGAATTGAACCCAGGACCTCGTGCACGCTAAGCATGTGCTCTACCACTGAGCTACACCCTCCCCGCCAAAGAAAGAACTACTTCTGACTACTTATTCCAGCAATTGAGTTAATTAAGAGTCACTGTCAAGTCCCAAATTATTTTTTCCATACCTAAAGTTCACAACCATGGTGGCACTTTTCTTTTCTCCATCTTTTACAGTTAATAGGAGCTTCAGGTTTAGGGACATAACTTGGCCACATTAAATATACCCACACTTCAAATGCACAGAGCAAGCAAGGCCATGGAGAAGAGTTAAACTTTGTGTTGGCAGGTGGAGACAGGCAAGAACTCCCTCCAGTGGCCACCGAGACAGAGACCAGATATAAACTCACCGGAGGCAGTGATTCAATCAGGACAAAGTTGAACGTTACACAGTTCCCCACACATAGCAAGGAAACAAAAGAACTTTTACAGATGTATTTACAACAGGGAGAACCACTGGATGGGGGTGGAAGAACCACCCTCTAAATGATCCTTGGATGTGATTCTGCAGAACATCCTCCCTCCAAGCAGAAGCCAGAAGGAGACTCTCTGGGCCATTTAGTCCTTGGCCCATCTGCTGACTGGTGAGAATGAGACGGTGAGGTGGCGTAAAAGAAAAGAGCCTGGGTTTTAGAGTTGGAAACCTTGAGACGGAGTACTTGCCTTTCAGCCCTGACTAATTAGCTGGGTGACCTCAAATGGGTTACTTAACCCCTCAGCTAAAGGGGATAATGATGCCTACATGGCCTAAATCATAGGGCTGTAGTGAGGAAAACTCATCTACTGAAATACTGTATGTGAACACTTTATAAACTGTAAAAGGACTCTACAAATGTGGGCTATCATTAAGTCTTTTAAGATTTCCATCCACAGGACAAAAGGTCAACTTCCAGAAGGCAGCCAGCAATCCAGATTGTCCTGTGAGTTACACTTTATCTTCTGAGACGGAGCCAGGAATGGCCTCTGAAACTCCCACTGATGCTCTCCTGGGCTTGAGACCAAAACTATTAAGTTGAGTGGGCTTGGGAAAAGGCTTTTCCTACTTTTGTGCAATATACTGCCCACCCAACCAAGGACCAGGTTTGACCAGATGTCAAAGACCTGGTGACCTGGAAGAGGAGTATCCACAAGCTCCCACGGGGAGACTGAAGTTCATGTTCTAGAGCGGAACTCAGTTGGTCCCAGGTGAAACTACTTATCCACAGTGTCTCCTCCATGCAGCCTCTGCTGCACTAGCCCAGAGCCTACTGGAGACAGGACTCCACCAGGCAAGGAGAGGGGCCCGGCTCCTCAGTGCAGTTAAGGAGGAGCCCCGTTGTTTACTGGGTGTAGTATCAATTTCACAAGATGAAAAAGTTCTGAAGATCTGTTACACAATGCTACGCTACACAATGTTACACAATGCTTACATACTACTGAACTGTACACTTACAAATGGGTAAAATATTAAAAAAAAAAAAAAAAAAAGAAAGAGGGGCAGGAGGAACACAAACCGGCTGGGCAGGGCTGAGGATGGAGAATGTGAACTCTGCTAACATTTCAGACAAGTTATTTAACCTGTCTCCCTGGTTACAGAAACGGGAGTAGAAATACTCATCACCCAATATAGTGGGGATGATGAGTGATGGAGGCCCTGCAGCTTCCTAGGATGACAACACAGAATTAGGGAAATTCCAAGTGGTTTCACTTGAAAAAGTCATACGACTTAAACATTATCTGGCTTGAGTACACACGAGAAGAGCTAACACATACTGAGTGCGTACCACGCGCCTGGCCCTTTTCTCCCAAAGGCCAGTCTGCCAATCAACCCGAGTCGCTGAGGAGAACCAAAAGCCATTATTACCTAAGGCTCCTCCTCCTGCTTTCCCTATTAAAAACAGCACCCTCCGCCCAGCTGGCAACTTCAGCCCTCACAGTAACCCTTCATTCTTCCCTCTCCAACTCCTGCCTCAGTTAGCTTCCACTCAAGTCCCACCGCTGTACACAGTGCACTGACGCGCAGCCTCCAACCACCTCAGTCCCTCCATCTCATCTGGTCAGATTCGCGGCCTCCAGTATCTCTCACCAATTTATTCTCCCTGCTGCCATGATTCCTCATCCACGCCTTTCCCCCGCTTACAGAGCTGTGATGGTCCCCTGCCATCAGGTATCACAACCTCCTCAACAGGGGATTCACTGTCCTTCTAGACCTGGACAAGACTCAGCTCCAGCCACTTGCCTCACAGGTGCACCACTTGAGTCACTCCAGACTCAAGTTTCCTGACCACAAAATGTGGTTTTCACCTCCACACTTGCTTATTCTTACCCATCTGCCTGGCAAGCTTCTATTTCTCATTTGAGGTAGACCTCAAATGTCCTCTTTTCCATAGCCACCTGTGATGCCTCCATCACCATCCCTCCCCCAGGGAAGCGTTATGTCCTCATCTCCAAGCTCTTTACTCACCCTCTAGTACAGAGCCACTCGCTGGCATTACTTCCCGATGACCTCTACGTTAGCCCGAGGCTCCTGATGGACCACATCACTCATCTCTATCTCAGAGCCTACCAGAACGCCAGGGCCACAGGCGGCCCTCTGGGAAAAGTTGCTGAATTAAATACAACCATTAGCTTATGGTGGGACTTCTTGATAACAGTGGCATAGGAAGTAGTAAAAAGAGCTGACGTATCACTTGCCAAGAACCGTTCCAAGTACTCTGTGTGCACCATCTCATTAAATTCTTGAAATAAGCTGAAGAGGTAGTACTATTATCATTTTACAAATGAGGAAACAGAGACCCAGGCAGGTTTAGTGATCTGCCCTAGATCCCACACTTGCTGGGAGCAGTGCCAGGACGTGAACCCAGGCACCGCCCTCGGAGGTCTGTGCACTGTGCTTGCTTTATAGACTTTCCTAACAGAATCTAGTTAGGTTTAGGGGAACATGATCTCACCCACAAGATAAATGACTCCATGGAAGAATAAGCCAGCCTGAAACTGAGCTCTATTAGTTCTAACCAATGTCTTTTCTAGCATATTCATACGTAAAATGTTCTAAGAAACAAAATGGTATCCTGATGGGGCTTGAAACTCAGTGCCTATTTTTTCTCAATAAGGGAACATACTTCTGTTAATATGTTTGTATCACCTCTATTGATTTATGACTAAAGGACTTCGGTCACTAAAATGAAAGGTTCTCCTTCTCCTGGCCCCCTGCATTAGAAAAAAATGAAACCTACAGGAACAAGAGCCTACGTACCTGAGGCTTCTTACTGCATCTGTGAGGTGGAGGTGGGAGAGAGGCAGGCGTGTCTATGGAAGGCACCTTTGTCCTCTCTCCCTTGGAATTAGGATGGCAGGGGGAAAGGAGAGGATCCTAAATAATCCCTCCCAGTTTGCTGCGGAGGAAGACCAGGCCCTTTTCCAGCTGCCTCTCCCGGGCCTCAGGATCCTCTAGCTTCTGATACTTCCGGAACTCACGGCGGATGGAGGCAAGGTAGAAGTCTCGATCAGTGTAGCGAAGCTCTCGGCCCTGGCGCAGCAGAGCCCGGTAGAGACTCAGCACCGCCTCTCGGCTCCATGAGGCCATGGGGGACTGACAGAGGTTTGGCGTCAAGCTATAAGCAGAAGGGAAGAAACAGAAGCCTAGGATCAGAATTAATGATAGAAGGGCCTATAGAAACTATTTAATTCCATAGTTAGTAATTTAGGTCTCAGAGACCCCCAAGGTCGCACTATAACTTAGTGGCAGGGCCGGGACTAGACACCAGACTACTGACTCCTGCTTCTGGGAAACTGCAGGTTATGCTAAAAGTCCAGGGCCTGGAAGCTGGACTGATGAGCTTGAATTTTGGCTCTGCCAGTTACTTGCCATATGACTCCGGCCAAAGTACATAACCTCTCTTGAGCATCAGCGTCTTCAGCTGTAAAATATAGATAAGGCTACTGACATTTATATATCGCTATATACTATATGCTAATAGCACTTACGATATACGGTTATTCTGAGAATTGTGTGTGATAATACACGTAAGGCACCTGTGACAGAACCTCACCACAAGGGGTGGTCTAAAGTGGCTGAAGACAAGGACTCTCAGTCATACTTGAATCCTGGCACCACCACTTATGAGCTGATCACCGTGGGCAAGTTTCTTAACCTCTCTGTGCTCACCTCAGTTGCTCATTTATAAAATGAGAATTGAAATTTTATTTTCCCATATGACTGGTATGAAGATTAACTGAGTTAATGTATGTAAACAATTAGAAAAGCACTTGGAATTTACTAAGAAGGCTATCAGGGACAGCTATTGTTAATGCTACCTACCCTCGTTTTTAAGTGCTCAGTAAGTATTAGATTTAGTTACACATAAACTGTCATCATCTTCCTTCAGTAACAATAAACCCTTACACAACCACACAGTGTTACTATTTGTAAAGTGCTTTGTCATCCATTATCACATTCAAGTGAAAGAACTAATGAAGTGGTCAGGGTTCATAACACTTATTGCATGTTTCCTGTACACCACGCGTGGGCTAATCAGGTCCCACGTGACAACTCATCTCACTCTATCAACAGTCCTAGGGTCATCGGTATTCCCACTTTAAGTGGAGGAAACTGATGCTCCCAGAGAGAAGTAACTTGCCCATGGGCACACAGCTGTAAAGGGGGGTGCACTCCTGACCCCAATTCGGACTGCCTCTGTAATGATAGCTACCATTTGCCAGGGCCTTACCATGTGTAGAGCACTTCTAGGTGCTTTCCAAACTTTCCCCAGCCCAGCACCTGGCACACAACAGGGGCTTAAAATATTAAGTTGAAGGAAAGAGGGAATCCTCACAATGTCCCTGTAGAAAAAATAATCACCTGTTTCTGAAATAAAGAAATGAGACTGAGTAGGGGAGGTATCTGACTGGTAATAAGGTTTGAACTTTGGACCCAAAGTCGGCTAGCGTCAGCCTCTGGCCTTGCTAACTTGCTGCGCGAGCTTAAGTAAGCCACCGTTCCTGTCCCTTTTCCTCAACAGTGTAAGAGTCCCACTCGCCCCTAAGGGCCTACCGGAGTGGGAGAGATGAATCCTGAAATCAACAGAAGTGCTTTATGAGGTAGGAAGCGACTGTCACGCGAGGTCTGTTACTACAAGGTCGACTGGCAAGTGGGCGGCTGGGCCCCGGCGAATCCCCAACTCCTCCCCGGACCATGAGGGTATCGCACGGAGCCAGGGTGGGGAGACCTCGAGGCTGGTGCAGGCCGGCTCGGGGGAACCGGGAGGACTCCGGAGGTTGGGGCGGGGTCACGGACGTGCCTTTAGGAGAAAGCCCAGAGCGGGGTGGGGCGAGACCCCTGGCAGCCAAGCCGGTAGCTCGGGCGCGGGCCAGGTAGGGGGTGCTGGGGCGGCCCTGAGAGGAGGAGCGGCGAGCCCCCGACCCCAGCCCTCCCCACTCCCCTCACTCACCCGCGAACCGCGCGCGCTACCACTTCTCGAGATTCGCCTCTCTCCCGGTACCTCTCCTAGGGTCACCCACCAACATGGCCCCTTCACTTCCGGGACACGACCTCGCGCACGGAGCTGAGGGGAGGGGCCGAACGGAGCCTGGAGGCGGGCGGAGGCGGGAGGACTTCCGGTCTTCCCCTCCTAGGCCTCTCTAGGGGCGGGGCCAGGAGGCGAGTCAGGCCACGCCCCCTCACGCGGCTCCGCCCCGAAGCCCTGAGTCACGCCTCCGTATGCGACGTAACCTAGGGACCAGCCCGCCGAGGCCACATGGGGCCCTCCGGCCAGATAGTTCCCTTAACCTGCTGCCAAACCCGTAGCCTGTCAGGAGGTCGGGTCACTGCACTGTCTGCTGATCTCGGGCTGGAGCCATGGAGGGGGGTGTCCCTGGGGGAATTTTAACACCAATAATATTCCCTATCGTGGCTTTCAGAGCTCTTCCATTTTCTCAGATTGCTTTCTTTTCATCTTTTCATGCTCTTCCCTCTCCCCAAGCCTCCTGGCAAAGACCTACCTTTCAAGGTCCACCTCAAATGTCCCCTCTAGAAGTCTTTTCCACCCCTTTTCCCCCTCCTCATCCAACACACTCAGGTGTCTCCTTTGGGCCCCACAGAAATGTCTGCACACTGTCGTTAGGGCTTCACTTGTTCAACAGCAAAACATGTTTATTGGTACCTGTTATCTGCTAGACACTCTGGTTTTTTGGGGGGGATAATTAGGTTTATTTATTTTTATTTTTATTTTTTAATAGAGGTACTGAGGATTGAACCCAGGACCTCATGCATGCTAAATATGCACTCTACCACTAAACTATATCCTCACCCCAGGCACTGCTTTTTAATTTATCCGTTAGTTTCTGCCGCTCAGCAGATTTGAGTGCAGAGCCATGTTCTTATGGAATCCGTAGCCCCCTCCCCTCAGTGCCCAGCCCAGAGTCAAGCTGAGGAATGTTAGTCTCTCCCAGAAGGGGACAGACAGGCTTTGGAATCAGGCCCAGCTGGCTCCAGTTCCAGCTCCACCACTTGAGGACAGCTGCCTGCCCTCTGGCAAGTTTCCTAACCCCTCTCAGCCAGAGTTTTTGTGAGGATTAAAAGGCATCTAGCAGGAAGGGGTGGGCACTTACAGAGCAGTTGCCCACCCATCCATTTATTCATGCACAAATCCTTGTGTTGGGTCTCTAATGTGCAAAGCACTGCCACAGGCATTGCAGAGAACAGAAGAATCGAGTCCTCATCTTCTAACGGGGGCTGGTATAAGAGGAAGTCATAAGAACTGGGAGGAAAATTACTGTGGTAAGGGGACATGGAGAGGACCTGCGGAAAAGTCATTCCAGGTGTTGGCCCTCAGGTGGGCTCTTAGGCACAGCTGTCCTAGGAGCTGCAGGAGGCGGCCAGGGCAAGGGGAACAGAGTAAGCAAGAGCTGGGGAAGAGGCAGGACAGAGGGTCCTTATCAGGGACAGAGGAGGGGAGACCTGCGTGGGACAGGAGCCAACCAGAGGGTTTGGAGACAAGGAGTGATGGGACCTGATTTCCATTTGTTTGTTAGTTGGTTTGTTTATGATGAAATAATTTATATTTAGAATTAGCCAGCTGGATTCAGTTTAGATGATCCCAGTTTTGTTGACACCACCCAAAGCATCATAGTCAGGGCCAGTTGAACATAATAAGCCTTCTCCTCTCCATCAGACCCCATGATGTCAGAAAAGCATCTTCCCAGCCTGTCTGATACAGTGTTGATGGCCTTGACCTTTACGATGAACACATGTGTGTTGCTGTCTTCTATCTTCTTCATGGCACACTCGGTAGCCTGGGGAACTTGATGTTGGAATAGTGGTCAAGCTTGCTTCTCCTGGGGGTGCTCTTCCAAGGGTATCTGGGCTGCCTTCAGAGCCACAGCGTCTTGGTCCTCAGGAAGGTAGGTGATGTGTGGACCTTCTTTTGTGTGTGTGTCTGTGGATGCATGTCAGCATTGCCTTTTTGGCCTTCAAAGCCTTTGCTTTGGCTTCAACTTTGGGAGGACAGGGGCTTTCTTCATGTTCAGTGCCATCTTCAAGAGAAGGGTCCTCGACTTCCATTTTCACAGGATCATTCTGGCTTGAGAATAATGGAAGGGTGCAAGGCCTAAAGCAGGGAGACTGACCTGCTGCAAAGCCCCAGGGGAGAAAGAATAGGGGCTCAGATGAGGCAGGTGGCAGTGAGGAGAGGAGTGGTCAGATACAGGAAGTATTTGGAGGTAGAGCCATAGAACTTACTGACATGTGGGTGAGAGAGAAAAGGGTCCACCATGGCTTCAAGGTCCTACCTGAGCAATTGCCCTGCTACTTCCCTGCTCCAGCCCATTCAAGAGCATCTCCCAGGCTTTCCAAATTGCTAAAAGAAGCAGTTTGCCAGGGACCTAAGGTCTCCACTCAGGTTCAGGAAGACTTCCCATGACAGGGAGCCCCATCAATACTGGGGAGACCATGAGCCCCTGGAACCTCTAGGAAAGGGAGAGGCCCAGATGGGGGTCTTGAGGAGGCTTAAGATTTAGGAGCAATAGTGCATGTGGCATCTGGGATATTAGGCATTATTCCCCCAGGGCTGGCTTGGTGTGGGAGAAACACTCACTCTGAGACAGCCCCGGCACCTACAGCTGCCTTTATTAAGCACCTGTTGTATGCCAGACCCTGGGCTGACTAATTTACAGATGTTGTATTATGTCTAATCCCAGCATCCCTGTTTGGTCGGCGTGATTATCCTGACGATGAAAACCGAGACAGAGAAAGGTTCAGGCATTTCTCTGAGACACTCAGCCAGGCAGCAGAGAAGCCCACTGTGGAACCCAGGTCTGTCTCACTCAAAAATGTGTGTTCTTGCCATTCTTCCAGGCTGTCCTACTTTGCTCTTTAAAGAAATAATTTTGTGACCCAAATAAATCTAATTGGTGACATTTCCAACTGGAAGACCAGGGGACCTGTTATATCTCTCCTGACCCTCTTGTTCTACAGAACATTATTTTTAGAAAGGAAGGAAGGAGATCCCTTGGGGGTCTACCCTTCAGATCAGCTTCCTTGAACTCTTCTTGCTCTTCAGAGGCCTCTCTTTTCTTCCAGACTCACAGGGCTCCTCTCTGCCTCCCAGGCTCCCACAGCAAGGGAGGTGGGGCAGGGAGGCCGGCGTCTGGCCCCCACTTGCATCCATGGTGCTGAAATCTCAGGTATCAATTCAAAAGCAATCTGTGCCTCTTCTTTTTTGGCCAGAGAATGGAAGAGCATCAGAACAGCAGACTCCCAAGAGGAGGAGTCATTTCTCCACAGTATTTGGGTTGCCCTCATAATTTAATCATACCGATACCCAAAACTGTAAATGGAATGCATTGTGAGACAGTGATTGGCACCTAGAGTCACTTATTATTTTGTCAAGTATTTGACATGCCGGTCAATTGCATGAGCAATGTATGCTTGCTTGAAATTGATCATGAAACACCTCATGTTAAGCTTCCTCTATCTGGTTTGGTGGGCTGGGCAGGCTGAGACCTGCAGGAGACCAGTCCCCAGAGGGCTATCCCTCAAGGGAGTCACCAGTGGACAGTAAGAATGAACAGTTACTGAGGTTTCCCTGTGTGCCAGCCCCCACCCTCCGTCAGCGTCCTGCGAGGATGAGACTGTCATTGTCCCAGTTACACCCAAGGAGATGGGATCTTGAAGAGCCAGAAAAAGCTGGACTAGGATCTGAACTCAAGTCTGGAGCTCCAAACCATCCACAAGCTAGATAAAGTCATCCGGACAAGCGTGGAGGAAAAGGACAAGGAGGGGGAGCCCTGGGGACTCCAACATCAAAGGCTGAGGAAGCAGAGGATGCTGGAGAAGACCAGTCAGAAGACAGGAATGACCCAGAGGCTTGCGGGGAGGAGGGTGTGGTCACAGAGGCCAGTGCTCCAGAAAGTCCACATCATCCCTCTCAGATTAGGAGCTGCTCTCTGCTGGCTGGTTCAGTGAGAGGTGGGGGCAGAGGTCCAGGGGCTAAAGAGTAAATGGAAATAGAGAGACAGTGATTTTGCTGAGAAAGGACAGAGCAAGATAAGAGGACAGTTAGGGGGCAATGAAAGCAGATTGGGTTGGGTTGGGTTGGGCTGGGTTGGGCTGGGCTGGGCTAGGCTGGGTTGGGGGCTGGCTAGTACTTGTTCTAGCCTCAAGGAGGGGAGGGAAGGAGCCAGTAGAGGAAAGAAGTTGAAAATGCCAGCGAGAGTAAGCCTTTGGTGCAGTGATGTCACAGAGCGGACTGCAGGGAGAGTGAGTCTGTGGGCCAGGTGCCTCTTTACCTGTGGGAGGAGCAGCACAGGGTGGCCCCAGGCTTCCTGAAGAAGGCAGAGAGTGAGAACCCTAAGGCCTGAGTCTTTCCAGCCATTCCCTTACATTGCCTGGTAAGATGCCTCATAAAATTAGACCCTCTGTAAATGCTTGTTGCTCTGAATTGGAGGGAAATTGCTACTGGATGATAAGACAGAGGGCTCAGTCCAGCCCACCAACCCTCTGCACCCCTCCCAGGGGGACCCAGGGTGGAGTGAAGGTGCAGACGCTCTGATTCCCTGGGCTGATGGAGGAGTTGGCTGTAACAGAACACGGGGTGTGAGCGGCCAGGGACCTGGAAGTCACTCTCAGAGAGCCAACTCCCTCCTAATGGGGTTTGCTGTCTTCAGATATCATTGATCCTGTGTTCACCAGACTAAAACCTGATATCCCTGGACAGGAGTGAGCTTCCCCTAATGTCCTGAGAAGTCTTTGCTGCCCACGTTGTGCCAGATGGTGCTGAAATGGGTGAAGGAACGTAAGCTTGTTCACTGAATACTTCTCTTTGGCAGACAGCAGGAGTAGGGGGCTGGGGTCCCCGAGATGTGTGGGCTCAGAGCCCAGACCCCAGCTCCTCCACTTCCCACCTGTGCACCTCTGAGAGTTGTAGGACTTAGGAGAAGACCAGAAGACTGAGTCCAGTGTCCTGCCCAGAGCAGTCGCTCATGAATGGGAGGAACCCTTTCCAAATACGGCTCATGATGGGAAAGCCATTCTCACGCCGTCCTCACATCAGATAGTCAGAAGGAAATGTCTACCGGCCAGAAGAGCAGACAACAGGAAGCAGGCAGGAGGCCCCTCTTATCGGATCAGTGAGGCAAAACCCAGAACTGTCCCCAGACTGTGCTCAGTGACTTCTAAGGTGCTGGTGACACCGCTGGCAAAGCCTCCTGTTGACACAGCAGCAGGTGGGCCTCCATCCTCAGTGAGGTGGAGGGGGGTGGGCGAGCCCCGACCAAGCAGGGCAGCTGCCCTGATCTGCCAGGGTGCAGGGGTCCTTGGGGCCCGACTGTTTGGGGCCACAGCGGTGGGGCAGATATCAACGCCTACTATTACTATTACTCACACAGGTTAGAGGCCTGGCAGACCAGGGCCCAAGGAAGGGTGAGTTACTATGTCAGCCTGGTGTCAGGACAATTCAGCGAGGATGTCGTGACCGCTGCCAGGCCCCGGGCAGAGTGCTGGTGGGGCTCAGCCCCACCATGTAGACAAGACAGATGCTCCAGAGGTGTCCTCCACAGTGTTCCTCCTCAGAGCTCCAGCACCTCCTGTGCAAGTTCCGGAAACTTCACTTCCTCTATAAAAGGGGAGAAGGGGACACAGTCCTTCCCTCTGATGCCTTCAGCACTTGGACATTCCCCCAGCATCACCTGCATCATTTTGTGTTATTTCCTAGGACTGGTTTTCTTTTATATTTATAGTTTTCCACGATTCTAATTTTTAGACATTTGCTTTTCCATTTTGTGGCCTCTGTAGAATCTGCCTCATATCCTGGGTGGCGTCCAGGGAGAAGGAAGAAAGAGGAAGGAAAGAAGGGAAGCCGGCCCTGCGAGTTCATGGACATGCCTCCTGCTCCCACCAGGGGGCAGTGCAGCACCATGAGCAGGCTGGTGGAGCCTGGGTCCTAAATCTCAGCTGGGAGCTGCGTGCTTTTGAGCAATTTATACCCTTAATCTCCCTAAATCCTAGGCTCCCCACCTCTGATCTCACAGGCTGGAAAGTGGGAGGAGCACACCTCACCCCCCAAATAGCATTCAGATTCCAGGAGGATATATGCAAATTGCCTGGCATGTACGCAGCAGATGCTCAAAGGTTGTGTCTGGTGGTCCTTAACCTGGGACATTTCACAATGTCTGGAAACACGTTTGGCTGTCACACCTCAGGGAGTGGATTCTTGGATAGAGGCCAGGGATGCTGCTAAACCCCCTGCAGTGCACAGGACAACCCTCCACAAAGAATCATCGGGCTCACAATGTCGGGAGTGCTGAGGTCTGGAAGACTTGGTCTACTCCCAGTTAACTTTGAGCTCCTAGAAGGCAGAAAATGTGTCTTGTCCATTTCTGTATCTTCCTCAAGGCCTGTCACACAGTGGTCAGTCAGTAATTGAGTGGAGGACTGAAATGAGAGGCAAGTAGTGGGATGGACTTGGTGGTGGGACCAGCCAGTGTCAGACCAGAGGACGAGATGTCATGGAGTGGGGTCGCGAACCTGACTGCATTAGCAGAGGTGCTTCCTGAGAGCTGCATGAGATTTGCAAAAACGAGACTGCCTCCTAAGCGTGCTAGTCAGGTTGCTTTCAGTGCTAGAGATCGGGGAGGACTCTTTTATAGAATTAAGCACCCCTCTGGGAGCCTTCTGCCTCAGGAAGTGGTCACATTGCAACAGCTGAATTAGGACATTTTCTGCCTCCTACAAATCTCAAGAGTGTCGTGTCTTCTTCCTCCCATTGCCAACCTGTGCCCTAGGCCTTGATCAGCTTTTGTAGAACCAAATGGTGGGAAGTCTAGAAGTCCCTTTACTGGAAGGACAAGGGACTCAAGGGCAGGGCAGATCAAGGAACAGAGATGCCTGTTATTTTTGTCTCCTTGGTGGACAGTCACGTGGGTGAGGGCCTGGCTTTGTCCCGTGTGATCCTCTAGAAGGCAGAGCATCCTAACAGGGGCCTGGTGTGAAGCATGCTGGGTCTTCAGAAAGGCAGCCTGGCAGGATGGGCCGGAGGTCCTAATTACACCATGGAGACTGATCCAGTGTGACAGTCAGAAGAAGTGGCGAGTCTGGGCAGGCTGGGTGGATGACTGGGGGGCAGCCGGTCTTGTGGGTGAGGCCCTATGGAGGAGGACGTTTGGACCATAGAATACCTACCGCCCTCAGGTGGGCAGGTGGGTTGTATGAGACAGAACCCTGGCCCTTGGGATGGCAGAGTGGTGTGACCAGGGAGCAGGGTGTCAGGGAAGTAGCATGTTAGACAGCCCCGGGTTCAAATCCTGACACCTCCACTTTGGAGTGATGTTCTGTTGTTTAGTCATTCATTCCACAGACAGCAATTGAGTTGTGCCAGGGACTTTTCGGAGACAAACGCAAAAGCAGACAACTCGAAGACCACTTGGAAAGGGCAACGCTGGAGACATTCAGCTGTAATGGGAGCCCAGAGGATCAGCTCCTCACCCAGGTGTGGAGAACCTGACAATGGAGTGGAGCCTGAAAGAGTGAGCAAGTTAGGTGCAAAATGGCAGCAGAAGGTTCTGGGCGGAGAGATCATGCATACAAACTCACAGAGGGAAGTTCCCATTAGATGAGTCAGAATGCTTTTGGTTGTGCATTGCTATTAGGGAGAGTTCAAGGATGACTCCTGGATTTCCAGCTGTTGAGGCTGGGAAGATGAAATGTCATCAATGGATGGAAATTACAGAGCAGGGGAAGCTGAGTTCTGTTTGGCTCCTTGGTGACCTTGATACCTTAGGGGCTCATCTAACAAACAGTGGGGTCTAGGGGCCGGGCGCTCAGGAGAGAGGACTCCCTGGAGGGACTAAGCCAACCCTACCTCGGCAAGAGTCATGACTACACGCAGAGCAGTGGGCCCGGGACTAAGCCCTGGGGAGTCCCCTGAATGAAGCAGTGCGGGGTAAAAGGAGCCCGGAAGGCAACCAAGAAGGAGTGTCAGGGTGGAGGAGGAGGAAGTCACAGATGCTAAGAGAAGGTAAGTTGAGAAGGGATGCATGATCCACTTGTCAAATACACCAGGTGAGGAAACGGAAGGGAGAACATAGTTGTGATGATGACAGTAGCTCACACTTACGAAGCTCTCATAATGCTCCAGGCTCTTTCGAAGCTCTGAGCATCCTCACAGCCACTCTGGAAGTCTGTCCTATGAAAATCCTCATTTCACAGATGAAGATCCAGGAGAGGGAGTTGACCAACGGCTGGTAAAAGGCCTGATGGAGGCAGCTGAGGTTGTACCAATGGTGACATCTGTGACCCCCATTTTGGGGGCAACCCCCCCTTTTCAGCCAATATAGAATGGCTCTGGTTGATCTAAGCCAATCGGTATATTCCAACCTATCCTCTCTCCAGTCTTATTGGTCAAGGGATGATCACATGACCTCACCCAAGTCAATGAGATCCAGGCCCAGGACTCTGAGAGAGAGAAACTCTATTTCTTCTGTGCTGAGTATCCAAGATGAGATGGTGTGAGGCTAAGAGTTGCCACAGCCACCTTGCAGGCAAGAGGGGTAAACCTGTCTGAGAATAAAGACAACACAAGTTGGGATGTGGAGCTGAGCTGAGCCATAGAGAAAGCTAGATGACAGTGTGACACTGAGCCCTGCCTCATGCTGTACCTGAAGGCTTTATCATTACTGAACTTTACTGCTATCAAGCCAATAAATTCCTTTCTTGCTTTACTAGTTTGGGTTGGCTTTTTTCTCATGAACTGAAAGCAAACTGTATCAGTTACCTATGGTCACAACTAGGCTGTGTAACAAATCATCTTCAGCTTAGTGGCTACAGCAGTTCAGCAGCATAAAAGCAATAAAGCAACTCATGAGACTGGGTTGATGTGTAGGTTGACTGGGAAGTTCTTCTAGCCTTGACCAGCTGGGATGTTGGGGAAAGCCAGGCTACATGTTGAGGCCACAGTGGTAATGATTTGTGTCACTGTTGACGTTTTGTCTCTGGAAGCTTTCAGCAGTGTAGGATAGGTGCTTGAAGGATGGTCTGTGATACTGATGCGGGGTTGAGCTTTTCATACACATGCTGCAGAACAGAGGTGCAAGAAACAAGGGCGGCATATGAGAGGCCAGGTTTTTTGTTTTGTTTTGTTTTTGCAGATTGTTACTCAGTTTGGGTTTGTGTGGGACTTCCTTGGATCATAGTCAGGCAGTGCCTTTTTTGCAGCAGACCTCCTAGGTGATGTGGGGTCCTTCTCAGAACCTCTCCTCAGGGGGTCTATGAGGCTGGGGGGGGTCCTGCCTGTGTGAGGTCACTCCCTCTTATCCGGAGTGTGATAGCTGACTGACTGATAGGCTAATTCTTTTGCGTGTTATGCCTTCCTTTGTCACCAACAGTGCAGGTCAGGGCTGAGCAGGTGGGCGGGTCACTGCAGCAGCTGCCCACCTGCTACTGGGTAGAACCGTTCAGCTGAGCCCAGTCCAAATTGTAGAACTATGAGCAAATAAATTGTTGTTTTAGTTACTAAATTTCAGGGTGGTAGAAATAGACTCATGGACACAGAAAACAAACTATGGTTACCAGGGTGGAAAGTGTAGGAGACGGATAGATTAGGAGCTTGGGATTAACAGATACATGTTACTATATACAAAACAGATAAACAACAAGGACCTACTGTATAGCACAGGGAACTATATTCAATTTCTTGTAATGAGCTGTAATGGAAAAGAAACTGAAAAAAAAAGTATGTATGTGTACATCTGAGTTGCTTTGCTATACACCTGAAACTAACATTGTAAGTTGACTACACTTCAGTAAAAAATAAGAATTAAAAAAAATTCCAAGGTGGTTTATGTTACAGCAATAAATAAGCAATAGAGTAAAAAAAAAAAACCTATTAAAAGACTATATTAATTTGAAAGAGTTAGTTTCCTGCTATAGCTGAGTCTTTGGGAATTCACTGGAACAGCAGGTGAGGGGCCAAGGATGCTGGCCAGAAGGCTGGCCCTAGGCAAGGCCTTTCACTCCTTTGAGCTTTAATCAGAGATTTGTAGATGTTTCATGATTTCGGGGTGCATGGGTGGGAACTTCCAATGAGCTCCAGGATGACAGGCCTTTCGATTTGGTGGTTTTGTCTGCACACAGCTAAAGCCCAACCTACAAAGCGAACTGGGGGTTCTTAACGATAGGTGTTGCCTGCAGTCATCACTACTGCTTATGTCTCTCCCATCCTGACGGAGCTTAACAGGTTGCAAAGCATTTCCTTTTGTTTCATTTTATCCTCTGTGTGCAGTAAAGCTTTGAGTCATTTTTATAGAGAGGAGACTGAGTTTGAAAGAAACTCTGCATTCCGCATCCCCCTCCACAAGATCACAGAGCCTGACAGCGCCCCCCACTCCTTCCTGGACGGCCAGTTGAGGGAGTGTTGCACCTGCTGCTCACAGATGGAGCACAACACCAATTTCCTGGGCTCTGAGAACTTCGTGCCAGTCCTCACCTCGCCATTCTGAGGTTGTGCTTACTGCCTGTGTTCCCCACTGACTGTGATCCTCCCTCCTGAGAACAGGGACTGTCCTGTCTCTTGGTGTCCCATGACCCAGCATGGTGCCTGGCTCAGCTAGGAGCCAGACGATGTTTGAACATTAGCACCGGCATCACCACCATCCTCTGCACCTCATCTGCTTCCTCACCTCTTCCCCTACCTTCCTTCTCCCCCTAGTGATGCTGATGGACTACAGTTTGGCAGTTAAGAGCTCAGATTCTGGTCTCAGGCAAACTCTGCCCCTGCGATTCGCTGCCTTATTCAATGTGTCCAAGCCTCACTTTCCACATCTATAAAATGGGAGTGATGGGGAGGCAACTGTTTTAGCCCAGAGTTTGGCACAAAATAGGCATTTAATAAATAATGTCTGAAATGTTTATAGTGGTGATGATGATTCACTCTTGGACATGATTTAAGGGTTGAAAGACTGATTTCAAGTGGCAAGTGGGTCACTGTCTCCCCCTACCAGATAAACGCGGCATCTGGTCTCCTCCACTCACTTAACCCTGCACCTGCAGGCACCTTCCTGGGCTTGGGGTGGTGTGGCCAGGAGTCCAGGCGTCTGAGTGAGGCATGTCAAGTGCTTGGCATTTTGTGGGCGCGCAGGAGGCATTAGCCGTTGCTCCAGTCCCCAGCGTCGCCACCACTCTTCTTCCCCATCCCTAGCCTCCATTTCCCAATCTAACACAGAGGCTTCACAGCCACCCCCCAAGGGACCAAGGCCCAGTTCAAAGTGTGTCTGCTCCCACCATCTTGGAGACTGTCCTTAGAAGAAAATTCTCAGAGGCTCCCTTCCCCAGGACAACACCAGGGTCCACAGTGCCTGGGGGAAGCCCCCCCACATTCCACGGCCCAGGTGTCATCACAGCACAAGTCCAGGTTAACTCCCTGGGGGAGACAACTGGTCCTGGAGGCTGCCGCCCTCACCTGCCCCAGCAGGCTGGTGATAGGACCAGTGCTGGGAATTCAGATCTGACCCTGTTCTGCCACCAAGTGGCTCTGTGGCCTTAGGAGCCCTGACAGGCGTAGAGAGGAAGACCACTGAGAGCACAACGGTGGGAGAATCGCTCCCCTCTCACTAGAGGCACCAAAGTCTTCATCTAGATCCCCAAAGGGGTCCCCGCCCTCCTCAGGAGGCCCAGTGTTGCCAGGCCCAGGCCCGCTTCTCCTTCCTTCTGTGCAGAACTGTCCAGCACCCTCCTTTTCTGGCCCGTTTCCACCAGTGGGAGGGACAGATGCTCCCTAAAAGATCCCAAAATGTCCCCCCTTCTCCTCACTGGCTGTCCAGTCCCCAGGAAGACTCACACCCCACTGACTCAGAAAGACCAAAGCCACCCACTTGCACCCCTCTTGCCCTTGAGCACCCCCAAATCAGCCATGCACACATATCCTTCAGACTTTGTAGCTGTTTTTATTATTAATATTATCTTCTCCTTTAAGCATCCCTTTAAGGGTGAAATGAAATCCAACCATTTACAGAGAAAATGATTTCAGAATGTACATATTGATTTTCCCATACAAAAAAAAATAATACTATTATTATTATTGGTGTCCTTAAATTATACATTTTCCAGGGCCCTGCCTGCTGCTTGGGCAAGTCCTGTCTCCCCACCCTGACTGTCACCTTTGCCCCCAAAGCTCTCCCACGCCTGCCTGTGGGAACCAACATGACCCGAGGGTGGGCTGGGCCTCCTTGAGTTTGGAGGTCATAGGGCCAATGGTTCCCAGGGAAAGAAAGCTGGCTATGGTGCCGGCCAGCAGTGCACTGGTGCTCACATTCACAGCTTGGTCTCCCTTCATCCTGGGGGAGTGGCCTGGGGCTTCCCTGCCCCTGATATTCCCAGTGTATGATGTGATTATAAGTGAAACTCTTCAACCCCATGCCTTGCCCTGCCGCGCAGCTGTCCTCTCCACTACATGGCCAGGCCTCCACTTGGCAATAACCATAAACATGCCTGGCCCTCCTGGGTCTGAGAGGGAAGGTGGGGCCTGGCAGATCTGAGCTCCTACCCTCTTCCTTCCCCCGCCCCTGAGCTGGTGAACTGGAAGGCAGCCTGAAACCCTTGCCAGCCTGGAAGGGGGCATCCGTGCAGCGGCTGAGGGTGCCAGGGGCATGGGGTGAGGAAGCTGACAAGGAGGCACGAGTCAGGAGCCCCCAGAGACTGCCCGCCCAGGGGGTGAGCAGAGGTGGCTGGGGAGGGCAGGCCCTGGCCTGGGCTGACCCAGAGCCACAGGGACACCCTGACCTCTTGAGCCACTTTCCGGCCCCAAGAGGGACCAGAGAGGGGTTGCTGCTGTAATTCCAAGGGAGGGGTTCCCTCGGGACACCCCTTATACAGGAGGGGGAGTGGGGGCAATAGAGCCCCCCAGCCTGCTTCATGCCTTCCCTCTAGAGGCTGCTCTGCGGCCAGCGCCCCACACCATACCCATGCCGGGCATTTCCCCAGACAGCTGTGGCGAAGGAGACACCCTCCTCTCCCGGCCCATCAGGAAACCCCCAATAAAACACCCGAGAAAGTCCCAGCTGGAGGCTGGGGGCCTGAAGTGGAAGGAAGGGGCTGGGAGGGAGAGGGGTCTCAGCTGTACAGCCCTCGGGTCAGGAGGATTCTCATTCCTTGGACCGAAAGACAGAGAGACAGATGGACCCTGCATCCCCATTAGCCTTGCTTTCCAGGCTCCCCAAGTTGCTTCCCCAAGTTCCAAGTCATTTGGGGAGTTGCAGGAGGTGTGGCCACAGGCTCCAGGCCCCGGGGACGGGGCGGCCTGGGCCCTGTTCCCACACCCGCACGCAGGCATATATGTACAGGGACACACTGACACAGACACGTACAAGCCCACGGCAAGCATGCACCCATGCCCATAAATACACACACACGCACGAACATGTACCACTCCACAGGCGGGCTCTGCGTCCTGGCATCACAGGTAAACATCTGAGGGGGCTTCCGGGAGGGGGCATCCCACCCTGCCCACAGCTGCAGGCTCTCACCGCACCCTGGCCCTGGGCTGGCAGTGTGGGGGGCAGCAGCAGGCTGTTTCAGGGACTCTGAACACGAGAGCAGGATCCTATGACTGCAACAGTCATTTCTACCCTCTCTCCCCCTCCCCCTGTGCCAGAGATGCTCCTTGTCCCCATATCCATCCCCTTCCCCTCCTCCTTCCTTTAATAAAAGAATGGGGCAGCCCAGATGAAAACTACTTTTTCCAGCTTCCCTTGCAGCTACTTGTGGCCATGTGACTAAGTCCTGGCCAGTGAGATGCGATCAGAAGTGACTGTGCCATCTCTGGCTTATGCTCTTAACAGAAAGGGTGTGTGCTTCCCATGCCTTTTTCTGTTTCCCCAGGACATGGAGCCACATGTGATGGTGGGAGCTGGAGCAACCACTCTATCCAGAATGGGAAGCTGTGATGAAAGAAGGCAGAGCTGCCCTATGAGATCCAGACCATCTCCCTCTAAAGAGTTAAGTTAGAAACAAACTTTTGCCTTGCTTAAACCACTGTACTCTGGGGTCTCTAGTTACAGCAGCTTAGAATCTACTCTGAAAAATACATCCCCTGCCCCTGTGAGGCAAACTAAGGAATGAGATGACATACAACTGGCTTTAATGTCCCCCTTGGGTCCAGGGCATCCTAGTGGCCCTTTCCTGGCCCCTAACCAGCCCCAAGGAGGGGCACATGGGTGACTCCACCTGAGACAGTGGGAAGCTGGGGCTGTGGGTTCCAGTGGGAAGGGGTGATGGGGAGCCTCCTCCCCAGAGGTCTCATCTACTAAGCTGGCTGATGGTCCCATCCCGCCCTGAGAACTGAACTCCTGGCCTTACAAAGATTGGGTGGGCAGCCGACAAGACAGTGAGATATAAAGTAAGAAGGAATGTCAAGGCCAGGTTTGGAACCAAAGGCTTCCCCAGGCCCCACACCTGTGTCAGCTTGGGAGGGGCTAGGGAGCACAGGTACCATCCCACACAGTGTGTATGTGGGGCAGGTGGGTGGCGTTCCTGCTCCCTCTGGCCCAGAACTCCTGAGGACACTAGAGAGCACCCATCAGCTGGATGCCACTTTTCATGCCCTCCCACCTGGGTGTCCCCTCTTCTTCCTGGACCCAAATGCATCTATTTACAGAGCCCTGGGATCTCCTGGCATCCACCCTTTCCCACTACGGGTCCAAAGCCCCAGGAGGCCAAATGGTAGGCTTCTCCTCAACGGGAACGCAGCTCTGCTCAGCTGCCCCGGCAGTTCCTGCAGGCTCCCTTCCCCACCCTGCCCGCCCTCCCCTGCTCCCCAGTAACCATCATGCACTCTCTGTTGGCCCCTCCTGGCCACAGCACTCTTAGTGAGTGGAAGGGCCTGCTCTCCTCTCCTGACAAGGATGTTTTCTGAGCCCACAGGCTTGACCCTGGATTCGCAAGGGCCGGAGGAGGGAAGACTCCCCTGCCCATCCATGCAGGGTCCTCACAAGAAACACCCAGACTGCAGAAGGAGGCAGAAAGGTAACAAGAGCGGCAGCCGTAACCCTGACTCTGCTGCTGGCCCTGTAAGATCATGCACCTTAGCCTTCAACCACGTCCAATTTGCCCCTGGCCAGTGGCCTTCCCTCAGGACCCTTGCTCCTCCGCCCACCTGCCGCTGTGCTCTTGGGTTCCTGGTAGGGGTTGTCCAGCAGGTAGCGGAACTGGTCATAGTTCTTGAGCAGGTACTTAGGGGCGTACATGTGTTCGCTGGGGTTGGCCGGCGGGTACTCCTGCTGTGTGCCGTCGAACCAGCCCCCCGTGCGGATCAAGCTCCGGATGTAATTGAGGTCCCGCTTGTCCTCGTAGTCACCCCAACGGGGGAAGTCGCCGTTCTGGGCGGACACGAGCTTGAAGTAGATGCCCTCGGGCGTGAAGCACCAGGAGCAGTGCCAGCCGGCGAAGTGCAGGGGGCTGCCCAGAGACCACTGCACCAGGATGTGGCCCGTGCGGTTCTCGTACTGGCGGAAGTTGGGCATCGTGTAATACTGACGGCGGCGCAGGCGGATGCCGTCCAGCCCGTACACCGTCTGCAGCATGTCCACCGTGCAGCCCGACACCACCTCCAGGGTGCCCGGCTGCTTCCAGAAGAAGCCGTATAGCGACTTGCGCATGTGGAAGGCGAAGGGCTCCGTCCAGCCGTCGTAGAGCTTGAGGAAGAGCACGCCGTCGCGCGCGGGGATCTCGTCGGCGTCGTCGATGATGAAGACGTCGTCGGGCCGCAGGTTGCGCAGCCGCGACACGCCGTCCTGCGTCAGGAAGGTGCGCAGGTAGTCGTCAGCGATCCAGCCGTCCTGCCGCCCGCCCAGCGGGAAGTGGTCCAGGAAGACGTAGAGCACCTTGTGCCGGATGTACTCGAAGGTGCCGTTGGTCAGCATCTCGCGGAACTTGAGCGGCCGCGGCTCCCCGTAGGCGGTGAAGTTGGACTCGCACACCACGAAGGCGTCCACCACGTCGCCCAGCTCGTGGAAGCGCACGTCCAACAGGTCGAACTCGTGGTTGATGTTGATGGCGTTGATGACCCGCCGCGGCACCTCCCTGGGCACCAGGCGCTCCTTGGTGGGCAGGTTGGAGTACTGCACCACGGTGGGCACACCGCAGCTCGGCCCGTGCCAGCCCGGCAGGCACACGCACTCCACCCACTTGCGCCGCCCACCGCGGCCTCCCGACCGCTCCCGGGTGCTCAGCAGGTGCCGGGCCGGGCCCCGCGCCGACGAGCCTTCGCCCGCTTCTGCCTTCTCCTCTGGCCGCCCCGATGGGGGCTTCTCCAGCATCTTAGTACCTGGCTTGAAGCAGACGCCTCCCGCTTTGGTGCGGACGAAATACTCGGTGGTGTCCTCGGGTAGCACAAAGTTCATCCGGTGGAGTTCCTCGGCGGCCTTGCTTGGTGACAATGGCTGGAGCAGGGGCGAGTGGGAATAGAGTGGGGTTCGCAGCAGGTCGGGGCTACCTGGCTCCGGGCTGGACTGCGGTGTGACCGGGGCATTGTTCCAGAAGAAACTGGAAACCAGATTAGGGCTGAGTGAGGCCAGTTCTCGGGGAAAGGTGACATAGGACAGGGTCTTAAAGAAGTGCAGAAAGGAGATGAGGCACAGGCCGGCCATACAGAACATGAGAAAGAGCTTGTAGCGTCTCATCTTCATCCTGCAGGAGAGAGGGAGAGAGCAGACGGGTCACGGGTCTGCAGACCCGGGCAAGGGGAGCCTGACGCTCTTCTCCTAAGGAACGGGCTGGGGAGGCCTTTGCTGCCCCCATGCTTGGGAATGTCGTGGCCAGTGCCTGGGGCCCCTGCATGAAGTCACCTCTAGGTGACTCCTCCAGGAGCCAAGCCTGTGAGTCTAACTCACTGTACCAAGTACCCCCGGAAGGCCCAGCATCTAGGAAGCCCCTCCTGACTCAGGACCCCTCCTGCTCCCACAACACTTCCCCTCCCAGACCACCAGGTCACCACACATCCCCCTCTGCAACCTGCTCCTCCACCTGGCCCACCCAACCCTGACAGTACCAACTGCATTGTTAGGCTTTGCTCCAAGAACAAAATGCATCCTGGGAAAGCTCAACCCTGCAGTGAAGAATCTGCCCCAGGGGCCTTACAGGCCCCAAGAGAGGGAGGGAGCGGCTGCAGGCTGCTGATGACATGGGGTCCCTTCCCTGTACTGCCTGGGGTGCTTTCCTGTTCTATCTGTCCATCTATCTGTCTGTTTAGCTATCTTTTTTGTGGCTATATTAACAAATCTTTTACATACCTTTTTCACTGAAAAAAATTCACAGGTTTCAAGTGAACATTTTTAAGTCTAACATATTTATAGAACAAAATTAAGTAAGCATTCCCCTTCATTACCCCACGCCAGGCACTAGACTGATACCCAGGAGTAAGTAGTTCATTTGTTTGAGGTATTGCCATGGTTTTACATGCTATATTTTTGTTCTCAGTTTAATATTTTTCATGAATACTATCATATTGGACACTATGTCCAATCAAGTTGTTTTCCTCAATCAATGACAGATTAAAGAGATTTTCGTATCAGTAGAAATAAATATACCATTTCCTTTTAAATCTCACATAATATTCCATGGTCATTTGGAATGAATCACTATTTATGAGGGATCCATAAATATAACCATTCTCTATTCACTTACAGTTTAATTTATTAATTAGTTTATGGCTGTGGAATGGAGAGCCTTGTATATTGTTTATAATTTTAATAAACTTTCCATGTTAGAATATTTATAGTTTATCAGGAAAACTTGCAAAGATAGTACAAAGGGTTCCCTTACACGCCTCATCCAGTCTTCCCTAGTGTGAACACTTTACTGCCCATGGTACGAGGTCACTAGAAGGGAAAGGGCACATTACTATTAACTAAACTCCATACTATCAACTAAACTCTCTGTGCAGCAAAAGAGCACTTCTGACTCTAACGATACAGCCCAGGAAGGTGGGCAGGCAGGCCAGGAGGTTACACCCATTTGGCCAAGTCAGACCAGTGACTTGGTTGGGGTGACCTACTGAGTCACAGGAGGGGCTGGGACAGAAACTGACCTTCGGCATCCAGTGTTTTCATTTCCCCTTCTGGTAGATCCCTGTGAGCAGGACACTGTCCTTCTTTCCCTCAATATGTTCCTTTCTGTGGCTTCTTACATCTCTGCTTCTTTCTCTGGGTCATTTGGGTGCCTTCCTGCCATACTCTCCCCTTCATTTCCTAACTTAAGCGAGGCTCCTCACCATTCTGAACCTGTTTCTACATCTGTGAAATGGGTACAGAGTGCCTGGTATGCAGCCAGTGCCCAATAAACTTTCGTTTCTTTCAAAGCTTGGGGCTGGGGGAGTCCAAAATAATTTTCTCTAAGCTGCATGGTCATAAGCGTGGAATCATGAAATGTTTGATTTAGAACAAATTTTAAGGATCATCTCCTCCAACCCTTTCATGTTGTAGAGGAGGACCGCCGTTCCCGGCCTCACCTTGGGGAGGAGTCCTGAGTGAGCTAGTGAGGAACAGTGGAGCTGCCAATCCCGCCAGCCAGGGTGGTACTTGTGCCATCAGATCCCAGATGTCCCACCTCCTCCAGTTTAAATGTTGACCCCCTGGAGGGGATGGCACAGCTGACTGCAGGCAGGCTGGACAATCAAGAGTGGGGGCCTGATCCCTGCTAAATGTCAGCGGTCCCAGGGCAGTGATAAGGCTGGTCTCCACTGGTTTTTAGGAAGGCTGGAGGCAAGGCTGCTCCTTGGCAACACTTTGAAGTGGATCTTCCAGGCTCCTCTCCCCACATGGGGTTCCAGCCCTGCTCTGGCAAAGTGAGACCAGGCAGACCAGGCCAGCAAGGTGAGTGGAGGTGCAAAGGGCCAAGGCCCAGCAGGAGCCGGCAAACAGGAGCTCTTGCTGGGGCAAGGACCAGGCATAAGGCAACACTGCAAACTGAGGTCAGCACAGCAGAAGCCTCCAGAGTGAACTGCCCGAGGGCTTTCAGGACCCAGCAAGGCAGCTCTGATCCTTCTGGTGTATTATTTTTCCCCACTTGGAGCCTCTCTTTGTGGGGCACCCCATTCTCAGCCCTTGTTGGACTGAACTGGCTATGAGCTGTAAAGGGCATGCCCAGGGCAGCCACTCAGACTGAATCCCCCAGCAGCAATGAACAAAGGCCTCAGGAAGGTATGAGAAACTCAGGGAGGAAAGTGAATACCCTGCTTAGAGTAAAGGGCCCCTATGGCCCTGAAGAGGTCACAATGACCCAGCTGCTCCCTGTCTAGGCTGGCCTTCGGGATTTGGTTACACCTGGCCACCTGTACCCTTTGGAGGACAGACTCACCAGCGTCTGGATCCCCCTCTTAATCACTGGGGCCTTCAGGATGAGGCCAAATGGTGAGGCCCCAGCATAGCTTGCTGCCAAGGATCATGGAACTGAGTGTGTCTCCCTCATCACTTAGGCTGCTAGGAGGCTCAAATACTCATGGTGGTTGGCCCAGAGCAAGTCAGTGCCTCACAGCCATGTGTTCTGGGACACCTTCACTCACCGCTGCCTGTGGTTTTTCAACTCCTACTGTTCTTGGCCCGATCCCTTTTTATCTTACCTTCAAGTATTTTGATAAGTGCTTCAAATACATTTTTTTAGACTGAGTGGCACATAAAGAAGAAACTGAATAAATAAAATAAGCACCAGCACCCAGGGTCTCCTGTAAGTCTCATCCACACTAGGAGAATGAGGATTATGATCGCCCTATTTTTACAGATGTGGAAATCGAGATTCAGAAAGATGACGAGACTTTCCCCAAAGGACATTAAGAAGGTGGCCGAGCCAGGGCCTGAACATACATTCTGTGCCCAAGCCAGCCTCTCCCTCCTTACAGCTGAGACCACAGCCCTGCCTGGTACAGGTGGCCCGGCTGTGGGCTAAAGCCATGGAACGAAATTAGGCCCCAGCTCCAGCATTTTGACCTGTTATAAAGCATCATTGGGAACAATAAAGCTGATAGTCGCTGACACTTAACAGGCCAGCTACTGTCCTGGGCACATTACATGCACGTTCTCACTGAATGCTCCCAACACAAAGCAGGTACCACTGTCATCCCCATTTTATGGATGAGGAGGGTGCGGCCAGAGAGATGACACAACTTGCTCAGTGACACACAATTAGTTATTAAGGGTCAGACTCAATTCTGTGGGATCAATAGTCAAATTTCACCCAGTGGTAAAGCTGTCCTGGGCCCCTTCCATCTCCAAGTTCAATTCAAGTGGGGTGATAGGGGCCCCATAGAGAATCCACCGGGGACCAGTGAAGACAGCCAGTGGATGGAACAGCCATCAGTGCATTTGACCCACACAACCCCCCATAGGGTGTCTCCCAGTTTGTCTCCCCCATTCTCTCAGCCACTATTTACTGAGAGTTTGCTGGGTACCAGGCACCGCGCTGGCCCCAGGAGCCGTGAAACAAGGCCAATGAGAACCCCCGCCCTGTGGGGCAGGCATGGGGTTGGTGGGGCAACTAAAATTAAACGAGTCCAATCATATCATACTTAGAAAGAGTCGTCCTCTGGAGAAAAATAAAACAGGGTAAAGGATAGGAGGCGGCAGATTTGGGGACAATTGGGTGATCAGGGCAGGCCTCACTGAGAAGAGTGAGACCAGAAGACAAGGGTGCAGGGGCAGCAGATTCTGGGCAGAAGAACAGCCAGTACCCAGGAGAGCATCTGCCATGAGTGAGGAGGGCAGAGTGAGGGAGATGGATGGACCGGATCACACAGGGCCTGGAGCTGTGGCTGGAAGCACGGCTTTTGCAGGGGGATTCTGAGCAGAGCCTCCGGTTTGAACAGGCTCACCTGGGCTGTTCTGCAGAGAACAGACTGTCACTTAAAGAGCACAACAGGGAGAGCATCGAGGAGGCCACTGCCCTGCCTGGGCCAGAGGCGGGAGTGCAGGAAGCGGTGGGATTCTGCAAGATTTGTCAATGACTTGGATGTGAAATGTGAGCGAGGAGTCAAATTTAGTGTCTCTAGGACCTGAAAGGTGGACCAGCCTTTGACTGGGGTGGAGTCCACCCCTCAACAGCCTCCATGGAGATGGTAAATGGCAGAGCTGGGCTTCAAGGCAGCTCTGTGTCTGCAGGGTCCTCTAGGTGCTGCCCTGCCCACTTTAAATGTGACACCGGATTGGAGAGACCAAAACACAGCACCAGCCTGTCCCCATGCTCGCCATGCTGAGCCCGTCTCCCCAGAAGTCTGTCTCTCCCGCTGGACAGACAGCTGGAACAGCAGGTTATCAACAAGAGCACCTGCGTCATCCTGGGCCACCTCCACATGTTCACTGTCACTTGCATGTACACTGACTTTAGAACCTAACCAAACAGTTCAAATCCTGGCTCTGCCATTTCCTATCTGTGTGGCTTTGGGCAGGTTAATGATCTTCCTCCTTTTTCCCATCTATAAAATGAGGGTTCAATAATAATCCACGTCAAGTGCCTAGCACAGAGTAAGTGCCCAATAATCTTTAGCTCTTCTTGTTGCTACTGTCACTTCCCCACCTGGAAGAAAAGTAGTGAGAGCCTTCAGGTTGGAGTGCAGCTGGAGCAAAGGCTCAGAGGTGGGGCCCTGGCAGGTGCTGTCTTGTTTAAGAGCAGCAAGGGGTGGAGGGAGGGTCTTCAAGTGGAGCAAGTGGAACCGGGACAGAGCCTGAGCCTGACGCGGGCTGGGCTGGGAAATGGTACCCTACTTCCTGGTGCTTCAGGGAAGAACCATGAGGCTCGCTGGGAGGCTCCCTAGAATGACGCCCGCCCACCACTGCCCACTCCACACATACTCTGTGAGTTGCACCCAACCCCAGGGACCCGGGGTCTCCTGTGTGGAGGTTGGGGGTGGGATGAGCTGGGTGCTTCCTGGTAGTCAGATAATCATGGATGCAGGAGGCTGACTCTGAGCCAGGATGGTGGCAGGGCCAGCCCACCCTGGGCCTCCTGTTCCTGTGGCCATGCCCAGAAGGTTCCAGCTGGGCAGATTTTCTTCTTTCTCTCCCTCTTCCCACTTCTCCCTTCTTGTGACCTCTTTCCTTGGGCTCTGCTTGATAAGCTTATGAGATGAGAGATAAGGAAGCAAATGAGCCCAAACCCCACGACCCAGCCATGACCTTGGGGTCTGGGCTCAGGCTGAGTCCAGTGGGGTCTCCTGGCCAGAGAGAAGACAGATGCTCCCTGGAGGCTACGGGCTGTAATTCTGGGGCTGGCCAGATGGGCAGCAGCCTCCCAGGTGCAGGCACACCCTGACAGCTGTCACCAGGGTGACAGGAGGCTCCCGTGGAGCTCTCCGTGGTCCTGAGCTCACGTGCGCTGACCAGGGTCCTAGCTCAGGCCTGGGGTGTCCTTGGCCCTTGGTCCTGGCACCTGCCAGCCTCCTCTGTGATTCAACAGCTCCTGTCCTAAAGGCTACTTCTCCTATCTGCCACCCTCAGGCCCCCTTCCCCACCTGCCTCACAAGACCTGATCCCTCGTGTCCTCAGCTCTGCGACAGCCACAGAGCACTCCTCTGACTGGGAGAAGGGGCCAGCTGTGGTCTCTGTCCAACAGCGAACAGCTCCAACACCTACTAGGTGCTCGGAGCACCCTTGGATATCCATGGGAGAAACCTTAGAGGTTGCACAGCCCACCCTGTCTCCACTCCTGGCAGGAAATGGCCCATCTACAACCCCAACCCAAGAGTACCTTCATATGGACCCACACCATCTCTCCCTCTGCTTCAAAGGGCATCTTGACTTTGAACTGAAGTCTGCTTTCCACTCCATCCCGGTCCTGCCTCATGTTACTCCAGGACTCTGCCTGGCTTTGTGAGGAGGAGGGGGCGGGGGGCAAGGCACCTTTGCAGCAAATTCTGTTGTGCTCAGCAGCTCTAAACACACAGTGGAGGCCAGTGGTTATGATGTCAGATCTGAACACTGCCTCTGACCTTGGCAAGTTACTCCACAATGCCTCAGTTCCCCTTCTCCATAAAATGAAGGTATAACAGTTCCTATCTCATAAAGTTGCTGTGAGAATCAAATGAGTTGATCCATGCAAAAGACTAGTAATTGTGCCTAAGCATACAGCTGGCGCTCAGTGAGCACTGGCCTCCATTGCTACTGGAAGTCAGGAGGATTTGGTTTGAATCCTAGTGCTGTAACTTACTAGCTGTGGGATCTTAGGCAAGTTACTTAGCCTCTCTGAGCCTTGGTCTTCACAGATATAGAAGGAAGATAGACTCTCCCTGCAGTCCTGTGGGAGACCTGGATGAACCATGGTACCAAAGCATCTTGTATTGGAGCCTGGCATTTTGTAGATGCTCTAAAAATGCCTGTTTCCTTCCATTTGGGTTTCCTTGCCAGATGACCAAATGCGGATGACCTCTCTAAATGTGGTAGGCCTTGCTCCTGGCCAGCTTTGTTAAAGAACTGGGCCAACTGGGGGGCTGCTTACTACTGACTGGCACCCATCACCTTGTAGGGCATTCTCAGTGACTCATTTGGCTTGCAGAACCAAGGCCAGACCTGAGAAATCTGGAGCCCCATGGAAGTTTGAAGAACTCATCCAAACCTTCACCCCAGGCCAGTGCCCCTGCCAATTGCCCACCTGGCCTTTGCTTGTCCAGTTGTTAGTGACACCCATTCCATTTGGGCTGCTAGAAATTCTTCTTCCTATTGGCCTAAATCAGCCTTCTGCTACTGCTTCCAGTTTCTTCCTTGGGGTTAATTAAGCAGAGCCGATCAGCATCTCAGGCATCACAAGAAAGCAACTACCTCCCCACCAATTCCGAGACTAAATAAGGGTCCTTCCAAAGTGAGGTTCTATAACCTCACATGGAGAGATGGGCAGAGGAGGTGGCTACCGAATATGATAGATTTCAGAGTTCTGGTAAGAACTCTGAAAACTCTGAAACAGCAAGAAACAGCTGACGCTGTGTTTATTCCTTCACCTCTCATTGTTTTATTCATTCCTTTGGTTCATATCCATCAGGCAGGCTCCACAAGGGACAAGCCTACAAGCAGGGGTCACTCTACAGCCAGCACATCATCCAGGCTGCTAGCGGACGTTTACTCAGGACCTGCCATGAGCCAGGAGCTGCCGATGCATGGGCTGGAGAGAAATTAGGGGCCAATTCATGGGGCCAATACTGGAGGAAGGTATGTGTGTCTCCATTTTGCAGATGAGGAAATAGAGGCTTCAAGAGGTTAAGCTACTCACTCAGCCATCCAGAGCTTGTGGGAATGAAGCAGATGGAAATCGAGATTTCCCAAGCATCCTGCACCTGCTGACAGGCAAACCTGGGGTCCAGTGGGGCTGCAGACTTGGGAGTCCTGCCCCAGGCTGAACACAAATGGCTTGGCCGAAGGAGGGTCTGGTGTACCATGACCCTCAGTTCCCAGGAATTCTAGGCCCAGGCTGTCCAACACACCAGCTACTAGCCACACGTGGCTACTGAGCACTTGTAATTGACAGGAAATTGTAACTAATTAATAATTCAAATTTTAGTTTTAATAGCCACGTGTGCTGGTGGTAACTGCATTGGACTGCACAGGTTTAGACTGAACATGGAGAACAGAGGCAAGGAGCTGGGTCTGCTGCACCAGCCCCGTGGGAGCAGTGGAGGAGGCAGCGGGAGGAGCTGAGGGGAGGATGTACATCAGGACAGCAGGGGTGCTGGAGTGAGGAGGCAGCCTGGCGTGTCCAGCCTGGCACACAGGGCCTTGGTGAGGGATGGTGGTGAGCTATTACCGAGGCACTTGCTAAATACTGGTTGATGGAGGGAGGAGGGACACAGCTCTGAGGGGCCGCCTGACATCCCGGGGCCAAGAGCTGGGCCTGAAGGTGGGACCCAGGGAAAGTCTGTGAAGGAGGAAGAGCAGAAACAGAGTCGTGAAGGACAAGCTGGTGCAGGTGGTCCGTGTGAGGCCAGGACATATACTGACCCAAGCCTGGGGCTGGGGCCTGGACTTTGTTCTGCACAGAGGCCACCTGAGACAGTTTTCAGACCCTGCAGCCAGATGGCAGGGGTTCTCCATTTCCCTGGGCCTCAGCTTCCTCATCAGTGAAATGGGGATGTGAGGGTGTCCACGTCACAGGACTGTGGGGAGGAGTTCACATATCTAAAGGGCGCGGAACAAGGAGGTCTGAGTCAAACATCTGGTGAGGGGCACGTGGTGAACGCTGTCACAGGAGGGAGACCAAGGCATCCGAGGTGGAAGCAGAGACTCTGGAGTGGTCTGGGGAGAGGGGCTCGATGCAGAGACATACAAACATCCCCCAGAAAGGGCTCTGTGGGCACAGGGAACAGGTGCTCCCAAATCAGGAACCCCTCAAGGTACCCCAACCCTGATCCCAACCCTAAACCCCTGCCTGAGTGTGACTGAGGGTCACCAGACTGAGGGTCCTGTCTCCTCCAACCCCTGCTTCTGCCCTGTCACAGCAAACTTCAGGTGCTATTGGCCATGTCCCCTGCCTTGCCCACTTCCATCCCACACTGTGAGTTCTCCAAGCCTGTGCTCCCTGCGTCCAACCTGGGGCCCAGCCAACAGATGTTCAGTGAATGTCTGGGGCACTCCAGACAGACAAGCTCTAGGGTGGAATTTCAGGCACAGGGATCTGGCTGTGTCTCCAGCAGAGCCACACAGTCGTGGACTTGACCCTGTGGGCACTGGGCCAGGGTGGAGGGAAGGCACCCAGGGGCTGTGAGCAGGTCTTGGGGAAACGTAAGGACTGCGGTTGGGCTGCTGGTGCCTCTGCCCTGTCCTGGGGTGGGTGGAGAGAGCAGTTCAGCCCTGGGTGTGGAGCTGAAGGAGCCGCAGGGAGCAAGATGGGGAGATGAGGTCCTCACAGAGCTCAGTCTAGTGGAGGGACAGAGGACAAATGAGAAAACCAACCAACAGAGGATGCCAGGTATCAGGGAGGACCTCCCGAGGCAAGGACATTTCAGCTGAGACCCAAGGTCGAGAAGGAGCCACCTCGCAGAGTGGAGACGGTATGCCAGGCATCAGGTGAAGGGCACAAAAGCCTGTGTGTCAGGAACAACCAGTGCCATGGCAGCAAAACAGGGCCCAGAGTCTGTTGAGGGGCATGGGGGGCCTCGAGGAGAGGGCGGCAAGGATACTCCCCAGACTTCAGGGGCTGCTTGGGCAGAAGCCTGAGACCCCCATCTGGGTTGGTGCCCTCTTGGGTTAGCAATCCCAAGGCAGGGAGACAAAACTTAAGGACTAAGAAACTTGATTTTCTGATTTGTAGAAAACTGATAGTTTTGGGATTTTCTCAGGTGATGGGGGGTTGATGAGAAGTTGTCTCATATCAACCTTGGAAATTTTGCCAGAGGCACCCGAATGGATGACCCAGGTTGGGTTGGTCTCACAAAGTGGGCTGAGCTGAGCTGAGCTTTGTTTGCACGGCTGGGCTGATTCATTCTGCTCAAGAACTTCCCAACGCTGGTCTCCGTTTGTTTCTGATGTTAACAGACTCTCACGGAACTCTGCCCTCTACATTCCCGGCCTGCAAATACCACCGGCCTCTAACCCTCCGCAGACCCGCCTGGCCCTTGCTACAGTTTGCGATTCCTCATCTCTCTGAGCCTGACTCAGTTTACTTCCTTATTGAGGTCAAGACAGCCACACCTTCTAGCTGGGCAGGGCTAGGCAGAGCGGGAGAGCCGTGGGCCTGGAACATTCCTCCCAGGAGGTGGCGCCTCCATCATGACAGTCCTCTTGGCAGCTGGCACTTAACTGAGTGCCTTTGGGTGCCAGGTGCTGTGGCGCTCACCTTACTCCATTATCCTAACGGCGACTGGGCGGTGAGGCGATGGGCACAGGGGCTGAGGACCAGCCTGAGATTCAACTGGCAGCACCAGGACTCACACCTGCCCACCACCTCTGTGGGTCCTCACTCAGGAGTTCAGGAACAAAGTCTAAGCTGCTGCCTTGAGCCTTGCCCAGGGCAAAGGCCCCCTCACTTCTGCTCTGGCCCCCAGCAGGAGCCCCTAGGCCTGCGTTTGTGGGTCACATGCCTCCCTGGCTCTGGCACATGCCCAGACCAGCCACCAGAGCACTGTGCCCAAGAGAGCTGCACCTTCCCAGATCCCCTCTGCCCATGCCACCCCCACCTGTAACCGTGTGAGCCCCGCTGCCCACCCCCCACAATCCTCTAGGCGCAAGGCTGGGCTGCAGTGACTTAAAACCGCATTTCACAAAACCCAAGGTTCCCAGAAAGGCCAAGGGAGCCCCAGAGCCTCTTCCACCCCCCACCCAACTCCAATGGAAACAGATCACCTGGACAAGGTCCCGTGTTGGGGTTTCCAGTAGCTTGAAGGGGGTCTTGTGCTCTAAAAAGCTGGAAAACCTCTGAGGCCAGGCCTGGACTTCAGGAGCTCTGAGGGCTAGAAGCCCCTTAGAGGACCTGGCTCCTGCAGACCCTGCCCATGTGCACGGCCCTCCTTCCGCATTATTTTTTTCCCAGCCCCGCTGGCCCAGAACTCAGAGACAGTGAGGGAGGGTCTCACAGCGATTGCGCCCATCACTCAGGGGTTTCCATTTACTGTTTGCCAGCAGTGTTTCTCCTCACGTTAGCCCCCATCGCTATCACAGATGAGGAAGGGGGTTCACAGTCTGGGTGACCAGCCTGGTTCACCCTCTAAGAGCAGCAAAGTGTCCAACCCAGACCCTGGGGCCTCTCGTTCCCCACCACCCGACCCTGCCTTGGCCTCTGCCTGCCTCTCCCTGGGTCCCCCCAGGCCCACCCTCCCCTCACCTGACCCGGTACCTGCCTCGGCGAGGCAGTGTCCCGGCATCACTGCTGCATTGTGCCTCCCGATCCCATGCCTGGCCTTCATGGCTTGGCGGCAGCTCTTTCCTCCCTGGAGGCTATCCCCCAACCCCCAGGCTGAGCTCAGGTGGCAGGGAGCTACATGGGGACCCAACCTTGGCCTGGCTTGGTGCCAGCTCTGCCCTTCACCCGAGCTGGTTTCCTGGCTCCACCTCTTCCCAACTGGGTGGCCTCACCTCTCTTGGCCTCAGTCTCCTCAACTACCAGATACAAACAGGTAACCAAGTGGCAGGGCGAGGCAGCCCCAGCCTGCAGAAGCCAATCCGCAGAGCTGAGGTGGGAGCATCGCGGTTTCCATCTTACAGGTGAGGAGCCCGTCTGTGCTCTGAGCTCAGTGAACTGCATCCCCAACTCCTCTCAGAGCCTTGTCCTACTCCCTCTCTGGGCGGAAGTTCACTGTGAACTGTGCCCTGGCTCCTGGGCACTGTCAAATGGGACATGGAGGTACACGCAAAAGAGCCCGGAAGTAAACTCTCCACTGGTAGGACCCAGTGCCTCAAACAAAGTGAGTCTGGGGGTGGGGCAAGGAGCTGGGAGACCTAGGTCTGATTCCAACAATGCCCATCAGAGAACCTGGGCCATTCACCTGCACATGGGCCCAGCGCTCCACCCTGTTGGGGTGCGAGTAGGCCAGGGAGAGGGGCTCTCTGGGAGTGGGAGCAAGGCTGGCCACAGGTGAGAAATCAGCAGGCTCAGAAGAGACCCCCTAACAGCTACTGTACTGCCTGGCTCCACGTTCAAGTCCACCACTGGCAAAGCACTCGTTCTTTGTGTTAGGAATGACCCTCTCCAGGGTCCTCCTGAGAGAATGAAGACATAAGTCAGACCCTGGTGCAGAAGACAGTTGGCTGGTGGAGCTGCGCTCATGCGTGCTGCTGAGGGGATGGATGCATCGGGGGCCTTTAACTGCCTCACTCCTGGGATTCCTTCTCCCCCCTCACGCCCCACCTGAGCCCTTGCCTCCCTGAGGGGCGGAGTACCATCAACCCCAGCCTACTTAGGAGCCCCCATCAGCCTGAAGAGAAACTTCCTGTTGGCCTGTCTGCCTGCCCCATGGCCCCACTGTGCCTCAGTGTCTCCATCTGTCAGACAGGATGAGCCCCACCCAGGAGGGTGGCTGAAGGCCAGAACGAGGAGAGTTGAGAGGACACCCTGCATGGGGGACATCCCAACGGCCCAGAGGCCCAGTCATCCCTGCAGGGGGAGGGCTGAGAGAGGCAGGGCAGTGTGCAGTGCTGGAAGGGAGAAGGAAGAAGAGAGCAGAGGCCAGGGTCCAGCCAGGGTGGGGCCAAGGTAGCAGGAGTGGAGCACAAGCCTGCAATAACTAATTGGGCAGATTATTAATCATTAATAGAGCTTCTGATCAGAGGATAGAGAACCCAGCTTCTTCCAGTTCATGAACAGGAACACGCTGCCAGTCCTTCAACGAATGTAGACTGAGCGCCACCTCACACAGGCCTGTTGTTCACATCCGTACAGAGCCCACTGAGGTCAGTGCGGAGAGAATCCCCCCAGGGGGCCCCGCACCTTGGGCTTGCAACTCCTGGCCCACCTCTCAGCCACTCGGCCTTCCAGACCCAAATGACCCACCCTGCCCCGTCTGGACAAGAGAGGGCAGCCAGAGCAGACAAGCCTAGTGGACGGGGTTCAGGGCCCGAGACCAGCTCTGCCCTGCCTCAGTTTCCACATCTGTGGAATGGAGATGAGAACGCCCACACCTCCAGGTTCACGGTGAGGGAAAACAAGGCCGGGTAGGCCAGGGCTGAGTGCTTTCTGCCTCTACAAGAGCGGAAACGCATTTCTGGGCCCCGGCGCTATGTGAGATGCCCCTCAGCCCCATCTCTCTAGAGACAGCGGGGGCAAGGCACTGCAGTGGGGCCTTAGATTGGGGCACTGCAATGGGGCCTGGAATCTGGCTTCAAGGGGAACTGGATTCAAATCTGGCTCCCGGCCCTTCTTGACCCCCTGTGTGATCCTGGGCAGGTCACTTAATATTCCTGGGCCTCAGAGTCCCCATCTGCAATGAGGGACCTTCCCAGGCCCTCATCCCATGAGGATTAAACATGGTAATATCCAAAGAGCCTTGACAGAGACCAGATCTCTGAGCTCCTGAGCGGAGGTTCATGCTCGCCCTCCACACGGCCTCACCACGTGGCTGGATGGCCTGGCTATGAGGCCTGTTGGCACCTCCCTCCAAAATGCCCCTAGGACCGAGCCCCACTCATCCTCTTCAGTGGCCTCCCTCCTGCCTTTTTTTTTCCTGTCTTGAAATTCATAATTTTTGAACAAAGGGCCCACATTTTCATTTGGCACCGAGCCCCACAGATTCTGTCACTGCAAAGTCCCCATTAGGACACTACCCCAACCCCACTCAAACCCCTTAACATACTGAGAATAAAATCCAGGCTCCTCACAGTGCCCGGAGGCCCTGCCAGTCTGGTCCCTGAGGCTTTGCTGACCTCACCTCCCTCATCCTCTCGGCTCAGTCCCCACCTTTCTGCCCCTCCCACACCCCAGGCTCACCTGTCTCAGGGTCCTCGCACTGGCTGTTCCCTCTGCCTGAATGCCCTTCCCTCAGATCTCCATTTGCTGGCTGCCTGCTCAGAGGGGCCTTCCTGACCAGCCAGCTAAAGCGGCTGTTCCCTCCCCAGGTCATCGGCTTCACAACACTCCTCCCTGCGGAAGCTATCTGTCTCATTGTTTATGTGTTAGTGGTCTGTCTCCCCCACCCACACCCTGCTCATTTGGAATGTCAACAAGAGGAGAGCAGGGTCACCATGGGCTTCAGTCACCGGTCACTGCTGCTCCCCACCCCCTAGGACAAAGCCTGGCCTGGAGCAGGAGCTCCACAAACAGTTGATGATGGAACTCTTATGAGAAGTGATGATCAACTCCCAGTGGCAAGTATCTGGTTTGGGGGTGCCTGGGGCAGCAGGCCCGCCGGTGCATACCCACACCTAGCAGAGTGCTCTCCACAGCACCAGTGGCCCAGAGAAAGCCCCCTATCCCCCGAGCCCTGCTGAGATCAGCGCCACCCAGCCCAGGCATCCCGGGCAGTGCCAGCCCCTCCCGCCAGGCTTGCCCATCCTCCAGGGACAATGTACAAAGGGCCACTTCAGTGCTGAGCCTCAGCTCTATCTCCAGCCCAGAAAGCCTGAGTGTGGGGGAAGGGAGGGAAGGGCACACCCCACCCCTCCTCTGTCCTCACGGGGTTTCTCTAGCACAGGCAGGGCAGGCAACAGAACCAAGCTTCAACAGGATCAAGCCACAGCTGGAGAGACTTCGTTCCATGTGCTGCACCCTGGAGGCTGGGGGAGTAGGGGAGTGCCAATGCAGGGGGGTGCCCATGTCCAGGGTGGGGATGCCCACACGCAGGGTGGAGGCAAAGGTTGGTCCTTGTGTTCCTAGGCAGCAGGAGTGGAAGGTGTCCTAGGGGAATCTCCCCATGCGTACAGGATGGCAGGTGGTAGGTATTGGTACACTTGAGAAGCCCAAGTGCCAGTAGTGAGAAGGGAGAGAGAGGAGCAGAGCCAGTGGGATCTGGGCCAGGCCTCAGGGAGGGCAGGGCCTGGGCTTTAGAATCAGTTCCCATCCTGCCTGGGATCCTCCACTACAAAATAAGACACAAAGAACTCACTCAAACAGTTGTTCCAACAACCTGAGCTGATAAACTGTGACCTGAGCCTGGCACGCAGGGACACTTGGATAACTTTGGGCATTACGAACTTTCCTCCTTCTGGGCCCTGTCAGTGATGTAACCATCCACCTAGCCGCCCACCCTTAGGAGCACAGGACCCCCCCTAAGTCCTCACTCTCACTGATCCCACACACCTTTCACCAAGGCTTGTCTATTTCATGCCCCATACTTCTCAATTCCCACCCCTTTCCCTGTGTCACTATCCCGTGCTGGTTCTGCCACCACCAATGCTCACCTGGATGGCAGCAGTGGCCTTCCTAAGGAGCTCCCAGCCTGGTCCCCATGAGCCAAGCAAAAGCTACATCTGACGCTGCCCTTCCTAGCTGGGAACCGTTGGCCTCAGGATAAAGTCCAGATCTTCTAGGAGGCTTGAAGTTTCTGTGTAATCTTACACTCCCCATCCCCATGCCGGTCTCGGGAGGGTTTGGCTGAACTGGACTTCCTCCAGGCCTCCCTGACCCCAGGCTGTGGAAAGAGCCGAGCTGCCTCTTCAGGGCCCCCAGCTCCAGCATAGAGCCTGACACCGAGGTGTGTTGAATGAATAAAAGACCCTCTCCCCAAATCCACACACCTGCACTTTTCAGTCAATGCCGCTGGGCTCTCAGGCCTGGTCTGGAGCTTAGAAAAGTGGCTACAGGTCCTAGTCCTGCCTGCCACGCAACCTTGAGCTCAGCCCACCCCAATGAAGCGTCTCATCTGTGTTGAATTCTAATGGGACAGCGGTGATGAAAGGAGACACAGGAAATGACTCTATCCTTCAAGCACTCTGAGCAACGTGACGGCTGATTTTGGGAGGAGGTCCGGGAAGGAAGAAGGTGGAAAATGAAGCAACGGCTTCGAGCAGGTTAGGACCCTCCCCACCACAGCTCACCGCTGGGTGCTCAGGGCCCAGCACCGTGCCTGACACACAACAGGTGCTCAACAAGCCACTGCTGAGTGAGCAAATGGGTGTGAACCCAGCTCTGCTACCCACAGCTCTGGGGCCCTCAGCAAAACTCCCACCCTCTCCAGGCCTGTCTGTTGAGGCATAAAAGGGAGGCTGGTGACACCGGCCTGCAGGGTCCTTGCAGGGACTCAGGGCTGCACCTGGCCCAGGGCCTGCAGCTTCTGCAAATCTTCTGGGAATCTGAGCACCACAATTAGCCTCCTGCTGGGAGTGGTCGTGATGGAGCAGGTGCACAGCTGGTTGGCTCTGCGGCTCTGGGCACCTGGTGAGCCTCCATGAGGCTGAACAATGAGGGTTTTCTCTTTTCCCCTCCTGATTACTCTCTGTCCACCCCTGCCTGCCAGGGGGCATAGCCCCCTTGGGTCAGGACCTAACTGTCCCCACCAAGGACTCTCAGTAAGCCCTCACCAAACAGCAGGGGACATCATGCAGGGCTGTAGGCGCTGGGCTCCTGCTCCTCTATTTCATGGGAGTCACCAATCTGTTCTTGCTCTGTTAATTACTTAGTCCTTCCCACCTGCTGGATCCGAGTGTTCTGAAATAGACCCGCCAGTGCTCAAACTTCTCACTGACTGTGGGGCAGGAGAGAGGGAACAGCAGCGACAGAAAAGTTGAGACGATCATTCCAGGAGTGAGGTGGCCAGGGTCCTGGCCTCTGCAATGCCACCCTGGGCACCAAGAGCAGCGCCTCCTTCCCAAGTGATATGCTCCACCTCATCTCATCTTCATGGATGAGGGAACCAGGACTTGGAGAGGGGACAGGACTTGCCCAAGGTCAGGTACCAGCAAGCTGTGGGAAGGGCCTGGCTCAGCAGAGACCATATGCATGCCCACTGCCGCTTACCAAGGCACAGGACCTCCCCATCCTCTCTGGACCTCAGTTTCCCCACTGACCCCTGGGGGCACGGACTTGATCTCCCAGCTCCAGCTGACATCAGTGTTTCATGTCCCAGAAGGCCGGCATTCTAGGTTTGCTGCTCCATTTCTCCCCTTCAAGTTCCATATTCCAGCTTCCCTGGTCTGAATCGAGGGGTCCTACTTTCTAAGTGCTGTTCTGGGGTCTGGTCCTGAGGTTCTCCTCTCACAGAAAGTTCTGTACCACGAGTTCTCCAGCCAACACTCTTCCTCCTCAGGGCTCCATATTCTCCTCCCAGCACCAGCAACGGGGCTTACAGTCCCTGACTCCGTGCTCCAGCCCCGTCAGCCTTCAGGGGCACTTTAGAGCAGTGAAACCAGCAAGGAGGGCCAGCCTGGGGTCCCAGGGCTATGGGAGTTTCGCAAAGCATACCCACAGCCATGCAGGAATGCCCTTCCCCACCCCTGTCCCAGTCTCCCCACAGTGCCATCTGACCACTGCCACCCCTGCTGGCCTCTGTCCCCGCCAGTCTGCACTGCAATGGCCCCACAAGATGGCTACTATCCAAGGGCAGAGAGCCTGGGACATTAATCTTCAGGGTCAGGGCCCAGCACCTCATTGGTGGGTGCTCAGTGAACACTTGCTGAATGAATTAGCTAGGCATGCCCAAGGTACTGGCAAAATTACACATGGGCACAGCCTAAGGGACACAGTCATACATGACAGAGGTGCTTATGCTGTGTGCACATGCATGTGACTCCCACAAAACATATGTGTAAAAACACAGACAAGATCACCCTGCAGTCAGTAGATCTGTGCCCTGGCACCTAGACCAGCCCCTGGCACACAGCTGGCATCCATTCAATAAGTGCTGAATGAATGAATGAATGAATGAATGAATGAATGCTCTGGACCAGGTACAGAGCCAGGGGCCGTGGGGGAGACAGGAATTGAGTCCCTACCCACAATCAGGGCTCAGCTGTGGTGAGGAATACTATTACCACAGGGTAGAACTTGACCACGCTGCAGGAGGACTGCTGGAAAGGCACTTCCAGGCAGCAGTCAGTGGGAAAGACAGTAAACAGACGCACACCCACTGGGCATCAGGGAGGGGCAGGTGTGAAGCTAACAGCCCTGGGGCCACCTCTGGCCAGAAGGGGCAGGAATGGCTTCCTGGCTGGATGGCAGCACCTGGGGTGGAGTGGGTTGGCTTTCCAGGCTGAGGGCCCAACACTGCAGTGTCCCCAAGGCTGAAACTTGGGGGTCAGGGGGAAGAGGGGTGAAGGCCAGACTGCCGCCATAGGAAAGAGGTCAGAGGTTTGGACTGAACTCTCGGGGTGCTGCATCCCAGTAGGCCCAGGCCTGGGCTCTCACTGACCCAATTTCCAGGAATGAGAGAAACACAAGCTGTCTGCTTCCACAGGCGCACCTGTTCTGGGGGATGCCCAGGGCTGGGCAACTCCCTTCCTGAGACCCCACAGCCAGCCCCTCTGGAGGCTGCCCACAAGCAGTGTTCGACAAGAATCAAACAAATGAGGATCTGGCTGTTCTTACGGAAACTTTTCTTACCTCTCTCCTTTAGAATACAACTTCATCTTTCTAGTTATTAAGGGTTTCTTGTACATTCTAGGAAATCTAGAAATCACAGCAAAAGAAACAGGACCATGTCACCCACCACCTCACCACCCGCTGAGCTAACAGTCTGGCCTAAGTTGTTACAGACTTTTTCTCCTGTGCACCTTTTTGCTGGGATGAACCATCAACGTGGATTTCCTGCCAGCTTTGGGACAATACGCATATTTTCTAAGGAGCTTTGTCTCCCACACCGGAGGACCAGAGGGCAGACCTGAGCCCTGGGGACCCTGCTCTCTGTGCCTCCTTCTCATCCACCCCTAGACCTGACCTGGACCCCATCGAGAAATACTCCAGCTTGGGACAGGAGTTGGGGAGGGGTGCAGCCCCATAGCCCTGGGCTCCCCTCCTACAGACCACAAAAAGGACCCTCGTCCACACTCCGTGGCGCCCTGGGTCAGTGCCAAGCGCCCCAGGACTCAGTGTTCCCTCTGTGAAATGGGCGGGATCAGCTGGCCATGTGGCTCCCCAATCTGGCCCCCTCTCTGCGCTGAGGTGACAGTCCACTGGCAGAGCTGCACCTTACAGTTGCCTCCAGGAGCCACACCAGAAAGCCCCTTGGTCTTTCTCATAATTCCCTCCCTTTCCCACCCAGACACAAGGAACAGCAGAGCAGCCCCACTGCTGGCCCTGGTGACCTCCACCGGAGTCCCGCTGACAGAGTCCTCCCCATTCACTCCACTGGCATCCCCACCAGGCCCTCAACAGACCTGCCCTGCACAAGGTTCTTATCCCATGGGGATGGACAGATATAAATCTCTGCAAGGAGCATCAGTAGGGCAGGGGTGAGGCATGGCTTCCTGGAGGAGTCTTAAAGGATGAGTCAGGGGGAGAAGGGAAGGGTGTTCCAGACAAAGGGACAGCACCAGTAGAGGCCTGAGCTGGCACCTGGATTTCTAGTCTGGTTGGGGGGGGTAGGGGCATCGCCTCTGTGATACTGAAACGAAATCACGCAAGAAAGCACCAGTGTCTCGTTCCCATTTGTGCTATAAACACTATAAATATGACTTACGACCATTAACATTTACAGTCCTGGGTGACTGTTGGGAAGGCACTTTCTCAATCTTTCACCTAATCCAGCCAATGTCTGGAAGTAGCCTTGTGTCTGGAAGTAGCCCTCACTTTCCACTCTCAAAATTACCACTCAACAGATACTTAAGAAATATTTCTCCAGTGCCTTCCCTGTGTCAGGCCTGGTGCCAGCCCCTAGAGAGTGCCTGTGTGCCCAGCCCGGAAGCCACTCCCCCCCCCCCGACCATCATGGGCAGCTCTCCCTGGTCCCCCTTCCCGCCACCACGATTCACCCACACTGTGTGTCCAGCTCCCAGTAACCAGGGAAGGGCAGCCACAAGGGATTTGTCCAGAGTACTTAGCAAGCTCTGGGGGGTTCACCCTAGACAGGTGTCCCATCAAGCTTTGGGGTCCTTCAGGCTGGATATGATCCCAGCCCTGCCACTTCCTGGCCCTGGGCCCCAGACCACCTCAAACTGCCAAGTGGGATAATAAGAGCACCTACTTCGAGGGAAGTTAGGCAGTGTCTCTGGGATGACGCAAAATGCTTGGCCCAGTGCCCAGCACATAGTAAGTGCTCGATAAATAGCTGCAAATTACTATGACTTGGAGGTCAAGGCTGGGGAGAAGAGCCGGAAAGTCCTCCATCATGAGTCCCTGCAACCAGAATCTCCAGAGACTGCCTCTGGTCACCCTCCCTCGCTCAGACCCTGTCTGGCCTGTCCTTTCTGGGAAGTTCCTGGCCTGCCTAGGGAGGGCAGCCAAAGGGCGGACCCTCACGAGGCCCCAGTATGAGCACAGACTCCTCCTACCTTCTGTCCTGGCCTTCACCCTGCACCCTACCCCACTCCCAGGATTCCTGCTGCAGTGGGAACCAAAGTGTTTGGCCAAATAAGCTCTAAATTCATAAACAACAGAGTAATTAGGTGTGTGAATGATTCCTATTGTTCCAGTTTTATTTTTATAGAGAAGATGAAAGGAAGTGAGCCAACAGGGAAATTTCAGCAGCACAAGGAAAAGTATTTGGGGACCCCATTAACTTCCTGGTTTATGGACAAGGCCTTGGGTCCCCTTGCCAGCCCATTCTAGACCACAGAGGGTGGTCCACTACCCTTCTGCCCACCAGGCCTGCTTCCAGCCCTTGGGAAGTTCCCACCTGCTCTTGAAGCCTCACTTTTCCCTTCTGGGAAATGGAGACAAGCAGCGTCCTGATGACTGTCCTGCTGCAAGTGAGGCTGCCCTCTGGAGGGCCAGTCTCCTCCACCAGGGATGGAGAAGAGGGAAGAACAGGTGGAAGAGCCAGGCTGTTCTCTTGGGCTGAGAAACATTCATTTACTCAGTCACTCGTTCATTCTTTTGAGCTCCTGCAGGCCCATAGAGCTGACTGTCTCTCAGGAACATGTAATAACAAACACACTGTGGGCCCCCAGCAAGGAGACCAGGATGCACATGCTCAAACTGAGATATAAAGGGCGGGTTAGTGCTGACAAGACACTGGGCCTCAACTTCCCCACACACAGGTTACTGTAGAGACTCAATAAGTGTTAGCCACTAATATTTTTATGAGCAGACAGTATGCATGTGTGAAGGGCTCTCAGGCCGGGGGTCAGCAGGAGGAGGAGGGTCTGTGTGATTTGGGATGGAGGGCTGGCATCATGGAGGAGGCGGTACGTGAGGAGGCTTTTGATGAGTGACAGAGCTTCAGAGGACAGAGGGAGAGGTGGGTGGAACAGACATTCAGGTAAAGAGAACAGCATAAGCAAAGGAACAGAATCTGTTCGGTTAAAGCTTGGGGTCCAGCAGGGCCATTCTGTGCTAAGGCCAGACCAAGGTCAAGGGAGAAAGGGCAAGAGAGGGGTGAGGCAGGGCCAGAGGCGTGGAGGAAAGGAAGACATCGCCGTTCCCGCTGCCCTTCGTCCCTGCAGGTACTTATTCACGGTGGTCTCCCGCCCTGCCCTCAGCCCGTCCAGCACCTCCCCCTACAAGCCCTCCTCAGCTACTGCATCAAGTGGCAGCTCCCCAAGTCCATCTGACCGACAGTCTCTGGGGCCTTTCCTCCTTGTTCTACCGTCATTTATTAAGCACCTGCTGAATGCTTGGGTGCTGCACTGGCTCCCATTTTGAGACTGTTAAGCTGTCGGTAACTGGAAATCAGCCCTGCTGGGACCACAGAAATTGGTCACCACTTGCCAACAGAACTGCCCCCTGCCAAGGCAATGGGTACAGAAAGGCAGGCCCTGCCCACAGGGACCACAGACAGAAGGAGAAGACAACAGGGAAGTGAACAACACATCTACTGGGGCAGTCAGTGTAGTCGCTGAGGAGGCAGAGGCCAATAGGGAGACATTCTGGAAGGGGGGCTGCGAATGCCACCAGAAACTGATCCAAGCTGTTCAAACAGCAATGGTGTGCATCATCCTCATTTTAGAGAGAAAGAAACTGAGACACAGAGAGACAGACACATAATCAAAAGTGACAGGACTGGGACTCAAACCTGGGCGACTGGATCTGGAATCCTTGCTGTTTAACTCCTGCACTTGACTGCCTCATGGTGCAATTATTGCGACACTCTCCCTGCTTGCAAGCAGCCAGCATGGGGCTAGGCACCTGCTGCCCAACTAGATTCTAATCTCTGGAGGGCAAGGTCTGTATCCTCTCCACCTGGCTGCCAGGCACCATGCTCCTCACAGGAGGGCATCATGTTTGTTGGCCTGAATATCTGAAGAAACTTCTAGAAGGGAGCACTGGTCTCCATGTAGTGGGCTAGATTAGAGCTGGCTGAGGGGTAGGGGTGTACCATGCAGTATGAGGAGCAAAGAGGCTTTGGCCTTGGGGAACACAGCAGAGTCCCATGATTGCCATCGCTGGGGGCTGAGAGTGGTGGGTGCCCACGGGGATGACAGGAGGCTGTCTGTGCAGATTACCCTGCCCCCAGCCACTCCTCACTGCTACACTCATCTTCTCCTAGAAAGAGGACGTGGACATGCAGTTTCCCCAGGCCTCAGCTGCCTTCTGGTCACATCCAGCCCTCACGTGATCCTCACCACCACCCATGAAGTGGACAAGGCCTGCAGCTGGTATCAATGTCCCCATTTAACAGGTAAAAATACCGATGCAGCAGCAAACCCCTTCCTGAGTACTTCTCAGTGGCCGGGCACTTGTGCAGCATCTCCTGCAGTCCTCACCACAATTCTGTTGCAGATTCTCCCCATTTGACAGACGTCGAAACTGAGGTCCAGAAAGCTGACTAGCCCGAGGTGGTCCAGCTAGCACAGTAAAAGGGGTCACAAATGTGGGTCAAGCAGCCCTGACCACATCCAGGGCACTGGGCAGACCCTCAGAAGGGGCAGCTGAGCCAGACGGCGCCACTCCCAGCCCCATCAGCTCCTCACAGTGCTGTCCCTGTGCCAGCTCCCTGGGGCAGCCCACCACCTCGCCTCCAACTGGCCCTCCTTCCCTTCAGCCTTGGCTCCCGTCTCTTCTGGCTTCTCATTTTGGTCCCCAGCAGTGTCTCACCTCCATCTCTCAGCACATACTGAGCACTCACAGCTCTAAGCCTTTGCTGGTGCCATTCCTCTGCCCAGAACGTCCTTCCCACTTTCTCTACCAAGCAAACTCTCCCAGCTTCCTTTTATGTCTTCCAGCAAGTTCTCTCTCCACCTTGGGCTGGCAGCCCCCTTTTCAAACTTTCCTAGGACCCTGTGCCTGTCTCCTCCGCTCCATAACCCCATAAAATTGCCAGCTCCCCCAGGTGGGGGTGGGGAAGCCCTTGTCTTGCTCTTCCTTCCATCTCCAGACTTGGCCCATTGCCTGGATTTTTAGTAACTGCCCGGGAGGTGACACAGTGGTACTCATACCTCCTCCATCAAGGCAGATCTAGACTGGTGTCCCAGGATGAGGAGTGCTATGGGGATGGGGAGAGTACCAGTCCTGGGGGACCACGGAGAGATCTCACGGGAGTAGTGTACCTGCCCACTCCCCTTCTAGGGCGTCTTCCAGAGCTAGGAGAGTCTCCTGATCTCAGGTCACCAGGACTGGCTGAGACCCGTCTCTGTTTCTCTGGCACCCCAGCTCAGGCACCCTCCCTCAACACACACCCAGGTGCATTCCCCTCACCATCCCCAGTTCCAGAACTCACTATTTGCAGATATTTATAGCTCCCTCCCCGAGCCAGGTTCCCTCCCCCGCCCCCTCCCCGCCCTGGGCAGTGCAGTGGAAAGAGCGGGAGCCCCCCCTCAACAGGACTGGGGTTCTTTCTCCACTCCTCTCTGCCTGGTCTCGGCCCCCGCACCCGTCCAGCACCCCGACAGCGCCTGGGCCTCCGCCGCTGCAGGCCGGGGTCGCGGGTGGGAGAAGGCGGGAGCTGAGGCCTCCCACCCCCAGCCCCGCGCCGCGCGGGAGGTTTGTCGCGGGGTGCAGCGCACAAAGCGTCTGGCTCTAGCCCCGCGCCTTGGGGACGCCCCCCGCCCAGGCAGGGGATGGTGGGTAGAGAGGATGAGGCTTTGCCCTCCCGGGCCATGGAAAGCTCCGCCGAGCAGCCGGGTTGGGGGAGGGGGCGCCAGAGCTGTGTAGCCTCTCTTGCATCCGCCCCTCATCCCGGCCCCCAACCCCAACCCCTCAGCCGAGTGCTCCAGCCCCCACCCCCAAAGGTCACGCTTAGGGAGGGGGGCTCTAAGAGCCGTGACTCGGGGCGCAGCGAGCGCGGAGGAGGCGCGGAGATGGAGGCGAAGGGCCGAGAGTGCGGGGATGGAGAGGCTGCGGCGCGGGCCCCCAGGACGCCAGGGTCAACTCACCCATCGCCCGCCGGGTCTTAGCAGCGGCGGCAGCAGCGGCGGCGGCGACTCCGCGGCCCCCGGGGCCCCCGGCGGGGAGATGCTGGCGTCCGCCGCAGCCTCTCGCCCCATCCCGGGGTCCGGCGGCGGCGGCTGCGGCGGGCGCCCGGCATCGCAGGCGGCGCGGCCCCGGCCCGGCCCCGATCCCCGCCCCCCGCCCCCACCTCCACCCCGTCCCGCGGGCGCGGCGCTGCCGCCTGCCTGCACCCCGGGGCCGCGGCTGGGGCCGGGCGAGCGGACGGGCGCCGGAGAGGGCCCCACGAGAGGCGCACGGCGGGTGCGGAGGCGAGGCCCGAGCGCGGAGCGCAGAGGTGCCCGCTCCTGCCGGGCTCGGGCGGCTCCGGCCCCTGCCCCGCCCCCACCGGCGCCCCCTACCCTCCGCCGCCAGCGAGGCTCCGCTCTCTGCGCCGGGCCGGGGCGCCTTGGACCGCAGTCTCGGGCAGCCGCCGCTCTGTGCCTCCCGCGTGTGCGACCAAATGTATGTGTGCGTGTGTGTGTGTGTGTGTGTGTGTGTGTGTGTGTGTGTTCGCGCGCGCGTGCGCGCGCCCCTGCCTGTGACCGTGCGTCCTGTGCGGTTGTGTGTGTGCGACGGGAGGCGGGGCGGGTCAGAGAGTGTGTGTGTCTGGCATGTGCATGGGTCTGCGTGTCCGGTTGTATGTGTGCGTGTTATGTGTATGTCTGTGTTTTGCAGTGTTCAAGGGTCTCTGTGACCTGCAGCGTGCACCCAGGTCTGTTCCTGTTTGGCATGGGAGTGGATCCGGGAAGCCGTGCCTGGACCGTGTTGTGCGCACATTATCTGTGACCGGGTGCACAGAGGCCTCTAGGTCCTGTATTGTGTACATTCCTGGGGCTGGGAGGCTGTGATGATGTGCACACTCATCTGTGACCGTGTGCAGAGACCTGGTCTTGTATTGTGGTGCGCGCATAGAGCTGGGCTTGTTACGGCGTCTACACGGGTCTGTATGTCTGTACGGATGGCCAATGTACACCAGCCTGTGGTCTTTGGGCCTTGGCCTACCTGCATACTTCTGACCGCCTCCATCCATGCATATGACCAAAGCAACTGAGTGCTCCCTCTCTCCCAGGCCTGGCCCCCTGACTCCAGGCGGAAACCTCCCTTCCCTCCCCCTCCTCCTTCGTGGGCCCTCGAAGCCCACGGACCCTGCCCACCTCTTGAGCCTCCTCTCCTGCCACTCGGCCAGCAGCGGTTCTCCAAGCGCCTACCATTTCACACCCTGGTTCCTCATGCTCTTGCTGTGGGCTCCAAGGCGGGCTCCGAGGCGGGCTCCGCGCGCTTCCCGCCCTTACGGGGGCTCCTTCCGCTCTGGGGGTCCAGTCAAGCGATCATTTCCGCCCGCGTGCGCAGGGCATCCTGGGTATGCAGAGCAGCACTGTGTGCCACCAGCGAAGGTGTGCAGGGAAGGGCACGGAGACGCCTCAAGTCTAGGTCCCAGCAAATGTCCTCAAGGACAGTCCCATGGGCCTTTGGAGCCTCCTCCAGCAGGCCTTCCTGTTCCAGGTAACCCCAGCCCCCCTTAATCCATTCTTGCTTAGCAGCCAGAGTGACCGTTCTCCAGCTTTCGTTTGAGCAGGTCACTCTCCTCCCTGAACTTTCCATGTCTCCCGCTTGCTCTCAGCTTAAGCTCGGTGCTTGGGCAGGGAAGAAGGAGGCCCTGGTTACCTGGACCTGTCCCCTTGTCAAACATCACGCCTACTGTTCTCTGCCTGCAAGTTGCCCGTAAGTTAAAGGTGGGCGAACTATTGTGTATAAGGTCCAGATAGTAAATATTTTAGGCTCTGCTGCGCATAGGGTCTCTCTCAACTACTCTGCCGCTGTAGCATAAAGTCAATTGTAGATATTATGTAAAGGAATGAGCATGGCTGTGTTTCAGTAAAACTTTATTTGTGGACACTAAAAGGGAACCATTTCTCTTTTGATTTTTTCTCAAACACTTGAAAGTGTAAGAACCATTCCTAGCCGGCACTACTCTAAGCACATCCCTGTGCCTTTTGTAGCATCCCCATGACTCACCTGCTTCAGGTATTCTGTCACTCCCCCCAGATCCCATCTACTCCACCCCTAAAATGTCAGCCTCCTCTTCTTCTGCACCTGCCTCTCTAGGAGACTCTCTGCCCTTATCTTTCCACCCCCATGGAACCCTCACTACTGCTCACACACACTCACCGACTCCCCTCTCCGTGCCCCTCCCTGTGCCTCTACCTGGGGATTCCTGCCATCTGGAAAGGGTCCTCTCAGAGATATTTTCCTTGCTCCCCGGCATCCCCAGGGGAATCTGCTCTCCTCCCTTGGCCTCCTCCAACAATTAGGGCATCCCTTGGCCTGTAAGAGAAGCATGGTCTCAGTCCTGGCTTCCCCAACAGGCTCGTTCTGGGCATGTCAGAAACCTGGACACTGGCCGAGCACCCAGCTGGGCACAAAATATCATATCCCTCAGTTTTCACAGCTCCCAGCAAAGGGGAGGAGGTGAGATGACATGCCTGAGGCTCCAACCCAGGTTTGTGGGGCTTTCTCAGCCTTCACTCTCCTTGCCAGGATGCTCATGGTGGGTGGTCCATAGCATTCATCTGTCACCTAGTATGTGCTCTTTCTGCCCCTGACAAGCTCCAGCTCCCCCCAAGACTGTGAGCCCCGCAGGTCCTGATCAAGGCCTGAGCTATAAATACGCCTTTTTGTCCTTTGACGTCTTTTAATTGATTTGGGTAAATAGATAATAGCTGTGCACAGTGCAAATTTGAAAATTATTGAAGGGTGGCCAGTGGAAAGTAAGCTTCCCAGCCCCAGCCTGGGCCACCCAGATTTCCTCTATGTGAGGACTTCACCCTCGTGACTTTTATTTATTTATTTATTTTTTGATGTAGCTCCTTTGATGTGAAGCCACTTTGTTGTGACCTAAAAACCAATCCATTACACTTATAGCCTGACTCTCTTTTGGATTTTTTAATAAGGTGCAAAACAGACGTGGTTGCCTGTCTTTGAGCTCCCAGGCCGTACCCATGGGGCAGAGTGAGAGGTAAGGCTTCTGGGGAGGTCACATTGCATACTGGTAACCAGGTTCAGGAGCCAGAGAGATCTGGCTTCGGTCTGGGTTTTTGTGCAAGTGGCTCAACCCTCAGTTTCCTTGTCTGTGAAATGGGAATAAGGAAGGCTCCCTCCCTCATCAGGCTGCTCAGAGGGAAAAATGGGTCCCTGTACATGAAGCCCCCCTCAGAGCCTACCACCTGGTCTGTCTTAGCTGCAGGGCTGCCTTCTCCTGAGCCCTGAGTGTGGGGCTGGGCAAACAGGAGGCATTCAATAAATATTTGCAGGGGAGGAAAAAAAAAAGAATGAATTCATGCTGTGTGCACATTACTTGTCATTAAACAAAAGAGTGATGGACAATTTTGACTGTCTGAAAATGGCTACTTGGGAAAGCTGTGTCCCCAAGGCCCTGCTGCTTCAGTGAGTTACACCCTGCCTCCCTCACTAGTGAACCCCTCCCCTCTTGTGAGTGCTTTTAGGCCCATGCAGGGGGGAAGAACCTAAAGGCAGGCACCTCCAGGGCAGCTGTGTGGAGGAACAAGAGCGGGGGTTGCCCTGCCTAGACCCCGGGGGCCTGCTCACGCATGCTTCATGCTCTCTCCATTCGGGTCCTCATTCTCCTGACCTTTCCAGATTCCCAAGCTTCTTGGGAGGCCCAGAGGAGTCAGTCTTGGTTGGGGCCATAGCAAAGTCGGCCTCCATCTGCTCAGTGTTCTCTTGCAGTATGTTGGGGGCTGCCTGTAGCAAGTGCCTGCAACCCACCCTAGCAGGGACAACAGGTGACTTGCCCAGTCACACACAACCTGCCCCTGGTGAAGCTGGAAACACCAGGCCCGACCTCTCCAGCCTCCCAGTACTGGCCCTGCAGCACCAGGAACCTACTTCTGAGAGAGCTGGCCAGGGAGGAAACAGCCCCTGATTCCGTCCCCCTACAGGCTTCTCTCTCTGTCACTCCCCCTCCAGCATTTATAGAAGCCTGACACACAGTAGGTGGAGAAGCTGTTATCATGATTAAGACCTGGGTTCTAATCCAGCTCCACTGTGTGTTCCAGTCATTTCAGTGCCCTAAGCCTCTGTTTCCTCATCTGGAAAATGGGGATAATTGCTGCCCAGTCATCACTGGGAATCTGGATGTCTCCATCCTCTCCCTGCCCTTTGCTCACTTCCTGTCCTGTCTCCATGCCGTCAAAAGTGGGTAGGCAGAGAGGCTCGTTAGGTGGTCCTTCCTCTCCACCCCCTCCTCTGGGTCAGGCTGCTGGACAAGGAGGCTTTGGGAGCCTGGAGCTGAGAGAAGCCCCGATACAAGATTAGCCAGCCCAAGGCGGGTGTTGCCTTACAGATCTGCTGTCCCCTTTCACCTGGGGCGGATTTGGCTCTGGGAACAATTGCTGGGTCTGTTATCCCTTTTGGCAGCCACTGCCTGGCCTATGGGAGCTATATTCCACCCTCCCTGGGTCATCTCATGCCTGGCTCTGGGTCTCCAGGTGAGGAGGCCCCCGACCTGTGACAAGGGCCCTGCGCCAGCACTGCCAAGGCTCCTCGGGGGCAGAGTGAGTAAGCTGGCTCAAAGCTTCGGCTTCTTCATCTGCAGAAGGGCATGTGTGTGGGCTGGCAGCAGAATAATGTGATAAATGTTAGTCCTCTTCCTTCCTCATCACTGGCTGGATGAAGTCACCAGGCATCCTCTCCTACCCTCCCCCACATGCACTCCATTCATTCGTTCATTCATCCATTGCTTTATTACTGAGCCCCTCCCCCAAACCACACTTGAGTAAGCAGCCCTCTGAAACACTTGCAGTTTCTCCAGCATTTCTTATCTCGGCCCCTTGGCACGTATTAGTCCTGCCCAGAAAGTCTTTCTGGAAAAACTCCTACTCATCCTTCAAGACCCACACCCCTGACGGCCACTCTGGCTCCTGTTTCCCAGAGGCCATACTCATGGCCAGTTTGGAGAGTTCCCACCTCAAGACTGTTGCTGCTTCTGGACTCTGCCTGCAAGGGCTTCCCAGCTTCATCTCTAAGTATTTATTCCACCCGTCCCAGCCTCCAAGGCACAGCTCCAAATACCTCCTCCCCACAGAATTTCCTCTGACTTCCTCCTCTTGAATTTCATCTTCACAGCCCATTACAGGTATCTGGGGCCCTCTTAGGACCCTGAGCACTTCCTGTCTGCTGTCCTGGCCTCCCTGATTGGCTGCTCTGTGAGTTCTTTGGGCACAAGGATGAGAGGGGGTTTCCTCTGCTGCCCCACTCAGTGCAGGGGGACAGAGAGCCCTAAGGCAGCGGTCTCCTGATGTTCCAGGCTTGTCTGGGCCAAGACCTGTTCATCAGGCCCTCTCTGCCTGGGTGTCTTTGGACAAGTCCTTTTCTCTCTGCAAGCCTCAGTCAGGTGGAAGGGATGGATTAGACAGGAGTCCATTACCTGGGGGGTCAGGGGGTCCAGGAATTTCCTAAAATTCCCCATGGCATGGTGGGTGTGTTTGTGAGTATGCGTGAGTGTGCACGTACATGCGTAAACTGGGTGTGGGTATATGCACATGTGGATGTGATTATGTGCTTGTGTATGTGAATGTGTGTGAGAGCATGTGTGCGTGTGGACATGTGCAAGCGCACCTGAACGTTTTTCAGGGAGAGGGTCCACGGCTGTTACTGGATTCTCAAAGGGTTGCAAACCCAGCTAAGGGACTCCTGGGCTTTCCTGCTTTTTCAGAGAGGCCCCTCCCCCAATTCTTCCATGTTCTTCCCACAGTAGGGGATCCTAATTGCCCTCTCACCGTTCCATGGCTCTCATCTGCATTCTTTATTTTTTTATTGAAGTATAGCTGGTTTACAATGCTGTGTTAGTTTCGGGTAAAAAGCAAAGTCATTCAATTATACATATATATATTCTTTTTCAGATTCTTTTCCATTATAGGTTATTACAAGATATTGAATACAGTTTCCTGTGGTATACAGTAGGCCCTTGTTGTTGATCTGTTTTATACATAGTAGTGTGTATCTGTTAATCCCAAACTCCTAATTTATCCCTCCCCCCCAACTTTTTTCTCCTTTGGTAACCATGTTTGTTTTCAATGTCTGTCTCACCTGCAGACTTGCCATAGCTTTTCCACTGGCGTTCCTGCTCCTGCCCCGTAGAGCAGTCAGTGGGATTCTGGAAAGCACAAGTCAGATCCCCTCCCTCCTCTGCTCAAATCTTGCTGTGGCTCCCATCACCCAGAGTGAGACCAGAGTCCTTCAGGAACCACAAGGCCTGGCCTGCTGCCTCCCTGCCCCATCCCTCTTTGTGCTCCCAGAGCTCAACTACCTCCTTCAGGCTGGCTGTTCCCTCATCTGGAATGTTCTTCCCCCAGGTACCACGTGGGCCTCCCCAACCTCCCCACTTAGGTGCACGTTTCCTGACCCCTCTGCCTGCTCTCCTTTCTTTCTTAGCACTTTTCACCCTCGAGCATACTAGGTAGGTAATTTTCTGTTTCTTGTTCTTTCGCTTATCTCCTCCACTAGAACATAACCCCCACAGGGGAAGGAATCTTGGTCTTTCCCAAGCCTGCTCTTGTCTCCCCAACACCCACAAACCCGGCGCATAGCAGCTGCTCAGTGCACAACGTTACATAGGAAGGAAGTCTCCACGACCCCATGTGTTGGCCCCCGTGGGTGTGTTTGGGGGACAGCCCTCATCCATAAGTGTCTTCTGTGTGGGGCTTGAGGGCTGATGGGGGCCTGGAGAGAGAAGTGCCAGCCTTCCAGGTGAGGAAAGACTGGAATAGTCATCCCATCAGGGCCAGGGCTGCTGTGTGGTTGCAAATGTATGTGACCCCGGAAGCCAGTCGCCTTTTCTACCATGAACTGCACACTTAGCTGGGCCCTGGCAACCTCTCCTGGAAACTCGGGAGCCTGCCCCTTCTCCACCCACTCTGCCTTCCCCAGAGCTCCCGTGAGCCTCACCTGTGAGATTCCCAGGTGAGCAAACTGATTCACGGAGCCCACCTGATAGCTGAGGGCAGAGCCAGGACTCGGGCTCCAGGGCCAGAGCTCCAGCCACACGAGGCCAGGTCCCCTCCCAGTCCTCTCATCCACAGCGTCTGAGAGCATGTGGTGGGGCGAGATTTTATCTATTTATCAATTGAATACCGACTGTATGCCAGGCCCTGGGCTGCAGGCTGTAGCAGGGTGAACCAGACTCAACCTCGCCCCCAGGAGAACCTGGGCCAGTGAGGCGCAGGGAGCAAGACAGAAAGACAGCAGGAGGTAACCACATGGGCCCTCTATGGGGCTGGGAAGATGGAGGCAGCATCTTAGCCAGGCCTCGAAGGTTGGGGCTGATTTGGAAACTAGCAAAAGTGGGGAACAGGGCCTCCAGGCTGAGGATGGACAGGGAATGGACTAGTCACAGCCAGAAAGTGTGCGGGGGATGCAGAGGGGGTGATTCAGCCCGAGGACCCCCACAAGCTCCAAAGACACCACGGACGCTGAGAGCTGGACTGAGTCACCAGCTCAACAAGTGACACCCACTGCAGCAGATGCCAGCCAGGAGGGTCTGGAGTGAAGCTCGGGGGCTGGATCCTGAAAGGATCGTGGGGTGACATGATCACACCGGTGGTCACGCCAGCAGAGAGAAGCACGCACCCACACCTGCGTGCGTATGTTGGCACATGCGTGTGCACCCACGGGGAGACTCCTCATCCTAGTGTCGCACACACACACACACACTCTCTCATACGCACACGTACACACAAAGCCTTGTACACGAGACCCACAGACACACCCCATGTGCTCACACACAGGATACATAGCCTGCTGGACACTCCCCACAGTCACACCACAGCATTCCTTGGGGCCGCCATCGGGAGGGCAGGACCGAGCCCGGTCCACCCAGCACCCCCTCCCACCTGCAGCCCCAGCTCTTATCCACACCGCCAGCACCTGCTTTGGCAAAAGTGCCTTGAAATGCCCTAAACAGAGGTGCGGGCACAAGCCCGCGATGCTGACTCACGGCCTGGGCCCCCGACGGCAGCGTCTGCTCCTGGGGCTCATCAGGCTCCGTCCTCACAGTTGCTGGGCCCTTCTCCACAGCCCCACGGCCACATCTCCCAGGCGTGGGAGGCGACCATCGGAACATCCAGATTGTTTTCGCTTGTCTGAGCCTGAAATCCTCGGACCCTGAGGTGGTCGTCTAGGGTCTTGGAGGTCCTTTGGGTCAGCACGTTCTCCGGTCCTTTTGATGACCAAAAATGTAAGCCCCGGGGTGCTGCGGGGAGCCCTGGCTGTCCAGCTGGAGCCAGGCTGGTGGGTGGGGATGGAAGAGAGAAATTTACTCACGAAATTTGCTCTGTGGGCCGGGCCACAGAAAAAGGCCCCAGATGGGGCTAGCTCTCCCCGGGGGGCTCAGCTGCTCACGTCTAACCCATGCACAGCCTGAGGCTGCTGGGGCTGCCTGATGTGGCTTGACTGAGCCTCACACCTCAAGGTCATCTCCTTGGCCCGGCCCAGGCAGCTCTGCTCACATGCCTCGCGTGATGTGGCGCTCACCCTCTCCCACGGCAGCTCTTTATTGTGGGACAGCTTTGGCTGTTAGAAATCCTAGATCCCGCTGCCCGGAACTGGTCAGAACAGGTCAGCTTCTTCACTGATGCTGGTCTCTCAGGAATTTGGTGAGAGTCCCTGTACCACTTCCCCCGCCAGGTTCTTTAGCGGCTCCTTCTATGACAGGGTTTCCAGATCTTTCCATCCCAGCCACTCTGGCACTTGCCCCTGCCCTTCCTCATACACAGGGAAGGCCCCCCACCCCACCGACTGGCCTACCCGCCGTTTCACGCTGCCAGCTTTGCGGTCAGGTTTCCAGCCTCTATTGTGCACTTCCTGCCAGCTGCTACCTGAAGTCCCGGGACTTGGCACCTGGAAAGCCTCAGGTGCTCACTAAAGCCGTGGTTTGGGAAAAACCTCAGCCACCTTATGGTATAGGATTATGGGTTAGGGCATGGATTAATAAGGCAGGGTTTGAACTTTGCTATCGTTGTGGCTTTGGGCTAGTCATTTAACCTCTCTGTGCCTCAGTTTCCTCTTTTGTAGAATGGGAACAAGAATTGTACCCGCTGGGTAGGGTTGTTGTAAGGATTAAATGCATTTATACATGTTGAATTCTTAGAACGTAACAAGCACTGGTGTTACTAGTACTCAAAGGTGGTCATGGACCAGAAACTCCAGCCACTCAAAGTCCCCCTCAGTGACTTCTCTTCCCTTTCTGGAAATTTAGGGTCATGGAATCTTCTAGTTGGGAGGGTCTTTAAAGGCTACTGAATTCCAGCCTACCCCCACTACACTAGCAAGGAGACAAGGCTCAGACAGAGGCTGGGCCTGCCTAGGGCCACGTGAAACTGCTAGAATAAGACCCCATAACCACGGCCTTCAGCCTATGGCAGTGCCTGTGGCCCTGAGGCCCTGAGGCCCTGAGTCCCAGACTCTGGGCTCTGTGCTGCCACCTCCAGAAAGTTTGTCCCCTACCCCCAGCCTGGGACCAGGGCTTTCAATGAGTCCAGCTGACCGCACACTTCCTGGGAGGATGCTGGCCCCCTGGCAGGGTGTGGAGAGAGCCGGGGTGGGAGCCAGGAGCCAGGGTTCTAGAAGAGCCACACCCCTTGACTCACTAAGAGTTACTTGCACGGTGAGGGGCTTGGCCTTGGGAATTCCTCAGAGGAGCTTGACATCGCCCAGGTCACAAAGTCAATTCTCAGGACTTGTCTCCACAAGTGGGAGGAGGTAATGAGGCTAGGAAGGAGGGTGACAAGTAGGGGGATTGTGGAGGTCCTACAGAAGGGCAGGGTGGGGCCTGGCTAAGCAGGGCCCCTCCTGCCCCAGGGTCTGACTGTCCCAGGCCTTAAGCCTGCCAGTGTCCCCCATGTGGGCCCTCTCAGTCCCTCTGCCCCGGGGCAGCCTGGCCTGGCAAAGCAGGGTCAGGAAAGGTCATTTTGGGATGCTGGGATGTTGACAGGCCTTCCAGGATTGCCTGCCCCACATACCCCTCACTCAGGAGCTGCTGGGCAATCTCTGCCAGCTTCTTATGTGGCCCTGCTGGGCACCCACAAGGGATGCCAGCGTTCCATGGGCTTGGCATCAAACTGGGTGCAGGAAGGAATAAGGAACCCCTGTGCTTTGCTGGTGGGAATGTAAAACAGTGCAGCTGCTATGCAAAACAGTACAGCGGATCCTCAAAAAATTAAACATAAAATTACCAGCTGATCCAGCAATGTTACTTCTGGGTCTAGACCCCAAGGCACAAACTTGAACAGATGTTCTGCAATCATGTTCACAGCCTCTTTAATCACAGTAGCCAAAGGTAGAAGCAACCCAAGTGTCCACTGACAGATGAATGGATTAGCATTCATCGTGAATGTACAATGGAATATTATTCAGCCTTAAAAAGGAGATTCTGACAGATGCCACAACATGGGTGAAACTTGAAGGCATTATATTAAGTGAAATAAGCAAGTCATAAAAGGACAATCACTGGGTGATTCCAGTTACAGGAGGCACCTTGAGGAGCCGAGTTCACAGAAACAGAATAGTGGTTGCCAGGAAATGAGGAGTTACTGTTTAATGGATAGTTTCAGTTTAGGAAGATGCAAAATGTTCTGGAGATGGATGGTGGTGACAGTAGCACAACAATGTGAGTGTGCTGAATGCCCCAAAATTGCACATCTTAACTTTTATATTATGTATATGTTACCGTAATGAAAAAAGAAGGAATTAGGAGATGGGGAGCAGGCACTAGGGGAGTAGATGGAGCCTAACTGTGTGACTCCAGGCTAGTTACTTGACCTCTCTGTGCTTTTATCTCATCTGTAAAGTAAGACAAATAACAGAGCTTCCCAAGCCCCTCTTCCCACGTAGGGAGAATTAAATGAGCTGCTAGATGTAAAGGGCCTGCACAGAGTGAGCACTTTTGCCCTTTCTTCTCCCCATTTTTCAGATGAGAAAACTGAGGCACAGAGAGGTGAGTAATTTTCCCAAGATCATACAGCTCATGAGTTGCAGAGCCAGGACTGAATTCAGCGCCTGTGCTCAGGGGCCACAGTGCAGTTCCTGAAGTCTTTGGGGGCTGGCGGTGAGGGGAGGATTCCATGATCTCTTCCCCACCGACCCCCGTGAACATCACTATCTGGGGACAACATTTTCTCTAACCTGTGAGGTTGGGTGGGGCTGAGGCAGAACTGCTGCAAGTTTCTCACCATCAGGGAGGCCCAGGGCAGGTCAGGGCAGGGCAGGTGGAGGGCAAAGCCACAGCATTGTTCACTGCCAGCGAGGCATCCCCAGGAAAGCCGAGGCAGGGCCGACGGAGTGTTGTCACCAACAGGATGAGCAGGCCTGGCCTCATTCCCCACTGGGGCTCAGCCATCTCACTTCTTAGGGGACAGGGAGAAGGGCCACTGGGGCTTAGGGGAGAGAAAGACCCAGAAGCCTGAAGAGAGAGGGCTTGGATCTGGCCAGAGCTGGCCTAGCCTTCTCATCTCACTGCAACTGGGCCTCTGAGTTTTCTGGGCCCTCCCTTCTCCAAGTTCTCCTGAGTGGCCAACAACTCTCTCACCCCTTGTCACACAGGAGTCTGTTAGCAGGCAGCAGTCACTCTAAGGCCAGGATCCTTGGGTGGATCTGCCAGCAATTCCTCCCAACCCTGTAACCCAGGCCACTGTCTCCTCTCCCCTGGAGTCTGGGTGGCTGTGTGCAACTTGCTTTGACTACTAGAATTAGAGTCCAGGCCTAGGCCTTAAGAGGCCTTGCAGCATCCATTTTCTCTGGCTCGGAAGCCAGAGGCCATATAAGGAAATTGGATTACTTTGCTAGAGAGGGGCCACTCTGCACTAAGGAGAAGCCCTAAAGGCATGAGGGAGGGGAGAGGCCCAGCCTGCGCCCCCAAACTTCAACTGTCGAGCCACTCCCACTTTAACACCAGACTTGTGAGGGAGGCTGGAGCGGTCCCTGTCCAGCCCTGCCAAACTGCAGAGTTGTGAGTAAATCCACACTGGTGGTTGCTTTGAAGCACTAGGTTTAGGGGTTGTTTGTTACTCAGCAATAGGTAACCAATACATTTCAAGTCATGAATCTTAAGGTCCTGAAATCTCAAGACCACAGCAACATGACAGTCAGATCAGGTTCTTATTCTGCTTCCACTGGTGGCCTGAGTGAGTAGCATCACCTCTCTGGGACTTGGTTTCCCCCAAAACAGGGGTAACAACAGCACCACATGGCCTGGCATGAGGGTGCAGAGTGAGGCTGGCCCAGAAGTTGTGTTCCAGAAACATGAGCAAGGTGTGGAGTCCCAGCTGCTCTGGTTCCCTGGGGGGTCCCTGAACCAACAACCCTGATGGTCACTCCCCGCCTTTTCCAGACAGCATGGTGGCTAGGACTGCTGCTTGCACCCAACCTGCTGAGCTGGCTGGAGCCGGGGGCAAAAAGGGTCATTGTCCTCCCCCATCCCAGGTAAATCATCAGGCTTCTGGAATTTAGCTCTTTTGAATTAAAAAATTCTCCGGGACTGAATCAGGCAGACCCCACCCGAGCTGGCTAAAGACTTCAGGGACCTGGAAACACCAGGATGCCAGGGACATCCCAAGCACTATGTCTGCGCAGGAGGGCCATCACTTCTGAGCCTCTGACCATCCTGTGAGGTGGACAAGGTAGCTCCAAGTGACAGAAGAAGAGCTTGAGGCCGAAAACCAAAGGGACTTCCCCCACACCACCCAGCCCTGCGGCTCCACGCCTGTCCTCCTTCACCCCCACCCCCATCCCTTCCAGCTCTGGGAAAGACAGAAACAAGCCAGCGGCCACCAGCTGAGGCGACTTCGGTAGGCAGCACATGGCCATGCACCGCCACACCTCTGCCAGTCCCACCAAGCCCCTGCAGCCCGCACTTCCCGCCTGGGGTCACTCTTGTGGGGTCAGGGGTGGAGGGGCTGAGCTGAAACGGCCCTCGGAGGGCCTCGAGTCCACAGGCCACACAGCAAGAGCAGAGGCCCAGCCCATGCACTCCCCCAGGATGCTGCATTCTTCCCCTCGCCCACCAGCTCATTTCTAGCTCTCCTGTTTGAGAAACACGGATGCTCAGCCCACCCCAGAGGGATGGTACAAGGGGGATGTGGAGGAAGGGGTGCGTCTTAAGCTGCTCTCTACAGCAAGCACATCTACTTGGGGCTGATGGAGATTGGGGGTTGCCAAGACCACCCTGGGATCACTGCAACTGCTGTCCACAGGGGGTCTATCCCCCAGCCTGGTCCCCACCAACCCCCGTGCCCAGCTTTGCCTTCTCCGTCTCCCACTCCTCCTTCCTGTTGGCCTGGACACACACACAGCTCACTGCCTGCTGTCTCCTGAAAGCTCTGTCCCCACACTCCGGCCATTTATCTTGTGGGTCATCTCTGTGCAAGAAGGAGCCTGGGCGGGTGCCATGGCCGCCTGAGCAGATCTTCAATCGAGCCAGGCAGCGGGGAGTGGGGAGAGGGCATCCAAAGCAGCTGGGTCCTGGGGCTGGCCCCTGGGGGGCTGTCCTGAGCTGTCTTCAAGATCATTCCCTCTAAAGGAACCAGAGGTCCAGGTCAGGGGAGTGACCTGCCCCCCACCACACAGCGGGAAAGAGATGGAGCTGAGCCTGGAATTGCATCCAGCACCCCCCACCCCACCCCCGCTGCTTCCCCGTTACATTCGCAGCGGCTCACAGGAAATGGTTCCTCCAGGGCTGAAGGCTGAAGGGAGGACTGAGGTGGCCCCAGCACCCTCCTCAGCCCCACCACTCCTCTGCTGCCATCAAAATGATCACTAACTGAAAAATGGCTTGTTCCCAGTAGTTTACCTCTCAGGAGTACACCCTCCCCTCCCCAGCTGTGCAACCTTGGGCAAGTCGCCTCCCTGAGCCCCTCTTTCCCGAGGCAACACCAAGTCAGTTTTCTCACCAGGTGGTTATGACGCAGGAAAACGGAAGTGGGGCGTGAGGAGGGTTGTGTCCCAGGCCTCGGCGGAGCCCCTGGGATGTGCCCCGCCAGGTGTGAGTCCTTGGCTTCATGCAGGAAAGATTTCAAGTTGAGTAAAGGTAGGTTTATTTAGAGAGATACACACTGCATAGATCGTAAGGCAAGAGAAAGACAAGGAAAGAAGTGTGGGAATTAGGTGCTCAGGTTAAAGTAGGTACACACTCTGTAGACAGAGTGCAGGCCATCTTCAAGGAGGAGGGAGCGAAAAAGGACAGCCAGGTATGGTGTTGCCAGTTTTTATGGGCTCAGTAGCTTCACATCCCTACTGGTGGGACCATTACAACCGCCCTGGGGAAGGGGCTGGGATTCCCAGGAATTGGGCAACCACCTATTCTTTGGCCTTTTGCGGTTAGCCTCGGGGCTGTCATGGTGACTGCGGGCATGTTATTCATCACACTGTTACAATGAGCACATAATGAAGCTCAAGGTCTGCTAGAAGTCAAACGCCCACCGACTTAATCCTCAAGGCCAACTGGGAGTTGAATCTTCCACCATTCTGGTGTTAAATTGCTGTCATTCCTTGAATGGCTGTGCCCTGCCGCCTTCCATCCTGTCTCAATTGGACACTCACTGGGGCTGCCAGGCTAGATGCGGACTCCAGCTCACAGCAGGCCTGACCAAACCCTCTAGGAACGGGGGCTGGGTCACGGCAGGCATCCCCCAGGGGCCTGGGGTGGTGGACCCAATCTGAGGGCTGAGAGAAACTATCACAGGACCCCTCTCCCGATTCCTTTTGTTTTCCTCCTGGCACTTGTGGCCCCTTGCTGTCATATGATACAGTTACCATTTCCTTGTTTGTTGTCTGTCTCCCACTGGGCAAGGCCTTTGCTTTGTTCCTAATCAGTGCTACTCTGATAGTGTTTACTGAGTGAATGAGTTAATGCCTGCTGGACTGAATAGGTCAGGTAGGGCCAGACTGGCAGGGGAAGCCTGTCAAAGGAGTAGTGATGTAGGGCAGAGGTGATGGCGGCTGGGCCAGGTGAAGTGGGGCTGGAGAGGGTGAGACAGGAAGGAAGAGGACAAGGTACAACCATTAAAAGAATGACACAGCACTTAGCACTGAGATGGTGGAAGATTCACCTCCCAGTAGACCTTGAGCTTCCTCATTTGCTCATTATCGTATATTAGCTGCTAAATGGCAGTCCCACAGGCACCATGACAGTTTGAGGCTGACCATAAAAGGTCAAAAAGTGGGTGATGGCCCAATTCCTGGGAATCCCAGCCCCTTTCCCAAAGTAGTTGGAATAATCTTCCCACTTGTTAGCATATGAAATAATTGAGCTCATAAAAACCAACCACCCCCACACCTCGTGACTGCTCTCTCCTCTGAGTGAGTCGGACAGCACTCTGTCTACGGAGTGTGTATCTACTTTTAAACTAAACACCCACCCCCACACCTCATGGTCTCTCGCTCCCTAGCCTTCCAAGATGGCCCTCACTGTGTTTGTGGAGTGTGTATCTTTTACTTTAAATTAAACACCCAACCGCACCCCTCGTGGCCTTTCTCTTGCCTTCTGAGACAGCCTGCATTGTCTATGGAGAATGTATGTCTCTCAAATAAATCTACTTTTGATGTAGGAAAACAGATGTAGGGCATGAGGAGGGCCACGTCCCAGGTCTCGGTTGAGCCCCTGGGACGTGCCCCGCCAGGTGTGGGTCCTTGGCTTCTCGCAGGAAAGAATTCAAGAGCGAGCCACAGTTGAGAAAAGGTAGATTTATTTAGAGAGATACATACTGTATAGAGTGTAGGCTGTTTCAAAAGGCAAGAGAAAGGCCACGAGGTGTGGGGTTGGGTGCTCAGGTTAAAGTAAAAGTAGGTACACACCCCATAGACAGAGTGCAGGTAGTCTCTCCAGAGAGAACAGAGCGAGAGAGGCGGCCACGAGGCGCGGTGTTGCCAGTTTTATGGGCTCAGTAGCTTCACGCCTACAAGTGGGAGGACTATTCCAGCCACCCTGGGGAAAGGGCTGGGAGTCCCAGGAATTTGGCCACTGCCCACTCTTTGACTTTCTGTGGTCAGCCTTGGGACTGTCATGGAGCCTGTGGATATGTTATTTATCATGCTAATATGTTACCATGAGCATATAATGAAGTTCAACGTCTACTAGAAGTCAAATCTCGGCCATCTCAATCCTCAAGACCTACTGGGAGTTGAATCTTCTGCCATTTTGGTGTTAATTGCTGTCACTCCTTGAATGGCTGTGCCCTGCCTGCTTCCCTCCTGTCTCACCCACCCCCATTTCCTACTCCTCAACCTCCCCTTTCAGGGCCCAGGATGCACCCCCAATGCCAGCCTTCTCAGAGTCTCCTGCTGCCCCGCCCCACCCACCCCCTCAATGAATTCCTCCTTCCTCTACCCTTGCATTCATTTATTCACTTACTCACTCATTCATTCACTCACTCACTCACTCACTCAGGAAAGAATTCTGATACTGGCACTGGGTGCTGGCCCTGTGGGGACCCAGAGATGACCATGCTTCAAGGGAAACAGACCCAGAAGCCAAACCACAGCATTACCCCTTCCTGAGCCACAACACGTGAATGCTCTCATAAAGAAGAAAGTTCTCGTGGACCCTGAGGTTGTCTTCAGTCATTTTTATTATAGTGTTTCTTATCTATTCACAGACACAGAGCCAGGTAAACCTTTTGTGCTTATGTTTGCCTCCAACATTAAAACCAAAGCGAATTTACAAACAAATATAAAGAATATTAGCAGAACCAATAAAATTCAAATTGACAACAGGAAGGGACCTTGTCAGCTCTCACCACAGATGGCTGGGGGTTTAGAGGGCTCAAAGAAGAGCTGGTTCTCTGGGACTGGGGTCAGAGGCGGAGGGCCTTGGCCACAGTGAAGGGGTCTCCCTGCACCACCTCTGTTCCCCCACCTGCCTTGTGAGGCCCAGCAGGGATGGTGCCCGGCAGCACATGGCCATGCTGGGCAGCCAGGCTTCGGCTGGGCACAAGTCTCCCCCTATTTTTTGTCATTAACTGCCAGTGACTATAACCTCTCAACTGTCCTGGTCAACACAAACCCAAGCACACTGGGTGGCAGGACTTTTTTTTTTTTTAAATTGCAGTAAAATATATGTAACATAAAATTTACCATTTAGGCCATTTGAAGTACATTCACACTGTTGTACGACCACCACCACCATCCACCATCCTGAACTTCACCTTCCCAGACTGAAACTCTGTCCGCGTTAAACACGGACTCCCCTTCCCCTGCCAGCCCCCAGCATTCTAATCATTCTACTTTCTGTCTCGATGAATTTGACTCCTCTAGGTACCAAGCTTGAGTGAATCATACAGTATTTGTCTTTTTGTGACTGGCTTATTTCTCTTAGTATAAGTGTCCTCAAGTTCCTCATGTTGTCGTATGTGTCAGCATTTCAGTGTTTTACAGCTGAATAATAGCCCATTGTAAGGATACAATACATTTTGCTTATCCATTCATCCGCTGGTGGGCATTTCATCCATCTGTGGGTTGTTTTCACCTTTTTGCTACTGTGAATAATGCTGCTGTGAACATCAGTGTATAAATATACGAATCCCTGGTTCCTATTCTCTTGGACATATACCCAGAAATGAATTGCTGGATCATATGGTAATTCTATGTTTAATTTAGGACTTATTTTTAGGCGATTGTTCAGATGATCCTAAATAAGATTACAGCCAATTTGTTTTTAATTCATAGGCTCAAAACTCACTAAATTTTAAAACTCTCATACTCTGCAGATTGTGTTTTGAGACTCTCTAGAGCTACACTGTCCTGTGAGGTGACCAGGTGCCACGAGGGGCCACAAAGGGCAGGAGTATGGCCAGCCTGCCTGGCAATGCTCTGAGCAGGTAAAAGACACCCATGTTTCAAAGACTTAGTATGAAAGAGCAATCTTATTAGTGATTTTTATATTGATCACATGTTGAAGTGATAATATTTGGGCTATATTGGGTTAAAGAAAGTAGAGCATTAAAATTAATTTCCCTTGTATCTTTTCACTTCTTGAGTGGGACCACTAGGGAATCTAGCTAGCACTGTGTTTGTGGTTTGAATTCTCTATTGGAAACATAACCCTCACAGGTTAATCCAGGTGCTTTCAAAGTGTAGAGGAGCTTCCTGGAGCTCGGAAGCCTTGGCTGGTTCTCCTCTTTGTTTATTTTTAATTGAGGTAAAGTTCACATTAACATACATTAACCATTTTAAAGTGTACAATTCCAAGTGGCACGTGGTGTATTCATAGCCTTGTGAAACCACCACCTCTCTCTAGTTTCAGACTTTCTTATCACCCCAGAAAAACGCTCCATATCCACTAAGTAATTGCTCCTTATTCTCTCTTCCCCCAGCCCCTGGCAACCACTAATCTGCTTTCTGTCTCTATGGATCTGCTTATCCCGGACATTTCATATAAATGGAATTATACAACATGTGATCTACTGTCTTTCTTCCTTTGCTGGGCATAATGTTTTCAAGGTTCATCCGTTTTATAGAATATATCAGTCCTTTGTTCCTTTTTATGGCTAAATAATATTCCATCGTACGCATAGACCACCATCATTTATCAATCCATCCACCAAGGGACATGTGAATTGTTCTCACCTTTTGGCTATTGTGAGTAATGCTGCTACGGAAAACTTGTGTATAAATTCTGCATGGACATATGTTTTCATTTCCTGGGAGTGGAATTGCTGGGTTCTACGGTAATGGCTGGTTCTCTTTGTCTTTTTAACATTCATCTTGTTTACCAAAGTTCTAGATACCCATTGTCGAAGAGTCAGTTGCTTCCCAGGGTGTTAGGACAGACACTGGAGCCCACTGAAGGGAGGTTTGGGAACACTTGCTAGGGACACCCCTCCCCCAATGTCAGTATTTTTAGGACTTTGTTCTTGGGAGGATTCAGTTCTTCAGAGAGGACCCTTCAGTGTCCTGCCTGGAGGGTAAAGGCCTGGCTGCCACTGGGAGCAGGACAGGGGACAAGGCAGAGACCCCAGATTCAGAAGCCCCAGACTCTCGGCTCCCTGTTTTTGGTACAATGCTCCTATCTCCAGGCCAGGGACCCGGGGTTTCCTGTTGCCAGAGAATGACTCTGGTTTTCTGCTGGGGTTGGGAAAGGTGACTACCTAGCAATCCTGGGAGGGGAGTTGGGGGTCTGACTGCTCCTTATTTCACTGCCCCCCACGACTCCCACTTGGGGGCTGCCAGCTTGGACTGAGCCCTTGGCGGTTCTGTGGGGTAAATCACACTGGGGCCCAGCAGCCACCCTGCTCGCATGGCATGTGGCTTTTCTGAGTCTCTAAGTCGGCTGCCACTTTACTATTCAGCTTCAAAGGTGCACTGAGTTGTCTCCTATCCTGCTTGCACTATCCTTGTGGATTTATACCTTTAAAAAAAGAAAAAGAAAAGGAATTCCTTTCTGTCGTCTTCACATGGTTGCAGGAGGGGAAGAAATGTGGCGCATGTATTCAATCTGCCATCTTTAGCAAAGTTGTCAGGACACGGCTAGCCTGGAAGTCCCGAGAAGCCCAGAGCCTTCAGAAGTATTCCAGCCCCCACTCTGGGAAGCTTCCAAACCCCCAGCTGGAAGGGGTCTCCCCCTCAGCCTGGGTCTCAGGGCCAGGTCTGGCTGGACCTCCAGGCGCTGCTGGTTTATCTTCCCCTCCAAGGCGAGTCTTAACTGAGTCATCGGACCCCTTCCTCTCTCTGCACCCTCCCACTCACAGCCCCCAGCGCAGGCTGCACGCGGCCAGGTGCTCAGCATGCTTTGCTCCTAGACAGGAAGGGCACGCCGGGGAGAAGACACGGCCGGCAGAGGCTTGGAGACGATGAGCGCCAAGAGCCAGGGGACGTCGCTCTGCTTTCATCCCTGGGTCGCCTCCTACCTGCTTTTGAACTCTTCTCAGATCCTATTCCTGGGTCTCAGACCCCAGGAGTGCTGGGAAGTTCAGGAAGTCTTGGACTGGGAACTCAACTGTAGGCCACCCCACTAAAGGGTACTGAAGCCCTGCTGGTCCCCACGTGGCAGGACCGACCTCATTAGGTACAACAGAGCCTCAGGGGTTGGGACCTCCTGGGGAGGAGGCACCAGCACCCCCCCTACCACCCCCACCACTGCCTAACTTTCCTCCCAGCCCCACTCTCTGCTAAGAAGGTTCTCCTACACCAGGGAGTCAGGATGTCCTTGGAGGCTAAACTAATGTTGAGCGATTGCTGTCAATTCCCACCTCTGAGGCCTAGAAGGGCCTTTGCAAATCATGAGGAAACATGGTGGGGCACAGAGAAAAGTCCTAAGTTCAAACTCCTGCTCCTTCCTGTGTGATCTTGGGCACCAGGCTTATCTCTGAGTCTTTGTTTCCTAATCTTTATAGTGGGGGTCACTGACATTTGTTCCTTGCTGAGCTGTTAACTGTTACATGAGATCTCACGTCAGGTACGTGCCTGGTACATAATTTCAACTCATTAAATGAAAGTTGTTTTGCTTTTGGAAATGAGACAGGGATCAGAGAGCTTTTGGGCCTCATCCAAGACCCGTTGGGCACACAGAGGTAGGACTCACAGAAGCACCAAACCACGGAAGGCCACATGGAGGGGACAGGAAGGCAGAAGCCATTCAACTCGGCCTTTAGTCAAGAACTCCAGCAGCACCTGGCGTTGCGAGATTCCTCTCTGGGGCCTCTCTGGAGGTTTTGATTTGTGAGTCCAGCGTGCAGCCAAGGAATCTGCATTTTTGACAACTACCCTCTCTTCATTGCCACGTCTCTGAAGTGCACCCAGGCTGGGGCCTGCAGCTCAGTCCTTCCCACTCCATCTGATGTCAAGGGGAGCAGCCTCTGCTCACACATGGTAATGACGGGACACTCCCACCATCCATAGGGAGCCCTTTCCAACATTCAATAACTCATGTGCTATGAGAAAGTTCTTTTTGATCCCGAGAAGAAATCTGTCTCCTGGGGGTCTGGGAGGGCGATGAGTATAGCTCAGTGGTAAAGCACATGCTTAGCATGCACAAGGTCCTGGGTTCAATCCCCAGCATCTCCATTTAGATAGACAGATAAATAAATTTTTAAAAAAAGAAAGAAGGGAAAAGAAGTCTGTCTCCTGATCATTCTGCCCAAACCCCTTCACTTGTCTGTAATTTATTTCTTCATCTTTAAAGTGGGGACTAACTACCGGACCCAGTGAACACAAATCCCTGACTGGTTGCACTGGGCGGGGTGGGCAGCGGCCACCATGTGGAGTTAACCCCAGGAGTTAACATCTTACAAGTTCCCAACTAGCACACAGCAGCTCGTCAGCAAGTTATTTCCCAGGGTCACCTGGGCCCCTCAGCCTGGGACCTGCTAGGTTCCCTGCGATGTGCTGAGGTTTACATACCTACAGGACTGACAATGGAGCACTTCCTGAAGCATCAATTTACTTGATAATAAGTCATTTAAAATGTTATTTTTGGAAAAAAAAATTGCTTGCCTACTAAAATGAATGAGGTATTACGGATTTGACAGCAGAATTCACCTAAATATTCAAAATAAGTTATGAAGCATCTCATTTCTTACAAATGCCCAAACTCTTAAGGGTACTGGGTGGGAGTAGTTTTCTGTTGGGTTAAGATGTTTCCTGTAGGAAAGTTCCAGAAGCTCTTCTCTGGGCAGTTGGCCTACTGTCTGTTCACGTTCATCTGAAGTTTCTTAAACCCTGCCCAGAGGCTGGGCTACTGAGATGACTGGAGGAGAGGGTCTAGGGAAGAACGAGCAAGCACACAAACGACTCCAACTGCAGGTGCCAGGAGGCAGGAGGCTGGAGCTGCGGAAGGATCTTAAGGTCAGCACTTCGCTGAAGTGACAAGTGCAGGAGCTTGATCAGGAAGGGTGTGGAGACAGGCAGGGGCTCTGGCCTTGAGGTGATGGGTGGGGCTCTGAGGCCCATCCTGGCCACTGTGTGACCTGGGAGAACAGGGGGAGAAGGGGCTGGACAAGACAGCTGGTCCACGCAGCCTGAAGGCAGGGGGTCTCGGAAGCAGGAACGGAGCCCATGAACTGGTGTCAATACTCCTCAAAGCCACTGCCAGACACTGTCTTCCTTGAGGAAGCCGCCCAGGCTCATGGAAATGCCCATCTTTGCTCTGGGCTGACATCACCTCTGCATGGGAACAAAGCGCGTGCTCATGCCGAGCCCGTCGGGATTGGCAGGAATCTATGTCCTTTGGTTTCAAAGCAGAGGACCCAGAAAGAAGAGTCATGAAAGATGCCCTTGTTGGAAGAAATGTTCGGGACCCTGGCTGACAGCCTCCATCTGGACTTCGCTGAGAAGAGGCAGGAACCACCCCCACACCCCAACGTCTGGGCTCCTAGGGGAAGTGGCAAACAGCACCTGCTATGGACGAGGCTCCAGGGGAGCCTTCATTATACATGACTCTGTAGTGTTAGAGGGATGAGCTCTTAAGTCCTATGAAGCAGTTCACTTTGTGAAATAGTATTCATGGCATGTCCTCCATGCAAACAAAACCAAAATGAAGCCAAGGATCCTTTTCAACATCCACTAACCAGGGAGAGTGTGAGAACTATGTCTTGATGACCCGAAGCCACACCACTACTCACATGCCAGAACCTGGGCTCAGTCAGGAAGAGTAGGGGCTGCACCACAGCCCAGCCACTGCCCACGGGCCTGGAGGACCTGGCCCACAGCAGGAGGGAACTGCCACCCTCTCCAGATGCATAGGGACCTGGAAGGATGCCAGACAAGCCAGTGCTCTCCCCTCGGGCTGGGAGACGGCAGCACTGGGTCTAGTCAGGAGGCCAGGGTGCACGCCCCGCTGCGCCGCTCCCTGGCCTGGTGGGCTGGTACTTCCTGCTGCTGAGCAGGACAGGAGGAGGCATCCACCTCCCAGGGCTGTCGTGAGAGTTACACGAGACAGGAGTAAAAGCACTGTTAACATCACGACGTATTAATACCACCATTTATTCTTTCTTTACGATGGTAAAAAAGTAATTCTATTTCTGGAGACCAAACAGCATCACAGAGACATTCTTGGAAGAGAATTCCCTTTGTTCCCAATCCCAAGCCTCTGTGACTGACTTTAGATCTGCTCACCTGTACAATGGAGATGGCTTTGTAGCAGAGGGGGAGCAGGGCCCTCTGCTAAGATCTGCTTTTCCTCTGCTTGTGCCTCGGCTCCCCTCAGAGCCCGGCCTCTCCCTGGCACAGCACTGGGAAAACATATTCCTGGACCACAGAGTGACCAGGGACCTTAGAACTGGCCTTTGACTTTTCAGAGTCCAAACACACTGGAGGCTGCACACAACGGCCAGTCCCTGGTGAGCTGTGTCTGGGGCATCATCCTGGGGCAGGAGGCTGGGGGCTGGGGACTGGGGCTTGGGGGTGGTAAGAATCCAGGAGGGCCTCAGAGAGTGACAAAATGTTTGAGTTCTATTCCACCACTGTGTGACTTGGGGAAGTTCTGAGTCTCCTGGACCTGCTTCCTCCTCTGAAAATAGGAAGGGCAATTCCAGCCGACAGCGCTGGCAGCGCCCCTCCCCACTGAAGGCAGAGAACACACGTGAAGTGGGCTAACTCAAGGCCTGGGCTGGCCTGATCCCGCCCCTAACCGTCTGTAAAAACAGTGCACATCTCCAAAGCACATCGGCCACCAGAGCAGCTGGTCTCCAAGAACCTCTTCCCTTTTGGAATCATTTCCCTCTGTTCTCTGTTTACAACAAGCTCCCAGGCCTGACCTAAGACCTGTTTGTTACCCTGAGGTCAGCAGAGACTGAGTCTCTAAGGACTGCAATCTTAGTGGCTCCCCAGTCTGGGGCCTTCCCCAGCTCCAGTACAAAGCAAGGCAGAGCCAGCTCGCCCCGACTCAGGGCCTCCCCGCTCCTGGAGGAGCCTGACCAGAGCAGCCCCTGTCCCGACATGTCCCCTCCACCCGACTCTGGGGAAGCCCAGCACTGTCTGGCCTACCCCTGGGGTAGGCTCCAGGACCACTGCCCCTCGGGGACTGGTTCCCTCCAGTTTCTCTCCACCTGACTCCCCCTCTGCAGCCATCCCAGTCCCCCTAAACCCAGGCAGGCCCAGGCCCGGGCCCAGGGAAGGGTGCAGGTTTCAAAGGTGCAGGGGCCAACTGGGGTTCCACTCTCAAGGACGGAGAAGAAAGGAAGAAACCACTAGCCAGTGCTGAGGAGGGCACTAGCCGTGGCCACAGGCTCTTCCAGGGGAGGTGGTAGTGGGAAGTGGGAGGCCTTGAGAAAGCAGTGGCTGTGGGCCTGTCGCACGCAGGGACACAGGAGAACGTCTTCATGTTCAGCCCCACTGGGTGGGCTCAAGGGCCAGTGTGCTTGTGCCCCTCATTCTGAGAACCGGTGATGGTCCTGGCTGAGGCTGCCTGGGGGGTGCCTCTGGCCCCCTGTGCAGTTGCAGTGACGAGGGACCGGGTCTGCATCGGCGCTGAGAGAACGTTCCCCACAGCACCGAGGGCTGTGGGGTGAGAGTACCATGCAGACGGAGGCCTGGGCCCCCACCGGCCCCCGTGGCATAGGCAGACGGCACAAAGCCTATCCTAAGGAGCCGGCCCCCGCCCCCAGGCAAGGCCTTGCTTGGGCTGCGCCCCTGGCCACCTAGGGCGCCGTCACCGCGCTCTGCTCGCCGTGGTCCACGCTCCAGAGGCGGTAGAACTCAGCAAAGTCCACGTAGGGCTCGACCCGGCCGTCCTCGCCGGGTGGGAGTGAGTGGGCGGGCCGGGATCGGAAGAGGCCCCCATCCGAGCTGGAGCTGCTGCTCTGCGTGTGCGTGTTGGTGGACTGCAGGGTCAGGGTCGGGCTCTGGCTGTGGGCACAACAGGGCAAGTCAGTCACAGGCCTTGGCGTCTGGCCTGGGGACATAGAGGCGCCTGCCTCAGCCAGCCCCTCAGGCTACCGGCCTCTCTGATAAAGGGGACCACGAGAGCCAGCCCAGCCAGATGTTCTTAGGGGCAGATGAAAAGTCAAATGTATTTTGAAGCCCTGGCTATATGTGACTATTTAAATTAACTAGAATTAACTAAAATGGACTGCTCGCTTCAGTGCTCTATAATCATGTGTGGCTAGCGGCCACTGTGTAGGACACAGATGTGCCACCAGCACTGAGCTGGACGTCATCCATCCTAGCCTCTCCGAATCCATCCTAGTCCAAACCCCACTCATCCCAGGCAGGAAAGGGCTCTTCTCCCAGAAAACCTCCTTCCGCCCTCCTCCTCTTTCTCCTCTTACCGGCTATGTGGGGACAGGCCCCCAGTGTTCTCAGAGCTCCCTGGGCACCCACCTTCTACCACAGAGCATGTAACATCCAGGAATTACCTGTTAGCCCACCGTCCTGCAAACTCCCCGCACTGTCCAGCCCTTAGCACCGGTCCAGCCCAGGGTGGGGGTGGGGGAGCAAATAAGGCTCAGATGTGGGGTGGAGGGAAGGGACTATTTAGGGACCCAGGGAGTTAGAGGCACAGAAGGATGGCAGGTTCTCCTGCCTGGTCTGGGACAGTCGCTCTCATACCCTGCCTTTGTGGACATAGCTGGTGGCTCCCCTGGGCAGCCCTGCAGGGGTGTGGAGAGGCCACCCCTACTGCGCTCAGGATGCCCATTGCCCAGCCGCCCGGCAGGCCCCTCCAGCCCACAGTGCTGGTTGCAGCAGCAGCCTGGGGGCAGGGAGAAGGAAAGCCAGCCACCCCCTTCCCGCACCAGCAGCCAGTACTACTCCTTTCCTGGTGACCCTTCCAATTGGCCACATCCTGAGTGGGCTGGGTGTGGCATTTCTATTATTCTGTGCAGAGCTGGAATGTGGAAACCAGATCCGGGTCCCCTGATGTGATGGGGTGGAGGGGGGTATACATTCCACAGAAGTGGAGGGGGTGGGGTGGACATCAGACCTGTCAGACAGGTCTGCCGAGAGGAAGGGGCAGGCCTGTCCCACCCCCAGGCTCCAGACCCCCTGCCCCCCTCCACAAGCCCCGCCTGAAACTAGAGAACTCACTTCAAAGCTAAAATCGGACACTTTAGTCAGAGAGCACTGCCTCTCACAAGTCAGTACAGGCCAAACAATGTCCCACAAGCACGGATGCGTCAGGAGGCCACCCAAATCACACACTCCAAGACAGGAGGAGAGAAAAGAACAAGAGGAGAACCTTCCCATTAAATGAAAACAAGTAAGTGGGACCTGCAAGAAAAAAATGAGCAGCAGGCTGTCTCCTCCAGGCCACTCTGTCCACACCGCCCCAGCCACGCCCCCAGCCTCCAGCCCTCCCCGGTCAGCTTCAGGGAGCTGCTGGAACCTGCGCTGCCTCTTCCTGTCCCTGCGTCTAGGGAGGCAAGCCCCGTCCTTCCCGGAATGGAGTTGGGGAATTTGAGAGGAATAAGACCTCAGGGCATCTCATTCAAGATTACTCAGCTATAGAATGTGGCCTCGTGGCCACTCCTGTCCAAGTACCAAGGGCTGTCCCCAGGAAGCAGGCCTGAGAAAGGCTGGGGGAGGGAGTGAGCGCTTACTTGGTGAGGGTGGGAGTGGCTTCATCCAGGGTGGAAGCACTGTGGGCCCCGTTGACCAGCTGGCCCTGGGAGGGCATGACGAGGGACAGGGTCACACTGGTCTTGCTGGTGCTCTGGGCACTCGAGTAAGGCACAGATACAGGGTACACACGTCCTCCTGCGGCTTTGGGAGGAAGAGAGTGGTGGGCCACAGGGAGCGGCTGAGAGGGGATCCCTGGGGTGGTGGGATCAAGGCCTGAGGAGGCAGGTGGCAGCCCGGCCTGGTTCTCCCTGCTTGGCCCTCTGCCCCTGGGGACAGCAAAAGAGTATCTGTGGCAGAGACTCTTCCAGGCCAGGCAGGGGCCTCCTCTAGGCAGCAAAGCACTGCCGGTGCTCAAAGCAGAAAGAGAAACAAGTGCTGAGTTGCCTCAGTGAAAGGGTTACTGCCTGGCTTCCAAAGATACTTCGATCCAAGGGGATAAGTATGCTTCTTGTTGAGGTTGGCCCAACACAAATATGGTTGCAATAACAAGCTAGAGAAGTCCAGTGACCCCAGTGTCCATGGGAGAACAAATCCATCCATGGATGCCTGACTGCTAGGGCTGGCTTATTTGAAAAAAGAGAAAGAAACACAGTCCCTGGAAAATGATGGTCTTGACACTAAGCAGCACTGGGAGGGAGAACGAAAGACAATCACCTCGCTTCCTGGGCAACATGACTTCAGAATTTAAAAGGTAGAAAGTGAAGAGTCTCTCCCCCACCCGCCACAAGCCCTGCCTTGGTCTCTTCCTCCAAGGGCCTCAGTTTCCCTTTCTGTAAAAGGGCTGTTAATGAGGACAAAAGGCAACAGGCGGGTAAGGTCCCTGGCGCACAGCAGCCACTGAGTCTGGGGCTGCCGTTGTCCCTACAATGTGGCTGTGGCCCTGCAAAGTGCTTCTCCTGCACTCAAGTCTTTCGGAGGCGGCCAGGACAGGGAGTATTGTCTTCATTTCACAGACAGAAAGAGGAAAATCAGTGCAGCTCAGAGAGCTTTTTTTTTTTTTTAAACAGAAATCTTTTTTTTCCCTTTGTTTTATTTGTTTTGTTGCGGGGGAGGTAATTAGCTTTATTCATTTATTTTCATTTTTGGAGGCGGTACTAGGGATTGAACCCAGGACCTCGTGCATGCTAAGCAAGCGCTCCACCACTTGAGCCATCCCCTCCCCCCCAGAGAGCTTTAAAGCCAGGGCCTGGACTGGAACTGCTCAAAGGCAGGCCTTCTGACTCCACTCCATCCCAGGGAGCAAGGCCCATGGCCCCAGCCGCTCAGCCCCCACCCCAGCCCTGGGCGCCATCCTCGGGTCCTGCCCAAGCTGCACACGTACCTGGGGCTGAGGCCGGTGCGGGCTGGCTCATCTCGCCCAGTGGGTAGCCAAAGTTCCTCACCAGTAGAGTCATGTCCTCGTGCCTTGGGCAGAACTTGGCACGCTCCCCGCCACTGGCGAAGGTGTCACTGTGGATACGCTTCACTCGGTCCACTACAGCCTGGGCCACCGCGTCCAGGGAAGTCTGCTTGGCGAACTCGGTGTCAATCATGGCGGCGATCTCCTGGGGGCAGGGGGAGCACAAACCTGGTGAGGAACGAGGGGGCCCAGGGACTGTAGGCCACAATGTCACAGCCTGATCAGGACACGTAGGGGTCACCAGCCAGGCAGATGGATGTCCCTACCAGCCAAGCCTGCAATCCGAACTTCTCCAGGTATTTAGGATAATTCTTCTGGAACTTTCTCATTAGAAAAGGTGTGACTTTGTGATCTCTGTCTGATTGTTGGCTTCCACACCAAAAAATGAGGGATAATATCCGTTTTACTGTGTTAGAATGAGGGTTAAATAACATAATGGATGTTCGGACACTTTGGAGACTATTAATTATTATTATTAAACTTTCTTTCCTGGAATGAACTTATTGCAGGGGATGATTTTGTCAGAAATTGAGGATACAGGATGAAGACAGGGACAGGTGACAGGAAGTGACCTGGGCCTCGTGCAGGGTGGGCTCAGCTCCATCACTGACCAGCTATGTCACCTCTGGCAAGACCCTGAACTCTCAGCCCCAAGGTCCCTAACAAGGTGGCAGTGAGCCCCTGCCTCTACTATGTTATAAGGCTACTGGAAGGAATGAGATAAAATAGGTGAAAAACCTTGAACACAGGTATTAGAAGACAGGCACATACGACGTTCCCTCATAATTTTTAATTAGGGCAGAGCAGAAAAGCTTACTTTCCTACCAGAATCACAGATGAAAGGAGAAATACAACCTGAACCATCTGACCAATCCAGCAGGTCAAGGTCAAGTAAAGGCAGCTTCCCCTCAAGATCATCCTTGAAGTGATTGCCTCGCAGTTCCGCTTTAGTGTCGGCTGTCCGACACATGTACTCTGAGGCGTGGGAAAAAGCAGCAGCTCCCACTGGCTGAGAACTTATGTCTATCATGCTTAGCCCTCACCACAACCCCACGAAGGCATCTGAGAGATGAGGAACAAACTGAATTATCCGTAGCTCAGACGGCGTTCACGTGAAGGAGGCAGTGGAGTGGGATCTGAACATGGCCGCACACTCCCTGACTCTGGGTACCAGGCTACACCCCTCTGGGCTTTCCTCCTTGGCCTGGGCCCTTCCTGGACAGTCTCCAGAGCTACACATGCCTGTGGAAGTTCACTTCCCTTACCTTCTTCCCTTAGACTTTGCTCAGGGTCCTGGGGACTGACACTGCTTCAAGCCCAGACAAGTAAAGCTTTTGGGTGCAATGGGTGTTCTTGGAGCTCTGGGCTTTTTCTTCCCGGCTTTGAATCCAGAGAAGATATCTGGTGAAGGCATTTGAGAATTGGACCTCTGGGTCCCTGAGCACTTTGCAGCTGAGCAGGAGGGCTGGCTGGGTCCCAGGGGAGCACGCCACCCTGCAGACTGGCCACCTGCGCTCTTCCCAGGCCCAGCTCACCTGGTTGGCCTGCCCAGGCCCGTGGGCTGCCTCCAGGGCCTTGTACAGCCCCTCGGACATCAGCACCAGGAAGCCAGTCACCCCATCCAGGGGCTGTGCACCATGGACTTCGGGCTCCGCGATGATTGGCTTGGACTTGGCAGCGCTGTGGGAAGAGTGGAGGGGAGAGCTGTGCTTGGAACGGCCCCCGGGGACATTTATTCTGGTGAGGAGACAAAGCTACACCCAGAATGTAAAATAAAACACACATCTGACAAGAGGAAAAGAAACAGAGGAAAGAGCAAACCAGATAAAGACCCGTCTTATAAGGGCAATAGCTCAGTGGGCCAGGAAAGCCAGTGGGCAGCTGGGGCCAGAATGGCAAAGGTCAAATGCCCAATCCTGGCCCCATTCTGCATCTCCTGTCCACAGAGCTGGGCGGTGGTTGGGGAGGTAGAGTGGGGCAGCAAGAGGGACAGGTTCTCTTTCAACAGCCCACTGCTCTTGGGCAACCCCAAGCTGACCCAGACCCCACACACACTCTCGGTGTGGAGGGATCATTACTGATGCACCATCAGGGCCAGTACACGTCAGGAGGCTCCAGCACGGGCACATGCACACAGGGCAAGGATAAGAGCACGCTTCTGGCAACAGGACTTAAGAGTCTGGAAACATCACAAGGGTCCATCAGTCAGGGCAGGTTAGGTGAGTGCTGACAGCTCACACTGGAATCCTAGCAGCTGTCCCCAAGGGCACGGCAGCCTCAATGGTAGGTGTGCAGGAATGCAGGAATCAGCACCTCTAATGCAAAAGGGAGCTGCAGACCCCTGGGCGCCATACACTAGCATCTGTGGGTGTTTTCAAAAGAAGCCTGCCCCTCCCCACCCCCACCAAACACACACACACACACACACACACACACACACACAGAGGTATGTGCACCTACACGTGGAAACTGCAGGGTACAATGCACAAGAAACCAGTAGCTTCTGAGGAAGCAGTCTGGGCTTGGGGCGGGAGGAAGTCACTTTTCACTGCGTATCCTTGGTGCTGTTTGAATTGCTTTAAATTACAGATGTACCTTCCCATAAAGCACATAGAACCCCCACAAATTAGAGACAAGAGGTTCCAAACTCAATTATTTAAATCTTGTGAGGGTAAGGAGTTCTAACACATGTTTTCTAAGATACAAGATGGGCATAGCTCTCACACACACGCACGTGTGCACACTCACACACACACACACTCACTCACTCTCTCTCTCTCTCTCGCCTATGTTCCCAATCGGTGTCCTCACATACACCTGTGGTTAAGGACTCGTGCTCTGAATTTAGGCTGCTGGAGTTCAAGTCTCGCCTCACCTCACTGTTAGTCTTGAGACCAGGCAGGCTACCTAATGTCTCCATGTGTCAATCATGAAAATACCTTTGGGGCAATAACAGTACCTACCTCACAGGGCTTGAGTGAGACTGAGTAAGACAGAGGGTATAAACAGCGGTGCACAGGCTTGAGTAAAGGCTCATAATTACTGTCATCACCTGTTTGCTATGAGCACCGGGTGGCACCCAGAAGGGATAATCCATCCTGACACCCCCACCCTGGCCCCAGCCATGAAAGCACTGACCAACAGGCCTTTGGTCTATGGGCTGTCCCATCCACACCAGGCAGCTCAGGCCAATTCTGGCCTCTCCAGCCAGGCCCTGTGGCTCCGGCTGCTGCCCTTGGCTCTGGCCTGGCTCCCCAACTTGATCTTTTGCCGCCTAGCTCTATAGGACCCCAACTCCTGGCCTGCTGGGCCCAGGGCCCACCCCATATCAACCTCTCTGGGAAGACGAGTCTCCTTGGGCTCTGAACTATCTCGACTGTACCTTCCATCCCCAGAGCCTAAAATCTGCATCTGCCCTCTGGCCCTACAAACGGGGGGCTGCCGGGCCAGCCTACCTACCTGAGTAGGTCGATGTCAGTGTAGCCGTACTTGACCTTGTAATCCCCGATGCGCCTGGTGCTCTCCTGCCCACAGATGACCCCCACCTGCTTGATCTTTCCTGCATCCAAACCTACCAAAGGGAGAACACCATGACACCCCAGACTTTGTTCATTAAGAAGAACAAAAAGAAGGGGACACAGACACATCCACAAAAAAACACGCAATGGGGTGCACTGAACAGGAAGTGAAGTCACACCAGGGCACCATGGAGGGCAGCTAACCCAGAGTCCCCCAGTGTCCTCAGTCCCTGTCCCCCTCAGAACACCCCTTGCTCAGAGTCCCTCCTCCAGCACCACCCAGCCCGGCTCCCTGTGCTGCCTGAGCTCACAGGGAAGGGAGCGAGGGGCTATGGCAGTGGCTGGAATCCCAGGACTTTGGGCTCTTGGGCTGCACCAATAACAGTGAGTAGCTCCATGTGCCAGGGACTTTTGGAAGCATTTTACACGTATTAACTCTTTTAATCCTCACAACACCCTGACTAAGTGTTACTATTTTTCTCATTAAACACATGGGGAAACTGAGGCACAGAAAACTTGAGTAAGTTCCAAAATCACCAACTAGTAAGCGACAGAGTTGGGATTCAACCCCAGGCAGGCTTGTCCCAAGCCCAAGGTCACAGCCTGTCCACTTCAGGCCTTTCACTGCATGGTCCCCAGAAAGGAGGCACAGGGTGAGCCACCAGGGTTGAACCCCACCCCTCCACGGACCCGTCAGCCCACTCACCCAGCTGTGAGAGCCGGAAGAGCTCATCCTCATTCTCTGTGGTGTGGTCCACGTTCAGCTGTGTCACCTGCAGGCCATCCACCGTGGATTTGCATAGAAGTGCACGGTTGGTACCTGCAGCAGAATTTGAGCAGCTGAGCAGACTGAGAGCGTAGGGAAAAACAGGACACGTTGAGAAAAGAGAGAAAGAAAAGGCAGGCATCTCACACGTGGAAATCCTTGAAACGGGCAAAGAAGACAAGCTCAAAACACTGAGCAAGTCACCAGTCAGGGAGAGCTAATGATATTGAGGAATTAGGTTAACCTTTTCCAGTGTCATCCGAGAATGATTGTGAGTGTGACTTAGACCTTTTCTCTGAGGAGACACAATGCAATATTTACAGATAATATTACACGGTGTCTGGGTTTGCTTCACAACAATGCGGGGACAAAGGGCTGAAGATGAAATGGGACTGGCCATGAGGAGTGATGTTGGGGCTGGGGGCTGGGCACGTGAGGGTTCATTAAATACTATTCACTCTATTTTTTTTTTTTAACATTTAAACATTTTTTTCCATAACATCTTAAAAAAAGGAGGAAGAGAAGAGGGACCTTATAAGGGGGGCCTCTCAGCACTCCTGCAGTCATCTGCACCCTGGGGGTACCGCCTTCTCGGCTTCCCACATGGCCCTCCTTCTTTGCCCACATCCAGCACTCTGTGCTGCCCTTCATGGGAGGCTGAGTGGGTCTTCCACAACCAGGCAACCTCTTCTAGAAGAGGAAGCTACTGAGGTGACCCAGGGAGGGGACACAATTTGTTCAAAGCCGCAAGCCAGTCCGGGGCAGAGTCAGGACTCAAGCTGGAACGTCTGCCTCCCAGCAGGTACTTCAATCACCTGGGGCTGGGACTGAGACGCTCTTGTGGAATAATGGGAGATGCTCCATGGCCTTAGGACGCTTGAGCTGGAGGTCTTCTGTGTCCGGGAAGCAGACTGTCCAAAGGACACACGGACCCCAAGGCTGACCTTCTCACCTGACTTCCTGCCCTGGGATGGGCAGGTGACTCACCGACATTGGCAACATAGAGCCTGTTGTTGAGAAGGACTGCCACGACAGCCATGGCTCCTCCTGCAATCTCCTTCTCCAATGTCTTGAGTCTTTCGAGGATCTTCTGATACTGAGGAGGCAGCTGGTGCTGAGGGACAGCCTAGAAGCCACCACTGAGGCTCAGGGCAGGCCAGGGCCTTGGAGACCACCCCACCGACCCCCTCCCTAAAGAGCAGGCATCTGAGGGCCCGGCCAGGAGGGAAGCTGGCTGCAGCTCCAGGGCAGGCTTCTTTCAGGAAAGCCAGACTTGACCTAGCTTGTCCCGTCAGCCCTGAAGGTGCTGGCAGGTGACATGAGCAGGTTGGTGACAAGGCTATGAACAGATTCAGGCTGAGGACTGACCTGGAAGGGCCTTCTTTCACAGCCCCTGCCCACCTCAGAGCACAGCTGCTTGGAGCCAGCTAGTGAGCACCCCCAGAGGGCAGACCCGTCACCACCTGCATCCCTAGTCAGGAACTGTTCCCCTCATGCCTGCTGCTCTGGACCAGCTGTGCCTATGGCCTGGGAGTGACATGGTAGATGAGTCCTTGCTCCTAGCAAAGCCAGGCCTTGACGTGCTTCTCGCAGAGCAGAGGCTGGGGAGAGTACCTCAGGGAGCTGGGACTGGAGGCTCGCCTTCTCAGCCAATGCATCATCGATGGACTCCAGGAAGCTCCTCTCCACCACATCGAAGGCCTGGGGGCAGAGGGCGAGGAGGCAAAGGCTGGTTCAAACACCACTGTCACCTGATGCTGAAACTTTTAACAGCAACAAGTTGTAGTAACTGAGGTCACCCTGTGATGCAGCTTCACATATGTCACCGCCAGGCAAGAGCACAGGCTTGGACCCAGGGTCCCAGCTCTGCTACTTGCTGGCTGGGCAGCCTCAGCCTCCTCATCTAGGGGTAAGCGCTGCTCTGAGGGCAACTGGGAGAGCCCACCCTGAGCACACGGCACCTGGCTCACAGTACCACCCAGCCCGGCTCCGTCAGTGACAGCTGGTGTCATCGCCACATCCTGCCAGCCCCTCAACACCAGTCACGCTGCCACCTTTCCCAGGGGCACCAGATGAGAATCACTGGCGCAGGCCCCTGAGGCCACGGACAGTGCTCACACCCTTGGGTGCTGAGGCAGGAACATGGCTGGGAACACTGTTCTCGAGGAACAGGAATCCACTCTTCTCATCTAAAACTAAGTAATTCTGGACTCGCTTCCAAAAGGAGATGCCAGGAAGAAACACTCCAAAACAACAGCAAGCAGAAACACAGAACTGGCAAAGGAGCACCAGCCAACCAGAAGTGACTAGGCAAGGCCTGGGGTGCCCACAGTGACTCAAGGGAGCTCCTGGGCCACGCAGAGGGGAAGGGGTCTGTTCCACCAGGGCTTGGCCCCTCCCACTACAGCCCTGGGTCCAAGGTGGCGTGCCTAGTTCCCCTTCCCCAGGAGTATTCCCTTCAGGGCCAACCCTGCCAGTCATGCGGAAGGACCACTGCTGGTTGCTCAGCCCTGCACCCTGGGAAGTGGGACGCCCCTGCTGCTGGGAGAGGCTCCCAGAGCTGGTTCCTCTGCAGAGACAAGGAGCCGGAGAGTCTTCACACCAACCCCAGGCTGACCCCACACTGTGAGTCCCAGGGAACTCAGCCACCATCAGCCAGGCCAAGCACCAGTACCTGCAGCAGCACACGCCGCACGTCGGCCTCTGTGTGCTCGGCGCTGAGCTGGCCCAGCAGGAGCTCTGCGGACAGCCGCTGGGCCACAAAGTTGGTCACCCGGTTGCCATCGTAGCCATTGAAGACCCCATACAGGAAGCAGTTGTTCTCACTCCTGACAGAGGGAGAGGGTAGGGGGCAGCCTGAGACCAGTGGCTCTCAGTAGAGTGATGCCAATTCCAGAGTGAGGAGGAGGAGGGAAAGGAATCAGGGAGACAAAAGATACAGTGGCTGTGGCTTCAGGTGCTCACCTGGGTCCTCCCAACAATTTGACCATCATTTCACTTTGGTCATGACCTTCTGGGATGCCCCCCACCACTCTGGAGCAGGTCCTCAACTGGTCTGAGGTCTAAATGTGGAAGGGACAGCAGCAGACACCACTTCCCCTCGGGCCACATCTCACCGGCAAGCCCCACACTAGACAGCTGCAAACCTGCCTTTCCTCGCTTGCAAACCAACTTTCGATGCCCAGGAGAGCATGCCGGCAGTCTCACCTGAACTTGAGCCAGTTGTCCTCCGGTGGGTGGCTCTCGGTGCTCTTGCCATCAGCAGAGTAGCTGCGGTTGGAGGCTGAGCCCACCCCGGAGAGGTGGCAGAGCGGCAGGTCGTCCGTCCAACTTGGCTGCTGCTCCTGGGAAGGACATCAGGAAACCAAGAGGCATTACCTTCTTGCCCAGGGCAGACCCCACCTCATCATCTTCTTCTTCCCCAACAAAAACCTAGCAGTTGTAGAGCCCCACCCAGAGGGTCCCACTTCCTTCTGGAAAACAATGACGTGTGTATGAACAAACACCTGCATGAGAGTTTGCATGGTTTTAAGGCTAGTCCACAAACTGTTCCCCAGGAAACCTGAAAAAGACCAGAGTTCCCAAACCCAAGGCTCAGCAGTGGTCTCCAGGAGTGCGCTACGCTGCAGAGCACAAGTGAAACACACATACACAAGGGAAGCAAACTCTTGGTATAAAACTTTGGTGGGCCCTCACCTCGTACTGCAGTAGCTCTGACTCCAATCCCCTGGGAACTGGTAAAAACCACAGATCTCCAGGCCCCACCCGCAGAATCAGAATGTCTGATCCTGTGGGGGTCAGGATACCTGCACTGTCGGCAGGGGACTAATTCAGGCTACCCAGGACCACCTCTTGAGAAACTGACTTACAAGGTAGCCTCAGTCACTCTTCCTGGCACTGGGGCCTCCACCTCCTGGTCCCACTCCACCTTGGTATCCTCTCCCACAACATCCTCTTCCACTAGTACCAAAGGCTCCCAGCGCCCCATCCATACCCCACTCTTCCCTCTGCGTGGAACACCCTCCTTATCCTTGTCTAGCAGTTCTCCATGTCCTTTGGGACTCTGGCTCAGAACTTACCTGAAGGAAGACCCTCTCCAGGAAGACCCTCCCCAGGCTTGGCTGCCAGCCCTCTCGTGTATTCCTACTACATCTGGCCCCCTACTGTTCAGTATAATTATGACGGAGCTATACACATACACACACACACACACACACACACACTCTCTCTCTCTCTCTCTCCCTCCCTCTCTCTCTCTCTCAGCACCTGCATTTTCTGAGCCCCAGGTGTGATCCATCGCCTTTTAGTGAAAGCCTCCCCTACACCAAGCCCCCACCTAAGACTTGTGTCTGGTGCACAAAGGCTCCCCAGGCTCCCCATGTTGAACTAGAGCAAAATAAAACTGGGAAAACTTTAGTTCAACTGCAATGAGAGTAAAATTTGGATTGAAAGCTTTACTGAAATAGTAAACAAGCACAAATACTGCGCCACAGCTTACAAGTTAGCAGTAAAAGGCTTCAAAAAAGGATGTGAAAACCACTTCAACAGGCTTTTGCAATCAGATATGTAAAAAGCCTGTGGTTAGCTTTTGTGGCAAACTTCATCTTCTGTTTATTTACATACTGACAGAGAATGACTTTATGGCTTTTTTCCCCCATTTTAATTGCTTTTGTGCTGCATTTATTCCAGAGCTTTAGTTTTGTGCTTCACACCCTGGAGCAATTTCGGCAGGGTGTGGGAGTTTATTTTCAAACTAACGTATAGTAACATTAACTTTGTGGTGTGCAGGCCTATGAATTTTGACACTTGGAGAGATCTGTGTAACTACCACCACAGTCAAGATACAGAAAAGCTCATCACCCCAAAGCAGGCCCTCACGTTGCCCCTTCGTAGCCACACCCTCCCCTAACTCCTGGCGACCACTGACCTGTGTTGCATCACTATACTGTCTTCTCAAGAATGCCATAAATGAAATTATGCAGTGCATAACCTTCCCCTGCCAACCTTTTTTTTTTAGTTCTAATTTCTAGCTTTAATATCTTCATCAAATCACCTGTTAGAAAGAAGACAGCACTAAGTAACATCTCAGTAGAAAACTTCAGAAAGAAAATATTTGTGATCCTAAAATATAACTATTTCAAATAATTCTCTTCAACAGTACTTACTAAATAACTTCAAAGGAATGGTATCTCTTGACTTTTTTTTTTCTTTTTAAAATTTTTTTCCCTTTTGATTGTGGTTAACACATATAAAATTTATCTTAAGCATTTTTAAGTGTACATTTTAATGGTATTAAATACAGTGTTCTGTGGCCTTCACTATCATCCATCCCTGTAACTCTTTTCATCTCGTAAAACTGAAACTCTATACCTATTAAACAATAACTCCCCATTCTCCCCTCCTTCCAGCCCCTGGCAACCACAACTACAGTCTAGGTCTTAAAGCACCTAACCTTTCGAGACCGGGCTTCTTTCACTCAGCATTACGCCTCTGAGATTCATCCAAGTTGGTACCTGCATCAACAGCTGGTCCCTTTTTATTGCAGAGCAGTATTCCACTGCATGGATGCAGTACAGTTTATCCATTCGTCCACTGAAGGCATTTGGGCTGTTTCCAGTTTTGGGTAATTATGAAGAAAGTTGTTATAAACACTCACGGGCAGGCTTCTGTGTGAATATAAGTTTTCGTATCTCTAGGATAAATACCTAGGACTGAGACTGCTTTTTAACTTTATAAGAAATTGCCGAACTATACTCCAAAGTGGTGTACCATCTGCAGTCCCACCAGTAACGCACAAGAGTTCCAGCTGCTCCACATTGTCACCTCTACATGGTATTTATTTTTTTAATTTAGATATTCTAAGTGTGTAGTGATATCTCATCACAGCTTTAATCTGCATTTCCTTAATGGCTAATAATGATGCTGAGCATCTTTTCATGTGCTTATTTGCCATCCACATATCCTCTCTGGTAGAGTGTTTAAGTGTCATGACCATGCTTTAACTGTGTTGTCTGTTTGCTTAACTGTTGAGTTTTGAGAGTTCTTTGTATATTTTGGATAAAATTCCTTTGTTGCATATGTGATTTGCAAATATTTTCCCCAGCTGTAGCTTACTATTTCATTCACTTACAGGTGGTTTTTGAAGAGCAAAAGTTTTTAGTTTTGATGAAATTCATTTAATCAATTTTTTTCTTTCATGGTTCATGCTTCTAATGTCATGTCTAAGAACTCTGCACAGCGCCAGGTCAAGAGATACTGTTTTCTTCTAAAAGTGTTATAGTTTTACACTTTACATTTAGACATGTGATCCATTTTGAGTTAATTTCTATACAAGGTAGGAGATTTACGTCATTTTTTTTTTTGCATGTGGATATCCAATTGTTTCAATACTATTTGTTGAAAAGATTATCCTTTCTCCATTCAATTACCTTTGCACCTTTGTCAAAAATTAACCAGCCATACCTGTGTGTGTCTATTTCTGGACTGTCCTCTAGTCCACAGACCTATGTGTCTATCCCCTCACCAGCTCCATCCTCCTGACTACCATAGCTTTATAAATCTGTACTTAAAATCTACATTATAAACTTGGTTAGTGTGATGCCTCTAACTTTATTCTTCTTCAAATTGTTTTGGCTATTCTAGTTCCTTTGCCTTTCCATGTAAATTTTACAATCAGCTTTCCTGTATTTACAAAAAAAATCTTGCTGGGATTTTGATTGGGATTGTTTTAAATCTGTAGATTCATTTGTAGATACTGACAGGCATATGTAGAATAGATAAACAAGACTATACTGTATAGCACAGGGAGATATATACAAGATCTTGTGGTATCTCACAGTGAAAAAGAATGCAACAATGAATATATGTATGTTCATGTATAACTGAAAAAATTGTGCTCTACACTGGAAATTGACACAACATTGTAAACTGACTATAATTTAATAAAAAAAACTATAGATCAATTTGAGGAGATGTGACATCTTTATTACATTGAATCTTGCAATCTATCCAATGGTATATCTTTAAATGTCCTTGTGTCTTCTTTATAGGACTTTTTTAAAAATTCACATAATTTTACCACAAAGGCTAAAAAGCTACCAATGCCTACTACTAGCCTTTGAAAACAGAAAATATGACTGAAACCTACTAATGGAAAAGGAACAGCAATAAGAGCTGAAATTCTGCTCAGCTCTTGGTGACACTGGGCATTGAATACTTTCAGGTCAAGCTACAGAGAAATAAAACAAACGAAGAAACTACTTCATAGTAACACAAAATCGTTTCTAGTTCTAAGCTTAACCTGTCTCATTTTAAAGGAACAGAAATGTCTCTCTTAACATAAGTGCGAACTTGAGTCTTGGAATCCACATACAACATTATGTGATTAGAGTATATTTGATTAACACATATTTTCACTCAACAAATATTTACTGAACATTTACAACAAGCTGGCATTACTCCAGGTGCTGCAGACACAGCGGAGAAAACTGAAGAGGGTCCTTGTTTGAAATTTCCTTTCTAGGGAGAGAGACTTCAAACATGTAATACAATAAATAAATGAAGCCCATTTAGACAGGGAAGTGTGCTATGAAGAAAATACATCAGGTAAGAGGACCGAGAGTGATGGGGAGGGCTCCTTTAGATAAGGTGGTCAGGAGAAGCCTCTCTGGGAAGATGACCTCTGAGACAGAACTGAAATGGCAATGGAGCGGTGGCTATTAAGAAAGTGGGAAAGGAGACTTCCAGGCAGAGGGACCAGCACATGCAAAGACCCTGAGGTAGAAAATAAAATGTGTTAGGTTTAAGGAAGCATGAGGCTGGTGTCGCCTCTGTAATGAGTAGCAGGGAAAGTGGCTTGCTACTGTGTTCACACACATGCATGCACATGTGTGCCTAGGTGGAGCAGTGTAAGGCCTTTTAGGCCAGAAAAAGGAGTTCATTGCCAAGGAGTTAATTATTTTTCAAGGAACAGATGTCATGAATCATCCCCTATGTCTTAGATCTGATTAATATATTTGCATCACCAAGGACCTCACAGAAGTCTCAGGCAACCTGGCAAGTAAATTTCCAAAATAAACTCCTTTTTCTAGAGTCTGTCTCTGCCTCCAATTGGGATGAAGTTAAGCATAAGATTAAACAGGAGCACAAAAGCATCTCCTCAATCAGGAGTGTTCCTTGTCCTCCTGAAAAGAAGGGCTAAGAAGCCAATATTCAGCATCCCGAAATGCCACCGTTGTTTTAAAGCATGGGAAGAGAAGACATCGATACTTTCTAGAATCCCATCTGTAATTAAGCTGAGGTTAAGAAGGATTGAACTCATTCTCTAATATGAGATGAACACCAATGTGTTGCCCACGACGCAAGGCCTGTCACTGATGCTGCAATCACAGTGCCTCCCCTGCCGTTATCCCACAAGGGGACAGAGACAGGCTTACAGGGATTTGAATCTTTTCAACAAATTCACACTTTCCAGAAAGAATAAATCTTAACCAAGCAACTTACAGGCCCACACAACAGTGAGAGATACACTATGAAAAAGACTAGTACGTTAATCTTTCACAAGGAAGGAAACAAACTCAAACGGATGACTGAGGAACTGCCACGTCAGGGTGTGGTGGCAGAGGAACAATTCACCTAACAGCACTTCACGATGGGAGCTCATGACGTGGTTCCCGGCAGTGGCTGATACTGCACTGACCGCTGCAGCCCTATCTGGCGGATGTGAGGACAGCAAGCTTCCCCAAACCAGCAAAACTGTGTCCGACAGTGGTCAATCTACATGACAAGCACCACATTCTTCAGAAAGTATTTACGGCTAATTCTGGATACTTCTACAACATTAAGTGCTTTTTATGAAATTTGATTTTCACACTGTTGAGCTAGTAATATTTTGGAAATGTATTATTTTATTAATTGACTGGCAATCAGTGTTCAGGTCAATGGATAACGATTCCAGGGCTATATTCATTTAAGGGCTTTCTTTGCCTATTCCTGATTGGAAAAAACAAACAAACAAAAAAACACTTAAGGAAACAGTAATTGATGGATATTTTCTTAATGTACCATTATATGTATACTTCAGTCAGTCCTAAAACCAGCATCTTCCTCAGTGGGGAAACAAGAGGCATTCGCATTAAGAATCAGGAATACAGCAAGGATACCTGCAATCTCCACTACTTAATGAACTGGAGGTGTTTGCCCATGCAATCAGACAAGAGAAAAGAAGGAACCTAAGAATTGGAAAAGAAGTACAGTTATCTCTATTTGCAGCTGATCTTATAGTACCTAGAAACCATAAATGATAAAACTAACTCAAATGAAGTAAATCAGTAAGGGGCAGGATAGAAAATCAACACAAAAAATCAATAGCCTTCATATACCTAAAGAAAAGACGGGCATCTAGTCTCCACGTGAAAATTCCGACATACTGTCAACTAAAATGACAAAGTCTTTTTCCTCTGAAGTTCACTTGAGTCAGTCCCCCACAAGCATACTCCTGTAGAGGCTTTTTTTAAACCTAAATTTGTATCAGTTGGATTATATCTTAATGCTTTCATCTCAGCCTCCCAGTCTGTTGACACAGTTTTGAATCTCACCCTTTGATAGATTAACAATCTCACTCAGCTGTCTATCTCGTACAGATAAGGCCTGCTATACAGTGTTCTCAAATCATTTCTAAAAAACTGTGACCAGAACAAAAAGTGTGGGAAGCTAACCCACTTCTGACAGGAGGTGTCCGTGCCAAACACAGGAGGGAAGTAACACCTCCGCCAAAGGTCCACTATACTTGAAAAGCTGTATGTATTTTTGGAGCCCTGAGTGAAGAGGCTACTGACCTTAGGGGCACAGTCACAGAAATAAGAACACATTTTAAAACAAACCAACTATTTGTATCCATGAACCTTGCTGAGCAAAGTTCTTATTTCACACTGGCACTCTTTAAACACTGAGTGCCTAGCCAATCTGACTTGGCTTGCTATTTAAATAAGGAAAGAAGAAATAAGAAAAATTACCCCAAAACCGTATTAAAAAGTACCCATGGTGAGGCAAGGCCTCCCCCTTCCTGTATTTCCAAATCCTATCTACCAGTAAAGGCCCTGCTCAAATCCAACTGGTGCCAGAGCCCCATGTCTCCCAAACCGTGCCAACCATCCACTCACCATCTTCAACAAGTTACCCACTTCATGCTTTTTCTTTCATCTGCCACTTTTTTCTTTCATTCAAATGATTTCATTTTGAATGTAAACTTTTCAGTACTGTAAGTGGAAAACCATTATTACCTGCAAAATCTTGAAGGTAATAAGGAAGGAAAACAAAACAAGGCTATTAAATTCTAGCTGAACCCATGGCCTGCTGCCCTCTGAACTGTTGAAAAAAGGTAGATTAGCAAGCATCAGAGAGGTGTTACGAACACACTAGGACCAAACCAAGTCTACATCAGAAAGTTCAAAAGATAACTAAAAAGCAAATAACCTCCACATATAACGATGAGGTTTACACAGGTACCCACCCACCACCTCACTGTATATGTCCCAGGCTCTGCAAAAATACTGCCCAAGGCCATGGAGTCCTTCCATGAGAAACCCATCCCCATGGCCTCACTGTGCACACTGGGCACCAGTTCCCTGGCCATTAACCATTTGGCCTTGTGGCAACTCTCAGGTGGCAGCCTGATATTAATTGGGTACTTTAGTTCACTGATTCAAAGATATGTATTTTCAACATTTTTAGTATCTCTGAAGTTGGTAAGTTACAAGTTAATTAGCAGTGCACTTTCTTTCTTAGTAGTATAGAAAATAGTGATGTGTCCTTGTAATCAATAGTGTCTTAAGTCCAATGACATACAAGCGACTTCTCATATACTCAGGAGCGCTCCTTCAGTGGCCGGACGGCCCAGGATGTTGTCCCCACAGCAGCTCAAACATTTAGTAACAAGCGGCCAGAGAATTCCAGGAGGTGCTACCCGTGTGGGAGAGCATCTGGTCCTCCCTGATTTCAGCGGGGGCCCCAAAGCCCTCTCACACTGCTGTGGGCAGGTGAGCTTCACCTGTATTCTCCCACTTCTCCCCACCTCCATCGGGGATTAGCCATAACAAGCATTCACTGCTCATTCTATTAAAACCCACCAGACTGCCAACCCTCTTGCCTCCTTCCTCCCCATTTCTGAGCAATTTTCGGAAAGGTCATGTATTTTCTATTCACAGAAACCACCCACCCCTCCACCCCTGCACATACTGATGCATCCTCTCTCCCTTGCCCACAGACGCCAGGCCCACAGCACCAGCAGCTTGAGCGCCCTGAACACGAGTCAGCCGGGAAGCTGAGAAGGGAGCGTCTCGCGCTCAGCACAGCCTCGTAACTACAGACAGCGGTGAGCACGGACCACTTTAACTCATTGATGGGTTACAAATTAATTCCTCACAAGAAATTTAACACAAAATACGGTAAAACAGAATCTGTTTCAAAAAGCCTAATTTTGACTTGATTGTGTGAGGGAGTTTCTGAAATTCATATTTTGGTATAAAGTTTCTCTGTGATTCAACTGTATTTAACCCATTAAGGGCATTACACCTTGTGCACATATACTTAAGCATTAGCACCTCATGTACATATGTGACCACATCACATAAAAATAGCCCATAAAAGTCCCCAGAGACTCATCTCAAACTCCTGGGCAGCAGAAGTGGACAAAAGCATGATTTCAAGTTCAGGCTACAGCTTGAATATCAAATTATAGTATGAAAAGGCTGAGTGTTTTTGTGCTGAAAGCACCCGGATTCCTCAAAGGCAAAAAGGCAGCTCAGAAAGGGAGAAAAATGCCCCCAGGAAGATGGCTCAGGGTGGGGGGCAGTTCTTTTTCTCCGGAAAGCTTAAAACACCCCAACACCTCCTGCCATCTCTGTCTTTCTGAATGACCCCCTTTTCCTTCCTTGCTTCTCTGGGACCAACTCCACTCCTGGCCCCCACCTCTTTCACTAGGGTTTCCATCAAAGGTTCTTTATGTTTTCATCACAAATATAGTCCTAATACATTCTTAAAGGGGCTACTAATAATTGTGGGGCACTGACTGTGCTAGAGCAGCTGGGCCACATCCTGATGGTGAATGAGATGGTTACAGGTGATGGTCTAAAGGAGGTTTTTATTTTAAGGGTATGTGTTTATTTTAATATACATCAGGAAAAAAATATATAGCTAGGACTTGTGACTTCATAGATGTAATTGCTTGGGAAAAATCTGATTTCAAGTTGACTTAAAAAAAAATAATTGAAAACAGTTTAGGCAAAATTAAATCTTGATTCTTCCTGCCCCCAGGGTGGTCCTCCCCCAGGGTTCCCCATCTCGGTAAATGGCACCACTGTGTTCCAACCAAACCCTGTAGTCCTTCTTGACTCTCCTGCTTCTGCCACACCCCCTACATCTGATCTGTAAGCAAATCATATCACTTCTTCCCCCAAAATACAACCAGGTACTTCTCACCACTCCTCTGCCATCACTCTGGCCAAGCCTCTGTCACCTCACACATGGACAACTGGCAGCACCACTCAGCAGGTCCCAAGCTTCCACTCTCACCACTCAAACTCCTCTCCAGTCACAAGTCAGAGCACTTCATGCCTCTACTCAAACCAACCTGAGAGTTTCACAGCACACTTAGAGAAGAATCCAAAGTTCGCATCAGGGTCCACCAGACTCTACTGGACCTTGGCTACTGCCACTGCCCCAATACCCTCCACTCCAGCCATGCTGCCTCCCTGATGCTCCCTGAACAGGCAAGACTTTGCATCTCTTTTCCCTTGAGCAGGAATATTCCCTTCCATATCGCATCAAATGTTAAAATGGTCTTCCCCTCTGTCTAAAACAGTCCCTCCACCATTCTGTCTGTTAATCCTGCCCAGTCCTCCTCACAGCACCATCTATGTTATATTCTAGATATTATTATATCATATATAACCCAGACTTACTCGTTGTTTACTGTCTCCCTTACTAGAACATAAGCTTCATGAGGGCAGGGTCCCCTGCACTTACACAGACTGAGTACTCAGTGACATTTGAGGCAGTGAACTGTAGGCACTCAACTACAGCAGAACTGAACTTCATGGCTGGAGAGTAACCACACCAGGCTAGAAGGGTAATGTATTCATTTAATACAACACTCCTGGGAGTCCTCTCAGTTGGGGAAACCAAGGTTCAGGGATGCTAAGTGACTAGCCCAAGGCCACATGAGACTTTATGAGCTGTTTCAGCAGGCTGTGAAGGACCCAAGTTCTTTTGAACCTACTTGAAAAGCTCATATTTTCTTCAAAAGACCTTTTAAGGTACTACACTGCCTGGGGACCAGAGGCGAAACTCCTCAGGATGACACTCCCCGAAGTGCTCCGCCACTTTGGCCCCGGCAATCCCTCCCAGCACCATGTCAGCAGATCCCAGCCCTTCCTACAAGCCTCCACCAACCTGGTCAAATTAGGCCACCTGTAGTCCCTCAAAACATTGACATCAGAGTGCCTTCCACATCGTATTAGTGATATATGGCTCCTTCTCCCAAGCAAGACTGCAAATGCCGTGAGGGTGGACACCAGCCTTGTTTACCTTTGTATCCCCAGGCCCAGTAATTACAAAACAGCAGCCCTCACAGTCCTGCTGAATGATGGTGTTTGAGCTACCCTCACCAGACTCAGGACAGTGGAGGGCAGGTCAGCAAGCCCAGTACATCACGTGGACACTTGGGACACCCTGTGAGCAGAGACATCTTGATCATCATTAGGGTGGAAGGGGCCTAGTGTGAACATCCCCGATGTCCCTTTGCCTTTTATCAAAATCCTATGTGCTTAAAGCTAACTGTTCAACTTTAAAAGATTCCACACCACCCAGGAACACATTCCGGAGCTAGCAAAGCTCACCTCCGTTTAACCCAAGTCCCTTGGGCTCCCTCACATCTAGAAGGGAGGGAAGCTGGTAGCCAAACTCCTCAGCAAGCCAAGTCAGCCTACAGCAGGTATTTGTACAAACAGCATTTACCACAATCCAGCCAGTATTTCTGGAATGCTTACCCCACTGAGGACATTAACACAGGGGCCCTGCCTCCTACAAAGCAGAGGACCAGGCCTACATAACCAACTCAATGATAAGGCCAGCCTGCCAGGCAGTAGTCAAATAAAGGGGCAGCCAAAAGCGTGGAGGGGAAGAGAGCTATCCTCACCCAGGAAACCTGAGAATTGCTGTCCTGGAAAAGCAACTTTAGAAGAAATCTACACAAAGCTTGTCATTAGTTTGAAGCACTGAAGGTCATCCCTTAGCCTGAAATTCTGATGCTTCAAGACCCCCAGGGACAAGAGGGCCAATGCCTGCTGCATCTCTGTAAGGCCAAGGCTGAGCACTGGACCTGGCTTGAATGCTTTACTCATTATTTTACAAACAATTAATTGAATGTCCGGCACCTAGTGGTGGTAGGTCTGGTGATACTTTTCACTGCAGATCACAGGTCCCTCTCTTCAAAGAGTTCACTTTTCAGTACAGGAGAGAGACAAGTCCACAGGAGTACCACTGACTGCCAGGTCTGAGGAGGTGACAGGGGACCAGTGACCTGCCCTGGCAGGCCAGAAAGGTCCATGGTGCCAACATGCGTGTGCACTGACGTGCACGTGTGTCAGAAGGATGCAGGGGATGGAAGACACCAGTGACAAACCCTTGAGGGTCCAGACTGGGGGTTGGGGTGCGTCTCAAGACAATCCTCCCCCTGCCTGCTTTTATCTAACCGATAAGGAAACTGAGGCCGATGGAGGGATAGTGAGTTAGAGCCAGGACCAGAACCCAGGCTGCCAAGACTCCAGTCATTCCTTCCGCATAGCCTAGAAATTAAGAGGGTTTCTGGAATCAAAATGCCTGATTTTAATCCTGCCTCTGCCACTTACCAGCTGTGTGGCCTTGGGCAAATGACCACCTCTCTGTGCCTCAGTTTCCTCATCTGTAAAACAGGAAGAATTACAGTACCTTTCTAACGGGGCTGTTACGAAAATTAAACTTACAAGCCTGGGGTAGAGTAAACAATACACAAGTGGCTGCTGCTGCGATGATTATTATCGAGCGACCACGGCCGGGGTTGGGCTCGCTACTTTGGCTCCCTCGGCTGCCGCGGGCCTTTGCCCCAGCCGGCTCCAGAACGCTCCCACCCTCCACGCGCCCTTGACCCTCGCGGTCGCTAGGACTGCAAATCCAAACCCTTGACGGACCAGCCGGCAGCGCGCACGCGCGGGCCTTGCAGGACCAAACGCGCCCGCGGTCGGGGGTGAATGGGGCCGGCCCAGGAGAGGGGAGGGCGGCAGCCACACCCCGCCAGGGACGGGGACCGGGAGGCGGCCCAAAGGCGGAGAGGGAGCTGCGCCTGAACCCGACACCCCCTACCCCTGCCCGGGGCTCCCGACCCCCAGCCCGGAGAGCGGCTCGGTTCCTCACACTCTGCAGCAGGCTCCTCCTCTGCGCCGCCATCTTGGAGGGACCCCTGTGGGCGCGCCCGCCTCCCAGCAGAGCAGGCGAGAAGGGCGGCTAGAGCGGCCTGAAGTCGGCCGGGAGGACCGCGCCTCCGGGGAGCATGCGCCCAGCGCCACCCCACGGCCGAAGTGGGATGCGGCCGTAGCGAAGCGAATGCGCAGGTGCGCTCGTCCACCTTTTCTCTTGGAGCTGATAAAGAGAAGGAAGGCTTCCTTGTGTGGTTGCCCCTTGTCCATCTTTATTTGCGAGCTTTTTCCAGGATCCCTTTCAGGTGGGGCTCCTAAGGCCCTGGATTAGGGTACTTTATGAGAACTGTGGGGGCGAGGGAGGGCGAATTATTCATTCACTAAAGTATTTCATTGGGTGACTGTGCCTGGCCCTTTGGGGTGAAGCAGAATGCAAGAAAGGCCCTCAGAAAGCTAACATTTTAATTGAGGAAGACAACATTTACATACGTAAGTCATTTCAAGTGATGCTACACGCTGGGTAGAGAGTTTATGGATGTGGCAGGCAGGGGATTGTGGCAGGTAACTGGCAACAGGGTCGGGCAGGAAGGGACAGCTAGTGCATAAGGCGTGAGGAAAGGGACCCGTGGGTTCAAGAAGCATGCGTGTCACAGAAGGCCACTGTGGCTCGAACAGAGGTGGAGGGGGAGGCTCTGACCTTGCAAGCCCGAGGCTGGAGTTGAGTTATGCATCTGGAGGACAAAGGAAAGTTGTTGACTTCTGAGCAAGCCATTGATGTGGTCCTGCTGGTAGAAAGAGCCCTTTGACCTCCATGTACTAAATTGGTGTTTAGAAGAGGACTGGAGTGGAGACAGGAAGACAAGTTAGGGGGCTGTTGTACTAGTTCTAGGCAACAGTCCCTAGAGTGGTTTGAGTCAGCTGATGGCAGTGGGTGAACTTTATTTAGGAGGTGAAATTGTCAGGACTGGACCATGGATTTGTTATGGGGGATGGTGGGAAGAGATGTGTCAAAGATTCCCCCAGATTTTTGGCAAGAACAGGTATGAAGAAAGAATTTTCAGTTTGGACATGTTGAGTTTGAGATGCTTTTGAGACATGCAAGAAAAGAAGTCAGCTCAGTCCTTAGAAGGCGAGGACTAGAGCTCAGAGCAGAGACTGAGGGGGAAAGACAACAGAGTGAGCAGCTGGAGAGGCGGGGGGAGCAGAGTGGCACAGAATCCAAGGTGAGGAGGGCGTGGGCAACAACATGATATGCTTTTGAGAGATCTAGTTAGAAGGTAACTAAAGAAGGTCCACTAGGTGTAGCAGTTCCCTTGGCCCAGGCAGTTCGGGTGGAATGGGAGGAGAGATACCCAGATGCAGTGAGTTGACAAATGGCTGGGGAGTGGAGACATGAAGACCTAGAGTTCTTCTTGGTTGGTTGACTGGGAAGAGGAAGAGAAGGGAACATGGGTTTGAGGGTGGATTTTTATTTTAGATTGGGAAAAACTTGAGCCCATTTAAATGTTGAAGAAAAGGCTTAATAGAGAAGAGGTGATATTCAGAAAGGGGAAGAGAGAAGCAGTCTAGGACTGTGATGGTGATTCACCATCTTGCTGTCCTACCAACACAGCTCCACATGGCCCAAGATGACTGTTTGAGGTCCAGCCATTTAGTCTGAGTCCAGCCAAGAAAGAGAAAGTTAGGAAGATAGCACTCACTTCCACTTTTTTTTTTTAAATTAACAAATACTTACTTGCAAGCAGTCTCTCTTCCTTTTTAAGGAGAACTCCAGAGGTTCCTCATGACGTTTCTCCTTTTATCTCAGTAACTGTAACCTAGCCCCATGGTCACATTTCACTGAATGGGCAGGCGGTCAGGAAATGCAGGCTTTGCACTGAGCTACAATGTGCCCAACTACAAATAGTTTCTGTTACTGAAAAAGGATTGGGAGATGAATACCAGGAGACTGTGAGGGTCTCTGCCATGAAGGAGGGTGGGAGGGGGTCTCAGTGGTTTGTCTGTTGTGGAAGAATCCAGAAATAATTAAGATTTGGAGTCCAACCCACTCCATTCTAATCCCTGCCCCATATCCTGTCACTTGTGTGACCTTGAACAAGCCACCTTCCCTCCCTGAGCCTCAGTATCTTGTTCTGTAAAATGGGGGCAGCAATCTACCTGGCAGAATAACTGTGAGGATTAAATGAGATACTGTGGGAAAGCCTGACCTGTGGTAGGCGTGGATGTTTATTACATTCAGATTACAATTTAATTTTTTTAAGCGAATAAACACATATTGGGCACCTAATGTAAGCCAGGTGCTTATTGGATGCTTTTTCATCATATACTTAATTTTACTTCTCACTCCAACCTGGTGAGATAGGTGTTCTAATCATCCTGATTTACAAAGCAGGAAACTCCAGTTCAGCAAGTCTTCCAACAAAGAAATGGCAGGATTTGAGCTCAGGTCTTCTGACTCTGTTGTGATATAATAAGAAATATATATTTCATCTTCATCCCAGTTCCTAGAATAGAGCTTCTAAAGGGTTTTGAAATTTCCTGATAGGATGATAGGAGCACCTTTTCTTATTCATAACAAGCACCTTCCCGCCATACTGGAGTTCACGATACTGAGATGACTGGTGGCTAGGTGCCCCTGGATAACTTCAGGGTAGGGGCTGATTGCAGAGGGGCCAGCCATGTGATTAGAGGATTGTACTTTCAGCCCCCTAGCCTGTTCTATCTCCATCTTCATGGCCCTCAGCAAATGAAAGCCCTTAAAATTTTTCTTGATTCTGTAGGGGAGGAAAACTTATTTCCTCTACCCTTCTAGGTTCTTTTTGGCTGGTCTAATATAATTAAATTGGCATAAGATGGATCAACAGGAGAAAAACAATCATTTGATTTAATACATATGGGAGACCCAGACATATGAGGTGCAAAGAAGTGACCAAAGCAGGCAGCTTTTACACCTTTTAGACAGATAATTATTTGTAAGGATTTGACAAAACGAAAGGGTTTTTGCTTGGGGTAGCAAATTAATGAAGAAGCAAAGTTTGTATATACTTCTTTCTTGGCCCTGAGGCCTTGACTTTCCTATTGTTGGTGATAAGGATGCCTCCTTCCTCCTGGTCCAAGGAGGATATCTTCACACGGGACGTTTATTTCCTGCTTTCAGGGGGATGAGGGAAGGTAAGAGTGTCCTTCCTGCACTGGCTGTTTCTCAAGAAACTTTAATTCAAAGTAATCAATATGCCAAAGCAGCATATTTGGGGGCAGCCTGCCCTGAACCACATCAATTCCCTCACCAAGAATCGCTCCCTCAGTCATTTTTGATCATTTAAAAAACCATAGTTGTTGTTTGGAGTGATCTTTCCGAAGCCAGGAACTATGGCAGTTCGGTGCTGGGTCTCCTCACAGGCCCCAGGGAAGCTGCTAGAGGAATGTGTGTGGCATCAAATTGGTTGAAGAGTCAGATAGAGATGAGTGGATATATTGGTAGATGAGGCAGTTGGGGGGCAGGCAGTCCCAAGGTCCCCAAGTGACTTACAGGGAAGCTGAGACTGCAATTTGGGGCTTCTAGACACCCCTCTCCCAAACACGTTTTTCCACCCTTGACCCCCTAACCAATGCCCTGTGATGGGTCCTCCTTCCAAAATTCCTTGGGTTTGATTTTTTCCAGGGAGCAAGAAGACACTGGGCTCAGCATACACTTGGAAGAACAAGCAATAAGTCAATGCCTCCTGTTTGCAGGACACTGAGCTCCCAGAGGGTGAGAGTGGATACAAGGAAGTCTGCTGTGGGCAGGCCCCCTTCTCCTCTGGGGACAATGTGCCTGGGAACCAAGCTGTAAAGTGAGTCCTGTTTTCTCCAGGACAGCCTCTGGGTCACACTGGGTTTTGCAGTCAATCTAAGACATGCTTCTGCTGGAGGAACAAAGATATCACAGGTACTGACCTGTATAACTGTTTAAACAGCCAGAGCCAGCTCTGGGCACCCAGATGGACAGGCCACCTGGCATGTTCGAGGGCCCTGATGAACTGTGCAGCGCACACATGGTCCAGGACATTGGGTAACTCCATACCACCACACCATGGCCTTTCCAGACCCCTGACAGCAGAGGAGCAAACAGCCATGCAGCTCGTAGGCCACCTCCTGGAAACTGGGAAGGGCTGTGCCCGAGGTTGGAACCGCCCCTGGTCATAAGGTCTGCAGCAAGGCCTTCTGTGCCTCCAGCCAGCTTCCCGCAGAGCCGGCAAATTCCTTCAGTCCTTTGTTTAGCCTCACACACAGCCCTGCGGGGAGTCTGGTTTGCAGATAACAACTTGGAAAAATGATGTTAAGGACACTAAAGAGTATTTGGAAGGGAGAATATCATATTCGCCCACATCCCACCATCCTCATCCTCACCTTCCCTTTGCCCTTCTCCCTCTTTTCTTGGTCAGCGTGTTGCCATGTGACTGTGTGGTCTTCATAGTGATCATCTTAATGGATGCACCAGAGTCCTTTGACTGGGTACCCCCTCCTTTTCAAATGGTAGCTAATAAGCTTGTTTCCAGTTGAGGGCTATTAGAAACAGCTCTGCAACACTCATTCATGTGATTAAAAACTATTTACTGAATTTCTTAGAGAAGCATAGTGAAATACATAAGGGGGAAATGATTGGCTTTCCAGTACTTTAGCAAAAGGAAAAAAGAAGAAAAAAGAAAGAAAGAAAAGGGGAGATAGAACCAACAGGACAAAATCAGTGTAATCTGGGTGTTATGGGATTTCATGGTGCCATGGTGCCATTCTCTCCCTTTTTTGTATATGTTTGAAAGTTTTCATAATAAAAAATTAAAAGTAGAAATGTGAACACAGTCTCTGTCCTCAGGGAGCTCACAGTCCTGCAGGGAAACAGACAAGAGGAAACAGGTCCCGGCAGATCAGTGTGACAGGGCTGGCACATGGACCCAGAGGAGGGTCACCTCCTCTGACTTAGGAAATCAGGGAAAGCTTCCCAGAGGAAGTGACATCTTAGTTGAGGCCTGAAGGATACATAGGAGGTGGTCAAATGACATGGAAAGGAAGGGTATTCTAGGCAGAGGTACTTGCAAGAGCAAGAAGTTGGTAGAGAAAGAAAATGCAGCAGCTAAAGCCTGGAGCGATGGTCTGTCTCACTTGAGCGTTGGTAAGGTTCAGCCAAAGCTGGAGCAGAGGGCAGGTGCTGGACAAATGGTGCTCTGGGAACTGTAGGAGTCTGGGGGCCTCCAGGTACCTGGCAGTTGGGGAACGATGTGATAGATCTGTATTTGAGGATGATCATTCTGATCACTGTGATCCTGGGTGCAGGGTGTGGGTGGTGGAGAGAGCCTGGGGCATCCCCAGGTTTGCAGCTTTTTACCTCTCCCAAATTACTCCTTTAAGATCATTTCCAGAATGCTCACCCTCACATTGTGCTCTCAGTTTCTCTGTGCACCACTGCTGTCTTCACTTCAGTTTACCTCTTCAAAGATGCTGTGGCCTTTTTGAAAGCAGGGACTAGGTCTTATTCATCTCTGCATTCCCAGTGTTTAGTACACAGCAGGGGCTAAATAAATGTTTTGTGAATGAATGACCTTTTATTGAGCACTTACCAAGTGCCAGGCTCTTTTCTCAGTTCTTTTCACGTATTACTTCGTGTGCAGGGTCATAATCACCCTTGTGGAATGTGTTACTATTACCCCTGGGTGGGATAGGCCATCAGACTATGATGCAGGTCTGAAAGTCTAACTCCTGGAGGGGTGGGAAGTGGGGGGTGGGAGGAGGGGTTGAGGAAGAAGGGTCTCAGATGGCAGATAGTACAGTCCTAGGAAAGTGTCAGCCAGGTTGCCTGGAAAGTCCTCTAGCCAAAGTCACTGGTTAAAGGAGTCCTGTGTCTCCTATGGGGACCGGGCTGCATTAGGTCCCCTTTGTTCAGTCACTGGCTGGGAGCAGCCCATTCCTGGAACCTCAGCAGAAAACGTGAGGGTGAATCTGGAAGAGCAGCGGCTGGAGCCATTCTGTCAATGATGTGCACAACCCCCATTTTACAGTCATGAAAACTGAGGCCCAGAGAAGTAAGGTCACTTGCCCGAGGTCACACAGCTAGGAATCAGTAGAGCACCTTTGCTTCAGAGGCCGTCTTTGTGACCCCCTACTCCATAATAGTGTTGTTATGGGTTGAATTGTGTCCCCTCCAAATTCATATGAAGTCCTAGCCCCCAGAACCTCAGAACATGACCTTATTTGGAAATAGGTCATTGCAGGTGTAATACATTAAGATGCCATCATATTGGAGAAGGGCAGGCCCCTAATCCAGGGTGACTGGTGTCCTTATAAGAAAGGGGAAATTTGGACACAGACGTATCTCAGGAAAGCCATGTAAACACAGAGGCAGACAGCGGTGCCACGTGCCTACTAGTCAGGGGACGTCAGAGGTCGTCAGGAAACCTTCCTCTATCCCTGACTTCTGGCCTCCAGAACTGTGAGACGGCTCGTTTGTGTTGTTGAAGCCAGGCTTGTGGTGCTCTGTTAGAGCGGCCCCAGGAAGCTAATGCAGGTGTGAACACTGTTAGCAGCAGCTGACCACGCAGAGATATCTGAGGTCGTAGGTTGAAAAGCAGCCACGGGCTTAGCAGGAAAAGCACTTGACGGGCCACTTCCTTGGGTCCTGGTTCTGCCCTTTTCCTAGCTGTGTGACTTCCTCTCTAAAGTGAAGCCGTAATACCTACTTCACGGGGTGTCACGGGTTCACAACACACCGGGGAGTCTATGCGAAGACATCCAAACCGTAAAAGGCAAGGTGGTGCTGTTATTACACAGAGGGAGACTGAGGCCCAGGGGGGATGACGTGACATCTAGAATTGGGCACAGCCATGATGTGAGCCAGGCCCCTTGGGATCCCCGGTGGATCTGGCTTCCTCTCGTCCTTGCCAACCCCCAGAAATGGCCCAGCGTGACAGGAGGAAATGTGCCCTGGCCCCCACCCAGCAGCGTGAACGAGGGTAGGATCCTTCCCAGGCTTAGCTCCAGCTCCCCACCTTGGTCGGTGGTGCTCCTGGCTGACACCCTGTCTTATGAAAATCCATTCTAGCTTTTCTCCTGTGGCTCAAGCCTCTAGAGGGTATCTGTGCAGGGTACTCCTCTGGCTAGCCACTCCCAGGACCCCATTGGGGCCACCCTCCTGCACCTGCGCCTCATCTCAGTCTGTGGAGGCTGCTGGCTTCCAAGGCATCCAAGGAAATCAGATCCTTCCTGAGTCCAGCCCAGTGCTACCAGGTGGCCCATCTGCCAGGCAGGCTGTTTCCCCACCTGGCAGCTTCTGGAGACAAGGCCTCTCCTTTCCAGCCCTCTAGACCCTTCATTGAGCCCCCCAGAGCCCCACTGCCCACCCTGGGTTTCAGGGGCCCAAAGGAAGGGGAGTTTGCTAGAAGATGGTCAAGAACTGACAAAGAAGAGCTATCTTTCCTGAGCATCCAGCAGGCTATGGAAAAAAGAAAGACCAGAGTTTGAGTCTCAGCTGGAGAACTACTAGCTGTGACCCTCCATTCAGCCACTCATTCAACAAAAACTTACCTGGCACCTACTGTGCATTATACCCTTAGAGAGCAGATATGCACGACTCTGGACACAGAGAGACGCGATTCAAGTCCAGCTCAGTCCTTTACTGTGTGACCTTAGATGAGTTGCTTAACCTCTCTGAGCTTCCTTTGCCTCATCAGTTAAATGGAAGTTATTGTATCATCCTTTTCTCAGGATTGCGGGGAAGATAGAGTAGATATAGGTAAAGATTTAGCATGTACCTGGCACCCAGTGGGTACTCGTAAATGGCCTTATTGCTGCTATAGAAGGTGCTGGAGGTTGAAAGTTAAGTAACATGGAGTCTCTGCCCTTGAGAAGCAAATGAGGAGAAAGATGAACATGAATCAGTGATTAGTAAACACACATGAGTTCAGGATAGAAGGACAGACATGCTGGATGGGGTAGGGGTGGGAAGGAGTAAAGAGGATGGAGAGGTGGAAATCCAAAAGGCTTCCCAGAGGCGGTGACAACCTTGGGCAATTTAGCTAATTTCTCTAAGCATCGCATCAATTGTTTATTTTCTTTAATGAGTAATCGTAGGCAAAACTGTAGTGACCAAAAGCAGATCAGTGTCTCCCAGAGATGCAGGGAAACAGTTGGATATCACTGTACATATTATTTTATAACCTGTTTTTTCCACTGAATATAATTTGAATGTTTTATTTCATTATTCTTCTGCAGTATAATTTTTATTTCCCTCACGGTATCCCATTGTAAAGACACAATCAAGTTTAATCAGTCAGTTCCGCTTGCGTGATGTCTCCATTGTTTCCTGTTTCTCAGGATTACACTCAAGGTTGCATTGTGTAGACCAAGATTTCTTAACCTTCACTGTGCAAGAATACCTCTGGCCACCTGGAGAAATCCCCCCTCTCAAAATAATATTGTAAAATGTATAAAATAATATATCAAAATTTACAAAGGAAACCAATTATATTGAAACACATTTATCAAAATATATTTTTTAATTGATTAATTAATTTATTTTTAATGGAGGTATTGGGGACTGAATCCTGGACCATGTGCATACTAAGCACACACTCTACTGCTGAGCTATGCCCACCCCCATCAAATGTATTTTTTCATTGGGCCACAGTGGTCCAAAGAAAGCGTGAGACCCATGGAGCAGAGCCGCCCCAGCAGACCAGGGAACCCACAGTGAGAAGCAGAGCTGCCCTGGCCATGCAGCCTGAAACACCCAGCCCCACCCTACCTGACCCAGCCACAATCAGCTGCAACCCCACCACACCCACAGATGTGTGATTTTGTTTTAAGCTAATGAGTTTTGGAATACTGTGTTACACAGCAAAGTCTACCTGATATAGTAGGAAAGGTTAGCCTTCCCACAGAAAGCATCAGCTAAGCTTGTAATTAAACCTGGAGCAGCAATGGCAAACAGGCGTATGCCCCACATCATTGGGGAACTACAAATTAAACAACGAGATACCACCACACACCTAATTAGAGTGGCTAAAATCCCAAATAGTGACACTACCAAAAGCCAGCAAGGATGTAGAGCAACAGGAATTTCCTTCATTGCTGGTGGGGATGCAAAATGGCACTGATACTTTGGAAGACAGTTTGGTGGTTCTTACCGTTACACATAGTCTTACCATATGATCCAGCAACTGTGCACCTTAGTACTTATCCTGAGTTGAAAATTACATCTGCACAAAAACCTGCACACAGATGTTTATAGAAACTTTTTCCGTGATTGCCTAAACTGAAGCAACCAAGATGTCCTTCACTAGGTGAAAGGATAAACAACTGCGGGACATCCAGACAATGGAATATTATCAGAGATAAAAAGAAGTGGGCTATCAACCTTCATGAAAAGACAGGGAGGGACCGTGACTGCATGTTGCCAAGTAATGAAGCCAGTCTGAAAAGGCCACATACTGTATGATTCCAGCTGTATGACATTCTGCAAAAGGCAAAACTAGAAATAGTGAAAAATCAGTGGTTCCAGGGGTTCAGGAAGAGAGGGAGGTGAAGCACAGGGCATTTCTAAGGCAAGGTAATATTCTGTATGTTACTGTAATGATGGATACGTGACATTATGTATCTGTAGGGTAAACTCTGGGGGCAGTGAGATAAGAAGTATGTGGGTCTGAAAGACAAAAAAAAAAGTATGTGGGAACTTCCTGCATTTCCTGCTTAATTGTTTTTCTTCCAGTTTTAGTGAGATATAATTGACATACAGCACTGTATAAGCCTAAGGTGTACGGCATAATGATTTGACTTACATACATCAAGAAATGATGACCCCAATAAGTTAAGTGAACATTCACCACCTCGTATAGATACACAATTAAAGAAATAGAAAAACAATGTTTTCCTTGTGATGAGAACTCTTAGGATTTACTCTCTTAACAGTTGTCATAGGTAACATACAACAGTGTTGATTAGAGTCATCGTGTTGTACATTACATCCCTAGCACTTATTTATCTAATAACTGAAAGTTTGTACTTTTGACCACCTTGATCTAGTTACTCCAACCCCCTCCCCTCTCCCCAAATCTGATCTCTTTTTCTTTTTTCTTTTTTTTGGGGGAGTGGGGGCAGAGGTAATAAGGGTTATTTATGTATTTAATGGAGGTACTAGGGATTGAACCCAGGACCTCGTGTATGCTAAGCACACACTCTAGCACTGAGCTATACCCTTCCCTCCTCTGCTCTCTTTTTTTATGAGGTTGTTTGTGAAGCATAATCGACCTATAATACTACATTAGTTCCTGATGCACAATATAGTGACTGGACATTTCTGTACATTTCAAAATGATCACCACTCAATCTTTATGTAAAACCTAAAACTGCTCTAAAAAATAAAGTCTATTATGAAACTTAAAAAAAATGGGTAGTAGTTATAGATGTGCTTCTTATGAACACATTTAATGGCAAGATCTCGTAGCAGGGCTGATCCAGTGGAACTTTGAAATGGTGATGAGTGTTCAGGAATTCTGCAACACTGTAGATTCTGTGGATGGCAAAGCCCCAGGTAGGGCTAATTCTACTGTGGTTTGCTGCCTATGTGTGTAAGTGAAGGAAGTGCTAACTTCATCTAGAGGTCCCTGGAAATAAAGGTGTCCCCATCCAGGTTCACAGATCCTGTTGTACAGTGACCTTTCTTTGACCTGAGGATAAACTCCAGGAAATGGTTTTGTTGGGGCCAGAGAATGCACATTTTTAAGGTTTTTGCTGTAGTTGGAAAGTTGCCCCCTGATTTGCCGTTGCAATTTCCAGTCACCCAGCTCATAAAAAGGCCTATTCTCCTTCCTCCAACCTGCAGCTGGGGGTCCTGGAGTTCTGCATCACCTGAGCCACTCTGCTCTTTAATGCTGAAATGAAAATCACCTAAGTGTCGATCCGTGAGATCAAACCTTTGAAGGTTCGCTTTGCCAGGTGACTTCCAAGCAATGCTGCCTGTTTCCTGCTCTGACCTGGCTGCCACTGATCACCTCGGCCACCTCCCTTCCTCTGGACCACTGCTATTACCCCCAGAAGTGGGTCACATCCTGCCATCTGGTGACATCTTCAGGCTTCATCTCCCAGGACGGCTCCTCTGGGCTCAATACCCTCCCTGAATTCCCTACAACACAGCTACCACCAACCTGACAAAACGTTAACTGCAGGTTTGGAGAGAACAAAAAGCAGATTTAAACTGGAGGTCACTGCCGCCACAGTCCACAGTCTGGGATTCTCCATCAGGCCGTGTGGCTGCTTTCTTCTTGGCCCCCCTAGCCTCTGTGCCCAGCGGGCAGACCTCCCCAGCCCCCCACCCCAGGGGAGAAGAAATTCTGGCCACCTGTCTAAAGCTCCTGCTCCCTCCTGCATAGAGCAGTCCAAAACCGAGATTACGGAGGAAAAGTTATTTAATTAGCAGACCCAGCTTACATAACGGAATAGAATACTTAACACCTGAGTCTAGAGCAGCTGGCTTGGGGCTTCCCCAAGAGCTGCAGGCAGCTCTTACTTCGCAGCTGCCTGACCAAGAGGGCCCATGGAAATGGTCTTCCTAAAATGATCCAGAACAAACATATTCCCTCTCCTGCCTTCGAACGTGCAAGCTGTTTATAACCCTGAGAACGACAGTTTCTAACATCAGCAGTTTTAAGATGCATTTTCCCACAGCACACTATCATTTTATCAAGATGAATGTTTGATAAATTGGTAAATTAAAAATGGTATCTTTTTTGATTTAATTTATATTTCTGTGATTATGAGAAAAATTGAACTTTGGCCCACTTATATTTCTTCCTATGTGAATGATCTGTTTAGATTATGAACCTGTATTTCTGTCTGCTAACATGTGGGAAATATTTTTTTCCCCAGCTTTCCATTTTCATTTTAACTTTATTTGTTGACATGCTAAACATTTACATGTTTGCATAGTCAGATCTCTCAGGACTTTCCTTTCTGGTGTCTGCCTTCTGCGTTATGCTGAGAAAGACCTCCCCTACCAAAGTCACATAAATAATCACTTAAATGATTGTTTACTCCAGTTGGAGTTTTAATGCAGTGTAAGGACTCCAACTTGATTGCTTTCAAATATAGAGCCAATTTCACATTAAAGTCTTTTATTGAATAATCTCTTCTTTCCCCCACTGCTTTGAACTGCTACCTTTATTGGTTTTGTAAATCTTATACACCAGTTCCTTTGTTTTTAAAATCCTTACCTCCCAGGGATGTTAGAATGATTAAATGAAATAGCATCTTCAGAGCCTTTAACACGAGAACATAGAACCAGCTCCAAACATATTGTTTCTCATCCCTACTCCTCTTTCCCAGACCTGTTTCCCCTCCTGATGCCATATGCATCTACCGTTTGACTTCGGGATTCTGGGAACAGTTCCAGATACACAGAAGGTGCTTACTAAGGCCTTTACTATTCGGGCCCCCAAACTGCTTTTTGGCCTGTTATCATCTCAGCCAAGGTGACCTTGCTCATGAGGGCTGGAAGGGTGGGCCCCTGGGGAAGATGGTAATTATACAGTGCCGGGGAGGTAGGAGGGGGTGGTCAGGGAAGACTTCACGTGGGGGTGACCTTGTAACTGGGACTAGGAGGGGAGAGGAATTGGGCAGTCAGAGGAGAGAGAAGGGGCATTCCAGGCCAAGGGAACAGCATGATCAAAGTAGGAGTGGGCTGGGGGACGTTGGGCAACAGTGGAAGTTGAGTGGGGCAGGAGGATAGGGATGGCAAGTCAGGAAGGGTGCGCAGGGAAAGAATGGGGCTTTCTTTAAGTGAGAGAGTCATATGACTATACTTGTATTTTTGGAAGATCTTCTCAGGCCAGGCAGGGAGACCAGGGCTCAGAGGCTGCTGAGAAAACCCAGATAAGATGGGGTAGTGGCTGGGACTAGAGTGGTGGCCATGAGGATGAAAGGAAATAGACAGTTTCCTAAAATATCCAAATAGATGAAATAGAAAGACTGGCAGTGAGTTGGCAGAGAGGGGAGTTGAGGATGATTGCCAGCTGTCTGGCCTGGGCAGCTGGGCTGACGGTGGAGGGTTTTCTTGAGTGAGCACTGGAGGAGAAGCAGGTTGGGGCCTGGGTTGGGAGGACTTGGGGATTGATGCAGCGAGGTAGGGGTGGAGAAGACACTGAAAAATTCAAAATATGCAAGCTCAGTGTTTTGTTGCCTATATCCCAGGCATCTGTTGTAGAAAGACAGAGCCAAGGAAGTGGCAGAAGGGATGGTAGGAAGTGGACAGATTGAAAAATATTTAGGAAGTTGAGTCAATAAGATCTGGCAGATGCTTTAATTTCTGGAGAGATAAATCTGGGCTAATACCCCCAGGGAGAACTGGAGACTGATGATGCCTTTTCTGAGATGGTGAACACAGAAAAATGGAGATTTGGTGGAAAGGTCAATTCACTAACTGAATAATTCTCAATTAAGCACCTACCTGCTATATACCAAGTACTTTTGTATTTGGGATAGAGCAATGACAAGATCTCTGTCCTCATGAGATGTACATTCAGTGAGGAGAGCCAGAAAATAAAGAAATAAGCAAACATATGTTAAGTGGTAAAAAGTGCCTTGGAGGAAAATAAAGTGGGGGAGGAGGCTGCTGTTTTTAAAGGCATGACTAAGGAAGATCCCATTGAGAAGGTGTCACATGGGCAGAGACTTGGAGGAGGAGAGAGCATTCCAGGCAGAGGAAACTGCAAGTGCAAAGGCCCTGAGGCAGGAACATGCTAGATGTGTTTCAGAAACAGTGAGGAGGCCAGTGTGGCAGGAGCAAGGGAGAGAGTGGCAGAACATGGAGTGGGAGAGATAGCAGAGGCAATCCTCTGCGGGGGCAGGTAGGTCATTATAAGGACTCTCGCTTTTATGCTGAGAAAGACAAGAAAACTTTCTGGAGAGTTTTGAACAGAAGAGAACCCATAGCTGACCTGTATTTTAAAAGCTTAAGAATTCCTTGGTCTTTAGATCCCAATTTCACCACTTTCTAGCTGGGTGACCTTGGACAGGTTATTTAATTTCTCTGTGCCTCAGTTTCATTATCTGTAAAATGAGGATAATTATAGGACTCAGTTTGTATGGTTACTGTGAGGATTAAATAAAGTTAATATAAAGAAAGCACCTAGAATAGTTTCTGGCACACCCTAGCACAGTAGAGTGGGAGCAGTTATTATGTTAATAGTTATATCATGGCTGCTGGTGTTGAGAACAGACTGGAGGGGGCCGAGGTAGAAGCAGGGATGCTGTTTGGGCAGCTCCGGCAGTGGTCCAGGAGAACGAGAGTGGCATGGACTAGAGGCCACAGTGGAAGTGGAGGGCAGTGGTCAGAAGTAGGAAGAACTGACAGCATCTGTCAATGGATTGGTGTGAAATATGACAGAAAAGGGAACCAAGGATGGCTCCAAGGATTTTGCACTGAACACATGGAAGAGGAAGCTCTATGAGCTGGGGAGGCTGGAGGAGCAGTTCCAGGGAGGAACATCAGGAGCTGGGCTTTGAGCATGTTAAACAGGAGGCATTGAGTAGGTATCTCAGTGTTAAAGGCCCTTGTCCATACAAGTGGCCTGAGCAGGGGAGGTACACTTGGGAGTGGTCAGTTTACAGTGGATATTTAAAGCTGTGAGACCAGATGAGCTCACCAAGGAAGTGCATGTGGATGGAGAAGAGGGCCAAGGATGGGTCTGGGAGCCTGCCACATTGACAGCTGGGGCTCAACTGTCGCTACCGCCCAATCGATGTGACTTTCGAAAAGCCTACAGACTTTGGAAAAAGCCTGAGAAAAAGGCTTTTGGTTTTGTTGGCGCTCTCTCAAACGTCTGAAGTAGAATTTCTAGGACGTGTAATTGGGCCAGGCTTGGGAAGGCACCAGAGATGGGTAAGCACAGAGGAGGATGGACGGGTAACCAGAGCTGAAGCTTCTGCTGATCCAGAACCATTCAGAGCCGTGGGGAATTTTTGCATAAAAAAGTCTTTAAGCATATGTAAATTACCAAAAATCCATAAAAATAGTTCCACAAAAGGCAGCAGAGTGGCTAAGAGCGGGGGTTTTGAAGGTGGATGCATTGTGGATCTTCAGGCTCCGCCCCAGTGTGACCCCAGCTGTGCCCAGATTCTCCTCTATAGTGTGGGGTCAGCTTAGTGCCTCTGTCCCCAGGGGCTGATGAAGAGAAATAGATGATGCTGACAGAGTGCTGGCCCTAAAAGAAAAAACACTGTTTTCTTCTATACTTCTACTCACACTGACACTTCTGACACCACCTGGGTGGCATTTTCCCCATACCAACCAGTTCTCTGACACCAGCCGGGAGTCCTTACCTAACACTATCCAGTTCTGACGCCATCTACCTGGAGTTAGCGTCCAATCAAGCCCGCAAGTGAGGGATCAGTTCCACAGACTGCCTTCACCCTGGATACCATTTTTGACCTACTGGATATAAATCCTAAGTTCCCATGACCCCCTGCTTGGGCTCAATAATTTGCTAGAATGGCTCACAGAACTGTGGAAGGTGCTTTACTTACTTATTACCTGTTATTATAAAAGGCTACATCTCAGGAACAACCAGATGGAAGAGATGAATAGGGCAAGGTATGTGGAAAGGGGTGGGCACGCCATTCTCCCAGCACCAACCTGGAAGCTCTCTGAACCCCTTTGGTTAGGATTTTTATAGCAGCTTCATTATGTAGGCATGATTGATTAAACCATCGGCCACTAGTGATTGAACTCAATCTCCAGCCCCTCCCCTCTCTCCAGAAGTCAGGGGGTAGGGCTGAAAGTTCCAATGTTCTAATCACATGGTTGGTACCCCTGGAACCAACCCCTGATCCTTAGGGGCTTTCCAAAAATCACCTCATTTACATATGCTCAGGTGGGGTTGAAAGAGGCTTGTTATAAATAACGGAAAACATTTCTCTTACCCACATCATTCAGAAATTCCAAGGCTCTTAGGAGCTCTGTGCCAGGAACCAGGACAGATGAAGACCAAATATGTATTTCTTATTATACCACAATATTACAGGTCCACAATCAAGTGTAGTCATCTAATTGACAAGGAGACTAAAAGAAGGGGAAAAAAAGATTCAGAATAGAGTAACAGGGAAATGGAGTAGGGGCTGGAATCAGCATTGTGGGCAGGCCTGAACTCATGGGCATGTGACGTGTCCAGTCACCCAGGGCCCTGCTCTCAGAATGGACCGAGCTCTTGGTTTCATGCTCTGCATTAGCTATCTTGAAATTTTGTTTTTGGTTGGGGGGGGGTGGAGGTAGTTAGGTTTATTTATTCATTTACCTACTTATTTTTAACAGAGGTAGTGGAATTTGGACCCAGGACCTTGTGCATCCTAGGCACACACTCTACCATTGAGCTATACCCTCCTCCCAAATTATTTTTAGGGGGCAGGTAATTAGGTTTATTTATTTATTTTTTGATGGAGGTAGTGGGGATTGAACCCAAGACCTCATGCATGCTAAGCAGGCACTCTACCACTGAGCTATACACTCCCCCTTGAAATTCTTAATAATTTTCTCCTTGAACTCGTTTTATGAGAAGTCCAGTGAGATGATGAAGCATGTGTGTGAGCAGAGGCGATACACCAGGTGGCAGCAAGCAGGCTCTGGCCAGCAGGAATGGCAGGCAGTGGGCAGCCTGGGGGCCCGACAGGTGGCCTGGCCACCCGGTGTGCACCCACATGGCTGGGCAGTCTGGGACACTGTGGGACTGCAAGGCACCAGGATCTACGGCCAGATTGGCAGCAGCAGAAGATGGCTGCTGTCCACCAAGGCGGTAGCGAGAGAAGGGACCCCACATGGAAGAGCCTGTCTTATCGCATCTACACAAATATAAGCTCTATGGCCTAAGTCTGGGACAGGAACTGCCAGAACTCACGCAGTAAACTGTCAGTAAATTATTATAAAGCTAAAGCACCCACATGGACTTTGCAATAAAGTATATCACAGAGTCGTTAGAATTCTTCAGAGCTTAGAACTTCTGGTTTTGAAAACTGCTGCAGCATAGCAAAGCAAGCATTCATAGGCTTTGAAATAGAAATTAAATGTAAAGATCATATTCTGCAGGAGAGAATCCTATTTTCATGTGAAATTTCACTATTCATGAGGATGGCAATTTTAAAATTATTTTTTCCTTGCAATCAAAGACAGAGCAAGCAAATACATAAACAGGTTATTAAAATTATATACAAATCATGAAGTCACTTTCAATGTCTGGTACAACTTGCACAAGTTAACAGAAAATGTTAGGGGAAACATTAAAATGTCACTGTATAAATTTACATATAAAATACAAATCAGACTTACATGAAAGTATTTGTATGAAGAGTTAAATCTTTTAAGAAAAATTGTTCCACAAGAAGCATCAGCTCTAGATGTACTAAGATTTATATTTTGAAACAGTTTATCAGAAATTTCTCATGTGACAGCCTATGAAATATTCTTAACAGCTCCAGTAAGATGCCATATCAGTGTTAAGATCCTCATTAAAATTAAAAATGATAAAACATTATTTGTGATCTTGCATTTGCCAATAATGACTAGCATAGCTTTTAATTATGTCAATTGAAATGAAGTTGGAAAAAGTATACACTTTGATGACTTTAATAAATGAATTTGCAAAAAAGTGAGCCAGAAAAATCTAATGATCAATCAGATATCATATCAAGGTATTTGTTTATTATATAAAATTATGACAACAAAATTACTTTTGGAATTTTAGATTTATGGTGTTCAGTATCACTATTCCCCCTTACTTATCATTATGAGTAATAAAATATTTTGAAAGGAAAAATCTTTATATTTTAGTCTTTAACTGCACTTTTTTTAAATTGCTTTTTGAACACGAGGCCTTGCATTTTCATTTTGAACTGGGCTCTGCAAATTATGTAGTGGTCCTGATTCTGAAAACTAGTATTTTTTTTAAAAGGATTTTCACATTTCCCCAAATTGTCCTGACTCTGTGACAACACTTTCAGACTTTTACAGACTTCCATTAAGTCCAATGAATGACTTTCACATTTTTTAAAACCCCTATCGCAGTGTAGACGGCTGGTCATCTTTCCAAGATGACACTCTCCACCGTGATGTCCTATGCATCCCTTTTTGGGAACCATCTTCTCGACCTGAGACTCATTCTTCTGAATGCCCTCCCTATCACAGATGGCAGACCTGAGTCCTACCATGCCAATTTTTGAAGTCCTTTGGCAGGTAATGTATGTGACAAGTGCTCTGGTAACTGTGAAGAGTGAAGGAATTACCTGAATAACGATGATGAGGACAGAAAGGGCAAATAGAAGGCAGTGTCACCATTAATGATCACAATTCAATTAATCTTCTTGGAGGCTGGGAGGAAAGGCTGTCACATTTGAGGCTTAGCGTCAAGCCAAAGCCAGCGTGTTCCACATTCCACTCCCGGGGATCCACTTTCTAACGCGGGGATGGGGAGACAGCAGCCTCAGGGGCGGGCCTTCCAGGGGTGGTCAGCTTTTGATTGTGGGCAGCCCTCAGGCCTCCTTAAAGCAAAAGGAACAGAGCCTGGGTAGACTAGAACCTACCATTTTCCACTTTCTCTCAAAATACGCACCTCTTCGGGTCTCCTCCCACTCCCAACTGACCAATCCCTCCGCTGCATTATGGAGGGAAGCAATATGATTGGCTTAGTCATAAAGCCCCTATCCCACACTTTGCACCCGTCAGCCTATAAAGGGACAGCCCGCAGATTAGGTGTTCACCTCTGTCCAATTAGAGGCCCAGCGGCGGCTTCCCAGACCGGGACTGAGGCGGAACTTGCAGACAACAGGAAAGTGGGCGTGGCCAGCACTGTGACGGACAGGTCCATACAGAGTGTCGAGCTCCCCTGCTCCTCGCTAGTCTAACCTCCAGTGCTTCTTCTAGTATTTGGGAGACTTTATCATACCTACAGCACCCCTCTTTACTCAGTCCATCATTTACTGATCTGCTCCTTCGTCAAATGTATCTTGACTTCTTCCACTCTTCTCATCACCATGGTGACCATCCTGTCTGGACAATGGGCAGCAACCTCTTGACTACCATTGTCTTTTTAAAGCACACACCAGGATGGTCACCCGCCGCCCTTCAGTGGGTTCCATACAGTTTTAAGTAACCAAACCCCTACTCAAGGCCTCAAGGCCCTGTGACATGCAACCCAAGTACTGTCAGCCTGTCCCTCTGCATTCTCTTCTGTGTGTCCACATCTCCCAAGCTCTTCCCTGCATTCCAGTTCCTCTCTTCAGAATGCTCACTAGCCCACCTTCTTGCCATCAAAGCCCTGTTCATTCTAGAGAGCTCAGGTTAAGGGTCATCTGCTCAGAGGGGCTGTGTCTGAGCCCAGGTCTAAACTCCATCTTCTGACATTCTCTCAGCACTTAACACACCTTAGATTTTTGCTTGCTTGTTGGTTTAACATCCATCTACCTGCTGGAAGACCACCTGTGCCAGGGCAGGGGCTGTCTACCTGGTTCAGTGTTGAACTCCTAGGGCTCAGCACAGTGTTGGGCACTTTATAGGGTCTGGATAAATATTGTGCCAACTCATGGCTACTAACTTTAAAAACACTGTCCTGCAAATATATGTGTCCATAAGAGCATGGGAATGGTCTGGAAGGAATGAGGTCAAGCTCCTAATCTTGGCTGCCTCTGGTGGTTGGGGATGGGACCAGGATAGGGAGTGGTGCACTACACGTAACGTTGTGGGGCACTGGCTTCAACTGTAATGATTTTACTTTTCAGCAAACTATAATGAACAAATAAAGTATGTTCCAGGTCAGGGGAGACAGAGGGGATGGGCAATGCCAAGCCACACTCACGAAGAACAAAAAAACACTGTGACACTCTGCAATCCGCTGGTGGGTTTTGAGTCTTCACTTTATTACTATGTCACCGGAAGTCACCACCTTCACTTGGTTCACCACAAATGGATGGATGTCATAAAGGAGGGTGCCAAGGGGCCACTGGAGTCACTCTTGAGACTTAACCAGGTGGTGGGGGAGTCTAGAGTCGGGGCCCAGGATGGGGACCGCCATTCACTGCACACACACACACACACACATACACACACACACACACACAGATATATTTGTGGAGCCTTATATTATACATCTTATATATAGAAAATATATATATTTATACTATACACAGGCAGTAATGCTGCGGGAAGGGCTGGGGCACCCAGACAAGGGCTTTGGGCACCAGGGGATGGGGAGTGTCACATCAAGGGGCAGCGCTGGGAGATGGATGGACAAGTCCATCCTCCCACGAACTCTTAGGAGAGGTGTTCCCCCTTTGTGCTCCTTAAGAGAACCAAAGGGGTCTTGGGCCAAGGTTGGGGGCCCCTGAAGGGTAATATGGGGGCTCTTGGTTACATGGGGGAAGCCTGGGACCCCCAAGAGTCTCTGAAGGTCAAGAATCACCAGGGAAGTTTGGAGTGGGGAACAGAAGCCGGTACTCTGGGAATTAGTCCCTCAGCTATTACACCCCCAGGTGGACCAGGAGCCGCACCGAGGCAGATGGCCTGTGACTGTGCAGGATCAGTGTCAATTCAGAGGCAGAAGACCTGGACCCCGAAACTCTAGCTCTGTGCTTGACATTGGACAAGTCACTGTCTTCCTGGCCCAACTCTCCACATCTAAGCATCCTTGCAGCTCTAAGCTTATGTGGAACCCAGTTTTCCTTGGCCCTCTCTTGCGCTTGATGGAAGGAGGGAGCCCAAACTCAGCAAGGTCAGTCTGCAGGGGTGCCCTTCTCCAAGGAAGGGCTTGGAAGCAAGGGGGAGGCAGAATAGGGCAGCAGGAAGGGAAAAGGGGATACCGCTGGCCTGTGAGCACAGGCTCTAAGCTTGGGGCCCCCAGGGGGCTGTCCTCAGCCAACAGGGGCAAGGCTTCCCCACCAGCCATTCCGCAGGGGAGTCAGGAGCCCCGGGTCGCAATCATATCCTGCCCTCCAAATCTCTCGTCCACTGTTTCTTGCCTTCCCTACCGCACGGCTTGACAGTAGGATCAATCCTGTCTGGGCTGCACCCAGGATGAGTGGAGGATGCTGAGATGATTCAGCAGCCCCTACTCCTGGCAAGGGTCTTGTAAACTTTCCCATTCTGGGGTGGCAGGGAGAGTCTGTAATAAACACCCAGGGATTGGGTGAAGCTTAAATGGTACCCTGCCCTCTAGCCCAGCATCATCAGCAGCTGGTCAGCGCCCAGGGAGAACAGATGGGCAGCACCCTGGGGTCTCCACTGCCCATCAGCAAGGGAGGCTTTTGGTGGGGAGTGGGCGAGGGGGGTGGGCTTTTCACAGCATCCTGCGTTGGCACAGAACTTCCCTCTGCCAGAAACACCCATGCCCACTCATACCTTCATCTGCTTCACAACCCTCTGGGCTGGTACAGGTTCCACTGCTCAGCCTGGCAGATACTATGATCCCATCCTGTCCCTACTTGGGCCACCCAAGGGAGAGAACCATAGATACAGCCCCTTCCCCAGACATGGAAAATCGAAGTCAGCAACAAGCAGCTGTCACTCGGCTGCCTGGGGTCCTCTCCTGTCACTGCTGTCCCTTGGGAGGACATGACCAGACCCAATCCATGCTTCACTAACTCACTCATGGGCTCTGAGCCTTTCCCCTTCTGTTAAGCGGGGACAATGACGCTACTTCTCTGCCTGGGAAATCCCCCCTCCTCCCCTGGTTGCCAGGCTAACTCCTGCCCATCCGCAGGGCCGCTCCTCAGGGCCCTCAGCTCATCATGCACTCGAATAGCACTTCACCCTGTAATGGACCCTGGGTACAGATATCGGTTTAATGCTCATCTCTGACATCTGCTCCTTGAGGGCAGGGACCCTACCCTCATACTATCCCTGGCACAGGTGTCTCATAACTGTCGAACAAAAAGGCAGGTGAGTATTACCTGCCTCTTCGGGTTCTTGTGGGGGCTGGTGGTGGGAACGTCCACAACCCTGTTGCCCTGCTCCCTGAGGACTGGCTGGTGGATGCTGGGCCCCAGGCCTCCCACACCTCTCTCCCCTCTTCAAGGCCTCCTCATCCGTTAAGACTCAGTGAAGAGCACAGGTTGTGCCAGAGTCCCTCCCTGCCCTCTACAACCCTCCTTGTGCCCTTGGGGACACCTGCCCTTCTCCCCTTCAGCCTGTGGCCTCCCTGAGCCTTTCATATGTACCAAGGGCTCTCACCGTTCACCTTGGGGACACTTTGTCCCATGGCAGCAGCTTGCAGGCTGGCCTTGCTGGGTCTAGAGCCCCTGTCCTCCCACAGAGAGACCAGCCCCTTGGCAGGCCTTCTGGAAGGCCAGAAGAGGGACCCTCCATGTCCTTGGCTATCCCTGGCTGAGCCCGGATGAGGGGAAGATGACATAGTGTCCCAGATCAGCTCTGTTTCCTGGGAGGTCACAAGGGCAGGGAATGGGGCACCTGCTGGGTGGCTGGGGCCAAGAAGCCCAGGTAGCAAGCCCAGCTCTGCCACTCACTCACTGTGACCTTGGGCCGGTCGCTCCCCGTTCTGGGCCTCCTTGTCCACCCAGCCCCAGGCAGGGATTTAGCAAGCCCCTTCTAGAGGCAGGGACAGCGGTCAGTCCTTCAGGAGACCATGAAGGGGTGCTGGAGCTCCCAATGGGATACGCACAGCACAGAGCAGGACAGGGGACCGAGGGAGTGAGGCGAGCCCTCTTGGCTCTCCTGCCCTGGGAGGAGGCCGGAGAGGGGTCGTGAGATGTGGGGAGAGGGGCCTGGAGGCAGGGCTGTCCCGCTAGGGGGAACAGTCAGGGCAGAACAGGCCCCTGGCTTGCAGCAGAATCAGGGTGTCTCACGGGCTGAGGTCCCCAAGGCCTCCTAGAATGACAGTAGCACTAGCAGTGGAGCCCCTGGCTCAGGGATAGGGGGAGGCAGGGAGGACAGGGGACAGCAGGTGCTCTGAAGTTGGGCAGCCTGGGCTTGGTCGCACCTCCATCACTGGCTGCCTGAGTGACCCTGGGCTTCTTGACTTCTCCACGCTTCAGTTTCCTCAACCATAACATGGAGACGGCCCCAACACTCCAAGCAGGGGGACTGTGTCAATCCTAGTGGGTGACAGCCCCCAGTCACACACCATAGCCAAATATTCCCGGTCGACCTTTCCCTCTGGTACCCTCAGGGCCGCCTCCACATCTCTTCCCCCTTTCCAGGAACCATTTGTCTTTCGCCACTCTGCCCAGAACAGGCCTGACACACAGTAGGTGCTCAATGATTGCTCGAAGACACAAAGAATGAATGCAAACCCCCCAGGGCCCTGCTGGACACAACTTACTGGGACATCGCCCCAACACCTACTGCCCCATCCCACCCGAGCTGCCCTGGACCTCAGTGAAACCACCTGGAGGTGCTAAGCAGGGCAGCCTGGGAGGGAGCAGGGGGCTGGGTGTGGAGGGAGAGGGCAGGGGGCAGCTGGGATAGGGCAGGGGCAGCCGGCCACTGCGGCTCAGTAGCCCTGCGACTGGTAGCCCTGGGGCTCAGTGTCGAAGGTGTTGGCCGGCTGCTGGTAGGTGCCGCCCATGCCGGCGGGGTCTGGCCCGGCGCTGGGCTCCACGTAGGGGGCGTAAGGCATGCTGGAGTCCTGGCTGGGGTCCATGTAGTCCTGGGAGAAGAGGGCCGAGTCGGCGCCAATCTGGTACCGCTGGAAGGCCAGCACAGCCTGGCCAGCCTGGGGACGGGGGCCGGCGAGGACAAGGACAGGCGGGAGGGGATGGTTACGGGAGAGACAGACAAGAGCACTGGGTTAGTGGAGGTTAGTTCACAGGACACATGCAGTAGAGGGTTAAATATCCTCAAAGCACCCAAGATAAAACCAAGCTTGACTTGGGGGAAGGAAGGCTGTCCTGGCAGCCAGCCCAGAACTACATCGTCTAGCCAGAAATAACTTCAGAAATCACCTGCTCCATGTCCCCTAATCCCAGAGGTCACGCTGAGCCACCAGAAATTCTAGAGTTTCCACGTGGATGTTAAAATGGCCCAAAGGCCACAGCATCCTTCTCAAACTGTGTTTTCAGGGTGTTATGCAGAAAGGGAAAAAAAAGTTTCCTGGTGGGACAGAGAACTGTTGGTATTTCCGAAAAGCTATTCTGAGCTATTCTGTCTCTCTTGCACCTAGGCATAGCCATATGACTAAGTTCTGGCCAAAGGATCTCCCTTAAGTTCCTTGTCCCACCCTTTGACTTGATGCCTAAATGCAGATGTGATAGCTGGTGCTCTAGTTGCAATAATGAACCATGAGGTCCATGAGCCAGTTGTAGGGATGGAAGAGGTCTGGGCCACTAAAGACTTCTGGAGCCCCTATGCCAGCCCTGGACCGTCTTCCCAGACTTGGGCTTTGTTTAAACCACTGTTATTTGTAATTTTTGTCATTTGCTGCTGAACCTAATTCTAATTGAAATACTTGGTCAAACAAGATTGGGAACCTGAGTTAAAGAGAAAGAAACAAGTTTCAGGACCATAGGATTTGTCAGAGCCTTGACTGTTTAATGTATGCTGGGGGAATCTAAGGCAAGCAACATTTGCCAACCCTATCTGACCACTGAAGCCCTTCTTTCATAGGACCTAGCTAGGAAGGACTTGTCTACAGCACATATGCATAGGTAGAAAATTCTTTTTCAGTAAAAGCAATTACATTGTTATTAAGGACAACGACACTGACCACACCAAGCTAGGAAAGAAATCAAATCTGTCATTAAAAGAAAATGTTGTATAGGTTCACTTGAGAGTGAACCAGACCAGAGAGTGAACCTTATCCAGAGATCTTCCCAACCCAGGTTATCTGCTTATGATGGAAAAGTGCTAATGTCCTACATACTCCCATTTGGGGCCTGGGAAGACTGAGGCCTAGAAAAGGGAGGCTTCATGGCAGGGTTAGTACCAGAACCCAGATCTGGGACACAGGGCTCCTGCCCCTTCCCAGACCAGGGCCCTTACCACCTCCTTCCTTTTGATCAGTATCTAAGTCAACCAGGAACCCAAAAGGGCCAGCAGATGAGAGGCAGGGGGTGAAGTGTGCTTGGCATTCTATTCCAGAAAGTTCCAGAAGCCCAGTGACTATGCATTAGCTTTTAATTTATGTCACTGGAGAAAGGTCAGAGGGGCAGCCCTCCCTGGAAAGTGGCTGTTTAAAACAAAGTGCCAGGGGTCTAGGAAAGGCAGGCGAGGCCTCAAAGAGACAGGCTGAGAAAATCAGGAGTGGTCCTCTTGTATTTTCCACTATGTTAGGATGAGGTCCTGGCTGCGAGGGGCTCAGATGCAGGAGCCTGGAGAAGCAGGAGGTGGAAAGCCCCCCTGGGGTAGGGGCCACATCTTCAGAATCCTTGAGCCATCAGCGAGTCCACAAGAGCACACAGGGAATGAATGAATGAGTCCCTGAGAGGAACTTCTGCAGACCTGGTCCTCCCGCAGCTCCCTGGCTTCGCTGTCCAGGCCGGTGTCCTGCATGGAGGCAAAGGCCTGGAGCAGATGACCTTGGACCCTTCCAGGGAGGGGCCTGTAGCTACCAGCACCTAGTGCTATCTCTGTGGTCACTCCTCTGTCCCTATTTAGTCAAGGCTTCCCTTGGCCATTGTGTTCAAGGAGGCACAGACAGGAGCTATGCAAGGGGGTGGGTCCCTGCTGGACTGAGGTGCAGAGGGGAGGCTGGGAGCTCTGCTCAGAGCCCAGGGACCTGGCGGTCCACCTGGCCCTGCTTCTTCAGAGCAGGTGTACTCTCTGCAGCATCTCCACCACGCAGTACTTTGCTCTGGGGACCAGTCTGTGCTCCATCACCTCCTCAACTCCTGCAGAGAGTGGAAGGATAGGTGGGTTCCTGCCCAGGCAGCTGAGGGCCCCAAAAGGCAACCTGTGTAGAATTGGAGGCCAAAGTCCTTTGGAAGAACAGGGACTCACCACATGGGAATCACTCTCAAAGTAGAGATTATGGAGGTATCCCTGACTCCTTGGAGAGAATGAATGAACGAATGAACAAAAGAGCCTACATTTATTGAGCATCTCTGTGCCAAGCCCTGTGCCAACCTTTGTTTCACCTGCACAACAGCCTTGAGAAGTTGGTCTATTATCACTCCTCAGCTGAGGGAAGTAGACTGAGGCTCAGAGAGGTGCAGGGGTCTGCCCAGGGTCACACAGCACATGGGAACACAGCCAGAGCAGGAGCCCTCTGATGTCCTTGGCCAGGCCCTCCTTGGCAGCCAGCCTCCACAGGGACTGTAAAATCGGCCTTCATGTCACAGCTGTGGGACAGGCTCCCACACTGTGCCCACAGCTCAGCACCCTGGCAGCCCATGTGTGGAGCCACCTCCAACCATCCAACAGCCTGCAGCAGTCCATCTGGGGGAGATTTCGTTTTGTCTTCCCCTCTCCAGCCTATGGGCTCCTGAGGCCAGGGACCACATCTGATTCATCACTAGGCACAAAACAGTTGCTCAATAAATGTTTACTGAGTGAACGGACACATGAAGAAGAAACAAAAGAGGCAAAGAGTGAGTATGTGGTGAGTCTTAACTGGCTTCTCAAGCCAGCCTTCCACTGCCCTGCACACCCTGGCATCCCGGCCAGTCCAGGCAGTAGGACGCCCCCCAACCTCACCACCAGGCATGATTAGGGCTCCCTGCCTCTGGAAGCCAGGCCGGCCTATGGCTGTGCCGAGGTGGGAAACAGCGTGCTGTATTCCTCCTGGAAGGTAAGGTCCTTGAATCTCCGCACGGCCAAGGCTGCAGTCAGGCTCTGCCAGGAGAGAGCAGGGGTGAGGCCAGTGGGGAAGAACAGGGAAAGGCAGAGGGGCCAGTAGGAAGCTGGCTTCCGTGGGCCGGTGAGCACCTGTCAGTCGGGCTTCCAGACTCGCCCCTGGGAGTCCTGGTGTCCAATCGCCCACCCCTTCTCTGTGAGCCCTACCCCCAAGAGAAAATGGATATCCAGGGATCCATAAAAAGAGAAAGAAGTCTCCCCAGGACAGGCTGGGAGTGGTTGGGGCAAGGAAGCCTGGCTGCAGCACAGCTTCACAGGAGGGGCCAGGGCTGGCTGCCCGCATACAGCTTTGGGGCCTCCTCCTTGCAGAAGGCTGGGCCAGGACAGCTGGAAGGCCTGGAGGGGAGGGGGCTGCAGGAGGAGAAGGGATAACCCTTGGGATGGAGGCACGGAGCATATGTGACCCCAGATATCTTCAGGAGGGAGATGAGAAGAAATAAACTGAGAGGACCTGAAACCAGAGGGAAAGACGGGCCAGCCTTGCTGCTACACTGATGGGGGTTCGAGACCACCGGGTCCAGGCCCGCAAGAGTGACCTCTGGCCGGTGGGGCTCAGAGACAAATTTTTTTTGACCCAAACAATGTATATTTTTTAACGTGAATAAATCACTAACACAGAGATGACATTTCACATAGAAATTCAGAATTCTGGCTTTTCTGGGAAAACAGGAAGACTTGGGCTCTGTGGGTCCTCATTCCTGCTTCAGAACAGGGGCCGAGTAGAAGATGCCCTTTTAGGATGGCGGGCACATGCCACCTACTCCACTCACACCTTCTCACACCCTGCCTGCTCCCTGGGCACCTGTGTTTGTGACACCCCCCACCCCAAGTCTAATCTCCCCGTTTTACAGATGGGAAGATAGAGGCCCAGAAAATTAGAGGCAGCCCCAAGATGTGACCCATCCTGACTCTAGGGTGGGGCTTCTTTCCAGCCTTGAGCCTCAAAGCCTAGGCCTCAGCTTTCTCATCTGTAAGAGGGGACAGTAAATACCTACCACCTGACTACTGGAGTGGTTGGGAGGGGGGTCTGTTACCACAGGCAGGGTGCTCTGTACCACGACCAGGGTCTGCCATCACCACGGGACTATCCTCGCTGGCAGGAGCAGCCCTGCCGTGAGCATCGAGGAAGGAAGCAGAACAGGGCGGGTAGGTACTCACCCACGTGAAGATGGAGAAAAAGGAGAAGGCGATGGCGGCCCGGGCAGCGTCTGTCCCTTCGTTCAGCGGGTTGTCCTTGGGCTTGGAGACCTGCCACTGGTTGGCCAGGTAGCAGAAGCCCACGAACCACAGGAAGGCCCAGAAGGCTGGGTGTCCACAGGGTCAGGCAGAACAGGCCACGAGAGTGGCGAGGAAACGGGAAAACCAAGGAACGGAGTGAGGTTCAAGAGAGCATCTCCCACACTCCCCCACCCCCAAAGGCGGGGCAGAGTGGGGAGCACAGGGAAGGTGCAGGCGAGAACAGAGGCGGGTCACATGCAGAGCGGGAGAGAGACCACGGAAAGGAGCCAGCCAGGCCAGGAGCAGATCCAGGAGGGCCCGGGCGGTGAGAGGGAGGGAGGCAGGGAGAGACAGAGAACAGTCAGTCAGCCCAGGCCGGTGTTTCTCTAACCTCAGTCAAACACAGATTTCCCGGCTAAATCCCTGACGGACCCATGGTCCACCTGAGGCCCGCAGCTCCCTGGGAGAAATGTCCGCCTGGCCCTCCGCCCGACGGCAGCCTCCCAGAGAATTGGGCATGGGAGTATGAGGGGACACTGGGGCCAGGGTGGTGGCTCAACTCTGGGTCTGAGTCTCGACCTCTAATGTGTTTGCAGCCTCACAAAGCCCCGAGGTTGGTAAGGGGCCCTTTGAAAGCCGAGGTCCAGGGAGTTTAGTGGTGGGAAACTTGTGGTGACAAGATATTCTCTGGGTGGCCGGGGTCTACAGAGAAGCCTGGAGCTGCTCAGGACAAAAATATGTGTGTGACCACAGGGTGGTGCCTAGAACCCAGCCCCTTCCAGAGGCAATGCTAAGGAACCCTGGGGCTCCATGGAACAGTTTGAGAATCATTCATGTCACTCTCATTCCTTCAGGTCTAAGGGACCCCAGGCCTCAATGCCTGCAGGTAACTGGGCTCATCCTGAGAATCCTGGGCCTGGAGGTGGGGGAGGTCCCAGCCAGAGACCTGAGACCACAGCCCTAGGCCAGTGACACCAAACCAGAGATCCTCCCATCAGTTTCTCAGAACGCAGAGGGACAGAGGGCAGGGTACCACTGCCAAAGCCCGTTTCTGAAGGGCAAGGGCAACAGTTGAAGGTAGCTCCCAGCTCCAAGTTCTGACTCTCCCAGGGCACCTACTGTGCGCCAGGGCCATCAACCTGTTTAGTCCTCATAGGGCTCCACCAGGGAGGGGCCAGAAGAGGCCACTCTGCTCCCCTCCCCGCTGAGCTGTGGGCGGTTCTGGGGTCTTGGGCCCAGCCTGGTCCCACCCTTCCTTGCTGCCAGGTTTGTCACCCCAAGTCTGTCCCTTCACCCGCCTGCACCTCAGTTTCCTCATCTGGAAAATGGGGAGAAGGGTGGCAGGTGCCTCACAGGTGTACATGAGGATAAGTGGGACCATGGTTGGGACCGACCCCTGCGGACTCTGTTGTGCTGGGGGTCCCTGCCGGGGCTGGGGCTCACCCGACACGCCGATGTCAGACAGGACGGCCTTCTTGCGGTCCTTCACACTGCTGATCTGTGGGAAGTACACGTCCAGGGCTAGGTAGAGCAGGCAGGTGAGGAAGGCGAGCACGCCCACGGTCACCCCGTAGCCGCAGGCGTTGGGGTTGCGGTTGTATATGCAGAATTCCTCGCTCTCCGAGGAGCTGTTGAGGTAGCCCTCGTTCACGATGGAGCCGAACACCACGATGGAGAACACCTGCCGGGGAGGTGGGGGGGGGCGGGGGCAGGAATGAGACCCGGGCAGGCCCCCTCCCATACCAGCCCTGGGGGAGGGGGAGGCTACCAAGCCCCTTGGCCTGCTGCCTGCCCCTCTGTAAGCCCCTTCACCCCAAAAAGCCACATGGCCAGAGTTAAGCAGGCATTTCAGAGGAGAGGCCCAGAGAGGGAGGGGAACTCACCTGGGGTCACACAGCACAGGCGGGTTAATTACTTCCTTCTTCAGCTGCAGGCACTGAGGACCCTCCCACTGCAGATGTGGCCCCAATCCCCTTCTAGTCTGCTGAAGGTCTGAGAGGTCTTCCTGGGCCCTGACACCAATTCCTCTCGGACAGGACCTGGCCTCCCAGAACAAGCGTTTTCTCGCCCTCTGGGAACCTGCCAAGCCCCCACGCCCCAGGCTGATTTCTCCAGATGCTGGCACGTGTCCAGCCCCATCTTATGATCCCCTCCCCTGTGCGGAGCCACGGGCTGTTCTGGGGTCTCAAGCCCTGTCCTTGGTCCCATCCTTCCCTGTTGCCCAGGCCCTGACAAGTGGAAAGAGTGATGAGTGAAAAAATACACCGGCCACAACAGCACACAACCAAGTGGCAGAGCTGGCTTCAAACCCAGGGACTTGACTCTCAAGTTCACGCTTTTTCCTCCTGCCTCTCGCCTCCCCTGAAACTGAGGATGAGAAGGCCCAGACCCAATGGACACACACACAAACAAGAAGATGGACCCCCGGGTGTGGCCTGCAGGAGCCTCAGGTGCAGGCTGCAGGGGATTTTTATTGTTTGTCCGTTTTCCACTTCACTTTGCTTTCTAATTTTTCCACAATAAGAAGCTATAATTTCAGTGTGCGCTAGACACAGTTTTGTCCTTAGCTAAGACCCAAGATGAGCAGTGACTCCAGGGCAGGTGTGGGAAAAAATACGAGAAGCATCATTTTAAGAATCTTATCTTTTTAAGATGTCCACCCTTTACAACGGGCTTTAGAATGTACTGGACATATCAGTGTAGTAATAATCTATATAAAACAAATCTACATCTTTAAATTGAAGTATAGTGGATGTATAATATTATATGTTACAGATGTATAACATAGTGATTTACAATTTTTAAAGGTTATACTCCATTTACAGTTATAACATATTGGCTATATTCCTCTTGTTGTACCATATATCCCTGTAGCTTTATTTTATACGTAATAGCTTGTACCTCTTAAACCCTCACCCTTACATGTTGCTGCAAATGGCAAAAAGTCATTCTTTTTTACAGCTGAGTCCACTGTATATTGCCAGACTACTGCTGGGTCAGATGGTAGTTCTATTTTTAGTTTTTTGAGAAGGCTCCATACTGTTTTCCACAGTGGCTGCAATAATTTACATTCCCACCAACAGTGTACAAGGGTTCCCTTTTCTCCACATCCTCGTCAACATTTGTTATTTGTGTTCTTTTTGATGATGGCCATTCTGACAGGTGTGAGGTGGTATCTCACTGTGGTTTTGATTTGCATTTCCCTGATTTGCGATGTTGAGCACCTTTTCATGTGCCTGTTGGCCATCTGCATCTACTCTTCAGAAAATGTCTGTTCAGTTCTTCTGCCCATTTTTTAATCAGATTGTTTATTTTTTGACGTTGAGGTGTGTGAGCTGTTTACATATGTTGGATATTAACCCCTTATTGGTCATAGCATTTGCAAATATTTTCTCCCAAATCCCAGAAGACTGTCTTTTCATTTTGTTGATGGTTTCTTTCACTGTGCAAAAGCTTTTAGGTTTAATTAGGTCTCATTTGCTTATTTTTGCTTTTAGTTCCTTTGCTTTAGGAGACAGATTCAAAAAAATTATTGCTACAATTTATGTCAAGGTGTCCTGCCTATGTTTTCCTCTAGGAGTTTTATGGTTTCTGGTCTTACATTTAGGTCTTTAATCCATTTGGGGTTTATTTTTCTATACACTATTAGAGAATGTTCTGGTTTCATTCTGTTACGTGTAGCTGTCCAGCTTTCCCAGCACCACTTATTGAAGAGACTCTCTTTTCTCCATTGTATATTCTTGCCTCCTTGGTTGTAGATTAATTGACCATAAGTGCATGGGTTTCAAATCCACATTTAATGGGAGGGTTGATTCAAAAATTTCTCCTGAAGGAGTGCATGATCAAAAGTTTGGAGACAACTGGTTCGTGACACTGTGTGTTAAGAAGGATTCTGACCCAAGTGTCTGTTAACAGATGGAGAAGTAAGTTGTGACATATCCATACAATGGAATATTATTCAGCCATAAACAGGGACAGAGTTCTGATACCTGCTGCAGCTGGATGAACATTAAAATGGGTGAAGTGAAAGAGGCCAGACACAATGGTTACTATTATAGTTTCTTTTGTGTATTATACCCGTAATAGGCAAAATAGAGACAGAAGACTAGAGGTTACCAGGGGCTGGGGGAGGGGAGACTGGGGAGTGATTACTCAATGGGTATGGGGTGTACTGATGGGGCAATGAACATGCTCTGAAACTAGACAGGTGGCAGTTGCATAATACTGTGAATGCACTAAATGCCACTGAACTGTATACTTAAAATTAGCCTATTGTGGGTAATGTGAATTTTTCTGCAACTAAAAAAAAAAAAAAAAAAGAAAGGTTTGGGATTCTGTGTCCTGGTTCAGCCACAGGCACCAAAGAAGGCAATTGCGGTCTGTGAGCCACACATCGCCAGTCCTGCTTTGGAATGTCCGCATCACTGCCACCTGCAGACCCACACAGGCCTCCTGGCTCACGATTCTACACGGTCACAGGCTCGGGATCTTCACAGTTACCCCACAAAGCAGCAAAGGCCATTTGTTCTGCCCCCCATTAACAGAGTAGGAAAACTGAGGCTCAGAAAGAGAAGGTGACATTGTCGTCAGTAGTACAGGCTGAACTCGAACCGAGGGATCCTGGGCTACTGACACAGTCCAGCCAACAAGGCAGATGCCACCGGGAGATGAAGGCTGGCTCTGATAGCCGGCTGCCTGGGCCATGTACCGCACAACTCCAGGAACTACCACTCACACAGCCCCTGAGACCTGTGCACCAAAACAAGTCCAAGGCTCCTACCAGAAAACTGCCAGGTTGGGAATCCCAGCACTGATGTCACCAGATGTCACTGATCCTGCAAAATGGAAAAGCCTCCTTTTTTAAAATTTTATTTCTTAATTGAAGTATAATTGATTTACATTGTTAGTTTCAGGTGTACAGCGAAGTGATTCAGTTTTACATATATATATGTGTATATATATATATTCTTTTTCAGATTGTTTTCCATTATAGGTTATTACAAGATATTGAATATAGTTCCCTGTACTCTACAGTAGGTCCTTGTTGCTTATCTACTTTATATATAGTAAAAAGTCTCTTGATTAGAGAGACTTCATACACTGAAGAGTCACACAGACCTGCTGGATTCAAATCCTAGGCCTGCTGCTCATGCTGTGTGGCCTCTGGCAAATGACTTAACCGCTCTGAGCCTCAGACTGGTCCTCTGTAAAAATTAACCTTCCCTCCAGGGCTGATGGGAGAATTACATGCAAGCATCCTGGAGCAGAGCAGGGTACAGTCAGGGCTTAGTAAGAGTTAACTCCCTTCTCCAGGGGCCCTAAGGAAGAATGCAGAGCACCAGGAAGGCCCTCTGGAGCAGCACTTCTACCAGACTCGCTCCCTGGGGGCTGGAAGGGACACTGCAGCTGCACTGCTGCTGGAGGTGGAAACAAGGGTGGACCCTTCCAAAAGCTGGCTGCAGGGAAGTGGGCAGGGCAGCAGGCGGCGGCGGAAGTCTGGGCTTTGGGGACAGCAGAGGAGGAACCATTAAGAAGGCCCTCTTGGGAGAGAGAAGCAGGGAGTCTTCAGAGACACCAAGAGGAAAGTGCTGGAGAGAATGTGTCCCCAAGAGGGGAAGGAGCAGGATCAAAACACCCTCTGAAGGACCTGGTGGGGCCCACAGGCAGAGTGGAAGGAGGAGGCTTCCAGCTGCTGCCTGTTCTTCAGCCCCCGAAATCCTCACACTCCTCTCCACCCCACAGGCCCCGCAGACATGGGCCTTGGTCATCAGCACAGGTCAAAGGCTTCTTGGCACCTGGCACTGTGCTGGGAGGGGGCATCAAGGGGTAATCAGGTTCATGGAGACCCTGCTGTCGGGGAGCTGACCATCTGGATGGACAGGAATGAGGGGGCAAGAGTCTGGGTCAGATTACCTGGGCCTGCTGAATCCTAGCCTGGCCACTTGTCTAGTGGCGTGATCTTGGGCAAGTGACTTGACCTCTCTGAGCCTCAGTTTCCTTGTCTGTAAAGCGGGGCAACAACTGCAGCTAAATCACTGATGTTTTGTGAGGCATGAATGAGGTCACGCATGCAAGGAACAGTATATGACGTGCATTAAGCACCCAAAAAATGCCAGACTGACACTAAACAAGTGGATAGGTCATTAAGACAGTGACCCTCAGTGGCAAATGCTGGGGGGAAGGCAGCAGTGGGCAGGGAAGGGAGCCCCAAGGAGTGATTTTTGAGCTGAGCAGAGCAGCCAGCCCTACAAAGATCGGGGAAGCTTGTTTCAGGCAGAGGAACAGAAGGGGCAAAGGCTGAAGGTGAGGGAAGGAGCTAGGATGGAGCAGTGACCAGGGAGCTGGGGCTAGAGAGGCGCGTGCGATGGGAAGGGGAAGATGAGGGGACAGGAGGGGGACAAGGCCTGGTGGGCCATGGGGACACCAGATTAAATGCAGTGAGATGTCACAGGGGTGACGAGATCTGGCTCTGTGGATCACGGTCCCCACCCTGAAGCATGAAGATCACCTAAGTGGATCCCCATCGCCTTCTGGATACAGTCCAAGCTTCCAGGGCTGGCGGAGAAGGCCCTCTAAGTAGCTGCCACGCCCACCTCTCCTGGGCCCCCACTCCCTCCATTTCCCACCAGCCACCTCATACCCTAGTCCTTGCCACTGTTTTCTTTCTGGAAGACTGTTTCTACCGCACCACAGGTCCTGGGCTATAACTAACTTTTCTGTTAACGTCTGCAGGGCCGGAAGAGCTGCCAGGTGGCCCTGCTGCTCGGCATGTGCCATCCAGGTTGCTGACGGCTCTGCACCCACAGGGCCCCCTGCATCCAGGGCCTGGGAGGCCTCATCTTAGAGGCAGAGAACTGGGGCCTGTCATCAGTTGTTCATTCATTCGACAGTATTTCTGAGCACTTAGGATGTGCCGGGCCCTGTGTGAGAGGCTGAGGCGGCAAGGTCCCTGTTCTCACCAGGGAGACAAACGGCTGAGAAACGTGCATGTAAGCCCTGACAAGTGCCCTGAGGAAACACAAAGCAGGGCAGGAGGAGACAGGCTGGGTGAACGGGAGGCTCTGAGGTAGTGACCTCTGAGCAGAAGCCCGACTGCAGTGAGGCAGAGCCATACAACTGCCTGGGAGAGGCAGGCCACGGAGGAGGAACCACAAGTGCAAAGGCCCTGGGGCATGAATAAGCTTGATGGGGAGACAGCTGAAGCCAGTGTGGCTGGAGCAGAGTGAGCAAGGTGAGGTCACTGAGGTAGGCAAGGACTGGCCCTAGGGACTTGAAGGGAAGGCTGAGTTTGGGAGTCACTTCAAGGTTAAGAGCAGGTGAGTGACTTGATCTGACTTAGGTTTGACAAGGCTGCGGCACAAAGGTGAAAGCAGGAAGACCAGCAGGGGCTATACAGCATCCAGGTGAGGGACGAGGGGCTGGGCTGGCGCGGGCAGCAGGATGGTGCAAATTGGCAGGTACTGAATATATTTTGGAGGTAAAGCCACAGCCTGCTGCAGGGATGGGGAGGGAGAGTGAGAACGAGTCAGGAAACAGAGGTGCCCAGGCCAGGTCCCTTGCAGGCCGCCGGGCTGGGCCAGGTTGCGGAGCCTCCCTTGGATCAGGGTGCTAGTTTACAGATGGAGAAACTGAGGCCCGGGAAGGGAAGAAGCAGGGCCAAGGACACACCACCAGACTCCCCACACTCCCTCCCAGTCCCCTAAGCCCCGAGTTAACACCTGCATTTAGCTGCCATCTCCCCACCTTGAGTTGGGGGGGGCCCCCAAGAGCGGGCCCGGGCCTCAGGTTTCTGCTCCACAGTCTGAGGCAGGAGGAAGCGGGACTCCCTCAAGACCCACGATGTGGCCGAAATACATGCTCTTAACTCCACGAGGTCTGTGTCCTTATTCTCATTTTACCCACGTCTGTCCAGGGACCTGCCCAGGTCACGCAGCTGGTTAGGGGTGGATGGAGGCTCAAACCCAAGTCTCTCTGAATCCAAGGCCAGTGCTCTGGGCTGGGCGGCCTCCGGAGAGACTTGCCAAGGCCGGGTCTGCAGGGACAGCAAGGAGCACAGAAGCACTGCCGGAGAACCGGAAATTAAACCGGAATGAAACCCTACGCTGGCCACAGCGGCAGAGGCATGGGAGGGACTCATCCCAGGGAGCAGATCTGCTGCAGGGACAGGGGACAGGTCTGCGGAGGCAGGACCAGCAGCCCGGAAACAGGAGAGGATGCAGGGTGGCCTTGGGGGAGGACCCAGAAGGGCCACTGGTCACTGGCAGGCACAGGAAAAACCACCTCTTCCCCTCACATTAAAGAAAAAAAAAGCACCAAGGTAAATGGGCCAAGACTATTTTTTTTCACCATCTTTATAATACAATCCTGAGTCTTTTGAAAAACAGGTTCCAGGTGGCACTTGGAGCAGAGCTATGTCAAACCAGAAAAACAAATCGGAAGGAATCTCAGAATCTTGGGCGACTGCATTCAGAGACACGGGGAAACTGACGGAGACCCCAGAACTGCCAGACCCTCCCTGGTCTCTCACCTCTCCCTCCCCTACTCCCAGAGAGCAGGTGATGGCAAGGCCACAGGCTGTTTGATCATTTTGCCCCTGCTGTTCCTACACCCCAGAATGCTCTTTGCCACCTTTTCCATCTTTCAAATAGGAACGAGCTCCTTCTCATCCTTCAAAACCCAGCTCGAAGGCAGAGATTCCAGCCGCCTTCTGGGCCACCCTCCTTCCCAGTCACTCTCCCTGACCCTGACCCTGCACACACTCCTGCTTGAGACTCATTTACGGGTCTGTCTGACCCCTGAGACCCTGAGCCTGTAGCCCACAGCCTCCACAGGGGCCCTGCATCATTTGGGAGTGCCTGACAAAACCCACCTCATTTAATCCTCATCAAAACCTCTAAGGAAAAAAGAAACCGAAAAACACCCCCATAAGCAGGTTTATTCAGCCCATTTCACAGAGAAGAAAATTGAGGCTCACTGAGGCCCATAGCAGGCCTACCCGTAGCGGGTACGTATGGGGCCTCCTGCCCAGGTCCACCCCTCTCCACCCCATGCCAGGATGTGAGCCAAACCTCCACCTTCAGCTGTTCCCCATGAAGAAGAGAATTCCAGATCCCCAGCTCAGGATCCGCATGAGACCCAGGAGCAACCCCTGGTGTCCCGAGCCATGTCACCACCCCATAGCACAGGAAGGGCCTGCCCCATTTTACTCCTCATCCGCATACAGAGCTGGCAGGCTGTGCCTGGGCCACTGCAGGGCATCAGGCTGACCCGGGCTCCAGGACCAGTGCAGAGGTGGGCGGGGGAGAGGTCACTGCTGTTTGCAGGAACTTCCCAGAGGCCTGGATTTAAACATCCTTAGGCACGTGCTGAGTCTTCCCCCAGGTAAGCTGTAGAGAGATGAAGTCGGAAGCCCACGCCCTCCAGTCCTGTCGGCAACGAATGGCACCTCTCACTGTACAGGGACATCTGTTCCCAAGCCCGGTGGCTGGGAGGAGCTCCTGGACCCGCCTCACGCTGCAGGCAGCCAGCTGACCTGCTCTCTGGCTCTCCACTTCATGGTCTCCGTTGCTGCCCACTTCCAGGCTGCAATGTTGTTGCCTGACTCCGGACAGCCTCCTCTCTGCCTCCTCCAAGGCAGCTCCAGACGCCGCCAGGGGGTGCCCACCACCCCCAACTCTCAGCAGTCCCTGCTGGGGCTGAGGGTAAAGTCCAGCTCCTAAGACATATGAGGTCCCGCTACGTGGGCCGCTGGTCTCACCTCTGGCCTCTCCCAGCCCCTAGTGACCTCCAGTCCCTCATCCATCTGCACACTGGCTCCCACTCAGCTGCTCAGACTCCAGAACGGGCTCATCCTTGAACCCCATCCAACCTGGCAGTTGGGCCTATTTCTTCGCCCTCCCCCAAACAATTCTCAATTTATTCCATACCCTCGATGCTGGTCCAGGCCACCACCGCCTCTTAGGCAAGGACAGCAGTTTCCCAAGCTGTGTGCCCACTCCCATTCCTGCACTGTCCACTTCACAGCAACTGGAAAGATCTCTTTAAACCTAAGTTAGATCATTTCAAACTCCTGCTCCATCCCACCCACCCACAACCCCATGGTGAAATCCCCCTCCCCACTGGAATCTCCAAGGTTCCTGCCTTCCTCTCAGACGCCTTTCCTGCCACTCTCCTCTCATTCCCTCTCAAGCTCATTCCTGCCTCAGGACCTTTGCACTGGCTGTTCCCTCTGCCTGGGATGCCTAGAGTTCCCCAGAACTTGCAGGCTGGTTCCTGTTGGTTCCTTCTCAACATCCAAATCTCAATGCAAGCCACCTCCTCAGAGAAGCCCTCCAGACCTGAATCCCAGATCTACAATATTCTCCACTATCTCAATTAATTTTCTTGATAATATCATTATATACTTTTTTCCTTATTTACTGTTTCAGTTGTTGGGTGCATGTCTCCCCTAGAGACCCAGAAGGAGGGTCAGGAAAGGTTTCAAGGAGAGTGAACAGCAAGCCTGATAGCTGGGCAGAGGCACAGGCAGCACAGGAGTTGGGAGAAAGAGTATTCTCTCCTCAGCATCCTTGGCTTGGGTCTCTGCTTGCATACCTAAGACCACAGGGAGCTCACTTCCTAAAAAGGGGCTGCAAAGTCCTTTCCTTTACCACGAGTTGAACCTGCCTTCCTGCTGGTGTCCTCGTGACGTCCCCAATCTGCCTCTTGGGCTCCAGGAAAGGGTAGACAAAGAAAGGGGCAGCTGTGTGTTTAAGGGATGAGTCAGGCTGCAAGGGCCCCCCTTCACAGGAAAGGGGCCCTGCCTCTCGCAGGTCATGTGAGGAAAACGGCCAAAGTCAACGCAGGGGCGTGTGACAGGCATCTGGTGGGCACTCGGCTTCCTCCAGAGCCTCGTGTAGAGCCGCAGGGCTAGGGCGGGGCGGGTGGGGCTCCAGGGCCCTTCTCTCCTCCCTGGCCCAGGCGCAACGCTCTGCTGCCTTGGAAGTGACCTGCTGGGGATTAGGCCATAATCTTCCTGCAAGCTGTCCCCGGGTGTTCTCGGCGGTGGGGGTGGGGAGTGGGCTCTGCCGGGCCAGCCTGTCCCTGAGGTACTGAGCCTTGGCCCGCTGATCTGAAGGCTTCCTCATCTTCTCCCTCCGTGGCTGAGTAGCCGCAAGGGGGTGGAAGCCTCAAAGAAATGGGGATACTGAGATCCAGAGACCAGCTGCTTGACCTGCCCAGGGCTCATGCTCTGGACAGAAGTATCCAGATGCCCCGCCCCACAACCTTCCATATCCCAGGTCCAGCCACCTCTGATCTTTCTGAGGTGGAAGGACGTGGGGGAGAGGGGGGACAGGCAATACCACTCTGGAAAAGGGTTGTGAACACCAACCAAGTACTGGCTGAGCCCTTCCCCAAAGGACCTCATTTATGCACCAGTGAGCCCTGGAGGAAGGCACTGCTGTCCCCATTTCACAGACGGGGAAACTGAAGCTCTGCGAGGTCCTTCAGCTGGTAAGAACGGCAGGGTTAACCAACCAGTTGTCTGCTCTACCTCACCCCAATGCCAGCCTCTGCCCTGCCAGCCCCTACATGCCTGCCATTGTTCACTCTTTCTATCCCTCTGAGGAAATTCCTGGTCTTCGGAGAGATAATCCGGTCCCAGGCTCTGCCTCACCTTCTGGAGGAGACACAGAGGGGGAAAGCTCCCCACTTCTAGAGTTCTTACAAGCCTTCACGAAGAGCACAAGGAAAGGGAGGAGGAGAAAGCAAGCTTCGGGGGAATCCTGGAAGGTTTCAAGGGGGAGGTGATATTTGAGTTGGACCTTGAAGACTAGATGGTAGGTGGAAGAGGGAGGGCAGAGCAGTGCAGTTCCCAGCCTCATTCACACACATGTGGAGCCTTTACAAGATGCCAGGCACCGTCTAGCACTGGGGTTATGACAGTGACCTAACAGATGTGGTCCCTGCCCCCCAGAGCTTACAGCCCACAGGGGCAGCAGCCTCTCCTCACCGCTCTGCTGTGCCTCTTGGCCTTGGCCTTTATCCGTGCCATTCCTCCTGCCCAGAACGTCCCCCCTCTCCACCTGGCTGGCCCCATCCCTCTCATCTCAACTCTACTGTCCCGAGCCCGAGTGAGTGTTTCCTCACTCTGGGTCTTGTGCTCCATATGTAAGAGGTTTCTCCACCACATGTCCCTCCACTAGACTGGGAGTTCTCGTGAAAACCAGGCACGCTAAAGAGAAGACAACAGGATGTCTGTGCCCTGAGGCTGTCGGAACCAATGGGAGGATGTATAAACCCCTCACTGCGCCAGAGGCAGTTGGGAGAGCCATTAGTAACAATGGGCCACGGGATCTGGCAACGCGAAGGTCACGAAGGTCACGGGTGATCTTGACAAGATGGAGAAGTGAGGGAGACAGCCTGAGCGGGGTGCATGTGAGAGAAAACCGGAGGAGAGACACCAGAGACGGTGACCACAGACAAATCTGAAGGACCAGAGGAATGGGCCAGGGGGTGGAAATAACACACATTTGTAAGCTGATGGGAAAGAGCCAGAGTGGAGGAAGGAGAAGAGAGTGGAGGGAGGGAGGGAATCAGAGTCCATGAGCAGGTGGCTGGGATCTAGCGGACCCTGCAAGGCTGGCCTGGGCCACCAGATCAGGCGAGAGCCTAGGAGACGGGCAGGTGTGAGGGGGCCAAGGGTGGATGCAAGCCGAGCTTCACCAGGTGAGTGCAGCAACACAGGAGGGCTAGAGCTGGGAGCAGGTGGCTGAGGCCACCAGGGAGCCCAAGCTGGAGAAGGGGACAGGGAGGATGGGGTGACGGCTGGTGCATAGCTGGAGGGTCAATGGCTCAGAGGCCCCAAGCCAAGGATCACTGGAATCGGGGTAGGTGAGCGAGAGAGCTGGAAAGACAGGGGGTGGTGGAGAGGCAGACACCTGAGTTCACGCAGCTCCTGGGAACAATGGCCAGGGCCAGGGAACACCCGCCGAGAGTGGCTCAGGTGGTGAGGACAAGACTGTAGGAGGAAGGAGGCCAAAGAAGGGAGAGGCCAGGGTGTGAGAAGGATCATGGAAGCAGGAACTACGGTGACCAGGAACGCAGACAGGGTGGTGCTGGAGAGGGCAGGTGCCAAGTCTAGGCATCTTCCAGGAACAGGGGAAGTGACCTGGGGCTGGCCCACAGTGAGGGAAGTGGCAGGTCCAGTGCTGGCCTGAGATTCAAAGCTCACAGAGAATGGTCTGGAAGCCGCCTCAGGAGCCAGATGGACCCTGCCCATCTCCAGACCTGGCAGAGGGAAGGTATGAGGCAAAGAAAGGCGCCACTAATAAGGCTGCTGGGGAAGCGCAGTCCTGGGGGAAGGCCAGGTTACGGTGCAATTTACAGAAGGCATCAGGGACGTTCAGAGGAGGCTGAAGATTTGGGGAACAGACCATGTTCTCTTGACCCCGGGACCCTGAGTTATTTGAGGAGCCCTGGCTTATTGGGGTTCCTGAATGATTGCTTTCTAAATGGTCTGAGCCTGACAGTCTGGGGCTGTCCCAGCCAAAGGGCTACCCCTTCCCCGCAGTTCCCCTCCTCCCACACCATCTTCCCCAGCAGAGGGGAGCTGAGCAAAATTCCCTCTTGGACCGGAAGGCTCCCCCAGAAACACAGGGGCACCAGCCGCCCTGCCAGCTCCAGGTGACACTGTTCTGCTCATATAGTAATGGACCCAGGGCCCAGGGCTGCCCGGCTGCAGGCCCCCATAAAGCATTGGGGGTTGGTTCTTGACATCACTTCTTTAAACACTGACTAGTCCCAAAGTTCCCAACCTACAATTATCTAGGAGCAAGAGTAGGGTTCTTTGAGGCTGGAAAGGCTAGGAACCACCAGCCCAATCTGATGTCTTTTCCCATTTGACAGATAGGGAAACTGAGTCCCAGAAAGCACTGGCATCTTCTCAAGTCACGCCACCAGTTAGGGACAGAGGGGGTTCAGAATGTGGCCTCAGGCCTCCGGGCCCCAGGCACTTCCCCATGCTCTGCCTCTCCTCCCACTGGACAGCTGGTTCTTCCGGTGTAGGTGCCAAATGCGGCTCCCTTGCCAGCCCTGCCATCTGCTCTCTTCCTTTCCTCCCTCCTCCTCCTGGTTTTTCCTCCTCTCCGCCCTCCCTCCCCCAGCCTTTGTTCTTTCTTCCCAGGTTCAGGCCTGCCTAACAGCCTTACACAAGTGGCCACGTGGGACTCCCCATGTGGCTGGGGACTCCCAGAAGCAGGAAGCAGAGGCTACATCCTGGAAGTCAGGTGTGGGCTGCAATGCCAGCAGCTCCAGTTAATCTCTCTGGGCCTCAACATCTCACCTGAAGTTGTGGGTAACAAAACCCACTGGACAGGGATGTCACACACCTGCAAGAGCGGATTGGATGGCAAGCCCTTTAAATGTCTATTTTCACAAACCAAGTCTGCTCCAAACCTAGCACTCCAGTCTCCTGTTACAGATGAGGCTTGGAGAGGCTAGGATTTTCCAAGGTCCCTCTCTGGTGGCCCTGCTCTTGATGCCAAACCCAAGGTTCCTCAAGTTCCCACACTGCCCCAGGACCTGAAGAAATGCCCAAGATACGTGTAGAAACCTATCAGCCAACAACTACTGAAGACCTCTCTGCACTGACCCCATTCTAGACCTGAGAGAGATGGACCAGCCAACACAACAGTCAGCCACAAGCAGGTGAAGAGGCGAGGAAGATTCCAAGATGATAAATGCCAAAGGAACACTGGATTTACCTCCATGGACCCAGCTCCCTGAGTAAGTGACAGGACCTTGCTCAGTGATGGGAGAGGTGGGGCTGGATGAGACCACACGTTTCCTGCTGGGACCCCTGCCCCCAGGGCCTTCTCCAAGCCACACCTCCACACAGTAGCCACAGAGAGCTTCTGAAACACACCTCTTCTCTGCTTAAAAGCCCTTTCTGAGGCTCCCTATTGCCCTCAGATGAAGCCAGCTTGTGAAACTGTCATCCAAGGCCTACCCTTGGCTGCTCACCTGCTTGCCCCTTCAGCCTCTTGACTTGTCACTCTCACTCACAGACCCGGACCCCCAAGAGCTCACCATCATTTCTAAGACCCACTCAGACCTCATGGCCCCAGGTATTTATTTGCACATGCTGTTTCTCCCACCTGAAGTGCCCCCCAACACTTCTTTATCAGAACCAGCTTAGGAGTCACCTCCCCCTGGAAGCCCTCCACATCCCCTGGCAGAGGTAGCCATTGCATTTCCTTCCTGTAGCATCCTGGATGGTGCTTGTGGACTCAATTCTGTTCTCACCGGACTGAGAGTATCTCCGGTGGGACACATAGGCTGGCACGGACTTGGTGTTTGTGGAAGGAATGAATGCACACCACAGTTGGCCAGAGGCTCTGTCTTCACTCTGGACCCCTTTTATCCACAGATCCTGCAGGCTCCAGAATTTCTACGCGGGACAGCTAGGGTGTGGAAATCTGGTTGGGAGGCAACCCAAGGGGTCTCATCTTGAAGCTGCTGCCTTAGCAAACTCAGCTTTCATACTCAGTGTTTGCTTGGGGTGACTGAGGGGCTCTGATAAAAATGTGGGTGTAAAACCACCCCTTCAAGCTGCCCCTTGGTGCCACTTCAACTCAGACCGGGAAGCTACGGGGAGTACACTGAATGTGGACACGGACAGGGTTGAAACTGCAGCTCTGACAGTCCAGAGCCCAGTCTCTGTTTCGAGCCAGTAGACAAGTCACTTCCAGCATGCGCCTTACTTCTGTCATGGGGGCGATGACACCTACCCTACTTACAGAATCCTTAGTGTTACAGCCAAAGCCCTTAAGAGATCAACCGTGAAAACAGCAAAATTTCAAATGTTTTATTGTTTTATTTGTCCAAAACAGAGCATTAATTAGAGAAAAAAAAAACCCTCTCATCTATCAGCTCCCATATTCTTTCCCAATAAATAATTTCAAAACTCTATAAGTAAGGACATAAATTCCCAATAGAAGGTGGTCCTTTACAGGAAGACATCTAGCTCCCTGCCGGAACTCCATTTTCCCACCTGGCTCCAGACAAAGAAAAGGGTCACTGACAGGCTGCAGTCATGGAGCAAGAGGGCACCTCTGACCCAGCCCAGCCTCCTTGTTCTAGTGGGAGACCGGAGGCACAGGGGTGGCCACAGCTGGTGCCTGGGGGAGCCAGGAGTGGCGGCAGGTCTCCTGGCCCCCAGGCAGCACAGACCACCTCCCTGCCAACCCAGGTCAGAGGAGGCAGCTCTGAGCTTGCCCTGGACACTGTCCCAGCTCAGCCATCCCCTCCTCACCCAGGGCAGGAAGGGTCCAAGTTGGGGTCTGCCAGAGGGCTCACTAGCTCCCTCCCCACCTTAACCCACAGGTTCAATTCCTCAATTCCTACTGTGAGTAATCACGCTCCCAGGTGTATGTTTGTGTGTTGGGGTGGGGTGCAGGGCCCAGGGCGCATAAGGGCAGAGATGAGCTGAGAAAGCCTCAGTCAAGAGATAAGGGGGTCCTGCCAGGCCTGGGGGCTCAGGTTCTAGGGAGGGTCCAGGCTTGGTGACACCCTAAAGCTTATATGGTTTGGGGGCCCACTTTCAAATAAACTAGTAACAGAAAAAGATCTTTTTTTTTTTTTTTTACAAATTTTACAAAATCATAAGCCCATATGCACACATTGCTAGGGCCCCTCCAGGGCTGCAGATGGGATCTGGGGAGCACAGAGGGAGTCCTCAACGGAGTGACCAACCGTCTTGTCTGTCTGGGACAGAGGGGCTCCCAGGATATGGGACTTACAGTGCTAAAGCCAGGAAAGTTCTGGCAAACCAGGGCAAATCGGTCCCGGATGCCCAGGCTCCATTAGCTCGAAGATGAAGCTTCGTGCCTGCCAGACCCTGCGGTGAGCAAAGGAGTGCAAGGGCGAAGGGCAGGTGGCTACATGCGTCCACTGCATGCCCCCGATGCATTAAACTGTCTCAGCGCACCACCTGCCTTTGAGAAAGCCTGGAAGGAGGCAGCAGCCCTCCCCAAGAGGTGGGGTCACACATGCTTTTTTTTCTTTTTTCTTTCTTTTTTTTTTTTTTTTGCGGTAAAATACACATAACACAGAATTTACCATCTTAACCATTTTTAAGTGTACAGTTCAGAGATATTAAACATATATATTGTACTACCATCACAAATGATATATGTTTTGCAATAATTGGCAGGTATTCACTTCTATGATCAGAAAAAAACCTATGTATTTTTTAAGTGTCGATCAGCCTGTATCAGATGCCTTTGCTCACACAAAGGTAGTGAGCAGGACTAGGACACTGTGGGGGCCTTTGGGAGGGGTTTGGGCACTGGATGGGGGTTGGCCCAGATGACCTTCACCCTTTCCGGTCCTGAAATCCCAGGATTCTGAACTCTTCCTCACCCAGAGTAAGCACTGTGCCTTGGAAACAAGAATATTTAGGTTCAAGTCCTCCATCTGCCTCTTACATGCTGAGTAACCTTGGGTCTCTCTGAGCCCCAGTTTCCTCAGTTGTGACACAGGTATGACACACGTGTGACAAAGGCTATTGGGGGTACCAGCTGGGCAATGGTGAGAGCAGCCCTACATACAGTGATGCTCAGTCAGTTACCTTTACTCCCTTCTGCCTGGAATGTTCTCCCTGCACCTTGATGCGCACATATGTAAACCCTCCTCTTCCTTCCAGGCCCAATTTGACATCACCTTCTCCATGAAGCTTCTCTGATTCCTCTCCTGGCTCTCACGGCCTCTGCCCCGGGGTACCTGGCTCACTCCCCAGCAGGACTGTGGGCTCCCTGAGCACTGAGGGCTGTGTCTGAGTCATGCCGCCTTCCCTCTGGGCCTAGCCGACTCAGTAAAGCTTTGCTAAATGAAGCCATCAAAGGTAGAAGTGACCCAAGCAGACAAAACGCCAACACCCCCTCACAAAGCCAGTGACTTCACCCTCCTAGGGCAGTGGCCCAGTGGCCAGTAAAGGGAAACAGGGCACAGAGCCCGCCCATCTGATCAGGCAGGTATTCCCCAGAGCTCTACCTTCGCCAAGGATCTGCCAGGGTCTCTGGGGGAGCTGGAGATGACACAGAGGAATGAACTCAGCACCATAAACCCTGCTGGATGTACCCAAGGTGTCAGGCCCTGTGCCAGCACTGGGGAGCCAAAGACTAAAGAACAGGACTTCCCTGCACTCAAAGAGCTCCCCAGCTGGTGGACACTTGAGAAGAAAAGGGGTTTAAACGTGGCCACACTTCCTTTAGCACCAGAAGGAAGTTTTAACGTTTTTAGACGAAGGAAAGATGGCTCCCTTTCTCTCTGGAAGGCCGGAGATAGACACTCAAGCTCTCCCACCCATCACATCTTAATATGGAGCGAGGGAGCTTGAGCTCCCCATGGCCACAGCTAGCTTTAGATGTAGCCCCTTGGGGTAGCTGACAGTGTCCCTGCCCTGTGTCCCCAATCCAGGTCCTTCTGGTCTGGGCCCACAGGAATGGGCCTCAGGCCTGTAGAGGGAAGACCCTCTAGTGAGGGCGTGTGTGCAATGGCCAGCAACCCTAGGGGGCCTGAGGCATCCCTCCCCAGACAGCAGCAGGCCTCCATCCCCTGAGGTGCTTGCCCAGGCCATGTGAACCCCTCCCTGTGTGCTGACTGTCTCTGTCCCATCCTCCTCTCCCCGACTCTCCAGGTTTGAACAGGGACCCCACTCAGCCCTCTGCACTGGGGGATTTTTGTCCTCATCAGGCTGAACGGGCCTCTCTGCTCTTCCCTGTGGGCTAGGAGACCTTTCTCTCACCGCTGTCCCTGCCCCACCCCCCAGGCATCCAGGTGTTGGCACAGATTCTGGAAATACCAGACCCCAGGGAGGTCTCAAGGAGGCTCCTCCCACCTCTCTACAAATCGGGAAACTGAGGCAGGCGAGCGGAGGCGACCCTGCCCACCTCGGAATTTAACTCCTGGTTTCCTGTGAACATTTCTCGAGTGGTTTCCAGCCCAAGGTCACGCTGCAGAGATGCAGCTCCCGGGTAGAAGCCAGGTATCCGGCTCCCGACGCATAGCTCCACAAGGTCCGGGCTAAGCCACAAAAACCTGCTTTCCTGCCCTTTCCTCCTCCAACGTCCATAGCAAGCGCGCGTGCACCTCAGCAAGATGATCCACCCCCCAAAAAAGGCCACCTGAAACCAGGATTCCGTCCCCACGGGCGCGGGTCCGCCCAGGCGGCCGCGCGCAACCCGAGCCGCGAGGTGCCTGATCGCGGCCTGGAGGTCACCGCGACGAGGGGAGCGCAAGACGGGGACGCCAGGAAGCCAGGGTTTGGGGCGCAGGAGCGGGAGCCTCCAGTAGCGGGAGCCCCTGGCGAGCGCCGGGACCCACGCCCGGGACCCAGGAAGGAGAGAGAGGCAGGCGCCAGTACCCGGGCCGGACGGCTCCCCGCCGGTGGCCGCGCCCCTGCCCGCACTCGGTGGGGTTGGGGGTCTGTCCTGGCGTGCCACCCTTGTCCGCGCCCCCACCCCACCCCACCCCCAGCCTGGCCAGGCCACCCAGCTGTCCTTACCCAGGACACGACGCGCAGGATGGTGTGTGGCTGCCGGATCAGGGTGTAGGGGTCGAAGGCGCCCCCGGCTTTGCCCGCTCCGTACGCACCCCCTTCCATCGTGGCTGCACCCGCGCGGTGCCCCCCGCTCGGCGCGCGCCGCCGGCCCGTGCGCGTGCGCGGCCCCCCCACCCCCGTCTCCGGCTCGCGCGACTGACGCCGCGGAGGGCTCCCGCGAGGGGGCGTCGTGCGCGCCGGGCGGGCGCGGCGAGGGCGGGAGGGGGCCGGGGAGGGCTGAGCGCGCTCGCGATCGCTGGGGCACGGGTGCTGCGGCCCGGGCGGAGGGCGCGCTTGTCGCTAGCTTGGTAACATCTTTGCTAAGTGGGGGTGAGGGGGGAAGGGGAGGCAGGGTGGGGGGGGGGTGTGTGTGCAGCAAATGCGGGACTTGACTCCGCCCCCGGACAGCAGGTCTACCAGGCCGCCCTGCCCCAATCACAGCCCCTCCGAGCCTAAGGCCCTGGCTGAAACACCTCCGAGGCTTGTCTGATGAGTACCTGTCTCTCTGTTTGCCTCCAATATAGTGAGCGGGGAGGGGCCGCATTTGGCACGGGGTGCTTGGCACACAGTAGGTATCGCGGAAGATTTCTCTAATGAATGAGTGAACCAAGAACGAATTACCCTTCTCTCAGAGCCCTATAAAGCTCAGACCCCACCTCCCCAGAGGACCTTCCTTTTATGCTGACGTCATGTGGGTCCCCGTGTCTGCGCCCCACCCCCCCATCCCCATCCTGGAGGGGCGGAGACACCTGGCACAGAGGCAGAAGCTGAGGAAGGGCAATAAATTCTTTATGTGACACCCCCACCGCCCCCAATACCCCCGCCCAGCACTTTACCCCTTTCGTTAATACAGTAAATAATTCTGTAATTATTTGTTTATTGTCTTTCTCTGCTAGTCTGCGGATTTTGTCTACCTTGTTCACTGCTGTAGCCAAGGGCCTGGCACACAGTTGGTGCTTAATAAACAGACCCTATCCTCATCACCCCATCACAGCTTGGCTCTACTAGAGCTGCAGGTTTCATAGAAACTGAGGCTGCATGGAGGAGTGCTGGCTTCCAGGTATCGCTTTTCCCATGACCTATAGTCCTCAGGACTCTGTCTCCCTGGTTCCAAGAGCAGGATGGACAAGGATATCTGCAGAGGCTTTTGTTGCCCTGGTGATGACAGGACATCCTGCATTCTATGACAAGATACCAGATCTGTGTGGCGGGCGTGAGGGCATCTCTTAAGAACATCACATAGACAAATGTCCATCTTAGGCTCTGTTTATTGAGTATTAACTCTGCACCAGATCCTGAACTAAGGGCTTTACATACATTATCTCATTTAATACAGCAAACTTTTGAGGTGATTACATATATATACTATGATTATATGAAACGTCTAGAAGAAAACAAAATTTTTCTGACTTTGGGTTAGGCTAAAAGTTCTTAGATACAATACCAAGGGCATGATCCACAAAAGAATTGATAAATTGGAATTCATCAAAATTAAGACACTCATCCAGAGACATTGTTGAAAGAATGACTGAAAAGGGAAACCACAGTCTGGGAGAAAATATTTGTAAGGTGTATGGTTGACAAAAGATTTGCATCCCAAATATATAGAGGACTCTAAAAAGTCAATAATAAGAAAGCAAACAACCCACTTTTTAAAAATGGGCAAAAGGTTTGAACAGACACAATTCATCAAAGAAGATATACAGATGGCAACCAAGCACATGAAAAGATGCTCAACATCATTAGTCATTAGGGAAATGCAAATTAAAGTCAGAATGAGATACTGCCACACACCTATTAAAATGGCTAACATTTTAGAAATCTGACAGTAAGTGTTAACAAGGACTTAGAATAACTGGAACTCCTGTAGACTGCACATGAAAAGAACAAAACAGTACAGCTATTTATGAAAGCAGTTTAGCAGTTTCTTACAAAGGTAAGTCTACATTTATCATATGACCTCACAATCTCTCTCCTAGGTCCTGACCCCAGAAACATGAAAAGTTATGTTCACACAATACCCTGTACAGGAATATTTATGGCAGTTTCACTGGGAATAGCCAAAACCTGGAAACAACCCAGACGTCCTTCAACTGTGGACTGTATAAACACACTGTGGAACATTCATGCAATGGAATACTACTCAGGAATAAAGAGGAGTGAACAAATGATAAGACTAAATGACAAGAATTTACAGACCACGTGACTCCCTTTATGTGACATTTTTGTGAAAGCAAAACTATATGGACAAAGAAACAAATCAGTACTTGCCAGGGCTGGGAGTGAGGTTAGGAGGGGGTGGGTTTGTGTGTGTAGGATTCACTTCTAAGAAGCACAGGAAAATTTGAGGGGGATGATGGAATCATTCCATATCTTGTTTGTGGTAATGATTATACAATTGACTATATATATTTGTTAAAACTTGCAAAAATGTCCATAAAGGGGGGACTTTCACAGTATATGAGTTATACCTAATTTTTTTTAGTTTATCCAATTATTTATTAAATTATTTATTTACTTATCATGTAGCCATTAATTATCCAATATTTATTATCCTAATTTTTTTTAATGGACAAAAAAGTGTACAAGGGTGATGGACTGAATCAATGAGTAATACTCAGATCAGTGAGTCATGTTCATTCATTTATTCATTCAATAAATATTTATTTGAAGCCCACTTTGCAATAGGCTTTGTACCAGGCATAGGGCCATAAGCGTGAGGAATTTAGAGACTGTCCCTAGCCCTTTCAGCACTAAGGTTTAATCACACTAATGAATTAAATCCCAGAAAAGGTAGTGTTTAGAAACCTGAGCTTCAGACTGAGATATTCTTGGGTGGAAGTCCTGGCTCCTTTGACCTTTCTTTCACTGTGTGACCTTGGGCAAGTGGCCTCACCTCTTTGTGCTTGTTTCCTCATCTGAAAAATGTAAATAAGCATAGTTACCTACCTCTGGATTATTGTCAGGATTAAATGAGAGAATGCACAAAACGTGCTTAGAACAGTGCCTGATACAAAGAATGAGCTCAGTAAACGTTATTAGCCTCCCCACCCCGTTGATTTTCAAGGTTAGGTATGTACAAGGTATGTAGGCATTTTCTTAGAAACACAAAGCTGTAAATGCTGGAAAGCTGTAGCCTCCCAGACTTGCCCATGAACCTCAACTTTTTGCCTATCACTGCAGGTCATAGAAACATCCTCCTCTTCTACCGTCTGTATTTATGTGTTCTGCATTATCGGCCTGGCCAAAGGAGGAAGTCAGGCTGTCCTTTGCAGATCAGCTTTCCAAAACCCAGAGCTGCCTGGATCATGCCATGTTCTGCCCCGTCATCTGACTTCCCAGTCCAGGCGGAGCAGAAACTCGCCTTTGCTCCCTCTCTCCTGCCCCCTGGAGGCCATTTTGGTATCGAAGGTATTAAGTCTGTTTTCTCTTGAGTGTGGCGTTGCCTAGGCAAAGGAGCAATGCATTCATTGTATTTGAGTGGATGAGCCACAGCATAATCATAACATAAAAAATTTGCCAGAAGTACCTTTCTGGAGAGTTGTTTGCCAATTTGTTTCAACTGAATAAATAATGTGCCATTAGATACCACAATCCCATTCTTTTCCCAAGGAAGGGTTGTAGGAAGTGCACGCTGATCTAGTGAGCACTAAGCTTGTGTACTGCACATTCGTCTAGTTATCTGTTCAATATACATGTAACACCACTGTGCACCAGGTCACTGAAGATCCCTTGGGATCCAACAGTGACACAGAACATGGTCTCTGCCCTAAAGGATCTCATAGTCCAGGCATAAAAATAAACAAGGGTGGTGGATGAAATATGGCCACAAATTCTTTGATGCACATCCAATAAAAAGGTGGAGTTTATGTCTCCCCTCCTTGAATATGGGCAGGATTGTGATTCATTGAGCAATAGGATGGCTTTGTGCTGTTTTCCTGGCCCAAGCCTTAAGAAAATGTCAGCTTTCACATTCCATCTCTTGGAACACTTTGAGCCCTGAGCTGTCATTAACAAGTCTGACTGTGCTGACACAGCTGAGACATCACATCCAGACTCAGGTCAAGAATCCCAGCTGAGCCCAGCCTGCTAGCCATCACCACCACTGTCCTGAACCCTCCAGACTGACCCATGGACCAGCTGAATACAACATGTGACGTCAGTGAATGCCACACAGAAAAGAAGACTTACTTGGCTGAGCCCCAAGGCACAACACGATAACATCTAATAAAATGGCTGTTGTTTTGAGCCATTAAGTTTTGGAGTAGTTTGTTATGCAGCAATAGATCACAACCATGACAAGGCAACAGAGACTTCTGCACCCTACTCAAAGCAATGGTAAATAAAACACAAGAAGGAAAAACTAAACAGAGCAAAATGGCTCAAAGATAAACAACTCTGTGGAGCAGAAATATAAGACGGGGAAGGGGCTGAAGCCATGGGTGCTTGGGCTCTGGGTCCAAGTAACCACTGAAGCTTTGGCTTTTGTAGGGTAATAAAGATGAAAACTTCCACAAGAGACAGAACCTGAGCCAGGCTCCTGCTTGAAGCCAGTGACAAGGGTGTCACTCCACCGCTAGGAAAGGAAGAAAAGAGTAGACCTGCAGGGGATTCCTGCCTGGGACTCTGACTTAAGAAAGCAATGGATCCAGGGAAGGAGGACAAAGATTTAGCTTGCCACCAAATGCTGAAACAAGACTCCCACTAGCTCCTCAACTGAGCCTGCAGGGTCCCCAATTGTCCATAGAAAGGAGCTTTAGAGTATCATTGTGAGATCTGCAAAGATTTAAAATAATAATAATAACAATAACAATAACAATAGTAATAATAAAGCAAGAGACTACTGTGAACACCTTTATGCCAATAAATTTGAAATTAGAGAAAAATGGATAATTTCCTATGTATTTATAGAAAGATATAATTTTCAATCAAAACTGATTGAATAAGACAAGAAAAATCTATGTAGTCCCATAACCATTAAAGAAGTTGAAACAGTGGCTAAAACTGTAGTCGCAAATAAAACATAAGGCCCAGATAATTTTATGAGTGAATTTTACCAACCACCCAAAAAGGATGATTTCATTGTTACACAAATTCTTTTAGAGTGAAACAGTGGGAATACTTATTTTATTCTATAGAGTTAAACTACTTTGACACCAAAATCAGACAATAGTTCTAGTAAGGAAAAGTTCAGGCCAATCTCACTGGTAAATATCATTGCAAACAGTGCTGAAGATATTAGCAAACTTAATTCTGCAATGCATAAAAAGATAATACATCATGAACAAGTTGGGCTTATCCTAGGAATGCAAACTTGGATCATTACTAGGGAATCAATAAATGTAATTTCTCATATAAACAGATTAGAACATAAAAATTACATGATCATCTCAATAGATGTAGTAAAACTATTCAATAAAATCAAGACCCATTCAATATAAAATCTCTTACCAAACTAAAAATAGAACATCCTTAACTTAATGAAAATTATCTATAAAAATCCTACAGGATGATTTGGTAATAGATGAAACGTTAAAAGCACTCTTTTTAAAAATTTGAGAGAAAACAAGAATACCAGCCATCACAACATTCAACATTGCTATACAAATCTTATCCAGCACAGTAAGACAAGGAAAAGATATATATAAGGTACAAATATGAGGAAGAAATATTTATTATTTTCAGATAATATAATTGCTGTATGTAGAAAACTTTAAAATGTAAAAATTATTAGAATTGACAAAAGTTTAGTAAATTTGCTAATTAGAATATCTAAATATCAAAAGCAATTATATTTTTATATTCCCACAGCCAACAATTATAAAATGTAAAATTTAAAAGGGAGCCGTTTATAATGTTTTTTTTAAATTTTGGGGGATGTAGTTAGGTTTACTTATCTGTTTACTTTTAGAGGTACTGGGGGTTGAACCCAGGACCTTGTGTGTGCTAAGCATGTACTCTATCACTTGAACTATACCTCCCCCCATTTTAAAAAATCTATTAATAATTTTAAAGAGGGGATGCATGGCAAGATCTTTAGAAAGACACTAGTCTAGATGTTACTGTGAAACTATTTTGTGTATGTGATTCACATACAGCCATTTGACTAAGTAGAAAACCCTCAATAATGGGGGTGGGCCTCATCAAATCAGGTGAAGTCCTCAAGGCTTCCCGGAGTGGAAGGAATTCAGACTCCAGATGACAACATCAACCTTTTTCTGAGTTTCCAGTCTGAGTTTCCGGTCTGGCTCTATAGATTTCAGACTTGCCAGCCCCCACAATCACATGAACTAATTCCTTAAAGTAAGTCATGCATAATTTTTAGTGGTTCTCTTGGTTCTGTTTCTGTGGAAAACTTTGACTGATACAAGTGGAATATAAAAATCTCACCACCAGAGAAGTCCTTTCACCCTCCCTGCTTTATGATATAGTCGTCATAGGTATCACCTCTATAGACACTGAAAACCCCATCTGTGGGAGTTTCAATACATTTAGAGGGGCTGAAATGGAGAGCTTGAGAAGGGATCGGGTAAAAGTGGAGGCCAGAAAGGCACAATTTTTCTGTTTCCTTGTGATTACACGTGTTAAACATTTGGACGCTAGTAGTCCACATATGATGTCATGCACTTCCCACTGCACCCCATTGAGAGGGACTTGGTGCCAGGTTGTCCCAGTATGAGTGGTGCTGCTGGCTTAAAGTGGTGACATCAGTCTCCTCCTTGTTGAAGTACACTTTTCCTTGGTAATTAATAATCTGTAGCTGATACTTTGTGTAACTATCCTGTTTTCCAGCTGCATTTCACCCAATGGTTTTAACATCTCTTTGACCATCCTTGCCTGATTTAATTAAGGATTACAAAGGGGTGATTTTCTATTTTTATTCTGTGTTTATTAGCAGGGCAGTTATCTAGTGTTTTGTCTTAACATAGTAGTAGGTTTTGGTTGGTTGGATTAGAAACACAGCCCAGCTAGAATCCGAAAGGTAAGTGGAAGGGACCTGGGAATATCCATTAAAGAGACTCTGGTCCAACCCCCTCATATTTCAGAAAAAGGGACTCAGACTCAGAGATGAGAAGGAATTTGCTCAAAGGCTCCCAATGTGAGCTTTTAATGTCCTACAGGAGCTTTTTGGTGTACAGAAAAGACTTTTACAATTACTTGGATTTTAAGCTTAAATGATTTGCCCAAACTGTCCCTAGCTGAGTGATTCTTACCGCGGTGCATCCATCAGAATTACCTGGAGTTCTTTTCCAACACAGCTGTGCTTCCCCTTCCCCCAGCTTCTGATTCAGCAGGTCTGGAGGTGGTATCTATATTTTGAAGAATCCCAGATGATTCTTGTTTTGTTTCTTCTCAGAAGTTTACTTTGATTTTTATTTTTAAAAATTGTACAAGTAATTAGCAATGAGTGCATTCCTGTGAAGAATGCAGCAGGGTACACAAAACCATCTGGGAAAGCCACTTGCACACCTACCCCGTATGCCCACAGCACTGCTAAAAGGTATCCAGGGTTTGATAAGCCACCTTCCGGTGAGCTTTCTGTGAATTTACTTAATATATGTACCTGGACATGTATCTAATTTTTAAATAAGTAGGATTATAGCATTTGCACTGTTCCATGAATGGCTTTTTTTTTTAACTTAATGATGTATTTTGAAAGTCTTCTCCCGTCACTATATATAGATCTACCTAATTCTGGTTAACAGGCTGCAAACCACTTCACTGTACAGAAATATCATTGACGGAAACCAGAATATGTCACGGCTAAATATGCCTCTTTGACATAAAAATTCTTTTGAGCTGAAAGCAATTAAGAAGTAGCAAATGCAGGAAAAGCTCTCTTTCCCCTCCCCTTTTCTAGAGTATAGATTTTACTTTACTGGAGACAACTCCAGACTCTTTCTATCCCAGAGACAACACAGAGAATCTGAAAAAAAAAAAAAAAAAGCTGTATTCCATTATTTTCCCCCCACATAGTTACTTCCCCACAGTTTGCCACCCTTGGAAGCTTAAAACCATGTCCTTTGTCCTGTCTTTCTCTACAATTGTGTTGTTCTTTGTCAAAGATGCAGATAAGCCCAAGTTTTAACCACCTCTTTGAGTTACTCATCCCTGAGTTTCTCTTATGCTTCTATGAGATATAAATGTTAATAAACTTCTGTCTGTTTGTAAAGAACCTAGAAGAGTAGAAGGAAAAAAATTTTTTTCTTTCCCGAAAATCATCATAATAATGGTAAGTACTGTTCTTTGTGCACCTCAGGTGCAAGCAGCTGAGTCCGTTGGTTTGCATCAGCGTCCCCCAGAGAGCTGAGAAGGCACGCGGAGCCCAGCTTTGCTGGCAGGCAGGGCCTTTGTGTTTCTGCCTTGTTCCTAGCCTGATTCTGCTGCTGGGTGCTTGCTCTGATGTAGTTTGCGTAGGTCTCCCTGAATGTGCACGTAGCCTTGTGCGTTAAGTATGTATGTCTTTGTGGATTAAAAAAAATTTTTTAATTTCTTTTTGTTTTCTTTCTTTTCTTCTTTCTTTTTGTTTTCTGTTTATTTATTTATTCATTTATTTATTATCATTTTTGTTTAATGGAGGTACTGGGGCTCGAATCCAGGACCTCATGCATGTTAAGTGCACACTCTGTCAGCAAGCTATACCCTCCCCACTCTGTGTTTGTGTTTTTAAATAACATGAATGGTATTGGGCTATAAATCTTACTGTTTCTTCCCTTTTTCAACTCCATATTATGTTTTAAGGCTGATCCATGTTACAGCAGGAACATCTAAGTGGTCAGTTCCGAACGGTGTCCAGCATCCCATTGTGTACTTAACCATCTTACTTGCCCATCCCCATGGTGGTGTCACTGGGCTGCCGCCAACTCTTGCTTCAATTCCACTGTCTCACTTGCTTCAAGAATGACTGAATTCAAGTAAAGGAAAGACCTACTCTATAGCAAAGGGAACGATATTCAATATTTTGTAATAACCTATAATGGAAAATAATCTGAAAAAGAATATATATATAAAACTGAATCACTTTGCTGTACACCTGAAACTAACACAACATTGTAAATCAACTATACTTTAAGAAAAAAATAAAGAAAATGAAGGAAAGATAGGGGTTTATAGACCCACTTAATAAGGGAATAGAGAGCAGGGAGAAAGCGCTTCTATGGAAGGACAGATGGAAGGTGTGACAGCTTCAGATAAAGCTGGCAAAGTGATGCTTAGGTTATGATGATTAGTCTCCTTCCTGACTGTGACCCTCCCAGATAGGGGATTTACGGTGGCTGAATCTTTTAGGAGGTCCTGCTTAAGGCAGCAAAGATGTTTAGGTAAGTTTTTTTTTTTTTTCTGGGGCTGCTGTTTGCTCAGATGTTTTTAGCTTAAAATAATCTTAATGCCACTGGAGTGTATTTTGGACCCCTATAACTGTATGATCCACAAAACCCCAAATATTTACTCTCTGGCCCTTTACAGAAAGCAGAAAGTGTTTGTGGACCCAGACTAGTTGGGCTTGAACTTGCTCTCATCACCCTCTGTGGCTCCGTTTTCCCCTATATGAAATGAGGATACAAATGGGATGGAGGAAATATTCTGCAAGGGTTAATTATAATCTCCAGTGAAAAGCCATCCTTAATTTTAACGTAGCTGAATACAATCATTTTTCCCAAATTCCAACCCCCAGGGCAGAACCTGGCATACGTTAGGAATCTAGAGAAGATTGGTTGAATGGATAACGATGAAACCTACAACTCCATTCTCCTCCTAAATTCTCTAGCCCAGCAGTCCTCAATTTTGGCTGCACTTTGGAGTCATCTTGGAGAGCTTTTTCAAAATGTCTGCTTCCTGGGTCTCACCCTTAGAAATTGTCATTTGTTGCTCTGAGATTCAGCCTGGGAATCAGAATTTCTAAAATCCTCCTGGGTGATTCTAATGTACAGCCAATGTTAAAGAATCTCTGCTTTAATCTGTCCCCAAAACCCCTCCCAACCTCTGCTGGCTGTGGGACCCTCAACCACTCTGAGACTCAGTAATCCGGGTGGTAAAAGGGGATGATGAATAAGATGTACTTAGGACCTTGTTACTTAAAGCGTGCTCCATAGACTAGCACCCTTGGCACCCAGTCCTCCTGAATCAGAACCCACATTCTAACAAGCTGCCTGGTGATTTGTTTGCATGTTAAAATTTGAAAAGCACTGTTTCAGGGGATTTTGAAGACCAATTGAGGTAATGAATATTATAATTATATGATGAATTGTATGTAATGGGAATAACAGTACCTGCTAACAGGCACTCTTTAGGTGTTCATTGATCGAATGAATGAATAACCCCTTGATTCAGATGTGATTGTTCCCATTTTATACCTGAGGAAACAATGGCTCAGTTGGCTGTTAGGTCAGCCAGCCAAACTAGTAAAATGCTGGGAGCAATGGGCATGGTGTTTGGGAGAATGGCAAGAAAGGAAGGTTCCAGAGGCATAAAGGCCAAGACACACAACTGCATTTTTGGATATTCTGGAAGAATTTAGATATTCTCATTTTCATACTCCCCAGGGAAGAGAAATGTGTTTTTGTTAGAGACCCAGGAGGTCCAAGCTTGAGGATCCACTGACAATACTTCCATTTCCCCCAAACACACAGGCTCACCCTTGCATTTATCCACAAATATTTATGCAGCCTGCCTCTGTGGCTTGGTGTTGGAAAAACAGAGATAGCCTCATCTCTGAGGGGGGATAAGGTCTGAGGACGGGAGAGATCAGGTGATTGAGGAAGGCTCTCAAAGAAATAACAAAGAAGGTAAGATCTGAAGAATGCAGGAACATTTAAAGATTTTTGGAATGAGCAAAAGAGACCACTGGCTATCCTTTTAATCAAGCTGGAGCCTGAGAGATTATCTAGTTCTTCGTAGTTTAAAGGTTCTTCTTTGCCCTTAAAGTGTTCTGCAGCTCTGTACACTGTAGATAAAGGACAGCAATGCAAATAATCCTTATCTATACACATGCAAATACATCCTGTCCAGTGGAAGGACACCTCTCCCCCACCCCCTCGACCCAGCAGAAAAAGCCAGTTTTATGTCCATTTGTAAATTCATTTCTACATTTCTTTACTCCATATAACTACGTGGTTCTGGGTCTTCTCCTTTGAACCACTTACAGCATCTGCCTGGCTCCCTCCTTAATTAAGAACTAAATAAAAAATCTTTGACATATGTTCATTTTGTATCTGTACAAGTGTGATTTTTATCATATTTTAACATTTATGCTTTAACCAGAATAGAAGTCAGCCCATGTTCCAGGCAGAGAGAGAAGCAGGGACAAAGGCTCTGCTGCAGAGAGGGCTGCATGTGGAATGGGAGAAGTCAGCGTGAGGGGCGGCCCCAGGAACCAGGGGATGTGCTGGGACCAGCTGGCAGTCCCCGGAGGCCTCATAGTATGGGAAGCCGCTGGAGGGTCTTAATTGGTGGGATAATGGTCTGATTCTCAGTGTAAGATCTACCTGGTTGCTGGGTGGAGAATGGATTTTAGGGGCAGGAGGGGGACCAAGGGGATGCACTGGAGATTGGTTCAGCGATCCAGGTGGGAGGAGACTGTGGCCTGGACTTAGTGGGTTGAAGGTTGAGGAGGCAGAAGTGTGTGCTGAACCAGAAACAAGTAGGGATGGCGCAGGAGAGTCTTAGAGCGGACACTGAGTCTGATTTCATTCATAGGATAAACGCCCTAGGCCTGAGAACACAGCAGGGAACTCAGCAGAGCCCATCTTCAAGACCCCTAACGTGCTAGTGCGGGGAGTGAAGGCGGTGGTGATGTGGAAAGCCCGAGCGGGGGCACAGAATCTTGTGGCTGAAGGCATGAGCTCCGAGGTGTGATCTCAGCAAGTTACTTATTTCATTTGAGACAGTTTCCTTAGCTATAAAATGGAGATGATAAAAGAGTGCTTTCCTCAAAGGGTTGATTGGATGATCAAATGAAATAAAAGATTGTTCTGTCTTCAATCAATGGCAGCTAATTTCCCAAAGAAGAGTAATTGCCTCCAGCACATTAAGATAACCTCTGCACAGATACAGTGCTGCAAATGCTTTTGGACCTTAGGTATAGAGTTGAGATACAAGGCAGGGATCTGTATTAGTTTCCTGTGGCTGCTGCAACAAATGACCAAAAGCTTGGTGGCTTAAAACAACAGAAATTTACTCTCCCACAGTTCTGGAGACCAAAAGTCTGAAATCAGGGTTTGTTCCTTCTGGAGGCTCTAAGGGAGAAACTGTCCCATGCCTCCCTCCTAGCTTCTGGTGGCTACTGGCAACCCTTGGCATTCCTTGGCTAATCTATTTCCCTCTTCACGTGGTCTTTTCTGTGTTTCTCTTCCCCTTGGCTTCTCTTATAAAGTCACCTGTCTTTGGGTTTAGGGCCCATCCTACTCCAGGATTACCTAATCTCAAGATCCTCAGTTCAAAGTTTCTTTTGCAAAGACCCTTCCCCCAAATAAGGCCACATTCACAGGCTTTAGGTGGTCATATCTTTGGGGGACCACCATTCAACCAACTAGAAGAGCCATATTTACTCTTTCACGTAGTGAACCAATTTCTCCGACTCCATCTACCAAATATTCCTGCTCTCCCCACTGGTTTGTGATGCCACCTTTTTCATGCATCAAGTTCCAGTTTGCAGCCAGCTGTGTCTGGGCTCTGCCGTTTATTCCATTCACCTGCCTGGCTTTTCTGCCACACTGTTTTTACTACTGTGATTTTGTAATGTCTTAATATTTGGTAGAGAAAGTCCTCGACCTTGGCTCTGTTTTTTCAAAAATGCCTTAAAATTTTAAGGACTTTGATCTTCCATGGACGTCTTAGAATCAGTTTATGAGTCCCGCCCCATCCCCTCAACCTCCAAATCCCTTCAGATTTTGGTTGGAATCCTAGAGACTTTATAAATTAATTTGGAGACAACTGACTTTTTTAAGGCATTAGGTCAGTACACCCATGAATTGACTATGTCCCTCTTTATTCAGGTCTTTTTATGTCCTTTAATAGAACATAAAAGTGTTCTCCAAGGAAGCCTTGTACACTCTGCTAGGATAATTGAGTGCGAAGAGTACTCTACAATTTACCAATGGCTCTTTTTTCTATATCCCTTTTCCCTGGAGCTCTATTATCTACATTTTACAGAAAAGGGAACTGAGGCCCAAGAGGGTGAAGGAACTTCCCCAAAGACACACAGAAGTGATGGAGCTGAGACCAGGTCTCCCAGCCCAGCCCCTGTTATGCAACGTGGCTTGCATACTGAGTACCATCCACCCCTGACCGTAGCCAAGTAAAGGCTTGGGTGGACAGGTCTCTCCATTCAATCCCTTGTTGACAAAGCAAGCCATGGATATACGAGGCTGGTTTACATTTTGTCATTTATTTTAAGATCTACACAAAGAGACACGCGGCATAGATATACAGCAGGATGATGAGAACACAGATCGCCTTGACTTGCTGTGTGAGGGCCTGCTTGGGTGAAGAGCTGAAGGCCATCTTGCCTGTTCTACTGCTCTGGAACCTGGTGCTAATGGGCACCTTGGTAACCCCCAGACCGCAGCCTCCTTGTCCCTCACTGGCATCCTTGTCTCCAGCCACTAGGCACAGGCTGATGGAGGCTGGCGTGAGCCTGCTCAGGGTGGCCGGGTCAGGTCCAGGGAAGCACTGGCTAAGAGGGATGGTGGGAGCTGGAAGGATGGTGGTGACTGCATCCAGGTCTTTGGAGGCTGCCGGGCACAGCCCAGCCTTACCCAGGGACTGCAGGCCACTGCCCCGCATGGCCCGGGTCACCTGTCTCATGGCCACCCACAGCCTGTCCAGGCAGCGGACCAGCAGAGACGCAGCCACCTGCTGCAGCACAGTCCCCAGCAGCAGCTCCAAAGCCTTGCTGTTCTCGCGGTGGAAGTCGACCAGGCTGTCGTAGGCTCACTGGGCCATGGAGAGCAGGGCTAGGTTGATCTCCCATCTTAAGTGCTGCCGGAACAACAGAATGCAGCGGCAGGCTCCGTGGATCAGGGTGGTGAGCAGCTGGAGGCCCCAGCCCCACGCAACGGTCAGCAGTTGCCCCAAGGCCTGTTGGACGGGCAGCAGTAGCTCCACGCACAGCTTCTGGGCCAGGATGAGCGGGAGCCCCCCACCCACCTGCAGACTCCTGCACCACAGGATGCAGAGGCCCAGAACATAGACGGAGAGGCAGTGGGAAGCCATACTTGCCATGGTGGCCTGCAGTCCCAGCACAGGTACATGGAATTTCACCAGGCTGGGCCCGCATAGGAGCAGGAGCAGGAGCTGCCAGGTGCCTCGGGCCAGCCGGCTCTTATTCTTTGGGGGATCACCTTGGCAGCTGGTGGTGGAGGAGCAGGGAAGGGGGGCCTTCATGACCCAGAGGCTCTGTGCCCAGCCTCCCGCTCTGGGGGCACAGGGCTACACTCATGCCACAAGCTCATATTAACTGACCCTTTGGCCCAAATGCCTTGTCATTTGCAACAATCAGTGACAGCACAAAAGATCAGGATGTGAGCTCGTGTCAAAGGTGGGGGCATTATTGCTTCAATGGGCAAGGGAGGCAGCCTCTGAAAGTGAAACTGTGATGTTCTGGTTTGGGCCGGCTGTGTTCATGCCCGCATCTGACACACCTGAGCCAGAGCCTTTCCTGTGCTGGGCCCCGCACGGGATGCTGACCTTGTGGGAGTGGGACACAGTCTCTGCTGCCATGATATTCCAGTCCGGTAAGAGAGAAGGACATTGAAATGCCATGGTCAGTCCACATCTCAGGTTTTCCCTGGCGGCTGAGAGCATCTGCCCTTCAGGGATTTGAGCAAAACCTTGGATCCTTTTCCATTCCTTCCTAGAAGTTCCATTTTGAAAAATAGTATTGATGAAAGACCATTTGTAAATAAAGTCAATCCATTTCTTTCCAGACTCTGGATTTTATCCTTGGATTAAACCAGCAATCTGGAATTGGGTAATGCAACCCCTTTGTTTTGACCTCTTGTAAACAGTTCGCACAGATCAGCTTGGTGTGTTGCCATGAGTTCATTGGTCTGCACTGAAGGTGCACAGCCACTGTGTGTTCACGGCGTCCTGATGTTCAGGGTGTCATCAGCTGCCTCCCATTTTGGCCCCTTTAGGAGAACCCCGTCTCCCCAGCGACATTTCTTTCAAGCCTTATTTCAGGCACAGTGGATTCCTTTGGCCACTGGTTTGTTTTTTATCCTGTAGCTATTGTGAATCATGTTACTGATCATATTTATCTTTTTTATTTGGCTGCACAGAGGCTTGAAACCAAAAGGGAAGACTATGCTGGCCTAAACAGAGTTCTATAATGTGTGTTTGGGTGTGATCCCTTTCTGGCTTCATCTTATTTCCCCTCACTCGCTTCTTTACTTTTTTCTTGTTGAGTCGCATACATCTTGCTGGGTCTTTGACGTGTTCTTAGAAGGAGAAAGGATATCGTTAACCCTGTAAATAAATCCAAATCTCTATATAATCGATCCTTTTCTGAAAGTAACACTATCTACCCAATATTCCAAAATGGAGATCTTGACTCCTGCCCTCTCTGCTGCCCCTCCCTGCCCCCACCCATGATGACTCATACAAATATAGTCTCCAGATCCTGTCCATCCTAAATATCTCCTGATTCTACATCGTCATGTCCAGCTTCAGAGCCCTTTCCCGGGTCACCCACCCTGATGGCTTGCATGGACTAGTGAAAGCCCTTCTACCTTAACCCCACCTTTAGTTGGCCCTTTAATGTCATTCTTAGGCAGAGAAGGCTCAGTACATATTTGTTGAATGAATGAATGAACCCCTCTTTTGACAGATGGGGAAACTGAGGCCTAAGGCAATATCCCAGTGAACCATGTGCAGAACTGTCATGACTGTGCAGATCTGTTGATAATCTCCTTTTCCCCTTGACTGCAAAGAGGGAATTCCTTTTAGGGGACAAATTTGTCCAGGATCTTAGGTAACATTGTTGTCTTTTTCACCCTCATCACAATTTTAGTCTTAATTGGCCTGTGAGAGTTGCCCTCTAGTTCCCCTCCGCATTCCCCCAAGCCCAGAGCAGAACTTCATTAAGAATTTTTCTTTTTTTTCTTTTTTGTAAGGGGAGATACTTAGGTTTGTTTGTTTGTTTGTTTTTTAGGGTAGTGGGGATTGAACCCAGACCTCGTGCAAGCTAAGCATGCACTCTACCACTGAGCTATACCCTCCCCGCCAAGAATTTCTTATTGAGTGAATAAGTGACTCCGGACCCCAGAGCTCCTTTTCCAGGGAGGGGGACTATTGAACCCTGAGTCTGATGTCATGAAAACCCAACCCAGAGTCAGTCAGACTTGAGCTCTGTCCTTCACTAATTGTGTGACTTTTGTCAAATTATATCCTTTTTGCCTGAAACTTTTCTCTGTAAAAATTGCAATTCTGAATTGAAAAAACACTTCTTAAGTCATTTGGTGGCAAGAAACCAAATTAAACTGAATTTTTGAGGCAGTTAAGTTAGCTTTGAGCTGTGAGGCTATTTATATACTTATCCCACTCCATGGGAATATTCATGCTTCTTTCCAGAATTAATTTAATGTATTTTATTAAAGAGCTTAGGGAGGATTGCATAATATACAGTATGTGCACCATATTGCACAATATTATCTAAAACACAAGAAATGCTGAATTTGGAAACACATCTGGCCCCAAAGATTTCCAATAAGGGGTTGAGGACTATCATTGCTGCCACTCGGGGATGGTGTGAGGGTTAAATGAATGTTTTTTAACAACGGTGTGAGCAAAGGCCAGACCCAGAATCAAAGAACATGACTGGGTGGGATGGAGGCGGAAGGTGATTAATGAAAGAGTGTGTGTGCTTGCAGCGAAGAAGCTGGACTATCTAGTTAGGGCAGGTTCTTGGCTGACAGCCTCAGGAGTCAAGGCTTAATCCCCAGGAAGCATTGGGGTGTGGGGGGCCGGGGCCGGGCACGGGAAGAAACAAGAGATTTGATTCTTAGCGAGGGTCTTTTATACCGAGGGTCTAGAAGGCTTTGTGAGGCCGGGCGGCTGGACTCGTGACCCCAGGTCGTAAGATGTTTTTGCCGCCTCAGACCTTCAGAACCAAGCGCGGGCCCCCGCAGCCCGATACTGGTACGAATGGCCGAGATAGGGATTGAGGGAGAGGGACCTGAAACCAGGACGCATTAAAGGCAAGTTGGTATAGGGAAGCGGCCCTAGGTTGGGAGCCAGGAAACCAGGGTTTCAGTCTTTTCTCTCCAACATGGAGCCAGTGGAAGCGGTGTAACTCGTCCCACATCAGTATGCCTACAACACAGCAAAAACGCTGATCTACTGTGTGGGATGGAAATGGGATACCACGTTTGAAAGAGCATTGCAGCTGAAGCCCCAGCAGGATTACTCAATTCCAGAGGTGACGGCATTTCAGATGAAAAGAAGAGACGCAGCCATTTTCCTTCAGCGTAACGGCGCGCTTCATCAAGTTTGGCTGCTGCCCAACGCCGTAGGGCTGCTGCACTCCAATTCTCTGTCAGCTATTCAGAAGCTTTTCACTAAGTTCGAGCTCAGCCGCTCGCCGTAGAGCCTCTATCTCTTGCCTACGAAGGTGACGTTCGGGTCGGAGCAAACGCAAGGCGAGGACGAGCGTACGTGGAAATGGGGCCAAGTACCCGCCCCCCGACCCGACGTGCGCCGCGGGCGCGCGCTCGCACGCAGGAAGGGGCGGAGCCAGACTGGGGTTTATATACCTCGCGCGGGGCGTCCTCCGACCTCTACGGGCAGCGTTCGATCTGCGTGATGGTACGTATCGTTATGGCGGCTTTCTGCTTATTTGCCGCGGCGGCATGCCTGAATCCTCGGCGCATCCCCGCCATCTCGGCTCGCCTGGCGCTGGGTGCCTGCTTTAGGAGCACTGGGGATTCAGCGGGGTCCGCATTCGGGTCCATTTTTTGAAAACATCCGTGGCCTGAGGTCGGCCTTGAGCCTGCCGGTCAGCTGGTCCGGGCCCGGGCCCGGGCCCAGGCCCAGTAATCGGGTCCGAATTGTATCTGGGTCTTGACGTCATCAAACAAGATTGGAGTCATGAGCACTTTGGTTAGGAGGGTCCGGAGGGGAAGCGCTTGGCACTATTAAACTGGGAGGTGTAGAAATTCAGGCAGTAGGCGTCAGGGGAGACTAGGCCAGAGTTGTTGAGGCCTCGTTGTGAAATATCTGGGACGGTTGGTACAACAATTTGGGCCTCTAGAGTTCTCAGAAACCAGAGGTGATGAACTTATTGACGGGCGGACAGAGACTCTGTGCTGATTGTCAAGTTCTGATTTGGCTCTGTCGAGTTCTAGTGGCCTACATTTTGCAGTTTAGCTCTGGTTCGGAGCACGAGGAACGTTTAGTGCCTTTATCTGCTGCCCAGCCGTTTGACCAGTTCTCATTGTGGTCAAGATCTTACTTGCCAATAAAGCTACCCGTTACGCGAATTTTAATGCCAGTACTTGGTGTACTTTTGTTCTCTTTAGAGGAAAAAGTGGATGGTTTTTTTTTTAAAGTGAGGGTTTGAGATAAATGTTCAACACAAAGTTGCCTGAATAATTGATGTGGGATCCTGCAGAAAGTCAGCTTAATCCAGCACGTAAGCTGATTACCTGGGTTGCTGGCCTGGATTCAATATTGTTGAGAATCCTCTTAGAACCTAGGCAGCTGGAATTGAAGTGAGGGCTACTTATAAGGTGCTAACGTTGATCATTTTCTCCTAGTCTCACAGGAAGTTCTCCGCTCCCAGGCATGGATCCCTGGGCTTCCTGCCTCGGAAGCGCAGCAGTCGGCACCGCGGGAAGGTGAAGAGCTTCCCTAAGGATGACTCCTCTAAGCCCGTGCACCTCACAGCCTTCCTTGGCTACAAGGCTGGCATGACCCACATTGTGAGGGAGGTGGATAGGCCAGGGTCCAGTAAGTACACACGGCATCCTCCCAGCTGGTGGGGACAGGGTAGGAGTTGGTGGGAACTGACTGGATGGGCCAAGCCCTCAGAAGAGGGCAGACTGTGGAGAGATCAATAGAGCCTTAGTATCAGGTTGGAAGTAACGGGTTTTAGGATTGATGAGTGTTCTCGGTACAGGTGGCTGGCACTGCTTGCTTTAGGCAGAGGGATGTAATGAAGTCAGGGAACGTGCCGAGTAAATTTGTCAAAGCCACAGCATAGAGAAGAATGTTAACTTGGGAGATGGCAGTTGGTAAGGGTCGAATAGAAACTCCACTTAGATTTTAGCGGCAGGACTAAACTGAGCTTCACCTCAAAGCTTGAATACTGCCCATGTTGCTGGCTGTGGAGGTTGAAGTAGAAGTCACCCAGCAGGACACAGCACTGGTTATTGAACCACAGTTGATAATGTTAAGCAATTAACATTGTCTGTCCCGGGCTCAGGTATTACAATCCCGGTATACATAGTGCTCTGTATTATTTAGATAGTAAAGAACTTGTCTGGAGATTATTGTGATAGACCACAATTGAAGCCACATTATTACTTGGCTATTTTACTTATTTTTCTACAAAACACTGACCGCCTCTTGCTGGGGACTTGCAGTTAGCCCACTCAAGTCTGACAGTCTGCTTGCTTTGCAGAGGTGAACAAGAAGGAAGTTGTGGAGGCTGTGACCATCGTGGAGACCCCCCCCATGGTGATTGTGGGCATTGTGGGCTATGTGGAAACTCCTCGAGGCCTCCGTACCTTCAAGACCATCTTTGCTGAGCATATCAGTGATGAGTGCAAAAGGCGCTTCTATAAGAACTGGTAAGGGAACAGAGGCTGCTCACCCTGGTTTAGGCTGGGGAGAAGGAGCAGTGTGCTAGGTAGGGCCTTAGCTCCATAGCAGGGGGCGGAGCTGCTCTGGTGTCAGGTTCAGTTGCATCTTGAGCAGAGTAATTTTTGACAGACCTTCCCAGGCTGGGAGCATCACCTTGAGACATTTTATTCCAACGTTAAGCTTAGTGGGTGCCACCTTGAGGACTCAGTTCAGTATCCTCTTGGTTGTTGGGAAGTATTGAGAGTCCCCTTAGAAGCTAGAGCAGTAACACCCCCAGGTGTGTGTTCTGGTTAATGGCTAACTTGGAGCAAGAATTTGTGTATTTGAATGTTGTGACTTGCATTAATCTTGTGGACCTCTGCTTAGCTCCGCTCGGCTCTGCCCGATGAGCTCCATCCAGGCTCCGCTTGCCGGTGGAAAAGGCTCCTTAGAAGCCGGCAATGAGCCCCATCCCCACACGGTGTCGGTGTGCCTTCCGCTCACTCCTTGGAGGGGTGATGAAGGCTGGCACCTGGCCCCCTCCCCAACTCTGCTCTGCTCCTGAAGGCATAAATCTAAGAAGAAGGCCTTCACCAAATACTGCAAGAAGTGGCAGGACGAAGATGGCAAGAAGCAGCTGGAGAGGGACTTCAGCAGCATGAAGAAGTACTGCCAGGTCATCCGTGTCATTGCCCACACCCAGGTGAGCACTGGCCAGTCCCCGCTGCTGCTGGTCTCTGGAGTGATGACTACACGATCACGTGTGCCTTTTGGGGGGCTCAGTTATCTCAGTTATTTGTGCCAAGCCACAGGGTTTTAGAGTGGTAAGACTCAGCTTCCTTAAACATCGTTTCTAGTGGAGGTGGGGGTTGTTAAAAATACCAACGTTCTGCCTAGAGGCCTGGATTCCTGGAGCCAGATTAGACAGTTGGCCTGAAAAAGACATCCGGTGTCCCCACACTTAGGGTTGGTTTTTGTTGCCGGCAGAGGGCACTGTGTCCCTAAATGGTTCTCATGGGAAACCATAGCCCATTTTAGGAAAACTGGTTGAAGGAACTGGTAGGAGCTAATATTGTCAAGTTCCTGACTGGAAATGGTGTTGATAATGCTGGCTGTTGTTGGCGCTTGAGCCCTTGGCTGGGTTTAAGTAGGTGCCTTTGAAGTCATTCTGGACTGTTATCCCTGGTACATACCCGTGATTCCTAAATGATCAGTAGTCCTGTGTGGTTACTGAGAACCGCGTTACCAGAGATCGGTGGCTTGTCTGTTGCTGAAGATGAAGTTGAGTAGGGTGACACTGGGCAGCTTGTAAAAGCTTTGTTAGATTCATCTCCTTTGCGGTTTGTATTCTTGCTTTGCTACTCTGCTCTCAAATATAAGTGGTGTATTGTTGCCTAATAGAATAAGGTAGATGGCCAGGGGAAACCAGGGCAGGGTACCCCAAAGGGACTGGCCAAGAGGACAGTAATCGGGAACATTGGGCTAGTGGTTCCAGGATGTCATTAAGTTGTACTGTCTTAAGGTAAAGATCAGCTTGTTCTGACCTGATTTAGGCACCAGAATTGAAAGGTGAATGTGCTGAAGTGTTGGCCTGATGTGCCACAGCCTGAGTTCCTCTCACCTTGAAGGATTCATTCCCTTCTAGATGCGCCTGCTTCCTTTACGCCAGAAGAAGGCCCACCTCATGGAGATCCAGGTGAACGGAGGCACTGTGGCCGAGAAACTGGACTGGGCCCGTGAGAGGCTAGAGCAGCAGGTCCCTGTGAACCAAGTGTTTGGGCAGGATGAGATGATCGATGTCATTGGGGTGACCAAGGGCAAAGGCTACAAAGGTGAGCTTTGCAGTGGGCCAGTTTCTGTGGTTTGCCCCTGGGAGAGGGGTGGGTGTCAGGCCCAGCTGTTCGGTGATGAGGCTCTGGAATGAGCGCTGGGCACAGCGCCCGAGTCAGACTGCGGAAATATTCCTTGCTGCCTTCCTTCTGAGAACAGCCCTGTGGTCAGGTGGCTGGGGATAGTATGGGGGACAGAGGAAAGATCTGCTCAATTGCAGAATGCAAAGGAGGACTTCATGAGTGCTTTAAAGTACACACGGTGATGTTCTAAAACAGGGCTAATTCTCCAAGGCTGTTCTGTTTGCAGATTTCTAAGTTTTACATCTAGGCAGGTATTCAACTTGGGTGGAAGTATGAGAAGGTAGAGATCATGGGGATCAGAGTAACGAGCAGATCAAGCTCTCAGGTTTACTCAGTCATTGGGGTGTTGTGTGGACAAAGGGCCAGTGGCATGGGTGCCAGGCACCTGAGCAACAGCATGCATCTATTCCAGGGGTCACCAGCCGTTGGCATACCAAGAAGCTGCCCCGGAAGACCCACAGAGGGCTGCGCAAGGTTGCCTGTATTGGGGCATGGCATCCTGCCCGGGTGGCCTTCTCTGTGGCTCGGGCTGGGCAGAAGGGCTACCATCACCGCACTGAGATCAACAAGAAGGTGAGGTGCTTGGAGAGGGCCTTGTGGAGGCTTAAATCCTACAAAGGGGAAAGGTGGTCCAGTATTGAGTTGGGGGTTTCCAGTCCCTCTTACCATTGATTGGTCCACTGGTAGTGGAGCATCACATGGACTTAGCTGCTTGTGCCTGAGCTGCTTGTGTCTGGTTGGCACAGTTCTGACACTTGGGTGTCAGGTGTCGTGATTTGTAAAGTGCCATCCTTGAAGGTTCTGGTGCAGTGGCCGAGGATAGGAGCCGTGTCTATCCTCTCCTGCCCTATGAGGTTTGGAGAGGCCTCATCCATCTCATTGGGTAGCAGTGTCTTTAGTTTTGGTTCAGCCAGCTTTTCTTCGTGATGGGTGCCTCATTACTAGGCCCGAGGTCACAGCTGCTTTCCCAGAATCCTTTGCAGGCTAGCACACGCACAGGTTGGGGGGTCATTTGTCCTGATGGCTATCATCGTACCCTTCCTCCAGTCTGCTGTATCTAGGGGCACCAGAGGCCCCTGAGCTGTCTTCCTGTCTGGTTTTTTCCTGCTTAACTATGCTCATCTCCCCTCCAGATTTATAAGATTGGCCAGGGCTACCTCATAAAGGATGGCAAACTGATCAAGAACAATGCCTCTACTGATTACGATCTGTCTGACAAGAGTATCAACCCTCTGGTGAGTAATGGGAGCTGCCCTTGCATAAGCCTCGATGTCTGGTCTGGCAGGGGATTTCCTCGAGTGAAACAGTCCCATGGGCCCCCCTGCAGGCGGGGAGGCCTGTTGACAGTTCACATCTGCACAGCATCCAGTCCTTGTAAACGGTTGGGGCTGGCCGGTGACAAGTGGGGTCTCGGGTAGGCTCAGGCACTGGAGTGAGCACCGGGCACTGTGTGTCACTGTCTCGCTGCCTGCCTTCTGACAGTTGTGGTCCGGTGGCTGGGATCACCAGTGCCTGGGGTGGGGGTCATGCAAGCTGTCCGACCTGTTTCCAGCCCCATGCTTGATCTGTGCTGACCAAAGGGCCTTGCTCTTTCCCAGGGTGGTTTTGTCCACTACGGTGAAGTGACCAATGACTTTGTCATGCTCAAAGGTTGTGTGGTGGGAACCAAGAAGCGAGTGCTCACGCTGCGCAAGGTGAGGCTGTGGCAGGAGGGGAGGCTTTTAAAGGTGGGGGCAGGGCTGAGCTTTGTTAGGAGAGTTGAAAGGAAAAGGGGGGAGAGGCTGCTGCTCCTTGACTTTGAAGTTCTGGGAGGAGGAAATTCCCTGTCTGGCCTGGCCCAGCTGTTTGCTTCTGTGTATCCTCCTTCTGCCTGGCACAGAAGGAAACGCTTTGGTAATGGCTGGGCTGTGTAGGTGTTTGGGATTTGGAGGATGGTTCCCAACTCCACAGTTGGTTCAGATTGAGTTGACCTCTGCCCTCTAAGGTGAGGGGCCTGTGAACTGAGATGGTGCAGAGAAAGGCTTGGCTAATCTTCCCCTCTTGGCCGACAGTCCTTGCTGGTGCAGACCAAACGGCGGGCCTTGGAGAAGATTGATCTCAAGTTTATTGACACTACCTCCAAATTTGGCCATGGCCGCTTCCAGACAATGGAGGAGAAGAAAGCATTCATGGTGAGTGTCCACCTTGCTGCCCTCAGACTGGGGTTGGGGTGTGTTTCAGCTGCTCTCCTGCACATCTGCTGCCAGTGCAGCTGGGCTGGCTCCGGGGTCCTGAGAAGGGGCCGCCTAGTGCCTGTACAGGGGCTGGGGAGACCAGCCCGGAACCGGATCCTGCTGGGGTTGAGGGATGTTCTTACTGCCTTCCACCTCTAATGGAGCCTGCTGCATCTCTCCACAGGGACCACTTAAGAAAGACCGAATTGCCAAGGAAGAAGGGGCCTAATGTCAGAACAGATTGTACAGCTGGTGGAAGCTCAATAAAGTTATTTTCCAGTGACATCTGCTTCTGATTTAACCTTCCCCGTCTGGGCTGATAGCTCCTGGGGCATGCTGCCCTCCCCTGCCCCGCTTACCTACACCTGGTTGTCTCTTTGTCCTACCGCTTCCTGCCAAGGGGGTCTGGAGCAGACTGGATTTAAGTGGACTGCTGAGCCTGGACTGTTATGGCCAGCCTGGGGAGTGAGCTTTGCGCAAATGTTTCCCTCACTGGGGCCAGGGAGCTGGGCTCCACTGTAGAAGTTGTTTGCACAGCTTGGGTGGTGGCAGCCCCCGCCAGGGAGATGGGAGGGAGTGGTGAGGACCTGGTGTTCATGTTGCTCATAGCGGGGTGGGGCAGGGCAGACCCTGCGTCTGCTGAGTGTATACAACATGCAGGAGGGGTTCCAGTTAGGGCTTGTTGATATTTTGTAGCCAGCAGCCAAGGTCTGGTCCTGGGAGGGGGCAGCTGAGAGTGTCATATGGAACCCTGCACAGCACCCGGCACTCGGGTTTACAAGGAAAGCCCTGATTTAAATGTTAGGCAAGTGACAACTTGGGCATGCAGGTGTTACATGCTTTGCCAAGGCTCACCCAGCTGGGGAGGTCAACCCCAATTCCCATTTGAGTCTAGGTCTGACCTGGCGACTTGACTCAGTCCCCACCCCCTGCAGGTGTCCCTGTGCTGTACTGGTTCCGCTGAGCACCTGCCATCTAGGGTGGGAGCAGCTTATCTGCTAGAGTCCAACACCCAGACCTGTGATGTCTGGCCCGCCCTTTGGAGTGACCAGTGTGCCAGTTTCCCCCACTTTTCCCTTCCCAACCATTGCTGCTCCCCAAAACATGTGCCTGTGTTGCAGGCGTTGCCTCAGCCCCACCTAAGCAGAGAACTAGTTGCAGCAGCTCTTCACCTGGGTTCTAGTGTCTTCCTGACCCCTGGTTTTCTCATTTGAAAGGCATAGTGATTGTGGGTGGAAGGGGCTCACGTTTATGGTGCTGTCTCAAAAAGACTTGGAAATGGCCTAAGGTGTTTCTAGTTCTCAATAAGCATGGCATCCTTACTGAGTGTTTAGACAAAACACGGAATATCCAAAGTCAAGCACAGGATGCCGGAATCTGGGTTCTGAGGCAGAGGCAGACTGAGCTGGAGTGTGCTGAGTAAGAGTCCTTAGCCTGGGACTCTCAAATGTCTGCCCAGCATTTCTAGAGCCCCTTCTGAACATGGGACTGTGGGCCTCAAAGCCAACTTCTGGGCTGGTTTGCAACCCCCCTGCAGCACCTGTCTGCTCAGGATTGGCCGACTGGCTGGAGCTGCACTTCAGGCTGGAGTCACCAGGGGGCGAGGGTGGGCAGCACCCTGTTGGGACAACCTTGCGGGAGGACCTTGTTCTGGGCTTTGGAGCGGGTAGAGTCCTCTCCCCAACCAGAGGGGTCTCTTCAGATCCCCAGCAACCCCAGAATCAAGTCGACAGCCAGAGGGCGTCAGGACCTGCCCCAAGGCCACCAGACACCTGACAGCCAGGCATGATGGCAAGGCTTCTGGTCCTCAGTCTGGGCTCTGTCACTGCAGGAGTTTCTTTCCAGTCGTTCCTGGGAGGCTGATGAGCTGGGCAGCGACCCCACCTCGTCCCCTCACCCATGCCAGTTACCCTTGGCCTCAGTCTTGGGGCTTCCCCCCACCCTTACACCAGCCCTGGAGCCCTGCTGCCCATTCAGCCCAGGCAGGAGAGGCTTTGCTGGTCGTCATGGCTGGGCCTCACTCCCTTTCCAGGGCACTGCCCAGTTATAGGTATGGTCAGGATGACTGGGGACGTGGGGTCCGAAGGACAAGCTGAGGGCATGCACACAAGCACCCAACACTGCAGATAAGCCACATCTTGTGTGTCTCCACGTGTGTGACATGCACAGAAAGCCTTTTCAGTTGTGCTTGACAAGGGCTGAGTCCTTGTCTTGACCATCCTCATGTCCCCATCCTTGTTTCTGCCTTGCCCCTGGCCAGGGAGTGACCCTGGCACATCCCAGAACAGTTCTGAGCCTGAACTTCATCTGGTTGGTGACTCACTACCTTGGCACTGGTTGTGGGACCGAATGCAGAAGGCTGCCCCAGCACATGGGTTGAAGCTGTGGGCAGGACGAGTAATAGGGCTTCCCGGGGGCAGTGGAAGGCTCACCCACACGTGTGGGGGATCCCCTTCACTCTCAAGAAGTCCTGGGTGCCTGCTGTGGACATAGCCCTCCTTTGGGTGCTGGGGAAGCAGTGCTGAACTCAAAAGGCCCGTCTCTCAATGAGCTTGTAGTCTAGTTGGGGTGGGCAGGTAGGAAACACAGGTGAACAAGAATTTCGGAAGTGATGAATGCTGTGAAGAAATGAAACAGGCCATTGGGATACAGAGGGGCGGGGTGAGACCAGGGAGGCCTTTCTGAGACCTGAAGGAAGAACACCCTAATAGCAGGTGCAAAGGCCCTGAGGTAGGAAAGAGGCTTTTGGGCTCAGATCTCAACTCCCAAGGGAGGCAGCTCCTCAGGGGAAAGTCAGCATGAACTCCATGCAGGCGGGACCGGATCCCCCTGCCTCCATAGCCAGGGCCTGGCATATAGTGCTCAATAAATGTTGTTCCCCAAATCTCTGGGACTCCCCAGCGCTTGTGTCTGGGTGTCCCAGATGGGGGACCCCAGGCATTTCTGCAGGCCTGCAGTGGGTGGGGCAGCAGTCTCTGCCTCCTGTAGTCTGTGCCTGTGCGTGTCGGAGTGCCTGTCGGTGTGCGCTTCCTGTCACCAGAAGCCCCAGACAGGCCTCTCTGGAATCCTGCGGTGACAGAACAAGAAGTCTCATTCCATTCCTCCTGGAAAAAAAAAAAAAAAAAGGGAAAAAGAAAAGAAAATACCTGCTGGGAATTTCTGAGCAAGTGGGAACAGGGAGGTGGCAGGAGCCACCATCGCCTTAAAAGGCAGAACCAGTGACTTCGTTGAGCTCACCTGGGGATGGCCTTGGAGGGTGGAGGGGTGGACAGCCAGCTGCCATCTTGTGGGCTTACCCTAAGGTGCTCTCCCCGGATCCTCACTGACAGCCTCCTTAATGCGGGCTGTGCTGCTTGGCCCTCTGTCCTCATCCCTCGACACCCCCAGACCAGACCCCCGGCCCTGGGTGCCCAGCCCTGGCTTCCAGCAGCCTCACCCTCCTTCCATCGGCTCCCAGCATGCAGCTACTTGTCTGAAGCTTCAATGGGTCGCCTGCCCTCCGGGCGAGGTTCTGTTGCTCAGGCTGGCATTCCAGGCCTGCTGACCTGTCCAGCACCATGCACCTCCTGGGGTCCAGATGCCTGGGCTGCTCCCCGGAGCCCAAAGAGCTCTCCCTGTTCTTTCAGCAGCAGTCTCAGAAGCCTGGGCTGGACCCCTGAGAGGAGACAGGCCTGCCCCAAACTTCATAGGAAGCAGGAAGGCAACATCCACATGCCCAGGAGTGAGGGAGGTGGCATCCAGGAAGCTTCCAGGGCCTAATACCACGTCAGAACTATTAAATCCCTGGAGCCACGATGCTGCCCAGGGCCTGACCTCACTGCCCCCGGCCATTGATAACCAGCATTCACACTGATTTTGAATGCCTCCAGAGGGCAGTGCCCAGCCTGGCAGCTGTTAATAATTATGAATACTTGACACATATCTGGCACTGTCCTAAGCACTTTAGATACACAGACTTAATATTCAGGGTCACACCTTGAGGCAGCTTCTATTATTATCCCATTTCACAGATAAGAAACTGAGGCTCAGAAAGAGCAACTTGCCCAAGGGCACACACTCATATCTATTAGGGCCAGGATTTGAGCCCAGGCATCTCTTCACCGTGACCCTATGCTACTAGGGGCCTGGAAAACATATTTTGGCTCAAGAGAGGAGTCAGGTGCCTATTTGTTGAAGATCTGCTGTATGCCAAGCCTTGTGCTAGACTTTTTTGAAGTTACTTCATTTAATCCTTGCAACCACTGTTCCCAATTTTCAGATGGGGAAAGTGGGGCCCAGAGAGATTCAGAGAATCCCCCCAGGTCACAGAGCTAGAAGGTGTTGCTCTGCTGGGCATCTTAGATGCCGTGTCTCACTGAGTGATCGTAACAGCCCCGTGAGTCGTGAGTCTATGTTCCTGGTGTCACTCCTGTCGTCACGATGAGGACACTGATGCATGGCGAGGTGAAGCAAGGGCCCCTCACTCAGGTCAGACTCTCAGGAGTGCTGAAGCAGGGATTCAAATCTGGGCGCCAGAAGCTCAGCGCCAACCACTGCACCGCACTTCCCTCACCAAGTAGGGCCTGCAGGGTCCTGGAGAGGAGTGGGAGGGACACCACACCCCAGCGGCCACCTCAGCACCAGTGTTCCTTTGCCCATCTCCCCTCGTAGGCTTACATCTGGGGCCCATGCTTGCTTGAGAGGTGGGGGAGCATGCCAGCAGACAGGTGGGGTTAGGGGAGCCAGGGACCTCAAGCGGCCCCAACTCCTCCTGCCCTGACCCCACAGCTGGCCTCCAGGTCACCGGGCTTCATGTGACTATGGAGAAGTGGGCCCTCCCCGCCAGCTCCCTGCCCCAGCCCCATGCAGCCAGGCGGAGGAAAAGGGCTGTGAGAGAAGGCGCTAAAGATAGCCAACTGGCCGACTTCCCCATCCTCACTGGCCACCACCTCGTCCCCCGTGGGCTTCTCCAGCAGGCCCCCGCCCCACAGCAGCCACTCCTCAGAGCCTGGTCACCCAGCTTGGGGCACCACACAGGGCCCCAGGCAATGGTCATGATATCTTGAAGACTCCCCACCCTCTGGGCACCAGGCTGGGCAGGGACATGTCTTGTCCCATTCATGGAGTTCCCCTGACAAGAGAGGAGCCTTAATATCACCCCTATTTTACGGGGGAGGGGAGCCTTAGCAGAGGGGCACCTGCTCCCAGGAACACAGCAGCCCATTCACACACCACAAACACCCCTCCACATTGACACAACCACACTATTTCCATCACGACTGGCGCCTGTGAACACACTAGTATGGCCACATGCAGGCCCTTGAAGACACCATGACTTCACCCATCCGTCTATGGATCCATCTCCACCTGCGTGGAGGCACTTACACAAGGGAAATCGGTGAACACTACACTTTCTTGAAGAGTTGGTTGTTAAACATTGACCAGCACACCATCGGCCTCAGCCTTCAGATCTAAAGACTGAACCCAGCTAGAAGCCAGCAGAGGAGTTGGTTGACGTGGTCCCTAGATGTCAGTGTCCTGGGGCACTGAGCAGGGGGTGAAAGGGTGGAGGTAGGCTCTGGAGGGACCGGCACGGTGATCCGGCACAACTCTGCCCTTGCTTCCTCGGGGAAAGCCATTATCCTCAGCACCCCACATAGACATAACCATCCAAGGCAGGGCCCGCCCCTGCTCAAGAGCTTTCCATGGCTCCCTACTGCACATGCATCTGTGCACATATCAATAACATTTATTAAGCACAATGCATCAGGCACCTTCAAGACTCCTCATACTTAGCCCGAGCCTGCTTCAGTCACGTGGGACCTCCATCGATGTCCCGCTCAGGCTTCCTGGCTGTGCTGTGGTGACACAGTGTGGAGAGTGGGAAAGAGCTGTCCAGGGCTAGATCCTGGCTCAGTCTCTTCCCAGCACCACGACAGCCCTCGGAGGCTGTAGGGAGGATTCAGTGGGATCCTGCCTAGGATGTGTCCCTGCCGTGGAGTCCTCACTCGGCATCCGGCCCTCACTCTCCATCAGCGAACACTGAGTGTGTGGACAGCCCTGTGAGGAGGCAGGATCACTTCCGTTTCACAGGTGGCAAAACCAGGGCTCAGAGAAGGCAGCCAACTCGCCCAGGCTCACACAGCCGGCATGTGGCTCTGCCTGGTCTGGCAAAAAAGCCCACTGAGCCAGAGGCAGCAGTTGGCAGCCCAAGGGCCAGCCCAGCCCATGACTATGATCGGTTTGGCCATCCGAGAGAGCTTCATAGCTTTGCTTTTATCTCTAAAACCTGATCGATAGCGCAAAGCTGGAAGCAATGAGCAGAGAGTCGCTAAAGGAACGTGGACCCTCAGCCCGGGGAGGTCCCCTGCGCATGCCGACAAAGCGGCCCCAGCCGCACATGAACCTGCACAGGGGGGCGGCCTCCGTTGTGCCTTTGGCAGGTGTGGAATAGTTCATAATTCATTTAAAAACACAAATGGTAAGTCCAACCTGTGCTGTCGGCATGGCATATTGGAGAGTGACCAGCTGCCCTGAGGACTCAGTGTCTGGGCCTCGTGTTCCTCATCTGAAGTGTGGGGACTTGGAGGGCTGTGCTGGACAATTTCTCAGGCCCCTTTCAACTCCAAGGGACTGTGAGGGCCAAAGGCCAGTGCAGAGTGAGGAGAGAGGGAGGGAGGCAGGGAGGGCAGAGGGCAGGAGAGAGAGACAGAGACTCCATGGGCAGCAGCAACCAGGGAAGACTTCCTGAAAGAGGGAGGCTTGAGCTGAGCTGTGAGGGCTGAGCAATCCCCAGCCCGGGGCTAACCTGAATAGGAATGGATGGTTCTGGAAGCGTGAGTGGGAAAGCACAGTTCAAAGGAGTGAATTTGTAATAGAGACATTCAGGCATGGCAGGAAGTAAGCTGGGGAGAGATCTGGGGATGGGCTGTGGGAGGTCTTCCCTGAGACCTTCCTTTGTTTTTCACCACAGGGGGCCCACTTCTCCAGGCCAGGCTGAGGTGGGTGGGGGTAGGGCGGCTGACCTCATAGCCTGTCCACGTGCTGTGTGTCTGGAGCTTGCCCTGCATTGGATCATTTACTCCTCACATCTAGGGGCGGCAGGCACTGCGAGGTCTCCCAGTTTGCAGAAGAGGAATCTGGGCTTGACCCTCAGGCTCCTCTGGCCCCTTTGATCTAGAGGAGGGAAAGGAGAGGAAGCCTCTTGTAGAAGCAGGAGGCCAAAGCCTCAGAGCTTCTGCATGGGCTGTTCCTCCTACCGGGAATGCTTTTCCCTCTCTCCTGCAGTGGCTAACCCCAACTTGCCCTTCTGGGCTTGGCTCCAATGTCCCATCCTCTTGGAAGCCTCCCCAGCCTCCACTGGCACTGGGATCCTCTGACGCTCTCTCTCTGCTTCTCCCTCACACCACCACCAGGACTATCACTGTACTATCATGTTTGCTGCTTTTGGCTCCGTGTCCATCTTCCCAGCTAGATGGCAACCTCCTTGAGTCAGGGGCTGCCTCTGCCCTCTTCTTCTTGTGCCCTCTGCACCCAGTGTGGTGCTGGGCACATAGTAGGCAGTCAATGAATATTTGTTGAAAGGCTCACTGACCAAAGGCATGAATAAACACACTTCCGAATGAATGAAATGATTTGCCTGATTTCACCAGGTGGTCAGGGCAGCGTGGCCCTGGTGGCATCAGGGGTCCTGTCTTTCGCCTTCTGTCTTGTTTCCCTGCTTCTGTCTGGAGATTCTTGTGTGATCTCCACCCAGCAGCCAGAGTGACCCTGTTCAAACTCAAGTCAGGTTGCATCCCTCTGTATAGAGGTTCAGTTTTGCAAGATGAGAAGAGTGGCAGGGATGGATGGTGGTGATGGCTGCACAAGGTGAATGTATTTAATATACCACTGAACTGTGCACTTAAAAATGGGTAGGAGGAACCATAACAAACAACAACAACAAAGAACGAAAAAAATGGGTAGGATGGTATGTTTTATGTTATAGATACTTTAATACAGATACACAGACACACACACACACACACACACACACACACACACACACACACACACACACACACACTGTCATCCCTCCTCTGCTTCAGACTCTGCATAGCTCCCCTCGGATGCCCAGTCACCAGAGTTAAAGCTCAGGTCATCCCAGTGGGCCAGGATCCCCCATCTCCCTGACCTCACCTCCCTTTGTCTCCCCACACTCATCTTCACCCAAGGCCACAATGGCCTCCTCTCTGTTCCTATAACATGGCAGACTCAGTCCTGCTTCAGGACCTTTGCACTGGCTCTCCCTGCTTCCTGGAACGCCCCTCCCCTAGAAATCCACAGAGGTGCTGCTTTCTTGCTATGGAGATCACCCTGGTTGCAGCTGCAGCCTTCTCCCCCAGCACTCCTGATGCCCCGTGGGTCTCACCTTTCTCTTTTCCACAGCCTGTCACTTGCTACCCTCTGTAGAATGGACTTATTCACCATGTTTATGGTTTGTCTTCCCCACTCCCTGTTCTCTAGTCTTCCAGAGAAGTTGGGTGGGAAGGGTGTGGTCTGGAGCGCGTGAGAGAGAGGGGAGAGCTCCAAGGCAACAGCAACTTCCTCAAAACAAATTTAGGAAAAGCTGAAGTGAAAAAGGCTTGGGCAGCTGAGTGCTTCCTGCAGTCGGTCCCAGGGCCCAGGGGCTTGTGTCCATGACTGCCTGAGCGAGTGTGTCTCTCTCTGAGTAGAGGTACATGGGAGGACCCTGAAACAAGGGATCTGCCCTCTCAGGGCCTTAGGGGTCCAGCTAGGTGGTCTCTGGCTCTTGGACGCCCTGAGACCTCCCCGCGCTCTGGGGCTCAGAGCTTCTGTCTTTCCCCTGCCCTGGACGATGTGACCACGTGGGCTCCTGAGCCAGGCTTTCAGGGTCTCTATCCCAGCTCTGCCACTGTCTAACTGTGTCACTCTGAGGAAGTAATTTAGCCACACTGTGCCTTGGTCTCATCCTCTGACAAATGGGTGTGATCAGAAAAGAAGCCATTCCTATGGTTGTTGCGGGGATTTGGTATGGGAGGGGCTGAGACCAGCAGTGGGCCCTCAGTAAAGACGCACAGCTCGTATTGGTTTAAGGCCCAGCCTGTGTGAGACCTAGCCCTGCCTCGGGGAGTGGGTATCAAGGCAGAAGCCACCACTGGCAGGACAGTGGAGCTGTAGAGGGAAACCCAAGGTGGCCCCGGGGAGGTACTGGCCCTCAGGTAGGTGGTCTCAGGTGAGGCCTCAGAGATGAGAATGCTCTGGCTAGGGAAGGGGAGGGGAGCACGGGGCTGCAGGGAGAGAGATGGCCTGGGGTGGAGGACTGACTGCCAGGAACTTGGTGAGACCTATGTCTGGAGTGCAGCTACAAAGTCCTAACTGAGTTAGACTTTGTCCCCAGGGAGGTGGAGAGACCTGGAGATGTTTGAACGGGCATGGAGGCCTTAGCTCAAGGCTCTGGTTCCAGGCCAGTGGGGAGTCACTCTCAAAGCATAATCCAAGAAAATGAGAAATTTTTGCTCAAAATACTTAGATGACAAGGTGTGAGTAATTAGAGTATGCTGTTTGGTGGAGTGGTAAAATATTAAGGGGCAAAGAGGCCCGAGGGAACATGATCTGGGAAGGCTTCCTGGAAGTGAGCCTTAGTGGAAGCAATAAGAGACTCTGCTACAGCGTGCTGAATGACTGGATAAATGGCTGCCCTCTCCAGTCTCAGCTCCCACCTGCCCTGCCAGGCCTGACCCATGCCCCTCCCCTGTGGCTGTCTCAGCTCTGACATTCCGCGGTCAGGGAAGGGGACACCTGGAATCTGCCAGGGGCAGTTTAGACAGAGACCCAGCCTGCCTTGGTTTCCCCTCTGCACTGGGCTGGGGTGAGGCAGAGAGGATAATAATGCTTGATTGTCAAAACCTTGTATGCCTTGGGGGACAGATGCCAAGGATTGTTTTCCATTCCTAGGAGGGTGGGCCCTTCCTGCCAGGAGAAAATTCCAAGCTCCTGCAGCCAGGGAGGGGGTAGATCCTGCCACCCCCTGTGACCACATACCTGCTGCCCAAACCTGTGGCATCAAGGGCTTTCTTTCTCTTCTCCGTCTCTCTCTTGGCAAAGGGAGTCTCCCAGGCCCTGGAGGAGAGGCCTTTAGCAACTTGGATTTGCTCAGAAGCGCTCCCTCTCTTCCCCTCTCCCTTCCCGCCTTTGCTGTTCCAGGAACAGAAAAATCTGTCCAAAGCAGGGTCCTGTGGAACAACTTGACCAAGGCCTGGCTGGTTCTGCTCATGGATGTCCGTTAGTCTCGGTGGTGGAAAGAACCCAGGGCTCATGTCCTCTGGGACAATGGGACTGTTGTTTGGGAATTTTCTGCTTCTAAGAGCCCTTGCTCCCAGAATTCCCAACCATGGAAATCCAAGTTTCCGTGGTTCTGATCTTTGGTTGCAAGATGCAGCATTTCTGAAATTATTTAATTCTAAGAGTCTTGAGGGCTCAGAGTGGAAAATGTTCCAATATTTGATGGTCCTAGAATTTTCTGGTTGTAAGAACACATGGTTCTAGAATTTTCCAGTTCAAAGGCGCTGTGGTCTTGGAAATCTGGATCCAGGTTGTCTGTGGTTCTGATGCCACACCTTGGGTTGAGGGTGCCACAGGAGCTGGGGGTGGGGCAGGAGGAGCAAGTGGGGAGGGGGTGGCGCAGTGGCAGGCCAGGTGCGCTGCTGCGGGTGTTGGCGGCAGCTCTGGTGCTGACAGCTGGGCAGGGGCCGCCGCCTGAGCTCATGGCACCTGGCCCTGACCCAGGGCTGGGAGGGGGATCCAGAAGAGGCCAGGCTGAGAGCCTTCCACAAGATCTGCCACCTCCTTCCCTCTCTGGGATCCATTCCTGTTGCCCATTGAACTCACAGTGGCTGAGAGCGCTGGGCCCACAAAGGGCAACTCTCCTGCCCCGCCGTTGAACAAAGGTGGACTCCGGGCACAGTCAGGGAGGGAGGGCTTACCTGGTCCCACTGAGGACAGGGGCAGTCCGAGACCACCCACCCCACCCAAGTTTCTGCTGCCGGTCCAGGGCTCTTTCCACAGGGTCCCATGTTAACCAGCCCTCAAAACCAGTCTTCTTCCCCGGACGTTAGGTGTCTGGTCACAGACTGTCCCCACAACCCTCCTGCCCAATGGCATCCCGGGACAGTCCCAGTCAGGAGCTCAGAGTTTGATGCAAGGGGACTCAGTCTTCCCATCTGGGCATTGGAGGCAGTGAACTATCAGTCCGTGGTGCCCTGTCCATGTCCACTCTGACCGTCTGCTTCTTCGGCCCCCTGGCCCTTCCCCAGGCTCCCCTGTGCCCTTCTGGCTTCCATGGGGAGGGCCTCCCCGCCCCTTTGTGGCTCTGCTTGGCATGCTCCCAGCAGGCTCGTGGGAGCTGGAATTCTGAGCGGTCCCTGGCGTGTGCACGCTGCCTCCCGCCTGCCGGGGCACCTCCCCTGACTCGGGGCCAGGAATTCCTCCCGCTTGCTCCCAACAAGCCCCCGGGGAAGAGAGAGCTGTGGGAAGGGGCAGAGAATAGGCTGGAAGTTAGGACTGATTGGGGGTTGGGAGGGAGCCGTGGTCTGGGGACACTCGAGGTAGGACAGGCTCTGGGTGGGGAGGGGAAGGATGGGGAATGGATTCTGACCACATCCCCAAGCCTTGTCTTCAGTTGCATCATGTGCACAGGACAGTTTTAGAGTCCTTCTCTGCCCTTCTGTGGATTCAGTCACTGATTCAAGTATTTATTGAACACCTACTAGGTGCTGGGGTACAGCCATGAGGGGGACAGAGAGGATCCCTGCCCCTGGGGGCTTCCAGTCTGTGTGAAGACAGACGATAAAGAAGGACACAATCTGAGTTGTATTCCTTCACCCCCCCACTGGACTGTGAGTTGCTGGGGGCTTGGACACTGGCCTTGCAGCCTCTGGGTCCCCTCTTGGACACAGCCCTCTTCCAGCCCTCTTGCCACCCCTATGACCCTAACCCAACAGAGTGCTGGGGACTGTGGCCCTCCGCTGGGCATGGTGTCCTTGGAAGCACAACACCCGGAGGCATAGCACTGTGCTGGGAGACGGGAGGGCAGGGTTCCTCCCAGCATCTGCCCCTTACCTGCTATGTAACCTTGGGAGAGGCACTGCCCTCTCTAGGCCTCAGTTTCTCTATCTGTAAAATGAGGCACTTGGACCACAGGTGATGGACTTTCCCCACCCTGATGGCTTCTCACTCTGGTGTCCCAGGCCCATGGGAGCCCACTATCCTCCACAGGGCTTTGGCTGCTTGAGGGGGTTGGCCTTGGGGCTGGTGACATATTTCCAGCTGCCTACCTGGCCCCGCCTCAGCTTGCCTGGTCCTCCAGCAGTGCAGCCCAGAGCAGTGATGTCACTGCTGGGGAGACGGTGACCTCAGGTAGGGATTACCCTGCTTCAGGCTCCTCTGGCCCAGCGTCAGACCTGCTTCCTACAAGGAGCCTTCATGGGTTACTCTGCTACTCTGAACACCTCTCAGCTAACCCAGACCCTCACTGTGGGCTAGACCCTCATTTGGGTCTGATTTGGGGCACTCCAAGCTGATATGGCATATCTAGAGGGCCAGGCAGGGGTCTCTAGGGCAGAGCAAGGAGTTCTGGCTGAACCCTAACCAGATGTGTGATCTTGGGTGAGTCACTCCCCCTTGCTGGGCCTCAACTCCTCTCCTGAAATAGGAGTCAGTTTCCAAACCATGTCCTTCAGAGGCCTCCGGGGAGGAGTGGGTGGGAGGCCTGACCTGGAGCAGGTGGCCCTGGATGTGAGGCAGAAAGGGATGATTCCCCTGGTAGGAGGACCAGTTGGAACATTCCCTACTCTCCAGCTTTAACAGCATTAATGATCAGATGCTGTCTGACCCAGTCCCATGCTGGGCTGCCTCCTCCACACCCACGGCCTGGAACAGAGCCCTGGATCCCGAAACCTGCTCCTCCCGGCCACCCCCAGCTCAGTAAATGGCCCCACTGCCCATCTAGTTGCTTCAACTAAAATCCACTGGTGCCCCCGACTCTGCCGCCCGCAGCTGAACCAAGGAATCTCACACTGGAGGCAAAAAGCCAGGGCTTGAAGGCTTCACTTACATGAAGGTCAAGAGCAAGCAGGCCCTTCCTGTAGGGTGGGGGCTGGGTACTGAAGGACCAGAGGGAGAACAAGGAGCTTCTGGGGCCCGGAAGTGATCTGAGTCTTGATGTCAGAGCTGGTTTTGCGGGTATGTTGAGTTAAAAAAATCTATCAGTTTTGATTCTGCTTCTTACAGCAGGAGGGAAAATCTCCACTCTCACACCTTCCAGTCCAGCAGGGGTGGGCAGACACTAAACAAGAAAACAAGTAAATCAGGAGAAGTCAGGGCGGGAAGTGCTTGGAAGCCACAGTCGCAGGGTCAGGGAGATGAACCCGGAGGGAAGTGAGAGAAGGGGCCTGGAGGCCCTTGTGAGGGACCCCGGGGAGGACGGCGCAAGTGCAAAGGCTCTTAGGAGGGAAATAAGGCCACAAATCCATGTATCCAGATCTATCCTGCGGGGGTTAGAACAGATCGCAGTGAGTGCCGAGCAGAAACAGAAACCCAGAAAAAGGAGATTGGAAGTCGTCATTTTAGGGATTGATATTGGCAGTCATATGTTTAAGGGTCATTTTAGAAAAGGGAGCCCCAGTTTTAGTGCCCATAGAGCACCTCTTATCTAACCCGATCTGCATCTTCTGTTTTCTCTTGAAGGGGCTCCCATCTCCCCAAAGGCAGGGCCGTCTTGAGTCCTTACCCCACATCCCAGCTCCCAGCCGTGCCTCGCCTGGGACCTGGGCTCCGGACACGTGTGATGGATGAGTGAACCTGCCTTTGTGTATCAGACACACATCCTCGCCGTGAGGATTTGTTTGGACGCTTTTGCCCTGGACGCCGCTCGGAGCTGTTTTTGCAGGAGAAGGAGGGCGTGGGCTGCGACTCCCGACCTGGGCTGGATCTCATCTTGGTTGCTCCTCACTGGGTGGCCTTGGCAAGCTCCTTCCTCTCCAAGTCAGCTTCCTGGACTGTAAAATGGGGATATTCACATTCTGGCAGGGCAAGGTGAGCCAGGCGTCGTAGAGGGCCAGCAGAGGCCTGGCCCACGGCAGAGGCTGTGAGCTGGGGTGTCCAGTGGCCCAGCAGGTGTAGGAGTTGGGGCGGGGAGGCACTTTTAAGGAAGAGTAATTATACTGGGGTCCAGGGACTTGGATTTCAGCCTGTGTGATGTGGGGCAAGTCATCTCCCCTCTCTGATTCCTGCTTGGATCCTTGCTGCCCTCAGGCTGGGGACTGGGACAGGGGTACTCTGGCTTGTGGAGCCCCACCTGGCAACAGATGGGTGTGGGGTGGTGTCAGAGGCCGGGGGCAGCGGCTGCTCAAAGTGTCTGGGGCAGACAATGGCACTGTGTGTAGGGGAGCAGGGCGGGACGGGTGGCACGGTGGCTCCCCAGCAGGAATGTGCTGGCCTGTCTGGGAATGCGAGTGTCACTCCCCTTGTGACTCCCTCCCCCACGGTGGGCTCCCTCACTGGCCGCCCCCTCACCAGGCTACACTCACTTCAGAGTCTGGAACGGCCAAGGGAGCAGAAGAACAAAGGAGGCGCTGGCAGCCCCTGTATTCCTGGGTCCCCGCCTCCTGCCAGGCTGAGCCAACTCTGGGCCTTGGAAGAGTGGTGGGGGTGTCACAGAACTTCCCTACTCCACTGACTTGCTGGGTGACCTTGGACAAGTCCTTGCCACCTTCCAGGCCTCATTTCCCCATCTGTGTGGTCTCTGATTGCTCTGTAAGGACTTCCTTGGGTTAAAACATTTCTTGTGGCCCCATCACCTCTCCCTTCTGTCTCATTCTCCCCTCTGCAGAGTGGCTACTTGGTCTGCCTTGGTCACCACTCTGTCCCCCAGGCTCAGAACAAAGGCTGGCCATGGCTGAGCTCAGTACACCTTTGCTGAATGAAGCCATTTTCATATCATTCAGATTATTTTCTGCTTGTTGCCCACAGGTCCTTTCTCTTTTCTTCTGGTCTTGCCAGTGGGTTCTCTGGGCAGTGGGTGTCCTTCTCAGCCACTGCCAGTGGGGTTCATCCAGGGGGAGTCACTGGCAGAGGGGATGGTGGGAGGAGGAGGAGATGTATGTGTCCTCCGCTCCCCATCTTGTTCCCCGCTGGGCCGACCACGGCTCCTCTGTGTGTGGCCCTCCTCCTGGCCTCCCCTCTCTCTGGCTTTCAGACCTGCATGCCTCCTTGCCCCTTGGCTCTGGGGATGGTCACAGCTCCTTCATTGCTTCTCTCCAGCTGCTTCACATCTCATCTGCCCATAGCTCAGACTGGTGCCTTCCCCAAGATTTCTTCTCCTAAAGCCCTGATGTCTGTTTCCTGCCAGGACCCTGACACATGCACTCATTTTGCCCTCCCAGCCACCGGGCCGGGTAGCTTCATGATCCCCATTTTACAGATGAGAAAACTGAGGCCCCGAGAGGGCCTATAAATGACTCAAAGTATTGTGGCCAGGGAGTGCCAGGATTTGAACCCATGTCTCTGTTACTCCAGCGTCTGGGGACTTTGGTCCTAGGCAACACTTACTTTTTGCTTTCCTGGTGATCACAATACTAAAAGCTTAGAATGCTCAGATGGAACGACCCGCAAGTAATAAAAAGATTCCCCAACTCTCACTCCGGCACGGCCCTGGGCCCCGGGCCAGCCGCTCCTTGGAGACGTCTCCTCCACTCCTCTCTGTGGCGCGACTGTGAGGGAAGGAGGCTGGGTGGGCAAGGAGGCTTGCAGTCAGGGCAGGTGGAGTCTGGGCCTGGGAGTCTCCGGGGCCAGTCTCCCTCCGAGTCAGGGCTGTCTCCATCCTGCTGCCGTTGAGGTGGGTTGGGGGCAGACAGTCCCCTCCCAGGGGAAATCCTGGGCCGGTGAGTCCAGGGGCCAGACAGGCTCCCGAACTCCAGAGGTGACCGGGGCCACTGGATGACTTCATGGGCCTTTCCCACTCTTGAGTCACCCACACCTCAGGGCACCTTTAGAGGGAGAGGAGGCGGCTGGCTGGGCTGGTGGGCAGGGTGGGGCCCTCTTACCTAACGGTGCAGGGGGAGGCGGGGGGGGGGGAAGAAGGTCGGGTTGCAGCCCTTGGACTTGTGGTGTTGCCTCTGGTGAACTGTGTGTGTGGGCACACATCCCTCCTCTAGGGGTTCATCTAGAATCCCCGCTTCCAGCGTGGGCCTGCCAGACTCGGCCAGTTCAGCCCTGTGGATGTGGCTGCACCAGTGTGAAGGAAGGCACATGTCCCTGTCTGTGTCTCCTCCTCACCCCACCCTCAGCTCAGGGGTGATTCAGCTCAGGTGAGGAAGCTGATTCACCTTCCCCACCTGGCCCTGCAGAAAGGGCCACTTTCTCTTCCCCAGGGGCTGGAATCAAACTTGGACTTGACTGTTATTCTCAGAAAGGAGTGACTCTGCCATGGTGGGGCGGGGTGGGGGGACTCAGCACAAGGACTTAGGGTGTCGAGGCTCCAGGAGGAAGTCACTGAGCCCCCACTAGGTGCCAGGCTCATGGCATCTGCTTGGCAGACATTATCTTCAGAGAGTCTGCAAACCAACCTGCTGTCAGGGCTCTCGTTTTGCAGATAAGGAAACTGAGGCTCGGGGTGGGGGAGGGGTGACTTACCTAAGGTCACACTGCCCAGGTAAGTGTCTGTGGGTGGAGATCTGACCTAAGCCTGGGGATTCTTGCCCTTGGAGGAAGTCTCTGGCCCAATCTTACACCCCCAGGTCCCCACTGTGGGTGCAGATACCCCTTCCTTAGCAGAGGCAGGGAGGAGTGGGGGGTACAGAGCCAGCCAACCAGCCTCCTCTGCACCCCCCACCTGTGTCACAGGGTCCAGGGGTGAACTCCTCTGTATCCCTGTCATGGGTTAAGCCTTTCCCCCACCATTCTGCTGTCGTTAATCTTTAAACAGCCTGTTGATTAATTAATTACCAAGACCAGAGGGGTTCAATTGAGTGCACCGGGTGACTGTGACCGGGGTACTCTCTCTTTGGGCCCCGTTCCCTTGGCCTCAGTATGAGGAGACACATGCACAGGGCCTGCCAGACCCCCAGACACAAGTAGGAGCGTCATTGTCACTGCTGTTGGCAAATCCTGCTGTCCTGGGTCCTGGCCACTGCATACCCTGCAGACCGCAGGGGACAGAGTAAAGGCCGTCAGAGGCAGGAAGATGGACCCCAAGAGGCCAGACAGGGTGAGGAGGGCTGCTAGGGCCTCCTCACAGCCTGGGTTACATGGGGCTGTTTGACCCCCAGCGCGCACCGGGAGATCTGTGTCACTGGCGTCCAGCTCCGCACTGGCTCCGAGGGCCGTCTGAGCCCAGCCAGGCCCAGTCTGGGTTCTGACTCTCTCTGCCCCTTCACCAGCCTGAGCTTCGGTTTCCCTCATTTACCTCACTGTCCTGCTTGACTCACAGTGTAAACTGGGAAGACCAAGTCTCTAGTGGAAACTGGGGGCTGCAGCTGCTGGGTGTGGAGATTTGGGGGCAGCTTCTTGCTGAGAAGCAATAGGACAGGATACTTGGCTCCAAGTTCAAGAGGTGACCTCGGCCAATCCTTTCTTCTCTTCCAGCCTCAGTTTTCCCATCTGTAAAATGAGGGGCTGGGTCCCCCTGCGGGGACCTCTCATGGATGGGTGGGTTGTGGGTGCCATGTGGAACCCTCAGCCCACTGCTCCCCTCCCCACCCCCATGTTCCAGGTGCTCAGCTCATCCCCCCCGGGAGGTGCTGGGCTGTGAACGCTGGCCAGTCATCTCTCCAGTAGCACGGGAGGTTCATGGTCTGGAGGTCTGAGGTCCCGAGGCGACTACCAGCCCAGTCAGCCAGGGCCGTTGTGGGAGAAACGCCAGTCATGCCACATTGACCATTTTCACCTCATTGCTGGGGGGACTGGGCCTCCCAGGAAACCTGAGATGCTGACTCTGGAAGCAAGGGAGCTTTGAAGACGTCTCGTCTTCTGGGATTTTAGAATTTTTTAAAATTAAAATGAAATAACACAAGTAATACCTAAGTCCATAAACACAGATTTATTGTAGGAAAGCACATTCCCCTCCCCCACTCGGGGGTTGAATAGTGTCTCCCAAATTCATGTCTATCCAGAATCTCAGAATGTGACCTTATTTGGAATGAGGGGGTTTTGTTTTTTTGTTTTTTGGCAGATGTAATTAGAATAAGGATCTCAAAATAAGATCATCCTGGAATGGGATAGGTCCTAAATCCAATGACAATGTCCTTAGAAGAGAAAGGAGAAGGATTTGAAAACAGAGACATGGGGAGAAGAAAGCAGAGCTGGGAGTGATGCTGCCACAAGCTCAGGGTGGCCGGAGCCACCAGAAGCTGCAAGAGGCCAAGAAGGATTCTCCCTTAAGCCTTCGAAGGAAGCATGGTCTGGATGACACCTTGATTTCGGCCTCTGGCTTCCAGAAGTATGAGAATAAATGTCTATTGCTTTCAGTCCCCCAGTGTGTGGTCATTTGTTACAGCAGGAAAACCAACACACACTCCAATCCCAGGGCCCTCCCAGTCCTCTGTCTGCCCCGTCACGGCTTCTCTCTGCTCCTCCGACAGAACTATCTTGTACACACAGAGACCGTGCTGTTCACACTCACGTAGGCACACATCCCACGTAACGTTCTGTAAATGGCTGTCACCCCTGTCCACGTGTGTCTGGGAGCTGGCTCCAGGTTCTACTCCTACAGATGGCTTCCTCCTTTCTAACGGCAGCAAGTCGTCCACCTTGTGACTGTACCATCCCTTGTTTAATGAGCCCTCATGGATGGATGTGCACGTAGCTTCCAGCTTTTCTCCGTGATACATGAGGCTGTGATGAACATCTCGGTGCTGTCTCTTTTGCATCTGTCTGAAGAATTCCCGAGCACAGAAGATTCCTTAGAAGGAGTATGACTGGGTCAAAGGGTAAGTTCGTTTACAGTTCTGTTGGTTTTGTCAAATTGAGTTAAAATGTATTAGAAATGTAGATTCTTGAGAAGGAGAAAATCATGGAAATAGACTTTGGGGGTTTATGGTGTTGGATGCTTCCAACTCCAGAATCATGAAATTTCAGGGCATAGGGAGAGGGGCCTTGGAGAGGCATCTATGCTGGAGTCTCACTCAGGGAGACCCCAAAGTGACTACTTTCAAACCCCGCATCCCCTGGGTGGGCAAGGAAAAAGCAGAGGAGATAGGACTAGGGGGCCCTGGAGGACCTGGGAGAACTCTGGCATGAGTGAGGCACCTCCTGGACCTGGGCACCCATCTCCTCTGCCCCACTGAGGCTTCTCCTTTCCAGCCAAGGTGCTGGACCAGTTGGACCTGTGTGGCCATACCTCATGGTCCCTCTGTGCCTGGCATAAAAGGAGACGTGAATGGAGAGGGCAGGGTGAGGACAGAGGAAATGGGGCCACCTGCTCTAGGACTGATCTGCCAGCCCTGGCTGGAGGGCTGGGATCTGGGGCAGGGCAGGGGGCTCTGGGCTAAACAGTGGTTGCCTGCCTTGGGGCTGCCCCCATCTCCACTGTGGCAGTTTTAGAACATGCCCTGCCCCCTCCATTATTTGACAATCAGCCTATGGAGAGGTGGGGTCTATGTCCCCTTTCCTTGACTCTGGGCTCTGTGGATGCTTGGGCAAAATGGTGGAAGTGATGCTGTGTCAGACCCAGCCTGTGAAAAACAGCAGCTTCCACAACCCGTCTCTCAGGATGCTTGCTCTTAGACCTCAGCCACCGTGCTGTGAGGAAGTCCAACCGTTCCATGGAAAGGCTATGTAGAGTGGAACAGAGGCCCCCAGCTCTCATCCCAACAGAGCTAATAGGTCTTTCAGCCTCCAGTGGAGTTGCCCCAGCTGATGCCACCAGGAGGAGGGAAGTGCCTTCGCTGCTGGGCTCTGCTTAACTTGCAGATCTGTGAGTAGAACAAATGCTTGCTCTTGTTTTAAGCCACCAAATCTTGGGGTCATTTGTTATACCGTGGTAGATAACTGGGACACCCCCATGGCCAAGGAAGTCACCACCGGTGCCTGAACTTGGGCTTTGGGGTCAGTCCCACCAGCTGTATGTCAAGACCTCTGCAAATAGTGATTGTGATAGCACTTGCCCCGTGAAACACTGAGACGGTGGAATGAGATGGTGTGTGGAGGGGCTGGCACAGCGTGGGTGCACAGCCATTGGCTGCTGGTATGGCTCTTGACTGTTACTGTTGTTATTGTCACAAGCACTAACACGTTACCCACTCCAGTCTTCATTAAAATAGGCAAATCCTTTATTGCTCATGCCTTCAGGAGCCTCCTCCTCCAGGAAGCCTTCCCTGACCACCCCAGCTGAGCTGCCACCTCTTCTGTGCACTTACAGCCCCTGTTCTACCCCCTGCCACTTCATGGGTCCCACTGTGTGGTCATGGTCTGCTTATAGCTACCAGGCTGGGAGCTCCTCGAGGGCATCATTAGAAGGGCCGGCAAGTGGTTGAAGGGTCCAAGTGAGGACAAGATATGTATGCACAGAGGTGGGGGCCCTGGGGGTGCTTGCATAGCTGAGTTACCCTCAGCCAGCCTATGCAACCCAAGTGTGCACTTGGGTGGGTCTTGAGTGCAGGCCTCTGTGCGTTTTGGAGGGCCTGTACAAGATGCGTGTACGCACTTATGTAGGTATATGTGGACGTGTCTCCGTGCACGTGTGTGGACGCATCCCCATGTACACGCCTCTGTGCATGAACATATTGGTATGCACGTGCTCATGGATTTGCGTGAGTGCTGAGTGCATGGGTGTGTCCATGTACATGCGCGTGCTCCCAGGGGCAGGCTGCTGCAGTGAAAATCCTCCCTGTGGCAGCTGCTACATCCGGGTCTCACCATTCCTCATTTGGGCACTAAAAATAGCCCGTGCCCAGCTCTGTCTCAGCGGGCAGGGGGCCGATGGGCAGCCCCACAGGACACTAGCCAGGCTATTGCCCTCCCCCCTTCTTGGGCCACTGCCCCGCCTGCCTGTCCTTGCCTCAGGTTTTCATGAGCTCATGCAGGCCCTGCTCAGCCAGGGCAGGGAGGGGTGGGGAGGTGCCGAAGCCCTGCCCACGTCCAGGCGGCTGGGCACCAGCAAGGCCTGATAAGGTCAAGCATGGCGTGGGGTCCGCCCCCTCCCTCCAGCCAGGGCCAGCCGGGCAGACATGAGTCAGCACAGGGGGCACTGGGCAGCCCAGGCCGGGGCACTGGGCAGCACTGGCTGGTGGCAGGGAAGGCCCTGGGGGTGGGCTCGCCTCCCTGGACAGGGCAGCAACTGGCCAGAAGGAATCACCTGCTGGCGTTGGCCAAGCCCTGACCTCATTCTCCACCTTGAGGAACCCCACCTCCACTTCCTCCCAGAAAGCCCCTCTCGGAGGGCCCCAGTGGGCTTCCTGCCCTGGTCTGGTTGTGCCCTTGGCTTCTGGAGGGCTTACACCCACCTGGGCAGAAGGATGCTTCACAGTTTAGCTGCACTGCCCTCATTCTCGAAGTCAAGCCTGTTTACTTGTCTCCAGAGCCTGAGCTTCCAAGGGCGGGAAGCATATCTTTTTCATCTCCATGTTCATATTGTGGGCCTTCATTTCTTCCCCCTCACAGCCTAGGAGGTGTCAGTCTATCCTCCTCTACAGGGGAGGGAGCCAAGACCTGGCTAGGATGTGACTGGCTCAAAGCCCCCACTTGCTGTGTGACTTTAGGCTAATGACCTAACCTCTCTGGTCTCCTTATCAGAGGAATCAGTGGGGTACTAATCTCCTGGTGATGCTGTGTATTGTCTAAGGGGATACCATGAATTCTCAAGGTATCCTGTCTGCAAATCCCACCCTGGGCAGGATATCCTGGGGGATCCCAGACGTAGGCTCCATTGGGGGAAATGCTTCTGGCTGGACCCCAGATGGACTTCAGATCTGAGGTTGAGCCACTTCTGGAAGGAAACCAGCTGCTCTGAGCCCGCTTGATGGGCAGGAGCATGAGGGTGTGGCTGTGGGGCCAGGAACAGCCCCACTAGCTCTCATGAAGGAATCCAAAGAAGGAGCCTGTAGCCTGGGGCCTGGGTTGGGCCATGATAGGCCTCAGGCTGTGGATCTTCAACTGAGAAAGGGGAAGGCCTAGGGGAGGAGCAGGGACACCCTAAGAACCTGGGCTCAGCTCTGAGCCTGCTTCCGTAACTTCTGGACATGTGGCTCTGTTTCCTGATCTGTAAAATGGGGTCACAACTGCCTCACCTCACAGAAGTATTGTGAGGACTGAATGGCTCACATGCACAGGGCCTGGGCACATAGCAGCCTCGTGGGGGCAGCTCCCCTCCCCCATCCTCTCTAGCTCCCAGGGAGCTGGTCCCAGATCCAGGACACCTGCAAATCCTTCTCATCCCAGGCTCAGAGAATGACACGAGGGGAAGAAAAGGGAACAATTAAAACAAACAAAAACTATACACTTTTTGAAGATTGTTGCTCACGTGTCCAACAATCAAAACACATCAAAGGGTGTTGAGAGAAAAGCTCCCTCCCACCCCTAGTCCGTTTCTCGAGTGTTTTCCCAGAGATGGGCTCGGCAGACACATGCCAAGAAACGTTCATATGCTTTCCTCCGACCTAAACACCTGCCCTAAACAAAGCTCTCTCTTGCACCTTGGAGAGCAGCTCCTATCAGAACAGACAGAGCTTCCTCATTCCTTTCTGTGGCTGTGCTGTGCGGGTGTTCCATGGTTTACTTAACCAGACCGCAGACGGAAGCTTCCTTTCCTTCCCTCTTTTTCTCTCTCTCTCTTTTTCTCTCTTTCTTTCTCCCTCTCTCTTTCTTTCTTTTTCTTTCTCTTTCTCTTTCTCTCTCCCTTCCTTCCTTCCTTTCTTTCTTTCTTTCTTTCTTTCTCTTTCTTTCTTTCTTTCTTTCTTTCTTTCTTTCTTTCTTTCTCTTTCTTTCTTTCTCTTTCTTTTCCTTCTTTCTTTCTTTCTTTCTTTCTTTCTTTCTTTCTTTCTTTCTTTCTTTCTTTCTTTCTTTCTTTCTTTCTTTCTTTTTCTCTTTCTCTTTTTTCTCTCTTTCCTTCTCTCTTTCCTTCTTTCCTTCTTTCCTTCTTTCTTTCTTTCTCCCTCCCTTCCTCCCTTCCTTCGTCTATGTCTCTCTCTCCCCACCCCTTCCCTCCTTCTCTTTCTTTCTTTCACAGCAGAATGGAAGCCTTGAGTCTGGACCGGGAGACTGGTTCAAACCTGGGCTCTGCCTTGCCCCCCATGGGGGGCCCCTCACTTCCTGTTCCTCCCTCTGCCGCAGTCTTCTAACCTATAAGGTGGAGGTTGCTTCCACCAAAGAGGTCACATTGCCAACCAGTGGCCCATAGGCTGTATCTGTTTATGGATGTGTTTTGCTCCCCTGGTTTCCCCCAGATCTAGAGATTTCACATTAAAAGCCAGATTTCTGGCTTTTCTTGAAAAATGAAAGCTGGCTAGAGCCAAGTAGCAGCTGCCCCCTTTAGATCGGGCAAGGGAGTCCATGTGGCTGCAGGTGCCACTGTCCCCTATCGTGTATATTTCCACCGGATCCACAGGAGGGTCTCTGACGCTGGGGTTAGAGTCGTGCAACATAATGAGGGCTCTGTGAACTCCCCCTGGGCAGGGTTCCCATGCCCTCCACAGGCTCAGCTTTACATTTTGCCAGGTTCTCAGCTTGTCTGGGACTCAGCAGACACAAGAGCCGTGGCTAATCCAATCCCGGGGACCCAGGCCTTGAGCAAGAGGCTCCAGAGCGTCTCCCCTACCAGAAGGGAAGCGGAAGCGACGGCACCATGTCCGGGACGGGCTCTGGGCTCCCAGCCAGGCGGCTGCATCCCAGGAGGCAGCAGCTGAGGCTTCTTCCCTAGGCTGGAGCCGGAAGCTAGGCTACAGACACCTGGAGTTCCCATCTCCTGGTCCCCAGGATGTGGATGCCTGCGCATGACCCCCTACGCCTTCCTCTTCCCCACCTACATTTGGCAACCACATCCTGTAGGGGTGGGCCAGGCCTGCAGGGGAGGCAGGGATGAGGGTGGAGTCCCAGGAAACCTCAGGGGCATCCTCTCTCAGAGTCGGCTGAAATCTCTTTTTGGCTGCAGAGTGCCTTGGAATACAGTTCGAACCACTGATGGAGCCCTTTTGACAGATGGGAAAACAGAGACCTGGAGTTGGGAAAGGTGTGAGGGCCAGACTGTGTGGGCACTTGCCATCCCCCTCCCTACAAAGTCTGCTACAGAGCCTGGCACGTGAAAGGGCAGCTAATGGTGCCCCAGCCCCCCTCCCCTGGGAAGGCTGCCCTGGCCACCCTCACCCCCACCCCCACCCCACTCTCATTTGTCTTGAAGGCCACTTCTTGGGTTGGACACCCCACTTTTCCAAGCTTCTCTTTGCCAAATGCCCACCTCACACAGTTGTGGGGTGCAAAAGAGAAGACAGTGCAAATAACAAGGATACCACTCCTGGCCACTGCCACGCCTGAGCTCTAACTGGATGCTGGCCAGGCGAACTTGGAGTATATCATTTGTTAAAGCAGCTTTATCGAGATGTAATTTCCGTACCATAAAACTCACCCATTTAAAGTGTATGGTTCAATGGCTTTTAGTATATTTACATAGCTCTACAACCATCACCAGAATCTAATTTTAGATTCCCCTTATCCCTTTCCCCAGCCCCTGGAACTACCAATCTATTCTCTATGGATTTGCCTCTTCTGGACATTTCATATAAATGGAATCACACAGTGTGTGGTCTTTGGTAACTCACTTCTTTCACTTAGCATAATGTTGTAGCACGTATCAGTACTTCATTCCTTTTTTTTTAAATGACTGAATAATATTGCATTGTATGGATTATATATATTTGGGTTATCCATTTATTCATGGACGGACATTTGAGTTGTTTTCGCTTTTTGGCCATTGAGAAGAATGCTGCCAGCAACATTCCTGTACAAGTCTTTGTACAGACACATGTTTCATTTCCCTTAGGTATACACCTGGTTGGAAATTGCTGACTCATATGGTAATTCTATGTTTAATATTCTGAGGAACTGTTCAACTGCGTCCAAAGTGGCTGAATCATTTTACATTCCCACCAGCAGTATATGAAGACTTCAGTCTCTCTGTACCCTCACCAACACTTTTTTCAGTCTGCCTTTGATTATAGCCATCCTAGTAGGAGAGAAGTAATATCTCGTCGTGGTTTTAATTTTTGTTTCCCTCGCCACTATTCATGTTGATCATCTTTTCATGTGTTCACTGATACACACTTCTGAGAGAAATGTTTATTCAAATGTCAGCATCTCATTTAATCCTCACAACAACATCATGAGATTTGTACCATTATCAGCTCTGCTGACAGCAAAGGAGAAAATCAAAGTTCAGAGGAACTCATGAGAGATGGTGGGGACACGGCTGGGGAGCTCTGGGCCACCACGCTGGGGCACTGAATCTGGGGAGGAGAGCCTCATGCATCATGAAGTCATGGGAGTGGAGGGCATGGGCAATAGGAAGGGGGGACAAAGAGCTACAAGGACTCCCCCTGGGGCTGCAGGCTCATATAAGTGAGCCCCGAGTCCTATTTCTGTCTGCCTCTGTCTCATTCTGTGACCTTGAATAAGACATCTCCTGCTCCAGGCCTCAGTTTCCCCATCTAACCTTTATTCTGCCATGTGAATCAGATCTGTGCCACAAGTGAATTCATTGAAAGCAAGATGTGGAGCTTCCAGACTCTCTAGTCACTGGCCTGCCGAGGCCAGCTGCGGGCCAGGGTCTCTGTTCTGGGTCTCAGGCCAGCCTGTACTTTTAGGCCCCAAATACTGGGAGGTTCTGGGCTGGCAGGGAAAGCCTTGCTCAAACTAGTGGTGGGCAGAGCTGTGCCCGGGCCGCTGGTCAGTGGGGAGCAGCATGTGTGTCTCTGGGGCAGTGCCTCCCCCCACTGTCCACCTGCTGCTGCCACCTGGGCGTTGGGGGGAGGCAGGAAGCACCAAAGAGGGACAGAGTGGGGTCAGGCTGACCAGCAAACTAGGCTGAGAGCCCCATGTCTGGTAAGAAACTGAGCAGACTGACCCACTCCCTCATTCATTCAGTCCCTCATTCATTCCTCTGTCATTCAGCCAGCCCTGGGCGCTGGCCTTCCACAGCTGGTGCCTTCCTGATGAAAGCACTGATGATGGTGTGGTCACCGTCTCAGGACCCTTGCTGAATGAGTGGACACCACATGGCTCCCAACCCATGCTGCAAGCTGACTACACCCAGCCCTGCCCTCACGCAGCTCCTGGCAGTGACCAGACCACAATGGATCCCCAGCATATTTGCCAGGAGCCAGGCGCTGTCCTCAGGCCCTTGAACAAGTTGTCATTTAAGTCCCTGTGCAACACCCTTGTGGTAAAGCCATCATCTCCGTTTACAGGTCACACTGCTCCAGTAGTTTGGCTGCAGAGCAGGAGCCGAAGCCTGGTGTCCTGCTCCCAGCTCTGGGTTCCTTCCCCAAACCATGTGGCCTCTCATCTTTGTTATGCAGTCCCCTTCTAGAATTCAGACTTGGTGCACTGCAACCCTCTGCCCCCCTTCTCAAAATGTTTGACTAATATCTGAGGACGCATGTCTGGTGTGCAGAAGAGGAACTTGCAGCAACCAGGGGATCTGCGTTCCAGCCCTTACTCTGCTGTCAAGATGCTGTGTGACTTGAGCAAGTCTCCCAACCTCTCTGGTTTCGGCTTCTTCATCCGTCAGGCAGAGGGCTGGATCGGGTACTTTTGAAGGGCCGCTGGCAGGGCTGTGTCTCAGGGCAGCTCTGGAGAGTGTGGGGTGGGTTAGGGTGGGCTCCCTGGGGGAGGTATGGGTGGAACCAGGCTTGGGGAAGGGCAGCTGCAGCCTATGGGTCATTTTCCAGGAGACACTGGAGACTTGTCCCCCTCCCCACCAGTTCTGGCTGGCTTATCATTCTCCTGTCTCGAGTGGCTCTTCCGAGTGGCAACTCAGATTTCAGCCTGGAGTCTGTGATAGTGAAATCGTGGGAGACCTGGGGGCAGGTGGGTGGCCCCGCTGCTAGTAGGGCTCCGGGCACCCCATCTTCCCCAGGTTATCTCTGGTCTGGGACGGGCTGGGAAAGTGAGAAGCTGCGTTATCTCCTCCACTTCCCTCCGGAGATAAGGCTGCCTCAAAGCCCTCTTGTTCTGCCCCCCTCCCACCCTTGGGCCCCCTGGGCAGTTGGGGGAGGTCCACAGCGGCACCGAGGCCATGGTCGGGGGGCAAGAAGTGAGCCTGAGTGGACTGAAGCCCAGGCAGGGAGTGAGGGGCTGCGAGGCTTTTCATACTTGTTGAGTACCTACTATGTGCCAGAGCATGGGAGAGATTAGAAATCGTTCCCAGTGTGGCCCAGGCAGCAGCTAATCAGGTGACCAGAGAGGGCAGGTCCAAGGACCCACTAGTTACTAGCTCATGAGGTGGTCAGGGGGAGGGTCTGAGCAGCGTTGGGGGACATTTGAAGGCCTGACGCCGAGACTGGTTACCTTTGGTTTGGTGTATTTCAGGATTTTAGCAAACTGTAAGGCCTCCCGGTGACTCCCAGTCTACAGTGTCAAGGTGAGCATCCCAGGGCAGAGACACCTGGGCACTAATGTACCACCTTTGTGGCCTCAAGTTCTGTAAAATGGGTCTGGGGGTGGCTTGTTCTCCACAGACAGCGGAGGTGGAAGCAAGGCTCTCTGTGCCTGCGGCCACAAACTGTGCCAGCGCAAATTAGGGAGACCTGATGAAATTCCTATTTGGCCATTTTTGACAAAAACAGCCATTTCCTGTGCTCAGGCTGTTGTGAGTGCTGGTGAACGTACAGATTCAGGTTTCCCAGGCCTCATTTCAGGTACTGGGGACACAGCAGTGAGCGAGCCGGCCGGGCCCTGCACTCAGGAGCCCAAGGCCAGTGGGCAGACAGGTAACTGCGGGTGTGAAGCGGCTGGCAGCTCCCAGGAAGGCGTGGCAGACAGAGTGACAGCCCCACGGCAAGGATCACCACATCCTAAACCCTGGAATTTTGCCTAATGGGAGAAGAAGGATTTCGCAATTGTGATTAAGTTAAGGCTCTTGAGATGGGAGATTCGCCTGGATCACCCACAAGGGCCCTGGATTTTTATGGGAGATGGGTTGTGATCAGTAATGTCTGTACTTTATCAGAGGGAGACAAACTGAGCTGAACACTTCAAAGTGGTTAAAATGACAAATGTTATGTTAGATATATTTTACAGCTATTTTAGAAAATCAATAATGTAATCAACTCCAAATTATGGAATTATATACTTAAAATGGATGAATTGTATGGTTTACAAATTGCATCTCAATAAAGCTGCTTTTAAAAACCCAAATGGAGGGACATTCTACAAGATACCCAAGCAGCATTCTTCAAAAGTGTCAAGGTCAGGGAAGTCTGAGGAGCATCCCAGCTGGGAGGGAGGAAGGAGACATGAAGCCCAAACGCCACATGGTACCCTGGACGGATTCTGTAGCAGGGAAAGGACATGGGTGGCAGAGCTGGTGACATTTGAATAAACACTGTAGCTCACAGGGCTGTGTCAATGTCAACGTCTGCACTTTGCGAGGAGCAGCACAGCCCCATCAGATGTTAGCACTGCGGGAATTGGGGTGAGGAGTGTGTGGGAGCTCACTGAATTTCCTTTACAACTTCTATAAAGCTAAAATGAGTTTTAAATAAAAAGTTAAAAAAAAAAAAACCGAGGGAGGGAAGTGGGTCACAGAGAGGAGATGTGATAACAGAAGCAGAGATGAGAAGATGCTGTTGTTGGCTTTGAACGTGGAGTTAGGGGTCACAAGCCACGGAACAAGGACAGTCTCTAGAAGCTGCAAAAGGCAGGGAAACAGATTCTACCATAGAGCCTCCAGAAGAAACAGCCCTGCCGACATCTGGGTCTCCCAAACTGTCAGATAAAAAAATCTATGTTGTTTTAAGTCACCATGTTAGTGGTCATTTGTTACAGCAGCTGCAGGAAGCTCATACAGGAGGTCAGGAGGAGTGATGGTGGCCACAATGATGAGTGCTTAGAAAAGACCCAGCTCTGGTCTTAAAGCCTTTTATGAGCATTAACTTAGTTAATGCTCAAATACTCCTCTGCAGAAGGACAATTAGTATGCCCATTTTACAGATGAGGAAGCTGAGGCACAGAGAGGTTAAGTAACCTGCCCAAGGCCACACAGCTGGAACAGTGGAGGGGGATTCTCCCCCAGGTAGGAGGCTTCACCTTGTGTGTGAATTCTGACCACACCTGCTCAGCTTTGAGCCCTTTACAGAAAGGATTTGGTTAGTTTCACAACTACCCTATGGGGTCGATGTTTTTGTCATTCTCCATTTTACAGATAAGGAAACCGAGGCCCAGTGAGATGGAGCCCCTTGCCCAAGTCACAAGGACAAAGCTAGGGAGCGTTACTCAGACGCTGCTGCCTCCAGCTGGAGCCTGGAGCCCCCTCCTTTCCCCATCTCCACATTCCCTGTGCCCCTGAATGGGAATGGCATCCTAGTCAGATGTCCCCACACCCCTGCATGCCAGAGACTGAGGGACATCCCGGCCCCATTGTTCAGGCCAGGAAGCCACCTCCTCCCTCGATGGCCATGGGAGGCGGTCTCTTGGGGGAAGAATTCCTTCCCAGAGAGGTGGACGCTCAGGGAGCAGGCGCTGGTTGGGCCCAGGACAGAAGGCACACACTGGCCCTTTAAGTGCAGGGCTGGGGTCACTGAGTCTCTTCTTATCATAAACCTTTTCTGGGGGTACCCAGGGCCAAGGGCAGTTGGTGACAACTGGGGTGGGGGTAAGAGGCTCTTGTTGAAGGCATGGCCTCCTTCCTCCCTGAGCTCAGTTTCGTCAGCTATAAAATGGGAGAGTGGGGCTGGGGCTCTGTCAGCCCCCGGTGTTCTGTGAGCCTGTGGCCCATGGGTGCCTGCTCCCCTGTTCATTCATAACAGCTGAGCGAACGCTTATCGGGGTGGCCACACCAGGCCTGTTCCAGTGAAGTCTCACCATGTCTGGGAGTGAAGCATTCCATCACAGTCTGTTTCAGAAGTGAGGAAACTGAGGCCAAGAGAGGCTCAAGGTCACCCAGCTGGTGAGCAGAAAGCTGGGCTCTGGGCTGGACCAGGGTTCAGGAGCCAGCTGCAAACCCTCTCCTGGGTCAGAGAGGGCTTCCTGGAGGAGGTGGCATCTCAGCTGAGCAAGAGTAAGCATTAAGCAAGTAAAGGAGTGGAGAGAGGGCATTCTGGGTAGTGGGAAACCCAGGTTCAAAGAAATAAGAGAACTCAAACCTGGCTATCAGTTCCCCTCCCAGGCTCGTCTTCCCAGGGCTACCTCCTGGCCCAGTGCTGTCCTGGAGACCCTTCTGAGCTTCCTCTGGCAGAGGCAGGGCAGTCCATCCAGCTGCGGGCCCTTGCAGTACCTGGCAGCTTCCGCACTGGACTGTCAGCCAGATGCGGTAGAGAACCTGGGCTCAGGAGCCCGACTGCCCCTTCAAATCCTGCCTCTGTCACTTGCAGCTCTGTCACCTGGCCTGAGTGATTTCACCTCCTTGTTACTTGTCTCAGTGTTACTGTCATTACTGTTCTCAGTACTGAGTCCCTCCAGCCTGGCTGATGTCACGAAAGGCCTGTGGACTGAATGTACGTGAGAAGCACAACCGAGGAGTGGAGCACATGCGGGGCAAGGAGACAGGCGCAGGCGCGGGTTCTGGGCAACAGAGGTCCTGGGGAGCAGCAGTCCCCAGCGACCATCTGGGAACCTGGTCCAGCCTGGTCAGGTCTGCAGAGTGTTCAGGAGATGCCAGAAGTCCAAGAAATCTCCCAATTTTTAAGGGGAGGCTAAATTTTAGGAAGCAGTTTGGTCAAGGACAACTAGGCTGGATTCTGCCCTCAGGGCTGCCAGATATCACCCTCTGCCTTCTTCTGCTCTGACTCTAACATACAAATGAACACCTTGATTTACTTATGCAAATGAGCACCTTGATTTGCATAGAGCCAAATGCCAAGGCAATCTTCCTGTTTGATCCTTCCCTCCGTGCCTTTGAGTTGGAGACATCTTGAGGGCAGAGGTTTTGCGCATTTTGCTCACTGCAGTATCTCTGGGACCTAGACCGGAGCCTGGCACACAGTATTTGCACCTTTTCTGTTGAATGAATGAATGAATGAATGAGTGAATGATTAGAGGAACGCATGATGGTGGAGGTAGATAAAGTACTGAGGAGGGATTGCAGGCACTGCTGACTGGCTGAGTGACTGTGGACAGTTCACATCACCTCTTGGGGCCTCCCTTTGCTCATCTGTAGAATGGGTGTGGCTCAGGGCCTTTGAAAATCAATTCGACCAAGAGTGCCAGAGACCTGTATGACTCACTGACCCAGTAATTCCATTCCAGCCAAGGAGATATCCCTAAATATGGAAAAAGAAAGCCTTTATGTCCAAAGATCTACCAAAATATATTATTTATAACGTCGAAAAACTGGAAATAACTGAGATGTCCAACAATAAGGGAATGGCTAAATAAACTATGGAACTTCCACTTGACAAAATACTAGGCAGCCAATAAAAATGAGGTTCAGAGAAGAGGAAAAAGAAACGAGGTTACAGAGAGTGAAATAACCAGAAAAGTGCCCATGATATAATGGCAAGCAAAAAGGCAGGATACCACCTTTTTGTTTTTTTCTTTTAATATGCAGTATGATCTCAGCCATGTTTAAAAAAAGGTCCCAAACAAAAAACTATGGAAGGAAATACATCAAACCTTAACAATGATTGTCTCTGGGTGGTGGGGCTGTGGGTGGTAATTTTTCTTCCTTATTTTGACTTTTCTGCATTTTTCAGATTTTCAGAAGTGAACATGCATTGTTACTTTTATAGTAAAGACATTAAAAATGAAAAAGAATTAGAATTCGGGAGTGGGAGTTGATGCTGTCTAAGATCTGCCCAGGTCTCTGAGAGAGAAGGTCAGTCTCACCTCTGGGGAGTCAGAGAATGTTCTGGGCTTGGGGTGGGCAACCTGAGTTCAGAACCAGGGCTGTCTGTGTGACCCGGGGCAAATGGCTCCACCCCTTTGGGCTTCAGTGGTATCCTCTGTCAAATGGGGTGTGGTCCCCTATTTCACAGGGGTGTAGGAAGAGCAGGACAAGGACATGCCTTTCTTAGGCCTTCCGGAACTCCGACCAAATGAATGAAGTGGCATCATTACTATGGGAAGGCCAGTTCTGCTTTCAGACATCTCAGTGTCCTTGTCAGGGAGTCCTTTGGAGTATTTTAGTCTCCTAAGGTACAGATGTTTCTGAGTCATTTTGGAAAGTAGAACTGGGGTGATTTCCAGAAATGCATCACTGAATGGAGTAGGAGCAGGACCAGGGGCTTAGACTCCTGGTTCCTGGTCCCAGCTCTTCCCTCACTGCTGTGTGACCTTGGGCGAGTCACTCAGCCTTCCTGACCTCAGCCTTCCTTTGCCCAGGGCTCTGAACACACAGATCACTAAGAATTCTTAACTCTCTCTGTTCCAATGAGGCCATCTCACTAAGGGCCGGGGACACAGGAGTATGAGAGGCAGCCCTTTACCGGCTGAGGTCCCCGGAACCTCCCACGTGTGGCCTGTGACCTCACGTCCAGTCCATCAATCCCTGGGAGAATGTGGGGATGGGGGGTGGTTTGGGGGACATGTCCTAGCGGGTCTCTGGAAGCTCATGATAGGATTTTCCCAACACCCACTGTCATATTTGGTCTCTGGGTCCAGCAGTGGGAGAAGGGCGGAGGCTGCGTTAGGGCGGCACTGTGTACATGAGAAAACTCCTGTGTGCACACAGCCAGCAGATAAGAGTGGTGCCTGGCTCATTTCCAGCCAGGGGTGACAGTGGTCCCCATCCCTGGTGCCACAAGGGACCTCAAAACCTCAGTCATGGACACACCCAGCTTCCTACTCTGACCCATCATAGATGTGTCCACACAAACCTGTCACATCCCTGTAGACGCCGATCAAGGACCTCAAACCTAACTATGGTCTAATTAACCTTATGGTTAATGTGTGTCCAGTGCTTCCCGCAGGAGCCATCCCAGTGAATCTTCAGACCCATTCTGTGACACAGAGCCTGAAGCTCTGCAGCACTTACAGATGGGGAACTGGGGGCTCAGAGGGGTTAAGAAACTCACCCATGGTCACACAGCTGGCCAGGGGACATGGCCAGGATTTGAGCCCGGGCTGCCTGGCTCGAGGCCACACTAGCGACCATGATGCTCTGAGATCATTGAGCCTCTTCCAGTTGCTGCTTTGGCAAATGAGGAGAACCTCAGCACAGGTCAGTAACTTCTCAAGGTCACAAAGCAAATGAGTGCAGAGCCCAGACCTGCTCCAGACCCCTGGCTTTGGGGAACTGGGTTTTCGTATGTGAATGTGCATGGGTCTGTCTGTCACAGTGATTCCTGATTTCTGTGCCCAGCACAGTGCTCAGCACGCAGGTCAGCAGAGAACGCGCCAAGTGGACCCGGATAACTTTCCTGTTTGTTCGTTCACATATTCATCTATCTACTAAGGTCTTTCTCAGTGTCGGGCCCTGTGCCCCACTTGACAAGACCCGTCTTCTGCTCAGAGCCTGGGGAAGATGACAGCTGAGGTTGGGTCAGAGGGAGGAGGGGAGAAAGGACATCCTGGGCCTAAGGAATGGCTGATGCCATTGAGGGTTGGAGGAGGCTGCCAGGGTCTGACATTGCTGGGGCCAGTGGGGGAGTGAGGGGTGAGAAGGTAGATGGCAGTCGGAAGGGAGCCACTGCCACCAGTCTGGAAGTCTGAGGTCCGCCCCTTGGCAGGGAGTGAGGCAGGGGAGATGTAGTTTGGGAAAGGATGCGGTTCCTGCCTTCCCGGGTCACAAATGGAAGGGGAAGTGGGGGCTGGGGGCTGCGGCTGGATGGGGCTGAAGTCACAAGGCAGGAGGGGCAGTGGTGGAGCAGCACCCGAGCTCAGGCCTCGGTGGGAGGGTGGGGGTGGGGGAGCAGTTCTGCAAGCGCTAGTCCAGCAGAGGAAGGAAGGGGAGAGGGAAGTGGACCCAGCACCCGGGCTCCTCTGACGGCATCTCCCGCTGCTGGCTTCCTTACTCACTTCCCCGCTGGCCTTGTTGCTGTTTCTCCAATGTATCCAGCTTGTTCTCACCTCAGGGCCTTTGCACATGCTGTCCTCTCTGCCTGAAATGGCTCTCTTCTTCTTTTTTTTTTCAGTGGAGGTATTCGGGATTCAACCCAGGACCTCATGTGTGCTAAGCATGAGCTCTGCCACTGAGCTATACCCACTCCACTGGCTCTCTTCTTTTAATCACTCACCTTTTACATGCCACCTGCTCAGAGAGGTCTCCCAACCCTTATAAACTGCACTGCCCCCTCCCTGCCCATCTTCCCTGTCCCAGCACCACTTGATTATTCATTACTGTCCTCATCACTGCCTGTCATTTAATCACCTATTTATTCACTTGTTCATCATCTATTCCCTGTCTTGGGACATACACCCCATAGGACAGGCACTGGGTCTGTTTTGTTCATCACTGACTCCCCAGCTCCAAGCACAGTGCCTGGCACAGAGTGGGCCCTCAACAACACACCACTGGGCACTCACAATGTGCGGGCACCATCCTGTGGGCAGTAACTATTTAATTCTGAAAATACCATGGGCAGGGGCCCAATCCTGGATTGGTGGGGTCTGAGGCTAAATCAATCTCAGGACCTTTAAGGAAAACATGATGATTAAGATTATGAAATAGGAATGGTGCCTCAGATGCGGCCCTGCAGGTGGGTGCCAGGGTTTTAAGTTCATTTGTTGCAGGGCAAATGTGTCCTGCCTCTGGGGTGGGGGATTATCCCTATGTTACAAGTGAGGAAACTGAGGCACAGAGAGGTGAAGTAACTTGCTCCTTAGGTTTGCAAGTGGCATCCCTGGGATTTGAACTCAGGACATCTCGACTCAGAAGACTGCAGTTGCTATAAAGCTTTTACATCTATTGATTATGTAAATGATTGATTGGACTTCAACCAATGATTTACCTTCTCAGGCTTCAGTTTCCTCATTGGGAGCATGAGGGTGTACCCTGGACAGGCAGGTGGGCAGCTCAACGCCCCTTCTTTCACCCTCTTATTTATCAGAGTTTCAGCTGAGTGGAAGGGTTCTGGAATCATTCATTCATTCATTAATTCATTCACTCTTTCACTCTTTCAATAGATACCGGAAGCTCTACTACATCCAGGCCCTGCCCCAGGCCCTAAGGATAAAGCAGCAAAAACAAAGTTGCTGTTGGCAGGGAGCTTGCATAATAATGAAGAAGGCACACGACAAAAAACTGAGATCTAATTTATCATCATCATTGGGAGGTGGAAATTCGATGGAGAAAAATAAAGCAGGGAGAGAATGGGGAGTTTGGGGGGCAGAGTGGTCAGGGAGGCTTCACTGAGTAGGTGGCATGGGGGCTGAGAGCTGACGCGGGTGAGGGAGCAAGCCAGGCAGACAGCTGGGAGGAACAGCAATCCTCGGAGGGAAGAACAGCACGGGCGATGGCTCTGAGGAAGGGATGTGCTTGATGAGTTTGGGGAAACGGCTGGAGTGGAGTAGGGGAGGGGAGAATGGGGAGAACTGAAGTCAGTGAGGTTGTGGGGGCAGACTGTGTGGGACCTGCAGGTCGCCGTCAGAACTCAAGGGAGATGGAGGCCACCAGAGGACTTTGAGCAGCGGTGTCTGCCCCACAGTTTCACTCTCGCTGCTGTATGGAGAACAGACTGCAGGGCTGAGGGCAGAAGCAGGGGGACTGGTCAGAAGGCTTCTGCAGTTGCCCAGGCAGGAGGTAATGATGGCCCAGATTAGGGTGATGGGTGGAGATGGGAGAAGTATTTGGATTCTGGATTATTTTGAACATCAATCCAACAGGATTTGCAAAGGGTTGTGTTCAAATTAGCTATGGCTACATGACAAACCAACCCCACACTTAGCTTTAAACAAGTATTTCACTCTTTCTCATAGTTTCTATAGATTATGGATTTGGGATGGGCTTGGCTGGGTGGTCTGGCTTGGGGTCTCTCATGCAGCTGCAGCCAGTGGCTGCCGTGTGTGCTGGCAGGGCGGCCTCCTCCACCTGTGCTCTCAGTGCCGTTCCTTCTGGTCTCTCCCTGTGGGCTGGCTGGGCTTCCGCACAGCATGGCCGTGGCTCAATGCTCCAGAGGTGAGCATCCCAAAAGAGCCAGGCAGAAGCTACAATGCATTTTCTGACCTAGCTCAGAAACCACAGAGCATTGCTTTTACAAATTCCAAGGCTATTCACATGGGAGGAGCCTATCTCCTAGCGGGGAGAAGGGTCAACTTCATGCTCTAAGAAGAGCAAGTGGGATGGAAGATGTGCTGTGGTCCTGTCTGGAAAGTGCAACCTGTCCCAGATCGAAGAGGCTGCACTTAAGTGCTTGTCACTGGGCGAGGAGACCAAATTGCTCAGCCTGTTTACGCCTGCCTCCTCCACTTCCTCATTTGTAAGGGGGAGCGGACACCAGCTACATCCTAAGGTCGGGATTCCATACGAGCCACGCCTCTCACAGGGCCCAGTGAACGAGAGCTTCCCCTCCCCATCCCTTACTGACCCTGTTCACTCCAGTCTGTGCAGCCTGGAGAGGTTCTCCGCAGAGAAGAGGGAAACAGGCAGGCTTTGAGTGACTGTGCTTCTTGGCAGCTGTTCACTCGGCGCCATCTGCCCTCCTCCTTGCGTGTGCACGCCCATGGGCCCACGCACACGCATGTGTACAGGTGTGCTTGTGCATGCACACCCACGTACACATGTGCCTGTGAGTGCATCTCTCTCCCAGGCAAGCCGGCAACGTCTCCTGAGCTCCTACTCTGTGCTGGCCACCTCAGCCTCAGGCCAGCTGCTCCAGCAGGAAACCTCGCCTCAACCACCACAGCCGGGTGCTCACCTGGTCCTGAGGGTTCTTCTCAAACTCAGTTCTCAGGGCGGCCTCAGCTCCTTTCCTGGACTAGGCCTGTCACTGTCACCTCCATCCTGCCAGGTCCCTTCATCTCCCTCAGCCCTCCTCTCTAGGGCCCACGCAGCAATCGCCTCACATGCGGACGTGATCACATCCCTCTCTTGCTTACATGGAATTCTAGAAGGTGCAACATTATAGAACTAGAAGGCAGCCCAGTGGTTGCGAGAGGCAAGGGGTGAGATTTACCAGGAAGGGTCCCGTGGGTCCCTCACCTTTATGGTGAGGAAGCGCTCTACGTCCCGAGGGCGGTGCTGGTTACACCACTGTATACATTTGATGTTTAACTGGTGACTTTCATTGTGTGTACATGACACCTTGATAGAGCTGACAACACCTAAACCACCCATTCACAGGCTTGTGGAGCACCTACTGGGTGCCTGGCACTGTCCTAGACACTGAGGCACAGCAGTGGACCAAACATAAAATCTTGGTCCTCTTGGGTGTGGGAAGATGCCAGATGAAATGACTCCAGGCACTAGAACAGGCAGTGTTGCTACCGGGAAAATCAAAGCAGCCTAGGGGACAGGAGAGACAAACCCATTTCCAGGCCTTCGGTGACCTGTCCCCTCTCCACCGCCCATCCCCGAGGTCTCCCTTTGGGGCCGTTGCCCAGTGGCCTGGGGTTAGGGCCAGGATCTGGGAGTGGGGTCCCTGATGGCCTGTGCTTGCCGGCCCAGCAGGAGGAGATGCCCGCAGGAGAAGACATGTGGACACACCCGTACGCCCACCTCAATGGCGGGGCGAGGGGACACAAGCTGTTTCAGCTCTTTGTGAGCATGCCCCAGGCACACACACACTTCTTGGACGCTGGTGCACACACACAAACACTGGACTCCGGCCTGTGTGCAAATCCACACCCCGATTTTGGTGCCCATTCTCTTTCACACATATCCGGGAGCACAACCTCCGGCACACACACAGGCTGGTGCACATGCGCACACAGTGCCTCTTGGCTCTGCCGCACAGGTGGTAAGAGCTACTGCTAATCAAGTGCTTACTCTTTATGTGTTTTTATCTCAGCCTTCCCAACTGTCCTTCGAGACAGGTACTCTCATGATCCCATTTTACAGATGTGGAAATGAAGGTGCCAAACAGGTAACTACCCTACCTAAAGTCTGAGCCTGACCGTGGAGAGCCGGGGCCTAAAGCTAAGCTGTCTAGCTCTGGGGTCTGCTGGTTGTGGCTCTTCACAGAGACCAGCGGGTGTTGGGGACACTGTTTCCAGTGCCTCCTGCCCATCCAGAGGCCACATGTGCAGCACCTCAGAGCTGACAAAGCCGTTTCCCACCCAGGATGGGAGTAGGGTGGATCTATTACCCCTGTGTTGCAGAAGAGGAAACTGAGGGAGAAAGGATGGCTATGGGTCTTGCTCAAGGTCGTGCGGGGGTTGGTGGCAGAACCAGGACTAGACCCCATGTCCTTGACTCCTGGTCCATTGGTCTTGCCCCTCCCTCCAGGGGTGTTGAGCTGCAAGTCACTGCTAAGTGCAGTGCCTTCCCACTGAACAGACGTGGGAATTTTATGAGAGCTGGGAGCAAAGGGAGGTGTGAGTGGGCTCAGGGCAGGAAGGGGAGACTTTTGGAGGGTGCAGAATGTCCAGCCTAGTCTTGAGGGGGCTCTAGGGTGGAGCGGGCATCTCAGCCAGCCCCCAAGAAGAGCCAGATGCCTGGGTCCCACAGCCACTCTTGGGACCGGCTCCTGCAGGGATCCAAGCACAGCAGGTGTGCCTTATCCAGGCCTATCTATTGGGGGTGGCTTGTCCTAGCCAGGGAACAGACTACAGAGGACTCTAGAATCCGGACCCCCTGAAGGACAGCAGGGTCAAGGCCAGAGGCGAAAGGAACATGAGCAAGCTCTGTGCCCCTGTCAGTGGGAGGACATAGTGCCCCCCACCTCCCCTACCCCTGGCACCTGTCTGGGGGTGAGGAGTGCTGGCCCAGGAAGTGTGGCTTCCAGCCCATCCTCGCTCTCCGTCCTCTGCAGGAGGCCATGCCCGGCCAGGCATTGTTACCAGGTTTAAAAATAAAGGCATCTTGGCCTGGGCCCTGCTGGCAGAGGGGAAGAGGGGGCGGCCCTGCCCCAGGGCTGAAGGGCGTCTGGCTGGAAAAGGAGGCCTCACCCAGCTCCACCACTGGCATGGCTGGGAGCATGGGGGGTCCCCAGAGAATCGCTGGCCCCTCAGCTTCTCCTGCTATGAGAGGAACAGGAGGGCAGATGTCTGGGTGCTGGCTGCCCTCTCCTCACTTCAGCCATCAAGTCTGCCTCTCACCTTCACCAGAAGCTTCCAGTAACAGGGCCACTGAAGGACACGAGCTCCCCCCAATACCCTCTTCCCCCCACCAGCTGATAACACTAACAATACAGCTATGTCTCAATAACCCTGGAAGGAAAGGTACTATTATTATCACCACTGGACAAGTAAGGCAATCAAGGCTCAGAGAGGTTTAGTAACTTGGCCAAGGCCACACAGCCGGTCAGTGGAAGAGCCAGGTCTCAACCGAGATCTGTCGGATCTTGAGTCAGGACCCTAACTAGGTACTCCACTGCCACATAAGGAGCGCTGGAGCGGGCCAGGCCCTGGGTGGGGCAGGGTCACCTTATTAAATTCTCACAGAAAGTCGTTGTACAGGTGGGATCATCTCCATTTTGTAGATGAGGAAACTGAGGCCCAGAGAGTCAATCATTGTCCAGATGTGATCTGAACCTAGATTAGCTTTGGTCCAAAGCTCTTTTCCTCACTCCCAATATCTGAAAGGTTAACAGGAATTTCACAGAGCACTACCTCCTTCGATTCCCAACACCCTCACCAGGGTTCTGTGTAAACCCAGAGGAGCTGAGGATGTGGGCCTAGAGGGCAGAGTATGACGGAGGCACTGTTGCTAGGGAACCAGCTTCCCCACTCCTGGAGGGACGGTGAGGAGAGAGAGCAGGTCAGCAGTTCAGGGAGCCCAGGGGGCAGCTCCAGGGCAGGATAGCCCCCACGTGAGAAGTGGCAGGCAGGACCCAGCCCTGGCTCCTGGCTGACAGCCTCCCCATTCCAGACAAGATCCGGTGATCACCCATCCATCCCTGAGGCCTCTACCAAGGTTGGCACACTGGTGCTGGCACCTGAAAGCGACATTCCAGAGGCCCCCCATGACTCCCTGCCAACCCCAGATTCTTGGCAGAGCAGGAGAGTGGGGGCTTCTGGGAAGGCAGGAGCACAGGGGAGAGGGTTGCAGTGGGGGAAGATAGTGGGAGCGGCCCAGCCGTCCCTCAGGGACCCTGTATCTCTAGTTTGCTCACTCCACCCCAACAGGAGCCTGGGCAGGGGCCATAGTATAGCCTACAGCCTGGAAGAACTGGGCTGAGGGCAGCATCTCAGGCAGGATTTTCTTGAAAAGACATACTCTTTTCAGGTGGCAAAGTACCTCCTACCACCTACTGTGAAAGGTTTTCCAGGCAGCACTCCAACTTGCTCTGTGACCTTGGGCAAGACACATACCCTCTCTGGGCCTCAGAGACCCAGGAGAGGACTAAAGCAGGTAAATCTTTTCTTTCTGTTTTTTTAAATAATTTTTTTGAGGTGGGGAAGTAATTAGGTTTGTTTGTTTGTTTGTTTGTTTGTTTGTTTATGGAGGAGGTACTGGGGATTGTACCCAGGCCCTTGTGTATGCTAAGCATACGCTCTACCACTTGAGCTATACCCTCCCCCACTAAAGCAGGTAAATCTTGAAGGTGCCCTCTAACAAAGGTTTTATTATGCCAAGATGTTATGGCTTTAGCCTCCTCCCTGGCCTCCTTGCTGTTCCATCTCTACACAGCAGCCAACAGAGCCTCTTAAATCTGAGTCAGGCGCGTGGCTCCTCTGCCCATCACCCTGGGCAGGGGTGGGGACCGCCTCTCACACAGAGAAGGCTACCTGTCTTCTTCCCCATCTGGCCCCCGCTGCCTCCTGATCCCCACCTGCCCTGCCCTCTCCCTCCTGGGACTGGTCTCCTGGCCTCCTAACTGCCCCAACCAGACAAGTTTCTTCTCTCCTGGACAGCTGCCATTGTCTTTCCTCTGCCCGAAGGGCTCAGCGCCACCCAGATCTTCTAATAGTTCTTCCTGGTCATCCAAGATTCAGCTCAAAAGTCACCTCTTGAGAGGCCTTCTCTGACCCCTTTCTCTAAACCAGGGTCCTCCACCCTCCCAGGTTTCGCGATCACATCTCTCCCATTTATTTCCTTCATAACATGTGTCATGACCAAGACAATCTTAGTCATATATTGTTTACTTGCTGATTGTCTTTCTTCCTCCGTCCTGTCTCCTCCAGGATGGCAGGGTTACATTCTTTCCCCGGCACTGGGCCCAGCACACAGCAGGCGCTCAATAAGTCTTTTTTGAATGGAAGACGGTGAGACTTTGTGTTTCTTCCAACATGTCCAGGCTCCTGGTTCTTCGACATGAGCCTCTTCCCTGGGTGCTCAGTGCTCCCTCCCTCTGTGACCTCCCCCAACCCAGGCTGGTGGTAAAGTTCCTGGGGACTCTGCTCTGGGCCAGGCAGCCAGAGGGGCTGGGCAGGATGAAAGGGAAGGAGGGAGGGAGGGAGGACCCATGACCCCTGGTCCCCTGGTCCCCTGACATCTTGTTCCCCAAGAGCAAGAGAGCAGCCCTGGCCCTGGAAACCCCCTGGGTCTGGCCGCTGGGGCAGGCGGTTCCGGGGTGACCTCATCGCCTTGAAAGGAGGGCAGCAGGGGCAGGAAGCAGAGGACGCATCAGATGAGCTAAATTTAGAGCGTTTGATTCAGCCTAGGCAGGACAATATTCCTGGAGTCCCCATTGTTTGTGAGGGGCCAGAGGGCAGGCTGTCCACTGAATGGCTGGGCCTGAGCCATGCCAAGCTGTCTCGGCATGCAGGGGTTGGGGGCGGCGGGTGGGGTAGCCCCCTCCCTACTGGGGCAGAAGCCAGGCTGAGGGTCAGCAGGGCAGAGCCAAGTGCGGTGCAGACACTGAGGGTGCTGCCCTTGGTATTAAGGCCAAAGGTGAGAAGGATGCTTCATAGATGATAAGCGGGTCTCTGGGTGGCCCTGATCACAACTGCTCAGCTGTGTGACCCTCAGGACAGCCATTAGTCCTCCCTACTACTCTGCCATTTTATAGCCAGGGGTGTGGCTCAGATCCAAGGAATGAGTTGCTGAAGGCCACACAGATGCCCTGTGGCCTGACTCCTGTCCTGGGTCCACAGCAATCCACTGTGTTCCTGGCCTGCAGCCCTCCCAACAGGACAAGTGCTGTGGGCCTGCACCCGGACACAGCCCACTCCCTAGCAGGCCAGGCAGCCACAGGGGGACAGGAGAGGGTGGCTTAATACGCAGACTCCAGAACCTGTTGCCATGGCAACATGGGGTCCAGGCCTGCCCTGCTCTGGAGCTAAGCCTGAAGCTGAGGATTTCCTTGGGTGAGCAGGCAGGGGGGTTAGGGCTGCCTTCTGACCCTAGCCTGCCAGGGCCTGGGACAGGGCCAGCAGCCCAGCCTAGCTGCCTGGGCTGGTCACACTGCCTAAGCCAATAATCCTTGAGGGTGTCCTGTTTCTGTACCCATGCCTCCTGTCCACACTGTGGCCAGGCAGCCAAAGGAGGGTGGGGATTGTCTCTGGTTCAGGGCCACCTTGGTGGGGGAAGGCTCAGCTGGCCAAGTGTCCAGGAACCTTGGGCTCCCATCTAAGCCCCCACTGCCCATCCTGCAAGTCCCATGAGGCCCAAAGAACTCCTTGGGCCACCTGTCTTGGAAACAGGGGGATGGGACCAGAAGTTCCAACAGACCTGCTCTTGCCACTGACTGGGACAGGTGAAGGGAGAGAGCCCAATTCTTAGATGCTCACAACTTGGCCCCTGCTCTCTGTCCTCTTCCCAGCTCAGGGAGGGCTTTGGGAAGGAAGCCCAGTCCACCCCACCCCATGTTCCGGGTGAGTGAACTGAGGGTCCGAGCTAGGAAAAGGCTTGCCTGAGACCACACATGGGACAACAGCTTTGCCGGTCCTCCTGGGCCCTGCCCATCGCGGGTCCCCAGGCACCAGATCTCCTCTGCCTGCAGCCCCACTGCCCTGCCCAGGGTGGCGGCCCAAGGCTGCTCACTGCTCCTCTTGATTTCACATCATGACTCATGTTATCATGTTCTCAGGAGCTGAGTAACCACCTGAGTTATTTATACCCTGGCTTAGCAGCCTTCCTTCCCTCCTCCCAGAACTCGGGCAGGGAGGATGGGTGGGGGTGGGGAGGAACCTGGGAGGGGGGGATGTGGACTGGGAAGAGGCAGTTGAGTGCCCCCCTATATCCCCTCCCCTGGAGTACCACCCCCATAAAGTGCCCAAAAATAGCGGTGACTATCCCAGCACAACAGGATGGGCCTGTATCTATGGCATCGATTTATAGGTATTATGATGGTTTGGGGAGGGGGGAATTCCTTTCCCGAGCGAGTCACCCGTCTGGAAAAATAAAGAAGGAAAAAGCTGAAATTTTTTCCTTCCATCAAAACAGGAAGGAGCTGGGGGAGGTGGGGGATGGACGGAGAGATGGTGGGCGGAGGCCGAGATGCATCCTCCCCCACGTGGTGGTCTTCAGGGACGGAAGCCCCCCAGCGCCTGTACATAGGGGCCCAGTGGCTCGGGGGCTGGTGCTGAGTGTCCCCTGTATGGGCCATCCCCGGCTACCTGGGGCATTTTCGTCCTTTCTTACTCCCAGGCCTGTGTGCTTCCATGGACACACACAGATGCCCGCATGCACGCAGCCCCATGTCCCCACCAGTTCCCTCTCACAGTTACGTCACACAGACACACACACCCATCTCCACACGACGCCACCAGATCCCACACAAGGAAAGATCTTACTCTGGGTGGGTGGGACTTGAGGAGGGGTCTGCCTTTCTGACATTTGCTTTTCCTTCCTCTTGAGCGCTGTCGTGGGAGTCCTGTGACTCAAGTTCAAATCTGACTCTGCTCCAACTCTAAACCACAGGGTGATCTTAGGAAAGTCAATTTCCCTCCCTGAGCCTCAGTCTTCTCAGCCGTAATAAGGGCTTGGTCGTTGCCATGGCGCTTCCCTCTGGGGCAAATTGCGGGGACCGCCTGGTCCAAGTGAAGGGAGTTGTAACCACGGCTCCCATTTACCGAGTGCGCTCTGTGTACTAAGCAGCTACATTCAGTCGCTAGATTAACCTCACGACCAAATGTGGGAGGTTCCAGAATTATCCTCATCTACGGCCCAGAGGGCAGGCACTGGCCCAGGGTCACACAGCTGGGTTGTAGGGGAGGCTGGTTATGAACTCTGGGCTCCTCAGCACTATTCACATCTAAGGAGGAATAAAGGCGATCCCGACAGAGCCCTGAAGAGGAGGAGGAAGGGGAGGAGTGCGGGAGGAGGGAGACCCAGCTTCCTTGGGCCTCGAGCTCCCACCTGGGTCCATCAATGACAACTCTGTGGCTTCAGCAGGGATGTGCCTGGGCCGCGCATCTGTGGCGAAGGAGCATTATGCCTGCTGCTGTGGTGGTTCCTATTAAGATGATTAGTCACTCCCGCTGGGCCGCCCTCTGTTTGCTTGACTTATATAAGCACCACCTGAGGGTGTTTGTACAGTTGTCTCAGTCTTTCTGTCTTCCACCTGTCTGCCTCAGCCTGTAAGCCCCTGAAGGGCAGGGGGCTCCAGAGAGGTGAGCTGGCACCACACAGGGCACATCTGCACATACTCCCCACAATCAGATTGTGTTGGGACCCCATTCTGCAGATGAGCACGCTGAGGACTGCTCTTCTCCAAGCCCAGCACCGGACTGGCCCAGGACAGCTATTCCAGCAAGTGTAGCTCTGATGCCGATGGCACTGGTTTACATGGCTTGGCCACTTCCTGATCATGTGAACTAGGGAAGTCATGTGATCACTCCAGGACTCAGTTTTCTTGTCTGTAGAATGGGAATAATGTACTTTGCTCCCCCTGGACTGTCAGGTGGTTCAGGGGTTAAGCCAGACAAACTCATGATGTTGGACCATTCTTGACCTAAGCTTTAGATCAGGGCTTCTCAAACTGTGCACAGGGGTCCCCTTAAAATGCAGATTCTGACTTGGCAGGTCTGGGGTAGGCCTGACACCATACACATCTAACAAGCCCCCAGGTGATACGGCTGCTGGTGGTGGGTGGACCGCACTCTGAGAAGTAACGGTGTCCATCTAGACCATGATGAGAAGATGTTAACTGCACTGTGTGTGGACCAAGTGCGCGGTGCCAGGGGATCACCAAGCAGGGTTCTCGTCCATCAACCCAAACCCTGCACAGGTTCGCAGTCCCTGCCTTTGAGACACTTACAGCCCTGGGGAGGACCTAAGATACACCCAGGACGTGGCAACACCCTCAAGTGGCCACCAGGCAGTGGTGTAAAAGGACAACATGCTGGCTCTGGGGACTCACCCCTAGGAAAAGCTCCCAGTGGGCAGGCAGGCCAGGTGAGGAAGGCAGTGATCCCTGGGCTGGAGAGGAGCAAGAAGGGTACTCTGGGAGCAGACAGCGCATGTAAAGATGTGGTTTGGGGTAAAAATAAGCCATCGGCTATTCCCCCCACCTCACCCAGTCCCTTCCCTCCTACTCATGGCTTCCCACCCTCTTCCACAGAACACTCTTCCAGAGTCACTGTCCCAGGGGCTTGCCCCACTGCAGAGGAAGGCCTGGGGTCCCTGGACTTAAAAGAACTGAGGGTCACCCACTTCTGTCCCTGACTCACTGTGTGAACTTGGGCAAGTCACATGATGTCTCTGAACCCCAGATGTCCCTTCTGAACGCCCTTGGCTTGTACTGCTGGGACAGGACCTTGAACATCGAAGCTGTGTCAGAACTTCTCCCAAAGGGGAGCTTTCTAATGGTGGTGGTGGGAGACGGGGGCTTGAGTGTAACCTGAGGCGAGGGAGAGAGGACCATGCATACCTCCCATCTGCGTTTCCTTTCTAGCAGACTCTGGGGTCCCCTGTCCAGCGTCAGCCTGGCCTGGTGGGGCACCACTCATTTCAGCGAGAGGAAGGTCCTTCAGCCAGGGGTCCAGACCAATGCCCACCAGAAGGCTCTCCCCAGGTGGGGGTGGAGTTGGGCCGAAATCTACCGGTGAGTGAGGGCAGGGCCCAGGTGAACTGGGCACTGTGTGTTTTCCTCTCTGCCCAGCCTGGCAGATAGGCAGAGACATTCAGGGAGTGACGCTGGCACTGGCCACCCAGGTTCAAATCTCATCCCTGACCTTGCAAAGCTACTCCAGATCTCGGTTTCCCCACCTGTAAAATGGGGGTGATCATGGCTCCTCTCTTAAAGGTATGTTGTAAGGCTTAACTGAGTTAATACACCTAAAGGGCTTGGAGCAAGCTGTCAACAGAGTGAGTGCCATGTAAACATTTGCTCTTATAAATATTGATGAAAAATTTGTGACTTTTACACTGTAGCTAGGTTCCCATTCTGACAGGCCCATTATGTTCCCTTCACTTACAGATATATCCCTCTGGAGAGCTAAGGAGGGTCTGTGTGTTGTCCTGGCTGTGCCCCCACCAAGGGGGGCTGCCTGCCCCCATCCCTTCCAGAATCCCCAATCAAATCTTCAGAACGCGGCAGCGAGGACACCCTGATTTGGAAAGGGCTAGCTAACCCAAATCCAGCACTCCCCCCAAGGGTGGTCGGTGGGTTCTGGGGGCCCAATGCCTCCAGCCCTGCACAGCCTCCTGCATCTGGCTCAATTTGTTTACTCTTCTGCATGCAAAGTGACATGAAAAGCTGGGCAGCTCTGATCCAGGCCATGCAGGGAGGCATCCTGTAACAGAGAGACAGCAAAAGCATGGGCTTTGGCATGACAGCGCTGGATTCAAATCTGGGTGCTGCAGCTTCCTTGCTGGGTGATGCTGGGCAAGCTAGTATCCCTCTCTGAGCCTCAGTGCCCCCTCCCTCAGGTATAAACACGAAGATAAGAGCACCAGCCCGCAAGGGAGTGGGTGAGGGCTCGGCCAGCCTTGTTCCTTTGCTGGTAAAATAGTAATAATTGCCGGGCTCCTGTCAGTCCCGGTAGCACTCCTGGCCCAGGGCAAATGCTCTGTAGGTGAGGATGTCACGGTACCAGGTGCTCCAGGTGCTCCAGGTCCAGCAGGTGAGAAGCCCACGGTGCAGTGAGGATGAACCTTCTCTGGGGAGAGCCGACCAGCACCAGGTCCCAGACTGTCTGGCCCAGCTCCCCTCACCCTGGGAGGCTTAACTCCATTTCCAGCCAGCTTCCAGGACAGGTAGATCAGAGCTGCCCGTCCAAACATCCTCTTCCTCGTCTGGAGGCTGGAGGAGCTAAAAATGCACCGCCTGGGCCCAAGGAAAACAAACACTGCGTTTCCCTTGCCTTTGTATACAGGACTCAAGGCCCAAGGCCACAGAGACAGTGTGGTGGGCTCCTCCAGGCCTCCCTAGGCCTGGGGGTCTGTCTGCCTTCCTGGGGTCTCCTCTCCTCCCTGGTACTCACAGCCACAGTGGCCAAAGCCTCACCTGGGTGGGGTGGGGTGGGGGGGTCTATGTGAGGACAAACCCCCCTCCAGGTGACACGCTTATAGCCTTCCCAGCCATGGGTTCCTCTCCTCCCCTGTCTCTGGAGTTGGCAGGTGGGTGCGTGTGTGCAGCTTGGAGTGGCAATGATGATCACTGGGTAACTGACTTTCTTGGGGTGCCCTCTCCTGCTTTCAACACTTAGGGTGTATCAACTCATTTGACTCCATGAGGTAATTACTACTGTCATCTACATTTTCCAGGTGAGGAAACTGAAGCTCAGACTGAAGGTGGAGTGCCTTGTTTCAGGTCATGAGCTAATAAATGGTAGAACGGGGCTTTGAACCCCGGCAGTCTCTGCTGGGAAGCCTTGTCCCACGTCCTCTCTAAGCCTCAGTTTCCTCATGTGTAAAATGAGCACCATTTGTGGCCTGACCTTGGACTGTCCCCAAGTTGGAGGTGCAGCTCCTCCTCCATCAAGCCAGGAAAAATGACTGTGCCTGGCACGGGTGTTTCTGGGGCTCTCGGCAGAGCAGGGATGCCCAGGACATGTCATTCCACCCTTCAGAATTTGAGGGCACAAGTCTGCCCCTGGGATTGAAGCCAAGTCCTTCCTCAGCCCCTGGCCCCACTCCCAGGGTGTGAGGTGTTTTTAATGGATGAGAGCTTAGATTGCTCTAAAAAGCCTAAAAAGCCCCCGCCTTGGGCAGGCTCTCTCTGGCACCTAGCAGAGGGCTGTGGCCCCTCAGTTTTCCACTTGGCTCACACCTATCGGGGATGGAAGGGTGAGAGTTATGCAAGTGTGGCCCCCATCCCACATAACCCGCTCCCTGCTCTCCTGGAAAGCCTGAGTCCTCAGCAGCCTCCGTGTCAAAGATGGGCAGGGGCCTTCCCGGGTCTGCGAGGGAGGTGCCCCTCAGATACCCTGTGCATCTCAGTTTAGAGGCTCATGTTATAAGCTCCCTCCCCAACTGTTTCTACCCTTGAGACAAGTGGAACCAACAGGCTAGGAAGGAATAGGCAAGATGTTTTCTCATTTATTCATTCCTTCAGCAAGCATTTATTGAGCAACTGCTGCACTGCAGAAGCTGGAAGGGATCTCAGTCTAGTGCTAGACCAATAAATGGGCAATGGCAATACTGTGGGGGAACATGCTGTGAGAACCCAGAGCAAGAACCAAGCCTGGGGGGCTTCCTGAAGGAGGTGCCAGCTAAGTTGAGCTGTTCAAGAGGAAAAGGAGGAGGTGTTCTTTCCTTCACACATTGACATGTTGTTTGCAAGGAGAGGGTGCAGGCAAGGGGTTCTCCATAGCATGGCATTCAGGCCCAGGTGTCATGTGGTCCCTGCTGCCTCCGCTGTCCCTGTCCTGCCACTTCTAAGCAGTGCACAAAGACATCTAGACTGTAATGATTTGTGTCTACCTCACTCAAGATCCTGGCAGTCCCAGAGAGCCAGGACTGGCTCTCCTTCCTCATTCTATGTCCTAGTGCTTCACACAGGATCTGCATACAGTAGGTGCTCAATCATGCTGCTTCCTGTAGCCTTCCCCCATCACTTCCCTCTCCTGGGGCAGAGCTGTGTGCTCCCTCTCTGTGCTCCTATGGCACTGTGTATGGAAGTCAGAACTCCTATTGGTACAGCACTCTTAGCTGGCAAAGTGCTATTGTGTGTATTCACGTGTTTGCCACGCACAAAAGCACTGTGTAAGACATGTCACTGCTGTCACTGTTACCTGCCAGGAGGCAGCACAGCACGGAGGTGTAAGCGTGTGGGCTCTGCAGTGGGACTGCTTGGGTTCAAGTCCCAACTCCACCACTATGTGACCTTGAACCTTGTGGCTATGTGACCTTGAACAAGTTGCTTCTTCTCTCTGTGCTTCAATTTCTCCACGTGTAAGACAGGAGTACCATACCTCACTGGAGCACTGAGAGATCACATGCAGAGTAAGAAGGACACTACCAACCATAAGTTCACCTCAATAATAACAGCAGCCATTGTCAATTATAAAGAAGGATTCAGAGGGTCAAGGTCAAAATCACCCAGCTGTCCAGTGGAGCAGTTTTAGCTCTAAGTCCCTATGTTTCAAATCTAGTGTTTGGAGATTACCTTCCCATCTCTCCCCACCCCATCTCCCTTGTCACCCTATCTCCTAATTTTTCTGCTTATGCATCTGTCTATCCTTCCTCATGGGGGCTCCTCCAAAGCAGTATCAACATTATGCCATCTCCCCGGTGCCTGAAACAGTGCCTGGCCACCAGGGAACACTCGAAAGCCGTAGCAAAGAAACGATGCACTCTGGGTGCCAGGCATCCCACTCTGTGCTTCCACGTGGATTATTTTATCTGAGCCTCCAGACCACTCTATGAAGTAGGTACAAATTCTTCTACAACTGGATTGAAATAGAATAAAGCACTTACCAGTCTAGATACATGTGTCTAGCCTGAACCCATCATCACCAGCAAGGATGACAAACATTTCCATCACCCCTAAAAATCCCCCATGTCCCTTTGAAATCACTCCCTCCCTTCAATTATAGATTTATCTTGTATGTAAGGAAGGAAATCAAGTTACTGAGAAGTTAAACTTCCTAGAGATGCTTGGCCAGCAAGTGGTCACACCAGTATTTGAACCAAGGTGACCTGCCCCTGACCTGTCTCTTGGCCACTGTGCCACACTGCCTAGGCAGTAATGAACAGACGGTGGTGTGTGTGGCTGTTTGTAGAGGGGCCCTCCTGGGAAGTCCTTCCTCCTCCTCAGCACCCCTACCTATTCAGGCCCTAGAAGATGATTTATGAAGAGATGATGAGTGCACCTATCTCAGTGACTAAGAGTGTGTGCACTTGTGAGGAGCAGACTGCCTCTCCATAGGGATGTGTGGGTGCAAAGGGCAGACAACAGAGACAGCACAAGGGGACCAGATAAAGGTGTCCTCGAGCCAGGAGCTGGGCGATAAAGGGAGCCTGCGTGTCCTGTGTGGGTGCTGGGCTCAGTGTGCAAGCGTGTGACTCTGTGACTGTGACGGTGTGACTGCTGAAGGCAGGGACATAGCAGCTCCCAGAGCTGGGGGGCTGAAGGTGTTAACTGTGTGAATGCTGGCGTGGATAGGGTCCTGGGCCACCAGCCTGTGGGCTGAAGGAGGCAGTAAACATCAGGGTGACTGGAGGACCATGATGGCGGCCCTGCAAGGATGCTGCAGGGTTGTGGGGGGTGGGGGCTGTGTGACTTTGCAGTTCAACAAATTCAAATTCAGCCAATGCCGGCAGCGCCTGTTGTGTGCCAGGCAACCGGCGAGGAGGAGGAGATGTGCACCCAGCTTTCAGCTGAATGGTACTGGCTGCAGGGTTTGTGTGATCACCTTGTGGCTGGTTTGGGGCTGGGTGCTTTTTGCCCTTTCTGGCATTAAGGCCACACAATAACTCTACCCCACTTTGAGGTGAGATGGAGGAGCACAGAAAGGAAGTGACTTGCCCAAGGTGACCCAGCTACTCAGCACCAGGGCAGGCTCTGCAGAGCCTGAGTCCTTCACCTGAATACCTGTGACAGGGTGCAAATGTCTGGTCCTGAAGGTGCTGGGCTTGGACTCCTGCAAGCTGGGGGCCTTGGAGACACTCCCCCGACCCTGCCAACCACGTGGGCTAGAAACAAGGCCACGGTCACTGTGTTGAGGGGCCCAGCAGTTGGCTGCCCTTAGTTCTTCCTTCCCAGCGGCCAGATTCCTGGCAGAGGGGCTGCTCAGCTTTTGGAGACCCCTAAGCGCCCCATCCTTGCCTCAGGCCCTCCCGGAGCTCCCGCCCCTCTACCCCCCCTCCTGGCGCTGACTCTCGGCCAGAAGAGGAAAGGCTGTCTCCACCCACCTCTCGCACTCTCCCTTCTCCTTTATAAAGGCCGGAACAGCTGAAAGGGTGGCAACTTCTCCTCCTGCCGCCGGGAGCAGCCCGCCTGCCTCCCTGTGCGCCCGCAGCCTCCCCCGCTGCTTCCCTGAGGGCTCCCCTCTGGCCGCCAGCGCCCATCTTTCATTCCCGAGATAGAGATATTTTGCGCGCACACATATACACACACGCGCAAAAAGGGGGAAAAAAGCCCACCCTCCAGCCTCGTTGCAAAGAGAAAACCGGAGCAGCCGCAGCTCGCAGCCCGCAGAGGACGCCCTGAGCGGCAAGCAGGCGGGCAGACGAACAGACCGACTCGCGCCGCGTCCACCTGTCTGCCGGGCCCGGCCCAGCGCGCAACGGACACGCCGCGCGCGCGGAGCAGCCGTGCCCGCCGCCCGGGCTCCGCGCCAGGGCGCACACGCTCCGGGCCCCCCACCCGGCCCGGGCGGGAGTTTGCACCTCTCCCTGTTCGGGTACTCGAGCCGCCGCTGCAAAGCCAACTTTGGAAAAAGTTTTTTGGGGGAGTCTTTGGCTTTGAGGTGCCCAGCTCCGCGCTTTCCGACTTCGGGAGCCTTTCCAGAAAATGTTGCAAAAAAGCTAAGTCGTTGGGCAGAGGAAAACGCCTTTAGCTGGAGAGTGAAGACGAACCATCGACTGCCGTGCTCTTTTTCCTCCTGGAGGTTGGAGTCCCCTGGGCGCCCCCACACGGCTAGACGCCTCGGCTGGTTCGCGACGCAGCCCCCCGGCCGTGGATGCTCGCACGGGCTCGGGATCCGCCCAGGTAGCGGCCTCGGACTCTGGTCCCGCTCCCAGGCCCTCCCCAACCCCCCAACGACGGAGCCCGGGCCGGGGGCGGCGGCGCCCGGGGGCCATGCGGGTGAGCCGCGGCGGCGGCTGCAGCGGCCTGAGCGCCTGATCGCCGCAGACCCGAGCAGAGCCCACCTCCCTCCCCAACCCCCGCCCCTCACCCTGGCCGCGGGGGCGGCGCGCTCGGTCCACGCGTCCGGGGCCCCGCGGGGCCGGGCCCGGAGTCGGCATGAATCGCTGCTGGGCGCTCTTCCTGTCTCTTTGCTGCTACCTGCGTCTGGTCAGCGCCGAGGTAAGTTGCGACGGCAGCTGGGGCTGTTTCGCTTCATTCATTACCCCTACCTCTACCCTCTGATCGCCCCCTCTTCTCGCTGCAGTGAACTTTGGATCCATGCAGCCCCTGGGCCTCGCGCAAGGCGCTAGGTAACCTACAAGGGCTGGGACGCGAGGTCCGGGAGGTGCCAGGCTCTAAGGGGAGCGGGCAGCGGTGGCTTTCTTTCCTGCGGTGCGATCCCAAATCTTCCAGCTTTTAAGCGTCAGGGGTGGGTGTGCGTGGTCCTGTTTCCTACCCCTCAGGAACCCGAGAATAAGCCCCCTTCCTGCCAAAGGGAGAGGGTGGGGTGGTGCCAAGGCAGCAGGCAGCGCGTCCTCCCCAGCCCACTTCGGTGCAGCTTAGGTCCTGTCCAGGACCCGGCTTGCATGGGAGATGCGAGCTCGCGCACCAGTGGCAGCCACGCCAATCTTGGGCGGGGGTTTGCGTCCCACTCTGGCCCCCACTCCGGGTCGGGGTGTGTGTCCTCGGACCAGTGCAGGTCTTGCCCGGCCCCAGAGTGAGGTGCAGGAGCAGCTTGTGTCTTGGGCGCGGTGGGTGCCGAGAGAGATTTTGGGCACTTGGAATTAGGGGAGGAGTAGGGGCTCTTAGGGAATACAGACCCCGGGGCGGTGTGTGCCTGAGGTCGCGCCATACCTGCGCCCGCGCCCTGCGAGAAGACGCACCCCTCTCCCCCGCTTGCAGGGTGCGGAGCGCGCCGCCTGTAAAAGCATAGCAGCAAGGGAGGTGGAGTATAAAAACGTCTGCGGGAGCTATCAGGTCGGATGAATGCCCCGCACCCCTCCCCGCCTCACGTAGCAGTGAGTTGGCAAGTCTGCCCGGAATCCAGGTGGGAAAGGGGGCGGGGCAGGGAGGAGGCGCGAGGTGCTGGGGAGAAGAGGGCAGCCGGGAGCCGGCGTGCCTGGGTCCCGTCCCGCCTCCGCTCGGCCGCAGCCGGGAGCCCGCATCTCGCCCGCTCCCGGGGAGGGCGGGCACCTCTTGGCCTCCAAAGAGGCGCAGAAAGGAGGCGGCGGCGGCGAAGGGGTTAAAGTGAAAAGCTCCGAGGCCGCGGCCGGGCCTTGGGCCGCCGCCAGCGCAGGTTGTTTTGACCACGGAGGAGCCGTCGCCGTCTCCTTTTGTTCTCGGGGCTCCTCGAGGGCCGCCGGCCGCCCGCCCTGGGGCCCCGCCCTTCCGCGGCCAGCCCCTGCGGCCAGCACCCGGGAGGGAGGACGCGGGGCTCGGCCTGGCCCCCTGCAGGCCCCTCCCGACGTCCCCTCCTCTTTGCTCCCGCAGCCCCCCGGGCCGCGGCCAGCTGTTGGGGAGGGGGGCGCCGGCCGGCCCCAGCTGCCGTCTTTCCTCGCCGCGGGGCCTGGGGGCTGGGCCCGGTGCCAGGGCGTCCTGGGAACGGCGGCGCCCCCACCGCTGCTCTCCGCAGCCCACCCCGCCCGGCCCCCCGACTCGCTCACTCACCCCACGCATGCACACTCTTGGCCGGAGGCGATGCTGCGCTCCGGCGGGCGGGCGGGTGCGCAGAGCAACGGGCACGCATTACCACGGCCGGGTCGCGCGCCCGCCGCCGCCACGCCCGTGCACACGCGGGGCACACGCGCGCGCACCGCATACACACACACGCACGCACGGCCCCCGAACACGCATCTTGAGCACACGTGCGCGCACACCCACGCACGCGTACAGGCACGCACGGCCCCTACACCCTCTGCACCAGGTGCCCACCCCCGAGCAACAGGTGGGCCCACCGTGGTTCCAGGAATCTCATTACCTCTGGAGCGATCCCATTTCCTTCCTGGGCCCTATGAGGGAGAGGAAACAGGGACCCTTACATCAGGTCCCAGGTCCACAGCACCCACTTGGTTTTTGCCTAATTAGATCAGCTCCATGTCTCTCAAGCATTACCCCTCTGTGATTGCTTTTTTTAAGCCATGCTCATGTGGCTGAAAATGGTGTTGATGTGACTGGGGTCGCTGTGATGTCCCAAGCATTTATCCCCTCAAGTAAGTCCTTCTTTAAATCTCCAAGACTGGAGGCCCTGAACGCCTGAGGGGGCTCCCACCCCTGACTGTTCTTTTTTGTGGAGCCCAGCATGCTCTGGAGAGGCTGGATGACAGCTGCATAAGGCTTTCCCAGGCCTGCCCTCACCGTTTCCAGCTTCATCCAGCACCTCCTCCTCTTCTTCCACAGCTCCATGGGTTTGGTGGGGTGGCTATGGTACAGAAGGTGGTGCCTTTCTCCTCACTTTAATCACAGCATCCTTAAACACATGGCCTTCAGGAACCCACAGTTGTGTAGTGCTTTGCAGTTTACAAAGCACTTTCCTGCAGAGCCTGAGTAAGCTTCAGGAGGCGAGAACTAAAGGGAATACCTGTCGACATGGGGGCCAGTCCAGGAAGGCTTGCTGGTGGAGGTGGCCTTCGTCAGGTCCCCTCCATGCTTGGACTGAGCCTCAGGTAGAGGCCTCAGCAGCTGGGAAGAAGGGCTGGGGAGCTCTGAGGTAGGTCCTGGCTTAGGGTTGGCCATGAGGGCCCATCTCCATCAGCTGAGCTGGCTTCCGGGAGGGTGACTCCCATTGTCATGTGATGCCTCTGGCCTCAGCACCCTTCTACTGAGAAGGAGTGAAGGAGCCCATAGTCCTTAGCACCCAGCTTCTTTCTGGTTTGCTAATGGCCTTAGGGAGTGAGAGACTGACTTGCTGGGATCTCCAGGCCCTAGAAATGTCTTAGGATCAAACAGAATTTGGAGGCTCTGGTGAAAGACCTCGGAACAGTGTGTGTGTGCGTGTGTGTGTGTGTGTGTGTGTGTGTGTGTGTGTGTCTGTGAGAGAGAGAGAGAGAGAGAGAAAGCTATTGGTTCAGTAGGAGTGGTAGAGAGGTGCTTGCCATGGGCCTCGTAAGTCCCTCTCAAAGTCTTCCATCACCCGCCATGAAATGCCCCTCTAGCACCACAGTTTTCATTTTCTGAGTTATTTAGTTGTTTATGAGTTGTTTTTCCTCACTTGAGTGCAAACTCCACTAGAGAGCTTTTGTCTTGGTCACCACTGTCTACTCTGCTTCGAATGGTGCCTGTAATCTGTAAATATTTGTGAAAAGGACAGTGAATCCTGGAGGGTAGGGGTAGGGCTAGGGAAGGACCAGACACGTGTCCAGGGCTTGCTAAGTGCTTTACAGACATGGCCTCCTTCAGTCCTCACCCAGGGCAGCCCAGCAAGGCCACACTGCCCTCCAGCAGGCATTTTCATTTTGAGTGCCCCTGTTCCCCTCCACCCCTCCATCCTGAGAGAAAAGCATGTCTTTCTTCTCTATGTCTTGGGACTTGGACTGGACAGGGGAGAAGAAACAGAAGGAAAATTAGATTTCAAAGGTTCTGTGTGTCTTGAGCTGGGCCTCAGTTTCCACCACCTAACAAAACAAAATGAGAAGGTTGGGTTAGCTCAGAGTTCCCCCAGAGCAGCAGAATTACCTGGCCTCTTGAAAATGCAGATTCCTGGGGCCCACTCGGTGCTGGGAGTTGGGACTAAGGGTGGCAGTGATTGCAGTGGGCTGCCAGTATTATAATTGCTGCACTGGCCCCTCTCTTCCTGGTCAAAAAATTTTTCTGCTCGAGGGAGAGATGGGAGTCCAGTGAGGGGCTGGGCTGACTGTAGCAGGGGTCGGGGAGTGGGGTGGGGTCCCAGGAGCAATAGGGCAGGGAGATGCTAGGTGGGAAAGGGTGGTTCTAAATGGCTTCTGTGGTCTGTCCAGAGAAGCCTTCTTCAAAGGGCTTGGCTTTGGCATTGAATCTAGATCAGGCCTGAGACTCTGAGGCAGGCGGGCGCTCCGAGGCCCTGTTGGCTTCTCCCTCTGCCCGCTGCTGACAACGCCCCTGGTTGCTTGGGCCGACCCAGTGTCATCTCCGTCGGCGGAGCGGAACGGCAGGCGGGCTGGGGAGTGCGCGTCTGTGTGTGCACTGGGGCCCAGGCAGAGGGTGGGGTCCAGGTCCCTTTAATCTGCCAGCCTGGTTGGGAGCTGTAAGTCACCTGGCCTCAGCCAGCTCGTGCCCTTCCTACCTTCTGCAGCTGGCGTTGGGGGTGGAGTGGGGTGGGGACGAGGCTGTTTGCCTTGGCTCCCATGGCTGGCTGTGCCCCAGCTGCCTTCTGGCCACGCCCTTGCCCTACCAGGAACCCCAGGCCTGAGATCTGGGACAGCTTCATCAGGGTGCCATGCCTCCATTGCTGTCACTGAGGGGAGCTGCCCGCCTACAGAGGCTTCTAGAACCTATGCCTGGGGAAACCCAGGCTCCACCGGCTTGCTCACCCTCCCACACCACGACCCCAAGCAGGTGCCCCTGTGAGTCTCCCCCAGGGCATTGCATCCTGGAGCTGACCACAGACTGAATTTCCCCACCCCTCAGCCACCCCCGGCCCCGGAAAGGAACCACCCACCAGCCCACATGGCCCCAGGCAAGTGCCAGTGTGGGGCTCAGGTGCCATTTCCTGTGGCCCAGCACCGGGGATAATGCAAAGCCACATTCTCTCCTGTGGGCAGGCAGCTCACCACCCACCTACTGTCATCCTTAAAAATGTCCTGCACTGCTGGCCCTGCACAGGCGTGCCCTCCAGGAGCCACACTGAAGGAATGGATGGTGACCACAGCACAGCTCACTAACTATCATTTGCTGGATGCTCTGCTAGGTGTGATTCCCCAATAACCACCCCCTCCATGAGGTGTTATTAGGCCCATTTAAAAGATAAAGAAGCTGAGGTTTTAGGTTGTTAAAGACTCCAAGAACCGAGGTTCCCCTGCAGCTGAAGCCCTTGCTTGTTTGTCTGGTGCAGAGTTTCTCCATCTCTGCGCTGGGGACATTTTGGGCCAGAGAATCCTTTATTGTGGAAGGCTGTCCTGTGCATACAAGGATGTTTTGCTGGCCTCCACCTACTAAGGCCTGTAGCACTCCTCTAGTTGTTACCACCAAAATGCCTCGAGACATGGCCAGTGTCCCCTGGGGGCCCATTCATCCCTGGTTGAGAACTTGAGAACCACTGCTTTATGACATCCACAGGGTGGGGAGCAGACAGGAGCTGGGAGAGAGGGGCCTGCCCTGCCACTCGCTAGTCTTGTAGACCTGTAGCCATTTACTTGATTTTTCTAAGCCTCACTTCCTCATCTGGAAGATGGGAATAAAAACAGTACCAGGCTCTTGGGATCCATAGCATTTAGCTTGGTGCCTGGCACATAGCTAGCACTTCACAGAAGTTAGCTGTGGTGTTAGTATCAAACCCAGGGGCTCTCAGTGCATTCTGGGCATCCAGTGGTCAAATTACTAAAAACAGGTGCAGGAATGGTCTCTTTACTTAGAATAAAGTCCACTCTCTAGGAGACAATTTGCTTGGGGGTAGGAGAGAACATCCCAGGTGATCCTCCTGGTGGAGGAGGTGGGAAAATCATACAAGAGGGAACCCCAGGGAGAAGGGGAGAGTCCTTCTTCATGCATTTTACCAGTATTTTATGAGCACCTACTATGTGCTTCTTCCACCTCCCCAGTATCTCACCTGGCGTTTCCCCACCAGCCTGGGAGCTTCTGGGTTTGTTTCCATAAGACACCATCTCCTTTGCCTCATAGGCTAGGTCTGGGGCATCTGCAAGGCCTGAGTAGGGGGTCTGCCTACTCTGCCATGACTGGCTGCTGCAGCCATCTCTCCAGTGGGCAAGGAGGTCTTGGCATGAGCGCTATGTGCCATTTGGTACTGGACCTTCTGGCTGCTCTTAATTGAATCATTACCCCACAAGCAGCCTGGGAGACCTGACTGGGTACCCCATCCGTGGCTTTCCTCTGCTGTTTCTTCTGCCACCCCCTGGCAGAATTAGAATTGAATCAATTGTTTTCAGCCCCTTCAATTCACAAATGAGACCCAGGACCAGAGAGGGGTGGTGACCAGCCTGAAGTCACAGGGAGGTTAGTAGCAGGATGAGGTGGATTCCAGCTCTCTGAACTACCAGATCTGGGGCAGATAAAACCCTCAGGGTGAGTGGCCTGCCTTGGGCTTCACTGAAGACCAGCTGCCTCCTTTCCATTCCATGGTTGGGTCTGGTGTTCACATTTGGTGACCACCAGAGGCGTGGCCTCTCTGAGGTTGGATGAGGCGGGGCACAGTGGAGAAGAGAGAGGAGAGTGAGGGGCCGCTGAGTCGACACCCCTCCTCCATCTCACACATGCAGCTCCTGGCTCCCCGGCTGTGCAGCCATGGACCCCAACTCCTAGCCAAGCTGACTACTAGACCCCCACCCTTCCCTCCCTCACACCTCCCGACAGAACTAGGCACCAGGCAGGATTATAAGCTCCACGTTCAAATGCAGAAACTGAGCTCAGGGGTCTCAAGAATTCATTGGAAAAGCAGTCACGGCCACTGTCCACCTTGGGTCTTCTGACTCCAGGCCAACTCGGGTGGACAGAGCTGCACATGGTAGGACCTCTGAAGGAGGTGTTGATAAGTGATGAGGAAACAGAACTTTGGGGGAGGCTAGAACCTGATCAGTCACCAGGCTCCCAGCAGACCTTTCAGGGAGCATCTCCCAGGGCTGGCCTTGAGGCAGGATAGTCTCTCTGACCCGTCAGTCAGGGAGAGGGCAGCGTTCCTTCCTGGAGGCAGCCTGTGCTGAGCTGCTCAGCTCTCCAGGCAGTGGAATGTTCAGTGAACCAGCTAGAGCAGGAGCACCTCCCCTCTTAGCCCAGGAAAACCGAGGCACAGAGTTGTGTAATCCACAGTCAGGCCGTAGTAAGTTGGGTCTGCGTGTGCCCTCGCCAGGGCTCCTTCCACAAGACACAGCCCTCCTCTGTGTGCGCGCGCGTGCACGCACGTGCGCGTGTCTACATGGGTGTGAGTCCGGACACGCAGCAGATCTTAGGCATTTTCTTTGCCCAGAGGCACTGATTGTTGGATTATGCTTTTCAGCCTCTCATCTGCCCTCACCTCTTTCTCAAGACCTTTGGCATCAGCCCCTCGGGTCTCCCCGGCCTGTGGGACGTGGCCGTGCCCTTCCTATTTGAGCTGCTCTCATGTTATTGTGGGACCTGTAATTTCCCTGGAGGAAGCCCGGCTCAGAATGGGGCCTGTTAAAGTGCTTATTAAGTTTCAAGTGTTTTTGGTAACAGGCCAGAGGGGCTCTAAAAATAGGGTTTGGTTGAGCATGGGGCATGGGTGAGCTTTCAGGTTTCCCGGCCATATCTGAGGATTCCCTTCTCTTCTCTTTGAGTGAGAGGCTAAGTAGATATCACTAGTGCACATGGCCTCCTGAGACCGACCTACTCCTCAAGCAGTTATTAAACACCTCGTGTACCCAGGAAGCTGGGAGTAAGGGTTCTGCCATCAGAAAGACCTGGGTCTGAATGCAGGTTCTGCTGATAAATCAGTTGTAGGACTCTGACCAAGGATGTCACCTATTTGAGCCTGTTTTTTTCATCTGTAAAATAGGGATAATTAGATCTCCCATGACAAATGCTGGCTGCCTTTAGCTGTCAGGTGTGGAGGGGAAGCAGACAGAAATCAGATTGTTGGAGCCTCCCAGAACCTGGGTCTGATGGGGAGACAGACACATACAGTCAAATCTAACTTAAAGCGAGCTGGGGTTCCTGTTAGGGGCTGAGGGGTGCAGATCTGAACTGGGTTTTAGGGGCTTGGGCAGGTTCTGGCCCCAGGCCTTTGTGCTCCTGCTCTCATCCTGGCCGTCTGTTCGCCCATGGCCAAAGGTGCCCTGCGGGAATGTTCTATAGGACAAAGTGTGTATGTTTGGAAGAGAACCACAGCTGGAAAGCCCTTGCTGCCAGCTCACTTGGTCCCATATGTCTGCCTGGCAGGGGGACCCCATTCCCGAGGAGCTCTACGAGATGCTGAGTGACCACTCGATCCGCTCCTTTGATGACCTCCAGCGCCTGCTGCATGGAGACTCCGTAGGTAAATTGAATCCTCATCCGGTGCTCTGGCCCTCTGCCGAGTTCTGGGGAGCCAGGCGAGCAGGGCAAGGACATCCCCTCTTCCTTGACATCCAGAGAACCAGAGCCTGTGGCAGCTCATGGAGGGCTGAGCCACGCCCGTCCAAGGCAGGGCTGAGTAGGCGGGCGGGTTGCTACCTGGGATGTAGGGTGTGGCAGGAAAAGCTCCCACATGTGGCTCTGGCTTGCTGCAGAGGGTGGGGTACCGAGAGGAGGGGGCAGGGAGAAGGTGCCCAGGGCATCTGCTGAGTGTATATCCAGGTGTGGACTCAGCCAGGGAGGGTGGTGCAGGAGGAGCCATCTATCTCCCTGCCGCTCTGGCTGAGGGCCCAGTCTCCAAGGTCTCCCAGGGACACCTGGCCCGGACCAGTGGGCAGCCCTGCCCATGCCCGAGAATGCGCTCAGCGCATGGGCACGTGCTCGGTGGCACACACGTGGCGGGGCTGGTGGGATGGGTCGGGAATGTATTTATAAACGCTGTCTTCAGAGCAAATTCCATTCTATTCTAACCTCTGGCCTGTTCCCTGGAGCCCTGCTCGGCACCCCCCCCTGCACCCCCAGCTCTCCTTCCCTCTGGGGTTTTGTCTCTTTGTCACTTTGTAATCCTTGCCCAGACTGCTATCTACGGGGGACAGCATTTCCTGCCTTTGTTTCCTCTCCCCGTTGGGCCCCTGGCTCCCTCTCAAAAGCATTCCCGGGCCCTTTCAAACCTGCCTGTGCCGGGGGCTGGTGAGGCCAGCAGGAGGGGGCCCCAGCTGGGCCCACCTATTGTTCACCAGGCCCCCCACCCCACGTCTCCCACACCCCCCACCCCATGCCCGACTGGCCAGCCCTGGTCAACACAATGGGGCAACTTCCAAATTTAGCCTTTCTGCTGTTTCTTTCCAAGGCCCTTGGCCCCCACCCTCGGGCAGCCCCTACGCACCCCGGGTGGGGGTCGGGGTCCAAGATGAGGTTTTCAATAGTGGGCCTGTTTCAAGGCAACCATGTGGCTATTTTTTCCTAATAAATTTAACCTTTCCACAAAGCACATCTTTTCCCCATCTCCTCCCCACGAGGGACATTCCAGAGATGGCAGAGAGAAAGGAAGGGAGTGAGAAGGACAGACAGACAGACTGGCTGACGTGGGAGCAGCAGGCTAGACGGAAAGGCACCAGTTATAGCACAGCCTCCTCCAAACAGGACCCCCTGGGAGTCTGCACGGATGAGCGGGAGCTTTGTCAATGGCAGAGTCAGCAGGCGGGGTACACAGCATGAGCCGCGAGGTGCCACGTGGAGTGGGCAGGACACCCTGTAGCTTCTATGCTGGCACTTCAGCCATCAGAGAGACAGAAGGGTCTGCCCATGATGCAGTGTGGCTCCAAGTCCTCTCCCACCCTCACTTCCCGCAGCGGCTTCCGGCCGCCATCTAGAGAGAGGGATGTCTCTGAGGAGTGCTGATGACGCTGAGATGGATGAGGGCCGCCCAGGCTGGAGGAGGGAGCTGTGGTTTGTGAACTCAGGAATAAATGGACAACTTAGGGCAGACATGGGGCAAAAGGTTAGAGGGAGAGGGACAGAGACGGTGGAAGACTGGGGGCTAGAGAGAGACCCCCCCCAGCCCCCACCCAGCAGGCCTGGCTCCCCACCCCTCTCCCTGCCTTCAGCCCCCACCCCTTCCCTCTCCTTCTCTCCCTCTCTCCCGCCCAACTGGGCCATTGTCCGGGGCTCCAGAGGGGCTGTGTCCAGGGCACGCTGGTCCCCCCTGGGGATTCTGGGAATTTCTCCATTCAGCACTTCCTATGGGAACGCTGGGTGGAGGGGCACTGGAAACTGGCCTTCAGAGCTCTGGGTCCTCACCCTGCCCTGGAGGCCAAGGAGGGTTCTCTTATAGTAGCAAAGGGGATGGGCTATTTTTAACTCCATTGACATGGGTTCTGTCCAAATATGTGGCTGAAGGTCCCAGAGAGGGGCTGATGATAAGTCAGGGCTCCACCACCCTCTGAGCCCCGTGGCCACCCCAGCGTTTGCCTGGAGAGGCCACTCCTGGTAGCTAGGACCCTCAGGTTTACAGGGAGCAAAAGGGGAGACTATTTTCTGGAGTGGTGTGCCAGTGAAGGGTGAGAGGCAGTCCTCCTACCTGCCCCGGAGCCTGCTCAGAGCCCCCACCCCATGGTCTGGCCAGCCAGCAGTTATCAGAGCACGTCTGACCTCCTCTTACAGATGAAGACGGGGCTGAATTGGACCTGAATTTGACCCGGTCCCATTCTGGAGGCGAGCTGGAGAGCTTATCCCGAGGGAGAAGGAGCCTAGGTAAGGCTGAGGGTGACAACGGTGGCCCCTCAGAGGTGGGAGGCAGGGAGGGAGAATTGGGGATGCAGCCAGCCCGAGGCTGGAAGGCTGGCTGTTTTGTCACTTAGGACTGAATGGAGCTAAAAGACTGTAACGATCCTTAAATTACCCTCTATCAAGGAGTTGAGTCACACTGTTTTCTGAATATAGTCCTTTAAAACCTCATTTGTTCATTAGTTTCACCTTGGAGGTAGATACTGTTAACCCCATTTTATAGTGTTGAAAACTGGGGCCCAGAGAGGGTGAAGAAGTAGCTGAGGTCACACAGCTAGCAGGTGGTGGGTTTGGGATCCCAAGTAGCTCTTCTCACTTGAACCGAGTGCCGTTGGCAGGCTGCCTATGTCTGCTGCTGCAAAGGGCTGTGCCTGGAACAGCAGGCGTGAAGCAAAGGAGGATAGAGATCACTGGGTCCCACAGAAGCCTTCCCAGGGAGGCAGGTGCCCACTCCAAGCCCCTCCTTCTCTCTGCCCACCTGCGGGGCCCAAAACACTGTGGACAGTGGCTGGGGGGCCTTCTACATAAGAGTCGAGTGGCCTGAGTTTCACTGCCCGCTCTGAATTTGGGCGGCTCATTTAGCTCTCGGAGCCTCAGTTTCTGTACATGTAAATAACGACAGATGACAATATCCCCAGCATTGACTGTGTGCCCGCTGTAGGCCAGGCTTCACTCACATTACTCCTTTGATAGGCAAGTGCAGTGTAGGCACTGTTATCCCATATCATAGGTGAGGAAACTGAGGCTTGAAAGAAGCAACAAGGTAAGAATAGATTACAGTGTAAACAGCAATGTGAGAGTGGCTACAAGATAATATACAAGTAAAGGCCACATGCTGGGCAAACCCATAAATGTATGAAATCATAGAATAAAATGGCTGAGGGCTGGTGGAAGGAAACTGACATGTAAAACATGCCAGTGCTCTCAGAATGATCTCACTGATCCTTACAATGTTTCTTGGGTATAGATCTCTTCATTCCCATTTCACAAACTGGGAAACTTAGGCCTTAAGCCCATCAGCAACCTGCCCAAGTCCCATGGCTGGTAACAGCCAGGACTTGAACCCTCCACCCCCAGGTTGAAGGAGGTGAGAACAGGCCAGCCATTTCTAAGGGTAGGCAGTCCCATAGTGGCTCCGCCCTGGGCTTTCCTGCTGGTGGGGGGTCTGGACAGGCCCACCTCCCTGACAGAGGTCCCCGCTCCCTCCAGGTTTCCCGACAGTCGCTGAGCCAGCCGTGATCGCTGAGTGCAAGACACGTACTGAGGTGTTCGAGATCTCCCGGCGCCTCATAGACCGCACCAACGCCAACTTCCTGGTGTGGCCACCCTGCGTGGAGGTGCAGCGCTGCTCCGGCTGCTGCAACAACCGCAACGTGCAGTGTCGCCCCACCCAGGTGCAGCTGCGGCCCGTCCAGGTGCGCAGGCCACAGCCAGCCCCGGGGATGGGGGTGCGGAACACGCTGACCAGGCTCCTGGCGGGTGAAAGGCCTTTCTTGCAGGCCCCAGGGCTCTGTCCAGACAGGGCCACTCGTGGGAAACTTCCTCCAGACGGGTGTGCGGAGGCCACCCATGGGTCCACCGAGGCCACCCAGGCTGCTGTGAACACGAGCCACAGACAGGCCCCCCGGGCAGGGCTGGGTGTGGGGCCAGATGTAAAGGATGCTGCCTCCTCCTTTATGGGGAATAAAATCCCCAAATATCCCTTGAATAGACTGGTTCACAAGTATATTGTACACTCGGAATGTTGTGGGCAGCTGCTCCAGTTCCCCCAAAGCTCTCCCCTATTCAGGGCTCTCATTCCACCCAGAAAAAGGCTCGGTTAGGTGCCCCAGCATCTCTAAGGCCCACTCATCTCCCTTTGACAAGTCATATCTTTAACAAGGAGGACAGAGACCCCCCCAACTAAGAGACGTTGCAGGAGCTGGGGCAGCCCCTAACAAAGAGTCAGAATGCTGAGTCCTGACCCTTTCTTGGAAAGGTTGGGTATACACTCTGACTCAAGGGAAATTTTAGAGTAGAGGCTGTTCTGGGGAGCTCCCTGTCTCACATGGGGCAGGGCAGGGCCAGAGAAGTCTCAGCTGTTTTCTGATTCATATGGAAAGGTTTCTGCACTCCTTGGGCCAGCCTTGCCCACACACCAGGTTAGGCTGGGCTGAGCAGCTGGGTGGTAGGCACACCTCCCCAAGGCTCAGGACTGGCTGGTGAACCCTACCTACCCTTGCCAAGTGCTCTGCCTCCTTCTCCACACTCCCCTCCCCTGTGGTCAGCTCTGGCCTGTCCTAGTGTCCGCCTTCCATCCCAGGCCTGGGCCCTGTGCCCAAGATTACTGATGTCACTCTCCACCCAGCACCCACTGTCATGGTATCTCCTGTCCCCAACACTGCCAGCTCTGTGGATGGACACCTGACAGCTGACCTGCCCCTTCCCGCCTCCCTCCTGGATAAAGCCTCCCCCCACTTCCTTCCAGACAACCATCTCCCCGCCTCTGCAGCAGCCCCTGACCTTGGCTGGCGCTTCAGGAATGAGGATACCACAGGCCCCATGCTCAACCCGGAAATGCCTTCCTCCCTCTCTGGGGGTTCCAACGGGGACTGCAGAGGCCAGGTCGGGAGGGCTTGTTTTGATGGAAAAGCTACGAGAAGGGCAGAGGGCAAGGTCCTGCAATTGTTTGGGCCAAAGTGTCTGCCCTGCACTCTCCAGGCTTTCGAGGAAAGATCCACAGGGGATGCTGCGGGGAGGAGCAGGCAGGTGGCTCCCTTGGCCCCTATCCCTGTGGTCTCACAGAATCACTTTGATCTTCCAGGTGAGAAAGATCGAGATCGTGCGGAAGAAGCCAACCTTTAAGAAGGCCACAGTGACCTTGGAGGACCACCTGGCGTGCAAGTGTGAGACGGTGGTGGCACGACCTGTGACCCGAAGCCCGGGAAGTTCCCAGGAGCAGCGAGGTAACTGCCCATCCAGGGCCTGACTCTAATTGCTCAGCCCTGCAGCCCCCTTCTCCAGTGGCAGCTGCCAGGGGCACATGGGGATCAGGCACGCCCCTGGTTACATTCACTTGAAGCTTTTCATATCACTGACAACAATCCAGATTCCTCCCCTACCTGTGAGGCCTTATGGGAGAAAGTAGCCCACCACCTCTCACCCAGTTGGCCCTCTGGCCTTGCTGCCAACTATTCCCCCTTACTTGTACCACCCCAGGAAGGTTGGCTTTTCTGAGTGGCCAAGTAGGTTTCTGCCTCAGGGCCTTTGCACATGTCACTCTGTCTGACATTCACTTCTCCTAGCTCTTCACAAGTCTCGCTCCTTCTCTTCACTTGAGTCTAAGGTCAGAAGTCACCTTCCTTCTTGAGATCTGCTGGCCACCCCATCCAGAGCAGCCACCATTCCAGCCTTGCTACCACAGCCCCCTACTTTGTTCAGTGGGTGTATGAAATGGTGGGAGGAGCCATGGCCTGGACCAGAGAACAAACACCTCACACATATTGTCTTCAGATATTTAACAACTTGTCCTGGGGATGAGAAATCACACTAATTCCTTGTAGCCTTGGTGGAAAAATTAGGACCAGTGGAGAAAAATCACCAGAGACAGACTGTAACTCCATACACACAAAAGCTGGTAATCAGTCAGGGGTCCAAGATGGAATTGTCTGTCTTACTAGGTGATGAGTTCCCCATTGCTGGAGCTATACAAGTAAAGGCTGGACAACCATGCAGCTGGGGTGTGACAGACACAGCTCAAACATCGGATGGATACATGAAACTGGAGTTTAGTTCCTATCCTTAGATTTCATGAATTCACAATTTCAGGGGCATAGTTTGACTTAAAAAGTGGAAAGGGACTGAAAAAAAAAAATAATGTGGTCCAGTTGCCTCCTCTACATTTTACAGAGACAGTGCCTGAGGCCCAGACAGGCTGAGGACTTGCCCAAGGTCACACAGCCAGTTCCAGGCAGGGGCATAGCTAGAACCCAGGTATCCTGAAGGTCTACGCTTGGCTCTTACCTCACCCTGACAGCTATCACTGGCTCTTAAACTTGTCTCATCATTTTCTTTTTTTTTAAGATTTTAAAATCTTAGAGTTAGAATGGATGACGTGCAAGTCAGTCCTTCAGTGTTAATGACAGGGCTGCTGGAGCACAGAGAGGTTAAGGAACTTAATGAAGAGTGCACAGTGGCAAAGCCTAGCCCAGAACCCAGGTCTTGTAACATCTAGTTTGGGGTTCTTTTGACTGACTCCTGCTGCATTTTCTCCCTTGAATGTTTGCAGTAAGGATCAAATGAGAACCCTTAAGTTAAGAGGATTAAATGAGTATAAAAAAATCACACAAGTAACTGTTTTGATTAACTTTCTCTGGTTAGGGGACAGGACAATCTTGCTGTCATTTTTTCTTAACAAGCCTCCTGAAGGTAGGGCCATCTCTTAGCCTCTTCCTCCTGTTCTCAGAGTTGAGCTGAGGCCCAGTGCCTTGGGAAGACTGAGAATTTGACAACTTCAAATCAATGTGTTGTAAATTATTTGTAGCATTAACATGGAGAATGATTTCTAGTCAGGAAAAATTACATCTTCTTTATGTTCAGAACGGGGTTCTTTTCCATGCCTTTGTTTCATGTGATTTTCTAAACCAGTTTCTTGGGCAGTGTGTTCAATCACTTGATATGTAGGCAGCAGAGTCTCGCCACTGTAGTTTCAGCATTTTGGCCCCGGATGCTGATTCTTCCAGCAGCTGTCTGCGGGCAGGGCTAAGGCTTGGGATGTGGCCCGTGTGGTGGTCAGTGTCAGACCTCCTGGGCACAGAGCTCTGCTCCATATCACCTAAGAGCTAAGTGACAACCTTGAGCTTGCTCCAGCTCTGCCCAGCCCAGTGTCCTGCTGATGGCCCTGTTTCTGGAGCGGAAACTCTGGCCCTTCAGTGGCCCTCCTGGGTAGCCTCCCCCAAGGAGGAACTGAGACCTGCCTGAGTCCCTGTATTGCCTGTTTTCAGAGATGAGTGGCTGCCTAATGGGAGCTTGTGTCTGTGAGGTAGGAGGTCAGGTGCTGGCTCCAAAGAGCTGGGTGGGCCGGGGAGAACTCGGAAGGCTCCCAGGAAGAGGTGGGCCTTGAGCTTGGCAGACAAAACTTTCATTGCCAGGGTGTCTATCTGGGCACCCAGGAGGAAGAGAGACATAAGCACTAACCTTGACTGAGACTTGCAGGTGAAGAGATTTCCAGCCCAGTGGTTAAAAGCAAGGATTCGAGGAAGATCCCTGGGTTCAAATCCCAGTCTTTCTGTCTCAGTTTCCTCATCTGTTAAATGTACATACCTGTACCTGCTGTGAGGATAAACAAGCTTAGAACTTTGCCAGGTGTGTGCTAAGTGCTAGCTAAGGGTTTCTGGCTGTTTCCATGTATTATCTCCTAACACGGGAGCTGCTGTTCTCAGTTTTACAGATGTGGAAATTGAGGCACAGAGAGTGTACATGACTTTCCCAAAGCATACAAGTAACACTTGGGAAAGCCCAGTGTGGATCCAGGTGGTCTGCCCACAGCCCGAGCTCTGGCCTGCCCCCCACTGTACTGCCTACAATCGGGGAAAGGGGTCAGGGACGGCCCAGGTCAGAGGCAGGGCATGTGGTTCCTCCAGAAGCCCAGTGGCTCCCTCCTCCTGTGATGAGAAAGGGCTGAGGTTGGTGGCAGGAAATCTCAATAGAGGGTCAAGCTGAGGGAATAAGAAATAAGTGAATAAGAGCAGCTGCTATCTGCGAATCATCTTTTCTCTGAACGTAGTGGCTTAAGACAATAGCCATTTTCTATTCTCCCCCCATTGTGAGTTGACTGGGCTCAGCTGGGCGATCCTACTCTTCCGTTATCTGGCGGCTGCACTGGGACAGCTGGGCCTCTATCCCTGTCCCTGTGGTTTGCAGCCTCCCCTGCAGGGGAACCAGACTTCTTAAGTGGCATCACAGGGCTCCCCAAAGTGCAAAGTTGGGAACTGCCAGGCCTTCTTAAGTCTTATGCCTGGAACTAGCCAGCATCAGTCTGCCTCCTAATATTGGTTAACAGATCCAAGTCCAGGCCAGGTTCAAGGGGTGTAGAAATAAGGGGCATAGCAGTGGGGTAATGACAAGGAGCTTGAAGCCATAGTTCACCTGCCCCCGCTCCGTCTCTGCCAGCATACCGTCAGCTATTCCTTCCACCAGTCCTATGAGGCAGGCAATCTTATTATCCCATCTCACAGGTGGGAAAAGAGACACAGAATGGTTCAGTAATTGTCCCTAAGGTACAGCTGATGAGCGGTGGAGCTGGGATTCAAACCCGGGAGGTCTGGCCCCAGCCTCCCCTCCCACCCCTCTCTCAGCCCAGAGGATCTGGGGAGGTCTGTGGCAGGGCTTGATCAAAAGGGATAGATTCCTCTGCTTCCTCCTCGTCACCCGTGCTCTTCCTCCTGCTAACAAGACCTTTCTTTCTCTCTTGCAGCCAAGACACCCCAAACTCGGGTGACCATTCGGACGGTGCGAGTCCGCCGGCCCCCTAAGGGGAAGCACCGGAAGTTCAAGCACGCACATGACAAGAAGGCACTGAAGGAGACCCTCGGAGCCTAGGGGCATCGCAGGAGAGTGCGGGCAGGTGAGGGCCAGGTGGGGAAACTGAGGCCCAGCACTGCATTTCCTTCTCCCTGGCCTGTGGCTTGGGCTGAGGAAAGGGTTGGGGTAGAGGCATTTTCCTATACAAAGTCCAGGCTTGAAGCCTTGATCCCCTCTTCCTAGTTATCAATGGGGATAACCATGGGGACCCCAGCCCAGCTGTGTGCCAGCATACCCTAAGGGAATGGGAGGTCTAAACCTCAAATCTCCCAGCACTGCTGGAAATCGGGGACAGCTGGTCGACCCTGGCAAGGTGGGGCGTGTGAGCGTGGGATGGAGCCCCTGGGCTGTCTCTGACCCACTGTGTCCCTCTGCTTGGCCTGCAGGGTTATTTAATATGGTATTTGCTGTATTGCCCCCATGGGGTCCTTGGAGTGATAATATTGTTCCCTTCATCCGTCTGTCTCGATGCCTGATTCGGACGGCCAATGGTGCTTCCCTCACCCCTCCACGTGTCCGTCCACCCTTCCACCAGCGGGTCTTCCCTCAGCGGCCTCCAGCATCTTGCCCAAAAGCCCAAGAAGGAAATGAAGGACCTGGACTCCATTGCTGTTTTCCTCTTCTGACCTGGAAGAAATGGGATAAGAGTGCAAGAGAGACTGATGGGGTCGCTGTTGGTTGGGGGAAAGGGGCTTCCTTCGCCCGCGCTGTGGACTGGCCCGAAACTCTGCATGTGGGCCTGAGGGCCTCTCAGCATGGCCTGCCTGGTCCCTGGACCTTCAGGTAGCTCTGCAGGGAGCACTCCCAGGCAGGCCGGGGTACTCCTGTGGCTGAGACTATGTGGGGGAGCAGAGACTGGAGAAACCCCCTCCTGCAGTGCCCAGGCCTGGTCAGCTCTCCTTGGTCATCTCTGCTCACAGTGGCTTCTTTTCATTTTATATATTTGAATTCTTTGAAGATGTGGACTCTTCTGGGCGGGTATGGCCAGAGCACCAGGCAGCCAAGTGCCCTCTCAGATGGGTTAGAGATGAAGTTTGTTCTGGAGGTGGTTGTAGATGGTGACCTGGGCATCCACTGCCTCCTGCCACTCCCCCCTTCACTTTTTCCTCTGTTTCATCTCTCTACCTCCACCCTATGTTTCCTCCTGTCCTGGCCCTACAGTCTGCTCCACCCAGGGGCTCTTGGACCCCTGATTGAAGCCTCAGATAATCCCAGTCACTATTCTGTAGGACAGAAGACCAGCAACCAGGGCAGCAGGGGGCCTGCCCATCAGATCCCAGCCCAGCCAAGACTGCCATGTAAGGATGTACAGGGTGTGCACTGCACAACGGCACTGCATGCAGGGATCACAGTTCACACACACCATAGATGTGGCCAATTTGTATATTTATTATGACAATTTTCTGGCATATGAAGGTTAAGTGTCTTGAGGAAAGAGATCCTTTTCCTAATTGACACAAAGGCTCTGTGTGGACTGGCTGGGCCTCTGACCCAACCCAGGACTTGGAGAGGTTGGACAGGAGTGAGCCCTTGGTGGGGGGCAGGGAGACAATACTTGTCCACGTGGCCTCCATTTCCCCAAGTCCTCAGCTCAGGCAGTCTCCCTTCCAGACAGGTGCGGAAAAACCCAAGAGAAAGTCTTCAAGGGAGAGAGCAGCCTTGCCCCGCCCCTGCGTGCTTCCCCCATCTTAGATCCTTTTGAGTTCCATCTCTGGTGGCTCCTCCCAGGAAAGCAGCTCTTGGGCTGGGAGTCAGGGAGAAAAGGGAAAAGATCCCCAGGGCCCCCTAGGGGTGGGGTCTGAGCTCCCACCTCCCTTTCCACCTTCTACTGCACTTTCCCCCCTCCCCCTCTCCAAAATCTGCTTCCTTCTGTTTGTAAAGTTGGTGATTATATTTTTGGGGGCTTTCCTTTTATTTTTTAAATGTAAAATTTATTTATATTCCGTATTTAAAGTTGTAAAAAAAATAACCACAAAACAAAACCAAATGAATCCGCCGGAGATCTGTCTGTTGGCACTGCTGTGACAATTACCCTTTCCGCGTTGGCAGGATTTGCCGACAGCTTGCAACGTGTTCCTCTCGCCCTAGGAGGCTCAGGCTCACACTCACGCACGCACACACGCACGCACACTCACACATGCGTGCGCACACGCCAGCCCACTGCTCTGAGGGAGGCCTCTGTCGGGGAGAGCCACACGGCCCACTCTGTCGGTCTTGGTCCTGCTGCAGCTCCGGATACCTGGACCCCACGTCCCAGCCCTGTGCCTGTCACTGGCAGGGACAAGGGATGGGTCTCTAACTTGAGAGTCTCCACAAGTGAAATGAATCCTCAGCATTGTGGGGTGGGACTGGCTGTGGGGAGGGGATACCCGATGTGGGGAAGGCTGGAGGGGTCCCAGAGGGGCTGTGGGGTTAAGAAGAACACAGCTGAAAGTTGGAGCTAGGGTCTGATCTTGGCTCAGCCCTTAGAGAGCTGTGTGGCCTTGGGAAAGTCACAGCCCCTCTCTGGCCAGTACCTCATCTGAAACACAAGAAAATGACCAGGAGACCTGTGGTCGACAAGGTCCAGCTGTGGGGTTCTGTGCTTTCCCTCATCCACAAAGACTTGGGTCCCCTCCCATTAAAAAGATGCTAAATGTGTTCTGGGTCTTAACTGCAGGCAGATTGGAGCTGATGGAGAAACCTAGGAGTGGAGAATCTGACTCATCATAAGGACAAACTAAAACAGCAGAACTCTGCCCCAAAGCCCCCCTCTTTACCTGCTATATTTATCTCTGTAAGACAGATCCTCTTTTGGCTCACTCTACATATATATTTGACCCTTGAACAACACGGGGCCTAATCCACATATAATTTTTAGTCCGCCCTCCCTGCCTGTCTTTCATCTGCAGCTCCTCCTCTGTGGATTCAACCAACCATGGACTATGTGGTACTGCAGGATTTAGTATTGAAAAATATCCGTGTATAAGTGGACCCGCATAGTTCAAACCCAAGTTGTTCAAGGGTCAACTGCACACATTTCCTTGACTCCTCTCCGCCCCCCACTTAGAGTTATTTTGTTCACTTCTCTGTCCCCAGAGCCCAAAAAGGGTGTCTGGTATATAGTCGGTGCTCAAAAGACACCCGCTGAATGAATGAATGTAAAATGTTACTGGAGCCATCCAGTACGTCTGCCCCCAAGTCGCAGCTTGTCTGGCTGTTCTTCATCACACATGCTATGGTGTTGCAGGGAAACTGCACACTCTGAGGGTGTCACTAACTCCAGATAAGGTATTTCAACTTCTTAGCCAGCTCCATGCTCAGCACTGCATCTTCTTTAATTGGAAGATCCTTGAGAGATGGGGGCATGTCAAATCCACCTTCTAAACTATCCAGCCATCATCTCTCTTCATAGCTACATCTCTCTCTCTCCATCCATCCATCCATCTACCTACCCACCCACCCACCCACCCTTCCATCCACCTACCTATCCACTCATCCATCCATCCACTTACCCATCCATCTATCCATCCAGCCACCCACCCGTCCAGCCATCTCCCTCCTTCCTCCCTTCTCTATCACTTTAATCATGTTCCAAGCTCTGTACTTGCCACTTCATTTTATTAGCTTCTGAGGAGTGTGGTGCCTGTGAAGGGAACAGAGATTTAGCACAGAACACAGCCAGCCCCATCGCAGCAACGCTAACCCCCCTGCATGGCTTTATGGAGCAGCTGCATAGGTTAGAGACACGAGGGCCAAGCGCAGCTCTAGGCATGGACTTCATCTCGGTCAATGGCAGGGGTGTTATTTTTTAACTCTCAGCACCCAGCAAATGGCTGCTCAGACTCCACTGTGGTGGAGTAAAGAGAAAAAAAAAAAAAGAATGAACACAAAATCACAGAAGGATTAAAAGTTCCGCTGCAGCCAGTGTGTACATTTATATTCCAGGCACTGTTCCATTATTCTACTCAATTAACCCCATAATCCTTTCAGGCGGATATTATTGTCCTTGTGTCACAGATGAGGAAACAAGGACTCAGCGAGGTTCAGCCCTCCCTCCCTCCTGGTCCCCAGGGCATAATTCTCCCATAAATAGCCACAGTCCCCTTGGGGGGATGTTGAGACTCATGGGGCGGACTTGCAACGTAATGTCAGGACCTTGTCTCCCTTAGGGAGCTCTGGTCTGCAAACGGACTCGAGTCTGGGATGCAGGAGGGACCACATGTCTCTGTCTAACCCATTCACATTGTCTCCTGTCAAGTCAGACGTCTGTTTACCAGACCCAGATCATTCTGGTTATAAAAGCCTTAGGTCCTTGAGGGTCGCTGATCTGTTTTTGCCCTGGGGACTTTGTGGTCATTAGCCCCACCAGTCCCCCGCTGGTCAGACCACCTGGTCCCGCTGCTGTTACGGTAATGTGGCCATTCCGCCCCTGCCAGTCATTGCCGCCATGTCCTCGGCCCTCCCAGGGGCTTGACTCGCGCCCAACCCAGGAATCAGGAGTTGGACCACTGGCAGGACTCCCTGCCTGGACACTGAGGCCTTTGAAGACTGTTGGGCTGCCTCAGCTTCGCGGTTCTCACCGTCTTGGTGAAGGCAAGATGGTGTTTTGGGGTGGTGCTTAGGTGCGTTGGGTCACCCATGGTTAATTCATACAACTCTGTATCTCATCTGGGGACAATTGTGTCATCCCTGCTTCAGTGAGCGTGGGCCACCGCTGAGTCAGGCTTCAGCATACCTGCCAACCAACACACCAGCCCCGGAAACAATTAGAGCCACCCTAGCTGATGAGGCTGGCACCCCTAATCCAGAACTGCCGTGTGACCCAGCTGGATTAAGTTCAGCTCAATTGGTTCTCTCACATGTTGCCTCCAGAGTTTTGATAATATGAAACAGCAAAGTTTTGCCCAGATTTTGATTTGGGGTTGACATTCAATCCTGCCCCATCCCACTGGCCATCTGGAGACCCAAATGTGCTCTGAAGACACTGAGGGATGGTGGGACGTGGAGGACCCATTAAAGGGGCCCTGGGCAGGGCCAGCATCACCAGACAGTGTGGAGAAGCTGCTTCAGCCTGCTCAGTGAATATCGGGGTTCAGCTTCATCCCATACCCTCCCACGTGGCTCCATGCAAAGGCTGAGCTCACTCCTTCCCAATCAATGGTGCAGCGTCCACAGAGCAGAGCTGGTGAAGCCATGGCATCAGCTAATGATGTAACTGGCCATTCTGCAAGCACAAATTTTGAGTTTAATTCTTTCTATCCCAGCCTTATGGCTGCAAGAATTAAGAGATACTTTTAGCACAGAGGTCCTCTGGTTTTGATCTGGGTCTTGAGCCAAGAATTTAGGATTTGGGAAATTGTCTTCTGTTTCTTCAACTGTAGCACTGTCGGAACCAGCAGCTCAGACCCGCAATCTATTTCCCCATTCCTTTCATTCTCTTCTAAGGCAATGGAGTCTCAGTCTCAAAACCTTGCCCTCAGCGGGCTCTTCATTCCACGTGATTCCAGGTGGCGAACTGGAATTCCCATTTCCCTCTGCATGCCGTAGGATTCCAGATCTGATCCCTTGTTATGCTCTGAATTTTTACTGTCTCCAGTCCCAAGTGGTCCAGATAACCCATCTCAGCTTCTCTGAATATCCTCCAACATCCATTGCCTGTAACCCCTCCTGGCACTAATTTCTATATAAGGCAGCATTCTTAGTTGGGGGCAATAGAAACCGACTCAGTTTAACTTAAGCAGAAAAGGATGATCAAAGAAAGATATTCAAAAGGATATTCAAAGAATGTTGGATGACTCATGACCATGAGTGAGCTGGAGACCTGGGCTTGTGGTATGCAAACAGGATCGATACTCTCAGACACCCATGAGATCAGCTCTCCAAACAGCTGCAGGATGCCACAGCCCCATGACCAGCATGTCCCACACCTGATGCCAGGCACCGCTGTCCTCAGGGCTCAGCAGGGAGGCGCTCCACTTCTTTGCAGTGGGAGTTTTGTTTTTAGATCTTGGGTTGGCACATCTGATTGGTGAGCCTTGAAGGCTTCAACTGCAAGGAAGTCTGAGAATGTGGCTGGCTGGTATTTTTAGTTTCTATAGGGGGGTGATCCATGGGTCTGAGACCCACGAAGAGGGGGTTCAGAGAATGGATGGGCAAGACTTTGAAGCAAAACAAAAGCCAAATGTCAATCTCATTCTCTCCCATACTTCCTTCATCTCTTTCAGGTTAGCAGGTTTGAGTCTCTATCTCCCCTGACTTCTTATTTCTATTTGGCCTTAAACTTGAGGACAGAGAGCTACAACTATTTCACTGACTTTTGGATCCCCACATCCTAGCACAGTTACGGGCAAATCACAGGCACACAGTAAGTACTGTTGGATAATGGAAGGGAAGTCTGTCCCACAGCCCAGGACTAGGGTGGGAGGAGTGAGGTGCTCACCTCAGGTACAAAGTTTCAGGGGGCACCAAAAACTCTGTGATCAAGATAGGTAATATTTCAACACAATTTTTTTTAAATCAAAACAAAATCAAAGAAATCCATGATGGATCAAATATCACACTTCAGTTAAAGTCGGGATCCCACCCTGCACTTGCGTGATGCCTTACTTGCTTCACCCTGAACTTGCCCCTGTCAGATCCTTTATTTAAATTAAATATGAATATCCTTATTTAAAATTTTGCATGCAAGGTGAGTGCATCCCTTGCCTCACCCTAGTCATGGCCCTGCTGTCCCAGGTCCATTTTCATTGCATTTTCCCCTCCTTGACGGAGGCACTGAGGATTGAACCCAGGACCTTGTGCACGCCAAGCACGTGCTCTACCACTGATCTGTACGCCCCGCCCCCCTCACTGCTTTTTCTTCTTCTTTTTGTGGACTTGGCTTCATACTATCACTCTCTGTTGCCCTAACCATCAAGAGCCTCCTCCTGGGTTCCCCACCCCCAGAACATTCTGCCACAGTCCACCTTACTCTCAGCTGCCCCCTGAGGCTTCCCAAGGGGCAGAGTGGTCAGATCACTCCTTTGCTCAAAGCCTTCTGTGGCTCCTGTTCCCATAAAACGTGAAGAATCCTCTACCCTAATCTACATTCTGGCCCCTTCCTCCCTGGCCACCCTGTGCGCAGCCTGCCCTCCTCCCCACGGTTCAGGTGGTACCTTCTCCATCCATCCCTGCTGAGCAGTGCCTTTCCCCACAGCCAAACCTCACTGACCATCTTCAAGGTCAAACTCAAATGTACTGTAAAGCTGCCCATGCAGGAACATAAAGTAGCGCGGCTGCTAAGGAAAACGGTACAGTGGGTCCTCAAAAAATTAAACAGAATTACCATATAACCCACCAGTACAGTACCACTTCTGGTTTGAAGTGGTTGCTTTGAAGAATTGAAAGCAGAGTCTCAAAAAGATATTTGTACCCCCTGTTCATAGCAGAATTATTTCACAATAGCCAAAGGTTGAAGCAACCCAAGTATCCAGTGATGGATGAATGGATAAGTAAAATGTGGTACATATATACAATGGATTAGTATTCAGCCTTAAAAAGGGAGGACATACTGACACATTCTGCAACATGGATGAACGTTGATTATGTTAAGTGAAATAAGCTGGTTACCCAAAGACAAAAACTGTGTGATTCCATTTAAATGAGGCACCCAGAGGAGTCAAATTCATAGACAGAAAGTGGAATGGTGATTGCCAGGGACTGGGGGAAGGAGGGTGGGAAGTTAGTGTTTAATGGGTACAGACTTTCAGTTTTGCAAGATGAAAAAGTCCTGGAGATGGTTGGTGGTGATGGTTGCACAACAATTTAAATGTACTTAAAACCACTGAATTATACACTTAAAAATGGTTAAGATGGCAACTTTTATGTTATGTGTATTTTACCACAATAAAAAACACTGGGGGGATAAAGATTGTCCCTGTGGCCAGAAGTGAGCTTTCTCTCCTCTGTATACCTGAAGCATTCCGCCCAAGATTTCTCTGAAGTAGGAGAGACTGGGTGGCAAGATCTCTCCATGAGGGCAGGATCCGTGCTGGAGCCACCAATCTGCTCTCCCAGAGGTCTGATTGGATGCCTGGCACCGGCAGATGTTGCCTGGATGAAGGAACAAGACACAGGGACTCAGCCCAAGCTTCCAGCCAAAGCTTGAGAGAGCACGTGTCTGCAGTGAGCTCCATGGGCACACACGCCTGCCCTCACCAGACACTGGTGCAGTCACCTATCAACACCTGGGCACTTGGGTACTCTGACCCCACACACTCGGAGCTGAGGGAGGGTAGGTGTGTGGTGAGGTCAGGGGTGAGTGGGGACTGACTGTGGTCCCAGTGGACAGTCTCCTGCCTTCCTGGCATCTTAATCCCTCCATGCCTGGCAATCTGGTAGAATGGCTAAGAATGTGGACCATCTCTGCTGCTCGCTGGCTTTGTCTTTCATTTGCTAAATTGGCATAAAACCGTCTGGACTTTATAAGGCTGTGTAAAGACGATGTAGGTAAAGTGCTTAGTGTGGTGTCAGGGGAGCACATCTTGCCTATTGCCTCTCCTAACCAGTAACCATCCTCCCTTTTCCTGATAAACAGAACCCTGGTCTGCCTATCAAGATGGCAGAAATGCTGTGCTTTTGTGGGTGGGTATAGTTCAGTGGTAGAGCACACACTTAGCAGGTATGAGGTCCTGGGTTTGATCCCCAATATCTCCATTAGAAAAAAACCTTTTTATTTAATTTTATTTTTTTAAATTTTTATTATTTTTTAACACTTTTTTTTGAGTTATAGTCATTTTACAATGTTGTGTCAAATTCCAGTGTAGAGCACAATTTTTCAGTTATACATGAACATAAGTATATTCATTGTCACATTTTTTTTCACTGTGAGCTACCACAAGATCTTGTATATATTTCTCTGTGCTATACAGTATAATCTTGTTTATCTATCCTACATTTTGAAATCCCAGTCTGTCCCTTCCCCCTGCCCCCCACCCCCTTGGCAACCACAAATTTGTATTCTATGTCTGTGAGTCTGTTTCTGTTTTGTATTTATGTTTTTTGTTTTTTATTTTTTAGATTCCACATATGAGCGATCTCATATGGTATTTTTCTTTCTCTTTCTGGCTTACTTCACTTAGAATGACATTCTCCAGGAACATCCATTGTGCTGCAAATGGCGTTATGTTGTTGGGTTTTATGGCTGAATAGTATTCCATTGTATAAATATACTACAGCTTCTTTATCCAGTCATCTGTCGATGGACATTTAGACTGTCTCCATGTCTTGGCTATTGTAAATAGTGCTGCTGTGAACATTGGGGTGCAGGTGTCATCCTGAAGTAGGGTTCCTTCTGGGTATATGCCCAGGAGCGGGATTCCTGGGTCATACGTAAGTCTATTCCTAGTCTTTTGAAGAATCTCCATACTGTTTTCCACAGTGGCTGCACCAAACTGCATTCCCACCAGCAGTGAAGGAGGGTTCCCTTTTCCCCAGAGCCTCTCCAGCATGTGTCATTTGTGTACTTTTGAATGATGGCCATTCTGACTGGTGAGGTGATACCTCACGGTAGTTTTGATTTGCATTTCTCCGATAATTAGTGATAGTGAGCATTTTTTCATGTGCCTATTGATCATTTGTATGTCTTCCTTGGAAAATTGCTTGTTTAGGTCTTCTGCCCATTTTTGGATTAGGTTGTTTGTTTTTTTCTTATTAAGTCGTATGAGCTGCTTATATATTCTGGAGATCAAGCCTTTGTTGGTTTCATTTGCAAAAATTTTCTCCCATTCTGTAGGTTGTCGTTTTGTTTTGCTTATGGTTTCCTTTGCTGTGCAGAAGCTTGTAAGTTTAATTAGGTCCCATTTGTTTATTCTTGCTTTTATTTCTATTGCTAGGGAAAAACTTTTTAGATAATTAAAAAAAAAAAAAGAAATGCTGTGATCTCAGCACAAGAAGATGAATTGTGATTAGTCAGACCCAATCATGGACATCTGATTCCCATGGACCAGTGATTGTCTGTGGCGATGCGACCCTATCCTGATTACTGAGAGGTAACAATAAGTTTGTTGAAGGGAGGGTGACAGTGAAGGCTCTTCCTCAGTAAAAAGACAGAGACTTCCAGGAAGATAGCCCTTCCCTATTCTCCCTTCTTCCTGCTTTGAATGCAGATATGATTCTTGGAAGATGATGACGAGGTCAAGGGAAGAGCAGGAAATCCAGCCCTGACATTGTCGAGCTACAGGACAAGGCCAAGGTTACTGTTACGACCTCCTGATTTCTTATGATAAAATAAATTTAAACCCTCGTTTTTCTTCCATTACCCTATGTAAATTGGATTTTTCTTTTTTTACTTACAACTGAATTTATTCCTATAGAACACACTGTCACAAAGCCCAGTAAATGTTAGCTTTTATCTAACTACATATTCTTTTCCATCCTTGGACAAGATGTACAATTCTCTAAGTATCCCATCGTGGATAAGATGGAGCTGAGACACCTGTCACCCCAGGCGCTTGTGAGGATTGACTGAGACACAGGCTGTGAAATTACTCTGTGGATTGTGAAGTCTTCAGCTGGGAAGGAGGGTTGCTGCGGGCCTCTCTCCTGGAGACCAGGGCTCCCCTGGGTGAAAAACAAGTGTATCTTGTTATCAAGTGTATGCAGAGAAAGAGAGATGTATATGTGTATGCATTTCAAGAGAGAAAGGGGACCCCAGGCCCCAGCCACTGGGAGACCTCACCCCTGTTTTGGGGCAGGAGGTTTGATTACTGATGGGATAGCAGATGGGGTGGTTAAGCTCTGGAACCTAGCTGCTTCTGCTCCTCCCTTAGGCCTCTCTGTGCCTCAGTTTCCCCTCTGTGTCTCAGTTTCCTCATTTGAAAAGTGGGGGTAATGATAATGGCGAATCAAATAAGGTTAAGGAATCAAGTGAAAAAGTGCAAGTAAGCTTCAGCCCATGTCAGCTGTTTCAGTCAGCAATTCCCCTGCTAACACCACGTAACAAACTCCCAACTCAGTGGTAACCATATCAAGCACGGACGTCTCCCTTATGGGTCTGAGGGTCAACTGGGCTTGGTTGCAAGCTGCAGGGTGGGTCTAGATTTGCACCCCCGTTTCTCGTCCTCTTTGGACCAGTGACCATCTGGTCTCTTGGTGAAAGGCAGGCACGCAAGAGGATAATTGTCAAGCATGTTTCAGACTTTTGCTCAGGTCCTGTCCACTGACATCCCTTTGGTCAGAACAAGCCCCGAGGCCAAGCACACAATCCGATGTGAGGAAGCCATGGCATGGGGCATGGGGCAGCCGTGCAGCCCTACTCCAGGACAATACGAGCTGAGGCCTGCACTCCAGCCTGGCATGTTCGCTGCATCATACAGGTCATGGCATGCGGTGGGCCCTGAAATAACAGGAAGCATCTGGTGACCAGGTGAGAAACAGTAGCAGATACAAGATTAAGTGAGGACTCCGTTACTCTGCCCACTCCTGAGGCCCTGACAGCAATACTGATTTAACTCCACTATGTTCCGAGCCCTGGGTAGCCTCGCTGGTACCAGGGACACGGAGAACAACAAGACAGGGTCTTGTCGTCAAGGAACTCATGGGCCACTAGAGTAGACAGGCAGGCAAGCCAACTCAAGATGGAGTGGCAGGACTGTGATGGTGGGAGGTGAGGAGGTGTGGGAGCATCCAGGAGGTTGGGTACCAAAGGATGGAAGGGTGGGAGGAAATGGGAGATAAAAGACTCCTGGGCTTAGGCCTTTGGTGGGGGGTGGGGGGTGGACATTCAGCAGGTGGACAAAGGAGGAAGGCATGGACAGCACATGCAAAGGCACCGGAGAGGGAGAGGAGGAGAAGAGGCATGTTCAGGAGCTCGGGGAACAGAGTCCTGCATGGCCGGAGGGCCGGGCGTGGGAGGAGAGGTGGGAGATGCGGTGATATCCACAGACATGTGCAGTAGGAGCTCAGCAAGGCAGCCCACAGGAAGAGCCAAAATAACTGAAGGGAGCTGTCTCTGCTGGGTGTCACCACCTTGGGGCCCCCACAGCTGCCTGCAAGTCCCCCATGATGGCCCTCAGCTGCATCCTGTGTTGTCATGGCCCATTTGCACTGGGACCCAGAGACAGGGACTGAGGGTGTCCTGTTCTCCACACAGGGGAGTTTGGAGCCCCGAGGGAGGAACTGACATGACCTGGGTTGACTGGGGAGGATGCCTTGAAGGAAGGGAGGGGTGAAACTCACCTGCGGTTTAGGCCTTCAGGGGAAGTGAATGTGGCCAGGGCCAGGGAGGTGGGCTGGGCAGGACCGTGTCCTAGGAGAAGGGTTGGGGGCAGGCAGGGAAGATGAGGATAGAGGAGTTGTGGGGATCGGATGGCGGCACCTCTGAGTCAAGTGAGGGAGGAGGGGCTGGGGCAGCCTGGGTTTCTGGAAGGTGGTGAGGTCACATCTGCCCTCCTGGAGAATCAGGCCGCTACTTGAGAGCCTGGCCTGGTGATGAAGGCAATGACCACAGGACTTTGGGTGGTGCTGGGCCCACGGTGGGGCTGCCCAGACATTCATTCAACAAACACATGTTTACTGAGCACCTACTATGTGTCAAGCCTTGTGTTAGGTGCTGGGATACAGCTGTGAATGGGAGAAAGATCCTGTCCATGCGGAGCTCATATCCTAGTGGGGGGAGAGGGCAATGGAAGCAGGTGGAAGAAACAGGTACAATCCTTTGGAGGTCGAAAGGTGAGGCCTGCCAAAGGACCACTTGATGCGGACCTACTGTGTGCTACTGCGTGCCAGATACGGGAGAGCTGAGGTCTTTGCTGGTGGGGGACAAAACTGTGTGTGCACGTTTGCACCCCCTTCTCTGTGGGTTTGTGGTCCGTTGTCTGTGTGTCTGTGCGAGTGCACAACTTTCTGTGGGCGTGGCTGTAAGTGGATCCGAGTTTTGCTGGCAGCTCTGTGTATTCCTGAGTGTGTGTGTGTGTGTGTGTGTGAGTGTGTGTGAGTGTGTGTGTGTGTGTGTGTGTGTGTGAGTGTAAGGAGAGAGGCGTGACTCAGAACTTCCCTTGCTGCGGCAGAAGCTGAGGTCTGGGGGGGCTTTCCACACGCCTTCCCCCTTGGCTCTGGAGTGGGGGTGAGGGCCCCCAGGCTGCTCGTGACTTTGTGGGAAGAAGTTCTGGGCGCAGCCGGAATGTGTTTGCGTTTCCTGGGTGATTGACGACGGGGAGCAGGCTGTCTTCCCGTGACAGATGTAGGAATGTTTCTGCTAATCAAGGCGGAAAGCAGGGGCGTGGGGGCCGTCTGAGCATCACCCACCCCCCAGCCCTGCTCCACCACCACCTGTTTGGGGCCTGGGAAGCAGCTGGGCAATGCTAGGGAGAAGCTCCCAGGCCTAGGGCTGACTCCACTGCCCACCCCTGCCTCCCTGCTCAGATAGCCCTCACCTGCCCCCAGCTCCCCACAGGGTAGGTGGGAGACTGGGGTCGAGGGTTCAGCCCTGAGGACAATCCCGAACATGGAGGGGGTTTTGAGTAGGGGAGCGGGACATTGGGTCCCAGTCTCTTTCCCAGAGGCTGGGGGCAGGGCAGAGAGGGAAATTGTTCATCTTTCCAAGGTTTCTCCACGTGAGCCCCTGCTGCCTGCCAGTCCCCGTTTGTTTTCTGAGTGCTGGGATAATAGCCCCAAACAGTCAGTGATGGTGGGAAATTACCCAAATAGGGAACCTGGGGTGGCCCCAGGTCTCAAGGGGGTGGCATGGTCATCCCACCCCAGCGGCCCTGCCCCTGGCCGCACGTTCTCCCAGCCACTGCCCACCTGCTCCGGTCACAGGTGAAGCTTCCGTCCTGAGGAGGGGGCGGCAGATCGCATGCTCATCCAGACCAGTGTGGTCTAGGCTTCTGACACTAGCCTCTGAAACGGGGTGACCCCTGCCCTATCTGCACGCATCCCTGGGGACAGATGTGGGTCCAAGATACGTGAGGACTTTGTAACTGATGGCTGGGGCCCTGGGGGTTATGGGTGATGGTTGGCTGCCAGTCTGAATGGCTCCCACCCCTGGAACTCATGGGGAGGTCGTCCTGGTGTCCTGTGTGTTCCTGTCTTACCCGTCGCCCTCCCCCCACTCATCCAGTGACTCTCTCCACACAGTCCTGTGGGCTTGTGAGGGCAGGCAGGACTTCCTGACCTGGTGACTTGTCTGCTTTTCCAGGCGGGAGCCCTTGGGACCCAGCCCCAGCCCTGACCCTGGCATTCCCTGGGTCTAAAGCCACTTTCTCACGTTTGGCTCTGAGACACCTCTTCTCCCTCTCCCTTTCCCAGTCTCCACTGTGAAGATCAGGGGTGGGGGAGGTGCCTGTGAGTCACCCTATGACTCATGGAGACACAGCCAGGGCCTGGGAGAGGTGTGTGCGTGTGCGTGTGCGCGTGTGCGTGTGTGTGTATTCCCGCAAATGTGAGTGCACTCGGGCAAGTGTGCTTTGTATGTGTGTGCACTCAGGAAAATGTGTATGTTCGCGTGTTAGGGGGAGGAGTCTGAGCTGAGGTGGGGAGGGGACACGCCTTGGCTTTCTCACCTCTAAAATTGTTGAGATCATTGCAGCCACACCATCACGGAGTCACTTGGTCACAGGACAAGAAAGTCACCTCCAGCAGATGGATAAGTCCTGGGTACCAGGTCTGTTTTGACTAGAGAGAGTCTGACCCTGTGTACATGGGAGTCCAGTGGCTGCTTGGATGGTTGCCTGGGGAAAACTGGATTCGTCCCCAGTGGGAGGCCCCAGCAGCAAAAGGTGTTAGCATTCATTTAACAAACATTTTACTGATTGAACAAATACGATCCAGCTGTGTATGGGGATTAGGGCTTCTATGCTCTAAAACAGCACTTCTTGAACATTAATGTGCAAAATAATCCCCTGAGGATCTTGTTAGAATGCAGATTCTGCTTCAGCAGGGCTGGGTAGGGCCTGAGCCTCTGCATTCTAGCAAACTCCTGGGTCAGGCCAATGCTGCTGGTGCAAGAAATCATACTTCAAGAGACAAGAATGGAAGAGTGTTTGGAAGGGAAGCTCTGGGTCAGCTCAGCAAAGTTCCTGGCCCTGTGAATCTTCTGGGCAGGCCCTGCACCAGAATTGCGGGAGGCAGTCACCCAGCTCATGCCTGTGGTTCAGGGGTCCCGGCTCAGGAGCCATGAAGGTGACCAGAGTTCCCATAGAAAACTAGCTTGTCCTGTGACTGGGCCTTAAATGCCAGTAGGTTAGGTAACTTGGAAACTCTGTGTCCTGCACCTGTTTCCTGAAGACCTACTGTATGCACCTGAGGGGCACAAGTTGGGGAGAGTCAGAACTTGAGGGCTGAAATCTGGTAGGGGAGCTCATGCAGTCCGTGTTGAAAGGAATCCTTGAGGCCACCACCCTGCTCCCATTTTACAGATGGGGAAACCGAGGCCACAGGGGGCGGGAATGGACTCAAAATTCTCATGAGTAATTGACAGAGCCAGAACTTGAACCCTAGCCCTCTTGCTCTCAGGGTAGGATTCCTTCTGACTCCCCTCTCAGAAGAGAGTGAGGGGAGGGACAGGGAAGCATGGCAGAGGAGGCTGGAGCCAGATTAGGAGGGAGCTGGGGACCTGGACCCCAAGCAGGTCCAGATAGACCTAAAAACTTCTATTTTATTGAGGCTTTTGGTTATATTGAATGCATGAAGAATATCCAAATAGGGTTAGCAAAGTCATGCTATCTTTTAAAAATCGTACATCAATCAAACTAAAACTTATGACACAATCCACCATGTGATGATTGCACCTAGATCCTTATTTAGAAATAATCTCAGAAGTCACTGCAGGTCTTCCCTGAATAAGAGGCCCAAGCCCACAGGCCTCCTGACCACCCCCCGCCAGTGACAGTTCCCTCTGGGTATGACCTGGAGCCTTGGGTGGCTGCAGATGGAGGATGGAGGTGGGAGGACAGGATGGAGGATGGGAGGAGGGACCAGACGCTCAGTGTGAACTGAGCTCCAAAGGGCCAGGATATCTGTGTCTATTCTGTACAGTGCTCTTTCCTCCGAGTCTAGAATAGTGCCTGGCACACAGTGGAGTCTCAACACATATCGTCAGCTGAGTAATGACTGAGCCGTGGTGTGGCTGTGGGGTTGGAGAGAAGGCTCAGGGGCAGAGGACTCAGGGCATAATTCCTCTGGGAGCCGTGGGGACTCCAGTTTCCTCCAACTCTGACCAAGTGAAATTGGGCAGAGAGCCTGATGCCTGGGTTCTGACCCAGCCTGCTGAGTGATGGGGCAGGCCTCTTCCCTTCTTGTCTGTAAAACGGGGGTATGTCATGGCACACTTCCAGGGTCTCAGCATCTTCAATTCTTTGAGGTCCTTTCTAATAGGATCCAGAGGAAAGGTTTGGGAAGGGGAATTCTGAAGGGGGGGGGGGCACAGAGACAAAGGGGACAGAGGGATAGTTTGTGCCCCAAACCAAGCATCTTCCAGATGCAGAAGTTTTACGGTAATGATTAACGGAGAGCTTGTGTGCAGCCCACATGAACCAGCACACACCGTTCATTGCTACAGTTTCCAAACCATCCTCACAATTAAATTGCACATTTCAATCACTTATAACCCCCACCCGGACCCCAGGCTGGGCATTTGGGGCAACCCCAGTTCTTTGTCTTAGCACAAGGAAGTCTGAGAGTGACGTTCACATGTTATAGCAAAATTTCCACACAGAGTCCCTCGCTTTTCCTTGGATTCCCCAGCCAGCTGGCCCTGTACAAACCCAAACGTTTGGCCTGCCCCCCAGAACCCACGTTGGCTCCCATGATTTAGAGATTCCCCCTCAGTCCTCATGCAGCTGGGAAGTCAGCCAGGGCTTATGTCAAGCCCTCCAGTTTATGTTTTCTCATATCATTTCCCCTCTTTTCATTTGCCTGCCTTTACCATCTGGCTTCAGTCTCGGTTCTCTAAGTTCCCTCAGAGATGATGGCTGTGGCTCTGGTGCTCAGCTCCCCAGCCACAGCTGGTCCCCGGAAGATGGGCGTCAACCACAGTTCTCACGGAGTAGGGGCTGGGGGTGTGGGAAGAGGGAGGCAATTCTGGCTAAATGTCTTTTTCATTTAAACTTTTTGTTTTGAGATGATTGTAGATTCACATGCAGTTTTCAGAAATAAAACTGGTTTCACCTGGTTTCCCTGAATGTAAACATCTTGCAAAACTGTAGGACATCACAACTAGGATGTTAACATGGATACAGTCAAGTTAACGAACATTTCCATCCCCGCAGGGATCCCTCTGGTTGCCTTTCTATGGCCACGCCCACTTCCCTCTAATCCTTACCCTTCCTCAACCCCTGGCAAGCACGAATCTGTTTTCTTTCCATTTCTGCCATGTTGTCATTTCAAGAATGTTATATAAATGGAATCATACAGTATGTAACCTTTTGAGGTTGGCTTTTCTCACTCGGCACGATTCTCTGGAGAGTCATTCAGGTTGTTGTGCATATGAACGTGTCATTCCTTTCTGTCCCTGAGTAGTTTTCCATAGTGTGAATGTCCCCCAGTTTGTTTAACCATTCATTCATTGGAGGACATCTGGGTTGTTTCCAGTTTTTGACATTTATGAGTAAAGTTGCCATAAACATTCCGGTACAGGTTTGTTTGGGAACATAAGTTTTCATTTCTCTGGGATAAATGCCCAAGAGTGCAATCGCTGGATCATATGGTAACTGCATGTTTAATTTTTAAAGAAATCGCCAAACTGTTTTCCAGAGTGGCTGTACCATTTTACGTTCCCACCAGCAATGTGTAAGTGAGCCAGTTTCTCTGCATCTGCACCGACATTTGGTATTGTCACTGTTTTTTATTTTAGCCATTCTGATAGGTATGTGGTGATATCTCCTTGTGCTTTAATTTGCATTTTGCTAATGGTTAATGATGTTGAACATATTTTTATGTGCTAGTCTGCCATCTGAATATCCTGTTCGATGAAGTGTCTCTTTATGTGTTTTCCCATTTTCTAATTGAACTTTTCTTTCTTTCTTTCTTTCTTTTTTACTGTTGACTTTGGAGAGTTCTTTATATGTTCTAGACACTGGTCCTTTGTCGGATAAGTGGTTTGCAAATATTTACTCCCAGTCTGTAGTTTGCTTTTTCATCCTCTTAACAGGTTCTTTCACAAAGGAAAAGTTTTAAATTCTGATAAAGTCCAATTGATCAATCTTTCCTTTTATGGATTACACTTTCGGTGTCAAGTGGGAGAACTGTTTACTCAGCCCTAGATCTCAAAGCTTTTCTCTTGTGTTTTTTTCTGAGTGTTTCATAGTTTTATGTTTTGCATGTAAGCTTATGGTCCATTTTGAATTAATTTTTGTATAAGGTGTGAGACTTAGGTTGAACTTTTTTCGGGGAGGGTTTGTTTTTTTTTCCCCCTATGGGTATCCAATTGCTCTGACATCATTTGTTTAAAGTTTGTGTTTCCTCCATTGAATCGCTTTTGTGTTCCTGTTTAAAAAAAAAAAAAAACAGCCAGGAATATTTGTTTGGTTCACTCCTGGGTTCTCTAACCTGTTCCATTTATCTATGTGTTACTTGCTCTGCTGATACAACACAGCCTTGATTACTGTGTATATAAAAAATCTTATATGCCTTATAAAAGGCTACAGTAAATCAAGTAGACTTGATTACAAAATGATTCCTCTCATTTTGTTCTTATTTTTCAAAACTGTTTCAATGATTCTGGCTCCTTTGCTTTTTCATATAAATTTTAGAATAATCTTGTTTATATCTACAAAAATCTTGCTGGAGCATTTAAAGAAATTGCATTAAATCTGTATGCCAGTTTGGGGAGAATTGGCATCTTTACTATGTTTAGTCTTCCAATTAATGAACATGGTATATCTCTCCATTTATTTATCTTCTTTGATTTATGTGACAAGCATTTTGTAGTTTTCAGCATGCAAGTCCTGTATACATGTTTTGTTAGATTTACATCTAAGCATTTCATTTTTTTGAGCTATTGAAAATTTTAAATTTATTTTATTTTAAATTTTGGTGGCCACATGCTCATTTCTAGGATATAGGAATACTGTTGATTTTTGCACATGTATTTTGTATCCTGCCACCTTGCTGAACTCACTTATTCCAGGAGTTTTTGTTTTTGTTTTGGGTTTGATTTTTTTTTTTCTTTTTGGTAGATTCCTTAGGGTTTTCTATGTAGGCAATCATGTCATCTGTAAAGAGAAAGAATTTTATTTTTTCCTTTCTGATCTGTATGTCATTTATTTATTTTTCTTGCCTTATTGCATAGGTTAGAATTGCCAGCACTATATTGAATAAGAATATGTTCCATTGACCTATGTGTTACTTGCTCTGCTGATACAACACAGTCTTGATTACTGTTTATATGAAAAATCCTATATGCCTTATAAAAGGTTACAGTAAACCAAGTAGACTTGATTACAAAATGATTCCTCTCATTATTTTGTTCCTGATCTTAGGGGAAAAGCATTTAGTCTTTCATCATTAAGTATATTAGCTGTAGGGTTTTTGTAGATACTCTATCAAGTTAAGGAAGTTCCCCCTCTAATGTTATTTTTTTTTTGAAAGTTTTTATCATGATTTATCATAATTTTGTCCAGTGTTTTTTCTTCGTCGTTGATATGATCATGTGATTTTTCTCTTTAGCCTGTTAGTATAGTGGATTTTATTGATTGCTTTTCAAACATCAAACCAAAATTGATTTCTTGGAATTAACCCCACTTGGTCATGATGTATAATTCTTTTCATATTTTGTTAAGGAATTATGCACCTATATTTGTGAAAGAAATTGGCTTGTAGTTTTCTTTTTTCATACTGTCGTTTTCTGGTTTTGGTATTGAGGTAATACCAGCTTTGTAAAATGAATTGGGAAGTATTTCCTCCTATTCTCTGGAAGAATCATGTAGAGTTGGTGTTAATTAAACATTTGGTAGAATTCTCTGGTGAAACTTTCTGGGACTAAAGATATTTTGAGTTATGGGAGGAGTTTTAAAATTACAAGTTCAATTTCCTTGATGGTTATAGGATTATTCAAATTATCACTTTTATATTGAGTGAGTTGTGGTAGTCTGTGTTTTTCTAGAAATGGGTACATTTCATCTAAGCTGTCAAATTTGTGTGTGTAGAGTTGTTCATAGCATTTCCTTTGTTATCCTTTTGATGTCTATGGTGTCTGTAGTGACATCCCCTGTTTTGTTCTTGATATTGGTAATTTGCATCTCCTTTTTCCTTTTTTCTTTCTTTGTCAGTCTCGCTAGAGGCTTGTCAATTTTATCTATCTTTTCAAAGAACTATCTCTCTGTTTCATTGATTTTCTCTATTGTTTTTTCTGTTTTCAATTTCATTGATTTCTACTTTTATCTTTACTATTTCCTTACTCTGTTTGTTCTGGGTTTTTTCTTCCTCTTTTCCTGGGTTCTTGATATGGAATACTTCCCCTCTTTTCTAATGTGTACACTTATTGTTATAAATTTCCCTCTCAGTACTGCTTTTGCTGTGTCCCACATTTTGCTATGCTGTATTTTCATTTTCATTCAGTTTGATGTATTTTTGGAATCCCTTTGAGACTTCCTCTTTGATCTGTAGATTATTTAGGAGTGTTTTGTTCAATTTCCAAGTGTTTGGAGAATTTCTTGTTATATTTCTGTTATTGATTTCTAGTTTGATTCCACTGTAGTTAAAGAACAACTTTGTATGGTTTTAATTATTTTAAATTTACTGAGTTTTAAAAAAATGACCTGTCTTACGTGTTCTAAAGTTACTTGAAAACAATTGTGTGTTTTGCTGTTGCTGGATGGTGTGTTCTACAAATGTTGATCAGATCCTGTTGGTTGATGGTGTTGTTGAGTTCTTCTATGTATTTGCTGATTTTCTATTTGTCCTATCACTTACTGAGAGAGGGTGTTGAAGTCTCCAACTGCAGTTGGGGATTTGTCTATTTTCTTCTTTTAGTTCTGTAAGTTTTTTCTTTACGTATTTTGCAGCCTACTGCTTGATGCACATATGTTTAGGATTGCTATGACTTCTTGGTGGATTGACACTTTTATCATTACATAAAGTTTCTCTCTGCCTCTGGCAGTTTTCTCTGCTTTGAAGTCTACTTAGTCTGATGTTAATATAGTCACTTCTACCTTCTTTTGATTAATGTTTGTATGATATGTCTTTTTCAATCCTTTGACTTTCAACCTACCTATATCATTGTGCTTGAAGTGAATTTCTTACAGACATCAGACAGTTGGGTCATGTTTTTTAATCCACTCTGCCAATCTCTGTCCTTAGGTAGTGTTCTTAGATCATTAATGTTTAATGTAGTTATTGATGTATTAGGGCTTAATTTTGTCATTTTGTTTTGTTTTGTGTTCTGTTTTTAATTTCTCTGTTTTCTTTTCCTGCATTCCTTGGATTACTTGAACATTCTTCAAAATTCCATTTTGATTTATCTATGGTGTAGTTTTAAGTGTACATCTTGGTATAGCTTTTTTAGTAGCTTCTCTAAGTATTACATTATATACACATTAATATATCCCAGTATACTGGTGTCATCATTTTACCAGTTTCAGTGAAATGTAGAAATCTTACCTCCTTTTAAGTCCCTTTACTTTCTCCCATTTATAACACAATTGTCTTAAATATGTCCTTTTGATACATTTAAAGCCACAGCAGATAGTGTTAAAATGTTTGCTTCAACTCTCAAACCCAAGAAGAGTAGGAAATTCTGATGTGTTTACCCATATTTTTGCATGCTGTGTTCTTTTTTCCTTCCTTATGTTCCAAGATTACTTGTTTATCATTTCCTTTCTGTTTAGAGGATTTTTTTCAAGCTATTCTTTTAAAGTGGATTTCCTGGTGACACATTCTCTTGGTATATTCTCTTTCTTTACCCAAGAATGTCTTGATTTCCCCTTCATTTCTATAGGATATTTTCTCTGGATATAGGATTCTGTGTTGACAGTTCTTTTCTTTCAGCACTGGAAAAATGTTGTACCACCTCCTCCTGAACTCCATAGTTTCTAAAAGGAAATCCACTATCTTTCAAGTTGTTTTTTTCCTATAGGAAACATGTCATTTCTCTCTTGCCACGTTTAAGACTTTTTTCTCTGTTTTTAGTTTTCAGAAAAAGTTTGACCATGATGTGTGTGTGTATTTTAATGTTCTTTTTTTTTTTTTTTTTTGGAGGGAAGAGGTAATTCAGTTTATTTATTTATTTTTAGGTGGAGGTACTGGGGATTGAACCCAGGACCTTGTGCATGCTAAGCACACACCCTACCACTAAGCTATACCCTCTCCAGAAGTTTTTTAGATTTCTTTAGGTTTATCCTTTTTGGGGTTCACTCAGCTTCTTGAATCTGTAGGCCTATGTCTGTGGCCAGATTATCAGCTCTTGTTTCTTTGAACAGTTTTTCAGCCCTTCCCTCTTTCTCTTCTTCTTCGGGGACTCCAGTGACATGAATGTTAGATTTTTTTGTCGTAGTCCCACAGCTCCCTGAGGCTCTGTTCCTTTTTTTTCCAGTCTATTTTCTCTCTGTTTTTTAGGTTAGGTAATTTATATTATTCTGTACTTGTGGTCCCCAACTTATGATGGTTCAACTTATAACTTTTCAGCTTTGTGATGGTACTAAAGCAATATGCATTCAGTAGAAACCATACTTCAAATTTTGAATTTTGATCTTTTCCTGGGCCAGTGATATGCAGTACAATGCTTTCCTGTGATGCTGGGCAGTGGCAGCAAGCCATGTGATCACCAAGGTAAACAACCGATACACATACAAGCATCCTCTGGATCCAGACCATTCAGTTTTTCACTTTCAGTACAGTATTCAGTAAGTTACAGGAGCTATTCAACACTTTATTAGAAAATAGGCTTTGTGTTAGGTGATTTTGCCCAACTCTTGGCTCATGTTAAGTGTTCTGAGGATGTTTAACGTAGACTAGGCTAAGCTATGATGTTCAGTAGGTTACGTATATTAAATACATTTTTTTTGACTTACGATATTTTCAACTTACAGTGGGTTATTGGGATGTAACCCCATCATAAGTCAAGGAAGATCTGTCTTTCACTGATTCTTTCCTCGCCCTCTACTCTATGGTTGAGTTTCCTCTTTATATGTTGTATTTCTTTGCGGAGACTTGATTTTTTCTTTTGTTTCTGGCGTGTTCATAATACTTCTGTTATCTTTCTTGACATTTGTGGGTTGTCTTTTTTTTTTCATTTAGTTTGAGATCTTCCTGGTTCTTGGCATGATGAGCGAATTTCTATTAAAACCTGGACATATTTGGTATTATGTTACAATACTCTGTATCTTACTAAACCTTCTGCTTTCGTGGGTTTCCTCTCGTGCTGCTCCAGAGGGGGAAGTGGGGATGCTGCCTCACTGCTGCCAGACAGAGTTAGAAGTCCAAGTGCCCCACTTGATCTCTGTTGATACACGAGGTGATGGGGCTCTTCATTACTGCTTAGGTGAGGGTGAGAGTCACAAGACCCTGCTTGGTCTTTGCCCTGGTGGGGAGATTGAGGAGCTATATCTTTTTTTAAATTTTGTTTGTTTTAGCTTTTTTTGGGGGGGGGGGTAACTAGGTTTATTCATTTATTTATTTTTAGTGGAGGTGCTAGGGATTGAATCCAGGATTTCTTGCATGCTAAGTATGCACGCTACCGCTGAACTATGCCCTCCTCTCTGGGGCACCATATTGTAACCTTTCTATTTTTCTATTTTTCATACTTAACTCTTAGCAAAGACATGGATGGGGCTACAGATTTTTCTGAGGTGTTTGGCTGAAGTAGAACAATTAATGTCTAAAATTTTTCTGTCTTGCTAGGCTCCCTCTTTCCTGTTTTTTGTTTGTTTGTTTGTTTTTTGGTTTTTTGATTTTTCTTTTTTACTGGAGAGAGCAGACTTTTGCAGGGAGCAGGGGAGGGTGACTTTTAATGTCTAGGCATTTCCAGGTTGCTGGCTTCTTCAGCTCCAAGTCAGGGACATAGGAGGCAAATTAAAAGAAAGAAAACAGCCGTGACCAGTGGTACACTCACCACTGTGTCGCTCCTTGGGTTCTTTGACCCGCTAGCTCACCTGCCATCTTCCCCTCTCCTTTCAGAGTCTCCTTATGCTTGTTTTACATATAATGTGTATGGTTTCTAGCTTGACTTAGTGGGACGATAGGGAAAAAGAGTATGTGTACTACGTCTTCCCAGAAGATGTAAACTTTTAAAATTTAAATTTTACTTTTTACCTTAGGTGGAGATTGTTGAATTAATTAAAAATCCTTAGTTTCTAGTATATTTTCATGGTCCATGCAAGGCCTTCTCTTACTTTATATAAAGTATATAGATGTCTGTATATAAAGCAAAATCTTCCCTCATCCCTGAACCAACTCTTGTTCCCCTCCCTCCGAAGACTCCCCATCCAGTGTACTCAATATATGTCCTTAAGTATGTATTCATCCTCAAAAGTATGTAGCTTTTGTGTGTATGTATGTGTTTTAAGTTTACACAAATAGTAACATGTCAGATATCCCATCTTATTTTATTTCCCATTTTACCCCAAATAGATCTTTTTGTTTTGACCCATGTTGTCCTAAAGATGGGCTACTTCTTCTAAGTACTGCATGCATCCACCACCTTTAACTAGTTCCTTAGTTGGGGAAACCTGGTTGCCTCTGTTCACAGCTGCTACAAGCAGAGCTGGCAGGAAGACGTTGGGCATGACCCCTGTAGACCCGGGTGTAATGTGCTCCGGGGGTTGCTGGGTCACAGACACATGCTGTCATAACTGTTCCAAGTCCTGGCATATTGCATCTGGGAGGGCAGTACCTGTCTATGGTCCCGCCAACAGCGTCTGAGAAATTCTGCTGGGAAAACTAATTAAAATTGCTTTGAGAATTCTTTGGTAAAGCAGACATTATTTTGGCAAGGTGAACTCCGTCCCCTGAATCATGTTTGGGCTTGTAAATAACTGGATGGCGTAACCTAGGTTTCCCCTGGATTTTCCCCGGTGATCAGGGCAGAGTCCTGCCTGGCCCATGGAAGGGGACGGAAGTTTGAGATGAGGAAACATTTTAAAGCAGGAAGAGACTTGAATTTCCAGAGATTCCAGAATTTAAAATAGCTGCTGGGAATTTGGCATGCATGGGAGGCCAAGGGAAGAGCCCCTTGTGTGGGGCCTGGCACTTAATTTATATGTATCAACTGAATGAGTGAATAAATGAAGGATTGATTAGTCTGTGCCTCTGCACACTTGCTGGATACAGAGGGCAGGGTCTGTGCTTCTGGGAACTCTAACTTTAATTTCCCCCATTGGCTCTCCCAGCTGAAGGTGCACATTTGTGAAGGGGCAACCTGTGTCCTTGAGGCCACCAAACCCCTGCCTGTGATCACCCTGCGCATCCCTTCCAGCCTCTCGTCATTCATTCATTCATTCACAAAATACTCCCAGACACCTAGGGACCTGTGCTAATCTCCTGAATGGCGCAGTCCCAACCCCTGGACATTCACAGGTTAGCGCTCTCCGGCAGTGCAGTGCCCTCAGCCTGGAGACTCCTCCCACATCATCTTGGCCTGGCTTCCTTTTCTTATCCAGGTCTCTGCCTTGGAGAGCTTTCCCTGATCTTCCAGTGTAAACCATCCCCTCCCACTCCCCTATCCCCTGTCTCATTCTCCACAGCTTATCTGGACTTCCCTTTAGGGGCACTTATTGTAATTTGTCTGCGTCTATTTATTTCTGTGATTATTTAAAAAATTTTTAAAACCTAACCTGTTAACTTATGACTGTTTTATTCACAAGTGTATGTGCCTGGCACGTTGCAAGAGCTCAATAAATATTGTGGAGTGACTGTAAGATGAGTAAGGGCTGGAATGAAGGTACCTATGGCTTTTGGAGGAGGGAGAAAACACCTCTGTCTGGGGCCAGGAGGGAAGGCTTCATGGTGGTGGTGATGACCCCAGAGCAGAGTGTTTACCCACTGGATACAGGAACTCCAGGCAGAGAGAACTACACAACATGTCCAGGGAACTGAGAATAAGCTGGTGGGAACCATCACAGAGGACCTGGGCAATGTAGGTGGGGTTTTTCTTTTTCTTTTTCTTTAACATTTTATTGAAGAGTAATATACGGAAAGAAAAGTGCTTATATTGTAAGTGTCCAGCAGGATGAATGTTCACAAGCTAAACGCACCTGTGTGACCAGTGCTTTGATCAAGAGACAAGACATTACCAGCACCCAAGAAATGCCCCTTGTGCCTCCCCTTATTTCTCTGTTTTCCTCAAAGATCACCACTGTCCTGACTTTGATGCAGTTTCATCTGTTTTTGAAGCTCACATAAATGGAATCACACAGTGTATATGTCTTTGGGTCCAGCTTCTTCCTCCCAGCACCATGTTATATATGTCCAATCTCATCCCATTGTATTGTTGATGGACATTCCAGGTTATTTTTGGGTTGTGGCTGCTTGGAAAAAAGCAGAATAAAAATATGAATAAAAACCATCTTGTCCGTGTCTTTCAGTGGACATATGCATGCATTTCTGTTGGACATACGCCCGGGAGTGGAACTGCCTGTTACAGGGTAAGCATATGCTCAGCTTTAGTAAGACAGTGCCAAACAGTGGTTGTACCACATATGCTCCCTTCAGCAACAGAGTTCTGAACATTCCAGTTGCTCCACATCCTCACCAACACTTGATATTTTCTACAATTTTTATTTTAGCACTTTGGGCAGGGGTGTAGTGTTATCTCGTTGGGGGTTTATTTTGCATTCCACTGATGACTAATAATGTTTTCATGAATTCATAAGCCACTTGGAGGACCTCTTTTGTGAGGGGACTGTTCAAAGACTCTTGCCCCTTTTTTACTGGTTGCTTCTCTTTTTCTTATTGATTTGTAGAAGTTCTTTATATATTCTGGTGATGAGTCCTTTGTCAAGGATATACTTTGCAAATATTCGCTGAAGGATTCAACACCAGGGCTTGAACTGTGTTTCTAGAAGCTCCCTCTGGCCGTGGATGCAGGACAGACTGATTGTGAGACGAGGAGGGAGGGGTCCAGTGGTGGAGGTGGTCAGGGCAGCAGCTGTGTGGCTGGATGGCAGGGGCCAGGGTCTAGAGACATTTCAGGGGCAGCACTGACAAGCAACATCTGTCATGTCATGTCATGACAAAAACAAGATATGCGTGGTGACAGAGAGAGGGGGTGACAAGGCTGGCTTCCAGGTCTCTCTGGCTGGCTGACAAGCTGACGCATTCTGCCCACCCGGCCGCCGGCAGCCAAAGGCAGCTTTGTTCTCCCAGGCCCCACCCAAGCCTGCTGTTCGGAGATGCTCTGGGGTCACTGTTGGGACACTGGAGAGGGTGCTCAGTGTAGAATCTAGGTCACCCATGGCAACTGAGGGATAAACACCCCTCAACACACACACACATGGCTGGACTGGTCCAAGAAGACCCTGTGCCCCAGATGGGTTGGAGCTCTGGGATCTGGGCCCGGCCAGGGTGGACAATGACCCCCTGTCTGCAGCCTTCTCACCCCTGCTGATCTCAGGCTCAGGGGATGAGGGATCTAGTCCAGTCCCTGGGAAAAAGGTAGAAACAGATTCTGCAGTGTCTGGGCTTCCAGTGAGCGGTGGGGACAGAGCTCTCAGCCCCTCCCAGAAAGCCAGGACCCCTAGGACTGCAGCCCTGGTTTATTTCTTGACAAAAGCCCCACTCCCAGTATGTTTCTCTTCTTTTTTTTTTTTTAAATTGGAATAGTCCCCCATCATCTGCATCTTGCAGTGCTGGGTTCAACGGATCACAGCATTTCTGCCATGGCATGGTAATTAAACCTGACAAACTCTTTCCTTCTGGTACACGAGGCATGGAACATTCACCATGTGCTGCATGTGTCAACTGCCTTACATATGTGATGTCAATCACTCTTCCCAATGACATCTAAAGAAAGAATTTGTTACATTTTGATAATGAGGACACTGACTCTTCCAAGTTCACACAGGCAGAATGGCAGAGGCAGGATTTGAACTTGGGCCAGTTGGACCCTGCAGCCCCTGCCCTCTATCTCCGTAGCCTCTGGGAGAGTGGGGGTCCATGGGGGATTTGAATGCTCTCCCAACTAGTGGTCTCATCATCATGTTAACTCTGGGTGTGGGAAAGGGCCTGACCATCTGTGCTATGGGAGGAAGGGGTCGGGGGAGTCCTGAGAGCGCTCTGGTTCATACCCTGGCTTTGCCCTATTTCTCGGGCTGACCCTAGAAAAGTCACTCTTCTCAGGGCCTCCACCTCCCCATCCGAGCAATGGGGTCATCCCCATGCAGCCTTGTCCCCAGGACTCTTGGGCCAGTAAGGTAAGGGCGTGCCCACCAGAACTGAGCCCAGGTAGAAGGGGCTGTTTGCTCCTGTCATGTGCTACTTGTTTGGCTCCCTCCTGGAGCCTGAGCTGACCTTTTCTGTTCCCTTTTTTGGTATTAGGGAAGAGTCACATCACTTCCCCACCCCAGCCCTCTCCAGTCTGCACTTTTCCCAGCTTAATCAGTCTCCAGCTGCCCAAGTGTCTCAGGCAGGCCCTGGGTTCCAGCCAATGGTGGCCGCCTCCATCCCAGGGCTCAGGCCAGCCAGATGGGCAGCTGGTACTGGAAATAGACTTGATGGGAGATTCCCCCTCTTTCCGGTGCTCAACCACTTCCTCTCTGACAGAGCACACAGTCTCCAGAAGGTTCTGCTGGGTGGACCAAAGGAAATGCCTTGGACCCGTTTGTTGTTCTCCAACGTCCTGTAGTAGCAGACACTGGGTCCCTCCTTAGCCCTCAGTCCCTTTCCTCCCTCCTAACTGGATCCCATGTTTCCAGCCCATGGCTGGGTGGGGTAGACACCACTCCAGCTCCAGGTGGGCCCTGATTGGTTAAAACCAGTTACTATGTCCCATGCCATGGCTGCTGTGATTGGTTCAAGGATGGACATGTGACTCAAGTTAGTCCAGTCACAGAATGGCCTGTACTAAGGTCTCTGGGAAGTAGACTTTCTCTCCACTGGACCTAAAGAGAAGCAGGTAGACCTGGACCTGACGGGGGAACATACTGAGTCCCCCCACCTCCAGGGGAGACCCAGCCTGGGAAAGGAGCAAATGTGAGAACACAGAGCTGAGAGATGGAGGCAGAGAAACCACGTCCTGTCACCCTGTTTGCACGGCTGGCTCAAGCTTTGCTTGAAACCTCAAATACCCCTGTGCTTTTAGTTGCTACACAGCCCATAGATTTTAAAGCCACCTTAAGTTGGGTTTTCTGCTCCTGGGAACCTAAAAATCCTGAAAAAGGCCTATAACATAAGGAGGGCAGGCCTCAAGTCCTTTTCCTGCAAGTCTCACTCACAGGATGGAGCCCTAGGGCCCAGCCTGCACCTGTCCTGACCACAGACAATGCTTCTGTGGAAACATGCTAAAAAATGTCCCTGTCCCATCCTTAGTCTCAGAGCCAGAAGACCACATAGAAGCCTTAAGTCTAAGCCCCCACTTACCAGATGAGATCACTGAGGCTTACTACTCTCCGCCCTTTTTCCAGTCTACTGGCTTCATGCCGCAGTCCTCAGGCAGATGGGAGGAGCTGAGGATCCAGCTGTGCCCAGAGTCCCCAGGCCTCTCCTCCCCGAACTTATCTAAGGATGGCATCTGGAGTCTACATTGCTAAAACCAGAGTGGGCCTGGCATGTGCACAGAACATAGAGAGTTCTCACTGACATGCTCTCAGTAGCCCACAGAGTCAAGTCCAAACACCTCAGCCTGATATCTGAGACCCAGACCCCTCTACCTTTTCTCCTTCACCCTCGTTACTCCTCCCCTGTGGGAAGGAAGGGAGACTGTTTCTGTAGAAATGTGTTGGCTATCGCTGAGCCAAAGGGTTGCATCACTTTAATTCATGACCATGGATCTCTAGTTGGTCCTTGGTGTTTGTTCTAATTAGCTATTCCTGCATCATAAACATTGAAGACAACAATCATCTTATTATTTCTCATGGTTTCTGTGAGCCAGGGATTTGGAAAGGGCTCAGCTGCGTTGTTCAGGGTCTACAGAGTGGCAGTCAGATGGCGGCTGGAGCTGGAGCATCTGAGCCCTGGCTGGACACCTGTCTCCCTCCATGGACTCAGAGCCTCTCCGTGTGGTCTCTGCATGGGCTAGCTTGGGCTTCCTTCCAGCATCGTGGCTCCAGGCTCCAGCACGGGTGTCCGACAAGATGGAAGCCTTGCTCAGGTAGCTTCGGAAGTGTTGCACCGTCACTGCCACCCATGCTGTTGGTAATGAGTGAGTCACAAGTCTGCCCAGGCTCAAGAGAAGAGGAATAGACTCCACTTCTTAGTGGAGGAGTGGAAGGTTCTAGAAGAGCTTGTGGGGTGGAAGATGTTTCCATCTTGGGAAAATGCAATCTGCCAGAGTCTTACTGGGCGATGCTGCCACATATCTCTGGTCCGCCTGCTCCCCTCTCCATATGAGAGGGCCCTTTCACGCATTCTCCTCCCTCTGCAAACCTCCAGGGCTTTCTTCCCTTACTTATGACCGATGGCCTTTTTCACAGAAATAACAGAAGGAATCATGGGAGAACTTCCACCACCAACCTGCTGAGTCCCACTCAGGCTGACGTCCCCCTGGTCTTGTGGATGGATATGTTCGAGTCCCCCTAAGGCCAGCCCAGCTCATGTGCGCTGGACCCCAGCCCTCCTGCAATTCACACCCCCTCCTGCACCACCAGCTTCCTCTCTCTGGGATCACTTTTCAGGAGAGAATGTTAGTTCGTCTCCCATATTAAAAACAAAACAGAAAATGAACCAAACCCCAAAACAACCCTGTGTTCACCCCAGCACGCGAGTTCACCCCAGGTCAGCCCTAACATTTGAAGGGCCCGGGACAAGAATGCAGGTGGAGGCCTGCATCCTCTAAGTCTAAATATCAAAATGGTATAAACACACTAACCAACTGTTAAATCAGATATGTTCTCTCTTTCTACTTGAGAAGTAGGTCTTCTTAATGAAGTGTTTGGATTCAGGATTCTCCCACTCCTGGAACATGGTGGCATGGGGAGAGTCAGCCTTGGCCTTGGCTCTTGCACTGGTCCCCAGCCCGGCCCCGGCCCTGGTCCCCAGCCCGGCCCCTTTCTTTCTCACTCTTGGCTCCACCCACACCTTGAAAGGCCTTGAGCACCTGTGTGCGGACACCCAGCCCAGACCAAGCTCAGCCCACCACCCCCAACTCCCACCCCTGCAGCAAACAGTTGCCCCTTGGCCACCATTCGGGAGGGCAGCGGGAGGAGGCCTGCGTGGGGCCCTCGGAGTCTCTAGCCTGGGCTTCAGGGCAGCCCAGCTGCTCCCTACGTAGCCACACTCCTGGGAAGAGTTGTCTCGGCTTGTCCCTTAACTTCTTCTCCTCTAGTCTTTCCCAAATTCTCTGTCTCCTATCCGGCTTGCCCCCACTGCTCTGCAGGAACAATATCTGTCACGTCTCCATCCACTGCCATGCGGCTGGGTGCTGAGCACTTGGCTGAGGCCCCCACCCCCGCTCTCCTGGGCCCCCCACCTCCCTGGCTGCTCCTCTCAGCAGCTCTGCTGGTCCCTCCTCTTCTCCCTGACTTCTAAATGTTGGCGGACACCCAGGGCTCAATCCCTGGACCTCTTCTTTGTCCACACCCATTCCCAGGGTGATCTCATCCTGTCTCACAGGTTAATTACCACCCATAAGCCAATGGCACCCAAATGTGTGTCCCCAGCTGGGACCTGAACTTCAGACTCCTGGATCTGGCTGCGTGCTCCACTGCTCCCTGAGTTGTCTCGGATTTATCACCAGGCATCTCAGCCTTAACCTGCTCAACCTCAGCGTTTGCTCCCATCCATCCCAAACCTGCCGCGCCCACTTGGCCATCCTCCCAAGAGCTGGGGCCCAAACCTTGGAATCAGCTTTCCCTTTGCTTTACCCATCCCCCACTGAATGGGTCAAACACTGGCAGCTCCACCTTCAAACACATTTAGATTCCCCATCCTCCCCACACCTCCACGCTGCCAGCCCAGACTAGCCCCCACCCTCCTGCCCACCCCCACCTCAGGCTGCAGCCAGGATGGGCTTGTTGCCACACAGGCCAGACAAGGCACTTCTTTGCTCGAACTGCCCCCAGGGTTCCTGCTGTCACTCAGAGTAAAAGCCAGGTCCTCACAATGACTCTCAAGGACCTCCTGGCCCCATGTGGACCTCACCTCCCCTGAGCGCCCCTGGGGCTCTGCATTTACCATCCTCCCCACTCCCTACACTCCCGACCTGAAGCCTTCCTTCTCCAGACCCCACACCTCACTTTCTTTAGTCTCTGATCAAATGCCCCGCTGGGTGAAGCCTTCCCTGATCACCTCACAGAAAATGAACTCCCGCCTCCCTGCCCAGCTTCATCTTTCCTCAGAGAGCTTCTAACCATCTGGCATCTGATACATTTCACTTGTTCATTGTCCTCTTGCCTGTTTTCCTCCACCTGAATGGAGGCTGCACTTTGGGATCCCCAGACAGTGTGTGGCACATAGTAGGTACTCAAGAAATATTTCCTGAGTGAATAAATGAATGAGTGACTTGCTAATCAATCCTGGCATTCTTTCTCCGTGAATGCCCACTGAACTTCAGATTCTCTCTCAACCCAGCGTTGCAGGCTTCTGGTGAGTTGCAACCTGTTTGTCACTCCTGCTCTGTAGTTAATGGATGCTCCAGACAAAGGGCAGGTCCTCTTACCATCACTCCACTGTACTGCCCTCCGTTAACACTTGCCCTTCCTGAAGCCCTCCTGTGAGCAGTCACCTCCTCCCTGAAGCCCTCTTGATTCACTCCTCTCTCTCTTTCTCTGGTGCCCTCCCAAGGGGATCCACATTCCATCTGCGTCAGCGTTATCTATGCTGTCTGTCCTCCCTTTCCGATGGACAGTGCGCTCGCCAGGGAGGGCTGCGTCTTGGGCATTGCTGTAATCCTGCACTCAGACGAACACACAGTAGGTGCTCGCTCAGTGTTTGCTGACTTGACTTGAACTTATTTGGCTTTGTTTTATATTCAATATTTTCTATTAGGTTTTAGTTTCTTTTATTTTATATTATGTTTATTTATTTTCTAGTTCATCTTTAATGTGTTTTTTAATCACCTTCATTCTCCTTTTTCTTTTTTTCTCTTTAAAAAATTTTAAAATTTTTGTGGGGGAGGTAATATTTATTTATTATTATCGTTATATATTTTTTTATTTAAAGGAGGTACTGGGGATTGAACCTGTGACCTCATGTGTGCTAAGCATGCAGTCTACCACTGAGCTATACCCTTCGAACCAATTCTCCTTTTTCTGATTATAAATCTAACACGTGCTCATTGCAGAAAACATTGAAATTATGCAAGGATAGAAAAGAAAGACAAGATTACTCACAATTTAGCAATCCAGAGATAATTGTTATTAGCATCTGAGGTATTCACTTCAACTTTCTCTTCTGGGCACACAATTTTTCTTCTATTAAATCTAATATTGGGACCATTTCTTATTTCATCACTATGTCATATGATTCCCAAAGATATCATATTTAAAGACTGCCTAATATTCCGCTGTGTCAGTTTCTCAGGATATATTTCACATACAAATGATCATGACACACACACTGTCCCCCTGTCCTCTACACACTTACACAACCCAACACTCACACACCCCCACGGCCTGACAACAGACTGTGTGGCAAACACCCAGCCCCACACACCCATGGCTCCCGATCTCCACAGTGGAGGTGATTTCCAGCAGAGGGTGACCAGTGCACTGCTCATGTGGACCAGCAGGGAGGGGTTCCAGCCTTTTCCTCTTACTATCCCTCAGACAGACAGATGTTGGGACAGACAGGACAGACAGACAGGGAAAACAGTCAGGAGGCAGAGTGGGGTCAGGGGAAGTTGAGCCAATGGCTTTGGGGTGTCCAGGTTTTCAGGGGGATCAGGTGATGGGGAAGACAGGATTGTTGGCAGCAGGGCCCAGGCTGTACTCTGCCAGGAAAGCCCCAGACAAGAACAGGTGAAAGACTGGGGTTTCCTCTGCTTAATCCTCTCAGAGGTATACAGGAGGAGGCGGATGGTCACAGAACTGCAAACTTGAACCTCAGAATCCTGAGACCACGGGTTCTGCCTTCCAATAGTCAATACAGGTGCTGAGGTCCAGGGATTGGGACCTCTTGGGTCTCCTGACTCAGACAAAGAGACTTTTCTGCCTCCCCATGTGGCCTGGACAGTTTCTCCTGGTCTCTGTCCCCAGAGCCAGGATGAGCTCTTGAAATGCATGAAAGGGTGTGGAGAGTAGACTTCTCCGGAAAGTCTCTAGGACGGGCCAGAGGGGCTTGGGGGTGGGGGGGCTCTGAGCTGCAGGGGAGGAGAGAGGGAGGGCGTCCAGACACTGGAGCCCCAAACTTGACCCCAGATGCGCCCACTCCAGCGCAGCCCCACCTGCCCCTCCCCACCCAGCATCCCTCATGGTTCCCCAAGTGCAGAGGGCAACTCAGAGAGAGGTGCAAGGGCCAGTGTCTGGGGTCACCTGCTCACAGGCGTGGTCTCCTGAGGAGAGGAGGTTTCTGAGACAGATCCCTGGGAAGCTTCCCTGTCTTGGCTCCTTCCTAGACGGCTTTAGCTCTCACAGGTCTGAAACCAGAGGCCATTTGCAGAAAAACATGGAAGAGAATGAACTCAGCTCTGGGCAGTTTTGGGGGAGGAACAGCAAATGCGTGGGGTCCAGAGTCAGCTCAACCTGGCTACCTGTAAGATCTTGGACAAGTCATTTCCCTCCCAGGACCCTCAAGACACATCCAGGCAGGAGGCTCCCGAGCCTGACCACCCTGGGACTGCATTGCTTCCAGCTCCTCCCTGAATCTGAGGTCTGCAGACCATTTCTGCAGAAGGAGTTGGCCCTACGTCAACAGTGGAAATCATCATGACCTGCACTGGGGCAGCCTCAGTGCAGAGAAGGGCTGGGTTTCTGCCCCTGGTCAGGGGAAGAGACTCTGCAAAGAGGTAATTACTAGACTGTGACACCACAGTGTAGCAATGCTGAGATTACCCAAAGGTGGGAGACAACCATCCCATTTTGCAGATGGAGAAACTGAGTCCCATAAAGGGAAAGCAACTGTCCCTGGCACTAAAGACTAGAATCTGCCTCTCTCTCTCCTCCCCCCACCCAGACACCCCTGTCCCCTGGTCATTCTCCAGAGCTTCCCTGGGGATGGGAGACAGGCTAGGGAGTCCCACAAGACTGAACTGAGAGCAGAAACCCCTCCTCTATTGAATGATTGCTCCCAGGCCCCCCAAACCTCTCCTTCCAAGGTTGGGGTTTTTCTGCTTTTGTGGTAGCCTGGGGTGAGTGGGACTGGTACAAGAGGGGTTCCCTATTACCCCAAGTCCAAGGGACACCCAAGTGGGATGCTGGTCTGCCATGCCAGGACAGCGTGGCACTGGGCCAGCGCCCCCCCCCCCCCAGCAGCGGCAGCTCCAGGCAGCTGGAAGGGCTGCCGCCAAGAATGCCAGGAATGCGGAGCGGCTGTGTCCTTCCCGCTCCTCTTCCTCCCCCCACTCCGAGAACAGGATATTCCCTGTCCAGGGAAGCCCAAGTCCAGCCCCTTTATGGGAAAACCACAGGGCATGTTGTAGGCACCCCTCCTGCCCTGGGATGGGCGCTCCATACAGGGGAGCCTGGGAGTCTGGCACTGCTGGGGAGGACGCCATGGATCTATGCAGGTTCTGCGTGTGTTGAGTACCTACTATGTGCTAAATGATTCGTGTGCATCACTTCATTTAATCTCACAGCAACCCTGGTAGATTCTGTTTCACAGATCAGGAAATCAAGGTTCAAAGGGGCTAAGGAACGTGCCTGAGGGCACCAGTTGGCAAAGTGGCAAAGCCAGGCTAGATCTGGGCGGCTCTGATGCTAAGGCCCTCGCTCTCAGCCACTAGGCCGAGTGGCCTCATCTACACTGTGGCCACTGGGGGCTGTCTCCCCATGCCCCCATGGCACCTGCAGAGGATGGGGGGTGCTGCAGACAGGCAGCCCCTTCTTGTTGGCAGGCAGCTGGTCTGTTTTGCAGTTGGCACAGGGTCAAGGTGGGAGGTTTGTCTCCAAGATACAAGGGCTAGAGGCTCAGCTAAAGCCCCTTCCTGGCCATTTTTGCGGGTTTCCTGCATCAGGGACTCCCAGAGTTTGACCAGGGTACAGGCCACTGGCTCTAGGAAGAGCTTTTTCTGGAGCCTGGTGATGGGCAGGGGGGCTATTGCTGGGGGGACAGGGACAGGAAGTAGGGTTCTGGGAAGGCTGGAGGGAGATGCAGGGGTGAGGGAGCATGCGCTGCACCAGGCTCCAGCCTGTGACTGTGGAGGTGCCACCTCCCTTCCTTCCCCAGGCCATGCACCCATCTCCTCCCTCCTGAGGCCAGCTCCTCCAGCCCCTTGGCTAGGTGGTGCCTCTGGGGCATCACCCTGGCCAGTTCAGGTGTAGCTTTCCCATCCCCTGACCTGGACCAGACCCTGTTGGTAGATAGGGACAGGGAGGACTACAGAACCTTGGACTGTGCCTCAGAGGCTGCCCAGACCCAGGCCCTGGGTGATGGGAGAACAAGGGACCACCTACACAGGGAGACTGACCCATCAGAAGTAGAAGAATCAAGGCTCAGGGGGCCAGGGGACCTGCTTGAAGTCACGGAGTTGTCACCTAGCAGAGCTGTGATTTGAATCCCGGTCTTGTCTCTGGTGTCCGCCCCCCCCATCCCCCGCTGTCACCAAGGGGGCCTGGGCTGGAGCCGGCAGCCCCTCACCTTGCCCTAGCCTTCCCGTTGGTCCCTCAGCCCCAGAGGTCTGGCTGGTTCTATTCCAGTGTGTTGTCCTGCACTGGCTCCTGGTCCCCCAAGGGGCCAGGGTCAGGTAAACAGGATCCCAGCCGCACTCCCTGACCTTGTTTACCTCCCGAAAGAATGTGAGGGCATTCTTCCCCTTCCCAGGCTGTGAGTCACCCCTCAGCAATGCGCCAGGCTCCCGCCACTGCCTGCCCGGCCCCCGTTCACCCCCCTCAGACCCCGGCCCCTTGCCTCCTCACCCGGTGATGTCAACCATGTCACCCCCTCCCCACCCTCATGGAGCCCACCGGGCCTTGGGTCTCCATGGCAACAGCTCACAACAGGAAGCCAGGCCCCACGGAGGCCTGAGCCGTGGCAGAAACACAGGAAGCGGCGCTGAGCACCGTGCAGCATTGTCAGCCCCGTAAAAAACAAAACAGGACAAAAAGATTTAATGAGAACAATTAGCCCAAAGAAAAAGGAAGAAAAAAAAAGGTCGAAAAAACAAACAAAGCCAAACAGCCTGAAGGCAGGAGCCTGGCTGAGCTCCAGGGACCCCGTGTTTCCCCTCTCAACACAATGTCTGTTAAATAATACTTCCTTCTCAGAAGAAGACTCCTGGCCGGGGAAGAGGGGTCCTTCCCAGTGGCTCCTCTGCTGAGCCCCCCAAATTCTGAGGACCAGATGGGCTAGTCTCTCCACCGGATATTACTCTCTCGGTCCTGCACGGGGCAGCATCTGGATCTGGGGAGGAAAGGGCAGAGGCTTCGGGGCGCTCAGGTGGAAACTCAACCCCTAGCCCCACTGCTGCCGGCTGTGAGCTTCTGCGCAGTGATGATCTCTCTCAACCTCTGTTTCCAGCATCACCAGCATCACCATTGTCAGCATCATCCTTCCCACCTGACTGAGGGGTTGTGAAGTTTAAATGAGTTGGTGTATCAGCAGGCACACAGCAGGTGCTCCTTGCATGTTGAATGAACTAGTGAAAGAATGAATGGATCAGGCGGAAGTTCCATGGAGGAAATTTTCAGCTCAGGTTGAACTAAGAGTCAGAAGTGGACAAGATGCCTTGTGAGGGAGCGAGCTCCTGGTCAGCGGAAGTGGGCAGACAGAGGTTGCGGAGACTTGGTGGGATCTTGTAGAGGGGATTGAGCCCGAGGCTGGTGCAGTGCAGGATCCTCAAGGCTCCCTCCCTCCCACCAGCTGAGGGCTGTGGTGAAGCCATCTGTTTGGATGATACAGTCTAGTCTGTGCCAGGCTGGTGCCTGTGCCCTGACTGTGGGGGAGAGCCTGCAGTTCCAGAGGGCAGCTGGAGGCACTCTCTGCACTACCTGGAAGGGGACCAGGACCTCAGACAAAGCTAAGGCTCTGGGGCAGAGGGGGCCACCATCCAAGTCCTTGGGAATGTGATGAAGATGAGTGACGCTGGCTGGATGGTGGCAGAGTGCAGATCATCCTCTGCAATAATTGCTCCAGCACCTGCCCGTGCTAGTGACAGAAGGAGGCAGGGCAGGACTAGGGCTGGGGCTTGATGGACGTCTTAAGTGAGGAGGCTGACCAAGGTTCAGAGCCTCCCCAGGCAGGCAGGGAGGCCACACAGAGGAAACAGACCAGAAAAACCTAGTAGGAGTTTGCTTGACAGTGATGAAAGAGGTGGCTGTTCTACCCAAGGGTATAGGAAGCCCGGAGGTATGTTCTGGGCAGGGGAACTGGGCCCAGGGGACTGCAGTGGAACAAAACAAGGGGAGACCCAAAGGGGTAGAGAGTTTGGAGTCAGATCACGGATGATTTGAGGGTCACACTCAGGAGTCGAGGCCTGATACTCCAGGCATAGGCAATTGGATAATTTAGAGAGATCTCTCTGGAGAGATGAGGACTCAATAAGAATGATGCACAATAGGTGTTCAGTCAGCATTTGTTGATTGAATGAGAGATAACCACCTTATACGGAGATATTTATTTTGCATACATTGTTTTTATTAATTCTCACTGCAACCCTATGAAGTAGGCTTCATTCTTCCCAGTTTACAAGTGAGAAAATGAAGCTCAGAGAGGTTGAGAGACTTGCCCAGTCTGCACAGCCCCAGCCCAACTGACTCCATCTGTCATCTCAAGCATGCCTCACTGCAGTATTTGCCCTGAGCTGGCTCCACACTGGGACTTGGGGGCACATAGATGATCAAGCCCCAGCCATGCCTCTGAGGAGCTCCTGGGTTAGTGGCCCCAGTTTTCCCAGCCTTAGACTGACGGGTGGTGGAGGAAGCCCCAGGCCCCTCAGAGCTCTCCCACCTCCAGCCTCAGTGAGGCGCTGCGGAAGTGGAGCCAGGTGGACACCATGGAGAGCAGGGAGGCTGCCCAGGCCCCACGGGGGGGAAAGGAAGGCTGAGAGGGAGGGGGGGAGGAGGGGCACCTGAGAAGAGATTGGATAACTGGGGGGTGTCCCACAGGAAAAGGAACAGAGACCGGGGCTCGGTGAGGGGGAAGGAGAAGCAGATGTGGCGAGAGGCAGGAACGGGTGCAATCAGGGCCCTGGAGGAAATGAAGCTCAGTCTCAGCCCCTGGCCTTTGGGCCCTGGGCCTGCTCAGCCGGAAGCCAGGCCCCAAACGCAGCATCTGGGGCTTGGAGCTGCACCTGAGGGCCTCAGGTGGGACCCGGAAAGGACTTGCCCGCCCACACCTGTCCTCCTGCCTCCTCATCCGGTGCCTTCATGCATCTGCCCAGGCCCTGGTGGAAATCCTCCCGGGGGCTGTTGAATGGGCTGCAGGAAAGGGGATACAGTCTGTGGGTGGTTTGTGCCCGGAGCCAGCTGAAGGTGAAGGGAGGGGACCCCGGAGGCCCTACTGGGATACGGCAGGGCTCCTAGGACAGGAAGTGACTAAGGGTCATCACAAATGGCTGAGGAAGGGACACTGGCCTTGGAGCCACCAGACCAGAGTCCTATTATACACCAGGGGCGGGGTTTCTGTCAAATTGTTCCCCTCTTCGAGCCTCAGTTTCCTCTTCTGTGAAAGAAGGGCTCTCATTCTAGGGAGAGGCAGTCGGTTGGCCTAATGCTTAAGAGTGTGGGTTGGCACCTGGAGCTTCTGGGTTCAGTCCTGGCTCCGTGGCCACATCAGATAGACTCAATGGTGAGGGATTTTAACAACACAGCATGGGAGGTGGTCTGCAGTGTGGCAATGTTCTGGGTCCATTATTGCTAGCTGGATGACTTGGGTAAGATGCTCAATGTCTTTGTGTGGTTTCCCACCTGCAAGAAGAGGGTTGGAACAGCATGGACCTCCTGGGATGCTGGAGGACCCAGAGAGTTAACATATTAACATACCTATGAAGGCAGCATAGCACCGAGCAGGTTGTAAGCACCTAGAGCTCATCCCCATTTCTAACTGGGGATCCCTGGGAGGGCTCCACTTCCCGGCTCTGTGCCCACCCTGGCCCTCAGGACACAGGGGAACGGGCAAAGAAGAAAGCAGAGAAAGTGGGAAACTGTCTGACCGACAGGTTGGGACAGTCCCCTCAGGCTCTGTCTCCTGGCCTTGGTCACAGTCATCGTGAGGTCAAACCCTTGGCTCTGGCTTTGTGGGTCTCCCTCCCCGGACTGGGCGGGGGCTTGGCACACACACAGCAGGAGCCTCCTGAGCAGCTCTGGGCCCTGGGGGAGAGGGCACGGCCTGGGTTTCTCAGTGAGTCACTTAGCCTTTGAGGGTCTCAGTGTGCTCCTTGTAGAATGAGAGCTGGAAGCATGGGGACCCCAGGACATCACCTGGTGGGGGGGGGGCGCTGCACCTGCACCCAGGAAGAGCTCCCAGTGCTGCTCCTCTCTCCTGACTTCCAGAATCATCAGCTCCTCCCCTTCCACCAGCCACCGTGTCTCCACTGGTTCTCCGCCCACAGCCCAGACTCAGCCTCAGGTGTCTGCCCTGAAACAGACAAGCCGTTTGACCCCCGGGTCCCAGCTGACCCTCCACCCCCTTCTCCTTTTATCCACATCACTTCTCCTCCTTCAAAGTCACACATCTCTCATCAGCCTTCAGCATCTTCCATGTCTCCACTTGGCTCCAAGGTGCCCCCTCTGCCATTCTCCTCTGACTCCTCAGCAGCTCCTCCTCAGTCTGGTTGGCTTCCCCTGCCAGCCTGGACCCTCTTTCTGGGGCGTCTGCATCCACTCTCTTCTCTCCTCCCAGCCTCAGGAATTGCATCCTCATTTTATCCCTCCCCAGCAGGATCCCGCTCTGAGCTGTGTAATCTTTAGCTAGCTGCTTAGCTCCTCTGTGCCTCAGTTCCCTCATCTCTAAAATTCGGCTAATAGTGGTTCCTACATCCTAGGGCAGTGAAGGGATTAATGGAGTAACATATGTGAAGCCCTCAGAATGAGCCTGCACAGAGCAAGATCCAGCCTTAGAGTCCCCATCACATGGCCAGTAAGTGTCAGAGTGGGGACTTGAGCCCAGGTCTCCTAGATCCAGGTCCCATTCTCTTCCATTGTTCTTGTGACACACCCACCATCCCTGGGCGCTCCTCCCTGGTGGGTTTTGCAGCATAGAGCAGGCATCCCATTTCCAGGGGGTGGAATCTCAGGCACAGAAAAGCAGATGGGGCAGGATACCCTGAAAACCTGAGGTGACACCAAGGGCCAGTCTAGAGGAACTCTCTTGGCGTTGCTGCTGTGGGTCCTGCAGTTTCTGGCTCTGGTCTGCTAGGGGCTCCATCCTAAGAGGGAGGTTGGGGAGCATGGGCTGGGCAGCCAGACGCCTGGGAGCCTGGCGCCACCTGGTGGTCAGAGCTCATCCCACTGTCCTCCAGGGTTTAAGAGAACTCTGGACACTCCATATCTTGTAGCCATTCCTCTGCAATTATTGTGTCAATCCGTGCTGACGGTTTAACAGCCTTCCCACCTCTTGCTGCATAGCCCCCATTCACTTCCCTCTTCTCCATGCCTTGCTGAAGGCCAGCCTCTCATAGATGGTAGAGGTTCTTAGTAATCAGAAGAGGGATGGGGGGAGGGTATAGCTCAGTGGTAGAGCTCATACTTAGCATGCAGTGGGTCTTGAGTTAAAAAAAAAAAAACCCTAATTACCTGCCCCCTCACCACAAAAAAAGGAAGAGGGATGGGGGAAAAAAGTCATGAAGGGAAGAGCATAGGCAGAGTATGGAGGCCCTGAGCTGAGAGCCAATGAATGGTGGTCTGGTGTGTGTTTTTTCACCACCAAACAACTGAATTCTACCTGGAGATAGTGTCAGATCCCATAGGTTAAGGGCTCAGTCCCACAAGACTGCCATGCCTGCCCCATCCCCCACTTCAGAAGCCAACCATAAGTTTAGGTTGTCACCTGTGCTTCTGCGCCACCAGCTATAAATCGGAAATTCCCACAACCTCTTCCTGCCTCTTCCTCGGGTTGATTAATTTGCTCATGGAACTAAGGAAAACAGTTTACATACTAGATAACCAGATTATTATAAAAGGATATAACTCAGGAACAGCCAGATGGAAGAGATGCAGAGGGCAAGGTATAGGGAAGGGGTGGGGTGCTTCCATGCTCGCTCTGAGTGAACCATTCTCCTTCTGGGTGAACCATTCTCCTAAGACCCCCAAATGTTCACCAATCCAGAAGCTCTCTGAACCCCATCCTTTTGGGGGTTTATGGAGGCTTCATTAAATAGGCACAATTGATTAAATCATCAGCCACTGACTATTGATTCAAACTTCATCCCTTCTCCCCTCCTTGGAGCTGAAAGCTCAAACTCTCTAACCATCTGGTTGGTTCCCCTGGAAACCAGTTCCCATCCTTGGTTGCTTTCCAAAATTCACCTTAGTAGTAGCATTTTTAAAATTGAAATATAATTGATTTACATTGTTGTGTTAGTTTCAGGTGTACAGCAAAGTGATTCAGTTATCAATATATATATTCTTTTTCAGAGTCTTTTCCATTACAGGTTATTATAAGATATTGAATATAGTTCCTTGTGCTATACAATAGGTCATTGTTGTTTACCTATTTTATATATAGTAGCATGTATCTGTTAGTCTCAGATTCCTAATTTATTCCTCCCCACTTTCCCCTTTGGTAACCATAAATTTGTTTTCTATGTCTGTGAGTTTCTTTCTGTTTTGTAAATAAGTTCATTTGTATCATTTTTTTTAGATTCCACGTATAAGTGATATCATACGATATTTGTCTTTCTCTGACTTTACTTCACTTAATAGGATAATCTCTAGGTCCATCCATGTTTTTGCAAATGGCAACATTTCATTCTTTTTTTATGGCTGAGTGGTACTCCATTGTGTGTGTGTGTGTGTGTGTGTGTGTGTGTGTGTGAGAAACATCATCTCTATCCATTTATCTGTTGATAGACATTTAGTTTGCTTCCATGTCTTGGCTATTTTAAATAATCCTGCTTATGAACACTGGGGTGCATGTATGTTTTAGAATTGAAGTTTTTGTCTTTTCCCGACGTATGCCCAGGAGTGGGATTGCTGGATCATAAGGTAAGTCTATTTTTAGTTTTTTAAAGAACTTTCAATAATGTTTCCCATAGTGGCTGCACTGATTTACATTCCCACGAACAGTGTAGGAGGGTTCCCTTTTCTCCACACCCTCTCCAACATTTATCATTTGTAGACTGATGGTGGCCATTTTGACCAGTGTGAGGTGATACCTTAATATAGTTTTGATTTACATTTCTCTAATAAACAGCGATGTTGAGCATCTTTTCATGTGCCTGTTGGCCATCTACATGTCTTCTTTGGAAAAATGTTTATTTAGGTCTTCTGCCCATTTTTGGATTGGGTTGTTTGTTTGTTTGTTTGTTTTTGATATTGAGCTGTATAAGCTGTTTGTATATATTGGAAATTAATCCCTCATTGGTTACATCATTTGCAAATATTTTCTCCCATTCCGTAGGTTGTCTTTTCATTTTGTTTATGGTTTCCTTTGCTGTACAATAGCTTTTAAGTTTAATTCAAAAATCACTATTAACATAAACTCAGATGTGGTTGAAAGGGGTTTGTTATGAATATCAAGATACCTTTATCACTTTTATCACTCAGGAAATTCCAAGGGTTTTAGGAGCTCTGTGTCAGAAATGGGGAAACCAAATATATATTTCTTATGACAGTCATGATATCACAGGTAGTTAGTAGGGAATGACGTGGTCACTCTGGCTACAAGTACGAGATGGAAGAGGTGGCAGGGACTAAGTTGACAGGTGCTGGTGGCTGCTCTGGGACTGAGGAAGGGTGGTGGTGGTGGTGATCACAGGGGTTGGGAGAAGAGGAAGGAATTGAGAGATGGGTGGGAAGTGAGTCAGAAAGAAGATCTGGGACACCCCTCAGGGCCTTAGAATTCATATTTTAATATTTACCAATCAAAATTAAAAATATATTTAAATTCATAATGATTTAAAAATTAAATGTTAATTCACCCTGTTAATTAACTTAAAAAGGAAAACCATACAATCATCCCAAAAGATGCAGGAAAAGCATTTGACAAAATTCAATACTGTTATAATAAAAAATTCTCAGCAACCCAGGAGGAGAAGTAAACTTTCCCAATCTAATAAAGGATGTCGCCAAAAAAATCTGTAGCTAATATCATCAATACCGTTAAAAAAAATCTGAGCGCTTTCTCCCTAAGATCAGGGGAAAAGTAAAGATGTCCTCTCTTGGTGTTTCTAGTCAACATCATACTGGAGAGCTTAGCGCAATAAGGCAAGAGAAAGAAAGGCATACAGACTAAAAATGAAGGAAAACTGTCCTTATTCATAGACATGATCATCTACATAAAAAAACTGGGTAGAATTTACAAAAAAGCTAGCAGAACTAATAAGTGAGTTTAACAATGTTGTAGGCTACAGGTAAATATAAAAAAAGTAAATTTAGTTATATATACTAGTCATGAAACAATTGGAAATTGGACATTGAAATTTTAAAATACCACTTACAATAGCATGAAACACTTAGGGATAACTGACAAAAATGGGTAGCAACTACACACTTGAAACTACAGAACACTGCTGAAAATGTTAACATTGTTGAAACAAATTATATGAGAATTAAATGTTAAATGTTAAATGGAGCATTATAACATTTTCATGGGTTGGAAATTCAATACTGCTAAGATGTCAGTCATTTGCAAATTGAACTAAAGACTCAAAATAATCTTAATAAAATTTTATTAGTCTTTTATAGAAGTTGACCAGATGGATAACCATATGGAAAAACAGCAAACCAGATCCTTACCTCATATCATATACAAAAATTAATGCATAATAGATCATGCACCTAAAAGCAAAAGCTTTTGTTCTTTGAAAGACACTATTAAGAAAATTAAAAGACAAGCCACAGTCTGGGAGGAAATATTTGTTAAACATACATCTGGTGAAGGACTTGGGCTATTTAAATAATTCTTGTAACTCAAAAATAAGAAGACAAACTGATTTTTAAAATGGGCAAAATATTTGAAAACACATTTTACTTAAGAGGATATACAAACAGCAAATAAGCACATGAAAAGATGCTCAGTATCTATAGTCATTAGAGAAATGCAAATTCTCTACACTCTGTCAGTACACATGCACTGAATAGCTAAAATGAAAATTGATGACATCAAGTGTTGGCAAGGCTGTGGAACAATGGAACTCTCAAACAATGCTCATGGGAATGGGAAATAGTCCAGCCATTGTAGAGAACAGTTTGACAGTTTCTTAAATAGTTGCCATTTACAACCCAGTGATTCCACTCTAAGCTTTGCTAATGTTTTGTTTAGGATTTCTGTATTTCTATTCATGAGTGACACTGACCTACAATTTTCTTTTTTATATTGTAAAAAGAATTGGGAAAGATTCCCTCTTTTTCTAAAATGTGGAAAACTAGGGGCACAGCTGGAATTATTTCTTCTTTAAACAACTCATAGGTGAAGCCCTCTGGGCCTGAGTTTTCTTTGTGGGAACATTACTGATGATCAATTCCTTTAATGGTTGTGAGGAGGTCTGATTTTCAGCTGGCGCCATGGAATGTCAGATTGCTAATGTGCCAAAATAGTTTCATACCTGTTGGTACACAGCCACCACTCCCAACCCACTAAGTGCAACAACCCCTCCATGGCTGCTCCAGATTCCCCAGACCTTCTGATGACACACAGATCGAAGAGAGAATGTGTGCATAGCCAGGGGGCTCTTGGACTCCGCTCAGTGCTAAGGCTGGCACTTGTTATGAATATTCAGTGCCTGGTTGTTAAATACTTTGGTACTATGACCAGGAATGGTGCTCATTTAGGTTTTCTCTCTCTTTTTTTAAATTGAAGTATAATCAGTTACAATGTGAAGTTTTCTCTTTAGTCTGTTTTGGTAAGGTATATTTTTCTGGGAATTTATTCATTTCATTAAAACGCTAATGCTATTGTAATAGTTATTCATACTCATTTTTATCTTTTCTTTTTCTTAGGGTCTGCAGACTCTTTAAGCTCTTCATTCTGGATATAGATTGACTGTGCCTTCTCTTTTTTTTCTTGATCAGTTTCACCAGAGGGTTGTCAGTATAACTAGTGTTTTCATAGAAATAAGTTTTGCTTTTGTTGATCCTTTTCATTACTTTCTGCTCTTAACTGTATCCTGTCCTCACTTTTATTTTCTTTGGTTTACTTTACTGTTCTTTTTCTACTCTCTTGAGATGGGAGCTTACTTACTATTTTCAGCCTTTTCTCTTTTCTAATATAAGCACGAAAGGCCATAAATGCCCCTTTAAGTCATGCTTTAGCTGTAGCCACAATTTTTAATATGTGATATTTCCATTCTCAGTTTCAAATATTTTATAATTTCCATTATGCTTTCTTCTTTGATCCATCTGTTATTTAGAAACACATTTCTAAATTTCCCAACATATGGGGCTTTTGAAATTATTTTTTTGTTATTGATCTCTGGTTTATTTGTGCCGTGGTCAGAGAATGTACTCTGTATGATTTAAGACGTTTGAAATTTCTTGAGATCTACTGGTTTTTGTAAATATTTCACGTCTTGAAAAGGAGAATATTCTGCAGTTTTAGCCATAGTGTTCTGTAAAAGTCCACTAGTGAAGTTTCTTAGTAATACCCTAATTGAACATATTTCTACTTGTTCTACCAATTACAGAGGGGTGTGTTTTTCAATCTCCCATTATAATTGTGGATTTGTCTATTTCTGTGTGTAGTTCTTTTCTTCATATTTCTTATATTTTAAGACTGTGGTATTTGTATACAAATTTGAAATTGTTCTATCTTTCTGGTCAATTGGGCCATCTGCATTATGAAGTGAGCTTCTTTATCTCTAGTGATTTTTCTTCCTGATACTAAAATAACTGCGCCAGCCTTCTTTTCGTTAGCCTTTGCATGATATATATATATATATATATATATATATATATTTTTTTTTAACCACGCATTTACTTTCACCTTTTCAGTATCCTTATGTTTTGGAAATGTCTCTTGTGGATGTCTCTTGTAAATTGCATGTAGTTGGATTTTTATCCAGTCTGATAATCTCTGTATTTTAACTACAATTTAGTCCACTTGCATTTATTGAATTATAGGACATTTGAATTTATATCTGTCATTTATATGTCCCACCTGTCTTGTATTTATTTTTCTCTCCATTCTTTCTTGCTTTAGGATCAACTGGGTTGATTTTCTTATTCTATTTTCCCCCTCTAATAATTTGGCTAAATACTATACTCTGCATTTCTATTCTTTGTGTTTACCCTGGTAATAACAACTTGCATTCTTAACTCATCAAAGTCTAAGTACATTTGATATTTATTTTCATTTTTCCTCCTGAAGAATATGAGGATCTCAGAACCCTTTACTCCATTTAAGTTCTATGCCGTTGTTGTGTATTTTAATTCTATTTTTGTCCAGAAGACATTGTTATTGTTTTACATTATCAATGTTCTTCATTGTTCTTTACTCCCTATTGCATCAGACGTCTGTCTGTGATCATTTTCCTCCTGCCTGAAGTTCCTCCGTTGGAATTTCCTTTAGGGAGGGTCTCTGTTCGGGGCAGTCTTAGTTTTTGTATTTGTAAATGTTATTGTTTCACCTCGTTCTGGAAAGATATTTTCACTGGGTACGTAAATCTAGGAGTACATTTTCACTAAATTTCTCAGATGATGGTTATTTTCTCTCAGGGCTTTGGATGTATCTTTCTACAGCCTTCTGGCTGGCTTCCGTTGCTCCTGACAAAAAAGGCAGTGTAAATCTATCATTTCTTTTTTCTCCTGTACCCCAGACAGGCGGTTTAGACTTTATCCTGAGGGGAACAGGGAGCTATGGAAGGTTTTTAAGCACCAGGGCGACCCTGTCAGATCTGCATTTTAGAAAGCGCACTCCGGCACTGTGTAGACTCAGGATCGGAGGCGATGGCAGGGAGAAGGTTGTTGCTGCAGTCCAGAAAAAGGACAATAGGTGTGGAGAGGAGGAGGTCAGAGAGGCAGGACTCGGGGTCATTGCAGGCAGGCGGTGGGAGCCGGACCGGCACTGATGACTCGGGTTCCTAGCAGGATGAATGGTGGTGCCATAGCGGAAACAAGGGGGTTGGAGTAGGTGGGGATACTGAGTTAGTCTGCCCTCAAGATCCATTCATTCCACAAACAGTAGAACACCTACTAAGTGCCGAGCAACAGCCGCGTGTCACTGGGGACTTGGGCTGCGTGGCAGCAAAATCTGTTCCGCTGTGCACCTTAGATCCACCGCGGCCACACCTGCCGCCAATTACTGCCTAGCGGGGGTCCTCGAAGCAGCGGCCGCGTGAGATCTGGGCGTCTCAGCACAACCGCCTACAGACGGACTAACGGACGGAAGGATGAGGTGGAGGCGTTTGCTCAGGGCTGGCCAAACCACGCCGCCCCGGAGCCCGGATCTAGAGAGACCACGGTGCTGTGACGCCCGGACAGGTTGGGAAACCTCGGCCGTCCCCGCGCTCCCGCCGCCCGAGGGTCTACGCAGCGACCCCATCTGTCTTTGGCGGGAGGTGCGGAAAATGGCCTCTCCGCTCTGCCCGGGTCCCCACCTGCCCAACTGGAGTCATGCCGTTTCCGGCCCCTCAGAGTCACCGGGAGGATTTTAGGAAACGCGTCTGGGTATTAAGATCTCGTCCCACCCCGGCGCGGAGAGGCGCACGCGCCAAGTAAGTCCCGCGAGCCCGCGGCTCCAGTGAGCGGCGCGCGGCCCGCGGCTCGGGCGGGGCGGAGCTCCGTCGGGGGCGGGGCCTAGAGGGGGCGGAGCCGGGGAGGAAGGGTAGGAGGGAGGGGCGTGACCTGCCCGGCGCGAGCCGAGCCCCCGCCCCGCCTCGCCCCGCCCCGCCCCCTCCCCGCGCGCTCGCTCGCCGGCTCGCGCGCGCCGAGGAAAACGTTGCGCAGGTTCAAAAATGGAACGTCGGCAGCGTGAGGGAGCGCGAGGGGGTGTGCGCGCGTGCGCGTGCGCGTGCGCGCCCGGGCGAGGGTGACTGGGACCCCGCCGGCCCGAGCATCGCGCGCCGCAGCCGCGGCCCCGCAGCTCCGCCCCCGGCCCGGCCCGGCCCCGGGCCCTCTCGCCCGCCGCCCCGCATGGAGCTGTCAGCCATCGGCGAGCAGGTGTTCGCCGTGGAGAGCATCCGGAAGAAGCGCGTGCGGAAGGTGAGGCTGCCCGGGGGCGGCTCCCAGGACCCCTGTGGGGTCCCTTCCTGTCCCCAGCACTGTTCCCTCCACGCTGGAGGCGAGGGAGAAAGTGAGGCGAGTGGGCCCAGGCAGCCCCTCGCTGCCGGACTCGTATCCCCCCAGCCCGTGCCTCAGTTTCCCCTGCCACCTTGTAGGGCGAGTAGTATAAAAGTTGTCGCCCCAGCATGCTGGGGGCAGCTGAACGCGCCAGAGCTGGAGATTAGGATCGGATTGTCGGGATCCTGAATGCCATCCTTTCTCATCCTCCCCTCATTCCAAATATGGGGAGACTGAGGCCCAAACTGAAGAAACGGCTTGCCTCGTAGGTTCGCGTCGGAGCTGGGTCTTGAACACAGGACTCTGGACTCCTGGTGCCAAGTCCTTTGAAGTTGGAGGCGGAGCTTTGGAAAAGCCTTCTCCAGCCTCTTAACTCTAACTGCCAGACTTCGACCTTTTCCGATCCCCTCCACACCCCCACCTCCACGTGTCTCCCCCTCTTCCAGTGCACACCCCTCTGTCTTCCCCACCCCAACTCCCAGCCCCTCTCGGCAGGGCTCAGTGAAGCCGCCTACAGCGCCTGGGCATCCTGGAAGCTCCTCCCCCTTCGCCTTCGCCTCCGCCTCCAAAACATACACGCTGCAATTTAAGGAGGCTTCTGTTCCGCTTGGTTCGGTCCCCACGCCTCCAGGCTGGACTTTGGCCGTGCACACTTCCTGTGCACACGTTTGCAAAGTGGTTTGGCCCCAGACAGGAGGTTGGGAATGGAAGTCTTTGGGGGAAAGTTCCTGTCCCGGCACTCATCACCGTCCTTTGCCCTTATCTCTCTGCAGCCCCTTGGGAGGCTCCAGCGGCAGGGCTGGGAGGGGTCTTAGAGTTCATCTCTTCGCATTTGACAAAGACACAAACTGAGGCCTGGGCTGGAGAAGTGACCTGGTCAAGGTCACACAGCAAGTTAGAGATGGTGGTAGAGCAGGAGCTCCAGTTGGCTGATTGCCAGCTCATCTTTCAAGAGAGAAAACTCAGTCCTGGCATGTTGGGCTAAGGGTGACAGTCAGGGTGGGCCAGGACCTTCTTTTCTTCCCCTAGCTTCAATGGGGTTGCTTTCTGTCTTCAAGTCGGGGCTGCCCCTCCTCCATCTCCCTTCCCCAGGGTTTCCTCGATTTTAATTTATTCCGCAAAGCCCAGTGCTTTCCATGCTGTAGCCTAAGCAGGTACAATAATTACCCTCCTTCTACATGGGGCTTGAGGGGGTAGAGCCAGGAGCATCATTCCTTTAGCTATTCATTCAAAATAAAGTCATTGAGGATCTGTTAGGTACCAGGCACTATTCTAAGCCCCAGGGAGGGAGCTCCTTCCCTCATGGAGCTGGCATCCTGGCAGAGGAGACACAGTGAAAGAAAATACAGATGCCTTCCAACTAGGCTGTATTGGGAAGAGAACTGTAAGGTGGGAGGGAGGTTATTAGGAAGGGTGGCCAGGGCAGGCCTCTGAGGAGGTGGACGTGTCTTGGTCCAATGTGGAGGGGTATCACCCATCAGACAGGGCTGGACTGGGAACTTTTAAAGGCCCCTGTCACTTCCTGTGTCACCTATGAGGAAGGAAGGAAACTGGCTTTATTTTCTAACTACTGGAGAGGTGATCATCCTGTCTCAAGGTGAAGATTTTGTCAGCTTTCTCTAGGGGCCTGCCAGGATCAGAGTTGAGAGTGGGTTTAGAGTTGGAGTCACTGGCCTGTCACCTCTGTGCCAGAGGCAGCCTCTCATAGGGATGGGGCTTACAGGGCTAGAGCCATGTGGGACACCCCAGGGAGGAGTTTTCTAGGACTTGGAGAGTCTTCTGATATAAAAAGGAAAGAGAATTGTGGTCTTAGCACTGGGCCACTGGACACTGGGTCTCTGGCCACACACATCCCCACAGGGTCTCAGTTTCCCTACACAAGGCGAGCTCCATGCTCCTGCCACAGAAGCCCAAGAGGTGACTGGGGCCCAGTGCACTCCTGTGCTCTAGTAGGGAGGACAGTCTAGGGTGGTTATGCAGCAGCCAAAGTTTGGGGATCTCTGGTTGGTGGAGATCTGGTGGGGAGGTCCCTGACTATGTTAGGGGACATCTGTCTGCAGAGGGGATTGGGCCTTACTATCCTGCGAGTGGTCATAGGGGCATCTGTGTATCTCACCATGTCTCCTTCTCTCTCTTTCTTCCAGGGTAAAGTCGAATATCTGGTGAAGTGGAAAGGATGGCCTCCAAAGTAAGTCTCCTTTGTGTGTGAGTGTCTGCCTGCCTGTACTTCCTCCCGTCCACATTTTACCCTCTCTCCTGCCTAGCTTTTCACTCCCACTGCCGTAGTAATGGCCAGCAGACCTTGATTAAATCACCATCTTCTCTGGGCCTCAATTTCCCCTCTGCCAGTTGAGGGCCTTGAAGCACATGAGGGTCAAGGTGGGCCACCCTCAGTCGCCCTCCATCTTCTGGTTGGATCTGGGCTCCCCTGGCACCTGGGATGTGAAGGCCCAGCATCTTGGTTTCAGAGATGGCTGCCTGCAAGGTGGAGGGGCCCTCAAACTACAGCAAGTACTGTGCCAGGTGGCTGTTCATGGGGTTAGGCAAGACAAATCTAGCCAGTGGGGCACCAGTCCTCAGTGCCATAGAGCTAGGGACGGAGCCAGTCTACAGAGTAGGTTCTGGTACAGCCTTGTGAGGCAGCTGTGGTCCTGATCTCTAATGATGAGGAAACAGGCCTCGAGAAGGTAAGCAGCTTGCCTTAGGGCACATAGCCAGTGGAGGCAGGCTTGACCTGGGCCTCTCCACTTTCAGGTATCTCTTCTGTGCCTCCTCCATCTCCCAGTTAGGGGGCAGGGGGCTGGGTCCAGGACCTCTCCCAGGTGCTCCACCCTCCTGCTAAGGCCCAATCAGGAATCCCCTCACTAACCAATCACCTCCCAGCAGGGAGTTGTTGGGACTAGGAAAGGAATGAGCAGGTGCTGGGGCCTCCTCATTGGTCTGTGGGTGTCCCACCTCCCTGCCCTGCCTCCTGGAGACTGACTCCTGGAATCCCCCTCTGCCCAGGGCTCTGCTGCCTGTCTGTGCTAGTGCTGTTCTGCTTTGCTGGTGGGTGGGGGAGGGGGGGTGACCAGGTATTGGGTCCTGGGAGTGTCTTGGACATGTGATAGTGAGAGGCAGCAGGGGGGAAGACAGCCCATGCTGCCTCAACTTCCCTGTTTGCAAAATGGGTTCAATAGTCCAGGCCCTGCTCTCTCGCTTTGTGCATTGAAAGGCCTGGGGCGTATTCAGGATGGCCTGCAGGGATCTTGATGATTAGGTTTGATGGCTGGCCAACCAGGTGATGCACTTGTTCATTCCTGCTGCCCCTGCTGCCGCTTCCCAAACACCTGGGACAAGGATAGTCCCCTCCTCCACTGGGCAGATGAGAGGTAGACTTCCCGCCTGGGTGAAGAGGCAGTAAGAGGAGCAGGAGAGCTAGAAAAAGATGATGCTAGGGGTGGGGGGCATATTCCCTGGGTACTCACTCCCCCCTTAGCTTCTGCACCAGAAGGCATTACATGGGAGTGTGTTCACCAGTCTGTTGGCCTTCAAGGCACTGTTGGCTATTCTTCCTCCTCTGTAGACTCCCTTCTCTAAACAGAGGTACTTATCTATTTAAATTTCCTTCTCCCACTTTTCTTAATCCCAAATTAATACATCTGCCCATCAGAGCTTCAGTCGGGGGAAGGACCTGGCACTCCAGGAGCAGTCCCTCCATGGTTCTGCTGGTTTGTGTCCCAGCCCTGAGGCCACTTTTTTCCTAACATGCTGAGACCACCAGATGGGCCCTCATGACTGCCTTTTGTGACCCCCAAGGGGGTTCTGGGAGCCCTGTTTGGATAGATGACCTGGAGCATCTCTGGCTCCACCACATTTTGGTCCTGGGTTCCTGACCTGGCTCGCAGCTAGACAGCTGTGAGCCCTTGGGAAGTTCCTCAACATGGTAGGACCTCTGCTTCCTCATCTCCAAATTGGAATAAAGTCTCTGTCACAGCATTGTTTTGAGGATTAGATGATGGATATAGAGTACCTGGTGCATGCTTAGGCCAGACCAAGCACTTAGGGAATGTGTACTTAGTAAATGTTGGTTTCTAGGTCTCCCCTGAGTGGGAGAGGCATTTGGGGGATTCCATTCCTCACAGGAGCCCAAAGTAGCCTTAGCAATCATTTAGATCAGTCCTCTCATTTTTCAGATGGGGAAACTGAGGCCCAGAGAAAGGAGATCATTACAATAATATAACTGCCAACCTGGTGTAGTGTGGTACCCAATTTATGCCATCCACTGCACCACACTCCACTTCACTTGGGAGAACAGCTTCAGTTGGAGAAGCAGGAGAACCAGGGCTCCTTTGTAACCCACTTGGTTTTCAGTCTCCCCTCCTCAGGGGGCCTTACTTGGAGAAGAGGCCGAGAAAGAGTAGGGAGTGAGTAGTTGGGCAGAGTGCTCCTTGCGAGCCTGGGAGCCTTGGCTAGGGCACTGCCAGCCTGGGTGAGACGGGAGTCAGTCTCATGCTCCGCAGCACCCTTATCGCCCTGATTAAGGAAGCTTATTCTTAATAACAGAAACCCTGATTTAAACGAACACTTACTCTGTTCCAGGCCCCTGTTAAGCCTTTTCATGCCTTGGCTATTTTCTCTCCGAACAGCAGACAAATGACTGCCCTTCCTCCCCAGCAGATGGGGCAGAGGAGCTATCTTGCTTGTTCAGGAAGGAACAGCAAAAGGCACAGGGAGGGTCTGGGGGCACAAGGCAGAAGATGTTAAATAATCAGCTACAGGTGCTCTTAGCCTCGAAGAGACCCACAGATACCCCACTCTCATCTCAGCCTGCCCAGGACCCTGCTGCTACCCCTTTGCAAACGCTTTCCTTTTCTCTGTCCTACCCTCAGATGCTGCCCCATCTGGAGAGAGGATAACCCCCATGGAGCTTTAGTAATGATATTATCAGTGGGTACAGCAATAACCAGGCTACCTAACAATAAACCCCTATTAATATCAGACATTAGCCCATAGCATTGCCTCATGGCAACCCATTTTACAGATGGGGAAACAGCAACCCTCCGCATTGGAGTGCTTGCCCAGGCTCATGCAGGTGGGACGATTTGAACTATGGGTACCTCCATTTCCCTACCTGTAAGACGGAGCTCTAGCCTCACGAAGCCCTGCGGAAGGCTGTCTGAGACAAAAAAAAAAGGGTTCATAACAGTACCAGACCCAGAGGAGGCGCTTCTTTGGCCACCAAGGCCAGGTTGAGTAGTGGCAACACAGAGTCCAGCGTTTGGCCCTGGCAGGTGTGTGTTTGCGCTCTCTAGGCTTTTGATATTGATTTAATTAACGCTTGTTTGCTTTTATTATGTACCACATTGATCTAAGTGCTTTATGCAGCTTAACGTATCTAATCGTCACATCAACCTTAGAAGTCAGATACTGTTGTTAGCCTCTCTTCACCAATGAGGAAATGGAGGCTCCAGCAACGGACTCTCTTGTCTCACCGCCGCCCTGGGCACTCTCGCCGGAAGCCCCCCGCATGGCTTCTCATTTGGGCACCTCTAAATCAGAGTAGGGGGCTGGGGCGGGCCTGGCTCAGCGGGGCACCCCGCCCCTGGCCCGATGGGGGCCTGCGCGGCGGGTCCCAAGCGGGGCGGCCTGGAGCCTGTTTACCCGGGCTTGAGGGAGGGCAGTGGTGGGCGAGGCGGGGCGGCGGTCACGTGGCCGTGTTTACCTCTAAGCCGGCGCGCGCCGTCCCCGCCCCCGCCCCCCATTGGTCGGTCGGGCAGTCTGGTCGCGCGCACCCCCGTGCGTGCTTGCGTGCGAGCGCGCGCGCTCGGTGGGCGGGGCGCGCGGCACAGTGAAGTGGATCCCTCGGCCCTCCACTGAGTGCTGGGTCCCTGCGCTGCTGACGTTCCGTATCTCTGCGCGCAGCGCCCGGCCACACGGGCCCGGAGACCCAGCCCTCGACCTCTCCCAGGGTGGAATCCGCCGGCTGCGCGCTCCGTCCTGCCTGCGCCCAGCTGTTCTCAAAAGCTTGTTGGCCTTCGCTGTGGCCTCTAGCTCCCCACACTGCGGAGGGCGGAGAGCCGGTGATGGCCTCCGCTTTAGGAGGGGCGGGGGTGTCTGAGAGGGTGAGGCGCTTGTGCAACGCTCCCCCACTCCCCGGCCTTCCCCACCATCGAGCAGGGCCAGGCTTCCTGCTGCCAAGTCTCACCCTCTGCCATTGCCTTAGTCACCCCGACTGCCCCAGGCCAGAAATAGTCCCGCTAAGTCCTCTGACCCTTTCTGTGCACCCACTATGTGCTAGGCCCCGGGTCAGACGATGAAGACGTGGCCAATCAAATAGTGCCTCTCTCCCAGACTTCACGATCCAGTGGTGAACCAGATACCTTGACATGTGAGGGACCCAAAGGGAGAGGGTAACCAAGATTCAACTAGTTCTAACTGCAGACTGGCATTTACTGGCTCAGTAACCTTGGCAAGATGCTTAACTTCTTTACCTCAGTTTCTTACCTATAACCTACCTCATAAGGGTGTTACAAGAAATGGCTGAGTCCCTGTGGTAGTCGGGCTCCGGCCTCTTGCTGTTACTGTGGTGGTGGTGGTGGTGGTGGTTATTCTTAAGAGGAGGAATTGAAGTACAGAGAAGGTGAGGGACTTGCCAGGAACCACATAGCAGCTACATCAACAAAAAATAGGCAGGGCAGTGGGGAAATGGGCAGGGCAGAGCAGACGAGAGCACTGAAGAGACACTTGAACTAGAGAAAGAGAGAGGGCCAGGAAGGGGACAAAAGAGGAACACAAAATGCCCTCTCTCTTCTTACTGGTTACAGTTGAGGAAATTGAGCCTTTGTTGTTGGGGGAGGAAGGTTTGAAGTCTGCCAGCTTCTGGTTGTTTGTAGTTTGGGCTTTACGTGAACTATTAAACCTCGGTTTCACTTTCAGCATTTCTTCAGGGTGAGCAAAACTCTGCGGTGGCTTCTCCAGCCATTCCTAGAACACCTGGGGGCTGGGGCCTGGGCTGGGCGCTCTGGGAAGGGGTTGCAATCCTCCAGCCAGGACACCAGCCTGATTTATCAATAAGTATGGCAGGTGCCATGAGCAGCAAGGTCCTGGAGAGCAGCAGAGGGGAGGGTTCATTCTGTTGGAAGTGGGACAGCTTAGAAAGGATGTCAGGGAAAGCTACAAGGACCCGACTCTTAAAGGATGAGTGAAGCAGTTGACCGGAGGACTGGGGCACTCGTTCCATTTATGGAAGTCATATAAAATCTGCTTTTCAAAGAAAATTATTTAAACAACAAGAAAAAAGTGAACTGATTTAAAGGCAGATACTAAGTAAATAATAGTGCAGGTGGAAGGAGGATGGCTGAGCTCTGGAAATGCCCGGGTCTGTCCCACAGGGAATGCTGTCTGGTCTGGAAGTGGTGGAAGATCCCTTGTGGAAATACCTCGGGGGTGTCTGCTGTAGGATCCCTGCACCATTCAGTCACCAAATTCCTGCTGTGTGCAGATGTGTGTGGAGAGGGAGGGAGCAGCTCAGCCGGGGCAGAGGCCAGGCTGGGGTATGGGGGGGGCTGGGTACCAGAACGATAATAAGCACGGAACACTTCCTGTGCACCAGGCGCTGCTCAAAATAGACACGTGAATGCATTTAATCAGCACAAGAGCCCTTTACAGATGGGAAAATCAGTACAGAGGTGTTGAATAAATTGTTTAATGTTGCACAGCTAGCAAGAGCAGACCTGGGCTTTGAACCTGGGCAGTCTGACGCCAGAGCCCCTGATCTTCACTTGCTCTTGCCTCTTATTGGGATGGAATCTGGGGACTTAGAGGACCTGCCCTCTTCACCTGAAGTGAACAGGGGGGTCTAGTTGGGAGCTGGACACAGTCATTTATAGGGTGGTGTGATCAGTGCTCAGAATGGGGGGAGTTCCGGTGTCACTGAAGCCCCCAGGAGGCCCCCAACCTAGCCTGGGTGGCCAGGGACATGGGATTAGGTGACAGTTACACTGGACCAGGAGGGCACAGAGTCCTGCAGACAGTGGCCCTGGTGGAGCAGCTATGGCTTCCTAATTGGGGGTGGGAGGGTAGGCAGAGCAGCTCTGACCTCTTGTTCCTCTCCACAGGTACAGCACGTGGGAGCCGGAGGAGCACATCCTGGACCCCCGCCTGGTCATGGCCTATGAGGAGAAGTAAGGGGGCTCAGCCTGCCATGGGGCTGTGTGGAAGGCAGGCTCTGAGGTTTTCTTAGGGAGATGCTGCTGGCTTGGCTCTGAACAAAGGGCACGGGCATGGGGGCAGGGGTCTGGCAGGGACAGCCCAGTCTAGTCTGCAGCTGGGGGAAGGTGGTGGGCACCAGGTTCTGGGACAGCAAGGGCCCTGGCTCCTTCCTGCTGCTGGGTGATATTGGCCACTCAGCTGACCACCCCAGGCCTCAGTCTCTCTGCTGTTGTTGGCCACCCCCAATAACACCTGCCCCAATCTCCCCAGAATGTAGGAGTTTCAAGGTAGGGGTTTCAGTTGCAGCAAAGGAGGTGAAAATGGACACAGAGGCACCCTGCATGCATGGGGCAGCAGGGTCAGTCATGCCCAGCCATGCCCAGTGATGGACCAGAGAGAGACTCCCCCAAGTGACCCTCTCACCAAGTCTGATGGAACTCAAGAAAGGCCAGAGGAGGGAGTGTGGCTTTGGAGCCAGGATATCTGAGTTCTGGTGCCTCCTGCTTGGTCACCTCCTCGGTGGGTGGCCCTGGGCAAAGCTGCCCCTCCGGGCCCCAGTCTCCTGCTCTGCCAGTGCTCTGCTGTGATTCTGCAGGTTGGTCAGTGATTGGCAGCTCCTCTGATGGGCCATGAGGGCACATCTTTGCAGGGAGCCTTTGATAAAAATGTTGTTTCTCCTTGTGGGAGGGCCTTGTGAGCATAATCTAGCCATTCCCTTCGCTGCATGAGCCCCAACGTTACCAACCTCCCTACCAGTCAGCTGCCCAGTCTTTCTGCCTCACCCTGACCCATCGACCCTGTACCGTTTGGGCCCGTTTTATAAAATCATCATTTTTATTTGTCTCCTTTTGATAACCTCTTGAGACAAGGATGAGGGTCTCATCTGACAGATGAGGAAACTGAGGCTCTGAAGAGCTAAGGGACTTGTCTGGGAACCTCACAGCTGGGAAGCAGCCCAAGTAGGATTTAGCCTGGGGAGGCTCCTGACTCCAAGTCGCTGTTGCTCCTCTGCCCCTCCTCGCCCCCTTCTGATGGCTTCTCCCCTAGGAGGTCTCGTGCTGCTGATTCAAAGGACTTGTGTGAATGTCTTCCTAAGGGTAATAAGGAGTCAGCTAATTCGTTCTTTCATTTGTTCAACAAATCTTTATTGAGGTCCTTCTATGTGCCGGGCACTGCTCCAGGAATTGGGGGCAAGGAACAAAATCAACTAATGTCCCTGCTCTCACGGGGCTCACATTCCAGTGTGGAGGGAGACCTGCAGTGAAAAGTACACCAGATACGGATGGTGCTGACTGCTGCACAGACAGGGTCGGGGCAGGGAGTGAGGGCTGGGCAGGGGCTGCTGGTTTCAGTGGGGTGGTAGGTGGTGGTGTTTGACCAGAGCCTTAGCTAAGTAACGGAATAAGCCCAGTAGGTATTTTAGAGAAGAACATCTCGGGTGGAGAGCACAGTGAGTGCAGAGGCCCTGGGGTGAGGGCCTGTGAGGGCCAGCATGGAGGCAAGTGGGGCTCTGAGTGTGGCTGGCTGGGTGGTGTGGGTGGGGCAGGGGTCAGTGATGAGGCAGGGTAAGGCATGGGGGAGGGGGGGGACAGCTGCAGGAATGAGGAACGCAGCCCAGGGAGGGCCCTGTGAATGCTGGTAGAGGACTTGGATGTTGTTTTGAATGAGCCAGAAAAGTCAATAGTTAAGGAACAAATGAGGAGCTTAGCGGATTCTACAGACCCACTGTGTGACTTGACTTCCTCCTTCTTTCTGGGTCTTGGTGAGGTGGGGGTGGAAGGTGGGTGATGACCATTTTAACACCTGCTTTGCAGGGTATTTAAGATACTCAGGAGTCTGGCCAGGGGACTCTAATGGAGGAGCCAAGAGGGCAGTCAGGGCTTGCTGGGGCTACGCCCTGGATACTGATGGGCAGAGGGTCCAAGGCTGACAGAAACCAGGCCCTCAGTAGGTAAGGACTGGACAGAATGAATGCCCCCACCTTAACCTCCCAGCCCTCCTCACACAGTTTGCACGGCAGGAGCAGGGATGCTGCAGATGGGAGGCCAGGTCATGTGGCCTGGGCTCCGGGCCTGCCCCGCTGGCCCTGTCTCGGCCCCCAGGCCTGACCTGGCCAGGCCTGGAGCCCAGAGCTCAGCATCTTCAGTGGCAGAAATTGTTAAAATTGTGGCATCAGGCAACTGACTTAATCTGTCTATGCCTCAGCGATAAAATGAGGCTAGAAATCGTGCCTCCCTCTTGGGTGGCTGTGAGGGTTAAAGCATTGAGAGCAGTGCCTTGTACAGAGTGTCCAGGACATGATACTAAAAATAATAATAAACAACACTTACACAAATGTAATAAATACATATTATCCTTCCCCCACCCCGAGGTCCTTTCCTTTTGCCCCCGCCCCCACTTCTTCCTCCTTTTCCTCTTTCTTCTGTTCCTTCCCTCTCTCTTCCTCTGTTATTTCAGTCTTTTTACCCCGCATTTTGAGAAATAGCAAGGACCTCCCTTGCTCCTTCCAGGAGCCCTGGGGTCATCTAAGAAGGGAAGCTCTTGGCTCCAGACAAGAAAACTGAGGCCCAGACAAGAAAACTGAGGCCCAGCCAAGGTCTCCCATCGGTCAGGGTAGAGCTGGGCCTGGAGCAGGGTGTCCTGGCGCCCAGCACCGGGTTCTGAGATGATTCTTGCCCTCGGGGTTTGGGAGGCCTGGCCTGGCATGGGTATCACATGCCCTGGGTGCTTCTCTCAAAAGCAGGTTCTCGGGCCCCACAGCAGACCTGCTGAGGCCAACTCCATGGGGAGGGAGGGCCCTTCTTCAGTGCTCCTGGAGTCTGATGTCTGGGCTGCCTCCAGGAGGAGCGAACCTCGAAAACAGACTCCACAGATCCACTGGCTTAGCTGGGCTCAGGTTGAGAGACTGGCCTAAGGCCACAGAAAGTATGAGTGGAATGAAGTGAAACAGGATGAATTTTCCCACCACTTCCAGCATGGCCTTGGGGCCTCTGTGTGTCATGTGGCTTTGTACGCGCCCTCAGGTTGTGCCTCATGTGTTGTGTTTGGATGTGAGGAGGGCATCCAGCAGAGAGTGGCATCTACTGGGGCCTGAATATGGGCTAGTTTTTCTGTCCCCTCCCCAGCCAGACTGTACAGACAAGTGGGAGTGGTCCGTGCAGAGGCCAAATGGGGGAAATCTGGGGAGAGCTTCATGTAGGTACGAAGGACTCGCCTGCCTTCTCATTAGCTCCCCTGGGACATTCAAGGCAAATTTGATTGAGAGGTTTCTATACAAGTTTCCTAAGAGCAGAAACTGGAACTGCATTGTTTTGGGGGGCGTTCCCAGTGGCATGAAGAGCAGAGCTTGGCACGCCCCTGGAGCTGTGAAGACCCACATATTTTTGGAGATGCCCCCAAGTCCCACCTCAGCAATTGGGACCAGTGGCTGTGTCCTCACCTTTAGTCAGATGGGAAGGCGGAGCCCTGGGAGTTGAACATGCGACCCCATTGTTATGGCCTAAAGAAAGTGATGGGAGAAGCCGTAAGGCAGGTTTGGGGATGGCCTGTAGAGAGTGTCCCCCTTCCCCATAGACAGCAGGGGGCCGGGTGGAGCGGATGCCTTTCCCTTAAATGTCACCAGTGTTTCCTTTTCTTCTGCCATCTGCTTTGCACCCCAGGGAGGAGAGAGACCGAGCGTCGGGGTATAGGAAGAGAGGTCCGAAACCCAAGCGGCTTCTGCTGCAGGTAACCCCGCCAGCTCTGGTGCCCGCCCACAGGGCCCCCTTGCTCCTTGCACCAGCCCCTGCCCCATTAGAGCATTTGCACCAGCTAATTCAGCTGAACCACTAACCCTCCTGGCCTCTGCCCAGGGCTCTGTGGGGTAGAGCCAGGCACTTAATGAGTATGTTTCAGTGGAAGGAGTTGGGAAAAGTCAGAAGGTGGGGCTGGTGCCCGAGAAGACACCGTGGGTGGGAGATGCTGTGGAGGGAGGTGGGGTGAATGTATGGCTCATGGGATCCTAGAATTTTCAAAGCTAAGAATCTTGTAAATGAGCCTTTTTGATGCTCAAAGTCCCTAAAATACAAAATTGTAGTATTTGAGAACCTTAGAAACATAAGTTTCAGAGGAAACTGAAGTGTGTGGAATTTTAGAATCCAAGAAAAGGAGAGTCCTAGGATTCTGAAACCATACCCTTAGAATGTCCTAGAAATGTGTCATTTTGAGTGAGAAGAAACCCTCTGCCCCAGGTGGGGTCTAGACTCTGGCAGCCCGTATTACCCAGGTCTTGGGGACACTTTGCTGCCTTCTCTGGTTTGCACTGAAAAGAGGATGGAGCCTCAAGTAATGTAGTTATGTGATTGAAGGCAAGCCTCTGAGCTTGTTTTTTCATGTGTAAAATCAGGATGATAAGATTATGTGCTGCCCTTAATTTAATAAGGCTCACCCAGGTATTTAAAGCCAAAAAACAAGGCCTCTTGGTCCACGTGAAGTGTGAGCCGTGCCCAGCCTCCTGTTCACTCTTAATTGTAAATCACCTGAGGCTTTTGCCAGAATAGATGGGCCTGCCTTCCAGCGGTGGGCAGGTTCCACAGAATTTGGTGTGAATTGGGTCCTGGGAAGGGGAGTAGCATCAGTCAAACATCTTCTCCACGCTAAACTCTGGGCTCCATGCTCTTCACAAATGAACACACTTCATCTGCACACCAAACCTACAGGGAAGGTGTATCAGTCATCTATTGCTGTGTAACAACTTAGCAATAAACTGAGCTAACTTAGAGCAATAAACACTTACTGTATCACACAGTCTTGGTGGGTCAGGAATTTGGGAGTGCTTTAGCTGGTCCTTAGTGATTCTAGTTCAGGTTACAGCCATGATGTCTTCTGGGAACCACTCACTTGAAGATTTGACAAGGGCCTGAGTGATCTGTTTCCAGTGTGGCTACTCATGCCCAGTGTATCAGTGCTGGATGTAGACAGGAGGCCTGGTTCCTCACCACTGGACCTCTCCATGGCACCACTGGGTGGCCTCCCAGTATGGCCACTAGCTTCCCCCAGAGTGGGCAATCCAAGACAGAGAGCAAGGACAAAGCACAGTGTCTTAAGTGACTTAACCTCGAAAGTCCCACACCACAGTATTCAGTGTAGAGGGGACTCCACACAGGTGTGAATTCCCAGAGGTGGGTATTTGGAGCTGTCTTGGAGGCTGGCTGTGTCAGTTTCTGCATCATTTCACTGATGAAGAAACTGAGGCTTAGGGAGGCCAGTAGTTTACCCAGAATCACACAATTGGATTAAAGCCCAGAGCTGACTCCTGGTGCTCCTGGATCTGTTATTGGCTGTAATTTTCCCATGGTGAAGTAGAGGAGGACAGAATTGTATGAGAGTTTACTAGTCCTGTGATGATAGCCTAAGAGCTAGGCTGAAGGAGTGGGTGTTGATAAAGCTGCATATAGGATAAGCCCTCTTAACATTGCAGTATTTTCGCAATCTCCTCTGGGTTCAGCCCTCCTCCCATTACCGTAACAACCCACACCCCCTGCCGAGTGATGGCCATTAGCAGGTGGGACTGGGAATGGAGTTTGCACATGAGATCTTTGCTCCCAACTTGAGATGGGGCAAAACTTTGACTTACAGGTCCCATTTGATGGCCTCACTCTCTTCCTGGGAGCTCTTGGCCTCTGGTGACAGGTCATAGAAGAAGGTACTGTCCGAGAGTGATCCAGGCCCTCCCAACATTTAAGCATCAAGGATCTTTCTTGGATTTGTATAAATTTCCCCCAAAGTCAATAAGACAGATCCACAAATGACAAAACTTCAGCCTTTGAATGGTGGAAGAATGTGCCTCCCAGCCCATTTTAACGAGAGTGAGCAGGATGTCAACAGAGGGCTGGACCCTGGTAGGGCCACTGCAGCTCAGAGCCAAGGAGTGCCCTGGAGGGGTCCCAGGGTGTCTGCAGGCAGCTGGCAGTGCACCATCCCTGTGGCTGGGTGACACGGTGCACCTAGTGCTGTGTGTGCCCCTTGGTTGACTTGCCCCAAGAAATTTCAGAGCCCTGCGCCTACCACCATAGCCCTGGCGAGCTGGCTGTTTCAGCTTTTGGGGGCCCTTTAGAAACAAAGATTCCTATCCTATAGTGAAGAATAATTCCTTAATTTATATGCCTCATCAATCCAGGTTTGGTTTTTGTTGGTGAGTTTTCAGTTTGTAGCCTTGTGTGCTCTTCTGCTGTGTACCAAAGGAGTATGCCCTGTGGTCCTGTCCCTGAGCCACTTAGAGCGCTGGGGAGATAAGGCCGCACCCGTGGGCTGCGCTGGGCCAGGCCGTGGGGCCAGGGCTGGGTCTGGTCAAGGGCAGCACTCTGGGCGGTGAGGGGTGCTGGTGGGGGGTGGGGTGGTGGCGGGCTTCTAGCTGGGAAACGTGGGGAAGGGCACTCCGGGTGGGAGGAACAGCATGAGCAAAGGCGCGGCAGTGGGTGGGAGGGCAGGGCTGACCCGCCGTGCCCTGGCTTGCCCCCGCAGCGGCTGTACAGCATGGACCTGCGGAGCTCCCACAAGGCCAAGGGCAAGGAGAAGCTCTGCTTCTCCCTGACGCGCCCACTCGGCAGCGGGAGCCCCGAGGGGGTGGTCAAGGCGGGGGCGCCCGAGCTGGTGGACAAGGGCCCCTTGGTGCCCACCTTGCCCTTCCCGCTCCGCAAGCCCCGCAAGGCCCACAAGTACCTGCGGCTCTCACGCAAGAAGTTCCCGCCCCGCGGGCCCAACCTGGAGAGTCACAGCCATCGACGGGAGCTCTTCCCTCAGGAGTCACCGGCCACGGACGTCCTGCAGGCGGCCAGCGAGTGGGAGCCTGCTGAGCAGCCCCCCGAAGAGGAGGGTAAGGCGGCCAGGCCCAGGGCCCCTCAGAGCTGGAAAGGCCCCTCGAGTCGTCAGGCCCAGCTGGCCCCATGCCCAGAGAGGGCCTGGGTGCTCTGTAGGCCACGCAGCCTGCGGGGGCCCTGGCGCCCAGCCCGGCGCTCTTCCTATGGCCCTGCTCGGGATGAGCTCGTGTCCAGCCTGGGAAGATAAATGTAGCTACCTCCTCCTGTGTGTCCGTCCTTGAACCAGCCCTGCCCTGGCTGGAGACTCAGAAGATGGTCTGGTGTTGGGGGTGGGATGGGAGGTGGTCGACATGCTGCCGCCCACTCCCACCTTCCCCACCTTGTTGCCAACGCTGTCCCCGTCTTTCTTTCTTTGTCCCGTGGCTGCAGCAGATGCAGATCTGGCCGAGGGGCCCCCTTCCTGGACACCCACGCTCCCCCCAAGTGAAGTGACAGTGACCGATATCACGGCCAACTCCATCACCGTCACCTTCCGCGAGGCCCAGGCAGCCGAGGGCTTCTTCCGAGACCGCAGCGGGAAGTTCTGAATCACCATTTTTATTCTTCTTAAACTGTTTTCTTTTGGGCTTGGGGTGGGGATTTCCAGAAAGGGGGAGGGGGAGGGGCGGGATAATTATTTTATTTAACAAAAGAAACATTGAACAGGAGAAGGGGGTGAAATCCCCACACTCTCCCTTCGCCCCGCCCCTTTCTCTGCGCGGATGTTTACAGAGAGGCCGCAGATGTGTCCACGGCTGGGCCTGGGGGGGGCCTGGCGCTGCTCTGTCAGGTGGGGTACCATCTCCAAGGCAGGTTGGGGATAGGGACACTTCTGTCACGATTCTTCTCTAGATAGACAGCGGCTGGTCCCAGAACAAAGGAGGAAGGCCTGAACCCTCCCCATTGAGCAGCCCACCCAGCCTTTCTGGTTGGTTTCCCCTTTTCTTGTGTGATGTGTGTGTATGTGTGTTTGTGTGTGTGTGTGTGTGTGTATGTTGGGCGGGGTGGGGGGCGCTCTTTATTTTTAACTTTCCACTCCAGCTTTGTGGGGGGGATATGGAGGCTGGCTTTGACCAAAAGTGATTGGGTCAGAGAGCTGCGGGGCTGGAGGAGGCTTTGAGATTGTGGAGTGGGCCACCCTGTCCCTTTAGAAAGATCTCTCCATTTCCCTGGGGGCGGCTGCCAGCTGAGCTCCTTCCACTGAGAGCTCCCCCCTCACCTGACCTGTGAAAACTGCTCCCTTGCACACCCAGCTGCGTGGGTGTGTGCATACTGCCCACATGACTGCGTGCACATGTCCACAGATGTGTGCAGTGCGTCTTGCAAACCTCCTGTTTAGAAACTCTTACCAGGTGAATGGAGAGGGTGATCCACAGCACAAAAGTTTGCCACGGGCACCCCTCACTCACCGCACCTTGCTCAGCACTTCACCTGACAGGATCTGTTCAACTCGGTGTGCTGGCAGCTGTCAGTGGAGGGCAAGGGTCCAGCCGGTGTGTGTGTTTGAGGGAAGGGGATGGCCTCCGATGCTCCAGGCATGCGGATGCAGTTTTGCAGATTCACCTGGCCAGCCGCAGGTGCGCAAGTGTCCTCCGTGCAGGTGTGCTGTGCACCAGCACCAGCTCTGAAGCACTTGAGCTCTGTTCTCCCCTCCATCCCTGGGCTCCCGTTCCCTCTGACTCAGGTGACTTTCCAGCCCTTACCTTTTCCCTCTTTTTTTGCCCTCCCTTCTGACTCAGCCAACCCAGATGTGGGTGGTCAGGGAGGGAGGGAGCGTCCCACCACCTTCTCAGGACAGCCCTCAACTCCTGACGCCATTCCTCCTTCCACTCTGTCTCCTCTCCATCCACCCTCAGTGCTGCAGCTGGGGCTAACCTTGTTTTCCTGTCAGGGGGACCTCTGCCATGTCTTCCTGTGGTCATGCTGTAGTGGATGGTGCATCAGGGTGTGGACAAGCCCCACGCCCTGGCAAGAGGCTGTGTCTGCCAGAGGAGGGGGCACTCAGTTTCTGGTCTATACAAATGTGCCCCGTGGCCTAGTAGCTTCTCTGGCAGTGAGGAGTGACCGCTCCCCTCTCCAGGCCCTGTAGGAGAGAAAAAGCCAGGTTAAGGGTGGGCACCAGGGGAGCAAGAGAAAGGCTGGCTCCCTCCCCTCAGACCAGGCACTCCAGTCTCCCTGCTGCCCTCTTCCAGGGCTGTCTCCACAGCCTGACTTGAGGAAGTCAGTAGAATCTTGCTGAGGCTCAAATAGGGCAGTTCTTTCTCTAGACCCTTTCTTCCCAAGTTCCCAAACCAAAGAGAGCCTGCCCCCCATTTTTGTTTGGGGTGCCCTGCTGGCAAGATCCCAGATCCCTGAGTCTCTGTCTCTCCTTCCTCCTTATTCCTTCGTTGTCCAGGGTCAATTCAGTGCTTCCATTGGGGGATGGCTCTCCCCCACCCACCAGATGACTTGATTCACCCCGAGCCTAGGGGGTTGAGTCTAGAGGAGTATGTGGGGGTGGACCAGGGAAAGAACCCTGCGGAGGGGAAGGGCAGCCTGATCTGGGGGCTGTCCCAGAACAGGGGGTCCCAGCAGAGGGGAGGAGGGCAGTAGGCAGGGGCCTCGTTCTATCAGAATGCTGTTGGCCCTGGCTTTGGGACTCGGCTGGCAGCTTCCAACAGAAGTCACACTCCCCCTCCCTTAGGGGACATGGGGCCTCCTCCTTCCTCACGTTGAAGAGATGTTTGTGCAGTTTGCAGGTTTGCCCAGCTCTTTTGTGGGATTAGGCGGCTGCTGCAGTAGAAGACTTCTTGCCTCCCTCTCAGGCCTTCAGGGCCCACAGGGCTCCCTGCTCTCTGACCCTGGGAGCAGGACTCAGGAGCTGTGGTGGAGACTCCCTGGGGGAAGGACTGCGGGCTGTTAGGACCTTCCTGCCCAGGACCCAGGACGAGACCTCATGAGGGGTTGAGAGTGGCCTTGTAGGCCTCCACCGGCCCTGAGCGACTCAGCAGGCTTGGGTGAGAGGGGCAAGGCAGACATGACCCCCCCACCCCACCCCACCGCCACCCGAGAAGGCCAGTACTCACTTGGGGGGGAACATTGAAAAAGTTGGACCACCTGCCTTGCCTTCCCCCAGCCCCACCTGTTTTGAATGTAGAGAGACCGGTTGGTACTTTTCTTTTGCTGCAGGGTGGGGCAAGGAGAATGTTCTCCACCCTGGCACGGCACTTGTAATGCTGCCGGGCCACACGAGGACCACCACTGCTCTTAGGATTGTGGTCCCATAGCCACCTTCCTCCTCTGCTCCTGCCCCAGGGAAGGCGCTTCGCTTGTCAGGTGGTGTAGCTTTTGCTTTATAATTGGCCAGCCTGGCCTCAAGGTCTTAGCACAAGAACGCTTCCTTTGCACAGAATGAGCATGAGCTTTGTTCAGACTAAATGAATGTATTTGGGAGGGGTTGGGGGCACGAGTCAATTCCAAGCACATGCCTTTTCCGACAGTGTGTGCGGGGAGAGCTAGAGTGGACGCAGAGCACGGTTTTATTTTTGTACTGATAGTTATTGGTAAGAGACTGTATAGCATCTATTTATTTAGATGATTTATCTGGTAAATGAGGCAAAAATTATTAAAAGTACATTAAAGATGATTTTAAAAAAGCTCTTGAGCATCCGATCATTCCTTGTGATTGTGTCACAGTTGTGCCAGCGAAAGAGCTCCAGCTCTGGGGGCAGCAGACGGGGACCTTGGCCCCAGGTCTGCCAGTCACTGGCCATGATCTTGGACATGTCCTTTAGTTTTCTTAGACTTCCAGATGTAGTGTACAGATTAATTCTGGTGATAGGTGGGAAAGTGATTGGGAGCTGGAAATGGGAGTGGAGACGGAGGCGGGAGGGGGACGCCCACTGTCGTGGTCCTTGCAGGGTCTCATCAGAGGCTGGGCAGTGCTTCTGATTTCTTCTCCATCTTTTCTCTGCTTCCTGCCAAGAATATTCCGTCCTGGAGCCTAGGAGTGGTCAGCATCCCAGGTCTCTGCCATTGCAGATTCTGGAACCCAGGACTGTCATGGGCTGACTCTCATATACTATTCTGTTCAGCCAAGCTCAGCACACCTGACTGAACCCAGAGAGTAGTAGTCAGAGCCAACATGAGTCAGGAGATCCCTCCAAGCACATCTGTACTTGGGTTCGTCCCTGGAAGAGAGTAGAGACCGGATGGGAACAGGACAGGCAGTGGGAAGAACAGATAAGAGGCCACGTGGCCACCCAGTGGCAGGGGATGGTGGTGGCCACAGCCATGAAAGTGTCAGTGAAAGAGGGAGAAACAGCTCAACGGCCCCAGCTCCGCAGGATGATGGTGGTGGTGACAGCATAGACACTGAGGACAGGGAAGGCAAACCCGCATCCTGAGTGGGTGTCCGGTGTGGTAAGTGTGAACAGCTGACCCCTCCAGTAGGAAAAAAGTCCAATGTAATCAACTTGCCATGAAATTTCCAGCCCATCTCCTTGAAGGATGGCACCACATCGAGGGCCTGCCCTCAGTGTCCACCTCTGACAGGTTGGACACTCATCAGCTGCAGTAACGAACCTTGGGACCGGCTTTGTGAGAGGAAGCGCATGCTGTTGGCCCCATTCGTAGTCTCCATTTCTTCCACCGTGGCCATTCCATGCTGGGCTTGTTGTACAGGCCCTGGGGGGACAAGGACAGGGGCTGGCTGTCATCCACCACCAGATAGGTAGATAGTTCATCCTATCCTCCCATTTCTTAAGAGTTTTCTCTATGGTGAGTGCTCTGGTCCAAGATGCCAAAGTGACCCCAAGCATTTCTCTTTCCTCCCTCCTAAAATCCCAGTAAAATGTCAGTCAAGCAACCAGTTAATAAAATGCAAGCTGAAATGAGAGAAAGATGGATAGCAGGACTGGAAAACAGGAAAGGAGGCATCCAACAAAGGAGAAATGGTGAGGAATTTCCAGAAGGTAGCAAAGTGGCTGAGGTCAGAGCGGGAGAGGAACCAACAGGAGCTGAACGGGCAGCCAGTAGAGGGCGCACGCAGGAGGATTGGTAAGGGGTGGAAACAGGCTTCCTGAGCAACAAAGTCTGGTTTTCCAAACAGACCTCGGGAACACACCCACTCTGGACATTGTGACATTTGAACAGAGTGGTCAGTGCTCGCTTTGGCAGCACATATACTAAAATTGAACAGAGTGGTCAGCTTTCCAGAAATAACCAGCCAGGCTAGTTCCTATGGGAGTGGGAGGTTCTTCCCAAGAGGCTTCTGACATGGACGTCAAGGTCAGGACACAAACAATAAGAGGGAATAAAGTGCTTCCAACAGCCATGAAGCACCTACACCCCCAACCCCGGCTTCTGGTTCTTTGTACCCACTTCTTGCTGAAGAAGGGCCCGGCTGGGCTGACTGTCTCCTGAGTCCTGCGCTCCCCAACGCAGTGCCGCACTGATGCTGACAGCCTTAGTTGCCGTATCAGTGTCCTAGGGCCACCAGAGCAAAGGACCACAGACGGGTGGGGCTTAAACAGTAGAAATTTATATTCTCACAGTTCTGGAGGCTAGAAGTTTGAGATCAAGGTGTCGGTAGAGTGGTTTCCCCCGAGGCCTCTCTTTGGCTTGTAGACGGCCCTCTTCTCCCCATGTCTTCACCTGGTCTTCCCTCTGTGTGTGTCTGTGTCCTACTCCCCTCTTCTTATGAGGACACCACTCACACTGGCTTAGGTTTCTCCCGTATGATCTCATTTAAATTAATCACCTCTTTAAAGGCTCTATCTCCAAACGCAGCCACATGAGGTCCTGGGGGTTAGGACTCCAACACATGAATTTTAAGTGGAGACACAAATCAGCTCTTGACAGTTACCTACCAACACGCAATTTGTCTTTCTGCTGACAGAACCTTCATTATTTGGGAGGAGAGGAAGTGGCAGTTATCCAACAAAATGCTCTTTTTCCCAATTCCCTTCCCTGCTCCCCCCAGCTATGGGTGCTGTATGTCCAATGACAGGTAAGTGAGCTATCTGAAGTGGGCCCTTGAACTTGGGCTCATCTGATGTTTCCTCGTGTCAACGAAAATTCAATTAACTATTAAGTTAAGAAGAAAAGAGGGAATTTTATTTTAGCCAAACTGAGCATTATAACCCAGGAAGCAGATTCTCAGAAAGCTCTAAGAATTGTTCCACCTATTAGTTAGAAGTCAGAGGCACAGTCATATACATTTTTGAGACAAAGGCTCATACATCAAAATGACATACTGATATTTTACATAAAGTTTACCAAGGATACATAGTCCAGGTAAGCACAGACAAGGCGAGCAGCAAGTCACCATGACCCCCTACAGAGGTGGGAACAATCACTATTCTCTTAAGAAGTAACGTTGATAGCATCAGAAGAAAGGAAAAAAATTGATCTTTCTGGTTGAGCAGGCGCTCCCACCTTTGAAGAGCTCTGGTTAACGTGCAGATGCGTACTGCACATAAGGGAGGGAGGGAGGAGGCCCAAGCAAACACAGAGAGAGAATTTCATGTTTAACTTTTCTTGTTCAATAGCATTATGTTCTGTGTTTTCTTTTTCCATAGATTCCACATATGAATGATATCATATGGTATTTTTCTTTCTCTTTCTGGCTTACTTCACTTAGAATGACATTCTCCAGGGCCATCCATGTTGCTGCAAATGGCATTGTCTTACCATTTTTTATGGCTGAGTAGCATTCCTTTGTATAAATTCTGTATATTAATTTTGTATCCTGCAACTTTACTGAATTTATTGATGAGCTCTAGAGTTTTCTGGCAGTATCTTTAGGATTTTCGATGTATAGTATCATGTCATCTGCAGGTAGTGCCAGTTTTTACTTCTTCCTTTCCAATTTGGATTCCTTTTATTTCTTTTTCTTCTGTGATTACTGTGGCTAGGACTTCCAAAACTGTGTTGAATAAAAGTGGCGAGAGTGGACATCAATGTCTTGTTGCTGAATTTAGAGGAAGAAAAAATACATTTGATTATGTCAATAGATGCAGAAAAAACTTTTGATAAAATTTAACATCCATTTACTATAAAAACTCTACAGAAAGCAGACATTGAGGGAAGGTACCTCAACATAAGGAAGGCCGGATATGACAAACCCACAGCTAACATACTCAAGGGTGAAAAGCTGAACACATGGTTTGTCTTCTTTAATCTGTTGTGTAATGAATTCTATTGATCTATTTCCTGATCTATAACTATGTTTATTCACAATGTGAGTTGGGAGAAATTTATGTAACTTGTAATCTTTGATTAACACTGAAATTATATACTTTTTAAAGGTTTGATAGAAAGTTTTGTGAATACATTTGGTCCTAGTGCATTTCTTTCTTTCTTTTTTCTTTTTCAGGTGGTGGATCTTTATCTTTCCAATCCTCTCCATGATAATAGATCCCTCAAGTCTACTTCTTCTTAGGTGACTTCTGTTAATTTATATTTTGCTAGGGAATTGTTCATTTCCTCAAGGTTTTCAAATTTGTTTCCATAAATTTGCATGTAATGTTCTCTTATAATCCTTCTAGTCTTCCCTGTATCAGGGTTATTGTTCCTTTCTCATACCTTATCTTGTATATTTTTGCTGCCTTTGTCTTCTGTCAGATTCTTTCTGGATGTATCTACTTTATTGGTCTTTTCAAGGAACATATTTTTGTATTTATTTGACCTATCAATTACAATTTTCTATTTAATTTCAGCTTTGGTTTTTATTAACTTCCTGGTTTTGGCTTTTCATTGCTTTTTCTAATGTCTTAAAATGAGTAGTAAATTTCTGTATTTATCTCTTTTTTTTGTAATAAAAACATTTAGCCTATCAATTTTTTTCTCAGTATAGCTTTTGCTATGTTCTCTAGATTTGGGTTTAAAGTTACATAAGTAAGGGCATATTTTGCTACAAATATCTTTAATAACAAAATACCTGACCAGTAGACTTGAATAATGCAGACATTTATTATTTTATTTAACAGGGATACTAGAGGTAAATATTTCTAGAGTAGTTACTGTTTCTAGAGCGGATATTAACAATGACATCAGGAACTTCTGGGAGTACAAACTTGGGTTAACAAACTGTGATATGTTTAATTGAGTAAGTTTCACATATTATTCTGTGGTCTTTATAAAAGCACAAACCTCTAATACTATTAAATATATCACTCTGTTAATTGAATCAGTTTCATATGTCGCTTTGTGAAAATCATGTAAGAATGCAAGCCTTGATTAACAGACCAAAATACTACCCTGATAATTAAATAAGTTTAGTTGCTTTAAAGCCGCTTCACTAGCAGAACACTGCTACAATCCGTCTCCTAGCCGTAAAAAGCAGAGACATGCTTTGCCTGTTGGCATAGCTTGAGGTCATAGGTTGAGGGCTGCTTCTGCAAATGGAAAACTCATGCATTGTCCCTTGCTCTAACCAGCAGGACACGCTTCACTTATCTAAGGCGTAGGTGGATAGAGTAGAGCTGCTGACGCTCACAGAACACTGTGACTTAGCCCTTAGCTCAGAAAAACTGGGCTGCTTTGCTTGCTTAGATTATCTCTGATCATTGTGAAGAAACTTTGTGGTGGTCTGTTCCTCAGTATTGATTGTTTTTATCTAGTCCCTGGAACAGGAACATCGCAACCTCTCTTGTGATTGCTTAGGGCTTAAAACAACCATTCGTGCCTCTTTGGAAGAATTTATGACTCTTGCCTATTTACATACTTGCTAAACTTTATACGTTCTGCTATGCTTGTAGCTCCCTTTTCACATGCCTAAGATGTATTTACTCTGATCCTTTGTTTGCTTATTCTCAATAAATACGAGTCCTGAAAGAGGTCGAGGAGTTGGTCTCTGGCTCCTTCTCACTCTCTTGACTTAATAAAGTCTTGAGTAATTTTGTTCTTCCGTGGTGGGACTTTCGCTGGACAAAACCCACAAGAACTCATGCTTTTTCCAGTTTTTTGCTTCATCATCCTCAACATTTTGGCTTTTTGTTCCCATGCTCTTCATTTTATGGTTGCATGGAAACTGTCAAGAGTTCCCAACATCTCATGTTCTATCCCACTCGTGGGCAGGAAAAACAAACCCTACTTGCCTGAAATGTCTTTTGAAACAAAATTAGAAAACTCTCTTAGCAGACATTTTCTTATGTTTGATTGGTTGTAACTGGGCCGCACAGCCACTTCTAGCTTTAACAGAGGCTAAAAAAGCTTCTGGAAAAGGGGAAGAGGGTCACATGACAGACTTGGGCCAATTGTGATTCATCTCCTGGGCTAGAGACATTGCTGCTACAACCAAACTTAGGGTTTACAATCATTTTTCCTTTATGTAGATGGCTGCTATGTTGTTTGGTACATACAAGTTTATGATTGTTACATTTTATTCTTTAATTGTTCCTTTATGTTATCATATTTAGTCCCTCTTTAACCTGTCTGATGCCTTTAACTCCACTTTGTGTAATATTGCCACTCTTGCTTTTTTTTACAAAATAATTTGCCTGGTATCTCTTTGTTCATCCCATCAGTTTCAATTTCTATTATTTAATTTTTCTTGATTTGCAATGTTGAGTTAGTTTCAGGTGTATAGCATAGTGATTCAGTTATATATATATATATAATTTTTCATATCTTTTTCATTATAGGTTATTATAAGTTATTGAATATATTTCTATGTGCTATACAGTAGGTCCTTGTTGTTTATATATTTTATATATAGTGGTTAGTATCTGCAAATCCCAAATTCCTAATTTATCCCTCCTCTGCTCCTTTCCCCTTTGGTAACCATAATTTTGTTTTCTATGTCTGTGAGTCTCTTTCTGTTTTGTAACTAAGTTCATTTGTGTCATTTTTTTTAAGATTCCACATATAAGTGATATCATATGATATTTGTCTTTCTTTGTCTGACTCCCTTTACTTAGTATGATAATCTCTAGGTCCATCCATGTTGCTGCAAATGGCATTATTTCATTCTTTTTTATGGCTGAGTTATATTCCATTGTATATATACCACATCTTCTTTATTCAATCATCTGATGATGGACATTTAGGTTGCTTCCATGTCTTGGCTATTTTAAATAATGCTGCTATGAACATTGCAGTGTGTATGTCTTTTTGAATTAGAGTTTTCTCTCTGGATATACATACCAGGAATGGGATTGCTGGATGATATTTTAAGTCTATTTTTAGTTTTTTAAGTAATCTCCATACTGTTTTCCATAGTGGATGCACCAGACTACATTCCCACCAACAGTGTAGGAGAGTTCCCTTTTCTCCACATGCTCTCCATCATTTATCATTTGTGGACTTTCAATGATGGCCATTCTGACTGGTGTAGTTTTGATTTGCATTTCTCTGATAATTAGTAATATTGAGGATCTTTTCATGTGCCTGTTGGCCATCTGTAGGTCTTCTTTGGAGAAATGTCTATTTAGGTCTTCTGCCCATTTTTTGACTGGGTTGTTTGGTTTTTATTATTGAGTTGTATGAGCTGTTTGTATATTCTGGAAGTTAACTATTTGTCAGTCACACCATTTGCAAATATTTTCTCCCATTCCATAGGTTATCTTTTCATTTTGTTTATGGTTTCCTTTGCTGTGCAAAAGCTTATAAGTTTAATGAGGTCCCATTTGTTTTTGCTTTTATTTCTATTGCCTTGGGAGACTGACCTAGGAAAACATTGCTCTGAGTTATGTCAGAGAATATTTTGCCCATGTTCTTTTCTAGGAGATTCGATCTCTATTATTTAAAGAGTGTTTTTTGTAAGCAGCATGGAAGAATTAATTTTGTTCACATTTAGTGTGATACACTTGACTTTACTCTTTTCATCTTATGCTGTGTTCATTATTTATTGTAACTGTTTCCTCCCTCCTTTTCCTCCATTCTGGTGGGGTTGTTGGCAGTGGAGGCAGCCAGAGCAGGGGTTCTGTGTCAGCATCCAGCTTCCAGGTGTGGTTGGTGTGGATGGAGTATTCCACCACCAGCAATCCTGTCATGACTAGACCAACTAGCAGCATATCCTTCCTGGCTTTGAAGCTTCAGATCTAGTCCTTTATCTTTCCTAGCAATTCAGGGAGCCACTCAACATCTTTCTATTAAGTCTTTTTTTTTCTGTTTTAATTAGCCAGAGTTGGAGCCTGTTGCTGCAACCAAGAACACTGAAAAACACACTTCCAAGCATATTTTTTCCCATTACTATGGTCAACTCCACTCAATAAAGTTTTACCTCATTTATTTAGACAAATACTAGATACTGAGAAGGAACAGAGACTACTTGAACCACAAAATGATCTAACTATTCTATACCATACTGGGAGTTCTCAAGTAAATCTTTTCTTGGTGCTGTAGTATAAAGCTTCTTTATACTCATTTTTTTCTTTTTATGAAGGAAAGACCTGATTCCTCTTTTAGAAAGTAACCCAAGCTTTCGAATTATTTTTATTTTTTCAACTATAAAAATATTTACGTAAGTCGAAAAGGAAACAGAAGAATGCAAGAGGAAAGACGGTTCTGACTTGGCTGAGGGCCAGGTATGCCAGTAGAAGTTGCCAGTTGCCCCTAAGAGTCAGCAGTTTCTGAAGCACTAAGATGCCCCAAGAATAGTCATCTTGAGTAGCTTCTTGACGAAGGTGATGGGGATCCAAGTCTCAAATCTCTGAAGGAATCCTCTAAATTATTCTGCTTCAAGGGCTGCTGAGAGAGAAGGAGAGAGATGAGAAAGCTTCGATTGGCAGGAAACTGTGCAGGGAAAAAGTGGGGAGAGGTAAGAGGTAATGCTCAAAATGCTGGGACAAGAAAAGAACTGGGTCAAGGTGGGTCGGGAGGCCTTGAGAGAAACAGAAAGCCAGCAAGAGTCTATGAAGAGAGAGACAAGGAAGAAACTGGGAGCCCCTGGGAGAGGGGAGCAAAAGAGGTTGTCATGAGACAAGAGAAAGGAGTAGGGGACAGTGGGGAGAGAGCAAGGAGAAGGGTGATGGACAGAAGGGCAGGGAGAGAGAGGCGGGGGCCTGCGCTGAGAACAGCTTCTCACCATCAGGATCCTGTTGAGCCGTCGGCTGATGCTTCTGTTGTATTCCTCCAGCTTATACCAGCCCTGGAAATCCTTCCCCTGGTTGTCCACAAACTTTTCCCAGCAGTCTTTAAACTCTGAGGTGAGAGAAGGAAACTGAGTCAGGCCACAAGGGCACGGGGCAGCAAGCCTGTACCCCACAGGGCCAGGGTCCCCTGTTTCTTTCCTCTTCCCTCTCTTCTTCTCCCTGGAATTAGTCTGTCCTTGGAATTTTCATTTCAGGTGGTATCACACTTTGGGTCTCAGCTGGGCCACCATCCTTCCTGTCCAGCACCCCCTTACCCCAACTCCCACTCAGTGGCTTTCTCTCTCAGAAATGCAGCCCCTCCCATCCACTGACAGCTCTGTCTCTCTACCTACCTTGGCGGTTCATGACAGCCACTGTGACCTGAGAAGCCCACAGATACTGCAGCCCTATCTGATACTTCCTGACCCAGTGGAAGTACAGGCGGGAGGCGAAGATCTGCAGTTTCAGGTGGACTTGATCGTTGATTAAATCAACCAGTTTCTCGGCACAGGTGGGGCAAGGGCTCCACGTAACATAGCAGATGATTTCGTAGCTCTGGTTTGGGTTGAGATTCATAAAGTTGATCTTGTCAATAAAGCGAATTTCTGCATGTCGCTGTTTCTGGAGAGAGTCCCAGACAGAGAGAAGGAAGGGTTGGTTTAGAAGGCAGAGGCCAGAGGTCACATACCAAGGGTGAAGCTGGGGATGAGAGGCTCTATCCTGTGAACTTCCGAGTATGTGAACTTGCCTATGACAAGGAGAAAACCTCCTTCCTTCCCTCATTATTCACTCCTTCACTGTCTCACTCATCCATAGCTTAATTGGAATCGGATCAGGGTGCCAGTGGCCAGAGAGGGAGACAGGCTGTAGAACAGACACTCCCACAGCCCAGTCTCAGAATGCTCTGGGACCTGGCTTTTGGACACACGCAGGAGGCTGTCTGGAGATGTTTGAACCTGAGGGTACCAAGGGAGGGAGGGTGGAAGGAGGGGACAGGGAGGAAGATAGACAGAAAGGCAGAAATGTGATGGAGATCTTGTCGGTGAGGTTAAGCGCTCAGCCCTTGGAAGAGTGCTTGGCTTCCTGGAAGTGGTGAAGGAGCTGAGACCTGGAGGATGAGGGAACATTAACTTCTCCAAGAGGGGCAGGAAGAGCGCTCTGCTGGAGGGAAGGGCTTCTGTGTCGGTCCAGGGATGGGAACAAGTCTGGAGGGTTCCAGAGAAGCTGGGCTAACTCAGACCCTGCTAAGCCTCAGGATTTTCCCTGCACGGCCAGGGTTTGCCCCGCCTGCCCTATGCCCAGAGAACACACTTGGCACCTTGTTTCGGACGCAGCCTTGGGCAAGTATGGAGCCATTGGGCCCCTTCAGCTGGTAGCACAAGTAAGTCTTCCTCCGGTAGTAGGGCGCCGTGACCCGGGGCTGGTTGCCGAACTGTTTGTTGAATATATCTTCCTTTAGCAGGCTCATTGTGTTCCTGTGCAACAAGAGAAAATCATGGCTGCAGAGAGCGTTCTCTGGCATCACCCAGGCTCTGTCATGTTCTGAACCCAATTCCTTGGGTTCACTTGGGCCCCTAAGTGGAGGTTAGGAAGGGTCTCTTCCTTCTCTGTTGGCCAGGAGAACTCAGGAGGGAGAGGAAGAGAGTGAGCTCTCCCACCTCACACAGTGTCCCATCTCCAGCCTGGCAGAGCTCCCCCACAGCCACTGCAGGCAGGACCCCTGGGCTAAGAACTGGACACTGCCTGTCATCTCCAGCTCTGACATCTTTGTCCTGAGCCCCAGACCCTTGTTCAGGACCCACAGGCACCTCAACCCTGTGTCTAACAGCTTAACCCTTCTCTTTGGGGAGTCAGGGGATGCAAGCTGGTGCTTCCTTTAGCACTGTGCTCTTAGCTGAGGCGTGTGTATCACAATTTTGTCTGCACAAAGAGCACAGAGGAGTGTGAAGAGGAAAAACTGTTCTCACCAAGAGAGTGTGGTGACAGAGACTTCTCGCTGAAGGGCTCACGCAACTTTTTTCTCCTAATTGTGATTATACCCTGTGAAATATTCTATTTTGTATCTTGCTGTTCTTTCACTTAACATTATATTGCAAAGTGGCCCGACCCAGGTGGGAATGCAGAACCAGCAGGTTCTTTTGGATAAATGCTGTTGGCTCTGCATTAGAAGTAGGTGGATATAACCAGAAGTGTTCCTGCCATGCCCACAAGAGGCGCATGAAGGCATGCTCTGGCCGGAGCTCCACTGTACTTGGGCATTCATAACCAAGCGGACACCAGCCTGAACGACCTCAGGAGGCTCAATGGCCCCATCCCATTGTCCTGGACACTCCACCCAAGGTAATGTGACTTGGCTGACCATCAAATCAGGCTCAAGTGACCTCAGGTCCTTGGAACTTGTGTCTGGACACAGGAATCAAGCCAAGGGTGCCCTCAGGGCACAGACCACAAGGCACAACACTCTGTTCCTGCAAGGCCAGAAAAACCTTGCCATATTTCCAGGCAACTCACCGAAACACCACCAATTCCACCAACGGAAAACCATTTCTGATATCTGTTACGCTAATTAACAAAGCCACTAATTTCGTCAATGGAAACCTATCTCTAACATCCCTTGTGTTAATTAGTAAACCGTTAGGTGGACTTGGATAACAATTGCTGAAGAGACCATCTCTGGACCGTGGCTGATGATCCAGTGACCTCACCTGAAGTTCATATTCCCCATTAGGGCAACTGGCCACCCTCAGGGTAAGGATTAGAAGGGAAATCAACTATACTTCAATTTAAAAAAATAGAAAGAAAAGAAGAAGAAAATCTACAATAAATATTTTTTTTTTTTAAAAAAGGAGGGAAACCCCATTCACCGCACACTTTAGACAATCACTGATCCATTTGCCTGGAATCTTCTGAATTTTAGCCCTGAAGTTCCCACGTTCTGGGAAACTGCCCAGTTCTGGGGAAACCCAGACACTCAAGGCTAAAAAATTTCAAATTTTAGACAAGAGGACTTATCTTCATGGCACAAGTGTTGAACCTTGACCTTGAATAGCTAAAATCATAGATGTAATAGAAACAACTTGTAAGAAGTATTTAAAGACCAATTTAATTTTTCAAACTTGGTATTGTCTTCAGGGAAAATGAGTTACCTTCTTGTCTTGGAGAGTTTTCCCTCCACAGAGCAGAAATGAGAAATTCTTTGCAAAATGGTGCCTTTAAAATAAAATTTATAAACATGCTTTTATAGCTGACTCCAAAAATTGTTTCAATCATCCTTGAACCTCAAGTCTGGGATTGAGGGTGAACAAAGAGCTTTAGGAAGCCCTGGTGGCTGTGCCTATGGAATATGGCCAGGGACACAGAGAGATGGCCAGGCACACAGAGACAGGCTGTGGCAGAGGCAGGGCTGGGGGGCCTGAGGTGAGAGAAGGCCCTGCAGGGAAGGAGTCCGAGAGGAGAGAACCCAGGGCTGGGAGCAGGGCAGATGGAGGCAAGAGGCAGGAAGCAGAGCCCAAGGCCGAGAGGTGAGCAGGCAGTGGTACCTGGTCCCTGCAGCCTAGCCCCAGCCTCCCTGGCAGGCTTGTCCCAACTTGTCCTGGACGTGGGCTCTCTGGCTCCACCTCTCTCTCACAAGGCTGCCCTTGGCCTTGGGAAAGCCCCTTTTCTGAGACTGTCTTCCTACAGCTGTCGGAGTGGTGGATGCCCTTCCTGTCTCAGTAATCAGAGCGAGGAGGCCCTAGGGTGGTTCTCTTCTCTCGGCCTGGACCTCTTTCCTCCTGCTGGGCTCTTGACTTACCTGATCCTGGGAGTCCAGTGCAGTCTCCTTGCCTGGGAAGGCTTGTCTCAGCCCAGCCCTTTGTCATGGGCACTCTGGCTCCATTTCCTCTCCCGGGCCCTTGCTTTAGGACAGCCCCTTATCTGTGAGTGACCTCCCAGGCTGGCTCAGCCGAAGCCCCACCTCCTTCCTGCTTTGGCACCAGGGGTGGGAGGGCCCTCGGGTGGTTTGCTTCCTCAGGCTCAGACCCCACCTTCCCTTGGGCCCTCCCTCTTGGCAGAGCTCAGTCTCTGATGGAGAAGGGCCCCTCTGTGCAGCAGGCCCCAACATTATTGCAAAGGGAAAGAGAAAGTAAAGATGCTAGAGAGAGGGGATGGGTCAGACCCTGGCTGAAGAGTGCAGGACAGAGGCCAGCACCTCTGGGGTAAGGGCAGGCTGGAGGCCTGTCCACCCAACCCCTGCTTGGCATTTAGTTGTCATTCAATATCCTGATAAGACTCTGGACAAGATGGAAAATGAGGGCTGGAGGTCAGCACTCCAAATTTTCATCTCCAGCCCTGTGTTGAGCAGATCCTGTGCACCGTCCACTACCCCAGACCCCAATACCATCAAAAAGGGAGGATTATTATCCTGACTTCTTAGATGAGGTCCCAGCACAGAGAGGCTAAGATACTCTCTTGAGGTCACACAGCAAATAAATGGCAGAGCTGGAAAGCTGTCCAGGCACTCTGGCCTGGCTCCCTCCCCCTGCTTCCTCATTGTTCCATGAAAAAGGGTGGGGGGGGGGGGCGGTGGTGGCACAAGAGAAGGGGTCTTGCTGCCCCCATGGGGCCTCTCAGGTCAGGGATTGAGGACCTGGACTTGAAGTGTGCATCCTGAAAGCTGTCTGCTTACCTTGTCACACGGTCACCAAGACAGACAGATGAAAAAACAAAGAGCTCTTAGGAAAGTTGAAACCTAGAGAGGAGGTCTTAGAGCACAGCCACCTCCAGGCTAGACTGCACACAAATGATTCCTAAGTTAACCTTTCCCAGATTGTCACCACACTGCTCCCTGGCCCTGCACACACCCTCTTCTGCCCCACTGGTCCTGGTATGGCCTCAGGGGTAACAAGACCTTGGGCAGGAGGTCAGAGGATCTGCAGGAATGGGGTCCCCTTCACCCCCATCTGTCCTAATGTCCAGAGCCACAGAGAACAAGAATGAGCTGGGTCCTTCCAGGAAGAGTGATCAGATTTGCACAGTGAGGTGTTGATCAAACTCAGAGAGCTAAGTCACCCCTGGCCTGAGAAGCAGGAAGGAGGGACAAGGAGGCTGAAACCCTTTGTTGGCATTTCCTAATGACAGCACTGCTACAGCCCTGGACTGGAGAATTCCTACGAGCTGCCTGAGGTGGGCTGTGCATGGAGGTGTGCTGGGAGCGGGACATTTTATGCTGACCATTCTGGCCCATTTCGATGACCGAGACAGTCAGGAGGTGTATGGTCCACATCCGTGTCCCCCTTGCTTCCCTCCTTGAAGGAAATGCCAACAGGGAAGAAACAAGGCAGATGAGCCAAAGCAGCCAGAGATCCCCCTCTGGATTCTGCCCAAGACCCCCAGGCAGCAGTGCAAACAGGAGGGGAGAGTGAAGGGGCAGTTGTCCGTTGCCACGACGGCAAGATCGTTGGGACCCAAGACCTTCTCCACAATAATTTTACAGACGGATTCCAAACCCAACAGCTTCCCACTCACTCTTCCTCTGCATCTGCCTGCCCAGAACCCCAACTTATCAGGCTCTTGTCCCTGTTCGCCAGGCCACAGTCCTGGCAAACCTTCCTGGAACTTCCACCGAGATCCTCCCAGTGATTTCACGGGGCGTCGGCTCTGTGGTCCAAGGGCCAGATGCTCGCTTCCTGATCTACCTTCAGCAACTGAGCTGCTGTCTCTGACCTGATTCTTGGCCAACCTTCCACTTTTTATTCTGCTTTTTGAAAAATCTCTAATAATCTCAATCCTCATGTGCCCAAGGCTACTTTTTTCTAAAAACTTATTTAAATGTATGCTTAACTATTACCTTTTATTTTCCTTGTTCGCTCTCCATCACCATCCCTAGAGCTTCATCTCTGGCAGCAATTTGGGAATGGGATGAAGAAAGAGCCAAGTGAGGGTGCGGGGTGATGATGACCGAGTGAAGGTGGGGTGGGGGTGGGGTCCTGAGGCAGCATGAAGGTGGTGGGGTGGAGTCTTTAAAGAGGTGATGTTTGTTTGTTTGTTTTTTTAATTTTTTGCAGGGAGAGGTAATTAGGTTTACTTATTTCTTTTTTTCTTGGAGGCACTGGGGATTGAACCCAGGACCTCATGCATGCTAGGCATGCACTTTACCACTTGAGCTATTCCCTCCCCCTCCAGATGATGGTTTTAAGAGGAGACTCTTAGGGTGAGCCCTAATTCGATGTAATGGATGTCCTTACTAGAAGAGGAAATTGGGTCACACAGAGGGACCCAGTGGTCACACACAGAGAAAAGACCATCTGAGTACAGAGTGAGAAGGCAGCCGTCTGCAGCCACAGAGGGGCCGCAGGAGAAGCCCAACCTACCGCCACCCAGATCTTGGACTGCTAGCCTCCACAACCGTGAGAAAATGAACACCTGTTGTGAAGTCACCCAGTCTGCGGAGCTCTGTCACGGAAGCCCTGGCAAATGAAAACAGCCATTCTCACCAAGCCTCCCCGTCCTCTAAGTCACGTCTGTGTTAAGGGATGTTTCTGAAATCTGATTTTCACGCTTATACACATTCATGCCCACTTGTGTTCAGTGCAAGAACAAGATTTGGTAAACGCGAGACGGAAGGGAGGGGGCTCCCTCTCTGGGAGCGGGATGGATACGCTGGGCGAAGAAAGGAGAGAAGGAGCTGAGGGCGGGCGGGGCAGGCCAAGGGCAGTGGACATGGGCCAGGAGGAGGGGAGGCTGAGAAGGCGGATGAAGGTCATCAGAGATGAGGGGGAAGATGGGGGAGGCTAAGGAAGCCCTCACCTGAGAATCTCCTCAAGCTTTGTGACCAGGATCTTAGAATTTTCACATTGTTTCTCCCAAGGCTTGAAGGGCATTCTCTGGTTGTACACAAAGTTTTCCCAGCAGTATTTAAAGTCTGAGATAAAGAGGGGAGAGCGCCATCAGGTCACGGCCCTGGGAGGCCTTTCTCTGCTGACCCTTCTGTGCCCTGTCCCCTCCTGCCCACTCCTGCCAGGGGCCATCAGTCCTGCCTCAGGTTCCCAGGCTCTCCTCTCCCTCCCCCTCCCGGAAGGGCATTCAAGTCCCCTCGACCCTCCCCTCACCCCGTCCCCTAGCCCCCTGGTCCCCTCTGTTCTCACCTTGGTAGGACATGATGCCCACGCAGGCCCCCACGCCATGCAGCCTGCGCAGCCCCTGCTGGACCGCTGGTTGCCAGAAATAGTAGAGGCGGGCAGCGAAGATGCTCAGTCTCACGTTCCTGTTCTTCTCCAGGAACTTAGCCACCTGCTCTGTGCATGCAAAGCAGGGGCTCCAGGACATGAACCAGGTGACGTGGTAACACTCATCAGGGGACAGCCTCTTGTTGAACCAAGAGAGGAAGCAGAGTTCGGCATGGCAGGGAGTATTGACCTGGGAGGATGGAGGAGGAAAAGGGATGCTCTTGGCTGTCAGAGCAGGCTGTGTGGTGGGGCGTTGAGGGTAGGGAGTGGGGAGGAGGGGTAAGGGACAGACGTCCCAGAGGCATTCTATTCATGATTTATCCCTTCTTTCCATCTCTCTCCTCCCTTCCTTTGTTTAGTCATCCCTTCCCACATTCATCCACTCATCCATTCATTCCAGCATCCATTCTCCCATTCATTCATTCTACAAGTATCCTGAGTGCCTGCTCCAGGCCAGGCCCTCTAAGGTCCAGGCTTGTTCTCTGTGCTGTCTGCTGGGAGGGCCATACAGCTGCCCTGTCCCTGAGGGGAGCCACCGGCCACACATATCTCCTGAGCCCTTGAAATGTGGCTCGTCTGAACGGAGATGGGCGGCAAGTATGAAAATACACACCTCATTTCAGGGACTTAGTATGAAGGTAAAAGAATGTAAACCATCTCATGAAGAAGTTTTAAGTTAGTTATATATTAGATAATATATCATTAAAATAGTAGCTTAGATATACAGTCAGTCCTCCACATCTGTGGGTTCGTCATCCGCGGATTCAACCAACCACCCATTGAAATTATTCAGAAAAAAAAATTTCAGAAAGTTTCAAAAAGCAAAACTTGAATTTGCCAGGCTGGCAACTATTTACATAGCATCTACATTGTACTGACAATTATAGCAGCATTTATATTGTATTAGGTATTATAAGTAAACTAGAGATGATCTAAAGTACATGGGAGGATGTGCATAAGTTATATGCAAACACTACACCATTTTACACAAGGGACTTGAGCATCCGTGGATTTTGGTATCCACAGAAGTCCTGGAACCAACCCCGCTCCCATATTGAGGGATGACTATATTGCCTAAAACATTATCAATATTAATGCTATCAATTTCTCTTAACTTTTTGAACACTGGGTAGTAGAAAAAGAAAGATGACATATGTGACTCCAATTATGTTTCTGTGGGATAGCACTGCTCCAGCACACACACACCCCACCCCGCCCATCCAAGATGGCCCCCTTCCCCACACAGGTTCAGAAAAGGCTGCATTCTGGGTGGAAAAGGGGGCAGGTGAGTGGGGCACATTTTGCAGGAGTGGTTAGTGGTTGGCAGGGGGGCTGCAGGGTGGTGGGCTTGATTGGTGACTGCTGATGCTGCAGTGGTCGTCCAGGGAGACCTGGCCATGAGCTCAGAGCCGGCCGGTGGCAGGCAGGACCAGGGGTATGGGTTAAGGGTCCTCCCCTGCGGGATCACAGGCCCTGGGAGGAGGCAGAGTTGTGGTGAGCAAGGACCCAACCAGCAGAGCAGTTCCTAGGGCCTAGTAGGCACTGGTGCACAATAGGCTGGACTTTCTAAAGATGCATTTTCCTCCAAGACTCGGAGACGCAATACCAGCAGATTCTCTAAACAAGGCCCAGTGGGTAAGTCAAACGCCATCATCTTGCCTGCTTGACCCTCCATCCAGGAGGGTCAAGCAGGGACCTCATGGGCCAAGGACATGGAAAATGTGTGAGAAAAAGCTTACACCACCAAGGGCCCCCAAATGGCATTTGTACTTATCACAATCTTCCCCACATCCTCAACTGTCTTATGTGAACCTGTGTAACACGTCTGACATGAGGGACACCACTTGGGGACTAACATTTCATCCCATTTTTGAAACAAGAACTCGATTTGAGCTACTGCACTGGGCAAGGGCATCTAACAGAATGTATCACCACCATATCCACATCCTTGATAAAAACTGGACACTGCAAAAGGCATTTTCCTGGTAACTGACATGATATAGTCAGAAAACCCATGAAATGCGATTGTAATTATAACCCCCATCATAATTTTTGGGAAAAAATTTGTGCAAGTGAGACAGGATGGAAGGGCACTGGGTGTAACCATTAAACGAGTGACACAGAGGTCTGGGCTGTGGAGCGGTCACTGGCAGTCACCGCTACAAACGGGCTCCGTGGCTTAGCCTCTCCGTCCCCGCCACCTGTGATCGTGTGCTGAGGCCTGCAAGGGGTCGCCGCCAAGGTTTTCACCAGCCCACAAGCAAGAGCATGGCAGCCATCCCCTCCAGCGGCTCGCTCAGGGCCACCCCTGACTACTAACAGCACCGCCTGGGCTCCACTTCCAGTAACAGCTGCTGCGGGGGTGCAGGGTACCCTGAGGAAGCCATCCCCCACCACCCGGGTCTCCCCAAAGCCAACCCCGGACACTGGTGGGCTAGCTTCTTTTTTGAGAAGTCCACTCTCCCATTCAAGGCCACAGTGCTGAGGCTCCCAGAGCACTCAGAATCGCCCCAGACGTCCACCGGCACCATCACTGTGACCTGGCTCGGGAAGCCATGCCGAAGCAGCAGCCTGGTGGCCAGCCTGGCAAAACCAACTCTAGGCCCCCATCCTGAGTAGCCGCCACCAGCTGCCAGGCTTCCTTCCAAGGCACTAGGCTCATAAGAGCCCCTGCCTCCTCTTCCCTGCACCAGAATCTGTGCTCCCCGGATTGCAATTCTAAGACACCAAATAAATGCTTTTGTTTCTTTCTGCTGCAGCTCTTTTCTTGGTGAACACTTAGCTCCTGCCTGTGATGAGAGTGTCGTCGGGCCCATACCTCGTTTTGAAAGACTCCCTTGTCGGGGAAGACAGGTGAGCAGTGCTCCTTTCTTTTCACCTGGTAGCAGAGGTAGGAGCAGTTCCGCCCAGAGGCAAACATCAAGTTTTTAAAGTGGAAGGAGAAGGTTTGGGGAACTATCCGCTCCACTGGGTTACTGGGGACAAAAGAGAGAAAAGGAAAAATGTAGAGAGGGCCCCTTAAGAGTTACTCCTGGCTGGTGTCTCCAGAGCCCAACCCCCTGGACTCCCTGGTGCATTGCCTCCCCTCAACCCACCTGGGCCCTGAGAATTTCCTGCTGCCTTTCCGGGCAGAAAGACCCGGGGAGGCGGAGAGGAGAGGGTGCTGGGACAGCTAGGACAGGTGACCTGTCCAAGGGCCCAGGCTCTGCTCCTGCCAATAGCACCCCCCACCCCAACTCCAGTTTTCCTGCCCACCCATCCCCCAACCGATTCAAAAAATATCAAAGAGTAATAAAAACCTCTCCACGCCAAAATCATAGCCTTTAACATGTCAGTTGAATTTATTCCTGACTTTTCACTTGTGCATGTTTGTTGTGTTTTGTTTTTTAATGTCAGGTTAACGCCTAAATGCACAGGCTCAGGCTACTGCTCTAAGTGCTTTCTGTATGTAAACTCATCCATTCCTTCTCAAATTCTGTGGGAGCCATGCCCATTTTACAGAGGACGAGGCAGGGACACACAGATACAAGCCACCTGCCCAAGTCACAGAGCAGTAAGTGATGGAGCTGGGTCTCCGGACCAGTCAAAGCCATTTCCAGCTGTTACACTGTGTGACCTCGCAGTTGTGTGCAGTCTTGGACATGGCTTTCTTTTCTACTTGATTTTAATATAGGAGCGTTTCTCCTGGTCTTTCCTCCAATTCCGTGTTAGTGGTACAGTTATAAATGTGAAGCGTGGCCAGGTTTGTGAACAGTCTGCGTTTATTTTTCTGCTCAAGTAGAGACTTCCTTGGGAGAGATGATTTACCTTCTAGCCCCAGAGACCTATTCTCATACGATGTTCACAATGGTGTAAATATTACAGACAATCGATCAATGTGCTTTAAACAAAATTCACCAACTGCTTCAATCATCCTTTAGCCAAATTCTAAGCGTTCACAGAGCACAGATATTTCCGACCAATAGAGGGGACAGGCAGGGAGGGGACCGCCTAGCCCCACAGCCTTTCAGACTGAGAGGTGGGCCAGTTCAGGGCTGGGAGGAGGAGCCGGAAGGGCCAGTTCAGAAGCAATAGTGCGGGCAGCCCCAGAACAGAGCAAAAACCTCAGGCGGGAGTGGGTCCTACAGAGGAAGAGCCCAGAGAGAGAAAGTAGCGAGGCTGGGACTTCCGGGACTGCGGGGAGATGGAGGCCGAGGACAGAGGCACAGTGGAGCCCACCTCAAAGAAAGGACTGCAGAGGGGGCCCAGTGGGACAGAGCAGGCGGCAGCCGTACCTGATCCAGGGCATCTGGCTGCAGCCTCCTTGGCTGGCTAGTCCCAGCCCTGCCCTTTGTCTGGGGCGCTGGGGCTCCATTTCCTCTCCCAGGGCTCTCATCTGTGAGTGACCTCCCAGGCGGGCTCAGCCGAAGCCCCACCTCCTTCCTGCTGTGGGACCAGGGGTGGGAGGGCCCTAGGGTGGTTTGCTTCCTCAGGCTCAGACCCCACCTTCTCTTGGGCCCTCCCTCTTGGCAGAGCTCAGTCTCTGATGGAGAAGGGCCCCTCTGTGCAGCAGGCCCCAACATTATTGCAAAGGGAAAGAGAAAGTAAAGATGCTAGAGAGAGGGGATGGGTCAGACCCTGGCTGAAGAGTGCAGGACAGAGGCCAGCACCTCTGGGGTGAGGGCAGGCTGGAGGCCTCTCCACCCAACCCCTGCTTGCAGCCCAAATCTGTGTCCAGTGTTGCTCTACACCTGCCTGTTGAATGAACAGAGGTAATGAGAAAGTGTGGACCTTGGATCAGGACTCCTTTCTCCCAGCACAGCCAGAAGTGAGGGGAAAAATGTGCTTTGAGTTCCTATTTCTGTGCTTGGTCCTCTGCAAGAATCCCCTCAGCCTCCACATGGCAGAAAGAGAGAGATAAAGACATTAATCCCCTCATGGGGGTCCCACCCTCGTGACCTCATCTAAACATAATCATCCCCAAAGGCCTCACCTCCTAATTCCATCGCATTAGCGGTCAGGGCTGTAACAGAGAAGAACAAACCTGACTCCATATTGGATCTATTCCCTTAGCGCTGACCCTTGAGCTCTGTCACCTGTGCCTAGTCATGCTGGCTCTGCACTTCTGTAAAAGAATTTGCCTGAAATATACAGGATAGCCCATTCTCAAGGCTCTGACCTTTAAAGGTATACCCTTTCCCATTCATATAGAGATTAAAAGCTACAGAACAGAAAATAACAATTGTCTTGTCGGAGGTTTATAGAAACATTGTGACCAGACCTACGTGGACAGCTGCAAGAACAAAGGATTCCTGCACCAAGAAGTTTGCAACAACCAGCCACATTCACTTCCTTTTTAGTATAAAAGAAACCTGAATTTTAACTCTGGGAAGATGGTTCTTTGGGACACTCATCCACCATCTTTTTCATCTGCTAGCTTTCCAAATAAAGTCACTATTCCTTGCACCAACAACTCATCTCTCAATTTACTTGCCTGTTGTGCGGCGAGCTGTACCAGCTTGGACTTGGTAACAGGGCTTCAACATACAAATTTGCACACAAAAGTTCATTGTGCACAACTGACAGAGATGTTTAGCCCACAGGAGACTGTGACAATAAGATTCCTTTGGCTGCATCCCAGACAATGATGGTTTATCACTGCTTTCAGTAGGGTGGGAGCTGCCTTCCACTCAGAGCTAAAACTCCAGGTTCTACAGCTGCCTTTCCAGAGGTCATGTTCGCTGCTACCTTACAGGAGGCCTGGAACGTGAGTACCTTTAGCTGGGCTATTACTGCCCTTAGCAGGATCGAGATCTTCTCAATGGGAATAAAATGCCATACTTGGCACTCACTGCCAAATTGCTTTCTAAAGCTCTTGTGCCAACACACACCTCCAGGAGAAAGGAAGAATGTTGCTATTCCCCATATCCTCACCAATACTGGTATTATGAGACCTCTCATTTTCCCAACCTGTTGGGATGTGAAAAGCCATCCCACTGAGGTTTTATTTTCTATTTTCCTGATTTCTAGTGAGACCAAGCGTCTTTTCACATTTTTCTGTTCCTTCTGTTTTCTCTTTTATAGACCTGTTGGCCGCATCCTTTGTACATTTTTCTAGTTGGCAATTTGTCTTTCCTTATTGCTTTATAAGAATTTTTAGATATTCTGCATAGTAATCCTTCGTCAGTCGTACACAGCGCAACTACTCTCTTCCGGTCTGTGACTAGGCTCTTAGTTTATGTTGTCTCTCCATGTGTAGATGTTTGAATTTGTAATGCTTTGAAATGTATCCATTTTTCAGGTATGTACGTGGTATATAACATAGATATCTAATTTTTAATCTTGTATATGTAGAGGTAGTATAAGAACTGTTTAATGAATTTCTATCCTTGTCCTCCTGTCCTACTGATGTATAAGCCCACAAACTTATTTAATGTGTGTGTGTGTGTGTGTGTGTGTGTGTGTGTGTGTGTGTGTGTGTATGCAGGCTGTCTCTGAACTCTCTCATCTGCTCCATTGTCTAAGCTTGTGCTGCCACCACATTGGTCTCCTTATGTCTTTCAAGTAGTCTTAATATCTGGAACGGAGATCAACCTTATCTTCTTACTCTTTGAAATTGCATTGACCCCTCATAGAACAACATGAATTTCTGGACAGCCTTTTTCATGTTCCATGAAAAATTCTAATATCAACGTGCAGATCATTTTGGGGAGGCACAGACATCTTTGTGGCACTGAGCCTCTCCATCCATTAACATGGTATACACCTCAATTTTTGTAGGTCTTCTTTTACATTTTCAACGAGTCATACTTTTTCACAAAAATCTTACACATTTTGTTAGGCTTATTTCTAGTAAACTTTCTTGGAGATATTTTAGACTTCATCTATCTTTAAAGTTTTGTTTGTTGCCAGTGTCTGGGTACATTATTAATTTTTCTGAATTGAACTTGGATATAATCCAAACTTGCTGAGAACTTGCTTGCTATTTCTAGTAATTCTTTTTCTTTTCCAGACAGAGGAATAAAAATTGTAAGTCCCATTTTCTTTAGGTCTTGTTGGCTTGAATATTTGTTTGTGGATGGTTTAATTATCATTTTTTTGCATCTATGTTTATACATGAATATGACTATGAATTTCTTTTTCATGTTCTTTGCATTTAAAAATCAAGATTATTGTAGCTGCCCAAGATCAATTGAGGGAGGTTTAATTTTTTTTCCTATTTTCTGAGAAAGTTCAGTTCTGATCCTTACAGAGTTGACTGAAATCAGCATAAAGCCTCCTGGGCTGGCAATATGATACGGTTGTTTATGTGGACATTTTAACCAATAATTGCATGTCTTTAATGGTTTAGGGTTAATTCATGTGTTCTGTTTCATATAGGATCATTTCTATCATTTTTCTTCTAGAAAGTTGCTCATTCTGCCTCATTTTTTCAGATTTATTGGCATGTATATTCATAGTATTCTGTTCTGATTTTTTACACCTATGTAAAATGTAGAGTCTTTACAGTCTCTATAATTATGATCCCATTTTATTCATAATGTTTTTATTTTTCTTTTCTCTTTTTTTGCAGAGGTTTTTCAGCTTTATCTGCTTCAATGTACTAGGTTTCGATGATAATCCTTTTTAGTCCCTTTTCTCACTTCTTGAACTGATCACTTAAGCTTCAAATATCAGTTTTTTCTTTTCTAATACATGCATATAATGACACAAATTTCCTCTTGTTTTAGTCTACAAATTCTCTATGTATTGTTTTAAATAATCAGGGAGTTCCAAATATGCCCAATTGCCTTTACAATTTTGTCTTTAATGCAGAAATTATTTAGCAATGTGCTGGTCTAGGTAAAGGCAGGGGTTTGATCCAAATCCTGATGATCTAGTTTGAACCCACTGGAAATCAATATCCGTTATTCCCTAGTACCAGGGTAGGGCTCAGCCCTGATCACATTCCCCAAGAAGCAAATACATTTCACACAAAGCCAAATGAGCATCAAAATTTTATTAAATGTGTTTGGAGAGATTGAAGGAGGTGGGTAACACTTCAAGGATGCATTAGTCAGGGTTCAACCATGAATCATAGCATCTCTGATACATATATCTCATATAAGGACTTTTGGGGTTTTTTTCCCCAGCTTTATTGAGGTATAACTGACAAATAAAATTGTCTAAAGTATACAATGTGATGACTCAATATACATATACATTGTAAAATGAGGACCACAATCAAGTTAACACATCCAACACTTCACATAGCTACCTTTTGTATGGTGAGAACTTTTAAGATTTCCTCTTAGCAAATTCCAAGTTGCCAATACAGTGTCATTAACTATATTCACCATGCTGTAAATTAGGTCCTCAGAACTTATTCATCTTATAACTGAAAATTTGTACCCTTTGACTAACTTTTTCCATTTCCCCCACCTCCAACCCCTGGCAACCACCATTATACTTCTGGTTTCTATGAGTCTGTCTGGTTTGTTTTTTTTTTTTTTAACATATAAATGATACCATACTTTGTATTTGTCTTTCTCTGTCTGGCTTATTTCAAGTAGCATTATACCCTCCAGCTTCATCCACATTGTCCCAAATGGCAAGATTTTCTTCTTATGGCTGAAAATATAATAATACATTATATATATCATATCTTTTTTATCCACTCATCCATCAATGGGCACTTCAGTTGTTTCCATATCTTGGCTATCATGATAATGGCGCAGTGAATGTGGGATGCATCACAAGGCGATCTCTCTCTCTCTTTGACATATTGATTTCATTCCCTTCCCATATATACCCAGAGGTGGGACTACTGGATCACACAGTGCATATAAGAACTCCAAATTGCTGCAGTTGTGGGGCCTGGTTAAGCAGTCGCTTGTAAGGTGTTGCCTTAATGTCTGATGCTGCAGCTTGAAGTCTGCAGGAAAGCAATTGGGAAGGGAAGGCGGATGTAAAGTGTGAGAGAGTGAGAACAAGCTGGAACCCTCAGGATGAGCTGTGGAGCAAATGAGGCTGGACAGAGCCCATACAAGGGTTCATGCCGCTGACTTTAGTGGTCTGCATGTCCTGCCAGGGCTCCTCCTCCCAGAGCTAAAGATCTCATGCTCCAGGGAGACATAGGGGAAGTCCGGGCAGCTGCAGCCAAGTGTGGTTGCTGCTTCACACCAGGGCATGAGTCAAGTCAACACACCAACACGTGAGCACCTAGAAAAGGTGCTACTTCATGTCCTCTCTCGAAATCAGCCAGAATAGTCTTCTTGTGGCCTGATCCAAAACTGCTGGGAAGGAAATTCTGAAAAATGTCCTTTGGCCTGACCAAGTCCACATATTACAAAGCTACCACAAGGGGGTGGGACCCTGAGAATGTGATTGGGATTGCATGGAGTCTATAGGATTGACATCTGAATAATATTGAGCCCTCTGATCCATGAACATGGTACATCTCTCTATTTATTTAGGTCTTCTTTATCATCTCTTAGTAATGTTTTCAGTGTTTGGGTTTTATACAACTTTTGCAAGATGATGTTTAATGCTTTGTTTGCAGAGACAGATTTCTAGTGATAGATAACTGCAAACACTTCTATACCATTCTTTATAAGACACATAGATATGAATTTAAACAAACTCACTTAAGCCCCACGACCACCTATGAGGAAGTTCTATTACTGTCTCTATTCTTCTATGACAGGACTGAAGCACAGAGGTGCTAAGTAACTTGCCAAGAGTCAAAATCCAGCAGGTGGTGTAGACAAGATTGGAACCCAGGCAGCTGGCTCCAGAGCCCCTTCACCCACCCTACCTTATCCTACTTGGTAGTAGCTACCAGTGTTCACACAAGAGTCCAAGAGCACAAAAATCAAAACTGATACTCAGTGAATGTAAGATTTAATCTTATGTTCAGATTCATTGAACTAGCTCTTTGAATTACTTCTATGACACAGCAAGTTCTCTCACACTTGCTGTGCGGGGGAAGTGGGGAGGGACATTTTCTTCTCTGTCTTACATGATTCTGAATTTATGAAGATTAACAAATTTTTTTAGAATGAGGCCATGGAATGTCATTTGTTAGTGGGAAAGCCAGTAGCAGGCTGGTCAGGTCAAATTTTACAGGAAGAAAGGGAGTGAGAGGTAGGTAGGATTTCCCTTAAAAAGAGTTTAAAACAAAGACACTGTTTTCATCTTGTCCCTAGTGTACCCGAGCAGCTCCCCCACCATGTCCTAGGCCTGCCTCTTGTCTGTAGAAAAATTTTAGCCTCCTAGGCTTTCCCCAGTTCCAAAGAATAAATTTAATCAGAGAAGTGAGAAAATACAGAAATAAAGGAAAACAGTCAAGCAAGACAAGGATGATAATAGTTCAGCCATTAAACAAAGTCAAGGACCTTTAGTTCCTCCCCAAGGGCTATAGATAATATTTTGAGCTGTTTTGCAGATACTAAAACTCCCACTAGGTGGAATAAGTTAACTGTATGCTGCCCACAGCACATAGACCTCAGACTGGTTGGAACCAGAAGGTTGGTGATGTTGACTCCCAACTACATCACTACCAACCAGTCAGAAGAATGTCCACAAGCTGATTACACACCCCACAAGCCCTGCCCTCACTCTGGCTTTATAAACCATTTCCTGAAAGCGTCCAGGGAGTTCAGGTCATTGAAGCACTAGCTGCCTGGACTCCTTGCTTGGACCTGCAATAAACACTGTACCTTCCTTCACAACTCGGTGTCAGGAGATTGGCTTTACTACGTGTGAGGGAGCGGGTACCCAAGTTTGGTTCTAACACTGGAAATCAGGGAAATACAAATTAGGACCAGTAAAAGAGTCCATTACCATATAGGACTGAAAAAGATTGAAGAGATTGATTGAATGGACACATGAGCAATGCTCTATGGAAAGAACACAGTTCTGATGAAGCCAGGCTTGGACCCCTCACTGCCTCCCTGCAGGAAGGACAGCAACACCCAGGGCAGCATTTGCTCATCTCCCTTAATCCAGTGACATGACTCAGGGTCCAGGGTGGCATTTCCAAGAAAGGCTTCTTCAGGCCACAGTCATGTGAGATGACTCACACCAGGTCATCTTGGAGATGAAAGCCCCAGAGGGTGGAAGATGCTAAAGGCCTTGATTCATGCTGGGTCTGAGAGGGACAAAGAGAAATTAAGTCTAGCAATTTGAGAGGAACTGGAAGGGAAGGAAAGAAGCCGCCAAGAGGGAGGAGAGGAGGAAAGTGAGGGGGAAGAGAGGAAGATAAAACACTCTGGGCCGATGAAGAGAAGCAAGGGAGGCCCAAGGAGGAAAGAATGGCTGCCAGGAGGCAGAGGGAGGGAAGGAGGGGCAGGCAGCAGGAGATAAAGCAGAGAATGAAGCTGAAGTGAGCACAGAGAGGGCAGATGAGAGGATGCAGGCACATCAAAGTGAAAGGAAAGCCCACAGGAAGGAAGGTCCCCCAAGAAAGTGTGGGTGGTCCAGTGATGAGTAAATTGGCATTGTTACTCGTATGATAGGATACAGAGGAGGGCCGAGGAGGCAGGATTGGGGGGCATTTCACACCCTGGTGCCTTCAGGCATCTGTGTGCAGACTGCATCAGGCTCAAAGGCCTTCCTTGGGGGTCACTAAGTCCTCCCAGCCTTCCACAAACTGTGATGGAAGAGGAGACAGTCTGCTTCCATGAGTGGGGCAGAGGCCACCCCGCCATACAGACCCCTCTCCACTGCCTGCTCTCACCGAACAATCCTTCCCACGTGGACTCCGAATCTTGTCTCCAGTGTCATCTGCAGACCTAACCCAGGACCCTCCCCCATGCTCCCCTTGAGGGCTGGCTGGGCCTTCCCACCAACCCCCACTGGGCAGCTGACCTTGGAGGCCCTGATCCTGTGAGGCCCACCCTTGAGCAGGGTCTCAGCTCCTGCCATCTCCTGGGACATTGCTGTTGTAGAGCTGGGGCCACAGAGTCCTCAGGCCACAGTCTCATCAGGAACAAGGTCAGGGTCTGGGCTTATTCAGAACAAGGATTCCAGGCAATGTACTACAGGACCCTGCAGCACCTCTTTGCTTCTAGCATCTCCAGAATGTTTGAGGAGAATATGAAACATATTTCCACGTGGCGAGATTCCTGCCGGATGGGAGGTCCCTAGGCTCAGCCTGGTAGAACCCTGTTCTTCCCCTACTGGGAAGAAAAGGTTCGTTCATTGACTCCTTCACTGTTCAACAACAGCTCACTGAGAACCTACTCAGGGACACACCTCAGGCAGGAACCTGGGATGCTAGGATGGGCCAGGAACAGTCCTGCCCTCGAGAAGATCACAGTCTGGGTCCACCGTGACCCCCACCCTCTCTATCCCACAGACCCCTCCTATATCTGCCCGTGGACCCAGCAGTCTGGACTTTTGCCCCAACAGGTAGGTGGGGGTGTCACTGACACCTGCAGTCAAGTTGGGGTGGAGCTGAGGGTAGCCATCAGTTAGCCATTAATAAATAATAACCTGTAACCTGCCTTCACTGATCAAGCTTGATTTAATTGTAAAAACAATTACAAAACTTGCATGTCCTCCATGCACGAGGTAGCCTAAACAATAAGGTGTTTGCCCAAGTTGTTGTTTTTTCTATTTTTAAGGAACTTGGAGTCAGCTGCCTCCAATTCGAGCTCAGCGGGTTAAGGCTGCTTAAGACCACTAACCCTCCAACTGGGCATGCGTGAGTGTCTGCTGGGTGACCTTCTGACGTCAGAGGGTCAAAAGCTCCACCCTCTGCCTGTGGCGCGCGCCGCCATTTTCTGGACACACGCCTGGGGGAGGCCCTGTGGTTTAGCTACGCCAGCGAAAAGTGAGGGGGTCCGTCACCTTTTTCTTGGCCTCTAATCAGCTTTCCCCACGCCCCCCAGGCCTCAGCTTTATCTCACAAACATCCCTCGGCCCTAGCCTGTTCTCCCCTGTCCTCGCTTGAATAAACCCTGTCTCTGCTGCAAACCTCGGCGTCTCAGCCGTTCGCTCGCTGTGGATGGTTCGGTAGCAGCAGGGGCCAGGCCTGGGGACGAGGCAGGTCAGAGCCGGGGAGGATGTGCTGCTGGTGGCCCCGGGTGGCAGCTCCGCCCCGGGGGCCGGAGAAAACGGTTACCTCATGGGCCAGCGTTGGCCACTGTCGTAGGGCGCTGTGAGGGGCACCCCATGACTCGGGTTTCCATCTTTATTGTCTCCACGCTGCCAGATCTGTGGTCTAATGATGGGAGGAAAGGCTTACAATCGAGAAAAACCTACCCAGAGCCTAGCCTTTCCCCTGCCCATTGGGCGTGTCTGTTCCTGTCCCTGTCTGACACCTGGCTGTGAAGGACATCGAAGTCATTGGGTGACACTGGTCAGTTACCCCAGACGAAAGCGGAGGTAAGTCTTGTCCTGCCGTTCGTCCTGTCGCCAGTTTCTGTGGTGGAAGTTGAAGACCTCTAGAGGCATCAGGCGTCAGAGCCGAGAGAGAAAAGGAAGGTGCAGGGCACCCTCCAGGATCCATGCAGTTACTTGTTCCCCTCTGAGCCCCCAACCACCTGGGACCAGCCGAAAAGCTTTTGATTCCTTTGCTGGTGGCCTCCAGATCACTCTGTCCCCAAATGAAGATGTGTGGGCACATCTTATCCTTTGCTTTATGTGGTTGGGGACGTGGTCATCACCCCTGCGACCCAGGGCTGCCCTCTTCAGTGTGATGACCTCTGCCCCCAGCTCTCTCTGGCCCCATGTCCACTGGGCTTCTGCCCCTGCGCATCCCCACAGGTCCCCCCTGGATACCTCCTCTTTTAGGGAGCAGCCGTTAGCACACATGGGGCTCTTTAATTGGGTGACTCTGCTGAGCCCTGGAGTGGAAGGTCGAGCCTTCAATCCAGAGCTATCAAATCACAGAAAGACCAAGTATTTTGTTCCAGAATATTGGCCAGGACTTTGGTTTGGGGCTGAGTTCCTCTCAGCCTGTGAATTGGCTCCAGTTCTTCAACTGACCCGGGACACCTCCAGATGCAGAAGAGCTGGGAGATGATGGTCCCACAGGCACCTCTCACACCCTCCTGCTGGGAGAGAAACTCCAAGAAGATTTTCATAGGGAAGTGCGTCTAAGTGTACTGGAAGCTTCAGTGTCCAACTCTTAGGAAATTTTCTAGGACCATCTGTCCAAAATGCCAGAGAATTTATGAAACTCAGTGTTTACTGATTTATTAATATAAAAAATGTGGAAACTACTTAAATGTGCTCCATTAGGGAGTTGCTTGGGTGAAGTAAATCAGGAAATAGCCACACATAGAGAATTATGCAAGCTTTTGAATATTGGGACATCCGTTTCAGTATTTGAACTTTACGCATTTATGTATCTTTAAGACTTGAAGAAATATTTATGACATGCTATGGGAGGAAAAGCAGAATTCCAACTTGAGGGCACAGTGTGGTTTCAGGTGCGGTACAGTTTATGACCTGGTGGCCAGAGGAAGCCCTATTCCCAGGGCTGTGCCCCTGCTCACCCAGTCAGTCCTTTTCCCACCATGAGCTTAGTGCTGAGGCAGAGAGGGTTAATCACTCAGCTGAGTTCACACAGGTAGGAGGAAGCGCTGCTGGGAGCTGAACCCAGGAAATCTGTACCCACAGCCCATGCCTTTGACGGCTGTATCGTCTTTGTTGTAATCATATCAGGCAGAAAAATAATCAGGCAGAAGAAACAGAGGAATGTTCCTGACTTACTTCTGAGCTACAAGTTAGGTGTGATTGATCTTCCTGAATCTTTTAGCTGAAGGGAGATGAGGGGTAGGGAATGCAATGGGCTGTTTTGTGTCTGTTAAGTTGGGGAGTGAGCACCTGGTGTTCACATAGTATCATTTAAATCGTATAAATAAAAGAATTTCTATATTGAGTGTGTAATTAAACTTAAAAGCATTTTAATGCTGTACTTAAATTTGAGATGGGAGTGATCTAGATTGTAGATCTTGGAAAGTTCTGTCTGTGTAATTAAAAGGCTAGTTGACTTCCTTTCTAAAAAGTCATAGTTTCCCAGTAGGAGACTGTGTAACTTCTTCCTCTACAAGGAAGCTTTTTTTTTTTTTTTTTGAAATTATATCTAAAATAAGGATATTGCTTGTAAAATTACCTAAATCTTTATTTGAAAAAGAAAACTTGGTTATTCATTTCAGACTTTCTTCAGTCATCCCAGGCAAAGTGTTCAAACACGTGGGCTGAGACGGGCCAACTGGTTCACATCCCAGCTCTGCTTTGTGACTTCTAACCCCGAGAGCCTCAGTTTTCCCACTTGTGCAGTGGAGGTGAGAATGATTGATCTTCACTGCTATGCTGGGTGAAGGTTTAAGTGAACCACTCACTCTCATTGAAGCATGAGGACAAGAATGTCGTGGATGGTCAGTGCTCAGTAAAAGTTGCTTATCTTCACTTATTTCTGCTTCAGGTTGAGTCCTTAGCTTACAACGCAGGAGTGTCATGATGACCGAGTATTAGCTCCCAGGTTATATGGTTGCACACACTCAGGGCCAACAGCACCAAAGGCAAAAACCAATGGCAGGAGCAGCAAGAACGTGAGGAGACTAGAGAGTCAAGGGTGACCAGAGTCCAGCCCAGCGGATTGTGTGTGCCAGCTGCTCTGGGATCGTCAGACAGGAGGAGAATGCAAACCCCAAGACCTGGGTGATGCTTCTCAGGTATGGCTAGTCTGACACCTTTCTTTCTCTATTTTTTAAGTTTTAAATTTAGTTTAAATTATATAGATGAAATTATATTTAATGATGTTGATGAAAATGGCAATCAAAAATCCCACAACAGCCTGGTATGTTCATAGATCCAGTGACATCTGAATACACATGTAGGTCACACCTGCTTCCTGCACATGGAGCCCTGCTGAGCAAGGTGGAGCATAGCTGCTGGGGGATGGGATCCCCACCCAGAGTTCTGGGCTCATGAACATCCAGGCACATTTGAAAAGTTAAATATCAAGTTAAAAACTAGAAGCGAGCCATCAAAATTGAATAAGTGAGACATTTAAGGGACATAATTTGGAGATGAAAAAGAAGTGTTAATTGAAGTAAATTTTATGTTATATGTATATTGTGCCATAGTTTTCAAAAGTATATCCTTCAAAAGATACCCAGCTTGCCTAGTGCCAAACAGCTGCCTGTCCAGACAGCATAAGGAGGGCATGCTGGACTGGACGACTAATAATACAGAAGAAAGGCATTTCAGCTGCAAATGAATTCTCATCAGGTTCAATGCACGTTTCTTATCAGTGTCCAAGCAAATGCTTAGCATTGATGAAGTTGATGTGGAATTCGCATCCAACTTTTACTTAACCTTCCTTTGCACCAGCAACCCAAGGTGAGCTCTGCAGACACGCTAATTCTTAACCTGAGCCTCCTGCACCTAGGAAAAAGCCAGGTGCTAGATTATTCCTGCCAGGGTTCCTTTGGGCTTTCTGGTTCCCTGTTTCACCGAGACCACAGGAATGGACATCTCCCTGTCACAGGGCGATGTCCAAGATCCGGCCCCCTTCCCAGTTGTCTCACAGTTGGGCCCCTGCTGTGTTTTCAGGCCCATGAGCCATCTGGCTGCATCTCCCTCCATCACATATAACTCCTTTCTTTTACCATTTGAACCTAAGGAGTATTTTTTTCCAAGTTAAAAAAAAAAAAGCAAAAGCAGTCATTCTGTTTTTCTATTATTGTGTGGATTTCTTTTAAATTTATATATTACTTTAGTTTTATTCACTTATTAAATTTATTACAAAGCATTTTCTACAGTTTTGTCTCTACTGTGAATGAAATTAGAAGGGATTCATGTAAGGACACACCATTAAAAATCAAAATGACAAGAAAACCCTAAACCCAAAGCAAAGTTGTGTCATCATTCTTGACATCTCCAGGCCTGCCAAACACCACTGCTTTGTAACTGCTTCTCTCACTTCCATGGTCATTTCCATGTGGTTACGTCATGTGCTCGTACTTCTGGGTCTTGACCTTTAGACGTCACTTACGATCGGGGAGAATTTACACCACTTCCCTTCACCTTCTCTGCCTTTGAAGTGGTATCTCTGTTCTCAGACCCTCAACTCATCCAGCCTCCAGCTTAAACTCTATTCCTCATTCTGCCAACTACGAACAGTCTCCCTTGGCTCTTGTGTTTGTGAAAGGAGGACACAGCCTCCCCTGCGTTTCTCTCTGCTGTGACACCTCCCAGCCTCTCTCCCCTGAAGCTTCAGCTTTTCATTTTACATTTCAGAACAAATATTCTGCTGTGTTAAACACCCACCACTTTCTGCGGTTTAAAGGTATGCAAATATTTGTCTTCTGTGAGCAGTTACCCTTCCTTTCACAGTGTTGCAGTGACACAGGTGCATCTCAAAGAAGTCTCTTAATGTCACATTCAAAAGACTTCCCTCTTTTGACATTCCACAACCAGCCACGAAGCAGGCCCTTGTTAACCGAAATCCTGTTTGGAGCATGCCAGAAACTGTTCCGGGGGCCGGCTAGAGTGCCTCAGGGGAGCTCTTAAAGAAACAGACTGAGGCTCAAGGACCCCCAGAAAGTGTGCAGGGCCCACTCAGCCCACCTCACTCTGGAACCAGAATGGGAGTTTCTGTACGTGTCTCCTGCACAGATAGAGCAGCCAGACCTAGCAAACAAAAGTATAGGACCCCATTTAAATGTCAATACATTTTTGGTTAAGTAAGTTCCAAAGTGTTGTTTATCTGAAATCAAGTTAACTGGGCACACACTCTCTGTCACTAGCAGTCCTCTGTTAAAGGGCTTGTGTCTGGGCCCACTGACACCTCAGCACAGAGCCTCACACCTTCACAGGCTTCCAGGATGTCAAAGATACTCCCCTCCAGATCCCTAAGGGCTGAATGAACCTGTCCTCTCACTCCCGGCCTCCTCCAGCCCTCAGCCCTGCCCCTCCTCTGCCCACTCCAGACATCTCCCCTGGGATCTGGTCCTGTCTCTGTCCCTCCCCTCTGCCCTGGAGTCTCCCAAATGTGCTCTCTGGTCTGACCAGCCAAACTCCAGACTCCTGCACTGAAAACCCCAGCTTTGCTTGCGGCCTCCTTCTGCCCCTCTCTGTGTACCCTAATATAACTCACAGTAGCCTGTCCTTAGAAACGCCCCTCAGTGTTGGCTGCAGACTGGCATATACCCAGGTGTGACTCCGGGCTCTACCACATCCTTCCTGTGAGACGCTAGGAAGAGGGAAAGAGGACTTTGCCTCATAGCAAAATGGTGCTAGTTATTCCCTGTCCTGTGTCAACAGAAATAAAGTCACACAATATGAGAGTTAAGTTTTATTTGGGGCAAAATGAGGACTATAGCCCAGGAGACAACATTTCAGGTAGCTCTGAGTAACTGCTCCGAAGAGGCAGGGGGAGCTCAGTATTATATATATAATATGATTTTATTATTTCATATGTATATGATTTTAGTGAGGGGGGGCACGCGCAGTCAAGCACACCTCTAGGCAGGGGCTTGCTGCTAGTCACGAGGGGCAGATGTCACCATTAATGATTTTAGTTCTTTTCTAAATATGAGGAGAGGAGAGAATTAGGGCTCATAAAATCTTCTCCTGAGAATATCTAACTATCTGAAGGCCTTTAATGCCGGTTTTCCCCAGAGCACAGAGCACCTCATTCCTAATCTCCACCCTGGACTCCTTTCAGGAGGTGTTAAAGGTCAGCGGCTACAGCAGGTTGTGCAGAGACAGATGGCAAGTGCCAATTTTTGCTTTTTTATTTATTTTTGAAAATTTATTTATTTTTGGAGGAGAGATAATTAGGTTTATTTATTTATTTAATGAAGGTACTGGGGATTGAACCCAGAACCTCATGCATGCTAGGCATGCACTCTACCACTGAGCTGTACTTCCCCCCCTCCCTGTTGTGGGTGCAACGGGCGGCCAGTTGGTAAGCCAGTGACACATGGGTTGGTAAAAGAATTTACCAGAGATAAAGTATGAGAATAGAAAAGAGTTTATTATTTATCATAGATAACAGCAGGCCACACAGACGAGAGGTGCCTGTGTGAGCCCTGAGGGCTGGTTATTGGGGTCTTTTATAGGTTGGGTCACAAGGTGACTGACTGGCCTGTGTGCAAGTCTCTGACTGGCTGTAAGTAAGGTAAGAGGTTTAGGGTCCATGAAGGGCAGTGGCGTTTGACTCTGAGAAGGTGTGCTGAAACAAGCCAGCCTGCTCTATGGTAAGATTAGGCGTTACCTAGGGCTATTAGTTTGTTAGGGCAAACATGCCCGGTAAAGAATGTCAGACATCTGAGAGCCCAGGGATAGGAGTCGTTAGACTTTGAAGGACGTCAGTTGGCCCAGCGCTCCCCAGTGCCAATTTTTAGTTGGCACCTGAGATTTGGTAAAGTTGGGATGAGCTTGGGTATGAAAAGGGTTTAGCCAAGGTGGGGACATATGGTGAGTTTGCAGCCAAAGGCAGCTGTTAATTTAAAGACAAATGCAAGAGGTCCCCTTTCGGCCCATCCTCCTTCCTGTGGACATGACTCCGTCATCTCTGGGGACTTGCACACTCCCTGGCACACCTGTGGCAAGGCAGGAGGTGGGAGGAAACAGAAATGAGGACATTAGCTGAGAACACGATTGGGACCCAGGGAAAGAGGCCAGGTCCAGACACCAGGTCAGGAGTGCAGGGGGAGCCCCCAGGGGTCAGAGGAGGAGATCCCAGGAGGGAGGAGGTGAGTCCCCATCAGCTAAGCCAAGAGGAGGGGCCTCTGGTGCAGGCACTGGCCTATCCTGGGTCTTGGCCCCAACACTGCCCATCCACTTGTCTTCCCCAGCACCTGGCTGCATGTGTTGTGAGCCAGAACGTGTCAGGACTGAGTGATTTTTTAAATGAGAGATTCCCCTCTTTTTTATAATAACATCATCACTTCTTGAATAACTCCCAGCATCGTCCTAAGTGCTTGATGTTTAACTGCGCGGCAGCCCTCATGGTCAGTCACTGTTACTCTCCATATGGTGCAGGTGAGGTGCCTGAGAGCCAGTCTCGCTCCCTCTGCAGCCCACGTCGGGTCTTCAAATGAAACTGTGGTCTGTGAGGTTCCCTGCCAGCCCCCTCTCACCGTAGGACACTGCTAGTATCCATTAAAAGGAGGTATAGGCTCCGAAGTTCTGGGGTTTGTCCCATCCTCTTTTCTTCCCCTCTGGAGTGAGATGTGCTATCTGGAGGTAGGCAGCCATGCTGGGCCTGGAGGAGACCAGCAGGGGTCCAGAAGGGGCCCAGCAGGAGGAGACAAGTGCTAAGGGCTGAGCTGGGGGAGCAGGAAAAGCGGCTGAGTCCTGACAGCATCGCTGAACAGCTGAGCCGGGCTCAAACCATCCTACCTCCCCACATGCCTCCTGTGAAACAAGGCTGCATTTCGACCCTTCCCAGCAGATTTCTGGCCCTGCCAGCCCTCCTCCATCCCAGCCTCCTGTCCTTAGGTTCCTCCCTGCCCCTTGTCCTGCCACCGTTGGCCCTCGGCCCTGGTTTGTTCCTCTCCCGTCCCTCTCCCCTTCCCCTTCATCACCTTGTTCTGTCAGTCTTTCCCTCTAGGGCACCAGCCCTCCCAGACTAAGTTCCTTCCACCCTCCTTGGCCATCGTCATCGTCTGTCCCTTATTCTCTATCCCTCCAGGTCCCAAACTAAATGATTCTGCTCCCAGCCCCTTACAACCATTGTGTAAGGTTGTCACAGAGTTTGGGCCCCTGACGTGAGCAGAAGTCTATGAGGAGAGACCTGGGGAGACTTCATTTTCTGGACGCCTTGTTCAGGACAACCAGCTTCCAGGAACTGACTGGGCTCAGTTCAGTTTCCACAGAATCCATGGCAGGAGAGAAACCTAGTGCCTGGTATGGGTCCTGCTTGCGCCCACATCCACAGGGGCCAGTTCATCACCTGTGCAGGAGAGCCCCTCCCTCCAGCTTCCTCTCCAGGGCAGTAGAACTAGAACTGGCGTAGGGACTGGAGTAATTCCTGGCTGTTAACCTAACTGCAAATTTGAAGGTTCCCTTCCAGTATTTAGACTCATTCTTTCTTTTACTGCATGGCCTGTCATTTCAGAAACAGTGCTGCTAGCAGTATGATAGGTTGTCAATGACTGTAGATTTTTAACCTAGATTCCCCTCCTATAAGGTTTAGCTGATTTTTACTCACACCAGCAGCAATTAGTGTGACCACGGGACCCATGAATCAGATCCACTACAAAAGAGAAAGGTGTGTCTGCACGTTTGCAAATTTTAATAAACCGTTTGGACTTAGTGATACATTTATTGAGAAAAAAAAAGTTGGTGCAAGGTTCTTAATATTTCATTTTATTGCTTTAGATTTAAAATCAATTAAAATATTTATTTCTCTAAAAATCAAAAAATATTCTGATAGTATTGAATGGAATCTTACTGATGGATATTTGGAACATAACAGGTTTGAATGAAAAGTAAATCCATTCAGATTTTTTTTTTTATACCATTTCTTTTGAGCCATTTGCCTTTCGCTGGGTTCTTTGGATCAATCTGGAGATGGTGGCAAATGACATGTTTATATTTCTTGGAAGATAGTGTTTTGTTCTGCTGTTCAACAGAGGTCTCCTGCCTTCTTTAGAGAGACTAAGTCCATCCTTCAGTTTTGCCGAGTCTAGGACGAGAAGGTGGAGTGAATGGAGCAGGGAGAGAGACAGTTGGAAGATGAAACCCAGAGGAGGTCTGGGGACAATTACAAAGATGGGGAAGGAAGGAGGGACCCAAGGTGAGAAAGCAGAGGGGCCGTGTGGGGAGGGAAGGGAAGGAAGGGATGGAGGTGGCACCCTAGGAGGGAGCAGGTCACCCAAAGGAGGCTCTGAGAGGAGGAAAAGGCCCAGGGAAGCAGCGGGGAAGAACCCTCACCTGGAGAATGGCCTGTAGCTCCTTACTTAGGCCTTGACTGTTTATATCCAGCTCATCCCAGGGCTGAAAAGGTCTTCCCTGGTGGTCCACGAAGGTCTCCCAGCAATGCCTGAACTCTGAAATGGAACAGGGGAGTTAAGGTGAGCTCCGGCTGTCGGGGGGGTGGGGGGCGGCACAGCGCTGAATGACTCTTCGGGATGGACTTTCCCCATCATAATTTCACTGCCTCCTTTCTCTTTCCTCCTAGGGACTTAAATTCTTCTCTTGCAACTATAGCCTGAACCAGCCCCATCTTCCTTCTTTCTGGAAGCCCCCTAGTCCCTCTTGCATATCCACCCACCCCCTCTCTGCCCTCCCCCAACCACTTCTGCTACCCTGAACTCTCTTCCCATAGACTCCACTGTCCTTCCAAAGTCTAGCATCACCTCTCAGGCAGCACACAAAGGCTTCTTGCTTCTCCGCCAAGGCTTCCCATCCAGCCCACCCCTTTCTAGCAACTTCCCACAGGCCTCCCCCTGCCACTGCCCTGCCCCTGTGCTGACCCTTAAAGGTCATGATGGCGATTTGGGCCCCAGCCTCCTGCAGTGTGCGCAGCCCTGCCTCATAATCGTTAAGGCTATAGATGCGGGAGGCGAAGATACACAGGCTCACGTGGCTGTTCTCCTTCAGGAATTCAGCCAGTTCCCGGGCACAGGTACCACAGGGGGTCCAGGAGATGAAACAGGTGAGCCTGCAGTGCAGCTTCCGGTCCAGCTTCCAAGAACGGATCCGCCCCAGGAGGTACAGCTCCACGTGGCAGGGCAGCCCAGGTTGGTCAGTACCCTAGCACAGAAGAGGAAGAAAAGTGTCCTGTCCTTTGCTGTGAACAGGGTTGGGAGAAGGTAGGGCCAAGGAAGGCACTGGCCTCCAGCACAGAATTAGAGCGGGGGCAAGCCTCAGCACCAAGTGAATGATATTTCAGCGCAGGATTTGCATGATCCATAGTAACACAAAACTCCATGAGAAACCCAGTATCAGTGTTTTACAAGGGGCCAGGTCAGCAGTGATGACTTGTTGTTGGACCTTGGCTCCCTATGGCTCTGCACAGCACTGAAACTGATCAGTCTTCATGTAAATGTTGATACTTCTTTCATCATAGAATTGCATTTATATTGATTTTTAAACTATTGTATTAAAATATGACTCATCTTGATCACTGAGTTTTCTTGAGTCCCTTTTACCTTTCGCCCGAGGTAGGGCCTTCAGGAGCCTCACGTGGTGCAGCCCTGCGGGGAGGAGGTGAAGAGCTGGCGGGAGGCGGACATTGACCTGCTGCCATAAAAGTGGCTGCTTCCTCCCTGGAGGGATCCACCCTGCTCTCCATTTACTCCCCTCCCTCACCCCACAAGTGCAGCAAAACTTCAACGAGCTTCTACTCTGAGCCTCACCCTGTGCTGAGCTGAAGGATGATACAGACTCTGGCCAAAAGGGCTCACTGTGCAGGGAGGAAAGGGGTGAAGGGTGCCAAGGGTTTGCTGGGGCTCGTAGGATTATGGAGATTTGTCCAAACAGCAGAGGGAAAGACTTTCAACCAGGAACTGGGAACAAGTCAGGCCAACTGTGCTAGTGCAGAGACCTTGGGTGGGAGTGATGGGTGGCAGGGTGCCGAGGGGCATCCCTGGGCCAAGTGCAGCTGGCGGTGGGGTTGTGGGCACCAGCGCCCTTGTCAGGATCTCTCAAGCAGTGGGCGGGGTTCCTGCAAGGCCCGTCCAAGCCTGTAGTGACTGGAGGGGGCACTGACGGAGAACTGGGGCTCTCTGGTCAGAGGCTGTCCAGGAGGAATCCAGGGAAGAGCCTGGCCCCTTGTCCAGATACCTTTTCCTCTTTCCCCACCTCTCCTCAGAAGCACAGCAGATAGAGAGTGGCCAAGCCCTGGAGCCTGGGGAGACCCTGGGCTGGAGATGCCAGGCCCCAGGTTGCTGTGGCTGGCTTCTGACATGTGGTCTGGAAGCCAGTGGTCACAGCAGAAACAGTCCCCACCAGACGTCAGGAGAGCAGTGGTAGCAGCTGTAGGGACCAAAGTTGAGAGGGCTTGTGGGACACCCCGTGTCCCACTGACAACCCTCCACCCTGAATGTCCCATGATAGGGAGGCCCTGCCTGTCTCGGAGGGGTTGGACTGGCTACCTTGTTGCACAGGAAGCCCTTGTCCTCGTCTGGAGGGATCCCAGAATCACCATGTAGGATCTCCACCTCATAGCACAGGTAGGTCTTGTGAGTCCTTTTATGATTTGAGAAGTTGTGGGTGAAGGTGTGTTCATCCATCAGGCACCTGCAGACAAAGGTGAGAGAAGCCTGAAGACACAGGGCTCTTCCTGGGACCACTCATTGCTCCTCCCCTCCACCCCACACCCCTTCCTCCTGTACCCCACATCTCTGCTGAAGCCAACAGGCCTCCCTCTCTGACTCCTCCTGGGGGCTCTGGGGGAAGTCAGCGCATCCTTTTGTCAGGGTCTCCCCAGGACCAATGCAGGGCACTCAGAGCCTTGATGAGGGCCTGTCCCTCTGCCTGGAATAGAACTGGGTCACAGCCTCTCGTCACCATCCCACCCCTGTCCTGGCTCCCACTGCTCCATTCCCCTGTGGTGTGGTACCTGGCCCTGGGCGCTGTGCTGGCCTCCATGTGTCCACCCTTCACTGTCCTTGACTCTGGGTCCTCCCCTCCTGTGCCTAGTCACAGACTGTCTCCTCGTCCCTGAGTCTCTTCTAGCATCAGAAGCCTTATATATCATCAGAGCACAGGAAAGTGCTGTGTCAGCAGAATTGGGCCTCACCCCTTCCTGAAAGCAGACCACTCATGCCACCCATGTGTGTGTGTTGCAGAAGAAGGAACTTCTCTGCCCAGATGTGACACCCTATGACCTCACAGACAAGTTCAGGTTTTACTTCCCCTTTTCTGACAAAGGCCCTCCCTGGACGCCACCAGGACTGACCATGGGTGGGCCAGTGAGGTCTGGGAGGGTGCGGTCATCTGGGCAACAGGGACCAGCAAGGCAGGCAGTGGGGGGACAGACAAAAGGACAGGTGTCCATACCCTGGAGGAAGGCCTGGGCACAGCCCCCCAGAGGACAAGCTCCAGGACAGCCCATCGCTGAGTCTCCCACAGCAGCCGGCACGGGCCGTGGCCTGACCCAGGCTCCCTGGGGCCTGCTGGGCTGCTGGACCTGCCGGGTACCCAGCAGGGAGGGAGAATCTGGTCTCACAGGCAGGCCGCCACCTTCATCCTTGGTGAAGGGCAGGGAAGGGGGCACACATGGGCTGAGCTCTCCTTCGGAGCCCCCATGTAAGGCCAGCAAACTGGACATGGAGCATTTTCTCCCATGACACAAGGAGAAAAGAACAGCTCTGGAGGGACTGGGCTTGGCCGGGACCGCACAGGGACAGATGGTTATGGGATGTCCTCCCGCCTGAGAAAGCATGGCCACCTGTGCTCTTCCTGTCCTGTGCAGGCCTGAGGAATGTGGGGACTGTGTGTTCCACCCCAAGGGTGACCGTGGCCCTAGCTGGCCCTGTCTGTCCCTGAGAGGCTGTCCTCTGTCCCACTGACTCCCCATCCTAGGCTCCTCTTAGAGCCCCCTGTCCTGGCCCAGGGCTCCCTCCCAGGGGAGCTGGGCTACCCCAAGGTCCCACCCTGGCTGCCCACACTGAGAACCAGGCCGCTCACCACTCACATCCTGAGGGCGGAAACCTCGGCACAGTGTCCCCCTCCTTCTCAGGTGAGTGCCCCTCCTCATGGAGGGTGCCCTCCACCCCTGCCCTCACCCCTGCACTGAGGCCCCTCCCATCCCCTCTGTCCTCTAGACCTGGTCCCTTGAGAGCAGGCATTGTCCCCCAAGTGGTGACTCAGCACCCATTTTTGTCACAGGTGGCTTCTGGGTGAGAATGGACCTGGAGTGTGGTGTGTCCTGACTGGTGCCCACACTTTCTGGGTCACAGTCTGCACACAGGGCAGACCCTGCACACCCAGTGGTTTCCAGTCCTCTGGAGCTGGAGATGATTTCTCTACAAGGATCGGGGTTGCAGAGACCAGGCTGGGGTCCCTGACTATTTCCCCAACACCATCCCCCAGCTGTTGCATTCCAGGGAGGGAGAATGAGGTCCTAATCCAGACCAAGCTCTCCTCTGGCACCCCTAAAGTCTCCTCCAGTCACTCAACCCACTAAGTGCTTCTGGCTCCCTGGTGCCCCATAGGTTTCTGAGGGAGGGTCTCTGGTGCATGAAGCCTGGTGCTGGGGGCAGAGGGTGACCCTGAGTCCAGGGCTCCTCCTAAGCCCTGGTGCCCTGAGGGACCCTCCCCTCCAAGGGCTGAGCCTTCAGGCCTGTCCCGCCCCTTCCTAGATGGCTCCAGCAGCCAGCACACCAGCGTCTCACCGGGCTCAGCTCCCCATCACCTGCCCCTCCAGGATGTGCAGAGCATCTTGTGGGGAGACCAAGGGGCTCCATTGTAGGGAGAGTACTTGGCTCCCGCATCCCCAGGGGAGGTCTCCCCACCAGTCTACCACCTCCGCCAATAGCTCTGAGGTCTCCTCTCCTGGAATGTTCTCCAACATCCCTTCCTTCCCTGCTCCTCATACCCCAGTCTGGCCAGTCACCCCTGGACATTCTGGTCCAGCTGAGGGCCGCTTGCTCCTCTCCAATGCAGATGAGCTGACCAAGCGTATCTCCACATCTAGGGAGGCCGTGTTGCTGTGACTAACCAGCACACAAGCAGCTAAGAGAATCCACCTTCTGTAAATATTAGAGGGATGTCACATGTTACAGTGTTTGACTTTCTCCCAAATGTTTCATGTTATGAGTCACCTGAGTCACAGGGAGAAGGGCCAGGAGGTTGAAAAGCTGCCAACTCAGGCCTGGGTGGTCCTCACCCCTCTTTTCTCCTCCCCTTACCCTTCTCATTCCTCCCAGCATCCTCCCACACGCTCCCAGACACCCACACACCCCATCGCGGTCTTCCTGACGCCAGGGGGGACGTGGTTTTGTAAAGGCATCAACAGAGCATAGTGATGAACTCAGTCCAAAAGCAGCACTCGACACCACTCACGTGATGATGAGATGAAAATGTGCCGCTCAGTCCATGAGGTAAGAAGAAAGAAGAAAAGAAATCCCATCCTTTCTGGGGAATGACAGCCCCTCCCCCATGTCCACCTCTGTCACATGGAGTGAAAATGTGAAAAAATTCCTACGTCCTGCTGGAATTTTCCACCAAAGTCTGGGAAGGTCCCAGAAAAGAAGGAAGGACCCAGGTCGCCCCACGAGAGAGAAAGTTGTGTGAGAGGGGAGTGGTCCCCTGAGCAGGTGCAGGCTGTGCCAGGATTTGTCCCTTTCCCTTGTCAGGAAAACTGGGAACAGGTAGGGTGCCCCAGGGGGGAGCCCATACTGGAGTCAGAGAGACAGAATGGGCCAAAGGGAGGGGACAGGGCCACTCAGCCCAAGTGCCTCGGGACTGGAATAAATGGTCTTGTCAGTTTCTGGAGTTCGGGCCAGACTGCTCCATGCATGGTCCCAGCTCTGCCCTCCTGTGGGTGCCCCTCCCTCCCTAGAGGAGGATGTAGGACAGGCTGCCTGTGCCTAGCCCAGGTCCCAGCAGTGTCCCCAGGCTGTGTCACATCCCCTCTCCAGCACCTCAGGGCCCCCGTGTCATGGGTGAAGCTCTGAAACCAGGGCCTGAGGAGATGGGCCCCTGGGGGGCTAGAGCCCTGGTGAGATGTGGGACCTGGGGAGATGGAGCCCTGGGAGTGGGGGCCCCAGGGAGATGGGGGCAGGTCTGCATGGAACCTGCCCTCCCCCAGCACAGAGTAGGGAACCCTACTCCCAGTGTAAGACCACCTATTCTCTACCTGGGTTGCCCCCTTTGCCCAGAGGGGCCACTTTGTGGATTTTTTTGGTCACTTGTTTCCAGGAATTGAGAGCAGCTGCTGTCAGAGCCCAGAAATAAAACCAAAGGAGCCTATTTGATGATAAGTTTCTTCCCGCAAACTGCTCTTGGGAGGTGTTACATCCTGTGATTTTAATCAGAGCTGAGGTAGTCTGGGTGTGTTTGGGGAACCCGAAAGTGTTTTTGTCCAGTCACTCTGTGTGTGTGTTCCTTGTGGGTCAGGGCTGTGGTTGGGTCTATTTGCTCAGGCACAGCTGTGTGCCAGGCCTAATCTTTGTCACATATGTGGTACCTGAGGTCCCACAGGACAGCTGGAGATGGGACCATCATCTGTAATCAAGCAAACAGCCACATGTCACAGGCAGGAAGAAGTGCAGAAGCCCCTGGGACAGACACAGCTGAGCCAGGCCCTGACCCCTCTGTGGCTCTGGCACTGTGGTCTCTGCTCCCAGAGCCTCTCGCTCCGGGGCTGCCAGCCTGTCCCCTCTGGCAGACGCTAAGGTCCGGGGTTTGCCCTGGGATGAGACTGATGCCTGGAGGTGGGCAGCCATCCAGGAGCCCAAGGAGACCAGCAGGAGGAGACAAGTGTGGAGATCTGAGCTGGGGGAGCAGAGGAGGGGGCCTGGATCCTGACAGCGTTGCTCACTTTATAGAATGAACATTTCTGTGTTGAAGAAGACACCATAAGAAAAGGGCCCGTGAGAGAACAGTCGGCTGGCGCAGAGCGGGCACCCAGGACACTCGTGCTGTTACCATCAGCTGACATCCCTCTCCTTCTGAGAGCCTGGGACAGAAGTCGGATCCTGCTTTCCAACCTCGACTGAGACCTCACCCCCCAGAGTCTTTGCAAGTTGTTAAATTTGTACACACACTGAGCACCTACTGTATGCACAGCAGAGGAAGCTGACATGGACCCAGAAATCGATCCAGAAGACCACCAGCAAGACCACCCTCCCAGAACAGAGCCACACCCTCACTGGCCCAGAACTCAGTGAGGTGACAGCCACCACTGTCCGGAACAACATCAGGTTGTCAGAGCCTGAGTAAAAGAAACAGCCTCTGGACACTTTCCTCAGAGGACTCAAGTGGGCGTGAGAGCGCCTGGGCCGGGGTGGTGGTCAGACTTGTCCCAGAAGCAAAGGAAGCCAGGTGTGCTGGCTTTTCTCTCCCTGACCATCTGTGTCTCTCTCGAGCAGGTGAACCCTGGTGAAGTGAATAATAGCAATAATATGAGCCAACTGTCCAGTGTTTACACTGTGCTGAGGGTCACGGGCTGGTGGGTGGCAGAGTCACAGAGGAGGGGCCTGGAACACACCCTGGTAGTGGGAGCGGAGCAGGATCCCGAGCAGGGGGGTCCCAAGTCGGGAGAATGTCCCAGAATAGAAAAGAGAGAGGGACCCCAGTGTGCGCCCTGTCTCAGCCGACACCTGCTCCTCCGTGCTGTGGGGAGGCTAAACCTCTTGCCTCCATCTCTGAACTGTGACCCCTGATGTGATTACATCAGGTGGCTCTCTCCTCAGGATGTCCTGGGACTGCAGAAACCACAAAAATGACAAAAAAAAAAAAAAGGACAGGCCTTGCACACAGCTTGTCTGGGCAGAGAGGGCCAGCCATGCCCAGCCCAAACACAGCACACGTAATCGCACACTAAGGGAACTGGCAAAAAGAAGCCTCCTCAGGATTCCCAGACACACCCAGACTATCTCAGCTGTGACCAACATCAGAGGATGTCGACACTTCTCAAGTGCGGTTTGTGGGAGGAAATTCACCAAACCCGCTCCTTTGGTTTTGATTTCTGGGCTCTGACAGCAGCCACCCCTGGATTCCTGGAGGCAAGTGGCCAAAAGGTCCACAAGTTGTCCCTCTGGACAAAGCGGGCAACCCAGGTAGAGAGCAGGCAGTCTTACCCTAGGAGAAGGGTCCCCTGCTCTGTGCTGGGGGAGCAGGTTCCAGCAGACCTGCCCCCCGTCACCCCAGGGCCCCCACTCTCAGGCCCTGGTCTCAGAATTTCTGAGACCACCCTGTCCTAGTAAGTGATTCTCAGGGACCCCAGTCCAGTTTCTGCAAACCCGATCCTTGTAGAGAAATCATCTCCAGCTCCAGAGGACTGGAAACCACTGGATGTGCAGGGTCTGCCCTGTGTGCAGACTGTGACCCAGAAAGTGTGGGCACCAGTCAGGACACACCACACTCCAGGTCCATTCTCACCCAGAAGCCACCTGTGACAAAAATGGGTGCTGAGTCACCACTTGGGGGACAATGCCTGCTCTCAAGGGACCAGGTCTAGAGGACAGAGGGGATGGGAGGGGCCTCAGTGCAGGGGTGAGGGCAGGGGTGGAGGGCACCCTCCATGAGGAGGGGCACTCACCTGAGAAGGAGGGGGACACTGTGCCGAGGTTTCCGCCCTCAGGATGTGAGTGGTGAGCGGCCTGGTTCTCAGTGTGGGCAGCCAGGGTGGGACCTTGGGGTAGCCCAGCTCCCCTGGGAGGGAGCCCTGGGCCAGGACAGGGGGCTCTAAGAGGAGCCTAGGATGGGGAGTCAGTGGGACAGAGGACAGCCTCTCAGGGACAGACAGGGCCAGCTAGGGCCACGGTCACCCTTGGGGTGGAACACACAGTCCCCACATTCCTCAGGCCTGCACAGGACAGGAAGAGCACAGGTGGCCATGCTTTCTCAGGCGGGAGGACATCCCATAACCATCTGTCCCTGTGCGGTCCCGGCCAAGCCCAGTCCCTCCAGAGCTGTTCTTTTCTCCTTGTGTCATGGGAGAAAATGCTCCACGTCCAGTTTGCTGGCCTTACATGGGGGCTCCGAAGGAGAGCTCAGCCCATGTGTGCCCCCTTCCCTGCCCTTCACCAAGGATGAAGGTGGCGGCCTGCCTGTGAGACCAGATTCTCCCTCCCTGCTGGGTACCCGGCAGGTCCAGCAGCCCAGCAGGCCCCAGGGAGCCTGGGTCAGGCCACGGCCCGTGCCGGCTGCTGTGGGAGACTCAGCGATGGGCTGTCCTGGAGCTTGTCCTCTGGGGGGCTGTGCCCAGGCCTTCCTCCAGGGTATGGACACCTGTCCTTTTGTCTGTCCCCCCACTGCCTGCCTTGCTGGTCCCTGTTGCCCAGATGACCGCACCCTCCCAGACCTCACTGGCCCACCCATGGTCAGTCCTGGTGGCATCCAGGGAGGGCCTCTGTCAGAATAGGGAAAGCAAAACCTATTCATATTACAATTGGCAAAACTGAAAGGCAGAGGGGAGCTGCGGCTGACCGTGCGGGAGGGGCTGCTTGAGGCTGGTAACAATTTGTCCTTGTGGGTGGACGGCTGACTCAGGATGGACAGGTTGTTGGGGACAGTTTCCTCACTTCTCACAGCAGCACTAGCCTTCAGTGAGCATCAGATGAGCTCCACAGATGTAAGATGGAAGGAAAGAGGTCACATATAAAGGAGTTCATTCTGATTCCATCTATATGAAGTTCAAAACCAGGCAAAATCAATCCGTGGTAATCGAAGTCCTAATATGGGTTCCCTCTGGAGGGGGACAGCTGGGAGGGGACATAAGGGATTTCCCCATCTGGGATCCTGGAAATAACCCCACCTCAGTCTGGGCGGTGGTTATTACTACCTAGAAGCCAAAGATTTTACACTTAACTGCAAGTTACACCCCAATAAAAAAATTAAAGAAAAAAATTACAAAGCCTATATTTTTAACGAGGAGAAGGGTTTTCTAAAAGACATCAATATAATATCCCAAGTAAATTAATAGAAATGCAAAACAAGTACAAACAGAATCACCACAATTGCTCTTAGAGTTTTATTTTTTGAGAAAAATGGTTATTTATGTCCAAACTAAAGACGAAATGTGGTTGAAAGTGAAGAAATGAGGAAGTGAGGCGGCCCTTGCAATATACTAAAACCTAGAAAAGCTATAAAGCCACTGTCACCAAAAGAGTGTGGTGTGAGCCCGGACCAGAAGTAGAGATGAGGAAAACACTAGAAAGAAACACATCCAAGTGCATCTGGGAACGTAGTTAATGGCAAAGGCAAAGTGGCAATTCGGTGGCAGCAAGGTGGGCATCATTCATTTGATGTTGTCAACTGGATGAGAAATTCTTGTGACATCTCTGTCGTAAAGTGAGACTAACCCCTCTCCTGCACCGCTGCTCCTCTCGGACTGTCAGCCCCCAGCCCACCCCATCCCCAGACCGCGCTAGTGACCCCACCACCCCTTCCCTGAGCCAAGAGAAGCAGAAAGGCCCCCTCGCTTTGACCTTGCATCTAGATACCTGCCTCCCTCGGTACCCGCATTCATTCATCCAGCACAAATTTTACTGAGCAACTACGAGGTGCCACGTGCTCTTCTAAGGGCCGGATGTACGTTGAACTAAAGGGACAGAATTCCTGACTCCATGGTCCGCCTCGGTCTGTCCGCCCATTCAAAACCCAACCTTCCTTCTGTGATCAGGCTCACACCCTCTTTCTTCTGTGGTTTTCCACATCCTGACCATCACTGCTAGATCATTCCCTTCAGCAAATCGCAGGCTCAGGGATCTCCCACTTTAAGAACCAAAACTCTCCTTTGAGTCACAGCCCCCTCCATTCTCTTCACTCTTTCACAGAGAAAAATAGATGTAAATATATGGCTATCAAAAAGTTTTCTGCACGTTTGCTTCTACATGTTCTGTTCCCTGCTGCCTGTCTGCGTTCATCTCACGACATTCCCTGTCCCCACCACTCTAGGGAAACTGTTCTTGCCAAGACAACCCATGATCCCCGTGACAGACAGGGACATTTTTCAGTGCTCCTCCTGCCCCTCCACCTAGCAGCAAGTGACAAGGCTGAGGGCAGCCTCCTCCTAGAGACGCTCTCCTCTCCTGCTGTGGTGACACCCCAACGCATGGTTTTCCTCCTGCTTCTGCTCGCTTCCCAGCTCCTCTCTTCTTCTGGTTCTGGGTCCTCCCCTGTGCAACCCACTTTCTCCCCAGGAGACTCAACGTGCTCCCTGGGCACACAGCCCACATCTCCAGCCCTGGTGCTCCTCGAACTCAACACTCAGATACCCGCTTCCTGCTGGACAGCTGCCCTTGGTCATCTGATGGGCACTGTACACTTAACCTTCCCCGCAGAACTCTTTGTGGGCTATTTTCCCCCAAAGCATATGTTTCTCAGTCTCCCCAGCTCAATAAATCACATCACTGCTTACCCAGCGAGCAGTGAGCTTGTGCCCAAACCCAAGGGCATATCTTGATTCCTCTTTTTCCTAACATCGAGTCAATAACCAAGTCCTGCTAGTCAGTGTTACCTCCAAACTCACTGTTAATCTCCATCCTCACCCCCTCCACCGTCACCCCGCACCGGGCTGGTGGATGAAACTTCCAACCTCACCCTTCTTCCCTTCCTTCAGTGTCCTCAGAGGTGCTGGAGGGAGGCTTTGAACAGGAGTCAAGGCACCTCGATTCAACTTCCTTACCCCCCAAAACACATACCCAGAGTCTTGTACTTAATATAAAATCCAAACTCCTGCCTATGACTAGCTCTCACGACCTCCCTGCCCCCACACTTTGCTCCCCAGACACACTTCTCTTTTTTAGCTTCTCTCCTGCCTCAGGGCCTTTGGACTTGAGTTACCTCTGCCTAGAAAGCTCTTCCCCTAAGATTCTCCCAGGGCTTTTCCTCATCCTTTCTGTCTCGGTGCAGAAGGCACCTGCTCTGTGCACCCTGTTTAAAACAGCTCCCAACCACCCTGCTAGACTATTACAGCATTCTGGTTATCCGCCCCCAGCAACTACCTTGACCTGGAATTATCTTACCCATTCCCATGTTTTCTTATTTCCTTTCTGTCTTCCTCCACCGTGACATAATCCCTTGAGGTTTGGAGCCCCCTGCACCTTACTCAAGTTTGTATCCCCAGCGCCTCGGACCAAGCCTACCTTATAGGAGGTGCTCAGCTAATATTAGTCAAAAGAAGGAATGAAAAAACAAATGAATAACTAAAGTGATGGAAAAATGAAACGCAAATTATTTTTTCCTATGCAGAAGAGAGAAATTAGAGAGTGTTGGAGGACGGTTGGTGTTAAGAGAGACTCTAAACTTTCCCATGAGATATCGCTGTGTTACTTGTTTCATTAAGCAAGTACTTCATGAATCATGAAATGCTAATAAAGCCACTGCAGAAGAAAAGGTTCCAGGCTGACAGAGAGAGGGAGAGCCAGGTTCAGGCTGCCAGGGCCAAAGTCCACCAGGGCATCGAATACCACCTGTAAATACATGGCTGGGAGAAGGAATTCTGGACCAGAGCCAACTGTCAGAGCCCCACATCGGAAACAGAACAGCAAAGCACTGTTTCACCTAGTGTGACAGGATAAACCTCACTCCTGTTCCCAGGTTTTGTAAAGAAAAACAAAACAACACAGTGAAAGAAGACAAGGTGGTAGGAGATGAACCCCTGAAAACTGGACCCAAAATGATGATGAGTCAGGATTTGTTAGTTGTCCCAGCGAAGGGTTTTCAGTAAAACCCAGTCTGGGCTCTGGAGAGTGTTGCACGTTAGCATGTCCACCCCCGACCCTGCCCTCGTGGCCTCGTCCCTTGTGTGAGGAGAGGCAGGGAGCAGGAAGTTGCAAAGAAGGGAAAGTAGCGGTTATGAGTCCAAGGTGAGGCCCACGTCCCCTTGCCCCTCTCCAGGCAGTGTCGTCTTTTCTCTGCTTCCCAGGGCTTCCCGGTGGGTGAAGTTGGTTCCTTCCCAAGAGAGCCCCTCCTTTCCTCCTGGCCTCTCCCTGGGTCTTCTCCAGCACAGCTCGGGCCACTCACCCTCCCTCTGAGCCAGAAGTTGAAGAACAGAAGCCATGTTCACCTACAGACAGTGCTCCTCTTTTTTCTACCTCTTCGGATCTTTTCTATCAAGGTGAGTTTTGTTTCCACTTTTAACACCTCAAGGCCTGTGGACAGAGTTTTACCAACCTGTGCTTCTGGCTGCAGCAACAGAGAGGTGACATCAGCCCAGCCTCGCTGGCCCCTGGCCCCTTCAAAACCCGGTGTCAGCAAAAGTCCAATTTTGAGGGAATCCAGGAGAAGAGACAGGCCTGGCTTAGCACCAAATTCTATGCTTCATGGTTCTAAATTCTTTAAACTCCACACCCCAAGATGGCATGGTTTTCCCTTGTTATAATCTGTCTGGTCTGCTAAAACAAACTACCATTGACTGGATGGCTTATAAACAACATAAATTTATTTCTCACAGTTCTGGAAGCTGGAAGTCTGAGCTCAAGGGGCCAGCGTTGTTGGGTGAGACCCTCTTCTGGGTTGGAGAAAGCTGACTTCTCGTATCCCCACGTGGCAGAGAGTAGAGGGTAAGCAAGCTCTCTGGTGATTCTTTCAAGGGCACTAACCCTCATGACCTCATTTAATCTTAATTACCTCCCAAAGACTCAGTCTCCTAAAACTATAACATAGGGGGCAGGGGTGGTAGTAGGGTTTCAATGTACAAATTTTAGAGAAACAAACATTCAGTCTATAACCTCCTTCAAGATCACCAAGAGCTCCCAGGACCCTGACAACTCGGTGGCTTGAGCCTCGCCCCCTCTCCGCTGAAGTGCTGGGGAGGGGAGTGGGCAGGCAGGGTGTGAGGCTTGGGAGCCAAGGGGAAGTTTGTATCGCAGCTGCTGTGGCCACACAGGCCCAAGGTAAATGCCAAGAATTCCAGGGGTCCCCTAACCTACCCAGGTACCCTCTGACTCACCTGCTACTTAACTGCAGATAAAAAGGACAGAGGAAGGAGCACTTAGATCCCTAATGGACTCCCAAGGCTGATTTTCATAAGGCTGTGATTCGTGAATGTCCACTTCCTAGTTCAGAAAGATGAGGGAGGGTAGGACCCAGGAATGAACCAGGCGAAGGAGAAGAGGAAGGCACTGCAGACAAGGAGCAGAGCAGAGCAAAGATAGGGAAGCAACTGGAAGCAGGGAGCAGGAGGGGTGTGGTCAGCACTCAGCTCACTGATGCTGCTAGTAGGCGACCTTAGGGCCAAGAGGGGTGGGATGGGGCTGAGCTGGCAGCGAAGCCAGGACACAGAGGACTTTTTTTTTTAATGTGGGGAAATATACATAACATAAAATTTACCATTTTTAAGTGGACAAATCAGTGGTCTTAAATACATCCTGGTAGTTGTGCAACCAACACCACCAACCACCTCTACAATGTCTTCATCTTCCCAAACTGAAACTCTGTACTCGTTAAACACTAACTCTCCATACCCCCTTCCCCTCCAGTGGCAAAATGTTACCTGTTTACAAAATATGTCAGTTTCTACTTCATGGCTGCAAGTCTTAATTTACAATAACAAATTCTGTCCTGCTTTTTTTTTTCATTTGAAAGGACCTTAGGATTGCAAAGTTAGCTGCCCAATTTCATTCAGCCACCATGCAAAAAAAAAAAAAAAAAATGATAGTCCCAACACTGCAAATTTTGGAGGCTCGAGCTAGTTTATAGCAGTGTTGACTCTTTAAGCCTGAAATTTTTGGCTTATTCTCTTAAGAAAAACAAATCTGTTTGGGGTCTAACTTTGCTAGACTGGGCTCCAGAAGTACAGTGAACAAGAACCACAAATTCAAAATGTGACAGCTATAATGTCTTCTGTTGCTCATACAAATAGAAGACTCTGGGATTTTTCAAGCTGCATAGATTCAAGCCAGTTGTTTGTTACATGGAATTGAAAAAAGAAAAATCCTGACCCAAGTGACACTACTTAGTCCAAATGACCAAAGACTATTTTATAACAAATTTTAACTTTTGAGAGATGGTTAACATCAATACTATGTATATTTTATATGTCAAATGAAGAGCTCAAGAGTATGTAAAACAGGATTATGTATTACTACCTCTAAGAATATCATGTACCAGATGAACCCCAAGTTCAAATACTGCTGTATTTCAGGTGGAAGCAGTCTTACATACAAAGACAATCTAGATTCTCTGCTCTGCTGTGGGTATATATCTTAAAGAAATTTGAGGGATTACTGGGGGAAAAAATCTTGGTCCATTAAAAATTAATAGGAAAGGTCAATTTGTGGGATTTTAAACGTTTGCTTTAAAAAAAAAAACCACAAAACACAACACCCAGAACACATCACTTTCTGTACAAAGAAACATAGCAGACTTCTGGATGATCATATTTGATCACACTATATGATTTAGAATGAAACTATGTCTGTGGTTTAAAGTTTACTCATTTCTTTAAGAGCATTAATTCATGAAGTAAAGTTCATACTTAGTTCAGCTACATTTAAGGCACAAGATCTCATTTCTAAACCCGTGACACCAGTTTTCCTTTAGTGTAACAACAGTGCTCAGTGTTTAGTAGCAATTATATTTTTGAAAGGTTAACAACTTGTAGAGCAAAATATTTTAACCATATTTATTTTCTCCTTTTTACTCACTATGTACCAGTTACAATATTCACAGAAAGTTTAATCTCCTACAGGGTGGTCCTTCTCACTCTCCCATCCCACACTTTGCTCAAAGGACTTTCCTCCCACCTCATTTCTAGCCTGGTTGGGGGAAATGTGGGGGGTCGGGATTTCAGAAAAGGTATCTGCGCATTTTGCATAGGATTCTAGCTTTCAAGTTAAGTATAAAGGTAGAGAGAAGACAAAAAATCCTAGTTCAAAGCACATTACAGTGCCCCCTAAATTAGTTACAGGAGAGATAGTATCTATCAAGAACCTCGAGAAGGTGGGGCAATCTAAGGGACCTCTCTGCAATTTGATAGATCTGTAACTGACTCTCACCTTACAAAAGTCACCGTCAACTAGTCATGCAAACAACAGTGACAACAAATAGTGAATACATCTTCTGATGACAACTGCCTTTTTTTTTTTTTAAACAATACCTCTCTGAAAGTCCCCAGCTCTATAGAGTTATGCTTTGTGTTAACTTACTCTTGAGTTTTTAGAGGAAATGGTCATAGGAGGTAGCTTAGTGAAAAAATACTAGTTGTGAAAATTGAGGCAAATGAGTTGACAGCTTCCTGAAAATAGCAACTGAAACCACTTGTCAAAATAAATACTGGATGATACAGCACTAGCCCAAATCTGAAATCTAGAAATTAAGACAGTGATCCTATGAAACAAATTTTGGAATAGATGTAAGATTTCTTGAGGCCCAAGAACGGAGCAGTTTCACCAGTTCCTGCCACAGCAGGAGTTGCTGAATACATTAACACAGTGAAAGAGAAAACGGGCTAGGGGTCAGGGGTGGATGTTGCCAGAAGTAAGTGGATCTGACTTGAAGCAACCACTAGGAAACAAACCACAGACTGATGTCAAATGGACCCCCCAAAATTGAATGCTGTGAACAAAATGACAACCAAACAACATAAAGTGGAGAGCGGGGGGACAGTTAAGGCATGTAAGCATTTTTTCAATCAACGTGATTTTGACCTATTTAAATATTTCACACGAGTTTTTAAAGAGGGTTTCAAAGCATGTGGGAAACGTGCAAATTGTTTGAAAACCCTGCACTGCAAATTCAGTTTGCAAGTGTCATTCAGATGTTAAGCCGCTTCCCTCTGCTGAGACTGTTCACGGTGTCAGTACTCCTCTCTTACACTCGCGGTGACCCAGAGGTCACAAACAAGTGGTCTGGACGGAAGGGGCGTGGCATTTGCATCGCTGGAAAACAACCCCGGCTCTCGCTTTCCAGATTTATGACATTAGAGAACCGTGTTTGCATCTTCCACATGCGATCATTCTCCTCCTTGGCATAGTCACAGAATCCCCCGAATCTTACAGTATTTCAGTGAAGGTAAGAACATAAATATATGTCCTGCGCTGCATTTATCGCACAAGATCTCGTTTTCAAAACAGCAGCCCCGATTTCCTGCAGTGTGACAGCGCTCAGTTTTAGCAACAATCCTTTTCTTGAAGTCTTGGAGTCTTAGTGCTGTTCAAATCTGTCCGTGCATTCCCTAATTTTCCTTTGACTCCTGATTCTTTGAAAACCTGCCTTCCGAGGGCACAGCCAGGCTCTTGCTGCCGCTCCATCCTCCCTCCAGCCGCACGGTCGCTGGCCTGGGTGCGGTGCCGGGTACCCAGTGCGCTGCTGCTCCGGCCGCTGCCCGAAGGGGGCGATGGCGAGTCAGGGGCGCGGACCGCGAGGAGGGTGGCAGGGCGGGTCCCTGGGGTGCGAGGGGCGGAGGTGGGCTTCCGCCGCTCTCCCATGAGCCCGGGCTGCAGCCGGCCCCCTACGCCGCCGCCCTCCCGGCGCCCCGTGACACTACCATCGCCAAGCGGGTAGAGCCAAGCTCGCGCCTCGAGAGACTCGGCCAACAGCGCAGCAGCGCCGCGCACCGGAAATCTCTGAATATTGCGTAAGTCCTTGTATTTTAGTTACCGTGGGAGACCCAACATTAGCTTCAGTTTTGTTAAAAATGCTGTTAGGACTAGTCTTGCTTGTTGAAAATCCATACCAATAGAGTGGTCTACTGAGAATCTCCCTGATTCTGGGTGTGTGATTGACGAACAGAAAATGAAAGAATGGCGATTAGGATAATGAAAGCTTGAAAATACACGGGTGTCTTCTGTTTAAAAAAAAAAAAAAAGGAGGCCTTGGGGAATCGGCGGAGGGGGGCAGGCACGCTCGTGGATTCTGCGGGGCGCCGATCAGGGTAAGCTTTCAGAAAGCGAATCTGGCAAAGGGATCCATGCATTTTGTTTAGATGTGCACCCACATGTTTGGGTCAGAAGGGGCTAGTTATGCTGCAGGGGCAATCAGTCCTCGAAATCTCAATGGCTTAAATCAATGAAAAGTCTTTTTCTTGCTTAAGTTCACCGGGCACGGTAAAGGGTAGGGGACAGTCTATCCTGTAGTCCTCGCCAGCCTCCGCGATGCAGGCTGATGCCACCGAGCCTCCACCTAATCACTCAGCAACCTGGCAGAGACACTGCACATTACTCTCCAGCTCTTAAAGTTTCTGCCTGGATGGAACTGATGTGTCACTTTTGCTCGCATTTCGTTGACCAAAGCAAACCACACACTCATGTTTAACCTCAAAGGTGTGGGAAAGTGGAACCTCACCACGGACCGGAAGAAGGATAATGGGAATGTTCTAAAGTAGCCCTGATGGCCATCACGTCATCGTATCACCGTGCTTAGCCATCTTCTTTGTGAAGATCTGAGCCAGTAAATAAGACAAGGAAAGGGAAAGCGATACGATCATTAGAAAGAGGCTACATTTGTCTTATTTCTAGGTTATCTTTCTTTTTTTTTTTAATTTAAGTATAATCAGTTTATAATGTGTCTACTTCTGGTGTACGGCATAATATTTTAGTCATACATATATATACATGCATTTGTTTTCGTATTTTTTTCCATTATAGGTTACTACATCTAGGTTATTTTTCTATCCTAGTTCCATGTAAAAGGACAGAGGGCCACAACCTGGCAGAAGTTGGCATCGCTGTCCCAGCTTAGCACAGGTATGAGTCGGCATAGCACAGAGCATGCGCCTACCTGATGTGGTCCTTACACGCCTTACCTACCAGCCACCTCCTGGCCAATAAAACGGCAAAAAGCTTCCAGAGAGAGGTGAGAACTGAGGGAAAGAGACTTAAGACAAAGTACTAATGGTCTCACAGTTCTGATATATTTTTCAAAGACCTGCCTACTCTCACCCATCTGCCTCCACCACCACTACCACCGCCATCTCTCTTGCCCTCTCACACACATACACCAAAAAATGCCATTGTGAAGCTTCAGAACACCAGGAATAAAAATAAAATCTTAAAAGCTACCAGTTAGAAGTGATGTATTGCCTAGAAAGTAACAAGAATCAGACTGGCATAGGGCTTCTTGCTTGTAAGTTGTTTGTTTGCTATTTATGAATTTTTGTGGTCACTGTGAGGTTGTATTTTATCTCCAGTTCGCCGAAATGGATCAGTGGTTTGAAAGAGGTTCTTCAAAGGTAAAGTAATGATGAAAATGGCAGAACCATCCTCAGAAGAACACGGTAAGCATAATGAACAAACAGTTCTCAAGTGAATCTATGAGATATGAAACTGCATATTCTAGGATAGGTTCTTGGGTGATGATTTTACACATGTAGCCAAAAATGAAAACTGTGAGTGTAAGTTGAGTGAAAAATATTTGCAAATTTCATTCACTGGACCAGCCGTCCGTTGCTCCTAGTCCTCCATATGTTACCATTAAAATTAAAACTTTGATAAATAGCAGTCTGGAGCCATAAAAAAGGGCTCCATTATCTTCCCCTAAAGTGACCAATCCAGTTTTTCAAGAACAAATACAAAATAATGCTTTCTAATGTACAATTAATTTTCCTTGTTGCTAAAAGTGCAGGAGACCAAAGCTACAGAGGCATGGTTCTAAGCTGCTGCTCTCTTTAAAAAATGCACATAAAAATCAGTCACACAATCACCAAGAAGGCTGTAAACCAGCTGCAAAAATAGTGATAAAGACTCTGCTTGCAGAGAGCCAAAGGGACCAATGACAAAACTCCTTTATCAGATAACACTGTTGGACATTACACAACCTCAAGAATACACAAAGTAGAAAAGCAATTAGGGCATACACATACTAGCGGATACTTCCCTTTTCAGCAAGCCAAACCTGCCCACGTGTGGGATATGAAGCAAGCCCTTGGCATATACAGGGTTCAAATGTGAAGGAAAAATGCTGCCTGGCTTGTCATTTTGTTGGTGGTGCCAAAATAATGATAAGAGGCTTCTCAATTATAGATTATTTACTTTGTGAGTCATGTGCTAGAAATGGTATTTTGGGATGGGTGCCAGAGTTGAAGCAGCCACGGCTGTCGTAAGCAAGGGTTCTGCTCTGTGAATAAAAAGAGTTTGCTTTTTTACATGCTGCCTTATTCACAGAAAAGAGTTAATGGTCAACAAAATGCATCTGATTCAGGATTAAAGGGAGAAAAAACAAAAACAAAAATCGAATCCTGGTAAAGGTAAATGCATATCTTTTTAGCAAGCGGTGAGAGAAAAAAAAAAAGCAGGTAGTATACAGATCAGTGTGCGCTCAGTCAGGGACGACAGAAACCTAAATCCAAATGGATTAAATAATAAATGGAACTAATTATATCGTTTGTGATGCCAGAGTGCTGGCTCCATTTCACTGCATGTGCCTTGGCTCTGTCCTCCTCCTTGGCGTCTTTTCTGACTGTCCCCCCCCCGCCCCCCACTGTGATAGAAAATGGTTATGGCAGCACCAAGTCCCTCACGTTCACCCCAACACTCAGACCAGCAAAGAGTAGCTGTGGTCCCCCAGTTCCCAGAAGTCCTGAGACTCACACTGATTGGACAGGCTTAGGTCACATGTCCATTTCTGAACCAATCACAGTGTGGCTGGGGGTGGAACCCACTGATTGCTCCATCCCCGGCCTAAAGGCAAAAAGCCCGCAAAGAACAGCAGGGAGGGCAGGAGGGCGATCTTACTAGTATGAAATTATTCTTAACGTTTAAAATACTGTTTCATCTTGTAATTTAAAATCATTGATGACACTCTGCCTTTTTTTTATGTAAATTGGTGATCCGTGGTGTGAAAACTTGGAGGAACATGCCTTAAGAGGATGCTTCAAGGACCTAATACCTAATGAATATGCTTTGCAATTCTACGTTCTCCTAAATAGCAAATGCTTGAATGACTATTACAAATTCATACCCCCAATAAAACTCTCCTTCATCCATTCCCCTCATAGGAAATGGAGTCAGTAAGTGGCAGGGAGAGAGCTGGAAGCGTCAGGCCAGAGTTTATGCTGTGCCATTGTTCTGACCTCTATGCTGACCGGGCACCAGCACCACAAAGCTTGCAGGCTGCCCTCATCGAGGCAGCACCTCTCTCTCCCTCATCCTCTCTGTTTCTGCTTTTCCTTCTGCAATTCCTTCGTTCCTTCCCTCATCAGTCTGGCTTCTCTTTTTGCACAAGGGCTATCATGCCTGTCCCAAAATGCCCCCCAGTCCCAGGACTCCCTGACCTTCCAGGTCCAGCAGCCAAAGCTAACCTAGGAGAAGCACTGTCTCTTAAGTCTAAGTCTACAGAAGAGAGAATCTGATGGTTCAGCTTGCTTTGGGTTTCCAGTTAGCCATGGAAGCCTCCTCCACAGGGTGGGGGAGGAGGGAAGACTGCAGCAAAGGGGACACTGGCTCTGTAAGTACTTCAACGCATGTCTACAGATCCTTTGAAAAGCATTCTGGCATCCTCCTCTAAGTGTACCTTTTGAAGGCAGTTTGTAGGGCTATGCTGCCCAGTTAGTGAAGGGCAGCACTCAGGTGGACCACGTGGAATCAGGATAAGCTCCCTATAGACTAGAAAAAACTCCGTTCCCTGATGACACGAGGAGAGAGCTAGCCTGATGCAGATCCAGAGCTGGCTGCACCTCTGGATCTGACTAAAGTCTGGGTGACTGCCAGGCTGATTTATCCAGGAGCTGGAGAAAAGCACCTGGTGTAGCTTAGACCAAGCCTCCTAGCACCTCACCTGAGCTGTATTTGTTCCCCTGCCAGATCTGTTGTGTCTTTATTGGCTCTCCTAGTGACTTCCTCTGTCATTGGAAGTTACTCATTACTTTTGCTGTCTGAAGCTGGAACATGCATGAGGCACTGAGATGGGGAAAACCCCTGGGCCTTGGGTTGAGACCATCGTCTCCCTGACCCCCAACCCTAGACCTAAGCTCTTGGCCCCAAACCCTGATCAGCAATAGTTGCCATCACAAAACCAGCTTCCTAACCTTTTAACATGATCTCCAGACATTAAACTAGATACCTGTACAGACTACAAGCCCATTTTTCCCTTGTGGTATTTATGTCTCTCTCCTTGCATAAGAAGAAAGTAGCCAATGATAATGGGAAAACCATGGCCTTTGGGGTCAGCAAGACCTGAATTTGAGCCCTGGACTCACCTCATAGGAGCAATGAGATCTCACTCAGGAGGCTTGCCTTATGAGACTGATTCTTGACTGGGAAATTTGTAATGAATTTCTCATGACAATCAAACTAAACAACCTAATATCAAATGGCTGAAACAATTGAATGTCAAATGTTAGCCCCTTTGCTGGGCAGGGATGAAAGCAAAACTGATTATGAGTACCTAATCCACACTCTTTCTCTTAACATCTTATCAATTCAACACCTATTGAACACCTGCCATATACACTGGAAGGTGATAAGGGAATCCAGCATGAACCCCAAACTCCAGAAATTCACAGTCCTGTGTCTCTGCCCTCACATATAAATTTACCATCAAAGGGAAATGGTGGGATCATGAGCTTCCCAACTTCCCAGAGGTCTGTAAAACTTTGTAAATGCCAATCACAAGTAATAGTCCCATTTTCTTCTCTCTGGAAATGTCTCAACAGCAGGATTCTCCAAAGGACTCTGTTTTTCTCTCTTCTCTTTATCTCTTACATCCTCACTCACTTGATTCCCAACCCCTGAAAGAGACTGAACAGGGGTCACCACTGCCCCAGTAGAAAGTAGAGGAACAGTGCAACAGAGACTAGCAGCTGTGATTCAGGACCACGAACAGCTCCACGCGGGCTCCACCTGGTCCAGACAGGTGAGTCCTAATCGCCCAGGGCCTCACTGCGCCCATACAAGAGCCCGTCTGATGGCAGAATCTCCTTGCCCCTCATAGATTTGGCTCCTGTTGCTCGAGTACGTGGATCTACACCAGCGCTTGTGCTGTGAATTATGACAACCCTCCTCTCGGGGGCTGGAAGATGGCTCTGAAAACCAAAAATACTCAGAACTACTTTCCATTTGGACCTATGCATGGGGAAAGGTGAGCTCCAACTGTCAGCTTCTGGGCTAAGCAAATGTAAAGGGATGGGGCATTTGTGGATTTGCCTAAGAGCAACTCCTAAGCCAAGCCAAGTCACAGTGCTTTTCTGCTTTAAGCCTCCCATTCACGTTAGTCAGTGACTTTCAGGTGCAGAAGTTCATGGAGGAATGCCCCAGGAAGGGACACCCAGAGCCGAGCCCAGTGCAGAGCTGAGCCTTTTCTACTGGCCTGTCTGAAGCACCCAGGAGGTGAGATTTCCCTCCCTGAGACTCCGCCTTTAGAGCGATGCCTCTCATAGCAGAACTCCTTGACTAACACATTCCTTCCTCTTCCTACCCCTTCACTGCAGGCCTTGAAAAACACAAAGTCTGGGCCACTCCACTCTCTCCCTCTGTCCTCCGTTCCTTCTGTCTCAAGCCTCAGATCTCACCTCTCTGTCTTTGCCTCCAAAATCTGCTTCACCATCCTGGATTCTTAAACTCCAGTACCTTAGGCTAGCAATGTGAACTCAGCTTTGATTCCTACCTGTCCTTCCACCCCTGTTAAATCTGCTAGTGAAAACTTTTAATCCTTCCTATAGAAAAGTCTCTAAATCAATTATCCATCCAGTGTTTTCTTAACCAAAATCTATGTAGACTGAAAAACAGAGTTTTAAATGATTGTACAGACTGGCAGTTGAGGTGACCACGTGCATTCAGTTCATACTCCTCTGGAGACTCTACCAAGACGATCATAAAACACAAAAAGGAGGAAAAACATAATTAAGAAAAGAAATCGTAGAGAAGAAAATAACCTGAAAGACTGGAAATAGATGGAGAAGAGAAAAACTGACAGTGCTTAGAGTGTGCATGGAGGGAAATCCAGCCAATTTCTGTTTTGTCCCCAAGGACTGCTCACAAAACGAGGACAGGGTCCAGGCTCACTGTTCGAAGTCTTGGATCTTGGGTGGGTTGTCCCCTGTTTATGAAAAGAAGAACTGGAAGCTGGGGTGGGAGGCAAGGAGGGAAATAGAAACCTTGTGACCAGGGGCTGTGCCAACCTCCCACTGCTCTGTAATTAGATCAGTCATCGCCCGGTGTAACAACAGAACAGTAACCACCTGAGCTACTGCTGTGACGAGGGATCAAGATTAGGGATCAAAGACCCAGCAACTGAAAGATGCTGTCAGAGAGGGCAATCAGGAGGGAGAGAAGTGGGGGAAAAGGCAGAGAAACAGAAACAAAACAGCTTCCTCTCAAAATAAGTCTGCAGACCCAAATTCCCAAAACCTACAAAGAAATCTAGACTGCTGAGAAAGGAAGCCAACGAAATCAGCACATGAAGTCACTACAGATTAAGTAATCTCATAGAATAATATGACAATGGCTTTGAAGAAGTGTATGGGGAAAATTCAAAGACCTGGATGCCTGCACTGACTTAAGGCTGGGAGACACTGCAGAGAGGTTTCCTCGGGGATTCCTGGGATGGGGGTTACTGATAGATGCCCCCCTTGAACTGGCACACACTGTGTGCGACTCCTCTGCCTTTCACCACTTGCCAAACTCCTGCCTTTGAGGATATTCCAACAGGTTGACCAAGGAAGATGACTGAGGCATCCCTGCAGCCAGAGGAAGGAAGACTGAGATAAAGAATTAGAACACATGCTGAAAGACGTCCATGTCCTAATCTCAGAACCTATGAATATGTTACCTTATATAGTAGAAGGGATTTCGCAGATGTGATTAAGCTGAGGATATTAAGGTGGGAGATTAGCCTAGATTATCCAGGTGGACCCAATAAAATCACAAAGGTCCTTACAAGAGGGAGGCAAGAGGGTCAGAGTCAGAAAAAGGAGATGTGGTAACAGCACCAGAAGTTACAGTGATATGCTTTGAGGATGGAGGAAGGGGCTGTGAGCCAAGGAAAGCAGATGACCTTGAGAATCTGGAAAAGGCAAGGAAATAGATTCTCCCTTTAGAGCCTCCAGAAGGAACCAGCCTTTCTGACACCTTGATTTTGCCCCAGTGAAACTGATTTTGGACTTCTGACCTCCAGGACCGGTAAGATAGCAAATTCATGTTGTTTTAACCCACTAAATCCACGGTAATCTGCTATCATAGTAATAGGGAACTCATATACCTAGCAAAATAGAACTGCTTGATTTTAAAAATGATATCTAAAATCCAAATGGATCTCCTTTTTTAAATTACACACACTTACAAAACTTCTTGGAGCATAAAACACGATTTTCAACTAAAAAATTTGTCAGGCAAATTGAAGATTATTGATACCTAATTAGCAACCTGAAGATGACATGCAGGAAATATCTCAAAAATATGAAGAAAGATCATCACCCAAAAATATAATTTATGAGGGAAAAGAGACTTGGTGAACAAAACCGAGAGATCTGATGGACAAATAATAGCTGTTCCAGATGGAGACAAATGTGAACAGATGGGGAAGAAGTCATCATTAAATCCTAGAAGAAATTTTTCTTGAGCGGGGGAAGATACACCTACCAACTGATTTAGAGGCTCACTGAGTTCTATTTGGGTTGAGAAAGTCACACGTGAGGGTACATCCCGGTGAAATGCATGATCTTAAAGGAAAAAGAGAAAACTTCCCAGGCTTCCAGGCAGAAAGAGCAACTTGAAAAGAGTCTATCTTATAGGATGCAGTTTATTTTTTGGGTTAGAAACTGATATACGGTGCCTTCTCTCTCCTCACCAGAAAAAATGCGTCCAGGAATTAAGGGATAGAAGTAGGATTGGGTCCTCTCTCTCGTACACCTCATAACCTGCTTGCAGAATTTTTGCTTCCCATCCCGACAGCTCTGAGCTCTGTGGGTTTGGAGGCTGTGGTTCCCAAGAGAGATGTGCTTCCACCAGAGGATACAACTAGAGTTGTATTAAATTAAATTCCACTCAACTGGAAGTGGGAGCTACTACCAGCCATTTTGGTCTTCCTGCCATTAAACCAAGAAAGGGTTCCATGTGGCCCCAAGGCTAATTGATCTTGATTACGAGGAGGAATTGGTTTGCTGCTACACAGTGGAGTCAGGAAGAGTGAGATCTGAAACCTAGAGGATGTCCCGGGATGCCCCTTAATACTTCACGTCCAATCATAAAAATTAATGGAAAATGACAGCAATCAAAAGGTCATGACCACTGAGAATTCAGAGACTTCAAGAATGAAGACTTAGGTCATTCCATCAGCTAAAGAACCCTAAACAGTTGAAAGCAAAGGATGTGCAGAATGAGCAATAGAAGAAGGAATTACAAATGTCAACTACAGCCTCATGACCTGTTACAGAAACAAAGACCATCAATTGTGAATATTTTCTTCCTTGCTTGCTCTATGGTGTGTATGTGTATTTTTTCTTCTTCCCCTTTTCTATTACTATTTTACATAACTTTTGTTGGAGGTTAACTTTCCAATTTCATATTTAGGTAACAGGGTATTCAGATGGTACTGTGACTTGATTTGAGGGGTTATTAACATTACCCAGAGATGAGGGTAACATGCCTGTTGGGACTTTGCATCTTCTCATTTGGGGGAGAGACTGAGAATGTATTTTTTGGCATGAAGGATTGTTGCACCAGGCTAACTGGAAACCTAGAGTTGTTTTCTTGTTGTGTGAAAGTCAAATGCATGTATAATGGTAACTGTGAATGCTGAGAAGCCAACAAGGTGGACCATGCCCTTCTGAAGCTGTTGTCTCTCAGCTCTAAGCCCACCCTTCTACACTCTGCATTGTGATACTGGAGATGGGACTCCAATCCACATTTCAGCTTGGCCAGCAGGTGCCATGTTAGGTTCCATCAGCAGGGGACGCTAGGGGAATAATAGGAGGCCAGGGGAGGAAGATAGGACTGGCTACTTTCCATCTGCTTCCTATTTGATTCCTGTAAGAATCACCTAGCTGTTCATCCTGCAACAGCAGCTGAGTCCAGTTTGAAGTCTTTACAGAACCAGCGTGATCACACCCCACATGTACACCCCAGAGACATCAGCACAAGCCAGCCTGTGCCCCCTCAGAAGTCTGGTTTCCAACCCTGTGGGGCCCCTCCTCCAAGCTGAAGGGACACCTGCACCAGCCTGACAGTACCGCCTCATTAGAGGTCTGAGATTCACCTTTCTGAGACCCCTCCTCTAAGTCACTAAATTTTAGTAATTCCAACTTCATCCCTTTGTTTCCCCAACCCCTAGGAATGGTTCTAGCTGCATCCTGCCTGCAAATCTCAGAATGATCCTTTTACCCTTTCAGTTACCTAGTTAATGCCTTTGTACCTAGTTAACAATTCTTTCGACTAAATTCTCTCTGCTCAAATAACCGGTGTGTTTTTTATTTCCTGAGTAGTCCCTGACTGATAGACTGCTCATTCAATGTATTTAATGGTTATAGGACTATTCATGTTTCTATGTCTTCTTGAGTCAATGTTAGTAAGTTATATTTTTCTAGGAATTTGTCCAGTATAAAATTTCAAATATGTTGGTATAAATTTGTTCATCATACCCCATTATTATTTTATAGATATCTGCAACATGTGGAATTTCATCCTCCTTTATTCATTCTTGATGTTATATTTTCTGTACCTTCCTGCTTTCTCTTGATCAATCTCAGCAGTTTACCAAGTTCATTGGTATCTTTAAAGACTTAATTGTTTTCTTTGTTCATCTGCTCTACTGTATGTTGATTTTCTCTTGCATCAATTTCCCACCCTTTATTATTTTTTCCTCCCCTTTCTTTGGGTTTGTTTTGCTGCATTTTTTCTAACTTCTTTAGATGGAGGGTAAATCATAAATTTGTAGTCTTTCTTATTTTCCAAAGTATGAAATTAAGGCTTTAAATTTCCTTCTAAATACTATTTTAACTGAATGCCACAAGTTTTAATATGTGATATTTTCAGTATTATCTTTCAGTTTAATGTTAAAATTCATCTTTGACTAATGGATTATATAAACATGAGAATCTAATTTCTAAATATACTAATAATTTATTCTCTATTATAATTTATACAATATAATCATAGAAGATGATCTGTATAATTTTAATCTTTGATATTTGTTGAGACTTGCTTTGTAGCATAACATATGGTCAGTTTTCACTAATGTTCCATGGGAGCCTGAAGTAAATGTATATTCTCTAATTCTTTTTCAAAAAAAAAATCTATAAATGAGCATTCAATTATACTCGTTAACTGTATTTCAAATCTACCCTCTTACAGGGTTTTGTACACACACACAGTGGTGGTGGATTGGTCAAACTCTTGTTGCTGTTCTGTCCATTTTTGCTTTATTCATTTTTAAGGGAGTGTTATAAGATGCAAATAAGTTTCAAATTGCTTTATCTTCTCAGTGAGTTAAATATTTTATTATTATGTAGGTACCTTCTCTATCCTTAGCAATTGCTTTTCTTTCAAGAATATTTTCTCTGATGTTAATTTAATTAAAAATAGCTTTATTTTGTGCACTTCTTTATCTTTTTATTTTCAAGTTTTCTATACCCTCTTAATTTGACTATATCTCTTAGATAGCTAGAAGGGAAGGTGGTTAATCCATTTTGAAAATCTCTGTGTTTATCTGGTGTGTTTAGTCCATTTACATCTGTGATTGTTATTATATTTGAACTTATTTCTATAATCTTCTTCCTTTTCCTCGTTGCATTTTCTTTTTGATGCTTCTTTATTATTTTTTCTTGGCTTTTTTTTTTTAACCGATTGAGCTTTCCTTTGTTTGTTTTTCCTATTCTTGTTTTCTATTTCTATTTGTATTTCCTACTTCCTATATTCTCTGGAATTTATATATTCAATTTCTTTTCTTTTTAGTGATAATCTGTGAATTTTACCATGCATATATGATTACCAAAGTCTAAAATTAAGCGATATCTTATTCTGCCCTCTCCTGAATAATTCAAGAAACAGAACACTTTAACACCAATTTACCCCTCTTTGATTATATGTTATTGTTATTCAATGTTGTATTTTGAGTCAAAACTTTATTATTCACCTTAAAGAACCAACTTTGAGCTTTGTAGATTTTTTTTATCATTTGTCTGTTTTCTTTTTTAACTTTCCCCTCACTCTCATCTTTTTTCTTCCTTTTACATATCTCAGGTTAAATTTGCTTTTTTTTTTTAATTCTTAAAGCAGAAACTTAGATTATTGATTTTAAACCATTTTTCCTTTTCCAATATATATATAGCATTTAAAGCTATACATTTCCTCTAAGCATTGCTTTTGCTACACCCACAAATGTTGATTAAAAAACTAAAAGGAAAACAGAAAAAATACACAATTAGAATTAGAGATTTTATTATTCCATTCCCAAAAATTGATAGAACAAGTAGACTGAAAAACAATCAGTACATATATAGATTTGAACAATGCTATCAACCAATTTAATTGATGTTTATAGAACACTATATTCCAAAACTAAAATATACAATTTTGCAAGTGCACATGGAACATTAACCAAATTAGACATATGCTGGCATACAAATAATGACTGTATGGTTTTTCTCCTTTTATCTGTTAATGTGATGAATTACATTACTTGATTTTCCAATGCATTCCTGGGACAAATCCAAGTTGGTCATGATGTAGTATCTTTCGTATGTATTGTTGGATTCAATCTGCTGACAATTTGTTTATGAAAAAGATTGGCCTATATTTCCCTTTCTTCAACAGTTTTTGGCTTAGGTACCAAGCCAACTTCATAAAAAACGAGTTGGGGGCATTGGTATTTCTCCTGCTCTCTGGAAGAGCTTGTGTTAGATTGAAATTATTCAGTCTTAAAATGTTTGGTGAAACCCCCCGTTTCTTGTGTTTCTTTTTAAAGTCTGGTTCTGATATTTCTTTGATATCAAGATTTTTGATCACCAATTCAATTTTTAAGTAGTTACAACATGGTTCATATTTTTTATTTCTTTTGAAGTCAAATTGTATTACTTGTAAGTGTAGAAAATTATGCACACTTGATTTAAATTTTCAAAATTTGATGTTATTTTAAATTATTGGCCAAAAAATGCTCTTAATATCCTCTTATTATATTTTTAATTTATTCTTCACCTGAAGTCATATTTCCTTTCAATTCCTTTCAGTGGTTTATGGCTGCCACCTCTCTGTTTCCTAGTTAGACTGGCAAGAGGTTTGCCCATTTTATTCATCAGTCTTTTCTAGGAAATTTGAATTTTATCTTATATATTATTTTATATATAATATTTCTAATAAATTTGGATATTAAAGAACTTGGCTTCATTAGTCACATCTACTTTATAGATGTTTTCTGTTTCATTTATTTCTATTCTTTTACATTTCCTACTTTCTTTGAGTTTATTCAGCTGTTCTGTTGCTAATTTCTTGTGTTGAATGTTTGGCTTATTGATTTTCAGCCCTTTGAATCTCACAGAAGCCTCCCATATGTTCTGATATGTGGAATTTTCATTATCCTTTTCTAAGCATGTTCTAAAATGTGTTACTTCTTTTTATTCATGAATTATTTAAAGAGGGCTTTTTATTTCTATTTTTTATTCTTCTTGAAGTACATGGTGGTCAGAAAATATTATTTGCTCAATCGAGCTTTTCTGACATTAACCAAACATTGCTTTTTGATGAGCTAAATGGTCAATTTGCATAAATGTTCAAAAGAATGTCGTATCTCCAGTTACTTGGTGAAATGTTCTAGAAATTCCCTGAAGTGACACCTGTAATTCCGTAATTCTCATTTCTCTATCCTCATAAAGCTTTGTGGGGGACGGGGGCTGCTTGATCCATCTGAGTTACTGAGTGAGGTGTGTTAGACATGGGAGAAAAGAAGACAAAAGGACCAGCTAAACTCACGACAAGGAAGCAGACAAATCCAGACGGCAGAACGTTCTGCGGGACAATAGTTTAGTCCCATCAGTTCACATTAAGAAAATAGGAACTGTTCTAAATTTAAAAAGATTTATGGGTGTAAGCAGATTGGGCCGTGCATCCTAATTTAGAAAACCAACAATAGAGGGTATTTTAGGGATAATTGATTTGAGGCTCTCTAAAGCCTGCCCCCCCCCACTCTTGCCCAGGTCCAAGGGCATCCAAGTGTCCTGCCTTTCCAGATGGCCAGTGCTTTGGTCATGCCAGAGGAAGGCTGACATCATCATCAACCTATTCCAATGATAATACAAGCTCCAGTTGCTATGATAACAAAAGGCAGTCCCCAGCACCCAGAAGAGTGTTTGGCAAATGGTAGAAACTTAAAAATACTGTTTTGAGTCATTTATCAGTGGACTTTAGAAACAGACTGTGTGGCTGGTCTTGCTGGGACGGCTCCCTCTAACGTCTCTGATGATGGAGGAGCCTCTCCCCTCCCCTAGCCCTCCTTCCGTCATCCCACAAAACCCAGAGCACGTCTGTCACCACCCTCACAGCTCCCTCAGCGGTCTGTTTATGGGTCTGCCTCCTCTGCTGCACAGCTAGTGCCTCACGCATGAGCAGGGACTCTGTCTGACTTGCCTGGGTCTCCCCAGCATCTAGCCTGGCTTCTTGAACAAACCTAAGAACCAGTGGACCACAGAATCCCAGCCTCTGTCTTGGCACAGCCTCCACGGGCTGTATTAGCAAAATTCTGTGCCCAACTCCCTTCACTTCCTCCGTCTCCCTTCAGAAAGGGACACCCTAGTCTGTCCCTTTTCACCTTTCCAGAGTGAAAAACACATCATGTACCAGCCTGGCCCTGGCAGATGGGAAGGGGCAGACGCAGAGGACTCTCGTGTCCAATCTATTGCTGCGTCTGTCCAAACAGGGCAATTTCAGGTTTGGAAATTCCCCAGCTGAAGACAGGCAAAGCCTCCACCCTGGCCAGTTATCCCAGGCGGCAAACAGTGAGGACAGCCTCATTTTGGGGTATGAGGCTCTGGTACGGATACTGGGCTTGGCCATGTGACAGGTATTAGCAAATGGGGTGTTTGTGGCCACCTTGAAAAAAAAAGGTATGAAATAGGCTTTTGCAGTGGGACTCGCCTACTTGTGCTTCTGTCATTGCCAAGGGAATAATGCTCTGTGGCTGGTATGTCGGTCCAAGGAAGAGGAGGGTCACATGGAGCAAAATTAGACCCAGCCTACTGCTTGAGGCCAATTCAAATCTGGATCAGCAACTCCTAGCTGACCCTCAAAAGCATGAGCAAGTTGTTTTAACCAACCCACAGGTAAATGGACCAGTAAGTTGAGGTGTATCCATACAAATGAAATGGAATAATACTCAGCATTAAAGAGGATAAACACAACACAGATGAATCTCAAAATAATTACGCTGAATGAAAGAAGCCAAATAAGAGTTTTACGTAAACCCCTAAAACACACACTGATCTGTAGTGACACAACGCAGCTCGGAATTGCCTGGGATTTGGGGGAGGTGAGGGTGGACTGGCGGGAGGGAGCACTTTGGAGGTGATGGGAATGTTCACTATCTTGACTGTGGTGATGGCTTTACAGGTTTACACAAATGTCGGAACTCACTGATTGTACACTTGAGACATATACAGTTTATTCTAGGTCAATTATATCTCAATAAAGCTGTTTTTTAAAAAAGAATAAATGAGTATTGTTTTAAACCACTGAGCCCTGGGGTGTTTTGTTGGATTAGGAAAGCTTGCTGTTATGCCCCTCTTATTTATGTTTTGATAAAGCGCTTTCCCACTGTCTCTTCAGACTGAGAAGCAAGAGCCATTTCCCAAAATGTAAAGGTCCACTCATTAGGGCTAACACAAAACAAGTATGCCTCCTGGGGAAGACGTCTGAATAGCGGACATCAGACCCATGTGATGTGTATGTGTCTGAGTGTGGAATCAGGACGGGGCAGTCAAAGTCCTGAGAGGGGAAAATTATATGAATAATTATGCAAGTTGAGTGATCCCACCAGGATTTTCTTTTTTTTTTTTTTTTTTCAAAAAGCAAGGTCCCAGGTGAGAGCATGGGCTCTGAATCCCAGATCATCCTTTAACTGCCCACGTGACCCTGAACAAATGACCCAGTCTCTCTGTACTTCAGTTCCTTTATTTGTAAAACGAGAAAATGAATAGTACCTTCCTCAAGAGTTGTTAGAGTTGAATGAATTAATAAATGAAAGGCACGTGGAACTCTTCCTGGCACAGAATAGGCCTTCAATAAATGTTAGCTACTAATATCATGAAACTCAAAGGACTTTAGATATTTTGTATTTTAAGAGGCAAAATAATACAAAATCCAATCGATGTGGAAATGATGTAAGGTCGGAGTTACAGATTTCCATGAACAGAGGAAAGAATTAGGTTATGATACGACTCAACCCCAAGAATATGGACCAAAGGCTCTGAGATGACCCCACACGAGAGGTCTTGAGATAAATGCCTCTGAATGGTCCATGAGGGTCACAGGCAATCCTGGCCTATAGGTCTTGGATCATATGTGCATTCTAACGGCTGAGAAGGTATCCTTAAAAATTGCTTCAAATGACTGAATGGTTCCCCTAGTGAGTAAGTACATTTTACTCCCAGGAAGATTTAAATTAAGTAAAAAAAGGAAAAAGAACAAAAACTGAAGTGTTAATATTTTTATGTGAATGTGTTTTTGCTAATTTATAGCCTTATAATGTTGAAGAGAACTTGGTTTATTAGAATAATAGATTGCCTTGTGATTCCAATTTAAATGTGTAATTGAGTAATTGATCTGCACTTAAGATTTTATGTAGTACTGGGACAGCTCATTGAACTTCAAAGTCACCATATTTTTAAGCTAAATGTGTTAGGTTTGTAAGAATTGCTTAATTATTTGAGGTTTTTCAGCCAATTATACTTAGGAAGTTAAGTAAATATATGTGATGGATAATGCAATATGAAATGTTTAAAGGACTTAAAGTTTGTAAATGAGATCAAAATTAATCAAATCCTTCTTAAGTACTCATGGGCACCTCCTCAAGGTGAAGGTCTGTTCTCAACAGCAGGGCTGCCCACATGGATGAAAGTCCACCTTACAAATCGGGGTCGTACACATAATACTAGAAATACTCTCTGACAGCCCTGGAGGAACGGTGATGAACTTAGGGACCGGCCGGCTGGCCGGCAGGGGGGCCTCTACCAGCATGATTGCTCCTAAATTTACATAATCAGGCTGACACATTCTTGTGTCCTCTGGCTGTGGCCTACCTGATCGCCTGAGAACTCCACGCCCCTGGGAATCCCTCCCAGTGATGCCTGGGAGGCCCAGGTGTGTCCCCAACGCTGTAGGCACACTCCTCTCCCACAGTATCCGAGCTGCTTAGCTGGTCACAGCAGCTTTCTCTGCAGGATGTGTATTTTTGAGGCAGAGCTCAGTGAGTCCATCAGAAGTATTGTTTCTAATTTAACCCCCAGAAGTTTATCTTTCAAAACTGGTCCAGAACTGCTGTCACAGTAAGATTTTGCTCTTAATTAATTATCACTTACCCTTGAGGCCCCAGGAAAGGAGACAGGAGGAAAAGGCAAAGGTAATGTGACCCAGTGAGAGGTTCTCCTTCTCCAGCCAAGTTGGCTGGCCCTAGGGTGACACAGCTCCCCACTGGGGGCAGGAGCAGGGCCGAGCCAGGGATGGTGGAGAGGGCAGGTGGCCAGCCTCCTCTGACCCTCTCGCTGGCCCCCTGCTCCAAGGCAGGGGCCCCACTACTTGGCAGAACTGGCAGAATGAAACCAAAAGGAGCACCAGGCTCCTGCTTCTCTCCCAGATGCAGCCTCCAGGCATCCACCTGTCAGGTTGCCCTAACTTTTCCTCACAGTGAAAAAGAACCTGGAGAAATTAACATCCCCTCCCAGACAACAGAAAAGTATTTGAGGGGGAAAAAAAAAGTTCCCCAGCAAAACAGGAAGAGCAGGAAGAGGGCAAGTTTGCACAGAGCTGGCTCCACTCTGCTGGGAGAGAAAAGAATACAGCCAGGAACTTTGTACTTCTTCTCATCTGTTTTGGATCTACCAGAAGAGGGAGGGTCCACCAGGACCTGGGGGCCAGAATCCTCCCTGGTTCTATCTGTCGTGGCTCAAGAGTCCTTTCTCCCAACCGTGGCCTTGACCACCTCCCCCGAGTACAGTCCTGCTGAACTTGCTGGGGACCACCAGCCTCAACAAGCCAGACTGTCGTTGAAGAGAGAAATAAATCATTCTACTTTGGTGTCTTGTAGCGAAACTTCATGTCTGCCCAGGCTAACTAGCCGACCAGGGGGACAGCCTCCTGGCCACCCCGTGCTCACCCCTCTGTTAGAGGACCCGAGCTTGGAGACTCTAGGGACAGCTCTTTCATTTTTATCTACAGCCTTCTGCCTCCCTGGAGGCTGGGCTGTGGCTGATTTGAGAAGCAGCCACCACTTGGCACTCAGGACCTCTCCAACCACCCAAGGCTTTGCCACTGCGTCAGCCTCGCTGTGCCAGGCTCCTTCTCCTTTCACAGAGAGATCTCTCCCTGAGCTTCCTCACTGCCCTCAGAACAAGGCCCGAGCTCTCCTTCATGGCCTGTGAGACTTTGCATGTGGGGCCCCTGCCTTCCTGAAGACCTCAGCCTCCACTTCAGCCCACTGGCTTCCTCTGTCTCTCACATATGCCATGCATGTCCTTGCCTCAGGGCCTTTGCACTTGCCACTCCTTCTGCTTGGAAAACTCTTCTCCCAGATCGATGCAGTTGCCTCTGTTACCTTGTGCAGAGCTCATCTCAGATACAGCTCCTCTAAGGGCCTGCCCTGATCACCCTAGCTGAGCACCCCATCCACCCTCCCCGTTCCTCTCTACCATGTGACTTTCATCTTTTTATAACATATATCTGGCCTGAAAATCATCTTCTTATCTTGTGTGGTTGATGTCTGTCTGCTGTCCTCATAAGAACCTAAGCTTCTTGAGGGCAGGGGTATATCTGTCTTTTCTCGGCCAGATCCCCAGCACCTAGACTAGTACTGGGTACTTGGTTGGCACTCAGTAAGTATTCATTGGCTGGCTATCCAGTGTCAGAACTGAGTGCTGTGTGGGACCCTGCCCTCAGGGAGATCATGCTTTATGGGAGGAGATGACAAGTGACCAAACAGAACTCTTCTTTGTTCCGAGAACGCTGCAAACACTCAACTGGGGCCAAGGAAGGCTGACCAGTTCTCCCTGGGGGATTAGATGTAGCTTCATATGGAAGAATACCCCAGGACTGAGTTTTGAAAGAGATGGAGGTGCTTCCCAGATGAATCAAAGGTCCAAATTAAAAAAAAAAAAAAAGCAGGGACTGTTCAGGAAACAGCAGGTAGTTGGATGAGACCAAAGGAGGGGGTGGTGCAGGATGGGGGCAGTGTGTGGTGACCATCAGGAAGGGCCCCTTCACAGGAGAAGGAGCTTGGGCTCCCTTCCAGAGACAGCAATGAGCCACTGAGAGGGGTTTTCTCCCCTTGATATTTTAGCTCCTTCCCATGTTGAAAAGTCTTAAATGGAGGAATGACTTGGTCAGAACTGCACTTCCAGAGATCCCTCTCCCAAAATTGGAGTTCCCTGTATCCCTTGCCCAAGTATGACTGTATTCAGGCACAGTTCCAAAAGTCTCTACTGCTTTCTTTCTAAAAATAGTTAGCCTTTCTTTGGGGGCACATAATTTCACAGCACAATGTTTCAGAAGGAACTCGTACATGTTTCAATTCTTTGGGACTCATATTGTCATCTGATCGCATGTCTTTTTCGTCCATCATTTTGTTAAGTCAAATTACATCACACGGCAGATCTCATCTGGAAGCAGGAGATGACGGACATCTAATAGACGTAGAATTTATGTTTTATTCATCTCAGCATCTTCCATGTTTGCATAGAAACCCAGTATCCTCAACAGTGAAGAGGAATAATAATAGTATCTACCTCAGAGGATTATTTTGAAGATTAAATTAGTTAATATCCTATGTAAAGACCTTGAAACATGATGAATGCCCTATAAGGTGTTTGGTGTTATTTTTGACCAACACAGTTTCAGTTTCTAGAACCGATCCAATAAACTAAGTTTCAGTGGAAGAGAGGCTTGTAAGTATGTATTTTGTGTGTGTGTGTGTGTGTGTGTGTGTGTGTGTCTCCATTTCTCTTCAGGTATGAGCTGGCCTGGGGCACATATATACACACACTCCCACTATCACGGAGCTCCAGGTGCCATACATATCCTCTCATTATCCTCACAAGAAACCTACAAGATTGGAATGGTTATCCCCATTTTACAGATGAAGAAAACTGAGGCTCAGAGGTTGACAGCTAAAAGTTGCACAGCTCACATCGCATCTGTTTGCACCTTTGTCTCTCTGTACACCTTAGTTCCTAGAGGGCAAAAAACTTCTCTTTACCATCTTTGCCTTCCCAGAGCCCAACAAGGGGAGGGAAAAGGACAACCAGTGAGGGTTTGCTGGGTCTGAATCCCCGCACACTTACTCCTGAAAACCCCTTCAATGGCCTACCCATGTATCCAACAAATATTTATTGAACGCCTTGTGGTGTTGGACCAAATCTCAGACCAAGGAAGAAGGGAAAGGACTTTCATTGAAGCTCTTGCTCCAGCTGACCCTCTACCTAGGAGGCCCTTCTCATTCTTCACTAGCAATCTCCTCTTCATCTTTCAAGTCCAAAGTTAAATGTTCCCACCTCCGAGGAGCCCACCTGGCCTCCCCTCCTCCAGGCAGTGGGCTGCTCCCCTACCTGGTATGATGGTTAATTTCATGTCAGCGTGCCTGGGCTACGGGATGCCCAGGTAGCTGGTGAACATTATTGTACACATGTCTGCATTAGATTCAGCAGACAGAGTAAAGAGAGCATCCTCACCAATGCGGACAGGCACCATGGTATCCATTGAGGCCCGAATAGAACCAAAAGGTGGAGGAATGGCAAATTCCTTCTCTTCCTGAGCTGGAACATCCATCTTCTCCTGCCCTCAGGCATTGGAGCTCCTGGTTGTCAGGGCTTCAGGCTCAGGGACTTATACCAGCAGCCTCCTGGTTCTCAGGCCTTATGCCGCTGGCTTTCCTGTTCTCCAGTTTGCAGACAGTTGACTTCTTGGGTCTCCATAACCGTGTGAACCAATTCCTACAATAAATCTCCTCTTATATATTTCTATATACATCCTATTGGTTCTGTTTCTCCGGAGAACTGTAACTAATACATCTAGACTCCTAAGGCATTTTTCACATACCGTTTGTGGTAAGTTGAATAATGCCCCACCCACCCAAAGATGTCCACATTCTAATCCCCAGAACCTATGAATACGATACCTTACATACCTTATATGTTACCCAGTGGTGGAAAGGACTCTGCAGATACGATTACAGTAAAGATGTCAAGATGGAGAGATTATCCTCAATTATTTGGGTGAGTCCAATGTAATTACAAAGGTTCTTACTTGAAGGAGGCAGGAGGTCAGTCAAGGGAAGGCAAAAGTAAAGATTGGAGGGATGCAGCCATGAGCCAAGGAATGCCAGCAGCTTCTAGAAGCTGGAAGAAGCAAGGAATGGATTCTCTCCTAGAGTCTCCAAAAGGAACCAGCCCTGAGGGTATCTTGACTTTAGCCCGATGACACGGATGCAGGACTTCTGACCTCCAGAACTGTAAGATAATACATCTATGTTAAGCCACTGAGTTTGTGGTAACTTGTTACAGCAGCCATAGAAATTAATAGACCTTTATTCCAGCATTAGTCACACTATATAGCAGATGCCTTCCTCACCCAAGTGTCCCTCACGCCTGGGGCACCTTTGTTTCTGACAGTTTAAAGCAAAGCGTTAAAAAGGGTTCACAAAAGCTGCTGAATGAACTAACAAATGGATTAATATTTTCCTGCTTCGTCCAGCTGCCTGTGTCCCTCAGCGTGAAAACACACGCGCACGCACACGCACACTCAGCTCACCTGCCCGTCCACCCCCACCACCCCTGGGAGGGCAGCCCGGCACAAAGCTATTCTCAAGAGCATGTTGATTTTAAGGGGGAGGAGGATTTCTCCTAAGGTAATAACTGGACAAATCGGCAAAGATGCAGCAATGAGAAGCGGAAATATTTACGTGGTTGACTTGAAACCGCAAGAATTGGTGTTGCACCACAGAATGTAAAAATCCTCTTTTCTAATAAATAAGTAATGAGAGCAAGAGAAAACCGTGACCCTTACCACATCCCCATTCCTCTCCACCTCTGTCTCAGCCCCACCACAGACACTAAAATGATGGTGAAATCTGTACTGCATGACACCAAAAGAGGTCCACTTTATCTTAAGAGAGAAAAGCGGATTCCAGACACTATGAATGATACGATCCCATTTTGCTAAAAAGAAATAATTTAAATATATACGCTTAAATTCTGTATGTTTATCCAAAGGCTATACGTGCATGTATACGTGTGTTTATATAGGCAGAGGGCAGAGGCTGGGAGAAGATCCGTGAAGAGGTTAATGGTTTGATGGAGATTATAGACAGTTGCTTTTTTTTCTTCCTTTTAAAAAAATTTACAAAGAACAAGACTGTTGGTGAAACAAAAAATAAAGTTTAAGTAATTCAAAATAAAAGAAATGGACCGTTTTGTGTGGCAGGACAACTTTGTGTCCATTCCGGGACAGCTCAGGTCTCCCAGGCCCTCCCCAAATAGGAAGCTGGGGTCTGGTCTCTCGGTGAGCAATGGCGGAACCATTAGAGGAACTGTAGGCGGCAGGAGGGTGACGCGGCGAGGGGGCCTGGGAATCAGAAGACATACAGACGTGACGGCCAACGCCGCTTCTGCCGAATGACCCAAGGATGACCCGCTTTGGGCCCAATCTGGCATGTGGGGAGTCCGTTGTTACCCTGCGGCCTCTCTCCCACCCAATCCCCCACCGCCACATCGTCCTCACTGCGGTCTTCACCAGACCTCCTGGGTGAAGGCAGGTGCCGCCCAGGACCCTGGCTGAAACACAGACGCGTATGATCACCCTGGCCTTCCTCGGCCCTATTCACCGCCCCCGCTCCTTTCCTGCGGTGGAGTTTTTGTTTTAATTCATCTGAACTGGTTACAAAACCACACTCCCACGAACACATAAATAATGGATAAAAGGGGGGGGGCAATGTTTTAAAGAAATTCCCGCAGGGCCTGGCAAGGCAACAGCAAATGCATTTCTGCTGTATCATATTTAACTGTTTGCAAACTTCTGCTGGGAGGATGAGCAGCGGCTGCAGAGACTCTTCTGCCCTTCCCCGCCCGGTGCCAGGAGAGACTTGCAAGGCAAGGTTAAAAGGAGTGAAAAGCTGTCAGCTTTCAGGGGTCGAGAAGTTGGGGAGGAGAACGAGAAAATGTTCATAGGATTGCACTGCGCCCATCCCGGCTTCGCACAGGCCAAGCATCTCCGGGGTTCCTGGCCGCGGCTCCGAGTGCCAGGCGAGGCCCCTTTAAGAGCCAGCGCGCGCCCCCGCCCCGCGAGCGCTCACTTTCCCTAGCAACCGCCCCGAGGGAGGAGGAGGTCCTGGCAACGGCGCGCTGGCCCGGAGGGTCACGTGACGGCCCGCAGCTGGAACGCGAGCGCGCGCCCTGCCGCGCGCCCGTCCGCCGGGCCTGTGCGCTGCGGCGCGTGCGCGAGCGGTGCAGCACCGGCCGCGGGAGCAGGGAGTATTATGGGCTGTGGGTGCCGCTGAGCAAGATGGAGCTGTCTGCAGTGGGCGAGCGGGTCTTCGCGGCCGAATCCATCATCAAACGGCGGATCCGAAAGGTGAGCCGCCTCCCGGGGCGGGACGCCTCGCCCGGCAGCCGGTGCCCCGTTCCGCGGGCCATTGGGACGAAGCGGTCCAGCTAACCCGAGCTCTCTCGACCACCCCCGCGCCGTCGCCTCCTCGCGTCCCCGCATCCTCCCCACCCCCACTCCTCCCTTTTTTCTTCTCTGTTTTTTCAGGGACGCATCGAGTACCTGGTGAAATGGAAAGGGTGGGCTATCAAGTGAGTGTCACGGGGCCCAGGGGGAGGGGGAAGGGGAGGCAGCGGACACCGGGGCCTTTTTTTCCCCTGGGGGGTGCGCATATTTGCTCCCTTCCATGTGCCTTTGCTTCTCTGGTTTTCTTTTTTATTTTGTGCATGTGTAACTCGGCAGGTACAGCACTTGGGAGCCCGAGGAGAACATCCTGGACTCGCGGCTCATTGCAGCCTTCGAGCAGAAGTGAGTTTGGGAAGCTGGCAGGGGCGGCGGGGCCGAGGTTCGGCTGGGGCGCCGCGCGGGGAAGTGGGAGAGCCGGGGAGGGTAGCGCGGAGTGGGGCCCGGGAAGGGGCTCTTTTTAATCTCTGGCTTTTCTCGGCCGCAGGGAGAGGGAGCGTGAGCTGTATGGGCCCAAGAAGAGGGGACCCAAACCCAAAACTTTCCTCCTGAAGGTAACCTGGCCCAGCCCCAGCAGCCCCCTCTCGGGCCCCTAGCCCGGGCGCAACTCGGGGCCTGCAAGGGAGGGACAGATCCTCGAGCGCCCAGGCGGGCGGGCCTTTCCAGAGGAGGGCCCAGCTGGGCAGGGGGTGGTTGTGAGCCCCCGACGAGCCTCTGGCAGCTGGCCCTGGCCAGCTCCAGCTTCAGCAAGAGGGGCCTGGGAATGGGGGGGGGGGGGGTGGCGAGGTGGGAGGATGATCTTGCTGACAAAACCTGGGTCTGGGGATGCCAGCAGGAAGCTGGTGGCTAAGGCAGGTGGGGGCTGCCCACCTGAGGGGATGGCAGGGAGGTTGATCCTGCACGTGAGAGCCCTCATCTCTCCCAGCTTTGACCCGGTAGGGCTCTGCCTGAAATTGGAACCCAGGGGAAGAGTGAACGTGGTCTCCCTCATGGCAGAGAGCAGGGAGAGGCATTGGGGAGGCGGGTATCTGCCTCCCTGCTCCCACTGTCCTCTTTCTTTTAGGATTTGTTTTGCATGTGTCCCTTCCTGACAGAGGGATCCAACATGAATTTGATTTTAAATCACTTCACTTTTGAGTTTTATCACCCAGGCTGAGCCACTGGCTTTAGGGTTTGAGCCTGTCTCCCCCACTTCTGGATGTTTCTGGACGTTCTCATGAGGGTGGGAGTTGGGGAATAAAGGCATAGCACATTAGCCTCGGCAAGGGAGGAAGACCTAGCTCCAGAGGAAGCCATCTTAGAGTGTCTTGGTGTTTATTTTTTTGGTGAGAACGAACACAGTGTGGGACAGGGAAGGCAAGATGACCCAAGGTGGCAGGCAAGGCTGCAGGTGGGCCTCCCTGGGCAACTACAGTCTCCCCACCAGTCCCACTAGTACTGAGGTCTCAGGGCTCCTTCCCACCCCAAGAGCCTGTGACTGTGACTGTGACTGTGACTGTGGCATGGGAAGGGCAGGGAGGACTCTACAGAGAAGAGACTGGGCAGAATGCAGAACCTCAGAGTCTCCAGTTTGTCCAAAAGGCAGAAAGCCCAATGCAGGAGGGGCCTTTGTAGCCCCCTCATCCCCCAAAAGGATGGTGCATGTGTTAAGGTTTGCTTTGGACTTAAAGCAGAATTGAAAGAAAGAAGGGTTTCCAGAATTATGTATTTCTATGACTCTTGTCTCCAACCTGCGCACATCTTAGCTACCTTAACTCTTGATGCTTCTTAGGAGGGATGGGGCAGAGCAGCTGGAGGGCCAGTGGGCCGTGTGACAGCCTCTCAGCGCAGCTGGAGTGCCCTCTAGCGGTAAAGCGGGTAATGACCAGGAGCCTTGACTCAAAATGCTTTTATTTTGGATAGCTGTCATTCCTGAGCTGGCTGTGGGCCTAACACAGTGCTGAGCCCCTACGTAGATTCTTTTCTTTAAATCTCTTAACAACCCTATGAAGTGGGAGGTATTGTCCCCAGTGTTCAGATGAGAAAATCAAGGCCCAGAGAGGGGAAGTGATTTACTGAGCCCCTACCACTCAGCTTCCTGGCTTCATCATGTCTCCTTTTCTTAACCCTGTCCTTCAAAGTACACGTCAGGCTAAGGGGACAAGAGGGACACATACGCAGGAAACTATGAAGGCTGCAGAGTTGGTAGGGCAGGGGATGGAGAGGCAGATGAAAGGACCTTGATCTGGACCTTTAAAAACAGGTAGCATGAGAGTGATATAGATATTTGCAAGGGAGAGGGAGGGTATAGAACAAGTGGTAGAGCGTATGCTTAGCATACAGAAAGTGCTGGGTCAATCCCCAGTACTGCTTCCAAAAATAAACAAACGTTATTATCCCTCCCAAAAAAAGCTAAAAAAAAAGTAAATGGATATTTGCAAGGAGGTGATGGACCGACCTCAGCTTGGTCTGAACCCATACCTCTGTGAGTCACCAAGATGCAGTGTGTATAGTAAACAAATTATACACTCAGAGCATTTATTTTCTGTGGGGAACTATTCAGAAGAGAACAGGAGCCCAGACGGTAGGTTGCATTATCCCCATTTTATACATAGGAAAACTGAGGCCAGAGAGGATAAATAACTTGCCTTTGGTCACAGAGAGCCAGTGGTAGAGTCCAGGTCTTTAACCTCCCATGCTATCTCCATATAGTACATGCCATCCCCTCAGTGTTATGCCTGTCACCCAGTCAGTGCAATAAATGCATTGGCTGCATTGGCTGTGGATCCCATTTTTAATTTACAGGCAGACACAAGTCCCACCTTCAAAGAATTCTCAACCTGGGGAGGGGAGAGGAGGAGGAATTGTAAACCAGCCCCTTGTAAAAAATAACGTTTAGAAATTATGAAGTAAAAAATGTTTTTTGTAGAAAAGTTGGAAACTATAAATTAGAAAAAGATTACTGCTCATAAGCACCCCCTGGGATAGGTAAGTCCAGGTTATTTCTCAAGTGCTTGCTGTGTGCCAGGCACTGTGCTAAGCAGGTAACATATACTGTCTGGTGGTCGCAGGAGGCCCACCTAGCTGGGGTTTCATTCTGAATCTGATGTTTGCCTCACCTGCACTCTTCAGTCCCCAGGGACCACCCATCACTGTGGACTCTGGCAGGACCATAATTACAGAGGTCCCGGAGCTCAGGCTCAGTGTGCAGAGGGAATAAATGCTAACCCCTGGCGGGATCAGAAAGAGTGGGGAATCCTGCAAGCTCCCACGGGGATGAACCTGCAAAAAGCCCTTCTTGCCCGGCCAAGGAAAGGCTGGCTTTCCCCTGCCTTTGTCTGGGAAAGGGTGTGAGGGAACCGGCCCCTGGCTCCATTGCCTTGGAGCAGGAGGAGCTGGCAGCTCTGGCACAGGGCAGATTGGGCCCATGTGTACCACCACCTAGTGGCTGGAGGGATTGTTAAGCCATCCCAGGAGACTCCCCCCTCCCCCCAGCATGGCTGGGAGGACCATGTGGCAATAAAGTGTGCCTCTCCCACATTCTAAATGACATCCTCACTTATTCAGCACTTAAATCCGCAAACGCCTCTTCTGGGGCTGTGGTCTTGCCTGAGAGGTGTACAGGCTGCATTCCAGGTACTGGCTAATCGTCCAGCACTGTGGGAATGGGAGGTAGAGAGACCCCCAAACCACAGATCCCACTTTTGGGGAGCTCACAGACTGACCTAGGGAATGTGGCCCTCCTCTCAGCCACTGCTTTCTCCCCCCTTGGATAGAGGCAGTCACTGCCTAACGGTCTCCCTTCCTCACCAGGACCCTGGGTGTCTGTACAGAACATAGACGGGTCATCCACCTCTGACCGCGGTCCAACCTTTGCTTTCAGTCCCTTGGCCACTCCATCCTCTTATCGCTGGGCTCTCTCTGCCTCCACTATTTGTCTTAGCACTGCCCCTTCAGCAGGCCTTCTGGGCCTCCACAGCCACCTGGGGCATAGTTGAGCTCAGGAAGGACAAGAGTTTTCTCTTACTTAGGCTTCATCCTCCAAGACTGGGCCCGGGCTCCCAGTCTGTGCTCCTCCGGACCCCGTACTTCCTCTGTTGCACTGAGTCACCCTTTGTGCTAATTGCCTGTTCCTTGTCTTCTCCATGGAGTGCAGCCCCCTGGAAGTAGAAACTGTGTGTGTTCCTAGCAGCCCCAGGCAGCTGGCACGTGACTCATTAGAACTTTCTTAGTGAAGGAAGGACTGGCCGTGGAGGATTGCTTATATGATCTGTGAGTCTCTTGCCCTGGACCTGGGGCCTCTGAGGGCCCTGCCACACACCCTGCATCTTCCAGCAGGCAGCTGGTGAGCCGCTGCAGAGTCCAGAGTCTTTACTGATTTCACACCTGGGAGTTAGCGCAGCTGGGCCCGGGAACCTGGGACAGCATCCCTTGCTCCCCACAGACTTCTGCTCAGCCATCCTGCCCCCAGGCCACCCTGGCACAGAGAATATGAAGTGGTGGATCCCACCTCTTGGTCCATCTCCACCAAGCCCATGTCTACTGGGGTGGATGCCAACCAGGCTTTAGGTGTTGGCTTTGGAATCTGTTGGCACTGATTTGCTCGGACCCAGGCCCTGAGCCAGACCCTGGGCAGACTGATGAATCAGACCTAGGAAGGGAAGTGCAAGGGGCTGGGAGCATAGAAGAGGGGCCAAGGGTCTGCCCAGAGCTGATGACGAGCTGAGGAGACACGTCTGAGCTGGAGGGGCAGCCTGTTCAAAGGCAGAGAAAGAGCACAGGGCATTTGCAAATGGGTTCATGGGGTGGAGGGTGGGGTGGAGCAGGGAGGGACCTCCTTCTCCTTTCTGGCACCAATCATTGGTCTGTGGAGTGCCAGGCTGGGATCTTTCTCAGAGTAGGGTTGGTCAGCGTCCTGGTTATTGACACTTCTATGTCTGCAAGGGCAGCGCCCCACTGGTCTGCCCCCAGGGCCCACAGCCAGGCTTCCAACTTAGTTGTCTTGGAGTTGGGCCTGGATGAGAGCCTGACTTGCCCTCCAGCCCTACACTCCTGAATCAGTTTACTTTTATCGCTGAGAGGGGGTCGTGAGTACTACTGATTTCTGTTATGTGCTGTCAGGATGGCTTCATGAAACCATACTTGGGGATGGCTGGCGGGCGCAGGGGTGTGCGTGGGGGGTCAGCGGGCAGCCGAGCCCGCACCTACGGCCTCCCTCTGTCCCGCAGGCGCGGGCCCAGGCAGAGGCCCTCCGCATCAGTGATGTCCATTTCTCCGTCAAGCCGAGCGCCAGCGCCTCCTCGCCCAAGCTGCATTCCAGCGCTGCCGTGCACCGGCTCAAGAAGGACATCCGCCGCTGCCACCGCATGTCCCGCCGCCCCCTCCCCCGCCCAGACCCCCAGGGGGGCAGCCCCGGCCTGCGCCCGCCCATCTCACCCTTCTCCGAGACCGTGCGTATCATCAATCGCAAGGTCAAGCCGCGGGAGCCCAAGCGGAACCGCATCATCCTGAACCTGAAGGTGATCGACAAGGGCGCGGGCGGAGGCGGCGCCGGGCAGGGGGCTGGGGCCCTCGCTCGCCCCAAAGTCCCCTCGCGGAACCGCGTCATCGGCAAGAGCAAGAAGTTCAGCGAGAGTATCCTGCGCACCCAGATCCGCCACGTGAAGTTTGGCGCCTTCGCGCTGTACAATAAGCCGCCGCCGGGCCCGCTGCCGCCCCCGCCAGCCGGCAAGGCCGACATCTCCGCGTCCCCCGGCCCGGGGCTGCTCCTGGCGGCCCCCAGCGCCCCCTTCGACGCCCACAGCTCCAGCTCCTCCGGCTGCCCCTCGCCAGCCCCGCAGTCCTCCTCCGACCCGGATGATGCGCCCCCCAAGCTGCTACCGGAGACCACCAACCCATCTGCTTCCGATTGGCGGGAGCCCGAGGTGCTTGACCTGTCCATCTCTCCGGAGGCTGCAGCCACCAGTAAGCGGGCGCCTCCCGATGGCACTGTGGCTGCCAGCCAGGCCCTTCCCGCCGCCCCTGAGCCTGCCGGTGCTGCCTCCGAGCCCGAGGCTGGGGACTGGCGCCCTGAGATGTCACCTTGTTCCAACGTGGTCGTCACTGATGTCACCAGCAACCTCCTGACGGTTACTATCAAGGAATTCTGCAACCCTGAGGATTTCGAGAAGGTGGCTGCTGGGGTAGCAGGCGCTGCAGCGGTGGGTGGCAGCAGTGGGGTGAGCAAGTGAGGGGGCTCCACTAAGGAGGGGGGCTTGGGGGGGGCCCTCCTGCCCAAAGTCATACTCTTGCTCCCGCCCCTGCCCCCAACTCAGACAACCCTGCCTGTGCTTTGCTTGTTTCGAATGGCTCGGTGTTGACCCCGGGATGGGGCTGGGGGCTGAAGCCCAATGGGAGGGGCAGTCCTAGAAAGGGTTGAGGCTAGGGTGGGGCCAGGGCACTGGGAAGTCCTCCTTGTCTCTAGGCACCCTCCCTGCCCATGCACAGTGGGGCCTGCTGTGTGGCTCCTGGGGAGCCCCAGAACCTGGGGTTCAGCTGCCCCCTCCACATCCCACCCTGTCTCCCCAGCTTGCTTCCGGCTCTCGCACACAGCATCTGATTTCTCGGTGCTAACCCGGCAGCTGCGGGGCCCCTTAGAGGACCCCATTCTAGCATGGGCACCGTCCCTCTCCTTTCTCCAGATGCCTGGGCAGGAGGGGCAGGGATGGGAAACCAGACAGAGGCTGAGGTGAAGCCGGCCTTGGCCCCTTCCCCTACATCAACAAGGGCCCACTTTTGGGCAAGACCCAATCAGGCCCCCTTGGGCCCCACCCACCCATCTCTTTCCCTCTGGAAGGTCAGAGGAATTGGCACGGACCTCACCTGCTGCAGCCTCCCAGCATCTAAAGGCCCTTCAGTTCTTGACCAAAGGTGCTACCACAACCCACTGCGCAGACTTCCGACTGCGTGTGTGTCTGCCGCCCTTGGCGCATCTGCGTGTGTCCGTGTGTGCATTGGGCACTGGGCCCAGGCTCTCCAGGCTGCGCCCTTTAGGGTTCTTTAGGATAGGGTTGTCAAATTGAAGGCCTGGACCTTCCTTTGCCATCAGCAGGGCCTGGGACCTGGCCCGGGTCGGAGGAGTTTGCTGTGGACGCTGACCCTCCTGGGCCGCTTGTGCAGGGGGTGCGTGCCCCACGCCCTTCCCCTGTGGGGTGGTCAGCCCACCCTGTCGGGTCTTGGCTACAAATGTGGCATGGTGGGGCCTAAGGCAGAGGGGAGACGCCCATCACAAGCTTCACCTTCCTCCTGGGTGTTCGGGGGGAGGAGGAAGCCTGGACATCGTTCAGTGGGTCGCTGGTTTCTCCAGCCCCCCGTCTCTTGCTTCTGACCGCCGAGGCTTTCTCACAACCCAGCCTGCTCTAAGCAGAGGGAGGCCTCGTGCCCCGGGCAGCTTCTCTTTCCCGCTGCTGCCAGGTAGCTGAGGTGTCCATGGCAGTGGCAGAGACCAAAGCCCCAGTTTTAGGTTGGGCACTGGAAGGGTAGGCAGGCCAAAAGGGGGACGGAAGATGGGGCCTGTGTCCTTCAGGAGGGCAACTGTGTGCTGGACCAGGGGCCTGGTGCACAGGGGAGGCAGCCCTGCCAGCCAGCCCTGGGACTCTGCCCGGGCTCAGTTTGGCATGAGTGGCAGGTCTTTGCTGGAGCTGGCTTCCTGGTGTCTCAGCTCAGAACGCGGATGGCAAAAGGAGGGGGCAGAAAGGGAATTCAATTCGGTAACAAACGCCTTGGTCCTAAGCACGGGAGAACTCTTTCTTCTGAATCTCTCTGCCAGGGGCCACGGCAAGGCCCCGTCCCTCCCCACCCTGGGATGGAGGACTAGGGCCCTCACAGGGTTTGGGGGGCTGGCACTCCTGGACCCCTCCCCACCCTGCCCTTTGTGTTGGCTCTGTGGCCGTCCAAGTGCCAATTGGCTTTCCCCCAAATAAGGGCTGGTATTTCTCCTCTGTCCTTAGAGGTGATTTCCCCCCGACCCCTACCCCAGGTGAGCATCCACCTGGGTGCCAGTTACAGGTGTTTCCAGAGACCATAGAAATGTGTTTTCCTGAGAGTCCATGTCATTCGTGACCTTTTTGTAAAGAAGTTGTGTTTTCAGAGGTGATTTTATGACAGGAAAGTGAAAGAGTTAGTTTTGCAAAAAACAGAAAAAACAAAAAAAGAGGAAAAAAAGAAAAAAGAAATAGAAAAAAATATTGTGGGATTCCTATGGGTTTGGGGGGGTGGGGAGAAAGATATTTAAAGAAAAACTAGTAACGCAGTGATTGCACAGGTGAGGCGGCAATGTTGTTAGGACGTGGCTAGAGGCCCAGGCCCAGCTGGGAGGGCCCAGGGGTGAAGGCAGCTGCCCTCCTTCCTTGCTGGGCCCAGATTCCACATCTGTTTTCGCTCAAAGGGAAGGATGACCCCTCATCCCAAGGGAACTTGCCAGAAGCTGCAGGAGCTGGGCAGACAGTGCTGAGATTTGGGGAGGTTGGGGTCCACAGGAGTCCTACTATAGCCGGGACCCATCGTTGGTGACTTTCTCCAGGAAGGCTGGTGAGCAGGTGCAGTTGGGTTCCTTGCCCTTTGCCAGCCTATTGGGCCATCTGGTCCCTCCACGGCCACCCCATGAGGGAATCTCCCTCCCCATCACCCCGAAGACCATGATACCCCTGAGCTTCCCTAGCCAGGTGGGGGATGCAGGCTTCAGGAAGACAGGAGCTGTGGACTCTGGGAGAATCTTCGGTGGTGATCATAGGGGCCTGGGGGTAACCACAGGGAGAGGAAGTGCCCACACCTTCTGTTTCCACAGGCGGGTCGCTGCCCTTGACTCCCAGGTGGGCAGCTCCCCTGGGGGGGCCTGAGTGGGCACCAGGTCAAGAGCAAGCAGAGCCCGCCTTACCTCTCTCCCAGGGTGGCTCTGAACGGGGTCCCACAGCCCCCACCCCCCAACTCTTGCACAGATCAGCCTCCCATGGGCCCTTCCTCCCCCATTGCTGCTTTTCCGTTTGCCTAATTACCAAGCAGAAGTTGCAGTCTGGTTTGCTTTATTTTTATATGTGAAATATCCCCTCAAAGCCTAATCTCTCCCCATGTTGAATATTGGTTGAGGTCATCTCCCCTTAGTGCCACCCTCTCCCCACCCCCATGTCATAGGAAACAGATGAGGTCTGGTGTCTCTAGTTTGAGATGGGAAGTTGGGGCCCCTCCTGGTCTCGTTCCCCTCTCGGATCCTCAGTTTGCCCTTCTGTGAAATGGGTGTATTGGGCGGCAAGGCCTTTTCATAGAGCGCTGCTGGTGTCTAGGGAGCTGCTGAAGATTAGATGGTGGTTGAGGTTGCTGGCACTGGGGCCTCCAACCTCCCACAGCACCCTTTCATTCTCACCCTGCAAAATGGTCATGGTCAGAATGGGCTGAGCCCTCCTCTGCTCCGAAAAGAGGTGATGATCAAGTCCCCAACCTCAGTGTGAGGCAGGCAGAGTGGGAGGGGTCATCCTACTTAAAAGACCAAGAAACGGGCTCTGAGAGGCTAAACCGCTTCCCTGGAGTGAAGAGCCCAGCTGCTCTGGCCTTTGGAGGAAAACCTCTTGGGGGGTGGGGGCCAGAAGCCCCTGCAAAGCCTGGGGCATACCCCTGAGCCAGGTGCCTCTGGGCAAGCGGTCAGCCCAGTGGAGGAAACCGTTAGCTCGGGGAGCTGGGCTGCCACCAGCCTTTCTAGCCTCTGGGGGGACCCAAGTGGACACACCGTCTTTCCTACCTTTGGGGATTTATGTTGGTTTTTCCGGTGTGTTTTGTTTTGTTTTGTTTTGTTTTTGCACTTGGCCCACGCAGGACAGTGGAGCCCGCCTGGTCACTCCCACTTTCGGGCTCCCATGCACTAGCCCAAGGCAGCCTCTTGGGGGCTTGTATGGTTTAAGGAATCACTTTTGAAAAAAGAAAAAAAAAGGAAAGTGTTTAAAGGTTTTCGTTGTTTTCTCTGTCTGCATCTCCTCTCAGATTCAGAAAGCCCAGAATCAGGAGCGAAAGCTCCAGGAGAGGGTCTTCCCAGCCTGACCCCATCTTCCTGACAGTCCACGAGACGCCAGAATAGGGGGACAGGCTGGGTGGGGACTGAGGACCCTGCCTCCCAGGCCTCCCTCTCCCTGCCTTGAAGGACTCAGCATCCTACTCCAACAGTGAGTGAGCGCCTACTGTATGCAGAGCTTCGGCTAGGCCAAGGGGAGTTGGTGGTCTAACAAGAGACCCCTTGCAAGAGGCCAAGGTAGAGGGAACCAGGGGTTCTGGGGCCTGCCCCTGCTGTTGGGCAGAGTAGAGATGGAGACTTCTTGTTGTTGGTTTTAATTTAAAAACACAAAGGCCTAAAGGAATGTATCTTATAATTTTTTTAATTTTTTAAAAGCTCATTTAATGAATTGTGCACGAATGAATTCTATATATATAAAATATACATATATAGCTCTATATTTGGGGAGGGGCACTGTCTCTTTTTTTCTCTCTCTCATTTTAAAAATGAAGTGTTGTTGCCTTTGTCTGTGGTTCAACCATCCAGCTCCCAGCTGGCTAAACTTTGCCTCCAGTGGTTCAAGACAGGAAACTAGTAGGGTAAGCAGGAGTCCAGAAACGGAGATGCCACCCCAGGGTGGGGCCGGGTTCTGGTCCACCTGCCTGGCTCCCAGAGGCTGTGGGTGGCGAAGACAGGTTGTGTTGTCGGGTGTGGGTTTTGGTTCTGTTCTGGATTTGGTTGTTTCTGGGCCGGGGGTGGGGGGTCTGTACTGATTACTCTCGTCTTGTACGTTTTGTTCTGCTGCTCTTCAATATTGTATCAATGCCAGGAAGGGGGCGTGAAAAGCCTCTTTTGCCCCCCAAATAAATTGTCACATTCCGAAGCTAATGTCTAGCCCCCGGGTCTGTCTCATTTCTTCCGGCCGGGACCACAATCTTTAGAAAGCATCGGGCCCTGCCCTTCCCGGTGCAATGAGGATGGGGGTTGCGGCTGACCAGCTCCCGGCCCGTTTCCGAGCTCCCCACCTCCCACACCGCCTCCACCTCGCACCGTGCAAGTGAGCTGCACTTGAGGGGAGCTCCCTACACAGCTACACCAAGGTGCTTGCCACTTCTTAGAACCTGGAGCCTACCTGGTAGGTGGGCATGTGGGAGGGGCGGGGGTCCCTCGACACAGCACCCACAGATAGCGGGGTCCCAGGGGCTGGGTCCCTAACAAGCCAGTCATCACAGAGCCTAGGAGGGAGCAGTCTGGGTGGGGGCACTGGCTCCCCCTGCCAGTCGTTCCACAGCGTTTTTTGCTAACAAGGAGCTGCTTCAGTTCCCAGAAACATTTGTTTTCTGGGTGCTTGTGCGCCTTCTCTCATCAGACGAGCAGCCTCGAGGAGCAGGTAGGATGCCCACAGGGGTCCAAAGGCGGCAGCCCTGGGTAAACTCCTGTATCTTCCTCAAGGGCCCACCGCTCAGCCCACGAGCTGCACCTCCGTACCTCCATGGCCGCCCGTTTGCCAGTCCTCCCCCTCCTCACCACCCCTGCCCTCTTGTGAAACCCCCAGGTCTTGCCTTTCCAATGTCTCCCCACCCTGCACCCCTCGACCCCGCCAGTCCTGATCCTATCTCCTTTTGCAAAACATCCCTGATTGGAGGCTCCATCCTTCCTGCACCTCCCCCACCTCTTTTGCAGGAGTGTCACAGGGGCCTGGCAGCCCTGCCCCCGCCTGCAGGGAGCCCACTGCCCTCAGGGTTGTGTCCCAAGTCTTCCTGCCCCAACACACGCTCCCCAGGTGCGCTCCGCCACCTGAGCGCCCTCTCCAGTACTGGCCTGTGGTCTTGGCCCTCCTGCCCCTAGAGGTGGACCAGCTCAGTTCCTGACACATGGTGGGCCCTTGATTCACCTTCTCCCTGTCACCAAGCTCGGTCCTTTTCCTTTACTAACACAGTCAGTGAGGCTTGGTCATGGCTGAGCGGTAAACCTGGGGTCCCAATGCGACCCATCCAGCTGGCCCTGGGCACTGGCCCTGGGTCAGCAGGTCAAACGGAAGTGTGTCCCTGTCTGCAGCTGGTCATGGATACAGACGCCAGGCGGGGAGGTGAGAAGGTGGGGAGGGGGTTGGAATCCAGGGTGAGGTCAGGACTGGCTTCTGTGGCACCAACTCCATGGCACCCCACCTTGTCATCTAGCCGGCTCAGTGTTCTGTTCTCCCAGAATCCTCATTCGGTACTTACTTAAACATCATGAGTTAGCACACTTACTGCACGTCGAGCACCAGTGAGCCCCTTCTGTCCCCTCTCCCACCCCAGCCACCCTCCCCAGTCCCCAGGAATGAGCCACTATCACGGGGGAGGGGCCGGGAGTGACACAGCAGAGTGGGGCTTCTGTCCAGCACATCTCTGTGCCTCCCCCATCTCTTTGGGACTGAGAAACGGGGGCTGCTCTTGTGAGGTGGGTGTGTTCAGAGACTGGCGTCACGACTGTCCCTTATCACAAGTCCTGCATGCCATCTCTCAGCAGCTACGCCTGCTTACTAGTTGTGGGTGAATGAGTGTGACATGGCAGCTTAAGGAAGATCAGTGGGTTTGTGAAGAGGGCCACGCAAGACCACATGACTCAGCTCAGGGAGCCTGCCGCCCCGTCTTAAGTGGGTCCAGGCGCCGTACACACAGCCACTGCTCGTGTCACAGGCTGGTCTGCCAGGTGGTGCCCGACCCAGCCCGACCCCTCACCTCCCCTGTTCCTGGGCCTCACCAGGGGCATGTGTCAGCCATGGGGTGAAGCTCAGGATTTGGGGCAAAGCAAGGAGTAGGGGTTGAGATGGGGTGAGAATGACAATTTTGCAAAATTATGCAGTTGTTTTTTAGAAGCTGAAAAGTGTAATTTTTTTTTTTTTTGGTCCTTTTTGAGCTGTACCGGAATTGAAGAGGGGGTCAGGGTGGCAGCATCCAAACAGCGAGCCCCCTTAAGCCAGATTACAGGCCTGTGTGCCCATCTACACCCTCTTTGTTCAGGCTGCTGGCTTCAGAGAGTTCACACTTCACAAAGGCCCCTGACTAGGAGAGGCTGAGCACAAAGACAACTCACCCACAGGGCGAGGCCTTGAAGGGAGCAGCAGGTGAGTGTCCATGCACTCTGAGCATCAGTCATCAGAGAAGGGACAAAGGCCATGACTTGAAATCACCCCATGAACTATAATGAGGCCTGGATGTGGCTGAGGCGATGGGGTTGACAGGAAGTGGCCAGAAAGATTAGACTTTTGTAAATTTGGGGGTTGGCTTTGAGTGCTTGTGAGAGGGACCTTCTGAAAACCTCCTGGGTATCTAGTGTAGGCAAAGGAATGGGTGTTGGTGCCACTTATGGGCTGGGGAACCAGCAGAGGAGTCAGACTGGTAGGGAGGTGAATGCAATCTGGGACACACCTTGGGTATGAATCAGGCGGAGGGTCCAGGAGGAATTTTCACCCACAGATTTGAGGTTCAGAGTGAGTTCCTGTCCTCTCAGGCACTCCTGGAGAAATCTACCCCTTGGCTGAAGAGTCTTTGCCCGTTCGGTGCACCTCACCTCTGAGATGACTGGTCACCAGACATCCTAGAAGGACCACTAGGGACTTAGGTGCTTAACTGCAGAGGCCACTGGGATATCTAGCCCCTGCCTGCCACCTCCACCCTCCCCATTTCATGCCTTTCATTGGGATAAGGTTATGAGGCAGGTGGCTACGGGTCGATGAACCCCATCAGACAGGTGAGGAGGTGGGGCAGGGGTACTTCCCAGGGTCACTCAGAAGCCGAAGAGTGGAACCCAGGTCTCGGGCATGGGGGGGTGGAAGCTTCTGATGAGTCAGCTGCTATACGATGCTTGAAGGTACCAAAGAAAATATAACATTCTTTTAAATACTCAACTGAGCTTCCAAGATAGTAAAGAAATCCCCAGGGACCAAAAACAAACAAAGAGGAAGCCAAAATCAGGGTGACAAGCAGATGCCGATCCTTCAGCTGTCTTGCAGGCAGGGTCTGTGGGTGGCCCGGGGACAGTGGTAGGGAGGTGTTGGCCTTGGCTGATCTTGGTAACCAAGAAGCCTGGATTTTACATCTCTATAGGGATGGGAGACAAGGCCTTGGGTCGCTGCCAAGAGAGATTTGGAACCAAAACACCTGAATAAAGCTGGGCCCATATCCTCAGTGAAGGAGCAAACAAGGAGAAAAAAAAATCATCCTTTTGCAAAAAGCAGAAGTTGTCAAAGAAGTTGGCTCATTTTTGGCTCTGTTAGAAAAATTAAAATGAAGTCTCACTTGAGAAACTGTAACTCTAGATCTTCTCTCACACAAACTTGAGGTTTGAATTTGCATTGTCTATGTGGTTCCAGAACTCCTAAGTCTGAAAATTAATATAAAAAGCAAACTTGGGGTGGGTTACACCCACAGAGCAGGTGGTAATAGCAAATGTCCCTCTCTGGAGGGACATTCCTACAGTAAAGGCCACGTGGCATACTCACAGATAAAACCCTTGTTAACATGAGTTTGCAATCCAAAATTACAAAGCATACAAAGACGCAAGCCACAAAAGAGCCGAATAACAAGCGGCATATGTAGACTTCTGTGCCTGATCTGTTATTTTCAAGCACACATTGAAGATTTCCAGAAGTGATCATGTATCTCATACAGCAGGACATAAATCCCAATACATTTCAAGAAATGGGTATTACAGATCATGTATAAGTTAAAAATCAATACAAAAATATAACTAAAAGACAAAACCTCATATATTTGGACAGTAACCCAGATTTCTCATTCCCATACGTCTTGTTCCCTCCCCAAACTTCTGAAATCTCTTTAGAACAATGAGATTCCAGGATGGATATGAAAATGCTAATAGACAGCAGACACACAGGAGGTGCACAGCCAGTCTGAGCTGAAACTGGATGGGAACAGGTCCCCCTCTGGTTTCTAGACGGGATGTGATCATTAGAGGAAAAGACCAAAGTCTTCTCTGTCTTTTCCAAAGGATGAGCTCAGCGTGTGAAGAAGACATGAGCCTGCACTTAAATGACATCCACCAGCCATCAGCCTTTATGAGCCAGAGGGTCTAGGAAACATCCACAGGGGGAGCTGATGGGAAATGGGCCAGAGCAGGTGGCAGGGGTCCTCAGTGCTGTGGCATAAGGACAAGCCCCCTGCCAGTGAGCTACATGCTCTTTTGGGGTGGGTTTGGAGGTCCCTAGGGGTTCTCTGTTGAGGTTCAGATACACCAATCTGTGAGCAAGGAACTAGGACACACTTTGGAAAAGGCACATGTGGACTCTGTCCCCCATGGGGACTCATTAAAGTGATCATCATCTCACTGGCTCCCTGGGCAATCCCTGCAGGCATCACAGCCCGGCTTCCATGCAGCAGCGTCCTAATGGAGGCTTGCTGTAGTCACCATCCCTGACCCCAGCCCGTGTTCATCCCTCTGCCTGCCTTTCACAACTCATGCACCATAAAGAGACCCTTGTCCAGGTTCAGGTGGCCAGGTCACTTCCCCTCTCCAGGCCTCAGTGCTCCTCAGCAGTAAAAGAGGCCAGGACTCCCTCCTTGGCATAGCTACTTGGGAGGACTGAACACGGTAGGTGTGAAAGGGTTCAGTTCAAGCACCATGTGAGTAAGAAGAGACATCTTCCAGATCTATGTAGCCAAAGTTGACCACTCCTTTGACTTCCTGTCCCGGTGTTCCAGCTGTCTTCTCATCAATTCTGGATGCCTGCCTTCCACGTAACAGCTTGAGAGAAAAACAGTGGACGAGTCTGAGCACTGCCAGCTGTGTGATCTCAGGATGGTCAATCACCCTCTCTGGGCCTCTGTAACCTCTTCTGTCAAATGGAGAAGAGGGCATCCTCTGATTATCTTTTCCAACTCAGAATTACTCTAAGAAGAAAAACTAACACTTACAGAATAGAATTTACAAGGATTAACTCACTAAATCCTCACAACCTAGAAAGTGCAGTACCCACAATGTATGGACAAGGGAACGGAGGCTCAGAAAGATGAAGTAACTGGCTCAGAAATTCCCACGTGGTAGAGGTGGGATTTGAACCCATGCAGTCACACTTCTGTGCCATGCCAGCAACCTCAATGCGTAGCATGGTGGGTGAGGGCTCAGTCACTGGAGCTGGACTGCCTGCCTCAGTGGGACCCTGGGTATGTTGCTTATCTCTTTGGTGCCTCTGTTTCCCCATCTCTCAAACAAGGCACGAAAGTCATACTCTCTTCCTCATGGGATTGCAGGGAACTGTGCTGAGGGCTCCACGGGCCAGGCTCTGAGCTGCAGCCTCAAGTTGCAGTCTGGCCTTCATCCTCCCTGATGCAGCCAGGGAAACTGGAGAGAGAGGTTGAGTCATTTGCTCCAGGTGGCACTGTTACTAAGTGGTGGGGCTTTGATTGAAATCTGAACGCCCTGACTTCAAAGTCCATGCTGTCAAACACTCTGTTCTACCTCCATGTGACACCCTCAAACTCCACATTCAAAACCAAACTCTAGGCAGCAAATTGGCACCCCTCACAGGCCGCCTGACTCACCACCTTCCCACATGGGGGCCTGAGCCCCGCACTTTGTCTTTGACTCATCCTTTCCCGGCCAGTCCCCAGCTTCGTGACTAACTGACCCCTGAGTGGAAAAACCACTCCAATCCCTCCCTTCCTCCTCGGCCCTGCTGCCTGCTCCAGTCCAGACCCCAAAGCTGCAGACAGTGGATACCAGATACCCCTGTTCCAAAGTGCAGACTTGCAAAGGGGCTGGACAGAAATGCTCCTGGTCCCTCAGCCCTCCCAGGCTGCGGGGCTCAGAAGCCGTGTGGGAGGTGAGGCTGGAGAAGAAGCTCTCTTTAGAGACCATTGGCATCACTCCCCAACCTCAAGCCAAGTGAGGGGGCTTCAGAAAGGAAGAGAGCATGGCATATGTCCCCTGGATACATGTCCCCTGGGACATGAGACAACTAGGGACAAAAGTGAGGGGCTGGCTGGAGTCCTCCTCTTTCCATGAGGCAGAGACCTAGCTGCTTTGGGGACAGCCCACATGTCCCCTGGGATCCCAGCATTTGGGGACCAGGATGCAAAAGTTTTTCCTGGGGCCCCAGAGGGAACCTTGCAGAATGTGGCTGGTTTGAGGTTATAGAATTAGGATGATCCTGTCCCAAGAGGCTTGGAGGTGGGGGAACAGGGAAGGGGCACGTGACCTTATCAGAAGAACTCATGTTGGAAGGATGGACCCTGATAACAGGTGCTGAAGGGGGCTCGTGGGCACCAGTCAGGGGATGCTTTGCCCAGGTAGGAACTGCAGGTGAGAGATCCCTAGTGATGAGGATGGGGGGTGGGGTCTCTGAAGAAGCCACAAAAGTGCCCCTAATGAGAAAGAGCAAGTTCCCAGGCAGCTTACCTGACCCACCTGGGAACAATGACCCTCCTGAGAACACGTGAACCAGCCAAATCAGGCTTACCTGGTCACCTCTCTCCCCTCCCTGCCCCAAGCTCCAACCTTGAAGGAACAAGAAGCACCTGGCAGGGAAGAGGCAAGGGGAGTGCCAGCCAAATTGGGGTCTTGGAGGAGAAGCCCACCGTGCCTCCTTCCCCATTACAGAGGCCTTTGAGTGTAAGGCAGACTTGAGCTGGGGAAGAGAAGCTCTGAATAGAGTTTCAAGCTTTGCTGTTAGACTAGACCAATTTAATATCTGAAGAAAAAAAAATTAAGCCCAAAAGTGACTGGACCAAGCTGTGAGCTATGCCTAAGATCTCATCCAGAGGTGGGGAAGTTGGGGTCAACAGAGCAGATTAGGAAGGCAGCCACTGAGAAAGAGTAACAGCACTGCTGCCTCTGGCTGCCAAGCACAGCTCACTCTGGGTCCCTTCACTGCTTCAGCCTCCTAACAGGCCCTTTTACTTTCTTCTGCTGTTCCTGCTCTACCCTCGGAGCCCATCCCAGGCCATTGGGCTGACACCTGCCAGAACAGCCTTCCCTGCCCTGTGCTTCCATCCAGAGAAATAGTATATTCTAGTGGTCATGAATCTGAATGTCTGGGTTTGAATCCCATCTTCTCAACTTGGTGGCTGAGTGACCTGAAACCAATTGCTTAACCTCTCTGTGCTTCAGCATCACTGTCTGCAACATGGGGACTGTGAGAATAGCACTCCTATTCCACTGGGGGTTTGTGAGGGTTCAAATGATTACCTAGAAAGCACTTAGCAACATAGTAAGAAGCAGCTCAGTGTTAACATTTGTCATTGTCCTCAGATTCTTCCTCCTGGCAGTGTCATCTTGGGAAAGTCCCTTTCCGGCCCTGCTTCTCAGTTCCTGTATGTGAAAAATGAATTGTGTCGGGCTAGAGTTGGCTAGAGGCTACAGCTAATGCTAGTAGCAGGCAAACTTCAGTGAAGAGAGAGACCCAAGCCTGGACCCAAGAAGAGGGCTGGCAGGCTCAGCAGGCAGGAGAGCAGGGCGGGGTCCAGCCAGCAGGACCGCCCGCTCTCCCCCGGTCTCATGCATTGGCCCTTCTTCCAGCCTTGGGGAGAGCCTCCCAAACCTGCCCCTACTTTTCCTAGGGACCACCTCGGGTGCCCTGAGCTAGATCAGGAAACAGATGTCTTTCAGGAGTAACTGCCAGGCACCCTTGGCTCCTCACTGGACACATGTGAACAGCCATCCAGGTAAGGTCCCAGGTACCCGCTCCCTTGGGCCTCTAGCCCTGCCCCACACCTCTGTCTGACCCCGCAGTGTTCACCTGCCCCTGATCCTCCTTCATCAGGGGGCCTTTTATCTTTCATCACAACTGTAGGCAGCCCAGAACTACCTATATCCATTTTACAGACTAAGAAGAGAAGGTTCTCTAAAACTCAGCTTCCCTGCCTCTAAGTGCAGTAGCTGCAGTCCTGGGGGTCATCAGAAAACTGCCTTTTCTACACTATATACAATAGCTAAGACATGGAAACAACCTAAATGTCCACTGACAGATGACTGGATAAAGAAGCTGTGCTATATTTATACAATAGAATACTACTCGGCCATAGAAAAGAATAAAATAATGCCATTTGCAGCAACACCAGATCGATCTGGAGATCGTCATTCTAAGTGAAGTAAACCACGAAGAGAAAGAAAAGTACCATATGATATCACTCACATATGGAATCTAAAAAAAAAAGAAAAGAAAAAAGAAGACACTAATGAACTTATCTATAAAACAGAAACAGACTCACAGACATAGTAAACAAACTTACGGTTACTGGGGGAAAAGGGGATGGGAAGAGATAAATTGAGAGTTCAAGATTTGCAAATACTACTATATATAAAATAGATCAAAAAAAACAAATTTCTCTTGTATAGCACAGGGAACTGCCTTCAATATCTTATAATAATCTCTAATGAAAAAGAATATGAAAACAAATATATGTATGTATATTTATGACTAAAACAAGCTGTATACCCGAAATTGACACGTAACTCTCTATACGTCAATTAAAAAATTAAATTAAATTTTTTAAAAACTACCTTTTCTAGAGGAGCTGGAGTAACAGCCAGCAGCATTCAGGTCCAATTGTGCATGAAACAAATACACCCTGAACACACACTGGGTGCCAGTGACCCAGATTTGAAGCAGACGTGGTACCAAACCTCAAGAAGTTCTTGAACTTGTAGGGGAATGCAAGTTACAGATCAGTGCGACAGAAACTGGTGCTGGGACTACCAGTGAGGGCAGGGGTTTGCTGTGGTGGCCGATGGGTTTAGGCGGGCTCCTGGGGTCAGGAAAGAGCTTGGAGAAGGGGCTGGACTAAGCTGAGGGCAGAAAGAAGCTCCCAGGACATACTGCTTCGTCACTGGGCAGAGACAGATCAACTCTTAAAGCAAGAACTTGCAATATGGAGTCTGAAAACGTCAGGGTTCAAATCTCAGGTGTACACCCACTGACCCTGGGACCCTGGGCAAATTACTGAACCTCTGAGTTTCGACTTTCTTATTGGAAATAGGATCGATTACAATATGGACCTCCAGGGTTGCCACAGGGAGGAGGCACTGGTGGCACTTGGGATGCTGTGAGACAGTGAGAGCACTCCGGCCCCAGCCCTTACAGCCACAGAAAGAGGATGCAGCCTTATTCGGCAGCCACTCCTTCTGGTCTTTCTTGGCTGGGCCTGGACTCAGGCATACACGTTCCAGCCAACTCCCAGGCCCCCTGCAAGGAGGACACCCGTTTCCTCCTTGGTTCTCAGCCCCTCTTGAGCTGGGAACAGATGTCCTCGCTTCCTGCCCGAGCCTGAGAGGTGGGTTGGCTCCTTTTGCCGCTTCCAGGGAAGTAAAAGCCCTGGATGGAAATCTCTGGGCTTCCCCAGAGAGGAAAGCTCTCTCTTCCCTGGCTTCTGCCCCTCCTCTCTGATCAGGCTTCTAATCCCAGCATCCGCCGCTAAAACACAAACATTTCTGGGCCCTCTTTTAGCCCTGTCTTCCTCTAGGAGGCCCCAGGCTGGGGTGTGTTGATTGAAGGCATCTATGAGTCTTAGTCTGAACAATTCCCCAACTCTGCTCAAAAAGGTGGTGGGAGGGAAACCAAGAAAGGACAGAGCAACTATGCAGGAAGGCACTGAAGGCACCTGGAGAATCAAGGTAAAGAAGCAAAAGAGGAAATTAACATTTCCTGATCGTCTGACACATGCTAGGAATAAACAAGGAAGAGGGTAGCATGTATTGGGCATCTACTGAGTGCCAGGCATACTGAGTGCCCTGGGACTACAAAGCAGTATGGTAAGAACTGGTCCCTGCCCCCTATTCCCTGGGAGATTTCACATACATCCCATCTGGTCTTTTCTAGTTCTCATCACAGTCCCTTGAGGTAGGTACCTTGGCCTCATTTTATAGATGAGGAGACAGAGGCAGCTCTGGTCCAGTGAAAGTCCATCCCTGGGTAGAGACTGAACCCTTGTGATGGGGATGCCCAGGATGGACACAGGCAAGTCTCTTAGTCCCCAGCCCTAATGGGCAGTGTTGGCCCCGGGGCACCCTGTCAGATTGGCCAAGGATTTGTCACATCTGCATGGAGGTCTGAGCCTCAACCTGCCCCATTCTTCCTTCTCCTCTTTGTCTTTCACAGGTCTTAGCCCCCAATCAAGCACTTGCACATCTAACCCCATCTCAGTATCTGCTTCCTGAAGGACCTAATTAACAAACTCTACCTCTAAAATCAGTCCACAGTTCTCCATCCAATCCATCCAATTCTCTCCATCATCATGACCTCCAAATTCCCCATTCTTCTCACTTGGATGGTTACATGATCCCTACTTGGTCTCTGCGTTTCCTCTCTTATCCCTTTACGACCCAGCCTCCACACAACTACCATTGATGTTTCACACATGCAAATCACATGTTACTTCCCTGCTTAAAGCTCTCCAACTGGGCTTAGAATCAAACCTATTCCTTCCCCTGTCCTGTAAAGGCCCACATTACCTTGCCCTGCCTTCCACTCCAGCTTCCTTTCTCCCCTGGAGTTCTGCCCCATTGGCCTTCTTTCTGTTCCTGGAATATATCAAACTCATTTCTGCCCCAGGGCCTTTGCACTAGCCATTCCCTCTGCCTACAACAGTATTTCCCCAAATTTCTACATAGCTGGTTTCATAGCTCATTCAGGTCTCAGCTCAAATGCAGGCCTTTCCTGACAACCTTATAAATAATGCCCATCTCCCAACTACCCCCCACCCCACCCCTCCTATAATTTTTTATCATGTTCTTTTTAAATGCCTTTATAGTTCTCATTATTTTTATAAATCAACTTGTTTATTTGATTATTCATTTGTTTACTGCCTGCCTCCCCACTAGATTATAAAACTGTGAGCTTGTCTTGTGTCCAGCTTTCCTCAATGCCTGGTGCCATGCCTGGCCCAAAGTCAGTCTCAAAACATATATTTTGAATGAATGAGTATATTTGTTCATTTAGGGAAGAATTCTCTTTCCCTAAGGATGGAATTAAAGTGAAGAAGTTGAAAAACCTGGAAGATGTGAGCTTTAGAGGGAAAATGTAAGGACAATTGCAGTCTTGTGGAAGTTCCCCCGAGAATCCTGTTCTGATCATCTCTTGAGGAATTCTGTGTTAGGATTAAGGAAGGGTCTCCCCCAGAGCCCAAGGGAGATGGTTTCAGGACCTCCCTGTTATAGCCTCCCCCTCTGCCTCCAGCAGCAGCCAGTGTTGCCTGTGAGGGAATTCATTTTGCAAACATATACCAAGAAGCTGCCCTGGGCAGGGCCCCAAGCTGGATACTGGAGATAGAGACAAATCAAGGAAGAAGAAGGGAATGGCATTTCGGGCAGGGAACAGCATGAACAAAGGCAGAGAGAGGAGACATTCCAGTGTTTGGGGGGAACTGTGCACAGTTTGATATTGTTTCAGGCAGTGAGGGCTAGGAGATAAGACTAGGATAGTGAACAGTGTCCAGATCACCAAAAGTCTTACAAACCAGGAGAAGCTAACATAATAAGGCCCAACATTTATTGAGGCTTTCCACATACTACTATTATGCCCCCATTTTACAGATTGGAGAACTGAGGCCCAGAGAGGGTGTCAGAAACTGTGAAAGACTTGAGACTTTACCCTTATTGCAAACTAGGTCACATAACTGCTAACAGGCAGAGGCAGGGTCTGAACAAGGCCTTCTGGCTCTAGAACCCCTGCCCTTGACAAGCAGGCCATACAGCCTCGTAAGGGCTTTAGACTTTATTCCATAAGGGATGGGGAGCCACTAACAGGTTTATAAGCAGGACAGTGATGTGGTTGTATCACAGGTTTAAAAAGTCATTCTAGGGGATAAACAGATCAGTTTATACAAATTCAACTCCAGCCTCTGGACCCCTTTAATCAACTGTACCAACTCTCACAGAGCAGCTCACAAAGAGGTGGCACCGTTTGGTGCCCAAGCCACAGTGGCTCTGCTGCTCTTGGCAGCAGCCCCCTCTCTTGGCCTCCTCTGTCCTGTCTCAGGATGTTATGCATGTGCTCTGTCCTCACAGGACACATGTAGATGCACCAGGAGTCCTGATGCTTTGTGCACCAGCAGGGCTTCCTGGGCCCCCTACTGCCTGCCTTTGCCTTCAGAGGTCCTGGCCCACCTCTCCAGCAGAGAGATGCTTCCTTCAAGTTGTGCTGCCTGGCGGGTTTCCAGGTCACTGCTCCAGCGAGTACTAACTCACATCCACACAGATACAGCTCTGGGGGTTCGTCGTGTGCAGAGGCGGCACCTGCTTTGTTCCTATTTTACAACTCAGGTAATCCTTGACTCCCAGAGATCGGGTAAGCTGAGGCTGGGGATGGGGTGGAGTGTGTAGCACATGTGCCCCATGGACCACTGGGGAGGGTCCCAGCGGCCAGAAAGGGCCTCCAAGAACTATTGCCTCCTGAGACATGTTCTGGTCTCTCCCCACCACGATGCAGAGACCACTTGGCAGCCATGGTGGTCCAGAGTCCCAATGTGAGCCTTCCCTTCAAGTCAAGAATGCAGGCTTGGAAGGGAGACAAGCCTGGGTGCGGCCTTGGTGGGTGCTCCCATCAGCCGCAGCTCCTCTCCTGCATCCCCGCCTTCGAGACCTGGGAACCCATGCTGATCAGGAAATGCCTCACGGAAAATTGGAGATGGAGATGGATTGTGAAAGATGGTAGAATTTTTAAAAAGTTTTTAATTGCAGAGTTAATTTGCAACAAAATATATATAGGCATTTTTGACACGGGAAAGTGAAAGTTTCCTCCACCACCCCCACACCGTAGCCCACTCCCTGCCTGCTGGTTCCTGCCAGTGCCTGCATGCCCACCACTGTTTTGCCATGCTAATGCAGACTACAGTCTGAGAGGGGTCTTCTTGATGTTCTGTGTGCCCAAGGGTTCAGAGGAGGGAACCCTTTTGCTACCCTCTGAGATATTTTTTTATAGGGGTGAGCAAAGGGTATGATCTCTACTCCTTCAGGAGGCTGGGGGTGAAAAGTGACAGGCAGGTGGTCATAGTATAACTAGAGGTTGGGTCAAAATCTCTAGTTCCCCCCCCAAAAAAATCTCTAGTTCCCTCCATCCACAGTCTGGGTCCAGTCAGCTGTTGCTGAGCTCAAATGCTGCTCCAGTGCATACTAGGCGCGTGACCTTAAGCAGCGGCCTGACCACGTGGGCCTCAGTTTCCCCATTTGTATTGTGAGCAATGTCCTTGGTGAGGCTTAATTGCCACCCAGCTCGTGGCTTCCTCAGCACAAAGCCGGACATGGAGAAGCTCCTGGCCAGGTAGCTGTCGCCATGACGAGTTCGGGGAGGGGGTCACAGCACAGGTAGGGTTGAGTAGGGGTCGCACAGCCCCGCCGCCGGGCCACCGGGTCGCCGCCCATTGCTTGGTGAAGGCGGCGGGATAAGGCTGTCGGCGTCGCCCCCGCCCCTCGCCGCATCCCAGGCGGCGCCCCCACTCCGCGCCCGGCACGGAACGGGTGCGGGGCTGGGCCAGGGCCGGCCCGGGGGAGCCGGCGGGGCGGTGCCGCCGCGCCCGCTCCCCCTCCCCTCCGCCCGCCGTCTTCTCCTCGCGCCACACGGGCTCAGAGCGGCGGCAGCAGCGGCCGCGGCAACAGCTCCGGCTCCGGCTCCTCCCGCTCGCGCTCCGGTTCCGGCCCCACTCGGCCCCGCGCGCCCGGGCCCTGCGCCCCGACCCCGCCGCCGCGCCTGCCGGGGGCCTCGGGCGCCCCCGCCGCCCGCCTCACGCTGAAGTTCCTGGCCGTGCTGCTGGCCGCGGGCATGCTGGCGTTCCTCGGTGCCGTCATCTGCATCATCGCCAGCGTGCCCCTGGCGGCCAGCCCGGCACGGGCGCTGCCCGGCGGCGCCGACAACGCCTCAGCCGGCTCGGCCGCTGCCGCGTCCCCGGGCCCGCAGCGCAGCCTGAGCGCGCTGCACGGCGCGGGCGGCTCGGCCGGGCCCCCGGCGCTGCCCGGGGCGCCGGCGGCCAGCGCGCACCCGCTGCCGCCGATGCCCCTCTTCAGCCGCTTCCTGTGCACGCCGCTGGCGGCCGCCTGCCCGTCGGGGGCCGAGCAGGGGGACGCGGCGCCGGGCGAGCGCGAGGAGCTGCTGCTGCTGCAGAGCACGGCCGAGCAGCTGCGCCAGACGGCGCTGCAGCAGGAGGCGCGCATCCGCGCGGACCAGGACACCATCCGCGAGCTCACGGGCAAGCTGAGCCGCTGCGAGAGCGGCCTGCCACGCGGCCTCCAGGACGCCGGGCCCCGCCGCGACGCCATGGCCGACGGGCCCTGGGACTCACCAGCTCTCATCCTCGAGCTGGAGGACGCTGTGCGCGCCCTCCGGGACCGCATCGACCGCATCGAGGTGAGCGCGGCAACTCGCGCCGTCGGGGGCGGCGGCCGGGGAAGGAGGGACAGCTGAGGGTGGGAGAGGCAGCTCGAGGGCGTCCGGGGTCCCGCCGCCACCGCGGGCTAAGGGACCCTGGGGAGACTCCCGCGAGTCTCTGAGCCTCTCGTCCTGTGCAAAGGGGGTGGTTGGTCCTTCCTCCCAGGGGAGGAGTATTCCAGTAAGGCACACAAGGGGCGCGCAGGAAAGGCGCTCTCCCAATCCTTCTTCCTCCAGGCACCTCTGTAAGCCTCAGTTTCCGAGTCTGTAAAATGGGTATAACAGTGTCCACTTGTAGTGATGATTGATTAAATGTAGGTACTTGAAAATGCTTGGCACGTACTAGAACCTCGTTAAATGTCCGTTTTATTTGCTTCTTTCAGACACCCCAAAGTAGCACCAGCCCCACACTCAGTCCCTATGGCCAGGAGATAGGAGCACTGTCCAAGTGACTTGGGGTCCTCCTCTCCTGCTTAAGAGCAGGGAACAGAGTGTCTCATAGGCCAAAGCTGGGTCCGACAGGGGGATTCAGCTCTTGGTTGTCCTGTGATCCTGGGCCAGTCTTTTCTCCTTTGAAGCTGCCAAAACGCTATCCCCCTGTGAGAACTGATTTATGGCCACCTGGAAGAGGAGTTGGACAGACTAGACAGGACAGACATCCTGGAGACACTGACCACCCAAGCCATCCATGGCTTCCAGACTGCAGGGAAGGAGATTAGCAACAAAACTGGATCTGTGGAAGGAAAGGGGAGAAAGAGGCCAAAACACCAGCTGCCCCCTTTGCTACCTCCCCCTAAAATGAGTGCAGCTGGCAAAGGGAGGAGAGAGGCTGGAAGGAAGGAAAGGCAAGGACTCCTCTCTTTCCATAGCTCTCTCAGTTAAATCCCTGGCTGAGCAGCACAGGAGATACTGAAAAGTTGGCCAGGCCCATGGCTCAGTGGCCCTCCAGAAAGTCTGTGCTGGTGTCGGACCCATCCCCTCAGTGTATCAGAACACAGCCAGGCCGCTCTCACAGCCGACCCTCTCACCTTACAGGTGAGAAACCTGGGGCTCAGAGACCTCCTAAAATGAGTGATGGAGACAGGAGGAAAGTCTGGAGTCTTGCCTGTCAGGAGCATCCCTTTTCCCACTCCAGCTCTGGGGGGTTTCTAAGATGAGAGCTGAGAGCAAGAAAATAATCAGGGAAACGCTGAAAGTCAATAGTCAAGGGGAGTCTCAGTTTCCTCACTTGTAAAACAGGTACAGTAATAGCACCTGCCTCACTGGAGCATTAGAAGGATTGAGTTCATCTTTGTGAAGGGCCCAGAACAGTATCTGGCAGAGGTATGCTCAATTAATTTGAGTGACTGCTATTTTTATCATTAAGCTATAGTATTACTAATTTTTTAAATAGCCCCAAATTAAAATGAGAACAAACCCTCCTTTTAGGAAGTAGATTTTATTAAGGTTAAAAAAAAAGATTTGGTTTTTAATAAACTTCCTCTTGCCTGCCCTAGCCCCTGCCCCTACACCCAGATGGCACCTGTGGTTCCTCCCACGTCTGGGGCTGGCAAGGCTAGGCTTGCCCTGGACCTGTTCCCCCAGCACCTGTGCATTTGGCAGGGTGGGCTCCCCTCCGGTTAGCCTGCTGAGGTTGGGGGATCCTGGTGGCTGGGATTTGGCACCAGTTCAGCCTCCTAGGTGGGGGGAGTCCTGTCTTCCCTATACATACCCCTTATGCTTTCGAAGTGCAGTGGATGTCGAGGGGCTGCCTGCCTACGAGGTCTGCCTTCTGAGCCTGGCAGCAGCCAGAGCCAGTCTCTTTGGCGTGTTGGGCAGGGGCTGGGGTCTGGAGCCCAGTAGCCGTGGGGTCAGACTACTGGTCTCAGCTGGACCCCATGTACCTTTTAATCACTGTCTATCACCTTTTAACCACTTTAACCACTGTCTTCTCCCCTCTCATCCAAAAGCCTCAAAAGGATGCCCCCAGGTTTTTAGGGTCTACTTTCTCACCGCTAGTCCCTCTCCCACCTTGGTACACTGAAAGTGCTTGTGGTGATGTCACCACTGTTGACAAATTGAACAGGAACATTTCAGGCTTGATCTTGCTGGACCCTCTCTGACATTTGATTCCGTTGATCATTCCCTCCTACAAATCTCCTTACCCCTGGCTTGTAGGTACCTCTCACCTGTCCCTCCTCCCTCTCTGCTTCTCTGTCCCCTTTCGGGGTCCTCCTCCTTTAACACGTGAGTCCTTCCTGGCCCTCCTCATACCCTCCCTGTGTGAACTCAGCCACCCGCTGAGGCTTCCAACACTATTCCACTGTGGTGCCTCAAACCAGCTTCGTCTCCAGCCCAGGTTTCTCTCCAAACTTCAGACCAATAGATCCAACTGCTTCCTGAGTACCTACCTCCCTCTGGACGTCCTACCGGCCCCTTTCCATCATCATGTCCCAACCTGAACTCAGGTCCTCCATCAACCTGTTTCTCGCATGTGCTCTGAGAAGCCATGCTCGGCTCTTCCCCCTCCCTCCTCTTTCAAGTCGGCCTCATCTCTCTGTGGTTACTGGCAACAGCCTCCTGGGTGGTCTCCTTCGCACCAATCCAGGCATACCCCTCCATCCATCCTCCTCCTCCAGGCAGTCCCAGGGATCTTCCTTAAGCCCACCATGAACTCCCCCATGGTGAAAACTCCTCAGCTCCCCGTAGGCTGCCATTTCAGATCTGGTCTGTCTCCCAGCTCCTCCTTCTTCTGCCTAGATTACCCTCAGTATATCCATACTCATCATTTAAGAGTCTGCTCTGAGGCCACCTCCTCCCAGGGGCCCTCCCTGATCATGCTCTGTCCCCTTCCTACCCCTACCCCTGCACATCTCAGCACACCCCTGCCCGTGCCCACCTCTCTGCATCACCCCCTTCCCCACCCTGCTGGGCTGACTACCAAAGGGGAGGAAAGGACCCCCGGCCCACCCTCTCCCCTAGGCCTCAAGTTGGAGTCACATTTGAGGGATTAGGAGAAACCATTTGTCTTCCATGTTTTTATTTTTGTTGTTATTGTTGTTGCTATTAACTGAAAAAAGTCAAAAGATTTGTGATAGGGAATTGTATTTAATTGCACCATTTTATTCGTTTTTGCAGTCCCCTTTTGGTCCCTTATCCATATGTAGCTGTTGTTCCAGAGTTGCTGGGCTTGCTGGTAATTACCGTTTTAATGATGGCCAGAATTTCCTGGGATCCATCTCCGGCTCCACCATCCATCAGTCCTTTGACTTTCTCCTGTTGCTGGAGATGTAGGTTTTTTTCTAATTATTTTTTCTTCTAGTTGCTCATTGCAGGATCAATTTCATGCAGATAGTTTCTTTTTAAGTCTGTTGAATTATTTCTTTAGGCTGAATTCCCAGGAGTGGTATTACTGGGGCATATGATACTGACTTTTTATGGCCGTGGCCAAGAATCACTTTCCAAAAGGACCATTTATGTGGCAACTGGCCATGTATGCATGTTACAGTGTTCCATTTTTTTCAGTAATTTAATATATGTGTAAAATGAAATTTCAAGATTGATTTAAGCAGCAATTCTTTGACGTAAACCACATTCTTAATCCTACCTGGCAAGCTGGTTGCCTCCCCCAATCTCAGGGGTGGGAGCCATGGTAAGGAACACCGTGATGATGGTTGCAGAGGATTCTGGACTTAATAACAATTATAGCTCTCACTTAGCACTTACCATGTTTCAGGCACTATACATTATCTCATTTAATCCTGAGAAAACCTCCATGAGGGAGGTACTACTTTATCCCCCTTTTACAGATGAAGAAACCAAGATTCAGAGAGGTAAGAAACTGTCCCAAGGTCACACAGCAATGAAGCCTGGATTTGACCCTGTCAGTGTCTGGCTTCAGAACCCTTGATCTTTATCATTAACTCTAGATCCGTCTGGAGGGGTCAGACTCACACACCTTCAGGAGAGTGAGAAAGGCAGGTGAGGGAAGTGCCTCTTGCTGGATAATGCCCTGAACCATTTCTGCCTCAGAGCATCTAGAGCAAGAGTGATGAGGGCCACTCCTCAAAAGCTTGTCCTGCTGGCTGGCAAGATAATCAGGAGGCTGAAAACAGTACGTAACAACAAGTAACATTTATTAGGTACTTACTACATACGTATTAGTTTATTCAGTCTTCAGCCCTATGAATTAGCTGGACACATTCCCATCTTGCAGATAAAGAAATGGAGGCTCAGGGAGTCTGGAGGAACCAGAGCCTGACAAATCACCATCCACCCTCCCTACCCCCGATTTCTGCTTCCCCGCCATAGAATGAGACAGCAGGCCCTAAACACCTTGTATCTCTAAATATTCTCTGAAATAGGAGGGCTGGGTAGCATAAAGTTGAGTTCTTCTTGCCTGTAACTTTAGGGTAGTAACTTTCCTTCTCTGGGCCTCAGTTTTCTTATTTGTAAAATGGGTAGAAGCAGGGTCTAGGTTTGGTCTGGGCCCTTTGGGCTCCAAATTCTGAGTTCTTGGGCAGATGCTTCCTGATTAGGAATTCAGTGTGGGGAGGGGAGGGGGCTTCATGTGTGTGCAGCCCCCAAGCTCCTGTCCACACTCTCTGAGACCTCTAGCTCCTCAGGGAAGTCTGCAGATAAACAGTGACTTAGAGAATCTCTTGGTGCCTTTTCTAAAGTCTGTTGGTTGCTTTTATGTTTCTCTTACATTGCTGCCCATCTTGGAAGCTTCTGCTCTGTGGAGCTGGCTTCCCTGACCCTGCCTCTTTGGCCATGAAAGGGGCCGGCAGAATGCGATGAGAGAGGGTCTGCCCATCAGCCTTTTGTTGGAGGGTGTGGAACCTAGTGCCCTTCAGCCACCTTCAGACCCCGATGGCCCCTCTCCCTGTGACTGGCCTTCCCCCATTTCCATGTGGGGGACCCACAATGAGAAGCCCGTCATCCCTATTCCTGCCAGTGTGGAAACTTCGTTCTAGCAAGATAACGTGTTTTAAACCCCAGCTCTGCCACCTGCTCACTGTGATCTCATAAAATTCCTTATTCTCTCTGATCCTCAGTTTCCCCATCTGTCAAATGGGAGGGTGGGCAGGATGCCCAGAGGACCCTTCTTGCTCTGCCATCCTGTGCCCTGGAGGCCTCTGGGAGAGGAGAACCATCCTGCTGTTCCAAGCCTGGCAGGAGTTGCTTGGGCAGAAGGCAGGGCCTTGCCTGTGGGACTTTTTAATTTTTTTAGGTGTAGCTTACATTCAAGATATGTAACACAGGTCACATCTCTTCCTTATAAAAGACACAAATCTTAAGTGTACAGCTCAGTGAAATTTTACATATGGATGTACATATTAAAGCATCACTTGGATAAGAATCAGCATCCCAGAAGACTCTTCTGTGAGCCCAAAGTCCATACTTCCCCAAAGGTATCACTATTCTGGTTTGCGTCACCATAGATCAATTTTGCCTGGGTTTGAACTTCACTCAGATGGACTCAGACAAGCTGCTCGCTTCATGTTCGGTGTTCTCGTTCAACATTGTCTGACATTTGATCGTGGTGTGTGTGGGTGGTTTGTTATTTTTCAGTGCTGCGTAGTGTTTCAGTGTGTGAAGATACCTTAATTTATTTACCCATTCTTCTATGGATGGACATGTGGGTTGTTTCTGGTTTGGGGTTATTACAAATAAAGTCACCATGAACATTCTTTTGATATCTTTGGGTGGAAGCCCTCATTTCTCCTGGATGTCTCCCCAGGAGTGGGATGCTTGGGTCCTAGAAGAGGCATATATTTAGCATTAGGAGGTTCTGCCAAGTGCTTTTCCAAAGTGGCGGTAAGCATTTGCACGCCCACTTGCATGTGAAGCTTGTCAACCTTGGTATGGTCATTTTAAAGATGCTTCTCATTCTGGTGGGTGTGTAGTGGACTCACTGTGGTTTTAATTTGTATTTCTCCAATGACTCATGATGTAGAGCACCTTTTCTTATGCTTATTGGCCATTTTGTGAAGTCCTCACCCATAGGAGGTGGAACAAGGTCAGGGCTGGCACTCCTCACTGTGTGAGAATGCCATTGGGTTTTCCTAGGACAGTTGGGCACACGATCCCTGCTGAACTTGGGGCAGGGATTGAGGCAGCCAACCTGAGGTGGAAGCACTTAGATGCCCCTGAATAGCCCTTGATTGACCCCAGGGGAAGCTGAGGCTCAGAGAGGCTGAGTGGCTTACCCAAGGCTACACAGCACGTCAGAAGCTGAACCAAGATCATTGCCAGGATTTTCTATGAAAACAGGCTGGGGAGAGGAGTCCTCAGTCTTTGTGGCAGATTTTTGGCCAGGGCCCAGAGGTGTGTGGGCAGGCAGGGCCTAAGAGGGAATTCTGTGGCCTTCTCAACACAGCAGCTTAACAGGCAGTACTTGAAGGGAGAGGAAAGGGGGGCCTGGGGTTGGGGTCTTGTCACTTACTCTGAGGCCTCAGAGCCCAGGAGGGTGTATGGAACAGACCCTCCGAGAGCTGTCTCCCCTCCTCCCAGCCTCCTCCCCACCCTGCACAATGACCACCCTGACTTGGCGCCCTCAGTGCACAGAGGTTTATTTCTCATCTTTTCATTCCAGCTCCAAATTGGCCCTGGGGAACCAGGACAAAGATCAGTCTGGCCTCTGCCACTTGGTCTCCTGCCCTTTCCCTGCTGAGTTACATGGAGACAGAGCAGCCCACTGGGCCGGCTCCTGGAGAAGAAGGCAGAGCAGGAAAGCCCCTCTGAGGGGCCTTCCCTGACTCACCATGTCCCGCCCCGGCCCCGCCCCACAGAGAGCGTCTCATGGGTGGCAGGTGTCATGGCTGTCCCAGGGCCGTCTGCCTCTCCCACCCCCCACCAGCTGAGATCACCGCTGCTGGCAGGCACGGCCCTTATTCACCTCTGGAGCCGCAGCGCCTAGCACTAGGTAAGAGGCCGCAGGGTTGAGCGTGCCCTCTGTGCCAGCCTGTTCTAAGGGCCCTACAATTTAGCCCCATGAGAACCATGGGCTGTTACTCTCCCCATTGCACAGATGAGAAAACTGAGGCTCAGAGAGGTTAAGAACATTGGCCAAGGCACACAGCTGGGATTTCAGTCTGGGGCAGTCTGGCTCCAGGGCCCACACCTGCGGTCACTACTCATTATGCTCTCCTGCCTCTCAATAACAGCAAGTCATAATAGTGGCTTTGACTGTTTATTGGCCATTATTATATGCCAGGCTTTACCTATGTTTTTCATTTTGTCATTACTTGTATCCCAAGATATAGACACTATAATTATCCCCATTTTATAGTTGAGGAAACTGACGGTCAAAGGGGTTGAGCAGCTTGCCTAGGGCCACAGATCCAGTTGGTGGGGAGCCTGGGGATCATGCAGGTCTGTCTGACCTGAGAGTCTTGTCTGTGCCCACAGTATCATATTACCACAGTACCTGCTGACGGGTGAATAAATGAATGAATGAATGAGTGAGTGAATGAGGATTTGCAGTCCCTCCAGAGATGCCGTCTTCCCCTCTCCCTTCAGAGCATCTTAGCTTAGGCATCAGGAAAGCTGCCATCTGGAGGGTTCGGAGCCATTGGCCAGAGGAGGTGGGGTGGGGGCAGGAAGAGTGTTCTTGGCAGAAGGAACAGCATGTGCCAAGGCCCTAGGGTGAGAGGGAGCAGAGAGCAGCTGGAGACTTTCAGTCGGAATGAAGTGTAGCCTCTGAAGGTACATAGTAAGGGTTGAGATTAGAGGGGCAGGGAGCTTATTGGTGGGAGAAGGGAGTATTGAAAGATTTTAAGCAACATAGTTGGGTTTGCAATTAGGTGGCTGCCTCTGGCTGCTGTGTGAAGGGCCTGAGTAGGAACGAGGTGACTCATGACCATGGCCTGGACTGGAGTGGCCGTGGGGGGACAAAGGAGCTGAGTGAGGCTACAGTTAAGATTCAGGATTAGATGCTACCCTCAGAGACTCTGCTCTTGGACTTTTTTCCCTGCTTTTTTTTTTTTTTAAGAAAATCATTGTGAAGTACCTTACACACACACAAAGGCACAAAGATGACCATTCAAGCCCCCACCCAGGCTCAAGAACTAGAATGGTTGCAACCAGCTGATGCCCCTCAGAGACTCCCCACTCCCATCCCCAGGAGAGGGTCCCCTCCGTCCTGAATTTGTATTTATCTCTCTGTGCATTTCTTCATGCTTTTGTAAATACACGATCTCATTTTGAATCTTTGCAGCTTTATATAAATGATATCTAACTGTTCTTTTGTAACTAGCTTTTTTTCTCAATATAATGATTAAACACAAAGGTTTATAGTTGGAGATGAAAATGAGTAGATCTTTTCAAGAGATGTTTAAGTAATATTAGTAATAAAATAATAATAATAATAATAATAATAATAATAATAATAACTGACACATAGCATATCATGTGCCAGTTCTAAGGGCATTCTATCTATTAACTTATTTCATTTCCCTACAGTGCTATGAGATATTATTATTGTACCCTTTTTGTTGACGGGAAAACTGAGGCACAGCAGCTTTACATAACGAGGTCACTGGGCTGCTGGAGCCAAACTGTGAGTCCAGGCAGACTCACTTAGGACTTGAGGGATAAGCAGATGTCAGGGGTAGGAGGCCTGACCCACACCGCTGCCACCAAGCCTGCCCTTTTCCACCCTGCCCTGTTGCCCGTGGAGCTGGGCCCTGTGCTGTCCTGGGTGGGGATGAGCTGTAGAGGGTAGGACCTTGACTCTGAAATCCAGCACCTGCCCTTTGCTCCCCAAAGGAAAGGAGCAGGCATCATCTGGGGACAAGGTGGTTGGGTCTTCCCCATGCCCTCGCAGCCTGAGAGCCACCCCGCATAGTCAGGTCCCTCCCAGCCAGGCCCCTCTGTGAAGCTGCCCCACACCGCGGTCTGACACAGCCTGCCAGACCCTCTCAGCCTTCTGATGGCCACTAGAACCTCTTCTGCTGCCCCTCAAGGCAGGCCGGGCAGCTAGCCCTCTGCCTACTTGGCAGACCAACAAACTGAGACCCAGACCGTCAGGGTAGGGCTAAAGAATGGGAACATGTGCTGGAATCAGAAGGGGCTGGGCTGGGGGTCCCGGCTGACATTTTGAAGCTGTGTGACCTTGGGCAGATGACTTCACCTCTCTGAGCCTCTGCTCTTTCATCTGTAAAGTGGGCCTCCTTACTTCCCCAGGTTGTTGGGAGGGGTTGTGGAATGTTTGCACAGTGCTGCCAGAGGGCGGGGCCTGGCACGCAGTGTGTGAAGATGAAGACAGCTGCGGTTCTTAGCATCTTATTCCTGAGTGCTAATGAGCCTGACCCATTAGTGCTGAGCTGGACCAGAGCCCTTGGCTCTGGCTCCAGGCCCCATATACTTACACCAAACCCCACCCAGATGCTCAGCACTCCTGGTGTGGGTTCTGAGCCCCCATTTTCCTTCCTCATCAGGACCTGCATGGGGTGATGGCATCATCATCGCCCCACCATCTTGGGCTAGGGGCCCACTTGGCATCAGTCTGGAGCCCACGCGACACAGCCTTCGCCCGCAACAGATGGGAAAGTGGGGGGACTCATGTTCTGATTCAGACATCGGGGTGGGGAGGGGGCCACGCAGTGAGCCCACCTCCTCTCTGGCCTTCCTGTCAGTGGCAGAGCTGGCGGCTCTGACAAAAGAACAGCTTGTGCGCCCACCTCCCTCGGCCTGCGCGGTATCTCCTCGCAACGGCGTCTGTGTGAATAGCACTTGACGTCCTGTTCCTTCCTGGCAGGTCTTTCTCCCTCTGAGGGAGGGGGACGCTTTGCTTGAGAGAGGTGTCAGCTTTGCCCAGCTTCGTCATTGTAGAAAATTCAAAAGCCCTCTACCTCAGTCTCCCCATCTGTGAAATGGGGACACTAAGAGCACCAACCAAAACAAGGATTCACGAGTAAATACATGGAAAATGCCGAGGGTGGGCCCAGCACATTCTCATTCGAGTGTTTGTCCCTCATGCCCAGCTCAGCCCAGAGGAAGGAGGGAAAGTGAGGCTGGATCAGTGCTGGGGCCGAGGAGATCCAGCTCCAGCCCTTCCAGCGCTGACATGGGAGGCACTCCATGAGCTAATTGCCTCAGCCCAAGGTGTCCTACAAATCCAGCCACCTCAGAGGCAGTGGGTGTCTGGCCCTGTTGCTCCATGAGCCATCAGTGGCCGAGGGAAGATTCTGGAGGTAGCGAGTCCCCCATCAACTGAGGTATTCAAGCCTCATAGTTTGCATTCTGCTTTTATAGTGCATGAGGGCCTGTTACTTCCACTCTCTGTCCTTACATCTGTCCTGTGGATGGACAGAGTGGGCCCAGTTGTCCCTATCTTACAGAAGGGGAAACTGAGGCTTTGTGTTTAGTCAGCACCAGAGTCTGGATTCGGAGGCACCTGGAGAGCTACAAGGAGCCCTCTGGATAGTGGGTAGCAAAGGTCAGTGTAACAGGGGTGTGGCCAGGTGTACTGAGCTGCTCTTCAGCCCATGCCCCGCCCACGTCACCTGGCCTCCATCCCAGCCTGGGCGGCCAAGCAGGTGTTTGCACGGCTGGGAGGCTGTGACCTCTCACATAGGACACTGTGGGTGATAAAGGTGGCCCACTCAGCAGGAGTGGTGGGCATCTCTGGGCCCTTTGTCTCTCCTTCCTCCCTCTGAGTGACCTCGCGTCCCCCTTTCTCTGCCTTGTGAGCAGCAGGAGCTTCCGGCCCGGGTGAACTACACAGCAGCCCCAGCCCCTGCACCCGCGGTGCCCACAGCCCTGCACTCCAAGATGGACGAGCTGGAGGGCCAGCTGCTGGCCAAGGTGCTGGCACTGGAGAAGGAGCGCGTGGCCCTCAGTCACAGCAGCCAGCAGCAGCGGCAGGAGGTGGAGAAGGAGCTGGATGCCCTGCAGGACCGCATAGCTGAACTGGAGCACGGTGGGTCCTGGGCCCCTCAGAGGGCATGGCAGGCGAGGCCTTGGTCCTTAGACAGGTCCTCAGGGTGGCAGATTCACTCAAAAAACATTTTCATGCTCTCGAAAGGCTAAAGCTAGATGGGATGGTGAAGAGGAGGCTGTGAAACACGAGAGAGAGAATAATTGGGGGATATCGTTATCATGATTTTTGAAGCATTTTCTGGCACTTATAATGTTCTGGGAGTGGGCTAAGTACTTACCACATCAGCTGGTTTAATCTTCAGAAACCATATAGTGATGGTACTGTTATCCCCATTTCACAGATGAGGAAAATAAGGCCCAGAGGGGTTAAGTGGCTTGCCCAAGGTCACACAGTCAGTAAGGAATGGATCTAGACCTTAAACCAGGTCTGACTTCAAAGTCCATGCATTTAACTACTCCCACAATAACACCTTAAATGTCAGAATTTTGTCATTTGTTTATCACCTGGGCCTGGCACCGCTGGAAGTCAGAGAAACATGCCGTAATGGACAGTGTACAGGTATGTGCATCAGGGGACCTGCCTCCTCATTCCACAGCCGTTACTGGCTTGCTCTGTGACTTTGGAAGTTTACTTCCTTTCCCCAGGCCTCATTTTCCTCATCTGAAAAATGGGGAATTTAGGACTCACGAGCTCTCAGGGACCTTTCGTCTTTTAAACTTTGTGAAGACCACCCTCAAAAGCTTATAGACAAGTTGGAGCTACCAAGGGAAACCATGAGCAGTTAGCTGGGATTGACTTAGATGCGGGAGAGGAGTTAAGGAGAAGGAAATCCAGGAGGCTTCCTGGAGGAGGTGGGCCTCTAGCTAGTTCTTGAAAGCAGAGGAGAGTGAATTCTGGAGTAGAGGGGTTACAGCAGGGGCACAGCTAAAGAGAAGGCATGGCCTGGTGGGTTCCAGGGCCAGCATGCTGGTTGGTGCACAGGGTCAAGAAAGGCAAACTCATCCCTACCCAGTCCTGCCACTGGTCCCTCTACACTGAGCCTCCTAAGGGATTAGCGGAAATGCCCCCTCAAGAGACCGCAGGACAGAGAGGAGTGAGGCAATGAGGCAGGATATCTATGTGCCCGTGGGCAAGCTGTATCCCTTTCTTCTTGGGACTCAACTTCCTCACTGATGAAATGGGTTTAAAGAGGCAGATACTGAGCCCCTTCCTCTTCACCATGATGCATCACAATAGCTTTGACCCTAAACCCCTACCAGACCTGAGAACCCTGGGTCCACCATTCTCAGCCCCAGCCTCCTATCCCCAGTCCTCAGCCACTTGCTGAGGGAGGTGTGGGTGGTGGGTGTTATCCTCTCTCCTTGGGGGCGGTGACTCCCCAGTCTACCTGCCACAGAAAGCCCTCTGATATTCAAGACATAGAATCCCTGAAACTCTGAGCCGGATACACCTTGGAGATCAAGGAGTCTCGAGATTGTCTTATTCAAATCCCAGCTCTGCCACTTACTAGCTGTGCGGCCTTGAGAAGGTTACTTGATCTCTCTGGGCCAAGGTTTCCTCATCTGTAAAATGAGGATTATACTAGTGTCTGCCTCATAGGCTTATTACAAGAATAAATGCAAATAAATAAATAAATAAATAAATAAATAAATAAATAAATAAATAAATAAATAAATAAATAACAGAAACGAATGAATGCAATAAAGGATGTAAAAGCACTTAAAACAGTTTCTGCCACCTAGAAAGCCCCTGTGTAGTGCCTGTTAAATAAATAGACCAAGAACTCTAACGGTAACAGCAGTAGCTAACGTTTGTTGAGCACTTAGTAGGAGCCAGGCCCTTTAAATAGTTTGTCCCCTTCAACCCTCACACAACCCTGGGAGGGAGGAAATGTTATTACCCCATTTTACTGAGGAAACCGAAGCCCAGAGAGGTTAAGTTGAGCTTGTTGAAGGTCACATGGCTGGGAAGTGGTAGAGGCAGGATTTGAACCCAGGATGCCTCAGGTCCAGACCCCTTGAGCTTTAGCCACACCCTCAACACAGAAAGGGTAGAAAAGGTGATGAAGGCATCTGGCACATAGCAGGTGTCCAAGGACTAGTAGCCCTCACTCTGGAGTATGCCCTGCCCACCCTCATGTGTCCACTGACCCCCACCATGTCTGCCTTGTTCATCCCCCTCAGGGTCTTCGGCATATAGTCCCCCAGATGCCTTCAAGGTCAGCATCCCCATCCGCAACAACTACATGTACGCCCGCGTGCGGAAGGCACTGCCTGAGCTCTATGCCTTCACCGTCTGCATGTGGCTGCGATCCAAGTCGGAAGGCACTGGCCAGGGCACCCCTTTCTCCTACTCGGTGCCTGGGCAGGCCAATGAGATTGTGTTGCTGGAGGCCGGCCATGACCCCATGGAGCTGCTGATCAATGACAAGGTGAGTGGGGGCTGGGCACAGCAGGAGGGATGGAGGGGCAAGGGGTACCCTTCCAGGACCACCTGCACTGCACTGGGCCCCAAACACGTGGGCCCTTTCCATCCTCCTGCTCAGTAAAATCAGCACACATGAAATGCCTAGTGTGTGTCAAGCTGGGTTCTGGGAATTCAAAGACAAGCCAGACCTGGGGTGGGCTGAAGAGGAGTTTTGTGTCCAAGAGAGGCTATAACACTGGTGTCCCATTTACAGAGAAGCATGTGAAGCTCACAGAGATTAAGACACTTCCCTAGCGATCCAGCTATAGGAGCAAGGCTGGAAGTGTATGTCTCCAGGGCTCTGCTCATTTTCCTGGACAAAGAGAGAAGGAATGAGGTTCAAGGACCTACCTGGGGAAGGAGCAGAGGGGGGTGACTATTGGTGGCCTCCTCACCCCTTCACCTCCCCTGCAGCCAGCCCCACCCCTCAGGTGGAGAGTCGGATGGTGCTATGGTTAGGCTCTGGGCCTGAATGCTGGATTGGAGTCCTAGTTCAGCCACTTATCTACTGTGTGACCTTAGACTATCACCCCATCCCCCCAAACAGTTCTCCCTGCCTGCCACATTGCTTTGGGTCTTGCAGGCATGGTGGTCTTTTGAGACTCCATAGAAATGCAGATACCACATATTGTACCCACTCATGACCAGCCCATAGCCACATAGAGCTGCTAGGAGTGGTTGACACCCAGCAGAATCCTGCTCAGGGTTCATGAGTGTCCTGGAAGAGGAGGAAGGAGATGGGCCCGGGGACAGTGAATTTCTCTTGTGGCCCAGTAGGTTCTCAGATGTCCGGGGTAGGTGGATGACATCTAGATCCTGCTATCGTGTTCTGCTCATACAGTCTCCAGCTGCCATCCTTAGATCTGCCCAAGGTCAGCGCTCAGTTCTAATAGAAAAAATTCAGCACCCTGGACAGGGCACAGGGCAGCCCAAGTCCTGGAAATTCTGGGGCCTTTTGAGCGCCAGCCTCACAAGCTACTCACAGTTCCCCTTTTATTCCAGCCTCTACGGCTCTGCTTCTGCTCTGCCCTCTCCTGCCCCAACTTGGTTTGCCTTGCAGCGGAATGGTCAGAGTCCATTGTATTACCAAATGTGTCTAGACTCCACGTCCATTCCCACACCGCCCCCCCTTCTTCTGGGCCTTCACAGCCTCTGTACCTCCCAAACGGCCCCTATTATTCTGCCTTGTAATATTGTCCCTGAAGTCCTTTCCTCCTGTGCGGACTCAGCTCTTTTTATGATTAGGACCAGATCCATATCCCCAGTGTCCAGAACTAGGGCTGGCACCAAGTAGGACTCAGAGAATGTTGCATTAAATTGTGATCTCAGAGAACTTAGGAGATGAAAGAGCCCTTCGGGAGCCCCAAATCCACGGGCACCAAGTACCTTTCATTTCACAGGCCAACTCTAATCAATCAGCAGTGTCTTCCCAGAGCACTGTGATGAGAAAGGTTCCGAGGGTGAGTCTAGGCTCATGATTGATTAGCCATGTCTGCCTTGGATGGAGGAGGAGGCAGAGTTGGCTGCATATTTGCCATCCTTTGCTCAACCCCCTAACTTTACAGGTGAGGAGACTAAGGCCAGGGAGGAAAGAGCAGCCACCCCAAGGTCCCACAGGGGTTGGTTGGTAGTGCCCAGCCTCCAAGTCCAAGGCTTGTTCTACTACTGCCAGTAGTTCTTGAGCCCAGCTGTGTTCTGGACACTGTGTAAGGTGTTCAGGTGAAGATAGGCTTATGGGATACAGCTCCCATCCTGCATGACCTTACAGGCCTGTTAGAGAGTGAATAAACTACCTGGAAATGACTGAAAACCAACACCAAATAGTCCCTTGTGATCTGAGTGAAGCTCCCTGATTATACATTACAGGGAAAGAAGAAAGACTGGTTGAAAGACACTGGGATGGGAAGAAGGGGAGGGTAAGGCCTTAGGTCAGTCCCTGGAAGGAGGGACACTAGTCTCACCATCCCCCACCCCACTGCTCTAGCCTTGGGCCATGTGGCACCTCTGACCTGGGGCTTCGGGACCTGTTTCTAGGTGGCCCAGCTGCCCCTGAGCCTGAAGGACAATGGCTGGCACCATATCTGCATTGCCTGGACCACAAGGGATGGCCTGTGGTTTGCCTACCAGGACGGGGAGCTGCAAGGCTCTGGTGAGAACCTGGCCGCCTGGCACCCCATCAAGCCTCATGGGATCCTTATCCTGGGTCAGGAGCAGGTAAGTCTTAGGGTGATATCAGGGCTTGGGACCCAAGTAGATATCCCACCCACCCAGGGCCCCTGAGATGGAGGGTCCCAGAAAGTACAGCAGTGTGAGCGCCCAGTCTGACCCAGCTATATTGTGCAGATGGGCAGACTGAGTGAGACCCAGAGAGAGCAGTGAGCTGCCCAGGGGCGGGACTAGAACCTGGTGGGCGGGACTTCAGCAGGGACAGGGGCTGGACTTCCTGAGTGCCTGCTGGTGTTTTCTGCTCCCTCACTCCATGTCTCTCTTCTTTCTCTCTGCTCTTTTGGTCCAGGATACCCTCGGTGGCCGGTTTGATGCCACCCAGGCCTTCGTGGGTGACATTGCCCAGTTTAACCTGTGGGACCACACCCTGACACCTGCCCAGGTCCTGGGTATTGCCAACTGTACAGGGCCGCTGCTGGGCAACATCCTTCCCTGGGAAGACAAGCTAGTGGAGGCCTTTGGGGGTGCCACGAAGGCCACTTTCGATGTCTGCAAGGGGAGGGCCAAAGCATGAAGGGCCGCCTTGTCCAGGACCCCTCCCTTGCCTGCCAATTTGGGGACCTTCTGGGGCAGAGGCACCTTCCCTCCTCAGCCTACCCACACACTGGCCTCCTTTCCTGCCCCACTCCTGGCCATGCCTCCCGTTTCCCCCACCTGTACCTATACCTCCAGGATGCCCTGCCCTGTGATGGCTGTCCCCTGATGCCACTTGGATAGGGACAAGCAGCTCAAGTCAACAGGTCAAGCCTGGGGTGAGTCCAGGTCCTGGCAGGGGGTGTCCACAGCTCTTCCCACCCTGCTGGCATTACAGTGGAGCCTTCTCTTACCCCCTTCCTACCCCACAACTGATTCCACTGATCTCAGCAGCACTCCACCATGAGTGTGCGTATGGAGGAGGGAGAGGGGCCCACCCAGTGGTAAGGATGATTATCTGCTCCCCCTGTCCCCCATGCAACAGGCCTGGCCCCTTCCCCTTCAGGGTCATAACAGGCTGTGGAGCTGCCCCCCAGCTGGGAGGGAACGACAGAACCACAGGAGACTCGGACTCACCCCTCCTCCCTTCTTTCCACCAGCTGCCAGTCAAGGGCAGTGGGATCTTGATGGAACCTCTTCCCCCACCCCCACCTGCCCCCTCTCTCTTCCTCCTCTTTCCTTGTTTCTGTGTGTGCAGTGGTTTGAATGTTGGATCCATGCCTGGCCCAGCCTCACCTCAATCTCCAGGACATTCCCTTCCCAGCTCCAGCCTGGAGGGTTAGGGACCAAGTTCCTGGAAGGCCAAAGGGCCATAGTCACCCCTTGTGCCCACCCACAGCTGTGACCCTGGCACAGTCACCTCTTCCCCTCTGGGACCAGGACAAGGCCTGGGCCACTTCAGCCTGGGATGGGAACAGCATGAGGCAGAGACACAGTGCCCCAGGGAACGCAGGCTCTGGGAGAGCCACAATACCTACCCACTCTGCATGGCCCTGCAGCCTTTGGGGAGGAAGGAAGAAGCTAAGAGCGCAGGGAGGCACATGGAGTGGTTTGCAGAGCTCTGGATGAGAAGGAGGAGCCCTCGGTTCCTAGTCAGCCCTACCACTAAGTTGTTACGCAGTCTTCTGTAAGACCCTGCCCTCTCTTGGCTGGCCTTCCTCATTTGTGAGCTGAGGCCTTTGTTTTGGACATTGCTGATGAGAGCTCTCTAGATTAAAAGTAAGATGGTCTGTGATTCAGGTAGATAGGGTGGGGCAAGCCTGAGAACCTGCCTAGGGACCAAGGGGCATAGCAAGGGCAGGTCCTGGGACTGGGCAGCAGATGGGATCTGGCTAGGCATAGCTCAGGGTCAGAAGCTGGCTCCAAAGAGGCAGGGGCAAGGGCAAGGGGCAAGGCAGAACCTTATATGCAGATTGTAAAATTCAGCCCCCTCTGGATCCTCCCAGCCTGGCTCCTTGCCTATCTGAAACTATCTCAAAGGGCTGGTGGCTTCCTGGTCCCTATGCTTGAGTCCTTACCAGCTCCCCTGAGAGAGGGAGAAATATCAGAGCTGAAAAAAAGCCAGCCAGTCTGACCTCTTGCTTGTACAGATGGAAAAGAGCTCAGAGAAGGCAAGTGACTTACACAGGATCACACAGCACAACGGAGCAGAGCCAGGACTAGGACCCAGTGCTCTTTCCCCGACACCATACTGCCTGCCTGTGAGAGTCTTTGAATTCAGCCTACACGTAAGAGGATGGACATTTGAGAAATCAGAATGCTTTCTAACATGACCACTGGACCACCTTCCTTTATGAAACACACAAACATCTTCGCATTCCCATCCTCCACCCCCAGAAGGTAGGGGGAAGAGAGATGTGATCCCTGGGCACTCTGGCAGGAACGGAGAGCTGAGAACTCAGGTGCCTCTCCACCTGGCGGTCATCGACCAAGTGTCTGGGAAGCTGTTGGCTACCTGAGTCAGATGGGCACTGGTGCCACTTGCCTCCCTCTTTGGTTCCCTGTCTCTGCTCCCACATCCACTTAGCCTGAGGCATGATGCAAGAGCTATAGGCAGTGGGGCCCAGGGCCATGGAGCCTTTCCAGGACTTGTTGCTTCCAGCCCCCAGATCCTTGTTTCCATTTCAAGAGCACAAATAGACCATTCAGCACCTCTAGCCCAACTCCCCCTAGAAGAGGGAGTAATGGTGTACTTCAGCCAGAACCTGCTGAGATCTACGTTGCCCCAGTAACAGCCAATGACATCAGCCCCAGTGCTGGGTCAAGCGTCTTATAATGACATACACTGTTGCTGGGGTGATGGCAGAATTTGGAACTTAGATTTTGGGGACACTGGGCTTTATTGGGTTTCTGTTATTGTTTTTAAGGAAGCAGCTTTTGTGGAGACCTGGGGAAAAGAAAGAGTCTTAGGAAAGAGGAGGGGACTTATTTGATGACTTGAGCCCACCCAGATGCACCATCCCGAGTCCTTTATGCTTTGTCATGGTAATGAGACATCTGACCTGCGCTGAGTCACCCTGGTCAGCCCTCCAGAGGAAACAGACAAATTAGAGCCATTCCGATGTAGGTTCTGAGTCTGGGCCATTGGTGAATTGCCTGGGTCCCCATTTCCATTCCAGAAAGATGAATGCTCCAAAGTCCCCACCCCTCATTTATTTACTGATCATCCTTCTTACCTTTGCTGAATGCCTGCTCTTTGGACTCCAGCTTTGACCTTTAGCTGCTCCGAGGCACAGCCAAGAAGACAGAGGGGAAATGGTGTTCATTGCATCCTCAAGCGTCTCCTGGCTAAAAACAAGGCTGGAGCCCTGTATGTTAAATCCTTTTTAAGTGTCAGGCACCATGCTCAGCACCTTACAGGCATCGTCTCATTTATACTCACAACAGGTCTAAGCTAGGACTGTCCTTAGCCCCATTATACAGGTGAAGAAACTGGGGCCCAGAGAGGTTAAGTAACTTGCTCATGTCAATCAGCCAGCAAGTGACAGAGCCAGGGCAGGTATCATCCAGGGCCCGCCCTTCAGCCAGAGGGGACAGGCACTGTGTCACTCTCTGTGGAGTGAGGTTTGGTCATCCATTGCTCCTGACCGTGTTCACCACTTGAGCGGAATGGAGGTGTGGGATGGGCTGGCCCCAGGACCTTGGGTGAGGCTGTGGTAGGGTTCTTGGCCCCTTCGGGGAACACATCCCTGTGCAGTGTGCCCCACCTGAGCCCTTCTCTCACCGGCTGGAATTTCCAGGAGAGCTGAAGGGGAGGGCAAGCTGGACGTCTCCCAAGAGTGCCAGGCTGTGAAAGGGAGGAAGCTGATATTTCTCAGACCCCTGCTTTGGGCCAAGCCCTGCGCCAGGTGCTTCACAGCTCTTATCTGCCAGATTTTCCCACCTTGTGGCACATTGTGCCCCCAGTCAACATCCCAAGGGGACAGATCACCTTGCCACAATTGTGCGTGACCTAGGACCACAGATTTGGGCAGGAAAGTCTCTGAAGCCCTTGTTTTACAGATGAGGATGTCAGTGCCCAGGGAAGGTGAGCAGCCTTCAAGGTCACCCAACCTGCACACTGGGAGACCTGAACCCAGCTTTCTGACTCTGTATTCAGTGCTCTCTCCATGACACAGTGACCCCACTCCCCCCAAAACTGGGTCCCCCCTTTTACATGTTTCCCAGCACCCTTGCCCTGAGCAAACTGGGGAAGGGACCCCCTCCCAGAGATGGAATCATTCTCTTCACCCCCTTTGTCTCAGCTGCCTGCCACTCCAAGCCCCATCTCCCCCAGACCCCTGACCCTCCTGGGTTGGGAAGGGCTCACGTGGGCCCAGGCTGAGCAGTGAGTGAGCATGTCAAGCTGTTGGACACTGTGAAATTAGTGCATCCTACTGGCAACCCACCCCACTCCCCAGCTCCTCGCCTGATTTTGTACATAAAGTGACATGAGATGCAACATGTGGGTATGTGTGTATGTGTGTGTGTGTGTGATATATGTCATGGTTTTTGTTACCTTTTTGTTTTTGTAAATTTGAATGTTAAATAAACATGATGTTTACTCTGAGGCTCTTCTTGCACGGGTGGGGCTACCTTGGTGTCAAGCAGGAATGAGGTGGCTACTTGGGGCAGGGTGATAGGCAGAGACAGAAAGGGTGCCATCTTGGTGCCCCAAAGCCTCACCCAACCTGACCTGTGTCCCCCAACCTGACAGGTTCTGCCAGGTCCTGGTGCAGACACACCCCTCTCCCCAGGATTTATGCAGGAAGGATGTAAAGAACACAGGTCCCACATGGAAAGTGTCCCAGTTCTGATAACTGGGCTTTGGCCTCATTCCTAACACCTCATCCCCACCTCCTGCCCCAGTTATGGCAACCAGGTCCCTGACTTGTTCCCTGAGACATTGCTTGCCTGGACCCTTAGAGTGTTGCTCCCCTTGGGGTCCTGGGAGATGAGGGAGGGGAATGGGGGGTCCTATTGTATTCCATGTCCCCTCCCCATGGTCTAACTGGATTCCTCTGACTCATGTGGCCTCTAAACTGGTTTATGACCCCCATCTGTCCCTCCAGTGCCCACCCCATCCCTAAGAGGTCTTGATCTGGTCCCCTGTCCCCACCATCTGAGGGGCACAGCCTCCACCCTCCTGCTCCATCAATATTGTCATTGCTCTTAGTTGGACCATGTCCTCAGATGGTCCCTATGAAATGCCAGGGGGCCAGTCAGAGGTCGGAGGGGTCACACCAGCAGAACAGTCCTTCTCAGACTTTCCCAAAGCCTCCCAAACTTCCAACAAGAGTGAGTTTACCCCATGAGGACCAAGGGGTATAGCTGGAAGCAGCACTTCAAAGAGGAAAACCATATTTGAAGTCTACTGAGTAATCTGAAAAACTTGTGTGCTTTCCTCATTCTACTCCAGAACGAATCCAGATTTGTCTTAAAATACTGCTTTTAATTACTTACCACTGAGCAAAATTAAGCTGGAGGCAGATTCTCCTTGTTTATCCTCTCTTGCACTGATTTACTTACAAACACCCTCTGTCCCTCTGTCCCACTCAGCTGGCTCTGTCCAACCTTGGTTAAATCCCGCTGTCCTCCTACTTCATGCCAGCACCTGCAGAGCTGAACACTGATGTGGAAAAGCACAGGGCTCTAATGTGTCTTGACTCTCATTTTAAATTCATGACCAGGGATCTCCAAGGGGTGTGCCTCCCTTTCCAGCAAGTAAATTCTCTCTGGAGGAAGATAACATCATTCAAACTCACATATTTTTGCTGCACAAGGTTTGGCATTCAATAAGAAATTGTCAGACATATCTGGAGACAAAACTGAGTGACTGAGAATCAAGACGGAAAACAATTTTAAAGCAAATAGATCTACACATATGATAAAATTCTATGGAAGTAAATAAACATACACACATGCGCGCACGCACACACACACACACACACACACACACACACACGAGTTTAAGTGAAACTGGGGAAATTTAGGGAACAATAATATTGTATCAATGTCAACATCTTGGTTGTGATATTGTACTACAGTTTTGCAGGATGTTACCATTGGAGGTAACTAGATAAAGGGCACATAGAATTTCTCTGTATTGTTTCTTACAACTTAATGTGAATCTATAATTATCTCAAAATTCAAAGTCTGATTTTAAAAAGATCTCTATAGGAGAGTCATATAGTGATGTTTTAAGACCCAGGCCTGAAAATAATTATGATTAACATCTTTAAGAATTCAGATGACAAACAGAATTTCAACCGAGAACTGTAAACTATAAAAAATACTCAAATGAAAATTCTAGAACTGAAAAATACATTCACTGAACTTAGGAGCTCAACAGCAGACCAGACACAGCTGAAGAAGGACTTGTGAACTCTATTAGAGATCTCAAAAGAAATGATCCTTAAAAAAGACTGAGGGAAAAGAACAGAAAGTACTGGAGAAAAAAAGCATAAGCTTAACATGGGACATATTGAAAAGGTCTAACATGGCATGAGTCCCAGACGTGGGGAGAGAAAATAGGGCAGAAATAATACGTGAGTAGACAATGTCTGAGAATTTTCCAGAAACCATTGAAAGACATTAAGCCACAGATTCAAGAATCTCATGGAACTCCAAGCACAAGAAATGCAAAGAAAACCCTAACTAGGACTTTGACAGTGAAACAGCTGAAAAATCAAAGACAAAGAAAAATTCTTAAAAGGTCCCAGAGGAAAAGATGCATTACCTTCCAAGGAGCAGTGGACAGAACAACAGCTAACTTCTCAGTAGAAGGAATGGGAAAAGGAAGACAATAAAATGACACCTTGAAAGTGCTGAAAGGAAATAACTGCCACCCTGGAAATTCTATATTCATTGAAAACCCTTCAAAAATGAAGATGAAATGAAGTGTTTTCAGACAAAGGAAAAAACAATATTTATTACCAATGGTTTTTGTTACCAACAGAGCTTCTCTAAAGGACAGACTAGAGGAAATTCCTTAGGAAGAAGGAGAAAGGTCCTGAAAGGAAACATGGGAATTTCAACGAAGAACAAGGAAAGGGTAACTATGTGGACAAATCTAAGTTAGTATCAACTGAAAAAATATATATGTCTCATAAGCTTTAAAATTCATGGCAGCAACAGACTAAAAAGCAGAAAGAGGTAAATGCTATTAAAATATTCTAATATCCTTGCATGGTCCTGGAAGTAGTCAAAGTATTAATTTTACTTTAGACTTTAGTAAGTCTAGAATCAATATTATATCTTCCTAGAGTAATCACTAAATAAAAGGATGTGTAACAAGTTCCTACAGGAGAAAAAAGTAGAATAATAAAAATCCAAAGAAGGCCAAAAAAGGAAGGGAGAAAAAAAAACACAGAAAGGGTAGAATAAATAAGAAATGGTAAGGTGATTGATTTAAACCTAAATTTAATGTCAGTAGGTAATTATATTAAATATTAAAAGATAAATATTCCAATGAAAATATTAATATTGTCAAATTGGACTTTAAAAGTATTCTATAGAAAGGTTGAAATTAAGAAGATAGAAAAATATAGACCATGCAAATACTAATTCAAAGAAAGTTGGTGTAGATATACTTAGTTCAAAGTAGACTTTAAGACAAGCATTCACATTGTAACTGACTATACTTCAATTTAAAAAAAAGACAAGAATCACTGATAGAGATAAAAGGCACATTTCATGATGATAAAGAATCGATCTCTTAGGAAGATATAACAACTATAAATTCACAGGCATGTATTAACACAGCTTCATAACATATAAAGTAAAAATTGATAGAAACAAAAGGAAAAGTTGCCAATCCATAATTGAGTGGGATATTTTAACACACCTATCTCAGTAATTTATAGGGCTAGCAGATGAAAAAATTCAGTATGAGTACAGAGCATTTGAACAAAATGATAAGCAAACTTGACCTAATAGAGCAACTACAGAATAGACATTCTTTCCAATGACATGTGAAAATTTTACCCATACTGAGTAAGTAAGTAAATTAATGCCCACCACAAAGATTTCTACATCCTGATCCCCAGGACCTGTGAATACTTGTCACATGGCAAAGGGAAATAAGGCTGCAAATGGAATTAAGGTTGCTAATCAGTCAAATGACCATGAAATAAAGAGATGAACTAGGATTATCTCGTTGGGCCCAATGTAATCACAAGGGTCCTTAGATATGAAAGAGACTGAAGAGTCAGTGTCAGAGGAAGGCAGGAAGTCTCTAAAAGCTGGAGAAGAGAAGGAAATAGTTTCAGAGCCTCAGGAAGGAACACAGCCCTGGGATCATACTGAAGCCCATTTCAGACTTCTGATTCCAAAACTGTAAGACAGTAAATTTGTGTCATTTTAAGTCACTATTTTCCCAATATCTGTTACTTACAGCTGATCCAATTGCTAACTGATTCTGGGGTGTCTGCCATTAACCATTCTCAACAGCAGGAGCAGCACATGAAAGGGTGTAGCTGGAATGGCTGAGTCTCGGGGAACAAGAGCTGAGTCTGAAGAAGTAGGGTAGGATTCTATTTCATTTACTCACACATTCATTCGTGAAACATTTACTAAGCACCTACTCTCTGCTAGACCCTGTGTGGAACACAGGGTTGTAGAGAGGAATAAGACAAGGTCCTTGATCTCCTGGAGCTCACAGGGGAAGATGGAGAATTAAACTCAAGTATAAAACAGTGAAGAAGAGAAGTGACAGGAATGCACACCACATGAGATAGGAGTACAAAGGAGTTTTCTGGTTGCAAGTGACAGAATCCCAATGTGTGCAAGCTAAGACCAAAAGTGTATGGGCTCCTATAGCTAAAAGGAGGGAAGAGCAGAGGGAGAATATGGGCAAAGAGGATGCATGAGCAAATGCAGGGAGGTGAGAAACAGCATGGAGCACCTGGGGAGCCATAAGAGTTGGGGTGCCTGGCGCATAAAGCACAGAGGAAGGAAGAGCAAGGAGATGGAAGCACCCATGGGCCATGCCACAGGGGGCTCGATTTCCAGGTCATGGTATCTAGATGTCACTCAGTAAGCGATAGGGAACTGTGGAGGGAGGGAAGGCATAGTTAAGGAGAGGAATGTAGTGGTGAAATTTGGGTGTTAGAAGTACCACGTTGACTGCAGTAAGGAAGGTGGATTTAGAGAAGGGCAAGATTGCAGTCAGGCAGTTCTATCAGGAAGCTGTTGCAATAATACAGGTGGGATTATGGTGCTGTGTACATGGGGAGTGCCACGAAGATGGCCAGAAGGAACTGTATTCAAGACACAGGAGTCAGAATCAGCAGGCTTGTGATTGACTTGAGATGAGTGATGGGAGGGGGAAGAGGGAAGGAGAAGATTCCTTGGTTTCTGATAGAGGAAACGGGGGGGGGGTGCCATTTACTGAGATGGGGAATTCAGGGGAGCAGGTTGGAGGAAGATGATCAATTCAGTTTGGGACACATTGAGTTTGAAGGGTTTGTGGGACATTCTGGTGGAGATAGCCAGGGATTTGTTGGATATTTAGGCTGGTAGCTCCCATGAGAGGTCTAATCTGGTGAGAGAAACATAGGCACCATCAGAATCTACAAGGACATTGACAATGGAACCATGGAGAGGATGAGTTCCCCAAAGGACAGTAGATAAGGCAGCAATTCTCCACAAGATATGTGTGGAGATATGGGTGGCCTAACTCCCTGGGAGAGTGTTTGGAATCACCAGAGAGGTTTTCCAAAATACATACCCAACCCTCAATTCCAGTAAATACTCTAGGAAGCATGACCAAGGGAAACTCTTGCTGATGAAGAGGGGTAGGAAGGAATTTGAGGCAACTGATGAAAAGAAAAGAGGATAAAGGTGGGCACAGAGATCAAAGGAAGAAGGAGCCAGAAAGGAAGAGAGGTTTGAGGAGATCCAGGAGAATGAGGTGCCCCAGGTGTTAGGATAGAGCAGTGACTCTCCATTGTGAGTGTGCACCAGGAGTGCTTGTGAAAAATAAAAATTACTGCCCTTCACCATTCTGATGCTGAGGGGCCCTGGAATCTGCATTGTAAAGAGTTCTGCAGGGACTATCTCTGGGGTGGAGAATTTCATGAAGATGGGTGTAGTCAACAGATATACACCAGCAGAGGGGATGGTTCCAGTAAGATAAAGACTAAAAGGGTCTATCAGATTCTGCTCTTCAGGAGGTCACTGGTAACCACGGAAGAGGGAATTTTGGTGGTGTAGTGGGAGTGGAAACCAGATTGCAGTGGGTTGAAGAATGAATGGGAGGTGAGAAAGAGAAGACAGCAAATGTGGACCCCTTTGGGGAGAAATTTGGATGAGAGGCGGAAGCGAGAGATTCATCCCCCTCAAAGGCCACCTTTCATCTCCTGGAGAAACCTGGCAAAGAGGATTGGGGAAATCTGGAGGCTGAGTCAGATATTCCATGGACCCTCAGACGCACCAGGGAGGCAAGTTGGGAATAGGCAAGGGCCTGAAACACCTCAAGCTTCCAAGTCTCAAAATTAAACCCGCTGTGCCTGCCTTCATCTACCTATTCCAAGTCCAGTCCACCATCTCCTTCACCCAAATGATCTTTCCATTACCCAAATCTTCCCATGTTTCTGCCCTACTTAAAACCCTCCAATAGCTACCTTCTTCCACTCTCACCTCATCTCCCTGAACCTGGCATTTGATACCCTTTCCTCTGCATCTTCACCTCCATCCTCTTCTCATTCTCTCCCATTCACACCACATTCATCCTCCACCCAGGCCTCATGGAGCCACCAGTGGTTCCCAAGTGAACAGTGCTCCCTCACCCTCATTAGCCCACTGGTCATCTTAGACTCAGTCAACTCAAGCACCACCTTCTCTGAGAGTTACTCCCTCCTTGGAAAGAACCAGCACCTTGCCCACACTTCTACCTGAGCACAAATAGAGTGAGTTACTCTGTATCTATTTGTTGACATAACTTTCCCCCCACTTCTCTGGGAGCAAGGTCCTCATCTTACTCCTCTCTGAATCATCAGCACCTGGCCAGGGCTGAGTTCCCAGTAGGTGCCAGTGAATTTGAAGTGGAGTTTCCCCCAAAGTACCCATCATGATAAAGTAAATTTTAAAAATATGGAGTACTCTACTGACCCTTTTGATCCACCAATCACACAATTAGATCTGCAGGTGGTTCTCCCTTCCCCCATTTCCCTTCTTCCTAGTTGTACTTATACTTTCAGATTAATTTTCCCTCCTAAGGGGAAGAAAAGGCAAGCTCTGGACAACTGTATCTTTAAGTCACTAGGCAACTATATGAGGGCGTGCTGCAGCGGAAAGAGCCCTTGGGGTCCTCTTCCAGGAACTTAACATTGATTCTTTCCCTTTACAAGTTATTTAATCTCTCTGAACATTACTTCAGATGGATGTGGTTACGAATACTATTACCTAAAAGAATTGTGGTGAGAATCAGGTGCGATACTCTTTGTAAAGCCCTACATAAATGCTACTTATTATTAGGTTTTTGAGGTCCTAATAAAGAAGCATATCAGTTGTCATGACACCGACAAGTTGCATTTGTTATTTCAAATGACTAAAAGAAACGCCCCAGGCAATACTGCTTTGCAAAGTTTTTCTAAAATGAGAACTTGTGTGTTTGCCCAGCTCCTCAGGCCCATTTAAGACAACTATAAGTGAAGCCCCGCCTCCCTAACATATAAGTCACGCCCCTTTCCGTACAAATCTCTACGTTGTAGGACCCTTCAATGTTGATTGACATTTTTATTCACCAATAACAAGTAAAATTCCAGTCAACGTCCGGTGAGGGGGCAGGACTTCCTTGCTGTTGCTAAGACACTCTTGTTTCGCTCCTTGACAACCCTGGCGGGGGTGCGCTCGGTGAGGCCCTGGCTCCGGCCCCCGCGGGAGCAGGTGAGGCCCCGGGGCGCGACGGGCAGCCGGGCGGGGAGGGCCGTCCCGAAGGGGCGCCGGGAGGCTTGGCGGAGCGGGCGGAGCCTCGTCCACCGCGGAGGCCCCACCTCAGCCTCCTGCCTGTTGGTCCCAGTTCCAGATCCTCCCAACCGCCCTCCGCCCCCCCTCTTCGGGGACCTGCAAGCTCGGTCCAGACAGTTTCGTCGTCGCGACTCTGCAGGCCGCTTCTCCCCACCCACCTGAGGCCCCCTCCAGCTTCACGCTCCCTCGTCCTCCCTAACCCGACTCCCTCCTGCACCTTGATTCCCCCATCTTTCGCGAAGTAACCCCCTCCTCCTGTGGCTGAGCGGGTGGTTGCCGTCGCTTCCATCCAGACCACTTGACTTGGATAGTTGACGACGTGCTGGGACTCCAGGCTGGTCATTTCCCTCTTTGGGCCTCAGTTCCCTATCTGTAAATAAGAAATTAAGTTGAATGATGCCGAAGGCCTCTTCGACTCCGACGTTCTAGGATGTGATTCTTTGACCCAACTAACTGTAGGCTTCCCCCAGGATGTGGTACTCGTGGGAGGTATCAGGTGTAATGAAAAGAACTTGACAAACCTACTTTAGATTCCCAATTGCAGGACCCTAGCAAGTTACCTAATCTCCCTGGGCTCCAGTCTGAGTATATATAGAATTAGGATACTGCAGCACATCTCCTTGGAGGATTCTGAAGATAATATGTACTTAACTTCCTGTGTCTCTTACTTCTGCACATTTTCCCCCTCTGAAAGGCGTCACCAGCTCCCCCTGTGTCAGCTGTCATTTCTCCATTTCACCCTCAGATCTACATCTCCAGCTCTGATCTTTCTTCTGGACTTCCATGGTTAGGGATACTTTGGGGGTGGGAGTTGGAGTGGAGATTGATATGCGGGTGTGGTGGTTGGATTTGATGGCTTCCCCTCTGCCGGCGATAATCCATGATTCCGTGATTACCTACTCCTGATGGGACACCTCAATTTGCGTATCTTGCCAACAACTTAAAACTCAGTAGTTCAGAAATCAAGCTGGCCTGCATCTCTAGCTACCCATTTGTTCTACCTGATTTCCCCTGTCTCTCTCAGTGACACCACAATCCTCCTGGGGCATTGTCCATCACTCTGCCATGCCCATCCCACTCAGGCAATGTCAAGTCACTTTGATTCTGCTTCTGCGAGGATGTCACATTCTCTCCATGCCTGAAGCCACCATCCTAGTTCAAGTTTTTAATGCCTGTCATCCAGGCCATTGCTGTAGCTTCCTAACTGGTATTCAAGCCTCCAGTCTCTCCTCCTGTTAACCCGCAGGAGTTAACACAACCATGTCGCCAATCCCCAAGAGACCTCCAGAGGGCTTCTCGTTTTCCACTGAAAATAGCCATACTTCTTAAGCCTGGGTCTTAGGACCCTTCTACACGTCCACAGCCAACCCCAGCCTTTTTCCCAGCCTGCTTTCTTCTCCTTTGCCAAGTTCTTTCAGCCAAACGGGACTATTGGGCTTTCCCAGAAAATACTGAGCTTTCTGCTTTGACATCATTGTGTTTGTTCATCTCTCTGCCTGGAAAGGCTTCCTCACCTTGCCCACCTGTCAGGATTCCCACTCACCTTTAAGGTCTGACTTAGATGCTGCCCCTGCCACCAAGTATTTTTTCCGTCCTCCCCTACCCCCTCCAGAATTCTCCTCTTTCCTCTATCTCTACATCTATCTTGTGGCACTTACTGCTTTCTTCCATGAACCATCATTAGTTCCTTGTGTGTCTGTGTTGGTCTCCTTGAAAGTAGAGACTGTCTCTTGCTTATAGCAGAGCAGTTGAAAAAGCATAATCCTGAAGTCATATATAGCTGATTGAGTCCTAACTCCTCCATTTATCGGCCAGGTGGAAAGTCACTTTCCTTTTCTCAGCCTGAGTGGCCATCAGAAAAGTAGGGATAATAGTACCCATATAACAGAATTCTTGGGGGTAAGTAAATGAGCTCCTCTATGTACAACAGCCACCCCATTGCCTTGCTCAAGGTCAGTGCTCAATAAATAGTGAATGGATTTGATAGTCTCCCTTCCCAGGGGGCAAATGAAATATAACTTAATTACAATGTAGGTATTCGTTGGGCTTTTACCACGTGCCAGACACTGGACTCTGTGCTCCGGGGCATCTACAGGAGAACAGATCAAATCCTTCATCCCCGGTGACGGTCTGGACTCACGACACACTGCTGAGCCGTGACTGCTTGTGAGATGTCACCAGTAATTAGTAATCATGAATGATTTAAAAACAAATCAGTGCTGACTCCAATTTATTTCTGTAATAATGTCATTCTTAGTCCCTTATGTTCAAATCTGTACTCTTGAGTGAGAAAGCGGGAGTGGGGGTGGGAAAGGGGAGCCGGAGACTACATAATCCGCTGTCTGCCGGAAAGCGTCTGTTCTCCTGTGGAGCTAATGGCTGCGATAGCTATGCTTTGTATCTTGACAGAAATGTTTGGATTTCATCCAAATTTGGTTATGTCCACAAGGGTGTACCACGTGAATCAGAGTTGTTTATTACATCATCTTATACATAAAGAAAATGTCTCTGTCTCTCTCCATCTCTCCATCTCTTTCTCTCCTTCCCTCTCTTTCTTTCTCTCCCCCCACCCCCATGGTTTAAGGCACATCAGAAGTTTTCACTGGACCTCAGTGAAATGAGAAAAAGTGGGGGTGATGAGAAAAAAAAAAACCTTTGTGTGTATGAAAAGTAATGGTCTTTTCTCAAGTAGGATTCTTCTTTATTCTGCAATCACCTCCTTCTTACTATTAAAACTTTCTTTTATAGTAGATGGTAATTTTTTAATGCTCTTATTTAACAAAATTTTAAAATGGCAATCCTATTTGCTTCCCCCATTTTAAACTGATTGTGAAATACAGATCTTCCATGTTGTTTCCTGACTTCAGCACTGACATCTTAGATGAATGCCCTCAAGTCCTTCGGTTCCTTCCTCCTCACCTTACCGGCTTTGCTCTTTGTTTGCCAGAAGACAGAGAGCGGACGTGTCAGGCAGAGGCAGGAGGGTGACCGAGGTGCCCAAGTGCATGTGTATCCCTGATACGGCTGGAGGGAGGGGGCGCGCCTGGACAGGAGGTCGGACTGGGGACTGCTGAGGAGTGACATTATTTGTGTTACTGTCTTGTCTCCGACTTGCTTGTGACGGGAGGAAGCATAGAAGGTAGAGTCAGAAGATCAGGTTCTGATCCTGGCTCTCTCAGGGCCGGCTGTGTACCCACAGGCCAGCCCCCAAACCTCTCTGAGCCCCAGTGCCTTGTGTGAGAACTGGGAGTGGGTGCTGCCCCTACAGGCGGTGAGGGGCTGAAATGAGACAGTAAGTGTGAAAGCAGTGTAACCACACCACCGTCACCCAACCCCGGCCCAGCTGTGTGCCCAGCATCTTCGTGGGACTCTTTCCTACTTCAGTTCTAACAGTACCAAGTGGGAACCCTGTGAAGGTTGGTTTGTTTGGCTGAGTGCTGAGCAGTTTAGGTGGCGAATATCTGAAGAAGGACATTGCCTTCCCCTTCCTACTGCACCGCTAACGAGAGCTGACATTCACCGTGAGCTAGAGTCTCTTCATAGGACCATTTTCCAAATGAGAAAACCGAGGCTGAGAGAGAGGTAAACACTCATCCAAGACAGAATGAGATGTGAATTCAGACCTGCCTGTGGAGCCTGCACTCAAACCATAGTGCCATGCTCTCTCAGATGCGGAAGGTGGTAAAGGGTGGCGAGCCATGGTCTATGAGCCAAGCGTGGTCAGGCACTGAGTGGCTGGGGCCCCTCTAGGGGGCTGGCGGACACTTGGGGTGTTACTTCCCCAAATTCATTCATTTTTCCTCATCCTTCCCACATCCCCTAACCCTCTTAAAGATTCTTCCCAAACTCTTCAGAAGCAAAATAATAAATGGTGACTGAGGTCGGCACCACAAAAGAACAAGGGACAGTGGGAAAAGGGATGCTAGCTTTGACAAGATGATGAGATAAAGAGCCTTTGCCTCCTGTTCCCTAGGAGAAGCCTTGCAGCAGACACGGGCCAGGCTGTATAAAGTGCTTAGAGGGGCCCTTGGATGAGGAGGAGAATGAAGGGCAGGAGGGGGAGCAAGGCCACCACTGGCTCTGCGCGCCAGGCTGGGCCCTGGGACGGCTGAGCCTGGGACCCAGCAGATGCAAGTGCCCTGGCCCAGGACACACTTACATTATTAAAAAGGCTCTCTTTTAGGCCTGACCCAGCTTCTTCCTGGCCTGGGCCTGTCAGGCACACACTCATTTGCATGGAAGATTGATAAGGTTATTAAAACCTCTAGTTCTGCTATTTTCAGTAGCATTCTTTCAGCAGGGTTTTTAAATTGTGGCTGAATGACTATAGCTGTACTATAATGATACAGTGTCATAAAAAATTCTCCTACCTTTCCATATTTGGAAGCACATCATCTGTAACTGTTCCTTTTTATTCTGTTAAGTCTCATCCCTTTTGGCTCCCCAGAAGTTTGTGTAGCAGTTAGGAAGAGCTATTTGCAATTGTGATCCTCAATAAACATGGTTGAATGATGCTGACGAAGTCCTGGCTGGGAAAATGGTGGTGATAGGAGCAGCGTGATGTTGAGAGTGCAGAGAGCTTATAAAATTTCAAAACACTCACATGCCGATACTTGGTGCTTGTAACAGCTCTCTGAGAATGAGATGGGGTTATCCCATTTCACAAAAGAGGAAACCAAGGCTCAAGTTAAATTACTTGCCCAAGGCTGCGCAGCAGGGAAGAGGGCAGAGTTGATTTCAGTTCTAGAGCTAGCATTCCAGCTTGAATACTCCGCCCTGTGGTCCTGTACCTTCTCTACAAGGTGATGTCCTCCCACAAAGGAAAAAAAACACCTGTCCCAGTGGCTTTTCCCGCTTTGTTCCTTAAGAGTGGGCTTTGGTAATACCTCTGATGTCTTCATCAGGATTCCACATATTAAAGCAGAGTCCAAGCAGTGGTCACAGACCCTAACTCCACCGAGGGCAGGCATGGGCACATTGCCTCTGAGTTCCCCTCCAGGCAAGCACCTCCTAGCTCAGAGGATGAACTGAATCGAATTGAAATATTCAAGTGGAAAGTGCCTAAGCAGCCGCTTCAGCATTTTGCGTTGTTCTCACTGGAAAATGTCGGGAGGCCGTCAAAGCTCACAGCCCTGTCCTTTGATTGTCAGTGCAACCCCCACCCTCTGTCACCCCTCCATAATGTGGAGGAGGAGGCAATCAGGTGGCCTTTACCAAGGAAAGCTAGGACGATGGAGTGGTACTGGGCCTTAACATTAATGAGAAAAGACAAAATGATGCACTGGATTTTGTGAAGTAAGAAACATGAGCAGAAAGTACAATGAGATGGTGCTTGGTAATTTGCCAGCTTCTACGTAGAGACAAACAAAAACTGCTAATATCTGAGTGGTACAAATGCCCAGAATTGATGAGCTAAGAGGAGCCGTCCGTCCACTGGGAAATCAGAAAATACCAGTGTTGTGGCATGGTGGAGTCGGTGCCAGGCTTCTAGCCTCGCTCGAGGGAGCCGACCACATGGAGTGGCGCTGAGGACTTCTGAAGCATCAGGGAGTGAGAGCAGGGGCTGAGAGCACAGCCCGGAAAAAATGCACAGAAAGTTCAATGCTTGGCCAAACAAGGCTCAAGTTATCGTTAGAACAGGAAACACTGACAGGGATGATCAAATGTTTATCTCACTGCTGGGCTTGTAGGAGCCGTGCAAGCGGTCACACAGAGATCAGTTTTGTGGGTGCCTACTGTGTGCCATTGAGGGAGGAGGCCTCAGGAGGAGGGGTCAGGAGTGCCCATACTGGAGATGGTACCCAGATTCAAACCCCAGCTCTGCTGCCCATTGTCTGACCCTCAGGGTAGCCCCACTGCGGTTATGTGCCTCCATTCGTGCAGGACCTGAGTCTGGGGATGTCGGTGGCGCTGGGCTGCGTAAATGCACATGGAGCATTTAGAATAGCGTCGAGCACACAGGAAATCCAGTGAACGTCACATGTCTCCACCTCCCTGTTAGTTACTGTGCTAAGCATCGTCAGGGTTTGGTGGTGCTGTATGGTGAAAGTAAATTTATTTGGAAATGGGGAAAATGCTGGAATAACATTATTTGGCTGTATTTTAACCAATATGGGTGGTTAAAAAGGGTTTAACAACACAGTGGCTTGTATTCACTTATATAATGATATTTCTGAGATAAAAAATTCTTTGAATTATAGGATAAATTGAATTGTAGGATAAAGAGAAACAGCAGAATTTCCAGCACTGCTCCCAGTCATTTAGGATCCAGGCCCAGCCTTTCAGGAAAAGCCCCATCTGTTTTTCGGTAACTAGATTTGGAAGGGAAAAAAATCTCTATGTGTGTATTAGGCTTTATAACTTTCCACTCCTATCCTCATGTGATTCCCCCAGGAGTCAGAGGGAGGGAAGGACAGTTTATTGAGCGCCTACTGTGTGCCTTGCACTGTGTTAGTTGCTTTACATACATCATGTCATTTGATTCTCATAACAGCCCCATGACAGAGACAGGACTACCATCGTGTTACTGATGAGGAATCTGAGCCCCAGAACCACACGGCTAGTGAGCAGGCCTAACTAGTACCCAGGCCTCCCAACTCCTGGACCAGCCCACCAGGACACAGTGGCCTGGGGGAGTGGACAGGAGGAGCTGGGCAGCCTGGCCTGCCAAGGAGGGCACAGAGCATCGCTGTTCCATTCCTCCCACAGAGCCAGGGCCCACGGAAGGAGGCACTTGCTTGCCCATAAGCCCGGGGCTGTTGAACGTGACCTGACATTTAACTTCCTAAGCACGTCTGCTGGGAAGTGAGGACTGTGTACATACATAGTGGGCATGCAGAGAAGCTGCATTCGTTAATTGCTAGCTCCAGGCTCCGCCCTCGGCCTGGCCCGCAGTCAGTATTTGTCTTGATAATGACAGTGTGGGCTTGCAGCATCGTACCAGCGTGTTCTTAACCAGGTCCCAGCATCTCGTGTTGACTCATCCTCCCGTCTGCAGACTTGCTGGCCATTTGGAAAAGGATGTGGAGGAGTTGAGATGGGGAGGTGTCAAATTGTTACTGAGACATTTCTAATTTGTGATGTATGATTTTAAAGCCAACTCATTTCTCGTGGTTTTTCCTGTTTTCTACAGCACCCCTTGGGGAAAGACATTTTCTGCTCCCACTGAGCTGGCAGGGCCTGCCTCCTGAGTCTCCTGGGTTTGTCTTAATTACCGGTCCCAGCACCTCCTGAAATCCCCACTCTCTCCTCCGGGTCACAGGGGAAGGATCATGGGAGAAACAGAAGGGAAGAAAGATGAGGCTGATTATAAACGGCTGCAGACCTTCCCTCTGGTCAGGGTAAGCCCCAGGGGAGGGAGGCAGTGTGGCCTGCAGGGCCGGCCCACAGAGCCTTAGAGAGAGGCGGGGGAGCTTGTCCCCTGCGGGATAGCAGTGGGAAGAAGTTAAGAAGGGCTTGCTGTCCAGATCTAGAGACCAAGGGGTCAACAGTGATTCATTCTTTCATTCATCCATCCATTTGACAATTATCTATTTAGGCCACCTACTGTATACTGGGCACTGTTCTAGGCTTGTGGATATAGTAGTAAACATGACAGACAAAGGCCTGGCTCACATGAAAGGAAGGTTTAAAGAACATAGTGCCAGGTAACAAGTGCTATGAAGGAAAATAAAGCAGGTATATGGGGCTAGAGAGTAGAGGTTGGCTTCTGGAAAGGTTTCTCTGATCAGAGACCTGAATAAAGTTAGGGAGCAAGCCTTCCGAAGGTCTGGGAAGGAATGTTTCCCAAGCAGGGGAAGCAACAGGCACAGAAAAATCGAGGTGGGAGTGGGCTTAGCACCGGGGAGGAACAGAAGGAAGTCCAGTGTGCCTGGAGCAGAGCGCTGAGAGGGGCGGCAGGACATGTGTCAGGGTGACAGCCGGGCCAGACTTCACGTCAGACCTCACGGTGTGGTGGGCCACGATGAGAAATATGGATTCTATCCTGAGTTCAAAGAGGAAGAGTGGAGGGTTTTAAGCAGAGAAGTAATGTAATCTGTTTTCTGTTTCTAAAAAGATCACTCCAGCTGTTGGAAGGAGAATGGATTTGGAGGAACCAGAATGGAAGTGGGGAGACCAGTGAGGATGCTAGTACAGAGGCCTAGAATAATGAGGACAGCTGGGTCCAGTTTACAGAGTAGAGGTGGCAAGACATGGTAGGATTCTGGACAGATCTTGAAGGTAGAGCAATAGAATTCACCAGCACATTGGATGCTGGATATGAGGGAAAGGGGGTGAAGGGTGCCTCTTAGGGTCTCTTTTGTCCTGAACATGGGAGAGAAAATGGTGTCAATCACCAAGAGAGGGAAAACAGAAGAATAGGTTTATGGGAAAAATCAAGTTATCTCTCAGACATCTGAGAATGTCAAATAGGCAGCTGGATATATGAATCCAGAGCCCGTAAAAGAAGTTGAAGCTAAGAATGAACATGTGGGTACCCTCCCCACATCAAAGATGTCTAAATCCAGGAAATGGTGGGATCCCCAGAGAGCAGATAGCTGGAGAAGAGGCGAGGGTGGCAATGAAGCCCAGGGCCTTCCAGCACTTGGGAGGAGGAGGGAATCCAGCAAAGTGGGCTAAGCAGGAGCACCCAGGGAGGCAGGAGGGAAAGCAGGAGGCTTAAGAGTGGCCGAGCCACCTCTTCAGGCTAATGAGCGAGCCAGCTGTGCTCTGAGGCCCCTGGTAAACCATGTCTGTAGCCAGCATGCTCCTGCCTGGGCCAGTCTTCTTCCCCATGTCTGTCGGCTGGAATTGTTGGCTGCAGAGGGGCCTGGGCATTAGAGCCCATGAGGCTCAGCTTGATTCCATCAGGAGATGGGTCCTCTCTCTGGGCTCTGCCCAGGGCTGTGCCCAGGAAGCTTCCCAGTGTCTGTGCCTTAAGCCTAGGACAGAGAGGCCAGCCCAGAAAGCCAGGTCATAGGCTAAGCCTCTCTCTGTTTGTCCCCTGCCCTGCCTCCAGCACTCGGACATGCCAGAGGAGATGCGAGTGGAGACCATGGAGCTGTGTGTCACGGCCTGTGAGAAATTCTCCAACAACAACGAGGTATTGCCATCAGTACAGGCGGCCCCTCTTGTCTTTGGTGACCCCTGTGGGTGAATTGAGTAGTCCCTGTTCCCACAGCCAGCTCCAGAGGGTCCCACTGGGACCAGGCTAGGGCCTTCCTTGGAAGCTTGTGGAGTGTGGGGAAGGCCGGTGAGGGCAGAGGCTGGTGCTGTCTCCAGACACTGATCACGCCCAGCCCTAGAGGGAGAAGAGCCAGAGGGCTTTCCATGACGCCCCTGCGCAGGTTCCTTGTCTCAGGTGGGCTGCTGAGTAGGGCACCTCCCCGTCAGCTCCATCCCAGTGGAGAACAGAGGCCCGCCCAGGCATTCACTCATGTATCCATTCATCCATTCAGAAGAGATGTTACACACCATCTCTGTGCCAGGCACTGTCCTAGGTGCTGGCGAGATGACAGCTAGGCATTGATACAGGAATGTCATTCATCAATCTGTTGGTGAGCAAGAAAGAAATCAGAGTCATGGAAGTCAGGGAGGAGGCAGACCCTGGCCAGTGAGAACCCAGGCTTTGGGCCAGGAAAGCCCAGGTTCAAATCCTGTCTCCATCCCTTCCTAGCTCTTTAACCCTGGACAGTTTCCTCGTCTATGACTGGGGGCAAGGATGCTGCCTCCATGCTGGGCAGTCTTGAGGCGGTATGTGCTGTGATGATGTGGGTGAGGCATGTGGTGTGGCGCACAGCTCGGTGGTGGACCCTGCTGGTGCACAGCAAGTGCCTGGGCCCGGGATTTACCCCTCAAAGGCCGGGCCTCTGCCCCTCCCTCGACTCTCCTTGAAAGAAACTTCTTGAAAGAGTGAACACAGGAAAGAGTAGGCTGTTGCCACAGCTGAGGGAGGCAGTCCAGCTTCTCTTCCAGGAGTCTACCAGACCCATTAGGGAAAAGCCTTCCTGTTCCCCGAAGGTAAACCTGACCCCTCGCAGCAACACCACTCCACGCAGTCTGCTCGCAGAGAGCTTGTTCGTTTAGCCCTGAGAACAGCCCTGTGGCCCGCAGACCGGAAGCGAGCACTAAGGGCAGAGCCAGAAATCCACGATGCCTGCTCTACCTCCTTGCCAGTGTCTTCTGACTGGTGAGGTAATGTCTGGTCTTCTGTCCCGGTCTCACAGCCCCGCAGGAGATGGCCTGTGCAGAAACCCTTCCTGAAGTTTCCATGAGCAGAACAACAGTAATAGGGCCTTTCCCTTGCCAAGACTTCTGCTTCCCGGAGAGGGCATTGATGCCTGCCCACGCTCTCCCCCAAATACCCTCCCCTGATGAGCACCCTCTCCGTTCCAGAGCGCCGCCAAGATGATCAAAGAGACCATGGACAAGAAGTTCGGCTCCTCCTGGCACGTGGTGATCGGTGAAGGCTTTGGCTTCGAGATCACACACGAGGTGAAGAACCTCCTCTACCTGTACTTCGGGGGGACCCTGGCTGTGTGTGTCTGGAAGTGCTCCTGACACTGTCCCCCACCCCTGCCCCCGTCCCCTGCAGGGTCTTTTCCTGCCCTTCCTCTGGGATGGGGAGCAGCCCCCAGGCAGGGCCTGGCTTTCCAAAGGAAAGCCTGGTCTTTTCTGTTGTCCTGTGTACCCGTTTCCTGAGCTACGCCCAGTGTGTGAATTTGTTGACATCTCTGTCCCCAGGCTCACAGCCATCTCACGCTGAGTCCTCGGGTGTAAAGGGGCAGCAGGGGAGGAGCCGGGAGATGTGACAGGGTAGAAGGAGGGGGAAGGTGGAATTTTTCTCACAGGGACATGCCAGCCCCACCTCTCTCGGCGGCTGCCCTCCCCTCGCCTCCCGGGAGCCCCCCGCCTTCCCACCCCTGGCACTGTGGGCAGGGGTCCGCTGTCCTTGTCTTTACCGGCCATATGCAGATGGCATCAAGAGGGAGCTGCTCCTCTCGGGGGTCACTGGTCGCTTGCCTCCTTGTCCTCTGGAGAAGCGCTGACCCCCCCCCAGAAGCCCCTCCCCTAGCCTGACCCGAGGCTGAACAAACCACTGCATCTCACTGGACCGTCAGGTCCACAGCCCCTGGCTTTGGCATGAGGACCAAGCAGCCATCCCCCTCCGTCCCCTCCTCCTCCCCAGCCGCCAGGCCACGTGAACCTTTTACGTTGCCTCCACCCGTGCAGTTGGTAACCAGTGGCTGAGGGTGTGGGAACTGTGACTGAGCAGTTTCTCAAAGTGTCACTGAGCCTCCGGTGAGACGCCTGGGCCAGGAGTGCACTCACCGAGAGGCCTGTTTCAGCAGGGAACCTGGCCTGCCACTTACTTCTCATCAGGGACCGCATGCTGATTTGTACTTCTTATCTCTGCTGGGTTTTCTATGTTCTTTCTGAGTGTGGGGAGAAGGGTTTTAGTAGAAGGGTGAATCCTATTTTACACAGCGGTCTTATTTATATAAATGTCTTGGTTTTTACAATTAAAATAACTGAAAACTGACTTTGATCTACAGCTTCTTGAGGTTGGGGGAGGGCATGCTGTGTCCTCAGGCTGTGCTGGGTCCCAGGAACCGGAGAGTCTTCTGGCCAGACAGCGAGGCTGCTGGACACCCCATGCCCGGGAACAACCCCATGCGCCTGGGCCCTGCCCACTCCCCATTACGTCGCAAGTGCAGGCTGGGCAAGGTTGGACGGAGCCATGTGGACACTGAGACACCTTTGGTGGCCGGACTGAGTCACAGTAAAGAAGTTTTCAGTCTCACACAATGGAGTTCAGTTAAAAGACAATTTACTTGGCAACCATTGAGTGCCAGGCCCCAGGAGTGGGGACACAAAGACGGAAAGGCCACAGGCCCTGCCCTCGGTGAGCTCACAGTCTACTGCGGAGGAACACTTGAACCCAGCTGTTTCAGCTGGACATGGACAGTGATATAATGAGAGACAGGACAGGGCGTTGTCGGGGTGGAAGGAGGGCCTCCAGGCTCAGCCTGGGAGTAGTGGGGAGCCTCTGGCAGGGAGAGCCCTGAAAGCCAGCTCTTGAAGGGAGAGCGGATTTTGCCCGGGGATGAGGTGCTCCAGGCCAAGGGACAGTGGGAGTAAATGCATGGGGGCAGAAGGGACTTGAGGATGAGGAGCCACGTTGCAGACCTGAGAAGCCCCTTCCGCTCAGGGGCTGGCCCCTGAATCTGAGTCTCAGACCTGACAATGCCGGGTCTGGACAGAGCTGGGATCACCTGTCATTCACCCCAGCCGCCCTCCCCCACGCTCACGGGGGCCTCCTGAGATGGCCCACCCAGCACATTCAGGCTGGCAGTCCCGGCATCTGGCCCAGGCACGCCCTCCTGAGGCGGAGGGTCCATCTGTAATGGGATCTGCTGGACTGCACTGCGTCCGTCAGCTAAGTTCTGCTCAAAGACCAGCGCTGCTGAGCAGGGAGAGGAGCGCCGTCGGTCCCCTCGTGCACTTCACAAGTGCTGGCTGAGTTGCCACCGTGCATGGGGCCCTGAGCTGAGTGCAGTGGGGCAGACGGAAGAACGAAAAGTCAAGGTCACTGCCCCAAGGCTGACCATCTGGATCTAACTGTGGAGCGGGTCCTGGCCCTCGGAGACTTGGGGAGGGCACAGGGGGTGGGCAGCTCCTTGACCTTGGGCCTGTGCTGCCCTGAGCCCTGTGCCACGCCAGGTGCTGCTGGAGAGACTGGCGAGGCGTGCAGATGGAATGAAAGGAGAGGAGGCGCCAAGGCCTGGAATAGTTTCGGTTTACTAACTGCCGGCTTTGCAGCTGTTCTCTCCTGTAATCTGCCACACGTGGGTGCCAAAGAGTGAGGCTGGCTCAGCTCTCATCCAAGGTGGTGGGGTGGCAGTGGGGAGTGTGGGCCCTGAGGTCCACAGGCCTGGATCGGGCCCAGCTCCACTCTCCCCAACCTCTCTGTGCCTCAGTTGCTTTGTCTATAAAATGGGAATAAAAGGCATCAGCCTCCTGAGGTGTTTGGGAGTCACTGGCAGCATCTGGAGCAAGAGATGCCCGGGTGGCACGTGTTCCGGGTGCATGGGCAAGCTGCTGTCTTGCCACCTGGAGATGGGATGCTGACACCCAGCTCCAGGGACGGGGTGGAAATTCAGCGAGATCAGCTTGTGCAGTGCCGCCCTAGCAGGCACAGTCCAGGTGCACTTCTGTCCACTGCGGACCCCTCCCCACTCGCTTCACCATCCTGCTCCCAGAAGGCAGTGTGGTCACTGTTGGGCTGGACCAGGTGACCAGGGACCATGGCATCTGTGTTTCCCTGGCATTTCTTCTCTTGACCTCAGAGGCTTTCCTTCCCTCTACTCCCCAAGATCCACGCCAGCCACAGTCACCCTGACCCTCCTCCCAGGCCCCTCCCTGCTCGTGGCCAGTGGTCCCACCAGCATTTGCTGACAGGGGCTAAAAAGGGGAGGGTCATCACAGTGAGGGACATGCAGCCCTTGGGAGCACAGGGCTGGCAGTCTGTTGAGGGAGGCGGACCCTGGACAGAAAAGCAGGACACATTTAAATACCTGCTAGGAGGAGAGGGAGGATGCAATTCCAGGGAACATGTCACAGAGGAGGTGGCATTGAACTAGGCCATGGCATCTTCCAGGGGAGGGATGAGACAGGGTGAACGCCTGGGGAGGGCGCCTCCATTGAGGGGACAACGACGTGTGTATAAAAACCATGCCCCGAGGAAGCTGGTGAGATAGATGTTCAGGAAAGTGGAGTATTTAGGCGTGGAGTTCCTGAGAGGGCAGGAAGGAGGGAGAGCGGGCTGAAGGTAGGAGGGTTGCAGGTTTTGAGGAGGAGGAAACTTCCATCTGTTGAGTGTCCCCTACTTGGCAGGCAGAGGGCTCCCTCCCTTGTGACTGTGATGTCCTGTATTCTCAACAGACCTCCAGGTGGTGATCACTGTCCCCATTCACAAATGAACGAACTCAGGCTGGGTGGGTGAGAGCTCTTGCCCAGGTCCGTTCAGAAGTGACTCCAGCAGGGACCCAGACCCCGGTCTGCCAGCCTCACTGTCCCCGCTCATCAGGGCATGAGCTGTGTTCACAGGCCTGCTGTTTACCTCCCAGACCATGGAGAGCTGGGGTCGCCATGGCATGTCCGAGCCGCAGTTCATTGGGCTCCTGCGGGCCTCAGGCCTGCGCCTCGCCCCCTGCTCAGACGACAGCAGCCCCAGGCATCACTCGTGGAGACAGCGACCACAGCCCTGCGGCCGGCCGCCGCCAGCCCAGCCCCTCCACTCCATCTGTGTGTGGGCGGCAGTGATTTGCCCACTGACACCTCAGTCCCCCTGCTGGGCCCAGCCAGAGCCCGCAAAGGGGAAGTTGGCAGCCTTTTCTGGACTCATCTGGAGTCACAGGTCCCAACCCTCAGGGCCCCAGCCCCCTGCCTGGGAGAGCAGTGAGTGCTGGCCAGATTCCAGATCAGAGAGAATGAAATGCAGGTCCCCCCATGGGGCCCACACAGACGCCAGAACCACAGGCCTCACCAGAGTAGGGGGTGGGAAGGGGCCAGGGGCACCAAGGCAGTCAGTGTGAGATGACGAGCAAGGAAGGGGCCCCACGGCAACCAAGGCGTTGGGCATGCCGCCAAGGGGGCAGGCTGCCTTTGAAGCTCTCAGCGGGCCTGTGGAGAAATCTGGTGAATATTTAATGCCGTCTTGGAAGTGATGCGGAGAAGCTCCAGAGCTTCTCTGCTTAGCCTGCTTCCTGCTTCTCTGGAGAACAGAGCCTACAGGCAGACAGGGGGGTGTCCCCTTGGGCCTCAGGGTCCTAGCCCAGCATCCCCCTCCCCACAGCAGGCCAACTGAGCGGTGAAGCGAGGCTCAGCTCCTTGAGACTAAGATGCAGGAACATCTGATGGTGTCCTTCAGATCCCTCCCCCAAGTCTGGGAGGGGAGTTGTTAAATTTTATCCCCAAGCCACCACCCTGTTCTATTTTCCCTTTGTTCTCCTCATCTCATATTTAAAGCAACCACCTCCTACTGCCAGCTGCTGTCTTCAATCCTTGGAAAGGCGGGGTGGGTGGGTGGGTGGGTGGGGTTGGTGAGAGGTAGAGGGGGAACAAGTTTAGGAGGCAGGAGACCTAAATCAGTGTTCACAATTTTCCAAACTATTGGGTGCCCCACGTGTGCCAGGCATTGCACTAAGCATTTTCCAAACTCGATCTCATTGAATCCTTACGTCCACTCTGTACCAACAGTACCCCTTTTACAGATGAGGCACCGAGACCCAGAGAGGTTAAGCCTTGGGTCACACAGTGATTCAGTGGCAGAGCCAGAATTCACCACAGGCCTACAGGACACCAGAGCCCCAGCTTTCAGCCTCTCCAGGGGTCTGCCCGCCAGCTGGGACAGGCCACTCAGCTTCTCAGACCTCAGTTTTCTCACCTGCAAAATAGGGCTCCCAGCTCCTGCCCTGCCTCCTTCCCGGGGTTATTGTAGGGTACCAAGAAGATGGTGGCCATGCTTTAAGGTTGGAAGGGATGATCAAGGGTTGGGTTCAGGGCCAGTCTGGGGAGCCATCTGCCACCCTTAGGCCCCCACTTCTGCTGGGAGACTTGGGAGTCTGGAAGTTTGGGCTCAGTGGGGCAGGTAGGTAATTGCCTCCAAGGCCCTGCAGGGCCAGAGTGTGACAGGCAGGATGACCACACACACATCCAGTGGCCAGGGATCCCTAATAGCTGGGGCGAGACCCCATCCATCCATCCTGAGCCAGGAAGGGCAGTCTCAGTAGCCAGTGCTTGTGAGGACTTTGCTGTTGCCCCAGCTCTCTCCAAGCTGTGTCTGTCCTTCTAGCCTCAGAATGGCCCAGTGAAGTGGGCCAGGTAGATTCCACGAGGATGTCCCACCCTAACAGCGGGGATGGTTGGATGGGTGGTTGGAGGAATGGATGGTTGGATGGATGGATGGATGGATGGATAAGTGGCTGATAAATGACTGGGAAAGTCTTCCCCAGGAAGCTAGAGCAACAGGGGCAGATAAGTCAGCAACAACTGGGTCCGGGGCAGGACCTTGTCCCTTGATTTCTGATGCTCTTGGCCAAGGTTCCAGGCCCCTCACAGGAGGCCTCAGGTTTATTTGGGACTCAGAAAGTCACTCCCCTTTGACCTGGTTCCTAAGAAAAGATGAGAACCCAGAAGCAGCATGAGTGGATTCCCCAGAGTGGAAGAGCTCGCTAAGGAGCAGCAACGCAAGAAGAGCGCTGGGTTTGAGATTAGACCTGAGTTCCAACACCAGTTCCACCACTTGCCACCTATGTGGCCTTGAGGGAGTCCCTTCACCTCCTGAGCCCCATTCTCTCCATGTGTAAAGTGGGGTGAAGCCCTTGCCCTCCTACCCCAGAGATCACTGGAGCATTAAGCCTATGGAGCAGCAATTAAAAGGGGGTCGGAGATGAGGCATTGTTAAAGCGTCTGCCAGAGCATCACCACTGGCAAGTGAGCCATCAACTCGGACCCTGCGCCCTGGGTTGGCCTGTGACCACTGCCCTTTGCCTGCTGTCCTGGTGTTCTTTCTAGCCATCACTCAGCAAATATTTAATGAGCTCCAGAGATGCCCGACCCTGTGCAGAGGAAATAGGCATCCACTGTGGTCCCTGCCCGGGGGCACAGAGTCTAAGGGGGGACACAGTCTAAAGGGGCTTCCTGGAGAGCGCTGTGCGGGTGGAGCCCAGGGAAGCCAGCGGGTGTTCGGGAGGCATGTGTTCTGGCAAACCCCTGCCAAAGCCCCTGACCACCCTCATGGGGGCAGAACCTCCCACTTGAATGCTGTCTAGTCTGGAGCTCTTTTGAGAGTTGAGGGGCCTTGCATTATGTAACCCACTACGAGGCTTAGCACAGGGCTACCTAGACAGTCAGTGCTCAATAAATGTTTATTAATTGAATGCCCTTGTTATTGTTTGCAAAACTTTGCAGCATATCTTTGTGCTGCTTCCGCTGGGGCTGGGGACACGGGGCAGCAGGACAAGTGTGCCACCCTGCGGGGGTCTGCAGTTAGGCAGATGTGGAGCAACAGGACAGCTCCACGTGCAGAGTGCCGTCTCGGGCCGTGGGCGTGCCCAGGATGGGGCGCCGAGACCCAGGAGGGACACTGAACTAAACTTGACCTGCCGTTCAACCCGAGAGGAAGGAATTGAGGCAGAACTCTGAGTGTCTACACAAGCCCTGAAGAATAAGAGGGTGACATTTTCAGAAAACAAGGCCATTTGGTGTGGCCAGGGTGGAGGGAGCAGGGGGGCGGGGATGAGCAGGTGTTGTAGGGGGTCAATTGAGAGATGGCTCCTGACAGTGGGCAGGGGCCAGGCCTTTGTGGGCCTCGTTTGCTCAGGTAAGGATGGAAGTGGGAGCAGTGAAGGAGGGTCCGGCTGCCACATAGAGGGCAGACTGGGGGTTCAGGGGGAAGCCTACCCCAGGCTAGAGAGGGGGTGCTGAACCAGAGGAGCCAGCAGTACACAGTGACATATCGATTGTTGGGAAGTCAGGGTGGATGGAGGGCCTTGAGGATGCGTGGGGAGTGGTAGCTTGGTTCTTCTCTGCCCACCCCGTCTAACGCAGCCGTGCTGTGCTGGGGGAGGACACGCTCTCTCATGTCATGCTAAGGAGTTCGCTGACCGACAGTGAGAGTGCCCAACGGTAAGAGTCCGGCAGACCAGCCTCCAGGTGATCTGTAGCCATGGCTGAAGACCAGCCTGTCCCACCTCCCCAGCTGGGTGAGAAGCGAGGGGCCTCCGCAAAGCCTGCATGGCTCTGACATTCAGGGACTTCCGGGTGGGGCTCAGATGGTTTCTCCCTCCCCGCTGGGCCCCTCTGTCCCAGACTCCCTCTGTCGCCCCTTCTCGCGTCCCGGTCCCTGAATGCTGCATGTGCCACTGGGCCAGTCCCCGCGTTCAGCAGTGTCTCTACCCACCCAGGTCTTGGCCGAGAACCCAGCCAACATGGTGAGCGCTGAGCTCCCAAAGGATGGGGCCACCAGGGAGAGACCTTGATGCCCAGACTGGCCAGGAGGGCATCTCAGAGGAAGTGACGTTTGAGCTGGGCCTGGAAGGTGAGTCACCAGGTTGGTGAGGAGGGAGGGGTCAGGGCCTTGCAGCTAAAGGAGCTGTGGGTGGGAGTGGGTAGAGCTGGGTGAGGGGTACGCATGTTACCCGACCAGCATCAGGGAGCCAGGGAGGGCTTCTTGCAGGATCGTGATGCCATAGAGCCAGGAAAACAGGCCTCTTCTCCCAGCGCAGAGGGCTGACGGGAGACAGCCAGAGGGCCAGTCCCCTGCTCCGCTAGTCAGGGTGACCTGGACTGAGAGCTATGCTGTAGGCACAGGAGACCATGGCCTCCTCACCCAGCTTCCCACCCACACCTCACTCGCCCAGCAGTAGCTGGAAGGACCCCGCTGCTCTTCAACTTAACCGCCACCCGATAGTCTCCCCGCTGCCCCAGGAAAAAGTGCAACTCCTCGCCTGGTCTGCAAGGCCCAGCATGGCCTGGCCTCACTGCCTCTCAGCACGGCTCAGCTGCCTGGCCTCCAGGTCCAGCCCTGACTCTCAGGTGTGGGATCCCAGGGTCAGCGAGGGCCAAGCCAGGTTGACAGAGCTGCCGAGCCAGATCCCCTTGGGGCACCTACCTCACCTGGTGACACTTCCACATCAATGGGGATGAGCTATACCCCAGCGTGACAGGCTGGGCCGGCCCTGATGGACGAGGTGGCTACCAAGAGGGTTGTGGCCTTGGTGGTACAGCCAAGTGCACCCCCGTGGTCCCACCCCATGCTCCCCCTGCACCAGCCTTGCCATCCCCGACCCCATCTCTACCTTGCAGTCCAGAAGTCTGGGGGAATCCAGACAAAATGGACCATAACATGCCCCAGCAAGAGCAGACCCTCTGCAAACCCATGAGGCGGGACCTCTCAGCTCTGCCATGGACTGGTTGTGTGTTCCCAGGACCAGCTACCCTCCTCTGGGCCCGTTTCTTCCTCTTTGCCTTTTGCGGCCCTTCAGCCCATCCTACAGATGGTACAGACCTGTTCCCACGGCATCCGGCTGTTTCTCCAAGGTGAGTTCCTTCCTCCACCGCTAGGAGTCGCCTGGGAGGCTGGTCTCACTGCGGCTGGCGGTACGGGGCGACCTCTGGTGGCCACATGTAGGCATGACATGATTCACCACGACTGCCCCCGCCGGGATCCCAAGAGGGCGCCCGGGGAGCTGACTGGGCTCTGCCCACACCTGCCCTTCTTCCAGGCCCCGGAGGCCACAGGACACATTCTCAGGTTCATCTGGTCCAAGTGGGAAAAGGTGTGGTGGCTTTGAGTCAGTCATACCCGACTTCTTTCTGCTCTTCACTTGCAAACATTTATTGAGCACCTACAGTGTGCCTTGCCTGTGTGAGGACTGAAGCAGCAAACTAAGAGAAGGCAGGTCTCCACGGCACTGAAGCTACAGTTCAGGCTGGCCCAGCGCCTCCACTTCACACTCTGAGCCCCACGTTCCTCCTGTGACTTTGCCTGCTCAACAGTCCCCACCTCACAGGGCTGCCGTGAGGATAGAGGTGCAGCTGCTCAGGACCTGAACCAGGTTGGACACCCGGACCTAGTGACTCCCTCAGCAGATCGCCACCCCGTCCTCCTCCTCCAGCCACTCCCACCTCACGCTCTGCTGCCCCTTTTTCCAGAGGGTTGTCCCAAGGGCTCCCGGCTGGACCCCCAAATCCCAATCCTTTAGCACCTCCCTCCATGCTCGGGTGCCTCCTTCGGGAGATTGTTTTGGTGCCAAATGATTCTCACTTTACCCTCCCCTGCCACCCCCGCCAGGGAAGGGGTCAAGTTAATGGAATCTGAGTGGGAAGCTTTGTATAAAATAAAGATCCTTTCATAGAGTAAGAGAGCATTCTAAAATTTGCCTTTGAGGCCCCTTTGGATTTTCTGCTTAGCAGGTTTGCTTAAAGCAGGGCAGTTCTGAGCCCCTCCCTCTCCAGTGGCCAACACAGGCCAGAGGATCTGGGCATAGGTAATGCCATCCGAGGCCCTGGAGGAAAACCCAGGCTGGGCCAGTCCCTCTCAGCCCCCAGGGAGTCCTCCCAGAAAGCAAGAAGGGAGACCGTGGGCACTTCTCCATTCTGTGACTGGGAGTGTCACCTCCAGAGCAGAGCACCACCACCCCAAGCCTACAGTCTTCTTGGGAAAGGACGCTTGCCATGCTCCACACTCCACCCCAAAAAAGAAAAAATCAACCCCAGGGACATTCCTCCACAACCACTCATGCATCTGTGATTTACCTGATGAGGCAGGGTGAAGACTGAAGCACAGAGAGGTTTAGGACCCTGCCCGGGGTCACACAGCAACTGGGAGCTGTGCAGAGGTGGATCCAGAGCAGACTGCGAGTGCTGTGTTTTTCAGAGACCCCAGGTTTGTTTTCCTGGACCATCTTGCTTGATTTCAGAAAGACCTGCCTGTGGACCAGCCTGAAAAGGAAGCTAGGGAGCCGGTGGGTAAGTGCAAGTCTCTGTGCTTGTTCTCCTCTCATCCTTACCAGGATTCTTCTAGGTACACGGCATGATGGCACTTTTGACAGATGAGGACACAAGGCCCAGGGAGGCGAAGCCACACAGCTCTCTCACAGGTACTGGCTTCTGTCCCTGGCACTGTGGGCAGGAGGCTGAGATGCTCCCCCACCAGGACCAGCAGGTCTCTGGCCTTGAGCAAGGCTTCCAGCCGCTGGGCTCCAGGGTGGAGGGCCAGGTAAGGGAGTGGGCAGGGGGCCTTTCTGTCTAATGTCAGGCTGACCGAGGACTGAGACTCCTGCCAACTTCTGCTTCTCTGACTTTGAGGAGCACAGCTCAGAAAGCTTGGCTTTTCTCCGGGCTGGATGAGACTCCGCCGGCCAGGTTCCCAGCAGCGCTGGGTCCCTCGGGAGCACAGACGGATCAGCAGGTTTCCTCAAGCTCATCCTGGCCCTGGGGTTCCCTGCCCCCACCCCGCCTTTCCAGGTACAGATTCTCCCCTGGTGCTTGGCCCCGTGCCTGGGGGCCACCTGGGGGCCAGAAGGGGCATCTGCTTTGAGTCAGACCCTCTGGCCTCACTGTTCACCAGATACTTATCATTGACAAGCCCCTTAATTTCTCCAAGCCCAGCTTCCTGTAAAGGTGATGGTCACCCTGCATCTCACTTTGCAGAGATTTCAGGGAGCTAAAAGGTAGTAGGAAAGTGCCCAGGGCCTGACTAACAGACACTAAATACAGCGGGTTCCTTTCTCTTCCCTTCCTTCTGAGGCAGAATCCTGGCTTACAGGAGGGTCCCCCTGGCCGTGGGCCAAAGGGTGAATATTGTCAAGGAGATTTGAGACATCACTACTGACAAAAGCTCTGCCAAGCCTTCTTCAGGTCTCCAGGTAAGTGGGCCTGGAAGGTAGGTGAATTGAGAGCCCTCCTCATGCTGAGCCACCCCCGGCCTTCCCGCACCCCCACACTGTCCCCCAACACTGGCTGCATCCCAGAGCTTCTCCCTGGGCACCCCATATCCCGCTAGATGCTAACACGGTCCTCTGGACTCCACCCACTCAGGCTCTGAGCCTTCTCCTTGCCAGCCCCAGAGATGGAGCCTCACGCACTGGCAGGTCTCTGGCAGGGAACAGGGGGGCAGTGCTAATGACGAAGGCAGCAGAGGTTACAGGGCACTGTGAAGGGACACACAGCTCACCCTGGTGTCTGGAGGGGCTTCCTGGAGGAGATGCCATTATCACTAGGATTTGAAGGACTGAAGAGTGGGAGTGTGTGAGTTAGATGAGAGTTGGCCAAGCCAGGAAAGGTGAGACAGGCTGCCAGGTAGAGGTCGCAGAGCGAATAGAGGCATGGAGCTTGGAAACAGCATGATGGGTGAGGGGAGCACAGGCAGGTCGCTGAGGCAGTTCCTGGAATTTGAGGAGAGAAAGGAACAGACTGGGGACCGAGGTTCAGAGGAGTGGAGTGACTGACCTCGCAGCACAGCTGGCCCCCAGCCCGTGCTTGCTCTCCTGCCCCAGGCCGGCCACAGAGATGGCGCAGTTGTCAGAATCCGGCACAGGTGTTGCTGGGATCTGGGGAAAGTGGCAGAAATCAGATAAACCAGAGGTGGGTGCAGAGTCAGATCCCAAGGGAGTCGCCTCTTCATGACAGAATGTGGGGCAGGCGTCCTTCTGTCCCCCACCCCAGCCCCAGTATCAGGGGCTGGGGCCTTGCGTGGGCTGAGCCCGGGGGAGCCTGGTGAGGGACAGGAGCCGGGCAGGCCTGCCCCAGGATGTGGCCCATGTGGCACTGCCCACGGCCTCCCTCCTCCCTCGGCAAACAACCGTGCACGCGCCGCCTACTGCGGTGTGGAGCCCGCACCGGTGTCACAGGACTCCAGAACCCCCTTTCTGCCCCAAGCCAGCCTGGCCGTCCCCTACAGATGCTCTTACAGCACGAGCAAGGAGGCCAAGTGAGTCAGGGCCAATCTCTCATCTAGAACAGCTCTGGTCAAGGCCACGGCCCCCTTTCTCATTGCCCACCGTAGTCCCTGGGCTTCTCCTCTGAGCTCTAGGGCAGTGATTGGTCAAAAGGAAAGGGAAGACTGCTTTGGAGTCAGAAGGCCCAGGTTTTATTAGTAACTGGCTGTGTGACCTAAACAAATCACAGCTCTGAGCCTCTGTTTTCTCATCTGTAAAATGGAGGCAACAATGCCCACCAGGGGCAGGTAGTATTCATTCATTCCACAAATGTCTACTGAGCGCCCACTCTGTGCCTGACTCTCTGTTAGCCCCGGGGAGAAGAGCGGTGAGCAAAATGGGCCAAACCCCTGCCCTTTACGCGCTTCCTCTCAGGAGAACCAGTACCAGCAGCAATCAACCGCCGCAAGGAAGTGAAGCGTCGGTGTGTCTGTCAGACAGTGGCCTGTGGAGAAAGTGCAGCGAGGGAGGGGGCCTGGAGGGAGGGGAGGCGGGGGAGCTTTCAGCAGCGCGGTTTGAGAAGAGCACAGCCTCACTGGGAGGCTGGAGATCGAGCCACGCGTCCATCGCGGGGACGGGCTCCAGGCAGGGGGAGCAGCGGAGCAAGGGCTGAGGTGGGGCTGGAGATCAGGTGGGTGCTGTGCCCGCTGGGGTCTGGGCACTGGCTCTTCTCCCCACCAGAGGTCGACCCCTGGCGGACAGGCATCATGGGTCCCGCTCACTGGGAACCCCAGGGCCCAGCACAGGTGAGATGAATTCACCAGTGGCCACATCCTTTACTAGAAGAAAACCGAGGCCCAGAGAGGACTGGTGCCTGAGCTGAGCTCCTTCCCTGAGCTAAGGGCACAGGGGGGATTGGGTCCTGGGCTGCCAATAGCCTCCCGACCCCAAGCCTATCAACCATCGCCCTCTTCCCGCTGGTCTGGCCATTTCCCCATCACTGGGCTGGGCATGGGGCTCCCTGGCGCTGCTGAGCCAAGCTGTACCCCACATTCCCTCTCAGAGGGGTGGAGCGGGACTGCTGTGCCAGGTCCGAGGGCCTCCCACCTGCTCCTTGTCATTACATGACCGTCCTGGACTTCCTCCTGGGTGAGAAGCGGGCACTGGGATGCTGGGATGCTGGCCAAGCCAATCATCCTTTTGGTTTATTTGATTTGTTTTTGGCCACAGGATTCTTTCTCCAAACAACTTTGTCTAGGGAACCCCAGGGTGGGGAACGGAGAGTACAGAACAGCTCTAGTTGTAGTGATGGGGGAAGCCCAGCCTCCAGGAGGCCCCGGAGCCCTCTCAGATCTGAGGGAACACTTGACAAACTGCTTGTCTTGGCCACCTGTCGTCCTCTCCACGGGCCAGTGGGGCTCAGAGGCCTGAGCATGGAGCAGCCAGTCAGCCTGGCTGGTAGCCGGGCCCACTGTCTCCGGGCCTGTCCTCCAGCGCTGGGTGGGACCCGCTCCTGACCCGCTCCTGACTCGCTCCTGACTCGCAGCTCAGTGGGTGGGCCCTGCAGGCTGCTGCCTCCCCGTGCCTGAGATCCCACTGGCCTCCCTACGCTGCCCTGTGTCTCCCCTCACCCAGATTTCAGGGGCCTTCCCGACCTGAGCATTTCTAGGGTGACAGTAGCTATAAGTCTTTAATGGCCAACCCCTCACTGTTACTCCAGTGCCCCCCAGGCCCTTCCTACCTTTTCCCTGGGAGCCCCCCAGGGGCCAGCCAGCCCTCCCTAGAGCCTCTCTCCTCCCTCCTTATCCCCACCCCAGGGAACCTTAACCAGCATATTCTTTTTTTTTTTTTTTTTTTAAATAAAGGTACTGGGGATTGAACCCAGGACCTCAGGCATGCTAAGCACGCACTTTACCACTGAGCTATACCCTCCCCGCCGACCAGCACTATTATGAGAGGTTTCAAGAGTTAGGCAATGACAACTTCCTGTTATACCCAGACAACAGCTGGAGGTTAGGCCAGGACCAGCAGGGGCCCCTCGGGAGAGTGTGTGTGTGTGTGTGTGTGTGTGTGTGTCTTGGTCTCTGTGTATCCAAGTGTGTCTCTGATGTATGATGTCTGCATGTGTCTCTTGTGTTGTCTGTATGTGTGTTTGTGTTTGTGTGTGTCTGGGTGTGTGTTTGGAGGTGACCCGAAATTTCCCTCCACCTCTTCGAGAGCTAAGAGAGCAGAAGAGGGCCACCCCTGGGGAGTTTTGTCTGCTGCGGCTGTCCGTGCTCTGAAGACATCCATGAACCAGCACAGGTGAGCGTCAGACACAGACACTGAGTTTCAAACCTGGCGGGGGACCCAGAGGCTGCACAGTCCCACCCCTTCTTTGCCCTAAAATGTGCAGCACAGATTCATTAGTTCAGTCAGAATATTTCAAATGATTTTTTCAAAAAAAATCATTTGAAATAAAAATCATTTCATGTAACCCTCACAATAATCCCATGAAGCATGACTGTCCCCAGCGAGGCTCACAGCCCCTGCTCCTGGAAGCAGCATCAGTGACCTCGCCCACCCCCACCCCGACCCCTGGCCTGGTTTGCGGCCACGGCCAAGTGAGCTGCAGGGACGGTCCCCTTCTAGTTCTCTCCACTGGGGCCGAGGCTGGGGTAGCTCTATTCAAAGAGGCTTGTGGCCCCTGGTGACCTGGCCTCCCTCATGATGGCTGGGACAGCAGTGACCACCCCAGAATGGGCCCCGGAACCCCGAGGACAAAGGAGGGGAGCAATTCGTAACAGCCAAAGCCTGGCCTGTTTCTCTGTCCCCGCTGAGTTCTTTCCCCTGCCCAGCCCGGTCCTCACCAGGCACTCCAGAGCTTGGTACGACGGGGCGTTCCTAGTCCCTGGCCAGCCAGGAGTGTTGTTATCAATACATGAAGCAAGTCAGGCGTCCTGTCAGCCCGACCCTCAGGCTCTGGTTCACCCCACTTCACAGACAGGAGGGCCCCCCAAAAGCTATATGCAAAACTCAGTCTTTCATTAACAGCACCCTGGAGGGGCTTGTGAATGACAAGGAATTCGAGAAGAGAAGGGACCCTCCTTCACCTCCCTGGTCAAGTGAAGAAGCTTTTGCTGAAGGAATAACCACTCCCTAATTACTTTGGGGTCCCCTTTCAGCCAGCACCGGCTTGAGCACACCCGTGCCCTTCGTGAGCACCCAGCAGAGTGGGCTTGGCCGGCGTGCACAGACCCTCAAGTGCCCCCAACCCTCCCGCCCATGTGCCCACACACACAAGCCTGCGCCCCCTCTGATGGGCTGTTGCCTGCCAAGTGGGTCTGGCTGACACTCTTAGGACAAGTTCTCCATCCTGGACCCCCTGGAACAGGTAAGTTGCCCCTCACATCCCACACAGGCGACCCCAGGAGTCAGGGCAGCAACCCCCTCCCATCCTGGGGCCCCTGTTGCAGCTACAAAATGTCTCCAGCCAAGTTTGCAGATCTTCCCTGGGGCCTCGTTCAGATGCCATGTGAAGAGGTGCGGCCCCCACCCTCCAGGAGCCCCAGCCAGTGGAAACAGTCCTGTCAGGCACTGCCCACAACGCAGGGGAGCTCAGAGGAGGCAGCCTGTGCTGTGTCCTGGTCCTGTAGGTGTCGACTGGCCCACCAGGCAAGGCGGGGAGGTCAGTTCACAAAGCAGGGACAGCCGGAGCAAAAGCACATGAACATCCTGGAATATCTGAGAAAGGGTCAGTGTGCTGGGGCTCCCCCTGAACACCCCCAGGTACCATGAGGGCCTGGCACAGAGTCATTCTCATGGCAATTTTAGCAAAAGGATACAGAGCTTAATCAGCAAAGGGAACGGGCACCAGGGTGACGTCTAGTGGAGTCACACAGGATGCGCTTAATGTCTTCAGTAGTGAGTTGTGACGACACGCATGAAGTGTTGCCAACCAGGGAAGCTTGGTAGAAACTCAGCACTCAAGGTTTTAATTGTGGGCTGGCCACCTAGGCACCTTCTGCCTCACATTTACCCAAATCCAGAACCCCAGAAGGAAAGCAGTGGTTCAGCACGAACCACGCTGTCGGTACAAACAGTTTAAGCCCAGTGGCTGCTCTTATCAGGAAGTGGTGGGAACTTTCCTGAAATCCAAGTTTCCAGATGTCAGCCAAGGTCCAGCCTGTGGCAGGCCTTTGTCTCAGGCCTGCTGAGTCAGTTCTTCTCTGGATGGTTAGAATGAAGGTGGGGAGGGAGGCCATGAGGCCAAGGGGGCAGATGGAGGCCACATCAGGGAAGGCCTTCTGGATCAAGCTGGACTTGATCATGTGGGTGATGGCGCCATGGGCAGGTGATGAGCTGGAGGCAGGTGACAAGGTCCAGCCTGTGCTTAAGGACTCTCCTTCTGGAAGCTTTGTGGAGGCTAGAGGGGAGAAGAGGCAGCTAGGAAGCTACAGAAATCACCCGGAGTCTAGTTCTGGAACTGAGGTGCACTGGGGAAGCCAGCAGCAAGAGAGGCCTCAAGGGGCAGAGAAGTTGTCTGGCGGGAGGAGGTGGTGCTGCTCTTTCAGGGCCCCGGGGGGGAATTGTTTGAGCCTAGGGTGGAGGCAGAAGGTGGGGCAGGATCCTAGGAGCCTGTCCTGGGAGGGAGGCTGGCAGGTTAGGGGTGGGGCATGAGGTGGGGGCAGGAACCCAGCTCTGGAGGATGTGGGGTGTGGGTGGCGGTGGGGAGAGGCCGGAAGAGGAAGACAGAAATTGCCTGAGTTACAGATAACCTCAGCCACCTCGGGCCCCTAGAACAAAGCTGTTGAGAATTAAACACAGGTACAGGGAGATGGACAGAAAGCGGGAGAGCTGGGCACACTTCAGACAAAGAGGAGGACAGGTATCAGTTCAGTCGCACCCCGACATCCCTCAGCACACCCCAACTGAGCGGCCCCTGTGCGGGCAGCACTGCACTGGGTGTGGAGTCAGGGAACTCACTCCTGGGCATGTCCTGGGGGCTGGGCAGGTTCAGGAAGGGTGACCGGAGCAAAGACAGGGGCAGCTATAGCCAGTGGGGAGGGCTGAGCCCGGGATGGGCTCTGGAAGGGACCCAAGAGGCAGTTTATTCAACCCTTGGGTGCGCAGGCTCACCCAAGGTCACGTCACTCCAAACTGACAGCCCTAGTCTACTGTCTGTGTGCAGTACACACACAGGCATGCCCCAGCTGCTAAAGGCCAGTCCTTTCTTGGACCAGTCTGGTGAAGGGGCAGCCCCAGGCCAGCCCTCGCTGATCTCGCCCCGCCCTCCCATTCTTCAGCATCAAGAAGTCAAACTTTTGAGCCCACAGCACCCTGCCACGAGGCCCTGTGGCCCATGAGATGGCACATGGGAGTCTCTAAGCACCAGGAGGCCCTGGGCTGGCAGCTGCAGGCTCTGCTGGTATGATGCCCGGGGGCCCTTGGAGGAGCTTGCCGGCCAGTAGGACTGAGCTGGGCAGATGACTACATCTAGTCTCTGCAGCCCTGCCCCGTTCCACTTGTATGCCACCAAAGCTGGCCACCCAGATTCCCCCACACCTGGAGGGCTTTGGCTCTCGGCAAGTACAGACCTGCAGGAAACGAGCAGTGGGGGAGACAGTCAGCACAGAAGGAGGACTGGAGGAACTGGGGTGCCCAGACTGAAATGCCCTCAGGCGTGACCAAGGGCCCGCCAGTCCTGCAGCCTCTCTGGGGACACTGAGTGACTCATGATGGAACATTCCTCCCCAGGTGGGCTGCAGTGCTGATGGCTGGGTGCTGAGGGGGGGGGGCCCCCCTCAGCTCTGTCCTGCCGTAAAAATGCCTACCGGCCACACTGCCAATGGTGCTGTGGCAAGGACTGGCCGCCTCCTGGGTCACGGTGCAGCCCCCTCTCCCCAGGCCTTGGACAGTGGGGAAGGGCGGGAGTTACTGTCACCACTGTGCAGTGGGACAGCTAAGACCTGGCAGTGGAGTGTGTGCTGCGGCCCTGGAGGAGGGAGCTGGGTGAGCGGCGGAGGTTTAGCTGAGGTTCGGGAGGGGCTGGAGTTGTGCTGGGGTGGCTCAGGTTAGCCCAGGGGTCAAGGCTGAAGGATCCCGTGACAGGGCTGGGATGCGGCAGAGGCTGTCCCCACATCATGGGCCTAACAGATCTGGCAATGTCCCCACGAGCTAGGCCCTCTCCCTCTTGTCCCCTCTGTCCCCTGGCTACTCTGCTCACTTTTCTGGTCACCATCTCCGGCAGCCTCAGACTCCCCAAATCTGGGTGAGGGGTCACAAACAGACCCTTACCCACAGTAGGCGCACTGTCAGGGCCCACAGAAATGTTTAAATTATTTTTGTCAGAAGGAGGAAAATGGCCATCACCCAGCCTGGGTTATATTCTTCTTTACAGAGGCACAGTCGCAAAATAGAATTTTAAATATTTTTTTTGGAAGGTGCCCACGAAAGTCATTCTGAAGCCCTGGTCATGAAGGACACTTATAGGCCTGTGTCCCTGCTGGGGCCTCACTGTGCGGTAATGACCTGCTCACTCGACTGCCTCCTCCAGCAGGGCCTTGTCTTACTGTCACAGCGGACACGCAGCGGGCACTGGGCGAATAAGTACATGCTTGTAAGTGAAAAAGTAGTTTATGCTGACTGAGCACTTGCCCTGTGCCAGGTGCTGTGCTCGGCTCCTATGAAGCAGGCACATTACCGTCACACCCATTTTACAGATGAGGACAGCAAGGCTAAAGGACTTGCCCAAGTTGTTCACCAGGAAGCCTGAGTGTCAAGCCTGCACCCTGGACCACTGGCCCAGCAATGTCCCTATGGAGGTGGAGCAACTGGTAGGTGTGTCATTTCCAGGAGGGACAACCTCACATAGATATCAGGCAAGTCCCGGATGTCTATGAGTTCTGACCCACGCACCAGTGCCTTCAAAGGCCCCAGTGCTGCCCTGACCTTCCTCCAGACCGCACAGCCCATGTAGACCATTTCTCCATGTGGCCAGGTGCTGTGCTGTGGGGACAATGAGTGATAATTGTAGCTCAGGCTCACTGAGTACCAGGCATTAAGCCATCTAATCTTCATGGTATCCCTGGGGGCTGCGTGACTGTTATTCCCATTCCAGAACACAGCCTGAGAAGTACACTGAGAGAGGGAGGAGGGAGCCATTCCTTCTGCCTTAGGAACTCAGAGGCAGGGGAACAAGCCTTCATGAGACAAGAGAGGTTTGAGTCCATCCGTGAAAGATTAGAATTTCATCAGGCAGTGATGGGGACAGGGCATTCCAGGCCAGGGCACAGCCTGAGCAAAGGGGTGGGAGTGGGAGGGGGGCCTGGGGTGAAGCTAAGGAGGGCTCAGCTGGGAACCACAAGCAAGGTCGCAGGGGGTTTCGGGTTGCTGGCTTCAGAGGCCGTGCAAGGGAGTAGGGTGTTTGAAGATTGAGGAGAGCAATGGTTGCTGTATGTTTATTGAGCATTTATTAGGAGCCAGGCTCTGTAATAGGCATTGGGGAGCAGCAATGACTAAGGCACAGTCACCCATTAGAACCCGGCTGGGAGAGGCCATCTCAGCTGGGGACCTACATTCTGTTCCTAGAGCCCCGGCTGGCCGCAGTAACCTGGATCCAGAATCCTTCCCTCCTTGGACTGGACTTCTCCTTCCATAAAACAGGCTTAACTGCACTTGCCACCTGGTGATGGGGCTCTTTGAGCAACCTGGATAAAAGATTGTGTAAAATAGGAGCCCTGTCGCCAGACTGGGCGGGGTGGAGTAGGGAGCCCACATCAGATCCCCAGGAGGCAGAGAAACAGCCCTTGGGGGTCAGGAGGCACCAAGATTCTCTGAGGTTACTGCCTCCTGTCAGCTGTCAGACGTGTTCCCACAGGCAGAAAGCCTGAAATAAAGCCTCCTCTCACCCAGGACACTCTGTCTGTGATGGTTAAATGACAGACGCTGACACCCTGGCAGCTGATGGGCACAGACAGCCAGGAGGAAGATACGGATGTGGCCTTGGCTGCAGAGAAGTGGCTAGACGTGCCTACTAGGTGTGCATTTGACACAAGCATTCTGAGCACTAGTAGGGTGGGTCCGGGCACAAGTATTCGGAGTCATGGGGGAGGCAGACAGGACACGGCTCATTCCACCACCACGTGGGGGGGAATGGGGAAGTCTGGTCTCTGGAAGCTACCTGACTCGCCTGCAAGGCCAAAATAAACCCTTCTCCCTTCTGAAGACCACAGGTGGCACAAGCCCTTTGTGCTGAAGCAGCTCCGCCCCTCACTTGACGTCACCGAGGAAACAGGCCAAGAAGCCTTGTCGAGTTGACCGTCACACAGCCAGTTGCGTGACAGACAGGACAGTTGTTATTATTCGCATTTTACAAATGAGAGGTGCAGTGGCTCACAGAGCAGGTCACAGAGCAAGCCAGTGGTGCCCCGGCCTAGACCCGGGGCCGCAGATTCTGCATCCTCCTTGCTTTTCACCACAGCCCACGCTGATGCGGGACCTCTCAGGGCTGCTGCTGCTCTGGATCTGTGTGTGTGTGGGGGGGGTTCTGTGGCCCCAAAGCACTCGGGTTGGTCCCCTGGCAAGCAGGCGCTGGGGCAGGAGCCAGCTGAGGCTCCTCTCACTGAGCTGTTCCTCAGCATTCCCAGTGCAGAGCCAACTTCTCCATGAAGCAGGGCAGGCATGATGCCCAGGATGCAGGATGCTTTGGGGGCCCCCGGAAATCTTTTCATTTCTTTTAAAACTGGAAGAAGAAGAAAAACTGGAAGAAAAATTAAGTATAATAATGATGAACACTTACTCATGAATCAAGCCTAGATAATAGTCGTCTTTCTACCAATGTGGTGGTAGAAGATAATTTTAAATCTTTTTTATGAAGGAAGGGGTCCCCAAGGCAAAAGGGCCTGGCAACGGAGAAAGGCATCCTGTGGCCCCACAGCAGTGGCCACATTGTCAGCCACCAGGACCCTGTTCCAGCCAGGGCCAAGCTGGCCACCTCCACCCTGCCACTGTTTATGAAATGATGATGGGAGAAAGGAGTGGTAAGAACCGAGCAGTGAAAAAGAGAAGAGGGGTGACAGGAAAAGACTAGACAAATGAACAGCTGCCGGACAGACAGCGGAGTCTGGAAGGACCAAGCCCTGCTGAGGGAGAAGATGGCAGAGAGGCCGGGGCAGCAGAGACGGGGAGGCAGGGCTGTGTGAACACACTCGGCTGACAGGTGCTGTCAGAGAGGATGGTCCAGAAAGAGGGAGGGGCTTGGCACAAGTGTGGGAGCCTTGAACAACTAGGCCAGGAATTTCCCAGGGGCCCTTATGACGGACCCCTATGTGGCTGCTGTAACAAGTTACCACAAATTTGGTGACTTAAAGCAAGAGATATTTATTCTCTTACACTTTAGAAGACCACAAGTCCAAAATCAAAATCACTGGGCCAAAATCAAAGTGTCAGCAGGGCCCTGCTTTCTAGAGAGTCTCTAGGGAAGAAGCCGTTCCTGGCTTTTCCCAGCTTCTGGTGGCTGCCAGCATTCCGGGTCTCATGGCCACACACTCTGCGGTCAGTCCCTTTGCTCCTTCCTCTGTCTCTTATAAGGACACTGGTGATATTACATTTAGAGCCCACCCCGATAATCCAGGATAACCTCCCCATCTCAAAATCCTTCATTCAATCACATCTGCAAAGACTTTCCATGTCCAGTAACATTCACTGCTTCCAGGGATTAGGACCTAACATCTTTGGGGCTAATAATTCACTTACTACAGGCCCACAGAAGCAACACAGTTTACTAGAGGGCTGCCTCCAGCCAGCCTGTGGGCCTGGCCCTTGCCTGAAACCAGTGGAAGGCACGCAGCCTCTTGCTTTACAAACCAGCACATCCTGGGAAAGGTCCTCAGAGAGGAGTGAAGCCGGCTCTGCAGTGCAGGTGGCGGGATGTGGAGACTCCCCTGGAACTGGCGAGGACAGAACCAGGGAGTTAAGCACCTTGAGGAGAAGAAGGTGTCAAGATAAGGCCCCTCCCTACCTGGACACTGACTCTAAATCTGATTTGAATTCTTATTTCACTCATTCCACGTTCAGCAGATGCTCAGACATGATCCAGGCCCTGTGCCAGGTTCTGAAGTGCCGGCCCTTGTCCTCAGGGAGCTCGTATGCAGTCTAACCCCAGAAGCAAGCACTGTTGTCTTCAAGATGCTGTAAGTGCAGGTGAGGCCCCTCTTTTCCAGGTGGGGCAATGCAGGCCGAGGGAAGGTGGGTTGTTTTTGTCTGGAGTGGACTTAGCATAAGGGCTTCACATTTCTTCACTCTCCTACCCCAGCACCTTCCCGTCCGGTCTCAGTGGTTTTGTCGTTTCTAGTCTCTTCCTCTTGGCACTTTAAAAGTGAAATAACGACACTTCTCCCTTACAAGAGCTTGCACAGGAAGTAACTCCTCCCAAGCTGGGCCCTTTCTCTGCATCTGTAGAGTTGGTCAGTGGGGAGCCAGGGCAGGGACCCTTGGAGTCAGGCAGCATTTTCTTCATTTAGTATTCAGCGCTCATTCCACATGCAGATCTGAGAAAGGCAGAGGAACAGGTAGCCATCCTCACCTTCTCGGCACCAACTGTGGCATGCTTCCTCCTTAAAACCCATAAAAGCTTCTGCCCTGAAATTTGGGGGCCCTGGGGTCAGACTGGGAAGCGGCAGAGCCTTCTGCCTGATCTGGAATCCCCAAGTCAACCTTGAAATGGAAAACACGCAGGCTTGGGTGTAGAGAGAATCTTCTAATTTCAATTTTGCCTCTTTAACTGTGTGACTTTAAGCAAATCACTTAAAAACTCTATGAACCCGTTTATTTATTGTAAAAAAAAAAAAAAGTGTAGAAATGCCCAAAAGAACACTTGTGCCTCCAACAATCATTTGAGGGTTCAGTAAGGGCCAACTAGGTGCTACCCCTCCCAGTGGGCCCTAGGCCAGGGGTCATCAGCCTCCTTATTCCCTTGGGCCATCCTCGGGGAGGCTGTGCCCCCAACCATAGTGCCTTTAGGGTCCTGGCACCCCGGCCCTGTGGAGTCAGCTTGCTGAGCGCTGGAACCCAGAAGGCCGTGAGTGGGGGGAGGCTCACGAGGCAGCGCTAGTAGACGGCTCAGGTGTTTTGAGCCACCAGCTCCGGAATCAAGTGCGCAGTCAGGCCCGGCCGAGCCCCTGCTGGCAGACCCCAGTGGAGTCCTCCCGCAGCCAGGTGTCGCTCCCACGCCGGCACCTCCCACGAGCAGACTCTCGCCTGGCCGCGCCCCGCTTGCGGGGCCCACGCGGCGGGCGGGGCGAGCCGGGGGCCTTTGTGTTCAAATGGTCCAATGGGCGGCGACAGTGGGCGGTGACGCGGGGAGGGGCCTGGCCAATGGGCTGCGGCCTGTCAGCGTTGACTGACAGGCACACACATACACACTTGGCCACGAGCGCGCCGCCTGGCCCCACTCGCGCAGCGCCGTTCTGCGCGGGCCGTATTGTCCGTCCGCCCGCCTGCCCGCCTTATCCAGCGTCGCCGCTCCCAGCTTGCCCCGGACCCCCGCGCCGAGCGCTGGTCCCCGGACTCTGACGCGGTAAGGGGGGGGGCGCCTGGGCGACGCGGCGGGCCTCCGACGTTCCCGGCCCTTCCCCGAGCAGCGGCGGCAGCAGGTAACAGCCGGCCGTGGGCCTCTGGCGGGCGGACGCGCGGGGCGAGGGTGGTGGGCTGGCCTCGTCCGCCTCCCCTCGGGTCCAGGACCCGGCCTGACCCCGGGGTCATCGTTGGGCGGCACCGGCCAGAGCCAAACTGCCCAGGCCTGGTTCTTCGTCTCCGGGCCAAGCTGGGCCGGGCTCCAGCCCCGCCCGGCGCACGCCCCTGGGCCGATCGGGAAGGGTCAGCACTATGCAAAGGCCGCCCTGACTCATCGGCAACTCCCGGTCCCACTGGTCAGTCCGGAGGGCGGATGTCTCCAGGCGGGACTTCCCCGGGCCGAACCTCCCCGGCAGGAGGGGAGAGAAGGCCCCGCTGTCCCAAACTGGCTCAGGGCAGTGCCTGCGTTTCCGTGCCAGTCAGGCAGTTTCCAGGGGCAGGCAGTTCTCTGCTCCTGCCGCCGCCTGTCAGAACTCTGGGAATAGGAGGAAGGACCATTTTGTTCAGTTCTGAAAAAAAGAAGCAGCAGCCAAACAAAACAAATAGGGGGCGGGGGTGTGACTTAGAGCGAGAGGCAGGGCAGGCGCGTGGTTGGTAAATAACCTCCGCAGGTTCAGCCAGTAGGAAATGAAGGGAGAATGGAGATAGCACCTGGAGATTTTTACAGGTCCCACGAGGGAATAAAGTGCGAAAACGTCCTGCGGAGGACGCCCAGGATCTAGATTAAGTCTGAAGACTGGATGGATACTGCCGTAAAAGTTTGTGACGGGGGCGCGGAAAGATGGAGCTAAGAAAATGATGTGGTTCAGCTCACTCGTCGGGAGGGATGTTTTATTTGAGGGTTTCTTAACTGACTGTATTTGTGTGTGAGGTGGGGGGGGGTTATTCTGACTCTCCTATAGGCTCACGTCTTGTTTTGTTTTGGAGGATGGACCTTGACCTGCATTTTGTGAAACCCAGACTCAGTGGTAAACAGTTTTGTGATAGCCGACTGTACGGGAAAGACTAAAAGGCACCCCTGGGAGGGTGGAGGCAGACTGCTGGCGGTTTTCAGCACCCCTTCCCCCTTCCACACACAAACACACACCTCCATCTGAATATTTATTTATATTTTTGCCAGCGGCAGCTTGAGTTCTGTAGAAACACACTGCTTTGTTCCTACTCCGGGGCAAAAGCTTCAACTTCAGCAGGGCAGGGCTTAAGAGGAGGAGCCTGTGTGGGCCTCTGGAGCTTTCAGGTGGGGAGGGCAGTAGTGGGGGTGGAATTACCTTATAAGGAGTGGAATCTAGAAAAAGACCCAGACCTAGACCCAGACCCAGACCCTGCTGTGGCTACTATCAATATCACCTAAAACTAGGGCAGGATGCCAGGTGGGCCTCCTACCTGTGAAGACACCAATAAGACCAAGACATGAGGCAGCTTGTTTTGCAGAAGAGGACTTTCTAGAATTCCTCAGCTGGACTAACCAGATCTTCTGGTTTCTGTAGTCTGAATTGGGATGTATTAGAGCATATGGCCACCGCACAACCCAGAGAACTAGTCATTTAAGTATCAACCAGGAATATTAGGTGTGATAACAAGTTGCAAGTACTAGGGACTCCTGAGCCAGCTGAAGTGAAACAGTTACTTTGTGATACAGGCCAGCAAAGGCAACGTGTTCACACTGCTCACGCTGGTCTTCGAGATTTTGAATTTGGGTTTCTAGAGCTGAAAAGTTTATGAATCCTCCTTGAGTTGTAGAATGCCGCGCTTTACCAGATCTTTTCGCCTTGGCCTCCTTTGAGTCCTTGTTATCAATTCCAGAGCCTTGGTTTCCCACCCACGTAGTGACTGATGTGGTTGGAAGAGATTGACCGTAATCCCACACTCATACTGCTGCTCCACTTGACTGTTTTGTTAGTTTGTTAACAAGTATTTGTTGTGTAACAACTCTGTCTGCAGCCTGTTCTGAACATATTGGAGGCTATAAAAGACTCTAGTTGGAGACACAACAACACACTCCGGAAACAACTTGAAAACTTTTTGGTAGAGTGGAAAGGCCCAGGCCCTGCTGCCTGTCAGATCTGAGCTCAAACCCTGACTCTGTCACTTACAGGCTGGATGGCTGTGGGCAGGTTACTGATCACCTTAGTGTCTCAGTTTCCCCCCTTGCACGATGGGAGTAATGACACCTCCCTTGCTCCCTTGGTCATAAGGATCAGAAATGGGTATGTAAGCAGCCGGGTACCTGGGATGCTTAATAGATGCCCCATCTCACCCACATCTCGGGCTGTTTTTGTTGAACATACAGGAGGTGGTCTGTTTGCTGGGGTCCAGTGCCTTGTCTCTCCTCCCCTGGGGAGGGGCTGAGAACAGCCCCAAGCCTCATGTGGCCTCCTTTCTCTCCCAAGACTTCTTCAGGGGCAGGGTCCTCATCCCACCTCATCATGTCTCGACGAAGCCAGCGCCTCACGCGCTACTCCCAGGGTGACGATGACGGCGGCAGCAGCAGCAGTGGAGGGAGCTCGGTGATGGGGAGCCAGAGCACTGCGTTTAAAGACAGCCCTCTCAGGTAGGGCTGCCCCGCCCCCAACCATGGATCACTCTGACCACACAGCATGTGGCTTGGGCGGTTTACTGCATAACCTCTTCCTCTTGCAGCCTTTGTGGGCAGAGGTCAGACATCCATGTCCAGTCCGAGGGACATGCACACCTATGGGGATGCCAGGGCTCACGGCTGTGTCCTCTCCCCGTACTATGAGCCAGGCTGCTGCCCTCGTGTTCAGAGAACAGGAAGTGGGGAGAGGCAGCTTCAAGAATAAGCCAGTCCGGAAACCCCAGAACAGAGAGCCGGGCTCACAGGAACCCCTTCTGCTGTGGATGGATGGGTGTGCCAGTCTGGCTATCCTCCCAGCCCCACACTCATGTGTCACACCATCTATAGGGCCTCGGTAGGGCCAGCGAAGCAGCTGAGGAGAGGAGCAAGTCCGAGGGGCACTGGGACACGAGCTTAGGCAGGCCCCCGCTTCAGCCTGCTCTGCTTGCAGCCGGGAGGCCCGGATGGCAGCCCCTGAGGCTTTGACTAGCACTAGGAGGCTGGGTCGGATTTGCCTGGGTTTTCAGTGGGTTGTAGAAATTACTAATCCATTAGGAAGCATGAGAGAACACTTTGGCTTTGAAGTTAGAGACCTGGATTTGAATCCTGGCTCCATCACTTACTGATGATGTCACCTAACTGCTTGTGAGATATAGAGATAGTGGGAGCAGAGAAAGTACCTGCTTTGCGGACTAGACAGTCAGCAGATGAAAGTTGTTAGTTGCCCAGCAACAGGGCCGACCCACTCACCAGAGGAGGGCAGAGCAGCCGCTTTCCCATTCCCAGCCAGGCTCACCTGCCTGCTCCCACCTCCCCTCTTCCTGGCTGATATCCCACAGGACGTTGAAGAGGAAGTCCAGCAACATGAAGCGCCTCTCCCCAGCACCGCAGCTGGGCCCTTCCTCCGACGCACACACCTCCTACTACAGCGAGTCTGTGGTCAGGGAGTCCTACATAGGCAGCCCCCGGGCCGCCGCCCTCGCCGCCTCCCTCACTAGGAACTCCATCCTGGACGACCAGCTGCATGGGGACTCCTACTGGAGTGAGTGTCCACCACCTTTCTCCAAGGCCTTTGCTTTCTCTGCTTCCTCTGGAAATTTATGGTCCAAAAGTCTCCCCCGGGGAAATTTTCAAACCACTGCTGGGCCAGAAGTGGGGCTCCCTGTCTTTGGAAACCCTTGGAAGAGCAGCCTAGTGTCTGAACTCCCAGGCCCTTTAAGATGATAAAATAGCCACTTTATCATCTTAAAGGGACCAGTCCCACCGCACCTTCCTTTGGACCCAGAGAGCTCGGGAGGGGCTAAGAGCAGAGTCCATCTGCTTATCAGAGTTGCTCCCCAGGGTGTCCCCATAAGTCCCTCTGGAACACCCTCCTCAGGGCATCTCAGCCCCAGGAGAACCCTACATTCTTCCCTCCGCAGGTGAGGACCTGCGGGTGAGAAGGAGGCGAGGCACAGATGGCACTGAGAGCAGCAAAATCAACGGGCTCCCTGAGAACAAGCTCTCTGAGGACTTCCTCGGGTCTTCCTCGGGCTACTCTTCCGAGGATGACTACGTAGGTAGGGGACGCCCTCCCTCCCTAGCCTCAGGGAGATGCTCCACCAGGTTCCCGGGCTGCTGGGGAGGTGATGGGAAGCCAGGAAAGGCACCCCTGACAGCTTGGGAGAGCCCAGTATTTGGCTGGGCATCCCTGCTATGCCACCATGGTACCCTGAGCCCAGGCCTGAGTGGCCCTCAATACACTGGGCTGAGATTGCCCTGGCCCCACATGGCCTGAGCAGCCTGTGGCCAATTCCCTTGTTTCACTCATTCCCAGAAAGGGTTTTAATGTGGGATTTCACATGTAGGAGGTGCTTGATCCCCTAGTCCAGTTCTGATCAGTGGTTTGAAGATTGCTGGCGAGGAGAGGGAAGCAGACACAGACTTCAAGGGAAATAAAATGTCAGAAGCCTGGCACATCATTCTGCCAGCGTTTACTAACCTGCTAGCTGCCAGCCTGTATCATTTGGGGGCTCAAAGGAGAGTGACACGGTCTCAGCTCACAGTCTAAAGGGGAAGACAAGTGACAGTCTCCATGTCCCAGGGCTCTTAAGAGTGAGGACAAGCTGAGCTGGTTCCCTCTCCTTCCCTGCAGGTTACTCAGAGACAGACCAGCGGGGTTCAGGTTCACGGCTCCGAAACGCTGTGTCTCAGGTGGCCTCTTTTTTCTGGATGGTGGTCACTTCTCCAGGTGGGTGCTGGCTGCTCTGGGCACGTGTTTCCACTCTCTCTGGCAGCCTCTTGCTCCCATCTCTCTGCAGTCAGGCATCCAGCCCATTACAAAGGGACTGTAGGACCGTGGGGGAAAGCTCCTTCTAGAGTAATCACTGGGAGCCAGGAGCCTTGGGAGCACCCTCATTTGGAAGCTGGATGGAGGGCATTGGCAGAGTGGGCAGGTGGGATTATAAGAACTGGGTATCGGAGAACAGGACACAGGCGCACTGGCAGTCAGGGCCAGGGTAGGGGCAGGGAGGGCTGCAGGTGGGGACACACGGGCCGATGGCTCAGGGTGGCACTTAGGCTCAACGGGCCCTCTTCCAGGCCGGCTCTTCGGACTCCTCTACTGGTGGATTGGCACCACTTGGTACCGCCTCACGACAGCTGCCTCCCTCCTTGATGTCTTCGTTTTAACCAGGTGAGCAAGACTGAGAGGGAATCAGAAGGCCCCAGGACAGAAGGGGCCGACGAAGCATCTAAACTGGAATGTGGTTGTTTCTCTGAAGGTTTTTCCCAGTTAACTTGCACCTTTTACTAGTGAGTGTGGAGTGGGTGCAGAGCCCCTCCCTGCCTGACAGGCTGGAACTCAGAGTCAGGTTTTGCTCCTTGAATCGACAGCTCTGCAGGGAGTATTCTGGAACACAGGTTCTGATTTCTTCCTGAGCACTTCCTGCTAAATGCCAGCCCAGCCACATCTGAGTCTCAGACGAGCCTGGCCCTCCTCCTGCTGGCCAGGCCTGAGGCTCTAGGCAGCCAGTGTGTTTCCCAGAACGTTCAGCTTCCCAATTGGCCGTGGTGATCTAGACTCCTGGTGTTCAGCACATCGTGTACAGAAACCATGAACAGGTTTTGCCTGAGGATACTTTAGGTTTGCTCCCCAGGTCCCTGACCTGGCAGAACCAGAATTTGGGGACTGACCCTTGGGCAGAGGAAAGAAAACAGCCAGGAAGTCAGGGTCCCTCTGGCCATAATCCTGGTTGTAGTGGGCAGCTAGCTATGTTGAGAAGAGGGGCAAGGACAGATTCATGTCACCAGAAAAGGGTCCTCATTTTTCTAAAAGAAAACATTGTTTGTTTAAGGAGTTCCGTGGGGTTTTTTGGGTTTTTTTTTAAATATTTGCTTGCTTAGAGGACCTCTTATATGTGAAAGTTTTAGGTTATTCAAAGGCCTCAGTTTTTATTTTTAATACAATCAATAAAATTCACAGAGTGAGAATTGTCCCCATCACTCCAAGCAAGCCCTTCAGGTAAAGCCCTGAAGCATCTAATCTGGCCCTGGCAAGACAGAGGCTTGAGGGCATTCCCTCCTAGGCTAGTTCAGCACTCAGGAAAAAGTCTCAAAGAACCTCCTGGAGGCACAGAGAGGCCCTGGCGCCCTCCTGACACCTCCACCTCCTCTCTCTCCCCTCCTGTGGTCCAGGCGTTTCTCATCCCTGAAGACGTTCCTGTGGTTCCTTTTGCTGCTGCTGCTGCTGACTGGCCTGACCTATGGTGAGCTTGCCCGCTGTCACAGGAAGGGGTTGGGTGAGAGCTTGTAGAGATGGGCTGGCGAGCTAGAGGGGCAGGACAGAGTGTGGGCCGAGGCTGGTGCAGAGCAGAAGTGTGAAACCTTGAGGGATAGTGATTGCCTACAAAAAAGGGAAGGAGGCAGGGTAAGGGGGGTTGGATCCAGCCTGGGCAGCATCCTGTCTGCCTCTCCTGTGTCCTCCGCTGGCCAGTGCTGCCACATTCTCAGGATGTCCGGTGGGTGGAAGGGGAAGTGCCCCGATCCACTGATTTTGTCCTTGGTTTGGGCTGCTATGCCAGACTGCCTGACATGTCTCAAGCATCCTTGGAGCCCCCAGGGCTGGAACATGCCCTAGTACAGGCGTATTAGGGTAAAAAGCAGGGACTCTGACACTGTTATGATTAGTAGTCATTTTCCTCCATTCCAAATCAGGACGTAGTCTGGGTGAGTGAATAATTGTTACATCAAGTTCAGTCTTCAGCTATGTTTAAGATCAAGACAATGAAGTAGTAAAAAGAAGTAAGAGCCCCTTTTGGCACTAAGATGCCTGTCATCTACAAGATGCTCTACATTGTCTGCCTCCAGCAGGTGCAACAGGAAGCACATGACTACCAGACTTTGAGTCAGACCCTCTGGACGGGCCCACACTTACTGCTCTCCCTGAGCTGGTCACTCCACCCCTGTGCCTTTCAGATTTTCCCTGTGCGTCTCCTTGTGACACCATCACGAACTTGGCTCCACCAATCCCACAAGGGGATGGTGAAACAAACTGAAATAACACATGGGAACATGCTTCCTGAACAAAATGCTATAAGATTATAAAGGATCATTATTATTTTAAGGGCAGTGCCCAGTTTCCACTGGATATGAACACACTGTTCTTGTAACAGGAAACAGAAAGGAAATCCACACTTGGAAAAATGTTCTACCTTAGTATAATTAAAGAAATACAACTTGAGTAGATGCTAAACCCATAAAACCAACTCTTAAAAAAAATAAAGCATGGTCTTTAATTGTAAATTGGTAAAATTGAGCCTGGGGGGCATAGGGGCAACTCATGAAATTGTGAAACTCACATGAAATTATCAAATCAAAAGTTGAACACATATGAACAATAATTACAACTATGTAAAAAGTGTGGAAGTTCAGTGATAGAGGTGGGAACAATGTAGAGCATCTTGCAGATGCGCTGCTGATTAGGCTGTGGTCCTCGCCCTTGCGCACCTCCTTGCTTGTGGCCCGGGGCCTGGGTAACCATCCTATCCTCCGTTTGCAGGAGCGTGGCATTTCTACCCCTACGGGCTGCAGACGTTCCACCCCGCCCTGGTTTCCTGGTGGGCCGCGAAGGGCAGCAGTGGGCAGCATGAGGTGTGGGGGTCCAGAGACTCGTCCCCACATTTCCAGGTGAGCATCTTAGGTCACAGGCTGCCCCTCACAATGTAGGTACCATCGCAGTCCCTGCCCATACTCCTTACACACAGCTGGAGAGGTGCTGCCTCGTCTCCCAGGATACCCCTTTTTCTACTGTTTGGGATGCAGGTGTCGGGGGGATGTTTTGTCTGCACTTAAATATGACTCAAAACTGTCCAAAAGTTATTTGCCATCTTAAACACAGAAAACAGAAGGAAAAAGAATCAGACAAATCATCTTATCTACTTTGTTCCTTTTCAATAGAATTTCACAGGGATTTACTGAGCACCTTCCATGAGTCAGGTAATGTCCTGGTCTGTTACCTGTTACCACCAGATACACCCCCCCCCAAATCAGTGCCTTTAAAGTATCAGCATTGGAGTAGCTCATGAGTCTGCAGGTCCTCTGGGTGGCTCTTATGGTCTGAGCAAGAACAGCTGATCTTGGCTGGGCCCCTTCGTGTGTCTGCGGCTGACTGGTGGGTCAGCAGGTGCGGGCTGGCCTAGGCCTTGCCTAGGCGGGCCATCTTCTCCATGCACCTTGGCTGTCCAGCAGGCTAGCCTGGGCTTGTTCTCAGCGGTGGGGCAGGGTTTCAAGAAAGCAGAATCGGGCCAGACCTTGAGGCCCAGATTCAGAACCAGCACACTGTCACTTCTGCCATGTTCTGTTGGTTGAAGCAAACCTCAGAGCCAGGCCAGATTCACAGACAAGGAAAAACTCCACCTCTGCGAGGCTGCATTGCAGAGGGCACAGACGCGGGGAGTGGCCATTTTTGCAACCTGCAGAGGCTAAAGATGGGTCAGGCCCAGGCCGTGCCTGTGGTCTGGTGGAGGGTGATGAGCACACAACGAGAATGTGTGTGTGCAGGTCCTGGGGTCCAGAAAAAAGTGTAAAACTCAGTGTTCCCTATTTGTAAGTGTTTGAACTTTGCTTGCATCCCGCTGAATTCAATGTGGTATCACGTTTTTAACCATTTATTTTGGTGGATTTTACTTTCCCAAATTTACTTTGTATTTTACAAAACAATGACATGTCATCTTTAACTTTTCCTTTTTTGAGCATTAGTAAAGATATCAACTGCAATTCAATTTCAGGACTACTTTATCTTGTAAAATGGGGGAAGTAAAAAAATGAACATATCTTAAGCCCAACCTCTACATTCAGTAGACTCCTGCCTTTTAATCGATATTTGACAGACTTTCATAATTTCATTTGGGTATTTCTGGGATTCTCTTCAGGCAGCACTGTTGTCATAAGTCCCTCACCTCTGTGGCTCTTCCCTCCCCGCCCTGCCAGGCTGAGCAGCGCATTCTGTCCCGGGTACACTCTCTGGAGCGGCGCCTGGAAGATCTTGCTGCCGAGTTTTCCTCCAGCTGGCAGAAGGAGGCCCTGCGGCTGGAACGCTTGGAGCTGCGGCAAGGGGCAGGGGGCCAGGGAGGCAGCGGCGGCCTGAGCCACGAGGACACCCTGGCGCTTTTGGAGGGGCTGGTGAGCCGCCGAGAGGCTGCCCTGAAGGAGGACTTCCGCAGGGACACCGCTGCTCGGATCCAGGTGGGAGAGAGGAGCTGGGCGACACCCTGGCTGTGTGGGGTGGAGGAGGCGAGGCCCTGCCCACCCTGACACGAGGGAGACAGCAGTGTGTCATTCGGGGTCAGACAGCTCTGCCCCTTGACAGTTACTCACCTTCTCTAAGCCTTAGTTTCCTCTTTAAAATGGAGACTCTCCTGTCTGCCCGCCCCTGGTTGTGAGGACACGAGCGTGCAGGGTACCTGGCACGAGGCCCACGTGGGTGTGGCACACCATGTAGGTGTGTGGTAAAGATCAAGAGGAGTCTTGCATGTTTCCAAGAAGCACTGCAGCAGAAAGGCTGTGAGCTGAAGTTTGCAGTCAAACAGGCCTGGTTCGAATTCTAGTTACACCACTTACTGGTTGTAAGCAGTTCTCTGAGCACAACTCATAAAACCCTCAGCCTCTCTCCTATGCCTGGTAGGAAGAACTGGTCACCCTGAGGGCAGAGCATCAACAAGACTCAGAGGACCTCTTCAAGAAGATTGTCCAGGCCTCCCAGGTTGGTGGGCTTGTGGGCACTTGGGGCCTACAGTGGGGCCTGATCAGTTCATTGTCTGTTCTCGGGCTGAGAGAGACAGCTGGGTCCCGAAGGGCCTGATTAGATGCAGAATGAGGAGAAGAGCATGTAGCCTCCTGACTTCTGCTTAAACTGAATCCACCTGGGCTGGAACACTCTGCGGGGATGCCCTGGGAGTGTGCTTGAGGACAGGAAGGGCTACTTTCAAGCGGCCTGTTGTGTTGTGTGTAACTTGCTGAGTGAATGGGTGAACTGGTGAGCGCCTAAGTGCCACAGATGCAGGGTGAGACTCCTGTAAGGACCTCACTCAGGAGGTCAGTGTCATGCTTGCTGGAACAGTCAGGAGGCCCGGGATGGGGATGTGGTTAAACAAAGACCCCACAGGGAACAGTCCCTGCTCTGGGAGACTGATTGCTGTGAGCCTGACGTTTCTTGTATTGGTCCCTTCTTCCCGCTTATAGGAGTCTGAGGCTCGACTCCAGCAGCTGAAGTCCGAGTGGCAAAGGTAACAGGCACTGCCATCTAGCCTAGGCCTGCTCCTTCCCACCCCCACCCCCTGACAGGACTTGGGGAGCAGAGCCCCACAGCAGAGTTCTGACTGTGCTTGAAGCAGAGAGGGAGGTGGCTGAAAACTAGCTCAGGCCCCCTGCTCAGAGTCCGTCCTTGAGATGCAGTGGAGGTGGGGCGGGGGCTAAGGCACTGCAGGATTGGGATTCACGGGTTCTCTGATGGGCATACTGTCTTCTCTGTACAGCCTCGTGCAGGCTGTCTTCCCACGCCCCAGACGTCTGTACTTGTGGAGGGTGTGAGAGCTAAGGCAGAGTGAATTGTGGGTCTGGGCTTAGAAAGGGAATGGGATAAGAATTCGCTCCTTGGGACAGGCAAGCCAAGTCACAGGCACCAGAGCTGCATTCTACAGCCAGAACTTCCAAGAGCAGGCCTTGCCCTCCCCAGTGGGTGGTGGGCAAGCACTTATATCAGGTGCCAATAGGGGATCCTCTTGTTTCCCCAGCATAGCCTTACCCTCACCGGAGATCCAAGGCTTACTCTTCTCTCTTTGGGAGTAGGATGACCCAGGAGTCCTTCCAGGAGAGCGCTATGAAGGAGTTCGGGCGGCTGGAGAGCCAGCTGGCAGGCCTGCGGCAGGAGCTGGCAGCCCTGACCCTGAAGCAGAGCTCGGTGGAGGACCAAGTGGGCCTGCTGCCCCAGCAGCTCCAGGCTGTGCGGGACGACGTGAGTTGGAACCATCCAAGTCCCCTGCTGAACACCCCTCCTCTGAGACAGTCCTGGGAGTCTGCACAGCAGAGAGCCTCTTGCCCCTGTAGCCTTAGTCCCACAAGCCCCCACTTTGGACTTAGCACAGTTGCTGGCTTTCTTTGACAGAAGTTCTGCCTGTTTTCTCATTGATTACGTGGAGGGTTCATAACTCGCATCCTTGTGGCCTGAGCAGGCATGCGCGGGCTCTCCCCTTGCAGCAGGGTGCGGGTTCCCTGTGCCCTCTACCCAAGCCTAGCACCACCTCACCCTGGCCAGGGCTGTGCCATGGCAGCTTCCACTGTCCCTGTGAGCCTCCCAGAGTGAGACCTTTTTTTGGTGCCTAGGTGGAGTCTCAGTTCCCTGCCTGGATCAGCCAGTTCCTTCTCCGAGGTGGGGGAACCCGTACGGGGCTCCTTCAGCGAGAGGAGATGCAAGCTCAGTTGCAGGAGCTGGAGAGCAAGGTCCTCGCCCACGTGGCCGAGATGCAGGGCAAGTCGGCGAGGGAGGCCGTGGCCAGCCTGGGGCTGACACTGCAGAAGGAAGGCGTGATTGGGGTGACAGAGGAGGTGAGGACTGTATGTCTGGACTGCCCCCGATGGATAATCTGTTCCCCCGACACACACACATTGGTTTGGGGTTGGTTTGGGAAGGTGCGCATATGCCTAGGTAAGTGACATGATTATCTGGACACCAGCATGGTGCAGGCGTAGGAGGGCTCAGTCCATGGGTTCCTGGCTCCTAACAGTGGGGGCACAGGGGTGGAAAAGTCTCTGAGTCCCACTACTACTGTTCTGGGTGCCTGTATTTTAGCAGGTGCACCACATTGTAAACCAAGCTCTGAAGCGCTACAGCGAGGACCGCATCGGGATGGTGGACTATGCTCTGGAATCAGGAGGTGTGTACACCTGTCCTCCCTTCCCCCACACTGGCAGGCCCCCTGCATCTGCCAGGGCAGCCGTGGTGCTAGGCAGGCAGGGCTTAAGATCAGCAGAAATCACCCAACCCAGAACTCACAACAAAGGCAGATGAAAACTTGGAAGAATTCAGGATGTCCTGAGCACCATCCCTGGCTGGGGAGGAGTTGATGCTTACAGCTGCTCTGTGGTCTGGGTTAGGTGTGAAGACTGGCTCTCAAAGAGGAGATGGGCAATAGCAGTCCCTGTTCGGGTTCCCTGAGCTGGCGAGCCAAGCGGTTGTCGGGGTCTCCCTCGCAACGCAGGCACCCACCCTGTCTTTCTTTCCTGTCTCAGGGGCCAGTGTTATCAGTACCCGATGTTCTGAGACCTACGAGACCAAGACGGCCCTCCTCAGCCTCTTTGGTATCCCCCTGTGGTACCACTCCCAGTCTCCCCGAGTCATTCTCCAGGTAGGCACCCAGTGAGGACAACAGTGTGAGTGGGGCCCTGAGCACTAGTTGCCTGGGTGACTGTCCCTTCCCAGGTCAGCGAGAGCTGCACTCAGGGCTGGCTGCCTTTGTGACCTGCTGTGTGTTGACCCAACTTTCTTCCTCTCCAGCCAGATGTGCACCCAGGCAACTGCTGGGCCTTCCAGGGTCCCCAGGGCTTTGCTGTGGTTCGCCTTTCTGCCCGCATCCGCCCCACTGCTGTCACCTTAGAGCATGTACCCAAGTCCTTGTCGCCCAACAGCACCATCTCCAGTGCCCCCAAAGACTTCGCTGTCTTTGTGAGTATCCCACCTGGGGGGCCAGAGGGGCTGCAGGAGGACCCAGGGAGTCTCTGTTGAGGATAAAGTTAGGGTCATTCTTTGGCTGGGAGGAAGGGAGCAGATACGGAAGAGATGGCGCCAAGGTGGGAAATGGCATTTCCTCAGGCTGCAGAGGAAGAAACCGAGGCCTAAGGCATTAAGTGACTTGTCACAGACCACAGGACAGCCCCATGTCCAGAGCTCAGGCCCCTGCAGTCCCCGCAGAGGCTGGTGCCTGCCCTGCCGGCTAGGAGGGGGCCAGGGGGGAATCGGGAGGTAGGGTCTTCCTCCCTGGTGGCCAAGGCCCACGTATAAGAGCAGGATCTTCCCTCCCTTCTTCACTCTCTTTTCAGGGGTTTGATGAAGACCTGCAGCAGGAGGGGATGCTCCTTGGCCAGTTCACCTATGACCAGGATGGGGAACCCATTCAGACATTTTATTTTCAGGTATGGGATTCCATTTTGCTAGCAGAGGGGGCATATTTATTTTCCCATCCACTCAGCAAACGTTTTGAGTACTTACCCTAGGCCGGGCACTGGGGGTTCTGAGAAGCCCTGCTTTCCCACAGCTCAAGGTAAAGAACAGATAGCTGTCCAAGTGGCGAGGGAGAGGTGCCCCAAGTAGACATCAGTGCAGGGGAGGGGCCCCTTCCAGATGGGGGTGTTGGGGAAGGCTGCCTGGAAAGGGCAGGTGTCTGAGGAGCATGCCCTGCTGGGCCTCAGGCAGCACAGTGTGGCTGGGGCACTGAGAGGGGCCTCTTGCCTCAACCTGAGTGGGCATCAGTCTTCTAGGCCTTTGTTAGAAACACAGATTCCCAGTCTCCAGCTCAGGTGAGTCTGTGGCAGGTGGCCTGAGCGCCACCCAGGCAAGTCCTAGTGTGAAGAACTGGGTAAGGTGGAAAAGGGACAGAGGCAGGAAGAGAGGCAGGCCTGGCAACCAGGCCAAGGAATTTCAGCCCTCAGCTGAAAATGAGCAGAGGAGACAGAGGCCTGGTAGGAACTTGAGAAAATAATTCTGCTTAATTCAGAGTAAAGGAATTCTTCTTCAGCATCAACATTATCAAACCCTCCATGAAGGTAGTTCTGTTCATTGTGAATAATGAGCTCCTGTGAATTTAGCCCAGTTTGGGATGAATCATGCTGGTGCTCAGCTACAAGGCCATCTTCATGTGGCCATGAGCTGACCTTGAGTGCAGCCTTCCATGGGTTGGTGGCCCTTGAAGCCTCTGGGGCCCCTCGGCCCACCAGCTGAAAACTGCTCCAGGGTCTGAAGCCCGGTTCTCTGCAGCGGCCTGGGCGGGAGGTGTGTCTGGCCTAGGTGCGGCTGTCTTCCCTCTGGTCTGCTGTCTGTCAGTGAGGCCTGAGGACTCTTACCCCTGCCTTCTCTACCCAGGACCCTCAAATGGCCACGTACCAGGTGGTGGAGCTGCGGATCCTGACTAACTGGGGCCACCCCGAGTACACCTGCATCTACCGCTTCAGGGTGCACGGGGAACCCGCCCACTAAGCCTTCTCTGAGCTGCCGGCCAGCTGGGAGGCCAGCGCCTCTCAGCACGTGCCCCCTTCTCTGGGGGTAGGTGAGCAGCACCCCTGCCACTTCCCCCACACGCTTGAAGCACACTGACTTCCAGGAGCAAGAAAGAAGAGCCCTTGGCCCAGCGGAGATAAGAAAGAACACGCAGGCTTTTCTTGACTGGCGGGCAGCTCAGTGGGGACAGCAGGCTTCGGTGTCTCTCTTCGTTCTTTGCTCTCTGCGTGCCAGGCACCGGCCACTACTCCTGGGAGGGTGTATATATGTAGCAAGTCATGGGGAATGGAGGCAGGGAGAGACAATGAGTGCACGTGTTCCAGCAGAGATGGGTGAGACCTGCTTGCCCCTTGCCCGAGGGGAGGGTCAGCATCCAGAGAGCTGCTGTTGTAAATGAAGCAGGTGCCAAAGCCGTCGGTACCAGGCTGTGGCCTGGGGCAGCTGAGCTGCGCCCCCTCCCTAGGCAGGGAAGTGAGGCCCTCTGGGAGGAGGGTGCTCAGGGTGCAGGTTGGGACTGGTACCCTGGCAGGAAGCTCCTGGGAGAGGGCAGCTGGGCTCCCCCAAAAAGCTAGTGCCAGCAACCTAGGGGAGCTTGGTCCATGGGTTTCCTGAAGGGCTTCTATACACTGTATTTGTCCTGGGTCAAGGTGAGCCATGGGGCTTCTTGTACCCTAGAAGGTCTGGCTCCTGTGAGCTTCTGAGGGCTGCTGCCTGTGTGGCTGAGGCTGGAGCCAGCCCTATAGGATTCCCTTCTGCTGGGACAGTACTTGCTTTCTCTCTGATGCTCGGACTGGGGCACTCTGCTCCCCATTTCTGCTAGGGCCTGCCAGTGTCCCAGAGCAAGCTTGCCACAGTCCCCCAGGGTGCGGGGAGCCCTCATTCTTTGAGGCCATGGCCATCTGGGGTCAGCTAAAAGTGTAGGGAGCAGGGGACTCCCTGGACTCTGCATTGTTGGCTCTACCCTAACCCTCATCAGGCCCCTGATGTAAGAGGCCCCTAACCCTCAGCCACCCTGTTGGGGCTTTCTCAGCTCTTGCTCAATTCTGTTTCCTTTCAGACTCATTTTCTATGGGGGGTAGGCAGTCAGGGGTGGGGGGCTGGGTGAAGAAGGTGGGGGCTGACGTGGGCTTTTGGACCCAGCAGTCCCTGATGTATTATGTATATATTTTTCAAGGTCTGTTTTTTTAACTGAAAAGCTAAGGGCTTGATTCCTAGCCCCGTTCTGTGGGGCAGTGGGTGATTTCAGTTCCTTGTAACCTGGCTGCCAAGAGGGGCTTGGGACACTGGTTCCAACTCTGGGTCATTCTGGCCTGTGGGGAGGGGGCAGGAAAGGCTGCTGTGCAGGTGGGCGCCCTGAATGGCTTCCTGGAGGATGGAGCTGGAATGAAGGCAAGGCTCCCCAGCCACCCTGTGGTCCTCCAGCACTGGCCTCTGCCCCCAGACAACCAGGTTTTGCGCTCTCCTGTCACAAATGCTGCACTGTTGGTTAATTTTTTAAATCTCCAGATTCTAATTTATGCCTATGCAAAAAATAAATTATGCCCAGGATTAACGGAGTGTGTGGTTTTATCTGGCCGTTGTACAGGGACTCTGTTCTTGGGGAAAAGAGAATAAATTCTTAGCCAGAACAATGCCCCAAAGACTTATTCCTAAACTTTAGAGAGCAAAGCCTCTCAGCTAAAACCCAGCTGAGATGGGATCTGAGGCAGGCCCTATTCCCGTGACTCTGGGCTCAAGGGTTGACAAGAGAAAGAAGTGAGGTGGCTTTATTAGCCATCACTGATGTCCCATTATGAAGCAGAAGGCTCTTCCTGGGCCTCTCAGTGCCATTTGAGCAGAAGGTAGAAAAAGTTACCACTTCACCACTAAGCTTGTCCACCATCAGTGCAGCAAACCCCCTCTGTGGGAATTACACTTACTTGTCCCTTTTACCTTTGTTGGGATGGGATGAAGAGCTAGAACCTGCCAGTTTAGGGGAACAGGTCCTGGCCCTTCCCTGCAAATATCTTCCCAGATTCAGTGCCTCCAAAGAGCAGCTCGAAGGGCTTGGGGTGGTTCCCCAACTGGACTCTGAAATGCGCCTCTCCTGACCATGGCACCTGGCCCAGGGCTGGGCCCCATACAGCTGAGAAAATAAAGGCAGGAACAGGTCAGTAGGGAGGAATTAGGGGATAGTCTGCCACAGGAGAGGGTGCTGGGTGGAGTAACAAATCCAGTAACTCAAGCCCTCAGCTTTCTGCACCGGGAAAGAGCTAATCCTAGGGCTCACCCCACAAGCAACTGCTGCTCGCTTCACCTCCTCCTAGTTCACACTCAACGCCTGCAGTGCATTTTAGCACCATTTTTCAACAAAGGAGGCACCTGTGAACAACACCAGTAAAAGAGTCCCTGGAACTTGCCACATACCATCAGGGCTCAGGGTCTCTGCCCATGCCCTCTGGAGCCCGTGTGCACAAGCTCAAATCTTCTGGGCCCCTCATGGCACAATCCTCACACCATCCTTTCTCTGGTCCATCCCACGTAACCCCAACCAAACCTGTGCTTCCCGCTGCACCACAGCCCATTCCTGTTAACCTTATTCCATGCTGGGGAGGCCAATAAGCAAGAACAGTGGGCCTGGATGAATAAATGATGCCACAGATGCTAGCTGCATTACAGAAGGGTCAGGATTTGCCATCTGAGATGATTGGATTAACAATTTTATTTGTCAACTATAAAAGGGCTGGTGTTTCGTTCCAAATAGATAGTTCGTAGGGCTGAGACCCACATGAGACCTTTGCAGTCCCTGCTAATGACAATAATATGCCATAGTCAGCCCCCTGGCTAGCAGGTGTGGGCCTGGTGACCACAGAGATCCAGACTGACCTCCTGAGTGTCTGAAGGGAGGGGCCAGGGTGTAGGCCACAGGTTCCAAATGTAAAGAAAGTGGTTATGCTCACAGGGGCAAAATGCAGTTCTGCCTGGTCCAAGGTCCCGCAAGGCCAAATCCTGTGGAAACACAAATTCCACAGCACCCACCACAGGGACAGAGAGCAGGGGTGTTATTCAACGCTGGAACTCCTGCTATGAAGGCACCGGTGGGCAGCAGCCCTGTAAGCAGAACCAGAGTCAAAAAGCAAGAGGGAAAGAACCAGTAGACAAAGGAACCAGGAAGAGCCAGAGGACACGCTGGAGAGGATGACTGGGAATGGCTAGAGGCTGGGGGCACTCCGCTGCTCCTCTGAGCTTCAGTTTCCTTAACTAGAAAAACGTAACTACCGCCAACTGCCACACAGATGGTAGCTGTGAGCATCAAAAAACATGAAGTGAAGGAAATGCCTGGCACAGCCCAGCTACACAGCAGAGACGTGTCAGTGCCACATTTCTCCTTTTGAGCCTGTCCCCCGAGTTGCAGCCTCTGCTATGGAGTTGGGAGCTGGTGTCAATGATGATAAGCAGTGTGGTGACCATTCACCAGGTACCTCCCATGTGCCGGACACATCAGGGCCTCACATACATTTTCGCAGTGGATCCTCACAACAACCTGATGTAGGCATCTACCTCTTGCTGTGGATGAGGAAACTGAGGTTCAGATGTTGGCACCTTGTCCTGTGTTACAGCTGGCAGAGGAGCCTGGGTTTTGAAGCCATGCCTGCCTGACAGGAGAAGCTGGCTCCTCCCGGCCCAGCCCACAGCTGGAGGCTCTAGGGCAGGCAGAGCAAGAGTTCCCCAGGGCAGCACCTCCACCTGGAGGGGCTGGGCAGGGAACACGACACCGTCAACTTGGAACAAACTTTTATTTTGTGTGCTGGTCTGGTGGGTCCATGGCCACAGGTCACTGGTAACTAGAAATAGTTAGGAGGGGAGGAGAGGGGACCAGCAGTCCAGAAGCAGGAAGAATGGTGAAGGGTTGGGGACGGAAGGGAGGTGAGGCTGAGGAAGGACCCAGCCATTTGGGTGTCTGCCAAGGCTAGAGAAAGAACACATCTCTGCCCGTCAGCCCACTCTAAAGTGAGGGCGTCAATCTACAGTGCAGACCAGACTGTTTTGGGGCCCATGTTGCCATCTCTGGCCTGGGCAACACTACCCCCACCCCAGGCAATGATTCTTCCAGAGGGCTTACAGTCTGGAAGTCTTTTTTAACCACCTCCTACCTGTCCTCCCTCAATTGAGGCTTCCGAATCTGGGGCTCAGGCCATTCACTGTTTACTCCTGTAGCAGCCATGCTGGGGTGATGTGGGGAAGGAGGGGCTCCAGTCCCCACCTGGCTCAGAGGAACAGCTGGCACCTCTACCAAAAGGAGGTGCTAGTGAGCACAGCCCTGAGCAGACAGACCCCAGTCCTGGTCATCAGTGCCCCGAGGCCCAACAAGAATCAGAGTTGAAATTCAAGCAGGAGGCTGCCCTGGGGCGAGGCAGCTCAGCAGAATCAGCAGAGCAAGAGTAGCCCCAGCCAGCCAGGCAAACAAAGGATTGTCTCCGAGGGGAAAGAAAAGCCACCAGCTGTCTTTGGGTCAGTGGCAACAGTCAGAGTTAGGGGCAAGGAGGGTCCTTCAATCCAATCACTGACACCCTCCACACATCTACAGGTTACAACTTAAGAGCTTTTGGCATTATCTCTTTTGGGGTTTAAGGGGAACAAGAGAGAGAAAGAGAAAAGAGGAACCACCACTCTCCACTCTGCTAAAATCCCCAAGTCTCAGAGGGAGGGCTCCCTGCTCTGGCAGCAGCAGACATGTCACCTGGAAGCCCCGAGGCCGGCTCCAAGGTGGGGCTCCAGGCGCAGAGGAGAGTGAGCACAGGGAAGGAGGGTGCTCTTCAGCTCCCAACAGCCCTGAAAGGTTCTCACAGAGAGAAACGGACAGACGGACGGACAGGTAGCCAGCTAGCTCATGGAGGCTGGTGGCCAGCCACGGAGGAGGTGAAGAAGACTGCCGGGGCCCTGAACGGCTGCACTTCTGCACCTCACACACTCCCACACACACAACCACACGCACACTAGAGAGAGAGAGAGAGAGAGACAGATATATAATAAAAAGAATAAAAACTAAGGGCCCCGATGTACAAAAAATGTGTGAGGAAGAAGGCGGGGAACAGGGTGGGAGATGGTCAGTCCTCTGCAAGTCTGACCACCTTCCTCAGCTTATAAATTACAGCCCCCCTGGAAAACGGGGGTGGGGGGAATGACGAGGGTCCGGCTGCGGCCTGGGGGAGAGCGAGTGGCGGTCAGAGTGGCTCTGGCCCATCTGGTGGAGCGGTGGCCAGAGCACGAGGATCCCTTGGGTGGTGGAGGGGGGCTGGGGACATTCAGCAGCCACTGGCAGGAGTCATGCAGGCCCCCTGGGACTTCACCTTGTGACGCTGGCCCCCCCGTCGCCGGCCCCCGCTGCCAGGCTTGGGCTGAAAGAGAGAAGAAGGAGCTTGAGAAGCAGTGTCCATAGGGAGCAGGATGGCAGAGAGGCCGGAGCAGCGGGAAGTGGGGGCGGGAGACGAGCAAGCAGGCAGTGTGGTCCCAGCCTGGCCTGAGTGGTCATCTGCTATGTCAGATCCTCTGCCAGGCAGAGCCAGTGCCCACCCACCTCTGTCGCTGGCAGTGGTTCACAGGTGATAACGGGGTGAGAGGAGCTGTGTGGAGAAGCAGAGAGAGCGGGGGAGCTAACATCGGCCACCGCTGATAGGTGGAAAGAGAAAGGGAATGAAGGAGTGAAAGGAAAGACTCGATGGGGAGGGAGAGCAGAAAGGACAGGTCCAGGTAGAAGCTTCCTTCTCCAAAGAGGGGTCAGATGAAGAGACTCTGGAAAGGACTGATGTGACAGGGACCAGGAGATGACTTCTGGGGGACAGAGCTGGCAGGAGGTACTGAGCGAGAGCCACACTGACAGGGCCCAAGGTCACCTACCCCTCAGGAGGTGGCATGTCAGGGGAGGGGCCCAGAAGGACCCTCTAAAGCAGTGTCTTTCAGACCTTCAGGGCTGCAGTGCACACTTGCACTCTCACAAACAATACTTACTATGACAGGGAAACTGACATTTTCTACTCTATTTCATTAAAGCTAAACGTTGGTCAGGACCCATTGAGTTGACTTTATGTAGGCCACACCTCAGTTTGAAAAACACTGCCTTAAGAGACAAAAAGCTCACACTTAGCACTTACAGGCCAGGAGTTGCGGTAAACACCTGTCCATGAACTGGAAGATGTGACGGGCCAGCAAAGGTTGGCTGGGCTCTCCTATGAGTCACCCCCACTGACTAGAGAAACAGCCGCACTCCCACCCCAACCCTGCCCAAGGTGGTCAGGGGCCCAGGACCGGCCTGGGAAGCACACCCACCTGTGACTGAAGACTGCTGGATGCAGCTGGCTGTGCAGCCCCTAGAGAGCAAGCTTCATCTCCAGGTGGGGGTGCCCCTACTGCTGGCCCTCCAGAGGGGCCCCCCTCTTCTCGTTTGCTCAAGGGACCCTTTTTCGTCGACTGCATTTTAATCTGCTGGGGCTTGGAGTTCATTGGGGAGTTGTTGGTGGTCTGGAGAAGCTGCAGGAGCCAAGGGGTGGGGATGAGACTGGAGCTGCAGGCAGTGATATGGGCTCACCTTCTCCCACCCCCCCATCCCCCACCCCTAGAGGTCTCAGGACCTCTCACTCCATGGCCTGGCTGGTCCTGAGTGAGGCGGGTGGCAGGAGGACTATGACAGGGGGTGGACGCAGAGATGTTTTCCTTTCCACTCACTGTACCAGGGCTGCCATGGCCCGGGCTGATGTCTCACCTGCCTCAGCCCAGCCCAGGAGGGTGCCATCCTGTTCCCCACCCTAGCTGCTCTTCCCACAGACAATCTGTGAACCTCAGCCATCTCCTACTCAGCCCAGCTCCCAGCCTGGGGTCCAGTCTGCCCAAAGAATAAGCTGTATCTCCTGCTGCCCCTGTAACAAGAATCTGGGGCAAGTTTTGACTTCAGGCCTCCCAGAGAGACCGAGTGTCTCAGGAGCAGGAAACATTTGGAGTGTGGCCATCAGAAATCTTAAGAGCTACCATCCAGGAAGGACTGACTCAGAGCCTTCCCTGGTGGCCCAAGTTCAATTTCAAACAAAGTAGGGAAGAGGCCCAGCTACAACCCTAAGGGCACTACAGCACGTGCTGGCAGCTCCTGCCAAACTCTTAGCCAGACCAAGGCAAGTGGGCCTTCAAGGATATGACCCCTCCCTGCTCCCACAACATACGCTGCAGTTCTGAGGTCACCATGGGTGGGCCTAAGGAAGGCCATTCTGGAGGAAATGTGAGCCTGAGGCTGATTCCAAGATCTCAGACAGGCTGTATGGAGCAGGGGTTAAACCACTCTATCAAGTGCCCCTACTCAAGGCCATGGATGAAGTCTGCAGAGAGCATAAGGTTGGCTCCAGGAGACGGACAGCTCAAGCCCATCACTACTGTCTAGTACTCATTCCATCTGGACCCACTGCTGTAAGTGCACTGCCCCAGCCAGGTCATCGAAGCCTGTGCCCAGCATCTCAGAGGCCGACCTTGGCTAGGCCTGGACACTTTCCCACCACCCTTTCCTGCTGAGGACTGCCATGCTTCAACCCCACCTTCTCTCCTCCATGATCACCACCAAAGCCCAGAAAGATGGGAGGTCTAGGGACATCGCCTCTCAGGGGAGCAGAGAAGATGGCACTGAGGCCACACCTTAGAGCAGTTTCAGCTCTCCCAAGGTAGGGACTGGTGCCTCTGCCCCTGGCAGTGAGGGAAATTCCACAGGGCTTCTCAAAAAGGGATTGCTGTGCTCACAGTCTAGAAATGGAGTGGCCCCCGTAATTCCTGCAGGTAGGCAAGGTGGTCTGCCAGGCCATACCTTGGTGATGGTGCCCACAGCCTTGGTGCGGCCTTCCCGGAACACCAGCCGCTGGTCTATGTGCAGGTACTCGGGGGTCTTGATGAAGCGGAAGTGCACTGTGGCCTTGTCCCCGGTGCGCAGACAGTCCTTGTCCATGCTGAGAATGGTGGCCGTCTGCCTGATGCTCCCACAGTGCACTGCCAAGGGAGCCAGGAGGTCAGGATAGGCCTGAGCTGCCAGTTGCCTCAGGGCAGGGGAGGCAGTGAGTAAAAGCATGAAACATGCTGGAGCTGCGGCAGGCTGAAGACCTCGGTGCGGGGCCAAGTGTGGCTGAGTGCCAGAGGCCTGCTCTTGGATTTGATCCTGCCTCATACTCTCCCATCTTTTCCTCCAGTTAGACCCCACTTTTCCCTGGACCCACAGTCTGAGTTCCTGAACACAGGGCACTCTGTTTGCATGCATGCCTCCTCTGCACTGTGGGCTTCCTGACAGCAGGGCCCTTGCCCATCTTGTCTCTGTCCCCAGCACTTTGGCAACACTACCTGGCACACAACAGTGCTTGGTAGATGTCTACTGAAGAACTGAGTGTGAGGTCCTTGAGGGCAGGTGTGGATCTCCAGAGCCTGGTATAGAGCCAGCACTCTGTGTTTGCAAGACTGAATAAACACCGCAGCTCGTGGGTGGAACAGAGGGGATGGCATCGCTCAACGGGACAGAGACCTGACTCTTGGCTGTAGCTGAAACTTCGGGGTTTGGATTGCTGGAGCACTTTGTGGGAGGACCTAGAGCAGGCAGCTTCTGGCTGGCAGTGCCTTTAGACACCTACCCATGGCCTGGTAACGTGGGCTAATTGTGGTGGGGTGATGGAGGACGAGGATCTCGGCCTCAAACTCCCAGGATGCTTGGGGATTCAAGCGTGGAGAAACCATCACCATGCCCTTCCGGATGGATGAGCGCTTGATCTGGAAAAAAAGATGGAATCCCAGACCTTAGGGACAATATTGCCTTCTGGCTTCACCCCTTGGTCGTGGAGGATCAGGAGTCCTTCTGGAAACTGGGACCACCCCAACTTGGCCTTGCCCTCTCACTGCACTGGACCACAGGACTTCTAGAGTAGACAGCCCAAGGCGGACTTTAGTGGCATGTGGGAAACCTCAACACTGCTACCCAGGGTCAGGAAAGACTTCATGTAGAAAGTGGCATTTCAGCCAGGCCTTGTGGGATGGGTAAGAATTAAGTGGGTGGTGACAGGGCAAAGGCAGGCAAGCATTCAGGTGGAAGGAATAGGGCCACCATGACATGATTGTTGGAAAGTATAAAGAAAATCTGACTTTGCTGGTTACTTTGGGATGGTGGGAAAGATAGGTGACCCCAGAACTAGCACTCACCCCAATCCCCAGCGGACAGAAAGCTAAATGGTAATTTGGTGGGGACCCCGACAGCCCCATGTAGAAAGAGCCTCTGCACAGCAGGAGGCTCCCAGCTGAGCTCACCTCTGAGCTCAAGGTACCCTGGTTGGGCACTCAGTGGAAGAATAGAGCTTAGGAGGCAGGTAGGTCTGGGTTCAAGTCCCAGCTCTGCACTTACTGGGCAAGTCACTCAGGCTCTCTGAGCCTCAGTTTCCTCATCTGTAAAAGTGAGGTCAGTAATTCCTGTCTTGCAGAGCAGCTGTGAGGACTAGAGACGGCCCAGGGACTAGCATAACGTGGAGCCCGAGGGGAGTTTTTGGTATTATCAATACTCACCTTCTTCAGTGCGAAAGAGGCCGTCTGGCCCCCTCGAACCTCCTTGACAGGCATGCGCTTGCGATGGATCGATTTGACAGCAATGGACAGGAAGTTACCCAGGGGATCTGGGCCCAGCAGCAGTGTGTCATTCAGCTTGATTAGGCCCCTCAGTGTTGTCCCCGACACCACTGTTCCTACACCCTACAGAGAAGACCCTGGCCCAGTAAGTCCATCCCAAACACAGACTCACCCCAACAGTCCTGCCGGAAGTACCACTCAGCCTCCCACCCTGTTCAGTTCACCAAAGCCCACTCACCGGGACAGAGTAGGTGTCGTCAATCTGAAATTCAGCAGGTTCTTCCTCCCGGTAACTGGTGCGAGGTGACAGGAGGTTGAGGAACATCTTCAGCAGATCTAGGTTTTCGCCTGTAACGTTGGAGATCTGGAATATTGGGCACATCCTAAAGGAGGTGGGTGAGGGGAGAGTGGAGAGAAAAGAAGAAAGGAGCTCAGGTGGCCAGCTCCTGCCTGATAGGGTGGGAGCAGCAGGAGGGCTCCTGAAACAGCTGTTGCTGCTAAGGGTCCCACCACCCTCTCACCGGCTCCCAGGGCTCCACCTTCTGCCCGGCCCACGATCTCCTGTCCAGACCTGCTCTGAAGTCTTCTTGTCTTACTCAGTTTTATCTCTGAAATCTGTCCCCACCTGTCTCACCACCACTGCCCTGTTGGGGGGGGGGGGAGCTCATGACTGCCTCTTCTTCCTAAAGTACACACATGCTTAAATCCTTAACTGACTTTCCACTGCAGAGATGACAGCCAGACTCCCTCCTCCCAACATCTCTGCCAGTTTATTTCTCTCAAATTCCTATATTCCAGCCAGACCGGAGAATCTTCCCTTCTCCTAAAGCTTGGGACTTTTTTGTTCCCATGTACTTGTTCACTCTGATCCTTCTGCCTGAATTCCTTCCCTCTTTTACAACTACCAAATCCTCTCATCCTTCAGAGTCCATCTCCAATCAGATGCCACCTCTTCCAGGGAACCCTTCCCAGATGAGCACCCTTGACTCCCTCTGAACTTTTGGAGAACTTTTTGTGTCTCTGTTACACATGACTATATCTGATTTTCTGTCAGAGTTATCTTTACTTCCTACTCATGGCCTCTATATTTCCTATCCATGGTTAATCAAACTCCTCAGAATCAGGAATTATACATGCCCCACAGCTCCTAGAATAGGGACTGCAAGGAACAGGCCCTCAACAAAATGAATGAATTGTGGCCTGCTGAAATGGACCCCCTCTGCTGGCCAACTGGTGGTACTGAAGACAGCATCAGGGCAGAGCCACAGTCAGGCTGCTCTGGGTCCTGTACTAAGCAGCCCCAAGACCCTGGGAGAAGGAGCAGAGTTAACAAAATTCACTATTATCAGGAAGTTATCTCTGACCAAGGAGCCAACCACCTTGAGGACAAGGATTATGCCCAAGGCAACTCTGACTCCTCAATGCCTAGATGAAAAGCCCAGCACAGAACAAACATCCAATAAATATTTATAGAATCAAAGGATACACTGATATGTAAATGCTCAAACTGATCCACGATTAGAGTACTTTTGAGAAATAACAGTATAAAAAAACAGTTATAAATATAGTTGTGTATCTATCATACAGCAGCTAGGCATAGTACTAAATGCTTTACATACATTGTTTCCAACATTTATGAGAGCCTTATGGAGAAGGTAATATTTCAATTTCACAGATAAGGACACTGAAGTCTCAGCTAGGACTCCAACCTCAGGGAGGCCAGAACCTCAGAATCTGAGTTACCTGATACAGCCCCATAGCAACACTCCTGAGAGCAGAATGTTTGATTTCAACCAATCTCTATGCCTGCCCAGAAGTGAGTGCTCCCTACCCATTACCTCTCAGAGCTGAAGTTGGAGGCCGTTACAATTACATCATCCTTGCTCTGCACCAACACAGGGATCTTCCGGCAGCCTGGTGACTTCAACAGGCGCTGTAACAGCTTCAGAGTTTCTTAAAGGGTGAAATGGAACAAAATTAGGAGGATACAGCCTTCTCTCTGGCCAGGCTTCTAGGGCAAGACAGGTTCCTCATTACTGATGTAAGCAGGAGACAGACAGATGGACAGTGTTAAATGCCACAATGCCTGGAGAAGCAAAAAGAGGATCGAAACTTTGGATGGGTAAGTGCATGCTAAAGTAGAAGGAGAGTCCAGATGGGGCCTGTCTGCTAAGGTTACGAGTCTAAACACTGTCAGGTTTCTCCAAAGTCTCCAGAAGACCCACATCCTATGAGAAGGACAACGCTGCCCCAGAAGTCTTTGCTTCCTGGAAAAAAAATTCATCTGACAAAAAGATCTCTAGGACATTTAGATACCGGCAGAAGCCCTCATGAGGCCTTCCAAAAGGATGCACCTCCACTTCTTTTCTGCCATCTTCAGCGATACGGGAGAAATACACGAAAGCCTAGGCCTGCAACCCTATTGTGAAGCCTTTGGTGGTAAAAGGTAATCAGACTCTCTGCCCAAATGTCACCATATCTGTCCAGCTTAGATGTTAAAACCCACCCTTCTGCCTAGAATCACCTGAAAAGAGGTGCCAGATTAGGAATCTCAAGGATCCTGCACTTGGAACCAGAAGGAACAAAGAGTAGAAGATAATTCTAGGCCATGCTCAGACCAAGAGCCAAACAGGGAGGAAACAGAAGATTCTAGGTCAACGGTTATTGAGGCCAAGTTCTAAGCACAATACAAGGAAGCAGAAGACCCTGGGCTGCAGCCCTGGTAGCAGATCAACAAGGAACCACAGTGGGTGACTGCCCCAAACAGAGAGACTGCTGCTGGCTGTTGGCTTCACTTACCTTGCAGGATGTTGGCAGGACACATGTCAATCTTGGTGACCACCACAAAGACAGGCACATTGAGTGCCAATGCCAAGCCCAGGTGCTCCTTGGTCATCCCCACAATGCCAGCATTGCTGCCCACCTGCCCCAACACAGAAAGAACCATCAGGACAAGGGAGACAGAGATTGCTGCTGAGTGGGCACAGGGGCTCAAAGAAGGCTGAAGTAAAAGAATTCCCATCTCTGAGGCCACCATTAGAACAGGACACAGGAGGCACAAGCCTTAGGCCAGGAAAAAAATGGCTGTAGATGAAAGCTGGGCTGGGCACAGACTAGTTTAGCCGCCAATTTAATGACGTGGGCTATCAAAATCTGAGACTTGGAAACAATAACAAATTTAGTCTGAGAAAACAACTATCTAGAGTCATCATAATGGATTTCAGTTTAACAACCCTGGCCGAGTTTCTGCATCTATAAAATGGGGGATAACAATATCCACTTTAGAGGGTCACTTGAGGTTTAAATGACAAAACATATGTCAAAGGTCCAGCACACAACTAGCATGAATTAGGTATTCAAGCAATGGCAGCTGTTACTGCTGTTACTATTCCTTCCCATAACAATGTTTTAAAATATGATCAAAAAGGCTGATTAAATAAATTAGAGCACATGCAAAAGTGTGCCGTACAAAAGAAAAAGGAAACTCTTATCTACCGATGTGGGGTAATCTCTAAGATATGTTTTTAAGGGAAAAAAGCAAGGTGGTATACAGCATACCATGCTACCATATAGAGTGGTGATTGGATCATTGTTTGAAAAAAGCAGCTATAAGACATCTGGGGAACATCTGAGGTAATGTAAACACTTTTAGACTAGATATTGTATAATATTAGGGAACTATTGTTCATCTTCTTAGTTGTAGTAACAGTAGGAGACAGTTCTTAAGTTTTAGGAACTGTGTGCTGAAGTATTTGGGGGTGAAGAGTCACAATGTCTATAATCTGCTTTCACATGATTCAGCCAAAAAACCAACCAACCAAAAAAACCCCATGCAAAAAACCCACATATGCATCCATCACAATCTAAGCGGAGGATTTATGGTATTCACTGGACTACTCTTTCAACATTTCTCAATGTCTGAAATTGGAGAGAGAAAATATATATACATTTGGTGGTATGATTGCAAAATATCTCTGGAGGATACATAAGAAACTGGAAGTACTGGTTGCCTCTGGCAAGAAACAAAACAGAGGAGGAAGAGAGACGTTTCACTATAAGCCCTTTGGTACCTTTTTATTTTTGTACCATTTGAATGTATTACTTACTAAATAAAATAAAAATTAAAATTACCATATATTATATATATATAGGGCTTTATACATTCCAGACTGTTTAAGTGATGCTTTCCTTTGATCATCACAGTTCACAGGTGAGCCACTACCCCGCTGACACAGATGTCCCACACATGTTTCCTTTGACCGACACCAAGGTACCTCCACTAACTTCCTCCTAATTTTTCCCATTCCCTCCAACCACCTTCCCTAACCAATCCAGGCTTGTTTTTGTTCTTCCCAAGTGGGAGAAGAGAATGCTCTCTCTCGCTGTGGTCTACATATTTTCAAGAGTTTTTATTTTTTTCCTGGAAATTGACTGCCAAGAACAATTATGAAATATTTCATTGTTTTCTACAGACATTTTTAATATTTAGCTCATAGTCTAACAGTCAGATAATATATAACATTTTATCTGGGTGAGGATATTTCCATTAATTGGCCTTGATCACTGTAGCCCAGTTAGAAGAATGCTCATTTTAAACTGATTTCTATACCCTTTTTAGTATCAACCCAACAACTGCCCCAAATACACCCTATAGCTCTTCCACTGAAACTCCTTCCTATAAAGTTTTCCTTAGCCAGTCAAGGTTGGTAAGGGCCCCATGCAAAGCTCAAAGATATGGGAAATGAAATCACATTGAGATCCCAAGAACCGTGGGCAGAGAGCCGACAAGAGTGTTCATACATATGCTCTGCCTCTCTTTAGTCTCCAGTTTGGGGAGAATTTGCCTGAGAACCTGAGTTTGTGGGGCAACTTGATCAAGTTTGCTCTGAACAGATGCTTATAGTTACTATGCTTATTAATACAGGCAGCTGGAGGAACTGGGAAACGGGGGAAGGGCTTTGAGAAGGATCTGCCACAGGAAAACTTGCTCGCCTGTGCTCTGTGTGAAAGCTGTGAAGTCCTGACCAAGGCTGTGGGCCTCACAGACTCCAACTCTCTGGCCAGGGAGGAAGACAGCAAAGGGACCCAATGCACGCTTCACAACATGAGCCAGCATGTTGAAAGAAGCCCCTGCTCCCTTTCCTTTTCAGTTTACCTACGTGATGAGCTGCTGAAAGCTCTATCCCCATTAGACTGTAAGCTCTACGTGAGCTCCGGACGGCCTGTTCACTGCTCTCCTGTTCAGGCCCCACACAGTGCTAGGCATCCAGAAGTCTCTCAACAAGTACCTGTAGGTCTGGGTGACACTCGTTCCAGGCTTCAGAAGAGGCCACCTCTCAGGCCTCTCCAATCACTGTCTGTGCTCTCCTCCATTTCTTCCCCAGGCCTCCCCATCTTTAAGGGTGCTCCTGGTATCATCACAAAGTAGCCCAACCCCAGGAGAAAACCCTCCTGAAGGTAATAGGAACACCCCAGGAGAAACCCTCCTCTGTGCCTCTCCAAACAATAAGAGAGATCTGCAGATGGCACCTCGGTATCTGCTACAAGGATCTCTTCCTGGCCTAGCCGAGGAGAAAGATTGACGTACACCCCTTGAGAAGACGCAGAGCTCAGAAGACTGGGCACATCTGCAAAACCTGTAGTCCTTACCCAATGTCAAAACCCTAAACTAAAAGGCCTCGTCTCAAAATAATTTCAAAACACTTCATATAACCACACCCTAAGAGACCCGCTGAAGCCTCCCCTCCCCCTCAGCATCACCTCACTTACCATGAGCATGCAGAAGTCAGGTAAATGGCCCGTCATGCCAAACACAGTGGTCTTCAGGTACTTCTCATGGCCAGCCAAGTCGATGAAGGTAATCACCTTAGTGGATTTCTCACAGATCTTTGTCCACTCCAGGCTGCCACCGTGGCTGTCTGGCTTGTTCACTACATTGCCTTCACTGTCAAAGCCCAGAATGTCATTGCCCACACTGCTGGTGCGACCAGATTCAATCTCGTGTTTGTGGCGGAAGAGTTTCTGGCGGGCAAAGCCTCGGCCATTGTCCAGCTCTCCATGGGTCAGGACCCCAAGAAGCGTACTTTTGCCAGCATCCACGTTGCCCACTACTGCTACCCTGCATGTACATGAACCAATACATTTGTGTGAGAGTTAGTGGGTGAGTGAAGTGAACCCCAGCAGCTGGATCCATAAGGCCAGGTTCACCCCTGAGCCTCTCCAGCTCACTGCTCCTTCTATTCATGGATGAGCACACTGGGAGATGTATCCAGGGAATAGAAAGTTATTCAGGAGGAACTGGGTTCCCACCACAATGGCTTTCTCCCTTAACTTCCACTAGCTTCCCCAAAGCTGCCAGACAGGAGCCCTAAAGCCAAGAGAGGCACAAAATGCTCCCCTCCATTCCCCTGGTTTCTAGCTTCTCACACTGATCGAAAAGCAAATGCAGCCCCCAAAATGGCCACAGGATGTATGGCTGGCCTCTCTCCCACTCTTCCCAAATGGAAATATTTAGGGATGAGGAAGTACAGAAATAGAGAATGGAGCTATCAATGTCTCTGGACACTTCTTCCATGCTTCAGGAAGAGAAAGGGCGAAGCCCAAATGCCAGGTGTCAAAGGCTCAATCACCATTCTTTGTGAAGCCCTAGACCCCAAGGTCATGCTGCAGGTGACCCCTGAGCTGCTCTGAAGGCCCCTCACCTGACTTCCAGGAAGTCATTGTCTCCTACTCGTTTCCGGACTAGGTAATCGCGCACACGGCCCCCAGCTTCTTGACGTTCCCGCAGGAGGATGACATCAGCCTCTATCTGTTCTGCCATGCTCTTCACTGTGGCGTAGGAGGCCTCCATGTCAGCTTCACTCAGCCCGTACTCGGTCCCATCTGGTGACAAGAGCCCAGACGTCAGCCTGCCAACAAGCCAGCCAGTCAACCACTCCTAACCAAGGCCCCACCCTGGACACTGGAGAAGAACATGGCTCTCTCTACCTGATATTTCAAAAATGTGGGCACATGTAGAGTTAAGAAATAATAGGACCAAGGGCTTCCCCATTAAGCAGGGCATTCATTAATTCATTCAACAGTAATCACTGAGACTCTCCTAGGTTTTATGCCAAGCCTCATGCTGGGTACGGGGAATACACGTGCCCTCAGCAGGCTTACAGCCCAGCAGGAAAGACAGGAAATTAATTAACTGCAATACAACTTGAGTGCTGTACGATAGAACTGTACAAAGAGAATGTAAAGCATGAGCAACTAGCATTGCCTAGGGAAGCTGAGGACAGCTTTGCAGGGTGCTGACTCCAAGCTGGGCTTCCAAACATGAAAAAAGGGCCTGCAGGGAAAGAAGGAAAGACATCCTAGGCAGGCAGTGGAACAAAGCATGGAACATGGCAGATCATGCCACATACAGGGACCAGTTAGCAGCACAGTGTGTTGGGAAGCAGGATGTCGGGTGGCAGGAAACCACATGAGAGGTGGAAACGGTTAAGCAGACGGACATCACACAGCAGCAAAACACATATATGTCAGACAGTCAGAAGCCTTGGGGGTTACACAGGGGAGTAACATGATCAGATCGCTGTAGGACAGAAAGACCTCTTGAGCAGCAGTATAACATGTGCACTGGCAAGCGAGAGACCAGAAACGGGGAGCCCAGTTAGGAAGTAATTCTAATAGTCCAGGCAAGAGATAATGAGGACAGGAGACAAAGGAAAATGGGGAGAGAATTTAAGAATGATTTTAGGGGTAGATTTTTAACTGAGGTGGCTCAGGTGAAACGTCCAGCAAGTCTGAGCTTAGGATGGGGAAGGACTGATCAATCAACCAATAATGTATTGAGTGCCTATGGTATGACAATCCCAGTCAGGTGCTTTCAGCCTCGTATCATATTTATTCCCACAGTAACTCCCTCAGCTTCTCCTCCAGCCTGTCTCCAAGAGCACCCCTGCTCCTTCTCTGGGCTCATCCCCCCGCCCCACATGTGCCCAACCTCTTCTCTTTTCCTGCCTAGAAAGACCCTGCAGCACCTTCTCTCACCCCTATCCACTTCTCCCCTTACAAACAAGCTCAAGTCATTTCTAAACTACAAAAAGAAGACCCAGCCCCTCCTCCTTTGGCTCTGCTTATCTACTGAGCTACCATCTTCTCCAAGCATCTCCAGAGTAATGAACACTTGTTGACTGTATTTCCTCACTACCTACTCGCTGATCTCTGGAAAAAACTGGTTTTCAAGTCATCGACAGCCTTCTACCCATTCATCCAATGCCCCTTCCTTGACTCCTGCAGCAGTGGACACTGCTGGCCATCCTCCCTTTGTTTCTTTCTTTTTTTTTTATTGAAGTATAGTCAGTTTACAATGTTGTGTCAATTTCTGGTGTACAGCATAATAGTTCAGTCATACATATACATACATGTATTCGTTTTCATATTCTTTTTCATTATAGGTTACTACAATATATTGAATATAGTTCCCCCTCCCTTTGTTTCCTGAAGCACTTCCCTTCCACACTGCTTGCCTATGACCCGAAATCTCCTGATTCACGCCCCTACCCTCTTGTTCTTTATTCTGTCTCCTCTGCTGGCTCTTCCTGCTCCTGTCCCCAGATGCCAATCTTTTTCAGTAGTCAGTCAGTGGCCCTCTTCTCTAGCCTCAAAACATTCCCCTTGGTCATCTCATTCTATGGCTTCAACAGTCATTTTGAAAACTACAAAAACATTCATAACTAGTCCTCTTCCCAGAGCTCCAGGCTGAATTTCCAATTGCCTAAATGACAATTCTAGAAGCGTGATGTCCAAACTCAACCATTCCACTCCGTTTTTTAACAACAGTACAAAAACTTAATAAAGCATGTTAGTCCTCAATGCAACTCCATGAGTCAGCCATTACCATTCCCATTTAATAGTGGGATAAACAACCCAGAGAGGTCTTGGAGCTGGTAGGGAGTAGAGGGGCCATGTGAGCTTGGGTCTTATGATTCCAAACGTATAGTCTTTTCCTCTGGCAAGGGTACCTCTTAATGCCAGATGAGTTCCTCCTCTTACCTTCCATATTTCTGATGACAACACTGTCCTTCCAGTCACCCAAGCTTATTAACATTTATCACTCCAGTCCTACTGACTCTAGCTTTATATCTTGCCCCCTTCCTTGTCCCTGCTGTCCTCTTTTTGCCAACCCAATGCCACTAGTCTGTTTCAGGCCCTTATTCTACCTGAATCACCACAAGAGATCCCTAACTGGTCTTAGCAATCCTTCCAACCCATCCTGCATAGACACACTAGCTTAAGTTCCTAACAAAGCACAGCTCTGATGCTGTCACTTCTGAGTCAAAGCCTTGGAAGGGCTCCCCAGGACCAGCAGCATTCAGTTCCAATTCCTTAGAGGCTTCCCCCATTTATCCCACCCCATGCACCTATTTTCTCCTTTTAAGTTTTGTTCCAGTGCAGGTGGCCCAGTTACCATCCTCCCATGTTCTCTGCACTTTTCCAGCTCTAAACCTTTGTTCATGCATTTCCTATCCTAGAAAGCCAATCAGCATATCTCCACTTGTCCAAACCCTAACCATTCTGCTCCCTTACACAATTTACCATGGATAGTGTTTTGGATGCATGTCTTCTCTCACTATACATAAGCCTCCTGAGGACAAGGATCATATCTCAAACATTCCTGGATGCTCCACAGGGGCGCCTTTCCTATACTAAGTCCTCAAATGTTTGTAAAATGCAAAACAGATCAACAAAGGGAGAGCAGTTGGGTTGAGGAGTTTCTAAATGCATGGCCAACTGAGCTCTGGAAATCTGGGTTAGAGAAGGACTTGTTGGAAGTGTTCCTAAGAGAAGGCTTGATAGTCCTGCCATTCCTGCGAGACCCCCAAATTCTATCCAACCTTTCTTGCTTCTAGTACAATGAAAAGCAATGCTTTCAGGTCTTGTCCCACACTAGGGGGCAATCACTGGTGTGACCTTATCCATCCAACGCTTCCAGAAAATGCTCACTCTTCTCCAGCATGCCTTGTACTCCTCCCTCTGTAGGAGTGGAAACAAAGGCCAAGAAGAAAAGCTGTAGAGGTCCAATTACTAAAGGTTGCATATTCAGCCATGCAGGAACTGGACCAGATTTGAGTCCTGCCCACTGACTTGCCTTTTCTATCTGTACTCTCCTGCTCAAGGTGATACAAAGTCTCCCCAAACTTAGGATAAAATTCTAAACACACTGGTATGGCATCCAAAGACCCTCAGAGCTGGGCACTGACTACTTGTCCAGTATCCCCTCCTAATACTCTCAACCTCATACTCTATACCCTCACTTTACTGAATCACTTCTGGTCCACCGAATATGCCACAGGCGGCATACTAATGTCTCCATGCCTTTGTGCATGTGGCTTTCTCTACTCACTCACTGCTGCCTCCATTAACCTGGAAAATTTCTACTCATCCTTTAGAATTCACTCAAGGGGCACCTCCTCCCAGAAATGCTTTCAAGACTTTTCTGACCCTCCAACAAAGACAACACTCCTCCCATGTTCCCTGAACTTTTACTGCATTACCTGGTTCTTAGAAAGTCATGATTTACTATTTGCAGAATGAACAAGGTTTCTTTTTGAAAGAAATCTCAGGGTAAGTCAACTATAACCTGGAACTCTTAAAAATTACTACTGCAACTACTAATACTAACATTTATATAGTGGTTACTATATGCCCAGTGTGAATCTTAACCATGACACCAGAGACTAGATTCTATTTTTATCCCCATTTTAAGACAAGGTAAAGAGCCAGTAGGCAAACTCAGACCTGCCAGGTTCCAGACCCTGAAGTAACTACTAGGTCACATTGCCTCCTTTTAAAATACCAACCTTAATTTAAGAATGTATTCTCAAAGAACACATTCCTTTGCCCTGCTTAGAAGTTTTTAAACTCTAATTTATCTGTACAAAATTTCTCTGAGGTTGGGGGGATGTCATTAGCCCCATTTCACAGATGAAGGAAGTGATAAACAGACGTGAAGTACCAAGCACACACAGAAGTCAGTGATGCAGCTGACTCCTGGGGGTCTTGCATCTGGTTTGTCCTCTGTTTGATGTTCAACTTGTTTAACTAGTTATGATCTCTTTCTACCTCTTAAGAATTCCAGCAGGAAAGGACTCACTATGAATCTAATAGCATCCAATTGCTAGATGCAAAGATAATGTTTGGGTGGGTAAGATATGTGTTAATGAATGTTTGACATCTTCTTAAGCTTTGTCATGGGAGGGTTAATTAGCTGTGAGCCATCAAGGTATAGTAAAATTCACTAAGAGTCCACATTAAAGAACAGGGGGAAAGAGAGGGCTTTAAGAATCTTGGTCTTCAAAGAACAGTCCCAACACTTGTCAAAATTGATCTGGATGTGGTTTCTTCAGTTCTATAAGCCTGAAGTGATCTTTGAATGGTTCATTCTATTATAGTGGGCCAGATGTGCACCTGACACAAAAGCTTTCAAAAGGTAACCAGTGATCCCCTAGTCACCAAATGGAATGCCTTTTTCTGAGCCTGACTTCTTGTTGTGTTTGTAACACTTGACAATGCTGGCCAACTTCCACTCTTCTTTGACATGCAGCCTCTTGGTTTGCCTATCTCTCTGACCATTCCTTCTTTGACATGATAAGACCTAAAACTGGGGAGGTGATAGCAAAGATGGAAAGGAAAGGACAGATAAGAGAAACATTTCAAAGGATGGCAGAGCAATATTTGGAGATCAAACCCTTCTTCCTCGTGTCATTCTTGCAGTATTTCCAAATATTGTTTTCAACTGAGGTTAACTGTATACAAGCCATCTTTCCTTCTTGGGACAGAGGCCAGATTTTAAGTATCCAAAAGTGCTTTGCAACAGTATCAAGACTTAAGAAGATACTCAATAGATATTTGTCAAATAGTTACAGAATGACTTTTGAGATTTCCTCCACCTTAAACTCAAGACTACAAAAGAATTATTACTTGCCTTTACAACACCTACACTCACCAAAGAGAACTGTTCCTTTAATTGCACTGAGGCCTATTAGGGATTTCTGCAAAGATGAGACACAAGATCTGGTACAGGCTAAATTCGTAATTATTCAAACAAGCCCAGCTACCATTTCAGCAAGGATAATGTCATATTGAAGAAGAGGGTAAGCAGGCTTTGTATTGAGGGTATAAACTAAGAATGACCAGGGAAAAAAAGCCCAAGATATAATCTGGAATTCTACAATGGGGGCTGCCTTCTTCTAAAGGAATGGGCCCCATTACAATGGAATAAGGGGACTGGAGGGCAGTAACAAGTCCCTTCCAGAACAGCAACAAGGCTACATGTCTCATGGGATCTCACAGGGAGAAAAGAGGACCTTTGTTATCACAGCAATACCCACTGAAAGGTCAGTGTGGTCAGGGGCAAGGCAGCCTTGCTGAAGAGAGGAATTCTGGGTGTCCTTTTCTCGCTGACATCAAGAAGTATCACAGAGGTTTCTTGCTAAGCAGGCAGTAGGTAGCAATGGGATCTGCAAACAGGTTTGGAGGGGAAGACCTAGAGCTGCCTAGGGAAGGCTTAATTCCAGACCTAAGTGTGACTTACTCTATTACCTTGGACAAGAAGTTTCCTTGCTTTGTGCTTCATCTCCCCTTATGCAAATGTAGAGTACTGGAGGTAGAAAAGAAGTATCTGTAAAACCGCTTGGAAAGTGAATCTTTAAAGTCAAGCATATTATGACCACTACGATGAGAATTAAAATTATCACTTTGTACTTTTATGTCCTCCCAAACAGTTCTGCAGACACTAAAGAATCATTGCAACTGATACACATGAACAGGAAAAGTTGATTAAAGAGGGAAAATGTGCTCTAAATAATTTTTTTAATAAAGTGAAAGGAAAACTATGCTCACCTGATCCCTGCCCAATGACATATATGGTCTCTCCGCATCCCTCGTCCATCCTCTCCCACATTTGCCGAAGTAGGCTGTCATACTGCTCTGATGTAGGGCTCACTAGAACCAGCTAGAAGAGAAACCAACAGCCTTAGGACCACACTTGCTAGAAGAGCACCACAGCCAAAGCAGATCAATAGCCTGACCAAAGACCCTGGCTGAACCCCACAGCACACTGATCTGAAATAGCTGTGCAGCCCCCTCATGCCCTCTCTGCCTCTCCTTAAATAGCTTTTGAGCCCAAGGCCTTACATGAGCTGAGTTATATGGAGTACTAAAATGAGTATGTCTGAACCACAACCCACAGAAAAGAGGGTGTAAGCAGCCTGCATCCTGCTACTTAACAGGAGGGGCAGGATCCACAATGACTGAGAATCTGGCATTGTAGGTAGAAACTAATGAGCAGTGCTTTAGACCTACATGCCAAAATCTTCTACCTGCAGCTTGCAACTCACAGGACAGAGATCTCATACACTGCCATGTCCTCCACCCAAAGCCAATGATTCCCATAATAACAAAAGAATTGTATTCCATCTTGTTGTGGCTATCTTGATTATTTAGAAATCGGCAGTAAAAACTGCTACAAGAGTCATCTTTATCAACAAAGCACCATTACCACTAATATGGGTATTAGCACCATCATTTTGCAAATTTCTGCCAATAACATTAAAATATCAACCACTTATTTGAGAAGGCCATTACCAATAGACACATCAGATCCCATTCTCTCACCACTCATGTGTGACCTTGGATAAAGGACTTAACCTCTGAGTCTCAATTTTTTAATCTACAAAATGGAGACACTACCATTTGCATCCTAAGGCCACTGTAAAGACCAAATAAGATAACATGGAAAGTATCTAGTCCACAACTCAGTAAGTCATAATTACAGTTTTCTTTACCCCATCATTCCTAGAAAAATCTTGGATGAACATAGCCACCACAGTTCACTAACTGTTTCTCCCTTTGGAAGCTCTCAGAGCCTTAGGTTTGTCCCCACATTTAACTGTAGCAAGTAAAGTATATAAACTTATAGCTTTTAATCTTTCCCTCAGGAATCAAATCTATTCAACCCATCTCGTCTCTCCCTTCACATCAGTTTTTCTTTTTGATAACACCAAATTTATCTATAGCTTCTCTACTCTAAAACCGTGAGAAGCATTTCCCCAACTAGGTATGAAACAACACTTCCCTATCCTGGAACATTAAATAAGTTGGTTAGGAAATGAAGGTACTACTCTCTTTGCAATTCTGTCATGCAATTTCCCATTGTTTTCAGGTTTCTTCAGCACCTTGACCATGAATTGATATCTAGCTCATCTGCTTCTGAGTCAAGTGCATCTCTTACAATTTCCTGAGTTTACTCATCAGAGCTTGTACTTTGAACTTGGGTGCTGCCTGGGTCTTTTACATTGTGTCCCATTGCCTCACACATTTCCCCTCACTATCCTCTCTCCAAACTTGGCCATCCTCATTATGGTATTAGAGGCACCAGACAGGATCACTGTGATAAGGTGGAGCACTGGCTTCTAAGTAATCAGCTGAGACTAAAGGGAGAGCAGTTAGTTGCAGGTAAAGTTCTCCCCAGTTTGGACCAAGTTTCATGCAATTTTGCCACCCACCACAGACTGAAAAGTCACAAATGTTTTCAAAATTCATTAAACATCTCTATTGTAAGTATCCAACAACAGGTAGAAGGTGATACTGGTGTTCTATGTTGCATCAGCTGCTATTTAATCTGCACAGGAAATTACTAGTTTATCTAGTTCACTTCTAACATTTACTGAGTAGTATGTATCCAGCAGTACTGTAGGTTTCTTACATACATTTCTCACTTTTACAACACATCTGTACTTAAATGATGATGTTGCTGGAGAACTGAGAGGTTAAGAAACTTCCCCAAGGTCACAAAGCCCTTTTAACTGGCAGGGCAGGAAAGGGAACCCAACCCTGCCTGACTCTCAAGTTGGCATTCTTTCCTTTAGCGATGTTAGGCACCTTCAAAACACCAGTCCCAAATTATGCTTACTTTCTAATCCCCCCATTGCCAAGCAGAAGGTGAGCCCTTAAATCCTGCCTATCTTCTCACGAGCTCAAAAGACACTATTTAAAACGTCCTTCATTATTCCATTCATACGAGATAAAGTCCCACTTCCAGGATGGCGAAATGATGGGTCATGCCCATCTTTCACTTTTGTTTTGTGTGCATTTGTAAAGTAGATATTCTTCAGACATCTCTCCCGGACTGAGCGACTACTTAATGCTTCCTTTCCCGACACTAGGAAGACGCAGCTCCCTCCCTGCTCCACTGATCCTCCCGCGCCTCTGCTCGCCCTGCCCAAGCCACCTCCGACCCTCGGCTGCCGCGGACAGTCCACGGAGAGGGCCACTCTCGGTCTCCGCGGGGGTAGGCGCACCGCGCGGGGACAGCGACTGCGCGGGTCGCTGCCGGCGTCGGGCGCCCGCGTTCCACGTGGCGGAGCGGAGGGGCTGTGATCTCGGCGGGAGCTGGACGGCGGGAGGCCAGGTGGGCACCGCCGGGGAAGGACGGCTGTGCCGAGGGCCGACGGGCCGCCCCTCGTCTGGGAGCCCGCTGCGCGTCCCGAATCGGCAGGTGGGCGGGCTCGGCCCCTCCCGCCCCCGCCATCGCCCCGGAGACAGCTCGGCCCCAACGCCCGGGCCCCACTGCCCGGTCCCCTCAGCGCCCGGTCCCCTCAGCGCCGCCGCCGGCGCCCGGGCCTACCTTGCTGGTGAGGTCCAGCTCCGGCTCGCCGTTGAGCGCCTCACCGTCCTCGCTGCAGTCCGAGTCGAAGCCGCTGTGGAGCCGGGCGGCAGCCGCCGCAGCCTTGGCCGCCCCCGGAGAGCTGGGTTCGGGGGCGAACATAGAGGCCGGGACCGGCGAGTCCATCGGGGAGCGACTCCGCTCCGCCGCCATCTTTAATAACTTAGGCTAATTCGTAGCCGACCTGCCCTCCCTCCTCAGATCATTTGACTAATATATGCGGGCCCCGCCCCCAAAGCTCATCAGAATAATTTATGCGAAACTTCTCCCGCCGCGTAGAGGGTGACACGTATCTCTAGCGAAGAAACAACCGACCAGGCCTCTCAGCCACCAATCGCTACAGCTCTTCCAAGTAGCTAGTGAATAATTAATAAGGCCCAAACCCCAACAAATGTCTGAGACGTCACGCGCTTCGATCGCATCTTAGGAGGGGGCAGCATCGTGTCCACGCTACCTGCCTGGAGCCTTGTCGCCAATGGGAGCAAAGCGGAGTACGACTGACACAGCAGCCATCCAATGAGGAGAGAAATACACACAACGTTTACCCTCACCGCCCATCACTCTCCTCGTTTCCAGCTGAGGCGGTGCTCAGCTTCCAAATCTTGCTGCAAAACAGTCGGGGGCGAGAGCCTTACGATGACAGACAGGGGGAAGGCCCAATCCAGAATTCGGGTAAGTCCCGCGCCTCGGGCCACCGCCCACAGAGATAGTAAACTGCGCAAGGTGCCTCCCACTCAACTCATTGACTCCGAGCAGTCACTGAAGACCGACTTTCGATGTGCTGGCAATCTCCAGGCAATTTTACTGGTAGGATCGATGCCTGGAATACTATAGCGGCTAAAGCGAGGAAATTAAACCTCAGACCTTAGGGAGAATTCTCCATTCACTGTTTCTGCGGAAAGAGCAATTACGAGACCAAAATGAGGCAACCAGCTCAAATAGAAGCACCTCGTTACATTTGTGAACTGTAAGGCCGAGAAATAGCGTCTGTTAAGGTAGTTTCCTATGGGTGATTCTTCCAGTGTCATGAGCGTGGAAAACCCCAATCCAAAATACTATCAACACAAGTTTTAGTGTCTTTTGAATTCCAGTTTCAAAAGACTGAAAAGCTTGATGACATTAGGGGTTAGTCAAACTCTAATAATGCTATGTCCACTCGTCCTAAGCAACAAGCAAGAAAGAGCAACCATTTCAGAAAATAACGTACCCAGATTTAGGGTTTTGGAATACAAGATTTAGCCAGCAAGAGGCAGGGTTCCAAATGGCCTTCAGTTTCAGGGATCTACTTGAGGGTTGAGAGGCAACCTCTTCTTGTTCCTGTTTGCAACTACAATCAAATTTTATCTCTACAAACACAGCTGGGAATCTCGGACAAGGAGTCATGCAGCTCCAAAGGTCTTAATAGTAGTTCTTCATTTTTTTTTCCTGGCTAAATTGCTCACAACTATCCTACATATGCCTCCGTGAGATAGATAAAAATATTAAAATTTCAATTTGGCAGAAGAGACAAATGTCATGGCATTATACTATAGAATAATGTTGATATTTAGCATCTTATCAACTGGCTCTTCCAGAAAGAGTTCAAGTTCAGAATGTGCTGACATCAGTTGGTAGGCTAAAAAAAAATGCCCTTCTCACTATAGGGTTTTGCCCAGAAAAAAAATAAAATTCTCAGAGAAGGTGCTTCTTGAGTTGAATAGAGAAGTTTGAAATCACATTTTAGAGAGGGAATTCCTTACCATCCTTACATCCTCTTTCTGAAGACAGGTTAGAACCTAGGTTCAAATCCTAGGTCCACTACTTACTAGCTATGTGACATCAAGCAAGTTAATTAACCTCTCTGCTTCAGTTATTGCCTCAAAAAATTTAAAAAAAAGTGGATAGTTAGTAGTAAATGAGTTAAAATACACAAAACACTTAGTGCTTACAAGCCTCAATTATGAATTTTATGCAATTATAACTGTAACCCTTAGGTGGCTAACAAGTTACAAAATTTTAAGATAATTCAAAAGTTGTCTGTCTCAGGGCAAAGGACTCCCAATCATGTGGTAGGCAGTCAAGCATGTGTGTTAAGTGATTAATTCTGTGCTGAGTTTAATGGCGGTGTTAAAAAGAAACAAGCCCCGAATGGAGTCACTTGTGTTAAGCCCCACCAAGATTTAACATCTAACCTAATTGCAGTTTCAGCCTCTGTCAGGAGTGGAATCTTAAAAGGATCAGTCTGGATTTTCCTAACCAACACTAGTAAGGTAATCTGCCTGATAAGACCTTTTGCCTTCCTGTAAGGGAATGTGACCTTCCCTGAAACAATCCACTCTTTCTTCTGCCTATTAAAAACCTTCCATTTTGTGCAGCTCCTAGGAGCACTTTTCTACTTACTAGACGGGATGCTGCCCGATTCATGAATTGTTTAACAAAGCCAATTAGATTTTCAAATTTACTCAGTTGAATTTTGTTTTTACAGTGTTACAATTTGTTTTACAGTGTTGAAGCAGGGTTAAAGAAATAACTGAATTGTTAAGGGCGATCTTTTCCTTTATTGTTTTTCCAATTTTCTGAACAAAAACCCAAAGGGAAAACAACTAAAGTGGGTGATGAATATTTGCTGATGCCTTCTTCATGTCTTTGGGTAAGAAAAGGGCAAAAGATCCACGTGGGACTGAGTCCATCTTCCTGACACACAAGGCACTAAGATATGCCTTGAGCTAACTCAGAGAGTAAGGCTCTGTGGCCACCACCGTGAGACGAGAGAGGAGCCTGAAACCAAGAGGACAGTGGTGTGTGAGTGGCAAACTGAAATACGACACCAAAGAACTCAAACAGGACTCTATTCCACTTGAAACGTGACTCCCGGAGAGGCACTTACCCTCAGAGCTCCTGGAAAGTGAGGGCGGTCTGGCCCACTAACCAATAGAATTTGCGCCCAACCGCGTAAGGTGGTTTGAAATCACCTGGTGAACGGCATGCTAGCCAAACATAAAACGGTCAGCGCAGGAGCAGCTAGTCCAGGTTGGCGAAAGCACTCTGCCCAAGAAGCCTGGTCAGAGAGAGGTGGGGTAGGAAGAATAACGAAGTGCAGCCGCAGGCCGGGTCGCCGCCCCGGAAAGGAGCCGACGCCCGGGGAAAGGGAGGGGAGGCGAGGGGCGGGACAGGCATCGGGGCGGGACTCCCGCCTGCCGCCCGGCCAGCCCAGCCCTGGAAGAAACAGAGCCGAGGAACTGGGCACCAGCCCTACCTGCGGCAAGCGCCGGCATCGCCGCCGGGCTCCAAAGCCCGACACCCCCAGGGAGCCCAACGCTGCCGTACGGCGGCCACAACCCCGAAACCGGCGCCGCTGACGTCGGGCTGACGTCAGAGGTGACGCCGCGGCGGGGCGGGAGCCGGGACAGCGCAGGAGGGCGTTTCCGGAGCACGCGCCGGGCGGGGGCCGCTGACGTCGGGCTCAGGTGCGCGCGCTCGCCCGCCCGCCCAAGCGCGGCCCAGGTGGTGGCCGGCAGCTCCAGGTGGCGGTCTGCAGCGGTGAGGGGGCGACTGGCTGCGCGTCCGCACGCTGTCCCGGCGGCTCGGGGGACCGGGCCGGGGGCTGGGGTTAGGGGAGCGGCGGGAAGGCGCCTCGCCTGGCACTCACGTGACGGGCGAGGAGGTTGGGGTGGGGGCTGCGAGCTGGGTGGGCCCAGGCCCCCGAGGGCGAGGCGAATTGTCCGGCCCCACCCCTCGCGGGCCTGCCGCGCCGGAGCTTCCCTAGGGCTAGGGCTGGGGCCGGACCCGCCAGGCTGCTTGCCGGGGCTGGCTGGTCCTCCGGGGCGACCCGCCCGACCGCCGGCGCTGACAGGCGTTGTCTCCTTCGCAGGGACGCGGCGAGAGGGCGAGAATCCGCGCTTTCAAGGGAGCTGCTCCCGGCTTGGCCCCGTGGGGTCCCACCGCACTCGAGGGGATGGAGAGCCTCCCCCGAGGCCCCTGCACGGCCCGCGATCCCACGCTGGTCGGCCCTCGCTAGCTGCTTGAAATTTGCGTTTTATCCACCACCTAGGCCTTGTCTCCTGAGTCAGTGGCGTTGTGGTTCGAAAGACATGGAAGAAAAAGAGCGATGTGACCGATTTCGTTCTGTCCTCCTGCTTTGAGGCCTGGTTGGCATTTGCGGAGAGAAAAATACAGCAAGAAAATCGTGGGGGGGGGGTTGGAGGGGGTGGAAAAGGAGGGTGAAAAGGAAAACAAGGTTTTAGATTTTATACGATTTTTTAAAACGTATGCACTTTGACAGTGGTGGCGAAATACACTAATCCAAAAGTTATCTTTCTATCGAGAAGAGGGGGGATTATTTTTTCCTTTTGATTCCAACCTTTTCTTCCCGTGACAAAGCATAAATCATGGACACCAGAAAATAACGTGGACCTCAGGAATTCTGAAAAGACTGAGAAGCGTACATTCCTCCTCAGGAGGGAAGGGTGGGGTGTTTTTAGCCCTCTCTGGAATCTAAAACGAAAAACATGAGTTGCGTGCCATGGAAAGGAGACAAGGCTAAATCTGAATCAGTGGAGCTGCCCCAGGCAGCACCCCCACATATCTACCATGAGAAACAGCGCAGGGAGCTTTGTGCCCTGCATGCCCTCAATAACGTCTTCCAGGACAGCAATGCCTTCACCCGGGATACGCTGCAAGAGATTTTCCAGAGGTAGGGGACCCCTTCTCCTTGGGATCTTTGTACTTTTCGTGTTTTCTGAATTTTGAAGGGTGGGGCAATGCCTCTGCTGCATAATAAACCTTCACACCAACAGGTATTATTAGCTAGATGCTGTTAGCAGGTACAAGGGACACAAGAATGGGAAAGATAATCACTACTATTTATTGACCACTTACAGTGGGGTAGGCACCCCGCTAAGTCTCAGTTGTGTTATCTCAAGTGATCCCCTCCACAATCCCATGGAATTGTTACTATTTCCAGTTTATGGGTAAAGACTTACGGCCTCAGAGAAGTTCGATAATTTGCCCAAGGTTAACATACGAGAGGTGGAGCCAAGCTTGAATTCAGGTTTGTTGTTGCTGTGCTGTTTACCACTATGCTATTAATGCTTCTCAAGTCCTGCCCACAGGGAGTTTAGAGTCTCGAAGGGGGACAAGATATGTACACTCAGTAACCTGTCATCAGAGTTGGAAAGTTGTGTTTCCATTAGAAAGGTAAATACACAATGCTCACCTTTTCTATGAGGCCATGGGCTGGCCTTGGTGCTTTTCATACAGTGTTTTGAGTAGCCCTCCTCACAGTTGATTTACTGTCTATTTTACTGATAAAGAAACAGGAAGAGAGGTCCAGTGTTTTCTCCATATAGTGTCTAGGTAGCAAAGCTGTGATTTGAAGCTGACTATAGATTCCCTCCCCTCTCTACTTTATTCTAAATCGCTTTCTTACCTACTTTGTCCAATGCTGCTGGACAGGTTGGTAGAAGGTCAGCTTTTTTCTCTCAGCTCTGATATTCTAAAATTCTTCTATCAAAGAGTTTGAGGAATGGTTCTGCAGTGTCTGGATGAACACAGTATCACGTCTGTGGTCCACGTCTGTAGCAACTTTGGCAGTGAGCCTCTCTCACTACTCCAGCTTATAAAGAGTTATCCTCCTCAGTTCTTAGTGCAGAGAAAGCTCAAGAATTCTTCGAGAAATGCATATTGGCATTTCCAGAAGACCCTTCTCTGTCTACCTTCATTTAGAGATGACATTATTGCCCCAGAAGGGCCTGAATTACAGCTAGTAACAACCTATTTGGGGTGACTGAAGCATAGGTGTGAACCATTTGTCCTGAAAGAATCATAGGCCCTCTCTTAGAAGAATATTAATTTCACTGTGCTGACAAAATTATAATGACGGTAATTATTTTCCAATGCCAATAATAACCCATTGTAATGTCTTAGCAGGGCATATGTGTCCTTTGCATCATGGCCATTATCTGGCAAGTAGAATGAACTGTCTTCAGGAAATTAGGGCTCTGGGAGGTGAGATAATTTGTCTCAGATCAGTAAGTCATGTAACTGACAGTAGAAAGGAAGCCAGTCCTTTAGACTGCTTCCTCTTGGCCAGCCATTAATAAGTATACCTTCTACTCCTAGTTGGATATTTGCAAATTATTTCCTAATTGAAGACAAGGGAGAAGGAAATGACTCACAGTGAGTACTTGAATGTGCTTGGTGCTTTGTAACAGTCTTGCAACAACCTTATCAATAGTGATTCTAGGAAACTTGGATCAACTTAAGCAATTTGTCCAGTTTCACTCTGATAAATTTCAAGTCTGACATACCTTGTGTCCATTCGGAAGTTTTTCACTTCTGTAACTTTGGCCCCGATCTGACATGATGATGATCACTCACACAGATGAACCTTCGCTCTGTGCAAAGCACTGTTTTGAGTGCTTTCCTTGTGTTAACTCACTCCTGACACTAATCTTATTATAAGGTAGATTCTGCTATTTCTCGTTTTTCCAGATGAGGAAATCATGGCACAGAGAGTTCACAGAACTGTTAATTGCAGGATTTGGGCCCAAGCTTTGTGACTCGAGGGCCTGCCCTCCTAACAGCTCTGCTGCTTCTTGAGTATTGGGAAGGTGTGTCAGAGCAATTTTATCATCAGTAGCCATTTACCTTGCTAGTAAATTGGGCCTGGATCTGAAGATGTGGACTGTGAGTATAAACTGTTTGTGAATAATAGCAGGACTCTTTCAGCCGTGTTTAACTGAATTAAAGAATGCTAAATATTTGCTAAACACTCACGTGGAAACAGAGTTCTATTCCTGTCTTTTAAAGCTTTAGCGAGTTACACTACATCCCCCAGTTCCCTATCAGCACAATGTGAAGATTCACCTCTAAGTAATAGCAGGCCAGTACATAAGAGAATATACTCTGTCTCCTCTGTATAGAGTATTCTGTGTGGGAAGATTCTGTGTGGATTAATAGAAACAAAGAAGTGTGAAAGGGATCAGAGAAAAAAGCAGAAGGAGAAAAGGTGAGGGAAAGAAGATGGAATTTTTTAAAACAAACATTTACTAGCTGCCTGCAGTGTGCCAGGCACCGCTAGGCACTGTAAAGAAAACAAATTGAACAAGACCCAGCCGCTGGGAAGTACATTTCAGAGCTGTACATTGACCAGGCCTTGAGAACAGATTGCACTGAATTAGAACCATGGGATTTAGAGCAATTTAAAGGGGAAAAGATAATCTATTTGGATCCTAACAGAAAAGAGTAATGTTGGCAGTACTGGGAACTAGATAATTTAAAATTCCCAGGTCTATAAAGTCCTATGCTTTTTTGAAAATGTGGCTAATGAATGGTAGAAATGGGACAAAAATTTTGATGAATGCTATTTGTTGAGAGTAAGTTCATTCTAGCAGTTGAATTTTAGCCAGATAGAAGAAATACAAAAGCAGGGTGGAGTTTAAGTGCAGTTGTGGATATGAGATGACTCATGTTTGGAATAGAAATGAATAGGATTTTAGAAAGGACTAAGCTAATGACTCGGCAGCAACATAGGAACAAGGAAGAGAGGAGTCAGTTGTGACAGGCTCCGTCCAGGATTTGAAGATAGTGGTAATGCTTGCAGTGATAGCAAAAAGAGGTCATTGGTTTGAGAAGGATCAAAAACTGAAATTGGAGAGAAGGTCAGAAACTGGGCAAGTGTCATCAGTGTGCATTGATATAGATGTGGATGTTTGATCTTAAATTTTATCACATATGTGTCTATGCTTTGAAAAAGAAAGGACTTAGAAGTCAAATTATGTAGTAACAATTTTACTAGGTTGTTTTGAAAATCTCAGGCCTCAAACATCTTCACTAGACTCATCTCAATTTTTCTGCAATCAAATATATGTACACCTAGGTATGCATTCCTCTCCCAAATAAAACATCTGTTAAAATCTAAATAGAGGTACTTGGTGCTGGGGGGAAAAGCCTTAATGCAATCTGCAAGGGACAAAGAGATGATAGTTATTGGTGAACATTCTCTGCCACGGAGAAGTCCTCCTGCCTCCCCATTAAAAGTCCTGAGCCACATTAAAAATGGTGGTTTAAGTTGAGAAAAGGTGTTGTTGAGTGTTAAGTTCTAGAGATTTAAATTATCTCATCCAAGGGCCAGCAGGCTCCTCCTCCTCATCATCATCATCGTTGCCAACACCTGGAGTACTTCTGTGTGCCTAGCCCTGTGATCTGTGCTTTATGTATGTAATAACTTAAAAACACATCTGGAAGTTCTGAGCCGTATTTTCTAAAGTCACATCTCTTTACATTACAAGAAAAAAATTAAAGGAGGAAAAGAATCTTGATGAATTGTCTCCACAAGTCCTTTTCATTAAAATCTGAAACATTACCCCAGCCAGACACAGTGGTAACCACAAGAGAGGACCAAAGACTTAACTGAGGGTACAGACATCAGTGGAGACCTGGACTAGAGCCCATCTTCTCGCTTGTGGATCACTGCAGATCTCGTGGCTCTAAACCTCTGCCCATGGTGACCAAAATGAGAGGCTCATGTCTAGTCCTGAATTTCTATGGAAATAATTAAGAGTCCTGAATGGGAGTCTCAAGAAAACATTCCACTGGGACAGAACAGAATCCCATGGAATTCAGTGGGATCTGTGCTTTGAAATATCCAGGAGACTGTTCAGCGTAGCCTTAGGTTTAGTGGTTGAATCCTCACTCTGTCACTCCCTAGCTGAAGATGACTGTACCAGTCACCGTAACATTTTGCACCTCAGCTTCCTTATTTACACTGTGGGGTTAATCTCTATCTCAAGATTGTTGGAAGGATTAAATGATAAAGCTCAGAAAAGAAGCTAGCACAGTGGGCACTTGATTATTGTTGAAGTAAAAACAAGTACTAGTATAATGGGCACACTGAATGGACCCCACTTATTCAAACGACCACTCCTTTGGCAGTGAGATGGAAACCACTCTCAGCATTTCCTATATTGATTGGTTTGGCAAGCACATGGTTATGCAGTTGCCAGGGCCCAAATGTGAGAGATATAGAGTAGATGAGTCATCCTCTTAGCTTCGGGAATTTACTGTTTGGGTGGACATGTGTAAAATAACTGAATTCTTCAATGGTCCTGTGAGATAAGGATCATTCCTATTTTTACAGATAAACTAACAGGAATGGAGATCAGATCTCAAAATTGGTATTGATGCTGCTTGGATGTGAACAGAGAGATGTGTGGTCCTCCTGATCTCCCTCTTTTTTCTACTACACTGGAGCCAGGGAAGATTCCATGGAAGAGATAAGGTGTTAGGTTGAGCTTGAAGAAGCTTTAGGATTTAGCTTGTAACCAGAAAATGGATAAAAGAAAAGAGGTTACATGGGCTTGGTGCCTGAAGTACACTAAGCCCAATGAAAGGGAAACAGCAGGCTGAGTCGGGCTGGGAGGGTTGGAGTTGGCCAACCAGGCAGTTGGCTCCATTGCCGGTTCTTATATAAGTGAGTGGAATGATACCTTTAGCGAGTGTGGCAGGAATATAGGCTGAATAGGTGGAAGGAGCATTTGGAAGGAACCTGTTTCAAAAATCCAGGTGTGAAGTGAGCGGCCTCCTGTCAGGGCACAGACAGTGGGAATAGACAGGCAAGGATTTGAATCTGAGAGAGCAGATGTAGGACAAGAAGAAGAGATCCTTGCAACACTAGTTCCAGAAGGTGCACCTCAGAGAAGTTTGTGTGGTCAATGTTTAGACCCCCTCGCCTCAAGAGTCAAGGTAACTATCAGCATACTGGGGACTTCAGGAAATTCTGTAGGAAGCCTGTTACTGATTCATTCAGCCCTTACTGTATTGAATGCCTTCTGTGATCCTCTGGGAACACATTTGGGAAAGTGCGACACTAAGGGTTGAGCCTGGTAGGGACTTAGATGGTGAAAGAGGAGGAAGACTCAGCAGTTTCTTTGTTGGAACCTTCGTGCGCCTGCTGGCTCGAGACTTCACTGAAGGTACAGAGAAGATGCTGGAAAACTAGTGAAGGGAAAGGAACTTTATACATCTTGAGCTTGACTTTCTTTCATATGCTTTCTCATTTAATCCAAGTGCCCAAGAACCCACTGAGAGCTTTTATCTTATTAAGCTACATTTTAGGCCCAGGCTGAGAGACTCAGCTAGCCTTTCCTCTTATCAGCCTGTCACCACCACCCATTCTGTTTCTTGAGTCCTTGCCATGAGCAGTAAGCAGAACTTTGGATTCAAACAAACTGCAATTTGAATCCTAGTTCTGTCACTTAAAAAGCAAGTGATCACAGGCTAATCATTTTAAATCACCAAACTTCAGTTTCTAAACCTATAAATGGAAGTAATTCATAGCATCTCATAGATTTATTGTGAGGATTAAGTGAGATACATATGTGAAAGCGTCTGTCAGAGGACGTGCACAGAAGTCTTCACTCAGTGGCAGTTATTATTACAGGTTAAACAAAGTTTGGTTGCAAAATGTCCTTAATGCCCCTTCTTTGCTGACTCTGGATGCTGGTTTCACTGATACTTAGAGGAAAAGAGTGAGGATAACAAAATAAACATGGAGAACATTTCAACAAATGTCCCTTGAGCACATGTCATGTGCCAGGCACTCTTTGAGGGCTGGTGATGTAGTGTTAACAGGCTAGAGAAGGCCCCTGCTGCCATTCTAGTGTGAAAATACAGACAGGTGAGGCTGTGACATGCCCAGTAGTCAAACTGTCCGTAATTAAATTAAAGCAGGTGGATGTAAGAGGAAATGATGAGGTGACAGGGAGCAACTTAAGGTCGGGTGATCAGAAAAGATCTCTAGGGCAATAACACATGAGACCCAAATAATGGGGAGCAAACCGAGTGAAGATCTGAGGGAAGAGCATTCCAGGCAGAAACAGTGAGTGAGCGCAGAGGCCCTCCCGGGAGAAGGAGCTCTGTGTGTCCAGGTAGCAGAGAGGTCTTTGTGCTGAGAGGTAGGGATGAGGTCAGCGGGATCTTCAGGGCCTTGCAGGCCAGGGGAAGTCGTTTAGATTGTATTTAAGTGCTTTGGGAGCCGTTGGAGGGATTAAGCAGTGGCAAGAGTATGTTTTATGTTGGAAAAATATCATTATGGTTGCTATGTATAGAGAAGTTGGAAAAAAATTTTGTAAGATTTCTGAAGTTTTTAGAATTGACCTAAAGATCTTATTCTCTTCTGGAGATGGCATTTAGCAACCTGGTAGACATCTGCTCTCTGCTTTTATTCCTAAGGAACTCGTGACTTTGCCCTTCCTCCCCTTCATGCGAAGGTGAAAGACATGCTGCCCCTTCCTTCAAGATGCTTTTCCTCAGGTCCTGGCCTGAGCAGCCTGTGAAAGCAAAATAATAGGGTTGGAAATGCCTTCAGAACTGACCTTGTCTTGAGATGAAGGAGTGGCTAAAGAGGCCTGGCCCAAAATGCTTAAAGCTAGTGGGCAAGTCAGACTGTAGTTGAGTATTGTTTATCTAGCACAAACTTTTTTTCAATTTGTTTATTTTTTTTTAATTCAGGTATTTTACACACACGTATATTTGGAATACCTTTAGGTGGGTCATGCATTCCAGTTTAATATTGGCCTGACTACTTTATATTGCCTGACATTTGGTCCCAGTTCATACATTTATGTTACCTGTCTGGGCCCCTGAAGGCCTTTGAGTATTTGATGATTAATGATTACTAAGTATGCAAGCCTTAAAAAGAAAGCATTTAAATTGTAAAATAAATAAATAAGAGTAACAACAAATATTACGTATGCAAATGAAAATATCAATACTATTTTCCAATGTTAAAAAAAAAAAAAAGCCTGTATCAAGGCAGGAGGATCAGCAAGGAGGAAGACTGCAGAAATGGGTAGGCTGGGGCCTTCATAAATCAGATTCCTTTGTGGAACATTCTTTGTACTCATTGAATTCACTGTAGACATGCTTTTTAAATGGCAGGCAGATAGATCCCACCACTATTGAATTATTGTTTTGCATAAAAATAAAGGCAGTCCCTAGGGCAGCAGGAGCCCAGACTACAAAATACTTGGGTAAGAACTGGTTATATTTACTTGAATGGGAGGAAACAGGCTTCCAGGGGCAGCAGTGTAAAGTGTCCTGTCCGTGGTCGTGCAGGGCCAGGTGGGGTTAGGCAGACCAGCAAGTCTCAGCTTTCCTCCTTTGACACTTGTAGGTTGTCTCCAAACACCATGGTGACCCCCCACAAGAAGAGTATGCTGGGAAATGGGAACTACGATGTGAACGTCATTATGGCAGCACTTCAGACCAAAGGCTATGAAGCTGTTTGGTGGGATAAGCGCAGGTAATCCAACCAGACTTGATTTGATGAGAACTGGCACTCAAGTGGGGAGGTGGCCAGTTGTGGCATTACAGCCAGGGGACCTTGGGGGCTTGGCTGCCTCAGAGCCTGACACCATTCCTGTTCTTCAGGGATGTCGGCGCCATTGCTCTCACTAACGTCATGGGCTTCATCATGAATCTGCCCTCCAGCCTGTGCTGGGGTCCACTGAAGTTGCCACTCAAAAGGCAGCACTGGATCTGTGTTCGAGAGGTGGGAGGGGCCTACTACAACCTCGACTCCAAACTGAAGATGCCAGAATGGATTGGAGGCGAGAGCGAGCTCAGGTACCTGTGTGGCTGCAGTGGTGGCAAGTTAAGCTTATTTTTGGTTATTTGACAAAGGAAATTCCTAGCTCCTGGGATCCTCTCCCTGCTGTTACTTTAGAATCATAGGGTCTCAGACTTGAAAACCTTAAATCTTTGATGGCCCGTGAGGATGTTAAGTCCCTTTGGCAGAGAAGTCCCAGCACCTGGGATGCTGGCTTTCTGGTCTGGTAGGACTGGTGTTGTAACGTTCTCTAACTTAGACAACTGTGACAGTATAGCTGTCAGTTCAGAGAAAGGAAGACAGACATTTGGGCCCAGAGAGGGCTAAATTTCCCTGGGACCAAAGAAAAAACTTTTTTTTTTCCTCCTTCCTTTTTTTTTTTACCAATTAGAAGACCTTACTTTAGGGTACGTTGGGCCCTACTCCTCACAGAACTGCTACTGTTGGTAGTAATATATGAGGATGAGCAAAAATTCAGGTTGGAAATTTAACTGGACAGCCTGAGGGGTAACCAAATGTGGAGTCCTCCAAGAAGACATCACTACTAGAGAGTGTTGAGGATTGCCGTGGGTCTGAATGACAAGGTTACTGTCTGGTGAACATGTGACCCCAAGACAGGAATTTGCATTTTTACTAGCATTTCATCTTCTCTTTCATCTACCCTTTTCTCCCTTAGGAAATTTCTAAAACATCATTTGCGAGGAAAGAACTGTGAACTCCTGCTGGTGGTACCAGAAGAGGTGGAGGCCCATCAGAGTTGGAGGGCTGACGTGTAAGGCAGTTCTGCCCAACCTTTCCTCACCTCCACCCCCTAAATCCTCTGTGACGTGCTGTGGCCTATACCGTGGCTCTGCCCTTGCCACTTTCCCAAACATCTCATCGGGTTTTTCCCCTCAGATTTGACAGTGCAATAGGACAGACGTGCGGACTGTTTGTTATAAGAACCAGCCAGCGATCCTCGTTCCTGGGAAAGGGAAGTAGGAGCTCTGCGTGCTTAGGGCGAGCTATGGAAGACCCTTGCCATATTTAAGGGAGGAGAAAGAAAGGTGGGTCCTAGCTTATTTTCCCCATTTCTGTGAGGACGTGACAGAGGCTCTGCTGGAGTTAACTGCTGCTCTGACTCATCTGGAGATGCTGTCTCCACTTCCCCTTTCCTGGCAGCCAGTGGGTCTGAAGACACAGTACATGCAAAGCTTGTGTGGCTGGCCTGAAGGACCCAGAGCAAAAAGGCCTCTCAGGAAATCATCTCTAGAACCATAGCAGAAGTACAGCATGCTGTCTCCAACCCTTCCTGCCACCCTCACCCCATTTTTAAGGGTGGTTTATGGCCATCCTTGGAATTTTATAATGAAACGTTCTCTAATATTCCACTCTAGGTGGTTAAATCCTGCAGTTTTGTAGTGTGACAGGAGGTATCTAAGAGGATGTGGCCAAAGCCAGGCTGGGGCAGGCACGGGCAGCCTGACTGCCTCACTGGCTCACTCCAGCATTGTCCCTGCCACTGCACCGCACTGGTTTAGGAGGCTCTGGGGGACAAGATAGGCAAAAGGGCAATATTCCCAGTTGACCCACTCTGGCAAAATCAGGGAAAAAATGACTGCCTTCGACATCAAATTCCACTAGTTTGAGACAGCTGAGCAAGGAAAGTATCGTGAAGATAAGTCTTCAGAGATTGGGAGCAGCTAGAGTTGGCAGGAGTCCTAGGCGTGGAGTCACTGTAGTGACAAGAAGCAGAGCCCTCAAGTTGGGTGGATATGTGCGTATGTTTAGGACTTGGGTTTGTCATCTCTGTAGTTTCCTTTACAGATCAACTGAGAATTGACCTGCCCCCTACCTCTTTAAATAGTTGTAGGCCACTTTTCTCCCCATAACTTTGGAAAACAAAAGAGGAGGGGAAGTAAGTGTCATACCACACTGCCTGTCACCAAAGTGGTTGTGGTTGCCTCAAGCCAGGTGGGCGGGCAGGGATGGCCTGTCCAACCTTGCAGATCAATGGTCTTGGCAGGTCTGAAAGCTGCCCCACTGGCCAGACTTCTCTCCAGCAGCAGAGCTAGCCTGGGGCTTGCATGTCAAACCTGAGCAAGCTTAACGGGATGAGGCTGAGGCTCTCTCCCCACTGTGACTGGAGTGCATGTTTACACCAGCACTTTTCTGCACATGTATCTTCAATCCAACAAGGCCATTTTTATGCTGAGTAACAGGCCACCAAGCGGCTACTGCATTACACCCTCTCAGCAACTGGCCGCAGTCTCTTCTTCACCATTTTCTACACCAGACCTGCTTGGCACCACAGGGAGCTCTTTCCCCCTGCACAATGACATTCCAACCACCACCAGCCAGAAGTTACAGCCAACCTTGCTGATTGTCACAAGCAGGACCTTGGGTCCATTGGCATTGTCAGTGATGTAAGCCATTTCCTGGGAGGAGGAGGAAACTCCTCTCCACCAATCTGCTTGGGCCTGTGCAAATGGCACTTCAAAGGAGTCCCCATGCACTTGGAGTCCATGAGCCAATGGGATATGCAAAGATGCTTAAACATTTCAGGGCTGGTTTCTCTGTTCATATCCAATTCCGGTGCTTAGGAACAGGGACCCATGCTGATGCCCAAGGGCAAAAAGCCCCACTTCCTTCAAGGAAGAGGGTGGGCCTGACCCTAATGCCCAGTAAGGGGCAACCCTAGGCTTTTTGTTTTTCTTGCTTTTATTCCCCTTTTTTCGTTGGCCTTGTGCTGGGTTTGTTTACAAAAGATGTATTTTGTTTAACCAAATATTAAAAATGTAAAATTCTGTACATGAATTTCATGTCTCAATTCTGTAATAATGCACAATTCTTTAAAAGTTGAATTTTACTATGATGCTGCTTTAGAAGGAATTCACTACCATCAGAAGTCATCTTTTAGAGACATACTGTGCCCTGACCAAACCTCTCACTTCAGAAGTCCAGACAAAACACTCACCAAGGATTTGGTTCAAAAAAGCCCGAGGCACTTTTCAATGTATAAAAACTAGGATCCATACTATAAAGTACTCTATCCCTAATTTAAGTACAGGTTTTCTTTACTGACCAGTGACCAGTGTTTTTCCCTGGTTAACAAGTGGAAGATAGTGTTATCTCAGTGGAGGGCCTGGGTAGCCTCAGCACCAAGTACATAGCAGGATCCTGAGTTAGACTACGTTTGAATTCAGATCAGGCATTTTCTGTGTGGCCTGGCACAGATCACAACCTTCGTTTCCTCCTCCGTAAAATGAGACTACCACCTTCTAAATTGTGTAGTTCCAGTAACCCACATAAAAGGCTTAGTACTGTTACTAACACCAGGCTAATAAAAATGTATGTTAAATGGAAAAACTACAAGTTCAAAGACAAGTAGGGCTGCAGTTGGATTCACTATCAATAGCTCATTTCAGCAACTAGTTAACCCTCAAACGGCTCAGGTTTGAACTAAGTTGGGTCCACTTACATGTGCATTAAAAAAAAAAAATACCAGTGCTACACAAACTGCAGTTGGTTGGAATCACAGAGAGAGAGCCAACTATAAAGTTGTAGACTTGACTGCGCGGAGGGTTAGCCCCCCCCAACCCCTGTGTTTAATGGTCAACTGTATTTTTAAAAGAACAAACCCTAGGTGTTCTATTTGTAACTTTCCCACCCCCAAACTAGAACTCAATAGTATGTCATTCCTTACAAAGCCTTTGTAACTGTACAGTGTCATTAGATTGTGTACGTACACAGACCCAAGCCTTTGTTGGTGGAGCTGAAAGTGACTGACTGCCTGAATTCAGGGCAAAGGTGACTATTAGGTTCTTGGCCCAAAATGAATTTTTTTTTACCTTTGTAAATTTAACTTGGGCCTATGGGGGTCAATCAGTGTTAAATGGTGGTGCTGGCTCCGATGAAAGGAAATGTGAGGGGCAGTTTTCTTTGCCCTTCTAAAATGGTCTAAGTAATTTTGAGGTATGTATTAAGCACATGGAGGACATTTTTGGTTGGAATCATTTTTAATATTTAAATACAAAAAGTGAGCACTGAATTTTTTTTTTCTCTTTTAGACACACACACACACACACACACACAGGTCTAACAGCCAAAATATGCAGAGGAAATGAGCTCCTGCTCTGTCCTCCACAGTCCCCATCCTGTGGCTGAAGCTGCTACAGGCCCGCCCTTCCTCCTGTTCCAACATATGTGGAAATTCACAGTGGCTGCTTCACAGTGCAGCTGTAATGCATTTTGTATTTTATAGTGTGCATGTCCCTCCCCAGCATCTCTATTCTTAAAAGAAAAAACCATCGTGAACAGTCAGGGGTACATCCTTCCCAATGGCATCAGCTTCTACCCCACAATGGAATAGTGAGGAGGTCTTCTAATCAGGAGTAATTTAGTGAAACGGGATGGTCAGAGGTGGAGTAACCATCTGCATTGCTGCACTCTGGTATCAGAGTGAGGACAGAAGAAATAAGTCAGGACAGTGTGGCGGGCACAGTTGCAAGTTGGGAGTCTCTCCATGAGAATGTGGGGAGAGTTCTCCCCACCAGGTTTAGATAGATCAGTGTGCCAAAGTTAAAAAAAAAAAAATTATCCAATAATCAGCAGTTCAAACACTACTGAATTTTCAAACTTCTTCCACCAAGACAGGTCAACTATAGCAGTAACAACCTAGATCTTTCCGGGAAGTGAAGGCAGAGCCCCTGGCATTCCTCCTGACAGCCCTGTGTTAGGCCCTAGAAGTATCTGGAAAAGAAAAAGAAGAATGTAAGGCACTGTACAGACCTAGGAATCTCATTTTCATCACACTTGTTGGGGCAGACAAGGTCTACAAAAACAATGCTGAGGGCAGTTAGATACCTAAAAAAGCATGGGCCGGATCCCAGTCCCTACCCACACGTTGACCGCCCTACCCAGGTGCTGGAAGAATAAACAACCTGTGTCTCCACTACTGGCAAAAAGCCCAGGGTCTGGGCTCACCTGCCGTTGCTGCAGTTGCTGCTGCTGCTCCATCTGCAACTTCTCAGTCTCAAAGACGACAGGAAGAACCAGGATCATGAAGGAAGTGGTTCCAATCCACAAGGCTGCCCTGGAAAACCTGCAGAGGGAGCATGAGCATGACGGCGAGACAAGTGCAGACAGCTTCACCAAGAACAAACCAGTAACCAAACCTCTCACACCGTATACTCCAACGTTTTTGTTAAGCATATTCTACCTAACCCTTGCACCATACACCTTACTCCTACCAGAAAACGGGAGGAGCAGTTCTGGTGCCTGTACATCTAGTGAGAGCAGTTTGAACAATTTGAGTTCTCACAATGCTTCTTATACAGTAATTATCTCACATAATCTGAAATATCCTCACAACGACCCCTGTCCGCTAAGAATCCCCATGCTACAGTGAAGGAAACTGAGACCAAGAAAGGTTAAGGTAACACCAGTCCAAGGTCACTCAGTGATCTAGGTGGCAGGCTGGCCTCCAACCCAGATCTGCTGCTTCCAAAGCTCGTGTTCATTTAAGGCACCTCAGTCACACCAGGAACGCACCCAATGTCTTTGCCCTCGTCCCTTACCTGTACATTTTTTGAGCCACGAAGAGGGAGAGATCAAAAGTAGCTCCAGCCGCGGACCGGACGCTCTCCGGGAACATCTCTGTCAAACCCCACAGTCTCTCCGACAGGGTCTCATCTAGCTGTGGTAGAGGAGGCGCGGGTCTGGGCCGAAGCAGCGGCAACGACCCCTCGACGCCGGGACATGCCGGTACTCTGGAGCTAGGGTCCCCTGGAGCTAGGGCACCCCGGCCCCAGCGAGGCCCTCACGCCGCCTGCTGGAGATGCCTCCGCCCGGACCTTTCCGAGCTCCGCGACGCGCCTTCGCCCGGATCCCTCAGCACGCGGGGCCCACATTCCCGCTCCCCGCCCGCAACCTCACTCCCCGCTCCGCGGGGGCCAGTACCTCCTCGTCGTCTTCCTCTTCCAGCTCCTCTTCAGGCTTCTCGGCATCGCCTTTCGGAAGCAATTCGTCCGGGGACAGGGGCACCCCAGGGCCGGCGGCTGGGGCGGCGGCAGCCATGGCTGAGGGGGAACACCGGAAGCGGAAGAGAAGAGGCGAGTGCAGCGCAAGCGGCGGACAGAGCTGCCCTTCCGGGAGCCGGAGGCTGAAGGGCTCGGGGAGAGCGCCGCCCTCTGGCCGCCTTCAGCCGAGGGCGTCTGCGGCTTTGGAGAACGTGAGACACCTGGAAAATATGTTAAAGCACTGTGTAGGGGTGCTTCCTGGTAATTCTGTTCAGCAGAGGATGGCTGTGTCCCAGGTCTCAGTTGAGTCCCTGGGACATGCCCCGCCAAGTGTGGGTCCTTGGCTTCGCGCAGAAAAGAATTCAAGAGTGAGCCACAGTGGAGAAAAGGTAGATTTATTTAGAGAGATACATACTCCATAGACAGAGTACAGATTGTTTTAGAAGGCAAGAGAAAGACCACGAAGTGTTGGGGTTGGGTGCTCAATAGATACACACTCCATAGACAGAACGGAGACTATCTCAGAAGATGAGGGACTGAGAGGCCACAAGGCGCGTTTTTAATGGTCTCCAGAACTTCATATGCTAACACGTGGAAGGATTATTCCAACTACTTTGGGGGAGAGGCTGGGATTCCCAGGAATTGGGACATCACCCACTCTTTGACCTTTTATGGTTAGCTTTGGAACTGTCATGGCCCTGTGGGACTGTCATTTACCATGCTAATTTATTGCAATGAGCATATGATGAAGCTCAAGTTCTACTGGAAGTCAAATTTCCTGCCATCTTGGACCTCAAGGCTCCTTGGGAGTTGAATTTGCCACCACCTTGGTGTTAATTGCTGTTATTTCTTGAATGGCTGTGCCCTGCCCTCTTCCTTCCTGTCTCATATAAAATGGATGAAAATGCTTCTTTTTATAACATGCCCCACAAGTTCTTAGTACAAAAGTAATCTGATATACTTATTTAGCCAACTGTGGAAATGAAGACTCTCGGGATTAGACAGTCTCAATTGTCCTGTGCTTACATATTTGGGGGAGAAGCGGCTGGAGTTAGCACTTCCTCCTGATAGAGTCCTCAGTCCTTTTCATCTTTGGACAGGGCAGCTCTGAACTATAAAAAGTCTTCATGTCACAAAAATGTGCCTACTGTATGATTCCATTGTATAAAGTTACAAACAGGCGAAGCCAATCTATGGTGAGAAAGACAGTGATTTCCTTTGAGGAGGAGGAGGTAATATTTGGGAAGGCAAGAGTTTCTGGGATGCTGCTCAAATTCTATTTCTTGATGTGGTTGGTGTTTCCATGGGTATGCCCATTTTGGACAATTCATCAGGCTGTATGTACATTTATGAATTATGCTTTTTACATGTCTCTCTCTCTTTGTTTCTTTTTCTTCTTTCTTTCTCTCCCCCCCCCCCTTCCTTTCCTTTCTTTCTAATTTAAGTAGGCTTGAAACTGAGCAGGATCCTGTGGGGCCCTCCCGGATACAAGTTCTTTCAGTGTCCTCTGTTTCTCGTTTGTAGGAAGTAGGTTTTTCAACCTCCTAGACCTTCCCCCAAGTTCCAAGGGGCAGATTCAGAGTTCCTAGTCAGGGAAAGGAGGGAATGCAGAAACAAAGGAGGAACAGTGAAGAACCAGTAGAGCAGCAATTAAAGCAGAATCCTGATTCCTCCCCAGGACATATACATAACAATACCTTTGAGTTTTGCAGGAACTAAGGTTCCTACTCAGGCTGGGCACAGGGTTCCTGGAACACTACCTTGTTACCTCACCACCAACCAATCAGAAGGAAGTCTGCACCCAGTAGATGGTAAGGCAGACTCTGGCTCCCTCCCCAAATGATTCTCCCTTTAAAAACTTTCATGGTCGAGCAGACTCTTCAGAGTTGGTTTTTGGACACTAATCTGCTTTCTCCCCAGGTTGCTGGCCTCCTGAGTAAAGCAATCTTTCCTTTTCAACCAACACTTGTCTCTCAAGTACTGGCTTTGGAGAGCAGCTGAATCTGAGTTCAGTAACAGGCTAGCTCTACATACATGCAAGGGCAGCTTAAGAACCCAGTGCCAATGACTTTTGATTCTTTTATAGGCTCTTTTAAGAAATGCTGGAAGACCATCACTCTTGAAAGCAGAGAAGACACTCTCATGTGGAAAGTACAGACAGCATTGACTCTGATGAAATAAAATTCATATTTTATGGAAAGACAAGAAAAATTTAAACATAAAATAAGCATAAATTTGTTCTTTGCCCATTAGCATGTATTATGCATCTGCATTAACCAGACCTCCTTAGGAGATAACCTTCCTTCTTAATCTTGTAAAAGGCCACAGTGACCCATGACCCACTATTTGCTTTGCACAAATAGATCTGGATTGTGTAAACTGTCAGCAATACATCATTCAACATACAGCCCGCAGCTTCAAAAAATAACTGCTTTGACCTCTAACACATGGAACATTTCTGAGAGTCTTTTCCCAGATTATAATACTCAACTTGGCTCAAATAAAATTTTCCATTTCTTTCTTAGATGGACTAAGATCAATTAATCTCCCCCCCCCCATCGGTAACTCCAAGTGGAAAGTCACAATGCAAATGTGAAAAAGTCCTAGGAAACTTTTGACCAATTAATTTTGTTTATATTCACAAAAACAGTACATGACTTTTAAAAAAATCTATGTTTAAGGCTAAAAGAGCTCTTTCAATAATTATAAAATTGTCAAGGGATAAGAAGAAATATTGGCGGGGGGGTGACAGTTCAGTGGTAGAGCAGGTGCTTAGCATGCACGAGGTCCTGGGTTCAAAACCCAGTACCTCCATTAAAAAAAAAATAATAATTTTAAAAAATAAAAGAAAAAATACTGGGAATCAGGCATTGCAGAGTGTGCAAAGACTTAGGAATAGATGAAGTGATTTAGAAAAGGTAAAGTGAGAAGGGAAGACAGAATAGAGCCCTGTGGAATCAGACAGGTCGGGGGGTACTTAGTCAAATTCATAGAAAGTAGAGTCAGTTTTTAACAGGTATATAGCTTCAGTTTTACCAGATGAAGAGTTATGGAGATGGATGGTGGTAATGGTTGTACAACATTGTGAATGTATTTCATACTACTTAACTGTATGCTTTACAATAGTTACAATGGTAAATTTTATGTTATGTGTGTTTTGCCACATATATTTTTTAAATTAAAAACAAAAAAATCAGAACTATTCCCCCAAAAATCTCCTAAAAATGGTCAGTGGAGGGAAGGACACCTTCTTCCCCCACCCCAAGAGGTTCAAGGAGGAGCTGGTGGAGAAGGAGGGAAACCTTCACTGAGAAATGCTCAGTAGCAGCAATGAAGACATATGGTAAGAATGATGTCAGCCCAGGGCCTCAGTTGAGGGACAAGTAAGGATGCCATCAAGTGAGTGATGATGTCCCATGCTGGGTACAGAGGTGACTCTGCCATCTGGATGGAGATGAGGTGTTCTAGAACCCTGCCCCCACCTCCTCTCATTCCCTGTCCCTCAAGTGCACGATCCTCACCTTTCCTGTTTCTGTCCTGGTAATGCAGCAGTTCCTAATTCAGTTCGTTGTGGAGCGTGGGTCCCTTCGAGATTTTACAAAAGCTATAAGTAAATAAACCACACACATTAACCCATATCTGTACAATTGTGCACATGGACCCCCTCACTAGGCCTCAGACTGTAAAACTTCCTCTAATTGTTGGCACTCCCTTCCTCACACCCACAGAATTTTCTATCTCAGCTCTCCAGTAAGTTCTTCCTTAATGTGACACTCAGCACAAAAACAGATAAAACTGTTGCAGTGATTACAAAAGATACATCTAGTAGATGCCACTATCTACATGGGTGCCCCCATAAGCAGTAGACTTCATAAAGGTTTTGAGGAGGAGGAAGGTGAACCAGAACCTAAAGGACGTATCTGCCCAAAAGGTAAGATCTCGAAAGCATATAGCATTTCAGGTGTGTGTGGGGGGACCAACAAGGCTTAGGGTCGTGAGATATGGGTGACTCTTTTTCCCTGTTCCTTTAGAGACTTCATTAATAGGATTATCCCTGACTTCGCTCACACGCCACATTCATCAGCAGACACTGGTGGGCTCCACCTTCAAGTCATGTCTAGAATCTGACCACCTCACCTCCTCTACTGCCACCTCCCTGGTCCCCGCCTTGCCCCCTTCAGACTGTTCTCACCACACTGAAGCCAGAGGGATCTTTTTCTTTTTTTTAAAGTCAGTCATAGCATTCCTTTGCTGAAACTCTCCAATGGCTTGCTTCCCTAACTGTCCAAAATTCAAGTCCTTTTTCACTGCAGAGCTGCCCCACACAAGGCTCCAGCCCCCTCACATGCCAGTGGTGGTGCAGAGGGGACCCACATCACTGCGACAACCAAAAGGACAACCTCCTGCTTCCACAGGTTTCAATCCTGGCTCGCTCTCCCTCCAGCTGTATGACCTTGCTGGGTTTGTTTCTCCATCTAAAAGCAGGGGATGGTAACAAACTTGAAAAATTCTCATGAGAATTAGAAATATAGCCCTTCTTGGTTTATGTCCCAATAAATCTATCGTAAGTTGAAAATATCTTAAGTCAAAAATGCATTTAATACACCTAACCTACCGAACATTGTAGCTTAGTCAAGCCTACCTTACATGTGCTCAGAACACTTACATTAGCCTACAGTTGCACAAAATCATGACACAGTAGTTTATTTTACAACAAAGTGTTGAGTACCTCATGTAATTTATCAAGTACTGTACTGAAAATGAAAAACAGAGTGCTTGTCCGGGTCTAGAATGGTCTTAAGTGTGTGGGTTGTTTATCCGTGTGATCGAGTTGACTGCCGATGAGTACAGCTCGCTGCTGCTGCCTCACAGCATGAGGGAGCATCACATTGCATTCCGCTAGCCCGGAAAATGGTCAAAACTCAAAACTTGAAATATGGTTTATACACATACAATAAATGCATATCGCTTTTGCAGCATCATAAAGTCAAAAAATTCTAAGCTGAACCATCGTGAGTAGGGGACTGTCTATAGGTGTCTGGCATCAAGGGCACGAGCAAATGGTTGCTAATGTTACCGTCTAGGAAAAAGCAAACTCTCCATTGCTCCTGTTACCTGCATCTGAAGATTTACACCCTGCATATAGTATCTCTTTCCAGTTTCTTCCGAATTATTCTCTCCTGTATCAGAAAGGAAGGTTATGGGCTGGGGCTACAGCCACGCTTCATTCTGTCCACCACCGGGGAGCTGGTGCTGAGGGTGGATGAGAAACAGCAGCTTCCACACCCAGCGCCTCTCACCGCAGGCTGTCATCAGCAGGCTCCCACACTTCCACTGTAGGATCCTAGACCCAGTTTCCAAACCTCCTGGGGTTTGGTTTCTTATCTGTCAGTAGTCATGCTGATTGACAGGCCCTGCTCCCTAGGGCAAAGATGAGGAGGAAATGACAGTGTAAGCCCCATCCCAGGAGGGTGCCAGGTGTTCAGAAACTGCTGGCCTTAGCAGCCATCCCTGGTCCAAAGCCCAGGACTCTGTGTCCCTTCCCCTTGACTCTGGAAGCCAGATTCTCTCTGACTTTGGCTGGCTCCCTCTCCCAGCCAGAGAAGCCCAGTTCACTCTAAGGCACAAATTCCCACTCTCGGAATCCAGTCCCCAATCCCAACCACTCAGTAGCCAGTCTCAACACCCAGAAGAGGAAGGCAGGGGAATCTGGGCAGAGACACTGTTTCTCTTCCAGATCAGCCTCTGCCAACACCCAGGAAGGTGGAATGCTTCTCCTGCAATGGTGACATTTCCCCACAACCTAAATGTTCTGTCTTTGGATGGTGCGTCGGAAGCTCAGAACCCAGGCTCCATTATTTACTTCTTCAAGAACTGATGTTTTTTTCAGTCATGTTGGCCAGAGAGAGATTATATAATATCATTTAATTTAAAAAAGTAGGGTAAACAGGAAAGTAGCACAAAAATATAGTGTTGCTGTGGAAGGCTGGTGCTTGCTGCTAAGACGCTGAAGCCAGAGGAGGTTGTGGATTCCGGGAACAGTATTCTTCACAGGAGGGAGGGAGTGGCCTGAAGGGCAGACAACCAGGAGAGCCTCTCATCTGAGACCCCCTTGCAGCAGGGCTCCGTACAACTGGTGACACACCCCAAACACCAACGTGAGGGGGGATATGATAAACTCCTGCTTCTCCCAACAGAGTCTGTCCAATGAGGGTGAGCCTGGGCCACGTGTGTGTGTATGTTAAGTGCCAGGAGAGTACCCAAAGGCTTCCCATCACCCCAGACCTCCCTGTGCCGTGAAGCACTGGACTGGCCTGGAATCCTGGTTTCCTCTGGAATGCTGTCACCTTCCTACTGCCAACCCAAGGTGGGCAGTGCCTTTTGGCCCCATTATATGATACTCTCTCCCAGGACCTAATTTACTAGTTTGACTAAAATAAATCCCTCAGCCACGTCCTCTTCTTCTGATCAATGGGTTTCCCCCTATTCTCCTGACAGATGTCTTTGGGGTCTTCATTTTCTCCGCCGGCTGACACTCCTCAGTTCATCCAATTCCTTCTCCATTAAGTGGGATTCGGCAGTGGTCTCAGAAAGCTGGAAGTAAAGCAGCAAACCGTTATGAAGAAGGGTGTCCTGGGCTGTTTGAGGCTGGCGAGGCCAGCCTCTAGCGCTGGGAAAGGCCCCCAGGCACTTCTCTAACGCTGCCGGCAGCTCCCACGGCAGGAACCCCTTTGTAACTGGGCAGAGAGTAACTTTCTGATGACCCAGGTCCTTGAGTACTTGAAGAATATTCATGATCCACTCTATCAACATTTTTGATCACCTAGGATTGTGTGGCACTCACTGTGTGAAGGACACTCGCCTCAAGTGATGAAAAAGGCAGATACTGGTGATTTTAAGGCTAAAGGATGAGGGTCCAAGTTGCTTCTGAGCTGTGGCTCACATAATGGTGATGAGTGGGGAAAATGCTTGAAAAAGAATGCCACTTTCCTCATCAGGATCTTTCAGCGGACTTCAGAGTAGAGGGCGGAAGACATTCCAGAGAGAGACACGGACAGATATAAACTCTAGAGGTCAGCTTACTGGAAAATAAAAGAGCTACACTTCCTGAGCAACACACTTTTCCAAGAGCTTCACTTGTATTATTAACTCACGAATGAGATAGATCCTACTATCATGTTCATTTTACTGTTGAAGAAACTAAGTTTCTTTACACAGGTAGCTAAGTAACTTGCCTAAAGTCACACAGCCAGTGGAGGAGCTGGGCAATGGACCCAGGCCTTTTAGCCCCATACATGTGCTCTTAACCACTACACTGTATGCACTCCTGACTCAATCAACCCTCACATACACCTCTAGGCCAAACAGGCTGCTGGCTTTTTAAATCCACAAGAAACCGACGCCAATGCAGAGAGCGGCCCTCCGCAGGTCTGCGACGGGCACTGACTGACAGCTGCTGGGTGCGGGACCTCTCCCAGCCAGGAGCAGGCTGTCCTTCTTCCTGAATGTCTTCATCCTAGTCTCCATTCCTACCTTTATCTTTCCACATTCAGCTCAAACTTCCCTTCCCTGTGATGTCTTCCTGACACGACAGAATGACTTCGTCTCTGTCATGTGCAGACTGCCCTTACAAGGAGACACTGTTATGTGTGTTGTCCATCTCCCCACTAGATTGTAAGGCCCTGAGGGTAGGGACTGTGTCTAATTTGGTTTTGTATCTTTGGATTCACAGCATTGTACCTGGGCAAAAGCAATCAAGAGGCATGAGCTGGCTGAAATGACTCGCGTGAACCTCCCTAAGAGAAGCTGAGGCATCTCTGCCCATCACCTGCCTCACCATGTCCAGCAGGATGTCCACCTTCAGCCGCAAGAGATTGTTTTCTTCCTCCAACTGCTGGTTCCGTCTCCGGAGGCGCTGAGCCTCCCTCCGGTCCACACCCCCACTAATCCCTGTCTCTGGTGGAAGGACAGAACCAGCAGTTACAAGGGGTGTTTCCTCCCACAATATTGTTGGACAAAATGGCAGGAAATGCAGCCCACCTGCTATCCACTGGCCGTTTTCAAACTTCAGGCTTTGCCCCGCCAGGTTCATGGTGGGGGTTCCGTAGTCAAGACCCAGCTCCACCTCCCGGGTTGACCGATCCAGCTGTGGGTGAGATGCTCATGCTGCCTTCAGGGGGCCGAAGCACACGGGCTCCAGGCCCAGTGCCTCTTCTGCTAACTGTGTGACCCCAACAACTCATTTCTTTTCTCTAATCATTACCTGGCACATTTAATACATTTATTTTAAGTCAGAAAATCAAATAAGGTAGTAATAAAACCTTTTAAAGTATAAGAGAAAAGAAACATGCTGCTTTATACAATAGATATTTTCTGGAAAAGCTATATACGCTGAAATTGGTAAACTGAATTATTTCACATGTAGTGGGCACTTAACAATTTAAGAAATCCTACTGTAAAGTTTTAATAAAGTGAAAAATCCTTTTTAAACGTAATAAGCCTGAGCTATCATTTGCTTACTATGGAGCTACACATCATGGAAGACGCAGGAAATGCTAATGCCCAACTAGTAGTACTTACTAGCGGTTGTTTAATGTGCCAGTGTTTCTACACCCAATGAGCACCTGCCCTGTGCCAGGACGGGTACTGGACATTCGGAAACGAACGCAACCCCTCTGCCCTTGAAGAGCTCGAAAACTGCCTTTGGAGCTGCGACATATCCTTCTAATGTTGGCAAAATATCACCCTTTGAGAATGGATTTGACTCTCAGACATGACTAAAGTTGATTCCTGGCCAAGTCTTGGGAATAAAGTGAAGTCAAACTAGATAATATCACTGGGACCCAAAAATCTTAATGAGACTGACTGTCTTTGAAGCTTCTTGAACAAACTCTGACAGTAATTCCCAAATAGGAGTTAAAAATGTTTTCAGTAATAGCAATAACATGAATTAAAAGGATGCCCTCCCACAAGGATGCCTCTGGAGGACCACACTTTCCATAAGGGACCAGGCTTGACGCTCCAGTCACACTGCATGCCGGGCTGAGCCCCGGGCTGACACTCACATTATGCAGGTTGGAGAGAGAAGCCGACTTCCGAGGGGGCGTCTTCTTCGGACTGAATGTATTCCCAAAGAGAGGCATCTCTGACCTGATGAAAGAAAGGTCAATGTTCCTTTCTCCTAGGGTCAGAAAAAGTCAGGGGTACAAAGAGTTGGGTGAGTGACCTTCTGCCACTGTCCCTGAATCAAGAAAACACACATCTTATCATGTGGCCGTTAATTCTCGTGACAGCTCCCACACGCTGAATGCTCACTATGTGCCAGGCAGCATGCCACAGCCTTTGCAACATCTCAGCTCTCACACTGCCCTTTAACTCCTCTTACACCCATCTGACAGATGAGGTTTAGAAAGACTAAGGTCCTAAGTGGGAGCTAGAATTTGAACACAGGTCTCTGTGGCTCTACAGTTTGTTAACTCCAGGCAAGTGCCTAACTTGCCTGTCTTAAGTTTTGTCACAAACTGGCATCACCAGATTACAGTCCATAGCAAGGTATACAATCCCACTTATTCCTGGACACTGGTAAGACTCACTCCTGGGGCAACAGCTTCTACATAACCTCCATTTTAAAGAAACGGAGCTATAGCTATCCTTCACTTTCAGCTTGGTAACAGTGCCCCTCACTCAGTCTATGTCAGAAAGTTACCTGTCTTACATGGTAGGGGAGGTGACTGGTGGGAGGAGGCCCACAACATGGCAGAACTGACAATGGCAGCCAGAAGTCTGCCTTCAGCACACTGTAACCTACTGCAATTCACACAGGCCCAGTTAAGTCGATTTACTGACACTGCCCACAGGGGGAGTGGGGGTGGAGAAGAAGCAGTGGGGTGGAGAAGTGTATTTATGTATCACATAAATATAGAAAAGAATACAAATCACAAGTGTCGGTCTTCATGAGTTTTCACCATACACACACACACACACACACACACACACACACACACAGACACACACACACGTGTAGCCACTCACCAGATCAAGAGACAAGACATTTTATCACCCACAGGCCTAGCCCAACAGCTTTATATCCATGGACTTGGACAGCATGTCTTCCTTTGTGTCTGTATTTTTCACTCAATATCACGTTGTGAAATTTGTTGTATGCAGTTGTAGTTGGTTTGTTCCCATTGCAGTAAAATATTCTACTGCATGAAGTGGATGCTTGGACTGTTTTCAGTTTTTGTCTATTAAAAACAGTGCTGCTAAGAACATGCTTGGACATGTATTTCTGTATATATAAGCATACTTCTCTAGTTCTATACCAAGAGTGGAACTGCTGAGTCATAGAGCATTCATATATTCAGCTTTAGCAGATACTGGGAATAGTTTTCCAAAGTGGCTGTACCAATCCATACCCCTACCAACAGTGTATGAGAGATCCTTGTAAACATCTGGCATCTTCTGTTTCATTTTATCCATTCTGGTAGGTATGCAGTGGTATTGCATTGTTTTTAATTTGCTTTTCTCCAACAACTAATTAAATGCAGCATCTTTTCATGTACTCATTGGACATTTGCAAACCCTCTTTCATGACATGCTCGTACAAGTCTTTTGCCATTTTTCTATTGGATTGTCAATTATTTTCCTCTTAATTTGTAAAGGTTCTCAATATTTATTTCAATACATGTCCTGTGTTGTCTACACAAAGAATGCTGAAATTGTCTTCTCCCAATCTGGGATTTTCCTTTTTGTTTTCTTTCTGGTTTCTTTCTGATTAAAGAAGTTCTTAATTTTAATGGGATCTAACCTATCAATTCTTTTACTGATAGTGATTTTGTGTCCTATTCAAGACACTCTTGCCTAGTCTGAGGTCATATTTTTCATGTATTAACTTGGAGATTTTATTCTTTCATCTTTTACATTTAGGGCTACAATTCATCTGGAATTAACTTTTATATGTGGTATGAGACAGGAGTCACAGTTCATTTCTTCCCATATATCACCCAATTTTAACATATAATACACAAATAGTTTAAAAAGATTCCTTCTAAGAAACTGCAGACTGACAACGGCAGCAATGAAAGCACAGGTGAGCAAAGGAGAGCAGCAGAGCTTCGCTCTCACTTTTCCCACTCTGTGCTACAAAATCCTCCTTCACCATATTATGAGATAAAAACAGGAATGAGTTTATCATTTCTGACAAGCAGTTGGCCAAACAAGAGGGACCTTCTCAAGACTCTCTGAAACAAGGTTTTATATCAACTATCGTTAAAAGATAACTCATAGTAGGAATTCTTCACAATTAGTGAGATACATATTCAATGAGAACACGAGGAAAACTTCTGTGCCTTTTTCAGTGACACAGAAATTAGTTGCTAAAATTGATAAAAGTTTAGAAGCTTCTTTGGAAACTTTACAATACATATATATATATATATTTATAAATAACAACAACAAAAAAGATATTTCGGGTGTGTGCTCATGAGAGTTTTACTGGTGTGTGTGTGTGTGTGTGTGTGTGTGTGTGTGTGTGTGATTAAAAACAGCAGAAGATCCACAACCTGGGAGAAGGTATTTGGGCTGGGACACAACACTTTAAGACTTGGACAAACCAGAATGCTTTCAGCTTGGTGGTGGACAGGACAGCAGTGGGGACCAGGATGTTGAGGGATTTTGAAGCTGTGCTACCATATCATCCAAAACACAGTGGAAGGCCCTGGCATTGTTTCTGCTGGAGAAAAGAAAAAGGGTGGAAGAGGGAAGACAATTAATCTTATGTTTACAGAGGGCAGAACAGGAATGAAACGACAATGTTCAGGAAGAAGGATTTTAACACAAAAAAGAAAAGGTCACAATAACAATAACTAACACTGTTTCCTGCATATCCACTATGGATTGGACCCAATGCTGAGTATACTTCATATATTTCTTCTGTTCCTTGCAGGAAGCCCACAAGGTAGTTATTTTCCTGTCCATAACAGAGAAGAGAAAACTAGAGCTTGGAGAAGTTATCCAGTTTTCCCAAGATCCATAGCCATGGTCAGTTGGCCAAAGATATATATTAAATTATCTTGGTATTAATAATTTGTGGAGTACATCATACAAAGAAGCATTTTCATTTAACATGTTGGCAGAACTTAAGAGATCAACCATATCCAATGCTGATGAGGGTGTGGAGAAAAAGACACTTTCATCTACTCTTGGTGGAAACATAAAATGCTATCATTTTTTCAACTAGGCAAAACCTAGCAAAATTTTTAATGTGTAAACTTTTTGGCCAGGAAATCTACTTGTAAACATTTCTGCTCCAGAAAGAATTGGACATGTGCACACAAATGCTCTCTATTGTTGATAACAGTGAAAAATAAGAAACAACCCAAAATGTCTACCAATGGTTGGTGTAGCCAAATACATTGTGGCACATTCTTACAAGGGACTACTAGATGGCAACTGAATTTCCCATTTTATAGGTTAAAAAGAAAAAGGCCAAATAGTGGCAATTTCATATCACAATATAAAATTATATTAAAGAAATATATTTCTGGATTTAATGAATTATTATGATACTCATGTACTACTTATGAAAAAATCAACCAACCAAACAAAAAACCAAATAAAAAGCAGCCCCCTGCCCCTCTCAAGCATCTGGAGGCATTTGAGGAAGGAAAAATAAGCCAAGTTGTCCTTGCAAAGGCCACAACTGTGCTAAGAACACTAAGCCTGAGCAGATCACCGGGACACAACAGACAAGTTCCAGGCCTGGCTCTGCTCCTCAACTGTCTGCTAAACCTTGGCCAAGTTATTTTATTTCTCCAGGTTTTAACCAGGGCACTTCACTCATGACCTCACTAATTCTCATAACACTTAAGCCAAGAACAGATATCAACATATTACAGATGAGGGAAAGGAAGGGTCTGGCCTAGCTGCCTTTTAAGTCAGATCCACTACTCCCACAAACAGCTGAGGCCCTGGGGTCCTGGAACACTAATGAAGACCTAGAGGTCCCAGCTCCTCTTGGCCCAAGAAGCCTTCTTGCCAGTGAAGCTCCCTGGGGAGAGAGGGCTCAGCATAAAGGAAGTGAAGGGAGAGCATACGGGTTCCAACCACCGCCTGCTGCTCACTCCCAGCACTTACCTTCCCTCGGCCTCAGGCTTCTTTATTTATAATCAGCGATAAACAACAATAGTACCCACTCAGAGGATGTTCTGTGCTTTACCGTTTATTTAAAAAACTGTGGCATTTGATACAACAACCCTGGCAGAAGATCAAGTAGTTTGTTCCCGTCTACAGATCAGAAAACTGAGGCTTAGAGAAGTTAAGTAACTTGCCTCCAATTACACCCTGGGAAAGTGGTGGAACTTGGCTTCAAATAGGGTCTACTCCTCTGCGCTAATAATAATTTCATTACTGTGCAATGCTTCACAGTTTGCCATAAAGTACATTATATTATTTTAACCTAACAAGAAGGTGAGGAAGCAGTCTGTGGCTTTCATTTGATTCTCAAAGAGATAACGCGTCCCCCAGAGTTCAGAGACTGCCAAGTACGCGTCACGCAGGTACACTGCCACCCAGGGCTGTCAACTCAACTAACGGTAGTGAACAAACGTTCATTCGCGCGCCCTCATTAATCACCTTCGTCGCTGACTTACGGGGTTAATCACCACCCCAATTTACAAACTAGGAAACACACTTCGAAAAGGGCGGTGACGGGCTTGCGGTGAACCCGGGGCTTGCGGTGAACCCAGTGCCCGCCCCCTGCTCCACGCCCTCCGGCCGCTCCAGCTGTGGGGAGGCCCTGGGTCCCCTGGGGAACGCCCGGGCATCCTACCTCGCCTAGGGCCCTCGGGCCCTCGGACGACGCAAGGTTCGGAGACGTACCTGATGCGCCCCAGAAACCGGGTTCCAAGCTAACTCGCTGGCCAACCGCAAGGTGCCATCCAGGGCCGCGTTACCCACCACGACCGCGACAGCCGGCCACGGCCCACCAGCCCGCCGCGCTCAAGCGCATGCGCACGCGCAGCCCCGCCGGGCTCTACCACCGAGGGAGGTGGGGGTTCCCGGCGCGGCGCGGTCCCCAACGCGAGCCTACACGAAGCACCAGAAACTCTTGAAGACGTCCCTCGATATATTTAATAGACTCCATAAAGGCAGTGTCTTCTGGAGTCATTTTCACTCTCCATGCTATCCGCTAGGACGAGGAACAACACTCACCCCCTCCACAAACCCCTTGGTCTGGTCTCCCTGGCCGTCCAGGGCGGTCGCCGTGGTAACGGCGTCTGGCGGACGCGTGGAGGCTGCGACGCTTCCATTGTTGTAGGAAGGGTGGAGGTGTTGGCTGCGCCTCGCGTTGCCTGGAGAACTGAAGGACTCACAGCAGCAAAATGAGTCTCTCCCCAAAGCCCCTCCTTCCTCCTCCCCGGCCACAAAACAAAGGGCGCCCCTTCCTGGTTGGGGGCAAAGGGTGTCGAGTGTCCCATCCAGAACTTTGCAGTGCCCCGTGAGGGACCCGAGGCGGAATCGGCCCCGAGTTCGTCGGATTCTGCAGATGTCTTCAGGTAAGACCAACGAATAGTGACCCCTCTCTGCTCTTCACGGTCTCACAGTGAGCCAGGGGCAGAGAACTACTCGAGAAATCAACTCCACATTTCCTAAAATCCTAACAGTGTGTATTATTGGTTCCATTTGATAAATGAAGAAACTCAGAGTCATCTGGGGGCTATTTACTTGGTGCCTGGTGAGTGCACTAGGTCATGCATCCAACGAGGGGTCAGTACCCATGGGTCTCTGGCTCCAAGTGCAGTTTTCTTCCAATTGCACCTCACTTCATTGGAAAGGGAAGAGAGTTCCATGTTCTGGAACCAAACCACATGGTCTAACACAGCACAGTCCAATGGAAACGTAATGTGGGCCAAATGTAATTTAGAATTTTCTGGTAGCCATTTTTTTAATTAAAAAAATCAGGTGATATTAATTTGAATATTTTACTTGACTCATATGTCCCAAATATGATAATTTCAACATACAGTCAATATTTTAAAATTTATTCTGCTTCAGTTTTTAAATTTTAATTCTTCAGTCACACCAGTCAGATTCCAAGGGCTCAATTGCCACACGTGGCTAGTGGCCACTGTGAGGCACAGGTCTAGACTTTTCCTGTCTTTCTACTCTTGTGCCCCTCAGCTTGGATGGTATATCTCCTCCCCATTTATCTAATTAATTCCTGCTCGTTCTTCAAATCTTTACCACTTTGACTAGGTCAGTACCCACTGTTACATTGTCTCATAGCACTGTGTCCCCCTCCCCTTGAAGCAGTGATCCATTGTAATTCATCATTATGTATGTAATTGATTATCACATGTCACCCCTACTAGACATAAGCTTCCTTAGGCCAGGGATCAAGTCTGGTTTAATTCACCATCCTGTCCCCAGTAGGGACACTTGATGGCTGTGTGAGGCACTCTGTAAATAGTCATTGAATGACAGAAGGTTGACCTGAACAAAAAGTCTGTCTGACTCCAAGGTCAGTATTGTTTTAACTTGTTTAACATGTTTAAGTTAAAACGTGTTAACTTTAAATCTCAGCTGCCAGAATATGTGCTCCATGAAGGCAAGACATTTCTTCCTCTTCCACTCATCTGCCGCTCGTCCACCGCACTGTGCTGGGCATGGGGTGGATATTCAGGGAAGTTAGTTTTCTCCCTCATCCTTTTTTCCTCCCCAAATAGTGACATAAAAACTTACCATGTTTCAGAGAATACTTAACCTAAAATGGTATGATGAAAAATTCAGAAGGGAACGGAGTATTTTAAACATTTCTCTTAAGAAGCAGAATATTCAATTCTGTCATTAGACATAAGTAATAATGTTAACCTAAAGCAAGAGGCTTCTTAGCAGGGTCCTCCTAAGCCTGGCTTTTCAGAAAACGTGTTGTAGTTTTCCAGTCATGCTGAGGGATGGGTGAGAGGAAAGTGAGAAGCGCTAAAACGCACCTGCCTCCTCTTTACTCTCTTCCCATTGCTTGTGCGGCTAAAAGCTAAGAGCAGGAGGGAGGAAGGAAATAGTACTGACCTGGGCGTGGGCCAGTCTTTCCTATGATCCACCTGACTTGCGACAGCCCAAAATGGAGAGCCTCTTTGAACTAGAAAGAAATGTGGTGAGTGAGTTAAAAATGGAATCAAAAATTGAGTGAGCCTGATTCCTAGGGAGTACTTTGCTTAATGGAGAAAGATGTAGAAGCAAATAATTCTAGTTCAGTATTGTAAGTGCTGGAATAGAGAGTTGAAAGCAGAATCCTGGGCTTCACAGAGAAGGGGTGGTACTGGAGTAAATCAAGGTTTTCCAAAAGATATGTCACCTAGGCTGAGCACTGAATCAAGGGAACAGCATGTACAAGGGCTTAGACGCACAAAGAGCATAGTGTGGCAGGGACCAGGAGGAAGTTCATGGGGCAGGTATATAGGATGCCTGGCTAGGGAGAAGAGGGCCGAGCAGAAGGCGTGAACCAAAGAAGAGGAAAGGAGACTGGCGAAAGGGCACTGCCTTGGTTAATTTTCCCACCAAACTCTACCTTTTCTCTCTCTTTCCACATGTATAAGCTTCTTGAAGGTAGATCTGATCTTTTACTTCATTATAACCAGGCTTATACCACCAGGCTCTGGACACGGAGGATCCACAGATGGTGGTGATGAACTCCCTTTGCCCAATAAGCAAAGACCCAGGAGAGTAGTCTGGCCAGATTATTCCAAATCCAGGAGGAAGAGTAGTGATGGGGCCAGTTTTCTAAGAGGGAGCAGAAAGCCTCAGGTAGATCAGGAACCTCATGCTGACTAGATGGACCCAGTATCATAGAATTACAGCATCTGAGAGCTGAAAAGGGTCTTAGGGACCTAATCCAAATCTCTGACTTTATTGGTGAGGCTCAGAGAAGCCAAGAGATTTGATTGGATTTCTAATTTGGAAACTGGCTTGCTGCATGGTTTGGAACCCCAGCCTTTTCAGCACTCTAGTCTCCTTATTTTTACAACTGGAATATTTAGGGGTTGAGGGGAGGGATCAGCAGATAGAAAGCAAAAAGTATATATGCCTCGAAGTCCTCAGTTAAGAATGAGCTTCTCAGACAAAAGCCTTTATTCCTTGTGTCACATGCACCATGTGCCTTGCCATTAGCCTTGCTTACAAGATGAGCATGGTTGTGCTTTCTAAGACGATTCTGTGCTATTTGTGATTTCCAGGAGGCTGGAAGAGAGCAAGATCATAGTGAGGAATGAGAGGCTCTTAAAAGTGGAAACTTACCATTTGTCAGTTTACAAGGAACTGGACAATGACTGATTTCAGGAAGATGGATGTCATCAATTTCACTGCCTTGCCAATGGTGCCAGTGGATGAGCACCTGGCTGTCTCACTCATTGCACAGAATGAAATGAAGGATGCCGTGAGGAAGGATCCACAGGACAGTCCACCGTGTATCCTTCCATGCTGCCATCCACAGTGGAGACCAAACAACCTGCTGCAGCGGTATAACCTGGGCTCGAGTCTATAACATGTACCCCTTACTAGCTCATCTCTCATATATTCATTAATCTTTTTCAATTACTTAAGTCCTACGTGTCCTCTAAAAGAATTTGAGCCTGCAAAGGATTGTTGAACTTGAGTTTGTTTTACTAAGATAAGCAAAAAAGCCCCAAAAGAAGAAGTACTGGAAATATTTGTTGAAAGAATGAGGAAGAAGAGGAAAAAAAGTTCTTTTTCTCCCCCATTGTTCTTTCCCTTCTGTCTTCCAAAGAATTATACTTACAGATAGCAACTCAGAAGTCATGTCCAGCCCTCTGCCCTCAAACAAGTTAGCCGAATACCAACTTTTTTTTTTCTTTCCTTTTCTTTTTTTTTTTTTTTCAAACTTTGACCTGCCAGCACTTCTACCTGGGCCCAGACTTTGCCCCTTCTGGTATCATCCAGGCTCTACCAACATCTTCCTTCTCTGGCTCTGCCTTCATTGATCCTTATCTCATTTCAGACCCTACACTGTATCCCAAGGTACCCACAGAATCCCATCATTGAAGGACCTTAGAGCCCATCCAGCAAATAAAGACATTCTCAGGTTATAAATAACCCTGTCTTTCCATTTTATATAGAGCTCAGTTACCTTTGAGTCATGCTCCTGCCAGTCAAAGTGCATGTGTCCCTCTGCATTCCCTCCCCTTCCACCCTCCCAGAGGCCCTTCTCAAGATGAGCACAAATCATGATCTGCTTCAGGGTCTCGCTTTCCTGGGCCTTTTTCTAACGTCCCCCCTTTTCTTCTTAATCCCACACGCCTCTCAACCTGGCTAACCCATTTCACTTCCTAAGATTTGTCATGTCCCTCCTTGGCATCTTTATTTGTCAAGTATCCTCCGATTTGTAAAAACACTTGAGGGTAATGGAAGTAAGAGTGAACCTTGCTTTACGTGAAGGCAGTGAGGAGTGGTAGGATTATTGGACTTTTACAAAGGATATATCCTAGACCAATTGAAGCTAAGACAGAAAGAAATGCAAAAGTAAAGAGGGCAACAAGAGGGGCCACTGAACTGAACAGAGATTTCAGGAGTGATAAACAAGGTCTAGATACCCTTGGATCCAGCTATCTGTCACCTGAAAAGTCTGTCTTAAAGGAAGAATCCAAAATATGGACACAGCTCTTTGTGCGACTCTGTACATCACAGCATTATAATTGCAAGAAAATTATACACAACTTAAATATTCAATAGCCAAGGAACAGTTAAGTCTGTTAAGATACGTTGTCTAAGTGGATTTGTATACTGCCATTTAAAATATTATGAAGATTATTTAGCCTTTTGGAAAATGATCATAATAATGAGTGGGAGAGAAGTCAGAGTAGTAATAGAGGCATACACTAAGGTGGTAATTATGTAAAAAAGGATATATGTAATAATACTAGAAGAAAATCTCCCCAAAACCTAACAGAAGTTGTTAGGGTGGTAGCATAATGGAAGATTTTTATGTTTTCCAAGGTATTTACGATATGATTAATTTTTGCTTATCATTTATAAAGGAACTCATTTGAAACAAGATAAAAGAAGTATGAATGTTTGCAAGGAAAATAAATGGAAAAATAAAACAACAACAACAACAAAAATAATTAAGTGGAGACACAGCACAAAAAGGGAGTGAGCCACCGCCTTGCCAGGCTAGCCCCACCCTGTTCTGTTTGTGTGTAATCATTACCCAGAGTTTCCTTAACGGACTTACCCCCCAGCGTGCCTTATTGGCTCCATACAGCAGGTGAACCAGACGATTGCCGAAATAGATCTGAGTCCCAACCCGCTGGTGCACAGCCTGGTGAGTTGTGAGTGCTGAGGCAAGGCTTCCAGGAAGGAAGGAAAGGCCCAGGGGGCTCCTCTATTTGAAAGCACATGTGCACCATAGAAATCTCAAAGATACATATTTTTTAAATTAACCAACTTTATTTTTGAGAGCAGTTCTAGGTTCTTAGCAAAATTGAGCTGAAGTACAGAGTTCCCACAAACTCCTGTCCCCACACAAGCACAACCTCCTCATCACCGAAGTGGTACATTTATTACAATTGATGCACCTAAACTGACACATCACTATCCCCCACAGCCCGTGTTTACATTAGGGTTCTCTCTGTGCTGTACGTTCTGTGAGTTTGGACAACGTGTAATGACGTGTATCCACCTTTGTAGTCGTGTAGGAACACTAGCGTGAGTCATCTGCAATGTCTGTTTGGCTGTCTTGGGCTTTGGCTACAGTGCATTTGATTTTTAACTGCACTTAGGAAATCTGAGGCATAAATCTAGAAATCTCCGAGATATACAGGTTTGAAATGACAGCAACATAAGTCAACCAACCAACAAGTCACAACAAGGACCTGCCCCTCACTGGTTACAAGTGTATTGTTGAGAGGGCCAGTTCCACACTGCTCAGGCCGGACAGGCCCTTAACGGCTTGGTGAGTTGACCTGCCTCACTCCAACACATGGTGGCTAGGAGGAGGAGGGTTATGATGTTGGAGATTTACTCTTTGGGGGATCCTGTGTGCTGCAGGCAAGCTTGCTCTCTAACCTGCAGGTTTTTCATCTACACTGGAGGCCACTCATTGGCAATCTGTGGGCCACATCTGGGCTTCTCATGAGTTTTGTTTGCTCCCTTTGGACCGAGCAGTCCTGGCTGCGTCTGCACTTCCACGTGGCCATCATCAGCTGGTGCAGAAGAGCAGGGGCTCCCTTTATCAGAGTACGACATCTCCAGGTCGCCAGAGTCCCCACCACTCCCTACTGTTCCTCATACGGAGGCAAAGTGTTAGTTGCCACATCGCCTTACACTTGGCCTGCTTCACTCATTTACATTACTTTTTTTTTTTTCCATTTACATTACTATCCATGGTTCCAAACACAGTGAGACTCAGACTAGATGAAAACCCAAGTCATTGCTGGCAGTGCAGGTCTATAGACTGGGAGGAACTTCTCTGTGGGTCCTCTCCTAGCCTGGTCTTCAGGGCCTGTGCTCTCCTGGCCCTTCTTTCTCATCCCTTCTCTACTTCCTTGGTCTGTCTTAGCCCTGCTTCTTCACTTCCTGCTGTTCAACTCACCAAACCCCCCTCATCCCTCACCACCTGGCATCTTGCTCTCCACCAACTTCCTTGGCCCCCAGCATCCTGACCTGGTGATTTGCTCCACAATTTTTAGCTTCACCCTCATCCCAGCTTTTCTAGTACTGACTTTTGGGATCAGTTGAGCTCGTGAGTCATTTTCTTTTCTTTTTAAAAATTTAAAGAGCAAAGCAATGCATGCTTATTCTGGAGTATTCAAACCATCTACAAGTATATAAGTAAACAGTGAAAGTCACTTTTCCTCCAGCCCTAGTTCCCTCCCTAGAAGTAACCATTGCTAACTATGTGGTGGGTATCCTTCTAGAACTTTCTAAACTATATTTAGAGACATACAACATGTACATTTAGGATTGTTTTCTTTTTTCTTTTCTTTTTTTTTTTTAATTGGAGGTACTGGGGATTGAACCCAGCATCCATTCAGAGTCAGGATGGGGCTCACGTGACCTGGGGGAAGGGACCCTTTGCCTGTCCTTCCTGCTCCCCTGCCCATGCAGCTGGTCAGGTCTGGCAGAAGCTGACTGCCTGCTGCCACCAGAGCATCCCTGGGCTCCCCTACCCAACCTCTGTTGGCCACAGCGTGTCTGCCATTTATACATCAGAAGCACGCTGATTTGGCTCTCCGAATAGACTGTAAATTCCTTGAGGGCGAGGACACAGAATCATACTTCATTAACTTTGTAATACAGGCTCAGTGCTGGGCTCACGGTTGATAATCAGTGCAACTTGTTGGGTCACTGACATTCATTTTCCTTTCCTTTTTAGGAGAAGTGGGGGAGGAGGAATCAGATCAAGAGAAATCTCTTGAGAGGTCAAGGGTATGATGGTTAATAATAATAACCGTTACCCTTTATTGAGCAGCTCCTATCTGATAGACTCTCTACTGGTGTTTTAAAACACATTCAATTCTTTCTTTTTTCCCAATTATAAGCTATGTTTATTTTCTCGAGAGTCATAACATGACAAAACATTTCACATTTATGTAGCACCTTAAAATTTTCTGAACAGTTTTGTATCTGAGCTCTCTTTATCCACATCATAGCCACCTTTTGAGGTAGGTAGTTCAGACACTATTATCTGTTTTAAATGACTTGTCTAAGGTGTCTGGAGATTATTAATGGTTTTACTAATGCTAGAAACCAGCTATCTCTTTTTTTGTATGTATATATATATATATATATATGTTTATATTGAAGTATAATCAGTTTACAGTCACATTAAATTCCTTATATCTGATCCTTATAAGAGCACTGGAAGGTAGGTATTATTATCCCCTTTTACAGAGATTAAACAAAAGCTTATAACCTATGGAGCCATGATTGGAACCCCATTCCAAATCCTTTCCTCCTCAGAGGTGTAGACAGGAGGAGGGACAGCCTGGGAGAAGGTGGGTAGGAGACCTGTTAGTGGTGACACTCAGGGAGATGGGGTCAGTGACACTGATGGCCACCAAGGCCCTACCAGCTAGTGAGGAGACAGCAAGGCACTGCCGCAAGCTTTGCTCCAGGCATTTTACACATCAGCAGGAGAAATGGCCCAATCCCTGACCCCTGCCTTCCTCTGAGATTTGCTGTAATCCCTAATCCCCCATTTCTTTTTGGTTTTTGAAGGCAATTGAGAAATTTGAGTTGGAGAAGAAGGCTTTAAGAGAGAAAAGTCACGGCGGCTCGGGAGACAGAGGCAAAACTCCTTTCTCATCACCTTGATGGTGTTTTTGTGGGGTTTGGTTTTTTTAGTCTCTAAAATACAATTGAGTTGGAATCTGGAGTTTCAGATGAGGATATTTTTGTCTTCTTATGAAAGAACCTTAAATCTGACCTCTTGGCATTGGGCAAGGAAGGGAGGGGAGACAATACCGTTTCAAGACGACCTGCTATGGGATACTTTGCACCAGGTGCTTTCTTACATATCCCCTTGTAAAAGCTTCAGTATCCCCCCTACCTGTGAGGCAGGTACCACTGAATATATTTTATAGATGCGAGAACAGGCTTGAGGGTAAGGGGACAACTTGCTGAAAGCCACACAGCATGTCTGTGGCAGGTCCTGGATTTGCCCCAGCCTGATTTCAAAGTCCGTGTTTTGTCTACTCCTCCTGACCGCTTCTCTGGCTCAAGTGGTCTAATCGAATAAGGAGGGGATTCGTAGAAAGTCAGCAACGCAGGTGGAATCTAGGGAGACTAATAGTGTGCGTGTCATCTGGCTGCTCGGGTTGAGTGCAAAATCACAGGTATAATTACCACACAGCAGTGGACAGACCCTGTGGTTACTCACATCCTATTTCTCTGCTTTCCTCCTATAGAAAAGAGTCAAAGAAAATCAGAGTATATTTGCAAAGGCTCAGAATCCAGGAATGTCAAATCTTTCATTATCAAAAGGGTAAGGGATCTATTGCTGAGTCTGTTTCTCACCGGTTTCTGCTGGGCATGAAGTAGATTTTATTCCCAGGGAGGGATACTTGGCAAGCGGATAGTGATTATGCAGGAAAATGGCAGAGTTCCCTTTTCAAAGAATCTTAAAGTATCTTGCTGTTAGAATTTCTCATAACAGCCTGGAAAAGGTAGAATGAGTGTTCCAGAAGTCATTTGTCTGTTTATTTTCAGAACTTAGAAGATGTCTCCCCTTAGAAACAGTGAGCTCAGATTCAGTTCACACAGAACCACTGTGCTGCACAGCTCCAAGGGGCCCTCTCCCACAGCAGTGCTAGTTCTGTGGTCACTACAGGCCCCTCAGGGAGCTGACTCAGAGGACCTGTCCAGCATCACGCAGCCTGTTGGCGGCAGAGCCCTGCTTCCTGCTCAGATTCTCGTACCTGTGGCCAGACTCTCTCTGCTGTCTGTCTAGCAGCAGTCTGGCCCTGCCTCACCACCACCCCAGTTAAGATTCTCCTAAGCTTGCTCTTTAAACTACCCAGGTCATGTGTATTCACCCTGTAAATGTAGGAGAATATGTCATCGTTTTTCACCTTTTAGCCTAGGAAATTTCCACACAGCATAAAGCCTGATAGTTGATGGTCTGCCCTGAAATTGTCATACTACCTGTGATGGTGGCCGAGAAAATTTAAGTGTCCTGAGCTGACACCTGATCTCCGGTTGTCTGATCCACAGTCAAAGCAGTTACTCACTGAGCTCTTCCATTGTCAATGCCGTAGCCCACTTAGAGAGTAACTCGGTCCCTCAGAGTGTTTCAGTAGGTGCCTTTGAGTGGCGATAATTGGTTTCCTTTTTCTACTTTTCTGTATTTTTACATTTTTATAGTCATTTTATTTTTATTCTAAAAATCCATTTTATGATCTATATTAGGAACAATAGGGATAATCCTATCCTTTGATCTAATATTGCCATTTTGAGAAATTCATTCTAAATAAATAACCTTAAATGAGGGAACCATATGCTCCAAGTTATAAATAGGTAATGTTGATTGGAAGTAATCAATGAGTAGTTAAATTATAGCACATCTTCTTAACAAGATACATTATTTTGAATGATAAATTTGAAGACAGTATAGCAATGTGAAAAATCTGAAGTTAAGTTAATGAAGCAGGACAAAAAATGTGTGCATGCATATGTATATTATAAAATGGTTGGAGTACGTATTTGTATACATGTGTTCAAAGCCTGAAAGGGGAAGCAGAAATAATGTAAATAGGTGTTTGGTAAGGGGTGCTGGGATCCTGAATGTACCCTCATTTTTTTTCAATGTTCTATAAGGTTGTAATATTGTATTATCTTCATGATAAAAATGGGAAGCTATCCTATTGTTTTATACTGTCAAATGAGGAAGACCATTTTCATATTCTTTTTTGCTTCAGAAAACAGCAGATAAAAATCTGCTGGCAGAGCTGTACCGGTATCCACAGTTTGACAGCTCTAGGCCAAACAGTCTTCCGAACGGGGTAGACTTCTGTGACATGGTGGGCAATGTGATCCGGGCAGAGAAAAACACTCTCAGTGGCAAGGTAAGGAAAGCAGGCAGAGCTCACCTCTGATGTCCAGCCAACTTCATGACCACCCATGCAGCAGGCACAGCTGTCCCAGGTTTACACCCCAGGAAACCGAGAGTCAGGGCAATTAAGTTGCTGAGAGCCACGTGGTTTGCAAGTGACTGAGCTGAGCTTAGACCCCAGGCCCATGTTCTCTGTAAAACCTAGACCCTTTCTTTTAGAGCTCTGGTCTCCTGGCTGTTCTGATCATGTGTCCTGTTAGCACAGAATTTGGAGTGCACACCCTCATGATGCTTGTGTCTTATAAATGATATACATGTTCTGTTGTCAGTCACTGTGTTGTATATTGGTGAATTTAATTTTTTTTTTCTTAAAGAGACATTAGTTAGAATATTTTCTTCCTATGCCCCATGGTACCCCATGGGGTGAGTTATCCACCTGGAGAGTAGCGCACACTGGGTTCCAAAACAAGGAAGGGAAAAAGGAAGGAAAGAAGTGAGGGAGAGGGAGGGAGGGAGGGAGAGTGGATTCTAAGGCTCAGAAGAACCTGTGCGTATGTGAGACAACGGTGGCCACTCAGAAGCTGGGGGATGTTTGTGAGGGGGTGTGGAGAGAGGAGGATGTGCCTCATCAGCTCCATTTCCCAGATGAGGAAACTGAGCACAGCCGGGTGCAATAACATTGTTCAGGGTCACGCAGCTAATAAATGAGAAAGCTGAATTAGAATCCAGGCAATGTGGTAACACAAGTCTGCTGTTCACCTGCCTGACCTTACTGCCTCTCTAAGGAAATATGAGGAAAGGTGAAAAAAACAAAACCAAGAGCAGGGCTCAGAGAGCTTCTTGTTAACAAGGGTCACTTGCTTATCGATGCACCGTGCCTTCAGTGTCTATAGGCTTGAAGGGAGCGCCAAGGAATCTTTCCTTTTGCATCTAGGATGAGAGCAAGAGAGGTCTCTGCTCTTCCTAGTGGTGGGAGGAGAGGCAGCCTGTGCGGTGTCTCTGGGGCCAGGCTGCCTGCTTTTGAGCCTCCCGGGCTGTGTAAACTTAGGCAAGAATCCTAACCTTTCGATCCTCACTCCCCTCTCTTATAAACTGGGAATAAGAGTTTCATCTTGCAGCACCTATCACATAGATGGTGAAAAATAAAGTGAGATAAGGAATGAACAGCTTAGCCCAGTGCCAGATACGTGGCAAGCATTCAACAAATGTTACATATTACATAGTAGCTTTGGAGTTCGGACAACGTACAAGACTCAGGTGTAGGGCAATGAAGCCTGAGTTTTCTGCCTCTCTGAGTTCACTGATAATTCTATTCTAATTTGAGAATTCCGTATGCTTACTACTAACTCAGCAGAATTTCATGGTCCAGTGATTTGGCATTTGTATAATATCTCTGTTTGTTGATGTTGATTATTATTGGTTGAATGTAGGTGAGAGCCTGGAGCAGCTGCCGAGAGCTATGGGTTCTGACCCTGGCTCTGCCACTTGCTGGCTCTATTATTTTGGGCAAGTGACTTCAGCAGTTTAGTCCTCGGTTTCCTCATCTGTGAAGTGGAGATAATAACATACACCTTGCATGATTATTGTAGGAGTTAAATGAGAATATGTAAAAATACCTGGCAAGGTAAATAGTCAGCAGTCACTAAAAGGTTAGGTGTTTTTCTTTAAGTTGACTCCAAAGTATGTTGACACCTAAGATGTCTGGTGGGGAGGGTGTGTGATTGGTAACAATAACAAGCCATGGAACATGAGGAAGGGCAGATTTTGAGTGGAGATGATTATGAATCTGGCTGTGGCTCCAGGTAAATTTAAAAAAAAAAAACAATAACAATAGCAATAATAATGTGAATTTTGTTTCTTTTCAAGTCTTTCTGTTCAGGTAGAGAATTAGAGAAGTTTCTCTCTTCTCCTTCTGTAAGAGCCCTGTGGTTGGATAGCTTCTGGTGGATCTTTCATGAGAGGTACCAGGTAAATGCAAATCTGACTGCTTCTCTCCCTTACTTAAGTTATGTTTCTGTGGAGCAAATCTCAGCCTCTTGAACATGGGCTATAAGCCCCTCTAATTCCAGGGACCACCCTGGCAGCACCCATCCCTATCCAGGCCTCGTCCATACTCCTGTGCTATATCCATTGCACAATGTCCTGCAGCTCCCCTGAGCTTTAGGAACCGGTCCATGTCACGTGGTTGGTCAAGGGCAGGGCCAAGAGTAAAGTCAGGACCTCCTGGCCCAGAGTTAGGGTGCTTTCCTCAGCACTCTCCCTCTCTGTGCATGTTTTATAGATCCTATAAAACAAATTAGTGTATTACTTCATAAATAATATGAGGTTAGATACCTTAAGAATAAGATTCCTAAAAATGAGAGAAATACTTAAGATTCTCAGGCCTTGGCTGTTTCAACAAGGGGCCCTAGTAATTCCTTCTCCGTTTTTATTCCTGGTAGCCAAAGAAGGACATCCAGAGTGAGCTGTTTGACCGGATAGCCCAACACTATGCCTTTCTTCTGTTTCATGAATCCAGGTCCCACTATGAGGAGGCTCTCTTAAAAGTAAGTATCAACCATTGTTTAGAAAAAGAATCACATTAGATGGCTATTCACTTCTAGTGCCAGTTTAATGCCCTAAACATTCTTTCCATAAGGGAGTAATTAGTAATTAGTAAATATCTTCATACACTGACTTGTAATGCAGCAGTTACAAAAATAAGGTAGGTCTGATTGGGAAGATGTAATGATATATTTTAAGTGAAAAACAAAGCGATTTATACAACTCTATGTTAGAAAAATTGTATATATATACATATACGTATATGTATGTGTGCCTATGAATAGAAAAGGAAGTCTGGAAAAATATTTACCAAACTCGTAGCAGTGCTTATCTCCAGGGAATGAAGTTATAAGAGACTTCCTTTTCTATTTTATTTATTTCTGTAGTATTTAAATACGCATATTATTTTAAAATTTAAAATATGAATATGGATATATACTTTTTAGTGTGTGTGTATGTATATATGTACTAAAAGGATTGCTAGAAGAAAATATAAGTGAATACATGGTTTGGAGGTGGAGGAAGACTTTCTAAATATGACCCCAAGGAGTTAACCATAAAGGAAAAGACTGATTTAACTATATAAATTATTTAAATTATTACAGTCAAAGTTACAAGGCAAATGAGAAACTATGCAAAAATACTGGTAGCGTATATACCACACAACATAAAAAAGTCTTACAAATCAGTAAGAAAAAATGGACCAATGGACAGAGTACATAAACCAGAAATCTACCGGGTAAGAAATACAAATGGGAAAAAAAGTTCACCTTTAACTAGTCAAAAATACAAATTAAGTCAATTAATACCCCTTTTCATTTGATACCCTTAATCATTTGATACCCTTTTTCCCTGCTAGATTGCATAGATTAAAAGAAGCGTAATTGCCAGGGTTGCAAAGGATATAGGGCAATGGCACTCGGACAGTATGAGTGGGAAGTGAGTTGATGCAGATATGCTGAAAGGCACTTTACTAGTTAAGTGTCTACTTAACTAGTCACTTAGGCTTTCTGTGTCTCCGTTTCATCATCTATAAAATGGGGGTAATAATACCTCTCACACTGAGTTATCCTAAGGATTAAATGAGATGATATTTGTAAGGCATCTGACAAATGACCCAGCACATGATAAGCTCCCAATATATAATAGCTGCTCTAATTACTATTATTATCTCATCTTCTTAGAAGTCAAAATCTAATGTATAGTAAAAGCTGCTTTCGCTCATGCATTCAACAAATTTTTGACTGCCTCATATGTGCCAGACACTGAGCTAGCTTAAAAAATAAATAAAATTATTCTGCGTAATTTGTTACGCAAAGTCTTAGAAACAAGACAGAATCCACCGATGGGACATGTTTAAGTTTTGATATGGCCACTCAGCACAAGATTATGAAGGTCACTATTGGAAAAAAAAAATCCCAGAGAGCTTATGGTAACCTGGAAAAGTGTTTATGTTATAATATTAAATGAATAAAGCCACATATGGATGTATAATTTGAGCTTAACCATAGTGAAAAAGCAACAACAGTACCACCTGTGCACAGAAGAGAAAAAAACAGTAAGTAGGACTTACTGTTACCTCTGGGAGACAGCAAGATGGGTCTGGCAAATGTTCCTTATCATCTTCTGAGCTACTCTTTGGCCAGGTTGCAGAAGGGGTTGAGCCACAGACTACATGCAGAGAGCTGGGGGAGGGGGAGGATGCTGGCCAGCATAGCACAGTGTTTGAGGAGTGGTCTCCAGGTAGGGTAAGGAGTCCCCTGAGATGTGGGGCAGCTGCAGGTGGAAATTGCTCCCCTCGTGAACAGGAAGGATGCGTGGCATCGGGTAGAGTTTTATCACAGATACTTTCTGAAGTCAGGGGCTCTGTTCTGGGTGTGGAAACGTCCAGAATGTTGCCTGAGCTCTGCTTGTCCCCTAGAGGTTGCCATCACTTCTGAGTAAAGCCCTGTACACCAGCTTCTGCTGCTGCTTCCCTCAGTCCTGGTTCAACACGCACAAATTCAAGTCTGACATCTGTAACACAATGAGCCTGTGGATCTCAGGTAAGAGGAGGCTGCTTTCTCCTGGGGAAAGCAACTCCAGAAACACGTCTTTCCCCAGAGCCTGGGTGTGTACCTGTTGCCGTCTCACCCCTTCACTGAGGCAGTTGTCCTTTTCTCTCCTTGGCAGTAAAGAAAGTAAAGTGTGTGGTTGGAGCCCAAGAAGTGCCAATTTTCCTGCTTCCTCAAACATTTGAGCCATCCCTAGTCCCCTTTTGTGCCCGGCGGCATCTGCAGGGAGCAGGTTTCAGTGCTGTAGGTAATCCCACACTTCCATCCCCGGTGCGACCCCAAGTGGCGCAACTGTAGTCCCCCTCTCCCTCCAGCACACACAGTGCCAGTTTGATGTTTGCTTTTCAGTCTCCTTCCCCACTTTCCCCATCTCGAGCTAAACATTTTTTAAGGTCATTAAAAGCAATATTTACTGAGAGGTACCTGTGTACGAGGTACTGTGCTAAGTAAGCACTTTTCACATTCCCCACTGTGCTGAGGGTCTCCAAGATCACTCCCACATTAGGGGATTTGGTAGAACTCACAGGGCTCAGCTTATAGTTGAGTTTATGGCCAAGATTTGTTGTGATGTAGTAAGGAGACAGCCTTTACCACATAAGGGGAAAGATAGGCAGTGTTTGGAGGATTCCTTGTGGTCTCTCCCTCCCGTGAGGGGTTATGCAGAGCCCCCTCCTGCTCTGCGGTGAACACGTAACAACATTGTGTGATGTTTGTGCCCAGAAGCCCATTAGAGAAACAGCACCCAAGGTTTTTACTGGGGGCTGGTCATGTAGACCTTTCTGTCTGTCATGTTCCAAAATGCCAGGAAAGCGAGTGATCAGCATAAACTACATTGTTTTATAAACAGTCTTGGCACAGTGAGCCACTTTTGTCAGCTAGAGAAAAAAATTTCCCCCAGCTTTGTTGGGATGTAATTGACGTATGACACTGTGGAACTTTAAGGTGTACAATGTGATGATTTGGCACAAGTACATACTGTGAAATTTTTACCACAAGCAGGTTAGTTAACACATCCTTCAGCTCACATAATTCCCATTTTGTTGGTGTTGTTTTATGGTGAGATGGTTTAAGCATAGCAACTTTCAAGTATACAATACAGAATTATTAACTGTAGTCACCGTGCTGTACATTAAATCCCCAGAACTTGTTCCTTCAGTAACTGGAAGTTTGTACCCTTTGACCAACATCTAATTTCCCCCACCCCTAGCCCTGGCCACCACCGTTCTACTCTGTGTTTGTGTGAGTTTGGCTTTTTTAGATTACACACATAAGCGAGATCATACAGTATTTGTCTTCCTTTGACTTATTTCACTTAGCATAAGGTTCTCAAGGCCATGTTGTCGCAAATGGCAAAGTTTCCTTTTTTATGGCTGAATACTATTCTATTGTGTGTATGCGTCACATTTTCTTCACTCATTCATTGTCAGTGGACACTTACGTTGTTTCCATGTCTTGGCTATAGTGAATAATGCTGCAGTCAACATGAGGGTGCAGGCATCTCTTTCAGACTGTGATTTCATTTCCTTTGGCTATATATTGTAAGTGAGAGTCCTGGATCACACGGTACTACTACTTTTAATTTTTTGCGGAACTTCCATACTGTTTTCCATAGTGGCTGTACCAATTTACATTTCCTGTCAGCAGTGCACAAAAGTTCCCTTTTTCCTTACATCCTCGCCAGCATTTGTTATCACTTATCTTTTTGATAATAACCATTCTATGGTTTTGATTTGCATTTCCCTGATGATTACTGATGTTGAGCATCTTTTCACGTACTAGTTGGTCATTTGTATGTCTTTGGAAAAATGTCTATTGAGATCCTTTGCTCATTTTCTAATTGGATTATTTGGCTTTTTTGCTACTGAGTTCTGTAAGTTTCTTATGTACTTTGAATATTAACCCCTTATTATTCATATGGTTTGCAAATGTTTTCTCCCATTCTGTAAGTTGCCTTTTCATTTTGTTGTTTCTTTTGCTGTGCTTTTTAGTTGGATGTAGCCCCTCTTATTTATTTTAGCTTTTGTTTCTTGTTCTTTTGGTATTATACCCCCAAAAATCACTGCCAAGACCAATGTCAGGGAACTTTTCCCCTGGGTTTTATTCTGGGAGTTTTATGGTTCAGGTCTTACATTTAAGTCCTTAACCTCTTTTGAGTTAACTTTTGTAAGTGGTATAAGAGGGGTCCAGTTTTATTCTTTTGCATATGAATATCCAGTTTTCCCAGCACCATTTATTGAAGAGACTACACTTTTTGCCCATTGAGTATTCTTGGCTCCTTTGTTAAATATTCATTGATCATATATGCATGGGTTTATTTCTGGGGCTCTCAGTCTGTTTCATTGATCTGTGTGTCTGTTTTTCTGCCAGTACCATATTGTTTTGATTTCCATAGCTTTGTAATATAGTTTAAAAACAGGGCATGTGGTGCCTCCAGCTCTATTCTTTTGCAAGATTGGTTTAGTTATTTGGAGTCTTTGTGGATCCATACAAATTTTAGGATTTTTTTTTCTATTTCTATGAAAAATACCATTGGAATTTTAATAAGGATTACACTGAATCTATAGATGGCTTGAGTAGTATGGACATTTAAACAATATTATTTCTTGTAATTCATGAACATGGGATATCTTTTCATTTATTTCTGTCTTCAATTTCTTTCATCAGTGTCTTAGAATTTTCAATGTATAATATAGATCTTTTAATTCCTTGGCTCTAAGTTTAATTGTAAATGGGGTTGTTTTATTTCTTTTTCAGATAATTTATTGTTAGTATATAAAAACAACTGATTTTTGTATGTTCATTTTGTGTCCTGAAAATTTACTGAATTCATTTATTAGTTCTAACAGTTTTTGGTGGAATCTTTAGGGTTTTCTGTATAATAATATCATGTCAGGTTTCCTGAACCATTTTCCAGAAGAAGAAACCAAAGTCTCCTAGAGAGAAAGTGACTCACCCAAGCCTACAAGACCAGAGCAGGGTGGGGCTAATGCTGGAAGCCCAGCCTCCCCGGGACCAGCAGGGGGCGTCTCAGAGGCCTTTGTCTTCCATTTTCTGCCTCCTTTTCACTTTTGCAGAAGTTTTCATTATCACTCTTTGACTCCTTCTTAGGTATATATCCTTGCCCAGAAGGCTATAACAGCTGGGACTACTCGAATCTGGATCCAGAGAGATTCCGGAGAGAAGAATTAATGTGGCAGAGAAACAGACTGCTGAAGGGTAAGGTACTAGCTGGGGACTTTTGTCCCCTTTGCCCCCTGCTGCACCCAGCCACCATCTAGTTGAGTACTGAAATCCTCAGGCCAGGTTCTCTCTCACGTACCCCTAAACTAGCCTCCAAAATGACTGAAATGTTAATGCTTAGGAACTGTAGAGTCAGCACCCCATAAGTGTTGGGATGTTTTATATTAAACAATGGATGCTGGTTATTAGGTGCCTACTATGTACCAGGTGCCAGGTGTCCTTTTTATTTAATCCTCACGGCAGCCGGCTGAAATACATACTAGATCCACTTCACCGATGAGGAGACTAGAGTTCAGAGAAGCTACTTGCCCAGGGCCTACTTTCTTTCTGCACTCAACAGACACGGAAAAAGCACCATGTGCCGGGCGCTATGCGCAGTGAACACTAGAAACACGGAGTGGAGTCAGGCACAGCCCCTGCTGTGCGGTCTGGTGGGAAATTCAGGTCACGCAGTTACACTGCAGTGGCTTGGGTGCCATGACAGGGTGTACAGGGTGCTGAGGCAGCAGGGGGTGGGGTACCCAGTCCAGCCTGCGAGCATCAGTAAGTGGCATTTAAGTTGAGATTTGAGGGATGTGTGCTTTAGGCCAGTGAAAGGAAGAATTGCTGTCCCAGGCAGAGGGAACAGCATGTGAGAAGACCCAGAGGCACTGAAGAGAACAGAGACATTCCTCATGGCAACAGAGAGAGGACTGTGATGGGTAACTAGACAATCCATGGCTAAACCGGGATTCAAACTCAGGACTGTGAAGCCAGAGAGACACATCCTTGGGTTAGAATAAATCTGTATCCTCCAGCTGGGGGGGTATCTGCCTCTTTTTATGGGGCACCCCAAGGATGCAGCAAAGCTTGTCTTTAATGGTCAGTAGGAGCCAGGGGGCAGACAACATCGAGCTAATCAAACTCCTTAGCAACGTCTATGGCCCTTTGGAGGTGGGGCATAGGAGTGAGGAGACTTTTTTCTTCCCTTAAATATGGTGAAAACAGTTCATACTGTCAAAGAATATGAATCTGAGCCCGAAGCTGTAATCCGATTAACCATAAAAATAATGCTAATGCACACTGACTTGTTCGCTGTACCGGCCACTGTTCAGCTCATGTTACTTTGTTTCATCCCCACTCCAACCTTATGAGAAATCCTGTCATCCCTGTCTTACAGCAAGAATTGAGGTGCAGAGAGGTTCACGTGCCCAAGGTTTTCCAGCACGCTTGGGGAACAGGATTTTGCCCAGACAGGCTAATCTGTCTGCTGCTTTGGTCAGTCTTCGGCCTCTCTGGTCCATTAAACCATTCTCCTCCCTCAGTCTAACGCCCTCAGGGAAAGCAAGGGTGCTTAGCAGGAAGGAGGAACCTCAGAAGAGGCAGGGCTGCCCACTACGGTGAGCTTCCTGTCCCCGGAGTGCCCTGGCAGAGCGGCTAGCGTGCTACCTAAAGGTTCCCTGTTGGGTGGGAGGCTGGGTGAGGTGTCCCCTAAAGACCCTCTCTCTGAAGGCTAGGAAGCTGCAGTTAGGGCTAGGAGCTAACATAAACTAGGGTGTGGGAACTGTCCCCAGGGCCACGGTCAGGTTTGGTGGTTCCCTAGGAGCACGCACAGGACTCAGTGTGTAGTCACACTCACAGCTGTGATCTGTTGCAGCGAAAGGACACAAAGCACAACCTGCAAAGGGAAAAGACGTGGAGCAAAGTCCAGGAAAGCTGGGCACAGGAAGAGTCCTCTTCCATGGAGTCACACAGGCCCTGCTTACTTCCCCCAGCAAGGTGTTGTGACAACACGTGTCAATGTTGCCTAGCAGAGAAGCTTGTTAGAGACCCATGGCCAGGGTTTTCATTGGGGGCTGATCACATAGGCACTCCCTGCCTGATACATACCCAAATTCCAGACTCCCAGAAGGAAAGTAGGTGTTTAGCATAAGCCACATTGTTATAGGCACAGTGAGCCACTCTTATCAGTGGGAACCCTCCTGAAACCTAATTTCTGGATGCCAGTCAAGGGCCAGCCTTGCAATCAGGACTTTTCAAGAACAGCAGACTACTGTGTTAACGATTTTCTGCACAGTTGTGAAGATAGACATGAGGCTTGTAAGGAAAATGGAATCTCATTGAAATCCAGGAGCACAGTGGGACAGGCCAGGAGGAGGCTGGAGCTGGGGCGGGTTCCAGATTCAAAGCAGCTCTAAGCATCTAGCAGCCAGTGTTTATAGATGTTCCATTTAGCAGTGAGAACTCAAGAGGAGGATCAGGTATTCGGAGAAAGGCTGTGTGTTCAATTTCAGACATGACAGGTTTGAGGAGACAGGTTCAGACATGACAGGAACATCCAGGTGGAGTTAAGACACAGTTGGTGATACGGCTAGGGGAGCGATCAGGGCTGGGACTCTCAACTGAAAATTTATTCAAATAAATGTGCTGGTTGAAACTGTCTCTAAATGGGAATATCAAGGAAGGGAGAAGACAAGGAGGCTGAGGTCAGAGCCTTGGGGTCCTCCTACATGCAGGAGGCAGCAGAAAGAGGATTCAGCGGTAGGAGGAGCCCAGAAAGGACAGGTCATGGCAGCCAAGGTGGGGCCATACTGAGGGGTGGTCAGTGGAGCCAGCTACTTCAGAGGACCACAGAGCAAGGCCTAGGAGGAAGCCATGGAATCATACATTTAGGTTGCTAGTGATCTTTATGTATCAGCTTTATTGAAATATAATCCACATAACATAATTTACCCTTTTAAAATGTACATTTCAGTGACTTTTAGTAAATTTGCAAAATTATGCAGCCGTCTCATGCAGCTACTATCTATTTCTAAAATGTTTTCATCATCCCCCCTCAAAAAACTCCTGTGAGTGAACTTTGAGACAGCTGTTTATATCAGGTAGTAAAAGGTGGGGCCAGATTTCAGGGGAAGTGATACAGAAGTGAAAACAGAATAGAGAAAGGTGTGCTGGAGGCATTAGTAGGGTTGCAGGTAGGAGAGCCACTCTTGTTTAAACAAACACCATCCCTCTTAGATGCCAGCAGTAAAGTGCAGAAAGAGAATGGGTAGGGGAGGAGGGCATGATGGTTCAGCAGCCCCCTCTTCCTTGAGGCCCCCTCCATCGGGTTGGTGTCCTGGCTGAGGAGGCAGGCTGCTGGGCCTTCACCGCTCTGCTCCACGTGGTCCCTGAAGTGTAGCCGACTTGCTACTCTAAGTGTAGGCCAAGGGCCAGCAGCAGCAGCATCTCTCAATTGACTAAAGCAGACCCTGCAATTTGCCAGGATCTCCCAGGGATGTGTGAGCACATTCCAGTTTGATTAGCTCAGGTCCAGGGCACAAGGGAAGAGAATAGCTGGCAGCCCTTAGGGAAGAGTACAGCTGTAATTATCGGCTAGAAATTAACCACTTACTTTTCTAAGCATGTGCAGGTACTGACCCATTTAAAAGGTTTGCTTTCCCAGCAGTCATCATGGACACACAGGAATTTCAAAGTGAGAAAAATCTGACCTGGAAATTATCTTCAAATTTAATGACATTTCAGTGAATATTATGGTGTTTTTTTAATTGAAGTGTAGTCAGTTTACAATGTGTCAATTTCTGGTGTACAGCATAAAGTTTCAGTCATGCATGTATTTGTTTTCTTTTTTTAGTTTTCTTTTGGGAGGGGAGATAATTAGGTTTACTTATTTATTTTTAGAGGAGATACTGGGTATTGAACCCAGGACCTCATGCATGCTAGGCATGTACTCTACCACTGAGCTATACCCTCCCCACCTCAATGAATATTAAATTTAACATCTTATGAGGTTGGTAAGTTACTCTTTTGAGCATTTAATCCAGTATTTATTCATTTCAATTTTGCAAGGTTCTGAGTTTTTGGGGTTTTTCTGAAGCCAATTTTTTTTTTTTTCCCTGTGGGTTGAGCATTTGCCCTGTGTACTCTTTGCAAACATTATTTCCTTTAATTGGCTCATTTAGCCCTTCAAGGTAGTTAGAACTCACACCCTTTAACAGGATCGGAGACATTAGGTAGTTTGCCCCAGGTCCCTCAGCAGGTAGTGTGACAGAGAGGCTCTGCCTTGCCTGAGACAAGTCCCCTTGCTGTTGCCATTGCCTCCAGGGAAGGGGCTGTCTCAAAGCACCTGCTCTGCTGTGTCACCCCCAAGATGAGAAGGTACTGAAGAACTACTTTTTCTCTTTCCTAGGAAGAGAGTTCTCTCTCCTCACTTCTAGGAGATACTCCACCTGGAATCCTACTCAGAGCAAGAGGATCTCCTGCACTCAGGTGAGTGTAAGGCACAGACCCAGGACCCTCGGAGCCCCCAAAGCTTCAGCGACTTCCCGGTTGGTTCCACATCTCTGTACTCCCTGCCCACCATCTTGGGGAGGGGCGCTGGTGGTCCTCCAGATCTGCATGGATGAAGGGAGCACTAAAGGGCAGCCAGGAAGGCAGCGGTTGGGAGGAGAGAGGAAAGGAACCAATCACTAGGGCTGCCGCGCAGGTGCTTTCTCTCTTTTGCTTCCCATCAATCCTCATCACAGTCCTGAAGGCAGCGTCCTTCGGACACCTGCCTGCTCCTCTCTGCCTGGTTTGTGTTCCCTTTTCTGGAGCTCCCAGCACCACTGCTCCTCTCCTGCCACTGCCGACATCCCAGTTGGAGCTCCCTTTGCTATTGCAGTAGGCTCCTGCCTCCCTCAGGCTCTCGTACCCCTGCAGTTTTTTCAAAACATGGGTCTAATTCCATCATCCTGTCACCACCGGGCCCTCCCCTACTCCCCCCAACCCTAAACCCCCTCCTTCCAGCCCAAATGAAAAACACCATCCAAACCTCAGAAGGCTTCCTCTTGCCTTGGGGTAGACAGACCTGCACGGCCCTACCCTGTCTGAATGATAAGGAGTCGGCCACTAGAAGAGTGAATGAAAGATCCTTTCAGGAAAAGGGGACAGCATGTGCAAAGGCCCTGAGGCAAAAAAAGGGCTTGAGATATTCAGGGAGCAGAGAGAAGGCCAGTGATAACTGTAGCTCAGTGTGTGTGGGGAAGAGGGGCAGGAGTTGAGGCTGGAGAAGTAGCAGGGGCTGAACCCTGCAGAGTTGGGTGGGTCCTAGTAAGGAATATGGATATAATTCAAGTGCTATGGGAATCCATTAAAATAGGGAGGTGACATGATCTCATTTATATTTTTTGAAAGATCACCCTGTCTCCTGAATCTGGAAACTATAATGGAGTAGGGGGACAGAAGCCCAGTTAGGCTTTTATTGTCATCTTAAGAGGAGACAGTGACATCAGGAGTCAAGAAGCAGAGAGACCTGGGACGTGTTTTGGAGACTGATTTTTTGACACTTGCTAATGGCTGGGCTTTGGGACTGGGAAGGAAGGGAAAGAAAGGGAGGAGTCAAGGATGCGTCCCAGTGTGTGTGGCTTAAGCAGCTGAACGGTGTGTAGGGTTTGTGAGATGGAAAGTGGAGGGTTCAGGGTAGGGGGAAGCTATCAAGAGTTCAGTTTTGAACTCATTAACCGTAAGATGCCTGTGAGAAGTGCAAATGGAGGTGTCACGTAGGTCAAATATACAGGCTAGGCTTCAGAGGAGAGGCCAGGATTAGAGAAAAAACAATTTCTACTCAAGTTTCATGTATTTGTGACAAATTATGGGAACTGCGTGAAAGACTACCATGGAACCATAGGCAAAGGCAGAAGAACACACTAGGCTTGGTTCCTGAAGATCTAAATTTCCATCTAGATAATGCTACCTATCAGTTGTATAGCGTGAAGCAAATGCAAACCTTTGTGTTCTTATTTACAAAATGGGCATCATTGATTTTTACATATTCAATCTAGAGATGTCTCATAAATTGTTGTCTAGCCATGTCCTGTCAGAATGTTTACCCATTTTAACCAGAATTTTCCCAAGTTCTAGAGCATGGGTACGTAAGGGTCATTTAACAATAATGACCCACATTCCTGCAGCTCGCTCCCACACCTGCTGATACCAGCTCTGCCAAGCCCACTTCCCTCCCAGACATTTCAGGCCACCCTCACATTGAATCTCATGTTGGTTCAAAAGCAGGCTCCCCTGCTGCTCTGTCCCATCACAGTTAAGCCCTCAGCCTGCAGGATCTGAGTAGCAGGTGACCACATGGGATGGAACGGTTCCATCTCCCCTGTGCCATGGTGGGGAGGGGGTCTCAGGGCACTCTTAGTTTCCCCCGATCCCAACAATACTCACCTTGCCTCACACACTCAGAGGGTGGTTGCCAGTCATGACACAGTAGAGTAAATGGGGACGTACTTGCAGTCCACCGTGTGCAGACCCCGCCACGTGCAGATTTTCTTTGCAGATATTCTTCCCAGTCCTTACAACATCCCTGCTTGGTGGGTAATTATTATCTTTATTTGACAAAGGGAGAAATAGACACAAACTGATGAATAACTTGCCTCAGGATACACGGCTTACTTCAGCTGACATCAGGATGCTGCCAGTCTGGGCTCTTTCTGCATCATCAAGCTGCCTCTCCAGCAAACAGTAGGGTCTCATAACTTCATCCAAGCCCACCTCCTGTGTCCTCTGCTCTATGACAGATCTCTCTGAGGCCCGTTGAGAGTGAGGGTGACACTTTGTTGAGCCCGAGAGTGTCTTCTCTCTAACAAATCCCAGTAACTATTTCAACACTATAGAAGTCAGTAGGTGTTGGACAACTAGCTGCATGGTGGATGGGGCGTCCTTTCAGCTTTCTTCTTCCCATTCAAGTGCCATGTTTATATAAAAGGAAACTGATGATTGTTGCGGCTGGTGGACTGCTTGTCTGCCATCTGTTTCGCATTGCCAAACTCCTACTCATCCTTCAAGACAGAACAAAAGTGTCTTCTCTCCTTGGAAGCCTTCCAGCTCTCCCCCAGACAGAATCAAGCGTTCCCCATTCTGGCTTCCTTGGATACTCTGTTGGTACTGCTTGTGGTCGGCTATTAGCTGTTCCCCAATATTTGTTGTTTCCTCTCTCTATAAAAAGAAGAGAACATTTTTAGCTGGGCATGTACATGGCCAGAATAAAGATTGCACTCCCTAGCCTCCCTTGCATCAATGTGTAGCCGTGTGAATAAGAGCTAGTTAATGAGATATAAGTGGATATGCCATGTGGCAGTTTCTGGGAGCCTTCCCTGAAAAAACAGCTCACGTGAATGTTTCATCTCTTTGTCCTTTTCTCTGTTCTGCTGCCTGGAATGTGAATATGATGACTGGGGCTCTAGGTGCCATCTTGGATCCTTAAGAACAAGGGCCTTATCTTAGGAAAGGTGGAACTGGGAGGTGGAAGAAGTCAGAGTCCCCGAGGACTTATCACAGCAGAAATACCACATACACCCTGAATTGCCTACTTTCAGACTATTGTGTGGGAGAGAAATTTCTGCCTAGTTTGAGCCATTATTAATTTTGGGCCTCACATGTGTCATTCACATATGAATCTAATCCTAAGTTACATTACCTCTCTAATAAACAGGTGGTACTTTCCACACCTTAGCATAATTGTCTTTTTACTGTTATCTCCCCTGCTAGACTGGGAGCTCCTCTGGGCGGGGACTAGGTTTCAGGTTCTGCGCAGTGCCAGACACATTTGTAGTTGCTCAGTGAAGTGTGTCCCGAAGGAGATGTGGTGAGTGATCGCATGAACAACTGCACAGTGTCCACGGAGCGCTTAACTCATGCACTTTGCATGCATTAGCTGACTTCATCCTCATGAGAACCCTAGCAGGAAACCAAGGCAATCGAAAGGGCCAATGACTTGCCGAAGATCACCAGCCGCTGAGTGGCAGGGCTGGGACTGGAACCCTAGTCCCCAGCCCCTGTGTTTTCCACATCAGCCACTGCTTCCCACCATGCTCCCCGGCTGGAGGGCTGAGTTGTCTAGCTGTGTCTCCCTCTACATGTTCCTTTGCTGCGAACAGGGAGAAATATCTAGGAAATTGCGTGTATACTTTCTGTATTCCTCTCACAGCCAGTTTTACCAAATTTGTTCATCTGTTTTTTTCCTCTTCTGGAGTCTTCTGATATAAATTCAACCAGCGAGAGAGCCTCTTTTGCCAAGAATTCAGCGGATGGCTCACAAATACAGAATACTGCAAAAGGTACATTAACCACCTAAAAGGGAAATGTAGGCTTTTGATTTAGGTTATTTTCCCAAAACCTTAGTTCCTTGTATTTTTTTTTTAATTTAGTCTGCCACCCTCATTTACACCTGTGTTTCTAGCCTTGGGCTTTGGCATCAAGTAATATCTTATAAGAAGATGTAGTTGTCTTTTCAGTCCAACAAGCACTATTAAGTTCTGCTTTTGTGATGATGAGTTCAGCACAGTGCTAATGTCTGTGGGGAAGAGAGATTGTTGGCAGTGGAAGAAAGTAAATCTAGAATATTCTATATTCTATCATAGCACCTGAGTTAGTGTTACACTTATTATTTACACGTCTGTTTTTTCTTACTAAGCTGTGAGTTCCTTGAAGACAGTCTACTTCCAGCACCCAGGGTGGGCCCAGCACATGGTAGAGGTTCTGTAAATGTTGGATGGCTGGAATGAAGGATGGGCAGCTACATCAGTAGATGGACAAATATGTGGCCACAAGTGTATATCTGGCTAAAATGCGAGTGAAAGTCTGTGAATTCATAGAGCTACTTCCTCTAGCATCTCCCAATGATCTGAAACTATCCAGGCATTTTCACATTAATCAGAAGCTAAGATCTACCGTATGCCCTTTCTTACCACAGCTGACAAGCTCTGTTGATCATTTTTTGCTAATGTTACATTGACAGAGCATAATTATCCGACTCTGGCCTTGAGGAAAACAACACAAGTGAAGGGGATACCAGTAACAAAAGAATACGAGCATATGCTTCTTAAGCAGGTGAGCGCACGATTTGAAATTTAATAGTAGATGTGATTTAAAAGCGGCTAGGAGAGCTGGCTAGAAAAACTAGCTCTGTGAAGATTTCAGGGTAAGAACTGGGTTGTTTCTGATTGTACACTCAGATGATACAGTCAGGAAATCTCCTAAGAGTAATTACTGACTAAGGTAGGCACAAGTTGAGTGAGCATTTTGCCTGGATTTCTCCAGGATTTAAATTACTTGCTTGAAGCTCGGGAGCCTGGGTGTAATGGAAAGAGATGACTGAGTCTCAGTTTCCTACTCTATAAAATGGGGGCAATAATTCCTAGGTCACAGTGTTTTTATGAGGTTTACCTGAGGCAGTGATGATAATGAACATGTAATGAACACTTACTCACTACTTGTCAGGCACTATACTAAACCTGAGCATGCAGGATCTTTTATTTTACTGTCACAGCCTCTCGAGATAATTATTCCTGCTATTCTTTAGTTTATTAGTGAGGAAAGTGATGCTCAGAGCAGGTAACTAATTTGTCCAAGTTCACAAAGCAAGTAAGTGATACAGCCAAGGCTTGCGTGCAGGTCTGGCTCTGAGCTCTTAACTTCTGAGCTCTGCCACCAGCATAGTCCCCAGAAGGCAAGAGGCACAGGAGTATCATGTTTTCTCTCCTCTTCTCCTCCCCTTCCCCACACACCTCAGCGCACTGTAGTTTACATCAATGGCACATTCAGTCTTAGGTAGAAGGAAGAGGTCCTTAGGGCCCTGAACAGGGCAAGAGGTTTTGAGGTTTCCCCAGGCCACCACCTAGCAAGGGAGTCAGGCCATAGGACGTGGGTCAAGTATAGCAAGTACTGTAGTTCTTGAACTTTCTTCATTTCTCCATAATTATTCCACTGCCTATCTCCCCTCAGCATTTAGCAGTGAAACTTTTGAGAAGGAGCAGGGCACGGTGGAAAAGACAGACAGACGCGGGTTCAAATCTTGGTGCTGCGTCTCCTCAGCTGTGTTACTTGAGCAAGTTGTTTAACCTTTCTGACTTTCTTCTATAAAATGGAGGCAATAAAGCCCAGCAGTGTTGTGGTCCTTCCTGCTGACAGGGCTGGTGGGGTTGCCCTAGAGATAAAGGAAAGGAGATGAGCCATCGTGTCCCGCTCTGTGATCGGCCTTGGCGGGGTGGGGAAGCCCAACAGTTAGAGCGGATGGTGGCAGATTTCAGCAGGAGTGGAAGGCAGCTGAACGGCCTGCACGTGGCCTGGCAGACACATGGTGGGGAAGTGCCACCGCCAGCTATGCTGGCCTGGCAGATACATGGCGGAGAAGTGCCCCAGCCAGTTATGCCGGGGCCCTGCTGGCTGCTCCTGACTGAAGAGCCAGCGCGTGACTCCACCACTTTAACAAGCGTACCACTGATATAATCTGCTTCCCGCCCCCTCTTTTTTAATACCATAGTTTTTATCAAAAAGATAATCTTTGCCCACGGTAAAAATCAAACAGGCTATGTAATTAAAGGCTATGTAATAAAAGGTAAATCTCTCTTCCATGCCAGACCCTATGCCCCTTCTCCAGAGACAAACAAAATTTCCCATATATCCTTCTAGAAATCTTTGATGCGTGTCAAGGAATATAAACCTTTTTTTTAAACACACATTGGTATATTATATTCATTATTTTGCACCTTGCTTTTTCAACCTAACGTATAATAGCTAACAATTATTGAGAGCTTACATTCCAAACCTTGTTCTAAACACATCATACTTATTCGCTGAATCCTAACACAGCCCTATGAGAAGTAGGTTTTATTTGTTATCTCCATTTTATAGATGAGAAAACTAAGACTTAGGAATATTAAGTATTTTGCCCAAAATCAAATAGCTAGCAAGTGGTAGAGCTAATTATATCTTTTTTAAAGAATATAATTCATATACTGTAAAATTCAGCATTTTAATGTACAATTCAGTGGTTTTTAGTAGTCACAAGGTTGTATCATCATCATCCCTAACTCCAGAACATTTTTTCACCCAAAAAAGAAACCCCATAGTCATCAGTGGTCACTCCCCCCACCTTGGTCCCCTCTCCCCCTAGCTTCTGGAAACCACTAATCTACTTTCAGTTTCCATGGATTTACCTATTCTGGACATTTCATATAAGTGAAATCATACAACATGTGGCCTTTTGTGACTGATTACCTTCACTTAGCATCATGTTTTCAAGGTTTGTCTATGTTGTAGCCTATGTCAGTACTTCAGTTCTTCTTATGGCTGAGTAGTATTCCATTATATTACTACTTCTGTCCTATAGAAGTGGTCATTGAAGGCCATCTCTTACAGTGTCAGTCTGTGCCGGCAAAAACTGAAGAAAATTAAAATTTCAATAGATAAATAGGTAAATTGTGAAATGTTCATAATATGGATACTCTGTTGTTAAAAATGACAGATTTTTATCGTCTGATATGAAAGATTGTCAGTCAACAAAGTCTAAAGTTAATAAATAAAGAAAATACTATAGACAATGTGTTTAGATACTAATGAGTAAAAAATTAAAGTAATAAACATTGTGTGTATTATGATTCTATTTTTATTTTTGTAATATGTTTTTGGTATAAAGTTGGTATGTGTATATAAAAAGGTTTGGAAGGATACATGGAAAAGCACTAATGGTATTTATTCCTGGGAAATGCAGGTGAGGATGAGGACTTCTATCTTTTATTTTATATATTTCTACATTGTATGAATTTTTCACAATGAACATAAATTTATCTTGTTAAAAAATAAGGGTTTTTACACTCAGAGATAGCAGAAACTGATATCTAAATGTCAAAATAAAGAACTATAAAAAAAGAAATACAGTTGGCCCAGAACAAGAAGGAGGTTGGTTCCTCTTCAGATGGTCCCATCTGGCATGTGCTCAGGGAGAGGGACCAGGCTGGAGAGAGAAGGGCCCGGGAGTTATTGAAGGCACTGAATATGTTTGGGTTGGAGAAGCAAAACTTAGAGAAGATGTGAGGGCTCTCCTCAGATATTTTAAAGACTGTTATGTAACACACAGTCCTGGAGGGAGAGGGCTGGAATTACAAAGAGGCAGATTTTTATCTAGGGTAAGAGAGAACTTCATAAGAGTCCAAGCTGTCATTTTAAACCAGCTCTCCCCTCTAGCTCTTCTCAGACCGTCTGCAGGTTCCTGTTCTAGCTCTGGCTCTCAAGCCATGTCATTCCTCTTGCCGGTGTCCTTGTCAGTCTCCTACTCTGCTTTCTACCTGCCCCTTGGAGCTGATGTTCCAGAACATCTCTCCTCTTGTTCAGTGGCCTATCTTTGCTCAGTCCGGTGGCTGTGATTCAGCTCTTCCACTCCCATCCCAGTTGCTACACCCAAAGCGCCTCCCCGCCCGCCACCTGGGAGCAGAAACCAGTTGCTTACCTACAACAGAGCAGGATGTTTCAAAAGGCAGTGCGTTCCTTGTTTCCAGAGAGAGGGAAGCAAAAATGGACAAGTACCTGTTGAGAACATTACTGAAATGACGTGTATCAGTTGGGATTCTTCGCTGACAAGTAACAAAATCTGCCAACTTGAGCAAAACTGGAAGAGCACTGAGTCACTGGGTAGTGTGAAAATCGGTCTGGGGACCAGGAGAAGACTCGAGGCAGTTGCAACCCTCGAACCATCTCTTCAAGGTGACATCTCTGGAACAGGTGAACCCCCATGTGTTTTCAGTCTGTATTTCACTTTACTCAAGACTCAAAATCCCAGAAGCGGAAGTTTTGATTTACCAAACTTTGTCCACATGCTCCGGCTCTAACTGGGTGGGTGAGAGGAAGGCTGGGGCTGGCGGAGCCTGTCAAGGCCTCTGAGTAGCCCCCCTGTGGCCCTTGGTGGGTAGCAAAACATTTGATTTAAAGTCCCTCAAGCCCAAATGCAGTAGAGGGCAAATAAACTCCCCCAAATACGCAAGAGCTGGGGTGGGTAAAAGGGGAATGAATACTGGGCAGCCACAAGAACACGTGGATAAATGTGGATCCAGATTTGTGGATCCTAGATCCCCTTTGGACTTTTCTAGACTTTGAAAAACTTTTTTCTCTAAATAAGTTCATTAAAACAAAAATGACTGCTATCTAGTATCACCATCATTTCATTAAAAAGAAAGGTCATTAATGTAAAAAAGTAGAAAAGACAATCTCAGAATAAAAGAGAGTCCTTAAAGTGAATACATTTACTTTAGGTCAGGTTTATTACAATGTATTTTTCCTTGTTTCCCTCATTTTGCTGGAGCCCAGTGAACACAGACTGGCCCCAACTTGGAGATGAGGTTTTAGGAATCATTGGACTAAACAATCTATAGTTTCCCTACTAACCCCACGTCTCTGTGATTCCAGTGGGACCTTGCTATAGATTAGTGGTTCTCAGCTGGGGTCACTTTTGCCCCCTAGGAGACATTTGGCCATGGCTGGAGACATTTCTGGTTATCACAGCTGAGGGTGGGGGGCAGAGTACTACTGGCATCTATCAGGTCGAGACCAGGGATGCTGCTCAACGTCCTACAGTGCACAAGACGGTCTCCCACAATAGAGAATTACCTGGCCCCAAATGTCAAAGTGCCAAGTTTGAGAGACCGTGCTATAGACAGAAGAAATCTCATTAAGCAGTGAAAATGAACAGGATTAGAAAGTAGTGTGGTTAGGTGCTGCTGCAGCCTTTATTCATGAGACAGCATTTGTCTGGTTAAATTATAATCGCTTCTTCAAAATAATTTTTTTTAAACTACAAAAATAGTACATAATCACCACTGACATTTTGGGGGAAAGGCAGAGGAATATAAGGAAGGAAAACAAATCACTCTTAGCCCTTGCCAGTCTCTTTCCTGATCTATGTTTCTTCTTGGCTGTCTATTAGCATCTCAAATACAGCCTGTCCAAAGCAGACCTCTTTTTATTTTTAATTGAAGTATAGTTGGTTTATAATGTGTCAAGTTCTGGGGTGCAGCATAATAGTTCAGTCATATATATATGTACATATATTTGTTTTCATATTCTTTTTCATTATGGGTTACTACAGGATATTAAATATAGTTTCCTGTGCTATACATTATAAACTTGTTTTTCTGTTTTATATGTAGGAGTTAGTGTCTGCAAATCTCAAACTCCCAGTTTATCCCTTTCTACCCTCTTCCTCCCTTGGTAACCACAAGTTTGTTTTCTATGTCTGTGAGTCTGTTTCTGTTTTGTAAATAAGTTCGTCGGTCTTTTTCTTGGATTCCACATGTAAGTGATATCATATGGTATTTTTCTTTCTCTTTCTGGCTTACTTCACTTAGAATAACAATCTCCAGGTCCATCCATATTGCTGCAAATGGCATTATTCTATTTTTTTATGGCTGAGTTGTATGCCATTGTATACACATACCACAACTTCTTTATCCACAGAACAGACCTCTTGATTTTCCTGCTCCTTCAACCTGTTCCTCTCCAGGTCTTCCCACCTGAGCAGCTGGCACCTAGCCCTTTAGAGTCATCCTTGACTCTTCTCTTTCTCACACCTACATTGACTCCAGCAGTAAATCCTGCCAATTCTGCTTTCATGGTTTATTGCAAATTCCATCACTTCTCACCTGTCTCCCAGCTACCCATTCCTAGCCTCAAAACCCCCTGAACTACTGCAGTCATTTCTCCACACATCAGCTCAAGAGGTCTTTAGGAAAAATTAATCAGGTTATGTTGTGCTCTAGCTCAAAACTTTCCAGTGGCTTCCATCACACTTAGAACAGATCCTGACTCCTTCCTGTGGCCCAGAGACCCCACATCAGCCTCATCATTTATTCTCATTTGAGCCATGCAGGCCTTGTTTCTGTCCCTCAGCTGCACTAAGCTTTGTCTGCCTTAGGGTCTGTTGCACTTGCTGTCCCTTTGCCTGGAACATGGCACAGATCTTCCTTCTCTCATTCAGGACCCGCCAGGATCACTCCTCCTCAGGGCAGCCCTCCCCGACCATTCCATGGAAAAGACTCCTCTCTTCCCCTGTCTCCCAGCCCACCACCCACACCCCTTGCCCTGCTTGATTCTTGTCTGAAGCACTTATTATTCCATAATATCATGTTATTCTTTTATTTCTTGATTTATTTACTGTTTTTCTCTCAACTATAATAGCAAGCTCCACGAGGGCTGAAATTTGTCTTATTCTCCACTGAAACTCCAGCATCTAGAACAGTGTATATACATAGTAGTCACCAATAAATTTTTGCTGAATGGATTGTTAACAGTTTGGTAACTATGCTTCTAGTATCTTATTTATCTTTTTTTAAAAATTGATTTCATATAATTATATTTATTTCATATAAAATACATAATAGTATCTACCTAATTTTGTATCTCAATTTTTAAAATCTACAATGATAGCTGAAACAGTATTTTAGTACCAATTCTTCATAAATATTTTAATTATGCCATTGGGTAGAAATACCAACATTTTCTCCTTGAACATTTAGGTTGTTCTAATCTGTTGCTGTAGTGATTATCACTGCAGTAGACGTCTTAGTGCCTAAATCTTTCTTTTCTTTTTTGTGGATAATTTCTGTAGGACAGCATACTAAAACTGGAGTTACTGGATAAAGGATATTAATACCTTTACATTTCTTAATACGGGCTGTAAAAATGACAATATCCTTCATTTTTTTCCTCTCTTCTTCCTGCTCAGTCTTACCCTGTCTGCAGAAGCCCTGAGCTAACTTCAAACCTCTTCAACATTTATGGAAAGAGCCCTCTGATTGTGTACTTCCTCTATAACTACGCCACTCTGCGGCAGCATGGTGAAGACGTGTTGATAATCAGGAGGGAAAAAACCAAGACTATCCCATATCCTTTCCGCCATGGTCAGGACATGCATTACTCCAGGCCCCTGCTTCCTCTTCCCAGAAGCCGGGGTGGGGAGAGAGGCATCCAGCCCTTAGCACAGTCCCTGACACATAGCAGGGGCCTGTCAAGGGTGACCATTGGTACGAGCCTATGGGTCAGAATCTTGCTCATTTTAGTTCCAAATCCAAAGTCAGATTTCCCTGTGTGCAAAAATCTCTTCCTATCTACCGGAAAGAATGGGCTACTTAGGGACTCTAACAAACTTCATACTTTGCAACTCAGTAATGCCTCCCACATGCTCATTGACCCCAGAGTGTATATATTGATCAGGAATTTTGGTATCTAGGTATGTGTTTCATCTGACACCCTCCTCACACACACCCTTCCTCCAGACCCATCAGCAAATTCCTGGCCCTGTTGACATTTGTCCTAAAGAGATAGTAAAAAGCTCAGATCTTAAGAAAACGGGTTTGATATGTGTTGGTATCCTGAGTCTTAGCAGTTTACCGTAGAGGGTCAGAACCTGGAATCAAATAGACCTAGACTCAGGAACCAGCTCAACTGCTTACCAGCTGAGTTATCTTGGGCAAGTTCCAGCTTCTCTCTGAGCCTCATGTTTTCTTCACCTATAAAATGGGAATGACAGTACCTGCCTCATAGGGTTGTTGTGCAGAGTCCAGGCACAGTAGGGGTAAAGGCTTAGCACAGTGCCTGGCAGGCAACAAGTGATTGAATGTCACCCATCTGCATACAGAAGGAGTCTTCATAATGAACTAGGTAGGACTTAAGTCCTGCCCTATGACACTTCATATCCACAAACCTGTTTATATATAAATAGGCAGAGAATAACAACAACTCAGTTCATAGCACTTTATTGTTCATAACATGCTTTCCCTTATATCACCTCATTGTTCTATGACGACAGTTGAGTGCAGTAGAAGTAGTCTGGGTTACACAGCCCTAGATTTGAGCCCCAGCTCAGCAATCCACTGGTTTTAAGATCTCATGTGCACAGCTTAACCAATAAGCTCAACATCTTTACCAACTCATTCCTAAAATAAGGATACTTATACCAAACCAATAGTGTTGTGACCAGGGTTAAGTGGCATACAACTGGTACTAAAAAAAAAAAGTAACTATCATTATTATTATTAATGTCATCTAAGGTAGGTATAGATCCCTACTTTATAAATAAGAAAATGAAGACATAGAGGATGACATATATTGTCTGAGGTCCCGCAGCTTATGATGAGTGTAGCTGATGAGATTGTGACCAGTTCAGAAGGGGTGGAGGGATTGGGGAGGTACAGAGAACTTTTCAGCAAACAAACATGAGATAAGGAAGGAGGATTGGGCCCAAAAGGAAAGGAAAATTGGAATCCTTTCCAATTTACCACTGTGATAACAGAGTAAGAATTTTAGATGACAGCCTAAGAAAAGCATTTCCTAGCCCTTCCATCAGCAGGAGGGGAGAAGAACTTTATTAAAAGATGGGGAACAGTATAGCCATGGAGAGGATAGCTAACCTCTTTCTTTCCAAAGCAGACCATGATCAAAAAGCAGGCCATGGAATTATTTCCTGCTCAGATTTCCTGAAACAGTTTTCTACACCCTGCCCTCCCCGCCACCCCCAACCCCCCTCCTCCCCATGCACTAGACACAGCCAACTAATAATAATGCTGAGTCAACACCGGCTGACAGTGTAGGGTTTTCCTTGACGTGAAAGCCACTGAGTCCACCCTGACGTACACTGAGGTCATCAGCCTGAGCCTGAGCAGCATGAGAAAGTGGAGGGACAAATTGCGCCAGTTGAACCAGCTTCACTGGAGAGAATGGAATTACTTCGACAAGTACCTGAAGGAGCTGCACCACAACTTCCTCAGGTATTCAAGGGTCTTTCCGGGGCAGTGGCATGGTTTCAGCATTGGAGCATCAATTGCCACACATCACTAGTATGTAACTGGGGGGCCAGCTCATTCGGTTTTCTTGTGGTCAGAATGGAAACTCCACAATAACAGAGACCAGATCTTTTTTTTAAAACAAGTTGGGGTTTTTTTTTGTAACTATAGAAACATTTCAAAAAACCTGGAAAAAGCACCTGCATATACACATTGCCAACATTTTTCTATAAATCCTTCTGTTCTTTTTTTTTGAAGAGTGATTTATTTTAGTTAGTTTTTGTTTGTTTATTTGTTTTTATTTGTGGGGGATGTAATTAAGTTTATTTATTTCTTTGTTTTTAGAGGAGGTACTGGGGATTGAACCCAGGACCTCGTGCATGCTAAGCATGCACTCTGCCTCTTGAGCTAAAGCCTCCCCCACGGACTTTTTTTCTGGGCACATATACCTGCATCTCTAAACAAAAGTAGTGGAGTCATGATGTCAAACTATTTTTTAGACTTTTTCCCCCCACTAGCAGCATATTATGAACATTTTCCTGGGCCTTCTCCATTTGCAATATTTTTATCCTACTTAGAACATTTTCAGACCTTTCAGAAAAGTTTAAAGGATAGTGTTATGAACATCATATGTGCTCACTGCATTTACAATTATGCACGTTTTGCCACATTTTCCTTCTCTCTCTCTAATCATTAGGTCAAATCAGATTTCCCTAATAGTGCCCGAAATACCATTTTTGGTTTTACTTGCTGCCCCAGGATCCAATCAACATATTTTGATGTTATCACTTTGTTGTCTTTTAGTCTATAACAGTGCCCTGCCCCACTGCTTTGTTGTTATTATTATTTATGACATGGACTGTTTTTAATAATTCAAGCCACATTCTGGATTTTTCTGATTATTTCTCCAAGGTATCACTTAACTTGTCCCAGTAGATCTCATTTTTCCTATAATCTGGACATGGGATCTATACTAGAGGCTTGATTAGATTCAGGTTAAATCTCTTTGCCAAGAGCACTTCATAGATGACCTAGTATATTCATGTTATACTCCATCAGAAGAAACTTAATGTCAGGTTGCCCCACTGCTTGGTTAAGGTGGTCTCTGCCAGACCTCTCCATTGCAAGACTACAGTTTTGTGTTTCTAGTCGGTCAGTAATGAGTGGTGTGATTCTTTGAGGCTGTGAGTATGTTTTCTCAACAATCTTCATCCAGTGTTTTTAGCATCTATTGATAATCTTTCCCTAAATCAATTGTTACATTTGGGGTTGCAAAACAGTGATTTTTCTACTTCTACCATTCCTCCTACATTTAATAGCTGGCATTTTTTAACTAAGAAAAGAACTCACGTTTTTTTCACTCTGTATCTTTCTCTTGTGTCTTCTCTGCCTACCCCCATAACTCTCTCATGTGGCAGTTCACAGTGTCAGGGACCCAAGCTCCTTTTATCTTAGTGCTCTATAATCCTCATCCCATGATCAGCCTCATGGTCCAAAATGGATGCTAAAGCTCCAGCCATCAGGTCTACATTCCAGCCAATTGGAAGGAAGATGGGTCCAAGAAATGCATTCCTCCTGGAAGTCACAAATAAATTTTCCATTTTCATTCCATTGGCCAGAACTTAGCACCATAGTCACACCCAGCTGTGTCATTAATGAGGCAAAAATAGTTTAGGATTAACATTAAATTCATATAGAATATTCAAGATTAACTCTACAGAATATTTATTTCAGAAATATATAAGGAAATCCCTTTTAAATAAAGACATCCTTATCAGGTGAATTATAGTCAAGATTTTTAAATTCAGGAGCAATTTTGTAGTTATATGTTAGCAATTATGTTGCTAAATACATTCACTTTTTGTTGGATATGGTATTTTCAAAAAGCTCATTGTGGCTTCTATTAATAATGGGATTCTCAAAGTTTTGTGTCTAGGAAAAAATGGTGTCCTTAAAACTCATCTGTGCTGTTAGACATCAGGGCAGTAGGATATGACTGAGCGGGGGCGCAAAGGGGCTTCAGTGTGGCTAGCAATGTTTTGTTTCTTGATCTGGATGCTGGTTACATGGGTGTGCTCAGTACATGAAATCTTGAGCTGCACATTTAGAGTCTGTACACACTTTGGCATCTATTTTATATTTCAAGGAACTTTTAGATAATAGTGATCACCTACATCTACCAGTTTAAAGGACATGCTTGTTTATTTGTGGGTTCAAAGCCCTGATCCTGAAACTTGGGGCAAAGCACCCACAATTCAAAATGCTCTTTGAAGAACTTTATAAAGTGTTTCAACATATGATTCTGTCTTACAAGCTAAAGGTGCTTTTACTACTGGAAAATAGAGGCCTGAGACGTGTATAGGCTTTAATATCTTAAGAAAAGAGAATACAGAAAATACTATCAAGGAGTTTTTGTTAGAAAATGTGATCATAACAACGATAAATGCAGTTCTGTTTGTTCTTTGATTCTCCACTGCAAGCAGAAGCAGGCTTCAAAAGGTTAAGAAAAAGTTGTGGCAGAGGATCCCAAAAGTGAGAATGTTGTGTCAACACAATTTTTACCTTTGACTAGGGGGAAAAGACCCCCATTGTTGGAATAACCACTGGTTTAGGCCCAGTTCAATATACTTTTTAAATGCCAGTCATTTTACGTCTATTCTGCAGCAGCAGAGAAGTAAAAGACAGCATCTTAATTCACATGAATGTATATTTATTGCTATTTTGGCTGCCTTGAATGTCTGTAACCTGCTTCTTCTTCGAGTAAATGACTACTCATATTTCAAAGGTCAGCTGGTATATTGTGTACCCAAGCTTATCTGAACACATTTTGCTGAAAAACTTCTCCTATGATAACACCAGCAGCAGCAGCCAACATTCACTGAGCACTTCCTGTGTACCAGGCAGTGTGCTAAGTGCTTGACCTGTGGTAACTCAGTTTATCCTCACCACAACCCTAGGTTCTATTATTGCCGTTGTGAGGCAAGTACACTGGCATGGAGAGGTTAAGTAATTTGCCCAAGGACATACAGCAAGTGACAGAGCCCCGACTTGAATTCAGCCTGTCCTCAAGCTCATGCTTCAGCTTTCTCTCAGATCGTTGGTTTTCCTCACCTGTCTTCCTACTTTGAGCATGTTTCATTGAGGTAGGGAACACATCTCATTCCTCTGTGTCCCCCACGGCTAGGTGACTCCCAGCACGGAGCAGGGGCTTGGTGACTGGGTTGCTGCTGTGTAGTCAGCTCTCTGCTCCAGTCAGTTGCTCCTGACAGATGTAATGAGTGAACTTGTAAGTATTTGTCTCTCTTTATGTACGAAGATAGGAGTGAAAAGATAACGCTGACTCTTTAGTCTTTTTCCATGTGTCTTTGTGATTTCCCCACAGGGAAGTGAAGAATCTCAATCAAAGAGCAAAAGATAAAAAAAAGGCAAACCACATGTTCCTCCAGCCTTCACCCGTCATTGAGGAATCCCCTGAAAAGAAACCTAGAAGAAGCCATCAGAGGAAGACTGAGTTTCTTTTAAGGTTTGCAAGAATGAAGACTGTGGGAAAAGTAGAAATGTGAATACTGCAAGAATTTGTAATATATGGGAGAGAACACAGAAAAGCCCACTCACTTTTATGTGTTACTCAACTCTCATTTTTATTATTACTAATGGTAGTAGTAAGAGCTACCAATGACTTTATACTTCCTCTATGCCAAGCATTTGTACTTTATGAACTGTATGTCAGAGCTCTTAGGTTGCAAATGCCAGGAAACCAGCTCAACTAGCTTGAGTGGAAGGAAAATCTCGTGGCTTCAGTAACTGGGAAGGCCACAGACAGGCTGGCTGCAGGCACATTGGATCTAAGGGCTCAATGATATTTTCGGATTCTCTCTCCCTTTCTCTCTCAAACCTCTTTCCCTCTGTGTGCTGGCTTGCTTTTCAAGCTGCCTCTGACCTCAAAGAAAGAAAGAGGGCCACAAACAGCCCCACGCCTATGTCCTTACGGTGCCTAACCTAAAAGGAAGAGACACCCTCTCCCAGCCTCCATAAACCAAGCCTCACCAAAGCCTCTGATGCCTCTGCTTGGGTCATGGCCCCACCCATTCTGTCTGAACCAACGCTGTGTTCAGAAAGAAGCAGTGCTGTGATTAGCCAGACCTAATTGTCCCTGTGGCCTGAGAGAGCAAGGCAAAGTCAGTGGCATGTGGTAGAATGGGTGAGATGCCATCAGACAGAAAGCACGTGCCCACTTTATTTATATCTCAACACAACTCTATTAGATAACATAACACCCGTTTTACTGAATAGAAAACTGAGGCACAGAGAAGCCAAGTAAACACTGGATAAAGACCTACTATTCCAGGCACTAAGGGTACAGAGAAATAAATAAGTTAAAGTTCTTGCCCTCAAAGGCTCATAGTGTAGAAGGAGGAAAAAGGTATGTAAATAGATAACGTGCAACAAATTGCAGAGGTCCAAAGACAGGACTTCAAAAGAGAACAGAGTTCTTTATACTTGCTAGGTGAAGGGGAAGGCAAGAATGGGCTGGCACTCTAGGCAGAGAGCTGTTCAAGCCACTTTACAGAGCTGGAAGCTACCAGCCTGCCATTGGGTCTGGCTGGTCAGGGAGTAAAGGAGAGTTGAGGAGGGAATGAGGGGCTTCAGAAGGTCTCACATGCCACACCTGGATTCTGCTATCCTGTAATGCATAGGCATCCAAGAGTCTACAGAAATTATAATTTTCAACTCTGGAATTTACATCCATTATTCTAAATAACATGCTTACATATGCATTTTGATTTTCTTCCTTTTAGATGTTATCTGTTCATAATGGTTTCCAGATTGTTAAAAGCTGTCAAAAACTAAGCAGCATTATTTACCATATTTGCTAATGTATCATATATGTTCCATGTATATTCTATTAATATATTCTGTCAGAGAATGTGATCATAACCAGGACAAATAGAGTTTGCTGCTTGTTTTTTTCCTCTACTATGGAAGCAGATGTAGACTTCAAGAGGTTAAGAAAAAGTTATGGCAGAAGATCCTAAAAGTGAGAATTTATCTTATAAATTTCTTTCTTTTTTTTTTTTTTATCTTGGAGTTCTCCTCAGGCCCTCATCTTCCTTCAATCTGGACTGGTGTGCTCAAGATCTGCTCTCAGTTACCATTTTGGGGCTTTTCTTCACCATTATCCTAGGACTTCCCTTAGTCAGCTTTACTTGGTTGGTGTCTCTTTCCTGGGTCACAGGTCTTTCTCTTTCTTGTTTTACTCCCTCATTTTGCTGGAGCACATCTTCTAGTAACTCTCGAAGAAAAGGTACATAGAAAGTTTTTTTAATCTTTACATATCCAAAATGACTTTGCTCTTGATTAATATGTGACAGATGTTTTGCTGGTAATAAAATTCTAAGTTAAAAGTCAATTTGCCCACAACATTGTAAACTGACTATACTTAAATAAAAAAGGATGCAAAAAAAAAAAAGTCAATTTGCCACAGAATTTTGAAAACATTTTCTTTCTACTTTCTAACTTTGCTGTTTAAAAATTTGATGCCATTCTGATTCCTATGGCATTCTCTGTTACCTCCCCCTGCCCCTCCACCATGGAAGGTTTTAGGATATTGTCTTTGTCCCTCTTATTCTGATGTTTCACAATTATGTGCCTTGGTATGACTCTTTCTTTTTTTTAATGTTTCATTGGGATTGAGAAGCCCTCTCAGACTGGAGAGCAGTGCCCTTCAATTCTGAGAATTTTTCTTTATTACTTCTTTGATAATTTTCTTCCCTTTATTTTTCTAACTCTGTTTTTTTGAAACTGTTATACTCAGTTGTTGTACCTCCCTGACTGATTCTCTAGTTTTCTTATCTTTATTCTCCTGTTGGCATCTGTATGAATTTCTGTCCTACTTTCATTTTATATTACAGTGAGTTTTTTCTTCCTTCCCAATCTTTAAACTTTTTATTTTATTTTATTGTCTTATTGCACTAGCTAGAACTTCCAATACAATGTTGAAAAGCAGTGGTGAGAGGAGACGTCCTTGCCTTGTTCCTGATCTTAGTGGGAAAGCTTCAAGTTTCTTACCATTAAATATGATGTTAGCTGCATTTTTTGTGATATTTTTTATCAAGTTGAGGAAGTTCCCCCTATACCTAGTTTGCTGAGATTTTATCATGAATGGGTGTTGGATTTTTAAAGTGCTTTTTCTGCATCTATTGACATGATCATGTGATTTTTCTTCTTTAGTCTGTTGATGTGACAGATTATATTAATTAATTTTTAAATGTTGAACTGATCTTGCATACCTGGGACAAATTTCACTTGGTCGCAGTGTACAATTGTTTTTATACACTGTTGGATTGCTTTGCTTATATTTTGTTGAGGATGTTTGCATCTATGTTCATGAGAGGTACTGGTCTATAGTTTTGTTGTAACATCTTTGGTTTTGGTATTAGGTTAATTCTTGACTCGTGGAATAAGTTAACAATCCCTCTGCTTCTGTCCCCTGAGAGAGATTGTATATAATTCATATAATTTCTTCCTTAAATGTATGGTAGAATTCCACCAGTGAACCCATCTGAGCCGGGTACTTTCTTCTTCTGAAGGTTATTAATTTTTTATTCAATTTCTTTTACATATATATATATATATTCAGATGGTCTATATCTTCTTGTGTGAGTTTTGGCATATTGTGTATTTTAAGGAATTGGTCCATTTCACTTAGGTTTTCCAATTTATGGGCATAGAGTTGTTCACAGTACTCCTTTATTATCTTTTTAATGTCCATGGAATCGGTAATGATGTTCCCTCTTTTATTTCTGATATTAGTAATTTGTGTCCTCTCTCTTTTTCCCTTAGTTACCCAGACTAGAGCTTATTTTCAAAGAACCAGCTTCTGGTTTTGTTGATTTTTCTTTACTGATTTCCTGTTTTCAATTTCATTGACTACTCTAATTTTTATTATTTTTTTCTTTTTCTTTTGCTTACTTTGGATCTAACTTGCTCTTTATTTTCTAGTTTCCTAAGGTGGAAACTTAGATGAATGATTTCAGATCCTTCTTTTCTAATATGTGCAGTGCATATAATGCTATAAATTTCCCTCTAAGCACTGCTTTCAGCAATTCACAAATTTTGATAAGTTGTGTTTTCATTTTCATTTAGTTCAAAATATTTTTAAATTTCTTTTGAGATTTCTTCCTCGATCCATGTATTACTTAGAAGTATGTTGTTTAATCTCCAAGTATTAGGGGATTTTCCAACTCTGTTATTAATTTCTGATTTGATTCCATTTTGGTCTGAGAGCAGACATAATATGATTTGTCTTTTAAATTTATCAAGATGTGTTTTTTGTTCCAGAACTTGGTGTGTCTTGGTGAATGTCACATGTGAGCTTGAGGAGAATGTGTATTCTGCTTATTTGGGGTGATGTAGTCTATAGATGTCAATTACACCCGGTTGATTGTTGGTGTTGTTGAGTTCAGCTATATCCTTACTGATTTTCTTCCTGCTGCCTCTGTTGATTTCTGATTAGAGGGGTGTTGAAGTCTCTAACTGTGATAGAGGAGTCACCTATTTGTCCTTGCAATGCAATCAGTTTTTGCCTTATGTAGTTTGATGCTCTTTTGTTAGGAGCATACACGTTAAGAATTGTTTTGTCTTCTTAGAGAATTGTCCCCTTTATCATCATATAATGCCCTTCTGTATCCCTGATAACTTTTCTTGCTTTGGAGCCTGCTCCATCTGAAATTAGTATAGCTAGTCTTGCTTTCTTTTGATCAGTGTTACATGGTATATTTTTCTCCATCCATTTACTTTTTTTTAAAACATTTTTTATTGAGTTATAGTCACTTTACAATGTTGTGTCAAATTCCAGTGTAGAGCACAATTTTTCAATTACACTTGAAGATACATATATTCATTGTCACATTTTTTTTTGCTGTGAGCTACTAGAAGATCTTGTATTTCCCTGTGCTATACAGTATAATCTTGTTTATCTATTCTACATATGCCTGTCAGTATCTGCAGATTTTGAACTCCCAGTCTATCCCTTCCCACCCTCCCCCACCTTGGCTACCACAAGTCACAAGTTTGTATTCTATGTCTATGAGTCTTTTTCTGTTTTGTATTTATTTTTATTTTATTTTTTTTTAGATTCCACATATGAGCAATCTCATATGGTATTTTTCTTTCTCTTTCTGGCTTACTTCACTTAGAATGACATTCTCCAGGGACATCCATGTTGCTGCAAATGATGTTATGTTGTTGTTTTTTTATGGCTGAATAGTATTCGATTATATAAATATACCATATCTTCTTTATCCAGTCATCTGTTGATGGACATCTAGGCTGTTTCCATGTCTTGGCTATTGTAAATAGTGCTGCTATGAACATTGGGGTGCAGGTGTCTTTTTGAAGTAGGGTTCCTTCTGGATATATGCCCAGGAGCGGGATTATTGGGTCATATGGTAGGTCTATTCCTAGTCTTTTGAGGAATCTCCATACTGTTTTCCACAGTGGCTGCACCAAACTGCACTCCTACACCAGCAGTGTAGGAGGGTTCCCTTTTCTCCACAGCCTCTCCAGCATTTGTCATTTGTGGACTTTTGAATGATGGCCACTCTGACTGGCATGAGGTTATAACTCATTGTAGTTTTGATTTGCATTTCTCTAGTAATTAGTGATATCCATCCACTAACTTTTAATCTTTAACTCCATTCTCTTTTAAGGAGCATTCTCATAAGTCCCAAGTAACATTTCCACTTACATCTCATTGCTAGAACATGACTACATGGCTACAGCAATGTCTTTTTAATAAAGCATTATTTTAAAAAACACTTACAATGTTCTTCTATATTAATAATAATTATAATTATTTTATGATATTAGTGACGTATTACTTACCATAAAATTTGCCCATTGTAAGGGTACAATTCAATGATTTTTAGTAAATTTACAGAGTTTTGCAACAATTACTACAATTTAGCTTTAGAAGTTTTTCATCACCCTGGAAAGATTCCCTCATGCCCATGTGTGGTCAATTCCTATTACCCGCTCCCTTTTTAATAACCTCCCTGGAAATACCATATAATATTAGCAGTATATTGCAAGGGCCAGGTATTAGTCACATGGTGATGTTAGTTTCAAAGGAGACTGGGAAACGTGTGTGTGTGTTTTAATCTGGGCACACTGTCATCTTAAACAAAACCTAGCTCCATCGCTAAAGAAAAAGGGGAGAGTGGATGATGGGTTGGTAACTAGCTTTCTCTATCACAGATAGATGGTGTTTTATACTCTCCATTTCAGAGATGAAGAAACCAAAGCTTAATGAGTTGAGAAATTTAACCAAGGAAACCTTTTGATCATAAACCTTCCAGTCAAAATTTTCCTTCGGACCAGAAAAAGAATACCTTTTTTACAATAGCACTTTAGCTTAAGGCCCACCTGTCTGAGGCATGGAATCCTATTAGTTCAATGCTGATTCATTAATAGTCTCTCTGATATCCACATTAGATTCTGAGAAATACAGAAAGCCAACTAGTCCAGTTCACCAATATTATTGCTATTCCCTCAGACTTGACTATCTTTCAACTACTTCTTAGTCTAGCAAACCCCTGGCTAACCTTTAAAACCCATCTTAGGCATCACCTCCAGGAAGTCTTCCCTGACTTGCCTACTTCAGGGTATCGTCCTGTGCTTTCCTGATCATATGCCACAGAACATAGCCTGCTAGTCATAGATTTGCTTGTCCATCTCCCTGGAAGCTTTATCCTTGAGGCTGGGAGTATTGCCCTAGACAATCTTTTCTTTCTAGGGTTTAGTCTAAGGTCTGGCACCCAACAGGTCCTCTGTCAGTACTTAGACGATGAATGAGGGAGTCGTCACAGTGTGTTCAGCACTCTGCTTCAGTTATTTATTATTGCCAGTGTTATTGATTGATTTGTAAACTTTTTCTTTCAATACCTATCAAGATTCCAGTGAAATCTTCGAAGAAATCACACTGAATTTTTGAGCCAATTTTTGTTGAGATCTTTTTTGTTTCCCCCACAGGAAGGAAAAGAAGGAGAGAGAGGGAGAATGGAAACAGCAGTTGGACTGTACTTCCTTCTTACCATCAAGCCCTGATAAATTCTCTTCCCTGGAACTACAGAATGTCTGATACTTACGCTACCAGGTAGGGAAGAACAACAGGAGGAGAAAAAGAAAATTGTGGCCAAAGGCTGAGAAATAGAAATCTATTCCCAGGGTAGGGGAAAGATTCTACTATAGTTTTTCCTAAGCTGAGTGAAAAGCATGAGTGGGGAGTCTTTTGCTTAGGTCACCACATTTATTTGTGCATTTACTCTTTTACCCATTATTTTACTTAAAATATTATAGCTTACAACATTGAATTATAATAATGGCTATCATTTACTAACTGTTCACTCTGTGCCAACAGTAAGCTAAACATGATACAAACATGACCTCATTTTAACCTTCATAACAGTCATATGAGATAGAGATTTTCCAGTGCATTTTATACAGCAATAAGCCCAGATTTGGAGAGGTTTCAGAAGTTTCCTGCAGCAGATCCCTGGTAAATAACAGTAGATAAGGCACAGTACCTATTCTCAAGGGGCTCACAGTCTGGTCAATAGAAGGCAGATATATCAACAAATAAATCCCATAAGTTCCGGAGGTGCTATTAGATAAAGGGGACAAAGAACGCAACAGCCGGCCTAGGAGCCATGCAGACACACCTTATGGAAGTGGTGTCCCTTGACCTGAATCTAAAAAAGGTAAGAAGGTGTTTGCCAGGTAGAAGGCGGGGGACAAGGCAAGAGACTGGCATTCTCAGTAGATGGAGCAGCAGAGGCAAAGGCTCAGAAGCAGGAAGTAATGTGGCAAGAGGTAAAGAAAGTATGGGAGGGGCTCCAGGAGAGGTGAGCCTGGAGAAGGGATTTCCATGAAGTACTTTATTTTCTAAGTTCTGGGGAGCCATGAAAGATCTTACACAGGGAACTATGTGGCCATATTTGGATTTTAAAAGTCCTGGTGGCAGATAGTGGGCTTCATGAAGAGAGTATGTATGTATCTTGGGGGATTTGCAAAGTCTCCCACAAATATTTACCTCTCCATGGAACCCTGGCTACACCTCTTGATTAGTAATCCCCAAGCTTTCCTGATCTGGTATCTCTCTTAGTAAAGCATTTATGAGAACTTAGCCCCTAATAATATATTAATTATTCAGAAATAATATATATAGTTCTATACTAATATAACATATACACTATACAGAAAATAGAAATTAAGAAGAATGAGATAAGAGTATATAAATAGAAGTTCCAACATCTCCCCATAATGGATCCATTGTGGATCCATCTTGTGGTCAGGGATGACTACTCTGGATGAACTCCAGGTAAAAATTAACCAGGTAAGGGAGTTACCTTTTAGTTTCCCCCACAGGAAAAGAAGAAGCAGTAGAAGGAGCTGTGACTCTAAATAGATCTGGGGTTTTGAATCTTTGCCATGCCCTCTCTGTGACTTTCAGTTAAGTCACCTAAGTTCTCTAGGCCTGTTTCCTTGGCCATAAAAAATGTGGAGGATTGCTTTGTGTAAAATAGCTGACCCATATAAAAAGCTTATCATAGAACTTGTCAATAATTTAGAGGCAATATATTATTATTTTCATAAAGCTTCTTCCATTCCTTAATCCAGGAGGCCTTCAAGCATGCCTCCTTGAGAGCACTGGTCTAGCCCAGCTCAGAAAGACTCCCTGGTTTTCTGGGACCTGGACCAGCCAGGTTCTCACCCCTTAGGGCAATCCTTACCCTGTGCTTACCCATCGTGGGGCACTGAAATACTGATGTTCTAGAAAATATGTGACTTCTTATTCATAGGGAAAAGCCTCCAAAGTTGAAGAGTTCCACATTCAGATGGGACACAGTCCCCCTCCACGCCTCTTTCAGAGATCACTAAGAACTGGTGACCCCAGACTTTGAGGAGCCTGAAGAAGGCCACACCTTGTTCTTTCTGTTCCAAACACTGGAAAGGAAATTGAAGGGAAGCGGTCTTGGCCCTGTGCTAGGCATATTCCAACAGTTATCCCAGGCTCCTTGTGGGTCTCTTTCAAAAATCCATATCTCATCATTGCTACTCCTTTGCTTAAAACCTGAAGTTTCTTCTCAACCCCTAAGGATCCTAGGGATAAAATCCAAACTCTTAGACTAGAGGCCTTCATGAGGAGGCCCTGCTCAACTCACCTCTGTCTCCACCCACCACTTCCAACCACCTTTCAAGCCACACTGAGCCCTTGCAGCTGCATTAAGAGGCCAGGCTCTTCCAGCCTCCAGGCCTTGCTTGGCACAGCTTCTTCCTCTGCAGGAAATTCTCCCTCCCACCCCTGGCCTCCTTCCCCAGCCAGCTCCTGCTGCTTCTTCAGAGTCAGTACAAATAATATCTCCTCCAGGATGCTTTCCCTGACACACACACACACACACACACACACACATATCAGGGTTAAATACTTCTCTTCAAAGCTCTCAGACCTCTTGTAACATGAAAACTTGCTGAGCCCAAAGAAGAGCAAGGAACTATGTTGGAACATTCTGGAACTGGGAGGTTTGGGACAGACCCATTTTTGAGAAAACAATCCAATAGTTGTTTCACATACTTACTGCTCTAGAATAGAGGACGAAGCCAACTTTAAGCGCAGATGGACTGAAGGGTAAAGGATCAGATGCTGACGTACTCGGGGCATTTTCCTTAGCTCAGAGCCTTGATTCTGCCATCTGTCGGGGACAGGACAACCAGAAGTCATAGTGCTCTTTGCAGAAACCCATAAAAATATTACCATTTAAAATTCTGGCACCCAAAGAAAGGACTATTGACTAGCATAAAATATGAATCTTTGGTATAGCTGCCAAGTTATCTTAAAATAACACAACACATAATATGTTAGGAAATCAGAACTCATTTTTTTTCTTAATTATAACTTTTAGTTATTCATTATCACCTTGAGCAGTGGCACACAACAGAGCTGTGTTTGCCAGGTCTTTGTTCTAAGCATGATCCGTGTATTATTTAATTCTCACAGCACTCTGTGAGATACGGGATGTTATCCTCATTTTACAACTGAGGCAACTGAGGCTCAGAGAGGTTTAGTGACTGTTGCCCTGGCTCTCACATTTGGTAAGGAGTGGAGCCAACAGATTTGAAACCAGCTGTCAGACCCCAGGGCCTGGACTACTGCCTAACTATTCTTAAGAGAAGGCTTAAAAGGTAAGCTTAATATGAAGAAAGTCTTATCAATTCATATTTTCCTTTGATTAGAGAAACAACCACTGATACTGGAGTTTAGCAGCATGGTTTGCACCCCATTGGCTTGGGCTTTAGCTCTCCAGGTTAAGAGGGGCTTTAAATACTATTGTTTTCGCATCTGTTTCAGAATGGAAGAGGAGACCAATCAATTCAGTTCATTTTAACGAGTATTTACTGGTCTTTCCTCTTCCATGAACATACTTTAGCCAGTTTATCATCTGGCTAACTCCTGTCTGACCCTTAAAGCCCTGCTCAGAGGTCATCACCTCCAGGAAATCTCCCCAGACTACCCTGTGATTGCCTATTTTGTATTCCATTCTTTTCCAAACATAATCTACTAAATATGTCCTACTGTAGTCATACAGTTGTCTGTCTCCCTTTGTGTACAGTGAGTCTCCCAAGTTCAGGGACCTTTTCTCATTGAGCATTGAGTCTCCTGCACCTGCTCCTGTGGCTGGCACATAGTAGGAATTCAGCGAATTCTTGGTGAGGGAATTGAAAATTAGCTAATTTGTGTTTAACATTCTGCTTCAGTTAATTGCTTATAGAAAAAATAACTGATTACATTTTAGAACTTTGCCTCTATACTCGTAAAGTTAGGAATAAATCCTCTTAAAAGGTCACATATAGATTTTTAAATTTTTGTTTTTATTTTAATTAAAGTAATACATATTCATCCTTTAAGAATCAACTAGAGAGGCAGCTCTGGATCAGACCACCTGAGTTTTAATCTCAGCTCCAAGACCTACTAGCTGTGTAACCTTGAGCAATTACTTAACTTCTGTATGTCTCCGTTTCTTTATTTGTAAAATGGGAATGATAATATGTATAGCAGAAGGTTGTTATGAGGATTAAACTGGTTAACATTTGTAAAGCACTTAGAACAGTGCCTGATGTAAAGTAATACATAAGTACATATTAAATTAACTGATTGGATTAACTGATGCAAAGCATAATATAGGCTTATTAAATTAACTAATTAATAGTTCTACAAAGCTTGTTACAAAAAATTGCACTCCTCCAGACCCCCTTTCACTTTCTTAACTGGTGTTTTGGTGTTTGTTTTTCTCCATATGTCTAAATTACCATGGTGCTCTGGTTCCTTGCTTTTTCAGTGTTAGGCATTGCTTATTGAATTCCCACTAGGAAAGGTAATGACTAGGTTCTCTCTCACATGCACACACTTCCCATTTCCCATCCTCCCCGTGTTCTGTTGTGAGTTTGGTTGGATCATTAATTAGCATTGGTGTGCAATCAACACCATTGCCCTGAGCTATAGAGTATACTTTGGTTATTTTTATTTTCTTGCAGAATGTTTTGCTACCCCTGGAACTAAGTCTCTTTTTTAATATGCCTGTTTTCTTTTTTTTTTTTTTTAATGTACTTATCATAGTTTATCTCTAAATTCTCCAAATTGGTTGTATAATCTCCTAGTACATTCAGACACTTTACATAGTCTTATCAATTTCACCTTCATTTCCCAGCCTTCTGACCTGCTTCACTCTAAGTGTTTGATTTCTAGACTGTTCATATAATCCTGGGAATTCTTTTCTTCATTCTCTTGATCGCACTGGTTTTTTAATCTGTTTCAGTTTATGTCTTTATGGTTCATCCACAGAGAGGTCACCAAGAAATCAAAACCAGTGCAGAAAAATGAAGTAGTCTTCCTTATCCTGTTACCTTCCAGCTGACCTGCATGAAGCCTTGTTCAAGAATCAGAAGAATTTTTTGGGTGAAACCTGAACATGTTGTTGGATTTGATCTAAAACTGGAACAACAAAACAAACAAGTGAAAAATAATACTGCAATACGTTTAGTCATTCTCAGTCCATAGGACAAAGAATATTAAAGTCCACTCCTACCCTGGGCCAAAGTCAGGATTTAAATTGATGTTAAATCACCTCATTCATTCATGCATTTACTTACTAATTCTTTCATTCACTTGTTCATTAATAATAACACTGTGGACTATATAATATTATTATGTAACACAGTAATCATAGGAGACATCATTTATTGAGTATTTATTATTTTCTGAGTGCTTTAAGTCCTTTTTAGACATTGTGTCAGTTTAACCCTCCTGTCCTCTCCTCCCCGCAGGTGGGTGTTGTTACCTCCGTTTCTCCTCAGAGGACACTGGGGCTTGGAGAGGTTGAGAAAGCACTCACCAGTGTCTATCCTATACCATGCCTGCACGTACCAGGTCCTGTGGATACAGAAATGAACAAACATAGTCCCTAACCTTAGAGAACACACAGTCTGGAAGAGGGGATGATGTGTAAACCAGTAACTGCGTTAATGCTGTGTCAGAGATCAGTGTGGAATCCAAGAAAAACCAAGACGAGAGAGACTTCACTGAGGCTCAGAGGTAGAGGAGCTAGTGTGTGGAAGGACCTGCAGCTAGGCTGAGGGGTTTGGCCTTTATCATTCGGGCCTCAAAAGGCACAAGGGAGTAATCTGGTCTGTGTTAGAAACAGTCCACCTGGCAGATCCAAGAGGAAAATCAAGCAGATGGCTGTTTGCCTGAACCAAGAAGTAGTTAAGTACCTTCTTGAGACCTGTGGTGTCTCCCACAGATACACATCTTCACTTGACCCTGAGTGTAATTCTAGGTAAAACATTACCCAAATAAAGGGAAGGAGGAAGGGTGAAAGGGAAGGAGCTCAAGCTTTGCCCTCAGAAAATTCAGGGCTTTGGGTCCCTGCCCTGCTTCGTAGTAGATGTGTGCCCTTAGGCCTAGTAGCTGTTGTGACTTGACTTTCCTGAACTTGTTTTCTTAAATGCGAAAGGGAATACCTGCCTAGGAGGGTAGTGTTGTTGTGATGGTTAAATGAGATAATTTATCCAAAGTTCCTGGCATAGCGTATTTCACTTGGTAATTGCTACCAGCTATTATTATTATTGTTGTTGTTATCATTGCTGTTAAAAGGTATACTCCTCTTCTGAAACCAGGACATGCTGAGTACCTGACATGCACAAGGCACCACGTGGCTCAGATAACCAGATAACTTTCTTGCTTTCCCTTTACTTCCCAAGCCACAATCAGCTCTTTATTTGCAGTTTCTCTAGGAGCCATGTGCTGTCCTATTTCTGGGCCTTTTGCCTGGTGCTGCTTCTGTACCTGAAAATCCCTTCTTCCTCTTCACCATTAACTCCCTACATTGCTCATTCCTGCTCCTCCTTAAGGACCTTGTGTAGTAATCCCCTCCTCCAGGAAGCCTTCCCTGATACACCATCTTCAAAGTTGGCACATGTGCACTTCCTGCATGTTCCCAAAGACTTTCATACACCCCCATTAGGGTAGTAGTTACCATAGTGGTTGTAATTGCCTGTTTTCCTATCTGTCTCTACCACTAGCCCCCACCCAGAAAGGTCTCCTGGTTTGCTGGGCCCAGGGCAAACTGCATTGCTGTCTTTCAGAATGATCCTTTGCACAGCTTGGGTCCAAGACCATTCCTGCATGGACTCCTTTTAGAAATTACTGAGGACTCATAACCATAGGCCTCTCAGGAAGTTCAAGTTGAAAAGATCTGTCTCTGCTCTTTGTAAATATTAGAAGGGAAAATTATGGTGAATAATTCTTTGCCTTTTATAAGGGGGCCAGGGAGGAGGGTAGAGCATCAAAGGGAACTAACATTTAAGAAGCATTTACTGTAATTTGGGATAAAGCAAATGAGTAATTGTGTGATACTCCAATTCTTTCATTCCTGTGTTGCTGAGAAACCAGTATTCTTAGCATGGAAGTAAGGAAATTCAGATGTTAAACTAGAAGAAATGAAGTTAAAATCCTAAAATCCTGATTTTGGATTTATTATGAATTGAGGATGTATTTTATCTTTATCAGGCAAATAGTTGCTTAAGGAATGGGGGTGGGAGTAGCCAAAGAGGGAAGGAAGGAGAAGATGAAAGAGATAAGAAAGAGGCCCAAAGAAACTTTTGGGGATGATCATGGGATATGTTCACTATCTTCATTGTGGTGAAGGGTTCACAGGTTCACACACTAGACACACACTTTAAATATGTTCACTTTCTTGTATGTTATTTATACCTCAGTAAAGCTTTTAAAAAAAATATTTACTAACTTTGTCCATTGAAATGACCTAGAAATAAAGACTGACCCAATAGCAATGACCCGGACTGTGGTTTTGAAATACTATTTGCACTAAAAAGATAATTGAACATCTTGTACTGGACAGCAAGGAAGATACCAAAGATGAGAATCCTGTCAGAAAGACTGGGGAGCCAACGTAGAGAGGACCCCGTTAGCTGAAGATGGGACAATTTGAGCATCCATAATAATAATAATTGTCATGGATAATAGCATGTCAAACATGTTTTCACCCATACATTACTTTTTAAAAAATTTATTTAGTATTATTTTATTTATTATTTTTTAAATTAATCTTTTGGGGGGGAAGAGTTAATTAGGTTTATTCATCTATTTATTTAATGGAGGTACTGGGGCTTGAACCCAGGACCTAGTGCATGCTAGGCATGCACTCTACCACTGAGCTATACCCTCCCCCCAGATCATTACTTTAACAAATTAATTGGTCACCATTGAAGTGTACTAGGGAACCAATTCATTATTTTCAAAACTAGCAAATAAAGGGGGGGGGGGAATCAACATTTATCATACATATGAACTGTATCAGCAAGTAAACAATAGATGAGGGAAGTTTCTCTTTTAGAAATGTTCCACCTACTTGAAATGTTACCATTTTGCAAACCCTAATGAATTAATAGATGTAGGTTGCTACTCACATCCCCAAATGATAAAAAGCCATTAAATATCTTGTGGTAGTAGACTACAACACCACCTATGAAATAGTCTTTACCAGATAATCAAATCTGGGTCTGATCTGGACTCTAGCTCCAACTATCATAATAGGAAATACAAAGGGTAGAGGAGCATGTTAAGTGACAGCAAGAGGATGAAATCAGCAAAATCTAGGTATGGAAAACTCCAGAGCAAATGACTCCATTTTTTAAAAAACAGATTGCAAGGGAAAAAGGGAAATCTGTAGATTAAGAGAGATCTAAAAAGCATCAATAAATTACAACATGCAGACATTTTTTGGATCCCAGTTGATACAAACTTAAAAAATATATGGCATTTATGAGACAATTGGATAGCTGAATGCTGCCTGGATATTCAGTTTTAAAAATTATAATTTTGGGGGTGTGACCATGGTATTATAGTTATGTTTTTTAAGAGTCCTTATCTTTTGGAGATACAACCTGACACATTTACAGATGAAATTATATGACACGTAGAATTTGCTTCAAAATAATATGAAAGGGAAGAAGTTGATGGAGGTACAGGACTGGCTATGTGTTGAAGATTGAAGTTGAGTTATAGAATATTATACCCTTTTTCTTAAAAACTTTAAAGACACTACTAGGGACTAGATACTTTTAAGCATATTTTTACACATTATTTTGTCTTCTCCTAAAGCCCTATGAGTGGCCTACAGTTTTTCCCATTTTCAAATAGAGGATTTTCATGGTTGAAGCCACCAATACCCCTGACTTGGACTTTTACAGTGTTCTCCTAGGTATTCTCCTTGCGCTCCTGCCTGCCCCCTCCAATCCATTTTCCACACAGCAGCCCAAATACTTGAAGTGTATTAACCTATTTAATTCTCACTACAACTTGGTACTAATATTATTCTTCATTTTCAGATGAGAAAACTGAGGCATAAAGATGTTTAAATAATTTTTCCCCAAAACCACACAGCTCGTAAATGGCTGAACTGTACTACAAGTCTGGCCACACTCCTATGTGTGCTTATACCATGCTTCTAAAATGGAAAATAAAACCACTTATAAACATACAAAGTCTGCCACATACTGGTTTAGCATATTGGCTGGGAGCCTGGATACTGAATCCAGACTGTGAACATTGGGCAAGTTACTTAACCTTGTGATACCTCAGTTCCATCATCTGTAAATAGAGATAATAATATTTCCTACCTTATGGTATCTTTGTGTGGAGTGGATGCATTAATCTGTGGAAAGCAGTTAAGTGCTGTGTTAGCTATCATCAAATGTTATCTTTGGCTTCTAAGAGTTCCTTTCTCCCTAGGACCTTTCACTCCAGCCGAACCACTTGCAGCTCCCTAAATAAGCCTCTGTGTTCCCTCTGCCTTTCCCACCCTGTCCAGCTGGCAAATCCTCACTTATCCTTCCAGCCCCAAATTAAGGGTCACCACCTCTGTGAGGATTCTCCAGGGAGAGGTCTACTTGGCTACCAATTGCATGTATAATCCCTCTTATCTCATCCTATGTGTAATTATCTATTTTTGTATCTGTCTTCTTAAGAGCATAGACCTATCTTTATCTCCATATCCAGCAGAGAGCTGGTAACAAGCAGTGTTTAATGAATGTTGGTTAACTAAACAGTCATGGCCATGCCTCTCTGGGCAGCTATGTGCCAAAGTTGGAATTTTTTTTCAAAGTAAATCTAAGTAAATAAGAAAGACTCAAATGACTGATATGTATGTACGTGTATGTATACATGCTACTGTAATTGCCTATATATTTATCTATAGCCCCCACTAGGGTTTGTATCTTGTTTGTTGTTGAATCCCTGGCACCCAACACCTAGCACAGTGTCTGACAAATAATAGGGATTTAATAACATTTTCTTGAGTGAATTAAATGTGTTTAAGGGGAGATGTACCCAGTGAAATTCTCTCTTTCTGATGATCCTTCATTCCTTACTTCTCTACTAAAGCATTTCTCAAATTTGAGCTCTTGAAACCAAGAATATACAACCACTAGCACCAGTTTGAGGAAACTCAGCTATGCACAGTAGAAGCATATGCTTCTATTTGATTATAAGGTGGTTGTCCACAGAGGGGCAGTAAAGTGTAGTGGTTTAAAATTCAGGTTGCCTGTAATCCCACTGCTTTTTTTTTTTTTTTTAATAGTGTCATTAAAATCACACAAATTTAAAAAATTTTGTAAAGAACTTGTGGACTCACTGAAGGCTTTGAGAAATTGGGACAGCTGATTGGCACAATTACTAATTGGTTACTAACTGACACAAAAGCTCTGGCTTGCCATGCTTTATATCTTGGATAGGAAAGTAGCATTTTGCCATGCAAGATTTTTCTCTAATACAGTCATTCTTACAAGTCTTTTATGGCTTCTGAATTTTGCATAACACTTAAAAAGATTTTTCTTATTCTGAGATAATAAAAAAATTGTCTCATGTTTTCTTCTAGCACTTTTATTATTGTTCAGATTTAATTTCTTCATCCATCTGGAATTTATTTTGGTATAAGGTGTGAAGTATGGTTCCAATTTTATTCTTCTTCCAGATGACTACCTAAGTTTGTTCCAACACCATTCACTGAACTCATTTCCCCACTGATTTGAAAAACCACCTTTATCATATTCAGAATTGTGTAAGATATTAAAGATTAGTCTTCTTTTTTGTCCTGATTTGAGTGGAAAGACCTTCAAGTGTACTTTTTAACTACCCTAGGGTTTTAGGGGTTTTTTTTAATTTTAAAGTTGTATATAACCATCAATATGATATCCAAACAATATTTTTATCCTCACTTCATGAATTTGTCATTACCAAGCTCATTTCAGTTTCTTTCTTTAAGTGTACTGCACACAACCTTCAAATATTATGAACATTTCTCTCTCCCAGCTGTCACTACACCAAACTACATATGTTATATTTCCCTAAATCATGTTGCTGTGCTCTTTGCAGCTCTTCTGTACAGTTGATGTCTCCATCTAACAAGTTGCTCAGAAGTTACTATAATTATTTTAGGTGAGGCCTCAAAGTGAAAGCCTATCATCATTATCCTATTCATCTCAAAAATGGGCATTGATTTCCATTTAACATAGGCTATGTTTCCGGAAAATAACAGATTTTGAAGCGCTATGGCAGTTATTTGTTGGCTCTTTAAACAATCCACGGGGGGAGGGGGGTGGACAGGAATGTCCTACAAAATGCCAACTGCTATTGTGGGAATTTTTGCTATTTATTCCAGCAAAAAATGATTTAAACGCTAAAGAAAAAGGGTCACCCTGTACTAGGTCTTGAACCCAAAGAACAATTTGCACAGATATTCATCCAAGATACATCACAGCCTCCACCTCAACAGATGCTCTTTCAAATGTTTCATGACTCTTCTCAACAGTCAGTCTCCATTTAAGGGGAAGAGGATGATGCTGCCAGAGATGGCTCTGCTGGCATGAAGGGTGGCCTAAAATTTCTATTTAAAAGCTGGACCAAAATATGTTTGGCTTCTGTTGTCTATTTAAATTTTCAAGTTAAGACGAAGAAAAATTACTCTCCATCCTGAATGGGCCTTGGGTGCCTCACTCATAGACTAGAGAGTGGCAAATGGTTAAGAGAGTCAAGAGAAGGGAGAGAAATTAGGTACAATGACTGAGGTATTAGGTACAGAATGTGAAGCCAGATATAAAAAACTAGGAGTTATAAGAAAACCTTTGAGCAGGGGGAAAGATCCCCATATTCGACCTCCTAACCGGAGGATCCTGATTAAGATAAGCATTCTGTTTGTCACCTGTCACCACGTCACTCACCTCTACTCAGCACCCCTCCCCCGCCTTAGGCTCTTCCACCTCCTGACCCCTTTCCAGCGGACTCTCCTCATCTCAGAACACATTCCACCTAAGGGCCTTCTATCTCTCACCAGCCTATCTTCCCCTCAGCGCCCACCTCAGTACCCCCTAATTTCAATGCGTCGCCTCGGTGCCCCTACCTCAGAGTCCTCTCCCTGACCTCAGCATCTCTCTCCGCTCTAGAGACGCCCCAGTCTCCATCAGACTCCCTCTCCTCAGCACACTCCCTCCACCTCAGCGCAATCCTTCAACCCGCACACCACCCTCAGAGGCTCCTTTCGCTGCTCCTGGGAGCGTCTCCTCCCTTTGGCCCTCCCGCCGCCCCGCCCCTCGTTCTCTGCCCCGCCCCCGCCCGCCGCACCGCCCACGGTGAGCCCGCCCACTTAGTCCTTGCCCCACCCACACCCCACGAGCTCCGGAAAATCTTTTGGCGCCAAACCTCTCCGTCAGCGACGCGCGGGCCGGCGGTCTCCGTGTTCTGGTTCCGAGTCAGAATCCCTGAAGACTGGAAGAGCCGGTCGGGAGGCGGAAGGGATTCACTTGGAAAACCTTGGACAGATTGTGGGTACGAGTGGGGTTTGTGGCAAAAAGGAAAGGCAGGTGAAAATCTGAGGGGAAGGTCGAGGGTTCCTTTCCTTGGTAATGCCTGATGGTCGTTTGTGCGTCCTGCCCCCGCCCCTCCCCCGCCCCCAGAAGGCATCTCAGTGATCTCTAGGGAGTTCCAGTATCCTTATTTTTAAACCAAGTCAGACTTAAGTCTCGAAGAAGCCTTCTCGGCCTCCTTATGAGGGAGTCAGGTGTAAGGAAAACAACCGGTGGCTGTGAGACCAGGCCTCCTGTTGCGGGTCGCCTTAGGCCACGGTGCCTGGGAGCCCTACTTTAGATCCAACTGTTCACTGTTAATTGCTACTTGAAAAAGATGGAGAACAATCTTTTCCTTTATCTAGGAGAAAAGAAAGGACAGTCAATGTGCAATTTGGGGTAATCAAATATATGATTAGCTATCAGACCGAGGGACCATCTTCCAGAAGATTCCATTTACACGGTCTCCTTGTTTGCCTCGAATACTCGGCTGTTCAGCGGTACTAGGTGATAGCGACCATATCTCTACTTTAGTACTTTGTTCCCCTTCTGCTGGGCCCCAACCCCTGACTTTGGTATTCAGTGAGGAGATGGAATAGACCAAGGAAACTGATTACTTGGACTACATTTTTCCGGTGGACACCGTTATGCCATGGAGATTCCTGAGATCTTAGAACAATTACTACAGTGTTAAAGATTCTGCTGATTGGCCCTAATATTTTATCATATTATAATATTGGGTAGCCACCATAATTTTAAATCTTAAAAAAAAAATCATGAAACTAGTAAGTAATATAAAATAAAATACATCTAATGTTTTATGAAACAAAAATATATATCTTACAAGAAAGCCCATTCATAATTTACAAGCAGGGAAATATTCCTCATACATGAGAAAAATAGTATCTATTCATTGAAGATATGTTACGTTCTAGGTGCTAGTGAAGAACAGGAAGACTGATTTAGATTCTTGGAGTGCTGTTAACATAAACATGAAAGTTTAAATAACAGTATAGAATTCTAATATTCTAAATTTTAATATTCTACTTTTAAATAACATTTCAAGACAGCAAAAAAGATATCAGTCATGATTAATTGTGCTATAGGAAATCAAAAAATGATACAAAGTGGCCAAGTTTTGAGGGAAAGAAAAGAAACTAAGTCCCCCCACTGCCACATACCCACACTGACAAAAGAATGCCACATGCCTCCCAGAAAGAAAGTAGGCCAGCCCAGTCATTCCAAACTAAATGTTTTTCTAGTTGTCCTTCTGGTCCTTGGTAACTGAAATGAAATCAAGAAGGCCTATAAGCAAAGGATTTTGTATTGTATGATCTATGACTACTTTTTAATATTTCTTATTTTCCAGAATTGATTATTTTTCTGCTGCTCACCTTTCAATATGAAGGAGGATCAAGTTGTAATGGAAGAACCAGGATTCCAAGATGAAGAAGTATGACTAGAATGTTGAAAGATAGGCAGACATTCAGTCATTCTACAAAAATGAAGTTCCTTCTTTGTTAACTACTATGTTTAGAAACTGAGATTAGAAATAAAACATAGCTCTGGACAGAGGCAATATTACAAATATGTAACAACTTGTTTGGCAAAGGGTGCTAAGATTAGCTACTTAGCAGCTGGCATAAAAGTATTTTAATAATTTAACAACTGGAATGGCCATACTGGTATCTATGCATCCTGGCACTGAATAGCAGAGAAAGGATTTCAAGGTCTGGTGGGGAAGTATATTGAGAATTCATATTTTAAAATAGATTAAATGTTGGTCCACTCTTTTGGGATAAGGTCTTAAAAATTTGGAGAGGCCATGACAAAAGTAAGGCCAGCCCTTTCAATGTTGGCACTTCTAAGTATGGAAAAATGTGTTTGAAAAAGAATTATTGATCCTACCTCAGTCTGTCTAGAGAAGTGGAATTTGAGGCATTTTGGAGTGACTCATAATACTGAATTAACTCGTTAAAATATGTGAAACAGTTGGATATGAAGAATCAACACTCCATTTTTTTTTTGTTCCATCTCCTTTAGGAATCTTTGTTTCAAGACATTGACCTGTTACAAAAACATGGGATTGTAAGTATTTTTTCCAATGCTGTGTGAAATTGTCCAATTCAGAGTTTTTCAGCCTTGACTCTAATGGCATTTGGGACTGGGCAATTCTTTGTCGGGGGCTGTCCTGTGCATTGTAGGGTGTTTAGCAACATCCCTGGCTCCTAACCACTCACTATATGCCAGTAACACCTCTCTAGTTGTGACAACCAAAATTTTCTCCAGATATTGTCAAGTGTCCCCTGGGGGCAGAATTGCCCCCAGTTGAAAACCATTGGTCCAGCTGGAGGCATTCAGAGCTACCTACTGTTTTCATCAATAGAAAATCCATCTTGTGTCATGTGATTAGAGTAAATGATGTTGACAGAAATCTACACTTTAACAAACTAGATGAATTTCAATAACAATCATCTGATAGTAAAACTTCTCTGATGTTACCTTTTGAAACCTTTACATTTAATCTCTTTCAGTTGGATTTAGAAAATTGGAGCAAGAGAAAATCCTAGTCCTTTGGTGATGTAGTTATTTGCATTTTCCAAGGATAAAGAAAAAAAATCTTTAAAAAATTTAAGAGAACATATTGGTAATGAAGTTCTATAGAAGGAAGAAGCTGAACTTGAGGGGGTGAATGTGTGATAAATTTGTTAGCTTTTCTACCAGCAGACTTTTCTTTTGAATTTCTTGTTACATTGCCATGGTCTCACTAACATTCTTGGGAAATCAGGGCACAGCCAGAACATTTGGCAGCATGCTGGGTATGTTCTACTCAGATATTTCCAGAACATTTGGCTACATGGTGGGTGGGTTCCACCTGGCTGCTTGTATAAAATTGGCATCATGATGGAAGTAGATGGACACAAAAGCACATGACATAGTATGGGAGCCTTTCAGGCTGGCATTTTCTCAATCTGCTGCACTCATTCTTTTACTTACAGAATGTAGCTGACATTAAGAAACTGAAGTCAGTAGGCATCTGTACCATCAAAGGGATACAGATGACAACAAGAAGAGCCCTATGCAATGTCAAAGGGCTCTCAGAAGCAAAAGTGGACAAGATTAAAGAGGCAGCTAACAAACTTATTGTAAGCAAAATCCATTCTTTTTTTTTTTAGCTTAGAAGGGCCCTGTGAATCTCTGTAGCCTTTCTCATTATGTACACTAGAAACTATTGTGAGAACTCTGAGTTTCTGTAGATTACAATGTATTATATGCCCCATGTTAACGCTTTATCACTTCAGTTTCAAAGAAGTTAATTTCTAAAAGAATGAGACCGGGGTTAAGAGACCTGGAACACTATGAAGATGATTATTTTTATCAAAACTTTTCTTTCTGTCTCCATTTATATTATTTTTTCCCTTTCTGTTTCTCTGCCTTTCCTTCTCCTTTTAATATTTTTTAACTTCCTCCTTCTTATTTTGTCTTGCCTCCTCAAACATTATATCTATGGCTGTTATGACGCGCTTGGCACCAAAGAAGTTGCTCTCTCCTGGTATAGGCATTTGAAAGGAGAGCATTGCATTAGAAAAAGACCAGCAGTGTTTGGGTCTACATGTGAGCAGTTAAGATAGATGTGAAGAAGAGTGTTCACTGAAGCACCTGACCTTAAAGCTAAGTGAAACCCATAGCTTGTAGCTGAGCCCACAGACTATGAGAGGCCTATGCAGCTGACAGGCTCCAAGCAAAAATACGTGCCTTTGACCCAAGCTTTTGAGTAGAGCTTTTGGGGGCCACTAGAGATACCAGCTCTGGAAATGAATGTGCAGAAAGTAGTCACCAAGTCTCCCTTTTTATAGAAGAGCAGGCCTCCCCAGTTCTACATGTGTATGTGGTGGTCTCACTCCCATTGAGTCCCAGATGCTCTCTTCACTGACAGCCATCTGGTTTCCTTCCCCAGAGGCAGTCAAAGCATGAGAGTGATGCACATTGCAGTGTGGTCCTGAACTTGGAGAGGACCCAACTGAACTGCTCTGAACACCCAGCTCAGTTGCTCTACCTTCTACAGGTGGTATACCCACAAGTCAAATCCAAAACTACCAGAGTGTCTAAGGAAGCCCTCGCGCAGTACCCAGGGTTTGGGAAACTGCTAACTTCATAGCTCCTAGGCATTAGTCTTCTTTTCTTTGGAAAGTAATACCAAAGAAAAGAACTTCTCTCCTCATGCACCCACTCCTGCATAAGAGTAAGAGAATAAGAGTCTTATTCTTTCTTAACTAGAGCTGTTTGTAAAGAAAGAGATTGAGACATAGGGATAGAGAAAGAGAGACAGAGAGAGAAAGTGAGAGAGAGACAGGACGTTGATTTCATAGTACGGTGGTATATATTAGAATCACCTGGAGGGGTTAATAAAGAACACAGAGGCCCAGGCTCATTGAAGTAGAATTGGGCATGGGCTTTTCCCTCCTCAGATTATCTAAAGTTTGAGAACCAGTCTCATACTTTAAAACAACAAAGAGGGAAATACATTAGATGACATCAGGGCCTATTTTCACTAGTTATAACACTGCATCAACTGTAGCTCATTAATTCATCAAATATGTAGTATATCTAATGTGAAAATATCATCTCATGAATAATGAAAACTAGAATTTCTGTGCTCCTTGCAACCTCTAGAGCTGAGGGAAAATGATGCTCTTGAATGAAATCAACTGAATCACTTAGTAATGTACCATTCTGCTTTATGCCACAAATATATCTCATTTAATCTTTACAGCTACCCTGTGAGAGAGACACTATTATTATCCTCATTTGACCCAAAGACGAAGCTGAAGTACAGCAAGATTAAGTAGTTTACCCAACATCACACAGCAACTAAGTATTAGAGACATATTTTGAACGCTGGTAGGGTGGCTCCAGACCGTATGTTCTTAACCATGATCTTGTGCAGCCTTCAAACACAGATTAACTGTGGCTTATATCAAATGATGACCCTGATAATCAAGCATATAGTTTTTGGCAGCATTTGAAATTAAAATCATCATTTTATACCCTTTTTGAACCTTTCCTTTTGTCTTTCTGTAGGAACCAGGATTCTTGACTGCATTTGAGTATAGTGAGAAGAGGAAGATGGTTTTCCATATCACCACTGGGAGCCAGGAATTTGAGTGTGTATCTCATATTTCTTATAACCACTAAGCACAGTCTTTGGAATACTATATTTCTTTTCCTCTATCTGGTTGTTATTTTGACCGTAAATAGTAGAAATGGCTGCTTCTTTTGAAGAAGTTTTTTTTTTCCTCAAAAGTCAACCAAAGCAAATAAATTCCAGACTGCTTGTAAAAGTGGAATTAAATTTCTTACAAGAAATTCAGACCCAAAATATAAGCAGTACTAGGCAGTACTAGATTCCGTTTTTTTTGATTTGCGTATCTTCAGTCATTTATATGCATAGCTATATAAATACATGGATATAGAAATATGTACATTTTATATTCCCAAAATGAGATCATGTAGTAAAATTCATGATATTTTTAAAAGCCTTTTTTTATTCATCTTTTTTTGGGAGGGGAAGTAATGAGTTTTACTTATTTATTTATTTTTTGGAGGAGGTACCGGGGATTGAACCCAGGGCCTTATGCATGCTAAGTATGTGCTCTACAACTTGAGCTATACCTTCCCCCCTAGATTTATGATATTTTCATTAAACAATATATAATGGCCCATATCATACAGTTAAAACTTTACTTCTTTTAGCTACAGCATAATGTTTTAGTTATACATGTATGTACAGTATATTCCTTTTCATATTCTTTTTCATTACAGGCTATTACAAGGTACTGAATATAGTTCCTTGTGCTATACAGTAGGACCTTGTTGTTTATCTTTTTATATGTAGTAGTTAGTATCTGCAAATCTTGAACTCCCAATTTATCCCTTTTTACCCACTTCCCTCTTGGTAATCGTAAGTTTGTTTTCTATGTCTGTGAGTCTTTTTCTATTTTGTAAATAAGTTCATTTGTGTCATTTTTTTTCAGATTCCACATATAAGTGATATCATATGGTACTTTTCTTTCTCTTTCTGGCTTACTTCACTTAGAATGACAATCTCCAGTTCCATCCATGTTGCTGCAAATGGCATTATTTTATTATTTTCTATGGCTGAGTAATATTCCATTGCATATATATATATATATATATATATATATACACACACACACACACATACACCACACCTTTATCCACTCATCTGTTAATTGACATTTAAGTTGCTTCGATGTCTTGGCTATTGCAAATAGTGCTGCTATGAACATTGGAGTGCATGTATCTTTTAAATTAGAGTTTCCTTCAGATATATGCCTAGGAGTGGGATTGCTGGGTCATATGGTAAGTCTATTTTCAATTTTTTAAGGAATCTCCATATTGTTTTCCATAATAGCTGCACCAAACTATATTCCTACCAACAGTGTAGGAGAGTTCCCTTTTTTCCACATCCTCTCCAGCATTTATTGTTTGTGGACTTTTTAATGATGGACATTCTGACTGGTGTGAGATGATACCTTATTGTAGTTTTGATATGCATTTCTCTGATAACTAGCGATACTGAGCATTTTTTCATGTGCTTGTTGACCATTTGTATGTCTTCACTGAAGAAATGCTTGTTTAGGTCTTCTGCCCATTTTTGGATTGGATTGTTTTTTGTTATTGAGTTGTATGAGCTGTTTGTATACTCTGGAAATTAAGCCCTTGTCAGTCGCATCATTTGCAAGTATTTTCTCCCATTCCATAGGTTGTCTTTTCGTTGTATTTATGGTTTCCTTTGCTATGCAGAAGCATATAAGTTTAATTAGATCCCATTTGTTTATTTTTGCTTTTATTTCTGTTGCCTCAGTAGACTGCCCTATTGAGAATATTGCTATGATTTATATCAGAGAATGTTTTGCCTATGTTTTCTTCTAGGAGGCTTATGGTGTCTTGTCTTATGTTTAAGTCTTTAAGCCATTTTGAGTTTATTTTTGTGTATGGTGTGAGGGAGTCTTCCAATTTCATTGATTTACATGTGAATGTCCAGCTTTCCCAAACCCACTTGTCAAAGAAACTGTCTTTTCTCCATTGTATATTCTTGCCTCTGTTGAAGATTAATTGACCGCAGGTGTGTGGGTTTATTTCTGGGCTCTCTATTCTGACCCATTGATCCATATGTCTGTAAAACCAAACTTCTGGTCTTTGGTCCAGATCTGCTCCTCCTAATTTCTCATCTCAGATCTTTTTCCTGATCCTCAGATCTGAAACCTTAGTGTCATCCTTGGCGCCTTTTTCCCCACTCTCACACCCTAACTCGAATCCATTAAGAAATCCTGTCTACTCTACCTTCAAATATGTTTAGTCAGAATAAACCACCCAGTTTCTTCAACAAATAAATTTCAAGGGATAAAGAGATGGAATCAGGGAGAAGACCTAGAGATTAAAAGAGATTTAAAAGATTTATCACTTAATCCTAATATGGGGATCTTATTTGGATCCTGATTCAAACACACTACAAAAAATAAGACACATGAGACAGAAAATTGAATGCTTACTAGATAGTTGATGTTAAGGAATTACTAATTTTTATCAATAGGCACATGAAAAAATGCTCAATATCACTAATTATCAGAGAAATGCAAATCAAAACTGCAATGAGTTATCACCTCACACCAGTCAGAATGGCCATCATTCAAAAATCCACAAATGACAAATGCTGGAGAGGCTGTGGAGAAAAGGGAACCCTCCTACATTGCTGGTGGGAATGTAGTTTGGTGCAGCCACTGTGGAAAACAGTATGGAGATTCCTCAAAAGACTAGGAATAGACCTACCATACGACCCAGGAATCCTGCTCCTCGGCATATATCCAAAAGGAACCCTACTCCAAAATGACACCTGCACCCCAATGTTCATAGCAGCAGTATTTACAATACCCAAGACATGGAAACAGCCCAGATGTCCTTCAACAGATGACCGGATAAAGAAGATGTGGTATATTTATACAATGGAATACTATTCAGCCATAAAAACCAACAACGCCATTTGCAGCAACATGGATGCTCCTGGAGAATGTCATTCTACGTGAAGTAAGCCAGAAAGAGAGAAAAATACACATGAGATTGCACATATGTGGAATCTAAAAAAAACTAAAACAAACAAACAAACAAAACAAAAATACAAAACAGAAACAGACTTATAGACATAGAATACAAACTTGTGGTTGCCAAGGGGGTGGGGGGTGGGAAGGGATAGACTGGGATTTCAAAATGTAGAATAGATAAACAAGATTATACTGTATAGCACAGGGAAATGTATACAAGATCTTAATGGTAGCTCACAGAGGAAAAAATGTGACAATGAATATACATATGTTCATGTTTAATTGAAAAATTGTGCTCTGCACTGGAATTTGGCACAACATTGTAAAATTATTATAAATTAATAAAAAATGTTAAAAAATCAATAAAAAGTCAAATTTTTAAAAAAGAAATTACTAATTTTTAAGATGTGATAATGGTAATGTGCATATATTAAAAATAAAAGTCTTTATTTTGTAGAGATACCTATTGAAATATTTAGGATGAAGTAAATGTTGCCTAGTACTGCTTAAAGTAATATGAAAAGGGAGGGAAGTGGTTGAAGGTTATATGAAAAGAGCTGACCGTAGTTGATAATTGTTGAAGCTGAGTGGTAGGTACATAATGGTTTATTATTATACTGTTTTTGTCTACGTTTGTTTATGTTTGAAATTTTCCATAATAAGAGTTTATATTTTTTTCTATTTCTTATTCTATATACAAATATATATGTGTGTGTGTGTGTGTATACACACACACATACAGAGAAAGAGAGGAAATGTGAATTCAATTATTTTTCTCTACCTTCTCCACTGTTACCTTACTGGTCTAAACCACCCATTAATATCCCTTCTGGGTTATTATAATAACTTCTAACTAACCTCTCTCCTTCAGACAATGTCCCTACCATTTATTCTTCACATAGGAGCCAAAATAATCCTTTTAAAACATAGGTCAGATCATAACACTCCTCTGCCCAAAAAACCCTAATGACTCTGCATCTCACTCAGAGCAAAAGCCATAGTCCTCTCCAATCTCACATCCACGCTCATTTTATTCTTTTATTCTTCTTCTGGTTTACTATGTACCAACCACAGTAACTTCTTTGCTATTCTTAGGACATGCCAGATACACTCCTGCCTCAGGGCCTTTGAACTTAGCATTCCCTCTGCCAGAACACTCTTTTCTCATTATGTACATGGCTTGCTGTCAAATTTTTCATGTCTTTGCTAAAATGTCTACTTCTCAGTAAGGCCTTCTCTGATCACTTTATTTGAAAAATCCCCACTTACATCCTCTGCACATCTCGTCCCCTTTCCGGATCTAATTTGTATCCATACCATTTAATAACATCTGACATACCACATATTTTACTTACTTATGTTTATTGTCTGTTCTGTCATAGAGTGTAAGCTCCACAAGTAGTGGATTTCTGTCTCTTTTGTTCACTGTTTTACTCTAAGTGCATGGAGCAATCTCTAGCATAAACTAAGTGCTCAGTAAATATTTATTGAATGACTAATTGAATGAATAAACAAATAGTGAATAAAATAAGTTGGGGAAGTGTGCTATACTATATATTTCTCTTGGAGATTCATACATTTAATAGGCACACTAATCTATTAATGGGTCTGATTTCCTGCAGTGAAATAAAACACCTCTCTAACCTACTATTGCCTAAATTTTTAAAATCACAGAACTTTTTTTCAAGTAACAGCTAAGGAAGAGTCTTTGGGAAATTCTACTCCAAGGCAAATTGATCAAAATCAGGTTGATCGAAACAACTTGATTCAAATGACAACTTGATATTCTCCAGTTACTCCACCACATCATGTTTAAGATCTATTGAACTTAGAGAAATTATTACTATCATAGTGAATTTTCTGGTGTCCCTGATGTTGGGTTTTGGGTACATAAAAGATTACTCAGGTTTTTAAAAATTAATATTTGATTTATTTAAATGTTATATTTTTCTTAAGCTGCAAGTCCATTTATAAATTTGACAAATTTTAAGGGAGCTTTTCTAATATGGTTAACTAAATTCCCTTAAACATTTTAAATTATATTTATAAACTTACTATATTTCCTCTAAGAGCTTTACTTATATAATTATTAAAATCTTCCCAATTACCTAAATGTCTTATAAATCTAATAAATTAAACTTATAAGAATAGTTAGTCTTAGGCACTCTTAAATGTTCAAATACTGTGTATAAACTTAGTTATCAACTTAGAAACTGCAGGTCTGTATCAATCAGAGGCTAATCTGTTATTGTAAAAATGTCAAATTCTCTTAAACTTTGAAAGTTCTTTAAATACCAAATATGCACAGATCATTCCCAAATTTAATATGAAAATAGTCATCTGTGGGTTTGATTTCTCTATTTTTAAGTCTTCTTAGATTTAAAAACACTATTTCTATGCCTAATTCTAAATTTTCCTGAGTTTCACAAAGGGAACAACTATGTTATCCCAAATAACTAGGGGTACCCTTTCAGTTAAATTTTGGGATCACCTTTTCAGCATGTCAACCAGATGTTTTGTCTGAGATTTTCCAGAGCTATAGCCTCTCAGGGTGATTTTTCTCAAGATGAGGAGGGACAAGGAAAGCTTTCTTTAATAGTTGGTAAGCTTACGAATCTCTAAGTACATGGACTCCACATGAGGTGATCTCTCCACTATGTCCTTTAGGTTCAGTTTATGCAGGTCAGTATCTAAGTTTTTCTTTTCCTCATCAAAGTCCTAGCCCTCACTAAATTTGTGCATAACTTCCAACGTTGCTTCAATTTACATTTAAATTTCTCTCTTAAACTATGTAAATATAAATGTATTAGATTATGCATATCTCTTAAAACATTGTCTGATCTGTGATCATGTCCTAAAAGTCATGCTAATATAAACTACAAAGATTTTTAAAGTGCTCCTACCAAATTCTAGCACAATTACCATAATTAATATTTGTTGCATTTAATAAATGAATGAAAAACTTAACTTTAGGTCTTTTCAAATCAAGAATATGTATTAAGTGCACTAAATCACTGAGTTACCAATTAAGTTTATGCTGTCAAAATCTGACAGTTATTCTTCTAACTGCTATCATTACCCATCACATCTTTGAATATTTTCTATTCTTGATGTGTTCCTCATAGAATTTGGTTTGTGTGAGATAAGCCAATCATGATGACAATCGCTGGATTCTCCTAATATTTGTTTTTCATGATTCTCAGCACATTTAAAAAAAATGGATATTCAGTTGACTTTTAGAAACTTAGTCCCAGCACAGTATGAAAATCCCAATTAATAACTGAAACCATTTATTTGAACTCTAATTCAGTTCTAAAGAATAATGGGATCTAAGGCCTGCATAGCCCATTTCCTGTTGGTAAACAGGAATAAGAATAGCATGGCTTATAAATTGTTTTGTTGATCCACCTGCCTATACACAGTATAGCCTGTGATCTAAACAGTTGGGAGGCCATTTGTTCAGCCAAGAATTCCTGTTTATGTTGGATAGATAGAGATTTATAGGTAGGTAGACAGAAGTGATACTAATGATATTGACACTTTCTCCTTTCTTGATATCTAGTTCTGTTCCTGTCACTAAAGCTTACTTTCTATTTCTAGTAAATTGCTAGGAGGTGGAATTGAAAGCATGGCAATCACAGAAGCTTTTGGAGGTAGGCATAACCTTAATATTTTGTTATGTGAGAAAATATGTATATATATACCCATATATCATTAAATAAACAACTAATAGTAAATTGTATCTATTTTGGAACTTATGATCAAGTGTCAATTATCATAATACAGGATCATTCTGGGCTGCAATTGAAATATATTCCAAGATTAACAGATGAGTCTTATTGACATTTTTCATCCTTGTGTCTCTGATTTCTATAGAAGAGAACAGAAATTTTTTCTCTCATACCTTCAAAAGGTGGTTGTATAATGAGACTAATCTTATTTCTATGAAATGCACATTTCAGGGACATAGAGAATAGATTTTCTTTTCCCTGATTATATCCCCTATTAAAAATAAAAGTTCATGCATAACTATATTACATACTATTCCTGACAATTCCAGTATTTGTAGTCCTCAGAGAACTAAAACTATTTTTTGTTTTGTTTTTAGTATTGATGTTTCTGTTGACTTGGAGAAATAAATCTGTGTTTATTTCTGTTGATTCTCAGTCTTAATGGCTTACCTCTTGTGTTTTTATTGGTATTTGTGAGCTTGTTTCTTGATTTTAATCTGTTGGAGTTTAATGGGCCTAAACTGGTGAGTGGGGAAGTTTTCCTCTGGAGAGAATTTGCTTTTGTTGGTAGCTAGGGGATACCTGAGGAACCCCTGGAGTCCCGCTTGAGGATCTCAGGTCAATGGGAGAACCCCAGGCTCTCCTTCCTATAGTGGAGCCTTAAATTTTCATTTATGTGACTATTCCCAGGGAAATTTTGGTTTAAATTAATTTTTATCTACAGGACAGTTCTGAAGAAAAAACTTTTAAAAAGTGTTCTTACTACTGGTGTTCATGTATGTAGAATCCATTCATAACACAGAGGTACTTTATGTGTGAGATTTGACAGTTGGAAAAAAAAACCATACTGTGAAGTCATATTTATTCTTTATGAAAATATCTAAAAATTAACTGTATATTTTTTTCTGTGTTTCACAGAATTTCGAACTGGAAAAACCCAACTCTCTCATACCCTCTGTGGTAAGGATATGTAACAACAATTATGACAGTAATAATAATAATCATAGCTATCACTTACTAATCCACTTTGTGCCTGGTACTTTACATAATCTCATGTAATCTGAACAAACTTGCAAGGAAACTAAAATTCAGAGAGGTTATGTTTATGTAACCAGAGCTGTGTCTTTGAATATGTGATGCTTTAGGTGATGTATGTGCTGTACTCCAAACACCTGAATGAAATAAGGAGGTAAATGGGTATATGAATGTGTTAGTGGAAGGAGGCATTCATTCATGGTCTCGATTTTTCCTGTTCCGTCTATTCTATATCCTATTTATAAGAATATCGCAGAATCTATCATCACCTAGAACCTCTTACTTTCCATAGTATAAGGTTAGACCTAAAAAAGACTTAAAATAAATGTTTCTAAAACAAAATAAGCAAAAATAACCTCCTTTTGCCCAAAGATATTACACTGCATTTCTTTGACCTAAATAGAAGGAGCATGGAAAAGTGGTTAATAAGCGGATTCTGGAATCAAAATATCAGCTCCAGCCTTGGATCTACCATTTATAGCTGTGTGACCTTGGGCAAGTAGCTTCACCTTTTCAGATTTTCCCTACCAGTAAAATAGGAATGATAGTGCCAAATTTAGGGTTGTTTTGAAAAATAAATGAAACAATGCATGTACCTAATATAAAATAAGTCCTTAGTATTAACTACTACTACCTATAAACAAAATACATTAAAAACTTTGACATGCATTAATTGAAAGTTTACTTAAATGAGTTGTATAGCAAAAGTTATATTTGTGATTATTTCTTATAGGAAGAAAGTTAGTAATATTTAAATTCTACTTCTGTTCTTTAGGAGAGCTAAATTTATGACTATCTCCTATTGTGAAAGATATTGACATTCTTTGTTGAATTACTACTATGCCAACAGAATACTTATAATTTTATAACTGGCTCATAATATAAAATATATCACACTGTTTAGAAACTAAAGGAATCATTATTCTTTGTTAGATTGGCCAAAGTTGCAAACAGCGTAAATCCCATGTTAACTTATATACTCTTTTGTACAAAGTTATTCACTTCTATTAATGTTAATTATCTTTTAATTGCTTCCTAGTGACAGCTCAACTTCCAGGAGCAGGTGGCTACTCAGGAGGAAAGATTATCTTCATTGATACAGAAAATACTTTGTATCCCTTTTATTTAAACAAGTTGCTAACATAATACTGTGGTATAGTACTGTTACTATAAAAGAGAATTTGTTTGAAATACATCATTTTTGTAATAATCCTGTAAACCAGCAATAATGAGAAAAGCCAAGGGGAAACAGTTGCTAGTCAAGTCTCAGATCACTTTTTGTTTAAAAAAATTTCACTTCTCCAATTGGGTTTGGTGTAAAATTGACAAAAGAAATACTTGAGAGGAAATTATATCTTACTTGTTTTTAATCCTCTTAATTCTCGAAAGATTTTACTTAATGGTTAGAATATTTATTGATTTACTCAAAGTCATGGTCTCAAATAAAGGGAAAGGTATGAATTGAACAAAAACTCAGAAGGAAAGTTTGAGTAACAAAAAGAATTGCAGTTTAATTGAAGTGTAATTATTCCAGAATGCAAGGATGGAAAGTTTAGACATGAAGGACCTTGAAGCTGGATGATGGGTGTAAACTGTATACTTTTGCAATATTCTAGGCAGGCAATGAAACTTGATGACTGTATTTGGTAGACAAAGGAAAGAGGTTTGAGAAATCACTCTTAGGTTTCTTTGTCTAGATAGTTGGAGAATAATGATGACAGAGTTGGGAAGATCATGTTGCAGAGAAAAGGTGATGTTTCATATTAAGATGTTGAATATGAGGTACAGGAGGACATCCACATGGCAGTTGGAAACGTTAGACTCAGCTTGAGAAAGGGGTAAGGCCAAAGTTACGGATGGAATAGCCAAGAGGGCAAGAGAACTTAGAAGAGAAGTGAGAACATAACTTTGGGGTGTACCTATGTCTAGGAAGAGGGACTAAAAAGAGGAACGCATAGAGATAGACAAAGTAGGAGGAAATCTGGTTGTGGATGCCAAGCATAAGGGAAGTTTCAAGAAGAAAAGGGTAGTCAGCAATGTTCCACAGAGAGAGAGAGAGAGAAGCTGCAAACTGAGAAGGATCACTGAGGTTTGCAATTAGCAGTCCAAGAGACCATTTACAGTAAAGGAAGATAATGGAAATGTGTTGCAAATAGACAGTAAGGAATAGAAGCAGTGTGTATTTAACCAATGAACAGAAGAAGAAATATGGTAGTTTGAGGAGATACCAGGTTCTGAGGACATTCTTTAACAATAGGGCTGTAACAAGGGGAGCTCAGTTGGAGTTCAGCTACTTTCAGAAACAATTGATTAAGGATGGTTCTTGGAGAAGGAGGAATTGTTTCTGCAGAATAGCTGCCACTGTTTGGGCAATTTGGATTTTATCAAGAATGGTAGAAAGAAACAGTTAGGAGCCAGATCATATGCAAGAGGGAGTAGGGAGGAACGGCTGGGAGGAGCAAGGACGTGCAAGGGCCCCAGTGGAATGTTCCCCTTCTTTCCGTGTCTCTTACATGTGTACTGCTTTCTTAGTATTTTTATTTTTATATGTTTATATTTTGTCTACATAATTATCTTTTACGCTTACCTATGGCATAGATTGTCTTATGACTCTTTATATCCTCCACAGTGCCTTGCACTGGTGATTGGTTAATATGGTAATCAATTCCATATGGTAATCAGTTGATAAATATTTGTAGATTGATTTGAACCTCCCTTTGGCATAAGCCCAACTTTTACACTCCTGGTCGCATAGTAACCCAGTTTTGTAAAAACTGATGTAACGAAAAACATTTTTATTGCCTCTTCCAATTCCTTGTCTTCTTTGACTTGTTCACAAAAAAAATCTACTGGGTATACCCAGCAGCAATGGAAGATTTTTAGTGACTGTCATTGAAGCTCTGAAGAAAACATATATAGTGCTTTAGGATATAAATGGCTGGGGAAACCTAAAGACAATTCAATTCAACATTTATTGAACTAGTAGCAAGTGTCATAAATAAGATTATAATAAATGGTCCCTGCTTTACAGTTACTTATTGTACGATCAGTATTTACAAACACTGTAAACAGTGTGCACTGAGACTGCAGACATGCACTTGATTTTGTCTCACTGCACTTTAGAGAATACTGTAGACATATTGCTGAGATCATCAAAGACCTAAAAAAATGTTTATTACTCCTTTATAGTTTAGATGGAGTAAGTGATTATTAGCATCTTCCAGAATACCTTTGCAGGTACACTGAATTTGCCTCCTTATGAATTTACTAATTTCAGAATGCTAACAAAACTCATATAGAAGATGGTGGATTTTAAACCTTAAAATAAACCAAGGAATTCTGGATCCTTGAAGTTACTTTTTTGACCCTTTTGTTCATGCAGTCAAATTTATCATTTGTTGGTAACACATTGTATATAGTGGTATATTAAACTATTTCATATCGAACAAGTGAGGAATATGAAGAGAGTGAATTAATTCACTTTGAAGTGACTTGAATTATAATTCAGTGATATTATCTTCCTAGAATAGATCTACTTTTATAGAACTGAGAACAAAAGAGATTCACAAATCTTAGTTTCTAGTTTCTCTCTTGTAACTGATTTGCTGCATAATCCTGAGTCATTTGCCTAATCCCCATTTGTCAGTGTCCTCATTTGTAAAAGTTATATAGGCTATAACAACTAGCTTCCAAGGTTATTGTTTAGATCAGATAACTTAGTATTTAAATTTACTGCTGTCTCATTTCTATCACTGTTATCACTACCTAAGGTATTCATTAATTGAGGCACTTATGAAAAATAAAATCTGATATAGATTTTAAGTGATTATTAGCATCCTCCAGAATACCTTTGCAGGTACATTGTTTTGCCTCTCTTTAAAATACTTACCCACAGTATTTTTTTTTGTAGTTGTTGTCTAAACCTTTTGGAACTGATTTATTGGATCCTTAATCTTGACCTACCCCAGCCGTCCAGATCGCCTTCGGGACATTGCTGATCGCTTCAATGTAGACCATGATGCAGTCTTAGACAATGTACTTTATGCACGTGCATATACTAGTAAGAGCCCTATGCAATTGGATGATTGGGCTGTGTTAAGGTTGGCAGCACTGATTATTATTTGAGTGATACAACATTTTGACACTATTCTTTTTCTCTTTTACTTTTCTCCAAATTTATTTAGTCAGTACACAAACTTTATCATCTGGCAAGTCATTAGATAGAAATGCCCTCAAATTATTTCTTATTCTTTGTCTTTGAAATGGAGAGTAACATTCTTTTGTGATAAGGTAGCATTTGGTATATATGCTAAGGTGGAATATGAAATCATATTTAATAGTCATAAATTATTTAGAAAATTCTTCAAGGACTTTCTTTCGCCTGACTCCCAGGAACTTACATGATCTTAGCCTCTGATTCTTCTAGGTTTTATAACATTTTCTCACTGCATTTCCCACCAGGTGAACATCAGATGGAGCTACTTGATTATGTAGCAGCAAAGTTCCATGAAGAAGCTGGCATCTTCAAGCTATTGGTACAGGCTTTTAAATATTGTTCACTCCTAGAGCTATTCAGCATGTTATCTTTCTTCTGTTGATTCCAATTCAAATTAACTTTTTCTTTCCATTTCCAAATGCGTATTTATTTTTACGTTAATCCTGCACAGATCATTGATTCAATAATGGCACTTTTCCGAGTGGATTTCAGTGGTCGTGGGGAGTTGGCTGAACGGCAGCAAAAATTGGCCCAGATGTTGTCACGACTCCAAAAAATCTCAGAAGGTAGATTTTTAAAATAAATGGTGCTATCAGAAAAGTTTCTGTGACTGTTTGCCGAGTAGGCTTTGCAGAGACACTCAGAATAATGGCAGGAGGCAATATATTTTTAAAAAATAAAATTACCTTTATGGGAATACAACTCTTTTTAAACCAAAAATACTGATTCTAATACAATAAGGTACCTAAATAATAATAACAATAATAACTTAAAATAATTTAATCTATGTTATCAATGAAAAAACAGGAATATAATCTTGTTTATCAAATAATTTCATGGCACAATATTTATAAACTCTGAAATCTAAGTACTGAACTTTTTATATTTACATTGTCATTCTCTTAGTTTCTTAATTTTATTTCTCGATGCAGAATATAATGTGGCTGTGTTTGTGACCAATCAAATGACTGCCGATCCAGGAGCAACTATGACGTAAGCCGCAACATTTTGCTTTTGTATTTCACAAAGTTTAATATCAAAAGGGTTAGAGTATAGAATAGGAAATAATTCTAAAATGATCAGTCTTGATTTGGGCACAAGGATATCACAAATCACTTTAATGTGCAGTGCATGTTCATAATTGCAAATATCACTTATTTGTTATCCAGAACCTATTTTTCTCTACTTTATAAAGCAAGAGTTTAACCATTTTCAGAGATACTTTGGGTTTCTTTCTGTCTAGGACTGACAGGATATTGGAGGACAGTAAGAAAAAGATCCTAGGGAAATAAAAACTTATATTCCAGATACATGAATGGTTTCTATTGTACTGATAAGCTGTTAGCCTAAACACAAAAAAGCAGGCTCTCTACAGGATATACATGACATATATTTATAAGAGGTCCTATGAGAGAAGTCTCCTATTTGAAGAAACAGAATTTCAGTCCACACTAGGCATATTCATAATTTGTTGAAGTAGTTGTGCACGTAACATACATATTGATGGCTCTGCTTGAAAGATGGCAGTGAGTAGAAAGACAAGGAGAGCTAAAGTAGAACACTGAAATGGAAAATTTGAAGAAAGATTAGTTGCCACCGTCAAAAATTTTGAACATTTTTGTATCTGAATAAGCAATCAAAATAACCCTGAATCTATGTGTCGCTTTTTTAAAGATCTTTTAAAATAATTTTTTATTTAGAATAATTTTTTAATCTTTTTTTTTGGTGGGGGTGAGGTAATTAGGTTTATTTATTTATCTATTCTTAGAGGAAGTACTGGGGATTGAATCCAGGACCTCATGCATGATAAGCATGCACTCTACCACTTGAGCTATACCCTCCTGCCTATTTAGAACAATTTTTAACCAGAGAAAAGTTGCATGACTAGCACAATGAATACACAAATATCATTTGCCTATTTTCATCAATTGTTAACATTTTGCCACGTTTTTCTCTGTGTGTGTGTGCATGTGTAAAACTCTCTATATACAAACATACACACACATGCTCAAATATATATACATACATATTTTTTGTGAACCTTTTGAGAGTTTTTTTCCCCTGAACCATTGAGAACTATTTGCAGACATTATGACACCTCACCTCTTAATACTTCAGCATATCTCTTCTAAGACAAGACCATTCTCCTATATAACCACAATATAATTAGCATAGCAGGAAATTTAACATTGGCATACTACTTGTCTAATATACAGTTATATTCAGTTGTCTCCAGTTCCAATAATATCCATTATGGTTGTTGGGTTTTTTGTTTTATTTTTGATTCAGGATCAATTGAGGACCATGCAATCTGTGTAGTTGTCGTATCTCTTTAGATTCCTTTAATCAGAACAGCTCCTCAACCTTTGTTAGACTTTTGTGACACTGACATTTTGGAAGAGCATAGACCAACGTTTTTCAGAATGTCTCTCATTTTGGTGTTGATTTTTTTCTCATTATTTAAAATGTTAAACACTTTTGACAAGAAAACTATGTAAGTGATATTATGGCCTTTTCCATATATCGTATCAAGAGGCCCACTATGGCAGTGTGTCCCATTTTTAGTGATGTTAAGTTTAATCATGTGATTAAAATGGCATTCACAAGATTTCTCTGTTGTAAAAGACCTTTTCCCCTTTGTAATTAATAAGTAATTTGTGGAGTGTTACCTTCAGACTTGTGTAAATATCGTGTTCTGCAATAAGTTTTCACCTACTGGTTTTAGCATCCATTGAAGATTCTTGCTTAAATCAGTTATTACTCTGACTGTTGCAATTCAAAGTTCTATTTCTTTAAAACTGAGTCACTACATCATTTAGCAGCAGATAAATTAGTCATTGACATATATATTAAAAGATATTTGATATGATTTCATAAATTCTGTAAATTGTACTGAAATGAATGTGTATCTCTCTTTAGGCATTTTCTAAACTAACCCTAAAAGTATTGCTTTATCTTCTGCAGTTTGACATACTTCTCACTTTTCAATACCCTTTTATGAATATTTTCTACTTAATTACAGGAGATTCCAATGTGAAAAGTATTAAGTACACGAATGGTATTAAGCATTTTAAAAAGATTGAGGAGGAGGAATTCAATCATTTATTCATTCAATATATATTTATTGAAAATCTACTATGTATTAAGATTCTGGGCATTCACTAGTGAACAAAAGAGAGTATATGCCTTGCCTCCATTAGGAAGAAAATAAATGATGTCCATTTAACTCAAAATTTTAAAGTCTTGATAGGTCATGCATTGTCTGTAGTCCTTGAATGGTTAAGGCAGTCTTCTCTGTTTTATAGGGTATCTTTCATACACAGGACATGAAGTACTTTACAAAGAGAATAATTTTAAACTGAAGAGAAATGGAAGATTTTTAAGGCTTGCTTTAAAAAGAGAAAATGACTCATTGGTTCAGAGGGAGGAAGTGGGTTGCACTCAAATAAAACAGTACAAGTTAAAGAGCAATGTTCTTTCTTCAGGTGTTGGGAGGGAACGTTGAAGAGGCCAAAACTGTCTATCCAGAGTTAGAAGGCAAAGGAAGTCTGTGGAAATTAGGTCAGATAGGGGTTCTTTTCCTTCTATTTGTTGAAAGTTTCAAAAAGAGTAAAACCATTTTGAATTTAATCCAATAAGAGAAAAATAGGTAACAGAAAGGAAATAATTAAAGAAGTCAGAGAAGGAAGGAGAGTTACAATGAAGTAAACTAAGAGCCAAAGAAGGTAACAAAGGCTAGTGCTTTTGCTGAGTGAATCTGCTTTGAAACAGCATGTCTTCCACCTATGCAAGTCATAAGGAAAAAAGTTTCACTATAATTAGTATATTCTAAAGTATATTATAACAATATAAATTAAATGCATGTGCTATAAAACACATAAATTGCCATAAGTAAATTTTTTTAGAAAAGAATAGTTTTACACTAAAGGATGTCAAATGCTGTTAGAATATTTCCCATAAAGAAAATATCTTTGTTTCTCAGTGTTAAGGAACTTCAAGCTGCAGCTCTCCTGGCACCTGTCAGAGCAGTATCACTATAATTGGTATGAGTCTTCAAGTTCACCAACAATGATTGAGGCTTATTTCCCATGCACTATACTTGATGGCACATCACATTAAAAAGGAACAAAATTATAGAGGCAAGGAGCTGCCATATGATACAGCAGAGCAGTAGCTCCTAGATGAGGCTTACAGATACAAATTTTAGAACTAGAATGATCCAGTTGATGAAGACCTGGAAATAAAGTCAAAGTTTCAGCCTGTAAAGCTTCATACCAGGGCAAATAATAAGATAACAAATAAGACCATGATGATGCCACCTACCTCATTTGTGTATTTGTTTTCTTAAAACAAGAAGTCATCTTACATTTGCAGTCTTGTAAATGTGCAGTCAGTTTATTCAAGGATGTCACTTACTGATTCTACATCATTAGTGTAAGTTAAGAGGCAATATGGTTAGAGAAAAAAGCATTCCAAAGTTACTAGCATGGTGACCTTGTGCAACATTTAAATTATTTGAACTTCACTTTCCTCTCCCTCAAAATTAAGAGCATTTATGTTTATTGGTTGCTTACCATGTGCCAAGTACTTCCCTGTATCATTTTACATATTTCTCATATCACCTCAACGTAACTCAGCCTCCTTGGGTCTCCCTGTTCTATGAAGCCAGTCTCATGTTGCTGCATCTCTCCCCACCCCACCCCCAAAATTCCACCTTAAAAATTTTGAAAAATGTGTAGATTTTTCTGCATATTTTGGGAGGAAATGGGGGGTGGGGTTACTTAACAAAACTTCTTAAACATACTCCTTTTTTTATTGAAGTATAGTTGTTTTACCATGTTGTGTTGGTTTCTGATGTACAGCTTAGTGATTCAGTTATACATATGTATATATTCTTTTTCATTATAGGTTACTGCAAGATGTAAACAGTAGGGCCTTATTGTTTATCTATTTTACATATAAATATAGTAGTTTGTATCTGCTAATCCCAAATTCCTAATTTATCTCTCCCTCCCCTTCCCCTTTAGTAAAAGTAAGTTTATTTTCTATGTCTGTGAGTCTGTTTCTGTTTTGTAAATAAGTTCATTTGTATCATTTTTTTTTAAAGATTCCATATATAAGTAATATCATGTGATGTTTGTCTTTCTCTGTCTGACTTCCCTTAGCATGATAATCTCTAGGTCCATTCATGTTGCTGCAAATAGTATTATGTTGTTCTTTTTTAATCACTGAGTAGTATTCCATTGTACATATATATACCACAACTTCTTTATCTGTTCATCTGTTGATGAACATTTAGTTTGTTTCCATGTCTTGGCTATTGTAAATAGTGCTGCTATGAACATTAAGGTGCATGTATCTTTTCAAATTAGAGTTTTCTTCAGATATAGGCCCAGGAGTGGGATTGCTGGATCACATGGTAACTATTTTTAGTTTTTTAAGAAACCACCATACTGTTTTCCATAGTGGCTGAACAAAATTATATTCCCACCAACAGTGTAGGAGGACTCCGTTTTCTCCACACCCTCTCCAGTATTTATCATTTGTGGACTTTTTAATGATGGCCATTCTGACTGGTGTGAGGTAACTCATTATAGTTTTTATTTGCATTTCTCTGATAATTAGTGATGTTGAGCATCTTTTCATGTTACTATTGGTCATCTGTAAAACATATTCCCTTTTGTTTTTAACCATCTCTTATTTTTCACCAAAATTCTTCTCTTTTGGCAGTACTCTCTTTATCTTCCTCTAATCTCAAAGTATCCTCCTCATTCTTGGACATATTCACTCATCCTTTCTCTCAATGGACCCTTTCTCAAAAATTCCATCTTTAAGTTTATTCCTTAGCAAGTCAAAAGTATCAGGAGTACCAATTGTCCATCAAGTCTGCCCTTGCCCAGACCCCTCAGGTTTCCACTCCAACCAGTGCTTGAGGTAGACACTATTATTATCCCTAATTTATAAAGGAGGAAACAACAGCTCAGAATGCCCACTTGCTCAATCACACAGTTAAAAAGCAGGAGCCAGGACTTGAACCCAGGTATCTTTGACTTCAAGGTTGATGCTCTTTTAGTTTCACTGTGCTACTCTTCCCATCTTACTCCCAGAAGAATATCACCTGCCCTACCATCACCAGAATCCTATACTTCATGACCCCTGCACCCTAATTTGAAGTTGGGAGATCAGGCTGTTCTGGGTCTCTGTCAACAATATAACATGCTGTATGTATCCTGTTCAACAAGAAGGAGATAAATGAAACAATCTTTCCTGGGCCCTCTTTATTCCTAATATCCACCCTTATCTCTTCCTCCTTCTCATCATACTCCCGCACCCACTGAAAGAAGGAAGAAAGAAGAGAAGAAAAATATAAAAGAAGGGAAAATAAGAGAATAGGCTAAAGGAGGAATGTGGGTGGTTTTCTAAAGCTGTCTTTACTTGGTCAGAAATAGAAGTAAATTAAAGCCCTCAAAAAGAATGTGGAATGCTATTACACCTTCTACTTTACCTCAAGACTTGGTTGTAACTGCTAGTATACTCAAAAAAGTTCAAAGAAACTTTAAGAAAAGTTTCTTGGTTTACATGTCATTGAAAAAGTAACTGTTTTTAACTGAGTCATTAGTTAAATTATAATAATTACTATTTATTGAGAGTCTCTCTCTCTCTTTTTTTTTTAGTGGAGGTATTGGGGATTGAACCCAGGACCCTGTGTATGCTGAGCATACACTCTACCACTGAGCTATACCCACCTTCCTATTGAGTATCTCATACATGCCAAGATTACTGCAAGGGTAAAGCTAATGTATATAAACAACCTGGCACAGTTCCTGGCAAGTAGTAGGCTCCCAATATTAAATACATCTTGAATCTTCACAACAGCCCTAAGAAGTTTTTTTTTTTTTGGTTCCCATTTTACAGTTAAAGAAACTGAGATTCATAAAAGTAAGTAATTAGCCCAAGGTAACATAGGTAATAAGTGTTTGAGTCTGGATTAGGAAAACAGATAGTAATACTTACAGTGACTGGGTTAATGCCTTACCTAAATTATTTTATTTTATTCTTAGTTACCCTACAAATTAGGTACAGTTATTATCCCCCATTTAAAATGAAGAAACACACCTAGAATGATTAAACAATTTTCCTGAGGTCACATGGCTGGCTGATAAGCAAAAATTTGAACCCAGATCTAACTCCAAAGCTCATACACCACATAGCACATTAAAGCTGTACATGCCTGGGGAAAGGTTAGCGTGCTGTCATTTGAGAGGCTTTGTAGTGATGTATCCATTACCTTAGTGAGTTGAACCAGAGTTCAGGACCTTCAGCCTTACATACACAGGTTTGATTTGGTCATTCTACTAAGAACAAATCCATCTCTCAGGGGCAGACATATTAATCAAACTCATGAGACTCAGTGAAAGATCAGAGGGCCAGTTTACTGATGAAGAAAAACGTAAACTACATTTGAGGTTCTTGTGACAAGTGCATTCTCTCCTTATAGGCAGACCTCAATAAGAATCTAAATTTTAATCCAAAGTTATATACTAAATATGGAATCCAAGCAAAGGAAAATAATTAGATGAATTAGAAGAGTGTCTGCCACATAGTAAGGACTCAGTAAATCTTGGTTGTTGTTGTTATTGTTAATACTCATCCACATCAGAGGGGGAAGAACCTTGAATCTCCTGAACTTATATGAATAGTTTGGTATATGTACATATGTGCATTTTTCTGGCAGAAGGGGGGAGAGTCTATATCTTTTATTATATTACCAAAGTGCTAGTGACTTATAAGAAAAGTTAAGAACTGTAAATTCTGCATAAAATTCTGCACAGAATCCTAAACACTTTGATGGAGCAAGTAAAATGTGAATTGGCTTGATACTCTCCCAGAGCTAAGGCTGTTACGCTGTGTTACCATCTATTTTAATTAAGTATAACCTCTTACATTATGAGTCACTTTTTAGGACTTTTTTCTCCCCATATTATCTTTCCTATATGATTTCTTAGCATTTTTGAAGATCCTATGATTTATTTCCCATTTAGTTCATTCAAAATCATCTCCATTTGGAAATGACATTCTTAACATTCAGGCTCTTCACCTGGAGTAACCAATGACAAGCAGTAGTACCTGATCTCCGTTTGTGCAGAGGGTACCACATTGGTAACAGCAAGCCAATAATTTGCTAAGAAAAAAACGCAGCCATGCATCTAAAAGCTCTGTATTCCTGCTCTTCTTTAGATTATCTGTAAGGGGGTGGTGGGCAGATTACTTCAGTTAGGGGGAAATCCTGTCTGCTTTCTGTTAGAATACCCTTAAAATTCCTTGAATTACAGCTTCAGTGAAGATATGTCACAAATCTGTGTCTAAAAGTATCTAGTTTTGGGGTGACCCAAATTGTCTTCTCTTCTGTATCCATTCAACAGTATTTACTGAGTGTCTTCTATATTATAGGCACTTTTCTAGGCACTGAAGTTACAAAAATGCATAAGGATTTAGAGTATAGTGGGGGAATGAGACCCATGAATTAAAAATTATAATGTAGTTACTTTAATAGGGGAATATACATAGTGATGTGAGAGCACAGGGAAGGCAGGCTCTCCTCTCCTCTGTTTTCAGGGTATCGGGCAAGGTTTTCAGGAAGCGATGACACACTTGATGGGTGAGTAGGAGCTAAATGAACAAACACAAGGGGAAAGGGGCTTTTGTGTCAGAGATAATTGTGTGTATAAAGGCACTGAGGTGTAAGAGGACTTGCTTAAATAAGAAAAAAGAAAAGAAGTTTGAGGGGGACGGAGGGAGAATGAGTACAGCTATAGATAAGTATAGCGGGCCCTTCGTATCCGCAGGTTCCACTTCCATGGGTTCAACCAACCTAGGATCAAAAATACCAGGAAGAAAATCCAGAAATTTCCAAAAAGCAAAATTTGGATTTGCCATGCTCTACCAACAATTTACATAGTATTTAAGTTGTATTTATAACTATGAAGCATTTACATTGTATTAGGTATTATAATCTTGAGCTTTAGGCAACCTTGAAGCTGGGGAGACCCAGTCAGGACAAGGACATCAGACCTCATTGTCCTCACAGCCCTTTGACCCTCCCCCAAAGCCCCTCCATAAAATGGTTTGATTCCCTCCCCCCAGAAATAATCTAGAAATGATTTAAAGTATATGGAAGGATGTGTGTAGGTTTTATGCTACACCATTTTATATAAGGGACTTGGGCATCCATGAATTTTGGTATCCGTGGGGGCCGGGGGGGCTGGGCGGTGGGAGGGGGGTTCTGGAACTGATTCCCCTGTGGATACTGAGGGAGGACTGTATGTCAGTAGCAGAGAAAAAGAGGGGAAAGTTAAGAGAGCATCTTCCTGAGAGCCCCCTTTTCTTGATAAAGAAGCAGGCAATGTCATCCAAGGTTAGGGAACAAGACAGAAAATGGAGCTTAAAGAGACTGCTGAAGATTTAGCAAAGGGGAGGTGAAGCTAACCATACTCATGTAGAAGAATTACTAGGCAGTATTGAGAGACCATCTGTGAGAAGTGTTAACATAGCAGTTAAAACTTCTCTCTACCCATTTAACAAACTCTGATTCTCCTTTCTTGTCTCCTCCCCATAGAAATTTCTGACTGGTCTACCTTCTGTGGACGCACCTATCTTTCCATAGTCCAATATCCTCCTTGGAATTTTTGTAACTTCCATATCTTAAGTTCAAAAAATATTTTTGAGCACCCACTGTCTGGTTGCTTGCTATAGAGCTAAATACAATGTCATCTGCCCTTAGGAGCTTAGTGCTGGATAATAGGAGAGGGGTTGAGGGGGAGTATAATATACGAATAATAATAGCACTAGAGGCGAAATATGAAAAATGCATTAAGGAAGCATAAATACAATGTTTGCAAGTTCAGAGTTTACAGCCCTGTTGAGAATATCATTAGGCCCTCAAGCAGCGCATCTAAATAGATAGAATATAGAATTTTTTAAAGACCTTGAAGAACCACCCGTAATGGAGGATGACCTGGAAGGTTTAGAGTTACTCCATTAAAAAGGGTGGCATTGATCTGTAAACATTATAGAGACAACCCATCTTTAGCTGTTTCATCCAACTGAGATGGCTTTATTGCTTTACTACCCTTTCAGCTGCCTGAGTAAAGCAACCCAGCCTTCTGACTTTTTAACTCCTGTCAGTCTCAGCTGCCGGGCTGCTTTCTTGATACTGGTTCACTCCAAAACTGTCTGTTCTTGTTCACATGTTGGACCTGCTGAATCTTAACCAATCCTATCCAACCCCAGCCAGCTGGTCCTAACCTCTGAGCCATTTAATCAAGCAGCAGTTTATATAGCAGACTCCTTTACCAGAGAGCTTCTTATCCCCACCAACCTCCAATCACTCTAACCTCATGTCAGTCAGCTACATCCTCACTACACCAAGCCTCATGCCTACAGTAGCCAGAATCCTGAGCTTCATGGAGCAAGCAGAACTTGCATTGACTTGCAACTGAATTCTCCCAGAGCTGAGGCTATTATGCTATACCAGAATTTATTTTGATCTAGTATAACCTGTTAGTTTATGTTCAGTTCTGTTTATTGATGATGTCAAAGTCTGGATTTTCTTCTGCGTCAGAGGAGATAATCCTGTGGGTCTTTTTCCTTCATTCTATTGATATGGTATGTTACATTGATGATTTTCCTATGTTGAACCATTCTTGCATTCCTAGAATAAATCCTGCTTGATCGTGGTGTACAATCCTTTTAATATGCTGCTGCATTCGGTTTGCTAGTATTTTGTGAAGGATTTTTGCACCTAGGCTTTTTTGAAGGGCTTACTATTAGGGTTATTAAGAACCTTTTGTTGGGGAGGTTATAGCTCAAGTGGTAGAGCACATATTTAGCATACAAAAGGTCCTGGGTTCAATTCCCAGTACCTCCTCTAAAAATAAAAAAATAAGTAAACCTAATTATCTCCCCCCACCAATAAAAATAAATAAGTAAAAATATATAAAAAAATTTAAAAAATAAAAATAAAAAAAGAACCTCTCACTTCCTGCCAAGTGAATATTAGTCCCCTAGTGAGTATATCTCTCAAGAGTGTCAATATTTGTAACTACCTTGCAATTATATTTTTTGAATCCATATGATCATAGTAAGAGCTTATCTTTTCTGTATCCTATTTTAGAAGAATAAACTTTAGACATCAGTGATAAAGAGATTTCTGAGATTATTCTCACTGCAGATTCATAACCAGTACATTGAAAACTTCCCACGTACAGTTAATGAATAAGAAGGAGATTCTTAGTCTGCTCTTATTTACATCATAGTATCATGAGGGAGCTTTGGGTATTTCTTTTTCATTAGACTAGAACAGTGCTTGGCATACAATACGCCACTAATAAATTCTACTGATAAATGAATCAATAAGTAAATTCAGTCTTTGTATTTCGTAGAGAAAAACTGCTTAACCGCAAGAGTTATCCTAAGACAGAGTAATGTTTTATTTGTGTTTTTTATTTTTAAAAATTAAACAAAACATGAACTATTTATGATAGGAATCTCAAAAGCCTGAATTGGATGGCAATGAGGTACATAGCAGCTCCAAACCCTACCCCATTCCCTGGTTTATAAACAAGCCACTGCTCGTTTAGAGCACACACACCCTATCCCCTGCAGTCCTCCACAGAAAAGTTGCCCTGTAATTGCAGGTATTAGTGTGTAGAGTCCACATGATGAAACCTGAAAAGGTATTTTTTTAACTCAGTTTTCAAGCAGACCCTAAAAAACCCATCGGGGGACACATTCTGGCTCATGCTTCAACAACAAGAATAAGCTTGCGAAAGGGAAGAGGAGAACTGAGAATTGCCAAGATTTATGACAGGTAAATATTTTCTTATTCTTAATCAGATTCTTATGCATATTGGTATTAGATAGGATTGCCTCTCCTGAGAGGCTGTAATTATTCCACTGGCAGAATTTCCTTCTCAAAAAGTATTCAATTCATTGAGAATCCCTACTAAGTATTAGGTTCTAGGGATTCAGGGCTTTTTACTGACAAATAGACTTGGTCCCTGACCTTCCAAAGCTTATAGTAAAGCTAGATAATGAAATAATCAATTCCATTTGAAGTGAGGTAAGTGCAGGAAAAGTACAGGATGTGATAAGAATGTTCTTTCTTCCTGCTAGTCTTCTTTTTAGATTTCAGTTTAAACATCACTTTTTCAAGGAATCTTTCCCTGACCTTTACAGTCTAGGCTAATACTCTATATTATACCTTATATTCTTTCACAGTACCTTACTTATTTATTAATAGTTAAAAGCTTAATATGTTTTACAGAGAATTACGTATCAGCTGTTCTAGATTCTGGGGATAGAACAGTGAAAAAAACAAAAAGACAAGTCCCTGCCCTCATGGAGCTTACATTCCTTTGGTAATGGTTTATGTAACATATGTCATCCCAACTAGACGGTAAATACCCTGAGGATAGGGACACTATTCTCTTGCTCATCACTATATTCTTAGTGCCTGGGATATAATCGATGCACAGTATTTGTGACTGACTGATTAGCCAATTCTGGACAACAAGGCAAAGGTGTGCAATAACTCTTTACCCTAGAGAGGGAAAAATCAGCCAGAAAGAAATCAGATGAGCTTTTAATCTGGTTTTGGATATAAATCACAGTACCGATTATGTATTGTCATTGAATAAATATTAAATAATCATTTCCCCCATGTATCTGGTTTTTATTCAAACCATTTAGCTTTTCATCATCAGTCTCTGTAGAAGACTATAATACATATGCAAATGCTATGTTTTGTGGAGCTTCAGCAATCTTTAGAAATTTGTTACAAATGTACTTTGTTGAATAAATAGCTAGCAGGATTGTTCTTTTTACTAAAATTTCTTGGTCTCTATCTTGAACAGATTGCTGTGCTTAGAACTTCTCTGAACACTTCTTACTCTGAGTTGTAATCAATTGATTACATGTACTTCCCTCACTACAGGAACTGAGTCTGGTTCACTAATGTCCCCAATACCTAGCACGGTACTTGGCACATAGTAAAAGCCCAATAACTATTTGTTGAATTAACAAATGAATGAACTTCATCTATATAGTCAATCATTTGTATATTTCATCAAGTCCTCCAAACCTGTAGGAACAAATAACTTCTGTAGTTTTTACAGTCCTAAGAGAATACTAGGGTTCTGCCTCTGAGGGTCTGCTACATGATGCCTGACAGTACACCGAAGAAGCATCCAGTTATCCCTTTTGCCTATTTCCAAGTTTGGGGTGATTTTTCATTGCATTCAGAACTTTACATATAGAAGTTGTTCAATAAATGTTTGTGAAGAATATTCTGTAGTCCACATTTAGCTGTACCAACTCACATGTCTCTGGAGACTCAGACAAATAGAAATATGATGCCTGTGACATGAATACAGTATTTATAGAAACAGAGCCTTTTATAAACTTCTGTTCCCTTGTATTCTGTTAGCCCTGAGATGCCTGAAAATGAAGCCACCTTCGCAATAACTGCTGGAGGAATTGGGGATGCCAAGGAGTAGGTGTCGAATTGATGCAAATTGCTTCTTAGTGCTTGTTAGGAGCTGAAGAAATGGAAATGCAGTCTCAAATTTCAGATCTTGAAGTAAGAGTGTTGTTTTTTTTTTTTTACATGTTATTAAAAGAAAGTTAGCAAAAGAGATTTAAATCTTACATTTATCTTAAAAGTCTCTGATTTGTAACTGCACATTGTATGTCAATTCAGGAATGCATATATATATATATGAATAAACCTTTTGAAAACTGGTTAGGGAAGGGGCACCTCACTTTAGCATTCCAAAGTGAACCAATAAGCAGATGAAAAGTCTGTGAGCTCAGAAATGTTCCATTCTCCTAAACTTACAGAATTGAATACGCTTCCAAAGGAGAGAGACATTTAAGAAAAGAATGTTTACAGGACACATAAAAAAGCTTTTTTATTTATACTATCAAACTGTATATTCACATTTATAGCAACAGAAAAGAAACATTAAATTAAGCTAAATTTTAAATCATTTGACTTATTGACAAGTTGACTTTACTTTTTAAAAATGTACTTCTGATACCTACATATTTTATTGGAAAGATAAAAAGGAAGGTAATTAGGAACTTTACAATTTTGGGTGGCCAAGATAGCATGACTCTTATATCTTAAATTTTGGATACAGAATTCAAAATATTTTTTTAATTATTAATTTAAATGTAAAATTTCTGGATGCTAATTTTAGAAATGCATAAAAGAATATTTTTTAATTGTTGAACAAAAATAAAATCTAGTTTTCAAAATATATGTATGATAAAAATATTTTAAAATTAAAACACTAATAATCTTTAAAATGGCAATCTTTATAGACCTGAAAAAGATTTAATCTCTTATGTTGCATCAACTTGGGTGAAAATTAAAGTATTGAAAGTACCATTTGTTATAAAATGTATTTGATTATCAATTAAGTCCTTTATTCACCAATTGTATATTGAATGTCAAGTGCTAAAGATTATTTAAAGAAGGTATGGTTCTTGCCCTCAAAGAATGTGTACACTAGTTAAGGTAAAAGACTTGTGAAAGAATGAGAGAGCAAATGATTATATAATAATTTGGAGAGTATGGTTCCAAAAAAGGGAGAGGAAAGGTTAAGCTATGGGACAGCCTGTGCAAAAGCATAGAAGCTGGGATTTGGAAACAAAGAGACAAAGGCTAATAAGCAGAAATTATTCACAGTGTGGGGTACTGGGAAATGAGAGCTTTTCAATTTTATTATTTTTGAAGCTCAGAAGCTTCTTCTCTGAATAAACAAGTTAAAGTCATTGTGGAGCAGATTTTCTGTATTCTATAGAATCACTTCAATTTTTTTTTTAGTATGCAAATATAAATGCATACTTTTTCCTGGATAAGGGAAGGTTTTGCTACTTGATAAAAACTGAGCTTCTCCTAGAGATTCAAGCTCTAGAGTGGAAATGGACTAATTTGTATAGGAACCCAGAACATTTTGGTTGGAAAGGAAATAAAACTCCCAAGATTTGTAATTCTGAAAAATTTTCTAGGTTAAGTTGGGTACCTCCCTGACAAGGAGAATTTACCTATTAGTGAGCAGTAGAGTTGGAAACGAGGGCTTAACACAAGGGCCTACAGTTCTGTGGGGAAGGCTGGTTTCAATGTGGCACGTGGTTAAGGCTAGAAACCTCTCTGGATCTAGACACTTTGATATGCCCTGCTATGGAAAACAATAGCTGAGCATGTGAACTTGAACTAAAAAGTGGCAACCTTGCGGCTCAACTTTGGGACAGCATAGCAGACTGTGCCATGCCCATTGAACTTTTCTAGGCCAGGGTTTGTCAGGGTGACCAAAGCATCAGGCCTTTCCAGTCCTGCTCCTCTACCTGACTGTAGAAATAGCTCTAGCTCCTTATTCCGAGGGGGAGAGAGAGGCTCAAAAAAAAAAAAAAAAAAAAAAAAAAGATGTTATTGGTCAGGCCTCTTGGTTGCAAGCCATAGAAATTCAAACTAGCAAATGCAAGACATGAACTCACTGACTCAAGAGACTGAAAAGTCCAGAAGTAGAGATGACTTTAGCCACTTGGCTGGGGACAGGATCTTCAACAGCATCATCAGGACTTTTCTCCCTGCCTCCATCTCCTGCTCTGCTCATTTCCATGCTGCTGCTGTTCTTTGACAGGCTTTCCCCACATAGTAAGTAGCCAAGATGCTGCTTGTAGCCCTAGGCTTACATCCTACCAAGTTAGAAAACACACCAGAAAAAACATTCCTTTTTCCTCCATACAGTATTCATTCTGTGGAAATATACAAAAAACACCGAATGAAAACAGAGGCTATTTATTTAAAATTTGCTACAGCAAGAGTCAGTGACCTTTATTTGCTTTTGGCAGAGACTGAAAGGCAGGCAGAGGAATGGGAAAGCTTTAAAGAGGGAAAAAAAGAAAGGCTTCAGTTTGCTCTGACTGGAGGTTGCTGGCATGGGGAGCTGGAGGATAAATCTGAAAAAGACGTATACAGTGGATAAAAGAAATAACACGGGCATCAAGGAGATAATTAGGAAACAGTTATAGTAAATCAATTGTGAGATGATAAAGAATGGATCTGGGGTGGTAGCAATGAAATGGATAGACATTTCAGTAAAATAGTTAAGATTTGGTGTGAGATTGAATATAAAAAGAGGAAGAGAAGGCAGAGTCATAGGTGACTGTTGACAAAGTTCTCTAACCTATGAGAGGAGATTATGTTTGTATTATGACCACGAATGAAGTATCAAAGATCAGGGATTTTACCTGGGAATATTAGTCTATTAGTTTGCCAGGGCTTCCCTAAGAAAGTACCACAAACTGGGTGGCTTAAACAAGAACAGTTCTGGAGGCTGTAAGTCCAAGATCAAGGTTGGTTCCTTCTGAGGGCTGTGAGGAAGTGGTTTCCTGGTAATCTTTAGTGTTCCTTGACTGATCAGAGTCACCCTGATCTCTGCCTTAATCTTCACATGGCTTTCTCCTTGTGTGCATGTCTTTGTGTCTAAATTCCCCCTTTTTATAAGGATATCAGTCATATTGGATTAGAGGCCCACCCTACTCCATTTAAGACCTCAGCTTAACTAATTATCTCTACAATGACCCTACTTCTAAATAAGGTCACATTCTGAGGAATTGGGGTTTAGGACTTCAACATATAAATTTTAGGGGGGACACAAATAACAGTTAATAAGAACCAAGTTCAGTCAAGGAGTCAAACACAAGATTGCACAAGATACAATCTAAATTCAGTACCTGCTACAATCAGAAACATGGAAGTCAAGATCTGGGGAAACCTACTTATCTATTTAGAAAATGATGAGATTGAAATAGATAATCCCTTCCATCCCTTTCAAACTTTCCTGTTCAACCATTCCTTAAAAAAACAAAGGAAAAACCAGGACAGAAAGTCAGGAGATCAGAACAGGGTGGTCGAGTCAAAAATAGGAAATAGACTAGACTCAGAGAAGGGCTGTCTTTCATGGAGAGGAAAGAGATTGGGACTTTAGACACCAAGTTGCAGCGGGTCAAGTCTCCTTCACCTGACTCAGGCTTGTTGGATATGGTAAATGTTTATCATTTGTTGGTTGCACAGTTTCCATATCTTCATCATAATAAACACCCTAGTTTTCCTTTAAAGAGTCACCTCTCGCCAATTCATGTCATCTATCCTGAGATGTTGGCTACTGATCAACAGTCACAAAGATGAGAGCACAGGTTAGAGGCTACTTTTGCATGCAGTGACAGCAGGGTCGGCAGCAGTGGCATTGACCTGTGGCTGTTCCTGCTGCTAGACTGCATGTTTCTGATTCCTAAACTGCAGAGTTGCTCAGACTCCTGTCCATTCCTAGGGTGATTCTCCAGCCTCCTGCCAACTCAGTGACTCCTAATATCCTTCTGATAAATTTCTCTTTGCTTCAGAAGCCAGATTCTATTACTTGCAATTTAGAATTCCATCCAAGGCACTAACAAGGCGACACCCAAATACTGCTTCGAGGCACTGGAAGAAAGGAAGCCAGGAAGGGCTTGCTTAATATTCAGGTGGATTCATATATTCTTCTATACCAGTCTTCAGTATTTTAAAAGGAAAGTTGTTGAGGAGACTACTAGTAGGGATTTTACTTAGCTGAATATAAGAGGAAAACCTAAAGAAGTAGTTTCTTGAACAAAACTGAGGTTTATCTTTCTCTCATAGACAAAAAATCTGAAGCCAGGCAGTCCAGAGCTGCTGTACAGTGGCTCTGCTTTGTCATCGGGACTCCAGGCCTCTGTCTTTCTTCTTGACCATCCTAGCTCTTGGCTTCCATTCTCGAGGTCATTTCATGGCCTAAGATGGTGCCTGGACCTCTAGTCAGAGAAATCAAGTTAGGGGAAGAAAGAGGAAAGGCTGTAGGGCAGGAAAAAAAAAAAAAAAAAAGGTTCTTTTCAGCCGAGTCAGCTTCTATGAAGCAGCCCTCTCACACAACAATTCTGCTTACGTCTTATTGGCCTGAACTCAGTGATATAGCCATATCTATATACAAAGAAGGTAGGGAAATACTGTCTTTTGTTCTAGACAGCAGTATGCCCAGCTAAAATTCAGAGTTCTGTAATTAAGGAGGAAGGGGAGAATGGCTGTTAGGTAAGCAACTAGCAATCTCTACTACACAGTCTTCTTTTACTTTCTCAGCAATGACAAATTACTTGAGTGTCTGTTATATACTATGCAGGGCATTTCAGGAGTTTTGTTCTTGTACCAGTAAAGCTGGCTGAGGAGTATATCAATTAGAATCTGCCTTCAGCTGCAAGTAACAGAAAACCCAACTCAAAGTAACCTAAAGAATGAGGAAATATGCCACCTCATATGATAAAAAGTCCAGAAGGTGACCAACTCCATAGTTAGTTAATTCAGCGACTCTGTAATGTCATCAAGGGCTCTCTTTCTTTCTCTCCACTTCCCCATCACCATCGTGCTGATGTTGTCTCTAAAAAGATGACTATAGAAGTTCTACCTTCACATTCCTAACAGGACAACATCTAGAAAAATAACAAGGCAGTTTTTTAGGAGCAAGGAAATGGTTCATTCATACAGCTGCATTCAGTCCATGAGTTGGCTGGAGGGTCTAAAATGGCCTTACCAATATATGTGGAGTCTTGGCGGGGATGGTTGAAAAAGTGAGACTTCTCTCTGTCATCATTCAGTAGTCTAGCCTGAGCTTCTTTACGTGGCAGCTGGCTTCAAAGAGAAGCAAGTGCTTATCAAGCCTCTACTTGCCTCATGCTTGTTAATGTCTTGTTGGCCAAAGCAAGTCACACAAGCCCAGGGTCATTGTGGGAGGGGACTACACAGAGGTTTGAATACCAGGAGGTATGGTTTCTTGGAGGTCATCACTGTAACAGTCTTCTACAGGGTACTGTGTTAGGCCCTTTGGGGTGGGGAGAGTTTATCTTCAAGAGCTTACAGTATGGTCAGGGACATCAGACACAGATTTTTGGAAAGTTACATAGCAACACAGAATTTAAATATTTAAGTAACATTTTTAAGACTATGTAAGTTTGAAGGCAGACCCAGAGAAAGGGGTTTCAACCTGGGAAAGCTAGTTGTATTTTTCCCCAGGAGAATTCATGTGGTGGCAAACGTTCCATGCCTCAGGGTCTAGCCTTCAGCGTCCATTTTTAATATGCATAGTGCCCCAGTACTGGTTAATTTCTAGAGAGATGCCTCAGTCTAAGCACACAAGCTGCCAAGGGGAGTATACCAGGATGCCAGTGACATTGAAGAACAGAATACAATGTCAAGCAGACCAGATGTAAAGATTGACCTGAACAACCAACCCATTACCTCAGTGAGCAAGTTCATGTGAAGCTAAAGATGCTTGATGAACATGGAATCAGAATAAGGCTGCCTGAATTTAAAACTTGAATTATTAATGGGCTTTGATGGCCCATTACATTCATCTTCATTCATTCATATGTGTATTTTAAATGTATTATGAAGTATTTAAGACAAAAAGGTATAAAGATAATACAATCAATGCTTGTGAAATAAAACATTACCAATACAACTGATGCCCCCTGAATACCTGTAGGGTTGACTCTTTCCTCCCCAATAGAATCATTCATTTTCCTGAATTTGTTGTCAAACATTTTATGCATTTCTTTATTTTTACACTACATATACATATATATCCCGGAGTAATAAAGCGTATTGCCTTGCATTCAACCAATATTGAGATGCCAGTTAGGTGCTAAGTACAACAGATATAGTAATGATTAATCAAGACAGTCCCTGAGATGTGGAGTTGCAGGAAAAATCACCCAAATAACCACAAACATGGTTAAGTGCTACAAAGCAAAAGTATAGGCAGCTATAAAAGTACCCACTGAGGGAGCTGCCTTGTCTGGGGTGAACCTGACACGGTCTGGGGCAGATACAAAGGCCTGCCAGGCATCTTGGACATTCACCTTGTTTTGACAGGCACTCTCTACCCTGGGTAGCTCTTAGATGGCTGCGTTGCCAATCTCCTCCACTCCCTTCCCCAAGTAGTTTCACCCCTTCTTGGCAGACAGCAAAAAGCCTGTGCTGAACACCACAGTCCCAGTTCAATTCACAAGTACGCCAGGGGAGTCAGCTCCCTCACTCCCCAATCTGAGAGCTGATCGTTGTAGTGATTCCCATAGGTGGAGGAGGTAGAGCCACGTGCATCTGCTTATACTGACTTATTTACTCTGAGCAGAAGCCATTCTGAGAGGGAAACAACAGACCTGCAGCATCTGCATAAATTGTCAAACATACGTATTTAGAATTACATATGTACACAAAAGCAAAAGTCTCTCTTTTGACTCCACCTGATTTCCAGTCGGTACCAATCTGAACCACCTCCAGATCAGATAGGTAGGGGTGTGTGTGTGTGTGTGTGTGTTTGGACTTGGTGTCCTTGTTTGGCATAGCCTTCATTGGCGATAACCCTAATGCTAGTTGGTTTTTCTCCAAGTATGTACAAACTATATTTTGCCTTTGTGATCAAAATTATGTAAATACCAGAGCTTTCCTTCTCATTATGTAATATCTTAGAGACACCAGTTGGTGTTTGACCTATCAATGTTTTCACTGTCTTTGTCCTTATGTTCTAATTTTTGGTGCCAGTTTGGTTTTCTTCGCATTATTAAGTTTTATGTATTTCTAAAGTACAATTGACTGTAACATAATTATATACTTTCGGGTCAATTCTCCTTTCCATTCTGTTTCTCAGCAGGATGTTGCAACTTTCCTCTCTGACTCTCCACTCAGCTCCATATCTGATCAACACCCTTTTATCTGTCTGGGGAATACAGAGAATCTATTTAAAAACATGAACCCGCCTCCCTAACTCTTGCTCAGCTACTAAGGAATTTGGTCTCTATTCTGGCGTATACCTCCTCCCTCCCCTCCAGCCTGTGAGGGCTGACTTTTCCTCTTTATGCTTGTCAAAAGCAAACCAAGAATCTCAAACACCTGTTCTTCAAGAAAAAGGAAAGATTTGTTTGTATTCCCCAGCAAAGACAAGGTCCTGCTGCAGCTCAGGAGACTGTCAGGACCTTCCAAGCACCAGCAGTCATAGTCAAACAGCCCTGGCAGGTCTGATCTGTAACTCGTGAGCCAACCCTAGAAGAACTCAGAGACTGCGCCCCAGTAGGTGACACAGCATATGGTCCTTGGCCATAGTGACTCAGTATGTTTGCTTGGCTTAGTTTTATGGCTCCTCCGGAACTGAAAAGCTGACACTATAATGGCCTTGGTCACTCAGCCTTTGGTAAGTCCAAGCCTGTGATAGTTGTTTTTCTACTGCTTGTAAGGAAGGAGGAGACACTAATGTCAGCTGTATCTGGTCTTAAACTGCTGAAAACTCTTAAGATTGGCTGCAACCTTTGTAACAGTAGGCATGAGTGGCGCTGGGAGTTGGGGTGGGTAGGGGTGAGGAGTAACAGGAAATTTGGGGAACCAGGAATGTAAAGAAAATTACATTCCTGTGCTTTACAATCTCCTGAAACATCTCTGAGTTTTCTCTTCAGACTGAGAATCAGTTATCTCCCATGTGGCTATGTGCCCACTGACAGTCTCTGTTCTTATCTGGCATCTTTTTAAAGGGAACTCAGCACTCCATGGTATCTTAATGGCACTTCCATTAAACACCCTCTACTAAGCACTAGTGAGCATTACTGATTTTATTGAACGTAAAATCATTACCTTATTGCTGCCTCCCCCCTCTTTTCCCACGCAAAGCTTTTTGACTTTATCTAGCTTGTGAGATTTTACACTCCCATTCCCAACATTTAACACTGTCTTTAAATTCATTTATATTTCAACAAGCCAAAGAGCCTGCAGCTACTAGGATCCTTTGACTTAGAAGGCTGCTAGGGAACTGTAACAATTTTTTCTGTCACTGAACAATGTTTTCTTATCCAACCCTAATTAGAAAGGTCCATTTGCTGAGGCAGAGGGCAGTGGATGTATCATCCTGTGCTTTCCAAAAGACAAGAGCCAAGCATTTGTGTATGTGACCGTAGTATTTGTCACACCTTGTTAATTATAATCCCCCCTTTCTCATTTAGTCTTTAAGATGCATTAACACTGTTAATCTGAGTCATTCTGTCTCTTTAATTCTGTTTCACTTCTAGTGAGCTGACTGTATAGTCTGAACTCTCTTCTTTCCCAGCTTGCTTGTGTGCTCTGTGTTGAGGGGAGAAACTGAGCAGCTGCCCCATTATCTATAAAAAGAACAGAAAAAAACATCGTTTTCAGGTGGTGCTCTAAGTGCCAGAGGACAGATGACTTTCCTAAGGTTCTAAGGTAGGAGATGGGGCAGAAGTGGACCTTGAGTTTTTCTATTCGCATGCATGTAGGGGGATTAAGAAAAAACAAACAAACAAAAATCACAGAAGTTGGGGGGAAACGCAGGTGAATAAAAAGACTTTTGCTAAAGCAGGGAAGGTGGTGAGAGATTGGGGCCAGAATCTGGAAGTCTTGAACGTCAGACTATGGAGCTAAAGCTGGGTCTTTAGGCCATGCATAGGGAGCCGTAGAAAGTTTTTAAGCAAGACACAACTAGCAAAGTTGAAAAACACTCAGGGTGGGATTCCACTCTTCTATGCCTCTCTCATACAGAAGTCACTGACATACACATTCAGTTAGAGGCAATAATTTAACACCTCTGTGCCTAAATTTCTGCCTGGCAACCATTGGCTAGTCAGTGAAGCAGCCACTTTACATGGTGCATGGTCTTCAGCTCCCTCAGGCCCTACCTGCCTGGTCTGGGTTCACCTCTCTAGATTAATGGTCTTCAAATAGTACCCCCTAAGAAAATTCTAAAAACATGTTTTAGGTTGCTGCCTAAACTTTTTAAATTGTCAGTTTAAATTGTTTTAAAGGATGTAATTTATGATACGCTGCAATACTGACATTTTAAAATGAAACTGTCACACCACTTTTAAATGCATCCCAATGGAATTTGAATAACTTAGCAGTTTGATACCCATTTCCTTTAAAAATACATGAATAAGCTCTTTAAGAGTTGAACATTTTATATGATCCTTTTTTCTCTTTGAACTCTTATTTTCTTTCTAGAATTTTATTATATGTGTTTATATCAAATGTCTTATTCATCACTTAATTTTATTTCTCTGCCACACAGAATTGTGGCACAAAAATTAAAATTATTTTTCTCATTTCTTGTGATCCTAAGGCTCTATATATTAAAATTTCTTCAGGATTAAGTTATTGTTGCAATTATTAGAACACATTTAAGGAAAGTAATATAAATATATTACGACTCTTAATAACTATTAAATAGAAAGTAAAATTTTTATTGGAAATGCATCTTTTAATAAGATAGAAGGAGACTAAGAAAAAGCAGATCTTGTACCCTGGAAAAATATTACTTTCAGCAATTTTTTTCTCCCTTTCTAGAGCAAGTGCTGAGAAACTTTGATCACATAATTTAGTAGGTGGAAATGGAAAGAGTTTTGTTATGGTTACGTCCCTCAATTCTTTGATCTTCTTCCAAGTTATATGGCAAAAATCCAGTAGTCTATCTTAGGAAGTTATTTTTAAGGATCTATCAGCTGAAAATTCCACATGGTCCTTCTTCCATTTCGTTGAAAATTAAGAACCGGAATTCTCCTCATCTGCAAAAGAATGTGTTACTAACTGGTTAGAGTATAATTTATTTTTTTCACATCAATATTAGCATTTCTAGTTGTCCTGTTTGTCACCTCTGAGATTTTTACATCCATGGCAAAGTCTATAGCAAGATTTTGGATAGAAGAGAAATACTCTTTTTATTTGTAAAGAGAGAGAGAGGGTGCAATTTTGGACAAATTTCTCAGTCATATCAGTGACTATGATATTGAAAAGAATTTTTATGAAAGTTCATGCTCTGGAAATGGTTTTCCTGAAAACTCTGTTCCAAGGTGTCCCTTGTATATCATAGTTTGAAGGCACTGCTTTAGGTTACCTCGTTGATTTAATTACCTCAGTATTCTCATCCTCTCATGTCTAAACATATAAACCCCTTGAATAACACAGGGGTTAGGGGCAACCAACCTCCATGGAGTTGAAAAGCAGCCTATTTTTACAGTTTCCCTAAAATCCAAGGTTCCACATCTGTGTGTTCAACCAAGCTCAGATCTTGCAGTACATATTTAGCGAAAGACATCTCGGTATAAGAGGACCCAAGCAGTTCAAACCCGTGTTGTTCAAGGGTCAACTATACAATAAACAAAGCTATCAAAGAACCAACCTGGTCTTACCAAGATAGAAAGCAGGGGCATTGTATTTCACATTTAGGTGGATTTAATGACTATAAAATTGCAGAGTTGTAACAATGAGATGAGAGAATGTATGTACAGAACTTACTATACATGGTTCAAGTAAAAATAGCTTAAAAACAAAAACCTATGGTTTTTTTTAAACCTAGACAAAAGGAATAAATAACTGATTGTTGGAAATTGTCTGAGTCTTGAGTATAAATTTTACTGCTATCATAACAAAACATAGATAAAATGAAAAATGGCAATGGTATCGTTGGCAGGTGGAGTCTGCAGAAGGCACACCCCATCTGCAGAAAAACTTGACAATTGAAAGAGAATGATATTGATCCTGTTATCCCACAAGTATGTAGCACAGCACAGGGCTTCAAAAGTAGTGGTTCTCAACTGGAGCGGTTCTCAATGCTCCTTAGGAGACATTTGGCAATGTCTGGAGACATTTTGTTGTTACAAGTTGGGAGGGTGGGTGTGCTGGCATCTAGCAGGTAGAGAGCAGGAATGCTACTAAACATTTTACAATACATACAATAACCCTCCACAACAAAATATCCAGCCCAAAATGTAAGTGCCAAGTTAAAAATCATGCCAGAGCATCTGGGTTTGCGTCTTAGCTATGCCAATTGCTGTGTGATCCTGGGTTCGTGACAATCTCTCTGAGCCTCAGCTTTCTCATCTGAGAAAGTGAAGAGATAATAATAGATAAAATTTATTGAATATTATGTGCCAGGTACCACTCTAAGTGACATTTCATTTGCCCTTTCTAAAACCCCAAAGAGGTAATGTTACCTCATTTACAGATGAGGATAAAATAAAAAGCTCACAGCACATACCTAGAACATGGTGAGCATGAGCACTCAATAACTATCAGTTCTTAGGGTTTTAAGACTTTATTTTTTAGAGATTCAGGTTTACAGCAAAATTGAGAAGGTACAGAGATTTCCCACATACCCCTTGCCCCCACACATTTATAGCCCCTTCAAGTATCAACATCCCTACCAGGGTGTTGGATTTGTTACATGTGATGAACATACACTGACACATCATTATCACCCAAAGTCTCTATTTTACATTATGGCTCATTCTTGGTGTAGTATATTCTACTGGTTTGGATAAATGTATAGTGACATCTATCACCATTATAGTATCGTACAGTTGCTTCACTGCCCTAAAAATCCTCTATGCTCCATCTATCATCCCTTCTTTCCTGCTAACCCCTGGCAACCACTGATCTGTTTATTATCTCCATAGTTTTGCCTTTTCCATAATGTCACATAGTTGGAATCATACAGTATATAGCCTTTTCAGATTGGCTTCTTTCACTTAGTAATACGCATTTAAGCTTCCTCCACATCTTTTTATGGCTTGATAGCTCCTTTCTTTTTAGCACTGAATAGTAGTCCTTTGCCTGTATGTACCACAGTTTATCTGTTCACCTACTGCAGGACATCCAGGTTGCTTCCAAGTTTTGGCAATTAGGAATAAAGCTGCTATAAACATCTGAGTGCAGGTTTTTGTGTGGATGTAAGGTTTCAAATTTGTGGTAAATACCTAGGAGCACAATTATTGGATCATATGGTAAGTGCTTAGGTTTAAAACAAAAAAGAGGAATTGACTAAAGCATATTTCCATTTCTATCAACAGTCTTGGCTGTTACTAATGAAATTCCAAGGTTCTCTGACCGCCCTGCTTAATGAAAATCTTTATGTTTAGAAAAAAATGTAATAAGCTTCAACCATCTTTGGTAGGAAAAGACAGATATATCAAGAATGAGAAATGCATACTATGGATTCACTTTATAATCAGACACTTGTCGGCCAGAGGAAGACTGAAAGTTCACTTTTTTTTTTTGGAGTAGGATTAGTCAAATAATGATGGAAACATATAATTATGTACTGTGAAAATCCTTATGAAGACAAAGGAGCTATGAGATGCTTTAAGACAGGGCCCTGATGTCATAGCAAATATGAATTATTTTCCCTTGGAAAAATGTAAGGATTTCAGTGGATCTACCTACTTTATAAATTAGTTATTGTTATATAGAGCCTCAGATTAAATTACTTAGCATATATGATAAATAGGCAAACCAGTCGAAATAACTCCTTCAGTGCTTATACAGCCTAAATCATAACAGGAACTTAACTGTTGCCAACACCTACCTACAAGATTAATCCTTGACTCTTCTTTCTTTCATATCCTACCCATCAACATATCATTGGCTAGATTTTCAATCAGATCATTTCTCCCTTACCCATTGTGGTTATTAACCTGTGTCAAATCCCATCATTTCTTGCATGTATTATTGCACTAGACTCCCAACTGATCTGCCTGCTTGTCCTACCTCAATCCCAATTTACTCCCTAGACTGCAGTGATAAGGGTCCTTTTATTATGTTGCTCTGCTTTGAAACTTCTAGAGAGTTCCATTTTCCTGAAAGAAGACAAAGTGGCATACAAATCCTTCACAAGCTGGCCCTCTCGTGTCTTTCCTCCTTGCTCTACTCCAGCCACATTGTACCTCAGGGTCTTTGTACTTGCTCTTTCCTCTATGTTAGCAAGCCTTGCTCCCTCACTTTAAGTCTCTGCTCAAACGACACTTGATCAGGGAGGCGTTCCCAAGACACTATACATATAACACTATGTCACAAGCATACTCTCCTCCCTCACAGGCACACATACACAATCCCTTTTCTCTGCTTGTAATTTTTATTTTTGTTAGCAACTGTCTGACAGAGACATTCACTGTCTATCTCCCCAATGAAGTGTAAAATCTACGGGTGCAGGAATTCATTTGTTCACTGCTTGCCACAGTGCCTAGCACACTGCTTGGACCACTAGGCCTTCAACGCTTGCCCAGTGAATACATGGTTGTCCATCTTGTTTGTAGCCCAAGAGAAATCTGCACAGCCTGTCATGAATAGCCTTTCCTTATTCTACTTTTCTAATGTTTTGGGAAATAGAACAGACTAACAGAAACCACTCAGCCTCCACAATGAGGGACCTCAAATCTCCCCCTCATCGCCCATATGTAGAAATCACAGCTGCTCTCCAAGGGCTCTAGCAGTGTGACAATTCTGTGAGGCTGTCTGGCCAAGACTGTAGGAATTTAAAGTGCAGTTTAGGAAGAAGGAAGCCGGTAAGGAGAAGGAAGTCAGCTCAGAAAGAATTGAGAAAGGCGGCCCTGCCTGGTTAAAAACACGTACATATGTCTTCATCTTTTGTGTCTGAAGACCACCGCTTTCAAACTTTATCTCGGGAAGGCGCTAAGGGTCTGTCACGAGCCTCCTGAGGCAGCGCTATTGCATGGCGCCCAGGGGACCTCAGCGTTTACCTTAAGGGGGGGGCTCCACCCACATTTTGGTTCTTTGTTAGCCAACTGTACTCGGCCGGGGACAGTGTTAATGTTCTGCTCAGAAACGCAGTCCAGTGTGTAACAAACGTAATAGAGAGTGCTCTAACTCAGCTGGGACGTCGCCGCCTGACCAACTCCCCAAAGAACGGACAAGGAGCATCCATCATGGCCGCCGGCGACAGCGCTGCAAGAGGCAATCGAAAGGAAATGGCGCCGGGGGGCGCGACTGGTCACTCCAGGACCAGGACGGTGGGGCCAGAGGGCCGGCAGGACCATCCAGGAGCGCCAGCCAGAGACCCTGAAGAACTTCCTATGCTTTTAGAACCTGGAGACCCTGAAACTTGACGGCTGCAATATGGAGGACAGTTATTGTCTCTGCAAAGCAACCTGCACAAGCAGGACCGAGTTCCGCCTCGTATCGGAACCCGGCAAAAATCCTCTATTCTCCAAACAGAATGCGTTACGCACACTGCGCATCTTCGCAATAGTAGGCCGGTTAACGACGCAAAGAATGTTACGTCGCTCCGGGGGCTCTCCCTCTCCCCACCCCACCCCACGTTCGGGTTCAGGTGGCGCGAGAACTCTACGCCCAATCCGTACTTTGTTTTTCTTCTACAGACCGTAAAGTGCGCCCATCTCCGCAACTGACGTAAAATGCTTTCAAGAATACCCGTAGTACTCCGCGAAGCCCTCGGGCTATTCCGAGACGCTGTTTACGTATCGTCTCCGACGTACGTAGCGTTAAGCTGGAGCAGTCTCAGGGCCGGCCGCCATTTTGTGCAGTCGCTGGGAAGGAAGGAGACGCCTAAACCGCGGCACTGCCGGGTTTGAGCGTAGCCAAACCTACCCACTGCTTTTATAACCCCGATTCTCTGTGTTTTGCTCCCGTCTCCGACGAGAGAGGCGGCGACGGTGGCGTCTGCGACGGGAGACAGCGCGTCGGAGCGAGAGAGCGCCGCGCCTGCCGCCGCCCCAACAGCGGAGGCGCCGCCGCCATCGGTCGTCACCAGACCGGAGCCGCAGGCCCTCCCGAGCCCGGCCATCCGTGCCCCGCTCCCAGATCTCTATCCATTTGGGACCATGCGCGGAGGCGGCTTTGGGGATCGGGACCGGGATCGGGACCGTGGAGGGTAAGGGGGGAGGAGGAGAGGAAAGGCCTTGTGTGCGTGGGGGGCGGGGGGTTGCTTCCTCAGGAGACCGCATCGTGTGGTTGAGTGGAAGACTTCTGAACAGACTGCAGGCTTGGGAGCGACGCTCCCGACTCCGGGAGGCCAGGCGTCCTGAGACATAATAGCGGTTTAGTTCGTGGGCCTCGGGGTGGGCCTAGACCCCGGGTCACTGGTGACCTGGCGCGGGGTGGGGGGCGGGGGCTTGGTGACGCCCCAGCCCCTCCTCGCGGACGGCCGGCGTGGCGCGGCCCGGCCTCAGCCCCGCAGGGAGCAGGAGGAGCGGCCTGGCCGCCGCAGACCGGGCCCGGGCTTCACCCCTGGGCCTTCCTTGCTTTCGAGCCCGGCGGATTTGGGCAAGTCATTTGATCTCTTCAGGCCTCAGCTTTCATCTGTGGAACTCGGATGTTCTTGCTGAGAGAAGAGGATGAGGTGTCGGAGTTCAGCCTAGGAAAATCTTAACGCGAAATGGTTTCCCTGTTAATGGAACTGGAAACCTGGTTTGAAACCAGAGACTAAGAGGCTGACTTGTAGTTTTAAAAATATTTTAAGGTTACCTTTAGTCGTGTTTAAAATAATTGGGAGGAAGCACATTGGAATACAAAGCGATGGTTTTAATTGCCATCTAAATGGTAGTGTTTGGGGAGGGAGAACTATTTTGTTTGGTCATTTAATGTTTAGGTCTTTTTTTTTTTTACCCCCTCTCTAATTGCACGGAAGCATTAATTAACTTCTCAGGCTAGCTTGAAAGTTTCTGTTTTAGTAATACTACGGTTACTGGGTTGAAAGTTAACAGAATTAAAGCTGAAGTTCTCCCAGATAACTGAGATTCAAATCTTAATGTCCCTGTTAAACGAAAAAGTTGCTTAAGAGATCTATGTAGATTTGTGCTGTTACTTTTTTTTGTAATAAAAGCTTTATCTCTGTTTAAAAAATGTGACACCACTTCTTAATGTATATATGTGTGTGACCTTAGGCAAGATCCTGAACCTTTTTGAGCCCATTTTCCCATTTGAAGATGGGATAGTAATTGCCTTTACTTTGCATTGTTCTTGAGAATTGAGATACGGTGTGTAATTGTCTATCTGTAGTAGGCGTTGTGTTAATGCTATTTTCTACAAACATTTTTGTCTTTAGTGGTTCAGATACACAAGTACCAGACCTACTGGTCATAAGCACCTCAGTTATCACTTAATTTACTAAATAAAAAGGATTGTTTTGATTTATACCTTGTTATTGTTAGGAAGGGAAATACTTGATATTAGCATTAAATTCGGAGAGCTGTAAGTGGAATGTTTGTTTGGTGTTTAACAGTATAGCTAAATTTAGAAGTGAATTTCAGTACAACCACTTAGGAAGAAGAATTTAATGTTACCTAGTAAAATGAAAATGACCCAGGGCTCATCTCTTAAAGCTTTATGCCCTAGACTTTTAGGCCTAGAGAAGCCTTTGTACACATACCCTTGTATTCATATTTGTAATGTTATTGTTCCTGACAGAATGTTAGAAACAGCTCAAATGTCTGGATAAATTGGGTATTTGTACAATAAAATACAGTGAAAAGGAAAAACTTGCACTAATGGGATTGATTCATAAGCATAATATTAAGTAAAGTTGTGCTGAAAGGATAACTTGAAGATACAATATATGACAAGACAAAAAGGAATGGTTAAAAATCGTGGCACTAGTTATTATGATGGGGGTTGTAAATTTGAAATAGGCAAATGAAGGCTAGCAAGGTACCAATTAGGTTCTGTTTCTTTACTGTGGGTGTTTAATATTTCACCGTATATATGCTTTAATAATAAAAACTCATTATTTGAAAAGAGGAAAAGGTGAAGTACTGATCTATACTTCCTTTACCCCATGTTGACTCTTAAGACAATTACATACCATATCAATTTAAAAAAGACTTTCAAATAATACATTTCAAATAAAATCAACCTCTTTCATAAGTTCTGTGCCCTAACTATATCTTTGCTATGAAAATTCTTTTATTATTTGAATTGCTATTGTTTTATTCTTACTGAATGGTACAGAGCTGAAATGGATTATTGTTTTGAAAAGAGAATGAGTGGGGTCAGCAAATGTACATGTATAGCCCAGAAATGATGTGCATTGTACATTTAAACTAGCATAATTTTGTATGTTAACGTATAATTCTTCAGAGATGGCATTTATTGCAAAGCCAAGTTAAATACTGAGTTAAATATTCAATAAAAACAATGAGTGGCATAGTATGCAAGGGATTAGGCTGTGTGCTCTTTAACTGATGGCACAAATGTACTCAAATTCTAAAGAGTGAAAGCTCTCTTGTATATTTAAGTCAGCATTAATTATAAAGGCAGTAGAAAGCATATTAAGAACCCCATGTTTCAAATGACAGTATATCTTTAGGATGGTATCCATTAAGATAAATAGTGGGGGGGGGCGGTGAGAGGAAAGACTTTTTTTTTTTAAATAAGGACTGTCATGAATAAGACTTAAAATGAATCTTAATTTCAAAAGTTGTGTTTTATTCTAGGTCATTATTTTAAGATCTGGGTAGCATTGGAATGCACCAGCATCAGGGACATTTTAAGCTTTGAATCTTTTAGGGGTCCTAGTAGCTTTCTTTAGCAGATTAGCAGGCAAAAGGAGTGCTCATCATGGTATAATGGGGTAAGGGGTTCAAGAAGCTGTTCCAAGTATGGGACAACTTGCTTAAACATTTTTTTGTACCTGTCCACAATTTTGCCCTAATACAAGCTTAAACTAATGTCCTCACCTACATGGCAGAATATTCTATAAGAGTAGAGACTTCTATTCATTTCAGTATCTTTAGCACCACTTAAAATAGTACCTGGTACATAGTTGGTACCCAGTAACTAGTCATTGAATGAATACAATTATGCTAACTTACTGTGTTTACTATGCCCAGATACTGTTTTAAACACTACATGTACTCATTTTATCTTCACAGCAGCCTCTGAAATAGGTGGTATTATTTCTACTTTACACAAACTGAGGTACAGAGAAGTTAAATAATTGCTCAAAATCGTAACTAAGTTGCAGAATCAAAATTTGGACCTTTTCTGGTTCCAGAATCTGGTTGTAATCTCCATGTTACACTTCTCCAGATAAAAGAATTTTGAATTTTTCACCATTTATTACCATACCCATAATAGTATTGTTGGATAGTAAAGGAAGTTGTATGAACTTCTTCCCCTCATACCTTCAAATGAAAGTAATAAAATGTTTTCTGGAGGAGGGGTTGGTAGTATCCAAAGAGTCATCTTTTTTGCATGTTTTTATGGCATCTAAGGTATTTTGCTTTAAAAATACTAATAAACTGAAAATTTTGGGGTTTTTTCTAGATTTGGAGCAAGAGGTGGTGGTGGCCTTCCCCCGAAGAAATTTGGTAATCCTGGGGAGCGTTTACGTAAAAAGAAGTGGGATTTGAGTGAGCTCCCCAAATTTGAGAAGAATTTTTATGTTGAACATCCAGAAGTGGCAAGGCTGACTCCAGTAAGTTTGGGGGGTTTATTTATTTATTTGTTTACCTTTTTTCATATGCAGTAATGAACCAAGTAGATATATTAGCCAGAGTTTACTCATGTATAGCAATACTAATAAGAGAAACCAGTTTTAATATGTACCTAATATATTACTTGGTTCTCATTTGTTGGTTATATTTCCCAGCCAATTTGTTATGTGATTTTAACTGTGTATATGAGATGCCATGTCTTTTCATCTGTGAAGTTAAACTAAGTAAACTTAAAATACTGGCATCATGTACTCCTGTTTGTATTTTAGCCTCATGATTGTTTTGAGCTCTCCCCGTGACATGGTAGGTAACTTGTTCAGAAGAAAGTGTAATGGAAAGAGCACTTGGTCCCAAGTTCCATGTTTTCTCCCTCTTCCTACTTTTCCCATTGAGCAATTTACTAATCTTTCTGAATAACTGTTTTCTCATGTGGAAAATGGAACTGTTATTAACCTGCTTCATTGACTCACAAAGTTGGATGAAGTTGAACGAAAGCACTATTCTTAAGTGTTAGACATGTTAATTCCATGATATTGTTCTGCTGTATTGGAGCATAAAGTTTTGCATGTTTATAATAACTTGTTTACTGATTTGCTTTACTTTGTCTTCTTACTTAGTATGAGGTTGATGAACTACGTCGAAAGAAAGAGATTACAGTGAGAGGGGGAGATGTTTGTCCTAAGCCTGTGTTTGCCTTCCATCATGCTAATTTCCCACGTAAGTGTTTTTCAATCCGGGATCTTAATTGTTAATTTAGCTTGAATGGTCATTGTGGTCATAGGTTATTGAAAGGTTTGAACAGGCTCAGAATTTTGTTGAAAAGACAGGTAGAAACCTCACAAAGTTGTTTGTTTGTTTTTTTTTTTTTTTTTAATGCTCATACGTTCTCTGATTTAGAATTTTTGGGGATTTTTTGCAGTTTTTCATCTTTCCTTGGGGGTTTTGCCTCTACCTTTTAGAAAACAGCAAAATGAAATTGCTTTCTAGTTGGATATAATTTGAACCAGATTAATAATAAGTCACTACCATGTACCTATGCCCTGTTGTTAGATACTTTAGGGCAGTGGTTTTCAAGTTTTTGAGGATAAGGGTAGATGGCCATGGCAGTAGCCCTCTTAGAAGAAGTCAGCAGGTCAAAGATTCGGTAACTGAAGAAGAAAAAAAAGCAGTACTCCTCTTGGATAGGTGTAAAGCTAGGTAAATCTTGCCTTGAGTGAGCTTAACAGTTTTTTTTAAATTCTTTTGGCTGTGTCCTTAGTTTTATGTAAAAGCAATAACATTTATTCTTGTACAGAATATGTAATGGATGTGTTGATGGATCAGCACTTTACAGAACCAACTCCAATTCAGTGCCAGGGATTTCCCTTGGCTCTTAGTGGCCGCGATATGGTGGGCATCGCTCAGACTGGCTCTGGGAAGACATTGGCGGTATGTACTAGCAAGAGAAGAGTTTTTTAATGTGGTATTATTTTGCTGTTGTAAATATTCTGTGTAGTCTCAGTTGTTAAAATTCTAATTCAGTTGGTATAGATAATCCTTCAGCTTTTTTAGCTATCTGAAACATATGGAAACAGTTTATGTTCAAATTTATATTGCACATATGTGTAACAGTTGTGATTTCTGCTTTCCCTTTCCTATTAGGTATTATCAAGTACTGTGATAATTTAGAACAATGAATATAATGGCTTAGTTTTGATATGACTGTCATTCTTTCCCCCTCACCTAGTATTTGTTGCCTGCAATTGTTCATATTAACCACCAGCCTTACTTGGAAAGGGGAGACGGCCCAATTGTAAGTGTGTTTCAGTTTGTTCATAATTCTAAGATTAAGTACAACTTGATGATTGTGTTTCAGGTACTGTGCTTTACATATGTTCTCAGATTTCCTTCTCAACCCCACTTTCCATATCTGGAAGAAATATCTCCGTTTTACTTTAAATAAATAAATATATCTTAGACACAGTGCAAATAAATGACTTGCCCAGGGTCGTATAGGAATTAAGTGGCTGAGCTTGAATTTTGAACAAGTCTTATTCTTAACCAGTATGTTTATTACCTTCATATATAAGCATTTACTGTGCATTAAATTCAAGTGCAATTCTTAACTGCTCATTGGTCCTATGAGGGATACAAAAGTATGAAATGAGATCCCTGCCCTGTGGAACTAAGTCAGGTTTGGGATGTGTATTCTTTGTGGTTAAGTAATGCTTTTATAAATGTTTATAGAGTAGCTCGATCTTCTGGTTTTAGCATTTTTATTTATGCTATTTCCTACAAGATTTGAGTAGTGTTCTTCAAATATTTTGAATGTACATTCTTAACTTTAAAAATTTTTTTTAATTTATTTTTGTTGTTATTTTAATGGAGGTACTGGAGAGTAAACCCAGGACCTTGTGTGTGCTAAGTGTTCACTCAACCACTAAGCTATTCCCTCTCCCCTTTAACTTTTTAAAATAGAGCTTGCACTTGCTATATATATTTATAAATATGTACATTATTACAGTATGTCTCAACGTATTTACAGCAAGGAATAATGCATTGCTTTTAATTACATAATACATGTTCCATATGGCTAATAAGAGTTAGCTATATTATCATTAGCTAATGTATAACAGATCAGAACACAAAGCAAAGAGCATTGTGAACAATGTATATGATACCTATTTCAAAATGTCTTAATTTTGCATTGTTTTGGTCATCTTGTCAGATTGTGTATAAGTAGTTGTTTTTGCCTAATGTGCCTGGCCATGAACTTAAACTATATGTCAGGAAAGTGTTAGCGCTGCTGTTTTCTTATTCATCTGTTTCTAATATTTAATCTGTGGCTTTGTTGTAGGAATGTTTTATAGCCACTTGTTCATTTTGTGAGAGTTGTTTAGTTAAAGCTAGATAACACAACCTATAAATCTACTTACATAATTAATGAATCACGTATCAAAAGTCAGGCATCATACCACATGCCAAATAAATAGTCCTTGAAATTTTTTTTTGCCCCACTCCACAGCACTGTCTTATACTCCATGCCTTTCCAACTTCCCACTCTGTCATATACTATGAAAGTACCAAATTAGACAATAGAGAATTTTGTAATCTTTCTATACTTTTTTCCCCTTAAACTTGGGGTAGGTATCTCAAGTGGTTTGTTTGTTTGTTTTAGTGTCTGGTTCTGGCTCCTACCAGAGAGCTTGCCCAGCAGGTACAGCAGGTGGCTGATGACTATGGCAAATGTTCTAGATTGAAGAGTACTTGCATTTATGGAGGTGCTCCCAAAGGTCCACAGATTCGAGACTTGGAGAGAGGTAATTTTTTTAAAAAGTATAAGAATTACTAGTTTCTCTTCTTTTGCTAATTTCTATAAATGAAATTGAAGAGGAAAACAGTGGGTTCTGGTGGAGGGGAAATCAATGTTTCAACAGTTTACAAATTCCCAGTTATGGTTAAATGCTATTTTAGGAAAGTTCTGCATGGCTAGAGACTTAAACTTTGTGAAGTTCTGATGATTATGCATAAATTCTTCTTAACATTATGGTTTTCTGGTACTGTGTTAATGTGTTAACATTTAGCTAATGCTCTCTGCAGCACCAAGTACAACCACCAGAGTTGGTGCTTCTTAGTTTGCTGAGACATGAACAGTGTATAAAGAATTCTTAGTTGGCTAGATCTTTGGTTTTATTTTGCAGGTGTTGAGATCTGTATAGCTACTCCTGGACGCCTGATAGATTTCCTGGAGTCAGGAAAGACAAATCTTCGCCGATGTACTTACCTTGTACTGGATGAGGCTGACAGAATGCTTGATATGGGCTTTGAACCCCAGATTCGTAAAATTGTTGACCAAATTAGGGTGTGTAAAGCTGATAATTCATTATCTTATGCCCTTTGCCTGTAGTTCCTTAGCCTAAAAGAAAGTCTTTCCTTTCCTTATAGCCTGATAGGCAGACGTTGATGTGGAGTGCAACCTGGCCAAAAGAAGTAAGACAGCTTGCAGAGGATTTCCTTCGTGATTACACCCAGATCAACGTAGGCAATCTGGAGTTGAGTGCCAACCACAACATTCTCCAGATTGTGGATGTCTGCATGGAAAGTGAAAAAGACCACAAGTATGGGAGATTTCACTGTTTTGATAATGCTGATAAACCTTTCCTGATAATCCTCCAAAATTAAAGTGTTATAGAAGCCCATATTTTTTTAGGCTTGAGAACATTAAAGGCATTGCTAGCTTCCCAAGAGTGCATTCTTTATTATTTTTCAGAGCATTGTGGTTAAAAGCAGGGATTCTGGATCCTTGGATTTGAATCCCAGCTTTAATAATTACCAGCTGTATAGAAAGTAATATGAAACTGAAGTACTAAAGCTTTGGAGGGTTGATACTGCAAACATAGCTTCCCCGTAATGTGTGTGCTAGGAGTCTTCTCTGGATGACTGTTGTTCTTGTTTTCAGGTTGATCCAACTCATGGAGGAAATAATGGCCGAAAAGGAAAATAAGACAATAATATTTGTAGAGACGAAGAGACGCTGTGATGACCTCACTCGAAGGATGCGCAGAGATGGGTGAGTGTGGCACTGAGGTAATTAATTTGCCTCAGGTTTTATAGTTTAGTTGGAATTTCTAAATTGGTATTGTGAATGTAGTATATAATACTTCAGTAATGCATAACATGCATTTTGCTCTTTTCTTCTGACAGTTGGCCAGCTATGTGTATCCATGGAGACAAGAGTCAACCAGAAAGAGATTGGGTACTTAATGGTGAGTTCAAAACTAAGCATTGTCCTTGCTCTGTTTCAGGAATTGGCAGACTTTCTGTAAAGAGCCAAGTAGTAAATGTTTTCAGCTTTATCAACTGTGTAATAGTTTGTGTCACAACTATTCAGCTCTGCTGTTTTAGCACAAAAATGGCCATAGACATGTAAAGAAACAGCCTGGCTGTGTTCCAACGAAAATTCATTTGCAGAAATAGGCATTGTGCCAGATTTGACCCATAGACCAGGGTTTGCCTAGCTTTGCTGTACTTAATTGAATATTAGGGACATTTCTGGCATTTCCACCTTCCTTTAAGGTCAGTAATGGCTCTTTATACCGCTTTTTCATTACTTAGGCCACCTTTTTTTTTTTTTTTTTTTTTTTAGTAAGTTCTTGTCTTTATAGGTACATACACCAGCCTGGAAGCTCCCCAAACCCTGTACTTGTGGGATTTTAATGGAGACTTCATCACTTTAACTCAGTCTCCACCTCCTTTACTGTCCTCCAAGGATTGGGAGTGAGGCTCAAAGTTCCAAGCTTCCAGTCTCCTAGCATCCCCATTTTAAAGGGTTTTAGGGGCTCTGTGCCAGGAACTGAGGGCAGAGGCAATACATAAACTCTGTTATTTCACAGGGCAAAGTTATGGTGTCTCCTTTCATTTCACGTCTTTTCATGTGCTCCCTTTCTTCACCCTCCACCCCCACTTTTGATTTTGTTTCATTTGGGAGGTGATTTTTGACATAATTTAAGGGAAGAAAAATTCTAGATAATATTAATTTTGTTATATGTTGCCACACTATTTTAATGGCACTTCATTATTAGAGGTAACTTTTTAAAAAATCTGTTGCTCCTCTGCTAAAGGTGAGTATAATAAATATTTTCAAAAGAATTACTATTACCTGTAAATTTAAAAGAGCTTTTCATGTTTTGACACCATTACTTGAAAGTTTAGCATGGTAAGGTAAAAAGGCCAGATAGCTGGAAATATTTACTTGGTCTTTTTTAAAAATACATATCGCTTAGCCTTGATTTTATAACTTGGCTCTCACGGTATCCTTGTTTTGCAGAGTTCCGTTCTGGAAAGGCTCCCATTCTCATTGCCACAGATGTAGCCTCCCGTGGGCTAGGTTTGTATAGATAGGTGTCTCTGTCAATGGTATATGTATCTTTTGGTTTAAAGATGTGTTTGTCATTTCATACTAGAGTTGCACATACATGTGTTTAGATAAATACTTAAAAGAGAAGCATACATACAAAGCGTGTGATTTCTGGCGCCCCCCCCCACAGTTTTTTTTTTTTACCTTGGTGGGTTTTTTTGTTTGTTTTTTTGTTTTTTCCTTTTGTTTTCAAAGTCTCTTCCTGCTCCTAAAAAACAGGCTTTGGTCTGCAGCAAGGCCTAGGCATGACTGTTTTAAACAGTGAGAGGGAGAGGAGACATTCAGTTAAACAGCTCAACTTCTTCCTGGTTTTATTCTATTTTCTGGGTGGATGGAATGAGCCTGATTGAACCTAGCTATTAGAAGCTAGTTTCTTCAGTTATTTTTCACCCCTCTACCAGTCTATGCTTGAGAGAGAGAGAGAGATGTATGGAGGTCCAATTTCATGAATGCTGTCATAGTACGTTTTGGGGATTTAGTAAATCTGTAAATAATGTTATCTTTCAGCAATTAAATCTGCACTGCCCAACATGATTTACTGAAGTAAAATTATCATGAGCACTCTGTTATCCCCTCTTCCCACCCATACTTATATCATAGATGTGCTGTCTTCAATTTAAGAACTTGATTTGAAGCTGACATTCTGGAGTTTTCAACCTGTTATGATCTAAGATATATAGAGGTATTCTGTGGTTAGCCCATTATTCTGAACAAAACAGGCGTAACTCAAAACTTATATATTAAAAAAGATGAGACTATTTCTGTTACAAAGTTACTTTAAAATTAACATAATTTCTTGCCTAGTAAGGCAAGAAGTACCATCTTCCCTTATGATACTCAACATTAAGAGAACAAGTATTCAAACTGGAATACAAAAGTAATGATGACTTTTTGTACATTGCACTCATCATTCCCTCCTTCAGAGGTGGTGACTTGCAGCCATGACTGAAAAATTGTCTCTGCCCTCTGAGGTCATGTCTGGATCTGTGCGGTTAGAACTTGGGCCTGTTGGGAGAAGAGGCTGAGGCCTGAAAGCGGTTTACATAAAAGCTTTCAGTGATGGTGGTTTTTAAACAGGCTTGCTATGTGCTGGTAGCTTCTTTGTGCATCTTGCCTAGACAATTTAAAATATTTGTTCTGTGTCCCCCTGCATTCCTAAACCAAATCAATTGGCTGTCATTAGAATAACTTAGACTCTTCATCCCACCCCCACTCATCCAAGAGAGGGGAGAGGGAAGGTACCTGAGTCTGTTTCTTGTTACTCAGCATCCGTGCTTGTTTTGGGCCCCTTTGTTTGCTGCCTTATAAAAATCAAAAGGAAGGGGGAAACCCACCAAAATGGCAGAATGCTGACCAAGGTCCTACAAGATCCTGGAAAGTGAAGGCTTCTACTTCATAGACAGGGGTGCAATTTTCAGCTGAGTCACCCGGCCTTTTTTCACTTCCTGTCGAGCGATGGCCTCTTAAATGTTCCCTTCAGGTAAGTTCTTTGATTCCCATAATTTTCTAATAGTCATCCTCAGGAAACCACTATTCCCTTTCCAATGGGATATTTTTAATTTTTCCTTTTTTGGTTTAAACTACACACTGTTAAACTAAAGTATTGAATTTATTTTGTTTTGTTTTTTAACAGAAGCTTTGCTATCAGCTGCAGATCACTCAGTACATGGCCGAGGCAAATCTACATTGGCCCGAAGCAGCTCTAGATGAGCCTATTGGCTAGTCTCAGCCCCTCCCGATTAGAGATTGGAGATTCAGGCCATGTCATAGGGCTTGTCAAACAAAAGTTCTTACCCTAGGCAGCTGGCCAAAACATTAACTTTTTGATTTCTTACCCTGCTACAGCATCTTCTCTAAAGGCACCAAGGTAATATAGCGGCAGTGCACGAATAATGTCAGGGCAGGCTTGACTGGAGAAAACCAGATTCTGCGCTTGCTTTTAATGTGCCCTCAGCCAGCTGTATGTGTGCACACACAAGACACCTTTCCAGTATGAAGAACTGGCGCCATATCTGCCCCTTATTGAACCCCTCCAGAAGTATTCCCAAGTATTAGTATCTGAACTGTTGACTCCAGTCCCCAGTGCTTTCTGCTAGGAAAGCACATGTTTATGCATCCAGTGCAGTAATTCAGTCTGCTCTGCTGCCTATGGTTGTACACAGTGGGATTAACTAAGGAGCATTGTTTCCTAGCTCTGAAGACGTGGTCATGAAGCATAATTCCCCATCTACCCCCTACCTCCCCTTCCCTCCCCAGTCTCATCTATTCTGGCCCTGTAAATTTTTGTTTTCCTTAGTTACATCAACGACCCTAGCCGGAGACTCACGCTGCCCCCTGTGATAACTGCCTTCTCGTCTTTCTGGTGTGATTTCAGGACTTTAGGGGTCAGTAAAGACTGAGGAGCCTTTATTGTAATAAGAAACAGACATAAGCCCCTTTCTTCACAGGCCCTTTAACAACAGCTGAATTTTTTTTTTTTTAAATCATCTCCCCTTCCCCCTGAAATTAATCCAGTCTGGGCAATAGATGCAGTCTGACCCTTTGGATGTAACTTACATTTTTTATTAATTATTTTTTTCTACAATCACCCCAATTATCCTTGGGGGAGGCGTTGGAGGACCTGAAATTTTTACCCGAACCCAGGTTCTCCGGCGCTTGGCAACCAAATGGGGCTACAGAGAAGCATCTAAGCCAGTTCACAGAGCGAGCGTGTGTGGGGACTTCTCACTGCCACGGACCCTTGATGCATGCTCCCCGCGCTCCAGTGGTCCCGTGTCAGAAGGCGGAGTTTTCGAAAGGAGGCCGCCAAAAATAAAAGGCAAAGAGACGGGATCGGCTGCAGCGGTTTCCCAAAGGAGGAGGGAGTGTGCATCGGTCTGGTAACAAACAGAGAATGTTTTTTAATTATTTATATCACAAAAATCTGTGTTTTATCTAGGATATTTTCTGAATATTCTTTGTAAAATGCAGATTTTTTTCCACAAAACATTAGGATTCTTTGTTATATTAAACTTGTTTGTATAAGTAGGTAAAAATATACATTTAGCTGAAAGCATTACACTAACATTTACATATTTTAAGCTTTAGGAGGTTATTCAATCTAATTCCCAGCAGTGGACAGAACATTAAACTTGTATCTCAAGGTTTCATGGTTTTTCCCACACTCTTTGGTTATTTAATTTTCCAGGTTATGTAGACAACCTTTGATAATTGAAGCAAGGACTGAGTTGAAATAACCTTGAGTTGAGAAAAAAAACCTCATTTGGCAGAGCTGGGCTTGGTAGTACAGTGAAATTTTAGTGTAATGTGCTCTTGTGGTAATTGAAAGGGGAAAGATAATTTGAAGGAAAATGAATGTGTACTTAACTTTGGCTCTGATCAGGTTTTTTTTAATATAAGCAAAAGAATTTTTTGATCTAAATATCTTGATTTAAGTCTCCATGAAAATGTAGTAATAAAGTATATGAAGTTTTTTTGTTTTGTTTTTTATTTTTCATTTTGCTCTGTGACTGGTTTAAAGGTAAGTTTATTATATTACTGGTAAATTTTGCCAGGCTTCTCCCAACAGAGTAGAAGTGATTTGGCCTTGTAACTTAGTGGTGGTACCACCTTCTACATTCCAGTCTTGAAAAGGATGGAACTGGAATTTAGTATAACTCCTGTCAGTATATTGCTTAAAACATAGAAGAGGCAGGAGTTTGGGTGGTTGAATGGGATTCCCTTAGGATTTTACAGCTGATAAAGGTGCCCCTTCCTTTGCATGTCCCAAGCATCATTAATCCTCTTTTACTCTGTTGGGATGAGTCTTTTTTTGTTCCTGTTCAGAGTGGTTACTAACTTAATCTTCTCTCCTCTTGCTGTCACCTGCATTCGTGCTTCCCACCTGTTGTTGGCATGTCCTTTACCTTCTCTTTCCCTGCAACATCATCCTACACACTGACTCATTGTTGGCTTTGAAGATGTGGAAGATGTCAAGTTTGTGATCAACTATGACTATCCAAACAGCTCAGAGGATTATGTGCACCGTATTGGCCGAACAGCCCGTAGCACCAACAAGGGCACTGCCTACACCTTCTTCACCCCAGGGAACCTAAAGCAGGCCAGAGAGTTGATCAAAGTGCTAGAAGAGGCTAATCAGGCTATCAATCCAAAACTGATGCAGCTGGTGGACCACAGAGGAGGCGGCGGAGGAGGGGGTAAGGGTAAGTCCTGGAGTTTTCCAGGTACTGCCAAGGTATCTATTTTTGTGTTCATTGTGCCTTATTTTTTTAATCCAGTGAAGGTTTTATGTATGTTACTTAGAAGAAACTATGAAAAATTACTAAGTAATACAGTATGACATTTGGGGGCCTGTCAAAACCTTAGTGGTTTGTTAGGTTTTCAGTTTTCCATATAGAGAAATCAATAATTTCACACCGTTTATGATGGTAGAGACAGGTATAGTTTAACAGTTGCAAAATACACTAGGATCTGAGTTTCTTGCCTGCCAGTTTGATAGGATTTTTCCCCAATTTACTGCATGTTAAAGCTCTACATCAGAATTCCTTTAGAGGTTTTTAAAATACAGGGTTTTGTTTTTTGTTTTTTGTTTTTTTTTTTGAAATTGAGCTAGGAACCTGAACTTTTATCCTAAAGCTCGATCATTCTGATGTAGTTAGGTCTGCAAAGCAACATTTGAGAACCACTATGCACTAGTGGAGGATCCCTTTGTGGTGGTATGAACTTAGAGGCTTGCCCCCCCCCCCTTTTCCCTTGTTTTTCTTGTTTTTTCCTTTTTTTTTTTTTTTTATACCATTCTTAGGATCCTTCCTGCATTTTTTAGAGTGTGTTTCTTGGTAATTTTCAAATAATTAAAGGGCCTAGAAGGTGAAAAGTTGAATATTTGAATATATTCTCTTAAAGAATCAAATTATGGGTGATTTTTAAAAGTGTTCATTTGGAAGCTGGCCTAGCTAAATTAAGAAAGAATATGAATACTTTTATACCTAATAGCATTTTCACATGTGGTTAATGTTTGAATCATATATCTGGCATTGAAAATTCCTTGTGTCCTCATCAGGAGGTCGTTCTCGATACCGGACCACTTCTTCGGCCAACAATCCCAATCTGATGTATCAGGATGAGTGTGACCGGAGGCTTCGAGGAGTCAAAGATGGTGGCCGGAGAGACTCTGCAAGCTATCGGGATCGTAGTGAAACCGATAGAGCTGGTTATGCTAACGGCAGTGGCTATGGAAGTCCAAATTCTGCCTTTGGAGCGCAAGCAGGCCAATATACCTATGGTCAAGGCACCTATGGGGCAGCTGCTTATGGCACCAGTGGTTATACCGCCCAGGAATATGGCGCTGGCACTTACGGGGCTAGTAGCACCACTTCAACTGGGAGAAGTTCACAGAGCTCTAGCCAGCAGTTTAGTGGGATAGGCCGGTCTGGGCAGCAGCCACAGCCACTGATGTCACAACAGTTTGCACAGCCTCCAGGAGCTACCAATATGATAGGTTACATGGGGCAGACTGCCTACCAATACCCCCCTCCTCCTCCTCCCCCTCCTCCTTCACGTAAATGAAACCACTCAAGTGGTAGTGACTTTTGTGCAGACTTACTACATTTAAAGCAACGCTATCTTTCCCTTTTTCCCTCTTCCCTTTTTCTTTTTCTTTTTAAATTTTTCCCCCCAACCATTGTGATTTGTCTCTCATGCAGCTTAGTTAGAATTCACTGCCAGTTTTCTTCTGCCCGCCAAAATGATCCAGTCTGTTGTAATAACAGATTTTGTAAAAGTATATATATATGTATAGCTGACTGGAAGAGATTTTTTTCCCCCCAACTTCTTGCATGTTGAGGATATTTGAGCTATTTTTCATCTTAAAAGGTATTAGGCCCTTTTGTGGAAGCCCATTTTTTTTGTCCTGAGTTGGGGGTGGGGGAGGGTAGAGGGTTGAATTCAGCAGAAGATGGCATCTGTGCTTTAAATTGCTCTCATTACTGGAATAGGAAAAAAAAAAAACAAGAGTGAGTTCCCTACACATTTTCTGTAATGCTTTTTAATGTTTCTCAAGCTGGAACAGGGTTCCTCAGGCCTGATGAGTTTTTAAGACAGTGCTTTATTTACCATTGTCATTTTGGCTGATTGCTTGTTACGTGCATTTGACAGTTTAAAAAAAAATTCCTAATTGGCTTTGTATCCTATATACTCTGCCTTCCCCCTTCCCAATTACTGAAAAATAACCATTTTAGTGTCAGGTTAGAAATTAAATTGCTGAGTCTGAGTTTTTTTAAAGTATATCTTTTAAATTAAAAATCCCAGATGTTTACTGCAATGGTTAAATGTAGCATCTCAGCATCTGGGTGGAAGCTGTCTATTTTTCTACCCCATTTAACCAGGGACCATCTGTGAAATTGATTTTCCAACCAGACAGCTGCTGTGAGCAGAATGAACATAGTTGCTCACTGGAAATTTATTAACCGGTTAAGTATTCACCTGCAGTGTAAGAAAACACCTTTAATTATAAACAATATACTCAGTGGGCAAATTTTCTTTTTAAACTTACTATCTGTAGAGCTAGAATAAAAGCAACTCCTTGCCAGCTGCTCAGCCGTTTTGGCCACATTATCTTGAATCTTAAGGGTCTATTAAGAACTCTTCCTCTGTTCATACTCTGTTCTCTGCATTGCTTTGTAACAGCTTTTGGATGCAAATTTTCCTCAGCATCCTTTTGCACTCAGCTTTTCACAGGTAGGTAGTGTTTAAGAAAAGTTACAGAGGACTAAAGCCCAAGTCCTTTTGCTTTTCCTCCATCTGAAGGTAGGTGAGATTGTCTCCTTCATATAATACCGACTGTTTTACTGGGACTTCCTATAGCAGATAGGCCTGAAAAGAATTTCCTTCTCCTTTTCTCTGTAACAGGAGAGGAAGATCAGTCAGCCCCAGAAACCTCGTCCATATCCAGTGTGGGACTATTTTTAATAGTTACTGGTATTGTTCATTCATAGTGTAGTTGAAGGGGGAAGGCTCCACTGCATTCTTTGGCTAAGGCCTGAGAGTGCCTACTAGTTTGTAAGATCTTAATACTTGAGGTTTTTGTTTTTGTTTTCCTTTTAAAATTCTTTAGGGAGAGAGAAGGGATTATTTCTGAGGGGTACTGAAAGTGTGGTTGAATGTGCAACATACAGGTAGGTTGTCAGCATAAGCTGAAATAAATGCATGTAAGAACTTTATGACACCATTCCCCTCACCCCTTTCTTCCGTAATTTCTCTTTTTCCCCTTAGAGAAGTTGAGGTTGAGGGAGGATGGTAGGCACAGGAAAAAAACATGGCAACACTGCTCTGTGCTTTCAAACCAAAGTATCTCTCCCTCAGAAAAAGTTTGTCTAAGCACTGATTAATCCATTGTAGATGTTTTTCTTCTATACCAAAATTCTGTTTTGTTTTGTTTTGTTTTTTAAACACAAAGGTGCCACGACGGGGTATCCTCTCTTGCAGGTCTTGAAAGCATCTCTTTGCAGGAAATGTCTCTGGGCAAGCAAACAGTATTTGGTCTGCTGCTTGCTTCCCTTCTTCCTCCAGGGGTGTATCATAAAGTCAAAATAACAGCATATTCCAAAACTCAAAAGCTATTGTGGCCTGAGCACAGCTGAAATCTAGTAGAGTTTTTACTGTGTAACTCGAGTTAAATCTTCTGCCTCTATGCCACTCATAACTCAGGTTCTGCCTTTGCTTCAGAACATGAGCAGAAGAATCCTCATTTGATGCTAATTATTGCAGTCATGAATGAAACTCACTTAGGGAAAGGATGTCAATATTAAGCTATGGGACTGCTTCTCCCCAGTCCCTCCCTAACAATTCATTGCGTGGACTTCTCTCATCTAAAAGGTTGGTGGCTTTTGCTTGGGATCAGTGCTCTCTCTATTCACGTACTTGCTGGTCTCTGAACACATTCCTGTTGCGTTAAGACTTGAAAGATTTGTGGATGTGTGATGTTCAGGCACAAGATGCTAATAAGAGCTTATGTTAACTATTCTTAGTTTGTAAATTGTCCTTTTGATACCATCTTGTTTTCTTTTGTAGGTATAAATAAAACACTGTTGACAATAAGGTGTGTGATTTTTATTGCTGAAAAAATTCTGACTGTAGTCCAATGGTAGTCTCTTTATTTGCTTTAAGACCAAGGTTGGGGATGTTGGATTGACTCACCTTACCACCTATAAATGTGAAAGGGAGGTGGGATTGACTGGTCTTAATGCAAACATCTGAGTCACAAAGCAACAAGACAATAGCTAGTAGATAAAGCCTGGGTTATTTGTTTCCTCATAACATTTCACACCTGTTGATATCACCCTTGTATCTTGACTTCCTAAACTTGATTATCTACCTGGGAAGTGAAAATTAACAGAATACTCCTCTAATATTTGGACTGTGATCTTCATTTGGGGTTTTTGCCCTATATAGTGTGAGACTGGGATTGGCTGTTCCTTAGCATGAGTTTAACACTAGGGCCTTCCCAGGGCAATATCTGACCCATTCATGGGTTAAGCACCTAAGGTTTTCTTGGTCCAGTTGGCGTTGTGAGGGTACCATACTTGGTAATAGGTCCAAGATTTTAATTACCTCTATAATTTAAGGAGATACTGAAAAGGTCTTCTAGATAGAATGATCAGTGCTTTGAAGTCCACACTAAGCATTTTTCTCTTTAAACATTCGGTCGTGTATGTCACCATAGAAAACACTTCAAATAGTTTGTGTCCTTGTTGAGGTGTAGAACATCTGAGGGCCCTCAAATTGGCATTGGGAGACTTAACTTCTTTCCTTTAAGGACTAGAAGAAAAGGAAGCTGAAATTAGAATTTGTCAGGAATGGTCCCTGTTGTAACTTTGTGCACAATCTTAGTATCTAGTGCCCAATTCACAGTAAGTATTCAGATGTTAAAGCCAAAGGGAAACTTCATTACAGGTTCACTGTAGACGCCTTGGATGCTGATCACCACTAGCCCCCGCCCCCCACCCCCACCCCCGGTAGACCATAAATCTAGCAGTTGTCCTCTCCATGATTCATCCAGTACATCAACAGTTCCTATCAGCTCCACTCTCAAGACAAATGTCCATCTCTTGTTTCCACTGATGACCCACTCCCAGACAATTCCAACTGCCCCCTTATATCTCCTTGCTTTGGCTGCTTTTTAACTGTACACAACCAACTGGTGAGGTTTTCAAATAACCCCTCCAGTTGCTGTTTGTGATTAGAAAGTGAAGAGAGGATAGTAGAGCTCAAGTGGTAGAGTGCTTGCCTGGCATACACAAGGTCCTGGGTTCAATCCCCAGTATCCCCTCTAAATAAGTAAACCTAATTACCATCCCCCCCCAATTTTTTTTTTTAATGCAAAGTGGATTCCTTACTCTGACTTAGGAGGCCCAGGTGACTAACCTTGATTGTCCTCTGATATCTCCAGGTTTAAAGACTTTGACTATCTTAGCCTTTTTGTCATTTATCACTCCAAGCTGGTTCCTGCCTTGGGGCTTACAAATAAACCATTCTCTCTGGAATGTCTTTGACCTGTATTTTCCTAACCCAAATACTATGTCAAATATCACTCTCATAGCTGTCTTCTCTAAATGGGGCACAATACATAAAATGCTCTATTGGTCTGTATTATTTTTTTCATGGTACTTTCAGTTTCCTGAAGATACTTTGTCATCTGTGTTAGAACATAAGCACCATGATGAGCACACAGACTTGTCTCCATTCACTTTCAAACCCCTCAAATATTTACTGTAGTAACTGAGCCAGTGGCAGCAACACTGCTCTGTTATCCCAGCACCTACCTTTGGTCACATACAAGTAGAAGAAGTCACAGTAGAAGATGGTTTGCACTACCCCAGACACCACTGCAATTTGGTCATAGAAATTCTCAGTCTGGTACCGCCTGATCCAGTTAGCCAGGTAGAGTGCCCGGTACAGCCCAAGGAAGAACAGGTAATGAGTAGTAATGGTCTCGGCTTCTCCAGTCTTACTGATCATGAAGAGTTGAGGCAGGATAGCCACCGATTCCAGGTAGATAGAGAAAGTCCAGAGGATCTGAGTCAAAGAGAAATTGCCAGAGGAGGCTGATCAAGAAGGGGCCCATCTTTAGAATTCAGTTACTAAAATGATGTTAATTGGAGAGAGAATACAGTGAAGCAAAAAAGAATAATGTTCCTGAAATTTTAAAACATTTTAATCAGTATATCATTGCACCCTTTCTCTGCAAATAAACATTTTTAAGACTCAACACTTTTTTCACAACAGCTTGAACATTGCTATAGAGCGTAATTTTTAATTGTTGCAGAGTTCTGTTGTATAAATTCGCCTTAATTGAGGCCATGGTTTCTCAAAATACAATCCATGAACATCAGCATCAGAATCTTCTCAGATGTCTGTTGTCCCACAGATTCTTGGGCCATGGCCCAGGACTACTGAGTTGAAATCTGGGTCTGGACTGTGCTCTAGCATCCACTAATCACCTGATAGGACAGAAGGCCTCAGCCTTAAGTGGTGCTGCGATGCCTGCTTTGTTTACAAACATGGCTATTTAGATATGCCCATTTTCAAGTGGAGCACTATCTATAGCTTATTGGCAATTTCTAAACTCATGACAACAATGCAAAGAGTAATGGCCATGCTTGCAGTAGAAAGCCAGCCCAGATGTTACCAAGGGTCTGGAGATAAGAATTTTAGGGAGTGTGTTTACCTTTGGGAATTAGTACTCTGGGGTCCCTTCCCTTACCTCCAGGGGAGTGAAACTGTAGTTCTCAAGGAAGGAGAGGCCAATGACTGGGACCAGAAGAAACTCCAGGCGGAATGTGTCATTCTCACTGTCAAACGTTTTCCGAAATTTCCCATAGATCATGTACACTGTGACATAGGCACAGAGGAGAAAAACCACCTGAAAAGGGACAGAGACACATGGGAATCAATGAAGTCATTTCCCAACCTATTTGCTGGGCTTCAAATCCACCCTGAGTTGGGACCTAACAAACCCAGGAGCTAGTGCTCTGCCTTAAGGTGGAAAAGGTGAAGTGTGTTTGCAATTTCTCTTGGGTCAGTGGCCTTAGAATCTGAAGCTCATAACCTTTTTGTTAAGTAAATACATGCTCCCAGTTGGGGCCGATAGTGCTCATGAAGACTCAAACGTGCTCAGGCGTCCTCCCACTGTGAAGCATCAGGCAAAAACAAAAACAAAAACAAAAACCCAGAATTGGTCTTTGTAGAGGGATTTAGCAGTTGTCTTCCAGGGCTCTCTTAAAACCTCAACTTCCTGGATCTGCATCAGTGACTTGAGAGCATTCTTCCTCATAGGCTAACATTCCTTGAATCAGTTGATCACCGATTCTTCAGAAAAGCACTCTTTTTCTAACTATGGCAGCTGTCCTCCAATATAGAATGATTTTATGATCTGGCCTCTAACCTAGGCCATAGGCTCTCATTTGAATTACATCAAAAGCATATAGGCGGCTGCCCCTTCCCCTGCCTCTAGAGTTTCTGATTTAGCAGGTCTGAGTGGGCCTGAGAATTTGCATTTCTAGTAAGTTCCTATATGAAATTGTTGCTGCTGGTCCAGGACCACAATGGCCTAGAGAACTAATGTTTGTGCTTCAAAACTCAGGTTATTTCCTCAAAGTCTTTTCTCACCAGAATGAGGTACACATGCTCTGGGTCACCATACCCCTATGCAAAACTGCTCATTGCTGCTTGTGATCACATGTTCTGTAAATGTCTGTGTACCAGTCTGTCTCCCCTACTGGAAGAGATTCCATAAGAAGGTCCATGTCTGTCTATCTCTGAATCTAACTCAGGGCGCAGCACAAAATGCTGGAATGAGTGAATGAATCAGTGAAATGGAGATTACTTCATTTCACAAATGTGGAAATTGGCCTCTTTGAGGATCATAAACCTCATTCAGCCATGGCAAGGGCTGGGTCCACAGTCTCTTCCAGGACTGCCCAAGTCAGACTCCTGGGCAGAGAAATTAACCAAGCAGAGAGTGTTTGCTACTTCTGTGTTGGATTTAAGTAGACAGTGATTTCAGGCCCTCGGACTGAAGCTCACACTGAGTTCAACAACCCATAAGTAACAGCATCCTCCATTCCACCAATCCTAGGAACAAGATGCCCAGTATCCCGAAAGGGACATCCTGATATGGAGAACTCACTTTTGGTTAAATATCTTCTGGGCGCTAAGCACATTACATATATTATCTCATGTTATCTTCACAATAGCCTTGCAAGATAGGTAGGATTCCTCCCATGTAGCCTTTCTTCCTTAAAAACAGGACTCTCATTAGACCATGTCCCCAGCTAAAAACTACATTTTCTAGCTTCCTTTGCAGATAAGGATGGTCAGTGACATACATATGGAAGTCACTGGGTAGAGTTTGGGGAAAGCTCTTTAAAAAGAGCTTACCAAGCTGGCAGGCACCCTATTGCTCTTTCTCCCTTTCCTCTTCCTTCCTGCCCAGAATGTGATGTAATGATAGGAGCTCTAGCAACGATTCTGTGACCTTGAGGCAACCCAGAGAATAGATATCACACTGAAGACTAGCTATATAATTTGCAGTCAAGGCTTCTTGTTGAAAAATTAAGAATTTCAAGATGGCAACAGCAAAGAATTAAACCAAGCACGAGGCCCTTATGAGCAACTGCACAGGTTACAAACTTCAGTCCTAGTCACACTAAAGCTGGCAGAGCAGAAAGTTAAAAGGAGCTGCCATCCCAGCCCTGGACTACTCACTTCCAGATTTTATGTTATGAGTGAGGTAAAAATAAATCCTTACCTTATTAAAATAACTCTTATTTTAAGTCTCTGTTACCAGCATCCAGATAATTACATCCTACTTTACTAACTCTGAAACCTGCCTGGGCTCCTTCCACTAAACTTTGTTGCCTTCAAGAGCTAGGATGGTTGGTTAAAACCTCAGAAAATGCCTCATCCCAACAGAAGCTCACAGCTCTGACCCAGGGCCTGGAACATCGAAGTAAAACAGGACCAAGCTTCAGAGCAACAGTTTCCTGTCACAAAACTGAATCCAAACCATTCACCTGCACCATCTGCCCTCACCCAGCCCGCCGTCGGCATCCCCACCGCCAGCGGGCAGCCCTCACCTTCTCAGCTTCCACTGGGCCTGCTTTCTGTCTGTCCCCCGACTATACTGAACTTGTTCCTGCCTTGGGGCCTTTGCATCAGCTACTCCTTCTGCTTGAAATACTCTTCCTCTGATCTTCATTTTTTGTGTCACTCAGATCTCAGCTTACATGTCACTTCTTCAGAGAGGCCCTTCCAGGTCACACTCCCTGAATAGTCCCCTAGTCATTCTCTATCACATAACCCAATTTAAAAAATTTTTTTGTATGTTTGAAGGAAACATCACCCAGTTTTAATTATTTGCATAGCATTATCCTCACCAGTTTTCCTGGATTGTTTTATTGGCCCTCTCCCCAGTTAGAATGTAGGTGCCACGAGCACCGGCACCTCACATCTACTTCAGGTACCTCACTCACAGGACGTGCTCAGTAAATATTTGACACATAAATGGACGAATACGTTTTCTAAAAGCCTAGGGCACCATGTTTGATTTTTTGCTTATTTTTTAACCATTATAATAGCTAACCTTTATTGAGTGTTTAATATATGGCAGCTATTCTGTATTTATATTTGTGACCTTGTTGAATTTTCACAACAAAATCCTCTGAGGTAAGTACTACTCTCTTCATTTTGCAGAGGAGGAAACTGAGGTACACAGAGTCCAGAAGTCTTGCCCAAGCCCAGGTCCCACAGCTGCTAACAGCAAAGCTGGGATTCAAATCCAGGTCTGCTTGGTTCCACAGCTAAGTTCCCAAGCCTCTCATGGTCTAGGGGCGCTTGGCAGGCCCCCTGCCATGGCTATCCATCCCCCTTACCTTCATCACTGTGTTGTAGATGGAGATGAAGTTGGTGAACAGGTCCAGGTACCTGGTGGTGAAGACGAGAGCGAAAAGGATCTGGCTCTTCCCAGAGATGCCTGTGGCCGGATGGGGACATGAGATAGTAAGAACACAGCCTCCCAGGCTCACACATACTCTAGAAGCCCAGATTCTGAGCTGGAATGGCCTCCAGAGTGTCCAGTCACATCTAACAATGACACCTTGTCCAGGGGACTGCCGCCCTCTGAGGGTCAGGAAACCCTCCTTCCTATTGGATCACTGGAGTCTGTTACTCTCATTGGGATGTAATCTGTCACCCAGTCTCCAAATAAAGGCATGAACACTGAGTTCCCAGGGCCCCTGCGAGTGCCTACCTCGGCTCTTGCTCTGGGGAGGGTGTGGGGGTGGTGTGAGTCGGGCTTGGGGGCGGGGGTGTCAAGGCTTCTCTTCGCTCCACCCCCAGAATTCCACTGACAATACCCAAAGCTCCAACTTTTGGAGAACAACTCACTGACTCTATGAGATGTTGATTCACCAGGGAGACCAGAGCAGGCGGAAGAAGGCGCAGGGCCAGGGGAGCATTCTATTTTATTTTTCCAACTTTTAAAGATTAAAAAAGCTTTTTATTCTATTATAAAAGTTATGACTATTTTCCTCTGTAAAACAAAAAACCAGATAATACACAGAGATGCAAATTTAAAAAAGCAGTAATCACCTGAAGCCCAAAGCCTCAGTGTGCACCCTTCCAGATCTTGTTGGCTAACACATACACACGACACATGTGGACACACTGAGTCGACAAAACTGCGTTCATACTTTCCATGCTAGTTCTTCATCTGCTTTGGCCTCTTTCTTTCTAAACTTTTAATTCTGAAACAATTTCAGGTTTACAGAGGAGTTGTAAAGACAGTACAGAGAGTCCCTGTATACCCTTCACCCAGCCTCCTCCAATGTTAACACCTTGCATAATCACAAAACATTTTGCCAAAACTAAGAAATTGACATCGGTATAGCCCTATTGACTAAAAGTCAGACTTTATTCAGATTTCACGTTTTCCCAATGATGTCCTTTTTCTGTTCCAGGATCTCATCCAGGAATCGAAGCTGCATTTAGCCATCGTGCTCCTTAGCCAACTTTTGGCCACTTTTGATACATCCTGGAGGTGGTTCCAAGGTGGAGTGAGCAGATACCCTGCCTCCCGTTTCTCTTGCCTGATCAAGCCCACAGCAGTCTGGATACTTCTCCAAATCACCCCCATGGTCCATGATGTCCATGTTTTTGCATCCAAAGGTCAACTCTGTCCTCACTCACCCAACCCCTCAACTACACCCTTGCCCGGGCTTCTGTGACTGTCCACACTGCTAGCTTCTCACCTTCTCTGACCGCCCGTCTCCTCCTCGACACCTAATCCTTGGAAGGCCACCTCTTTTCTCCTTCTGTCCCTTTGCCATCCCATGGCACACATGGGGGACACTCTGGCTATGGACTCTCCTCAGAGTTCTGACCTATATTCCTGCCTGATCACATAACCACCCCGCCCGGAACCCCCTCCTCCTGTCTTCATAGATGCCACCACCATCCCCTCCGCGCTCAAGCCAGAAAACCACGAGCCAGCCTTGAGCCTCTCTCACCTTTGCCCGCCCACCCGTAGATTTTATTCTAAATGTGATGGATTGACTGGGAAGTTTGACACGGAGAAGGGATTCAGGGTTTGGCTCCTTTGTACACCTGACCTGTGCCTTCTCTAACCATTCCTCTGGTGCGGGGCATTTTGGGGAGGGGGCAATTGTAATGAGTGAGGATGAGCACCGCTGAAGCCCTAACATTCTGGAGAGCACTGGGTCCACATGCTGGATTTCCTACCAGCATGGCAAGCCTGCTCCTCACACTCATCTGTAAAATGGAGCAGGACTGATGTGAGGACTAAATAGGATTCAGCGGGAACGTGAGTGCTCCTTGGGGGTCTGGCGTGGGGCTGGCTATGCAGGAAGGAGCTCCCTGTAGGGGGATGGGTGGTAGTCTGGGAGGCAGTACTGACCCGGCTCGGGGCTATGCCTGTTGTTGTGCCATCTCCCTGAGCCCTCACTGAGGGAGGCCCTCAGCCCCACATAGGAGGGTCCAGGAGGTGGCTCTGGTGGAGGATGCTTGGCTTCCTCTTCACACGACCTTCCCCCACCCCTCCCCTCTCTCCATCCCCAGCCTGCCAGGGCCCTGGGCTTCACTCACATTTTCCTTAGCGCTTTGGGAGCCCTCACATCTTGAGCACAATGGTTTTCACACTCTTTTGAAAGCAGTGAATAATTCCCACCAAAGCAAGCCGAGCATGGAGACCCCAGGACACAAAAGAGACTATGAACCAGCACCTGGCCAGAGTCCCTCGGGGGTCCACCAAGCACGTATGGGACCCACCTACTAGGGGAAGTCCTCCCTCCCATTTGACAGATGGGGAAACTGAGGCCCAAGGTCACACACAGAGTCAGTGGCAGAGCAAGAATAAAGCCCCAGTCTCCTGCCTTTGGGGCTAGGTCACTGGGGTTTCGCACCAGGCCCTGCTCCTCGGGGCTGACAGGCTGGCATCCAGGCACCTCACCTACTCAGTTCTCAACCAGGCCTGCGATGATCCTTCTCCACACACATACAGGTCCCACCACCCATCTGATCTTCTTTTCCCATAGCACTTAGCGCCTCTGACAAACCACATCATTTACTCAGTTGCTACCACTGTTGCCTGTTGGCGGTCTCCCACTGCTAGATTCAGTTGTATCAGGTCAGGATCTCTGCCTGTGCTGGCTGGTAATATCCCAGGTGCCTAGTAGGATGCCTGGCAGAGCAGGTTGGGGAACAGCGCCCCCTCCTGGTCATGGCTGCTCACCCAGCCCATGGCCCTGCGTGCAGAGACTGGTCCAACCAAGCAAGATTCCCTCACTGGAGCTGCTCAGTGTTCCTGGCCCTTTTCACTAGAGTGGGAACCTGAGGGGCCGTGAGTGGCTATCACCTTGGAGACCCCAAACCCAAATGGCCTCCTTCAGCAATGACTCTCACACCAGCACCCACCTCTCACTCCTACCGAGCCTCCCAGGCTGGCAGCCTCCACGATGCTCTCTCGGATTCCTCTACCAGCCAATCCACACAGCTTCCAGAGTCCCCTTCCAAGCCCCCTCACCTCCCAAATTTTCCATGGCTCCCTAGTCCCAACTCCTTAGCCTGACAGACAAAGCCCTTTCACATATGACCACCCACCCCCCCTGGACTCATCTCCCTCCCAGATCACCCCCAAATCGGGCTGCTCACTATTCCTGGGACATAGTGAGCTCTGCCCTCTGTGACACCACACACCCTTCTTGGGTGACACCCTGCCTGTCTTCCAGGACCCAGCACAGAGCTGCTCCCTCCGTGAAGCCTTCAGGGGTCCACTCACTGCGTCCTTGGCCCCCATAAGGAGCCTGTGTTCATCTCTGTGTCCCCTCACCTCAGTGACAAGCTCAGGGCAGGAGCTTCCAGGACACCAGTGGACAAAGATGGCTGCAGGTGGCTCAGGCAGCCTCTAAATGCAGTGGGTCTGTTTGGCCATCACCAGTCCAATCCTGAAACCTTCAACCCCCAGCAGGGCAGCCAGACTGCTGGGGAAAAGGGGGACCTCTCCTACCCTCCCTGGGCTTCTGCTCAAGGGCAGCCCCATGCCCACCTGGGCAGGGCCAGTCCCCCTCCTGCCACATCACAGACGCCTGTAGCACAGTCAGGGGAGGAAAGATGGCCCAGCCTGTGGGGCAAGTCTGGGAAGGGGCAGAGGCGAGCAGTCAGGGGAGGAAAAGAGGAGACCTTGAGAGTTTGGGGTCACTTCCTGTATGGACACCTCCTTCCCCCCACCTCTGATTCCCACCCTGGGCCTGAGTGAGTGTAGAGAGAACAATGGGCCCCAAGGGGTGCTGCTCTTGGGCAGCAAAGGGGGTGTCACTTCCTCCTTATCCCCCTCCTCTTCCAACTAGCAGTGGCAATGCCAGGCAGGGGAGGGAAGGGGTCAATGGAGCCACAAGCCCATCCTCCCTCCATAATCTCCACGGGCCCTTTTTCTTTGATGTGGTACAATTTTAAACTTTCTTTGGAAGCGGAGCTGGACAAAAACAGTTTCAAGCACGGCCAAGCCGAAGTCTCCACCCAGAACAGAAATTAAGGAGCCAGAGGCAGAGGCGTGGGGCTGGCCCTCCGGTCCCGGTCCCCTACCTCCCGCCCGGGGCGCCCCTCACCCGTGCAGCACTTGGACCTCCAAATCTTCCCCAGGAGCAAGATCATGGCCAGGAGGTGGCTCAGGTCGCCGAGGATTCGGAACACGTTCATGGTCCGGCCCGCGCGCAGCCAACTCCCGGGAAACTTTCTGGTGGGCCAGGCGGCTGCCACGTCCCCGTCCCCGGCCCCGGCCTCTGGGTCCCGAGCCCCTGCCGGTGCCTCCGAGCTCCGAGCTCCGCCAGCGCGCTCTTGGCCGGGCGGTGACGTGGCCAGGACGGCTGCCGCGCCAGGGAGCCAGGAAGCGCCGCCGCCCGAGGTCCCGAGATCCCGCCTCCCGGCCCACCCAGCGCCTCGGCTCCGGGGCGGGGCGGCCCGGCCGGCCAGGGGGCTTCCGGCCTGGACCCGCTGCCCGCCCGGCGGCGGCTCCGTGCCCGCCACGTCCTGCCCCGCCGCTGCCCGGGGAGGGGGCTGCCAGGAGTCCAGGCCGCTGCCTCCCCGGCTCGGAACCCGGGGTCCTCTCGCACGTGACCGTGGGCAAGCTCCCGGCCCCCGCTCTGCCTCAGTTCCTTCCTCTGAACACACACGCGGGGCTAAGACCAGTGCCGGGGTGAAGTGGGATCCTGCGTGCCAGTGCTTGGCATCAGCTTAGCAGGTTGGAAGCCCCCCATAAGTGGTGACCCACTGCTGTCATTATCATCATCCTGGAATTTGAACTTCCTCCCTCGTTGGGTTGGGAGAAGAGCTGGAGCCAGATTCCCACCCTCTCACCTGTTAATTTGAATAGCTACCTAGTCCTGACCTGGCCTGTTGGACAATGGTAACCAAAGAGTCTCAGGCTGGGAGTCAGGCTGACCTCAGTTCCAGCCTAGGAGCTGAAAGCCTTCCCATTTCTTGGCCTCAGCTGTTTCATCTGGAAAATGGTGTTCCTGTGAGTATGGATGAGGTCAGGTCTGTCAGGGAGATCCAAGGTCCTCCCTAGTATCTCCCTCTTCTTGGTGTAAGTTGTTATACAGGATCACAGACCAGGAGAGACTCCAGGAGGTTGTGGGATGTTGGTCAGCATATTGAGGGACAGAAGAGTGAAGGGTGAAGGACAAATGGTGGGTGGGAGTCCTTTCAGTGCTGTGTGGCCTGAGCAGGTTAGCCACCCTCTCTGGGCCTTGGTCTCTGCATCTGTAGACGTGGACTGCCTTTGCATGTGCTAAGGGCCCTTACCACCGCGCCCCCCTCCCCCCCACTTTTTGATCCCTGTAGCCCCTTCTCCAACTCAGGACCTTCATCTCTCCCTAAATTACTGGCTTCCCCTGCCCTCCACCCCGCCACAGCCAGCCAGAGTCTTTGCCATGATGAAATTGTCTACTCCTCCAATCTTGACCCTTCCATGGCTCCCTCACTATTACTCCCAGGGCAAGGCCGTCCTTTGAGACTCAAAATGTGGTCCAAGGAGCAGCAGCATCTGTATCGCCTGCTAGGACTGCAGAATCTCGGGCCCCAACCCAGACCAACTGAATGAGAATCGGCATTAAACAAGAACCCTGGGTGACTCCTATGCACATGAAAGTTTGAGAGGCACTGATCTAAGCAACATTAGGAGGGAGGTATTGTTATTATTTCCATTTTACACAGGAGAAACTGAGGCACAGGGAGGTTAAGTAACTTACTTAAGGTCACACAGACACTTAATAGTGAAGCCTGGATTCCAGTACACAATCTGACTCCAGGGTTCGTGTGATTCAATCACCACATTACACTGTGGGTTGTCATGGGAAGTGATGAATTCCCTGTCATGAGAGGCAGGTGAGCAGGGGGTGGGTGCCCATTTGTCAGGGATGCTGCAGTGGGGACTCCCGTCCTGGCAGGGAGGTTGGGATAATAAGAGCCACCAAGTACTGAGCATCTACTGGGTGCCAGGCATGGGTCAGGCACGTTAAATAGCTTCTCTCCGTTCAGCCTCAATTATCCCCGTCTGAACCAGTCTTTAAATCCTCACTTTGCAGGTGAAGGCTGCTGAGGCTCAGGGAAGTGAGATGCGTGGTCCAAGTCCCTCTGGGAGGAAAAGCCAGACACTCATCCCGGGGCTGTGACGGGTTCTGAATGGGCTGCTATGCTCCCTGCTCCCCCCAAACCCAGCCCAGATGCCTCCCCTCCAGTCAGTGCCCAGAGAAGGCGGTGGCTATTTAAATCTCTCAGGTGTGGCTACGGTTCTCTCTGCCCAACCAGCTGGCATCTCCTTCTCAGCGCCCACCTCCTCCCCAAGCCAGGGAAAAGCACGTGCATTTGCCATTTGGTGAAACATCTGTCCTCCTGAGAAGCAGCCCCAACTGCCAGCAGGGGCTGAAACAAGGCTAAAATCCTCCTCTTCTCTCTATTTCTTTGGGGGGAACACAGAGGAACTGGCCCAGGCCAGAGGAGGTCTGAGGCCTGACCACCACCATGGTGGTGAAGGAGAAAGAACCCAGGCTGGGTGGCCCCAAGGACAAGATTTTGTCCTGGGCCTGCCACAGTGGCCTTGAGCCTGCCATGTCCCCTCCCTAGGCCTCAGCTTTCCCATCTGTTAATGGGGATAATGAAGATGGAAGTATTGCTAGCTGGTACTTGGTCCTCCTTACGTCTAGTTTTCCCAGTCTGAGGACGGGGAGCTCATCACCTCTGTTTTACAGATGAGGAAACTGAGGCTCAAACTTGTCTCTTGGTCACATAGATCTCCTCTCCCCAAAGTTCTACCACTCTGTCCCCAGTAATCAGCCCTGCTATTTTCATACCTACCTCATCTTCAAGGTGGAGCACTTTTCAAAGCTCCCCATGAAGAAGAGGGAAAATCTCTTACTCATTTTACCCACCCCACCTCCCTGGCTTATGCTGGCACTCTGGCCGCCTGCACCATTGGACCTATCTTTCCCGGATGCTGGGTGGTTCCGGGCAAGTCCCTCACCATTCTAAGCCTTGCTTTCCTGACACCCAAAATTTGTCTGTAGTAGGAATGCAATTGAGGGGAAGCCAAGAGGAAAATTTCCTTCAGCTCAAAGGGCAAGGATTCTTTTTCCCTCATTAAGAAAGCAAATTGTATGTTCAAAATCAGATTTGTAGGAGAGAGAATGGGAGAGTTGCTCAATTATAGGAAAAAATGTATAAATATTCTTTTTTCCTTCCTGGTCCTAGTCCTTTGTTATATTTTCACCACTGTATTGAATGTCCTGCCAACTGCCTCAAGTTCTGTGTGGAAGGAAAGTGTGGATGTAAAGTGAAAACCACGATCCTGAGGAAACCCTACCACTGAATCATCAGCTCCTGGATGGGTGGGGTCCTGGAAGGAAGGGGGAGCTATGGCCCCTGGGACTCCTTTTGGGTCCCTAGGGGCCGCTGTGGCTTTTTCTGGCGAGTGTACGCTCCGCTCCCCCATGGGAAGGAATGAACTCTTCCCAGGCAGTCCATTCCCTAACAGAGTTGGGGTGGGCTGAGAGCAACCAACGTGGTTCCACCCCAGGTGTTCCGGAAGCTCTCCCCACCCCACCTGGCTCAATATGTTTTGAGTGACCTGCCCCAGGGCCTAATGCAAGCCCCATTTTCACAGAGCGGGAAATCAAGGTTCCAAAATCTCTCCTCCACTTTCAATTCCAAGCACATTTATTGAGGACCAGCTGTGTGCCAGGCGTCTTGCTGGTTGAACGTAGATGCAGACTTGAGGAGCCCTTGGAGCACCATGGGAGGTGGGCCTGTGCATGGATTGGATATGGCATGGAGGAGAGAGTAATTACCCTGGGTTGAGGAGAGTCATGAGGGAGAATTGCAGTTAGGAAGGCTTCAGAGGATGCCAGGGTGGGCTTTACAGGATGAGTAGGAGCTTGCCTCAAGGACAAAGCCTCAGGTAAGATAGTAGTGTCTCAAGTAGAAGGAATGACATGTGCAAAGGCGCAGAGATATATATGGTACGACTTGCTCTCCCAACGCATTTTATTTGTACCACTCTGTAAAAGAGGCTAAGGAACGGGAATGTGTGTGGGGGTGGTGGTGGGGGGGCTGGTGGGCAAGGATGGACGTCAAGGTTAGACCTTTGTTCGAGGCGCAAGCTCCACCATCTACAAACTATCCAAATTTGTGCAATTTATTTAATCTCTCCAAGTCATAGTGTCCTCATCGATAACGAGTATAAACCAAGTACTGACTTCTTAGGGTAGATCTCAGGGTCAAAGTTAGCTAGGTATGTAAAGCGCTTTTCAAGGAGGCAACCCCACAACAAACGCCAGTCCTTGCTCCCCTTTACGGGACACAGAGGCTCACCGAGGCAAAGCACAGCCAGGAGAAAACACAAATTCCGTGTTCTCAGAAGGCGATCACTCCTTCGCCGGTTTATTCCCGGAAAAGTGCAAAAAAGACAATTATTTTTAACCTCTCGGCCCGAGGAAGCCTTCTGGGGCGCTGGAAGTGTTTCTGTATCTAGATCCAAGTGGTGGTTACATGGATTGGGTTTTTTCGAGTTTTTTAACCCATTAAAAAAAATTGAAATATAGTTGATTTACAAGGTTGTATTAGTTTCTGGTGTACAGCATAGTGATTCAGCTTTTTATATATATGTGTGTGTATATATATATATTTCATATTCTTTTACACGGGTTTTATACATATGTAAAAATTCATCGAGCTGTGTAGTCTTAAGATGTATGAATTAGTGTTTGTTAGTTACACCTCAATTAAAAGGAAAAGAAGAAGAAAAAAACAACCCTGTTCACTATGCCCCTTTCCCTCGCCGCTGGCTACCGGTGTCTCTCTGAGACTCCAAAGGCCAAACTCCGCGCGCCGGGCCCAAGCCCGGCGCACAGCGCAGAGAGTCGTGCGCTGCGCGCGGGGCTGGGGCGAGGTTCCCAAGGCAACCGCAAGCCGCTCTCCGCGTCTCCGGAGTGAGGAGGCGCCAGCGAAGACCCGGAGCCCGGATTCCTGAACCGGAGCCACGGAACGAGACTGGAGAGACGGCGGCTGGCCAAGCGCGGAGGAGAGCGACTCCGCGCCCTTTGTCCTTGCGCTGGCATTCGGAGGGCATCTGGCAAGCTCCACTCCCCAGCCCTGACTGTGGGCCATAAACTGCTGCTTGAATACACCCCTGGAGATTCACTCTCGGCTTTCCAGGTGGGGAGAGGAAGGGCTTGGCTATTCCCCAGTATCATAGGGCAAATCAGGGGCAACGCCAAGCCCGGCACCCTGGTAGTCTGCTTTCAGCTTGTGCCTCGCAGCCAAGTGGAAGGCGCACAGAGCTGTGTGCTGGCACCTCTTTGGGGTCTGGTTCCAGCTCTGCTAGTGATTTGCTCTGTGGTCTTCAAGTCCTCTCTCCTGTCTGGGTCTCAGAGATGGGGACAATACCACCAATATCTCAGAGTAGCCGTTACCAAGTATGTGAAATAACGCGTGTAAAGGTGGCTTACTAACTGTAAAGCCTACTGCCTTCTGATTCTCATCATCACCACAGCCCAACTGCAGCCTTGGTGACAACCAGCTGCACAGTGAACCTGGAGCACAGAACTCTCCATTCCCAGGGGTTTCCAGTCTGCAAGTGGCAGTTCCCTCCCTTCTGCTTCCTAAGGAATGAGCTCAGGGCAGATCTCCTAGGCACCAGGGACTCTTTGGTCTCCCAGACCACCTATTTAGAGGAGTTCACAGAGACATCATTGTCTACCCACCCTCCTGTACACTTTCTTCTAATCTTCCACCCTGTGGCTGGATCTTAATGGTTCTCCACTAAGTAAGGCTGTCTGGAGGTCCCAGGACACTTTCCCTGGACACAGCCCAACTGTAACACCACTCAGTTCCCTTTGAATGCCACAAGCTGCACATGTTTGGACAGTTGTATGTTCATGTGCTATGAGGCTATATATATTGGCATGTGTGTGTGTGTACACATGTGCCCGGCATGCATATATTGGTGTGTGTGTGCATACTTGGCTGTATATCTGAGCATGTGTATGTAAACATGTGTATTTACGGCTGTGTGGCATGTGCTTGCAAGTGTATGTTGTGTATTTGTGGCATGTGTTTACCCATGCATCTATTTGTGTCTTTGATGGTGTGTATGCAAATTTAGGTGGACATTTGTGGGTTTGTACTTGTGACATGCACAAGTGGGTGTGTAAAACTGTGAGGCCTGTGATTGTGCACGTGTGGGAGTGTGCTGGGGTTCCTGGGTGCAGGGACTCTTTTCTCTTTCATCTCCCCTCATCTAGGTGACCTTTCCCTAGCTAAGGACCGATGCTGATGCCACAGGCATGCTTCGGCTAGCTCTTGCCCCCTCTGCAGACCTGTGGCTGCCCAGGTCTTAGGCCGGTGTGGACACTGAGGGCAAGGGTGGGTGGGTGAACCTGGGGCCAGGGCTCGTGTGCCACCTCCTCTCTGCCTGGCCTCCTCCCCTCCCCACAGCAGGAGCAGCAGCGGGAAAGGTTGGCGGAGGGGGGCTATTTTGGGAGCGTCTCCTTAGCAACAGCTGCCACGGCCGTCTGTGGCGGTTTTTCTATAGGTGCTAAAATATTCCACCCTGGTGACTAGAGTGCTTGGGGGTGGGCAAGGGTGGGAGCAGAGGGCGGGAGAGACCCCTACAGTCTTCTGTCCCCTGGGCACAGCCTGCTAGGGTGGGTCCTCTGGACCCTCAGTGCCCCTTTCCCCACCTCTGGTCCTCACCCCTCAGGGCTGCTGGCACTTTAGGGCTCTGAGGCAGGCCAGCTGTGTCCTGGTCTGATTTCTGATCTAAGCAGCTGGGCTGCCTCAGCTGGTCCAGTCTGTAGAATGGGCTTGCTGGATTTTAAGGAGCTCTCTAGACCAAAAACCTTTGGACTCAGTGACTCTGGCATTTTGAGGTGGACCTTTCCCTCCCCTCCCCAGCTGTCCCACCCGCGGGCCCAAGTCCCCCCCGCGGGCCCAAGTCCCCCTTCCGTCCAGTCCTCCCAGCCCCACTGACACAACCTCTCAGGGCTCCTGTGGGACCAGGGAGACTGAACTGAATTCCCGGAGTGAGCCAGTAAGTGAGTGCTCTGCTGGCCTGGAATGACCTTACTCCAAAGACTAGGAGTGGGTTCAAAGGTTCAAATTGTAGTTCAGACACTTGCTTTTTCCCTGAGTGACCCCAGGCAAGGCACTTCCTCTTCCCATGTCTCAGTTCAGGTTTCTTCCCTGTGAACGAGGGATGGTCAAAGTCTCCACCTCGGTGAGTTATTGTGAGGGTCAAATGGGAGAATGGAGAACGGGAAGGAAGCTTTGGCAAAACATACAGGTGGGCAAAGGTTTTTACTATCATTTCCATCAAACTTCAGAGCAAGTATCACCCCTCCAAAGAGCTGTTCCTGGCCACCTGGGCCACACCACCTGCCTCAGTTTCCCCATTGCTAACGAGTACCTGTATCATAGAGCTCTTGTAGAGCTTAAAGGTGCCCAGGACATGCTCTCACAGAATGCTTGTTTTCCTCATGCCATCCAGGTGGTGCTTCTGTGTTGATGATGACAAAGTCTCCTTGCCCTTTGGGGCTCCAGTCCAGACTGTCCCCTTACAGATGAGCCTCTGAGGTCCAGGGAGGACAAGCACCTTGCCCAGGGTCACCCAGGTTCTGACACCCAAGCCTACTCCTAACCCCCCAGCCCCTGCACACCTGTCTCACACTCCTCCCCCCACCTCCCACCCCTGCCCTGCACATGGCTGGAAACTACTCAAACACAGCCAATTCTTCTTTCAGTCCTTAATCATCCTCAGAACAGCCCTTTAACGTGGATATTATCCCCCTCATTTTACATCTGAGGAAACTGAGGCCCAGAGAGGAGGAGTGAGCTGCCCAGTCACACAGGGTTGGATGGTGGGAAAGAGACTCTTTTTGGGGGGTCTGTGATGCTCTTCCTGCCTAGAGATGCCCTTTCTGCCCCTCCCCACTTCCTCCCAGTCCACCCTTAGCCTCCACAAGACCCTCCTCACCGGAGATGAGCAACGGGGGCCACAGGCTGCAGCCCCAGGACTTTCAAGGTGACCAAGACCAGATGTTTCCTCCCAACCCCTGCGATGTCACAGCCACCAGGCCTCCCCTTCCCCTCTCCCTGAAGTCACTGCCCCTGAGCCCCTGCTCTTTCCTTCAGCTAGTGACTAGGGACCCAGCATTGGGTTTGATCCCACAGGAACAGATGCTCTGGAGCTAAGACACCCCTGTATCCATCTCCCCCTTCTCCTGTCCCTTCTCCTTCCTCTGCACTCCTCATTATCAGGGCAACCACTAGGCCAGGTGAAGAGACCACAGGACATTTGCCTCACCTACATCCTCCCGCTTTCAATTCATGGAAAGATGTGATAGGTACCAGGCGCACATCACCACTGACCCAGCACTCAGATTGCTTGAGTTCCCCATCCATTCACACATCAAAGACTCATTCCATGGAACATCAGTCCTGGTTGCCCACCTGTGAGGGCACAGCAGAGTAATGAGGAAGCCGGATATGGAATGGGCCATGCACCATGGAGGTCTGCACAGTGTAGAAGGAAGGACTGAGAAGGGATGGTCACATTCACTGAGCATCTAATATGAACAGTGCATTTCTTGTGCATCCACCTTATTTAATCTGTGCCTGTGAGAGGAAGGACTGCTAGGGTCTTCATTTTATCGACAGGTGAAATAAAAAATTTGCACAAGGTCATGCAGCTCCTAAATGCTGTTGAGCCCAGGTTGGCCTGACTCCAAAGCACAGGTAACAAGGACCAAACTTGTTCCCAGTACTGGATGAATGAATGAGTAGGTGATGGATGACTTCTGCTGAGGGCATCAGGCCTTTCTAGGGGAGGCGGTGTGGAGGCTAGACTTGGAAAACAGCAGGAATTCTTGAAGCAGAGGAGAAAGGGCATTTCAGGTAGGAAGAACAGCACATGCAAAGGCAGAGAGGTGTGGAAGAATCTGATGTGTTCTGGAATCTGTGGGAACCAGGGTGTATGTGTGGGTATATGGGCGGTAGGATAAGGTGGGGCCTGACTGTATACCACGCTGAGGAGTTGGGACTGGATCCTTCCAGGTGGGAAGAGTCTGCAGGGAAGGGAAACAGTACTGGTGGCTCATGTATTGTGGTTCCTGTGCCTGACGCAGCTTCAAAGGATCAGCTTGAAGGAGAAACCAGAAGAAGTTTAATATTAATTAAGTTCTCAATCCGGCTTTGGTGTTCTTCAGTCTCCCTCTCTAAACTGGGGCCAGTCAGAGATAGCCAGGGAAGTCCTTCTGGCTGTCTAACTGCAGGTGTTCTCTCATCCTCCCACCCTGCATCCTCCAACCTCCTGCATCCTCAGAGGGTTGGAGTGAGGTGGCAGGATGGCCACAGAAATGGCTGACTCGCCAGGGGCTGTGATGCCCCGGGGTCTTCTCCCCACAGTCCAGAGTGTGAGGGCCCAGACCTAGGTTCACTCAGGGCGAGAAGGGAAAGGACACAATCCTACCTTATAAAGACATTTTGGGGTAAAGGGGACGCAGAGAAGGAAAGACTGGGGTTTGGTGTGGCTCTGCCACCTCTGGATGACCTTAGGCAAGCTCGTGACCCTCTCTGGTACTCAGTCTCCCCGTCTGTAAAATGGGGCCCGTGCTGCCTAGTTGTGAGGGTCACACCAGCAGGGCCACACCTCCGTTTCCGGAGCAGGGTGTGTAGGGTCCTTAACTGCCGGTACTTCAGGAGGGTAAGGGGACCGTCGAGGGGAGTGCCCCGGTGCTACTGAAGCCGGCACCTGCCCTCTCCCACCCACTCCCTTCCCGACACGGAGAAACTCTCTCCACCTGCCCCTGGGGGGCGACAAAACCCGGGAGCGGATTTCGGAAGGGGTTCTGGGAGGAGCGCTCCCGGAGGGAGGAGAAAACCCGGGCAGGATCTGGGGTAGGAGCGGACCACGCGGCCCCCAGCCCCTGCCCCGGCCCTGCGAGGCCGCCAGGTGGGAGGGGGTGTGACCGCCCCCTAGACTGAGGGAAAGGGGCAGGGCCCGGCTGCTCCGGACGCCCGAGGCTCTGGGGCTTGGAGTGGGGGGCGCGGCCTCCGCAGTGGGGCGCAGGTCACGTGTGAGGAGGGGCGAAAGTCTCGCAAAGCGGGGCGGCGTGCCGCGAGTTGGGAGTTCTCGGCGCGCCGCGAGCGGCGGGAGCTCGGGCTCCCGGGCGAGCCGGGGACGCGGCAGAGCGGGGGCCGGGGTCCGAGACCGCGGGGGCGGCACCGAGAGTGGGAGGGAGAGCGAGACAGAGAAGGACAGAGACGGGGAGCGAGACAGAAACGCGCAGGGGAGACAGGACAGAGGCAGGGGGAAGCAGGGGACAGGCTGGGAGGGCGACGGAAACGAAAACAGGGACCCGCAGGGAGAGACCGAGGGGGACAAGAGAGACCCGGAGAGGCAGAGACCCGGGGGCCCAAAGGGGGAGGTGGTGGAAGAGCCCGTGCCGGCCGGCCGCCGAGGTCTCGGGGCCAGAGGCAAGCGCAGCGGGGCAGGGAGCGGAGCGCAGGGCGGGGGGCAGTGCGAAGTGACAGCGAGAGAACAGTGGGGGCGGCGGAGGGAAGGCGCCTGCGGCGGGGGCTGGGGGCACGAGCGCCATGGGTCCCCGGACCCCCGCGCTCTGAGCCCCGGCCCGGGGCCCGACGATGCTGACGCCGAGGCGGCGCCGAGGGCGCGGCGCGGGGCAGCGCTGAAAGTTGGGCGGCCCGCGGGGAGCGGCGCGGGACGGCCTGGAGACCAGGAGACCCGGGGACAGACGGACAGACCCACAGGCAGCCGGGGAGGGGGGGCGGGGTCTCGCAGAGTTTGCGGGGAAGGGGCGCCAGGACTTCCCTCTCCGCGCCTGGGACGCCGCCCGCCCGACTGCGCCGTGGGATGTAGCGCCCGCCCGCCGCCTCCCGGAGACTTGTCGGACCCTCTGTCCCGCGGTAAGCCCGGCCTGCGCTCGCCACTGGCGCTGTCCGTCCGTCGGTTCGGCCGCGTGCGTGTCTGTGTGTCCCTGGGCCTGGCGACTCGGGCCCCACCCGCTCACCACCGTATCCGTGACCGGGGTTCCGGCTGCCCAGCGCGCGCCCAGCGCGGTCAGGCGACTCCCCCCGGGGGCTGGTGAGCGGCGTGGTCTGGGTTTCTGACAGGAAGGCAGGTAGAGGTGAGTGGAAGGGGCCTTGACCTCCTGCCCCGGCCATGACCTTTCCCTGCCTCCACCCACCCCCAACTGTCACACCGGGTTGGAGGAGTTTCAATAAGGCAGGTGACTTGTGGCAAAGGTTGGGGGGTATCTCCTTTCCACGTCCCCAACTGCAGCCTGTTTGCAAATGGCCCTGGCAGAACAAAACCCCACTTCCCATGTTTTGAGCACCTACTTTGGGTCCCAAGAACCTAGGGTGGGTGTACAGGGATCCAGTGAATGAGGCAGTTCATGTCTCACAGGGGTGAAGACTGGCTGTGGAGAGAGACAAGACTGCTTTTCCCTCCGCAAACGGAGAACCCCAAGGAAAGAGAGGTCTGAATGAGCCCCAGAGTAAGGAAACTTCACTGCAGCCCTTCCGGTGCCCAATGTCCCCCAACCAGCATCTCCCTCACTTCTGCCCCCAGCCCAGGCTCCAGGACAGGGAGAGGATGCAGGGAGATGGCAGGCAGGAGGGTGGTGGAGGGACAGGTGGAGGGGGGCCTGGCTAAGTTAGCAGGTGAGGGCGTCAAGAGCAGTAGGATCGAGAAGCAGGTTGAGGGAATGGGGAGCTGAAGGAGGAAGGCATGAGGGTCACGCGTGCAAGGTCCAGAGAGAAGCCAGATCCCTCTGTGTGTGTGTGTGTGTGAGAGAGAGAGAGAATGTGTAAAATGTGCATGCATGCATGCATGTAAAATGTCTATTCTGCTACTCCTCCACATCCAGTCTTGTGACCTCCAGGGCTTTGGGACTTTTGGGAGCTGTGGGCAGGACTTTAGGGGCCTAAGAGCCAAATTGTGGTCCTGACTTGACATGGGGTGAGGGGAATAAAAGGCAGAAGAGGGTGGTGGGATACAGGCTGAGGTGCAACATGGCCAGGGCAAAGGCTGTTGACCACTGAGCTGCACCATAGCCAAATCAGAGTCTGGAGGGCTGAACCTAGAACATTCTACTCTGTTCTCCACTGGGAGGAGGGGCTCTTTCTGGGGTTTTCCACACTGGCCAGTGGGCCTTGTATATCCTCCATTCAGGATCCTAGAAATCAGCTCAGTTAGCTGAAGAACCAGCACAGTGGGCAAGTCACTCTCTTCCCTCACCCTCAACATCCGTATCTGTGGAATGAGGACACCACTCCCTGTCCCACTGACCTCCAAAGGGGGCCCTGGGCTCAAGTGAGCTGAGGGCTGTTCAAAGCTGGGGATAATGCTGAGCAGATGGGAGTAAGGACTCATTTTACCTTTGGGAACATGAAAAGCTAACGGGGAGAGGGGAATATGGCCTGAATAGATGGCTGACCAAGAAGAGTGTCCAGAATTGGAGCGGGGATCTGGGGCTTGGGAGCTATTCCTCAGGAACCTTTGGGTTACCCTTGAGAGGGAAGCTCCTCTCCCATATAAAGCACAGGCGTGACCGGGAACAGACCAGTGCTGGCCTTGAATTTCTGCTGCGTGACCTTGGGCAATTGGCTTGACCTCTCTGAGCCTCAGTTTCTTCAACTGGAGAGTGGGTACCAGCTTCATTGGGTTGCCGAGTGATTTACAGTCTATGCCAGGTCTCTGAAAACAGCTCACACAAGCCTGGAGCATAGTAGGTTCTTAACAGACATTTGCGAACAGAGAATGAAATAGCTCTAGGAGATGCCGTGAAAAGATTTCTTAGCTTAGGATCTAAGAAGGAAGGGGAGGAGGAACAGTGTAGGCTTACAGGGCGGGCTGGTTCTTAATGTGGATCTGGGGGAGGCGGGGGCGTGTGCTGAGGGGGGTGTGAGGAGGAGGGGGCCCCTCTGCGGGGACCACTGAGTCACGAGGACATGTAAGCGACATGACAACCAGCAACATGGTAACCAGGAGACTAGCAGCGGTGGGAAATGGAGCTGGAGCGGTGTGTTGGGGGGGCAGGACTGGCAGCACCAGGCCTGGAGGGTCCGGAGAGCAGTGAGGCTCGCCTCTCGGAGTGAGACGGGGAGGCCCCAAGGCCAGGTGGGCTAGGGAGGAGGTGGAGGCTGGAGTCGCAGGAGGCAGGCATCTCGGGGTCTGCTGGGCAGGGGGCCTTCTCCCGCACCTCCCCAGGCTCCTCGCTCCTCTCCTCCACATCTCCACTTTTCATGCCTCTCCCCCTAGGATGCCAAATTTGGCTCACGCAATCTGTCGTCTCTCTTCTGAGATTGGCACCGGGACCAAAGCCGAGTGCATTACATCACCGCCGCTCCCCCTGCACGAGGAGAGAAGGGGAGGGAGGGCCAGGGGGCTGGGGGACAAGCGGCCAACCCTCAACTTTCTTCCCTGTCTTCCTGCTCACTCTTCCCCCTCAGTCCTAGGTGTTGGGGGCTTCCGGAAGCAGCCAAGCAGAGCCTAGAGGCAGAAGAAGGGCTCTAATCTTGGAGATCCCAGGGCAGAGCAGGAGGTCAGACCATGTTGCTGTCCCCCTGGCTAGGTGGGGCCTGGGAGGCAGGGAGTTTGGGTGCAGAACCTCAGTCTGTCATTGCTTTGCCGTGTGACCTTGGGCAGCACCCCTCTCACCCCTACCCGGTGCAGAGTCTACATCTGTAGAGAACAGTTGGCCATTCAAGATCTTGGTGACTCTCCTGAAAAAAGATGCCCTTGAGTCCTGCTGCTCTCCTGGGCACAGAGGAGGAGTCCTGAATTTTGAATGGCTATGACCTTGAGCAAATGACTTTACCTCCTTATGCCTCCACCTCTTCACCTGTAAAATGGGAGTGATAGAATCCTCAAAAACACTAGATATGAAAGAGGCACTAGACATGAAAGGAGGACAGGGGAAGAGACAGGGTCTCAGGCCCGAAACTGGACACTCAGGGACCCCATGGCTCTCAGCACCCTGGGCTGGAGGTAGGGGCAGGCCAATCCAGCCATTGGCAGGACAGTGTTTCAATTCAGACGGAAGGCTTGGCACTTAAATCACTAGTTTGATGCCTTTATTTTATGAAAGTGGAAACCAGGGCCCAGAGAGGGAAGTGGACCCTCCCCAAGGTCACAGTGATGGTTTGAGGGTGGAGGAAGCAAAGCTGGGTCTGAACCCAGGGCTCCTGGCTCCCAGCCCTGCCTAGAAGTGGTCAGAGAGACAGGCAGATACACATACCCGCTGTGGAAGACTCTGGACAGCCCGGATGGGACCCAAGAGCTTCGAGGGCCCAGTTCTCATTTTGGCCCCCTCCCTTCTTTCTTCCTGCTCCCTGGCTGCTCCAGCCCCACCACCCCTGCCCATTAGTCCCATCCCTCATTTGGTCTACTTGAAGAACTCTCTTTCAGGCTCATTTTAAAGCCAGTTTCAGGCAGTCCCAGTCAGGGATCAGCTGGATTTGGGGTTAAGACGGAAGATGACAGCCCTGTCTAGAAGATTCCTGGACCTGGAGGTGGAGAAGGATGGGGAGCATCTGTGGATATTTTGTGAAATAGTGAGATCCTCATTCCCAGAGCTATTCAAGCAGAACCAGATGAGAGCCTACCAGGGATACTGACCCGATGACTCCTGCTTTATGGATGAGGTTGAATGACAGCCCCACCTCCAAAATCTCAGTAGTCTTTGATAGCCCCCTGGAGGAGCTGGGAGCAGCACCCATCACTCACCCGCTTCCCAGCAAGGAAATGCATGTTGTTGTCAGGCGAGGCACTGGGCAAGGAGCTTTTGTAAACCTTTCTCATTTAATCTTCCCTGCCACCCCACAGTGTCAAATTAAGGTCCCTGTGTTACAGATGGGGGAGCCACGGCTCAGAGAGTCTCTGTGATTTTTCCAAGGTCACACAGCAGGAAGTGGAGGAGCCTGGATTTGAGTCCGGGCCAGTCTGATCCTCCGGGGCTGTCCCTGGGACTTCCTGGAGGAAAGAGTGGAAAACGTCCCTCCCCTGGACTGGGGCTTGGCAGGAGATGGTGTGTCGCCCCCACAGCATGACACCCCCTCAGAGATCCTCTGGGGGCTCCATTCTGAAGACATAGAAATAGACAGGCACCCAAGAGGAAAACTCATTTTACAAGGGGGAAGACTGAGGCTCAGAAACAAAGAATGGCTTGCCCAAAGGTGATCAGAGAGTTAGATTTGGGCCAGGGCTCTGTTCCCTGCACCAGTGAGCAAGGAGGGGCCTTTAGGCTGATGGTAGAGTTTAGAGTCTGGGTTTGGGGTGCAGACTGCTGGGTGGTTTGGCAGACAGCAGAGTTTGGTTCTAGACTAGGGCTGTGGGTAGGAGAGTCAGCCTTGGGAGCTGGGAGAAGGGAGCAGGAAGAGAAACCAGCAGGGATAGCAGCTCCACCTCTGTCTTCCCTGGTCCTGTCCCAGGGCCACCCACAGATGTCAGTGTCATACAGCCTGTGAGGTCAAGAGAAACTGTAGGTGGGACCTGTCTGGCAAGAGAGGGTCTTGGAGCCAGCAGCCTTAGGTATGGCTCCCTGTGTGACCTTAGGTCAGTTCCTCACCCTCTCTGAGGTTGGTACGCCCATACATGTGACCAAGAACCTGGACTCAACGATCTATTCCCACAAAGTAGCTGCCGCTCGGCTGTGATCTCAAAGTGCTCCTCCCATTCCCAGGAGGACCCTGGGCCCTGGGCGAGGGGCGGGCAGGAATCCTGGGGGCTGGCATAACCTTTAAGCCTCCTCAGCGACTCAGCCCTCCTTGGGGTGTGGGGGGATCTCCGGGTGCAGCCCTTCTTCTCCTTTTCATCTTTATTTTTCTCCTGCTCCCTCTTCTCCTCACTACGTGGGCTGATCGCTGCTCAAACTTTTAATTCAGATGGTAATTGAAATAATAATATGGGCTGAGGCCCCTCTGCTTGTGACGCTGCAGCTGGTGGAGCTCAGCTATGAATAGACCTTGAGTCACACACGCGCGCTCCTGCAGGCGCGCACACAGGGCTGATGGGCTGACGGGCTGACGGGGTGGTGGGTGGGGTGCAGCCGGGATTGGGGGGCAGGGGAAGCTCGAGCTCCAGCTTGCTCTGGGTCTTGGCCCCCCATTTCCAAAGGCCTGGGCCAGTTCGGCCCTGCAGCCCGCCATCTGGTTCCCTGTGTGGAATCTGACTTGGGGCTTCGGTGGTTCTCTACAGAAGGGGAAACTGAGGTTCAGCAAGAGGGAGTGGCTGACTGGGAACAAATGAAAGTGACTGGACTCAATTAGAACCGATGGGTTTTGCCTGGTTCCAAGACCACTATTTCTTTTCAGGACACATAGGCCAGACAAATGAGTGGGAGGAACGCTGGGGTGTGGCCCCCACGCCCCCTGCTCTTGCATCCGCCTGCCTCAGCTTTTCCCAACACACACTCGCCTTCGAATGTACACTCTCTGGCCCACTGTCACACACATTTTTTCTCACGCACTCACACCACACACTTTCATACCCGCTCACTCACACACTCATGCACGCGAGCTGCTCAGATAGATGGTGCTATTGATTGGTGGCTGGGGTGACAAAGAGGTTTTCTTGGCAGGTCCTGCTGCAGGAAGGGGACAAGGTCCTATGTGCCAGGCTCTGCACTGGGCTATGTATTCATGATCTCACTCATCCTCCCTGCCACCCTGTGAGCCCCATCACTCCCACTTTTCAGATGAGAAAACTGAGTCTCAGTGAAAAGAAAGAGCTTGCCTAAGATCGGACTGGTAGAAGGAGCCATATATTGTTTGTTCTGCTGGGAATGCACCGCGTTCCAGCTATTCTGGGACCCTCCATTTGGCCTCCTGAAGGAGGGAGTGTGTATCTCATCCAGCCCAGGGGTCCTCTTTCTCTCCCTGAGCCAGTTCCCCCACTTTGGCCTGAGGCCACATGGCCAGTCATTGACCAGCCCAACTGCTAGCAGCCAGAAAATATGGCCTCTCAGCAGGGGAAGGTGAGGTGCCCATGAGGGGCATTGGCAGGTCAAGGAGAGGGACTACCAAGCAAAGTGGTCCTTGGTGTTCCAGACCCCAGCTGGAGCTGTGTAGAGCATTGGCGTTGTCATGATGACCTACCAGCCAGCAGCTTGGGTTTCAGCCTGCTCAGGTGGGTCCAGTGGGGGGCGCCCAGGAGGGCAGAGTGGAGATGCAGTGGAGCTTAGGCGCAGTTGGGCAGAAACACCCCCCTCAGCCTGGGACGATAGAGGCCACTCTCCCTACGTTTACCCTGCATTCCTGGTATACTCCTATGCCTGCTTTTTCGCTAGCAATCTGCTGGGAGATGGAACAACTGAGCCCAGAGACCACAATGATTTGCCCAAGGTCACGCAGCAGTGGTGATAAAGCTGGGACTGGACCAGAGCCCAGGGCTCCTCCTGATTCCTCTGCCTCCCCCCACCCCGCCAGACACCCTCTGTCTCTCTCAGACATTTATTGTGCCTGTGGGGGGAAGAGCTGATCTCTGCACCCCCTCTCCTGGGAAAAACCCCTAGCTTGGAGAGAGGGGTGGGGGCAACAGCCCCTCGTCACAGTGGATGCAGCTGAATAAGGAAGTTTACTTGCTTCAGGCAGGCCTGGGATTGGATCCCAACTTAGCCACTCACTTATCCCAAGTGATATTAACCAGGTCCCGGTCCCCCTGGGAATCTGTCTTTGCTCCTCTGTGAACTAAGGACAACCTGTGATGATGGGAGATGTGCCTTTTTACTTTTGTTTCCTATCTCTTCTCAGAGCCACCCCAGCTTCACCTGGCCTGCAAGGATGGGAGGGGACCTTAGCTGGGCCAGGGAGGAGTGGGGTACGTGCACTGTGAGGGGCTGATCCCATTTTATGGGTGGGGAGATTGAGGTCTGGGGGTAGAGTTTGCCCAGCCTCTCCTTGGTGGCAGAATTGGCACCAAGTTTTACTTTCTGGCTTCTGGGATGCCCCAGCAAAGTCTCTTCCCAACCCCACCCTGCACCTTCTCTCCCAACTCCCACCCCAAACTCCCTGTAGGAGGCTTTCCTCTCCCACTGTAGGCCTGGGAACTCCAGGCCTCCTGCCCTGGGAAAGTTAAGGTGCCATGCAGCCTGGAGGACAGATGGAATGGGGGTCAGCAATTCGGGATCTCTGGGAGGCAGTACTAGAGGGGAGGTGGCAGAGCTAGAGGGGTGATGTGGATGAGAGGTGGCGGCAGAAGGCGCTGCAGTCATTCTGACACATGGACATCAGAGCCCCCCCCCCCCGCAACCCTTTCAAGGGGGAGGCCACCATCTCCTGGGCTAGCCCACTGTGTCTAGGAGTTTCTGTTAATTGATACCTGCTTTCCATTTTGGCCTTAGCTCTGCACTCTGGGGCCTGAGGAATCTAGCTTGTTCCCCAACCAGGGGGTGGCCAGCTCCTCCTTGTTCTCCTAAGGCTTCTCTTCTCTGGCCTCAGTAGTCCCAGCTGAGGCCTGTGGGTGGGAAACAGAAAATCTGGGTTCAAGTCCAACTCCACCCGGAGTGGCTATGTGGCCTTGGGCAGCCTTTTCACTTCTCTGAGCCTCCCACCCCTGACCTGTAGGGATGCGCTTGTTCCCCTGCACCTGTGGGTTGCTGGGCAGATCTTGTGAGCTTCTGAGTGTAACGTGGCCTGTTGTTGACATGAGCTGCTGTGTGTCCAAACCACTCAGTGGCTACTCTTGGCAGACTTCCAGGTCCCCAGCCATCACCTTCAGACACTGCTTCTCTGGCTATGTTGAGTGTCAGCACCTGACCTCTCTGCTGAGCCCTCCAGACCCACTTGGGTGGAGGCAGGGCTGGCTGAGCACCAGCGCCAGGCTGTGCAGCTGCAGATCCTGAAGCCACCTGACCTTGGAAAGAGCCTCTCTCTGGCTAGGCTCCAGGGCCACCCCCCAGACATGGGGCAGGAGCCAGGCAACAAGGAGGAGAGGGAACTGAGTGGGGCAGAGAGCAGGCCATGGCCTCATGCTGGAGCTGGCCCGGGGACCTCAGATGACAGGCCAGGAGACAGAGAGGACAGACAGGCAGCCAGGGGATGGAGTTAACAGTCACTAGCTGCATTAATAGCACAGCAGAGCCTCACTCCTCATACCTTAGAGAGCTGCCTGAGGAGGGGGTGAGCTCCCTGTCCTGGGAGGTATGCAAACAATTGCTGAATGGCATCTGTTGGGGGACAGCAGTGGGTTCTGACACAGGACCAGGGGAAGGAATTGGACCCAGAACCCAGAGTCCCTGTTGTTTGGACCACAGTGTGGAGGTCTTGTGACCCTAACGGTCTAACAGACGGTTCCAAATATTCCCTTATGACTTCCAACAACTCTCCCCACAGTCATGCCCCCGCAAAAGCCCATGATCCAAGCATGGTCACTTTCACTTCAGGCTAAGCCCTAGATCCCATCTCAACCCGTTCACAGCTCCTAAGCACTCGAAGGTCAGTGATTTTTCAACTTGCAGGCAGATCCTGACCCATTAGTGGTTGTGAAATTGAGATAGTGAGTCCACTACTTATTTTTTTAAATAAAATAGAAAAGAAAATTTCAAGCACTTGTACATAATGAGGATAAGCATTATTTGGTGACACTTTTGTTTCAGCTTTTAAAGTGTATGTACTGTATTATATAATGAGTAGCAATGTACAATATGTTTGTTTTTACTCTGGGTTTTGGTCAGAAAGTTTGAGAACTACTGTGTGTAGAAATCCTGGAGGCGCCAATAAGAAAAGCTTGAGTGTCCAGATTCCTTTTTTCCAGGATGCTTGGTTCCTAAGAATCTAAGTGCTGAGAACTGCAGATGCTACCCCTCTGTCCTCAGGCCTCCCTTGCCTTGCCCAGCAGCCCACGTGGCTCCAGGCCCCCGAGCGTCCCGGTCACCCCCAGGGCTTAGGTCCCGCTTCTTTGCCCAGCCCAGCCCTGGCCCAGGCCTGCTTCATCTTGGGGCGTCCAGCTTGGCCCACATCTTCCTGGGCAACCTTCTCTCCAAGCCCTGTGGCCATGAGGACCCTTTCCTCCTGTCCTCACATACTTACACGTGGAGCTCAACAAAGCAGGTTGTCTTACTCATTCCTCTTCTCCCGGCACACAGTAGGTACTCAGATAATGTTCATTCATTCCATAGTGATTTGGAGAGTGCCCTCCGAGGGAAGACACTGTACTGTGTTGGAGTCACACCAGGCAGGAGGGCAGCTGCCATTCCAGCTCAGCACACGTTTAGGGTGATGAATGAATGAATGAATGAATGAATGAATGGAATCTGAGAGTCTCTGGTCCTAGGAGCCAGCTGGCAGATGGTGAGAGATGGTGGGTAAGCACGTAGCTCTTTGCCTGTGCATAGTAGGCATTCTGATCGCGACAGTCCCTCACAACTGTGGATGCAGGAGTGTCAGGGCAGGAGTGGCCGAACGTTCGTCCCTCCTGCTGTCTCCGGCCCCTCTGAGGCCTCTCTGTGGCACCCTCTCCTGCTGGCCCTGCACATGGCCCGCCCCAGCACTCCCTGCTCCTGTCCTTGGAGCTTCTCTTATGGGCCTAGGAGCCTGGGCGTGTAGCCAGGATGCCTGGGGGACCCCTGCAGAGAAGCCGGTGCTCTGTGGGAGTGTGAGGCCAAGGCCTGGGGCCCCAGACATCCTGCCACACTCCAGCGCCACAGAAGGTCTCCTTCTGGTCTCTGCTCGGAGGCCACCTCCACTGAGAGGTTCTCCCTGACTCGGGGGACAAAAATAGCTCCTCCTTGGTCACGTTCTGTCACATCACCCTGCTCAGGTCCTTCACGGGAATTATGACAGGCTGAAATTATCCTGTTTCTTTGTCAGTCACCGGATGTTTAAGCGTCTGCGTGTGCCGGGCACTGGGGTTCAGGCGTGAAGCAGAGAGTCGAGGTCCCTGCACTGAAGGAAACTGTGAGTGAAATCGGTTTGGATGGGATAAATGCTGTGAGGAGATACAGGAGACTGTCTGGGGGGCCTCTGGGAGGAGGCAGCCTTTGAATCAAGACCTGAATGGTAGGAAGGTGTGAGCAATGGGGTCTTGGAAGATTTCATCCAGAAGGGGTGGCCCATGTAAAGATCCAGCGGGACAAGAAGAAAGGCCCGCATGGTTGGGGATCACGGTGCAAGTGGAGAGGGTTAGGTCAGAGAGGGCGGGATGGCGCCCTGGGAAGCTGTAGCCCTCCACGCCAACAAGCGACGAGCGACGTGGGTCCTCAGCCTACATGGAGATGGGACTGCATGGAGAATGGAGGCAGGGAGATGTAGGGGGGACACTGGAGTTGTGCGGTAGTGATGTGGCTTGCAGCAGGGAGGGCTCTGCAGGCTGGAAGGACTGGGCGTGGGGCCAGCGTCCAGGTCTCAGTCCCCTGGTTCACCTGCTTGGGAAGCCCCTGAACCCCCCGTGGGGACGAAAGTAACAGCACTCACCTCCAAGATGTCATGCGGGTCAAAGAAGTGGCCAGGGGTGTGGCCCAGAGTCAACACTAAATGTTAGTTATTATACCATGAGTATGACCATTGGGTTGGGGCCTCCCAACTCTTGGATTCTCAGGTGTTAGGCCTGAGCGGTCCGCCGGGGGGTCCCAGACTGAGGTGGGGAAGGGAGGGCGGGGTGGCGATCCTTCTGTCTTGGCTATGCTGGGCTTGCGATGCCTATTAGATGTCCAGCAGACACTGGAGGAAGATTCTTCTTGTCTCAGGAGGGCGAGGGGGCCAGGTGGTATTTTAAGTTAAGGCTGAGCCTGGGCACTGCGTGGTTCTACATATAGAGGCTGGGAGAAGGGAAACTGGGAGAGGGGCCCCGAGGCTTGGAGGCTGGAGGAGGGAGGCAAGAGAGAGCCAGCGGCCTCCATCAGAACTGCTGGGAGGACCATGGGCTCAGAGGAGCCCTGGAGGGGGCTACGGGGAGAACGGGAGGTGAGGGTAAGTCATCCCCTTTAAGAAGGGTTTTTGCACTTTACAGTTTATAATCCCTGACCCTCCACTGTCCCTGTTCATCTTTGCAACATGCCTATGAAGTGGGTGTTATTCCTCCCCATTTTATGGAAGCAATTCAGAGAAGCTAAGATATTTTTCCAGGGCCGCTCAGCACCTCAGTGAAGTGTTCCCAGGCTTTCTGGGATCACAGTTTCTTTTGAGGACCTTATGAATCCTATGACCCTTCTTAGAAAAATACACATATGTATACACTAATTTTAAAATTTTCTATGTGACTTTTTTTTTGTAGGTAATACATTCATATGGTTCTAAAATTAAAAAGACACAAACGGGAATACAGTGAGAATTCTTCCTCCCACCCCTTCCCCAGCCACCTGCTTCCCCTCCCCGGAGGCAGCCATTGTCACCAGTTTCCTGGGTCTCCATCCATAGACAAGCACAGACAAGCAAATATGTGTATCTATAAATTTCTTTTCTCTCCTTTTTTACACAACTGGTAGATACTATACTGAGTGTTCATCACTGTTGCCTTTTTTCACTTAAAAACACATCTTGAAGACCCATACCACTCCTTACCGGGCTCCCCCTCCTTTTTTTGGCTGCGTGGTGAACCATCATGGATGGGTGTCAGGCTCCTTCCAGGCTGGGCTGGGCAAACGGGGCGCTTAGCTCCTTACATGCATGACTGTCTGCAAGCCCAGGTCCCAGCAGCCCATACAAGTGTCACAGGCAATCTTGCGGCTCTCTGATGCCTCTGTTGAATTACCTCTGGAACAAGGGAGGGAATGAGCCGGGCCATTGGCTCAGACTCCCCTTGCCCACTCCCGCTCCCTACACCTCTTCTTTAGGTTTGGTCTGTGGGCCCAGCAGAGAATCCAGGGAATCCTGTGTGAAGGAAAGGCATCAGCCCCCATGCCCCAAAGCCCTGGGAGAACGTCCTCCAGGCCAGCAGCCCCACTCCTGGAGTCTTGTTTGCTGAGAGGTCAAGGACGAGGCAGTGGTGGCAGGGGCAGGGGGACGGGGTGTCTGGCAATGATCTCCACTCTCGTTCTTGGCTGGAGTGCTGGGATGGGAAAGGCAGTCGTGGGCTGTGCTGAAATCACCTCTGCTCTTGCCCCCTGGCCCCCCGCAGACCCACCCCTAGAAGGCTGCCCAGCCCCTCGCATTCTCCTCTGCCAATGAGGAATCTGCACCCTTTTTGGCCAGGGTTGGAGGCATCCAAGAAGAGAAGGGAGGTGGGGCTGCTGGCCAGGTGGGCTGGGCTGGTCAGGGCCAACTGGGCAGCTCTGTTAGAGCGCCCTCTTCTCCGGGCTCCAGGGGCCCACTGTCCTGTTGCTCCTCTGCCTCCGTCTGCGGTGCCAGATTCTCCATGGACAGGGGACGATTGGGGCTGGGCCTGAGGCCCTCTTCTCCTCTATCCAGCATTCTTGCCCGGGCCACCCCAGCTGCTCTCACTCAGCTTACATCGTCCAGGCGGGCAGGATCTCATGAGTCTGACTCTGCCCAGATCTCGGGAGCTGACCTGCCATGGGCTTCTCTATGTGGATGTGCCTAGGCCACCGCACACTAGGAACTGTCGTTCTTTAAACCTGCTCCCGGTTCAGGGCCTCACGATGACCTATTCCTGACACCCCTCTTCCCAACTTCCCGCCCTATTCACCATCACACTCTGGGGGTTCTTTGTCTAAAATATGCCCTGAATCTGTTTACTTCTCTCAAGCAACACTGGCATCACCCTGGCAGCTCCAAGCCAGCACCGTCACCTGCCTGGGTAGCACCAGTAACCTTCTCACCAGCTTCCAACTTCCGCTGTGCCCCACACAGTGTCCTAATGCAGCTCATCCCAGTGTGTGTCCCACGCCCGGACAGCAGAGGCCTCTGAGGCCAGACAGGGGCAGGTGTGCCACTGGGGCCATATTGGGGATGTTTTATTTCTGAAGCCTGGTGATGGATACACAAGGGTTTATTATATTATTGTTTATTCCTTTTTACCTTAAAGATTGCATGTGAGAACTAAAAAATATCAAACCAGGCAAAACCCGACCACCTGCCTGTCTCCCACAGCTACGAGGATGGAATCCACAGCCCTTCCCACCCCCAACCTCTGGGGCTCCGTCCTGGGCAACTCTCCCTCTTGCTCACTTCATTCCTGCCATCTGGCCTTGCTGCAGATTCTCAACACACTGAACTCTTTCTGGAATGTTCTACACCCACCTTTCACCCAGGCACACAATTCTCCTGATTGTCTTGGCTCCCACTTACTACTCAGGTCTCAGTTTAAATGTAATTTTCTCAAAGAGGTCTTTGGGGACCCCCATCAAACTAGAGCCCCTAGTCTTCTCTCTCATATCACGCTGTACCTTTCCTTCCAGCAGCTTACCATGATTTATGGCTGCCGCTATTCAAATGCTTATGTGTTCAGTGCCTCTCCCCAGCTGATGCAGAAGCTGGGTGAGTCCACAGCCGGTGCCTGATCCGCAGCAAGTTTGTGATAGTGACCGAGTGAGCGGCTTTAGGTGAAGAGCACACAACAGAGCAGGTCCCTAGAAGCCACAGCAAGGCAGTGGGGGATTGAATTCCACCACCAGTGAGGGAGGTGAGGTTGTTCTGGAAACGAGAAGCCTTCGGGGATCTGCTCTTGCCTTCAAATTCCTGTACGGAAGAGGGCAAAGGTGTTTGGGAAGGGGGGCCTCTTTGGTGGGACTGTCTGGGCACTAAAAGGGGCTCCTCTGTGGGCAGGGAGCTCTCCATCGATCAGGGCAGGGGCCAGGCGTCAGCAGAGCAGCAAAGGGCATACCTGCAGGTTGGAGCAGGGGCCCTTGGGCTTACCAGCCATCAGCTCCTGCCATTTGGCCATGACTGGAAGACTGGTCTGGACATTCCGGGGAATTTGCTTTCTAAACCTGTTCACTGGCTGGCTGAGTGGTTGGGAGGGACAGGTTGGGGTGCAGAGCTGGAGGAATGAGCCAGTTCACCCCCATGCCGCTCAGAGGCCCTCTGGAGCCCAGAGCCACCTGTGTGTCTAGGCTCTGGCTGGACCTGAAATCAGGGACCCAGATCCTGGCTCCAACTTGCCCTATGACCCAGTTTCTCCTTTCCCAGTAGGACTGACGGGACAGAACCTGACACATAGGAGGGCGTGGTAACTGTTTTCTAAGTGGAAGAAACTTTCGATGTGATAGTGTTTTCCTAGGCAGGAGAGCAGAGTGTCTAATGAATGTGCTCTGGCATCAACTGCTTCGTTCCAAATCCCGGCTTTACTACTTACGAGCTGTGTGACCTTGGGCAAGTTGCTGAACCTCTCTGTGCCTTGCTTTTCTTACCTCTAAAGTAGGGATGATAATGGAAACTTCCTCTGAGGTCATGGTGAGGATGGCAGGAATTGATCAGCGTAAAGCACTCAGAACAGTGCCGGCACAGAGCAAGAGCGTACTAAACGCTCTGCGTGGATTTTGCAATGTCACACCGTCGGCCGGTGGGGGAGGGGCCACATGTACAGTGGGATTTCAGGGTACAGAAGAAGGTGTAGGGGAGGATCAGAGTGTACTGAGCACCCACTGTGTGGCCTGCACTTTTACGACAATTGACAATCTGCATCTGGCTCTCGCGACCACCCTGCAAGGTAGGCGTTACTATATTCCTTTGCAAATGAAGACACTGAGGCCTTCAGGGAGGTTAAGGATCCGGTTGAGCCAGGTGAGACTGAGCCCGCTTCCAGTCCAGCCCTGTGAGAGTCTGAGGCCACTGCTCTTACTCACTTGCTCCCTAGTGCTGGTGTTGGAAGACAAGTTGGACTGGGCCGTGATGGGTGCCAGGGTGCGCTCTGGGGCATGACATCTGACATTCAGGGGAGGAGATCATGGGAAGGGCTGTTCAGCCTTGGGAGTGATTCATACCACTTATCAGCCACTTACCGTGTGTTGGGCACATGATGTACACAATCTGTTTATTCCTCATTACAATCTTATGAGGTAAGGGACACTATTAGCGCCACCTAAGGATAAGGTACACAGGAACCAGAGAGGTTAGATAACTTGCCCAAGGTCACACAGGCCGAAAGTGGTACAGAGAATCCAGTATCAGAGCCAGTGCACTAGGAAGGGAAGATGTGGGCTCTTGAGATGCATCAAGAGAAGGTAGACCTCCCAGGGTCTGAGAAGCAGGACAGGGACTTGCGAAGGGCTGTGGGCAGGAGGGGACACCCCCGACCAGCCTCAGCTGCCTCTTACTCTTTGAGAAGCGTAGCTCAGCTGTCTGTGCTTGAGCCCTTCCTCCCGACCCTGGAAATCCCTGTGTGCTTAAGATAAGAGGACCCCTGACCCAGACCAGGTAGTCCAGGCCTGAGGGGCAGCAGTCAGAGCTGAGCAGGGGGCAGGCCCGGTGCTCCTCCCTGGGCTGGGAACTGGGACAGTGGTGTTAATTCCTTCCACTCCCCCAGGGAAATCTTCCCCCTCCTTGGCTCTGCCCCGCCCCACTGCCCTGTGGGTGCTCCCTCCCTCCAGGCCCAGGAGGGGCTCAGGGTCAGCTGGGGCTGATCAAACTCAGGAACACCCACTGGACCACTTGCCTTATTTCTGACTCTGTGCTGGGCCCTTGTTTCGCCACATCGTCCCAGCTCTCCCCCAGGGGGCAATTAAGGTCCCCCGTTTTGCAGATGGAGAGAAGGAGCCCCTGGCTGGAGCAGTTAGTGGTGAAGCCAGGACTTGAAGCTGGTTCTCCTGTCCCCCAGGACAGTGTTCTTACGTCGTCACCTCCATCATCATCATCATTTCATTCTCTGGGTTCTACCTGCAGTGCTTTGTTGAACCCACAGCTGGTGTCTCTATTCTAAGTGGTTATCACGTTCGCTTCAGCAGCGTCTTGAGGAAGTAGGGACTGTTACCATCATCTCCACTTTCCAGATGAGGAAACTGAGGTCCACAGAGGACATGCCAGGAGGTTGACAGAGCTGAGCCTGAGAGCCAGGTCTTGCCACTCCAAACGTGAGAGTTTAACCAGCACATTACTTGCATAAAGTTAAAAAGAATCGAAGTGGTGCAGACACTGAGGGCCAAGGGGCCCTGAGGAGGCAGGACTGGCAGCTGGCAGTGCAGCCACAGAAGGCTTTGGAGAACAGTGGGGCCTCCGGCTGAGCCTGGGGGGCTGGGGAAAGGCACGAGGGGATCCAGGTTAAGCAAGGCATCGTGGGAGGTGAAGGGAGTCCGAGACCAGAGGCTGGGGACCAGGGTGAGCCAGGACCTGGAGCAGCAGGTTGAGTCAGAATCCCGGTTTTGCTATGTCTGCTCTGTGAACCCACCCTCATTCCTACTCCCCCACCCCCAGCCTGCTGTTCTTCAGCTGGGATGGGAAATAATAACCCTGCTGTTGCTGTGTTAGGTGCTCAATAAATACTTGTTAAATTAACAAGGAGTTGCAGTGAGGCCTCAGCAAGAGAGGCCAGGCAGTGCCTGGCACAAAGCTGGCACTCCCAAAGTGCTCGTTCTCTGAGGGCGGCCACTGAGAGGGATGATGGGTTCAGCTGGGCCCCATGGCTGAGCTGTGTGACCTCGGGCAAGTCACTTCACCTGCCCTGCTGTTCCACCCAACATCCATGGGATGCTTAAAGGCCTGCAGGGGGGCTAAGTGCTCCCTATGGTGGGCTTCTGCCCCCCACCCTGCTGTCTAGGGGCTCAGTGTGGGGCCTGCCCACCGGGGGCTCAGGACCCACTGCTGCTGTCTGGGGCCAGAGGGCCTTTGAGACACACCAGCAGATGCCTGCCCAGGCTCCTGGAACCTGCTGGGGCTGCTGACACTTTATCGATTTTTTTTTTTTTTTTTTAACAAAGGGAGTTGTGGGCAAGGAGGGGCATTTGGTATCATAAAGTCATAGGGAAAACCTAAGAGGACCCGGGAGCAGGGTGGTCCTCCTGCCTCTCTGGGCCCCCGGCAGGCAGGGTCCAACCCTCCTGAACTCCTCAGGAAGGGGCAGGATAGTGATGGTGCCGGCCAGCTGACAGCACTGCTGGTCCCCTTCACCATCTCCCCAAGGCCTAGGTGTCCTTTGCCAGCTGCTGGCTCATGTGCTACGGCCCTGCTTTCAGCCTCAGTTTCCCTAGTTGTCCAAAATCCAGATGTTCACAGCACAGTGGAAAAAAAAAAAAGCTGGTAACTCGCACAACATTGTCAGTTCTCCACTTTGTCAAGAAAGGACATTACATTTTCAAAAGCAGCCAACATCTCCCATCCCCATCATTTCCCAAAAAGAAAGAACATTTGCCACGAAAGGAGTCGCAGGATGTACTCCTAGAACAGAGGACAGTGACTGGGGAAGCGCCCAGTCTGGGAAGGGGAGGGATTTGTCCTGAGGTCACCCAGCAAGGCAGCCAGAGGGCCCGGTCTCCAGGGTCCCCACCTTAGAAACTGTGTCCTCCAGCATTTGTTTACAGGGAACATTTGGTGCAAGAGGATTAGACCAGCTTCCTGCCTGCTAGAACAGTACGCTTAATTACAGACATGAGACGGGCACCTGAACGACCGGACACTCTGTCTCTTAATGAAACACCTGTATTCAGAGGAGGATGGTACCCAGTTGTCAGTGCCTGTTGCCTCCCATGATCTGTGTCCCCTTCTCTTTCATAGTTTTCCCCTGGGCCTTCGCCAGGAAGCCCCATGTGACAAACAAGGGAAAGAAAATCTAGCCATCTCCTGGCAGTCATGGCCTGCGAGCACACACCAAGCTTCGTACACATCACTTTGTGGTCAGGCCTGGGCTGTGACAGGGTGTTGGTGTATTTGAGCAGTCGCTGCGGACAGGATGAGGGGCTGGGCTCTCACCAGCGGGGGGTCTTCAGGGGGATGCCCTGCACCTGGGCTCCCATGGTGGAGGGTGACGGGACTGGGCAAGCACCTGTGCCTGGGGGCAGCTTTCCACTGCCCAGGAGCGGACATTTCTGAGTGAGCACCGCCTGAGCTAACTGGCATAGTGTTGGCACAAGGCTGGGCAGGGGCTCAGGACATGGCTGGCTGCTGTGACCGGGAGAGGAGGCGCGGGGCTGGGAGATGAGCTGTGCCCTCACTGGCCTGAGATGTGGAAACTGCTGAGGATGGGGCACTGGGTGATGGAAGGGCTGGGGGGTCAGTACTGCAGTGGAGGCTGAGAGTGTAGGGGGTGGGGGGACGTGCAGAGCCTCGTCCTGGGGCTCGGCTGAGACTCCTGTCACTTCCACTCAGAAACGCGAAGCAGTGAGCAGTGCTGGTGGAGGGAGTCCTGGGAAGAACCCCCTCCTGCAGCACCAGGTGAGCCCCCCAGGTCAGGGCCAGCCCCGCAGGGGAGAGAACGACGGCCTGGAGCACCCTGGGCTTGTATTTGGCCTTGGGCAGGACCCTTACCCTCTCTGGTTCTCACTGTCCTCATCCACCAAAGGCCCAGGTCGCCACATGCTGTCCCCTCTGCCTCTCCCCTGCAAACCTGAGGCCGATGGGTCCAGGGTCTGCCCGGGCTGGGCTGGTGCCCTCTCTTCCCTCACCCCAAACCCTACCCCAACCCCCTCCAGGGAGGAAGCTCCTCTTCCCAGGAGCCCCTTGCCCTTCTTCCAGGAGTGGGAGTGAGGAGACTGTCTCAGGCTGGCCCACCCTGCCTGCTCTGGGACCCTTAGCAAGTTCATCTGAGTTCTGAGCTTCCTTGGCCTCAAATGTAAAATGACGGTCTTGAAATCAGTGATCTTGAAACCCTTCCTTCTGGCTCATTTGAGATGGTGGGACAGAGCAGAGAGGGACATACTTAGCCAAGGAAGACCTCCCTGAAAGCTATTTACAGCCTAGAAGGTACACCTGACCCCCAATCCTCTCAGGCCTGTGGCCCTGGTTGTTAGGACTCTAGGGGAGGTGGCAGAGAGAGTCTGGGACTCCCAGCTAAAATTATGACTTCTTAAGGGCCAGCACTGCACACCCGCATTACTGGTTAGGTCTTCAGACTGATAGGTCTCCTTGGTCCCATTTTCCAGATGAGGAAACTGTGGTTCAATGCAGCCAAGTAACTTACCCAGGTTACATGGTGGGTCTGGGACTTCAATCCAGGACTGTGGGACCCAGGGAGCTCCTCTTAAGGGGGGAAGGGAGAAGAACCCAGAGTTGGGGTGGGGTGACGGCGGGGGAGGAGGTGGGGGCAGGGCCCACTCTCCCTGGGCTGAGAGAGGGAGTCTCTCCGGGGAAGAGGCAGGCTCTGAAGCTGTTGATCTCTAAATTACAGCGTTGGCGCACACCGGTTGCTGCGGCAACCGAGTTGTCCTGAACCGGGGAAGTGTATAAACATTGCCACAGATGCACAATTAGATCAAGAAGAAGAATAGAAGAGAAAATAGAAACTTCCAGTCTTATATAATTCTGGGCCAAAACGTTACTAGGAGCCCGGGCCCGGGTTTGGCCCCGCCAGCCGCGGGGGCCCCTGGCAGCACCATCTCTCTCCTTGGGCCCCAGTGGAAGGGAGGGGTGGAGAGAGGGTCTGCCCTGCATGGGCCCAGCTGGGATGCCCGCCACCCGGTAGGGTGAGGGGCCGCCTCCGCTGAAATAGCTGGGGACGCTGACAGGCGAATCCTTCCTCTCCCAAGCTTCCTCCTGCACCCAGGAAGCAGGAAGGAAGGCAGGAGGGCAACTTAACCAAGCACCTACTATCTCCTTGGGTCCTGGGAGGTAGTGCTGTAACCCCCATTTTAAAGATGAGAGAACTGAGGCTCAGAGAAGTGAAATGAGTTGTCCTCGGTTTCACAGCTAGGTCATGGGTGTGTCTGCCTCCCCCGCTCCAGGTCTCCACACCGCGAACTCATCCATATTGACAGCACCTGGGAGCTGAAGAGTTAGACACACCTGGATTTGGACCCATGTACCAGCTGTGTGGCCTTGGACAGATCACTTCTCTGAGCCCCTGTTCCCTCAGCTGACATACGGAAATAGGGATGCCTACACGGGAGCCAAGGCTCAGGGCTCCCCTTACCTATGTCTTGAACACCACTCTGAAGTCTTTACCCACCACTGCTCCCAACAAGTTTGGGGACAGGACAGAAACTGAGGTGGGGCCTTGGGTCCCAGCACTGCCCAATAGAACTTTCTGCAATGATGGGAATGTCCTATATCTGCTCTGTCCAGTATGGTAGCCATTAGCCACATGTGGCTACTGAGCACTTGAAATGTGGCTAGGGCAACTGGGGAACTGAAGTTAACATTTTATTTAATTTTAATTAAATATAAGAGCTACAGGTGGCCAGTGGCTGCCAAATTGGACAGCACAGGAGAATGTCCGGTCCCCTAGAGGCCCAAGAGTTCAGAGGCCGAACCCAGGGAGGTAAGCAGGGACCAGAGCATTCACAGCTCCCCCTGCTCAAGGCAAGTGGGACAAATGGTGGGAGGGTGATTCCAAGCTGGGCATCTGGATGTTCCCAGGACAGTGGGCAAAGGAGGTTTGGTGGCGGCAGGGGAGGTGGGCAGTGTGAGGGGCTGGGATTAGGACCTGGATTCTGGTGGCCTCAGCTTCTGGTTCCACAAACCCTAATCCCAGAGCTGGGCTGGCACCAGCTCAGCCCCCAACACTCCCTCTCTGTCATCAGAGCCACCTTAACATTCTGCCCATGGAGTGGAGGAAGCCTTGGGTCCTAGTCCAGGCCCTTCCTCTTCTGAGCGTCTTTGGGTGGGGGTCTTGCTGCCCCTGAGCCTGGGTTCTTGGGCCCTCAGAGAGCCACCCTCCATGGCAGCCACTCCCTCCCCAGCGTCTCATATGTCTGGCTTCGTTCCCCCAGGCCCTGCGTCTTCTCAGGCGACCACGCCGGCTTCAGGACATGCACGGGCACAGCCGCAACGGGCAGGCCCACGTGCCCCGGCGGAAACGCCGCAATCGCTTTGTCAAGAAGAACGGCCAATGCAACGTCTATTTCGCCAACCTGAGCAACAAGTCACAGCGCTACATGGCGGACATCTTCACCACCTGCGTGGACACGCGCTGGCGCTACATGCTCATGATCTTTTCCGCGGCCTTCCTCATCTCCTGGCTCTTTTTTGGCCTCCTCTTCTGGTGCATCGCCTTCTTCCATGGTGACCTGGAGGCCAACCCAGGGGGGGCCACGGCCGGGGCCCCAGTGGGAGGTGGTGGGGCGGTGCCGGTGGCCCCTAAGCCCTGCATCATGCATGTGAACGGCTTCCTGGGCGCCTTCCTATTCTCAGTGGAGACGCAGACGACCATTGGCTATGGGTTCCGGTGCGTGACGGAGGAGTGCCCACTGGCGGTCATCGCCGTGGTGGTCCAGTCCATCGTGGGCTGTGTCATTGACTCCTTCATGATCGGCACCATCATGGCCAAGATGGCGCGGCCCAAGAAGCGGGCGCAGACGCTGCTGTTCAGCCACCATGCGGTCATCTCGGTTCGTGACGGCAAGCTCTGCCTGATGTGGCGTGTGGGCAACCTGCGCAAGAGCCACATCGTGGAGGCCCATGTGCGGGCCCAGCTCATCAAGCCCTACATGACGCAGGAGGGCGAGTACCTGCCGCTGGACCAGCGGGACCTCAACGTGGGCTACGACATCGGCCTGGACCGCATCTTCCTGGTGTCTCCCATTATCATCGTCCACGAGATCGACGAGGACAGCCCGCTCTACGGCATGGGCAAGGAGGAGCTGGAGTCGGAGGACTTTGAGATTGTGGTCATCCTGGAGGGCATGGTGGAGGCCACTGCCATGACCACTCAGGCCCGCAGCTCCTACCTGGCCAGCGAGATCCTGTGGGGCCACCGCTTCGAGCCCGTGGTCTTCGAGGAGAAGAGCCACTATAAGGTGGACTACTCACGCTTCCACAAGACCTACGAGGTGGCCGGCACTCCCTGCTGCTCGGCCCGAGAGCTGCAGGAGAGCAAGATCACCGTGCTGCCTGCCCCGCCACCCCCGCCCAGTGCCTTCTGCTATGAGAATGAGCTGGCCCTCATGAGCCAGGAGGAAGAGGAGATGGAGGAGGAGGCTGCAGCCGCTGCAGCCGTGGCTGCCGGCCTGGGCCTGGAGGCAGGCTCTAAGGAAGAGGCGGGCATCATCCGGATGCTGGAGTTTGGCAGCCACCTGGATCTGGAGCGCATGCAAGCCACCCTCCCGCTGGACAACATCTCCTACCGCAGGGAGTCCGCCATCTGACCTCCAGGCCCCTCCCATCACTTCCCCACAAGAGCCTCTGCGGGGGGTGGGATGCCAGGACACCCCCTCCACACTCAGGACAGAGCTCATCCTGACTCCGTGGACCTTCTGGAGGGAGATGGGGGTTTCAAAGACTGGAGAACCCCTTCCTACTCACACCAGAACCCAGGCCTGGAAAGGTCCAGGTTACCCTCGGTCTGATCAGCCTGGGTTCCCCAGCATCTACCCACTGGCGGCTCAGGAACCATAGACCCACCACCCTCTTCCCACCGACCCTTTGAGGACGTTCCCCCTTTGCAGAACCTCGGGGAAGGCGGCTGGACTGCTGGGGGGTGGGCATCTTGGGGTTCTGGGGTGGGCTGGTGGTTGCTTGGGAGGGTGGGAGGGGGGTGCGTTTCTTTTGCATGACTGTGGTCTGTTGCTCATAACTTTCTTTTGTAAATATCTATAAATGGAGAGATGGACGCACCAGATCCACCTTCTGCCATTTGTACCTGCAGGACAAGGAGGTGCAGTCCCTCTCTGTGCACCCCTCTCCCTCCCCACCTGTCAAGCCCAACCCCTTCCCTGGCCCAGCTGGCTGGTCTCTTGAGGCCCTCAGAGCCAGCTGTCTTTGCCCCTGGATAGTGTTGGTTTTGGGTGCAGAAGTGGGACCCCAAGGAGCAGGATGAAGGCCCTCCCTCCCTGTGGTCCCTCTGGGCCCCCAGGCCCAGCTCAGGTTGACAATGGAGTTTGTAACTATATATTTTTAATAAAGTATATGGTCCATTAGGGGTAGGCTGGTTGAAGATGGAAGGTTGGGAAGAAAAGATAGAGGGAAAGTGGTAGAGAGAAAGGGAGAGATTGAGCGCAACATGATGTGTGTGTGTGTGGTATGTATGTGTGTATTGTATATAAGTGTGTATGGAGTGTGTGTGTATGTGGTATTAGTGTGTGTGTTGTGTATGTGTGTGTGTGTGTGCCCTTTTCTGAGAGACTGACCCTTGGAGGGAAATTTATCACCTGCTAGTTTCTTTCCTGGGAGCCAATGAGAAGGCTCCTAAGTGAGCATGAGGTTTGATTGGGTTTGAGTCAGAGCTTTGCTATTAACTACCTGTGTGGCTGTCAGCAAGCTGCCCATCAGCTCTTGGCCTCAGTTTTATTATCTGTAGAATGGGATGAACCATATCTCCTTCCTAAGGGATGAGGGGCAGGAGAGCCCTGTGTGGATGTCAGCCAATGCTTTATAACTCAGGGAGAAGTGGGAAGGGCCCACTTGGTTTACACACCGCCCCCTACACACACACACTGGGCTGGGCTGATGAACTTGGCTGTAGGACACTGTGGTGGGAAGGGTTCTAGGGAGCAGCTGGGAAACCTGGTCATAGACTTGGTCTCTGGCTCGGTGTGGGACCTTGGGTAAGTCCCTTCCCTTCTCTGGGCTTCAGTTAGCCTGTGCTGTGTAACAACCACACTAAACTTAGACCACATGGTTTGTTCTTTATAAGGTTCTGTGAGTGGGCTGGGTGGTTCCTTGTCTGGTTTCTTTGGGCTCACTCCAGCCCTGCTCAGGAAGAACACCAGCCAGGCCCTAAGGTCCGAGAAGGCCTCACTCACATGTGGGGCTTGCTGTTGGCCCAGGGGAGGGGACTCAGTGATCCTCCAGGGGCCTCTCCTCCTCCAGTAGGCTGCGCGGATTCCTTCATGGTGTCTTGGGGCAGCAGCCTACGAGGGGGAAGGCAGAAGCTGCAAGGTCTCTTGAGCCTAATCTTGCACTCGTTTAACATTACTTCTGTTGCATTCTGCTGGTCTATCTAGGTCGTGATTCAAAGGGCAGGCAATTAGATGCAACCTCCTGGGAGAATGGTCAAGTCCCACTGCAAAGGGTGTACATGGCAGGGGAAATTGTGGCCATCCTTGGGAGTCTAGGCAGAACCTTGGAGTTTGAGGGGTACTTCCAGCTCTAAGTCTATTGTATCTGCCACCGTGTACCCAGGGTACAAGGAAGCAGAGGGCACCCCCCTGTTCCCAGGAATCTTCTATGTCAAGGTGCCAGCTATCTCAGGAGCCACAGAGAACAGCAGGCAAGTTCCCCTGCTGTGAAGCGCTGATGGCTGCTTTATGAATGACCACATCTCATCAGCACTGGCAACATTTGGCCATGTGGGTAAATCCACATTTTTAGCAGTTTAACAGGAGAACCTGGAGAAAGGGATCCAAATCCCTACAACTCATCACAATGTCTTTTATTTGCATAACATCTTTCAGGGCAGGTGGGACAAGGATTTGGTCTCAGAGAGGAAACGGATGGCCCGAGAACTAAAGGGCGGTGAAGCCGGGTGAGGACTGTCAGAGGCCCAGGAGCCGGCTTCCCCTTCACTCCCATCCCTGAGGCAGAGGCTAGGTGAGGGGGCCAGGGGCTGACTCTTTTCCTCCTTTGCCCCCACCCAGATTTGCCAGAGTGCACTGTGACCTTTGGGGGCCTCCAAGGGCCCACAGGGACCACTCAACAAGACAAAAGTGCCACTGCTGTCCTGCCCACGCCCCTGGTGCCCTTCTGTCAGGTGGGAGCACCCCAGGGTCTCACCGCCCACGCCAGTGGATGTCCCTCCATCCAGCCCTGCGGGCCCCAGGGAGGACCTCGGGAGATCTCATGCTTTCCTGCCTGCTTCATCTCAGTGATGCACTGGCCCCCTGGGCAGCCAGCAGTAACCGCAGAGGACCTCAGACTCAGGCATCCTTGGACTCAGCACCTGTGACCGGGAACACCCCTTAGAGGCTGCCCAGCCCTCCACCCATGAGGGCAAGAGGGGAAAGGGGTACCTGTGGGGTCCACCCTAAGAGGGCCTCCCATCCAAAGTGATGTGGGGGCACTTCAAGTTTCCTCACAACCCCCTATTGTCCCCAGTTTGCCACTTGCTCAGATGCTTGTGACAATGGCTCCTTGAGGAGGGCCTGTCTCTGTTTACCTGCGATTGTGGGGGACGCAGGACAGGCAAGTTTTGACAAGGGCCCTTCAGTGAGGACTTCCTGGGGTGTCAGAGTGGAGGGCACAGCGGGTAGGGGGCGCATAGGGGCTGCGGCCACAGGGGTGCGAGCCCAGAGCCCGAGGCGAGCACACAGCTGCAGCGAGGCTCTGAGGCTGCAAACCCCGCTGCTCGGCTCTGCTGACTCACCTTCCCTCTCCCACCTGCTCCCCCCCTGCTCCCTGGCAGGCAGGCAGCTCCTCTGATCTCTCACTTCCTCCGGGCTCCTGGCTGGCACTGAAATAGGGGGGATCGCTGAATCTGGGGGTGTAGGAAGCTTAGCTCTCACGAGCTTGGAAGCACTGAAGGGGCCTTGGAGGGACCACCAAGCCCTTCCTCAGCCTGCCCATCTTCCCTTCGGGGCCTGTCCCCTCTCCCTCTCCTTCGGTCACAGCCCCAGGGCCTGGTGGGCGCTGGGAGAGAAGGAAGGGGACAGCAGGTGGGAGAAAGGGAGAGAGAGGTGGGGGCAGGGGGAGGAAGAGGCGTGGGCTCGCCAAGCTGACAACCTGCCCTCCCCTGTCTGCAACCCCACCAGCCGGGCCTAATTCTTGTAGGTTCGTCTTCCGCCAGCTGCTGAAAAACGAATTTTCCTTATGAATTTCAACTGCTTGAAGCAAAATGGAAAAAGAACCTAGAAGAGATTCAACTCAGCGGTTTCACCTCGTCAAATCCTCCCCTTATTTTTGTCAGTCCTTGGTTAGATCATGTGGCTGTGATCGCGGGCCCCCTCTTCCTGGATCTGGCTTTTCTCACTGTGGGTTTTTCTGGGTACTGATTTTCCTTAGTATTAATGGATTCTACATATTTCTGGGTTTGGTTGGGTTTTTTTTTTTTTTTTGGTGGGGGAGGGTAGGTAATTAGATTCATTTATTTATTTTAGTGGAGGTACTGGGGATTGAACCCAGGACCTCATGCATGCTAAGCATGTGCTCTACCACTGAGTTGTACCCTCCCTGCTCATATTTTGGTTTTAACGACAATATCGTGTTCGTGAAATCACAGAGCTCAGCAGGCCAACCCCTCATTTCCAGGTGGGGAGACTGAGACCTAGAGGGGAATAACCTTGAACCCCACTCGCCTGGATCCCAGGCCAGTGCCCTTCCCTGGGCACCAAATACACAATCTGTGGGGCCCATTCCAAAAGGAAAATGTGCGCCATTAAAGGCACTGAAAATAAGACGTTTTCCTTTCTTCAGATTACCTCCCTTGCTCATGCGCAGGCCTCCTCGTCCCACCGGACTTCACTTACAAAACACAAGCTCAAAGATAAAATTAAGAATTTCCAGATAGAGACCAAGCTTGGGTCCCTCCCATGAAGCCAGTGCTCTGAGGAGCTCTGTTGGCCAATCCTTCCCCTCCTATAACCAGATGAATGCCAGCTTTTCTCCAGGATACGCAATGCTGTAATCAACATCTTTGTACAGTTTGGTTTGTTTGGTTTTTTTACCTTTTTTTTTCTTCTTGTGGTTACTTGCTCAGGCTAAGTACTAACAGAATCTGGGCTGTGTTTGCCAGACTCTTTAAAAATGCAACCCCCAGCATCTGAATCCTTCCACAAAGACAGTGTAGAATTGGGTCCCCAGGATTAGAAAGGGGAAAAGTTTTGAAACCAAGTTCCTCCTCCACGGCTTCTTAAAGGGCTCCCTGTTGGCAGGGTGAGCACACATGAGGACAAATGGCTGGCAATGGGCACAGCACTGGTACCAGGACATGGAGCCAAAGCAATGGCCTTTATGTAGGTATTTATAGAGAAGGAAAGATCATGAGTGTGAGAGCCACAGGGGCCTAGGTATGATTTCTGCCTCTATCAGTTACTAGCTACATGACTTTGGGCAAGCTGATTTATGTCTCTGAAACTGTTTCCTCATCTGTTAAAGAGGGCCATTCCCATGTCACATGCTTGTTGTTTGGGTTAAATGAGATCTCATATGTGACCAGCATGGCATGATGTTGGCCATATTATTGGACCCAAGTAAGTGTAAGCTGACTTCCAGTCAGGATTATGATGGGTTTACCATATAAGACATAGCTTGAAAACTGACCTGTGAGCTTCCTGGCAGCCAAACAAAAAAGGGAAATGTGATAGATCACTTAGCTCTCAACGTATGAGGACTAGGAGGCTAGAGAAGGAACTTGGGTTCTGACTTAACTGTGTGATTCTGGATAATCTCTTCAGTTTTCTGAACCTCATTGCCCCCATCTTCAAAGTAAGACACTGGACCTAATGACCTCCAGGCCCTGACACATCTGACAACCTAAGACTCCGTCCCTGTGTGCTTCAGAACACAGCTGGAGGTCTTGAGGAAATGGTGGGAAAGGACAGAAGTGGCACTTGGCAAAATTGAGAAAATGCCCACATCTATCTTTGCCCCCTCCTGCAATCACCAGCAACCTTAAGGGCCCCCTACTCACTCCATTCACTGCCTCAAATCTGGCATAAAATTCCTACACAAGCCTTTTGGGATTACAACCAGAGGCGTCTGCCATCAGCTCGCACAACAGCCCCGCCCATTACAGATTTCAAAGGGCTTCTGTGTCATCCATTCCTTCATGGAACAAATATTTGTTGAGCACCTGCTATGAGCAAGGAAGAGCCCGGTCTAGGTGAAGGATTCAGCACTGAGCCAAACAGGCAAATTTGTAGCTGGGGCCTGGGCTGGGCTTTGGGAAAGAGCCCTAGACTGGAAGTCCTGAGGCCTCTGGCCTTAGCTGCCAATGCCAAGCTGGACCGTGGGCAATTTCCGTCTCTCTATGCTCCAGCTTGGGACAGCAGGCAGGGCTCCTTGGTTACAGTCGCCATGACTGTCCACTGCGGCTGCAGGTACCATGGCAACAGGGCAGGTAGGCCAAAGCCCTCGCTGGCTGGAGGCTGGTGTCAGCTTTCACAGTGCCCACAGCGAGAAGGAGGCCAAGAGGGGACCCCCTGCACCCATGGACGGGGGAAGACAGGCCCAGGAAGGGGGTTTGAGACATAATACAGAGAGGAAGGTGCAGAGCCCAATCCAGAATCAGGCTTCTGACCCCCAACCTGTCACTCGGCTTACCTTTTCCTGGGATGTGGCCCCTTGGAATGAGGATCCAGAGGCCAGCACCTTTGCCTCATGCTTCCAGGACTTTCCCTGCCAAGCAGGGCAGAGGCTCAGCTTGCTGTCCTCCCCTTCGTGCTGGTTTCCAGGCCTGTCTGAGCCCCTCCCTCCTCTCCTCCTCCTGGGCCTCCCTGTCCACACCTGGACTACGGGGCTGAGGGTGAGTCCACAGAGGTGGGAGAGAGTCCAGGGAGTGGTGATGGAACAGAGGGCATATAATACACTGATATGGGAGCAGGCGGTGACAGAGATGGAGGCGGAGGGGAGAGACAGACAAACAGTGACAGGGTCGGAGACAGAGAAAGACAGAGATGACGGCTGAGAGAGGGAGGCTACAGAAGAACACAGCCCAGAGCAAGTCAGAGGGAGGGAAACTCAGAACAACCAAGAGAAGAGCTACACGGAGTTCCGGAGGGAGGGAGGGAGGCTCCAACTGGTGAGAGAGAGAGACACTCACTAAGTCTGAGGTGGGGAGCAAGGGGTATGTTGGGGTTGGGGGATGTGAATGTGGAGTGATAGATGGTGGCACCCTCTCACCCCTGCCCAAGGCCTGGAGGGAAGTGCCACATGCTCTGGGCCCCCCGGGCCTGCATCCAGCCAGGCAGAGAGGAGAGTGGGGACCCCTCCCCAGAGAGAATCTTTCGGGTTGCCGAGAGGCAGTGTGTGCTCGGGTGCTTGGGTGCTCGAAGGAAAAGGCAGAGAGGTCAAGGCAGCCTTGCAAATGGAGCCCCTGAAAAAGAGCACTGTGCACCACAGTGGGGCTGCGGGGACATTTTGGGGCCCCCCTGCAGCATTAAACTCCCTGCTGTAGCCTTGCAGAGCCTGGTCCATGAGGCCAATAAAACCCAAATCAGAGATGAAGAAAATCCCAGAGGCTGGAGAGGGCAAAGAAGCCCGCTGCCCAGCTCCTGCTCCTGTGCTGGGGATGGGCCTGCCACCAGTCCCCACTTAGCAGCAGTGGGACCCGAGCGTCTCTCCTCATCTTCAAGATGGGGATATGGATGCTGGTCCCTGGAGCCCGTTGGTGGAGACAGACGGCAACTCTGTTCCCCCCTGTGGATTTGCTGCCTCACCCCCAGCGCGCGCACACTGCCTCTTTATAGTATGAGGTTAATCTCAACGATCCCTAACAATTAAATGCCTGCACTTTACAGGTTACAAAGCCCCTTAACCTCTGAGTTCTTATTTGATCTTCCCATCAGCCCTGTGAGGGGGGATTCTATTATTATCCCCATTTTACGGGTGAGGAGGCTCAGAGAGGCGTCTTACCCAAGGTCATGCAGCAACTCAGCGCTCCACCCCAGGGCTTTCTGGCCTCCCAGCCCCTGAGCCACGGTGGACGTTGGTGGATAGGAGAGCGAGGCAGCAGGAGAAGGGGGTGCAGGTAGGGGGAAGACAGTTTCTCTTGGGGGGCTGGGCCAGGGGAGGAGGTGAGTTCAGCAGACAGAGGGGCCTTTCCCTGCGGGTAGAGGGGAGATCTGGGTAGTGGAGCAGGGAAGTGAAGATGGAAGAGGCCTTCAGGAAGCTGCACGTGGCCGTACTGGGCTGGAGTGGGAAGTGGGCAGGGACAGGGGCCTGTAGACCAGGGCAGGCAGAGTGGCAGCCCTGGTGGTGTCCGCCCTTTGTGCAACCTTTGAGCTGCTTCTGGGGCCTCTGAAGGAAGCTGGACAGGGCAGCAGGAACAGATGGGGCAGTTTTCTGGGCATAGCAACGAGACAGAACCCACGATGCCACCAGAGGAGCCTCGGCGGGGTGGGGGGGGGGACAGCGGGACAGAATCCTGACAGGGGAATGGCACAGCTCCCATCTTCTCCATGACAGGTAAGTGGAGGGAGGACACGGGCAATTGAGCGTGGCGAGCCGCAAAGGTGGGAACACGTGGAGAGGATGGACAGGGCTATTTATGGCCCAGTCTCTGCAGGGGAGGCGTGGGTGAGGAGAGAGCCCTCAAATGGCCTTGCCGCCTGCAGGCAGCCAGGAACCAGACTGAGGATGAAGGGGACGGCCTTCAGCTAAGACATGCTCTTGGCTGCATCAGGGAGGAGGCAGCAAAAAAGTCAGGGCTGGGGAACCTGCAGCCTTGGTGCCCCTTCCTCTCTGGGCTGTCCTGGACAGTTTGCTTCCTGCCTCTGGGCTTCCTCTGTAAGAACGACCTGATAACCACAGGCCATCGAATGGCACAGAGCACGTGGATGCGGCAGCATAGCGTCAGGCACAGCCTGGGCTCAGGAAACACGAGTTCCTTCTCTTCCCTTGGAGACAGGTGGGCCTGACTTGAAGATCTGCAAGATGGGTTTGCAGGAAGCAGTGGGCAGGGGAAGGTAGGCTTGAAAAACTCCCTCTGTCATCCTGGTCACCTTCCCACCCCCAGCTCTCTGTCAGCCTCCCTGGGAGACACATCACAGGTCACAGACCCGGGGCCATCTCCTTGAATTACAGACCGGAGACTGGGGCCAGGAAAGGGGATGGCTGTGGTCGGGCAGTAACTTGGATGCCCAGCTGAGACTGGGACACCCTCAGACCTGTCTCTGAAATGGGGGTGATGGTGGCTTCCTGCCGGGGAGGGCACAGGGGCTCACTGAGCAAATGTGCGAGAGGGACTGTTGCAAAGCAGGTGCTCAGGAAATGGTTTGTCCTCGCTTGCTGAGGCCCCACTCAGATACTCCGCCGTGGTCAGGAGCACAGGCGCAGGTGTCGTCCAGGCTCTGCCACTCTTGCTGCTGAGTGACCTCGGACAGGCGACTTGGCCTCTCAGAACCTTGGTCTGTTCTGTGAAATGGGGAAAGCCCCAGCCCCCCTCATCAGGCAGCCGGGAGGACAGAGGGAGAGACGGAACGCAGCATCAGGCCCCTCAGGAGCCGCTGTCTGCTCCCTCTTCTCAGCCCGTGCCCCCGGCTTCGCACCCCACTACTGGTGCCCACACCTCTCCACCCCGGCATGGGGGGAGAGCCTGGCCTTGAAGACACCAAGGCAGCCTCTCCTGTCTGACAGGGAAGTGACTCCAACTCTGCTCAGACCCCCAAAATAGAGTCCTATTTTAGCTTCCAGCTCCTCTGTGGAGAGGCCCAGAGCGCGGTGCGAGGGTGTTTGGCTGCTGAGGGCCTGTACCAACCCCCCCACATCCTGTCAAGCGCTGCCAAGCTGTGCCCTCGGGCCTCTCCTGCCCTCCTGGGCACTGCCCTCTGTCCTGGGCACCCAAGGCCTTCCACCAAGGCTGGGCTGCCTGCGCTTCCAGGCTCAGTTCCAATTCCAATTCCAATTCCAACCAAAGGTCTCAATTCCACCTGGACACCATTTCTCCCAGAGGGCCCAGGACCATCGTACTAATCAGATCCCCAAATTCTCCACTGCATTATTCCAGTGAGGTCCCCTGGGCCTTCGAGCCAGGCCACATCCCTCTCCCAGGGAGAGCAGCAGTTCTCATGGGGGCAGAAGGTGGGAGACAGGGTGCTCAATCAGGAGTGTAGCCATGCAGCCTGCCCATCCAGCTCCACAGAGCCTTCTCCCCAGTGCTACAGTGTCCTGTCTCAGTGCCTTTGCACCTGTGGCTCCCTTGCCTGGAATGCCCTTCTCCTCCATCTCCAGATGGGACTGGAAGTCAGACTGCCTGGGTCCAGAATCCACGCTTTTAGTCACTCTGTGGTCACTCTGGAAGGATATCTAAGCAGAGGGATGGCGTGAACAATGCATGGTCCTATGAAGGAAGGGAACTGCTACCATCAGGCAGAATGTTTTGGGTTTCTGGAGCCACCAGGGGACTTCATTCCTTCCCTTCTTTTCCAGATAAGAAACAGGCACAGAGAAGTGAAAATAGCTTGCCTAAGATCATACACCATTGGGTGAGGAAGCTGGAATTTGAGCCTGGTGGGGGGTTCTGTCTCCAGAGCCACACCCTGCACCCTCATAGCTGGCCCCTGGGCAGGGGCTCAAGAGGTGTGCTAGATGAGGAACGGAATGAGTGTATTGATGGGAGTCTAGCCTGGAAGCCCACTGCTCACCAGCTGTGCATCTTTGGGCAAATCTCCTTCCTCAGCACACCTGCTTCGCCTGTCGATGTGAAGCCAGGAACTTCGCTGGTGGAGGCAGGAGGTTGAGGAACCCACATTTTGGGGCCTTTCAACTCTCAGCTCCTAGATCTGGTGAGTCGGTGGTGGGGAGCTGGTGGAGATGGGCAGGGTGGGGCGGGTGGAGAAGGCTGGAGGTGATACAGCTGCATCCCAGGGCAAGAGCCCACAGGTCAGCTCTTCTGGGTTAAAAGTGAAGTCAGATGCTCGAGCAACATTTCTTGAAGCCCCTGGGGTTCCAGGCTCACAACTATTCAGCTTCTAGGCAGGCAGAAGGAGAAAGTCTCTCTCCCAATAGTTGCAACCCTCCCAGTATCCAGCCTCATTGGCCAGACTTGAGACACATGTCCACCACTGAGCCAGGGGCAGGGACCACTCTGATTAGCAGCCATCAGTTCTGAATGGAGAGGCTCCTAGTTTTAATGAGGGAATTGGCAACCTGGGGAGAGGAGGAAGGGGAGGCCAGAGAGGCTGAGAAGGAAGGAAGGAGAAGGGAGGAAGGAAGCCAGGAACCAGTGATAAAAGACGATGTTAGGCAGGAAAGGGTCCACCCTCTCCAGCCTCAGCCAACATCTGGTCAGATGAGAGCACAGAACCTAGGAGTCAGGGGACAGGCTCTGGTGGGCTGTGTGACCTCAGGTAAGCCACTCCACGTCTCTGAGACTCAGCTTTCTCATCTGTAACATGGGGCCAGTTGTAGCACCAACCTCTTGGGCTGTTCTGCATGTAAAGGGGATTAAGCACTTAGCTAATGGTAGTTATTTTTATCCTCATCCTTCGAAGTTCACCTTTCAATCCCTGTGCACGTGCTGAACCTGGCTCCACATCAGACAGCTGGCAAAGCCCCTTTCTAGCCATTATCTGCAGGTGGTCCTACTCCGGCCCTGGGAGGTAGGGTATCCCCGTTTTACAGGTGTGAAACAGGTCTGGCAGCTTGAATGGCCCTTCCTCAGCTGGTCAGAGCCGGGACCTTACTGGGACTCTGAAGCCCGAGTTCCTTCCATCACAGCAGCTGCTGGTTGAATTTCAAAAAGTGAGAGGGAACAGTCCTCTCCTGTTTCCCCTCTTGCTGCAGAGGAAACCAGAATGATCCCATTCTCCCCTCCCCGGGGAAGTCCACGCCAGACAGGTGGTTATTAATTCTCCCCTCAACCCCCACTCCACACCCCCATCCCCACCCCCTCCTCCCCCGGCAGCCGGTGCAATTCCCGGGGGTCCCTGCGCGATCCCCGAGGGCCCTGTCCCACAGCGCCGCCCCGTGGTGGCCTCGGGGACTTCAGGCTGAGTGCTCCCAGCAGACGTGGCCCCTCACTCTGACCCCGGGGGTAGGGTTGCCCCCGCCCTCCGCTCACTGGGTCTCTGAAGCTTGAGCCCTGCTCAGCCCTCTCTCGGTCTCCAAACCTGTCCGCATCCTCACTCCTCCCTGCCACCAACACCCAGAGGGCGTCTGCACACCGTTTCATTAGATGCTCTTCCACCGCTGCGAGGCAGGACTATTCGTCCATTCTGGGCACGGACATCCAAGTTCTGGAGGTGAAGCCACTTCCAAGGTCATGTAGTGAGCAAGGGGCGGAAGGTCGGAAGTGGGATTTGAGCCCAGGTGTGACTTTGTCCTCATATTTTGTTTGGGGCACCAGAATTTGCTAAGTGATTTTCGCAGACATTATCCAGCCCAGCGTTGCTCCCCCTGAGGCTCCCAGGCATCCAGATCAGACTCACCGGCTGCGCTGTCCAGTACAGTAGCCACGACCCACAGGGAGCACTGGACAGCCGGCTGGTGGCAGTTGAGAAGTGCTGTAAACGTAAAACACACCTGATCTCAAGGACTTAAAATACAAAACATCTCATTAATGATTTATTATTATTGCTTACATGTTAAGAATTATATTTTGGATATATTGGGTTAAATAAAAGACATAATTAAAATGTTTTCTTAATATATGAAATACATTTTATTTTATGTATTAAAATAGATAAACATATCATTAAAAATTTCTGTATGGAAAATTTCACCTGTTTCTTTTCACCTTATTATGTAATTGGTACTAAAAAATTTAAATTGACATGTGGCTTTATTTGTGGCTCACATATACATAGGACAGGACTTGACCAAAGGTGCCCATTCCTGGGCTCCACACTAGACCCCGGGACAGCCTGTCTGGGATGAGGCCCTGGGGCTTGCCTTTTAATAAAGTCTCTTAAAGGATTCTGCAGACCACCGAAGTTTGAGTTTAAGTTCCAGAAATGCTTCTGGCTTGTTTACTATTATATTGCTCAGGATCTGACATAGGGCCTCACACATAGTAGGTGCTCATTAAATTTTTTTGAGTGAATTACCTCATCTAATGCTCATACTAGGTAAGGAGAGGAGATAAGACATTAAAAAAAAATAACTGGAGTTCTGAGCACCAGTTAAAAACTCAAAGTTGACTGAGAGAAAATATAGCAAATATACATTGCGTAAGAACATTAACTTTATATAATCCCATCAAACAAAATATTTTCATATAAAGGACAAATAGCCAGTTTTCTCCAACAAACAAATTGTAAGGAAAATAAAAGAGATAAAGTAAGAACCTGTAGATTGAATGAGACTTAGGAGATATTACAAATTGCCAATTACACATTCTCTCAGGCCTTATTTAGATCCTGACTCAAGTAAACTGTAAAAGAAAAATGACTTTGGATGATGTTGGAAAATTATTGTTATAGGATGATAATGAGACTCGAGCTTTTTTAAAAGTCCTTTTCTTTTAGAGGTACATGTTCAAATACTTAGAGATTAATTTATATGACATATGGGATTTGCTTTAAAGTAATGGGATGGGGGAGCTGGTAGGGTTAAATATGTTGATTTGGTATATCTCTAAGCTGGTTGATGGTTAGTTACATGGGGGACCATTTTATACAATTCTGTACTTCTGTATGTGTTGAAAAGTTTCCATAATATAAACATTTTAAAAATAAGAAATCAAGTCACCTCTCACTAAGACCAACTAGTAGTCTGGAAACGATTTGACCCAGATAAGAAGAAAAGAGGGAGGCAAATAAATTGTCCTTCTTTGCCTGGAAAAAGATCAAAATCAAAAGATCTACCACTGCATAAACAGACAAATTAGGCTTCAAGACAAAAGCATGATTAGAAACAAGGAATATATAATTCCAAGAAGATATAATAATTCTAAACTCTTATGCACCTGATAACATAACCTTGAAACATATGAAGCAAAACAAGGAGAAGGAAACACATCCATTATCATAATTAGAGATTTTTATCGCGACTCTTCCAATGAGTGACATATCAAGAAGATAAAAGAATGACTAAAGATATGGAAGATATAAACAAGAAGACATTCAATATCGTTAGTAATTAGGGAAATGTAAATTAAAGCCACAGTGAGTTGGAATTTTACTCCCACTAGCTTGGCAAAAATTACGAAGTTGAATAGTTCCACCTTTGGCAAGGATGTGGCTCAGTGAGAACTCTCCTTCACTTTGGGTGGGAGTGAAAATTGGTTTAGCCTTGCCTAATAAAGTTGAACATGTTGCACACAGAATGATTTAACAATTCTCATCCCAAATGTGTTTTTTAAGAGTACGTATATATGTGGCCAACGTGTAAGGAAGTCAGAGGAGGAAGGAAATTGCAGCTGCGGAGGTGTGCTTCTGAGGTGCTGGTGATTTTTACGGGTGGTGAGTACATGGGTGTCTGCACTGTTTTTCTTTAAACTGTATAACTTTTGCAAGCATATGTTACAATAAAAATGCTATGCCTATATATTTGCCAATATCACATCTGTATGTCAATGCTTAAGAGGTTGGAAGGAGACCCCAGACTGTTCACAGTGGCTCTTCCTAGACAGTATCGTGGGGGAGGGGGAAGTGGAAATTCATATTTTATTCAAATATTTCCTGATTCTTAGCATGATGTTACAGTAAGTATGTATGGCCCAGGTAATTTTAAAGACCCAATTAAAGCAAAGCAATACCCAAATAACATTACTATGAGAAGAGTGAAAATACCACAAGGGCATTTTAGGAAGCAGGTTGGTGGAATGGAAAGAGTTGCTACTTTCTGGTGAGTCATGTGATTTCCCTAAGGCTCAGTTTACTCACCTGTAAAATGGGCCTAATGGGGTCTGGTCTCATCTGGTCTCATGGGGTCTTTGGAGGACTGGGTGGGATGAGATGGGTGAAGGGCCCAGCCCTGGGCGTGCAGTGAATGTTCAGTACACAGAAATGCACATAGGAGAGGGATGAGTATTCTGGAATTCAGAGGAGGTGGCTAGAGAGTGTGGGATTGGAAACAGACTCAGCTGGGGGTGGGGAAGGCCTCTGGTGGAGGTGACGTGTGTGTGTGTGTGTGTGTGTTACACCTTGGGGAACTGAGAGAATGTGGGGATCAGGTAAAAGAATGACACATCTGGCCAGTGGATAGAGGGGAAGGAAGAAGGGGCTTGTCCAAGCTGACCAAGTCTGGGAATGGGGGCAGTGCTAGGAGATGAGGTGGGGAGGGGAGAAGCTTTCCTCAGGATAAGGGTTGACACAGGCTTCATTCAGAACCAGAGATGCCATGCAAATATATGCAAAAGTCCATGCAAATGAGCCTGGCCGATGGCCGATGGGAAGAGGACCCAACTGGTGATTTTGTTCCCAAAGTGTGGTCCAGGGCCACCTGTAACAGAATCACCTGGGGAAGTTAGCCTGGCCCCCTCCACCCCCGGACCTTCTGCTTCCATTCTCTGGAGCTGCAGCCCCAGAGTCGTTTCAAGAGCTCCCCAGGTGATTGTTTACTTCCAAATTCATGATTAAACATGCACACAATGTGTTACAGTTATAACACATTATAATATACGCACAGTATAATATATAAGATAAACATTCAAACAGAAAAGCAAGTCTCCTTCCTCCTCATTCGCCACCCCCAGGCCCAGAGGCATCACCAGTACCATTTTCTGTGTCCTTCTGGAAGCTACTCTGCTCATTCCCATGTGATGCCCTCTGACCTTTCAGATCCACAGCTTCTTGGAGTCTTAAGGTGATGTGTCTGGCTCATTCACAGACCAAACTGTCACTCATTTGTGTCTTTGTTCACTCACTCAGAATTCACTAAGAGCCTGCGGGGTCCACACCTGGAACAGGGGTACCCCAGCCCTGCCCCCAGAATTTCTCACAAGAAGGAGAGCCATTCACAAAAGGCAGCACTCCCAGTGGTTAGCACCTGGCTCTGCAGTCAAGATGCCTGTTTCAGCAAGAACCTCCTCCCCGAGCCTCCATGTCCTGGACTAGATCAGTACCTGCTCTCAGGACTGCAGTGTTGTGGGTCAAGAGTAATATGGGAGCAGAGCAGACTCTTCAATAAATGCTGATTTCCTTCCAGAAGACAAGGCCTTGCCTGGAACAGAGACGATGGGAACGGGGAGATTTTTTCCAACATAGGCTGGCTGGGCCAGTGGATGTGAACTGAGGGTGGGAAGGGGGCTTTGTTACCTCTCTGTGCTCTGAGGCAGAGATCTCTCCAGAATGGAGTTTTGGGTGCTCTGGGACCTGGGAGGGCAGCTGTGACTTCGGCACCCATTAGCCTGGTGTTCAGGGACCCCAGGGTGGTAGGGGAGCCCTTCAGCTCACTCTGTATCTCTCTGAATCAGCCCTTACCTTCAAGGCCTGCATCCTCCATGCAGCTTTCCAGACTGTTCCAGCCAGAAGGGGAAAGGGAAGGATTGCTCATTACCTGTCAGGCTTAGTAGCTGCCTGCCGCTGGGTCCAGCACGTTCATGCTTTTTAAAAGCAAACTTAATCTTCCCAATCCCCCTGGAGGGAGATATTTCATACCATTTTACAGGTGAGGCAGCTGAGGCTTAGGGAGGTGAAGTGATTTACTCAAGGCCACATGGGGAATCAGCCGCTGGCCATTTGTCTCCATGGGGGCTCTGAGCCTCCCCTGTCCTCTCCTTTGGACTCCTCCCCCAAGGACCTGAGTCTCCCAACAGCAAAGTCCCAGGGCCTTTGGAGGGGCTGGGATAGCTGGGTTCCTACAGCTCAGACACTCAGCGCTCAGTGACCCTGGCTGACCATGCTTCCTCCTCGCTCTAGGCCTGTGATGTCATCTGTCAAATGGGTGGATTATCTGATCCGTCACAAGGAGGATGTCTGTGAGAGCGTCTACACTGACAGACCCTCCTGGACTCCTCCCCCTGGCCTCCCCCCTCCCCCGGCCTCCCCACACTCCTCCAGCTCAGAAGCCCCAAACAAGCTCAGTGGCCCCCATCTGCACTCAGCCCAGGATCCGTCCAGTCCTACAGCCCCATCTCCTGGGCCAGAATCCTGGGCTCGCCCTTGAAGTTGCCCTTTCCTTGCCCCACCGCTGAACACACAGCCACTAAGTCCTGCAGCTTCTCCCAGCAAAGAGTTCAGCTGACTTCTGCTCCTTCAAAGCTGCAAGTTCCTTAAGGGTGGGACCACACCAGTGTTCTAGTTTGAACCGCTGTTCGAGGAACTTCCTCGACTAGGTTCCAAAGCCTCACTATTTTCGGGTCAGCACCTAATTCAGCCGTGGCCTGGACCCTTCCAAGGCAGGGCGCTCATCCATACTCAGGGCCACCTGTTCAAGCGACATCGCCTCCCTGGCGTCCCAATAATAAATGAACGCATTCAGGGCAGTTCTAGGGGCCGCAGGCTCAGTCCCGAGAGAGTTTCACGCGGCCGATCTTCTCTCTGCTCGTGCCCCTCGCGTCGGCGCCGGCTTGGCACCAAGGAGCACCCCCGCCCCGCGTGACCCGGACGCGGCGGCACTGCCGCGGCCAGGCTGCAGCGCCCGCGGAGGCCACATGGGGGCAGCAGGCGAGCGCCCTCCTCGCGGTCCGCCGCCCAAGTTCTAGCCCCGGGAGGCAGCCTAGGATGGGATGGGAGGAAACAAGGGACCTGGGCCAGGGCTGGCCTGGAGATGACTTCCCGCTGGGGCCCCGGGCAGGTCGCTTCACGCTCCTGGAGCCTCAGTTTCCCCATCTATCAAATGGACTCGGCGATCTGCAAGGGCCTTTTTGACCCTGGCAATCCCTGAGCAAGATTGAGTAACAGTAACCAGTGAAGAGGGGCTTTTGTGCCTGATGTCCCTGTCACAAAGCAGGGCCCTGCCTTAGTCTGACAGAAACCACTCAGGCCCAGGTGGGAAAAAGGAGCCGGGAGGGGAGTCCCCTGAGATCACACCTGACTCCAAGCCCAGCTCCTGGCCTGTGGGAGTCCCCATGTACAGATGGAGTCCCCAATAGGGGAGGGGGTTTGCCTGTACTCTCACATGAGGACAGGGCAGCGCTGAGCCTGTCTCTGACCAGTGCTCTCTCCAGGCCTCCCTGGAGGCTTGAGGACTTAGCAATTCCATCCCCACCCCTTACCTTTACATGGAAAATTAAGTGGAGTAAGAATTGGCAGCTCACTCTGTGCACAGCAGAAGAGAGAGGCTCCAGAGGCCCCATGGGAGGTCCTGGACGCGGGAAACAGCCCCCTTCACAGCCATCTCAGGGCCAGCCTAACACAGTCCCTTCCATCTCCCTCAGAGGGAGGACGGAGCTGGGGGGTGGTGTTTGCAGCTCCTGAGCATGGCCCTTCTCACATGCACAGGACAGCAGTCAGGAGAGGCAGAGGAAGATCCTGAGGTTCCGAGTAGGTCAGAGGTGGGGCCAGGACTTGAACCTCCCTCTTTCCAGGCTGTCTACACCACTGAGCTGCCCCCTACATACCTCAGAACAGGAAAGGAGGGCAGAGGGGATATTTGCTGAGACTCTGCCTCGAGCCGGGCCCCAACCTGGAGTGCCTGCCTCACTGGGTGCTCCTGCCGCTCTGAGAGGCAGCACCATCATCTGTCCCACTTACAAATGAAGGTTGAGCCATGGCCACCAGAACGAACGAATAGATGAGAATTCGGAACCAGGTTGGCTTGGCTCCCACCTGGCACTGAGCCTAGAGTGCTGACCTATCTCCTGCACACAGACCCTGCGGGCTGCTTCCCCTTTTGGGCCCAGAGCCAGGAGACCAGCAAGGGAAGCAGGTTTCTAGGATGGCCTGGGCAAGTCAGGGCACCTCCCTGTGCCTCAGTTTCCCCAGCCCTACTCACTCAAGAGAAACTTCCCGCCGACTGGGCTAGTGTGTTCCAGCCAGTGCCAGTGTCGGGGAGAGCTTCACAGGCCAGACTTCCAGGACCCCACCCAACCCCAGGTGGCAGGGAGAGGTAAAGCCACTGCCTAGGACAACAGGATCAGTATCACCAATGCCAGCATCAAGGGCAATGGCCGGGGTGGCAGGGGCAGTGCATGAGGGGCTGCACGTCCTCCCCCACCACCCAAACTCAGACCCACGCAGTGACCACCTTGCCAGAGAGTGGTAATAGACATGATCCTGGCCTCCGGGATTGCCCTAGTCAGAGAAGTATGTCAGCAGGAGGGCCAGAGGTGCCTCCTCTTCATAGTGCTTGTCGTCGTCATCACGGTCACCAGCATCACCAGCAGCATCGTCGTCATCATCATGGACTCCGAAGAAGTTTAAAGACTTTGCATGGAAGCAGGAGGCTGGGTAAGAAGCCCTCTGGAGGTCTCCCCTGCTGGGGTCGGGGGAGTGGGTGGAGGCCTGAAGCGTATCACAGGAACTCTCTGCCTGGGAGTCTAGGAGGCTTCTCAGAGGAGGTGGTCTGTCTTCTGAGCTTTAAGAAACAGGTTGTATGGCTCCACTCATATGTGATACCTGAAGGGATCAGGTTCACAGAGACAGAAAGTAGATGGTGGTTGCCCCTGGATGGTGGAGGAGGGTGGGGAGTTAAGTGTTGAGTGGGCACCAAGTTTCAGTTTGGGAAGATGATGGTGGCGATGGTTGCACGACAATGTGAATGTACTTGATAACACAGTTCTGTACACTTAAAAATAGCTAAGATGGTAACTTTTAAGTTATATATGTTTTACCACAATTGAAAACACAATTTTCGTATAAAATTGTTTTAATTGTCATTAAAATTTTTAAATGAAAAAAAGTTTTAATTTTCATTTAAAAATTTTAAATTGAAGAAAAATTGAGAAAAAAGTGGAAAATTACATTTAAATTTTTTAAAAATAAGGAAATGAGCAGGAATTAGACAAGCAGAGCAGGGGAAAGGGAGTTGCCCCAAAATTGTAGAAGAGGAGGGAGAGTGTGTCCCCAAAAGGCAAGGGCACTGAAGGGGAGCAGAGAATGTACAAGGGGGGCATGGCTGGGGAGGGCAGGCAGGGTGCAGCCCACACGCTCCTGACTTCTTTCTCACAGTCATCCATTTATCACAACACCTCCTGCCCCAGCCTGAGACCCCAAACCTCCCCATGTGGAGTCACACTGGATGAGACACACCATGCTCCCAAGACTTCTCGGTCACCATAACTTAGGGGGGATCTTAGTGTCTTACAGTCCTCACACCACCCACCACAGCTGTCACACACACCCCTGCCCTCTAGGAAAACCCTCAGGTCTATCCTCTGCCAAAAACCTCCTGGGACCCCCGCAGTCTCCAAGATAGGATACAGAGGCTTTGGCCAGCATTCGAGGCTCCTGGTACCTGGTCCCAGCTGACCTCTGCCATCACTCCTCGAGGGTTGCACCAGACTTTCCATCTGCCGTGCGGGTACTGGTGCCCACCTCAAGGAGTGGCCCCATAGGAGCCTCTGCTCCTAGAAATCCTTACCCTGCCTGCCTCCCCAGCCCCGGGCACTTGCTCTCCCTTCCTCTGGGAAAGCCCTCTCCCAGCCTCCGGGGTTGACCTTGCCTCCTCTTCTGAGTGCCTCCCTCACAGCTCGCTGGGGCACCTTCCCCGAAGAGGATCGAGGTCTCTGCAAACCCTAGGACCGTCTTGGTACCAGCGCACAGGAGGGGCTCAGGAAGATCTGCTGAAGGCTTGGTGTAGAGCATCTTTCCTGTCCGCCCTCTTACCTCAGTGTGAGCAGGTGGGGCCAGGAGACAGCCAGGTGTCAGGGGCCCTGGGTTCCCGCCTTGTCAAGATTTGCTGTGTGACCTCAAGCAAGTGTCTTCCCTCTCTGGACTTTGGTTACAACCTTCTAGGAAATGTGGCCTCCTGAGCAGTCAGCCCCACGGGATATGCTCAGTCAGAGAGTAGTAGAGGCGGGGCAGAGGGACTCACCCAGGGCCACAATCTGAGGGCAGGGCACCCTCGTTGACAGGACCAAGGCCCTCATACCCACAGCAGAGTTTTCTGGGTGCTCACACTCACACATCCTCAGAGCTATGCCCAGCACTCAGCTGAGCCTGCCTCGGCTTGCTGGAATGCCGGGGAGGAGCTTTGTCACCACCACCACCACTGCCACCATGTTTGTCATCACCACCATCATCCATCTACATCATCATCCAGAAGTTCAAAGAATTTCCTTCTCTGGGAATTCTGTTCCCACCAGCACAGAAGACAAGCCTGCTCTCTATATACATGGTAGGCTGGACAAGAACTCTCTAGATCCTTGGGAGGAGGGTTGGAGGGAAGCCCCTATGACTCTTTGTTCCTGACCTCCTCAGGCGTGCAAGGCAGGAAGGGACCCCGCTTTCCTGAGCACCTGGTGTATGCCAGGCACAGGGCTCTGTCTCCATAGGCTTCAAAGCAGGATTCTTTCTGCACCTGAAGCTGCGGCTCAGAGAGGTCAAGGTGGCACAGTTGTGAGTGCACGAGGGGACTTAAGCCCAAGTCTTCTCACCTACAGTTTGCTCGTCTCCCTGCCTGGTGATCCTGTGTTTTGTGAGGCCGTGCAGTGTAGTTAGGAGTCTGGAGCCTTCCTGCCTGGGTTCAAAGCCAGCTTTGCCTCTGACTAGCCATGTGACCTTGAGTAAGGCACCGCCCTCTCAATACCAGAGTTCTCCAGCGTTAACTGGGGATCCTAATAGCACCCGCCCCCAGGTTGGCATGAGGGCCCGGTCAGCGTGTGGAGACCACAGGGGACCCAGCCAGGCACACAGCGGGCGTGCCATGAGGGTCTGCCAGCAGAATGATCATCTCCCTGCCAGGTAAACTCCTCCTCCTCCTTTGATACCTTACTGACTACCCTCCCAGGCCGAACTGCCCTCCCCCTCCTGGGTAGCTTTTCTCATCCTGCAAGGTGAGGGCCAGTGACCTCCCTGCGCCTCCTCACCCCAGACCGTGCCCCTTCCGAGAGCAGCAGGCTGGAGTGTCTCACCAGGCCCCTCCCTGCATCCGAGGCCCAGCCCAGGGCTAGTCTTGGCAGGCCCTGCGGTCTGCTGATGATTGAATGGGTGAGTCCACAACCATTTCCTCCTCCCACTACTGCCGGCCACGTCCTCACCTCCCAGGACTTTGTGGAATCTTCTCTGACCTTCTGCTGCTCCTGCTCACAGCTCAGGCCATGTTCTCTGTGATCCTCCCCAGCCCTCATCCCTCCACCCTTCAAGCACAGAAGGAGGCTCTCCCTACAATTTCTCCACTGCCCTGTGCACCCCCTGGCCTCAGCCCTGCCCTCGAGGAGCCTGGAGCCCTGACATCTACCCACCTATCCACTAGCTGTGTGATGTTAGGCAAAGCCTTGCTCCTCTCTGAGCCCCAGGGATGTCAGCTCTAAAGGGAGGAAAAGAATACACTTCTCAATGCATTGCTCTGAGATTAAAGAGAGGGTGGGGAACTCTTTGTAACCTGGAAAGGGTCGTGCACTTTAGAGATCTGTAGTAGTGAATGCTAGATGCTGGCCAGAATAGAAGTGGAGTGGTGGGGGCTTTGGCATATAACCCCACCATGGGTGGGGTTGGAAACCCCCTCCCTTCTCTCAGAAGAACCAAGTGGGAGGGAGGCCTGTGTCCTGTGGTCTTGAAATCAGAAGACATGGGGTCAATTCAGTTGAATTCATTCCATCCCTACCAAGACCTCGCTGGGACCAGGAGAGTCCACAGCCTCTGTCCCCAGAGAGCTGAGAGCCAGATGGGGAAACATTTCTGGAAACCCTTTACCATCACCAGTGTGAACTGGGAAGCCGGGCAAGGAGGCAGGACTGCTGTGAAGTCGGGGAGGAGGGGGGTCCTAGAGGGGTTCGCAGAGGCAGCAGCCCCAGGACCAGACTTAGGAGGCAGTAGCTGCTGCACAGAGTGAACTTGAGGTGATCAGAGTCTCCATCTCCCCCAGAGCTTCCTGGTAAGGTCTCGAAAAGCTTCAGAGAGGAGGCAAATTAAGTCTTGAAAGAAACCACAATAATTCAATCAGAAAAATAACCCCATTAATTTAGTCAAAGAACCACCTAATTGAATTTCTTTCCAAATCCAGACCTATTCAAAAAGCCAGTGAATCCAAATGCTACTAAATTTAAAGTAAACTCCCAAATAATCCAATGAACGGGCCAGTCGAGTCAAGTCCCTGATAAATCTAGTCCGGAGTTATTCCAGTCCTATGACTGCTCATTCAACTGGCATTTTTTTTTTCTTTTAAATAAAGTGTAATTCAGGCAAACAATAGTCCACTTTGGTCAAATAACCAGAAAGTTCAGGATGAAGAATAGCCGGCCCCAGTTGAATGAGAAATCCGTCACGCCTGCTGGCCAGCTGGGGGAGCATTGTGTGACGACTCCCGATGGAAGGGCAGGAGCCATGGATGTGAACTGGATGTGGGCTGTCCCCTACACCCCAGGCTTATGCCCCCGGGTAGTCATTCTCCAGCTCTGAGCCTCAGTGTCCACATCTGGAAAATGGGGAGGCAGCTATGAGGCTTAAAACAGGAACCCAAAGAAAGGGCACCCTCCTTCCCTCACGCCCTCTTTCACCCTGGGTCTTGTAGGAGAGGAACCTGCAAAATCTGTTGACCCACGCAGTTTCCTGTTCTGTAAAATGGAACCTTAAACTTTTAATTTAATGTAGTTTTTTGGACTGTAAAATATTTTCACCTGGCTCCAAATTCAAAAGTTACCAAAGAGGGTACAGTAAAAGCCTCCCATGCCTCTCCCCCAGCCACCCATTTCCTCTCCTGGGGGACCTCACCACATCACCAGCCTCTTATACTGCCGGCTAGAGACACTCACATATCACAGAGAAAAAGACAGGTGCCTGTTCTTTCTCTTCCCTGTCTTTTTGCATAAACAGTCACAAACTATCTCCTCTTCTCTGAATCTTGTCTTTTTCCCCACTAAACAATACTTCATGTAGATCTTTCCCCAGTTGTATAAAAAGAGCTTCCTCATTCCTGTACACGGCTTCATTATGGTCCATCGGATGAATGTTCTGTGAGCTATTTTATCAGCTCCTTGTTGATGGACATAAGTTTCCAACACACGTGCACACGCTGCTAACGAACAACCCTTTTCATAAGCCAGTTCCCTCCTGTGTGGTGATACCTGTAAGATAACTACCCAGATTAGGAATTCCGAGGGCAGAGGGAAGGCACAGCTGTCATTTTGATAGATATTGTCTATCTCCTTTACCCTCCTAGGGATGAAGCTTCCTGTTTCCCCAGAGCCTTGCCATCAGTGTGTGACCAAAATTTTGTACCTTTCCTAACCTGATGGGTGAGAGTGGAATCTCAGTATAGGTTTAATTTCATTTTCATTTTTCTTAGTTTGAATGAGGCTGCCATCTTTACTGAGCTTCAGAAATCTTTGTATTCCCTTTTCTGTGAACAGTCTGTTTACATTCTTAGTCATTTTTACATCACATTGTTGGTCTTTTTATTAATTTCTAGGTGTTCTTTGTCTATTAAAGAAAGCAAGATTGGTAAATATTTTTCTTCTGGAATCTTCCAGAGATATTCTATGCACATAGAAGCAAATACATTTATATTACAATGGACATTTTGAACTCGAGTTTGCTGGAAGTTCTTTTCACTCAACGGTCCAAGTATCAGAGGGAGATACTGTCAGAATCCTGGAGCTTGAGCTGAGGACTGGGGCTGGTGGCCTTTCTCGTTTCTGGAGTAGGAGCTAATGACCCCCAGGTCTATCTCCATCAGCTTTTCTTAGGCCTTTGAGGCTAGGGGACCATACCTGGGAACAGCATCCAGGCCTCATAGCCCATGTAACACTCATCTTCAGACTCCTAGTCCAGTACTCTGTGCTCTCCTCACTCTGGAATAATGCCTGCATACTCTGAGTATGTGATGAGCTAAGCCACACCCTCTCTCTCTTCCTTCTTGCCAAGGGGAGACATTTGTGAGAGTATGTCCATGGTGAGGAATGGAGTCCTTGACCATAGCCCAAATCACACCTCAGGTCTTATTCATATGGTGGCCTCATCCTTCTGCCTTTACTCCCTATGACAAACTCCTACACATACTTGAAGGCCCAGCTCCAGTGATGCTTCCTCTGGGAAGACTTCCATGACTTCCATCTCCTTCTCTCTATGGTTCTGATCACTTTTTCTATTTATCAGAGCAAGAACTGTGTTTTCTCATATTTCCGTCCTCCAGAATCATGAATTACCAAGTGACTCATCAAAGGCAAGTCCCTTCACCAGTTCAGGTCTTAGTTTTCTCACTTGAAAAGGAAGGTCATAATATAAAGCCAACCACAAAGGATTTTTGAGAGGATTAAATGAGTCAGTTATGTAAAACGCTTGTATATATGTACAGTGCCAAACATATACAAGGGTCCAGTATGTGGTAGTTATTGATAGTCACTTACCCTGTGACTTGGGCAAACCATTTCTCTTCTTCTATGCTCAGTTTCCTCATCTAGAAACTGAAAGGTGTAATAGCAGACCCAGTCCATGATCAGCAATGGATGCTAAAAATCACTGGGTAAAATGTTGCTGGGGATCTTTATAACAGAAGGATGAAGTTAACAACACCTAAAGCCACTGATCAACCCCAGCATCACTAAAAGGTGGAACAATCAGGCACTGTGGCTTCTGCTCTCATGTGCTGGGACAGACACAACATCATCTCCACAATATTCTTGGTAAAATAATTGAATTCAAATCAAATCAAGAGCCTTCAGCCTAAGAATCTACATCTAATTACCAGAATCTACATCTAATTACCAGAATCTACATCTAATTACCAGTTTATAGGAAATATGGGGGCTGATGGGGCATGTTGAAAGACACCACAGGGATACAGTCAAGAAACTCTAGACTGTAGGAAACTCAGTCTGGAATATTATTTGGCCACAAAAAGGAATGAAGTACTGATACGTGCTTCCACATGGTAGAAACTTGAAAGCATTGTGGCAAGTGAAGCCAGATGCAAAAGGTCACATATCATGTGAGTCCATTTATATAAAATACCCAGAATAGACAAAAGACAAAAGTAGTTTAGTGGTCACCAGGGGCTGGAGGAGGGCAGAAATGTGGAGTCACTGCTAGTGGGTTTGGGATTTCTTTTTTCAGGTGATAAAAATGTTAGGGAATTAGATAGTGGTAATGGTGGCAAAACCCTGTAAATCTACTAAAAGCCACAAAATTGGACACTTTTTAAATGGTGAATTTTATGTTATGTGAATTATATCTCCATGAAAGACAAAGAGAAAGAGATTTAAAAGATATATTGACCATGTGTAAGACGTGGGCCTTGTGTGATCCTGATTCAAACAGACCAACTATAAAAAGGTATTTTGGAGACAAGTTAGGGAAATTTGAACATGGACTGCATATTAAATGATCTAATAAAATAAATGGTGTTACTTTTGCTAGGTGGAGTCATGGTAGTGTGTATGTTTTGTTTTTAACAAAGTTCTTATCTGTTAGAGATAATTACTGAAGTATTTACAGGCGAAATAATATGATCTCTGGAATTTTCCTCTATAAAGTATGTGTGGGGGGATGGATGAAACTAGAATGGAAAATGTTGATATTTGTTGAAAATTAGTGATGGGTATATGGGTTCATTATACTATATATCTTCTACTTTTTAGTATTATTTAAAATTTCCATAATAAAAGGTAAAGCAATGAAGGGATGGACTTCTATTTCTCCTCTATATTTTATTGACTTCTAATTTTCTATAATAAATATATGTTTCTTTTATAATCAGAAAAATATACTAGGGCTATAAAGTAACTGAAGAGGTTGAAATAGCTGACCTCTCAACCTTGGAGTTTGGTCTCTAGGAAGCTTAGTCCTTCCTGGTCCCACAAGTGCCCTGCCAGCCTTGAAGTCTCCTGGGTGGGAGGGAGAGACTACTGATTCCTACTTCAGGGCTACTGCAAAGATTAGACGACAGGTGCTTATTCTAAATTCTAGTAAGTGCTCAATTAATGGGAACTTTAATAAACTTATTTCAATTTATAAAAGTGAAATAAACCTACTAGATGAAACAAGAATTTAAAAAATAAGCTTCATAGTGCCCCAGAAATAACCACAGTGCACATTTTCTTTCCAGGCTATTTCCTATGCATAAAATTGTGTTTTGCTTTAAAGTTCAACTGTAAGCCTGCTGTCACCACACAGTTACATCCTGCTTTTATTCTCTTAATATTTTAACATATTTCCTCACATGCTAAGCTGTTTGTAAACATAACTCTCAAATGGTTGCATAGTATTCCATTGTGTGTTTGCACTGTTCACCTGCCCCAGGTGTTGGACCCTTAGACTGGTTCCAAGTTTCACCATTATAAGGGACTCCATAATGAACGTGCACTCTGAATGACTTCCTTAGGATAGATTTCCAGAAATGGAATTGCTGGATGCAAGGGTGAGCACATTTTAAAGTTCTTGGGGAGGTGGAACCTAGTAGTGCCCTTGATTTTTGCCACCATTTTGCTGGCATTTTCAACATAGAACTTTGCCAAATATAAACAATCTCAGATAAGACAAAGAAGATGGAAACAGTTTTCTGACTATAGGTGTCAGATGCCAGGATAACTTTCCCCAAAACCCAAGGGCTGGAATCACACTTCCTGGCCACTCACACACACACTCCCGGCTCGCTTCCTTAGCAGGGGGGCTCGGGGTAGGATGGGGAGAAGTATAGAGAGTGACGTACAAATGAAGGAAACACTCGGGGAATCAGAGGCTGCCTCTGTCCCTCTGGAGATCATTCCTTCCCCCAGGTGATTTGAACCTGGAATCCGAAGACCCAACAGTTCTGTGTAAACCAGGGGGTGGATGTGGGGTGGTGGGGATCCTAGGTCTTTCTCGGTTTCTCAAGGGGACCCTCGTTCTTGAAGAGTGGAACCTCCCCTATCACTCCTCCCACCCCGAGGGCCGCACTTGGACGCACAGCAGATGGCTGGGGGCCACATCCGCGTGAGGCTTGCGCGGCGAGGGAAGAGTCCGCAGGACCTCACCCCGCAAGCATGAGAACCATGAATCCCCGCGGGCCTGGAAGCCGGGGCGTGGCCGGGAAGCCGGGGGCGGGACTGGAGTGGTGACGTCACGGCTCCGCCTCCGGTCGGCTCTCTCCTTCCTGCGCGCGGCGCCCTAGCAGAGTCCTCACCTGGAGGGACAGGTGTGCGCGTCTCGCATCTCGGAGGCCGACCCGCGAGTGTCAGGTGAGCGTCCGCAGGAGCTCCGACTCGGGCTGTGAGAAGGGTCTGGGGTGGGAGTCCTCACTGGACGCAGAGGATAGCCTTGTCATAGAACGGAGGGGGTCCTGGGTCTGCAAAGGTACTGGTTGCTCCCCAAACTCCTACCATATCTCTTGGTTATAGTCACGTTGTATGAAAACGTAGGCTTTGGAGGGATCTGAAGGAGGGGAAGTTGAAGAGGAAACAGCAGGTTATTACTTCTTTTTTTTTACATGATATCTTTTCTTTGTTGTAAAAGTAATATGCACTGATTGACTATTTGGCAAATGAATAAAAGTAAGAAAGGAATCACCCATGGTACTAACACATAAGCAAAACAACTGGATATTTTGGTATATTTCCTTTCAATCTTTTTTCTATGAACAATCATTTTAATATAATGTTATCATACTTCATTTACAATTGTTGTGTCTTGCTTTTCCCCTCTTACCATTGTGTCATAAGCATTTCGTCGTGTTGTTATTAGTCATTCGTGTATGTGTAATCATTATTTTTAATGGCTGCATAATGTTACATTTGAGGGATGGGCCATAGTTGGGTACCATTCTGAACACTTGGAGGAAGGACATGAGGGGGAGACAGGGAGGTGTAATAGAAAAAACATGGGCTGTAGGTCAGACCTGCCAAGACCTCCGTCTCCAACACAGGGATCTTGGGAAAGATCTTTGCTCTCTCTAAGCATCAGTTTCCACATCTGGGAAATGACTACGTAAAGTTTCTTCCTGGGGCTGCTGTGAGGATTAAGTGAGCTATGTAGAAAATCTCCCCCCACCCCCACCCCCACCCCCATGGTTCTGGCAGAAAAAAGGTCCACATGTTTGTGAGTTTGAAGGAGGGCTTTGGACCAGCCGAAGTTGAGGGAGCAGAGTCAGGGAAGAGTTAGGGAGAGGGGGATGGGCTCTTGGGAAAAAACCCTCTGAATAGAGATGTTTCTGAGTCTGGGGCAGAGGGGCATGAATCAACAGGAAGGACTCACATCCACTCTGTGTGGGCCAGGCACAGACATGGTCCCTAAGGCAGGCCTGGTGACTGCCAGGCCCTCACTGGGTTCAATTCCTTGAGACAAGCTTCTGAAAAGAGTTCAGAGTGAGAAGATTGGAAGACAGGGGGTGGGGGTGTGGGGGGGTCAGAGGTGGAGCTAGTAATCAACCCTTTGTACAGATAAGGAAACTGAAGCTCAGAGGACAAGTGATTTGATCAGGATCCACATAGGCCGCAGTAACAGAGTACCTGTGGACTCCCGGGCTCCTCACTCCCCCATAGGCTGCCACACCAGAGACTACTCAATGCAGCGGGAGGAAGAGGTCAGGACTGAGTCATCAGCTGCAGCACATATACTAGGCCAAGTTGTGCTTAAAGAAAACAGAAGCCTCTGCTGTTTGAGCCTCCATTTTCTCATCTGTGAAATGGGGATAATAACTCCTCACCTACCTACTTAGTACCTTAGAGCCAGGCCTGTCCATCCACAGGTAGCCGGGGCCTCCTTCTACTTTTAGGAGCCCATTCAGTCTCTGGTCATACACCCTCCCTTGAACTCTTCATTTTCTTGACCTCCTGGCTGTCTTGAGAGGGGGCCCTGGGTACCTTGTCAGCTGAACCAGATGAGTACCTGTGGCCACACCTCAGGATGGGAAATCCACCCTTCCCTGAGCCATCTGTTTTTAGACCTGGGAGGTTTTGTTCTGTGCTTCTAATTTGGTTTTACTTTAATGTGTCTCTACAGCATGCTCCCACTGGATGAGAAAGAGCTCTGTGCCCTGGCGGGAATTCTTAAGTGTTAAGAAAAATCTTGCTGTGAGGGTCTACAGCCCTCTGAGGCCATCTCTTTCTGCTGGGCCTGAGTCATTCCAGGACAGTAATAAGGGTGTCAGATTTCGCTAGCAATTGAGTGTCTGGGGTCTCTGCTGTTCTGAGACAGAATTAGGGAAGTTACCTTCCAACCCACAGAAAACTGGAGGTGATATATTGCTTAGTCACAATTTTTAAGTGACTTTTAGAGTGACAATCAGCCCCAGGACCCAGAATCAAGTCCCTGCCTTGGGCCTGGGAAATTATACTCTCTAAAACATCCCCACCTCTGCCACTTGTCTCTTCCAGAACTTGATAGTTGATTCTCAACCGCCAGCCCCATTTGCCAGCCTCTTGTTCTAAGTGCTTTAGAGCAATACTATGAAATAGACACATTACTGTCCCTGTTTAACAGGTGGTGAAACTGAAGCAAGTATAGTTAAATAAGTCGCCCATGTGGAGGCAGGATTGAACCCCAGGCATTCTAACTCACACGTGCACTCCCGTTACCACTGCCTCTTTAGCCTGAAATGGTGTCTGATTCCATGCACGTCATCTCCACATCATCATCTTCTTCATGGGCCATCAGGGCTCTCTGGGAGAATCTTCCCACTCCATTCGTGTCTGTTGGTGTCCTGATCTCCATCTTAACCCTGGTCACACCGATTTCTAATGACTTATTCTGGGTTCTGGGTCTCCTACAGCAGACACACTCTACCAGGTCAGGGCCCACCACAAGGTAGTAGCAATAACTGCATCTCTCATTCAGGTGTCAGGCTCTGGGCTACAGGCTTTATGTCCATTTATCTCTTTTAATCCACCTGACGTGAGTGCTACTGCCACCCTAGTTTCTTTCTTTCTTTTTTTTAATTGAAGTACCATCAGTTACAATGTGTTAATTTCTGGTGCACTGCACAATGTCCCAGTCATGCATATACATACATATATTCATTTTTTATTAAAGGTTATTACAAGATATTGAACATAGTTCCCTGTGCTATTCAGCAGAAACATTTTTTTTAAAATCTATTTTTATATGTAGTGGCTAACATTTGTAAATCTCAAACTGCCAAATTTATCCCTTCCCACTCTCTTTCCCAGATAACCATAAGAATGTTTACTATGTCTGCAAATCTGTTTCTGTTTTGTAGGTGAGTTCATAGTGTCCTTTTTTTCTTTTTTCTTTTTTTAGATTCCACATTTGAGTGATATCATATGGTATTTTTCTTTCTCTTTCTGGCTTACTTCACTTAGAATGAGGATCTCTAGGTCCATCCATGTTGCTGCAAATGGCATTATTTTATTCTTTTTTATGGCTGAGTAGTATTCCATTGTATAAATATACCACAACTTCTTTATCCAGTCATCTGTCGATGGACATTTAGGTTGCTTCTATGTCTTGGCTATTACATATAGTGCTGCTATGAACATTGGACACCCCTGTTTCTGAGATGAAGAAGAGAGGCTTAGGAAGGTTAAGCCTTAGCCCAGCTATTTAGCCCAGAAGTAGCTGATTGAAGGCTTGCATCCAGCTAGAAAAAGCAGGGTCTCTACCACCACTGCCTCTCAAGTGAGAACTCACTGCAGGGGTCCCCAAACACTAAGGCAAACTTGGTGGCACACCCAGTCTGTGCAAATTATTTTGAAAATGCATTTTGTATTCAAATATATATATATATATGGTTATAACTTATGTAAATATTTGTCCTCTGTGCTAATGTGTGCACTATAAAACATACATTAAAATAGAATATTTAGAAGGCTAAGGTTAAAAATGAAATAAGAATACAAATTCCAATTTTTTTCTTCCATACTCTGATGGATCACATAATAAACTTCCTGGGGCACAGGTGTCTACTTTAGAGATAGCTACCTTAGTGGAAACCAGAATCCCCTGGATACTTCCAGAGCAGGTGAGCAAACTCATTCAGTGGGGGCCTCAGATATAGGGGCAGGTCCCGGTCGGCATGCAAGAAGGAGACAAAGGCAGATTGGGGCACAGTCCCCGAGGCAGGGTGAGGCTCCAGGGTGGGTCTGGAAGGGTAAATTGGAGTCCTTCATAACTTTCATGAATATTAGGTCAGATTCTCTTTTAAACATATTTAAAGAATTTTTTTAAATTGAAGTAGAGTCAGTTACAATGTGTTAATTTCTGGTGTACAGCACAATGTCCCAGTCATGCATATACATACATATATTCATTTTCATTACAGGTTATTACAAGATATTGAATACAGTTAGGTCAGATTCTCTTAAAGTATCTCAGCCTTGGGTTTCTACCTGTAAAACAGGTGGGGCGATCTGCAGCTCAGAGGATTGTTGTAGAATTAAACAAGATTCAATGATAAGTATCCAGGGCAGTGCCTGGCACGTCATCTGCCTAATAAATTCTAATTTATTAGTTCTTTCCCTCTTCTTCTTTTCCGAGTGCAAAACTCGAAGCTGCAATGAGTAAAACCAGTGGATAAATCCCATATTTAGCTGTTTGGAATTGGAGATCCTGCTGACCTCCACCTTCCTTTTCAATCTCCTCCCTGGAGGGAGAGGGATCCTGGGTGCCAACTGAATGGTCTCCTTACCCCCAAATATCTGAGGTTCCTCCCACAGAGCATTCACTCAGGCTGTTCTTCCTAGCTTTGTTTCCTCTCCACTCTCATAATTCTATGCACTTCAAGTCCCACCTCCTCCTTCCCTCCCCAGTGCCAACTCCAGAATCACTCTGTAGAAGGGGCTCGGGAGCAGTCTGGTTAGAAGGGGGCTCAGAGACTTGTCTGGATGCTTTATTTGTGTAGCACTTCCTACGAAGCAAAGAAAACCCAGGTGGCGCATCTCTTAGAATGCCCTGGTGGAGGATGAGGGGGCGGGTCACAGCCCCTAGGTGCCTCCACTGCCCCCCCAGCCACGTGGACCTGTCCTGTGGCACTCACTGCTAGCATGTTCTCTCCCCGGCAATGTTAGTCCATCTTTTTTCTTGGTATGCCCAGTCTCCCCAGGCAGACTGTCAACTCCTGGCCAACATGGTCCAGTGTGGACCTCTCAGGCCCTGCGAGGAGTTGGCATCAGGAAATGTTTGTGGACAGACACGTGACCTGGTGAGGAGATGATGAATTGCACAAACTATGCTGAGTTGAGAAGTGTTGCTGTGGGAATTGGGATTATTAGCCGTGGCAATCGTCGTAATTCCCGTGGCCCAGCTAATGAGCGGTTGTGTGTCCTGAGAATGGGATTCCCTGGATTCCCAGAGGATGGAAGGAGCAAGTTTTGGAGCCAGTCAGCAGCAGTACAGACAAGGGAGATTGTGGCAAGCAGAGGGTCAGGTGAGCCCAGAGGGGCAGTCAGGTGACAGGCTGAGTTGAAGGAAGGAGGCAGATGTGGATTGGGAGGCGGTGGAGGAGGGGGAGCTGGAGACAGGGAGATGTGGTCCTTTGGTGATGCTGGGGTATTTTTAGTGCTCACTGTGCCTGCGTAAGGGACACGTGGCAGGCTTTCCTAACTCCCCTGGGAGTTGATTTCTCCTAAGAAGAGAGCAGCATAGGGAATGCTGAAAGAGGATGTGCCCGGCAGAGGGGGCGGGCTGAGAAGGGGGGAGCGGGTTGGGGAGAAACCACAGGCCTATTCCTGAGGGAAGGCTGTCAGGCACGTCTGGCCCAGGGATGGAAAGTGCCAGCCCTGCCTCCACCCCCGTGACCACACACCCGCGGCAGAGTTCACTCATTGCACAAGTATTTATGGGACACCTATTACCAATTGAGCACCCACAGGAGCATCTATAGGCGGCTTTCTGTTGGAGCTTATGTTCACGGGCATTAAAAATAAACAAGCTGAAGTTTTCGGCCTCTAGTAAGTTCCACAAAGACAGTAAGTCACGGTGATCCAATAGAGAAGGTCGGAGGGCAAGGGGGCCTGCTTAAGATGGTGTGGTCGGGGAAGGCCTCTGTGAGGAGGTGACTTTTGAATTGTGATTTGAACCATTAGTAGGAGGCAGCCATTGAAGACCTGGGCAGGGATAATTCTAGGCAGAAGGAACAGTGAGTGCAAAGACCCTGAGGTGTGATGAAATGAAAGGCAGGGGTTTTGGTGGGGAGATGCTCAAGATGAGATCTAAAAGGCAAGTTGGGGCCATATCATAGCAGGCCTGAGAGAGAATGTGGATTTCACACTAAGGACAGAAGGAGCCATTGGTGTCTTTTCAGCAGCAGAGGGATGTGGTCTCACCATTAACAGACCGATGTAATTTCCAAGTGAAAGGCGTACACAGTGAGAGGAGGCTGTGTTCAGAATTTAGTTGGGAGGCAGAGCTGATAGGAAGTGCACATGTTTTGAAAGTGGGGAGGTGAGGGGAAGAGAAGCCTTTCCCACTGAGCCCAGTTGTGTGTGACCTCAGGAGCTTTCTTAAGAAAGTGCCCGGGTATGGAGTGTGTAGGCCATTCCCCATTTGGTCCAGCCTTGAGTTTACAGACAGGGAAACAGAAGAAGGAGCCGTGGAGGTCTCCTTTCCAGCCCCCTAGAGAGGGGCTGTGAATTCTCCAAGGTCTCATTAAAATCAGTGGCACTCAAATCCAGGCCTCCTGGCCCATGGTTCAGACCTCTTGCTACCCCGCCCCGCTGCCTCTCAGCTGAAGATGGCAGGGGAGGGAGGAACCACTGCAGGGAATGACCTGACTAGACATGACGATGTGGTGAGGTCACCAGGAGAAGCGTCTAAGAGCAGTGGAGTCTGGAGAGGCCAGGGCCAAGGCATCTCTTGGAGACAGGGCACTACTGTGGGAGCAGCCAGAGATGGGTGGGACATCCTGGAAGGGTCTGGGGGCAAGGAGCCTAGGCCTCACTGGCCGAGGGCAATGGAGCAGGGCCCCGTTTTCAGGCTGGCACGCCTGAGGAGGCTCTCTTAGAGCAGAGCCTGTGGGGGCCACTGACTCTTGGGGGTCTTGGGAGAGACACAGCAGTAGCTGAGAAGAGGAAGATCCCAGAGAAACTTCTTGCAGGGGTATCCTAGAATCAAGACCACAGATGTAGACAGCGGGCAAGGCCAGTGGCTCTCCTGGGCCCAGTTAGGCTTGCGTACCTCCAACCCATGACCACCTCAAAGGGGCTGGTGGTGGCTCCTCCAGGGGAGGTAAGGTAAGGAAAGAAGAGGCTGGGGAAAAAAAAGGAAAGAAAAAGCTGTGGATGCTGCCTGTGCTGCTAGAGGGAAACCAAGACAGGCAGCCTGTGCTTCACTGCCAGTCGGCTACTCAGAGCTGTTCAAGGTCAGCATGTTCCCTTTACTCAGGGTTTTCTTGTGGTTTTGTGCATGATCATCTGTATTCCCTCCCTTTTACAAATGAAACTCAGAGAGTTTAAGGAACTTTCTGAGGGCCACACAGTTAAAAAGTGACAGAGTCAGTATTTGAAGGCAGCTTCTTAACCCCAGTGGGTTACTGACTCGGATTCCCTCTGTGACCTTGAACAAGGCTCCCTGAGTCTCAGACTCTCTGCCTGTGAAATGATGGAGTTGGAATAAATGAGCCCCATGAGGGCTTGGGGCTCTCAACTGGGGCCCAGAATTGCTTCTCTAGTAGAGGAGCTCAGAGGTCTGTTGGAGAGGGACAGGGATTGTCCCGGAGCTGTGTTCTCCACCAGCCTGGGGGACTGCTTCCTCTGAGGGTGGATGTGAGGATTGAATGCAGGAATGTGTCTCATAGAGGGCCTGGCATGCAGTAGGTGCTCAGTGAGTGACAGCTTTCAATGTATTCTCCGTGTTGAGGCTGTCCCTTCTCAATCCAACCATTCACTCATTTAGCAAATATTTGGCCAATACGTCCTATGTGCCAGACACTAGTCTTGATACTGGTGACACAGTGATGCCCCCAAATAGCTTTAACTCCCCACCTTTATGCAACTGATATTCTAGTGGGGGACACAGACCAAAAAAAAAAAAAAATCCAATAAATACCACATGGATTATGTTAGTTAGTGATAATAGTTAGGAAAAAATGAAGCAGAAGAGAGGGAGGCAGTGCCCCAGGGTGGGGGATCTTGAGTCAGGATTGGAAGGCCTCCCTGTGAAAGGAGCTTGAGGGTCCAGACCTGAGGGAGGTGAGGGAATGAGCTGTGAATGAGCTGAGGGAAAATGGCCCCAGGCAGCTGGACAGCCAGGCCTGAAGCCCTGAGGCTGGAGGACAGCCTGAGGGGACAGATTGTGTAGGGTCATTTTTTAAGGACTTTCCCTGCCACCCCCTGCCCACCACCTCCAGACTCAAGTTGTAGGTCCCTTTGGGTGGTACTAAAATCTTTCTCCCCATCACTGGGTTCATCTGTAATGTCATCCTCACGGTCTGGTGGTTCCAGAGCACACTAAGACCCCCCAACTCAGGGCCTGGGGTGCCAGGGAAATAGGTAGAAGCTGTCAGGTTGGAAAAGTGCTGGGGAGCCCTCCCCCGGACCTACTGATCAGGACTTCACTGATGCCTATTGTCCTCGGCCTGATTGCATCTTCTGGGTGGGTGGGAGGGTGGGGACGGAGGGGTTAGGGGAACTCCAGCTGGCCACACCCTTGGGCTTTAAAGTTGGGAGTTAAGTCCCAGGAGGAATCTTGGAGAATCCAGTCTGGAACTAGAAGTCAGGCCCTGAGGCTGCTGGAACTCTGTAAGATTTCTTTCCTTTGGAATCACCTCCCCTCCTTGGGTTTTGTGTCCCCTCAGTTCCTCCTTAGAGCTGAACTGCAAAGCTCTTTAGAAGGACCCATGGTCTTGAGGGAAGTAGGGAGGAGGAGAAATTAGGCCCACAGAACAGCTAGTCAGGGAAGGAGTGTGGGGAGAATTCTTCCAAGGCAGAGAAAGGGTGGGGACAGGGGAGAGAGACTGGGGGCAGGCCATGAGGGGAGGAGTGGGTCTTAAGACTGACCAGGATCTTCAATAGGGTCATAGAGAGAGTGGGGGAGGTCAGTTACAAGTTCTGGAATGGGAAGGGACATGTGATAAGATTGGAAGCGAAGACTGGGACATCTGAATTTATACCCTTAGGCAAATGTTAGGAACCTCAGATTCCTCTCTGAACCAGGGAAAGAATAGATTAGGGTTTCATCTGTCATTTGAGAGGATTAAATGAGAACCCACTTCTCCCAGTGCCAGGGACTCCGTAGGTCCTAGAAGAGGACTAGTCCCATCCTAGAGAGAGAGGACCATGATTGGGAAGCCAGGCCAGGTGGGAAGGTTGGAGTGGTGAGGATGGAGGGCACAGGGGTGTATTCCACCCTGCTCAGAAGTGCCAGGGGCCGGGCACCATGTCTCACTGAGGAGAACCTGCAGCCACAGGGAGGGCTGGCATCTCTGGACACTGGAAGCAGGATTCAGGGTTGGTGAGGTTGGGATAGAAATGGATGAAAGGGAAGGGCATTGGTAGCTAAGCCTGGTGGCCTCTAGGACAGGGTCACACTTGGGAACTTCCAGGAGATGAGGGAGTCATAAAAATGGGTAAAACAGGCTGATGTGAGTAAACAAATGGGGTCCTTGGGCTGTGATTAAGGTGGGTGGCTGCTACCCAGGCCAGCTGAGTGTTGCCAGAGCCGAGTGTGAGTTTGGGCCCAGAGTGGTAAATTTCCCCTTGCTTGAAGAGAAGTAAGGAATATGGACCTGTAATATGAATTTTACCCATTTAAAAACATTGTGTCAATTAACAAAACAAAGAAATAACAACAAACAGCATGCAGGCCAAGCAAAGCTCACCACTGTGGCTGGTGACCCTCTGCTCTGGCAAAAGTGACACCGAGGGCAGGTCCCCAGTTGACTGCCCCAGATCTCTCCTGGGAGGCTTGTCCTAACTCTCCTGCTGTTGGAAATGAGCTCATGATAGATTCAGTTTCCCAGGAACCATTGGGAGAACAGAGCCATCTTGCTGTGCTGTGTGGTCCCAGGCTCACTCCTTCTTCTCTCTGGACTGCAGTTTCCTGGGCCATGAAAGAAGAACTTGGTCTGTGGGGCTCCTGCCAGTTTGGAAGGTGTGTGACTAAGTCCCTCAGGCTTGAAGGAAGATGTGGTTATTATGGAAGTGACTCCTCCCAGGATCCATGCTTCTGGGATTGGATGCAGTGTACTCCAGCATTGTGTGTGTCCACAGTCACAGTTGTGTGCGTGAATGGATGTGTGTCATGATTTGGAGCTTTGAATGGTACAGTGTAAATATCATCATTTTAATAACCTTTCATTGGCTGCTCTGGAAGCCAAGTAGGAAGCCTTAATTAATTCTCAGTGACCTGGGGAGGGAAGGGTGCCCCTTCCCAATTTGCAGTTAAGGAAACCCAAGCCCAGAGCTGGGGGTGGGGGCGCCTTGGCTAAATGTGCACTACACGGGACCCTGACTCAAGTGTTGGTTCCATGGCAGGGTGGGGTCCCTCATTAAACATGGGAGAACAGGATTGGTTTTGAGGTCAGTTCTGTGCCCATCAGTTTGAGCTGCTGGAAGAGGGAGAAGAAAAAAGTCTTTGCTTTTGATTTTTCCATGGAGGGCAAATTGCAGCATATCCCTAGCTACCTCTCTGGGCCTTTTGTCAATGTCCCTCTATCTCTTGCTGTCCTGTCAAATCGTTGGCCCCTGAATCAACCTGGCCTGTGTATTCTGCAGCACTCAGAGAGCCCAGAGGTGGAGTAAGCCCACAACTCTCTAAACAGTCTCCTTTTGCAGTAACTCACATAAACACCGGCCTTTGGAGGGGCCCACTGCTAGGCTGTGAGAGGAGAGAACTGGCAGAGGGGAGAGGAGGCTTTGGGTCTAGGAAACCCCAGCTTTTTGTGTGGCCCCCTCCTCCCCACCCCCACTCAAGTTTTTCCACTTGTGCCCCCACTGCATCAGGGTGTCACTGTCTGTGTGTGTGCTTCCCGGCCCCATACGTAAGACCTAGTTCCTGCAAGGCGCTCCTTGGGAGGATGGGGGGCCACGTTTCCTGGCTGCTGCCCCCCAGCGTCCCCGGGAGCGGAGGGCGCGGGCCCTTTAAATCCTCCGGGGCGGCGGCGGCGGGCCGGGGATGACATCAGCGGGCGGGCCCGGGGCTCAATGGGAGCCGCGGGCGCGCGCCGGGCGGGAGCGCGCAAGCCGGCGGCGGGGGCGGGCAGGCAGGAGCGCCGGGAGAAGGGAGGCGGCGGCGGTGGCTGCAGCGGCGGCGGCGAGAGCCCAGTGCTTGAGCCCAGCCAGGGCCGAGCGGATAGGAGCGCGGCAGCGGCGGCAGCGGCGGCGACTGGGCCGGGAGAGGCTGGCGCGCCGGGCGGCTCTGCGAATCCTCCGGCATCCGCCCCGGCGGGCCGTCCCGGCTCGCGGCAGCCCCCCGAGCAGCGGCCCGGCACCGGCGCCTTCCCGGCGGGGTAAATATTGGGGGGCCGCGGGCCCGCGGAGGGGCGCAAACCCGGGGGGAAACGGGGCTCCCTCCGCCTCTTTGTTTTTGCGCGAGAGGGAGGGGAGGGGAGGGCGGACACACGCGCGTTCGCACTCGGGTATGGGGGGGCAGCCCGGGCGCCGCCCGCTCGGCCCGGCGAGGACAAAGGCGCGGCTGGGGGCGAGGAGGAGGAGGAGGGTGACTATTATTTTGCAGGCTTGCTGGGGAGAGGCCCCCCTAGTCCGGCCCGCCTTCCCCTCCCCCAGCTGGACCCTTCAAGGCCCCAGCCGGCCGAGGCGGACACCCTGAACTGTGATTTGGGGACGCCGAGGGTGGGGGTCCCAGACTAGGGTGCTGGGGGCACTGGATACTGTTGATTCGGGATTCTCGGCCAGACCCTGGGCTTCTTTCTGTGTGCTTCACCAGACCGTCAGCAGTGCCCCCCACCCCTTCGCTTCTGGCTCGGGTGCTCCAGATCTGGGGGTCAGCAAGGCTGCTCACGCTTGTTGGATGGGGGCGCTTGGGAGCCCTTGGGGTGATGGGGTGTGTGGTCACCCAGTCACCGATTCTGTTTTCCTTTGTGGAGAGAGAGAAAGGGGTGGGGGTTATTTATCAGATCGGATTCTCCCGTTTCTACGTGTGAGAAATCCATGTTTTGCAAGTCTCTGAAACATAAAACTATGTTTGTGCCTGGGTGTCTTTAGAGAGAGGATTCCCAAGCTCCTCTTTACACCCAAACTCAAAGTGGGGTGAGCCCCCTCCCCAACTTTCCCCTTAGTTTTCTTACACATTATCTTCTGGGGTCACCCTTGGTGAGAGAGAAGGATTTGGGAACAGGCGAAGGGGATCCTGAATGTCTTAATTTGCACCCAATAAATGCCTGTGTTTGGGGCTTTTTTGCCTTGGTGTCTAGGATGTCCCTCCAATTTTTATTTTAATGGTCCAGGGACAAGGGCCTTTGCTGGGGAAGGGGGTGGGCAGGGAGTAAGAAAACTGCCCATGTGCCGTTCTGCTTGGTAGTTTGTCTGATTTTTTTTTAACCAGTTGAAACTCTGGAATCTTCATGTCCGCCTTTTTTTTTTTTAATTCCAGTACCCCCCGCTGCCCACCCCAAAGAGAAGCAGCAAAGAACTGGAAAGCCTCTCCCATTCCTGACTCAATCCTTTCTCCTCTCTGGGAGGCTCTTTGAGGGGCAGTGCTGGGACAATCTAGGCTCTCCTTGGGGGCCTGTCCTCCCCCCCATCCCTGGGGTGTAGGAGAGGTGCTGGCAGTCTGGGTGGCTAGCACAGAGCAGTCGGTGGTTGCCTGCAGGGCTGATTGCACCCTCTCTTCTCCCCTTCTCTGCCGACAGCCCGGTGAGTGGGGAGGGGCTGGGGGGGTCATGTGCAGTGTATTTATGTAAGACACCCAGACGGAGGGCATGGGTATTTATATAACCCGGCGTGGGTATTTATGTAATATAGGATGCGGGTATATTTATGTTCCTTTCCTAACCTGCGGCTTTCCCGGCTGCCATGTGTGGTCTCTGAATTGGCGTTGGCGGAAAACGGACTGGGGGGGGTGTTTGTGTGTGTACACACCCGCCCCCTCCCCGCAGCGGGGCTGACGGTGTCTGTCTGCGTTTCTTGCTTCCTTTGGAGTGGACACGCAGGACAGTGTGTATGTGAGGTGTGTGGCATGTGAGTTTCCCGCAAATGTGGAATGCGTTCTGCTGGCAGCCGTGGCACCTCAGCTGGGACTGGCCAGGCGTGTGGGCAAAGGCCCTTGGTAGAGAGCCCGGAGTTCAGCCAGCATGGGGTGGACGCTCCTTCCTTGTGACCATGGCTGAAGGGCTAGTGTTGGCTCCCTGGGAACTAGGTGCTGGGGCTGGACGTCTCTCCTGGGCAGGAGCTGTTGGCTCCTTGCCTCCGCTGGGGTGGAGAGCTCCAGCCTGACCATCTGTGGAGTAAATCTCTCCTATCTCCCCTCCCAGGTGGGTCTGGCTCTTGGCGGGTAGTGCTTGGCATGGGGAAGGGGCAGAGCCTCTATGCCTTGCACTGCTGCTCTTCCATCTTCCTGTTTTGCCTCCTGGCCCTGGAATGAAATAAGTCCTGTTTGAGAGGGTGGGAGGCTGCCAGGTAGGGCAGCAGGAACCCTGTCTGGGTCCTAGGGGAGGAAACTGCTACTCACTTGCCGCTGGTGGGGTGCGGGGCAGCTGGTGGGGCCTCCCTGGGCCTGAGTTCCCTGTCTGCAAGGGGCTGCCCCTCCTGAGTTTCCTACACTGGCCCTCTTGTAGACACTCTGAGATCTTAGGGATTCCTCACTGCTCTCCTTATTTCATAGGCCAACTCTCCCCATCCCCCAAAGCAGAAAAGGCCTTTGAGTTTCCTCCTCTGTTGGCCAGAACCTCAGAGCGCCCAGACCTTTGCAGAAGGGTCCCTACCAGGGTGGCCCCTGATGTTCTGTGAGCTTGGATACCCAGGGTGGGGCACAGTGAGCCAGGAAGTGCTCAGATCAGCACTTTTCTCCCAGACTTCCTCCCACCCCACAGAAGCTGGTGGCTCAAAACCTGGCTTTGGTCCCCTCAGTTGCTCTGCAGGGCCCTCTTAAGAGACCTTCCTAGTCTTAAAGGAAGCCAAACTGTCCATCCAAAGAACTATGTGCAGAAAGGCCTGTGTGAGGTTCTTGGTTTGAGGTTGAGAGAGGGAGAGGACTGGGAGGTGGATGTTCTGGGGGCCCCTTTCCTGCCCTCCCCCTGAGTTGCAGGGCACACTGCAAACCGGCAAAGGCTGTGGAGACCTGGCTTCCAATTTTTGGTGCTAGAAGCCTGGGATGGGGATGGGGACATGGGGACCCTGTCATTCTGAGTCCTAATGGGGCTGAAGAACTCCTTTGGGCACCTTGTGGTCAATCTGTCCTCCTATCCCCGAAGCCGGTTGGTTGCCATGGCAGCACCTAGGCTGATCAGCTCCTGCATGCCCCCCTCCCCATCATCCACTTTGTCCTTGATTTTCCTTTCAGAGTCTTGACCCATTGTGACTGGCTTGCCCCTGAGAGGCTCCTATTGGAGGGTCCCCGAATGAGTGTCCCCCAAGGAGATACTTGCTTCACTCTTTCCTCCTGGCCCTGGTCTTCCCTTCTGCCTGGCCACACTGACTGTTTTAAGCTTGTCCCGGCTATTTCCCACAGGTTGAGGCCATTGTGCTACCTGATACCTGTTTGCCCTCAGGTGAAGTGAAGCCAAATCCCTTCCTGGACAGTGCGAGGGAGAATGTTGGTGTCTCCAGTTCCTTGTGGCTTTGCCTGGCCTTTAGTGGGGGAGGGGTGGGGTCCAGGGACTGGGCCGGCTCCCAGCTCCCCCCCTCTCTGACCCCGTGTTTCTGCTTCCTTCTGCAGCGAGAGTGAACCATGGAGCTTCGCGTGGGAAACAAGTACCGCCTGGGCCGGAAGATCGGGAGCGGGTCCTTCGGAGATATCTACTTAGGTGAGTGTTCCTGGCTCTAGCTCAGTGGTTCTGGAGCCCCTGGGGCAGCCCTGGGGACTGGGAGGAAAGATGCCAGGGCTTCGTGCTAGGAGGAAAGAAGGCAGAACTTGGCTCTGGTGGCATGTTTTGGTCGCCCCGGGTGGGGAGGGAAGCAGCAGGCTGCGGGTGAAGCAGGCTGAGGGGCTCCTCACACAGTTGGGGCAGGGTGGGGTTCCTGCTTGCTGCAGCCTGGGCAGAAGACGGTATTTTTAACTCTGGTTTCCAGCTGCAGCTGACCTGGGTCTCCAGCTGGGCGTGGGAAAGCACAGGCTGGATTAGCACCCCTGTCTCTTTATCTCCTGGGAGAAGGATGCTGGTGGACAGAAGAGGCCTGGGCTGCCGCTTGCTCCCAGCTAAGCTCCTTCCCTGTGGTCTGGCCTCCTGGAATTCGGCCCGGGAAGGCTTTGGAATGACGCAGGCTCCCCCATAACCTCCAGGTGGGGGCGGCAGGGGGGTCTTAGCTTTTAGAATCTCTCTCCCCTGGTGTGCTTCCTGTTAAAAATCTGAGCTTGCTCACATGGTGTTGTTTTAAACAAGTCACTGACATCTCACCCCGTCCTCAACCTGGGAGAATGCCACTTTCTCAGCTACCCTAAGTGGGCACGGCACGGTCAGGGGTCACAGCCCTTCCTTTGCAGTTGTTGGTCTGGAGGGAAGAGGTTGTGTTGGTAATCACAAATCAGAGTTGTTAGGGCAAGTTGGCCAGCCACTGGGATTTATCCCCATTTCTGTCCCTGTGCCCTGGGAAGCATCTGTGCTTCTGTTTTCCCTCAGAAAAGAACAATAAGTCAGTTCTGTCTTGGGTAGAGGAAACTGACAGGTCATTGTGCCTTGCTCATTGATTCAAAACTTGGGAGGTTTCTCTTACCTAGTGGTCTGGGTCCCTGCCTACTTGGGGTTGAAATCTCAGTGAGCTACCTCGTTCCCCATCAGAGGGGACAGAGACCGAGATGCACACATTCTCTGGACGGTACTTGTATGTGATCTCCCCTCACAACAGCCTCTAGAGATACGCTGAGCTGTCCCCGCTTCACACATCAAGAGACAAGTGCAGCAGCTCGAGCTGGCCACCCGAGGCTACTCTTGAAAACTAGTTTTCTGTACGTTCTTTGTACCCACAGCCCTCCCCAAGACTGAGAGTGTGTACAAGACAGAACGTGGGAGGGAGACATCAGACCTGGCTTTGTGTGGTCTGTGAAGTTTGTGTGATGCAGATGCATGGCTGACCAAGGGCTGTCATGAGACATGAGTGAAATGGCACATGGAAAAGCATCTTGTAAACTGTAAAGTGCCAGCTGGATGTGCAGGTCATTGTAAGGTACCTAGTAGATCACCCTCTGGAAACACAGCTGAGGACAGAAGGAAGGAACAGTGCAGGCTGGAGTTATTTGAAAGGTTTCCTCTGTGACCCCGAGCTCCTCCGGGGGAGGCAAGTATTAGGCTGTGTCCCTCTTGTCCCACCGCCCAGCACGTGGGTGTTCGGTGAATGCCTTGCAAATGGACGAAGGAGGAAATGGGGGCTGTCACATGCAGAGGCTTGTGAAGTGGCCTCACTTATGGCAGGATAGGTTAGGATCTGGGGGCAAGTTCAGGTCCCCGGTGTACTTCTCATGTGCTGTGTGACCTGGGATAAGTCCCTTTCTCTGAGCCCTCAGCGTTCTCACCTGTGAATGGGGTACCCGTCTCCTTGCTGTTTGTGAAATGGGGGTGGGTGTAAAGGAGCCTCTGATGGAGGCTTTGGGCTATGGGCTGAAGCCTGGAGCCACTGGCTTGAGGACAGAGGGCATGGAGAGGCAGCTTTGGGCAGATGCATCCTGTTCCTGGATAGCACCCGGTCCCAGGCCTTCCCTTTGCAGAAGGGAATCTGAGGCCCAGAGGTGGAGGGGGAACCCAAGATCATTCAGAAAGCCAGTGTCCCTGGTCCCTGTGGTGGGCCCTCCCTGGGGGCAGCACTTCCTGTTTGTCTAGTAGTTACCTAGTTCATTTTCAAACCTAGGTTCAGGTTTACTCCTCTTCGTAAGGCTTCGGAGTAAATTCTACCAGGGTTTGGGTGCTGGCATTTCTTTTCCTCGCTGTATGCTCTTAAGCAAGTGATGACCTCTGCTAGTCTTGGCTTCCTGTCTGTAAAATGGGGTCATGAGGCCTCCACTGTGGTGAGAGAAGTAATGAGATCCTCATCATGCAAAGACTCCACGTGTTTGGCCCAGCAGGGGTGCCTTTATGTTGTGTCCCCCCAACTCTCCGCCTGAATCGGGGCAGGGAGCCAGTTCTCCCTGAATGTTCAGCCCTCCCCGGCTGCACAGAGCTCAGGGGCTCTGTCCTGATGCGGTGTCCTCCTGGCTCCTTCCTGGGCCCCTCTCGCTGATGTGGGGACGGTGGTGATTGTAGGGCCTCTCCAGCTGGCCTCGCTGGCTCCTTTTGTTCAAAGCTCTGGCCACATTCTTGTTGCTGGTGCCAGTGCCAGGGCCTGACTCCAGATGGCCTCTGCAGGTGGGGCTGGGCGCGGCCTCCAGGCCCTGCTTTCCAGGATCGACTGTGGGCGAGCACATTTGTGGATGTGGCTGCAAGGCCCACAGCTCCCCTTCCGGCACCTCCTCTTCCTCCTCTCAGCATCGTAAAGTGGCCAGCAGGAGAGGGGGCCCAGCTTTGTTCGGGCCTCAGCTTGGCTGCTTGGGGTCCAGAGGTGGTCAAGCCTGTGCCGCCCACTCTGCCAACCACTAGCCGTGTGCCCTTGGGGACTTTCTAGACCTCTTAGTCTCTGGTCTTCCGTTCTAAATGGGGAGGGGACAGTGGTTCCCAGCCAGTGATTGTAGGGGTACTTCATCCCCGCCTTTAGTCCAGCCAGGTCCCTGAGTGTCCCCGTGTGTCTGTGAGTGTCCAAGTGAGCCCTATGGGAGGTTGGTCGTCCCGCTCCCTACCTAGAGCTTGCTGAGGTCTCAGAGGGGTGGCCAGGTCCAAGCCCTTCTCAGTGTCCAAGTCTGTTTTTCCAGACTGACTTATGCCTGCACAGGGCTGCTCTGTCTAACTGATGGGCCCCCTCTGCCACTTCACCCTGGTCCTTAGTCAGTTATCCTTTGTTGTTCCCTCGGAAAATGAGCTGAGCTCCTCCAGGGCAGGGCTGCCTCAGCTGGCCCAGGGTTCAGTATGGGTTTGTTGCTCGAATGAATGAGATGCTAGGGAATTGGAACAGAGGAGAAAGCAGGGTCTCTCGGGCTTCAAACTTCAATTCCTGGCTCTGCCCCAGCCAATTCTGTGTGGCCTTGGACCAGTTACTTAACCTCTCTGAGCCTTGGGTCAGTAGTTGTGAGAATTAAAAGGAGAGAGAAAAGACTAGCAGCTTCTTGGTAGAGTTCAGAGGCAGGGAAGGGATCTGGTGGTGGTGGGACCACAGGGGAGGCAACTGTGGCAGCTTTCCAGCACTCGGTGGGAGTCAGAAGCCTTTGCCTAACAGCTTAGGTCCCTTCTGCAGGAAAGTTGTGTGGTATTTAGTCATTGACCTTTGGTGTCTCAGTTTCCACATGTGTCGAACAGAGATACAAACAGTAGTATTTGCAGGATAGGGTAAGAGATCAGAGGGCCAAAGGGCTCCTTCTACCCTCCACCTTCCTTCAGGGAGGTTCTCCTTGGCACCTCTCCTCTGTGCACAATCTGCTGAATCATACGTGCTGAGGGCCCTGTGTCTAAAGTGTCACTTGGTCTCAGCCCCCTGCCTTGGTGGGGCCACCACGAGCTCTGATCTGGACAACTGCAGCAGCCTCCTTCTGGGTCTCCTCTCCCCCTCAAGTGCTCTCCAGTCCTTTCTAATACACCAGTGGGTCTCAACAAGAGGAAGGGGGCTGGATTTTGTCCCACAAGGGACATTTGGCAAGGTCTGGAGACATTTTTGGTTGTTTCACCTCAGGGGTGGAGGTGGTGGGTACTACTGGCAGCTTATGGGTGAAATTAGGGATGCTGGTGAACACCGCACCGTGCAAAGAATAGCCCACAACAAAGAGTCATCAGGCCCAGATGTCAGCAGTGCCTGGTGATAAGGAATCGACGCCTGGCCTGTGGAGTCTCGGGCTGATGGTCGGGATCTTAGCTCAGCACATGAGACCCTTCCCATCTCTCCCTTGCTCACCTCTTCCATGGTCTTCAGCCATCTTGAGCTCCAGCTGCATCAGACCACCCAGAGTTCACTGCACCCCACTGCTGCTGGGCCTTTGCACATGCTATGACCACTGTCTGGCACGGTCCTGCTCACACAGCAGAAGCTCTTGTGGCCTTTCCTCCTGCTGCATGGCCAGCAGACTGCAGTGAGCCCTAGCCCCCCACCTCTACATCCTCACTGTCCCCCAGAAACATGTGAGGCTCTCCTCAGTGATCGAGTGTTGATGTGTCAAAAGCACTTTACAGTTTGCAAAGCATTTCCTGTCCCATTGCTTACTGGATTTAGGAATCTTTTTTTTTTTTAATTTTTTTAAATTTTATGTGGCTCAGAAATGAAAGCACACAAAACCAAAACAAAAAACATGCTAAGTTGAAAGCAGAATCCATTTATATGAAATGTCCAGAGTAGGCACATCCATGGAGCCCGAAAGTAGATTAGTGGTTGTTTATACCTGGAGGGTTGCAGGGAGGTGGGGAGTGACTACTAAAGGGTGCAGGGGTTTGGGGGTTGGTGAAAATGTTCTAAAATTGATTGTGGTGTTGGTTGCATGAGCTTGTGAACCACACTGAATTAATTGTACACTTTTAATGAGTAATTGTGTAGTGTGTGAATTATGTTGCAACAAAAGTGTTGAAAAAAATGACACATAACATGGTATCAGTGAAATGTCTTTATCCCCTCCCATTCTGATCCAGCCCTACCCTGTCTTTACTGGTTTCTCATGTTTCTTTTCGTAGCTACAACCAAACACAGATACAAATTGTTTCCCCACTTTTTTTTTTTAACACTGAAAGGAGCACATAGAATACATACTGTTCTGTACTTTGCTTTTTCACTTCCTGTATCTTTGAGATCTTTCCACTCTGCACAGAGAGAGCTTCCTCATTCTTTCTCCATTGTGTTCCGTTTTATGGATGGGCCATTCTTTATTTAACCAGTCCCCACTGCTGGACATTTGGGTTGTTTCCAAGCTTTTACTGTTGCAAAGAGCCTGCAGCGGACCGCCTCGTCCAGACCTTGTTTTGCACTGTGCAGGAGTGTCGAGTAAACTCTCCAAAGTGGGAAGTGGAGGGAGCCCAGCGGCCCTGCAGCTGGCCTTTCCCAGTTCACACTCCGGGGAGGCATGCCCACTGCCCACACCCTGCCCACAGGGGGCATGCTGGCTTACGTGAAAATGGGTAGTGTCAACTTGTGTTTTCTTAACAAGGAGGTTGAGTTTCTTTTCATATGAGTGAGCCATTTTTATACTGATTGCTCTGTGAAGTGGCTATTTGAATCCTTTCCCCTACTTCCTATGGAGTCGTCAGTCTTTTTCCTGATTTGAAGGAGCTCATTATTTATTAGCAATATTGGCTCTTTGCCACTGATAAGAGTTATGAGTATGTACTGTTTCTTAGGACTTTCTGGTGTCTTTGCCAGGGAGAAGGGATTTCTCCTTTGGAGGAGGAGTCTTTTTTTTTTTTTTTTTTTTTCTTTTCCTTTAATGGCTTCTGGATTTTAAGTCAGGGATAAAAAGCCTTGCTTTCCCCAAAATTAAAAGGCAATGCTCCTAACATCTCATTGTTTTATTTTTTTAAATTAAATGTTGAATAGATACAAAAGAATACATACAGGGGGGAGGGTATAGCTCAAGTGGTAGAGCGCATTCTTAGCATGCACAAGGACCTGGGTTCAATCCCCAGTAACTCCTCTAAAAATAAATAAACCTAATTACCCCCACCCCGAAGAATACATATAAAACATGTGCATGGTATAAGGAGCCCTCCACACCACCCAGTTGGAGGAGGACATGCCTGTCACCTTCAGGGCTCCTGGTCCCCATCCTGTCCTCTGCTTCCCCCACATGGAGGTGTGATCACTGTTTTAAGTTATTCTGTTCTGTTAAAAAGTTTTATCCCATGTTTATATCCCTAAACTGTATATATTTCAGTATTGTGTGTTTGAGACAAAGAGAACTGTACTTGCAGCCTTCTGCCCCTTCCTTCCTCTTTTTTTTTTCCCTTAAAATAAGGTGAAATTCACATAACAAAATTAACCATTTTAACAAGCTCCTACTGTATAGCACAGGGAACTATATTCAGTATCTTGTGATAACCTGTAATGAATAAGAATATAAAAAGGAATGTTTATGTAACTGAATTGCTGTGCTGTACACCAGAAACTAACACAGCATTGTAAATTGACTATACTTCAATTTTTTTAAAAGTTGACTATTTAAAAAGTACACAATTCAGTGGCATTTAGTACAGTCACAGTGTAGTGCAGCCACCATCCCTGTCTTGTTCCAAAACATTTTCATCACCCAGAAGAACATCTGTATGTCGTGTTCCCCGCTCCCCACAGCCCCTGGCAGCCACCATCTGCTTTCTGTCTCTATGGACTCACATATGCTGGACATTTCATGTAGTGGATCGTACAGTGTTTGCCTTTTGCGTGTGGCTTATTCGCTGAGCAGTGTTTTCAGGTTCATCGATGTCACAGCTTGTGTCAGTGCCCCGTAACTTTCTGGAGCTGAGTAACACTCCACTGCAGGGACAGACGGTGGTTATCCCCACCTCCTTTGATGGGTGTTGGGGTTGTCTCCACCTTCTGGCTCTTGGGAGTGGTGCTGCTCCTTGCTCTCTGTGCTCAGGGTTTGGATGCCAGGAGCCATTCGCTGCAGCCTGCAGCCATCTCGCATCCCTTCCCACCGCCTGGGGACCTCTGGGTGCCTGTGCCACCGGTGGCCATCCTTCTGGTGCTGGACTTTCTGGTTGTGGATGGCGTGGCCTTCTGGTGCTCACGTTTCTGAAGGGCGTACACTTGGGGGTAGCCTGGCTTGGTCAAAGGTTTGTGTGTGTTCAGCTTTACTAGATGAACACCAACCTGTTTTCCAAAGTGGTTGGCCCAACTTACACCCCACCTTTTTCCCTCTTCGATCTTTTGCTCCACTTGGGACTCCTCCTGGTGCGTGGTGTGAGCTGCGGTGTCTTTTCTCAGATGCCTTGCCAGTTGCTCCAAGGATGTTTGTTACACAGTCCCATCTTGTCCCCTGATTTAAGGTGCCCACTTTAACCTGTTCTCAGTCTTCCAGGGGTTGTGTCCTTCTACAGACTTCCTGTGCTGTCTGTGGCCTAAGACGACACTGTTTAGTTATTGCAGCTGTAGTCCCGCTTGGCCCCGAGGAGACACCATCTCAGCCTAGCCTCCAACTCAGCCCACCTGTGGCTGTAGCTGGGGAAGCAGGCTGGGTGCAGCTTGGATTTGGGTCTTTTTTCGTAACTTCTTGAGACAGCCTTGCCCCATCCCTTCTCTCCTCCTCAGCCCCGTACACCACTGACCTCACCTCTTTCCAGCTTAGGAGTCCTCAGTGGCTCCCAGTCTCCAGGATAAAGTTCCCCTTCCTGGTGTGTGAGCCTTTTTTGGCCTGCCCTGATCCCTTCACACTCAGCCTTCCTGCTGCCCCAGCTTCTGGTTCTCTGAATGGGCCGTACCCCTCATTCCTTCCCCTGCTGCAGCTTAGCTTCTCCCCTCCCACCCGAGCTGGTCAGATGCCCACTCTATGTCCACAGTTCCCTCTGCTTCCCTTGGATATGGTGCTGGGCCCTCTGCCACTTTTCCAGCCTCCCTCGAGGGGCACTGAGCTGCGTAGGGGCAGACACTAAGTTGGTCCTGGTCTAGGGCTGCCCAGCCAGCAGAGTATGACCCTGGTCTCTTGTCCCTGGCAGGTGCCAACATCGCCTCTGGTGAAGAAGTTGCCATCAAGCTCGAGTGTGTGAAAACGAAGCACCCCCAGCTGCACATCGAGAGCAAATTCTACAAGATGATGCAAGGGGGAGGTGAGGGCCGGAGGGGGCCTGGTGGGTGGGTGGGGGAGCCTGAGGAGCCGTGAGGCTGGTCGGGATGGGAAGTGACTGCCCCTGACAGCCCCGTATCTGGCCCACAGTGGGAATCCCGTCCATCAAGTGGTGCGGGGCCGAGGGTGACTACAACGTGATGGTCATGGAGCTGCTGGGGCCCAGCCTCGAGGACCTCTTCAACTTCTGCTCCCGCAAGTTCAGCCTCAAGACGGTGCTGCTCCTGGCCGACCAGATGGTGAGTCCCACCCAGACTGAGGACTGTGGGCCCTGTGGGCTCCTGGCTTCCCTTTCAACCTCCTCTTCCCCATCGTGCTATTGGGCACTGGGTATTCATCTGGAGGATGCTGGAGCAGGAGGCAGTGACAGTGACACAGGACAGGCCAGGTTCCTGGACCAGGACCTGGGAACTTTGACCATCAGCCATGGGGGTAGGGGTGAGAGTGTGTGTTAAAATGCAGATTCCCAGTTCCAGCTCCAGACCTACTGAGCTGAGTCCCGGGGAAGGCCTGGGACTCTGCCCTCAGATGAACTGGGTCATGTCCACATGCAGTGACCGTAGGTGAACTGTTGGGCCTCAGTCATCTCAGGAGCATTTCCCCATTGCTTGGTTGTTGTGGGGTCCAGTGGGATACCATGCAGTGCCTGGACCAGAGCAGCACCCATGGATGAGCAGTCCTTAAGTCCTTTATAAATTCAAGGGAGGGAAACTTAAAAAAGAGAAAAAAAGCATAGCATTTTAGCCCTGGAATAGTATATGGAGGTCGTGTTGCATAGGGGTCTGTGTCTGTGGTCGCCCTGCAGAAAGTCTGCAAGCATCCTTCAATTTTAGGCTAAGTGTGTGTGTGCAGAGGAGGATTGTCAGAGTCTCACAGGACAGAAGACTCAAAGGTTTAGGAAATACTTGGAAGCCTGAGTCCCAATGAGGGAACCAACCTGCCAGAGGACATACTGTGTGTATAGATGTTAATTTAAGTTTTTAAAACATTGTTTAAACGAAGACAAGGGCCTGTGTGTCTGTCTGGCTTTGGTGTCCTCTGGAAGCCAGGGGACAAATCCTGGCTATGTGTGCTCCATCTCTGTCACCCCTACCAAGTTAAGGCTTCAACCTTTGAAATGCCTCTCTGGTTCCTTGAGGACCTCTCATGTCCTACGAGGGTATAGAGCCGGGCAGGAGAATGCTTTTCTGGGCTTCATTTCTAGATCTTGCCATTCGCTTTCCTACCTTGCTCTCTTTCCCTGTGTCACAGAAAACTTGGTGAACTACTTCTTCAGAGTTCCTCTCTAATATGGCTTCCTCCAGGAAGCCTTCCTTGACTTGCCCCTTGAAATCATTATACATTGTTGCAGACTGATCTTTCTCCCCCGCCCATGGATATGTTTTCCATCTCTATGGCCCCAGTCCAGGGCCTGGCCCAGAGAGCTTGGTGAAGCCCCTCCACGGAACACTTGCTGAATGACTTGCTTTCCGCTCCTCCAGATCAGCCGCATTGAGTACATCCACTCCAAGAACTTCATACACCGGGATGTCAAGCCCGACAACTTCCTCATGGGACTGGGAAAGAAGGGCAACCTGGTGTACATCATTGACTTTGGCCTGGCCAAGAAGTACCGGGATGCCCGCACCCACCAGCACATACCCTACCGGGAAAACAAGAACTTGACTGGCACTGCCCGCTACGCCTCCATCAACACCCACCTGGGCATCGGTGAGTGAGAGGGACCCAGGAGCAAAGTGCACCCGTGAGCTGCTGGCCACCAAGGCAGGTCTTCTTCCTGAGAGTAGTTGCCATGTGCCAAGCATCGTGCCAAGCATCGTCCCAAGCATCGTCCCATGCCTTCTTTCATCCCCATAGTAGCCTGGATGAGCGAGGCTCACAGGGTAACACAGACTGCTTAAGGTCATACAGCTTAGCAAGTGCTCAAGTTAGATTTGTCCCTAGCTCTTGTCTGCTTGTGCCTTACCTGGCCAGGCAAGGAGGCACCGGGGGCCCACTGCACAGCTGTTGAAAGATTAACTGCCTGAGCTGGAAGAACGAGGCCTAGATTGAATTTTAAAAAGCTCAGCCTCAGGCCCCTTCTCTGCAGAAGAGGGTGATAACTGTGCCTGTTTGTAATGGGGCTGCAACAAAATGGTATGTGACAAAGGGAGACCCATGCTGGGTGCACAGGGTGGGTTGTTCCCCTCAATCAAGGAGCATGTCCTGGAGAAAGGGGTCCTAGCCCCCATAAACCAGGAGCCCGAGTGGACCCTGCCCCTCACCTTATCCTTGACTCTGCAGAGCAAAGCCGTCGAGATGACCTGGAGAGTCTGGGCTACGTGCTCATGTACTTCAACCTGGGCTCCCTGCCCTGGCAGGGCCTCAAGGCGGCCACCAAGCGCCAGAAGTACGAGCGCATCAGCGAGAAGAAGATGTCGACGCCCATCGAGGTCCTCTGCAAAGGCTACCCCTGTGAGTAGCCGGGGGAGGGGTGGGGTGGTTACCTGGGACCCCGGAGGCCTTTCCTGCGGGGCAAATGGGGCCACAGAGAGCCGTCATGGGCCACCACTGCCCTGGCACCAGAACATTAATCACAGGCTCTCTGTCGCTATTCAGGCACAGCTAGGAGGCCTGGCTGGTAAATACCAAGTGTCTCTTGACCCACGCTCCTGCCTCCCCTCTCAGTGGCTGAGTATTAGGGAAAACTCTAGTCCTTTCTCCTCCTGGGGGGCTCCCTCACTCCTCCTACAGAACACGTCACTTCTGACACTTTTGATCTGCAAAGGTGTGGGGGTTTTTCCCCTCACCAAGCAGTTCTGTGTGACACCAGTTGGGTGTCCTATGGTTTCACTCAATTTTGACGCTGTCTACCTGAGATAGCATCAGGTCCCATAGGTTAAAGGCTTAGTCCCACAGACTGTTCCCACCACACTTCCGGTGCCAGTCACGAGTCCTGGTTGCCACCGGTACTTCTGAGCGATTGGCTATGAATCAGGTTTCCGTGATTTCCTCCTCAGATTCAATCAATCTGGCTCACAGAACTCAGAGAAATATCAGTTTATGAAAAGATATGATAAAGGATGCGGATAAACAGCCACTTGAAGAGATACATGGGGTGAGGCCTGGAAGGGTCCGGAACATAGGAGCTTCTGTTCCCATAGCGGTGGGGTGTGTCACCCTCCTGAAGAGTTTACCAGCCAGGAAGCCCTTCAAACCCCACACTCTTGGGATTTTTATGGAGGCTTCATCATGGCATGAGCGATCACTAACTCTGTTTCCAGCCCCTCTCCCTTCTCTAGAGAAGTGAGTAGGGGTGGGGGCTGGACGTTCCAAGTGTCTAATGATGGCTTGGTCATTCTGGTGACAGGGCCCCTTCCAGGAGCCCACCCACAGTCTCCTCCTTAGAGCAAAAGTGCTCTTACCACTTAGGAAATTACAAGGGTTTTAGGAGCCCTGTGCGAGGATCCAGGGGCAGGGACCAGTATATTTATTTTCTGTTGTCTCACAAGGGGCCTCTCTCACCCCTAATTTTCAGAGGAGGAAATGGAAGTTTTCCTCCTGTGGCTCAGTGTTCCCGTCGGGCTCTGGGCTACTGATTGTCCTAAGGAGGACAGTGTCTTAGATGTCGTATTGCCCCCTCTTAGACCAAAAGTATTTGGAGGGACAGTGGCTGGGTAGGACAGTGCTGGCTGCCAGGGGCCCTGGGAGCATGAGCCTCACAGCGGCCCCTTCTGTACCCCCACCAGCTGAGTTCTCAACATACCTCAACTTCTGCCGCTCCCTGCGGTTCGACGACAAGCCCGACTACTCCTACCTGCGCCAGCTCTTCCGCAACCTCTTCCACCGGCAGGGCTTCTCCTATGACTACGTCTTCGACTGGAACATGCTCAAATTCGTGAGTCACCTGGAGGCCGAGGCGGGCTTGGGGGACTGGACTGGGGAGACCCTGATTCATGAGGCTAAAGTGGCCCTGTGGCGGGCGGGGCTCCCAGAAGATGGGAGCTTTGAGCTGAACAGTGCAAGTGACCTCATGGGGGTCTCAGAGCCCCCGTGCTCCCCCTGCCCCAGCCTCATCGATGCTGATGGCATGTGCCGCTGTGGTCAGCAGGGCCCAGGCAGAGCATCACCTCCCGCCGGACCCAAGAGGGCCTGGCTGGGCCTCAGATCCCTCCTAGGTGCCCGTGGCGGGGCCTGGATGGCACTGGCAGGCCCCCCTGCTGTCTTGATTGCGGCCTACACCATCCTGCTCTTGTTGTTCTGCACATCCCAGGTGGCCACCTTCACTCAGGCCCCTTTGGCCAGCCTGGACCCATTCATTGTGGTTTCCTTCTTCTTGGTCATGGGACCCTGGGTCTTGCTAGGTGCCTCTTCTCTCTCTCTTTTTTAAGAATCTTGGGGGTGGGGTGGGGAGAAGCGTTCGTCAGCTGGGCCTGGAGCTCCGGAATGTGTGACATCCTGTGTCTTGCTTCACATCTCTGCTGGAAAAGGGGGCTTCCTCCAGCCAGGCTCAGCCCCGTGACAGCGAAGCTATTGCACTGCCCTGTCCCCACCCTCGTCCCTGTGCCGGGCCCACATACCCACCCGTATACTGGTAAGGAGCCTCCAAGACCTGGCCTCTCCAAGACTTACCACTTGGCCAGCTTAACCCAGCGGGCACAAGAGGCTGAGCCTCTGCTTGCTCTCTCTGTCCCTTCCAGGTGCCCGGCGCCTCTGGGCACCCAGGGCCCTCCAGATAGGCCCATGGAGGAGGTGGAAGAGCTGCCCCCCCCAAACTACTGGCCTGTGGTCTGGACTCCAGGGCCCCAGTTCTGACAACACCAGGTGTGCCTGAGCCCATCGGGGCCAGGCCCGAGGAGACGTCCCTTGGCATGGTGGGGATACAGTGGAGAGGGCATGGTGGAGAAGTCCCTGCGGTGAGATTCTTGGGGATGAATCAGCTGCCTGATGAACAGAGCCTGAAGGAGGGATGATGTTCACTGCCCTGGAGGGCCTGGTGGGAACGGGCACCAGCAGCAGCCTCAGCCAGACCCTGTTGGTGGCCTCTATATTGAACGTGAGCTCATTAAATGCCCCCACCTGGACCGTGTTTCATCCTGGTGTGCCTCTCGTTTCTTGGCGGGCGCCCTGGGCCCGCTCTGCCAGATGCTCAGGACAGAGGCCTTGTTCTCCTGGATGCTGGGATGGGCACTCGGTCTTGTGCCCCTCGTCTCTCTGACTCAGACAGCAGTCTGGTACTGTTTCTTAAGGAATGAGACAGAGGTTGGGGGTTCCACTGGCCAAAGGACCCTAGGGGTGGGAGGTGCGTGATGGGGCACTTTTCACCTCAAACCTTCTGGCTAGGGGCATGGCCCAGGGCTGGCTCTTCCCACTCCAGGGCACTGCTCAGGGCATTCGGGCACTCACTCATCCGTGTAGAAAGTCATTCCTGAGTCGGGTTCTGGGCTAGATTTGGCCGTTTCTTTTGGTAGAGCTCCAAGAATGGATTTTGCATTGTCTGGGCCTGTGCTCCCCAGTATGGTAGCCCCTGGGTATCTGTGGCTAATTTTTACTTAAAGTTAATCAAAGCTGAAAACATACTTTTTTAGTCGCATTGGCCACATTTAAAGTTCTTAGGAGCCACGTGTAGCTGGCTAATGGCTACCGTATTCCAGCAAGTCAGAGGTGAACACATCCGTCATCACAGAAGGTTTTGTGGGACCTGCTACTCCAGATGGCTCCTCACAGAGCCTCACATGGGACTGTCCAGCTGACAAGATCTTGTCTCAGGCCATGCCAGGAGCACCCTCTCCACCCATTGCTGGCACCCTGATCCACTCCTGGGGTTCCTTTCGAGGAAGGCCCTGAAGTCAGAAGCTGAGCAGAGGTGCCAGTAGCCTTACCTTGCATGGATCTCTGACTTGAGGGCCATCGGACTGGAAAGTGGGCGTCTTCCACTCCATCACCACCATGGTGAGCTTGACCACCTCCAGCCGTCCCTGACAGCAGCATCTTCAGACACAAGATGGGGACCCTGAGGCCAAGCCCCTCCCACATCACCCTCCTCTGCAGGAAGTCTTCACTAGCACCAACCAGCAGACTGGACACATTGCTGAGCACCACGGGCGGCAGACTCCCATGAGAAGGATCCCACCCTTGACTGAGAGCTTCCCTCCTCGGAGCAGCCATCCCATTTCATTTGACATCAGTGCCCTGGAATCCCTGGAGCCTAGGATGCTGCTGTCAGCATGCAGCCACTGCGATCCGAGGTCCAACTAGCCGGCCAGGTGGAAACTCAACATGGGCAAGGATGGGTCCACGCAGACATGGGTGGATGCTTATGTGGCTTTGATGTTGACCTTTTGTGTTTTCTTGTGGGCAAATAAAAGCCAAGAGACCTCCCTGGTGTGCGTTTCTTGAGGCATCACTTGGGTTGGATGGAAACGTGGAGAGTGTGGCTCACTTCCTCCTGCTGCGGGGCTGCAGTGGCCTGAGCCTGCTGTGTCACAAAGGACAGGGACTCGAGTGCTCTGCTCAGCCATGGCCCCTGGACTGTGCACTTCTGAGTGTATCACTTGGCTTCACTGAGCCTGTTTCCCCAACCCTTGCAGGGTTGGTGTGCCCTCTGCTCACAGGGTGTTTAATGAGTGGTGCTGCAGCTCTTGTCACTCGACTTTGCTGTGCTGCTGGCTGAGCTCCTCTATTTGCCAGTCGGTAACTGAATGGGTGGGAGCCTAGAGTGAGAACTGGAGGTCAGAGGATGGAGCCCAGGTGCTTCCAGGCCTGTTTGGACAGGCTGGTGGGTGGGAGGACTGAGGATGTGTGTCCCTAGAATGTTCTGCTAGGTCCTCTGTGGGTGCAGAGAGCAGAGCAAGACTGGGTGGCAGAGGCCTGGGTTCATACCCCAGCTCTGCCCTGAGCTGTGTGGCCCCAGGAGGAGGATCACATGGCTTCTCTGGGCCTTGGTTCCTCACAAGGATTCAGAGATTGCCCTGATTCCTAGCCACTACCTCCTGGAATTGCTTAAAGTTGAGGGCTACCCCATCTCTCAAGAACAGCAGGGCCTTCTAGGCCAGTTCCCTGGGAGAGTCAGGGTTGGAGGAGCCCGTACCCTGTGGCCCATGAGCAGGCCCCCAACTCAGCCTGCAGCTCTCTCCTCCACAGATGCGGCCCCCCTCATGCCAGCCCCCCGCCCTTCCCTGTGGACGACCCCAGGACCAACTAGGTAACGCGGCTGGGTGCCGCTCCCACGCTGTGCTCCTCTCTGGGCCTTTCTCCTTTCCTCCTGCACAGGGGTTGGCAGTGGCTGGAGGGCAGGGCCCCTGGGGCTCATGCACCCCTTCTGCCCCAGCCTGTCTGCTGGGCCTCTTTTTCTTCCATGGGGCATCTAGCCCATTTCTTCTCTGCTCCCATCCCAAGGCAAGCATCATCTGTGTGGGTCCCTTGGGCTTCTTGGTTTTGGCCCCTACTCTACTTGCCAGAAGCCATTGCCAGGTCCAGGGGCAGAAGAAGAGCAGCCCTTTGAAAAGATCCCCTGGCCAGGCACTGGGAGACCTGGTTCGAGTCCTGGCCCCACCTTCAGCTAGCCTTGTAACTCTCTCTCCAGGCCTCTAAACATCTGCCCTGCTGTGTTTGGAAACCTTTAGAAGTTGAGGGCCCTCTGTACACGGAGGTGACCCAGGTTAGGAGGGCCAAGGAGTGCCCTTGTTCACCCTGGGGCATTAGCCCACCAACTCTGACTCCAGCCTCATAAGACCAGGGCACAGGGACCTCCCTCTGCCTCTCAGGTCCAGCTTCCTCCTTCCAGGCAGTTATGTGGCTTTGTTTCTCTGTACTGTATGATCATGGGTCATTTCCAGGTCTCTTGGGCTTCCTGCTTTGTTAAGGGGGAGGTTGGACCAGAGGGTTTCTGAGATGCCTCTTCCCTGAGACACCCACCTGGCCTCCCTTCCCCTGCTCTGCCCCCGTGGGAGTACTGGATCCCAAAGCACCCTGACCTCATAGGGCTGACCAGGTCTCATCTCACATGCCCACAGGGTGCAGCCCGGAACCCCGAGGACGTGGACCGGGAGCGGCGAGAACACGAGCGCGAGGAGAGGATGGGGCAGCTCCGGGGGTCCACGACACGAGCCCTGCCCCCTGGCCCACCCACAGGGGCCACTGCCAACCGGCTCCGGAGCGCTGCCGAGCCTGTGGCTTCCACCCCTGCCTCCCGCATCCAGCAAGCTGGTGAGCGGGCACCTTGAGCCATGGGCGGGGCCTGAGGGGTGGGGCCCCCAGGGCCCTGGATACTGAGGGCAGCCTCCCCCTGCCTCGCCCTCCAGGCAATACTTCTCCCAGAGCGATCTCACGGGTCGACAGAGAGAGGAAGGTGAGCATGAGGCTACACAGGGGTGCGCCCGCCAATGTCTCGTCCTCCGACCTCACTGGGCGGCAAGAGGTCTCCCGGATTTCAGCCTCACAGGTGAGCTGCCCTCCAGGCCTTCTGTGCCTCCCAGCTGAGCCAGAGACCACCCCCCCAGTTCTGTTCTTTCCTCTCTGCTGATTCTCTGTAGTCACCCCTTTGGTTCAGCAGGAATGTGTCCTCATTCAATTCTCTGAGGTCTGAGTAGCCCCAGTGAGCAAAGACAAAAACTGAAGCTTAGAGTAGTAATTTTGTCCCAGCAGGTGGTAGATCTGGGACCCATCCCTCACTGTCAGGGGCCCAGGGTGGGCGTTAGGGAGCTCATGGCGGAGGGGTGAGGTGGCTCATGGTCCTTGTCATTGGCAAGGTCCCAGTCAGCACAGGAGGGAAGGATGGGAGGATTCTGTCTGGTGGCCACATGTAGGGGCCACATTTGGGCTAGGAAACTTGGGAAGGGAGAATCCGGAGTTGCCCAGGGAAGGGGTCTGGCAGAGGTGAGCCACCCTGTCCTCAGCAGGACAGGCCGTGAGTTGCAAGTCTAGTAGCTCAACTCACGTGTGGTCCTAGAGCAGCTGCTTTGCCTGTCTGGGCAGTGTTCTTGTCTACAAAGCAGGAGCATTCTGGGTCTTCGAGATCACACACCACTGCCCCTGGCTCGAGGTCCCTGGTAGGGGTGGCAATGGGGCTCCACAGTGAGGAGAGACTTGCCAAATTGCTGTTGCTAGCAGCTCACCACCCTCCTTTTTCCTCCCCTCCCGAAGACAAGCGTGCCATTTGACCACCTCGGGAAGTGAGGAGGAGCCACCATCGGACCAGTATTTACTTAGGTGAGTGGATATCTGCTGCAGATGCAGCCCAGCCAGGTCTAGAAACACCCAGGACCCCAGGAGGAGACCAGTGTGTGTGCTCTGAGCAGGCTAGTTTCTGCTGGAAAACCTCTTTGCTGTGTGGGGCCAGCCCTCCATCCCCGCTTTACCTTAACTATTCTGGAAAGTTGGCTTTAGCCCTGGCTCAGCTTTTGGGCTATTAAACCCAAAATTCATGCAGAGCACTTAGAACAGGACCATGTACTTAGGAGTTTATCTGCTGTCAAAGAAGGCCCTTGGTGGCTTCCATAAGCCCAGGAAAGGCTCTCTGGGCAGTGTGAGCCTCAGTGGGACTCCTGTGGCTGCACAAGGCCTTGAGGCAGCATACAGCAGCTCTGCACTCTGGGGCCCTGTTGGGTAGGGGGGAACGGCAGGGGCTTCTTTGAGGGGGTGTGGGGAGGTCTGAGCTCCCTGCAGAATACATACATGGCTGGCTGCAGCTTCCATTGCACGGGCTCAACGTGACATGAGGACGTCCTGGGTGATCTGCTTTGCCGAGGTTCATCCCACAGGTAGCGCTGGGACACGAATCAGGGTTTACCTGCAGCAGACCTCAGGCTGAGGAACCAGCCATCTGGAGCAGGGTGGGGCAGATGTGAGGCTGGGTGGCTGCTCACCAAAAAGAGGAGGGAGAAAGTTTCTATGTCTTTGTGAGAATGAGGGGCCAACCATGTATCCCAGAGACGGACCAGCTCCAAGCCCTGGGGGCAGGAAGACGAGCTGCCAGTGGCTGGGGGATGTGTGGCCAGAGGCAGATGTGCACCTGATCTGTCTTCTCTCTCCCCCTTTCTAGTGTCTTCACTGTATTTTCTTTTAAAAAATCAAGAAGATGGGGGGAAAAAACCACTCAAAAGAACAAAAAGAAAAAAACCCAGCACAAAACCGATGATGGATTTTGTTTTGATTTTTTTTTTTTTTCTTTTTGCCACTGGCAAGAAGATGGGATGCCCTCAGCACAGAGGATCCTCGTCCCTTCACACTTCCTGTTGCCCACAACCTTCAGGCTGCCAAACGCTCCCCAGACACCAAGGCCCCCGCCTCAGCCGACACCTGACATGGCTGGGAGGGGGACATTTCTGCACCGGAGATGCAGCGGGTCCTCACGGGCCATCAGGAGGTGGCCCAAGGAGCTGGGGGAATGGATTGGTTGGTCAGAGGCAGGTCCCACTGCGTGTTCGTGAGCCTTAGAACCACAGGAGACATGTGCAGCCCCCACCCCCCTGAGATGATGGTGGCCGACTTTCTGTGTTGGGCTTTTTCCAGTGCCCCCCTGAGTGTTTGGGTCCCTTCTTTGCCTCTCCATGTGGAGACCCTGAGTGGATGGTGAGGTGGTGGGGCCGAGAGTCCTTGTGAGCGTGTATGTATGTATCTCCCAGGACAGCAGGTGCACCACCCACCTACCAGGCCAACTTTCTGTTCTCATCCCCCTAATATGGACATCGGGGTGGGTGGTGACTTTCATGTCCCTCAAGAAGGGCACAGAGGGTCCTCGTCACCACTGACCCCCGAGACTGTCAGCCTGTGGTCCCCCTTTCCTGGTCTTAGGGCAGAATCTGTGGAGACTGCTTCCAGAAAGCATCTGACTCCTGGGTTATAAATTAATTTCCTGGTCCTGACACTCACCTGGGGTCCCCCCTCTCTGCATTCTGCCTCTCTGAGGAGGAGCCTGGGGTCAGGGCTGGGAACTGGGTTTATCCATCCCTCCTCCTTAACACCCATTTTTACTTCATTTTTGTTTGTTTTTCCCTTGTGTGTATTTCCTAATTTATTTACCTCTGTTTCCCCTTTTTTCTTTTTTTTTTTTTTTAATTAAAGAGCAAAGCTTTTTATTACTTTGTAATTTAAAAAACTGAAAAAAAATACTGAAGAACTTTGGGGGGAATTTTGTACTTTTTTCCTGTGTAAATATTGGACTTTTTTGAGCTTTATTGTGGTTGTTAATTTGAAGTAATAAAGTAGAAAAGGATAAAGTGACATGGGCAGCCCTTGGTTCACCTCTTTGCTCTGGGGCCTTTTCCCCAGCATCCCTGGGAGGTAGGTATGGGCAGTGGTTGGTACCTCCCTGTGGCTGTTTTAAACCTGTGCTTCGAAAGCTACATAGAGACCACCTGGGGGCCTCATCAAAGTGCAGCTCCTGACTCAGGAGGGCTGGAGTGTGGCCTGAGAGTCTGCATCCTCACAAGCGCCCGGTGGTGCCCAGGGCCCAGGACCACACTGGATAGGCAAGTTCAAAATGCTCTTCACAGCATTATCTTATCCAGGATTTTGAGTTAGATATTAATCTCCTTGCCTTCAGATGAACAGTTTGAGGTAAAATAACCTGCCCGAGGCCACAGCTCTCCTAGATTCTGTGCCCCAGCAACTGCTGCGGGTGACTTCAGGCAGTTTCTTCAGCCAAGCTTTGATAAAGCAACAGCCCTCAGCCTTGCCTGCTTTGTCTGACCAGCTTAGGCAGAGTTGCCCAGTGGTCCGTGCTTATCCAGCATATGTTACTTTCCTGCTTCTCACTACCCCAGGAGCCGCTACTGCGTAGGCAAGAGCAAAGCCACCTGACCAGTGGCTCAGTCTGGGGAGAGGGTGGAGGGTTCTGAGAGTAAGTCCTGAGCGTAGCTCAAAACTCCCATAATTAAGGCCCTTTCCAGTGGTGGCATTTGAAGACCTGTGACCCCACAGCCTGGCTCAGGCCTGGTGAAGGGTCTCCTGCTGGCCCTGCATGTGAGGCTGAGGCCAAGGTGGGTCCTTATTCTCAACCATCAGGGATGGGGGTGTTACTCAAAGCCAGGAAGTACCAGAGGGCCCTGCCTTGCAGGCAGTGAACTGCAGCAAGCCTTCCTTGGAGCGGGGTGACTATATAGGCAGGGACTTGCAGCCCCTCCCTCCACCCCTTCCATATGACGTCAGACAGGAAGTGATGTTACCAACCAGCCCTGAGGGGAAAGATAAGGAGCTAATCTTTGTTTAAAAAAATTTACTCAGGATTGGTGGGTATAGCTCAGTAGTAGAGTGTGTGCTTAGCATGCTTGAGATCCTAGGTTCAATCCCCAGTACCCCCACCAATTAAAAAAAAGTTACATATTTTTTGCAGTGAAAATCTTAGTTTCTATTAATACTAATGTACTTATATGCTGTCTCCTATAATATATGTAAGTTTCTAAATGACAATTTTACTATTGCTTCTAGAAGTGTACCTATGGAGCGAAGGGTTTTTTACAGGTATTTTTCCCCGCTAGAATATATCTAAGGATGTGCTGTCAGAGTACAGTGCCCAAAAGTAACTTGAAATTATTATTTTCTCTGTGTAGTTATTTTATTGATTTTAATAGTGAGTTAGCATCCCCCACCCCTTTTTGGTTTAATTTTGTGTTTTGGAGATATTACGCATATGAACGTCAAGCTATATAAAAGTCAAGTTACGTTAGAGAATCACTCCCAATCCCTGTCCCCTCCACTGTGTTCCTACGCACAATCCTCACTGGTTTCTGGTTTCTCCTTCCTGTGTTTCTTTTTCAGGGAGCTAATGTATATGGGAGGGGGTGGTGGCTGACAGCTTCTGCGGAAGTGATATTTAAGCTGAGGCCAGAGGAGTGACCAGGATGTGTCAACCATGCAAACAGTTTATTTTTATAAAGTACGCCACATAATCGCCTGGAAATTTTGCCCAGACTGGAGGGGTAAACATGCCACTTGGTGAATCATTTTTATTCATGAAACAAACATTGACTGGGCCTGTGGATGTCAGGTGCCAGGCTGAGGTGGAGTGAAGTGCAGGGTTGGAGTCCAGAGAGCTGGCTTGGTCCCCCTGTGACCTTGAGCATTGTCTGGGTCTCAGTTTTCTCATCTGTAAAGTGGGTGTGATGATACCTGCTGCAGAGGTTGTAGGATCAAATAGAACCACAGATGCACATAAGGGCTGAGTTAATTGGAGGCTCATTGTGCTAGGCCCTGTTCCCAGGTCTCTGCTCATAACAATCCCTGAGGTTGGTGTGTTATAATGCCCATTTTATGGATGAGGACACTGAGGCACAGAGGAGACTGCCTGGCTCCACAGTCCATGCTCTTAACCTTCACTGTAGCCAGGCATCTCTGAAGTGCTCAGTAATGGTAACTACACATTTCAAACACAAAGTGTGACTTTGACTTCCCAGGCCTCAGAGCCTAGTTGGGGGAAAGACTCAGATTAGGAAATGGCTCATCCCAATCCAAAATCCAGCGTGAGATGCCCAGTGTGAACTAGGGACAAAGGAGGGAGGAATGTGCCTGATGTTATTGGGAAGGCATTTCAAAGATACTTGACCTGAGACTTGAAATGTGAGTAGTTTACGGGGGGTGGGGGTAGGAGGTGGGGTAGGGCAGTCATTCCAGAAGAGGAAACAGCATGTGCAAAGGCCCAGATGTAAGGACTAGCTTGATGTACTCAGAGTTCCAAGCACACAGGGAGAGGGAGATCTAGAGCAGCCGAGGCTGGAGGAGGCAGAGGCCAGATCCCACCCACCTGACTTCCATCCACTGGCACCTCACTTTGGGGAACAGCTGATTACAGAAGAGTGCAGGGTGGATGTGAACCTGAGGAATAGGAATCTGGCAACAGCAGGCAGGGAGACTGGAGGATGGAGAGGAGACAGGGAGCGGGGTTAGGGAGCCCTGGTCACAATCCTGGCAGGAGGCATCCCGAAGTCTAGGATGACTGAACCGTTTCAGAACGCAGTCTGCTCTTAGACGACTGAGAGGGAGGATTTGGAGGCTCTGAGGCTACCTACCTGGGCACCTGGGAGCACAGCAGGCTCACTGGTGGAAAGCTCACTTACAAGTTATCTTTCTGAGACGCGTTCTCAGCTCCAAACCTAGGAGGGTCGGCCAGGGAGGGGGCAGAACTGGGATGGGGCATCGGGAGGAGGGTGTGGTCAGCGGGCTCAAATCCACAGAGCAGGGGGAAGGAATGAGGCTGGCAAAAAGCCAGATTACTGCTGTTTCCCCCTAGTTCTTTTTTTTTTTTTTTTTGAGGTATAATTCATGTACAGAAAAACGCACACATCTTAAGTGTACACAGACCCATAGGTTTTTACCTGATGCTATATACCTGTGTTATCTCCATCTGATGAAGATGTGGGTGATGGTCAGTACCCCAGCAAGTTCCTATATGCTCCTTCCCATGCAGCGTTCCCCCTCATACACACACAGGTAACCACTCTTCTAAAAATTAACAGGAGAGGGGAAGGTATAACTCAAGTGGTAGAGCATATGCTTAGCATACACAAGGTCCTGGGTTCAATCCCCAGTACCTCTAAAAATAGATAAATAAATAAACCTAACTACTCCCCCACAAAACCAGATGACCTTTTGTCTCGGGGTGGGGGCGGAGCCAGGGGTAGAGTCAGAGCAGGAAGCGAGAAGAGGCTGTTTTGAGGATCCAAGAGGTCTGTTCTTGTTTGGAGGCCAAAGAAACCTTGAGCAGGGGGATTGAAGACTGGATGGAGGATTGGAAGGAGGAAGGAAGGAGGAGACACTGGGAGAACTTGGTCTGGGACAAAAGGTAGGACTAGGCTTCCTCCGAACTTAGTTCAGTCACTTCTCCCGTAAAACACAAGCTGCTCGAGCCACTGGGCTGCTGCCTCTAAGTTGTGCCATCCCTTATCCTTTCCTACCCACTTTTTGATACCCCCTAAGCCAGGGCATCCCATGGGGTTGTGGATCAGCTGACCCCTGTAGTCAGCTCCAGTGGAGGCCCCTCCAGCATAGCTTTAGCAAAGGAGCCTTCTGCTTCTTGTTCTCTCTCCTTCCCCTCCCCCATCCACGCTCTATTTCAGAAGCAGATATGGCAATAGTTATAGCTAAGAATGCTGCGCCCCCACATCGCAGCCTCTTTCCCAGAGCCTGCATCACAGGCACCCACAGGAACATCTAACATTTCAAGGAGTAAACACATTCCAAGCTCCAACCTCAAGCTGCCCTATTGCCAGACGTCTACCCTCTCTCCAGTCAGGCTTCTTTGGGGCCTGCTTTCCCGTCTACGTGAGGGTTGGTGAGGGAAAGGGGGTCTGGTGAGCAGGATAAATGTTGCCATGGTGACATGGAGCCCCCTTCCCCTCCTCCTCTGGCCTGCTCCCTGCCATCTTTCCTTTCACCCTAACCTTGAGGCACCAACAGCATCTCCCTGTCCTCCCAGCTGTCCCATGTGAGGCCATGTCCCATAGCCCGCTGAGGATCAGGAAACCACACATCTGGAGCCTGGCTTCACTGAGGCTGTGCTGCCCATGAGGGAGACGCTGATGGGATGGGAGAACAGCCCAGCCAGCAGCTGGGGTTAGGGGCGCAGAGGGCCCAGCCCTGGGATACTGCCTCTTTAAGAAGGCCCCAAAAGGGCCCCCACAACAGATCCCTGCAGATAGTAACTTGGGCTTGCAGGTCCCTGGGAGAATGGCATCTCAGGTAATGATGCCTCCCAAGGCCTTTGATCCCAGCATCTTCAAAGTGCCTATGATTAAGGTGCAGCCCCTTTGAAATCATCCCATCCAGGATTCCTGAGTCACTGCACCTCTGAGACTGGGACCCAAGCCTCTTGCTGTTCCTCTCTTCTCTCTCTTATTAAAGCCTTTCTGAGGAAACCCTGGACCGAGCTGCCCCAACTTCTGCTGTCCCTGACCTGTCGTGGGCCTCCCTTTTTTGATGAGAGTGCTCCGGGATAGCTTGCTGCAACCTGGGATTTTGTAGTGAATCTGAAACATGTTCCTAGTGATTCCAAAGATACTGGCAGTAAATCCTTCTCCTTGGCCTGTTTTCATTGGCTTGTTTGTTTTGGCTACGTAAGCTGAAGTGGGACTCATCTCACCTACGTTGGAGGTGTAGGCATATGTGGATGTGTGTGTGTGACTGACAGAGACAAAAAGGGAAGCTCCTCTCGTGTGTCTCCAGCTCAGGCTCTTTTCACAGCAACCTGTAAATCATCACCAGCCACATCCCTGATTCACAACCCCCCCCAAATGGTATCCCTTGGGGATGGCCTTGTTCTGCCTGCTGATGGCCAGTGATGCCCTGAGTGTCACCACCCCAGCAGGAAAGGCTTTGTGAAGTCAGAAGCATTTCCTCTTGCTGGCTAATTTTCCTAGTTCCCTGTGGTGGCTGCTGTGGTCCTGGGTTCATTTAATAAACATCCACAAGGTTCTCCTGTATGCCGGGCTGTTCATGTGTGAACTTGACCAAATAACAATGCCTCTCTGTGCTTCAGTTTCCTCATCTGCTAAATGGCAGTCACTGCTGCTTGCTGAGACAATAAAGAGCTTAGCACGTTGCCTGCCACATAGTAATTGCTCAAAGAATAGTAGTTGTGATGAAGACGAGGACTCTGTATGTTAGGTTCTGAGCATGCAAAGATGACTAAGACCTAGTCCTTGTTCGCCCTCTGTGGGAGGGCCCATTCTTCTGACTTCCAGAAAATCTCTATGTGTTTTAAATCACACACACACACACACACACACACACAGATGCACACATATATATTTGCATTAATGATACATCTAATACTTAATGTTCTTTATGATATTTCCTTTTTTTCCATTTAATGACACATCCTGGGAACCGACGGTTTATCAGGGACCTGAGGGAGGGGTAGAGGAAAGGAAAGGGAGTGAGAACAAGTGTGTTCCAGGTGATGGGAACAGCAGCAGCAAGGCCCTGATGCCAGACAAAAGGTGGCTGCTGGGACTAGAATCACTGATGGCAGAGTTAGAGGTGGGTTCATCAAAATCGGCCCAGCAGGGCCTGTTTATGTTTTCAGTTGCAAACAGGAATTTCAGGAAAGGCTTTCTTAGTGTTTATATTTGTAGATATTAAAAACAACACTTCCCAGTGCGTATAGTGTGCCAGGCCTGGAGTTAACAGCCTTCCTTGTGTTATGTTCACATTAGCCCTGAAATGATGGTATGGTTATTAACCCCATTTTACAGATGAAGAAACTCAGGCTCAGAGGAGCTAAGTGATTTGCCCAAAGTCTCAGAGACTGTCAGTGGTGGAGTTGGGTTTGAACCAGCTGGTTTGGCCACTGCACAGGGTAAAGGCCTCCAAAGAGCCACACCTTCCGGATGGCTGGCTCTGCCCTAGTTCGCTGCATCTCCTCTCCGGTTGAGGTTACACTTCTGCCCCATCCCTGGTATTCCTTTCTGGGTGACCTGGGAGAGCCACTTAAACTCCCTGAGCTTCCAAACATCTGAGGTTTTTTTCTTCCCCAGCACTCTTTCCTGGTTCTTTTGGTCACAACATCCCATTTTCCTTAAGGCCCCCAACCTCCCTCTCAGTCCTTTTGGTTCAGAAGGGACTGGCTCCTCCCACTGTGTCCAGGGGCAGGGCCATGACCTAGCACTGAGGTTCCTGGCTACAATGATAGGCTCAGCGATGGGAAAGTGACCCAAGATGGGCCACTCAGAGGCAACTACGGAACATAACTTTAAGAATTCTTGGGAAGGAGATGGTCTCTTTGTCTTAGTGGGGAAAGACCACCTAGGAATGAGGCCAACACACACACACACACACACACACACACACACCCTCCCTAGAGACTGAGAGAGAGAAATAGTGTCCTAATGACCGTGTGTGAGGCCTCAAGTCCAGCTCTGCTTGTTCTTCCTAATTAAGTGAGCCCTTAAATTCTTTTCCTTTGTTGAACTGAATTGGGTTTTAGTGCGTTGCAACCAAAAGGGTCAGATTCAGGTAAGCAGTTAGTTGGACCTTCAACAGTCTCAGTCTGTAGACAGCAGCATGATTGTAAGCTGTGTGCAAAATACCGTGCTGACATTTTTATACATATTGATGGGGAAACAGAGGCTCGGAGGCAAAGACACATATGGTCATGCTAGGAAGTAAATGGAGCTGGCCCTGTGTTCGGCCACCACACCATGCTGCCTCTCCAGGGCACCTGGCCAAGGTTCCCACAGCATCCTTGGGAACAAGTGGGAGGCACAGAGACTGCAGGTAAGTGGATCTGGAGTGCTCTGGGCTCTGGCCACTCATCAGCGTGCACGCTGAGACCTTGGCTCTTTCCTCTGCACTCCCCTACAGATGCTAGGAGTGGATTTTTGATGCAGAGCTAATCCAGCCTGGTCCCTATCCTTGAGAGACCCTTAGTCTGGTGGGGGAGACAGATGCATTCAAATGAATTATGAGGCCCAGTGAGAAGAAAACAGAGGGAACAACAAATCATTTCTTTATGGTGTATAATCTTTCTTATGTGTTGGATTCTGTTTGCTAATATTTTAAGGATTTCTGCATCTATGTTCATCAACGATATTGGCCTATAGTTTTCTTTTTTGGTAGTGAACAAATCATTTCTTTAAATAACTTTTTCTTATTTTGGGAAAAGCAGAGAAACAAAAATTAAATAAAATAAGGGAGAGAGAGAGAGGAGAGAATGCAACCAATACTCATAATCCTGCTACTTGGGAGAACCCACTGGTGACATTTTGTTATATTTCCTTCCAATCTTTCTTCTAAGCCTTAATTTTTTTTTTTTTTTTTTTACAGAGTTCAGATCAGGCTGTCATGCAAATTCATTACTACCTTTTTCACTCAGTATTACTCCTAATGATTTCCCTATGTTAATTGAAATGTGTATGGAGGCTATTTTAATATCTACACAATATACCATTGTATGGATCTAGCATAATTTACTTAACTGTTCTTTGATTAGTTTCAGATTATTTGTGATTTTTTGTTGAGGAAAAATTAATTAAAACAGAATGGGGGAGGAGAGAGTGGGGAAGGTGGGGATTAAGAAGGAACCGAAAGATGACATCCGATTTGGCCTTTGAAGGAAGAGTCACAGTTTGCAGGAGGTAGAGAAAGGTAGTCTTTCTTCAGTAGCCAGTGAGCAGGGGTAAAGGTGGCTGGTGAGCAGGGGTAAAGGTGGCTGGTGAGCTGGGGAACTGTTATGATTATCCAGAAGTAAAGGGACCTGAACCAGGACAGTGGCCCCAGGCGTGGAAGGGAAAGGGGACGGATGTGAGTGGCATCTTTGAGCCTAGGTGAACAGGCATTTGCATGGAGTGGGGAGATAACAGAGAGAGTAAATGTTTATCGTCTAAATTAGACAGCCAGGGGAGAGGATGAGAAAAGGCAGGGAGCAACCAAGGAGGGCTCCCAATGTCACCTGCTGCTGACCTGCCATGTCAGTCAGGCCAGGTGACTTTGTCTTTGAGCCCCTTTCTGGCAACCCAAGCCTAAATATACCCACCACCTGCCTCTGCCCCTGCTAGCCTGGGGCCTCTGTAAGTTGAGACCCAAAGAGTGCCCTTGATGAACAGGGTCTAAGAACCTGAATTTGGGTGTGGTTTGGCCTGACGCTCTGGATGTCAGATTGTGTCTGGTTTCTTTACTAAACTAAGATAAGATGATAATTGAGAGAGGGACTGTGCCCTGGAGGGGTTCCTGTGTTTAGAGGGAGAGCTAGGAAGTCCTGAACAAATGATGATGATAATGCAGTTGACAGTAAGCCTTGTTTGTGTACTGGGAAAGCCCTGAGCAACTTCCTACCTGGGTGCTGGGAAGGAATTTCCCTATGGGACCCCTTCCAGGGGATCTTTGGCATGTTACAAATGGTTTTTGAGCATGTTCTCTACACCAGCCCTTGGACTGACTATCAGGATTATGTCAGAAAACAAAAAGGACAAAATTCTTTGTCCTTGTAGAGTTTTGTTTTACTGGTGGAAGACAAACAGTAAAAAAATAAGCAAACTATGTTACAGAAATTAAGTGATGTGGGGAAAAACTAGGGCATGGACATGGGGAATCAGGACTGCATGTAAGCAGTTTGGCTATTTTATTAAGGTGGTCAGGGCAGGCCTTGCTGAGTGGGGTACATGTGAGAAAATCCTTGAAGAAGGTGAGAGAGGGAGCATTCTAACATCTGAGGGAACAGCAATCTCAGTAGAGGGAACAGCCACTGCAAAGAACTTGAGGCAAAGTGTGCTTCATTTGTTCTAGGAACAGCAAAGGGTCAGAGTAGAGGGAAAGAAGAGGAGGAGATGAGGTCAGACATGGCTAGGTGGGTGGAATGTTAGATGCAGCAAGGCTCTGCAGGGATTTTTAAGGACTTTGGCTTTTATTCAGAGTGAAACGGGCCGCTAATGGAGGGTTTTGAGCAAAGCCAGGCCATGTTCTGACTTAAGTTTCAAAAGAATCCCTCTGGCTCCTGCACTGAAGTACACTGGGGCAGGGGGCAAGGTTGGAAAAAGGGAAACAGGTTAGGAGAACATTGCAATAATCCTGGTCAGCTTGGGCTGCTATAACAAATCACCATCAACTGAGTGGCTATCAACAACAGATATTTATTTCTCATAGTTTTGGAGGCTGGAAGTCTGAGATCAGGGTGCCTGCCAGCATGAACAGTTTCCAGTGATGGTCTTCTTCTGGATTATAGGCTGCCAATTTCTTATTGTATTCTCACATGGCAGAAAGAAGGGTAGAGAGTTCTCTAGGGTCTGTCTTTTAAAGGCACTAATCCCATTCACGAAGGCTCTACCCATATGACCCGATCATCTCCCAAGATTTAGAATTTCAGCATATGAATTTGGCGGGGGGGATTACAAAAACATTCAGTCTGTAATAATATTGCAACAGTTCTGGACGGAAAGCAGACAGGGTGATAGCAGTGGAGATGAGGTTGAAGAGGTCAGAGTGTAGATATATTTTGCAGGTAGAGACAATATAATTTCCCACTCCTGTTGGTTAGGGAGTGGGAAGAGGGCTTCAAGGATGACTCCAGGAGTTCTGGGCTGGAGGCTGGAAGGATGGACTTGCTAACTGCTGTTGTTGGGAGGCTGTGAGGGTGCAGGTCTTTTCTGCATTTGAGAGGAGTTGATTCTGTTGTGGGTATGTTGACTTTAAGATCCTACTGGAACTCAGCAATGAGGTGTTGAGTACACAGTTCAGGGGAGGAGTCTGGGCTGGGAATAAAAATAAATTTGGGGATCTTGAACACATCAAAGCTAGAACATGATTGGATTTTATGTTTTTCAGTTAAACCGAGTTGGGTGTGGACCTGGCAAACAGATATGGGCTAGGCAGTTTGCATGATATCTGAAGAATTTTGCTAGATAAGCCATGGAGAGCCAGGTGGGGCAAAAAAGAAGCGCCGATAAGCGGAGTGGGAAGAAAACCTCTTTCTCGGCTTTGCAATATCACCTCATGTTATTGCACACAGCACTTCGGTATACATTCATTCCACAATTCCACATGCACCCTGCACTCGACAAATAGATAATGCTTCCTCTTCAAACAGGCCCAAAGGGAAGAAACTAGGATTAAAAGAAGTGAAAGTCCATACAGCCAGCGAGTGCCAGGGACAGAGCTTGGGCCCCATGACTCTGTCCCTGCACCCCAAGGAGCTCGGTGGCGGGCAGAGCTGGGGGTCAGATGAAGGTTGAGGAGGCGACTCTTGGCCAGTTTGCTACCAGCAGGAGAACCGGGATCGCTCTCACCACCGGGAGTTCGGGACCGCGTCTCCTTTAAGGCGGGGAGGGTGATCTCAGCAGCGCGTTCGCCGCCCCGCCCTCCCCGGCGGCGCGCTCAGTGCGCAGGCGCGCCGCGGCGGCACTCCGCTGGGCCAGGGACGCGCGGGCGGCGGCGAGATACTAGGGCTGCGGTGCCGCCCGTTTGCCCCGCCCGCAGAGTCCAGCCGCCGCGCATCGCCCGCACACGCCGCCACCATGGGTTCCTGAGGTACCCCGCCCGCCAGCCCTGCGCTGGAGGCCCTGAGGGGGGCGGCCTAGGGCTCCCGGGGCCGGGGGTGCTGCTCCGTTCTGGAGAGGCCCGCTCGAGGGGATGCCCGGCCGGTCGCATTGGCTATGGGTCCCCGGGCGGGGAGGGGACGAAGGAGGCCGCCTGGCCAGGAGGGAGAGGGTGTCCGCGGCCCGGCCTTTCCTACCCGTGGGGTGTGCCCTGGCCCCCTCCTCGCCAGCGTGGCGGGGCCGGCGCCTGGAGTGTAATTGGACCTAACCGTGGGGGTGGCTTGGGGGAGTGGGGAGGCAGATGGACAGGCCCTTTGCAAGTGGGATTGTGTGCGCCCGGTGGGCGTGCTGGCGCCTGGCACGGCCGAGTGAGTGGGAGAATCAGCTTTGCCCTGTGCGGGTAGCTGTGATCTGGGATGGTGGCTGGCCTGACGAGGGCTTTGGGGATACATGCCTGAAGGTGTACATGCCTTACATACTGGTCAGCTGTCTGGAGGGGCGCCCACAGGAACCTGGGGCTCCAAGGATGTTTGCCTGGAAAGGGACTACAGAGACTGGTTTAGGGTGTGTGCATCCGTCCTGTAGGTTTCCTCCCCTGGCACACCGCTTAGGGCTAGTGCTAGTGGACTCCAGGCCAGGGTAAAGTGATGGGGTTGAAAGGTGGGCATGGGTATCTGTTCCCAGCCCATATCCCCTCTGGGATTGTGCAAGGCCAGACGATACACACGAACACACACCCAGGGCACTGTGGGGACAAAGCCGGTGTTCTCACGTCTGATACCTGCGTGTGAGGTGAAGGCCATGTATTATTTATCTGACTGCCTGGTGCTTTAGGTAAGGAAAGAAGCAGCAATCTGTGCCCTGGAGGCCTTTGTTCCGCGGTCGCAGCCAGGCAAACAAGTTCGAGGCACCTGCAGAGGAGACACAGGTCTCAGAGGTGTGACTCCTTCCCAGGTTATGTATGCAGCGTCCTTTCTTATCTCCATTCCTTTCCAGAGTGCTTGGTGGGGCCCCCTAGGCTCTGCCCATTGGGACATCTTGCTGGGTAGGGCTATGTGTATCAGAGCTGGGACCATGGGGGGGGGCAGCAGTCAGGGCCCTCGTGTGCACATTTCATCAGGCTTTGGACACAAACATATGTACCCCCACCCTCCGCCCTGGGATCCAGGGCCTCTCAGGTCAGTGGGGGAATCAAACTTAGAAACAAGTAGTCACGATGATGTGAAAAATATAAAACAACGGAATGCAGAGTGGGTTCAGTGCTGCGGGAGGGGGAACGTGGCCAGCAGAAAAGACTCCAACGCAAAGGAAGAGCTGAGCTGAAGCTCGAAGGGTAACTAGCGTTCCTCTGATGCTTTGGTGCTTTCCACTGTATTTCCCTAGTTAATTCTCTCAGAGGCTATGTGAGGACAGAACTATGTGTTATCCCTCTTTACAAATGAGGAAACTGAGACTCGGAGCACATGACTCCTTGTCGATGGTACATGGCAGACCAGGATGGAGTCATCCTTGAACCAGGACCTCTCTCTTGCTGCCACATCTTGCTGCCTTGTAACTTACTGAGCATCTACTACATGCCAGGCACTATGCTAGGGGTACAGGGGTCTAAAGATGAATGGGACCTGGTGTCTGGCCTCTAGGGGCTCCCAGTCTGCTGGGGAGATGGACGTAGTAGATGGACAGTGACCCCAATCCAGACACAAGGCCCAGGTAACCAGTGGGCGTAGAGTCAATTGGCAATTCCGCCTGAGAACCACAGGCAGCCTGGTTACTTCGTGCAGCCTTTGGGATTCTGGATGTGTTGTAAGTGCTCTCACATGGTAGTGGATTATGCCAAGAACCCCTTCTAAAGGTCTCCAACTGGGTGGGAAGAAGATCTACAAGGCAGAATGGGTTTGAGTGATCTTGTCCTAGTTCACTGGTGTTGGCTGAGTTCTCTGGAGCTCGGGCTTCTGTCTGGAGGCTGTTTTCTCCCCCTTTGCCTTTGAGGTTTTGCTCCTGGTTTCTGGCGGGCCGGCCCAGCTCTCTCCACAAGAGGGGCTCCGTGCTATTTCCAGTCCCTGCTGTGCTCATTTCTCCCGGTAAATTCCCTGGAGTGGAAGCAGCCTGGGAAGGCAGAGTACGGCCCTTTATTGTTTTGAAACCAAGTAACAGTGACTGCCCTTCTCACTCTGCAGGGCCTCAAGACTGGGAATTTGGTATGTGAGTTGTGGAAAGCCAGCACAAGCCCTGGGAGAGGTCTTGGGGGGTCTGCCACTGGCCCATCACGGGCAGTGAGCACTCACTGAAGACCTGCTGTGTGCCCAGCATTGTGCAGAGTTGTGGGTTGTATCTGCTAAGAGGCTGTGGTTGGCTGAGGGCGTCCACTGTGAGATAGATATGCGCCAGACAGTGCTCTGCTTGTGGTGGAAACAGGGCACTGGTAGGGCCAGAGGACAATAGGAACAACAGCTTGTTTATTAAGCACTTACTGTGTGCCAGGCACAGTTCAAAGCCCTTTCATGAATAGCTGCATTTCATCCTCCCCACCACCAGTGAGGTGGGAACAGAAGAGGCAGCTTAGGAGGGTAAAGCTGTCTGGTCGGTGGAGCTGACCTCGGAGCCCACGCTCTTCCCCCGCTAACCCTGGGGTGTGCCAGGCATCATGGTCATCCTAGAAGCCAAACATCTTGCACCTTGAGGGACAGGAGTGCTCTGCCCCCGGAGGGAGAGGCGCCCCTGGGCAGAGGTGCAGAGGCCTGAAATTCCTCACCTCCCAGCAGTGCACCTGGAGCATGACCTTTGAAAGCTCCACTAAGGAGTTTGAACTTGACCCTGGTGTGGTCAACAGGGAGCCCTGAAGATTTCAAAAAGGAAGCAACATCCTCAGCCTGGGGTTGCAGGACAGTGATCCGCTCTTCTCCTCCTTCCTTTATTCTTGCAGGTAACTCCTGGCCTTTCTCTCCTTTGCTTTCTGTCAGGTTATTGGCATCCTTTTTAGTCCCTGCTGCCTTTCCAACTTCTATTCTTCCAGCAGCTTCTGGTCTTGACAGCCCTGGGTGACTCAGGACAGGCCTCTGCTCAGGAGCCCACTGCTGTAATGATGTCTGCACTCCCCCGGCCTCCGAGGCTGGCTGTGGAGTGGCTCCCTGAGCTGGAAGCACGGTTCTCCCTGGCTGTCCTGGGTCTCTCAGGGTCTTGCAGGGCCTCACCGACTTCTCACCCTGGGGATCTGGAACGGGTGGGCAGCTCCCGTTCCCCACTGAGACTGTGGTAGCTGTCCACCTTGCAGGCCACCATGCCCATCAGTGCTGTAAATACAGGCAGAGGGGAGGGGGGACGTGGTGGGAAGTGGAGCACCGAATGCCGGGTTTGACTCCTGATCCCACGTGTGGGCTCACTGAGGGGACGTCTGCCCTGCCCGCCTGCTTGGCTGGGTGTTGAGCACTCTGGTTCGTCCCTCCCTGCGGGGCTGAAAGGGTCTTCGCACAAGACATGTGCTGCAGCACAGCTGAGCGGTCCACGTGGGCTCCGGGAGCTGATGGGTGTAGGACGTGAGGGGAGGAGTCGGGGAAGACTTCTGAACGGGTGCTTTGGGAGAGAAGGCTGAGAATTCAGGAAGGAAATAAAAATGGTCACAGGGAGCACAGGAGATCAAAGCTGGGGAGAGAGGGCGATAAGCCCAGCAGTCCCTGTGAGCTGGAGAGAGAGCTGGGAGATGCGGCTGACTCTTCTTCACTCTCTGTTAGCCCTGTGGCCTTGGCCAGGTTCTAATTCCCATTCTTTAAAAATAGCGGGGAGATGACACAGTTTCCTTCATTTGTAAAAGGGGAGTAATAATAGTGCAGCCATCGTGTGGCTCTCACGTCCTAACGTCTGCGTGGAGCTCAGCATAGCCTTGGTGCATAGTACGTGCTCAGTAAACACTGGCTTTTATTATTACCTTACAGGCTGTTTAATCTATTCAAGAAAGAGGAGTTGCATGCTGGTGTGCTGGTGTAGGGACTGAGTCCAGCTCGGGAGAGAGACGGCACACACACAGGAGCCGTTACAGCCATCCTGGGTGCTTTGAGGGAACATTTGAGGAAACATTCCCGCTTGGGCAGGCACTTCCCTGACATTTAAGGTGACATTTAAGCCGTCACCATGTATAAGGAGAGGAAGCAGGTTCCAGGCAGAGGGAACAGCATGTGCAAAGCAAAGGTCTGAGTTCTTTGCAAAATTATTTGGCACTGGGCCTTAGCACCTAAAAGGCCCTCGGTAAACGTTAATTGAATGTGATCTTATCAGCCTCATAGACGACAGGAAGGGGAAGAAGTGTGAGGGGCCGTGGAGGAAAGATTTGGATGGTCCCCAGGTTCCAGGTTTTCTCCCCATCTTGTCTGCCTCTGCCCAGTGGGATGTGGTGCAATTACCTTAGTGCCATGCAGCCAAGCTGCCAGCATTCTCATCAGGGACCGGTGCTCAGCCCCAGCTTTGCCTAAGTCCTGGGAGGAGTGGCACTGGAATTAGGCAGTGTTTGTTCACATTCCTGTTTGCTGCTGTTTTAGTGCATCTGAAACCCTACGCTTGGGCAGAACTTGGAAGGATGACATGTGGCCTCTGTCTGGTGGGTCGTTTTTTCAGTCTGGGGTTGATGGTGGCTCAGTGTCTGGCATGATGCCTTGCACAGAGTAGGTGCTGAAATAGTTTTTGACCAGACCAGCAGTTGGATGGGTTAGTATCATTGCCACTCAGGATAAAGAGCTGGAGTTATTCTGGAGAAGTGACTGATCAGAACAGGATTACTTACTAGAACTGAGTTTATTATCAGGAGCTGACAGGTACATTAAACAGCCTTGGGTATGCCCAAGGGCAGGCTCTGTCTGATGGTCTGGAGGTCTCAGGCCTGGGCTGGGAGGCAGGAAGCCCCACAGTCACCTCCTTTTCCTTCTCTTCTGGAGCGGAAACCAGAAGGGGAAGATCCCACCCAGAAGACCTTTGTGCCTAACCTGCGTCACTTCCAGCTCTACCATGTTTTTAACAGTCACACACAACTAAATGAGTATTTCATGGAAAGTTTACAGTGTTGATGTCAGAGTTTCAGCCTGTGAGAAACAATAGACTTCTCTGCTTTTGAGAACAGTACTTGTTGATTACAGTAAATTTGGAACACAGAAAAGATTGGGGGTAAGAATAAAAATCCCCTCAAATTTCCAATAACCAAGAAATAATCACTGTTGGAGATTGGGCATATTTTCCTTCTAGGCATAATCCTGCATTACCTTGTTATTCACATAGCACTGGGTCATAAGCGTTTACCCGTGACATGAAAATGTTAGCCATAGATATGAAAGAATCAGACAAGTTCTGAAAAAGAGCCCCTTGGTGCTTTATTTCAAGGTCTCTGTGGAAACGATGAGATCTCCAACCTTTTTGCTGAATGGGACTATGGCATGAGGGGCAGGCAGAACACTGCAGAGTCAGAGACCCTGGGTGATGACCTTGGGCCAGTCACTTGCCCTCTGGTGGGCTACTCTTCCCCTTCTGCCCACTTGGATGCCGCAGGGCTCAGGGGAGTCCCCAGGTTAGAAAGCCTTGAGCCCCTCAGGAGGCTGTCCCCTACCTTCACCTCAACGAAACAGGTGAAGTGAGACCTCGGGAAGTCTGGAAATCCCTCTGGAAAGGGATTTTAAGATCAGACATCCTCTCCACCCCAGGGGAAATGTGTGGAGTTTGGTACCTATATTTCTCTCCTGCTACAGCCCCTGTGGATAGCCTGCACCCAGGCAGCGCCTGTCCTGCTGGCAGGTGGCCAAGAACGTCCACTCTGCTGGGCAGTGCTGTTCACCAATGTCCTCTGGGTCATCACTTACGGGAAAACTCCGAGGGAAAAATAACTAACCCTGTGGCTTTTGCTGCTGCTGTAGCCACTGGCAGAGGCTCCTGGTCTCCATCTCTAGCCGCCGTGTTTTTCATTCCATCTAGAATGAACAGAGAATCTGGGATTCCATCAGCAGTCATTTTGGGCTCCTGTAGGCACAGTGCTAGGTGTTGGGGAAGGAATGTGTGTGAGTAAATTAATATTAATTAATGTTAGCATACTAGTTAGTAATAATACTACGAATCCTCATCAGAGTTTGTGTAGGGCTTTGCAGTTTGCAAATTACTTTTCACAAATATTGTTTCATTTAATCCTTCCAGTGGCCCTGGAATTATTGTGCCTATTTTGTAGGTGGGTAGACTGAGACTCAGAAGGGTGAATTTGCCTCAGATCCTGTGGAAGGAAGCATCCAGGTTTTCCATTCCGAATCCTGTGCCCTTGCTGTGCTGAGTGGCCCCTCTAGCACAGCTGCACCCCCAGAGAGCCTGCAGTCCCGCTGGGAAGCCCAGCAGGTGGAATTGCTGCTTAGACTTGGAGAGTGTTAGTAGAGGGTCAGGTGGAAGCTGTGGGGGCCCCAGGAGGCCGCAGTCTGCTCTGCCTGCCGGTGGGCTAAGGAGCTGAGGCCCCCCGGGGGAAGGGCAGCTGAGCTGCGGGTTCTGATGGACAGTGGAGGTTGGCAGGTGGAGAAGCTGGGGAAGGCTTTCCAGGTAGTGGGACCACCTGGAGCAGGTGAGTGGAGGGATGGAGGGAGCGAGCTCTCCAAGAGCATTTGGTGTCACTGCCCCACCTCCAGGAAGAGAAGTGCATCTACACAAGTTTGTCCTTGGGTTTTAAATAAACAGGATGTACGAAAGTCTCAATTTACCAGAACAGTACATATTTGCTTTACAAAGGTAGATGCACTGTGTGGTGGTTAGAAAATGTTAATAGCAATAACCTCAGTGTATTTTAGTATGATTTGATTTTCAGGCGTTCCTGGCCGTCCAGTCTGTTGGAGCAGAGCATGGGCTGGGAAATGGGAAGGTTGGTGGGGGTTCTGCCTCTCGAATGCTGGCTTTGGTTTGCCAAGAGGTGTCTCCCACTCGGTTGAGGGCAGGAGACCATTTCTTCCATTTATAGTTCCCAGTAGTTGAGCTGGATTTGTGGGGGTGGGAGGAAGCCCTGCCCTGCCCACTGCATTTGCCCAACTGCTGTCACTCACAGGGAGGACACTAGGTACCCAGGGGTCCGCCTCCATCCTCTGCCAGCTGCCCACTTGTTGACTGGGGTTCAAGTGGCCATGGCTGTTGCATAACAGGTCCATGTGGACACAGCAGTGAAGGTCATGGAGACGGAGTGTATCTTGCATGGCTGTGGTGCCTCTACAGCTTGTGCAGGGGACATGGAAAGAGGTGCTTGTCACTCGTTTAGGATGACCAGACTGGAAGCACCTGACCCCTTGGGCTCTCCACTCCCACCCCCTCCCCATCAGGCCTGCTTCTAGTGCACATTCCGTGGCCTGCCTGCTCCTCTGCTAGCCCTGGTGCCTTTGCCCAGGGAGACCAATTAAGGCTGAATGTCATGGTGACTCCAATCACCGTCCAGCCTTCTACCTTCCCTGGGACCAGGGCTCCACAGCCAGTCTGCTAGGAAAGGCCTAGGAGCTGAGTGGGTCTGGCCCTTCACTCACAGATAGGAAACGTGAGTTTGTGGACCAGGGCACTGGGTAAGTTCGAGGCTGATCCAGGTCCAGAGCCACCTGCTGACCCAGTGCTCTGTCTGCTGAAAACGGGGCTTTTCTCTTTCTTCTGGCCATCCTTGGAACTACACATTGTTAGTATTTTCCCCAATAATTAGGCTTATTTCTTGGATGAGCGATTAAATTGTATCCAGCCTCTCTAGCAACATTTTCAAAATTATAGATGCTTGAAGGCTTTCTTTCACCCAGCAGTTGCACTACTAGGAATTTATCCTACAGATAAGATACCATGTGTGCAAAATGACTTATTCGCAGGGTTAGTCATTGTTGTCTCATTTTTAATAGTAAAAAGTGGGAAGCAACCTTCTCAAAGTTCATCGGCAGGGGGCCAGGAGCAAATTATTGTCCATCCAAACCATGAAATAGTGTACAGCCATAAAAAAGAAGATGGAGGCACCACACACACACACAGAACAGTCACCGAGGCAGATTGGTGTGGAAGGAGCAGGTGCAGGGCGGTGTCTGGTGTGGCTTTGTGCGAAAGTAAAAGGAAGTGGTAAGTGCATTTGCTTATATACGTGCTTGGGTCTCAGGATTCCCAGACGTTGGTGATTGGGGTGCCTCTAGGGTGGGAGCTGGTGCCCAGAGACAGTTCACTTGAGACCCTCAGTACCTTTTGAGTGCCGATTCATGTGAATATGTGACTTTCCCAAAAAATTTAAATGAACAAAATTCAATCAACAAGAACCATAAGAAACCTACCTCTTGTCCAGTGCGGAACAGTCAAGGCTACCTACCCCCTCAAGGACCAGCCATCCTCACTCAGGGCCCACTCATCAAAAATGCAAGCTTGGGTCTCACAAAGGGAGCCAGGTATGGGGTCTTGGGTGTTTCTTGGGAAATCTAGCCCCTCATCCAGCCCTGGAGTCATGTAGCCACCTCCCTCTGGTCTCTCCAGAACACTGCTGTTGTGTGGCTTGTAATTTTATTTTATTTTTAAAATTTATTTTATTTATTTGGAAGAAAAATTTTTTGGGGGGATTAGGTTTTTATTTATTTACTTTTAATGGCACTGGAGATTGAACCCAGGACCATGTGCATGCTAAATAAGCAGGCACTCTACCACTGAGCTATACCGTCCCTCTCTTGGCTTGTCATTTTAAATCCCTGCTCTGATATGCTTATTTCCTGACCTCTGAAACCTTCAGGGGCTTCCCCAGTAACGCATAAATAAAGTCCCTGCCCCAGGCCCTACTTACTGGATCTCTGGTGAAGCCACACTTGACTGATCGCTCTTTCCCCCTCGTGCCTCCCCACCTTCCCACTTCCGTGCCTTTGCTTGCGCAGTTCTCTCTGCCTGATGGCCTTTCCTTCCATAATGTAGCGGCCTCCACATGCCCAAATCCCGTCCGCCTTTCAAGACCCAGCTCAGTTTCCTCCTCTGCACGGCACTCTGACCTCCCCTGCTTCTTTATCTGTTCCTCTCTGCTGGCACTTAAAGCCTCTTACATTGTGTCCTAGGTGTCTGGTTCCCCGCTGGGCTGTGGGCTCCTTTAGGCAAAGTCCATATAACGTCCAGGGCCCCTGATTTGTCGTTTGCTAAGGAAGTGAAGGCTGGCTGCCCTCTTCGTGGCGGGATCAGGCCCTGTGGTGGACAGCCTGTTTCACATCTGTGAGCCCCGGTGCCTGGCACAGGCGGGCCCAGCCTCACAGCAGGAATAACGAGCCTCATCTCCCAGCACCTTGTGTGCATTCCTTCTCCCATCTTCACGAGGACCCACGAAATGTGCAGCTACCGTGACTCCCCCACACGGATGAAGCAGCAGAGCAAACATCTTGTCTGGGTCACACAGTGAGAATTAGGATTTGGACACAGGTCTGGCTGCCTCCAGAACTCCTGCATTTGATCAGTTTATTCTCCCACTTCCCGTCCATCGTGAGTGATACTGACCCCTGGGCCCCTCTCACCACCTGTCCCACTGGCCACAGGCAATCTTGTACTGTTATTTGAGTGTATTTTCTTCCCCATGGGGCTGTAAGCTCTTAAGGTTTAAAGACTTGCCTGAGATACCCTTTGGACTTAGCACGTGGGAGGTGCTCAAAGGTAAATGTTTATTAACTTACTACAGTAAAGTACACAAATCTTAGATGTACAGTGCGATGGATTTTTATATCTATAAATCCTGTGTAAACTACTATCCAGATCAAGCTGCAGGCCGTTTCCAGCCCCTCCCTGGAGCCTCCTCTGGGTCACTAACCTCACAGGTAACCACTACTCACACCTCATCGGTATTGACTGGTTTTGACCTTCTCGTAAACGGAATCATATAGAAAATCCTCTAGCGAGAGTCATCCAGTTATGTAGGGCAGTCTTTGTTCTTGTGCACTGTGGCGTAGAAGTCCACTGTTTAAATATACAGTTGACCCTTGAACAACATGGCTTTGAACTGCGTGGGTCCACTTTTACATGGATTTTTTTCAATAAATACAGTGCTACATGATCCGCAGTTGGTTGAATCTGCAGATACAGAAGGCTGACTGTAAGTTATGCATGGATTTTTGACCCCCGAGGGTCAGTGTCCGTAACCCACTGCTGTACAAGGGTCAGCTGTCATTATTTATTCATTCCGAGGGTGGGCATTTGTGTTGTGTCCAGGCTTTTACTGTTATCAGCAGGGCTGCTTTGAAATTTCTTGTTCTTGTCTGTGGGTGTACACACAGGGTGGAACACTGGCTCACGCAACTCAGTACACACATGAAAGTGTGAATGAGGTTCAGGCTGGGATTTCTGTCTGGGTACCCTGGCAGGGGCCGGGCTTCCTACCAAAAGGGCCGCAGAGGTCAGGACAGGTTGTTGGCTAAAACACCCAGTTTCCGTGGGCCAGCGGGACTATTGAGGTCCAGGTTCTGCATCTGAAGGGGACCTGTTTGCTCAGGACTGGGGTTTAGCTGGCTGGAAAGGTGGTCTCATTAGAGGAACACAGTTAGAGAGTCCAGTTGGAGAAGCTGAGCATTGGCCCATCTGTCTCAGTTTGGGAGAGAACTGAAAGGATCAAAATTTGGCCTGGTATGTATTGAAAAAAAAAAAAAGACTTAATTTTAAGGCTGAATTAAGTAATCCCACTGAGGGATTTTGGATTACTTTGTTGTTCTCTTTTATTTCTGCACTACCCCACCTCCTGAAATGAAGGATAGATGATACACGGTTGGATGGTTCTTCTTTCCTAGTTGAGAGATTCGTGGGAACTTGGCCCCAGGAGAAGAGGGACAGGTGCGGAGCGCTGGAGTGGCCCTGGCTTGTGTGTTGATTGAAGGGGAGTGGGACTGAGAGACAGGCCCTGCCCCCTTACGAGGGCACGTGATCCTTTCTCCAAAGGCCAACTGGGCAGCACTGCTCCGGCCCGCTGCGCTTTCCCTCTAATCCCCTCTGGAGAGGGGCCAGGCTGTGGGCTGCTGATCTGCTCTGATGTGGGTCAGCCTCCCCCCAAAGGCAGCGGCCCAGAAGTTCACAGAGTACACAGCCCTGGGAGACCGGAGGGCCAGCCAGCCAGTCCTGGCCACCGAAGTTGGAGCAGTGGTCAATTCAGTTTGGATGAACCGCCCTCAAGTCAGGCGCTGCCTGGTGAGCCCTGTGAAGGTCGTCGTTTCTCTGTGTGTCTTAAATGCAAGAACCGGAATCCCTCCCAGGCCACGTTCAGGTTCCAGAGCCCTGCATGCATGCATGTGGTGCTTCGTGGCTGCCGCTCAAAAGGCTTTGGAGCCAAAACTAATGAATGAAAATATGACCTCAGAAGGTTTAAAAAGGAGCCAAGCAGCAGAGACAGGGCTGGTCTGGGTCTCGGGGACGGTTGGGGATGTGGTCTCCTGGCCTGGTTGGCCTTAGGCTGGACTGACTGAACAAAGTGCGGTGCCGGGCCCTGTTCTCAGCGCTTTCCTGTAGTGACTCGTTTATTGCCCACAGCTATCCTAGCTCAGTGTGGCTGCGGCCCCATCTTACAGCTGAGGAAGCTGCAGCAAGGAGAGGTTGTGTAACTTGCCCACAGACACAAAGCTAGTCAGTGGCAGGGTTGGAAGTCAAGTCCAGAAGTCTGACTTCAGAGCCCACTGCTCCTTAACAGCCCTTGGCAATCTGGGGACCTGTCAGGACGGCTCAGGCAGCGTGAGGAGCCACTTACCAATTCTGTAGACAAATGATGTTAGCCCTCCAGGCCTCTGTTTCCTCATCTGTGAACTGGGTGTGTTAGTTTCCTGCTGCTGCTGTAACAAACTGCCAGAAACTCAGTGACTTAAAATGCAAATGTATTGTCTTCCAGTTTTGAGATCAGAAATCCAGAGTGTATTTCGTGGAGCTAAAATCATGGCATTGGCAGGGCTCTGTTCCTTCTGGAGGTTCCTTGTCTTTTCTAGCTTCTGGAGACCACTTGGGTTCTTTGGCTCAGGCCCTTCCTCCAGCTTCAGAGTCTCACAGGCACACCCTCCTGCTTCACTCTTCTAAGGACCCTTGTGATTATATCTGGCCCACCCAGATAATTGGGGATAATCTCTTTATCTCAGGATCCTTTATCACACCAGCAAGGTCCCTTTGGTCATGTAAGGTAAAATTCACAGGTGGGGAGTTCAGGATGTGAACACCTTTGGGTGGCCACTATTCAGCCTTCCACATAGGAAATTTGTGGGAGACACAAGACAACAAGGTATTCCCCAAGCGTGAAGTGAAATGACTAAGAATAAAATCTGTCTGAGGTGGTAAGATGCTCTGGAATACCTAAATTCCAAGGCAGGTGGCCGAGTTTAGTGACTACACGTCGCTCTGTAGCTTTTCTGGAAAAGGTGGGTGTCTTCAGAAGGAGAGTTGGCCAAAAGATGTCTTCTGTGGAGAAGGGTGGGGTGGGGGCTGTATCAGGGGAGGTGAGCGCTTGCATCACTCTGAGTCGTTTCCTAGGTGTGGCACGGTTCATCAGGCCTCGCCAGGGCCTGGTTGACTTTTACTCGTGACCCCCACTTCCCTGTACTCTGATCCTGCGCTCTCAAGCACTCTTCTGGCCGCTGAGGTGGGGAGGACCTTCATAACCTGGCACTCTTCCCTTTCCTCGTGAGCTGGGTTTTCCTGGCCCTGATCCCCTGAAGCCTGGCTTTCTGGGCCTGTGAGGTGAGCTCTGTCCAGCCTGTGGCTTGGTGCTCCCCACAGCCCTCCTAGGGGACCACAGTACCCCTGCTGGGATGCTCTGACTGCAGTGAGACTCACTCCACACGGCTGTCAGGAGTGCTTTGTCACCTGTAGAGTGCCACAGGTGATCTGTCAGTCAGGCCATGATGCCCCCCTCCCCCAGCAGCAGCCTAGGGCAGGTTTCCTGCTCTGGGCACACCCCTTCCCAGTGTCTGTTGACACCTGCCCAAAGCAGTCATCCAGCAAGTAACTTTTCATCACAGCACACGGTCCCTGCCCTCATGAAGCCCGACTCACAGGATGTTAAGGGAACAGATCGAATCACAGTTGTGGTCAGTGCTAGGAAAGACCAGGGAAGACGTGCCACGTGCAAACTGCAGTAGGTTGTAGAAGGTGACAGCTATCAAGGCAGGTGGGGATAAAGGTCTGTAGGGGGAACAGGAGAATGTGCCGCTCCCTGGGGTGGGCACGGTGGCGGTGGAGAGTGTCATAGAGTTGGAGTTGTAAAGGGCAGACATTCATTCAGTTGCCCCCTTGTCCAGCCAAAGCTTGTTGAGTGCTAACCATGTCCAGGCTCTGAGGGAGATCTGGGATCAAGGTTGCACATAAAACATGACCTCTGGTCTCCAGAAGCTTGTTGGGTAGAAGACAGGGATGAGTAAACTACCCTACAGAGGTTCCGCGATCAGTGTTCCTACCCCAGGAGACTTCTGACCGTGTTTCATTAGGAGCTTCCTTATTCTAGAAGCAACCAGAACATTGCTAGGTTGTGCCAGGTGGTAAAAACATCTGTATCTTGGCAGACGCTCACCTTCCTGTTGCTCACACTAGGTGGACCGGGTTGTGTCCTGATGGAGCACTGAGGACAAGTCCCTTTGCCCCCACTGGCGTGGCCTCTCCACGTTGGCAGATATGTGTGAGATGGTGTGACTCAGCCTCTATCCTTTGTCTTGACCCAGCCCATCCCTCCCTCCAGCCCAACGTCCAGGTCCTCCAGCTGAGCCCTGGATGGTGTGGAGGAGACCAGCGGCCAGTGGCCTTCAGCAGGTGGCTTAATTTCAGGCCTTTAGTCAGTCATTTGATTGACTGATTCTTCTCTTCCAGATCCCTGCTGTGTTTCTGGCACTGTGCTAGGCCTAGAGATAGATGAGTCAGGTGTGGGGAGACGATGTCAGAACCGACCTCATGGAGGGAGCATGGGGCAGCTGGGCGGGAGTGGGCCGGCCCTGGGTGAAGCTGTGATGTTTAGGATGGCTTGTGAGTGCAGCTGTCACTGGCCACAAGGACCAGGGCAGAGGGGAGGATGCGTTGGCACAGGGGCTGGGGTTCCATGTGGAGGGACCTAGTGTTGCCAGTGCTCAGAGAGGCAGGGAGGGAGGCTGGGACCCAGATGCCAAGGGTCTGGGCTCTGCAGAGGAGTCAGGACTGCATCCCACCATCGGAGCCTGACATGTTCTCAGGAGATTTCAGGTCAGGAGGAAGGATGTGGTCATGTTTGAAAATAAGTGAAAAAATAAACCACACTTGATTCCTGCTTCCTTGAGCATCAGCCTCCCTGCAGCTCTGGAGGATGGTGCAAGCCCTTGTCCCTTCTCCACCTTTCTGGAATCCAGAACACCCGAATCCCAAAGGTTCTTCCTAAGTCTGCAGCAAACTAATTTCGTGGCAAAAATCTGACCTGAATTGATGCAAGACTAATTAGGGTCTTTAAAAATATCTCACCTTTCTCTGTGGAAATACTATGTGTTTGATTTTGGGGGTATCACCACGTACGTGCCATATACAGCACCATAATCCTTCCTAAAATCTGAAAAACTCTGAGTTCCTAATCTCTCTTGGCCCAAGGGCCTTGGCTACAGCAGGGTGCACCTAATAAATCCAGAGATATCCAGTCACCCAGGTGGCAGTGCCGAGATTCCAGCTCAGTTTCCCTGACTCAGAGCCTAGGACCAGGTGCAGACTGTGGCCCTGCCTCTTCCCAGCCTGCCGGGAGGCGGGCAAGTGAGAGCCCAGGTGTGGAGCCACCTTGCGGGTAGGTGGGCCCCTGGGAGAGAGGCGGGACCAAGCCTTGACTGTGCTTTCTGTCTGATTCAGCCTGAGACTGAGGAAGGCTGAAGGACAGGCAGAGGCGTTGCAGGGAAGGTTAGGAGCCGGGTCAGCGACTGGCTTTTCCCACTGCTTACAGCACCAGTCTTCACACTTTCTTTATTCACACATCCCTATCAGTAAAAACTTGGGGGCATGCACCCCCAGTATTGGCTATTGATGTACTTACTTGTACGTCATAAACACCCCCCCCCAAAAAAAAACCTGCACCAAAAATAGAAATCAAAGGATGAGTTAAAGGTGTAATAATTTTTAAAAATGAAAAAAGTTTTGTTGGTACAGAAACCTTCTGGCTTCACGTACTTATTTTTGGAAACTGTGCTTTAATGCTCCGGGAGAGAGCAGTTTGTTTAGGTACTTGGTTTAAATGGCTGCTCTCCCTGAAGATCCCTGCCTGGGACACGTAGCTGCACACAGAGGAAACGCATCACTGGCTTTCTTTCTAAATCGGGTTACTCATTTTTCCATCCCGTCCATTGCGTACACAGAGGATTTGTTGAAACTTGGCTAGTACATTTCCATCTTCCCTGATGCCAATCAGATGTTTTTGTAAACTAAATGGAAGGTATTTTAAAGTTCTTAACACATGAGTCCAAAACCCACTCAAATGCTTTGGAAATTTTTAAACAGATTAGAAAATTCTGTTACGTAGGTTTTTAGGAGCTCGGATATGAGGGCTTTTGTAAGTTACAGACAGATTGTTTTTGGTGACAAAATCCCACAAGAGAAACATTTTCAAATTTACTTTTCTAGAAGGCTCTGGCCATAGCTGAGGTTTCTCTCAAAGAGTGGTTCCTTTCTCATTCACTGTGATAACATGACTTTCCTGTGAAGGGACATATTAAACATGCTTTGAAAACATTACCGGGGAGCATCTCTGATGCCAATAATCATAGGAAAAAATGGGCAAATTTGGAATATTTTTTGGTAAAAGAAAGATGTGCTGAGCTCTGTTAAGTTTGATGAATCTTTCTGATTGCTTTTCTTATTTGCTTTTTCTGTCTTGTAAGGTAACCAGTAAATCTCTGATAGAGATGATTTCCTGAGTCACTGCCAATCTCATTACAAATTTGGTAGAAAATTCTCCTGTTCTACTGTCTCAAGCTTTTTATTACAGAAAATTTCTAACACACAGAAGTAGAGCACATAGTAAAATGCATTTCTACCTGTCAGTCACTCAGCTTCAACAGTTAGCAGCATCTTATAGTCTTGTTGCATCTGTGCCTCTCCCCCTTTTTGAAGAGTAAAATCCTAGATGTCATGTTATTTTTCACCCTTAAATAGATCAGTATGCATCTCTACTTGATAAGGAACTTTTAAAAAACTAAAAATTTGAAATTAAAAAAAATTTTTGAAATAATTACAGGCTCACAGGAAGTTGCAAAAATAGTGTGTAGAGTCCCATGTACCTGTCTTCCCCCAGTCTTGGCATCTCGTATTGCTGTAGGACAATATCAAAGCTGGGATGTGGATGTTAATGCAGTACTGTTACCTGGACTACAGACCTTACTCGGTTTTCACTATGCAGGTTTATCACCTGTAGACTCATGTAGCCACCACCACTATCGAGATACAAAATATCTCACCACCTGGAGGGAACTCCTCCTGATGCCCCCTTTATATTTGTGCACACATCTTCCTTGCTGTCCTCTGCCAACCACCCATCTGTTCTCCATCTTTATAGATTTGTCATTTTGAGAGTGTTATATAAATGTAATCAGACAGCACGTGACCTTTTGAGGTTGGCTATTTTCACTTAACATAATGCCCTGAGATCCATCTGGATTGCTGCCTGTAACCATACTTTGTTCCTTTTTGTTGCTGAGTAGTACTCCATGATCTGGCTGTACCAGAGTTTTACAGTTTACCGGTTGAAGGACATTTGGATTGTTTTCAGGTTTTGGTGATTACAAATACAGCTGCTGTGAACATTTGTGTATAGGTTTTTGTGTGAAAGTATGTTTTCATTTCTCCAGGATAAATGTCTAAGAGTGATTACTGGGTTGTGTGGTAAGTGCATGTTAGTTTTACAAGAAACTGCCAAACTCTCTTCCGGCGTGGCTCTACCATTTTATATTCCCACCAGGAACGTATGTGTGATCAGTTTTTCTGCATCCTCACCAGCATTTGAGGTACTGTTGTGTATTTACAGGTAGGTAGTGATATCTTGTTGTGGTTTTAGTTTGTATTTCCCTGATTGCTAATGTTGAACGACTGTTTATGTGTTCATGGTCCTTTTTGAGTGAAATGTCTGTTTATATCTTTTGCACATTTTCTGATTGGATTTTTGTTTTTTATTGTTGAGCTTTGAGCTTTCTTCCTATACTCTATATTCTAGATGCTGGTCATTTGTAGGATATGTGGCTTGCAAATATTTTCTTACACTACATGGCTTGCCTTTTCATCCTCTTCACAGAGCCACAGCATGAAATTTTTTACTTTTACAGTCCAGTTTATCAGTTTTTCCTTTTATGGGTCATACTTTTGGTGTCAAGTCCAAGAACATGTTGCCTAGTCCTCAGTTTCAAAGATTTTCTTTTGTGTCTTCTAAAAGTTTTGTAGCCTTACACTTAAATCCATAATCCATTTTGAATTAATTTTTGTATATGGTATAAGGGTTTAGGTTAAGGTTCCTTTTTGGGTTTTTTTTTTTTTTTTTTTGCCTCTGGATAGCCAGTTGTCCCAGTACTGTTTATTGAAAAGATCATTCTTCCTCCATTGACAAGGACCTTTATTTTGACATACCCATCATGCCATTATCATGCCTAACAAAATTGGCAAGAATTCTTGTGTACTTTCTATTTCAAAGATGTCGATGTCATCGTCGTCGTCGTCGTCATTGTCGTCGTCTTTGCAGTAGGTTTACAATGTTGTGTTAATTTCTGGTGTACAGCACAGTGATTCAGTCATACATATATATATACCTTTTCATGTTTTTTTCACTATAGGCTATTACAAGATATTGAATATAGTTCCCTGTGCTCTATAGGAGTACCCTGTTGTTTATCCAGTGATGTCTTCTTTTAATCATTGGTTTGTTCGCATCAGGACCCAACAAAGCCCGCATGTTGCATTTCATTGTAATGTCTCCTTCGCCTCTTGTTCCATAACGGCTCCTCAGCCACCTTTGTTTATAAGCCACTAATTTGTTGAAGAAACTGGGTCATTTGTCCTATAGACTGTCCCACGGCCTGGCTTTGGCTGCCGCTTCCTTGTGGTATCATTTCATCTGTCCCACTACCCTCTGTGTATCCTGGACACTGGTGGTGAGTTCGAGAAGCGTGTTATCACTTTTTGGGTAAGAGTCCTTCCTAGGTGGTGCTGTCTGCTTCCTGTGCACCCCGTTAGGAGGCTTGGCATCTCTGGTGGCCCCTTTCTGGTGATGTTGATCTTGACTGTGGCTTCAGAGGGTGCTGCCTGCTCCATCCCTTACCAAGTCCCCTGTCAGCCACTCACCTAGTGGTTTTTCATCCATTGATGAGCCTTATCTATGTCTGTTATTTGTGTTAGGAGTTGCAATTTTTTGGCTGCATTCTGTCTCCATTTATTAATGGGACTTGTGTAAAGCAGTACACACCTTTGTCAACAATGTGGTCAGCCTCAAATATTATAGGTGAGGAAACTGACGCCCTGAGAGGTGAAGTCAGCTCGCAGGCGGTAAAGTCTGGCGGGAACCCTGCTCGGTGACTTCACAGCTGGAGCTTGGTTACTCTCTGGAGAGACTGCCCCAAAGTCCCTGCCGTTTCAGGGCCTTCCCTGACCCTCTCCCTGGCCTTGGCCAAGGCAGTTGGTGCTTTCTCAGGGCTCTCTTAGGTCTGGACACTCACTTCTTGCACAGGGCGGTGGGGCAAGGCCTCCAGGTACCCCTGTTGTGTAGAGGAGCCGTGAGTCCTTGAGGCTGAGGCTGGATCTTCCATGCCCAGCACAGCGTCCAGAGGCCTCTGGGCGTGTTTGTTGGAAAGGTGACTCCAGTGTCTCCCCTCAGGCTCTCTGCCACGACCCTGGCAGAAGTTTAATGTAGTCGATTGAGAAAATACAGGGGACCTGCCAGAGCATCTAGGATTCTGAGCTTCATCCTGCATGTTCTCCCCTCTGGGGTGTGTGGACCACATAGAGAAGGGGATCCGTGGGGGATCTTCCGGGGAGCAAACCCCTACTTCTGCCAAGTCCAGGGCTCCACCAGGCCAGCATCCTGCTTGCCTGTGGGACCTGGGAAGGCAAAGATCCTTCCCAGGTTGGTGCCTGTCCTGAATATGAGAGGACGGGACCCCGGTGTCATCCCCTGCCCCCACCACTCCACCCTGTGAAGTTTGCGGGGTCTACTGCTGTGAGCTGCCTAGGGTCCTGGGAGCAGGGTGAGCTGTGGGTGACAGCCTACCAGGAGCCGCCTTCACCTGCCTCTCTGGGTGCTGGGAGACCTGCATCTGAGCCAGAGCATCAACCATTTGGGGGGCATATTATGAAAACCCTCAAGTCATTTGGTACTAGCCCAAGAAGCTGTAAAACCTAGTTCCACATCGTTTTCCTCATTTCTGAGATGGAGATAATGTTACTTACTTCAGAGTTACTGTGAGAGAAAACATGAGATCATGTTGGGGAAAATGGTTTGTAAACAGTGAGGGCTGCCTGAAAGTGAAGTAAACGGTTTGTAAATCATGGGGCCCCAGCACAGAAGTGTGGCCAGAGCGGTCAGGCTGCAGAAGTCTTGCCGAGGTTGTGGCTTCCCCTCCTGGGAAGTACCTCCCTCCCCTTCCTGCAGGAAGACTCAGGGCCCTGGTGGGATGGCTGCGGCCCTGAGGAGGGTGCATCCATGGCCCGCTTGGTAGATATTAGGCGCCTAAGGTGTGCTCTAGGACCTGGGTTTAAGTCCTGGGTGTAATTCGGGGGCATCGCCCACCCTTTCTGAGTAGACTTCTTGGGAACAGATGACCTACTTAAAGAAGGCACTTGAGTGTGAAGAAGCGAAGCCCCAGCAAGAAACAGGGCGGAGCCTTCACCAGCTTCCCCTTCTGAACAGAAGCCCACGCAGGTTTCCCCTCTGGAGGGTGGGATGGCAGGCAGGGTCAGAGCTCAGCCATCTCCCCACCTGGGGAGTCTGCACAGGGCCCTCTCAACACTGTGGTTAGTCGAGAGCAAAACAGCCTTAGACGCACCCAGCCCTTGTGCAGAAGGACAAGATCGAGGAGTGTTTGTACTTCCTGTAGCCCTTCCCCCCCCCCAATTTCCCCGTGTTTATTCATTTAATTTGGGATGATAGACAAAGATGATGATTTACAACTCAAATCTTCTTTTTTAGGAAATATTTCTGGCACTGGTTTTCAATTTTGCAACCATACTTACAGGAACTATTCTTAGACTTGTCACTGTGTCTCTTTTTCAAAGCGCCACCAGTCTTTATATAGACACCTTCTCCAGTTTGGAATTTCTTTATATAGATGCCTTCTCCAGTTTGAGTTGTTAATCTAGATTCTTCTCTTGATCAGTGTGTTAAAGATCATTTATTTTTTATAGGAAAACAGAAATGTAAAGGGTAAAAACTTACAGCTAAGAGCAGACATGGCTTAGGGGGCAGAAGGTGCTGGAGGCGCTGGAAAGGGGCTGGGGGTGGGGAGAGAGTGGGCGAAGAACCTCTTCTTCATCACGGGTCAGGCCGGATGCACCCAGGGAAGGCCCAGGGAAACCTCCCACTGGTGTCATAATGTTGTGGTTGAGAATATCAGCTCAGACTTGGGAGGGACTGGGAGAGGTCATCAGGGTTCAGGCTGAGATGGCTGGGTTTGGCCATTTTCTGGGTCAGGCAGTGGAGACCCTCTGGGGCCCAGGGAACTTGTGTAGGCACATGGCTGGTCGGGGTGAAGCTGAGACTCAACCTCCGGCCAGGGTTCTTTCCACTCTTGGCTTTGCATCTGTTTGCATCAGTGGTTGGATGTTCTCCTGGTCCATTGCAGGGTACTCTTCCAGGGTCTTTGCTGCAGGGAGACTCCGTCACCGTAGGGTGGCATTGCCCAACCTGTCGACAGGTGGCAGCACTGAAAGGGACTTCTGACAGGACATGGGTCCTGGAAGCCCATGGATGCAGGAGTGGCCAGCCCTCCGAGGAGCAATTCTAGGTGGTCCTGATGGAGTGGCTTTGCTCTTTGAAGGTGGTTCCAGCCCCCGGCCTGGCATTGGTCCCTGTTTGTAAACTTGCCCGGAGAACCCTAACAACAGCTCATCCTTGCAACATCTGGGTTACCTTCTAGCATGAAACCATTACTTTGTTACCCCAGGGACTGAAGTTGCCACCAGGAAGTGTGGGGCCGATGTGACAGCCCACCTGGGGTAACTGTGCGAACCCTGAAGTGCTGTCCTGTGTCCGCCCACTCCCATCTTTACTTTCCCACCTGGAATCTTCCTTTATGCCGACTTCCTCAACTCTGTACTTTGCTCCTCTCTGAAGTACCTCAACTTCCTTTTGAAATAAAGGGTGAAGAGCAGTAGATAATAAAGTAAATGTTATAAATTGGCCTTGGTGCTGAGCTTGGTGCTGGGGTTTAAAGGTGGAACTATGGTCTTGCCTCGAAGAGTGGGCGTTCTTAGGAGGATAAACAGGAGCAGATGACAGAGCTGCGTGTTATGTAGAACAATAGAGGCGGGCAAAATGGATGGAAGTACCTGATTGGAGAAAGTGCACAAGGCAGGCTTTTAGGAAGAGTTATGCATGAGCTAAATTAAAAGGTGAGCAGTTTGAAGGTGGGAAGGGCCACTAAGTCTCCAAAATAGCACAGCTGGATGTTGAGGAATGGCTGTCAGCCGTTAGGGAAACGAGGGAGAAACGGCAAAGAAAAGACACACCTCCCTAGAAGAGCTGCCTCAGTGCTAAAATGATCTTGCTAGACCAGGAGGTGTAAAGATGCGTAGAGCTGGAGGGTATTTACCCAACACCTGCTGTGTGCCTGCAGGAGATCCAGTCACGGCAGAACGGAGCCCCTGCCCTCAGGGAGCTTGTGTCTGGTGCAGGAGGCAGACAGTTAACACATGAGTAATGTATAGTTTGTCAGATGGAGTCAGGTGGTTAATGAGTATTCTGGATAGGAATAAAGCAAACCAAAGAGATCAGGAGCGCCTGGTGTGAGGGAGGGTTTGCCACATTTGAGCAGGTGGTCAGGGCAGAGATCTTAAGGAAGTGTGGGAGCTAGCAATGTAGCTGGGCAGAGACAGCCAGTGCAAAGGCCCTGTGGCATGCTCAGGATTGGCATGTTCAAGGAGCTAGTGTGACTGGAGTGGAGGATGGAAGTGGGACTTGAGATCAGACAGCCATGGAGGGCCCATCCAGCAGTCTTGTGGGCCTCTGTAAGGACAGCAGCTTATACCCCGATGGAGCTGGGGGCTGTTGGAGGGTTTGAGCAAAGGAGGGGCCCAAATGGCTAACGTCTTAGAAAGTTTCACACAGCTGCTGTGTGTGGATAGCAGGAGCAAGGGCAGAAGCAGAGAGATTGATCAGGAGCTTCGGTTGTTAATCCAAAGGAGACATGCTAGGGACTGGAGTGAGATGTGGTCAGGGTCTGGTCACATTTTGAAGGTGCATGTAGAGACCTGGAAGTTTCTTTCCAATGACTCCACCACTGATGCTGGGAGTAGGCTAACACTGCGGTTCCCTCTCTCTAGGCCAGCTCGAGGCTTTCTCTCAGGGAGCCCCTGCTGCTGGGCACCATGACCGTGAGGGGGGCCGCGCTGGCCCCGGATCCAGCGTCACCCACGACCGCAGCAGCCTCGCCCAGCGTCTCTGCAATCCCTGAGGGCAGCCCCACAGCCATGGAGCAGCCTGTGTTTCTGATGACGACCGCCGCGCAGGCCATCTCTGGCTTCTTTGTTTGGACAGCCTTGCTCATCACCTGCCACCAGGTACCCAGGCCATGCAGGAGCCCTTGAGCCAGCAACCCCAGCCCTCTGGGGGGATTCCTGAGAAGTTTGTCATCCAACAAAGTATTAGTTAGGCCAGGGCAGGCTAAGCTGCAATAATAAATAAGCCCAAAATCTCAGGGGCTTCACCTGGTTTCTTGTTCAGCCCAGCCCCGTGCAAGTCAGGTGCCATTTGTGGCTCCAGTATCTTGAGCTTCGCGGCATCATCCGTCTGACAACTGCAAGGAGGGTGGTGTGTGCGGAAGAAACTCTGGGTATTTCACCTCCTCAACCAGAAACGGCCCTTGTCCCTCCTGCTCACCTTCCGTGGGCCAGAGCTGGTCACATGTCCTGCCTAAGCTGCAGGGGAGCCTGGGAGCTGTGAGGGAACACAGGACGTCAATGACCCCTTTGTAGATGAGGAAATTGAGACCCAGAGAGGGAGGAGGGTGGGGGAACTAGCCTGGTTGCGTACGAGCTGCAGACAGAGCTGGGATAGAAGTCAAGTCTCCTGTCCCCCTGTGCTAGCCGTTCCTGGGGAGGCTGCTGTGGGCTGGGATGTGCTTGGCTGCCCGAAGGAGAAACTTTGAAGGTTGCCCAGCGAAGAGGGAATGCTGAGCCTGCTGCAGTCCCAGTGTTCCCCGTCCCTTCTAGAACCCGACTACTTCCAGGGCGGTTGGCTCACAGCAGATGGGGAGGACTTTGTTCTCTTCCGCCCGAGCCCAGGGCTCCGCTGGGCCAAGCATGAAGTCATGGGAGCCGGGACGAGAGACTCTGGCTGCTGGGACTGTGCATCGTGGCTAGAGCAGTTCTTGGCATTTGTGTGTAGCTTTTAATTTTTTCCCTGGCTTTCTAAAAACCGCATTTCATTTTCCCAACTTCCCAGAGAGGCAGGCAGCGCTGCCTCTGTTCAACAGATGGGAAAATGAGACACAGGATGAGGACATCACTGCAGCCACTCAGCCAGGAAGCGCTTCCACCTCCCGTGGAAGCGAGGGTCCCGTCTGTTCCGTCCTCTACACCATAAGTTAGTTAAGGGATGGGGTGGGGTGGGCGACCACCTGGACACCTGTGTTTTAGCTCCACGCTCCAGGGGCCAGGTGTTTAGAAAGGCCTGGTGGGTGGAGGGACACGCACATGCCTGTTCATAGCCTCCTTTGCACCACGCACCCGAGGTGCCCAGCCCTGGCTGTGCATGGGGTCCCCAGGGAGCTTGTTACAGCTGTGGATCCCTGCACGTCTCTGACTTTTTTGCAATCTTGGGCGTGGTCTTTGCATCGCCACACTCAGCCTCCAGGCTTTTTGCACCCCTTGATTTGATGCTCACGACACCCTCACTGCCAGAAGTTGTGTCACTGCACTTTAGAGAAGGATGTTGAGGCTCAGGGTCACCTAGCAAGTGAGGGCAGGGCTCTACAGAGCTTGTCCCTGACCCCTGGGCTGGGTTCCTCCTTTGGAGCAGAAGGGCGGAGGCGGGCTCAGGTGAGGGCTGGGATCTCTGGCTGACCGGCCTCCCTCTGCCCCCAGATCTACATGCACCTTCGCTGCTACAGCTGCCCCAATGAGCAGCGCTACATCGTCCGCATCCTCTTCATCGTGCCCATCTATGCCTTCGACTCCTGGCTCAGCCTCCTCTTCTTCACCAACGACCAGTACTACGTGTACTTCGGCACCGTGCGCGACTGCTACGAGGGTGAGGACAGCGAGGGGCGGGCACTGGGAAGGGGTGGGCGAAGCTGGGCTGGGGGCTGCACACCCCCTGGTCCAGGAGCCGGAAACCCCTCCCCTCTTCCCAGCTTCCTCCCTCAGGGGCCGCCCATCACTTCTTTACTCCCTTCAGGGTGTCTACCCAGCTACCAGCACATGTGTAGCCAGAGCTTCTCCTGCTGATGCGATTTGTGGTGTGGCCCCGAACACCCTCACAGATATCTGGGAGCAGGGACCCTCACCTGGGTCTCATTTCTCAGTTCCGAGAGCTGGGGACGCTCTCTCACTCAGTGGCCCTGGCCTGGGAAGGGCGGGGAGCTGGGACTTAGAGAAGGAGTCGGCGTCTGTCAGGAGGTGCTGCAGATGAGCATTCCTTCTGGGCAGTCCCAGCGTGCCTGGCCGGAATGTGCTGGGAGCTATGCGGAGGGGCCGGCCGTGGCCGGAGGAGGGGCAGCGGCTGGAGGGGGTTGCACCAACAGGCAAGAATGGGGTCATACACAGCCTTGCAGGACACGTGGAGAAACTTAGATTTTCCTTTTTACTGGTGATACACAAAAGTAGGACTCAATTAGAAATTGCAGGTTAGAAAATCTGCAGGTGGTGGGTGGGTGAAGGAGGAGAGGCCAGAGGCCCCAAGGCAGGTCACCGGCCAGTGATGCTTGGGCCTGCACCCAAACCGGCCAGCAGGGATGGGAAGGAGGGCCCTTGAACTCAAGACCCCTGCTCTGATGCCCACCCTCCTGTGATGGTCCTTTGTTTTCCTGTTTCCTCCCTGTACCTGCACTGCTGGTTTAGGGTCTAGTGACAGGTTTGGTCTTCCTTATGTTGTGGCTGGAAAGTTCTGATGACTGCTTGTCTGCTTCCCAGATGCAGGAGGGCTTTGCCTGTGGCCCTGGGCTCTGTGGATGTTGGGGTGAAGCATGCTCATCCCCAAAGAATCCAGTCTCTCTTCCTGTCCCACTTTGAACCTGTGTGTCCCTGAGGACCCGCAGGGCACAGGAAAGGCCTTTGGACTTGGTGAGGAAATGCAGGCACCTAACAGGCCTACAGAGTGTGCCCCACCCGCCCCTATGGCCGCATTAGCCTCCTTTCCTGCCCACCTGGGCCCTTTGGTTTCCCGGGTGCCTGCAGAGCTCCTCTCCCGCCTGCGCCTCCTCCTCCTCCTTCATCTTGACTCCAGTGGCTCCTCAGAAGGGCCTTCCCCATCTCTCCTGCTCCCAGCGCCCTGTCTGCATCCTCGAGGCCTCACCATGGTTTGCGGTTTGCAGTTTGCAGTTAAGTGCAGACAGTGTGCGTGCCTGGTTTGCTCCGTCCCTGTGAGGACTGTCAGCTTCCTGAGAGCAGGAACGGGTGGAGATGTGATGGGTGCTCACTCCTTCCGATTTTGGGAATGAATAAGGAATATTATTAAACACCTGCTACGTGCCTTGTGTTTGCCCACGTGGGGCCTCCTTGAAATCCCAGGCTGGAGTCCCTGCTGGGCTCTGTCGGGTGGAGACCTGCTCAGGGCATGACAGGCTCCAGTGCCCGATGTTCCTGGAAGCAGTGGAGTCCCCAGGGAAACCTTTGGACACCTGGGGAGCTGTGAAGGCTGGGGATGGGGAAGGTGGGGCTGAGCACCCTTTTCCGTTCAGCTGCCGGCCGTGCGTGGGTGCTCACGAGCAGCCTCTGCCTGCTGGTTCCTTCAGAAGCAAAAAGGTATTCTCTGCCAAGGGAGAGGGGCTCTCCTGCATGATGAGGGGTATTTATCGGCTCTCTTCTCTGCTGGGCCCTGAGGACTGGGGCTTGTGGCAGAAAGGGGGACACAGCCAGGGAGCCTCCGCACTATCCTCGCCCTGCGCCCCAGCGGCGGCAGCAGATGGTTGGTGGCTCCCCCCACTCCAGAAGCCCTTTTGTTCAGGCCCTGCCTGTCCCAACCTTCCTCCCAGCCCTGGAAAGGTCCTCGCAGGAAGCCTGCCGCCCTGCGAAGCACATCTCCTAGCAACGCTATTATCCGCTCGGCCTCTCCGAGGGAGTTTGCAAACAGCACAGCAGCTGCTCTGAAGTTCAGGCTGCCCTTGAGCTCACCAGCTCGCAGTATCTGTGTCCAGGGTCTGCGTCGGTGGGCTTGGCCCTGGCCTGGCCCTTTCCCACACCTCTGCTCTGTCTTGTACCCTCTCCCTTTGTGCTCTCATCCAGGTGCTAACAGCTGCCTGCATGAGCTGCCCCTGTAGAGTTGCTGGTGGGGTGTGTCCCTTAAAATTCAAAAAGAGCCCCCCATTCATTCCCCTGCCCACCCTTCCTCCTCAGTGTCCCAAGACCCAGGAAGGGACAGGAATCAACCATGCTGGAGATCTCTTATTTCAGACCCACCCAGCCCATGGCACAGGCCAGCTCAGAGCCAGGCTCTCTGCTGGGCATCACACAGACATTTGCTTTTTAATAAAAGTAACTAAAATTTTACTTTTATTAAAGTAACACCTGCATATGGTTGAAACACAAAACTGCCCCAACTCCTCACTCCCAAGGTCACATACTTTCAACTCTTTAAACTCGTTTCTTTTTCTAGAATAACCTAAAAATATGTTTGTACTATTGTTTCTTGAGTTTTTAATTTTCTGTAGTGTTACATAGTGGCTGACTCCTGTGGAAGGTTTGATTTAGATATGTTACCTCCCAACCACACACACACACAGACACACAGTTTTCTTTCCTTCATCTTTTTAAAGTAACTAGGTCATAATTTTTTCCAAATCTGCATTCAGTGTGTGCATTCGTGTGTGTAAATGTTCAAGGCTGGGCCTTACAGTGTCCCAAGACTGCATTTCCTTGTTCAGCTTTGTTTTTCCTCTGGTTACTACTTGTCATGCTTTTTGGTTTGCTCTGTGTTTTGTGTATCTATCATTAATTTATTTCCCAATGCTTCAATTTGAATAGAAAAAAGAAACCCTCCACCCAGGGCATCTGCTGGCTTTGGGTTTTCCGGGGAGCCGTCCTCCTGGAGCCCCGCCCTTCTTGCTCTTGTCCAGTTGCCCTCCAGGCCCCTTAATGCCCAGCTGTTGTCCTGGATCTTCCCTTCACTGCCATCTTAGGAACCCTGTTGCCTCTTCTGTCCTGAATCACCTGTTCCCTGGATGCCATTTTTTTCCACCTTGGCCATTTGCTCTCTCCTTTTGGTTAGCAAACATCTTCTAGAAGCTTCCTGAGGAAAAATGGTGCCTGGGAGTTCTCTTTTTTGGAAATCTGAAAGTTATCACAAACATCTTTTACTATATTGTTCTACCTGGCTGGTATTCAGTGGGAATGTAATTCTAAATTGGAAATCATTCTTCTGAATTTTGAAAGCCTGGTTTTCACTATCTCTTAGCTTCCAGTGTTTTTTTGGAAAGTCTGCTGGATTCTGATCTTAATGCCTGTATGTGACCTTTTTTCTCCCCCCCTAGCTTTTAGAATCTTGCCTTTTTCTGCAGTGTTCTGACACCTCACAAGAGGTAGGGTGTTCGTCGTGCAGGGCCCCTGGTGGGCTTTTTCAGTATGGAAGCAACTTCTGCCCTAAGGTCTGGGAAACTTTCTTCTCTGTCTCTTGGACAGTGTCTCCCCCTCCGGTTTGTTATCCCTTTCTGGAACTCCTGTTAGTAGGATGCTGCAATTCAGGATTGAGCTTCAGATTTTCTTCAGTTTTCCAGCTCTTTTTTGTTCTGCTTTCTAGGAACTTTAATTTTTTTTTTCCTATTTAAAAACCCTTTACCTTCGAGCTTTTCTGTTGAGGGTTTTATTTCCCTTATCATGCTGTAGGGTGTCAGGAGCCCATCCCCGCTCGTTTTCCCTAGCCCCTTGTTCTCTGTGTTGGTTCTTCTCTCCCTGGGGATGCTGATTGCAGCTTTCGTCTTTTCCCTGCATTATCTCTGTCCTGAGTTCATTCCATCTGTTTGTTTGCTTTTGCTCTTTGACCTTTGGGTTAGAAGCTCTCCTCAAATGTTTGGTGTCCTTGGCTATTTTTTATCTTTAAGAATGGGGATTAAAGCTGCTGAGCCTCCTCCCAATTGGGTGATAGGACAGGGGGCGTTTCCTCTGCCCTTTTCATGCGGTGGTGTTGCAGGCTCTGATTCTGGGCCTGTTTCCTCAGAGAATAATGTTCGCATCTCCGGCCTGGGAGGTAGGAGCTGAGGGGCTGAGTTATGTGTGCAGGGTGGGGAGGGGCCCTGGACATCTCCCCTTCCTATTCAGACTTCATCTCTGTGTTTCCTGCAAGTCTCCTCATTGCTGCCCTCAGCTGGGCCAAGTTTTTTGAGAACAGAACCATCTCAACCTGTCTTGAAAGTAAAAACCAAGGAGCTCCATGTGGAGCCAGTTTTCCCATTTGCACCCTCCCCCCCAGCAGCTAGAACGGCCTGGTGCACCCAGTGCTGCAGGTTCCTGGGCTTCTCACTGGCTCCCTCCCCTCCCCGGGCTCAGTGGTCACTGTGCATCTTCCAGAGCGTTTGTCAGCATCCCTTTTCTGCTGCCTCTGGTGCCATCTCCTTGTCCTTGAGGGTTTTTACCTTTCTCCCCATTCGTTCTCATTTCAGGGTGGGGAGGGGGAGGGAGAGAGCATCTTTCCTCATTCTGGGTGCTCCCTGTGGGTCCCTTGGTCACCTGTGTGTCTGCGGCCTCTCCAAGGGACCAGAACTGGAGCTGTGGTCAGAAGGGTGGCCAGGTGACAAGGCTGCTGGCTGAGAACCCCACTCCTAACCTTTATTGCTCTTCTGATGTCTCTGTGTGTGTTCCTGGGGTGTGTGTTGAGTTGTCTGTTTTAAACACTCTTGCCAGGGTGTGGGGTGGTGCTTTACATGGCTCTGTCATTTCCTAAGAAGGGCATGGATTTGTCCAGATGGCCAGTGGGTCTTGGTGTGGGCTGGTTGAGTCATCTCAAGGAGATTGTCTTGTCTCGCTTCTCTGAGAATCATTATTGACTCACTAATGTATCTTTAACGGAAACCATCAGCAAATTGGTGTTTTACAGACTGGCTGGCCCCAGAGCACTGTTAAAAGGTCAGGAATCCTGAACTGAGAGAGATGGATGAAATCTGATGATTCTGACCAGTTGAATGCAGAGCTGGACGTGGACAGACCACTTAACCACGTAGTCCGGGAGTGTGCTGACGTAGGTTGCGGCACAGGAAAAGATGTGAGCTCAGGCATCAAATGCTTCCCCAGAGTGGATTGCTGGCCAGCCTAGCTTGGTGGTTCTGGACAGAGGGGCTGATGAATCTTGGACCCTTACGGCTTTTCTGGAGGGTTTTGTCTTTGGCAACCAGAAGTCTGGTCACCTTGGGGAAGGTGCAGCTTCTCAGCCTTTGAGAAGGTGAGCTTCTTGAGCTCAGGACTGAGTATGGTCCACACCCATCTGCCCTGCTTCTCTGAGCCTCAGACCTGGAGCTCTGGCCCGTGTCTATCTGTTCATTCCTTCCTTCCTGTTGATTGTGGAAGTGCCCGGCCCTCTGGTAGTTGTGGGGGGTGGGTCTCAGTTCCTGCCTGCAAAGGTATTTACAGTCTTGACAAAACAATAGGTAACACCATGGACTGTTCAGTGTGAACACAGCCTTACAGATAAGGCGTTACACTCCCACCCTGACCCCTGTCCTCAAAGCAGCCCCGCCAGGAAGGAGCTGTGGTTATCCCCAGCTTAGAGAGGAGAAGACCGAGACACAGAGCGCTTAAGAAGCTTGCCTGACAAAACATTCTCTGACATAAGTTGTAGCAATGTTTTCTTAGGTATCTCTTCCAAAGCAATAAAAGTAAAAGCAAAAATATGCAAATGGGACCTAATCAAATTTATAAGCTTTTGCACAGCAAAGGAAGCCATTAAAAAAAAAAAAAGTCAACGTACAGACTGGGAGAAACTATTTGCAAATGATGTGACCTACAAGTGCTTAATTTCCAAAATACACAAACAGCTCATATGGTTCAATAACAAAAATCAAATGACTCAATCAAAAAATGGGCAGAAGATCTAAATAGACATTTCTCTAAAGAAGACATAGTGATGGCCAATAAGCACATGAAAAGATGCTCAACTTTGCTGTTTATTAGAGAAATGCAAATCAAAACTACAGTGAGGCATCACCTCACACCAGTCAGAATGGCCATCATTACAAAGTCCACCAATGATACATGCTGGAGAGGGTGTGGAGAAAAGGGAATGTAAACTGATGCTGCCACTATGGAAAACAGTATGGAAATTCCTTAAAAAACTAAAAATAGACTTACCATAGGATCCAGCAGTCCCACTCCTGGGCTTATCCAGAGAAAACTCTAATTCGAAAAGATGCATGCATCCCACTGTTCATGGTAGCAGTATTTACAATAACCAGGACATGGAAGCAACCTAAATGTCATCAACAGATGAATGGAGAAAGAAGATACGTGGTTTATACACAATGAAATATTACTCGGCCATAAAAAAGAATGAAATAATGCCATTTTCAGCAACATGGGTGGACCTAGAGATGATCATACTAAGTCAGAAGTAAGTCAGACAGAGAAAGACAAATATCGTATGATATCACTTAAATGTGGAATCTAAAAGGTGATACAAATGAACTTATTTACACAACAGAAACAGACTCACAGACATAGAAAACAAACTTATGGTTACCAAAGGGGAAAGTGGGGTGGTGGAGGGATAAATTAGGAGATTGGGATTGGCAGATACAAGCTACTATGTATAAAATAGATGAACAACAATGTGTTCTGCGTGTGTATAGCACAGGGAACTGTATTCAATGTCTTGTAATAAACAATAATGGAAAGACTTAAAAAAAAAAACTGTATATGTCAAGTTGAAAAAAAAACAAAACAACTTGCCTGAGACCACACGGCTCCCGGTGGTGGAACCACTGTCCACACCCGGGCAGTCTGGCTTCGGAATCCACGGCTTTCCTACTGCTTTATGCTGCCACTGCCTCTTGTATTGGAAGGATCAGACAGATCGGCAGAGATACTGTGGTAGGTGATGTGAGGGAGGTGACAGGACAGAGGGGGCCACCATGGAGGAGGTGGCATCTCAGCTGGTTCTCCCTCTGGGAGTTAGCAGAGACCAGAATGTGCTACCGAGGGGAGGTGTGAGAGATTGTGGCACGTCCTGGGGACTCCAGAAGTGGTTTTATGTGCATCCCACTTACCGTGGCTGTGTACATAACTACCCCAAAACAGACTAGTTTTATTTGTTCATAGATAGTGCAGGTCAGGAGCTGGGGCCGGGCATGCTGGGGATGGTTTGGCCCTGCTCCATGATACCTGGGCCTCAGATGGAGAGCCTGAAGGCTGGGGGAGGGGGTCACCTGAAGTCTGGGTTACTCCCGTGTCGGGCAGTTGATGCTGGTGTCAGCTGGGGGGCTTGGTTCCTCCCACGCCCTCTCCACGTGGGCTAGCTTGGCCTTCCTCGTGGCTTAGTGGCTGGGTCCACAGGCAGGCATCTCAGGGCCAGCATCTCAAGAGAGAAGCCAGAGAAAAGAGACTTTTTCTAACCCCAGCATCAGATGTTAACATCAGATGTCACTTCCACTGTGGTCACCCCAGTTCCCCCAGATGCATGAAGAGAGAAGAAGACCCCATATCATCAGAGGAGTGCCATCGCCACGGGATGTGGCTGCCTTTGGAAGATACCATCCACCACACTGTAGCTCTACCCAGGTTGGAATGGACACAGCCACTCTACTTGGCTGGTTTGGACAAAGGTTATTAGTTAGCAGGCTGACATCAGATTTGGCTTGATGCTCCCCCCACCCCCTCATCCTCCACCTTCAGATGCCCCAAAGTTGTCAGTGGAGAGTGATCTGGAGCCCAGTCAGTGGAGATTACTGCAGTCACCAAACATCCTGAGCTGCTGCCATGCCAGGCGGGCAGCACACGGAATCCTCAGCCCCATCAGGGGACAGCAGGCCCCTAAGGAAGGCAGGCAGATAAACAGTAGTGGCCGTGTCAGCCAGCACTGAGAGCATGGCCCAGCACTGGCCACTCTTCTGAGCACTTTGCATACTCACAGAAAGCCCACACCGCCCTAACCAGGTAGGTGCTCCTGCTGTCCCCATTTAACAGATGAGGAAACAGCCACAGAGAGCCACCTCCTCCGTGGCGGCCTCCCCTGTCCCGTCACCATACTCACATCACATGCCACATTATCTCTGGCTCAGTATCACAGCAGAGCCACATTGCAAACCCTCTGCTGTGTGTCTGGAAGGGGATGCCCGCGATACAGTGTGGTAGGTGCTCTGGGTCATGTTTACACAGGCTGCTCCCTACAGCCCCTGTTCCCAGCCCCAGATATGAGCTCTTAATAGATTAGAGTGACTGGGTGGCGTCCAGCCCTCAAATATATTCCTTTCCAAGGTGCTGAAGGCCAGCTTTTACCTACAAATGTATGGCCAGGATCTTATGAGCTCCAGTTCCAGGCAATCAGGTGTTTGTGGTGTGCTTAGTACATGCCAAGTTCTGGGCCCATGCTCCTGGGAGAAGCAGGCTCTCTCCAGGGGCCATAGTCCTGTGACACCAGTCAGTGATCACACTCGAAGAGGGGAAGGACTGCACGGCGTCTGCAGATCAGCAGGTTTTGTGGGTGAGGATGCACTGGCCTCCATGGTGGTGGCTGGGGACTTCTCAGGGTGGGTGTGTCCAATGGGTTGATGGTACTAGGAGTGTAGAGGGCAGGGTGCCCAGGCCGTGGGGTCGGTGAGGGCAGAGGCACAGAAGGCACAAGGTTCTGCAGAGGGAGAGGGGGCATCTAGTGCTGCTGGGCGGGAAGTGTGATGGGTGGGTGGGGACCAAGCGACTGGTTGAAAGCCCTTGAGTGGAGCCAGGCCTTTCAGCCGCACAGGGATGGCAGGATCAGATGAGAGGAGCCCTCTGGCTGCAGGGCTGCTGGTGCCTCTCCCTTGATCTTATCCCCTCACCTGCTTTGACCCTCCCCTTGGCCTGACTCCCATGCTGTACGCCTCTCTTGTCCCCCTGCTCTAGGCCCCGATCTTCCTCCTGCATCTTTCCTGCACGGCATCCCCTGCTGTGCTCCTCCTCCTCCCGCTCACTCCGGCACATCTGTGTGCTTCCCTGTAGGCAGCAGCCTTCATTTTGCTGACCCAGCAGAAGTCCTGTGACCAGGAGACCAATTACAACGTCATGCTGTATTTATAGCATTTATAGCATACTTCTACTGTGCCATGTTGCTGTTGCAAATTTTGTGTCTTTGTGGGGGTTGTCAAACCACGTCCCGATTCAGAACCAGCTGGCCCCGCTTCCCAAGACATTCACACTGTATTTTGTGCATCTATCATGTTTTGTTACAGCTCATAGTGCTGTGCATAGTAAGATGTTGAATGCATAAAGGTTCTGTCTCATTCTTGCTTAGAATTTCTCTTGAGATCTCTCTGGAGAATGTTTTATTTTTGCTTTGTCATAAAACTGAGATCTATAACACACAAACAGAAAAGTGCATAAAGCTAAGAAATAATTATAAAGCCAATAAATAATTATAAAGCCAACACCCATTGAGCCCCAGAATGTGCATGCTGCCGGCTCCCCAAGCCCCCAGCGCACCCATCCACATCTCCCCTCCTCCGGCCTCCCCACGCAGTCCTGCATTTGGTGGTAATCACTTTCTTGCTCTTCTTTCTGGTCTGTCCAGCAGTGTGTGTGTACACATCCCTGAACAGCATGATTTAGCTGTGCCTGATTTCAGTTACAAATGGAATATTCACCATGTAGATTCTTCTGTCCCTGAGGTCCCCCCATTGCTGCCTGTGACTGGTTCTTTCACTTTCGTTGCTGTTTAGAATTCCACCATCTGTTTATCCATCCTGTTGACTTGAGTGGTTTTCTCTGTACATTCTTTTACAGCCTTGGTCATCTATAACTTCCTGAGCCTGTGCTATGAATACCTTGGGGGGGAAAGTTCCATCATGTCAGAGATCAGAGGGAAGCCCATTGAGTGAGTATGAAGCCCCCTGGGAGCCTCCCACACCACCTTGTTTCCTTGGCCTGACGTTCTCTGAGCTGTCCTGGCGTCAGCTGGTCACACAGACCACGTCTGCCCATGACCTTGACCTATTGTGCCTCTCCCACACTTCCTGAGTGAGGCCATTCACTGGGACTCTTGGAAGGGCCTGTTTGGCTCTTTCTCCTCTCTCTTCCTGCCCTTTCCTGTTTGCCTGTTTTTCCCTCTTGCAGTTTTGACATTTAGTGCCTTTCAAGTTGGTTTGTTACCCCAAGGCTAATGTCACCCTGCTCCCTCCCGCAGGCCCTGCTGCACATGGAAATGCTCTCTTGTGTCTCTCCCCATGCTTGGCTCAAAGACTGCCCAGGGTCCAAGCCCCATCCCCACCCTACCCCACTGTACCCTGAATGTGAAGGAGGGTGGCCTCCTCCAGCCCCACCCTCCTGAGTCCTGGCTCTCTGCTCACCAGCCCCTTCTCCGCTTGTCTCTTCCAGGTCCAGCTGTGTATATGGCACATGCTGCCTCTGGGGGAAGACTTACTCCATTGGATTCCTGCGGTTCTGCAAGCAGGTGTGTACCCCAGCAAATGCCCTGATCAAGAGTTGCAGGCAGGGGACCAGGAGCCTGGGTCTGTGCCCTGGAGTAGCAGCTGCAGGGGCCATCCTGCCCCTGGTTGAAAGAGTGGCAAAGGCTGGCCTAGGGCCGGGAGGACCCTGCTGCAGGGCCCATCTGTGGGGTTCCCGCTTCCTACGAGGCACCCCAAGCCCCAGCACCCACTCCCCAAGCTGTTAGGGATGCACTTGCATTGGCAGGATGTGCTCAAGGGGGCAGAGACAGGTGTCCCGCGACTGTCTGACTCAGCCCTGGGCAGGCAGTAGTCCCAGGCTCTTGCTCACTTTGACCAAGCCTTGTTGTGCATGAGAATCCAAGGCATTGCCTGGTGATTCTAGAATCTCGGTTTGAAAAATTCTCATCAGCTGCGGCTAGAGGCTGGGAGGGTTCTGCATTAAAGAATGTGACAGAACAGTTCTGTGCAGCCTCTGGTCTCTTACCCCATTTCCCACCTGGCAGTCAGGCCAGCAGCTTCCAGTTTCCAGAGCTGCCCTCCCTGTGGTCTAGAGTGGCCCGGCTGGAGGCGGTGTGGTGTTGTGCTGAAAGTCCATGGGCCTGGGTGACTGGCCACGTGAGTCTGATTTCCAGCTTCTCCTCTGACGGTGTGATCTTGGATAGGTTACGCAACCTCTCTGGACTTTAGTTTCCTCTTTCATAAAGTGAGCATAATGATACTTATCTCAAGGGATGATTTAAGGAACAGGTGAGAGATAGCATTTAACACAGCTCTGGCTCAGAGCCCGCTGTCTTGCTCAGCACCACACCCAGTCAGTGTGACCTGGACTTAATCTCCTCTGGGGCTTCACAGGGCCTGTCAACCCCTCCAGCATCACCCAGTGTCGTCAAGAGGCGAAATGAAACCCATGATCACTGTGACCTGCCCGAGGGCTGGCTTGCTCTCCTGTGCGGGGCCATGCCCGCGGGACGGGCACACCCACAAAGCACTGCCTGGACGTCCCAGGCTCCAGTTCTGCCTCCAGACCATCCTTTCCGAGGGTGTTTCTAAATTCAAAATCTCCCCACAGGACCTGTGGGGGAAAGAGTTCAAACTGTCCTGGGTTTGGGGTGGGGCCTTTCAGAGCCGTTGTTTACCAGCCGTTGGCCCAGCTGTGACTCACTGCTTTCTTTGATGACTAGATTGTGTATGAAGTTTTGATCCCAGATTACTAGCTAGGTTGCCTTGTTGTAAATTATTTCCCAGCCCCATGGGCTCAGATGTTCTGCCTTCCCGGAGGTGGCAGAGACAGGTAGTAAAAGGAAAGGACAGAAGAGGCCTCTTTACCCCTTTCCCATGGGAGAGAGGACACTGCAGCTTTGTTGGCAGGGCGGCGCCTGGGGTTCCGAGTCTCCTGGAGAGTTTGCTGCTCCTGCATTTCAGCTTTTCCGTGCCTCAGTTTCCCTAGCTGCACTGTGGGGATGACGACAGTACTTAGTCATGGGGCTGTTGAGAACACCAAGTGAGCTGACCCAGGGCAGCCTTGGCCTCTCGGCAGGCTCGCAGCGCTCACTCCCTTTCCCCAAAGCGTGCTGGTCCCGCTTCTAGAGAGTAGGGGCCTGGGGAGTTTTGCGGGGTTCACTGACCGCAGCATTGCCCCTCCAGCTCCGCCACACGTGCCTCACCTCTTGGCAGCCCCACAACTCAGGCCACCTGGGGCTCCCCTGTAAACCTCGCTGGAGCCCCTTTCGGGGCAGAGACCTGGGATTTCCACAGGTAACTATGCTCCGGGGTCCTTGCCCCATTGGGAGCCACACTAGCTTAGCCTTTTAAACTGCACCCACCTCCACAAAAGGGGCCTCGTGGCTTGATTTGTTTGGTTTCAAGAGAATGGTGATTCCAGTGATTTTATGGGCGCCATGGGTACCCCTGGCATTTCCTGGGGCCTCTGTAGGGACACGTGGAAACCTGGCTGAGGGATTCTTTCAGCAGCTGAGGCCTCTAATGAATGCTCAGATGTGGGAGACCTCCAAGGACAGCCTGTGCTGTCTGGTTCTTCATTCACCACACAGCGGCCCAGCGACATGGGGCTGGTTACATCCATTTATCATGAGTGGCCACTCAGAGGCTAAGTGACCATCCGTTCAAACTTCCACAGCTGGTAGTTGGCGAGGCCAGAATTCACATTCAGATGTTGGGACTCCAGACCTTGTGCTTTGGGCAGCTTCCTATTTTACACTCCTGTGGGTCATCTCCATCCCTAGGAAGACCCCAGCTCGACATAAACCCCAGGCCCAGGCCCAGGCCCAGAGCATGGGGCAGGGAGCCAGACCTGGGGTGGACGAGGAGGCCCTCACCCACCTCTGCTCCCCGTGTGTGGCCACCTCCCGCGGCTGCCCCCTCCAGCACTTAACGCCGCGCACTTGTCTGCTCTCTGCCCCTGGGCCTCACCATGAGCTGCTCCCTCTGCCCGGCCCCTGTCTCTCTGGGATGTTCCTGCTGGCCCCTTCCCTGGCGCTGTCTCTGTCTCCTGCTCCTCTGTTCCTCCGCCATTCTTCCTTCGCATCCTTCTGTCTTCTCATGCAGCCGTTCCCCCAGGGGCAGGACATGGGGCCTCCCCCGACCCCTGTCCCCTAGCATCCAGCACAGGCCCAGCTGGCTGGTGGAGGTGCTTGCTCCATGGTTTCTGTGCTCATCCTTGACCCTTGACCTTCTCCCCGACAGGCCACCCTACAGTTCTGCGTGGTGAAGCCGCTCATGGCTGTTAGCACCGTGGTCCTCCAGGCCTTCGGCAAGTACCGGGACGGTGACTTTGAGTAAGCAGCGGGTCCGCCTGAGGCGTGTGTGGGGAAGAGTGGGTGGCCCTGCCCAGAGGCTAATGCCCTGGCTAAGAGAATGGGGTGGCCACAGACTGGCCCTCACTCATTTCCTCCTCTGAGTGGAGACCAAGCCTGATCCTGGCCTTCCTCACGCCTCCCTGCACCCCTGAGTCATGATGGCCATCACGCTTGGCCCCGCCTCCGGCACAGGAGTGAGCACTCAGCGTCCATCATGTTCATGTACAGACTGCAGAGTGGTGCCCCGGGGGTGGGCCATGAAGGAACAGTGACTATTCCCAAGGCAGGGCACGAGAGGGTTAGAGCCTTGAGAGGCCCGTCTCCAGTCTCCTCTCCTGTAGGAACTGACACACACACATCACTTTGGGGTTAATGTAAGTGACCGCGTGTCCAGGCCCTGAGCTTGCACGCGCTTCACACATACTTGTACCCATGCCTTGCACAGCAGCCCCCAGGGGCCAGTGAGCAAACAGACTCAGTGGGGGATGTAACTTGGCTCAAGTGAGAAGAGCAGAGCCAAGGTGCATGTCACTCTGACCATCAGGCTGCGGCCCCTGCCCCAGAGGATACCTGGAGTCCTCTGCCAGGAGCATGGGCACCAGGGCTGCAGGTGGCAGGGCCGGCCTGCTCTGCTGGTGCTCACCCTCACGCTCCCTGTAGTGTTTCGACCGCTTTGATCACCTGTCCCCTCTCTTTGGTGGCTCGGGAAGCATTGCTGAGAGCCATGGGGATGGCATATAGTCAGGGCAAAGGGCAGGGGGGTCCTTGTCCCAAAGGAGGGTCTGTTCAAGCCAGAGACTGCTCCGTGTCCCCACAGTGCCACCAGCGGCTACCTCTACGTGACCATCATCTACAACGTCTCGGTCAGCCTGGCCCTCTACGCCCTCTTCCTCTTCTACTTCGCCACCCGGGAGCTGCTCAGCCCTTACAGCCCTGTCCTCAAGTTCTTCATGGTCAAGTCTGTCATCTTTCTTTCCTTCTGGCAAGGTGAGCCTCCTCCCAGCCCCTGTGAGGCTAGCCTGTGCCTCCCTGTCTCCTAAGCCTTGTCTCCTTCCTCTTGCTCACCATTCCCAGTGACCCTAGGGCCGAGGCCATGGGGCTGTCCCTGGGTGATCCTGGCCTGGAGCTCAAGGGACCTCTGTCCACTGAGCACCTGTGGGCTGTGACATCTGAGCCATGAGCTTTGGTGGGACTGCTTCATGGATGGGGACTCGAGGTGATGTCTTGGTGTTATCAGCCAGGAACTGGAGGGATGGGGTTTTCTTGAGGCCTTGGCTTGTGTCAGCCTCTCTGCCCAACAGGAGCAACTGTGGACCCTGCTTCCATCCTCCTGGGGGCATGTCATTTGGCGGGCTGTATGGAGGAGGGGAGACCACGAAGGGGGTCCATTCTGGGGCCAGATGTCAATGCCTCTCTTTCCACATCTTCCCCTCCAGGCATGCTCTTGGCCATCCTGGAGAAGTGTGGGGCCATCCCCAAGATTCACTCGGCCCGAGTGTCAGTGGGTGAGGGCACAGTGGCTGCTGGCTACCAGGACTTCATCATCTGCGTGGAGATGTTCTTTGCAGCTCTGGCCCTGCGGCATGCCTTCACCTACAAGGTCTATGCCGACAAGAGGCTGGACGCACAAGGTATGAGCCATGGTCCTGAGACCAGCGGGAAGAGTGCTCCCCAGCCCCTCCTCAGGATCCCTCCTGCCTCCCAGGGTCCTGCAGGGACAGATCCCTGGCTTATGTGTAAGAAAGGGGCCACAGAGATCAAGGCTCCCCTGTCTCCTGTCACAAGGGTGTGTGTGGGTGTGTGTGTGTGTGTGTACACAGCGGGTCCTGGAAGCTAGACTCATCTATCTCCCGGAGAAGCAGGGTCTGGGGGATGCCTCTGGCTGCTGCTGGGCAGAGAGGGGATACTAGAGGGATGAGGAAGAGGAGGCAGGAATGCCTGAAACAACTTACCCAGTGAGGGGGCAGGAGGGCCTCCTGTCTAACATGTCCACTCGAGGGTTCTGCTGCTGCCAGCTCCCTTGCCCTGTGGCTGGAGGAGGGACCCACTTGTCCAGGCCCCCCACCTGTGCCCACCACAGGCCCTGGGGAGCGGCGTGCTGAGCAGAGCGTAGAAGCGACATCCTGGCCGGCACAGGGCTCCCTGGCCCCCCACCTCCCACCTTACTTGCCATGTTCTTTCCCTGGTTGGGAAGAGGCCTTAAAATGCCTGAGGCTGCTGGAGGCATGTGGCTGAATTGCTCTCCAGGCCTCTCAACTCTGGCACCTGACTGTTCTCCCAACACACTTGCTGGCTGGGCTCTCGAGGCACTTTTTCTAGTTTTGAATCTACACTTAGTGGCAGGCGCTGTGCTGGCCAGGGTTCACCTCTACCTGCTCCTATCTCACCTGTGTCCCGCCAGGCTGCCAGTTGGAAGGATCTGGGCGACTCCCACCCAGTGTTGAGGGAGATATCTGTTGGCACTTGGGAAGGTCACCCTTGTGCCTAGAGCCTGAGGCCATGGCTGAGAACTCTTTCTGCACCCTTAAGACAGGCTTTAAGACATTGTATCTGTACTGCTGGCCCTGCAGAGGCTCTCCCAGGGCGCCTGGCTGTCTTCCCACCCACTGCCCCCAGACACATCCACCCCCAGTGAGAAACAGCATGGCCAGGAATCCAGCTCTAGCAGAGATGCCAGCCCAGCTCAGCCAGGGAAAGCTGCTTCCCGCCTTTGTCCACCGCCCTGCTGGTCCTGGGCATGTGGTCCACCCGCTAACCGAGGCGCCAGGCCCCTCTCAGCCCTCCGGTCAGGCTTGGGTGCAAAGCTGGCTCTGTGGTGTGGTCTGCACAAGTCAGCCACCCACTCCGTGACATTCTGTGAAGTGTTGTGAGGCCTGTAAAGCACATGGTGCCGGCCCAGCAATTCCAGCCAAGCCTAAAGAGGAGCAGGGGTGGGGGTCCCTACTTAGGTGCAGAGGCTGAACTCCAACCACCATTCTGGGTGTCTGCTGTTTGTCCCCCAACCAGAAGAAAGTGTGAGCCCCACACAGGCATCTCCTAGGTGGACACCTCCCCCACTGCCCGGCCCTGAGAGGGCAGCTGGGTCCTCCTGAGTGCTGGCAGGGCTGGGGCGGGGCGGGCAGGGTGTGCGGTGCGGTGCCGGCCTCGGTGGTGGGCGCGTGGTGTTCACTCAGCTGTCTCTTGTCTTCTCTATTTCTCTGGCTCCCTTCCCCCTCCCCCGCCCTGCTTTTGCCCCGGGTTTGGCCGCGGGCAGTGCCGACATATGGCCCTTACGGTAGGTTCTGCTCTCAGTTTGCACGTCTGTCCTGCACGTCAGTCCTGGTCCCAATCATCAGCATGCGTCTCCCCCTAGTTCCTTCTCTGTGTCCCCGTCTCCTCCCTCACAGGCACCCCTGGGTGGCAGAACCCAGAGCACCCGCCCACCGAGGGCTGCCCTCCATAGAGCTTGCCTGCTTCCGTCCTGGTCTCTCATTGTTCTGGAATACGCCCTGCGCAGTCTGAGGGCAGAGTACTTGTTAATGGGAAATCGAGACATTTAGTTTCTGGGCAGAGAGTGGGAAGGTGGAAAGAGCATACAAGTTTGAGTCTGAAGACCTGGGGCCAGAGTCAGGCTCACCTCTTGTATCTCGGTTTTGAGGCCTGGGCCATTTCTACCCCCAGAGCCCATGGGGACAGTTAGGGAATTAGGGGGGAGCACTTCAATGCAGGTGACCCCCGCCCTCTCAGAGCAAAGACGTCGGCTCCGCTGTGGGTCCGTGGCCCACTCCTCAGAGTGAAAGGGAGCATCCGCAGGTGAGGGGGGCATGGGCCAGCTTCCCTGAAGCCTGGGCACCCCCTCACCCACGCTGCCCGTCCTCAGTCAGCGTGCAGCTTGTCCTGGCCCCCCAGGGTATTCTGTGAAAACGCCTACAGGGTGCCAACCTCCACCCCAGCTCCCTTCCCACCTGCCAGACTTTCCCCAGTGGCTGCCTACCTTCTCCCTGTGGGGCTGTGCTCCATTCTGCACCCCAGCCAAAGGAACCATTTCTTTCCTTGTCCCTTCTCATATCTCAGACCCCATACTGTGTCCCAGGAGTGGTTGGTTACATGACACAGCCTTGGGGTGGGGGGTACAGGACCAGGGTTGGGGCCAAGCAGCCTTGCCCCCTCTGCCCCTGCCCCTCACGGCCCCCCTGCCTCCCACCCTGCAGGCCGCTGTGCCCCCATGAAGAGCATCTCCAGCAGCCTCAAAGAGACCATGAACCCGCACGACATCGTGCAGGACGCCATCCACAATTTCTCACCCGCCTACCAGCAGTACACGCAGCAGTCCACCCTGGAGCCTGGGCCCACCTGGCGCGGGGGCGCGCACGGCCTCTCACGCTCCCACAGCCTCAGCGGTGCCCGCGACAACGAGAAGACTCTCCTGCTCAGCTCCGATGACGAGTTCTAGGTGCGGCTGCTGGTGGGGAAAGACTGGCGCCTCGGCCCCGGGCAGGGTGTGCCCCACCTCCAGCCTCACGTCCGGACCGGGAGGCAGGCGGGCACAGCTTTGGCATTGCCCTTTAATTTATTGGACCAGAAACACTCACATATCGCTTCCAGAGGAACAGCCAGATGCTGTCTGTCCAGGGGCCGGCCCAGGCTCGTCCAGGGGCCGGCCCAGGCTCACCCAGGAGCCTTCAGGAATATTTATACAATGCCAAGGCTCTACTGCCTGGGCGAGGGGCAGAGGACACTGGGAGTGACTCCCAGGCCCCTGCAGCTCGTCCTGAGGTGGTGGCATGTTGGGACCAGCCGTGCCCAGGCCCAGATGCTTGTGCTGTGGACCAGCGGCTGCAGCCTTCTCAGCCCTTCCCCCACGAGACTTACAGCCCCTCCCCCAAACACCGTGCAATACTCTGACCTGGGCTCTTACCTGCCTGTTCCCTCTCTGTCCACCCTTGTCTGATGCTAGATTAGCCTCACCCTGGGCAGGAGGAAGGAGGAAGGAACACAGATGCTCTCTGTGGACCCTCTTCCTGACCCAGGCCTGCCTGGCATGCTGCAAGGATCAGAGCCAGACATCAAGAGCCATGGGTCCCACCTCGGAAGGGTGTGCGGGAGCAAGTGGGCCCCTCTTCTGGGTTGTGGCCTTTCCAAGCCCCACAAGGCAGGGGTCTCTGGGCTCCTGAGTGTCCTCTCTGTGGCTGCACCTTCTGCCCGCCTCCTGCCCCTTCCTCCTGGCCTGCTGAGGACAGCTGGCATCCCACACTGCCCTCCCACTTGGGGTCCTTCTTGAGAGTGTTTTGGGGAGAGCCCTTGCTTCCCAGCTGCTCAAAGGGTCAGTGGCTCCCAAACCTCCCTGTCAGGCTGAGCGATCAGCATCTGCTGGATCCCGGTCTCTCCCTGGGGCTTCTCCCTCCTGCTTCAGGGGGAGGGTCTGAGTCTCTGCATTTCAGACCAGCTTCCAGAGGAGCACAGCCTTGCTGGGAAGGAGGGTGGAGGGATGGGGCATGCAGCGGTGGGGAGCCAGGAGGTGGGAGTGGTTCCAGACTCCTCTCCCTGGCCCCGTCTCCACACAGGGCCTGGTGTCCTGCCTCATCTGGCCCCATGGCCCATCTTTTCTGTGCCTTAGTCACACATGAAAGCTCCCCTCCCTAGGCCCTCGGTCTGTCCCAGACACTCCCTGGGGGCTCCCTGTTAAGCTGCTAGCACTCAGAGGATCCTGCAGTGCTGGGCCAAGTGCCCTTGGGCAGGCCTCAGGGCAGGCCCCAGGACTACCAGTCGCCTCCCCTCACCCGCCTCCATGCCCATATACCTGGAGCCTCCCAGAGCCGGAGCCCTTTCTGGCCACTTTTCTTCGGAAGAGCCTTGTGATGGACACAGTGCATATTCATACAGGCAGTGTGTCCCATCGCTGGAAACCCAGAGAGCACGTGATTTTGGGCTACAACAGCCTGGAGGAAGGGTAGGGTGAGGGAGAAGGGCCCTGCCCTGTGGCATCAGAACGTCACCGTGGAATCTCTTCCCTTTTGGTCACTCCTGGACTGAACTGCCCCAAGGATCAGTGAGGGGTTCCCTCCCAGCAATCTTCCTGGGTCTCCTTTGGTCTTTGTGACCAAGCCAGCCCTGAGGGGTGGGGGCACAGAGGCCTGCCTGTCGGGTACTGGAGGCAGCAGGTAGGTGCAGGCTGTCTGAGGAGAACCTCCGGCCTGCCCCCACCGTTTGCTTTCATGAATCTGTTTCTGTGATTCTCCTTCCAGGCCAAAGTGTGCTGCTGACTCCCTGCCCCACTGTCTTTGCCTGCCCCGGCGGCACCAGCCCTCTCGCATGGTGGGTGGGGGAGATGAGGGGCTCAGTGGCAGGGAGCTCGCTGCCCCTGGGGAGATGGGGCTGGGATCGCGTGCCTGACCACTCCATCCCTCCTTCCTAGGATGCATAACCTACCTTGTCTTTTTATTTTTTTTAATTTTTTTTTCCTGATAGAGTAGCTCTTTGTACATAAAAAATACTTGAAAAATTAATTGTATGACGTATGAGAAGACAGAGTCCCCTAGTTTTGTATCTCGTGTATGACTGCCATGAGTTCCACCAGAAAGCCGCTCTATTTTGGTCTCTGTGACATTTTAAATGCGTGACAGAAGTGAGCAAATAAAGTGAGAAAGAAATATATATATGAGATAATATAGATTGTATTGAAATCTCCTCTGCCTGTGGGTAAGGTTTTTTCCCTTCCTCTTCCCCAGCTCTGTGTGTGTGTGTGTGTGTGTGTGTGTGTGTGTGTGTGTGTGTGTGTGTGTGTCTGGGGGTGGATTTAGTGGTTGTGGGCAAGGGTGTCCTAGGAAACCCCCTTCCTTCCAGGGCGTAGGTGTAGGCTGGGGGGGTGGATTCACATTGCCAGAGGCAAAAATTGGGGTCCAGGGCCCCATTGGATAGCGTTTCCCCCTTCCCTGGCCAGTGGGACACAGTGGCCTCCTTGGTCCACTGGCCGCAACACCCCACAGGGCTGTTGTGTACAGCAGGCTGATGCCTTGTGCCCCATTTTGTCAGCCAGCTAGATGGGGCCTGCGCTCTGGCAGCCCCACTCCTGTAGGTGTCTTCCAGGGGTTTGAAGAGATGACCCTCCCTTCTTCCAGGCTATCTTCCTGCCTTCCTGAGCCCACCCTCCGTCCCGGGACCCTAGGTGCCTTCCCCAAGAGGCGAGGAGGCCGGGAGAGGGGCCTTCAGGGCAGTGGGCAATCGCATGACACCTGGTACCTTTCTGCCACCAGGGCATGTCTTCCGGGCAGGCTGTGCTGACAGGGGCGCTCAGGAATGCAGCGTGGGCGGGGGAAATTCCCAGCCCGCTGACCTCCGCTTGTCCCTCCCGCAGCTTCCTGCTGCCCTGTCTACAGGCCCGAGCTCAGTGTCCGGGATCAGGGTCCTGGGCCTCAACCTGAGTGGGGGAAAAAGGCCTGTGGACCAAGACAACCCATGTGGTTTGACCCTTCCCCCGATTTCAAATGCTACACGTTCGACAGAAGCATCCTCTCCCAGCCCCACCGTCCCTCCATACCCAGCCACTCAGAAATCGTCCTCGCCTTTGGGGTAAACGCTCACTCTGCATTAAAGCTTGCAGCCCCTCGGGTTCCCAGTGCTCGTCACACCTGTGCCCTTAGAGTACTTCAGTTGTACAGATGGGTAAACTGAGCTGCAAGAAGCTAAACAAGTCATCCAAGGTCATACAACTAGAGAAAAACACCTTGCTTTAACCTCAGTTTCTCTGATCCACAGATCACAGAACACTCCACTCCTCAGGGTGTCCCAGAAGGGCTGGCAGATTGGGTTGAATTCCAGGGACTTCGGGGCCTAGGGTGAGACACAGGGTTGCAATTTAGGCGTGCAGGCTTGGACTAAGGAAGCCACTTCTCTCCCTGCCTCCCTGTGACTTCCGGAACATGAGGAAAATATTTTTACTTGGCTATAGATTATCCGACCTCAGTGTGAAAGTGCTGGAAAGATTACTCTCAAATCAGGGAATTTTCCTTTCTGGGCGGGACTGTGTATTTGCTGAAGGGATGCCCAGAGAATTTAACCCTACATTTCATCGTCCTCCCGGCTCTTGCCTTCCCCAGGGAAGCTCCTTGACTCCAGGCAACCAGATGGAAGGATAGGTGTTTTATCACCACTCTTCCCAGTTCCCTTCTCCACCCCACCCCTCAAGCCCAGGTACAAGAGCTGGTGACGGGGCAGTTTCCTCATCAGCAGATTGGGGCTAACCTCCCACCCAGCAGAGGTTCCAGCCTGGGATTGAAAGCAGAACTCTATCTTGGGCCCCTCATTCAGAACGCACCCCCCCACCTCAAATAGACCAAGACATGCTTCTAAACTGTGGAAAAAGGGAACTTGACTTTATTCAGAAAGTCTACAAAATACAGAAGGCGGATAACTCGCTTACTGTAAGAAAAATAAATAAATTCTTGGGGCCGGGCAATTTTTTAAAAACATTTTTTGGTTGTTTTTGTCAGCCGGCTTTCCCAAAATATAAGATAAAATGTGATTTACTTGCAGATATAAAATATAAAGTCCAGCTCAGGGCCACACACCACTTTTCCCAGGCAGTGGGCACTGGAGCTCTGGCTGGGGAGAATAACTTAGACTCGTGCAATAAATAAACAGCAGGGAGAGGAAGCTGTATAGTGAGGGGGACGGGAGGGGCTGGGGCCAGGCTTCCCAGGAGAATGGCGATCAATGGCAGTGGTCAGCCCCCACCGCACAGTGGACAGCCACAGGTGGATCCTTCCCTTTTAAGGACCCCTACCCCAGTGGCTACAGGACTGCAGGATCTGTCTTCTCATCTGCCCACCTGCCACCATGATCACCTCCTTGGTCCCCTTTCTCTCTGGCTGGCCAACTCCCTGGCTGCAGGAAGAGCCCAGGGTTGAGCCAAGCCAGCTCCTTTCCTCTCTTCCATCTGCATCACCTTCTCTCTCCCTCTGCTTCTTTCCCCCTGACTCACAGAGAGCTGTCGCCCAGGCCAGGGAGGCCCTGGCACCACCTTTTTCAGGCCCTGTCCACTGTCCCTCGACAACCATGGCTGGAATCTCAGGGCAGAAGTGGGAATATGTGGTTTTCACTTCCAGCTCAACCACTATATATATATATGACCTTGGGCATTGTCACGTCTGCTGCAGGCCTGTTTCCCCATCTGTTAACTGGGCTTCACTAGATGACTTCTAGCAAATCCCAGCTTTGGAAGGCCAGGCATCCAGGCCCGAAGCAAAGGCGGGAGCATCAGCTTCCCAGCTGAGCCGTCCCACAAGACACATACAGGGTCAAACCTAGTCCTATAACCCGAGAGGGTGGGGAAGGGCCATTGGCACAATCTGAGCAAACAATTACAAAATGAGCGGTGGCACTCTTCCTATCTACTGCCCTTCTCTAATTCACTCTGTATCCCATCCTCCCAAACTAAGATGGCTGAAACTTCGGCCAAAGGAGACCGCAGACCCCGACCCTACCTTACCTCCTTTCTCACCAAAGTTACCCCTCCCCAGGGCCATTAGGGCCCAGTTTCAGGGGCTGCACGAGGAAGACAGCCTCTGGGGATGGAACGTATGTTCACCACAGGGGCTGGTGGCTGCAGAGAAATGGCACCTGGGGACAGAGATTCTGCTTAGGCACTTAGGGAAGGCAGCTGGGGACAGAGGGGCGTGGTTTGGAGAATGGGCGTGGGCGGAGCGGGCGGGGCTCTGCGGGCACTAGGAGCAGGCGGCGGGGGCGGGGCCGGGGGCGGGGCCCGGGCCGGAGGCGGGGCCTGGCCCTGGGCTCGGGGCGGACTTGACGATGGTGATGACGCTGGCCGGTGCCACGAGCGCCGCAGGGCCGCGGGCGGCGGCCACTGAGCGCGCGAAGCCCTGCAGGGCCTCGCACTTGCCGCGCAGCGCGTCGAGCTCCAAGCGCATGGCGGCGTTCTCGCGCGCCAGCTTGTCCACCTCGCGCTCCAGCTCCGACTTCTGCTTCTGCAACTCCTCCTTCTGGCACACGCGCTTCACGCGGCAGCTGGCCGCGTAGCCACGGTTCTTGAGCGTGCGGCGCCGCTGCTTGAGCCGGGTCACCTCCTCCGCCGAGAGCCCGCGCAGGTGCCTGTTCAGCTCGCGCACCGACAGCCCCATCAGCGCCTCGTCCGACAGGTGCGGCGTGTTCTCGCTCAGCTCGCGCTTGATCTGCGGGCAGCAGGTTGGGCTCATGGGGAAACTGAGGCCCAGGGTCGCACCCAGGACTTGGGGCCCTGAGCCCTGGACCTGGCGTGCAGCAGGCGCTGGGGACGGCTTCCTCTCCATCACTAGTGCTCCCCCTTCACCGCCAGCGACACTGAGGTGGTGGCTGGACTTGCTCCAAGGCTCCGAAGGGGAGCAAAAATCCCGAAAGGGGAAACCCGGCCAAACCCTGATCTGAACACAAAAGGAGCCACCCCAGAGCTCAGCCCAGATTCTAACCCAGCTACCGGCCCTGCACTCTGCCAGAAAAACCCAGGAAAGCACCTTTTAAGCCAAGTGGACATTGTCCCAGTGGGGAAGCAGATCTAGAGAGGGAAGTGCCCTGCCCCGGGGCACACAGCCTATGGCTCCAGCCCAGGCCTCCTGGTTCCCAGCCCTTCTGTTGGCTTCATGAGTGTCTGATGCCTGCTTAGCCACTCCTGGGGATTCCAGAAACTGAAGGGGACGTTGGGATGGGAGTCAGCCTGGGCAGGGAGGGAGGAGAGGACTGGAGATAGTAAAGGCTGCCTTCTCACCTTCAGGGCTTTGCTGGATAAAGGATCCACAGACATGTTTGCAGAAGGTGTCCTCTGGATTGAGACCTAGGGAAGAGAAGAGGCCAAGGTAAGTTTATTTTTTTCCACTTCAAATCCAAACTCACTATCTTGGCATTCAAGCCCCATGCTGTCTTAGAACTCTTATCACTTTCCTCTGTCCCAGTGGTCCAGCCACAGTGGCCTCATTGAATTCCAGCCTCAGGACCTTTGCACTTACTACTCTCTTTCTTGTTCTCTTCCCTTTTATCTTCCCATAGTGACTCTTCATCATTTAGGTCTTTCCTCAATGCCACCTCTTCAAAGAGTTCGAACTATCTGGCTAAAACACTCCTTGTGCCATATCGCATAACCCCATTTACTAACCCACATACAAGTCACCTTCTGCAATCATTTTGTGTTTGATGACTTGCTTGTGGTCTGTCTCTTCCTCCCACACCTCCTCCACCAAAATGTAAGCCCATGAGGGGCAAGGACTTGCCTGTCCTACCACTGCATCAGTATGCCTGAATCAGTGTCTGGCACATAGTAGGTGCTCACAAGTAAAAATATGCACCAAATGAATGGATCCCCCCTCCCCCATCCATTCTTCCACATGGGGATTTTATTTTATTTTTTTTTAAGTTTTCATTAAAGTGTAACCTACATTCAGAGAAATGCACAAATATGTGTACTAGTCAATGACTTTGTTCACAAAGTCCAACCAGCACCTCATTAAAATATAATATAAACCAGTCCCCTCCCCTCCCCCTACCCAGGGCTCCCTCATCCAGACCTGTGTTCTAGAAAAGCTTCCGCCACATGGAGGCTTCCCAGCACTAATTCACACTGCCCTGGCAGACAAGACAGCCATACCTAGACCAATGAGGGGCACACTGGCGCTCAATGCCTCCTCCATGGGCCTGAAAGCCCCATGTTCACTCAGCAGATACTTATTGAGCACCCACACATGTGCTTGGCAGGAGACAAGGAAGGCACATTCTAGGGGCCAATGGTCATTGCTCTGGGCTGGGAAGGGGACTGTCTCTGTGAGCCCCCTTTAAACAGCAGTCCTCTCTGTCCCCAGATGATCTGCTCTTCTCCTCCATTCATTTTCAGCCTGAGTTTCCTCATCTGATAATCCTTATGGGGAGGCAGTGGTGGTGAGGAGCAAAGGAAAACAGGGCAGGAAAGCGCTTTGTAATCTGAGACTCAGCATCCTGCCAGTTCTCATTAGCAATACCCAGTTTGATAGAGAGCAGGAGGGAGTAAAACCCGGGTCCACACCCCGGTTCCATCAGCTGTCTCTGGGGCTGGCCTCTCAGCCTCAGCTCAGCGTCTGACCCATCCCTGCCAGCCCAAGAGTCTCTTGGAGACACTAGAGAAATGGAAAGTACATGGACTTTGGCACCAGAACCACTGGGGCCTTTCAGAAGTTGTCCCCCTCGGTAGCTGTAGGATTTTGGCAAATCAGTTAACTTCTCTGTGCCTCTGTTTCCCCATGGGTGACATAGAGTAGCTGTGTATTAAGTCAGATCATTTACTTCTTCCTCAGGACCCTCCCTTGGCTTCCATCTCACTCGGATTAAAGCCAAAATCATCACAGTGGCCCACGAGGCACTGCACGATGTGGCCTCAGCAGATGCCTCTGACTTCAGCTCCCGCTTCGCTTCCCCTCCCTCACTCTGCTCCAGCTACACCTGCTGTTCCTCAAACACACCACACATGCTCCCCCGGGACCTTTGCACTGGCTGTTCCCTCTGCCTGGTATTCTCTTCCTGTAGATAGCCACAAGCTTGCTTCCTCACTTCCTTCAGGTCTCTCTTCAAATCTCATGTTTTCATTCAGTTTAGAATTCCCAGCCCCGACACACACACACACACATGCACTCCCTGTCTCCCTTCCCTACCTCATGTCTCTCTAGCATCTCTCACTGTATAGAACTGTTATTACTCACATATATTTTATGTATTTGTTCAGTATCTGTCCCCCCATTAGAATGTCAGCTCACAACAGAGGAGCTCTTGTTGTCCATTGCTGTATCCCGAGTGCTTAGAGCAGTGCCTGGCACATAGCAGATGCTCAAGTAATGGTAATTGACTTCTCAGTGTGACTCAGGCCAACATGGGAACAGTCTGGGGCCTCTCAGGAACTGCCCCCCACCCCAGCTCCTCCCGGCCCACAGAGCCAGTGGGTCTGTCACCCCAGAGGGAAGCAAGAAGAGAGGCAGGAAAGGGAAGCTGGCACTTCAAGAGATCCCCTGACAGAGGGCAGCCCCCTGGCCCTTGGGCTGAGAGGGTCCTCAGAGCCCCTCAAGCTTCTTGTGTAACTGGGGGAAACTGAGGCCCCAGTAGTCCCAAGTCAGGACCCTAACCTTTCACAGATACTACCTAGAGACCCTCATACACCACCCCCACCAATCCTACCCTTCAGGACAGGCCTCTTAAATGGCCACCTTCCCCCAACACACATACACACACCTCAGAGGTCCCAGTACACCTCCCTGCCGGCCTTAGCGCATGCTCCACTCAGCAGCTGGACGCTCTTTCCACTGCGTGAATCTGACCATGTCACCACCCAGATGCAAACCTTGTGTGGGTCCCTATTATTCTGGGCACAGAGTTATGGTCCGCTTGTGTGGCACCCTCAGGCTCACTTCCCATCACTGCCCACCTCCATTCTGCACTCCAGCCACGAGGAATTTCTTTCACTTCCTCTCACCCCACGCTTTCTTGCCTTTGAGCCATCCCAAACCTTGTGATACTTCTTCCCCCACCCCCACTTTAATCTGGCAGACTCCTACTACTACTCAACCTTTTGCCCTAGGCATAGACAACTCTTCCTCCAGGAAGCCCTCCCTGACTCCAGGGACTTGTTTGGCCTGCCCACCCCATGAGTTCTCCCCTACATTGTAATGGTCTGTTTCCTTGTCTCCTCACCAGACAGGAAGTGCCAAAGGAAGGAACCAGGCTGAGGCAGCTCTGGATGCTGAGGGCCTAGCAGGGAGCAGGTATGGATGGGTGGAATCTATGACACTGTCCACCACCCAGCTTGTCAGGGTCTGAACTGAGTGCCAAGTTCAAGCCCCACTGAATACTGTCAAGAGAAAAACTTCCTGGCCCTGCCTCCAATTCTTCCTCCTTTCCATCTGCCTCCTTGCTTCTGCATGGCAGGGACTGGTATGCAGACGCCAGGAGGCTGGGAAGGGAGCAGAAGGATTGTAGCCTCAAGACTGGCTCCCAGATGGGACGTGGGAAACAAGGAAAGGAGCATGGGATTAAGGGTCCCGCCTGGGTTTGAGTCCCATCTCTGTTTTCTCCAGGCTGTGTGACCATGGGCAAGTCACTCTACCTCTCTGGGTCTCCATCTGTAGGATGGGAAGAGTATCTGACTCACAGGGTTTTGGTGGAAACAAGTGGTAAACAAGAGAGGTCAGTGAGTGTCTGGAAGGTTATTAGAATTGCTGAGTCTGTCCATGAAGGGTCAGGCCTGTAGCAATTCCTGGGACTTCACTTTGACTCAGCGTCGTCTGCCTGGCCAGGGTCTCACAAGAAAGGCCCTTAGAGACCAACCGGCTCCTGCCTCCTTTCTTTACCCAAGGGGAAGTGGAGACCAGAGAGGGGCATCTCTTGCCTGAAGTCACACAGCAGGTGAATGGCTGCCTCCCCCCAAATCAGGAGGAATTCTGAACACCTGTAAAGGCCCCAGGACTGACTCCTGATCCTTTTCACACCATCATCACCCTGGTTCTCTTGTCAGCCCTGGGAGGTAATGGCCAGAGAGGTCAATAGGGTAGTCCAAGGTCACACAGCTAACAGGGGGTGGAGCCCAAAACTGAGGCCACACTGAGCCACATGTCTCCTCTCAGTGTGGCCCTCATGGGGTACCCTCTCTTGGCCCTGTTTCCCTACCCCTGTGAAGAGAAGGCTGGACTTGCCAGTCTCCAAGGCTGCCCAGCCCTGATGTGCCAGCATTTATGTTGGGTCTGCCAGGGATATGCAAACGAATATCCAGAGATTCAGGCCCCCTTGCCACCTATCCAGTCATCTGGGATGTTAGGTGACACCCAGGCAGTCTGGGCTACACAAAGAGACCTGATGGGAGAGGGGAAGCCTCTCCTTACGTAGACTGAGCCTGTTGGGTGCTGAGCACTGGGTGCTGTGGCTGATGCAGAACCTTGGAGGCCTGGCCCCTCACACAAGTCATTTTTCCTCCCAGGACCTTGGTTTCCTCAAAAAAACAAAATGGGGACAATCATAGCTATGTAAAATACAAGGGGCTTAGGCAAGATCAGAAGGGGAAAATGGTTGGTTTATCTCACCGTCACCCCTCCTTCCATGCTCACTCAGGCATCAGTAATCTCGATCACAGCACTTTTTCCCACTGAGCTTGGACACAACCTCGGAATCCTTTCAACACAGTCTTCCAGAGTAGGCGCAAGAGGAAACTGTTGGCCATCTATATAATGTTGGCCATTCTGTATAATGGCTGAGGGTCCCGCCCGCTCCACTGGCTGTGGTTCTAAGTACTTTGGGGCCCTAGGGAAGCTTTGAACCTATTTTTCCCTCCTTCCCTCCTTCTCTTCCTGTTCTCGCCTCAGCCCCCTCAAGGGCACACTGGATGTCAGCTGAGGCGCCCACGTTTGCCCGGGACTGTCCTAGCTCAGCAAAGTCAGGCAATCACAGAGGGAAAGTCACGAGAAGGGGGAACTTTCCAATAACCTCAGGCTCTCAGCCTCCAACTTCAGGCCAGGGGCTGGTCAGCCAAGGGGCACGGGGCCTTGGCCAGTCTGGTAGACCTTGGACCTGAGACATCAGCTGATCCAACCTCCTTGTTCTGTAACTGAAGCAAGCAGGCAGCTGTTTGGTGGCAGTAATGGGCTGGAATCCAGGAGTCCCGACCCCTGCCCAGGGCTCTTTCTTCAATGCCAGCAACCAGCCGGCCCCGACCCCCTACCCGTGCTTCTTCCCTTCTCTTTTGAGGCCAGCAGAACTGACCTCCAGGGTCGGTAGGTTCCTAAAATTCCTTGGGAGGACGGAGAATGAACTTACTCTCGGGGGATTGATAGCTGCCTTGCCCAGTCAGCAGCCACATCCCTGACCCCCTAGTCCACTACAGAGACATCCTGTAGACGGCCCACCCACTGGCATGGGCTCCTCTCTGGCTGCTGAGCCATTCTGCTTCCTCTGTGAGGACAGAGGGAAAAAATGTGTTTTCCTGGGCCTTGGCAGTCAGCACTGGTGTAGCCTCCTCCCTGCTCGAAGGGAAGCAAAGCTGGGAGAACCCAGCACTGTGGGGAAGAAGGAGCCTGAGGGGTCCAGCTCTGGTTCTACCACCTGCTCACACTCGCTGTGTGTCTTCAGGTATACTACTCCCTCTCTCTGAGCCTCAGGTTCCCAACACACCAAACCAGCAAGCCTAAAATACCTCCTAGCACTGACAATCTCAGAGTTTAGAGTGTCACATTCCAGCCTGGATTGGAGCTCCAAGACCACCAGCAGAGTAGAGGCCCTGGAGGAAGGGAAAAGAAATCAAGGAAGGCTTCCTGGGGCCAGGGGCATGAGAACACAAACTCAGAGACTATCAGCCTTGACCATCCCTCTACTCCACCTGCTTAGCCAGGGACCACTTCTTTCAGCTGAACCATGGCCAAAGCCACCTCCTCACTGGGCAGTCTTGCCTGCCTCCACCATCTATCCTCCCCCAAAAGCTGTCAGAGGCATCATGACTGACAAGAACTGACAAACCTGACCACGTTTGGCCCATTTCAAAACCCAGCCTCCCCTCCACCCCATATGGTGGGACCTGTTCTCTCCCAATCTCTCCTAGGATCCTCGTGCTGACAACAAATGAATGAGTAGACAGTAAACTCTAGAGTCCCTGCACATTTCCCAAAGGGATACATGGGGTGTGTGTGTGTGTGTGTGTGAAGGAAGATGTCACCTGGGCCCTGAAGGATCTACAAGCTTTTGGAGACTGCTTCAAGAATCCTATAGCCCGTGCCCAGGCTTCTTGCCTCCCGGGGCTTCCAGGCCTTTTTCTCCAGGTGTTGTGGAGGTCTACCAGGACACTGACCCAGTGCTCACTCATTCATTCAATCAGCAAACATCCAAGAAGCACCTACTCTGTAGATGCCAGGCTGGATGCTGGGCCCTGAAGGCTCCAAATTGAATCAAAGCCCCTGCCCTCAGGGGCTACACAGACCATCATGGCTTGATCTTACAACCTGGCTCACTGGTCTCCTCGGGGAAGCCTTCCTTGATTGCTCTGGCTAAGTTGGAGCTCTGTTACAATCTTTCAAACCACGGTGACTTCCCCCTCATGCCTCCCATCTCAGTTGTGGTTTTTGCCTTTAGTTTAGTGGCTCCCCCTTTACCATAGTCTCCCCTCCTCGACTGTAAGCTCCCAGATGGGAGGCTCTGGGTCTGATTTGCTCACCATCTTATCCCCAGTATCTAGTTCTCGACAGGCTCCATGGCAATGAAAGCTAAAAGCATCAGGACTGAGGGAGGCATGGAGGCCAAGGGAGCCCTACTGAAGGCCCAGGGATGATGATTCAGTGGGAGGTTAAACCTTTAAGTACTAGCCTTCCCATCTATGACTGAGTCAACCAGCCGCTTCTTCTTGTCCCCTGATCCCTAGCCCTCCTCAGGGATGTTTCCTGCCCAGCTTTGAGGATGGGCCTGCATGATTCCTTGCTTCTGGCAGCCACCTCCTTTACCTGAACCCCACATATTCCTGGACATCTCTGGCCTAGCCTGGGGCTTCTGGCTCTATTTTCTTTCCCAGAGTTCCCCTCGAAAATAGGCTGTTTGTGGAGGCTGCCATATGCCCCCTAATCCACCCCCAGCTTGGATGTTGCCTAATTCCTGCCGCAGATGGGAATACTGCAGATGGGGACATGGAGTTTCCCAGCTGTGGTAGGAGAGCTCACCAGGGCTCAAAGAGTCAAAGTTAAAAGATCACCTGGTTCCCCACCCCAGCAAACTCAATTCCCCCTACCCCTCAATGACTGTATAGCCCTGTGGGTGGGAGGACAGGGAGGGCAGAATAGGACCTAAGAATCTCTAGACCCTAGCCCATCCCTCAGAGGGGGCGGGTCGAGGTCTGGGCCCCACCCCTCTTACATTAGCCCTTCATACACCAAGAACAGCTGTCCCTTTGCCTGTTGACCATCGCTGGTCCGGGCCTTCAACTAGTTCCTCAGGTCCAGCCATGAGTAGGTCTGTCTGACTAGTCCCATCTGTGAACTGAAACCACCAGGAGGGCAGAAACCAGCTCCACCCCAGCCTTCGGTTCTCACCCTCCCAGACCCAGCAGGTACAACCCCTAGAACCCAGACCAGCCAGAGGAGTAGCCACCGAAGAGAGGAAGGAAGCCTGGTATCCCTTCCTACCTCCGACCTTTGCCGTGGGTTTTTCTGGCCCTTCCTGTTCTCCTGAGACTGAGGGGTTGGGCAACCCTGGCGGTGAAGGAGCGTCCAGAGGGGAGGATCTGCAATCCTCCGGGAGCCGGAAAACCTGGGGACAAGGACCTGGGCACCAGCCCACTTTGTTGCCAGACCCACCAGGGTTGCTGGGGCCCGGGGTGGCCCCCTCACCTCGTCCCCCAGTCAAGCCCGGTGGGATCTTTGATATTTTGCCCCACCCTGTGGCTGAAGGCGCCGGCTCTGGGCGGGGGACAACACCGCGGTCACATGACCACGGTCCTGGGAAACTCCGGGGAGAGCAAAGGCTCCGCCGCCGCCGGCTGGTAGGAAGGCGACAGTCCGGGCCAGAATTCCTAGACCCCTTTTGACTACGGACTGGGCCGCTTCCCTCGCTCCGTCCCTATTCCGTGTTTATTCCTGTGGGCACGCTCTCTTCGAGGTACGCTCGGCTGGAACACAGGCCCCAGGGTCTTCACCCGCCTGGGAGCGCGCGCGGACGCACACTTCAAGGTACACGGCGCACGCATGCAGCGGTTAGGATACACAGGACGCTGGCCAGGGAACACACACACACACACACATGCACGCACGCCCTCGGACGTAAACAAACCGCGCACGCACAGCCCGCGGGCACCCGTCCAGGGACTGTTCTCACCGAGTCACGTACATGTACACACCGCCCCCAGCCCCGCCTGGGCGGACGCTGAAGCTCGCCAGCCCGCGCTACTCTTTCCTGCCGGCTTCGCCGCCTCCCGGCCCGCGCCTCCAAAAGAGGCCCATCATCCCCAAAGCCCGACAAGCTTGCTTCGGCCGCGTCTCGGTCCCGCCGGACCTCTGCACCACCCCCCACCCCGACCCCCACCCTACTCCAGCGGTCAGGGCGAGAGATCTATGGTAGCATCGAAAGAGCGCGCCCTGGCGTCCCGCCCCAGCCAGTTTCCCGGGTCGCGGAGACCCTGTCGCCTCCGGGCCCCGCGCGCCCGTCCCGTTCCGGGCCCCGCGACCCTCACCCGCCTCTCGGCCTGCTTCGCCTGGCGTCCCTGGCACGCGCGGGTCCCACTGCTGTCCCGGCTGCTGTCGCGGCCGGCGCCTTCGTCCGTCTTCCCCTCCGGTTCCGACCGCGGGTCGCTCGGAGCCGGGCTCTGGGGAGCGCCGCGCCGAGTTTTGTTGTGGGGCGGGTAGCGCAGGGGGCCGCGCCGAGTTGTAAGGCGAGCTTCCCGGAATTACTCACTCACAGGATTCCTTTCATTCATAAAAACCCAGTCATGCGGTGACGTCATCGCCTCGGCCGCTCCCCCCAGGCCTCGGAGCGGCCTCCCGACTCCTCAGCCCCGCCCCCGGAAAACTCCGCCCCTGATAGGCCCCGCCCACACCAGGCCCCTCCCCCGGACTTTCAATCCCAGTTGGAGCGCTGGCTGCGGGCATTCACGTGACACTGCACCAGAGTCGCTCGGGTGAAGGTTTCATTTGTCTCATTTTACAGTCCTGGGCGTCTTCTCCTTTCGACCTACACCCTGTGCCTTGATGATCTCATCTAGTCTCGTGGTTTTAAATGCTATATCTAAGCTCCGGAGCCCCAAATTTGTATTTCCAGAGCAAACAGCTTCTCTGGGTTCCAGACTATCTGACTGCCCCCCTCAGTGCCTCCATGTGGGTACCAGATGGGGACCACACACCTGCAGGGCCACAACCTAACTACAGAGCGTCAACCCTACCTCAGCAACCCACACCCCCAGGCTCCCCCATCTCAGCTGTTCAAGTCCAGACCTAGGAGACTTGCTCCATCCCTTTCTTCTTCCTCCTCACCTCATGAGTCAGGTTGATTCTACCTCCAACACTACCCTGCATTTGACCTCTTCTGTCACCCCTGGCCATACCACCTTGTCCAGGGACCATCAACTTACCTGGACAAAGGCTGCAGCCTCCTGATAGCTTCCTCACTTTGCCCCTAAAGGCTTTCTTCACATACCAGAAAATGTATTTCTCAAAACAAGGATCAGATTGTTTCACGCTATCCCACCCTGTGGCTTAACACCCTCAAAGGTTTCCCTTTGCATTTAGAATATAAACTATACTCCTCCCTGTGGCCTACAGGGCCTAAGCCATCTGGCCTCTACCCAGCTCTGCAGCCTCACCTCCTGTAACTCCCCCCTCACTACTACTCTTCAGCCACACTGCCCTTACTGTTCCTCAAACACATCAAGCTCATTCCTGCCACAGGTCCTTTGCACTTGCTATTTCCACTTCTTTTCCCTGTCATCCTTCAGGTCAGCTCAGATGTCATGGCCTCAGAGAGGCCTTTCCTAACAGTCCTGGCTAAAGGCACCCCCACCACTGAAATGTGTTTTTATATTACTTTAATATCTCCAAAGGGTATTATCTTGCTTATGTATTTGCTTACTATTCAGTGTCTTTCTCCAAACCAATGTAAGTTTCATGAAGGTAGAACCTTGTCTATCTTGTTGACCACTCCATGTCCTGTGCCTAGAACAGTGCTTGACACATAGTAAGCCCTCAATAAATATATGTTGAGGAAATAGAAGAGTGGAAGCTCAGAGAGGTAAAGTGACTTTCCAAAGTTACCCAGACAGGAAGTACAAGAACTGGAATTTGAATCTAGGCCTGACTAATTCCTGATCCAGACATTTGGGGCTATGCCCACCTCGGTGAGGCCCAGAATAAATGTAAGGGATATATTCAGGACCTGGAGCTCCACTCAAAAGAGGTGGCTTTGAGGGCAAAATGGAAGGCTGTCTCAGTTCATTCTTCTCTTTGCTCATGGCGTTTGCATTGTCTGAAATGCCTGCTGTCACTCCAAGAGCCATCTCTTCTGTGAAACTGACATCACAGGACCTACCTTGTTTTACTGAGTATGGCATAGGACCTCCCCAACCAGAATCTTTGTGTGGAGCCCTGGTCACCCATAAGGCTCCCCCTACCCTTCATGTAGTATAATTTCATTTCAGACCCCTTGTTACACGTCCTTGCCTCTGGGCCTTGGGTCACCTGAGATTGTGACATCACTTACATCCCAAAAGTCTTGGGTTTCACATGCAAATTGTCGCACTAGCTTCCCAAGTGATCAAATGTTATAGCAGCTTTGTCTGGCACTCAAATAGTTCTCCTCAAAAAATTGTCCCTTGCTTTCCATTTACATATTGAAGAGAGCCACTCATGTTACCTCTTGGGGTACAAAGACTCGCAGTTATAAAAACTGCACAACTGTGATTGTTTTCTCTATCTTCCATTTTCTATGAGCTTTTCCAAAGCCATAGTAGATGCTCAACTAGTGAACAAATCCCCTGGGGATCTGCACAACACCCCCTGGACACCATGCTCTCTCCCATCTCCCTCCTGCCTGCTTTAGGGGCTCAGTGCATCAGTATCCACCCAGCAGGGACTGCTCCCCAGGGATGTCGCTCCCTTCCTGGCCAAGGTCAAGGGACATGGTGCAATGTCTATTTAAAGGTGGGAGCTCTCTGGCTTGAAGGGGTTCCTAATGGCCAAATATGGACAATCTGAGCATCAGAAGAAATAGCAGTAATCATGGCTTATAGCCTATTGAGTAAAAGAAGAAGCCATGGATCCATATTAATATGAATAAATAAGAAAGGAGAAGAGAAAGTTCCTCCCTCAAGTAGAAAGAATGATAGAATTAGAAAATGACCATTAGGACCACCATAGTAATAATAGATTCCAACAAGAATCATCAATGTATAGGAAAATTTGGTGAGAAATGAGATATTACATGGCTTCAACGTATTGCTCTATGGACAATTATTAATTACCAATAGAAAGATAATAACTCTACAGTGAGGAAACCTGGCAGATACCACCTTCACTAAGTGACCAAAGTTACATCACCAGGAACGGGATAAATTGACACTTGTTGTGCGGAAAAGGACACAGCGTCACTTCTGTGGTGTTCTTGCCATAAACTGATACAATGAATCTCTTTGTGAAGAAACAAAAGACAAACCTAAATTGAGAGAAATTCTACAAAACAACTGGAACTGTACGCTTAAAAAAAATGACAGGATCATGAAAGATAAAGAAAGGAGAACTGTTTCAGATTAAAGGAGCTGAAAGAGATGACTGAACACAATGTGTGATCCAGAATTCTCTTTTGCCGTGAAGGTAAAATCTGAACAAGGTCTGTAGACTAGATAATGGTATCGTATCGCTGTTAATTTCTTGATTTTGATCATTGTCCTGTGGTCATGTATGAGAATGTCCCTGCTTTTTAGGAAACACACACTGAAGTGCTTAGAGGTAAGGGGCATCTGTCTGCAGTTTACTCTCAAATGGTTCAAAACAAGATCAGGAGAGAGGGAATTACAAAGATGTGATAAAATATTGACAATTAGGGAATCTGAGTGAAGAGCATATAGAAATTCTCTATCATTCCTGCAATTTTTGTTTTAGTAAAGAAGTAGGGTTTTGTTTGTTTGGTTAAAGTAAAGGCTCTCAAGTTAGCCTGTAGACTCAAATCTCAGCTTCACCCCTGACCAGCTGAGTGACTTAAACTCTCCCATCTCAGTCTCCTTTGTAAACTGGGTTTATTAATCGTGCCTGCTTCATGGATTGTAAAACAATTTACTGGGTTCACACTCAGAAGCATTTGGCACAGTGCCTTATATGGAATAAAAGATCAATAAATTTGGGGGCCCCTGGCACACTCCCTCTGAGAAACCTGCTTCCTCCCCAGGTGAGTGACACAAAGCCAGTGGTGATGTCACCCTGCCCAGAGAACCCACCTCCTGTCAACAGGGAGGGGCCTTGTTGTCAGTTTCTAGGGAGGGAGCCACCCTCTGCCAGCACAGTCCCACAGACCTCTAACCGGCCCAGCTGGTCCCTGTTCACTTGCCCGAGGGTCCAAAACACCACACAGCACCCAAGCAGGTCCCCGCGGGAGCCTGGCCCACTTTAAGTGCCCTGCCCACTAGTAGCTGTTCAGTAAGCAGGCTTGAGCCAAGCTAGGATGTGCAGCTCAGATCACACCTCTGGCTGATCCCAGAGTGGGGCGTTCCTCAGTCCAGGCCTCAGTTTCCCCAATTGCAGAGTGAGAGCATAGGATTAGGTCAGTGGTTTCTAAACAATCTCTAGCCACAGTAAACGTTCTTCAAATGAAAGTTGACTCTGCAGCATATCCTGCTTTGTAAAACAGCTAGGAGCTGGGCCTCGCCAGAGGAGACCAGGGTGGGCTTTACGGTTTCCCTGTTGGGTATTCTCTGGAGGCCTTTCCTGCCCTGAGATTTGATTTCCAGGCCGCCATCAACTCCTGTCCCTGCACCTGTGAGCCTACCCTGTCCCCCTCTGCAGGGCAGCCTCCATCAGCAGGTTATCTAGTCCTATCGCTTCCACCCATCACATGCCCCTTACTGGTCTTATTACTGCGTATTACTTCTGACTGTCCTTTTCCTATTACATTTATGAGATGCTTCTTTTGAGCCAGGCACTGAGCCAAGTGCCTAAGACCGATTTGCATCATATATATTTCTCCAGCTCTTTTCTCCCACTGCTAAGTAAACCAATCACTCCAACATTTATCTGTACTTTTATCATATTTTAATATCTTCATAAACTCAACTTTTCCTTCTCACAATAGTCCTCCCTAGTGAGAGGAAATGGTGGTGCACGAATGATCAGCTCCATTTTTAAAGCTAAAGAAATGGACTGATTTACGGGTTCACTACCTGCCCAGGAAGTACCCCCCAGTTTTCGGCTGTGGTGTGCCTGCCTGATTGCCCTGAATCCTCTCCCCCAATTTTAGGAGTTAGGTATTAGCATTGCTATGTTGCAGGTGAGGAAACTGAGACTCTGAGAGGTGAGGGAACTTGCCCAAAATCACACACCCAGTCCCTAGCAAAGGAGGACTTGCGCTCAGGCTGGTCTGTTTCAAGGGCCATGTCCTCTCCCCGGCCCCCGCCAGGCATAACCCCTGGGCTTTGCTGGCAAGAGATGTGCTGTTTCACATGGGTCGTTCCTCCTGTGGGGGGGATTTGTGTCTTCCTCCTTCTCTTCTTCCCTCCTATTTTTAAATCATAAGACAAACTGGGGAGGGGCTGGCAGAGGGTGTCCCTGCACTGGGTGTCTGTCTGCAGGGGTCCTGGGTCTGGGCTAGAGATTGTCCAGCAGGGAGAAAAATGGGTGTGAACAAATCCAGACAACCACACTAACTACTGTTGTCCCGTCTGTGAGATACTTTCTTTGTGACTCCTTATTTCACAAAATGCTATCAGGCGAGTGTCTTTATTATCCCCACTTTGCAGAGGAGGAGATTGAGGCTCAGAGAGGCGATGCCATTTGCTCAGGGTGCCCCAGTGAATAAAGGCCCTCACCACCTCTGTGTGAATATGAGTGTCTCACTGCCACTTTGTCAGCATTAGGTGTTCCCATTTTTTAGTTCTGCTAATTTTCTAGGCTAATGACGCTATCTTATTTAAATTTACATTTCTCTGAATACGAGTAGGCTTGAATACATCCCCCTACTTTTGTTCATCACTTGGGGTTCTTCTTTAGCGAATTGTCTGTTCATGTTCTCTGTTTGCAAACTGATATTTTAGGGCCCTGAAACTTAAAACTGCATAGATTCTGATTTTTCTCCCGCTCCCATATCATCTGTTCCCTCTAAAAACGTTCCCCCTCCCACCCTCAACAGCTTCAATATACTTGGAAATCTGCCGTTCCCAGTCTAGTCCTTTCCAGGCCCCCAGCCTGTAAACCCATGACCTTGGGCACCTCCAGTTTGTTTGCTGCCCTCCTACACCCCCTGCCCCACCCCCCGCCGGCTGCTCTGGGCTTCAGAAAGAAACAACCACTATGAACACAGCCCCCACAGCAACAACCATCCACTACGAAGTCAGTCTCTAATGACAACCAGGCGCTCAGGGTCCCTAATCTACCCGCTCCCTTCTCCAACCAGCGCTCTAGCCTCACCTCCGCTGGGAAGGGGCGGGGCCATCGATTCAGCTCCCTGCACTGTCCACCCCTCCCTCTCAGTCCCGGCAGAAGCTGTCCCTCTTTTGCCCCAAAGCCACCTCTCCTCTTTCCCAGACCCTCATGTCCACCCTCTAGCCCCCCCGTCCTCTCTCTCAGCCCCGAAATTTCCCCAAGTGGCTGGCATCTCTAACACCACCCCAACTTCACCCCTCCGTCACCCCAGCCCTACCCTTGTCTTTTCTTCCCTTTTATGGACCAAACCTCATCTCTACTCACTGCCTCAGAGCCTTCCCTTCCTGCTCACCTCCCAGCCCCTCACAGTCTTGCTTCGGCCCCCACAGTCCTCTGAAGGGGCTCTTGCGGAGTCCCAGCGACCTCTTTATTGTTAATCCAGGATCCACTTTCCATCCTAATCTGTCTTGTACTTTGGCAGCACTGGACCGAGTTGCTCTCTCCCCTCCTTTTGATACACTCTGCCCCTGGATTCCAAGGCTCGGGCTTCCCTCCTACTATTTCAGTCTCCATCCCTGGTTCCTCTTGACCCCTCAGTGATCAGTGATGCTCAGAGCTTTGGCCTTGATCTTGTCTCCCTGGGGAATCTTACTCCCCGCTAAGAGTTCAGGTGGCAACCGACGCTGATGACTCCCAAATCTCTCTCACTGCTCACCTCTGTTTCTCATGAGCCAGGTCCGCTTAAGCATCTGAACAGCCCGCATGGATTCCCCCTGCCTGTCCCCCTGGCATGTCCAACCCACCACGGTCACAATGCAACTCAGCGTCACCCTCCCTGCATTTCTCAAATAGGCTGGTGACACCATCTTCCACTCAGTCACCCAAGATAGAACCCAGGCCATCATCCTCGCCTCATCCTTCTCCCTCACACCCACAGCTAACAAGTCACTAAGTCCCTGTGATTGCATCTTCTTAGCTCCCCTCCATCCTCTCTCTCTTCCCTCAGCCATGGCTTCAGTTCAAACCACAGCATCTCTCTTCTGGACAATTGCATCAGCCTGGTGTCCCTGCCTCTAGCACCTTCTAATTCAGCCTCCAGGCAGAAGATGGAGAGAAAAGCCTAAATTCGACCAGGACACTCCTCTGCTCAGAAACTTCCATGACTCCCCATTGCCTTCAGAACAAAGTTCAAACTCTTTTCATAGACTTTCTAGATCTTCCTACTCTGCCGTGCCAGCTCTCAGCACCCTCTCTGGGCTCTGGCTCCATCGGACCCTGTCCTCATACTTGCCTTGCTCCTCCACACCTCCAGGCTTTGGCTCTGGCAGACCCCTCCACTGGAAACTTCCTCCCCAGCATTAATTTGTCCTTCAACACCAGGCTCACTTGTCACTTTCTTCAGAGGGCTTCTTGAATAGCTCTTAGGCAACACAGGCTCCTGCCCTCACAGCAGGGATGGCTGCCCTGTCCCTCCCTCCCTGAAGGCACTTTTCTCTCTGAATTGGTGTTCTGTGTTTTTGTGGCTATCTCCTCCTCTTAAAACACGAGTGCTTTAAGCACTAGGACTGCATCTTTTCATTTTTGGAGCCCCAGTGCCGAGGCCACTGGATGAGTGGAGCAGTTGTCCTTGCTCTGGTGGGTCCTGTCCTAGGCTTGAGCAGAGGGACAGGTTGTGGCAGGGGAGGGAGGAAGGAAGAGGGTATGGTTAATTTCCTAGAAGGTCCTTCAGCTCCCTGGCAGTGTGGACTGTGGCATTCCCTGGTTGCCCATTGTGCTCTGCATTAGCACCAATGGCAGGATTCTTGGGGAGTCCCTGCCACTCCTTTTTTATTACTACTGTGTCCCAGAGACAATTAGATTTGGCCCACTCATGAATGTGTGATTTGCAGCTGAGTTTCTCAAGCCCCTAGGACATAAACAAGGACCACCAGGACAGAATGGAGATGACTGAGGACAATTCAAACATGCTTGGTTATCCAGCAGGGTCTGCCCACACTCTTTCTTAAGGAACCTCTCTTCCTCTCCCCTCCACCTCACTCACCACGCCTGCCCGCTGTCCTCACCCAAGGCTTCAGATCCCCTCCCTGCTCTTGGCCCCTGGTGGTCTTCTCTATCCTGGAATCACCTCCTTAAGGGCTGAAAGGGCCTCTAAATGATACTGTGCACCCAGCATCCTCTCTTCTCCCGATAACTCTGCCTGTGCCCAGCTCTAGTGGGGGCTGCGGGAGCTGGCTGTGCCCGGGGTCACTCGCAACGCCCCTCCTGGCCAGGGCTGACTGGATCAGGGGTGGGCACACAACCCACGTTGACTCAGTTAAGAGTCGTTTCCAGGAACTGAGGGAAGAAGATCAACCTATTTCTGATGGTGAGGGCTGGAGGCAGTGAGAGGGCTGCGTTCCTCATTCCTGGGCAGAAGCAGCCAGAGAAGAGAATGAGATGGACATGCTGAAAGACGGATGTCATGGGGGAGCCTGGTTAGGGTTGACCCTGAGGCCCCTTGAACATTCGGCTGATCACCTCTTCCTCGGATTCTGGGAGATTCTCTGGTTACATTCCAGTCGGTTAGCCTATGTGCCTGTGCTCATGTGAGTTGGGTTTCTGTGACTTACAATCAAGAGAGCCCTGACTCATTCTGGTCTTTTGCTTCTTGATCCCATAGAACCCTGTTCCTCTTACTCAGTTCCTTCTTCCAAGAATCTCTAAAATTACTGAAATTAATTTGTACACACTTTAAAAACCTTGGTGCTGAAGACTGACTGGGAATATGATTTGCAGTTGATGAAGCAGGGAGGTTCACAAACAGAACAGAACCTTGTTGCCTTGTCAGTCAGTGTGGAAGTCATTTGGGATATTCACAGCCATTCTGGTTCCTCTCCTTCTGGCCACAGTGTAGGACTGCATTTCCCAGCTCCCTTGAGGTTGGGTCTGGCCACGTGATATACTTCAGCCAGTGAAACGTGAGCGGAAAACTCACGTGTCACTTCTGAGCAGCGGCTTCAAGAGCCGGGGCCTGATTCACTAGGTCCCCAGCCCTGTGTTGAGGACAAGTCTGCTCAGCTGGGTTCCTGAGTGACTTTGATAAACAGAACATCCACCCCTCCCCACATTGGACATACAGTATGAATGAAGACATTTACTTGTGTTATGTCATCTTTACTGCGGGGGTGTTTGTTACTACAGCGTACCCTCGCCTGTCCTGACTAATGGAGTCTGGGGCATCATCCACTGTAATTTCATGATTTCTTCAAGAAAACTGTTTTGCCTATATTCCAGAGCTTTTTCACAATAAACAATTATCTGTGTATTTCAGGCAACTTCATATTAAATTGCAAACTTTAAGGACAGGAATAGATATCTTTCCTGTGGCCCCATGCCACCAGGAGTCAGGCCATGTATGTAGCAGGTACTTCGTAATTTCTGGCTGAGGAAACTGAAGTGAGGATGAGAAGCCCAGAAGAAAGAAGAAAGGGGTGAAGGCCCTGCATACCCTGACCCCCATGAACCCCTGTTAGACCCCATCCTGAGAAGTCAGACCCTGTATGATCAGCAGCACATGTCCCGAGTCTTTGTCTGAAATGCCCTCCACTCATTCAGCCTCTCCAAACCCTCTCCATCCTTCAGGACCTAGGTTCAGGCCAGCTACTTGGCCAAGCTTCCCAGGCCCCCTGGCCCTGAAAGCCAGCCTCTTCTCAGGCCACAGTCTGTCCTGTGAGTCCCTGAGCGGGGCTGAGATGCCCCCGGAGTGGGGAAATCCTGCCTTTTCTGGCCAGGACTGCTTTCCCCCTTGAGCTGGGAGCACACGTGGCTGCTGCCTCCCAGCTCAAGGTCATCTGCACTCATTTCCTTCTCGAGAAGGGCACAAGCCTCAATGGCTCCCTCCTCAAGTCAGAAGACACCTAATTAGTAACCCTTTCAGGGCTCCCATCGCCTGCAGGACAAGGTCCTTAACCTCAGCCTGGCACTCAGACCCTTCAGGCTTAGCCTCTGGGGCTCACCCATCTGCTCACTTGCTCACACACCAGGTTCCAGCCACATTCTACCTCTTGCAGTTCCCCCAAACAATCCACACAATTACATGATGTTGGCCTTTGCCCATATGGTTCTTTTCATCCAAAATGTTCTTACCTTCTAATCCATCTGGCAAACTCCTATTCAACCTTTGAAACTCAACTTAAGAACAAGGGTTGGTAAATTTTTTTTTTTCTGTAAAGGTCCATATAGAAATAGTTCAGGCTTTGTGAGTCATACAGTTTCTGTCATGATGACTCAATTCTTCCATTGTAGAAAGCATAGATATATGGAAATAGATGATGCTGTGTTCCAGTAAAACTTTGTTTCCAGGGACAGGTGGCAGGTGGGATAGTTTGCTCACCCCTGCACAAGAATCATCTTATGAAGCTTCCTGCAGGACAGAGCTCAACCATGCCTTCTCGTGATGCCCCCTGTACCTCACACACTTTATCATAATACAAACCCCGATCGTGATGATTCTACAGTTGTGATGATTAAATGGGATGGTGGTCATACTGTTCATTGTCTCTTGTCTGGGTTTCTGCAATAGCCTGCTCACTGGTCTCCCAGCCTCTGCCTTGCCCTTATGGTCTATTCCTACAGAACAGACATGATCTGTTAAATGGTAAGTCTGATCAGGTTACTCCTCTGCTCAAAAACTTTCCATGGCTCTCTATTTCCCTCAGAGTGAAAGCCGAAGTTTTAAAAGGGTCTACAGGCCCTGATACCCCTTCAACCTTACTGCCTACCAAGCTCCCTCTCACTCCATTCCAGGTACAGTAGACTCCTTGCTTTTCCTGAAAAAAGCCAAGGAGACTCCTGTCTCAGGGCCTTTGCACTTGCTGTTCCCTCCATCTGGAACACTCTCCCAGGTTATCACAGGGCTCACTCTCTTGTCTCCCTCAGGTATTTATTTAAATGTCTTCCTTCTCATCAGGCCTTCCCTAGTCATTCTTTAAAACTACAACACTCCCCTGTGTCCCCGCCCTACTTTTACCCCACAGCATTTATCACCCTCTAACACACTATATTTTTTTTCACAACTTTTTAATTCGAAAAATGTTCAAACACAGGAAGTGTAAGGACAAGTACAAAGGCACTGATATTCACAACCCCCAATTCAACATGCAAAGTTTTTTGAAAGTAAGATGCTAACATCTCAACACTTCAACCAAAGACTTTAGCAAAACACACTCTATGCCTGACTTTTCTATCTTTCCCCACAAGGCTGTGAACACGGTGAGGACAAGGATTTTTGTCTGTTTTGTTTGCTGTGTTTTCCTCAGCACTAAGAACATTGCCTGGCACACAGTGGGTCCTCCTATAATTTAGGGAAAGAAAAGCCAAGACAGGTCCTGATTCTGGCTCTGCCTCTCACTGACATGTGACTGTGAATCATTTCCCCTCAGAGAATCTTGGTTTCTCCGTCTATAAGGTGGAGACAATAGCACTACGTCTCAGCATTGATGTGAGGATCTAACAAGGTAAGAGTGTAAAATTGCTCGCTGACCATACTGGTTAAATTTCCATCTACCTTCTTGAGGGAGGGGTCTTGGTCTAGTCTGACTCTTTGGGCTCTGGGATGCTTGTAACTCAGGGTCTAACATAGCCCCTCAAGAGAACAGCTTGAATGGCTCCAATGCAGAATCCAGCAGAAACCCAACAATATACTCCTGGGTGCTTACTCGTCCCCTCCTTTCTCAGTGCATCTCATTCGATTTCCTTATTCTTCATTGCTTGCTTTATCCACTCATTTAACAGTTTTCACTAGGGGAGGGGCACTCAACTTCATTAGGCCTTGAGAGTCTCTCTTTATTATTTTCTCCCTATTCTATTTTATTAATTTTGCCTATGGATCTTTGAGTGTTTCTAATGATCTATCCAGGCAATTGATCTGTCTCTCTTCCTTGGCCTTTTCTGCATTTCAGATTCAGGTGTGTGTCTGTGTTGCCAAACTTGCCTTGGAGACCCACCTTGAATGTAAGAGAGGGTGTTTGCTGCAGAATGGGACTCATCCTGTTGAACCTTTGAGGTTTCTCAGGTCAGATTGCTCAGCAGTGGGTGGAATGCCTAACGTTTTGCAAGCTCCCTGATAACCATCACCTAATTTCAGTTGTTTGGGGTGTGGATGGTAAGTTTCTTCATTGAGAATTCTGAGTCTACTTCCCATTCTCTCAACTCAAAGTGGAAACTCCTGAACAAAAATGTTATCTTAGTTTAAGGGAACAGTTTCTTCACCTGTAAAATGTGACCAAGACAAACTACAGATGACGGATGTGAAGTCAGCTTACTTTGTAACTGGCAAAACTCTGTACAAATAATTGTTACTGTGGTTAGTTTTATTAACCTGTCCAGATTCTTGACTAAATCTTGCTCCAGTTGTACTGGCTGCCCTCAGTCTGGGTACTAATATCTTGGGACAGAGAGGCAGAAACATTCTTCTATTCACAGGAATAACAAACAGCAGCTACCCTTCCTACGTGGACAGAGAGCAGTCTGGAGAATTTATCTAGATCTAGAGTTGGGGAATCATTGGGGGAAGAAAATTGGCTCAACGGAGCCTGGCAGGCTGGAGAGGGGCCATGATCTATTCAGTCAGAAGCAGATCTGTGACTAAAACCCAGTCTCTTCCCTTCTTTGTAACGCACCTCGTTCTCAGCATTACTAATCATAACAACTGTCACTTACTGAAATCCCACTATGTGCAGGCACGAGGACTAATTTAACTCTAGTCATTCTAATAATCCTGTGCCCACTTAGATGAGGAGTTCACAGAGACCAAGTCATTTGGGCAGATTTCTACTAAAAGTGCTAAGATATTTCCCGAGATGGCTTGGGGTAGGGATGCCAGGTAACAGGAAATATTTTTTTAAGCATAACTATACTTAGTATATTCTGCTTATACTAAAATATTATCCGTCGTGTAGCTGAAATCCAAATTTAACCTGGCGTCCTCTATTTTTATTTGCTAAATCTGGCAACCCTAGCTTCGGGGGTACCCGGCAAAATCAAAGCTGGCTCCTGTTTGTTATGCCCTATATCTTTGTTGGTTTTATTTTTATCTTTACGAGCCATCATTAAAGTCAGGTTCAAACCTCAGGCCTGCGCCTCCTTTTTCAGGAGGCGAGGGGCGTTGAAGGGTGAGTCTCTTGCCCCCAGATAACATGTCCGCCTAGGAGCAGTCACGTGGGCCTTCCGCCCCGCACAGACTTGGCCCCGCCCCGCCGCAGGATTGGCTCCTGCCTAAAGCCCAGCCTCCTTCGACGATGGGAGCCCCTTCCATTGGGCAGTTATAGAAGATGGCGGAGTCCCGCCCCCGCCTTCCTCAGAAGAAGCACAGGCTGCGGTGATTGGCGGAGAGCAGCAGCCGCGCCGTCACGTGGCCTGGGGCGCGTCTGTTTGCGGAAGTAGAGGGAAGTGGAAGTGCTGAGTAAGCCGAGGTGAGTGACGGCGCAGGGGAGGCGGGGCCGGGGGGTTCTTTCCGAAATCTCGGCTCCCTTAACTCCGTGGGCTCCCCGTCCTTCAGGCCTCCCTCTTGTTCTCCGATTTCATTAACCTTTCTTTGACCCTTGTGCCGCCGACTTCCGCCCTTTGATCCCCTAGCATTCCAACTCCCATCCAGTGACCGCTCTAGTCTCATCTCTAACTTGAGTTCCCTCAGCGACCTTCGACCCCGGGTCCCTCCTCAGTACCCCTTTCTTCCCTGTGTGTCTCTCCTCTATCCCTCACTTCCTGAGTTAACCCCACCCCGTCGTCCCCCAGCTTTTTCAGTGCCTCTCAGTGGCCTGAGTTTTCACTCTCGGTCCCATTCATTGTCCCCAGCTTCCTTCCTGTGCTAAGTGCTCCTGGTTTTTCTGCCTCAGTGTGTTCCCTCCCGATCCCCGACTTTACCCCTGCCTTCTGCGTTCCTCCGTCTGTCTCCCCTGTTCTACATTTCACTGTTCCCCATTTCTAACTCCCTGCCTCTCCCTGCTTATTGTCTCCCATGGGCCTTCAGATTTCATCTGTGCCTACTCCCCACCATGCTCCCTCCTTTCCCATAGCATGGTCACCCCAGAGTCGCACCATCCACCAGTTCTGTGTCCACCTCCTGCTCCCACTGATGACCTGAAAGCTAGTGACGGAAAGTATGTGACCCTTGTGACCATGTGACTGGGACCAGCAGGCCTGTGGGTGTGGGACAGGGAGGGCACTAGGCTCAAGGATCTGTGCCCATTTTTCAAATGGACTACTCATATGACCCCAAATAAATACCTTCCCTTCCCCTGAGCTTCTGGGTCTTTCCCTCACCTGCCCTCTTACCCGCCCAACAGGATGTCAGGCAGGTTTGGTTTGGCAACATGGATGCTCCACCCTTGGGCTGAATGCAGTGTTTTTGTTATTTTCTCTGCCTGAAAGTTTTCCTGGAATTTGTAGGCTGTTTTCTGTCTGAGTCTCAGTTTCCTCATCTGTGACAGGAAGATTATATTTTCTGCCCTCCTAAGGCTGCCATGAAATTCAAAATTTGAGAAAATGTAGAAGGCAAAGCTTTGTAACCAGCATGGTCCTGGACAAATGCACAGCTTTGCTATTGTGTCATAGGCAGAAAAGGGAAAGGGATAGAATGAAAAATCAAGGAGGGGAAGACAAGTCTTTTATTTAGCATTTGGCAGATTTATTGACTGTCTGCTATGAGTCAGCCTCTTTTATATGTTACCATTTATTCATTCATTCCTCGTTTATTTAACAAATGTTAATGGACTGTTTACTGTGTTCCAGGTTACCCTCGCAGCCAGTGCTCTTCCCATTTAACATAAGGAAGAGTGGGCAATTGAGTTGCCTTAGGTTACACAGCTGATGGGGCTGGGGCTGGAATCTGAGCATAGTACTTTATAACACCAGTGCCCGTGTGATTGCTCAGCTGTGTAAGGGTCACTACTTGTCTCAGTGTCCGGGGCACTTTTTCTCCCTTCCGTGGGTTACTTTCTTGTTAGATGACAGCATCCCCAAAAGGGAGTTTCCTTCTGATTCAGCAGAATGACATCACCAAGAGATAGAAGAAGGAGGAATTTAAATCTGTGTGTGTCTGTACATATGTACTGGGCGTGTGGTAGGGGTGGGGGCTGTAGTGAAGGGGAGGCCTTGTGTCACGAGTTCCACTTTGCAGAGTGTGGCTCCTGGGAGAAAATCTTAATAGATCCATGCCTTAAATACCTCTTCTCTTTTTTAGTCCATCTTTTTTTGGGGATTTCATCAGGTGACGTAACGTTAAGTACCATCTCTACTCTGACTCCAACTCTCAAATTTCTGTCTCCAGTCCTGTCCAGACATTTCCCCTGAATGATAGACACATCCATAGTTGCTCCCTCAATACCTCAAACTTAAGACATTTCAAACTTTAAAGTATTTGGAATTAAACTCCTGATATCCTTCATCCCTTCCCCCACCCTCCACCAAAATCTGTCCCTCTCATTCACCTTCTCATCTTTCAGAAAGGTCAGTATTCTTTGTTCAGTTGCTTAGGCTAAAGCTTTGAGATTTTCCTTGATGCCTCTGTACACCCTGCATCCAGCCAGTGTGATCTGTTAATGTCGCTCCTCTGCTCCACGCCCTGTAACGGCTTCTCTCATTGTACCTGCCTAGCCTCCGTTACTCTCTGACCTTACTGGCTTCCTTGCTGTTCTGGAACTCACAAGGCAGCCCCAGGGCCTTTGCATATGCTCTTCCGTCTGCATGGAAAACTCTTCACCCACATACCCATATGACTTTTGCCCTTATTTCCTTGAAGTCTTTATTCAAGGCCAAGTTCTTGGGGAGGACTCGTTCACTCTGTCTAAAATTAAAAAAAAAAAATTTCCACCTGGATACTTCTTGTCTCCCTTTTCTGGTTTATTTTTCTCCTCAGCATCTAATCAGCATCTGAAACCTACGTATATATTTTGCCTGTTTATCTTCTTTATTATAGCCCTCTCCAAAATAGAAGTTCTGGGAGGGTAGGGACTTCATCTGTTTTGTTTACTAGTGTGTTCTCAGCAGTTGTAACAATGCTTGCCACAGAAGAGGTCCTCAATAAAAATTTGTGGAGTAAATCATAAGATGGGCCACCCTGGACCAGGCCATCAGCCCACAGATCTAAAGTCATCGGGGTCTCTTGTGCTTGGGAACTCCAGCAGCAGTTCTGGGCAGATTGCTTCCAGCCGTGGTCCAGCTAAGCAGAGTGAATGAAAGAGACCTCTTCTGTTCTGGAAAGGCCATTTTGCTCTGGCTTATGTGAAAGGCCGTGCACTGTTCAATGAGGGCCTTGGCTTTGGCGTACAGGGGACCACACATCAAGCCCCCCTCAGCCCCGCTCCAGTCAGGATCTCTCCTGAAGGCGGCTTGAGGAATTACGAGCTGGTGCCCTGGATTCCAACTAAGTGGGTTCAGATCCTGGCAAGTGTCTCCGTTTCCTGTGTGTAACATGGGGAGAAGTATACCTTCTCTTCTGTGTGTAACATGGGGAGAAGTATACCTTCTCTTCTGTGTGTAACATGGGGAGAAGTATACCTTCTCTTTTGAGTGTTTTGAGTCATAAATAATCTCGAAACCTGGTGAGGCACATGGTGCTCAGCGGAAGCTGGGTGAATGGGGCAGTGTGGTGTGTGGGAGGGGGCAGGAGCCAGCCCTCCCCTCTTCCTGGGTGTCTTGCTGGCTTAGGGAAGAGTCCAGGGTCAGAGTGAACATTTGGAGGGACAGTTTGTTTGGAGGCAACCTTGGAGGCCCAGAGGCCCAGGTGGGAGGTGGAGATGCCATTTGACTTGATCCCCGCTCTCCCTGAGTATTTCCTTGTGCACTAACTGGGCACCTGCATCCTCTGTGCAGCCCTTCTGCCTAGTGCTGTCAGGAGTCCAGGGAAGAAAGCATGAGTCCAGCTGCCAGGCAGCACCTCCCACTTCCCCTTTCTGGGCCTCGTTGCTCCGCATGCCAGACAGGGTAACATCGCACTGTCACTATCTCATGGGCGTTTGTGAGCTTCGAGGCAGCTAACAGACGTGAAAACCCTTTGCCAGCCATAGAGCAAGGTGGTCTCGGGAGAGGATGTACGCGGGGCTGGTGTGCGGTGATGCGCTCGCGTGCTGGGAGGTGCAGATGGTGAGAGCTGCAGGAAGGAAGTCCACGGGGGTCAGGGCAGGCGGGGTGCTCTGATCAGAGCCGGTGTTCCTGGCCCATCCTGCCAGGGCAGTGCATGGGGGGAGACATTGGCTGCACAGGGGGCTGTCCTTGCCAGTTGTTCCAATCACGGGACATCCTGTCATAAGCTGCCAGGGCTCATGAAGCCTGATTTCCAACTCAAGCAATGCTGCATGTGCTCCCAGAATCCCCCATGTGGCCAGTCCCGTGAGGTCAGCTTCCTGGCCAAGCTGCCTGTGGGATCCTGTCACGCACCTCCTGGGCAGCTGCCCTGCCCTCTGTCAAGCAGGGAGCTTGATGTTTCCCTGCCTGGAGTACAAATGAGCTCAGCTTCAAGCACCCTGATGGCATATAAAGCCAAACTTTCTAGATCAAAGCCCAGCAGGTGCCCCATAAAGGTTCCCCTGATGCAGGGGTGAGCCCCTGAGCATTTCTGTTGTGGTCAGAGTGGGAAGGTGGTGTATGGTCTGTCACCATCTGTCACCACCACAAGGCACGGGAATAAGAGGAGGGAGGGTGCCTCAAAGGTGCTGGCCCCTGGGGCTTCTAATTGGTTTGTTCATTTGTTCTCATTCATTCACCAAACATGTATTAAATATCCACTGTCAGGCAGGAACAGCATACTAGGTGCTTGGATAGACCAAAAAAGGGGGGACAGGCCACCCTAACTGGCGGATGCAGCAGCATCATCACAATGTCAGAGGTGGCAGGGACGGGAAGAAGGGGACAGACACGAGAAGGAAGCACAAACATGCGGCTCTTTCTACTTCGCACTCGCCGCTTTCCCGGCCAGCCTGTTGTGATCAGTCCAGGATGTGGCCCAGGGTTTCCATTTCCCTTCTTCCACCTCGTGATAGCTGTGGCCACTGTTTGTGTGCCCACCATGGCTGGCGTCCCAGACACTTTCCCTCTATTGTGTCATTTCATCCTCACGCCCACCCTGGGAGGTTGGAGGAGAGTCAGACCTGTCCTTTCCAGGGCCAGGCTGCTGTCCATGTGGGGGGGCACTCCTGCCCCCTGCCCTGGGACCTGGAGGAAAGGGGCTCGCCTCTGGGGCGGAGCATCTTCCTTCTGTCCAGCTGGACCCCCACGGTGAGTCTTCTCCTTAACCCCGGGGGACTGTGGGTGCTGGACGCTCCACACTCCCCTCTTCCTGTGAGCGCCTCTCCCTGTGAGGCAGGCTTTGCCTGCCCTCTGGGAAGCCTCTGGGCAGCCAGGCCCGACCCCACCCATGGCACCCCCCCACCACTCCCCAGATGCAAGCCCCAGGGGCTCACCCTGCACTCCTACTTTCTTTAAAAAATAGAATCATCTTTCATAGGGAAATTTCATAGGGAAATTTTCACAGGGAAATTTCATTAGGGAAATAGGGGAGAGAAAAAAAACCTATTGCCCATAAACCAAATACCCTCATCTACTCAGTATTTTGATGTTTTCTATGCAGTTTTGCTCCAGAGCTCACTATGTGCTCAGGGCAACTGCCTCATATTGTTTATGAGAATTAAATGAGACGGGGGTAGTGAGGGTATGGCTTAGTGGTAGAGCACATGCTTAGCATGCACGAGGTCCTGGGTTCAATCCCCAGTACCTCCATTATAAACAAACAAACAAACAAACATACAAACCTAGCTCCCCCCGCCAAAGAATTAAATGAGACAGTCACATGCAGTGCTTAGCTCAGGGTCTACTGCCTAGTAAGTGCTCAGTAAGCATCTCCTGACGTCATGGTTATTCTCGACCTGTCTTCCCTTTTTAGATGATTCTTTGTTGGCCTCCTGCTCTTCCTTTCATCCCTAAGTTTGATCCTCCCTCCACACATGGGCCTGGGTATGACTAGTGTCCACTCACATGGCCTCTTTCCCCAGGATGCCCACACCCCCACGCTCTGTCCTTGGTATCTGACCCGCTCTTTTGGCAGGTGACATCTTGGCACAAAGGCAGAGGGTGGCCTCCTGCTGATTGTCACCCGGCTTTGGTGGCACTGCCTTAGGAAGGTAGTGTGCTTTCTGGGAACCCAGGAAATAACAAGACATCTAATTCTGACACCCACACTGGTGACAATTTCCACAGCAGCAACTGTGACCCTATGAATGTGAAACAAAATTTCCACCCAGACACCTGTTACCAAGTCTTTACGTTCAGACTCATTTCCAAGGAGCTTTCTTTTGTGTTCTCTGAGTTTCTTGGGAAACCAGTGGTAGCAGACACGAAGGGTTTTAGACAAACGTGTGCAGTCCTCTGCCCTGGGTGGAGTGTAAGGTGCTCCTGGTCCCCTTGTGGCATCCAGGAGAGAGGGGACACTGGTTTTGTGTGTGGAGTTGAAATGACATGTGCCAAGCTCTTTGAGTACCAAGAACTTGACTCCCTACTTTACGGAGTGAGGACTCCCCCCCCCCCGCCTGTTTGCACAGGGCAGCGTCACCCATCACCTGTGTTCACATCTGCTGTCTCCTTTGACCCGCCCCGTACTGCAAATGAGGAAACTGAGTCTCTGTTGGGGAAGCTGGGCTGGGGGCAGGGCAGCCCTGTAACTTCCCATCTGCCTTTCTTCCCTCCCTCTCAGTGCCCTTTCTCTTTCTTCCCCTTCCTTTTCAGGTCCCTCCAGGCCCAGAATCCCAGGGAACAGCGCTGGTGGGGAGCCATCTGGGTGCCTGTGCAGGGAACCGCTGCCCATGGTGAGGTGGGCATGGGAGACCGAGCCCGGCTGACCAGAGCCCCCATTTTCTTCCAGACTGAGGGCGAAGGCAGTGGGGCCTCCCCGCTGGCCCCGAGGAGGATGCAGTTCTTCGGCCGCCTGGTCGATACCCTCAGCAGCGTTACCAACTTGTTCTCCAACCCGTTCCGGGTGAAGGAGGTGGCCGTGGCAGACTACGTCTCGAGCGGCCGGGCCCGGGAGGAAGGGCAGCTGATTCTGTTCCAGAACACTCCCAACCGCACCTGGGACTGCATCCTGGTCAACCCCAGGAACCCCCAGAGTGGATTCCGGTGCGTGATGATCGGTTGGTTACCACACACACTTCTCTCCTTTGAATCCTCCCAGGTCTCAGCCTGGAGATCCCTTGGCCGAGAAGCAGCTTCTTTGGGTTGACATCTGAGGAGTCTGCAAGGGGTGGTGGGCGGGGTTCTGCTCTTAGAACGGAGGGAGGGGCTTCCTGGATGCCACACCTTCCTGCCCATCGAGGTCCTGACAGCAGGGGCTGGGGATGGAAGACTGTTTCCTGCCTTAAGGCTTGACCTGTGCAGATGGAGGAAGGGAGGGAAGATGGGGAAGCTGAGAAGGGTCAAATAGGGAAAGACCTTGTAGCCTTGGGTCTTTAAGGCATGACTGTCCTTGTAGGGGCTGATTGGCCAAGGTTTGCTGAGGAACCCCTGTAAGGGGTGGACAGCCTGGGAGTCCCACAACACCCCTGTGCGTGGAGAGGTGGACACCGGCCAATACAGACGGCAGCAGTGATGATATCTATGTTGTATTAGTGTGTGTAAGGCGAGTTCTGCCAGGTTCTCCTCCCAAGTGTATCTGGAATCTTCTTCTGGATCAAGTACGCTTAGGTTCAGCTTGAGTGATAGCTCAACATAAAAGTTGTGAAACAGTAGAATTTTAGTTTCCTCCTAAGTGACAGCAAAGGCAGACAGGGCTGTTGTGGAGGCGCCACTCCTTAAAGTCCTCGGGGACCCAGGCTCCTTCTGTCTTGTTGCTGACCTAACTATTAATTCCCTTTATCCTCATGACAGTCCCCGGGGGTAGGGCTGTTATTGACCCATTCTTACAGAGGCAGAAACACAGCTCAGAGAATTTAAGTAACTTGCCCAAGTTACAGCCATTCAGTAGCAGGGCTGGGGTTCAGACCCAGGCATTCGTGTTCCAGAAGCCTCCTCTTCCTTTTCCTCCACGTGGGCCGTTTTGCAATGTGGTGAGCTCACCCTGGCCCATCCTGGGCCCCCTGACCTGACATACGGTGCAGGTGCCCGGCTTATGTGGGGTGAGCCCGGGGTGGTCACCTGTAGCACCGCTGTGTACACTGTGATAACGTCCATGCTTCTCTTCCTGGTACGAATTAATCATTTACTGCTGACATTTACCTGTGACAGATGATATTTGATGAACCCCGCCAGCCCCTCACTGGTGTCTCAGCAGAAGCAGGGCTGCACTTCCCAGCAATCCTGGGAGGAATGATCAAAGCGTGTGTGACGCGTGATCTTTGCTTCTCAAGAGGGGACTGACTTCTGAGGCCCTCTGTTCAGAGGCTTTGCCTGGACACACTCTGTGGTTTGCCCACTCACCATTTATCTAGCCCACAGCCCATCTTCACCAGCGGCAGGTCTCTGCCCTCCAGGGGTTTAGGCAGCAGCCAGCAATGGTGGATCAGGACTTGGCATGCGGTGGGGCAGATATTATAATGGGCTCATGTCAGATTCATATTCCCTGGACAGACCTCACCCCTTTATGCTTTTCCTTTGCTGTTAGTTTTCCTAAGAATGCTCTTCCTGCACTCCTTGGCCAGACTCACTGGTCCCTGCTCTATTCTCCCTCAGCCCCCATACTTCTATCAGCCCCTCTTGCCTTGGATTGCCACGTGTCTGTGTGCACATGTGTCTCCCCCACCAGACCGCAGAGCTCTGGCAGGACAGGGCCTGGGTCTGAGTCATTTGTCTTACTGTCGGCGTAGTGCCTGGCACTCAGCGAGTGCACAGTCAATTTTTGTTGAATGAATGGATGACTCCATGACCACTGAATTGGGCGTGACAAGAGGGATGGGAAAAGGCTTCTCTGGAGAGAGAGAGAGAGAGAGAGAGAGAGAGAGAGAAAGATAGAGAGAGAGAGAACGGAGGGATGGAGAGGGAGCTGGAGAACCAGTGGTGAAGGGCTTGTGCTCGACTTTGAAACCAGAAAGTTAGAAACCCCTCTTGCCCAGTGGTTCTTGGCCATTTTTCGGTCTAGGGCCCCCTTAAGAGAATCAGGGGACCTTCTTGTCCCCCAAAAGCACATCCACACATTTGTCTGCCGTTTCCCGAGGTTCAAGCCCTCCTGAGGCTCATCCATAGGCCGCTCCCACCAACGCAGAGGCTTCCCAGAGCTGATGCCAGGGCACTCAGTTCTAGAAGACAGAAAACACACAGCCCCACGAGTCTTCTCGATGCTCGCCTTTTCTCTGACTCTTTCTTTCACTTCCTTGTTCTCACCCAGACCTGGCTTTGCCCTGAGGACACTGCTTCCCCTGCAGGCCTCTCCAGAATTTTCTCTCCCAGTCTTCCTGGAGGTGGGAGAGGGTCCTCCTTGCCCCTCAGCCTTGAAGCTCACATCATCCTGTGCTGCCATCCCTTGCTGTCTCCTGGCGGCAGGCTTCTCCCACGCTGGGGCCTCCCCTGCATCTCAAATACGTGAACCCCTGGCTAAGAACTCCCTGTCACCATCGCTGCTCCTGTCTTGACTCTTGGTGACTATAAGATGCACAGGGGGCCCCTCCTTGCACCCAGGACTCCTGTTACCTGACCTCTCCTGGTCCACATGTTCACTGCCTGGACCTAGTCATCACCAGTAACTGCAACTCTTCTGTAAAGACAAATTTCAAGCACCCCACTTTCCGATCTTGCCTCCTGTCTTTCTAGCTCTTTCTCTCTGGTCCTCGGAATGCCAGGTTCCTCTGCCCCTGCATATGGTGGACTGATCCTACCACCTTTTCACAGTCCCCATCCCTTTCGTGGACTTGTCTTCTTACCCAGCTTAAACTCCATGGCCCATCAGTGTCACCATACACTGGCATACACCCTCCGCTTTCCTGTGGTCCTCTCTCCCCATCACAATTGCTTGGCAAAATCCCAACACTAGTTAATTCTATTCTCCATGTTGACAGCTCACACTTTCAGATCACAGTGGGGATGGGCCGCAGGTGAGCCTGTTTGGCAGTCCTCCAGTTCTCAGGTTCGCCCCTCTCGGCTCTCCCGGGAGGCACGCCTGATCCTCTCTCCTCCCCGGCCAGCCCCCCTCCTCTGCATGCTCACTCTCAGCTGATGACCTGGTTTCTGCCTCACTGAGAATGCAGAAACCACCAGGGAACTACCAGGAGCTTCTTCCACCCTGTCTCCCCGCACCTGCACCCACCTCCTGGGCCTTCCCTGCTGTCACCTGAGATGCGCCATCCATGCGTCTAGCTGAGGTCCTTCCTCCCTCAAGGTCATCATCCCCTCTCCACTTCAGGACATCATTTCAGCAATTCTTCCTCTCTCCTACTTAATTTCCTCCTCTTTACTGGATATTTTCCATCACTACAAATAACTCTTAAAAAAAATCTCTTTCCTAACTCCACTTTCCCCTTAGGCACTGTCTATTTTTAGACTGCCCCAATTCTCCTCCTCCTGTGCTTTCTCCTTATTTTTTAAATTTTTTATTCTTTAGTTGAAGTATAGTTGATTTACAATATTAGTTTCAGGTGTATAACATAGTGATGCAATATATTTATAGATTATAATCCATTTAAAGTTACTACAAAACAATGGCTATGTTTCCCCCTGCTGTATAATAGATCCTTGTTGCTTATCTATTTTATACATAGTAGTTTGTATCCCTTAGTCCCCTACCCCTATTTTACCCTTTCCTCCTTTACTTCCCCACTAGTAACCACTAGTTTGTTCTCTGTATCTGTGAGTCTGTTTCTGTTTTATTACATACACTTGTTGGTTTTATTTTTTAGATTCCACTATAAGGGATCATATCCAGCATTTGTCTTTCTCTATCTGACTTATTTCACTAAGCATAATACTCTCTAGGTCCATCCGCATGGTTGTGACGGGCAGAATTTCATTCTTTTTTATGGCTGAATAGTATTCCACTTGTGTGTGCACGTGTGTGTGTGTGTACCACATCTCTATCCATTCATCTCTTGATAGACACTTAGGTTGCTTCCATAGCTTGGCTATTGTAAAGAGTTCTGCTGTGAACATTGGGGTGGATGTATCTTTTTGAATTAGTGTTTTCATTTTCTTTGGCTACATACCCTGGTGTGATGGTTACAGAGGTATTTGCGACAAACCATACCACCCCGGAAGCCCCTCTTTTGCCCCCTTTCCCCCTAAAGGTAGCCATTAACGTGACTTTTATGGTAATTGCGTAATTCGTTTGTGTCTGGCTCCTGTGACTGGCATTTGTCTGAGGTTTGTGTTTCACACCCAGTCATGTCAGTCATTTTCAGTGCAGTGGAATTCCACTGTGTAACTATAGTACAACTTCATGTATTCGTCCTAGCGTTGATGGACATTTGGGCTGTCTCTTTTTCTCTTGGTGCATACATGCCTGCATTTCTGTTGGGCATCTATCCAGGAGTGGAGTTGCTGGGTCACAGCCATACATATCCTCAGCTTCCTTGGAAAAAGCCCTGGTTTCCAACGAGCAGCAAGTGAGATTTCTTGTTATTTCACATCCTCTGATACTTGGTGTTGCCACTTTGAAAAAAAATGTTGTCATTCTATTGGGTGTGTGGTGGTGTGTCATTATGGCTTTAATTTGCATTTGCCTCATGATGTGAAGTTGAGCACCTTTTGATAAGTGGATTAACCATTTGTCAGTCCTCTTTGGTGAATTACCTGCTTAATGTCTTGAACATTTAAAAAAATAAAGTTCATTTCCTTACAGAGTTTTGGCAGGGGTATTTGGTATGTCTGTATCCTGAATACACACCTTTGTTGGTTATGTGTGTTGTGGTCACCGGTCACTGGTTTGCCTTTTACTTTCGTAATGGTATCTGTTGATAAACAAGAGTGTTTAGTCTTCAGGAAGTCAGATTTACTCAGCTTCTCCTTTATCGTATGTTTTTGTGTATTGCTTAAGAAAGTCTTTCTCTATCATGAAGTCATGAGGGTGTTTTTCTATATTGCCTTCTAGAAGCTCTCTTGTTTTGCCTTTTGTAACTAGGTTGATAATCTACCTGGAGTGTTTTTTTTAAATGTGTGCTGTGGGAGAGGACTCAAGTTTCTTGTTCTTGTTTTTCCGCTGGAGATCCAGCTTTCCCAGGCCCTTTTATCACAAACTGCTCTTTTCTATTGCTCTAGAATACCATGTTGGACATAAATTAGGTGTCCCTCTATTAACTGAAACATTTTTAGTCACTATTCTATTTTTCTTTGCTTGCATCAATACAGTGCTGTCTTAATTAATGTAACTTCATAATAAATCTTGATATCTGGCAGGACAAGTTCTCACTTCCTTCTTCTTCAAGATTATTTTGGCTAGTCTCAGCTCTCTGAATTTTTACCAGATAAAAAAAAAGTTCCACCCACAAAACAAGCAAGCAAAGAAACAAAACCTTGGTCTTGAGATTTTGATTGGCATTGCACTGATTCTATAGACCAGTTTGGTAAGAATTGACAATTTAACACTGTTTAATCTTTTCAGTCTAGAAACCTGGAATACCTTCCCACTTACTTAGGTTTTCTTTAATTTCTCTCAATGACGCTTTGTAGATTTCTGCACAGACGTTTCAGACACACTTTGTTAGATTTATTCCCAGTGTTTGAAATGTTATCGTAAATGATATTTATTAAAATTTAATTTTCTGTTTGTTGCTGTATGAACCATGCAGTTGATTTTTGTATATTCATCTTGTATTCAGCAACCTTGCCCAACTCATTTATTAGTTCTAATAATTTATCTGTAGGACTTTTTGGATTTTCTGAGAACATAATCATATCATCATGAACCCAATGACAATTTTGTTTCTTCCTTTCCAATCCTTATACATTTTATTTATTTTTCTTGTCATATTGCACTGGTAAGAAAGATCAGAAATTATGAAGTGTCCTTATCTCATTCCTGATCTTAAAGGGGAAAGCTTCAACATCTTACTGTTAAGCATGATGTCTGTTCTAGGTTTTTTTGTAGATACCCTCTGTTACATCAAGGATGTTCCTTTTTATTCCCAGTTTTTTAAGAGCTTTCTTTTGAAAAAAATTCATGAATGGGTGTTGTATATTATCAAATGCTTATACTGAAACAATTGAGATTTGCATTTATTAGCTTGTTGGTTTCTCCTTTATTTTGTCATTATGGCGAATTACATTGACTGGGTGATTGGTTGGTTTTCTGATGTTAATGCAACCATATATTCTGGGAATAAATCTCTCCTTGTCAAGATGTAGTATCCTTTTTGTACATTGCTAGATTAAATCGAATATTTGTTTAGGATTTTCAGCGTCTGTGTTTATTAGAGATATTGTCCTATAATTTTCTTTTTCAAAAATATTCTTATGAGGTTTTGGTGTCAGCTTTAGCTGGCCTCATAAAAAGAGTTGAGAAATAATCCTTCTCCAGTTTTTCATAGTTTGAGATTGCTAGTACTTCTTCCTTAAGAAAGAAGAATTCATGGGTGAAGCCAAATGAGTCTAGAGTTTTCTTTGTGGGAAGCTTTTAAAATATGTATTCAATGTCTTTAACAGATGTAGGACCACCAGACTTTCTCCTTCTTGTGTTTTCTCTATTTCTTGTTCAGTTTGTTAAGGGTTTATTGATTTTTCTTTTAAGTCTTCTCAAAGAACCAAATTTGGCTTTATTTACACCAAATGCTGTTATATTAATGCCATTTCCCCTGTCTATTAGCTGTGTTATTAATGCTTTAGTAGTTATCATGGAGATGGCAATATGCATTCTTGACTTATTACAGTCTAACTTAAGTTGGCACTTTGGCCCTTCCCTGACAATGCAGAAACTTTTGAATACTTCAGTTCCATTTATCCATCTCATCAGCTTTTTGTGATATATTTTCATTTTAATTAAATATATATGCAAATATTTCTATCTGTATATCTCTCAGACAGTATTATTATCCTTATAAACAATCAGTTTGGATTTTCCCACGTATTTACCTGTTCTGTTGTTCTTTATTCTTTCCTGCATTATCTTGCATTACCAGCTGAGATAGTTTTCTTTCTGCCTAATTCTCTTAGTGCAAGTCTGCAGGCAATGAATTCCCTGTTTTTATCTCTCTGCAAATGACTGTGTTTTACCTTTATTTTTGAAATAAACTTCAACGAATAGAATTTTAGGCTGACAGTTATTTTCTTTTACCTCCTTAAAGATGTACTTTGTTTTCTCCCATTCTCAGCAGCCAACTGTAAATCTTATTATTGCTTCTTGAAGATAATGTCTTTTTTTTTCCCCTCTGGTTGCTCTTAAGATGTTCTCTTTGTGTTTTATTTTCTGTAGTTTTACTATTATGCCCAGATGGTTGTTTTCTTTGTATTTGTCCTCCTTGGGGTTTGTAGAACTTCTTAAATCTGTATCTTGATTCTTTTTATCAGTTTTGGAATGTTTCCAATTAGTATTTTTATTGCTTCTATTCTGGTCTATCTCTCTCTCTTCCTTCTGGAGTTCCAGTTACATATATGTTAAACCTTTATACCATTTCCCATATATCTCTTAGTCTTTTAAAATGTATTATCCTTCTTTTTGCTCTTTTTCCTTCAGTTGGAATATTTTTTGACAACCTCTTTCACTAATTTTTTTTAACTGTTTCTATTGGCAATTAGTCCAATCTGTTGAATTCTTAATTTCAGTTATTGTATTTTCTAGTTCTACAATGTCCAACTGACTCTTTTTGACTTTTTAATATATTTTTTCATTTATTTTCTTAAGAATATCAATCAGATTTTGTTTAAGTTCCTATTTAGTAACTTTGATACCTGGATTACCTTGGGTTTCTGTTTCTATAGTCTGTTTTTTCCTCTTGGACCTCGTTGGTTGTTTGATCCCGGTTTGGGGATGCCTAGTAATTTTTGTTTGCATGCTAGATATTGTGTATGAAAAATTATAGAGGCTATGGAAGATATTATCATCCTTCAGAAGTTTAGTTAAGGCTACATTTCAGGCTTTATTAAGTTTGGTCTGTCTTGGGTTTGTCCTCACAGCTAAGTCATAACTGTTACTCTTAGCAGATAGAAGTTCTTCAATCTCAGCCAAAGGCCTAGATTTTATAAGGTCCTTGTACCTCGGTGGATACTGATGTCCAATCTCAAGTTCCCAAGTACTAAAAAACTGACAACATTTCTGCTCAGCTCTGTATCCTCCCTGCTGATGTTTTCTGTTTGGTTTCTTGACATCTTGCTGGGCATAGCTTATGAGGGGCAACTGCATGCAGAATTTCAGGCTCACTTCTCAGTCAGTCCTTCAAGTTCTGGCTGTCTTAGAAGCTCTGAATGCTAGCCTCTCTCTACCCAGCCTCATAAGAATGTGGGAAGCACTAGACTACAGTTTTATTTTTGGCCTTGATATCTGTACCCACAGATCCCCAAGTTCCCTGAGTAAAAATGCAGGTCTTACTCCGGTGTGCTGCTTTTTTCTCTAATGTCCTGGCCCACCATGTCTTGCTTGCCTTGGGTTCTCTCCAGTGCCTTCAAATATTTGTTTGAATTAAATCCTGATTTTGTATTTGTTTTCAACAGGAAGGCTAGTCTGGTACAAACTCTTCTGTCATAGCCAGAACTGGAAGTTCATCCCACAAATCTGCAAGTTTGCAATTGTCATTGAGTCAAGATATTTCCTAAATTTTATCTTGCCTTCTTGTTTGAACCATAGGTACTTTATATGTATCTTGGTTAATCTTCAAATGTATGGGAAATGTTTCAATATCCTTTTCTTATTGATTTCTAGCTCAATTGCATTGTGGTTGGCAAACATAGTCTAAATATTTTCAGGTCTTTGAATTTTGTTCAGATTTGCTTTATGGCCCAGTATAGGTCCAATAGTTATACTTTTATGTGTGTGTGTGCTTGGAGAAGAATGTTTATTCTGTACTTGATGGAAGTAGTGCTTTATATGTGTCTGTGAAGTCAAGTTTATTCATTGTTCTATATCTAATAGGGATTTTTTGGGGGGGGGTTCTCCTTTTTGTATAAGAAACTGGTAGAAGATTTTAAAATATCTCAGTGTGATTGTGGATCTGTAGTTCTCTTAATTCTGTCAAGTTTGACTTTATTTTGGAGCTTTATTATTAAGTACAGAATTATCACATTTTCCTAGTGAATTGAAACTGTTGTCTGTTAACTGTTAAGATTGTCCCTCTTTGCTTCCAGTAATGCTTTGTACCTTAAACTCTACTCTTTCTAATATTAATATAGTGTAGCCAGCTTTCTTTTGGTTAGTATTTATATAATGTATTTCCTTATATTTTTAATCATGTAAAGAATATGTAAGTTGCCTCTTCTTTTTTTCTGTTATCTGGTCTGTTATTCCTTATATTTATTTAGAACATTTAGTCTATTTATACTTAGTGTAATTCTGATATATTTGGCTTTAAATCTACTATCTTACTGTTTGCTTTTATTGTTGTTCTTCTACCTAGTTTTTTTCCTTATTCCTTTCTTTCTTGTCTTCTTTTTTTTTGTTTTGTTTTGTTTTAGTCAGTGTTATAGAGATACAATTTACAAAAAATAAAATTTACCACCTTTAGGTGTACCATTCAATGAATTTTGATAAAGGTACATACCCATGTAGCCATGACCACAAGCAGGATGTACGGTATTTTTGTTATCCCCCAAATTTCCTCCGTGCTCCTTTGGAATAAGGCCCCTGCACCCACCATAGCCCCTGGCAAACACCGATCTGCTTTTTATCACTATAGTTTTACCTTTTAACCATACAGCATGTAGTCTTATGAATCTGATTTCTTCACTTAGCACAATGCTTTTGTAATTCATGACTGAATCTTTTCTTATTGTTCCATTTTCCCCATCTCTATTGGCTTGGAAATTTATACTCTGTTATTATCTTTTAATGACAGCTTTCAGGAGGCAGTTCTCCATGAGTCCCTTGTGTTTCTGTACATCTTATGAGCAGAGACACAGACTACCTTTGTTCTAGACTATTTTACAAGGGTGTCTGTGTTGTGAACAGCCTTGGAAGATAGAGATGGGGTCTCTCTCCAGAGAAGAGAATAGGTTTGCTCGCTTTTCTGTGTAATAAAGCTAATATTTTCCTTCAGAACAAAGCTGGGACGGATCTTCTCATTGATGATTATAGCAGATTTAAGTTCCTTACACTCGGGGTTTCTCTCTTCTAGTGCAACATGAGCAGGTGTCACCTGACCCTCTTCGTGTCACCTTCTGGGAACTGGATCTCAGGGAATTGGCACAAATGCTGATACTCCGGCTACTGCTATTGCTGTGAGTAATAAATTGCCCTTTGTCTTTGATCCAGGAATCTTGTGTCTTCTGCCAGCATCCATGAAACTGTGCCAGGCTAACTTGTTAGTCTGCAACTAGGGTAAAATCTGAAACCCTTCATAGTTCTTGATAGAACCCTAGGGATTATAACACATATCCTTCGCCTTACTGAAGTATAAGTGGTACTTTGGCCTCTTCCTGAACCATAAAAGGGCCCTAGAATCCTTTAACTTCATTATCCCCCTCCAGGCTTCTATGCCATGTGTTCTTTTTCATTAATATTTTAATTTTAAATCCAACAAGACATTATACTGTCAATATTTATTTAGATTCACTCATCATTAAATATTTACCATTTTCATGGTGCTTAGTTTTTTCCCCTGCATCTTTGACCATCCATCTAGGGTCAAGTTCCTCCTACCTGAAGAAAATTCTTTTATATTTCCTTTTGTTTGGGTGTGCTAATGACATAGTCAGTCTTTCTCTTTCTCTCTCATTTATTTGTTTGACTAGTGAAGTATTTTAATTTCAACTTCATGCTTGAAGTGTTTTTTTCTCTGGGTGTAGAATTCTCATTGGCATTTCTTTTCTTTTAGCTCTTTAAGGATGTCATTTCATTATCTCTGGCTTCCATTGTTGAGCTTCCTTGTTGAGTAGCCCTCTGAAGATAACTTTTTTTCTCTTTGCTATTTTTAATATTTTCTCTCTGCATTTGGTTTTCAGCAGTTGTAACAGGGCACATGTGTCAGTTATTGCTAAGTTACAATATGTTGACCAATATGTGTCATACTGTTATTGCTGTGCAACAAACTATCCCAAAACTTAGTGGCTTAAAACAATATCAATTATTTAGCCCACAAATCTGTAATTTGAGCAGAGCTCAGTGGGAAAGGCTCAGTTCGATTTTACATGGCATTAGCTGGTGTGGCTTGACTACAGGATCCACTTTTTTCCTCCCACCTTATGTGTATTTTATTTTATTTTTTAAAATATATTTTTATTGAAGTATAGTTAATTTACAATATTGTGTCAATTTCTGGTGTACAGCACAGGATCCACTTCTAAGATGACTCACAACTGGCAAGTTGGTACTCGCCATTGACTAGGAGTTCATCCAGTGCTGAAGGTCCAAGGCCAAGAGTCATTGCAATGAGTGCTTCAGCATCCCTGTGGCATGATGGCTGGGTCCCAACAGAAAAGAGGGAGAGGCTTCCAGTCTCTTAAAGCCTTGGTCCAGATACTAGGATAGAATCACTTCTGCCATATCCTCTTGGTAAAGGAGTTACAGAGCCAGATTAAACAGTAAAGAGACATAAATGCCCACTGCTCAGTGGGAGGAGTGTAAGTGTGGATTTTCTTTTTTTTTTTTTTTTTGGTAGAAGAGGACTTACAGGATATTTTAAATTAATGGAATAACGCTTTCCATCAATTCTGGAAAGTTCATACTTAATAACTCTTCAAATATGGCTTCTGTCTAACTCTTTCTAGTCTGTTTTTGTGGCTCCACTTACATGTATGTTAGATCTTTTCATTATATATTCTGTGTCTTTTACCTAGTTACCTACATTTTCCAAGCTTTTATCTCTCCATGCTTTAGTCTGTTTACTCTTTTCTGCCTATCTTCCTTTTCACTAATTTTCTTTCAGCATTGTCCAATCTTCTATTATACCTAGCCATTGTGTTCTTAATTTTGGCAATTGTATTTTTTAATTTTGCGATTTCCACTTGGTTCTTTTTTTTTTTTAATAGTTAAATGTGATTTGCCAAAATTGTGAATCTTCTACTTTATCCTCTTGAATATCATCACCTTTATTTTAAAATCTATGTCAGATAACTTCGGTATTTGCAGCCCCCCACTCATAGATCTGTTTCTGTTGTATATTGCTTCTGTTGATTTTCTTTCATATTTTCTTATCTGCCCATCTACCTGGTGAGTTTTGATTACATACTGGACATTGAATTTGTAGTAATACTTGTAGAAATAATTTGAAATCCAGTTTGATGTTTTCTTTATGTTCACTTCTCCCAGGAACCTGGGAACTCTCTGACTCAGATAACCTCAGTCCAGTTTCTGAAACTGAAATTATTTGAGGCCGAGTTGCAGTCCACGTGAGGGTCTGTCTACTTGTGGCCCACCTTATTCCTAGTGTGTAGTCCTTCAGGATCCTAACCCACAGTGACAGGTGGTCATCAGGGTTCTCCTTTTGTGGATCCCTGGTTTCTAATTCCTGTCTCCTGAGCCTGTGAGGTTGTTAATGCTACTGCGTATCCCCCCAGCCTCTCAAGTAACAGCAGCCCTAAACACCGGGCTCAGTTCCTGTCTCCATAATCACTTCCAGTCTGGTAATTCGTCACTGTCTGATTAGGTATCCAGCACCTTAAAGCAGATGCTTTCTGCATTTTGTCCAGCATTTCTGGTTGTCCTCATCTGTCATTCTGGTTCATGTTACCTTGCCTGCCATTAACAGAAGGGGAAATTCTCAGAGAGACCCCATTTCCTTTTGGATCATTGCCATCAGCATATGAATGTCTGATTACACTTTCCCCATTCCCTACCTCTGTTGGTTCTCTTCTACAGCAAAACTCCTCAAAAATATTGTTTATACATACTGTCTCCAATTTCTCACATCCTGTTCTTTTTAAATCCGTTCCAAGCAGGATTTGGTGCCACCATTCCCCTACAAGTACTCCTGTGAAGGTCGCTCTTGTCAAGGTTTCAGTGATGCTAAATCCAGTGATCATTTTCATTTGTCATTATATTTGACATAAAAGCAGCATTTATTGTGGTGCACTCTGATATTAAGGGTTTGGTGAGATGAAACAAAAACCAGCCAAGGAGAATGAGGAATGATTCCCTCCCATATCCTTTCCTCCCTTGTTTGTTTTTTCTGTAGCACTTATTACCTGCCAGTCTGTTTCACATCCTTCCTTATTTTAGGTAAGAACAGGCTAGCCCTGCGGAGACAACACTCTCTGGGTACAACCTCCACTAGATCCTGGCTGGCCACTGGGCTTGTAGAGATGTGTAGGTTAAAAACTAGCATGTTGAAAGCCTGGTCAGAGCCTCAAGTAACCATTATTTACATGCAACTATTATGGTTCTTAAAGTGCTTTTATCTTGCTATCTTATCTGATCCTCACAGCACCTCTGTGAGGTAGGTAGACAGGTACAATTAGTCTTATGTTTCAAATAGGACTCAGAGAGGGAAGAATTTTTTCCAAGATTACACAGCAACTTAATAGCAGAACTTAGACTCTAACCCAGTTCCTTAAAAATGAACAAAACTTTAAATATGATTACAAAAATCATATAGACTCATTGTAGAAATTTTAGACACTACAGAAATGAATAAAGAAGTACATTTAAATTATGATGCTACCATGCACATTTTGACATATTTTCTTTCCTTTCATTTTTTTAAAACAGTTTTGATCACACTGTATCATACAAAATTTATGCCTTGCTTTTTTACTTAACATTACAAAATAAACATTTCCCTGTTCTTTTAGTATCTCGTTTTAATGGCTATATACTATTCCATCACATAGATGTACCACAATTTATATCATATTCTGTTGCTGGACATTTAGGTTAAATAATACCTACTCACTTCCCACTACAAGGGTCCAGGGACTCGAGGCTGTGGCTCTCAAATGACAATCAAATTAGATAGTGGATATGACAGTGCTTTGGTAAAATAAAATATAAAAGCACCACGTGATGATATTTTTTAAAAAGAAAGAAAAGGAAATCTTTTCAAATGACAAGAAAGTTCCATCTCCATTTAGGTGTATTTATGTGTATGTGTGCCTGTGTGTGTGTGTGTGTGTGTGTGGTTGGGAAGGGGAGTCTAGCTGGAGCAGGTCAGTCCACAGCTGGAAGCAGGCAGTGGCCTGTTTGTGGGGACCCAAGTCTTCTGATTCCATCAAGGGTCGAGGGTCCCTCCTGGCTCATTCCTTGTCTTCTTCCTCTGCCTGGCTCCTCAGACTCTTCCAGCTGGAGACAGAGGCCGATGCCCTGGTGAACTTCCAGCAGTATTCTTCCCAGTTGCTGCCCTTCTACGAGAGCTCCAGCCACATCCTGCACACTGAGGTCCTGCAGCAGCTGACTGACCTCATCCGCAGCCACCCCAGCTGGTCGGTGGCACACTTGGCGGTGGAGCTGGGGATCCGAGAGTGCTTCCACCACAGCCGCATCATCAGGTGGGCGGGGGACTCGCCAGGTGGGCAGGAGGACGGGACTCTTAGGACACTGTGTGTGGGGATGGGGAGTCTCTCAGTCCTGCCTCAGGTCCCCTCCATCAACTCAAAGGTTGCCCAGAACATTTGACTTAAAAGGGGGACAGCATTGCCTCTGCGTTAGAGCACAGGAATGCTGCCTAAAGTGGGAAGGAGGAATGTAACATTTCGGGAGTGCCAGCAGGTGCCAGGCCTGCCATAGCCGTTTTATACCCACCATGAACTTGAGTCTTCCCAACACACCTATGAAGTAGTGTCATCCTAGTGAGAGGTCATGTGACCCATGCGAGGTCTCAGCTGGAGAGGGCAGAAGAGGCTTTAGACCCTTGGTGTCTCCTCTGAAGGTCTAGTTGCCTTTCTGGAAGCTGGAACACTGACTTTCAGATGTCCATTCCCCCAACACACATATCACTGGATGCCCCAGGTGAGGGCTCCTTGCCGGCCTTAGGACCCCAGGGCGCCATCCTGCCCTGAGGTAGCCACACCTCTGGTTCTCCACCTTAGATAGTTCAGTTCAGCTCCCAGGCCTAAAGCCTAAAAATCTTCACTGCCCTTTACAGTTTATCAGCATGTTCTAGGACATCATGGTATTTAATCTCACAACCATTGTATCCATTTCCTAGGGCAGGCATGGCAGGCATTATTTTTATTTTTTGTACGTAAGGAGATTGAGGCCTAGAAAGGTTAAGTGAGTTGCCTGAGGTTGGTGAGATTTCTGTCTTCTGCCATCCTTTTTACGCCACCCCAACTGCCCACTTCAGGCTGGTGTGGCCCTAGGGTGCATCCCTCATACAGGTGTACAAACAGGACTGAAAACATCCAAATCATGTCAGATACAAATATACTGTGGCTCAGCCCTAAGTCTGAACCAGCCAGTTGGAGCAGGACACACATGCTCTTGGGCCCCTGGCCCACCTCCCTGCTTCTGGACTTGGCTTTCTCAGGGCCCCTCCCATCTCGGGCTACGCCCCTCACCTCTCGTCCCTGTCCCTCGGCTGCAGCTGCGCCAACAGCACGGAAAATGAGGAGGGATGCACTCCCCTGCACCTGGCCTGCCGCAAGGGCGACAGGGAAATCCTGATGGAGCTGGTGCAGTACTGCCACGCCCAGATGGATGTCACCGACAGCAACGGAGAGACTGCCTTCCATTATGCTGTCCAGAGTGACAACTCCCAGGTGTTGCAGGTGAGCAGGAGTGGGGGCAGGGCGACCTGTGGCAGCCACACTTTACCGTGATCACAGCTGTCTTTGAGCTCCTGGGCTTGGGTGTCATACTGGGCCTTCCACTGTCCCCCTTTGACCTTGAGGCCTGAACTCCTTCATGGAGGGCACATCCCCAGCCCCGCTCTTCCCTCCCCATGCTTGCCAAGGAGACACATGCTTTGCCACTTTGCTCTGACAAAGCTGGGCAATTCCTCTGCGCCCCCCTACCCCCGCCTGCAGCAAACTGCCCAGTCTGTCAATTAATTTTGCTCAGCTTTTCCCAAGCTAGACCCCTGACCGGGTGAATTCATTTCAACGCCTGCCTGGAGGTGCACACGGTCCATCAGGACCTGGGCTTAACTTTTCACAGGAGCTCAAAACAAACAAAACTCCATCTGGCTCCTGTAGGTATTTGCACCAGAGGCACTTCTTTTTGATGAGCTAGGCAGAAAAATACAAAAGAAAAATCATGGGCAAGTAGATCAAATAATGTTGTGAAAAGGCTACCTTACATGTTAGATCGAAAAGACAGACGACCAGACAGGATTTTATTGCCTAGAATTGGAAGGTTACATCCTTCTCTCTGCCTTGGCATCAGAATGGAACTACAGTACTCCAGAAAATGTGGATTCCTATCTTGTGATTCGTGCTTTCAGGGAAGGGAATTCTATAGTGTTGAACTCCATCCTTACTGAGACCCCACTGCGTGCCCAGCAGAGCGCCAGGTGGAGCCTGCCTCCGTGCGGAGGGCAGGCACACACTCTGAGCAATAGCTATCCTTTACCTCTGATCTCGTGCCTGACCCTGTACTCACATGTGTTCTCATTAATTCTCAAAGTACCCTTTGTGGGTGTGAGCCATTATCCTCGTCTCCTCAAAGAAACTGAGGTTCAGCGAAGTTAAGACGTGTGCCCAGGGAGGGCCAGAGAGCGGTGAGTGGCACGGCTGGCCCTTGAATCAGGCCTGGATGGCAGCACCTCGGCCTTTCTGCTGTGTCCCCAGCCTGTCAACAGACCCAGCCAGACACACGTGTATACAGGGGTCATAATTAGCCCCAAGGAGTTAGCATTCACCCGAGGAAATAAAAGCCTCATGGCTCTCTTATTAATAGTAATTTTTTTTTAATTAAAAAAAAATACCCACACATAGCAAAAAAAAAAAAAAAAATTCAGGTTAGAAGGGTATGCAGTGAAAAGCAAGTCTCAGTCCCAGTGCCCATCCTAGATACAACCTCCTTTTAAATTTCCTGATGGAGACAGTTTTCATAAACGCCACAGTCAAGCCAGACCAACGTGCCAGCTGGCACTGGCCCAGCTGGCTTTTTTCCCCTCCAAAGACTTCTTTCTTGGTCGCTTCTCTTGAAGTTCTTGTCAGTGTTCTCGTGGGGTCCAACTTCCCTTCCCCCGAGGTCCCAGAGAGAGACTTCCCCATCAGCGGAGGTTAGGGAGGGACTAGCCGGGGCCTCTGTCGGGCGCCTGCCCATCCCGAGGTCTTGCTGTCAGCTCCTAGGAAAGAACGCATCTGCTGGTCTGAACCAGCTGAATAACCAAGGGCTGACCCCACTGCACCTGGCCTGCCAGTTGGGGAAGCAGGAGATGGTCCGCGTGCTGCTTCTGTGCAACGCTCGATGCAACATCATGGGGTCCAGCGGCTACCCCATCCACACGGCCATGAAGTTCTCCCAGAAGGGGTAAGACCCCGCCCGCCCCCGCGGTCAGCCGGGCCCCCCGCTCTGCAGGGCCAGTCCTCACGCCCAGGCGAGCAGTGGCCTCCACAGGCTTGTTAGATATGCATGAGGTCCTGGTGCCAAGGGCCGGCCTGGCACAAAGAAAGTACTTGATAAATGTGTGGTGGGCAGGGGGGTGAATCTTGGTCTGCAAACTCTACTCTGCAAAGAATAGAACTTTGAAAGTTGCTCTGCAATGCACCTTCATTTCTGACCGTGAACCTTCCTCTACTAAACTGGAGAAAAACAAACTTCCCCAGGGTCCCCTCTTCCCCTCTCCTCCTGGGGATGCTCCAGGGCTGGAATCTCATGCAACCCTCAGGCTTGGAGGAGCCCACCCAACCTGAAGCCTCTTCTTTCCAAGCCTACCCATCTGATCTGAGCAGCCCCTTCTTGGCTTCAATGCTCTGTGGCTCCCGTGCCCAGCTCAAAGCCCAGGACTGCTCAGCAAGTTGGCCTAGGTACCCATCTGCCTGATATATCCATCTGTCCTGGCTGGTGGCACTGCTGGGACACAGGGCCAGGCCCCTGTCTTGGAGAGCTCTAGATCATTCACTTCTTCCTTTCTCCTCAGACTTGGGGGAACCCTAGTGTCAGGGAAATTCTTCTCCATGTGCATGTGTGCGTGTGTGTGTGTGGTGGATGCGGAGGAAGTGGGATAAAAGAAGTGACTATCTCCAAATATTTCCCAGCAGATACAGTATTTAGAATGAATGAATGAGTGAATGAGTCAGTTAGTCCTCAGTCCCCAGCACAGTGCTAAGCACTGGCCTTACAGAGACGGGTGAGGGAGCCCAGGAAAGGAGGCACAGAAGTCACCCAGCATCTTCCAGTGCTGTGTGCTAGATGGGCAGTGAGAAAAGAGTGTGGAGGGGCCACCCTTGGGTAGAAGCAGATATTCTCACCCTCCCTCAGGGTTTTCCTTCCTCTGATGTCTGCACTTACCTTGCTGGCCCCTAGGGGACATGACTGTCCCCTCAAAGGTCTGGTCCAAGCTTGCACAAGCCTTCCTTTCCTTGATTCTCCCTTGCACAGCCAAGATGAACTAGAACTTTCAGAAAGACCTGACAGAATGGTTAGAGGCAATCCTAACGCTCCCATCCCCTCTGTCACCGGGTTACCAGCTGCAGGTTTCAACTGGAATGGTCACACATGATGGGTGGTGCTCTCCGATACCCAAGGGCTGGCATGACAGCCCTGCTCCTGCTTGGCTCCAGCCATCCTACTGGCTCCAGTAATCTGCTGGTCCAGGTTACTTCCAGGACCCTGGTATCATCCAGGTTGTTCCCTCCTCAGATACCTGCAGCCACATTCCAGGCCTCTCACATGGGGCTGGCCCAGATCAAAGAGGACCACTGCACACAAGACAACACGAGTTGTCTCGGACCTTGGGTGTGCCCCACTGCTGGACACAGCCACCCTCCTGTCAGGACCCCAAGCTGCGTCGTCCCTCTGCTACCATGTGGCAGCCCGCACAGCCATACGCTGAGAACCGCAAGTGTTAGGGTTACTGGGAGTGGTTCCATCCCAGCCCCAGCCTGGGGGCCTCTCTGCCGTTGGCGTCAACTCAGCTGACCTTCACAGAGAGCTGGCAGGGGCCTGGGACTCCACTTTCACTTAGCATAATGTCTTCAAGTTTCATTAGTGTCGTAGCATGTATCAACGTTTCCTTCCTTATTAAGACAGACGAATACTTTATTGTATATACCACATTCTGCTCACCCATTCGTCTGTCAGTGGACACTTAGGTCATTTCCACCTTTTGGCTCTTGTGAATAATGCCACAGTAAACACTGGCACACAAATATCTGTTTGAGCCCCTGCTTTTGTTCCTTTGGTTATCAGTCTAGGAATGGAAAGCAGCTTAACACCCTGCCTACTGCTTCCTACAGGATGCACTCACTGCTTGAAACATTAACAGTTGGGGTTTGGGGGGGATGGAGGCCGGCTGTGTGCCAGGCCCAGGACCAAGTGCTGAAATATCTTTTATCCTTTAACCCTCCTTTATTCCTCGCCCAGTCCTGTTAGGACTGTCCCCATGTTGCAGACAGGCCTGGCCACTTTCCAGAGGTCACCAGTGGAAAGCTGGGGCTAAACCTCAGCACCGGTGAGGGTGGTCGTTGCTGACTGAAGTCATCTGGGAAGGCTTCCTGGGGGCCTGGGGGCTTGAGTTATGCCTTGAGGGGCTCAGGATACCATTGACTTACCACTGTATGCATGCTGGTTGGTTTTGTTGTGACTTTATTGGCAAGAATTCTCCCTTACCAGTAGATGAAGCCTGGAGTCATGGCCTCTTCATGTCAGGCTGCCCCCACTGGCCTTCCTCACTGCCACATGTCTTCTCTCTCCCCAGGTGTGCAGAAATGATTATCAGCATGGACAGCAACCAGATTCACAGCAAAGACCCTCGCTATGGAGCCAGCCCCCTCCACTGGGCCAAGAACGCAGAGGTAGGCAGAATCTGAGAGTGGGCGGGCAGCAGGAGCTCCCAGAGCCCCTCGATCCTCAGCTGTCCTCCTGAGGGGACTCTGGGGGTGGCACTTGAGGGATTGATCTCACAGTGGGCCCCAGGCAGATAAGCCCAGAGAAAGATGGCATCCTGGCCTTGTGTGGTGATGGCATCCCCTCTGTGGTTTCCTTGTATGTGAACTGGGGATCCTATGGCCTACCTTTGGAGGTAGAATGCAGTCAGCAAAACAGTGCATGGGAAGATTCTTCATAAGTTGTCAAGTACCTTGCAGACAGAAGATGGTGGGTGGTGACAATGATGGTGACGGTGATGGCAGCTCTGTCTTCTACAGAGAGCCTGGCTGGGCATCTCCTCTGAGGCCTCTCCCTAAGCCAAGCTCTGTCCCCCTGGGAGGATGGAGGCCTCCAATCTCTCATGTCCAGGAAGCACGGCTCGGCAGTGCACTGGGTGCTCTCAGATATCATGGCCTGCTTGCAAATGTGATGGGCTTGGGGGAGCAGACTACCAGCCACCGCCGGAGACCTTCCCACCAGGAGCTAGCCACCGAGGCAGGCCCTCCTGTGTGTTTTCTTGTGCATTCTCAGCACGCCTGTGAGGTGGGAACTTGCATTTTCACAGCAGAGAAAACTGAAGTGCAGAGGGGTGCAGTGACCCTCTGAAGCTCAGACAACTGGGATGAAGTGGGGCTGAACTTTGGGCCCAGGTCTGTTGGGTTCCAAAGCCTGGGCTCCCCAGGGCTGTTAGGTGAGCAGGGGTGTGTACTGCAAAGGCCCAGCGAGGGGTCATAGCTTTGCAGGGTCCCAAGCAGGGTCGCAGAGGCAGTTCTGGGACAGGGCCCAGAGGAGTCTTTTCAGGGAGGAATGGGGTCTTCTGAGCTCCAGGAAAGGACCGAGAAGCCCCTTTAAAAAGTCACCACCTCTTCAACATTTTGTCCCCTAGTTGCTGGGGTGCTGGTGGTGTAGAAGGCGAGGTCTAGGGCCACCCCTAGAACCAGGGTCTGCCACCTGGGCTGCTCCTGTTGCTGGAGCTTTCCAGAGGCCCAGTACCTGGAGACCTCTAGGGGAAGAAGTGGCTGTGCCCAGGTGCCCCCAGTGCCGCAGGCCGCGGCTGCTCCAATCACACCGCGGCTGCTCCAGTCACCCCGCTGACTCAGGCGGGACCCTGTCTCTGCAGATGGCCCGCCTGCTGCTGAAGCGGGGCTGCGACGTGAACAGCACCAGCTCGGTGGGGAACACAGCCCTGCACGTGGCCGTCATGCGCAACCGCTTCGACTGTGTCATGGTGCTGCTGACCCACGGGGCCAACGCCGACGCCCGCGGCGAGCACGGCAACACCCCGCTGCACTTGGCCATGTCGGTGAGCCCTGGGCTTACCCACCATGGGGAATGAGGGTGCCAGCGACTGGCAGGGCTGGGGCACGTCCCCCGCTGAGCCCAAAATAACCACCCCTTTCTCTGTGTTCTGGTACCTCTCACTCCTGTGTCCCCATTTGACACCTGGATGCTGGGAGAGAGGACAAGGACAGCTGTGGCTACTGTGGCCTTGGGCACCTCACATCATCTCTGTCAGCCTGGATTTCCTCCTCTGGAAAATGGAGTGTCAGTATCCACCTGGCAGAGTTGTGGGGAGCGTTCAGTGGTAGACACTTGGTAACTCCACCAAGGATGTCTCAGCGGCACATGTAAGACGTGGCATGGAGTGAGCGTTCCTGAGGTGTTCATTCTCCTTCCCTGCATCGTTAGGGAAGAGTACTCATCTACATGTTGCTCTTGTCTCCCTGGTAGACTCCAAGCTCCTGGGAGGCAGCGCCTCATTACGCATCTGCATGGCCCATGTTACATGCTGGTCACCTTTGCTGGTTTATCACAGAGCACAGTTTCTGCCCTTAAAGCCCCTATAGTCTCGTTAGACAACTGCAGGATGAACATATTAGGTGCAGAGGCAAGAATGTTATTTGTTACAGACGTGTGTGTAAAACTACAGCAATACCCACGTAAGTCTGTTCAACAAGACTCAGAGTGATAAAATGGGAGGGACCCCTGGGACTCCAGAGGAAGTAGATTTAGGACAAATTCAAAGACATCCTGTTTTATACCAAAGGTCATAATTGTAGAGGAGATTCTGTTGCCCAAGAGGCTGAAACTATAAATAAAACCATGGACATTTTTAGCACTGAATGGGCCCTTTGAATTATGTAGTTGAACAGTTCTCAGACCTTCTGGTCTGTTTGGTTCCTTTATACTCTTAAAAATTACTGAGGATCCCAAAGACTTTGTTTATTTGAATTTTATCTATCTATATTTATCATATTAGAAATTAAAAGAGAGGAATTTTCAAAATACTGATTAATTCATTGAAAAATAACAGTAATTTACCAATCCCGTGCTAATGTAAATAACATTTTTATGAAAAACAACTTCATTTTCCAAAATGAAAAATAATTTATGAAAAGAGTTGGCACCGGTTTACATTTTTGCAAATCTTTTTAATGCCTGGCTTCAGAGAAGGCATGGATTTTCCTATCTTCTGCTACATTTATTCTGTTGCAGCACGTTGTTGAATATGTTGAAAAATAGGAAGAAAATCTGGCCTCACATAGATATGTACGTAATTGGAAAAGATATGTAGTTGTAGCTCTTCAGATCATTGTGTATATTCTTATCTACTGCACCAAAACTTGGCGAGGGGTAGTTCCTGACAAGTCGGTGGCAGAGGACACTCTGAAACCTTCTCCCCAGATTCTTCGCACTTTGTTGCAGTAAAATCCACTCTCATCTCTTATACTTCTCCTGGATCTTACACCCGCACATGATTTCATGTCATCCTTGGAAAATATTGGTTCGCTGAGTACGCCTAGCTTCCAAATGTTGACCCATTTCATCATACGGTCTTGAAACCCCACATTTGTAAATATCACGATTTCATCAGAAAAGCCTTTAAATTTGGGAATGCTGTCAAGCCACATCATGGCGTATACCAGTTCGTTAGAATGCCAGTTTTTGTTTGAAATCTTGAATTTTATCGTTGGCACAAAATATTGCCAGCTGTTTTTCTTCCAGTGACAGGCTCACTGCATTTTTGAGACGATGTCTCAGATCCCCAGTGCTGAACAGTTGTCGTTTGTCTGCCAGTTATGCCCTTGAGTGAAAACAGTGTTTCATGAAAAAAAGCAGCCAGTTCTGCTCGCAGCTCAGTCACACAGTGCTTTTCTGGAGACGACCATCATCCTTGATTCTGCCACAGAAGCATCTGGTGCACACTCTCTATTTTGACACTGAACACGCCAGGGTTGAAATTTAATGACATTAATGTTTCTTACTGCTTCATCAAGGGCCTTCTAAAAGAAAGCTGGCTTTTGAATGAACGAATGTACTTTTTACGATGAGCGCGTGGCAGAGAAGAAAACCGTGACACCAGTTAGTTTGGTGCCACTGCCTTGCTTCAGGCGAAGGTACCAGCATTTTTATCCGCAGTTTTTTTTTTACACCATCAGTGCCAACGTCAACATGGTACAAAGGCAAACCACATCTTGATATTTTTATGAAAATGGTTCTGACCTCTTGAGCTCTCTGAAGGGTCTCTGCATCCACGGGGGTCCACAGGTCTTACTTTGAGAACTGCTGACCTAGGCCATTGTTTCCTTTCTTTAGTCACCTGCATACCATCTGCATAGGCTGTGGCACATTCAGGAACCATGTTTACCACTGTGTACTTAGTCACTGTTTTAAGTTGGCTTGCTTTTAAATTTACTTAAATTTATTTGGAAGGAACTGTTCTATTACAACACAGGTGGTAAACCGTGCCACAAATAAGAGGTTACCAAAAAAGAAGCACATAACTAATGGTTGAAACACACACATTTACCTGTGCCCACAAGCATCCTAATGGTGTGTGGAAAATGGCGTTCTAGACACAGCTCTTTATTTTCCAGGCTAGGAAATCAGGCCCCGAGAGAGGGAGGTGATAGGACCAGCACCCAGGTCTCCCGGCAGCCAGTCTGTTGGTTTTTCCTGGGAAACCGTGCCCCTCTGGCCCCACTGCCCAGCCTCCAGACGTTCCCTGCGCTTGCTGTGCAGAGGGGAGCTGCCATTAGGGAGGACGTGTTCTTGATTCCTCCCCCAGAACTGGCCCCCTGAACTCGATGGGCAGGACAGCTTTTATTTCCTTGCTCACCCACTCCTACTACTCCTGAAAGCCATCAGGACTGACCCTTTGGCCCCTGGCTCAGGGGTCATAGATGCATTGCTTCGTTTGGGAAGGAGCTGGCGGGGCTTGGGGCTGGGTGGCTCACTTCCAGTTTCTGCCTGGGTTATTAACCCCTCACCTGGGGATACTTGTAAGCCTGTGTATCAGGGCACCAGCCTTCAAATTGTAGACTTTGGAATACAGGATCAACTGTGGGCGGGGGTCAGAAGGGTTCCAGGGTCTCTCCCTGTGCTGGTGAGAGGCCCACCGAGTTGATGGTTAAAGGGGAGGAGGTCGGGGTCCTTTTATTCTTCATCTCCCTGAGCTGTTGTATATTTCCCCTCCTCCCTCTGTCCCCAACAGAAAGACAACGTGGAGATGGTCAAGGCCCTCATTGTATTTGGGGCAGAGGTGGACACCCCGAATGACTCTGGGGAAACTCCTGCATTCATAGCCTCTAGGATCAGCAGACGTACGTGCTCTCCACTCTGGGACCAGGGTTGGGCAGCGGTGGGTTGGGTGTACAGGGACTGGAAGGAGGGAAGTCCCGGCCATAAGGTGCCAGCATCCTGTCCTTACCCACCCCTAGTTGCTCTGTGCCTGGAGTGGCACCTGGAAGCACCTGGGAGGCCCAGAGGGCAGGCTTCCTTTTCCAAGAACAGGGGCCCTGACAGCTAGATGGAGGCCACAGGTTGGGGCTGGGAGTTGCCAAACCAGTCTTCTTTGCAACCCCCTATCCCGCCTCAGGGTGCCAAGACTCTAGGGGTTCGGGGGTTGGCAGCAGCAACAACCCTCTTCCCTACCCTTCGTGGAACCACTTGCAAGATTAGCCACAGGCTGGTGCATGTGTTGCATGTCTCTCCGTGAGCCGTGGCTTCCGGGCTGGAAAGAGCAGATCCTCCTTATCAGAAGCCTGGAGGGCCCTCTGGAGGGTCTCGGGGAGCTGTGGAGTTTGCTGTGGGTGTGTACCCGATAGCGTGTGCAAGCAGGCGTGTGTGCGTGTGTGCGCACATGTGCGTTTTCAGTTATCCCATCCGTTAGCTGGGAGTAAACGCCCACTGGCTGGTTCACCCCCTTGGAGCCCTGAAGGCGTGGAGAGTTGCTGAACATGGCAGTGGGAGTCCTGCTTTCTTGACTGGCACAGAAGGAAAAGGGAGACCCTCAAATATTTGGGCCAGGCAACACCAACCTTCCGTATTTCACGGCCGGCCCCCGGGGCCCTCCCTGGCCCCAGGAGGCTGCTTTGGATGTAACAGACTGGAGTGGAACTGGGCCCCGATCCCACACACACCCATGTGGCCTGGGAGAGGGGGCCGTGTGTGGAAAGGAGGGACCTCTCACTTGCATGTGACATAATTTATGATCCTGTGCGATCTCCTCCTTCCCCAAACCATGACAAGTTGTCACCAGGAAGGCGCTCTTAACTCTGCTGAGAACCGTAGGGGCCGACTACCGCTCCCCACTCCTCCAAGGGGTCTCCGCGGAGCAGTGCTCCGCGACAGCGCAGCATTCCTTCTTCTCCCTGGAAAGATCTCAGCCCCCACCGATCAGCTTAAACAACCTAGGTAGGCCTTTCCCCTCCCACTTCCCTCCTCTCCACCTGGCTCCCAGGCCCCTGGGTCAGAGCAGTCCTTGATGGGGAAGAAACGAGGCCCCAAGGCAGAAGGCGGCCTTCCTGCCACGCTGCTGAATCTCCATCAGGCCTGGGGCCTGTGTGCTCCACTTCTGTTCTCCTTCAGTGACCTACTGGCCAGGCAACCAGCATCCACCTCGTGTATCTTTGGTGCCCTTGGAGACGGCCCCTGAGGAGATGCCCCTGGGCTTTCTGTGGGCTGGCCCACCCAGGGCCCTGGATCGATTGGGAGTGGGGTCCCCTGAACAGGGCTGTCAGGGACTGATCCTTGGCAAACTGGCAACTTTTTAAAACTCTTGGGGGAAACAGACACCAGCACCTCCAGCCAGCATAGCCCAGCTAAGCCTGGAGCGCAGGACAGGCAGAGCAGGCAGCCACAGTTAGTCCTTCTGGGCCCATCTCTCTTCTCCCCTTGCTCATCCCCACCCAGGACCTGCCCCCCATCTTAATCTCTCAATTTTACAGGCAGTCAGCCACCCAAGCCAGGCTGGATGGTGGGCCTGGGGCCCGGCGTCAGATGGGTAATGCCCTGGGCCTAGAGGGGCCGCAGAGCCCGCTAGACCCTGACTTTAGCTGCAGCTCTAGTCCCCTCGTCCCCTTTTTCTCAGCTGCATAAACCTCCCCCTGGCGCTCTGTCCACCGCCTCTCCCGGCCAGTCTCCCGCTCCTCTCGCCCACTCTCTGGCCACTTGCCCTGGTGAGCGGGAGACACCGCCTGGCGGGCTGCCTTCCTGCTTTGCTGCTTCTAGTCTCCATGCACAGTGGTCGGGGGTGCCCATCAGCACCCAGAGGACGTGGCACTGCTAAGCCAGGCCACCTGGGGCCGCACTGCTCGCCAGGAGGGCAGCTAATCCATGGGGTGGGCACAGGGTGGGCTTTGGGCACAGGGGAAAACATGGGCGCCTTGAATGGGTGCATCCGATCTGAGGCAGCAGAGGAAGTTTCCAGACCTGGATCAGGACGAGAGGCATCTAAAGAGAGGTGGGGAGGTCTCCATTCCTTCATGGAGTTAAACCCCGAGGAATGTCCTGACTCAGCCCTTTTGGCTTAATGACCTTGGATGAGTTGTGTAACGGCTCTGAGCCTCGTGTAAATTGGGGATGATGGGTCTGGTGATGGTGGCTGTCAGCACTGGCCCCCCTGCATGAAGAAACGCTTCGTGAGCTGCAAACACAGGACATGTCAGGGGTGCTTGTGCTTCAGGGCTTCGGGAGGAAAACATTGAGAAGAATCGGGAGCTGGCTGGGCAGGGTGCAAGGCCATCCCCAGAGCAGTGGGCTCCCCTCTGATCTCCAGCCTGTCTCTCCCTGAGGGGCCTGTGGCCTCTGCCTCAGCTTTATCCTGGGACAAAGAGCCCTTCCTGGGGGCAGGAGGCAGATGCTCCTGCTAGGGACAGTGGGGTGAGGGCCCAGCTCCAGATTTGCCCTCAGGACCCACAGGGTGGCGGGGGGCCCTGCCTCTGCCTGGCCCCAGCCCACCCTGCCCTGTGCCTCGCAGAACTGCAGGACCTCGTGCACATCTCCCGGGCCCGGAAGCCAGCCTTCATCCTGAGCTCCATGAGGGATGAGAAGCGGACGTAAGTGGAGGAGGGAAGGGGGGTGGGGCACAGGCACGAGGCCTCTCCTAGGGGCCCCTCAGGAGGCTCAGGGCTTTTGTCTAGTCTGCCCCTGGCTCTGCAAGGTAGCTCGCGCCCTCTGCAGTTCACAGCAAAGAGACTTGAGTCTTCAGAGGGCCTGTTCTGCTCCTCCATCAGTCACCCTGCAGGCCCCCACGTCACAGGACGGAGCTGGCTGCGGCCCTGTCCCTGCTCTCCCCGACCGTGTCATGGATTGTCGGCGGAGATGGCCCAGATCTCCTCTGGAGAGAGTCCGCAGCTGCCGCGATGCTCAGCCTGCTTCCCTCTGATCCACTCACTCCTTACCCCGCCTCCCTCCGAGAGCTAGTGGGGTGGGCTGATTTCCCAAACACCTGCTGAATATCCAGGCCTGTTCTAGGAGGCAGGCCTGGGTGATGGGCACAAAGAGAAGAAGCCCAAGCCCTGTGCTTGAGGACAGTCCCTGGTGCCCAGAATCAGTGCCCGCCGGCCTGGTGCATCACCAGGACAAACGTGCTTCCTATGGGCTGTGGTCTCTCCACCCTCCCTTTAATAACAGAGGTGGTTCATTTGTTGTCTGTTTATTACTATGCTGCTTTCCTAACAGCCTTCCTAGGGAGGCATTAGTCACCTTATTTTGCAAATGCAGAACTTGAGTCCCCGAGAGGGTAAGGGTGCACGGAGTGAGTTTCAGAGCAGTCTCAGCCCAGGTCTTCCAAGTCCATGCCCTTTCTGCTACTGCAGGCTTCTCCCGGCTGTACCCCTGCAGGGAAAGCTCTCTTCTCCTGGAAACAGGTGCAGCCCCTGATCCCAGGGCCAGGCAGCCGCATCGCGTGGCTCTGCCTCTCCTCGCCTGAAGGATCGGCTTCTTCTTGGTGTAGCCCACTTGTTTCTTCCGCCACCCTGTAATGTGTGCCCTGGGGGGGCACCTCCCCTATTTTACAGCCTCCTCATCCTTCCCCACCACTACACAGTGCCCTCTCCACACGTACCCCTGTGCAGGGGCCAAGGAAGTTACTAGAGGGAGGATGGACATGTCCCGACCAGTAGGAGGAGGGAGGAGGCAGTTTCTCCAGCAGGACCAGGGGAGCGTGGATAAGCCTGGGTGCCCTCCTGGAGGGAGGCTGAGGCAAGAGTCAGGACACTTCTGTGGGGACCTCCCCACACAGGATCTGAGAGCCACTCAGCTCAGCCTTGCTCCCTCTGGGTCAATTCCTCCATTACCAGCCACACATCCTCAGAAAGGTCTCCTGCCTCTTTGCTCCAGCCTTTCTGGTCAGGGGCCTTGCAGGGCTGTGCCTCTCTGGGCTTCCTGTGGGGCTGGGCAGCCTGTCCAGGAAAAGATGAAGGACCCCGGAGGTGGGTCTCACGGGCTCCTTCATTTACCAGCTGAGTGTCTGTGGATAAGCAGCGCTGCACTGAGCAGAGCCGATCCCTGCCCTCAGTGGGGAAAGAAAAGCAGTAAACAAGGGACCAAAAGTGATTACTTGTGGAAGCGAGACAGGCTCTGCACCAAGGAAGTGGGTGGAGCAGGAGTGGGCTGAGCGGGAGGGTCCCGCTGGCATCAGGCAGGCTTCTCAGTGGTAACATCTAAGCTGAGATGGAGAGAAGAGGAGACCAGAAGGAAGGTTCCAGGTCTGAGCACAGACTGTGGAGGCCTTCTCCTGTGGGGACTGGGCATGATGAGACCAGGGGAGACGGGTCAGGATGGCTTGGAGAACGTGTGACCCAGGAGTCAGCAGACCCGGGTCCAGATCCACCTGTGTGACTTTGGGCAACCATCTAACTTCTGAGCTTAACCCCTACAGATATGCACCGGGTAACAGGGAGTGTCCACCTTGAAGGGGTTTGGGATATTTAAGTGATTTCATGCTGGTAGAAACTCCTCATGGCTCCTGACACATAGATGGTCCTTCCTCCCTGCCCCCAGCTCCCCTGCAGCTCCCACCTGGGTGGTGGGGCCTGACCTTCCTGCCATCTCACCTGTTCCTTGCAGCTGCAGACCAGCCCTTCCCCCCAGCCCTGTTTAATTCCAACAGACGTTTATCAGGGCTGGGACTGGGGATCTATATCTATATATATATGTATTTATGTATTTATATTTATATTTATTTATTTATTGAAGTATAGTCAGTTTACAATGTTGTGTCAATTTCTGGTATACAACACAATGCTTCGTCATACATGAACATACATATATTCATTTTCATATTCTTTTTTACCATAAGTTACTTTAAGTTATCGAATATAGTTCCCTGTGCTACACAGCATGAACTTGTTTACCTATTCTATATGTATCAGTTAGTATCTGCAAATCTCTATAACTACCAACTTATTCCCTACCCTCCTTCCCCCGCCACTGTAACCACAAGTTTGTTCTCTATGTCTGAGAGTGTTTCTGTTTTGCAAGTAAGTTCGTTTGTCTCGTTTTTTTTAGATTCCACATATAAGTCATATCATATGGTATTTTTCTTTCCTTCTAGCTTATTTCACTTAGAATGACAATCTCCAGATCTATCCATGTTGCTGCAAATGGCATTATTTTATTATTTTTTATGGATGAGTAGTATTCCATTGTATAAATATACCACAACTTCTTTTTACAGACTGGGGATCTGGATTTGACCAAAACCCAATGGCTGCCCTTAGGGAGTACACCATCCAGAGTTGGCTAGACAGACCCAGGTGTCTGCTGAGGTGGCACCTGGCCAGTGAGGCCTTCCCTGCCCCTCTGCTGCACTTACCTTCCTTTATCTTTCTCTCTTGCACTTTCCACCTCCTGAAATACTGTGTTTATTCCTGTACTGACTTCACCGCTCCCTCCCCATGGCCCTGGTAGCAAGCGAGCTCCACTCCAAGGGGCTTGGTTTCCCCATACTCACGTGGCTGCCGCGGTAAAGATGCTCAGGGACACAGTGTGCCAAGTGCCAGGCTGTAAGGGGTCCCTCTTCTCTCCCATTGCTGTCCCCACTGCAGCCACGACCACCTGCTCTGCCTGGACGGAGGGGGCGTGAAAGGCCTGGTGATCATCCAGCTCCTCATCGCCATCGAGAAGGCCTCGGGCATTGCCACCAAGGACCTCTTTGACTGGGTGGCAGGGACCAGCACGGGGGGCATCCTGGCCCTGGCCATTCTGCACAGTGAGGGCAGCCCCTGGGCCTGGGGGCCAGGATCGGTGGGCCTGAGACCTGCCCTTGAATTGGGCTGAGTTTATTTTCAGGGCATTGCAGAGAGGGTCATAGGGGAGGGGAGGGCCCGTAAGCCCTTTGTGGGGCAGCCGAGGGTGTTGGAGTCCAAGGGCAGAAGGAGCAGGGCTGGGGGGCAGGGGGTGGCTAGTGATGGGCTGGAGGCTAGTTCAGCCTCTCACGCGGGCAGAAGCTCCCCTTTCCACAGCCTCCGCACGCACACCCCGGGCCTGGGTGAGGCGCCTTTGACCCCCATCTGTTCTGGGAGGCTCACAGGACAGGGCTGTTCCTTCTATTCTGTGACCAACAGGGTGGATCTAGATTTACAAGCTTTTACACTTTCAGGGCCCTCCTTCAAGGAAAATAATACAAAATTACGAATACCAAATTAAATATCAAACCTGGGGGCTGCTGAAGGGGGTCCCTGCCTGTGTGGGAAGTTGCACAGGAGGGTCCCAGGCGCCCCAGCTTGGTCCATGCCTTGTAAATCCGTCCCTCTGGTTCCCGCAGCCGGCCTGTGCGCAGCCGTCTGCGGGGGCGGCCCTTGTGTCTCTCCCCACCTCCGACCCCCTTGTTCCTAGGCAAGTCCATGGCCTACATGCGTGGTGTGTACTTTCGCATGAAGGATGAGGTGTTCCGGGGCTCGCGGCCCTACGAGTCGGGGCCCCTGGAGGAGTTCCTGAAGCGGGAGTTTGGAGAGCACACCAAGATGACGGATGTCAAGAAACCCAAGTAAGCCTCCTCAGTGGGAGCATCATGGCTTGGTCCCAGCTGTGCACCCCTTCACTGTTCCTGGGGCAGAGGGCCCCCTGCCCTGGTCTGATTAAAGCTGCGGGGAGGGGGAGCACAGGTGCAGAAGATCCTCAACCTGTGTCTGATATTTTTCCACCCAAACAGCACATCCCTGGGTCAGAGTGGGTCAGTTCTCATCCACCGCACACAGGCTTGCTGAGCACGGCTCTGCCCCGACCCCCGGCACTCTGTGTGTGTGTGTGTGTGTGTGTGTGTGTGTGTGTGTGTGTGTGTGTGTGCGCACGCGCGCGCGCACGGGTGTGCACATGCCTGTGAGTCTTGGGGTGATGCAGCATCAGGCGGAAAGGCTTCCAGTCTGGCTGGGAGATAAGTGACCTGAAAAAAATGGCAGCCACGCAAGGCACCATGTGCTTAAGAGGTTCCAGGAGAGCCTTCAGCACCACCCTGTCTTTGTAGTATTTATTTCCCATCCTGGAATTACTTTATTGTCTGTCTAATGCCTAGCCCGCCTCCCAGACTCTGAGCTCCCTGAAGCAGGAACATGACTGCTTTGTTTTCCGTGTAGCCCCAGCATCTAGCATGGTGCCTGCCCCAGAGCAGGCCCCTGAAAAGCGCCCAGCAACTGCCTGATTATCTGTGGGAGCAAGAGGGAGAAAGGACTGTGGACACGGTGGTCAGGAGGAAGTGAAGTGTGAGCGAGCCCTAGCGGGGTTAAGAGGATTTCTTTTGATAATAACCCTTTTTTTTCATTTAAGAGTAATACATAGTCTTTTAAGAAAAATTGGAAGATATGAAAAGTAAAAAGAGGAAAATATCATCCATGATTTATTAACCAAAAGATAATGTTAAAATTTTTTTTTGTTTATTTAGACATTTTTTCCTTTTAACTGTGAAATAGAACATATATTTAGAAAAGTACATAAAACAGTTCAATGAATAACTCTAAAGCAAACACCCACATATGACCATCAGCAAAGTCCAAAAGCCCCTTTAGTGTGTGCTCAGCCCCCATCACAGCTCCTGCTCCCTGTCCCCCACAGGGTATCTTCTCTCCTGACTGGTGTGAACCAGGCGTCCTGGATTTTCTGTGTAGTTTCACCACTGAATGCATCCCTGAGCATGGTTTCGATCCTGCCCATCTCTGGGCTTGGACAGAATCATTTTGCGTGCTGTCTTTCTTCCCATCAATGCCATCAATTTGTCAGCGTGGTCCCTGCTGTTGGATGAAACTGGGTTTCATTCATTCTTGTTGCTCAAATGACTACATCCCACAGTTTATTGCTCCAAATACCTTTGATGGACACTTGGGTTGTTTCCAGTTTGGCCCCCTTGGTCTGCAGCAAACATTTTGGGACTTGTTTTCTGACCATGTCAGGAGTAGACCTAGGAGTAGAGCTGCGAAGTCTTGGAGGATACATGGCCTCAACTCTTAGATTCGGCTTAACTGTTTTCCAAAGTGGTGGTTTCTGTTTTCACTCCCATTAACCATCTTCGAGAGTTCCTGGTGCTCTGCGTTCTTGCTAACATCGTTTAGTATCAAATATTTTTATCTTTCTAAATCTGGGGTGGGGGGTATAAGATACTGTCTCTGTTGGTTGGAATTTTTATTTTCCTCATTACTCATGAGGTTGAACACTTTTTCATAAGTTTAAAGGCCATTTGGATTTCCTCTTTTGTAAAGTTCCTGTTCAAGTGTTTTACCCATTTTTGGCAAAATTGTGCTGTGTGATTTTGGGGTTTTGTGGCATCTCAATGACCTTTTTTATATTTTGAAAACTAGTCCCTTGATGGATACATGAATTTGAAATCTCTTCTCCCACTCTAGGCTTGTCTTTTCACTCTCCTGGTGGTGTTTTGATAATGAACAGATGTTCTTAATGCAGTAGAATTTATAAGTGTTTTCCTTTTTTATGGTTTGTGCTTTTTATGTCCATTCAAGAACCCTTCCTTAACCTGAGACAGGAAGCTACTTTCCTGTGTCAGGTCAGGGCGCTCTCTAGATCTGCCTCTCCTGTTTAGGTCTTTTATCAACCTGGAATTGATTATTGTATTAGGAGAGATCCAATTTCCTGTTTTCCACATGAATAACCAGTTTCCCCAGCCTCACCTGCGAAAAGTCAGTCTTTCTGTCCGCATCGCAGGTCTCACTTCCTCAGCCGTGGGTCAAGGGTCCTTCCTGGGCCTGGTTTTGGTTGCAGAGCCCTAATTCTACAGCGTTTATAACAAGTTCATAGCAGGGCTTCCCACCTTGCCCTCCTTCAAGGCTATTCTTGGAGGCCCTTTAGAGAAGTGGTTAAGAGCATGTACCCTGAAGTTTCCTTTTCTCGACAATGGGAATAATACACTACCTGCTTCCTGGGGTTTTCTTGAGGAGTAATAATAGTTCTATTTATAGAGCACTTAAAAAGCACCTAGCACGTAGAGATGCCGTGAGATATGGCTTACTTGTTGCTATTTGTACTTCCATAGAAATTGTAGAATCAGACTGTCAAATTCTGCAGAAAAGCAAATCCCGTTGGGATTTTGATTGAGATTACACTGAATCTGTAAGGTTATTTAGAGGAGACTTGACATCTTAAAATGCCAAGTCTTCCAATTAGAGAACTAAAACATTCCATTTGTCTAAAGTTTCCCAGTGCGGTGTTATAATTTTATCTACAGTGATCTTACACAGCTGTGATTTTTAGTTAGGTGCTGTGTACGTTTTTGTGCTACTGTAAATTACACATTTTAAAACATTTTATTTTCTAATTGTAGCTGGTATTTAGAAATACCATTTATTTTTAAAATGTTAGTTTGGGGAAAATACACATAACATTTACTATCTTAATCATTTTTTTCACCTTAACCATTTTTAAGTGTACAATTCAGTAGTGTTAAGTATATTCACAATGTTCTGCAACTAATCTCCTGACCTCTTTCATCTTGCACAACTGAAACCCTGTACCCGTTAAACAGCAGCTCCCCATTCCTCCCCTCCCCCAGCCCCTGGAAGTCCTCATTGTACTTTCTGTCTCCATGAGTTTAACTCCTCGAAGTACCTCATGCAAGTGGATTCATGCAGTATTTGTCAGTTTGTGACTGGCTTATTTCACTCAGCATAATGTGCCCAAGTTTCATCCATATTGTAGCATGTGACAGAATTTCCATCCTTTTTAAGACGGAATAATATTCCATTGCCCATAATGTGCCCTTGTTTATCCATTCATCTGTTGATGGACATTTGGTTCATTTCCACCTATTAGCTATTGTGAATAGTACTTCTGTGCACACAGGTGTACACAGAACTGTTTGAATCCCTGCTTTCAATTCCCGGTACCTTGTACACAGAGGATTCTGACAGGCTCAACTGGCTAATATTTTGTTTAGGATTTTTGTATCCATGTTCGTGAGTGAGATTGACCTGTTTATTCCCATTTTTAGGTTGCAGGGTTTTGGTTTAGGGGAAGTGTTTCTTCTTTTTCTATTTCCCAGAAGAGTTAGTATAATAGTGATTCTACTTCTTCCTTGAATATTTGGTAGAACTTGCCAGTGAGGTCATTTAGGCCTGGAGTTTGCTTGGTGGGGAGATTTTTAATGATGGAATTCATTTCTTTAAGGGTTATAAGACTGTCCAGGGCTTCTAAACATCTTTTTGAGTTTAGTTTTGGTTAAGTTATGTTTTTCTAGTAATATGTCCATTTTATATAAATCTTCAAATTTATTGGCATCGAGTTGGTAAAAAATTCTCTTACTATCTTTAATGTCCACAGTATCTGTTGTGCTGGCTCTCTTGTCATTCCTGATTATTTACACCCCCTCTTTTCATTTTATCAGTATTGCTACCACAGGTTTTTTGATTGGATTGGTCTTTTAAAAACCCAACTTTGGGCTGGCTATTTATTGGCTCTTCATTGTATGTACACTTTTGGTTTCATTAATTTCTGCTCTTATATATTTATTCCTTCTTGTACTTTCTTTGGGTTTATTTAGTTGTTGAACTTCTTGAAATAAATGTTTTGCTCATTGATTTTTTTTTGGCCTTTCTTTTGTTCTACTATATAATATATGTGTATATCTTATATATGTGTGTATATGTGTGTGTGTGTATGTAAATCTAAACAGCTTCCTCAAGTACTGCTTTAATTACATCTCATTATCACGTTCATTTCAAAATATTTTCTAATTTTTATTATAATTTTTAAACCATAAGGTATTAAAAATGGCATTTCACAATTTCTAAACTTAGGGATTTTCTAGTTGTCTTTTCGTTATTAATTGCTTTGTGGCCAGGGGATATGCTCTGTTTGATTTTGGTGCTTTAAAATTTGTAGAGACTTGGTTTGCAGCCTTCTATATTCAGTGTTTGTAGATACCCCATGTGTAATTTAAAAGAGGATGGATTCTTCATTTGTTGAGTGCCGCTATCTGCACATGTCAATTAAATCATGTTGGCTAGGAACGCTGTTACAAATTTCCAATTCTTATGTATCTGTACTAATTTTTTGTCCACTTCTGCCAGTTACTGAAAGATCTGCATTGAACTCTTCCACTGTGGGGATTTGCCTTTTCACTCTTTACTTCTGTCAGTTTTTACATTAATATTTTGACACTATGCTGTTCAGTGCATATCAGTGGAGGTTTTTATGAATCTTTCTGGCAACTAGAACCTTTTATTATCATGAAGCAGCCCTCTTTATCTCTAAAGAATCCTTTTTACTTTAATGTCTATTTTGTCCGATGTTAGTATAGTTATACTAACGTTCTTTGGCTGTATTTGCATGGTATGTCTGTGGTCATGCTTTAATTTAACTTTCTTTAATCCTTATGTTTTAAATGTCTCTCTTGTGAATTACCTAGAGTTGGATTTGTTCTTTATCTAATCTATGCATTGAGTCCATTTATAGGTTTTTAATGCATAATAATATACTTTTAAAAATTAACTAATTTGTTAAGTCTAGTTTAGCAGATTGGCTTGACTATCAGAACCTTCATATAATTAATCTCGTAGTTTATAGAGCTGATCCATTTATATGTACGGAATTGCTGGTATATTTGGGCTGATATATGCTATCCTATTTTGTTCTGTGTTTCTTTTTCTCTTTCTTGCCTTCTTTTGGATTTACTGAATAGTTTTAATCATTACATTCCACCCCCAACTCCAGTAGTTTCAAAATTATATGCTCATTTCTGGTTTCTTTTTAGTGTATATTATAGAAGTCTAAATTTAATTGATACTATTAGCCTCCCCTTAGATAATCAATGATTTTTAAATGCTTTAATTCCATATTCCTTCCTCCATCTTATTTATAGTTACTTTTTGTATTTTAAATCTATCTTGTTTTTTGAAACCTCACAAGACATTATTATTGTATTTTGAATTTGATGTTTATTTATATTTATCAAGTGGCATGCTAGTAAACCAGATCTCTGGGCAGGGGAAAGCCCTGATTTATGGTGTTTGCCAGCTCCCATGGCATAAATACTCCCACCTTGGCCAATCTCAAGCTACCAACAGTTTAACAACCAGCTGATGAGATTTAACAATAGGTTCTCACAACCAGTATGAGCTGGCTGTAGCTGTATCATTGGGTACGTATGTGTGTATGTGTATGTGTGTGCATATGTGTATTTATATGGATATATGTGTATCGTTTCTTTGCTTTACATTCTTTCCTGCATTCCAGACTTCCATCTGTGACTGCCTTCCTTCTGCCTACAGTATATTCTTTTGACTTTTCCATAGAGATGATCTGCAGGTAGTGAATTCTCCACTAGCAGAATTGTCTGCAAATAGCTTGCTTTCACTCTCATCATTTGACACTAGTTTTATTTCATCCTCATCAATTGAACATTCTTTTATTTCTCTCTTATTCTTGTTGAGTATAGAATTCTAGGCTGATGATTTTCTTGTAGAACATGAAAAATATCATTATCTTTTAGCATCCATTGTTGCACTTGCAAAGTCAATTTCAGTTTAACTCTTGCTTCTTTGAAAGTAAGTGGTCTGTTCTCTCTGGATACTTTTATTTATGTGTTTGTTTGGTTTTGGCGCTCTGCAGTTACACTATGTTATCTCTAGATATGAATTCCTTCTCATTTATCCTGCATGGGATTTTTTTGGTCTTCTTGAATCTTTGGATTGGTGTCTTCAGTTCTGGAGGCCCGAGTCATTATCTGTTTACCCTTGCCTCTACCTAATTTTCTCTCTCCTCTCCTTATGAAACTCCAACTTAAAATGTTAGAGCTTTTCTATCTTTCATGTCTTTTAACTTCTCCTGTATATGCTTTCATTTTGTCTCTCTGAGGTGCATTCTGGATAATTTCTTCTTACCTATTTTCTAATTCACTAATTCTCTCTTTAGCTTTATCTGATTTTCCATTTAACCTATTCACTGAGTTTCTTATTTTATTCTTTAATTTCTAGAAGTACTCTGTTTTTCTTAAAATCTTCTAGGCCATTACTTGTAGTTTTCTATTCCCTAAATATATTATTTAGGGAATGATGATGATGATGATGATGATGATGATAACAATAATAATAATAATAATAATAATAATAATAATAATAATAATAATAATAATAATAAGCTTGTCTTTGATGTCATTAAACATTGTAAGCATACCTGTTTTATCATCTTCATTTGGGGATTCAAATAACTAATGTCTATGTAGGTATGTTTCGGGGTTTGTGTTGGTTTATGCTGATTCTCATCCATGATGTGCCTGTTGTATACCCCTCCACCCTTTTTGGAACTGTGTGGTGTTCCTTAGTGCTGAAAAATAATATGTGCAGATTCTGTGAGGCCTAGAATGAGGGTATCTTCTCCAGAGTGTCTTGTGTTATCTCTTCGAGGTATCCACATACACTACCAACCAGGGCCACTGTAACTAAATTCTTGGCATGAAGGTTTTGGAACTTCCCCCCAGATGATACAAATTGAGACCACAAATCTACAGAAGTGTTAGTTTGTGGTTATACATTTTCAGGGATTTTTTTCCTCCCTCCTTTGTCCACTGCCAGGTAACTTTCTTTACAACCTCCAGGGATGGGAAAGGAGCAAGCTTATTTCTGGTGTACCATTATCTAAAGGGGTAGCCCTTTGGGGTTACAACCTCATGTGGGGAGGGCCTCCCATTAAATCCCTAACCTTTAGTGGGCCCTGGGCTTTGACTTCTGTCCCCCTGGCCCCCCGAGGCCATCAGCAGTGAAGTTCAGATCGACAGTTTGGTGTCTGCCTTCAGGTCAAAGCTGGGTCTGTGCTCCGTTTACGTCTCTGGGTTTGTGCTCATCCTCAGAGTTTACCCTGGTCTTTCCTTTCTATCATATAAGATCATCTATGCTTTTAAAATTAAAAAAAAAAATTTCCCCAGCATTTAATTTATTGTTCAGTGGAAGGGTTGTTCAAATAACCTTTCCACGATATTCTTAGAAGTGGAAAACTAATCTTTTATTTTTCCTCTGCAGAGTTTTTTGTTCCCTTTCCTTTATATTTTTCAGTGTAACAAACACATTTCTGTGTTAGTCTGAACTCCTTGCGAGCATAATTTGGAATGGCTGCAAAACATCCCGTTGTTAGTCTCCCGCTTCTATTGTTTTCTTTTAGATCACTCATTTTTCACTCTAATAAATTACACCGCATGAGTAGCCTTAAACCAAAAGCTTTCATTGTAATTAAGAGTAATCCTTTAGAATAGATTTCCCAAATTGGAATTCCCAGATCAAAGAGCCAGGACCTTTGTAAGAGTCTGAATACATATTAGTTTCCAGGGCTGTGCCAGTCTACCCTCCCCACAGTATTTAAGGACACCTGTGTCTCTCGAGACAAGTAAGAGTCTTTTTTAATAGATCATAGACGCACATGGTAGAACATTGGCAAGGTATCAAAGGTGATATGCTGAAAAGTCTCCCCCCAACTCCGGTCCTGGAGCTGCAGCCACCAAGCAGTCCCCTGCCCCAGAGGCAACTCACTGTTGCCAGGTTCTGCACATGGGTCCTTTTGGAGTTATCCTCTGACCAAGCAAATAGGTACATAGGGTCATTTTGGTTTTGTTTTTAGATAAATGGTGGCATACTACACACACTGTCCTGAATCTTGCTTTTCCCACTTCACCGTAAGTCTTGGTGCTCACCACCCATCAGTACATGAAGTGCTTCCTACATTGTTCTGCTGTGACACGGACCCCACTGCGCAGGGGAGCTGCGGGGCATTGAACAACCCATGCCATTAATAGTGCGTGCCCATCTCCCACGTGTGTGGATGGCGTCCCAGAAGTAGGATCGCCAAGTTTAAGGATTAGTGCATCTGCAGTTTGGACGAAAATTGCCATAGGTGGATTGCCAAGAGTGGATGGGTCAGTGTCCTGGTCCTTGTTTCTCTCCAGGGTGATGCTGACAGGGACACTCTCTGACCGGCAGCCGGCTGAACTCCACCTCTTCCGGAATTACGAGGCTCCAGAGTGTGTACGGGAGCCTCGTTTCAACCAGAATGTTAACCTAAAGCCTCCAACTCATCCCTCAGGTTAAAACCATGTTTGATGCATCTGTGGGGAGCTGTTGGCCTGAGAGGCTGTGGGGTGGTGGGTGGTAGTCACAGGCTTGCTGCCAGGTCCCCCCAGGCCACCACCGTCCCGCCCTCTGCCCTGGCCTCCCAGTGTATCAGCTGAGGGCAGGCAGAGCCGGGCAGCCGTCAGGGCTCGGGCAGGCCAGAGGAGGCCCTCGGCTGCACCCTGCCTTCCTCCAGGACGGTGGGGCCAGACAGCATGGCCGTCGGTCCTGGTCCTGCCTCTGAAGAGTCCCCAGCCTCTCCCTCTTCCCGCAGCACCACATGCACACACACGTACACACACGCGCACATACCCTGAGGTCCGAAGTGTTCATCTCGTGTGCCACTGGGCCCCCTCCTCTCCCACCCCCAGAGCAGCTGGTGTGGCGGGCAGCCCGGAGCAGTGGGGCAGCCCCCACCTACTTCCGGCCCAACGGGCGCTTCCTGGATGGCGGGCTGCTGGCCAACAACCCCACACTGGATGCCATGACCGAGATCCATGAGTACAACCAGGACATGATCCGCAAGGTGAGAGCCACCTCAGGTCAGAGAGGGTGGACGTGACTGCCCACTGCAGCTGCGCTGTATCGGCAACCCTTTCTAAGGACTGACTCCTAGGAGAGCAAGTGGCTTTTATTCATGTGTTCATTTATTTGCACGCAACAGCAACTTTATCTCACACTTAAAAACCTGCTTGATTGGTAGTGCCTGCCTGAAGCAGTGTGCTAAGAGGGGTTCTGAGGCCCAGTCTGGACTGGGTGGTGAAGCGTTATGATTATTAAGTACCAACATCTGCTGTTTGCGGGGACCGCAGCCCAATACCAGTGTGTTCCCGTCGCAGACCTAGCCACACGGCCCGGCCTGGAGACACACGCTTGCCCTTTGGAAACTCACATTTAGGGAAGACGGTCCAAAGCAGGGACACACTTACCCAAGTGTTCTGGGTGATGTGACAGAGGGCCCAGAGCATCACCTCTGCTGAAAGACCTGAGGCTCAGAAGGGCTCACGGAGGAGGGGGTCCTGAGGCCTTTGGGGAGGAGGCAGTGCAGAGTCAGCGATTCAGAGGAAAAGCAGCGGCCCTCAGCCTTAGGAGCTTAGTACAGAGGTGGGCACATGTGGTAGGAGAGGCGGGGGTGCAGTACATGGCCTCTGGGTGGGGCCTGACTCTGCCCGTGCTTCCCTTCAGCCACTATGTGTGGCTACTGATAGTACCAGCCTGGGGACTGTCGTGAGGCATCCATGCACTCTTATCTGTGAAGTGTTTAGGGCATGCCTGACCTCGAGCGTGCGTGCTGTATGCTTGCTGGCTGTGGTTATCACTACGGTCATCACCAAGAACCTTGGGTCATGACGCAGTCCCAGGTGACGCAGCTGAGAGGCGAGCGCCCTCTAGGGGCCAGATGGGGCAGGGCAAGCTTCCTGGAGGAGGAAGGAATCAGTGAGAGACTGGGATGGGAAGGGGTCCTCAGACATCATCCGTCTAAGTGGACGAGGAGCCTGGGTAGGTGGGTTGCCAGGGTCACCCAGCAGATTGGCAGCAGAACTTGATCCAAAGCAGAGAAGGTGCAGCATGGGCTGTGCTCTTGCCACATGAGCCTGTCGCCCCTCCTCATGCTCCCCCAGGGCCCCAGCCATGGGCCTCTCTTACCCCTGGGTGCCCCCTACCCAGAGGGGAAGGTCTCCTCTGACCTGGTCCTGTCTCAACAGGGTCAGGGCAACAAGGTGAAGAAACTCTCCATTGTCGTCTCCTTGGGGACAGGGAGGTCCCCGCAGGTGCCTGTGACCTGTGTGGACGTCTTCCGTCCCAGCAACCCCTGGGAACTGGCCAAGACTGTTTTTGGGGCCAAGGAACTGGGCAAGATGGTGGTGGACTGTGTGAGTATGGGCCCCTCCCCAAGCCCACTTCCCTGAGGCCTCACCCCTAGGATGGTGTCCTCACCCCTAGGATGGTGTCCTCACCCTCGGCGTCAGGGGGATGGCAGGGCTCTGTTGGCCGTCCTTAGCCAGCTCAGGGGAGGGGTCCCCGGTTCAGTGTCTCATTGCTGGCAGGACCTTCAGTGACCACCAACAGTGGGGGGTTTAGTGGCTGTGGGGCCCTTCTTTCAAGCCCGGCCCATGTGGGAGCCCAGAAGGTCAGGTGGACAAGCTGCAGGGGACAGGGATGTGGAGGCCTGTCCACTCAGCCCCTCCACTCTCACTGACCCTGAATAGGTACTGCTGAGCCACCTGTCAAAGCCATGGGCTGTGCCCCTCTGATTGTATAGCTGGGACAGTCACTGAAGCACAGAAAGGGGGACTTGCCCAAAGTCACTCTGCCAACTGGGGGCTAAGCTACCCTGGAACCTGGGGGCCCCAGGCAGGGGCTGTGGGTGCAGCGTGGGCTGGACACTCACAGTGGCTGCTTCTCACCAGTGCACGGATCCGGATGGGCGGGCCGTGGACCGGGCCCGAGCCTGGTGCGAGATGGTCGGCATCCAGTACTTCAGGTGAGGGCTTGGCTGGCCCCGGCTCCTGGCCCCACACCTGGCCCGGCCATGACCTTCCCCACCCCAGGCCCTGGCCTGGACGTTCCCTTTCCCCCAAGGGGCTGCTCTGTGCCTCAAGCCCACCCCAGTCCTGGCTCTTGTCCCCCACCCAGACTACGTGTCCTGGAGTGACCCCTCTTCCTTGATCCGGACAGATTGAACCCCCAACTGGGGACGGACATCATGCTGGACGAGGTCAATGACACGGTGCTGGTCGACGCCCTCTGGGAGACTGAGGTCTACATCTACGAGCACCGGGAGCAGTTCCAGAAGCTCATCCAGCTGCTGCTCTCGCCGTGAGGCCGCCAGGCCCGCAGCCGCCCCTGCCTTCCCAACCCAGCCCCTGCGGGGGAGGCCGGGCGGGGCCCGACCACCACACCCCTGGGCCGAGCTGGGCCCAGGCAGTCCTAGGCCCAGGGCATGGCGGGCCTCCTGCCTGAGGCTGGTCCTGCAGGCCTCTCTTCCCTCCGGCCCCTCCTCTGGCCCTCCGTGTCATTCCAGGCCTAAAGAGCCTGGAGCCCCACTTGGGCCCGTTCCCCAACTGCCTCCCTGACTGACTCCCGGGGCCCTTGGCCCTGTTGGCTCAAACACTAAGGGCACCTGGACGTGCTACCAGCCCCAGCCTCCCAGGGGGTCCTGGGCTCTTCCGGGCCCCCAGGGGGGTGCAGCAACCCTTTCCACCCTCTGCCCTCTGCTGGAGGTGGGGCTAGAGAAATGGGCCGTCACCCACCCCATCAGGAGGGGAAACCCAGGCTCCAGGAGTGGGGTGGCCCATTCGACTTTGCCCCTCAACACGCACCCTGCCACCCACACCCCACCCTGCGAGCTCTCCTCAGCTCTCAAAGGTCGCTCCTGTGACTTAAGTTATTCTTCCCGACAGGAAGTGGTTTATGAGCGGAGAGGGGCTCCATGGACTGCCCAGACTGTGAAATAAACGGTTCCATTCCGGTTTGCCTGTGTGGTGTGTGCTGTGGTGTGAGTGTCCCTGTCCCCCCACCCTGCCACCTCCCCTCAGCCTTGACCTTCAGCCTTGAATGTCATCTTCCTGTGCCCACTTGGACAGAAGCTGTTTTCCAGGCTCCCCGAGTTAGGGACACCTCTTGTCTTCCTTGGGTCTCTCCCAGTCAGGCCTCCAAGGGTATTCAGAGCCAGCATCCAGGCCCACCTGCCTCATGGTTGGGGGTGAGGGAGAGCCCCACTTGCCAGAGGGGATGAGACCAGAGAGGGCAGGGAGCTCAGGCACCATCACACAGCGAGTGAGCAAGGCCAAGGTGTGTGCAACTCAGGATTTGTGGTGCCCCGTCTCCAGCATGCAGGGGAGCTGGATGGGCGGCAGCGGGTGTGGGAGCCTCAGCCCTTGGGATGCAGGTCTGAGGGGCTCAGGGTAGAGAAGGGGCCTGAGAATAGTGACGAGTGGGCGTGTTCTGCCTGCAGGGGCTGGGGATTGTCAGGGGCAGGGGTATCGGGGAGGGCACTGCACAGTTCCAACCCCAGTAGGGTGGGCACTGCCCAGTAAGGCAGGTGGGAGGGCAGCAGTCCCCCAGAGCCAAGGGTCCCCGCTGGCCTGGAAAAGTCTTGTTCTCAAGGAGAAGGTGACCTAGGAGAGTGGCCGTCCACGCGTGCCCACCAGTCCACGGCTCAGAGGGGTAAATAATTGAAGGGCAGGTCACATGAACCCACCCGCATCACAGGATGCCTTCCCTGCCGGCTCTGGTTACGCCCCATATCGCGTTCTGACATCCCTGGCTGGTGAATAATTAAGCTGCCACCTCCTCCTCGGCCGGCCCTCCATCTCTGGGTCCCACTCTGCAGCCTCCTTCACTGCCCACTGAGCAGTGGGCCCTGGAGGGTACAGCCCCCAGTGCTCCCAGCCCTGACGTCACCACCAGCCTCCTGCTCAGCGCCCGGGTGCACCCACTCCATGGCCCCCGAAATGGACCAGTTCTACAGGTCCACCATGGCCATCTACAAGGTGAGTGTGTGTGCGGCCGAGGCCTGGGCTCGAGCACCCTCTTCCAGGGCTCGAAGGTCGGGCTGGCTCTGGAGGACAGAGGGTGAGCATGGCTGCAGCACATTCTGGAAAAAAAAGCCCAGAACCAGGCTGGGCTGAGCTGTGGGCTTGGTGGTGGGGATCCCTGGGGGCAGTCGGTCACTCCAGCCCTAACCTGAGGCTCCCAGAGCAGGGGTCCATCCAGTGAGTGACAGGCCTGCTGAGACAGCACTTCAACAGGAGCCCCCAACTCCCAAACACTGGACAGAGCAGGGCAGGGCCCAGGGTGGCCTCAGCTGGGAGCAGGGGGACTGAGGAGCCACCTGGCCCGGGAGTGGGGAGTTTCTCTCTCTTTGTCTCTTTCTCTCTGTCTCCCTTTCTCTGTTTCTCTGTCTCTCTCTGGTTTCTGAGCCCCTCACGCAAACTTCCTACCTCACTCCAGAGGGGCTGCTGCAGTCTCCACAGACATTTATTGAGCACCTCCTGTGTGTAGGGCCCTTTCATATGTAAACCTCATGACACCCTACCTGTGGGGGTAGAAAATAATAACCCCATTTGATAGATGGGAAAACTGAGGCCAGGGGTTGTTCAAAGTCACCAAGGGAGGAAGTGAGGCTGCTGGAGTTTGAATCGAGAACCTAGTACCCAGGGTACTCTCCCGCTGGCCATGGGCTGGGGCAGCCTAAGGGACCCAGCCACAGCCTTGCTCCCAAGGGACTCTTCTTTGAGGAGGGAAAGATCTGTCCTTGCCTCTGAGGTGACTGTTTGCAGCCCATGTGTCCAGCCTGATGAGACCTGGACTCAGGGCTGGGTTGAGCCACATGTAGCCGGGCCCTGTGAAAGACCGCAGGCTTCAGCCAGTGGGAGGAGAACCTGCCAGGAGCAAGTTCCCCCGGGCAGGTGGTGAGCGGGAGGAGGCCAAGGGGGCCCTGGCCTGGATCCGGGCCCCTGAGGCCCTTGCAGCGGAGAGCCAGGCTTCTGGGTGACTCCAGGTTTCTAGGCGTCTCACTGGGGCTGCTCCTAAGGCCCAAGGACTTGCCTCTGCCCATCATTCCTTCTTCTTCTCCCAATCTCCCCCTTCCGTCCCCTTGCCTTCTGTCTCCAGAGCATCATGGAGCAGTTTAACCCCGCCCTGGAGAACCTGGTGTACCTGGGGAACAACTACCTCCGGGCCTTCCATGGTGAGTTCCCGGCCCCCCTGAACCCCATGCAGCCCCCCTGGTGCCCCCCACCCATAGTCTCTGGACCCCACACCAGACACTCCACTCATCCTTGCCCCTACGCACTCCCACCCACCACCTTCACCCTCACGCTCTGGCCAGAGACCCATCACATACCTTCAGCTGCGCCCCCGGGTGCTCTCAGAGATGCAGCACTGGGCCCTGCAGGCCTATGAAACCCCAGCTGCACACACTCCAGATGTCACCCCGATGCTGCCCGGTGAGCCCACTGCCATACCCAGGCCACCTCTGCACCCCACCCCTACACCCTGACTTGCCCCCCACACCTACAGTCACACACCTACAGTCAAGCCTCATTACTCACTCAGCGCTTGTGCAAACAGCTACCATCCCCCATCTCCCAACAACCCCCCCCCCCACCTGCCCAATCAGCGCTAATCAGCAAAGGGTTATGAGTCCTCTGCGGGATGGACAAGCCAGGGACACACCCTGAGCTGTGTCACCCAATCCCTCCCTGCCTTTTAGGACTTCAGAGTCAAAGTCCTCACACCAGCGGCCTGAGCCCACACCACTCCCACCCCCACATCGTGTCTCTACACCTGGGCCTCACGACACACCTGCCCATGCCCTCCTTATGGGCACACAGAAGCCTGCACCCCCAGCCACGACAGGCACATGCCGAGGTCCTGCTCAGCGCCAGGCCGTGTGCTGGGTGCAGCTGCCCCTCGGCCCTGCATCCGCAGGGAGAGCCCACTTGTCTTCTACACCCCCTTTCTCCTCTGGCAATGGCACCCATCCACACACACCACCCAGGGCACCCCTCCCTCTCACACATACCTGCGCCAGAGCCCACACTGTCCCCTCCACACTCTCTCCTGATGGCAGGAGAGGCCTCCAGAAGGATGGGGGCACATGGAGGTGGGGGGCAGGGGCTGGACCCATCCCTCTCTCTGCGCAGCTCTGTCTGAGGCAGCTGAAGTGTACTTCAACGCCATCCAGAAGATCGGGGAGCAGGCCCTGCAGAGCTCCACCTCGCAGATTCTGGGTGAGGCATGCCCCCTCCCCTACATCTCTCCCAACTTCTTGGGTCTGGGAGACCTCCTCCTAGCCCTGCCTCCACCCCAGGCCTCCTCTCGTTGTCCAGGCTCCAGGATCCTCTGTCTGCCTCCCTGATGCCTCCCCTTAGGCCCAGGGCCTGCACTGCCTCCCATTCTCAGGTCCTAGAGGGGGTTCCTTTCACATCCAGTCCTTCCAGGAAGTCCTTCCCAAAGACACAAGCCTTGTAGGCCGGGGCCCAGAGCCCAGACTCCCATTCTGGAGCCCATGCCTCTTCCCATGACACCCCTCAGGACTTCTCCAGGGCTGGGACAGGTACCACCAGAGACCCAGAGCCATAGGGGAAATCCTTGGACTTTAGTCCCCAAATCCAGCCCTGGGCAGGCCCTCTGGCAGCTTTTGGCGGGAAGAGGGCAAGCAGGGCGGGCCCCCCACTGAAGCCACTTCTCTCCATGTCTCCAGGTGAGATTTTGGTGCAGATGTCCGACACCCAGCGGCAATTGAACTCTGACCTAGAGGTGGTGGTGAGTCTCAGAACCCACATCCTAGAGGGGTCACCAGGGAGAGTGGGCTGCTTTCCAACCTGACAACAAAGGCTGCCCTTCTGGGCACCTGCCAGGCCAGGCTCTGCTGCGCATATTTACCTGCGCATCTTGTTCAAGCTCCAGGAACCTGGGAAGCAGGTGCCTTCCCCGTCTCCATTTGACAGCAAGAAACTGAGTCTTAGGGATCTAGTCACTCGCCCAAGACTCCAGAGTGAGTGGAGGAGGTGGGAAGAGGAAGGACTGTCACCCAGGTGCATCAGGCCCAGGCGCCTGCCCCCTACCTGCCTCCCTACCCCCTCCCTCCACTCGCCCAGGGAGCAGCCAGTGATCCGACCTTGAAGAGCTGGCCTCTGCTGATACAGCCTGGTGTTCCCACCACTGGGCTGTTGTCATGCTGTTCTCCCAGCCTAGGGCACCCCCACCCCTATTCCTGCCGGCCAGCATAGTCGCCCTCCTCCGGGAAGCCTCCCCTGACCTCTGGGCAAGTTCAGTCTCTCTTCCCTCTGGACTTCAACAGATGCTTCTATCCGTTCTTAGCCAGTGATGGTGAAGGAAACGAGCTCTGCAGCCAGAGCACCTGAGGTCAAAGCCCAGCTCCACTAGTTACTGGCTTTGTGACTTTGGACAAGCTACTTAACCTCTCTGTGCCTCAGTTTATCTGTCTGTGAAATGGAGATAACCATAATAACTTCCTTGTAGGATTCTCATGAAGATTAAGTGAATTAATAAGTATAAACTGTTAACCCTGGCACCCATGACCCTCTAGTACCTCAGCTTTGATAATTAGAAGTAAAATTTACCTTCTGTCTCTATCCTTACCGAGAGGGAGCCGTGCAAGCTGTGGCCTTCTCTTTGTGGCTCCAGGGCCTGGGACAGAGACCCGGCACTAAGCAGGGCTTCACTGACCGTGGAAGGAAAGAATAAGCTTTGAAAAGGAAGCGGGATTTGGCCGGAAGGAGAGAAGACGAGAGGGCGTTCCGGGAGGGTCCATGGGCTGAGCACGTTCACAGCGAGGGTGGCATCAGGGAGAAGTGAGCCAGGGCCCCAGAGCTGGGCGGAGAGGGGGAGGCGGGCGGGGCCGGGCATGAGGGGCCTCGGGAGGTTCTGAAGGAAATTGCAACTATCATGACAGTGCACGGTCCTCAAACGTGGGAAACCCCTGGAAGTCTGAGTGTTCTTTGGGGATGTCGTAAAATACTTTTCTGTTTGGTTGCTATGTAGAAATGAGGAACAATTTCACCAGCAGGAAATGTACATCCACCTACACACCATAGGATAAACCATGGCCTTGGGCATGTGTCCCGGACACTTTGAGGCAGAGCGCTAAGCCCGCGCCACCTGCTGGGGCTCGGGCGGGGAGGGTGGTTATGGAGCTTGTGACTTCCTCTCCTTGTGTTTGGTGGCTCGCCATGTCACTTGTGCCACACCTGGGCTGGACAGGGACGAGTGTCACCCAGGCCCACTCTGTAAGGAGAGCTGCCCTGTCTGGGTACTGGTGTCTTGGCCGTGACACGAGGGCAGGGCCGTCGCTCAGAGCTGTACTGGGCGGAACACGCCAGAGGCTGCCTCCCCCTTGGGCTCATTCATCCCACAGCTATGTACGGTCATGTGGCAGTACTGCTGTCAGCACTGGGGATGCAGCAGACAGACCCCCCTGCCCTCCCCAAGGGCGAGTCAGACAAAACCCAAGACAAATAAGTGAATATATATGTGACAGGAAGATGCAAAATATGCAATGGAGAAAAACAGAATGGGGAAGGGGGATAGAAAGCCCTGGAGGGATGCAATTTTTAACAGATACTTAACATAAAACACTAAAAGGTGACATTGAGGAGAGGCCTGAAGGAGGTGGGGGAACAAGTAGGGAGCCATCTTCAGGAAGAGTGTTCTGGGCAGAGGGAACAGCATGTGGGTAGGCTCGAGGAGGCCCACATGGCCAGAGTCCAGGCAGCAACGGCGAGTGTGGAGATGATCAGCCACTAACTGGGGCCAGTTGTGTGAGCATTGTCGGGACTCCAGCCGTGCCTCTGAGTGTGCTGAGCAAAGGAATGACAGGATCGGGCTCAAGTTTGGTTTAAAAAAAAAATTATTCTAAATGAAAACATAGGCACAGAAAATCTCACTGAACAAATTAGTGCTTAATGAATCATTAAGACAAACCACCTTTGAAACTCCCATCCAGGTCAAGAACATTGCTGGGCTCTCCCGAAGCTCCCCCCTCCCCTGTGGCCCCATCAAATCCCAGCACCCCCCCCCCAAAGTGACCACTGGTCCAACACTGCCTTGTGTTTCTTTGTCATTGATCACCCAGTTGTACGACCTTAGACACTAGACTTTGTCTTGCTCTCTCTCTCTCTTTTTAAATATCTTTGAGTCTCTTTTAATCTACTGGCCCCCCCTCCATCCCCTTCCTTTCCTTACAACTTATCCGTTGAGGCCCCAGGGGCCTTCTGACTGGTTAGTTTTCCCAACACTCCTGGTACAGCTCAGCTTGTTCCTCTGTCCTCTGGACCCAGAGGCTTGATCAACTCAGGTTCCATCCCTTTGGTAAGACTAGAGGAGGTGCTGGCTTCTTCCATCGGGAGGCACGTCGCATCTGCTGCCATGTGATAGTGACAGCAATGGAGGCTGTGTGTCCACATCTCTTCACACGTGGGAGCTACAAGATGCTGCTCTTATTTATTAACTGGACTATTTCTATCTGGAGATGCTTCTCCTTAGGTGCTGTTTGAAATCCAGCAGCACAGTGGGAAAGTCAGGATAAAGGCTTGTTCCCTCCCTTGTCAGCTTTCAAGACCATGAATTTGCTCCCCGTCATCTTCTGAAGGTGACCAATTAATTAGCTTTATTTTTCACTATCACCATCATTGTAATATTTTTAGTATCATAGATTTAAACATATTTGATGTGTTTTGCTCACTTACAGTCATTTTACTGAAGTTGAAAATGTCCCCTCTTTGGCCAGTAGAAGCCTCTTCAGCCTGGCACGTGAGTCCTTTTGGCGTAACTCTCATGGTTTTGACAGCTTCCTTGTTATCGAGCCTGACAAAGTGTCCTGACCTCATCTGGCACTTTTGCACTCTATACATGGAATCAGCCATCTCTCCACGAAACTCTGTTTTTAATTTTTTGTTTTTAGTGGAAAGTGGTATTTCAAGACCATAATCTGGGCACTAGGAGTGTCCATTGCTACTGAGTTGATCATTCTTCCTAGATTTTTTCAGTGGCCAGTAACATACGTACATTCATAGGTATATATAATAAATATGCTCTATATGCCTAGATATATACATTTATACATAGATACACACATACATTTGCACAAATGATATGTGTATATACACATATATACATGATAATATATATAGTTAAAGACAGAATGCTTCTTAAATTCATGCTGATACTTCCAATTCAGATTCAGCCGCAGATTTTTACTTAACCTCTTCTCTGTTCCACCAGTATCTCTTTTGTTCCACAGCAAGAATCCTGATTCTCAAGGATACAGAGAATGAAAGGATAACATTCCACGGTTACCCGTTTGCTTTATCTCATGTTATACCCACAACAGCCTCTGAATAATGTTAGTGAGTCTACCACCACCAATATGATTTCTGAAAACAGTTAAAACATATTTTACATTTGCTCTCCTCAATCTCCCCCAAACTTAAAACATAAGTATGCCTTAGAGATATTGTGGATTTCGTTCCAGATCACCTCAGTAAAGCAAAATCACAACAAAGTGAGTCACACAAATTTTTTAGTTTGCCAGTGCATATAAAAGTTATGTTTATGCTCTACTGCAGTCTATTAAGTGTACAATAGCATTGTGTCAAGAAAACCCCAATGTACATACCTTAATTTAAAAGTACTTTATTGCTGAAAATGCTAGCCATCATCTGAGCCTTCAGCAAGTCGTAATCTTTTTGCAATAGTAACATCAAAAGATCACTGATCTCAGATCACCATAATGGATTATGACAATAATAAAAAAAAGTTTGAGCTATTGTGGGAATTACCAAAATGTGACACAGAGACACAAAGTGAGCAAATGGTGTTGGAAAAATGGTCCAATAGACTTTCTGGACGCAGGGTTGCCGCAGACCGTCAAGGTGTGAAAAACACAGTATCTACGAAGCATGGTAAAATGAGGTGTGCCCTGTCTACACTGTGGGAGTCTAGAGCCGCCACACCTTGCCTGCTCCCCTTTCACCCTCACTGACCTCCGTCCATGAGTAACTACACATCCAACACTCACTACCAATCCCTTGTCCACGTCTCGCTCGTCACTTTGGCCTTGTTCTCTGTCCCAGCAGGAAGCGCTCATGTGAACTGCGTTCTCTCAGTTCTAGCACCGAGACTACAGCTTGTCCTTATTCCTGAAAGTCAGTTTTGCTGGGTATAAAACCCTCGGCTCTTTCTTTCTTTCATCTTGAACATTGCTGTTGAGAAGTCTGATCATCTATTTTTTTTCCACTCTAAATCACTTACTTTTTTTTGCCTTAGATGCCTCCGAATTTTTTTCTTTTTCTTAAGTCTAGCAATTTTTCTAGAATATGTCTTGATATGGATCAGTCTGGGACAATAGTCTTAGTTATATGGTGTACTCTTTCAATAGGTAATTGAAATCTGTTTTTTTTTTAATTTCAGGAAAATTATCTTGAATTACAGTTTTTAGAATTTGTTTGTTTGTTTGTTCTTCCTTTGCATTTCTTCCTCAGGGACTCATCTGTATTTTAGACCTTCCTAGCCTGTCTTCACTCTTTGTCTCTTCTTCTTGGCTGAAAGGAGTCCCTATAGTTGTATGGATGAGACGATTTGGGGGGAAGGTCTGGGCTAAGATATGCATCTGGGAGCTGTCAGCATGTGGACTGCATGGGCTCACCAAGGGAGTGGTGTTGGTAGAGAAGGGAAGAGGCCCAAGGCCTGATCCCAGGGCAACCCAAACTTTGGGGACCAGGGAGATGAGGGGAGTCAGCAAAGGACAGAGAAGAGGAAGCCAGGAGGGGTGCAAGGAAAACTAGGAGAAGGAGATGGGCTGGAAGCTGATGGAGGAAGGCATCTCAGGAGGCAGGAGCAGTCAACCGTGTCCAGTGATGACAAAGGGGACAAGTTGGATGAGTCCTGAGAATGAGACCCAGCAAGGTGGAGTCTTGGTGATTTTGACAACAGCACTCTTGGCATGGTGGGGCAACAGCCTGACTGGAGGGCCTGAATGGGAAGAGAGGGTTTGGGGTCAGCCCACAGAGACAATTCTTTCAAAGGGCTTTTCCTTTTGGCAAAGGGATTTCATGAGTTACTGGAATAACTGGAGATGTGGAACTTACAGTGCGCGTTCTCAACAATAGGACTGCTCTCAGCTTCTGCTACTGAAGGGTTTACAGGATCCACTGATGAAGCATGTGCCGAGGAGAGGGGAGCAGGAGGAGGCGGCCTCTGTTCAGACTTGCTGGGAATTCCTCAGCCTGCCCTGGGCTTGGTGACTTCCTTGTTTCAGAAGCCGCCTGCTAATTATAGACAGTCCTCTGGCTCCCCCACAGCACGAGTTCAAAGTTCTCTTCAAGCATCAACTTTTTTTTTTTAAATTTTTGTTGTTTTGCTTTTTGAGGGGCGAGTGAGGAGATAATTAAGTTTATTTTTTTAATGGAGGTACTGGGGACTGAACCCAGGACCTCATGCATGCTAAGCACAAGCTCTACCACTGAGCTCTACCCTCCCCTTTCTTCAAGCATCAACTGACTAGATTCAGGAGCTTGACGATGACTTTCCATTAACCCGGTGGTGCCTGGGCCCCATCTGACTGGGGCATCCTGGGTCTGTGCCCCTACGCTGTTGGTGAGCTCAGCCAAGCCCTGGAAATGGGAAGAATCGCAATCCATCTGTCCTGCTCCAACACGCATTTCCGTGGCGGCACAGTTCATATGTGGCTGGAAGCAGGAGATATATCCTATGACATGGAAGGTGGCTTGATCCTAAGCGATGTTTCTTAGGCAAGAGGAGGGGGACAGGGTATCAGAATTAGGAAGAACGGGACCACCCCCAGCCTACCTGCTGCACTGACAGCAACAGCTCTTTAAAGAACATTTGAAAACATCCTGCGCTCAGGCCTCCCTGGGGAAAGCGAGGGCTCCCAGCTGCCCGCCCCTACCCCGGGACTCAGCTGGGGGCAGGAGCTGCATCTCCCTCACCCACCATCAAGACCACCCCGCCTCATCCCAGCTGGTCCAGGCTCGCCGGCTCTGCGGTAATTAAGGTTGCCAGTATGGCCATTCTATTGATCTTGTGCATTTTTAGTATTTTCCCATGGCTTTCGATGTGGTTCAAGTTCATCTCTGCAGGTACCCTTCGCCTTCTCTATTAGTGCTCTGGTTGCACAGTTGCTGCATCTCCTATGAGCCCTGTTGTTTATATTGGGTGATTTTGCAGGGTGCAGCGATTTTCAGGAACATACATCTTGTGTTTTGGCAGAAATCTTGAACTGTCACTTTAGTGGAAAGCAGGACCAGGAGGGTGAGGTCAGTGAGGCACCCAGGAGACGCCCACTGGGAGGCCGCACAGGTGCAGGTGGGGAAGGCTCACTTCCTTACTGTCGGGATCCAGCAGAAAAGGGCCCCCATCAGCCAGAAACTGGGACTCAGAGCAGCTGGTAACACTGATTCCTGCCTCCCATCCCAACAGCCACGATCAGGATTTTAAGGCCTGGCCAGTCCCAAGGAGGCCACAGCCAAGCTCCCTTACAGACCAGCAGTTAGCAGAAACAATTGTGGTTTCAGAAACAATTGTGGAAGAAAAACTTAGAATTTTCATAATTTGCTAGTCTTTCCTGATTACCCGCATTCCTGCCCCTGAGGGTCAGAGCCTGCCTCCCTCAGCGGGACCTCTGGGGCAGGAGGCAGGACCCAGTGAAGGTGCTTCTTCTTTTTTTAAATCTATTTTTTTTTTTTTTTTAGATTTCAAAAAGTTATTTATTTTAATGGAGGTCCTGGGGATTGAACCCAGGACTTCATGCATGCTAAGCATGCACTCTACCACTGAACTACACCCTCCCCATCTGCTGAGGGCTCTTGAGCTGCTGAGGGGAAAGGCTGTGTGCAGAGAAGGCTGAGCAGAGGTGGAGGGGTCCCCAGAAGTGGCAGAGGTCTGGAGATACTCCCCTTTGTTCCTGCGCAGTCGGAACCCGGGAGCAGAGTGTAGCTGCAAGGATTTAGGTCCAACACCCCAGCAACGTGTAGTGACCCAGGGAACACCACTGGGGGACACGTGGGGAATGTGCCAGCTGACCACTGGGGCCCACAGAATCAAAGCTTGCTGAGTTCTAGGGCTGGAGCTTAGAAAGCATCTGGCTAAAACTTTCCTGTTACAGATGAAGAAACTGAGGCACAGAGATGGGCAGCAACTCGTCCAAAGTTACAGAGCAAATTGGAGGCAGAACCTCTAGAGTGTGCTAGAAGGAAACTCTTCTGAGGCTGAGCCCAATAGCCTTCCTGGGCCTCCTGGTCACCCAGGTGGTCAGCCACCTCCTCCTCACCTGTCACGGGACCCCGCCATCCCAGTGAAGACCTCAACAGCTAGTGAGCACTTCGCTGGGCCAGGTCTGGCACGTGGTGCTGGAGCCACAGAGACGGGGCAGACTTGGTTCAGACCCACAGTGGCTCGCTGCTCCACAAATAGTCTATATCCAGGGGCCTGGCAAGCAATTCCATCCTGTGACTGGAGGAATGAACAATGAACAAAAAATTGTACACATTCCAAAACAAAATCTGAGAGTTTCCGCCTGGAAGGCCTCCCAGCAGAGGGGGCAGGGATGCTGGTATTTAAATATTGGTATGAAATTTCCAGGCATCATCAAGGCTCAGGCTAAGAACCAGAAGGTGTTGACATATTACAGAGGGTTTTGCACTAAATGTTTTATATGTTTAACTGCTTAATTTTCCCTCCAACCCAGTGCTCTTATTATACCCATTTCTCTGATGTTTGGGCAGGTGCCTGGTGTGTTACAAATGCAGTGGGCAATGTATTGGAGTGGGCAGTGCCAGGAACACTGGGGCCTGGGAATGATAGGGCCACCCTGATCACCCCTGCCCTGCACTCCACACAGGTGCAGACATTCCATGGAGACCTGCTGCAGCACATGGAGAAGAACACCAAGCTGGACATGCAGTTCATCAAAGTGAGTCTGGCCACCCATCCTGGCCCCACAGCCCATCACTGGCAGGACCATCTCTCCCCATTTGATGGATGGGCACACCGAGGCCAGTGCTGGGCATTGACTGGCCCCAGGATACACATGTTCCTAGCTGAGCGCCTGCCCCCGTCCAGCACTCTGGCACATGGGCTGGGTGCCTTGAGCTCTCTGACACAGGGGTCTCCCTCCTCTCTCCACTCCATCCAAGGACAGCGGCCAGCACTACGAGCTGGAGTACCGCCACCGAGCTGCCAACCTGGAGAAGCGCATGTCAGAGCTGTGGCGTATGGAGCGCAAGAGAGACAAGAATGCTCGGGAGATGAAGGTGCAGGGGCTGGGGACGAGACCGAGCTCTGAGGGGGCCCCCGATACCCTCCTGAGCTCCCCCACCCAACTCCAGGAGTGTGGCTTACCTCATCCATCTTGTGTGGTGGGCATAGCTGGAGAGGCCAGCCCGCCACTGGCAGGGTGGGCATCACCGGTGTCAGGGACACCCTCAGCCCTGCTTCTCGTCCTGTCACTGCCTGGCCCTCCCCAGGCTCCCTGGCCTCCCCCCTCTTCTAGCTCACTGAGAAAACCTGAGGCTGTCGGTGAAGCTGCTCCTGATCATGGTAGCAAAGGTGTGGTCCACCAGCAGCCACCCTCTCCCTCCCTCCTGTCCCCTGGCTCAGTCCAGCCCCTCCTCCGGAGCTCAGGGCCCCATCCCTGGCCTCTGTCTCCCAGGCCTCTATCTCCTTTCCTGTCTCCTCTTCTGGCTTCTTTGATAAGCTCACCTCTCTCTCTCTCTCCTCCTAAGCAGGGGCTATTAATCAATTAATTTGCATTTTCATTAAACCAACCTGCCTGGACCTCACTTCTGTGCTCAGCCCTGTGCTGGGTGCTGGGGAGAAAGGGATGGCTCAGACCCATCCCTACCTGGGAGAAGTGCCCCAGCCAGGGGGCACGCAGGGCCCGGGGGCACGCAGGGCCCAGGCTCCTGATGCACATGAGAGGGAAGACCGGCGCGAGGATGGGCTGGGTGCTCAGGGGAGGCCTCGGGAGGAGTTGCTGGTTCAGAAAGGAGAGGGACGCTTCAGACAGCGGGCACTCGTTGCGGGTGGGATGTGGGATCCGCTCCCTGCCTCCAGCCAGCATCCCCTTTTTCCCCAGGAGAGTGTGAACCGGCTGCAGGCGCAGATGCAGGCCTTCGTGTCTGAGAGTCAGCGGGCGGCAGAGCTGGAAGAGAAGCGGCGCTACCGCTTCCTGGCTGAGAAGCACCTGCTGCTTTCCAACACCTTCCTGCAGTTTTTTGGCCGGGTGAGCTGGGGCTGGGGGACAGCTAACGGAGCCCTTCTAGGGGCTGTGCTCTCTGCGAGCTGGCTGCGCACAGGAATTGCCCTCCCTTCGTCCCTTTTCCCTTCTTTCCATCTACTTTTAAGATATTTCTTATTTATTTACTCTCTCCATCTATTTCTTTGTGTTTATTCGTGTCATCAAATATTCACCCATTTATTCATTCATGATTTTTAAAATTCTCACATTCATTAATTCATGCATTTATTAATTCGTGTATGATTTATTTTTTTATTCCTGCTTAAATATACTCACTACTCACAAAATCATTAACTCATAGCCTTAATCAGTTATTATCTATTAATTTTAGCATATTACTTAAATCTTCTACACTCTTGCCTTACTCTATCTGCTAGACTATTGTATTTCTGATGGATTTTGCTTTCTGCCTTCAGTTGTCCTGTTGTTTAGTGCTGTGGGGTTTATGCTTTGACTGTTACATCTTCTCTGTAAATATTGCCATCTATGTATTTAATGTCTCTCATAATCCAGTATGATACCTTTCATTCCACTTTGTCTGACATTGTTATTGCCCTTCCTACTTTTTCTTTTCTTATCTTTTAAGTGTTTTCTGTTACAAAGATATAGCCCAGTTTTGTTTTTTGCCCAGTCTGACAGTCTGTGCTGTAGAATTCAGTCCATTCTCATTTAACCTTTATCCCATTTCTGAATAACCTGATTTAATTGTATTTCCTTTGTCATTTCCTCTTTTTCTCCCATTCTTGTTCTTATCAGTTTGATTAACTATATATTCCCCAGTCAACTTTAGTACCATAAGAGCCAGTTATTTTACCAGCAAAAGCAAGCTTATTCAGGAATTGCAATTTAGGATATGTTAACTATGGCAAACCATGGGGGAATCCAGAGAATAAGGAAGGCGGGCTTGCTTTAATGGGGGAAAGAGGGGAGTTGAGAGGGGCTGTAATAACAAAAGACTACATTGGAGAAAGCTGGGAATTCAAAGTATGGATGTTTCTCATTGGCAGGCTGCTGCAGTCTGATTGGCTGGGCTGTGACAAGGGCGGGGGCGAAGAGGGGAGGAGTTTTCTTCTATTGTTGGATAATAAAACAGGCAACACCTTCCTGTAGGGAAGGTCGGCTTGCTTTTCTTCCTGCTTGGAATAATTGAGGATGCCTGGGAGGGCAGGAGAGCTCCTCCTACAGGAGTGTCTTTCCTCCAATTTTAGCTGGGATTTATTTAATTCATTCCACATCCCTTTCCCCTTAATTAATTTGGAAATTATATTCTTTTCATCTCTGTTTATGATGACCTCACTTTGTGACCCTCATAAGCACATACATTTATTATCTTTATCAAAAATATACTGCCCCCCAATACTTGATCTATTGCTCCCCTCAACCCATGAGATGAGACCTTGAGGACTTTCCTGCCCTCTCTCATTCTCTAAGATGAGGCTTGCAAAAATCTTTACTCCTCCTCTCATTCTCCCCAAATCCCACATCTTGGTTTTGCCAAGAAACGTCGGGGCTTAGATTCAGACCCTCACTCGTCGTTTCTTTGCAGCATAGCCCTTCTATTTCAAGAATCTTTAGTTAGATTACATACATTACCATTGCCAGCTCACCACCACCGTCAACCAACATTTCACCACACATATGATCAGATGCATGTCTTACCACTGTTTTCTTTCTTTTTTTTTTTTTTAATTTTTCATTGACGTGTAGTTGATTTACAATGTTAGTTTCAGGTGTACAGCAAAGTGATTCAGTCATGCATATACACACATATATACATACATATATTTTTTTCTTTTCAGATTCTTTTCCATTATATATTATTATCAGAAATTGAATATAGTTCCCTGTGCTATACAGTAGGTCCTTGTTGTTTATTTTATATACAGTCATGTGTGTCTGTTAATCCCCAACCCCTAATGTATCCATCCCCACCCTTTCCCCTTTGGGCTTGCCACCGTTTTCAGTCCTTTCCATCTCTCACTGTCTTGAGGTTTCTGTTTTGATTAATTGGTGTCGATAGAGAACTTGCAGGGTTATTTTCTACAGATACACCGAATTCTTGCATATCCGTAAATGTCTCGCTTTTACCCTGACTGGTGAGGGGCATATTGGCTGGCTGAAGGACTTGAGAGCTGCAGGCTTCTTTTTCTCATGGTCCAAGATGATTTGCCCGTTTTCCAGCACTCTGTGTTGTAGTTGCTGGTCTGTCTCCTTTCCCTTTTAAGTAACTGACTCTTTTCTCTATGGATGCTTGGAGATTTTCTTTGTGTCCTTGGGTCTCAGGAACTTGTCTGGGCACCACCTAGATGGATGCCTGTCGGTGCCCCTTCAGCCTGCAGGAGCAAGTCTTTCTACAGGTCCTGGGACTTATTTCCTCTTCTGTTTCTTTAATTATTATCTCTCCGCCATCATTACTTTATTTTTTAATGGAGGTACTAGGTATTGAACCCAGGACCTTGAGTATGCTAAGCACACACTCTACCACTGAGCTATACCCACTACCACCAATATTCAAACACTTTTTTAGGCAGGGAGGAGGTATTTCTTTGTATTCTTGCTCAGTTTCTATTTCCATTTCTTTGCCTGCTTGTTCAGTTTCCCAAGTACTGGGCCCTGGCTGCCAATTCTGGCAAGTAATTTTCTCGCTGAGTCTCATTTTCTCACTTGGAAAAGGAGGGAAGTAATCGCCCCCTCAGAAGGTTGGTGTGATGATGCAGCCTGGCACGTGCTGGAGCCCAGTAGAATTAGGGCCCCCTGCCCCTGTTCGCTCCCCTCCAAAGATGAAAACAAAGGTTAACATTCAGGAGACCAATCTGTTTGAAGACAGCAGACTCCAACAGCCAGCAGCAGCCTCCCTCCTCCCCACCTCCGGGCCCTTACCTCGCCAGACCCCTCCCTGAGTCTCTGTTTCTGCACCCAGGGACCCTCTGGTGCTGAGCAGAGGTGAGAGACACGGCCGCAACTGATCTCTCCTGCTGTCACCACCACGCTTAGCCCCACGCTCAGGGTTCAGCCTTCTCCTCCCCTCCTCCTCTCTCCCACAGAGTGATCCTTCTGGGAGGAACCGCTTCTTCTTCCTTTAAACAGTTTTATTGAGATATAATTCACACACCATGCAATTCACCCATTTAAAGTGTACAAGTCACTGGTTTAGTATATTCATAGAGTTGCTCATCCGTTGCCATAAATCAAGCTTAGAGCACTTTCATTACCCCTAAAATTCTCAGTACCCCTTAGTGGTCATTCCTCAGTCTTCCCATTCCCCCTTGCCCTAAGCAACCACTAATCTACTTTCTGTCTCTATAGATTTGCCTCTTCAGGCCATTTCACATGAAAGGGATCACATGTGACTGGCTTCCTTCACTGAGCATCATGTTTTTCAGGTTCATCAGTGCTGGAGCACATGTCCATACCCCGTTCCTTTGTATTGCCAAATGATATTCCGTCATCTAGATAAACCACATTTATTTATCCATTCGTCAATGGGTGGACATCCGGGTTGTTCCTACTTTTAAGCTATTATGAATAATGCTGCTATGGCTATCCATATAAAAGATTTTGCGTGGATGTAGGTTTTCATTTCTCCTAGGTATATAGGAGTAGAGGTGGTGAGTCATCTGGTAATTCTGCATTTACCTGTTTGAGGAACTTCCAGACTCACCATTTGGTATTCCCACTGGCAGTTTTGAGGTATCCAAATTTCTCTACATCCTTGCCAACACTTGTTACTATTTGTCTTTTTGATTAAAGCCATCCCAGTGTGAGGCAGTATTACATTACGGTTTTGATTTGATTTCCCTGATAGCTGATAATGCTGAATATCTTTTCATGTATTCACTAGCCATGTATATGGCTTCTTTGGGAGGACAAGTTTAAGCAAATTTAGCATTGGATGGTTTGAGTAATTTCAGTGGACTCTGGGCTATAATGGTTGTCTCTAGTTGTCTGGCCCTGGCTTGGGTGATTTAGAGTAGGGGAAATAAAGGCTTGGTGTTCGAGTTAGATGGAGGTGGTTGGGGATATGGGTTTTGGATCCACTGGTCTGCTTATGAAAGGTGTGCTCAGAGGGAAACTGCTTACTATCTCTAGGAAATTATCTAGCCCTGTGAGGGGCAGTCTTTTCAGAATTAGCAAGACCCCAGGAGGCCAAAGCATCATAAAGCACAGAAAATTAAAAACATGATTAATACACACAGCAGGTCTAACATTTAAAGTCCTCCCACCCCAAGCTGTTATGGACTATGTGGTCAGCTGCTGAGTTTCCTGTCCTTGAATGTACTGAAGCAGAGTTAGAATGCCTATGTATTAGACACTAGAAAAGGGGTGCTTACATAGACTAAAGGGATAGACTGGAAAAACTATTTGAAAGACTTCTTTTAGAAAACTACTCAAACTAGCTTAAACAGAAAAGGTATTTTATTTTAGTCACTGGTTAAGTTCAACGGCTTCAGGCATAGCTGGATCCAGGAGCACACAAGATTTCACAAGAAAGTTGCCACTATCCGTTGCTTAGTTGTAGTTTCCTGTGTTGGCTTTATTCTATTTAGCAAACCCCATGAGGTGAAAGAATATATTTTTCCAGATTATTCCAGGGTAAGTACTGGGATTGGGTTCTTTGGTCAGTGTTTGGGTAGGTGCACGTCCCTAACTCCAGGAGGGTGGAGCAACCAGAGTGGCCAGACCTGGATTGTACCCCTACCCCTGTATCAGGCAGTGGGAGAGCCCCGACCAAAGCATGTAGACTGAGAGAGGGGGCAGGAGAAGCTCCACAAGAAAACTGAGGGACCTCTGACAAAAGAGGGGGAGGGTTGGGCAGTGAGTGAACCCAAGTGATCACAATGATCTTTGGTTCCTTCCAGCTAGAAATCCTGGCCATCCTCAGCTTACAGCGCCCGAGTTCCCAGGTCTAGGGTGCCACTTGTGAGTCCCCAGGATTCTGGCGGCTGCTCAGATCTCGCTGAGCCCCACCCATGTCCCCACCCGGCAGGCCCGGGGGATACTCCAGAACCGCGTGCTGCTGTGGAAAGAGCAGTCGGAGGCCAGCCGCAGCCCGTCGCGCGCCCACTCCCCTGGCCTGCTGGGCCCGGTGCTGGGGCCACCCTACCCCTCGGGCCGCCTGACGCCCACTCGCCTGGATATGGTGAGGCCCTGGGCGCCCCCGCCGCCGTTCGCGCCCCCGCCGCCGTTCGCGCCCCCGCCACCCCCGGCACCTTCTGTGGGGCCCTGGGGCCTGAGACCCTCCGCCTGGAGCCTCCTCCCTCCGAGGGTCCCATTCTACGCTGCGCCCCTCGGACGGTCCTTCCGCCCTGGCGCGGCCTCGGCGCCCCCGTGGTCGCTCGGCCGCCGGCCGGAGAACCCCTACGCCGACGCCTGGGACTGGGGGTGGGGGCTGGACTAAGGCGCCGCGGCCCCGCCCCTCCCCGCCCCACCCTCCCCTGCCCGTCTCCCCTCGCAGCCCCAGAGGCCTCTGGGAGAGTTCGGCCCCCCCCGCAGCCGGCATGGCTCCGGCTCCTACGGCCCCGAGCCCACCGAGGCGAGGCCCGCGTCCCAGCTGGAGCCAGACCGCCGGTCCCTGCCCCGGACGCCATCCGCCTGTGAGTACCGGCCCCCCAGCCCCCGGTGTGCAGAGGGAGGGCCGGGGACCCGGGGCCGGGAAGAGCAACTGAGGTTGCGCTGCAGCAGGAGGGATCGAGGGTAGACGCGAGGGAGAACTTCCCACCCACGCGCCGCGGCGCTCTCCCGTCCCTCGGCAGCCTCGCTCTACAGCAGCAGCACCCAGCGCTCGCGCTCCAACTCCTTCGGCGAGCGCCCAGGCGGCGGGGGTGGCGGCGGCGCCCGGAGAGTCCGTGCCCTGGTCTCCCACTCGGAGGGCGCCAACCACACACTGCTGCGCTTCTCAGCCGGAGATGTCGTGGAGGTGCTGGTGCCGGAGGCCCAGAACGGCTGGCTCTATGGCAAGCTGGAGGGCTCATCCACGTGAGTGAGAGCCTCAGGGCGCAGGGTGGGTGGGAAGGAGGACCGTGAGGCAGGGCTCCAGTTCTGACTGAGTTTCCCAGGATGGAGGCTGTCCCAGGGGCCTCGGACAACTCTCCCCTATTCGCACCCCTTTCCTCCTCCCACCCCAGTTTCCTCATCCATTCAATGGTAGTAGGAAGAGCCTCTTTATACCAAGTTCAGGGTGGTGGCCCTTGAGAGGGTGGTAGAGGGTGAAAAATGGGAAGGTTCTCTCACAAGTGGGAACACTACAGTAACCCTATTGCTTGAGCACCTACTGTGCATATTATATTACACGGAGGGAGAAGGCAGCTTCCCCTGTACCCTGAGAGAGTCAGCCAAGTTCTGATAGAACGGACAGGGAGGTTGGCCAGGCGCAGGAGCGGTGCTGGGACCTTGCAGGCTGCGTGCGCTTACCTCCTTGCAGGCTGAATGCGCTTACCTCCTTGTAGTCACGCGCAGTGGAAATCCTTAAAGAACCTAAACTTTGGCTGCTTTTGACACCATGAGTAGAAGGGGAGGTGGGGAAGTACACTGCAGTCGCTGTAAGCCTGGCGGAAAGCAGGGATCACTCTTCCTGCCACAGAAATAGGGGAAAGTGGGAGCCCGCTGGAGCCAGGCAGCGCCGCTCGCAGGGCTTTATGAGCAAGAGACTGCGTGGTACCCACACCCGCTCATGCTAAGGAGAGAGGAATGAATGAGGACAAGAAGAGGCGATGAATGAATGGAGCATAGATGGAGTTGCAGGTGCATGTGCTTGCAGGTGTGGTCGTGTGGGCTAGTAGATGGACAGGTGAGAACGGATGAGGGTGTGGTGGTGGTGTGGGCAGGTGAGCGCATGCACCTGTGAGCAGATGCATAGATGGATGGGTAGGTGGGGATGGACTGGGTGACTGGGGACATGGGAGGATGCACGGATGTGGGGGGTGTGTGTGTGCATAAATAGACTGGTAGGGGATTGGAGAGGTATGTGAGTGTGTTGATAGAGGGATGGGCAGGTGGGCAAGTGCTGAGGGATGGATTAATGGATTGGTGGTCCATGGGTGGTTGCCCACGTGGATCATGGATGGGATGCTGTGTGGATACATGGGTGGATGGCAGGTGACTACATGGATCAGGAATGGAAGGATGGTCTGGTGCATAGAGAGATAGGACTAAGAATATGAGTGGTGGAAACATCTGCTTTGCAGACCCACATAAGAGGGCAGCAGAGTTCACCCTGAAAGTCCCCAACACAGGTGTGTAGCAAACCTCCTGGGGACCTGATTATAAACACACCCAGACCAGTGCTCTCAAACCACATTCCTGGGACACCATTATCCTTTCTGTGACTCAGGTTAGGGAAGACAATGGCAGGTTTCATCGGTAGGCACTTTAGAGTGAAAACAGAAGTAAAAAGGTTTTGGTTTTGGTTTTATTCTGTCAATTTGAGTTGAAATAGCTTCCAGTTACCTTTAGGTGAGAAAGTTGTTGACTTGGTTTGGGGATCTAAGGTGGCTTTTTGGAGGACACTTTCCCAGGTGTTTTGCAAGAATCTGATGGGTTCCTCAGAGTCTGAAAAGCCTAAGGAACATCATTCCTAGTGCCTCTCTCTCAACCCTGGCTGCTCTGAAGGTGCAGTGATGAGCCTCCAGCCAAAGACTCCAAGAGCAGGGTGCCTGGGGTCACGGGAACCAGAGGGCCTAGGGTGGAGGGAAGCAGCTGGGTTGGGGATGAAAGAGCACTGGTCCATAGCCAGGCACCCCGGCTCCAGCGCCCCTTCCTCTGGGCTCCAGCAGCTGCCTGCGTTCCCCCACCCCCACCCCGTCTCCTTCACATCACCCTTGCACCCTTGCAATCATCTGCTTGTGGGTCTGTCTCCCTACCAGGCTGGGAGCCCCTGGAGAGTAGGGACTGTGTCTGGCTTTCTGTGGGCCCTCATGTGGTGGGTGCTCAGTGTGTAGGGAATGAAGCTGGTCACCACATGTCCTTGGATACAATGCTTTCCTTCTTGGATCTCCAGTCCCTCTCTAAGGCACCCCAGCCCCTGACAGGACATGAGGCTGGACAGGCGGCTTTGAAAGTCAGGAAAGACCTCCTTCAAGGGATGAAATGAGTTTCTCTGGGCAAAGCCATTAGAGCCAGGCCGGCGCACAGCAGTGCTCAGTAACTGTCTGCTCCTCTTAAAAGTGTTATTTTGACCACTGTTGTTGGCCCTTTGGTTATGGGACCCTCTGCTTCCACCCCCCAGGACTGGCTGGTTCCCCGAGGCCTATGTGAAGCCTTTGGAGGAGCTGCCCATGAATTCCATGAACCCCTTGAACCCGGTGACCTCCATGAATCCCATGAGCCCTATGAATGAGCTGCCTTCCAGGTACCGCTGTGGTCAGAGGTGGGGCAGGCGTGGGGACTCCAGTGGGGCAGGGGGTGGGTGGGCCACCAGGGAGGGCATCTGTGAGCTGCAGTCCTGAGTGAGCCCAGGCCCCTTCAGCCCTTGGAGAAAGGGCGCCCCCATCTCTCTACATGTAAAGGTCATTATGTCCATCCCTCTGCCTCCTCTCAGGGCTGCCTTTAAGCCAACAATCTCTTTTCACCCAGGGGCAGGGGAGGGGTCTGTAGGATGCTCAGGGGCCCAGCAGATGGGATCAGGTGCAGGAGGGCCTGACCCCTGACCCTCTCCCCTCCCAACCTTTCTCTGGACTCAGGTCCTACCCACTCCGGGGCAGCCACAGTCTAGATGACCTCCTGGACCGGCCGGGCAACTCCACAGCATCCTCAGAGTACTGGGATGGCCAGTCCCGCCCCCGAACCCCAAGCCGGGTCCCGAGCCGCACCCCCAGCCCCGCACCTACACCCTTGCCTGGCAGTCGCCGAAGTAGCATGGGCAGCATGGCAGTGGCCAGTGATGTCAAGGTGAGTCCCCTCCCCCAGCCTATCCTCAACCCTGGCGGGGTGCAGTGGGCTGGGAGACCAGAGACCAGGTAACCCTCCCCACCCTAGCCTCAGTCTGCCCGGCAGGGGACCCTCCCACCCCAGCCTCAGTCTGCGCATCTGTGCAGGGAGGGGCAGCGTGGGTTTCTGAGTCTGGGGCGGAGGATGGGGGAAAAGCACTTCTCTCAGAAGGGGAGCCCAGGAGTCTGGCTGGGAGCATTGGAAAAGACCTCCCTGGGGGCAGTGTTAGCCCTGGGAGATGGTACTCTGGCCCAGAAGCTCCTCAGGTCTGAAACCCACAGAATTCTGGGCTTCGGAACACTGAGACCTCATTTTCCAGAAGCCTGGCACAGCAGGGCCTCTGGTCCAGTCTTCTGCCCTTCTGGAAGGGGGAAAGGGAGGGGCTGGGGCTCGCTTGCTCCTTCCTCCCCAAACCCAGCCTTCCCTTCCCACTCACTGCAGAAACTTACATCCTGGGAGCAGCAACCCCCAGAGCTCTTCCCTCGGTGAGTCCTCAAGTAGGGGTGAAAGGGGGCTGGGCTCAGCGGAGGGCTGTGGCAGGAGACAAGGTGAGCGTGAGTGGAGGTGACCCAATGGAGACAGGAGGTAGCGGTGGACACCTGGCTCCAATGCCCAGCTGCCTTCCCTGGACCCACAGCCAGCTGGGGACCTGGGGCCCTCTCACCCCCAACTCTCCTCCCACAGGGGCACGAACCCCTTTGCCACCGTAAAGCTGCGTCCTACTGTCACCAATGACCGCTCAGCACCCCTCATCCGCTGAGGCACCTTCCTTCACCGGGGGTCTGAGGTCACCCCACACACACCTGCCCGGGGGCTGCCCAGAGCTGGCGGCAGCAGAAGCAGCAGCAGTGGATCCGAGAAGCCGGGCCCTGATACGGGGCAGAGGGGTGGCTGCTCTTCCCCGAAACACGCTCCAACCTGAGCAGTTCCAAGGCCTGGGGTCTGGGCCTTCAAAATAAAGCAGGCGGAATTGGAAGACAGAGAAACATTTTCCCCTCCAGGGGGCCGCGGACTCTCCCTGGAGGCCTACGTCATGCCCCCCAACTTCTTTCCCCCTTCTCTGTCACAGTGAGGAGGAACCCTTTGCACACCCTCTCCCCTGCCCTGCACCCCGTCCCCTGTTTAAATTTGTAAACGGCGAAAAATAAAGCAAGTGAGACATGGCAGTGGGACTGGTGGAGTCTGATTTAGGGGATAGGGTGGGATAGGTTGGGGATGGAGACATCCCACCAGAGAAAGGAATCCAGGATGTCCTGAAAGTCATTGGTGGTTCCCTGGGATGCCTCACCCACTCCCAGCCCCCTACATCCCTCATTTTAAGCAAGTCTTTAGGTCTGCCCTAACTCCTGCAAACTGGATTCCCCATCTCTGGCCCAGGCTCATTTCTGCTGTGGGTTCCCCAGGAAATATTGGCCTCTTCTCCAGAGGGGGAGAGGTGGCAGTGGCTGAAGTCTGGGACCACCAGCAAGTCACCCTCTAGCACCCTGGGACACAGCACCCTTTGTTCTGGCCCCTCCCCGCCCCCTCAATCCCAGGCTCTCCGGCCTGGATTAGCCTTATCCAGGGGAAATCACAGGCCCCTCCTGGAATGCAGCCTGGGAGTGGGGGGCAGGCGAGGAGTTGAGGTGATTAGGGCTGGTGGGGTCTCTCCAGGGCAGGGCTGTGCCCCTTGTACCACTAGGACCCCCCAAGGCAGGGCTCTGTGTGTCCTCTGCCTGAGGCTTCAGGAGATGATGGGATCCCTTCCCCCACCCCCATCTTTGGCTCTCCCTGGACAGGCCTGAGACAACGAGCCCCACCATGGGACCCAGCCTGGCCCTGTCCCTTCTCCCCTCCCAAGCAAAAGCCTCTTAGAGGCGATGGGGGTGGGGGAACACTAAGCCCCAGGCCTGGGGGAGCGAGCTGTCGGCAAGAGACGGCCAGCGTCTGATCTGCAAGCAAGCCGGGGAGTCTTCAGCAGTGGCCCCCATCAGGCTAGGCTTTCCCGGGGGAGCCCATCGGGCAGCCCTTACCTGCAGGCCTCAGGAGATGTGAAGCTGGACATCCAAACCCACAGGACGGCTCAGGTAAGTGTAGGGCCAGGGCTGCCAGGGACCACCTCTTGTCCTGGCCCTCAAGTGGCTGCAGCTGTGGTGAGGTGAGGAGCAGCAAGAACCCGGTCCTGGTGGGGAAGGGGCAGAGTCTCAGATACCCACGGGGCTCTTGGCATTGCCCAATGCCAGGAGGGAGACCCCAGCGCACAGGGGCTGCAGGAGGGAGGGAGGCTCCTGCCCCAGCTGTGAGATGGTCCATCCTGCCTGTGAGGCCCCCCTCCTGGTCTGTTACGGGGGTACATGGGGCTGCTGTGTGAACCCCTGGGTGGAGCTCTGGGAGTGTGGAGGGGTTGGTGGATTGCTAGGGGTTTGGAGGGTCTCCCTCCCAATGGCCCCACTCAAAGGTTCTCATCTATCCAGTGAAGCTAGAGATCTGACCACCCCCCGCCAAGACTCCTGCCTGGCTAGCGTGAACCCATCTTACAGGTAGAAAAACTAAGGCTTTAGCAAAGGGAGGGGAACTGCTCAAGTCACAGAGCAAAGCCACGGCTAAGCAGGGATGAATTGGAGCTCGGCTCCCTTGGCTTCTGAGACAAGGCTAATATTGTTACAGTGTGTTTTAGTTTTTCCTCCATAATGTCCTAAGTGACCATAGTCACTCTTGATCACTGAGAAAAATTAGGAACATATCCCAAGGTCAAGGAGGAGAATGAACTCTATCCATTTTGTAGCTGGCACTTGTCTCCTCCCCCCAATCCCACACGATGTTCCTTCTTTTGTCCTGAGACCCTCATACAAGCACAGTGGGGACACTGGTGGTCCCACATACGCCTCTAGTCACACACTGGCTGCCCGGCTCTCCCCCTCACCTGACCTCCCTCTCCTGCCACTACTAGATCCTGAGGGGCAAGGTGTGTCCTCCAGAGGGAGTCTCCCTGAAGTCAAGGTGGGAACGATTCTATTATCCTCCCCTCATCCTTCACGCCCCTTGGAGGAGAGGAGATTTTGGGGTGAGGTCCTACCTGGGTTTCCTCTTCTGCCTCCATTCCCTTAACAGAGCTCACGCTGGTAGCCCCATGCCTCAGTTTCCCCATCCTGGGTCTCCATCCCCCTTTCTTGTCTTGGCTACAGATCCTCGCTGCTCCTTCTTGTCCCCTCTCCTCCAGCAGAGGCAGCGGCGATGGGCGCTAGCGGCCCCCGGCGGAGCCCCGGCCCCCCTGACGGCGGCTGGGGCTGGGTGGTGCTAGGCGCCTGCTTCGTGGTCACCGGTTTCGCCTATGGCTTCCCCAAGGCCGTGAGCGTCTTCTTCCGCGCGCTTATGCGCGACTTCGGCGCGGGCTACAGCGACACAGCCTGGGTGTCCTCCATCATGCTCGCCATGCTCTACGGCACCGGTCAGCGCCCCCTCGCGGATCCCTCAGCCTTTCCCCAGGCCCAGGATTGAGGGTCGGGATCAAGTACCTGGAAACACCTGGCCCCTTGAGCATCCATCAGGCCTCTAGCGTTGGGCACTGGAAACCCCTTCCTTCCTGGGGAAACGTTGGCACCAGAGAGGGAAGGAGAGGGCAGGAGGGGGACAGCGGCCAGAGGTGGAGCCTGCACCAAGGTGGCTGCCCTGGCAAGCTTGGCCAGCCAGAAGGGCCCCTCCACTGATGTCAAAAGACCCACATTCGCCTATGTTACAGGTGGGGTAACTGAAGTCTAAGTAAGATTCCCACCCCGGGAAGCCCTAACCTCCTGTTGGGTGGGGGAGATGCTGGAGTTATCCTGGCCAAGCCTGGAGGAGTGGAGGTGAGGGGTGGGGGAACCCCGGGAAGGCAGGCAGCTCAAGCTGCGCTGCCAGCTGTGGAGATACAAAGGGAATGGGGTCGGTCCCTTCTGTTTTGGGTTCTCTGTTCTCAGGAGGGCTGGGGACCAGAACAGGTCCCTCCACTGTGTCCCTATAGGGCACTGTCTTTGGTCTGTCCCAGCCAAGCTACATGACCTTGGCCAGACACTGCCTTCTCTGAACTAGGGTAACCTTACCCTTTGAGCCGACTTTCAAGGCTGGGAGGTACAACGCCTGGTGTGTCTACTAGACAGGATATTGGTCCAGTCCAAGTGGTAATCTTGCCCTCCCCACAGGCCCAGTGTCCAGCATCCTTGTTACCCGCTTTGGCTGTCGCCCGGTGATGCTAGTGGGTGGGCTGTTGGCCTCCGCGGGCATGGTCCTAGCATCCTTCGCCACGCGCCTCCTGGAGCTATACCTGACGGCTGGGGTGCTCACAGGTGAGGGCGCCGACTGCTGTCCTCCCCTTTGGGGGTGTGGGTGCAGGTAGGGGTCAGGAGTCCTTGCTGCAAGACCCCCTGTCCTCAGTTTCCCCACGAGGGGTGGTCCCCGTCCCTCTGCTCAGTTCCCCAGGGTCTGCCCGCCGGCCCAGGCCTTGCCCCTCCCTCCCGCTGCGGGGGGGTGGGTAGCCCTGGGGGAGCCGGGCACATCGCTCCCTCGCCCGCAGGCCTGGGCCTGGCCCTGAACTTCCAGCCGTCGCTCATTATGCTGGGGCTGTACTTCGAGCGGCGGCGGCCTCTGGCCAACGGGCTGGCGGCGGCGGGCAGCCCAGTTTTCCTGTCGGCTCTGTCGCCGCTCGGCCAGCAGCTGCTCGAGCGCTTCGGCTGGCGCGGCGGCTTCCTGCTGTTCGGCGGCCTCCTGCTGCACTGCTGCGCGTGCGGCGCCGTCATGCGGCCGCCACCGGGGCCGAGCCCGCGGCCGCGCAGGGACAGCGCCAGCGACGCTCCCGGGGAGGCGGAGGCGGAGGCGGATCTCGAGGGACTGCGCCTGCGCGAGGCGCCCTCTGGCGGCCGGACCCGCCGGCGCCTGCTGGACGTGGCGGTGTGCATGGACCGCGCCTTCGCGGTGTACGCCGTCACCAAGTTCCTGATGGCGCTCGGGCTCTTCGTGCCCGCCATCCTGTTGGTGAACTACGCCAAGGACGCAGGCGTGCCTGACTCCGAGGCTGCCTTCCTGCTCTCCATCGTGGGCTTCGTAGACATCGTGGCGCGGCCGGCCTGCGGCGCCCTGGCTGGGCTGGCACGCCTGCGACCGCATGTCGCCTACCTCTTCAGCCTGGCCCTGATGGCCAATGGGCTCACAGACCTGAGCAGCGCGCGCGCGCGCTCCTACGGTGCCCTTGTCGCCTTCTGCATCGCCTTCGGCCTCTCCTATGGCATGGTGGGCGCGCTGCAGTTCGAGGTGCTCATGGCAGCCGTGGGTGCACCGCGATTCCCCAGTGCCCTGGGCCTGGTGCTACTACTCGAGGCCGTGGCTGTTCTCATCGGACCGCCCTCTGCCGGTGCGCCTCTCAGGAGGAGAGGGTGACGAGCCTAGTGCCCCTAAGTGAAAGGGAAGTCCTCTCCCTGTCCCACATGGAACATCCAGGGATGAAGGGAAGGGGAGACAACTGGGTTGGGTGGACTCCCCTTCTCAGGGCCAATTAGCCTCTCCTCCAAGCGGTACCACCAGCTCTGGTAAGGATGCAAAAACCAGGGAAGGTGCCAGGAAGAACCCAACATGGAAAGCAGCTGGCCCACAGGGTCTTCTCCGGCAGATGGCACATAGGCCCTGTGAAGTGCAGCTGCTTATTCTCCTTTTGCAGGTGGGGAAACTGAGGCATGAGACCTAGTACAAGTTGCAGTCCCAGAATTAGAGGCGGGCACTGCCCAGGGCTCAAAGTTCATACCTTTGAAACACTGCATCTGAGTGCTTTAGTCTCCCCAGCCTCTAAGGGTGGTTGGAATAGGGACAGTGTCTTTGGGGAACCGGAAGCAGACTAGGGGCTGTTCATCATGCTCATATGGGGGAGGGGTATGGGCATCTTCCACTGTGCACACTGTCTGCTGAGCACCCTGCACTCATCATCTCTTAGGAAATCATGATGATGAGGGTGGTTGGGGAGGCCTTCCTGCAGGGGCTGGCGTGAAGGCAGCCTCATGGGGCAGGGCAGGATCCCATAGGAGAGGGCACAAGGGTGTGTTTGGGGGACACTGTTCCCATACAAGTAAGGCAGGAGCTAGGCTCAGAAAGACAGGGGTGGGGGACATTAGGGTCTTCCTGGGTTGTCAGGTTATCCTTGAAACAGCAGGAAGCTTGTATGTGAGCAGGAGAGAGCTGAGGTCAGGTTACAGGATGAAGGAGGCCACCTTTGCTGGGGCCCAGGCTGCACCTGAGACCGGGTGAGCTGCCCAGCCTTCCAGGGCTGGCTGAGTACCCTCATCAAGCTCTGCCATCTCACCTGACCCAGTGGAGATATAAACTGTAAAGTGTTGCCTCACCCAAGGCCCCTCAGCACTTAAGAAACTGAGGTCAGGGAGGTGAAGTGAAAGTTTTAAGGTCTCAAATGACGGAACCCTCATGGGTTTTTGCATCTTTAAAATGGGATTAAAGACTGGGGCATGTGTGGGCATGTCACCAGTGAGTCCCAAGAGCACTGCACTGTATCTGAGGGTAGGGGAGTATGTGTGTGAACGGTGGGGTCCCCCACAAGCCCTTACCTTTCCATCCGCCCTCCCCACCAGGCCGCCTGGTGGATGCGTTGAAGAACTACGAGATCATCTTCTACCTGGCGGGCTCTGAGGTGGCCCTGGCTGGGATCTTCATGGCTGTCGCCACCAACTGTTGCCTGCGCCGCTCTCGGGATGCCTCGCCCAGCCCAGGCACTGAGGGCGGGGCCAGCAACACAGAGGATGCTGAAGCTGAAGTGGACTCTGAGCCCCTGCCCACCAGCACTGAGGAGCCTGGTGGCCTCGAGACCCTGGAGGTGCCGAGCCCGGGGACTGGGCCTTCAGAACCCAAGGTGGAGGCAGAGCCAGGGCTGGACTCTGAGTCTGTGTAGCGCGGGGGCACTAGGTGGGGTGGCCAGTGACTTTGGGGGTGGGGCTTCCTCTCTCAGAGTCCTCGCTGCCCCAAGAGGGCCTGGCACACTGGGGACTGCTCTGGTGGTCACTCCCGAGGTCCGGGGGGGAAGCTGCCCCCCTCATTTGCCCAGTAGGCCATGGCCAGGCCCTTCAGGCCCTGGTCTTGCCAGTGAACCCGCTGTGCATGGACCAAGCCCGGGCCTGTGTGAATGTAAAGTTCATAAAGTGGAGCTGAAAGACAGAGGTTCTGTTCCTGCGCCTCTGCTATGGCTCCGGCTGCTACCCGGGGAGGGGGGTTAGGAGAGAGAGTGGGGCTCTCCCCCGGGGCCTTCTGACCCAGCAGGTGTTGTGGAGGAAGTAGCAGAGATGGAGGAAGGCGGGGAAAAGTGTCCCCAGACTTAGAGACACGAGAGGGTGGCTTGGCCCCAGCCACGCTGCTCAGAGCTGTGCTAAAGCGTCGCTGGCAGCACCTGCCCCTGGAGGGGCCCAGAGCAGAGAGAGAACAAAGGTCCTAGAGTCAGGGGGCTGGGGCTGAATCCTGGCCCTGAGCCTCCGGATCCTCTCTAGGGGATAACCTCGGTGTCCTGGGGCCTTTGCTCTGCACATGTGTCCCTGTGGACCACGCCACCCACCGCGGACACTGGCATCTGCTCCCCCTCCCCAGGGATGTCCCAGGCACATCTCCTCAATGGCACTTTAAGTGCAGAGCGCTCCAGGTCTCAACCTGGCTGGAAAGATTCAGGGATCTCTTTTCTCTCTGCATTTATTCTCTCCTACAAATTAGACATTCCTTTCTTTGCCTTCTTCCAAATCATGAGCGTGGTGACCAGGCCCCAGAGGAAGAGGCAGCCTTCCCACTGCAGACCCCCACTCCATTCATCCATACGCCTCAAGAGGGTCCGTCCCACTGGTGACCACTCCTGGTCCCACTTTCCATCCACACCCCAGGAAGGCGTGGGCAGCCCCTGCAGGTGCCTGGCCAACTTACATTACGTCTGCAGCTTCCCCTGAGCCACCAGAGCAGTGACTACATCTTACTTAACAAATACTCATAGTGCACTGCCTGTGCCAGGCACACAAGTTAACGCATCTAATCCTCACGACGACCCAAAGGGAACCCACGTGGTGACAGCCCACCCTTCTCTCCGCACTCCCAGTCCTGCCTGAGAATCCCATTTGGGTTTCTGCCCAGGACAGAGTACTCAAAATCCATTTCGGACCCTGCCCACCTCTCACACCCTCTTGTATACCTCCCATTCTCAGGATGACCACATAATTCATTGTCCAAACAGGCACACTTTGAGAGTGAAAAGAGCCACCATTAATAATTACACTAGGACCACAGGAGTGGACGGGGACTGTGCAGGTGAAGCTGGACACACAGCCGCCCTACTTCTACCACTTTGCAAAGACACAGAATAGGAGCGAGGCTCCGTCCGCTGGGCTCCTCCCCACGGCCCTGGCAGGACAGGCCTGGGGCACCCTGGATACTCTCTTGCCAGTTTGGGGCCTCGGGTCCTTCTGACCCAGTCTCTGTCCTGCTCTTCACCAAATAAAGGTTTAATTTGTGGCCAGAAGCACTGAAGGATCAAAGACGAGGGAGAACATAAATGGCCCCACAGAGCAGGAAGCCTGCGAGGCAGGGAAAATGACAGATCTGCATCCACATCCCGCTCTGTCCCTGTACACCATGTGGCCTTGAGCAAGACTCTTCTCTGAGCCTCAGTGTCCCATCTGTAAATGCGGACAATAATGCTAACCCACAGGGCTGCTCTAAGGAGTCAGTGCTATAAAAGGAACATTGGGAAAACTTGTTGCCCCCCTCTCTTGTGATCAGGGTGGCAGAAAAGGGGGTGTCAAGGGGAGAGAGGGTATGAGGCCACTGCAAAGAGCCCGGCTCCATATGGGTTTGTGTTTATTCAATACAGGCCCAGCGCCCAGCCCTTCCCCAGGGAAGTGCTGAGCTGGAGAATAAAATAAATAAAGGCCGCCGAGGTGAGTGTGGGCTGGGCTGGGGCCAGCCTAGGGTGAGGTGAGGGTGTACATGAAACATTGGCCCCAACCTCGGCTGTCCACCTGCGGCCCCCCACTCCCGGCAGGCTCCGGGGGCCAGCGGAGGTGCCCATGAGGAATGGGCCCTGGACTTCCTGCCATTTCCAACCCCTCTTTCTTTCTGCCCTCTCTCCTTCCTAAGGCAGGTCCAAAGACCAAGCTCTCCAACTGGCTGGGGAGGTGGGAAGGGGAGGTGGAGGGGGCCAGTGTCCAGGTCCCAGGCCATGGCCCCAGTGCCTTTCCTGGGCGGGAGCCCGGGTTCGCTGTGCTAGGACAGAGGAGCAGGGAGGCAGGCGCCCCAAGCCAGCAGGCCTTTATGCGCCACCCTGTTGTGCAGTGGCCCCACCCCTGCTCCCATGCTGCCGTCCTCCCACTCACCCTACCCCCCAGAGCTGCACCCCGAGGGGGCACTCAGGAGTCACACCAGCTTCCGCCCTTGTCCAGGGGCCCAGCAGCCCCTCGCGCATCCTTGGACGCCTCCCTGGCTGCCGTGTCCTCATCGTCATCTTCCTCCTCGTCCTCGCCGTCGGTGAACTCGTCCTGGCCGAGGCCGTAGGCCAGCGTGGTGTGGGCCAGGTCCACCTCGATGGGGAAGACGTCGGCATCACGCAGCACCGCGTAGCAGTCGTTGTAGTACTTGGACATGGTGGACACGAAGCGCTGCAGCTGGAACACGATGTCCTGGACTGGGGCAGGAGGGCGGCAGACAGGAGTCAGCGGGCCGGGGCTGCCTGCGTGTGGAGGAGACCCTCCATGCTTGCCTAGGCCCGCCTGCCTCCTCCGGGTTTCCCCTTATGCCCCAGGAGGGGGCAAGGCCAGGGCTATCCGGCCTTACACAGAACCCAGCCTCCCAGCTCCCAGGTCAGGGAGTGGAGGAGCCCTGCCAGGGTGGGGGGATGGTGGACTACACCCCAAGGAGCCCACGGGGCATGGCCAGTCCCACCCAGGCCAGGCTTCGGGAAGCTGTTGCCAGAGTTTTCCACTTTAGGTCCGACTCAGAGCTCTGCTGTGGGCTGGTATTGGGGACCTCGGGGAAGTACTGTACCTCTCTGGGCCGTGGTTTTTCCAGCTCTGAAATGGGGAGAAGATGGTTCCTACCGGACCATACTGAGGTGATACAGGGGTTGCCTGAGGCAGGGTGCCCCACGGGCCCCAGTGCCTGCCACGCCCCTCACCGTGCTTCTGATCCAGCAGCTCCATCTTCTCCAGCACATCCTTGCGCATCTGGGAGAAGCGGGCGCGGGCCTCCTGGCGGCAGCGCAGTATCAGGCGGTACTCGTAGTTGCCTGTGCTCACGCGGTACAGGGGCTCCCCTAGGGCCTGGGGCAGGGAGCAGCACATCAGGGACCCGGGGCGGCGCGGGGAGCCTGCTCTGGGGCAGCTGGGGGCGGAGGCAGGAAGCTCATACCCCTGCACCACACCGCACTCTTCAAAGCTCCCATGGTTCCCCATTTCTGAGATGTCAGCTATTGCTAGAAGCACTTAATAATAACTTTGTGAAAAACACAAAAAAACCACTAACCCCTTGCTGCATTAAACAAATGAACGTTTAGTCATAGATGGACCCTGATACCAAAAATGTTAAAGAAGTAAAAATGCCTCTTAGGAGTTAAGAGAGTCAGTTTTCCCCTGCAAGAGCCTCACAAAGTCTGGGGCGGGCGGCAGCTGGTCTGGGGGCAGGCACTGGGAGTGGTCCCATAGCAAGCTGACCAGCACTCTAAGGCCCAGAGGGGCCGGGGCTGGGGGTGGATAGCCCCACATCTCCAGAAACAAGAGCCTGGCCAAGCCCCTCAGGTCTTTTTGGGGGTTGTCCTGATGCACCTGGTGTCCCCAGCACATTCTTGGGGCTGGTAGGGGAAGGTCTGTACATCCCAAGCCTTTCCAATACCAGGGCCACGATCCTGCCCACCGGTGGCACTCACAATGCAGCTGTATTCCTCGTCGTCCATCTCCTTCACCTTCAGGCAGTACGACTGTGTGGGACAGGTGAGGCCACACTGTCAGAGTGGCTGCACCACCTGGACCCCCCCCCCGATGTCCCCAGTTCCTCCTATGCCATGCTGTACCACTGAGCTACCCAGAGGAGCAGCTATGCCAGGCCTCATGGGCCCTGCGTACCCTCAGCTGGGATGGGCTCAGACGCATCAGGGAGAGGTGGGCACCTCACTCGGACTGGCCCTTGCTCAGGAGGCTCAGGTGGCTGCAAGGACACTCATCTAGGAGAAAAGAGCCTGACAGACAGCCCAGGATTTACTACACTCAAGTCCCAAGAGATGCTCTGGGAAAAAAAGGGTTCCATGGTCCAAAGAGCTGGGGAAGGCCCTGGAAGGCCCAGGTCGCACATGGGCCTAATCAAAGGCTCTGAGAAGTCCTGAAGCAAAGGACCTTGGCTTGGTTGGTGGAGTATTTTTTCCTCAACTCCTTTGACCACAGAATTATTATTTGAACATAAAACTCATTAGCATTCCTTGGCACCCACTTTATAACCACTGACCTAGTCTAACTCATTGTTAAAAGTGACCAAAAAATTCCCATGGGGTCAGAGTGGTCCAGAGTGAGGGCTCTGCCCACCCCAGGCTCCCAGGGGCTGCTCTGAGCCCGAGTCTCCAGCACCTCCCCAGGCCCCTGGTCTCACATCCTCAATCAGATGTGACAGAGGTTCTGGCCCTGTCCTGCTGGCCATCATGTAGCTGACGGAGAAAGGGCAAATCTCCAGGTGGGTTCTTACCCCAGCAGGCTGGGCCCACCACCTCACCTACCCCAGAAGCTGGAGACCACTCACCAGGTACTCAAACTTCACGTCCAGGTACTTCTTGATGGTGAGGCGAGTGTCTGGGATGGCTTTGTTGAGGTACGTGTTCAGGTCTGTCAGCATCTGGAAGGGGAGGAGGGGCAGATGCTCAGGACCCCACGGGCAGGGGGGTCAGGCTGGCCAGGGTGACAAGGAATGGCCTGATGTGTCAATCCTTCTAATGGACTCAGTGTCAGAGCCAAAGGATGCTCCCAGACAGCCCTGTCCATTCAAGGATGAGAAGACAGGCTAGGCCCAGGGCAAGCTGAGGCTCTGGTGGAGCCAGGGCCAGAAACCAGCCTGGAGGGCAACACTGAGGCCAAGGGGGCGGAGTCACTTACCCACGGTCAGCTGTGTAGGTGACCATGCCAGACCCTGCACCTAGGTGCTCCGACTCCAGAACGGGACCCTTTCTGCTCGCCACACTGTCACCTCTCTACCCTCACATGCTGACACACACACGCTCGACATGACCTACCGGCTTGATGGTTTTCAGCAGCCGAATGCCAAACTTCTCAATGCTGCGGTGGGCGTCGGCAAACTTCACGAAAGCCTCACTCGCAGCTGGCTGGGGCTCCCGCACCCCGATCACGGAGAACACGTCCCCAAAGGCTGCATGACAAGTTTGTGCTGAAGGCAGCCCCTACTTGCCCCCTTAACGGAGAAGCCAGGGATTTGCTGGGGATAAGCAATGCGAGGGGCGTGGCAGGCTGGAGGCCAAGGTCTGCCTGAGGTCTACAACCCTAGGGAGGTGGGTCTACATCTCAAGAAAGGTGGGTCTATACCCCTGAGTGTTGGATCTAAATCCCCAAGAAAGCTGAGTCTATACCCGAGGGAACTGGCCCTCATTCCCCAAAGTGCCCGGACCATGAGAAGGCTGGGCCCAGGCTGGAGGAGGTGCAGCTGTCTGAGGGCCAAGCACTGGGCTGGGAATCTGGTCCTAAGGCCAACCCCGTCCCTAAGGAGCTACATGACCATTTTTTCTGTCTGGGCTTTGTTTTCTCAACCATAAAATGGGGTGAACTGTAGCTGCCCCGCACAGCTAACAAACTTATAGGAAATGAGATCATGAATACGGAAGGGCCTTATGCATTATAAACACCAGTACAAATAGACGGGACAGGACCCAGACCAGTGACAGTGCCCCGCAGGAGACTAGCTGGTCCAGATGCTCCCCACTGGTCCCATTATTGCTACAACCCAGCACTGAGACATGTGCAGCCCAAACCTGGCCTGAGGTCAGATGCCGTGTGTCTGCCTGAGCATGGGCAAGAGAGAGGCCCTGGGGAGGAGCTTGGCTGCACCCTCACTGTATGGGGGTGGGTGGGTGCTGAGCCCAGAAAGGGTCAAGGGTTTTTCCAGGGTCACAAAGAAGGTTTGGGGCATCCTTACCCCGGTGCGTCTGAGACAGCTCATAAAAGGCCCGTAGGAGATTCTTGGTGTGTTCTGTCATCCCTGTGGGAGAGACCCAACCAAGGGAGATGGGGGCACACGGTGGGGACCACGCTGGCCCAGGACACAGCCTCCAGCCACCCACCCCACCCGAGGCTCTCAATGTTCCTGGGGTTCAGACCTTTCCCACAGCCTCACTAGGGCCCAGGGTTGAAGGCTCAGCCAGCCCCGACCCCACCCATGACCAGCCCCCATCAGACAGGGGAGCCAGGACTTCACAGGAGCAGAAGGTGAACAAAGCCTCCCCTGGGCTTTACCTCTGGGACAGTGTGATTCTGGGGGTTCTCACTAGGTTTACACATGCCATTATTTGATTTGTATGGGCATGTAAGTACTTTTATAATCAAAAAAGTATGCATTAAGATTTTTTTCGTTAAGAGTTTTTAACAGCCCTGGTCCTAGAACTGTGTAGGCGGGGATTCCTGCCCCATTGTCACCACCTTGTGCTCTAGAGCTCCACCCCAGGGTACAGCCAGCGCAGAGCACTTCCCAGACTGGAATCACCACCCCTCCACCCCTCCACCCAGAGGGTGCGCCTGCCCACCTTTATACAGCTCGGCGGTCCGCTCCAGCTCCTCAAGCCTCTTGACAAGCCCATCTGTGAGGATCAGAGAGCCGCGGGGTGAGGGGAGAGATTCAGGGGCCCACTCGGGAGGGGCAAGGTGGCCCCCAGAGGAGAACCAGGAGCAGCAGAGAATGGGGACCCAGGGAGGGGGATCTGGCACCAGGGGGGCAGCTGGGCTCAGGCGTGTTCTGTAAAGAGCCCAGCACAGCCAGACAAGAGGCAAGTGGAGGGCGGACAGGATGTCCCCTCAGGACGCTCCTGACATGAGCACCACCCCAGCAGGCTGGGGCACTCCAAAGGTGCAGAAAGATGACAATGATGCAGGTACTTCCAAAGGTCATGAGCGAAAAACGGTTGGGCCCTCCCCACGGCCAAACCCATGGGTGGCTCCACGGTCAGCAGAAGGCAAGCCCCCGCCTAGTGGTCAAGGCCCCTGTTCTTTTAACACAAACCCTGCCAACGGCCAAGGAGCGAGGCAGTGAGAGATGAGAAGGAGACAGATACAAGAACTCCAGCGCAGGCTCAGGGCAGCCCTCCCACCGCACGACGGATCAGAAGGGAGAATGATCTGGGGAGGGGACAGAAATTCTGGAAAAGCTCCAAGGACGAGCTCACATTGGAGCAGGCCTTGGTGAGTGTCTTCATTTGCTCAACAGGTGTCTCTCCAGCATCCACTGTGCGCCTGACCCCATGTGAGACCCAGGAATGACTGTGGTGAATGAAATCTGAGTTGTGCCCTCAAGGCTTATAGTCCAGCAGTGACAGTAGCCAGGCCATGACTGGCAGACAGCTGGGCTTTAAGGTGAGGGGTGGAGGCAGCTGCCTCACCTCAAGGGCTCAAAATGGGAGCAAGTGGATTGCCAGGGATGGGCCCTGGCATTCCAGATTAGGGCAGGGCAGGGTGCCCACCAGCAGTGAGCACCACCATCCTCCACTCCCACATCCCCATCAGGAGCACCAGCAGCAACTGCAGGGCAAGACCCATGTCGGTGGCTTCCTTGCCCGGGCCTCCCAGGGCAGGGCCTGGCCTCCCTGAGTTCCCTCCACATAGCTCAGTCCTTCCTCCATATGAGCCTCTGCGGCAGAGACTACTTCCCTTATCTTACAGAGAAAACCGAGGGACAGAGAGGTAAAGGAACTTGCCTAAAGGCACACAGCAAGGGCTATCCAGGTGGAGGTGCCCTCTGCCCCCCAGGCTCCTTTGCTGACCGGGGCCAGGGTTTTGAGTGGCAAGAGAGTAGGGGAATAGCAAAAGCCAGATCTGGGCCTTTCTCTGGGCAGAGAAGATGGCCGTGTGTTGTGCTGTCAAAAAGGAAAGCTCAGACTCTGGGGGCTGGAAGGGAGCATCTCGGAGGCCTTCAGGAGGCTTCGGTCACCCGGCTGGCCTCCAGGCCCTGGCTCCCCAGAGCCCTGGCACCCGACCAGCCTGGCAGGGAAGGAGCCACGTAAGCGCCGTGCTGTTGTTTTTAGCTGGGTCATGGGACATCATGACAGCTTCAATTTTAGAAACCCTATTTAAGGCTGGGGAAATTGCAAGGTCTGGGGGAAAAAACACAACAACCAGTTCTAATTTCATCTCAACGCATGGTAACTACAGTAACAGGGATTTATAGACACCAAGAAGCTGGAAATAGCAGCCGCCACTTTTGTACACCATTTGGAACAAGCTGAGACCCCACCCCCACGTCCCAGCCAATAAAGCCCAGTGTGCCCAGCTGAGCCTCCAATTTATACAGGTATTTATATCTGTCCCCACATGTACACAGCGAAGTTGCTGCTATTTATAAACTCAGGCTGGTGATGGTAGGAGCAGACTGAGTGTTTCACTGCCCCCTCCTTCCCTGGAGAGAGGGTGTGTGCACACGCATGCGTGGGTGTGAATGTGCCTGTACGCCACCTCCAGCCTGGGCAGGAACTGCTGGGACAAGGGCAGCAGCGCCACCTTCTGGAGAGAAGCAGGGGCCAAGAGGGCTGCCGGGAGCTGAGTGCAGTGTGCGCTGGGGTGAGAAAGCAGGCTGGGAGCGGGGCACCGGGGCAGGGGCCGAGGCCTGGCTGTGGGAGAGCAGCTGGGGCAGTGGCGAAGGCACCAGCTCAGGGAGCCAGCAGGAGGCACCTCTCTCCACTGTGACTCTGTTTCCTCATCTACGACCTGAGCCTGTGAATCCCTGCTCGGAAGTGGGGACACTGGCTGTAAGATGCCTCAGCTGACCACTGTGGATGCCCTCTGGGAGATAGATAGGCCTCAGGGATACAAAGAGATGGTGAGTATTGGCCCCACAAGCAGAGGCCAGGCTCAGGTCAGAGGGCCCCATGTCGGCTTGGTGGGCAGCTGTGGTGCCCCTCCCCCTGGACGCCTAGGCCTGAGGCCCCTGTGACCAGAGGTGGGTGGGAGGAGGGGACTCACCATTGCACAGGATGGCCCGGCTCAGGCCCAGAGCATCTGCGGTCCCCGAACTCATGTTCTCTACCAGCCGGTGCTTCACCTTCTTCAACACTGGGACCAGGTGAGAAGGGGACTCAGTGAGGTGGAGTTTGGGGCCCCGGCCATCCCTGCACCCATCACCACTCACTGGGAATGACCCCAGGGGCAGAAGGGGCTGAACTGGGGTTTGGTGTGGGGGTGACTGAAGTGGGGAGTGTCCCAAACTGGGGTTCTGGCCCCCTGCCCTATTCACTGTCCACTTCAGAGAGGTGTTGAGAACCTGGAAGGTGAACATGTAAAGCACCTAACCAAGGGCCTGGCATTCGAAGTAGCTGCCGGCTACCACTGAGACCCCAGAGTTGCCCAGGTTTGATAGGGCCCTCAGGCCAACCAAAGAGAACCTCTTCTCCGTCTCTCTCACATCCAGGAGTGGAGGCACTGTCAATGACAACTGGCCTCAGGCTCCAGGCTCAGTTACTACACACACGGTCACATACCCAGTCCTTGGAAGGGGACTGGGATGGAACCCAAGGGTTTTAGAGGAAGAACCTTCAGGACAGACTCCATCTGCACTTAGCCTCTTTCCTTAAAAACTAGGAGGTGGCTCTGGCCCAAGAGCATAGGGAAAGGGTGCTGGACCCCAGAGATCTGCGTATGCATTTACCTAGGGGACACAGAGCCTCTCTGAGTCTCAGGCCTTGATCTGGAATGAGGTGGCTGGTCCAGAGGACCTCGAAGCTACTATCCAGCTCTTGAGTCTTGAAGCTTCTAAAGAACCAAGGCCTAGCTTCCCTAACAGAAGGCAATGTGTCTCTCTGCCCAAAACTGAGGTCCAATTCAGACCCTGAGCCTTCCTGGGAGCAAGTGGGTGGAAGAAAAGGCCAGGGCTGAGGGGAGGTGTGGAGGTGGGCAAAAGGTGCCAGGGCTGGGCCACCCTCCCTTTCAGAAGGATGAGGGGCTGGGCCTGGTGAGCTGGAAGGCTGGCCTAAAAAGGACAACCCAAGGGCAGCATGGACCCAGAAGAGGTGGCTGGGGAAAGGGGAAGAAACACAGGGCAGGGATAGGTTCCCGGGACCAGCCACAGGGAGAGAACTTTGAGTCTCCCCAGGCCCTTGGATTGGCTTGATCAGAAAAGTCCAGACCACAGCTGCTGGTGCATTGTCATAAAAAGGCCGAGCAGGGGCTTGTGGGGCCACCAGACACCACTGCTCCGGCCCAGCTTACCAATGTCCAGGGACATGCCCTGCTTGGGGTCCGCCTGCAGCTTGTTGTAGTGGATCGTCACCTCCCCCTGGAAAAGCAGAACAAATAGAGTTGTGACGGAGCCCCCCAGACCCCAAGTCCTTTTCCTGGGGAGGCCTGTTTGCCCTACAGTCTCTGGTCATGAGAGCATCCTGAGCCCTGGGAAAGGGCCCGAGTGGCTGTCAATTCAGCCCTGCCAGAACAGGGCCCTGCATGGTGACCAGTCTGCTCCCAGGTCCCTCCTTCTCTCACTATGAGCCAAGCCCCAGAGAATCAGCAGGGATAAGGACTGACATGGTCCCTGTTGTCACAGAGCTCACCGTCTGGCAGTCTCTGATGTCCTGTGCCCCAGCCAGACCAGGCACCCCTGCCTTCCCCCACACCACAGCCATACCCCAAACCCCTGCTACCTCATTTTTCTCACCATACGGAGTATCCTCTCCTGTGAGAGTATCCTCAAAATCATCCCCATCCTCAGGAGTCCCTCCATTCAGTCCACAAACACGTCTGAGTACCTTCTCTGTGCCTGCTGCTGGGACGCCAGAGAGCAGGTGCAGGGCAGCCCCAGCCCCCAGGGCCCGAGGCCAGCAAGGGAGGCCGATGCAAATGGGGAATTACACAAATCTTAGTCTAGTGACGGGAAGGGAGGTGCCGGCTTCTCCCCAGAAGCCTTCCCTGACCATGTGAGGCTACCACAGTTGCTCTTGTTCTTGAAATCCTAAGACCCTTGAACTTGGGACTGAATCCATTCAAGTACAACACAGGATTTCAAATTGAGTCCTGAAGGGAAATCAAAGTGACCCAATGCAGTCAGTCAGGGGTAGATGCAAAAGGTTCTCAGGCTGCAGCGCAGGGTCCTCAGGGACCACCACCGAGAGCAGCTGAGGGTAACGGAAGGAGCACCGCAGTGGGAGTCAGACCAGCTGTCAGATCACAAGCAAACCCTCCCCTCCCCTTGGGCACTGGCAAAACAGGGGCCATAACCCCTGGGGAGATCCCTGCGAACGGCAAGGCTGTGCACACACGAAGAGCTCCTGTCCTCATGGGCAACCTGAGGGGCTGGCATGAGATACACCTTGGAAGATGAGGAGGATTCCGACGAGCAGAGATGGGGGGATGAGGAAGGGGATCCAGGCGGGGCACGTGCACCCCGGTTCTGTACCAGAATGAAACACATGGTCCACCACCTTCCGTGATGAGCTCCTCTGCCCAACAGGAAATGCCTGGGACAGTAAATTCCAGGCCAGGTGGAGCAGAAGAGGAGAATAAAGGGGAGAAGGTGGAAGCTGCTGGCCCTGGGCTAAGGTAAGAAAGAGGGACTGTAACGGATGCTGGTATCGGGCCCTTAAGACACAGAGGATGGATGGGAGGTGAGGAGAGGTTTGGATGGCTGAGGTGAGGGAGCTGAAACACTCGGCCAAGCTCAACGGACAGCTGGGACTCTTGACTCTCAGACTTTTAAACATCCTATGACTTTGCACCTCCTTCACTGTTTTGCTTTCCCAAGAATCACTAGCAGCAAAATCTCTAGGACATGGCAAAGGGGCTGCCTGCATCCGTGCGTGGCCGGGATGCTGCCTGCCATTCAGGAGAGATGGGGGCCCTGCGAGGAGAGGCCACGGCCTGGAGCAGTGGGGGCGGGGAGGGGAAGCAGGGAACAGGCAGTGTGTGATTGTGGTCTGCAGGACTGGGAGCTGCCCCAAGGCCCAGAAGAGTCCCTGGGGGGGTGTGAGCCCAGTGGACCCACTGCACTGAAAGTTCCCACAGGGATAGAGGTGGGGGCTCCCCTTTCCCTCTGACACCCTCCTGGGCCCCGCATGGTCCAGTGAACATCTCCCAGGTGTCTACCGACCTAGAGAGGTTCACCCTGGACTCCGAACTTCCACTGCAGCCCTGACAGGGGACACACTGGCTCACCCTAAGGTGTGGTTCCGAGTCTGACAGCTCTCCTGGGAGCTTGAGGACAGGGACCTTTTGGACTTGGTGCCCACTTTCGCACCCAGGCCCAGCCCAAGTCCTGGAGTATAATTAACATTTACTGAATGAACCCAGAAGAAACCGAGGGAGGCAGTGGTGTGACCCAGACCCTGATGCTCCCCAGAGGGGAGCTGTGAAAGGGCCAGTTCCCTTCCAGGCCTGCAGGGGCCTCTGGCAGGCTGGAGGTCTCAGAAGTGCCTCCGTGTTCCCACTCCCACAACAGCTCATACCTTCACCTCCTGAATCATCTTGGCCACCTCCACCTTAGTTTTTCCTTTGATTGATCTGCCATTGACACCGGTGATCTCATCGCCGGCTGCTACGGTGCCGTCCAGCGCTGCTGGGGTGTTGTCAAACACCTGTGGGTGCAAAAGGAGGGTGGAAGGGGGAGGAAAGGAGAACTGAGAAGAAACCTGCTGGGGCACAGTCATTCCCGCCACCCTAATCGGTACCCGGCTCTGTCCTGGGCTCTACCTCTATCTCTTAAGCGATGCTGGAGAAGGGCAGGGTAGAAAGTGCCTGAGCAGCCAGAAATGAATGACCTTGTGTTCTTGGGGGAGGGGAAGGAGGGCCAGAGGTAAATGTGACTGATGAGATCCACCTTTTCTGATCTCAAATATACCAAACCTTATACGCCCATCAGAGTGTTTACTCCTCCAAAGCTATTTCTTTATAGATTTCCCCAACAATGCTGCTCTGTGCTGACTCGGAGCCCCAAAGCACCTCTTATCAGTTCCTGCACTTACTCTCCATCCCCAAGGAGCAAGGGACCCACCGCCCACTGCACATGTAAGCCCCTTCCCCCAAGGTGACTCCTTCCACGGGGTCTGCCCTCACTGGCTGAGTGAGGTCGATGTGTCTGACAAAGGATAGATGTGTGGGGGAACGCTCAGGGCAAGGGAAGAACTGTCTACACAAGTGTGTGCAGAGGTGGAACAAGAATACAGAAGTTACACCAAGAAAGCTGACTTCTGGAAACATCCTTAGTGGGGTGGAAGGCAAGGTATAGAAAGTAAGGGGATGGACTCAAGTCCAGGCTCCCTCCTCACCCACACAGCCCTCCATACTCTGTCTCTGGGGAAGACAGAGGTTTATTCCTCAGAGAAGCCCCCAACTCTGGGGCCCAGGGACGAGGGAGGTGGGGGTGAAGCACTGGACAGAAGCGGTTAAGGGTTTGGAGCTGTTTACACATTGAACAATGAGTCCCACAGCCCCTTAACCCCTGTAAGCCCCCAGACCGCCAGCAACCAGGCTCACCACCCTTACCCTCAGGAGCCTAGAGGGAGGACCTGGCCCAGAATGGCTCCAGAGGAAAGGCCTCTCTGTGTGAAAGCCCCACAGTGGAACCCACCAGGTGACAGGGCCAGGACACAGAACTTAAAAGCACTGAGGTAACTGTGAGGGCTCATGCTTAAATGTAAAGACAGATAAGAAATACTGGGCCCTTGAAAAAGCACCCCATGTGGAAAACACCAAACATTCAAAGAGAAAAAAGGAACTACAGGAAACAGCAACGAAGCAGGAACAACACAAAAACAAAAAGAAAACCATAATGAACATCTTCACAGTGATTTGAAAGACAAGAATAGGATGATGCAAAAGGATCAATTCAAAAACAGGAGAGACCTCTTAGAGATGCAGAACATAATTGAAATTTAAAGTGCCACAGCAGCTTTGGGAACTCAGCAGAGGAAAGTGGAAAAGAGACTGACAACCAGAAGAAAAGAAAAAGAGTATTAGAAGGTCAATTCAGGAAGCCCAGCATTTAACCAATCAGAGTTCCACAGGAGGGAACAGAGAACACAGCGACCAGGACATCATCAGAGATCACACGTGAGACTTTCACAGAAGAGAAAACACGGGGTTCCCCGATGAATCTGCCCTTTGAGGCTCCAGCACAACAGACAGAGAAAGGCTCATGCCAAGACACTTCAGAAAGCCAGGGACAAAAAGAAGTGCCTAAGAGTCTTGACAGATCAAGAATGACACTACAAATAAAAGATCACAAGTAGGACTGACATCATCAGACATGACAACGCTGCTACTGGCAAAAGACAATGAAATGATGCCACCAAATTTCTAAATGGAAATGATTTTCAAAGTTGACAGTCATTCTTAAATTTGATCCACTCAGGTATCAACTGAAAGAAACATGAGAATAACAACAAAAAGACAAAATAATGGCATTTTCAGAGATACAAGGTCTCAAAAAATTTACCTCCTCCCACGCAGCCTTTCTCAGAAAGCTACAGAAGATGGGCTCCACCAAGATGGGGGGGTAAGACAAGAGAGAGGGATCCTGGAGATGGGGGAATCCAGTGGAGGAGAGGGCAGGGGAGGTTCAAAGAGGAAAGACTACAGAAGGGTGGGGACAGAAAGATGATGGGAAATGTCTGACTGAGGAAAATGAACTTAAAATACAAGGAGAATGCAAATGGAAAAAACAACAAATTACTCAAAAAAAAAAAAAAATGGGCGGGGAAGAATTGAGTTAGAAGAAACACAGGCTCCTCAAAAAATTAAACAGAGTAATCATATGACCCAGCAATTCCACCCCAAAAGAAATGGAAGCACATGTCCAGAGAAACTGTACCTGCATGTTTACAACAGTGTTATTATTCATACCAGCCAAAAGATACAAACAACCCAAATGTCCATCAACAGATGAGTGAATAAACAAATGGTGGTCTAGCCATACAATGGAATGCTATTCAGCCAGAAACAGAGTGAAGTATTGAAACCAGCTGTAACCTGAATGAACTTCAACAAGAAGTGATTACTCAAAGGGCATGAGCTGTTCTTCTGGGGTGATGAGAAAGTTCTGAAACTAAAGAGAGGTGGTGGCTGCTTTTAGTGAATGCACTAAATGCCACTGAATTGTATACTTTAAAACGCTAATTGTATGTTATGTGAATTTCACAATAAAAATACTTGTTTAAAAGCACAGCCACAGTAGAGTGTTAAGCTCAGTGTGCAAAACAGCATGTTACCATTCTAGAGTTCTCTGAGGGTGGCGTCTGCTTTCTTGCTAAGAAATAAGAAAGTTTTCTTATCTTTTCTTGATCAGAAATCTCTAAAACAAACAAACAAAACATAAATACAAAACAAACAGACTCATAGACATAGAATACAAACTTGTAGTTGCCAAGGGAGTGGGGGGTGGGAAGGGACAGACTGGGATTTTAAAATGCAGAATAGATAAACAAGATTATACTCTATAGCACAGGGAAAAATATACAAGATCTTGTGGTAGCTCGTAGCGAAAAAAAAAAGTGACAATGAATATATACATGTTCATGTATGACTGAAAAATTGTGCTTCACACTAGAATTTGACACAACATTGTAAAACAACTATAACTCAATAAAAAAATGTTAAAAATAAAAAAGAAAGAAAGAAAGAAATTTCTAGTGCCTATAGAAGAGCCTGTCCAGGCCCTCAGAAAATATTTCCCCAATATATCTGTTGCACTGATATTGATTTAACCAAAATTTACAAGATAACTATGTAGGGAAGATGGAGTGAGAGGAGGCTGAGTGGTTTCAGAATAAAGCTAAATTCTCATCTCCTGGACTGAGGAAAGCTGACAGATGCTTGCAAGCAATAGATCAAGAAAACAGGATAAGCATCTTACTGAGAAAAATGAGAGCTCATACGTGAATAAACAGCCAAAAGGGTAGAAAGCAGCGTTGCTGCTGGGACTGGGGTGGGGGTAGGGTGGGGGAAGGGCGGTGAGAAAGGGTAGAGCAATGGACTGCTTATTTGACACTGACTTTTTAGTACCCCTGACTTGTTCAAAGCACAGCAGACAGTCTTTGCTAAAAGTAAAATTTAATTTTTAAAACTCAATTCTAGGGGTGAGGGTATAGCTCAGTGGTAGAGTATGTGCTTAGAATGCACAAGGTCCTGGGTTCAATCCCCAGTACCTCCATTAAAAAAAAAATAAATAAACCTAATTATCTGCCCCCCAAAAAATATTAAAAATAAAATTTTTTTAAATTTTAAAAAAATTAAAAAACAATCAATTCGATTATTTTATAATTGCAATTTATACCGCAAACCTGGTCCCTAGCAGGTGGGGTAGGGGAGGTGGCAGGAGGGGCTGAGCAGACAGAAGCCTGGAGGAGGCCTCGCTAACACTTCCTGGGTCAGAGGAGGCCAAAAAGCTCACAAAGGCCACACCCTGAGCAAGCAAGACTAGACCCAGGGAATCTGTCTTCAAGGCCTTAGAAGTGACTCTTTTGTAAGATCCTCAGAGAGGCTGCAATTTCTCATCTGCCACCAATGGCTACTAAGCTGAGAAGGTTAGAACAGGGTAAAAATCTAGGTCAAGTTTATGTCTGAGGTGGCAGGCTTCCTTCCAAAGCTACAGAAAGATCGCCAACTCCAACCAGCCATATAGTAAAGGAGGCTGGTCCCCACTCCTGAGTCAAGGCTGACAGAGTATCGCCAGGGCAGCCTCCTCTATAAGGAGCACAGAATTGGTCAGTACCACTGGCAGGTCATCTGGGAAAGTGAACTGCAGTAAAAACAATAGCTGCTGCTATTGAGTGACTGATGCTTAAGGGCTGGGCCTTGTGTTATGTCACTTTGTTTAATCTCCACAACAACCCAAAGATGCTCAGATCTCCATATTTTACATCCCCACTTTCCAGGGGAGGAAACTGAGGCCAGAGAGGTTAAGTAACTTGTTAACAAGCTGGGAAGCTTGCATTTGAAGTTAGGCCATTATCATTTCACAGTCTTTTAGTCTTTCCACTACACTTCACTTGTGAGAGTATGGAAGGCTGACAGTTTTGTTGACTCATTGAGGACATTTCTATTGAAGGTCCACTATATGCCAGGCATTGTACTCGGTGCTGACTGCAGTGAAAAGCAAACCGAGATCCTGCCCTCACAGTGCAGAGAGTCTGGAAAACCAGCTACTTACAGAACTAACGAGCAAATCCATTAGTACAGACAGTGAGGGTAGACCTACTGAGAGGGGTATCTGGGAGGTCTCTCTGAAGAGGTCAGACCTCAAGAATGAAAAGGAGCCAGCCGTGCAGAGTGGAGAAATAAACTTTTGACATGCCCAAGTTGGGAGGTGGCTCGCCCCCTCCAGCACCTCCCTCCCACCTCCAAAGCACTCAGTACCTGGACAATGTACAGGCAGGGACAGTACTGGGCTCCTCCTCCAATGCTGATCCCAATCAGGTTCTGGGCATCCTTCTGCAGGGTCACCTTCCCAGGCACAGTAGGGATTCCACTAGAGAAAAGCATGTGAGGCTGAGTCTCCTGGAGGAGGGATGACTGGAGGAGACAGGGACCGGGATAGGCCCTCCAAAACCCCCAAGAGGCTCCCAATGCTGCAAGCCTTTTCTCTTTCTCACTTGGCCCATAAGACAGCATTTTGTGCTGGAACACACAGAGCACTCGGAGTCATGCCGATGAAGGATCAAATCCCAACTCTGCCATTTATCAGCTGTGGGACTTGGATGAGTAAGTCACCCTCTCTGCATCTCAGTCTCCTCATTCGTAAAATGGCTACTTTATTAAGGTTCTTGTAAGAAAGTACACAGAAGGCACTTAACGCCAACATAGTCCAGAGCAGGAAATCCAAAAAAATAGGTCCCCCTTCCCTTTCCTTCATTCTGTCTCTAAGATCTGAGTCAGACTCTGTCCTTGTCACCTTCTCAGGCAAATATGTAACAGTATGGTCACCTCCTCCAGAAGCCCTCTCCTGTTAAACTATCCATCACCCATCTCTCAGTTGCTGTACTCAATTACCTCTCAGTTTTCACTATAAATTAGCATTTATGTATGTTTTGTGGTAGTCTCATTTATTCTATTATTCACTCGACAAACAACCTACTGATGTGGAACACCATACTGAGTGCTGAGGACATGGAAAGGCACTGGACCCAGTCCTTGCTCTGAGGGAGGATATATTCTAATAAGGAGACTAACTTAATTTTTGAAAATCTGTCCACTAATCATCTGTGCTGGGGAGGAAGTTATGTTTATAATATTCATATTCATCTGTCAAAACATGGCTCAGCTGCCACCTCCTCTGTGAAGCCTTCCCTGAACACCCCAGCAGAGGCACTGCTCTGTCTGCTCTGCTCTCCTTGTAGCCTGGTCATTCTCCATTAGCGCCCTTATGGCCCTGCATTGCAATTATGCCTCAAAGTGTCCACAGCCCCCTACAGATGGTAAGCTCCTAGAAGGGCAGGATTCATTTGTGCTACAGTACAACACCTAATCCCCCGCTGAAAAGCAAGGGTCTGTGGAACTGGGAAGTCCAGGGACCTGAGGGACCTGGGGCTCCTGCACTCCTGGGACTTGAGGTAACAAAATACTCACAGTTTATCTTCTTCGATGTCATAATCCAAGTCTGCAAACATGGTTCCGAGAGTTTCGGTGGGCTGGCTAACTGCCCAGCTCGGCAGGGGTATGGGGAACTGTATCCGGGAGAGAAAAGAGTTCACGGTTTAGGGAACCAAAGTGCCGAAATGCCAACCCCAACCCCGGCGATCTGGGAAAGCCCCCCCCCCCCACTTCTCCTTTGGACAGATAGGGGTAGCCCCCGGGTTTGGGGCGTGGGGGGAGGTGATTCTTACTAGGTACAGTCGGGGATCCAGGCTAGGGCGAGGAGCTCAGATTCCAGAGCCCGCACCCACGGGTCTCCAGGCCCTTGGGAGCTGCCTCTGTCGCTCACCGGAAGCGTCGGTCCCACAGCCGGTCTGGGCCAGGCTGGCACCTGAACCCACCTGCCGGTCCACCTGCCGGCGGCCGCGACTGTCGCGTCACTTCCGGCGGGACGCGGAAGTCCCGCCTCTCCGCCCTGGGTATTTGCCCCGATCCCTGCAGGCGGCCTTTCCCTCCCTGACTCCCGGGGCTCCCAGAACCAGGAAAGAGAACAAGTATTGACGGAAGCTCCCCGTTAGCATGAAAAAGCGGAAACAGAGTAAAGGTCTGGACAGGCCGACGACGCTCAACCCGCCCCTTGCCCTGTGGCCGCCGCCACCTTGGTAAGGGCAGGGTTCTTCCCAGCTTCCTCAGCGGGACTCCGGGGACCAAGCAGCTGGGCCAGTTGCCGTGGCAACGGAAGCATCTTTAGGGAGACCTTCCGCAAGGTTCAGTGAACTACAAACCCTGACACTTTCCCTTTCACATTTTCAGCAACCCGTCCTGGGGTGCTGTGACTCCTCTAATAGAATGACAGTGTCCGAGCTGCCAGCCTAATCTGAGTAGTGCAGACCAGGAAACTAAGTGCCAGAGAGAGCAAGAGATTTTGTCCAGAGCCACGCACGGTTGGTATAAGATCCAGATCTCGACCGTGAGACTCCTGCCTTCTACCCCAGTGCCCTTCTAACACCTGCACACCTGTGTTCAGTGGCTCTGCTATTAATGACAGATTGGATTCCCTTCCCTTAACTATACGTCCCTCCTTTCTCCAAATGCAAACTAAGAACATTGAAGCAGATGCTTCCTATGGTACTTGGTGAAAGACTCCTCACATCCCATCTCCTTCCTTAGTTCTGAGGAGCAGCTCCCCTGGGGTCCCACTGAGGGTCACAGCTCCCATGTACCTGAGGAAACGCCATCAGTGCTCCCCAGTCGAAGAGTCCAAATCTCCCCGCCAACCTCTGCTGCCACTGATATTGTGTAAAGTGAGTTCCCTGGAGATGGTTGGTGCTCCCAGAGCCCCAGATCTGGCATCTGCTTCATTATGACAGCATGGGTCCAGGCCTGCCCACCTTCCTCCCAGGGGTAGCAGAGGAAGGAGAGATGCAGAAGGATATTATCCACAAATCCCATGGCCTGATGGGAGCCCCACCCCACCCCTCCTTAGGGAGCTAATCCAAGTCTCAGCAGTTGTGCAGAATGCCACAAATAGCAATGCCTTTCTCAAGTACCCACTGCTCTGCAGTCCAGATCACTTTCACAGGATTTCAAAGTCCACCTTAACCCTGTGAGAGGAGAACACATATTGTCAGCCACATTGTGCAGGTAAGGAAACTGAGGCTCAGAGAGGCACTGCCCCTTGTCTCCCAGATGGTCAGTAGCAGAGCTAGGGCTGGAAATTCCAAGCCCTGTTTGCAGACCAGAATTTCGATTTTAAAAATCAGCAGTTTCCAGACCCAGATAATTTAACATGGACTGTGGTTCTTCCACCTCACAGTAGCCCTAGCTCATGCCCTGACTCTGCCATTTTATAGCTGGAGGATCTTGGACAAGGCACTACCTGACCCTAAGCTTTAAGTATCTGTAGCCTAGGGACAATGATTCTCCCAAAGGTACTTGTGAAGGTCAAGATAAAAAGGAGAAACAGGTGTGAGTGTGTTGTAAACAATTCACATGACACAGATGTCACTCAAGCCTCTTGACCCCCCAGCCCACTCCAGTCCCCTCTTCCCAGGTGAGGATGAGATGCCTAGATCCCTCTTTTCTTCCATGTCCTCTCCGTCTTCCACACCCAGCTCTAATCTATCTCTTTTAGGCAGCCTTACCAGACAATCCTGGCTCACAAATCTTGCTTTTTTTTTCCTGAGCTCCTAAAACAGTTGTTATTTGGCTCACTCACTTGGCAATCAATTATGCTGGGATGGCCCCAGCTCGAATCCAAGCTCTACTGTTTCAGACCTGGGGGTTCTTGAGCAAGTCGACCTTTGCCTCTGAGGTGGGTACCTGTAAAATGAGGATGATGATTCCCTCCAAAGATAGAAATTGTAAAGATGAAGATACAAAGGATAAACAGGTGTGAAAGTGCCTCCAGAGTGATTCACTTGGCACAAATATCAGAGGGTTTTATTATCATTCATCATTATAAACATTTTGCCCAACTGCTGCAGAGAGCAGGACCGATGGCACACTTAAAGGACCTAAGGATGCTCAGGCCCCTGCATCAGACTTGCCAGGGAAGTATCTCCCATGCAGACTCCTGGGCTGTGTCTCAGATCTATTAGATCAGAGTCTCCAGGAAAGGGGGGATCTTGGAGGCTGCATTTCACAAAGCACTGTGAGTGGCTTCAATACCTACTATAATTTGAGGACCACTGGGTCACAGGCTCAGAAGGTACAGTGTCTGTGTATTCTCAGGGTGGGCCCGTTCAGGTACACCAATGATTCTTGCCCGGGGGCCTCCCCATCCGGGAGGAACCAGAATGTTTTAGGGCCCAGAGGAGGGGCTTCTGCCCAGGCCAAAGGCCAGGGAAGGCTTCCTGGAGGAAACATCTCAGCTGAGCCCTGAAGGAGGTGCTGGTGGGACCCCGGCCAAGAAGACGGGCAAGGTGACCGAAGAAGAGGACATAGCTGGTGCAGGCGACAGTGGGTAAAGGCACTGTCCCCTGTCCTCAGAGAATCACAGTATGGCAGGGGACACAGGCAGCGAGGGCAATGACAGGCATGATGAGGCCACCACCAAATGCTGGCCGGACCACAGGAAGAACTACTCGCTGGCCCACTCCCCCTGCTCGAGTCCGTCCAGGCAGGCAGGTGACCCAACCAGGACACTGAAAGCTGTATGACCCCAGGCAAGTCCCAGCTGCTCTCTGGACGTAGGTTCCCTCCTAGTTTCCAACCCTGGGGCTCCTAGCCTCAGATTGAATCAAGAAAAGCTTACCCCCCTCAACCCCATATTCCTGAGGAAGTGCTGCCACCCAGTGGCCATTGGGAGAAAAACCTTCTGGGGCACCAGAGTTCCCTACCTTTTCCACTCCTGTCACTGTCACTGCCCCGCCTAGCTCAGGGCTCGCTGGGGAGACCACGAGTCTTTGTGGTCTGTAGGCGATGAGTGAGGCTGCTTTCATGCCTGCGGAGCTGTGCCTGACGTGCCCATCCCTCAGTGCTGCCCTGGCACGAGGCCTGACTCCTCACTGACTCACTGCTGGCATCACAGGCCCCTGTAAAGGTCAAGGAACCAGGGGTGGGTGGGTGGGTGGAATTCAGTTCAATTTATCATCAGCATAGAGATTTAGAGCATGAGTTTTAAAAGCAAACAGATAATAGCAGTAATACTAGCAGCCAACATGTAGTGAGCATTTCAACATCAGGGGACTAGAAAAGCGAGGTCCCGCCCTGCCAGAGCTCACGGGAGTGGGAGAGGCAGGCACTGACCCATTAACATCCTCCACTTCAGAGCATTTGGAAAGGCCCCCAAATAAAAGGGGAGCCCAGTGGGAAGAGGCATGGCCGCAGACTCATGGGAGCTATTGGGTGGACTGGACAGAGCACTGGCTCCGTGGCAGCTGTGTGACCCTGGAAACCTCCCTTGGCCTCTCTGAGCTTTGGTCTCTGTGGGTAAAATGGGTATCCTAAGAGCCCGAGAATTGATTTTAAATTTAAGTCAGACCTCTACCCTCCCTGCCCAAACCCCTCCAACATCTTCCCTGCACACGCAGGATAACCCCCAGGTCCTGACCTACAGATCGGGGCCCGGCTGCTCCTCCAGCGCATGGCCCCACCCTTCCTCCCTGTCCACATTCTGTTCCAGGGCCTCTGGCCTTTTGCTGTTCCTGGAACACACTGAAATGTTTCCACCTCACAGCCTTTACTCTTATAGCTCCCTCTGCCTGGAACGTTTTCCCACAGGTATGCTCACTCCCTCACTTCATCCATCTCTACTTACATGTCACTTCTCCAGGAAGTCCTCTGTGAGCACCAGCAAAAAATATAGCCCTTGGCTAATCTCCTTCAGAACATCCGCTCATCTCCCGCCTGACAGTCTGGGGTCACACATTTGTTTGTTGGCGTGTTCACCAGCTTCTTTATCTCTCCAAACTGCAAGTTCCCTGAGGGCAGGAACCTGGCCTGTTTAAGTCACACCTCTATTGCCAAGCCCTGGCATGGTGCCTGGCACGTAGTACATCCAATGCATATCTGATGAATGAATGAATAACTGTCACCGGGAGCAGGAGCCCAGAGACCAGGCAGTGGTCAGAGATGGTGGAGGCCTTCAATTTCAGAATCAGGACCCCTGACTCTACCAGCCTGGCACTGGGGAGCCACAGGAGACTAGCAAAAGCGGGACAGAGCAGTCAGATCGATGTGTTGGCTGGAGCACACAGGCTACAACTGAGGGAGCCAGAGAAGCCTGGCGTACAGGTGGGGGCATTGCCTCCCCCTCCCCCAAGTCCAAAGCAAGGTGGGGAAGCAGGGCTCAAGGGCTGTCTGACTGGGAAGCTGGGCTGGGGAGGCAGAAAGGAGCCCTGTTCTGGTGGGGGCCAGATCTCCCCAGGGATAGGGAAGCCTCTCCCACTGGGGCAGCAGCGGTGAGGAGGGGGATTAGCATCGCTCTAAGGCATTTGCATCCTTCCAGAAACCCATTCCTAGCTTTGATGGAGACACACTCATTACGTGGGTAGCTCCCTTCTATCTTCTCAACTGCCTCCTCCAGTCTGCTGCCTCCGGCTAGAGGTGGGATGTGGGCTTCCATGGGGCCCCGAGTTCCCCCAGCCACCCCCAAAGTGGCTCTATTCCTGGCTCTGCTTGGCATGTAATGGGCTGACCCCTGACCTTCCCTCCTCCCCACCCCCACCTAGTGCTCTGCCCCCTGGGTTAGGTCAGTGATGAAAGCCGATGGGAGCCTGGGGGGTGGAGGGAGATGGACAGAGCCTGATTGTTCCCCACCCCTGGCAGCACCACCATGCTGGCTGTGGAGATTGATTTTTGCTCTCTTTCTGTTTCCTTTTCTCTCGCTCCCCCTCTTTGTCATTCTCTCTCTTTCTCCAAGTCAGGGGTTCTCCAACTCAAGTGGGAAGTTAATAACCATGCAGATACTACGACACCCCAGAGATTATGAATCAACAGGTCCAGCTTCGGGGCCCACAGTTCAGACATGGGGCTGGGAGGCCAGGTGGGACCCCTCTTTGGAAAGAGCCTGGGACCAGAGCCAGAAGACCTTGAGCCTCTCTGGCCCTCTTTGAGCTCCACCAAGTGTGAAACGGTATCTTGGAATGCTAAGGGCAAAGCCAGATCCACAGGAAGGCATAAGGATGACATGTGATGCAGCTGTGACATGCCTTCTCCCTGCCCCCACAATCTGCCACATACCCGCCCTCAGTATCCATATGCGTCAGGTCTGTGTCAGGCTCTCTGTTCTGTTCCATCAGCCTAGCTGTCCATCTTGCACCAGTAAATACCACGCCGACCAGATTACTAGAGCTTTATAAGAAGTATTGCTAACTGGCAGGGCAGGATCCCTACTTTATATTTTAGGAGTGTTTCAGCTATTCTTAATGCTTTGCCCTTTCTTAGTGCTTTTAGGATCAGCTTGACAAGCTCCACCAAAACCCTGTGGGGTTTGATCAGGACTGAATTGAATCTAGACGTTAATTTGGGAAGAGCTGACATCTTTATGATATTGAATCTCCTTACGAAAGTGAATGGCTGTCTCTCTGCATTTATTTCAGTCTCTTTCTTTTGCTTTTTCAAATGTACCAAATTAGAGAAAAGAGGAGAAGGAAGCTCTTTTCCTCAGCACCAAGCCTCACTAATTACTCCTCGTGGCTACTGCATTGTCAGCCGCGAAACTATCCACTCCCTGCCCCTCCTCCCATCCCAGCACTGGTTATTTTAAAATCTTTAGGGTTTTCTTTAATGTTTTCCAGTAATTTTTTTGGTCTTACTTTTTGTTTTCAAATAATTATAGGTTGACAGGAAGTTGCAAAAACAGTCGTTTTCCCAGCAATGACATCTTACATAACCTTCGCACTGTACCAAAACCAGGAAATTGACATCAGTACCATCCACAGACCTTGTTCAGATTTCACTAGTTTTACGTGCATTCATGTGTGTGTGTGTTTGTGTGTTGGGGGGGTGTCCATGCAATTTCATCACCTGTGCGGATTCATATAATCACAAGCACACTTAAGATACAGGACGGTCACACAAGATCCCTAGTGCTACTCATTTATGGCAACACCCATCTCCCCGTCCCCTTCCCAACTCCTCCAGCCACTAATCTGTGCTCCACCAGTGTTGTCATTTTGGGAACATCACATTAATGAAGCCCACAGCACGCAGCCTATCGAGACAGGCTCTTTTCACAAAGCATAATTCCCTTGAGCTCCTTCCAGATGGTGGCACATATTGATAGTTAATTCCTTTGTACTGCCAAGTAGTATTCTGTGGTCTGGAGGTGCCAGTTTGTTTAACCATTCACTCACTGAAAGGCATTTAGGTTGTTTCCAATTTTTAACAATTACAAATAAAGCTGCGTGTACAATCATATGCATATGTCATTCTGGGTGAGCTTTTGTTTCTCTGTAATAAATGCCCAGGAGTGCGGTTACTGGGTCATATGATGAGTGAAAGTTCTGCTTTTTAAGAAACTACCAAGCTATTTTCCAGCGTGGCTGGACCTCAGTAACATTTTATGCTTTTCTCTGTAAATATTATTAGATTCAATTTTTGTTGTTACTGTAAATGGAGGATCTTTAAAGATTATATTTTGTTCGCTTTGATGTTATAAATACAATTGCCTTTTATGGATATAATTTACACACCATAAAATTCACCATTTTAAAGTGTGCATTTCAGTGTATGTTCACAAGGTTGTACAACCACCACCTCTGTCTAATTCTAGGATATTTTCATCACCCCCAAAAGAGATCTATCCACATTAGCAGTCAGTCCCCACTCCCCTTCCCCCCAGCCCCTGTGACCATCAGGCTTTTCTAGACATTTCCTATCAATGGAATCATAATTCGTGACCCTTTGTGCCTGGCTTCTTTCACTTAGCAATGTTTTCACGGTTCATCCACATACCGCGGCTGCAATTGGTTTTGGGTATTGATTTGATATAGGAATAGCCTGTATCTGTCTCTGCTAAATCTCTTTCATAGTTCTCATCCTTTGCCTGTAGATTATTTTGGATTCTCTATGTAGACAATCACATCACCTGGAAATATTGCCAGTTTTGTTTTCTTTTCCAATTCTTACACTTTGTTGTTATTGTTTGTTTGTGGTCTTTAATGTCTTACTGCTTAGACATGAGGTTCTTACAGCCAAAACTACAGGTACAATGTTAAATAGAGACATGGATGAAATCAAACTTGTCCCCAGTTTTAAGGAACGTGCCTGTTGCTCCTTTAAGAACTATGTTTGTGCTGGTTTTTGTAGATAATCTTTATCAGTTGAAGGAAGTTTCTTTCTATCCCAAATTTTATAAAACATTTTTTATCAGAAGTAGATGCTGAGATTTCTTGCCAGCGCCAAGATGATCATATGACTTTCTCTCTTAATTTATTAAAGGGAGGAATGGCTCTATAGACTTTCTCTTTTTTCTTAATTGAAGTATAGTCAGTTTACAACGTTGTGTTAATTTCTGGTGCATAGATTTTCGAATGTAAAACCACCCTTTTCCAGGGTAAACTCAATTCTGTCCTGATGTACATATACTTTTTATTCATTGCTGGATTTGTTTTGCTGGTATTTTACTTAGGGTTCTTGCAATGACTGTTCCAAGCAGGACTGGCCTGTAATGTCCCTTTGAATGTCCTGAGTAAATGGACAGGAGCCATCCTCGAGGCTAAAGTGTCTCTCAGAATCTCTCTGTCCCTCCCCATACACACTGCTTTGGCTTGAGGGGTGCTCCCGGGTGGCAGAGGGCTGAGGCACCACCACCTGATCCCTGAGGCAGCTGCGGAAGATGGAGCTGGAAACTCTGGGACCTTGAGCTTCGAAAGGGACATGGAGCTATGATTCCCCAGACCAGCCAAGGGGCCGTTGCTCCTGGGCCCCTCATTGAAGAGGGAGGCTTAACAGAAATCTTCCCTTCCCTTCTCGGTGGGGAGGGGAAAGCCCTCCAGAGGAAGTGGCTGAAAGGGGGCAGGGGGCAGGGGTTAATGGCCGCATTGTGCTCAGGGCTGACGGATGGCCTGGCCGGCTTGTCAGTGGCAGTGGCCCAGCCTCAGCAGCCCCAGGGAGATCCCGCCCCTCCCAGTCATCCTCTGGGGGATGGGGCCCTGCTGGCCTTTGATAGCCACTGGGGGGCCGCCCTCCCTGCTGCAGGGACACCAGGCCAGCCTCTTTGGTGGGGTCTGGTCTTCTGAGGCCCTGAATGCAGCCCTCCACCCCCTTCCCCATCCCCTACCACCAGGCACTGCTGGTGGCCACAGTGGGTGACCTTCCGGGGGCACGGTCGGCCCTGTGTCCCACCTGATCCCAGGCACCCCTGCCAACCCTGCCCGTCGTGTGGACCACTGGGTCTCAGAAGGGATCTGGTGAAACCCAATTCCCCCCAATTTGGGACAAGGAAACCGACTATGAGTTTTCAAGGCTCCCTTAGGAGCAGGAGCAGGGAAACAGCCAATCCTTTGACTTCCTGCTCAAATGTGCCAGGACTGCGTCCAGCACCAATGCTGAGATGAATCAGACACAGTCCGCCCTCAAGGGGCTAGAGGCTGGCTGGGAGGGGAGTCAGCACGTGAACAGAAAAGTATAACCAAGCGCAGTAGGTGCAGCAACCTGGAGTGTTACGGGTGCCAGAAAAGGGACCACTATCCCAGCCAGGAGGTCAGGAAGGCTTCCAGGAGGAAATGATGCTGGGGTTGATTTTAAAAGGGTGAGCAGAAGTTAGACCAAAGAGGATGGGGACAGCAGGGAAAGGTATGCTGGGCAGAGGGAACAGTATCAGCAAAAGCACAGAGTAAACCTGATGTGGTTTGTGTGAGCCACAGGAGTTCACACCTGCTGAGGACGCAGGTCGGCAGGGCCCGGTTCTCCAGGACCTCATGTGCCGTGTTAGATGTTTAGATTTGGCAGTCTGGGGAAGACAAGAGCCAAGTTCTAATCCTGCCTCCATCAGACCATCCATCCTTCAGTCATTCAGCTCACTGAGCAATGACTTTGAGTCACTTCCTCTGGAACTGCCTCCCACCAGCACACCCTGCTCTGGGCTGCCTGGTCCCAGCCCGCTGTGGAAGCTGGATGAGCACAGACACACCTCTCCCTGAGATTCTCCGACAACCTGATGTCACCAGGCTGGAGCGAGTCAGAGTGTATGTAAGTTCTTCTCGGTCCTAGAATACTGAAGAGCAGCGTGAAGGCCAGAAGCTTGAGAGGGATGGTTTCAGGGTAAGTAACAGCAGGTGCAGCCCTGGATGGCCTACCAGGGATTCTTGTTACGGGGAAGAAGCAGCTCCCTCTATGTTAGTGGGGGTTTCTGTTATTTGTAGTCAAATGCATTCCCAACTGAGTCAAGCTCCTTACCTCAAGCTGAAAAATAGAGAGTATTACACACACTCCGAGATCTTACATGTCCACATAAGATTGTCCTGAGAAATGAGACGCTTTCTTAAACACAGGATACACTCCTTGCCTTTATTTCAAATAATTTTAAAATTTGAAAGAGTTTCTTGTGCGAATTTGGAAATACAATAAAAGACATAGCATTAAAAAATTTTAAATCCATCAAAATCCCACCACCCAGAGATAAATAAGGTTAGCATTTTTGTACGTTTTCCTTTTTCTTTATACATTTTTAAATGAAGTCAAGCTCACAGTATTCAGTTTTTCCTTTTTTGCTTTTTATTGAAGTAATATATATGCACATATATCTTGGTTTTATTAAAGCTTAAGCCAGAAGCATTTCCTGTGTCATTAACATTTTTCATAAGCATCATTTTTAGTGGCTGTGTCATATTCTGCAACAGGAAGGTGCTGTGATTTCTTTCACCAGCCCCCTACTGCTGAACACTGAGGAGCTGGCCAACTTTCACTATTCTGCGAGCTGCAGTAGACATCTTTGGGTATAAGTCTTTATTTATACCTAGTTTGCTTTAACAAAGTGTCATACAAACGCAGCCTCCCCTTGTACCAAGGCATTCAGCAGGGACAGCCAGGACACCGTCCAGGGGTCCTGTGACCTGCAGCCGCCTGGCAGTGCCCGCAGGGTGCCTGTGGTTATACAGTGGCTCTGGGTCCTCCCTTAGAGTCGGCTGCAAATGTTTTCATCAAGGCCAACTCAGCAACTGTGTTTTTTGTTTGTTTTGTGATAAGAATACTTAACATAAGACAGACCCTCTCAGCAAATGTTTGAGTTTTAGCAGTAATTTCCCTCCTTCTGGCTCCTCCATCCCTCTGTGCATGTTTCTAATGATCTTCCTTTTATTCTTTTCGGGTCCAGGAAATCAAAGCACCAAGGTATCGTGACTCTGTCAAAAAAGAGAAGAAATGGGCTCTGAGTGGGCCTCGGAGGGCACCTCTGGTCCTCCTGGACTCTCAGCAGACACCGGCCCCTCTTGTGGGAGGGACTGAGGTGTGAAGCTTCTGGGTGATCTGTTAACCGGGGATCTCGCTCCTTCAGGAAGAGCAACTGAGGCATTTTCCTGCCCCCATTCCTCCCCACCCTCCACCCCCAAAGTCATGTGCAGCAAGCCTCCAAAAATTGCTAATTGGGGGTTTACTGCTTCCCGAGGTGGAGAAATTTCCATCCACGATCAAGGATGTGCAGGTCCAAAGGGATGATGCACTCCTGGGAGATCTCCACCACCAGAAGGGCCCATCCACCTACAGGCCGGGTCCCCTACCAGTGTGGACCAGGTCACCAGGGAACCCGAAATGACAAACCCCAAGGATCATCCAGGTCTCAATCTCCGGACCAGTCGGGAGCACCGATGCTGCAGACAGCATCCTCCTCCAGCTTCTCGCCCAAAACGCCTCTGCCCCATGCCCAGGCTTCCCTGCACCTCTGCTCTCTTTCCTGCTCCTGAGGCTCCCCTTCCCCTCCGAGCTCTGCTTCCCCTCTACTGGCTGGGCGACTCTCTTCTCTCTTTCTCTCTCTCTGCTTTATCGACATGTAATTCACATACCACACAATTCACACATTTAAAGGACACAATGCAACGGGTTTTTTAGTTTATTTAGAGAGTCGAACAGCCATCACTACAATCATTTTAGAACATTTTCATCACCTCCCAAAAACTAAACCCTGCAACTTATTATTTATAACTTAGATGATTGATTTCTTGAATATGTGTAAGCACATTTGACTGTCCTTTATGATTGGATTACTGCATTCTGTTGATTCTTATTTTGTGGTTGGCTTTATTCCTTTGATAACTATGTAAGTTTAAAAAGCTAAAGCTCTAAACTGTCCTTAGAAACAATGATCAGTACATATATGTAAACTAAAAAAAATTTGCAGTATATTGTATATATGTATTTACATACAAAATATTATATATGTGCAGTCAAACTATAACAATTCTACCTAATAAAACTGAAAATGAAAGAAAGAAAGAAAGAAAGAAAGAAAGAAAGAAAGAAAGCAAGCAAGCCCTGCACCCTTTAAGCCATCATCCCCCAACTCCCCAGCCCTAGGCAACCACCAATTTACTTTCTATCTCTACAGATGTATCTATTTGGACATTCCAGACTGAATTGCTCTTGCCTCAGTTTCCCCATCTATAAAATGGGGGTGGTAATGGTGCCCCATCATAGGTTTGTTGGGAGAATTTAAATAACACAAGGGCTTAGGATCTTGTCTGGCACAGAGTAAACGCTGTGTAGCATCTGCTGTCTGCACCATCTCCAGGGCTGGGGCCCCTCCGCCCACCCACATGCCTTCCCCTTGCCCTATGAGCTCATTTTGCCCTCGTCCAGATCCCCAGCCTAGACTCCAGGCCTCCCAGTCATCCCCACACAGACACACTGACAGCCTCTCAGACTCAACGTGTCCCTCCTCCCCAGGCCTGCCTGTCCTGCTGTGTCCCTCACTCAGGAAATGGAATGACCTTCCACCTGGTCACCTAGGCCTGAAACCTAGGGCATCCTCAGTGCCTCCCTTCCCCATGTCCCCCCCCACCATCCGGTCCATCAGTCTGACGGTGTCTCCCACGTCGCCCTCCTCTGCCAGCTGCCATGATCTGTCTCCATCACCAGCTTAGTGGTCACCAGCGGGGCTCTGGCGTCCAGTGCAGTCTGTCCGCCAGTTACCGGCCTCAGGGCCTCGGGCAAGTCAGCGCACCTCTCTGAGCCTCAGTTTCCTGGACCCATAAAATTGTGCCTTTTCCGTTCGCTGGTTTTGAGGATATACGAATAAAACATACGAAGAGCTTAAGCGCTTGATAAACGTTACTGTTGTTGTTAATATTATTCTCTCACCTGGGTGACTCCACCGCTGCTGACCCGGGTCCCTGCCTCCGTCTTGCCCACAGCACATCCTACACATGCTTCTTAGAGGCACCGGTCGTGGGGGGCTGACCGCGTGCAGAACACCGAGGCAGGCTTCCAGGGCGCTACTTCCTTTAACCATCACGACACTCCCAAGAGGCAGGGCCTGTTACCCTCATTTCACAAAGAAGGAAACTGAAGCCCAAGGTCCCACAGTTGGAGTTAACCACTGCCTCAGGTACACTGTCGGCATTTGTGTATTGATTGAAAACATTTATCCAGCCCCTACTGCGTGCCAGTCACTGAACTGGGTGCTGGGAAAACTAATAAATCAGACTGGTCTAGACCCAGCCCATATGATCTTTCTAGAACACAAATCTGACCCCTTTAAAATCCTTCAGTCACCACCCCACTGCTCTCAGGATCCAGTCTATATACCGTATCAGGGCACCTGGGTCTGCAGGAGCCCTTCCTCCTTCCCCTCTGCACCCCACACCACTCCTCCCCTCTGCCCAGCTCTTCCACCTTCCCTGCCCCCACTCTGCTCCAGCTTGGGCGTGGTGGGGCCTACTCACCCCGTCACACACCACTCACCTTCTTCCCAACCTCACCTTCCTCACCTTCTCTTTCAATTTCTTTGCCTGGTGAACTTTTACTTATCTTTCGAGGTTCCATCCCCAGTCACCTCCCCCAGGAAGCCCTCCTTCCTCAATCTCCAGCATAGTGATGAGCTCCCAGGCCACCTGTCTTGCAACACGCTGGCTCTTTACTGATTTGCCTCTCCTCCTGGACTGTGGCTCCTTAGGGCAGGCCCAGGGGCTTCCTTCTCCCTCTGTCCCCTTAGCTGCCCCCCCACATCCCATTCATCACCAAGTCTACCGATTTTACCTCTTCTCTCCATGGCCCTAAGGGCCCAGCCCAGCACGGTGGTTACAGGTGAGCGTACCTTGCTGGCACCATGCAGGTACCCCATGAGCAGTCACTTTGCTCTGTTTCATATTGCTGTAAATGCAGGGATGGCATGAGGTGATGGAATTGATGATTCCTTGGAGCACCCGAGCACAGGCTCTAGCCTCTGTGATTCCAGACAAGGGGGCCAGGGTTGCTGGGATCTGCCTAGGTCCCCTCCCTATGGTGCCAGGCCTCTCCAGAGGTGGGTGAGCAGTGGCCCTGGAGAAAGGTGACCAGAGCTGGGGTCACCTGGGTGAGCCCCAAGTCCTGGCTGGGTAGCCTCTCTGTGCCTCAATTTCTTCATCTGAAGAATGGCATCATTAGCCCATCCCCGCCTGCCTTGCAGGGCTGTTGGGAGGGGGCGGGGAAGGGACAGTGGACAGAGACGGTCTCCCTGTGAGCAGACACTTCATCACCCGACTGTGCTCCTGACACTCCCACCCCAGATACATTCTGTTTCATTTTCAAAAAAAAATTCCAGGAAACTTGGTTTTAGGCTTTCTCTGGAGGTCCAGACCCATTTCAGTGTTTCCCTTGGGTTGGGCCCATCCTGAGGTCTCTTTCTCGGGGAGGATTTGCGGGGAGAGGCGCATGGCTCGGCACAGCTGCAGCACCTGGTTGGGACACTCACCTGCTGAGCCTCAGCCTCCACTTCCGGAAGGTGGGCCGCCACTCCCAGCCGGTGACTCCTGTGCAGATGGAGCAAGATGGTGGAGGGAAGGCGGCATGTCTCGGCGCAGGGAGGTGGCCCAGGGTAGGGGCCGGAGGGTCCCCCCTCCCTGGGGACAGAAGGTACACTGAGGACATCCTGTTGCCCTCCGGCCACCTCTCTGTGGCCTCCTCAAAGCCACATGGCCGCCTGCAATATGGCGGCCGCAGCCACCAGGCCCGGTGCTCGTTCGCAGGGCGCTCAGGGAGGGAGGGCGCCATGGCCAGGCCACGGTCACTCCTGGCGGCCCCAGGGTGCAGCGCAGGGCGGGAGGCTTGGGGAGGAGGGAGTCAGGGTGGGTGGGGGGCCGGGGAAGAGCCAGAGAGAGGGGCAGGGAGGGGAACAAAAGGTCCCTTTGTGGAGCAGGCCGGGAGAAGAGGCGCGCATTACCCAATGCCCAGAAGCCATGTTGGTAACAAGAGAACCATTCTCTGCCTTGCTTGGAAAACAACTTGGAGCAGAGGGAGACAGGGAGAGATTTAACCCCATGGGCGCGGGGTGCAGGGGCCCGAGGCCACTGTGGGAGGCAGGAGGGAGCCAGGGCACGCTTAGGGGGCCTTTCGGGCCCTGAGCGAGCAATTTCCTGTCTCCCAGGCCTGGTCCGTGGTTGGAGGGACCAAAGTCCCAACATGGCTGCTTGGCCGAGGCCCAGCAGCCCTTGGACGGGGTACTGGAGCCATGGCTTCTGCTGCCTGGGCCTAGCCTGCCCTACCTCAGGGGACCCCTCTGAGTCCTGATGCTACAGCTGCAGGTCCTAGGGTGGCTCCTGGTTCCAGGGCCGCCTGGCCTCCCCTGGCCTCCCTTTGCCAGCAGGGAGCATATTTCCTCCTGAGTAAATCCCTTGCGTCTTTGCATAATTTTGCTGTAAATTTTTCTTAAAATTTAATTAAGTCTCTTTCATCCCCACCCAGTTGTCTTCCCTTCCCATCTCTACCCACCAGCCCTGGGTCTCAGGCTTGTAGAGACCACATCTGTTATGAAGGCAAAAGATACCAAAAGAAGCCATCGTGCTGTGGGCACTTCACATGTACCTCAGGCAAGGATGGCTGAAGTGAGCTGTGGTCCCCGCTGCTGATGCCACTTGTTCTAAAAGCACCTAACACGGGGCCACACGTGGGAGGCACCACATGAATAAGCACAAGAAAGAGCTCCTTCCTCCCTCTCTCCCTTCCTCCCACCCACCAGTCCTTCCTTCCTTCCTTCCTCCCTTCTTCCCTTCCTTCCTCTTTTCACAAATATGGGTTGAGCCATGTACCCAGCACTGCCCCAGCTCTGGGGCTCAGTGGTGGACCAGACCACCCTGCCCTCAGAGAACGAATGTTCTCCTCTGGGAGTGGACAATAAACAAGTGAACACACAAGCTAATGGCAGGTGGCCACAAGCTTGATGATGACAAAGCAGGGTAAAGGGAGAGAGTGACAGGAGGGGTTACATTAGGAACAGTGGTCAGGGAAGGCCCCTGCAAGGATGTACCATTCCACAAAGATCTGAATGGAGAGAGGAGGAACATGTGGGCGGAGAATGTTCCAGACAGTGGGCACAGCATGTGCAAAGGCCCTGAGAGGGACTGTGCTGGGGAGTCTCAGAACATCCAGGAGACCAGAGTGGCTGGAGTGGAGCCAGCAAGGGGGTCAGATCAGGGGAAGGCTGGAGGAGCCCAGGCGAGAGGGCCCACAAGAGTTTGGAGCAGGGCTGGTGTGGTCTGGGTTCCATTTCAACAAGGATCTTCTGGCTGCCGTGTAGGTTGCCAAGGGTGAGAGCCAGAGACCTACTGGAACTTCTGTCGCAGCTTCCTAAACCCTGCATGCTCCTGTCCCTCATGCCCCTTCCCTCCAGCTTGCCTACCCTCCAAATATAGATGCAAGCCTTCTCTGACTAAGTGTTGGCCCAGCACCTTCTAGGTGCTAAGAATGGGTGCCTTGGTCTTTGGGCCAGACAGGGCCCTAAAGAGAGCCAGGTTGCCCCCAGGTACAGTCCACTGATGGTGGGCCCTAGGCACCTGAAGGGGAACCACTGGAGGGTGAGCCTTTCCTGGTTGAAGAAAAAGCCTCTCCTTTGGGCAGTTTTTAAAGCTTCACAAAGGGCTCTCAGGACACTATCCACCCCCAGCCCCACTGTGTTGTGACATCAGCAAATGGCCCAGCAAAGCAAGGGCTTGGCCCCCTGCCAACTCAGGCAGGTCCCTGGCCTCCCAGAGCCTCAGTTTCCTCTTGTGTAACACCACATGCTCCTCGCAGGTTCGGTGGGTACAGCTCAATCCTCGGGGGCCAGTGTGGCTCACAGTCACCAGCTTGGGAGAGGCAGCGCCTCCCAGCCCCTCAAGCCAGGGTCTTCCCTGCACCTCTGCGTGTTCCTGATGCACCTGTGGGGCCTCCGCTCAGCCCCTGTCAAGTGCCTGGAGCTGGGAGGGGGCAGTTTCTACAGAAATTAGTGACAGTATCAGGGGAGCTTCAGATGGCAGAAGGGCCAGTGGGTAGGAGAGGGAGGCTGCAAGGCCCAGAAGGACAAAAGAGGGCAGACTTGGGGATTCTAACTGAACAGAAAGGGAACATGCCCCTTTTGGACCCCAGCCCTGGGCTAGGCACCATGGGACAGGTGAGAGAGACCCTTGTAATCCTGTCTGCCCCCAATTGACTTGCTGTAGGCAGCCTTGGCCTCTCCAGCCTCTGCATCCCCATTTGTCAAATGAGCCCCAGAGAGTGGTAGCAAGGATCAGACAAGGTGGAAGGTGGGCATGCGCTGAGGTGGGCGGAAAGCTGGCAGGGAGGCTGCTAGTGGCGATGGTTAATGGTCACTGGGCTCCTGCGGGGTTCCAGGCCCATGAACCATTTACAAGATGATCTAACACCATGGATCTGAACAACAGGCAGTGCTGCAGAGGAGAGCGGGAAAACCAGAGCAGGAGAGTGAGGGAGAAGGGTAGGGAGGGGGGTGGCCATGGTGGGGGGCAGGGAAGTCTTCCTGGAGGAAGCGAGTTGTAGCTGCACATATTATGGGAGATGGGTAGGGTCTGCATCAGCCAGGAGGCCCAGGAGGGAGGCGGAAGGACTAGCACAAGCAAAGGCACAGAGGGGGGAGTCAGACTTTCGAGCAGGAAAGATGTCGGCAGCACCCTGGCTGGCAAGGTGGGGTGGGGAGGCTGGGGTGGGATCCTGGAAAGCCCCAGCTTCTCCTAGGCCAGGGCTCCAAGTCTCACCTCCACCCCTTCCAGCCTGAGCTTAAAGCTCTTGGCTTCCACCTCCAGCCTTGGCTCAAGCCCTGCCCTCCCTGTGAGAACTCTCCCTGTGTTTTTCTGGTGGATTCTGACCCACTGTCCACAGCTATGAGGCACAACCCCCCTAGGAAGCCCTCTCTGAACTCTAAGCCAGGTTGAGAATCCCTCCCCTGGGAATAGTTCTTTCCATCCCAATGGGAAGGAACAATTACTATACCCATTTTACAGAGGAGGCAACTGAGGCTCTGAGAGGTGTCATCATCGTCCAGGGGTGCACGACTGGTATCAAAGCTGGGGTTCTAACGTAAAGGCCTGGCTCCTTTGAGCTCTTATGTTCCCTTCCCCACCCAACCCTGGGCCAGGCACCCCTTTCTCTCTAGATCCAGCATCTAAGTCCAGAGAAGGGCTGAAATTCAACTGCCACCACACAGCCAGGAGGTGGCGGAACGGATTTGAAACTGTAAGTGGCTGACCGCACTCCTCTGCAACCGGTCTGAGAAGGTGGAAACAGGCCCAGGACACAGGGGTGAGGGAAGGGGGAGAGGCCAGGCCTGGGGCCAGTCACCGGAGTGCGCACAGCCCTGGAAGGCAGGAAGAACAACCAGTGAGGACATGAGCCCAGCGTGGCCAGGCTGCCGCAGTCCGGACGGATGGCTCGTGGCAGGGCAGCAGGGGGAGAGGGGACTGGCCACGGAGCTGAGAGGGCCAGCTGGAGAGGTCAGAGGGGAACCGGGAGGACTGGGGTCCTGGGTGCCCAGCCCTGGGGCTGTGCTGCGTGGGGTCAGGCGGTGGTCACGGGCATGCGCCATCTAAGGGTTGGGCCCAGCGCAGAGAGCACTGGAGATGGTACAGGTCATGCGGGAAGTCACCCAGCACGGGCCCGGTGCCCTGGCCCGCGTCACACTCTCACCAGGATGGAAGCCTCGAGGCCTTTCCACGCGGCACTGTCGTCAATCAGGGCAGTCACATGGGGGGCGGGCTGCGTGGCCGTGGTGCCTTCCGGCCTCCCCGCCTCCTCCCCACCCCTGGGGATCCTGCCACCGCTCTTAGAAAACAACTGAGGAAATCAAGTGGAAACACAAATCCGCCCCCCAGTCCCTCCTGCTCCCTCGGGCCAGACCCCCGCCCCCAGCGCACCCCAGAAGGGGGTTCAGCTGCAGAGGCCATGCCAGCCCAGCAGGGTTTGCCTTGGCGAGACCCAGTGGGCATTGTCCTCGGTCCCAGCAGCTGGGCCTGTTGCCCCATCTAATCCCACAGAACCAGCTCCTCCCCAGGAGGACCTGGGGCACCCAAGCTTGAGCCACCTCTCTTCTCTCTTTTCCCTGAAACTTCTAGACTCTGGGATCCAGGGCCAGGGAAATTCCAGGCCTGGCTCTGCCAAGTTCTAGCTGATCACCCTGGGCAAGCCCCTTCCACTCTATAAGCCTCGGCTTTCTCATCTGTGAAATGGGAGCAACAAGCCCTGCCCAGTCCTACCTCACAGACTGGAAAGAAAGATACAAACTGAGGGAAGGACAGTGCTGTGTAAACTGTAAAGTGCTCGGCCCACAGATTGTCACTTTGACTTTTTTTACAGAGAGGAGTTGCCTCCCAGTTTGGGGATGTCAGCTCCCCTTAGGGAGCATGAATGGAGAAAAGGGGTCCCTGAGGTTGTTCACCCCTGAGCATCAGGGAGGCCTTCCCTAGCCCACCTGGTCCCTCTCAGCACCAGCCACCCTGTACACCTCCGAGTTCCTCTGCCCACTCCAAGGACAGGCTGCTTGCCTCAGCTGAAACATCATTTTCCAACAGAACTCCTCATCCTTCAAGACCTAGCTCAGCGCTGGACCTAACAAAGAACAGAGGCAACAGATGTGAACATGTGTGTGATCACCTGGAGAGCTGGCTCAGGAGATGACCCGTAGCAACAGGGAAGGGTCAAAGTTTACTGTGTGCACCCCCAGGCTCCACCCAGGGCCCCTCCTCTTCCCCTAAGACTGAGATCCCTGTCTCCCCTGGGCCCACTCAGCCCAAGGGAGCAGTCCGGCTCCTTGCTGACAGATTCAAGCTAATCCCCTGCCAGGTAACAGCGGTGCATTCCTAGGAGGAGCCTAATGGTGGAATTTCAGGAGCTCTGCTGGGTGTGATGGAAGGTGAGGGGATATTGGGCAGTTAGAAAGTGGACAAAATCATCCTGACTTCAGACAGAGGGGACTAGACGACCAGGGAGGGGACAGCGGATGTGAGCAGCATTTTGAAGGAAAAACTGTCGTGGCTGATGAGGAGCTGTGGGGTGGATGAAGGGGCGGATGAGTCAAAAATGACTCTGAAGTTTCACGCCCGGGTCACTGGAGAACAGTGGAGCCATTGATGGGGCGGGAAAGCGGGGTGGGGGCTGCTTTGGGGGCAGGATGGTGCCTCGGGTTTGGGACATAGACTCACAGCATTTGGAGCTGGACGCAACCTCAGAGGTCATCCAGGTCACACACGAGGAAACAGGCTCCAGGAGAAGCAGCCACTTGGCCGGGACACCACATAGTTTGATGTCAGGGCTGAGGCTGGAGACCTGGCCTGGGTCAGTCCTGGAGGCGAATCAGACCCAGTCCCCTTCCTCAGGAGAGTCAGGCATAGCCACAATTACCACGTGGTCAAACAGGTACCCACACGGCAATGTGGGGACGCAGATGGCCGAGCCTACTTTGAGGGAAGTGAGGGGAGGGAGAGCCACCAAGGAATCACCGTTACCAGAAGTATCACATTAATCAGAAGTAGGGCCCCCTGCACCACGCGCATCTCGTGTAATCCTCGCAACCATCCTACAAACTATGTAGTTCATTGTCCCCATTTTACAGATGAGGTTGAGAAAAACTAAGCAGGCTGTCTCACAGGTCTGATGATGCCCAAACTCGTGCTTTTCAGCCCTGCTCTTTGGAAGAGCTGTGCTGGAACTGAGGCCTGACAGATGAGTAGGAGTTTTCTAAGCAACAGGGAGGAAGGGGGCAGCACCAGGCAGAGGGACCAACATGTATCAAGGCCCAGCAGCCCACCCTTCCACTGGCAGAGTTTGAGGTGTTGGTCTGTAATCAACTTCAAACCTCTTGCCCAGGGCATCCTCCTCTGACCCTCCCCACCCCCATCCCCAGGTCCTTCACTTCACAGGACCCCACCTGCCCCACCCCCTACCGGTCATCTGATAGTATTGCCAGGTGAATGAACTAGGGGTGGGTGGGGGTGGGTGGGGGTGCGTGGGAGTGGGTGGGCCTGTGCCCCATCCCCAGGGCACCGTTGCCCATGCTCCCGGGGCCTTCTCAGCCCAATGTTGCCCCATCCCCTCTTTCCCACAGCACCATCTTCTCATCCCAGGAGTGATCCTGCAAAGTGAGTCAGCCCGAGGAGGGAGAGGTTGGCCTGAGTCACCCAGCCCGTGAGCAGCTGAGCTAAGGCTCAAAGCCACAGGGCCTGGTCTCAGTCTGTGGGGGAGCTCCCTGAGCTGGGACAAACCACGGAGTGGTCCCTCTCTTACTTCTCCGTCCTTGGGCTCCCATACGTGCGGTCACCGTGGGAGTGAACCAGGAGAGAAGGAGGGCTGAGCGCTGGAACCACAGCTTAAAACTCAGGACGCAGTAGTAGTGCTGGCGTCAGCTCATACCAGCTCATGAGAGCCAATTACTAAATCTGGAATTTTCCAAGCCTGCTGATGTCACCTTGGAGGCTTGAAACTGGCCCTGGTAGGAGTGCTTACATTGTGAACATTAGCAATCTGTCCCTCTATGGCCAGCCCCCCATCCCTGACGGAGCTGGTTGTTAAGCACTTGCCAGCACACCGCTGTCCAGGAGCCCCACCTCCTGGCTCCCCTGGAGGCTTCTGGGTTCTCTCAAGCTCCCAGCCCAGTCTTGGACTTTTGGGGGAGTTACTCTTGCTCTAAATCCATTGGCATCTCCTGCTTGCCACAGATGAAAGCCCCAATTCCCCCTCTGGGCTGTCCAGTCCCAGCATCAGCCAATCTTTCCTGCTGCGTCTTCACCTGCCCCCTTCCTGCCCTTGTGCTCCAGCTACACAAAACCAGACGACGCTTACTGAATAAGCCCTAGCTTTCCAGCAGCCACGCCTTTGCTCATACTGTTCCCTTCTCCTGAAACACCCTTCCCTCATCTCTGCCTCTTGAAATCCTCCACACTCTGTAAGGTTTATTCATAACTGGTGATCAATAAACATTCTTTGACTGAACAGAAAGGGGATGAATTGAAGCCTCTGCAACCGGGATTGAAATGGGGTCTTGGCTGAGCCTGGGGCTCTGGGAAACCATGGATCCATTCCCCTGCCTCAGGACCGAGACACGCCAAAACCCTCCTGCCGTCCCCAGCCTGCTGGTGGCCTCTGAGGGAATGGGGTGTTAATGGAGGACAGACTGGTCTCTGCCCTCAGGGGTGGCAAAAACAGGAATCAACTTAAACCACCCAGGTTACCTGGAAATTAATCCCTTCATTCACCGTTCAGCCTTTTGAACTCCTCTTCATCCTTCAAAGCCCAACCCAGATGCTACCTCTGCCAAGAGGTCTTGCCCAGATCATAGTCCTCCATTACCCCCTTGCCCCTCTGCCTTGAGCTTGCTTTGATGGTCACACTCATGGCACTAAGTAGTGCTTATCTGTCTGTGTCCATTTTCCCACTAGACCACAGCTAACTGAGGCATGACAGGCCCTTTTGTAAGGGTGAGCCCTCAGCCTGGTGCCCCACAGGCTTAGGAACAGCTTGTTGAACTGACTCCATCACTGTCTTGGGCATGTCCCCTCTTCCCCTTGGGCCTCGATTTCTGCCCTATATGAACTAGACTTGAACTAGGTAATGTCCAAGAACCTACCTCTTATACCCTAGGATTCTGTGAATGTATACATATACCCTCCCACTCCTCCTCAGTCTCTAACCTTCCAGTCTCCTTCCCCAAGTTCCCCGTGGGTGACACCCCTTCCTCAGCTGGCTTTGCCTCCCCTCAACACACTGTGGCAGACCACACCACTTATGCCTCAGATCCCTGGACTCCATTTTCTGGATGCTCTTTTCTCTCAGACTTGGGGTTCCTCTGAAAGGGCAGAGGCCTTGTCCACCCGCCCCTGCCCCACCCACAGGCCAGGCACACAGTCAGCATCCATAAGTGCCCGTCAGTCTGCTGTGATGGAGAAGCTGGGACTTGCAGGGCCTTTGGCGAGTCTCAGCGCCACTGTTCAGACAGGCCTGGAGCTGCCTGCCCCTCAGAGCCAGGCTCCCCCTCAAGCCCGCAGGGCAAACAGCCACATCCCGCTCTCTGCCTGTTTTGCTCTGACCCTCAGAGGGTGTGTTTGTGGGAGTGTGCAGGGGCAGATGGCAGGCCCTTCATCTCCATCCCACGCGGAGGACTCGGGTGGCCGTGGAGCCACTGTCCCCTCCCACTCTCTGCCCTCTACTCACCTCCTGAGCACACCCAGAGCCAGAGGCAAGAGCACGCACACACACACACGAGTCATGAAGGCACAGATCAGTTACCCTGCACTGACATTTGGAACATTGGGAGTTGTCAGTCGTGCCATTGGACATCTTGACCATGGTGGGGACCATGTGGGATTGTTACAAGGGGCTCTGCTGGTCCTGAAATCCAAGTACCAGAGGCCGTCCCTGCCCCTGAGGCAGCGCTGTGCAGCAGGAAAGAAGCAGCCTGGCCTCCCATCCTGGCCCTGCCTCTTTGTCTAAGTCCCCAAGCCCCTCATGGTTCCCAAGAGGCGACCTCCTGCAGCCAAACCTCAATGTCTAGCCATCTCTCACAGGTACACGGGGCAGAGTCAGGGCCCAAGGATGGAGCAAACAGAGCTTGCCGCAGGATGAGGGAAGAACTCAGAGAAGCCAGTCCATCCCGGAAGGCTCCAGGGAGCGGTGGCTCTCAGGCAATGCAGATGTAATGGCTTGCAGCCCAGACTCTGATGCCTCTTCCCCTGGGAGCTGGTTGATCTTCAGCAAAATCCCAACTGCTCCGTATCTCAGTTTCCCCATCTGTAGAACAGTGATGTGTCATAGCTCCTACCTTATAAAGCTGTTGCAGCTGAATAAGTTAACAGATGTGCCCGCAGTGTCTGGCAGGCAGTAGCTGCTCAGTAAACATTAGCCCTGCTATTAGAAATATAGAGGAGGGGCGCCCAGCCCTCCTTGCTCCCTTCCTGGGCACAGCCCTGGTGCTAGGTGCTGGGAAGACACGCAGGGCCCTGACCTCGATGAGCTCGTGAAGATGGGGGAGGGTGCAGACAGGTTGAGAGCAGCTCACAGCCCTCTGTGTGTTTGTGCCAGGGGGACAGACGAGGACAGCTGAGGAGCCAGTCCTGATGGAGGAAGGTCAGGGGCCAAGAGCAGAGGTGGAGCTTCAGAACAGAGGAGAGTGAGAGGAGGGAGTTCCAGATGAAAGGAATGGCCTGAGCAAAGGTGCAGATGGTGAACTGCGGTCAGGGAGGGCGTGCTGCAGAGTCCACCAGCTTCGGGACCATCAGCACCAGCAAGGGAGGCTGTCCTTGACCCTGTGCCACTTTGTGCACAAGGCCTCCCTCCCCACGCAGGACGACACGCCTATTTCTCATGCCTCTGCACGTTTGCTCATGAAGCCCCCTCCATAGATGCACCTCCTCTAAGCAGTGCTGGAACTTAGCTCGATTTACTGTAATCTTCGGGGTCTCTTTATCCCTCCAGGACAGGAGCACCCGAGACCTGCCCATGGTGGCCACTCAGTAGAGATTAGTTGAATGAATGAATGAATGAATGAATGAACGAATGAAAAAATGAACAAAGGCAGTGACTGCCACTTGCCCCCTACACACTGGTGATTCACCTGATGACAGACACCATCACGTACCCTGTGACCACATGGCACAAGCCGCAGGAACACAGACACACACCCCGCCAGGCCGTCACCACCCCAGCGAGCCACGTGGAAAGCTGCTCTCTCCCCACATGCCCCCTCCCCATCCATCCTCCCACCCACGCACACTTTCCCTCTCGCCTGGGGCAGCTGGTGGGAGGGTGGGGGCTGGGGTGGGGCAGGGCCAGAGGGGCCTCAGAGGCAGTGGGGGCAGAGGGCTGGGGGAGGCTGGGAAAGTCCAGGCTCTCTTCTGGGGGGCGGTGAGCGGTGTGGTGGGGCGCTCGCAGGGATGAGGGAGGGAGGAGGGTCTCGGCCCGGTACAGCTGCGGTCCCCTCCCCAGCAGCCTGCCCGGGTGCAGAAAGGCCTCTTTGTTCTCCGCCTTTAAAGGGTAAGAGAAACACTTATGCATGGCAAATTAGCCCAAAAATGTATTTCTCTAAAACACCCAATTGTCTCACCAGGCCTGCAGCTGCAGGGAAGTTCCAGGGAGCCGGGGGAGGGGGCGTATTTGGGGTGACCCTGAGGGACAGGGAGAGGTGGTGGGGAGAGAGGGGCCATCTCTCCTTCCCGTCTCTGCTCTCAGACTCCCACAGTCGCAGAAGGGCACAGCTGGGGAGGGCCCTAGGATCAGCGAAACAACCCCCAGCAATACAGAGAAGGAAACTGAGGCTCAGGGAGGTAGCTGGTGGCAGAGAGAGGGCTGATCCCAGGTCCCTTGGACTCTCCTCTGTACCCACTGCCTTGTCCATGCTGGGAGGGAAGGGGCCCCAGGTTCCCAAGGTCAACCAATCCAGCTGTCCTGGGCACGCAGGGGAAAGAAAGAAACCAGGTGGCTTTGCTCATAAGCTGCGCACTTGGGGCTTCGGTTCCCAGGAGGATGGCCAAGGGCACCGACCAAGGTGGCCTCCTCTCCAGCCTGGTACATCTGAAGGTCAGCATGCATGGGGTGATGGGGGATTCGGGCAGTGGCACCTGAGGGGAGTCCTCCACCAAAGCCTTCCCGGAAGCAGGCAGGAGAGCCCTCTTCGGCAGGAAGGGAACCATCACATGTAGGGAGAAGGCTCAGGATCCTACACTGTGCCTCCAGTCAAGGCACATTCTCCAGGAGCCTGCTCTGCACAGGCCCCGGGAGCATCTGGGCTCCCAAAGGTGAATCAGAGACAGCCCTGTCCCCAGGGAGCTCCGAGCCCCATGGGGGAGACAGATGAGTAAACAAACAACAATCTTGAAAGAGTCTCATGGGGAGGTGAAGTCCAACTGAACGACGCAAACATGATGGATCAGGATTTGGGGGTAGGGGCAGGGTTTCCCAAGAATGGCCCGAGGGCTGGGCCCTGAAAGGTGAGTCTGCGAGTGGAAGGAGGGACATTCCAGGCAGAGGAACACAACGTGGCTCCTAAGACCCCCCCTTGACATCAGAATTCAGAGTCATTGATTTAAGATAATTTACTGAGCATCTTTAGAGTTCCAGCCCATGTAGGAGATACAAGAGAAGGAGACAGCATGGTTCTGACCATGGAGGGGAGGTCTTGCCAACTTGATGAAGTGAGCTTATGACAGAGAAAAACCCCTGAGCTGGCCATGAACACTGCTAAGAGGACGCAGAGTCAGGGCCCAGCAGCTCCTGCAAGGACATCAGCTCCCCAGCTGTTTGCGCATCTGTACGCTGCGGCGACTTAACCACCCAGGGAGACTGTCATGAGGAGGCCTGGAAAGGGCAGACCCATTGACTGACACCTCATAGATTTCAGTAATAGTTCTGGCCCCCACCCCAGAGAAGTCTGGAAATGAGAGAGATGGGGAAAAGTGGGGGAGGGGAGATTGTGTGTGTGTGTGAGTGTTGTGTTCATGTGTGTACGTGGATGAGAGTGTGTGTGTGTGTGTGTGACCACATGCATGTGTAGGTGTGGGAGTGAGAGGGTATTGTGATGAGTGTGTGCATGCGTGTGAGAGGGTGAGTTGTGCACGTGCATGTGTGGGTGCTGTGGTTGTGTGCAAGTGCACATCTGTGTATGGGTGTGAGTGCACACCAATGAGCTTGGGTGGGAACAGTGAGTGTGCATGCAGGCGTGTCTGCGGAGATGGGATCACATCCAGGATGCTTCCTGGGAAAGGGCACTAAGACTGAAAAGCGTGAAGAGGCCAAGCAGACGGAGCAGGTCCACTCAAAGCGGCGGGAAGGACCACAGAGGAGACCAGACCCCTTGGGCAGGCGAGAGGTCGGGGACACCACGGAGAAGGGAGAAACCTGCTGTGGGGCGGAGGCCTCTTCCTCGCCGGGTCTTCCCTGTTCCAGGAGGCACCAGCAGTTGAGCCTGACCTCAAGAGTGGGGTGAGTCTTACCTAGGCCCCCCTCCCTCACTTACCCAAGAATCTTCCTGGCTCCCTCTTCCCTCCAGGAGAAATCTGGGTTCCTCAGCATATCAGACCATGCCCTCAAAGGTCTGGGCCCTGTCCCACTCTCCCCATCTGTCTCCTCCACACCCTACCCTTCAGCCAGGTGGCTTCACCTGCGCAGACACACCAGCCTCCCTCCATCCTCTGAGCTTTGTCCTCCCCACACTGTCTGCCTGAGGAATCCCGAGTCAGCCACCAAATTCTGGTCTTCCCCCATTTGTCCTTTCCCTGCCTTCCTGCACCCTCATAACACTGTCCTGTGCTTCCACGTACATCTGTGACCATCCTCAAAGCATGCTGTAATTTACAAAACTGTGATCACTGGACCCACAACCACGGGGAAAACCTGTCAAAGGAGCTTCTCTGTACAAGGCACCAAGGAATTGAAAGCAGGGACTTGAACAGGTATTTGTACACCTGTGTTCACAGCAGCATTATTCGCAATTCAGAATTATTCACAATTATTCACATTTCATCCACAAAGATGGAACCCACCCAAGTGTCCATTGACAGAGGAATGGATAAACAAACTGCGCTACATACATACAATGGAGTATCATCCCGTCTTAAAAAGGAAGGAAATCCTGATATATGCTACAACGTGGGTGAACCTTGAAGACAACGATGCTACTAAGTGAAAGAAGTCAGACACAAAAGGAAAAATAGTGCTAGATTCCACTCATATAAGATACTTAGAATGGTCAAATCATAGAGACAGAAAATAGAACAGTGGTTATCCGGGGCTGTGGGGTGAGGGGAAAATGAGGAGGTATTGTCTAATGGATAGGGTTTCCATCTGGAAGATGAAAAAGTGCTGGAGAGGGATGGTGGTGATGGTTGTGCAACGTCGTGAATGTACTTAATGGCTCTGAACTGTACAGTTAAAAATGGTTAACATGGCAAATTTCATGGCATGTGTAATTTACCACTGGGGGGAAAAAGATACCAGGCACAGATAGTTTTTTGAGGAAGTTCTTTTTAGATTTTAAGAAACAGTTTCTTTCTGTGTAGCCTGTTCGGAATAATCGAAAAAGATGAACATCACCGAACCCCTTCAGGCAGATGTCGTATCTCCTTCTCTTTGGGGACACAGCATAGGGTGGTGGTGGGACAGTGTGTTGTGTGAAGTGTGTTGCTGACCAATGGCTCCTATGACTAGATTCCCTCAGACCCTCCCGGATAACCATCCTTCCCTCTCCACACCCCCATTTCAGCCCAGGAATCCTCCGAGAGGGGTAGAGCACCCCAAGGGAAACACAGGATGACCCAGTGGGGTTCAGAAGGAAAATTTTCTTTCCATTTTAATTTTTACTCTCATTTTTTGGAAACTTCTACTCTGCATATGTTCAATATAGTAGTACCTGTATATAATTTGTAAGTAAATAAACAAACAGGTATACCTTGAGATCTGACTTAGGAACTGAATAGATTCTGAGAAATTCTTTGCAATATCTTTCCTATTCCAAGACTCAGGAACCAAATGTATTTCAGTAATGGCCTCGGTAATCAAGCTTGGCATCTGATTCTTGCCATTCAAACTCAGGAGCTAAACAGATTCTGATAGTGAGGAATATTGTACATATTCGGGACTTTGTGCCCCCACATTTTTACTGAGAGGGGTACATAGTCACAAAAGTCAGAGACAGCTTCTTGGACCATTGGAGTAGTGAAGTCTTATGGCCCCATTTAACAGGTGGAAGAGGCGAGACTATCATTTTCACACCGCTCCCAGGAGACAGATGACATTACCCCTTTAACAGATGATGAAATTGATGCTTAGAGAGGTTCATTAACTTCTCTAAGATTACAGAAGTCAACCCACCTGGGTCTATTCCTCAAACTATATTGTTTCTTCCAGACTTCTTGCTGAACCAAGGAGGAGCTTGGCAAAGGCAGCCCCGTAGCCAAGTTCCCTCTTTATCAGCAAGTTCTAGGCTGCTCCCCAACAACACACACACCCTGCCTGGCCAGTTCTTCCTTATCTACACACCTGAATAAATTTCAAGATTGCCTTTCCCCAGCTGGACACTCCCCTGGCCTGGCCTCCCTTGCTGGCTGTGGTCCCCCTCAGTGGCAGTGGGCTCCCTGAGGACCCTCCTCTGTGCCCTGGATGCTTGGTAGGGGTGCTGGTACACAGTAGGGCTCAGCGAATGGTTGAACGAAGGTGCAAGAGTGACACACACAGAGCAGCCCTCATACTTGGCCACCCACGAAGGTGTGGGACTCCGGTCCCTTCAGACAATGACACCCTACAATCACCCAGCCCCCAGCCCCCAGGTAAGTGAATGTGCAGCCAACCCTCAGATCAGAAAGAAACCGCAGCGGTTGCAGGGGGGAGTAGCTGAGAACGAGAAGGAGAACACAGAGAGGGGGAGAGGACAGAGACTTCCCGGGGGCATCTTCTACCTATTCAGCCCTTGGACGGCAATGGCAAAAAAGACCAAGAAAACAGCGGCAATGGGGGGGTGGGGGAGGATGGGTACGCAGGAGACCTTCAGATCCCATCCGACCTTCTCAAAAAGGCACTGAAGACCCTGGTTGCAGTGGACCACACCCATGTGACGAGGGGATACCACCTCCTCCCTGACACTGGCCTGACCTCAGCTGGTGCCCCCACTCTGGGCTCCCCACTGTCCTCCCACAGACTCCCCTCTGTTTGCCTCGGGGTGGTCTATTGCCCTCAGCAGTCCCTGAGAGCGGTGTCAGTTTTAGGCTGTGTTTGGGTGATCTGGGAGGTGCGTGGTCCACAGGGTCATAACCATGACCGGAGAGTCTCACTCCCCTCCACCTCCTGAGAACATCCTTGGTGAGGTCATGCAGTGTTCCAGAGAGGGCTGCTCCTGGACTGTATCCTACTACCAGGCAGTCGGTCACGGGCCCTCAGCTGATGGGCTGTCAAGGGCTCAGATGCCAGTCATGTGGGATGGCCAGGAACCCTAGGGGATGCAAAGGCTGCGGGCTGAAGAAGGGGCATCAGCAGCTTGGGGATAGAAGGGATGTAGAGGGTGGAGGACAGTCATCCTGCCATCGTGACCCCACTCACAGCCATACACACGCCCCTAAACACACATGCTGTCACCATCACACTCCCAGACACAGGTACGTCCATACACACACGCCCACAGGCACAAGAACATCCCCATCATCACCTTCCCAGCACTCATACACGCACACATGTCTACACACACATTCTTGATTCACCATACAAGGCACGTCTGCACAGGAAGAAGCGCCAGATGCCCCCGAAATCGCTCTTTCTCTCCTGTTCCACTCTCTTCAACCCCACCCAACCCTGGCCATTCTTCTCCACATCAGCCATGTTTCCCAACCAAACCACCCACAAAATCCGCTGGAAATCCTGAGAGTGGTAGCTTGTTTCTCATGCCCCTGGAGAATCAGGATTTCACCTGCCCAGGCCCCGTATCTGACCCCCAGCCCCCCTTGCTCACACACACCACCCCCTGGTCTCCTCCCGTGGGCTGCCTGGAGAGATGCTGCCTCCCTACAGTGCTCTCCTGGCCCACCTGGTGCTACCAGCCCTGGGGACAGCTTCTGGAGATTGGGGTCTGCCCTGAAAAACCTGGGTGAGCTGAGCCATTAGGGAGCAAGATGCAAAAAAAAACAAGCCATTCAGGAGTTCAGCCCCAAATGATGTCACCTAGTAGTCAAAAACCACCTCCGAACCCTGACCCAATTGACAGCTGAGCCCTAAGCTTAAACCAGCCACCGATGGAGCCTCGATTCTAGTTAGAGATTGCCCATCAAACCTGGGTGATAGCCTGAGACTCGACCCCAGTCTGGGCCTCAGGCCTGACCCTGACCCTGACCCCGACCCCAGACTGAAGTCTGACTTTAAGCCTCAAATCAATGCTAATAAACCTTGATCTTGGCCACAAAGTGGATCCTGATCCTGACACCAAAAATGAACCCAGGTCACAAACTGAGCCCTGACCCCAGACTGAGATGTCACCTTAACTCCAGAATGAACTATCTCAGACACTGTCTATAAACTGAGCCCTGTTCCAAACCACATGATCCCGACCTTGACCCCAGAATGAACCCTTGGAGGGGAGGGTATATCTTAGTGGTAGAGTGGGTGCTTAGCATGCGCAAGGTCCTGGGTTCAATCCCCAGTACCTCCATAAAAAATAATAAACAAGCAAACAAACAAACCTTATTATCTATACTCAAAGAAAATAAATAAAGATAAATAAAAGAAACAAAATTCTCATCAGAAGAAAAGAAAACTTTTTAGAAAAAAAAAGAGAGAGAGTGAACCCTTGATCTGGCCCAAGCTTGAGCCCTGATCTTGAGCCCAGACTGAGCCCTTAACCTCTCCCAGAATGAACTCTTACCCCAGATACAGCCTGAGCCCTGACCCTGCAGCCTAGTCCTGATCCTGGGCAGAGTGTGAGGCCTCCCCCTGAGCCAATCCTCTCAGAAATCTCTCCCTTTATTCAAATTAGGAATGGTCCTCACCTTCCTTCCCCAAGGACACGTAGCCCTAACTGAAGCCTAGGAAGATCTGGAGAACTTTCCACAAGAGCCACTTGACAGCCTTTGCTATGTGGCAGGAGGGCAGGGACTATCCTTCTCATTTTACAGGTAAGGAAACCGATTCTCAGGGAGGCTTAACTTTTTCCATGTGGTTCCAATGAATAGAACTGAAACCGAAAGGCAGAAACTATAGGGAGATAGATTTCAGAAAGAATTTCCTGATCATCTAAACTGAGTCCAGCTAGCTTCTAAATATAAAATTTTTCTCTATTAAAAAAAAGAAAGAACTTCCCAAAATTCTGGGCCAAGCCAGGACAGAACCAGCAGCGTGCAGAGGCCTGACTTGAGCTCTGTGTCACTGGAGGTGAGCCAGCAGAGGCGGGTGACTTGTTGGCTGGTGCTATGGAGAAGCCTGCAGGAAGCAGCAGGGAGAAGCCCATGGCCTCAGAGGGCTTGTCCAGTCCCAAAATGTCAAAGGGGCCTCACGCCTCATTCAGGTTCTCTGAGCTCTTCCTCCCAACCCAGCAGACCCCTAGGTACAGCCCATTTGGCCAGACCTGGAATGCTGAGAGTCCCACCATCTGACAAGGGAGAAACCCAGCCCAGCCAGGTGGGATCAGAGCTCCACCCTGCCCCACGCAGGCTCCCCTCACTGGCCCTCTACTTTGTCTGGACCAGGTGTAGATAGGAGATGAGGCCCACCTTGCCAAGCTGGCATTGGGCACTGTCACTCTAGGGCCAGGCTCTCAGTCCCAGTGTGAGTTCCCACTCTGCCCCAGGCTCAGAAGTAAACACCAAGGACTGGAAGGACACATCACTGTTTTCAAAATGCTAAAGCAGCCTTTCCTCCCCAGCATCCCCATTTTGTAAACCTTGAACACCAAGACTCAGAGAGGCTAAGCAGCCTGCCTTGGGTGGCACAGCCAGGCAAGGGGCACATCAGGATGCAGACCCCAGACCCTGGCACCTGCCCCACTTGCTCAGCCTCACAGCTGCCCCAGGGGAGTTGGAGGATGGTGGGGGAACCTGGTGCCAGGCGGCAGAGGCTGGGGTTGGGGGCTGGATGGCCCCTCGTGCAGCCGCCCCCCAGGCACCCCAGCCTGGCTCCATCCACCGGCCGCCCAGCTGCCGGCACATCCGCCCAAGCCCAGACATCAATCTACACCAGGGCCCGTGCTCCCTCGTTCTTTTCTGCCCTTCTCTTCCCTCCCCAACTCGCGTCTTTTTTTTTTTTTTTTTTTTTCCTCCTCTCTCTCTTCCAACATGTCATTACAGTAGAAACAAAAAGCGCGGGGACAATGCGGGCATTGACGACGGCCCCCTCCCCGCCCCCTCCCCCCACGGTGCGTGCCAGCACTCTTTCCACCCGCCCAGGGCTGGAACCGCTGCCAAAGGAGCCCTGCTAATAAACAAGAGGAACCAGATAAACCAGGAACACAATAGAGGGATTTGTTGCACTTAGAATGGTGGGAACAATGTCAACGTCGCGCGCAGCTGCTTCTAAGCCCCCACCCCACTAAGTCCTGCCAAGCAGCCCCCTCGTCCCCCAGCCCCTCTGATTTATGAAAGGTCAGAGGGCATCATGGCTAAAGGGCCCCTTCCTCGCATCCCTCGTTAACCCTTCGGACACAATGGTCCCTTCTCTGGGAGGTGGCGGGTGGGGGCGGGTGTCATGCACAGCACTTCCTGGAGCATCCTGGGGCTGGCTGGCTGTGGGGCAGAGGGCGGAGGAGTGGGCTCCAAGATGCCTTCAGGCCAGGGGCTTCATTTGGAGTCACAGCCTTATGGTCAGAGGCCTTCTTAGTGACCCCACAAGGGTGTGGCGAGAGCCACAGTTGGGTCTACAAGATGGCGACCGAGGCTGCTGCCCGAGCCATATGTTCAGGGCAAAGGATTCATTTGCTGATGTTCTAGTGGCTTCTGGTCCCTCACTAGATGCTGGGCTGTGAGGATAAGCCAGACATAGTCCCTGATTTGGGGAAACACAAGTGATGGGTGTGTGGGAGCTCAGGGAAGTGGGCCTGACACTGCTGGTGCAGGGCAGGTAGTAGAGAGGACAGTCGGGGGAGAGTTCCAGGAGGAGGTGATGCTTGAACTGAGGGCGCAGCACAGGCATGACAGAGTTCCCAGCAGAGGTCAGGAATCAGACGCCTTCCTTCACCACTTTACCACAGCTTCTTCATTATTAATGTTGGGATAATATAATACCTATCTCACAGGGTACCTGGGAAGATGAATTGCTACAAATGAGGTGCTTAGAAACTTAGGTATGGCCATTAGGTATTATTACTATTGTTGTGGTGGTGGTGATTGTGGTACTCACAACCACCCTGAGCTTCATATCTCAGTCCGCACAGATAGGAAACTGAGGCTGGGATTCCCCTTGGGTCACACAGCTGGCCTTTACAGAGCCAGGATTCCAACCCAAGTCACCATACTCCAAACCCAGGAATCATTCCTGCCTGCTCAACTGCTTTGGGATGGACACCCAAAATTAGGAATCCAGGATTATGGACAGAGGAGTGCTAAATGATCTATTGCTGATCCCAAAACGAAATTTAACCTGTCTTCCCTCCTAAAACAAAACAAAACAAAACAAATGGAATCCTCTTAGTCCCTTCACATTTAAGCCCAAACTGGAAGAAGGAAGATGCATAGGAAAGTCTCCTGTTCACCCACCTCTCACCTCTGCTAAGCAGGTGCCTCCCTACAACACTCTGACCATTCCTGCTCCCCCACAAACCACCCCCACCAACCCTGCTGGGGCTTCAGGCCCCTTATGTGGGCACCAACTATTTCTCCAGCAGAAGAAAGTCAGTGTTCATAATAATCACTAAACTCCAGTCCTTTAGGAAGTTATCTTAGCTCTATCTTCAAAACATATCCAGAATGTCCAATCTCACTTCTATTCAGCATTATACTAGAAGTGCTAACCAATGCAATAAAGCAAGAAAATGAAATAAAAGGCATTATAGATTGGAAAGGAAGAAGTATCACTACCTTATCCACAGTCAACATAATCATCTATATGGCAAATCCTAAATAATCTTTTAAAAAAACTATTATAAAAAATCAGTGAGTTTAGCAAGGTTACAAAATACAACATCAACATACAAATATATATATGTATTTTTACATACTAGCAAAAGCAGTCAGAAATTTAAAATTTTTACATAACATTTAAAACAAAACATGAAATACTTAGGGATAAATTTATATTACAAATGCATGCTAGAATGACACTGAAGAGGGTAGAAAAGACCTGATCTAAATAACTTTGCACAATGGTGTTTTTACTAGGTACTTTAAAGCAAGAGAGACAAAAGGAGCTATAAACAAATACTATATATTAGTTGGTAAATTTGTTTCTCTCAAGGCATGGGTTGGCAATTCTGAGGCCATTTTACATGTACACTAAGTTTGAACAAATAGATAAATATACTATAAATATATGAGAGCCATATTTCTGTTAGAGAAAGAAATTACAAATAAGTAATGGGGAAAGCCTAGAATAAACCCTGTGGTGCTGGAAGTGGAGCTTAATTTCCTCTCCTTGATTGTGAACCAGACTTAGTGACTCAATTCTAACAGACAGAGTATGAAAATGGAAAATAATATCTTTACAGTTGAGAAACATGGGAAACACAACCTTAACTAAGTGGTCCAAGTTGACACCACCATTAATAAGGCATATCAATATCATGTTCCCCCCAATATGATTCACTAAGAAGAGCACATCCTCTACGTAGTGTTCTTCCCCCAAATTCATACCTTCAGATTAATAATGAGAAAATATCAGAAAGAGCCAAATTGAGGGATGGTCTACAAAATGCCTGACTAGTACTCTTACAAAAATGTCAAGGTCGTGAAACACAAGGAAAGACTCCTGAGGAACTGTCACAGATGGGAGGAGATTAAGGAGACATGACAACTGAATGCAGTGTGGGATCCTGGCTTGGATCCTGGAACAAAAAAAGGACATTAGAGGAAGCTGGGTGAAGGATATACAGGGACTCTTTGTACTGTCTTTACAGCTCTGCTGTAAGTCTAAAATTATTTCAAACCAAAAAGTGTTTTTTAAGTTTATCACTTAATATAGCATAAAAATACAAAATAGGGATAAATTGGACAAAAAAAAAATGAAACCTATAAAACATTGTTGAGAGACATTAAAGAAGACATAAATAAGTGGAGAGATATAACACAACATTGTTAGGCTATCAGTTCCCCCCGACACACACAACTTACTCTATAGGTTTAATTCAATCCTAATAAAAATCCCAACAAGCTATTTTGGAGACATTAACAAACTGATTCTAAAATTTTTAGGGAAATGCAAAGGATTTAGAAAGTTGAAACAATTTTAAGGCAAAAAAAGTCAGAGGAATTACACTGCCTGATCTCAAGAATTATTATAAGGCTACAGTAATCAAGACAGTGTGGTACTAGCATAAAGAAAGACATAGAGCTATTATATATCAAATATATAAACAATAAATTTCTACTGTATAGCACAAGGAACTTTATTCAATATCTTGTAGTAGCCTACAATGAAAAAGAAGATGAAAAGGAATATATGTATGACTATGTATGACTGAACCATTATGGGGTATATCAGAAATTGACACAACATTGTAAATTGACTATACTTCAATTTAAAGAAAAGGGAAAAAAAGACATACAGATCAAAGGAAAAATAGAGAGCCCAAGAATAGATCCACACATATGGTCAATTGATTTTCAACAAAGGTGCAAAAGACAAGAATCTTGACACTTACCTCACACAATATGCAAAAAAAAATCCAACACCTCCAAGCAGATCACAGACCTAAATGTAAAAATCTGAAACTTTCAAACTTATAGAAGAAAATATAGGGTGGAGATAGGGTGGAGGTATGTAACTCAGTGGTAAGGTGCATGATTAGCATGCATGAGGTCCTGGGGACTCTAGTACTGCCATTAAAAAAAATGAAAAAAATTTATATATATATATATATATATAGAGAGAGAGAGAGAGAGAGAGAGAGGTGAGAAAATCTTTGGGACTCTTGTCAGGCAAAGATTTCCTAGATACAACATTAAATTCACAACCCATAAAAGAAAAAAAAATAGAGTGGAATTCTTCAAAATTTAAAAATTTTGCCCTTCTAGAGACACCATTAAAAGAATGAAAAGACGAACCAAAAATTGGGGGGAAAATATTTGCAAATTGTACATCTAACAAAGAACTGTAATTAGAATAAATAAAGAACTCTCAAAACACAATAATAAGAAAATAAACAACCTCATTTTAAAAATGGGGAAAAGATTTGAAAAGACACTTCACCAAATAAGATATACAAATGGAAAATAAGTACATGAAAAGGTGTTCAGGATGATTCGTCATCAGGGAGATGCAAATTGAAACAACTACACATTTATTAGATGGCTAAAATTAAAAAGACTGACCATGCCAAGTGCTGTCCAGGCTGTGGAGCAAGTAGAACTCCCATGCACTGCTGGTGGGAATGTAAAGTGGTAAAAAACACTTTGGAAAATAATTTGATAGTTTCTTAAAAAGTTAAATATACACCTAGCATACAACCCAGACATTCCACTCTTAGGCATCTGCCTGCTACAAATGAAGGCATGTGTACACAACGGCTTGTACATGAATGTTCACAGTAGCTTTATTTGTAATAGACAAAATTTGGAAACAAGCCAAATGTCCATCAACAGGTGAAGAGATAAACAAATTGTGGTCTATCCATACAATGGAATATTCTTCAGTAATAAAAAGGATAAACTATTGATACGCACAACTACATGGATAAACTCAAAACAATTATGCTGAGTGAAAGAAGCCAAGCCAAAAAAAAAAAAAAAGAGTACATACTGTATGATTCCATTTAGATACAACTCTAGAAAATGTGAATTAATCTCCAGTGATTGAAACAGATGTTGGTTGCCTGGGGATGGGGTTGGGGCAGAGAGAGGAGGGATGGACCAAGGGACAGGAGGAAAGTTTGGGGGTGATGGATATTTTATTATCTTCACTGTGGTGATGGTTTCATGCATGTATGCAGATGGGTCAAAACTCATCAAAGGGCACATTTTAAATATGTGCTGTTTATTGTATGTCAACTATACCTCAATAAAGCTGTCAAAAAATATTAATTTTTAAAAAGGAGAAACAAACACAGCCAGGAATCTGCCTACCTCTCACAGCAACACTGAGGGCACCCTGGCCATCGCTGCCACCACCTGTCCTCTGAATTACCTCAGCCACTGCCTCACTGGTCTCCTAGCTCCTGCCTGGCCCCTCAGGCCATTCTCAGGCCCCCTCCCTCACTGCTCCTGTCCCTCCAACGCCCCAGGCAAGCTCCCACCTTAGGGCCTGTGCCCTGACTGCTCCCTCTGTCTGGAATGTTCTTTCCCAGATACCCATATGCCCAACTACCCACAAAAGATCAGGTCGTCATTCAGCGAGGCCAGTCTTAATCACGCTGCTTAAAACTGTGAGCCACCCTTCCCTCTACTCCTGACACCCCTTGCCCCACTTGACTTCCATATACAATTAACTTATGGGGGTTTGTTTATTTCCCTCAATTGGAGTCTGCGCTTGCGTTATAGTCCACTGATGTAGTTTGGGGGCCCCTAGAAAGTGTTCCATAAATGTTTGCTAAAGGAATCATTGTGTACCAGGGGTTCTAAGTGCTTTTCCTAGATCACAATAACCTCCAGGAGGGGGTGCTATAATTCCCCCTCACTTTACAGATGTGGAAACTGAGGCACAGGGAGGCTAAGCACGCCCAGGATTATGCCATGCTTTTAACCAGCGGGCTCTGCCACCTCCTCCCCAGGGACTGGGTCACCCACTCACAGCTTCTGATGTCTACAACCTGATTCCTCCCAGCTACTGGGGGCCAGGCCCTGTCCCTACCCCGATTCCAGAGGTTGAACCAAATCTTATAACAACAAGAAGAACCCTTCCTGGATTCCTCTGGGTGTTCTCTCTGCCTTGGTCCAAGAGGAATGTGAGGGAGACCAGAAGGGTCCATAATTAATCAATGGTTTCATTAAAAAGAGGGCAGGGGAGTTAGCGAGAGAAAGAGAGAGAGACAAGTGGGAATGTGGATGGGGCCCTAAAGGGAAGTTGGCGGCTGCAGACCACAGTCTGAGTGGGGCTCTGCATCCTGCCGGCAGGTCCCAGGGAGGCTGACAGTGCTGTGGCTCACAACATCCTCAGGACAGAAATCGGCCTGGGCTAGGACCAGTTTGAGCCCCCTCCTCCCGCACTCAGGCATTCGTGTATTCACTATTCATTATTCTGCAAGTCTTTATGGGGTATGGGGCCTGCTGCTTTTGTGCAAGGCCCCTGTAAGGGGCAGAGCGCCTCAGGCCCACCTTCCCGGGAACCTGGAGCCCCGTGGCACCAGCTGTCACTGGCCCCCACCAGAACCCCGGGAGGCATTGCGCCCACCCTCATCTTGCAGTTGTGGAAGCAGGTCTTGGAAGCACGGGGTCTGCTCCACGTTTGAGCCCAGCCTGACCCCACTCCTCAGACCACCAGATTCTTCAGCTTCCTCCTACCTCTCGTGTAACCATAGTTTATGCCCCCTCCCCACCTCCTCTGAACCCCGGACCTTCCTTTTTCTGGCTCATCCTCACAGGTCAGGACTCTGGTCCCTGCAGCTGGGGGCCCCTCCTGCCAGGCAGCCACCCTGCCAGCCCCTTAGGGTCTGCCCTGTCACCGAGTCTGCTCCTGCTCCACCCACTGCCTTCTCAGGAGGTGTCCCCACCCAGATGCAGTCCAGGGCGGGCGCTGTCCAGAGATCCAATGAGGAAGGGGTAGGGACCTGCCAAAGAGATGGTCCCTGCTGCCCTGCTGTCCAGGTGCCAGCACGGCTCCCCTCAGGCACCATGTGCTGGACCTCAAGTCAGGAGTCAGGTGCAAGTTCCCAAGCTGCTGCTCACCACTGGTGACCTCAGGCACACCCCTTGCCCTCTCTGGACCTCTTGGTTTTATTCACTGAAAAATGGAGCTCTTGTAACAGGTAAAATCCAAGTTCTTCCCAGATTTTTCAAACCTGTGACTTCCTGGAACATCTAGAAGACAGGAGCAGGGCGCCTTCCCAAGTCAGCCTACTGCCCTCTCCAAAGCTCCTTCTAATCACGGTGTCATTCTAATTTCAGTTCTGCGAGGTGAGGATGGAGGACCCCAGGATCCCCATCATGTAAAAGGAGAACCTGGAGATCAGAGAGGTGACAGACTTCCCCAGAATCACCGCACAAATGCAAGTGACAGACTGGGACCACGGCTGGGACCCAAGCCCTGCGCTCTGTCCCTCACCCTCTACTGCCTCTGCCCTGAGCCAAGCCCTTCCTGGAGGCCCCGTGTGGGTAGGGTGCATGGGGTGATAGATCAAGTGGATGGAAAAGCTACTCATTGCTCTCCTCCCCTGCCCCCTCCAGAGCTGAGTTGACCCTCCCTAAGTTGGGACTGAAGTGAGAGGTGTCGGCTCTCAGTGGGCCAGTATAGCTGTGGCTTGCCCTCCTCCCTAGTCACATGTGTGACAGCCCCTGTCTTGGCACATGGTGTGTGCGCCATCAACGGTTGCTGAGTGAATGGTCGGAGAAGGATGGCCCTCGACAGGGATGGGTGGTTTGCACAGCTGCCTGTGATCACTCTGACCCTCTGACTCCAGCAGATAATCCCAAGGTCCCTTGGGCACATGCACAGCCACCCATATGCCCTCTCACTGCCCTCTCTGTTCAGTTCACTGCTCAACCTGATACCAGCTGTCCATCCAGACCAGTGTTTCCCCAGCCCGCTGGAGGGAAGGACAAACTTTTTAAAAAAAAAAACCAATCCTTTGTGGGCCAATGCTTTTATAAAATACAATAAAAATAAATTATTAAAAATTGATCACTCTCTTGGAAATTGCAGCTATGCTAAATTCTTACACAAGTTTCTAAGGTCTGTACTTAGCTAAGTTCTGTATTGACAGGGAAGGTACCAGTCTGCAGACCTCACTGGAGGGTGTAGATTTCTGCTGCTGTAGATTTCTTCATTTCAGGTGCTAGAATCACCCTTCCCAACCCCACTTTGCCTGACAACCTCTCACCCTGCCACCTACACAGACCAGTCAGTCACCAACTTCCTTCCATCCCAATGGCCTATCGGTGGGACCCCTCATGTAGAAATCAGGTGCTCCACCTGACACTTGTATCAGTTCTGTATCTGAATGTGCCCTCACTCCACAGGCCCTGTAAGCAGCTGCTCAGAAATCAGCACAAGGCCCTGCAGACAATGGGCATCCACTCATAACAATCTTCTATTTTTAATGCAAGACTTTTCTCCTTAAGTCACAACAGCCCTATGGAGTTGTTATTAGTCTCTTTCATTGAAAATGGAGATTTTAAACCTTAAGATTTGACCTAGTGAGTGTCAAAATCAGGATTCCAACTCAGTTCTGCTGGCCTCTGGAGTTCAAACTTTTAAATATGTAAACTGTATATTGCTGATGGTAAAGGCATATCAAGAAAACACAGATGATCGGGGCCTGAAACCTTATGATCTGACAAGGTTAAGTTTAGGCCAAAAAGCATTAAAAATGATGAGAAAGCAGACTTTATAAAACTAAACTAAACATAATAAAGATATAAAAGTAGAAATACTGATGCACCAAAATAACATAGTGTCAACATCCATAAAGTGGAAACTATAGGAGATTCAAGGAGAAATTGAAGCATGCCAGGAAAAGGAGACTTTAACCGACTTCTCCCAGTCCCTGACAGATCGAGTGAGCAAAAGTAAGTAAGAACCCAGAACAGCTTGCTGTCCATGGAGCTGATGTAAACCCAAACAATCAGAAACACACATGTACACAGATGAACCCCAAACGTCTACCTTCTCCTCCACCTGGAGACAAGCTCAACTGCTGTGCGTTGACCTACTCAGACAGACACAGTATGCACACATACAGGGATAAAAGTGTGAGAACATTTACACGAAAATGTTACCACTCTGAACAGTGGGAGTAAGACTGAGTTTTACTTTCTTCTTTTAGTTTCTCTATATTTTCTAATTTGGCTATATATCACTTATACAGTTTTTTTTTTTTTTGACATTTTTTAAAATGCGGGGCACATAGGACTATGGTTCTATATGGTTCTATATCATCGTGGAAGGATCACACGATGCATTTCAGTTAAGTGAAGCCTGCCTCGCATTATGAGGATTCAGCCAGGAGACACATCATGAAAGCGCCAGGCCCACAGTGAGCACTCAGGGAACTGCAGGTGTTGCTATTACCACCTGTTCCCAGCTTCTTTCACTCCAACCACTGCCTGATTAGTTCTCAAATCTCTCCTCCTCTTCTCTCCCTACTGTGGCCCTGTTCCAGCACAGGTCCTCATCGTCTGTCACTGGGATTAACACCTCAGCCTCCCAACTGGCCTCTCTGCCTCCAGGCTCTTCCAGCACCTCTCTCCCCTCCCCCCAGCATGCATCTTCCAAGATACTTTTGAGAGTGAACTTAAAAAAAAAAACAGCTGACCGTGTCGCCACCCCCTCTCCTTTTTATTTTTTATTTTTTGTATATATATTTTTATTGAAGTATAGTCAGTTAATTTCTGGTGTCCAGCATAATGCTTCAGTCATACATGAACATACATATATTTCTTTTCATGTTCTTTTTCACCATAAGTGACTACAAGACATTGAATGTAGTTCTCTATGCTATATAGCATGAACTTGTTGTTCCCCCTCTGCCTCTTAAAACTTCTCCATGGCTCCCCATTGTCCTCCAGATAAAGTCCTCTGCTAACCTTTCTAGTGTCACTCTGACCCCTTCCCTGTTCTCCACCCTAAATCCAAAATATCTTGCTTGTCTCACAAATTCTCCCCATGCTTTCTTTCCTCCTTATCTTTGCTCAAGCATCTCCTTCTACTTCAGCCACCATTAGGTTGCTTTTCCCTCTGTTCAACCCTTTCTCTGTCTTTAAGATTTGATGGAAATATGACCTCCAATCAGAAGCCCTCCTTGATTGCCCCAGGCACAGCTCCCTTTGCTAAGCACCCTCAGCCCATGGCACATGGAATCATTTCCTAAGACCCTTGTATGTCCCAGACGGACCCCACATCATATCAAGCATACTAAAATGTACCCACATCACATACTAAATAGAACCATTTGGCTATAAACAAGTTTTACAGGATTTTTGTGAATCTTCATTTGAAATTTTGATTAATTTCCATTTTGCTCTTTTCTTCCCATACTTTGAAGCTAGTGATTTTTTTTTTTAGTTCTCAAATATTTTTGTGGGTCAATAAAAAACTTCCCTTGCCAAAAGTTAAGACGATCCCCCTGGTGCTGTCTCCACCCAGCGCTGACAGTATTGGATAGAATGAATTAGGTATTTATCTACCTAACTCCTCCTCAGGACCATGAAACTCAAGGTCAAGGGGCAGAGTCTGATTCCTCTCTGTGTCCCTGGTGGCCAGCCAGCAAGGAGCAAGCACTCAGGCACTGTCCATATAATGAATAAATTCATGAATTCCCCTAAAAATCTTTCTCCTGATGAATCTAAGACAATGCAACTTATATTTATTTCTGTATCTGTCAACTGCGCGTCTATAAAATATTTCTGTAATTGACATCTGTTCTCTCCAGAGAACCCTGTTCACATCACACCGTTTGAGTGTCCAGAAGCAGGCAGTTGATAGCCTGCATGTATTACCTCTCCTGAGCCCCACGACAGGCCCCTCTCTTTTCTAGACCTTAGTTCCCATCTCTTCATCACCATAAGGGGATCTGGCTGGACCACCTCTAAGATCCCTTTAGGCTTCAATATGCCCAGAGTCTACCATGGTGAGGAAAGCTGGCCGTGTTACTGAGGAGGAAACTGAGGTCCAGAGCTTTCTAGAGCTCCCACTGCACACTCTGCCCCTGCCGCATGCTGTCTGGGGGAAAGGCACCAAGTTCCAGCACGACCAGCGGGATGAGTCACCAAGTGTGGAAGTGATGTTGGCACCAGGAGGCTTGGGGGCTGGGAATCTCACCCCCACCAAAACCACAGCCCAGGAGCAGCAACCATGGGATTCTGAAGATGTGCCCAAGAGAACGCAGCCTGCCAGCAGCAGATTTAGGCAGTCAAATGGTACTCAGGTGAGCTTTTCAGCCCAAGGGCAGTGGAGGCCACCCAGACCTCCAATAATAATGATAATCAAAATATGAATAACAGTGCTCAGCGGTCTGCTATTGTGTGAGGCACCGTACACCTGCTGCCGCCTCTCAATCACCACAAAGCTGCCAGGTGAGTGTTACGTGACCCCGTTTACAGATGAGACCACCGGGGCTCAGGAGACTGAGGAGCTCTGCCCTCATCACACAGGCAGGGAGGGAGACCCCTGCTCTGACCACCCCGAAGTCTGCATCCTTTGCATCTGCCGGGCAGCTTCCACCCAGTGGCCTGGGAGGCCCTCTGTAGGGCAGAGTCAGGGCACTGGACTGAGAGGCGGATGACCCAGAGCGGGACAGGCTGTACCTTCCTGGGCCTCAGCCTGCAGGTTTGCAAAAACAGGAGTTTGACCTGGAGCGTCTCCGAGACCCTTCCTAAGGCTGTGACATTCAAGATGTCTCAGAGGCCTGCAGGACCTCCCCCAGGGGCCACGGCTGAGGCCGACACAGATGGAGGGGGCTGAGATCTTGTGGTGGCTGAAGTGCCCCAGTGCCTGCCATGTGCATGCAGCTGAAGGTGCCTGTTGTCACCAGGCAGGAACACATCTAGGCTGGACCTGGAGCCAGGCCCCTGGACCCTGGGACAGATGGTACAACTCAGGAGCCCAAGCTGGCACTCCACAGCGCCAGCCTCAGGGCTCTCTCCAGAGGGAACACCACAGACCCTTAGGCAAACATGGGTGCAGACCAGGGGTGCCCAGGAGAGCAGGCCGGTGGCCCGCCCTGACAGGCCCATAGCCCGGGCTGAGCTCCAGGCCTCTGGGGAGACAGTCACATGGCAGTAGAGGCTGCAGCCATTCTGGGGAAGAGGGAAGACAGAAGGTGGAGACCCTTGGTGAGGGAATGACAGGAGGGGGTCTCCATTCCGAGTTGGGACAGGGGTACATCTGTGACAAAAAGCAGGACTCCAGTATCAGGGCCGTGGATGCACCTGCCAGGCAGGGCCTGTTCCCAGCCGGACCCTGATGCCCTTCCTCTGACATCTCTGCCTCAGGCCTCTCCACCCCCAACCCCGACTCTCTCTCTCTCCCTCTCTCTCCCTCTCTCTCTCATTCCTCTGGGAGCCGATCAGGGCTTGAATGACACCCCAGATGACTCTTTGCTATTAATTCCCACACACAGAATGGGCTCCTTGTTCTCCTCTCCCGGAGGAATAGCCGTGGCCAAAGCTATCCCAAGAGTTCCTGACTTAACCCTTCTCCGGGCCGATCCTCTGCATGTCCCCACCCCTGGGGCCATGGGGCCAGCAGGGGGTTGGGTACAGAGAGGGCATCTAGGAGAAACAGGTGCTCTTCTAGCCCACAGCTCCTGGGATGAAGTCCCCACGATGGGAGAGCAGGACCACCCAACCTTCCTGGGGGAGCCTGACCCCAGCTCCTCACCTGAGGCTCTCAGCCAGGCCCTGGGAGCCAGAAGGCCTCTCCACCAAAGTATGAGAGGCCCAGGGTCTACAGCCTCCCCCTGGGGTCAGCCTGAGGTCTCTGGCCACCAGGGAGACTCCTTCAAGGGGTAGCTGGGAGGCTAGGGCCCTTGGCCCCACCCTGGCCCTGAGGGGGTTAACAGAACAGGAGGCCTGACACCACCTGTCCGGGCAGGTCACTGAGGAGAGACAAGAGGTGCCCCGTGGCCTCTTTTGATCCTCCGAGCCAGGAGGACAGGGAGGAACTGGTCTGTTGAGTAAAAACCCACCATCTCTTCATTCCCTGTCCTCACCCCCACCCCTCCCAGTTTAGACAATGAGAGTAGGAAGAGCCTCAGAGACCACGAGGCCAGCCCCTCCCTGCTCACCTGGGGAAACTGAGGCCCAGAGATGAGGAGAGCATAGCCCCGTGCCTCCGCAAGTTCGTGGCACAGCCCTGTCCCCAGGTCCCTGGCTTCTGGACCAAGACACTGTCTCCCTCCCCATCACCCTCCCCTTCCATGACCCACCTCTCCCTGTCACTGTCCCAATTCCGCAGGCCTGCTATGCGAACCTGAGCAAATCCTCTTGGCTCTCTGGGTGCTGGGTGCACACATGAAGGGGACGCAAACACCTGCTCTGCCACCAATATCTGCCACCTTTGCCTCTCACCCTAGTCCTTCAGTTTGACCCAGTGATGACTGTTCGGGAGGCCTGACCTCATCCTCCGGCCTCATCTCCTACCTGTCCCCCACCCAGACTCAGTGCCTTGGGAGCACAGGAAGAAGAGTGACGCTGGAAATCAGAAGGAGACAGGGTACTGGCACTGGCCTGAGGGAGCAGCTGGGTGACCAGGGCATGGGGTGGCCCGAGCAAGGTGGCCTGGGGAGAAGCAAGCTGGAAACGTGGGCTGGAGCCAGGCAGGGAGAACCCTGAAGGTCGGGACAGAAGGACCAGCGCCTTTGGCCCCAAGAGCTGCGCTGCATCTTTCACACAAATCTCAGTTTCTCTAAGTCGTCACATCTCCCCACCGCTCTCATTTTCCCAGGGCCCTCCCACCTCTGGTAGCCTCCCCACAGTTCCTGGTAGACAGGGACAGGGCAGGTGAGGGATGGTGGGGGGGAGACAGAGAAATGCAGAGAGAGAGAGACAGAGAGAAAGATGAGATTCTGAGAGCAGAGCCAGAGGTTGGAGAAGGAAGGAGAACAAGGACAGAGATGACAGCCAGCCAAGGGCAGAGAGGGCCAGAAAGGGAGGGACACCAAGACAGAACTACCACCTATGGGGGCAGAGTAACAGAGACTCCCAGAGAGAGGGGGCTGTGGACGGAAAAAAGAGGAAGCGGAAGTGATGGAGAGAGAGAACGAAGTCAAGGCAGAGAGAAAAACAAGGCTGTGGACAAGAGGCAGAAATACAAGTGGAAAAAGGAGAAAGTGGAGGTCAGGAGGAAGAGGAGGAGAGAAGGAGGAGGGAGGGGCCAGCCCTGGTCTCAGGCCCCTCCCAGGCTCCTCTGGGTTTCCAGCAGGTCCATGAAGCCCCCACCTGGGCCCCTGCAGCCCGTGCACCTCCAGGGCTCCAGCGCCACTGAGAGCCCGAGCCGTGCCTGCTTGGGTTGCAGCAGGGAGGAGGGCTCCACAGAAGCCCAGAAGATCAGCCTGCCCAAGAGGTGGGAGATTTGAGGCTGGGGATGGGGGCCTTAGAGACCATCTATTCCAATATTTCCCCCACCACCTGCAGCATAATCACCGTGGAACTTTCAGAAAGAAATCCCACCCAGATCTACGACTTGGAATGGGACCTGGGAATCAGTATTCACAGGAAGCTCTGCAGTGGGCTTGCAGTGACGCCAGGTTTGGGCCACACTGACAGATGAGGAGGATGCTGGTGGCCAGAACAGGGGTTGTACCCCACCCAAAGTCACACAGCAGTTCCCTGCAAAGCTGGACCTCACGGCGAGGCCTCCCAGGTCCCAGCCCAGGGCCACAGGGTGGTCCGCACAGTGCCAGGCACACAGGAGGGCTTAAGTGGGCAGTGCCCTCTCCCGGGCCCTCTGTCCCTCTAGCCTCAAGGCCCTGGGCCCAGCTCTCCAGGGGGTGTCTGAGATCCAGAAATCAAATGGGGGAGAGGAAGGCATTGGCCCAGAATGGGATTTCTATCCCCCATTTCCCCACCCCCGTCCCCCTAGTGCCAAGGCCTAAGGCTGCCAGCTCTAGCCAGAGATGGGGGTGGAGGGTGGGGCATGAGGGAGGAGGGGAAGACCTGGGTGCTTCCTGTCCCCCACCTCTTTCCCTCAGCCTCCTTGGGCTCAGGGCTGGGTCCCCCGGGGCAGTGGTGTCTGAAGCTGACAGATCTGCCCTGTCCTTCCTGCCTGCTGGGGGAAAGGGTGGAGCAGGCTGGGGAGCTGGCTCAGATGCCCTGTCCCCTCCTCTTCCCCTTCTCTAGGTCCTCAGGGACTTGGTGTCCCACTAAACCCAGACTATCCCTCCAGGCGCCCCAAGTTCCAGAAGGAAGAAGAGCAGTGGACTGGGAATCAAGATGCCTGCCTCCGACTATACTTCAATTAAAAATATTAATAACTTTAAAAAAAGTAGATGCCTGCCTCCATCCCTGGACAAGTTTCCTCCTCTGACCCTCAACCTCCCTCCTCGCTTTTGTCACCTCTCCAGGCCTCCCACCGCCCCTTGCCTCTCCCGTCCTCCCCACGAGGCTGTCCATTCATTCATTCATTCATTCGGCATGTCTGGTGTGCCTGGCACTCAGCTGATCACCAAGGGTTCATGAAGCTGACATCCTTGTGGGAGGAGAGACAGTAAATAACTACTCTCACAATAAATATATAATCATAAGTTGCAGTGACTGCTCTGAAGGAAAAGACTGAGGGGCTGTCAGAGAGAAAAGGTGATGCTGGAGGGTTGGGGAGGTGACTGCAGATCTATAGGCTAAGTGCAAAGGGGAAGCCAATGAGGTGATGGTGGAAGCAGGTTCCGTGGAGGGAGACCATTTGGGGGAGCTCAGAGGACTGCGTTTAGGGAGGTAGAGGGTGGCCACTCTGGCTGGAGTCTTGGATGAGAATGGGGCCGAGTCATGCCAGATCAGGCTAAAGATTTGGGATTTTGATCCTAAGAGCCATGAGAAGGAAACATTTATTTACTCCATCTGCAATCTGAAGTTTTATCTCCCTCTGTGCAGGTTTGTCTGTGGCATCTGTGTGCGTTAGAACAAATGAGTAAATGGCTAACCATGGAGAGCGAACTGTGGGCCCCGCCTGCAAAGGGCTAACAGGACCTGTGACCCAGGCCAGCAGACAGGCTCTTTGGGGAGAGGAGAAGTGGGGCAGGGCTCTTAGTGGGTTCTCTCTCTGGTCAGTGAGATTCAACAGATTCAAAAAGCACTTACTGAGCACCTGCTATGTGCTCACATGTCCAGCCCTTAGCAGCTGCCTCCAGGAGACAAAACCAGATGTGAGCATTTTCCTATAGAACCCTAAAACCTCTGACAGTAAATCTGAAAGCACCCACAAAGATCTCAGGGGCCAAATCCCTCATTGTACAGATTGAGGAACGAGAGAGCCCAGAGAGGGTGGCTGACTTGCCCCAAGTCACACAGCAGAGTCAGGACCTTGGCAGAGTCGGGAGCAGCTCCTCCCACTGCACTTGCCAAAACTGAGGCACAGAGACTTCCATTCAGGGTTCTAGTCCCAAACAGGAGACTTTCAAACTCTTGACTTCTCAGCCTACCATCTGAATACAAAATTTCCCTGCCTGGCAGCCTCATGGACATACATTACACTTTCTGCCTGAACCAAAGCACCTTGGCAGGGGGCACACCCACAGGCTGTGCCCATGTCCTTTGCTCTTATTGCAGTAAATGCAAGTCTTGCCCCTGGAAAGGGAAGAGGTTTTCCTGGGTGCACTACATCCAAGGCATTATTCTACCCAATACGACCAGGAAAATGCTGGACATGGAGCGGCCACTGAGGTGACTGAGAGAAGGCAATTATCATGCCTACCTTTTGTCCCAGGCACTGTGCCAAGCACCTGCATTCCACCTTTCTTTCACCTCTGCAACCTTCCCATGAGGCAGGGAGTGTTCTCCTCATTTTCCAGACTAGCAAACTGAGGTGGAGGAAGATGACGTGACTGTCTCGATCCCACTGCTGGTTAGTGGGGCAAGGACTGGATTTGAACCCTGGACTCTCTGGCTCTGGGTCATCATTCAGTTCCCTTTTTCATTATGAACTGACATCGTCGAAAGATAGGGTAATCTTTTTGCGAGGAAGCCCCTCTGAGTTCACATAAACACTGAAATCCCATTAGATCACCCATTTTCACTGTCAGGGGACAGAGGTAGCCTTGTGAGAACAGGGGTGCACTCACCGTGCCAACCTCAAATGAGCGTCCTGGGCTCCACTCCCACCCAGCCTGCCCAGCCCCTGCCCTTTGGCATCCACGGCCCTGGTCCTGGCTAAAGCCCTGGATGACAGAGTGAAATGACAGGGAATCCATAATGAGAAGACCCAGGTTTCCCAGTCACCTCCTAAACTGGGCAACCTGGACAGCCCCTCCCCACAAGATGCCCTGCTGTTGCTCGGAGGAGCAGCCCCTCCAGGGGCAACACAAAGGGTCCCCTCTCAAAAAGGCCATGCTTGGTCCTCCCATATGCTTCATTTTTTCCCTCCACCTTCACCACTCTCTTCATCCACACACATGTCTGCACTATGTTGCCTAACAGGTGTGTGGGAAAGTCTGAATGAATGAACCAACTCCCAACTGGTCCACAAGCTCCCCAAAGACAAGCTGAGCACTTGCCCCCCTTGACAACTACACAGACAGCAGAGCTTTGCCAAGGGTGGGTCCTCAGGAAACCTGGGGCAAGGAGTCCTGGCAGAGAGACCAAGTTGTGAGACCAAACAGTCACGTGACCTCAGCCAATCACAATCGATCGCTTCCCTTTCTGCTTTTGTTTCATGGGATGATGATCCTGCCCTTGCTCTGCCAGCCTCCAAGGTTAGTGATCACAGCACTTAGGACAAGAAGCAATGGCTACTATCAAACCCAAGGTCAACCAACGGCCTCCCTTTGGGGCAGATGCCAGAGATGCTGATAACAATAGCTTCTATTTGCTGAGCCCCGTAATGTGCCAGGCACTGTCCTGAGTGTTTACATACAGTATCTGGTTTAATCCTACCCCGACCTGGAAGGAAACTGAGCTTCAGAGACATTAAGCCATTTTCCAAGGGCACACAGCCGGTAAGCAGGGGTGCCAGTATCCAAACCCAGAGCCGCCTAACTCAGCAGCACCACAACTCACCGCATGCACGTGTTCACTGACCCGCACGCCATTCACCCACTTGCATCACGCGCATCATCTCTGTGCCGGCGCCACGGAGGACGGTGAGAAAGAGCTCACAGCAGATGATGTCCTGCTGGAATGGTGAACGAGGTGGGAGACGAGGAGGCCCTAGGCCTTAGCCAACAGGCAAGGTGTCCCGTGGGCCAGGCTTGGCCTGCTGGGTTTGGGCAGCTCAGCGGGGCTGGGGAGAGTAAACCTGGCTGCAGCTTAGGTCAAGGGCGTGCGTAGGGGAGGTAGGGATCTGGGTGGGGACTGAGGGGACAAAGGAACTGAGGACTGTGCCCTAAGGCATGTCCAGGCCCTCCGTGGCTCAGAGCTCTTGACTCTTAGGAGAAAGGACGGAGGAGAGAAAAGGACCAGAGTCAGAGGAAAGGAGTTAGGAGAAGAAGGAGGAGAAAGAGGAGTTGGAGATAAATATTTTAAAGATCCATTTCTTAATAGCAGCAGTTAGCGCTTGTAACACCCTAAAAGGCCCTGCATGTCTAAAAAGAAAAAGTGGAAAGCAGTGTTTCCCAAACTTGCTTTCCCACAAAACTGTCTTTTCAAGAGATGCTGCTTCTGAGGAACACAGCAGGCTCGGAGGCACCACTTCGGAAACACTGGGTCAGGCATCGGCCTCTTGTTTTGAAATAGACTTCTTGGGCTATCGAACCTGGAAATGCCCTCAGAGATAACCCAGCCTGCCCCTCACATTATGCACGAGGAAGACAAGGCCTGGAGAGGAAGGAAGGTGGCCGAGGAGACACAGGGCCCCCACAGCCCATCTGGGACTTGAGCCTCCATCCCTGTTTGGCCATGGAGGACCTTGGCTGTGACAGCATTCTGGGTTTCCACGTCGGTCTCTCCCATCAAACTCTGAATTCCTCAAAGCCAGGTCTGGCCCCCATCACATCACCACCCTAGCTCCTGGCCCAGAGTCCTGCACAGAGGGTACAATCACAAAAGTTCACTGCAGCATGAGAGGTTCGAGCAGACACCAGGAAGGGCTTTCCGGCAGCTGGGTCTGGATGACAGGAACAAGCAGTCTCCACTCAGTGCTTCTAAGAAGAGGGCAGAGGCCAGCTGCCCCAAGGCAGCGCTGGGCACTGGCCCCGGCTTCCTTGTTCCCGGAGTGGGTGGGGTTGGGAGGGGAAGGAAAGCTTGGGCCCCAGGAGCTGCCTTCCTGGCCCAGGTCCTCGACCCTAGGCTTGGACCAGAAACAGGGACGGGCAAGAGCCCTTGTTGGGACAGGCCTGGAATGCTGTCCCTCCTCCCCGAGTGCTCAGGCCCTCCGCCTCCAGGAAGCCACTATCCCAGCCTCCCCTATCTTTTTTGTCCTTGGAACTCTGACTGCAACTCAACCCAGAGAAGAATCCCTGAGGTTGTGCTGGGCCCTGGAAAGGCTGAGACCACGAGGAAGGCATGGCCCTGCCCTCAAGGGGGCACCCCGTAGAAAGTGGAGACTGAATGCCAGGCTGTGAAGTGAGGAGGTGAGGCAGGAATGAAACCATCTCCCTCTCCTCTCCGGGAAAGTAATATAGGAAGAGAATTCCAACCAAGGGGTGTCCAAGAGTGCGTTCCTAGAGAGAGGGCCTCTGAGCTGGGCTGTAAGCAGTGACTAGGAGCTCAGAGCAAGTGCAAAGTCCTGGGGGAGAGGGGCCGGGAGGAGGACGGAACAGCCCCCGGGGCTCTGCGCGTGGGTACCAGTCCACTCCCTCCCATCATTAGCTGGGTGAGCCAGGGCACGTCACTGAACCTCTCTGTGCCTCAGTTTCCTTCCTAGAAGGAAAATAATGACAGCACCCACACAGAGTTGTTGAGACTCCATGGACAGAGGCGCCCCGAGCTGGGCCAGCCCCTGGGGGGCTCTGGAAGTGTGGGCCTTCGCTACTGAAGGGGCACAGACAGGAGAGGCCCACTCATGAAGGTTTATCACAGACCGCCCTGGTCCGATGTCGGGATTCAACAGGCAGATTACAGGCTCCTGAGGCAAATGCACCGCGGCTGCGCAGTAAACACTTGTGCACTTGAACTGAAGTGAGCATTCCCCACCTCCTGGTTCCTAAACTACTTTTCTAATTACCATTTATCGGGCATTTATTCCGCACCAAATGTGTGTGTACGTGTGCACGTGTGTGTGTGTATTCTTGTTTAATTCTCCCATCCACTTGGGGATATGATATATTAAATTATCCACGTTCTATACACACAAAAACCAAGTCCTGAGAGGTTAACAGCATCATTTGCCCAAGGCCATGTGGATACTAGCAGCAGGATTTCCTAACTCCAAGACCAGTGCTCTTTCCACTGCACCCAAACCCAGAAGAACATACTGGGGGGGTGGGGGTGGGAGTGGGGGAGCTAGGAAACGTTTAAGGGAGCTTCCACCCCTCATACACTCACCCAGACTCAGCTCCTGTCTCAGTCATTAATGTATCCTTGACCCTGACCCGTGCCCCTCAGCCCTCCCCCTCCCCAAACACAGCCCCTCCCCTGCCACATCCCCACAATTCCCTGCACAGCCCAGGGTCCCTGCAGTTCTGGCCTCCAGCTCTGGGGCCCACAGCCCAGCCCCCTCCCCTCTCCCAGGAGATTCTGGGTTCTGCAGGGATTCAACACAGCCTTGGTGTTCCAGAGACCCCAGAGAGGGAGAGCAGGGCCTCCTAGGGAGCTTCAAAAAGTAAACATTTCTGGACCTCATCCCCAGAAATTCAGAATCAGACAATCTGCAGGGGATCCAGGCTTTGTGTGTCTTTAAGACACCGCAGAGACCCTCAAGTGCAGCAAGGATTAGAAGCAGGCTCAAGGCAACCGCCAGGGAGCTGCTCAGAAACTGGGAGCGGGGCCCAGGCCTGAGGGAGCGAGAGAGAGGACAGCCTGGACCATGCAGGTCTCACTCACGTGGTGCCTAGAGGTGGCAGAGTGCCTTCCCAGCATCCCCTCCTCGGGCCCACCGCCCTGTCCTCGGAGGGAGTGCCCACCTAGGGAAACCAAGGCCGGAGTGGAAGCTCGACCTGACCAGCCCCACCCCTCAGCCTGCGCAGCCCTGGCTTGGCCGAATAGCAGATTTCCCCTTCTCATCCCAGAGGGTCCTGGGAGGCAGGCAGACGGGAGGTGACCATCGCCCCAGGGGACAGACAAGGGACTGGGGTTCAGGATTGGGAACCAAGGGTGGGGACTTCCACAAAGCAGGACCAGCGCAGCTCCTCCAGGCAGGGTCATCAGGGTGTTTACATCTGACTGACAGAATTTCGTTCACTCTTCTCCTGTCAGGGGCCCATCCAAGGTATAAATCTGGGACCAGCCTCACAGAACCCAGGTTTGATCCCAGAAAAAACCCTGCTACTCCTGAAAGGCCTCTGCCCTGGGAAGGAAGCCTGAATCTCACCATTACATTCACACTTTTGGCCCTCCCTGTTGGGGAGAGAGAACAGGCTACTGAGTCCACCAGTCACCACGCCTCACCCAGAATGGGGGTTGCGGTAAGGGGGACACCAGCATCCTTGGGGAAGGGTCGGGAATGAGAGGGAAAAGGACCCCTCCCACCCTGAGCAGAGAAGGGAGCAGAAGGTGGCAGTGGCCACCTGGTTGCTCTACCAAGAGCTGAGGCCCTGGTGTCTTCATCCTGGAGCCCTCCCCCTCTCCAACTCCCTGCTCTCCAGGGATGAATATGGGAACTTCACCCTCCCCTGCTAGAGAGAGCTGGGCCCCAGGGCCTGCAGTGGATGGAGGGGATCAGAGTTGCCAGCATGGTAGGTAGTGTGTTTACAGCAGGGGGTGCCCTCCACCCACAGCCCTGGGCATCTGACAGCACTTCCCCCGCACCCCTGCAGGCCCACCTGCTTCACCCAGCACCTCTCAGCAGAAAGCCCAGCACAGCACTGTGGAAACAGGAGAAGAGAGAAAGAAAGAGACAGAGGGAAGGGGAAAGAGAGGTCCCCTCTGTCCAATGTGGCTTCTCTGCAGACCTAGAGCGCCCACTGCCACCCCCACCCTCATCCTGGCACAGCTGGGCCCAGAGGGTAAGGGTGGAGGCGGGGAGTCAAGAGGGGAGCTGTGGGACCCCACACCTGGCTTCCTACCCTCCACAGGCACCCCTCTGTGCTCCAGGGGGTCTCAGGCCGAATCACAGACAACACAGACACCACACCTCCTCAAGAGGAGGAACCAAGGGGTGGAAGGATGAGCGGGGACCCACCGGGATCAAGAGATGCCAGGCAGGCGGGCAGCGGGCTGGCAGCAGCGGGTGTCGGAGACTGCTGCGGGCAGCCGGACACGACTGGCTGGATGCTTGTCCCTCCGTCCCTCTGTCCATCCAGGGCGGCTCCTCTCTGGGCGGTTCTGAGGCCGGGCGGGCGCTGTTAAAAAGCTTTTTATGTGTGTGTGTGTTAATCACATGATTGCCGTTCACCTGTATTTCGAACAAAGACAGCTCACTGTTTCAAGGCCCCGAACAAGAGTCTGGGCACAGGGAAGAGAAGGGAGGCGGGGGGAGGAGGGTTGGCAGCGCCGGGGGTGGCGTCGAGGAAAACTGGGGGGAGATTGTCCAAGGCCGGCGAGCGAGAGAAAGAGAAAACCCTTATCAAACTCCTAATTCACTGGGCTCCGAGGCCCCAGACACACTGGCCCGATTGTCTGGCTGGTTGTGTGTGCGAGCATGTGTGTGTGTGTGTTCCAATGTCCGCTCCCCCCACCCCCAACATGCCTTCGCCTCGTGTGACTACCTCATTGTGTCCCATTACCCACCCCCTCCACCCGCTTGGCCTTTCCCAAGCTTAAGGCCTTGCCTAGACCCCCTTTCCAGCCTCACTCCAGACAGGACTCCCTTGGGGTGGGCCTGGGGCCTTGCCCAGCTGCTGAGGAGCTCAGAACTAAATGTGGCTACCAGCATGGCCCAGGCTCCATCTATCCTCCCTGCACATCCTCACCTCTGCCTCAACACCCACCATTCAAGAAGAGAGAGGGGCTGTGATCTTTGGAGGAGAGACCTGGGAAAGCCTTGGATGATGGGCAGGACAGAAAAGTAGAGGGGTCACCCGGCTGGGGATGGGGCTGAGAGGGGAAGTGGGTAGACAGGAGGAAGAGGGAGGCAGGGCAATCCCCCACCCTTTCTTGGGGTGGGGGAGTGGGGGACTTCATGACAAGCAGAACTGGGCCTCCCATACCAAAAGCATGAACCCAGGATGGTAGGAGTTGGGTCCCAGGAAGTGGGGCCCCAGAAGCCTTTCAGATATACTTGAAGAGGACCCCAGCCTAGCTCACACCCAGCCTCCTGTGCACTTTAGTCCTGTCTTTCTACCTTGAGCCAACCCAGCCCAGCCCTTATGTGTGCTGAGTGTCTGGTGAGAGAGGGCCAGGGGTCAAGCTGGGGCTTCTGCCCTGGGCAGGGGGTGTCCAGTTGTGTCCTGCCTAACCAGGTATGGACCTGCGATCTTCTCTTAAGTTGAAACAGAAAGGGCAGCCTGGGTGGGGGGTAGGAGGTAGGTTGACACAGGTTGGGAAGCAGTGCCTGGCCACTGGCACTCAGTCAGGCACTCAATAAGAGGTCTTAAGTGAAGCAACACAGGCCAGAGCCCTCACATGCAATAGAATCTTCACTTGCCTTCTCCTCATCCCTCCCCAATCCTTTGCCACCTAAGGCAGCGGGTTGGGGGGTCCTAGTTGGGCCCAATATTCCTCCAAGCAACAGGTTCTGACCCTGCCCACCTGCATCCATTGGCTTTCCTGGCCTGACCACCCCCACTCCTACACCTCCCAGGATGGGCCTGGGGCAGCAGCAGGGGAGCTGGGGTGGGGGTGCCTGACGGAGGAGCCCTGAGTGTTGGGGATGAAGGAAAGCGCTGGAGGCTCCACCTTCTGCCCTTCCCTCCCTCCCTTCTCCCCCTCCCCCTCTCCCCCTCCTTCCTTCCCCAGCCCTCGGCAGCAGCTCAGGGCTCAGTCAGTCTCAGGCTGTCCGGCCAGGGTGGTTGGTGGTGAGGATACAGGCTCTGTCCTGACGAGGCCGTGGCCTGAGGCTCAGGGCCCCCAGCCCCTCCCTCCCAGCCCACCAGCGTCACCCCCCCAGCCCCGAGCTGGACCGCACACCTTGGGACTCGGTTTTCCACTTCCTAAGGACAAGCCCCAGACTGGAGGAGAGGTCCGAGGAGGTGAGTGAGTGCGCAGCCCGCTCCTCCGCTCCTCCCTTCCGGGGCCCAGGTCTGGGACCCTGCTGTGGGGCGTGGGGTGGAGAGAGGCTGACACACGCATCTGTTCCCCACCAGGCTCCTCTAGACTCTGTCGTGGGTAGACGGAAGGGAAGAAGGAAAGGTGAGAGAAAAGGTGGGAAATTCCAGGAGCTAGGATTAGAGCAGAATAAAGAGTCCGTTTTTCTTCCTTTCCATCAACAAACCTCCACCCAAGAGGAGGTTTAAAAAAAAAAAAAACACCCAAACCCACCCACACCGAGAGACGGTTGGGACCAGGTGGTGGGAAGACGCGGAGGCGGGAGCTAGGAGGCCGAGCCAGGGTCTGGCATGTGCGCGGGCCCAGGGGCTGCTGTGGGTTTAGGGGGAGCAGGGTGGGTGCCACCTCGGGGTTGTGCCCGCATCGCGTCCCAGGCCGCCGTCGGGGCTGCGCGCACGCTGCCCCATCGCGCCCTCCTTTCCGTCCAGGTGGGCGTTGGACTCTTCACGAGGACCCCGGCGGCGGGCCCCGGGGAGGCGGCCGAGGCGGCGGCGGCCGGGGTCGACATGGCGGAGGAGCAGGATCTGTCCGAGGTGGAACTGAGCCCCGTGGGCTCGGAGGAGCCCCGCTGCCTGTCCCCGGGGAGCGCGCCCTCGCTGGGGCCCGACGGCGGCGGCGGCGGCGGCGGATCGGGCCTGCGAGCCAGCCCGGGGCCCGGCGAGCTGGGGAAGGTCAAGAAGGAGCAGCAGGACGGCGAGGCGGACGATGACAAATTCCCCGTGTGCATCCGCGAGGCCGTCAGCCAGGTGCTCAGCGGCTACGACTGGACGCTGGTGCCCATGCCCGTGCGTGTCAACGGCGCCAGCAAGAGCAAACCGCACGTCAAGCGGCCCATGAACGCCTTCATGGTGTGGGCGCAGGCGGCGCGCAGGAAGCTGGCGGACCAGTACCCCCACCTGCACAACGCGGAGCTCAGCAAGACGCTGGGCAAGCTCTGGAGGTGAGCGCCCCGACCCGCCTCCGGGGAGCTCCTGCGGGCCCTCTAGCTGCGGGCGGATTCGGGCTAGACGGCACCGCCTGGGCTCTTCTCCTGGGGCAGCCACCTCCCCGATGGGACTGGAAGACCAGCTGCGGGCATCGGGCCTGCCCTTCCCCCAAAGTACCCCCTTGGGGTTGCGCTCGCTCCCAACTCTAGCGGCCTAGGCCCGGCTCCCCAGCCGGGGCAGCGGGCTGGGAGGCGCCCCCTCGCGGTTGGAATTCTGTCCGTGGCAGGCACTCGGGCCTGGGCTTCTTGGGAGACAGTGAAGGCTGGAGGGAGGGAAGGCTGATGGAGGGCTCCACACCCCAGGCCGTCATTAACCCCCTTCCTACAGGCACGCCACTCAAGGGTGCCATTGCCACCAGTTTCAGCTGTCAGCGGGATGCGAGTTGGGTAGGGTGGGTGGGTGGGTAACGCTTGGGAAAGAACTGAGGGCCCGGCTGGAGAGACAGGGAAACTGAGGCAGCCAGGTGGAGAACTGGTGGGGGTAGGCGTAGGCGGCAAACAAGGAATTCAGACCCACGTCTTTGAAACTGAGGGACGGAGAACTGCGGAGGGCAGATCAGCCACTGCCCTATCCCGGCTGCCTTCACCATGCCTTTCTGGCCGCCGCTCCTTCAGGCCCAGAGGTTCTTCATCCTCCAGAGAAGAGAACACATAGAAAGAAGTCTCCCCCTCCCACCGGGTCCCAGAGCTGCCAGGCTGGTCCCTTCCCCTGCCTCCCTCCCTCTCCCAGTCAGGGCGCCATCTTCCTTTCCAGGGCCCCACCCAGCATTGAGTAACCTCCTACCCCTCCAGCTCTGGAGCTGAGAGTCCTGGCCAGGAGGAAACGTTAGACCCTTTCCTACCCACGGTCCCTCAGAGTCCCAGGTTCCCTGGAACCAGCCCCAAAACACCCACCTCCAAGGAGGAAGTCAGCCTCATCTCAGGTCTGGGGTTCAGCCTGGCCCTTGACCAGGGCAACTCTGCCCTCCACCGCCCCCAAAAGTCCTGGGCGTCTCAGAAAGAGAACAAGAGTCCCAGGAGATGCGAGCCTGCAGAAGTCACCCGATTCCCCACTAGACTGCCCAAGAGATAGGCCCAGAAAGGCAAAGGGACAGCAAAGGCCATATAACAGCTGGTGGCAGAGCCAGGGCCAGAACCCAGGTCTCCCAACTCTTCAGCCGGTGGTCTTCCCCACACCATTCTTGGTGACAAGTGGGTCACCCCTTCACTCTAAGACATGGTCAGGAGGTTGTGAGGGTGGGGGCAGAGGAGAACAGGAATGAGGAGCATTTGAGTTTCAGACAGTCTCAGTGTTGTCAGAGGAGCCTGCCACCTTCCCCTTGCCGGCCCTAGCACAGTGGAGGTTGGGTCTAGAAGGCCAAAGGTTTAGGGTGGTGGAAGGAGCAGTAAGGCCCCCAAGAGACCAAGAGGGCTTCCCATTCCTGTCCTTGGCCATGTGTTTGTTAAAGGCCTGGTGCCCCTTCCTCTTCCCCGAACGCTCTTGGGTGCTCTGCTCACCCTGGGAGACCCCAGATTCAGTAGCCAACCTGCTGCATGGACTCAGAGGGTCTTGCCCCACCCAAGAGCAGAGGCTGAAGTTAGCTCTTCTGCCCAAAGTCCATCCACACCCTGGTAGGGCTCAGCCCAGGCCAGTACCCTTGTTTCCATGGGACAGAGAAGAGCAAGTGAGACAGACAACCAGAAGGGAGACAGGCAGGCAGAAAAGCCCTGGGGACCATGAGCACGCTACAGTGTGAACCCAATGAGAGCGTCAAAGCAAGGATGGACCCCTCCACTCCTCCTGTACCCCACTGCCAAGGATTTAAGATTGGACCCTCCATTGTCCCTGTCTGTCCCTGTTCCCCCAGCTCAGAACCTTGGGCCTAGGCCCCTGCAGGAGGACTTGTTCCTGGCCACCACTCAAGCTATGTGCACAGGGGCCCAGAGTGCCCCCCAGGGGCCAACTTGGGGTGCGGCAATCAGGAAAGCAGGCGCTGCTTGCTCAGGACCCAACCCCAGGGGTAGGAGGGTGGCAGGACAATGGCAAGGATCAAAGGCTATGCCAACAGCGGGGTGGGCTACCTGGATCCTGGATGAGGGGCCTGGGAGGCATCTGGCTATGCACTGGGCTGGCCAGTCTCTCTAGCGGCTCCTGAAATCCCCCCAGGCTCATGACTCCCAGGCTGTCAGGAAGGGGGATGGTTAGGAGATCAAACTGGAAATCAGGGCCCTACACCTGGAAAGAGGTGATGGAAGTGGGTTGGGATCAGACACACCGACATCCAGGTCCTGGCTCCTAAGTGGCTGGGTGAGCTCTGACAGTCATGCCTGCCTGGGAAAGGACTTAGATGCTGATCTTATGGTGCTGGTGGCAAACTGGTTGACCTGTCTGGAGAGAATAACCAGAGCCAAGAGACTGGAAGTGGGGTCACAGGCTGGAGCCCCTCCCGACCCCCAGGCCCACAGGCCTCTTCCCTGACAGGAGCAGATGGAGCAGCAGCCAGTGCCCTTCCTTAGAAGCCCCCCTGTTGGGGATTCCAGTTTGAGTGGGGAATCAGCCTACTCTTTCCCCACCCCTATTCCAAACCTTGGCGACCCAGAGGCCAGAGGTGAGGCGAAGTGCAGATGAGGATGAGGTTCGTGGTTAGAGCTGTGGTGACTGAGTGAGGGCTGGCGCTGGAGTCAAGATTAAATTTGGGATTGGGATTATGTGGTGGGTTTGGTGTTAGGAGACAGGTTGAACAGAGCTGACGCTGGAGGTCTGGGTGAGGCTGGGGTTGAGTTTAGGGGGTGAGGTTAGGGTCAGGCTAGGACTGGGGTTGGGGCTGGTGGTCAGTCCTGGGCGCGCACACACACACACACACACACACACACACACACCCGTGCCCTGCTGCCGGGTTAGGTTTCTACCGAGGTTAGGGTACGGCTGGGAACTAGCATGAGAGGCACCAATGGGATCAATGTCGGAATCTTCCCTCTTTTGGCCTGTGCCTCTGCTCCACACCCCCTGGCATTTTCTTGCTGATTCACATCCAGTTGCCAGCTGGGCAGAGGGCACAGGGAAGGTTTGGGGTGGGAGTGGAAGCACAGCGTCCCCAGCCATCCTGGGAGCCTCTGTGCCGGGGCCAGGCTGGCTGAGGCGCCTGCACGTGCAGCGCCCCCTCCCCTCACCATACCCACCTGTGGGCCTGCCCACCTACTCCCTGGGCTGTCTGGTGGGGCACAGCTGGGATGAGAAAGCCTGCATCCCACTCCCTCACCCTGAGGCCTTGGTCTGGGGTCTCCATCCCATCACTCAGCTAGAGGGACCCTTGGAGGAAGCTGGGTTAGGGCTGGGCTGGGCAGCCTAGGGGGAGGGAGCAGCCAGGGGAGGCTAAGCTGCAGAGGAATGCTGCTGCCCGCTAGGAGGTGCCTGGTATGACCACCCCCCCTCCCATCCTGGGCAGGGAGGGCTCAGCCTTCTGCTGACTGGGTGAAGAGGGCGCCCACTGTGGGGGCAGGCAGCTGGAGAGAGAGGCCCTTCGGGCAGAAGGACAGCTGCTCCTGCAGAGTCCCTTATGTCTAGGATTTTATGGGTCTCTTTTCTTCCTCTGAGTCTCCTCTGCCAGGTACCCCCATCCTGCCCTCCTCGCCCTGGGGCAGCCAAGCCCTGAACTTCCCCCCTGGCAGCCCTGGCCTGAGGCTAGAGTCCAGTGGACAGTTCTGCCTTTAGAGGCTGCCATCCATTGGCTAGGCTTGGACCAGGGAGAGAGTCTGTCTGCCCCCATCCAGGTTCTCAGAAAATAGTCTAGCTTCCTTTACCCTCTGCCACCCTGTGGACCAGGAGATACAATCTCCCCCAGGAAGCAGTGGCCCCTACATAGTGAGGGGTACTCATATCCTGCCTCCCTCGGCCCCACCACACTGGAATTCACAAATCCATATTCCAGAGTTGAGGGGTTCCACCCCAGGTCCTCCTGTCCGTCCACCCCACAAGCAGCATTAGAAGTGCACCTATTTCTCAAGGTGCTGGCCCATCCCCAGACCTGGTGCACCGCGTTTCACATCCATTATCTTGGCCAGTCCCACACCCAGTGAAGTAGGTATTATCATCCTCATTTTATAGGTGAAGAAACTAAGGCTCAGAGAAGTGACTGGCCCATGGTCACACAGCTAGTAAGTAGCAGACACTGTGCTCCTCCCCCTCACCATGCTGCTTCTGTTTGCACACCGCCAGTCCCAGGGAGCTCACCCCCTAACGAGGCAGCCAGCTCCACTTGCAGACAGCTTTGATGATAAGAAAGGTTTTCCCTTTCTTGAATTGAAGGAAGTTCTAGGCTTCTCATAAGCTCTAACTCCATCCTCAGGAGCTGCAGGCTCATTCCTCTCTCACACTCCAGCTCCTGAGAGATTTGGGGGCAGAGACCACTGCCCCCTGAGGCTGTGGTGCCTTGGGCTCATGTCCTTCAGTCCATAAATCAAATGACACAACCCCCACCCCAGGCTCTGCCTGCTGAGCTCCCCATCCCAGGGCCTCATTTTTCCCAGGGCAGACACTCACGATGGCCCCTCTGCTGTCTCCCCCAACCACCCCACCCCAGGCTGCTGAACGAGAGCGACAAGCGCCCCTTCATTGAGGAGGCCGAGAGGCTCCGGATGCAGCACAAGAAGGACCACCCAGACTACAAGTACCAGCCAAGGAGGCGGAAGAACGGGAAGGCAGCCCAGGGGGAGTCGGAGTGCCCGGGTGGGGAGGCCGAGCAGGGCGGTGCTGCTGCCATCCAGGCCCACTACAAGAGTGCCCACCTGGACCACCGGCACCCGGGAGAGGGCTCCCCAATGTCGGATGGGAACCCTGAGCACCCCTCAGGTGAGCACGGGGCCGGGAGCCTGGGTAGGGGGAGCCTGGGTAGGGGGAGCCTGGGCAGTGGGGAAAGGCAAAGGCTGGATGGCTTGAGACCTCGGCTCTGGGAAGGGCTGACCAGTTGCCCCAGCTGGGATCCAGGGGCCCAGAAGGAGTTTAGTGGGGACTCAGGTGTCAGGGGAGGTGGCTGGGCACAATGGCTCTGGCCAGGGCTGACAGAAAGGGCCCTGCTGCTGGGTGAAGAGGCCAGTTAAGGAGGCCATGGAGGCTGGTGGAGGAGTTACACCAAGGAATACCAAGAGACAAGATTTTGAGAAACAGGAGATCAGATGGAGGAGAGATCTCTGCCTCTTTCCCACCTCCCAGCCTGACAGGGGAGACACGGCATGTGATGATGAGTACCTGCCATGGAAGAGCCAGACACAGGGTATCCTTTCACTCTGATTAGTCATAATAACAGCTAGCACTGCAGGGAGGGTACAGTTCAAGTGTTAGAGCACATGCTTAGCGCGCCCGAGGTCCTGGGTTTGATCCCCAGTAACTCCTCCAAACATAAATAAATGAATAAACCCAATTACCTTGCCCTCATAAAAGAAAAAAAATAGCTAATATTAATTGAGCACCTACAGTGTGCCAGGAACTGTGCTAATTGCCTGATGTGTATTAACTCATTCAATCATTCTAAAGTTTGAAGAGGCAGCCACACTGCCTGGGCTCAGACCTCAGCTGCATGGCAAATTACTCTCATTTTAGAGAGTAAACTCGACAGAAAACCGAGAGTAACTTGCCATACAGCTGAGGTCTCAGCCCAGGCAGTATGGCTCCCAGGGCTCTGCTGGCACCATTGCTGCCTCGCTGGTGTTCACGGCGTCCACAACACTGCACGTGGGTCAGGCCCATGGGAAGTCTCTGGGAGCAGAGCTCTGCCTTCGCTCCAAGACACGCTCCGAGTCCTCCTTTGTGCTAGACCCAGAAGCAGACATCAGGTGTACAAATGAGGAGCCATGGTCCCTGGCCTCTGGAGCCCACAGGCTAGAGGGATGAGCAGGGATGAAAACAAGCAAATTAAGTACAGGAAGAAACAAGCACCCATGAACCCCAGACCCAGAGCAGGCATGACCTCTAGGGAGGAGTCATCCATCTGTCCACCCAGTCAGATCTCCAGAAATATCCAGCTATGCCCCAGACGCTGGTCAAGGAGGGCTTCCAGGAGAAGGCCATATCTGAGCTGCTTGGTCTCTGTTTTACTGATAAGTTAAGTGATAAGAGGAGATAGAGGGTCTGCCCAGGGTCACACAGTGACAGAGCCAGGCAGGATTCAACCTCAAAGTCCAGACACTCTGGCCAGCCCAGGACACAGCACTGCCCCAGGTCTGATGGAGGAGGCACAGGCCTGCCCTCAGGGAGTGCCCAGTTTCATAGACCATGAACATGTTCTCTCTCGGATGGGATCCCCAGTCCAGCCATCCCTCCCTCACACTCCTTCAGGAACACACACACCCCAGAAGACTCTGGACCATGTACAGAACCACCTCACAGCATAACTGTGGGCCTGGGCTTTTTCTTCACCTTCAACAGCTCAGCTACCCCTCCTCAGGGAGACCTGCCCCAGGTCAGGATGAGTGGCTTCCCCCGCCAGTCTCCTGAGCCCTGTGCATGTCCCGTCCTCACGGCACTTCTGACGCAGCGCTCTAGCCACGTGTGGGTCCCTGGCTCTCCCCCAAGGCTAGGAGCCTGTGCAGACAGGGACCCATTTTGTTTATGTTTGTATACCCTATACCTGGCACTTAGCGGTGCCCTTAAGTGTCTGCTGAATGAATGTGTGAATGAGAAAACAAAGAACAGGGTGGAGCAGGTCACTTATCTCAGGGCTCCCCTGAACAGGCAGGGAGAAGGCAACTGGAGGAACAACGAGGCAGCACAATGTGTGACGGGAGCTGGGAGTGTGGTCAGGGGCTGGGTCAGAGGGAAGGTTTCCTTGAATAAGGAGCACCTGAGGTAATCTTGGGAGGAGGCATGGGGTTGGATGCCACACATCGCTGTTCAGGGGTCGGAGTGGAAGAGGGACAAGCAAGCCAGCAAAGTGATGAGGGTGGGAGAGGTCGGCAGAAGGAGCAGCCAGTAGAGGCCCAGTGCGCTTAAGAGAGAGCAGGCGAATCCAGACCTACGGCCAGACCCCATCAGGCTCAACAGCTAAGGAACAACGGGAGCAGGGAGGGAAGCCGACTTCAGCTGGTGTGAGGAAGACCTTTCCAATAGGAAAGGTTTTTCAAAATGAAGCAGGTCTCTCCAGGAGGTGGGTGACAGAGGGGAGTCCTATTCTGGGTAGGAGACAGGACCCATTCCTAAGGTTGGAGAATTTCATAAATAACTGGAGATCAACCCAAGATCATTATATAATTAAATGCCAACCCAGGCTGCTGAAACATGTAAAGCTCACAAGGTCATGCAGTGATGGGCCCTCAGCCTCCTGGAGGCATCCTGTCTGAAAGTGAACCATCAGCATCCGGAAGCCTCTCATCTGAGTTCCCGCTTTCTGTCTCTTTTCCCCCAGGCCAGAGCCATGGCCCGCCCACCCCTCCAACTACCCCAAAGACAGAGCTGCAGTCGGGCAAGGCAGACCCCAAGCGGGATGGGCGCTCCATGGGGGAGGGCGGGAAGCCTCACATCGACTTCGGCAACGTGGACATCGGTGAGATCAGCCACGAGGTAATGTCCAACATGGAGACCTTTGATGTGGCTGAGTTGGACCAGTACCTGCCGCCCAATGGGCACCCAGGCCATGTGGGCAGCTACTCGGCAGCTGGCTACGGGTTGGGCAGCGCCCTGGCTGTGGCCAGTGGACACTCGGCCTGGATCTCCAAGCCTCCAGGCGTGGCTCTGCCCACGGTCTCACCATCTGGTGTGGATGCCAAAGCCCAGGTGAAGACGGAGACTGCGGGGCCCCAGGGTCCCCCGCACTACACCGACCAGCCGTCCACCTCGCAGATCGCCTACACCTCCCTCAGTCTGCCCCACTACGGCTCCGCCTTCCCCTCCATCTCCCGCCCCCAGTTTGACTACTCTGACCATCAGCCCTCAGGACCCTATTATGGCCATTCGGGCCAGACCTCTGGCCTCTACTCGGCCTTCTCCTATATGGGGCCCTCGCAGCGGCCCCTCTACACGGCCATCTCTGACCCCAGCCCCTCAGGGCCCCAGTCCCACAGCCCCACACACTGGGAGCAGCCAGTATATACGACACTGTCCCGGCCTTAAAGGGGTTCCTGTCACCACCACCACCACCCTGTCCCTTCCCCCAGCCCTTGCACCCTTTTCCTCACCCATCTCAGGCCCGGTGGCGGCTGTGGAGCAGGCTGCAGAGGCTGACAGCTGGGGGAAGGCCTTCTGTCTGGCTCATTGCCTTTGATGACCCCACCCCATCCAGTCTGGGCTCCAGCCCAGGCACAGCCCTGGGCAACTCGGCTGGGCAGAGGAGAAGGAGGTTGATTGTTGCCCCTAGACTGAAAAATGAGGGGCTGCACCTTCCCCCCAGGAATGACCCTCGGCCCCAGGATCTGAGAAGGCCCCGCTCATCCTCCTCTGGAAGGAGGGGAAGCCTCGAGGGTGGGATGGGAATCGGAGGCCTTGCCACTCTGATGCCCGTGTTTCCTCTTTCGTGGGGAATGAGGGGTCTGACATAACCTGTGCCTCCTGTGTTGTGTGCCCAAGCCAACCAGAGACCTGCATCAGGGCCTGGAGCAGGCTATGTCTGCCCCTTGGGGGCTGAGGACAGCTTTGAACAGCCTTGATGGAGTAGGGGTGGGGTGGGGGCTCAGAGGGCCGTCTCCTCATCCCTTGAGTGCCCCCTCCCCTCCTAAACACAGGAAGGAATTGGCACAGAGGCCCCCTAGATCCAATTCCATGCCAATAACCTCATTCTTTGTCTAATGGAGAAAGAGGGCCCAGGTCCTCCTTCACTGCAACCTCGCAGACTTTGAGGCACATCCCAGGAGGCAAGGAGGCAGGGGCTCCGGGAAAGGATTCGGAGACAATTCAGACCCTTCCTCCCGGGCCCCCGCCAACTCTCTCTTCCCTCCAGGCTCTGTGGCCCCTACTCTGTCAGCCCCAACTCCCTGGGCTTCCCCGAGAGTTACAGCTGCCCAGGCCCAAGCCCTTGGCTCCAGGGAGACCCAGGTTGCTGTCAGCAGGCTGAAGACACTGAACTCCTGACGTGTACATTCTGCCCTGGCCTTTTGCCCTTTGCCTCCCAGTGGTATTTGAATAAAGTATGTAGCTCTGTTCTGCCCCTATTTTCCTGTTCTGCAGCCCCCGTGGTCCACATGTAACTCATTACTGCCTCCCTCTTATTTATCTCAGTAGCTCCCTCTCCCCTCTCCCCTCTCCTAGGTACTCCAGCCCCTATTAACTCTGCATTAAGCATTCCACATAATAAAATTAAAGGTTCCGGTTACCTGCTTGGTGGGCCTGACCTGGCCTGTCTCTTGGTCTCTTATCCCTGTACCTATGCTTCTTCAAACACTTTCTGGAAGTAGCTAGCGGTTGAATGCAAAGGACACATAATCCAAAGGTCTCCTCTCTCCCAGTGCAATGGGTCAGGACAACTGGCATCACAGTGGGGTCAGTGTGTGCTCAGGACTGAGGCCTTGGGTGGGAGCCCTGGCCGCAGCCCAGCTGTGCCCACACTGCAGGTGGGCCGCTTGCTGGCTCAGCTGGAACTCACCAGAGTGCCTTCCAAGCAGCCCCTTTGCTCACCCGAGAGAGAGAGGGCCTTGCCAAGAATTCAAGGAACAGGTATTTGAAAGAAAGGTGGGTCAGGCCTGCTGTCTTGCCATCTTGCCATTAGGATGGAGGATGGGCCTCCTCTCACTGTACCTTCCTCTTGCCAGCTCCCCCAACACACACACACACACACACACACACACACACACACACACCCCCAGTGCAGGATCCAGGTGAGTCCTCATAGCAGCTGCCCACGTCTGAGCGTAAAGCAGGATGGCAGACATGCCATCTAATCCTTCAGGGCTCCCTTCCCAAAAGCTCTTTCCTCAGCAGAATTCCAACCTGCACTCGGGGGCTAGGAGCTCCTCCACCTCAGGGACAGGGGAAATGTCTTCCCCCATGCTCCACTGATGGACAGCTCTGGTGGTTGGAAGTCTTTCCTTATACCCAGCTCATAGTAACTAATAGCTACCGTGCACTGCGCACTCCCCGGCTGAGTGCTTTGTACCGTTCAGGTCTATGAGGGAGTGGGTCCAATCATTATCCCCATTTTCCAGATGGAGAACTGACACTTTGAGAGGCTGGTGCCAAGAAGTGCTAGCGCCAGAATATGAAGCCAGCTGACTCCAAGGCTTGCGCTCTTAACCACCATCTCTTCCACCTGCCCTCCTTCCGCTTGTCACCTGGAGCGATGCTTATTTCACCGCTCCAGACCAGCATCCCCAGCTCTGTATCTGTTTCTTCTGCCTGTGGGCTCCAGCCCCTCACCTCCTAGTTAGGATCTCGGGTGGGATACGGAGCACCAAGAACTAGCCCAGTCCCCCAGGGAGGCCAAACTGCCAACTGGAGGCTGTGGCACGCAAGTTCTTCAGGCCACCTGGCCAAAGCTGTGGCTGCCACAAAGCAGAACCCCTGCTCTTGTGCATAAAACCTGCGGCCAAGTCAGATCACCCCCGAACTGTATATAAGCTGTTTTCTGGTGTTTTGTTGATTTTGTTGTGTCGGAGATAAATGCAGGATTTTATACTGACCTTTAACAGATTTCATCTTGTTGGATTTGACCATTTCGTCACTTATCTTAAATCCTTTGGAATTTTCTGAATCCAACCTATAACTCTCCTTCAGAGTTACGTCTCTGAAACTTGAATACCCTCATTCAGGTCACTAATAAAAAAGGTTGGGAAGAAGAGGGAAAGGCCCTGTGTGCGCCACTAAATACCCCTCCATCATCAGTTCTGTTACCTGTACTCTCAAGGAAAGAGTGTCCAATCACTTCTCAGTCTATCTAATTATATCACCTTAAAGTACATACTTCTCCATCCTGGCCACAGAAAGACTGTCTGATGTCTTGTTAAAGTCAAGGTTCACTCTGTCCGTGGCAATCCCCCAACCTACCAGATCAATAACCATTGAAAAAAGAGTATTTGGTTCACTTTCAGCAGCGTTCTTAGAAACCCTACCCTAGCTCCAAAATCTTTTATTATATAAGTGTTTTCAAATATGCAGTAGCCTATTCTAGAACTTTGTTAGGGACAAATCAGTACTAACCTTATGTGCTCATAATTTTTACAACCCACCCTTTCCTGCTAGTGAAAAGCAGGACATTAGTCCATGTCTGGTCTGCTGTCACCTCCGGTCTGCACCTGTGCTCAGTGGGACTGTGGACATGGAGCGGGGCGAGTGGGAAGGGCTACATTGAGAAGGTGAAACTACCACCTCCAGGACCCTGCACCTCACGAAGATCGTCTGGGAAGTCACTGGGGACACGGGAGGCGGGGAAGCGGCCCAAAAGAACAAATAACCCTGGAGAAGTCGGAAGACCTGGCTTGTGTTCATGCCTTAGACCTATGCTTCCAATGTGCTCAGGCCTCAGTAAAGTAGGGGCTCTGAGTGTAAACAGAGAAGGGGACAGGTGTTTCTGGAGAGGACTGAGAAGACTATGCCCAGTCTTGGCCAGCTGAGTAGCAAGGACTGATTCCTTGAAAGAGGAGCAGAACGGGAAGGGGGAGGTGGGAGGAAAAACACCCTTTCTCCATCTCCTCTACACCCTATCCCCTAAGGGTTAACCCCCTCCCTCTCCCAGCCCCTTCTCTCCTCCTCCACCCAAACCCCATCTCCCTTTAATCACATCTGATACTGAGCGGCCCAGCAGGAACAAAGAGACCATTTAGAGAAACGGGGCCGAGAAAATGACCCCCGCACTCTGGGGCAGCCGCCTGGATGCCAGCACAAAGGCGGCATTTCAGAGCTGAAATTTCAGCACCCAACTTGATTAAAGGATTCCACAGGCTTGGAGGAGGGTGGAAGGGGGTGCGAAGTCCACTGCTCCCTGAATTAACCCTTCTCCAGAGCAGCAAACACCCCTCCTGCTCCTGGGGATGCTCATGGCTCCCACCCTGTCCAGGGTGCACCCACCCTCAAGCGCCCTGCCTCTTGCAGAGGTCAGGCAAGCCTGCTCCTCCTCTTCCCGGAAGGGGAGCTGGCAGCAGAATGGAGGTCAAGGCTGGAATATTGAGGGAGCCAATCTTCCCTTCTATCCCTGTTAGTGTCAATACATACCCTCTCCCTGAGGTCCCTCCACCCGGCCTGGAGGGAGGGAAGAACCAGTGTGACTGACTGGTCTTCCTGCAGGCTGGGTAAGAACAGGCCCCACTAGGACCTAGAGCAGAGGAAGAGGAGTTCTGGTCCTGATTTAATGTCATGCCTTGAACCCAGAAGCCCTGCTTCCCTGCCCGCCATCATCCCAGCACCCATCCTAGGGAAGGCCTTGTAGGAGCAGGGCCCCACACAGAAGAGAAATGACATCTTTCCAGAGGCTAAGAATGAGAAGGTATGGGTGTGGCAGACCAGAGAGGTGGGTCACCAAGGACAGTGTGCAGGGAGTGGCCTAACAAGTGGGGACCAGGGTTGGGGGAAGAGGTGGGCAGGTGCTCGGCCCTCGCTCCAGCTGCTGACTTGCCCAGCAGGGCTCTCTTGGGGAGGGCAGGAGATCACTGCATCCCCAGGCTTCCTGCTGGGGCACAGGCTCCTGAAAGGGGATCCGAGCCCACGATAAGAGACTCGAGGCAGGTCCTTAGGAAACAATGGGTGGCTTGATGAGACCTGCTCTGTGATACTCCTGAGAAGGGAGAAGCCCCTGCAGCCAGTCCCCACTGGAAAGGAAATTGGGGGTTTCCGTGGCAACCAGTTCCCTGGGCACAAAGGCTCGTCTGTCTGCTGGGAAGGCAGCTGAGGTGTCTCCCTGCAGCCGCCTCTGCTCTGGTGGATGGCGAGATGTAGGGAGAGTCACGGGGGGAGGGCCCTGGTGCCTCTTCAAGAAGTGACAGTCACAGGGCCACTGGGACGAGTGCACCCTCCAAGCAGCAGGGCAGTAACAGGGAAGAAGCAAGAGGGCCTTGCAGGTAGCTGGAGGCAGAGGGGTTTGAAAAGTCAAAGGGTTTATTATTTACACGTATAAAGAATGTGAGACTAGAAACTGGGGATGAGGCACAGCCAGGAAGATGATGCCGGCTCAGTCGGTGATGATGAGCTCGTCTACCCCCCAGTCTTCATAGCTCCCGTCGGGCAGGTAGCGGCGAATGATGATGGGGATCTTTCGGGCCCTGTGGTGGGGAGAAGTCAAGGCACATGAGGGCTGGTGACCCCAGCTTTGCAGAAGGGACAGAACGTGTGCAGAATGCAAGGGAACAGAAGTCTTAGGAGCATCCTCTTGAAACTATGAATGCACTTTGTAGGAAAGGAATTACAACAAAAAAGCTCCTGCATCCCTGAGTGTGGGACAGTGGGTCTGGAAGGACCCACGGCTGAAGGGAGGAGGCGGCAGGGTAGAGGGATGCGGTAGGGACAGGAAAATTCTGACAGACAGAAGAGGTCGATGTCTCATCAATGTCCTCCCCTCCCAGCCCCCTCCTCCCTGGTGGGCTGACTCCTGAGCAGACTAAGGGTCTACAGGAACAAGAACCACACTTCCCAGCAGCGAAGTAGGGGGAGGGGGGTACAGCAGAGAACCCAAAGGATGCCTCCCAGGCGCAGTGAACCACGATCTGGGTGACTTACTTGAGCTCTTTCATGGCGATGAGCAAGGGATCTGTCTCCCCCTCCAGCTCCACCATCACAGGGGCACACATCCTGCAGGTACAGGGACAAGTGATGGGGGAGACCAGACGCACAGGGAGAAGGCCCAGCACCAAGTGGGAGGCTCGCTTCACAGACAGGATCAGATCAGCATCCCAGTCCTCCCCTCAAAAGGGCACCTTCCAGGTAGGCGGGTGTGGCGGATGGGGAGCGGCGCTTCAGGGGCACTGACAGTGAGGGGACTCCAGTGGGAGCCAGCAGACTAGTCTTAAACTTTGCCTCCAGAGAACTGAATTTTTCTCCAAATCTCAGTATCCTCATTTGAAAATGAAGACAAAAGCCCTGCCGCGCCTACACAGCAATGATGCTAACACACTGCTGGCTAACGAGCAGAGACTAAGGAAGTGCTATGCGCTGCTTGGTTAAGTACTGTTGTCACTTCTGTTTCACTCCTGCAGAAACTGAGGCACAGAGAGGTCAGCAAATTGCCCAAGATCGCACAGACAGTAAGTGGCAGAGCCAAGTTTGAATGGAGAAGGCTCCTCCCTGCTGTGTTAACACTTCCCATTAAAAAGCTGGTGATCCATAAACTGAAGAAAGGTGTTCCAAGTGTGAGCTTTCATCACTGAGCCCTACAACATTCATCACGTCAGCAACTCTGCCAAGGCCCTTCCCCAGGACCCATCCCAGGCTCCTGAGCCTGAGGCCACGGCAGAGTATTCCAGCACAAAGGACCAGCGTGTGCAAAAGCTCTTCCTTCTGATTGCTCTAACTCAAGCCCCCAGCCCTGCCTCTGGGTCTAGGTCACCTCATTTTCCTTCTCTGTCTAGGCAACACCCCCACAAGCCTCTACGTGGGGCCTGCAGTCAGGCACTCACCCTTCCATGACACTCCATCTGGCCCATGCTTACCTTTCCAGCACCTTCTCATGCTACTTGCTTGTATTTACGCCACGTTCCAGCCACAGCAAACTACCACAGTTCCCAGACACAGCCTGTTGTCTCCTTTTTGCATCCTTACATAAACACCGCCTCGCCCTACAGGCCTGCTCAAATGTCGCCGCTCTGGGAATCCTTGCTGAATCCTCAGTGCCCTGACTCATCTTACAAACACTTTTCTCGGCACCAGTATCACTATACTGCAACTTCTTGCTTGAAGTTTCCAAATTAGACCTGGTGGCCCAGGATCCCATGCCCTAGCACAGCACTTGGCCCACAGCAGAGGCGCTAAAAACAAACAAGCACAAACAGGGCCAGTTCTAGGCCCACTTCCTCTGGGAAGCCAACCTTATTGATTCCAGCTCAAACTGACATTAATGGATCCCAAACCTGATAATTATCAAATTACTAGGAGCATTCTAAAAATACAAGCTCCCAGGAAGTGGCTGTGGTAAACATGCCACCGCCAGGTGGTGCCAGTGAGCCGGATTGAGACTTCATTCAAAAACTATCCAAGAAACATTCGTTCAGCACCTCCTAAGTGCAGGATCGCATGCCCAGTACTCAGGATAAGCTCCAGCCCTGGTTGTCCAAGGGCTTACAGCAGCTGAGGAAGTGCCAGATGGCACCCTAGCCCTTAATCGGAAGGAGCACTAAGCAGAGCCGAGCCTTGCTCCCAAAGAATAGCAGGATGTTGGGACCTGGTAGTGTTCTGAATACCTGCCTCCTGACTTTTAAGTGCTCCACACTGCACACCAGATGCACGCCCATCTTCTGAACTCATCACTCAAGGCATCAGTGACATCTTCTTCAGTCTTGTGCCCCAAGGTACTTGCCACTCCCCCGCCGCAGTCCACACATACCTCCATCTGGACCTTTCCTCGTGCTGTTTCTGGCACCTGGGATACGTTCAAAACCTCCCTTTACTTGTCCTCACTTGAATTCCAATTTCTTCCTGAGGCCTCCCCAGTCACTCCCTTCTTTCCTTTTTGTTCCTTTTGTAAAGCACCAACCCTGCCTGCCCTGGGTTCTGGGTATTTACAATAGGTCCATCTCCCCCACCATGCTGTAAACACCTGCAGGACTGGGGGATTGTGTCTTTAATCAGCTTCGCATCCACAATAGGTGCAAGCACAATATCTTATTGGATGCTGAAAGACTTTAACTTGTATACAGTCTATTTGTTTGAAAAAAATAATTAATGAAGTATTCTTTCTGCTGGGTCATGTTTAGCAGACGTGAGCACTGCCCAACAGAGCGCTCTGCGATACGCAAATATCCTGTCTGTGCTATCCATTACGGTAGCCACAGCGGGCTACTGGGCAGTGGAATGTGGCTAATGAGACCAAACATGAACTTTTACTTAGTTTTACTTAAATTTAAATGGTCAAATGTAGTCAGTGGTGACCATAATTGATGGTGCAGGCCTAGAGGATCCTGACCCCAGTGATACCAAAATCATCGCACCGAGTGCAGCAGACCAGCAAGGAGTGCAACAGGCTGGCAAGAGGCCTACTGGTGCCAAATGGGCAAGGAACAACGTTGCCCACCCAGAAAACCCTCCATTGAAGTGGACAGTGGTCACCTCCGCTCCACAGGACTGGAGGAGATAACGTCCAAGGCTCTTTGAAAACTCGGGGGCGGGGAGCAGTGTGCAGACTGAGCACCACCACTCCTCCAGCACTCATGGCTCCACAATTCTGGCCCCAGCTTTTCTTCCTATTTTTTCTATTTTCCACTATTCCCTACTCAAAGCAACCCCTCCTCCAGATACCCACCATTTCCCACTCCAGCTTGCAAGTTCAGTGGAGAGCCCCTTTCCTTGGCCTCACGTTTCCCCAGGAGGGCCTTCTACAAGAGCAGCAGTAACACACCTGCCCTCTCCATCCTCCCACTTACTCCTCACCAGGATGGAGGGGGAACCCATCTAACAGGGGAGCCTGGGGAAAAGCAGGCATCTGTGGCCCAGCCTCTTCAAGAGTCCCTGCTTTCTCAAAGCTGCCTGCCTGCAGCGAGGGCACTTTCAGATCTGTCCTCCGTGATGCCCACCACCTCAGCAGGCGGGCTCAGCCCTGCAGAGATGGCCTCTGGATGCCTGCAATGCCTATGGCTGATGGAGTGCAGGCCGGCATCGCACATGCTGGTCTCCATCTGTTACTGGCTATCCCTTGAATCTTGTTATTTTTCAATTAGTTCCAAACTTGGGAGAGAAAAGGCAAGGTTGCTCATTTCAAATCCCCAAACCCCCAGCATTGTTCTGTGCTTTCACATCTCTAAGTGGCCTCTGCACAGAGGGCTCTCCCACTCCTCTGGGCTGGCCATAGGCTGGTCAAATCAAGAATCACCTTAAGCCCAACAGGTGCAGCCATGGCTCCCCAACTTACCAGCCCACAATGGTCTAGGGCTGATTTTATATTTTTATTTTTGCTTCCCTAACCTGACAGGCAACCATCAAGCTCTGTATTCTTACCGCTATTCTACTATACTGCTGTTTGACTCCTCAGATGTTTATGTCCTATTTGTCCACTGGATCACAAACTCTGAGGGCAGGGGTCTAGCATAGGGCCCGGCACACAGGGACAGCACCACCCTTGTCTAGCATGTGAGAGGAGGGAGGGTCTGTTTTTGGGGCCAGGCTGGACCACATCAATAGCTCATAGGCTCCTCGTGGCCTGACCGTTGGAAAAGATGGTGAAGAGGCACACACTCACGCGATCTGAAGGGCTCGGGTGCCCAGCACGCGGGCTCGCTCATACTTGGTCATATATGGTGTGGTGATTCGCTTCTGGTTGGCCTGCGGTCGCTCTCCAGAAGGGAGGATCTCAATGTTCTCCTGGCCCTCCTGGACACCAAGGCAGAAGAGGGAAAATCTCAGGTTGCATTATTGGGGGTGAGGGGGAGGAGGCTGACGACAATGGTCATACCCAGCACTACACTACCGCTTGTTACGTGCCAGTGACCACACAACTGCCTGATTAACATCTCATTTAATGCTCACAATAACCTTATGAGGTGGGGATTACAATGCCCATTTTAGAGGCTCAGAGAGTTAGCAAACTTAGCCAAAGTCTCAGACCAAATAAAAGAGAGGAATCATGATAAGGATTCCAAACCCAGCTTCCACATCCGGAAGAGAGAAGCAGAGGGCCTGGAGATAGGGTGGTCCTAGAACACTGACTCTATACGAAGAAGTCCTTGAGCACAGACAACAAATCACCCTTTGCAGGAAGAGGAACAAGCACCCCATCTTCATATATTCATATATTTAACAATTAACTTATTAAGCATCTGTCATGTGCGAACATCACAATACGTGCTGAGGCAGAAAGCTAAGAGTTCCTGTTCTCAAAGAATTCAGTCTGGGAAAAAGACAAGAGTAAACAAAACACCAAGTGCTATAAAAGTATGTGCTACAAACTTACCAAGAAGGTGAGGGACAGCTACCTCACACTAGGGGTTAGGAATGCAGTCCAGAGCTAAGACTGCTAGTCTAGAAGAATGAGGAGGCGCTGCCAAGCTAACGAGGAAGGAAAGGGCATTCAAGGCAGGTTGAACTGCATTAGTACAGGTACAGAGGAGGGAGAGAACATGCTAAGTTTGGACAACTAATTGTGGAGTATGATTAGAGCAAAAGGTAGATACAGGGTTGCAGGCAGGAGAATAAATTCCATAATAAAGAATAATGTCAACAAATATTTATTAAGTGCTTATGATGTGTCAGATAGTATTCTAAGTGCTTGGGATAGAGCAGCGAGTAAGACAGATAAAAACCCTTTCCCTTATAGAACTTACACTATAATAAGAAAAGATATAAACAAGAAAAAAATTAAAATATGTAAAATTAAAATAATTAAAATGTGTAATATAAGAACAGAGAAAAGACAGGGAGAGCCAAGGGTGGTGTGTGGGAGGAGGGGGGAATGCAGCAATTTTAAATAGATGGTCAGGGAAGGCCTCGTTGAGGTGACACCTGAGCAACTACCTGGAGGAAACGAGGAAAAGGTCGTATGCATATCTAAGGGAGAAGTGTTCCTGGAAGAGGGAAGAGCATGATCAAAGATTCTGAGCAGGAATGCCTAGCATGACAGGGACAGCAAGAAGAGATAAGGTGACAGAGGTGGCAAGTAGCCAGATCATGGAGGACCTTGTACATCTTTTTGGCATTTATTCTGAATGAGATGAAGCCACTGCATGTGGGTTCTGAGCAGAGGAGAGACAATTTGACTTAAGATTTACAGGGATCACTCTGGATACTCTGTTGAGAATATTCTGTAGCGGGTAAGAGCAGAAGCAGAGAGACCACTTTGGAAGACCAATAGTAATCCATCATGTGGGAAGGTGAAAAAGACAACTCTGGCAGCAGAAAGGCAAACAGCAGACTGAAGGCAGAAAACCAGTAACACAATTTCTACAGTAATGTGGGTGAAAAGCGATGAAAATCTACACCAGGCTGAGGCACTAGGAATGGAGAAACAGAAATAGGACTGAACCACATGTAGGAGGCAGAATCAACAGGACAGGGATGGAAGGGACTAGAAGGATAGAGGGGGTTTCTGACTCAGTGGAACAAGCACCTCAGAGTGTCCTGCAGACAGAGGAAATCTGAAAAGAGGGGCTTCAGCTTCCGAGCCTAAAAAATTGTGGATCACTCTCTCTCCAGGACACATAAAGCACTTCTTCCTCCATCAGTCACACAGGACATTTTATTTATGAAGCTCATTCACCTAGTGACTCAAGCCAGAAACCTGGGAATCACCATAATCAGCTCCCACTTTCCCAAACCCACATTCAACCCACCAAAGTATCTCATCCATTTTCTTATCACCAACATTACCAGCACCTAAGTCCAAGCCCCACGTCTCTCACCTGGAGGTCTAGGAGAGCTCCCTAATCGGGCTCTTTCTTTTACTCTTGCTCCTCTCCAATTCATTCCTCACTCTGAGGCCAGAATGATCCTTCTAAAGTATAAACTGGATCATGCCACTCCCAAGCTCAAAGCTCATCAGTGGCTTCCTGCTACCTATAGGCTACAAAATCCTGCCTGATCTAGGCCCTTACTTCTCCAGCTTTCTTTCTTTCCTTTTTGTTGTTGTTGTTGTTGTTGTTGTTGTTGTTGTTAATGGAGGTACTGGGGATTGAACTCAGGACCTCGTGCATACTAAACATGCACTATACCACTGAGCTATACCTCCTCCCCCTTTCTATTTATGGAGCCCAATGCAGAGCTCCTGGCACATAATAAACATTCAACACATGTTTGCTCAATGAATGAAGAGGATATTTCAGTTAGTGAACTAACTGCCCCAGAAGCCACACGCTGTGGTCCAAGTGGACAAAAGCCTTCAAGCCCACCCTCTAGGGGCTCCTCCCCTATCCAGGACCAGATCTTTCCTCACTCTAACTGAGCCTGCCTTGACCACAAATGGGAGGCAGATGCATTCAGTCAGTTACCACCGGACAGGCTATCTGCAGGTAGGACTGCAGAGGGAGGACCCAAGACTAAATACTGACCTCCTCGGCATTCTCCAAGTCATCTAGCCCTTCATCCTCCTCCACATCGTCAAAGTCATCGCCATCAAAACTGTCCAAGAAAAAGAAGCCAGTCAGAGCATGACTTACTAGAATCAAAGAGGGCAGAGATCTGAGTCTCATATGGTATGTAGGAGGTACTCGATAAGTATCTACTTAATGAGTGAATCATTTAATAATCACTTAACAAATCATTTAATTTCCCCATTTTAAAAAACAAACAAAGCTTACTTTTCTACTCCCTCCCTGCAGAGCCCTATTTCCATGCTCCCCTTGGGAGCAAAATTCATGAAAGAGTTGTCTGTCTTCAGTGTTTCCAATTCTTCTCTTCCCATTCTGTCATCATTTCACTCCAAAGACTTCCACCTCCATGGCTCCACCAAAGCCACTCCTTTCGAGTATGTTAATGATTTCCACGTTGCTAAATCCAATGGACCATTCTTGTTGTCCTCTAGCCTTATCTAGCAGTTGGCACATCAGACCACCTCCTCTCACTCAAAACACTCTCCTCACTTGACTGCAAGGACACTTCACTCTCTTGGTGTCCCCCCAACTCCCTGGCTGCTCCTTCTCAATCTCCTTTGCTGGTTTCTCCTCTTTTCCCTTCAAGCACTCCATGTTGGGATGCTCTGACGCTCAGCCATCTCCTCTTCTCTACTGACACTTCCCTGATGATCTCCCGTTTCTCAGCTTTGACTAATATACTTATGCTGAGGACTTCCCGATTTTTCTCTTCAGAATAGACCTCTCCTCCAACCCCACACATCAGGAAATCTTTCTGGCTTTAGCTTCAAAATAAATCCGGGGGTGGAAGAAAGAGTGTAGCTCAGAGGTAGCATGCGTGCTTTGCATCAATCCCCAATACCTCCATTAAAAAATAAATAAATAAACCTAATTACCTCCTCCCCGCCCCCGCAAAAAATCCAGAATTCAAAACCACTTCTCACTACCTCTACTACTATCACCCTGGGACAAGTCACTACCTTTTCTCACCTAATTACTGCAAGCCTCCCAGACTTTTACCACTTCAAAGTGTCCCCAGACCCTCCTCTGGATTACTTCTATACTACATACTTTTACCATGCAATTCACAGATAAGCCCCCGTATTATCTAAGGACATGTCCCCTCTTCTAGAAAGGGATCCCACTGGGAGAGCAAGGATTATGCCTAATACACCTCAGTATGTCCAAATCAAGACACAGAATCCGACTTAGCGGAAGTCTGTTGAAAGATATCTTTTCAGTGATCCTCTCTGGACCCTCGAGCCAGGGCCTGTCTGTGCTAAGCCTCTGGTCGGGTCTATGCTCCCGGTTCCCCGCCTTTCCCTTCTCCAGCTCCGCGGGCCCCCTCAGCGCCCCCCGAGTCCCTTGAGACACTGCCCCTCCACGCCTGGCTCCTCAACTTCTTTCGAGCCAGGCTTCCGCTTCACCCGTCACTTCCGAGGCTCCGCAAAAGGCATTTCGCTCCAGAACTCACTTGTCCTCGTTGTCTGACATGACGCCTGGGCCGCAGCTACCTGGCTCTCTCCCCAGACCCGCGCGGAGGCCCACAGACACAGCGCCTCCGCCTCGAGCGGCGCCGCGCGTACTCTGCGCCTGCGCCGTGACCCAGAGGCAATCACTTCCGGGAGTCTGGCCGGGGCGATAAACGAGCGCATGCGTCGAGCGGTGTGTTCGCGTTACCATGGTAGCCGGAGCGGCAAGTCGCAGGCTCTAGTTGCAGAGATCGGAGAAGTATTTCTGCGGGGCGCCAGCGCACGTGCAGCTGCAGAGACGTGGTTACGATCTCCGGAGCTCAGCAGCCTCTGTGAGGAGGGGCCACCCAGGCGGGGTCTTACTTTAGAGTGAGGTTTTAGTTTGGACGTATCACCCAACAGGCACGGCTTCCCTAACGCCCCCTTCCTCCAGAGCGGGCTTCCCTGACACAGGCGCCAGGTCAGGATGAGGTCTCGGTTCGCGTGTGTATTATCTGCCAGTGGATCTGTTGAGGGTGGGAGAATCGGGCACTGTTGCGATATTGACGCGCGGTGTCACGATTCTCTTGCGACCCGACCCCCGCTCCCAAACTTGGGGTTGCGGGAACAGAGATTGGACCTAAGAGACAGGAGGTGTGTCGTTGCGTTTTTCCCTCCTCAGAGCCCTCCCATGGCTTCCCAGGAGAGGGTGGAGACAGCAACGAAAGGAACGGGGTTCTGGCGCTGCCCCAAGCCGGCCACTTACACCCCAGGAACCTGTGAGCTGCTCAGAGGTCAGTGCATTAAAGGACACAAGAAAAGCGGTGGTAACAGTTACCCTCTGTACCTCAGTTCCCCCCTCCCCCCATATGACTTATGGCTTAGAGTAGTTAACTTCCGTGCATCCCTTAGATCACACTTTCAATTTCCCCAGGGAAGCTTAATTTCCTTCCCACCCACCACCACCGCAGTGGAACCAATTGTTATGTACCCACACACTACTACATACCTTTCCCTTCACTGGGCTTAGTGCAACCTGTAGTCAGATACCTAGTGTGTCCCACTGAATTAACATTGAATTGACATCCTTCCACCCCTCCAGTTTGTGGACTCCACCAGAACACCATGCCTGTTTTGGCTCACAATTTTAGCTCCAGCTCCTGGCACATACTTAACAAATACTTGTTCATTCACTCATTCATTCACTCATTCATTCACTCAACAAAAAATTTTAAAGCCCCACTATGTGCTGTAGATATCATTCTAGGTGCTGAGGATACAGCAGTAGAAAAAAACAGCAAAAATTCTTGCTCCCATGGAGCTACTATTCCAATAGGAAGGTAACAAATACTAATTAAAATATTTAGAGCTTAGACGGTGACAAGTGCTATAGAAAAAAATGAAGCAGGAAAGGAAGAGAGGGTGTACTCAGATGTACAATTGGGGCCAGGAGGCAATACAATATTAAATTTCAATAGGTGAGATGAAGGCATCTGCTTGCAGCCCAGGAGGCCTCATTGAAGTGCTTTATCTTGCAGTGATGATGAAAGAATCCAAACTGACTAACTTCCAACAGCGCCACATCATGGACACCATGAAACGTAAGAGGCAATCCACAGAGGCTTTCTGGGCAGAGGGATTCTGGGCCACCATTCTAATGCTTCTCCATATTAAGGGGGAGGGGACTTCATTTTGAAAGACCACAAAAATCAAATAGTATTTCTGACCCTTGCTCCTGGGGAGTTGACCTGATGGGGCCTTTGCTTCGGGCACAGTCCAGCTCCAGCCAGCCTTCCCAACAGATCACAGTCCATTCAAGACTTCCTGCCCTGCCAAATAGTCTGAATGCTGTCCTCTTACTCACATACCATTCAAGCTCTCCAAAGGAGAAGGCTGTGTCTCATTTATAGTTTTATTCATTCTTAGCTTAGCTAGCAGAAACAAGATTATTGGCAGGATTCCAACTTAGGGAAAAATATGCAAAACCTTTCCACAGCTCACCTCTGACCACAGATTTTGTTTCAAGGGAAACAAAAATGTGGCTGTACATGGGCACAAGAATGAGGTTCCCTCTAAGATCTTAAAAACAACCTTTGCTTTCTGAGATTTAACTGAATCAACATTTAATGGAGCAGAACAGAGATCTGTAAAGTTGCCTTTAAGAGAACGCCAGAGGGTCCAAGCCTGCTGAACTTCACTTGAATCTGCCAATAGCTATTGCCTTCTCTTGAGGAAGAGGGTGCCTATCAGGAGGCATCTGATCAACCACAGAAATATAGGGAAGGGAGAGTCAGGGAGGCATCTGAACAACCACAGAAGCATAGGGAAGGGAGAGTCAGAGACAAATGTTGGCAGTGTCTGCCCAGCACTGGCCGAGGTGGGGAGGCTCCATCAAGCCAGTTCAGAAGTCGGATCTTCTTCCTCTTTGTGGACAAGGACAACTCAGGCTGCCAGAGCCTAGTTCCACAACACAGCTGAATCACATAACTCCATGCTCAGTAATCTGTTAATAATTTGGTGTCCCCTACAGCATGGCTACAAAGAGAATGTGCTAGAAATTCAACTAAAAGTAGATAGCAGGATATCAAGAATGTGTCTACCTTATTCACCATGCTACCCCAGCTCCTAGGTGCTCAGAATATTTATTGAAGGACTAATTGCGTCAGTGGTTAGGCCAACGCAAGTCACTGGTTTGCCTGGCAGTTTTATTCTCCTTAGAAGTTTTGTTTCTAAAAACACTGCCTCCAAGCATTGATGTTGAATCTAGTTTCTTCTCCTAGAATCCCTTCTCTTTTACTCTCTTCTTAACCAAGTCCTACTTGTTGTTTTGAGGCTTAGTTCAAATTCTGTTGCGAGCTACAAAATCCTCTCCTCAACCTGAACTCCCAGAATTACTTGAGTCATAAGTATTTGCTGAGAATGGGCCAAAGGAAGAGGTAGCATTTGGCGCTGGACGGGTAGAAATAAGGAGTGGAGAGAGTAGGAGGGACATTTTAGGAAGCGCAGCATCTCTTCAGAGAAGAGAGAAAAACCATGGTGTGGACCACGGTAGAGGACGTGAGAAGGGGAAGGTAGTGGGAAATTACTGTATTTTCAACAGCAGCTAAAGGGACCATGTCATTCCTCTACTCCTCTGTGCAGAGGCCTCCCATGGCTCCCCACTTCACACAGAGTAAAAGCCAGTCTTTCCAGAGGCTATGAGGCCCTGTACATCTCTTGCCCTCCATGACCTCTAGCCTCTCCTCCCCCTACACTCTGCCCCTTGCTCAGTCCATTCCCACACCGTCACCTCCCAGCTCTTCCTCCAACACTCCAGGCACATTCCCACTTCAAGGCCTTTGCTCTGACCATTCCTTCTGCCTGGAATGCTCTTCCCCAAAATATCTGTGTGGCTGGCCTCTTACCACTTTGGGGTTTTTTCTCAAATGTCACCCTCTCCACAAGGCCCTTCCCTATTTATAATTGCAAATCCTGCTCTGATACACCCTGTGCTCCATCCCTGTACTATCACCATCACAATCTAACATACTGTGTATCTTACGTGTTTTATCACCATCTAAACCCCAGGCATAAGCGCTGTGAGGACAGGACTTTATCTTACTTCCCACTTTACCCGCTGTGTCCGGGGCCTGGCACAGGGTACATACTTAATCCAAATTTGCTGGGCGGATGATAGAAGAATGCTGGAAAGTTAGGGGAGGTCGGCAGGAGTCAGATCAAAACAGTGGGTAGGGTCTGCTCTGAGCTGGGCTATAGGACAATTGAGAGGAGGGGGCCAGTCAGCCAGATAGGAGGGGACACACTTGGCTGGCCTGGGGGAGGAGCCCCAGCTCTGGGTCTAGGCAGTGAGGATGGACAGTAGGAGGGGTTGGTGTCTATTACCATCCAAACCATCCCTCCCCGCCCAGGACCAAACAGGTTTTAGGAATCCATCTATAGAAATAAAAGCACCAAGACAAAGGCTTGATGTACAAGAATGTTTATTGCAGCATTGTTTGAAGTAGAGAAAAAAATCCAAAACCAAAAAATACCCCTGGAAACAGCCTGAATTTCTGAAACTAAAAGACTAGTTGAATAAATACTGTATCTATTCTATTTATAAAAAATAAGTTATATATAAATGGAGCGATCTGGAAAGATATCCACGATAGGTTGTTAAGAGTCTATTACTGACTACAATACAGTATGATCCAGTGTTTGAAAACAGAATCTTATGTATGCATATATATCTTTGAACATTAAACATGTAAGCATCAAAAAGAAAGGACCAAAACCACCAAATTGTTGCCATGGCTCATTGTAGGGGGAGGGTTGGAAAGAAGGGGAGACTTCTGTACTGTCTGACTTGTTATAACAGGTAGGTACCACTTTCATAAAATTTTTTTTAAAAAGCCAGGTGGACCCCCTGACCCTGACCCTTCCTTCCCCAGGAGGAGACCCTCTCCCTCTACAGTGCAGCCCAGCTTCCAGCCAGAGGGTCTTGCCTTCCAAGCAGCCAGCCTCGGCCATCTACCTGCCTCCCATCCTGGCAGCTAGGTCCCACCTCCGGCCTGCCAGCAAGTGCCAGGCCAACGGGGCCTACAGCCGGGAGCAGTTCAAGCCTCAAGCCACCCGTAAGTGAGGGGCCTGGACTGCAGCCCCTCCCTTACCTCCCTCCAAAGGGGGCAGGCAGGGAGACCAGCAGCCCTCAGGGTGCTAAGCAGGCATCGTCTAATCAAATTCTCAGGCCAGTTATACCAAAGCTCTTGAGCCTTGGCACACGTTAGCTTGGGAGTGTTCAGAGTGTATGGGAAACCAGCTAGATATTCCTTTTTATACATCTTTCCAGAACTCTCTTTAACAGTTAACTGGTTTCCACCAATTTCTGATGAATGTTTGGCAGTCAGGTGTCACAGCCACTGCTCTCTCAAGCTCACATGGTGCCTGGAGTCCAGGGCTCCTCTGCACCCCAGCCTATTTCACAGAGCCATTCATCCCCCACTTTCTACTTGGCACCAGACATAACTCTTGGCCTAGACCCTCCGACACCTCCACGGAGCCTCTCCACCCAGGCTGCACCTTGGCAGTCACTGCGTTTTCTTAGCCTTGCTCTGCACCAAGGTAGGCTGTGCGTGTTGACAAAGCTTTCTTCCAGGTTCTTTCAACCCCTCCCTGTCTGACATGACATGACCAGCTCAGGGGCACCCAGGGTAGAAGGTGCCAGGACTGCAAAAACCATACCCACATTACCCAGGCACCCTGGAACCAGCGAACCCAATTGGGAACACAGACCATGGATGGGGGTACCCTTTATGCCTTAACTTGGCCACATCTGGGTCCAACAGGAGATCTGGAGAAGGAAAAGCGAAGACTGCAAAATATTTTTGCCACCGGGAAGGAGCCAGAGGAACGGAAAAGCAAGCCCTCTCCTGTGCGACAGGAGGACCCAGCCCCGGAGCTGGACCGCTTTGAAGAACGTAAGCCCCTGATGGGCCAGTTATGCTGGAGAAGGGAGTGTGTGTGGAGGGGCCCAGAACCAGGGAGGGGGACATCCCTGAGGGCCAACGAGTGAGAAACTGACCCCAGAACTGCTTCCTGTTCCCAAGAGAGCCGCCCCTGCCACCCCTCCTGGGAGCCTGACGGTCCCCACTGTCCTGTCCTGATGGCCCTCTCCTTGTCCAGTGGTGAAGGAAATCCAGGAGAGGAAAGAATTCCTGGCTGACATGGAAGCCCTGGGGCAGGGCAGACGGTACCAAGGGATCATCCTCACTGAAATCTCCCAGGTAGGAGAAGCCACAGGGAAGTGGGGTGGGACGTGCCCATGTGAGTGTGGAGGACGAGAGGTGAGTGGAGAGAATGGGTCAGCTGTGGCCGTTTCCGGAGTTCAGCTCTAGCCTCATATCTGTGGTGGCTGCTGGAGTTCCCTCCCTGATACCCAGCTTTCCTCTGCAGAAACTACAGGAAATGGAAGACATTGACCACAAGAGGAGTGAGGAACTTAGGAAGGCTCTGGCCACCACTTTATCTGTCTCAAGAGGGGCGGGAAGCCCAGCCTCCACCACTGGAACACCCACCCCCTTGCCAAACAGGGTCACCCCCAGGTCAGCCCAGCCACCCTGGCCTTCAGCCATGTCAGATGGTTGTATATCACTGCCCCTGCCTAGGGTACCCCAGACAGAGACAGCACCCTAGAAAGTAGACTGATCCTCCTGGATACCTGGCCCAAGGATCCCAGGTCAGCTGAGCCTCTGAGACCAGTCACAGATACAGACACGCACCAAGACACACGACTTGGAGTCTTTTCTCAGGGGAAGAGTCCCCCCATACACACTGAAAGCAAGACCCAGGTCTCACCATCTCGGGCGTGGGTCTAAGGGTGGCCACTGGGCCCTCTTCCCACTACCTCACCCACTGTGTGTCCCCATGTCCTCCACATTTGATTCTCTGAACTTAGGAATGAATGACTCCTTTCTTCCTACGTGTCTTAGGACCTACTTATATGACTTCTTACCACCTTGGGCAAATGTTTAACCACTATGATTAACTGGCCAATGAAACACGTTTAACATAGGTCATTACACATACCATTTTGTTTTCTGAGGGATAAGTCTTATTTATTCAAGGGGTTAGAATTTTTCAAGCCCAGGTGGTTTCTAGTTGTTTGCATATTTCAAGTGAAAACAGGAACCAGCGTTTCTGAGCACCCCAGGCCAGGCGCTGTGGCGGGTGCCAAGGTCACTCTCGGCTGATTCTCTCAATAAACACCTGAGATGGCTGATTATCCCTCGGTAAAAACTGGGGCTCACAGAGATACTATGGCCAGAGTCTTTTAACTAACAAGCAGCTTACTCAGGATTAAAAGTTAGCTTTCTGTCTTCCCACCAAACCCACAGCCCATAGAAGGAAACCCAAAGGGGTGGGAGGGACCCAGACTGAGGGGGCCCTGGGCTTGGAGTTCCACTCCCAGCCCATGTGGTCTAAGCCCCGCAGCCTCAGCTCTGACGGCTCCTGAGACACCCACCCGCAGGGACAGCGCCGTGGGCCTGGCACGCAGCACAGGGCAGTCCCCATGTCTTCTGACAACCACAAGCCCTATGCTCTCCCGGATTCTGTCATTTTGCTGTCCCCATAAATCAAAGTATTTTAGAGATTTCAACCAACCCTCCCACTTGGAGGGATTCACATAATCCTCTCAGGCCACATGACCCAAGTTCGGGTCTGCAGAATAAACATGGCCCTGCAGCCTCAAGCAAATAAACAGTGAGGACCAGATCAAGGGTTGGCTCCAGAACATTCCATGGGAAGCCTGTCTCCACACACACCCTCCAGAACCTGAGGACCAAGCGTGCAACGTGACGAGGACAGCCGCCGTCCACCTCAAAGGCCGCAGCACGTGGCCCAGAGGCAGCGAGCTGGAGGACCCAGGACAAATTCAGCCCACCTGTGACACCACAGCAACCTACCCTTGGTTTAAATTCAGATCAGTTGCCAACTTTACAAATTACACACACACCGTCTGGATTTCTGGTTTCTTTTGAAAAATGGAAAGGTCAGGGCCCACTGGGCTGACATCCCCACATGCTACATTTGACTTAAGGGAAAAAGAACCTCCCCATCTGGCTGCGGCATATCCACCCCAGATCACCCCAGTCCCCACCACCAAGTCCCCTGAAATCAAGTCAGCCTGACGGAGCCCAGCCTGGTTCATGGGTGTCACCTGCCTGGCCCCTGGAAGGTACTGGAGTTGGTGACCCCAGCTCCAGGTCCTCAACAGGCACGTTTGGAAGGAGAAGCCGGGCTGCACAGGTGTGGGAGCCACCTTCCCTGCAGAGGAAGCGGTCCTGCTGCCGTCGGTGGCAGCCCGTCCACGCCCTCCTGGGCAATCAGACAGGCGGGCCACGAGGCGCGGCCAAGGCGGGGAAGACAGCAGACCTGGCGAGGGGAAGGCGCCCCAAGGCTGCAGGACACCAGCAACTAGAGGTGGTCTCTGTTTATTGTCAGTGAGGAAAACCCTCTCAAGTTAATACAGTGCGATCTTTCCCCAAGAGGTGTGCTGAGGGCAAGGGGCCCTAGACACACCCCAGACATAGCTTAGAGCAACAGTGCTTTGACCAAGAGCTGCTGGGCACATTCCCGGGGGTACGGTGGTGGTCCCCATCCGCGGCTCCTCTCCCACAGCCATCCCAAGGAGTGAGCAGCCATCAGTCCTTCGGTGGGAGAGAACGGACAACAGACGAACATGAGGAGACACGCTAGCAGTGACCACCCAGAGTGGGTGCACCATGCCCCAGCCCTGAGGTGGCGGGGAAGGGCGGACAGGAGGGCCAGGCTACCGTGTGGTACAGGACCAGGATTAGCACCTACGGGCAGCACACCCCTGCTGCTGATCTGGCTGAGGGTCAGGGATCAGAACTCCCCAAGGCCCATCCTGGGGGACTCAGCATCCAGGTACCCACCCACCCCAGCACGGCCCCCACGTCCTGGGAAGTGAGATTTCCTGCAGAACAAGGGGAGATGAGGGAAGAACCTCCTAGAACTTCCAGGAACAGAGAAAGGGATTTGTCCATCAGGCCCATTCGCATCTGAGGACACAGTAACTACCTCCAACTTAATTAAGAGACTTCATAAATAGAGCTCCTGAGTGAGGAGAAACAGAGTCAGGGCCGCCCGCACTGAAAGGAAGTTTCAGAACCAGGACCAGGGCGGAAAGAAGCCAGTGCAGCCGAGCCCTGCTCGCCGGCCTGCCGAGAGGGGAGAGCCCATGAGGCAAGACACCCAAGCCGGAGGGCTACCATCGGCCCAAAAGACAGACCCAAAGACTCTGACAGGTAAGGCTCCCATCTGGGTGCGGCACAGAGAGAAGAGGGTCCAAGGAGCTGCCCGGCTCGGCAGAGGCTGAGCGGGACGAGGGGCGGGTGTGCTCAGCGGCTGCCGCTCCCAGACCCAAACCCAGACCCGGACCCGGATCCGGCTTGCTCCTGGGGACGGTCACAGCATCGGGAGTCATCAGAACCAGGCTGGGCGCAACTGAAGCCACCTGGGGCTCAGAGGAAAGGGAAGAAAACTCTTTGGCCCAGACCAGGCAGAGGACCCTGAGGAGGGAGAGGCTGTCACCAAGAAGCCCCCTTCCCTAAGTCATCTTTCCTCTCAGCTGATCCTGAAGGCAGCGGGGTGCTCCCAGCAGAGCACAGCCCAGGGCCAAGCCAGGAGGGGTGGGGCCCCCAGCTGGCGGCACGCTGTCAGCTCTTGTCCCCAGGGGACTTGCTCTTGGGGTCCCGCTTGTTTCCCAGCAGCTTCAGCACCTTCATGGTCTTGAACTTGCCCTTCTTCTTGCCCTCGGGTTCAACCTCTTTCTGGAACTCTGCAAAAGGGATACAGGAGTCCATCAGGGCAGGCCGGGGGTGGGGGCAATGGCCAGGAGTGCTGGCCCACCTCCGCCACTACCTTGCCTGGAACCATGGGCACGTCCCTGCACCCTTCTGAGCCTCCGGTTCTTCGTGTCTAAAATGCGACATACCCTCCCCAGTGTTTAGGCAGGATTGGGAGACGAGCACACATGAAAGCAACATGGGAGCCCCCCAGCCTGGCGTACGTCCATCTTTAAAAGGTTCAGTTCCCCCAGGCTGGTGCCCACAGCTCTGCGCATTACAACACAGACGCTGACAGTCAGAGCTGGAGAAAACCTCAGAAAATCATCCGTCCCAGCCCCAACTTATTACAGTTGAGGAAAATGTGGGTTTTGAAATGGACTAACACCATCCTAGCTCTTTGGAGGTGTCAGGCCCCGGGCTAAGGGCTTTCTATGCGTTATCTGAGTCATCCTCAGCACACGCCCGGGAGGTGGGTGCCTCTGTCACCCAGGTCTGCAGATGAGGAGAGGAAGCATAAAGGGGTGAGGTGGCCGGCTCAAAACCATCCATCTGGGAAGCACCAAAGCTGGGACTGGAATCCAGTCTAGCTGGAGCCTAGACTTAACCACAGGCCACAACATGAGTCACTGGTGGAACCAAGATTAGGCCCAGATCTCCTGCCTCTCAGTCCAGGGCTCTTTTAACCATTTTAGGCAGTATCTTATCTGCAGGAGGGATTGCTCTTTGAGCCCACAGACCCCTCCTAAGCCAGCTGTAGATCTCAAGGAGGAATGCAGGGTGTAAGGTAGATGCACCCTGGGAAAATGCTCCCATATGCCGCCATCCTCCCCTTGGGTACCAGGGCATCCCACACCCACCCTCCTGGCTGTAGGCTGGCTGGCCTTCCTACACCTGGCCTTCGCGGCAAAACAGAGGCTAGGAGTTTGCACACACTGTCCCTGTAGCACCCGCTCCAACCCTTTGTTCAAACTGCCCCCCACCCTCCAGGAGTTAAGTGGGCCAGGGCCCCAGGAGGGGCCTCACCTTTCTTCTTGATCATGGCTTCTAACATCTTATCTTCCTCTTCCTCCCTGAGGTGAGAAAGGGAAGCTGAGTGTCCCACAGGAGGAAGGACCAGATCATCTCTCAGTCCCCTCCAGACATGGAGTCCACACAGGGTGAGCAAGGGCACACTGGGACGGCTGGCAGTGAGGGCAGAGCTGGCCTGCCTGCTCTGGACTCTGCCCCAAAGGCAGCCCTGGGGAACCCCTCCCCCGATCATGTCACCTCTGCCGGTCCTCATCTAGGCAGTTGACGATGGCGTTGCGCTGCTCGATGAGGGTCACGAGCTCCTGCATCAGCACCTTCTCTCGGCCCCGGTCCTCCTCTGTCCAATCCTTTTCTGCCCAAGGGGAGAGTTGGGGGACATGAGTTCCAGGAAGCAAGGAACCAACACCTAAGGGCTAAGGGTGGCCAGGACCAGCCCCACACTAGACACCACGGGGACAGGGAGGAGGCCCCAGATGGGTGGGGATTGTAAGGAGAAATGAAGGCTGTCGTAGAAGAGATCAAGGATCCCAGCCTGCCTACCGAAAAAACTCTGCAAGGGAGCTCTGGGAAGGCCGGCACACACGTGTTCTAACGGAGACCAGCAAGTGCCAAAGAGTTTCCTGCTTATGTTCATTCATTCATTCAACAAATGCTCACTAGGTGGTTTCTTGGGGGAGGCAGGATTCAGGCTGGGCCTGCTGAGAGCCTCCAATGGTGGGCTGGCCAGAGTGGGGCAGGGTGGGAGATAACAGGGAAACCCAGGGGTCCTCATGCAGGAGAAACAACATGACCCAAGTGGCATACTGGGGCATTCATATAATGCCATGAAGGAAGGCAGACTAGAGGGGACCCTGTGGACAGGAAGCCTAGCCAGGAGGTGTTCCTGATGTCTCATACACTTGCTGCCCCTCCAGCCTCCTCTCAAGAACCCTCAAGAGCCCGAGCCATCCCATAGGACCACCCTCCAAGGCCCGGCACCTGCAGCTTGGTAATCCTCTCACCCAGCCCACAGACTCCCCAGGAATGGATGCCCACACTTGACCTTCCCTCCAACATCTGCCACCACAGGCCGCCTCATCTCAAAATAAGCATCCTGAGACCCCTGAGCCATGACCCAGCCCCCTACCGCCTCAATTTGCCCAAACTCTGGAGCAGTTGGCCCAGCAGAATTCTGGGGATGACATGGGTTTCAGCGTCACCACCTCAGTTCACATCCTACTTTGCTACTTCCCAAATCTAGGGCCTGGGTAAGTTACGTCCCAACCTACATGTGGGAAAACTGAGGCTTGAGGAAGTTAAGTCCTTGACCAGAATCACACAGCAAGAGTAAATATGAAAATGAATATATGTATGTATATGCATGACTGGGACATTGTGCTGTACACCAGAAATTGACATATTGTAATTGACTGTACTGCAATAAAAATAAATAAATAAAATTTTAAAATAATAATAAATAAAACACAGCAAGGGTAGAACCCAGGCAGCCTGACACCCCCAAGCTACAGCCCTTATGGTGACCTGTGGGTCTCCAGCCCACCTGGGGCCTTATAAACCATCTCACCCTCCAAAGGCAGCATCTGGGACAGGATGACAAACTCCAGTCCACCACACAGAGGGCTGGAGAAGCAACACAAAAAGCCCAGGACCAGGCTGGCCTGGGGTACAGAGGTGCTGCGCACACCCTGGCCACAAGGTGTCGCTGCGGCTCCCTCTGAGTGACAGCCATGCCCCAGCCTATGGAGATGGGAGTGACTCATAGATGGTAGGGCTGGGCTGGGACATTCTGTGACCTCCCTAGGGACACTCCTGCCTCTGGGTCTCATCCAGCCTCCCAAGCTCCCCACTCAGTAGAAAATCAAGGCCACTGTCTCAGCAGGCAGGAGAGGCTATGTGCAGGGACAGGCCCAGGTCAGAAACGTGTATAGAAGCCCAGCTCTGTCACCAATGGGCAAGACTCTCAGCCTCGCTGGCTCTCCATTTCCTCATCTGTCAGATGGGAACGTGAATGCCTACTACCTGGGCCACAGGAAGTGGTCAAAGGCCTTGTCTTCCGCCGCTGGACACTCCCTACTCCAGCTGTCTGTCGGCTCACTCCACATCCTGGTCCCAGACCCCAATTCAGCCACATAATAACTATCAGCCATCAGCCCCTCAGAGGGCACAGAGCCTTTCCACATCCACTGTCTCCTGGGCCTAAGAATACCCTATGAGGTGGGTACCCTTCATCCCTGTCTTACACATGAAGTTCAGAGGGGCTAAGAAAGCTGCCCCAGGTCACCTAGCAAGTTAGCGGCAAGACCCAGGACTGTCTGACTCCCCACCCAGGCCCTCCTGCTGCTCCCCCCCCCATTCTGAGCACATCCCATCCCTCCCTTCCAGAGTTACTCTGAGCCACACTGTGGGGGCCTTTCTACCACTCCTCCTCCCACCAGCAGTCCTGCTGTCCTCTGGCCTAATGGCCATGAGCTCAGAGCTGCCCCTGGAGAAGCACCTGCCCTCCCTCGATCATCGGGGCAGCCCTGGGCCCTGGAGCCTGACCCCTCCCCGCTGGGGTGCTGCCCAGCCACACATCTCAGAGAGTCCGTGGCCCAAACAGGCCAGTCTGCTCCTGGGCGTGGTGCTCCCAGCAGGCCTGTCATCCCACACCACACATCATACCCTCACACTAGCCATGCTGTTCCCTCTCCTGTCATGGTTCGAGCCTATTTATCACCTGTTAGAACCCAGACAGCACCTCCTGGCCCTGTCCTCTGGCCTGTTCCCAGAGCCTGCCTGCGCACCCCCATCAGGGCCCTGTCTGCCCACTTCCCAGCCCGCAGGGGAAGAACCTGGCCCACTCTTCCATGTCACCGGGCCCCAGGGCGGGTGTCAGGGGTGTGGGTGTGACCGCACTCACCTGGCTTGTTGAGGAGGCACCGGAGCTCATACTCCACATCGGCCTGGCGCTGCTCCAGGTTCTGCTGCTTGAAGCTAGAGCATGAGAATAAGGCAGTTATTAGGTCTGCCCAAATCGCCTGCCCTGAGCTCTCGCGATGAGGGAAGAAGGTGCAGATTCTCAGTCAGTCCTAAGCTCCAAAGATTCTGGGGAGGGGAGCCAGGGGCCAAGGGGAGGAAGGACTCACACATAGATGAGCTCGGACTCCCGCCGGACCAGCAGATGCTTCTCGTGGATGAGCTTGAACCAGTCCACCAGCAAGTCATCCTCACGGCCCTCTGGAAGCCAGATGCCCACTGAGACCAGGGCTGGAGGCAGTTTCTCCCTTCAAAGGAACCATGGCGGCTCCTACACAGGGAGAGAGGCTCCCCCCACCCATCTAAGTCCCACCCACAGGCCCCCTACAGCTCCCACACCGTTCACTCCCCCACGCAGCTTCTCCTCCAGCATGACCCCACGGTGTTCCAGGGCATCCAGCTGGCGCTCGATGGTGTCCATCTCTCCGTGGATGTCCTCCTCGGGGATGTACTGGTCGGCCTGGACCTGCCCGACAGCACCAAGTCACCTGAAGGACACAGCCTGCCCTCCCACGTGCCTGCTGCCAGAAGCTTGCCTCTTCTCTCCAGCCAGCACTGGCCACCACAGGCCCAGGCCCCAGCTCTGTCCCACACCCGTGTGGCCAGATACCAAGATCCCAGTGTGGGGAGGGGTGGGTGCAGAGATAGGGCTTGGTCCTAGTGCCAGCAGGCACACCCAGAGACACAACTTCCTGCCTCTTGTGGCAACTTCCTCCCCCTCTTCTGCCACTTCAGAAAAGATATGACAAAGTAAGAGAATGACCCTATTAGAGAGAGAAATTGAGAATACTCTAAGCCGGTTAAGTAGAAGTATGTCATGTGAACACTTTGATCCTTGAACTATTATTAGTAACAAGCTAAATGCATCACCCGTTGCTTTCGGCTGAGAGCAGCTGATCTGCTCAAAATCCCCCTGGCTGCAAGTTACATCTCCCAGCTGGGCCTCACAAGCATCTCCTTCCTCCAGCACCTGAGGGTAGCTGCCCAGACAGCCCATCCTGTCACAGAGTCCCATGGGAAGCCTGAGTCGGCCAAGGGAGGAGGCCCAGGCTCAGGCAGCCAGGTGTCCGGGGTTCCCAGCCGTACCTTGCGTTTGATGAGTGGGAAGCCGTGTCCTGGGGCAGGCGGTCTCGCTGGCTTCGAGCCCTTGGTGGCCTTCTTTATGGTTGGGGACGCTGTGGGTGATGCCTTCCGGTTAAAAGGATTCTCCTTACAGGAAGACTAAAGGCAGGAAGACATGACAGAAGGTAAGTCGGGGCTGGGGGCAGGAAGACCCTGGCAGCCTGATCACCTGGGACTACGGCAAGCAGACCTGTCCCCGGGGAAGGAGGGTCCGGGCAGAGAGGGAACCTCCCAGCATCTGGTCTCTGAGGCACTCAGCCATCCAACAAACACGTCCATTTCCCAGCGCCTCCCTTGTGCACCTGCTGCACCAGATACTTTTCTACACCAGATACTGTTCGAGCCTCACAACCACTTCATAAAGTGGGTAGTGTGAAGCCCACTTCACCGCTGTGTAAACTCAAGTTCAGAGAGGTTAAGTAAATCGCTCAAGGTCACGCTCCTCCCAGGGGCCCAAGCTGGGATGAGACTGTTTCAGGGTGGGGCTGGGGGCAGTGGTCAGGACATGGAGTTTAGGGTCAGACAGCTGTAGTAGCTCATTCAGGCCTCACAATCTCCCTTTTCCCAGCAGGGATTCCAGGGCTCAGAGGGGTGAAGCCCCTTGCGTAGGGCCGCCCAGCCAGGAAGTGCAAAAGCAGGGATCCCTCCTTCCACTAGCCGGAAGAGGGAGGAGGAAGGTAGCTCCTGCCCTGCCCAGGAAAGACTCACATCCTCTGCTGCCCCCTAGGGAGATCCCTGTCCTCTTTGAGGCCAGCACAGCCGGGCAGGCCCAGCCCTGGGACAGGCCCCGCCTGCCACACAGGCAGTGCCAACATTTTCCAACCACTTGTCCCAGCTCATCGGAAACAAAGGCATCACCTGAGGCCATGGAGTCCTCCCAGGAGTGATCACCCAGCTCTCCAACAACTGCGGGGAGGAGGGAGGAGCCCTGCTCACCTCACCTGTGCCAGCCCTGGGAGAGATTCTTGCAGGTTGGAAGGTGTTCTGGGATCTGAAGCAAGGAAAGTGCCAGGCCAGAATCCAGGCACCATAGGGAGACAGACCTGCCCAAGGCCCCTGTCTCCTGCCCCGCTGCCTCTGGGATTCTCTCTGAATCCTGGGATTAGGGTTGGGGCACCCCAAGAAGGAAGCCCATGTGAGGTCTGCCCCCACCCTGCTCAATTACACCCAGAGGGGCCCAGCAGGGCCAAACAGCCCGAAGGCCTCCAGCCCCTCAAGGGTTCTCAGCCTTTTCTCAGCCACAGAACTCCTTCAAACCAACCTTTCACAGACCCCAGGACAGGAGACAGATGTTTAAAGGGAGCTGCCTGTAGGGGGGAGGGGAGAGGCATCCAAAATCCACTCCCTCCCCCACCTCCCACACCAAGGAACCCTGGGACTCCTCAGAGCAGAGAGAACCAGAGAAGGGATGGGGCCTTCTCCAAGTCACACAGCAGGTGGGTGGCCGACCTGGACAGGAGGCTGTGGCCTGGGCCAGGGGAGGCTAAATAACCTTCAAGAGGAACACAAGTGGAGGCTGGGCCAACAGCTCAGGCCCCTCCGCAGACTCATCCTCTGTCAGGTCGGTCAGACCAGGACCACAGCCAGCCCACGTGAGCTGTCCTGCCACCCTCCACCTGGGGCTGGACGAGTCTTGGGCCCTCAGAGGGCTGCAGGGCACAGAGGGTGGAGGATCAGAACCTAGTGGCACAAAGAGGCCACGGCTGCAGGAGAGGTCCCCTTGTGAACCAGGTGCCCAGAAGAATATCCTGACCCCTGTGATGCCCTATTCTTGAGGTGGGACTGAGAAACAAGTGCTCCCCCAGCCCACAAAGGTCATCTGGAAAATGAGCTCCCAGGGATGGGTGCCCAGCAGACCCTCCACGTGCCTACTCAGCCCAGAGAGGAGACGGAGCCCGGGGCGAGCCTGGGAGGGGGCCTGGAGAGGGGAGCCCAGAGCAGGGTCTGTCTGCAGCCCAGGAGCTGCACACAACAAGCACTCAGTAAATCACTCCACTTCCTATGGAGGGCTGACCACCCCTCACTACAAACTCTGCACATAGCAGTGTAGTCATTTCAGTAGCCCACCCCGACCTGACTGTGAGCAGCTGAGGGGCGGGGACCACCACAGCCACATCACCTCCGGAGCCCAGGCCAGCCCGTGCGCACAGGAGGCACTCAATGAACACCAACTGCCCCGTTCTACAGGAGGGGAGACTGAGGTCTCTGGAGAAGGAAAATGACCCCGAGAAGGTAGTCATCCCCTCCTCTCTGTGCTCTACCCCAGGGGACCTTGTAGAACTCAGCTGGGCCTCTCTCTCTGAGCAGAACGTGAGTTCCTAAAGGGCAAGGACAGGGTCTCAATGCCATCCTGCCAGGGTCTGGCACACACAGGGCCTCAGTGAATGGAAGGGTGGACAGAAGGATGTGTGATGAACAGTGGCTGGTGGACACTCCCCGAACGGGCAAGTGCCTGGACACAGCAGGTAAATAATAGCTAGGGCCTCAATACGCGGAGGGCCAGACAGGTAGACAGGGGAACAGATGGATAGGAGGTCTGGCCAATGGATGGCAGGATGGAGAGACGGAGCTGGACCTCAGTGAATGGAGTGGGGAACGGGTAGCTGGCCACAGCCAAGGTCACCCAAGAAGCTAGGGCCAGCAAAGATGGAAGGCCCTGGACACTCCTGCCCTGAGACCAGGCCCACATCCACTGGACAGGACAGCAGCTTTGAACAAGGGTAAGGCACTCACCTTTACCTGGAGCTGCGGGGACAAGGTTCCAGGGGAAGGTGCAGGGCTCTTGTCTCCAACCAGCAGGAGAGGGGTGGGGGCAGCGCCCCTGCAGGGCTTGACTGGCAGGGGACCTGGGCTGCCCCCAGTACTGGGGGCAAGGCCAGGGCTGGCTTGAGGTGTCCGGTCCACGCTGGGTTGCACCAGCTCCCCAGAGGAAGACAGGGAGGAGTTGGTGGAGAGGCTGGCAGAGGTCCCAGGGGTGCCAGGGGCATGGACAGCAGGCTCTGAGGAGCTCTTGGGCACAACTGGTGGCTCTAGAAGCTCCCCACTGGGGGGCTGGCTGGAGCCCTCGGACGACAGGCTCTCCACGCTGAGGGCTGGCGACGGGGTGGCTGAGGGTGGCTCCGAGTGTGACAGGCGGGAGGCGTGGAGAGCTGCGGAAATGAACGTGTGAGTGGGTGCCATGTGAGGGGCAGGGGCAGGGCTTCCAGCCTCGCCTAATGTGCTCTACTCTCGACAGAGCTGCAGGTGGCCCTGGAAACCCACATCCTCCACATTCAGAAAAGCAAAAGCCCAGAGAACAGCAAGTACATGGTAGGACCAAGGTCACTGGCAGACAAATCATCCAAATTTATCCCACGTTCCTCAGGCTCTGATGGGCCACCTCGGGACATGTCCATAGCCCTGGGTTTCTTTCCTCATCCGGCATGGCTGCGGCCTCCACTTCCCCTCCCACGTCCAGTCTGACCCAAAGCAAAGCCAAACTGAAAAGGCAAAAAGCCTCGCTTCTGTCTGCCCTCTCCTCTGCCTCCGACCTGAGAGGGAGGAGTGGGCAACCCTCGCAGTGGCCAGCTCGCGGCCAGGCACTGCCCTGTGCCACCGTCATCCTCAGGCAGATGATGGATAAACCATGTGTCAAGGTATCATCTGCACTTTCCAAATGAGGCAACAGACTCAGAGAAGACAAGGGCTGGGACTGGACCCAGCTGTGTCTGACTCAAGAGCTCATCCCATCGGCTGCATCCCTCGCTCGCCCACCACCTCCACTGGGCCAAGCACACTCAGCGGGAGGGTCCCAGGGTGCCAGCAGGGGCCCGAGCAGGGAGCCTGGACCACCTGAGCTCCTGCCTCTGGTCACCTCCCACATGCTGTCAACCCCACTGTCTGAGGGGCTCCCCCAGAGGTCTTGGAGGCAGCCGGACCCCAGCTGTGGTAGAAGGTGACCAGGCACAGGGCCCAAGGAGACTGCAAGATGGTGAGAGGAAGTGCTGGGCGGAGGGAGACACAGCGCCCTGCAGCTGGCCCATCACCCCCATTTTCCAGATGGGGAGACTGAAGACAGACACAGAGGAGGAAGTGCTCAAAGTCACTAGTGCCATGTCATGCATCCAGGTCAGAGCCCGAGCTGCCTGGTGACTGCAGGATAATGACTACATGGGCCAGTTTGGAGCTAACTCTTGCCGCATGCCTCCCGAGACCCGATACTGTGCTGAGCACTTCAGTGGATAACACATTTAATTCTCACAATAGTCCTGTGAGGTGGGTTATGGAAAGTTAAGAGCCTGGAGTCTGGACCCTGGGTTCAAATTCTGCCTCCACTGCTTAATCGCTGTGAGGCTTTGGGCAAATCACCCTTTCTGTGCCTCAGTTGCCTCACCTGTCAAATGGGGTATGATACCCACCTCACAGGTTTGCTGTAGGATTAGTTGAGGACACATATGGCACCTGGCCTGGAGCGGATCCCTCTAAACCACAGGCCCTTCCTCGGCCCTGGGCTGATCAGATGCCCAACCCCAGAGTCCCAACTGTTGGAGAGCTTCCAGGAAAGGCACTCACCGAGGGGGGACGCACTGGGTGCTCGGGGGGCCGGGCGCTTCTTTGTCTTTGGGCTGCTGGTCGGGGTGATGCCATACCAGGGGTGCAGGGACTTGGGTGTGGACTCCGGGTGAGCCAGGGCAGGGCCGGTGGCCACACTGGGTGCAGCTGAGGGCTCTTCCTCCTCCTCCTCAAAGGGGTTGTAGGGTTTGGGCTCCAGGCCAGCCGCCTCTGAGCCCCGTGTGGCCACCTCGTCCACACCTCCGTTCTCCACCTGCCTGCTGTCCCGGCCTGGCGGCGGCCCAGGACTGCTGCTCGGGGGTGGGGGAGCTGGCTTCTTCTTTGGCTCTGCCTGCACCAGCGTGATCCACGGGGGGTCCTTCCTGGGGGCTGGCGACCTGGACGGAGGCAGGAAGAGGCAGAAATCATTAGGAGGCAAGGACAGCCGCATCCTCTCCACGGACAGTCCTGAGTCCTCAAACGGGGTGGACGAGACACCGTGCCCTTCTCTCCCACCCCAGCCCCATGGGGCCAGTCTGGTACCAAAGCTGAAGAGACCTGGGGATCCTCTCTCTTTCTGTCTGTCTCTCCATCTCTGCCCCCCTCTCTCATGGACCATACAGGGGAAGCACGGCTCCCAAAGAACAGCTGGGAAGAGATGTCCTCGCCTGTGACGCAAGGTCCCGGGGGTGGAGGAGCTGAGCCAGGTGCACAGCTGTGCTTTTCTGGGTCTTTCTGTACTCTGCTGCTGATTCTCACACCTCTGGCAGCGAGGCCTAGGCCCCCCACATTACAGAGGCAGCAGAGGCTTGGAGAGGTGAAGGGACCCCAGAGGCAGCCATCTCTAACAGGCACTGCTGCCCACAGGAAAGGGGACCCCAGAGGAGCCACAGGGAAAGGGATACAGGCACAGGCTCCTGCTGGGGGGTGCGGGTGAGCTCTGCCCATTCTTGAGAGGCTGTGCTGGTGGGTCACAGGGCCTTGTTACCCATCCAGGCCCCAAACAGGGCCCTGAAAGCCCCTCAGGGGCCAGCATACCTCTCTGACAGCTTGGGCGTCCCTCTGGGCTTGGGGACGGGGGGTTCATGCAGCCTCCCTAGATGGGAAACGAGAGTGAGACAGGCCTTCATGAGCAGCAGAGTAGGGCACCCGGAGCAGGCCAAAGTGCCGGCCTCACCAAGGAGTGCCCTATCTTCACACCTGGTGGGCCCTGGACTCCACGGGGCCATGGCAACCTCACCTGGACCCTCATACCTCCTCGGCCCAGGCCTCAGGGAGACGAGATAAGCACCGAAGGTGAAAGGTAGAGAAGGTCAAAGGGGAAAGGCCAGGACACCTGGAGACCCATCTGAATTTCAGTTAAGAAGGGGGAACCCAGGTGCCCTCTAACACTTCCCCACAGTGGACAGGAAATACCGTCTCAACTCAACCCCAGTGTCACATCCTCCTGGAAGCCTCGGCCTCCCAAGTATCCTCTGTGAATCCCACAATAGTCTCTGCTTCCCCCTTCTTAACAGACTTCTACATTCTACTGAAATCCCTGTGCCCGCATCTGTCTCTCCCTCGAGGCTGGCAGCACCTCAAAGGCACAAAGAGGTCTGAACGGTATCTCCATCCCCAGCGCGCAGCTCAGGAACGGGCCTCCATGAGAACTGAACTGAACAGAACTGAAAAATCCCAGAGGTAGACCCTGGGAGTCTCCCTCCCCCAGGTCCCCACGGATAAGAGCTGCCCGGCCCATCTCAGGTGACAAGGAACCTCGCTTCCATGAGCTCATGGAAGCCCAGGGAGGTCATATGGGAAGGTCTTGCAATGAGGAGGCGGGGCAGGGTCTTCGCTGCAGTTCAGGCTAGCCTGGAGAGCGCCCCAGGGGCCCATCTGACCAGGGACACACCCTCCCCTGTCCCCTGCCCCGACTTTTCCTTGCCTGACATCCACACATGGACAAGCACATGAGCTGGGTGAGGGAGGGGAGGTCACCTGAGTGTGGACACACCAAGTCCCAGAGACACTCACTCGGGACACAGGCACACACAGCATGCACCCACTACACACCCCAAAACTGAAGCATACAAGACAAACACAAAAAACACAAACACCCCAGCACACACAAAACGGGGCGGTCCAGAGCTGGGGTCCGTGTGCCCCCAGCATGGAGAACAGGGCATGCACAAAGAGGACTCAGTAACTATTTGCTGCACCAATTCATAACCTCAGCACCACAGTCATCCCCTGCACATACACAGCACACATAAGCACAAACAGATGGTGTGACCCCACGAATACCAGCAGTGCACACGCAAGATTAAATGCCAGACACACTCCACGAGCTCCCAGCCCCAGCTGGACTGTGGCTCACCGTTCACCAGGCCGCCGCTGCCTCCCTGCTCCACCAGGTTCTCATGCTGCAGACTTGACCGGGGCCGGGGCGTAGGGGGCGTCGGGGCTGTGCTCTCGGAGGCCTTCCTGGGAGCAGGTGTGGGGCGGCTGGCCGGGGGGTTGGCCAGCTCTTGTGGTTTGCCAGGAACACGAGGCTTGGTGGGGATCTGGGGCCGGGTTTCAGGGCTGGCCTTGGGCAGGTCCACCTCAGCCCCTGCAGCCACACTAGGGCCGGGGCCGCCTCCCTCCACATCCTTGGCTTCTTCTGGAAGATGCTGCTGCTTTGGCTGTTGGGGGGGTCCGGGCCTGACCACCGACCGCCCACCTGGGCCCAGCCTAGCGCAGTGCTCTGCACACACAAAGGTGCCCTCCTCTGGCCCATTCTTGTATGCTCCAGGGAGCAGGGTGCTGGAGCACCGTCGACACCTGCCAAGGAGAAAGGGGTGGGGTGGGGAGGTCAACTTAACCAGGCAACCCAGTCCAGGGTGCTGGATACCCCTCCTGCCACAGCCAAGGCTCTCCCTCCCCTACTCCCAACTACCAGCCTGGACCCTGTCTCAGTGCCCAGGACTTCCCATTGGAAAAGGAAAACAGTAAATGTCAGAATCATAGAACAATAAAACCCCGGGAAGTCAGCAACACAAATTGTGAAACACGACTTCAGTTTCTGCTGCAAGAGGAAGCAAAGGCTTCCCCCCGAACCTGGAGGTTCCCTCCACTGTGCGGGCCGCCACTCATTAGTGGCTCAGGAAATCAGTTTAGTGGTTTTCAACCAACCAGGTTTTTTGTTTTGTTTTTTACTGAAATAGAATAAAATAAATACATCAGAGTGTCTCACACTTGTTTTATGAAACTCCAATTCCAGTTGTAAATCTATTTACACAAGTTTCATTTCAGGGATGCAAGCACAGCTGGTCACACTGTCAAACATTTCTTACTGGGGGGGGTCACCATAAAAAGTTTCTAAAACGTTGCCCTGTGGCCAGACGTGACTGGGTTGATGCAATGGTTCCCTTTCTCAAGAATTTTCCCCCCTGACACCTCAGTTCTGCAGTCAGGTCCCTGGGTTTCCAGGTCCAGCCACTACACACACACACACACGCACCCACAACTAAACCACAACTGAATACTCGCTGTAACTCTTAGTCACCGGTTTCCCTCGAGTATTCAATTGCTTTGCTGATGTTGTTTTTAATCACACGTAAAATGTTTCATACATTCTCTAATAAGCTACTTATATTTTCCCTGCCTCTTACTCCATTTGTTTTAAACCTGGCTTCCCCGGGGGCCACACACTGAAAGCAAGTTATTACTGAGATTTTTTTTTTAATCTTTTCTTTCTCCAATTGTTTTTAAAGCACATTCTGCTCCTTCAGCACCATTAGGTACTTAGTCTCAAAGAGCTCTGGCCCCATTTCTCTCATTATGTGACTAGCAGGACTTCTCCTCTCACTCGGCCTTAGTCTGTTCATCAGGAAAATGGGGATAAGCAAGATGCTTCGGCATGAAGAGCCTGGCAAGAGGTCGGGCACACGTGGTGCTGAATCCATGGATGCTCCCCGCTCCCAGGCTCCCCAGCCACTCACCGGAAGCAGTGCCGGTGGTACAGCTTGCCGTCAGCCAGGTAGCGCTGCACCAGGTGCACATGCTGCTGGCAGGCCGCGCACGTGCTGCTGGGCGTCCGACAGGCACCTTGCTCCGACAGGCTGCCCGAGGAGCGCTCCTCGCCCTGCAGAGAAGGACGTGGGCAGACTGGGGGCAGGGCAGGGTCACCAACCATCCTGTCCCAGAACACTCCCCTGGTTCCCCACTCTAATGGGGGCCGTCCCCTCAAGGGTGCACAGTGCTGACTGACTCCATCAGAGTCCCGGAGGGGCAGAGGGTGGGAGGCTATCACTGTTTTGTAGATGAGGTAACTGAAGCCCAGAAAGGGGGAAAGACTTGTTCAAGGTCACTGAGTCAGAGTGGAAACATAAAAATCCTGACTTCCAGTTTCTGGGGACTTCCCTGCCAGAAAGGCAGCTCCTGGATGTAGAATCCCTTCCCGTGAGCTGCTCCTGCCCCTCTCCAACCCGGTAGGTGGGCTTTCCCTGACAGTTGACTGTCCTCTTAGGCCCACCTTGTCTGCCTTCTCCGTTTCCCCAACTAGAGCCAAGGAGATTTAAATCCCAGCTTCTCAGCTTCTAAGCACCGTGACCTTGAGCGAGTTGCTTTCAACTCTAGGCTTTGGGTTCCCACCTGCCAAACAGAACCCTACCCCTGCCTGTCTCAGTCCTGCACACCCTCACTGGGCTCCCACCCTGGGCCAGCTCCCTGTCCCTGAAGAGCTCCGCCAGCAAGGAGCAGATAGGAGCAGATGGGAGCAGCTGGGGAAAGCCCTTGAAACACAGTGAAGTGCAGTCCAGATGTGAAAGGCTGGTGTCACCCCCTAAGCATCTTGGAGCAGGAGACTGACAGTGTGGCCTCTACCTCCCAGCTAAGAGACTTTGGACAAATGAACAAACCTCTCTGAGCCGCAGTTTCCTCATTTGTACATCAGGACACATAATACCAACCTCCCAGTGTTGTTGAGAGGATTAAACAGAATCACACCAGGAAGTTAAAAGCTCTTTCTCACAGGCCTCAAGGGGAGTGTCTGCTGTGTTGTACATTTAAGTCCTGTCAGTCCCTTGAGGGAAAGTCAGTCCATGGATGCTCTGTGCCCCTTCCCAGGCCTGCGATCCCCTGCCCCTGCCCTGGCCTCTGAGACTCTGCTTCTGAAGCCAGTGGGAAGGGGCCGAGAATGTCCTCTGATACTGCTATGGCAGTCATACCCCCACCTCGCCCTCCCACCCCCAGCCTCTGCCTACCTGAGCCCTGTCTCCTGGTTCCGTCGGGGTGGGCCCTTCAGATGGTGGGGAGGACGATGCCAGGCCCTTTCTAGCGGGTGAGACACCAGCTACCAAAAGACAGGAAAGAGACTCAGGCATCTGGAAGCCCTGGAGTCCCAGGAGGCCCAACCTGGCCTGAGATTTGAGCTCCACTGCCACCACTTGTGGGCAGGCCCCCCGATGCAGTGGGAACAGGCTCCCACTTCACACAGGCCAAGGGACGCCTCCACCTCTGAGCTCAGCGCCAAGGGCAAGCCACCTAACCTCTCTGAGCCTCCGCAAAGTGGGACAGAGGCCCCCACCACACAGGGCAGTGTGAACAGCAAGGCACCAGCCCAGTCCCAGAACCAGCAGTGCCCAGTATGTGAACGGACGGGCAGCTTCCTTCCTGCCAGGCTAAGTGGGCCCAGAAAATACAGAACAGGACCATCTGGAGGCGTCTAACAGCCAGCTTTGCCTCCAGCGTTGGAACACCACGCTGTCTCCTCTGGTTGAGCAGCAGGTGGGATAAAAATGGTTTGTATTTAGGGGCCAAGTTGTACAAAAAACACAAACTGTGCCTTTAGGAACAAGAATTCCCCGTAGGCCCGGGGGGTGCTCTCAGGGCACAGTGCAGGGAACTGGGCCACCAGGGCACCTGCACCCCCAGGGTGTTCAGTGAGGACCCAGAAACGGAGCGGGCACCACCAACAGTATTACTGAGGGTCTTCCCTGACCTACCCACCTGGCAGGTCCCCGGAAAGTGGCCTTCCAGAGAAGAGCTTAGTAAAGAAAGACTGGAGTTTGGCAACATGGAACCTTCCAGAAGGTAAGACTGAATTGTGATTCTAGGTGAGCAAGCTAAAACTCTAACCAATGGAATAAAAAAGTAATAATGCGGGGAGGGTATGGCTTAGTTGTAGAGCACATGCTTAGCATGCACAAGGTCCTGGGTTCAATCCCCAGCACCTCCATTTAAATAAATAAATAAACCTAATTACCTCCCTCCCCTCAAAAAGGGGGCTTTAAAAAAAGTAATAATAATGGTAACCTTGAGTCTTAAATTAGGGCCAGACACAGGTTCACATTTCCTCATTTACTCCCATCAACCCTGTGAGGTGGGCACTGTTGCTCTCACCAGGACAAGAGGTGACCATGTGGCCCACTCTCACCCAGACAGCAAAGGGCAGAGCCAAAATGCTGAGTCCACACTGCCTCTCACCAAAGACTTGGCAGTGGAGAAATACTTTTATCTTGACTTTTGGTAAAATACACATCATGTTATTGGTTGTTATAACATTAATCCCTAGCATTATCTGGGGGAGGGAGTAGATTATTTTAATTTTGAAGTTTTTATGCTTTTTCTATGTTCCAAATTTTCTACAGTAAGCATGTTTTAGTAAGAAAATAACAATCCTGATTTCAAAGAATACTTTTTTAAAGAGATGGGCTGAGACTGTCTGCACAGAGAGCAGAGGCAGGAGAAAGGACTGACATGGGACAGGGGACGGGCAAGGTGCCCACCACCCACACAACCTGTGACAGCAGTGACACAGCACAGGAGTCAGGACATCTGGATTCAGATTATGTTTTCCTGCTGTGTGATCTTGAGCTCCTAGCTTCCCCTCTCTGAACCCATTTCCTCTGTGTTCTCAGGTCTTGAAGGTCACTGTTGGGAACACAGTGCACAACAGCCCTACAGGATCACTTCCCCACCAGAGGAAAAACTCCAGGGAAGTGTCTGCAAACAGGAAGTGAGGGTGGGTGCCAGAGAGGTGAACTCCCAGGCAGCGGATGACCTTGCCCTGCTCTGTCTCCTCTGATGTTATTTGCTGTTACATATTTGTTGTGTCTTCCGGACAAGGCTGTGAGCTCCAGGAGCACAGTGATCTCAGTCAAAACTGTACCCCAAGGGCCCAGCACAGTGTTATTTTACTCAATAAATATTTCAGCAAGTGAATGAATGATATAGTGAATGAATGATGGGCTGCCTCCTGGCGCCTGTTTGTAGCTCAGAAAACAATAGGACATATCCCCAGCCCCACCCCCAGGCCAGCCTCCCCAGAGGGTGCACCCCTCTCACCTTGACCGGGGCTAGCAAAGTGGTTGTAATACTGGGACACGTAGGTCATGATACTGAGGCAGTCGGGGACACTCATGGAGACCATGTCATTGGGGTCCAGGAGGGCAGGGATCCCCAGCTCCTTCTCGGCCACTTCAAAGGCCTGGGGTAGGAACAGGTATGAGAGTGAGGGAAGGTCTGGGGCAGAGGCAGGTAAGGGGTGGGGATGGGAGCAGGTGCAGGGGTTGGGGAAAGTTGGGAGGTGTGCAGAAGCAGCCACAGCAGGAAGAGGAAGAGGAGGCAGGGTCAGTGGGCCCCTCTCCACTTAGACCCAGCTTCCCTCAGTAGGATGAGGGGGATCAGGGCAGGGGCAACTGTAGGCTCCCCCCAGCTCTGGCCTTACACTATGACCTAGAGAAGGGGAAGGCCTGTGCTCCAGACACAAGTGAGCCAGAGGGAAGCAGGTGGACAGGGAGAGGAGCAACCAGGGCCCCAGTGCAGGGCAGCTCATCTGGGAGCTGGCCCACAAGCCCTGGCCTGCAAGATCTCCATCCTCCCACCCCACCCTCAACACACACAGCCTCCTGGGCTTCTGTCTGTCTGGGGGACTTACCAAACGGTTATTCTCGAAGACATTGTCCTTGGAAAGTGAGTCAAAATCTCTGCAAGAAGCAAAGGGGAGGAGGAGCACTGAGGAAGGCTGGGGCAGGGGTGTGGAGTGACCAATGGAGGTGACCTCATCCCAGCCCACCTGGGCCTCAGCAGGGCTGGGGGAAGGCTCTGTGGACTCAGGAGGAAACTGAGGCAACAAGCACATCTGACAGAGTCGGGGCTGCCAGGTAGGGCAGAGGATGAGCTCATGGCCTCAGGAGGCCTCCAAGCAGAGGCTGGAAATCACTCAGAAGGGGCGGAGCTGAAGTCTGATCTTTAAGATTATCCCCAGGAAGCCAAGTCCTGACTCAGTGGCAAAGACAAAACTAAGACCAGGACCAATGCTGGTAGCAGGGATATCCATGGATTGCTGACCCCATGCCGGGCACTGGGCTGAGCTTCTGTCTTAAATTTACTCTATTTTCAACTCTACTTGGCAGGTATTTACCCCATTTTACAGACAGGGACACTGAGGCCCAGCGGGTGGTGGGGAGGCCACCTAGCCCTGGGAATCCACATTTCTGGTCCTTTCACTGCATATTACAAACCTGGAGAAGCCACACCAACTTGCCAAATCCCTAACCCAGCCTGAAAAGGAATGTTGTTTTAATGGGGCCAGGAATAGAACAAGTCTGAACTAGACTAGAAAGCTTATACTCTCCAGAGCTGCTGGCACTGAATGGCTGACCCACCCTGCTGGGCCATTCCTGGGGGCACTGTCCCTGGGGGAGCAGTGAAGGGTTTCCCAGTTTCTAAGCTGGGACAGGTGAGAAGTGGTAGGGCCTCCTGGGGGACCCTGGCTTTATTTATCCCCCTCCCCACCTCCCCGCTCCGGCTGCTGGAGTGGCGAAACCAGCAGAGGAGGCCCGGCCATCTTGCTCAGCAGCCTCCTGGGTGCACCCAGTGGAAGCCTTGTCCTTCTATGGCTGAAAACTGCAGCCTGACTGCCCGAGTCGTGGGCCCAGAGGCCGGAGCAGGCAGCACCAGCCTCCGAAGTCTGGGTCCCAGGCACTTCTGCTCTTCCGGGCGAGGCTGTGGGGCCTTGGGCAGTCAGCAGTCCTTGCCGGCCTTCATTTTCCCATCTGCAAACTGGGGAAAGCACTCGTACCAACTTCCAGGCTGGTGGGGAGGACTGGTCGAGTCTGGGTTTGGTAGAGGCAAGCCTCACAGACACAAAAGAGCCTCTCCTGCCCTCCTGACCCCTAACTTCACCAGGCAGAGTCCATGGTACAGCGAACCCTGGACCAAGGCAGGAAACGGCAGCTTGCAAACCCCAGGAGGTGCTCCAAGGCTGGGTGGACTGAGGAGGGAGATGGGGAGGGGACTGTGTATGAGTTCAGCCCCTGTTGTCACCTCTGGCGAGACGCTTCCTTCTCCCCTTAGCTGGGTCCCTGACTCCTCCCCTTGCTTTGCCACTGCCTAGAAGTGTGACTCTGAGCAAGCTACGTAACCTCTCTAAACCTCTGGGACACTGTGAAACCAGCTCAGCCTCCAACAAAAGCTTGTTCTGAGCACGAATGAGACAAAAGCAACTTGTCTGGGAGTTTATTTCAGTCTCCCCAGTAGTGTTCCTAGAAGGCTGGGGTCACATTTTGTTCTCCCTGTGAACCCAGCACCCTACAGTTCCCTGTACTTAGTAGGCACTCCATAAATGTTTACTGAATGAATAAATGCTGGAAACAATGTGAAAACTGTAAAGGTCCCCAAGATACTTCGATTTTTTTCCTCCAGCTTCTTCCCCCTCCCCTAGCTTCATCCTGAATCAACATCTGGACTTCGGGAACAGATATTTTCTGAGAGTCTTCAAAGGCCTGGGAAGTTCTATTTGGCTCTGGGGGAGATGAGGAATACAAAAATGAAACCCACATGGTCTCTGACCTCAAGGGAGCTTAAAGATGCTTGGACGGGGGAGGGAGAATGAACCGGCCCACAGCTCCAGGGGCCTGAACCCCTTTCGAAGATGATTCTTACCCTCACACCTACGTCACCCCTATTTTCAGGGAGGTCCTCCCCTACCCATTGCTGAGGTCCTCTCTATGCCTTACGTAGGACCTGGGCCTCAGTTTTTCTCCTGTACAATGGGCTGGCAGCCCAGATGCTGGCCTGCCTGGACCTGATCCTGGATCTCTTTTCAGGAGGGAAGCTGGCCTCCACTCCACACCAACTCTAGCTACATCCCTCCCCTGCTTAAAACCCACATGACTCCCCATGACCCCATCCACCCCCCTTAGCCAGCAGGAGATCCTAAGCACTCTGGCCCAGCCACATCTGGCCCTCCCTGCCATGTACTATGGACTCCAATAGCGCTGCCTATGTCTATGACCACTCAGGCGGTCCCCTCTGCCCAGAACACCCTTCCCTCGGCCCTGACCTGCCTCCTGCTGTCTCCTATGACTATGTGATGTCTGAGAGGCCTTCCCAGCCTAGCCATCTGATACAGCACTTCCCACATGGAGTTATCAGCACTATTTATACCTCTGTTACCCCCAGAGGCTGTGGGAGACTGTGTGGGGTTTGTCTCTTGGTTGGTTGGTTGCTATTTTCATTAGCAGGTACAATGTCCAGCACAGAGTACCACTCTGCAGACACTTGGGGAATAAATGCAGGAATAAGACACTTTCATCCTCCCCTACTGCCTAATAACACTACTTATAATAATTAATGTCAATTGAATGTTCACGATCTCATTTTATGCCCACAACAATCCAGTGACGTGGGTCTTATTATCAACCCCACTTTACAGATGAGGAAACTGCTGCCTGGAGGTATCCAGTGACTTTCCCACGGCTGCACACTCAGCACATGGAGGAGCTGACCGCAAACCAAGCAGCCTGCACTTTGTGCTGGCAGGCTCAGGGCGGTCACGCAGCTTTAGCTTGACACCCAAGTCCTTTCACACACTGGCCCTGACCCTGCCTCACCGCCTGCCTCCCAGCCAAAGCAGAAGACCCCTCTGCTCTAAGGCATGGGTCCAATTTGGGTGCCCTTCTCGATCCTTCAAGCCCCGGCTCCTGAGCCCCCGACCTCGTGTCACATGCCTCAAAGCAGGCAGCAGCCCACCTACACCTTCAACTCATCTCATCCGCTTCTGTGTGCACATCCGCCAAAACCCTCTCCACCAGGGCCCACTCTAGGGCCTACCCCACCACCCCCAGACATTGTACCACATGGTACAGAGCAACTAAGTGCATCTACACCATCGAATCCTTGCCTTCCTTTCTTCCCTCCTTCATCAAAGCCTCCCAGGTGCTGTCCTTGGGGGGTGCAGGTCTGGAGGTGGAAAAGACACACAAAGACTGCAGAATCTGCCAGGCTCACGGAGCCCTGTCCAGGGGACTGTAAGCAAGACAGGCCAGGACCGTGACACTTATCCTCGATTTGCAGATGAGACAGGAAGTACAAGGAATTGTGGATGCCAGACAAACTTAACTCAGTGTTTTATGAATGAATGAATGAATGAGTGAATGAATGAATGAATGAGTGAATGAATGAGTGAATGAATGAATGAATGTAAGAGGTTCCAGGGCCCAAGGAGAAAGTCGAGATAGAAACCTCAAGTCAACTGCTCTGGGGTCTGAATAAATTTTCCCATGGAACCTCACTGGGCAGCTGGGGTGAAGAAGAGGCCATTTCACACCCTGGAGCAGCCCATTAGGGGTGTCAGTTGGATCCTAGGAGTCTTCACTCAAGTAGCCCTGCCCCACTGTGGTCAGCAGGGCTGTGGGGCACACCTGGGGAGGCAGGTCTCGGTCCTAATGGAGTTGGAGGGGGTTACATCCATTCATCGGACCTCTGCTAACCACGGGTCTCCTCCTGTGCTAGTGCCCTGGAGACAAGATCCCATAGGGGAATCAGAGACGGATTCAGACCAAGGGGGCCCCACAGAGGAAACAGGCCTCAGTGTCTCACGGGGAGGAGGCTGCTCAATGCGCCTGTTTCAGAGTTTAGTATAAGAAAGGCCCAGAGTCCCCGAGAAGGGCTCGGTGCCCCTTGAGTCAAGGCCTCTGTGTTCCTCTGACGGAAATCAGTGCCCTGTGGGCGGGGCCAGGGCCAAGGCAGAGGGACCAGCACGGGGGGCTGGTTCAGTGTCCCAGTGGGCGGGGTCAGAGAGGCCAAGTGGGGGAGGGGAAGCCCTGGGTCGGAGGGTCTCAGTGTCCTGCGAGGCGTTGGGGGCCCGCCGGAGGGTCGCCGCCTCCGTCTCCGGGGGCGGCGCCAGCCACCGCCCGGGCTCCGCGTCACTAAGGGGGGCGGGGGTCCCTAGCTCGAGCCCGCGCCGCCCTGCGCCCCGGCCGCCCGCCCTCCCGGCACTCACAGCAGGTCGGGCCGGTGCCGGTGCAGGATGGCGCAGAAGGCCAGGCCGTCCCGGAAGGAGCTGCTCAGGTCGCGGATGTCCACGCCGCGGTAGCCCTCGCACTGGCGGCGGCACCAGGCCAGCAGCGCGCCCCGCGGCCCCGCCATGAGCGCGGGCTCGGGTCCGGCTCCGGGCGCCGCCGGGACCGGGTTTCACCCTCAGGCTCAGCTCGGGCCGGTTTCCGGCTGCGGCTGTGGCTCTGTCGCTTCCCTGCCCGGCGCCTCTCGGAGCTCCGGGCGCGACCCGCGGGCGGCGGGCGGGGGGCGGGGAGGAGGCGGGGCCGCGGCCTCGGTGTCCTCGCTTGGGCTCCGGCGCGGGGTCCCGGCTCGGCTGCCTGCTGCCCGCCCGGCCCTGCCCGGACCTGCCCGAGCAGCCGCCGCCCGCGTGGCCCGGCCCCGCCGGCCGCCGCCTACTCACCGCCGCCCTCTACCCTCGCTGTGGGCCGGCCGCGGGCGCCGGCGTCCCGCTGGCCTCGGTCCCCGCCCGCCGCCGCCGGGGAGCGGGGAGAGGGCGGCGGGCTGGCGCCCCACCCAGCGGCGGCTCCGCCCCTAGACGCGGACCACCCCTCCCCGCCGGCCCAACACCCCACCGCCCCTCTCCTCGGCGATCCCGATCACTCCCTCCCCTCTCCGTGGACCCCTCAAAGAACTCTGGGACAACCCCTGAACCCCTCACCCACAGCAAACTAGTCCCTCGCAATAATGATTTCTTCCACCTCCACCACGCTGCTCACCGGGAACTCTCTTCTTGCTCCCAACCTAATTGCTTCCCGCTATTTGGCTGAAGGACTTGCAAATCTCCCACATTCCCCTGGCCTGAAACTTTGGGGAGGCATTCCCCCCACCTTAGGCCAATCAGGCAGTTTCCCTGCAGACCCCAAAGCACCCCAAGATGACACTAACTTCCCTCACACTGTGTCACCACTCCAGAACACACGCGATTTCCAGGTAGTTCTGTCTGCCGCCATCCCCTCCCCCCTAGAGCTTGACTGGGAAACTCCATGCTCCCAGCCTCCCAACCCCCCCAGTGTTGGTCTAGGTGTCCACTCAGTGAGCATAACAACGGGTACTGCAGGGATCTGCCCCCTCCCCACTGGGGCATCCTGATTAGAGTGGTAGTGGGTTGGGCTCCCAGGGGAAGGACCTATGGGAAGCAGACCCTTGTCTGTTGGGACATTGGGTGTTTGGCCTTGGAACCTCCCCAGCCTCATTCTCCTGCTCCCCCATCAAGACCTGGGACAGCCACCCTCCCCAGAGGCCTCTCCTGATCCCAGGTGATGAATCAGCTTCTACTAGGCTGCCATTGCGGTGATGTCACTCTGACCAGTGCAGTAGTTAGCTGGGATGAGTCTGTCACACCACTCCCCAAAGGAAGGAGCAGGGTCCTACTTATGTCTGTCAACCATAAGCCCTCGGAGGAATGGAAAGAACAGGGGTTTGGGAGTCATATAGACCCAGGCTCAAATCCTGGCTTTCCCTACTCACTCAGCCATGTGATCTTGTGTCTCCATGAAGCTCAGTTTCCACATCTTAAAAATGGGGATAATTCTTGCTTTACACAGTGGCTGAGAGGAGTAAGAGGTACTGTGCCTCACCACCGGCCATCACTCATACATTCTAACTATTGATTCCGGGTTCTTGGTAAACATGTGGTAAAATGGATTGAAAACATCTTACACCCAGCTTGTTCCCTGAACCTTTCTGAGTAAATTATCAAGGAAAGAGGCAGACTTGAGGAATCTCATCTCTACAAATGTTTACTGAGTCCCAGCCCAGAATACAATTATGACCCAGGGTGGGGGACCCCAGCTTGCCCACTTGGGTCAGCTTCACACCCTGGATCTGTCAGAGGCTAGAAGGCCACTATCTTGGCCCAGAGTGTAGACTCTCCCAGGCCAGCCCTTTTGGCCCCTCACCAGCACTTCACTGCCGCCTCTTGCCCTGTTCCTGTGGGAAAGTAGCCCTAAGAAAGGAGGGTTCCAAGTGCTCTCATTAAATCAGGGATTGGGGATCAGGACCCTGATACCAGCACCCACCTTGGCCTTCAAAGACTATCAGTATGCTTCATTAAAACCCAAGAGGGGGGAAAAAAACCAAAAGGAATTATAATATTCCTGCCCTTCCCAGCCTAAGGGGCTCCCTTCAGGTCCCTGAAGACAGCTTCATTTCTGATCTTGATCCCGCTGCCATAATAATAGTTTACCTGGCCCAGCCTCCGGGCCCCACTTATCTGAGTCAGTTCACCATGATAGGATGTAAGGGCCTGCGTGACCACAGGCCAGACAACTCACCCCTATGAATCCCAATTTCTTACCCTATAAAATTGGGATAATAATCTGCCTTTCCTGTGTCCCAAGGTTTTGGGTAATCAGGTGAGATAATGAATGGAAAAATGCTATGCAGACAAGAAATCCAGGGTTCAGGTGGGAGGTGGGACTATGTTTACAGGTGATGTCAGAAGCCACAGACGGCTAGGCAAGTCAGGTCACTGTCCCCAAATCATGCCATAATTTCAGGATTAAGACCCAGGGATTTGGGCCCTTCGTTTGGTGGTTTGGTTTTGTTTTTTTTTTAAACTATCTGAGGAAGTAAATACATTCTCCTTATCAAAAATGTGAAAACAAAAGAAAACTAAAGTTCCTACTTGACCGTCTCCCTCAATCCCAGTCCTCTCCTAAGAAGTAGCCACCATGGTCAGTTTGAAGTTAGGCCTTCCAGACCCTGTGCACACATTTAAATTCAGACACGGATTCAACAAATATTTACTGAGCATCTGCTCCTCAGCTGGGGTGCTCGAGGGGAGACTAGGAGCGAACAAGACAGGGTCCCTGCCCTCATGGAACTCACATTCTAGTGGGAAAGACAGGCAGGGAACAAATAAATAAATCGACAAAGATCATTTCAGATGGTGAAAGGTGCTTGGAAGAAAATAAAGGAAGAGGCTGTGATAGAGAACCGTGGAAGCAGACGGAGTGGCCAGGGCAGACCTTTGTGGTGGGGACATTTGAACTGAATGATACCCACCCCCCAAGAAAGCAAGTGGAATGCAAGCTAGTGAGAGATGTCACTGAAGGTAGTTCAAATCCTTTCTGATTTATTCCCAGTAACAGCGCAGGGCAGGATGATAGCAGGGGAGAGCTGGCTGGTGTGCTGACTGAGACAGACTACTGGACACTCTTTGTCCAGCATGATAAGGGGCAAGGGAAACGGAAACCCAGGGAATAACAGGTGTCCAAAGGAGGCCCCTGACTAGTCTGGGAAAGGGTATCCCATTCTTCCTGCCAACCTGCTTTGCTGTGATGGAGGGAGGTGAGGTGCAAAGGTAGGGTGAAAGGAAACAAACAAAAAAACAAACAAAAAAAACCCATTGAGAATGGGAGAAGCTAACATAGAATGAGCATTGGTGGGAATGATGGAGTGAATGAATGACCAGCACCTACTGCTTCCATTTATTTTCCTGCACAGATCTATCTCAAGGTAAATTTCAGAAAGATGACAGGGAGAGGAACGGCCATGGAGGGGACCTGGAGAGGCTGAGAGGGGAAAGAATGTCATCGTTGCCACTGGGAACCTCTGGCTGTTGAGTCTACCTGATTCTGCACTTGTTCAGAGGCCAGGAGTAGGGGTACTTCACTGTCAGAGCCAGAGGTCCATGTGTGTTTCTGTGTTCCTGGGGGTGGGAGGCGATCCCTGGCTGGTCCCATTTCACACATCACCTTCTCTCTTTGCCACTGACTTGCTGGGAGACCCTGTACAAAGATGCCACCTATCTAAGGTTCAATGTCCTCATCTATAAAACCTAGAGATTTCCCCACCCTCTGATGTAGCAGCCTGTTTCTAGGATTCTATCCTCCAGAAATACTATCCCAGGGGCCCCAAGATGTACATACAAAGATGGTCATTGTTCGCTAACAGCAAAGCACTGGGAACAACCTAAATGTTCATTAGTGAGGGACAGGGTAACTAAGTTTCAACACAGCTGGGAAACAGAAAACCACCCAGCTGCTAACAAGAGGGCCACGGAAATACATCCTCAGAAGAAGTGAAAAAAGTGAAACCAGCAAGCTGCAGAATAACAGATTAATATTTTTTGCAAAAAAAATTATCTGTATACATATATTATATATATCATATGTATTTATATATATAAACATTTACATGTGCAGATATATGGAATTTCAAAACATCAGGAAGAAACGGGAAAAAAAACTTGCCCAAATGCTGTCAGTGGTCCACTTTGAGAGTGAGATGGGGGTGTGGCAGGCTCACTTTTTACAAGTCATCATGGTTTGAATTTGTAACAATGGCAGGCATAACTTCAAATGCACAGCTTTGAGGTATAACTCACATACCATAAAATTCACTCTTGTGACGTGTACAATTCAGTGGTATTTAGTATATTCACAAAGTTATGTAACTATCACTATTATTTCCTTTAATATAGTTTCATCATCCCCCAAACTCTATACCCAGTAGCACTCACTCCCAATTCGCCCTCCCCCGCCATCCCCTGGCAACCTCTATTCTACTTTCTATGTATTTCACTACTCTAGGCTCCTCATATAGGTGGAATCGTACAATATTTGTTGCTGATTAATTTTTAGACTCTCACTCTGGTCGTAAAATTAAGCAGTCACTTGAAAAAACAAATTAACTTTCTCCCACCAACACAACATTGCAGTTTAATTAATGGTGCTAGCAGCAAATCAGGCTCTAATCTTAAAACCAAACTAGCCCCAAATGAACAAGAGGAAATTTGCCCACACAGCGCCAGGGCCACAGCAGATCACTGGGTGACAGGAAATCCGGGTCAGTCAGGTAGAGCAAGCATCACTTCATAATAAAAACAATAACTGATGAGGAAATAGGACTTTGTGAAAGGGGCCACCCCTCCAGTCCAGACAGCCTGGAGCCTCAGCTCCTGTGGTCTTTGAATTTTAGGATTTCATTTTTCTAAGTTTCTCTGACTCCAAGTTCCATGTGGGTCTGATCATTAGGCTTTTCTCTCCAGGCTGTGTCCCAGGCAGCAGGGCCCTATCCAGGCCCTTGGCTCCGAGCTGCTCCCGGGGGGACAGCCTGGCAGGGCTGTGGACAATAGGAGCATTGTGGGAACTGGAAGCCAGGGCTTGAGGGGAGCCATGGGGTGGCAGGAGTGGCAGCTGCTCCGAAGGTCTGCTCTGTCCTTGCTGGGCCAGAGGCATGCCCTGAGCATGCCAGGACAGCGCCCCATGCCCAGGTCCCAGCCCGCCTGGATGAGACCTGGGCCCCCTGGAATCCAGTGATGTCTGAGGATAGGCGGCTATTCCAAGCCCTTCTCCGTTCTCCGCAGACCCTACTGCTCCCCACATACATTCTGGAAAATTCGTCTGGGACTGGCCAAGTAGGTTTGCATCTTTACCCTAAAATGAATCAATCCTCCAAATGAACCCTCCAGAGCAGAGAGGACCATGCACTGCCCGTTACTGGGAGGGTGCTCTCTGAGCTGGGAAGTACTCACACGTTGCCTTCTGGTTCTGTCTCAGGAAGGAGGACAGGTCAAAGAAGCCATGGAAAAATCCAGGCTGGAAAGGGCCCTTAAGGATAAAGCCCCCCAGTATACAGAGAGGGGAGACTGGGGCGCAAGGAGGGGAGGCGCTTGCCCAGGGTGGTAGAGGCAGTTAGAGGGGGAGCTGGGATGGAACCCTATTCCTCTGAACCCTATTCCCCTGCCCCTCACTCTCCATGCTACGCCAGGGAGGTGTCAGCCTGCCACACTATCCCTCACCCCTTTTGCATTCCCCTGAAATGCCTGTTGCAGCTGTTCCAAATCCTACACAGGCTTCAAGGCCCAGCTCATACATCACCTCCCCCCTGAAGCCTTCCCTGATAGACCCAGACAAAAACCGCAACTCCAGACCTTCTCATAGAATCCCACTGAATTAGATGGAAACTAGAAGGGATATCCTGGCTGACTTCAGAGAGGAATTTCCACATGCCTACCCTGGAGGGGCTGGCAGACCAGTGTGAAAGACAGACATGTAAACAATTACAATAAACAGTCACAGAAAGACAAGAGACATGATATAGACATGGGTAAAATGCTACAGCACTTCCATAAGGAGCCTCTCGTCTCCTGGCCGGGGACTGAGAGTATATGCCTGAAGGCTGCATGGAGGAAGTGGCATTTGGACAGTTGCTCACATTGTGTGGCATTTATTTGTGTATCTGTGTCTCTCCTCATTGGACTGTGAGATCCTTAAGAATATTGAGAGCTAACCTCTACTGCGCACTAACCATATGCGAGATGTGTGTGTGTGTGTGTGTGTGTGTGTGTTTTTCTTGTTAATGTGCATCACGTCTTTGATTTCTCACAACTGTATGAGCTTCACGTTATCCCCATTTACTGATGAGGATAAGACTCTGAGAGGTTAAAACCCACTTCAGCGGTTCACCACTGCACACTTCATTTTCCCTGGAAGTTCATTCACTGTTACATACCTGCGAGCATGGCGAGCAAGAACTCTCCCAGGGACCCCAGGTCCACAGCCTCCGGCAGCCCTAGCCCGCAAGGCTCCTAGCTCAATTCCGACTGCAATAAATGGCATGGGTACAGGGGTTCTTCCCGAAGGCTAACTGGGTTGGTGTGTGGTGTCTATACAGGCCCTAATAATTGGGCTCCTTTTACTCTGCAGGAGAAGCTCAGAGGCAGAAATCTGGCAGGAAGGAGTGGGAGGGAAGCCAGGGGGCCTGATTTAGAGTTGGGTCTGCAAAACCAGCCTCTGTTTGTGCTTGGACTCTTTAGGGGTGCCTGGGGGCTTCCAGGGGAGAACAGGGGCGGGAGCTCTCCCAACTGCTCCTTAGTATCAACCCAGCCAGCTCTGTGAGTGAAAAGCAGGCAGGGTGGAAATGGTTTCTGAGCCTTCCTGACTCAGGCAGGTCACCTCTCCTCTAGGACTAAGTGACAAGGAAGGGGCTGTCAGGCTGGTGACGTTTCAGGGAGCCAGAAGGTCAGCCCTCCTGACAAGGCCATCAGACACCAGAAAAGGACTGTTTGTCTCCCACTTACCTGATTGTCTACACGGAACTGTGAGCAAGTCAGCTCTTCCTGTCTGAAACAGAAAGTGAGACTTCTCGGTAGATGCTCTGAGTGAGTTGTTTTTCCTCTAAATAGTGCACCTCATCTCCAGGTGACACGATGCGTCACATCTGGGATGGACAAGAGTAACCCTGAACTCGTGCATCATAGTCTACGGCTTTATGTGCTGAGACTTAGAAGGGCCCCGGGAGGCAGGTGCGGGGAGAACCACTCTCTCCATTTGACTGAGGAGGAAGCAGAGGCTCAGAGAATTTAAGCAACATGCTGGAAATTTCCCAGCTTCTCAGAGAGCAGCATCAGGACTTGCACCTACATAGGCCCCCTGTCACTTCCCAGGCCGGACCAGGGAGTAGAGAAGTCCACCCTCCAGGACCTCTAGCCCCAGGGAAAGATATGGGAAGGAGGATGGGGACAGGAGGGAGGTACTTTGACCTTAATCCAGTGGCTGGATGGGGGCAGGGTGGGACCCGAAATCAGGAAAGCTGTTTTTTAGCTTCAGGCTTGACAGGAATGTGGAGCCACCGGAACCACGATAACTTGTCATTTCCCACAGCCTGCTTCCTCCTGGAAACCTCTCCATCCAGAAGATTTCTGATCAGGCTTTGGATCGTCAGATTGGCCACCCCCTGTCCCCATCTCAGCCTCTTCCTGAGACCAGCTCCTGACCCCAAGCAACAGCACCGGCCAGCCCATCTCCAGTCGGCAGGGCTTGGGGTGGGGATGAAAGGCCACTGTTAGGAAGAACCTGTGCAGGCAAACCTACACTTTTCGTTTGCTGGAGATCCTGAATCCCTCATCATTTATTCATTCTGTGAGGCTGCATTCTAGAAAGGATTTAAAGCACTCCATCACTTATTAATAAACTTATATTTTTTTTAATGGCAAATTTTTTAAATTGAAATATAGTCTGTTCATAGTGTTATGTTAATTTCTGGTATACAGCAGAGTGATTCAGTTATACATATATATACATATATATATTCCTTTTCATATTCTTTTTCATTATAGGCTATTACAAGGTATTGATTCATTTTGTGATGCCTGTTCACTCACTTCCTTGTGCATTTCATCATTCATTCATGCATTCATTCAACTAATTCTCTTTACCGCAAAGGCTATTGCTCCCAAATGCTGCCTCCCTTTTCTCAGATATTCATGGGGCTCCTGGCCCATTTAGATCCTAGGATGTTACCCAGAATTATAGAAATGCAGAGCTGCAGCCTTCAGACAACAGCTGGGCCCACTGCCTCATTTTGCAGATGAGAATGTAGTCAGTATCCTCTCAAGGCCAAGGCTGTCCCAGAAAGAGAAGCCCCATCTTGGGCTGGCAGTCTAGTGTATGAGGAAGCCAGAGAGATACAGCAGGAAGAAAGCCAAGGCCACCAGAGGCTGGTCAGTGCGGTGAGGAACTGACCTTGGGGTCTGAAGAGCAGAGTTCCAGCCCCAGCTTGTTCACCGCCTCTGCCCAAGTTCTTACGCCCTGGGCATCTCTGCCTGGATGTCCCACAGGGTCCTTGAACTCATGTCTGAACCCAGTTCTCTACCCACCTGCACATGCTTCCTGTAGTTCCACTGTTTCCCCAGCTGCAAAAACCAGGGGACCAGGCATCTCCTGTCCCCCACCCCCACACATCTGGCCAACTGCCCTCTGTAACCTCCCAAATGGCTTTTGAAATCTCTAACCTCTCTGCACACCAGCTGCCACCACTCTCCAGGAGCTGCAGCTCCTCTATGGCTGAGCTACTCCAGACAAGTGTCTCAGCCTCTCTCTGAACCCACCTCTAAACCATCTCTACACAGACTTGCCTTCGGTCCACCCAGGAACAGGGAGTGGAGAAAGCCCTGGGGTGAGTCTGGAGGCTGCGAGTCCCAGCTCCTCCATGAAGGAGCCATGCTGATCCACACGTATAACCCATGACTCTGATTTCCAAGGTCATGGCCAGCTAATAATAATGGCCCTCATTCCCCAATCACACACTGTGGCCAGGTACTGTGTTAAGTACTTTATATAATTTAATCAAAGGAATGATCCTGAGGGAGGTGCTACACCCATTTATAGATGAGAAAAGTGAGGCATTGAGAAGCCAAGTAACGTGGCCCATGATAACACAGCCAGTACGTGGAATCAGGATTCAAACCCAGGTCTGACCAAATCCAGGCCCACACACTTTGCTATGCTGCCTTCTCTTGCCTGTGCAGGAACTTCTGGTCACTGGTACTACCCAGAGGTCTCCATCCCTTGCTAATAAAACCCTTGCTCCTTTTATGCATGGGGGGATTATGAACCTGCTGCTTCTACTCTGGGCAAGCTGGGATACAAATCCTGCGAGCTGGCTGCAGCTGCTTAATGCCCTGCATTCCTCAAGTGGTACCAGGCGGAGTTCAGCTGTGCCTGCCTCCTCCCAAGGGCTGCCGACTGCACGGCTCTGCTGCTGGACCTGGACCAAGACACTGGGAAACGGCCCAAGCCAGCGCTCACACACTGGCTCTGTGTGACCTTGGGCTCCTGAAATGGCCCATCTCCTGGCAAGGGAGGAAGAGTGATGAGAAGCTGTGTCAGACACAACACACCTTGACCTGGGATAATTTTAGTGATGGAGACAGGAGACTCTGACATGAACTATGAGGCTCTGGTGGTGAATTCAAAACAAGTTAACCCTGTGGGCGCTCAGGTTGGTCTGTATCCTCTAAGCCATCGTTGCCAAATGTCAGGACTGGTAGTGGGTACAGGAGAGATGGTGCTGGATGGGCCGTTCTTAACGAGGCCAGGGAATAGTAGACAGGCATCAGGGCGCGGTAGGAGCCCTGGCTGGCACTAGCCTGGCAATCAAAATGCTTGGCAGAATCCAGATTCTGCCACTCGTTAGATCCAGCAAGGTAACAGATGAAGTGCTTGGAAAGCTACCAAGAGCTCTCTGAGTGTTTGGACTTGTTACATATTAACTAAGAGGCTGCTTTTGCTTTTCCTTCCTTTCAGAGGTGGGGCTGAATTGCAGGATGGCATCCCAGAGACAACACAGGCTTTAGAATTGGGCTGACCTGGGTTCCTCTTGGGCTGCTCCTGGCTCCTCTTTAGCTCTGGGAACTTGGACAAGTTTTATAACCTCTGTGGTGGAGAATGGCCTCCCAGCCGAGATTCAAGTCACAGCCCTGAGATATGACCCTGTACGATCAGGAACTTCACTGGTCTCTGGCCTCTTCCTCCCTCCCCCTTGTTCACTCTGCTCCAATGGCCTTTTCATTGTATTTTCTCAACATACAAAATATGCTCTGGCCTCAGGGCCTTTGCACATGCAGTTCCCTCTTCCTAATACTTTCCCCAGGTATCTGCAACGTGGCCTCCTTGCCCCTTCAGTTCTGCCCAAATGACACCAATCAGTGTGATCTTTTCTGACCATCCAATTCAAAATGGTAACTCCTACCCTTGATTTTTCTCCACAAGATAAATCGGCATCCAAAATACTACAAATCCAAACTCCACAAGATAAATTGGCATCCAAAATACTACAAATCCAAATGGTTTATCATCCGTCTCTACCCATTAGAATTCAAGCTCCATGAGGACAGGGACTTGTCCTTTTTTTTAATTGAAAAAAAAAAAGGCTTTTTTGGTGGGTAGGGATTTTGTCTTTCACCCACTTCCATTTCCCTCTTGCCTAGCAGTGTCTGGCTGGCTTACTTCAAGGAAAAAAGGATCCAACCTTAAGTGCATAAAATCCTACAAAGTGCCTGATACACAGCAGGGACTGTATTAGCCCCCTAGAGCTGCCGGAACAAATGACCACAAAATTGGTGGCAAAAACAGAAACTTTTTCTCTCAGTTCTCGAGCTCAAAAGTCCAAAATCAAATAGATAAACAAGATTATACTGGATAGCACAGGGAAATAAACACAAGATCTTGTGGTAGCTCACAGTGAAAAAAAAATGTGACAATGAATATATGTATGTTCATGTATAACTGAAAAATTGTGCTCTACACTGGAATTTGACACAACATTGTAAAATGACTATTATTCAACAAAAAAAATGTTTAAAAAAAAAAGTCCAAAATCAAGGTGTCAGCTCTAGGGGAGAGCCCTTCCTCGCCTCTTGGAGCTTCTGGTGGCTCCAGGCATTCCTTAGCTGGTGGCTGCATCACACTAATCTCTGCCTGTCTTTGTGTGGTCCCCTTCTCCCTGTGTGTCTCTGTGTCTAAGGACACTTGTCATTAGATTTAGGGGCCACTTGGATAGCCCATCTTGAGATCCTTAACTCACATCTATGAAAACCTTTTTCCAAATGTCACACTGATATGTTCCAGCGGTTAGGACATGGACATACCTTTTTGGAGACCAGCATTCAACCCACTACAGCATTCAGTATCAATAGGGAAAAAGGATACAGAAGAGCTTACGAGCCAAGCATGGGGGAGAAATAACTGAGCATCTCCTCTGTTCCTCATCCCAGTAAAGCAGATTCTAACTTTTACACACAAGGAACGGGGTTTAGAGGTAAAGTGACTTGCCAACAGGAGCTTCCATCCCAAGAGCCACACTGGTGTCCACCTCAGGGTGACAGGTAACACCCCGGATAAGGAGGAAGCCGTTTGGCCCAGCTCCAGCCACTGCTGACCATCCAAGTCCCCATGTAGCCCCTGGAGCAGGCCCAGCCTCTGCAGACACTAAGGACCCGCAGATGCTCGGCCCAGCAGTGGGCAACATGGCACTTTCACACCCATTTTCATCTCTCAACCTGGGGAGACAGATCTTCCACTTTCAGACAAGACTGCCCGCCCAGAAGTCACATGGTAAATTAGTGACACAATTTAGACTTGAAACCATGTGTCATCCCTTCAAGTCAGTGACTCTTTCCATGCTCTCAAGCTCCCTTAAAACCAGAAAACTCAAAAGGAACCAACCACGTAGCAGGTGAGCACAAAGCCTAGCCTGAGAATTCACAGCGACTCTGGCACCAGGAGGCAAGGCGCAGCCTCACCAGCCGAGCCTTTCCAAGTTCCCGGAAATCGCCCTTTATTTTGCACAGACTTTTATGGGTTATCTATTGCTGTTTCACCCTTGCTGCCTGTCTCAGGGTAGGACTTTCTAGAGTAAAAACACAACTTTGGGAAACAAAAGACCTGTCTTCATTACCTGTACCTTGACCTTGAACAAGTTACTTAATTACTCTTAAGCTTCATTTAGAGCCTCAATAAAATCAGGATTCCAAGGCTACTGGCTCCAGGGTGAGAAAATGTATAAATGGTGTGCAGATCATTCTGAGGGCTTACTCTGGAGTACAAAGGTTTTACAGCTCCAGGAATATCCTATCTTTGATGGGTAGGTTGGGTGAGATGCCTGAGGCAACCAGTTTCAGTGAGGTTTTCAATCATCACAGATCTGTATTATCTGCACTTTGATATGATAAGAAATCAGCTCTGATAACAAATAGTTTTGGGGTGCAGAAGACGTCATCTCAGATAAGTCCCCATGATGGCAGATCCCATGTGGTTAAGGGGCGGATGGCAGAGTGAAAAACAGACATGACTAGGTTGTGACTGCCCGTGAAAGTTCCAGAGACAAGCAGTAGGCCCAAACTCAGAGGGTGGGAGAGTCTGCACACAACAGAAACCGAAGTTTCCAGTGTGAAGGATCAGAAGATCTGGGCAGAAGACAGTAGTCTGGAGCCAACTCAGCTTTTCTATAACTACATGACCTCGATTAAGTCACTTCACTGCCCAAGTCTGTTTCCTCATCAACGAAATGGGGACACTACTACTAAACTCATGCTGGAAAGTGCAGGCAAGGTACACGGATTCCTCTTAGCACAGCCCTGGCAGCAGCAGGTGTTCAGTAGTTCCTTCCTAAAACCCAGGGCTTCCACGAACATGCATGCAAATTACAGCAGGTCATTAATGCTCACAGGATTCTTGTGCAATGCAAATGACACTGAATGTGAAAATGTCCTGTATACTGCATAATGCTTCATGAATTCAGGGGTTAAATAATTCAATTTAAACACCAACAACTGATGCATCAGGAAAAAGTACCATGACACACAGGAAATTATGTACTGTTGCCCTTGTCCACAGATGTTCCCCAACAATAAGGAGAAGACAAATCTGACTCCAAAGATCCTTTATTGAGACCTATTTAAAACACTTCAGTCCTTGATTCAAATAAACTTCAACTCAGTTGACTGACTGGCCAATCACTGAGCTCGGTGAAGGCTTCATGGTGGCAAAAACACTCCCCAACTACAATCACATCAAGACACATTCCTGACTAATGCAAGAGTGAATGTACTCAGGGTCTTTGTCCCATCTTCTTCAGGGTTCGATTGAGCTGGAAGAGAAAGAAAAGCACAGTCAGATATGGGGGTTTCACCAAACCTTTTCCTATCGTATGCATGATGACCAGGTCAGACTCCCAAGCCACCCCTCCGATGTCAGGAGGGGAGTCTCTGATGCAGGCATGGGTGTCCGCTATGTCCGTGTAAATCCTCGGTGAGGTCCTCCACCTGACATTCTTATGGCCCCGCACAATTCATGCAGATTGTTCTTCTACCTGCCCTTCACACCCCCTATATTGCTCTGCCCATTTTATGGACAGGAAAGGGACTCAGGGTGGCTCGACCTGCCAGGACTGTATTATCATCCTGCAGGAGTCTGGCAGCATTGACGACAGCATAGCAGTGACCTCTGCTGGAGGACTCAAAAGCACCAGGACACAGTGGCTCTAGCTATGGCCACAGAAAGTGACCCATAAGACTTCTCCAAGGGCAACACGTAGAATCCACCAAGTTTGTCAAAACAGAACTTCATGGTCTCTGCCTGCAGAGACTGGCCAGACCTGTCTAAGTTGGAGAGTAACTGCCAAATGGGAGGGGATGGGTAAGAGCAGGCAGTGAATCCACCCATATTAGGAAATACCAGGGAAGGAGAGGAGCGCCTGCCACCCGCAGAGGGAGATCTTGGAAAGAGATGCTCCAGAGAAGGCTGACACAGCAGCTCCTACAGGCCCACCCCCACGCCCCAAACCCCAAGCAGCCAGCCAGTCTAGCTCAGAAACTTAAAGGGCCAATTTCAGGCTTTCTTGAAATTAGAAACGAGAGGAGAAAAAAATACCTTAAACTCCCCACCAGTTCCTAACCTCTGTCCCCAGCCTACACACCCCTCCCTCAGACCTCTTACCTCTTCAAATTTGTGAATCTGCCGGATGAAGAAATCCCCATAGCGCCTGGCGACCTTGGTGTCTGCGATGTGGATCATGTCCTATGGGAAAAGCAGTCAGAGAAGAGCAGCAGGACAGCCACTTACGGACTTTCAAGTAACAGTGATGCTGAGTGCTACACAAAGCCCCACCGTGCTTCTCAAAAGCAAGAGGGGGAAGACCCTCTGGAAGAGTGTTACCAATTAATAGCAACTCTTTCTAGAGGGCTGTATTTTTATTTTGTTCTTGTTAACTCATTTATTTTTATTTCCTAGTCTTTTTAATGAACATGAATCTTTTGGCAATAATAACATTTAAAACAGCATTTTATTCTCATACACTGTTTCTGAGTATACAATTGCAAAAAAATCAGTATAAGGTTGCAAATTAAGTCTACATTTTAGACTGGTTTTTAGTTCAAAATATTCTATTGAACACCATTTTACTTGTAAATTCCTACATAATCTAGGTTAAGACCCAAGAACTTTCTGAATCTCTTTAATAGACTTTTTTCAAGTCAAAGATGAAAAAAGAAAAGGCAAAAAAAAAAAATCAGAAAGCAGCATTTTGCAGAAGATAAACCTGAACCAGTATGAGAAACAATGATAAAAACAAAAACATACAATTAAAAACTTCTTCGTGTAGGGACTTGAAATCATATTATTAACTCAACCTGAATATAATTTCACAGTAAAATTTTACTTGTAATAACCAAGCTGCTAACTCTGGGGAGAAGTGTTTTATTAAAGGCCATCCAGACGGTTGGGACTAGTTCAGCCGGGTCACTTAGAGGCAGGGAGCAGGTTACTGACACCGCCAAAGAACACCGCCAAAGAACGTGTAAATGTCAGGTATCGGGAACAAATCTGAAAAGGACTTTAGGTAGTTGATGTGATACTGCAGAGGACAGACGGTTTTGATTTTTAAAAACACAACTTAAAACAACATTGAAAAACTTCTACTATTGACGTGTTGACGTGTTTCTACTTTTGGTGAGTCTGTTCATGGCAGGAATAGCCAAGTTCTGCCAAACACCAAGCCTTCCAAAAACCATAAACTCTAAAATGAGAGGATCTGGTTTAGCAAGATGAGCTTCCAGAACAAACTACCCAAACTGATCATGCAATTCCACAACTAGGTGCTCTACCCAAGAGAATCTGTTCACACAAAACTCGTACACAAAAACCCACAGCAGTGTTATCCATGACAGCCAAAATGTGAGAACAGCTCAATTATCCACCAACTAATGAACGGATACACAAAGTGTGGTGTATCTAAACAGTAGATTATTATTCGGCCGTTAAAAAAAATAAAATACTGATACGTGCTACAATCTGGATGAAACTTGAAAAGCTGCTCAGTAAAAGAAGTCAAACATAAAAAGCCACATATTTTATGATTCTACTTTTAGAAAATGTCTAGAAAAGACAAACCCACAGAGAAAAGCAGATTACTGACTTGCTAGGAACTGGGGGGCAAGGGGGAATTGGGAATGCTGCTAATGGGCAGGGAGTTTCTCTCTGGGACGACAGAAATGTTGTGGAATTAAGACAGCAGAGATGGTTGCACAACATTGTGAATATACTAATAATCACGGAATTACACCCTTTAAAGTTGTGAACTTTGTTACGTGAATTTTATCTTTAAAAACTGTCAGCAAAAAGTAGTATGCTTAGACCAACACACTTTCTTTTTTTTTCTCAAGTCCCATCTTAGCTGTGCTAGAGCTCATTTTCTGCCTTTTATAAGGATAATTATCATGAGCATCAACATCCACAAAGGTGAGAGTAGCTCAAATGACTCATCAGTTTCCTGTACATGATTATTTTTTATCTGACAGCTTCAAAGTAAGCTTTGTATATTGGATTGATTGGTGGTTGTCATTAGAACATAGGGCTGAGAGTGAATTTTAAAAAGCAGTTGTTAGCAATGCATAAACACACACACAGGCACGGTACAGGTCTTGTGCAGTATTTGTCTCTTAGGGTTGTGTGTGTACACATGTGTTACAGACCAACACATTTTCTGAAAATAACCAAAAATGAAAGATATTTTTAAAAATTTCCCCATAGCATCAAAGAGCTGACAAGAGAATAAAAAAAACATTTAAGAGAAAACAAATCATTTTATGAGCAAATCACAGAAGCCCCTTCTGCACTGAGGGCATTTGCTAATCCTAGAAAACTTGGGACAGTCTAACAGAAGATCCTCCTTGTCATGCTGAGATTCTAAAGAGCTGTATCCTCAGCCAAAGGTGGTCCAGAAGCTAACTGCCATCCCATTCTTGATACCAAGCAAAGCTTGCCAAGGGTGGGGGGAGAAGCATAAAAGAAGAAAGAGACCTCTCTCTGAGATATGAGTCTTCTGACAATCTACAGCCTGGGCTTCCCACCTAGCTGGTCTGGGGACCTCAGGCTGTGAATTCAGTCTGTGGTGGCCCCAGCCTGATAATATCCCCAGGCACCTTGTAAAGGCAAAAGCAAATCCACTCTAGAGGAACAAATATTCATCCTAGGCTTCAAAGAATGTCAACTAATATATTTTCAAGGATAATGAACCACATGTGGTTAAAAAAAAAAATAGCCAAGCACATAAGGAAATACTGCACTATTAGTTCAAAAACAAAGAGAAAGCAAGAAACAGAACTAAAGAGATGAACAGGGGTAGAATGTTCAATCAAAAGAAAATTATCTGAACAGAATAGACAAAAAGATGAAAGAAGGGTTTAAGAGACATGGAGGACAGAGTGAGCTCTAACATATATTAGAGAAGCACTCCAAGTAACACATCTCCCTGGAGGCTGACCGCAAACAGGAAATATCTGACTCTATTCCCTCCCATTTTAGTATAAAAGCAGCCTGAATTCTAAGTCGGGCAAGATGGTTCTTTGAGACACCAGTCCACCATCTTCTTGGTCTCCTGGCTTTTGGAATATAGTCATCATTTCTTGCCCGCCTCGCTCCCCAAAAAAGAAGAATTCCAGAAGGGGAATAGAGCACAAAGAATATCTAAGAGTTACTGGCTAAGAATATTGCAAAAGAGATGAAGGATACCGATCTACTGATTTTTATCAGTCCATATCAGGGTTCCAAACATGTCTGAATAGAACATTTTCTTCCCTTTTAAGTGTACGTACATAGGGCAAACAAGGGTGTGTGTGTGTGTTATTTCATGGAAAGAACAACTGTAGGTGTCCAGCACATTTTAAGTCTGAAAAAACTCACTTGAGAAAACAAAACAACTTAGTCCTTTAAAAAAAACCTCATTAGGACATTAAAACGTCCAACTTGAACTTAAAATCCAACAGTGAAAACTAACACTGCTCCTCAACCTGCCTCCCTTTCTGAGGGGGAGCCACTGTTATGCTGCTTGTGCAATCCTTCCAGAAATAACTCTTTGCATATACAAGCATATACAAATGTGTTGCTTTAAAAAAAAAAAAAAACAACAACTTGAATGGACTGTTGACAGCCACTCTATAAAACCATATGTGTACTGTTTCTAACAGATAAACACCACCCAAGTGTCCATCAGCAAAAGACTGGGAAGACCGCAGTCGATAACTGCAGTAGGTGCTGACTATCACAGAACACTAAGCATGGCTGAACGACTGCGACACGTGACGATGCTGGATGGTGATTCTCTTAAATATAATGTTGAGCAAAAGAAGCCAGACACGAAACAGTACGTACTGTGTAACTGCGTTATATGACGTTCAAAATCAGGCAGCACCAATCTAGGGTGGTTGAAGCCAGGATGATGGCTTCCCACTCACTAAAGTACTTCCATGTCTACAAAGCACCCTCCCTCCTCCTTCTCCAACCTCCCCTCCACCACAGCCTCCTCCCGGGCCACTCCAGCCACACTGCAGCTGACTGGGCTTGCTCCTGCCTCAGGACCTCAGCTCCAACTGCTCCCTCTGCGTAGAATGCTCTTCCTCCAGACATCCGCTTGGCTAATTTCTTCACCTCCTTCAAGTCTCAGCTTCAATTTCACTTCCTCAACAAAGTCTATCCTGAGCACCTTACTTAATACTGCATCCTGTGCCTTCCACCACCACCATCCGTACCCCACAGCACGCGGCAACTGCTAAGCTACTACAAGGTTTGCTTAATTATAACCTTATCACCTATCGTTTTCACACCAGAACACCAGCACGAGGGCAGAAATCTTTGTTCAATGATACGTCCCAAACGCCCGCAACAGTGGGTGCTTAATACATAATAACTGCTGAGTGGATGAACAGACAGTGCCCCAGGAACCTAGCTCAGGGGCAGCCATACCTTATCAATGTAGAAGTCAACTTCGGAGGCTGACTGAAATTCGCCATCTAGAGCGGAGATGCCACTGGTCCACACCAGGTTCTTCATTTTATGTTTGAAGACAAGAAGCTGGATTCTGAACTCCTGCTCCGTGAGGTCCAGAAAGCCGGCCAGCTTGGCCACAGGCATGGTGGTGTAGAGCTTGAGGAAGCTGCGGATGGTTGAGAGCTGGGCCTGCTGCTGCACCTCGTCAGAGAACACCTTCAGCTGCTGCAAGAAGGGCTCCTTGTGGTAATTGGGGTGCACATTGTCATAGTTGGGCACTACAGGTGACAGGAATTTGGGGCAGGAGTAGCTGAAAAGCTCCTCATAGACCTGCGGGTCACCTTTCTGCATGCGCAGCATCTTGTCCCCATACTTCTCCCGCAGCTGGAGGTGAATGCTCTCGTCGATACGCATGGGGTACATGGTGAGGGCAATGGCCAGCAGCGCGTGCATCTGCTCATTCTGCTTGTTAATCTGGGGGTAGGGGCAGAGATTGGTGCAGGGTCAAATGAAACGGACTGTGAGGTCCTCACTGCCAACGTGGCCCCCTCACCTTCCCAAGTACACTCTGCACAGACCTTCTGACTTCTCCCTTTGTCTATATTATACCCGTCAGTTAACCTCCCCAATGTCTCTCCCCATCCTCCCTCCAGCTCTACTGAACTCCTGGCCTATTCCAGGTCCTCCTTAGGATTCTTTACTGGTACCTGTCTCGGTCTCTCCAGTCCACCCACATCACTGGCAGGTCAATCCTCCCACACCAGTTATGATCAAGTCACCCAGAAACTTTTTTTTTTTAATTGAAGTACAGTCGATTTACAGTGTTGTGTTAGTCTCTGGTGTACAGCATAGTAATTCAGTTATATACACACATTATGTATTATACACACACACACAGCCCTGCCCAGAAGTCTCTGATGACAGTTCATGCCTACAGAGAAAAGAGTCAATACTTTAGCTAGGTACTGAAGGCGACATCATAATCCGACACTCCAATTTGGCTCCTCCCTTGCCTTCCAGCCCAAAGGGCTTATCGTGCTGCCACATGTCCACACTTCCAAGTCTCAACCTTTGCTCTGCTTAGAAACCTCCTCCCAACTCCATGCATATTTTGGATCCATCCTCCTCCAGGGCAAACTGCTTGAGGGCAGTACCCACATCTAACTGATTTTAAACACCCACAGCCCAGTGAATACTTAACAAACTGTTACTGAATAAATAAATGGAGGCACTGTTGAATGATAAAAGTGAAACAAAAGATATTATCCTTATCATTAAGGTCAACTACCTGAAGTGACAGGTATAACAAAGCAAACTACTAGAGTAGGCTACCCATAACGCAATCATCCTATTGAAAAAGCATACAAAATAGCGAAACTTTGGAAGGCTTTTCCCAATACTGTTGGCATAGTTGTGTCAGCTGGCCAAGGCCTCCTTACCATCTCATATTTGTACGTGGTCCTCTGGAACATGCTCTTGGTTCTCTGGATGTAGAGGAGGATGTTGGCAAAGACCCGGATGGCATCCTGGTAGCGACGCATCATCAAATATGCAAAACCGACATAATAGTACGTGGTAACCTGGCACTCGGGCACACGAGAATACATGCTCTGTGGAAGGAGGCAGAAGCAGTGTCCATGAGTCTCAAGACCAATTTATCCCGGATCTGCAAGTCAGCGGGGCCTAGTGTCAGCTGAGGTGGAAGCGCTAAGAGCTCCCCGCAGACACCCTGAACTACCCAGAGGAAGCCCTGGCTCTGGAGGCAGAGGCTCTGTGTGCAGACTGGCCATTTACTGATTAAGTTCTGTGACCAGAGGACTCCATTTTCTTAGTTATAACAGAAAAGGGTGGGACCAGGTGACCCTAAAGTTTCTCACAGCTCTAAATCCCTCCACACCCCACTTATATATTCTTTCTTGCTTTCTAATCCTTGCTTTTCCAAATAAGCCCTATAAAGGAAGGGACAGATGAGAGAAGACCGAGAGACACACACATCAAACAAAAATATACCACTTTCCCGTGGCCAGGAAAAAACACCACTACCAATCATCCACACCATCTTAGAACTAAGCAAGTCTTTTGTTAACTCTTTAGTGAAACTTGAAGAGTAATAATCTGCCACTATCATTCTGGTTTGAAAACAGAATCAAAAGACTGATGAATATTTTAAGTGTTATTAAGCACCAAAGAGAAACCACCTCATCCAGGTTCAGATTTTCACTGCAGTGGTTTCCCCAATTCTTACATCAATTATCAACCGACATGCAGAGGAATTCTTTTTTCTCCCTGAAATCTGTCCTAATAGATCAGAATTTCTCTTAAAGCAGACAGACTTTCTGGCTCTGGGAAGAGGGCATGAGGAAACAGGGAATTACCTTCTTGTTCAGTTCGATATTCTCCAGCACCTTGATGGCCTGGTAGTAATCCCCCAACAGGGAGTGCAGACGCAGAAGCCCAACCAGGCTGAAGTACCCAAGCATCTTATAGAGGGAGTGCCGTCCATACTCCCCAGCCACACTCTCAGGATCACCTGCGAGAGATGCACAGACACTGTGAACATTTCAGCAGGGGCAGGTGAAGGCAGCCAAACCTAACCCTTGATTATCACTCAGTAAACTCTCCACTGCCAGTCTCTAAAGCTTCCTGCAATAGGGAATCACTCTGCCTTTGAAGGAATACCAAGAAACAGGGCACCTAGCCTTATGTTAATCTTAAATTTACCAACTTAAGTCACATGAAAGGAGACAGCAGCCTCCTCCACACTACACCTGAGAATATGAGGGGATCCCCCCACCCCTTGTCAATAAGAGTTCCTGAGCAAGTCCTTTCTTTTCAGGAAGTCCATTAGATCACAGCTATCTTCCTAGTAACACTAAGGTACTATTTGCTTTCCTCACTGAGTTGACACTTGCACCCATGGTGCAACAACAATGCTGGGTAAAACTGCTGACAACTCAGCATCAATCAGGCAGTGGCACTAAACTGTATGGTCGGCACTGTAGTCTTCACCACCACTCAGCTGTAGTAAAAGAACCAGCCTTTTTTTTTTTTTTTTTTGAGAGAATGACTGACACACAAGCTATGAGCTATAAATATTTAGATCTGGGTATTTAGCATACATTATCTCAAAAATGAATGAAGTAAACCTGTTAAGACTTCAACGAAAACAACTGACAGTGTTTGCTACCAATGTAAACCTGAGCTTTTAAGCGAAAATTAGAATTTTATAAAACTTCTCTCCACCACTATGAGCTGTTAACCAAATACTCATCTGATGAAGTTGATGATGAAAATTGAACAGATGTGGTTTTAAAAAATTGTATAATAAAATGTGTCAACATTTAGACAATCTTGCTAGCTCAATGAATCAGTATTTTACAAAACCATGCATGGCTAGAAGATTCATTCAAGCTGCAGTATAAACCAATAAACCAAAACAGAACAGAGTAAAAGTTCGCTGATAAGGCTTCAGATTCCACATGGCAACTAACCTGTATGAACCAAAGAACAGCCAAGCTACCTGAAAAGGCTGTTAAATTTCTCCTCCTTGTCCCATTAAATATCTGTGTGAGGCTAGATTTCCCTTGGATACTTTAACCAAAACAGCATATTGCAACAGACTGAATGCAGAAGCAGGAGACTCCAGACACAACATTGTAAAATGACTATAACTCAATAAAAAAATGTTAAAAAAAAAAAATCACATCAAAAAAAAAAAAAAAAAAAGCAGGAGACTCCAGCTCTCTATGAAGTCAGACATGAAAGAGATTTGCAAAAATGCCACTCTTCTCACCATAACAAAATTTTTACATAGATAAACTTTGTGATTCTTAATCTTGAAAGTGTAAAGCAGTCCTCACACAGAAAGTCTGAGTGGTGCTTATCTACAGAAAGGCCCTGGAGAGGCAGTAGAAGTGCTTACAAACGCAGGTCTCAGGAAGTGCTGGTTCAGCCTGGCAGACAACAGACTGCCAAGCCCAGTGCCCCCCACATCAGCACTCGGCTACAGTCCCCACCCAAACACTGAAGAGCAGCCCATGACCTGAGAGACGGCGGCTCCTCGGCACACCTGCGGCCTCTACTCTTTAGGAACCGACGGCGAGCGGCACTCACCCCCGCTCGTGTACACCTCCAGCTGCCGGTTGATGTTGGACTTGTCCACCAGCGAGTGAAGGACGTTGAGGACACTGTGAACATTCCAGATTTTGGGATTGGAACGAAGGAAGTCAATCTCCTCCTCCGACTTCTTGGCGGTCTTACAGCGGTACTGACTAAAGGACTGAAACTGTAGAGGAAGAAGGGAAAGATGCAGCAGTGGTGCCAACCCCAGAAGGACAGCCTGAGTGCACAACGCTGCGGCTGCTACTCCTGCTAAACCGTTCCGTAAACATTCGTTCTCTCAAAGCCATCTTTTTTTTACCCCCGTGTTTGTTTTATGAGGGGGAGGTAATTAGGTTTATTTACTTATTTATATTTGGAGGAGGTACTGGGGATTGAACCCAGGACCTCGAGCATGCGAAGCACGCGCTCTACCACTTGAGCTATACCCTCCCCTAACAGCCATCTCTGATTAAGAATTTTGTTCATACTGACTATGTTCCTTATTCCACAGCTAACTAAAAATCTCCAAAATGAGAGGTAGTTTGTGGAATAAAAACATTCAATTTGGCATCCAACACAGCCTAAAGTTAGTTAATGTCTCTGGGCTTCACTATGTAGTCAACCTGGCCACCAGAATCAGGTGGCTTACAGCAGATCTATTCTTACGTGGCTTTGCTGTGCCAGGGTTGGGATCATGAATGACATGGTAGGGGTGGGGTAGGTATCTGCATGTGCGTGTCTTCCCTTCCAGAGCTGACCATCAATTCGCCAGTGTCAGGAGCCCACTCTAAGTCACCTATGTTCCAATCACAGAGCCTGGCCTAGTATAAAGCCCATATAGGGTATATATCACAGGTATCTGTTTGGGGCAGTGGTTCTACCCGGGACCAGCCCTGGGCTGGCTCATCCATCACCCAGAGACTAGCACAAGAGACCTACTTACTCAATCAGAATTAAAAGCTCCCTGGTTGATTCTGGTACACATGCAGGTTTGGAAACCAGTAGCTTAGAATCTAGGTCCTAAATAACGTAGAGTACTCATCAACTCTAAAATATCATCTTCCTCTAAAAGTGTAGGAGAAAATGTTTCCAAATTTACAATAAACAAAGAATAGTATCCAGAATATAGGAGTTCTCGTAAGCCAAAAATAACAAGACCATCCAACAGAAAAATGGACAAAGAATACTGATAATCACTTCAAAGAAAAACAAGCATGGTAAACTAACAGGGAATACTCAGATCTCTCTAGTTACCAGAGAAATGTAAATTTAAATGATTACTCTTTCTTTTCCATCAAATGATAAAAATTAGACTGATAACATCCACTACAGAAAACCTGCTCTCAAACGCTGCTGGGAGTAGTGTCATTTGACACATACTTCTGGGAGGGTAGTATTACTATTTATTAAAATTCAAAGTGAATTTGAATTTTCATAAATTGTTCAATATCTATTGAGTGAATGAATATTCTATATCTATATCTAATGAATAGTTCATTGAAATGTTCTATATCTTGATTGTGGTGGTGTACACATTCATCACATCTCTTTAACTGTGTACTTAAAATCAGTACATTTTATTGCATGTAGACTATGACTCTGTAAACCTGATTTTTAAAAATTTAAAAAGCCAATATCCTTCAGCCAACAATTTTAGTGATCCCTAGAAATAGACTTCTGCATACACATACACCAGAAGAATGACACATTCATATCAGGTACACAGCACAAAAGAATAAGGCAGGTCACTATCTAGGTGACGCTTTTCTTTCCAGACAATAACTGATGCCTCTGCAAAGGCAAGGAAGGAAGACACTCACTTTATCTGCAGCTTAAAAAAGAAAAAAATTCAACAGTAATAACATATTCATGTATTACTGTATCAATATAGATAAATGAAAGTGAGTGGTGGGGAAGAGTCACTCACCCCATGTGGTTTAGCTGGTGTTTTCTTTCTAAGGAGCTTAAAGTGCTCTTGCTGCTAACAAAGACTGGCTGGGAGGAATCACATCTGATCTGCACTGGCCAGTCTTTGTTAGCAGTGAGAGTACATAAACCCCTTAAGAGAACACCAGTTAAGCCCAGGGGATTATGATTATCTTAAGAGGGATGAAGAACCTTAGTACAAATGATCCTCTTTGACTTGCTGAGAGTCAACAGGACTGCCAACCTTCTAAAATTATGCCAAATCACAAGCCAAGGAGCCAGACAGGGCAAACAAGGCCCGTGTGGTTTGTGGCCTTCACTGCACAAAGGCACTGAAGTCTCATCTTGAGCAGGAGGCCTCTTTCTCAAAGAGCCCAAGGAATGTTCTCTCAGCTCACCAATCACAACTTATCAGCACTTTGTATTCACAAAGTCTCTGATCCATGGAGCTCAAATAACAGCTTTATCATTAAACATTTCTCCTGAAATACCCAGTAAGAGCTATGCCATTCCCATAACACACTTGGAAAAGATATTTTTCCAAATTCAATTATTTTATCTTGTTTTTAGTCTATATTATTTTTCTAAAGAATAAAACTGGACTAAAGGAAGGTAGAGAAGAATGATGATTCTCACCACCAGAACTACCAGGCAACATGTACTGAGTAATTATGCTGGGACAGGCACTGCACCATGCACTTTACTCAGAGTGCCCCGGCAATCTTCCCAACAATCTGTGTTTTAGAGAAACCAAAGCAATGTGGCTAAATAACTTGCCCAAGGTCCAGAGCTAGTGAACAGCAAGACTGGAACTTTCACCCCCAGGCTACACAGTTGCTGGATGCTACGTCTAGCCTGGTTCCTGGTGGAGCACTCTGACATAGGTAACACTTCCATTTTGATTAAAATGTTCTATATTATTTTGATCCAGTGTATACACAATCACCACCATCATAATCAAGATACAGAAACTTTCTCTTTTGTAGGCGAGGAAAGTGAGGCCCAGAGAGCTTAAACACGTCACTGCTACAGAGCCACCAGGGGGCAGCCGCCAGACTCATATCCACTTCTGCCTGAATCCAAAGCCTGTGTTCTTCCTGCCAGACCACCTCTCGAGGTCAGGTAAGAACCTGGTCAAAGTCAGGAGCTCAACTCTGACTTCTGAGTTTGTATCTGGAGCTCTTAGACCTTGATGACTCTTCAGAAGACCAAGACCTGGCAACCCACCACCATGCGGTATTTCACACCAGGATGGGACGGTTTTATACCATGTATCTTTTTCACAATACAAACAATGGTAACAGCTGCTCCTTGTTTGGACCAGTTATTTCAAATGAGGCCAAAGCTGGCCAGATACCTGGTAGATGAACTCATCGATGATGTCCCAGAGCCACTGGTTGGGTAGTTCAAGGGGAGCAGGACCATCAGCATCTGTGCAGGGGACCCCAGAAAAGTCAGACTCACAGCAATGACTATGCCCATACAGTAAGGCTGTAGAACGCATTTTGAAATTTCTCTTAAAAGGACTATGAATCACAGAACTTCCCCCGCTTCCCACCTGCACATTAAAATCCTGCTAAAGAGAGCTGAAGGCCAATACCAGGCCTCATCATAACCTCAGACTCACTAAGAATGTAGTTGAAGAGATTGCAGTAGTTGTAATAGGATTCAAACCTCTGCTCCAAGGAGGGTCCTCCCTGTAAAGAAAACAGAGACATCAGGACACAGACACTTAATCTAAATGTGCTCTACTCACAGCCTACCATTGACAACTGAAAACAAATACAGCTGACCCTCGAAAACACGGGAGTTAGGGGTGCCAACGCTCCAGAGTCAAAAATCTGTGTGTAACTTAATAGTCAGGCCTCCATATACTCAGGTCCTCCACGTCTATAGATTCAACCAACAGTAGATCCCACAGTACTATAAATATTTATTGAAAAAAAACCTAGGTGTAAGTGGACCCATGCAGTTTCAACCCACGTTGTTCAAGGGTCAACTGTACATGAAAATTGATGCCTGCTCCCTCCTTTTCTGTGTGTAAAGGGCACTCAAGTGACAAGGAAGACAGCTCCATGCTATAGCAGTTCAAAGCGGCACTGAATACCTGACTACAATGGTCAGGTTTTATGTCAACAACCTTAACCGACCGCAGAGCGCATGTCGATTTGGCAAAGCAAAGTAGGGAGGGGAAGAAGTTTCAGGAAAAACAGGACTAACGTAAGTAAAGGAGTAAAATTGTGGTGTTTGAAGGTTGGGGAGTAAGACAGACAATACTACATTGGGCTACAATGGGCCAGAAAAGCAGAGGTTTTTCAGCACCAAAGAAGAATTAAGCAAATCCACCATCATGTTTTTGTAAATAAAAGCTTAACTGGAACACAGCCAGGCACACTCACTGTCCATGGCTGCTACAAAGCTGAAGAGATTTGACAGACACTACAGCCCTCAAAACCTAAAATACTTACTGTTTGGCCCTGTACATAGAAGGCTGCTCACCCCTGATCTAGACTTCATGTTGCTGGCAACTGAGAACCACTGAAGGTTTCTGAGCTGGGGAACAACAAGAATGGTGTATTTGTGATGGAGTAGAAAGAAGACTTGTAGAAAGTAGAAAGAAGATAGACTGAAGACTGGAGTCTTAGCTCCACAGCTTACTAACTGTGGGGTCTGACAAGGTATTTAATATCTCTAAAACGAAAGATTATGAAGTTGAAGTACCTAACATAGTAAATACTCTTTTAATGAAAAACCTCCCTGACCCTGGGGGTCTAAGACCGGTCATGTATGTGAAACTGCCCCATCTGGTACCTAGCACAGAGGTCATGGGGTCAATGAGCTTCTGCTGAAATCTTCATCTACAGACCAGAGGGAAGATTAGAGGTGGCAAGACCATCCATACTATTGGTTCTGATGCCATGGTCTTCCCAAAGCCATGTTATACAAGGCTAGATTCTCAGCCCAACCCACAAAGTACGTGAGCCATGCCATCAATGGTAGAAGGGAACCTTTACTTTCTGTCAGATAAGGCAGTCAGAGAGCTAGCTCACTGGGATGCCAGAAAAACACGGCCACCCTGCATTACTTTGGGAACAGGAACTCCTCCACCTACCACCACTGATGGTGGCCTCTGTATCAAGGCAAGAGCTCTAGTCAGGTCAAGTGGTCCTTAGGGAGATGAGAAGTGACTGTGAAGCTGGGAACTCTCAAGATGGAAATACTGTAAGGAGGCTGTGGTGCCAGTTTCTTTCATTTACACACAAATGCTCCAACAATTAACCAGTCACCATCAGGGATGAGACAGTGGATCAGAGCAATGAACACGATGAAGTTGGTGCCCTGGTGGAGTTTACCCTCTATTGGGAGAAGCAAACAAAACCCAAACAAACAAGTCAGACAATGTCAGTGAGTAATATGTGTTCTGAAGTGCCACCGAGTATGGCTAAGAGCCCAGAGAAGGAGGGAAAGGTGTAGGAAATGAGACTGGCAAGGAAGTCAGGGGCCAGATGAAGCAGGACCATAACTAAGACTTGGGATTTTATTCTACATATGATGGGAAGTCATGGTCGGACTGTGAGGAAAGGGGTGACTTGATGAGACTACGTTTTAAAAGGATCATGCTGGTTACCAGGTTGAGAATAACCTTAAGTGGGCAAGAATGGAAACTGACAGCAGGTGAGCAGTTATGAAGTAACGCCGGCAAGAGATGATAATGCCTTGAACTGGAGTAGGTATCTGCATTTTTAAAAGACATAATGCTATATGTACACTTTACAGATTACAGTATAGTGTAGCTTAACTTTTGTATGCACTGGGAAATCCAAAAACTCATGTGACTCGCTTTATTACAATCTGTGCTTTATTGCAGTGGTCTGGAACCAAACCTGTAATATCTCCAAGGTATGCCCGTAAGTAGTATAGATGGTATTTTAAGAGACTTATGGCACTCTAAAATTTAGAAACCAGGAAGAGAAGACATCAGCAACTGCCCAACGTTGGAAGAGCGGAAGAAAGAAAACTGATGTCACAGTAAGACAGGCCTCGGTTCAAGGAGTTTTACCGTTTACTAATCGCATGAATTTGAGAAAAAGCAACCTCTTTGCACTTCAGTTTGCCTACTTCACAGTAGGCAACTGTGTTCTGTGGCAAAAATGGCACAGTTTAAAAACTGCAACAAATGTAGATACTCACACTGACTTTGGCATATATATGCCTGTAGTATAATTCTTTGTACAAAATCAGGAAGACAGCATCTGAAAGACATGGCAGAGGGGTGCTTCAGTAATCCACAAAACAGTTAGGGTCTTCTGGCAGTTTTAGCCCTTGGCGGGTTATAAAGGAGTAATCGTGATTTCAGAGACTAAATGACATCTAAACTCTTAACATTTAAATCCCAAGAATATATGCAACAAAAAACTTCGTTTCCCATTTTACTCTTTCAATCTCATCTTAATCTCACTCAGGTCCATTTCCCTTCACTATTTAGCTATTTTTGCCATCCAGTTGCTTAAATAAACCAGGACATAAATAGTAATGGCTCCCTGGAAGGTGATACGACACTATCAAAATTACAAGTAAATGGGTTTCTTTGACTTAGAGATCTTATTTTAAAGAAGATACAACCATTAAAAAGAAAGAAGGAAAAAAAAGAAGCTCTTCAGGTGCCGATGCTGTGCAGAAGTTAGCATACAGGTCTGAGACTTATCCTTAGAAAGGCCTGCTAGTAAAGCTGGTCCTTGGCTGGCACCTGGGAACCTAGATTTCAGGAGGGTTCCCACCAACCTGGTAAGGGTGGACTGCAGTCCCTAAACAGTGCAAACAACATGGTTTACACTGAACACCTGCTTTCTTTCTGGGAGTCTAGAATTTCAGTTCATGCTAGGTAGAGTGTGTGCCTACATGACCAGCCCCTAATATAATCTCTGGACACTGAGTCTGTAATGAGTTTCTCTGGTAGCCAACTTTTCAAACATGTCGTCAAAATTCCTTGCTCAAGAAATGAACAGCATTCCATGTGACTCCATGAAAAAGGACTGTTAGAAACTGAAGCCTGGTTTCCTCTGGACTTCATCCTATGCACCTTTTCCCTTCGCTGATTTTGCTCTCTATCCTCTGGCTGTAAAGCCTCATAGCTGTGGGTATGACTGACTCTTATGAGTCCTCCCAGCAAATCATTAAAACTGGGGGTGGTCTCAGGAATCCTAGAGACACAGAATGCTCTCCAAAAATATAATAAATTTTAAAAGTGTAAAGGGGCATCTATTTAGTCTATGGAAAAAAGGGACAAGTTTTTCCCATTTGCTTATACATGCAGAGAGTACCACGGGAAGGATAACTGAGAAATGGTTAACACTAGACAGCTCCAGAGAGAAAAACTGAAAACTTGGGATGAAAATGGGATGGGGATTTTTATACCAAGTCTTTTACACTATGAGTCCTGTAAATCCTTACCTGTTTTAAAATATGTATTACGGGACTCCTGTTCTTAACATACACAGCATTACATTCTTTATAGGCAAAATTAAATAGAACGTAAGGTCTGAGCAACATGGAAACAAGTATTTCTTTAAGAGTTCTGAAAGTAATGATGATGATACTAATGTTAAGTGTTCAAAAAACCTTAGCTGTAACAAAAATGAAAGACTTGTACATTAAAAACTACAAAACATTATTGAGAGAAATTAAAGACCTAAATAGATGAAAAGACATCCCACATCCATGGATTAGAGGACTCAGTAATACTAAAATGGCAAAATTCTCCCCAGTTGATCTTCAGACCCAACGTAATCTCTATCAAAAATCCAAGCTGGCTTCTTTGCAGAAATTAACAAGCTGGTCTTAAAATTCATTTGGAAATTCAAAAGCCTCAGAAGACCCACAAAAATTCTGAAAAAGAACAACAAAGCTGGAAGACTTATACTTCCCAACTTCAAAACTTACTCCAAAGCCACAATTGAGACAGTGCAGTTGAAGGGGGAGTGGGGTGGGAAGGGACAGACCGGGAGTTAGAAATTTGTAGGTACTGACAGGCATATGTAGAATAGATAAACAAGATTATACTGTATAGCACAGGGAAATATATACAAGATTTTGTGGTAGCTCACAGCGAAAAAGAATGCAACAATAAATATATGTATGCTCATGTATAACTGAAAAATTGTGCTCTACACTGGAAATTGACACAACATTGTAAACTGACTGTAACTCAATTAAAAAAAAGTGAAAAAAAAAAAAAAAAGACAGTGCAGTTGGTACAAGCATAAGGATAGACATGTATCAATGAAGTCAAACTGAGAGTCCAGAAATAAACCTTTCATTTACACGATAACCAATTTCAACAAGGGTGTCAAGACAACTCAAAGGAAAAAGAAGAGTTTTTCTGAAAACTGGTACTGGGACAGCTGGATATCCACATGCAAAAGAATGAAGTTGAATCTTCCTACTTCACACCATATATAAAAGACACCATCAGAAAGTGAAATGTGAGAGAAGGCCAGAGAGCCCATTTTGGAGCAACTATAATGACCCCAAAAATTACAGAGCAAAAAGGAAACAAGTCAAGAGAAAAATCTCAATTTTAGCTTTCAGCATGTGTGAAAGATCTCTGTCCCCTCTTCATTTATTCAGCTTTCACTCAACAAGTTAGTTACTAAAAGTCTACCACGTAGCAAACCCTGGGGAAATAAAATGTTGATCAAAACAGACACAGATTGTTCAAAGCTTTCTAATGAACCCCCGTCACAGGATCCCACCCAGCACACAGGACACAAGAGCTCACACCTACCGTTGCCAACCTGTGGAGCAATGGTTTCAGCTTCAGGCCAAGGTGTATTCTTGAAGAATCTTTCAGTCAACTTGGTCCAGCTGAAAACCAAGCAGAAATGTTCTAGAATTCCAAAATAGAAACAACGTGAGAAGAGGCAACCCTCACATTTTACAGATGAGGACTAAAGCTCAGAAAGGGGAAGAAGTCACAGAAACAGAGCGAGGGCCAGAGTTTCCAAATCTATAACTTTCCTGAACCAATTCTATACCTCAGATAATCTTTCTTAATATAGTGAAACATTCCTTATACATCAGTCAGGCACCCACCAAGCTCTTCAGGATCATCTCCTGCCTCTGTATCATGAACTCTTGTCATATTTCACTGCTTACTGTTCCCTGATTTGAGAACCACTTTTCTGATACCCACAACCCCTGCCCTTAGCTTTCCACTTCCTGGAGCACAGTGCCTCCTCCCCTTCTTCAAACATGGAAACTAATCAGTCTGTTGCAGCCTGATGCCCTAACAGCCCTAGAGCATCCAATTCAAACACTGCTGCCCAAGATGCTTCACAACCATATTTCCTTGAAGGCTTTCCTATTCCCAACCCTGACTGACCCGGCTCACTTCTAATGGCCATTACACAAGGGCAGTCCCCTCAAAACTGGAAGCAACCACTTAAAGCTCGGCTCATCCTGATATGCACCGAGAAGTTGTACAGCAGTTTAGAAATTAGGCTCTGGTGCAGACTGTGTAGGTTCAAAACTCAGCACATCCACTTAGCTAGCTATATGACTTAAGTGTTGTGTGTCCTCATCGATAAAATGAGGAAAACAACAGAACCTGCTTCATGGGGTTACTGTGAAGGGTAAATGAGTAAATACGGGAAAAGTGCTCAGAACATTGCCTGTTTTATACTGATCATACATATAATTGCTATTATAATTATTGACAGTGATGTTATTATTCCAGGCTTTATACAAGTTCTGGGGATAGAGTCCAACAAAATAACATATTCCTAGCTCCCAAAGAATCACAGAAACCTCTTGGACATTCTCTTTACAGAGAAGTCATTAAACATCACCCCTTTTTAGGGACTGCATTACTAAGCCAGGCCCACCTAGTAGGAGGTCATTTTAGCTAGTGGCCCATACCTGTTCTCATAGATGTCTTGGATCTCATATACCTTCTGGTCAATGACATCACTGGAGACACGACTGGCCTGTAGCTCATACACCTTCTGGTCAATCAAATCTGAGACAGTTTTGTGGAAATACTGGATGAAGTTTTTGATCACTTCAGGGATCACCTGATAGGTCTGCTGCTCATACTGACGTTCATAGGCCAGATCCTGCTTTGGGTCTCCTAGAGATTGGATATAATAAATGTTTCAAATCCACATATATGATATGACAAAAGGGCAAAACCATCCCCTAAAGTCTATAAAATTGGATATAATTCCCTTTTCAACACTCAGAAATATAAATCCTCTCCATGTCACCCCCAACCCCCACTGGCCTGTTTCTTCAGAACATTTTCCACTACTTAAAGTTATTTATTTACTTATTGTTTCCCCCACTAGAACCTAAAGTCTGTAAGAGAAAGAACCTTGTGTGTCTTGTACCCAGGTATACCCTCAGGACCTGGAACAATTGTGTATGCTGGGGGGGGGGGGGAGGAGAAGCAAGTAACAGGCACTTAATATTTTTTGATTGAATGAATGACTGCCATTTTTCATCTGTATGACTTGGTGCAAGTCACTAAACTCTGTGCTCAGTTTTCTCATCTGTAAGACGGAGACAACATTAGCTTATGTACTTTACAGAACTGCTGTAAAGACTAAATGAAGTATTTCACACAAAGTACCCAGCACAACTCATGGCACTAAGTCAAATCAAATCACCATAACAATTCAGGAAACCTCAAAAACAGTCCAAAAAAGATTTCATTTGGACTTGGTTTGAATCGCTTTAACTTTTCACAAGATTTTCTTTTTCAGTTAATAGTTTAAACAAAGAAACTGCAGCCAGGACAGTTATCCTTCCCTTTTGAGACTTTGAGATGGACCACGAAAAAGGCCTCGGTTAATAGGCTCTACATCACTCTCCTGTTGAGAACTAGTAACTAACTCCAAACCTGGACCATCAAGACATAGTTTTAAACAGGTGCCCGTCAGAGCTGTTATGAGACATTCAAGGTGCCGATTCCTAGAAGTACCCAGCTAGCCGACAAACCTGTATACTCACCTGTGTGCATATCATAGTCGCCCGGGTAAGCATAAGGATCATAAGCAGCCTATTAACGGAAGAGACAAAGACAACAGTTACCAATTCGTGAATCTAAAATGCTCGTCCTAGGTTCTAAGGATACAAAGGTGGATAAGGCACAGTACCTGCCTTTCAGGAACTCACGACTGTGAGAAATGAGAACAGACAACGACATTATGGTGTTACGGGTGCAGCTAACTAGAACAACGCACAAAAGGCTGGAGGAATCAGTGGGGTTTGACAAGACTGCTCGCCCAGACCATAACAAGTAAGAATTTAATTACAGGAACACAGAATCCTACAACCAGCCTCCGTCCCGGAGCTTGGAAAAGGAGAGGACAAGGGGACTAGACACGAGGTGGGCGGGCCGAGACTGGGCTGATGAAGAGCCGGGAGCTGTGGGTGGCAGCAGCATGGGGACCGCGCAGGCAGGAAGGCCGGCTGAGGCTGGCTGCGGCCCGCGGAGACTCCCAGAGAGGCCCGAACACTGTCTCCCCGCAGAGCCCAGCATCCAAAGAGCCCGGCCCCGGTCGCGGAGCCCAGCACATGCTTAGGGCCAGGTTACCTCAGACTCGTAATCATCAGCGGGATAAGACATGGCTGCGGCGTTCGGAAACCAGGCCGGAGAGGGCGGAAAAAGCGGGCCTCACAGCTTCTTGAGGCCGGAAGTCCAGCCCCTCTCGAGCCCGCCGGGAAACCGGAAGCTCTTCTGGGGCCGCCGGCAATCTGAGACAGCCATGTTGGGAAGGGCGAAAGCGACAGATGGCAACGTTACTCTTCTTTCTTCAAATAGAGGCCCCACAAAAGAAGGTGACTCTATAGCACTTGCAAAAACTGTGAAATAAGGACATGAAATGTTTCGGCGTAATAAAGGATGGGCAAAGTAAGACAAAAATAGAATACCACACAGAAGATGGCTGACAGCGTCCTCGGGCCGACCACTCGCGTGAAGGGAAATTCGGATACTGGGGGCCTGATCATGGATTGAGGTGTAAGCGGTTTGCCTGCAGCGAATAACGTCTTCAAACGTTCCGGCCTCAAAAGACTAAACTTACTGGGCGTAAAAAGTTGAGATTTGGTCCAATGCAGTAAGAGGGCTTTGAGAAAAGGCGCCCCTTAATTTTGGCTGTAAAGTTTGGAGCAGGCAAAGATGAAGCCAGCTGTGGTGTGAGGAAGTGGTGGTGGGACCCACCCACACTTACACAGAGCTGTCATGCTGTGGGTGGTGTTTGGAATCAGGCAGTACCGTGGATTCGACTCCTGGGGAAGCCTTAAAATTAGGGATGGGGTTATAAAACAGACCAACCTAAACCGGTATGTCTGTCAAGGGCCTTAGTTTAAACATTTACAATGGCAACGCCTCGCTCTGGCTCCTTGTGCCGCGTTTTTGCTTTACGTTTTAGGGCGCCTGGAGTCCCCGGGACTCTCGGCTCAAGTAGGGTACCTGGCGACGTGCTCAGATGGTCATATATTTTTGTAAAATGTGCAGAAGTAATATTTTGTATTGCAATCGCTTAGAACCTCTCTCTACTCTGATTTCTCCTCTGTCAGACTTCCCCGTATGTCTAGTGGCCTTTGGGATTCAGTTAAAGAAAATCCAGTTGGCAACATTTGAGTTTTGTAGGATATGTTTATGTGATACTCTTCCGTGTGTAGGATATACCTACCACCTGCTGTGATCAATGAGTGTCCTCAATGAAAAGAGTATTTAAGGTTAATCAGAGCACTAGATAGCTTGAAATTACCTGAAATCTTACAGTTAATATATGACAAAAATTTGACACAGGTTTACAAATCAACCCTCAACCTTGACAACTCTCAAAATGTTAATGACATTACTAAAAAAGAATTGCGAAGTCGGAGGTTTTCTACATCATCAATAATTTAAAATTTTTTTGAACAGGCTAGAGGAAAGACTTAAATTACTTTCCATTCCCATTATGAAAAATGACACAAAATTGTTGTTATATAAAGAGGCAATCAAAGCTTATCCAGCCTTAAAAAGAAAAAATATTATGGAGGTGTTCAAGAAAATTAAATTCATTTCTTTCTGGATTTTGTGATGTTTATGTTGTCATCTTTTTTAAAATACAAATTGCAGTTTGTAATTGCAAGATTTCTCCCACAATTTATGTTGTGATTTCTTGTTCTAGATAAATATTCTCCTTCCTTCGTAGTTTGGTTTTGTAATTTTCTGTTCTTTATTCTTCACGTAAGCTTCACTCACCAGAAATGTGGATCCCTTGTTTGTAACCATCTAACATATTTATTTATTTAGGACTTCCCATCTCTTCCAGAATGTATACTCAACATAGCATTACATAGAGAATAGTAAGTGTTGTGGGAGGACCTTCCTCACTGGCTACTCTTTATTGCGTTCCTTTGTTGATTCCTCCTCATCTCTCCCATCACTAAATAGTGGACTGGCCTTCCTCCCTGGGCTTGGTCCTTGGGTCTCTTCTCTGTTTACCTTCCCTCCCTGCGTGGCTTATCCAGTCCAGTAGATTTAAGTACCCTCCATATGCTGTTGTCTTCCCACACTTTAATCTCCATCCCACACCCCACCCCTGAGGTGGACTCATAGCCCATGTAAGTACCTGGATGTCTAAAAGTCACCTCAAACTTAACACTTACAAACCAAGCTTCTGATTTTCTGCTTCAACCTCATTCCTCTCCCGTTCTCCCCATCTTAGTTAAAGGCAACTTCATTCTTTCTGTCCAAAGCCTCAGAACCACACTTGACTTACGTCTTTCTCACACCACACAGTAAATGCATCTCCATTTGGTTGGCTCTACCTTCAAAATATTCCCAGACTCAGTTCTCACCATCTGGCCTCTATGATGCTAGTCCTGGCCACTATCATTTCATTTGTATTGTAGTAGCTTCCTCACAGTCCCTGCTTCCAAGTTTCCCTATTTGTAGAATTGTGTTTGAATGGAAACTTAGGACCTTGCTTGGCAGCACATTAAGTCTGCTTAGAGATACAACTTCGACTTGAAAGCAGATGGACCCACATTATAGACTATGACATGTCTGATCACAGGGTGATTTTGCAAGGCTCCCTTGTTAATGGAAAAGCAGTACTTCAAAGGGAAAGAAACTGGGCAGAACAAAGCTCCTGGAATAATTTTACTTGGGAGAGTTGCTGAGAGGATTTAGCAGCTGAAAAGCTACACTATTTCTCTTGATCTTCTTTTGCTTGCGATTTGAGGCAGTAAATTCTGACTCAGAGAAGCCCTAAGTTACATTTGATAGTTTTCCTGTGTTCTTCAGCTGTTATTTATTTCAAGCACCTCACCTTCCCAAGAATCTTGAGTCTGTGGTTCACTTACTGTCCTGCTTGTTTCACTCTCCTAAGATGATCTCAGAAGCCCCTGCCCACCACCCTTTGCAGCAGTAGTACATAGGCCTTGAGAGACCAGTAGCTGAGTCTTTACAAATCAGAACTGGAAGTGTCTTTAGGGATCATCTGGTATAGCAGTCTGCTAGACAGAAAAAAACATTGCAGTGGCAGGCTGTTTCCTGAATATATGTTGAACTGTAGCCTTCTTTCACCATGAACATTGAAGACTATTGTTCTTGCCTACAAATAAATATTCACTTACTTTTCTGAAAACACAAGGCCCTCTCTCTGCAGTCTAAAAGATCAATTCTCAAATTGCTAAAATTGTAATTGCCATGCTTCATATCTTGATTGGGGTGGTGGTCACCTGAGTGTATATATTTGTCAAAAATCATTGGCCTTGTTCACCTAAAATGTGGGAATTTTACTGTAAATACTTGATACCTCGATAAATTTGATTTAAAAATTATCGGTATAATTAGGGGGATGGAATAACTCAGTGGTAGAGCATGTGCTTATCATGCAGGAGGTCCTGGGTTCAATCCTCAATACCTCCTCTAAAAGTAAATAAATAGATAAATCTAATTACCTCCCTCCTCCTCAAAAATTAAAATAAGTAAATTTAAAATGAAATAAAATACATTTTTTAAATTATAGGTAAAATTAACAACAAATAACTAACCAAAATTTTTTGGAACTTACACAATAGACAAAAAATTAATTTGACTAAAAGGGTAAAAGCATAATTCTCATATCAATAAAGAGTAAGCTTATTTAATCTTTAATGAAGGAAATACCACTTCATAGATCCAAGTTCCAGTCTAAAACCCTTGAGGCTAACTGGGTCCACATTCAACCCACACCCTATTCTTCCAAGATAACAATAGGTTCTTGCAACACACAGAGGGTTGGACTATGTAATTCATACTTCAACAAAGTTGATTGAAAAATTAGAAGTAACAGCCACCTCTAGATGTTCAGGGATCCTGTTCAAATTAAAAGATTTCTGACAATGCAAACATCTTAGTAGACCAGATGGCTTGAGGACCAGACCCATTGGTAGGAGGAAGACACTGGTTATAAAGATAATTGGGCCAAAATCATCAAGGGTCTTGATTGCTAGGATAAAAGATGTGGACTTTAACAGGCAGATCCTAGAGATGTGTAGAGGATTGTGCTTTAGGCAGCAAGTACACCTTGGATTCTACAAAGAGAGGCTGGAGGAATGAAGACTATTTTGGAGGTTATTACCTGGGAAAAGGGGAGATATGAATAATAAAGTTACTTCAGGGTACATTCATCAGGAGTGAGGTATAAATAACCAGATGTCACTTAAATTCTCTGGAGGCAGGTTTCCAGTAGGCTCTTCCTTAAAGAGAGCAGTGTGATGAAGAGAGGCCTTTTCTGGGTTCAAATTCCAGCTCTTCAACTTTCTAGTCCTGTACCACTGGACAATTTATATAATATCTCATGACTACAATTTCCTAATCTGCAAAGTGGGTATAATAATATCTACCTGCTAAGGCTCTTGTGAAGGAGAATTAAAGGAAATATGACAATGATAATATATACCAAGCATTTGGTAAGTGGTACACGTTCAATGTTTATTTCTTCCCTCTGTTTACTTATAGCTACAAGTGGATTTGGCATATGTCCTTCTTGGGCATGGGGCAGAGGAGGAGAGTTCAAATAAACACCATTTTTCTCCATACATCAAATGATAAACCTTACAGTGGTGTTCTGAAAGAACTGCAAAATCTAAAAGTGCTTTTCAACTATCAAAGATTACAGTTTCACTGAGTTGAATAACAGGAAAGAACTTTTGCCTGGACACAGCCTTCCATTCAAAAGAGCTAGGTATCCATGAACAAGCCTTATCTCTCTGGTTTCAGCTCCTCATCTATAAAATAGGGATGGTCCTCCTTGCTCACTCTATATAAGTTTTTGTGGTATACAGGGTTGTGAAGATTCTTACAAAAGAGTGCACCGTGAGGGGTTGCTAAGCTCATCGTTAGCTGCCGAACCTCCCTGTTTCCGGCTGACTTCTACCTGACTGTGAGCGTCTCAGGGGGCACCAAGTCTGATTCTGTGTCTAGGACCTAACATAGAGAATTAACTGGCTCAGTGACTGGCTCTCCGACTAAAGTGTCGCTCTGGTGTTTCTATGCTTAATTATATAATTCTTTGTAAATCAATGATCAACGCCAGGGTTACCGAGAGAGCTAAAGGGATCTATCGCATTTTGAAGTTACTACTCTACAGTTCGTGGTGCTAGCCCCACATTTTAACATATTCTTACTTTCCTACTTACATTATGCATTTGTGGGAAGTTCTTTCTTTTCTTTCTTTTTAGTTCATTGATTTAAAATTTTTCTTACCTATCTCTCTATCCCTTTCGTTTGGTGCCTTCACTTTCCTTTGTTGATTGGCTGCAAATTGTCTTAACGTGATTGGCTAGAGCAGCTGCCCGTTATCTTTCCCATGATCCGATGGGGAAAATGGGGGGAAAAAAGTGTCTTAAACTCAGCTGTTTTATTGGCTCCGGTGGGGACTTACGGCGAGGCCGTGAGCAACTCAAATTTGTGATTGGCCCTAGTGTCCGTCAGTCACGGTGCCGGAAACCAGTTCTATTGCCCATTCTATGCCCGATTGGCTGTAGGGGGATAGGCTCGAAGGGTTTTCATTGGTCCGGGACGGCCCAGCTAGCAGCCTGAGCCCGCCCCCTGCTCGGTTGCTGTGGTTGCAGGCCCTGCCCGCCTGCGCGCCCGCTGACAGGGAGGCTTAGGGCGGAGGGAAGCTGGTCCGTTGGTCTGTCGGGAACGAGGCTCCGGCGGCCAAACCAGCGCGGAGCCGTTGCCATGGCAGCCGCAGCCGGGGGCGCGGATGAAGAGCCGCGTTCGGGCCGCTCTAGCTCGGATGGCGAGTGCGCGGTGGCGCCGGAGCCGCTGACGGGCCCCGAGGGCCTCTTCTCCTTTGCTGATTTCGGGTCCGCTCTGGGCGGGGGCGCAGGCCTCCCAGGCCGGGTGTCCGGCGGGGCCCAGTCCCCGTTGCGCTACCTCCACGTCCTGTGGCAGCAGGACGCGGCGCCCCGCGATGAGCTGCGTTGTAAGATTCCCGCCGGCCGGCTGAGGCGCGCCGCCAGGCCCCACCGCCGGCTCGGGCCCACGGGCAAGGAGGTGCACGGTGAGGAGCGCGGCGGGAGGCGGGGCTGGCCCTCAGCAGAGAACCGGGCCCTGACCTCACCCGCCCGCTCAGGATGGTGTCCTTCGACGTCTGAGCCACGGGCCCCGAGTGACCCCTGAGTCTCCTTTCAGGACTAATAGTAGTAGTATACCTGCTAAGGACTGTGAGTTTAAAAAAAGTCTTCCTGCTCAAAACCAGTCCTGGAGGCTTTTTACGTTTGGTAATTTCTGAATAGAAACTTTTCCTGACTCCACGTGTTTATTTGTAGAAAATAAATGGGGTACTGGAGAATACTTTCATATCAGAGACTGGAGGCCAGAACCTTTAGCTAAGTCCTACCAACTTCTTTAAATGCACAGACCTGGACTGGACTTTTCTATCTCATTGAAGCCTTGGGCAAACTATAGAACCTTTCACTTTAGTTTTCTCATCTGTAGAACGGGTACAGTATGCTTTACAGGGTTGCTGCCAGAGTTAAGTAAGGTGAAGAATGTATAGGTATTAGTCTGCCTTTGTTGTGTGCCAAACACTGCTGGGTGACATGTGATCACTTCTAATCCTCATAATAATTCATTGAGATCCAGATACTGTTCCCATTTTACTGCAGAGGAAACTGAGGCTAAAGAAATTGTCTTGCTCCAAACCACATAGCTAAAAACTGGTTGTGCTGGTATTAGAACCCAGGTCTGCCAGACTCAAACCCTTACTTTGGTACTTCTGCCATATTGTCTCCTACATTTTATGGATGCCATGGAAACCAACACCCTGAAAGATTGAAGAATGGGGACTTTTAGGGTCCTTCTAGAACCTACTAATATCTTAGTGGTGTTATGAAGATTAAATGAGAACTTGAAAGTGCTGTATAAACCATAAAGTGCTGTACAAATGTAAGGAATTATTATGTATATGAATTGCAATTTTTGACCATTTCTCTGATGATGAAGGCATTGCTTTATATTAGCCACTAATATAGAGGCAGTGCCATTGTGGAGAAGAGAGTTTCTGCATAGGAACTACCAAATTTAAGTTAGTCATTTGGGAATGGCCTGTTTTGAAGGAGAATATAAGATTATCTGTGTAACACAGCTCACAAAGAGCATTCCATGTAAATCATCTCATTTTGTCTTTGCCACAACTCAGGGCTGTCAGGACGGAGCTCAGCCTTGTTTTGCAGATTATAGACCTGAGGCCCAGGGGGCTTAACTAACTTGTTCAAGGTCACCCCGCCACAAGTGGCAGAGCCAAGATCTGGCTCCAAAGGCCTTGGAGGATTTGCTACAAAATGTGGCTTTTGCACTAGCTGCGTCACATTTCAAGTTTGTCCTCGTTCCCAGGGTAGTGGCTCCTGTATCCTGACACCTTTCTCTCTTTAGATGCTACTGTTGCTGAATGGTGGGTAACTAGGAAGCCATCGCTTTCTGCTTCATCATGGCTGTTGCTGTTTTTTGTTGTTGTTTTTTTTTTTTTAATTGGCACTCTTCTTCTTTTCACAGCTCTGAAGAGGCTAAGGGACTCAGCCAATGCCAACGATGTGGAAACAGGTGAGTGTGCAGAGCGAGTCCAGCTCCATGGTCTGGTCTGGGAAGGAAAAATCCAGGTAACCAATACCTGGGAAGACAGTGCTTCAATTCTGCCAGCTCACCCTTTGGACCAGGCTTACTCTATTTCTTGTATCACTGCAGTCACCTTGCAGACGACAAGTCTGGCTTAGATGCTCACTCTTCCCTGCTTCCCCTGTCACCTTGTACTTCCTGATGTCATAGTGTTTATCACCCCATGGGCTCCCTGATGGCAGGGACCACGTCTGCTTTTGTATCCCTGGCATCCAGTAGCAGAGTAGGAGGTTTTTGGAATTTCTGGTCAGTGGGAATGAATAGTCACCTTGAAACCACCAGGAGAGCCACCATCTGCCCCAAGCCACCACCTTCAACTGCTCACTGAGGCTTTGTGGTAGTTGGGTGACTGGTTCTCAAACTTCAGTTGCCAGAACATCTCAAAGGCATGGGAGGGCTCCTAGCACGACACCACTTTGGTTTTTTTGTTACTGCTCTTCACTGCTCACTAGCTGACAGGGCGGTAAGAGCATCAAAGATCCAAGATAAAGTATAGGAAAATATTTTTAATTTTATCCTCTGAATTCTTTCTGTGAATCAGGAAAAAGTGGTGTATTGGTTTTCTATGGCTGCTGTAATAAATAACCATGAACATAGTGGTGTGAAACAACACTAGTTTATCATCATACAATTCAGTAGGTTGGAAGTCCAACACAGGTCTCATCAGACTGAAATCAAAGTGTCCGCAGGGCCGTATTTCTTTCTGGAGACTCGGAGGAGACTCTGTTTCTCTGCCTTTTCTGGCTGGAAGCCACTGGCCATCCTGGCTCACAGTTGTCTCCCTCCATCTTCCAAGTCAGCAATAGCAGACTGAGTCCTTATGCTGTCATCTCTGGTTTCTCAAGACAGGGAAAGGTTCTCTGATTTTAAAGACTCCTGGGATTAGGTTTGGCCTGCATAATCCAGGATAATCTTCTAGCTCAAGATCCCTAACCTTAATCACATTTGCAAAGTCCCTTTTGCCACGTAAACTAGCATATCCATAAATCCTGTGGACGAGGGTGTGGACATCTTTGGGGGCTGTTATTCTGCCTACCTCACTGTTTTGGTGGTGGGATGCTATGGTCCACAGATAAAAGGTGAGCATGGATTGAAGGCTGTGGAATAGGAGAGCCCATTTACAACAGGTGTGGAGAGATGGTCACTTACCTGAGGGGGCTGGGTGTTCTACCGTGAGCCTTGAAGTGGGTCCCTTATCCCTGGTGGAGCATAGTGAGCAGGCCTGGAAACTGGAGGGCTTTTCAATTCTCTCTACTTTCATTCATGGAGCAGGACAAGTAATATCTTAGTCCAAGTTATCAAGATAAAACAAAAAAAAAAACTCTAACATATTCGGAAAAGAAGAATATAAAGCGACATCATTTCCAAAATAAAACCCCCTGAACAACCAGAGTCATGTGTTAAGTTCTCGAATCAGAGAAACCTGGGTTTCTCTCCCAGCTTGGCCTCCTGTTAGCTTAGGCTGGAGTCTGTCTCCTAGCCTGTAGCATGGACGTGGTACCATGCTGGGTGGTCGAGGGGCTTGGCAGACGTGTACCTGACGCCTGGCTGGTCCTTGGTGTACAGTCCCAGTTACTCTAAAAGAGCGGAGCACGTTAATATGAGCAGGATGAACAGGGCACCATGGGGATACAGGAGAGGGAGTGGCTAACTAACTTGAGGGAGGAGACAGAGATTCATGGAGCAGGACGTATCTGGGCTTCGTCTTAGAAGGACTCGAGTCCTGGAGAGGGATCTAATCCTTTTGAATTTTGCACAGCCCTCAATATAACCCCTTTTGATAAAAAGACCTTTGCTCCTGATTACAGGAGCACTGTGGAACATCTGTAAATATGTTTTTATAATTCCGTGGTGTGCACTCAAACAAAACCAGTCCACTGCAGCTGCTGCTCCATGTATAGGGCCATGGTGGAGTTCAGAAGGAACCTGGGAAGTGGAGTTAGAACAAGCGTCTGTCCCTGCAGGCCAGTCTGGTGGTTCGACCTTTAAACTCATTGTAAATTGCCACTGCCAACACAAGACCAAAGCATGTATCTTGTCAGCGTGCAGCATGACAGCATTAAGGACTGATGCTAAACCTCAAAAAAAAAAAAAAAAAAAAGAGAGAGAGAGAGACTAAAATGTTGCTTGCTCTAGGATGATGTTTGGCAGCAATTTCTGCCTTTCAGTTGGACACGTACTGTAATGTAATGCATAATGCCTCACATTTTATAATGGCTCTGAACTTTTCAAGGAAGGAATTTTATATCCATTACTGTTACCAGAGCAGCTCTGGAGATTGGCCAGGCGGAGATTACTCCCATTTTGCTGGTGAACTGGGGCCCCAGTCTAGGCCTTCCTACAGCCAGTCCAGCTCTTCCCATTGCCCCATGTTGTTGGCAGTGAACTCCTTTCTTTTTTGCTTGGCTTAGCCTGGGGCTTTGTGTGGCAGAACCTGTGCTCTGTCCACTCTAGAGGGCTGCCTTCTATGAGCAAATTAAGCACCAGCCAACAGCCTAGCCAGCTGTGTCCAGCCGGAATGGATGTGTATCCACACTCAGGTGGAGAGGTGGGGCCAAAGTCTATGCTGGGGATTTCCATGACTCCAAAATTCCTGACCCTGAGGGCCAAGAGCCTTCTGTGATGTTCTACCTCTAGATGCATAGTTTGAGCACCCAGGATCTGTGACGCTCAGAATCAGTTGTGTCCTCAGGAGAACAAGTCCCTTGGCACAGCAGTCCCTGGGGGGCCAGCATCCAGAATGGACTAGCTCTCCCAAACATTATCGATGCCTTGCCTGAAAGGGCACTCCTCTCCATCCCCTGGGGGCTGCAGCTTGGCTAACACTGCCTCTCTCTCTACTTGCTCCCTCCGTCTTGGTGGTGTCAGTGCAGCAGCTGCTGGAAGATGGCGCGGATCCCTGCGCAGCCGATGACAAGGGCCGCACTGCTCTGCATTTTGCCTCCTGCAACGGCAACGACCAGATTGGTGAGTCCTGGGGAGTGGGGCAGAGTGGGGCTGGGCAAGTAGCATCACCCCAGAGGCACCGGCGTCGGGAAGATCTGCTGTCTGCCAAACGAGGGGTGCAGATATAAGGAAGGCCAGGCCTGTCTCACTCCCTTAGCCTGTGGAAGTGGCGCTGCCAGACGCCCTTCCAGACATTCCGGCAGCGTTTACTCAGTGCTAAGGGCAGCAGTGGGACAGCAGTCCCCTCCGCCTTTCTACAGAAGTCTTTTTTGGATGTGGTATAACTTATAAACAGTGAACTTTCTGGATATAACCACCGTCCCCAGCAGCCTTCCTCATGCACCTTCCGGTCCTTACCCCAATGTGGACTTTGTTCACCATAAATTAATCTATCCTGTTTTTGAATTTCACATAAATGGAAGCACAGAGTATGCATTCTTCTGTGTCTTGACTTCCTTCACTCAAAATCACATCCTTGAGATTCATCCCTGAAGGTTGTGTAACAGTATTTCGTGTGTTCTTATTGTTGGATGGTGGTGTTTCATTGTGTGACAGATCACAGTTCACCCATTCTACTACTGATGGGTGTCTGTTGTTTCCTGGTTTGGGCTGTTAGGAGCAAAGCTGCTAGGAACATTCTTGTACGTATGACTCGGTGGATAGAAGCACTTACCTGTGTTAGGTACAAACACAGGAGTGGAATTGTTGGGTCACTGGGGCACATGTTCAGCGTTAGTGGTACTACCAGACTTTTCCCCACTTCCATGCCCACCAGCAGCGTAAGAAGTTCCACATCTTCCCACCAATCCTTGCCATTGCTTGCTATTGTCTCTTAAATTTTAGCCCTTCTGGTATAGTGGTATCTCTTTGTGGTCTAACTTGCATTTCTCTGATGACCAATAACATTGAGCACATCTTCATGTATTTTTTGGCCATTTTCATATCCTCTTTTGTGAAGTATCTGCCCAAGTCTTTTGTCCATTTTTTTTAAAAACAGTTACTTATCTTTCTTCTTATTGATTTGTAGAAATTCTTATTATATTCTGGATACAAATCATTGATTAAATGTAGACGACTTTTTCTGAGCTTACCTGTTTGTTCTCCAAATGTCTTTTGATGGATGCAAGTTCTTAATTTTTTATAGATTTATTTTACTGCATTTTTTATTATTTGGGGGGGTAATTAGGTTTGTTTATTTATGTATTTAAAAAATTTTTTAACAGAGGTACTGAGGATTGAACCCAGGACCTCGTGCATGCTAAGTATGTGCTCTGCCACTGAACTATTCCCCCCCAACAGAAGTTCTTAATATTAATGAATCCAATTTATCAATCTTTTCTGTTTTATGGCTAGTACTTTTGTGACCTATTTAAGAAATCTTTGCCTATCCCAAGGTTGTGAAGATATTCTCCTGTTTTCTTTTATAGGCCTAACTGTTTTAGCTTTCACACTTAGATCCCTGGTCCCTCTTGAATTCGTTTCTGTATATGTTGTGAGGCTCAGGCTGGCCTCCTCCGATGAGTTAGTCTGCCTGCAGATCCATCTGGGTGATCGGTGAGCCACGGTGATAGCACAGCCCACCCCTGAGGTGGCCTACAGACCCTGAAGGAGCGGGTGCACAGCATCTTCTGTTGACCTAATTCCCACCGTGGTGCTTGGTTGTGGAGGGAAGAGGAAATGCCCTTAAGAGCCTTTACTAGCAGCCACTGCTGTTAGGAGAACTTTCTTTAACTCTTAAAATTTCTGTTGCCTAATACCTGCACGGGTTAGGGGCCCTCCCAGAACCCTCAGTTCCTGGCCCTCAGGGTCCTGCACATGAGCCTCATGGGCAAGCAAGTGAGTGAACAAGACAACGTAGGGAACTGTGTTGGCTTTCAGGGTTCCACACTTGGAGTGAGTCTCTTCAGCTAGGTTAGGGGTGGGGGTTAGGGTGCTGCCCATAGAAGCCCCCAACCCCCTCTTGGGTTGTCCTGTTTCCAGTGCAGCTGCTTCTGGACCATGGAGCTGACCCTAACCAGCGAGATGGGCTGGGGAACACGCCACTGCACCTGGGTAAGTGCCAGGCAAGCTGCCATGACACCCTTCTCTGCAGCACAGACAGGTGCCTTTGATGGAAAGCCTGGGGTCCTGTGGGCTCCCAGCAGACTCTCCTATTACCGGGAGGGAGCCTAAGCCTCCAGGGCTGCACTCCCCCTAGGCTGTGTCCCATGGCCTTCCCCGTCAGTCACTGGTTGGCTGTGCCCTGAGCAGAGCTGATTTTACAACCTAAACTGGCTTAGCAGCAGCTCTGCTGGGGGAGGTGAGACCTGCAGCCAGTTCCTGCCCCATGGCTGACTCATGCCGTGGCTCATGGGGAGGCAGGTCCCATCTCCAAGCCTCAGTTTCCCCAACTGGACAGGGAGGGAGTTTGATTGCTGAGTCCTGCCCAGTTGCTGCCTCGGTGATGCCTTCTTCGGGGGCATGACCTGGCACCGGGACACTCAGAGCCAGGACACAGCACCAAGCCTGGTGGTCCTGGACTCTCAATCCCTGCCCTTCTTCCTCAGCTGCCTGCACCAACCATGTCCCTGTCATCACCACACTGCTGCGAGGAGGTATGTGGTCCCTTCCCTTTCTCCCTCCTCTCTCACCCACACCCCCAGCATGCTTACCTCTGCCTGCTCCCACAGGCGCCCGTGTAGATGCCCTGGACCGAGCTGGCCGCACACCCCTCCACCTGGCTAAGTCGAAGCTCAACATCCTGCAGGAAGGCCACTCCCAGTGCCTGGAGGCTGTGCGGCTGGAGGTGAAGCAGGTGAGTGCCCACCTTGGGCTGAGCATGCAGCACCAAGCGAGCACTGGACACGTGCTACCCAAACCACAGACACACCAGCCCCGGGTGCCAGGGCTCCTGAGTCACTTCACGCGGGCCCCAGCTGGCACCTGTTCCACTGTGCCTCTTGGCAGCAGCGTTGGGCCTCTCTGTGCCTCCTAGTTAGAAGCCAGCACTCAGCCCACCCTCTTATTTCAGATCATCCAGATGTTGAGGGAGTACCTGGAGCGCCTGGGGCGGCATGAGCAGCGGGAGCGGCTGGACGACCTCTGCACCCGCCTCCAGATGACAAGCACCAAAGAGCAGGTGAGCCACAGCTGCCGGGCCAGAGCCAGGGCCTAGCAGGAGCCTCCGGGCCAGCCCATCCCTGCTCTGCCGCAGCCAGAGCTCGCAGGAGAAAGAGGCATGGCTAGGGGGTGGCAGTCGACTGTGGACCTCAAAGCTTTCCGCTGCCTTTGAAGCAGCCGTGGCCTTTCTCTCTTGGGCAGTCTGAGAATACCCGGCATCAAGGATTAACCCTGGGACAGCTGTTCCGTAGTCATAGTGAAGCCACCACGTGCCCTGGGAGGAGAGTTAGCTCCTGCCTCCATGCCTGCAGTCTTGCCTGCGGTGTTGTGGGGGAGACCTGGGGCACCCCATCACAGAGCCTCGGTTTCACCCCGCAGGTGGATGAAGTGACCGACCTCCTGGCCAGCTTCACCTCCCTCAGCTTGCAGATGCAGAACCTGGAGAAGAGGTAGCAAGAGAGGCCCCCGCCTTCCCACTGCGCCGCTCCCCTACCTGCCCCGCTTTACAAAAAAAAAAAAAAAAAGCCCGATGCCTGGGACTTTGTCTGCTGCGGCCCTCACCCCCGCTGCTGTGAGGCAGAGATGCTCACTCACCAAACTCAGAGCCGCTCCCAGCCACGGTCTCTAGCATCTCTGTGGGCCGGGATCACAGCCCCCAGCTTCTTCAGCTCCCGCAGCACCGCAGCCACACCTCGGCTCTGGCCAACATGCACTGTCCTCGCAGGCCTCACTTGTCCCACGGCCGCCCTGGCGCCCTCAGCAGGCCCCAGAGCCTTCTGCGGGTCCCTTCCCAGCCATGGGCTTGTTGCAGCCAGGAGGGTGGGGCTCAGAGCAGGCACCCTCTGACCTCGGGGGCTTCTTGGCTGGCCCTGCACTCCTCACCAGCACTTAGGTCTAGACTTGTCACCTGACTTTCGAGGCAGCATGGCAGTGAGTTTCTCCGATTGGAAGGGGAGAGTTGGTAAAGCCTAGACCTTAGAAATACAAGGTTAGGAAGGACCCGGCTGAACTCAAAGCAGAAAATCCCCAGCCCTTTCTCTCCCGATCACTGAAACAGCAGGAGGGCGTAGCCATTCCGTGGCCTAGTTGTAGTAGGCTGAGGAGTGGCCCCCAAGATGGCCATGTTCTAATCCCAGGAACCTGTGAACAGTACCTTATATGACAAGGGATTTTGCAGGTGTCATGAAGGGTCTTTAGACAAGGCGATCATCCTGGATTATGTAGGTGGGCCTAGTGTAATCACAAGACCTTTATTAGAGGGAAGCAGGAGATAAAGAGGAAGCAGGAGATACAGTGACAGAAGCAAGAAGTTGGAGTAGTGCGGGGAAGGGTCACAAGCCAAGGAATGCAGGCGGCCTCCGGAAGCTAGAAAGGGCAAGGAAATGGATTCTCAGAACTTCCAGAAGGAACCAGCCTGCTGACACCTTGACTTTAGCCCAGTGAGACAGATTTTAGATTCTGACTGCCAGAACTGTAAGAGAATAAATATGCGTTGTTTTAAGCCTCTACGTTTGTGGTAATTTGTTGCAGTAGCAACAGGAAACTAATACGTTAGTGAAGGTTTGAAGACTCACTGCAGAGGAGACCCCCACTCTTCCCCCTCCCAAGTGCAGACATTCCCCATGGGGCTTGGACACACAAAAGGCAGCGCCCCTCCTGGCAGGGCCTGCCACAACGGGAAGCCTGAAAGGAAGGCCTGTGGTCCTCGCCTCTCCAACGAGGCATTTGACTACAGACTGAAGACAGACTTTCTAGATTATCAGTCTGTCCGTTCTGGCTCTGCCCCACTTTCCTTCTCACCAGATTGGAATCCTGGCTACTTTTCAGAGGAGGAGGCCTTGTCCTCCAGATCCCAGCTTGATCAGATCTGAATTGAACTCGTGAGACCTAGGTGTTTCCCGACCCTAAAGAAAAAAGGGTCTCTCTGTGGGTGTGAGATACAGGCCCAGGGCTGCCTCCAGGCCCCTGTGAGAGGGGAAGCTGAAAGCCCCTCCAGGCCCCCAGGATTAAGGAAGATCAGCGCCCCAAGACTGGGGAAAGAAGAGGGCAGAGGAAGCGGTAAAGCATTTCCATGGAACTCAAGCAGTTGCTGCGGTGGCTGCTGGCTGGCTGTGGGCCGGAGTGGAGTGAGGAGCCCGTGGCACAAGTGGGTGGGTTGGGCAGCTTTTCTCCCTTCCTGTCCATGCGATTAGCTCCCTCAGGTGAGCCTGCCCCCTCAGGCCTGGGGCACGTTAGAGCTTGGGGGCTCTGCCCCTGTGCCCGGACACAGCCCCCCTCGGCCCATGGCCCCAGCAGTGGGGCTGAGCAGAGAAGAGTCGGGGGCAGCGGAGAAACGGGGGTGTGGGGGACTGGACCTCAAACTCGCTGAGCCCCTTCCCTTGGGACTTGCTTCTCTGGGCCTCCCCCATCACACCCCTGGGGCTGATCACCTGAGAGAGGGCTGAAGCAAGGTTTCTCAGTCTCAGGTCTACGGGGTTCAATTATTGGGCCCTTAGAGAGAGAGGTATGAACCCTCTGAAATGATGCAAGGTTTTGTGTGGGGAGTGTGCATGTGTGTTTCTGATAAAAGGGTTTATAGCTTTTATTCTCAGCAGAGTTCATACTCAGAAGAGGTTAGGATCTCTGCTGCAGAATTTTAGGAGCAGATAGGTGAGGGGCCTGCCCAGGGCATCCTGGGGACCTTCTGGGCATTTCTGGGACCTGTTATCAGCTACAGCAGGCTGCTTTCTATTGGGAGAGCTGAAGGGGTGGGGCATGCTGGGACTCTGAAATCACCCTGAGATTACTGCATGTGTCTGCAAGACAGCCTACTACAGAGACTCACTGGCTAACTCCTAACAAGTCCTTGGCCTGGACAAAACCACCCCCACCTGGAAAGTGGGGCACATCCCTGCAGCATCCTCCGTCCCTGTAGAGGATCCCTTATTCCTGGCCCTATAGCCATGTAACCAGGAGAAGGGCCATTGGGGCAAGCGAAGGAGCTAAGGTCAGCCTCCTCCCTGGCCGTATAGACAGTGAACAAAGGGCTTGACAAATGAAGGTAGCTTAGGGGCTAGTCATCAGACACTTGGCTGGACAGCCAGGCCGCCAGCCAATCACCCTTGCCCCATTTCCAGCCAAGATTTTTCTTGCAACCCGAAATCTGTCTGAAGAGCTAGCCAGTTAAAAGTCAGCCTCAGACATTAGGGTGAGTCAGAAAATACACAGGTGGGCACTGAGCAGGCTGGGCTGGGCCAGGGGCAGGATGGAGGACTCCACAGAGGTTGCCCACACAGACCGGTTTGCTGGGGGAAGCAGGGAGGGGGGCGTGGGTGGCAGGAAGAAGAGATCCACGTTGATTGAGTTCACCTTCTAGGCAGGGTCCTTTGCTTTATTCATTCATGTTTGAAATACCTATCGGGCACTTGCTCTGAGCTCGGCAGTGTTCCAGGTGGGAATATAGCAGGGAGTGAAAAAAACCAAAATCTCTGCCATTGCCCATGGCAGACGGTGGTAATGCCTGGAGAAGAATATTCACAAGTTACTAAACCATCCTGTGAGATAACTGGCCTTGCTGCTGCCTTGGGTAGGTGAGAAAATGCAGTTTTCCCAGCGTGATCTAACCAGGCGGCTGGGCTGAAGCCTGGACCCAGCCCCACAGCTCATGCTGTTTCTATCACACCTGAAATGAGAACTTTCTCAGAAGCAGAGTTTCCTAAAACTGAGGCAGTGACCTTTGTTGAGCTCCTACTATGTGCCAGCAGGCCCTTTATCCAAGCCCTTTGATTTAGTGTTTGCAGTCAAAGGGGAGCCAGCACTGTTGCTCCCACTATTTTATAAATGCAGAAGATTGAGGCTCAGAGAGAGTAACTTGCTTGAGGTCAGATAGCAATACAGGGCCCAGCCCACCCCAGTATTCTCTGCCAAGGTTCCCAAAGCACCAAGTCCCCAGTGCTCCTTACTTAGTAAACGTCTCCGTCCCCGTGAGCAGTCTTGGGTGTGGGGAGGGGCGAGCCCTTTCCTTGCCAGCACGTGGTACAGTGTGCTTGGTGGACAGGCACGCACTTGGTCACCTGGGGGAGAGAAAGGACAGTACGAGGTGATGCGGCTGAGCTGGGTCTGCAGTGGTTCTTGCTCATCCTCGGCGGCTGCCCAGACTATTATAGGCCTTCCAAGCAGCTGGAGAGCTGGGTGGGTGGGAGGAGCGGTGTGAACCAGGCCTGGCGGGTGGAGGACAGGCACAGGCTGGCTGTGGGACCAGGAGACAGCTTGGAAAATGTTGGGCCCAGAGCGAGAGGGGCTGGCCAGAGAGGGAGGTGAGGCTAGACTGCAGAGATCCTGAGGTCTGAAGATTTGTCTTAGCAACAGAAAGCAGGTGAGGCAGGCTGTCACCTCCCCCCTGGAGATCAGATGCACCCTTACCCAGAGCAGCTCTGGGGAGAAGCCCCACCAGCTCCCCACACTGTTTCAGGTGCTGAGCCCAAGCCAAGGTTAGGAGGTCAGGAAGCTGGACTGATGCCTGGATAATCCCAAAAAAGTCCCTGGCTCCCTGCAGCTACAGGGCCCAAAGTGAATTACAGCCCAAACCCCCTGATGCTGGCTCTCAAGCTAACAGCAAGGCCTCAGTGCCCGCAGGGAGACAGATAGGATCAGTTCACTTCACCGTTGAGGAAATAGTCTCAGGGAAGCAAAGAAGTCTTGCCCAAAGATCCATACCAGGAGCCAGAGTAGTCTCTGACTGGTCCATGCCAACCTGGTGACTTCCTCCTGCTTTGGAAGCCAAGGAGGATGGCACATGTTATCAAAGCACTTGGCGGTCAGCCCGCCCAGTGGGCAGAGGTGGGTGAGTCGGGCCTCCCCAGCTGGACTGTAAGGGTTTTGATGGAGGCAGGGATCTGCCTGGGAGAGTCCTTGAATCCTTGCCTAGAGCTGGCAGCAGCCAGTGAACAGCCCGAGGCAGTGTGCCAGGGAGGGAACGCGGCTCAGAAGGCTCATTTCTACAGGTTCTGGGGAACAGAGGTTGGAGCCACGAAGTGCAGGAGCCAGAATTCAAACCCGATGGGGTGGCTCACAGTCCATGCCTTGACCCCTGCACTATGCCACCTCTCTGAGTTGACCCTACAGGTCCACTGGATGCCCAGCCCAGCCCTCTCCCCAGTGCCACAGCTGTCCAGAGCATCCCTACGTACTCCAGGCTGGCACCTTTGCCCCTCAACCCTCCTGACCATCCTTCCTCCTGCTTCAGTCTCACCCCTCACAGCCCAGGCCTCTGAAACAAGGTGGCACCAAGCAGAGGCCTCGATAAATCAGTCTTGTTCTCTTAAGCCGGAAACAATTCCACCCCTGCACAGCCTGTCCCTCTGGCCTCATGCCACCTTGGATCCAGCCGGAGATTTGCAAATGAGCCCTGGATCAGAGCTGAGGAGCTGATGTTCATGAATAGGAAACCTCGGGGTGGTTAATTGGTATTTTTGTCCCCAGGTACACACCGTGAAGTTGATAATGATGCTGTTCCTGTCAGCCTTAGGCCAGGAGAGGGGTTGCTTGTGCAGGTGGCTGGGGTTGGGGTCATCTTTGCACGTTCGAGTTCCTCCCTCCCCTTCCAAAAACTCCTACCTGCCTCTCTCCTCCATGAAACTGAAATCAGACCAACATGATTTAGACTCCAGCTCTGTTTGGGCTACCCCTGTGATCTTGGGCCAGTTACTCACTCCCTCTGAGCCTCAGTTTCTCCATCTTCAAGCACTACAGCAGATGAGACATATGTTCCAGGGCCAAGCACAAGGCCTCAAACATAGCAGGTGCCCAGTACACCACTGCTCCATGGACACACCCCCCACCATGTCCCCAGGCTGCTGGTCTCAACATGTTCCAACTGAGCTCAACGTCTCCCTCCCCCAGGGGCCAACCCCAAACCTCTCTCCCCATCATCCCCACTGCCACCCCCAATAGCCCAAGCCAGAAGTCTGAGGTGTCATCTAGGACAGCTCTCTCCACCTCCACGATCCCTCCCTACGTCGTTGTGCTGTTATGTCCACGTCTCCCCACGTGCTGCCAACGCCTTTGATCTCTTCACTTCTCTGGATTCTCACACCAGCCTCCTGTCTCCCTGCCCCCAGTCTCATTCTGTTCTCCCTCCCCAGGAAAAGCCTGCCTTGCAATCAGAAAGAGTTCCCTAAAGAGTAAATACGATCAGGTCACTCTTTTGTTTAAACCCTTTCAGTGGCTCCCCATTGCCGTCAGGTCAAGGTACAGTCTCAGTTTCAGACAAGATTTACCGAATCCTTTGCTGCTGCCCTGCCCCCACCTCTCCCACCTCCCTTCCTGCTGGGGCTCTCCTGTACCTGGTTCCAGGCCCTGGGTGCCTCACGCTGTGCCTGCCTGCAGCGGAAGGACTCCGGGTGGCCTGTGCACGTGTTTCCCATCGCTCCCTTCCCCATCTGCCCTGAGTAACTCCCACTTCAGGACTTGGCTTGAGCATCAGCTCTTCCAGGAAGTCTTCTCTGCTTCCCCAAGCTGGCTTAGGGCCCTCCTCTGAGCTCCCACAATCCCCCGTGCTCTGTCTTTCCTGCAGGAGAACCCTATACTTGATAAGTGCTCAAACATGAATGCCACAGGCCTATCCCTGAGAGGTTTGAACAAACAGAAGGGTGAGGGGGCTGCTGAATTCAAATCTCCCCTCAACTAAGAGGGGCTTCTCCCTGGGAACCCCAGGCTGCCCCAACCCTGGCTGGAGACCTTGCAGGAGGCTCAGGTCAGGTGAATTCTCCTGGGCCTTGGAGGCAGCGGCCAGGGCTCATTCAGTCCTGGCCCCTGTTGCCTCCTCTGGCCCTACAGGACTCACAGCTCTCTCCTAACCAAAGTATTACAACCATCTGCTCTTCTAAGCATTTTCGTTAGCCCCCTGAAGCAGACCAAAAGCCTCAGGGGCCAAGACCAAGCCCAGCAGCAGGCCATCAATCTCCCTGCCAAATCCACAGCAAAAATAATTCCCCAGCCCTAGGCCAGGCTCTTGGTGGTGGCTTTCCTAGCCGAGGGCTCACAGAGCAGCCTCTGGATTGGGCACCTCCAACCCCACCTCAACACAGCAACCCTGGGGGCTAATGGGACCCCTCCCCTCCTGAAAACCTTCAGTGACGTCAATGCCTGCTTGAAGGATGAAGTTCCTGCCCTCCAGCTGGCCTAGGAGGCACACGTGATCTCACTGCACCCTCCCTCCCGGCCTCCCCAGGCCCCACCCGGCCCTGCTTCAGCGGCAGAAGCCCACTTACTGCTCATACCTGTACCTTCCTTGGCACAGGCTGTTGCTCCGTCTAGCAGGTCCTTCCACCTTTTTCCAGGAAAATGCATATTAAATATCACTTTTTCTGGGACTCCTGCTTGGATGGCTCAGGAAGGCAGGAGTTTCCTTCTCAGGGCCCTTTCAAATGCCATCCTTTCTTCTGTTGGTATTTGACGCTATAGCTAGACTGAGAGCTCCTGGAAGGCAGGGATCAGGTCTAACTCAAGCCATCTCTGATTTCCTCTCAAGGACTCGCTTAGGGCCGGCACTCGAATGTTTGAGGGATAAAGGAAAGAAGGAAGGAGTCAAGTCTTTCCTTCCTTGGCATCTCCGTCCTCATGTATCTGCTGTGTGCCTGCTCTGGGCCAGGCTGCATTGCCCTCCATTAGTTGGAGTGTCTGGGCTGCTTTATCTGGTTCCAATGGGCCAGAGAGACGGCTTCAGAAGCAGGAGGCCTCAGGGTCCAGCCAAGGGCCTGGGCTGTACAACTGTCCCTCGGTCAGGCCCCTGTGGAGGGCTTCTACCGACCAACCCCTCCCCTGGGCCTGGGGTTTCATGCAGGTTCAGACTCTGGCTCTGCCACTCCCTGGCTGGGTGACTGTCTCCCGCCCATCCTAGATGGAGGCTGTTCCCAGTCAGTCACCTGTCCGTGCCCACAGAGGTGACTGTGGAGGGGAGCAGCCCCACTGGGTGGCTGAACTAACCACAGCATAAGTCAACCCTGGGAGGTTTTGTTCCCTATTTCTAGTTCGCAGGCACTCACCATTGTTTGGTAGCAAACTGTCAGATACTCTGAGATGTTTTCCCGATGCCTCCTGGGCTGCCGTGAGAGCCATCCCTCTGGCCCAGTTAGGATCCAAGCTCTGACTCGAATTTGCCACTTGGCTCTGATCAAGCTGCCTCACCGCCTTGAGCCTCAGTTTTCGCTTCTGAAAATGGAGGTAATATCCCTTGCCTGCCAGGGTTAGTGGCAGGCATGGGTGCGCCAGGGGAGGTGTGAGTGGTGGCCACAGGGAGACAAGAGGTCATGTTGGGTGCTGCAGAAGCCGGCGGCATCACACCCCCTGGAAACACTCCCACTGCTGCAGCCTGAGTCAACCAGGGGCACTTGGCAGAGATGTGGGAGAAAGAGCACCGGACATGTGTCCGGCCCCAGTGCTGGGCCCTTGTAGCAGTTGCTCCCACAGCTGGATCTCAGCCTCCCCCGTGAAGGCTGCCTGCCATTCTGACTCCTGGGTCTGTGGCAGGTGGCAGGCATTGATGAGGCCTCAGCAGCTGCCTACTGTCAGGGAGGGCCTTCCCAGGGTGCCTGGCAGCCAGGAGGTGTGCTGGGGAGACACGGAAGCGGAAAGGTCTCAGGCCTCAGCCAGAAGCTATTAAACATTATCGACATACGGGGAGGGAGGGAGGGTGGGAAGTGGGCGGCCCTACAACCAACGAGACTCATTTATTGGTTAATTAGGAGGTTTCACAGCCACAGCCTACCCCAGCTGTGTGCAGGGACAGGTAAGGAGGGGGCCACAGGGTAGTTAGGGCTGCTGAAGGGCCAGCTGCAGCCCGAGTGTGGCTCAGTGTCTCCCCTAAGCCAGAGACTTGATGGCCTCTTGAAGCCCATCAGGACCCACTGTCCTGAGTACCTGAACAAAACTCTCCTAAGGAAGGGGGCTGGGAGCCCTCTGAGGCTACCAGGGCCTCCAGTCAGGCATGGGGGAGCTCCAGGTTTGGGGAAGAGGGCTGATGCAGAATCAGGAAGAACCAAGAAAACGGTGGAAACTATGGGAACTGAGAGCAGAGGCCCCAGAGAAGTAGGTTCTACTGAGAAGAAAAACTTAAACTCCAGTGGGTTTGAATCCAACCTCTGCCATAGGCTAGCTGTGTGACAAATCACTAAACCTCTCTGGTTCCCGAAGTCTACATCTGTAAGGTAGAACTAATTATGCCTACCTTGCAAAGCTGTTTTGATAATTAGATTGAAGAATGTAGCACTGCAAAATACTTAATAAATATTTGCTACATTTATTTTATCTGCTAGTATTATTCAGGATAAGGCTTGAAAGGGAGAAGGGACTTGGTAAAGGGTGATGGACGAAACAGGGCTTACAAGATGCTGACCGAGTTGGAGGGATGGGCAGAGGGACGACCCTCCTTTCTGCTAGATTGGCTATGGTCAGAGACAGAGTCTGGGGGCTGCCCTGCGCTTGGCTGGGTTGAACCATTTTTACCGCCCAGGGGTGTCCCCAGCTCAGCCACTGCACCTCAGAGGGCTCCTGGCTTTAGCCCCATCCCCTAGTAGCGTCCTGCCCTGTGGGAAAGGGGAATGACAGACTGACGGACACCCAGCAGAGTGGAGGTGGGCAAGGTTTATTCCGGTCCTCGGACAAGCAGGGCGCCTCCAGCCTCTCTGCCGCAGGCAGGCTCCTGACCCGGCTCTCCGCCCCAGTCGCCGGCCGCCGACAACCTCCCGCGAGGCCGGGCGTCCCCGGGGCAGCCGGCGGGGTCGCAGGAAGCCGGGCGGACTCGACGGCGGGTGCGGCGGGTGCCTGGGGGGCAGCAGGGGCGGGGGCGGCGGCGGCCGCAGGGCCACAGGCCGCGGAGGCGCGCGCGGAAGTGGCGCGAGGCGAGCGCGTAGACGAGCGGGTTGAGGCAGGAGTTGGCGTAGGCGAGGCAGTGCGAGGCCAGGCGGCAGGCGTAGGTGGCCGGGCTGAAGGCGAAGCGGCCGTACCAGAAGCAGAGGATGAGCGCGTGGTGCGGGCCCCAGCAGAGGGCGTAGAGAGCGGCCACCGCCAGCATGGCGCGCCCCGCGCGGCCCGTGGCTCTGCGCCGGGCCTCGGCCGCCGCCGCGCTCGCGGGGCCCACGGCCGCCCACAGGAAGCGCAGCGTGCGCCCGTAGGCCAGGCTCACCACGGCCACGGGCAGCAGGTAGCCGGCGGCGAAGGTGGCCACGTCGAGGGCGCGGCGGCGCGCGTCCTCCCAGGCGGGCACGCAGAGCTCCAGCGCGCCGTAGCGCACGGTGCCGTAGTAGCTGAGGTAGGGAGCCGAGAAGAGCGCCGCCAGCAGCCAGACCAGGCCCACGGCGGCGCGTGCGTTGCGCGGCGTGCGCAGGGCGCGCGAGCGCAGCGGGTGTCGCACGGCCAGGTACCTGCGGGCGGGCGCGGGGTCAGCGCGACGGGCTGGTGGGCGGCCCGCACCCGCGCCCCGACGTTGACGCGGCTCCGGGACTGGTGGACCGCCGCCTGGACAGCTGCGTCTGAACGGCCGGGGTGATCCCGGCCTTGCAGGCTGGTTGTGTGGATGGAGTTAGCGCGCAAAGCCCTGAGGCGCGCCTGGCACCCAGCGGGGCTGGGCCCGAGGCTCAGGAGAAGTGACCAGTCTGAGGTCATCAGCTAGAGGATGAGCCTGGGTTTGACCCCAAGTTTCAAGCCATGAAAGCAGGTTTGACTACAACCCGGGCCAAGTTGTGGGCAGTAATAAAATATCTGATGAATTCATTCGTGTATTCCTTTTGCCATTCATTTCACGCTTACAGAGCAGCTACTTTGTGCCAGGCCCTGTGCTGACACTGGGGACACGGAGATGTCCTCGGAAAGCTCCCAATGGAGTTAGGGGGAGGGCAGGAGGATCCCCTCAAGCAGGCCCTGCAGGTGCCCAGAAAATGGTTTGTGGGGGCCAGAGAGCTATTCCTTTTCTCCCTCCCCCATCCCTTTTTGGTCCTCCGTTCTCTCCTTTCTAAGGCCAATGAGAATCTGTTCCTGTCTTCCCTCCCAGTCCCAGCCAGGTCCCCAGCACAGCGCACCTGTCCACTGAGACAGCCGCCAGCGTGAAGCTGCTGGCATACATGGTGAGGTAGATGAGCAGGTGCACAGCCTTACAAACGAGGGCCCCAAAAAGCCAGGCGTCCAGCGTGTAGATGGCGGCCTGAAAAGGCACGCAGCACAGGATGAAGCAGAGGTCCGCCACTGCCAGGTTGAGGATGAACAGATCTGTAGTGCTGCCAGGCTCCTGCCAGGCACTCGGGCCGGGCTGCAGCAGCACCGCCAGCACCAGCCCATTGCCCACTGTGCCCAGCAGGAAGATGAGGGCAAAGACCACAGGCACAGCCACAGCCGCTATACTCCCCGTGCTGTCTAGCGAAATGTTCTGGGCATCAGCCATCTCCCCGTCAGTCGGGCACCTGAGGAAGAGAAACTGGAGTCCTCAGGCAGGAGCCCCCATGCTCTGGTCACTTGACTCAGGTGTCTAGTCCCCTACTCTGGTCCTGGACAGGTCTCCTGGGCTGGAAGTTTGTGGGGGATGGGGATAGGAGTGGGGGGACAGTTATCACTGAGACCCACTGTGTCAGCTCCTGGCAGAGTCATATTGGTGTCTGAAGTGGGCTTCTCAGTTTCCTAGGGAAAACTTCCATAGCCCAGGGCACGAAAGACTGATGAGGTAGTTGGTAGACACTTCTAACCAGTGATGCAGGTAAAGGCAGGCAAAGTGGGGTGAGGACATGGCGGGTGGGGGGAGGGGCAGCTGTCACCCCAGGAGCTGGTGTATTTTCCTTACTTTTCAATGGGGATCTGAAACACAAGGAAGACTCTTGGACAGGGGTCAGATTTAGCCAAACCTGGGTGACATCCCTGAGTCACTGGATAGTCCAGTCCAGTGAGAGCACAGCTGGCAGTGGCACAGCTGGGAAAACCATATAGGTCACTGGTCCCTATTGGCACATGAGGAAGTTGAGGCTCAGAGAGGGACACAGGAGTCTAATATGACGAGTGGCAGATCTGGGGCTGTTGCCACCCTGGACCCTGACTCCCAGGCTGAAGCACGCATCTGGGAGACTGTTTACAGGTGGTGCCCCTGACAACCTGCGTGTGTGCCTGTGTGTGTGTGTGCGTGTGTGTGCGCGCGTGCATCTGTGCTCACCCCTCACCCCTGCCCCACCCCATGTCCCACATAAGAAACCACCCGTGAGTCCCCCTGCACGCCTGGACCTCTGGGGTGGTGGGATGAATTAAGGGCAAGGGGGTCAGACAGGGAGGAGGGAAGAAAGGTGAAATCTGTGCTCCCTCCCCCAGCATGCAGCAGGCCCCCCAAAGCCTAGGATAGGCAACACCCACCTCAACCCTGGGCTTGATCCTGGGTGAACTGGCCAGGCTGAAGCTGCCTCCTGGCTCAGTGGCTTCCTCTTGGTGCCTCCCTGCAGGTACAGGTCTGACTCCCACTGCTCCCTCTTCTCCTTTAAGGCCCCTCCTCTGCCGAGCTGGACTTGGGCACTCCCTCCGAAGTAGCCACCTCCTCCTCAGATCCTGATTTCCCCTGAGTGGCATGCTCTTCTGCCTGGCTCCTCTGCCTCTCTGCTTTGCTCCTGCCTCTTTCTGCAGTGAGTAACCCATTGTTCTCGCTCTCCTAGATTCGCTTTGTAGTTAACCCCTCCGTGCCCAGGCCCCAGTCCTTTCCTATCACTCTCACCTCCTGTGGTCCTGACTGATGACTCCCATCCCTGCTCCAAGGAGGACCCGATTCCAAGCTCAGAAAGGAGTCCTAGTCTTGAGTGGGGTGTCCTATGCTAGGAAACCAGAATACGATTCCCTTTTCTGCAGACTTTAGATAGGACTCCTCCTCCTGGCCCTGAGAAATCTCCAGACCCATCAGCTTCCCTAAGCCTGTTCTCAGGGTTCAGTCTGCCTGAAGACTGGAAAGTTTATGTGCCTGTCCAAAGAGTCTGGCTTTAGCCTGAGGGCAATGGGGAACTAGAGGAGGTTCTAGAGCAGGGACAGGACCTCCCCATTTATTTTGTAATGAGTTTATTATAGCCCGGGGTTAAAGGATGGACAGAGGGGGAGACATTTAATGAGTGATCATTTAGGAGCCTTTTGTCCAGGCAAGAGCCAAAGAAGTTACTAGGTCTTGGTGAACAGCTGTACGACTCAGTCATGGGGTTCTGATCTGGATCTCCTGGAGGAGTAGACCACAAAGCCAAATGCTTCCAGAGGGTTAGAGGCTATGCCCTGGGGGGGGGAAGGTGCATTGGATGTAACAACAAGGTGGTTGTTGGTAAACTAGATAAGTGGATTGGGGGCAGAAGGCAGTCTGCAATGAATTAGGGGAGACCAGAGGTGGTAGGCACCCTACAGAAGCTGAGAGGGTGGGTAAATGTCAAGGGGATGTCTGTGAGGGGATGCTGATGAAGCCAGGACCTGTAATCAAGGCCTGAGACGCTGGGAACAGACTCTTCAGAACTGGCTTCCTGTAAGCCCCTGGGATTTTCATGGCTTCTCTAAAGCCTGATGTCACCCATTCCAGATGCAGAGCACCCCCGAATTTTTGGAAACAGAGAGGACTCATTGAATTGAAGATATTAGGAATCATACCTAGATTCTCCAAACCTGAATTCAGAGCTGTCAGAATTAAGGAATTAGAATTGTAGAATTGTATGATCTACAAGGGCAGAACTGTAGGATTCTGGACTTAGCACGGGAGGATTTTGGAGTCATTCAGTTGGAGGTCCACAACCACCCTGTATGAAAGTAATGCACTGTTAGACTCTGAGGAAGTCTGGACTCATGCATGTGGCATGGCTGAACCCTGAAAGCCTGAGATCCCTGACACACTGTCCTCCCTCCCCTTGGGAGCCCCCAGCCTGCCATGCCCCTCCTTGCCTGAGGCTGGGCTCTGGGTGCACTAGGGCAGTACCAGGGCAAAGAGCTCCCAGCAACAAGGCTGAGCTGCTGATATGATAGCAGGGGAGGAAAGGAGGGAGGGAAGACGGTGAGAAACCAGAGAGCCCTCCTGTGGGGCAGGCAGGAAGGGTGCCTCGCCATGGCCCAATCCCAGGGAGCCCAACCACTCCTCCCCTTGCTCCAACTGCTGCTCCTGGCAGCTGTGGCCTTGAACCCTTCACCCAATGTAGAGGACAGATGGTGCACCCTGGGAGTGGTCCCTGGCGACCTGGAACCTGCAGGATATGGAAGTGTGGCTTGTCGGCAGCTGGCCCTCGGCCCTATAGCCTGTCTTGGCCTCTGGCGATGACCAGTACGTGCCCAAACCAAGCATGTGCGCCCAGAGCTGCCGCCGCACCTGCTGGCACTTCCAACGACTCCTTAGGCTGGTCCACGGTGTCATGGCGCTACCGCTGCCCAAGCTGTCCCCCGGGAAGCACAATGCCAGTGGTGGTGCCCGGGAGCTGCAGAAGGTGGTGGCACCCCCTTTGTGCCACTGGCTGGTGGGCTTTGCCTCATGCCGCCTTGTTACCCTGCAGCTGCTTGTGGCTGCCCGCTAGGACCGCCGGCCTGGGCAGACCATGCACGTAAAGCTGCTGGCTTGGCCGGGGGCTGGCACCAGGCTGTGTGCACTTGCTCCTGCAGCAGTGCACCTGGTGCCAGGTGCCCTAGCTTGTGGTGGGGGCAGCATGTAAGTGTTCATGCCCCTGATGTGGCCATAGCAGCCCCCTTTCCTGGGGCTGCATCCCCCATTACCCCAGAATCCTGGACCCAGCCTTAAGCTTCTCAGGATCACAGACTATGATTCTCAGAATCCCAGCATTAGGATCCTGCCAGACTGGGCCAGAGCTCGCCCAGATTGCCCATCCCTAGACATCCAGCTGAGGGGCTGAGGGGAGCGCTAGGGGTGTGGGACGGCAGAGACATGGTCCCAGTTCCCTGCTGTTAATGAAGAAGGGCCTTCCCATCCTCCCTGCCCCATCCCCAGCAAACTACGAGCTTCCCAAGGCCGCACCACACTGAGGCTGGAGCTGCTGTGACTTAAAACACCAGGTGCCCCTAAGGCTGAATGGGGAGGGCAATGGAGAGAGAAGAGCCAGGGCCCACGACTGTGGGAAGGGGATCGTCATCTCCAGCAGGGGAGCAGTGAGCTGTTGCTGGGGAACCAGCGTGGGATGACGCCTTGGCAGCAGCAAATCAGCCCTCCTGGTCTTGCCTGCAGGGCAGCATACAAACCACTCAGCCCAAGGCCAGAAGTCAGGGTGGGGAGGTTGGGGGAAAGGATGCGGGTGCGGGGCGCGTCAGGGCCATAACAGCCAGAGCCTGAGCTCGCTGCGCCCCCTGTTGGCCGATCATCAGGCCAGTAGGTCTGGGGAAGACAGAGATGGAAGGGCCCCAGGTACCAACGTAACATCTACTCTTGGCACAGCGGGGTAAACAGAGGCACATGCAGGGGATGGGGTCTGTCCCAAGGCCACAGAGGCAGGGACAAAGTGGGCAAGAACACATGGTTCCAAGCTGTCAGGGGACTCTCCAGAAGTGACATTCTCTCCTTTAGGGCTCAATCCTTTGCTTCTCTCAAACATGGGTTTGGGTGCCCAGCCCCTTCTCATCTGGGCAGCTGTGGGCCATCCTTTGGATGGGGAGCAGAGGACGAGGTGTTCACCAAGGCTAGACTCTGGAGGCTGCAGAGTTGGGGGGGAGGGTGTGGGAAGGGGCCTGCAGGGCTGCTCCTCGGCTGCCCTCTACAGCAGCACAGAATCCAACTGAGCCCAATGGGGGCCCCTGCCTCTACTGCCCCAGCTCCTGACTGATTCTTCCACCAGCCACAGGACAGGGTCTGCTCCGAGAGAATAAAGCAGACCAACACGTCATAGCCCGTTTCCACACTGTTGCTTCACACTCATGGCCACAAGTACAGGCTCACCCCAGCCTGGCCCCAGGACTTTGTCAGAGCCTCTTTGTCACAAAGAGGCCCCCTTTGTCACTGCGGAGCCCTTGGCTCCACTTGTCACTGCCCAGGACTCAAGGCAGTGCCCCGTGCAGCCGCCCCACCTCCACGAAGGCCTCCACGCAGCGGTCGATGTCCTCCTCGCTGTGCACCGCAGAGATCTGTACCCGGATCCGGGCCTTACCCTTGGGGACCACGGGGTAGCTGAACCCGATGACAAAGATGCCTGGGTGGGGAGAGAGGGCCAATCCGGGGCTCACCAGAGCCCGACAGGCTTTGGGGCATGACTAACATCTCCTACTTTTTTTCTGAGGGCCACAGAGGGAAAGGGAGCTGCCCAAGGTCTCTCAGACATGCCTCATGGCCTGCGGTTTTCGGCTCGGACAGACAGCTGGTCTAACAGGGGTAGGAGGGTGGGGGGAAGGAGGGTAGTCACAGTCTAGGGGTTCTGTCTTTTTTTTTGGCCCCTCACATCCCGGCCCTCTCACCTCTCTTTAGCATGTCATCCGCCATGCAAGAGGCCAGCCGAGCGTCACCCAGCATCACAGGGCAGATGGGGTGATTGGCTCCCGAGATGGTGAAGCCAGCAGCCTCCATCTTACTGCGGAATCTGTGGGCACAAGCTGGGTGTCACAGGGAGCTAGGGGGCTGTGGAGCAGTCATACCAGCTCTGATGGGCATGTGACCCAAGGTTTGTGGCCAAGTCTGCAGGAGGGACCAACAAAAACAGAGATGCAGACCCTGAGAGGCAGATGGGGAGCCAGGCAGAGGAACGGGCAGACCAAAAAGGGAGGCAAAAGACAGGATTGCAGAGGGGGAGACACAGGGTCATTGGCAGAGAAATGCACCAGGAAATGGAAAGAAGAGGCAGAGACAGATAGAGGGAAGAGGGAGGTGGCAAGTAGGCAGCCCTCGGCTAAGAGAGCTGAGTCCCCATGCAACCCACTGGGGACATGCTGTGGACAGAGACAGAACCCATACACAGGCAGCCACTGGCCAGCGCAGGCAAAGAGGCAGACCCTCACCAGCTCCTCCGCCCCAGCCTGCCCCACCCCGCCAGGGACCGCACCGCTGGGTCTTGGCCGCCATAGACTGGACAATGGCATTGCTCTCCATGAGCAGGTCCAGGGCCTTGGAGGCAGAGCCGACAACAGCAGGTGGCAGGCTGTTGGAGAAGAGGTAGGGCCGGGCACGCTGCCGTAGCAGGGACACCAGGGCCCTGGGCCCTGTCGTGTAGCCCCCTGAGAACAAGGGCAAAGGTGGGGACAGGGGTGGTTGGTGGCAGTCAGGCCAGGAGCCAGAGCCTCCCCCCAGGCCCCTCCTGACAGCATAGTCCATGCTGTCTTCTTCCCTGCAGCCCCTGGTCTCCCCGCCACCTTCCCTGGGACCCCTCCAGGGCCCTGCATGGGGGTAAGGGGAGCCCAGGGGCCCAAGAGCCTGCAGGCACCTGATGCTCCGCCCAGAGCCTTCCCCAGTGTGGAGTTGATAATGGTGACCTGGTCCATCACGCCCAGTAGCTCATCCGTGCCCCTGCAAGGGAAGCTGCCACTTCCACCACTGGCCACCTGAGCGCCCAAAATCATGGGTTGGGCTTGGGGGCTGGCCTCCGGGTTTCCCACCCACCCTTAGAAGTCCAACCCAAGGTCTCAGGTGCCGTGTGTTCCCACCGTCCTGTGGCCCCCAAGAAGCCAGTGGCGTGGCATTCATCCACAAAGACCAAGGCACCATATTGAGAGGCAAGGTGGCAGATCTCCTGTAGGGGCGCGATGTCACCGTCCATGGAAAAGGCCCCATCAGTGGCCACCAGACGCAGCCGATGCTTCTGCAGGGAAGACACAGACAGGTGGTGGCTGGAATCACAAACTGGGCCAAACCATCCACTCTCTGTGCTGCTCGGGGCTATAAGGGCTCGGGCTGCCCAGTGCCCAGCACAGAGGTGAGCACATAGCCACCACCGTGCTGGGGCTGGTACATCCTCTCCCCATTCTGGGCCTCTCAGAGCCTTATCCTTCTCTTCCAGGGCAGTCTGGAGCCACACTGCACTGGGCGGTGAGAATGCTCTCAGTCTCCCCTCCCAGAGGACAGGGTGGAGTGGGGCCAGTTCTGTCCATAAGCTCATCCCACCCTTACGCCTAGCAGGGGCCTGCCACATATAAGGTGCTTACTAAAACTCATGGCAGCATTGTGTAATGGAATAAAGCTTTGGGTCTGAGGATCTGGGTTCAAATCATGACTGTTTCGAACTTTCAGGCTGTTTGCCTGTGAGGAGTCGGCCTCTGCAAGCCTTGCTTCCTTCGCTGAGGGGAGGCTGGGGATAAGCCCAGTCCTTGTCCCTAGAACCACTAGGCCTTGCCCCACCTGGGCCTCCTGCAGCTTGGCCTCCAGATCAGCCATATCCAGGTGGCGGTAGCGGTACTTGTGGGCCTTGCACAGACGGATGCCATCAATGATGGAGGCATGGTTCAGCTCATCCGACAGGACTGCATCCTGTGGGGTCAGCAGGGCCTGGAGGAAGGCATTAAGAGTAGAGCCATCACCCAACCACCTTGGGCTTCTCCCTTATTCCTCAGGACTGCCCCGAATCAATATTTCACTGCCTCCCAGGGCATTCTTCTGGGCAGGGAGGCAAGGAGCCCTCTGCCTCTGTCTGGGTCCCCAGAGCCACAGGACTGGGCTGAACCAGGGGCCTTGCTCTAGTGAAAGCAGGTGAGAACATGTCTGGTGAATGCCTGGCCCCTAATAGTGTCTCAGCCTTTCAGCTGATATAGGTTACCCTGCAAATGCCCTGGAAGCTGACCTCTTTGTAAGTCCCAGGATTCCTCCTGGAGACCTGCTGGCCCTAACTTAACCTCCAGAAGAAGTGGGCATTGGGGCCTCTAGGCATGGCACTGACATCCTGCCCAGTTCTCCTGACTGCTCACTCCCAAGCCTTCCACAGCCGGGCAGTCCTCACCAGCTCCCACCCGTGGCCTCACATACCTCAAAGAGGCCAGCATTGGCATCAAAACAGCTGGGATACAGGATGGCATCCTCCCGCTGGTGGAAGCGGGCTATCTTTGCTTCTAGATCCTTGTGGATACTCTGAAGTAAGCAAGTGAAACAGGTGTTAATGCCTATGGGGCCACTTGGGACAAGTCATGGGGACAGGCTTAGGGCCACAAATAGATCCTCTTCCTTGTTTTTTGCACCACCAGAGCAAGGGTTCACCAGAGCCAACAAGAATCTGGCAGATGGTTCCTACTGAGGAATTAGGGGCCTACTAGGTGCCCCTTCTGGGTTGGGTCTTCATTTCACAATGGGAGTCTGATGGTAGAATTATGGGTGCTAATGTCTTCCTGATAGCACACTGAGTTCCTTTTTCGGTTGCTTAACGGCAAAGAAGATTACAAAAGTAACTCTAGGTTCACTTGGGTCTCACATGTTTTTTTGGGGGCGGGGAGGAGGCTCAAATTCTTAGATTTGAAAGCTGTCCAGTCTAAAGTACCCTGGCTGGGAGTCAGGAGTTCTGCCTCTGACATTCATTTCACCTTCACTTTTCTAAGAGGACAGATAAAAATAATTACAGGGAATCAAAAGCACCCACTCTTGAATCAGACCATCTGGGTTCAAATTCTACCACAATAGGCTGTGTGCCCTTGGGCCAGTCATTTAACTTCTCTGAGCCTCAGTGCCTTCATCTCTATAACAAGGATAAGAATAGCATTTATCACTTGGGATTATTATTAGCATTAATGAATTAATATTCATAATGTTCTTAAAACAGCACCTGATACACAGTAAGCTATAGTTTCATGTTTATAAAAGTTCATTTTTATGAAATTTACAAAATAAAATTAATAACCAACATTCATTGAGCACTACTATGTGCTAGGCACTGCTCGAACCATCTTTCCATGTATTCACTCTTTAATTTAACTCTCTCATTTGGGATAATCTGATCAAGTACTATTATCCCCACTTTACCAATGAAGGCATTAAGGCACAGAGAAGTTAAGACACTTGCCCACAGTAACAGAGCCAATAAATGGTGGTGTTGGGAACCAAGCTCAGGCTGAATATCTCCAGAACCCTCCATCTCAATCCCTGCCTTCTATTCTTCCTTTCCCGAAGAGTAACAGGAGAAGGAGCTCTGTTCTGCAAGGGGGGAAATGGATGTTCAGAGAGGTAAAGTTTCCTGCCCAAGGCTCCAGAGCAAAATAGAAGCCTGAACCCACCCTTTCTGGTGGACCACTCTGGGGTTAAGAGTGGGGCCAGAGTTCTGGGATGGCTGATCTGGCTAAGCTAGCCCTGGTGACTGTGGAAGCGACATCTGGGGTCAGTGCCCAAAGCTGGGAGACCATCCCCCTTCTCACACTGCCCCCACTCCCACTGGCCTGGACACACCCACGTGTACCTGGGTCCCACAGATGAAGCGGACAGAGCTAAGGCCGGCTCCAAACTCCTTCAGGGCCTGCAGACCTGCCTGGATCACCTCCGGGTGACTGCTCAGGCCCAGGTAGTTGTTGGCACAGAAGTTAAGGATTCCTGAGGTGGAGGACAGGGGACAGACACAGCAGCTCAAGGCAAAGAAGGGCTTGGAAAGGTGTCAGTGCCAGGCCCTGGGGACTCAGAGAGGAAATGAATTTGGATTCATCCTTGGAAAGGCAACAACCACACAATATGATCCATTCTGGGGCAGAAGCCACGATGGGGAGCCGAGAGCCCCTAGGAAGCACCGAATCCAACAGCTACAGGAGGGGGAGGGTCAGGGAAGGATTCAGAGCAGAGCCTTGAAGATAAGTTTAAACTCTGACTTTGCATCACACTTCACCCAAAGAGGAACCCAGCCCTGCCACACTGACTTCTCATGTCACTGAAGACCACCAGCAACTCCTCATTTGTGCCCTGGTTTCCTCGTGGGTAAAAGAACAGGGCTAGGCCAGAGACCCACCCTGGTCCCCAGACTCCACACAGTTGACTTTGCTGCTTGGTACAGAACTGCACGCCCAGCCTCTGAGACCTTAACCCGAGTTCTAAAGCCCAAAGTTAACACAGCTAACCTGAAGAGGAAACTAAGGATCTAGAAGTTTACTCAGCTTGGAAGAGGCAAAAACAGGATGAGAATCTGGGTTTCTTCTCAATTTCCCATCTTCTGATCTGCTCCAAGCTCCCTGGGGGAAGGTAGGGACTTCCTGGCACCTCTGTTTTACAAATGAGCACAGCTGCACTGAGGCCTCTATGCTTATGTCCTGGGTAGAAGGCAGGTTTGGGGGCCGTTTGTAACCAGCACCCACCTGGGGCCTGGCACAGACAACATGGGCAGTGAGACAGAAACAGGGAGGCCTGGTAGGCCAGTTCATAACGTGACTTCTGCAGCAGCCCTCAAGTGCCTTGCTCACTGTGATTTTGGCCAGAGAGTTGGCATCTACAGACAGTTGGCTGACCTTCCAGCTCCAATACGCCGGAAGAACTAGACCAAAGTCTGGCTCTGCCTCCAGCTAGGTGGAGACTCTCGGGCAAGCCACTTCACATCTCTGAGCCTCGGCTTCTCTGCAAATGGGATTAGTCACTCCTACGTTCCGGGGTTTGTAGGACTCCACATGCAGCAATTAGTAGAAGCCTGAACAAAGCAGCAACTCCAGAAATGCAGGATTTCTTGCTGCTGCCTTCCCACCACCCTTCCTTGAAGCCATATGGTGGGAGCCAGCTGCGTGTCTCTCTATTTTTCTCTCACGTTCTCAGAGTTGGGTTTCGATCCAGCCCTGTTCGTTGAGCCAAAAAAGTCTTCAAGGGCAAATTACCTCCCTCCGTGGAAACGAGTCTAACCAGGTTAGAGTTAACTGTGGGAAGTCGGCAAGTCTGCCTGATAGATGGGAAAGGGTCCAGTGGCTACGTGTGCAGCTGCTCCCGCCAGCCCACTGCCTCCAGGACCTCAATTCCAGCGCATGCCTCAGAATGACCCTTGAACACCCGGTCAGGTCTGACGATTCCCAGGATGGGGAGTTACCTCCAGAGACGCCGTCCACGTGGATGCGCGGCCCCTGACGGGACGTGATGACTCGCTCGCTTTTCCAGGTACCAGCCCCGCGGATGCCTTCCAGCTCCTCCTCCAGAATGCCACGCAGCTGAGCCAGCGCGGACTGCGCGCGGCGGCCGCGGGGGGCCTGGGAGAGCGCAGCGCGGAGGACGCGGCCAGCCCACGTAGGCCCCATCTCTCCCGAACCCGCTCTGGACCGTGCGCAGTGCGGCCGGGACCTGATCACGTGGCGGGGGCCGGGCTCTGACAGCCAATCGGAGGGAGAGGGGTCCCAGCTAAAGGAGCAGGGTAGGCGGACCCAGGGATGGGCGGGCGGGGCCTGGCGGGATCCGCAGAGGACGAAAGTGGATTGATCTGTAAATTGAGACTGGAACTCTCCGTGTGGGGGAAGGGGAGGCGACCCGACATAGGAAGGCTCGTCAAGGCCCAGCCCATCAGACTCCCCCACCTCCCATTCCCAGGCCATGCCTACAAACACCTCTCCGAAGGGAAGGGTATGCCCTCTGGGCTCCTGGACTCCTTTCTAGGCAGCCGCCTAGAAGGAGGTTGAGGTACGTTCCGTACGCTCCAACCCTAGGGTTTCCGGGGTTCTGGCGAGCTCTTGGCATCCTGCCGTTCTCAGGTGCAAACGCCCCCAGATTTCCCCCACTGCGCGCCCATTCACTTGCTCCACATTTTCCTTCAATCTTAGAAGTGAGGAAAAACTCACCGCTCAGGTTTTTTTTTTCCTTTTCCAATTTTATTTTAAAGTTTTAAAATTACAAAGACAGCAAATTCTTCCCGGCACAAATAACACTTGTTTAAAAATAAAGGGGAGGGGGGGCGCAAATGAGCGTTTTCCTATTTTATTAAAAAAAAAAAAAAAAAAGGGAAAAGACTGTACAGGTTTTTTTCTCCCAGCTCCCGGGTGTGAAAAGTAAGTACTAGCCCTAGATATGTATATATACATATGCACAAACATACACACAGACCTAGCTAGCTCTGTAAAACTACTTAGCAATTCAAAGTCGACTGAAGTATGTCTTACTGTCCACTCCCCGCCCCCACCCTCCTTCCCCATCTACAACTACTTACAAAAGACTCAGGAGTATAGAGGTCGGGAGGTTTTTAAGTGGCGGGTGGCAGGGCTGGAGCCCCACCAGACCACCAAGCAGAGCCACCTCTGTACAGGAGGCACCAAAAATAAGGGGGGGAAGGAAAGAAAGTCCTCCTAGGATACAATCCAATTGTGTGGAAAAACCCAAGTTTCAAAAGGGCACACTGAGGCACTTGGCTGACTGACTCCCCACCCTCCCCCCAAAGTTTCCACTGCCCTTTAACAGGAGACTTTTCAAAGCCCGAGATTCCCCAATGGCTAGTTTCCAACTGACAGAGAAGCCACAGCTTCTTGGGCCAGCTGTAACTTGGACCCCCTCCCCTTCCCTAGGACAAAAGGGAGGCCACAGGGGCAGACTGACTGAAGTGAGAAGGAAACTGGATTTGGATGCCCCACTGCTCACCACTGGGAGGTGGAAGTCAGTCCAAAGAAGGTTTTTTCCCACCTCCCTCCTTTGCCATCCAGCTGCTGCTACCCCTCTTCTCTACGCCAAGGTTCTGAAACTCTCACAAGGGGTGTTCAACTTAAAGCTCACTTGCCTCATAGGTACCCCTACAAACCTCACAATTCCTGGGCTCCCTTGCACCTAGCCACAACAAGCTGCCTTGCCCATTCTTCCCCGACTTTTACCTTCAGAGTGAACCAACCATCCAATTAAACAAAACACACAAACCCACCCAAATCCTCAAACTCATAAGTAGATTAATAACAAATTAACAAAACAAAATAGGTACATTCTCATCTTTACAGAGATAAGATCTCTTGTTGCTGTCCTTGCATGATTGGTTAAAGAAAAAAGAACTATTTCCTAATTTCTGAGGAATCCAAATTGTCTCTTCATAAAGTCAGAATAGAAAGGGGCAACAGGCTGCAGATGAGGATCAAGAGAAAAGAAAGGAGAAAAGTATTTACAGAAAATAGGAGACAGGCAGGAGTGTCCACAAGAAAAGCCTCATTGTCACTTCTTCTTGCCGGCCCTCTTGGCACTGGACTTAGCTTTGGGCTTCACTGGTTTCGCCTTCTTAGGCTTGGAAGCCTTGACTGGCTTGGCTTTGACAGTCTTGGGTTTTTTGGTTTTCTTGGGCGTGGCAGCTGGCTTCTTCTTGGCCTTCTTGACTGGAGTAGCTTTGGGCTTCTTGCTTGGGGCTTTGGAGGCGGCCTTCTTGGGCTTGGCTGCCTTCTTTGGCGTGGCCACCTTCTTGACTTCCTTCTTCGTCTTCTTGAAGGCCACTGACCTCTTGGGCTCATCGCTCTTGGCCAGACGGAAAGACCCTGAGGCACCTACCCCTTTGGTCTGCTTGAGGACTCCAGTGGTGACCAAGCGCTTGATGGACAACTTGATTTGGGAGTCAGCGTTCTCACCCACCTTGTAGTGGCTCTTGATGTACTTCTGGATGGACTGGCGCGAGGAGCCAGCGCGGTTCTTCTCCGCCTGGATGGCAGCCACGATCATGTCTGAATACTTGGGGTGGTCTGTGGACTTCTTGGAGGCCTTGGCCCGCTTGGGCTTGGCCGCAGGAGTGGACGTGGAGTTCTCGGTCATGGTGGCCTGACTGGTCCTGCCGTTGAAGAAGGCGCCTTCCAAAGGGCCAGCCCTCGTCGGAAGCCGAGGAAAGCCTGATTCGGGATCTGCTCTGGCGCCCTTGACTCCCAGGCCAGTCCGGAGGCTGGCTTTCGGGGACCTGGCTCGGGTCGCAGGGAAACTCGCTGGGCCGGGTCTGCGTGGCCCAGCCCCGCTGGTCTGTCGGTCGTCCTCGGCGCCCGGCTCTGCCTCCGCCTCCGCCTCCTCTGCCTCCCTTTTCCCAGCTCCGCGTCTGGCGCTCGGGCGGCGCATCCGGGTATTTAGCGGCGGCGGGCGGACCGCGGTGAGGACAGGGCTGCTGGCTGCCTGCTCCCGGCCCGGAATGGCGCCGCGCCGCCGCCATCTGTGTTTCTTCCGCCGAGCAAATCCGACCTTTCCCCCGAGCCCCGGCCTTCCCGCCCCCCGCCGCCGCCCGGGGCCGCTGCCTGGCTCCCTGGGCTCTCCCGCCGGGCGCCCCGCCGACCCGGCCGCCGCTCCCCGCGCCCGCCACGCGCCCCAAACGGAGCCGAGGACCGCTGGCGCGCCGGCACATTTCCCCTTTGCGGGGGGCTGGCTCCGCGGGGCCGTGGAGCCCGGGTTTGGGAAACCCCTCGTAGCAAAGCTCCCCCCTGGGGCTACCGGGGACCCCGCTCCTGGCCCGCGGCGGGTCCCCCCAGCCCGGCGGAGAGGCCGGAAAGCGGCCCCAACTAACACACGCGGCCCCGAGCCGGGCGACTCCCAGCCGGGCCGAGCCGGGACAGGGGGGAGGGGTCGCTCCCCCGGGGTCCGATCACCTCTTGGGGGTCATCCCACCACCGGGCCCCCCGTACCTCTACCCTCTCTCTGTCCATGAGGCCCCTGAGCAAACTTTCCCTGGAAGAGTTGGAAGGGCACGTTGAAACTTTGTCCCTTCCCCCTCTTCTGTCTTCTCTCCCCCATCGCGCCCCCTGACCTCTTTGTTGAGGTTCTCGCCTGAGGCCGAACCCCGAATGCTGCCTGGGTCCCCTGAGGGAATGAGGAGAGGTCTCGCGAGTCGCCTCCTCTCTTAAAAGACCCCCCACATCCCCCATATATCGTAACCGGGAATTCATTTATAGTCCTCCCTCAGCCTAGGAGTTTTAGGGTATCAGAGGCAGAGCTCGCTGCCCCTACCTCTAGGGCCCAGCCTGGGGGGTCCAGTCCCTCTCCCAGGGCTCCTTGAAGGCAATGAGGGGGGCCGTCCTCAATGAAGGAGCTGCCCCGCAGGCTCTAACTACTGTCTTGGGGGCCCCTGGGATGAGGAGAAGCCCTGAGAGCTTTGGGAGCTTGGGGAAAAGGGGCTCTAAGGAAGGGGATCTAGGATGGGGTCGCGTTCCTTGAGTCGTGACTAATCCTCCGAAAGTGTGAGTTGTTCAGGGAGCCGAGGCCAGGACCACGGCCATTTTGCTGGGAAGATGCAAGGTCTTTGTTAAAATGTATACATCTTTTTCAGTGTTGCTTGGCAGGTATAGATGAGGAAAACAAGGGGCCCGACCGTCTGTAGGGAGTCTTGGGGGCTCAGAGAGGCTTTAGGGTCCAGAGGCTAGCAGATGGGACCCCAGAGTTCCTGGGACCCCTTGTCTGTGACAGAGCTACTCACGTGCAGGGTACCACTTGGCAGGGGCCCTGGGTTAAGATTCTGGGATGCTGGCGCTCTGAGCTCCCTCTCACAACAAACCCGCTTTTATTCCCTAATCAAAGAGGCCCGTCACTCTTCATTTAAACAATACCCTGGTAGTAGGGGTTTATAGCTGGTCAGAATGATGAAGGCATCTCTCTATTAGGGTAGGGTCCCGGAGCTGTTTGCAGACACCCGCTGTTGAGGAGGGGAAGGGGGAATGGTTGGAGGGTTTAGATGGGGGGACTGGTCGTGACTGGGACGTCTCGGGGAAAGAGCTCCTACTGGACTTTGGAGTCTTTGAGGCCAAGGAAATTAACGGGTTCCCCCTACACCAAGGGATGGATTAATCCAAATGATAGGGAAGGGGGAGGGGAAGTCCTTAGCCTCGGTGTCGGTATAGGATGACTTCTCCCGGGCTTATCTTGGTGGCACAGGCAGGGAAGAGAAGCCAGGGAGGGCCAGGTTAGTTCAAAAGGTCAACCTTCTTATTTGGATGATGTCAGTTACCCCGAAGCTTCCTGATTTGAAAACACAACATTCTGGTGGGTTTGTTTTGGTTATTTTCAAAGAAAATTCTTCTGGTTTCCACTAAGGTCTGAATGGGAAAATAAGCATCCACATGGACAGCCTGAGGTCCCAGATGTTGTACCACACTGCACTCCCAGAGACATGTCGTTCCCCCGACCCCAGGTCCCTGCGTGTCTAAAAATAAGGACTGGATGAATCCAAAGGCACGATGATGAAATAATTTTATTTGCACAGCGCTCTCCACCCATTCCTTGATCCTTTGCTCCTCTTGCCTGGGGAGGCAATCAACACGATCACTACCCCCAAGACCCTCATTTCACGGTGGAGGCCGCGGGACTAGGAAGGATAGATGTGGGGGCGCACTCTGAGGCTCAGCTTCTGGCCATCCCAGACCTTCGCTACATTTTGTAGCTCTCACATCTCTAATCCCCACCCATCGCAGCAACCTGTGAATTCTTTACAGGAACTGAAGGCAGAAATGGAGGAAGGGTTCGCTTCGGGGTCTCGTGGGCTTTACCGCGATCAGACAGCCCTTCTCCCCGCAAGGCGGCGAGATTCACCGCCCCTCCCCGGCATTCAGAAGAACTGGAGGGGAAAGGGGGCCAAGAGGGGCTGACCCGGAATTGGGTGCAAGGTCTGAGGCGGAGGTGGGCACGAAGAGGACAGGCTGCCTGCAGATTGGCTTGGCCTCACCTCGCCTCGCTGACACTGCAGGGCTTGAGGGGGCTTCTTGATTGCGGCTCGACCCCGCTGCACACCTTGGCAGGGCGCTTTCGGGTCCCCACCAAGCTCAGAGATGTTTACTGGCGGGCAGAATGCAGAACTCCCTCCGCCCCATTTAACGCGAGCCCTTTAAAAGCCCCGGAGCCGCAGAGCTGCGGGCAATTCCTCCTGGGAAATGTAGTTCCTCAATGGCGAGCCCCGCACTGCGACCCGCGCGGGACCCTCGCGAGCCTCGGAACCGCCCGGCCGCCCCCGGCATGGGGAGGGGATCAGACATGCCTGTCCATGCACGTGGGGAGGGATCCAGGCCTCCCCGATGCTTTTTTTACCTTTCAAAAAAAGCCTCAGCGTTTTTACCTGTCAAAAAGATACCTCTACCTACCTCTGGGGTTGGTGTGAGAGTGAAATGAAATCCTGTATGAAAAAGCGTAAATCGCACTAGAATGCCAGGGGCCCTGTCTTTATTAATACGCGTGTGTCAGTGTGCCAGCATTTACTGAGCCCTTAATACATACCATTTCCATTTTTCAGAGAGGAGGTCTACGATGGCTAAATGACTTGTCTAAGATGGGTCAGCCTGGAGGAGGGTGACAGGTGACGGACTCCTAAGCCAATGAACTTTCCCACTCACCATCTTGGTCTCTTGAGACCTTGCAAGACAAGAACTCATTCTGGTCTTTGGAACTCTGAGGTATTCACCTGATAAGTGTCAGGCACTGGGATCAGCACTGGGATGGGGCTCTGAACAAGGGACACGAGATCCCTGCCCTTGTGGAGCTGACATTCTAGTGGAGAAGGCAGAAAAGTGATAGACTAAATAAAGAAATTAATTATGTAGTATGTTGGAAAGCCATAACTGCAAAGACAAAATTAGAATAGGGTGAGGGGGTAGTTAATAGATAGTGCTGAGAGGAGGATGTTTGCAATTTTAAATAGAGGTCAGAGAAGGACTCATTAAGAAGCTGACACATGAGCAAAGAATCAAAAGAGATGAGAGAGAGAGCTATTCTTATTCTTGGAGGAAGAATCTTCCAAGCAGAGGGAACAGGCAGTGCAAAGTCCCTGTGGCAGGAGTGTACAGGGTGGTTGAATTAAGAAGGACAGGAGGAGGAGACAGATTTTTTTTTTTTAAGGTAAGGGCCAGGAAGTAAAGGAGGCACAAGTCATGTAGGGTTTTGTGGGCCATTGTAGGGACTTTGGCTTTTACTCTGAGTGAGATGGAAGCCATTGGAGAGTTTTGAGCAGAAGAGGGACATGGTGGGACCCAGGCAATAATCAACCACAGTCAACTCTGGCTGTTGTGTGAAGAGGCTGCAGAGGGCAAGGACAGAAGTAAGGTTGGGAGGTTGGGAGACTCTTTCAATAGTCCAGGTAAGAGATCTGGTAGTTTGGCCCATGTGGCAGCAGTGGAGGGGGTGGGAAGTGGTCAGGTCCCAGGAGGATCCCAAGGATTTGGGCTTGAAAAATCAAAGATGGAGCTGTCGTTAACTGAGGTAGAGAAGACCTAGGGTTTGAGGGTTCTGGCTGGGTTAGATTTGAGACGCCTCCCAGATGTGTGAGTGGAGATGTTGAGAAGGCAGGTAAATAGAAGAATCTTGAGTTTGGAGTCCAGGGAGTTTGGGGCCTTAGATGCACACCTGGGAGCTCAGGCAGATGGCTGGTATTGAAAGCCCTGCATGGCTTGACCAGAGTGAGTGGAGGCAGACAGGGAGAAGACAAAATGGTGAGCCTGGGAACACTGACATGAGAAGGGAGGAGCGAAGAGGAGACACCACCAAGGAAGACCAAGTATGAGCAGCCAGGAGGATGGGAGGAAAACCAGAGGAGGGGGTGTCCTTAAGACCAGTGAAGAAGGGAGTGTACCCAGGTGGGAAGGGAGAGGCCAATCTGTCAAATGCCACTGGTCAGGGCAGCAACGGCCATCATCTGTGCTTGTGGCATGGGAGTTGCCCTAACTGGAAAGTGAAGATACTTGACAAGAGGGTCTCCGGGAGCCCTTCCAACCCTCTGGAACTCAAGAGCAGGGCTCTGGGGGCACAGGTTGAGCCCCCAGCTTTTACACACCTAAAATAAATCAGTGTGGAAGTGGCAAAGCGAGCTGTGGGGACAGAGAGGAAGGCCTGGATTTCAGGGACATTCAGGAAGTCAGTCTGACAAGCCTTGAAGAGCAAGATAAGGGAAAAGAAAGCTGAAGGTGTCAGTTGGGGTGTCAGGATGTGGACTGTGGTGAGGAGGGGTGAGGGCCACACTCGATCTGCAGAGCCAAGAGAAGGTGTCTGGAGGCAGCCAGACAAAGAGTCAGGGGCTCAGGAGAGAGGTCTGGGCTAGAGACGGGGAATTGGCAGGGTTTGTAGCAAAGTGTCAGCCCTTCTCAAAGAAAGTGCGGAGAGAGAGTGGGGAAGGGGCCTTGGACATGGGCCCTGGACATGGCCCCTGGGATCCCAGCATTTCAGAATCAGGCAGAGGAAGAGGAGCCAGCCAAAAATGATGGGGAGGTGGGACAAGAGCCCCCTCCTCTGGAACTCCTAACCCACTCAAAGCCCAGCCCCAGGACTGCCTTCTCCATGAGGCCTTGCTGACTTCCACGCCTCCCCTGCTCTGGTGCTTCTCAAGAATTTCTACCTGGCAGTGTAGTTCAGTGGCTCTCAAATGGAGGCAATTTTGTGCCCCCAAGGACACTTGGCAATGCCTGGAAACATTTTTGATGGTCACGACTGGGACAATGCTACTGGCATCTCGTGGATAGAGTCCAGGGATGCTGCTATAACAGCCTACAATGCACAGCGCAGCAAACCACTCCCCTGCCCCCCGCCGCAGCAAAGGGTTATCCAGCCCCAAAGGTCTGTTGCACGATGTAGAGAAACTGTGGCGTAAAGAAAATCTGTGAGGCCAGGAGTTCTCTGGAGGTGGGGGGTCCTGCCTCACCTGCTCTGTGATTCACGCTGAGCACAGTGTTCTCATCACAGATGTGTTACCAAGCCAAACTTGGGTCCGCTTGCCCGCATACTGTAAAGCCAGTCAATCTCCTGACACCGGGTTGTGGTGAAGGAAGGGACAGTATTGCAGGCGCCAAGCAAGGAGTCCAGGCAGCTAGTGCTTCAAAGACCTGAACTCCCTGACTGCTGACTCCTGAACTCCTCGACTTTGTTTAATGGCTGAACTAGTATTATTTTGTCTTGTTTGACTGTTTTCCTTTCTTTCTGCATTTTCTCACTTATCTGATGAAATGTACTCTTTGGAACTCCGGGAGGCCTAGGAGACTAAAGTTTTTCTACAGATGAGAGGAAGACATGGGGGTAGGCGTGGGTCTTTTCCGGAAAGGCCCCGTAGGGTCCTGTTCAGTTACAGATGCTCAGAGGATGTTAACTGATACGTGAACCTGAATGAATCCTACTCCTGGGACGGCCAGCACATGTCAGTGTGTGCCAGGCACTGGCCTGACTTAAAACATTCAATCTTCCTTGTAATGCTGAGGCATGGACACTGTTATTATTCCCAATTTACAGATGGGGAAACAGAAGCAGAGGTGAAGTAACTTTCCCAAAGTCACAGCCAGTAAATGGCAGAGCTGGATTTCAGACTAAGGAATGTCTGACAACAATGTGCTTACCACTTTCTCTGCTGCTCCTTTCTAAAGAACAAATGCAGAAGGAAAGGAGCAATGGATGAAGTCCTAAGGCTCAGAGGACAAAGGCCCTTTAATGTCACTCTTGGAAATTTATCAAATTATAGATTATCACCATTGTCATTAAGTAAGGGACCCTTTACTTATTTTCTTGAACAAACGAATGAATTTGTGTGTCCCTTCCCTTCAAACAGATTGTCCGTATTACAACAAAGGGAGGAAAAAGCCTGCAGATTTTTCTTCCTGGTGAGAGATCCTTCTTCATTAAGGGGGTGCTCACTGCTTTCTAAGCTTCTTTTGCTCTTATTTTTTCAATTGTGATAAAATACACGTAACATGAAATTTAGCATCTTAACCATTTTTAAGTATATAGTTTAGTAGTATGAAGTATGTTCACATTGTTGTGCACCCAGTCTCCAGAATTTTTTTCATCTTGCACAACTGAAACTCTGCCCTCATTAAATAACTCTCCAACCTCCCCTCTTCCAGCCCTGGCAACAACGGTTTTACTTTCTGTCTCTATGAATCTGTCTACTCCAAGGACCTTGTATAAGTGGGATCATACAGTATTTGTTCTTTTGTGACTGGCTTGTTTCACTTAGCATAATATCCTCAAGTTTCATTCACATTGTAGCATGTGTCAAAATTTTTCTTCCTTTTTAATGCTGAGTGATATTCTGTGGCATGTATATACTCCACTTTGTTTATCCATTTATTCACTAATGAACACTTGGGTCGCTTCTACCTTTTGACTACCGTGAGTAATACTGCTATGAATATGGGTGTATTCAAGCTTCCTTTAACAGTAGAGAAAATTTTGCCCCGCAGCCTCCTGGATGAGGTCAGAGAGTTATGCCTGGCTGTCCTGAGGGCTTTCCCTTCTACCCTGAAGAGAGATAGGAAAAGAATGTTACTCAGTGTATAGTGTCCGCTGCTGCTGGACCAAATTACCCCAAACTTGGTGGCTTAGAACAATACGTGCTTATTATCTTACAGTTACTGAGTTCAGAGTCCACAATGGGTCTCACTGGGCTAAAATCAAGGTGTCAACAGGTGTGCACTCCTGGAGGCTCTAGGGAAGAATCTGTTTTCTTGGCTTTTCCAAGTTCCAGAGGCACCCTGCATTCCTTGGCTTGTGGGCACTTTCCATCTTAAAAGCCAGCAATAATTGGGTGAGTCTTTTTTATGATGCCATCTCTCTGGGTCTGACTCTTCTACCTCCCTCTTCCCCCATTTAAGGACCCTCTGCTCTGGCCGAGTGCTGGGTGTGAACAGAACAGACTCAGCTTGGTCTCACAGGGCTCAGAGTCCACTGGGGAGACAGCATTGATATCATTGCAGATTGTGATTGTGTAAAGTGCCGATAAGGACAAGAACCAGGGCCTGGGGTTGGGGGAGAGTCACAGGAGGACTTATGTGGATCAAGTGCCAGGGGAGGCCGTGTGGCTGGATGGGGACAGGACGGGGAGTGTGGTGGGAGATGCCATCAGACTGGAGAGCCCGCTGGAGCACGTGGGGCTTTAAGCCATGGCAAGGGGCATAGATTTTGTTCTGAGTACAGCGAGAAGCCACTGCAGAATTTTAAGCTTAAAATTTTGTTTCTTAAAATAATTAATCCAGTTTTTTTAATAAAAAATTTAAATTATGACAGACACCATCCGTGCAAGAGCATATGCAACCTAAATGCAGTTCTTAAACTAATATGGAAACAAGTGTTTCCCTTGCTCAAGTTAACATAAGAAACGTCATCAGTCCCTCGGAAGCCCACTTTGTCCCCGTCCCTTGACCACATCTCCGTGACCTCTATCCTGAAAATCTGTAAGCAATTCTCTCTTTTTTCTTTATAGAGTTCCCATATATATACTTAACCCCTTACACTACTGTGTAGCTTAGTTTTGCCTGATTTTGGACCAGGTACAGATGGAATCAGATCATGGGTATCTTTTTCTGTGCCTTGCTCCTTTCACTCAGTATATTTTTGAGAGTCATTGGTGCAAGCAGCTGTGGCTCACTGGTCAGCACACGTACTGGTTCTGCAGCGCCTGACGCTTCTACAATTTTTTGAATCCTTTTTAAAAAAATACAAAATCAGAGTATTGGGTAAAAAGTAAATTTATATTTAGATGAAGGAACTCACAACAAATCACAGATTTTTTTAAAGCTGATAAATATCACAAGCATCATGAAATCCAGAAATATATTTTTACCGATGAACTGTCTGACCCACGTTGCCAGGATCCCCCTCAGAGCTTTGTAAGGGACTTGGACAAGGGAGGGAAACCAAAGCTTCAGCAAGGTCAGCTTCCCCGTGAATCCATCCCAGAATGTGGTGTGTTCCACTGTCGGGTGGGGCTGCAGTTTTTCTCCGTTTTTGTGGTAGTTGGCGCCCAAATCTGTCCACGTCCTCATCCCTGGAACCCTTGTGTATATTGTCACACGGCAAGGAAGGATTAAGGTCACAGATGGAATTAAGATCGTTGACCTTGAGATGAGAGAGTACCCTGGATTATCCAGATGGGACAATGTAATCACAAAAGTGGGAGAAGAGGGAGGCGGAAGAGTCAGAACCAGAGAGATGAGACTTAGCCAACCACTACTGGCTTTTAAGATGGAAAGAGCCCACAAACCAAGGAATGCGGGCTGCTCTGGAAGGTGGAAAAGATAAAACCAGATCCTCCCCTAGAGGCTCCAGAACAAACACAACCTGCCATGTGATTTTTTTTTTTTTTAAAGAGAACTTGATGCTATGTGATTTTTGATTTTAGCCCAGTGAGATCTTTTTTGGACTTCTGACCTCCAGATCTGTAAGGTAATAGATTGTTTTTTTCTTTTTTCAGGGGAGGAGGTAATGAGGTTTATTTATTTATTTAATGGCAGTACCAAGGATTGAAGCCAGGACCACGTGCCTGTTAGGCATGTGCTTTACCACTTGAGCTATACCCTCACCCCCAAATTGTGTTGTTTTAAGCCACCACATTTGGGACAGTTTGTTTCAGCAGCCTTAGGAAAACTAATATACTACTGTTTGGGTTGGATATTTGGGTTGTTTCTAGTTTCTTGCTTTTCAGACAGTGTTGCTGTGACTTTCCTACTGCAAGTTTCCTGGAGTAATAACGTGCAGCCTCAGCTTCACCAGGACGAGCCAACTGCTTCTCCCAGGCTGCAGTTGCGATGATGGATTCAGACAAGGCAGGTGGTGAGACCACTGGGGCCATCTCAGCCAGGCAGGTCCTGAGCTAAAGAGGGGGCAGTGGAGGTGGGAAGAATGGGCAGATGTGAGAAATATTTAGGAGGATAAGTCCACAGGACTTGCTAAAGGGTCCCTTGTTGGGGGTGAAGAAGCCACCAGAAGGACTCTCATGTCTCTGGCGCAGAAGCAAGGATGGCGGTGGGTCCAGAGATGGAGATGGCGGGGAGTCTGACACCAGGACCCTGCCTCGCAGACCTTCTTCTTTTCTGCCCTAACTGGTGGCTCTCCTGGTCCCTCCTCATCCTTCACAGCCTCATGCCTTGGAAGCTGACCTCTTACCTGCTTCTCCCTAGTTAGAAAAATAATCAAAATCCCACATGGATTGAGAGCCAAATGCTGGACAGAGAGACAAACACACACTCCCAGGACAAAGGAACAAAAATGCCAGTGACAGCTTCACAGTTAAACTTTAACTGATCTAACTGAACTAAACTTTAGTTTCCTAAGAATGAAAGAAACAAAGACATCACCAAGGCACAGACTGAGGGGTTTGATTCTTAGAGGCAGTTTAACCTCCTGCATGAATGCCATCATGGCGGCTGCATGTGCAGACTTGGGAGGTGTCTATGGTATACCAACTCAGAAAAGCAAGCTGCGAAAAACATGTTGCGGGATCGCATTTTCATAACATAGGGAATTTAGGGACTTCCATACAAGGTATAATGATAGTTCCCATTTACGGAGCAGTTACTGTGTGCCCGGCACTGTGCTCAGTGCTCTCATGATGGGGACTGATGCTTTTGGATCTTTTCCTACTACTGACACTTCCTTTGACAAATGGGGAAGGAATTGTCTAAAGGGGTCTGACTCCATGCTCTTAACCGACTCTTAAAGCTGTCCCTCCCGTAATCTGGGGACTAGGTGGGCAAATGTGGGGCTGTCCTGGGGAGCCCTGGGAGGAACCAGCTCTGGGTTCCCACCTGTCCCTTCTACAGGTCAGTGAGATCAGCTGTCATCTGACCCACTGGCATAGTCCTGACCAAGGTCAGCTGGCAAAGAAGACACCTGTGCCTCAAATGAGGGAACTCACTCTGTGGGAAGAGGGGTGTGGACAGCTGACCCAAGCCCAGGGCTGGAGGCTGGCATTGTGAGGCTGGCAGACACCATGTGCGGCTTGGGCTGGAAGCTATCCTGGACCCACCCATTCTAGCGTCATTCCCACTGCAGGGAGCAAGGACTGAGCTCCTGGTGTGAATGAGAGGGCTGTAACTTGGGGCCCCTGGGCAGGCAGGTTGAGCCTTGGAGAGTGGGCCTGGCCTCCTTTGGATGGAGTGAGCTCCTGGGAACCTCAGGCTATTCTAGAAGAGACCTCTAGAGGGAGACGCTGGGCTTCCCAATAAATGCAGGAGGGTGCATGAGAGATGGTTAAAAAACTACCATGCAGCGATGTGACCAGGAAGTGGTTCTCCAGGCAGGGCAAGTGGGCCAGGGATGCAAGCATGCCCAGGCAGTGTTACTACCGCCGGCTTTCTCTGAGAAGTGGAATTGCGTCCTGGTGGGCTTTTATTTGGTTACTTTTACACTTCTGTATTGTTTCAATTTTTTAAACAATAGGCATGTGTTACCTTTGTAATAAAGAATCTTTGTCAAAAATGTCAAAAACATACATATGAGGAAAAGTCAAAAAATAATATTTAAAAAATCCTTCAGAGTAAATATGATGAACAGTAAATATCCACAGTGTACAGAATACTGTTACAAATCCTTAGGAGGAAAATGGTAAGGCCACAACGGGAGATAGTACCTAAACAGGTCAGTTATAGACAAGTAAATACCAGTAGCTAATTTGGTCTCATATATAAGCAAAGATGTGCAGCTTCAAACAACAGCAATGTCATATTTTTCACCTTTCACGTTAACCTAAGATTTTTAGAAATGGTTACAGTGCTGGGAGTGAGACAGGCATTCCCTTCCCTGGCTCGCAAGAGTGGGCATTATTAGATCAACATATTTGGATAACAATTTGCCACTAGGACTCAAGGGCCTCAAATTGTTCCAACTCAACCTGGATCTAACCATGAAAAAAGAACTGGACAAACCCAAACCGAGAGACGTTTTGCAAGATGGCCAGCTTAGACCCTCCAAAAACGTTAAAGTCGTGAAAGACTACAAAGGCAGAGACACGTCCCAGATGAGAGGAGACACGAGGGACCTGCCAACTAGATGCCATATATGCTCCTGGATGGACCTTGGGTCTGAAAAAGAACAAGTTCTAACAGATGTTATTGAAACAGTCGAGGAAGTTTGAATGTGGGTTGTATGTTAGATAATATTGCACCTGTGTTCCATTTCCTGTGCGTGCTCATTGGATTGTGGTCCTGTGAGTGGATGTCCTTTTACTTGAGAGGTGGACACTGAAGGACGGAGAGAGTGTCGTGATGCCTGCAGCTCGGATCCTTGAGCGAAATATATGTCTTTAGACAGAGATACAGGATGATGGGTTTGTATATATGTAGACATAGATGTCAACAGAGAACACGAGGGAAAGCAAGGGTGGCAAAATCGCAACAGTTGGTGAGCCGGGGCGAAGGATGTACGGGGGTTTACTGGACTATTCTTGCACCTCATCTGTAGGTTTGAAAATGTACAGAGTAAGTCGGAGGAAAAGTGTTCAAGGGCGAGTGAGTCCAGCGGCATAGCCCATTCTCAGCCCCGCACCTGAGCGAGAGGCAGGACGCGCCAGCCTGGTGATGTTGACCCTGGCTCTGGTCCCCAGTGCCACCCAGCCTGCTCCTGCTCTCCCCAGTCCTTAGGGGAGCTCAGCAACTCCAGATTGGCGACCCTTTGCAGGCCTATCTGGGGGTTCACACCATGTGCTACCCTGCCCTGGCCCCAGCCCCCAAGCCAGTCCTTTCTACTCAATCCCTCATCCCACATCAGGTTCAGGATGAGGCCAGACCACGATCCTAGTCCCAGAGCTTGGCACTCACCCCTGGGTGGTGTCAAGGAGATCGCATCCCAGCCCTCGCTCTGCCTGTGATCTTGCCTGAGCCTCCCCCTTAGCCCTGCTCTGGGGCCATGTTCTCATTGGACTTGCCTGTCTGTCTTCCCTAACACTCGCGGCTTGTGTCTCTCCCAGCCATGGGCAAGTGTTGGATGGGCAGCCTCAGCCTGGAAGGTCATGGAAGCCCCCAGAGGTGGGGGTCTCCTGGGAGAAGCCGGGGGACCCCATCCCAAATCCGAGGCTCTACTTCTGTCACTCAGTGCAGGCCCTGCCATTGAAGCCCAGGGCACATGGAGAGTCCGTTTATGTTTCTTTTTTCAAACAGCAGTAACAGCCAATGTCAGCACCAGTTGTTCCCCTAATCTTGGGGCACGTGTTCTGCTATCGAAGTGGTCAGCTGAGCTTGAACTGGGAGCCCTTCACGTGAGCCAGAGCCTGCCTGGATGAGGAGATAAGGAGGGGTCCCTGGGAGAAGGGAGAACTGGGGCATCTTGGGAGCAACACACAACACAAACAAAACCAGAGTTTCCAGGAAAAATATGGTAAAGTACACGGGTCGTGGCCCCTACCCTCTCAGAGACCGAAAGCAGCCGCCTCCCAGCACTTTGCTGTCCTTCAGGCAGCCCGCTCCCCCGCTGCCCAGAGGAAGGAGCGTTGCCTTCTTTGACCCCAGCTTTCAGAAATGAAAGGCAAAGACTTCTGCAGTCAAAGGATTCAGAGAAATTATGGAAGCTAAGAATTCGGTCCTCATCTTAGACAATTCTCACTTACGTTAAAATTCTAAAATATTAGAATCACAATCTCTTATAAAGTGGTTAGACAGATGGGCAAATAGGACTATTTTTCTGCTCTATGCATCACAATCTCAGATACCCTAACTGGTACCCTGACCAGCACCAGCAGCCAAAGGGACCTGGAACCAAGGCCATGATGCCCAGGATGGTGACGAGGCCCACATGCTGGGCCTGGCTGCTGTCTGGTGAGGGCCATGCCCAACTGGGGCCCAAACGCAGCTGCCACCACTCCCTGCAAGTGTTCAACACAAGCTTTGGTGCTGGCTGGGGTGGAGAGCAAAGTACTGCTCCCAGGAAGCGGTGGACATAAACTCTGGGTCACGGCATCTTCTCTGGAAAGTTTGGGGGCCCCTTTCCCCTGGGCACTGAAGGTATTTAAACGAACTTTAGGAGGCAGTGCGGCGGGGAGAAGCACCTGAATCTGCTGTATGACCTGAAATAGTTTGCTAACCCTCTCTGGGCTCATGTTCTCTCTCCTATAAACTCAGGGTTTGACTGGAGCTCATTGACCCACTGGAAGTCCAAAAGTCTAACATGGTGGTGCGGTCCAAGCACCACAGATTCATGCTGTCTGGGTAATCCCAGCTTTACCACTTACAGGTATGAGGCTCTGGGAAAGGCTGACCCTTCTGTGTCTCAATTTCCTCCCCTGTAAACTGGAGATAATAATGGTGTCTACCTGATAGGGTTTTCATGAAGACTAAATGTATATATGTGTGTATAAATATATATGTGAATATGTAATGTGTTTATAATAAACAATACATGTCATATTTAACATCTATAGTATTATATGTATTATAATATGATTACATATATATAGACAGATATATATGCCTGACACGTAATCAGTGCAGTTTAAGTGTTAGCTGTCATAATCACTGTTGGTATTTCAACACCTGGATGGAAATGACGTGTTTACCCACAATTAGGCGGCAGAGACTCACAAAAGTGTTAAGTGTCTTTACTTTCAGCTAAGATTTATGTCAATTCAGTGTGGGAACAGTGGATTTTCTCCTGCTGATCCAAAGCTTTGACTGGCAGTTCCAGATGGCTTTCCTCAATTGAAAAAAATATATATATATATAGGAATCTCTTATTTCTAAATGTAGTTTGCTTGAGAGATCAAAACTTTTAAAACATGGAAGGGGTCCACTTATAGGAATCTAGCCTAAGGAAATGACTAGAAATTCACACAAATATTTCTGTACGAGAATGTTCACTGCAGCATTATTTTTAACTCTAGAAAAAGTTGAAAAAAATTATGAGACAGTTAGAGATGGGTCAGTGGAATAAATCTTGGTCTTATGGTGGAGCTCTTCAATTTGGTGGCCTGAAGAGATGATATGTCAAGAGGTAAAATGGTTATATTTCAACAGGGTAGTTTTTAGCATTTTGAGGTTTTCAAGTAGCCTGTGTGTAGTGTGATCCCATGAAAAGTATATACATTTTACATTGAAAGAAGTATCTAAGTCGTAGTTGTGTGTATATACATAGGATTATGTGATAGTCTGACAGTATATTCAACAATTTGATAAAGTTTAGTATCTAGTGGTAGGTTTACTGATGATTCTTTTTTCTTTTAGCTCATCTGATTTTTCACACTTTCAAAAATCAATGTGCTTCACTTGTACAATAAATAACAATTTTTTAAACTTAGAGGGGACATAACAAAAGTGGCCCAAAAAGCCAGTTCCTACTGTACTCAAAGAACACCAGGTCTTTTGGTGGCTGAGCTTGAGCTGTAACCCGGTCCCCCACGACTTTTGCCAGATCAGGTGGCCCCATTCCTCTCCTCTCAAAGGTGGTTTTCTGAGGTCCCCTCGGGGCCCAGCCCTGTGCTAAGTGATTTGTGTTCATGAGATTGTTGTATCTTCTTGATCTTCCTTTGAGGCAGAGATGATCATTCCCATTTTATAGATGAGGAAGCAGAGGCTCAGAGAAGTTAAAGGACGTGCCCAAGGTCACAGAGGTGAAAGGCGCTGGAGCTAGAACCAAACATGCTGGACTCTAAAGTTCACGCCTTTGACCATCGCGTGGTCTTGTCTCACTCCTTTTCTGACCTCTGGCCGGAAGACACTAACAACCCCTCCCTGCACAGTCAGTACAGGCTGGGGTACAACTAGAGTCCTTCTTTCTTCTAGTCCAGTTTATGTGTCCCCAGCCTGAGAAAGAATTCCCAAGATGCCTTCTAAATCTTAGGCAACTGAGTTGGCAAATACTGGTGATGGTGGAGCCAATACCCATGTCCCCCTTGGAACACAGTGACATAGCCTTGAATGTTTGGGTCTGGCACATGGCCACTCAAAGTAGAGGCTGTCTTTCTCACCCTCTTTTGCAGTTAGGAGTGGCCATGTGACCAAGTTCTGGCTAAAGGAATATAAGTAGAAGTGTTGTCCTAGAGATTCCTTAAGAGAAAGCTGGCAGAGACCCTTTGCCCCTTCTTCACTTAACTCCTTCTACCCGCTGGCTGGGATGCAGATGTGTTGACTAGAACTAGAGCAGCCATCTTGGACCATGGGGTGCGTTTGTGAATGGAGGCTGTGTATGATGAGGTCTAGGTTCTACATATAAATATATAGTCTGGACCCCAGATACCGTGGCTCAGCTCAGCTTGGGATTCCTCCCTTCAAACTTTTCCAATAAGGCAAATAAACATCCTTCTTGTTTAAGCTACTGTACTGTCACCCACAGCCAAACATAATTCACTCATTTTTTTAAACATTTTTTATTGATTTATAATCATTTTACAATGTTGTGTCAAATTTCAGTGTTCAGCACAATTTTTCAGTTATTCATGGACATATACACACTCATTGTCACATTTTTTTCTCTGTGAGTTATCATAACATTTTGTGTATATTTCCCTGTGCTATACAGTGTAGTCTATTCTACAATTTTGAAATCCCAGTCTATCCCTTCCCACCCTCCACCCCCCTGGTAACCACAAGTCTGTATTCTCTGTCTGTGAGTCTATTTCTGTCCTTTATTTACACTTTGTTTTTGTTTGTTTGTTTGTTTTTGTTTTTGTTTTTTAGATTCCACATATGAGCGATCTCATATGGTATTTTTCTTTCTCTTTCTAGGGCTTACTTCACTTAGAATGACATTCTCCAGGAGCATCCATGTTGCTGCAAATGGCATTATGTTGTCGGTTTTTATGGCTGAGTAGTATTCCATCGTATAAATATACCACATCTTCTTTATCCAGTCACCTGTTGATGGACATTTAGGCTGTTTCCATGTTTTGGCTATTATAAATAGTGCTGCTATGAACATTGGGGTGCAGGTGTCATCCTGAAGTAGATTTCCTTCTGGATACAAGCCCAGGAGTGGGATTCCTGGGTCACATGGTAAGTCTATTCCTAGTCTTTTGAGGAATCTCCACACTGTTTTCCATAGTGGCTGCACCAAACTGCATTCCCACCAGCAGTGTAGGAGGGTTCCCCTTTCTCCACAGCCTCTCCAGCATTTGTCATTTGTGGATTTTTGAATGACGGCCATTCTGACTGGTGTGAGGTGATGCCTCATTGTAGTTTTGATTTGCATTTCTCTGATAATTAGTGATATTGAGCATTTTTTCATGTGCTTTTTGATCATTTGTATGTCTTCCTTGGAGAATTGCTTGTTTAGATCTTTTGCCCATTTTTGGATTGGGTTGTTTATTTTTTTCTTATTGAGTCGTATGAGCTGCTTATATATTCTGGAGATCAAGCCTTTGTCGGTTTCACTTGCAAAAATTTTCTCCCATTCCGTAGGTTTTCTTCTTGTTTTATTTCTGGTTTCCTTTGCTGTGCAGAAGCTTGTAAGTTTCATTAGGTCCCATTTGTTTATTCTTGCTTTTATTTCTTCTAGGAGAAAATTTTTGAGATGTATGTCAGATAATGTTTTGCCTATGTTTTCCTCTAGGAGGTTTATTGTATCTTGTCTTATGTTTAAGTCTTTAATCCATTTTGAGTTGATTTTTGTATATGGTGTAAGGGAGTGTTCTAGCTTCATTGTTTCACATGCTGCTGTCCAGTTTTCCCAACACCATTTGCTGAAGAGACTGTCTTTATTCCAATGTATATTCTTGCCTCCTTTGTCAAAGATGAGTTGACCAAAAGTTTGTGGGTTCATAATTCACTCATTGATGACCACTCTTTACCAGAATCTGGACTGGGTGTTGGGAACAAAGACAAATCAGACATGAGCCCATGAAACTCACAGTTTAGAGGGGAGATGAAGATGGAAGAGACAATCCCAGGACAACTCAGTTTCATACAATAGGCAGCCGTTTATTCACATAGTCAATTCTTGCCAAGAGATGGCTCTGCTGCTCAACACCAGGCACTGTGCGAGGTGCAGGGACACCGACGTGGCTGGCCCTCAAGGAGCTCTCAGGCTGAGAACACACACCGTGACCCTGGAGCCTTTTCTCCATCCAGAGTAGTGGCCTCTGAATTAGTGGGTCTAGAATGTGGTTCCCGGCCCCACATCAGTCTGGGTCCTCTCTTAGTGGGTCTGAGATGGCAGCTGGGCCTGGCTCAGGTTGGGGCAACCTTTTGGACTGCCTGCCTCACTGCCCTGTGTACATATTTAGCTTGGGAGGAGAAGGCAGAGGTGAATGGGCAGGTGGAGAGGGTGCATGTGTGCAGACACGTTATGTGTGACATATAAACACATTAGGCATGCATTTAGTAAAACAGTCACAGTCTATGAAATATGGACACATAATGTAATGATATTAATATATCATTGAGTATGTTATTCTACAGATTAATATGCATATTAGAAACCCTAACTGTGAACATCTATTGAACAGTGTTCTCAGTCAGTACTCTACAGGCACTGCCTCACTTAATCCTCACCACATCCCTAGGAGGTCAATACTGTTATTTTCCCCAGGTTAGAGGTGAGGGAAATAAGGCCCAGAGAGGTTAAGTGACTTGCCTAGGGTCACACAGATAGTCAGCAGTCTGTCCCCACTCCACACCCCTGACCCCCAAACTGCTCGGCCTCCATGCTCAGCTGGCCTGTGAGCCCCCGGAGCTCTGCGGACACCTGCGCAGGCTGGATATGTGGGTGGGGGTTGTGTGGGAGCGAGCAGGAGGGGGCGCATGTGCACAGGCGTTCGTGACAGCACGCGTCTACAACTGTTTCCGTGGTGTGGCTCCAGGTGTGCCGGGCCTGCTCCCCCAGCCTGCAGCGCCCTTCTTCCCCTTTGTCTCCTGATGACGCCTACATATCCTGGAGACTCAGCGCGGGCGTCACCTCTGCCCCCAGCCTGCCCTGGCTCCTCTGGCTGGGTCAGCCTCCCGGGCGTTGTCCTCGAGCGGGGTGAGGGTGTGCCCTTCATGACCGTGTCACCCAGGTGCCTGGAACAGGCCTGACCAGGACATGAATGGCAACGATGCACAGCTGCTGCTGGGGCTGGGAGCAGCGCCCTCGTGACCTCACTGAATCACATTTATCAATCCTGCTTGCCTCAGGCGAGGAGGAAACAAGGTTTCGCAGGGTGAAATGAGGCAGAAACCAAAATCCAGCCCCAGGCTTGGCTTCAGCTCTGTCGTTCTCCTACCATGCTCCTTTGGGGCTATTTTATTCTTTTTAAGCCTTTATGTATTTTGGAATAGATATCACATGTACCTGGGAAACACTTCAGAATGTATGAAAGCATCTAACTTTGAAAGAAGTGGCCCTCCGCCCCGTCACCCACCCTTCCAGCCCCCTCCCGAAGCAACCGCGGTTCCAGGTTCTTGCACATCCAGGACCCTCTTCCCAATGGGTTTTCTCACTCTGTGTGTGTGTGCGTGTGCATGTATGTGTGTGTGTATGTGCACGTGCACATGTGTGTGAGTCCTTCCAGAGAGATGTGAAGCGTCTATAAGCACACGTGCCAGCCCGTCCCTGCCGTATTTCCCTTCATACATAAACGATGGCGCTTCCCACACCCGGATCTGCACTTTGCTTTGTTTACTTCACAACCCATCTTGGAGCTCTCTCCACATCAGCATGCAAGAACTTCCCCACTGCTTTTTTTATAACTGCTGGGCACACGTGGTGGGGAATTTATTACGCACTTCCTACTTCCAGTGCTGTGATGAGTGCTCTTGCACAGGCACAGAATTTGAATGAATGAGTCAGTGACACAGCCAGTGAAGAGGTAAGAAGATGCATGAGGTTGGGGCCTGGCTTATGAGGGGACCCTGGGAGGGGGGCCGGAGACACCTGCAAACCTGTCTTCCTAAGGAAACGGGAGAACGTGACAATCCATTGGAGTCCCAAGAGTCACAAGCTACTGGTCCCATGTGAAGATCTCTTGGCGAGACCCCCTCAGCTCCTCCTCCAAAGCAGCAGTGTCACACTGCCGTGTCCACCGTTAGTCACCTTTCACACCTGCTTGGCCAGCGCAGCCAGCTGCCCCACTCCTGAAGCTGGAGATGCTTCAGCTGAGGTCACAGGGCCAGCGGGTGACCAAGCCAAATGAGCATCATTGGGATGTAGGCTCATCCCCTGCACTGATGGGGGAGACGGAGACACAGAGATGGTCACTGGCCTGGTTGAGCTATGACCTTGAGAAACTGCAAGGGAGCTTGAAGAGAGTGGTGGGCCAGGTAGCCAGAGGGGGTGGGTGCCTTGTCTGGGAGTCCAGGGAGTGGGGCTGGAGGTCCAGGCAGGGAGTAACACTGCAAGAGCTCAGGAGCTTTGAGAAGAAAGTGTGGTTGGCATCCCCATGACCAGGGGTGAGGCTGGAGCTGCGGAGTGGTGATGGGTGGGAGTCAGCCAACCATGCAGGCACCTTCCTGGCCTTTCTAGGGGCCTCCAGCCTTCCTGGCCCCCTGGGGAGGAAGCTCTTGGTCAACTTTACTAGGGAAACTGAGGCAGGAGTGTGGAGGTGGTTTATCCAAGTCAGCCCATCAGAGACGGCCCTAGACCTCCCTCCATACCTATGCCCCAAGCAGGGGACCCAAGACACCTGGTCTCCAGGCAGTTTCCAATGAGAAGACCTTGGACAGCTTGGGAAGCTCCCTGTGCTGTGAGATCCACGGATCTGGACTCCAGCTCTGTGATTCCTGTGCTCCTGAGTCCCAGCCCCGTCACCTGTAAAAAGGAGGTAACTGTGCACCTCCCTTATTGGGCAGCTCTGGGGCTTCAAGGAGGTAATGAATGCGAATGCTTATTCCATGGCCTAGCACATAGTAAGTGCTCCACACAAGTAGACATTTTTCTATTAGAGCAGATGCCCTGAGTAAGGAGATTTGGGCTCCGGAGCCAGACATGCTGTGATGTGACTCACTAAATTATTGACCTTGGTGAGTCATGTCCCCTCTCTGAGCCTCAGTTTCCTTCTCTGGAAATGGGGACAACACTTCAAAGGGCTGTTGTGAGCATCCACAGGGGTGCTGTCTAAAAGTCCACTCATGGCAGAAGCTCCATCAATGTGAGCACCTCCTTCCCCGGGGCCTCACAGCCCACAGGGCCCTCGTAAAGTCCAGAAGGGATGCTGGATGACACGGGTGACTCATGGTTACAGCCTAGGTCCTTTCATGTACTGGAAACTGCCATTAGCGCCCAGCCCCTCAGGCTGCCTGCTGGGCTTCCCAGCTGGTTTATGAGGAGACCTGGCCCTTTGCCATTTGGTGTGGGGGTGAGGTTGAGGCTGAGGCTTTGCCCTGTCTAGAGGGTGCCTGGCTGGGCCAGGAAGTGGTCATTCACTTCCAGTCAGTCAGCTGATCAACAAACATCTGTCTAGCTGCGATTTCACATGTTCTGTGCAGGGCCCTGAGGAAACAGAAGGGAATCAGAGCTGGTCCCTGGCTTCAGAGGGCTCACAGTCTGAGGGAGCTATGAGGAAAGAAGGTCAGGTGGAAAGGCTGTGGAAGCCCGAGTGTCTAGCCCCAGCTGGGGGAACTGGGAGGGCTTCCTGGAGGTGGCAAATGAAGACTGATCTGAGTCTTGACTCTATCAGGTCTACTGGGCAGGGGCAGAAAGGGAGCAGGTGCATGTGGAGGAGAACAGTGAGGACAGACAAGTGCATGGCTGGGCATCCTTGGGAGCTACAGGTGCCTTCATGCAGTGGAAACCCAGAGTCCAGGGATCCTGAAGGGGCAGAGAGAGGGAGCTGGGGCAGACTGAGGGGCTCGTGTGCCAAGACTTGATCCTAAGGGCAACAGGGGATCAGAGTAGGGTTTCATGAAGGGAAAACTGTTTTAGAAAGCCCACACTGGTGGTGTGCGGATTGGATGGGAGGGGGAAAACCAGGGGCTGGGGACCAGGGAAGAAGCTGATCCAGTCACAGTCGTGGGGACCAGGGAAGAGGCCGAATGAGGCATGGGTATGAGGACAAGGATAAGAAGCTCCATCCAGGGGCGGTAAAGGGGTAGCTGGCCAGGGCTTAGCAGCGAGGAGGAGCAGGCAGTACTCAGCAGGCAGACGGGGCTCCTCCCAGGCTGCCAGGTGCCCCCACCTACCAGTGGTTGAGATGGCGCAGGGGCAAGATGATGAGAGCTGCCTATTAGGATATGCTTTTCCGGAGGATTTATCTTGGAACCACTGAAGCGTCTGGATTTGTAGCTGGCAATACATCTTACCCCAAGAGAAGGGAAGTATCAGGATGCCCTAAAAAGTGACAGGTGGGAACCTGCCAAAACAGAAGGAAGAGGCCTGGATTTTCACAGGCCATGGAATTATGGTTTGGATCAAGTTTAACCAGATCTCCTGAGGATGGTGGGGGGCAGGGCCATCCGGCTGACTTCTGACTAATAATAGTAAAGTAATAGCTCCTGTCTTTGAATACTTACTGTATTCTGGGCCCCACGCCATGCATTTGACTTCCATCATTTCATTTAATCCTCATAACTGCCCCATAACAATAACAACCATTGCACTAATAACTAGTATTTTTATTGCACTTACTAGATGCTAGGCATCTTCTCAGCGTGTTACACGTATTGGCTCATTTCTGAGCTTCCCAGCACTCCTGCAAGGTATGCAGTACTATTCCCATTTTACAGATGAGGAAACTGAGGCACAGAAAACTTCTATAACTTGCCCAAATTTGCAGAGCTAGAAACTAGGATAAGGATGGAAGTCTGTCTGGGGCCCCCTACACTCCTACCCTACTGACCTGAGCTCTTACTCCTTCCTCGTCCTGCCTCCCAGAGGTGTCCCAGGAGGGGTCGGGGAGGGTCGCATCATTAGTGCTTTCTGAGGTGACATTGCCTCCCTGCCACCTTTTCAGAGGAGCTGCAGGTCTCTGAGCTGAGGGTGGGTGGGTGGTCCCAGGGCCCCTGGAAGGGGTGGGCCTGGGATGACTAAAGCTCTGGGCCTCTCTAAGGGCAAAGAGTCAAGTCTGACAAGATGTAGAGAGTAAAAGTGACAAGGAAGTGACAGAACTTTTCCGTCCTTCCCCACAGAACCCCATCCCCCACATAGCTCCCCGCTCTCTGTGACCTGATGAACTTCAGTGGGCTCTTGATGGGCTTTTTCTCCCGCCCCGTCAGCCACGCCCTTCTGGAAGCAATCACTCATTCCGGCTGCTGGGAACCTACCTACTACTCTTCCATGAAGCTCTGTCCTCCTCTCCAAACCCCCTCCTACCCCTCCCCGCTACATACCATCCCTGAGGCCAACCAGGAGCCTTCACTAATCCCCGTGTGCTGATGAAGTCCACACCCACATCACTGCCCAGACCTCTGTCTTGAGTTAGGGCATTGCCTGCCTAAAACTTCTGTATGGCTCCCCACTGGATTAAAAATGGAGCTAGAACAAAGAATTACAACAAAAAAGAGAAAAAGAAAAAGAAAAAAGAATGAAGCTAGAGCTTGGACCCATGGTCCCCATCCTCCTTGCAAATTGAATTCTAGCTCAGGCCTGCCCCTCTGGCCTTCAGATCCCTCTACACACTCCAAACTCTAGCCAAACCCAGCTTCTCTGTCCCTGAAGGGGCTTTCCTTTTCCATCTAGTGTCTTTAGCTGTGATGTTCATTTGACCTGGAATACTCTCTCCATCCTCCTAGCCTAGCTAGTTCCTGCTAAGCTCCAGAGCCCCTCCTCCAAGAAGCCTCCCCTGACTTCCCAGGCTGGTTTTGCTGTTTCGTCTGTGCTAACTGAGGCTTCTTGTAATTAACTGGAGAGGAGCAGGCTGGAGGGAAGACAGGGCCTTGATGGTGGCCTTGAGACTGAGGCTGCCCAGATCTGGAATTCCTGAGAAAGGTCTGGGCTGGAGACAGACAAAAGCCAAGGATGAGAGATCAAAGAAAGAGCTCAAGGTTGTCACAGGATAACATGTAGAAGGAGAAGACAGGAGGGCTGAGGACAGACCCAGGGGAACCCTACCATTAGCAGGCTGGGCAGAAGAAGAAATTCCCCAAAGGAGGCTGAGGAGGAGAAGCTGGAGAGTTAAGTGGAGAAGCAGGAGCAGAGAGAAGAAAGATGGCTCCCAGTGAACCACCCCCAGCATTCATGCCCCTCTCCTTGAATCTGGGCTGGCCCTGTGACTTGTCCTTGACTAATATGTTGGAAGGAATGCCACAGCACTTCCAAGCCAAAGTCATAAGAGGCTTGTAGATTCCACCAGCATCGCTTGAAACTCTCTTAGGGAAGTCAACCACCATGTAAGAAGTTAGACTGCAGACTGACCCGAGACTGCCCTGCTGTGAGGAAGCCCAGGCTAGCCACATGAAGTGGCTATGCAGAGAGAGGGAGAGAGATGTCCAATAGCCCCCAGCTGTCGCCTCCCTCCCAGCTGAGGCACCAGACATATGAATGAAGACGTCATCTTGGACGTCAAACCCAGCTGAACCTTCAGATGACTCCAGCCCTGCCACCACTGAGAGCAACCACAAAACAGACCCCAAGAGAACTGCCCAGTTGAGCCCAGTTCATCTACAGGATCCTAGGTGGTAATCAAAAACTGCTTTTCTAAGCCATTAAGTTTGTGGTAGTTGGTTATACACCAAATGATCATTGAAACAGTTGGTAATTTAATACCTGAATAACCCTCTGTGGTAGACATCATCATCCCCATTTAAAAGATGGGGAAATGAAGCTCAGAGAGGGATGTGACTCCCTGAGGTTCATGTAGCCTGCTAGAAGTAGCAGGTGGGGTTTGAACCCAGGCAGGTTTGTCTGATACCCGGCCCTTTGCCCATTCAATTGCACGTGCTTGGCTGCCTGTGGACACCACACCATGCAGCCAAACCACGTGGTTTTGGCCAAATTTCCTGTGTGACAGGTTACTGGGTTTTTCCCCAGGATCCTCACCTGGGTACCTGCTGGAACGATGGATGTTTGTTGTGGTTTTTTTTTTTTTTTTTTTTGGCAGTAGTATAGTTTTTTTTAATTGAAGTATAGTCTGTTTACAATGTTATGTTAATTTCTGGTGTACAGCAGTGATTCATTTATATATATATATAAATGAATATATATATGTATATATATATATACATACATATATATATATATATACACACACACACATATATATATATTACTTTTCATATTCTTTTTCATTATAGGCCATTACAGGATATGGGATATAGTTCCCTGTGTTATACAGCAGGACCCTGTTGTTTATCTATTTTATATATAATAGTGTGTCTATATATCTTTTTAATTGCCATAGAGTATTCTGAGGTATGAATGTGCCACCATTTATTCATTCATTCTACTGTTGACAGACATATGTACTGTTTTCAGATTTGGGCTACTATGAGTAAGGCTGATATAAATATTATTGTACTAGTCATTTTGTAAACCCAAACACTCATTTCTTTTGGGCATAGATGGAGTGGAAATGCTCAATCACAGGGTAGATGTTTGTTTAACTTTATGAGAAACTGCCAACAGTGTCCCGCTGGGCTAGTACCAAGACCACTCCCACCTGCAGTGCATGAGAATTCCAGCTCTTCACATCATCACAGACACTTAGTATTGTTAGTCCTGTTAATTTGAGCTATTCTAGTGGGGGTGGGGTGGGGAGTGATAGCATTGTTTTTAAACGGCTGAGGTGGGGCACCTGTTCATAGGTTGGCCTGATTTTTTAGCTTGTCCAGGCAGCCCTGCCTGAGGAGAGGGTGGGGTGGGAGGGAGCCAGTGAGGAGGCAGTTGCCACAGCCCAGGTGCTACGGGGAGCTGGGCTGAGTCATGGAGACAGAGGATGGAATGCAGGGATGCCCAAGAAGGCTGGTGCCAGGAGGAAAGTGTGGTGAGCAGGGCCCTGGACCTAATTATCTGGATGCTGGGGCTGCCCATGGGATGCTCCTTATCTCACGAGACAAGAAGTCCTGAGGCAGGGCAGCGCCAAACCTGGGTGATTTGATGGCTCAAGGGTCCTGGTTCTTCCTTCTTTCTGCTCGGCCATTTTTAGCATGTTAATGAGACAAGATGGTGGCAACACGGGGACTTCACCCAACACTGACCAAAGGCTGAGAGAGATAGGCCTCCCTTCCTTGGGCTCCTTTTTAAGAGCAAGGAAGACCTTTCCAGATGATCCCCTCCAACCCTCCACCCCAACCAAGACTCTCCCGGGCATCTCATTGGCCAGAACCGCATCCCATGCCCATTCCTAACCCCGTCCCTGGCAGGGGAATGGGGTCCGCTTCCCCCACAGCCCGCATGCTCACCCCGCTGCGGGTCTTTCCCCGAACACACCAGGGAGGTTCACAGGGCATTTGCTCATGCTGTTCCCTTGGAGTTGGAATGCCCTTCCTGATTTTTCTATCTAGGAAAGTCATATACCAAAACCACCTCCAAAAACCGTTTTTGACCTGAAGGCTGGGTTGGGGTCTCCTCTGGGTTCCTACAGCCCTTGGGACCCTACCCAATGTGGCCTGTTTTTGTGGCCTCAGTGAGGGGCTGGGCCAGTTCTTGTCTGACTCTGGATGCCCAGTGCCCAACCCAGAGGAAGTGCCCAAGGGTGGATGCGAATAGCTGTAGGGGCGGGACCAGCTCAAGTTCTCCCCTCACCTTGTCACCCAGGCCATAACCCTGCAACTCGGACAGCCCAGGCTGGGCCAGCAGCGGCTCAGAACTGGGGCCTCTTCCCAGCCCCACACCGGGCCATGATCAGCACAGCCAGCCAGCAGGGATGAGGCCTCCCAGCAAGGTGGGCCTGGGGTGGTCACATCCATTGCCCCCACCCCCACCCCTTCCAGGGCTAGACAAGACCTCTGGGCACAGCTTCAGTATAGGACTGGGGCTGAAAAGTACCCATTTGATGGAGAAACAAATTAAGGCTCAGAGAGGGGATCTGACTTGTCCAAGGTCAGTCACGGGCAGTCTCAGCTCCAGTCCTCCCTCCAAGGCTGGGTCCGGTGCCCACTTCAGGGCTTCTCAGACTGAGGTGTACACGGATCCTAGGAGGGCTGTGCTAAAGTGCAGATTCTGACTCAGTAGGTCAGGGTGGGGTCTGGACTTGGTGTTTCTAACCAGCTCCCTGGAGTTGCTGGATCTGCAAACCCCATGTGAAGCTGCAAAGCCTCGTGGAAGAACCAGATTCTCAGCTCCACCCTCAGAAGCCCACATGCCACCCCTTCAGGAAGGGTGGAGTGCTGGGGGGTGTGGGTGGTGAGGCCACTTTAAGAAACCCCAACCTCCATCACCCACCCTGTCCCAGCCATCTAGGACACCAGAGCTGCCGGAACATTTTATTAAGTTAAGAAGGCTCATGGAGCAGGAGAGAAATGCCTGCATGGGGCGGCTCCAGCAGATCCAAGCCCAGCACCCTCTCAGAGGAGGGGGCCATGGGGACAGCTGCCGGCTCCCTCTGTCCATCTGTCCCTCTGACCAGAGTCCCAGGGAGCAGGTCCCCCCAGGGCAGGAAGTAGTTAGTGGGAGGTAGGGCGGGAAGAGGGTGGCTGGCTCCCTGCCTCTCCCCCCAGAGCCAGCCCTGCCATGGCGCTGCTGCTGTTGGGCTTCCGCTGGACCCAGGCCGGGGCTACGGGTCCAGAAGCCCACGAGTCGCAGGAGGCTGGAGGCAGAGGGGGAGCCAGTGCTGGAGGCACATGCCACCAGGAATTGCTTTTTAAAAAGTATAAAGTGTTTTAGGGGAAAAAAAAGGAAAAAATCTATATAAAAATCTCTTCACATATAAAATCCTGAAGAAGGTGCAAGGTAAGACCCAGTGCGAGGGGCACGCTCAGATACGCAGACAGTGTGTGTGTGTATGTGTGTGTGTGTGTGTGTGCCCATGTGCATGTGTACTTATGTGTGTGTGTGCCTGTGAGTGCATGTGTGTGGTGGATGTGAGTGCACGTGCGGCCCACAGAGGGTGGGGAGAAAGCTTGGCTTCTGACGTCCATCCAGCAGGGAAGGAGGGCGACTGGTCCCCTTGGGCTGCAGGGTCTGCAGTGAGGCTGGACCACCAGGACCTAGAAGACAAGAGTGAGGGAATCTGCTAATTAGAAAAGATACATGCACCCCAATGTTCATAGCAGTACTATTTAGGAATCAACCTAAATGTCCACCTACAGATGACTGGATAAAGAAGATGAGCTATATATACACAATGGAATATTACTCAGCCGTAAAAAAAGAACGAAATAATGCCTTTTGCAGCAACATGAGGGGACCTAGAGATTCTCATACTAAGTGAAGTAAGTTAAGTAGAGAAAAACAATATCATATGATACCACTTATATGTGAAATCTAAAAAATAATACAAATGAATTTATTGACAAATCAGAAACAGACTCACAGACATAGAAAACAAACATGGCTACCAAACAGGAACGGAGTAGGGAGGGATAAATTAAGAGTTTGATGGGGGAGGGGATAGCTCTAGTGGTAGAGCACATGCTTAGTATGCACAAGGTCCTGGGTTCAATCCCCAGTACCTCCATAATAAATAAATAAATAAAATTAATAAATAAACCTAATTACCTACCCCCCCAAAATTTTTTTTAAAAATAGGAGTTTGGGATTAGCAGATACAAACTACTATATATAAAATAGACAAACAACAAGGTCCTACTGTATAGCACAAAGAACTATATTCAATATCTTGTAATAAACTATAATGGGAAAGAATCTGAAAAATATATATATCTTACATATATATAACTGAACCACCATGCTTTACGCCAGAAACTACCACAACATTGTAAATCAACTATACTTCAGTTTAACAAAAAAGAGTGGGGGAGTCTGGCTTAGACCAGGCAAGGGTGGCCAGCAGATCCTTCCAACGCCTCTTCGCCCCAAAGGCTGGACCAAATCTGCTCCTCCGGGCTTCTCCCCGAGCCTGGCCTGCAGGGTGGCCTCTCCAGAGTGCCTCAAGGAGTCCACGAGGACGTGTTAGAAAGGAAGCTCCAAGCAGATGTAGCATTAGGAAAGGCAACATAAAATGTTTCAAATCAAGGCTAAATCAAGGACGACTGTAAGACTAAGTGGGATGGGGTGTAGTCTCGCTCGCGATGTCTGACGTGTGAGGCTCGGTGGAAGGGATGCTGTGAGTGATTAGGGATGTGCGCCACGCCGCTGGGTCTGATGGCGGGGTGGGCACACCGGACTTGCCGCCCAAGTCCAGGCAGATCAGTTAGGGCACTGCCAGCCCTGTGGACAGGCTGCGGCTGTGGCTTGGTTTTAAGAAACACGCGCTGTCACATGGGTGGACAGGACAACAATCAGATCCTGAACTCACTTCCCCACCTCTGAAGAAACATGCTCAAGTTAACAAAGCAGCCTCTGGCTGAGTCTGACTGATTCCCACAACAACCTGGAGTTGCTGGAATGGTGTTGGGAAAACTGGACAGCAGCATGTAAAACAATGAAGCTAGAACACTCCCTTACACCATATACAAAAATCAACTCAAAATGGATTAAAGACTTAAACATAAGACAAGATACAATAAACCTCCTAGAGGAAAACATAGGCAAAACATTATCTGACATACATCTCAAAAATTTTCTCCTAGAAGAAATAAAAGCAAGAATAAACAAATGGGACCCAATGAAACTTACAAGCTTCTGCACAGCAAAGGAAACCAGAAATAAAACAAGAAGAAAACCTACGGAATGGGAGAAAATTTTTGCAAGTGAAACCGACAAAGGCTTGATCTCCAGAATATATAAGCAGCTCATACGACTCAATAAGAAAAAAATAAACAACCCAATCCAAAAATGGGCAGAAGACCTAAACAAGCAATTCTCCAAGGAAGACATACAAATGATCAAAAAGCACATGAAAAAATGCTCAATATCACTAATTATCAGAGAAATGCAAATCAAAACTACAATGAGGCATCACCTCACACCAGTCAGAATGGCCGTCATTCAAAAATCCACAAATGACAAATGCTGGAGAGGCTGTGGAGAAAGGGGAACCCTCCTACACTGCTGGTGGGAATGCAGTTTGGTGCAGCCACTATGGAAAACAGTGTGGAGATTCCTCAAAAGACTAGGAATAGACTTACCATGTGACCCAGGAATCCCACTCCTGGGCTTGTATCCAGAAGGAAATCTACTTCAGGATGACACCTGCACCCCAATGTTCATAGCAGCACTATTTATAATAGCCAAAACATGGAAACAGCCTAAATGTCCATCAACAGGTGACTGGATAAAGAAGATGTGGTATATTTATACGATGGAATACTACTCAGCCATAAAAACCGACAACATAATGCCATTTGCAGCAACATGGATGCTCCTGGAGAATGTCATTCTAAGTGAAGTAAGCCAGAAAGAGAAAGAAAAATACCATATGAGATCGCTCATATGTGGAATCTAAAAAACAAAAACAAAAACAAACAAACAAACAAAAACAAAGCGTACATAAAGGACAGAAATAGACTCACAGACAGAGAATACAGACTTGTGGTTACCAGGGGGGTGGAGGGTGGGAAGGGATAGACTGGGATTTCAAAATTGTAGAATAGACTACACTGTATAGCACAGGGAAATATACACAAAATGTTATGATAACTCACAGAGAAAAAAATGTGACAATGAGTGTGTATATGTCCATGAATAACTGAAAAATTGTGCTGAACACTGAAATTTGACACAACATTGTAAAATGATTATAAATCAACAAAAAATGTTAAAAAAAACCCAAAAACCAAAAACCTGGAGTTGCTGGTGTCACTGACCCCATTTACAGAAAGGGATACGGAGGCCAGGAGAAGGAAGTGCCCTGGCCCAGATGGCAGGGCGAGTCGGGCGTGGATGAGCCTTGCGCTCATCCTGCCTCGCCTGGCCTCACCCCTGCCCACCCTGTGGGGCTCACCCCACGGCGCCCACCTCTACTCGGCCAGGCTGTTGCGCACGGCCTCCTTCTCCTGCAGGGCAGCCATGGCGAGGCGCAGGTGCTCCTTCAGCTGCTCAATCTCCCGCTCTGACCGCGTCTTGATGTGATTCAGCTCCACATACACATCCTGGTACTTTCCCGAGGTGAAGCGCTTGTCCTGGGGGGTAGGGAGGGGTGTGAGGGCACAAAGCCCTCCTTCCTGGCCCTGCCCACTGGCCAGCACACAGCAGCCAGGACCCTCCACAGCCCCCAAGGCCTCCTCCAAGTGGCCCCCCTAGGTGGCCCTCAGCTCCACCCAGGGACACAGGTTTCAGCGTCATTTTCATCCCATTCAAGATGAGAGCCGAGGCTCAGGGAGGTGAAGCTTTAGCCCAAGACCAGACAGCAGTGAGGGGCTCGGAGGAGAATCAGGTCAGGCTGGCCCAGTGCTTGAGCCCCTTCCATGAGTCTGGCTCACACAAGTCCCAGAGCCACCAACACACAGAGGGTGTCAAAGACACAAGGACACGACACCTCAGAGATTGGACCCTGAATCCTGGCTCCCCAACTCCCAGCAACTTGGCTTATCCCTCATTGGAATGCATGCTCTACATGGGCACGGGTTTTGGTCTTTCTTGTCCACAGCTGTCACCCCAGCACCCAGCACAGTGCCTGGCACATAGCAGATGCTCAATAAATATTTTCTAAATAAATAAAAACAAGTGTGGCCTTGAGCAAGTCACTAACACTTTCTTAGCCACAGCTTCTTTGTCTGTAAATGGGAACAGTGACAGCCGCGTGGGAGAGGCACGGAGAGAGCCTGATGACGTGTTGAGTCAGGAGTGGCTGCACAGAGCACAGGCATTCAGCTGGATCCAGGGGTTCCCCACTCCACTGATACCCCACCTTGGCCAGCTGGGACTCACCTTCTGCATCATCTGGAGCTCATCGCGGAGGCACTGCACCTCCTTCTTCAGGTACTGAAGTTCATTCTCCTTCACTCGCAGCAGCACCTGGGGTCATGGTTGCCAGGCTGACCCAGGGCCAGAGGCCAGAGCTACCCTGGCCCATAGTGCCCTGAAGGCTGGTGTCTCTCTGCCTCAGGCCCCTAGAATGCAGCTCCCAACCTGCACCAAGACCCACTGCCCACCAGAGACAGACTCCTCCAGGAAGCCCTCTCTGATTTCTCCTTGCTCTCTCACCCGTCCATATTATGTGAGTGGGTGTTTCATGGTTGCCTTATGGTTGCCTCTGCTGTAGCCCCAACACAGCACCAGGCCTTCAACTTGAGGGCAAAGTGCACAGAAAGAATTCATAGTGTGGTCCTACTGTGAACCAGAGAGGGCTGGGCTTCCCTGTGGGCTCCCTCATTAACCCCTCCCCAAACCCTGACGGGCAGGTACTGCTATCCTGACTTGACAAAGGAGACAAGTTCAGCCAGGATAAGGGAGGCTTAAAAGCTTAGACTCTGGAGACAGGCTGCCTGGTTCAAATCCCAGCTCCCACACTGACTAGCCATATGACCTTGGGCAAGGTACTTGACCTGCCTGTGTCTCAATATCCTCACCTGTAAAATGGGGACAGTACCAGCATCTTTCTCATAGGACTATTAGGAAGTGTCAATGAGTTAGCAGATACAGGGCTTATGGAAATGCCAGGCACAGAGCAAAACTGTATATGCATTTTTGTTAAATACAACAAAAGACTGGCGTGATCCTGGTATCACACACGCATTTTCTCACTCCACCTTCTAGTAACAGAGGTGCTAGCCCCATTTTACTGATGAGCCACTGGGGCTCAGAAAGGTTAGGTGACTTGCCATGGTCACACAGAAGGTGGGTGGCAGGACCCCGACAGAACGGCTTTTGCCCAGCTGGCCCAGTAGCACTGGGCACACAGTAGGCACCCTTCCTAGTCAACCTGACTACTCCTCGCCAGGGTTCAGCCCCTTGGAGTCACAGTGCTCCCCACTGCAGGGCAGACCCAGCCTGTTGGGGTGCTTTCCCCACGCCCAGGCCCAAGAAACAGCTAGGTGGGCTGGCATGAGGGGGTGGACGCACCTCCAGCTCACAGGAGCTCCGCTCACTGCTGCGCCCGCAGCCACTGCTGGAGCCCTGGGAGGCGATGAAGCCACGCAGCCGATCAATCTCCTCAGACAAGCGGGCGTGCAGCTCCTGGGAGTGGTGGGATGGTGAGTACAGGGGTGCCAGGATGTCCACGCCCTGCCCCCACCTCCACAGGGGCCAGGCCCACCTGGTTGTGGCGCAGCAGCTCCTGGCCCTCCTGCTGGCAGCGCCGCAGCGTGTGCTCACGCTCCTCGGCCTGCCGCGTCAGGGCCCCGATCTCCAGGCACTTCTGCGAGTACTGTTCTGACAGCACCTGCAGCTCCCGCTTCAGCGCCTCCATGTCTGACCTGCTCGGGGCAGGAAACGGGAAGGATGGTGTGGGGTCTCTTGTCCTCTGACAAGCTGAGTCAGGTCAAGCAGACTCAAAGCAGATCAGGACTCCTGCTTCCCGTCCTGGTTTTGCCTTCAGCCCGCTGGGTGGCTGTGAAATGGTGACAGCTTCTTTGGGCTGCAGGCACCTTTTCTATGAGGCAGTAGGTTGGAGGAGCCTACTTCTAAAGCCTCCATAGCCCCAACATTCCCGAACTGTCCTCTGTGGCAGGGAGGGACACCTACTGGCCGATACTGTAGCCTAGCTCTAGGGGATACCAAGGAGGGGAAGAGGAGTGTGGAGGCTGAGACTGGCTAGACAAGAAGAGGCCTGAGAACTGCTGTGTGGACTGGTGTGGGGGTCTGGCTGGGGCTCTGCTGCTTCTGTTCCTTGTGTTATGTGACTGGAGCAGGAGTCTCAGCTAGGGGCAAACTGACATGTCCTCTGTCAAGGGGTCTCAGCACAGGTTCCCTGTTCGTAACCAGCAGGGTAGACAGCTGAGCCCTTGGCTCAGAGGGAGGCCCTGCCCCTAGAACACAGGGCCCAGGTGCCATCTTACTGGTGCTGCTTCCGGAGGCCATCTGGGCCCTGCTGGAGACTCCGTGTCTTGCTCAGCTCTCGGCTCAGCTCCTCTTGGTAGGCTTTCTTCATGGCTTCAATGGCTGGAAGTAGGGCAGAGGGCGGAAGGGAGATTGGGGAGGGGTCAGCAGCAAGGAGCTTCATCTCCTCTGGGACTCCATATGGAGACAGGAGCAGGGACTGGGATGCAAAAAGCACTAGGCCCGGCTGTATCATGAACTGGGTGTCTTCAGGTGAGCTGCTCAACCTCTCTGAGCTTGTCTATCAAGGGATGACAGTCCCTATCTGATGGACCCTGCTGGGGAGACACCTCAGTGTCTGACCACTGGTACCTTTTGTTGTTGTGATTTCTGGGTAAGATCCCAGAGTCCTTCCTGCAGAGCCTGGAGGGTTCTTTAACAAGGCCCACCTGCCTGGACCAGCCTAGTGGTCAAGATCATAGGCTCTGTGGCCAGTACAAATCAATGTGACTTGTGCAGAGGACTTAACCTCTCTGTGCCTTGGATCCCTTATCTGGAAAGTGGACATGACAACAGCACCTTCTCTCCTGGGTGATCGGAAGATGTGTGAGGAGCATGTAGAACAATGTGTGGCAGAGTCAGTACCCAGACGCTGGCCCCCATCTGTTTACTTTCAGGCTGTGAGCTCCCAAGGGCTGAGTCTCTTTCCACACTCATACAGGACTGTTGTGAAGATTAAACAAGTCCTCATTCATAGTCTTATCCTTAATTCCAAAGTCCAAAAGCTCTCAGTATTGAAAGTGTTTCATAACCCTTTTGGTGGCAATTCCCAACCTGAACAAACACAAGGCTATTTGTGGTCATTATTATCCCACTTAAGTGTGACTCTGAGAAATTTCATTGCCAAAACCTTAGTGCTAGGGTGAAGCCCAGACCCTGCTGGGGGAGGATATCTAATATATACACTGGGTTATCTTCCTAAAATGCAAAACATACCAACCCCAGGATTTGGGATGAGGGACCCCAGGCTTGAGCACTTGAAGTACTGGCAGATGGTAAGTTCTAGATCATGTGGCCTCTTTCATCATTTCCACTAGTCTGCAAACCCCATGGAAGTGCTTGGATGTGCCAGGCACACACACACAGCAGGTGTGCAGGGAACAGAGAGAGGGAGGAGGGAGTTGGCCAGCATCTTGGGCGTTCCTATTTCTGATTTGGGAGAGCAGAGGGTAGGGTTCATGGTTTTGCAGTTAGAGCAGTTTGAGCTTCAGCTCCAACTTCCACCACCTCCAAGCTATGCCATCCAGGACAAGTCACTAACTAACCTCTCTGAGCCAGTTTCTCCACCTGTGAAACGGGGTCACTCCCTTGGGCACTGCAAAGACTAAGGGTGCTCATGTGGGTAATGGGGTTTGGTAAATGCTCACTCCTTTCCCTGCTCTCCTCGGTGAAGATGTGTGTGGAGCATGTAGAACAGCCCATGTGCCCAGTGAGACAGCACTCCTATGAGAGCAGAGTCTGTGGCTGAGCAGTCCCTCCCCAGCACGTGGCACAGGCCTGTGCGTGGAGCTGGAGCTCAGTGTGTGTGTGTGTGTGGCTTGAGGTGGGCCTCCCAGTAGCTGCAAGCCCCTGAGGGAGAGGAGTTACAACGCATGGTCTGTGTGTGTGGGTCTTTATTGCCTCGGTTTCCCCTTTGCAAGAAAGGTTAGAAGCCAGATCTAGGGGCTTGTGACCCCTCACCCCAAGTTTGGCACTGAGACTCTCACCTCTTAGTTAAAGGCCTCCCAAATCCAGTCAGGAGGAGCCTCCGTCCTGCTGTGCCGCTCCCGCCCAGGGTCCTCACCTGAGGCCGTGGCTGCTGTCTCCTCTGCCAGGAGCCACTCCTTCTCCTGCTGCAGTCGCTGCAGCTCCCGCTCGTGGTGCCGCTGCAGCTCCTCCATCACCTGCTGGTGCGAGGACTCCATCTCCGCCAGACTGCGCTCGCACGCCTCCTGCGGGCGGGAAGCCAGGACGTCATGGGGCTGCCCCCATTGCCTGGGTCAGTGGCCCTTTTCCAGCCTGAGGCAAGAAGCCTCAGGGGCAGGCCTGCCCTGGTCCAGGCTTCACCACCTCCCCCTAGACACTGGCACCATCAGCCTGTATCTCCCCCCACCATTCCCCATCCACAAACCTCACCCTGTCACTCTCCTACTTCAAATCCTTCTGAGCTTCCTCATCCCACAGAACCAAGTCCCTGCTCCAGTGTCTGACCCTGGTGGTCTCATCCCTGGCTCTCCCCCACCATGAAACCCCATAGTTATTAAAAAAAAAAAATTCAACAGCATGTTCACATCTCTGAGCTTTAGCTCATGTTATTCCCACTGCCTGGAACGTTCTTTTACAACTTTCTCTTCCTGGATAATTCACTTGGTCTGCAGCCCAGCTTAAATATCCCCCTAGCTCTGACTCTGGGCAGCCTCTCCCTTGCCTCCAAAGACTCTGCTTCTGCCAGATTGTAAGTTCCTCCAAAACAGGAAAGCTCTGATCCAGCTTGGAGTCCCCTGGGTCTGGGCCAGGGCCTGATCTGTGGCAGATGCTGAGTAAGTGAGCCGAAATTGATGACTATCACAAAACAGGGCTGTGTAGACAAGACTGACAAATTTTTAAATGACTGATAACACCCACTGCTGGGAGAGTCAGCTGCAACCGGGTGCGTGGAGGGCAGTTTGGCGGCATCATCAAAGTTTTAATGACTCTTTAACCTAGCAGGTCCACTCCTAGGAATGACCCCACAGAAAGTCACATGTGTACAAAGACTCTTGGACAAAGGTATTCTCTACAGTAAGGCTGGTAACAGATGAAAACTGGAAATAATCTAAATGTGTAACAGGGAAACCCTGAAATAAATTATGGGATCAAGCTTTACAAAGGATCCAGGCAGCTGTGAAAGGACAGCACTGCCCACGTGGACTGCTGCGGAAAGGTGTCCCAAAAGTTAGGTGATGAAAGCTGGTTTCTGACAACATGCATGATGTAGCCTCAGTCATGGAAACAAAACACGTAGAGCCACAGGTCTGAGTGCGCACATGTAAAAACACAGGAAAAGGTAAGGAAGGACACTGCGGGAGGCAGAGCAATGGCCCCCAAAGACGTCTCGTCTACTCCCGGAACCTGCAAATGTATTACCTTTCACAGCCAAGGGGATAGAGGTTGCTAATCAGCTGACCTTAAAATAGGGAGATTATCCTAGATTATCCTCTGGGCCCAAAGTAATCACAGGGTCCCTGATTGTGGAAGAGGAGGCAGGAGAGCAGAGGGTGAGGGAGAAGGGACAACGGAAGGAGCTCAGTGTGATAGGAAGTGAGAAAGACTTGACTCTCCTCCACAGGCTTTGAAGATGAAGGAAGGGGCTGTGAGCCAAGGAACGCAGGCGGCCGCCAGAAACTGGAAAAGGTGAGGAAACGGAGCCTCCCCGGAGCCTACAGAAGGGAGCGCGGTCTTACAGATGCCTGGATATTAGCCAAGCGAGACTTGTGTTGGACTTCCACCCCACAAAACTGTGAGATGATAAATTTGTGTGATTTATGTTTGTGGTAATTCGTTACAGCTGCAACAGGAAACTATACAGATGTGCTCAAATGGTAACCAAGGGGACCCCTGGGGTTGGGAGCAGGCAGGGGAAGGAGGGTTTACATGTTTATTTCTAACTTTTTGATTTGTTTGAACTATTTTTGAAAATGTCAACATATTTCTTATACAATTAAAAAATATTTAAGATCATTAAAAAATGAAGGGGCCAAGGAAGAAACTGAGGTACAGAGGGCCAGATGAGAGACTGCATCCTCCCCCAGGCTACAGGGGCACCTCATGTCCGGTGAGGACTGACCCTTCACCTCTCCAGCAGCCACATCTGGAGGCTGCACAGGCCAGTCTGGGGGAAGGGTAAGGGCCAGGCCCCCTGGGTCTAGGTGTTCTGAGTGGTGGGCAGGGGACATCTGTCCCATTGGGCTTCTGTGCCTGTCCTCTGTCTGTCCCCCCATTTAGGTCAAGAGAACATGACTTTGGAGTTCCACAGACCGGGTCCTGGCTGTACCATGGAGTGAACTTGAACAAGCCCCTTCCTTCTCTCAGCCTCAATCTCCTCATCTGTAAAACAGACCCCATAAGACCAACTCACGAGGGTCCCTAAGGTAAGCCAGTGCCCACCTGTAATCATCCACCTGTAGATTTGGGCAATATGGGAGGTGGGGCTGCTGTTCTTAAAGAGCCAGATCAGGTTGGCAGACCCGGCAGCTAATAGGACGTCCGGAGGCTGATGAGGAAGGTAGGAACCAGCCCACGAGGAGGGGCTCCTAGAAGGCCAGGTGCTGCTCCCTCTGCCCTGCCTTCCCGAGGGCCACCTCTGACATGGATCCAAGTAGACAAAGAAGTGCCATGGCCCCTGCTGCAGGAGGCACTGACACCCCAGGGGGTAAAGCCCCAGGCCCCCCAGCTGCTGTCCTGTGGCAAGCACCACAGGCTGAAAGAGGGCTGCCCACTTGGCCTGAGATACCAGGCTGGGGGATCCCTCCCCGGCTGTCACCTCTCCAGGGTCCACTGACTCTCCAGTGGCCTCCTCCCAGGCCCGAAGGGGCGTAGACCTCAGTTCCTCTTCCCTGGGCCCCTCCCACCCCACCTTGGGCTCTGTTTCCCCGTTATGCCCTCCCACCCCCGATTCCACCGGCTCCCCTGCCCATCCCAACCTAACAGGAAGAAATGCTGACAGCTTGGGGTGCCCAGTGGGTGCCTGGGGACCAGAGAGCCTGGGTTGCAGGCACAGGTCTGGGTCTACCTCCAGCCTGAAGGTCTCGCTTCCTCTCTGGGCCTCAGCTTCCCCAGCTATAAGCCGAGAAGTTAGAGCAGCACTTTTCAAACTTCATTTTAGTGACAGAAAGTTTCTTCCAGTGGGAATCTAATGCACGTTCCAAGAGTAAAATGGACAAAGACGGAGGTGCTCTGGTTACCGGTGGCTGTGGAGGGACCTGCACAGAAAGGCAGCCCCTGGGGAGTCCAAGGGCTCCACAGAGCAGTCTGAAGCCTCTGCAGGGGTCTCTGAGGTCCCCAGATACCTCAGGTGGTGGAGTTGTCCAGAAATGCCCCACTTTCCTCCAGCCTCAAAGGAGCCTTGACAACACGAGGCCCTCCCTTCCCCCTTCCCCATGGCAGGTGACCCCCAAGTGAGCCATCCACATCACACCCCAACTCCCCGTGGCCCTGGTCTCCCTTCAGCTGAACATTCCATCAACCACTCAGCCCCAGATGGTCCGTGGCCTTGCATGGCAGGCCCAGCTCCCAGCCAGCTCCCCTCTGCCTTCCTCAGGGCAGTGGCCCAGCCTTAACTTCTCCTCCCTCCACACACCCTCCTACATCCCTCTCCCCCTCAGCCATCATCCTAGCTCCTGACACTGGTCCTGACCCCTCCCAAGCCCCCTCCCCTCCAACCCCACCTTCCCAATGTCGCTGTCAGACCCCAAACCTCCTCAGGTAGGTGGGACAAGATCCCAGCTCCTCGGCTTGGCACTGAGGGTCTCCATGATGGGCACCCACTGGCCCGCCACCTCCTGCTGCAGCCCACACCACCACCCACAGCAACAGTCAGCTCAGCGCCACCCTAGGAAGCCTTTCTGAGAGCCCCTCGCCCCCTTGGAACTTCTAGAAGGCCCTCCTGCCCAGAGCCTGAGATCCCAGCATTTCTTCTTGCTTCAGACAAGGATGTGCTGATCAGAGGCCGCCGACTGTCAAATTTTTAGGAATTTTGTGGCGCAGTTATTAAGCACAGCCATTATTAGAAATTATATAAACTTAAATTAGTTACATTAAAAACAAAGCTGATACTCAAAATTCATCACCTCCTAATTATTTCACTGCATTTTATTATTTGCTGTGCTTTGAGGTTATTTACATCTTCTGTATCTGCAGGTGGAAACACTGTATATCGGCGGACACACAGCTTCCCAATGCCGCATTCAGTGCATCAGCCAGGGTGGGAGTATTTACACTGTGGAAATCGGTAAACTTTACACATCAGGGCTTGATTTATTGTTTTGTTGATTGTCCAGACTTAAGCAAGTGATGAAAAAAAAGCTAATAATGCAGGGGGGAGAGTGTAGCTCAGTGGTAGGGCATGTGGTTAGCGTGCATGAGGTCCTGGATTCAATCCCCAGTACCTCCATTAAAAAAATCAATCAATCAATCAATCAATCAATTTTTAAAAGCCTAATTACCCGCCCCCGCAAAACCACAAAAACCAAAAGCTAACAATGCTTACAGTATAGATAAACTTCAAAGTGTGCCTGATCTATGACTGTCATGTTGTACAAGAACAAAAACATGAGAAATGTTTCTAATAGAATATTCTCGAATTTTCTCAACAGAAAACTATCCTCTAATTTGGCCAAGAAGCTGCTCATGATATTGACCAAGTAAAAGTTTGACATATGTCTTGTCGTCTTGCTCATTAACACCAACAAAAATGCCAACCAACGTTCAGGTTAGAACGACACTCGTTTGTCAATAAGCTGTGGATACCAGCATTCAGAAGGATCAATGAAAGTATTCTGAGAAAAATCAATTTGCTATCTGGAATTCACAATAAAAAGCATTGTGTATTTTTTATTTGTAAGTTGCACACCAAACAGCCTTTATACCAGTAAGATTTACAGCAAACATATGTAAGTGTGTACCCAGACACATTTTTTTCTGGACAGCTAGTTGTCCCAGTCATGACAATAGAAGTGTCACTGGGCATGGCCAAATGTCCCCAGGGGAACAAAATCAGCTGTCTTGGGCAGACCATGTGTCCCCTGAGGGCCACTGGGAGCATCCATGTCCCGCAGACCACCTTGTGCAGGGCCTTGGCCTGGCAGGCCTGGGCAGGATTTCCCTTGTTTAGGGAGCGACTCCCAGGGGCCTGCCCACTGGGGATCCCACTCTCCACTAGGTCCCCCATTACCTCAGAGTGGTACAGGAGAAGGGGTCTAAGTACAGAGGATCACATGGGGGCTCACACACAGGCTCTGCAGTCACCCGGACCCGAGCTCAAATCCCACCTTGGACATCTGCAGGCCGGTTGACCTCGGGCAAGTCACATAAAGTCTCATAGCTCAGTGGCCTTGTCTGTAAAATGGGCACAGTGCTTATGTCCGCCCGCTGGGGAGATTAAATGAGATGGTGCATGTCAAATGCCTCACACAGGTTCCAATATACACGAAGGGCTCCCAAAATTCTTAAAACGTGGCAACCAGAAACCTGCCCCCATCCCCCACCAAACAGCTCCTTGGTCTTACCTGTGAGATGTAGCCTGGGGGGATGTGGCCATCCTCCTGGGACTTGGGTGGACCCTGAGGAGCCTCCCCTTGGAGACGCCATACCTCCAGCTGGGCCCGGAGAGACTGGACCTGTGAGGGGAGAAGGCGAGGCCAGTGAGGGCCGGGAAGCGAGGATGGAGCTGGTTGAAGGCTGTGAGGAGCTTTGGGTTTGAGACAGAAAAGTGGTCCTGGTGTCGAGATGCAGGCAATGGGGACATTCCAGCTGCTTCCAAGATGGCCAGGTCAGCGACCCAGAGAGCTTAGGCCCAGAGAAGGCTAGACAGGGTTGGGAGAAGGACACCGTGGTCACCGATATTTACCACATTATGCAGGTGGGGGAAACGTCTTGGAGTCTGTTTCCCATCAGTAAAACAGTGATCAGGTCTATCCTATGGGATCATGAGACTGCTGTGAGGACTACATGAGCTAATGTAGGTAAAGAGAGCCGGGGACAAGGTTTGGTACACAGAAGATGCTCAATAAATGTCTCTCCCTTCTCTTCCTTCTTCCCTTCTCTGTGGTTGCTGAGGACAGAACTAAGATGGAAAAAAGAAAAAAACAAAAAACAAAAAGCCCAGGAAAGAAGACTCTTTTTCACAGTTCACAGGGAGCCTGAGGTGTTAGGATCAGGGGTGAGCTCCCCATCACTGCAGGTACGCAAGATATATGCCACAGAGTGACTACAGGGATGAGGGGGTATTGGTGGGGGTACGGGGGCTCCCAGAGGCCAGCCCTGATGCATACCTCCTTCTCCAGCACCTCGTGACTGTCACTTGGGGGCCCCCGGCGCTCCCCACAGCCTTGATTGAGCAGGGCAGTGAGAGGCACCCGCTTGTTCTCACGCAGGGGCAGCTTCTCCAGTTCCTGCCACTTCTTCTCGATCTCCTCGCTGAGCCGGCTCTGCTGGTCCTCGGTCAGGGGGGCGCCCAGGCCCCGGCGTGGACCCTCACCCGCCGGTGTCTCTGTGGCCCTGCTGTCTGTGGCCTCGAACCACTTGCGTCGCTCCTCGGAACGCTGGGCCAGGTCCCGCTCCAGCTCTTCCTGCTTGGCTGGGCGGTCGAGAGTGCGGGCTGGGGTGCGGGCCCGCTGCGGGGAGCTCTGAGTCAGCGGGGAGAGCTCCACGTAGTCCAGCGACTGCCGCTGCCCATCCGCCTTCCGGGGGCCACCCCCCCGCTGCTCCCCCGCCTTCAGGGAGCCCTTTGGGGTGCCGTAGCTGTGCAGTGTGTTCTCCTTATTGCAGTCCGAGAGCCTAGGGGGCCAGCAGAGCCACGTCAGGTGGGACCTGGCCCGCTCAGTCCCAAAACAAGCACTTCCAGAGTGCTACCCATGTGTCGGGGCCTGGGGATAGACCCCCGTGGAGAAAGTAGGTTAGAACCGGAGCTTCATCATTAACATGGGAACCATCCTAGTACCGCCACTTACCAGCAGAGGGAACAGGGTACCTGGCCTCCCTCTCTGAGCCTCAGTCACCTTATCTGTAATATGGGACAACAATGCCACTCACAGGATGGACCTGAGGACCAGGTGAGCAAATGTGTGCAAAGCAACCAGGAAACCCTTTGCAAATGGTGATCGAAGCATTAGTATTCAGCGTATGGTGTGAGACAGGGCCCTGGGTTCAAGAGGCTCACAGTGGAACAGAGGAGGTGCCCACTGTCACTGCTGATGAGGTGACCAGTGGCCTCTGGGTGCATATGGCACAGCCTATGTAGACTTGTCACGACGGTGGCAGTTATCTTCTCCCAGAGCAATACTGGGGACATGGTTACCTAGCCAAAAACTAAAGCGTCCCTTGCAGCTATGCGCGGCCATATGACACCCTGCCTGGTGGGTGTGAGAGGTGGCACTCTTTAAAGGACCAGTTGTGCCCTGGCCTGGCTCCTGGCTGGGACCCCATGAGAGCACTGGCAGTCCTCTGGCCCAGGGGCGAAGCTGTGGGCTATAGGCAGGTCTTGGCTGTACACTGGACAGTTTGGGAGCGAGAAATAAACTTCTCCCTGTTTAAACCCACATTTGGGGTTTCTTTGTTAGAGCAGCAGAGCCAATATACTAAACAATAGTCCAGCTGAACAGAGGTTGAGAATTCACAAAGGGCCTCCACGCACATGCTCACACGACACCAGGAGTTGACAGATGAGGAATCTGAAACTCAGACCAGACAGTAACTGGCCTGAGGCTGAACAGCCAGGGTGTGGCCAGGTGAGGGGACTTACACTCAGCACCCCTCAACGCCACGCCTCCATTCCTGCTGCCCAGCAGCCACAAGTCCTGGCCCCCATGAGCGTCTGGGGTTTGTACTGTGTGGGGTTCTACCAGCAGGTCACTGGGCCCTGCTGCCCCTCTGCCCACACTGACCTCCAGGGGGAGTGAGCTCTCCACCCAGACAACTCAGCCACTCTCCCTAATTCAGACTGAGACCCAGCTCCCACAGCAGAGAGACAATCAGCCACCTCACAGGGCCTTTGACTCATCGCATCTTCAAAGAGCTGAGGCCTCTCCCTACCCTTTCAGGATGCAGAGGGATATAAAGGGACAAGAGTCAAACCTTGATGCCACAATGTATTTCTGGATGGGTGCCAAGAATGCCCACTGACCTCTCCCTATTTTCTTGGTAGAGAAACTGAGGCCTAGAAAGTATAGCCACAAGGCCCTCAGGTGAGTCCCAGAAAGCTTCTCAGGGATGCAGGGATAAATGCCTCCCCCAAGGCCCCAGTCCAGCCCAGCACATACTTGGTGACATCTGGGGCTGAGGTTGGACGCACAGTCTTCCTCAGAGCCTCAATCCAGTTCCTCCGGATGCCCGAGGTCATGGCCGACAAGGTATAGACAGCATCTTTGGTCTGCAAGTCCACCCCACAGGTAGGTTGCCACCTGGCCAGCCCCACAGCTCTCCACCCCACTATGGACCCCAGGGATGTGCCCTTCCTTCCCAGGCGGGTATCTAAGGTCTTGCATCTGGAGGAAAGCGGGAGATGCAAAATCTCCCCTCCACTAGCCTTGGAAGAGCCCCGTGTGCTCCAAGATCTCTCCAACATTTAAACCGCCCTGCCAGTGATATCCGGGATCACCCCAGATGTGCTAAGTGTTGGCAGCAGAGCTTCTGACTGGCTCTGAGGATGGGGTCTCTGGGTAAATGAGTGACAGGAACCAGTCTGGTGAACCATGCTCCACCCTAACACCTCCTCTGGGGGCCCTCCAGACATGTCGTCCCCCAGCCTCACGTGGATCTGGAAGCCATAGTTGCGCTGCACTGCGTACTCGGTGACGTCCGTGCAGGAGCGCAGGTCAATCTCACCGTCCAGCTCATCAGCCTGCAGTAAAAATGCTCATGATGGTCCATGACCTTCGGTGACCCACCTGAGCCCCTCAAGCCCCCCACAGGGTCCCCCAGCATCTGATGGGGGCAGGAGCCCTCCCACCTTGTTGTCTCACCTCCTCAGCAGTGGAATCTCTGTAGTACTTGAGGCTTGAATCGGTCAGCACAAACCAGTGCTTCTTCCACTGTGAAGGAGAGACGGTGGTGAGCAGGGGAATGAGTTTGTCTGTGAGCTATTCTGCGGGTGTCCTGGGCACTGCCAGGTCAACTACTCTGCTCACAGCAGGGGCCTGGCACCCTCATCTGCCCTGCTGAGGGGCAGGGGGCAAGGGACAGAGGACAGTGCAGAGTCACAAAATCCACATATGAAGTTAGCCCCTCCATTTCTTCTCCAAGCCTCAGGAGCAGCATCTGTGAAATGGGTCAGCTTCTTCTCAGTAACCACACCCTCCCTTTCTTCCTGGGAGCCCTTCTCTGATTTGTTGATACTTCCATATGCTTCCTGATCCTTTTTGCCAAGATCACCAAAGCTCCTACAAGCAAATCCAGGGCAGTCCAGGAAGGGGTTGTGACCTGTGTGAGGTCATTTGCCTAGCAATTCAGGGACCAGAACTTCAGGTCTTTTTCCATACTCTGCCCCTGAATCAATCACCTCAGTGGCCAAGGACAAGTCTCCCAGAAAGCAGGACTGGAAGGGGGGCCAGGGAGAAGCTGGTCATATATTCTGTTTCTTGCTCTAGGTGCTGGTTATATACACGCTCAGCTGTGAGAACGCACTATCTGTATATTTATGATGCGGTCGCCTTTCTGAGTGCTCCTCTCTGCTCCAACTGGGGTTAGGCTGGCAGAACACATACTAGAGGGTGGGGGCATCAGAGCAGCCTCATCTGAAAGTGCCAAGCTCAGCCCACCTCTGGGTTTCTGGCCATTCACCGGAATGCCAGTCGAGGTCCACCCACTGCCAGGGTCAGTGCATGTCACCCAGTCCCTGGTCCTCCTGGGGCTCCCCTACATCACCAAGCCCAATCCATACTGTTTGTTATTTCAAGTGCTTAGTTTTCTTTCCTCAAGAAGATGGTAAGTTTTCAAGGATGTGCAAGGAGGATACTTTCTACTTCTTTTCACACTGCCTCCCTGAAGACAGAATTTTAGCATCAAAGAGACCAAAGTTACAACTATTTTATCCTTTGCTAACTGTGTGTCTTCAGTCAAGTGTCTCGACCTCTCTGAGCTTCAGTTTTCTGACTTGTAAAGGAAAGCTAATAAGAAGTCCCTAAGCTTCCTAGTGAGGTCAGAAATTCCTAACTCTTCCCGGAATGTCTCTCCCGGCACTTGGCATAAGATCAGGCACTAGGTTGTTGGGGATTGTTCTGAGAGGCTGGCCCTCTTAGAATGACCTTGCTCTTCCTGAGTGGCCCAAGTTACTGCTCAGGACCTCAACTGTCTCTCTGTAAAGCAGGGCATGGGTTCTGTGCCAAATGATCTATTTGGCCCTTCCAGGCCTAGTCTATGACTGCCTGAGATGGCAGCTGGATGGAAATCCAGGGGCCTCACGTGCCCTGAGTTCTAGGCCTGGGTTTGCTCAAGGTGCTGCTAGGCCTGGAAGAGATCAAAGCCCCTGTGGGCCTGTCTCCTGTCTGTGCAACCAAGGGATTGGGCTGGCTGAACTCCCAGGGCCCCTCCACCTCGGACATTCCAAAATCCTGTGAAAGAGAATGAGTAACGGCCAGTTCTGGGTGGAGCCCATAATCTCTGCCCTCCAGAGACCCTGGGTGGGGAGGCTGAGAAGGGTCACTGGCGGGGTTCCCGGCCTTGTGTGAGGCTGGAGCTCAGCCACCAGAGGACTGGCGAGCAGGCAGCGGGTACGGAAGGCCGTGGGCTGGAGGGAATAAAGCATGTGGGGAGGAAACACAATGAGATTCCCTTTGGCTCCGAGCCCTCCTCGGCATGCGGGCTGCATGCAGACCCAAGCTGCGGGCGCATGCAGGACCCAGGCAGGGTGATGTCCTCTCCCAGGCTGAGCGGGCAGGAAGCCAGCTCCAGCTCCAGCCTGGCAGGCAGAAGGGTAGAGCCGGTGAAAGGCTACTGTCCCTTCTGATTCTAAAGATGCACACATTAGAGAAAGGGAAGGGTTATTAGCTGAGGCCCAAGTAGGCACTGGGGGCTCTGTGGGACACTTAACATGCTTGACCTTTGTGACTCTGTTATCCCCCCTGGAAAGAACTATCATTATCCAGAATGCCCATTTCACAGATGTGGCCACCGAGGTCAGAGGCACTGTGACTCGACCAGTGGGGCCCCAAGTTGGTGAGACTTCAAGAAATGTGCTCTGAAGCCCACTCCCAGGGTTGAGGGGAGCTGCATGGCTGAGTCTTTGGAAATCTGCATGGCTGAGTACCTGCTTCAGGTCAGGTGATCTCTGTGAACCCTTCCATCCCAGACCCTTGGATACTCAGCCAGGGTTGTCAAGAGGCGGGAGGGCAAGAGGCTCTTGGTGAGAGGAGGGGATGGGGTGTGGGGCGTGAAGGGCCAGGAGGCCTCCAACTCTGGTGACCTTTACATACTGCAGACTGCTTCAAGAGTCTGAGATGCCCTCCCACCCTCACAGGCCGAGGCCTTCTTTCCAATTGGACAAGAAATATCCCGCCCTCACTCCGGCCTCCATCTTGGACTCCCTCCACCCAGAAGTCAGAGTCTCTAGAAGGCTAGACAGGCCAGGGAAGCAGCTCAGCCACGGACCGCCCCCAGGAGCCTCCAGAGCACTGCAGAAAGCCACACTGCCCCCGACCCCGGTGTCAGCCCTCCTACCTCTCCAGGCTCGTCCAAGATAGACATCCATCCCTTCTTGAAGTTGAGCAGATCGGGCTATGGGGAGATGAGGGGGCAGATGAGTCAGGCCCTGTGGAGAACCGGGCCTGGGGAGGCAGGGCTGCTGCCCATCCTGCCCCCTGCCCCTGAGGCCTGAAAGACTGAGGTCCTGGGAAGCCAGGAGAGAGGGCTGATGAGGCCCAGGCGGCCCACAAGAAAATGCCTTAATGCTACTACCCACCCACAACCCACTCAACCTCCCATGGTCCAACCAGCCTGCCCTTCCCTCGTCTCCTAGAGACCCTGAAAGATGGAGCCAGGCCCAGGCTACAGTCAGAGACCCTCTGGTCCCCCCTAGATCTATGGAAGGGGAGGTGGTACCTCTGTCCTGGCAAGGCCTACCTGCTGGGTGCTGCTCAGGGGAGCACGGCCCTGGGATCGGGGGGCTCCCAGCTGTAGCATATTCCCCAAGGGTCTGTGAGCTAGGACCCCCCCACCTAGCCCTAGATGACAAAGCTGCTCATCCGGGCCTTTTCTCTGGCCAGGCCTATATGGTAGGTGCCAGCCATAGACCCTCCTTGGCTGCTGGGGAGACCTCTCTCTTGTCTAAGTCCCAGTCCCCCTACAGAGTCTCATCTCCTGCCCACTGGCAGGGAGAGCAGGGCAGACCAGGCTCCAGGGCAGGCAGGAGGCGGCCACCTGTTGCCATGGCTCTGAGCCCACCTATCAGCGGCTGCATTGCAGCCTCACCAGGCCAAGGTGTCTGGTTGCGTGGAGGGAGCGGGTGGCACGGCTAGGTGGGGTGGGCGGCGACAACGATGGCAGCTGGAAACCTGGAAACTGGAGCCACCTGACTTGGCCACCTCCCCTGACCTGCCTTCCTCTCAGGGAGCCCCATTTTCCTCTTCCTCAGGTGGAGGAAGAGGCCTGAGAGGGACAGGGCCAGCAGCCTATACATCCTGAGCCATCCCTAGCCATGGCCTTGGGACCGAGGCCCCTGGATCTCAGCAGGCCAGCAGCCCTACCCGGTGTCACAGCCCCTCCCTGCATATCTGCCTGAGGGAAGGGGCACGGGCTCTGCTCAGAACTGGGAAACCCCGGGCTGGGTTCACCTCCTCTGCTCTCTGTTCTACCCCACCCTGTTCCTCACATGTTGTGGAAGCTGTCCTGGGTGGTTCCAAGCTAAGACTGAAGACCGGTAGCCATGCTCAGGGTCACCAAGTCACCTGGGTCTGCGTGCAGACTGGGACCTCCTGGGGCCCCATGGTCCAGCATGCTGTGGCCCCAAGGAAAACCTGCTGAATAAATATCCACCTTCCTCAATGTCCCTGGTCTAAATTCCTGTGCCTTGGGGTCAGTTCCTGCCCCATCCCCAGCCCTGAGGAGTCAGGCTTTCTGGAATGGACCATGGAGCTGGCATCACAGTGCTGACCCAGGGGACAGCCCCTAGGAAGGACGAGCAGATGACCCAGCCAACTGGAATGAACCGAGCTGGGGCTGGATCAGTCCTGGGCTTCCAGAGGCTGAGGAAGGGCTCCTCAGCAGGAATGACAGGCTGGGACCCCAAGGGCTGCCTGGGAAGTGGGGTCACCACGACCTTCCTAAGTCACATCCCTGAGCCCCACTGCCTCCTGCGGCAAACGATGGGGGGGCCCTGCCCTCCCCCAAGTTCTATGAGAGAACCAAACGGGCCACACATAGATATGTTAGTACACACACCCCACACAACACGTCCCCATGGAGACCTTGGGGAGGGGAGGCCACCAATGTGTTTTTAAACCCACTGGCAGGAGACGTCCTACTGTTACCTGGGAACCCCCGCCAGGAGTCAGAAGTTCTGATAACGAAAATCTCTCCTGCTCACCTTCACACGTGGCTCCGCAGGCCCAGGCACCTCTCCTCCGCCTGCAGGAAGCTCCCTTTCTCCTTTTTCCCTTCCCGAGCACTGACAGGTCCTCACAGTGGGCCCTCCTTCTTTTGGCCACATGTGAGCACTGCCTCCTGCTCACCTAGACCAGTGACACAGCCTCTTATAAGCACACTCCAGTCAGGGGACCCACTCAAAAAGGCCTAGAGTCACAGGCCTGCCTAAAACCTCCAGGGACAGCCCCAGGTGGAACAAGGTCCAGCTGCCTTGGGATGGCCGACCCCTGCTTAGGAGGCCCCATGTTTATGTCACCACACATCCTCTCTGATCCCCAACACATCAGGACTCGGGGCCTCTACGCACGCCTGTGTCCTTTGCTTGAAATGCCAGGCTTCCTCCTCCTTTGATGAGGCAAACCCCTTCTCGTGCCTTAAGATCCAGTTTAATTGCCAAATCTGCGGCCCCTTTCCCAGTACACACCACACACCACACCGGACGACCTCCCACCGCCTCTGCCGCATCTGTGATTATCTTGAAGCCATTTATTTATCCCTTGCAGGCTAGACTAGCAGCAACTCGGTCAGGGACATGTGCTGTTCACCCTCCAGGACCCAAGGACTCAGGGAACAGTTGTAGAAATTTCTTTCTTTCCTTCTTTCTCTTTTCTTTCTTTCCCTCTTTCTCTCTCTCTCTTTCTTCTTCTTTTACTTTCCTTTTCTCTTTTTTTTTTTCAGCACTAGGCATTGTTCTAGGTTCTATGCCAAGAATTCAGCCATGAACAGTGGCCCCTGCCCTGGTGGAACTCAGGATAGAGACAGACAATAAACAAGTGAACAGGTATATAATTTGATGCCAGGCAGCGGCTGGGGAATGAAGCTCCAGGAACAAGGCTGCAGCCAGCCAGCTAAGGTAAAAGGAGGTGGAGCAGATCCTGACTCCAGGCCCAGCTTCCTAAAGCCTCTAAGCATTTATCCATTCATGGCACCTTTGCCACTTGCTCAGGTACAGATCCCTGAGGCCAGGGAGATGGGGCCAGGAGAAAGGAAAAGTGTGTGAAGAAAAAATAGGAAGGACACCAGCCTGGAGCTGGCTCAGGTCTGAAGGCAGCCAGGATGAACCCAGCAAACACTGTCAAAGGTGATCGTGAGCCTCCTCTCTGCTCGAAAACCTTTCATGGCTCCCCAGTGCTCCTGATAAAAGCTCAAGCTGCTTTTCCTGGCTTTAAGGCCCTCCTTCCCAAGTCCCTTCTCTATATTCTCACCACTCAATTCCCCAAACATGGCCACCAGCCTCTGTCCACACTGTCCCCTCCCCAGTCCATCTCCACCCGACAAAGTCCTACAGTCACAGGAGGACGTTTCCCTCTGGAGGCCCCCTCCCACCAGCAGGGATGCGCTACCTTCCTCCAAGCACCCCTTCGTGCTGCTTCTAGCAGCCTTACCCTTTTTCAGCATGTGCTTCCCCAGCAAAGGCAACTGTGTACATTTCTTATCTCATCCTGAGAGAAAACTGGGACAGCCCTGGTTACAAATTCTGGCTCAGCCAGGTCCCAGCTGTGTCACCTGGGGCATGTGACTTCACCTCCCTACACCTCATCTGTTAGATGGAGAGTTTCCATCAGCCTTCAAGGTTCTACACTGATAATGTGAAAGCACCCAGTTCTGAGCCTGGCAGGCACCCAGTCGGCAAGGCAACCACTGCCCTGCCCCCACTGGCCTGGGGAGGGGAGGCCAGGACACTGACTCAGCTCCTCCCCCCCACATCCCTCTCTACTCCAACAGGGGAGGCTGCTGACGACAGGAAGGGCCAGCAGAGAGGTGGCAGGATGTGCAGAGGCTGAGGAAGTCCAGGCAGTGACCAGGTCATCACACTCATGGGGGCAGGGGCCCCTTGTGCAAACCACTCCCCACTCCATCAGCCCAGCCCACTCCTCCTCAGGGTCTCCACTCAGTTGAAGAAAGGGGACACGTGCCTGTGCACACACACCCTGCTCAACTCCCCAACCCTCCTCACCAGGCTGTCAGAGCCTCCCTCAGGCATTTGCCAGAAACCAAAAGCAGTCCTGCCACTCCCTTCCAGAACCTCACAGTCAAGGGGCCAGACTGACTTGGAAAAGGGCTACTCCTTCCCTTATACTCAGGGTCATCTCTGGCAACAAACCAATGCCCCTCATCAAGCCTCACTTTATCCCACTGTGAAATGGGGATAATGGTGAACTCAGCGCAATGTGATAATTAAGACTAACAGAGCTCATACTAATAGAGCTTGGGTAGGGCTCATCCCCAAGAGAAAGATAAATCCCTGCTATCATGTCCCCCACTTCCAATGCCCCACCCAAGGTCCCAGCGCCACTGCGAAGTGGTAAGCCCAGCCTGGGAGAACATGGTATACTGCTGTTTCAGAAGTGTCAGGACGGGCTCCGGACAGGGTGGGACGGGGCGGCCTTTTATCATTCACCCAAACTCCGACCAAGCCCACACCAGCGGGCAGCCTTCCCAGGCCCGGATCAGCGCGACCCATTAGAACCAGGGAGAGCCTCTCCAGCCCCCGGCAGGATCCAGACCGAGGCCAGGCCCATCTCCGCTCCTTCTGTGACCCAGAAACTTGGGAGACCCTACGGATCTGGCAGCTGGGGGGAATCATCAGGTTTTCACTAAGGGGGACTGGAGGGGATATGGGAAAGGGCCACCCCGAATCCGTCTGTGATTGGTCCCGCTAAAGTGAGGGGGTGGTGCCTGGGACCGAGAGTTCCCATCACCTCTCAGGTCACCTGGGCTCCTGGCCCGGAAAGGTGAGGAGGCCGGGGGAAGGTGAGGCAGGACGGCCGGCCCGTGCCGCTGGGGTCGCCCTGTCTTCCAGCCGAGACCTTCTCTCGCCTCCGGGAAGTGAGGAGGGGACTGCCCAGGAGGGGAGCGGCTCGGCTTGGCTCCGGCTGGGGCCATAGCTCTCATCCCGGCCTGGGGCGCAGAGGGGCTGCCCCCCGGGGGGCACTCACCGTCATGGCGGCACCCCGGGGCGGCGGGAGCAGGAGGCAGGAAGGTGGAAAGGGCTCTCGGGCCGGGTTCAGCGGCGCGGGAATCCCGCAGCCGCCGCCCCTCTCGGCCGCCCGCCGCCGCTCCTCCGGCCCTTCCCTTCCCCGGCGCTGTCCCGGCCCCTTCCATCCGCCCATAAAACTTTTTTTTTTCAAACTTCCTGGGAGGATCCGGGCGGGCCAATGGGCGGCGAGGAAGCCGGGACAAACAGCGGCGGGGGCCGCGGACGGGCCAATGGGAACGCTGGAGGGGCAGAGGGCGGAGCCTGCCGCGACGGGACGGGTGAGCGGGGGCGGTCCCGGCGGGCGGATGGGGGTGGAGGGAAGGGGAGGCAGGCCAAGCTCTGGCCTCCGGCGCTCTGGGAGGAAGGAAGGGCCCAGTGTGCAGGTGACTCGGTCGGGCCTCGGCGCGGGAGTGCGGGGTGGGGGCGGCCGGGCGTGGCACCCTCGTCGCCCAGCTACGGCTCCCCGCCCCAGCCTCCAGCCTCCAGACGGGGCGATGGGTCCATTAGGGCTCGGCGCCTCGGTTTGATGGCTACATGGGTAAAGCACTCAGTAATACCAACTCAGTGGGTCCCGCCCGCCGAGCCCAGCTCATTAGCTGTGTAGTCGACTTTTGTCCTTACCATAGACCGATAGAGGGGGTTCTTGTCTCCATTTTACTAATGAGAAAATAGAGGCTCAGAGAGGTGAGCCAACTTGCCCAAGGTCACACAATAAGAAGAGACGGGATTCCTAGCACGTAATCGAAGCACAAAGAAAAGTTCTGGAATAGTAGGGCCTTCTCTAAATGCCCCCTCCTCACAGGGGGTCTTTCCCTGCTTAAGAACTTCATTTTGGGTTCTTGGGTGTGGGCTACACCCGTTTCTTACTTTCCCAGAGCACTTGTTGGTTTGTAACAGGCCTTTTGCCTGGAGGAGCTCCCCTAAACCCACAGCTGAGGAGGGGCTGTGGTGGAATTTGTTGCTATATACATATGGTGGCTCATGGGGCATTGTGATTCAAACCTTGTGTTACCTTAAGCAGGTACTTAACCTCTTTATGCCTCAACTTTGCCCTCTGTAAAATGGGATAATGCTGTTATCTCACAGGGCTGCTGTCAGGATTAAATGTTAATTTAGGCAAAGCACCTAGAACAACCCCTTCATCCCTAGTTAGCTATCCTTAGGTAGGGGGGCAGGGGAGCTTGGAATAATTACCATTTCAATGATTCCACCATCTCAGTTTAGGGTTCAAAATTACTGCTGTCATGGGATGGGGAAGGTATAGCTCAAATGGCACGCACGAGGTCCGGGGTTCAATCCCCAATACCTCCTCTAAAAATAAACAATAAAGCCTAAAAAAAAAATTATTGCTGTCATGATTATAATTAGTATCGCCATTTCACAGATAAAGAAATGCAGGCCCAGGGAGCTGAAGTTTTCCTAGCATTTCCCACTGGAATTCTCTCCCCCACCCTGAGGAATGAGGCCAAGGGTTAAGTCCACCTTCCCCTGGACACTGGCCTTCTGGCATCCCCGTGCTGTGTTCCCACCCTACCCCTGTACCTCACTCAGGCATTTGGTCCTTGGGAGAATGAGTGAACAAACAGAAGACTTCATCTGCTACCAATGCCCTTGCCCAGTTGCATGGGCACCTGACAGTATCAGCCTCATTGCTGGTTTCCTGGCCTCTGGAACTCCCCTTCTAGTACCCTCAACACAGTGATCAGACCACTCCCCTGCTCAAAGTTCTCCAACCCTTCTCCAATGCTGATAGATACATTTTTGTGCCAGGCAGTCAGTGTCTGTTACCGTCTGGCCCCTGCCTGCTGTCCATCATTAGACACACACATTTCACATGCTAGGGAAATACTGGACTACTGGGAGTTTCCAGAATAAGCCAGGTCCTCTGTACTTCCCTAACTGCCGTGTCTGGAACACTTCCCTTCCTGTCCTCTTATGCCCCAACATATGCATACTTCAGTCTCTCCTTCCCCTCCCCACAAATATTTGTTTGCCTGGAAAATTCCTCCTCACCCTTCAAGTCTCAGTCCAAAGGAAGCCAAAGTGTCCCCAGCAGAGACTTAGAATCTCCTTGCCCGGGACTGCGACATTAACTCCCTGCCTAGGGCTCCCTGCACTCTCAACTCAAGTGAGGACCACACTGGGTTCTAATCAGCTATGTATCAGTGTCCTTTTACAAACTGTGAGCTCCTTGTGGGCAGGGCAGGGAAAGAGTGGTTTTTGTCTATATCTTGGAGGCCCACCCAGGGCCTCAGCCCATATCAGCTCCTTGATTGGATTAAGGAATGCGCAAATGAAGCAATGACTCACTTACTGCAGCTTGCCTTGGTAGGACAGAGATGGTACAGCCTCAGGGACCCAGGAGTGACTTCTTAAACAGAGCCACCAAACTTTGGGGTGATCCAGTCTCAAACTGTTACTCTATTGAAGATAACAATGTGAGGCTCAGAGAAGGGAGACAGTGGCCCAAAGCCACACAAGTTAGGGGCAGAGACAGAACTCAAGCCCAGGCTTCCTGGCTCTTGACATTGGACTAATTTCACTCTCCAGCCCAAGGGATGTTTGAAACTGCTCTAAGTAACTGTCTGGAGGCTCCACTGCAGTTCCATCTCTCAGCTCCTGATTTTCCTCATTCCTAGATGAGAGAACAGCCGCAAACTCATTGACCTCAGTTGCCACATCTGTCTAATGGGAAAATCCGTGGAGATTCTAAGGGCTGCAAGGAGGACTCAGCAAGATAAGGATGCACAGAGGTGGCGGGGGGGGGGGCGGTGCTCTGAGAACAGCCAGAACAGAGTTCAAATCTTAGCTCTCCCCCTTGTGAGATCTGGACAAGAGTTTCAGTTCCTCATCTATGAAATGGGTAGTATGAACCGTCTCTGGTACGCCTGGTGGTGAGGTGTCAATACCATCAGATATGCCACGCACTGAACACAGCTGAGCACACAGTAGATGCACAATAAATGCTGATTCTCATCACCACCATCATCATCCAAGAGTCCGTTTCCCTGTTTCTCTCCCCCTCCCTCCAACCAGGGACTTACCTGGCCCCTCCTGCCAGACCTGCTGTGTGTTCGTGACCTTTAGTTAGACTAATAAGTTTAATTCCCGCCCATGGCTCAAAGATACTGCCCTGCCCAGATAACCACGTTTGCCTGATTGCCCTTGTGCCTTAACTCCCAAAGAGCAGCAGAGAGGGAATTATGAAGTGGATGGAAGACTGTGTTTGGACGCCTGCCTCCGCCTCCCGCCATCACACCTCTGTGCATCCTGATTTCTCAGCCCTCCCTGCAGTCCTGATCGCCTCCATAGATTTTTCTCCATTAGACAGATGTGGCAACTGAGGCTTGTTGGGTTTGGCTGTAGCCATTCTCTTCTCCAAGAATGGGGGAAATCAGCAAGAGGTTGGCTCCTCTAAACCCTAGCTATGTGACCTCGGGCAGGTCAACCTCACCTCCCTGAGTCTCTGTCTCTGTCCTCTGTAGAATGGGCATACAGCCTAGTGCTGGACCCCAAACCAATGAGGGTATGAGAGTCAGCCTGTCACTGAGAGCAGAGACCCCACAATCCAGGCTGTGGCCCCTGGAGAAGGCCAGGCCTCTTCCCTCCCACCGTGAAGTGGGGCAGGAGAGAGCTAGTCACAGCTGCCTCCCCTCCCTGCCCTTGAGGAAACCCTGAACCAGAGGCCTGAGTGTTTACAGCCCTCTCTGGGCAGGGGATAGGTTACGTAATGCCAGATGTTTGTACAACTGGCTCAGGCCCAGGTCTGAGACACACTTTGCAATCCCAGAGCCCCTCGCAGGCCCTCCCTCCCTCTCCCCTTCCCCCTCAGCAAGGCTCCCCTTGGCCTATTTGCTGATAGGGAGCTTTCAGCTGTGCAGATTATTCAATCATCCCTCACCCCAAAAGCTGAAAACAGTCCAGCCCGGTCCTGAGGTGGGATGTCCCACTGACTTGCAGAGACCACAGGAGCTCAGGGCTCTGCTTCCATCTCTCCTTTCTCCTGTGGGGGCCCCAAATCCTTCCCTCTCAGCGCCTACTCTCTCTTCTTTGACTAATACCAGCCTCTTCCCTCCCCTCCCCTTCTCTCCCCACCCTTATCCACCCGCCCCCGCCCCACTGGAGCCATCCTACCCTTTGCCACCTGAGGACCCCCAGAGACAGCAGGAACGGATTGAACAGCGTGGGACGGTCCCCGGGCATCCGCCATGAGGTCACCAGTCGGCCCTTGAGCGGGCTCCCAGCCTTGCCCTCTGCTGGCCTCTTGTCTGCCTGTCAAACAGGGTCCAGAGTTGGCCCCCAGGTACCTTTGATGGGAGGGGGGAGTCCCTGACGACAGCCCCCCATCCACGCTGCCATGCCCACCTCAAAGGCCCAGGGTTCCCATCTTTCTCCTCTCCCAGAGCTGTCGAGAAAAGAACTGGTTAACTCTTTCACACTGCCTGGTGTTGGTTGAGGGTTCCTGGGGCTCAGCACCCTCAGGGATGTGCACTTCTCCCCCCTAAAGTTGGGCCCCAGGTCGCAGGTGGGAGGGGAGTGCGGACCACAGATGTGTGTTCAGCCCAAATAGGGTTTTCAGATTATTTTGCATTAGGTTTCAGTGTTAAATAATCAAGAGGTTTAACGTATAACTACATATTTCCAGGGGAGGGTAATAGCTCAGTGGTAGAGCACATGCTTAGCACGCACAAGGTCCTGAGGTCCGGGGTTCAATCCCCAGTATCTCCACCAAAAAAAAAAAAAAAAAAAAAGAAGTAACTACATATTTGCAGCCTCTCTTGAAATATCTATGGATGGATGGATGGATAAATAAACAAATAAATAAAATTTAAAAAGATAAAATAAAAAAGAAATATCTATGGAGAAACTCTTGGCCCCTCTTCTCCATGGCAACAGCCATCTGGGGCCAAGGAGTCACCTAAGGGCCCCTCAGTTCCGAGTCCCCTCCATCTGCCTACTCTCCTCACCTTTGTGAGAGGAATGAGTCAGACTTCTCCAGCTGCACCCAGCAGAACCCCCAAGTGCACCCCCTTTGGAGTCATCCTCGTTTGGGGAAACTGAGGCCCCAGTGAAGCAGAGGCATTTGCCCAAAGTCACATAGCAGGTTACTGGCAGAGGCAGGACAGAGCCCAAGTGTCCCAACTCTCCAGAATCCAGAGACACTCTGGAGGTGGGATGTGATGCGTCAAAGCACAGGTGGAGGGGGCTTTTGGGAGAAGGACTGCCCCCACCTTGCCACCACATCCCCATCACAGCCCTGACCACTAGACCGTGGGCTCCACGCTCCAGCTCGCCTCTGGCCCACACTGAGGCATGCAGAAGGTGCTCACTAAGGGTATGTGAATGAGTGAATAAATGAATGGATGAATGAGGCAGTTATCAATTCTGTCCAGTCCAGGCTTCCTGGTGGTGGATTGAGAGGTTTTCCGTGTCCCTGGGGCCCTCTGCATGAGGGGGACTCCTATATTGCTATTTCCTCTTTGTTCACAAAACTCTGGACCCACGAAGTATGAAGAAATGATCCAGAAAGAGGAAGAGCAAAGTTGCCGGAGTCCCTGTGAGAGCTAGAAGAGCCCTTAGTGACCAGTCCCCTGTCCCCTCCCATGTCACAGATGGGAAGGCTAGCCCACCAAGCAGTTAGAATGGTGCTTCCACTGTGGGAGGCCCCGCAGGCAATCAGGGCAGAGCCAGGAAGCAGCATTGGGAGGAACAGGGAGAGCGTGGGTCCCTGGGTCCTAATTTGAGCCCAGCCACCGACTGACTATGTGATCTGGGATGACGGCCCTGCCCCTCATTTCTCCATCTGCACAGTAGGGGGTTGGGCAGAATCCCTGCAGCTCTGACTAGCGGCAGGGCCAGATCTGGGGGCTCCAGGTGGCCAGACAGATGCCCTTCCCACTCCTCCACCCCACACACCCTGCTTCTCAGGAGGTGGCATGGGGAACAGCAGAACAGCAGAACAGCAGAACAGCAGGATGAGGAATGTACAGCCTCAAACAGCCTGTCTCCTCCTCCCCTCCTCCCACTGCCCCAGGCCCTCGGCTCTGACCTCACCTCTCTGGAGGCTGAGGGTGGTGAGAACAGTCTGTTTGGCAGGGAGGGGAGGGGCAGAGCAAAGTGCTCCAGCTGCAGACAGGCCTCAGAGCAGTCTCAGTGGGTCCCACCCCCTGCACACATCTGTCCCGCCCCAAGGACCCTGGAGATCCTCCAGGCCCAGCTGACTTCTGTACCCCCTCGGCCTTCTTCAGTGCTTCTCTGGATCCGGCTCCTGGAAGCTCAACCCCTTCTTCCAGCCTGGCCAGCCCCCCAGAACCAGAAGGACCTTGCCTTCAGAGACCCTCAGGGCCAAACTGACATTTGCCAAGGGAAGGGCAGTGACCTTTTCAGGGCATCGTAGCAAGTTGAAAGCAGAGCCCTGAGCTTCTGACCCCAGTATTGTTCATCCACCCAGGTCCCCAAGCCAGAAGGTGGCCCTGCTGCGCAGCTCCTCAGAGCTCCTCTTCTCAATGACCCTAGGGCAGAGCCAGCCTTGGTGTGGATGACCCCAGAGCTCATCTGAGGATCTCAGCCCACCTCCAACCTGATTTCCCTTCCCTTCCCCTCCCTATGTGCCCACACCCATGACCCAACTACCGAGTCTGCCTGCTTCTGGTCAGTCAGTGAGTCTTGGCCTCTGCTTCGTTCTGACTCCTCGGGCTCCTTAGACTGGAACTGGAGATAAGAAAGAACACAGCTTAGGTCAGGTTACTCCCCAGATTCCATCCATCTATCCAACTTCTTATCCATCTATTCAGCATCTATCCATCTAACATCCACCAAGAATCCAACATCAATAGATCCATGTATCCATCTAACCATCTGAAATTCATCTTATATCATCCACCCACTCATCTATCCAACCTCCATTATCCCAATACTTCCATCCTCAATTTATTCATCATCTATCCATCCATCCTATATCCATGTATCCTTCCTCAATTCATCCAACGTCCATTCATCCATTATCCTTCCAACATTCATTCACCATCCATCATCCATATTCCACAACATTCCACAACATTCCACAACATTTAACATCCATCTGAAAGTATTATACCCAAAATTTAACCACCCATCTGTTAATCATCATCTAAGAACATCCATCTATCTAGCACCCATCATCTGTTCCATTCATCACTCATTTATCCATCCCTCCACCTACCTGTCATCCATCCAACATCTCTTTCTCATTTGTTCAACATACATCATCTATCCATCACCCGTTCACATATCTGTCATCCATCATTCATCCCACTGACCTACCCACCCTCCATCTGTTTCTTACAAGCACTCAATCCATGTATTCACTGGTCAACCACTACTGAACTGAGCACCTCCTTTGTGTCATTCTCTGGGCCAGGAGCCAGAGGTACAGAGATAAAGTAGGTGCACTTCTTGCCCTCATGGAGCTTATGTTTCTTAAGGGAAAACAATTGTGACCAGATGCAGAGCAGCAGAACCACCAAGCCCAGAAGGGAAACATCACCAATTCAGGAGTAGGGTGAGTATTCAGGGGAGGCATCTTAGAACAGAGCACCTGATCTAAGACTTGAATGATGAGCAGGTGTTTGCTGAGTGAGGAGGGAAGGGAAGAGCATACTAGGCAAGGAACAGCATGCACAGAGGCAGGGAGATGTGCTCACAGAGCTCTGCGGCCAGCTCAGCACAACTAGAGGGCAAATCTGGGGTAGAAGGCCAGGAGGCCTTGAATGCCATGCCAAGGAGCCCCAGCAGGACCTCGTGAATGCCTCTGCTGTGTCATCTGTGAAATGCCCTGGTGCTACCATCCTTCCACAGTCACCATCTCCTAACCTCCCAGGGAACCCTGAGCCCCACCACGGAGTAACTCTAGCTGAAGAATCTCTCTGTCCCACCCTCTTCCCTTTGGACCAGGCCAGCCTGCAGCATCCCAGTGTCCACTGGGACACAGCATCTTCTCCTCCCTGAATTGCCTATGGTCCACCTGTCTCCCCAGCAAACCTGACAGCAACCTCTCATGTGGGGCTCCAAATCCCCGGGTCCCCTCTTGGTTATGAGGGCAGGACGAAGCTGGCTCAGCCCTGCATTTCTGGTGTCTGTGCATTGAGTTGATCAGAGGACAAATCGGTAAAAGCCTTAGGGAAATACAGAGCAGGGGGCTCCTGAGTCCTGCCATGGGCTCAGAGGCTCCACAACACAGTGGTTAAAAGCTCGGGCTTTGGAATTGATGCGTTGATCTCATTTCTCTCGACTTATACATGTGTGACCCCTGGCAAATGCCTTGTGAATCTGAGCCTTGGATCCAGCTGATGTACATCTGGCAAAGCACATAAAGCACCAAGCCCAGGGCCCTCCACACTGTAAACCCTTACCTTGGGGAGTACATTGTGGAGATGAGGAGGGTTTGGATGAACAAGCTGGAGGCTCCCCATCACCCCAGTGGTGTCTGTCAGGGAAGCAGTTTGTCCCATTCTACAGGGGAAGAGCAGGACCAGGAGAGGCTAGGTGTCCAAAACCACATGCTGTGTTCCTGGTGAGCTGAGGTCACGCTGTAGGGTGCTGGCCTCCAGGATCCTTCCTACCCGCTATCTTCAGATAAATGCTCTGGGTGGCACTGGAGCACCACTGACTCTGTGATCCCACCCTTGGGCCAAGGAGACAGGGAAGGGACTTAGTGAGCACCTACTGTGTGCCAGGCGCTGGGCCTCCTTTGCACATGGGCCCTCATTTAAGCAGCTGTCTCAGCAGACAATTCAGGCCAGTGAGCATTTATACAACCTCTTCTCCACCTGAGAGGAGCTATAGGGGCCAGAGAGGGGTAAATGAAACTGTCCTGGACTTTAAGGAAGTTGAAATACAGCAGTAGGGTAGGGACGTGACCACACTAGCTGCAGCCCCAGACAGGGCCAAGTAGGAACCACCAGAGGCAACACAAACTAGGTATTGTGTGGCCAGGAGGGGAGAAGCATCTTGCTGGCCAGAGCATCTTGCTTGAGGCCTCAGGGTGATCTGCACAGATAAGACCTGGGATCCACCCCTACCCCAGCCCTTACTAGCTGTGTGATCTTGGGTGAGTGGCTTAACCTCTCTGTGTCTGTTTCTTTATCTGTAAATAAATAGCACCTTTCTCATCAAATTGCTATAGAGATTAAATGAGGAAAATACCATAAAACATTCAGACCAAGGCTTAATACATAGTAAACGCTCAAAAAAGTGCTGGTCATTATCACTGTCCAGTTTGGTGGTAGGGAAAGGTTTTGGACAGGAGGGAGGATTGTGTGCAAGAACTGAGGGGATGCCTTTCCGGGGACACCTGGCTGGGTGGAGCTGACTTTCAAGACTTGGAAATGAGACTGACTTACCTCCCCCAGTGGTGAGCTGGGGCCCTCTGCAGGGCTCTTGTTCCCCAGCTGGCCCTTCTCCAGATCAGCCATAGTTGAGGTCTCTGGTCCACCCGTCACTTTGGTCTTTGGCCACTGGGTGGAGACGCTGGCAGGGCTGGGCGGCTGGGCAGAGCTCTGGGGCCACTGCCCAGGGCTGTATCCATTGAGGAGGGTAGCCCCTGCCGCTCCTTCAGGCTGGTTGTGCCGCTCTTGCTCCAGCTCCAGGGTACCCTTCGTGCCTGGGGAAGCTGTGGCCGGGCCACCCCAGTGTCCAGCTGGGTCCTTGCAGGGGAGCTGGGCCTGCAGGAGCTCCAGGAGGCCTTCCCAGTCCAGCCTTGGAAGGCGGGAGGCGAGAGTCGGCTCCTCCGTGTGAGTCCAAGCTCCCTCTCTGGGGGCCCCTAGAAGGCCCACCAGCTCCCTCCAGTCAAGCTCAGGTCGCCTCTCGGGGCCATGCAGGTGTGGGCAGACTCCCTCAGCCCACCAGCCCACAGCAGGGGGTGTCTCAGGCCTCTGGGATTTCGAGAACTCTACTGGGCCTGCCCTGGAGTTCTCTGAGGGGCTCATAGGCTGGTGAGGACTGGACAGCTCCTGCAGGCTGCCCCAGCCCCTCTGAGCTGGCCTGCCAGGGGGCTCCCGTAGCCCATTCTGGGGGTGCTCCTCCCAGGCCTCTGGCTGTCCCCTGTGGCAAGTGGGGCCCCTCCATGTTCCCTCTGGGGCTCTGGCAGGCCCCTGTCTGGGCTCCTCAAGTCCCTGCCAGCCCCCCAGGCCTGGGCCCTCCTCCTGGCTGCCCCAGCCTCTCTCCAGGTGTCTGTGCGGATCCCAGGATCCTGGTGGGTCCTCCTGACTCTGCCACCCTCCTAAAGGCTGCCTTGGGCCCACCCGGCCACTTTCCAGAGGTCTCTCTGTCCGCTGCTCCCTCTCAGAAGTCCTGGCTGATGTCCTCGGGGGCAGTGAGGACCCCTGGAGCCGCCGGTCCCCCTCAGGCCACCTCTCGGGGCTCCTGGGATGAGGGGGCTCTGCTGGGCTCCGCCAGGCCGGTTCTGCCTGCTTCACAAGGGGCTTGGTTACCTGAGGATGAGGTGAGGGGGTGGGTGAGGCTCCAGGACCTTGGCTGGGTGGTCTCTGTCTAGGAGGACAGGAAACTGGGGTCTTAGCCAGGTCTCAGGGAGATGCAAACTGTGTCCTCACAGCAGCCTGGATTAAAGCAGGTCAAAAAGTACCTAGGGTCCCTGGATGCCCTCCCTGGGGGCAGCAGCCCTTCCCTCTCGCCCACCTTCCTCAGTCGCAGAATGAGATCTGCAAACAGCTGCTCACTTTCCTGGCTTCCCCTCCCCGCAAGATATTGATTCCAACCCAGGCTATCAGGTGCCGGAATTTCCACCACCAATACTGCATCCACTGGGTTGGGCCTTGCCGTCTGAGAGTTTCTTTAAAAATAGAAATGCCCACCCTGGAAGGGATAGCCCTTAGAGCTGGACTGCTGCATGGGAGGTTTTCTCTGAAAACTTCTCAAAACGGCAGGTACCTAATGAAGGAAGGGGACAGCATGGAAGGGCCATCTTCAAGATGGACTGATTGGGGTCCTTCTCAATTCTGCCAAGAGCTGCTGGCTGTTAGGGAGAGGGGGAAGCTGGACACCCATGATTGGGACTCTGACCCTTTCATAAAGAACCTCCCTTCCCAGGCCCCGCACCTGGCACCTGGGGGAGGGGAGAAGCAGTGGCTCACCCCTTGGGGGTGCAGGGGCCGGGGGTAGGCGGGCAGTGCTCACCTCCCTGCTGAGGGCAGGGCTGGACTGTCTTCGGAGAAGTTGGCTCTGACCTTGGCTGGGCCTCTGCGACCGCCCCTCGTCCCGGGCCTGGAAGGCCCCCGGTGCCTCGGACTTCCTATGAGCAAACGCAGCCACCCCTCTGAGGGCCCTTGGGGTTGTCCCACTCCTGGCACCCCAACTCCTCTACTCCCAACCTCAGTGGAAGAGATGAGGCAGATCCAAGGACCCACAAGCTCATTGAAGGGCCCTAAGTGAGGGAGGATCCTCTCAGGGCCTCAGTTTCCCCTTCTGTAAAATGGGAATTGTTGACACTGTTTTCTTCTACCTGCCTCATGGAGCTATTGTGAAGATGAAATGAAAAAAGGGTGGGAAGGGGGGTGCTCAGCCTTGGCCTTGACCTCCTCCTATCTCATCAGTACTTCCTTTCTGACCGCCTCCCCACCAGCAGCCTTTGGCTCACCCCAGACAAAGGCTTTACTGGGCCCTGTAGGAATTAAGATTTATTGAGCATCCACTGTGTACCAGGCATTGTGCACACATGATCATAATGGCAAAAGTTTACCGAGCATTTCCTATGTCCCAGGCACTGGTACTGTCTCATTTCATCAGCCCATGAGGTGGGGACAGGAGATGTAGAATGCCATGCAGAATGTGCTCCATTCTTTCTGCCCTCTTCCTGTCCATATGGTAAGTTTTAGACTTCTCAGGCTTACCTATGTTTCCCCTCAGTATAACAGGATTACGGCACTTAGCCTTGAAAACTCCTAGCTGCTGGTTCAGGAGCTCTTAGCAAGATCAGAAGGAAGAAATGTCCTCTGTTGCCCCACAACTCTACAAAGGGCAGCATAAAGCTGTCCATGTGAATGTCATTTCTAAGACACCAAGACTTCAGGCGTTGTTGCCACGTCCTACAAAGATGACCTCTAAGCTGTAGAAAGTCCCTAGTTCCAGCTAGTTGTCTTGCTTAGTAATTGGTAGCTATGACTATTAATATTTAATATAACATCTCTGTTGAAACGTGAAACACCAAACAGAATCTGGGCATATTTCTCCCCTCCTACATGTAAAGGGGTCAAGACAAAAGACCTAACCACTCCACTGAATATTTATTTCAAGAGGGTTTGAGAGTCTGACGTCACCTAAACTGCCAAATGGAGCTGTGTCTCTGATGGCTGAACCAAACCAGGAGAAACCTGAAAAAGATGACCAGGTGCTGAGCCTTGAATAAACCAGCAAAAAGGGAGTAAGAGGAATCTCTACTCAGACCTGAGCAGGGACCCGGGCTCTGTAGTCTGCTGACAGCTTGGGGACTGGGCTGAAACTCTATAGAGGCTTCAGAGAGTAAAACAATTACGAGCTTGGGGTTTGTTCTTGTCTTATGGCTTTTGCCAATGTCATTAGAATCTGATCTATAAAGTGATCTGAGTTTTTAGCAGTTCTTAGCACTTGACTCACGGGGAACCAAAGTCCTCTGCTCTGGAGTAAATGTTTCTAAGTTTAAGGGCTGCCTGGTCAGGTTCAATTTTTAATCCAATTTGAAGCAAACGAGTTTCCTTGCTCTGTGAGATCTGATACTTTAGAGTGAGTTTCCCTCAGAACTGGGGTGTAGGAGTTTCTGCTAAGCAAAAACCCCAAACGTGACTAGATGGGGAGGATTGATAATGACTAGGTGGGGAGGTGACAGCAAAAAATACTCTGTGCAGGGTAGCAAGGCAAATGTGCATTCTCTTCCAAGTGAATGCATCTTCCGTATAAACTCCGGCCTGCACAATGAGCATTCCTTCTGGGAAGGTCCCCACTCTCCTCCCAGCCCCGAGAGAAATGGAGAGATGGGAGTGAAGGACTCAAGAAAATTCTCAGACTCCGACCGAGACCCAGCCTTCCTGATGCAGAAGCAACCGTGTCTCCTTAGGCCACCTGCTCCCGGGGGTTGGTGTGGCTGCACCAAGGGTGACGAAGTTTGATTCCTTTGGAAGTCTGGATGGGCTCTTCCACCTCCAGAGAGTATAAAAGGACAACAGCCATCAAGTCTAGCAAATTTCATGAAGGCTCTGTTTTGATTTCAAGAGACTAGGAAATACTTCTATAATTCTAAGAGATTCCAAAGGCATCAAGGGAGGTGGGGGTAAATGAAGATATCAAGCCAAAATTCCTAATGCTTTAATGCAATGGCCCTTTAAGAAAAATTTTCCAGGCTTAGTTGGAACAATGCTTGGACAGAGTAGATGCTCAATTGATACATGTTGAATGAATAAATAGGAGGAAATAAAAGTTCAGACCTATAGCCACCCATTTATAAATTTCAGTCTGTCCCTTACAGATACTTAAACAGGTTTTAAAATTTCATCTTCTGAGGACAGATGGTTTTCTACTTGGAAAAAGGGCCATACAAGAGGGAAAATTTTAATTACTAAGTAGAGTTATAAAACCTTGGTTAAAAGGTAAATAATATACTTCACCAAAAAATGTAAGTTAAATACGGGATTTTTCTATATCAAAAATAAAGCTTTAAAGAAAGGTAAATAACCTATGTCGAAGAGAGCAAAATAAAATGAATAGAAGTATCTACGTAAAAACAATTAAATAATTAACAAAAGTATAAATATATTCCAGACTTCTATTATAAACCCTTTATCTCTACAAAAGTTATCAAGAAAAGAAAGAAAATTTGACTTTGGTTTAAAGACCCTGCTAGGTTACCAGATAAAGTCAAAGATATGCAAATTGACCTCAGACCAAAAATAGTTATCCTAAAAAAAGGGCCAAAGACAAAGGGGGTTTTTAGGGCCGTGAGACTATTCTGCATGATGCTCTAACGGGGGATACATGTCATTATGCATCTGTCCAAACTCAGAATGTACACGACTGAGAGTGAACCCTAATATGACCTACGGACTTTGGGTGATAAGGATGTGTCAGCGTTAAGCGTATGGACTAATGAGTGTACCACTCTGGTGGGGGATGTTGATAGTGGGGGCAGCTGTGTATGAGCAGGAACAGGGGGTATATGGGAAATCTCTGTACTTTCCACTCAATGTTGTTGTGAACCTAAAACTGCAGTGTTTTGGTTTTTTTTTTTGAAGAGGCCAACAAAAGAATTATACTAATGCTGCAGACCATAAAGGTTGTCACCCGGTTGGTAGATGAATAAAACTTACTGGAAAAGGAAATCTGAAGAATGAGAGATAAGGTTTTTCATGCAGATTCAAATCTAAGAGAAAATGGGGCAACAGAGAGAGGAATCGTGGATGCAAAATATTACCCTCTCCTTAGAGTGACAGAAATGTTCTAAAATTAGGTTGTGGTGATGGTTGTACAACCCAGTCTTGGTAAATATACTGTAATTTATTGAATTCTACACTGAAAGTTTTGAGACTTTCAGACCTATGTTTTTTTGTTCTCTTAACCCTAATTAATGGAATTCCAGCCCTGATTCTTAAAGGCTCTGAGGCTGGAACTGCTGGAGAAAGAAATCTCAGGAGGAGATACTTCTCCTCCTGGAAGCTGTGGAAAAGCAAATGCTCTACTGGGTTGTAAATGCCTGACCCAAGAGGCTTGCGGGATGCCTGGACTTCAGGTGCTGTTGCCAAGTCCCAGGAAAGGAACATTTAACCTCCAAAGTCCGTAATTCTATGAGTTCTCTTATTTAAAATACATGACTCTGGCCATACGTTTTAAATTGACATGTTTTCTGAAATGCGTGGGACCCATGAGTTTTCTTTGTTAAGGTAAAAAATCATGGACACTTTCTTCTTCTTGCTCACATAAGGTGAAAAAAACAAACCTGTGACTCTGGATCGAAGGGTTTGAGAGTTTAACTTCATTTAAATTAATGGACTAAAGTTTTAATTTTACAGAGGAGGAAACTGAGGCTCAGGTAGGTTAAATCACTTTACCAGGTCACATAGGTTGGGGAATGGCTTTGACCCAGGATTTGAACCCAGCCTACCTGACCCTGGCCTTCGCTCTTAACCACTAGGCTATGACCGATATCACTTAATCATCAAAAACAACTCCTAACACGTGGAAACAGAGAGGTAGAGTGATTTGCCTAAGGTCACACAGCCAGTAAGTGGCAGAATGTGGATCTAAACCCTTTCCTCATCTGCAACCTAAGCCAGTGAACCTTCCGCCTGTCCTGCTGCCGAGCCTCCTCCCCAGCCCACCTAGCTGACCCCGCCCTGGGCTCACCTGCGCTCTTGCCCGAAGAGGCGCTCCACCTCTGCGCGGCCAGGGCTGCGGGTGCGGCCCCCGTTGCTGCCCTGGGGCCCTGGCTCCCTCTGTGCCAGCCTCCTAGGCGGGGGCAGGTCGGCCAGCACGGTGTATTCCTCCCTCTCCAAGTTATGCCTGGCCTCCCCCGGGGGCACTGAGCCCCGAGAGCCCCCAGAGCTGCCTGGCGGAGGCGAGGTTGCCAGGAGCACTAGGTCACTGGGCGGGTGGCGGGGTGGGGAAGAGGCTCGAGGGGCATCCCGGTGCCCAATGCACACTTGAGGGGGCAGCATTGGGGAGCCACGCAGAGAGTCGATGGAGGGGGCCAGGCTCTCCATACTAGTCCCAGGGAGGTCTTGAAAGAAGAGGGAAGGCTCGGGGGCCTGGCGTGGTGGGGATGAGAAAGAGGGTGCATCCCGGTGCCCAATGCATACAGGGGTGGGGATGTGGGGGTGCTCATGCAGAGAGTCTGTGGAGGGGGCAAGGCTCTCGGTGCTGGCCCTGGGGAGATCCTGGAACAGAAGGGAAGGCTCTGGGGCCTGGCGTGGTGGGGAGGAGGCCCGGGGTGCATCGCGGTACCCGATACACACAGGTGGGGGGAACTGAGGAGGGTCATGCTGAGGGGACTGGTTCTCGGCATCTGATGTGTCTGGGAGGAAGGGGAATGGGTCAAACTGGGTGTGGCGGGGGGGTGAGGAAGCCCGAGGGGCATCTCGGTGTCCAATGCACACAGCTGGGGGAACATAGGGGGGATCGTGGTGGGGTGATTCACTCTCAGAGGTGGGGGGGTCTGGAAAGAAGGGGAAGGGGTCATGTTGCAAATAGCGAGGAGGTGATGAGGCTCGAGGGGCATCCCGGTGCCCAATGCACACAGCACACGGAGGCTGGGAGGGCTCAGAAGAGGTGTGGGATGTGCCACGGGTAGTGAGGTGCAGAGGTGAAGAAGTCCGGGAGGCACTGTGATGGCCCGGGTTATGGGAGGACGAAGTGGCCCGGGATGGTGAGTTGTGCAGGGTAGGGCCAGAGGAGGACTGGAGCGGGTCACGCTGAGCTGATCTAACAGGAGATGAGGTCTGAGGCCTGTCACCTTGGGTTGGCCGGAGGGCAATGGATGCCCAGGGAACCTCACTTTGCTTGGAGCGTGATGGGGAAGATGTTCGGGGGCCATTGCTCTGGGTTGGCCGGAGGGGAAAGGAGGCCCAAGGAATGTCTTTGTTAGTACGATGGGGAGAGGAATTTCTGGGGTTGTTCCGTTGAGAGAAGCGATGGGGAGATGGTGGTCCAGGATTGTCCTGTTGGGTGTAGCCCTGAGAGGAGGAGCTTCCAGGGCTTTCCCGCCATAAGGTAGAGGATTTTGGATTGTCTTGTTGGGTACAAGAGGTTTTAGGGTTGTCCCGTTGTGTAGAGGAGGTTCTGGGAGAATTTTGTTGAATACAAGAAGTTCTGGGGTTGTCCCGCTGGGGAGTACAAGTAGGAACAGAAGTTAGAAGTTTTTCCTGTTGGGTAGAAGAGGTTCTGGAGTTGTCCTGTTGGGTGGCTCGAGGGGGAGAGGAAACTTGAGGATTATTTCGTTGGGTGGACGAGCTTCTGGGGGTGTCCCATTGGGCAATTCTTGAGGGAGAGAATGCTCTGGGTGTGTTCCGCTGTGTGGAAGAGGCTCTGGGAGTGTCCTGTTGGGTGGACGAGGTTCTGGGGGTGTCCCGATGGGTGGTTCTTGAGGGGGAAGATGCTCTGGGGGTGTTCCGCTGTGTGGAAGAGGCTCTGGGAGTGTCCTGTTGGGTGGACGAGGTTCTGGGGGTGTCCCGATGGGTGGTTCGGGGAGGAGAGGAGGCTCGGGGTGTATTAAGTTGTGTGGAGGCCTGAAGGGTGGCACTTCGAGGTCCACTCTGTGGTGTCATGGGAGAGGCCTGGGTTAGTGCTGACTGGTGCCGCTCCGGGGAGAGGTACCTGCTTTCTCCCCGGAGCTTTGCCCAGTGCTGTCCAGCACTTCGGCTCCCACCACTGGTGCCTAGAGAGGAAAGAGGCAGGTTCAAGGTTAGGGGAGAGGTCCAAGCAGCTCCCACAGCCTTCCTTTCTTTGTCTCCTGAGATGGATGATTGGGGTAGACCCCACACTGTTTTCTTAGAGGACCCACTGTCCCTACCACACAACTCCACCCCTCTGACCAGAGCAGACTGGAGGAGGTCTCGGATGCCGCTTTCAAGCTGAGGTCATGAATTTGAAATTGAAACCCAGGCTGACTCAGTCAATGGTGGGTGGGCTCCAGAGCCAAGGTCGCATAGTCTGGGGAGTCCCTGAAAAGAAGCAAACTGGTAGAGAGCAGTTTTGACACTAGCCTGTGTGGCAGCAGAGAGGGAGACGAGGCTCCAACAGCTGCTGCCTAGCAAGTTTCCGCTCCCCGTTCTACTTCCTGCAACTGGATTCCGAGAAACTCTCCCATCTCTTCTAGTGAGATTCATGTGCGAGAGCTCTAAAAAGTTCCTTTTGTGAACAGGCAGCATCAGCCTCACCTGGGGATTTGCTAGAAATACAGACTCTCAGGACCCACCCTGGCGCACTGCATCAGAATCTGTGTTTTAATAAGATTCCCAGGTGATTTGCATGCACATTATAGTTTCAGAAGCCCTAATCTAAAGGATTCATGTCACTTCTCTAAACAGTGACCCCCTCACAACTCCCATCCCCATGAAGGGGACGCCACAATCTTGGTGTCACTCTGAACCCCCCTCACTCCCTTGGTCGCCAAGCAGGTAGTGGCCACCAGCTGTGTGTGTCCCTGGGCTGGTGCTTTAGGAGAGAAGTAAAGGGTATTGTGGACTCACCTTGAAGGAGCCACGACTGCCTTCCTGCCTTCCCTCTTCTACTTTGAGACCTCCGCCTCCTCTAAACTCTCTGAGCTGGTGTCACTGAAGTCTGAGTTGCCACACAGCAAGGAATTGGAACCACGCACAGAGCAGAACTTAACACGTGCACCGTTGTTGTCTGGTGGACTGATGCCCCACGATGTTCCAAATCTGCCTGCTTCTCTTATCCACCTCCTCCCACCTCCCTGCTCTCAGCCATCCTCCTTTCTCACCTGGATGGTTGCAAAAGCTCCCCACATGTGCACTCTGGGCACAAGGTCCTCGTCCCGTTCAGGGAGATCCTTTCCAAAAACAAACCTGGCTAGATTACACCTGCTTACAAGGAGAGACTGTGAGCTATCTCAGGTGGGGGAAAACTGAAAAGATGTGACTGCATGCAAAGTGCGATCCTAACGTTCATTTCTTAATTTTGATAATTGTGCTATGGTTATGTAAGATGGCAACACTGGGGGAACCCAGGTGAGGGGCATAATGGAGACTCTCTGTATTATCTTGGCAACTCTTCTATAAAACTAAAGTAATTTCAAAATCAAAGGCTGAAAAAACTGCAGGGGCTTGCAACTGCACCTGGAATAAAATCAATCCAGGCATTTCCCACGGCTGGCAAGGCTCTGCCCGCCGCCACCAGCCTCCCAGCTCCCTGGGAGGAGGGGCCGGGCCTTCTTGTTTTCCACGGTGTCACATGGGCTTAGAAATGTGTTTAGCACACCATAGGTGGCCAATAATACTGGGCCACCGCCTTCCAGCTCTGAGTTCTGCCTTATCCTGGAGCTTTCGGGCCCTTTGAGCATGGGTGCTGGCTGAGATGGTGTTTGCCGCCACTCTCGTGGCTCACAGCAGGGTCAGCACCCCTGTCCCCGGTTTCTTCCCTTTCCCACCCATGACAAGCATCCTTTTGAGCCCGGCCCACCCAGGATCTGACTCCACTCCTGCAGTGCCCTAAGTGGGCACACAGAGCAGGCTCTACAGATGTTCTAGGACATCTGTGTTTTGTCCCTCCGCCAGCCGGGCTCTGCCCAGCCTGCCCCACTGAGCGTGCTTTGCAGACTGGGAGGTGGCCCGAGAGGGATGGCAAGGAGAAGCAGGTTTGGAAGGAGGGTCAGGTTGCTGGTGGCTCCTCATGCCAGCCTCCTCTCCAACCCCGTCCCCAACTCCACATGTTCCCATCACCCCACTTTCCTTCCCTCCTTGAACCTACCACCTCTGCCCACTCCTTAAGGCCTCTGTATTGACTGTTCCTTCTGCTTCTCAACTCAGATCTCAGCTACAATGTCACCTGCCCAGAGAGGCCATCCCTGTCCACTTACTCTCACAGCCTCCTGTCTTAGCTGTCCAAAAATCAGTTCCCACTCTCTGGTCTAGCTTTCCATGTGTGTTCTGTCTGCCTTCCCTCCACTGGATTGCCAGCTCCGTAAGGGTGGGTCTTGTCTGTCTGTTTCTGCAGCACTAAGACAGGGTCTGGCCCATAGCAGGTGCTCAGTGAATACTTATCGACTGTGATAAATGAGCTACAAGGATACATTCTACAGCACAGGGAATATGGCCAATATTGTATAATTTTAAATGGAGTATAATGTGTAAAAATTTGGAATCAGCTGTGTTGTCCACCTGAACTGAATATAATGTCATAAATCAATGATACCTCAATTAAAAAATATATAAATGAATAAATAAACACTTATCGAAGGAGTAAAATAAAGAGCACTGTGTTGAGCTTGGGCTGCTGTCATACACCCAGTGGAGAGGTTGTTGTGCAGATGAACTAGAGTTCAGGGGAGAAATTAAGATTAGAGGCATGGACTTGGGAGATAACGGGTCTTTCCAGACAATATTCAAAGCTGAAGTGGCTGAGCTAGCGGGGAGAGAACAGAAGAGGGCCCAGTACTGGACTCTGGGGAGTCTGATATTTGAAGGTTGAGCAGAGGAGGAGGCATCAGCAGAGCAGAGTGAGAAGGAACAGCCAGTGAAGAAGGCCCTGACCCTTGGCTGGGCGCCCCCAGCCTCAGTCTCTTCCCAGGCTCTCAGATCCAGCACAGTCAGCACTGCTTGCACCCTCTCCCCAGTACTCCTCTGTCCCTAGTCCCATCAAATCTATGTCCTCAGTGTCTCTCCTCGCCCCCTCCTCATCCTGCAGCCGCAGCCCTAATTCAGGTTTCTCCGTCTCTCATCTGGACAGTTGCAATGCGCTACAGAAGGACAGCAGGAACGGGTCATGCATACATCCATCCTTCAGCCAGTCACCAGCTGTTAACGGTTTGCCTCATCTGCTTGATCAACCCACCTACCTACCTACCTACATATCATCTGTCTGTCTAGCTCTATCTACCTTGTTGAAGACATCATGACATTTCACCCCTAAGCCTTCCATATGTACCTCCTAAGATCGAGGACAGTCTCCTTCCATTATCACACTCAGGAAATACAGCATGGACGCCATACAGTTATCTACACACAGCTTGAATTCAAATAGCCCCTGCTGTCCCAATAATACCTTTCCTAGCTCTGTCCTTTCCTCTCCCAGATCCAAGCCCAGATACACAGGACATTTCACTTCCCTGTCTCTGTTGTCTCCTTTATTCAAGAACAGCTCCTCAGCCCTTTTTGTCTTTCCTGCAGAGTTCTGTCAGTTATTTTGCAGAACGTCCCTCAGTTTGGGTTTGTCTGATGTTCTGCTGGGATTAGACGCAGGGGATGGATTTTTAGCAGCGAGACTCGGAGAGGATGCTGTGTCCTCCCACTGCGCATTACATGGGAGCACCTGGTGCCGGTTTGCCCCACGCTGGGATGCTGAGCTGCCGCTGGGTTAAGGTGGTGTCTGCCAGATCTTCCCATCCTAAGGGTGCCTTTTCCCTCTGTAATCGATGTGTAATCTGAGGGGAGATACTTTGAGACTGTGTGAATATCCTGTTCCCCGACAACCTTTCACTAGGAATTTAGCATCAGCAGGTGATTCGTGCCCGAACCAGTTATCATTCCAGCGGCCACAACAGTCTCTTTAACTGGTTTCTCATCCCTCAGCCTTGCCCTGCTCCAATTCATCCCTCACACCCTTGCCCTAGTGAAATTCTTAACGTGCACGATCAACTACATCACTCCCCTCCTCAAAAACCTTCTGTGGCTCCCTACTACTTACAGAAGAGAGTCCAAACTCCTTGGCTAGACTCTTGAGGCTCCGCAGGGTCTGGTCCAGCTGTACACTCCCATCTATGCTAAAGCTGTGTGTACCAGGATGCTCCGTTTTCACACCTCCAAGCCTTTACCCAGCTGAGTGCCACGTCCAGAAGGCATTCCTCTGTGAGTCCTTCCCTGACTGGAATGAAGCTCTTCCTCTGCCCCTGCCCCTGCCCCCACCCCAGCCGGGCTCACAGCCCCACACAGCTGTTTCTGCTCTTCCTCTGTCCTGGGCTGCTGTTCGTCACCTCCCAACTGTTTGCTTTACTAGATGATGAGCTTTCCAGAGCAGCGACCACATTGAACTCCTCCTGAACACCCTCAGTGTCTAGCATCAGGGTTTTCACATGGTTAGCGCTTGCATGTTTGCTGATTGAATGGTAAGGAGCTGTGGGAAGCCAGGACTGTCCCCCAGTAGTTAGGACATGATGCCCTGGCCCCACAGCCCCAAATGCTGATGATGTTGAAGACACAGACCAGGAGGCAACACAGTGCAGTAGTGATGGAGGGCCCAGCACCCTGGGTTCACATGACAGCAAGACGCTGACCAGTGTCATAGGCATCTGTGGGCTTGGCCCGACCAGCAGCCTTTGCCTTTCTCTGCGAACAACATCACCCTGATTTCCTTTGGGCAATCTCTTCTCCTCCACTCTCAGACCATGACGTTTGCACAGGGAGCTGATCCCATCCCAGATCACCAGGTTGGGCATATGACCCATGCTGGGTCCCAGGGAAAACCCTTCCCAGGACTTTGGCTACATCTATAGGGAAAATTGTGCCCTCTTACTGTGGGGGTTGAAAATTAGGTAAGATAAGCCTGCTGCTGCTTATCATGCCACTATCAGGGGAGGATCTGGCTGACAATGAAGCCAACACAAAAAAGCAGAGCAGAGACCAGATTTCTGATGCCATTTGAACACCTGGATCCAGCCATGCCTGAAGTCATATTCCCTTAGACTTTTACTCAGTTGGTTTCTGTCATTTGCAACCTGAAGATCCTAACCCACCAGTTGTGAGATGATGTATTTAAAGCAGATTTTCTGGCACATTATAGCTGCTCCATAGTTATATGGGAACTGTTACTATTATCAAGACTCAAGCTGCCAAAATAAGATGTCTCAAGGGGTCCACATGGCCCACAGCTATCTAGTTCCCAGGCCCCCTGGACATCCCCACACCTGTGGTCACAGGGACCAAACTGGCCTGGCTGAAGGTACTCACCCTCCTTTCTCTGGCCTGCAGCGTCTCCTCCCACAGGGGACCGGGCGAGGAGAGGAGCCCTTTGGGTGCTGTCAGCTCTTGGCCCCTCCTGCGGCTTCCTTGGGATCATCACGGCGAATTTGTCCCCACTGGGGACCTCCTCCGGCCTCTCAACAGTGTCCCAGTCCTGCCAGGGAAGGGGAAGAGAAAGTGTGTTTGGAGAATAAAAGAAAGAGCCCAGATCCTGCACTCCCAGCATGAGATGGGTAGAAGGAAGGAAAAGGAACTGACGTGGAGAGACCACGACTTTGCTGGGCTCTTTGCAGGTGTTAACTTAGTGAATCTTCAATCAACCCTGTGAGGTAGGCACATCCATTGGAGCTAAGAACTTGCCCAAAATCACACAGCTGGGAAATGGTTTCTATGGAAGGGGACTTGAACCCAGGGCAGTTGGACTCCGTATGGTAGGAGGGCCTTGGCATAGCAGCCCCCACCCCAGAGACACCCCCAGGACCCAGAGAAGAGTAGGTGGGTTCAAAGTCCAGCTCTACCACTTCCCGGATGTGAGGCCTCAAGTAAGTCACTTCCCTTCTCTGAGCCTCAGATTTCTGGCCCCTAAACCATGGAAGTCTCTACCTCAGACGGGGTGGGGTGGGGGGACTTCCCAAGACAAGGCCCACCCGTCTGTGTTGTTTTCCTTTGAGACTTACCACTCCCCCTTGGGGCCCCATGGATAGCCTGTCTCTTCTGCCCCATGACAGCCCTTTGAGGGGTGAATGCACCAGAAATTTCCCCTGCGTCTCCTCTTCTCCCAGTTAAATGGCCCCCAGCCCTTGTCAGGCCCCCCAACCTGCTCCCTTTCCTCTGTCCCTGGAGATCTATGCCAGGGCTGGTCACGCGGCTCAGCGCTGTGTGACCAAGGCAGGGCCTAGGGCCAGTCCCATCCTTGCTCTGGATGCCACACCCACCATCCCCGCCCTCTGTGAACTGACACTTGTTGGCAGCCTGAGCCCGTTGGTGACTCACGGGGAGCTCCCTGACAACTGAAACGCCTTCCTCCACTTTTTCATAGCCAGACCCTCAGCCCCCTGGGCCAGCCTCCCCCAGGTGAAGGTCTAGGGCGGCCCAAGGAGCAGCTAAGTCTCCAGAGGACCTTGGCTGAGTTTCCTGGTGTGAGAGGCTCAGCCCTGCCTGGAGGTTTGGGTGGGAACCCCAGGGCTGGCCCAGGGCAGAGAGCTGCTCTTACCCTGGCCTCCCGCCCCCATCTCACCACAGAGGACGAGTTGCTGGTATCATCAGGGGCGTCACAGTCAGGGCTGGAGCTGGTGCCAGAGTCAGAGCTCTCGTTGAAGCTGCCACACAGGGAGGAGGGCAGGTAGGGCACTGCCTCGGGTTCCTGGCTCCTGGGAGCGGCTGTGAGGCCCTCTGCAGGGAGCCCTGCTGATGGGCTCCTGGGAGAGGAGACAGACTCATGACTTTTTCCCTCAAAGTAAGGGGAATTAAGGACTAACAGCCAACCACCACCCAGGTACACACACACCTCACATTACAGTGGAGGAGGGGACTAACACTGAGGACTCTGTGCTCTGCTCTTTACATGGGCTGCCTCATTTAGCTACAACAGCCTCCCTTTGAAATGAATGTAATGATTCCCATTTTACAGATGAAGAAACTGAGGCTCAGAGAGGTCAAGGGACCGGCCAAGGTCACAGAGGCAGGAAAAGGCAGAGATGCATTATGAACCAGGGCTGTGGCCCCAGCCCTGACCATGTCACTGGAGCAGGAGAGAGGACCCCAGGTTCAGTAAGACTAAGAAGACAGAATCATGCTAGACTAATAGGGCGCTCTGAGAGGTAGCAGGATTCCAGGGACAGTGACAGGGCCACAAGTCTGGATGCTGAGGGACGGACTTGTACAGAAAATCCTGCTTTAAAGAAGGCAGCCAGTTAGAGCTGGCAGTATCCCCAAAGGGTGACCCACAGATTGGCCTACAGGATAGAAATGGGTGATGACTTTTAAAAGAGGCCTGTGGTCAAATAAGTTTAAGATACATTACATCCTTCTCCTACCTCCCCCACCCAAAAGCACAAATGCATGCTAGCAAACTAAAGGCTCTGACAAGTCCTGCAAGCAAGCTATTCAAATTTGTTTATCGCAGACTTTCTGAAACATATTTGATGGCAGAGCTGGTTTGTTTGTTTTTTAAATAATGCCTACCTTTAAGGAACATATGTTCCCAAAGCAATGCTGATTTGATTCAATCCCTCTTCTTTTTTAAACAGGGGAACTGAGGCATAAAAAGAAGGAACAACTTGCCCAAGGTCCCAGAGCCCATCAGGGAGGGAGCTGAAGCTGGAATCTAGGTTTCTAGATCCTTAGCCATGCCTCCACAAGGCACTATGGTCCCCAAAAGGGACTTCAGTCCAACTCAGGCCCCGGGGTGGAGGAGCAGTGCGTGGTCAGGGAGGTGGGTGGAAACTGCCCCTGGGTGCTGACAATTTAATCTTTTAAAGCTGTGCAAAGAGAACCAGGAAATGAGTGGGCTGTGGGCCATGCCCATTGCCGGGTGGATGCAGAGCTGATCCATCCTCTGAGATAGGGCCCATGGAACCCGCCCTGCTGCTTGTGCCCAAGCTGAGTGGACTGACTGTGTGACCCATGCCAGAAGCCATCACAGACAGAGGCTGCCATCGTGAAGGGGGGTGTGGGGAAGGGTGGGTGATGGCATCCTACCCCAGGAGCCCCTCCTCAGATCCCAGGGTTCTACCCACCTCTCGGGCCCTGGCCCAAGGCCTGGACCCACCACGGACTGGCAGCTGGAGGTCGAAGCACCAAACAGGTCGTCAATGGTAGGCGGGCGGCGGGGTAGGTCACAGTAGGGTGCCTCAGCACTTGGAGGGCTCCTGGGCTCCTGAGACAGAGTTGGAGAGGTGGCAGCTTATGGCCCACGTGGGGGCTCCCCTCCCCCTGCGCAGCCCCTCCCCCCACCAGGCGATGTGAAGAGTCTCCAGACACCTCCAGGGATCTCATACTTCTCAAGGAGAGCTGTCCATCAGACTGGGAGCGCCCCTTGGGACCCAAGCTGGGGGCTGGCAGAGATGCAGGGTATGTGCACGCGTACATGGGTATAGGTATGTGTGCGTATAAAGGCCTGTGTGTGTGCAAGTGTGTGCGTGTGCATGCATGTGTATGCATGACTTGTGGGAACACTGGTGTGTCGGTTTGCATAAGTGCGTGTATGTTTATTTGTGTGTTTATAAATACACACATCAGTGAACCCACCTGACTTGTGTACACACGCAAGCACGTGCATGTTGGCACAAATACATGAGTGCAGACCTGAGGATGTGAAGTGCACAAAAGGACCCAAAAGGGTCTTGGTAGCCAGGAGATAAGGATGAGGGGGAGGGTTAAGCTGATCTGGAGAAGGAAAATGCCGGAGGGAGGAAGAGGTAGTCTGAGGGAGAAGATGGGAAAGAAGACCTTGGAGGCAGGCAGAGATCTGCCCTACTGAAGATGACGGGGCTTCCAGGGCTGGAGGGTCAAGGCCCCAGAGGTGGGGGCGGGGGGCCCTGAGCCGACTGCAGGCCTCTCTCTCCCTCCTGCCCTGAGCAGGGCCACACCTGCGAAGGCTGGTGCTGGGCTCACCCGGGGGGAACGGCTGCTCCCCTCCGGGAAGGCCCCCCCATTCCTTCCCACCTCCTAGGGTGCCAGGGCCCTCCCCTGGGGGTGGGAGACAGTGGCCATAGCACCCTGCACCCCGCCTCCTCTTGGGTTACCTGGGCGGCGGGCTCCGGCGGTGGCGGCTGGCGGCTGTCAGCACCCTCGTCCCTGGGGGGCTCCGGCTCAGGCCCCCGCGCTGCCGCCCTCCCAGGCCCCGACTCTGGGCCGTGACGGCGTCGGCCGAGGCAGTGGAAACCTTAGAGGGGCCAGCTGCGGGAGCAGGGGCCCCTCATTACTGTTTCATAAGCCAGGGCCCAGCCAAGAACAATGCAGGACATGAAACCGCAGGAACCCGATCCCTGTGGCTCACCTGAGAGCAGACCGGGCGGGGGCCTGGGCGCGGGCTCCCTGGGGACCCTGGAGCCCAGAACCAGGGCGGAGGCCACAGCCTGGCCACAGCCCCAGGGTGGGCACGGAGTCGCTGGGTTCCAAGAAGGCCACTCACCACTGTGGGATCTGGGCATGACAAGGAGTGGGGCTGGGGTGTCTGCTGCACAGTCCACGCCAGAGAAGGCCTGGCTGGGTTCAGTTTCGCCCCCTGCCCCAGAGCTAGATTCTGATCAGCGCTGGGTAGCAGGAGGTGTCAGATCTGCAGCCTGGCCTGGCACCTTGGCTGCCCTGGGGACCTCAGCACATGAATGAGGAGGGAGCGGCTCACGGGGCATCCTCAAGGGGTCCTGAGCCCAGCAGGAGCCCCAGCCTGTCCCAGCACCTCCTCCCTGCTTTTACCTCCAGCCCCCATCACTACCCACTACCCGAAGGAGTAGGCCCAGTAGCCAGTCCCCAGCTCTGATTTCCTGTCTGGCGGGTCAGCATGGGCTCTGGCCTCAGACAGACATCAGGCCCAATCCTGGCGCCTCCACTTCCCAGCTCGGTGACCTCAGCCCAGTGGCTTTCCTCTCTGAGCCTGGTTTTGTCATCTACAAAACGGGATGATTAATGAACCCACTTCCTAGGGGTGTTATGAGATTTAAATGAGTTAATATTTGTAAAGTGCCTGGTCTGTACACATTAAATATAATAGTATAAAAACATTCAATAGAATTTTATTAGTGTTAAATCAATAGAATGTTAAGTCTACTTAAGAATAGATACATTGAAAAGGAATGTGTGGTGCCTGGCACACAGCCGGACTCTCCCACTTAGCCCCTCCTCCCTCCTCCCTCCTCCCTCCCTGGCCAGGACCTGGTCAAGGCTGTGCGATTTCAAGGGATATGTCCTCCTCCCAGCCTGTGAGACTCAGCTGAGAGTAGAACTGAGATGCTTCTGGAGCCCAGGATCCTAGGGGAGCTGGAGCAAGCTTCTGGGAAAGGGTTGCTCTGGGACCTGGGGCCATTTTTGCATATTCTAACGTAGGTGATGTCAGAACTGGCTCCTATCCCAGGTGATACCTTTAGCAGGCTCCTCAGGGATGCGTTTGTTTCCATGTGTAATTAGGGGTCCAGCTGGGAACTGCACAGCTCCCTCAAGGCTGGGGGGTGCTTTTTTAACATACAGATTTTGTGACTCCACATATTTGAAACTGCTCTTCCATAAGCAAGATCATCGGTGCCAGATCCTGATAACTTGAAAGCCTCTGCCTCCCGCTGAGGTCTGGCTCCTGAGCGCCTTATGTTAAGTCAACTCCCCTCATCGCCAGTGTGTCCCCAGGGACCTCTCACTCACCAACCCAAACAACTCCACACAGACCTCCCATCCCAAGAACACTGCCTCAGGAAATAACTTAGCAGTCAGCTATATTCTACCCCCCTCCACGTCACTCAGTTACTAAATCCTTTAGATTCTTCTATTCAGTTAGTTCTGAAATGTGTGCATTTGTCTCCATCTCAAAGTCTCCATCATCTCTGGCATGAGTAATTGCACTTTTCCTCACTGGTCACCTGGTTCACTCTCACTCCCTGCTGTCCATTCTCAGCCCTGCAGTCAGACTGACTTTTGAAAATGCAAATCTGATCCCTTCACTCTCCTGTTTAAAACCTTCAGTGGCTCCCCATGCCTCTCAGGAAAAAGACCAAAGTCCTCAGCATGTCCACAAGTCCCCACAAGGCCGGTGAATCCCAGTCCCCACCCCATTCTCCATCCTTGTCCTAGAGGCCCTCTGCCCCTCCCTCTCTTTGGCTTCCCTCTCTCCAATGTTTCTCCTCTTTTCTGCCTCAGGGCATTTGCACATACCGTTCCCTTCCTCCCCTCTTCCCCCAACTTCACTGGCCATGCCCTCACAACCCTTACCAGCAGCTGAAATATTATTTCCTTGGAGAAACATTCCCCGATGCCCTATCATTTACCCTCATGCCTCTTGCTGTTCCTTTACAACATTTATCACAACCACGATTAAATAATTATTTGCATGATTACTTTCTCAGTCTCCAGTTCTCTTACTAGACTATAAGCCCCATGAACCAGGAACTGCATCTGTTCTATTTATCACTATTTCCCCAACATCTAGCGTCATGCTCAGGACATTTTAAGCACCTCTGCAATATATGTGAACACATGAGCTGGCCCAAGTTCTCAGCTGGGAAGTGGTGGGACTGAGACTAAAACTCAGACCTGAATCCAAGGTTCTTCTCCTGTTCCACACTTACCATCTCCCCATTCATTGGGAGAAGGTCATTTGCATGGGAGATGGACTCACGGGGCTTTCAGGCATCTGTTCCCTGAACTTGGGTGAGGGTAGAGGAACTGTTGTTGGAGGTATCAAGAGATGTAGGAAAGAATCTCCCAGGTTTATTTTTCTGGTTGGGAAGGTGGAAAAGAGGAAACTAACGTGTATTGAATTAGCCACATGTGACTTGAGCTAAGCAGGGCCGGATGCCCTGAGTGAGAAGCTTTGTTGCCCCACTTTACCCATATGGAGAATGAAACCAGAGATCAATGACCCACGGTCACACAGCTGGTAAATGGCAAACCTGGGACTGGAACTCTGGCCTGCCTGGCTCCAAAGCTGAACAGCAACTCCCTTACAATGGCCACCTCTTAGAGCCTAACGCCTGCATGAGGATGGCTGCCAGGCTTAAGAGGAGCCTCAGCACCCCCCTGGGATGATGGAGCCATAGGGGGTCAAGGCTGGAGGGGCCCTCGGAGATTCACGGGTCCCGTGCTTCTCAGAGCGTGTGTACCAGCTGCTCAGGTTTACATGCACCAGGGCTTAGCCTAAAATCACATCCATCACGAAGTGAGAAAACCCCTCCCCTTTCACTCCTTCAATACCTTCAAGGAGACTGTCTCCAGTGGGTGTGGGGGACCTTTAATGCCTAACACCTACCATTCTCCCTTTTTGACAGAGTGACAGCAGGACTCAGGCTCAGAGCCTTTAGCCGACAACACCCTAGTTAGAATTTAATGACATTTCTGGTTTTTTTTTTTCTTTCTTTCTTTCCTTTAAACCTTCTCTATAAAGGATATGATCCTAGGTTTCTATTTGTGGTGGTGATGTAAAGTTTTGTTTTAGTATAAGTGAAAAAAGGGTGTTGGTTTGATTTTGTTGTTGTTGGTTTTTTGGGGAGGGGAGGTAATGAGGTTTACTTATTTATTTTTAGAGGAGGTACTGGGAATTGAACCCAGGACCTCATGCATGCTAACCATGTGCTCTACCACTTGAGCTATACCCTACCCCCCAAAAAATGTTGATTTAAAGGACAATAAGGTAAGTAATTGATTTCATGAGGCTTGGCAAAAAAATCATAAAAGCAGGAGGCGACCGGCATGGGAAACATTAACATAGTCCCACCACCTCATTGTACAGATGGGAAAACTGAGGCTCTGCCCAGGAGGAGGGTCAGTGTCTGGGTCTAACTGCAAGTTAGTGGCACAGCGAGGCCCCTCCCCCCATCACAGACTCCCCCATCCCAAACCACCCCGACAACTCAGGAAAGACTGCCCACCTGGTACACTGCTCTGTGGGCCTCCTCAGGGTGGAAGCAGTTTTGACAGCAGCTCTGGGTAAGCACATTGGCCTCAAAATGTCCACAGGGGGCATTCCCAGCCATCCCCTCCATATCGTCTGAGTCAGAGGGCAGCTCCTGCAATCCAAAATGGTGGGACCTGGGAAGAATGTGGGGATAGGAGCAAGGACCAGCTAACTGGCTGGCAGCCTACCCAGACTCCAGCCCCAGCTTGCCCCTAGATAGACAAGAACCAAAGAAATGAGGTTATCCATCAGTTCTTTCATCTGTTCATTTATTCACTCAACAAACACTCATTAAGCACCTCCTAAGCATCAGGCACTCTGCCAAGCATTCGACATGTGATTTGTAGTCATTACTGCAGCGTTGCTCGAAGTGTATTTTGGGGACCCTGCATTAGACTCAGCTGAGCTGCTCATAAAATGCATATTCCCAGTTCCTTCCAGATTCACCCAGTCAGAATCTCTGGAGGTGAGACACCTATACAAGGTGTTATACAAGTCTCCTAGGTGACTCCAATGCACCTAGAAGTTTGAGTGCCCTTGCCGTACAAGTATCCTGCATTGTGGATAAAATTAATGCCAACCAGATGAAGCAGCTAAGGCTCACAGAAGTTCCAGAACTTGTTCAAAGCCCCAGTGGCTGAACTGGATTCACACCCAGTCTGTGTGCCTCGCCACCCTCTCAGAGGTGGAAGTGAGGGACACTGGACCTCACTGCCAGCTCACACAGGTCACTTAGGAGACACTGGGAGTGAGGCAAGAGGCCAGCCAGGTATTTCAGAGTTGAGGACAAAATCATGGATGAAAGTGAACAACATAAGGTCACACAGCAAGTTGGTGGCAGAGCTCAGCCAAAGAGACTCTGACTTCAGCCCAGGGATCTCCCTCTAGGTGCCGCTAAGGGCTCCAATGCCACACCCTGGGTGGGGGAAGCCCGTTCAGAAGAGTGATTTGAAGATGCCATCCTCACTCACGTAGAGCCAGGAGAGGGGTGGGGAGGAGAGGAATCCATATTCCCAAACACATGCACCTTACCATGCCTCCAGGTCATGTGCCCATACAGTCCTTACCTGGCAAGTTTCCTCCTAAGCCGCTCAGGGATTCAGCCTTAGTTGCCAATCTCGGTTGAAAGCTGGGGAATTTCAGGTCCTCCCCTGGGGCAGCCAGGGAGAAGGTACTGGCTCCTCCACCATCAGACCTAGGGAAGCAGCAGGGCACAGTGGGGGTTGAGGGGCACCCACTGACCCCTCGGTGGTCCTGGGGTCTTTGATCCTCCCGGGACTGTAATCTCCCAAAGTCGTTCCCAGCTTCCAGTGGTGGAGAGGGGAACGCATCCCTCCTGCCCTGCCTGGGCGGTTCTTTCCAGATCTTGCCACATAAAGGAGGATCGCCTCTGATGAAGAACGTTATTTCCCTCGGGGCGGGGGTGGGGGGCTCTACTACACGTGCCCCTCACCGCTCCCGCTTCCTCCTCCCCACCCCCAACCAATTGGCAGAATCCTTCTCTAAAATGCACTTTAGGTGTGGATATAACAATAAAAAACCTTCAGCGGACATGCATGCCCCACCCGGAGAATGGACCCCTGGACCTCTTTCCATCCAGCCAGTCAACCAGTCCCTCCCCGTGTCTCTTATCCCTCTACCTTTCTCCACTAGCCTCTCCTCCCTTCCAACCTTTCTGCCCGCTGTACTAACCTCGGCTCGGGTTTCCACGCACAGGGGGTGACGGGGTGGGGTGCCAGGGGTCACAGCCTCTTTATTTTAACAATGAATCAGAACGTTGCCCGGGAGGTGGACGACGACCACGCCCCTGCCACTCTCGCATAGGCTCTCTCTAGGTGCTTTATTTACATGAAGACTGTGGGATTGGACAACCCGAGAGCAAGGGGCGGGGCGGAGGCGGGCGGCGCCCAGATGCCTCCGAGTGCGGGACCCGCTGCACGTTTAGCTTGAGCAGCAGTGTCAGGGGGTTCCCAGGGGGTTCCCAGGGGGCTCTTGAGAGGCCTGGCACTGGCGGGTCTGGCTTCCTAATCTCTTTCCCTTTGGTTTATTCCCACCACAGTCCCCCGGGCTGGCTTTAGTCCAGACCTCGGGCTGGAGACTTAACCTCTCTGTGCCTCCGTTTTCTTATCTGTAAAATAGGGGTAGTAATAGTACCTGTGAGGATGAAATTAAATGTCCAGGGTTTTTCAACCATTTGTACCCTTCCACTGATGTGGCGCTCACTCACAAAATGTACAGTTCATCCTTAAAAAAAAACAAGAAAAGAAAAATTGCCTTCTTTTTTTAAGCTAACATTTATTCTGCACAATTTGCCAACTCCTATTCCAAAATCTTTACATATATGAGGACATAGTAACCTGAAAGATTAAGTACCAAGATCCTCATTTCACAGCAACTAGGATCAGAATTAACTAACTCACCAGTGTCACACAGTTAGTGGCAGAGCCAAGACCAAAACCCTGGTGTGTACTGTAAGCAAAACAAAGTAGTGAGACTCATGTGCAATATCTGGCTCTAGCACTTCGTGGCTGTGTAATCCTGCAAGTTACTTGACCTCTCTGAGCCAAGGGTGAAGTGGATACCTGGTTTGACTTTGAAGGTGAGGGTATGGCCCCAGCCCTCTAGCCCCCACCAATCAGTAAAATCTGGAGCCAACTCAGGGTGGCACTCTTGACAATTTAATTCATTCAATACTCATGGAGAGTGATTCTCCTGTTTGGTGTACTTTGTGGTACTTACATTTTAGTGCAAACAAACAGATCCCAAACAAGATAAGTCAGCAATATATGGAGTACGTTGGCTGGTGATAGGTGCTCAGGAGAAAAATGAAGCAGGGAGGGGATTGGAAGTGGCTGCTGTGGAGAGGGCATTACTTTTAAAATAAGGTGGTCAGGGAAAGCCTCACTCAGATGGCTACCTTTGAGCAAAGACCTAGAGAAGATGAGGCAGTGAGCCTGCAGGTCCTGGGAAAGAGGGATTCAGGCTGCTTCAGGTTGCAGGGATGGAAGCAGACACTGGGGCTGGAGTGGAAAGAATGAGGGAATAAGGGGGAGGGCCAGTGAGTAGGGTTGGTGAGCTGTCCTGAGTGCTCTCTCTAAGCTCTGAAACTGCCTGGTTCCCCTCCTCCAGGGCAGGGGAAATGGTTGGTGGGAGGTTGGGCAGCAGCCAGGGTTCTGAAAGGGAGAGACATGGTTGGAAGGAGGTGGGGGGAGGGGGCCTGGGAGCCCAAGGGTGTGTTGAGAGGAGTGAAGGGGACAGTTGGAGGAAGCCCCCTCCTGTGGGGGACAGTGGTAGGTGATTGTGATTGAGGCCAGAAGAGGGGCTCTTAGTAATCTAGGTAATGACAGCTCCTCCTTTTCCCAAGAGGGCAAAGCTGCCATCCTCACATACACATCAGTGGGTTTCTCCCCACACCATCCCTGTGATGGGAAGGGCAGCTACAACCCATTATATAGACAGGAAACTCAAGGTTCAAGCAAGTTACCCAAAGCCACTCAGTTCCTTGATGACAGAGCCTGGTCTAGCAACACTGAGTTCTGTGGGGTGGCTCAGGGTGTAATGGTGGCAGCCAGGGTAGTGTCACCACTTGTCACCATTTAGCTCCAGCCTCTCATTCCCCTTTCTGCTCCCTGGAGAGTCTGTGCCTGCTCGCCTCCCCTCCTTTGCTCATGCTGCTGCCCTTGGCCCAGACACATCTCTTCAGAGATCCAGGGAAGCAGAACAGTAAGTGACAGTTCTTCTCTCCCTCTACCTTCCTGAGCCTCAGCTTCCTCACCGGTCAAACGGGAACGGTCATCCCAGTCCTCCCAGCCCACAGGCCTGTTGGAGAATCACGTGGTCCGGGCAGGCAAGATAGAGATGCAGGGGGCTGTGACCCAGGAAGGGAGCAGGGTCAGGAAGGCACAAGTCTCTAAAGGGGTCATGAGGGCTGGCCTATGGCTACCCTGTGAAGTGGTGATCCAAAGCGGCCAAGCTTGTTTTTAACCGGAGAAATTGGAAATCTCAACTTTTATATGAAACCTCAAAAATTTTAAGTATGGCCAAGTCAAATTGTTTTTAAACACTACATGTTTCAAACCAAACTAATTTTCAGGCTTTCTCTTCCAAGCAGTGTCTCTGAAGTGGTAAATCAAGATAGATTTTCATTCCTTTAGTGATGGCTTAAATGCCACCCCCTCCAGGAAGCCCTCCATGGCTTCCCCAGCCTTAAATGAGGGCTCACTCAGCTGGGATCCAGTGCAAGACCCCCACTGCTCCTGGGGTGCAATTTACATTGTGGACCATGTGAGTGGCGCCCCCTGGAGGTAAGGTCCTGGACCACGTCCTTTGGCTTGTTCAACTAGTCTGACGATGTTAATGTATCTGAGGTGTGACTTCTTTCTTTGCAGAAAGACCCATGGCTTGGGCATATCTACCTTCTGGATCCTTCCCTGGAGTTGTGTGCCCAACCAGAGGCCACTCTCGGCATAAATCCCAGCTACAGACAACTGAGAGACAATGAGTAGAACTCAGCTAAAACAATGTCCTGGCCAATGGGGCAGCCAGGGTGGGATGGGGAGCCACCTCAATGTGCCGTGGTCTTCATCCCTTCCCCCTTCCAGCAGCTGGGAAGCAGATACGATGGCTGAAACTCCAGCAGCCATCTTGGACCACAAGGTGGAACCCGTGTTGAAAATGGCACAAAACAAAAACCGAAAAGCCTGCCATCTCAGCTCCTCAGCTTTCCCAGCTCTGGGAAAGCATTTTTTGTTAAACTGAGAACTCCTCTCTTACATAAGCCATATATATATATTTTATATTATATATATATATATAATTTTAATTGAAGTATACACCGTTTACCATGTTGTGTTAATTTCTGGTGTACAGCATAGTGATTCAGTTATATATATATATTCCTTTTCATTATAGCTAATACAAGATATTGAATACAAGACTTGTATTATAAACAGTAGGGCCTTGTTTATCTATTTTATATATAGTAGTATCTGCAAATTCCAAATTCCCAATTTATCCCTCCACCCTCCAACCCTAGTTCCCCCTTAGTAACCATAAATTTTGTTTTTTGTCTGTGAGTCTGTTTCTGTTTTTTAAATAAGTTCATTCGTGTCATTTTTTTAGATTCCACATATAAGTGATAGCATATGGTATTTTTCTTACTCTTTCTGGCTTACTTCACTTAGTATGACAATCTCCAGGTCCATCCATGTTGCTGCAAATTAAGCCAGTTATTTTTAAATCTTGTTTTATATGTAGCTAAACCTAATCTTTCTTGATTAAACTCCTAGAGGCCCCAACCCCAAGAGCCTGCAGGATGGGGAGCAACAGAAGAATCCAGGTCAAATATGGAGAGAAAAGACAAGTTCTCCAGAGCGTTCTGATTCCACTACCCTCGATCCTAGAATTGGCAAAAAATCACAATTCAATTTCCTTGGCCTGCTGGAAGACCTGAGGGCACACGTGGGAGAGGGCAGATGAGAATTTAATACTAGTAAATATTACAAACGTAGATGTAAATTGTAAAAGATCCCATGTTACTGGGGATGGAGGACAGAGCCAGGTCAGACGTCTCAGTGGTCAGCAGCAGCCGGGCACATGCCGAAGTGCACCCCGGGAATGCCAGGAGCCACAGCTTCATGAACATGGTCTCACTTTGGTCTCAGGGCAGGCCTGAGAGGTAGGTGTCTTACGTCTCCTTACACATGGGGAAACAGCCCCAGTGAGGTCAGCAGTGAGGAGCTCAGAGTGGGCCAGCAGCAGAGCCAGGACTCAAACCCCTGTGTGCACAGACCCCCCAGGCCCAGCTCTGCTCCTGCTCACAGGGGCCTGTCACGGCTGAGACTCACCGCCCTGGGCTGAGTACCAGCACCACCTGGACAGCCCAGTAACAGGCCCCACCCTCTGCCCTGGATGGAGGCAACCAAGCAGGGCAAAGCACCCCACCCCAAGCACGGAGAGGACAACAGAAAGGCAGCAGGAAGAATAGGTGGAAGGAATGGAGAAGCCAGGTCACAGGGCGTCCCAGCCACAAGCCCTGAGCTTCGTGTTCCCACAGCCAGGTGTGGCCCTCAGGTCTGCATCGGCCACCGGACAGCACCAGACAGAGGGTTTTGATGGTGACTGAGGAGAGCGCCTGCCCAGTGTGGGGGCCAGGGCTGCTCCTGGCAGGCCCTCCATAGAGGGGAAGGCCTGCCCTGCAGATCCCAGGTCCCTGCTCCCTCTCCTCCAGGAGCCTCCAACGCCTGAGGGCTGGGCAGAACCGGTACCAGTGTTCCTCTCACACACACTCACTGGTCCGTGAGCTTCACCGGGGCAGAGAGCTCATCCTTCTCCCCTTTGCAGTCCCAGCATCAGGGCCCGACATGGCTCCCCTAACCAGGGCTCAACCCGAAATTCCTGTGCTCTGGCCCAGAATCACAGGAGTCAGTCAGCACAAGCAGGGCCTGACAACCTCCAGAACAGGCACTCCGGGGGTCCACACTGCCACCACGTCCACCTGCCACAGGTGGGCCTGGAGTCTGCCAATAGCCCTGCTCGGTCAGGAGAACAGCAGGGTGTGGAAGAGGTGAGTCACTCACAAGCTGGACAAAGAAGCAACAAGGCTGGTTTTCAACGGCTCTGAAACCACACCTGAAGGTTCACCTGGGAGAAGTGTGCAGAAGTGGCAGCCCTCATGCCAGCTGGCCTCCTGACGGGCTCTGAAAAAGCCAGACTTGCAGACGAGTCGAGACAGATTTCTGAGGAGGCCAATAAAGCCAATGAGAAGGGCCCAGCCCTAAGTCTCAGCTGGTAAAAGGCACAGCCTGGCTCTGCTCACCCACCTGCCCACTTCCCAGAGCAGCAGGTAGACTCTGGATTCTACCAGGGGTGACGCTGGTCTTCCCCCTGGGTCGGGGGCCCGGACCTAGCACTACCTTCTCGTACCCACAGGGAGAACTGCTGGAGAGTGAGGGTGACCCACGCCCCCAGCAGTTTCCACCTCCCAGAAGCCTGCCCTTGGCACACGGCATCAGGGCCAGGGACAAACCAACCGCAAGCGCACTTAGTTTCACCAATCTGATGAAGGTCTGGTGGGGTATACATTTGGGAAGATGCCCCAAACTTGGCCCTGGAGGCTCCTCCTGGGGGAGGCCAGCTCTTGGCTGTCTGCGCCTTCTGGAGTCCAAGCCCCAGGCTGGAGAGGTGCTGGCCTCCCAAGCTTGGGCTGTGGCGTCATCACCTGGGTGCAGGCTGGGTGACAGGACAGCCAAGCTGAGACAGGCCTGGCCCTTGCAGCCGAGGCTGGGGCCCGGCCTGGTTCCTGGGGCTCACTCCCCACTGTGCCGGGCTTTGCCTGTCAGCCGGCGGCGCTGAGTCTTGCTGGTACGAGTCGCGCTCGGGGGCTTCTTGGTGGAGTCCTGGGCCCGGCGGGGATGTTTCCTCTTGACCTTTTTGCGACTGTGTGCGTGCAGCGAGGCCGTGAGAGAGGAGATCCTGTGAGAGGGTGGAAGGCTGATGAGGCTAGGGCCTCAGTTTACTCTGGGGAACAATGGGGTGGAAGGTTGGGTAGTAGGGTGACTGACGGCCCGGCTCACAGAGGGGAAATCAGGACAGGCCCCGAAAGCTGGGAAGACCAAATCCATTCTGAAGGCATCCTGCTCTCCCCAGAGGGCCTGCCAGCTCTTCAGCTCACAGCGAGAAAGGCCCTTACCCCAGGCACTAAGGGTACCCAGGGTTGGATGTTCTCGGGGAAGAGGTGGGAGGTAGCAAGGGCGCTAAGGACCACTTGACAAACAGAGTAGAGGGCTGCTGAGGGCCCCACTCATGCCCCGTGCCACCCACCATGGGCCAGCGGAAGGGAACTCCGCAGGCTGAGTCACCAACGCCAGCCAGGAGGAGTGGGCTCACGGGGAAGGAGGCCAGGGCTCACCGCTGGGACAGCAGGGGGTCTCTGGACTTCCTGGGCAAGGCTCTTGTCGGCTTCTCCACGGATGATGCCTCCTCCTCGGACCCTCGCCCAGCCCCTTGCTAAAGAAGCACAGGATGAGGACGGTCACAGGGAGCGGTAGACAGAGAGTTCAGGCCTCTGAGCAGTCAGCGCTCTGTCAAGTGGGGCGTGACCTGCCGCCTCCCACACCTGGTCGGGGCTCAGAGAAGGCCTGGGCAGAAAGGCCCTCTGTGCCCCGAAGCAGGGATTCCACGGAGAGAGCTGGGGTCCCAAGTCCTCCACTGCCGCAGCTTACAGCGGACACTCACTCACAAAAAAACTCTAAAATAGGGACGAGGCTTGTCTGCACCAGACCTGACAGAAGAATGAGCACCAAACACAAGGCGAGTGTGAGGTCAGAAAGGATGTGATGAAGCAGCGGCTCTAGGACTTAAGGGCACTGTAACCTATGTGAGGCAATGCGGTTGACCTGATAACTGTACACATAACACACACATAAATTCCTACACGACCCAGACACGAGCTCAACTTCATAAGACAATGCTTACTATGATGCTTCCTGATTTTCAATGATATTCTGTTCCTTTTTTTTTTTCAAATGCTGGTTGGAACTTGCTAATGACTCACACCCCACAGGTCAGCGCACAGAGACGTGTGATGCAATGGGAATGCTCACAGCAAACTGCTCTCTTGCGTGCTGCTGGTGGACTGACCACTTTTATCCTCATGGCAATCCCACGAGGCAGTTGCTATCGTCAGTGACCCGCAAGTTATGGGTGAAGGGAAGCAGGCAAGACAGAGAAAACTGTCTATGCTCCCACAGCCGCTCGGCAGTGGAGCTGGCCTCTGAAGCCCCAGGGCTTGGGGCTTTAATCCAGGCCCTGGTGGGGGCCCAGGAAGAAAGAAGCCCTTTGCGCTGGAATCCCCATGACACAGATCAGCACTCAGGGACACTACCACCTCTAATAAGCCAGGTTGCCCCTGTGCCCATCTTTCCCCCGGGCTGGGAGGGAGACCCACCTCAGGCGGGGGCAGTCCGAGCAGCCGGGCCCCGGAGAGGTCCAGGTCGCTGATGGTGGTCACGGTGACGGTGTGGTTGGGGTGGTCATATTGCACTGACTCTGTCTTTGCTGTCACCAGCCAGTCCAGTTCATCTGCCTCCTCTGTGCACGGGGTCACAGAACCAGACCTCAGCCCCAGGGCATGAGTCAGCAGGCTCCAGCCACCCACCCCTACCCCTACGCCCACTACCCTGGAGTGCAATGGCCCCCTCTACTCTACAGGAGGGTATCCAGGAAGTCACCAGCTCCAGAGCCTGGCCTGCAGACAAATGCTGTAAATGACCCACCTCTGCCCTTCATGCTCCAGGGAGACCTCAGACCACCTGGTCCCCACCTAGGACAAACCCGGTGTGGCACTCAGAGCTGCTGCCTCTCCCTCCCCTCTACCTCTAGTACCTTCAGGCCTCAGAAACTCGGCTTTCTGCTAAGGATCAGTTTACCAAGAGGTTTGGGTCCACTCCTGGTCTCTGATCTACTGTCATTTAGAGGTATCTAAGGACCACCCCTAGCCCCAAGTCACCACCAAGACCACTAAAGGTAGAGAAGTCTGTGTGGCCCTCACACCCCTCCCCGCCTCCAGGGATGAATAAACCCAGCCTATTGTTTATTCTCTAGGTCAGGCCAAGGGACTCACCCAGCGCCTCCTCTCTCTCGGCCAGCATCTTCAAATATTCCTGGTGGCGCTGAAACCAAAAGGGAAGGGAACACAGTGAGTATGGCCTCTCAGCCTAACCTCAGGCAGAGGCGTTGGTCACATCCAGGATGAGTGCGACTAGGGCTTGAAGTGAAAGACCAGGAGGTTCCACCCTAAACCTTCCCCAGACCTGGGCCCTTGATGTCTCTGTACAAAACTACACCCCAGGTCTGCCCACACTCCCTCAGTTAAGGCTGTTAAGGTGGCAAGGCCCCCGGGAGTCAGGTCAGAGACACTCTCCCGCCCTCCCCCTCTGCACCTCCTCCCGGAGCTTCTTCTGCTCCTCCTTGAGCCGCTGCTTGATCTCCTCAATGGCTGCCTTCTTCCGCTCCACCTTCCGCTTGTGGAAGCCTGTCAGGTACTCCCTATAGGACAGAGGCAAGAGAGAGAGAGAGTCAGGAGAGAGTCAGGATACAAGGAAAGAAGGGCTCACTCCAGAAAAGGCAAACCCCCCCCCCCAAAAAAAACCCAGCTAATACTGTATTATGTGCCAGGCACCATTCCAAAACTGTACACCTGTTAACTCATGAAATCCTCACAGCAGCCTGTGCAGTATGTACCACTCCCCATTTTACAGATGAGGAACACTGAGAGGCAAGGTTACTTGTCCAAGGTCACACAGAGTGTAAGGTTAGGGGAAAAGAGGCAGATTCTGCCTCTCTCCACTCATTACCCTCAAGGGCTCAGATGCCAGTAACAGGGCCAGGTGGTGGGCACAGGCTGTGGGCCTTGGAATCTAGAACAGGTGAGGGCCCCCTTCTTTGCTGGCAAACTCTATCACTCAGTGAATTAAACCACTTCCAGTGGGGCTTTCAAAACCACCCTCACTCAGACCTCCACGAACTCTCCACTGGACCAACACCCCATTTCCCCGGGACCCTGCCCCCGGACCCATTTGTAGGTCTTGCTGACACCACCCTGAGTTTCCTGATGACACCTCAGCATTTCCCTCCCTCCCCCTATCTGATCTCAGCCCCTTCTCATCTGTCTAGCGCTGGCTGCACTATTCCCATCTGTTCCGGGGTCCAATGCTGGCAGTTTTGCTGACTCACTACTGTTAGTGGATGGAAGGACCCCTAAATTAGGAGGCCCACAAAAGTGTGGGTTCTTGCCGCTGACTGTGAAAGAACTCGAACAGCAGAAGCACAAAGTGAACAGCTGCTTTACTGCTCAGAAGCGGAAAAGAAAGGAAAGTATTCGAGTGAGGAAGAGGTGCTCAAGTGGGGAACTGTCAGCCAAGATGGGCAGTAGGGACAGCTCTGGCCTGGGTCAGGCCACGTGGAATTTTACGAGAGGCTTCCACCATCACATCCTCATTCAGGGTGTGATGGAGACAATCAGTCCTTGTCTGAGATTTTCAGTCCTTGTATGGACTTCTCTGGTTGTTGTCAAGGCAACTTTCAACTGTCATAGCACTGGTGGGTGTGTCACTTAGCATGCTAATACATTACAGTGAGTGTATAATGAGGCTTAAGGTCCACGGAAAGTCAAATCCACCATCATCTTGGACTGGGTTCTAACCAATTCTTGCTTCTTCTCAGCAGCTGCCTCCTGATACTTAGATAAGAGTAACTGGTTTCTATTTGAGGGAGAGGCAGGGGTATGATCCTAGGAGCAACAGCCTTGGTAACAAAAAAGAAATTTGCTTTTAACCAGAATTCCTGCAATCTGGTTGACTCAGCATCTGCCCCAAAAACCAATCTCCGAAGATTCTGTTCAGCCACCAAAGTTTTAAAGGGAAATGAAGGAATAATCTCAGTTAATCACTGAAATAGGTGGTCAGAGTCATTGCCATCCCCCAATGCCTGCTGGCTTATCCTGATCAACTGCTTGAGTCTGCTCTTCTATGACTCAGGGAGGCCTATGAAATTTCAGCTTTTCTATAAACAAGTGGAGGGGGGGCGCTCAGGGTCCTGCTTTCTTTCACTACCATATGCCCAGATGGCACTCTGAGTTGGGGACACTTGATGGATCAGGTGCTGAAGCTTAGGGGTCCAACTCAGGGGACCAGAGGAGCTTAATAGACGTCTGGTGAGTCAATAAATTTAAGCCACTCATTTCATTCACTCATCATTCATCAAAAACTGAGAGTCTACCGCGTGCAGGGCGGCTGGGCTGGGGAGGTGGAAGCCACAAGTCGGAGACCGGAGATCCCTACTCTCCCACCGCCACAGAGGAGCGCTGGGCGGGCTGCGGATAAGAGAAGTGAGGGCGGGGCGGGCGATTCCATTCCTCAAGGCTGGGGGACCACAGCGGCCGCTTCCTTCGGCGGGGAGCTCAGGGCCGCACGGAGAGGGCGGGACCGGAAGGGCTCTCCGCGTGAGCGTGTGCCGGCGGACCTGGCCTTGTTCTTGCCCGTTTGTCCGAAGGGGATCCACTCTAGCCTTGGCACTTACCGCCGCTTTTCCTCGTCGAAGCTGAGAACGAGCCGCGGCCGCCGGTCATCGCCATCTCGCTTTTTCTTCTTGTTGCGGCCCATAGCGGTGAGGCCTCAGCGGCGCGTCCCGCTCGTCCAAGACACTTCCGGGTGTAGCGCTTTCAGTCTTCCGGACGTGCCCCTCAGCGATGCTCCGTAGTTCCGCTCGCCAGGACCCGCCTTTGAAAGGGGCCGCCCAGCTTGTCTCCCCCACTTCTCCCTTTTGTGCGTAACTGATAAGATCCCTGCCCCTTCGGCGACTACCCAGCCCCACTCCCTCTCTTAGACTATCAACGAGGAGAATGAGGCCCCCAGGTCCTAGCGCCTAGCACAGTTCCTTGCACACAGTAGGCGCTCAATACAGAGTTATTAATGAATGGCTAAAGACTGCTGATCCTACTTTTGATTCGGATGTCACCTAGGAGATGATATCCAAAAGGACGTTTCTGGGACCAAACTACCTAGATTGGAATCCTGGTACCCCAGTTACAACTGTGAGGTCCTGGACCAATTGCCTTCGCTGTGCCTCAATCACTCTATTTGTAAAATAGGGATAATCATAGTGACTTTGTAGGGCATTTGTAAGACGATGGTTTTCCAACTTTGGTTTGCATCTAAATTCCCTGGAGGGTTTGCTGAAACCCAGATCGCTTGGCCCCAACCCTAGAGTTTCTGATTCAGGAGGTCTGGAGTGAGCCCCAGAATTTGCATTTCTAACAAGTTCTCAGGTGATGCTAATATTGCTGGTCCACGGATCAAGCTTTGAGAACCCTAACTGTGAGGAATAAGTGATTTATGTAGTGTGTGTATAGCATGATACATGCCACACACGTTTGCTACACAAGCCTCCTCCCTTCTCTGTGCCTTAGTTTCCCCAAGTATAGATTTGGGATGTAGTAACACACTCTTCTACCGAAAATGAGGGCGTGAATGTGAAGGCAAGAAGTAAAACACCTGAAGGGGAATTTTAGTAGCTGGGATTGTATGCCTGAATCCCTCATTCTCAATTCATTTATGCTGCAGTCAAGTAGCTAGCACACTCCCTCTAGAAGGTAAGACGCAGACTCTGACCATGAATTTTGAAAGGAGCCAGGCATACAGTAGGTGCATCTCTCCATGAGTGTTGAACCCATTCCATACGGGTCCTTTGCTCGGGAGATTCCCTTTTGGGCACTGAAAGGCAGTTATCCTCATATCCAGGGCACAGCAGGAGACTACTTTAATGGTGGGGCTTCAGGGTGATGAACAACCACTCTTCTGACCCTCCACCCCTCTAGTGGTTATGCCCAATGCCACCCTTGGCACCCTTCCTCTAGGTAGAATCATCGCCCTCGCTGCAGTTATGCTCCCCCACCCCCCGCCGAAGATGCCCAGCAAGCCACCTTCGGTGGAGGCTCAGAGAAAGGAAGTGACTTAAGCAAAGTCACCCCATTTTTAAGTCGCTTGCAGCATCATCCGTAACTGCCCTCCTGTGTGAGCCCTTGCAGCCCACCCAGCCCTAGCTGCCAGCCCACATGGGGTTTCAGGAAGGGCACATCTGCATAAGCTTCCAGGGCAGAGTGAAGTCTGCCACCCCAGGCAGGGGACAGACACTGTTGCTCCAAACTCTTCTGTGGGTGTTCCAGGTCCCCTCACCCCAGGAAAGGAGATGAGGGACTGGCATCCCACCCAGATTCTAAATGCTCGAGAGCCCTTTACTGCATCTCACAGTCTAAAACACCCACCTCCCTTTTTGGGTCGGTTCCTCCTTGACATTTTTACATTGATTGAGCACCACCTGTGTGCCAGGCACAGCAAGAGATGGCACATTCTCTTACTAGAAGTGAGGATGAAGATGATGAGCCAGAAGAATAATAGCAGCTTCCATTTACATAACTTCTTCACGCAATTATCTCTTTCGAGGTTAGGTGTAAGGCTCAGAGAGGTGTGGTCACTTCCCCGAGGTCACACAGGCAAGAAGAGCAAGTGCTGAGGATGAAGCCCAGATATTCTAAGTACAGAGCTCTACTTAGTTTCTCTGGACACAGTTTCATAGGCTCTTGGGACACACTGAATCTTAAAAGAGGCGATGAGAACCAACATTTATGGAGCCCCTACTATGTGCCAGGCACCATGCAGTTCTCCACATATCTCAGCTAATCCTTGCAACAACCCCACAGGGTGGATACTAGTATCAATGCAATTTGATAGATGAGGAGACAGGTTCAGAGAGGTTGAGTAACCGGTCCTAGGGCACACAGTGATGGAGCTGAGGTTTGAACACAGGTCTGACTACATGCCTAATTTCTTTCCTCCACAGCCAGTAATCTCTCTCCTTATATGCCCTGGGGCTTTACTCTGCCTGGAGGTAGTCCCAGTCCTGCTGTATCATAAGTGTTCAGCCAGTGTAGGGAGAATAGGTTGGGTGTACCATGAGAACCAGAGAAAAGCAGTCAGGGAGACTTTTTCTCCAATGCCCAGAAGAGGGCGCCCCACCACAGTCAGACTTTCAGAACTGTTTCTCTTTGGGTGGCCACTTGGGTGTCCCAGGAGAGTCTGGAGATTGGGTGTGGCTCACGGCAGCTCTCAGCATGTGTGTTCCATCCTCCCTGGCCCTCTTATAAGGTTCCCACCCCCACCCCCGCCCCAGCAGACCCACCGAGATGGGACTCAGCCACCCAAGAGGGCCCAGGTGCAAATAATGACCCCCATTTTATAGATTATGAAACTAAGGGTGGAAGAGACCTACCCAGGTTTCCACAGCTGGTGCAGGCTGTCCTGGAGAGTGAGATTTACCAAGCTCCCACCCCACACAGACCTCAGGAGACAGTGCCCCGGGGGTGGGGGGGCACCCACTGACTTTCTGATTCTGAGCCTTCTTGGGACATTGGCTCAGTTCCCAGGGGCTATTTCCCAGGGAGGTAGGGACCCTGCAGCAGGGAGCTGAAAGGAAACGGTGCAGGGGAATAGTGGGTATGTGGGGTTTGCCCAGATCCCAGCTCAGGTCCCATCATGTAAGTGAGTGATGGGGCTGGTTAAGCATTGTCTTCCAAGGTAACAGAGCCTGGCTGGTCTTGGAAAACCTGTCCTCTGGAAGCCAGGAGAGGAGAGGCTCCTGGAAGCCTCATCTCAGGCTGAGTGAGTCTCTCACACTCCTCTGCTCTGTAGGGAAGAGGCAGTATGCAGTGTGGAGCCTCTGGGAGCCTGCAGGCGGGGCTTCAAGTCAGCCCACCTGCCTCTACTTCTAGATTCTCTGCTTCTAGGGAGCCGATGTATCCTCCCACATCCCAATGCCTCCTTTACAGAAACAGGCCTGCAGATGGTGCCACGGGCATCTTCCAAGCCCATCTTCCCAGTGTTGGGTTGAAGGTCACAGAACCAGCACTCTGGCTGCCCTTACACTCCAGCAGTGAGGTATGTGGCCTGGGGCCACAAAGCTAGGATGCGTGAGGAGCCCTACATGACTCAGCTCGGGGCCTGGTAGAGATTAGGGAGTCAAGTCATCACTCAGAGCCTGCTTCCTCCCCTTCACATTCAGGTAATAACATCTCAAGAGGCGGTGCAGCAGGGACAGGAAACCACTATCACAGAGTTTACTGTGTGCCAGGCACTACCCTGTTCCTCCTTCACATATCTCATTTCATCCTCGCAACACCCCCATGATAGGCTGCGTGCTATCATCCCCCTCATATAAATGAATCAACTGAGGCTCAGAGAGGTCAATTAAGGAACACAAGGACACACAGCTGATAGCCCTACAAGGAAGCAGATCTCTTTCTAGTTCATGAAAACAAATGAGAGGAGCCCCAGGTAGTCTTCCCTCCACCTCCCTCTGTGCTGCCCCAATATCAGGGCATGAATCAGTCTGTTCTTGCCTCTTTCCCCCCGGAAAACCTAGGCCAGCCGGCCGAATGAATGATGAGTTAAGGAAGGACCGAAGGAGAGAAAGGTCTAGAGAGTGAAGCGCGCAGGAAAGAGGGACCTCAGATGGAGGGCCGCAGGGATGACTTATTCAACATCTTTTGAACACCTCCTGGGTGCTGGGGCCCACTAAGTTGGGAGCTGTTTGAGGGTAGTGATTGGGCCTTAGTAGTCACTGAGCTCCCTGCTGTGTACTGAGCTCTCTGTTCGGGGGCTCAGGGGGAGATGTCACTGGTACTTAAGAGACATGCATGGAGAAAGTGAATGGAAGTGAAGAAAGGGGCAGAGCCTGGGGGAGTGGGCGGAACCTCCCCTTCCACACCCACACACACAGGAGGCTGGTTCAGCGGGAGCAGAGGCAGCTGCCTTTATTGGGGGCCATGGACCAGTTGGCTTCACTCAAAGGCCACGCATTTGATCTTGAAGTCACCATCAGCTGCCAGGTAGTTGATGGCCTCCAGGTTAAGGCGGTTGGGGAACTTGAATTCGTATCCATCTGGCAGCTTGATGGTTAGATCTGCCTGGTCGAAGGAGATGCACACCTGGGGGTGGAGAAGGTCAGTGAGCGAGTGGACCCTACAGCGGGAGCCTTGGCTCTGTAGCCATGGCCACGGCCTGCAGGTCCCGGGCCCTCCCAGAGCCCTTTACTCATGTAACCCTGACAACAGCTCCACCTTGTGGGTGAGGCCCTGGGGTTGGGAGAGGGGAGGATGCTCACTGATGCTCACCCAGCAGGTGAGGGGAGGGAGGGGAGGGAGAAGGGGGAGGGGAGGGGAGAGGGGCAGGGCGGGACCTAGGTCTCTAGCCATAAACCCAGCTCTGCCTCAGCCCACCCAGCGCCTGCCCTGGCCCCCAGGCCCCAGCCCACCTCCACAACACTTCCAGGCTGGAAGGGGAAAGCAGACTCCCGCTGCTCGGCCCCCCAGGCCCCGCCGTCCTTGCTGTTACACACGATGGTGTTGGTGTCCCCGTGAGCGTCGAAGCGAGGGTTGAAGTGCAGGCACAGGGTGTTGCTGTCTTTGCCCAGGTTCAGCACGAAGCTGGGGGTAACAGGTGAGCTCCCTCAGTCTGTGCCACTCAGTCCACAATTGATGCACCTAGCTGGGCGAACTTACTGAGCCGAGAGGCAGGAAACCTGGAGTCTAGTTGTTGCCCTGCCACCTCCTTGCTGGGTGACCTTGAGCCAGCTCCTGCCCCACTCTGGGTCTGTTTCCTCATCTTCACAGTGGGGGCTGCACAGGAAGGACCTCTAAGGGTCCTTTTGTAGGCATGAATTTGTGTCCCAACCCCTTTGGTCAAGATTGGAGACTCCCTCCAGATGGCGACCTCTGGGAAGGCAAGTGTCCCGTCTGTCTTGTCTACCTCTCTGTCCCTGGTGCCCAGCATGATGGGTCACACACAGTAGCGCTCAAAAACTGGGGCGGATAATAATAATACATTTTCTGAGTGGAGGTGACAGCAACGCCTACCTCTGAGGTTTGGTGAAGAATGAAATGAGCAGTACACATAAAGTGTGCAGCTCCTTATAATGTCAGCTGGTCATCACCAGCGTCACTGAGAGATCCAGCATCTCACTTACACAGAACCTCCCCTCCATTAACTGATTAACAAACTAGGCTCAAGGCGGTTGGTTGACTGGTCCAAGGTCACAAGGCTGCGGAAAACCTAGGCCAGCCGGCCGAATGAATGATGAGTTAAGGAAGGACCGAAGGAGAGAAAGGTCTAGAGAGTGAAGCGCGCAGGAAAGAGGGACCTCAGATGGAGGGCCGCAGGGATGACACTTTTTCATTCCCTCTCCCCGCCCTGCTCAGGCTCAGGTCCCGCCCACAGAAGGGGGGGAGGGGGAAGTCAGCCGAGGTAGATGACGAGGCTGCAGCTGGTTTAGTTTAAGAGGGGAAACAATGGTGGGGGCGTCCAGACCCCGCGGAGGAAGTGACTCACGCTAAGACGCAGCCTCATAGGCTGCAGACAGTAACCCTGCCCCGCCTGAGGGAGGAGCCGGGCCTGGCCGGCCACGCCCCTGCCAGGCGCGGGGCGGGACCCTCGAGCTGGAGCGCCCGCCCCTGCCACGCCCGCCCCTGCTGCCCACCGCTGTCGCCCCCTCACCTCTTGGCGTCTGGGGCCACCTGGCCCCGCACTCTGAGGCACTCCCCAGGTTTGAGATTCAGGTTGCTGGCGACCAGACCCTGCACAAACAAGACCCCGCCCAGCCAGGTTAGAGGACGCAGTGTCCGGGGGGCATGGGGTGGGGTCCCCACCCTGGATGGTCAGACCCGGCCGACCTGAAGCTTGAGGAACCCGGCTGCAGGTTCTAGACTCTTCTTCTCTGTGTGGTCCTGGACAAGTCCCTACCCCCAGCCGGGTCAGTTTCTTGTCTGTAACCTGACTGAGATTCTAGAAGACAGGATCTAGAAGTTTTTGCGGTTCAGCCAGGGGATTTTAGATGCAGATTGGCCTGGGAGGTGGGGTGCCATCGCCTCATTGAATAGATAGAACCAGGCTCTGAATGGGTCATACTGCGAGTTGTTGGCAAAGGAAGGTGAATAAGTCATCTGCCCCTCTGCTGGAGAGAAAGCAACCTGGGGCTAGGCCATCCGCCACCAACCCCTTCAAGCTCCTCTGTGCAGAGAGGCGCAGGGGCTGGAGAGGAGACCCCTAAGGAACAGTCAGGCCCGTTTAAGAAGGGAGAGCAATCTAGGGCCGGAGAGCAGCCTGGCTGACTCAGGGTTAACAAGATCGAGCACACAGCTTAACTGGTGTGAGTGGTTCCTTCTGCCAGAAGCTTGAACCTCTTTCCTCTGGCCTCCAGAAGATTCTGGCTTCCTCTGGATCCCTTATCATACACACCCACTCCCAGCCTGGAGGAATAGTTGGTGGGAAATTACTCCAGCCTCCACCTGACCAGCCTGTTCAGAACCACCCCTCCACCGGCTAACCCAGGGAGGCCCCCTCCGGGCAGCCTGTCTCGGATCCTGGCGACTTTTCAGAGCTCTCTGGAGCAGAGGGTGACTCTGCCCTGGCCCAGTGACTGCAGACAGCTGCAGGGGGGAGGGGACTGGAGGTTCCTTGGGGTGGAAGAGGGGGAAGGGACAGTGGCCTGGGCACCAACGAAATGCTCCCCCCCACCCCGTCAGCCACACCCTTCCCACTCCCACTTCTCAAAGAGCTGCAGAATGTCAGCCTTGGCAGAAATAACTGTGTTGTCAGACCCTGGAGGAATCCAGAAAATTTTCAAGCCAGAGGAGCCCTTGGGGGACCATGGTGCCCACCCCCATTTTACAGATATGGCCACTGAGGCCCAGAAAAGAAAAGACATTTGTTCAAGGCCATACTGCGGGAGCTAGAACCCAGATCCTGATCGGCTCTCACTCTCCCCTAGTTGTCTGCCCCCACGCCATCCCTGGGCCTTGGGGTGGGGCCCCCATACTCACACAAGCCATGACTGAAGAGAGAAGGATGTTCCTGGGACTGCGGCACCAGCTGTCTGAAGACTACCGGAGAGATGTGCCCCGGGCCGCTCCCACCCTTTTAACTGGACCAGACCCCGGTGAGTCCCGCCCACTGAGTGCTCAGCCAATTGTAAGTCAGGACAGGGATGGGGGCCACGGGAGGCGGGGTCAATAGAATTTTGAAGCCACTTCTGGAGCAGAGATGACCAATCAGAGCGGAGACCCCCTCCATTCCTTCTTAAGCACTCCCCCAGGGTCCAGGCTCCACCTTCCATTCTCCTTCACCCCTCCCTACCCCCCAAAAGAATTATGCTGTGGCAAGGATTGGGGGAAGCCAGTGGAAAATAGTTGGAGGATGAGCTAGGCCCAAGAGTTGGCGGGAGTAGGGCCAGGGCCAGCTGGCTGAGCTCAGGGGGTACCCAGAGAAGACAGCTGAGAGGGTGCAGGGTCCTTCAAAGAATTAGATCTTGGGTTCGCAAGGCTGCTCCCTGGCAGAGACCAGGGCGTGGCCCGCTCTGGGTGCCTCTGCAGAAGGCCCAGGATCCGTTAACCACAAGGCTCTGGCCACGCCTTGGCCTCCCCCTCCCCCTCCCCCGAAGCAGGGATTGCGGCTGCTTCTCGTGCTCCTCACAAGCGCTAAAGGTTGGGCCGGTGCCAGGCCTGAGGCTGCTGCCCAGGCTCAGGGCTCAGGCCTCGGGGTTTGGCTCTCCTGAGGGGCCTGCCAGGGATCATCCAGGAGCCCCTGCCTGACAGCCTCTGGCCTGAGAGGATATGGGAGGGGTCCCAGGGTGAGGCAGGCCACCAGGGGTTGGGGTCCCCTCTCTACTCTCCTCACATTGCTCCCTCTGATGCCTGGCACAGCCTTTCCTTTCCCCGTCCCTTTAGCAGATGTTATACTGAGCACCTACTATGTGCCTGGCCCTGAGCTGGCCTCAGAGGATTTGAAGACGAACCCCTCTCGGTCCCTGTTCTCAAGTAGTCCACTGTTGGGGCAGAATCTGGCCATGAACCTAATTAAGAAGTTGTGTGATGCTGGCTCTGAGGGAAGTCCATGAGCAAGCCCCGAAGTGGGATGGTCCAGAATGGAAAGAAGGTGGGTCTTGCAGGATGGGTGAAGAAGCAGGGATTGGCATTCCAGCATGGATCAAAGCTCAGAAATGAGAAAGCACAGGTCTGGGGACCCTGAGCATCTGGGCATGGCTGGAGTTTAGAGTGTGCTGGGGAAAGATGGGTCATGAGGCTAGGAGGCCAATGGTACCTGGATCATCAAGGGCCTCATTGAGGAGCTTGGGCATTGTTTTATCTGAGGGTGCTAGGGAGCCACAGAAGGTTATAAGAAGGGTGTGTATTGAGTCCAAATTTAGGCTGCAGGGAAAATCACTGTAGCAATAGAGTTGAGGGTGGGTTGGAGGGGTGCTCACCTCACACTTAAGCACCAGGTAGAGAAAGGGGCATGAGGAGGAGTGGGTGAGGTGAGGGGCTTGCTAAAGGAGTAATCAATGGGACCTCCTTCTCCATATCACCATCCCCCTTCTGAAATTGCCAGCATTGAAGAGGGAGGAAGATGTGGACCAGGAGTGACTCACAGCTGGAGGCCAGGCCAGCAAACCCACCCTGTCCTGTGCTGCCTCCCCAGCCCCCACCTCCCTCCAGATGACTGAAGCCCACACTGGCATAGGAGGAGAGGGAAGAGCATGGGGCTGAGAGGCAGGCCCAGAGAAATTGGGTCGCACCCCTTGTGAGCCCCTCAGCCTTCCTCCCAGACCACACCAGCTACCTCAGAAAGCAACCACAGTGCTTCACTTTTTCCTCCAGAGCCTCCCCAAAACCTCAACGTAGGGAGGGTGGGTGGAGCCCAGCTCCACTGCCTTTCCTCTGTGCTTACCCTCCAAGGCCCACAGACACCACTCTCCGCCTGCTCAAGGAATGGGGGCATTTCAGGAGGAGTCGTGGACCAAGGCCAAAGGTGCTTCAAGCACAGTCCTTGCCAGACTGCCATCAGGTGGGCCTGGCTGGCTCTTCCAGCCCAGTAGTTGAGCTCTCAAGGCCTCAGGAGCTGCTCCTCCATTCTGCCCCCACCCCAATCTGGAAGATGGTCCAACACCAGGAAGTGTTTGCTGTTGGGGGAAGGGCTGCTTTACTCCTCCAGTGTCTGGCCTGCCAAAGGCTGGTAGAGAGATGGGGTGGCGTAGTGATACGGTGCATAGGCCCCTGGAAAAGCCCCTTGGGGGTCTGGAGACTCGGGGTTCTGGCTCTAGTTGGCCACGCCCTCCCCAGGGCATCCTGGCAAGTCACTTCTCCCTGCTGGCCTCAGTCTCCCCATCTGTGAACTGGGATGTGCAGCCCTGCTCTTCTGCACAGTTAGTACAAACGGTGTTCAAATCTATTGTACTTAATAGAGGATTATTTTTTTCATAGATCTTGGAAGGTTTTAGCCTCCCTCTTGTCTCTTTTCCCAGGCTGAATTTACCTTCCTGGGTCAGCACCTCTGGGAGGTCTCCCTTTCACAGCCACCTCGTCCCCAACAGTTCCCTCCTCCCTAGGGTGGGGTGGGGGGCTCTCCAGAGTCCAGTGTCCCCTAAAAACAGGGACTGTGGTTTTCCTAGGGCAGGAGGCAGGGACAGATGCACTGTGTGCCCCTCCCCCAACCCCAGTCTCAGGGCCTCCTGGTGGTGGCGCCCACTTATCTGCCTGTGCCGGGCGCCTGGCTTTCATACATTATCTCATTTTGTCTTCACCTCCCTCCTGCTTCAGGACTGCCAACTGGGTCGAGCTTCTGCACAGGGAAGCTGCCCCGGGGCCCTGAGATGAAGCTGACATTAGAATCAGAGAAGAGGGGCAAGTCTTGATTTGGAGGCTACCAGCTGTGACTGTAGCCAAGGTCCTTGTCCTCTCTGAACCTGTATCCAGTAAGTGGGAATGTTACCCACCTGCCAGCTGGTTGGAGGATTATAGGCGTGATGTGGGAGGGGCTCAGCGTCAGTTCTCTCTTGCACCCCCCAAGGCCCCTCTCCCTGTAGAGTCCTCCCATCGGCATCCCCATGGGCCTGCAGCAGAGGCAGCGAGCTCTCTGGAATTCCTTCGTGCTCCAGGCTGGTCCTGTGGGCTGGACCTTGGCTGCTGCCATGAGAAATGAGTTGAGCTTGTCCAGACAGCGGAGCCAGGCCAGTGCGGCTCTTCCCAGCCTGCCAGCTCCTACCCGCCCCTGTGATGGCTGCGCCTCCTCCCGCGGGCAGGGGTGGAGAGGGCTGCCAGGCCCACCGACACACCAGCCGCACCCCCTAGGCAACCTGGCTGGCCCAGTGGGGAAGGCGGGGGTGGTCAGAGCCAGCTCCAGAGCTCCCTCATTTATTGATGCTGAGACCACCCAGAGAGGGTGGCCGCTTGGCCCCCAGAGCTAGGGCTGCGGCCCTTTTATCTACTGAGCCAAGGAAAGAACACTGTGGTCTGGGATACCTAGACCTCAAGAGTGATCTTTCCTCCTGCTCAATGAAAGGGAGGAAGGACTAGTAGGGGATGTCCCCCAACTTCAGGTACTTTTCCAACCAGTTTGTGCTGGAGCCCACCCCACACTTACCTGCTCATCCATTTCCACCTCCCCCTTTGTTGCATGTGCTGGTCTGCCTGCCCAGACAGCCACCTGGTGGTTTCCACCTTTCCATCTGGTGTCTGTCCCCCGCTGAACACAGGCCCCGGCTTGCCTTTAAGGAACTGCCCCTCCTGTCCTGTGAGGTCTGGGTGGGGTCCAGACCCTGTCATTCATTAGTCCTGCAAGGCTCAGGCCGGAGTCTGGTTTTTTTTTAATGTTTTTTTTTGGGTGACATAATTATAGACTCACAGGAAGCTAAGAGCTTTTTAAGAGCTTAGAAAATATTTGAGACGTGAAGGAAAAAATGTGTTGGGCCCAAAATACAAAAACTGCAGAGCTGAAATTAATAAATGTTTACTGTGCTCAAACCAAAAACTTGGTAGTCATAAAAATTGTATTACATTTGAAAACAGTTTTGTGGGTTGAATTTTCTTCAAAAGCGTGCCCAAGTCTTCCTAGAGGCTGGTCACTCCTAAATTAGATCTCCACCTCCAAATAATGTCTAAAATAAAAGTATCAAAATACTTGGGAAATGTACAGCACCCCCCCCCCCCATAAATATAGTTAATGTGGGCTGTGGGCACACATTTCCTGCGATGTGCTTGGGACCTGTGTATCAGGAGTGTTTTGGGCTGTAAGCCGGGGAAAATTCAACTGAAGCGGCTTTAAAATTAAGGACAACTCATAACAAGAAGTCTGGAGCTAGGAGGTTTCCATGGTAGGTTAATTCAGTGGCTCAGTGAAACCAACAAAGATCTGGGTTCCTGTATCATGGTGGATCGTGGCCGTGTAGACAGTCCTTGTGCTTCTGCACAGCCACAAATCCACAACTAGTCCTTGCTCTTAGGACAGAGAAGCTGAAGGGTTTGGGATGAACTTAACATCTGCAACATACTCTCGAATGAATCAGTTAAAAATGTAAATATATATAAAGAGCAATTAAGCAAATCGGACAAATATGAACAGCTGGGAGTCTAAGTGAAGGGCACTTGGGTGTTTATTGTGCTGTACTTGCACCTTTTCTGTTGGTTTGAAATTTTTCTAAATTAAAATTTAGAGAGTGTGACATAATAAGAAATGTGTGTTTGGTTTCTGATCCCAGTTCCTGACATAGGTCCTAAAACCCTTGCCATTTCCTAAGTGATAGGGGTGACTGAAGGAGCATCTTTTTGACCCCGGTTCCTGATACAGAGCTCCTAAATCCCTTGGAATTTCCTGGGTGATAAGAGCATCTTTTGTTATAATGAAGTGACTTTTGGTGGGCACCTGGATGGCTTCAGGATGGGGGTTGGTTACCAGAAACACCAAGCAGCGACTGGAACTTTCCCCAGGGAGGGGAGATGGGCTAGAGATTAATGACCAGTGCCTACATGATGAATCCCCTCCATAAGACTCTCAAACTACAGGGTTTGGAGAGCTTCCAGGTTGGTGAACACATCCACATCCATGCTGGGAGGCTGCCGCACCCCAACTCCATGGTGACAGAAGCTTCTGCACCTCGCCCTATGGGTCTTCATCTAGCTGTTCATCTGCATGCTTTATCATCCCCTTTATTATATAATAAACCAGTAATCGTAGTGTTACCCTGAGTTTTCAAACCTGAGAAGGGGGTTGTGGGAACCTCTGATTTATAGCCAGTTGGTCAGAAGTACAGGTAATGACTCTGGACTTGCGATTGGCATTGAAGTGGGGGAGAATCTTAGGAGACCGAGCCCGTAACCTGTGGGGTCTGCACTAACTCCAGGTAGTGTCAGAATTGAATTAAAATTGTAGGATACCCAGTTGGTGTCCACAGAAAACTAGAGAATTGTTTGGTATAGAAAACTCGCACATTTGGTGTTAGAAGTACTGTGTTCTGTGGGTTGAGGAAACAGTTTTCCCTTTCAGTTGGTGTCAGAGAAGTGGGATTTGCTACAAAGGCCCTGGCTCATGGAAACGTGTGGTTTGGGAAGAGAAAGTATGAAAGGGCAGAGATGAGGAACCTTTGATTCCTGGCTGATCATGTGGTCACCCATGGTCCGAGCAGCAGCTGGGCTGCAGTATTACTAAAGGTAAACACTGCCAGTGGAATTTAGACATGGCTCCAACTCCTGGGGAGTTGGCTTACTGGATGTATAAGGAATTGCGAAAAAAGTAAAATTTATAGTCCCTTGGTTATGGTTATCTGTAATAGGTAAAATGAAATCAAAAGAGCTGTTGGGTGGGACCCTGATGCTAGACCAAGTTTAGATTTCAGTGAGTCTAAACTTTGGCTACTGCCTCAAAGCCACCCCTAGAGGGAAAAATTATGCAGAGACAACAGAAAGTAACTTTAAGGCCTTGGTCATCAAGAAAGTAGTCAACATGGGGGAAAGGAGGGGAGGCAAAACTAGGACAATATTGAAACCAGGGGGTATAATGTGAAGTTGTTTTATGTTGTGGATTGTTGCCATCAACTTCCTAAAATATTAGCTGGGAATTGACGTGAAGGCCATACAGTGCTCACTGTGCTATTCTTACACTTTTCCTGTTGGTTTGAAACTTTTCTAAATTAGAGGTTGGGGGAAACAACCCCAAGTTCTTCCAATCTTTCCAAAGCAGAGTCACAAAGCAGAAAAATAAGAGAAATATACTGGGCCATGCCTCATGATAACAAAATGGCTGCAAAAGCTTCCACACCCAAAGCCTAGAAGAGAGGCTGAGAGGGATGATACACCTGGAGGGTGCTGGACCACCTCACAGGGGCAGCCAATAAACTCCCTTCTGCCTTAGTCGGTTTGAGCTGAGCTTGTCACAACCAGAAGTCTCCACGAGTGCACATTTGCTCCCACTTCCTGATGGAGCCAGGCTCAGCCAAACACTCCTTCTTCCCAAGAAGAATCACACTGGGGAGAGTTTCCCAGATCCTGAGGTCCCACCCTTCACTTTATAAATAAGGGAGCAGGCTTGTGCAAGCTCAAGTGACATGTAAATCAGTGACAGTCAAGCCTGGAAGGGTCACGGCATCTCCCCACCCAGCTTCTGTAGGCCTGTCCCGCTGCCCCTCAGCCAGTTCTTGGCTGGGCATGTGAGGCCAGCAGGGCAGACGTTCACAGCAGCACCCAGGTGTGAAGGATGCCTGAAATGGAGGGGCGGGGTCCGCAGCATCTCACCTGAGCTCCCGGAGGGCAAGGACCTGCCTTCCTCCCTCTCTCTACAGAGAGGGACTGCAGCCTCCTGGCATCAGCCAACGTAAGTTCAGATCCTGCCTCAGGTGATCACACTTTCTCGGTGTGTGCCCTTGTGTAGGTTAACATCGCCTTCCTGATCCTCATTCCCCAAGGAGTAAAGTGGGCTGAGTAATACAAGCTTGCTGGAGTTTCTGCAGGACTGAAACGAACCGGTATATAAAGACTCAGTGAGGCATAAAGTGCTGTTGAGCTAAGGTACCGCTGCACTCAGAGAATACTCTGGAACTGAGGTGGATCATTTCACAAAGCGGGTGGGCCCAGTTCCAGGGAAAGCAGGCTCAGGCAGAGGCTCCTCCTCCCGCCCCTCCCTGGACACAGACTTGAACCCACACAGACACTCCCACTCGCACTTTATTAAGTACGGGCGGACTGGTTACAACAGAGGTGGAGGTGGCGGGGAAGGCCCTGCCCCCACTCCCACTGTCACTGTCACACAATAAATAAATAGCTAGGGGTGGGCTCGGGGGAGAGGTGGCATGGCAAATACTGACGGCATAGAGGGAGCATGAAGGCCCCCTTCCCAAGCTGTGGCCACCATCAACACTGGTCTGCTACCATGATCAGGGAGGGGTGGGGCTCTCAGCTACAGAAGCCCCCAGAAGCCACTAAGTGGCCCCTTTGTAGTAGAGGGGTGTCTTCAGCACGTGGACCCTTATTTATGGATAGAAATCTAGACCCCTGGCTGGTCTAGTCAGATTCAGGTTGTCAAGAGGCCACTGTCTCTGACTTCTGGATTGTTCTAGTCAGGATCTAAGAGACCAATGGGTCATTATAAATGGTGTCCTGACTGGTCTACTCAGGACCTAGGGACATGAAAGGGTCATTGTCACTTAGGCTCCCAACTGGTCCGCTCAGGACCCAGTATCAATGAGTCACTATCACTTAGCCTTCTGATTGGTCCACTCAGGGCTCAGGGTAATAATAATTTATGGTTACCTAGACTTCTGATTGGTCAACAGGGACCCAAGGCCAGGGCCCAGGAGCAGGCAGAGCTCTGGAGACCCCCGGGAGGAGGTAGGGGACTAAGTGCTCAGAGTTGGGGGAAATCAGTGGGCAACAGGGCCCAGATTTAAACCAGGGGAGTTCACAGGGCAGGAAATAAGGCCACCTGGCTGGGTCAGGCCAGGGCGAACCAGTCAGGGAGAGGGGGCAACTTCTGGGACAGCAGAGTGCCCAGCCACTGCTGGGAGGGGGTGCGAGGGCCCCGAACCTTCCCTGGGTCCCAGCCCCACCAGGGCAGAAACTGGGGCCAGGGAGCTGGTATGCTTAATGCAGCCCATGGCCCATCACCTCCAGCTGTGGGATCAGGGTGAGGGAGGGTTGTGGCTGTGGCTGCAGGTTGGTGGGCTCAGTCCTCCAACCCCTCCATCAAGTCCGCGATGCTCTCCACATAGTAATGGGGCACAAGGTCGTGCTGGCCAGCCGCCAGGTAGCCCTGGGCCTCCTCCAGGCGGGAGACACCTGTGAGCGTGAGCACGGTGGTCATGCCACAGCGGTGGCCGAAGAGGATGTCGGTCTCCAGGCGGTCGCCCACCATAAGCATGCGGCTGGGGTCCACACTGAAGTGCTCCGTGATGCACTCGAACATGTAAGGGCTGGGCTTGCCCACCACCAGGGCCTGGCGTCCTGAGGCTGTCTCTACAGCAGCAGCCAGGCTCCCGGTGCCTGCAGGGACATGGAGACTCCGTCAGTAGAGGTGGGTGGCAGGGAAAGCATCCAGGCCCTGAAACTGGAATTCCCACAGAGGCAGCTTGGCTCAGAGGTCAAATGATTGAACTGAGTCAAAAGGCCGCCTGCTTCCACATTTCAGTGTTGGGGTTGAGTCTGCAACCATCTGTCTGCATTCACATCCCATCTCCACCTTTCTTGGATAGGCTACTTAATAACCTCCCTGTGCCTCAGTTTTCCCATCTCTAATGTGGGGATATCCACGGCACTACCTCATGTGGGTATTTTAAGGCCTGGATGAGCCACTGCATGTAACTGGGCCTGGCTCGGTCAGTCCTGCCTGAGGTTCACTGCTCTACCCCGGCAGCCATATGCCTTTGGGCAAGCCAACCTCTCTGAGTTTCGTGGACTCACTGGAAAGGGGGATCCAGGCAAGGCCTACCTTCAGAGAGGTGCTGTGGGCATCACAGGGGCAAGTGCTTTGGAAACGGAAAAGCATGTAACAAGCAGCAGTTGTGGTTACTGCTACAAGAATGTGCGTTCTTGGCCTTGGAAACTGGCACAGCCCTTTTGGAATACAGCAGGGCACAGAAATGTTCGCACCTCTGACCCTGTCAGCCTCCACTGGGAAAGTGATCACAAGGCGAGAATTCAAACTGGAGACAAAAAGCTACATGCTTGAAGATGTCCGTGGCCGCAGTAACTATAATAAGCAAAATTGTGGAACGCACCCAAGGGTTTAACAATAGGAGGATTGTTTAGAAGAGGACAGTTCTGATTCCCAGCTCAGTACCATCCTGCCCCACACAATAAGTCCACTGTGCCCGTCCCAGAGGCACATCCTTGTGCCAGAACGTCCTACCGTCACACTGATGTCCCTGAATAAATGATGATGATAATCACAATTTACTAAGCACGTTCTGAAGTGCCAGGGGCTGTGTGCGTGCTCATAAATGCCCATTTTACAGATGAGACAGCTGATGCTCAGTGTTGTTAAGTAACTTGTCCAGGGTTGCACAGCTTAATAAGCGGCAAATAAAAGGTATGCATTCAGGCAGATCTAATCTAGACATGTGCGGGGCCAGCTTGTACTGGCTTAGGAGTACTGAATGCTTCATTTTCAGGAATTCTGTGAGCTGGTGGTTAAGCAAAGCCACTATTAAAAGTTAACTTACACGAACTGACAATCGAATGAAATATGTTTAAAACAAAGGTAATAAATTCTCAGAACTCATCACTTCCTATTTTACCATTATTTATGCTCTTGAGGTTATTTACATCCATAATGATGGAAATATTACAGAATGGCGTGTACATACCTTCCCATCCCCATGATGGGAAGTGACTTCACATTGGGAGCCTGAAACCGGCCTTAGGGGAGTATTTACACCACTGAAATTGGCAACTGGTACAAATCAAGGCTCTTCCAGTTCTTAAATATTTATCAGTACTCCACTGGTCTGACCCCAAACTCTCTGGGCCTCCTTCTCACAAATGACACTTGGCTTGATTAAGCCAAAGGCACAGGGGATGTGCAGACAGCAAGAATCCTTTGCCCGCAGCTCCCAGAGGAGGAGAAACATACCAAGGATCAGGGCAGAGCCAGCCCAGAGCAATCCTGCTGGGAAGGTCTCCCTGACCTCTGACCTAGAACTTGCCAGACTGTTTTCCTGAGAACTGGGTCGGGAAGAAGAACCATTTGCTCTGTTAGAAATTCCTTCCAGGATGGGAAGGGTTCAAGTCCAAAGCAATTTTCTTGGCTCAAGAATGGTAGCTCTGTCAGCAGTTTCCTTTCCCACCAGGATAGAGCTCATCACTCTTGGTCCCTATGTCCTACCTCACTCACTCAGCCAGGATTTACTGAGGCCCAGTTATATGCCAGGCACCGTGCTAGGCACTGGGGATAGAGCAATGAATGAAACAAAGATCCGTACCCTGGGGGAGCAAGCATCCAAGCAGGGGAGTCTATGAACATAACTCTGTCCTCAGACCACTGCATCCCACTCCTCTCAACATCCTGTCATGCAAGGCTGGCATATGTTTCGCTGGTGACGTATTCCTAAGACAGCAGGCATTTCTATTTGCCAGCTCAAGTGGCTGCCACATGGTAACAAGGTAAACACACAATTTAAGAGACCCATAGGGACAGTGGGGGGGGAACTGGGGTGAGAGATTTGCATTTTTTTCAGATTTTATGCATACTGGGGCCTTTATTAATATTTTTATTCCACTTTCAGAGCTGTATGATTCAGTTGTGCACAAACGGGACAGCAGCGCTGTATTTGTTAAGCTCTGCCTCCCCCTCTTGGCTGTGGGAGTGACCAGCAGAGCTGGTGGGCACAGCCAGGTGGGTGCTGAGACCCAAGGGGCAGGCATGGAGAGGGCCTGGTCTCTCCCGAGCTCCTCCACACTATTCTTCCTGAGCCCCTAGGAGAGCTTCTTAACCCACAGCCTTAATCTGAGCTTTGAGGCCTCCGGAGAACCTCACTTTTCATAGCATGGCCTAGGGCAGGCAGGAGCTCCTGCAGCTGGGAGCCCTGAGCAATGCCCCTACCTTGGATTTATGGCGAAACTGAGACTGAAGTGGTCATGCAGCAAGTATGTCTGCAGTAAAGCTAAGACAGGCCTAGAACAATAAGATTCCCAGCCTGGAACTGGTTCTGCCATGGCCCAAGACCTGTTCCACCCCTAGTGCCCTGTCCTGCAAGATGCCTCCTCCAGGAAGCCTTCCTAGATGATCTCAGACCTAGGCCCTCCTTGAGGCCCCATCATAACAATGTGTCTACTCCTCAATCAATTCCATCCTGCCCTCCCAGGATCTGGTTATCAATTGAGTCGGTAGCCAGCAGGGAGGGAGTGATGGAGTTCTGTCTCTGCCCTCAGCCTATTGACTAGCTGTCCACACACACTATCCTCTACTACCATCTGCTCTTGTCTAACTTGAACCCTTCAAGATGTAGGAGCCTCACTTGCTCCTGCCTCCTCTGCAGACGTGAATACCCAGATACCCACTGTCTACCAGCAGCGAAGAGGGCCTTGGATGGAGAGGGTGGGGTTTATGGGTTGGGGGTCAGATGGCCTCAAGAGCCACGTTCAGTTCCTCTTGATCGTGGGCAGCTCACTTCCTCTCTCAGCCTGTTTCTTTAACTGAGAAATGGGACAGTAACTTCCATCTCCAGAGTAATTTTGAAACTAAATAACAGACACTAAGGTGCTTCATAAATCTCTGTAACATGAGAAAGCTCAGATACAACTTACATCATCTGAGACCCAGGCACTCACCCTGGTCACTCTCTCCTCATCGAAACTAGCACGGTTAGTATTCCCATTTTAAACCCAGGGCAGAGATGCTCCAAGGTTATGTAACTTAGCGAGATTACAGAGCCCTGGAGCTGGAACTGGAACTCAGGTCAAACTCCACCCACCTCCTGTGTGCCCTGCTCCCCGCACACCTGCCTTCAACCTGCCACTGGAAATGCTGTTCCAACCCTCCAACAGGGGGACAATCCTTCCAGGCTTTGTCCCCAACTCTCCGACCTCACCGCTATGGCAGGTGGGGCAAAATGACAGTAGTCCTTGAGGCAGGTTCAGGAAGGCTAGGGTTGCAAGTCCAGTCCCTGGATTCCACCTGCAACTCCCTGAGCCACAATGGGCCTCAGTTTCCTCATCTGTCAAATAGTCCCCACTGCCGCCCCTCAACAGGGTGGCGACTACAAGAATTACCATGAGAAGACACAAAAGCATCCTGGGCTCTTGATGGATGGGGACCTCCCTACATCCGTCCTGTTCCCCACCTGTCACCTGGAGGCGCCCTTTCCCTGTCCCGCACCCCCAGGCATGGAGGCGACAGCGCAGGCCGCCCCCCAGCTCAGTTTCCACTCCAGTCCCGTGCTCACCGGGGGTCCGGCTGCCGTCGCTGAGTGGGTGCCACGGGTCGCGGTCGGTGGCTACCAGCAGGCAGTCGGGGTCGCGCAAGTGCGCGCAGGCCTCTCTCAGCTTGGCGAAGGAGAAGTGCTCGTCGTAGCCCACCAGCACGGCGCGCACGCGCGGGGCCGCGCCCGGGTCCTCGCCAGGGTCCCCCGCCAGGCGCAGACCCGCTGCACGCAGCTCGGCCTGCAGCCCCTCTCCTCCCAGCACGAACACCGCGCCCTGCGCGTCTGGCGGCCCAAGCAGGCGCTGGCGCAGCAAGCGCGCGGCGCACACGGCCGAGCTGAAGAGCTGCTCGGTGCGCAGTCCACCGAAGCCGAGGCGCGCGAAGCGGAGAGCCAGCTCGGGCCGCGTGCGCCGGCTGTTGTTGCTCACGAATAGCGCCGCCTTGCCAGCCCGCGCCAGCCGCTCCAGCAGCTCCGGGGCGCCCGGCACGGCGCGCTCGCCGTTCCACAGCACCCCGTCACAGTCGAACAAGATCCCCTGCGCCCGGCCCAGCACGTCGCGCAGGGCCGCGCCGCACAGCCGCTCGCAGCGCGCCATGCAGCCTACTGGCTGCCCGCACGCCCGCGCCGCGCCGCTCTCTTTCCGCGGGCACGGCGCGCTCTCCCGCAGCCGTTCGGGCCCCGGCACTTGCCAATCGGCGCGCCGGAAGGGCCAGGGGGCGGGGTCATGCCTGGCCCGCGGCCAGTTGGGGCGAGAGTCTCGGGGAGGAGCGCTAACCAAGCCCGGAGAAAAGGGCAGAATCGCGGCCGCCACAGAGGAAAGGCCCCGCCCCTTAGCTCTGCTGGGCCAGTCGCCACGGAGCTTTAGCCCCAACTAGCCTCTTGCAGGGGTGGGAGGCTGGGAGACTGACGCTCTTTTGGGCCAATAAGGAGTTTCGAATCGAAAACATAGCGCGAATAGTCGCCCTGCGTTCCTCAGCCAATCAAAAGCTTAAGGTAGCTGGTTGCTGGGAGGAAAACAGATACTAGAGGAGATGTCATGTTTGGGTAAAATCTCTTTGCCCTTTGAACCGCGGATGCTCCAGTTCCTAGAGAGAGGTCCTGAGAAGCGTGACGGGGAGAGAGGCTCATGGTGTCCTCTCGGATGCTGGAGCCCCTGGCCTAGACCAGTAGTTCTCCACCCTTGCTGTGCAGTAGGGTTCCCTGGGGAACGGATTTTTTTTTTTTTAGATAAAATTTACATAAAATAGGATGCGTAGATCTTAAACATACAATTCAATTACTTTTGATAAACGTGTTTTAAAAATACCGAAGTGCGGCAGGACCCCGGAGATTCTAATTTAATTGTTTTGGGTGAGCCCTGGCATTTTTGGATTTCTTTGTGTTTTAATTACCAAGAAATTCTACTGTGAGGCCAGAACTGAGAGGCACTGGGCTAGAGGCAGCCTGTCCCCTGAGGACTCTTGAGAGAGGAGACAGAGCAGCAGTGGCCAGTTGCCCAGGGCAGTGATGGATCTGGCTACCTAGGTCCCCACTTGGGGAGGGATGTGTCACAATTCTGTGCTTGTCTCTCAACCTCTGAGACCCTGAAGACCTGTCTGACTCCCCAGGAGCAACTGGAGCTTCGAAGACCTGGGAAAAGCCACACCCTGTCAGTCAGTCTCTCGGGCTATTTTCTCTTCTCCAGTGCCCTGGGTTTTGTTCCTGGCCTTTGCATAAGTTGTCTCCTTGGCTTGTAATGTTCTTTCTTCCCTTTTTTTTCACCTGGCCAGCTCCTGAAAGACTCCTTTTTTAAGGAGGTCCTGAGGATTGAACTCAGGACCTTGTGCATGCTAAGCATGCATTCTACCATTTGAGCTATACCCTCCCTCCTTTCCCCCCAGGAAGCCTTCTTGATGGCCACCCTCCATAGACACACACACACACACACACACACACACACACACACACACACACACAAACGCTTCCATGGTGGAAGTTGTTAAACGGTTTCACAGGTGAGGAAATGGAAACTCCAAGAAGTTAAAGAAACTGCTCAGGATGTGAGGGCCAAGTCCAGGCTCTGGAATCAGGCAGACCTGGGCCAGGTCCATGACTCACTTGCCATGTGACCTTGGTAGGTCACTTTCTGAGCCTCAGTCTCCTCACCTCTAAGAGGTAATGGGATTTACTCCCCGGGAAGAGGATTAAATGGAATTTATGCAGGGAAAAGCATAGTGTTGAAGTACAGAGTAGGCACTGAAAATGTTGGCTGTTATAATTTCAGACAGGAAAAAGAAAGGAGGCAAAGAATAGGTAATTTTTTCTCCTTTATGAAAGTGGCTTCTTTATTTCAAGGACAGAAAATAAAACTATCATTTGGGCAGCTGCTCCAGTTTTGTCCAAAATAATTTATTTACCAGCCTTACAAAAAAATATATTGGCAAGAGAAAAATTAAAGTCCTGTAGGAGTAGGTGAGCCTCTCCTTCCTTCCAGCGGCTCCCCTGGGACCCTGCCAGGGAGTGGGGAGTTGGCTGAGGGGACCCCCAAACCCAGAGTGGATCCAAGAGGACAAAGTCTAGAAGCGGAGGACTGTTCTGAGTCCCCCTTGCCATGGGGGCCGACCCAGCGGGCACCGAGGCACTTGTAGGCAAAGGCTGGAGGCCCCCCACCCCCTTGGGAGGGGTGAGGGCTGTGTCCTGGGAGGACAAGGTGGGGAGGAAGGGATGCTGAGGGCTGTGAGGGAGGAGCTGCCAGCTCAGTCGGTCTCTGAGGCAAGGTTCCTGGGCCGGGGCTGAGGGGGGATGACTGGGGGAGTGGGGGCCCTGCCTACTGCCTCAGGGGCCCCTCCCTCCTCTGTGGCAGCCCCCAGGTCCACATCTGCAGGCATGCTCAGAGAGACTCCGCTGGGGGAGGCTGGACCTGGGGAGGCTGGGCTGGGGGAGGCTAGTGAGGGCCGGCTCTGGCGCCGGGCAGGCTGGGGGGCAGTGGGGGGTAATGGAGGCGGCACCGTGGGGGCCCGGAGGTTGCTGCCAACCAGACGGCGGGGCAGAGCCCGGGGGGTCACAGGGCTGCCAGAGCCAGGGGGTGGGGCTGAGGCTGGAGGGGTGCAGCGGGTGCTGGAGACATGGGGGGGCGGCATGGTGGGCCTGGCTGGCGCTGGGCGTTTGGCTGTGGAGGAAGGAAAGGGTTAATTAGGCATCCACACTGCCTGTGGCAAATCCCCAAGCTCCATGCCACCTCATCTTGGTATCTGCTGTTCCCTCTGCAGGGAACAGTTTCCCTGCTGGATTCTCACCATTCGGGCCTCTGTCCACTGCTCTCCACCCTCTGAGCTACAGGACCCCTCCTCAGCCCTGCCCCAGTTCCTGTCATATTTTCCAGTCATCTTTTCTTCTTGGGACTTCTTCAGCTCTGAAATGATCTTGTCAATTTTAATTTTGCTGGACTATTGATTGTCTACCCGAGTAGAATGTAAACAAAGTGAGGCCATCGTATGTGCAGCTGGCCGGCACAGCGCGTGGCGGGCATGGAGTAGTTCAGTACATATTTGTTGAATAAAGAAATGAGTTCCCCCTGACACCTGGGTCCTGCTCACCTCCTCTCAGAAGCCTACCAGAAACTCCCCCAGTCCAGCGTTCAGATCCCCCTGCAGAGTCCAACCTGGGGAGGCAGCCGACAGGCGGGGTGGGGCCAGGACATCTGGACTCTGGTCCTAGCTCTGCCTCTACCCACTGGGGGGACTTGAGCCCCTGTGGTCTCAGTTTCCTAACCAGTGAGATGGGATGCAGCCTTGACTTCCTAGGGCTGACAAGAGGACCAGTGCAGGTGATGCTGTGACAGCCGTTTGACTTGTGCTCCAGTGAGCAAACATCCTGCTTGCCCCCCACCCAGGAAAGGTGGCTAGAAGCCCCACCTGTAGGAAGGCCCTTGCGTGACCTCCCAGCATGTGGTGGTCCAGAGGCCCGTGCCGCTGTCCTTTCTATTCCCAGATCTACCCTATATACCCAGGTGGAAAAGTCTAGAGCCTCCTGGGCTGGGCATCCCAAGTGTCCTAGTTGCCCTGGAAGACTCTCCACCTGAACCTGCCTGGCTTTAGGCTACCTCAACAGCTGAGTGCACCAAAGAGGCTCAGAAGGAGGCCGCTTGACCACCACCACCACCACCGCCACCACCACTCTCCTTCACAGCCCTTTGGAGACCCCATCTTCCTTCTTTACTCTATGATCTCTGGGCTTCTGGAGGGACTGGACTCCACTGCCACTAATGCTTGCGACTGCTGACCTTTATTGAGCATGGACTGTGTGCTGGCTATGGGCCAGGCGGCACCGTTTCATTCTCCAAATAGCCCTCCATGGTAGTTGCAGTTACTGTCCCATTACACAGAGGAGGCAGCTGAGGTGCAGACAGGTGAAGTCACCTGTCCAAGGTCACAGAGCTGGAATCTGAGCCCAGAGCATCAGGCAGCAAACCTGGGTTCTTAGCTACCTGGATTCCTGGCTTCCCTCGGCTGTCCGAAAACATGGGAAACGGCCCGCCCCCTCTCCCTGCCCACCCTCTTGCACCCCCGTTCCTCCCACAGCCAACTCACTCTTCCGAGCTGTGTCCTCTGCTGGGGCTCCTGCCTCCGGGGGGCTCCTACTGAACTTGGGGGAGGCTGGTCTGAGGGGCGTCTCGGACTCTGCCCTGAGAAGGAAGAGGAGGGTCAAGGTCAGCCCTGGCCATCTCCCAGAGGTCTCCTGGAGTTGTGGGGAGGCTCCCAGCCAACAGGCTGAATTTGGATCTTCCCAGGACTTGTCCCCACCTCTACCACCTTGTGGCCGGGCCTGGGATCTGTCCCTAGGCTGGGCCTCCCTGAAGAGATGCTTCTGGTGTTGGCCAGAGTTTGCATCCATTGAGGCCTGGCTGCTGTGTGGCACTGAGACAGGGTCCGTGGTCCCCTATGTGGCCAGGATAGGGGGTAGAACGTTGGAGCTCCCCTCTGCCTCAGCTCTCAGGGTCTACATGATCTTTATGGGATGTTCCGGCCACGAGAGAAGCCAGAGACCAGACAAGAAGCAGAGGAGGAGGCCATGGCTCATCTCTGGCTCTGCTCCATTGGCTGGTCCTCAGGGAGGCCGTTCCTGACCCCATGGCTCATGCAGCTCCCTGCTCCATCTCCCCGTGTAGCACACATCACCGCCTGATGTTAGATCGTGCCTCTATTCATGCTGGTTGATTCTCTCTCCCCACCCCGTGGAATGCAAGTTCTAAGGGTTGTATTCGTCTGTGTTACTCATTTGAGGAAATTCATTTTTGGGCCCCAGCAGTCTGTGATAACTGAACAATCCCCACTTGGTTGGGGGCAACATGGTAGCACACAGCCCCTCCGATGTAAAGCATCAAAGAGAGGACTGGAAAGTACAGTATTTACAAATTCCAAAATGACCAGCTCCTTAGTTTCCTAAATCTTAGGGCCTGAAACAATGCCTGGCACATAGTAGGTGCACAGCAAAGAGCCATGTAACCCCGCAGGGAACACAGCAGTGGCTGAGAGGAGTATGTCTGTTTCCACCCCACCCACTCCAAACTGGGAAACCTAGCATTTGGGATGAAAATACAGTAATTGTTTTTCCTAAAATTCTGTTGGACGCCCTGGGAGATGGTGCCTCAGGCTGGGCATTGTGGGGCCATTCATACGTCAGTCCTTACCTTTCCTTGGCAGCCACTGGGACCGGGGTCGGAGCTGGAGATGGGACAACGGCTGGGGTGGGCATGGCAACTGCTGGAAGCTCCTCAGAAGCCGGCCTGTCACTGACCTTGTCCTGGGGAGCAGGCACTGAGAACAAGCCTGACACGTTGAAGTTGATATCTGCGGATAGAAAGGAGCAGGTCGTAACTTGCAGAACTTCCGCCAACCTTATCCCGCTCAGCCCATGATGGGACCATTTTTCCTTTCCCCTGATGCTATCTGGACTGTGTTTTGCCTTCTCACTCCCACGTGGGCCTCACAACAATCCCACGAAGCAGGCATGTTCACCCCCATTTTACAGATGAGAAACTGAGGCTCAGAGTGGAGGGGGCTGCCAGGGACTAAAGTCTGGATGCCACCAAACTCGGCAGATGAGGGCACAGGATTCACAAAGGCGGGAGCTTTACCTCCAGGGAAGAGGGTGTCTGCGTTCTGTATCAGAGCCTCGACCACGCCCACCACCTGGATGGACGACACTGAGGCTGCATCCAGCTGGGCTGGGTCCCTGGGACAAAAAGAGAGCAAAAGTGAGTCATCATTTAGCAAGGTCTAGTGGCCCCAACTCTGGCCCTGTGCTGCGTACATCAATCACATCAAGTCCTGTTCTCAAAACACTCCCAGACCACCAGTGTATGGCAAATGTATCAGTCACACGCCAAATTTTCCCCTTCCTTCACCCACAACAGACATCACCAGACAGTCATGGCGCCACTGTCCTCATGGATCTTGGATCTAAGCAGCCTCAGCAACTAACTGCACTCAGCAAATGAACGAATTCTTTTTGCCTTCCCAGCTGGGTGAATAACAACCCCTCACGTTCCACAGTACTTTACAGTTTACAAAACATTTCTCCATTCATTATCTCATCTAATTCCCAAAGCACAGATCCTCAACATTTGTATAATTTCTTTCCAATTTACAGATGAAGGGCCACAGTGCCTTCCTAAGGCCCATCTCTAGAAGGTGCAGGGGTGGGGCTAGAACCAGATCTCTGGGCTCCCAGCGCCCAGCAACAGACTGCCAAGCACCCCATTACTACCATTACCCAGAATGCCTATCTCCAAAGCCCTGTGGGGTCTGTGATCCCTTCGGGCTGTTCCTCACAGCATCCTTGACAAAACGAGCTGCTCAACCCACTCCAAGGATGGGGAACCTGAGGCCCAGCGGGGAATAAGCAGCAGATGTTTGGGTGGGGTGGGCTGGGGCTGTCCCCTTCCCCCAACCCGTGCGCCTCACCCTTCCTTCTCAGGGGGCCACAGCAGGTTGGGCCCCAGGACAATGGCGATGTTGCTGGGTGTCATCCTGTTCACCTCCTGCTCCTCTGCCAGCTGTGCCAGGAACTTCATCAGGTACCTGGTGGGGGTGGGAGGGGGCCTTAAGCCAGGGGCGGGGCATCTGGGGCCACAAACACCCATGGATGCCTCCAAAACCCGAGACTTTCCCAGCCGGGGGTTTCCAAAGAGTGGCACAGATCCCACAAAGGATGTGTTTTGAAGTTTAACAGTTACATTAGTTGACCGACTGAGCATCACGTACGTGTCAGGCACTAAGTTGAGAACCTCCTGGACACTCTACGGAGTAGGGGCTGTCATGCTCCATGTCTTCCACATGAGGGTGCTGAGGCACAGAGAGGTTAAATTGCTGGCCCAGGAGCACAGCAGAGGCTGAGGTGGGATTTGAAGCCAGGTGGTATGGCTTCAAGGTTCAAGGTATGTGTTTAGTCCAGTGTCTCGCATAAATATGGCTACTACGTCAAAGCTGTGTTTTCAGATATATTGCTTAGGATAAGGGGGCAGGACTCAAACCCAGGGCCCTGAAATGCCAGCTGGGCCCTGGCTTCGGGGAGGCCATTGGGATGGGCCGGGGGCTCACCTGAGGTTACTGAAGTTCTCGCGGGGCAGGCGGCTGCATACCTCCTGGAGGGCCTCCAGCCGGGCTCCTGGCTCCTTCAGGCTGGGAAGGGGAGAGGTCTGGTGAGCCAGCCCAGAGAGGCCCCCTCGGCAGCCTTGTCCTCCCCTGCACCGGCCCCCATCCTCACCTGGCTGCCCTCATCCAATCGTCATAGAGGTCAAAAGTCATCAGTGGCTCTGGCAGCTCCCGCAGATAGGACTTGAGGGCACCTGGAGTGGTGGTGGGGGCTCAGACTAAGCCCACCAAGTCCCCACCGCTACCCCCAGGACCTGGCTCTCTCCATGTTAGAAACCTCCAGCCCTTGTTTACACTAACGTGTCTAGGTCTGATCATTTCTTTGGGCCACAGACTCTTGAGAAAATGATGGAACTTAGTGATCTTGTCCCTCAAAAAATGTACACACATTCCAGGGGGCTCATCATGGACCTCATGTTAAGCGCCCCTACATCTCCTCGGATGTCTTCTCAACAGATTATCAGGCCTTAAGCCAAATGTATCATGGATCATTCCAGGCAGCTTCAGGGAAGGGAACGGGGGAAGGCCCTCCACCCAGGGCTCCTCGGAGCAGGCACCTGCCACGGCGTGGGGGTCCGAGCAGAACTCCTGCAGGCTGCGGGGGTCCAAGGCCATCGTCTGCTTGAGGCGTTTCAGCACGGAGGCTCCAGCAGCCAGACGGAAGAGGCCCTGAGGCAGGAGAGGGGGCAAGCGGGGGTCACGGAGGGCTGGGCAGGGCTGGACACCCTGGCTGGGAGGCCCTGGCTCACTCCCATCCTGGGGTAGGCCTTGGGGGCCCCACTGGTTTGGTGGGCTGAGTGGACATCACTATGTCTGTGGTTCCTCTCAACTCTCAAGGTCTAGGATTCTGAGCAAAGTGCAAAGTTTGGGAGGAGCTAGGAAAAGTTATGGGGAGACAAGAGTCTGGTTGGGAGCAGAAAAAAGACAGGAGGCCCAGCAGGTCTGTCGGGAAGCAGAAGATCCTCTTAGAGTGTGATCCACCTCCTAAGGGTCTGTCTTCAGGAAAGCAGCGATGTACTAGCTTGACCGAGTGCAAAGGACGGGTGAGGGCAGCGAGTGGTAGTGACTCACGTGGAGTCCTGGCTTCACTGCCACCTTGTAACCTGCCGCTGGGCACATCTACCTGTTGGCCTGTCTCCCCCTTGCAAAATGGTGCTAATGAGGGCTCCCTCCAAGGGCTACTGGGATAACCCAATGGAGCAAGGAATGCAAAGGGCTTACAGCACAGTGCCTGGCCCATACGAGCATCACTAAGTGGGAGGTGGTGTCAACTCAGCAGCAGGAGGCCATGCCTTCTCCTGGGACCTGTGTGCTAATGGTGGGATCCCAGGCCCCCGCACCAGCAAGCTGTGGGACTGAGTGAGGGCCCTGATGCTCCTTCCCCACCCGCCCCAGCGAGCCCCACCTCTTCCTTCATGCCCTCAGAAAGCAGCATCACAACGCAGGCCTCGATGGGCAGGGCGATGTCCCGGCCTAGCTCTTGCAGGTGGGTTCCCAGAGACACCCCGTACACCCTGGAGAAGGGGGCGGCCGTCATCGAGGGGGAGGGGTCTGCAGGGACGAGACAGATCAGCGGCCTAGGGTCCTCCCACCCCTGAGCATCCAGGTCAGGGCAGATGGGGCACCCTGAGATGTTCTCAAGGGGCTACCACCTGCCAACTGACCATCCATGCCAAACATCCTGAAATCATCCAACATCCCTAATCCACTCACCTCCACTGCCTCCACCCTTGTCCAGGCCACCGTCACCTCCCTTCTGCCTCCTAACAGGTCTCTTGACCCTAGTCCTGCCCCTTCATTCCATCCTCCAAGCTGCAGCCAGAGCAACCTCTCCATCTCAAATCTAACTGTCCTCCTCTGCTCAGAACTCATCCATGTATCCTTATTGCCCTTCAGGATGGAGTGCAAGGTTCTTAACGTGCCCCAAGCAGGGTGGGGGTCAGGGGTGTGGGTTGAGGCCCACCTGTGTCCCCACCTGCTTGGCTGTGGTTCTCCCTCAGCTCAGCGAGGGCCGTGTCCAGAGAGCTCAGAGACTTGCGATGGTAATCAGCCTGAATCTCCATGAGCTGTGGGGACGAGGGGACACCCCCAAGGGAAGAGAGGGAAGCTGAGCCTCCCCCAGGGTAACAAATGCAGACCCCTCCCTCCCACCATCTCGCAGGGGGTCTCAGTGGCCCCTGAGCTCTGGGTAGCTGGAGCCTGGTCTTGGACTCACATGGATGAAGTAGTTGGCATATGTGTCCTCCTTGGTGGTGAAGTGGTACAGGTCGGCCAAGTACTCGTCCTTGGGGACAGAGAGGGTTTATACCATTGAGGCTGGGGCCCAGCAGGGAAGCTTGGAGGGGTGAGTGACTTGCCCAAGCTGTATGGGGAGGGTCGCAGACAGCTCTCCTCTCTCTGCCAAGGTTGGCTCTTGGGGCCAGCCCACAGGGGCCCCTTCAAGCCCTTGAGAGGCTTTTACAGCTTCTAGTCCTCTTCTCTGTGTCCACATAACCTTGGCACAGTGCCTTGTGTTACTCGCTGCTCATTCACTCACTCACTCACTTTGCAAACACACCGAGATTCTGGTGAACAGGCCCTTCCAGCTGTTGTGCGACTGGTATAAACAGAGGCTACAAGGTAATGCCTAGTATGCACTTTGGTGCCTGACTGCCTGGGTTCAAATCCCAGCTCTGCTGCTTTCTAGCTCTGTGGCCTGGGGCAAGTCCTGTCTCCTCTCTGAGCTCTGGTTTCCTCCTCTGCGAAACGGGGACAGTACCCACCCCGGCCACCCCCGCACATCCAGAAAGCCCCATATGCCCTCACCTTGCACTGCTCCACCTTCCTCTTCAGCTCCTCCTCCTCCTCCTTCAGCGTCTCCACCTTGTTGGCCGTGGTGGTGTGACTGTAACTGCCGGGGCCGCCACCCAGGCCCTGACTGCTGCCTGAGTTCTTAGCTGCCTGACTGAGCCTGGGGACGATCCCAAGGTGGGGTGGTCACTGTTCCCATAGCATGTCCAGAGCCAAGTGCCCCTCCATATACCTGACCACATAGCATTCTGGGATTTACAGATGCAAATCCCAGAGCTGCGCTGGCCTTGGGCCTCTGCAGGGTCTGCGCAGAGTGCTCTGGGTCGCCCCCTGGTGGCGAGCTTGATGATCATAGCCACACACCTCCAGAGTAGAGGGTGGGGCTGTCCTACCATCCAGGGATCTTGGAGGATGGTTTATGGCTATCCTAGGCTTTGGTGATACCCCCACCTGCACAAACACATGTACAGACGCGCACAGAGGCCCCCTCACATGTTCCTAACGTCTGGGTGTGGCACAAGAACACACACTGTTCTCAGTGGGCCCTGCAGTGTCCTCCTCATGGAGGAAGGGCCTAAGTTCTGTGGCCACATCCATGGGCTGGCATGAACCCCACCTGAAGGCTGTGGCTCCCACCTGCTCTTAAGCGTGTTCCAGTCAGACACCAGTTTCTGCAAGCTTTTCTTGTGCTTAAGGATGGCTGGCAGTTCCTCCTGGGGGTGGGCAGAGGAGGGTTCAGTGGGCTGTGGAGGTAGGAGCTAGAGGTTGGGGAAGCTAGGGGCGGGGCTGAGTCACCTCACTCAGCCTGCTGAGCGGCTGCAGGACATCCCTCTCCAGGGTCATCTCAAACTCAGCCAGGATGCGGGCCAGCTGGTTCTGAATGGCACAGCTCATCTCCAAGGCCTTCCTGTGGACACAGCACCCAGTGGGCCCAGGCTCCCACAGCCCCTCACCCCCATCTGGAAAGACTCAGGCCTCCTCTCTCCCTCCTGTCCCTCTATCTCTCCTTCATCTTCACTGAGCCCCACACCCTCCTCCCAAGTCTGGCTGCCCTCACTGACCAGGGCACTCTCCCCAGACTGGTTATCTTTCCCCAGTGAACTGGACCCCCTCTCAGCCCAGATCCCTCCTTGGCATCTCCAGGTGAGGGCCAAGCCCCCAGTTCGTGCTCACCCCATGCTGGAATCGGGGTCCAGCTCCTTGAAGCTCTCGGCCATCGTGGTGGACAGAGCCATGAGGGGAAGCTTCTTCTGCAGGGAGGGGCAGGGCTGGCTGTGAGCATGTGTGTGCTCGCCCCCTGGGCTCCCTCCACCCTACTTGAGCACATGGCAAGTCCCTTGGGGGCAGTACCTCACCAAGGCACTGGGCATGGACAGGGAAGGTGGGAACCCAGGGGGCTGCAGTCACAGGTGGGAGTGGAAGCAGGATGATGACAAGGTACATGGAGGTGACATCTCCTTGTGACCATGTACAGAGCCCATATCCACCTGGGGTCCCTTTTCTCCCTCCCAGAAGCCACTGGATTGGGCAGGAAGGAATGACCAAGTCCCATCACTGAACGGAAAACTCAAAACAGAGGGTGCGGCTTGCCTAAGTTCACACAGTTAAGAAAGTGGAGAAGCCAGGAACACCACCTCGGAGAGGGCTCTTTCCTCTGCTTCAGAGCGTATGTGACTGACTGAGCCCCCAAACAACTCAAAACCAACCACGGCTCCCTATTGCTCTGGTCAAGTTCAATTATCATCTGATCACAAATATGCCTCCCCATTCCTACCTAGCCTAATGGAGAGCATCAGCTTTGGTCAGAGAGACCAGGGTTCAAATCTTAGTTTTGCCACTTACTAGCTGTGTGACCTTGAGTGAGTCACTTTACCTCTCTGCTTCCATTTCCTCCTCTGTACACAGTGCTATTAAAGGCAGCCTCCTCCTACGGTTATTTTCAGCATTAAGTGAAGCAATGCTTTGACATATCTTAGCAACAGACTAGCAGTAATCAACCCATAAATACTGGCTGTTGATTAATACCAGTGAGTAACACTCAAAATCCACCTCAAATGCCACTTCCTTCAGGAAGCCCTCACAGGCTGCCCAGTTAAGAGCACCTGCTCTGGGTGCTGATTGGACAGAGAGGTTCAGGTGCTGTCAGAGGCCTGGCTTTGGCTCAGAGGATTGGTGCAGAGGGGGCGGGGTCAAGAAGGGGATGGGGAAGAAATAGGATCTAATGAGTGGGGTGCCCGAGGGGCCTTAGGACAAAGCAGTCTCCACTCCCTTGATTCCAGAGATGCATACTGGCGGGGAGACCCCAGCTGTGACCTCGCTGCCCCATTGGACAGAGGTGTCCTGCCCAGGCTCCTCCTCCCTGGGACCCCCACTCACCACCCGCTTGTCCATGTCTGCCCCGCTCTGGCCCTGCAGACAGGCCTGCAGTCGTTTGTGGACATTGTGGGCTGCTCGCTTGGCTGGCTCCAGCCTCTGCTCCACCTGGGAGGGGGTCCGGGGGTTATGGATCATGGGAGGTGGTTGTTCCCCACTCCCCAGTTTTCCCCCAGAGCAGGAACTACCTTTCTCTTTCCTACTCCTGGGGACCCCATGGCCAACAGCATGAGAATGACTCAACTCAGGTCCCCAGCTGGCATCCCTGCCCGGCCCTCTGCTGACAGCTTGCACAGGACGCCTGCACAGGCCTGCCCTGCCACCCACTATTGGCCCAGGCATGTACCTGCTGCAGGTCCTCACCCAGGAACTCAGCAGTCTCCGGGGTGCTGTGGGGGGAGAGAGAGCTTCTGCTGAGCCGACCCAGGTTAGAAAACCCCCGGCCTCCTCCGGCCCCCCCAAAACAGGGCACCTGAACCCCAGTTGCTTCCAGTGCCCCTCCCGATCAGGCCGCCCTGGGTGGCCCGCCTGCCTCATCCCAGTCGGAACACATTCCACGGGGGCGGGAATAGGATGCAGGCTTTTTCCTCCTCCACCCAGGGCTGTGTCCTGAGAGGGCGGACAAAACCAAAGAGGGTACTGGGGGAGCCTCTCTATTCTGCTGATCAGGGCAGCGGAGACCCCGGGCTGGCCCCAAGAACAGGAAGTGTGTGAACTCGGACTCCTGGGCTGTCAGTCACACAGGACTCTGGACTGTAGTGATGGGCAGGTCCTGGGCCTCCACCGGGGGACATGTGGGGACACTGAGGCCTGGAGCAAGGTGGCCTGACTACCCAGGCTAACACAGGTGTCTGCGCCAATGTGAGACTAGAACAGGTCTGTGGACACTCAGTCCCTTCCCCTGGGCCCAGAGAATGAGAAACTCCCACTGCAGGGGGAAGAGATGACAGGCCCTGGGAGCTCCACAGATTTCTGACCTCCACGCCACCAGCTCAGGAGCTGTGGTAGGAACAGGGGGACCTGAGGATGTTTCTACCTGAGGCTGGGAAAAGCAGAAGCAAGATAGAGAAGCAGGAGGCCTCTGGGCTGGGGGGTGGGTGGGGTGGGAAGAGGCACCAGGCAGACAGAGGCAGGCCCCTCCTTCCACCTCTGACGGGACCCTGTCTCTTCCGCTCCCCTAAGGTCTGGGCTGCTGGTCACCCCTCCCCCTCAGGCAACCAGATAACAGTCCCCATTGTACAGAGGGGACAAGTGAGGCCAGGGAGGACCATCTATTTAGAGGCTCATGGAGACAGAGAAGACCCAGCATCTTTGATCCTCCACTCGCCCTCCAATTGGGGGTGGGGGTGCCCCTTCCCCCAAAGGCCAGTGCCTACCCTTCCTGCTCTGGCTGGGAGGTGAGGGTGGCATTTAGAAGGGAGGAAGAGAAGTGGCCAGTCAGAAGGTGGCTGTCCAGCTGTCCCCTACCTCCCCCCACTTTTACCTCCCCTAGGGTCCTACGGGGGGTGAGCCGGGGGCTGGAAGGGAGGGGGCTGCCTCTTACCGTCCCAAGCTGCCCGTGTGGGCCAGCTGCCGCATGCGATGCAGCTGCCTCTTCATCATCTTGGGGGCGGGCTGGGGGCTGCGGGGTCACGGTGGGGGTCGAGGGCCCAGCCCCCGGCCCAGCCTGCCTCTGCCCGCGGCGCCTCTCTCGCCCCGGATGGGTGGGCGGCGCTCTCCGCTTCCTGGGCCAGCCGCGCTCTCGCTCGCTGCTCGCTCTCTCCTCCCCCGCTGGCGACTCCGCCCCCGGCCCCCAGGTCACTCCACTCTCCAAGTTTGTTTTCTCACTCTTTCGCGTCTTCCGGAGGCCCCCCAAGGGCCCCTCGCCGGTCCTGGCGAGTGTGGGTCCGCCGGCCGCCGGGCGGCCCACAGGTTGTGTGCGCGGCTCCTCCTCCCCGCTCCGCCCCGCCCAGCCCCGGTGGCGGGAAGCAGGTAAGCCGCTCCTGACAGCGCGCCTGCACCGCTTCCTGGGTTCCTGCTCCACCCGCCCGGCCTGCAGGCCCTGGGTATAAATAACCTTGGCACCCTCTTAAAGCGGAAACAAGGTTCCATGCTTAGGAGGCAGAGGCCAAGGACAGGCCCAACTGGGTCTCCCAAAGGACGCTGTCCTAGACCCCTTCCCCCACAGGACCTCTTGGCCACCTTAAGCTAAAAGTCATCCCCATCTCCCCGCAGGAAGATTGGCTGAAAGCTTTGGCTTCCTGGGGCCACCCGGTGCCCTTGGACAAGTCCCTGCAACTCTGGACTCACTGTCCCTGGTGGCCTGCTAGCTCAGCTGTCCTGACCCTGCCCACCTGGAAGAGCAGACAAGGTACCCTGTCTGCTTCTCCAGCACCCATGCTCCTGCTCCCATCACCCCTTTCACGGGGGTGCCCACCACCCTCCAGCCCCAGGGAGCCCTCCCAGAGCACTTCCCTGACACCCTGCTCTCTCCCAGCCCAACACCGAGTTTCCTCTGTCAAGTCCCTTCTCCTGGCAGACTTCCCCAGTCCCTGCCCTAACTTCTTGTAAGGCAATGATGTGGGTGCTGTGCTGACCCCCCTAAACTCAGCAGTAGTTATTTCTTTGGCCCTCGGTCGGAAACAGAGTTGGACATAGAGCAGATGCTCCGTGACTGCGAGTTAATGAGATGAGAGCCTTTGGGAAACCGTAGGCTCTCTTTACTCTGAACCCCTACACCCCTTGGGCATCAGGAGCCCCAGGGCTGGGGGAAGAGTGAGGGGATTGGAGGAGAGTCCTGGCACACCAACTGCCCTTGCCTTGTTGGAGTTTCAATTCAGTTTGAAGATTACTTGAGCACCTAGTGTGTGTGAGGGGCAGGGGAGACAGAATGGGCACTCATGAGGGAAGGACCTCTAGCATCTCAGTGTGCCCAGCGCCCAGCATGGAGCGTGGCACAGTGGGCACACTGGCTACCCCTCCACTCTCCAAAAGGAGAAACAGGCAGACCCCGGCGGGGTGGGGAGGGGCTGCAAAGGGAACCCTCCTCCATATGCTACTATTTGAGCCACCTGAGTGGGGAATCCTAGCCGGAACTTGGGAAGCGCCTGGATCAAAGGCTCAGGCCAGGATGAGAGGATTGACCCTAGGCCAGGTTCCCTCCCTTCTTCCAACTGGAAGGCCCCTGGAGTAGGGGGCGGGGCTTGGGAAATCTCTCCGCCGAAGGAGGCACTTGAATCCAGTGTAGACCCAGCTTGTTAAAATGTAGGGCAGGGCTTTGCAATGTCTGGGTTCTATCCTTGGCCTCTACCTCACTGGACAGATCCCAGAACTTCGTGGTGTCTTATTTCCCCCATCTCCGCAATGGGCAGAACCTACTGTGTGCAGAATCAAGAAACTGAAGACTCCCAAGCCGGTGACGACACCAGGTGCCACTGTCTTGCCATCTGGGAAATGTCCAGGCTACATGCTTTCCCCACCCTGTTCCAGTCCTGCCTCTGGCCAGGGCCACACTGGCCTGGGCTTGTCCACTTCCCCAGCTGTTCTGAAGGTCCCTGAGGGCAAGGCCTGGCTTCTACCTCTGTCCCTCCTAGTCTTGCCCAGGCCAGAGCTCCCAGCTCCGGACTGGGGAGGTGTCAGTCCATGTGGGCTGTAGGAGCAGCTGCTGTGGAAATAACTGAACCATATAATCAGGCCATCTGAGCTCTGGGCCTCCCATCTGGGCTCCAGACTCCCCTCAGTCAGACCCGAAAGCCTTTGCAGGAAAGGCACCTGGCTCCACCATGCCCAGCCTGGTGGGGCTGCTGTACCTTTTGGCTGAGTAAGGGGTATATTTTCTGGTATATTTAAGCTCAGGTTCACTCAGATGTTGAATCATAAAAAGGTTGGAAGCCCCGAAGTTTGGATCATACTTCGAAGGATGTGGTCATCAGAGACTTTTGCACTCAGAAGTGGACTTTTGGATTTTCAATCAGGGAGTGTTGAGAGCACAGCTTTAGAGCTGCAAATGCAGAAGGGGGGGCGCAGAGGTCATCAGCCAACCCCTGCTCCAGTGACTTGGCTGAGCCCCCCAACCCTGACCCCCAAGGATGGCCTGGGTCCTGTTTGGCTCACGCTGAATTCTTGGGGCCCTAGTAATGCGCCATAGTCACAGGAGCTCACTAAACACAGCTGACTTGAATGGCAAGTGAAGACATCACATCGATGGACATTTACTTCCAACCCCAAAGACAGCAGGAACAGAGCTTAAGGATGGGGCTGGTGCGGGTTAGCTGGGCTCAGCCTCTCACTGGCTGGGTGACCTGCGGGTAGGGTCATTGACCTTACTGAGCCTGTGTCCTCCTCAGGTAACTTGAGAATAATAACAGTGTCTACCTAACAGGTTGTTGTGAGGGTTAAGTAAGTTAATATGTAAAATGCTTAAGATAGCGCCTGGCCCTGATTCTTATTATTTAGCCTGTAGAGTCAGGAGTGGAAAGGCCCTTTACCCGCATTCCTGCCTCAGTTGCAGCCTAAACGTGTCCTGCTGCCTGGGGACAGTGGCACTTTTGCCTGGGGACAGTGGCACTTTTGCCTGGGGACAATGGCACTTACTGTCATGTACATACTCCAGTGAGGTTGGTATCATGTGGTTTTGTGGATGAACAGATCCAGGTTCCTGGCCCAGGTCCCCAGCTGGCTAAGTGGTAGAGGCCAAGTTACAAAGCAGATCTGAGAGGCTCCAAAGCACCCATGTGCTCTCCTGCTGTGCCAGATGGCGCTGCCTGGATACCCCAGAAATGCTGGTCCCTGACCCCTCCTTGATCCCCGTGGCTGCTTAGGGGGACCCAGAGGCTTCAGTACAGGTTGTCTGCGGAAACCTTTGACAGTCTGGGACGTATCTGCTGGTGAAACTCCAGCAGGATGTGGGCAGGGAGGCCAGTGGCCAGCACTGAGCTGGTGGTAGCAGGGGTCAGCTGGGGGGTGGCAGGACTGAGCGAGAACATCCCATTTTAGACACTTGACAAATTGTTGTGGCCAGCCATATCCGTGCTGCCCTCCAAGAGGAGGCTCCTGCCCAGAGCAGCTAGGCGTGTGGTGTGATTTCTGGGGCTCTGAAAACTTCCTTGCCTTCTCCTCAAGCGAAAAAGACTTCCCAGGGAACTCTCGGTGGGGTTGAGGCACAGGGACCTCACCGCGATCTTGACAGTCCTGGAGAGCATGTGCCCTTAACCCCAGCCCTAGAGGACAGCAGCTGACAGAGGGGTGGGGTGGGCAGGTTCAGGCGGCGGGGGAAATGTGCTGTCAGGGTGGACAACTCACAGGACTGCTGGTCAGACTTGAGGCCTCATGTGTGCCCTCAGAAGCTCTCTGAGCCTCAGTTTCCCATCTTCACAGGCAGTTTAAGGGAGGGGCTTAATGAGGCCGCAGGGAGAGGCTGCATGCTGCAGGTCTGGTGCAGTGCCCGGCCTCAGGCCTGGCTCCCCCGTCTGCCTTGCTGTGCCCCAGGGGCTGGGGTAAGGAGGGGGGACAGGAGGCCTTCGGAAAGTGGGGGTGGGGCACCAAGTGAACGGCAGAGACAGGCTCCCCAGGCGAGCGGTGGCCTCTGTTTCTCTTGGCTATGAACAGATGAGCACAGTGTGCTGTGGTTGCTATAAAAAAAAATGATAAAAAGAGCTGCTGCCTCCAGCCACACAAATAGAAGTGGAAGTGTGGCTTCGTGACCCGGGAAGTCCCACTGCTCCTGGGGTGGGGGTGGGGGTGACCCTTGAAGAGACAGAGAACTCTCCTTCCACGTGCACCCCCTTCCAGCCAGCAGACCCCAGAAGTTCTGGACTTAAGTTTGAATCGCTACACAGGATTTAGGGAAGGACTCCTCCAGGCAGAGGAGGCAAAGGGTCCCCTCCTTTGATCAGACCTCCCGTCCCCGACCTCCTCAGACAGATGTGGGCTCTTCACGTCCACCTCCCTGCCAGCTCTTGGTGGTTGTGCTCCTGGTCCACACGTGTCATGCCAGGCTGTGAGCTTTGAGGACAGGGCTGTGCCTGGCACAGGGGCTGCTCAAGAGACACTTGCAGGACGGACAGACAGCTGGATGGATAGACTAGGAACAAGGAAGGTGGGTGGTCCGAAAGATGGAAGGGACCTCCTTGTCCCTGTGACATCCTGACATCGGACAGCCTGGGGGACCCTTTTGCCCAAAGACTGTTCAGGCTTCAGAAGGGCCTTACAGCTCACTGGGTCCCTCTCACCTTTTCAAACAAGGAACCTAAAGACCAGAGAAGGAAGCACCTTGTTCAAAGTCACCCAGGAAGCCAGGGACCCTCCTGGAAGAGGCCTAGACTCCCAGCTGGCAGTCACACACAGGCCCACGCCCACCCTTCCATGGCTAGTAGAGCATGTCCTCCTGATGGTGCTTCTGGGACCCCAGGTGGACAGGACAGAGAATAAGGTTTTGTTTCATTGAAAGGAAGAACCTTCCAACTAGAACTATCTTTCAGATATCACAAGGGTTTAGGCAGGACTGAGTCCTGCCTCAGGGGCAGGGAGAAGAGGAAGGAGACCACACAGCTTAGAGGTCAGGGTGCTTGGAGGCTAGAATGCAAGAGGACTGCATCAGACGGGGTCACACAGTAGGGATCTGATAGCCTCAGTGAGTGAGGGGCTGGAAGGGCTGGCTCAGAGGCCTTGCTCCCACTCTCCTGCCCTCGGCAGCCCGGCCCACGTGGAGAAGCTCTCACCCTGCACTTCCAGTGTCGGCCCAGCACAGAGGAGGGCCCTCATCTGCTGAGTGGGGAAAAGCACACTGGCTGGGGAGTTAGGTGTGCTGGGCTCTAGGAACACCTGCGGGCTGGACTGTTCTCCAGCACTTCTTAATAGCATCTGTGAAAGGGGTTCAGTGGCCAAGTTCAGACTGGGAAACACTAGGTTAGACAAAGTGAAATTGGTGTCTTCACTGCAGGACTTCCACCATCAGCTAGGAAAAAGAAATGGCGGGCAGCCTTCCCAGGCTTTGGGGGGCGGGAACCCTCCCCAGCAGAGCACACAGGGCACGTAGGGCTGCTCCACAGCACAGGAGCAGGCCCCTGGACTAACCCCTTCAGCCTCTGCTCCGCACTGGCTGGCTCTCTCAGCTGGGAGCCTCTGAGCCACTGCCCAGGCGTGGACCCGAGTCTCCCAGTTAGAGCAGCACAAACACACCAGGGGGAGGGCGCCGCAGCTGGTCAGGGGGCCCTGCACGGGGTCCCTGGGCCTCTCCAGAACAAGCTGCAATTGGCGCCCTGCTTCCTGGGAGTAGCCTGTGGGGAAAGGGAGAAGCTGAGACAGGGACCTTGGGGTGGTGCTGCATGGCAGTTGTTTTGAGGGCTGAGCGCAGCAAGAGGAAGTTGTGAGCGGCCAGGGGCCTCCCCCTCAGTGCCTGCAGCAGCTGGGGCTCCTGGCAGGCCTGAGCAGCCACTTGCTTCCAGCTGGGACAGCTCTGGGCCCACCATAGCCCTGGGTCCTCTCTAGCGACTCAGCAGTGGCCACGGGCCCCTGAGCAGGGCCTCTTCCGGTGTAGGGACTGGGACTGGTGAGGAGGGGGAACTACGGCCTGACCTGCAAAGACAGAGAGGTCGGCGGGGCAGCCCCCAGACCTCACGCTCCTGGACCCCTCTGGGCTCCCTCTAGCTCAGAAGAGCCATCAAAGCAGCTGGTCCAGGAAAAAGGACGTTTTATTTCCATAAATACTCCTGCTCTCACTCATACACTGGCCCCAGTTCTGCCCACGGACAGATGGATGGACAGAGGCCAATGAATGGAGGAGACACACTGAGAACTCCAGTGCAGGACCTTCCCAGGCCAGGAGCCCCGGAGTCCCTGGCCCGGGACACCCGCCTCTGGCATGACCCTTGGGCCAGCAGTCACACGGTCCCCACAGTCCCCCCACCTGACAGCAAAGGGGCCAGGTGAGTGGAATGAGAACCCCAGGAGGAGTAGGGGACAGGTGGGGCTGCCCCCACTGGGCCCCCTGAGATGGTGACCACAGGGCCACTCAGAAACAAAAGCGAAGAGAGTCAAACCACACACCCAAGAGTGCAAAGAGCTGGGGGTGAAGGCGTCACCCCCAAATTCACCCAGTTCCTATGGAGGAGGCCTGAGCTGGTCCCGGCTCCAGCATGGCCCCAAATTATGGCTGGGCCTTCCCATAAGGCATAAGAGACAGGCGGGGATGATCCCACCCCAGGCTGGGGTCTAGGCTGGGCCTGAGGTCCTGGCCCTTGTCTGACAGCCATTCTTCTCCCCCGTGACCCCAAGTCCTTCTGGGGCCGGGCAGCCCTTTCCAGCTCCAGGCTCTCGCCTGTGATGAAGGTTCCCAGCAGTGCAAATGCAGGCCCAGCCTCCTGCCGGGTTTGGCTCAGCAGGGGAGGGGGCAGGGAAGGAGGGGGCCGCAGTGGTGAGGGGAGAAGCACCAGACCCAGGGGTGTATGGCCATGGGCACAAAGGGTGTCCCAGGCCACCACAGCCTCCCACCCAGGCTAGACGGTGGCCAGTCCCGCAGCCCCCTTCTCTCCCCAGCCCCTCTCTGTTCTAGAGGCTCCCCCAGGTCTCAGGTGGGGGGAACTGGTCCACATCCCCCATCTCATTGTAGGTCTGGTCGCCCATGGTGAAGAGGAGCTTGTAGCGGAGGCGAACCTTCTCCTGAGGCAGAGATGGTGAAGGCAGAGGGTCAGAGGGGGAGAAGGGGCCTCCTCACCCCACCCCACTGCAGAGCCCTGTCACAGCCGGGCCCCTCACCTTCTGGGGGTTGGCAAGAAGCAGGACCTGGGTGATGGCCGAGGGGTGGACGATGGGGTTAAATGCTGGCAGCTCTGTGCCTGAGGGTGGCTGCAGCTTCACCTTCATGACCTGCGGACAGGAGGGTGGCATGGGGCCCAGCAAGCCCTGGCTTCTCGTTCCCAGTCCCTGAGGAATGGGGTCCAGCCTCCTGCCAGGTCCTCCTTGGGGTCTCTGCGGCCCTGTCCTCTGGTTCCCTTCCACCCTTCAGCTCCCCCAGAAGAGAGCGAGACCCTACGCCTTGCCCTGGACAGCTGGCTCCCCACCCAGCCCCAAGTCACCATTACTTGAGAGAAAGGAGGAATGCCCATGTCACCTTGGGGACAGCCGACTGGAAAACGATGTTGCGGATGGGCTGGGGGGCGGTGCTCAGCATGGAAACCACCACCACCAGCACGTCAGAGCGCCCGGGCAGTGGGTCTCGAGCAAAATGGAAGAGGACCCGGAAGCCATGCTGGTCATACACAGTCACTGGCAGGATGCTGCCTGGCAGGGGAAAAGGGGAGAGGGCAATGCCGAGCCTGAGCCCAGGCTCACCTGACCAGCTGCTCCTGCTGGGCTGACACCAGGCACGTGCTGCTCTGCTGGGAATGAATGAACAGACCCAGACTCAGGTCACTGCCTTGACCCTGGGCAGCAGTGCAGTCAGGGGTAGAGACTGGGGTCCAGATGGGCAGGTGGACTTCTAGTGTGATGGTGGAGGCAGGACACCCACCCTGGGCATGAGTCCCAGCCGGTCTCTCTCAGTGCTGTGTGGCTTCCTCCTGGCGCGATGGCGTGAAGGGCTGTATGTGAGCTGTGCTTACACTCACTTTGTGACCCTGGTACAGTCACTCTGCTTCTCTGAGCTCAAGGACCTCCATACTGCTAAGACAGTGGCACTGCCACCCAGCTCCCGGGGATACCAGGGGTGTGATGCCCTGGGTCACCGTGAGCTCACAAGATGGGCAGCACCGAGAAGACTGGCCAGTCTCCATCTGTCTGGTCACAGCCCGGTGCTATAAGTGGCCCTCTCCTCGCCAGGGCTCCTGGACCTGGATCCTTTTCTAGGATTGGTTTTGTGATCTTGGGGAGACCCCCTAATCTCCCCATATCCTGGTCCTATCTTCCTGGAGCAGGGCCCAGGGGCCATCCCTAAGATGTCTTCGTGCCTGGTAACCCTGGAGTTTAGAATGCAGTCTTGCGACCATCTGGGACAGATGAAGAAACTGAGTCCTGGGGAGAGCAGGGGTCTTGCCCAGAGCTCCTTCCTGAGTCAGGCAGGCTGGGAGGGGAGCCCTGCTTTCCCACCTGCTACCCCAGACACAGCTCCCGACAAGGCGATGGGGCTGCAGGCAGTGAGCTGACCCAGCCTGGCTGGTACCCACCCGTGCCCCCACTCTACTCACTGGGTTTGATGGACTCCAGAGGCACAGTGATGTTGGCCAGCGAGAGCTCTGTCGGCGTGGGCTGCTGCAGAGGCCCGGGGGGCTCAGGGGACACGGTGTGGAGGCGGCTGCTGGCACCAGAGCTGGGTACACTGCAGCTACTTTTATTCTGCAGGTCCCGGAGCGTGAGCCGGGGGGCTGGCTGCTGCTTCTCCCTTGTTGAGGGACGGTGCATGGAGAGGTGAATCTTCGGTGACCAAGAGATCAGGGGCACAGGAAAGGCTGGCTTCCTGGCTGTCCCTGATGGCTGGCTCAGAAGTCCCCCTGTTTCTCTGGCCTGGGTCTCCTCACCTTGGAATCGGCAGCTCTTGCTCCTCCCCACCTCCCAGGGCACTGATGCCCTCCTCAGTGGCAGCCCTCTGGGCTTTTGGTCTTTCCCAGGTGCTGGCAGGCCTAGGGGAGGCTGTGTGAGTGGGTCACAGTCCCTTCTCTCAGATACGTCACACCCTGTTGGACGGATCCTGCACCTGCTGTGGTCACTGCTGCGACCTTCAAGCCAAGGGCAGTGGCACATGGCGGTGCTCTGCAGCGCTGCTCTTGGGAACACATCAGGCCTCTCCCTGCTGGGCCTGGGGCAGGGTCTGGGCCAGGGACAGCCCAGGAGAAGCTGCAGGTTTTGGGGACAGGGAGCGCTCCCACCCCATGCCAGCCAGGGCGTGCCCTCACCACCGCACTTGCTGGGACTCGGGGGGCAGAGACTGCTGGAGGAGGGTCTTCCCCAGGAGGTCCAGGTCATCCAGACCACTGCTTGCTGGCAGGGATGTCTGCGCTGGGGGCTGACTGTCCACGCTGGGGGCTGGAGCAGGGGCTGGGGGTTCAGTGCCCTCAGACGACTGTTGGACATACAAAGGACGCAGGTGGGTGAGGCTGTGCTGAAAAGGTGTTAGGTGTCTGGTGCTGCCCTGAGGCCTCTTCCCCTCCTGGCAGGTGACATCTGGGGAGGCAGCAGCAGGGATGTGGGCAACATTCCTGCCAGGCCTGCACCCCTCTCACTCTAGGGCCATCAGTGGGCCGGGCCTGGTCTGCGGTTCTACTCAAGAAACCATCCATCCCAGGAACCTCAGAGTCACCCCCAAGAGAAAAGGAATGGGAACCCCCATCTCAACCCAAGGGAAACCCAAGGCTGAGATTTGTAGGCAGATGTGCCAGAGGTGAAGAGAGGGCCACCTGCCTTCCTCCATCCTGGGATGGGAACCTTGGCCCTGGGCCACCCCTGCTCACGGCCCTCCCACCCACACCTCCCTTCAGTGCCCCCTCAGGCTGCCGCCTCTCCCAGCTGCTCTGCCCCAGGGCTGGGCCCCTCCTACCTGGAAGCTGTTCCATCCAACACCATCCAAGCTTGGGCCTGCAGGGGGTGTAGGGTCGCTCAGGCCTGCAGGGAAACAAGACAGGGGTGAAGGAGCTGGACTCGTGAGCAGAGGCGAGAGAGCTGGGGGGACTACGTGCTGGGTCAGGGTTCCCTGGCCTCTACCCTGCACCTGCACCCCCCACCCCGAGAGGCTCAGCTCAAAGAGGGAAGCCTCCTCCCTCGCTTTCAGAGGGAACCAGCGGCAGAGCAGAAGTAGAAACCGAAGATCCCAAGAGCCCATTCCCTGGGCCCAGACACGCTTCCTCTCTTGCTACTCAGAAGCCAACTCAACTACTGAGCTCAGGACTTTCGTCTTCATTCACCACTGGCAGCTGGCGCAGGGGGTAGGGGCGGGAAAGAGGGAGTGGGGGACACCAAGTGGGGTTCCTAACCTCGGAGATCCAAGCAGGCAGGGATCAGCATCCTATGTCTGTTCAACGACTGACTCAAGGGACACCCTCTGGGTGTCAGAAGGGCACTGCAGTGCAGTGAAAAGGGCCCTGGGCCCACGCCTGGCCCAGAGTCTGAGCAACCACGGGCAAGGTGCTGGCCGGGCCACAGTGGCCCCGAGTATGCCATGTGCACGGGCTGGGGCAGACTCTAAAGGCCCTGCCTGCCTTGGCACGTGCCAGTAAGCCTGGTTGACTGGAGCACAGGAGGGCTGTGGCCCCTCTGGAAGGCTCTGCTCACTGCCTGCTGGTCAGTAGAGGGCAATAGGTCCTCGACCAGTCTGACCTCTGCCCTAAGCACACCCCCAGCCAAGTTCACCCCAGATGTAAACAGAAGCCACGTTATGCTGTTTGTAGCAAAGCCTGACTAAGTAAGGTCCAGCATGAAGTGCTACCTGACAGGCAAAGGGAGGTGCAGGGAGCCTGGACCGTGGGGTCTCCTCCTCTGGACACGCCTCTCTGAGACCAGGGGCAACACAGCGGAGACTGCTATCGGTTCTCACACCCCCGTGCCAGGCACTTCAGATGTGGCTCTCAGTCCTCACCAGCCTTAAAAGGTGGGTGTGGGCTTCACATCCCTCCTTTTGGGATGAAGAAATGTACACTCAGTGGGGCTGAGTGACCTGTCCAGTCACACGACTGGGAAGCGCTAGAGTCCGGGCTTGGACAGAGCATGGCCTCACACTGGAGCTCAAACACAGCTCTGTCGATCGGCTGTGGGACCTCGGGCTGGCAACATTCTCCCCATGCCTCATCCGTAGGATGGGGACAACAGCAGCCATCTGTATCAGAGGACTGCTGTGACCAATAAATCAGACAAATCAGATGGAGTGTCCGACGGGTGCTGGACCGCCCTCTCTGACAGACCAGGAAGTGCTCACCCCACCCCCCACCCTTCCTGCCACAGAGAACCGTTGAGGACAAGCCCCCTTTGTGGTCCTGAGGCTTCCTCCACTCCCCTGAGCTGTGGGGCTGGGCGCTGCTGCCCTGCCACTTCTGGTTCTTGTTCCTAAATTTTCTCTGCCTTTGAGTTGCAACTAGAGGAAGCTGGAGGCTCGGGGCTCTGCTGAAGCGACTTGGGGACAGGAAGTGCAAAGCACACACTGCTTCTCATGGGGAGGTGGCTTTGCCACAGCCATTTGCTGGGGGCTGGGCCACACACACCAGCGCCCGGTCAGGTAGCTGCCGCCTGGTGCAGGCCCTGCTGGGGGAGATGAGCCTGTGTGTCCTTTCTTGTCACCAGCCCACCTTCACCTCTTGGTCACACAGGGTCAGGGTCCTCTCTCCCTGGGTTACCCTGGCTCTGAATAGAAAAGGGGGCAGGTGGGTGGGACTCCTAAGCAGACCCCCGGGTACCCCAGGGTCAGAGCCTCCTGGGTAGGGTGCTGGCTGACGGGCTCACAGAGGGACCCCCAATCTGGTCCACTGAACCCCTTGTCTCCCGCTCACCCCAAGGCCTCACTTCCCCTTCCTGGCTGATGAGCTGAGTCAGGCAGACGCTCAGAGCGAGACTTCAGAGCCTGAGTGCCTCGTCCAAGCCCTGGTGACCCTGTGGGCACGTCACTCAGCCCTGCTTCGGCTTCTTAAACCAGGGACGGTGACAGCGCCACCTCAGGTGCTGAGTGGAGGGTGAAGACCCAGGGTGGCGGCGGCGGTGGCGGTGGTTAGGGGGCGTGTGCTGGGCTGCCCGCCAGGGCCTCAGCACACGTCCTGACTTCCAATCCCACAAGTTTAGTTTCCACCTCAGAACTAACTCAGAACAGCCTGATTCAGCCTCCAGGTTAGCTTCCCAATATATCCTTTGAGATCCCTCTGACATAGCCAGACCACCTCTGTGTGTTTTATGCCAGGGTCACAGCGAGGAGGCTGTCACTATGCCCTCCTGCTTCCAAGCTCAGATGGGGCTGTGGCCCCGAAGGCTGGAAGCACGAAAACTGCTTGGCCACTGGGCGCCCTCAGCTTCTTCCCCCGGGTAAGCCTGTTTCCCTGGCGGGCTCCAGAGCCCTGACCCCACCTGTGGTGGCTGTAGGCCTGGCCTGGGTCCCGCCTGGGTCACAGAGGGCCCTGTGCTCACCATTGGCTGCCCTGGGGCTTCTAGTGCTGCGGAGCCCAGCGCTCCCGCTCTTTGGGCAGGAGACTGCTGACTTCTGCCTGGGGAGCTCCCAATTCTAGGATCTCACCTGCTGAGGGAAGTCCCTGGGTTTTCCCTCAGGCCGCCAGAGCCCAGGTGTGGCTCCTTTATCTGAGGTGAGGCCAGCCTCACCCTTTGACTGTATGACCCTGCACCAGCTCCTTCCTTTCCCCGACCCTCAGCTTCCTCGGCTATGACCCGGGGCTGACATCCAGCCCCCATCCTCCAGGGGACTCCCAGGAGAGGAGGAACACGCTGACCTGACCCCTCAGCCCCACCTGCAGCCGGGCCCCTTCCTCACCCAGAGACATGAGCTCGTCATCAAGCAGGGAGACTGAGGTGCTGGGCTGCTCGGGGCTGGCCTGGTCACCTGGGCAGGTGGGCATGGCTGGGCAGGTGGTGCTGGCCGGAGGGAGATCCAGGCCTGAGAGGTCCAACAGGGCCGAGGTGCTCCCTGGGGTGGGAAAGGAGAGTCAGGCCAGCCTTGGGTGGAGGACACAGTCCCTGGCGGTTAAGGACAGTGAGCTCCCCACTCTGCAACCGTCCTGCAAGGCACCGTCCGTCCTTGGCCATACAGTCCTTGCCCTGGAAGCTGCTCATCAGGCCCTTTCATTAGCATGTGGCTCCCCTTCTGTCCGGGATGTATTTCCTCTTCCCTGTTACTTGGCGAACTGCCTCTCATCCTCTGAGGCTCCTCTTAGATCCTGCTGTTTCTGTGTAGTGTCTCACCCCTACCCTGTCCCAAAGAGCACCAATTCTAATCTCTCCTGGGGTCCCCCAGGGCTAATCACTTTACCCTGACTGGAGCTGAGCCTGTAATGTTTATGTCAAACCCTCCCTGCCGACTTCTAATAATTAAACTAAGCCCTGGGGGTGTCGTGTGGCCCTGCACAACAGGTGCCAGATTTCTCAAGTGAAAGAAAGGCCTTCCTTCTCCTGCCTGTCCTTGCTAAACCCTGGGCTCCCTCCCTCTCCATCCCGCATCCAGACTCCTCCCCGCCACAGCTGCAGGCTTGGCACAGACTCCACCCTCAGTTCTCTCAGTGGGGGCCTCCCCCATCTTAAGGGGCCAGGGTCACAGCACTAGCTCTGGGACCAGCACCCCACCCTGCACTCGGTGCCCCTCTGGCTGGTGGGCCCTCCCCAGCCCTCCTGCCACCTCCTCACCGGGGATGGAGGCGGCTGTGGCGTCACCGTTGACCTCCTCGCCCCGCACCAGCTGCTTGTACAGGGTGATGACCTGGGTGAGGTTGTCGTTGGCTTGCAGGATCTCGGCTAGAATAGGCAAGAGCGGGGAGGCCAGGCTGATCGAATGCAGGGCCTCCGGCGGGGATGGGGGAGACGAGACCCCACATCCAGCCCAGGCCTCGTGGGAGGGGGCAGGGCTGAGGGCGGCCCATCTCATCATCTCAGACTCAGGACCTCCGCAACCTGCCCTGGCCCAGTCTCCCGACGCTGCCCGGTGCTGGCCCCTGAACACGGTGGCCCCTGTCTCCAGGCCTCCGCACTGGCGCTGCTGTGTGGAGGCCCCCGTATCTCTACTTTGCTTCACCCCTTCCTGTCTTCAGGTCTTTACCCAAGTCACCTCAGGGAGGCCTCTTAACCTCCAGCCCTGCACCACCCAGTCCCTTCCCTGCTCACTTTTCTCTGTGCCCCTCTGTGACACACTGCCCTTGCTCACGCCCTTGGTTTACTGTCTCTTCTCATTAGGCCACAAGCTCCATGAGGACGCGGCTGTTCTGACTGTGACCACTACCACCCGCTGGGTCTAGAACACGGCCTGGCACAAACCACGCCCTCGTCCATATTATCCCCTTGCGGGGGCCAGGGCCAGGTCTTAGCGAGATCTGAGCAGTGAGCTTCTTGGGTGAGGACCAGATACTTGGAACATGGAACTCCTGCTGAATTGGGGGCTGAGGTGGTACACAGACCACTGCCCAGGCAGCCCTGGCTGATGTGGTGGCACAGAAAGAACAGGGACAAGAACCTGATGTGTGGCCCTGGCAGGAGCCACGGGGACCAGCTATGGACACACTCAGGCCTGTGGGATTTGCTCAAGATTTCTAGCTCACCTTACCAGGAAGGCAGTGTCTGGAGGGAGACAGCCTCTGGTCCATCCTGGCTCTGCCACCATTCAGGTCACTTCCCTCCCTGAGCCCCTGCTATGAAATAGGGAGAAGTCTCCCTTTTGTGCAGCTTTTAGGTAGTAAATGAAGTGCCTGCGAAGGGCTTGGCCCACAGGGTCTCTCAATCACATCAGCCCCTGATCCCTGCTTCCTTCCTCCCCAAAGTGGAGAAACCCCAGGTCAGTGCTGGAGAAGGGGGCCTCCTGGTGGTAGCTCCTTCCAACTGCAGCTCACCTAAGGCCTCGTCATTGTCCTCTGTGTCGCTGGCCAGTCGGAAAAGCGTGGGCCGCATGCGCTCACAGCGCTGGTACAGTTCCTGGGGGCAGCAGGGCAGGCAGGTCAGGGCTGGCGGAGGCCCTGCAGTGGGTGGGGGCTGGGCAGGGGTGAGCGCACCTTCATGAGGTCCTCGCTGCTGCGGGCCACTGCCCTGCCCTGGCTGTGGTTCATCACCATCTCTGTCAGCAGCTTCACATTGTTGTTCACCTCCTCGATGGCACTCACCCGCTTCGAGATCTTCTCCATCCGCTTCTGGTCCTGGAGAGGCATCGGCAAATAGCCCCAGAGAGCGTGGGTCAGGCCCAGCACCACCCTGGAGAGCATCTGCTGACTGGGTGTGAGATCAGACCCTGCTAAAAGCCCCTCGGGCCCAAGACTGGGCACTCTGGGCCCAGGAACCCTCGGCCAAGCCAGTGTTCACTTTTCCTCCTCCTGCCAATGACCCCCGAACCCGGGCCTCTGCATGAGCCCATCAGAATCTCCAGGGGTGGCCCAGGAAGCTGGGTTTCCAACACTCTTGCCAGGAGATTCAGGAAGCCCAGGACCCTAGACCTACACCGTGGCTCTACATGACCCTCGCCCTCCTTGTGTCCTTGAAAGGAGGTCCCCGTACTTGAGAGTGAAAGGGGACTTAGCAGTCAGCAAGTACAACCTAGAAATTGGTGCCACGACCCTTCTCAGTGTCTGTCAGGGCCTGGTAGATGGTGAGAAGCTCATGGCCTTGAAAGGCCAGTGCAGGAAGTGACCCTGCAACCCCTCACCCTCTGCTCACCACGCATGCTCCTCCCTTGCGGAATGAAAGGTAGGCTCGTGCTGTGCCGCCTGATATGATCATCCTCCTTGAGGGGCTGCCCTGACTTTCTGTGGGCTATCAAAGCACACAGCTGGCCCGAAGACAGCCCAGAACATCTGCCCTCTGGGTCTCTGGCCTCCACTTTTTTGACGACTTACTCATATCAATAAAAAAGATTTCAGCATGAACCCGTATCAATAAAAAAAGATTTCAGCATGAACCCATACATAGATACACATACTTATAAAGTAAACATGTATTGTTTTCTCCCTTTACGTGCACATATATTTTACTGTATTTTAAACTTGGTAGGGATGAACGTATAGCTCAGTGACAGAGCACATGCTTAGCATGCAGGAGGTCCTGGGTTCAATCCCCAGTACCTCCATCGAAGTAAACAAATAAACAAACATCTAATTACCTCCCCCCAAAATTAAAATAAATAAATAAAAATTAAAAAAAATATATAGTAAGACCTCATTTCCTTCTAACTTTTACAGATGAGGTAATCAGCCTCACAGAAGCCAGTGCAGGTTAGCTTGGCTGCCGGGAAATTCTTCCTTCCACACACAGATCCTGGCTCTGCCTGCTGGTGTCCCCCAGACTTAGTCAGCTCTCTCTCTCTGCTGTCACAGCCCTTTAGCTTGGCCACTGCGGGGTTCCTCACATGCACACGTACACACAACCCCCACTAGGTGGCCCAGCTCAACATTCTGTCCCGCCTCCTCCCTGTGCTCTGGGCTTGCCCATCACCTCCTGCACCATCTCCTTGATGAGTTTGTTGGCTGCTCGGAGGTCCTCAGGGTGGGAGCTCTTCAGCAGGCGGGCCAGCATCTGTGGAGACAGAGGGACATGACCGTGATGGCACCCTGGGGTCCAAAGGGCGTGGGGTCATATGCTGGCTCTGCTTCGTGGCTGTGGGATGTGAGTAAGTTACTTAAGCTCTTTGTGAGATGGCAAGGATCTACTGACACCTTATGGGGGTTCATGGGACAAGTGACACACTGCACGTAAGTGCTCCCTGCAGCGCCCGGCAGAAATCAGTTCTCCACAAATGGTGCAAAACATGACATTAGTATTGCTAGGGAATTCTACCCAAAGGATGCAGAGGAAACTTCACAGTGGTTACCCTCTGGGACTGGACTGGGTAGACAGGAGCTTTTACTTTTTCTCTCACCTTCTTCTGTGTTGTTTTAATTTCTGGCCCATCAGCACATGCTTCTTTCACAAAAAGCTAATAAAATTATTGTTGGAAGGGTCACAAACATAAAGATAGGTAAACTCCCAGTCATCTATGAAATGCCCTCAAAGTGAACCTGGGACACCAGCCTCGGACCTGTTTACCGATGCAGGGTGCCGTGTGGGCAGCACTCAGCACGCTGGAGCCGCACACACGGCTCCTGTACCTGCCACAGCAGCCGATCTCAGCGTGAGCCTCTGCTCTGGGGGCAGGGCAGCCGGGGGCCGGAATGCACTGACCCCCAGTGGGCCCTGGAGTCCTCACCTGGTTCTCCTTAAAACCTCACCTTGGATTTCTCCTCGTCTTCAAAGATCACATTCTTGGGCCGTGGAGGAGGAAGGGGAAAGGTGGCGTCATCTGGAAGCTTGGGGTCGGCCTTCACAATCCCTGGAGTGGACAGTGGTGGTAAGACTGTCATGGGGGCTGGGGCGGGGGGGGTGCTGGAGGGGAAGGAAGGGTAGGATGGAAGGTGGAGGGCCATCTTTCTCCAGCATGCTGGCACCAGCCTTCGGGGGGTCAGGGCCTGCTCCTGAAATGCCATATCAAATAGCGTTGGGGAGAGTTTAGGATCCTCTATTTTGAGGCCACACTGTGGGGGCCAACCTCTGAGAAGGCTGACTCAAATCCACCTCTCCACCCAAGCTGGCCTCTGGCAGAGCCATAAAGGGGCCCCAATGAATATGTGTTCCGGAGAAGTTAAAGAAATTAAAGGGGAGACCCAAGACCTGGCAGCCAGAAGGCTCTGAGGCCTCCGGAACACCGGCTCAGGGAGGAGAGGCGGGGGTGTTGGTTGCACGCACCCCGTGGCACCTCACCCTGTTTCTTCAGCATCTGGTAGGCCTCGGCGATCTTCACCTCCTCGGGGAGGCCGACCGTCCAGCTGTAGAGGAGCTCCAAGATCTTGTTCTTCACCTTCTCTGACGTCCGAGAGCCCAGGTACTTCAGGGATCAGAGGGAGGGGAGGCCTTTGACATGGCCCGCTCACTGTGGCCCCGACGCCAGCCCGAACCTGGCTTTCTCCCCAGGACTCCCTGGGAAACCTCAGCCTACAGGACCCTCACAGCCCACTATCCAGCCTGGCACAGCCTGGCCTCTCGCTCACTAGCTGGGCCAGCCCTGTGTGTCCCAGTCCCCCACCTGCTAAATGGGGATGACAGCAATGTCACGTGATAAGGGTGCCATGCTGACACAGGCAAGGTGCAGAGCCCAGTGCCCGCTCATGGCCAGCTCATGGAAGGCTTAACTCTATGATCTCAGGAAGGAGGAGCCACTAGGCTCTGGGCAGACCAGGGAAGGAGCAGCTGTGGACCTGCCCTGGGCATAGTCAGTCCTCCAGCAGCAAACTAGGCTGAGGGAACTGGCTCTCACACTGGTCACCTCCCATCACCTGGGAAGAGCAGTCGGGTCATTCAGCAGCTCTGCTCAAGGGATGGGTGAAGGGGGTGGGCTCTCACTCAAGGGGCATCAAACATATTCCTGCCCTCTGGGAGGGCTCTTTGGGCCAAGCCTCAGATGTGGCCAGCAGCAGGCTCTGTCATTCAGGTTTGGGGCCTCAGCATTCAAGGCCTCAAGGAGACCACTCTTGTGAGATGAGGACAGGGAGACCCTCCACTAGTGACACAGGTGGGGCGCTGAGGCCAGGCCTACAGGGAGTGATCTCAGAGCCTGAGCAGCCTGTGCTGGGGAGGCTGTCCAGCATTCCCTGAAGTCATCCTTCCCTAAGTACCGAGTGGCTCCACAGCCGGCTGGCTACCCATCAGCCGGGAAGCACCCTTTCCAGAAACCCAGCCACCCTGGACTCAGCTGTGTGAAGTGGCAGTGAGAAAGGGTCTGTGTGTGTGCTGGGTCAGGATGAGGGCAGACAGTCCGCCCCTCCCACCTGGATCTGGGCATTCTCGTTCCTCGACCCCCATCTGACAGTGCAGGTCTGAGCACGGGCTGGGAGCACCCACCTTGGGAGACACAACCTTGATGAGCTCGTTGAGGAAGCGGAACTTGCCCACCTCGTCGTGGAACCTCTTGCCACAGCTCTTCATGCATGTTTCCAGCACCTGGAGGTGGAGGGGGAGGTGCGGGCACCACAGTGGGGAGATGGATCAGAGCCTCTCTCCCACACCTATGTCAGGGCCCAGAAGCCCAGGGATGGGCACTGAGAAGGGGGAAGATGACTCTTGAGAAAAAGAGGATTCTGAGGTTCAGTGACCCCTGAGACTGATCACACACCCTGGGGCTGGGCCACTTTTAGAACCTGGCAACACCGAACACCCAGCACTGACTCAGTCCCTCCACGGCTTGACCACATCTGAGTGCCGCTTGTAAAATACTCTCTTACTATTTCCCTTTGATTATTTTTGAACCTAAATAGGTGCTATCTACCTTGGCCATCTCCTAAGCTATGTATCTGTGAAATCAGAGAATATGTATTTCGGTGAGGGGCGATGCTAACATGTTAAAACAAATACATAACTATTAAAAGGGAAACTGTTTATCTACCACCATTGAAAATCAACTTTGCTATATGGTCCGTTGCTATGCGATTCATGCTTGGGGGCCATACACGGTGTACCCTCTACTCTTCTGCCTTTGGCACAGCTTTGAAAGCTCTAGCCTGAGCCCAGCTGTCACCCCTTGCACCCCTGTGGGAAGGACAGTGCTGTCCTGTGTCTGGAGGCCATCAATGGGCTGGCCTGGCCCAGCAATGCACGTGGTAAGCTCTATAAACACACAGATTCTTGGATGCAAACGCTACAGGGGTTCTAGTCAGCAGATCTGGGGTGAGGCCTTACTCAGCCTCCTGAAGTTCTGATGCACAGCTAGAGCTGGGAATACCTGGCCCAGATGACTGAGGGGCTTTCTCCCCTCAAGAGGCCTAACTGTGCAGGGTCTGGGGAGGGAGGAGCCCACTGGTTCACTGGTTGCCAGGGGACCCTCAGGGGCTGGCCCAGACCCCTGTTCTAGGCCATCTTGGCATAACTCCCTTGGGCTCCAAAGAAGAGCCTGTTTGGGCCCCAAAAACCTCAGTCTTGGCCTCCCCCAGTGCCATCCACATGGTCAGGGGACAGATGGCATCTTCTCTCCCCTTCTCCTCACTGTCAGAGCCTGGATCGCTTCCCACTCCTGCGGGGACTGGATCTTGTGAGCCAACAACCGGGTGGCAAGTGGAGGCCTGGGTGAGAGGAAAAGCACAGAGACAGACTAGCCACAGAGCCACAGGCAACCCAGGGGGGGCTGCCACATCCCCCCACTTCCCGCCCCAGAACTGTGGCCTGCAGTGGCTTTTGCAGGGCATGTGTAAAGGCCCAGCTCCCTCTCCAGATTAGGGCCAGGGATTATGGCACAACAGGGCAGGGCCAGGCAGGGAGTACAAGCCAGGAACCTTTGAAAGGCATGAGCTCAGCCCCTTGGCTGGCTTTACTGAGAACTGTGACCTGCTGTGTCCTTGGCTTGCAGTAGAAACAAGGATGGAGAGATGACCAAGCCTTAAGGGCTCAGTGGGGGAGCAGAACACGATAATTTGCACTGAACATTAAGCTGGGAAAAATCATGGTGGCAGTGGTGACACTGTCTACCAGATCATAAAAGACCTGCCACCAGTGACAGTAACAGCTAACACGTACTGAGTGCTTACGATGTGCAAGGCACTTCACATTCCTTTTTCTGCCTAATCTCCATAAGAGCCTCCTGAGGTAGGCAGCAATGTCGCCCCCATGGTTGAAATGGTGGCTCAGAGGCATCCAGTTACTTGCTCAGGAGACTCAGCTAACAGAGGGGACGGGATCTGCACCCGAGCAGCTGGACTGTGGGGCACACACGTCACGCTGTCTGCACGGCTTCTGGGGGAGTGTCTGTATTCGTGGGGGTGCAGTGGAGGCGAAGCACGCTGAGCTGTGCTCCCCGAGCTGCTGCACCACCTGGGGAGCCTGCTAACAACGTCCCCCCAAGCTCCTTGCCTGGCTGTCTAGCCTGTCTGGGCACAGCCTATGAATGGACATTTTTTGACCAGCACACCGTGTGATTCTAATGCAGATAGCTCTGGTTCTTCCTTGAGCAGAGGGCCTGCTGGCCCTTCCCAGAGGGGGAGCATGCCGTTCTCTAGGAGGCTTTCCCCAACAGAGTATGGGTGCAGGTCAGGCAGCCCTGGGCTTGATCAAGCCCAGGACTACCTTTTTCTTTCTGTGAGATCTTGGGGCAACTGCTGAGTTCCCCCAGGTCTCGGTTTTCTCACCTGTAAAATGGGTCCAGCGGGGCCCACCTCAGAGGGTGGCACACGAGCAGCACTCAGTACACAGTGCCCACTGCCACTGTTAACTTGTGCGCATGTTAGGAATGGAAACCGGGTCTCAATCCACCCTCATCTCTGCGCGAGGCCAGGGTCTGAAGGGTGCATGGCAGGTGCACAGTGGGCTCTGCTGAGTCTGAGAGTGAAAGACGGGGAAGCCACCTACCCCTCAAAGTCCTCGTTGAGCTGCTCGCAGAAGCTGTTGATGCTGGCCCAGTTCAGCTCCTTGTTCAAGGGGTTTGTGGCTCTGTCTGGAGAAGAGAGGGCCAGTGTGGCCTGGGGAAGGGGTCCCTGCCTCTCCCACTCCCTGCCCTGGCAGAGGGCCCTCTGTCAGGAGTGGGGAGGGCGTAGGACTGAGCACATGAAAAGGCCTCCCCTCGGGGATTGGGTAGCGGGGGGTAGAGCTCAGCGGTAGAGCGTATGCTTAGCATGCATGAGGTCCTGGGTTCAATCCCCAATACTTCCATTAAAATAAATAAATAAGTAAACCTAATTACCCGCCCCCCTCAAAAAGAAAAAAGAAAAGGCCTTCCTTGACTCCCTGCTCCGAGGGCCCAGAGAGCCCAGCCCTGATATTGGTCCAGTCAGCGCAGAGAGGAGCTGCTGTCCGCGGGCTTCCCCTTACGGCTTCTCCCCGAAGGGCCCCACATTAAGCTCAGGAGTCGTTTCCCTACCCCTCATCACCCCCACCTCTGCCGCTGTACACCCTCTGCCCCCCCAACTGCACCTCCTCTGATTCTGCGCCTGAAAAGTGTCCCCACAATTCTCATGGAACCTACTCTCAGGGGAGATCCGGAGGTAAGCAAAAAAAACCAGAGCTCCAACCTCAAGGAGCTTTGCAGCTGGGAAGTGGGCCAAGGGCAGCTAGGTTCTCAGTACAAACAGAGGGAGGCAAAGGAGCCGTGGGAACCGGGAAGCCGGAAGAGGGGACTCAGTTGAGCCTCGGGCCCCTGGAGGCTGCTTGGAAGAGGCAACACAAGAAGCGCTGGAGGAGTTAACCAGGCTGGAGATGACATGCCTCTGAGTGGCTCAAGGGCTGAGAAGAGCCCAGGGCAGGGCACCAAGGGCCTCGGTAAGGAGTGTGGCTCAGGTATCGCCTCCTCCTTCCCGTAATGCCCACACCTGCCTGGGGCAGCATTGCCAAGCCAGCTCTCTCCTCTTGGACCCCAGACCTGCCTTCATCCTGGACCCAACCTGCTGCTGCACTGCAACCAGCCTGTCTCCCCCAGTAAATGAGTGAAAGGATCAGGGCTCAGCTGCAAGCAGGCAGGGGGAGGTTCCAGGGGAATTTGAATCCAGGAATGGGTAGTGGCCAGGAAAAGGCCAACAAGAAGGGGTGGTAAAGGCCAGACGGTAGCCCCCCGACCCTACAATCAAGTAGGTCACAAAGCCTCCTCAAATCTCCGTTTCCCCATTTGTAAAGATGGAGCAAAATCCGGAGTGATTAGGGGGTGACGCAGTATTTTCTGCAGGGGAAGGTGTGGGGGTAGCCAGAGCTGGCTCTTCACTGCCTCCCAGAAGCCCGCCCCTAAGTGTCACCTGGTCCTGGTCAGTTATGCCCAAACGTGAGGACTGAGCCTGGGGTGTGGAGGACATGGCCCAGGAGGTGGGACACAGAAGGATCTGCGGACCGGAGGCAGCTGTCGACTCGGAGTGTGGCGCCTGCCTACTTGGGGCCCTGAGCTATAGCGGGAGGCTTGGAGCCCCAGGGTTCCAGTGCTTGGCAGCCAACCATTCAATTCATATTTACGCAATAAATATTCTGAGTGTGGGGCCACAGCAGTGAACAAGACAAAATCCCTGCCCTCCTGGAGATCAGAGCCCAGCAAGAGAAACTCTGACTACTCAGGTAAACAAAACACAGGGTACAGAAAGCTATAAAGAAAACAGAGCAGGGAGAAGGCACAGAGAATGTGTATATGCAGGGGTGCTGTCCTCTGGGAGGGCTTTCAGAGATACAGCTGAGCAGAGATCTGAATGGTGCATTTCCTCTCTGCGCACAAATCTTGGTTCCAGGAACCCTGTAGGGCCTGCCAGTCCCTGGGAGAAATGAAGCCCCTGCTGACCACCCAGAGATCCCAGGAATAGGAATCTCTCACCTCCCATCTACTCTGCCTCCTAGCCCCCTAACACGGCCAGAGGCTGGGGAACACCAGTCTGGAGGTAGAAAGATAGAACGTGGCTGGGTATTGCCTACTCAATGACACCCAGCTGGGGGACCCTAAAACAGGAAGTCCCTTAAAATGTTAGAGACACATGAATCTGAGTGAGGACAGAGAAACTGGTTCTAGAGCCAGCTCCTGAGTCAGAAGCCAGGGAGGAGGAAGTAGTGGCATCACGAGACATCTTCTCTGCATCTGGTTCAGAGGGAGGGCCTCTGGGTCCAAGGAGATCAGACCAACCTCTCCGGCCCTGGCCCTCAACTCCCAGCCCTCTGACTTCTGCCTGCGGACAGCACTTTCCCCAGCAGGCAGCAGGGGGAAACACCCAGGGAGGGAGGGAGGGAGGTGTTTCACAATAGGACGTGACTCTACCCTGTCACTCCACAGTGGTGACAGTAACATCATTTACCCACCAAAAGCTACTTTTTACCTCCAATTACTGCAAAAGAGCTTACAAGTTTGCCAGGGCATGAAGGAGAAGAAAAAGAAAACAATCTCAGCTCCAGTCTACCAGAGTCCAGCCTACTGCCAAACCGGAGTATCCTGACTCCTGTTTATTTCTCAGATTAGACTCTTAGATCTCTCAGAAAATCCCCACTGTTGCTAAACCTGACCATGTTTTGTATCACCCACAGCTCAAGGCCTGTGGCTGTCAGATCTGTCAGCTCAGGCCCTGCCCATCCCCCCAGGTTACTGCTGAGACCTGGGCACTTGTGGCATTCCAGAAGAGTCTCGATGACTGCTGAGTGCTTCCTTTCCATGCCCTCCCCTTCTACGGGCCAGAGTGACTCTGAAACACTTCTGGAGATGGTATGGCTCTGGGATCAACTTCAAGATTCAACTCTGCTCAAGAGTGGCTTAAAAGATGCTGCTCAAGACCCCAAATCACTCTGTGCAGCTCCCTGGAGCCAAAAGGCTGAGGTGAAGGTAGACCCAGAGGCCTCCCTGAGGCCCTGGTGCAGATGTGGGCCCAGTGGGAGGAAAGGGCAACTGACCAGTGGGTGGGAGTTGTCAGCCAAGGAGAAGCAAGCCAAGCTTTAAGAGGCAGAGTCCAGTAGTGGGCTTAACAGATTCGAGGATCTTCTGCAATGTGGGATAGGGAAATCAGGTGGAAGATGTGGGGCCAGTACTGAGAACCCGAGTGGTAGGAAGCTGTGTCTGAGGAGACACAGGAGAGGGTGCAGGGGCCTTTGGAGGAAGCTCAGCAAGGGCTAGGAAAGGAGTCTTTGTTTGGGGTGCAGAATCTAACGGGCTGGGCTGAGAGTAGTGATAGAGGACTTGAAATTATTTCTGGGGTCTGAAACAGGATCCTACCAAGCCTGTACGGTTTGGGAGTTTCTCACTGTGGGGCCCCAGCTTGGTTGACCAGATGGGCCAGTGGGTCCTCCCTTCATGGGCAGGGGAAAGAGCAAATCTGAGACTAGTTGCAAGTTCAAGGGACAGATAGGAGGGAGTTATGCCATGGATGCCAATGAGTGGAGGATTCGGGACTCAAGGGGAGCAGGGTCCCTCCCGGGTCTGAGGTATAGTTCTAGGGGCCGCTCGCTTGCTCCCTCCAGGGGCCCCAGAGAATGACTTGGGTGTCCGTTCGGCAGTGAAGTCTGGGCCTGAGGGTGCTGAAGGCTGCTCTCTCCACCCCGAGGGGTCTGGACGCAGAGCTGGGCCAGCTCACTCCTCCCCGGGGGTCTCGGCCCAGGGATCGGAAGGGTGGGCGGCGCCCACTCCCACCGCGGGTCCACGCAGCTGATGGGGCCTCCTATCATCCCAGGGTCGGAAGTACGAGCACGGGACACCGCCCCTCCCGGGCCGGGGGCGGGGCGTGAGGAGGGGGCGCCCCGTACCCCGCCTCCGTCGGGAAGGGGCCCGCCTAGTGCCCCCGGTTCCGGTTCCGGTCCGACCCGCGCCCCTCCCGGACACTCACTGATTCGCGCCTCCAGAGTCTCCGGCTCCATCGCGGGCTCCATCAGCCACGGGCCCCCAGCCTCGGTACCGCCCCCAACCCCCTGCCGCTCTCGCGGGACCTCCTCGACACCGCCCTCTGCTGATTAAAGGGGCAACGTCCGCCCCGACGCGCAGGAGCGGCGGACAAGCTCACTCGGCACCATAGAGACGAGAAAGAACTCGCCTAGAGCGTCGCCCGCTCTCCCAAACCCTCCCCCAAGCGGCGTCTACATCGCGGGAGGGATCTGCTGTCCGCCCCCTCGTTCACGGCGCTCAGGCCGGAGAGGAAGCTGAGGGACTAGGGCTGAGGGCTGCACCATGGAAACCCCACGGGACGCTCTAACTGGTTGTGCGTCACAGAGAGCCCTGTGACCGCTTCCGGAAGGACGCTCCACGGCCATATTTCTGAGGGGCTCTGAAGTCAGTTCCGGACCCCTGAGCGCGTACTTCCGCTTAGATGCAAAAGTGGGAGGGGCCCTTAAAAGGGCAATGACATACGTTGGCCACGGTGAAAGGTCAGTTTCTCGAGTGCTTAACAGTGTTCCAACCATTGTTTTAAGCACTTGAAAAATACATTTGTCTATTTACTCCTCACAACAAACCCATGAGCCAGATAGTTTGTCTGAGGTCACACAAGTGGCAGAGCCTGAACCCTGTGCTGTCTACATTCTGCAATCATTTCATGTACTATGCATTCACTTTGCTCTGGGGCAGGCGCTGGGGAGAAAGGCAAGGCCAGATAATTGTTACACAACGTGATGGAGGAAGCCCAAGGGGTAGTGGCAACACAGGACCCAAACAGGTGGGTACGGGGGGCAGGGTGAGGAGGGGTCTTGTCAGGGGAGGTTTCACAGAGAAGGTAATGTGTAGTTGCAAGAAGGTCGGAAATCTCCAGGTAAACCTGGTGCGAAAAGATATTCCAGGTGGAGGGAACCAAACATTTCAGGGCTCACAGGAAAGAGTATGATGAGGTCAGATAATTGAAAGTATTTCAATACGGCTCCAGAGGATGTTGGCCTGAAAATAGGTTGGGGCAAGATTACGCAAATCCTGCGTTTGACTTTTTTTATTTGTAAACTGTGTTGAAGATGTCGTTAAAGAGTTTCACGAGTGGTAGTGACAAAGTCAGGCTTTTGTTTTAGAAAGCTCCAGGCAGCAACAATGGGCGGAAGATACTGGTGGGGGCCAGACTGAAATCAGGGAGGGCAGAATAAACAGACTTCCTGGCCTCGGTGCCTTTTCTCCTGCCGTTTCTCCGTCCATTAAAGACCCTCGTTATCTGTTTTTCCCACCCGCGGCCGGGGACCGCCCTGTGACGTCACGCCGCAGGGGAGCGGGGGCCCCGACTCACCTGGGTCCGTTGCATTCCGTCGCCCCCTGGCGGCCCTCCCGGGAACTGACCCGTGGTGTCCTCTCGAGCCATCCTGTCTCCGCGAGGGTTAAAGCAAGATCGAGACTGAGAAGCTGGCGAATCCGGTTCTGTTCGGCCGTTGCCCTGGCGAGTGACCTCGATTCACCTTGCAGAACCGCAGTGACCTCATCAGGGAGTTGAGGCATGTGCTGGGTCAGTTTTTCCCCTAAACTCAACCATTCAGCAAACTGGACGCTTTTCTAAATTCTCCACAGGCCATTAAAATTATACAGGAAAGTGATATGTATGTTTATTGCATTCCTCAATAAAAGCTGTAACATAATACGTATTTAGAGCTCTTTTCGTTTGTTTCTTTTATTACCGAAATGAATTATTACAGAAATAAAATGCAACCGCATTTACCACATTGATTTAGGGGCATACATGTGCTGTCAAGAGTCACTTTTTAAAGACAGCAGAGATGTGACCAGGGTTCAGATCTGACTTAACTGCTTTGTAAACTACATGACCTAGGACAAGTCACAGCCTCCCTAGATCTCAGGCTTCTCATCTGAAACAAGGTTGTGAGAATTCAATGCAAGTGTGTCTGCAAAGTTAACCCCCAAACACACCCTCCCAACCCTCTTTCTCTGCTGTACTTTTCTCCTTAGCCCTTATCCCCACTGTATATTTCCTTTCTTCACCGTGTGTTTTGTCTTTCTTCCCCACCGGAATGTAAGCTCTGTGAGATGACGAATTTTATATATTGGGTTCACTGGTATATCCCCAAGGCTTGAAAGAGTAACTGGTACATAGGTGTTCAATAAACATGCATTGAATAAGTGGATGAGGTGAAACGATTATTCATAAGGTTTATGTGGAGGGGTGCAGGAAGGTGCCCAACATTGCACAGCCAGTGTGTGGGGTGGAGAGGGGAGCTGGGTCAGTACTTTCAATGAAGGCTCTAGGTTTACCTTAGTGAGTTGTGGAGAGCAGGGTTTGGTAAGGGAGTCAGTTAATCAGCTACGCAGATAGGACCTGGCCCAGAATGGTGGTCTGGATAGAAGGTATGGAAGGAGGAACCTAAGACAGTGAGGAAGGTGAGGATGGTGAAAGGAAGGGGAATCAACACCGGAAACAAGAAACACAGGAATTGGACCTTTGGCAGCTGTTCCCATCTCCACCATTTGCAAACATGTTCCTCTAAGTGCCTTGGGGTCCCCCTAGGAGAGGGTGGGCAAGCAAAGCTGTGCTGTCCTTGAAGCAGCTGTAATCAACTAAACCAGAAATGTGGCTAAATGTCCCAGACCCATCCCAGAGAAACCCCTCCAACACTGGAGATGCTGGTGATGATGCGTTGGGGAGGAGGAGAGAGGAGAGATATTTGGGAGAGCACCAGATCTTTTCTTGGGGGGACTGTAGAAGGTCCAGGGAACAAACTGAGATGTGGCCTCAAGTCCAGCCCCTGTGACCCCAGCCAGATCTTGGCTCACATCTCCCTTCCAGGCAGACCCCTGGGGGTGGGGACACAGAGCCCCATGACTGTCATTGCTTCCTGTCATCCTCACACAGACCCCAGGGGTGGATATTATTCTTCTTGTTTTACAGATGAGAATTCTGAGGACCTGAGGATGTGGTTGATCAACGTTCCCACACAGGCTCCATCATAAGAACCCACATAAGGCCAAGACCCTGTCTTCAAAGGACAGAAAACATAAAAACAAACAAAACACACCAAGATAATTACAAAGCTACCCAAACAGGCTGGTGTAAGGAGAGTGGCAGCCATGTGTGGAGCGACCCCGGCAGCCTTTCTTGAGGAGTTGACATTTAAGCTGCAAAAGAGCCAGATGTAAGAAGGATGTCCAGGCAGAGAGAATGGCAAGTGTAAATGTTCTGAGGTCATATGTATGTGTGCAGAGACGGGGAGGGGACTCATCTTTTCTGAATCAGAACTAGGCCATGCAGTATAAGGAAGGTTATTGCCCTGATTTATGAATTTACATAAATGAAAAGGCTCAAAAAGTATTTAAATTCAGCCTTATTTCCCTGCACATTTAACACATTTATGGAAAAGAATGACCTTTTAGGTAGAAGGAAATAGAAAATTCAGAGCAAATATAAATGCCTATATTACAGAAGATGATCTAATTGATTGTTTGCAATTCAGGCTTTCCCAGAAAATCTGGATTGCCTGAAATAATGGGACAGCAAAAATAAGATTTGGTTCAAGGGAGGCTGGGTCATTTCTTGCCTGTGGAGGGAGAGGACTGAGGCTACAAGAGAAGTGAACTTGTTTATTGGGCTTTTCCATGTCCTGGGAGTTGGTTTCTTCTGCTGCCTTTGCCCTGACTCCACACTGTGGATAATTTACTTCTAGCTATTGACTCACCTGCTGTGTCCCATGACTTTTACATATATATCATACCTTTGAGGGAAGGATTAGTCTTCCATGTTACAGAGGAGGAAACTGAGGTCCAGCGAGGTTAAAGAAAATCTTGACTGAGGCCATGGGTTAGTGGAGAGCTGGTACCAAGTTCTGCTTGATTCCCAAGGTTGTTCTGGGTCTACTCTGCTGGTTTTCTCTGAGGTGACAATCTGTGTCAAAAATCCCCTGGGCAGTTAATTATGAATTCAGGCTCCTGGACAAACTCATATTCAAGTTGGACTCTGGGGGTGTGGCCCAGGAATTTGCAGTTCAAAGTTAGCCTTATCCTATGCTCAGTCCACCCCCTGCTCCCTGAACCCCCTTTCCTGGCTCTGGTTCCTCAAGGACCTTAAGTCAGAGATGTGCAGGTCTAGGGTAAGGTAGACTCACCCCGATGGTCTGACTGCGGGATGTGGATGATCACCCCAGCTTAGTGGGACCCTGGTCCCTGGCCTCCCTCTGCCCCAGCTCTTGGCAACATCAGCCTCTCCCAGCTCTGGTGCTCAGGTGTACCAGGTGGGGTCACACTTGCTGACGACTGAGTTGTGCGCCAACCTGGGTTGGAGGAATAAACTTGTGCTGGGGAGTAAAGTGTCTGAGCAACGGGTTTCCCCACATACTCCTTTCCAGTGGGTAGGAAGATCTGGTTTTTACAGGAGGGTGTGGCCACAGAGGCCAGCATTATGAACCTCCCTCCACTGGCTGGAAAAAAACCAGAAACCCCGGATTTCACCAATAGGGAGGCAATATGCAAATATAGCCCTGCATTAATTGGCTGATAGACAGACGCGTACCATTCATTCTTGTGCCCTGAGACTTGGAGTTTGTAATATAACTGAGGTAGAGGCTACACTTGGAAGCAATAATAATTGTGCGCCCACCTTGTGCCAAGTCCTGTGTCAGGGAACACAGGGGTGAATAAGAGAGGAGAGGCACCACCCTTATGGGACTTACATTCTAGTAAACTAAAAAACATAAATAATAAATGAAAAAGATAGATTCAGCTCGGGGCAGTGCCAAGAAGACAGTGCACCAGACAGCTGTACACCTGCGGTGCCATAGCAAGTCCTGTATTGGTAAATCCTAAGTGCAGCAGAGGAGTGCGAGACCAATGACCCTGCTGGTGGAGCGAGGGGAGAGAGGAGGAGGGGACCTTGAGCAGACAGCTAAAGAAGGAGGAGGAATGTCCTCCCCTAGACGAGGGGACAGTATGTGGCATGTAAGATTTTTAGGAACCCAGGAAGCATGACGTGGCTAGAGGGACCTGTGTGTAGGGCAGGAGAGAGCAGAGTGATGTGACTTTGGGCAAGTTCTTCACCTCTTGAGCATCGGTCGGCAAAGGATTAGACATAACATGTGGAAGACATAGCATGTGAGTGCACTCAGTAAGCGCTAAATAAAGAAATTCCAAGTGGTGACTACTGTTGATGTACTGGGAGAGGTCCTCATTTCTGTTCCCCACGTTTAGGCTTTGGTCCCACCCCTTTTTCTTCCTTCCCCTCCGAAGTGTGTACCTTTAGGGCTTCACTTCTCCCCCCCGGGAACTTCGCACACTAGCACTTTGTCTCTCTGTCTCCCCGAGGGACAGTGACTCCAAGTACAGCAGGACAGACTTGGAGAAGCTCCAAGAAAGGACTTCCTTGCCTTTCTGTCAGCATTGCAGCTGCTGGGGGGAGGGGGAGGGGACAGGGTGTGCTTCCCACAGACACAGACTTAGAGAATTCTGGAGCTGGAAGAAAGCTTTGAGATAACTTATCTAGTCAAGAGCTTTTCAATCTTTTTTGATAGATATTCATCCAAGGTAAGAAATGCGGCTTATATCAGGACCAGGTGAACTCAAGTTTTATGGAGGCTGAAGTTTGTAAAAATTTGGGGATCTCGTTAAAAAAAACCCCAAAAATTATGTATGCAGAATCTGGTATTTATTTAGAATGAGAAAATACATTCCTATAAATTGCAAACTTTTTTTTTGTATTTTCCTTAAAAATTTTTTTTTGGTAGGGGAGGTAATTAGATTTATTTGTTTTTATTTACTTTTAGAGGAGGTACTAGGGATTGAACCCAGGACCTCACGTGTGATAAGCACATGCTCTACTGCTTGAGCTATACCCTCCCCACTGCAAACTTTAAAAGGCTGACAAATACCATAATCATAAAGTCAGAACAGTAAGAAATTTTTACCTAACTACCTGACATGCGGCTTTATACCTTTTTTCTACAATTTTAGGCTGCATGCATTTCACATAGCAGTGACTTTATTATATTTTCTATAAGGAGAAAGAAAAGTCAGGCTTCTAGTATGCCTGAGCAAAAATGTTTTTTTATTTTTTTACTTCAGAAAAGTTTTTTTTTTCTCAGCTTCACAATCTGTTATTGGTAATGTCATGTAAATCTTAATTTTTAATTTTGTCAAATTTGGGAAAGACACATTTTCTGTGTTGTTTCACCAGAAGCTACAGATTCTGTCAGAACAAAATGTGTTGCGTGTGAGACAGAACCCCATATGTCATGATATATAAAACGTTCAAAGTCATGCCCAGATGTGCTTACTGTTTGCAGTATTGCTACTGGCTGGTGTCCTACAACAGACGCGTTCTGATGAATTCTATGATTCCTTTCCCCCAGAAGAAAGCAGTGTGTGGTGCATTTATAAGTAGGCATGCTGTATTATTTTAACTGCAAGCCCAGAGGCATGGACTTCTGCTGGAGCTGGGTGTCATTGGGAACTGAATCCTCCACATACAATTTTACACATCTGAGAAATGGAAGAGTGAATGTTCCATAGACTAGCTTCTGGCTCTATGCAATGCAGACCTTGGTTCTCCTCCACTGCCCAAATTTTTTCCCATGCCGAGTGCCTAGGATCTATGTCATGGTGACATAGTGATGTGACCTCTGACCCTGCACCTTTGTGTCAGGACACCATGTGAATCAGCAGAGCGGGTATGGGTGACTGGAGTATTTCTGGGAACCATTCTCTACCCTAGGATGGCTAGTAATCACTATTCTGGAAATTGACTGCGAACCTTATAATTATAATCCACTAAACTCAAACTAAATGTATGTCCAACTCAATTTCCCATTAGTTGGGTCTCAGGTTGGTTGGACACAGTCTTTGGAAAGAGAAAAGTGTTTTGCTGCTATGGAACAATCCTCAAGATACATTAGGAGAATAAAACCCAGGTACAGGACAGTGTGTACAGCACACTCGCTCCTGTGTGGGGTGAAAAGTGTCTTTGGAAGGAAGCAGAAGGGTCTTGGCCTCTGGGTGGCTGTGGGGTGGGAGGGAGGACTTGCTTTTCCCTGAAAATCCCTTTTCAGCTTTGTGAAGTGTTTTTTTAATCCCACACGTCTTAATTTTCCTTTCCTTTTTTTTTTTTTTTTTTTTTTGCTAACTTTGGGGGAGTGGGGGAGGATATTAGGTTTATTTATTTACTTTTACTGGGAATTGAACCCAAGATCTTATGCGTGCTAAGCACGCACTCTACCACTGAGCTATACCCTCCCCACCTTTTTTTTTTTTTTTTTTAAAGGTAGATGCTTAGCAATTGACAAGCTATTTTTCTTCCTAATTTAGGTTGTTCTCTTAGTGGCCAGCAGGAGGCGGCAAATGCTTTCTCTCTCTTGGAGAGCGGTTTCCCATTCTGCTGCCTCCGGAAAATACCATGGCCAGGCGCAGTGACTGGAACCCAGACTCCAAGTGGAGCCTTAAACGGCAAATAAGTGAAAGAAGTTGTCATTAATGAACTCTAGGGAAGCTCTGATTTTTAAGATAGCTTTGTTGAGATATAATTCACACACCTTACGATTCCCCCATTTAAATGGTACAATTCAAAAGATGGTTTTAAAAAAAAGAAAAAAAAGAAAGTATACAATTCAATGATTTTTGGTAGATTACATTATTAATTTTAAAAAACTGTAGCAGAATACATATAACATTTTCCATTTTAACCATTTCAAGTACATAATTCAGTGGCATTAGTTACATGCAACCATCTTCATTTATTTCCAAAAATTTTCATCACCCCAAAGAGAAACTGTGTACTCTCTAGACAGTAACTCCCTCCCCTCTCCCCAGCCCCGGTAAGTTCTAACTTACTTTCTGTCTTTATGAATTTGCCTATTGTAAGTATTCCAAACAAGTGGAATTGTGAAATATGTGGCTTCTTTTCTTTCTTTCTTTCTTTCTTTCTTTTTTTTTTTTTCAAGATTCCACATATGAGCGATCTCATATGGTCTTTTTCTTTCTCTTTCTGGCTTACTTCACTTAGAATGACATTCTCCAGGGACATCCATGTTGCTGCAAATGGTATTATGTTGTCATTTTTATGGCTGAATACTATTCCGTTGTATAAATATACCACATCTTCTTTATCCAGTCATCTGTTGATGGACATTTAGGCTGTTTCTATGTCTGAATATGTGGCTTCTTGTGTCGTCCTTCTTTCACTGAGCATTATGTTTTCAAGGTTCATCCATGTTGCAGTATCGACAGTTCATTCCTTTTTATGGCTGAATTGTACTCCATTGTGTGGATAGACCATGTTTTGTTTACATATTCATCTGTTGACAGACACTTGGGCTTTTCCCATCTTCTGCTTATTGTGAACAACGTTGCTTTGAACATTTGTGTACAAATATCTGCTCGAGTTCCTGTTTTCAATTCCTTTTAACTCCACCTAGGAGTGAAACTAGCAGGTCATACAGTCATTCCGGCTCTAGTTGTTTGAGGAACTGTCAAACAGTTTTCCATAATGTCTGCACCTTTTTGCATTCCCACCAGTGATGCCTGAGGGTTGAAACCTTGGTTTTAAAACCAAACAGGTGTTTGCTGCCTGCCAGGAAATAGACAGTCTCCAGTGAACTGATGGTGAGCTCTTTTATCTATTTTTGCAAATAAACTCCTGGGGGCTGGGCTGAGGCCATAGGGCCTGATGACTGAGGCGGCATGGGCTGGAGGGCTCTAGAATTAGTCAGGGAGAAGGGCAGGCGAGACTGTGAGCAGGCCAGTGGAACCTCCAGCTGTGAGGTGTGTAGTCAGGGCAGAGGGGGAAACAAGACCCAGAGATCCCTGGATACTGAGCCGGAAGGAAGGTCATCACTCCCAAACCATCCTGCTGAAGACTGAAAGTTGGGGTGCCACGTGTCTAAAAGAGAGAATGACTGTCTACAGATTGCCGGCCCCATGCAGTCTCCTGAGCGCCTCACAGTAAATGCAACGGTGTAGGAGGGTCCTCACAATGGCCCAAAGCATGGGAAGCGTCCAGTAAATGCCAGCCATTAGCTATCAGGTACAGAAGAGTAATAATGGTTGAGCACCTACTATGTGCCAGATTCTGTATGTCAAGCCCATGATGTGGATTCTCTCGTTTAACCCCATGGCAATCCTGTGAAGTAAAAACCTTTAAAATTATTTTCCAGGTGGGGAAACCAAGGCCACATCACCTGCCCAAGGTTACACAGCCAGTAAGAGGCAGAGTTAGAACTTGAGGACGATCAATGCAATGAAATGCATCACTAGATTGGAGCCCCTGAAAATCACACCCCACTTTCTGAGCTCTATGATGAGTGCTTCCTGTGGTTGACCCACTATACAATCACCCATACATCCATCCACCCCCTCACCCACCCTCCCACCTACCTATCCACCTTTTCATCCTGCCATGCATGCATCCATCTGTCCGTCCATCCATCCGTCCGTCCATCCATCCGTCCGTCCATCCATCCATCCATCCGTCCATCCACCCACCCACCTTTGAGTTAAGACCAATGCGATAAGGTCCAGCCAAGAGCTGAGGAAGAGTTCTAGGTGCAGGGAGCAGCAAAGACCGAGGCTTGAGGCTGGAATGAGCTTGGCAAATCCAAGTGTCAGCCTGGCCAGGAGGCATGTGGGGTGAGATGAGGCTGCAAGTTGGACAGGACCAGATCCGGGGGAACTGGTCGGCCAAGGGAGAAGTTTGGATTTGTTTTAAGTGTGCTGGAGGGTTTTGAGCAGGAGAGTGGAGTGTTGTCATTTCCATTTTACAAAGACCCCAAAGGGCGGTGGAAGGCTTATAGGGGCAGGAGTGGAGAAGGGGAGACAGCTAAGTGGCGTAGCTCATTCCTTCCTCCTACATCTCCAAATTCCTTCCTCCCTCATGGGCCCTCCGTAATTCCAGGTGAGGTGAGGATGACCCGAGAGCTCCAGTGGACCTCGGCATTCCCGGAGAGATGCCCATTGGGATTGCGACCAGATGCAGCCAGCAGAACCTGGCGATCAGGTTCAACAAGGAAGATCTCTGGACCAGATGATGTAAGAGCTCTGTGGACGCCCCTTGAAGGACAGATAGTCAATTAGTCAGAGCTGGAGAAGCAAGGCTGAACATCCGCTCAGGTAGCCTGAGCATTCAAGCGGATCTGATATTAATAACAGCAAACATTTATTCAGCACTGAGCATAGATCGGCACTGTGCTTAGCTCTTCACAGACATTCTCCCCTAAGGCAAGGCTCACGTTTACCCTGTGAGGTGTCACAGTTACAGTTCCTGTTTTGCAGATGGACCAACTGAAGCCCTGAGAGGTTATGTGACTTGCCCAAGATCACACAGCTATAGAAAGACCTCCCTGTGCCTGAGGCTAGCACACCTGAAGAAAAAGACTGTGGGGATATGAAGGGTTTTGCTCTGCATAGAGACTGGAACACACAGGTCATGAGCCCCACATCTATCCAGGAGAGACGGGGATCCCAGCTTGCTGGTGTGAGCATCTGGCCCCTTGAGATGGTACACCTGTCACCAGCATCTTTCTTCTCACCCACCATGCTCCAGTCCCAGGGTCTCTGGGCTCTGGGAGGATGGACACTGGCTTTCTCAGGAAACCTGTCCTCCCGGGGCAGGGGAGGGGGTGCGTGCGCCAGCCAGAGTCCAGGCTGTTGGATGCTGCTCATTGCAAATTCACTCTGAGCTGCTCTTTCCACTGCCTTCCTGGCAACCTGGCTTCCTTGTCTCTGGTGAAGCCTTGCCCCATTTAGGAATCCTCCCTCAAAGCCAAGAAGGGTGATTTATTTAACTTTTTTCATAAATAAATACATTGTTTATTTTCTTGATTTTTAGCAGGTATTGTGTGTCCCACATGCTACCTAGGTTAACTTTTTAATCAAAGTCTTTATTTTTTTCTGGGGGGTTATTTATTTATAAATATTTATTTCTTTTCAGTGGAAGTACTGGAGATTGAACCCAGGACCTCGTGCATGCTAAGCACACACTCTGCCACTGAGCTATACCCTCCTTCCCCAAAATCTTTTAAAATTCTCACCATCAGCCCTTGAAGAAGATAGTCTTAGCTCCCTTTCACAGTTGAGGAAACTGAGGCTTGCAGTGACTTGACATGGCTACTCAGCTTGTAGGTGACAAAGCCAGGATGTGACATTTGCCAATTTGAAGCCAAAAGCTTTCCATGCATGCCTCCCCCCAACCCCCACCCTGGCACCTCCCTGTTCCCTCTGTCATCTCAGAAAGACGGTGCTCAGTAGGGCGTGAGCAGGGAGGGAAGCAGGGAGACATCACTGATGTGTTGATTTGTTTGTTCTTTGGGAGGAGAAGGACAGGAGAGGAGATAGGGAGAGGTCTCACGGATCCAGGACCAAAGTCCCCAACAGCAGGAGGCTAGTGGGAGACGCAGGAAGCCACGGGCCAATTTCTCTGTTTGGGGCACAGGCCCACCTAAATGTTTAATCTCTTATAAAATCAGAAGAAGAAAATGAACTTTTAAGTAGACGAAAATGTTTTAATGTATGACATTGATGTATTTATTCAGTGCAGTCATAATATACAATTATATCTCTGTGTGTGTGTCTGTGTATGTTTTATACATAATACATATACATATACTTTTTTTTTTAATGTAGGAAGGAGCCCCTGAAGGCAGAAGTACCCCAGGCCCACGATAGTCATGATGGGGTCCTGGGAGTTTGCAAGAACATTCCCACAGGTCTGGGGCTCAGACTCGGTTGTCAGGAGGAGTCGACCCTCACAGCCGACACAGGTGGGGCGCTGGGCCCCTGATAATAACAACGAATATTTTCTGTTAAGTATTAGTGAAATGCCAGGCTTTATTGCCCGTAATCCTTATAGCACGTTGTTTTACAGAGGAGGAGACTGAACCCAGAGGGTTTAGAACCAAGATTCTTGTCCTGTACTGTCCGCTAAGTGACATTTGAGAACCTTGTCTGGCCCCAGGAATCTGGGACTTCCTGAAGCCTTCCGTTAGGGTGTAATTAGTTATTTTCCAGTTGTTTCCTGTGCTCAAACTTATCTCCCCACCTAGACTTGGCATCCTTAAGAGCTGCCTTTATTTTATACTTCTCTTCTGCAGAGGCCCTTAATCCCATGCATTTGAATAAAGTCTTTTGAGGCTGTGTTATACGAGGGAGCCCTGTGTGGCCAGCCAGGCCATGTCCTCCTTGGTACCTTAGAGGTGGACACACCAGCAGTTTTATTATGTCTGCTCCTCACCCTTGCCTCTCAGTGCAGCCTAGTGGCCTCCTGCACAACTCAGTGAAGGCAGATCTGCAAGGGCCCTTCATGAAGCCCTGGGGACCCGCTTCTTTAGCTGTTTTGTTCACTTAACACTGTACCACGGGCAAGGAACCATGGCCATCAAGGGTCCACCAAAAATGTGATTTTTCACGTTGCACGCAGTTCATTTATATTTTCGTAGCATCATTAACTTGGCCAATCCCATAGTACTGATGTTTTCACTTTCCAGCTCTTCCCCAATGACAATGTTGATGGTGATTTTTCCAATTCAGTAAGTCAGTGAGTAAATCTTTATTAAGCATATACTACTAAGTGCTGAGAATAACTTCCTGATCATCCAGCTTGATTCAAGGGTAACGTTTGGAACATTGATCAGAATATCTGAAAACCTATGAGAAGCAGCCAAAGCAGTAGGTAGAGGAAAATTCAAAGCCTTAAATACATTTATCAGTAAGCAGAAAAGATCAAAAGTCAATGGACTTAAGAAGCTAGAAGAGGAGGAGGGTATAGCTCAGTGGTGTATGCTTAACATGCACAAGGTCCTGAGTTCAATCCCCAGTACAGCACCCCCATTAAAAAATAATAATTATAGCCATTTGTAACAACATGGATGGATCTGGAGATTGTCATCCTAAGTGAAGTAAGTCAAAAAGAGAAAGAAAAACACCATATGATATCACTTATATATGAAATCTTAAAAATTTCTAGGTTCAATCACCAGTACCTCCATAAAGGGGAAAATTTTTTTAAAAAATAAACTAGAAAAAGATCAATTTAAAAAAGTAAGAGTTAATTAGCATGAAAGCAGAAAATAATGAAGGAAACAAATCCAAGAGCTGTGCTTTCTTTTCTTCGTTTCTTTCTGGAGGGGGTGGTAATTAGGTTTTCTTTCTTTCTTTCTTTTTTTTTAAATCTACCCTTAATAGAGGTACTGGGGATTGAACTCAGGACATCCTGCATGCTAGGCATGAACTCTGCCACTGAGCTCTACCCTCCCCATCTGGTTCTTTAAAAAGACCAAGGTAGTAGAATGTCCAGGGACTTGCACGGACTTCAAATTCTTTAGTCGGGAGGGCTTCGTGAGTATTATTTCTCCAATAAACCAAGCTTCTGATAACAGCTGCTTGGCAAAGTGTATTAGTTGATTGCTGTGTAACAAATTAGCCAAAATTTAGGGACTTAAAATAAGAAATACATTTCTTACAGCTCTTGTGGGTCAGGAATCGGACAGGACTTCGCCAGGTGCCTTCTGGCTCAAGGTCTCTCACAAGGCTTTAGGCAAGGTGTTAGCTACACCAGCATCCCAAGGCTCAAGTGGGAGAAGAGCCACTGCCCCATTCACCCACATAGGTATCAGCGGGATTCAGGTCTTCATTGCCAGCTGGCTGGAGACATCAGCTCCCTGGCACACAGGCTCCTCCACAGGGCTACTCATAGCATGGTTCACTTGTGTGCCTCCCTCAGAGCTAGGGCAGCAAGAGGAAGAATGAGGGAGAGTGAGCAAACAGTCTTTTTGTAATCAGTCTTTCTGTAACCTAATCTTCTAGTATTCTGTTCTGGGATTCTAGTATGCTGTTAGTTAGAATCGAGTCACCGGGTCCAGCCACACTCAAGGGGGAGCCAATTATACATGGGGGTGTATACAAGGGGTAGGAATCACTGGGGGTCATCTCAGAGGCTGTCACCACACAAAGGGCTTAAGATCATACTCCCGAACGTCTAATATTCTTTTTGCTAGGGCCGTGTGACAGGACTTGGCAGTCATCTGAGCAGTGGGTCTGTAGACAAGGCAAGCTAGGCTGCTTACTAGCTATGTAAAGCCTAGGAACCTTTCTTCCCCATCTGAAAAATGGGGTAATAATAAAGATCTCCTTCAGAATTGATTGAGTTTATTGTGCTGAGGGCTGGAGAAAGTGTTTTGTAAGGTGTATACCCTCCAGAAGGTAGGCATCACAGAGAACAAGACTGGAGATGTGAGTGTCAGTGATTTTTTTTCCTTTCCTTTATTATTATTTTTAAAATCTTTCATTGATGTAAAACATACACACAGAAGAGTGCACAATTCATAAATGTGGTCATGTTCTCCTGTCTTTAAACATTCTTCTAAACCAAACTTTAAAAAAAGTATATATAATGTTTCATTTTTTAATTTCAGTATTTTTCAATTAAAATTTTTTATTGAGGTATAGTTGATTTACAATGTTGTGTTAGTTTCTGGTGTACAGCATAGTGATTCAGTTAGATAAATATATTCATTATAGGTTATTACAAGCTATTGAATATAGTTCCCTGTGCTATCCAGTGGATATTGTTGTTTTAAAACAAATGAACTTTTAAGTTCTTTTTACTTTGTGTACTTTCCAGAACCTTCTACAGTGAGCTAGAATTATGACTGTAATCAGAGAAATATCACCTCCACAAGGTGTAGTTTCTGTTGATTCGAATTTCCATTTATAAAGCACTTTAAAACTCCTTATCTTGCTTGGGTTTTATAATGGCCCTGGGAGAAAGATCAAGCAGGCATCGATTTCCTTGTGGGTAAAATGAGGAAGTCACTCTCTGCTCTGGGCCGGCAGGGGACTGAAGGTGGTGTCCTATGTGAGTGCTGGGCAGTGAGCCATCCGTCAGCTCCTGGCACCGAAGGGCTCTGGGCAGGGCTGGCCTCCCAGCACCCCACCCAGAGTGGCCACTGCCAGCTCTAATGGAAAACCTTCTGACTTGCCAAACCAGGGCTCTAGAAAAATTCTGCTTCTGGGAAGCCGCCCTAAAGAAGTTGTCATGATGCTGCCAAACCTTATGTGCAATTAATTTAATGCAGCAGCATTTTTAATAGCAAACACTTCGAATTAATGTAAGTGTTCAACAGAAGGGAATTGGTTGAATAAATTTAGTCATTCAAAGGTAGACTATTTCACTACCATTAAAATATAGTTCTGAAATATAGATTTGTGGGCTTTAATGTTTACTGAATGAAGCAGGAGCAAAAATGGCAGAGGCATAGGGATGTTTATGATACAAATCTGTAGAAAATCGCGAGGAAGGAAATGTGCAGATCGAGTAGGCAGGCTCCATCCTGGGGGAGGGTGGTCGTTTTTCTCTTTATTTAATATCACTAATTGCCTATAGTAAGCATGTCAATTACACAAGTAGTAGATGAAATGAGCAAAGCACTGAACTCCCAGTCCCCACAGCTCCTCCCCCAACCCTCCCACTCCCTCCTCTGACCGCCAGTTTGTTGTAGATATTTCTAGACGTTTTCTTTGACTCCACCTATTGCTTTTAAAACTTGCATGTACAATCAGAAGAATCATGGCGTGAGGGGAGAAAACAAAACAAAAGCCTCTCAAAATGAATCGGGACATCATAGAAGCATAGAGATTTTTGCAAAGCAAGTCTCTCTGTTTAAGGGCAAAAAAGCAGAGCTCAGGGTTATTGGGTGGCATGCCGAGCTCATCTGGTTTGTGTTGGCTCCAGACACCCAGTCCAGTGCTGCTCCAGGGCCATGTCCCTTAGGGCTCTGAGAGAAGGTGGGAGGCTGGCAGGAGGCCAGGAGGATTCTCTGGGCTGGATGGGCTGGGCGAGGGTGAGGAACCTCCTGCCTGTTTGTTCTGGGGACCAGGAGATGCCGGCGGAGAGACACTCTGGCAGAAGGGACCAAAGTCCCCATTTATGGCCTTGGGGTAGTTAATGTGTAATATTCTAGGATATAAGCTGGACTGTGACATGAGACCCTGAGCCCAGCCCTCCAGGAGTCACCGAGAGCTTCTTCCAGGAGCTGCCACCATGTCGGTGAGGATGCTGGACTCTGCATTGCCCACCTCCTCCATCCCTTCACGTCTTCCCCTGCGTCGGGGTGGGGTGGGTGCTGGAGGAAAGCATTGCTGACCCTCCCAGCCTCTGTTTCCCCTGTTGTGTGGATGTCGGACATATCATCTCCATAGCCTTTCAGCATCGAGGTTCTCTGCTCCCCCTACCATTGTTCTGAGCCTCTTTCCCCCTCTAGCCTCAGTTTTCTCATCAGTAATACTAATAGCAGTAATAGTAACAACTGCTAATGTCTACTGAGCTTTATGAAGATAAAGAAACTGAGGCTGGAAGATTAAATTGCTCATGATCACACTCTGTAATCTGTAGGGAGTTGAGTGGATGTTTTTTGAGGTCCCTCCCTGATTCTTTGATTCTAAACCCTGCTCTGCCATAGCCTGCTGTGTGGCCTTGGGCAAGTCACTGTCCCTCTCTGAACCTCAGTCTCCTACATTTGGGTAATTAGATCACAGACGGTGTCTTCTGACGATTAGATGGTGTATTGGTTTCCTGTGGCTGCCATAATAAATTTATTCTCTCAGAGTTTGGAGGTGTGAGTTCTGAAATCCAGCTGTTGGCAGGGCCATGGTCTCTCTAAAGGCTCCAGGGGAAGATTCTTTCTTGTCTTTTCTAGCTTCTGTTGGTTGTCAGCCATCTGTGGCATTCCTTGGTTTGCAGCTGTATCCCTTCAGTCTATGCCTTCGTCTTCACATGGCCTTCTCTGTGTGTCTGTGTTTTGGGGTCCAAATTTCCCTCAGTCAGATCAGATTTGAGCCTACCCTAATCCACTGTGGCTTCATCTCAACTTGGTCACACTCAGGTTCCAGGTAAACATGGCTTTTTTGGGAGACACCATTCAAGTCAGCAGAGGTGGGGTGCAGGGCGTGGAGGGGAAGAGAGGGTCCAGCGTGGGGGGCACAGTGCTCCCCCCATGTCTGCCTCGCAGGGAGGACCATTGTGCTCAGAGACTTGCCCGACTTTCTCCTTCCCTTGATTGTCTCACCCCTTCCCTTTCTTTCCTCCTTCTTCAGAGACCACATAGTGCAAATCTCTTATATTAAAGAGTGGGGAGCTGAGGTCCAGAAAGGGGCACAGCCGGCTCCTAGTCACTTGGCCAGTTAGGGGCAGAGCCCGCACTAGACCCTGACCACTATCTGCCCCCACCCCTACCCCAGCTTTGCCTCCCTGTGATACAAGTCATTTTCTGTCAGTAAAATGACTCCAAATTTGTGCAAGAACTAAATGTGTCCTTGTTTGGGGAATTCTGCTGAAGGCACCGCACCTCATCACTTGAACACGTTTGGGGACAGTGAGGTCAGTGGGGACCACTCTATCCATTTCATAGATGGGTAAATTGAGGTTCCCTCAGCTGGACCCTGCGTCTCCAGATCCAGCTATTCTTGTCAGGCTGGGGTGGGTAAGAGTGAAGCCAAATGGGCCAGGGGTGGGTGGGGGCTCTGGGAAGATTTGATCCAAGCACTCTGGCTCTTCCCTTCCTAGCCCAGTGCCTTCATGGGGGAGAGGGAGAGTGAGCCTGTGGCCAGATCAGGTTGGGCTGAGGCTCCTGAATGGGCTTCACCAGCAGAAGAGCGCTGGGCACACGTGTGATGGATTTTTGTGGTACGTTTCTCTGTTTGTGCAGGGGAAATTTGAGATCATGAACATGGACATGAAGGTGGGGTCAACCCTGAAGATCAAGGGCAAGATCGCCGATGATGCTGATAGGTGGGCAAGCAAGAGGGCAGGTGGGGTGGGGGTGGGGCGGGGGGACTGCCCACAGACTTGGAACCAGGCTGGGGATGTGGGGCAGGCAGGGCAGCCTTGTGAAATGGTCAGAAGATGACAGTGACCTCAGACCACTCTGAGGGGACCTACTGTATGTTCTTGCTTGCTCTCACGCCCCTCCCACACCCCTGCTGGCTCCTCTGTTAGGGCCTGCCTTCACATCTGAGGCTAGGCTTGCAGACATACAGAATCCACAGCGGACACCATATACTCAATTCCTTGGCCCCGATAGAGACTGAAGGGGCAAGTGGAGAAACCTCACCACTCTGCCCAGTCCTCTGCGAGTTGGGTGCCTCTACTGAAGGCGCAAACGACTAGGGACACCACCCTGTTGACCCAGCTGATGGTCAGAGGCTGCCCTTTCACACACATTAAACCAGGGACAACCACTAGGGGGTGCCAAGTGGTACTGTTTGCATGGCATCCTCTCCATTAGAATCAGATGCTTTTCTCCACCTTGGGTGTTACAGCTCAGCAGTGGGCTCTCCTGTGTGCAGAACAAAGCCTCTACATTTATTGGGACTGATCTCCATCAACTTTTGGTTGGGAGAGGCAGGCAGATGCATCGGGTAGGAGCCAAGAGGAAAGTTACCCTTTCTCTGACTTGGGTCCTTCAAGGTGACAGCAAGGTGGGATACCTCTGGTCTGAGACCTCCCAATGAAGGCACCCTATGACTCAGAATGCCCCCCTCTCAGGGACCCTGAAGATCTAATCCAGACCCCTGTAGTGATCCTCCCAAGAGATCACACAACCCAGTTGCATATACCTCAAATGACAGGGAGCTCATCCCTTTAGGTGTACAACCTTTTTATGGCTAAACTGAATAGGTCTTCAGATGGCTGAGAACAGCAATTCTCCTCCCTTCACCAGGACAGATACTCTCAATTTCTAAAATGTCTCTATTAATTACCCAGCTGTCAAGAGCTTCTGTACTCTTTAAGTGGAATGTGATGCTCCAGTGCCAAGTATGATCAAATTGTCACCTCCCTTGTTTTAAGGCACAAACCTCTATTAACACAACCATTGGAGATTTGTCCAGCTTGTGGTCAACCAAGATCTTGCGACCCAAGCTGTTTTACCCAGGGCTGCCCCCTTATTCTCACCTGCTACCCCTTCCCCTGCAGCTTTGTGATTAATCTGGGCCAGGGGACAGATAAACTGAACCTGCATTTCAACCCACGCTTTGGCGAATCCACCATTGTCTGCAACTCACGGGATGGCAGCTGGGGACAGGAGCAACGAGATGATCACATGTGCTTCAGCCAAGGGTCAGTGGTCAAGGTGAGGCCAAAGGGGGAAGGGGCCTGAGGAGGCTATCAAGGATGGTGGGGCACCCTGGCCTCTATACGGGCCAGGACTGTTGGGAGACACCAGGCACCGCCCTGGCCTGTTCCCAGGGTGCCTCCTGCCTCCCTGACACCCTCCCTCCCACCACACGCAGATCGTTGTGACCTTTGAGGACAACAAATTCAAGGTGAAGCTGCCAGACGGACACGAGCTGACCTTTCCCAACAGGCTGGGCCACAGCCACCTGAGCTACCTGAGCGTTCAAGGCGGGTTCACCATCTCCTCCTTCAAGTTAGAATGAGGGCAGCCCCTCGCCAGTACGCAAGACCCTGGCGCCCAATTCCCTAGCCCGAGCTTCACCCCCCCTCACCTTCACTCAAGACCAGCAGCCCTAGGGGCACGGCTTCCCCTCTGCAGCTCCCAGCCCCGTCCCCGCCGGCCCCCGCCAAGGCTAAGAACAAATAAAAGAATCCACCTCTACAGTCTTCCTGTGGTAGGATCTGCTGTTTTCCACTATTTTAATGCTCCCAGCACCCTCCTGATACTGACGGGGAGACCGGGAGACACAAGGTCACAGGACCGCCCAGTGGGGGATGGGACGTGCTCCTGAACACCTCTAAGCCACCACCTCTGCCTGCCCGTCCCCTCTGTCACTGGGGCAAGTGCCAAGCTGCCCTGTGGGATTATGGTTCCCGGCACCTGGGCCAGGGGCTGTGCCCGGAACTGCAGATAAGGGCTCCCACCTGGGCCTCTTATCACAGGAATATTCATTCCAGCCTGGTTACTCATTACCCCCAGCCTCAGCCTCTCCCCTGACTGGGGACCCTGTGGGAGAGTCCTTGACTTTCCAAACCCAGTGCTGAGGGTATTCAAGCAGGTGGCGGTGATGCTGGTTTCCCAGGTCCTCAAGCATTTTGCAGGACATCTTTTATCAAAAAAGCCTTTTTTAATCAGGACCCAGAGGCAGGTTGCACAGGAATATGGGAGTGCCCCCTTCCCCGAGGTCACACCTGAGTTTCCTCAGAGGCTTCTGGGGCAAGAGGGGGTGGCGGTGGGAATGCTGGGAAGTAGCCTTAGGAGGGCTGGGGTCTCAGGGAGGAAGCGGGGACCCTGCTGAGGGCAGCTCCAGGATGAGCTGGGGCAGGTGGTCCCTCTGGGAGAGGAGACAAAGGCTCTATGTGGTGTGCTCCCCACCCCCATCCAGCAAGGGCAGCTCTCCCAGCACAAAGGCTGCACTGTGAGGCCGGGCCCTCCAGCCAGTGGGGGTGGCACGGAGGTGGGGTGCCAAGGAATGGCCACTGGGTCCAGAATGGCAGTGGGGGGAGGCAGATCAGTCCTGCAGGGCTCATGGGAATCCCGGGGTCCCAGAACAAGCCTGGTCTCTGGCCTCCCTCCCATGTCTGTCCTGCAGAGGTGTGGAGGGGTCTGGGGACAACTTGGGTTCTCCTGCCTGTTGTCGGCAGGACCCAGCTGTCAGGTGAGGGGCTGGCTCTGCACCTGGGCTGTTCTTAGGCAGTGTCCCGAGGCTGGGAAGGGTCTTGGGACCATGCCCAGCCACTCACACCTTGACCTCATCATCCTCCTCAGCATCAGCAAACTCGAAGGTGTTGGCTTGCACCGTGCTGGGCACAGAGGCCCTGCTACCTGCCTGGGCTGTCCCCCACTCTTCATCTAGGCTCTCCCAAGAGGCTCGAGACTGGGGCAGCATCCCCACCGGCTCCCGCCGAGCATCCATCTCACTGTAGTGGCGGCTGCTTTGGCTGCCACCCCAGCCTGCTCCCCAGCGCCTGCCAGGGACTACGTCAGCAGGTGCACAGGGACGTTCTCCCAGCGGGCTGGCCGTCGCCTCAGCCACTGGGCCTGACCCAGCGGTTACCCCATTGGGGCAGTGTCCAGGGGGTAGTGGGCTTGAGGCAGGGGCTGGGGGGCTTGCGACAGGGGCTGGGGGATTTGCAGCAGAGGCTGGGGCTGGGGTCTCAGCTGCAGAGGCTTCTGAGAGGCTCATGACCCCCAGCAGCTCACTGAGGAGAGAGGGCCCAAGGTCGAGGTCCAGGCGGAAGGACTGGAGGGAGTCAGAGCGGCGAAGCTCAGGCTCAGAGGGGAAGGTGCTATCACGGTCTCGGTCACGGGGCTTTTCTGGGCGAGGCAGGCGGGAGATGGTGCAGAAACCAGAGTCCAGGCCTAAAAGAGAAACAGGGACCAGGGTCATGGCTGGGGTCCCAAACCAGGAATTGGGGAAGGGAGAGCCAGGACCAATCCCAGCTTGCGATGTGGCCTTTAGTAAGCCACTCCCTGCTCTGGCCTCGGTTTCTCCCATTTTTCCAGTACGGTGAACCCCGTCCTCTCATGTGTGATCCTCCTGTCAACCCTGGAAATTGACGTAATTCTCATTCCCATTTTGCAAGTGAAGAAAGTGAGACTCAGTTTGGGATGAGGGGAAGGGCTTGCCCAGGGCCAGGGTCTGATAGGCTGAAGCCAAGCCTGAAGCTCAACTCTCCTGACTCTCAGCCCCAACTTTAAACTTGGCCATGACCCCTGGTCCCCTGCCATGACAGTGGCTGAGGGCTGCAGGTGAAGCCACAGCACATGGGCTGGTTTGTGGGCACAGGGATGGAACCAGCAGCTAGGATCAGACTGCATAGAAATAACAGACCAAAAGGACAGGCAGACCCCCTCCAAAGGTCCTTTGTCCCAGCCCCTGGCTCCAGGACAACTAGGCCTGAGACACAGTGAGGGGGAGTGTGGACCAGCCCTTTGGGGGTTGTGGGTAGCACCCCCTGGAGATGGAGCATTGGAGGAAGCCTCTGGTGGAGGGGCAAAGCCGCAGTGCAGGGAATGGCCACCAGGTGGCAGCAGGGGCTCTGGTTCCCAGGTGAGCTGTCCAGAGGAGGAGCCAAGGCGGCACTTGCCACGCCCCACCCTGGCAGGAAGGCTCTGGCTTCTGTCCATGTGAGTGGTTTTTCCAAGTTTGTCAAGTTACAGGAACCTCTGTTCAAATAACAACACAGCAACAGCTCCCGTACCCTGAGCACCTACTATGTGCCAGATTCTGGGCCACATATGATATGTGTATCACCTCACTGAAACTTAGCAATGACCCTAAGGGACCCCTTATACAGGCAGGACTTGACCTTACAGAGGTCACTGGAAATCAGGCAGAACCAGGATTTGAATCCAGAGCCCTGGTTCTTAGTCTCTCTACTACATCATTCTGACACAAGGGGGCTGCTTCCATTGAAGGGGGCTAGAAGAAGGGGGCTGGCCCAGCCGAGGGCCCTGAGATGGGGAGGTAACTTAGGGGCAGGCAGAACTCAAACCTCATCTCCTCACCTCTCAATCTCAGTGTGTTTTGGGGAGTGAGCTGGTTCTCACCCAGTAACCCCCTCCCCATCCATGGTCTGGGGTTTGGGCCTGACCTCCGTGGAGACCAAATTACTATGGAGAAAAGAGCTCACTTGAAGGCTTGGCTGACCCATCGAACCCTCTGGACCTCCGCATCTGAAAAACGGGCAAATAGCCCAGGCTCTCACCGTAACCGGAGTGGCCATCCGTTGAGCTGGCAGGGCTGCGGTCAAAGCTGAGCTTGCCCACCACGAGGCTGTCATAGGCGGCCTGGTTGAGCTGCGGCAGAGAGATGGCGTTCTTGATGATGGGGGAAATGGCGGGTGGAGCAGGTGAGGGCGCAGGTGGGGAAGCCATCCTCCGGGGCGGTGCCCCCACCCTCCGCATCAACTGTAGCTTCTTGGCCAGGAAGCTGCGGGGTGAGCGGTGGGTGCCCCCGGAGCTGCCACCGTGGTTGCTGAGGAAGGAGGTGTCACCGAAGACATCCCCACCACGGCCCACGTGCATGGTGTGGCGGAAGTCCCCCAGTGGGGGGCTGATCATGTCTGCAGTCAGCCGCCTCTTCCCCTGCGAGCTGGACACCCAGCCCACGGGTGAGAGCTTGCCCAGGTTCATGGCTGGGGCTCCTCCGGCCCCCTGGGGGCCCGGCATTGGCTCTGGCTGTTCACAGTTGCTGGTCCATGCCCACCGGGGGCCTGGGGAAGAGGGTGGTGGCCTGGGCTGAGGGTCCACTTCTCAGCTTCCTCCTGCGTGGCGTGGAAGGGGGTGGGCTGAGGCTGCCCGTCTGCTCGCCTATGGTGCTGCCCCCAATTGCTGAAGCTGTGGGGGGTCCATGGCTCGTCTCTCCCTGAGGCCTGTCTCCCAGCCCCGTGGAAGTAGCTGTCAATGTTCTGTCCAAGACCAGAGAAGTGCCTCAAATGTAGACCTAAAAGAAAGAGAAAAAAGTAGGGGTGAGCCTAGGGGCATCCTGGGTCCAAATAATAACACCTAAAGAGAACAAATGATGGGGATCACGGTCAAAATGCTGAGCAGACCCGCAGAGGACATGCTGCATGACTCCATGGACTGGCAATTTAAGAACAGGCAGAACAGAAATAACAGTGATAGAAATCAGAATTGTGGTTGCCTTTGAACAGGTATAGACTGCAAGGGAGCACAAAAAAATTCAGAGCTGTGTGCTGCAGATGTGTAGGGGTAAAAAGTATGAATGGTCATTATACAGGGCCTATCAATAAAGCACCTACTAAGTGCCAATGGCTTACATTCATCACTCATTTCACCCAGACAGCAGCCCCGAGCGAGGCTCTATATTAGTAGAAACTGACACGAAAAGAGGTGAAGAGACTCGCCGGCAGGTACACAGGAGGCCACGGTGAAGCAGGGCCCCCAAACCCAGAGCCCAGGAGCCTCAAGCTACACTGCCTCCTGCTGGTGGGTTGAGTTAAGTCCCCTCCCTTCTCTGTGGGGTAAACTGTCTTCCAGTCAGAGGCCAGGAGGGGGGGGGGTGCACAGGGAAGGCTTTGTGAACTGCTGTGTAAACAGCCCGTGCAGAGGTTCCTCAGAATCCTTCGCCTTCAAGGTGCTTCCTGGAAAAAGGCTCCTGTGGTCAAAAGTGGTTTTTCCAGCTGTCTACTACATGCCTGAGCATATTCAAGGCTCTGAGAAGGCCCGTAGGAAAGAACATTATCATCGTTTTTCAAATTGATGTAAAAGGCCTTGTCACCAGGGAACAAGTTTTAGAAAAAGCTCAGCTGGTGCCAAAAGCTGTTCCTTGCCTGGTCCCTCCCCTCCTGATCTCTCGCCCACACTCCCTCCCTGGTCCCAGCCTTCTCTAAGCTTCTCTTGTTCCGACCGCAACCTGTCTAGCATTATAGAAAGTATAGGCTGGGGGACATCTATGAGCCTATGGTCCCACACCTGGTTTCCCGGTGGCCCAGAGGGGCCACACTTGTCCACAATCACATCAAGAGAGCTAGCAGAAACTTGAACTCGGAGCTTCTGACTCACATAGACTTACTGGCTCGTGGGGCCCAGGCTTGTCTCCTTAGGTCAGCAACGCACTCTGAGGGTGGGGCAGCCGCCTGGATTTCCCTGCTTCCTCCCTCCCTCCCAGCACTCGGCTTGGGCTCTGCACACCGCAAGTGCCAAATCAATACGAGTTTAATCACAGGAGTTCTTTGCGATACTTTATGCCAAAGGCTTACCTCTTGCCACCTTCCAAGTGAGGGGAGGTGGAGGATTCAGTGGCCTCACAGTGTGACCTTGGGTAAGTCACCTACCTACACAGGCCTGGACCTCAGCTGATAAAAGTTGATAATGATCCTTAAGGAGATTGCCTAGATCTGAGTGCCAACATTTTTTGTTTTGTTTTTTTTAAAATTTTGCTGCCACCTCCAAGCATAAAAATCTCAATATTGCCCTTCAAATGTTATTTGAAATTCAAAATAGGTTAAATAACAAGATAAAAACAAAGAAGGCAATAAAACAAAGCTTGCTTTGTTTTCTTGGCTACATTCTCTTCCCTTCCCACCATCTGATCCACCCCTAACCCTAACTCCTCCCCATCTGGGGGGGGGGTGGCGGTGGTGGTTGAATCATCTCTTTCCCTGGCACCCCCAGCACGGAGATGTCCTTGTGGAATGTTTGCTGAAGTTATGAAGTGCTCTGCAGTTGGCTGGTCATTACATGATGTCATCTGATTCTCCAGCAGCCCCGAAAAGCCCATTTTATAGGAAGAGCCAAGGCTTGGAGAGAAGGAACTTGGCCAAAGTCACGCGGCAGGTACCTGGCATGGGTACCTCTGCAGAGATGAGGAATGAATTTTCCAGGGGGGGAGGTCATTCTGAAATGTCACGAGAAGGGGTCACTGTGTCTGCTTTGTGGCCACACTCATGTCTCCCCAGCCCCCAACTCCCTTTCTTCTTGAAGCAGCCCCTCCTTTCTCAGCAAAAGGGGTTCTGGCCCAGACCCAAACCCCATGGCCACTTTGACTTAGGAGACCAGCTTCTGCCCCAATCTTGTGGTGATCTCACCTCCAAATGCCTCTGGGCACCTCCAAAAGATCTCCACCCTGCCCACTGCTGTAGAGAGACCTGCAGAGCTGTGGGGCCGAGGGCAGGGCACTGCTCCTGGGGATCTGTTTTCCCACGTGGAAAACAAGACCAGGACCAAAGGCTGGTCCTCTCCCAGGGGAGTTTTAAGAGTGGAAGATGCTATAATTAAACCCATGGATCCTGAAGCTGGGTTCAAACCCAACATCCTTATGCTACTATCATTCTGGGGACACTTGATGGCAGCTATTTGGCACTTGGCACTGACCATAGGGTATTGCTGGTTTTCAGGTATGCTCCACCTGGCCCTGGAGTAAACAGGGCTCTGGTTGTCCAGGAACACGGCCTATCTCCCCCACCAGCCCACTATGTGCTAATGCTCATGAACACCCATTTTATAGATGGAAAAAATGAGGCACAGAAAGGGGACTGACTTGCCCCAGGTCAGAAAGCAAAAAAAGTGGTGTGTCTGGGTATCTCCTCAGGATTCTACCAACATCAATAGAAATGCCAGGGGAGTGGGTGAAGACTACAGTGGCGCAGGGAAGAGTTGTTGGAGGCTTTGTGGCGGATGCTGGGAGGCTGAGCACAGAAAGGGCAGGCCTGGGAGGCAGGAGACTCAGCTCTGCAGATTCAGTGCCTGTGACCTGAGCTAGAGTGGCCACTGTGCAGCCTCAGTGTCCCAGGAGCCCTCGTGTCTACCCTGTAGAGAATAGTCAGGCCTGGGTACTTGGTAGGAGCTTACTCAATAGCAGTAATGACCACAAGGACAAAGTCCGGGGCCGGAAGCGGGACCATGCATTCAGAGAGGCCAACAGGGGCCGCTGTGCAGGCACGTGCGGTCGGAGGAGGCCAAGGGCTGTCTGACCGCCTCGTGGGGATGGGGCAGAAGGAAGGCTGAGATGGGACACCGCACCTAAAACTCACTTGGGGCTACCTGCAGGCTGCGGTGACCGCTATCGGCACCACCTGGAATCCTGGAGGCCACTCGCTGCACACAGGCCCCCTTTCGCAAGGGGTGACACCACCCCTACCCAGGACCAGGACAGCGGGACCTTGTCTTGGTTAGAGCTGCTCTGGCCTCTGGAATAAGGGGTTAACTCCCTGAAGGCTACGTTCCCATGCCCCTCAAAGTCCAGCGGCTTCAAGAAGGGGAAACTGGGGCCTCTTTCGAGGGTAGCGAGCTGTGTGCAGTCTCAGCGCAGACCCTGTTCTCAGGACTCCAAGGGGGACAGTAGGAGGGCACACTATGGGCCACAAGGCAGGAAGGGGACATGGGGGAGGTGTTTCTTGACCCAACACTCCAAGCTGGCACCAAATCAGCCTCTGGCTGAGGCTGACTGGCTTTCGGCAGAGTCTCCCCGAGTCCTGGGTTCCAGTCCCTGCGCCGCGCTTCCTGCAGCTATGGCCTCTGAGCCAGCGTCTTCGCCAATCTGAGCCTCAGTTTCTCGGTCCAGAAAATGGACTTCAAACTTCTCGGGTCTTGAATGGCTTAGCCAGAATAGAACAAGCTCGAGGGCAGTTGGGATTGGAAGTCCGGGAAAGATTTTAGCCGGAAAACATTCCCTCTGGGAGACATGCGGTTAGAATGTGGAGGGTCGCTCCGCGGGGAAGGGGGCAGTCGGCTGCCTTGGCTCGAGGGGAACCGGACGGGATGACCTCACCCGCTGCTCCGGCCTGGAATGCGGCGGCTGGGGAGGGGGCAGGGTGCCTGGTCCATCTCCCCAGCGGTTCCCCCCACTTCCCGCTCTCCGCGCGGGCCTCGCCAAGGGGCCCGACATTCCGACACACAGCCCCCTCCCCGTTCCTTCCCTTCCTTTCCCAGGGCAGGAAGGAGCGTAGACGGCCCTCGGCTCGCCCCCTCCTCCCGCAACCCGTTTTACCTTCCAATTCTCTGCCCCGCTCCGCCCGCCAGGAACATTGCAAAACAACCCGAAAACTTGGAGCGCCCGCGCGCGGCTCCCGAGGCCAGCGCTCGGGCCCTGCCCGATGGCACCCGGGGCGCCTTTGGCAGGCTGGCCCCCCTCCCCTGCCCCTGGCCCCGGGAGCCTAGGAGGGTGCCAAGTCCTCGCGGGCGCTGGGATCCCCTGCCGGCGTCCACGCCCGCCCCGGGCCGACGACCCCCGGGCCGGCTCGCTGTTACCTTCTCTCCGCGAGCCCCTGGAGCTGGGGGTGCAGGGCGGACGCGGCGGCGGCGGCGGCGGCAGAGCGTCCCGGCGCGCAGCCCCGGCGAGTGGCTGGGCCGGTCTGCGCCGCCCTGGCCGCGGGCTCCGCAGGCTGGCTCCGGGGGCGGGGGCGGGGTGTGGGCGCGCGCCCTCCTCCCGCCTCTCCCCTCCCGCCCGCGGGCGGGGCCGGGCCCCCGTCCCGGGCACCGAACGGCCGCGGCAAGAGCTGGAGGGGGAGCGGCGGGGGCGCCGGGTTGGGTTCTTGCCCGCTGCCCCGGGCAGGGGGAGGCGGGGAAACTGCGGGCTGCCGGGGTCGAGGCGACCCGGGTCCCTGGCTCCCAAGCCCTCTCCTGTTGGCTCCCCGCGTGGCCTTGGGGCGCCCCGACCTGAAACCTCTGGGTGCGCTCCCTGCGGGAGTTTGAGGAACCGGGAAGCCGGATCCCCGAGGCCTCGAAAGGTAGAGATCGGCTTAGACCTTAAGGTCTACAAGCTGGGTGCCCACTCCCTTTCTCCTCACCCCCCATGCCTTTCACTCCAGTACAGACCCTGCGGGTGCCAGGACACAGACTTGAGCCAGACTGGGGTGCAGTCCACTGACGGACCACTGGTAGAGTGGTGTGGTAGTCAGGGCTGTAGACCCTGGAACCCAACAGACTGGCTTCTCATCCTGCCCTGGTCACTGCTTATCCTTTCTGTGCCTCGGTTTTCCCATCTGTAAAATGAAATCGTAACAGCAGGCATCAGATGTAATGTTGTTAAGTATTCTCTGCTGTGTCAGCGCCTGGGAGGCTTGCTGAACTAGTCCATGAGGTCACAGCTCAGGTGGATAAGTTCTGAAAGCTTTATTGAGCACCCCTCAATCCCACCCATGAGGGGCAGGGAGTCAGCCATGCCTTAGGACCCGGTGCCATCCTCAAGGAGGGGAGATAGATCTCTGATCCCTGCCTCATGCTGACCTCTTCCGTTGCTCTCCTTGAACTGTGAGCCCCCTGAAGACAGGCAGGAAGACCTGGGGGGCTGTCCTTGCATCCAGAGATTCCTAACACAGCCTGCAGGGCAGGGGTGGGGTTCAGCAAGGGGTCCTAGAAGAGGTGGTACCTGAGTTAAGTTGTTAAGGACACACAGACAGAGGGAAGGGCAGTGGAAATGTTCACACGCCTGTCGAGAGACAGCATGAGTAGGCTTGGAAGCTAAGGGTCCGCTTGGAGGAAGCAGGAGTGGCTGGAGGACAAGGAGCCATATTTACACACACGTGGAAGAGTCAAGGTTTTTGCTGTTCACAGAGCACAGTGCCTCTCTCACTGGCTCCCTGAATCCTCATGTTGGCCACTGAGGGAGGGGGTTATTTCCCCAGCTGGACAGGTGGGGAAACAGATATAAAGAATTCCAGCACATCCTCAATTGGTTCAATAATAGGATTGACTCCAGTCAGTCAGCATTTTCTCTGGGGTCAGGCTTGGAGATGCTTTGCCTAGGGGAGAAATGGGAGTAGTCTCAGAGGCCCTGAAGAACTTGGGTGACGAGGAAGGGGGTTGCCTCTGACATGCCTGGATGGGGGGCACAAGCAAGGGGCTGGGCCAGGCATTGAGGGTTTAACCTTGGGCCGGGTGTCCCACCTCACCAAGGCAGGGATTGGAAGCCAGCAGGCAGCGTGATCGGATGAGCATTTGGAAGCTCTTGCTGTGAGCCAAGGATGGCCAGGAAGAACAGAGATGGAGGCAGGGCTGTTACCATGAATAGCGGTAGTAATAACCTACACTTACTGAGCATCTGATGCGCACTGGGTCCTGTAGCCCCTCACACGATTCATCATGTTTAATCCTCATGAGATCCCTGTAGGGACAACACTGCCATCATGTCCATTTTGCAGAGAAGTGAAGTGACTTTCCCAAAGCCTCCAACTGTGGCAGGGTGGCCATACTTCCCGGCTTGCCCAGGACAGCCCCAGATGAGGGCCGACTGTCCCAGCGTCATTAATAGCCCTTCTAATCTCAAAGGGGACCTGGTTAGACAATAAATTACAGATCACTCTAGTCAGAGGGTCCCTAGAGCAGCTGGCAAAGGAAGTGGTTTGGTGTGATGTCAGAGGTGCTGAACCCAAGTTGTGGCCCATTGGCGTCCCTATGACCTTGGGCAAGGCACTTGGCCTCTCTAAGCCTCAATTTTCTTGTTTGTAAAATGGGTGTAATACCAGTGTGGAAGTTTGCTGCTTGTAGCTATTTACTATTTGCTGTGAGCCCCAGAGAAATGGCCGAGAAAGCAGTGTTAATGGGAGTGGTTATAACCCATCACACACACCGTCCGACCTCTTTAGCTCTGGGCTTGGGCAGGCAGGGAATAACCAGTGGTTGAGAAGCTTCCTGCAATGCACCAGGCGCTTTGCCTCTGCTAGCTCATTGTGAGTCAGGAATTCTGTGTCCCATTTTTACAGATGGGTAAACTGAGGCTGGGAGGCGCTCTCCCTTCATTTGAAGCCTCTCTCCAGATAGAAGTTCCTCTCCTTGTAGGCTGCATTCATGTATCTGGCTCTACTTCTGATTTAAGGATCAGCTTTTCCTTCTGGAAAATGGAAGAAAGAGAGGGGTCTGACATCCTTGTGAAAGAGGCAGGGATAGGCCCTCCCCACTTTCCATGGTTTTCTCCTTTCCCAATTTCTTGTGGTCCCATTTCTTCTCTTGTGGAGAAGCTGTGCCCAGGAGCGCAAGAGTTAACCCTGGCAGAACTGTAATCACCGTGCAGAATGCAGAACAAATGCCTCCCAGCTGGGGACTGGGAGCTGCTAGGTGGGACTGGCTGCCTGGAGTTCAGGAGGCCCATCTCCTCCCCAGTCCTGAGGAGCCAGGCCCCCAAGGGCCATAATCACAGAGCTCAGCTGCTCCCTCAACTCACCCCTGCAGACAGGGTGGGCTGAGGCATGGGGCTTATGGGAAGGAGGCAGTTTCTGGCCAGGGAGTCCTCTATGAAGTTAGGGTGGAGGGGGCAGGGCACAGCTAAAGAGGGATTCTTCCCCTTTGGGGACCCAGGAATGCCAGTGGCTGCCCACCAGGCTCCAGTGAAGTTTGGAGTGTGGGATCCTAGAGCGGAGTGAGTTGGCTTGGCCACATCTATCAGCCCCCACCCCAGCCCCTCCCTAAGAAGCACGCATCCTTTCCATCCCAAAGTCTGGCTTGGCTTTTGGTTAGTTTATGCATCTGTTCTGTGTCCCATTGATCGGTCTTCCTAGTCCTCTATTTCTTGAGCACCCACTGGTCCATCCATCTACCCACCACCCATACTCCTATCCATCCATCTACCCACCCTTCTACCCCTCCACTTACCCACCAATTTACCCATCCCTACTACCCACACCCATCCCATCACCTACCTACTTACTCACCCCTCAGTTGACCCACTGCCTACATCTCTATCCGTTATCTGTCTGTCCCCCATCCTCCCATCCACCTCCCCACCCATTCGTCCTTCCATTTAACCACCCCTCACTCTATCCATCCAGCATCCCTTGATCCACTGCCCAGACCCATGCCCATCTAAGACCCACCTGTCCCTCCATGAACTCACCCACTCATTTCCCTGTCCATCCTATGATGATCTTGTATCAACTCACCCCTGGCCTCTGCTGACCATCATGAGTTTCTGAGCATGTCCTCATCTTTCTCACAGGCACACACCTCGCTCACTTTTATCAATGCGTCACCCTTGGGCAAATATCCATGAAGGCACCTCCTCCTGGAGGCCCTCCTAGAGAGTGAGCCTCTCCCCTGCTCCTCGTCCATTCTCCATATTGGCATCAATTACAATATGAGCTGGCTCTCCAGTGAGATGGTGATGTCTGTGCTCTTGGCATACTTGGGGAACAACTGGTCACGGCCAGCATTGGAAGGGAGTCCTTGTCATCCCAGCTGGACTGCAGCCACCATGAGGGCAGGTACCCTCCTCCTGGGACCACTCCAGGAACACTCTCCACGGGCTGTGGCAGGGGCTCAGACACACCTGGGCATCGCAGGGAAGGGGGCAGCGTCGGGTTCTGCAAGTGATTTCTGCTGTGGACTAATCCCCCAGCTTGGGGAGACTGGCAGCGGGACCAAGGGGGCCATCCCCCGTGCTCTCCCCTCTATGACCCAGCATGCATTTCCAAATCAGGCAAACCTGAGTTCAAATCCCAGCTTTGCGTCACACTAGCAGAGTGACCTTGGACAAGCCGCTTCCTCACCTGAGCTTCATTTGTGATGAGCTGTAAAGTTCGCTACCTGACCTGTAGTTAATGGTCAAAGAAGGGTAGCTATTATTATTACTATTGTTAGAATTTCCCTTTTCCCAGGAGGTGATTTCATTTAATAAACATTAAGTAAGTGCTTGTTGTGGGCCAGGCCCTGAGCTGGGTGCCTTGTTAGGAGGCAGTGGTGAGGAAGGAATGCAGTCCCTGCTCTCAGAGACTTGTCTGGTCTGGTGGGGAAGACAGAGGCCAGGAGTTGGTGGGGCTGAAGGGCCAGAATAGTGGTAGAAGGGGCCAGTGAGACTGAGGAGGTGCAGGGAGGCTTCCTGGAGGAGGTGGCATTTGAGCTGGGTCTTGGGTCTTGGGATAAGATTGCCCATAGGTGGAGCTGGGGAGAGAGCTGGTCTCTCCAGAGGGTGGAAGATGAACTGGAGGTGGGTGGGTGGGGGTCTACTGTGGAGGATGGGAGAGAGGGCTTGTACACTGTGCTCGGGGCATGGGAGAACCCTCTGTGTCGTGGGCTAGGATGAACCCCTGCCCTTTCCCCAGCAATGGCTGCCGTCAGATGTCACAGACCCTGGGGTGTCTTGGGATCCCTGTTGGGGTTTCTCATTAGCAGAGGCCCGCAGCAACCTGGCCCCAAGTTTTTTTTCCTGGCTGAACTCGAGGTCAGGAACATGCTTTGATGGAGCCAGGGGCTAGAGACTCTCCTGGAAGGAACCTTCAGTCTTTCCTTCCTTATTCCTTCCTCTTATCCCCGAGCCCAAAACTCAACACTTAGTGGGAAGTTTCAGGGCCTCAGGGGGCTTCTGGGGACACTGAGGCCCAGAGAGGGTAGGACTTGCCAGGGCTGCACCATGAGTCAGCAGTGGAGTGGGCATTTGTCAGCCACCACACACCCCACGGCTGCCTTTAGTGTGAGTGAGCATCTGTTGGGTACCTACTGTGTGCCAGCTGCCGGCCTAACAGGACAAAGCAGACAGACTCACAGAGAGTTAAGGTTCAGACAGAGTGCAGACTTGGCAGAGCTTCCAGGAAAGCTGCCTGGAGGAGGTGGGATGAAGCTCTGTGCAGACGTGTGAAGTTGTGTAAACCAGAAGGTGTGAGAGACAGGCTGGGTGCACTAAGTATGTGTGCCTGGCACGGGTGTATGTGCCATGGGGTGATGACTGAGATGCTGGGGCATCAGGGCTTGGCCTGGGGCGCGCAGGCGGCCTGGGGGCTGGGTGATGACAGATTAGTCCCTGGCTGTCCCTGTTTGGCGGTTTCTCGAGGTGATGCCTGGGTGTGAGTGGGTTCTTGGGAGCAGCAGGGTCAGACTGGGGAGTTAATCTCAAGGGTATTTTAGAGGGTGGGACTGTGAGGCCCACAGGGAGAGCATGGCTCCCAGAGGCAGGCAGCTGTCAGGGCCGGAAACGCCTCTGGAATTCCAGGCTCTGGGAAAAGGGCTGGCCGCATGGAAGAGTTTTCTCAGCCAGAGCCTTCCAGGCCAACTCAGCTCTGGTTCCTTGTTCACTCTCTGCAGGGAAATGGGGGAGGGGAAGTGGGGGAGGGGAAGCCCCCTCCCCCCACCGCAGGCTCCTTTTCTCCTGGAGAACAGGACAAGAAGTTGGACAGGGGCTGAGGAAGGATGTGGGGTCAGTTCCTCCAGCCCCACCCCTAAGGAGGACAGTCAGATGGATGGATGGAGCAGGCAGTGGGGCTCTGAGGGGCCTGTAGGTGCAGGGGGTGGGGAGGGACAGCAGAAGGGCCACAGCCAGCTGACCTTGTCACCCCAGGGGTGATGGGGCTGGGTTCTTCAGAGCTGGGCCAGGTGGCCAGGAACCTGGATGGAAGGGCAGTGTTGGGGGGATTTCTCCAGAACATCTTTGTTCTCGAGAAGGGGGGGGGGCGGTGTGGAGGGAGGAGGGGCAGGGGAGGGGGACAGGAAAAGTGTTTGAGGAGCAGAAACAATGGCCTATTCTCTGCTGTCCAGCCTGGCCTGAGAGATAGGCCCGTAGGCCGGAGGCCAGCCCTGCCTTGCCCTGACCATCTCCAGCATCGCCTGCCCTAGGCTGGCCCAGCCCCTGGGGCTTCACATGGCCCTGCCTGGGTTGGGTAGGGGCTCCTCCCTCAGCCCCACAACCACTGGCTCATTCCTGGATGCTTGGGTCTGCGTCTGTTTTCTTCTAACAAAAGCTGGCCCACGTCAGTGGATGAAGGGCTTTTACGTACATGATCTCCTTTGTGTGGTGGAGGAGGGAACCAACTTCCCTCGGCCCACGGGCTCTGCCTGTTGTTTGTTGATCTGGGAGTCGAACCCGGCGCTCCGGGCTCTGAGTCTTGGGTTCATATGATGCTCCCCATCGCCGCACTGCTAAGAAGCTTCTGATTTCTTCCTCCCTTTCCTGGACTGATGATAAGAGGAGGATGATGAGAAGTGAGAGGAGCTGAAATTAAGCACCTCCTGAGGGCCAGAAGCGAGTCTGTGCCCTGGGCTTGGTGATTTCCTCGCATTTGCCCTAATGCTTACAACACCATTATACAGATAAGGAGACTGAGGCCAAGGAGGTAAAGTTACTTCCTCAATCTCTCACAGCTCGGAAGTGGTCCCACTGGATTTGAGCCTCTGTGGTGTCCACAGTGCCCTGTTGCCTTGAGGGCAAAAGGGGACCTTCTGAGACCACAAAGGGACCCTGTCCTTTCAGCGTAAGGACGTAGGGAGAGATCTCACATGCTGCACACTCATCCTCCTGGGGCCGGAGTTGCCCGGAAGCTGCCCTGAATGTTGCTTCTACTTACCTGTTTGGTGACTGGGAGCTCACTGCAAGAGAACAGCTCTGCCGGTCAAGAATTCCTCCCTGAAATGGAGCAGAAATCAACTCCCCGTTACCTCTGCTCACTGCCCTTCTCTCCACTTGGGGATGCACAAAGGTGCCCCCAGTGTTCTCCCTTCCAAATGTTTGCCAAAGAGTCAGAAGACCTCGCTCCAACTAGTCCCATGCAGCTGTGAATCTTTACTAAGTTCCGTAGTCTCCCTGTGCCTCAGTTTTCTCATCTGTGAAATGGGAACAGTAATGCTGGTGATCAAAGAAGATGCCCAGGAAAGGAGCTTTACAATAACATAATTATTGCAGGTGTTCAGGCTCCTTGTACTTTGCGGAGTTGTTTCAGGAACTGAACAGTCACATCACAGCGAGCACTCATGCTCAGCCCCTAGCAATGCCTTTGGATTCAGGAATTTGCACCCCAGCTCGCAGAGACGAAATGTGATGGCTTGAACAGTTTTATGTGCAGAGTAATCTTTGTTAATTCATAAAGACTCCAACAACATCCTCATGGGTACGAAGAGGATCTCACAGCTGAGGAAACCAGCCAAAAGAGGTGAAGTGACTTATCTGAGGTCCCACAGCACCTTTCTGCAGGGTGATTGACCCATTGATTCTCACTAGGCCGTTCCCCGGTCAGGCCTGCAGGGGTTAACTGGGCTGGCAGGCCCCCTGACAAGCAGGAGGGAGGGTCTCACGGAGAGTAAGAGTGAGGGGTGGGGAGTGGACAGCCCCTTCTAGGTCTCTGACTCCACCTTGGTGGGCAGCTTGAGCCCCTGCCAGCCTCTTGTTGACTCAGCCGGCCTCTCTCCTGCCAAAGCCTGCTGGCCAGCGCTCCCGCGGGGAGGGTCAGGCTGCATTCTTCTCGGGCTGGAGCCTGGGGGGTGGCTGGCACCTCCTGGTGGAGTCTGTGTGCTAGTTTGTGGGTGCTGGGCCAGATGCTGGGGCAAGGCAGGGGGATGGACCAGCTTGGGAACCCAGCTACTTGGGCTTGTGGCTCAGCTCTGCCATCACTGAGCTAGGTGATCTCAGCAAGCCACTGTCACCATCCTGTGTCCACCTCTGCCTCAGTTTCCCTGACCATCAAATGGACACAATGATAATAAGCCTTGCCAGCCCTACCTCATAGCTGTCGGGAGGATCAAAGGAGAAAACAAGTTGGGCCAGAGTGAACGCCCTTTGTAGTTCAAGGACCCAGGCACATCCGCTGGGCGGCCAGCTGCGCATTCTCTAGGTGGAGTAAGTGAACCGGAAGGGATGCAGGGGCAGCTCTCAGCTGTGGCATGACATCTCTGTCTCCTCCCTAGACTTGACATAGTGACAATAGCAATAGTAACCACTTCTTCCAAGTTCATAGCCCTGGAGAGTTTACAGAGTCTTTCCATACCCATTATCTCAGGTCCCCCTCACCTGCCCCTCAGCCTCAGGACCTTTGCACTGCTATTCCTTCTGCCCAGAAAACTCTTACCCCAGGTGAGTGAAAGGCTGGCTCCCTCTCAGCTCAAATGTCACCTACCAGACCACTCATCTAAATTAGTTTTTCCCACACCCCTTACCCACTGCCACCCTCCCTTCCACTCTGCCTTTTGTGACTGCCATGACCTTGTTCATGGTGGTGGGGGAAGGAATCACCTTCCCCCTGGACATTAGGCTCTGTGAGGGCAGGGACCATGACTGTCTACCTTGTTCACTGCTGGGTCTGGAGATGGACCCCAGCCTTCCATGGTAGCTGTCATTGTCCCATCTGACAGGGGAGGAGCCTGAGGCTCAGAGAAGCCAAATGATTTGCCCCAGGCCATACAGTCCAGAAGGAATGGAGCCAGGCACGGGCTCTTTCCAGAAGTGCCCCAAAACTGCATCGCCTGCATCCTCTGCAGGCCCCACCTGCCACAAGGTCGAGCCCCTGCCTCCCTCTTGACACACAGTAGGTGCTGTGCACGTATTTGGTGGAAGGTGGGGAAACAAAGATTTGCTTTACAGAACAAGCCACTGGATTCCACATGCAAATCTGGTCCCTAGCTACCCTAGTGGGTTTCTGGGTTAACCTTTGGCCCAGTGTTGGGGGGCATCCCAGGGCCTCCTTCTGCTTGGGCATGCTGGCTGGTCTAGTAGCCCTCCCAGAGTTGCAGCGGCAGCTGCAGGGTGGCCGGATGCCCCACCCCCGGCGCCTCTGGGCCCTGAGCCGAGGCCGCAGGCGGATCTGCAGCTGGCACTGCTCCTTTGGTTTGGGGTGGGAACACCGCAGGGATTTTAAAAATAAAGGCCTTGAGACAGTGGCCTGGCCAGGGCGGCCTGAGGCGGGGTTGGGGCCAGACAGGGACAATGGGATGCTGAGTCTTGAGGGCTGTTCACTCACAGGGAGCAGCCAGGCCAGGGGAGCCCCCTTCTCCCGCCCCCCCATCCAGTGCTGCCCTCCCAGGAACATTCCCTCCCCGCCTAGCCTAAACATCGGCCTCAAGTATTTACTGAGCACCTACTACGTGCTAGGCCTCTCTTTCCCCCAACTAAGCTGCTCTCCCCAAAGCAGCCCTTCCCCTCCTTACCCGACCTCAGGCCGGAATATTTATTCAGTGCCTACTATGTGCCAGCCTTGTTCTGCCTCCTTCCTTTCAGCCTCTCTGAGCTTTTCTCTTCAGCTCCCACCCTCCCTCAGCCCTCTCCCCCATCTCAGACCATTTCTGTCTGCCTCTCTCTCTCCTCTGGCCTGGCTAACAGGAAGCAGCCGGAGAGGTCAAGGGCCGCTGGGCCTCCAGTCCAGCGCCTGCGTACACAGGGGCCGGTCTACAGGGAGGAGGGAGACTTCCTGTTTATGAGATCACAAGGACCCCCAGGGTGGTGTGTTGGCCAGGCCTCCTGGGCAGCCCCTCTAGTCTAGACCTCAGTCCCTCCCTGCAGAGGCCCCCCAAGCAGCCAGCTCAGACCCAGGCACTGCCCTCCCCCATGCTGGGGAGAGCAAGGAGGGAGGAGGAGAGAGGAGTCTTCGGAATGGCCAGGAATGTGGGAGTCGAGAGTCCAGTGTCCGCAGGAAGCATCCCTGGCTCCGGGGCCCAGCCCCCCCACGTCTGGGTGCTCCGCCCCGTTCTCCTCCCCTAACCCCAGAGTCCTCCCCTGCTTTGATGGTGGAGGGCCTGAGGGAGAGCTGAAGGAGGAGGCCAGATCCCACTCTGCCCCAGTGGGGCCACAGGGCTTCAGCTCTGGCTTTGTCAGGTTCTGGTGGCCTCAGTCTCTCATCTCGGGGTGGGAGTGATGGGCCAGAACTCCATCAGCCTCATCTTGCACCCACTGCATTTTCCTCTGTGGCCTCCACGCCAGGAGGATGGGGGCAGGGCTGCCGGATGCCTTGGGACCAGCCAGAGAGAACTGGGACCAAGGTGTCATTTCATACCTTGAAATATCCCTCCATGTTCAAAGCCCCAGGTCCGAGGAGCTGGGGTCAGGGGCAGACGGTGGGGTGGGGCTGGCCAAAGGTGCCCAGGGGGAAGCAAACAGCCCTGCCCTCCTCGCCTCCAGGCAGTCCCAGCCAATCAGTCCTGTGGTTGCCCAACAGGAGGTACTGATCGAGGGCTTGAGGGTCATGGCCAGTGGAAGAGGCTGGGCAGAGGGAAACCTGCCCTTTTCCTCTTCCCCAACCTAATCTGGAAGGAGGTCAGTGAAACCTGTCCTCTGTCTCCCCTCCCCCACATCCCATACCCTAGCTCAGAGGACCCGGAGATAGACCTTTAGGACACAACCTCATTAGTGCTTGAGGCAGTCTCCCCTAGAGGGGTGTGGGGTTACTGAGGAGCCAGCTAACCCAGAGGAGGCAGTCATGGAAGGCTTCTTGGAGGAGGCCACCCTCTCAACACAGAAGCCTAAAATTGGGAAGGGATGTGCCTGAACTGGGAAACAGCTTGGTCAAAGGCAAACATTTCCAGAGACATGACGGGCCTGAGAAAAGGTGCAGATGAGGAAGCGAGGGGAAATTTGTGGGACCGGAGGGATGGGGTGGGCTTGGGGACAGGATCATTCATCCTGGCCTCAAAGCCTGGGCTTTCCGTGACTCCAGAGCACTTTCTTTTGCCCCAGGGCCAGGAGGCGGAGGGGTCGAGTAAAGGAACTACTGAGATTGAGATTCAGTGTGGCAGGGTGGACATGGTGAGGGGAAGGGCCTGGGGACTGGGACTGGGATCCTGGCCACCAGCTCTGTGAAGCTGCCTGGAAAAGGCAGACTGCAGGCTGTCAGCTCCTGAGAGATCTGCTCTGGGCTGGAGCATCAAGGCACTTCCCCAAGGTGCTGGGGCTGCTTGCAAAGGCCCTACTGTGTGGTGGAGAGAGTCCTGGCTCTGCCAAGTTCCAGCTCTGTGACCTTAGGCAAGTTATTAACTTCCCTGGCCTCAGTTTCCACCTCTATAAAATGGAGCTAAAGAGAGGACCTGCCCCAGGTGGTCCTCAGGTGGTGAATGGAATTGATTTAGCAAAGCCCCTGGCACTAGTGAGGCTTTAATACCAGCTAAATGTTATTACTACTTGGGAAAAAGCGAAAGTTGGTTTTCCCCTAAGGACATGCTGACAAGTGGGTGGAAGGGGTTTTACTAGAAGAGCCTACAAGGGAAAAAAAGTGAAACTCAGCCCCTGGGATTCCCAGGCTTGCCTGATCCAAGGAACTCCCTGGGGCTCTTGTTAAAAATACCAGCTTCCCACCTTCCAGACTCTCACCTGGCAGGTGTGGTGTGGAATAGGCCTCCGGGTCTGTAAGGAGGCCGCAGGCCTGAGCCTTCTACTGGGCAGGTGTGGGGAGCATTCCTCTCTGATGACAAGGATTCACTCCAAATGCTTCCTCCTTGGGGAACCATTCCTTCAAAATACCCTTTGAAAAATGTGCTATTCATTGAGTGTGCACTGCCTGATCTAAATTCTTTCTGTGTTGTCTCATACAATCCTCACCAGAATCCTGTGATGTGTAAGTACTCAGAGTTGCTCCCATCTTACTGATGGGCAGACTGAGGCCTATGGAAGCTAAGAAACTTGTCCAAGGTCACAGGAACTGTGACTTGTTAGGCGTCAACTTGGGACTTGAACCTGGACGTGAGCCCTGAACCGTCGGATTGGTGTTTCCCCACCTGCCTCAAGCCCCTGGGACGCTTGTTAAGATTCCTCCAGGTGTCTCAAGGTTGGAGCTGGCAATGCATACTTTGTCCTCCAAGGGTACGATCCTTAAATCAAGAAATGGCCGGTCCTGCTTGAAACCCCCTTGGGAGGCAGAGCACTGGGATTCAACTTCCTGTGTCCTCCTTACTTCCTCTGGGTGGTCGCTGGGAGTTCCGTCTCCCTAAGCTGGTTTTCTACCTCTAAATGTGGATGCAGCGCCTCCCTGGGTGTCATCAGTGAGTCGCCAGACCAAAGATGGGAATGGGGTGTGTGAACTGTTGGGGCCTTGAGTTTCCTGGGACCTGGGAGTGGCGGAGGTTGGGGTGTGTGTGTCAGAGGAGTGGGGACAGTCTAGGAGCTGCTCAAACTCACCTGCACCCAGGGCTAGGTCCTTTTCCAGCTAGTGTCACCAGGACTTCAAAGGCTGGGGAGGCCATACAGTGATGAGATAGGAGGTTGACGGGGAGCCTGGCTTCTCCCTTCCCTCCTGACACCCCAACGTGCCCTGGCTGGCAGCGGCTAGTGATTCACCAGCTTTAAGCCCTAGTTTCATCACTAATCAGAAAACGCTCCAGTAGAGAGCCTGGGGCATTTTCTGGAGAGTCCAGTGCCCTCCCAGAAACTGGGGGGGTGGGGGAGGGGAGGGGCTAGGAGGAGGGAGCGTGGGAGGGAGAAGGGAAAAGGTCTGGCCCCAGATAATTTGCATAATGCATTCTTTTCTTTGAGGAGGGTGAAAAATCCCCAGGATCTGACATCCCTGGAAACCATTCACTCATTCACTCATTCATTCCAGTTTACTGAACCCTTTACAAACCCACGCCAGTTACCAAGGACCTAGAGAAGTAAAGTGAAGTTAACCAGGAGCTCTTTTTGGGGAGACCACTGTGTAATCTGCTAATTCCTACATAGCGCAGTGAGGGGGTGGTTTACAAAATTCAGAATCTACAGAGGAGAGAGCGATTAATTTGGGGCTGGGTGGTTGCAGCATGGATGGGAGAGGTTTCAGCAGTTCTGAGGCCTCTCCCAGGAGGAATGACAATGCAGACTGGGGTCAGATCCTTCTGCCACTTCTGAATGGTTCTTCTCCTATCAGGCCTCAGTTTTCCTGCCTCTGAACTGGGCACAGTAATGGAGCATTTCTCTTGGGGTTGTTATGAGAATTCAAAGGGTTAACATGTATAAAGCATGTAAAACACTTAGAACAGCCCTTGGCTTGTGGTCAGCCTGGTGATGTTTTAGCTGTTGTCACTGCTAAATGGTGAGAACTGGTGAGTACTGCAGGAGGGACGACCTGAGACAAAAATTAGAGTGTGCCTGGCAGAAAGGGAGAGGGAATTCCAGGCGAAGGACACTGCCTATGCAAGGCCCCAGGGGTGTGCAGCACTTGGGTGTGTTGGACATTGGTGGGGCAGGGTGAGAGGTGGGAAGGGGCGTTTGAAGTCATTCCCTTGTGGACACTTTCCTTAGGGCAGCAGGGAGCTATGGAAGGCTTGTGAGCAGAGGAGTGACCCTGAGCACCCTGAGCAGAGAGGTGATCTGAGCACCAAGGCTCAGTGGTGATGGGCTGGAGGGCCAGACTAGGGCAGGGAGACCAGTGAGGAGGTGACACAAGGTCCTGGTGAGACTTGGAGGGGGCCTGAACTAGGGCAGTAGCTGTGGGGATGGAGAGGCCTGGAGGTGAGGACATTGGGTAGGGGGACACATAGCTGAACTGACAGCGATGATACAGTGAGTGAGTAGATGCAGTGAGCTGAGGGGAAGGAGGAGTCCTGGTGTGCTGGGAGCTGTTGATCCAGAATATACTAATATACCTAGAAGAGGACGTTAAAGGGGGGCACCTTGAATGGTGCATAGGGGTTGCCCAGGGGACCCACAAGCTGCAAGGACAGAGGGCAACAAAAGCAGACGTGTCATGGTGAAAAGCAGTGGATACAGTGCAGTTTGGGTTTGGGGAGGAAATAGTGGGATCAGTGGAAACCTTAGGTGCCATCTGCAGGCTCTTGGGTGTGAAGGGGTCAGCAGGTTGAGCAGAAGGAAGAGAATGTAAACATCTGGGTTAATTTCCTGTGGTTGCTGTGGCGAATGACACAAACTGGGTGCCTGAAGGCACTCGGTTTTAAAACAAGAGATTTATTCTCTCACTGTTGTGTCGGCAAGGCTGTGCTCCCTCACAAGGCTCTAGGGGAGGGTCCTTGCTTCTTCAAGCTTCTGGCGACCACAGGTGTTCTGCTCCAACCTCTGCTTCTCTTTCCACGTCACCTTCTCCGTGTCGGTGTCTCTTCTCACAAGAACACTTGTCATTGGATTCCAGGCCCACCTGGATAATCCAGGATGATCTCATCTCAAGATCCTTATCTTAATTAAGACGCTTTTTCCAAATAAAGTCACACTTATGGATTCTGGTGGATCTATCTTTTGTGGGGGTTACCATTCAACACAATTCAAGATCCTAAATTCTAATCCCAGGGCTCTATCCTAGGTGGAGAGTCTTTCCCCTTTCCCCTCCTTCTGGGCTCCCAGTACCCCCAGTCCTGCCTCCATGAGTAGGCACGGCGCCCCACCCCCAGGGCCCAGAAGTGTGTGTACACGTGTGCAGAAGCGGCTGCCTCCCTCCCCTCCCTCCTTCCAGCAGCCAACGCCCTCAGACGCGGGACCTCCCTGGACCTGTGGGGGGTGGGCGCCACCTTGTGTTCGTTTCGGAGCAGTGCGGTGGGAGGCTTCGGCCAGGTCCCTGCCCTGGGGACAAGTGGCTGGTCGCGGCCACCTACAGAGCTCCAGCTGTCCGCCAGCCTCCCGGCACACATCCGTTCGGCCGGCCTCAGTGCGAAGCGGGGGTTACCACCCCTATTTTCCAGACCTAGAGACCCCGGCTCTGGGAGGCCGTGACTTGCCAAAGTCACACGACCTTTTCCTACAACTGTCTGACTCCAAAGCTGCAGGGCAAAAACCAAACACTTGCACGAATGCGAGCGGGACCTGTCGACCTGGGCTGCTGCGGCTGCAGGACTTTTCAGTCTCTGTTTCCCACCTGTAAGGGGGGTGGGGGGGTGCACATGAGCCCCCCAGGGGACCCCTGTAGAGAAACCCGAAGAACCCTGAACTTAGCCCTTCGCTGAGGCACCACAGGGACTTTGCTGCTTCCCCATACTTTCCAAACATCGGTCTTTTAAAAAAATTTTTAGCTGATTGTTGTTTTTCTCTAAACATTTTCAAATGTGTGAACTATTTAATAGTTTAAGAAATATACTTACAGGATAACAACTTTATGCAGGCTAACAAGTTCCCTCTGAGAGGCAATAAGCCGATGGCAGTTTTTCCACACGCTTCCAGGAAGGATCTTTGCATATGCATATATGTGTATATGTACATACACATATATACACCCACGTGTGTATAGTCACCCTGTCCACTTTTTAAAAAAACAGTGGCATGCAATACACAATTTGCATTTGCTTTTGTTACTTAATGACATTTTTGCATTTAACCCATATGATTACATATAATTTACTTTGGGAGTACAATTTTCTATCGAAATACCTATCTATCTATCTATCTATCTATCTATCTATCTATCTATCTATCTATCATAAGTGTATACAGGATGAACGTGACATGTAGCCAGCACCCAGATAAACACGTGAACACACACACAAAGATATGAACACAGCCAGCTCCCCATGAGCCCCCTTGGTGTTTCCTTTCAACTCCCTGCAAAGGGAATCACTGTCCTGAGCTCTCAAGATTTTGATCTGCTTTTGTTCTCTGTGTAAATGGAATCATGTCCTCTTTTGTCTGCAGCTCCTTTTACTCAATGTTCTATTTGTAGAATCCATCCATGCTGTTGCCCGTGGTTGTACGTTCTTTATCCGTATGGCTGTGTGATGCTCCACTGAGTTAATACACCACACTGTATCTTATCCATTCTACTGTTGGTGGACATTTGGATAGTCTCCAGGTTTTGCCCATTACACATAGTGTTGCTATGAATATTCTCCTGGGGTATGTGTCTTTTGGTGACCATGTTGGGTCTATACCTAGAGGCAGAATTGCTGGGTCAAAAGTCTACATGTGTTCTGTTGTAGCAGAAGCTGCCAAAAAGTTTTCCGAAATGATGGTAACAGTTGACACTCCCACCAGTTCTGATCACTCCATGTCCTCTCTGACACTTGATATTTTCTGCCCTTTTCACTTTAGCCATTCTGGTAGCTGTGCAGTGCTACTGCACTGTGGTTTTAATTTGCATTTCCCTGATTGCTAATGAAACCGAGCACCTTTTCTTGTGCTTATTGGCTGCATGGGTATTCTCTTAGCTGTTCAAGTCTTTACTATTCTTCTGTTGGGGTATCTTTTTGTATTGGATGTTCTTCATATTGATTTATAGGAATTCTATATATATTTCAAGCAGAAGCTTTTTTGCTGTATGCATGTGTTGCAAATATCCTCTCCCACTTTTGTGGGTTGTCTTTTAACTCTTCTAAGTGTGTTTTTTGTTGAAGCTAGTTCTTAAATTTAATATACTCTATTTAAAAAATGATTAGCTTTTTTGTTTACAGTTTAAGAAAACTTTTCCTGTTTTAAGGTCATGGAGATGTTCTCTTGTGCTTTCTTCTAAGGCTTCATTGTTTTAATCTTTCACATTTAGGTCTGGCATTTATTTCTGTTTATGGCGTGAGATAGGGGTTATGTTAGGCTGAAAAATGGGCTCCCAAAGATGCACACCTCCTAATCCCTGGAACCTGTTATTTTATATGGCAAAGGGTTTGCAGATGTTATTAAGTTAAAGGTCTTGAAATAGATTATCCTGGATTATCTATTTGGGCCCTAAATACAACCACATGCATCCTTATAAGAAGAAGGCAGAAGGAGATTTCACACACACACACACACACACACACACACACACACACACACACACACACACACACACACGGAAGCCCTTATGAAGAAACAGCAGAGAGACACACACATTGGAAGTTGCTGGCCTCGCAATTAGATTGATGCAGCCATGAACCAAGGAATGCCAGCAACTCCAGAAACTGGAAGAGGCAAGCAACAGATTCTCCCCTAGAGCCTCCAGGGGGAGGTTGGCTCTGTTAACACATTGATTTTGGCCCAGTGATTACTGATTCTGGACTTCTGACCTCCAGAACTGTGAAGGTATAAAGTTCTACTGTTTGAAGCCACAAGTTCGTGGTTATTTTTTACAGCAGCCACAGGAAGCTATTATAGGGGTCAAGATGCATTTTTTCTTCACAACAGCCTCTCCAGTTGACCCAGCACTATTTACTGAAAACATCATCCTTCTCCCACCACACTGCAGTGTCACTTTGTGTCATGTGTGGGTTTGTTTCTGGACTCTATTCTGTTCCATTAGTCTGTTTGTCTATTATAGAAACACCACACTATTTAAATTCCTGTCCTTACAATAGTTCTTCATGTCTGGTATAGTAAGTTCCCTGGTTTTGTTCTTTATTTGATAAAAATGGGTTTTCCTTTGCATCTCCATATGCATTTTATTTTAGTTTTCCAAACATCTTTCTTGTAGTATGTTTCCTGGACAGTAAACTGCACGTATTTCAGATGTACAATTTGATGAAGTTTTATAGATGTCTACACCCATGAAACCACACCGCAATCAAGATAGCTAACATTTCTCCATATACATTTTAGAATCAGCTTGTTAACTTCAGGGGGGAAAAGACATCTGGGATTTTGATTGGGATTATATTGAATTTGTAGAGTAATCTGAGAAGAACTGATATATTTATAATATTGACTCTTCTAATCTATGAAAATGATATATCCCTCAGTTTATTTAGATCTTATTACTTTCACACAATAATGTTATTAACATTTAAAAAAAATGAGATGTAATTCACATACCACAAAAGTCACCCACTTAAAGTGTACAGTTTAGTGGACTTTTAGTATATTTACAAAGTTGTACAATCATCACCACTATCTAACTCTAAATTATTATTTTTATTTATTTAAAAAATGCTTTTTTGGGGGGAGGTAATTAGGTTTTATTTACTTATCTCTTAAAAAAAATCTTTTTTGGGGGGTAGATAATTAGGTATTGACTGATTGATCGATTGCAGGTACTGAGTATTGAACCCAGGTCCTTGCACATGCTAGGCATGCACTCTACCACTAGGCTATACCCTCCCCACCTATTTACTTATTTCTTGATGGAGGTACTGGGGATTGAACCCAGGATGACGTGCATGCTAAGCAGGCAGTCTACCACTGAGCTATACCCTCCCCCACCTAATTCCAGATTATTTTTATCACTCCCCAAAGGAATAATTTCCCCAAGAAACTCCATGCCCATTAGCAGTCATTCCCTCCTTGCCCCTCCCCCCAGCCCTTGGCAACCGCTAGTTACTTTCTGTCTCTGTGAATTTACCTATTCTGGACCTTTAATACAAATGGAATCATAAAATGTGTGACCTTTTGTGTTTACTTTCTTTCACTTAGCATCATGTTTTCAAGGTTTGTCCTTGCTGGAGCATATATCATTACTTAGTTCCTTATTATGGCTAACTAGTGTTCCATGGTCAGGATATACACCTTTTGTTCATCCATCCATCCATCAAATTGATGGACATTTGGGTTGTTTCTACTTTGGGGCTATTATGAATAATACTGCTGTGAATATCATGTATACGTCTTTGTGTGGGCAAATATTTTCAATTCTCCTGGGTATTTCATACCTAGAGATGAAATTGCTGGGTCTTCCAGTAACTTTACATTGAACTTTTTAAGGAACGGCTGAACTGTTTTCCAAAGCAGCTGCCCCACTTTACATTCCTACTAGCAATGTGAGCGGGTTCTAATTTTTCCACATCCTGGCCAACACTTGTTATTGTTTGTCAGTTTGACTATAGCCATCCTAGCGGGTCTGAAATGGGACACTGTGGTTCTTATTTCATTCTCCTAATGACTAACACGATAATATTTTGTAATTTTCAGTGTAGAGGTCGTGCACACCTTTTGTTTGATTTCTTTCTAGGAAGTTGTTGTTTTTGATATTCCCATATACGACTTCAATTTTTTAAAACTGGGTTTTACTTTTCACAGCAGTTTTAGGTTCACTGCACAAGTGAGTGGAAAGTACTGAGAATTCTCACATATCCCCTGTCCTCGCATGCATAGCTCCCCCCAACTATCAACGCCCCATTGTTTTAATCAATGAAACTACATTGACATATTGTCACCCAAAGTCCATAGTTTACATAAAGGTTCACTCTTGGTGTTGTACATCCTCTGGATTTTGACAAATGTATAATGATGTGCATCCACCATTATAGTACCATCCAGAATAATCCCACTGCCCTAAAAATTCTCTACGCTCCATCTGTTCATCCCTCCTTCCCCACAACCACTAATCTCCATGGTTTGCCTTTTTCAGAATGTCATATAAGTGGAATCATACAGTATGTAGCCTTTTCAGATCGTCTCCTTTAACTTAGTAATATGCATTTAAGTTTCTTCCATGTCTTTTCATGGCTTAATAGCTCATTTCTTTTTAGCACTGAATAATATTCTGTTCTCTGGATGTACCACAGTTTGTTTGTTTACCAAGATAGGACATCTTGGTTGCTTCCAAGTTTTTGGCAGTTATGAATAAAGCTGCCAGAAACATTCATGTGCAGGTGTTTGTGTGGACTTAAGTTTTCAAATTGTTTGGGTAAATACTAACAAGGACTGTGTGACTGCTGGATCAGAAGAGTATGTTTAATGGGGTAAGAAACTGCCAAGCTGTCTCCCAAAGTGGCTGTACCATTTTGCATTCTCACAAGCCATGAATGTCAGTTCCTGTCGTGCCACATCCTCGCCAGCGTTTGGTGTTGTCAGTGTTATGGATTTTGGCCATTTTAATAGGTGCATAGTAGCATTTCATTGTTGTGTTGCAATTCCCTACTGACACAAGATACTGAGCATCTTTAAATACGCTTTTTGGACATCTGTACATCTTCCCTGGAGGTGTCTGTGCAGATATTTTGCTCCTTTTTAAGTCAGGTTGCTCATCTTCTTATTGTTGAGTTTTAAGAGTTTTGTATATTTTGGATAACAGTCATTTATCAGATACATTTTTTGGAATGTTTTCTCCCAGTCTATGGCTTGTCTTCTCATTCTCTTGGCAGTGTCTTTTGCAGAGCACAAGTTTTCAGTTTTAATGAAGTCCAGCTTGTCATTTATTTCCTTCGTGGATTATGCCTTTGGTGTTGTATCAAAAAAGTCATCACCAAACCCAAAGTCATCTAGATTTTCTCTTGTATTTTCTCCTAGGAGTTTAACGGTTTCAATTTTAAAATATTGTTTTATATTTGTGACCAGTGGAGAGAAATATAGTTGATTTCATATATAGACCCCGTTTCTAATGACTTTGCTAAATTCATGTAAATTTTTGAGAGATATTTGTTAAGAGTCTCCTACCATGACTACAGGTTTGTCTATTTTGCCTGTTAGTTCAATTGTTTTGCTTGTATTTTGAAGCTCTGAGATTGGGTACATACAAATTTGGGATTATGCTATCTTCCAGATTGATACGCCCCTTTTATTTCTAGTACTGCTTCTTGTCTTAAAAGTCTACTCTGTGACACTGGACAGCTACGGCAGAATTTTGTGGTTATAATTTGTGTGGTATATCTCTTTCTGCACTTTCATTTTCAATCTTCCCGTTTTATTTAAATCATGTCTCTTGTAAGTAGCATAAATTTGGGTTTGTTGTTTTTATCTAGTCTGACAGTCTTATCTTTGACTTGGAATATTTGGAGTCATTTTTCGAAAACGACGTTTCATTATGCTGTACATCAGAAATTGACACGTTGTAACTGACTATACTTCAATAAAAAACATGTTCCAGTTTAATCATCATGTATCATTTCTTTGAAATAAAAGATGAATTTGCTCCTTTACATTTTCTCCCGCTTCCCCTCCTATCACTTCCCAGATATGATGGTTCATATTATTTTTGCTTTGTTGGCATTTACAACACTTAAATTGTTTTTTTGCCATAACTTCTTCACTTGTATAGTTTTTTTTAACGTTTTATTGTCTTGTTTATTTATTTGGGGGAAGTAATTAGATCTGTTTATTGATTGATTGATTCATTCTTTAACGGATGTACTGGGGATTGAACCCAGGACCTAGTGCTTGCTAAGCAGGCACTCTACCACTGAGCTATACCCTCTCCCACTTGTGTAGTTTTAATTCTATATTGAAGTGGATTCGATGTTCATTTCAGTCCTTTCCCCACAGCTCCTCCATTTCTAAGTTCATTTATTTAGAGTCGCCTCTTAGCTGCTTGCTGTTACCCAGTAGTTTTTCAAGAAGTGCTCACACATACTTTATGTTGGAATTTAACAATCTGTAATCTCCTCAATAAAAAAATCAACATATAAAATAAAGGAAAGCCAAGTAAAACACTAGCGAGATGCTCCTGTTGGCTCCCCACTGTACACGGTGTTTACCTTCCTGTCATCTCGCCTTGAAGCTGTCTTAGAAATGGTGGCGCTTCATGAGATTTAGAAAACTAGTTTCCACTCCACCTCCAATCAATAGACTAAAAGGAAAGTGCCCACAGTAAGTGCTGGTGAGGGTGTGGAACTCTCACCCACCACCTGTGGCAGTGGGAAACGGTACAAGCCTGTGGCAAGACTTCTTGGCAGATCTACTGTGGCTGAACACATGCCAACCCTATGACCAAGCAACCTGACCTCTGGGTGTGAGTCCAACAGAAATGCGTACGTATGTTTATTGGAAGAAGTGCTCATGACTATTCACAGCAGCAGTATTTGTAATAGCCCCCAGGTAGGAGCCCCACATGTCCACTAAACAGTATATTCACAAAATAGAATACTATTCAGTAATGAGACTGGATACTCTGCAAATACACGTACCTGCATGGAAGAATCTCATTGACATTTGGTGAATGAAAGACCCCCAAGACAAAAGAGCACACACTGGGTGATTCTGTTTCTATGAAGAACAAAAATAGGTGAAATAATCCGTGGCGACAGAGGACAGAGGAGTAGTTGCCTCTGGAGGAGGTCTTGACTGGGCACTGGAAACAGCCATTGTCTTGATCTGGGTGGTGGTCACCCAGGTATAGCCATCGATCAAACTCCATTGAGTTCCCACTTAAGATCTGTGCATCTTATTGTGTTTTACACCTAACTAAATATTTTTTTAATAGCTTTATAAAAAGCTTTGAGGCATGCAGTCCCTCGATGCAGGACTTGGAGACTGAGTTGGTGGTGCACGGGGAGAGCAGGTCCTGGGCTGACGCTGTGACCCAGCCCCAGTCGCCCTCTGTGATAGAATACATCTTCAAAAATGTCCAGCACAGTATTTTTCACTCCACATGTGCTCTTTCAGGACCTTGTCACTCCTCCATCAAGAGGTACAGTCCATGCTCCTGCTGCCACCCCCACCCTGGGCAAACCGTTTGACCAATAAAGTGTGACAGAAATGACACTGGCTGACGTCCAAGGCCAGGTCATAAAAGGCAATAGATTGCTCTGGCCCTTTTTGGACGGGCCATGTGGGAAGCTGGCTGCCCTGATGCTGTGGTGCTTAGAGACCACGCAGGGGGACCGCTGACAGAGGTGCCTGAGGACCCCCAGCCGGCCAACCTCTAGTTGTCCTTTGATCCCAACTGATGCCACGTGAGCAGAGATGAGCCACCCAAGTGCAGATTCATGAGCTACGCAAATGGTGGTGGTTGTTTTATGCTACTGTGTTTTGGGTGGATTGATGTGCATCAGTAGACAGCGGGAACATCTGGTAACTTTATTCCCCAGGGCTTTTTCCAGGCCCTCTCTCTGCCACTCATCCAGTCGCACCGGGAACATCCAGTTTCCTACTGCACAAACAAGCTGCCCTGTCTGTGGTGCAGGAATCTATTCCACTCTTCCACATCCTGCTACTGCCCTGCCTCCTCCAGGAAGCCTTCCTGTTTGCAGTGTTGGGCAGTGTTGAAAAGCAAGTTGATGATGGGGGATGGTGATAACGAGACAGGTTATGCCTCTGAGGAGGCAGAAGGTATACAGGAAATGTCTACACCTTCTGCTCAGTTTTGCTGTGAACTTAAAACAGCTCTAAAAAATGTGCCTATTTAAAAAAAAAAAAAAAAAAGCAAGTTGATTCCAGGACCAGACTCTGTCTGGGTTCAAATTCCAGATCTCCCACTTCCCAGGTGGGTGCCCTTGGGCAAGGTACTTAACTTAGAGCCTCAGTGTCCTCATCCATTAAATGGGGTAGTAATAGTGGCTACTTCTCATGTCTATTGCAAGGGTTAAAGGGATTAATTCATGGAAAGCACTCAGAATGGCCCAGCACACAAGAAGCACTCTGTAATGTTGGCAGTTACTATGATGGCCCCAGGCCCTGGGGTCCCGTCATCTTGAAGCTCCGGGGGCTTCTTCAGGGTGTAAGACCCATCAGAAACCTAATATGGATGATTCATTCATTTGTTCATTCTGCCTGTATCTCTGGAGTACCAGCTGTGTACCAGGCATGGAGCTAGGTTCTAGGGATGCAGCAGTGAAGGATGTGGATGCCACACTGGCTGTCAGGGCCTTACATTCTATGGGGGATGGAAGGGGACAAATACATCAAAGAGTTGACAGATTTTCATGAGCCCTCAAAGGGCAGACATAGAAACTGGAAGACCCTGTGGACAGAGAAACCTCACAGAGGAGGGGACCTGTGGGCCAGAACAAAGGATATGGAGGAACAGTCAGGAGAAAAGGGAAGGGAAAGGCATTCCAGCCAGAGGAGGTGGGACCAGCGCAGAGGTTCTGCAGGGTCCAAGCGTGCGGGACTTGGACCAGGAGGTTGAGGGGAGGGCGGGATCTCCCCAGCAAATAGAGCCCTGGTGGATTGCAACAGCCATCACTATACTGAATACCTACTACGTGCAGGGCACTTTGTGAATATTATTTCATCGTCAGAACAGCCCTATCCGGTAGGTTCTATTTTACCTATCCCCATTCACAGGTAAGGAGACGGAGGCACCGAGTCGGGGTTTGAATGCAGGCCTGTGCCATGCTGCGGGTTCATTTCATCAGGCCACCCCCACTGCACACATAGGGGAAAATGAGGTCACGAAAGGAGGTTCCGGCTCCCCAAAGTCCAGTCACAAGTGAGGAGTAGAGTAGGGTTCAAACCTTGTCCACACGCAGGCTGTTCATCCTCCCAAGAGCGCGCTGAAGTCAACAGGCTGCTGACTGGGACAGAGCAGCTTTGCTGATGGCCGTACCTGAGCCTTGGCTTCCTCACCCGGCCTGGGAGAGCAACAAGCCCCGCCCCCTGCGCTTGCGTGAGAGACGGATGAGTTCAGTGCCCTGCACCGGGTCTGAGCTCTCTCCGGGAGGTGAGTGAACATTGAACGCTGGTGGGATGATTATTCACCGGCCTTCCAGGCAGGACCGCCCCCGCACCTCATCTCCTCCCCCCAGGGTGGGGTCTGAGTCATGGGGACTACCCTGAGCAGCACTGATGGCTCGGAAGGGGGCAAGTCCGAGCAAGTGAGGGGAATGGGGGGTCCTGGGGTGGGGAACAGAAGGTGAGATTTCCGGCCCCTGGGCCTTTGCACTGGCTGTTCCTTCTGCCTGGATTGCCTTTCCTTCTCTTGCCTCTTCCTCAGCTTTAGTTTTTGATGTCCCTCAAACAGAGGACTCCATCTTCTTACCGTTGCAAGCGACTTAACCTAAAGTGATTGGTCCAGGACACCGAACAGGGCTGCAGACAGAGACTGGGTGGGGAAACGGCCTGGCAAGTGGGCCTGGGTGGGAGGGGGAAGGAGGATCACACAGGACAGGGCAGGCCCCCCCACCCCCCACCCCAGGCTTAGCGCAGCACCAACAAAATTGCCCCTGTGACTCTATGTGTTCTAGCTGTTTGTTAAGATTTTAAGGAGCTAATTCTGGAAAACATAATATACATAATGCTCTAATATGTCCAGTACACAGTCAAAACGGTTTGCTATTGTTGTTACTGAGTGCCAACTTCGTGCCAAGCATGTTACATAAAGTCGTTCAGTTAATGGCACACAACAGTTATTGTCTCCATTGCCCAGGGTCACGACCTCGCTGAAGTGGAATTTGAACCTGGGTCTGCAGGATCCCACGTTTGGTTCTGGCAGGCAACAAAGGAAGGCATGCAAGCCAGTAAGGCCCCAGTGACTCAGAGCTGGCAGGTCCCCCAGCCCGCCTTTCCTACTGACTCAGCCCAGACAATTCTGTAGGCTTTTTTTCTGGAATTTAGGGCCCCCAGGCAGCATTCCTAAGAGGCTGCCTCCTTTGGGATGTGCTCCCTAAAAAGCTGGCGGGTGGCTTATGGCATCCCATGGCAGCCTTGGCTGTGTCCTGCATCTGCCTTGGGGTTTCCATCTTCTCTCAGGAGGAGGGTCAGAGGCAGGTGGGATAGGCTCCTGCCTGCAATTACCTTGTGGTGCAGAGGGGCAAACTGAGGCACAGAGAGGATCTGCGATGTGGCTGGGTGGTATAGTCATGGGGAAGGGGTCTGGGTCGGAGAAGCTAAGCTTCAATTTCTGGCTGCTTTCTCTGTCTTCTCCCAGGCCAGCCCTGCACTTGCCAAACAGGACCCCTCAGCTCAGCCCAGCTCCCAGCCCCCAGGGAGCCCCAGGATAGGCAGGCACAAATCTTTCTGTAATTGATCTGAATTGGAATGAGGGTGAGTTGCCTTTCTACTCTGCTGCTGCCAAGGCTGCTGAGGGTAGTCACGGGGGAAAGAGAAGGTGGGGATCCAGCCACATCTCCGCCCTTTGGCCCCTATGGATGCTCATGTGATGCTAGAGGGTGGCTCCCGGTGGCCATAACTTGTGCTCCTCCAGGTGCCCTGCTGTCCCTGCCTTGGGGAACCCAGGGCTCACCCAGGCTACTGAAGCCTTGGGTCACATTTCCCCCAATTTCTGTAAAATGGCAGTCTTTCCCTCCAGTTTTATTGAGATATAATTGATGCACAGCGTTCTATTAGTTGAGGTGTACACGCAATGATTTGATACGTGTATCTATCGTGAAATGATCACCACAATTAAGTTTAGTTAACATCTATCACCTCGCCTAGTTACAAATTGTTTTTTCCTTGCCAGGAGAACTAAAAAACTCTCTTAGCAACTTTCAAATATACAATACAGTATTGTTAACTATAATCGCCCTGCTGTAGACTACATCTCCACCATTTATTATCTTGTAATTGGAAGTTTGTACATTTTGACTCCCTTCACCCGTTTCCCCATTCTCATAGCCCCCACCCCTGGCAAACACCAATCTGTCCTGTTTCCATAAGTTCTTTATTTTTTTTTTGGATTCCACATGTGAGATCATACAGTACTTGTCTTTCTCTGTCTGACTTATTTCACTTAGTGTAAGGCCCTCTAGGTCCATCCATGTTGCTGCAAATGGCAGGGTTTCCTTCTTCCTTCTTTTTTTTTTTTTTTTTACAGCTAATGAAAGGTGATAGTCTTAAAGATGCTTCTGGCCCAGACGCCTGCGATAGGCCACAAAAGACTCCCCGTCCTCCCCCTTCCTTCCCCACCCCCATGGAATAGGTCCCAGAGAAGTAGGTCCCCCATGGCCGGGTAGGTCCCCTACTGCACTGAGCGACCCTAGGCAGACACTGGGCAGTGGAAGAGAAAGAGACATCATTAGGTGAACTCAACTGAGCATATACATTTAGCACAACCCTAAACTCGGGCTGTGCAAGGCCCCTCAGATGAAGGGTAGAGAAAAGCTAAATAGTGACTTGCCCAGGATCACTGTCGAATGTTGTACTGGGATTTGAACCCTGGGGCGGTCTGACTCTGGTGGCGTTCAGACCATCAAAAGGAATTCTCCCCAGTGCCAGATCCGTTCACCCATTTTCTGCTGAACACCTACTGTGTGCCAGGTCCCGTGCTGGGTGCTGCCATGTATGAGACCCAGGCCCTGCTCTTGGTGATGAGATGGCCAGACAAGGTGAGATCAGTCTGGGGACTCAGGTGAGAGAGCCCAGGTCCACCATGCACCCACATTTATAGTCTAGCAGGAGAGAGAAATCAAGGCTCCAATTCCTGGGGTGCAATCAGAGGCTGCCTAAGAGAAACAGGGAAGGTGCCAGGGCCCCCTAAAGGAGTGAATGGAAAGTTTGATGCCTGCCTCTGGGCTTTGAGCAGACTGTAGCCCAGTGCCCTGTGGGTGGGCAGGTTAGTAGCTTGGACCAGCAGGATCAGAGGTAGTGGGGCACGGACTGGTCTGAGACATGGGGGCACACTTTGCTTTGAAGCAGGAAGAGGACGGACTGCCCAGTGCCCATTTCACAAATAATCTAGTACAGTTGCCCCTTGGACAATGTGGGGGTTAGAAGCACTGACTCCCTGTGCAGCTGAAAATCCTCTTAAAACTTTACAATCTGCCCTCCATATCCCAGGTTCTGCATCCTTGGATTCAACCAACCAAGGATGATATAGTATTGTAGTACATATTTATTGAAAAAAAATCTGCTGATAAGTGGACCCGTACAGTTTAAACCCGCGTTGTTCAAGGGTCCCCTGTATTACTTCTGATAAAAGGGAAAGCTGAAGTCTTGCCAATGACCTGTACGGCCTTCTGCTCTGTCTCCTTCTCCATCCCTCATCCTTACTGTTCTGGGAACATTCCAGCCCACTGCTGCTGACCAAGAATTTCTGTTTTTGGAGCAGAAGCAGGCAACAAACAGGTAAAGAAATCGAGAAATGGGGAAACATTAGATGGAGAGATGAGAGATGGAGAAAATAGCACAGGGTGGCTTGAGGGGGTGCATGGGGACCACGCAGGGGGGGCTCTGCCTCTGTGGACCCTCCTGTCCCAAGGGAGGTGACATTTCATCTGAGACTTGAGTAGCTAGAAGGAGCCCTCCATGCCAGGAGCTGAGGGACAAGCATTTCAGGCAGAGGGGACAGGCTGAGCAAAGTCCCTGAGATGAGAAAAGCTGACCAGTTCTAGGAACGGAATGAGGTGGATGAGTGAGGGGGCCAGTATGGGGTGGGTGGGGCAGCTGGCGGGGCCTCGGGGCAATTTGCATTATATTCCAGTTTGGTGGGAAACCTCTGGAGGGTTCTGACTGTTTTTAAAGCGATCTCTCTGGCTGCAGAGCAGACTAGCCCAGTGCCCTGTGGGTGGGCAGGTTAGTAACCTGGACCAGCAGGGTCAGAGGTGGTGGGACATGGACTGGTCTGAGACATGGGGACACGCTTTGCTCTGAAGCAGGAAGAGGACTGACTGCCCGGTGTCCATTTCACAAATAAAGGAATTGTAGCGCAGAGACGGTCCCTGCCTAGGGGGACCATTAGGCCCATTTTACAGACGTAGATATTGAAAGAGGAAGGAGTTTGTCTCAGGAGACTAAACTAAGGTCAAATGTAGGTCTCTAGGGCACTTTCTCTGCTCCTACACAGTCTTCCTCTCAAGGTGTGGCTGGGATTACTCATAACCTGCCTTTTACAGACAAGGAAATTGAGGCTCAGAGGAACAGGACTCGTAACAGTGAGCCTGGGATGAGATCCAGGGCCCCTGATGTGAGGTCTAGACCCCCTGTCTTCCTGCTGCAGTTCCCGCCTTCCTGGTGCGTGGCAGAGAGATGAATGTAGCAGAACCTATAAGAGGACATTAGTGGAGGTGATGCTAAATTGCACACTTCCTTCCTTGGTGCTGTGGACGCCTAGGGACAGGAGATGAACGAGGAGGCTGTTTTGGGGGGAGGCGAGTGTGTCCCCACTTGTCCCCCAAATGGCTGGACGTCCATTGAGGGCAAGCGTGTGTGTGTGTCTGTGTGTGCAACTGCACGTGAATGTGTGAGCATGGTGCCCGTGGGAACTGCAGCTTCTCCAGGACTGTTGGGGACCCAGCCTATCCCTGCTCAGACCAGTGTCCTGTCACTGCTCTGTCCACTTGTCTGCAGGGTCCTTGATTTCTGTGCCTTAGCTCCAGGCCCTGCTTAGGCTTCTTGATGAGAAAGTAACCATAGAAGCATTTTCTAAGGCTTTCATCCCATTCTCCTGGCTAAGTTAAAAACATTCACAATGAGCAGGGCTGCTGGTGGGAGGAGTACAGGAGGCCGAGGGCACCCAGGGCTGTTGGGAAGGTGGCCTGGTGTGTGTCTGGGCACAGAGCCTGGGTGAGGAGAAAGAAGGGCCAGGTGCTGGGCTCTGGCCTGGTCCCACTGCTTCCTCACTGTGTGAATTTGAGCAAATTCTGTGTCCTATTTGGCCTCTGCTTCCTCCTCTGTGAACTGAGAACTTTGCACTAGAATTCAGTACTTCCAAAGCGTTTCTTCTTGATGTAAACAGGTGATCTCCAAAGCAACACAAACAAACAAAAATGGTTAATTAAGTTTGAGAAATTATACTAGAATATATAAAGTTAAACCAGTTTCTTTATGCAGGGCTTTTCAGGGCCTTCATTTGTTGAAAACTTTTATTTCTTTGGATAAATAACACAAATGTACATGGTGTTTAATTCAGACAGTATGGAAGGAGTTCAGGGAACTCACACCTCTTTGCTGTACCAGCTCTGCCCCTCCACTCCTCACTTGCAGTGGGCCCCACTGGCAGTTTCTACGGCATGGAGAGATGGTATCGCCTGCGCCGGCAGATATGGGTATGCACCTTATCATGGTAAGTGCCCACGAGTTTCCTAAGGGGGGAGGGGGGAGAATGGATGCAGTGTTTCTCCAACTTACTTGACTTGACCACAGAACCACTCCCGAGCACTTCTGGATCCAGCAGCTGGAGGAACACCCTTTGGGAAATGTGGGGTTCCTGGTCCTGTCTCCATGTTCTCCGTTGAGACTTTATGTAGGAGGGGAGCAGGCAGGGATGCCCTGAGAGTTCAGACTCTCATCTCTGAGAAGGCAGCCACAACCTCTGCCTTTGCTGCCCACCCAGGGGCTGCCCTTTAGCTTGAGTGAAGGTGCCAGAGCTGGCAGTCTATCTGGGGACACTGGGGCCAGGTCAGGAGAAGGTCAGAGGCCTGGCTGGGAACAGGATTCAGTGTTCCTGGACAGTGCTGTCACCGAGTGTCCCAGTAGGCCCACAGCTAAGCCGAGCCATGGAAGTGCTCTGCACCTGGGAGAATTCTGAAGGAGAGACCTGTGAGAGTTCTTGGAAGCGTGGGAGCCCTGCCGCACACTGCACGGTCATTTCCTGAGAAACGGAGCGGATAGGACTGTGACAGGGTGTGTGGTGTGTGGCGTATGCACAAGGTTGGTGTGACGTCCAGGTTGTGTGGGACCTTTGAGCTCAGAGTACACTGTGCGCTGGCGTGACCTGTGCGACAGTGTGACGTGTGCGCGCTGTAGGGTGACCCTGTGTGTGATACAATGCTGTGTGCTGGTGTGACCGGGTGTGCCACGTGCTGATGTGACGTGTGGCCGCCGTGCAGGCTGCGTGCCAAGGTCGGCGCCAGGTGCGAGCGGTGGGCCGGCGGGGCCCCGGGCGCGTAGTGGGCCAGGGGAGCCGAGACCGCGTGCCCCGCGAGCGCGGGAGAGGGTGTGTGGCGGCGAGCGGGAGGGTGTGAGCGAGCGTGTCCCGTCGGGCTCCGCCCCGCCCCGAGGCCGGGCAGGTGTGGGCGGGCCGCCGGGACCCCGCCGAGCCAGGGCCGGGAGAGCCGGCGGGAAACAGGAAGCGTGGGGCGGGGGGAGGCGCGCGGCGGCCGGACGGCGGGGAGCCGGGCTTGCGGGCGGACGTGCGGGTGGCTGGCCGGCCGGACACTCGGCAGGGACCGGGGCGGCGATGTGGGGCGGTCCGGGCAGCCCCGGCGGCCGCGGGGGAGGGGGCGGGGCCGGGGGCGTCGCGGACCCCGCCCCCCCGCGCCGGCGGAGCCGCCGCCCGAGCGCCGACCCCGGAGTCCCAGGCGGCTGTGGCGTGCGGGGTGAGTTCCCCGGGCGCGGGGGCTGGGCACCCCCAACCCCGGGCGGACCGGGTGCGCGTGGGGCCGGGTGGCTCCGGCGGCGACGGGCGGCCCGTCCTGCGGGCGACGCCCCGAGCTGGGATCAGCCCGCGCACCCGGTCCCCGGCGCCCTTGCTGACCCCTGTGCGCCGCTGGCCCGCAGATCCAGAGGACGCTGCCATGCCGGGCGGGGCTGAGGCGGGGGAGGCCGAGGAGGAGGCTGGGGCCGGCTCGGGGTCCGAGGCGGAGGAGGACGCGCTGTGGGAGCGGATCGAGAGCGTCCGGCACCGGCTGACGCGCGCCCTCAACCCGGCCAAGCTCACGCCGTATCTGCGCCAATGCCGGGTCATCGACGAGCAGGACGAGGAAGAGGTGCTGAGCACCTACCGCTTCCCGTGCCGTGCCAACCGCACCGGTGAGCCGTGGGGGGCGCGCGGGGTCCGGCCTGAGCGGGCGGTGCCCCAGGGCCTTCCCTGGGGCCTTCTTCTGGGCCAGCCGTGTGCTTGAGCGTCGCGCACAGAGTCCTGGAGCGCGAGGCCAAAAGCTCTGGTTCCCGGGGCCTCGGTCTCCACATCCGTAGAGTGGGGTAGTTGTTGTGCCTACCATTCTATGTTCTCCTGAACCACCATTACGACCCAGCGTGTCCGCCGTGCCCACACCGCGTTTGGGTTTTGTCTATCTTGGGTTTTTCTCCCACTTCCTGGGCCCACCTTAGAGCAGGGAGTTGTCTATGGTTACCAGGGCAGGATAGGCTTGGGACCTCCTGGTCACAGCTGGTGGACTTGGCATCTTTCCTGTATTCTTTCATCTTTTCAATTCTTTCTGCCCCCTGCCTTCTGTGTGCCACTCACTCCTTAAGAGTTATTTTTCCTCAAGTGCTCAAGACCCATCTCAGTATTATTGAGGGTGCCTTCTCCCATAAGTTGTGCCTTCGAACCAGAGCTGGCAGAGGGATGAGGGTCTAGTGGAATTTCAGGCATTGGCCAAGGAGAGAAATATTTTACTTTGTGTTTAGAGGTGGAGGGGGCTTCTCCTTGCCATTGAAAAGGCAGGCTGCACTTGCTGGCCCTGTATCTGTGTGTGTGTGTCGGGAGGAGGCAGGGGCTGTCAGAGGGATGGCAGGGGCTTGGGGAGCTGTTGAAACACGGGTGCCATGGTGGGGGGTGGGTCCTGGCTCTCCTGGCTGTGGCAGACGGGTTCTCCTCCATGATGTGTTGAGACAGGCTCCTGTGTGTGTCACTGATTTAAAAATCTGGGGAACGTGGGCCCTGGAGTGTTGGAGGGGAGGGGAAGAGAATGGCTAGGCACTGGGGGAAGCCCTCACCTTGACCCTTGGGCACCCTTTGCCTCTCCCCAGGGCGACTGATGGATATCTTGCGCTGCCGTGGCAAGAGGGGCTATGAGGCCTTCCTGGAAGCCCTGGAGTTCTACTACCCTGAGCACTTCACGCTCCTCACGGGCCAAGAACCTGCCCAGCGCTGCTCCATGATCCTTGGTGAGTGGGTCCGCAGTGGGTGCCAGTGCCTCGGACACCAGTGCAGAGGTTCCTTTCTCTGTCCATGTGAGGGAGGCACTCCCATTATCCTTGCTGAACAGATGGGGAAACTGAGGCACAGAGCGAACTGAAGCTATTTGCCCAAGGCCTCCTAGCAGGCTGAGTGTGGGGCTGCGATTCTAACGCAGTTAGTCTGAGTTCAGAGCCCACACTCTTAATGTGGCTCTTTCCCCCTAAAATTGTTCTCTGACGTGTGTGTCAGGCGTGCACCAGTTTACAGTTTCTTCTGTAAAAAATTCAAGTACTCCAGGAGACTTTAGAATACATAGGAAAGATGTTTACTTCTTCCTTCAGCTCTGGTCTGTCTGGTAACAGTTTGGCAAATCCCCCTTCTCTGCATTTACACACACACACACACGATCATCTTACATATCTTGCTCCGTATTTTGCGTTTTCTCAGAACAACTGCTTTTGTGATTTGTCTACATCTATTACGCTTGTTTTAAATGACTGCATAGGCTTCATTAGTAACGTGCCGTAAGTAATTTAACCCGTTCCCTATTGATGGATGTCTAGGTTGTTTATAGTTTGCAACATTACAAACAATGCTGGGAACATCCTTCTAGGTGTGTCTTTGTGGAAATGTGTGTCTCAGGAGGAGAGGTTCCAAGAAGTCAGACTTCTTAAAGAGAATGTGTATTTTATTTTGTTTAATTAGTTAATTAATTTATTTTCCCATCCCCTTGTCTGAAGGTGACTGACAGCAATGGCTAAATTAGTCATGCTGCTAATTTATCTCCAAAGGTTAATTTAGCACATTAGCAATTTCTTTTCTCTGAGAATGCTTATTTTAAATGTTAACTAAACATACATCCCTCCAGCAGTGTTTGAGTGCCCATTTTGCAGGACCCTCATCCATCCTGGGAATCATTTAAAAACATTCTCGCAGTCAGATATGTCTAAGATAATATGTTGTTGTTTTAAGTTTGTACTTTGTTGAGAGATATTCACAGCTTACTAGTTAGTAAACCCTGGGTGAATGACATTTCTGTGCCTCAGTTTTTCTGTCTTTAAAATGGGAACAATAAATAGTACCTACCTTAATTGTTATTGTGAAGATTAAATAAATTAACGTGTATCTAACCCAAAGAGTAAAGTCAAATGTTAGTGGTACAATTATTATTGTTATTATTGCTAGTGAGTTGGAACATATTTTCCCATGTTTACCAGCTATTTTTGTTTTAGGATTTGCCTGTTGATAATTTTTGCCCACATTTTTATTTGGTTGTTTGCTTATTGATTTGTAGGAGCTCTTTATATATTGTAGCTCTGAGTCCTTAGTTATATTTGTTATATTTTCTCCCACTCTGTTGCTTGTCTTTTAACTTTGTTGCATCTGTCATCATGCAGAAATCTCCTATAGCTCTTGGATTTTGCGCCTTGTTTAGGAATGCCTTCTCTACCCCGAATTATAAAACTAGACTCCAATATTTCCTGCTAGTGTTTTTCTGGTTTGCATTTTTCTGTGCAGTCTGCTATCCTCCTGGATTTTATTTGCCTGATTTGACTTTTCTCTCCCCTGTCCCTGGCAGATGAGGAGGGGCCCGAGGGCCTGACCCAGTTCCTGATGACAGAGGTGCGGAGGCTGCGGGAAGCCCGTAAGAGCCAGCTGCAGCGGGAGCAGCAGCTGCAGGCCCGGGGCCGGATGCTAGAGGAGGAGCGGGCAGGGCTGGAGCAGCGGCTGCGGGAGCAGCAACAGACACAAGAGCGCTGCCAGCGGCTGCGGGAGGACTGGGAGGCGGGGAGCCTGGAGCTGTTGCGGCTTAAGGACGAGAACTACATGATTGCCATGCGCCTGGCACAGCTCAGTGAGGAGAAGAACTCGGCCGTGCTGCGCAGCCGGGACTTGCAGCTGGCGGTAGGCCCTGGGGAGATGGGCGGGGACAGTGGGGAAGGGGCAGCTTTTCAAAAAAGGATGGTAATGTGGTAGCCAGCTGGTGTCCCAGAGCCACCAGCTGCCTGCTATTGGATCGTGGGCAAATCCCTTTTCTGCCCTGTGCCTCAGTGTTCTCATCTGTAACATGGGGATGTTGATAGCACTGATTTCATTGAGTTATGACTGTGGTTCTCAACTGGGGGTGATTGTGCTCCCCAGAAACAATTGGCCATGCCTGAAGATATTTTTGGTGGTTACAACCAGGAATGTGCTGTTGGCATCTAGTGGGTAGAGGCCAGGGATGCTGCTAAAAACCCTAAGCGCACAGGACAGCTCCACAGTCAGTGGCCTGGCCCAGAGTGTCCGCATGTGCGGGGGCAGTTGGTGCTGGTACACAGTGCTCAAAACTTGTATCATCTTAGCCGCTGTAGTGAATATTATTATTATTAAGTGCCACTCTGTGCCATGCTGGTTATGTGCATCGTGTCAGGCAATCTCACCAAGGCACCAGGCACCAGGTTCTCATATTGACATACAGACACAGGCTTAGATGTAAAGAGACCTACTCAAGGTCACAAAGTGGGAAATGGCACACCTGGATTTGAACCAGGTCTCCTGGCACCAGCGCTGGCCTCTGCCCCACGCTGCTGTTCTGCTTACTCCCGTCCCGGTGAAGTCTCACCCGGTTTTCTCCATGAGTGAGTGAGGCTGTGCCTCTTACAGGCTGAGAAACAGAGCCTCTCCTTCTTGGTTTCTTGTTGCGACTTAGCATGGGGATAAAGCTGGTATTTTATGGCCAAAGGGACTTGTCCCAAAGATTTAATTAGCTAGTGCTGGGCAGGATTTATCACTGCCAGTGGCGCACAGTAGGCTGTGCCCAGCAATACTGTGCGAAGTTCTACAGGGGGATGCTGACTGTGGGATGTGAAACCCCTGACCCCATGAGCCTCAGTGGTGGCTGTTGCAGGGGGTGACAGGTGCTTGTGGATGATGGGTGGCACATGTGAGGCTGTAAGTGCAGGGGCACTGGTGTGATGGAGCTCTCGACTCTGTGTGCGGAGGGGTTGACGTCTGGGGAAACGAGTCCTGACTGGGGACTTTGAGGACACAGATTGACGAGCCCAGGCTGCCAGGCCCACTTGAGCCTCAGTTTCCTCTTCCTCGAAGCAAGCAGTCACAGATGCAGATGACATCACAGCAAAACATCATCTCCTGTGAACTAGGAATGGTCCTCCAGGCTTGACATCCATCAGTTCCTTTAATTTTCCAGCAACTCTGTTGGGAGGGGGGTTGGCGGGGGCACTGTCCCCATTTGATGATGAAGGAACGGAGGCACAGAGAGGTTGGTTGGAGCACTTTCCCAGGGTTCCAAGATTGAGAATTCCTGACTTTGCTCTGGGCACTGCTGGGGGTGGAGTGGGGTGGGTGGCAGGCAGGGTGAGCCTGCTCGGAGAGGACAGCATGATGGCTGTCGGCTCCCGGGTGTTGGGAGGGGCTGTGGTCGGCACGGTTTGTCTCACCTTTGGGTTGGGTGTGATTGTGAGTTAGGCCCCTGAAGTGGCTGATGTGTGCATATGACTGGGGGGATGTCCTGTGTGTGTGTGTGTGTCCAACCACCTGGGGGTCTCCTGGGATGGGGTAGGGGGATGAAGAAGAGGTTCCTCTGTGTGTCTGTGGATCAGTTGCAGGTGCACATAGTGTGGCCACCTAGAGGTGCAGAAATTTACCAGTAGGATGATAATGACTGCTTTCCCCCAGTTTAGTGGGTAGAGGGTAAAGGGTGAAATTCAATTCATAGATAAGATTTTAGACGTAGCTACTGTAAATGTGCCTTAACTTATTGGAGCTTTTCTGCCACAAAATTTACAAAGGCTTTGCAGATGGAAATGAGCAGAGCAGCTGATCCTGCTTTTCTTGGCAGCTTGGGTTCCCTCCCCTCACCCCCTACCCATGGACAGGTGTGTAGTGGCTGTGATTTAATACTGTGTTTTATAAGGTGCAAATTTAATGAGCTGTTATTTCTAAGCAACATAAACTTAAGGGAACGAACGCTGTAATTTTGTGCTAAGTGAGTTTGTACACTGGGATTAAATACATCTGTATTTCCTGGCGTTCGGTGAAGACTCCGGGTGCCCTGTCCCCTGAGCTCATCCGGGGAGCCTGCTGGCCGCGGATCAGGTGGGAGGCCATGGTGTGTGGCTGCGGTTTGCTGGAGAGGGTGTGACCATGCTTGCCCTTGTAGCTAGCTGTCTTTCTCTGGTGGTTCACAAAGCATGTTTTGTGAGGGGAAAGGAATGTGAGAGTCATGAATTTCTTTCTGAGTCCTTTGCGGAGGAGAGGAGCGCACTGTTAATTCATGGAACTGCCTGACCCAGCTTCCAGACCCTTGCGTGTGTGTGTGTGTGTGTGTGTGTGTGTGTGTGTGTGTGTGTTGCCATGCCAGGCCCTGGCGGGGGTGCTGCAAGGCCTTTCCAAGCGAGGCCAGGGCACTCCCAGGGCACCAGACATTGGCACGCCTGAGTGTAGCCCCAGAGGCCATTGTGCCTCTTTTCCAGCAATGACTTCATTTTGTGGCTTGCCACCTGCTGCCACTCTTGTCACTGTCTAGCCACCTCAGACCCTACATGCATTTGGAAAATCACTCTGGCTGATTGCATTCATAATCCAGCAAACTGGCCATGCATGTCTGCTCTCTGCCAGGCGGCTACCACCCAGCCTCCTACTCAGTACCCCTGGCCAGCTTCTGGCTGCCCACGCTGAGCTGGTGACAGCCTGGGGTTGTAGGATTTTATTTAAAGCTGTAAAGACGGCCACTGTCACACCCCCAGCAGCTTTACAGCCAGCCTCTGACAATTTAAAGGCCTCTGCCCACCTGCTGTCTTGTTTGATTCTTGCAATGACTTTGGGAGGCAGGTGGTGGAGCAGGGGATTGAATGGGCCCATTTTACCGATGGGGAAACTGAGGCCCAGAGGAGGTAGGTGACTTGCTTAGGATGGCAGAGGGTAGAGTGGTGCCATTGAAACCTGGACCCTGGACTTGGAATTCTTGTTGGGGATGAACCTATAGCACAGTCTTCCCGAGTGGAAGCTCTGGTGGGAGGATCTTTAAGGGCAGGTCACACTCACATCTGTTCCCTGAGTGTATGTTGAGTTGGGGGGGGGCTGGGTGAGAGGGGGACATCCTGGCTCTTGGGCTGGGTGAGACCCTCAAAACCATCCTCCTCCTTCTCCCCCCCGGGGAGATAAGGAAATGGAGGCACAGAGGGGGGCCATGACTGCTCAAGGCCACACTGAGTCAGGGGCAGAGCGGGGCCCAGCCCCTGGGTCCTCCTGTTCTTGGTGCAGCCCTCCTTCCCCGTCACACTGGTGCCGTGCTCAGCTGCCTGTGCCCAGCGTCGGAACTGCGGTACAGATGCACGCATTGTGACGCACCCACAAGTCCTTGAGGCAGACTCTCCTGGAAGGGTGGCTGGCCTTGCTGCCTCCCTTCCTTCCTCGTTGTATTTTTCCAGTCTGTCCCTTCTTCATAGACATGTCCGGGGAGGACTCCAGCTCAGGCCCCTCTGGGATTTGGGAAGGCACCCAGGAGTGAGGGAGCGGGACCTCTGACTTTTGGCCTGGCTGGTGGTCCCTCTCTGGCCTGACTCCTGTCCTGGGCCCCAGGTGGATCAGCTCAAGCTCAAAGTGAGCCGGCTGGAGGAAGAGTGCACGCTGCTGCGAAGGGCCAGAGGGCCACTCCCTGGGGCCGAGGAGAAGGAGAAGGAGCCCGACAGCGCGGACCTTGTCTCTGAGCTGCGCGCCGAGAACCAGCGGCTCGTGGCGTCGCTGCAGGAGCTACAGGAGGGCCTGCAGCAGGTATGGGGCGGGGTGGGGGGCACGGGACATCAGACCCTCCTGCTGCTCACTCTTCCCGCTGAGGCCTGGAGAAAGAGGATTCTAGATCCTGGGATCTGAGATCTGGTTGGAATCCTGGCTGGCCTCTTGTCTTAAGCTCTGAACGGAGGGCCCTCAGTGCTGGGTTCACCCTGGACTCAGTCTGGGGTCTGTGGGTGGCCCCAGGAGGCCTCTGAACTCCGTGAAACTGTGTGTGAGCATTTTTCTGGGGAGAAGGCCCCAGCTTTCCTTAGATTTGTAGAGGAGTCTGACCCCGGAAAGGTTGAGACCCCTGAGGTCTGGGTGGCGCTGGGGCTTGCTCGGTGTCCTGTGGCAGGTCAGTGCCAGGTCATTGGCAATGTGGGCCTGCCACCTGGCCATTGTTCCACACAGGAAGTGGGAGAGGGAGCTGGGGCCCTAATGTACTTCATGGGATTGGGGGTGCCTGGCTGGGGCATGGGTCTGAGGGCTGGACCTTGGGCTCATGGTCTACTTGCCTGGGCCAGGCTCAGCCCCTGTGAAGACCCCTTGTTGGGGCCGGAGGAATAGGCCTTGGAAATGGCACCCATCTGCTGTCCTGGGCGACGGTTTGGGGCCAGAGCAAGAGAGAACAGGCCTGGTTCTTGTTGAGGAATAAGTTTCCGGCCCAGCTTGTCTGAGCACGCCCTCATCCACTTACCTCATTTGTACCTCAGATGCTCCCTGGAGGGTGGGCAGGGCTGATGGGGCCACACCTACTCACATAAGGGAAGCGAGGTCCAGAGAGGTCAAGGTCCTGGGACAAGATGGCAGAGCTAGTGGGGGTGGGGCCGAGGGCCTTGTGTCCTCCTTACTCCCACACTCAAGGTGGGCCCTGAGCCAGAGGCTGAGGCAGCCCTGAACTCTGAACCCCCAGGAGGCGAGCCGGCCTGGAGCCCCAGGCTCCGAGCGGATCCTGCTGGACATCCTGGAGCATGACTGGCGGGAGGCGCAGGACAGCAGGCAGGAGCTGTGCCAGAAGCTGCATGCCGTGCAGGGGGAGCTGCAGTGGGCCGAGGAGCTGCGGGACAAGGTGGTGTCCACATGCTCCCCTCCCCACCACCTTCTCGCTAACAGCCTGGGGAGGCTCCTGGGGAGGGGAGGGTGGTGGGCATCACCAGTTTAGCCAGCCTTCCCCCAGCATCTGCTGTGTGCCCAGTTCCTGTGCCAAGAACTGTGCACTCAGTTGTCCTCAGATATTTATTGAGATACATCAGTGAACAAAACAGAGGACCTGCTCCTGTGGAGGGCAGATTCTAGCTGGGGAGACAAACAGGGCGCAATACACGTAATCCTCAGTCCGTTCGTTCATGTAACAAGGTGATAAGGGCTGTGGAAGAAGCAGAGCAGAGTAAAGAGGCAGACCAGAGTTTAGATGGGGAGGCTGAGGCGGGCTGGGATGGGGTCGTTAGCCCTGTTTTAAGATTAGGCAGCTGAGGCCCAGTGAGGTGAAGTCAGTCGTCCCAGCCGCCCAGCTGGGAAGGTGGGCACTCATTACTGGGGCTCAGGCCTCTCTCTCTGGATCTGCTGGGCACCTGCTGGGCACCTGCTGGGTAGCTTCCCCTGGTCCCCAGTCCTGGGACCTGACCCTGGGTGTGTCCCACCCTGCTCCGCCCTGCCCTGCCCACAGTACCTGCAGGAGATGGAGGACCTGCGGCTGAAGCACCGGACGCTGCAGAAAGACTGTGACCTGTACAAGCACCGCATGGCCACCGTCCTGGCCCAGTTGGAGGAGATCGAGAAGGAGCGGGACCAGGTGAGGCCGTCCTGCAGTCTGCACAGCCCTTCTCTGGCCGCTAGTTCTCATCCTGGGGAAGATGAGGAGGGGCAGGTGGGACCAGAATTGTAGACAGAGGTAAACAGTGCACTCATTCATTTAAGATGGGGCAGGTAGGCCAGGAGAATCAGACATGGGACCTGAGCACTCGAGATGCTCCAGCCTGCCCCCCGAACACCCCTGCCTCACCTGGGCTCCTAGGACAGTTACAAAAGTTGGTCCTGGCAGCCTTTCCATCTGAATCCCTTGTTCTCCCCACAACCAGGGCAAGGTCTACATGGGGAGGTGCTTACAAATGTTTGCTGATGAATAAATTCTCAAAAGTTCTGGCTCCCAGGCCCTGGGTACCATGGCCCTCATCTCCTGAGGCTACAGGGTGGGCTGAGGGCCCCCAGGCCTCCTTGTCTGAGGCTCCCAATGCAGTGGGGCGGGCAGGAAGTTTTGTCCTTGGACCAAATTTGAGTCCCACTAGAGGATTTGAAGTCCACGCATGAGAATGGGCCTTAGGATCCCCTGGTGGGCCTGGTGAAAATTCAGATTTGAAGTTTCGTCCCCAGACATTCTGATTCAGGTGGTCTGGGTAGGCCCAGGAACCTGCATTTACCCACCTGCTCCTAGCCCGTAGGTCTCTAGCCCTAGCTCCCTCTCAGACAGTGAGTGGCAGGTCCCAGCCGTGGGCCCAGCTCTCAGGGACCCTGGTCTTCATTGTGCAGAAAAGTGCTTTTGGTGCAGTGGCTGGGTTTGGACCCTAGAGGCTGGGAATAGAGTGCCCTGCACACCGTAGATCTCACAGGGAAGTTTTATGGTTTTTTTTTTTTTTCATTTTAGTACTGAGGATTGAACCCAGGACCTCGTGCATGCTAAACATGCGCCCTGCCACTGAGCTATCACCCTCCCCCCTTAAGTTGTTTTTGGGAAATGCTCAGAGCCTGGATTCTGCAGCTCTGTCCCTGCTGGTTTGGTTTCCCTGTGTATAAAATGAGCATAACGAAAAATCTCTTAACTTGGAGAGTTTGTCTGAAGATTAAATGAGCTGATATTTAGCATGGGGCCTGGCCCACGGGAATTCTGTAATAAATGTTAGCTGCTGTGCCTGTTGCCACCACCCCCATCTGAGAGGTCGGAGGCCAGGACAGCTGAGCCAGCCTGGCTCCTTCGGCTGCTGGCCCAACACCTCCCTGCCCGTTCTCGCCAGGCCATCCAGAGCCGAGACCGGATCCAGCTGCAGTACTCACAGAGCCTCATCGAGAAGGACCAGTACCGGAAGCAGGTGCGGGGCCTGGAGGCTGAGCGGGATGAGCTGCTGACCACGCTCACCAGCCTGGAGGGGGCCAAGGCCTTGCTGGAGGTGCAGCTGCAGCGGGTCCAGGGTGGCCCCTACCTCAAGGTGAGCGGGGTCATGAGTACGAGCGGGAACTCTTGGCCAGGGTTGGTGCATCAGGGGACAGGCCAGGAGCATGTTGGTCTCTGAGTTTCTGGGGTTGCACCTAGGGCACAGAGAACAGTTTGAAGTCTGTCTTAGTATACACTTGGAGAAGCCTGGCTGCCCGAGGGCCTGTGAGCATCTTAGAATGCAAATCATGGGCCATACAAGTCCCTCAGAGATTAGCTAGTCCAGTTCCCACAGGGCCCAGAGAGAGTCAGAGGCTTGCCCAAGATCACTTAGCCAGCCAGCAAATGGAGCTGGGCTCTCAGACCACTTATAAACCAGACACTGGCTCTCAGACCTCTGCCAGGAACTCTGTCTTTTCCCATCTTGGGTTTGCTTAAACTGCTTGTCAATTAGCCAGGAGTTTAATGCCTGAAGAAATAGAATAAAGGGAGCATGAATCTGTGATATCTGACTGTTAAAAATCCTCAGTGGGTTTTAGGTGAAAGGCAAAGCCCCTTACCATGCCCTAGAGGCCCTGCAGAGGGGCCCTTTACCCCAGCTTCCACACCCAGCCTGGTTCCCTGGGTCTCAGCCTTTCAATTCCTGGAATGTGTCACAGTCCTGCCTCAGGGCCTTTGCACATACTGTTCTGTCTTTGCACATACTGTTCTGTCTGCCTAGACCATCCTTTCCAACTTTATCTACTTAACACCTATTTATCCTTAAGCTCTCAGTTCTAACCACACTTTCTCTGGAAGGCACTCTGATGCCCCAGGCTGGGTGGGGCTTTTGAGTGCCTTTCCCACCCTGGGTACCTTCCTTCCTGAGTCTCTTGGCAGCTGGGCTTTATTTCCTTCATCTGTCTGCTTGTTTATAGTTTGTCTCCTCTGCTCGGCAGTGAGCTCCACGAGGGCAGGGATCCAGCTCCCTCATTCCCAACCGTGTCCCTGGTCCTGGCACGTGGCAGGCATTTAGAAAATGGCAGTGGCTGGCCCTGGCCCAGCGCTGCTGACCTCTCCCCACCCTCTTCCTCTCCCAGGCCTGTGCATCTTCCCATTCCCTGTGCTCCAACCTCAGCAGTACCTGGAGCCTGAGCGAGTTCCCCTCCCCACTCGGAGGCCCGGAAGCAGCAGGGGAGGCGGCTGTCATGGGGGGTTCTGAGCCCCACACCTCGGTAAGACAGCTGTCCTAGCCCGGATATCGGGGGGTACTGATGGCCGTCGTGTAATTACTGACATGTAGAGTGCTTTCCAGTTTGCTAACAGTTCTGTTTCACATGAGAGGAAATCGATGCCCACGAAGGCCAAGTGCCTTATTTAAGCTTATGCAGAGAGCTCAGAGCTGAACCTGGGCACCCGGAGACCAGGGGAGCCACTCACACACCGTAACCCCACAGAGCCCACTCCTCTGCTCTGGGCCCTAGTTCTCATCTGTGAAATGGACACAAACTAGATATGTTCAGTTTTAGGCAGGTACCTGGGGGTGACCAGGCCCTGCCATGGCGTTGCAGGAAGAGGCCACCGACAGCGAGAAGGAGATCAACCGCCTCTCCATCCTGCCCTTCCCCCCCAGCGCTGGTTCCATCCTCCGCCGGCAGCGTGAGGAGGACCCTGCACCCCCTAAGAGGTAAACAGGCTGGGAAGAGGGCAGCAGTGGCCCAGGGAGGGGGTGCTGCTGTTACCCGAAACAGCCATCTCCCAGAATCCCTGATGCCAGGGTCAGGTCCAGGCTGTCACCTCCCTTTACTGCCCTTGAATGGCTGGAGCTCTGGAAACCCAGGTCCCAGGAGTCATAGGTGTAACTGAGGTCAGGGATTAAGACAAGGTCAAAGCACAGAGTGGGCTCAGTCCCTGCTGAGCACCCTGGCATGAGAGTCATTGGAGGTTAAGTCTCAAAGATCCTAAATCCACGGGGAAGCCTGGGTGGTTCAAGACTAGGAGACACGGAGGCAGTTCCAAGGGGTTGGGGACCTCAGGCAAGAAAGTCAGGCCTCAGGTTCAGGCAGTGGCAGTAAATGGGAGCTGGAAAAACCGAACTGTGCTTGCTGGCGCAAGACCGAGGGCAGGGAATGTCCTGCCTCCTGGTGTATGTCCCCCTGTCAGATGACTGACCCCGCCATGATGGGTGTGTGATGAGGAGGTGATGGTGTAGTGTGGGAGGCAGACCCCAGAGCCATGAATGACAGAAATGGAAAGTGGGGCTGAGATGAGGTGTGAGAGGTCAGGGCAGGCTTCTGAGAGGGAGTGGCATTAGAGGACAGGCCAGGCCTTCTAGGTGGAAGGACACAGGGCAGAGTTCAGGATGTTAGCTTCTTGCCCTTAAGGGGATTGGATGGCATGAGCACCCTGTGCCTGAGACCCCCGCCTTGGGTCTAGCTTGCATGTGCTTGAGTGTTGCTGGCCTATTGGTGGCCCAGGGGCGGGAGCAGGGGTTGGGGCTGAGCACCCACTGTGCCTCATGCCGGCCCCTCCCGTCCTCTGTCCGCCCAGGTCCTTCAGCAGCATGTCGGACATCACAGGTAAAGGCCAGGGGACTCCACGGGGAGGGTGCATCTGGGGGCCCACCTGAGCCCTATGCCGCCTGCTCTGCCCTTGGCCTGCATCCCCTCCCTGAGGCTTTGCTGTCCCCTGGTCAGGCAGGGGGATTCTGCCCTCCTGGGGAAGTTGGTTCACACCTCTCACCCTGAGCCCACCCTGGTCCTCTCTCCCTGTCCTGGCTGTCCTGTATGGGCCTCCTCAGTTCCAGTCCACCCTCCACCTTTTTCCAGGAAACTCAAGGGTCACCCTGGCCAGCCCAGGCTAGTGGGTCCAATGTGTTCCTGGAGCATCAAACCTGCGAAGTCCCAGGCCTCTGGGCCCTGGGCCATCCCTGGGCTCGAGGGGCTCAACCCTTTCTCATGGACCCCGGCCCTCTCCCATTGCTCAGTCTGGCACCCCTGAACCTCACTTTTCCTCCCCAGGGAGCGTGACCCTTAAGCCCTGGTCTCCCGGCCTCTCATCATCCTCATCCTCTGACAGCGTGTGGCCTCTGGGAAAGCCGGACGGCCTTCTGGCCAGAGGCTGTGGCCTGGATCTCCTCAACAGGTATCCCAGCCGCCTGCGGTGGGTGGAGCAGGGGCAAGGTGGGAGGGAGCAGCAGCAAAATCTTTGCCTTATGCAGCTGCCAGACTATTAAGGTCTTTAGACAGAAGCAGAGATTGGATTCAAAACCACCGCTTATCATCTGGGAGACTTGGGCTGGTCACTTCACCTCTCTGGGCCTCAGTTTCCTCATCGGCTAAAGGGGCACAGTTATCTCTTCTGCAGATGGTGTTTGGAGGTTTAAGACTTGTCGCAGAAAAGCACCCCGCTTCGCCAGGCGTATGGTGGATGCTCGGTAAATGGTAGCTGTTACTTGTACCGACATTCTGCTCGCCTGTCCTCCTGGCTTGGAGCTCCCAGCAGGAGTGAACCTCCCAGCAAACTTCGTGCTGAGGGTCGGGTGGGGCCGCCCTGGGAGCCCCTGCAGCTGGGCTGGCCTCAGGCCCACGACCGGAGTCATGAACCACATCGGCTCAGAGCGAGCTGCAGGCAGTGTGCTCTGTTCTGGTGGATGAGTGGCCTCCCTGGTCAAGCCCGTCAGTGATCTCAGGAGGGTGGGCAATAGAAGAGGCCGATCTGAGAATGTGGCCTTTGAACTCAGACAGCTGGGTGACGTGGAAAAGGAGGCTGTCCAGGGCCTGGAGTATGGTGGTGACTGGAGCAGGGGGTGAGGGCGGGGGAGGGGAAAAGGCGAAAGTCGAGGCCAGGGCAGGCTTTGTGAGTCAGGCTGGGGAAGTGTGGATTTTGGCTTGTCCGAGCTGGGAAACCTGGGCTGGCTTAGCTATTGCTAAATGCAAGGCGGGCTGCTGGCTGCCTTACAGCATTCCCTCTGTTCTGGGAGGTAGGTGTTATTATGATTACCCCTGTTTTATGGAAGAGGAAACTGAGACTCAGAGAGGTTAAGCGATTTGCTGGAGGTCACACAGCTGGGAGGTGCCAGGGTCAAGGTCCAGAGTGAGCTGATCAGATCTGGGTTTTGGAGCGGACATAGGAAGCACTGATTGTCAGAGCTATAATGCAGGGATGCTGGATAGAGAGGACAAGAAATCAGAGCAGAGCAGAACCGGGGCCTCCTGCCTCCTGGAAGCAGCTTGGCCAGGCCCCTGGCCAGGTCCCTGCCCCCACCCTCACCCTCCGGCACAGGGCCCAGTGTGACATTGTTTCTCACTGTGCAGGACGTGCTTCTAGGGGAAGGGGCGGAGGCGCCTCCCTTCCTGCCTGCCTCGGCCCTTCCTCCCTGCCTCCGCTCTGGCCTGCAGCAGGGGTCCTGGCTGCTGTCCAGGGGGCGCCGGGATGCAGCAGAGGGAGCTGGAGTTTCTGGTCCAACCCCCACCTGGGCCCCATGATCACATGGGGCCACCTCTGCTGCCCACACAGTTCCTGGGAGGGGGAAGATGGGGGAGAACACAGACTTGGGTAGGGGCAGGGTGGTGGTCTGAGAAGAAAGGGGTGGACAGATGGGAGGTCAAGGATGTTTTAGCCCTAACTGGCTGGGGGTTGCTGTTTGCATGTGTCCTGAAGTGGGGGCAGGGTTCCAGCTCGGAGCATAGTGGGGAAGAACAGACTTGGGAGCCAGCTGAAATCCCAGCTCTGTCACTTGTGACCACGGGGCCTTGGGCAAATTTCCCAGTGCCTCAGTTTCCTGCTCTGTAAAATGGGGTCACAGTAGTGCCTGTCCCCTGAGGTCATTGTAGGGGTTGGGGTATTCCTATCAGAGTGCTTAGAACAGCGCCTGGCTCTCAGGCAGTGATAAGTTAGCTCTTAGCTATTATGATTATTGCTGTTGTGGCTTAATCCTCAGAGTAGCCCTGCGAGCCCCATTATACAGATGAAGAAAATGAGGCTCAGAGAGTCAGGAATTTTACCCAAGGCCTCTTGGTGGTGGAGCGGGGGATTCCTTGTCCTTTCGTTCTGTGGAACCTGCGTTGACTTCATGCTCGGGTTGAGCGCTCACTGTGTACTGGGCGTTTTCAGCCCTCCGCTCTCCTCTGCCCGTCTTGGCTCCCAGGGCCTTGGGGCGAGCTGGGGCGGGGGGCATGTGCAACGCTGGGGCAGGCCGGCGGTTGGACAGGCCGGTGGGAAAGAGTGAAAGTGAGTTGCTGAGTGGGGAGGGCATTAGGAGAGTATGGGGGTGCTGTCACCTTGGCAGGGCTGCCCTTGCCCACACTTGTCACACAGACACAGGGTCTCCGGCACCGGCCGACCTTGCACAGGGAGGGTTCGAGTAGGTCATTGCCTGACTCACCACCCACCAGCTGTGTAACTCATCAAGGTATAAATTCCCCGGGCCTCAGCTTCCCTCTTCTTTAATAACAGATGGCCCCCTTAGGGTTGTCAGGATGGTTCAGTGAGGTAATCTGTGTGACATGCTTAAGTCTCAGCTTCATGGGTCCCTGACCTGACTAGGGATCTTCCCATAGTGCTCTAGGGTGGGACAACACTCATCCAGGCCACTTGGGTCATCACTGCTCAGGCTGGCAGAGTGAAGGACTTGGCCCCGTTCCCCTGTGCCCCCAGGTCCCCTGTGACCTGACACTGGGGGAAGGGGTTAGGAGTTTTCTCCTGTCCTTCCCACAGGCAGGGTTGGGGTCAATCAGATTATGTTGCCGGAGACCCAGGAGTCCTGAGAGGTTGGTGTAGGTAGACCCCCACTCGTGTTCTTCTCTCTTCTCCCACCCACTTGTCTGCTGAGGCCTGGGGCTGAGGGACCTGATCTGGACCCTCCCCGCAGTGAGCCCCCAGGTGGTAGCCTGGGGCCGTGGAGGCCCAGAGAAGTCACTTGGTCCTTCAGGAAGGTGGGCAGGGCGTCTTGAAGGAAGGGATGGCTGAGCTGGGTCTCGGAGCATGAAAACCTTGGGGTAGCCGAGGACTTGCCCTGATGCTGGAATTGCAGGGAAGGGAGGGGTGTGCCGAGGCAGGGGCTGGGGGCTAGCAGGTGAGGCCTGGAGGGCCTGGGTGCAGGCTGCTCACCGGGCCCTCGACTAGGGAAGCTGTGATGGTCAGTTGTCTGTGGGTTTGAAATGGGTGGGGAAACAGGGCCACAGGGAGGTGACTTGTCTTGAATCACACCTGTTGACAATGAATGTCTAATTTTTATTGAGCACTTAGTTTTCTTGGGCACTGTTCTAACAACCTCCTATGTTTTAACTAACTGAATTGTACAACAAGGTAGTTAGATGCAGATAGGATGGCTGAGGCCAAGAGGTAGGCTGCCAGGCTGCCTGGCCCCAGAGTTCCTGCTGGCGCCCTCCATGTCTTTCTCAAACTCTTCTGACCACAGCCCACACTGAGAGAAACCCAGTACATGTGCCTGAAACAAAAGGGGCACAGGAAGATAGTTGGATTTACTTGAAGGGAGGCAGGCTTCTATTTTCTAACCCATCTCATTAAAAAACAGTGTTAATTATGACCCAGTGAATTGCACAACCCATTTCGGGGCAGGCCTGCAGCTGGAAGGTCCTGGAGCCCTCTGGTTTCCACCTCTACCTGCATTATCTCTACATTTGCCTGACCCTCACAGCCACGGTGGGAGATGCGTGCCCTTGCTTTATGCATGTGATGGTAGAATCAAGTGGCCACCTCACTTGCCCAGGTCTTCATATGGTTAACACTGGGGCTGGAGCTGGACTGTGTTGCTTCAGCTGTACGGCCATTGGGCAGCATAGCCAGCCCTGGCCTCAGGCCTCTTCTCTCTCCCCAGGCCTTTCTTGCCACATCAGTGCGGCCAGGACAGTCCCAGGACTGAAGAAGCCTGCAAAGGCGGCGCTGGTGCTTCCAACATCCATGTCTAGCCACAGCCCTTTGGGCCTGGCTCTCTGTATTGACTGAGGGGGCAGGAGCTAGACGGACTCCCCAAGGCTGGGGTTTCCCCGCTCTGCATGGGTGCTGATTGGCTTAAGGTCCTTGCAGCCTTGCCCACTCCCGGCTGGCAGCAGGAGGCAGTGTGGCAGTGTGGCTGCAGCTGCCAGGGTGGGTGGGTGGGGAGGTGAGTGAACGCCCCAGCTCTGCCTGGGCCTCCCCTCCAGCTGGGGAACACCCACTGACCCTGGCCTCTCCCTTCCTCAGAGCCATAGCAGAGGGTTTATGGGGAGACTTCTGGTCAGTTTTCTCTGAATCTGGCCACAGGGTGCCACCAGTTCTCATCCAGGGACAGGCAGAGTCCTGCCATGATGGGGATCTTGGTGACTCTTTGTGTTAACTGTCCCGGTTCCCACTGCCCATGAGAGGGAGGCCAGAGTTCATTCCATGCCCTCCACAGGCTGGCTCCAGCGTGCCTTGGAGCTATTTCCCTGGATGTTAAATGAGTTAATTAGGGCAAGGAGCTTAGCATGGTGTCTGGCACATGGGAGGCACCCAGTAAGTGTTTGCTTCTCCTGTTATTATTGTTGTTATTAAATTCTTCCATCCTGTATCCTGTCCTCCACTCCTTTGCCCATACCAGCCCTTCAGCCTGGAACCATGTTCTCCCTTGTCGGTTCCCAGAGTGCTTCTGTTCTTCACTGTGATGCAGCCCAGCTGCTGCTTCCTCTGGGAAGCCGTTCCCCTTTGTGCTCCCACTGCTGGCTGTAACCATCTCTGATCTGTGTTATGTTCTAAGGGCGAGCTCCCTCCCTGGGCTGTGAGCATAACAAGCTTTTAAGTCATCTGCTATGTGCCAGACACAGTGTTTGGGGCTAGGGATCTGGAGTTGAACATGATAGCAGGCTGGTTCTCAGGGTGTTCTTTCTTAGGGAGGGAACAAAAGGAAAAATACAAAACTACGGCACTCCGGCAGGAAGCCTCCGCCTCATTGTGTGCAGGGGTCTTGGAGGGAGCAGCCTCTTTTGACCTGAGCTTTGAAGGATGAGCATAATTTGCCAGGCGGAGAATGAGGGGGAAGGGCATTGCAGCAGGTGCAGTGGCCCGATGGTGGGAGTCATGGCATCCTTGGGGGAATCACTGTGGTTTTCCAAGAATGTTGAACTGAATCAAAATACCTGACTAAACTCGAATTCCCATCTTCTTTCTCTCTTCTCAGGTCTCTGGCCATCCGAGTGTCAGGCTGGAGTCCCCCAGGGGGGCCCGAGTCCCAGGACAAGGGCTCAGATGGCTTGTCGTTCCCTGGGGATAACTGGCCTGGGGCCGTGGTGCGGAGGGTGCTCTCTGGGCCAGGGTCTGCGAAGGTGGAGCCAAGAGAGGTGAGGCCCCGCCCCTCTAAGCTGTGGGCGGAGTCAGTGCGATAGCTGAGGCGGGATGTCCTCTGATTGGTGGAGCTAGGTCACTGCGCAGTTTTGGGGGATTGGCCAAAGCAGAGGCGGGCTCAGTGACCAGCTGCTGGTTGCCCCGCCTCAGCCAGCATTAATTGAAATCTGATTGGGCGGGGGCTGGGAGGTGGGGCAGACTGACTGTACCTGGACATCTCCCCACCCTTACACGTGGGGAAGACCAGACTGAACCAGGCTTGGGGCAAGAGTCCTGTTGCTGTGAGCACTGATTCTACTGGGCACATGCACTATGAGGTGGGGGCATCTGAATTTTGAGACATAGCCACCCCCACGCCCGGTGTTCTCCAGCCTCAGGGCTGTCCTGGGAAGCCCTGGGAAACTCACTTCCCTCCCTGCCTGTGTTTTCTCCCAGCCAAGGGCAGAGGCTGCTGGCTTGGAGGGGGCAGGCCTGGAAGGGGAGGCCCAGCAGAGAACCTTGCCCTGGAACCAGGCATCCACACTCCCCTTCCTGATGGACTTCAAGGGTAAGTCTGGCTTGGGGGAAGGTACTGGGAACTCAGGAGTCCTGGATGGTCAGAACTGAGGGCGCAAGAGAGGGCTCATCCTGCCCATGGTGTGAGTGGGACAACTGAGGCCTGAGGGAGGACACTCCACCTCCTGACTCCTGGCCCTTCCCTTCTGCACTGCTGCCTCCTGGCTGGTCGTCTGTTCTTGTGCCCTTCCTCTGTCCTGTCTTCAGTATGCAACTTACAGTGAAAGGAGCACTGGAAAGGAGTCCGGAGACCTGGGTTCGGGTCCTGGGTCTGTCCCTAGAGGGGTTGGTGGTTTTGGGCCAGTCCCTGCCCTCTATGGGCCTTGGACTCTCATTTAAGATGGGGGAGATGGGGTCCTGGCCGCTTAGGCCTCGAGAGGGCCATGTCTGTGGCCTCTCCGAGGTTGATCCCTGACTTCCTCCTCCTCTTATCCTCCCTGCTACCCCCTGCCCTGTCCATGCCCAGCCTGCCAGTCCTTCCATGAGGCCCTAGATGCCTGGGTGAAGAGGCCAGGTGCTGAGCCCTTCTACATTCGAGCCAACCTCACCCTGCCTGAGCGGGCCGACCCCCACGCCCTGTGTGTGAAGGCCCAAGAGATCCTGCGGCTGGTGGACCCTGCGTACAAGCGGCGGCAGGAGTGGTTCTGCACACGGGTTGACCCCCTCACGCTGCGGGACCTGGACCGAGGCACTGTGCCCAATTATCAGAGGTGACACAGCCAAGAGCCCTGGGAGCTGAGACTGGGATGGGGGACTCTTTCTCCTTCCTCGCGCATTCCTTTGCTATCCTCTGGGATAGGATGGGGGCCTGGAGGAGAGGAGGTGAGGGGCTCCCTTTCTCCCTACAAATGCATGATCCCCCAACCCCCACAGAGCCCAGCAGCTCCTAGAAGTTCAGGAGAAATGCCTGCCCTCCAGCCGACACCGGGGGCCCCGCAGTAATGTAAGCAAGGCTGGGAGGGCAGGGTGAGGGCCTGGGAGGGGGGTTCCAAGGGTGGGGCCCAAAAGGGAGAGGACAGGCTGCACTCTCTGGCAGTTGGGGGAGGAGGCCCCACCCAGACTTGGTTGCTCACCTCTTGGTGATCTCCTTGGTTGCTCCTCCACTTGGACTGGTTGAGCCTCTACGATGTGCCCAGCAAAGGGAGTGGCAGGGCTCCCTGTTCAGATAGTTGAGAGGAGGAAGTGAGGCAGGGTGCCTGTTGCCCAGGAGCATGCGTGGCATGTGGTGAGCACTTAACAGAACAATGACCACACCCCCTTCTCTAATCCCTGGACCAGGACTGGGCTGGGTGGTGGTCCCCACGTCCCCTGGGGCAGAGGGAGGCTGAGAGAGGTCAAATATCTCAAGAGACCATGGTGCTAGAGAGAAGGTGGGGAGCCTGGGTTCTGGAGCCAGGCCGCCTGGATTTGAATCCCAGCTCTGCTCCTTCTCAGCCCTGTGACCTTGGACAACCACCTGACCCTCCCTTGAGGCTCTGTTTCCCCATCTGTAAATTGAGGGGATTATGCTGCCTGCCTTGTGGGCAGTGGAGGGCTTCAGTGAATCCATGCACACGTGGGGTCTGGGCAGTGTTTGTCTCATTGTAGGCTTTCGATACCTGTCAGCTGTTGGTATCATCAGGGCTGTCGTTACTGGTTTCCGTAGTCTTCCTACCCGAGGTCACGTTGCTAATTCATTGGAAGAGACTCCAAAGTGTGTATCCTTGTGTGATTTCTGGTCCTCGGTTTCCCCATCTGTAAAGTGGGGGGAGATCTAAGGCTCCTCTGGCTCTAACTGGCTCTGGCAGGCTTGCTTCCCTGGGCCCTTAGAAATGGTCACCCTCCTTGCCTCAGGGGCTGTGCTGGGCCCGGTGGAGACGGGGGGAAGCCTGGTGGGTGGGGGCTCCTGTGCTGACCTGTGAGCCTGGACAGCACTGGCAGCGGGGGAACCCCCTCTCCGGGAGGGTGGGGTGGAGCTGAGCTCTCAGGTGCCCCTCTTTCCCTACCCCCACCCCAGCTGAAGAAGCGAGCCTTGGACCAGCTGCGGCTGGTGAAGCCCAAGCACGTGGGGAGTCCTGCTGGGGACTCCCCGGAGCAGCTGCTGCTGGAGCCCTGCTCAGGTGGGTGCAGAGGTGCGAAGGCGTGTCCTGCGCTGCCCAGTGTCCAGGAGTGTGCACATCTGGAGGTCTTTTGGCCTTGGTGGTCCCTCTGGTCCTGAAGGGCCTGTTGGAGGGTTCTGGTGGGGGGCAGGGCCCATGCCAGGGCCTGGTGGGAGATGCCAGGGTTGAGGGAGCTTGCTGGGGGAGGCACATGTGTCCAAGTGTGACTGTGGGTCTGTGTGAGTTTGGGGCCCGCATGAGCATGGGCCTGTCCTCGTCTGGCAAAGCACGCGGAGCTGTGCTTCTAGCCTGTGTGTGATGGCAGGTGCCATGACAACCCTGGATGGAGTTCCTGGAGGCAGGAGGGTGAGGCCTGGCCAGATCAGGGAAAAGGGACTAGGGGAGCCCAGATAAGGGAATAGCAGTTCTGAAGGGCAAGGAGGAGAGGGTGGTTAGGAAAGACTTCCTGGAAGGGAGATGGTTTGAACGGGGGCCTTCAAGAATGAAGAGGCATTTGTGCCAGGCAGAAGGCATAGCTTGTGCAAAGGCTCAGAGGCATGGCTAAGTGTAGTGTGTTTGGAGGACACAGTACAGCAAGTGAGTACTGAGCACTAACTCTGTCACGCATTGTGGCCTGATGGGAGCACAGGCTGGAGACCCTGCCCATCTGGGGACCTGGGAAAATGTGACTTGGGCTCTGAAAGGAGAGTTAACTGGGCCAAGAGGTGCAAAGGTGGGGCTGTGTCACCCCTGGGCATGCAAAAGCCCATGGTTAGAGCCGTTGAGCTGTGAGGCAGGAATGGAGGCTGTTATGATGGGGCACGTGGCTCGCTGCCTCTCCAGGCTCTGGCAGGGCTGGGTCACCCGCATGGAGGATGTGGCCTTCTTCCTGAGAGTTGTGGGAAGTCACTGGTGCTTTGAAAGCAGGGGAGTTAACAGGATCTGACTTCAGCTTTAAAGCCTCTCTCCAGCTGTTGAGAGGAGAATGGCCTGTAGGGGGCAAGGGTGAGGCAGAGGATCCGGGAGGAGCCCACTGCACGGGTCCCAGAGAGGGAGGGGCAGCTCTGCTGTGGCTGTGGGAGAAGCAGCAGTGGGACTTAGGAATGGAAGTGGGTGGGGTGACTTTAGGAGAGGCATTGGGGTTTTGAGTATCGAGAGGAAGGCCGCCCCAGGGAAGATGAGCTGGGGCCCTGCCCCCACTCTCATCTTTTCCGCACCCGCTCCGCCACCCAGAGCCCGAGCAGAGCCTCAAACCCTACAGCCTGGTGCGGCCCCTGCTGGTGTCTGCCTTGCGGCCCGTGGTGCTTCTGCCTGAGTGCCTGGCGCCCCGGCTCATCCGCAACCTCCTAGACCTGCCCAGCTCCCGTCTGGACTTCCAAGTGTGCCCAGCGGGTGAGCCTGCGTGCCGGACAGGGGAGGCAGCACCCTCGGGGCAGCCAGGCCTACTGGCCCTTCATTCTTGCCTCTCCTGGCTCTTCAGAAAGCCTCTCTGGGGAGGAGCAGTGCACATCCTCAGCGCCTGGAGCCCCCAAAGCCTGGCCTGCCCCTCCGGGGCTGGGCAGCAGGATCCGTGCCATCCAGGAGTCTGTCGGGAAGGTAGGTGCTTGGGGCAGGGTGGCAGTGAGTGGGGGCGGTCCTCTGGGCCCGAGAGTAGAGTCTGAGTGCAGGCCTGTGCCGCTCACCTGCAGAGTGACCCTGGGCAAGTCCCTTCCCTTCCCTTCTTTGGGCCTTTTTCGTCACCTGTGAAGTGAGTGGGCTGGGGCAGCCAGCCTCATGTGGGTCGCCCTAGAGGCTGATACATTTCACCTGTTCGTCCTTGTGGTCAGACTTGCCGCTTCCCTGGAGCTGGCCCGGGCTGCTGGGGGTGGGGTCAGCTCCATTCTACGGATGGGGAGGCTGAGGTCCAGTGGTGGGTAGTGACTTATGTCCCTTGGTCTTGGGCCTACCCTTCCAGTTCTTTCCTTGTTGCCAAGGTCCCTCTGGGTGAGGACACAGGACCTGTAGGGGGCTGTGCTTTCGGGCCCAGTCAGGGGGTGGGGGGTTAGTGGGGTCTCTGGTCTGGGAGTAAAATGTAGCCTTGACCCACCCCCGAGAAGAAGCACTGCTTGTTGGAGCTGGGTGCGCGGGGTGTGCGGGAGCTGGTCCAGAACGAGATCTACCCCATCATCATCCACGTGGAGGTGACTGAGAAGAATGTCCGGGAGGTCAGGTGAGACGGGCTGGGAGGATGGGGAGGACCCCTCTTCCTCCCTTTCCGATGCCTCTGTCTCTTTGTCTCTGTCTCTGTCTCTTCCTCTTCTCCATCTCTTTGTTTGCCTCCCGTTCTCTTTTTATCTCTCTTTGTCCATCCTCTTTCTCAGGCTCTCCACATCTTAGTCTGTCCCCTTCTCTCCATCTCATGGTCCATCTTTATCCCCCACTCTGACCACCCTGACCACCGCCTACTCTCCTCTCTCCGCAGGGGTCTGCTGGGCCGGCCGGGCTGGCGGGACTCCGAGCTGCTGCGGCAGTGCCGAGGCTCAGAGCAGGTGCTCTGGGGGCTACCCTGCTCGTGGGTGCAGGTGCTGGCCCACGAGTGGGGCCACTCGGAGGAGCTGGCCAAGGTGGTGCGTGGCCGCATCCTGCAGGAGCAGGCCCGCCTCGTGTGGGTGGAGCGCGGCAGCGCCAGAGGCTGCAGCAGCAGCAGCAGCGAGGCCTGAGGGGCCCCTTCTGATGCCTGTGCCTTCCTCACGCACTTCAGAAGCCACCAGCAGGGACCCTGGTGTCTGCGGTGGAGCCGGGTCCTCCCCATCCTGAGCCTTCCCAGATCCTGGGATTTTTGCTTCTGGGCTCTGGGCTCTCTCACCCGCAGGAGCCCCTGGGGCAGAGCTTCCGCCCACCCCTCTACTTGCTGCTCTGGGCCTTCCCGTGGCCTCGTGTCTCCATGGACCCGTTCTCGTGGGTCTCACGCACACCTGTGTCCTCTCCCTCGTTGCTCACCTCAGAGCATCTGCGTTCTCACTCCTGTGCACTGGTTTGCACACCTGGGTTCTTTTGGGGCAGCTCGTGTCTGTCCCTCCCTCCGGCACGAGGTCTCCCGGCTTCGGGGCCTCTTCTGCTCACAGGGGCCCCGAGCCCATCTCTCGTGACCCGCCCGTCCAGCTCACATTTCCTGTGTGTACCTCCACAGGGGCGTTGTGGCTTCCCCCGGTCCACTGTCACCTGTAACCCTCGTGTCTTACAGTCACGTGTATCTGTGGTTCTCCCCTGTGTAAATGTCATGCCCCCACTCCCATGACACTTGGCACTAACACATGTGTGTTCCTGGTGAGCACACCCAGGACCATGTTCTCATGGCGCCCCTGCCCTGCCCTGCCTCTTGGAGGGTTGGGTGGGGAGGGGCCAGCCGCTCAGTTACCAGAATGTACAGCTCGTGAAATTATAACGGGCCTTTTTTTCACTCAGAAGCCGCACATTATGGAACATTAAATAGTTTGTCATAGAAGCTGGTGGCCTTTTGCTTGCTTGCATCCCTGGCCTGGGGCCCCCCCTTTCCATTCACCCACTTGTCGCCACCCCCAGCTGAGGTTGATACCACCTTTCAGGTCTCTGCTTGCCCGAGGGGAGGGTCAGATTTCACCCCTGACTCATCCCAGAGCTGCCTGCCATCTGTGCTGGCATCACCTTACCTGCCCCTAAATGACCGGAGTGGGGCCCCACAGATGGGCCACCCCTGTGCTCAGCCCTGCCTATGTCTGAGCATCAGAGGAGTGCCCCTGGAGTGGAGATGCTGGGCCGGCAGGGTGTGGTCTTAGGCTTAAGGGGCCCTGCTGCTGAATCCAGGAGACTAAGAGCAAACCCTCAGTATACTGTCAGGGCCCTGAGACTGCTCCACCAGAGAGGATGGTCACTACCAATGAAAGAAATCCAGGTGGGCTTACTGGAGGAGGTGCCGCATGAACTTGAGGTGTTGGATTCCTTTCTTCAAGAAGCGCTTATTGGACTTACATGCCTATATATTGTTCTTGGTCTTCCTACAACTGTCCTCAGTCACAATGATGAACTCGGGCAGGCCTCTGGGAGGTTTTTGGGGGAGTGGGTTTACTAAGTGGAGGGAACCTCAAGAACAAAGTCTCAGAGGCAGAAAATGGGTTGAGTTTGGCTGCCTGGGGACTGTAGGAAATAAGGCTGGGAAGGCCAAGTCCAGGGGTGGAGGCTGCCTAAATCTCAGTGTCCTTTGAAGTCTGGGTCAGGCACCATTTCCACGAAGCCTGCCTGAGTCTCCCAGTCCTTAGGAATTCTGGGCCATGCCATACTCTGCTTTGTGGCAGCATTATGGGTCTCTGTGGGCTTCCTGGGTGTGGAGACTCGGTCATGCTCATTTCAGTAAATGAACCTCCCCTATTGCTTGCTGTGTGTCTGGCCCAGTGCTCTGTCTATGGACATAGGAGTCTAGGGGAAGATGCAGGAGCCCAGTGTCTCAGCTGTGATTGCCTGGTCCCTTGTTAGATGTCCTTTCCATGGGGTGGAGAAGCCCACCAATCCTTTCATCTTCACCAAGTCTTCTTTTTGTCCCTATTTTACAAATGAAAGTAAAGTTCAGAGATGTGAAGTAACTTGCCCCGAGTCACACAGCTTTTGAGTGGCCAAATCAGGATCTGACCCCTGGTCTGTGTGACACAAAGCCTGAGATCATCCCTTGATGATGCTGTTCTGAGAAGATGGGCAGTGAAGAGGCCTGGCACGGGGCTGGCTCATAGGAGAGTGAGTCCAGAGGATTGATTTTCCTTTGCTCTCCCTCTACAGTGCTAATGCAGGGTTGGGCCACAGCAGGCCCAGTTCAATTCACCAGCCATCTGGTACTTTTTTCTGTTTAATTAACAAATCTTTATTGAGCTCCTACCATGTGCCAGGCATTCTTCTAGGCACTGGGGATTCAGTGAATAAAAAGAAATCTCTGCTCTGATATTCTCATGAGGAATACAGACAATAAATAAGTAAAATATACAGGATGTTGGCAGATGAAAAATGCTATGGAGAGAACACAGCAGAAAAGGGGACCTGGGAAGGAGAGACCTGGGGGGCTGGGAAGGAGGGAGAAGGGATTGCACTTCAAATAAAATAGTCTGGGAAGGCCTCATGGAGAAGAAAACATTTGCGTAGACTTGAAGGAGGTGAGGGTGTGAGTTGTGTGGATCTCTAGGGAGAGGCTGAGGCAGGAACAGCATGTGCAAAGGTCCTGAGGTGAGTGTGTCCTTGAGCTGGCCAGAAGCCCACTGGGTCTGGAGTGAGCGAGCAAGGGGACGATAGTAGGAGAGATGGGGTTGGAGGTAACAGGGGCCCAGCTTACACAAGGCCTGTAGGCTGGTGTCTGATCTTTGGCTTTTGGTCTGAGGGAGATGGGAGCCAGTGCAGTGTTCTAGTGGAGGGAGGACAAGATGTGAGTGACCTTATACAAAACAAGACAGAGATGGTAGCTGGAGAAGGTCCTCCATTCACTGGCTTGGCTGGGAGAGAGGCAGAAATAAAGACTGCTGAGTAAGATAGAGTATGGTGGACCACAGCAGGACATGCACCCTCAGGGGAACTCCTGTGAGCCAGATGAGGGCCAGAGACCTGGGTTCCACCTGGCTCTGTGGCTGAGCTGCTGGATCATCTTAGATCATTCTGAGCCTTATGTGTTCAGCAATAAATTGGAAATAACAATTCTAGTACTGTTGTAAAGATTAAAGGAACTACTGTGGGAGCCCCCGAGGTTGGGGGGCTTCCTGGAAGAGGGAACAATTGAGTTGAGCCTTAAAGTCTAAATAACATCAAGCCTGGTAGAGGGAACATGAGTGAGGATGGTGGGGGCTGGGGGAGAGCATCCAGGATGAGGAATGATGTGAGCAAAACCTGGGAGGCTGGCTACCAGGACACCAGAAAATAGAGTGTTGAATGAGCTTAGCCAGTGGTCCCTGGGGAGTGGGAAGGCTGGAGGGCCCCTGCCTCCCATCCAAGCATGGAGGGGTTGTTGTTGCCCCCACCCCCACTGTGGCAGCTGGCAGAGCCGGGGCTGTCCCTTCAGCCAGTGCCTCTTTTCAGCCACCTCTGGGGCTTCCCTGGGCCGGCCCCGCCCCTGGGCTGCGCTGGAGGCAGAGGCGGGGCCAGGCGCTCCAGAGCCCGCGGTGGCGGTGGTGGCGGGAGGGCTGCGGAGCAGGTGGAGGGCTGGTGGCGGCGGGGCTGCCATGGCTCAGCCTCCGGGGCCAGAGCACCAGCTCCCACTTCTCCCCTCCTGGCCCGCCCCTGATGCCTGGCAGACTTTTGCCTTTGCTGGGGCTCCCTCCTGAGCAGCCTCCCCTCCCCGTCTAGTTGGGATTTGGGGGCTGAGCTGTCTGAGGTCCCAGAGCCAATGCAGTGCCGGCTCCGGGGCCTGGCCGGAGCCCTCCTCACCCTTCTGTGCATGGGGCTCCTCTCCCTCCGGTACCACTCCAGCCTGTCCCCGCAGGGCGGGCTGGAGACCCCTGGGCTGAGCCCGCCAAGCCGTCTGTTCCCTGAGCTGCAGCTGCACGACGTCTTCATCGCAGTCAAGACGACCCGGGTCTTCCACCGCTCCCGCTTGGAGCTGCTGCTGGACACATGGGTCTCCAGGACCAGGGAACAGGTGACAAGTGGGCGGCTGCGGGCCCAGGAGGGACTCACAGAGGCCTTTCTACTGAGTTGAGGTCCTTGGCAGCCTCGAGGGAGAAACTGCTCACCCACCTGCTTCACCTGGGCTGTCTTGCCCTCCTTGCTCCCAGCATCAGGGGCTCCTGTGGCCCTGACTGTGCCCGTCGCTGGCCTCAGAGCCAGGTGTCCTCTGCTTGGTTTCTTTTTGGGGCCAGGCTGGGCCCCTACCCTAGGCTCCTGGGTCCCTCCTGGGGGTCCCTCTATTCCTTAGTTGTTACAGTGCAGGCTTCCTTCCTGCCCATCCTGGCCCAGCCTGGCATCGGGGGCAGTGGTGGGTGTTGGGCAGCTGGGGCAAGGCCCTGACTCTGACATGTGTCCAGGCCCGGCTGCCCCTGTCCAGGCCCTGGGTGTTGTCCTCCTGCCTTGGCTGTGAGGGTGGAGCACAGGGGCTGAGCTGATGAGGAGGGGAACGTCCTGGTAGGACCTTGTTTGGGGAGAGGGGCAGGGGGGTATCCTTTCAGAATTCCCGACAGCCCCTGCCCCCATGCCTCTGCTGCCCAGGGTGTGCCCAGGGCACTGGCACCTCACCTCCTGTGCTCCATTTCCTGTGGGGCGGTTTCCGAGGGAGGGAGGGAGTGAGGATGTGTGCTGGGATGGTGGTGGCTGAGGCAGTGGTGGGCAAGAGGTGGAGGGAGAGGCCTGCCTGGCCTGCAGGATTTCATGCGTATGTGTGTGTGTATACACATGTGTGTATGCTCACATGCATGGAGCCAAGGTGTCAGTGTTAGATGTGCAAACGATGAGGCGTGTGTGTGACAGGGGTGCATGGCTTGTGTCTTTCTGGGAAGGCGGCGCTGACAAGCAGAGTCCCTTCTGGGTCTTCCCCTCCCCACACCCAGTGCCCTCCTCAAGCAAAGTCAGTGATTTGGGGGTGTTGGGAGCCGCCTCTGGGGGAGGTGGTGGGGCAGATTTGTACACGTACCTGCGCACGTGCGTGGCACACACACGTGCTGCCCCACTTTGGTGGCTGGTACAGTGGGAGGAAGTGACTGACTGAGACTTTGGAGGGGGTTGGGGCTCCTGGAGACCAAGGAGAGGGGAGGTGGTACCTGGAAAAGGCCAGGGCCCCCTAGGGAGGGGACACCCCCACCCTGATTTCTTGGCCCTAATGTCTTGGCACCCTGGATGAACACTTCCCTTGCTGGACCGCCCACACCTCGGGCTTTTCCCTGGGGCTCTGTGCGGCTTCTCATCTTGGGGAGGTTCTGGTTCCGCTTGCGGAAGCCGCTGAGCCTGGCCCTCCCCACAGACCTTCCTGTTTATGGTGCTGTGTCTGTGTGTACCCGGGAGCATGGCCTCACGTGGTCTGAGGCCCTTTCCTGTCTTGTCTTGATCACTATGGTGGTGCCCCTGCTCCAGATGAAGGAACTGAGGCCAGAGAGGAGGAAGTGCTTGCCAGCATCACCCGGGAGGCCTGAGGGGGCGGAGCCCAGTGGGACCCAGCCCCCACCTCCCGGCAGGGGCCTCTCCTTCCCTGTGGAGACCTGGGATCCCACAGCTACCCGGTCACTTGCGCCTCCAGCCTGAGGGTCTAGGTCTGGGAGGACCAGGCTGCTAGAGGAGAGGCAAGCAGCCACCCGGTCTGTGCCATGAGGTCAATCCCAGATGCTAACCAGGCAGCCAGAGGGAGTACCCGCCAGCTCGCAGCATCTAAGGGACATACATCAGGTGTATCCATCTATTTAAGCCTCACAACAACCCAAGTGGGAGGTACTGATAGTCCCATTTTACAGGTGAGGAAACTGAGCCAAGTTAAGCAGATGTAGGAGATGAATTCGCTTAGTTTTACACTCCCATCCCCCCCATCCTTGCCCCTAGCACAAGGAGCAGAGTCTAGAATCTTGTCCTTTCAGGCAGAGTCGAAAAGAGGAAGGATGCTCAAACAGAGAACGAGGAGAGGAGACAGGGAGACCCACTCTGGTCACTGCCTCTGGGCCCCCTTTGTCTCCACCCTTTGGCTCATTTCTACCGGTGACCTTGTCCAAAGGGCTTCCCTTTCAGCTCTCAGTTTCCCAGCTGCACAGGGCAGGAGGATCTCGGCGCCTCTCTCAGCTCTGCCATCAGGAGCAGGCCTGAGCTAGTTAACTCCAGGGCTGGGCACCCGCCCCAGCTGGTTAAAGGCGGCCGGGTGGCAGGTGGGCCTTTGTGGCAGCGGGCCAGGGCTCGTGTGCAGCCTTTGTCCCAGGCAGAGGGGGTGGGCTTGGGGGAGGCACGTTTTTTGATCCAGGGGGAGACTTTCTCTTCCCCACTGTCCTCGAGGGCAGGGGCGGGTGGGGGGAGAAACGACAGCCCCACATCTCCCCTCCTCTGTAGCAGATGGTCCCCGGCCACCCCCTCCCCTGACCCCAGCAGGCTGTCTGTCCCTTTGTTTTCCTGCGAGGTTTTAACCATTGTCAGGGTCCCTCCTTGAAACAAATCAAATGCAACCCTCAGCTTAGAAGAAATTCTGCCTACCGCCCTGTGCCAGCCTCAGGATTCCCGGGGACCAAAAACACCAGCCTGCCGGGCTCTGCTGTGGGACCCGTCTTCCCCTCTCCCCACCATGGATTCATTCACAAGCATTCCCTGGCCCATTTGGCCCATGCTCCAGACTTCAGAGAGTTCCACTATCTGGTGACTGTTTGGTGGCAAAAGTTTGCCAGGGAGCAGGGAGAGAAAGATCTGACTTACTTCACAGGCTCCCCTGGGGCTGTGTTGAAAACAGACTTAGGGTGGGCAGGACAGAGCAGGCAGAGCAGGGAAAAGGTGATGGCAGCAAAGTGGGCAGGAGGTGACGAGGGGGGCTGGACTGCGGCTGGCCGTGGAGGCTGCGGGGAGAGGACGCATGCTGGTAGTTTGAGAATTGGGTGGACAGAATTTGCTGACAGATTGGATGTGGGTGTGAGAGAAAGAGAGGAGGCATGGTGACCCCAAGGTGTTGGGTCCCAGTGAAAAAGGGAAGAGTGAGAGGGGCCCAGGTCTGGGGGCACACGGGCGCTCACACACTGAGTCTGAGGCCCCTGCTAGGTCCCTGGGGAGATGTCTGGCCGCGGTGGGAGGTGACAGCTAGGGAGAGGTCCAGGCCTGTGGGTTCGAATCTTAGCTCAGCTCTGGCCACCTGCACAGCCATGATCCATCACTTAGCCTCCATCTGCCATCTGCAAAGGGGACAGATCACAACACCTGTCTGGAGGTCTAGTGAGGTTACAGGGGACCAGGAGTGTGAATGCTATTGGTCGGCACCTGTCCTATTAGGGAGATGTATAAGGGCCCTGACACTTACGCAGGGAGTTTGCGTGGCTGTCAAAGTCCTGCCTATCTCCTTAAGGAGTACAGTGTCCCAGTGTTGTGTATATGTGTTTGTGGGACTGTGATGTGTGTGTGTGTGAGTGTGGTTGAAGAAGGTGTGATTCTGCCAAGGGTGTGTGATTCTGCCAAGGGTGTGTGATTCTGGCAGGGTCCCAGTGGGTGCTGGTCTGTAAGGGGGCTGAGTGTGAGACTCATGGGCTGGTGTACACTTTAAAGTTGTGTGTCTACAAAAGCTGGCTTATGTGTGTTGTATGGGGGAGGGGGGCTGGGTAGCTGAGAAAGTCATGTTGTCCTAAAGGAGTGTGTGACTGTGAGAGGGGCATGTGCCCCTCACTGAAGGAGGACAGAGGTCTGCTGTGTGCCTCCACCTGGACTTGGCGGTGGTGGGCTGTGGGCTGGCACCGGCCTCCCCTTGGCTGACCCTAGTTTTGATTCGATTTCTCTTTCCTAGACATTCATCTTCACTGACAGCCCGGATGAAGGTCTCCAGGAGAGACTGGGTAACTCTGGGTTGGGTAGGGGCACCTTGGCTGTTACCAAGGAAAGCTGGGGTGGCTGCTCCCTGGCCTGGGGGGTCTCCGGGAGACAAGGCTGCCCACCTTGGCACATGGGGATTCCCCCTGTGCCCAGGAAGGGAGCAGGCTTCTTGCCTGGCAACAAGGATGGGTGTGGGGAGGGACTGTGCTGGACAAAGCCCTGGACACCTGGGTCCCAGCTCTGCCTACTGTCCATTAGCTCTGGGGTCCTGAGCAGGTCAGCCCTCCCTGGCTTCAGTTTCCTTATATGTAAAATGGGAGTGGGTGGACCGCTCCAGGCTCTCTGAGGCCTCTCCTTAATCTGCATGCTCACACTGTGCAGGGCTCTGGGGAGGAGCTGGGCAGGGGCCCCTGACTTGTCCTCACTTCTCTAGGGTCCCACCTCGTGATCACCAATTGCTCTGCGGAGCACAGCCACCCTGCCCTGTCCTGCAAGATGGCTGCTGAGTTCGATGCCTTCCTGGCCAGTGGGCTGAGGTGAGTTCACCTTGGACTTTGGGGGCAGGCGTGACCTTTGCTTTAGGCCAATTCCTTATTGGAATGGTTGTGTCAAAAAAGTAAAGTTGTTTAGGTCTTGTGAATTTAATTATGTAGGGCTTGCCTGGGGTCTGTCTCTGGGCAGATAGTCTGGGTTCGAATCCTGCCATTCACTGGCTGTGTGACTTTGAGCAAGTGTTTTAACCTTTCTGAGTCTAGGTCCGGACCTGTGAAGTGTGCACAGCTTCCTCATGAGCTTACACAAGATGCTGCTTGGCACAGAACAGGTGCCTTAAATGTTAGCCACCCCCACCCCATAGCTGTTTGTTGACTCCTTATCGGGGCGCAGGCGGAGTGTGGCTGGCTGGCTGGCTGGCTGGCTGGCAGCCTTTGGGACCCCCTGCAAGCTCACTGTCCCCCCTCGCACCCCCACAGATGGTTCTGCCATGTGGACGACGACAACTATCTGAACCCTAGGGCGCTGCTGAAGCTGCTGAAAGCCTTTCCGCAGACCCTCGACGTCTACGTAGGCCGGCCCAGCCTGAACCGGCCCATCCACGCTTCTGAGCCACAGCCCCGCAACCGCACGGTGGGTAGCTCCCTGCATTGGCCGCTGGTCCCGGGGGCGGGGCCACGCGGGGGCGGGGCTGTAGAAGGGCCTGATGGATTTCCTGGGTTTCTGATTTGTCTGCATCCCTGCCTGTCTAGGCTGGTGGCTTGGCCTCTGATCCTGTCTCCTCCTTTATGAAATGGGGAGACTGAGATAACGCAGACGAGGCATCGAGATGGCACTTAGTAGGGCCTGGGCCACTGAGGAGCAGCGGCTCGTCCTGGGCACACAGTGAGATGGGGGTGGGCTGAGGCTTCCTGACTCCATGGCAGGGCGCCTAACCACCTGGTATCACCATGCAGTTGTACAGGTTGTTAAAATGCTAAGTACTGCTGGGCCAGGTGGGAAATTGCTGCTGCCGGGAGCCCTGAACCCTCCCCTCCCCTAGGTACCCCTCATCTCTAACCAGCAACTGAGGAGTTGACACTTGGCACAACAGGGTCCCCAGCACCAGCTTCAGCTCCAGACCTGAATGGACAGATTAAGGTCACTAGATTTAGAAGACAAACGAAAAACCAGGATACCTGTTAAATTTGACTTTCAGAGAAACAGTGTAGAATTTTTTTTAGTAGAGGTATGTTGGATGGTTTTCCCTCATCCCCAGCACCCACCAGGCTCCCAGTGTTGGGATGGCACAGGACCCTCGGGCTCCTTTGGCCCCAGTGAAAGGGCAAGTCAGGGGTCCTCCTCCCTAGAGGCAGCGCCTGGAGCGGAACTGGGCCTGCTGTGGGGCTTTCTCCCTCCCGGGGTCACCATCTGCTTCACTAGGGAAACCAAAGCAGGAAACACAAAACCTTAATTATCTGCAGCTAATCAGCCTCTGAGCCCTAATTAATCCTCCTGGGCCCTGGAGGTATGTGTGTGAACGAGCTGATTCCAGGTGAGCTGACAGGTCCCCGAGGCTCCCACGCACCTGACCCTTGGCCTGGAGTTGGGAGCTCTGCTCTGGGACCTGACTCCCAGAGTTCACACACCTTGCTACCTTTTGGCTTTGTGACCTTGATTGAAGTCATCTCACCTCTCTGTGCCTCAGTTTCCTCATCTGTAAAATCAATAATAGTCACTACCTCATAGGGTGGTTGTGGGCAAAAAAAGAATTAAATGAGGTCATCTATCCAAGTGCTTGGGAAGGGGCCTGGCATGTGGCAGGCACTACTGAGTCTTACAGATCAGCACCCGGCTCAGCTCAGCCTCATGACTCCAAGCCGTGTTCTTCCTGTGCAGATTTGGAGCCCTGCTGGGCACACCCACGCCCCAACCCCACAACGTGCATGAATGCCCTCCTTTAGACTCCACAGGTGGGATCCCAGGACTCTGACCCAAAGGTCCTGGCCTGTTCAGACCCTGGCATCCCCTGGGGTGGGACAGCAAACGGGGCAAGAGCTCTGGCTCAGGGTCAGTCCCAGCTCTGGGACCTCAGGCAAGCGACCTCAGTTCTGTGCACCTTGGTCACCTCACCTGCATTACAGCTCTTAGCGCAGGGCTCGGCACAGTCAGCGCTCGGGGTTAGGTGCCTATACGGTCACCGCTGGTGTTACTATAATTCCTTGGGAGTGGGACCCCTGCCCTCATCAATTCATTAAACTAGTAGCATTTATTGGGCGCCTCCTGTGTGTCAGGGCCTCAAGAAACCATTCATTCTGCCTGGTTGAGGCCCGACCTCTCTCTAAGAGCTCAGCGTCTCAGAAGTAAGCTCACAGAGGTCTTTAGGAGGAGGACACCTCTGGGCCAGGAGAGCCACTGGATTTCAGAACTGGAACCAGTGTTGTACTCACAGTTGACAAATCTGAGGTCCGGGGAGGGGCTTTCTCAAGGTTACACAGCTGTGCAGTGGAGGAGGCGGGGGGCCCACTGTCAGACTTTCCAACTCCCTGCCCAGGGCTCTTCTCACTGCTGCATCGCGGGAGATAACTCAACCCAATGCAACACGCATCAATGAAGCACCAACTGTGTACTTGGGAGAAGGTAACCTTAGGGCACTTGTTTGACCAAGAGGTGGTACAGCTGAAAATGTAGTGTTTCTCAAAAGCTTTAAAGAAATCCATGGGTGAATTTCCAGGTCCCCGTAGAGGAGGTAGAAGAGACTTTGGGCCGTGGTGATGTTGGGTGAGGGCAGAAAGTGGTTGAAACCCCAAAGGAATGGTATTGGTTCCTGAGATTGAGATGTCAAGGTGTTTGCTGGCCTCATGGGCTCACAGGCCTCTGCCCTTCTCTCTACTCCATAAGAGGCCTCATTCTCTCCTTTTGTGGAAAAGCATTCTTGATCCCAGGAGTTGGGAGTGGTAAGGTCAGTGTAAGTAGCCTGGTGGAAATGGCATCAGCATTATATTTACTGGTGACCCTGTAAAAGCATCTCTCTCTCATAGCATATGGAGCTCAGGAAAGGACTCTGATTGGCTAGCCTAAGTCATGTGCCTGCTGCTGAGCCAGTCACTGGGTCAAGGGGTGTGGTCTTGTGATCCGTCATTCCTGGGGCACTTTCCCGCCTCTGTGGCTTGTGGGAGCAGGTGCTGTGTTTAGCAGCCCCTCCTGAACCGCATGGGGTGAGGCAGAGACATTTCTCTGGGGATAGGAGTAAGGTGAAGCGGTTGGACAAATATGATATGTGGCCTCTTTAACTGAAATCCAGCCAGACTGAGGTCTAACTGGTGTCACCATCATTTTTTTTTTTTTTTAAATTTAGTTTTTTATTGAAGTGTAGTTGATTTACAATGTTAGTTTCAGGTGCTATCATTCTTAATTAGCTGTGTTACTTTGGGCCTCAGTTTCCTTATCTATAAAATGAACATAATAATGCCAGGCTGTAGCAAGACTCTAGACAGATGTGAAATGCAAAGCTTTTGAGTCATGCTGGATGGAGGCAAGGGGTGGCCTGGCTCTTGCCCCCACCCCCAGGCTCACCCTGCACTTTGGCCCACCCCCTTTCTCCCCTCAGAGGCTTGTACAGTTCTGGTTCGCCACTGGAGGTGCTGGCTTCTGCATCAACCGCAAACTGGCTTTGAAGATGGCCCCATGGGCCAGGTAAGTGGAGACCAGCAGGCAGGTGGGGGAGGGTGGGGGTTGCAGAAAAGGGGTGGTGGCTGGTGTGTGTGTGGGACTTTGCAGCAGGAAGGATTTGAGAACAAGCTCAAGAGGAACTCCCTCTCATTCCCACTGAGTCACAGATTTACACATTTAGTGGTGGGTAAGCTGCCTGCCACCTTGCCTTTGGGGGTACACAGCCTAGTGCACTCTGCCACACACAGGCAAGTTGTGTAATCTCCTGGAGCCTCAGTACCCCCATCTGTAAAATGGATCTGATGGTCGTCCGTTGTGAGTAGGGTTAAATGAGAGAGTGTCTGGGCTGGCACGTGGTCCAAGCCAGGCAAATATTAGGTTCTATTTTAGCCCTCTTCTGACTGGTCACTCTTGCAGGGGAGGTGAAGGCCAAGTGCAGGGACACTCAGAGGAGGAAGTAGGGCCTTCTGCTTGGGGATGGGAGGGCAGGCTTCCTGGCAGAGGTAGCATTTGAGCTAAGGTGGTCTGAGAGAGGCCCAGAGTGAAGGGGATTGTGGGTGCAGTGGGAGCTCTCAGTATGGGGCAGGGGTACTGGTGTTCCAGAGAGGACATGGCAAAGGTCTAGCCTCTTGAGATTAGCTGGGCAGGCCACTATTGTCATTAACAGCCACATCGCTGTCACTACCTCATATTAAGGGTTGACTCTGAGCCAGGCCTGTGCTTTGCTAACAGTATCACAGCCCCCCTGGGAGGAAGGGAGGAAGGGAGGAAGGGATATTGGCCTTATTTTTTTAAGTCTTTATTTTTGGAGGGGGAGGTAATTTGGTTGTATTTATTTTATTTTATTTTGAAATGGAGGTACTGGGGATTGAACTCAGGACCTCGTGCATGTTAACACCTACGTTCCTACCCACCACCCTGGGCCTTATTTCTACTTGACTGAGGAAACTGAGGCACTGAGAGGTTAAGCAAGTGATTGGTTCAAGGTCACTCAGCTGCTGGGTTTGGTTCCAAGATCTGAGTGCTTTGCCTCTGCACCAGCCTGTCCTGGATGGAAGGGGTCCTGCAGGGGCAGTTTGTGCCCTGACTGGGAGCAGGAATGCTGTCCTAGGTCCTGTTGACAGCAGGCGTGTACACAGGGTCCGGGGTCATCCCTGTGCCTGGCATGCCCCCATCTGGGCTTTGGCCCACCTCTATGGTACATTTGTGTGAATTAAAAAAAAAGGCGCCCCCTCTCTGTGCCTCAGCCCCTGGCACGGCCCCTTGGGGAGGGGAGTGAAGGCTGGGCTTCTGCATGCACTTGATCCCTTAGTCAGGCATTCTGAGCAGTGGGGCCAGCTGCCCAGCCTGGCCCCAGGGTGTTCACGGGGTAGGCAGTCAGGTGATGCCTTTGCCTGGGACACTGCTTCTCTCCCTCGTGGCACTTGGCTGACTCCAGCTCATCCTGTAAGACTCCTTTTAACAACTGCCACTGCCACGATTAAATGAAAAGCAAAACAGAAGACTGCCACCTCCTCTGGGAATCCACCTTCCCTCTCTGTGTCCCCAGCCCTTGTGCTTCCCTCTGACTTAGCACCAGTCCTTCTCTGAAATGGCCTGCTCATCTGTCTGTCTCCCTCCAAAAGCGGGGCTGCTGGTGAGGGCAGGAAACATTTCTTTCTCACCTCTGTGTCCTCAGCCCTAGCATGGTGGCACCAGGCAGATGCTCAAACTCAAGAACAAACGAATGAGTGAATGAATGAACGAAAAGAAAGAGAGAGAAGGAAAGGATGCATTTATAAAAGTTTCATCTCATCATTCCGCTTAATCCTCACAACAGCCCTGGGAGGGCAGTGCCATTATCATGTCCATTTTACAGAGGAGGAAACTGAGGCTCCCAGAGGTTTGTGACTTGCTGGAGGTCACACAGTATGCAGGAGGCAGATGCTAGAGCTGAGCTCTGCTCTCCCAGCTGGCCGTGGTGGAGGGACGGTCTTCTGAGAGGCAGGGGGAGCTCAAGGTGTCGAAGGCCTAGGCCAGTGGCCACAGCATGGCTTTTTCCCTCAGTGGCCCCAGCTTCGTGGACACATCTGCCCTCATTCGGCTGCCGGACGACTGCACTGTGGGCTACATTGTTGAGTGCAAGCTGGGCGGCCACCTGCAGCCCAGCCCCCTCTTCCACTCCCACCTGGAGACCCTGCAGCTGCTGGGGGCCGCCCAGCTCCCGGAGCAGGTGAGTCAGCCTCGGGGCTAAGGTGGCAATGGGGGAGGTGTGCATGTGCGGCAGATCTGGGGCAACCAAAAGCAAAGCACCCTAATGGTTGGGGTTTTCAGAGCCCCTGCTGTGCCAGGCACCATACTGGGGGCCTTATCTTCTTTATTTCTCTGGTTCCTTACAACATTCATATGGGTGGATCCTAACATTATTCCCATACTACAGATGGAGAAACTGAGATCCAGAGAGCAAAATTAACTGGCACACAGCTAGAACAAGACAGAGAGGGATCTGAACTCTGGTTGGATGACCCCCTAAGCCCACAGTCTTTAACCTGTGTGCCTGACTGCCTCTTGTGTGGGGTCAGCATCCCACATCTTCACTGCACGTGAAGTAACCTGAGGCTGTGGGTGGAGAAGGATTGCCAAGGCCCTAGAGTGGGTCTCAGGAAACCTCCGTCCAGGCACACAACTTACTGGAAATGTGCCTTCCCCTCTTGAGCCTCAGTTTCCCAATCTGTAAATGAGGGAATTGGTCCAGCCTCCCACATAAACTAGACTCTTAGGGGCACAGATAGGTTTATGGGCAAATGGGAGTGGGGTGGGATCCTCATTGCTACTGGTGGAATTTCAGGCACAGAGGCAGGCTTTCTGTGCCCCTCAAAAGCCTTATGTGCCTTCTCTGTTTCTGCCCAAATGATGCCCCCTGGTGGGGTCCCCAGTGGGCTACCCCTCAACCCTTCACTCTCTTCTCTGCTTCTCTCTGCACAGGTCACGCTCAGCTATGGTGTCTTTGAAGGGAAACTCAATGTCATTAAACTCCATGGCCCCTTCTCCCCTGAGGAGGACCCCTCCAGGTAAGTCTGGGGGCTGAAACTGTAGAATGGAAGAGTGGGGCCTGAGTCCAGGCATCCGAAGATGGGGGAGCTGGGAGGGAAGGGAGTGAGAGAGGTCAGTGGCTGACAGCACAAAGCTGGGAGTGGAGGGAGTGGATTTCAGTCTCCGCTCTGTCACTGGATTGCTGTGTGACCATGAGCAAGTGACTTGCCCTCTCTGGACCTCAGTCACCCTATTTGTAATACAAGGAGGCTGGGCGTCATGGATCTGAAGGTCTCTCCCGGGCCTAAGCCTCTGGGGTTCTTCAGGAGCCCCTGGAAGACAGAAATGTCCTCACTGAACAAAGGAGATGCTCTAATGGAGGAAACCTCAGGCATTCGTGGGGAATTTAAAAAAGAATATTTCTTAGGCTCTTTGTCTCTTTGGTGATACTTTTCGATGGATAGAGGGTTGCAGTGGGGGCTAAAATATCACCTAGGCACCTTCCAGTTCTGTCCCCAAACAGGCCCCAGGGGGATTAGGACTGTTCAGCTCAGCCCTCTTTGTCCTGCCCTGGTTGCTGTAAAGCAGCTTTGTGCACAGCCTCTGACACCCTGGGGCAGGGGAACAAGACCTACTCAAGGAAGTAAAAGAAGTCAGTGTGACCGGAACGTGGGAGAGGAGAGGAAAGTGGCATTAGATTCAGTGGGGGAGGTGGCAGGGAACCCCCCTGCCCCACCCCATGCCCCAAAGGCCTTCTGGACTCTGTCTGGCTTTGGATTTATCTGAGGTGTGTAATTCTTAGAGGAGCCAGCACTTCTGCCCTTGAAGTCCTATAGAGCTGTCTGTCTGTCTGTCCCAAGGCTGCTGGGGCCAGGGCTGTTGTGAACCAGTTGGACATTACAAGGAGACAGAGTTTGGCTCTATACGGGGAAAAAACATTCAAATTCCAAGATGAAAGGTGTTGCCTTCTAATGGAGTGAGCTCCCCATCAGTGGAGGTGTGCAAGCTATGGCTATACTGCCAGGAGGTTTAAGACTTGGTATTAAATTCTCTCAAAGCCTGAAGATTCTAGATTCTCTAAGTTCCTGCCTAATGGTGATGGAACCAACATGTGTGGTCAGATGGTATGGCCTCAGCTGAGGTCTCTTCATGGTTTCCCTGGCTTTTGAAGTCTTTATAAGCTAGTGGTTCTCAACCAGGGGCCATTTTGCACCACTCCCTGCCCCAGCCAAGGGACAATCGGCAATGTGTGGAGACATTTTTAATTGTTAAGACTCGCAGGGATGCTACTGGCATCTTGTAGGCAGAGACAAGGGATGCTGCTAAAATCCTACAATGCAAAGGACAGCCGCCCACAACAAAGAATTACCTGGCCCCAAATGTTAATCATGCTGAGGTGCAAAACCCTGCTCCAAACCATCTCTAGGACACATGTTCCCCTAGGAGCCCATGGGGGTGACTGTCTCGTCCATTTCTGGTCTCTCCACAGGTTTCGTTCCCTCCATTGTCTCCTCTACCCGGATACTCCCTGGTGCCCACAGCTGCTGGCCCGGTGAACCCTGAGCTGCGGGGCAAAGTTTGGGCTGAGGCTTCTGATTGTCCTTCACCTTCCGGGCAGCCTTGGGGGCTTGTGGCAGGTCCTGTGTGGTTGGCAGTTCCCAGCAGGGCCTCTGAGTGGTGGGCAAGCCCAGGATTGGATGGTGGCTGGTGCTGCAGGCATCCCAAGCCCCTGGGAGGTGGGTCGGACAGCTCAGGACCAGGTGCACCGAGTGAGGGCCAGAAAGGCCTCAGGGGCTGGGCTTCCACGGGCCTTCGGTGGCTGAACTGGAACGAAGGTGGGAGTCCTTGAGCTGCTTAGGCTCGGGGAGTCCTAACCCTCCAGAGAATTCACGGGCCTCTGGGTGCATTCTGGCTTCTGCCCCTAGCTCTGGTCTCTCAGTCACTCCCCTATGGCCAAACACTGAGCCACCCATTCTTGGCTTCCTTGGCTGGATCCCCAGTCACTGGCAGGACCCAGGTGGCAGAATGGCAGGCTCTGTGGCAGATACTGCTGCTGGTGACCAGTCTCCAGCCCCTGCTCCCCATCTGATTTTGTTCGGAGCATCAGCATGCTCAGATCCAGATGGGGGTCAGAATGGGTTCCAGCCAATCTTGATGATCCTTTTGCTCACTTCCCTGGCTTCCCTTGCTGTTAGGGGCTGCCATGTGACCCAGATCTGGCCAGAGCCAGAGCTCTGTCTGTTAGTGTGAACTAAGCAAGGACAGCAGAGACGCTTCTGGGGAAGGTTTTGCAGCCCTATAACTCATCTTCCTGCTGTGAATGTGGGTGTGATGTCTGGATCTCGGGCAGCCACCTTGCTGCCATGAAGGAAAGGCCAAGACAATCATCCACAGCTATCCCTTCCAAAATCTGCTTCTGTAAGAAAATTAAACCCTTATTTGTTTAAGCCTCTCTTGATTCATTTTTCTGTTAAATGCAACCAAAGTCATTTCTGACTGGGGCAGGGTCTTTGATCCGTTCTCTCAGTGGTGTCTATTTGGGTCCTCGAGCTAGACAGCCCTGCTCTGCCTTTGCTGGTTGTGTGACTTTGGGGAAACTGTTTGGTCTCTTTGGCCCATTCACTCATTTTATAGATGAGAAAAGGAGTTGATATGTGGGTGAAATGATGCAGGGTTTGTAAAGGGCACAGCACAGAGCCTGGCATGGGGAAAGGAATGGCTCAGTGAACAGTAACTGTTAGGAGCGAGTACTGTGTTCTGGTGTGTCAGGGCATGTGAGCATGTGCATAGGTGTGTGTGTGCCATGTACCCTTCTACCCTTGTCTGTGCATAAGGACAGATGTGTGGTGGTGTGTGGATGTGTTGGTGCCTATGTCACACTTCTGTGTGACACGCACACATGGGAATATATGTGTGCCACGAGGTGCTGGTTTGCCGGAGTGATTCCTCCTTTTATCTGCCCTCATGGCCTGGGTTGGCGGTTAATTAGGGAAGGCAGAATGGAGCTGAGAAATTCAGCCTCTGGTATTAGGGAAGAATTAGGGAAGAGACAATTAGGGAAGGCAGAATGGAGCTGAGAAATTCAGCCTCTGGTATTAGATAAAGGGACACTTTGACAGCCAGGGTAGGAGCTGAGTATGTACGTGCCTGCAGAATTTCAGGCCCCAAAGAGATTGCATGACTGAATGAAAGTGATCATGGTGAAACTTCAGGCCTGGTGGTGCCTGGCGGGAGGGGAGGGAGGGAAGAAGAGGAGATGTCCGCTCCCAGTCCGCATCGTGCCCTGTGATGCTGGGGAGTCAGGGTCACAGCGGGCTCGGGGCTGGGTGGGAGGAGGGACAAGAGGGCCCAAGAGATGGAGGAGCTCTGACCCAGGCAGCCGAGCCTGGGGGCTCCTCTGGAGCACGTCCTCCGGCCCTTGGAGGACCTTGTCCCTGCCGCAACGCTGTCTGGGCTGGTGGGAATCTCTGAGCACTGGAACCTTAGCACCGTGTTTTCCGAGGAGGAGCCTGACCCAGAGAGGGACCACCGTGTACTTGTTGGTGCAGAGCCAGGCTGCTTGGACTCTTCCAAACCCCCTTTCTATCTGGGTTGACCTAAGACTGGGTTTGTGGGATGTGGGCCAAGTGGGGCGGACCCTGGGCCCACAGCCTGGTGGGGACGGACTGGTGTGCTCCACAGCCGTTGTCCCCTCCACCCTGTGTGCAGAAGGCGGCCGGCCAGCCCACTTTTAGAAGCAGCAGCAGATTTGCGGGTTGTTCCCAGATCCTGAGGGTCGGGTGGAGGGAACAGGACTCGGGCCATCTGCTGCCTCCATTGTCCCAGAATAGCTACGGTCGGGAGGGGGAGCAGAGTCAGCAAGGATCAGAATTGGGATGGAGGAAGGAGGGAGTCTGGGTTTAACCCTTTGTGACTCTGTGTGGCAGGGTGTGTAGCTGCCCGTAGGCTGTCCTCAGGTGACCCTTGTGGGCCCCACAGGCAGGGATTGTGGGGAGGCGAGTTTGGACCACCCTGTCTTAGCCTTGCTGGGCCCCTTGGGCAAGTGTTATTCCCATTTTACAGGTTAGGAAACTGAAGCACAGAGAAGGAGGAGGCCTTTGGTCCAGGACAGAGGGCTTTTAGGGGCCAGAGCCAAGGTTTGAGGCTCCACAGTGGTCATCTCAGTGTGGGACAACTCTGGAGGGTCGGAGGGCCTCATCAGGCCTGGGCGGTACTCTGCTTTGCACCTCTGCCTCTTTGCCCTTGGGCAGGTGACTTCATTGTTCACTGGCCTCACCTGTAAAATACACAATGACTTCTCCATAGTGTGCTGTGTGGTTTTGAGATGCTGCACTGAAAGCTCCTGGTGCAGGTATTTGCTCAATAATCAGTGTCTCCCTGCCCTCCCCGAGCTCAGTGTTCTTGGCTATAAAAGGGGGCAGAAGGCGTGCTGGACTGGCCATCACCTCCCCTCCGCCATCATGCCTGGGCCATGGTCAGTCTCTCCTGTGTTGCCACAGCTGGCATCCCCTCAGGCCCCTCACCTATGCCCACCGGTGCTGGGCACACTCGCCTCCTCGTTACTCCTGGTGGATGCGCACCCCTCTGCCTGCACCAGCTCGTCCCTCTCCCTGCACCCCGATCCCTGCACAGCTGATTGCTCTTATTAAGTGTCAGTGTCCTCTCCTAGGGAGGCCCTCCCTGATCACCCACCACAGTGCGGCTGCCTGACCGCCATCTCTTCACTCTGGGGTAGCTCTCTATGTAGCTGTAAACTTCGCAGACGTGTCTCTTGTCGGGGCATCTGCTTGCACATGTGTTTGTTGTTTGCCCCCATCTGACTGTTGGCTCAGTGATCCCAGGGACCGTGTTGGTTTTGCTCACTGCTGCTCACCTCCTGGCACAGATATTTGTGGGATGAGTAGGAAAATGAGTGAAATGGTTTTCTCAGAGCTCTGTCAGTTTTAAGATTCTTCGGAAGGTGCTAAAACCCCTCGGGGGCAAGGTGACAGAGAAGCTTTATAATGGAGGGGTCCGGCTGGAGACATTGAGCGTTTTTAAATCTCACACAGAAAGGGAAAATCTGACCATAAGTGCTCCTAATATCATGCAATTGGAAGGACATAGCTCTACCTGGGAGTCTGCTCACCAAAATAGGACCAATGTCCTACACAGATCAGCCCTCTGGATCTAAATATCAGGTTTCAGGAAATGGGGTGGGGTACAGTAGGAACGTGTTAAAGGGCTCAACCCACCAAATCAACAATCAGGACAATTCTGCAGGACAAAAGACCTGATTTCTCCAACAAGTAAAACAGTATTAAGAGAGGGAGTAAGGAATGTTAGAGGTGAAAAGAGATTTAAGAGTCATAACAATAAAATGCAATGCATGGACCTTGCTTAGATCCTAGTTCAAATGAATGGACCCTAAAAAGACATTGTGGAGAAAAATGAGGAAATTTGAACACAGACTCTATATTAAATGGTATTAAGAAATTACTAATTTTATTAGGTGTGATGAGGTTACTTTTTTCAGAAATGTTCTAATGTGGGAGAGATACATCTGAAATATATATGGATGAAATGATATACTGTCCAGAATTTTCTTTAAAGAGATGCTTGGGAGGAAGGAATGAAATAAGGATGTTAAAATGGGGATGGCTGTTGAAGTGGGGTGATGGGCACGTGGAGATTCATTATGCTATTCCCTTTACTTTGGTGTGTGTTTGAAATTTTCCATAGTAAAAAGTAAAATTAAATAAATGAGAGGGCCTGTGGATATTCCATTTTGCTGGCTCTGTCCCTCCTCCTTCCCTTTTTCAGTTTCTCCCTCCTGTCCCCTCCTCCACGCCCCACATTCAGGCCCGGAGAACTTCAGTTCTCATCAGACACTTCGGTCCTGACTCTACTTCCTGTTTCCCCCAAACACCCAGAGAAAGGAGAGGCAGACCTTGACCAGAAGCTGGCCCCTGCCTGATTTGCATTTTGCCTGTTTCCTGGTTTCCCTGAGGCCCATCCTGGTTTCTTTTCGTTCTAAGCAATTGTCCCAGCAGCTTTGTAGCCCACCAGCACTTCCCTTGGGCACAGTCACTGGGCAGATTCCTCTGCCCACTTACCACTCTCCCCAGTTATCCATCCAATAAAAATGTACTGCTCACCTCTTCTTGTGTGTGTGGGGGTGTGGGTCCCTGTGTTACAGGCTACACAGGGGAGTCAGACACAAGCCCTATCCTCATGAGGGAGCTCAAATCCCACTTGGAACAGTATTGAAAACGGCATATCATGTAGATGATGAAATGTGACCATGGGGCAGAAGAAGGGAGGACTAAATTCTAAGGGGTACGCGGGGCAGTAGGAATCAGGAAGGTCTGGGTCTTGAGCCACAAGGAAGTCAGAAGGAACAGAATGCATTACATACTGCCTTGCAGATAGGGCTAGGGAGACCCTCAGGAGAGATATGAAAGTTAGCTGTGGGTATGAGTACTGTCTTCATATGCCTACTTGTGCCTTGCAGGCTAAAGGTGAAGAAAGTACCTGGCACAGCGTCCACATAACACAGAGGGAGTAGTTTCCCTCCTTCCCTCCTTACATCTCCTCCTGAATCACTTTGTAAATTCCCCCTGAGCAGAGACCCTGCTTGATGCATCTCTGTGCTTCCTAGTCTCTGGCACAGTGCTTGGCACGTAGCGGGCTCTTCATGAAGACTAATGAGTATGTAGGTGAGTGAGTCAATCTCAGGCTAGTACCAGCTTGGCTGTATTAGAATGACAGGTTCTTGGTAGAAACAGATTCCAAAAGCCCCATCTTAGATCCTCAGAACCCAAGTCTCCAAAGAATGGGCCAGGGAATCTGCATTTTTACCTGATTTCCCAAGAGGATCTAAGTTGCTGCTGTGTTAGAGAACAAGGTGGGATTTGAGGTGAGTTCAGCACCATGGACAGAAAGCCACACTGCTGCGTCTGTCTATTCTCCTTCCAGGGACCAGCTGCGGCAAGGGCACTCTGGGTGTATGTGACGGAAGTTCATGGTCTAATTCTGATGGAGGCCATGTGATACCTGTGGCCTTGGTCCGCTTGTGACTCAGCCCTCGTCTGAGCTTCAGGAGGGAATTTCCGGTGGGCACCGGTCCTGCGGTGGGAGACAACTTTGACTGCACAGGGAGAGGCAGGATAATAAATCTCTCCTCCATTTCTTTTATAAGTTGTAAGCGACCCCCATACTGTGCAAGCAGGAAAGCATGAAACCTGAGCCAGTGTGAACAAATTAATCCCCCAAACGTGGTTTGAGCACCTACTGGGTTCACGAGCTGTGCTGATAGCCAAGGGGCACCTCGGGACGAGTGGGATACAGCTGCCGCCCCAAGGAACCCACAGCTTGTCAAATACAGTTCATTGACTATGAGAAAGGAGAGCGGCCTTGAAGATAACCAGACCCGGAGTCAGTGAATGTGTTTACTGGAGAGGCAGCCAGGGGAGTGGAGAGAACAGATATGTGACAGAAGAGGCTTCCTGGGTTTGAGACGTGGCCCTGGCACCCACTAGCTGTGTGGCCTTGTGCTTGCTGTTTGGCTTTCAGAGCCTCAGTTTCCTGATCTGAGAAATGAAAGTGAGCACATCCTCCCACCCCCAGGACATTTGTAAAGAAAGTGCCCACTCAGCCTGGTTCCAGGGATGCAGCCTCATCACCATTCATTCACTCATAGACTCCACATTTATGCCAGGCATGGTGACAGGCACTGAGCAAGAGAGCTGGCACGCATGGATCTTATATTGGGGGGGTGGGTAGGGCAATATTTCTGGCCCCCAGCGAGACTATATTTCCAGCCTCCCTTGAAGTGAGAGGTGGCCATGTGTCTGAGTTCTGGCTGTTGAATGTGCCCCACTTGCAAGCCTGGCCCATAAAACCCGCCCCCACAAGATGATCTCTCTCTACCCATGTCGCTGGCTGTTTGGCGAGAACTTTGGGTTACAGGAGCCTGGAGATGGGAGGGACCCAGGTCCCAGAATCTCTTTGTGGAAATCTGTCCACCAAACAGCTGCACTGAATTGTTAGAAGAACCAGAAACAAGCTGGTGTTGATGAGTCCCTGGGTTTTGGGGTGTTTGTTATAGCCCTTAGTCTACCCTGACTAGTACAGGGAGATACAACGAACAGTTAAAAACAAGCAGGAGTTCCAGAAACTGAAGGAATGATGAGGGCCACACGCAAGAAAGAGACAGCAGTTTGGAGGACATACTTTGGATTTTTAACGAAATTCTTCTAAGCTTAACAAATAAACCTTTAGCCCCTCAATCGTCCTGGTTTGAAATTCTCTAGCTTTGGCCACATAACTTCCTTCTCAAGCCTCCTGGAACCCCATCTTGCATGATACATACACTCACCACTCCACCTTCTGGATTTTATTTCAAGGACCTGCTGACTAGATTTGTCTTTCATTTGGCCCTGCTGGTTTGCAAACCTGTCTCTTCATGCTACGTAGTTCCAGCGACCTTTCTCTTTCCCACCCATATCTGGGCCTTCTGGGAAAAGGGGCTCCAGATGGACCTGTGTTCCCATCTCTCCAGTCCATTGAACAGACCCCACCCCCAGCTTTGTTTGGGATTCAAGTAAAAGTAGATTTGCACTTTTAATGACTTTACAGAGGCAGGACACAGATCATGAGAGTGAAAACATCCAATTTACCAGTTGGTTTGCAAGAGACATTTATGTAGTCCAAATCTGTTTTGTTTCTGTCTGATTATTTTTAAATTAAATTGAAATAAATTCTAATACATAAGTAATGTGTTTACTGTTCCATTTACCCACTGTTGCATAACAAGCTACCCTAAAACTTAGTGCCTTAAATAGTGACACCACTTATTTTGTTCATGAATCTGTAGTGTGGGCAGGGCTTGATGCGACAGCTTGACTCTACTCCACTGGGTGTCAGCCGGGGTGGCTCTGGCTGGAGCTAGGATCATCTGAAGGCTCTCCCACGTGTCTGATGCCCAGGTGGGGAAGAGTCAAATTGCTGTTTTTGTTCTATGAGGTCTTTCTGATGTGACATTGCAGGGTAGCTGGACTTCCTACCTGCTGGGTCAGGGCTCCTAGCCAAGAGAGTTAGGTATAGGCTGGGTTGCCTCTTATGACTCAGCTTAGGAAGTCAAGCAGCATCAACCAAGGCCAGCCCAGATTCAAAGACAGGGGATTTAGACTCCCTACCCCTGCCTTTAAAACATTACATTATTAATTTAAAAAATTGTATTGAAATATATATATAATATAAAAATATGCCATTTAAACCATTTTTAAGTGCATTTCAGTGGCACTAATTACTTTCACAATGTTGTGCAACCACCACCCAAACTTTTTCATAATAGTTAAGCATAATGTTTTCAAGGTTCCTCCATGTTGTAAAATGTATCACAACTCCATTTCTTTTTATGACTGCATACTATTCCATTGTATGTATATGTCCCATTTTGTTTATCCATTCATCCACCCATGGACTCTTGGGTTGCTTCAGTCTTTTGACTATTGGGAATCATTCTGCTATGAACACAAGTGTACAAATATTTGTTTGCATTCCTGCTTTCAATTCTTTTGGGAATATACCAAGGAATGTAGTTGCTGGATCACATGGTAATTTTGTATACATTTTTTTTTTTTTTGAGGAACTCACATTCTGTTTTCCACAGCAGCTGTGCCATTTTGCATTCCCATCAGCAATGCACAAGAATGAACTTCTCCACTTGTTTTTTCTGTGTGTTTTTAAATAATCATCATCCTAATGGGTACGAAGTGGTATCTCATTGTGTTTTTGATTTACATTTCCCTAATGATTAGTGATTTTGAGGATCTTTTCATGGGCTTATTGGCCATTTATGTATCTCCTTTGGAGAAATATCTTTTCAAGTTCTTTGCCCAGCTTTTAATTGGGTTATTTTTGATGAGCCCTCATTCTTTTTTGCAACCATATATTGTTTCAAAGGAGAGTTATACAGTTTCTTTTATTAACTAGCCCTCTATTAATGGAAATTCAGGTTGTTTCCAGTCATGTGCTAGTCGAGCAATGCAACAATGAATTTTCTCATACATATGTTTTTATGCTTATGTCTGAGTATATTGGAGGGTAAATTCCTAGCAGTGGAATCAATGAATTAAAGAGAAGATGCATTTATTATTTAGGTAGATACTGTCCAATTGCTCTTGAGAGAGGATGTAATGATTTATATTCTCTGTAGCTATGTAAGAGAGCAAGGTACAGCTTTAAAACTAACACATATGTTTTCAGGATTTCTTCTTCCTTGGGGACGCTAATCTGACATTTCCTAATACCGATTAAAATGTTGGCATAACACTGCCCTCTGTTATGGGATTTGCAAATTATTGCATGTGCTCATAAAATGGAATTAATATTGAATAACTTACCATCAACAGAACTAATTTTTGACCCTGTGCTATGACAAATCTATTCATGTTTTATGTCTAAAAATCCACTCAAAGTTTTAAAAAAGCTGCTACTTCAATACTATTAAAATGCTCTAAAAGTAGACTCGATCTCAATGAGTATGCCAATCTTTCCAAATAAGATAGAATTATTTTCATCAGTTTTTTTTTCCCCAGAGGTATAGCCATGAAGATTCGCAACTAGAAATTCTTTTCTCTTATCAATGGTATCTAACAAGATAATGGAACAACTCACATATCAAATGTTAACTCAACCTGCACTTTCTCGACCATGTGTGGATTTAGAAGCAAACAGCACCCCTTTCCAAAGCCAACACCAAACCCCTCATTCCTCCAACTTCTAACTAAGAAAGTAACTGAAAGTTGTTGTAGGCAAACCAAGATCCAATTAGAACAGATAAACAGATTGTAGCCACACTAACTACATTATATTAATATATGTTCATAATTAACTAGACACAATTTTCAAGAAGAAGGGGATTAAACATTTTTTTTACAATTTTTTTTCCTTCTAGTTTATTGATATACAATTGACATACAGCATTCTATATCTGAGGGGGATAATTACGTTTTATTTATTTAGTTTTTAATGGAGGTACTGGGGATTGAACCCAGGACTTCATGCATGCTAGGCACACACTCTACCACTGAGCTATATATACCCTCCTCCAACCAGGAAGAGGATCTTTTAAGGGAGAAAACTCCTGTAAACGAAGAACTAACTTGTAAATCAACTCAGGACAGCAAATTCTAAATGCTCTGCACAGCAACTAATGTAACATTTATACGAACTGATAATAAAGACATACGCCAAATAAAACATGTTGCACAAGGTGAATAAATGAGAAATAGTGTGTTAAAACTATAGTAAATACACATTAACTTTATGCTATGTATCCATTTAGAAGCTAGTGTACATAAATAATAGCTCACTCCTCTTTCCTTGCATGTTACCTTTGAGTCCATCTACTCCAACCTCTTACCCAGCAAAGAACTCCCAGGTCACCCAAGCACTGCTTGCTTCCTCCAGTGATGGTGATTTCATTATTTCAAATGGTAATGAAGGTGGTATTAGTTTATGTCACCTAATTTGGGTGCTTTGTGGTTTTTCCCTCCTCTGGGAGCTGTCCAGGACACACTGGCTTCTTCCTCAGCCATCTGAGACACATACCTGCCCAGAGATATTTTTTAAAACTCTCCAGGTGATTTCAGTGCACAGCAAAGTTTGGGACCTACTGCTCTATAAAGATCACCAGTATCTGCATAGCCAGCTCTTCATTCATGAGTGACAGTAGCATTTATTGAACATCATTTATGTTAGGTCCTGAGGGTACCCACCTGTTATTTACCTAATGTTTTTCTTTTGTACTAAAGACATTTGTTTTAAACAGAAAAGTTTATACAATGGACTTGATGGCCCAGATATATCTAACATACAACAAAATAAGTCTATGATTCTTAAAATAAACAAGAATTATTGTCTACAAAGTACATTACTATCTAAAAAGTAAACTATTATCTAAAAGGTACCTTGTATGTTACTAGTGATATTCACACCACCTTTTAGGAAACAAATAATTCATTTCTGCATTTGTTCACTCATTCTTTCATTCATCCATCCCACGTTTCCTGAGCTCCTCTGATGGACCATGCTTGATGCTGGAAATCCTTTCCTGTCTTCTTGCTTTACTGTGCCTGGTATGTACATGCCATCTGGGAGCCTCGTATCGTCCCTTCTCCTGGGACAGGAATAGAGCCATCTCCAACGTCCTCTGCTCTCTGCTTCTTCCAGAAGCACCCATCTTGCTCCTCTCTTAGGCTGGCAGTCCTGGAGGTAAGTGTGTGTGGGGGGTATGTATACAGGGTACTGTTGCCTAGACCCTCAAGTTGGAGTCCCAGTGTGTAGTGTAGACTGTCACCACCAGGGGGCACTCCTGCTTCATTGCTGGCTTCTTGCCCAGGCCAGGGCCAGTGGGCCTAGCCTGAAGGTTAGCATGCCTGCGGTGCTGCTGGGGGTGGGGGTGGACAGCAGGGGGTGGGACAAGGCCGGGCTTGGGAAGGGCCTTATGAGACAAAGGTCATGAAAATAGGCTTCCTGCACTCAGATTCTAGGAAATTTCCCCTCCTCCTTGTTAGGGGAAAAGAGCATACCGTACATCTTTTTACCAGGCTCAGTGACACAGGAGCAGCACGGGCAGCAGCCATCAATTAAATAATCTTGCCATTTGGTGAAGGCCATGTGCGGATGCTGAGTCCACCATGAGCATCAGACAGTGTGCCTCTGGCCGATTCTGAACCTGCCCTGTGCTTCAACCCTTTGCTGGTTCTTTCCAGGGAGAGGCGAGGGCCAATGGGGCAATGGGGGCCTCTCCTCAGGACTAGGGCTACCCTGATCCTCACCCCCAGTTAGGAAGACCAGTCTGGGTGGACCAGGCCTTCTGCAACTGTTCTTCCCCTGAGCCTCAGTTTTCCCTTCTATGAAATGGGACTGAACTCATTTCTGCCCTGCCTGCCTCTCTTGGGAGCATGGATGTGAAAACTGCTGCAAACATCTGAGAATAGGCTTAAACAGAAACAAGGAAATCTAACCCAAAATGGAACCTGACTCCCCCCTCCCCACCCCTTCCTGCTTTGGAATTTGTGCCAATTTGTAATCTGTGCGAGTGGGTCTGTGGATGCCTTGCTGGAGCTGGTAATTAGGTGCGGTGGTGGCTCCTGCCTTGCCCTCCGATGACTCTTCTCTAATTGCTCTAATCTGAGTTTTCACGCACTTGCTGGAAAACGAGAAGAGCCTCCAGCTCCACTGAGGAGGGAAGATGTGGGGAGCAAACCCCAGGCAAGGGAGGGGGAGGCTTGCCGTCCAGCACCTACTATCTGCAGCCCTGGTCCTGGGAGCCGTGGTAATGGAGGAAGTATGGGAGGGTGAAGGTTCCCGGGGGGCCTGAGTACCTGGGAAAGGGGGTAGGGGAGGAAAGGGAACCCTGGTTGGGTTTGGCTCCCAGGGAGAAGACTCTGGGGGCAGAGAGACCCCAGGGGAGCAGGTCTGTGGGTGAGCGTTTTCTGTGCACAGGTCTCCCTTGTTTCTGGGAGTGTGCAGCTGTGGCATTTTCTGAGACAAGACAATTACCTGTAGTCTCTCTGGCTTTGTCTTGCCTTTGGGAGGACAGTTCAGTGCGCGTCTGCGTCTGGTGTGTTGTCTCTGGCTATGTTTCGGTGCGTGCGTGTGTGTGTGTGAGGGAGGGAGGGCTGATGTTACCACTGGTAGCTGCTAGCTGTGTGGGATTCAGCTTCCAGCCCTGCAGAGTTTCCTTGCTGAGCCTCTGGGAACCCCACCTTGGGACAGAGGTGGCTGGTGCAGCTAGGGGCGGGGATGGTGCCAGCCTAGATAGCAGCTTAAGCCCCTACTGCTGGGGTAAAGCGATTATGTGCATGTGTGTGTGTGTGTGTGTGTGTGTGTGTGTGTGTGTGTGTGTGTGTGTTCACACGCTCATGGGCTTGCGTAGGTGGATGAGACTGAGCTCATGGCTTTTAGCGGCTGCAGAATCCTCAACCACCCCCAAGAAGGTCCAAAAATTTGCCCATGGCGTTTCCCTCCCTCTCTTCCCTTGACATAATTCAGTACCCCTGGCTGACCTGGATACGTGCATTTACTCCAAGATGCTTTGCTCTTAAATTGCTTCTCCTCCTAGGGGTTCTCTGGCTCTAATGGTAGAATTTGTCAGTCAGAAGAGAGAGAGTTTGGGATGTAGGGCACTTCCTGATGCTGCCTTAGTGACACGGACAAATTGAGATTCTTGACCTTGTGCTTGACAAATGAATCGCGGATAATCACCACTTAGTTTTACTTGCATAAACCTAAGCAAGAGGAAAAGCTTTGGGCTCTTCCTCCTGGTGCCGGGAGACACTCCACCAGGTTAATTACGATCAGAGCAGCGAATGTGGAGTCAGCAGATGAAATGTTCCAAAACTGGTTGAGGAAATTGTTTCCTACAGCAAACATACAATTAAGAAAGTTCTCAACATGAACGTGTCAACAGTGGCTGATATGTAGAAGCTCCTCCTGTGTATCAGGCATCAAACTCTTCCCAGGTCAGCTCTGTAACCCTCACAGCCACCTTATGGTGCCCATTTTACAGATGAAGACACTAAGGCACGAAGAAGGTAAGGCATTTGCCTTGAGAGTACACAGTTCATGGAGCAGGGACTTGAACCCAGGCTGTCCGGTGTCCTAGCCCAGTATCCAGCTGCTATGGCCTGAATTGTAGGACATTCCTGGCCTCAGGGTGGATTTCATGGCTCCCCATCTTGTAAGCGACCCAGGCAAACCTCCCGTTTCACAAGGCAAAGACAGGGGAGGGCAAATTTAAAGGAGACTTGTACCCTACCAGGCTAGTATTCGTTTCGATTGCTTGTTTGCTCTTTGCCTCCCCTTTACCTCTACAAGAGATACGAGGTCCAGCCGAGTACTCTGCTGTCTCACTGCACTGTGACCACAGCTCCAGCTCCAGTGCTCTGTGCGGAGCCCTACTAACTCTGGGTTGTGGGTCCCCTCCAGGGCAGGCCAAGGCTGATTCACAGTGTCTGGGAGCTGGGATTTGAATACTTTCAGGCATCATGAATATCTGAGAGGGAGGCAGAGCGGCTGGGGGTGCAACTGTAAAACTGGGGTGCAAGAGGTGGAGGTTGCGCAGTGATATCTCCCTCACAAGGCTTTTGTGTTTGAGTGAGGGATTGCTTCTCATTGCTGATAATAGAGACTAGAAATAACAGTGGCTTAAACCAGATTGAGGCTTATCTCCCTCTTACATAAAGGATGTCAGGAGGTAGGCATTTAGGACCGGTGAGGGGCTCAACAAATTCATTAGGAACCTAGGCTCCGTCTCTTTCTTAGTCCCACCAACCTTAGCATGTGGCTTCCATCCTCAGGGGCACCTCATGCTCCAAGATGGCTGCTGGATCTCCATCATTACATCTACTACCTGGGTGGGGTGGGCACAGTCTGGCACAATGTTCCCCTCTGTCCCACGTAACAAGTTACACTCATCCCTTATTGGCCTCTTCTGTCTCCAAGGGAGGCTGGAAAATGGAATCTTTTGGCTGGACCCAAGTGAGTATTTACTACTAAGGTAAATAGGAGACAGGAGATTATGCCTCTGCCACAGAGTATAGAAGAGTCCTGTGACCTTACTCCCAAGGTGAAAACCATCTCTTTGTCCAGGTTCTGTGACTGTTTCAAAACAAACCACCAGAGAAGGTGAGGGGAAGGAGACCCAGCAGGAAGTTCCAGGACCCAGGCCCTCCAGGGTCCAGCTATTTTGGGGTTTTATTTCTCCTTTAGTATCTGTGGCAGTTCCAGCCATACGGAAGGGGGTTCTGCTAGACAACCATGGAGGGGTTCTGGAGGGGAGAGGGAGAAAGCCGCCAAGAATGATGTTCTGTATCTTGCAGGTATGTTCCAGAAGAAATTGTGATGACAGTGGTGATTTTGTAACTTGGCACTGAGTTGGGGGGTCCAGGTGGTCCACCTGGGAGGGCAGGTTGGGGTATCCTGGAGTCATGAGGATGTGGGTGGCCAGCAGAGTGTGGCCCATCTCAGAAGACCTCCTGACACTCTCCAGCAGGCCCAGCCAGCTCCAGGTGACCCAGGCCCAGGGACCAAAGGACAGTCCCACTGGCTACGTAAGGAGGGTTGATGCTCATCCTTCCAATATTTGATACTATCAGTCTTTTTAAAATTTTGGCCACTTGTTGGGTGTGAATTGTAGCTTATTGTGCTTTCAATTTGAGTATCTCTAGTAATCACTAATGTGGAGTATCTTTTCATGTGCAAATTGGCCATTTTGATATTCTCTTTTGTGAAGTGCCAGTTCCTATCCTTTGCCTATTTAACTGTGTTTTTTTCTTATTAATTGGTAGGAGTTCTTTATATATGCTGGATACTAGTCTGTGTATTGAATTATCTTTTCTGCATCTGTGGATTGGCTTTTCTTTCTCTTAATGGTGTCTTTGAGTAGAAGTTCTTAATTGTAATGAAACCCAATTCATAATTTTTTGTAATATTGTTTGTGTCCTGTTTAAGAAAGCTTTGCCCCCCAAAGGGGTCTTTTTAACACATGAGTCCATCTGGTCTAACCTCATCTGGCTTCTCTCTCTGCCTCCTCATCCCCTATGAGGAGTGTCTCCCAGGAGCAGGGGGCGAGGAAGGCAGAGATGGAATGGGAGATCCATGGGGAAGGGCAGAGTTAAAGCCTCCCCAGGACACGAGATCTGTGTCCCCCGCCCCCTTCCTTCCCCTGTGCGGATTTGGGTTTATGATGGGCTGCAAGATTAAAGCCAAAGAGATTAAAAGATTACCTCTGGCAGGGAAGGCAAATTCTGTCTCTTTGCTCCTAGAGCCATGGGGGAAAGGGGGTGGGGGTGGGGGGGATGGAGGGGTGAAGAGGTGGTAGTGATGGAGCCGCCTCCACCTCCAGGGCCCTCCTCTTCCTGCTGAGAGTGGCTACCCCCAGAGGCCAAGCCAGAGCCACTCTCTGTGTGTGGCCTTGGGCACTAGCTCACTTGTCTGGGCCCTGGTTCCCAAATTATAGAGTGGGTGGGGAGCTGAGCTGGAGACTGAGCACCAACATGGGCTTCAGTGGGTTTTCAAAATGTGGCCCTTGGACCAGTGGTCCCAGTATCAGCTGGTAAAGTGGTAGAAATGAAGACTTCAGGCCCCTCCCCAGACCCACTGAGGCCAAAACTCTAGGGGATGAGGGGGACGGCGATCTGGGTTTTCAAAGCCCTCCAGGGACTCTTATGCACACGAATGTCTGTGCACCATGCCTTGAATTATGGCACAAGTGCTAATTTTTAGAGCATTTAACTGTGCTCACCAGTGACTCTTCTAAAGAGGATGTACCCACTCACTTACGGTGTAGGTACTATAACTCAACCTACTTTACACATAAGGGAACTGAGGCACAGAGAGGTGAAGGAGCTTACCCAGGGTCACACAGCTGCTAAATGGCTAAATCTGGACTTGAGCTTGAGGAGGCTGGCTCCAGAGGCTGAACCACCAACCACTGCTCTATACGGTTTTGAATTCCCAGTGCTGGGCATCCTAGACCTTTCCAGAAGCCTGCAGCTTTTGTCACTGCTTCAGGGAGTGGTGGCTCCAAAAAGGGTGCCCCTGGCTCTAAGGTTCCTTTCCCAGCTTCCCCCAGGGCCCGCTGACCAAGAGGGCACCTTCCTGCTTCCTCTTCCTGCCTCTCAAGTGCTTCCGGGAGCCCCTCGGCTGAGGCTGAGGGAAGTGAATGCTGAGAGCTGACCTCAGCTACACAGTAAGCCAGACCCACAGACAGAGACCCACAGCCCCACATCTCAAGAATTCATTCACGTCTTGGTTCATTCCCTCATCCAATGTCTAGTGAGCCTGACCAGAGTGAAGTCGAGGCCAGCAGAAAGCCGGAGGCAGAGAGAAGGGAGAAGGGAAGAGGAAACATGTCCATTAATTTTACGATGTTCCCTGCGAGTCTCCTCCTGCCACTCGGGATGGTGAAAAACCCCAGCCCCCGATGCTGGAAAGTGATCAAAGAACAGCCAAGGCTGAGATGAGGAGGCTGATTTATGGGGGCAGCGCCGGGGAGCGGGAGTGAGCACACCAGCTGCAGGAGAAAGCAATTCATCACAGCTCCCTAGGGGAGCGGACAGGGCCACAGCGCCGGGCTCCATTGCCTGGACCCGCCCTGGCCTGTCCCCTGCTGGGCTGCCCAGCCTGCCCTGCTCTCAGCCAGAGGGGACATTGCTCACGTGGCTTTGGGGTCCCCAGTATCCCCCACTTCTCTTCCCTAGTTCTCTTGAGTCTTCAGCCTCTTTGAACCTTTGAATGGGGGTTGGGATGGGGAGGAAAGACTCCTGGATATAACCCTGGGCAAATCCCTTCTCTTAGCCTCAGTCTCCCCATCCGTAAAACAGGGGCCTCAGCCCAGCCGGCCAGCCTCACAGGGCGATTGTGGAGGTGAAATGCAGTGGCTGTGAGCTTGCAAAGCTCTGTCTTGCCTAAAAGGTGGTAAGTGTGAGGTCGAAAAGGGACTTGCCTCCCACTGCTGTGTTCCTGGGCATGTGCTGGGCTCTCCATGTGCCAGGCACATGCAGGCTGCTGCAGCGGAGGGTCTGTGTGTGCAGATGTGTCCACCTGTGTGTATACGTGGCGCGCCCAAAGCCACATGTGTGGAGCGTGCATGCGTATGCACGTGCGTGTACGTGTGTGCAGCTGCCCTGACAGCTGGGAGCTGCAGCTCTCCTGTAATCCCTCCACCCCTGTCAGCTTGGGAGGACCCTTCTAGGGGGAGGGGGTGTGGCTGGGTGCTTCTGCCCAGGCCCCATCCAGCTGGTTATTTATTGATTAATTCTGCTGCCAGCTAATAGATGCCAAGCCTGTGCCAGACGCAGGCCCTGGGCTGATTTACATAATTAAAAACCATCAGTAACAGAGCCTGGGCTCACCCGCCAACTGCTTCCTCTAGCATGTCAACAGGCTGAGCCTCTCTCCTCCACCCCCACCCTGTCCTCTTCACCCTCCAGGCATCCTTGCTTCCCCGAATGCTGACCCCCTTGCTCTCCTGGCCTGCCCTGTGTCAGCCTGCTGACCTGGGCTGCTTCCATGACATCAACCACTGTCCAGTCTGTAATGGAGAGATTGTAGTGTTTTGGGCTTCTTGAGTCACTGACTCCAAGATTTTATTAGTCGATGGTTCTAAGGTTCTTTGATGGAGAGTCTCAGATTATAAGATTCAGCTGTGATCCTCTGAGTATGTGATTTTTCAAGAGTCTATTACTCTATGTGACAAAGGGGACAAAATGTTTGCGCTTACAACCCTGCCTGCTCTCAGGGAGGTAGAGCTGCTGTCTGAAGGGGCTCGCTTTCTGTGGAGGCCACTGGGATGGCTTGGGTGTGTCAGTCACCGCTTTACAGAAGGAGGAGAAATTTGTCACTGCAGAGAGCAGGGGGGTGGGGTGGGATGGAGCACTGTAGGAATCTGGCAGGAGGAGGAGGACTCAGGGACACCTGAGGAGAGCTAGAGGGAGAACTCCTTGGTGGCATCCTAGCCTCCAAGAGTGTCTTTGGACAATATCGGATCCTGTGGACTGTGGGATGTCAACCCCTTGCTGGTGTTACCTCCAGTGTCTTCAGGGAAGTCTTTTTGCCTTTCGAGAGGCAGTCTGGGGAGCTAAGTGTGGGCTAGTCTGCTTCCCCGCTGTGTGATCCTGGGGCAGCTACTCAGCCTCTCTGAGCTGCAGTTACTTTCTCACCTGTGAAATGGGGGTTGTTGTGAGGATTGAATACTGACTCATGTAAAGTGCTTAGAATGCCGCTGGCACCTGGGGACCCCTAATGACTGGTCACTATTATTGTGCGGGGAGATGTGTAGCAGGCTGGTCAGACGTAGTCAAAGTAAAATAAACATATGATCCAGCAATTCCACTCCCAGGTATGTACCCAAAGGAGTTTGAAAGTACATAATCTGAGAAAGCAGAGACTGAAACAGCTTGGACCCCAGTGTTCATAGCGGTGTGATTCACAGTAGCCAAAAGGCGGAAACCCAAATGCTCATCTGAAGATGAATGGGTAAACAAAATACAAAACGTATTAAAAAAAAAACATGCATACACCCAATGAAATATTATTTAGCCTTAAAAAAGGAATAAAATTCTGATCCATGCCACCACATGGATGAACCTGGAAGACATTAGGAAACCAGAAACAAAAGGACAAATTCGATTTCCATATTTTTATCAATCAAACTTCCAGATCTGATTCCAATCAAATTTGATTTTCCCTACTATATACTCTTGGCAGTATAGGAGTCCACTTACAGGAGGTACCTAGAAGAGTCAAATTCATAGAGACAGAGAGAGGTGGTCAGGGGCTGGGGGAAGGGTCAGGGGAGTTAATGTTTAATGGGGCAGAATGTCAATTTGGGAAGATGAAAATGTTCTGGAGATGATGGTGGTGATGGCTGCACAACAGTATGACTGTACTTAATGCCATGGAATTGTACCTTTAAAAATGGTAAATTTTGTTACATGTATTTACCACAATAAGATAAAAGGCTTTGTCTCATTGAGAGAGATGATTTTGTTTGTAGTCCTCCTGTCATGTTTATTTTTATTTTTATTTTATGTTCACATTGGTCATCCAGGCCCTTGTGTTCCTGGCACATAACAGGCCCTCAGCCATCCTTGCTGGAAGTACAAGGCCTCCCATCTGGCCCTGTGAAGAGTCAGCTTAACCAGCAGCCCAGGGGTCCCAGCCAGGCAGCTGCTTCTCTTTCTCTCTTGATTTCACCAAACCTGACCACCCACTAGTCAGCCACAGGTTGTCAGGGATGTGGGGACAAGTGCCTGGTAGCGATTAGGCGGTCCTGGGCTTTGAGGATTAGACACGGTGCTGAGGTGATAAAGAAGCGATTTCTCATGGAAGCCTCTTTCTAGCGCCCATCAGAAGAGAAGGTGCCACCCTTGAGAACCGGAAAGCGTGGGGACCACGGCCCGGCCCTGGCTTTGGTTGCATTTCACACTGGAGAGGATTCCTCCTTGTTCAGCAGCATCTCTTGGATGTGGCTTTTAATGTCCTTGTGGCTGTGTCATTGATTTCTCCCCCTGAGCAAGTGGAGAAAATTGTCAAGTGCTGGGACACTGGGACAGCATCCGGCTCTTGGGGATCAAGAAATGTGCCTCACATTTGGTCTTAACAAAACCCAGCTATCTTTTTATCAAAGGTGAAAATTGTCACGTGGCCCCCTGGATGACAGAGATTATTCAAGGTGCCAACTGTCTAGCCAAGTCATATTTTTTAAAAAAATCAAAGGCATGGTGTTCACTGGCATCATTGTGTTATAGAGAAAGACACTCAATCTTGTTTCTCATTTCGAAAAACTTGATGGGCACCTTTATGCAACAGCGAGAGTTGCCCAGGTTGGAAAAGCAGGTTTTTGCTCAGCCCATCTCATTCGACAGCTGTGGAAAAGGCATCCACTCAGTGGCTTTGGTTTGATTGTACTTCCTTATTTTCTCCATTTCTCCCTGAATGACGATCAGGAGGCACATTGTTGGCTGCTAGCTGCTCTCTGTGACCAAGTGCTGAGTGCTGGCCTTCCTGAACAAGTGCCTCCATGCACACAGCTATGCCCTTCTTTGCAGCCCACAGGTGGCCGAGAGTCAGTCCTGAGCCCAGTGTCCCTTTCCAGTCCACATCTCAGCTCACAGTTACCATTAACTTAAACAAAAATGTTCTTTCTTGCAGCGTCAATATTGAGTGATGAACAGAACCCAAAGAAATCATGGAGCACATTTCCCTTGTGCATGTACAATTCAGGCTGCAGGTGATGGAAAATATCCAACTACAAGAACTTTAATAAATAAAGGTGCATTCCTGAGAATATAGGTCAGTCTGCTATAACAAAGGTCTAAATAACAGTGATCTAAATAAGATGGAAATTTACTTTTCTCTTGTAGAATGGTCTGAGCATAACGTGACCAGCGCTGATAGGCTACAGCTTTTTATTTTATTATTTGCCTTCCTCAATCTCAAGTGGCTCCATATCAGCCTCAAGTGGTTAAGATGGCTGCTCCGGCTCCTGCCACTGCATCCACATTCCAGCCTCTGGGAAGTGCAGGAAAACAAAGGAGACATATGCATCTTTCCATTTGATGGCATGAATAGGAAATTGCACAACTCATCTCTGGTCTCATTTTCTGGGCCAGAATCCAGTCATAGGGCCACACTTAATCTGCATGGTAAACTGGGAAATGTAGTCTTTATCTGGGCAGCTATGTTCATATTCCAACAAAACTTCCATTAGTACTGTAGAGGAAGGCAAGAGTGGATATTGGGGGACAGCTAGCAACCTCTTCAATAATTCAGTGAATAGCCTTGACCCTTCTCTCCCTGTGGTGGTGAGGATAGAGCAGGACCAAGACAATGAACATTCTGTTTCTCATGGAGCTCACACTCACATGGAGGAGAGCAAGAGGAGAAGTTTTCAGGGATGCAGTGGTCAGCTGTGTCTGAGGTGGCTGACTGGACAAGTCAGAGGTGAGGTGAGAGCCTGGTGACCTTGACAAGGAGTGGAGAGGAGGGGCAAAGACTGGCCATAGGGGCCTCCTGGAGAGGAGTTAGAGTGAGTGAATAAAGACAGCTCTTTTGGTATTTTTTCTTTCTGCAAAAGAAAGGGGAGAATTGGGGATGTGAAGTCAAGATTTTTTTAAGAGGGAGAAATACAGTACGTGTGTGGTGATGGGAATGATCTCAGAAGGGGAAAAATGAAATGGAGATGAAGGAGAAAGAGGGGAAATGCTGGAGGTGTGTCCTTGAGGAGACGACAGGGGTTGGGTCTAGAGCGCCATGGAAACTTGGTCTTAAAAGGAGGGATGTTGGCCTTGCTGGAGTCTCTTTTGATTACTCAGTGAAACAGGAAATGAGGTCATCGATGGCTCGGGTGAAGAACTGGAGGAGAGACTGGAAGGCTGGGGACAGAGGAGGAGGTTTGCATCTGCTGCTGAGCAGCTGTTTTTCTTGCACGATGAGGAGCCCAGAGGAGGCACAAGATGGCTGTCACAGTTGGCTCCAGCATCACGTCAGAATTCCAGGCAGGAGGAGGGTGGAAGAAAGGTGGGGGCCCCGCCATTTGTGTCTGACTTAAAAGAAAAGAAAAAGCTTTTATAGAACCCCACCAGATGCTTTCTGCTTAGATCTCATTGGTCAGAACTGAGTCACGTGGCTACCCTAGCTGCAAGGGAGGCTGGAAAATCAGGAACAGAATTCTCAAGATTGGCTGACAGCAGGGCACACCGCCCCATCAAATGCAGCCAGGGTTCAGCTAAGAGAAAGAGGGGGGCTTGCCTGCCATGCCCTCTGGTACGCGTGCCAAGGTCTGCCATGCCCTGCCCTGCAGTGGCTTTATGCATCTGTAAAGAAAGGGAGGTGTCAGCCACTATGCATGTGTGATCATTGTCAATCTCCCATATCATCGGCCATTAACTTCACGGACCCCCGCCCCCAACTCCAATAGTGTTATTTGATAAAAGATAAAATAATTTGCCAATAGATTAACCTGTTTGCTCCAACTTGTTACTCGCTGTGTGGCTGGCTTTATACGGGTCCTGGTAATAAAATGGTTTGTACCCGGCTCTTCTATGAGGCCAGCCACCTTAAATAACGCCTCTGTGCTTTTGGTCTCTGCTCTGACGTTAGTGACGGAAGTCATCAATTTTGTACTGAAAGCTTTATTTTGTGCTTGCTCTAGAAACACTCCAGTGGTTTCCCAGAGCGATGCCTTGATTGTTTTCCGGGGAAACAGATGTGAAAACTTCAAAGGCTCCTACCCACCACCAGACAACCTGGTGGGAGAGACCCCGCCCTGGTTACAGGTGTGACGCAGACCCCCTTTTGGGTTGGTAGGGTTGTACTTTCTATTTTTACTGTTCGTCTTTTCTGGTGCAAAATCTTACCTCTCCAAACTAGCGCATTCCACAGACATATCAAAATCCTACTCACTACTTATGGTTATGCCTTATTCGGGATTATAGAATTTTTATTAATATTTTCATCTCTATTTTAATGTTGCAACAAACCGTTTTGCATTCTCAATCCATTTTGTTATTTGGGGCTATAATACAATAGCAAACATGTCCGAGGGCTTATGATGTGCCAGGCACTGTTCTAAGTGCTTTACATATATCGTGGCAGTTAAAAAACATGCTCCCATTTTTTTTTTTTGACATTCCTTCTATGAAGATGTGGAATTTACATCCCTTCCATTTTAATCTGGGCAGGATTTAGTGATTTGCTTGTCACCAATAGGAAGCAGTGGAAGTGATGTTATGAGATTTCCAAGTTGAGGTACAAAAGCGTGATGTAGTTTCTGCCTGGTTGTTCTGGGACTTTCTGGAGGGAGCCAGCCACCATGTAAAAAGCCCAACTGCCTGGATTCTGCTATGCTGGCTGTAGGCACTTCAGGCACCAGCTCCTGCAGAGCTGCCAAACTACGGTGGGCACCAGATGCCAGGTGTGAGAGTGAGCCATCTTGGGCATCCAGTGCAGCCCAGATGATGCAGCCGATGACGTCAGCTACAGCCCGCATCTGACTGCACCTGCTCGAGAACCCCGAGTGAGAACTGCCCAGCTGAGCCCTTCCGGAATTCCTGGCCCGCAAAATTGTGAGCAGAATAAAATGGTTGTGTATGGGTTTTTTTTTTTTTTTTTTTCGCACCACTAGAATTTTCAAGCAGCAACAGTAACCAGAAGACATAGAACTCACTTCATCTCAATTTTTCAGATAAAGTAATCCAGCCCCAGAGAGATTAAGCAACTGGCACACATTTTTATGGCAGAGATAAGAGATGCGTGCAAGCAGTCTGATTCTAATATTCTGCCCCTTGACAATAAGGGATTGGGGGAGGGTGTGTGAAGCAAAGTTAGCAAACCAGCAGAAATGCACAAACCATAAAACTGTGCCAGCCAGGCTACAGCACCTGCAAAAATCACAGTTAATGTCACATTTCAAATTTGCAAAATGTAAGTGAATGAAATTCTTCCAACCTTTCTTCTTTCACCTAAAAACTCCGAACTGCCTGGGGAGGTCAGGTCTAAGCTTTCTGTGAGACCATACAAAGGAAGCTTAGACCCCTCGGCTCATAGTATCTTAGGCACCGGAGCTGTGAAGCTTCCGGGCAAAAAATATTAGAACCATAAAATTAAAGGACATCAAATTTAACAGTTGGAAGCACCTTGGAGTTCATCTCATCCAACCTTCCACCCAGGGCAAGACAGGAAAAAACCACGAGGGAGGAATGCAACCGCTTGATACAGTGGCCCCCAGCAGCATGGGTAGGTGGCTTGTGATTAAATGGCTGAAGAATCGTAGAGAAAATAAGGCAGGGTCAGATTTCAGGGTCAGGGTCGTCACTGAGGGCTGGGGACCGGGTCAGCTTCATGGGCATGTAACCTGTGCAGTCACCCAGGGCTCCCTGCCTTGAAGGACCCCACGCTTCATTTAATGCTCTTCATCACTGTCTTGAAATTCTCAATAATGTTTGAACGAGGGGTTCCACATTTTCATTTTGCATTAGGTCTCACAAATTACGGAGCTGGTCCCAGCTGGGGAGGTCTGAGGGCCAGCTCAGGAATGCGTATGTCAGCAGGCGCAGCAGGACAGGGAAAGCATGGGGGCTAGGAAGCCCCAAATCAGCCTGCAAAGCAGTCACTTGTCCAAGACCACCTAGTCAGGAAGAGGTAGAGCAAGGAACTGAACCCAGTCTTGTTGGACTCTAAGGCTTGTGGTTGTAAACACTTTGCTCTCCTGTCTCCTGGGACAGACTCCACACCTGAGCCGCTCTCCTGATTATTCCTACAATCACAGCCTTCTCTTCCAGGGAGACTTCCTGGATTGCTCTGGCTCAGCCATGCTTGCCATTCTCTCCTTCCTTCATCCCTCCTTCATTCTTCCTACCTGGCTGAGACTGTGCCAGCCTGTCTCCTTTGCCTGCCCCTCCTGGCTACAGTCTACTGTGCCTTCCGGGCTCCCAGACCAACCCTGACAGGGCCTTGTCCCCCCAAGAAGGTGCCTCAGGCTGAGTCCCCTTGCTGCAAACTTCACGTAGAGTCCACGGTGCAGCCTTTCTCACCTTCCCTCTCCAAGAACAGGGCTAAAACTCCAAAGAACTGATAAAGGGAGTCAGACCTGGTTCACATTCCTCCCCCGCTCAGTCTAGCACAGACAGCTTAGCCTCTCCAAGCCTCACTTTCCCAATCTGTTAAGTGCAGGTAGAACCCACATTAACCAAGTGATCAACTTCGCCAGTCATGTACCTCCTGATATGCAGCCGTGACAAGGACACCACACCTCTGTGCTCTTCTCCCCACCCCGTGACCCAGACCAGTCATGAGAAAACTTCAGACACACCCTGATTGAGGACATGCTGCCAAATACCTGATCAGTACCCTTTAAAACTGTCAAGGTCAAGAAAAGCAAAGAAAGAATGAGATACCTTCACAGACCAGAGGAGACTAAAGAGAAACACAACTAAATGCAAAGTGGGATGCTGGATGGGGTCCTGGAAGAGAAAAAGAACATTGGTGGAGAATGGGTGAACTTGAATGAAATCTGGAATTCAGTGAATTGTAATATGCCAGTGCTAATTTCTTAATTTTGACAAATGCAGTGTGGTTATGTGAGATGTTCACATCCAGGGAAGGCGGGTGAAGTGTATACAGCAATTCTCGTGGTATATTTGCAATTTTTTCTATAAATCTAAAATTATTCCAGAATAAGATGTTTATTTAAAAAAAAAAAAGCAACAAACCTGCACCACTGCTGCTGCTTCTGTCCCCCTAGGGACCCTCCCCCATTCTGCTGCTGGCAGGCCCTCCTCTGGCTACAAGGGTGGGGGTACCTGACCCAACCTGGGCCATTCATTAATCTGCCCTCATCACTCTGGCCACAGTGATTGGGCCAAGGGTTGAGCATGTGACACACATTGGGCCAATCAGAGTCCTTCCCTAGAATTGTTCAGATTGGAATGGGAAGAAAATCTCTGTAAGCTGTAAGCCTGGGACTTTAAGTCTGGGGAGCTCCTGGTTGCACGGCAATGGGGACTGTGGCCCGAAAGAACCAAGCCAGAGAGAGACAGAGAGACAGAGAGTGCTGATGGCATTCAAGATGGCCTCCTTCTCTTTCCCAGTCTTCCTCAGGCGGACCCTCCCTGCCCTGCACTGTCATGAGAACCAATATACTCTCTTTCGAGTTTAAGGCAGTTCAAACTGGGCTCGAGTTGGGTTTCTGTCACTTGTAACCAATGAGTCCTAACTGATAACTTCCTCCCAAGCGGTTGTGAGGATTCGATGGCATTTGTGCATAACCGGGCACAAGGCAGTCACCCTGTGAATGGTGAGGGGGTAATGCTATCTTCTCCAAGGAGTCTGGGGCCTGCTGTGAACTTCAGCCTGCGTGGCTGTGGCCCTGACACCTGCCTGGCCCCCCTCCTGGCTCCCATGTACCCTGTTGGGCCTCCTTTTTCAAACGAGCCCACCTGGCTTTGCATGCCCTCCCCAACCCCAGGCCGTGCTCCTGGGAAGCCCCCTCCTCTGGTGCTGGGAGCTGAGTCTGCAGCCGGAGCTGTTTGGGCTCCGCTCTGGGAAAGGCATCAGGGAGGAGGGGATGGAACTCAGCTTCTGACAGAAGTCAGGGGACGAGTCCTGTCACTGGCCTGGCCAGACCCAGTGAAATCCAGGTTTGAATGCCAAGGCTTGTCTAGTGCTTGTTCTGAGAGTGAAATGACAGAGCCGCGGAGACTGGAGTTCCGTGGGCCCCAAGTGTGAGGTGGGCAGGGGAGCAGGAGATGTGAGAGGAGGTTTCAGAGAAACCACAGGCAGAGCAATCAGAAGGAGCTGAGTGAGAAAGAGCAGAAGTCGCTCTTTTATCTCAGGTCTGGGCTGTGGGCCAGGAAGGCAGAGACACCACCAGGGAAATCCAGGGCGAACACTGAGGGCACGCAGCCACCTTGTCCCGTAGCTGGGCTGGGAGGACTTCCTGAGTCACCTTCCTGAGCCTCAGTTGCTTCGTGCTGTCCTGGCCATTTCGTGCCTCTGTGGCTTGTCCCTTCCAGATGTCCTGCCCGCATCCCCCTCCCCACCTGTCAGGCTGACGGGTAGCTGAACAGCTCTTTTATTTTATTATTTTTTGCAGCAATTTATTTTTAATTTCACACAATTTTTAAAGGTTACTTTCCATCTACATTTATTACAAAATATTGGCTCTGTTCCTCGTGTTGTACAATCCATCCTTGAGCTTGCCTTACACCTAATGGTTTGTACTTCCCATGCGCCCCCCGTCTATGTTGTCCTCCCCCCATCCGCTGGAGCCACTAGTTTGTTCTCTATGTCCAGGACTCTGCTTCTTTTTTCTTATATTCACTAATTTGCTGTATTTTTTAGATTGGAACATCTCTCTCTTTTTCTTTTAAGTGACAATAGGATTTTAAAAATTAAAAAAAATTAATTTTATTTTTTTAAAATTTTATTTTTTAGTGAAGTGTAGTTGGAGCATCTCTTTTTATTGAAGTATAGTCAGTTTACAATGTTGTGTCAATTTCTGGTGTACAGCACAGTGTTTCAGTCACACATATAGATGCATATATTCCTTTTCATAATCTTTTTCATTATACATTACTACAAAATATTGAATATAACTCCCTATGCTATACAGAATAAACTTGTTTATCTAATTTATATATAAAAATCTCAAACTCCCCATTTATCCCGTCCCACCCCCTTTTCCCCCTGGTAACTATAAGTTTGTTTTCTATGTCTGTGAGTCTGTTTCTGTTTTATAAATAAGTTCATTTGTGTGTGTGTTTTTTTTTTTTTTAGATTCCACATATGAGTGATAGCATATGGTATTTTTCTTTCTCTTTCTGATTTACTTCACTTAGAATGACAATCTCCAGGTCCATCCATGTTGCTGCAAATGGCATTATTTTATTCTTTTTATGGCTGAGTAGTATTCCATTGTATGTATGTATAGGTATGTGTATGTATGTGTGTGTACATATACACATATATACACATATACACAACTTCTTTATCCAGTCATCTGTCAATAGACATTTAGGTTGCTTCCATGTCTTAGCTATTGTAAATATTGCTGGTATGAACACTGGGGTGCGTGTATCTTTTTGAATTAGAGTTCCCTCCGGATATAGGAGCATCTCTTCTTATGTGAAGTTTTCCTTTTGCTCAGTGGTGCCTGCGCTCCCTCCCCACACCTCTTTCCCAGGGCAGAGCTAAATTCACTTGCCTTTCTGCTCCCATACATTTTCTTTCCTCATCTGCTTACTCTTCCTTCCTTCCTTCATTTGTTCACGCAAGCATGAACTTGATCATTTTATTCAACAAATATTTGGGGGAATGCGTGCTGCATGTCAGATTCTGAGCAAACTGAGGTGCAGAGGATGGACCCCACTTTTGCCTTTGTGACAGTGACGGGGAGTGGTGGGGCTGGGTTTAGTGTACATTTTGGAGGCAGAGCTGATACGAGTTTTTGATGGATCGGATCTGTGGGGAGAACAGGAGACGTCAAAGTGGCATCTGGGTTTGGGGCTTGAGTAACTTGGAAGCAGTCACAAACACCCACCACTTCCTGCAAAGCCTGAGGAATACACAGCTACTCACCCCACCGTTATACCTGGATTCTAGATCGAGAGAACGTTAGGTACAAAGGTGAGTGCTGGGAATGATGGGATGGGGGCTAAGAATGGGGCTACCAGCCTAAAATACCCCAAGAATCCTGTGGCCACAGGATGGTTCCATCAGCAGGAGAAACTGGGTGAATTGCAGTGTTGCCTCTTCCTTGCTGTGTGATCTTGGTCAAATCACTCAGCATCTCTGAGCCTTATCAGTAAAACAGGAATAAAAACAATCAGTACTTGTAAGATTGCTGTCATTATTCACTGAGACTTTAATTCATGGGGAATACTTGGCATCAAGCCTGAAAGAGATAGTAAACACCTCTATTTCAAGCTATGATTATGATTCTAGGTAGAATGTGGCCAGGTTGCAGAAAACTCCAGATGCTAGTGTCAGGAGTTGGCGCATTACCCTGTGGAGTCAGAGCCTGGATGTTTTTGAGCAGAGAAAGAACACAAGGAAAGCAGCCAGTCAGCACCTCTCCAGTCCCTGCGGCATCTGGAGCCTTGGAGCCGGCCCCGGGTCAGCGGTGACAAGATCGGCCATGAGGCCAATGACCTCCAGCTCCCAGGGCCCTCCTGCTGCCCCAGTTCCGGACCTAGGCAGTAGAAGCGCGTCTGCCCCCCACCCCCAGCATCCCTCCGGGCAGAGCCAGATAGATGGTTTAATAATGCAGCTGCCTGGCTGACCTCGTAGTGGCCGCTGAGCCAGCTGAGACTCACGCCACCCCCCTGCTGTGGCTGCAGGGCCCAGGCCTGAGACTCCAGCAGAATCCCCAGATGACAGAATTCCGGAGCCCCATGGAAGGACCCACATGGCAGACACCCCCACGGTGCAAGCAGCCTTTTCCTCGTGGGTAGCAGAAGCTGGGATGCACAGAGCCCCAAGCCTCCTGATCCCCTCCAGCTGTCCCTGGGGGGGGGGGTGTCTCAGAGGAGACCCTGAGCCACTTGGAGGAGTCACTTTTGTGAGGGGCTGGGCTCCCAGGGCACAGGCCGGGTCAGACATGACCGGGCCCGGGAGCTGCTCACATTTTAGTGGAAGCACCAGGGGTATCAACAGGGGGGTCTCTCATCCCTCCCCTGTCCCCAGGGGATACTCCAGGCCTGCTCTACTATGACTGTAGTCAGGGAGGCAGGCTGGCCAACCTCACCACCCAGGAATCTCAGCTCCAAGCCAGGCAGGCAGGGTGCCATCAGCACCCCTAATGAGGCTCCCTGGGGCCCCTCCCATAATTGGATCTCTGGACCAAATAGTCTCTACCTGGACAGTTCCAAATATCCCCCAGGGTATGGCAATGGCCTCTGGCCCTCACAGGTACCCTCTTGTCTAACCTCAGCAGGGACTTTACATATATTCCTCAGGCCCCACTGGGCCTTCAGTTGCCCTTGACTCATGGACTATGAGGATTACAGACTCTCAGAATCAGAGAACCCTATGGAATTAGATCCTCCAGCTACTGTATCCACACCCCTAGCTCTGTTTTCACCTTTGCTTGCCTGGATGCAGAACATGGATCTTCCTCAGTTTTCCCAAATATCATTGCTTGACCTCCAGCCCACTGGCCCCCAAGATGGCTCCTGTTGACACCTTCCTCCTGGAATTCACACCTTGCGTCGTCCCCTCCCACAGTGCACAGGGCACACCGGTGCAACCAATAGGAAATTGCCTGAGTGACAGTGTATAACTTCTGAGGTTAGGTCATGCAAGAACTGTGGCTTCCTCCTTGTTCTCGCTCTGGGAGCAGCAGCTGCCATGCTGTGAGGACACTCGAGCAGTCCCGTTGACAGGTCCTTGTGACAAGGAGCTGAGACCTCCCGCCAATAGCCGGCACCAACTTGCCAGCCATAGGAATGAACCGTCTGTGAAGCAGATCCTCCAGGGCAGCCTCCAGACGAGCGCAGCCTCAACCAAACATCTTGACAGCAGTCTTAGGCAAGGTCTTAAGCCAGAATCATCCACTCCCAAATTCCTGGACCACAGGAACTGCGAAATAACCACTATTCTTTTGCTGTTGGAAGCCGCTAAGCTTTGAGGTAATGTGTTCCACAGCAATAGATGACTGATATGATAAGCATGTAGGTTTTTCTGAAGGGGGTGGGGGTGGGGAGGCTGAAGTGGGCGGAGGGGCTTACATTGCATGCTCTGCAGCAAAATAACTGAAAAATCCCCTTTCGAAATCTGTGTCTTCTCCAAAATTCCTCCACAGCCAGACGTCCTCTGGGGGCTTTCCTCTCACCTTCCTGCTGACCTGCCGTCTCCTCTCCTGCCTCCCATGCACTTTTCCCCAAGCCCTAGCTCCAAACGGTCTCATCCTTATTAGGTGCAGCCGTGATGTGCTCCCTAACCCTGACCTTCCACCTGGCATCCCCTGACCTGTCACAGTGCCCAGCAAAACCAAACGCCCCCAGCTAAGAGGCCCTGAGAAGGCAGCTGGAATCTATCTCTTTATACTAAATTTGGGATGGTTCCATGATGGGCCAGGGGCAGAGGTTTTAGTGGGGAAACTTCATTATTTTTCCCTCTGGGTTCCCTGTCTCCTCATTGGTCCTTAGTGATCATAGCTCGCGTTTCCAGCATTGGAAGCACAGCAGAAAATCTGATTTTTGGTCTGAATCCAAAAAAAGGAATATGACACCCCATCCACGGTCAGTGTGTGTGTGTTTCTCTAAAAGAATCACTTAACCTAATTTTCTTAGCATCAACTGGAAATGCCATGCGGACTAAGTGAAAAAAAAAAAAAAAACTCAAGTGCAACGGGGAGATCTTGTTTTTTACCTTAAACAGCACAGGAAGCTTTTTAGCAATTTATGGGTTCCTCTGTCTGTCTCTCTCTCTCTCTTCTGTTTTCTAAGCCATCAGAAAGGAAGCTATCCTGGAAACATGTGGTGATACGGCCAGGGCAGTAAGGTCATTTGGATGTGACCACATTTGGTCAACTCGGGAAAAAAGGGCACTTGGTGGGCTGTGAGAGGCAGCTCTCAGGCACTGCTCAAAAATCCCAGAGCCTATGAGGGTCTGGGATTTGGGACAGGGGTCCAGGCAGCTGGAAATGCCTGTGCATCATCTCGCGCTGAGGCTTCTGGGTTGGTTTTGCTTCTGTTGTTTTTTCTGTCCGTGCATCATTCTGCTCAAGACTCAATTAGTTCAGCTGTGGGCTGGGGGAGGCACTTTGACTCAAATTCCACCAAGACTGTGCATGGTGGTGGGGAAAGAGGAAAGTGGGGGGGGCTGGTGAGAAGGGGGATAGATGCTGGGTTCCCAGGACAAAAGCCCCTAATGTTCACATTAGTGACTTATTAATGAGAATAATGTATGTTAAGGACCCTGCCTGGCCCTGAGCGAGCCCCATACCAGGTAGCTACTGTGAGAGGTGATGGAGTGAGATGTAATTCGGGGGAGGACACATGTGAGAATGAATAATGATACAACGTGATGCGCGCTGTAACTAAGGCCTACACAGACTGTTCTGGGAGCCAGGGGAGGAAGAAGTAACTTGGCCAGCTCAGCTTAGGGATGGTCAGGGAAGGTTTCACTGAGAAGGCGGCCTTTGAGCAGTATCTGATGATAGACTGGAAGTAGACAGTTGGGGAAAGCATATGAAAGGAGTAAAGTCTTCCAGGCTGAGGGAACAGCATGATCAAAAGCACAAAGGTGTGGAGTTTATGGGGTGAGAGTTTCATGGCATGTTCTGGAAAGAGGAGATACTGGAGTCACTGGGACCCAGAGCCTGTATGGGGTGATACAAGACGATGCTAGAGACGTAAGTAAGGGCTTGAGTGCAAAGGGCCTTACTTGGGCAAGGTAAGGAGTTTGGGTTTTATTCCCTAGCAGGGAGGGTGTACCATTCATCTCTGTGTTTGCACCCAAGGCAGACATCACTAGCTGATCATGAAACTTTCTGCAGAGGGAGCTGCTGCCAATCAATTGGCATTGTCATGAAAAATGAAACGAACTGCATCCCTGCATGGGCTCTGGGGAGACATTGGAGGGGTTAGATAGGTGGGTGATGAAGGAGGCTGCTGCAGGTGTTCAGGTGAAAGATGGCAAGGCCTAACTTGGGACAATGACGACGGGGATGGACTTATTGCTGCCCGGTTTGCCCTTACCTGTCCACTAGAGAGTCCAAGCAGTCTTATCATCTCCACCCCCAGGCTTGGCCAGGTGCTCAGGATCCTGTGTGTGTGTGTGTATGTGTGTGTGTGTGTGCGTGAGTGTGTGTGTGCATTAGCTCTGTCTGGGCGCTTTCTTAGTGCGAAGGTTGCTGTATTTCTGGACCCGTGCTAACCAACATGGTGGCCACTAGCCACAGATGGCCATTTAAATCTAAATTCGTAAAATCAAAATAAAATACTCAGTTCCTCAGTCCCACTAGCCACAACGTCAAGCACTCAATAGCCACCTGTGGTTAGTGGTTACTGTATTAGACAGTGCAAATATATAACATTTCCACCATCGCAGAAAGTTCTGCTGGAAGGCGCTGGTCTAGGGAAAGCCCGGTCAGAGGGTACCCACCATGACCCTCAGTTAGCTCAGGCCAACCCCATCTTCTGTCTGGTGGAGGTGACTAAGTTAAGAGTCTGAAAGTCTTGCCAATTTATGTCTGCCTACCAAGGGCAAAGTCTCTGATGGGAGAATCTTTGAATGTTTCAGAGTTTTAAACCATCTCAGCGCTAGTTCACCAGACCTGGAGGTTCCGGGGGAAGGAAGTTCCCATGTGGTGAGCTCCAGCATTGTGCTGGCGGACAAGGCTGCTTCTCTCTCTTTTTTAAAAAAATTTATTTTATTTTTTTTCTTTTAAAGGCTGCTTCTCGTATTCGCACTTCACAAAGAAGGAAACTGAGGCTCAGAGAGGGGTGTGATTTGTCCTTTGGCAGATGACTGGGAAAGTCACGCAAACAGAACCAGAAGAGACTGTTTTGCCGTCCGCTGCCTGGTACTCCTTGGGGGTCAATACTCAGTGTCTTGGGCCAGAGGAGATTAGGTGGGCGTCCTCCAGTGCCCATGTCTGCAGGCCTCTGCACCGGAGAGCCTCAGCCACAGGGGCAGATTGGGGAACTTTCTGCAATTACGCCCTACATCCGCCAGAGGGCGCAAAGGCCGTTGTCGCTCCGCCTGACATGGGCGGGATGGTGGGGGACCGCTCGTAGAGCAAGGACTTTGGTCTGGGACCCTGCTTCAGGCCCAGCCCTGTCCAGGAAAGTACAGTGTGTTCCATACGGCCCCTGCCCTCTAGGAGAGCTCAATGTAGAGAGCAGAGACGACATAATGACATGTTTGGCTCTGCAGCAGTGGGCCTTGAAGGGTGGATAGGAGTATGCCAGGCAGCCTCGAGTGTAGTTGTGGAGGGCAGAGGTGGCATGCCCAACAGTCTGTCTTCTACTTGGAGAAACCGTGACCTCGGTAGCCTGCGTCCCACAGCTTGTCAGCTCTCCTAGTCCCACCCCAAACCTGCTTTCCTGTTTTCAGTTGACAGACAGGAGGAATTTCTGAACAGACGTTCTTTCTGCTCTAGTAATACCTAACTCTGTGGAGTTCACTGCACACACACCCCAGGTGGTTTCATGCCTCTGTGCCTTTGCACATGCTGTTCCCACAGCCTGGGACATCCTTCTCCACGTTCTTCAGTTGACCAACTCCTACTCATCCGTCAAGATTCAGCTCAGGCAATGGCTTTTTCCAGGGAGGCTCTCCCATTCCTGGCCTTGATAAGATGCTCCTGCTGGGAGTTCCTGCAGTCGGTCTGCTGTGCACTACCTGAGGACAGGCACTGGCGCATGCTACCCCATGAAAGTGATTGAGATACACAGGGCCTGCTCCAGGCAGGGCTTCAACCCGTACCAGGTGTGGAGAAGGCTCCGGTTTCTTCTGCACGTGACATAATCTCACCAGGCACTTGTGTGCCCAAGTGCAGGGGGTACAGACTCTGGACGCCAGAGCTTCTTGCTGCATCTCCTACCTCTGTAGGTGACTCAGATGTGTGTTTATGGGGGGTGAAGGGGTGGGAACGGTGGCCAGGGAGGAACTCGAGCTCAAAGGACTTAGGAGGTTTCTCTGGGCTGCAACAGAGCCCAGTGTCCCCCTGGGCATACTCCCTGAGGGGTGGGGAAAGGTAGTGAGCAGCAGCCCAGAGTCCTGGCCCAAGGACAGAGAGACCTGGAGTCTAATACTATCTCTGCTATCAAGCTCGCTGTATGACCTTGGGGGAGTCACTGCTCTCACCGAGCCTCAGTTGTCTCGCCTGTAAAATGGGAATGCAGCACACACACTTTTCGTGTTGCCAGCGGGGTGGGGTGTTGTGGGGTCCACAGGTGCGACGGGAGCCTGGGGGTGTAGGCGTCCTCGGGCGGGCGCTGGGAGGCGCTGCGCACCTCGGGCGGCCCTCCCGCCGCAAGTTTGCCTCCAGCTGTTGAATGCGCCGGCGGCGGCGGCGGCAGCGGCGGCGGGACCGGGTCCCCGTGGGGTGAGCGGGGCTGGGGGCCGGGGCGTGCCCAGGACTCGGCCGTCCGCGGGGCCGCGGCTGCAGCGGCGGCGGAGCCCGGCGCGGCCCCCGCCCGGCGGGCGTGTGTCTGCGAGCGTGCGTGTGTCCGCGGCAGCATCGAGCCCGGAGAGGGGGCGGGAGGGGTCTCGCTGCGGAGAGGCCTAAGGAGGGCGCGGGCGGCGCGGGCGGCGGACGGACCGCGGCCGCGGCCCCTGACGCACGCGGCGCCCCGGCCCCCTCCCGGGCGCGGGCCCCCGCGAGGCAGAGGCGCGGCGGCGGGGTCTGCGCGCACACGCCGGCTTCCAGACACACACCCGCCCCGCCACAGACACACGCCGCGCAGCGAGCCCCGGCCGGCGCGCCAAGCCCGCCGGGCGCCGCGCACATCGCTCCGCGCTCGCACTCGCACTCGCACCCGCGCGCAGGCTCCGCAGCCGCCGCGGCCGGAGGCGGCGCTCGGCCCGCAGCCCGGCTGGGGCCGGAGGTGAGTGAATTCCTTCGGATCTGAGCGCCCGCGGCCGGCCGGAGACGGTGGGAGTGGGCGCTGGGACCCGAGGACACCCCCTCCGCCAGTGGGGGTGGGGCTTGAAGGGGTACCCAGCCGGGGGAGGATGAGACGGGAGAGCCACCCCCAGTGCCTCCTGGGTCTGGGGGTCCCCGTAAGACCCCCGGAGGTCCGCCCTGTGTAGGGGGTGGGGGTGGGGGAGGTGGTTGTGGGCGGAGGCGGGGTGGGAGGACGAGGAGGACGGTCGGTGAGGTGAGCAGTTTTGGGGGGTGGTGCAGAGGCTTGATGGTGGACGGTCGTGCCAGCCAGTGCCACACCGCACCTCTCTGCCCCAATCTTTGCCAATCCGGGGGTCTTCGCTCCCCTCTTTCACGGAGTGCTGCCGGGGTCAAGGAATTCATCTTCGTAGCTGGTAAGGGGGAGTTGATTGGTGCTGGATGACGGCTCCAGGGGGAGGGGGCCAGGGTGGGGCTTTACCCCCCTCTTCCCCGCAGGAGGGCGATGGGTTTGACAAGAGGACCGGAATTGGGGAGTAGGGGTCCCGGGGGTGGGGTGGGGACCCTTGCGAAGGCTTTGCTCCTTTCTCCGTGGCGCCGGTGTGGGGCAAGCAGGGAGGCAGCCCGGGGAAGCAGCAGAAATCGGCAGACTGCAGCTCTGGCAGGGCCAGGGCCACTGCCGGGTGGTGTGTGAGTGTGTGTGTTTGTGTGTATGTGTGTGTGTCTGTATTTGTATGTGTGGGCTCCAACAACTGGCAGAAGAAGGGGGCAGGGGGTGGGTGTGTTGGCTGGTGGGGCGGTGTGTGCACGTGGGGAGGGATGTGTGTGCTGTGTGTGTGCACACAGGGCTGTGTGCAGGGGTGGACCCCAGCGCTCTGTCTGTACACACACACACACACACACACACACACACACACACACACACTCTCTCTCTCTCTCTCTCTCTCTCTGTGGCCCAGCAGCGTTTCCTCAGAATGTTTGGAGGGGGGAGAGCTGATGTGTTTGCACGCGTGTGCACTCGGGATCTCGTGTCCGGGGCAGAGGCAGCCAGGCCGTGGTGTGTCAGGCGTGCCCAAGGAGGGTGGTGCTGACCCCCGCTGGGCTCAGCCAGGGAGAACTGTGGTACCTGAGGGCACTTCCTGTGGCTCTGGGCTCCCTGCTGTGCCTGTTCCACCTGGACCCCTCCCACCCCAGTGGCTGCCTCTGGAGGGCACATCAGTCCCCTTGCCGGGACACAGGTGTTGTGTGTCCGGGCTGCAGTGGTTGCTGTCAGCAGGCCAGGCTGTTGGAGAAGAGAAGCTGAGGGGAGGAGGGGGTGCTGGCAGCACCTGGAGGAATGTGGCGGAAGCTGCAGGCCCCAGGCGGCCAGATTTAGTTACCGAGGGACGAGGGACGTTTCCAGATGGGGAGCTGCATCATGGGGGGGTGGGGCAGGGAGCACCGACTGGTGTGCGGTGTGCGTGCCTGGCTCACACACCTGTTCTTGGGGTCTGTGGGCACCTGTGGGACATGTCATGTCTTGGCTATCAGCAGGGCATGGGGGCCTGCACACGTGTGTAAGTGTGCGTCCGAGGAAAGGAATGAGCGCAGACGCACATGCAGGCACTGTCTGCAAATGCCTGTCCCAAATGAGCTGTGTTCGTGGGTGGGGACCTTTGGGCCATCGGTCCCCGGACAGGAAGAAAGAGGAGAAATTGAAGTGGGTATCAGGGAGCAGTGGGTGCGACGTCAGTGAGAACCTCTGGGTGTGACATCAGCTCTAGATTGCCAGTGACGTCACTGGGACAGCAGTGTGATGGGTCACCCCCAAGGGCCGGAGTGTGTGATGTCAGTGGGAGGGTGAGGGAGGTGTCACTGTGAGGGTGTGTGGCGAAGTGTGGTTATGTCCCCTACGTAGTGAGGGGGAAGAAGGCGAGAGGGATGGAGCCTGGGAGTGAGCAGTCCCTCCCAAGAGGCCCCATTTCCTGAGTGGATGTGGGACCCTTTTCCTTAGGGCCTGTCCCCCTTATAGCACATTGCCACTGCTTCCCCGACTTATGGTGTCCCCTCTCCCCCTCCCCCAAGCTGGGACCCTGCCAGTCCTGTTCTCCACCCCATCCTAGCCATGCCGCACAGACCCTTGGGTGAGTGTGTACTGGTGGGCGAGTATGTGTGTGTAAGTGTATGTAACAACAGAAAACTGCCACCACCAGAGAGCCAGAGACCTTTGGTTCTAATCCCACGTTGCCACTCTGGGTTTTCTGATTTAGGCATTGCCTTCACCTCTCTGGGCCTGTCTCTCATCTGTCACCGGGGAGGGGGGCAGTGGTTAGGGAGGTGAGAGGGGATTACAGGCTTCAGGGGGCTGGGTACCCAGCACATGGTGGGGGCTCAGTCCATGTGAGCCCCATCCTCTGGCGTCCTGTCCCCCAGCCCAGAGCAGCTGCTCCCCTGTTTTGCTTTAAGTCTAACTTTGTAAAGAATGTTCTTTTCTCTCCTTGGATCCTCACAGCAGTCCTGTGAGGCTGGCAGGCTGGCTGCAATTTTGTGGCCATTTGACAGATGAACAAACTGAGGTCAGAGGGTAAAGTAAGCTGTTTGTTGCTTCATTCTTTAGTGAGAACTCCCCCACCCAGTGGACGCAGGGAAAACCATCTGACTGGTAGTTCACTGCCCCACAGGGCACTCTCATTGAATGGAGGGACAGGGAGCTCCGTGCAGTGGGGGCGGGGAGTGGGATGTGCCAGAGTGAGGGCCCCAAGCCTGAGAGGTCAGTGGCTGCAGTGGAGGCTGCTTCCTGACTCCCAGTCCAGCGCTGGCTTGTTCTGCCCTCCCCATGACATTCCGAGATGGAGCGGGTGATAGAAATGGGTACATCCAGCTGCCAGGCCTTCCCTGGTGGGGTTGGCCCGGGGTGGTCATTGGGGGCTCTGTACCTGCTCCCATTGTGGCTCCCTTGTCCCCTGGGGTCTGGCAGCGTGTCTGCTGTGGAAGCAGAACTAGTTCTGGTGACACCTCTGCTGTGTCCTGGCCGTGTATGACACACGGGGATCAGCCTCTCCTGTCTGTCTCCAAGGCGGTGGCTGCTTGCCTTGAGGCCTCGATGAGCCAGTGGGAGAGGGTGGCATCCCTGGGCAGGGTCAGGATGGCACCCATCACAGTTACTCTCCCTGCTTCAGCTCCAGTGCCCCTGGGCCAGGTCCTCCCTCCTGCCACCCTGCCCCCCGCCAAATCTGCTGTGACAGTGTGCCGTGCAGACTAGACAGCCAGGAAGCAGGATTGCCTTGAAGCCCAAGTCTCCTTAACAAGTCAGGCCTCTTCGGGCACAGCGTTAATAGTCCAGAAGGTTAACTCAATCCTCTGCCTCCTGCTGTCCCAGCCCAATCCCCTATTAAATTAACCTTCTCCTGGCTCAGTTAGCACCTGGGGCAGAGGCACAGCCATTAGTACTGGGGATGGTGTCTGGGGGCTTGGAATAATAAAGCCCCTGTCTTCTCCCCCCAGTTCTTCAGACAGTCTCCAGGGAGACCCCAGAGAGCCCCTGAGGACTGACGCTGGGCAAGCTTGCTTACACCTGGGGTGCCAGAGGAAGGGCGCGGGCTGCCTGATGCTGCCGACAGCAATAATTATAGTGATAATAATAATAATGATATTAGCTCATATTCACTGAGCCTCTACTGAGAGCCGGGCCTGGCGTGAAGCTCTTTATAAGGGGTAGTCGTTTAATCCCGCAAAGCCTTCTGCAGTTAGAGCTATTATTATTTCACATTTCCAGGTAAGAAACAGAGAGGTTCCAGACTGGCTCAGGGCCACACAGCAGTGGAACCAGGAAGCCCCACAGGTGGACTCTTTGCATCATTAACTGTTAACTGATGAACTCCTTTGCCAGGGGACCCTGGGCATCTTGGGGCGCCCCTCTCGCTGAGGGACCTCTCAGGGCCTTGTTTTGCTTATCTGTAAATGGGGACAGTGACCCTGCCACAAGGAAGCAGTGGGTGTGGCTGCAGGGACAGAGGGGTAGAAAAGCTCCTGGGTCTCAGTCCCAGCTCCCCACTCCTCCTGCGCCCCCTCCCTCTGCAGTGACCTGTGACATTCCCAAGGGCAGCTCCTTGCTCCCTGCTTCTCTCACAGTGCCTGGAACAGCATAGGGCACATAGTAGGTGCTCCATAGGGGCTCCCCTGGGTGACAAAGGGGTTGCTGCTCCAGGACCAGTATCTTCCCCAGGCCTGAGTCCGTCATGGCCTCAGCTGGGGGTCCCCAGACCACTCTGCCACACTCCCCCATCTTGCTTGTGGAAGAGCAGGGGCTCAGGGTCCAAATTCTGCCTCTTTTCCTCCTTGACGTGTGTCCTGGGTAAGAAAATTCACTTCCAGAAGGTTCTGTCTCCTCAGTGTAAAGTGGGGGTAATGGTACCGAGTTCTTAACTCTCTCAGGTCGGTTACATAAGAGAATGGCAAGTGTGGAGTATTGTGTCTGGCACATAGTAGGTGTCAAGTAGATGGGTTCCCTCCCCCTTCCCGTCTGTCTCCTGTGTTCGTTCCTGGTTCCCTGGAGTGGGGCTTGGGTTGTGTGTGTGTGTGTGTGTGTGTGTGTATGTGTGTGTCCGTCCTTCTCTCTCTTTTCAGTCTCTACTTTCACTCCGTGAAATGCATAGAAACTGTTTCCTGGAGCCAGGCTGGGGGATCTGAGGAAGCGTGAGAAGGGCCTGGGTGCCGGGTCTGCTCCAGCTGGAGTGTGCAGACGGGCTGGTGTGGAGGCAGGGCATGTCTTTGTGTGTTCGTATCTGTGCGTGTGTGCAAGCTGGTCCCTACCTCTCTCAGGGGGAGGCAGGGAGCCATTCCTAAGGGCCCAGCCTAGTGGCTCAAGCCTGACTCAGTTTCCCTCCCTGGCCTATCTTTATCTTGTCTCTTCCCTCAAATCCTCTCTGGATCCTGGAGAGACACAGGCTGTGGGGTCAGCTGGCCAGCCGCCCTCCCTTCCCTGCCCTTCTCACTACCTGGGGGATTCCCTGTCTGTCTCTCCCACGGCATGGCAGCTCCAAACAGGTAGAGACTAGCAGGTCCTCAAAAAATACTTGTTGAACAGCTTCCTTTCATCTGCCTGCTGTTGAGGATGGGTTGATGTATTTTGCATTTAGTCCGTGCACACACGCACACAGTTATAAGCACGTCTCACTGAAGGATAACTGCTGGACTCAGACGGGAACCCTCAGGGATGAGCCCTGGTTCTGAGCAGACAGAAAACATGTGGACCATCTGCCAGGTGCTCAGCACGGGGCCTACACACAGTAGGGCTTGCTGACAGGCGATACCCATTGGTCTGTGACCCGACTGACTAGGGGCTGGTGCTGAGCCAGCCTTATAAGCAGGGCTGGAGAGGTCAGAACGACTTCTGCTCAGACATCAGAACCCCCATGACTGCACACCTGCTACGTGCCAGGCACGGGGCGAAACACTCTCTATTATCTTGTTTAATTTTGGCTGGAGGATTGTGGAAGAGGTCCAGCCGGCCTCTGGGTGGGGGGCATGCCAGGTGGAGACCATGTGAGCCAAGGTCCGGAGGTAGGAAAACCCGGAGTGGATTTTGGGAAGATGATTCTGGACATGTGGTTTGGGGATCAACCACTCAACAACCTAAACAATCTTAAAATCTGGGCTAAGAAATCCAGAGTTGTCCTTTTTGTCAGAGAGTGCCCGAGTCTCTGGGTGTTTTTTTAAAATGCAGATTCCTGGGCCCTGCCTCCTGAGATTAGGGTCGATACGGAGCCCGGGAACCTGCATTTTAAGTGCATTTCCAGAAGATGAATGCCCAGGTTTGCTGGGTGCGTGGCAGCGGAGGGGGCTGCTGCGTGTTCCTGGGGATCTTCTGGACTCCTCCCACACACCCCGGGAGCAGCAAAGGCGTACCGTTTTCCAGAAGAGCCTGAGCTCAGAGAAGTGAGGCGTCTTCCCTTGGGTGACACAGCAGCAAGACCGAGGCCGATACTGACTAGTACTGACTAATAATCTTCCTGTTCACTGACTGCTGTTCTAAGCCCGCTCAAGGAGCCTCTCATTAAATCCTCAGAACCACCCTCTGCATCATTCCTGTTGCAAAGAGGAGGCAGAGTGTGCGGTCAGGGCTTCAAGTCCGCACCACTGGTGAAGGCGTGAAGTGCAGTGGGCGTGAAGTGAGGCTGGAGAGGGCCTGCCCCAGCATTTTGGACTGAGCAGTGCCCTCCCTCTCCCTTCCTTCGGTGTGAGGGAGCGGGTGGAGCTGAGCCTGCAGTTGTGCGTGTGAGCAGAGGCCAGAGGCGGGGGTGGAGTGGGGAGCAGAGAAGCCTGGAGGACGTTGGAGAGCCAGGAAGGCGTCCCGGAGGCGGCGGCGGCGGCGACGCAGAGTCGCGTAGCGGTGGCCCGAGGCCGCTCATCCGGTGGGCGCTCTGACCGAGGCAGGTCCGGGTCTGGTGGGCGGCGGGTGTGTCCTCCCCAGTGCGCGTCAGGGACTGGCCGACGCGGGGCGCCCGGGCGCAGCCCCCGGCTAGGCATGTGCGCGGCGGCGGCGGCGGCGGCGGCGGCGCGGAGCAGGGGGCGGGCGGGGTGGGCAGCCACCGCGGGGGAGGAGGCGCGGCGGGGGCGGGAGCGCGCGCAGAGCCCCAGCACGGGGCCGCCCGCCCCGCCCCGCTCCCCGCCCGCGCGGCCCCGCGGGGGTCCCAGCCCGGCCTCCCGCCACTCTCCGGTGCCCCCGCGCCGCGCGGCCGGCGCGGCCGGGTTTCCGCCTTACTTCCCTGTGCTTAGAATTTGCAGTCGCATCCCCTGGCGCTCGCGGCCAATTTCACGGCCTCTGGGCTCGGAGCCGTGCGCTGGATCGTAAACCCGCCCGCGCCCGGGGAAAGGGGTCGGAGGGGGCGACCGGAGCGAAGACCTGCCAAGTTGTTGGCAAGGGTGTGTGTGTATGTCAGGTGGGTGTGGACGGGATGGGGGGCTCCGCCGGCAACTGCCCTGGGAGAGCTGGACCGGTGTGCAGGCGTGGCCATGTGTGTGCGGAGCAGGGCTGTGTGTCCGGAGTGGCCCCCACTGTGTGAGCATGCCTGGGGCATTTATGTGTTGGTCTGTGAATCTGTGCAGGGGCCCCTGTGTCCATGTGCATGTTTGTCTGGGTGTATATGGTGAAAACTGTATGTGTGTATTGGGGGCTGGTCCACAGTGAGTGGCGCTGGTGTGTTTCTGTGGATGTGTTGACATGTGCCTGTGTAGTGTCCCCAGGCATGTTGGCACATGCTCCAGCCTGCATGTTGGGGCAGGCACCGCCGGGTATGGGGTCTCTGGGCAGCTTCTACGTTGCATCTGGGTCTGTGTGCCCACGTGTGTCTGCGGGAGTATGAAATTCTGATGTGTTGGTTGCTGTCTAGGTGTGCTCAGTGGGTACTGGTGTGTGAGGGTGAGTGTGCAGCCCAGAGCCAGTGAGCTCAGGGTCAAAGGTGAGTCATGTAGCTAGGGGGACGATATCCCTCAGGACCTGGGCTGGAGAGCTCTTTCCTGGAGCACACTGGCTGGTTCCTCTTCCTCTGCCTCTGGGTGGGGGTGATGGATCTGAGGCAGCGCAGGGGGCCAAGTGTGTGTTTCTGTTCCATCGTCGCTGCCACTGGCTGCCAGCACGTGGTGGGTCTACATATGTTTGTGAATGGCTGTGTTGGGGGGGGCCGAGGTGTGAGCCCCTGCCTGCGGAGGAGGGCCAAGAGTGCCATCTGGGCCGATGGGGATGCAGGGCCAGACGGAGAGAGGGGCCTCCGAGGGAAGGGGATGAGTGTATGCGTGTGCACGTGTGCGCACAGATGGAGGGCAGATTCGGCCGAGGCACATCTGTCTGGGAGTATGTGTGTGTGTGCAGGTGGAGGTCAGGCAGGTACATTGCTCTAAGGATGTGGGTGCACATGTGGTGGGCGGTGAGGTTGAGGTAGAGTTAGAGGTGGAGCAGGCTGGGGGCCACAGGGGTGGGTGCCAGTCCTTGCAAGTTTTGAATAAGAGACCGGCTGGGGTTGGGGAGAGGAGTTGCTGGTTCCCTGCAGCAGAACGGATGGGGCCCAGCTTTAGAAGGGGGTGGGCCGAGTTGGTGTTGGGGTGACCAACATGAGGGCAGAGTGGTTGGCATGAGCGTGGGGAAGGGTGTATGTGTGTTGGAGGAGCCGGGCGTCAGGTCAGTGCAAGGGTGTGGGTGGGCATCCTCACCTGGCTGTGTGTCCATGACTGTGAGTGAGATGTGGGGCTCGGATTGTGACTTGGGATTAACCTCCAGGCTGTGGACCCCAGGAAGGAGTGATGGGGTCGGGTAGAGTTGGTGGGAGTGGGGGCCCTTCAGCTCCTAGAAAATCTCCCCATCTGTTTCTTGCTCCTCCTGCCCAGGGGCCATGGAGGGATTGAAAGATGCACTGTGGCCCCTGGCCCCTCCCCTCCTCACCCCCTTAACCCTGTGTGACAGGGTGGGGAGCCCCCAACCCTCCATCTGGGTTTGAGGCCCCTTCCCTCCATCTCTCTTGCCCCATCATCTTTCTATCTCCATCTCTCTGCCTCCATCTCCCCCATCTCCCTACCCTCATGTCCCCCATCTCCCTGCCCTCATGTCCCCCATCTCCCTGCCCTCACGTCCCCCATCTCTCTGCCTCCATCTCCCCCATCTCCCTGCCCTCATGTCCCCCATCTCCCTGCCCTCATGCCCCCCATCTCTCTGCCTTGCCTCTATCTCTCTCCATCTCTGCCTCCATCTCCCTCCAGTCCTCCCCTCCCTCTGCCTCCCCCCCTCTCTCTCACACTGATATTCATTTGTGGTATATTCGGTTGCCATGGGAAACCTAAGAAAGAAGTGAGTGTACCCTTCAAGACTTCAGCATTTTTCCCTCCTCCCTCCCTCCTGCTGTCCCCCTCCCTCTCCTCCTCTCCTCCTCTCTTCTCCCTCCCTCCCCTCTCTCTCCCTTGCCTCCTCCTCACAGCAGGAGAGCACTTGGGTGAGGAGCTGCTGCCGCCTGAGCTGGGCCAGGACCTGAGACCCCATTGCTACCGCCGCTGCCGCCGCCACTGCCACCACCGCCTCTGCTACTGCGGGGACCTCCCTGAGACCAGGCCAGGGACAGAGCTTCGCTGGCCAGAGGGGCTCCCTCTGCCCGCAGACATCTGGTAAGGACAGGGTCCTTCTGACTGTGTGTGAGTGCGTGGCTGGATGTGAGCAGGGCTCACATGACCTGGCCTTGAAAACCCATGATGTAGCCCAGCCTCTGCCTCCTATTCGTCCCTTCCTGCCTTGCCTGGCCCCTGCCCCCAGCTGCAGGCACCTCCGCTCTCCTCCTCCTTGGCTCCCCTTCCACGGGGCCTGTGAGGCAGCTGGCAGAGAGGTGGGCCTTTGGGAGCTGGGACAGGTCCACTGGGGAGGGTGGGGAGAAAGCCCCTGCTGGCTCAGAGACCCCACTCCTACCCCTTCGTCCAGCTGAGAGACTGAACCAGGCCTGCCTGTACCCCAGCAGGGCAGGGAGCATCTGTGCCCTGGCGGGGGGTGGGTGGTGGGGAGCCAGCTTCCAGGGGATGTCCTGGGAGAACCTGGCCTCTTCCTCCTTGAATGGGGGCCTTTCCATGTAGAGCAGGGCAGACTGCGGGGCTGGGAGTGAGCTGGGGGCAGGGAAGCACCAGCAGAGTCAATACCAGGCCTGATCCAGTGTCACTAAGTTTTGCAGGAGGCAGGAAGGCAGTCTGACAGTAGGAGGCCGCGGGCAGGCAGGCCAGCCGGCTGGCAGGAGCTGTTATGTCCCGACTAGGGCCGGTGGCTGCCCTGGAGAGGAGAAGCCAAGGCTGTCCCTGTCACCGTGGCTGTGTTGGTGGTGGCCACGTGGAGGGAGCTGTCCAGGCGGGGCGCTGAGTGACGGTGGTTGCCGTGGCGAGGGAGCCGCCTCTGTGGCATTGTGGTCTCCATGGAGAGAGGAGGAGACAGAGGGAGGAGGCTGGCTGTCTGGGCTTGGGGTTGGTGGTTGCTAAGGAGAGGGAGATGCCGTCTCTAAGATGTGGTGGTCCCCACGTGGAGGGGCCGTGACTGCCAAGGTGTCAGGGTTCCCCATGGAAGGGCTGCTGCTGGGTGCTCTGGAGGGGGCTTGTGTGGGGACAGTGGGGGTGGTGGGTGCTCCGTGGAGGACGGTGGGAGAGTGAGGGGGGAGGGGCTGTTGCCGTGGATTTGGTGTTGCTGGCACAGCTGAAGCAGGGTTTTTTGGAGGAGTGTTGAGGCACACTGGGTGGGTCTGAGCTGTGCTCCCCACTTCCGTTGCTCATCCTGCCCCGTCCAGGCCAGACCGGAGCCCCTGCTCTACCACTGGCATCGCTCCTCTCATGGTTTCTCGTACCTGTCCTTCCCTTCCGCTTCTGTGACCAAGCTCTCCTGCCTCTGCTTTGTGCGCCCTCCCTCCTCAGGGCCTTGGAGCATACAAGTCCCCTATCTGGATGCATGCTCCCTCCTTGTCCCCAAATGGCTTTGTCCCCATCCTTCCATGTTTGCTGAGCTCCTGGAAGCCCGGCCTCAATACCTGCCTTTGAGGTATCAGAAAAGGAAAGTGACTTGCCCAAGGTCACATAGCATGCGCTTGCTGGGACTAGGATTTGACCCCGGGCACCTGCCTCCCCAAATGTCCAACTCACAGGCCTAACTCCTCCCCTTGGAGCCTGACCCCCTCCCCCCGCCACGACCACCCGACTCAGAGCTGTCGCTCTTCCCCCAGTCCCCAGGTATTCTCCCCAAGCACACGTTTCATTTTAATAACAGGAGGAACCGGCATGGAAGAGCACCGAGTTCTGGGTTTGAATCCTGACTCTGTCACTTACAGCTATATGGTTCTGTGCCTCAGTTTTCCCTTCTGTAAAATGGAGACGATGTACATGCCTCTCAGAGTTTCTGTCACTTGGGATAATGTATGGGATGCCCTGGCTCCTGGGACACAGACTCTCAGTAAGTGGTAACCACCACCATCATCACAATTCCTTTAAGAATGATTTTAGAATGATTTTCTGACATGCCTGGGGCAGACAGGGTGCCTTCTCACCAGAGATCGGCCTTGTGGTGTCCTTCTGTGGGATCCTTGAGCCTGGAGGTACTGGGCTGATGTTGTGGAAGCAGGAAGTGGGGGGCCTGGAGTGGAGGAGGGCCTCCCAGTGACCACACAGCAGCTTGGTTGTTGAGGCAGGACAGAACCAGGTGGGGCCGGCTCCCTGTCCGGTGCTCCTGCCCGCTTACTCCCGGGGCCCATTTGTGCACTTGAATCAGATGGGCCTTGTCCCGCTCAGCTGTTGCCTGAGACCCCGGCCTCCAGGCTTCCTCCCCAGGGTCCCGTGTTCTGAGCCAGCTCAGCCAGCCCTGGCCTAGGGCACAGCGTGTCAGGCAAGTGGCTGGTGGGACCCTGGGAGTAGCAGGAAGTCTGTCCTGTCAACCTTCTTGGCACCAGGGGACAGGCCAGGCAAGGGACTGAAAAGGATATTCAAAGAGGGACATTTGAAGGATTTGGGGAGTGACAGGCAGGATGGCTGCCTTTTGAGTGACAGAGCTCTGAGTTCAGATCCTGGCTTTGCCACTTTCTAGGTGGGTGGCCCTGAGAACATTTCTCTGCCTTTCTAGGCCTCAGTTTCTTCATCCACGTAATGGGTATGATGAGGATTCACCTTGCCGATATGGGGCAGGGGAATGAAGTTAAAGCACAGGACCTGGTACCTGGGAGGTGTTTCCTGAAGTGGCAGCTGCTCCTTCTAACCTGTCAGCCTTCTTCACGTTTTAGGTTGATCTGGGGAAGAGGGGAAAGAGCTGTCCTGGGTGGCCCCAAATGGCAGCAGTGGGACCAACCATGCACAGACCTCAGTTCATCACAACAAGAGACTTTTTCACAGTCAGAGCTGTCTTGGGATGGAGTGGATGAGAGGTGTTGAGCGCTCTGTATACGGCGAGATCGCAGAAGGCTGGCAGGGGTATAGAGCTTGGAATTACAAGACCCAGGTTCATGTCCTAGGTGTTGCCATTTATGGGCTGTGGGATCTTGGGAGCCTCAGTTCCCCCACCCTGAAAAATGGGAGGGATAATAGAACAGGGGTTACTTTAAATGAATTCAAAGAGACCTCAGATTCCCTTAAATCTGCACAGCATCCCATTTTCCAGAAGAGGAAAGCAAGATGCAAGGAGCTTAAGGGGCTTATTGCAGTAATACCAACACCTGCTCTTTGCCGATTATCTGCCGCACGGCCCGCATGTTCCCACACGCTCCAGGTCTCACTTAATTCCCTGGCCTTTGTCCCTGCTCTTGTTTCTACAGGAGTGGCTGTTCCTTCTGTGCCCATGGCTGCTACCTGGACTTGTTGTGTGGCTGTCTCCTGTGCCGGCTTATTGTCACCTCTTCAAGGAGGCCCTCCCTGATCACTCTGTTCATTGCTCTGGTTCTTCACTGTCTAACACTGCTAACGCAAATTTGTTTATTTGCTTGTTTATTATCCCCACTCCCACCATTGGAGAGTATCAGTTCCATGCAGGCAGGAGCTTGTTCCCTGCTCTATCCTGAGGGCCTTGAACAGGGCCTGGCACATAGTAGATGTTCAGTAAATATATGGCAAAAGCATGGGTGACCCTGCCAGCTCCCCTGGGAGGTCAGTTTCATCATTCCCCTCTTACGTCCGAGGACAGTGGGACTAGGGAGGCCTGGTAAATTGCCTGTGGACATGCAGCTGGAAGTAGGTGGCAGACCTGGCCCTTGATTCCAGGCTGGGCGCACTCAGGGTCAAGTGCTTTTTCTGCTGCACTACACCGCCGTGCTGGGGAGCTTTGCATTTTAGGCCAGAGAGTTTAAACTTTACTCTGAACACAGAGGCAAAATCACAGAGAGGCTTTTAAATAGGGAAGACTCCTGCCATAAGGAAAAGCTTTCAGTAGCAGCCAGAACTGTCAAAAGAAATCAGCTCTACTGCTCCCTAGCTGTGTGGCCTTAGGCAAATTACTTAACCACTCTGTGTCTCAGTTTACTTGTCTGTAAAATGGAGGTACTATCTTAGCTTATCTCGGCTGGCTTCTGGGAGGCAGTGGGCTTTGAGATTTGATTTGCATCCTGGACTCCAAGGTCCCCTCCCCAGGATGGAAAAGCAGGCTCTGCTGAATCACCTCAGTCCTGGGAGGCCTCACTGCCAGCCCTGAGGGATCTGAGATTTTGACTTCTAAAGAGGGGACATTTTAAGTGCTTGGGACACATCATTTTCTGCTTTACCAGCCTGGGCTCTCTTGTCCCACCCCAACCCCACCCTCCCTTAAAAAAAAGAGAGAAAGTCAAAGAGGGAGGAGAGAGGAGGTTTTAACTGAGCACCTACTATATGTGCCAAGGACATTCCTGTTTATAGCCCCTTTTCCAGCTGTAGCAGACTATGCAGAGTAGGATTGTTGTGCCCATTTTACAAATGACCGAACTCAAGTTTGGGAAATTTCTCTGTAGGGCACAGAGCAGGATTTGGACCTAGGCTCAGAGTCTCCTGTCTGTACTGTGTTGGGAGAGGGGAGAGAGTAATATGTCTAGGATGGGTTTCCTCTGGGGTTACCTGGGGAGTGGGCTCGTGGTCCCAGCCCTGCCAGGTTGGGGCTTAGAGTGGCCCAATTTTAGAGGCTGGACCTTAAGGGGTTTTGGATGGACAGACTGCTCCTGCCAGCCTGGCTCCCTGACTCCCCCACACTGCTGGCAGCCTCGCTGGCCCCGAGAATAGATCTGGTGTTGTGTGTGGTTGTCCCAGTGTCTCACTCAAGACCCCATTTGTTTGGGGAGGAGAAAGGGGGGTCTGTGGTGCCCAACAGAGGTGGGATTCATGGATAGGGCCGAGGCGGGGGTAGCCTGCCTGGTACAGGCCAGGCCTGGAGGAGGGCCAGGAGGGAGTGAGAGGAGGGGGCTGGGGTGTGGCTGGGGGTCCTGCTGGGGGCAGAGTCTGGTACCCTGGGTGGGGTGGCTGTGTAGATGGGGGTGCAGGAGGAGGAAGGTGGGAGTCCCGCTCTCATGATTCCTGGTCTGAAGGAAGGAGAGTGTGGTAGCCCTGTCCTCAGGGAGCCCCAGGTCTTAGGGAGTACAGGGAGAGGCTGTGCCATCAGGAACCTCGTGAGGGAGACACAGCCCTGACTCCAGGCAGCCTCCTGTCTGAGAGGGGATAGAGTCCCAACTCCCAGGAGCCCCAGTCTGAGAGCGGAGGCACTGTGAGTGTTTTGCGCTCAGTTTGGTTTTTGAGTGGAGGAGGAGAGGATGGTCCCACTGAATGGAGGCTCCCTGAGTTCTGGGAAGACTTCCTGGAGGAAGCAATCCCTGAGGACTGGGAAGGGGTTGGATTCAGGGCAGGGCCTCCAGGAAGGCCTGTTCTGTTGTTGGAAGCAAGGCACAGTGGGTTAGATCCTGATTCTGAGAAGTCATGTGCACCTGAGTCTCAGTTTGCTCATCTGCGTAATGGGGACACTGCCGGGCTCCTGGAGGGGATGGGATGAGATAGGGTTGGAGGGAGGAGTACCTGTACACAGTAGGCCCACAGGACTGTTGGGGCTGCATGGTTGGTTAGGCCTGAGGGGTTCTAGAAGCTGTCGAAAACCCATTTCCCACCCCCTGCCTCCACCCTGGGTCACAGCTCAACCAACTCAGCTTCCATCTTTACAGGCACAGGAGGGAGGGCATTATTGGTGCTGGGCTGTGGGTGGAAACAAGGGCCATAGGGCTCCTTCCTGCCTCCAACTTGCTGTGTGACCCTGGCTAGTCCCATACTCTTTTTGGGCCTCAAGGGCGGAGATGGGGGCTGGCCAAGGACCCTGAGCATCCTAGGAGGTGCCACAGACAGGGGTCGACAGAGAAGAGCAGGTACCCCAGACGATGGTGGCTCAGGGGCTCTTGAGCTAGGCAGAACTTGGGGGAGAAAGGCCTTTCCTGCCTCTGCCAGACACCCTGGGATGCAGGCTTGGGGACAGCAGGTTGGAGTGGAGAAGGTCCTGGAGCTGTAAGGGGGTGACACAGTGGTCAAGCATGCGGGTGCAGGCCTGAGTTCAACTCCTGATTCCACCCATAATAAGTGCCTCAGTATCCTTATCTGTAGAATGGGAATAAAAATAGTACCCACCTCATAAGGCTGCTACTCTAAAGTACTGAGCACTATGCTTGACATACAGTGAGTACTCAGTAAATGCTAACTCTACATGCTGGGTTTCCTGGTGGTGGGAGCAGGTAGGCAGGGCTTCATGGCCATTCCAGCCACCACCTTTCAGGCTGTTGGGGATCAGCCGTGGCCTGTGGAATCCCAGAGTGCCGGGTCCGGAAATATGGGGCTCCTCCCACTCTCGCCAATGCCAGCTGAACAAGATGCTGTGGAAGGAGCTAATGAGTTTCAGAGTAGGCAGCGTGGGTTCCATCCCAGCTCATTCATCCGCTGGCTGGCTGCCTGGCTCTGGGCAGGTCATTCTCTGAACCTCTGTTTTCGTCTATAAAATGGGATCGAGGGCTGTCATGAGGATTAAGTGAGATGATGCAGGAAGGCAGCATCCATCGCACCTGTACAGACGCCTGTTGGTACCTACTGTCTCCAGCTACCGCCCCGCTCTTCCCGTCTCTGATTTGGTGCTGAGGTTGCTGCCAGGGAAGGGGCTTTGGGAACGGAGTTCCCAGCTTGGCTGAGATGACAGCTGACCCAGAAGCTCTGTCCTGGGTTCAGCAGCAGGGAGCTTGGGGTGGAGACTGTCCTCAGGGGCCAGCTGGGCCTCCAGGGCAGCTGCAGACACTGAGGGACCCGGGGAAGGATGGGAGCTGGGCTTTGATGGAGAGTTAGGACCCCAGAGTGATGGAGGGTCCCAGCCAGCAGGGTCTGCACCTGCTCGTGCACTCGTGGGAGTCTGATGCCCAGAGAGGCGCCAGCCCAGGGTCACATGGCACTGAGGGTGACTGAGTGTGCCCCGAAGTAGACTCTGGTCTGGCAGCTTCTAACTTGTACTTTCACTTTTCATAGCCCCTGGGCCAGGCTGAAGTGGCTGGTCCTGGGCAGGGTCACTCAGGGCCTGGCTGGGCTTTCTTAGCTCTGCCTCTCATTCTGTCTATGTGTCCCTCTCTGTCTCCACCTGCCCCAACTCTGGCCTGAACCACCCCCATAAACAGCCTGGCCCTGTCTGTTTGCCGAGACTTCATGTTCCTCCCTCGGCCTCCTGAGGGAGGTGGATGGACTAAAGATGGGCGTGCGTGGGTGTGAGCACATGTGCCCCAGGTGGTTTTGTGTGTTTGTTGTGTGTTGGAGCGTGTGCACATAAAGGAGAGTGAGAGTGTTTCCAACTCCTTTCTAACTAGGGGCCTGACATAGGCTCTCTGTCCCCTCCCCATCTCTGAGGACCCTTCCCCAGGTTTCCGGACACCTGCAGACACCTGTACGCTGTCTGTTTTTCCCCATGGGATTTACCTTGCTGCCTCTACCCTGGAGATCCTGACTCCACATTCCAGACATCTCCCCTCGGGCCCAACGGGGCCCAGTCCTGATCACCTTGGCGTGGGGTCCTCGCACAGCTGTGTCCCTGTTGTGGATGCCTGGGTTGGTCACAGTCTTTCCACTTCCACCAATAGCGCACGATATCAGATCCTCACACCTCCCATCCGACGGGCTGCCCTGTGACCTGGGTGGGCTCGTTTGTGGGGTGGTCTGCTGCCGGGGCTGAGTGCGGACGGCTGGGCTTCCCTGGCAGCTGTGGGCCGCGGGCTTGAGGCTGGACCCCCCCATTCTGGATGGGGCAGGGGTCAGGAGGCCTGGCCCCCGGCCTGCATTCTCACCTCAGTCTCTCTTCACACCCTGGGGCCTGAGTCTGGGTCAGTCCTAGGACGTCTTTGTTCTCTTAGCTGTGCTAGAGATATCTCGGTGCTGTTGGGAGAGAGCACTGGGCAGAGAGCCCTGGGCCCAGGGTTTGAGTGTCAGCTCTGCCCCTGACCCTCTGTGGGACCCAGTTCTCAGCCCGCCCATGAATCAAAGGGAGCCACTTAGTCCTTTTATATAACAACACCTATATAACACTTACCACGTGCTGGGCTCTGTTCTCAGAGCCCTACAGAAATTAAATCCTCACAATAAGCCAACAAGATATTATTATGCCCATTTTACAGATGGGGAAACCAGGGTGCTGAGAGGTTAAGGAGCCTGCCCATGGTCGCACAGTGAGTGGTGAGACCGGGATTTGAACCTGGGCCATTTGGCTCCCTGCGCTGTCCTGACCAGCTTGCTGTGTTGCACGCCCTCGGTAGTCTGTGGAGAGTGGTGCTTGAGCCGGGCCTGAGCCAGCCCAGTTCCCTGGTCTGAGCCTTGACGGTGGTCCAGGAAGTTGGTCTTGGCACACAGTAGGTGTGGCCGCTTGGGATCAGGCTGGATTTGAGCCCCTGGGTTATCACTTACTGAGCAAGTCACTTGACCTAGCGGAGCCTCAGTTTCCCTGTATGTAAAATAGGGTAACAGTACTATGGAGCAGAGTTGTTACGGGCAATTCGTGCAGTGCGGTATTGTGGGGCACCAGCACACAGTAGGGATTCAGCACATTGTGAGGGGCAACCATGATGGCTCCATGACAGGGTGAGAGAGGGGCAGCTTAAGGGTGGTGCCCCGTGCCAGCTGCAGGGAGTGTGTACCCTTGGGAGCCTGTGATTAGGAGAGGGGGTGTCCAGGGGATGTACTGCCAGCCCCTCTCATCATCCAGTGCCCATCTGTCCATCTGGTGCCTCCACCATGCAGCCGGGCCTGGGGCTGGGACACAAGACACACCCACGATGGAGGCACAATGCCAGCATCCTCCCTCATTGTTATGAATGGGAACCTGAGGCCCAGAATGGGGAAGGGATTTATCCTGGGGCCCACAGTGAGTTTGCATTATCTGAAGTTTTATTGCTGAGTGGAATCTTTTCTAAAAAATGCAGTGACAGCCCTGCCTACAGTAGCCCTGTTCCGGCCATACTGGACCCCATCCTACGTGGTCCATACCCTGCAGGGCGTTTTTCTCTGTCCCATGTTCTGGTGACCAGTTTACATGGGACTCCCCGGCTCATCCACCCCAGGGGAAGCCATGAGGACCAGGACCTCGTCCGTCCATTTATAGCTGATCCTGCCTGCCCAGCAGAGCCTGGTGTGGCATAGGAGGTACTTAATAAACATTTGTGGAAAAATGAGTGATCTTAGAAATCATCCCCTTCAACTCTGTTGTGGTAAAGTCTGAATTTCAGAGGGGTGGAGAGCTGTCTGGCGCCGAGCTGGGAACTGAACCCAGGTCTCCCGGCTCCCAGTCCTGAGCCCTCTGGTTTGTGTACCCGTGTACGTATGCAGCACACATGCACGCATACACAAATGCACACTCTGCCATGATTCAGAAACTTCACTCTGACCGTTACTCAATTTTCAAGCTTCAAAGTGTCCATCTGTCCATCTCTCTCCAAGGCTGTGGGCTGGACACCTACTGGGACACCTGCTCTGGGGCCTCCCCCGCAGCCTGAGGCTGCCCCCAGGAAGGGGCAGGGGTCCTGGGGGAGGGTGCAGACCGCTCAGGTGACATCTTCCCCAGGCACATACCCTGCTGTGTGCCCAGTGGGTTCACTGTGTCCCCTGCTTCCGGGGCCGCACCCTGAAGGCCCACCTGCCCCAGCCTCCTGGTCCCCCCGCCCCCCATCACTGGGCTGTCTCAGGTTTTGGGGGAGGGGGTGTCATTCCTGGGGACCAGGCTCCCTCTCTGCCTCCCCCAGGAAGTCTGCCCTAATGCCCGGGAGGATGGTAATTAGTATGAGGCAGGCTGATTAGCTCAGAAATTAAGTCTTTGTTTTCCTCACTCCCCAGTTTCCCTAATTGAGCAGATGCAGAGCGGGGGAGGGGGAGGGGCTGCTGGTTTGGTCACGGGGCTGGGTGGGGGCGTGTGTGGCGGTGTGCTCGCTGCAGGGGGTGGCAGGGGTAGGGGTGGGCATAGATTGGGGGCATGGTCAGGGGAGCCCTAGTGGAGGAATCACAGGGCAGGTGCATCGTCTAGTGGACCCCTAGGCTGCTGCCCTCTGGAGGTGTCTTTGCGTGGCTCTGGGAGGGCATCACACCTGGGACCCCACTGTGGGTGCCCATCTCCATTTATTCATTCCTTCAGGTCTTCACTTCCGGCCACTCATCATAACTGCTGTCATTTATTGAGCACCTACTGTGTGCATTCCCTTGGCTGGATGTCTTCTATATATTGCATTGTTCAGTCCTCATTTGATGGTGCTGGTCTGGGACACCCATTTCCTGGGGGAAGAATCTAAGGCTCAGAGATATGAAGTGACAAGTCCGAGGTCACACAGCTCAGAGTGGCCAGGGCAAGATTCAGACCCAGGTGGTCTCATGTGGCCCTGCTCTGGGCTGAGGGACCATTTGGGCTGGGGGAGAGGGGATCCTGTGACCAGATGGTGACCAGCCCAGGTCCTGGACATTAGGATGGGTAAGGCCTTTGTCCTTGTTGGTTTCATGGGGGTCAGTCCATCTACCTTCTCGGCTTATCAGGAGGGGCAGGAACAACTGTAATAATGACAACAGTGATGATTTGTTTGGTGCTTACTGTGTGTCAGGCAGGTGACAGATGCTTTTCACAGATTCATATTTCATGCTCAGAACAATCCCAGGAGCCATGGGTAGACACCCTTATTATCCCATTTCACATTCACAGAAGGCAAGGTTCAGGGGGTAAGGGGCCTCCCTTGGACCCAGTTAGTAAGTAGTGGATGTAGGATTTACCCAGGAGCCCTCTGACTCCAGGCTCTTACCCCTTGGCCACTGATCCACATGGTCTGTAGTCCCTGTGAGGTACCTGGAGCATGGCAGGTGCTCAGCAAAGGTTAGTGGCCTCCACCCTCCCTGCAAGGGCCAGTTCTTGGAGATCCTGTTTCTCTGGGGCTCAGCCTAGGGCTTCAGGGGATCAGCCCTCCTCATAATACCCTATGGGGTAGGTATTGCTTTTATTTCCATTTTACAGATGGAAAAGTTGAGGCTGAGAGAGGTGAAATGACTTGCCCAGGATCTCACAGCTGGTGAGACGAAGGGGCCGGGATTTGAACCCAGGTGGCCTGGCTCCAGGTGCTGCCATGTGGCAGGCTCCTGAGCATCGGCGTCCACTCCCAGCCAGCCTGTGACTGAGAGATGCTCCCTCTGGCCTGGTCCTCAGCCCCTGCTATTTGGGCGGTGCCTCCACTTACCTGGCTCCTCTTAACAGCTGTGTGCAGGGGATGCCCAAGTCTCCTTCCTCTGCTGTTCCTGCTTCTGGCTGTTGAGCATCGGGTGTGGCTACCTGCTGACTGGACATGTCTTTTGGGGTGTCCCTCTGGCCCCTAAAACTCAACTTGTCCAATGCAGGACTCTAACTTTCTCCTGCATCCTGGTCCATTTGCTCCTTCTCTGAGGCTCCCTGTTCCAGGATGGGCACCACCGTTGTTCAGCCACCCACCTGGACCCTAGGAGTCATCCCTGAACTCCACCCCTGTCCTCCTATCCTTATCCTGTAGGTCCCCAAGTCCTGCTCTCAGATGGTCCCATCGCCTGCCCACCCCGCTGCCCTCACTTGCATCAAGCCACCGTCATGGGCCTGGACCATTGCGGAAGCCTCCTCAAATGCCAGCTCTTACCCTCTCCAGTTCATTCTGTTCCCTTCTGTTGGCCTGGGCTCCGAAGCATGTCACTGGTTCCCCACTGTCCTTGGGCTAAAATCCAGGATTCTTATCCTGGCTTCTGAGACCTGCTGGACTTAACCCAGCCACAGGCTTCCTGCCTCTGGGCTCCCTCTCCATCTCCCTTCCCCTCTCAAATGCCATGATCGTGTCTCCTGGCCTCATTCCAGTCTCTCAAAAGTGCCACCCTCTGGGTACTGCATAGGCAGTTTGATCGCCAGGATCACCCTCAGCTAAACCTTCCCTGACCCCAGGATAAATGAGGCCACTCAGGTGTCCCTGCACTGGGGACATCCTTCTAATTCTCCTAAATGCCCTTTGAGGGGAGCAGTGTTGCCCATTTTGCAGATGGGGAAGCTGACACTCAGAAAGCTGAGCTGGCACCTGAACCCAAGTCTCTCACTGTGCAGTCTGTGTTCTCCCCCCGTCTGTGCACATGTGTGTGTGCACGTGTGCTCACACCGCAGTCACTGCTCTCTGCTGTCTGTGCCAGGTGGTGTTTGGGCTGGGATGAGCTGCTGCCTCCTTGGGAGAGGAGGTCTGAGATTGTCTCCGGGGGCCAGGGCCTGTCTCTTCCTGTAGACGGTGGAGATGCTATGTGTGAACGTTGGTGAGTGTGTCAGCCCCTCTCCAGCCCCTAGACCACAGCCTCCCAGCTGATCCTGCTTCTCTCCCCTTCTTTCAAAACAAACACCCGCGAGCCCAAACTACCCATCCAGCCAAGGCACAGATGGAGCCAGAGTTGGAATTAATTAGTCCTGTTGCCAGCGCAACCAGGATCCAGTCCTCTCTCTCTCTCAGGTTGGCCCCCACCTGCCAGGCTGGCCCCTGCCTCTCAGGGCCCCGCCCCTCAAGGCCCTGGCCCATCCCTTTTCCCCAGCAGCAGCTGTTGGTGCCTTTGGAGACTCTTCCAAAATCGAGGAGGGCGAGGGTAGGGATATCTAAGAGCTGGGTTCGAGTCCCTGCTCGGCCACTCTTGGCTTGGTGGGAGCTTGGACAAGGCCCTGAGCCGCTGGGAACCAAGCTATGACTGGGCCAGCCTGGGAAGGGCAGCCTGGGGGGATCTGAGACTAGTGAGAGATGAAGGATGGACGTGAACTTGGGGTACCTTAGAGACTAGCCTTCGGCATATGGAACTGCAGAGGCCAGTGCCTGGTGATGGGAGCTGTTAGTGCTACTGCTGACAGCAGATGTGGGGCTGCCTCCCCTGGCCACAGGTTCTGGACCATTCCTCCTCCCCCATCCCGACTTTCTTCCTCACATCCTCTGAGCCTGCACCTGCTGAGTGAACACCAGCAACCCGGGTTGTGTTCTGCATTCTTGTCGATTTTTCTGTCCACCAGTCCACCCTGCTCTGTCTCTTCCTGCGTGGCCCTGGGCAAATTACTTAGCTTCTCTGTGCTTCCAATTCCTTGTCTGAAAAGTGGGCACAACAGCACCCACTTAATGAGCCATGGGAAGCCCCCACCATGGTGTTTAGCCTGTGCTAAGCACCCGGTTGCTTCTGTGCCACTGCTGGATGCAGGCCAGGGGGTGCCCTGTGAGAGGCGCTGTGGGGAGGACAGGGGACAGTGGTCCCACCTTCCTCTTGGGAGTTGAAGTTCATGAGCATGGCTGCACTGCTGGGCAGCTGAGGCTCCTGGCCCCACTGTCTTCTCTCTGAGAACTGTGCACTGTGTCCTTCAGCTGTATCATGCTGCAGATGGGAAAATCAAGGCTTGGACCGGGTATTTGGTGTAGCAGGGGCTGATCTTTCTAGCATGGCCCTGTTTTCTGGATCTTGCTGACTGGTGCTGGCTGGAGGGTAGCACAAGCCAGGTCTGTAAAATCCAGGGCTTGAGGCTCCGTCAGTGTACTCAGAGGGTATCTGTTCTTCCTGCCTGAGCCTCAGTTTCCTCATCTGTGAGGTGGGCCTAAACATGCAATCCATGAGATCACCTGTTGGAAAAGCTTTTGAGAGGCATAAACTAGGGGTGGCAAACTCCGATGCCCACAGAGGCTGGGTCACATAAAGTGTGCATAGGGCAGAGGAAGGCAGTAGGGTGCGGTGGGGCCTGTGGTCACATCACTGCTCAGGCTCTGCCTCAAGGCATCAAACCTGGATTTGTATCAACACTGAGCCCACCAACAAAACTGATTTTGGAGCTGCCAGCTTGCCCTACTGAAGGCAAACTGTACAAATGGATGAACTGGGGGGCGAGGGTAATTTAACTCTTTAACAGAATTACAAGGACTAGCATTTACTGAGGGCTTGCTCTGGGCCGAGAGCAAAGTCACCACTTCATTCAGATGATCTTGTTTGATTGTCACAGCTCCCGGAGGTGGGCAGGGTGCAAGTGCAGGTCCAACTTTGTAGATGAGCCAGTTAAACCAGAGAGGTTAAGTCAGAGCCCAAGGTCACACAGCAGTGGAGGAGGAAACAGGGCCCACCCCTGGGCCTTAGGATTCCTGATCTGGGGATTTTTCCCTCTGGCCTGATGGGTCAGAGTGGAGGGAGGGAAGGGCAGACCCGCTTGGCAGGGGAACACCAACGTCTGTGGCCTTTCCTTTCTCTCGTAGAGGAGGCTGGGAGAGGGAGGAAAAACAAAATTAAACCAACGAAGGATGTTGTGGAGCTGAGGAATAACTTATTTTTTATGAGCTTGTTAACATTTGTGAAGTTAAGTAAGCAGAAATTTATGCCGTCCATTTGCCTGCATTAAAGGGAGGGCTGCCTGGGCCCAGGGTAGTTACTTGAAACCTCACTGGCCTCACAGGGCAGCTGCCCCTCCGCTCATATCAAGCAGCTCTCACGTAAAGAGGGTTTATTTTGGTGGTTTTCTGTGATTTCTTCCGATCCCGCTGTGGCCGTGTTTCCTGATGGCCCACTGTGTGCTTGGTGCTAGCCTGCTGCGGCTGTCGCTGTTCTTGCTGTGGTTGGGAGCAGCTGACCTGGATGCTGTCAGAGCGGTTTGGCCCTTAGTTCAGAGGCTGAATGTTCTAGACACTGTTTCCAGCCTCCCCAGAGGCCTCAGAAAGTGCAGGAGGCCCAGAGACCACCAGCTTTGCTGCCAAGAGCTGGCAGACCTGAAGCATGTTGCTTCAGCTCTCTGGGCCTCAGTTTCCTCATCTGTAAAATGGGAACAGAAGTAACATGTGCTCATCTGAGATGACATGGCTTGTGAGGGTGACATGCCTCTTTTGCTAGTTGACCTGGCTCTTTGGGTCCCTTTGTTTCCAGTGGAGCTAGAAGACCCTTTCTCTAGGAGGCCTTCCTGGACACCTTGTTTTGAAGCCCCACGGAACCGCCCCCCCCCCTGCCCCCACCACTCCCTGCAGTGACTGGTCTCCTGCACCACTCCCTTTGAGCTGTGAACTTCCTGGGGCAGAGCCATCTCTGTCCTGATCACTGCGAAGCTACTGAATGAGGGAGTGGATGACCTTCTTAACCTCAGCCTCGGTTCCACCACTTTGGAATGAAGAGCGCCTTCCAGGTGTGAAGTGATTTGTGGTTTTAAAAGCACTTCCAGGCTGCTGCTATCATTTGATCTCCACCTTTTCATCCCCTTGCGAAGAAGACGAGGCAGAGACTGAGATCTGCAGTTGTAGACGGGGAAACAGAGGCCCAGGCAGGGGTGCAGGGTACCCAGCACTCATTCATTCTTTTGTTCAAGGACACTTTTGAACTGCTCTGTGCTAGGTATTAGGAGAAGAAAGATGGGGTCCTGCCCTTTAGAGGCATAGGAGCTGCACTCAGGAGGCAGGCACGATGAGGGTCGAGGGTCAGGAAGCCGCAAATCCTCATTCTTTCATTCATTCACCCAAGAGGAGCAAGGTGGCCTTCCGTGGGGCTGGAGCCCCAGCAAGTGAGGAGAGAGGTGAAGACATGAAGTCAGGGAAGGCGGTACGTTTTATTCAGACCTGATGGAGTCAGCAGACAGGTGAGGGTGGTGGCAGAGAGGAAGGTGATGGCCACTGCGGTGGCTCAGGTGTGCGACTGGAGGCTGGTGGAGGTGGGGAGAGGGGGGTGAATTTGCATTGGTTGTGGTTGGCTAATGAACTGGTTCCCTCTGTCTCCAGGAGCTCAGGGAAGGCTCAGGAGGGAGGAAACGTGTTTATTCAGCAGACAGTTCTGAAGCATCTGGTGTGGACCAAGCATTGTGCTGGGGCTTGGGGGTGAATGAGAACAGTCCCTGCCATCAGGGACCCCATAGCCAAGGGGAAGGCAGACTAGGCTGACTAATGCCCCAGGTGGGCTGGAGGGCTTCCTGTAGGAGGCGGCTTTGAGTCCCGTCTAAGGAGTAGCATTTAGGAGGTGGGAGTGGGGCAGGAGAGCAGAGCAGGTCGTGGGAATTTCAAGGGGAAAGGCCCTGTGCTAGGGCCTGGGAGCCCGGGGAGCCCGGGGAGCCCCAGAGGAAGGCAGGACCTGTGAGCTCCCTGCAGGCCAGGAGAAGGAGTCTGGACTGTGCATCTTCCAGCAGCAGGGAGCACGCCCGGCATTTAGAAACAGGGTTGTGGATGATACCCTCCAGGACGGAGGGAGTGGAAAGAGCTGAAGAATTGGGGAGGGGACTTCTCAGAGGTGCTGTTCTGGGGTTGGGTTGAGGGGGTGGGAGGCTGGTGCTGGTAGAGGACGGGTAGAGGGAGAGGCCCAAGTAAGGGAGGAGTCGCGGGGGCCCAGCACAAGTGGGGGTGCACGTGTGCCTCCGTGTGTATGCACAGTGGGGCACCATTTGTTCCAATGGCGTCCTCGTGACAGGAGGGGTGTTGGAGGGCAGATCTGCAGACAGGACCAAGCCTGATCAGGATGGGTCTTGAATGCAGGGATAAGGACTAGGGAGGCACCAGAGGCTTCTGAGCAGAGCAGTGACCCACAAGCCTGCTTGTGCTTTGGTAAGTTTCCCCTGGCAGCTGTGTGGAGGTTGGGCAGAGGCAGCGTCGTCCGAGTGTCTCCTGAGGAGGCTGCTCCACCTGTCCGGGGAGCTGTAATGGATAGTGTCCAAGCGACGGAGGGGCACGAGGGTGGCAGAGCGCAGGGCAGGCTCAGTGGAAGAGGGGGCATTTGATCAGGGCTGCAGAGGGCGAGAGGGTTCGTTTCTGTGGAGGTGGAAGAGAGGACACGGCAGGTGGCTGCAACGGAGGTGGGAGAGACCAGTCTATTCAGGATGCCTTTGAAGGATTAAAGGGAAGGTGTGAGCTGGAAAGGAATGTCATTAACGAGGACCCACCCGTGCTGATCACCCTCGCCCCAGCGCCCAGCTCCACGTGTACCTACATGGCTTTGGGTAGGTCCACTGTGCCTTCATTTCGCTGTCCTTAAAGGAACTCTGGTTAGAACCTGCCTCTTGTGGGGTCGTTACGAGGCTGAGGTGAGTTAATCCACCTACAGCCCAGTCTGGGAGATGCTCTGTAGTTATTGGCTGTGGTCATTTCAGTCTCATTTACCACTCCCAGCAGGCTGGCAGGGCAGCCTCCCATCCCCGGGGGCAGATGAAGAATCGGCTCAGAGAAACTGTTCAAGCTGCCCGAGGGGTACAGAGCAAGGATCTGAATCCAGGTTGTGCGGGACCCCAGAACTGGTGCTTTGTCCTCGGTGCCTGTGGCTCCTGGAATGCTTGTAACGTGCCCAGCTCTGGACACTGGGTGAACACTCACGCTCCTCCTTAGGATCAGGTGCAAGGAGAGAGGGCGGGGGCGGGTCCTGATCCCTAGCTCAGCCCCCACCGGCTGTGAGGCTCCAGGTCAGCTGCTTGCCCTTGGAGCCTCAGTTTCCTCATCTGTAAACAGGGGCCCCACGTGCCCGGATAAGAGTCGCTGGGCCTCCAACAAGGTCAGCTATGGCAGCCCCCTGGCCCAGGTGCGGCTCCCAGTAGGGACTCCGTCCACAATCCCTCCCTTTCCCTGTTTCTCTGCCCCTGCCCGACAACACTGCCCTGAGCAGGCTGAGGCCCGGGGAACGCAGGAGCCGAGGCACTGGTCGAGGCCCTAATGGTCGTAATAATAAGGATAAGGAACGGGGAGGCCCTGTTGTCATCACTAGTAATGAGTGGGGAGCTGGGCAGGTGGGTGGGGATGGAGGCCAGCTGGGAGTGACATTCCTGGGGGCCATGTGGTTCTTGTGCTTTTTTTAATCCTCAGCCCCCCAGGCATCTCCTCTGTGCCAGGCCTCTTGCTCGCGCTGGAGACATGGAGGGACACGCGGTGCCAGCTCGGCCCTGGGGAGGGGAAATGGTGGCTGTTCGGGGGATACAACTTGGAGCTGATGAGCATGGGGGTGCTATGGAATGGTGAAGCCAGGCCTAGGGTTCAGGGAGGGCTTCCTGGAGGAGGTGATGTCTGAACTGAAGCCAGTAGGGGTTCCCAGTGTTGGTGGCAAGTGGCAGGGAGAGGGACAGATGTGGGGCGTGTGTCAGTCGGGGTGGGCAGGAGGAGCTTGGGCGAGAAGATGACCTGGACCAGCTGAGCCCGGGGCATCTGAGGGCACCTGTGGAGGCATCTGGCAAGCAAAGGCCCAGGATCTGGGCGATCAAGAGCATGCCTGAGGCCACCCTGGAAGAGAGGGCACACGTAGGTGGGTTAAGGACAGCAGAGCCTGGAGGAGCAGCAGTGTTTGGGGGGCCTGGGCAGGAAGGGGGTGCCTGGAAGGAGAAGGGATGTGGCCCCAAGGCCTTGGGCAAGGCTCTTGGCCTCTCTGGCCTCAGTTTCCTCACCTGTTACATGTCAAGGGCCCAAATCCGCTGAGGGGGCTGCCAGCTCTGACCTTCTCTAAAGTACCCCAGAGGGTCTGAATGTGGATGAGGGAGGCAAACTGGGATGGAGGGTCCCTGCACACAGTAGTTTTGATCCTGGGGCCTGGAAATGAGTGCATTAACAGTTTGCTTGTCCAGAATTTACTGACCTTCTGCAGGCTGGTCCCTGTGGCAGAGAGGGGACTCGACTTGGTCCCCACCCTTAGCGCTCACAAGTGGTGTGCACTGAGGAAGCACCCAGGAATCCAGGAGTGCTACCGCACTTTAAGCAACCCCAATCTGCAAATTCAAAGTCTTTATAAGAGAAATTAGAGGCTGGTTCTCTATTTTATAAAGTAATTTGCAGGAGGGTTTCCGGAAATAGCGGAAATCCCCAGGGCATGTATGCTGGGTCTTCATTTGCGTGGGTCCCCTACTGGTCTCTGATTTCCTTGCTCACCTTTGTCTCTTCCGCTGTATGCCAGGAATCCTGGTCCAGGCATGCAGGATGTGCTCCTTAGATGTGGAATGTCAGGTTGGCAGGGTTCAGTGCCTTCTGGGGATCCCTGGCCCCCTTGGGTGACAGCAGGTCCTCAGAAGTGCTAAGCCCTCCCAGTTAACCATCAGCTTCTCTTCTGGCCTCCTGGTGGCTTTGTGATACTCTGGGTGACAGCAGACAGGGACTTGCATCCTGCTCGCCCCTGAACCCTGAATGAGCCTTCCCACCCAGGGTCCCTCACCCCTTGGTGATCCCCTGCAGAGACCAGTTTTGCTGGATGGTGAGGGAGGCGTAAAGTGGATGCTTCTCACTCAGGGTACCACTGGCTGCAGAGACCTGCGGAGATTTGAGCAGAGCTGGAGGGACAGAATAGCCCCCCAGCTAGGACTTGGTATGTCCCGGGCTCTTCCACTTCCTAGCTGTGTGCCCTTGGGCAAGTGGCTTCACTGCTCTGGGCCTCAGTTTCTCCATATCTCAAATGGGTATAATAATTGTGCCAGACTCCCCAGGCTGTGAGAGGGTTGAATGAGTTAGTGTGAATCACTAAGTTCTAGCATGTAGTTAGTGCTCGGCACTCGGGCCCAGGCAGTGGGGCTTGGTCCCAGTCCCACTGCTTACTGGTGGTGACCTGGGAGCCCACTTTATCTTTCTGAACCTCTTTTCTTCCCTTGAGAAATGGGTCTGATGATCTTTACTTTGTCATCCTAATAAGTGGGGGCCATGTCTGCATGCAGACGAGGAGTGGTGAGGCCCGCACCTGGTCTGCTGGGTTCCCTGTTGGCACTGGCTGTAGCCCCGTCGGTCTGCTGTCTTGATTTGACAGAGGTGTTTGTTCAGGCCACAGGACTGCAGGGCTGACTGTGCCGGGGGCTGGAGCTGCGGCAGAGAACACACTGTGCTCACTGGCTGGACTGTGTGGGATGGACAGACGCCATCACGGGGTCAGACAAGAGCAGGGGAGTCACCTCGGGAGAGAGGAGAGCTGCCTTGAGGGGAAAGCAGGAGGGAGGGTCTGGAGTGGGTTGTTGGGCCAGACCTTCTGTGGCCTTGACCTTCAGGAGGATTTATGGCTTCAGCCTGGAGCCATGGAAAATTCTGGAAGGGCTTTAAGAGCAGGGCCCTCAGTGAGTCTGTGATGGGCTATTTTGAGGGGCTTCCTGGAAGCTGAGCAGAGGATATTAGGGGAGGAACCCAGGGGACACCTACAGACGCTGGGAGGCTGTGTTGCCATCCAGACAAGATCCACTTGGACACGCGGGTGTGTGGCCTGGGCAGGTGTCAGGATGGATTGGAGATGAGGGATGAGGCAGAGGGCAGAGTCAGGAGTGATTCAGATAATGAGACCGAGGTACAGAGAGGTTTGCTAATGGGCCTACAGTCACACAGCCAGGGAGTGAAGCCTCAGGGAGTGAAGCACTGGTATGAGGCAGCAGCCTGGCCTGCTGCTGGGGGTGGCCCTGCAGCCCAGCAAGCAGCCCCACACAGAGGTGCCCCTGGAGCGGAGGTGGAAGGCAGCAGAGCCAGTGGGGCCATGCTGCCAGTGGCATCCTCACGCTTCATTCACGGGCTCTGCTCTGTGCCAAGTGTGACGGAGATGGGTCAGAGCGTCTGCCAGGGAGTAGGGGTCCATTCTGTGTTGCCTGCAGCTCCATTAAGCAGGGATCGGCATGTAGGGGAACCAGTCCAGGAAGGATGGAGCCAGAGCAAGGTGGTGGCCGAGTGTCCCGCCTCCGGGTGGCATGTGTGATGGTGAGGACCCCAAGTGAGATGGGGAGATGGCCTTGACCTCACTGGCTTTGGTTTCCTCATCTGTGAAGTAGAGGTGGTTCTAGGAAGGATGAGACAGTACAGGACTTAGCACAAGGCCTGGGGCGTGACGCGTGCTCAGGAAAAGCTGCGTGCCATTATGATTACTGTTGTCATCACTGTTGTTGTGTGGAAGCTGGAGTCCACCCTTGCTGGCCATGGGGGTCATTTGGGACATATCACTGATTTGGGACATGTCGTGGTCTGCCATGCCAGCTTAGCTCAGGGACAGGTGATGCTGACTGCAAAGCCCAGGCCTAGGCCCAGGGGAGAGTGGAGACTGCTGGTGGGAGAGAGTCAGGAAAACTACTGAGAGGGCTGGCTCCTGTTTTATGGAGAACAGAAGGTCATGTGCTTCCAAGAAAGACACAGAAGTGCAGGGAAGGGAGGATGGAGTCTGCAAAAGGATCACACGGGGCCGACTTTGACAAGCCCAGGTGGTGCTTAGAGGCCTGTCCTTTGCCTGGTTTTACCAGATAAACATGTAGGAGGTCCAGAGAGGGTGAGAGCCTGGCTCAAGGTCACACAGCAGCTGGCGCTGGGAGCAGAACTGCTGGCTTGGGGGCCTGGTTGCTGCACCCCTCTGTGAAGGAAGGATGTGCTCATTTATCAGGGGAGTTTAATAATGAATGAAGTTGAAGTGTCTTTAATGCAGGCAGCAGGCCCGAAGTAATAAGGGGCCCTGTATTAATTCGGAAGTTAATGAATATGCAGGTGTGTCTAAATGATTAATGGGGCTCCTGAAGGCCTCGGAGAGGGGTGCGTGAGCTGCTGCTGATGGAAATATGAATATTGCATCCATCTGGGAGGTTGGATAAACCAGGGAGCAGGTGGGCATTAGTGAGCCAGAGGGCTCTAGCGGCCACAAATTGCTGAATATACAGATGCTCGGGGGCACGTATACAGTGGTGTGGCTAAGGGCTCTCATTTCTTGCTGTGTGATCTTGAACAAGTCACTTAATTTCTCTAAGTCTCAATGTCCTCATCTGCAGAATGGGCATAAAAATACTGCCTGATTCCTAGGATCCGGGGGATGAAGTTCATGCTAGGCCTTAGCACCAGAGCATCCGAGGAAGACTGTCATAGCCTTGTTAGAAAGGCGGGCGGAGAAGTGGTTGAGGACGGACAAGGAAAGTATCAGAGTAACAGTTAAATTTGTAGGAGGGCTGGTCTCTCATTTGCTCCTAGAGGCAGCTGCATGGGGCAAAGGAGATGGGTCTTGGGGAAGCTGAGGCTCAGAGAGGGCTGGTCCCTGCCCAAGTCACCGAGTCACCAGAAGCAGAGTCGGGCCTGGGCCCAGGTCTACACACCTTACTGGTGAATCTCAGAGGGGATGGAGGTGAAGCTGCCAGCCAGCAGGAGGCGCCCACCGATGCACTGACCAGAAAGGGCCTTCTGAGTATTTGTTGGGCCGGGGGTTAGGGGACCCCACAGCCCCTCTCAGAGCCTCAGTTTCTCTGTCCATAGTGTGAGAGTCTGTCTGCCACTCCGGGCTGTCTTGAGACTTTGGTGAGAAAATGAGACACGGAACCCACACTGGTGCTCAGCCTTTGGGGAGTCCCCAGACTGCAGGCGTTATCCCTCAGTGCTCAGAACAACTGTGCCAGGAGTTTGTATGCACCAGTCGTGTCTTGTATCTGAGGAGCTGCATGTCCTGGGCCGCTTTGTAGCTTTGGGTCATTGGGCACCTCCCCTGGCCTCTCTCTGCCTCAGTTTCCTCATCCTTCGAGTGGGCGAGTTGTGTATTAAGTGTGTGGGCTCCCTCCTGCTCCCCCACCTCCCCGGGGCCTGCTTCCCATCCTGTGTACAGGCGTCTTATTCATCCTTTCAGCCCATGAACATGTTTGGATTTCTTGAGCCCCTCCTGGGTGCCGTGTTGTGCCCTGGGCTTCTGGGTGAGTGAGATCGCCCTCCTCGTCCCTGTCTTTGATGAGGTCCTGGTCCAGGGAGAAGGCAGGTGTGAAACGAGCGTCCAGGGGTGCGAGCTGGGGTAGGACACTGGAGCCAGAGGACGGTCTCTACCGGATGTGGGTCAGAGGAGAGGTGCCTGTTTATCTTGCTGTCTTCCCCACCGCAGCTTCCACCTGAGGCCGTGTCTTTTGGCTGTGAGTCCTCAGCTGCCAGCAGGAGATCCTAAGAATGGCTTTTGGAGTGAATGACGGAGTGAGTGAGTGAATGGCTGGCATCTAGGCCCCTTTCCCTGCCTCTCCTGGGCTCCGGGCCAGGGAGCAGAGGCCCAGCCAAGCCCTCCCTTGGTTGTCCCAGGTGGACCAGGGCAGCCCATCTTGCATTCTGTTTTGTTCCTCCCTGGGTCTCCAGCCCGGGGCCCCAAGGCCCCCCTGCCGGCCTGGCAGGGTCACGGAGCTGCAGGTTGTTGTTAAGGGACCTGAGCCGTCATCACCATGTGTAGCCTGCTGCTGACAGAGGAGGAAACTGAGACCCGAGGGGAGGGGGCTCTGGGGCGGGGCTGGGGTCAGAGCCCCTGCTGGGCTGCTCCTCTGGCTTGGCCCTGTAGGGCCCGGCCTGGCTGTGTATTTATAGTCTCTGCTGATCTATATTAACACCAGGGCCTGCCCAGGCCTTTGCAGCCTCTGGATCTGAGGATGGCTTTGAACCCTCTGGGGGCTGTGGAATCAGAGCTCATCCTCGGGGAGATGGGGAGAATGTGGCTTCTCACCTTTCCCTTCACAGCCCTGGGGCTCACGCTGGGCCCTGCGCCTGGACAGCGTTCGCCAGCCTGGGCCCGGTCTCAGGCCCTTTGTGGGGGTCGATGTCTTTGCTTGGGTTTGTTATCATGCCTCGCTTCCCTCCAGCTCTGCAGGAAGACTCTTTGTACAGCATGGGATTGAGCGCATGGGCTGTGTGGCCTCAGGCAAGCCTCCCCCTTCTCTGAGCCTCAGTCTCCCCATCTGTAGAACTGGCCGTGATTCCCGCCTGCCTTTGTTTCAGGCCCTGAGCATCAATGCTTGTGAGCTGGGGTCGCTGTTCACCCTCCTCACGTCTCTTCTGCTCCTCATCACAAGCGGTCCTCAGAGCCTCTAGGGACTGGAGTGTCATCTCCATTGGACAGATGAGGCCACCGAGGCCCTAAGGGTGGTGTGACTTGCCAGGGCCATGCCGCCTGCTGGGGCTGAATTCGGACTGAACTAAGTCCGAATATTCCAGCTTCCCAGAGCCCACCTCCTTTCCAGGGCCCTCGGGGTCCTTGGGGCAGGCCACCTCCTAAGCCACCAGCTTGGTTCCCACCCCCATCGCCATGGGAACGGCTCCACTAACTCTATGCTTCTCTTACAGAGCAGAGACGACTGGCCGCCCTGAGCGCAATTCAATTCAACAGACATTTACTGAGTGCCTACTATGCGCCAGGCCTTAGGCTAGGCATGGGGGTGGGGGCGCAGAGAGGAAGATGGAGTCCTGTCCTCAGGTAGCTCCGGGGTGGGGTGGGGGCCATAGAGAAGACTAGGCAAGTGCTGAACGACGACAGCTCAGCTCCAGGAGAGAAGCTGCCTGTAGGGTTGGAAGCAGTGGAGATACCTTTGTTCAAGCACATCCCTAAAGAGCTTCTGTCCCTCGTTTGTGCCTCAGTTTCCCTGTCTGTAAAATGAGGGGAGGGGAAGTGGGAGTTAGACAGTCTTGAGGATCCTTCCAGAAGTCCATGGGAATGGGATCAGGGCATGGGGGCAGAGTAGGGAGGCCATTGCTCTCCTTTTGGAGAGGTAATCTCTGAAGGCTTCTTGGAGGGGGAGGCATGCAATCTGGGCTGCAGGGGGTGGGGAAGGTGGAAGTGATACCCCAGGCTCAAGAATAGCATGAGCAAAGGTCCAGAGGACATGCCCATGGGCATCCCTTCAACTCTGTAGGTTGTGAAAGGATGTCTTAGGGTATGAGTTCAGAGAGGGAGGGAGGGACCGAGGGCTGCATGTCAGGGTGTGAGCTCTACTCTGTGGGCTGTTGAGGATGGAGAGTCAGGAACAGTGGTCCTGATTTGTGCTGCCCCTTTCACCTCCCCTCTCTCCCTGGGTTACACCTGAGGGTCACGTTCCCATAGAACCCGTGGCCGTGGTTGTGCCTGCACCGTGCTAGACACTTACCCATTAGTGCCCAATTGTAACCCCAGAAAGTGGATGTTACTGGGCTCGATTCACAGATGAGGACACTGGGGCTTTTGCCCAAGGTCATGATCTGACCCCCAGCTCCTCCATGCTCCTCCCACTAGCTCTCATTTTGGGAGTCCCTGTCCTCTGTGACACCCGCTGTCCTATGAACCCCCAGGCTCTGAGGAGTGCCTGCTAATGGCAGTGCAGCTGAGTTTGGAGGTGAGGTTGGGCAAACCCTCAGATATCGCTAGAAGGACCAGCTTCCTCCAAGACCTGAATTTCTGCCCCCACTGCAACCCTCTGAGATGGGGGTGAGGTGGGGCTCCTTCCCACTTTACAGATGAGCAGAGGCCCTAGGAGTCATATGGCTGGTCCCAGGTTGAGGCAGAGACAGCCTGGGCAGGGAGCCCCATCTTCTTATCATCCAGCTGAGGCTGGAGGGAGGTTCGGATCCCCTAAGATCTGTGCACAAGCTGACCCCCACAGCCCTCCCCAGGGAGTGGAAAGGACTGGCATTGGAATCACAGACCTGGGTTCAAATCCTGGTTTTGTCTTGCACAAACAGTGTGATCTTGAGCAAGTCATTAATTACTCTGAGACTCGGTTTCCTTACCTATAAAGAGAGCAGACCTCTTTCATTTAGCCATTATCAGATATATATTCAGCACCTTCTGGGTGACCGGGGCTGGGCTCTGATGGAGAATTGGGCCCTTTCTTGGAGAACTCAGTTCAGGAGTATAAGCAGAAGTTATGATTCCAGTTGTGATAGAAGAAGTTCAGGGGTATGTGGGAACCCACAGGAGGGACCCCAACCAGAGCATTTTAATTGGTGGTGGAATCGGGGGAGGCAGGAGGGCAGGAGAGGAAAGCAGGAACCAGCTTTGCAGGACCCCAGGGGCTGGGCTTCAGATGCCCGCTGTTGGAAATTTTCCTGATCAGTAGGGAGCCAGTGAAGGCTTTTGAGCAGGGGAGTGCCATGTTCAGATTTATGGTTTAGAGTGCTCCTCCTCTGCCGGGTGTAGGGGGCAGTGAGGATGCTGATTGAGAGATTCATTTTGGGTGAGGAAGGAGGCTGGAGCAGGGCAGGAGCAGTAGGAGGAGGGCAGCAGGGCAGGAGACCTTCCAAGTGTGGGCCACCGTGGATGCTTCTAGCTAACTCAGGGAATGGGGAGAGAAGCGAGGCTGGGGAGTGGGTGAGCAGTGGGAGGTGTGTCCCGTCGTGGACAAGGACAGGTGGAGTTTCAGGCACCAGGGAGGGGTTTGAAAGGCAGCTGGGAGGTGGTGGTCAGCACCAAGCTGGGAACAGAAGCCTTGGGAGGAGCAGAGATGCGGGGTTGGGGTGGGAGGAGCGGTGGGGAAGCAGGTTTGGGAAGAGCAGAGAGCCGGCTCCAGGACCTCAGGGAAGGTCACTGCGAGGAGCCCAAGGGGAGTGGCCCGGCAGGTAGGCGGGATGTCGAGGTGTAGGGACTTAGGTCTGCAGGGAGATGACAGAAGTCACATGTGTCAGGCACTTGGCCTAGTGCCAGGCTCACAGGATGGGGCCCAGGAGGGTCAGTTCTCACCTTCCTTTCACCGGAAGGCAGAACTGTAGTCTGTCCCCTTGCTGCCCTGAGGAGGAGGCCACCGAGGAGGAAGGTGTTTGGGAAGGAGGGAAAGGGGAAAAAATATTTGCATGCATAACCAGGCTGAAGTGAGGGAGAGAGAAAGAGGGAGCAGGAGATGAAAAGAAATTACCATACGCCGGGTTCTTGTTATTCAACCCAATTTTCAAAGGACCACAGCTGTCGCACTGAGATAATCCGTTAATTATAACAGCCATTGTGCTCTGGCAATGGGAGAGAAACCGAGGCTGGGGAACAAGCTGAAGGCAGGGGTGGGGGCAGGCCTTTGGGGGGGCTGGACCTACATATGAGAGGGGGCAGGGACAGGCAGGAAGGCCGACGCTGGCAGGGTTTGGGCCTCGACCATTCCTCGCTGCCAAGGTTGCGGCAGTGGGTGACAAGGACCAGCTGTGTGCCTGGCACTGTGCCACGCCTGTGAGCCAGGCCACCATCACCCTTCTAGAGGCAGCTAGCTTTATTGAGCACTTACTGTGTGCCAGACCCTGCTCTGTAGATTTCATCCTACCACCCTCGGAGGTAGTGCCTTTCTAGTCCCATTTTACAGAAGAGGAGACTGAGACTCAGAGGAAAAAAGTAGCTTGCCAAGGCCATGCTCTTTGTCCAGTGGCAGAGCTGGGATTTGAGCTGAATGTGGCCTGTCCTTCCAGGACGATGCTAGGGAGGGCCAATCTCCATGGGTTTGCCACACGAACTTGGTGGCCACGTGTCCCAGGCCGTGGTCTTTGCGCAGCCGGCAGTCCACAGGGTGGCCCTCCCCTGGGCATTTCCGGGGCTCCTCTTGCACAAACAGAGCTTCCTTGTTCTCTGATGCCACAGCTGCAGGCCCCCGCAGACCTCCCTACCCACCCGCACCAGAGCAGCTAGTCTCAGGGCCGAGAGAGGGACCCCACGCTCCTGCCTGGTTCGGGCTTGTGATGGGCTACAGCCCGGGGAGGGGTCTCAGCCTGGCCATGGCTGGCTGTGGACCCTGGGTGCCGGGCCCTGGGAGAAGTGGTGGGGAGGCTGGGCAGGAGCCCCAGGTGAGCAGAGTGAGGGGAACCCGAGGTCTGTGGGGAGAGGGATGGGAGCAAGAGCCCATTCCAGAAACCCCAGAGTCCTTTGCTACAGGCCCTGCTCTGGGGTGTCACTTCAGCAGCTGAGGCCTCAGGCCTCCTGGTGTCCACAGCGGCCTTGTCCAGAACCTCGGCCCAGGCTGGCTGGCAGTGTTTTACTGAGTAGGAATCATACTTGGGAGTGAGTAACCCTCACACCCTAACAGGAGCCCCAGACTTGACCTAGAACCCAAGCAGCATCGTTGGAGAGCCAGGGGCCCCACAGGGTGACAGGCAGGCCTGGAGGGCTGTATGGGTGCTCTCCTGCTTGGGGGTCCCCACTCCAGTGGGCCTGCTTGGAAGCAGGGGTGTGGGATGGGTCAGGGCAGCCAGAAATCCTGTAGAATTGGTGACACAGAGGCTATCACGCAGCCCATTTTTTGGATCAAGGAATTGTAGATATATTGTAGAACTCTTGAGGCCCAGATTCATAATCAGAGACCCTCCCCTATACCAAAAAAAAAAAAAACCACCCAGAACCACAGAACCAGGGAGGCAGGGGCTGTGGCACCCTTGAGGTCTCCCCCACAGGCTGGGATTCTAATCGTCCCCACCCTGGGGTTCCCTCTGTGGCTGGCCTCACAAACCCCAGTGCCCGGGGGTCAGTGGCAACCTCAGCCAGAGGGGCAGGGAGGAGGGTAGGCCCACCCGGGCTGGCCCCACCCGTTCTGTCTCCGCAGGGCTGCAGAGCCTGGGCAGCCAGGTCTTCCGGGTTTTTCAGTGGATTCTGGAAATGAGGATTAAAAAAATAAAATCTCCCAAGTTTTCAACCTTGGCAACTAATTGAAAAAAAATTTTAAACCATTGTCCAGATGAAACAAGATCCCACAGCCCAGTGCCATGGAGGGTCCAGGCCAGTGTGTAGTGGTTGTGAAACCTCAGTTTCCTCCTCTGTAAAGTGGGAGTAACAGCAGTACCGACTCCCGAGGTTATGCAGAGGATTAAGTGAGTTCACAGGAAAAGCACTCAGGCCTCGCCCAGGTCAGCCCGTGACTCTGTTTTCGTCTTGCCCCAGGCTGCCCATCCCTCCCCTGCCAGCTGCCTCCGGGTGGGCTACGTTCTCCGCCACCCGGAGCCTCCACTTCTCCCCACGGGCTCCAGATGCGCCACCCCGCCTTGGGACAGCCCTGAGGGTGTTGGAAGGCAGGGAAATGTTCACCCCTTGGGGCCCTGGAGGAGGAGGCAGAGCCGGGAGGGCGGGCCTAGCCGGCGCCTGGTACATAGTAGGTGCTCCATAAATGTTTATTGAATGAATGAATGGAGGCCATGCAGGCAGAGGCAGCCACGTGTGCGCAGGCACTGGTGAAAGAGTGGAGACTGGTGAGTAGTGCCCGGGGCTGCAGCTGAGCGGGGCCTGGGGTTTGCCGGAGCCGAGGCCAAGAGGCCAGCAGGGATCACGTGGGGGAGGCAAGGCCAGGTGGGGGAGGCAAGGGCCAGGTGGGGAGGCAGGGGTCAGGTGTGGGGGGAGGCAGGGGCCAGCTGTGGGGGGAGGCAGGGACCAGGTGGGAAGGCAGGGGTCAGGTGGGGGGTGGTGAAGGGCAAGGTGGGGAGGCAGGGGTCAGGGTGGGTAGTCAGGGGCCAGATGGAGGAGGCAGTCCCTGGAATAGCATGAAGGATTCTGGAAAGCCAGGGATGACCCTGGGGCGGGACTAGGAGGTGGACTTTTAATACAAGTCATCCTTGGCTGTGAGCAGGAGGCTCACGTGCTCTGCAAAGTGCCTGGTGGTGGGTGGGGTGGATGCTGGGCTACTTAGGGCCGGGTAGTGGGTACCAGGGAGTGGGCTGTGTGAGTGGGCCACCTGTGAAGAGCTGCCAACGGAACCAGTGTCTGGGCCACCCCTGCCAGGCTGCTGGGTGGCTTCCCAAAGCCAAGACCTTTTGGTAAAAGCCCTTCCATCCTCCTCCTCCTGCCTACCTTCTTCCATTGAGGCCTGGACACGGCACAGGTGCCAAGGACAGATGTAATGCCCCTGGGAGCAGGGGAGACCCAGGTACCAGTTGAGTTCATGGGAGATGACACAGTGAACAGTTACAGAGGGCTTGGAGGTGGCCCCAGTAAACCAGAGAGACAGGTGTCCTGCTGCTGACCCCCTAAACAGGGGAGGAAACTGAGCCCAGAGGAGTAAGGCGCTGACCTGCCCGAGGTCACACAGTGCGCCAGCCATCAGTGTGTCGTAACAGCTCGTGGCACAGCAGACCAGCCCAGCCCCCTCTCTGGCCAGGGTTACTGGGCTTGGAGATGGTTGCTCAGTACAACGAGGCCTTGCCGACCCAATTAGCCCCCAGTAACTGTCAGCTGTTCCTGCTGCTGATGCGGCGCTGCTCTTATTAAGCTCTTTTGGGTGAGTTGGAACTCGTGAAGGCAGGGTGTGTCTGTCTGTTGTGGTGCCCGTGATAGGCACACAGTGGGAGTGTTGTAGATACATGCGGATGTGTAAGGAGCGTAGGGGAGTGTGTGGCTGGTTGGACAGCATGCCCCACCTTCCCCGGGGTGAGCTGCAGGCCTGGTCCCCATTTCCCCGCGACATGGAGTCAGCCGTGGCCTGCTCACCCAGCAGAGGATGGCACAGAGCCAGGAGCGGGTGCCACGGTATCAGGGGGCAGGAGCCAGCTCCCCCGAGATGTGGAGCAGCTGGCACGAAGTGCTGAGACTAACAAGACATGATTGAATGGGAGTGGACGGAAACCCGGCACCTGGGGTGAAACCCAAACAGATACTGCCCAGGGCTGCCCGAGGACGTTTTGAGAGCATCGGGGCGGCCTGGCAGGATTGCGAAGAGGCCTGGGGCCTCGGTTGACATCTAGGACAAGGTGAGGACATGGGGCAGTGCACATTTGCGCGGCTCTAACAGAGGTGTGGCGCCAAAACGTAGGAGGCAGAGGGACCCTGGTGCCCATCACTGCTCAGACCACGTTGGCACTGAGGCTCCGCTCTGGGTGACACATTTTAGGAGGGACCTTGACAGCAAGCATGACCCAGGGCAGCCAGACCCAAAAGTGTGGGACTTGACACCGTGGCGCAGGAAGAGCAGTAGGCACATGAGGCTGTTTAGCCTGGATACACGGCTTGCAAGGGCACGAGATAACAGCTAAACAAATATTAACAAGACCTTTGAGGTGGGCTGTTGGCCTCAGTGGCTCCAGACTGGCTGTGTCTGGCCTGTGGCAGGCTGGGACTAGTTAACTAGAGAGGTACAGGAGCTAGGTTTGGCTTTGTAAGTTAGAGAAATCTCCAACAATCAGAGCTGTTCAAGAAGGGAGTAAGCAGCCTCAGGTGGGTGCTGAGATCCCTGTCACTGGAGGTATGCAAGTTGGAGGCAGTCATATCTGCAGGGATCCTAGAAAGTCTGGTAGTTCTAAGAGCTCAGGCCAGTCCAAGTTGTTGGCTGTGTGGTCTTGAGCAGATCACTGCACCTCTGAGCCTCAGTTTCCTCATCTGAAAAATGGGAAGCATAAGGGGCTTCATGAGACTATAAAGAAGACTCAGCACATTTCTTGTACACCGTGAGTGCCCCATCGGTAGTGGGGCCCCTCCCTCTGATATTTAAAATCCTGACTCAGTGGAGTCAGGGACTCCAGGATCTCCCTCTGTCCCCCATCCCCAGCCCCAGCCCCAGCCCTGAGCTCTTATTTCACATATCATGTTTTGAGCACCTGCAACATGCCTGACCCTGTTGCAGGCATGGAGGTTACAGTTTTGAACCAGATAAAGCCTACTTTGATTTTCTGATAGGGACAAGGAGGGGGCGATAAGGAGTAAATGACATCTCGTATTGTTGAGGACTCTGAATAGACCAAAGCCTGAGTTGAGTGACCAGTGAGTTATCTCAGATTTGGTTTCAAGGAAGGTGGGTTTAGGGGAGCAGTTATACAAGAGACCTGAAATCAGGTTGTGAGTTGTACAGATATTGGGGAATGAGCAATCTGAGCGGCTAGAACAGCATGTGCAAAGGTCCTGAGGTGGGAGTGTACCTGGGGATATTTGAGGAGCTTAGCTGGCCTGGACTGAGTATTTCCTGATTGATGGAGAAGTTGAAGTCTCTCTTGGTTTGTGGACAGTCCACACTTGCACACTTTTCTGATAGGGAGGGAGGTGTCTATCCAAGAGGCAAGAAACCCACAAGATGGCCTGTGCATGTCCAGTCCCTGCAATGGACCCAGCTGTTTGGGGAAAGCTAGGGAAGGAGGGGGCCTCAGTTTTCTCACCTGTGAAATGAAGCCAACAGCACCAGCCATGCAGGGCTGATACAAGATTCAAGGAATGTGAAATGTCAGACACAAATGAGCCATTGGGTAAGGGGTAGCTGTGACTATCTTATGGACAAGGAGACTGAAGCCCCGAGAGGTTAATTAATGTGTCACACAGCTCAGCATTCAATCCAAGGATTTGCCTCCCAACAGCCGTGCTGCTTCTCTCTGCCCTGCAGCTGGGGCTCTGCACCTGGAATCCAAACGGTTCACTTACCAAACAGTAGTTCAATTGCGAAGGTATATTATCCCGTTTTACAGATGAGGAGCTGAGGCCCAGAGCAGCCTGCCTGAGGAGCCCTGGTGAGGTGGAGGCAGCGACAAGGCCCAGTATCCAGTTCCCAGAGGGGTGGCAAGCTTTGTCCCCGAGGGTGGAATGGTGGCAGCCCATCTCTGGGCCCCCTGGCCTCGTGCTACGCTTCCAGCAGGAGAGGTGAGGTGGCTGCCCGCCCCGCGAGTTCTGGCTGGGCCCCAGGAGTCCTTGGTCCTCCTAATCCTGGGTAATGGCATTGACACGGACTGTAACAATGACACCTCGGGGAGCCTTGGCCTGGCTGGCCCAGGAAGGAGCCCGTGCCAGGGCTGATCAGCTGCTGCAAATGAGATTTCCCTGGCTGAGCCTCACGTCCCTGCTCCTGGGAGGTCAGAATAACGGATAGCATCTCCCCACCTGCTCACAGGCCTCACCAACAGTCCCTCAGAGTGTGGTCTCAGGAGCAGGAGCCCTGTATTCACTGGGCCCCCTGCCCTGTGTGCGGCATGTTTGTCTCCACCGTGTCCTGGGGTTCCGTGAGAGCCTGAGGAGATGGGAGGCACCAACCTTGCCACACAGGTGGAGAAACTGACGTTTGGAGGGGCCTGCAACTTGCCCAAGGTCTCAGAGCTGGCAGTTGGTCCGGCGTCTTCCCGGCTGACTCCCGCTCCCCCATCCCCTGCCCCTTCTGCCCTCTGCCAGGGACCGCGTAGGTGGACCTCCTGTCCGTCTGCTCGCCGAGCCCAGGCAGGGCAGGCAGCCCCATGACCCTCTGAACCTCACAGCCCCCCAGCCTGGAGCGGAGAGGCCAAGGCTCCCCTCTGCCTGGGGAGCGGAATGGTCAGCCTGCAGTGGAGGGGTCTGGGGGATGTGGCCCAGGGGCTCAGGGAGCCTGAGTCCAGGGGAACCCTAATCTTAGGTGATGAAGGTTGTGAGGAAATGATAAAAACCTGGGTGTCCTGGGTTAGCTGAGTGGGGAGCCCAGGTCTGGGGGCAGTGAGCTCCCAGAGGGGATTCGAGGTTGGCAGATGAGGGTCTGTCGCTGCCCCCCTGGGTCCTGGGCTAACCTCCCACTAGCTGAACAGGTCGCTTCCCTGGTCCTGGCCTCAGTTCCTCCTCTGACGGTGGCTGGCATTGGGCAGAGCTGGGGCTTCTCATCCCTGCTGCTCTGAGGCCCCGGGATTCTGAGTCCATGGAGGGGCCCTGAACCTCGTGGCACCTGGAGAAGGGCACGGAATCCAACTGGGTCAACCGATGACTTCGGGAGGCAGGTGCTGAGGCCCAGCGAGAGGAAGTCTTTGTCCAGAGTGACTCAGACATTCCGTGGCCATGCCCAGCTCTGAACAGAACCCCCCACCAACTCAGCTCTGCCCCTCAGACCTGTAGGGTCTCGCCGACCCTTCTCCCTCCTCTCCTTCCAGGGGTGTCCCCGCGAGAGCGGGCATCGTGCAGTGTGTAGCCAGCTCAGCTGGGGGCCTGCCCCAAGACCCCTCAACAGCATGCTGCCCCTCCACTGCACCGCGTTCCTTCTCGCTGTGGTGGCGGGAGAAGGACCCTTGTTGCAAAGGGGCTGAGTTGGGGTGGGGGTGGGCGTTGGGGGGAGGGGTCCTTTCAGGGCAGGTCAGCTGGGAGCGCAGCTCTTTGTCCAACAAGCCCTGGCACCCGGGCCAACCCGCCACTGCCACTGGCCCACAGCCTGCTTCCCTGCGGGGCCCCACCCTCCCAGGGGTAGTGCTGTTTAGGTCCCAGGCCAGAAAGGCCTCTGCTTCCAACAGCTGCTAGCTGCTGCTCCCCACCCCGGCTCTGGGCTGGTCACAGGCTGCATTTTGGTGGCTCAGCCAGGCTCAGTGCTCATCTGTCTCCCTGGCCCCTAGGTGGGTGGGCGGAGCGGGCAGCAGGCACTGGGTCCCCTCCTTTGCACTCCCTGTATTTGTCATCTTGCTGTGCTTTTCTGCAGATCGATTTCTCTGTGTCAGATATGCCCTCTCCATTTATCTCAATTCCTCTGCCTCTCCCTGCTCAACTGTCTCCATATTTCTGCTTTTCTCTCCTCCTCAGCCCTTGTCTCCTGTCTGCAGCTCCCTCACTTCCTTTCTCTCTCTCACCTGCCCCCCTCCCCTGGTGTGTGCGGGGTAGGGCCAAGCTCCTCCCACCAGCGTCTGTGCTGGAGCATCACTCTGAGGGAGCAGGGGAAGGGCGTGACCCCCAGGACCCTCAGCCTCGGGCCTGATAGCAGGGCAGCCGGCATACCTCTCCCCGCACCTCCAGTGGGTGTGCAGCCCAGCCAGGGACCAAGTGCTGCTGTCAGCGCCTTCCTGGCCTTGCTATCCCCCCTCCCTGGCTGTGTCAGGCCTCGATGGGTGGTGGGCAGGCAGCCCAGGGACAGGGACAGGAGGCTGACGCACACAGGACAGGGTGATGGGGAGCTTCCTCCGGCTCTGTCTGAGTCACGGGGGAGGATGGGGGGTGGGGGGAGCTGGGCCCAGGCCCAAGTCATCCTGGAGACCAGAATGAGCAGGAGAGAGGGCAGGGTCACCTTGGGGGACCAGGTGGGCAGAGCTCAGGGTGGCTGGGGTAGGGCCATGGTATGCCTCTGTGCCCCCTGGACTGTTTGGGAAGGGAAGAGGTGGGCCAGGGCTAGTGCAGCACCCTTCTCCCACAGCCTGGTCACCTTCTCCTACTCCCCTCCCCTCTGCTTCTTCATACACTCTCAGCCTGGTCTGGGATTTCTGAGGCTCAGGCCAGCTCAGCTTTGCCGCAGCCTGGCTGAGCAGGTTCTGGTTTGAGCAACTCAGATCTGAAGATAGGGGGCGCTCAATGCAGCTAAAATTGTGCATGTGCGTACATACTCACACATAGTCTTGTAGAACACACGTGTGCTTAACATGCTGACATACAGGCAAGTGTGTGCCTGAGTTCCCTTAAGATGCCCACATACATCTCTTCCCACCCTCCACACGGGCACGCCCTCGTTCACTCGAGAGCACTCCTGTAGCTGGCCACAGAGGCACACATCCTGTGCACAGGGACATATGTGTGCAAGCACACCTGCCCGCATACCCATCCGCATACCCATCAGCTCGTACACATCAGCACACCCCTGCTCCGGTGCTCCGAGCCGGCACGCACCTGTGTGTGCACCTGCATACAAATGCGATCCTCAGACATTCCTAGTCGGAGGAGGCACAGATGGAGGATTCTCTGACAGAGCGGTCTTGGCAACTCAGCCTCCCCCAGTGTAACCTCGATGCCTGGGGAGGAGGGGAACTGAGGCCCTGAGAGGGGTAGGACTGGCCTGAGGCCCCCTAGGAGCCAGTGGCCACATTGGACGGGAGCCCAGGACTCCTGACTCCAGCCCTGAGACTGGATGACACAGCCAAGGACAAAAATGCTCTCTGCTGCCTGTGTACCCTTCTTGCCTGACAGCCTCGTGGTTATCCCCTCCCTGCCCACTGTCCAGCCTCTCAGCCCAAGCTGGCCGTGCAGGAGACCGGGAGGTGTGAGGCTGACTCCCCTGAAGACCTTGATCATCAACAGCCTCTGACGCTGCATCAGCCTTTCATCCGAGGGGTCACCTGGATGCCCTGCTCACTTGCCACCTCGACAAAGGCTGCTTGCCTGGGCTTCTTTAGGGACTTTTATCCCTCTTCACGTACCTTGCCTCTGTCCCAGCCTTCTGGGGCTCAGGACTGTAAATTGCTTTTGCTTTAACAGCAAAGGTTTAACATTTTTTCTTAAAGCGCTCTCTCCTGGAGTTTCCCAGGAGGAGGAGCAGGAGGCAGAGGTGGCTCTCATGATAGTCTTCGGCTTTCTTTACCCAAACATGGATTTCTCTGGCCTAATCTTCATATCCCTGGCCACTGCCTAGGGTGGAGGGAGGGAGGACCGAGCCCTTCCTGCAGTCAGCAGAGCACCGGGTGTAAGCTCGAGACTGATCTGGATGAGTGGCTGTGTCTAGCTTGCTGGGTGACCGAGGCAAGTCCCCCTGAGACTGGGGTTCAGTTTCCCCACTTGGAAAATGAGGGTCCGTGGGCTTGGCAGCCCTGCACCGCCTCTCCTGCCCCTCTGCATCTTGAGCAGGGGCAGCATGCCCACTTTACTTCTACCCCCATCAGATGGTCAGGCAGGGCCATGGTCCCTGCTATAGAGATGTAGAAACAGACTCAGAGGTGGTATGCTCCACCTGGGTAATTGGGCAGGGTGGACCGGGCTCCAGACCTGCTGACTCTGGAGCCTCAATCCTGGCCCAGGCGGTTGTGTGACTCCAGGCAGGTCCCTGCCCATCTCTGGTCCTCTGATCTCCAGCCATTGAGGGGATACTGGGCTCTGGTCACACGATTGCAGACGCTTCTGGCTTCTTCCCCTGCCTGAGGCCCCCTGCAGGATCTGGGCCCTCTACTGGAAAGGACTTGCGGGAGGGGATATCAGCGCTGTGTCTGGCTTCCCAGAGTCTCTCCCTCTCTTTCTTTGGGCTCTGCTTCTGCCTGCAGGATGAGCTCATCTTGTGCCCTCCAACTGCGGGAGACCCCAGCCTCTGCATCCCCCTTCCTGGGGGGCCCCACAGCCATGCTCTGCTCCCCCTCCCCCAAGGAAGCCAAGTCAAGGGAATTATTTTTGGAACAAGAGCAGTTACACAACAAATGAATTATTTATCTTTGGGCATGGAGGAGAGGAGGCATTTTGCTGGGGCTTCTTAATTCTTTTCTGGATTGGAGGGTGGCTGCTCGGGTACGTGGCCATGTGTGTACAGGCCCGTTGTCATACACAAGACTGTAGGTGTGCTTGTGTGTGTGTGTTACACACCTGTCTCTGTGCATGCCATGGAGTTCCGGCTCATGTAGGGGCACGTGGTTGTGCAGGGAGGTGGACGAGCGTGGACACGAGTGTGCTGGGATGTGTGTGTGTGTGTGTGTGCGCGTGTGTGTGTGTATGCGGACCTGACCCGTTCCTCCTACCCCCACTTCCTTGTTTCTCCCGTCTCCCTCCTTCCAGGCCCTCCAGCCCCCTCCCTCTCTTGCCACCTACCACCTCCCTTCTTGTATATAACAGGGACCCCAGAGTGCTGCTGGCACAGGACCCCTGGGAGGAGGTGGAAAAGGGACTGGGGGCCTGTGCTGGAACTTAGAGGGGCAGCTCTGAGCCTCAACGCTGATCTGTCACCCCCTCTCGGTGCTGCCTTTCAGGAACCAGGTGACAGATGGGTCTCTTCCTTCCTGCCCCCGTCTCTCGTGCTCCCCCCTCAGAGCTCCAGTCTCCAGCCTCCCGTGGGAATCGTGGGAATTGTCTGAAGTTCTGAGCCCAGAACCCCAGGAGGAAGAAGAGGAGGAGGAGGCAGAGGGAGAGGAAGTCAAGCCCCCAGAGCCTGGGTACCTTCCCGGCAGGAAAGGAGCAACTCGTGGAAGCAGGCTGTGGGGCCCACAGCCCCACCTGGCCCCGGTGCCCAGCACCCGTGGGTAGCACGCCGGAACGCCCCTGGCCGTTGGCACGGGCCGTGCCTGCCTCACCTGGGGCCCCCGTGCTGGGGGTCGCCCCCAAGATGGTGGCGGCCCCAGGGAGGACTGTGCTGCAGGCCCCAGCCTCCAGCCTCTAGGCCCCTCGAGCCCCGGCCCCCCACTCTGAGCCTGGCCTGCGCGGGGGCCGCGGCCGGAGCCATGCTGCGCCTGGGGCTGTGCGCCGCCGCGCTGCTCTGCGTGTGCCGGCCGGGCGCCGTGCGCGCCGACTGCTGGCTCATCGAGGGCGACAAGGGATACGTGTGGCTGGCCATCTGCAGCCAGAACCAGCCGCCCTACGAGACCATCCCACAGCACATCAACAGCACTGTGCACGACCTGCGGCTCAACGAGAACAAGCTCAAGGCCGTGCTTTACTCCTCGCTCAACCGCTTCGGGAACCTCACCGACCTCAACCTCACCAAGAACGAGATCTCCTACATCGAGGACGGCGCCTTCCTGGGCCAGTCGAGCCTGCAGGTGCTGCAGCTGGGCTACAACAAGCTCAGCAACCTGACCGAGGGCATGCTGCGCGGCATGGGCCGCCTGCAGTTCCTCTTCGTGCAGCACAACCTCATCGAGGTGGTGACGCCCACCGCCTTCTCCGAGTGCCCGAGCCTCATCAGCATCGACCTGTCCTCCAACCGCCTCAGCCGCCTCGATGGCACCACCTTCACCGGCCTGGCCAGCCTCATGGTGTGCGAGCTGGCCGGCAACCCCTTCAACTGCGAGTGTGACCTTTTCGGCTTCCTGTCCTGGCTCGTGATCTTCAACAACGTCACCAAGAACTACGACCGCCTGCAGTGCGAGTCTCCGCGGGAGTTTGCCGGCTACCCGCTGCTGGTGCCCCGGCCCTACCACAGCCTCAATGCCATCACCGTGCTCCAGGCCAAGTGCCGCAACGGCTCACTGCCCGCCCGGCCGGCAAGCCACCCCACGCCCTACTCCACCGACGCCCAGAGGGAGCCCGACGAGAACTCGGGCTTCAACCCCGACGAGATCCTTTCGGTGGAGCCGCCGGCCTCGTCCACCACAGATGCTTCTGCGGGGCCGGCCATCAAGCTGCACCACGTCACCTTCACCTCGGCCACCCTGGTGGTCATCATCCCGCACCCCTACAGCAAGATGTATGTCCTGGTCCAGTACAACAACAGCTACTTCTCCGAAGTCATGACGCTCAAGAACAAGAAGGAGATTGTGACGCTGGACAAGCTGCGGGCGCACACCGAGTACACCTTCTGCGTGACCTCGCTGCGCAACAGCCGCCACTTCAACCACACCTGCCTGACCTTCACCACCAGGGACCCGGTCCCGGGCGACCTGGCGCCCAGCACCTCCACTACCACCCACTACATCATGACCATCCTGGGCTGCCTCTTCGGCATGGTCATCGTGCTGGGAGCCGTCTACTACTGCCTGCGCAAGCGCCGCATGCAGGAGGAGAAGCAGAAGTCGGTCAAGGTCAAGAAAACCATCCTGGAGATGCGCTACGGGGCCGATGTGGATGCTGGCTCCGTCGTCCACGCCGCCCAGAAGCTGGGTGAGCCCCCTGTGCTGCCCGTGTCCCGAATGTCCTCCATCCCCTCCATGATCGGGGAGAAGCTGCCCACCTCCAAGGGGCTGGAGGCTGGGCTGGACACGCCCAAGGTGGCCACCAAGGGCAACTATATCGAGGTGCGCACGGGCACGGGTGGTGATGGCCTGGCCCGGCCCGAGGATGACCTCCCCGACCTGGAGAATGGTCAGGGCTCGGCCGCTGAGATCTCCACCATCGCCAAGGAGGTGGACAAAGTCAACCAGATCATTAACAATTGCATCGATGCCCTCAAGTTGGACTCGGCCTCTTTCCTGGGGAGCGGCAGTGGTAGCGGGGACCCTGAGATGGCCTTTGAATGCCAGTCCCTCCCTGCAGCCTCCACCGCCTCTTCAGCTGCCACCCCCGGGGCACTGGAGCGGCCCAGCTTCCTCTCACCCCCTTACAAGGAGAGCTCCCACCACCCGCTGCAGCGCCAGCTGAGTGCCGATGCCGCCGTGGTGGCCCGCAAGACTTGCAGCGTCTCCTCTAGTGGCTCCATCAAGAGTGCCAAGGTCTTCAGCCTGGATGTGCCGGATCATCCGGCTGCCACGGGACTGGCCAAGGGCGACTCCAAGTACATCGAGAAGGGCAGCCCCCTAAACAGCCCACTGGACCGGCTCCCACTGGTGCCAGCGGGCAGCGGCGGGGGCAGTGGCGGGGGCGGCGTCCACCACCTGGAGGTGAAGCCTGCCTACCACTGCAGCGAGCACCGGCACAGCTTCCCGGCCCTGTACTACGAGGAGGGCACCGACAGCCTGAGCCAGCGCGTGTCCTTCCTCAAGCCGCTGACCCGCTCCAAGCGGGACTCCACCTACTCGCAGCTCTCCCCCAGACACTACTACTCAGGGTACTCCTCCAGCCCTGAGTACTCGTCCGAGAGCACGCACAAGATCTGGGAGCGGTTCCGGCCCTACAAGAAGCACCACCGGGAGGAGGTGTACATGGCTGCTGGCCACGCCCTGCGCAAGAAGGTCCAGTTCGCCAAGGACGAGGACCTGCACGACATCCTCGATTACTGGAAGGGGGTCTCAGCCCAGCAGAAGCTGTGACCCTCTCCTCCCCGGTGAGGTTGGAGGGGGAGGGCCAGGGGCACGTGGGGAAGGGCCCCGGGCGGCCAGGCAGGGGGCGCGCGGGGGGCCGAGGCCGAGGAGCAGACGCACACGCACACCCGCACGCACGCACCCATGCACACACCTGACCACCACCTGACTGTGAACAACCACCACCCGACAATAACAGACAGGAAAACAAGGATATGTTCTCCTTAAAGTTTACACACTGATACCGAAACCAGTCGTCTTTACTGTGCTGCCCAGGGACTCTGCTGGGGTGTGCAGGCTGGGGAGGGGCAGGGGGGCAGGTGAGGAAGCCAGAAGAGGGTGTGGGGTCTGGGGCTCTGGGACTAGGGACAGGTGTGGGGGCAAAGGAGCCTGGGGTGGGGATGGACTGAAGCCCCCCTGAGGCAGGGAAAAGGTCCCCCAAGCTGAGGAACCAGTCACTTGGAGATTTAGTAGCAGATGGACATTGAGCATCATTTCCTTTCTTTATGGATGGGGAGACTGAGGCACAGAGAAAGGAAGTGATAACCCCAGGGTCACGTGGCAGGTTAGAGTCTGTCTCCCAACTTCCCAGCTCAGTGCTATTCCCCCACCCCCAGTGGTTCCCCCAGGGACCTCACCCTCTTGTCCACCCAGTACCATTTCCAGGGCTGTGGTCTCCTGGGGCTGAGGGACTTGAGAATCAGGTGGGTGCTTTTCCCTTCTAGAAAGCCTCATGGCCATGCCCCCAGAGCGTGGAGCTGTGACATCATGTGTGCAGTGGAGGGGGGGGTTTGTCCCGCCACCAACAAGCACCCAGAAGAGGTGGGAGGTCCTGCTGACAGGAGAGGAGCAGAGATGTGGGGACATTCCACCAGCCCCCTTCAAGTGTCTTCCAAGTCGCCTGGGAGCTGCTGAGGGGGTCTGAGGAGAGCGGCTGGGCCAGTGGCCACCACGTCTCAGGTGCAGGCCCCCACACCCCGGCCCCCCAGCCTCTCTGGGCCTCCAGGACCCCTATTCATCCCAGAAGGGCAGCAGTGAACTGTGATGCCCGGGGGCAGCAGAGAGGTGGGGTCTCATGGGGGCCTTCCTGCCTACGCCCCCACATCCTGGCCTCCCACCTGCCTGGCCACCATCAGGGGCTCCTGGGGCAGCATGTCAGTCTGCCCAGAGGAAGGAGGGCTTTCCCACCCATCCCCTCTTGGCTTCCTGTCCCTGCCTCATCCCCTGGCCTGAGGGGCTCCTGTGTTTCTTTGGAAATGGCCACTTCTCCCTTGCTGACCCCCACCCAACATCGAACAAAGCACAAACGGTGAGCACCCCCCAACCCCCGCTGGGAAGGAGGAGGCTGGGTTGGTGGAGCCCCTCCCCTCCCTGGCCAGCCTCTGTCGCCATGGCAATCCAGAGCCTGGCAGTTGGGACCGTTGGGCTCCTGGGGGTTCTCTCTCAGTGTGGGCGGCAGAGGGCGGTGAGGGAAGACAGGGCTAGAGGAGGCTGCCACTTTTCTCAAGAGCTAGTGGCTTCCTGGGGTGTGCCCTGAGAGGCAGATCTGGGGTCCTGAGGCTGTGGGGTCTGGAACACTGTCTGGGTGTCCCCTCACCTGTGGCTGGGAGGTGGGCCGGTGGGCGGTGGGGACAGCTGTAGCTTTGTCACTGTGCCCCTTGGCGCCCTGCCCACCTCAGGAAGGGGAGGAGCCCACTCTGTACTCCCCGCACTCCTGCCTTGGGCCTGTCACCCAGTTGGGTTTCTTGAGATTTCGGGAGTGTGACTGTGGGGGTGAGGGTGGGTGCTGGGATGGGACCAAGACCTGTACTGTGTGGGGGATTCTGACCAGGAGAGCTAGTGCCATTCCCTGGGCAGGAGGCTCCAGCGACCTTCCTGCCAGGGGTAGGGTCTGGGGGAGGACAGTGGAGGACAAGGGGACCTTGGGACTCAACTGAGCACCTCTCTCACACCCACTTGGGGGACAGACCAAGCCCGGGGCTCACTTTGGGGGTGACATTTGCAAAGAAAGGACTGTTCTCCTGGGGAGTGGAAGGGAGGTGGCCAGCACGGATATGCAGAGCAGACCTCCCTCAACTCCCCCAAACCTGCCTCCCAGCCCCTCCTCACACCGGATTGGCGAAACAGAAAAGCAAGCAGGCGGAGAAGCCAGTGGTGTGAGAAAGCAGATTCCCTGTTATATTTGCATGACGATTTTACTGTATTTTTCTGAGCAAACATCTGTCGTGTATGTGCCCGTTTGTCCAGACTCCCTTTTCCCCTCCCCGCCCCCCGACTCCCACAGTCCCCCTGTTGTGATCTGACAAGCAGCTCTTGAAACCTGGGGAGGGGCCAGCTCTGCAAAAGACCCAAAACAGGTGCCACGAAAGCATAGCCCCCGCCCCACACCCGCCTCCTGTTTTTCTGGATGTTGGTCCCTCAAGTGCCACCTCCCGTCCTCCCATCTGTCCTCGCCCCTTCCCTGCTTCCCTGCCAGGGAAGGCCCCGGGGAGGGGAGTGTGAAAGAACCTCTTTTCTGTCCCACTTGCTCGCATTTTGCAGATGAAGAGGTCGGGCCCCCAAAGAAGGAGGGGTCTGGTGACTCGCCTGCCAGGTGGCGGGGCTCAGTCACACTGCTGAATACAGGAGGCCAAGAGCTTGGGGCTTCATGGGCAGCTTTACAGGGAGGCTTGGGCCCTGAGGGAGGAGCCCATGGGAGGAAGGGGGGGACTCCTGACCTTGGCCTGGCCTTACTGGAGTTGGAGCTGTCCACAGCGGGGTGGTTCCCTGCAGCAGGAGCCAGAGCCCCCATGACCCCTTGCCATTCTCCTATCATTCCTGGTTGAAGATGACCTATAAAAACCTCAGACAGGCTCACTTTGGGGGGCTTTAAAGGATAGGCCCCTGTCCTAACCACAAGGGTCTTCCACTCCAGGAGGCGAAGTGACATTCACAACCCAGGTCATACGGACCTCTGAGACAGAAGAGGATCTAAAACTCAGGCCTCTGGCCTCATGGCCAGGCTGGGTCCCTCAGCTGCCCAGGCCAGGCCCTGGCTTTGGGGAAGGGGCAGCTGCCCTTTAGCTCACCCTGGGGGCTTTTCTGCATCTGTGTCTTGTGTCTTGTTCAATATACTTCTTCCTCGGGAGGTGGTCGGGGAGGACGGGTATAATATTCATGAAAGACAAATGAAAACTTAAGTCAAGGAATCTGCTGGCTGGGGTCCTGTATCTGTACTGGCGATGAGGATAGTGGAGCTGGGCCATGGCCTGGGCAGTCCAGGAGGGCAGATGGCCAGGGGAGAGGGGAAGGGGGGCTGCTGAGGAGGGGAGGCAGGGAGGGGTCTGGTGGAGTCGGGGGTGGGAGGGGGCGAGCCAGCTGGTGGAGATATGGGTGCCCCACCCTGGACCTCCTGGGGGAGGCCTCCCAGCCTTGGGTCCTGCCTGGGCCTGCTGTCGGTCAGAGAGTCTCCAGAGGAAATTCCTGGGCGCCTATTCCTGGGAAGGAGCGCACCGATAGCGTCGCTAACTCTCTGTTGGAGCTAATGGCCTTCCAGAAGTGAAAAGCGGAGGTCTGGCAGGAAGAAAGCTGAGTCTGGTGCGGCCACCTCCTCAAGGGTCCCAGGCTGGCTTCTCCCTTCTGCAGGAGAGGATTGTCTGGTCCCCCGAAGGCCTCTCGCCCCTGACCCCTCATCTGGGACAGAGCAGGAGGACTGTGGCAGCCGCCTGTGTCCAGGCTGGGAAAGCACTGTCTGCCAGGTGATGGGAGTAGACAGACCGCCTTGGGGAGCCCCAGAGAGGTGGGGTAGAGAGCCTGGGCCTGGCTGAGGGTCTCTGATGTTCCCAATGAGAAGTCACTCATCTGCCTCCTCCGTCCTGGCCATTTAACAGAAGGGGAAACGGAAGCTCAGGAAAGGGAAGGAAGGAAATCTTCTAGGGTCTCAAAACCAGTTAAAGACAGACTGAGGACAGGAAAGGGGCCAGGCACAAGGGACAAGAGTCACAGGTCCCAGCTTATAAGAGGCTTACATGCAGTGAAGGGATAGCCACAAAATGTTCCCCAGTGATGGAGACTGTGAAGAGAATTAAAATAGGGTGACGGAAGGGCTGGATGTCCCCAGGCACCTCCTTGAGCCCCCTCCCCCACTACTCTGCCCCAGCCCTTCGAGACATCCCACCCCATTCCTGATGGACAGGGCCCTCCTTCTGGGGTGGGGGATGGGGCATCAAGGCACCGGGAAGCCTGGGGGTGTCTGACCCCTGTGAGGCTTAAGGGGCAGGGCTGAAGTTTGCCCGGAGGCCACTGTGAAGATTCGGGCTCTCCTGACCCTCATACTGTTCTCCTCCCTGCCAAGACTTTTGCTCCACAGAGGCCACCTCAGTCCCAGGAGCTGCCCTGCTCCTCGTCCTCCATCCTGCCCTTCTATCCTCCCACCTTTTAAGACAGAACCAGTATATAGACTCCTTGCTCTCACGTCTGCTTCAGAGTCCCCCGTTAAAGGTCCGTCACTGCTGCCACTGAGCAGTAGGGAGAGGACCGGGGCTCAAATGGGGCGGGGTGACAGGACAGAGGCCTCCTCTCCTTCCCTGGCCCCTGGCCAAACAAGCACACGGCTGGGCAGGGCCGAGGGGGTCCACCCTTGCTCCTCTACTCCCTCCTTTCCCCTCAAGGAGCCACCAGCCCCTCGGCCCTGCCCTGTGGCATGGCACCTGGTTTGGGTCCTGCAGAGTTGGGCTCCTGGCCCTGGGCTACGAACCTGTGAACCCCAGCTGTGTGTGGACCTTTTCTCCCTGGGGGGCGGGGCCTGAACTCTCCTTTTCTTCTTTTTTTTTGGGGGGGTAACTTCATTTATTTTCTCTTCCCTATATCTGCCTCTCACTCCTCTCAATTTCCCGTTTTAAACTGAATGGCACGAAATTGTTTTCCTCAACTCGGAGATTCCTGTATGGAGAGAATCAATTTCTATATTTGCAATAAATTTCTTATTTAAAACACAGGGCCAAGGTCTTTCTTTCTTATTTAAAACACCCGCCCAGCCTCTGCAAGTTGGGGTCCTAGCGCCTCCAGTTTCTGGTGCCTCGGTTCCCATCTCCCCTTCTCACCAGAGCCTCAAACGCAGGGTTAAGGGATGGGGCCCATCAACAGGCAGTCCCCGCCCATGGTCAAGGGAAAAAGAAGTATGTCTGCCAGACTGAGGGTGGACCATTAGGGAACTGAAGGAGCACTGTTCCCCCGACCCCCAAGCCTAGCCGGCTAGGGGCCCTGACAGCCTCTCTCCCTGGAAACCTGGAAGCGCCTCCGCCATATGCCCCCTTCCCTTCCTGATGTCCTGGCCTCCATCATCACTGGATCCAGGCCTTAGAGATGGAGGGGCATTTTGGCCTCACTTAAATCTCAGCTGATTCCTGGGGATTATGCCCCCTAGTCAGTGGCCAGGGACTCCAGTTTCTCATAGGCTGTCTGTCCTCAGAGGGTTATGGTTAAGTGGGACCCTAAGTAGGTCTCCTCCTGGCCATTGCCAAAGTCAACCTCCAGGCTGCCTGCCTCTTCCTACCCTTTTCTCCATAGCCATGAACCACCCCTGCTCCTTCTCAGGGATCAAGAGATGCAACTTGTCTCTCTGATCAGGCACGCAGCTTGGGGCTTCATCCAGTGACTTCAGGCTGAACTGTCAAACCTTTGCTCAGGTGGTGCCTGGAGCCCACCTCCAAGCCCCAGCCTCCTGGTCTCCCCAGTAGGCAGAGCCCTTCCCCCTCTCCTTAGGCTCCTTTGCTCTCCAACTGCTGCAAACCCCTCCTCTGGGAAACCCCTGGACTCTGCCTGCATTGCTGTAGGGGAACTTGGAGCGGACTCCTTGGCAATGAACTCTTCCTCCATGAGTGATGTCACATGGAGGCATTCAGCAGCCCCAACTGGGGTCAGCAGTCCCTGTAGCTCTGGTGGCTCTTGACCCATGGACTTTTCCTGATGCCTTTTGCCTCCCTGGGAGTTGGTGTGGACTGGGGCCAGGGAGGAGGGGCTTGGAAAGGCCCAGGAAGGGAGCCCCAGCTGGCCTCCTGTCCCCTCCAAGCTGCCCTCAAGCGCCCTCAGTGCTGCTGCCCCAAGGTGGCTGCAGCCTGGGCCAGGGTCTCTCTCCCTCTGTTCCTTGGCTCTTCCCAAGCAGCCTGTGCCCTGCTTCCTGAGGGAAGGTTCACTGTGAACTTGCACCATGGGAGGGGGTGGGGGGGTGGGGCGGTTTGTGGGGGAGGGGTCAGAGGAGCAGGTACTGGAATCTCACAAGCTCTGTTATCTCAGGCCTGCAGCCGGGGCTGCCTGGGGGTCCCCCAGCCTGGCTCAGGCTCAGGGCCACCGGGCGCAGCTTCCTTCCCCGGGGCATACTGTCCTCGTTTCTCTTCACCAGCATGGGCCTTTTCTCTTCGAGGGGTCCTATTATTCCCAACGAAACAAAGATGTAACCAAAGGTGGACATATGCCTGGGGGTGGGTGGGTCCAGGCCAGGCTAGATCCTTCACCTCCTGGCTGCTCCAAGCCCCACCACCCCCCTTTATTTACAAAGTTACCAAAGAGTTCAAAGACTCATAGCCTTCCATTTCAACACGGAAGTTATTCTATGTACAAATCTAGTAAATTTTAACATTCACAGTTGAGGGGACTTTGGGTTAAGGTCCTGCTTACAAATGCAATTAAATATCCTTAACTATCCCAAACTTTATCTAGAAGTTTAATATATCTGATTTCCTTTTTCAATACTTCATTTATTTGAAGAATAAACAGAACCTTGTATCCTGGTAAGTTTCTACTTACTTCTCGCGTAACTTTGGGTTCTTACCATGTCCCGAACTTCTTACCAGGTAAATGGTATTTCCAGGAAAATCACAATTCTGAACTAATTCCTTATTTTCAAACAATTGACTTGAATTTCAAGGACGCTGGTGCTTTAATAGAGCACACATCACAAATACCTGAAATGCCAAATATACTCAGATATCTTAACACAAATGTTTAATTATGCAGACATGACATGTTTGTTTTGTACCTATTTCTGATTTTTTCTGGGATGAGGAGGTATTCATCCAGTAAGGAGACAAATGGGTCTGCTTGTGGGCAGTTTTGGGTAAAACCTTCTTGCTGGCTAGGGCTTCCATACACTGGAGATTTCAGCTGGGCCTGGGGTCTGGGCACTAGAGACAGGAGCACAGTAGCAAGAAAGGCCTCACTTTTTACACTTTCTGTGTCATGCCCTCTAGTTGGGGGACCCTCTGAAACCAGTGCCTGTGGGGCCAAGCTGCATGTGACCTGGCTCTTCTGTCTCCTCCAGGAAGCCTGCAGCCCCACCTGCGTCTTCTCATCTTTGACATCTTCCGGGTCAGGACCCCTTCCTCCTCCTCCAGATTCATGGAAACTCCTCCACAGGGGAGGACACCCAGTCTCTGCACTGTGCCAGGGCTTGGTTTGAAGGTGTTCACAGTTCCAAGGTTATTGTGTGACCCCTCATAGCCGCTGGCCAGGGAACCTCCTCTTCTCTTTAGTCGCTTAGCTCAATTCCCCCCCCCTAAGCTCCCACCTTGCCTTAGTAACAGCAAAACCTCTTTCCCCAGAGATGCCCTCAAATTGAGCCCTGGTGCCTGAAGGGCACTGGGGACGTCACTGACTCTCAGCTGGTTCTGAGAAGCAGTCCTGGCTCTGTGACTCCCAGATCTCTGCTTCTCCCATGCTGTCTCCTCCTGTCCCTGCCTTGGGTAGTAGAGGTTTCTGTAGGTCCCAAGGGCCGCCGCCTCCAGGCCTGGCCAGACCCCTGACCTGGGCCACCCTGCTTGCCCTGTCACCTGCTGTTCCCCTCCCCACCACCCGTGGTCTGCTGCCCTTCTCTCCACACTATGAACCACCCCTGCTCCTTCTCAGGGATCAAGAGATGCAACTTGTCTCTCTGATCAGGCACGCAGCTTGGGGCTTCATCCAATGACTTCAGGCTGAACTGTCAAACCTTTGCTCAGGTGGTGCCTGGAGCCCACCTCCAAGCCCCAGCCTCCTGGTCTCCCCAGTAGGCAGAGCCCCTCCCCCTTGCTTCTCAGACCCCTGCTCTCCAACTGCTGCAAACCCCTCCTCTGGGAAACCCCTGGACTCTGCCTGCATTGCTGTAGGGGAACTTGGAGTGGACTCCCTGGCAATGAACTCTTCCTCCGTTAGTGATGTCACATGGAGGCATTCAGCAGCCCTAACTGGGGTCAGCAGTCCCTATCACTCTGGTGGCTCTTGACCCATGGACACTTCCTGATGCCTCCTGCCTGGGAGTTGGCGGGGACCAGGGGAATCCTTCTGGAAGGACCCAGGCTAGAGCCTCAGCTGGCCTCCTGTCCCCTCCAAGCTGCCCTCCAGCACCCTCAATGCTGCTGCGCCAAGGTGGCTGCAGCCTGGGCCATGGTCTCCCTGTTTACCGGCCCTTCCCAAGCAGCTGTGTAAATTAATAAAGGGAAACCTCACTAATCTGGAGACAGGAGGCCAGAAGGGAGGACTCTCAGATATGTACCATTAGATGTCAATACAGACCCCAACAGGAGAGCTGTACCTCACATCTCCTACAGGAAGTGGCACTACTTACTACCACTAGCAGGAGGAAGAAAGGTTTTTCTCCTTGCCTGGCAACAGCCAGGCCAATGAGAGACTGTCACAACTCAGTCAATGAAAAGCCACTGTACTGTGAACTCGCAGTTTCTTCCAATGGACTTTCTGTTTATAACAGCCACTCCCAAGTCCCCTTTCTCCTCTATAAAAGAGTTTCCTCTACTTTACTTTTCCAGGATTTTCAAGTAATTCACCACAGTTGCACGTCCTGAGTTGCAATTCTTTGTTGATCCTAAATAAACCCATTTTGCTGGTAAAGTAACTCGCTATTTTACTGTTTTAGGTTAATACAGCCCATGACCTGCTTCCTGAAGGGAGGTTCACTATGAACTTGCACCATGGGAGGAAGAGGAGAGAGGGAGGTTTGTGGGAGGGGTCGGAGGAGCAGGTGTTGGAATGTCACAAGCTCTATCATCTCAGGCTTGCAGCTGGGGCTGCCCCGGGGTCCCCCAAACTGGCCCAGGCTCAGGGTGCCCTGCCCAGCTGCCTTCCCTCTAGCTCTCCCCTGCTGTCATTGTGAGGATGTGGGGATGTGTCTACAAACCTATCCCCCAGGAAGGACCTGGAATGAGGTCCTCAAGAAAAGAGGCTCTTAGAGAAGGGTCATGCAGGTCCTTGTCCCTCACACCTTGGTACCAGCAACTAGGACCTGGGTCGGTGCTTCTCCTAGGCTCCAACCCCTTCAGAACTTTCCTCCAGGCTGGGTGCTAGCTTTCTGGTACTCATTCTGAGGGAAGCCAGGAGCCACCTCCCAGGCCTGAATTGCAATGCATGTCCGTGGCTTGCTGGTCTCCTTGGGCCTGCACTCCTACCTGGTCCCCTGCTCCTCACAACCTCTTCCTCCCAGCTGGCTACCTCACTGAGCTACAGAGACCTACTCACCCTGTCCTAGGTGACTTGACTTCCCAAAGCTGGGTCTCCCCAAACTGCAGCAGGGAGGCCCTGGCAGTGTGCCAAAGCCACCCATTGTTGAGGTAGGAGGAGAGGACTGCACAGAAGCTGTCCCTCTTGTCCAAGGGACACTGCAGGTCTTCATCCAGTGACCTTGAACTCCTTTGCACTATAGTCTGCTGCTTGGCCCATGACCCTTCTAGACCCTGCTGTCCTGTAGGGACTAGAAACCCCTTCCTCCAGGAAGGTGTCTAGATTTTGCCCCTCAGCAGTAATAAGGACAATCAGGGGCATAACTGGGTCTCAGCATGTGCCCTGGGGCCTGGCACCAATGTGTGGCCCTAGGTCTGTCTCCTTCTATCTCTGCCTTGGGTGATCGAGGTTTCTGGGGGACCCAAGGGCTTCTTCCTGCAGGTCCCGGCCAGGGCAGCCTCCAGACTTGGCTGGGCCCCTGACCTGGTCCCCCTTGCCTGCCTGTGCTGCCCTCAACCAGTCTGCTGCCCTTTTCTCCATAGCTATGAACCACCCCTGCTCCTTCTCAGGGATCAAGAGATGCAACTTGTCTCTCTGATCAGGCACGCAGCTTGGGGCTTCATCCAATGACTTCAGGCTGAACTGTCAAACCTTTGCTCAGGTGGTGCCTGGAGCCCACCTCCAAGCCCCAGCCTCCTGGTCTCCCAAGTAGGCAGAGCCCTTCCCCCTCTCCTTAGGCTCCTTTGCTCTCCAACTGCTGCAAACCCCTCCTCTGGGAAACCCCTGGACTCTGCCTGCATTGCTGTAGGGGAACTTGGAGTGGACTCCTTGGCAATGAACTCTTCCTCCATGAGTGATGTCACATGGAGGCATTCAGCAGCCCCAACTGGGGTCAGCAGTCCCTGTAGCTCTGGTGGCTCTTGACCCATGGACTTTTCCTGATGCCTTTTGCCTCCCTGGGAGTTGGTGTGGACTGGGGCCAGGGAGGAGGGGCTTGGAAAGGCCCAGGAAGGGAGCCCCAGCTGGCCTCCTGTCCCCTCCAAGCTGCCCTCAAGCGCCCTCAGTGCTGCTGCCCCAAGGTGGCTGCAGCCTGGGCCAGGGTCTCTCTCCCTCTGTTCCTTGGCTCTTCCCAAGCAGCCTGTGCCCTGCTTCCTGAGGGAAGGTTCACTGTGAACTTGCACCATGGGAGGGGGTGGGGGGGTGGGGCGGTTTGTGGGGGAGGGGTCAGAGGAGCAGGTACTGGAATCTCACAAGCTCTGTTATCTCAGGCCTGCAGCCGGGGCTGCCTGGGGGTCCCCCAGCCCAGCTGCCTTCCCCTTGCCCTCCCTGAGGCCTCCCCATGAGCCACAGTTGTAAGGATGGGGGCCTGCTAACCTCTTCTTCCAGGAAAGCCCTCAAAGGCTGCTCCCTGACGGCAGGGTACTTAAGGCAGTTTCACACAGCGGAGGGGTTTTCCTGTGTTTTTTTCTTGACAGTTCCGGGTCTGGATTCTCTCTTGGCCCCAACTCACCCCATTGCCTGGGATTGCGGGCCCCAATCTGCAGCTTCTCGGCTTCTGCATTTGCAGTCTCCCACGTGGGTAAAGACTCAGTTCCCAGTATTCACCGTCTCAGGGACCAGTGAGAAAGGGGACCCAGTGCCTGCCACAAGTCAGAGGCGAGGGTCCTGGCACATTCATTGTTCTTCCATCCCTCCTCCTGTGGGTCACCGAGTCCCTCTTCCTGGCCCTGCTCTCAGCCTTGCCATGCCAGGAACTCAGCTACTGTCGCCTTCCTTGGGCCCCTTGCCCTCAGAGTGTCCTCCCCTTCATGCTTGTCTTTGGCCGCAAGACGTTCTGACGTGTGAGCCGGGACAGCAGGGTGTCTGTGCGGCACCCCTTGCTAGTGGTTAACTCAGGGCTGTCTGCCTCCCCTTGCACCCGTGCCTGGAGGGGTTTGTGCTTGGATCTCCAAGGTCTAACCTCCACGTGAGGTCCAGGGCTGCTTCTCTGCCTGTCTGTCCTCTTTCCTCAGTGCCAAGTCCGCCACACCCATCCCTGTCCAGCTGCCCTCTGAAAAGAAACCCTGCCCCAAATCTCCTTGCTTGGGCTGAAATAGCCCACGCTGGCGTCTCTGACAGCCTGTCTTTGCTCCTCAGCCAAACTAAGCAAGAACGCGTGTGACAGGGCTGAAGATGGGAAGTTGTAAGCTCTGAAAGGCAATATTTTTGCCTTCCCCTTTTCTGTCCGCCTCCTCCAGCAACTGCCCCTCCCTGACGTTTAGAGAGCTACCAGAATCTGTAACAGCCCAGGAGGTAAAACTCACCCATCTACCTTTTCCTCTACTTGCTCTTGCAAATAGTAGTTCTGGCCCACCTCTGTTATAAACTTTGGCCTGGGCTCTGTTGCAGACAACAGAACTCTCTATAGCTAATTGAAGCAGGGAAGGATTAACAAGAGGGGACCCCGAGCTGTACCAAATTATTGGAAGGGCTGAAGAGCCAGACTCGAGCCTGTGCTTTCTGGACTGACTTTCTAAGTAACAGTGCAGACTTGGGCCACCTATGAGGCTCCATGCCCCTCGGTCCATTAGCAGGACCCCGGCTGCTGGCATCAGGACCACAGCAGCCCAACAGATGCCCATGGAAGCTGGTGATGGGCTGAAGGTTCCTCTGCTAAGGCAGGGGATGGTCCTAGGAGCAGAAGTGCACCCTCTGCCTCATCGCCTCCTTCCGCATCTCTCCAAAGAGTAACTGATCTGCAGAACTGAAACTGCCTCTGACACTCTGCTTCAAGACCGTCTTGCTTGGCAGGCCACTTTAGGTTTCAGGTCTCACCAGCGCCAAGAGGCGCTCTGTAGGGCAGCGGGCCAGGCTTTCCCATCCATTGCACAAACCAAGTTGCATCTAATTTCAACAGCAACCCTGTGGAGTGGCTGTTTTAGGTCTCTTTTACATTTGAGGGCTAAGGTCAGAAACAGGAATTTCCACGAGCTGGCTTGGCTTATCAGGGGCAGACTGGGAGAGAGCCCCGCCCCAGTTTACTCCCACACTGTGCTTGTTCCTCTGGATCGTCTCTTCCAGACGTCCCCTTGGGCCAACATCCAAAGGCCCGAGGCCCCAGTTAGGACACTGCAGGCCATCCCAGCTCATAGGCCAACAGAAAGTAGAGGCAGGCCAGCTTTGAAAGAGGCCCAGGGCCTGCGACCATCCTGAGCTTTGGGCTTCTGTGATGATGTCCCAAGCTCTGTCGGACTCCGCATTCTGATTCTTGCTGTTAAAATCCTGGCTACTTCTGAGCTGTTACAAATTCTTCATTTAAAGATGAGAATGAAGTCCAGAAAACGGGGCATGGGGAGAGCCTTCCCAGTCACTGGGAGCGTGGTACCACTTGGGAAGACAGAGGTCAGGCCTTGCAATATTTCGACTGGGCCCCAGACATAGGAAGGACAGGAGGTAGAAGAGACCAAAGTCAAGGGAGGAGCCCTGCCCTGGGCGGTGCACATCAGAGGGCCTACTCTGACCTGCCTCTAGTCCCCAGCTCCTCCCAGCAGGGCGACGAGCGTGCAGGGCGGACCCCTAGCACAAGAGATGCCTAAGGGGTAGCCCTGTGTGGGAAGTGGGGACAGAGCTTGGATGTGCGGGCTAGGGGGCGCTATATGCATGCATGTGCGATTGCTCTAAGGGTGAAGAGGAGGAGGTGTGCGGCGGGCCAGAACACGGGGGCTAGCTTTCCCTGGGCCACCACATTCAAGGAGTCCAAGAATTTGCAATTCAAATCTGTCTAGGTCATTATGAAGGTCTATTTGTCAAGGCAGGAGAATGTTCTACGGGTTTCTTAGGTTGATTTATGGCTTAAATATTTGGACCGAAGATATTTGAGTATTTGCACTTCCTTTTGTAGCTTCCCTTTGTACTCTGGCCCAGGTGTGCAAGCACCGGGTGGGGCTAGGCTCCAAGTGAAGGGAGCCTGCCGTGGAGTTGGGGAGCTGCCCTGTGTGGGAGAAAAGGCTCAGGAATTGGTGCTGGATGGGAAATGGTTTTGTGTTTTTGTGTCTGGGAAGGAGCAGGGTGGACTTCTGAAGGCCAGTCCCAGAAAAGGGGATGACACTGCAAAGAGCGAGGAGGTGGGAGCAGAGATGGGCACACCCAGGAACTAGGGGGCAGTGCTGGACTTTTGTCTCCTGGGGAAGGGAGGGGATGAAGGAACCAGCTTCAGAGGGATGGAGAGGTGGAGGGGAGGGGAGGAGATAGAAAATCTGGTTGCATTTGGGGTATGTTCTCCCTGTGCTTTATTGGCTGAGTAAGACACCTATTTTTACCTCCCTTTGCTGCTGTTCAGCAGAATCCCCCCCGCCCAGGTGGTTTTCCTAGTTTCTTACTCTAAGGGTCAACCATACGCATTGCTCTAAGTGCCACCTGAGGCCAAGGTCTGGCTGGCATCTGCAGTGGAGAAGCCTAGAGGAGACATAGCCTCTGGCTCCTGGGAGCCAAGAGATGCCGAGGCAGGACGGGGCCCTGGGGGCAGCACACAGGCAAGGGCCAGGCCTGGGAGCTGCCGGATGTGATTACCCTTAACGAGGTATAAAGTTCCTTTCACAATCTTCAGCTGAGGATTACATGCTGTAGTGTAACCCTAGTGGATAAGGGGGCCTCATGTGGCTTAGTCTCTGAAATGAATACCATTCCAAACAGCACAGCCCCACCATCAAATACTGATGAAAGAGGAACGCCACTCTTTGCTCTCTCAAAGAACACCTAGATTGTATTTAGGATTTATGGCAATCCTTCTCATAAGCTCCTTCTTTATTCTGCTTGTTTGTTTCATGCACAGACGTCATTCCAGCACCCCTAACCCTCCACTTCTCTGGCATTGCTGCTGTCAGCTCTGATCCTTGCACCCCCCATTTTTGGGTCTATGGGTCCCCCTTGTCCAGTGTGTTCTAGCCTAAGGACTTCTCTGGCTTCAGGATCTGAGGGTAAAAGTCTCCCCATCAATGCCCCATTGACAGTTGCCGAGCAACTCTCCACAGTCAGTCCCTGAGCTGTTACTGTGTCAGGCCGGCTGTGGGCTGTTCTAGGGGTTGGGGAGGAGAGTGGTCCACAGCTCCTGCCCCAGAGGACCTCACTTAGGAACAAAGCACCTACTATGTGTCGGCATTGTGCTTGCATGCTAGTCATTTAAACCTCACAATAGCACCATGAAGTAGGTATTAAGGCACTAGATCTTTGCGGTGTGCTCCTGAGGCCAATGTGGTTATTCTTATCCCCACTGTACAGATCAGGGGATCGAGGCTCAACAAATGTTGCCTAATGTAGGCAAGGCCAGACTCCCACAGCTTATGCCTCTGCCCCAGGCCTGGCTGGCTCCTAATACCCATCAATAGATATGTTCCAGGCCAGGTTACGAGCCAAGGATTGGACTGACCACCAGGGGTGACCCTGATAAGGGAAGGAGTATGGTGGCCTTGGTGATGAACCTTGGAATGTTTACCCAAAGTCCAGAGCCTCAATTTCCACCTCTGTGAAATGGAGCTAGCTATACCTACCTCACCAAGCTGGAGGGAGACGTTGAAGACCTAAGAGCTGAGAAGCACTCCGACCAGGTCCTGGCCCAGGGAGGCTGCCAAGAATGGTAATTGCATGAAGGAGGGTGTGACTGAGTTGCTGACACAGCAGTGGAAACACATGCTTTCTCCAAAAGAAACAGACTCCAGAGAGGATGCATGGGGGCAGCTATGAACTAGGAGAGGGAGGGGCCAAGAATCTCAGAGTGGGATGGAAGGAAAGGGGAAGGGGCAGGACGTGGGGAGGTAGGAGTTGGAGGCTGCCTGGCCAGGGAGGCTACAGTGCAGGCTCCTGGGAAGGACCAGGCCCCGGGCAGGGCAGAGCCTGCAGTGCCGATGGACAGTGTTGGACCTCTCGCCACCCAGTCCTCTTCGAGGCCCAAACCCGGGAATTACCTTGACTTCTTCCTCTCCTTCCCCACCTGCGTCTGGTTAGGTCATGAAGTCCTACAGATTGTATCCTCAAGGCTGCTGAAGCCGATCCTCCTCAGTGCGGCCTTAACCCCAGCCTCCATCTGTCTCTTGGATTCCTGCAGTATCTACATAAAGGCGTGGGTACCCCAAGCACCCACTCATTGACTCTACTGAATGTGCTCTCTGAAGTCCCAGGGCTTCAAATACCATCCATATGTCGATGGCTCTCAGCTACAGATCCAGCCCAGACACCTGCAGTGGAACCTCTGAAGCTCTGGCTTCCTGTGTAAAAGGCACCACTCGGCTGCTCAAGCCAACACCATAGGTTGCCGTTACTGAATTCCCCCCTTCATTCCCCAAGTTTGATGCCACAGTGTTTCCTACTGATTCTACCTTGAAAACCCTTCTTGAATCTGTTCCCATGTGCACTGTTCCCTCTGTGGTCCAAGCCATGTCACCCTTCACCTGGGAGACTGCAGCAGCCTCCTAACTGGCCTCCCTGCCTCTGTTGTAAGCCCCAGTCCCTCTGTTTGCAGCAGCCAGAGGGACCTTGGTGGGCATGCATGTGGTTGTGCCCCTCATCTGTTTAAATAATCTCACCACCTCCTTCAGCCAGGCTGAGAAGGCCCTTCACCCAGTCACACCTCTGGGTCTTTGCACCTCTGTTCTCTCTGCTGGGGGTTTCCCGCTGAACCTCCGTTTCGCCTCTTTATCTCCCCTAGAAAAAGCCTCATTATGCTTGAGAGCTTTCCCCACCTGCATACACAGCGCTGGATATGGCTCCGCCCCCAGCCCCAGGCAAATCTGGATTGGGCCGAGCCAGTCATGGTGGTCCCACCTCCCTTGCCAGTGATTGGTTTAGGAATGGCCATGTGACCCACTTCCTACCAAGGGGAGGAAACCTTTAGGCTGGCTTGAACAGAAGGGTCTCCTGCTCACCTAGATGCCCTTGTATCTGAGTAGAAAGTTGATATGCCTCCATTGCAGCCTTCTGGCCACAAGGGCCCTCTCTCTGAGCAAAGTTGACATACTAGGAAGGCCAAATGGAAAGAGAACAAAGCCTGTATTTGAAGAAACGGTGGAGCTGAGGATCGCACTGGGCCTGGACCTGCCTGCCTGTGCCTTCTCACGCGAGATGATGTCTCTTTAGCTTGAACTTGCTTGAGTAGCGATTTTGTGTTACTTGAAGCCATATGCAGATATACACCATCAACATGTAACTCCTGCTCCTGGAGGCTGTGGTGGATCCAAGCTCAGTGTCCGTTCACAGAATGACAAGCTGCTTCTAGGGCTGATACATGCACTGGCCACATTAATAGAAATATGGGGTCCAGGCTGGGGGAGGTGAGGGTTCTATGCTCTTCTGTACTGCCCAGACCCCCCCCACCTGGAGAGGCTGTGGTCAATTCCAGGAGGGAGGTTGACCCACTGGGGTCTATCTACTGAGAACAATACCATTTGGAAGGGTTTGGAAATCCTGTTGTACAAGGGACCTGTGAGAAAATGGGGGTTTTAGGCTGGCAAAGAGAAGGCTCAGGGGAGACCTCATTAATCTCTTCAAAATGTGTGTGGGGCTGCTGAGAGGAGGAGAGACCAGCTATGTTTGTGCTGCTTCAGATGACGAAGAGGAAGTGAATGACAGTATAAAAAAGTGTGCTAACAATTTAGGGCAAACTCTTAACTCCAGTGGGCATCATTCTCGCCTGGGGAACTTGGTACAACCACAAGGCCCAGTCCCTGTCTTTCAATGGGCCTGGGCCTCTACGTTGCTCTTAGCATTCCAGGGGCTTGTGATGCACATCAACACTGGGTGACAACCCCTGACTCGGGGGAAAGAAGTCTGGCCTAAGATGAGTCAGGTGCTAAGCTGGGCCCACCACTGTGTGTCCCATTTGATTTGACACAAATTCCTAGGACCAAGCATTGTTGTTACGTAGTGAGTCCCCATAAGAAGCATCGCTAAAAATAAGAATAACCAATGCAATAGAAAAAGGAGAGTATGAAAAGATAATTCTTAGGTGAAGAAATAAAAATTGCCAAGAAACCTATGCAAAGATACTCCATCAGCATGGAAGAGATCACAGACTATGTACTTCAGTATCTACCTTCCCTTCTTCCATAGGAGCAGAACCTTTGACTTTTGGCTAGACACATGTTCATCTAGAATAATGACATTCCCCAGCCTCCTATCTGGGTGAGGCTATGTGCCCAAATTCTGGCCAGTGAGAAGTAGCAGGTTCCAGGAACCTTCCTGAGAAGCCAGCTGGTAGGTGCTTTTTGTCTCTTTTTTCTTTATCGCTTCTTTCTTCCTGTGGTTGGAAGACAGAACATGATGGTTGGGGCTCCAGCAGCCATTCTGCACTGTGAGGAGCTCTTGGGACTAGAGATCATACAGAGCAAAGTAACAAAGGAAGGAGCCTGAGTGACTGACACCATGGGGTAGAGCTGCTATGCCAGCTCTAGACTACCAACCTCAGGATTTTACTTGAGCAAGACATTTCTGGCTTAGGTCTCTGATATTTGTACCCAGGCCTAATCCTAACTGATAAAATGACAATAGAGAAAAGCAAACCAAAACGATGAACTGTCACTTTTCACTTTTGAGATTGATAAGAATGAAGATTATTATATCATTAGAGATGGCATAGCACCGTGGTTAATGTCCCGCTTGGGCTGGACTCCTGCCTTGGACTTACCAGTTACAGAAACCTGCGTGAAGTATGTAACCTCTGCGCCTCATGCCTTTTTCCGATGTTTCCTTACCTGAAAAAAATGTTTGTAAAAAACAGTACTAGTCTGTAGAGTCATTGTGAGAAATAAATGCTTAGAAAAGTGCCTGATACAGGCTAACGCGTCTGCCGTGACGATCGCTACTTAGCTATCATATCTGCTGTTGACTTGGGCAGAGGACGTGTGAAATGTAGACAGGCATTTCACAGGGCTCTTGGTTGTATCTATTAAAACTTTAAAAATACATACAAGACTCTTTTTAATGTGTCGCCTCTAATGGAGCAGTTGTACCTCGAGGAACCTGAAATCCTTGGGGCCAAATTTGTTCCAGGTTTTAGACAGGTAATTTGGTGCATAAGCCACATTCTGCATCACTCTCCCACAGGGTCTAAGGGTGTCCCCTGCTGGGGTCTTCAGCCCATTTCTGATTTCAGCCTCATACAGACAAGGTCTCACCTCAAGTGCAGCCGGGAAGTTCTGGGGAGTGAATGCTCCTTTGGACAACCCTCAGCCAATAGGGCCCAGGGACTTGTAGGTAAGTGCCCAGCAGCCTCTGTCCTTCAGGTGAGCACTCTAGGCTGCTTACAAGGTCCCAGAGGACTTGACCCCCTCCCCCCATTGCCCCATTGCCCGCTGTAGTGACCTTGATAATGACCCTTGTTTTGGCTTCTCCCTGTCCTTATTTCACTCTCCCCAGTCCCTGCCTCCTGCTTCCTGGCATTACCTTCCAAATAAACCACCAGCACCCAAATCCTGTCTCTGGTTCTGCTTTTGGGGAGCCCAGCCCAGGATAACCCCCTAATGAAACAGTAATATTTCCACAGTAAGCTGCATACATATTCATAGTAGGTGGGATAAACAGACTCTAAATAGCCTCACATCAGTTTGGGTCAGGTCTGTTGCCATATAGGTAAAGAGAAGGCTTTCTGAGAGCTGGGATTTTGTGGTTGCAGATAAGGGACTGGCCTGTACTCGGCCTGGTGCACAGAGGTGCAGTGCACCCTCTCAGGCTTGGTTCAGTCAGTGTGAGTGGAGAAATTTCTGGTGCCATGGACTGCTCCCAGAAGACCCCAAGGACACAACAGTGACCAGGATGTGGAGGGCCTGCCCTCAAGGAGCTGACATCCAAGCCAAAAGAGACAGTCGATAAGTCAGGTAGGTGAATGAGGTGAATGAGGTGATTTTGCCCCTGGCAACATGGGGGAAGATCTCAGGGTGGTCACATATCACAAGATGCTCAGGGGCGGTCCATCTGTGGAGATGTCCCAACAAGGACCTGATGAGAAGGAGCCCAGGATGCGTGTTCCAGGCACAAGGAAGAGCAGATGCAAAGGCCCTGAGGCAGGGTGGGGTTTGACCTGTTTGAGGTGGAGCAAGAAAGCCACAGGGGTAGGCAAAAGAGCTGGCTGGCAGGCAGATGAGAGCAGGCTCTAGTCGAGAGTTTTCCAGCTTCTAAGAGCAGAGGGATGTACTTCGGGGCTTTAAGCAGGGCGCACCATGCTCTGATTAGGAAGAGCCCACTGCATGTTGCTTGGGGAGTGGATGGGAGAATTAGCAGCAACAGGGCAAATTAGCAATCAGCAGAGTAGTGTCTGCTGCCCACTGCCTCCAACAGGTGCTTCGGGGAGTGAACACCACCACCACCACCACCACCATCACCACCACAGGTGCTCGTGATTGGTTTACGGGTGGCCACACCCTCTGCCAGTGACAGGTTAGGAGTGGGCATGTGACCAATCCCAGCCAGTGAAACATCAGGGAAAGTGGCGGGGACTCTGCTGGGGAGTTCTTGGAAAGAGCCGGTTTGAGGGTGACATCTGTAATGCCAATGAGATGCGGGAGGCAGTGAGCTGAATGAGGGAAGAGGCTGTTTCCTGCATCTGGGAACCCAAAGCTCCCTCCACACTTCCTGCCGCGCAGAAATGGGGATGTATTTGTGGTCAATGTGAGATTGAGCAGGGGTTTCTGTTATTGGCAGCAGGAAACCTCAGATGGAAAAGCGTAATGTCTATTAGAAGGTAATGCTTAACAAATCAGGGAGCGTCTGTACTACAGAAAACAGCAGCGCCACTGAGATAGTTCTGATTCTCATCTAGGGATGATTGGGTCCCCCAGATGGGTTGCCAGATTAAGCAAATTAAAATGCAGGGTGCTCAGTTAAACTTGAATCTCAGATGAACAGCTGATAATTTTTTAAAGTTTAGAAAAATGTCCCAGATAGTGCACATTAACTGGATATCCTGTATTTTATCTGGCAACCCTACCCTCCAGGGACATTTGGCAATGTCTGGAGACATTGCTGGTTATCCACTAGTGGGTAGAGGCCAACAAAGCTGCTAGACACCCTACAATTCACAGGACAGCCCCACAACAAAGAATGATCCAGCCTAGAATGTCAGTGGTGCCAAGGTTGGGGACCCCTGTAATCAAGTGAAAAACAGCAACCCAGGAAGGTAAGGTGTGTTTTATAGTTAATATATTTGAAGTTAATCATAATTAAAGTTCATATACATATGTACATGCGTACACACACATGAAGTTCACAGATTCAAATGATGGATTTTTCACAAATCCATCACCTCCATGACACACAGACCCCAGAAGATGACACAAAACATGACCAGCATTCCATGAGACCCTGGTGTCCCCTTCCAGTCTCTTGCTGCGCTGCAAAGATAATGGCTTTCATGTCTGCCTCCCTGTTTTTGTTTTTGTATTTTTTTTTCTTAACTGAAGTATAGTCAGTTTACAGTGGTGTGTCAATTTCTGGTGTGCAGCATAGTGATTCAGTCATACGTGTACATACATATATTCCTTTTCATATTCTTTTTCCTTGCAGGTTACTATAAGATATTTAATATAGTTCCCTGTGCTATACAGTAGAAACTTGTTTATGTATTTTATAGATAGTAGTTAGTGTCTGCAAATCTTGAACTCCCAGTTTATCTCATCCTACCCTCTTCCCCCCACCGGTAACTATAAGTTTGTTCTCTATGTGTGTCTGTTTTGGTTTTGTAAATAAGTTCATTTGTGTCTTTTTTTTTTTTTTTAAGATTCCACATATAAGTGATATCATATGGTACTTTTCTTTCTCTTTCTGGCTTACTTCACTTAGAATGACGATCTCCAGGTCGATGCATGTTGATGTAAATGACATTTTATTCTTTTTTTTGGCTGAGTAGTACTCCATTGTATATATAAATATATCACATCTTTATTCATTCATCTGTTAATGGACATTTAGGATTGTTCCCATGTCTTGGCTGTTGTAAATATTGCTATGAACATTGGGGTGCGTGTGTCTTTTCGAATTGTAGTTTACTCCAGATAGACGCCCAGGAGTAGGATTCCTGGATCATATGGTAAGTATATTTTTAGTTTTTTAAAGAATCTTCATAGTGGCTGCACCAATGTACATTCCCACCAACAGTGTAGGAGTTCCTTTGCCTCCACACCCTCTCCAGCATTTATTGTTTATGGACTTTTTAATGATCGCCATTCTGACTAGTGCAGGGTGATACCTCATTGTAGTTTTGGTTTACATTTCTCTCACAATTAGCGATATTGAACATCTTTTCATGTGCCTGATGGCTATCTTAACCTGTTTGTAACTTCATATCGACAGAATCTCACAGTATGCACGAATCATGTATATATATATACATACACTCATTCATTCATTCATGCCTGGCTTCTTTCCCTCGGCAGTGTGTCTGTGAGATTCATTTGTGTTGTTGTGTGTAACAGCAGTTTTTCCCCCTTGCTGTGAAATGTACTACAATTTCTTTATTCATTTTACTGTTGATGGACATTTGGGTGGTTTCCAGTCTGGCGCTGTGACGAACGATGCTGGTATGAACATCCTTTCACACGTCTTTCGGTGGCATCTGCACACTCTCCTGTTGGGGGTGTACTCGGGACAAAATCATTCTGCCACAGGGTGTGCATATGCTCGGTTTTACTAGATATGCCCAAAGAACTTCCAAAGTGCTCGCACCAGTTCACATGTCTCCCAACTGTATATGAAATTTTTGGTTGTACTGCATCCTCACCAACCCTCGATATGATCTAGCCATTTCATTTTAGTCCCTCTGGTGGGTGTATAAATTGGTAATTACTGCGAGTTTAATTTGCATTTCCCTGAGTAAATAAAGTGGAGCGCTTTTCTTAACATCTTTATTGACCCTCTGGATATCCTCTTTTGTGCAATGCCTATTCAAGTCATTTGTTCATTTTTCTATTAGGTTATCTCCTTTTTTCTTATTGATTTGTAATGGAGTCTTATTTGTAAATATCTTTTCCCACTGAGTGGCTTGCCTTTTCCTTCACTCCCAGTGCTGTAACCTTTTCTGGGCCCTGACATTCTCCAGGCTCTTTGTAAAGCAGTTCAAGGCTGAGAAGGCAAGAGACACTCTTTGCATTATATAGTAAGGTACAGGATAAAGAACACCCTTAGCCGGAGGTTACTCTTTGCAGTGTGAAAGGTCTGGTTGGTTTTCATAAGTGCCGCTATTGGAGTAGACCCCGTAGGGGCTCTGCTGCTTCCCTCCCCTTGAGGACCTCAGTGCCTACCCTCAGCTCTTCCCCACCGAGGCAGGTGCAGACCTGGAGAAAGCTGAGAAGGACCAGATGGCGCATGCTGAAGGCTGGATCAAGAGGAGGCAGGACTGTGGTGGAGAGAAGGAGTGAGAAAGAACCTTGGTAGGAGTGGAAGACAAAGAAACATGAAGAGGGGAGAAGGTCCTGGGAGGGTACTTCCTGCTGTCACAGACGGAACAAGTTCAATAGACCTCACCCCATGGATGCCCTGTTCGCCAGAACCACTTCTCTCCATGCCGTGCCCTCATCATCCCTTGCCTGCATTGCTGCAACATCCCTTTAACTGGTCTCCCAGCTTCTATTCTTGCCACCTCACCCTCAACAACCCATTCTGTGTCAGCAGCCGGAGTATGGAGATCATTTAAAATGGACAATAGAACACGTTTCTCTTGTGCTTAAAACCTCCAGTGGCTGTTTGTGGTGCTTCGAATGCATCACCAGCAACTTCCAGGATCCACCAGGAAAGATGCTATCCAGCTGGGACAATGTCTCCTCCCACCTTCTGCTCCAGCCACGCTGGCCGCTTGTCCTCAGACAACCACGTGTTCCAGCCTCAGGGCATTTGTACTTGCCTTCCCTCCATCTAGAATGATATATCCCAAACCCTGTCACATTGGCTTCTTGTCATTCTGGCCCCATCAGTGTTACCTCCTGGAGGTGTCTTCCCAGAGCCCTCGAATCTGGTCCTGCCCCGAGTCATTGTCCCTTCCTTCTGTTTTATTTCCTGCATAATGCTGGCCACTGAAATGTTCTCCTTTTGTATTTACTTGTTGGTCGACTGTAAAAATGACTGCCTACAGGCAGAGGACTTGTCTGTCAGGTTCCTTGCTGTGTCCCCAGAGTCCCAGCATGCATCTGGCACACAGTAGGGACTGGATAATGATTCTTCCCTGAAGGCAGACTGACGGGAGGGCCTCTGGGATCCTGTGGAGGCTCAACCAGCTGAGGGGATGAGCGCTGTGTGTAGGACCCGAAGAAGCTACTCGTTGGGGTTTCTTATTACCTGGGTAATTTAAAAATAATTACAAAGGTAATATTAATGACAAAAGAAAAGTATTGAGCTGGGTGAACCATCAGCGTCCTCAATCCTTGCCAACTCCTGACATCCACAAGGGCTGAGGGACTAAAACCAGGCTGGCCCCTTGAGACTGGGGTTGGGTTTGGAGCAGGTGAGGGGTCAGGGAGAGCAAGTCCTCTGTTTCTGGTAGAGGCACCCTCCTGGGCTGCTGGGAGAAGGCGGAGGTGGGGCTTGGGTTAGCTAAGTGCCCTCTGGCACTGGGGGACTGGCAGCTCAGGGTCGGGAGCCCAGGGGCCCCAGGAGGAGCAGGGACACTGCTCAGGGGCCAGGTGGGAGCAAAGATGCATGAGGTGGCCCCAGCAACAGAGGGGTTGAGAGGGTCGGTGGGAAATGGAACTCTATGCCTGGCCCCAAATCATTCACAGTAAAAACAAAAACAAAGCAAAAGATGAGGCCAGCCACCAGAGCAAGTATGGAGCCTATTGCTTCAGAGGAAGAACGGAAAGGTCTGCAGGCTATGCAGCTTGAGCTGAAAGGGTTTTGAGGTGGAACCTCATTTTACAGATGGGCAAACTGAGGCCCCAAGAGGGGGACTGGCCAGGACACGGTCTCTGGACTCCCAGTCAAGTGCTTTGAAGTCTGCCGACAGCCAGAGCTCAGGGGAGGGGATGGTAGAGCCAGGGGAGGGGGTGGCTCGTTCCCATTTTGGGGGAGTGAGAGGAGCCTGCAGGCCTGGGAGGAGGGGGAGCAGCTGGGGGAGCGGGCTCATCCCCAGGCCGGGCCCTGCCAGGAAGAGGTGAGGGAGGAAGGGGCAGGGCTGGGGGCATTAGGATTCCAGGCAGCTCCCGACACCCAATTTTCCAGCTGGGTGCCCTGGCCTGCTCTCTGAGCATCCTGCCAGAGTCAGTCTAATTGACAGGGAGAGAGGAGGCTGCTGGGAGGAAGTAGGGGTTGAGGGGAGGAGAGGGACAGAGGAAGGGTGGGCAGAGAGAGGGGAGCAGGGAGAGAAGAGAAGGGGGTGGAGGTGAGGGGGGAGGAGATGAGGGGAGAAGTGGGGGGAAGGACAGGAAAGAGGGGGCAGAGGAAGCAGCCGGGCTCCTTGGGGGCAGGCAGGTGGATGCTGGCACTGGTGGCTGCCAGGGAGGAGAGTTTGCAGGAAGATGCAGCCAGAAGGGAGTTGAGAAATGCCCTCCCCTGGTTTAGGAGAGGAGGAAACAGGCCCAGAGAGAAGCAGCGACTTGCCTGGGGTAACACAGCCAACGGGAGGCAGAGGCAGGAGGAGAAGAGCCTCGTTTCCTGCCTCTCAGGCCTCAGGAGAGTGAGAGAGTCCTGAGAGGAGAGGGGAGGGAGGGGGCTTTTGGGGCAATTGGAGGCAAGAGGAGGCTGTCTGGGGACAGACCTGGCCCCAGTCTCATGGGAAAACGCTTGGGCACTGTCCGCCTGCCCCCTGCGTCTGTCCCCACAGGCCCTCTCCACCGACGGGACGGGACAGCGGGAGTGGCAGGGCGCAGGGATAAGTGGCATTTCTAACAGTGGCTGGATGGCTGGGGCGGGCCCTCTGTCCCCCATGGTGCTAACTGGAGTAATAAGCGCTAATGACAGGACTGGGGGCTCTGTTATCACGCAAGCACTCAGCCCCCGCTGGGGTGCCATCCAAGGGAGGGTGGGAGGCAGGTGGCAGGTGGACTTAGGGAGAGGCTTGAGGTGGGAAGGGGGAGGGCAGCTGGTGGGGAAACCCCCCAAGGGAACCTGAGTCTGCTTCAAAATGCTCCCCAGCAGCATGGTCGGCAGGGCGCAGGGTCCACGTTCCCCTCCTCTTCCCGCCTCCGCCTGCCCTGAGTGAGGCCACCGGGTCCCCTGCCCCGCCTGGTGCTGTCTGCTCACTGAGCTGCACCCTGCCTGGCAGGAGGGAAATTCTTGAGGTCACAAATTCTGGTGGAATTTACAGGAACTAAACTTCATCTTTTCTGCCTCCCACCTCCTGCTTTTTAATGTGTCTTTTCTAGCTGGCTCCTAGACAAACTCAGCCCAAATGGGGATTTCACTATGTGAGTTGGTTGGCATCCCCTGGCAGGGGCAGGATGTCATGGGGTCGGCACTGCCAGGCCCCCTCCGGGGCCATGCAGCCCTCCCTGTCCCACGGGCTGGCAGCACCCGTAACAGGAACACCTGTGGCTTCTGGGTGCTGCCCCTGTGGGAAGAGCTGGGGGCTCCCCCTCATCCTGTGGGATCCCAGAACCCACAGGGGCATCTTGGAAGCAGGAGCCACACAGTCACTTAACTCTCAGCTGCCCTTCCTCCTCCACCCAATCCTGTGTCTCGGAGAAAGTTGGCTTCCCCGGTGTGGCTGGAATAGCCTTCCTTTCAGTGCTGCTCTCGGATCCAAGTTTCAGATTTTTATTTAGGAACTCAAAGCTGAGCCTTAACTTCTGTAGGCACAATCCACCCTGAAGGCAGTGAGCCTGGCATGCTCTGGGCCGGAGGAAGCAGGCAGTGTATGTTGGCTGCGGTGAGAGTGGGGTGCAAGCACAGCCTGGGTTGACACGTGTGCTCTGCAGAGCCCCACGTGCATTAGTGACCCCAAATGCTGGCTGATACTCTGAGAGAGGAGGGGGAGGGCGCTGACACATCTGACACCCGTGGGAGGGAGGAAGGTCTGCGAAGGGGGTCCCAGGGCGGGGGTTTACCTTGTGCCAAGCTGGGAGTCAGCTGTGTGGGTCTAGGATGGAGTTGAGGCTGGAGGTGGGGATGGGTGTGTCCCCTGGGAGCTTCTGAGGAACCTCCAAGCATCCTTGAGCAGAAGTAGGCTGGTCCGTCAAACTGGGGCAGGTGCAGGGAATCTGGGCCGACGGCCTGGCTGGTCCCTGGGGCTGTGCCTCGTGGCTGGCACCTCTCTGCTGCCCTCGCCTGCTGGGGGAGTCCCTGGCAGGGCCGCCTGTCCACCCACGGGCTGGTCCCTGCCCCCGACGAGTGCACAGCTCTTTGCGGTCCCTGGCTCCATCATGAAGTAACCGAGGCCCAGGATGGCAAGGTAGCCCACCTCTGACCCCATGAGGGCTGAGTGGTGGAGCTGGAGGTCCGTGTCCAGGCCTCCTCGATTTAGGACTTGGCCTTTCCCAGGCCATCACACTGCTGAGGGGAAGCCAGAGACCCAGAACTTCCCACTGGAATCACCAGCATCCCAGGCCAGTGCCTGGCACATAGTAGGTACTCCACAGATATCTGGGGACTGACTGAGTTGTGCAAAGCACTCAGTGTGTAATAAATGCTCAACAAATGGAAAGTAAGCCCGGGGGTAAGTGTGTACCAAGTGTGGACATGAAGGCTCTCAGGAGCGGGGGACCAACTGTGGTCTTCCCTGAGCTCCAGTGCCCTGCCCCCTCCACTCTGGCCTCACCTCCTTCGGGGTCTGACTGCATCCTCTCCTGGTCCCCCCTCCCCAGGCCCCCCTTGGTGGGGGAGGGCTGTCTATTCCTCAGACAGCAGACAGAGGGAGGGCTTAGGAGCTGCGGGCAGAGGGAGGGCCTAGGAAGGTCTCTGCGGATCTTCCCTGAGGCGGCCTGTCCTCAAGGAGAGAGGCCCAGACCATGGGCAGGGGCATTGAGAAGCAGGGTCCCGCTCCATCCAGCCCTCTGGATCCTCGCTGTCCCCTGCATCGCAGGCTTGGACTGACAGCCCTGTGACTCCCCAGGAAGGCTGCCCCCTCCTCAGTCAGGGCCCTTGTGCTCATCCCAGCCCCCTTCCTCCCCTTCTTGTCTCACGAAGCCCTTCGCCCCTTCCCCCCTCAATACAGGGCCCCAGTCCATCACCTCCGCAAAGACCCACCATGCGTGTCTCTGCTGAATGTGGAAAGCCCTAGTTAGGACACTTGAGGGCCTGTGTCCTTGTGTCCTTCCTCTTTGCACAATGACCCCAGGGGCTTCCCACCCCCAAGAGGATAGCCCCTGCTCACATCCAGCCTGAAGGCTCTACGCTGTGTGTGTGTCTGTGTGTGTGGCCTAGGGAAGTTTTCTGCCCTTGGCCCATAGGCCTGGAAGGGGAGAGGCACCTCTGCAGGTCCTCTGAGGCTGACAGCAGCCAGAAAAGGAGAGGGTTTGGAGCCCCAGGAGAAGATCCAAGACCCAAGGTGGGGAGAAACCTTGGAGGCCAGAGTCCAGCTCAGCCTAAGGAGAGCCTCAACCTTCACAGGAGATGGGAGTGAGCAGGTAGGAGTGAGCTCTCCAGTTCTGGAGGTGTGCAAATACAGACCCAATAGCAGTAGGCAAGGATATTGTAAAGGAAGTCTGAATATCAGAGGGGTTGGACTAGATGGAATTTTGGGTCTCTTCTGGCCCTAGATTTAAGGAATTTGGACGTTCCCGGACTTACAGTATCAGACATTATGCCTTTCTCAGGAGAACCTGCATCTTCAGAGAGGAACCTTTAAAATTTTCCAGATGCAGAAGAATGGGTTGATAATGGTAGGTTAGAGGCCCTGTGTGTGTGTGTGTGTACACCACTACCTATGAGCTGTGCAACCTTGGGTGAATGCCTCAGCCTCTCTGAACTCAGTGTATTTATCTACAACACTGGAAGCTGCAGTCCCAGGACTGCTTGGTCTGCCAGGGGCTGCTGGGGGGATGATGTCGAGTGCAGATGTGCTTCAGTGGCAGGAGGTGAGGGTTATTATGGGCAAGGTTTGTTTGTGATCTTTGTCTAACTGGGTAATAGGGAGCCCATGAATGTTAATGAATGAGGCAGTGATATCTGATTATGAGTACCTGCCACTTCAGATCTGGAATGGATCTTTGGAACAGGCAAGGAAACTAACCACTCCCAGAAATAATGAAGGTGAGGTTGGTCCCTCCCAGAGCAGGATGCACTGGGGTGCTGGGAGATGGATGTGGTCCAGCCATGCCCCGTCTCTGCCCTGCTGAGGGTGACTGGGGATCCCTGAGGAGTGGGTACAGGCTGCACTGAGGGCAGGCTGTGTGTGTTTTTGTGTGCTGTGTGTGACTGTGTGTGGTACATACGTGTGTGTGCACGTGGAGTGTGTGCTGATGTGTACACATGCGTGTCGGGCCCCTGTGGCTTCCTGTGTACACCTGTTTTCTGCTGTCACAGAGAGAGATGCGCACAGGCCCTGCGATCTCTGGCCAAGAGCAGAGGATCCTTCTTTATTTCCATGGCCTTCCACGGTCGTTAAGCCTCAAAATTCTCCTTTACCATCATGTCTTCAAAATGAAAAACCTAATTGCATCTCCAAGCAGCTTGGAAATCAATTTCTTTCAAAACGAATTTTTGGAGAAGCGATTCCAAAGAGAAATAAGAGGAAGAAGGTGGGAGGGGGCGTCGGGTGGGGACAGAGCCCCTGGCAGGGCCTCGGAAGCCAGCGGGTGATGAGAAGGGGCTGGGCACTCTGGGTCCCTGGCTGGGTGACTTGTTCCTCCGCAGCCTTAGCCAGAACCATCTCAGCTCCTTCTGCCCCTCCAGCCCCTCAGTCCCGACCCTTCACAAGCCACCTGGTGCGGGAGGCTGCGGAGAGCATCCGCCTCATGCCCTGGCCTGAGGTCTTCCGCGGTGGAATCAGGTCTCAACCACAAACCCAGGAATAATGGTGGCCACTATATTTTCATTTAATCCTCATATCAGTTCTGGGTCTGTACTATCATTCCATTTTTTAAAAATTTATTTTAAAATTTTCTAAAATTTTTTTTTCCTTTTTTTTTGGGGGCAGGGGAGGTAATTAGGTTTATTTATTTATTTTTTTTTTACTTTTTGGTTTTTTTCAATGGAAGTCCCGGGGATTGAATCCAGGAGCTCGTGCTAAGCAGGGGCCCTACCAAGGAGCTAGACCCTCCCTGCTGATTCCATTTCAGTGACAAAGAAACTGGTCCAGAGAGGCTGGTGGGATTTGTCTGAGCGGGTAGTGGCAAGGACTCGGGTGAGAACAGATGGGAAGGGCTACACTAGGATCAGTACAGGGTCAACAGGTGTGGGGGGCCCGTGTCATGGGGGAGTCACAGCCAAGTCCAGGAAGGCCCTGCATGGGGGGAGAGGTCAGTGTCTCAGGGTTAGTTGAGCACCTACTAACTTAAATGTGTCATTAGCACCATTTTACATATAAGGAATTCAGGCTCAGACAGGAGGAGCAATTTGCCTGAGGTCACAGAGACAGGGAGAGAACCCAGGTCATCCCTGAGGCCAAAGCCTGTATACCACCCAGAGTCACCTTGAAGAGCACATGGGGAGGGCTTCCTGGAGGAGGTGGCTTATGAGGAGATGGGAGGGAGCGGCAGAGAGGGTGTTCCTGGCAGAGGAAACGTCACAGTGACAGACAAAGAAGGTGGAAAGAGTGGGGATGGCAAGGAGGAGGTGCGGAGTCTGGTGGGGGCAGGGAGGGGGCAGACAGGTCATAGGCCGATTCAACCCCTGTGATGGGGGTACTGCTGAGGTGGAGAGAGGCCCAGAAGAGAGAGGCAGATCCCTGGGGAGATGCACCTGGGCCAGCTCCTGATGGGAGAGTGGTGCTCAGCAGGCAGAGAAAGGGACCAAGGAGGACCACCTGGCAGAGCGCACAGAGGAGGGGGCGAGGGGTGGTAAAGATGGTTCACATTAATTGGGTGCTTACTAGGTGCTAGGTGCCATTCAAAGAGTCTCACGTTAAGGAATCCAACAACCTGATGGAGTGGGTACCATGACCTTCCCACCTCGCAGATGAGGAAACTGAGGCACAGAGAAGAGAACCCTGCCCGCTGCTGTGTTGCTGGAGAGAGCAGGGTGAGAGCAGGGGTGGGCGGGAGGGCAGGGCACCTACTGGCTGAGGGGACAGAGGAAGGGGGCAGCAGAGGCAGGTGTCTGAGGACCCTGGAAGGCCATGAAGGAGTTTGAGCTTCCCCTGAAGGCTGGGATATGGGAGTCTTCAGGGAAGGGGTCGGGGGGTGGGGTGTGTGTGTGATAATGTGACCAGGGCCATAGTCACATTATTACACCCCCTGTCACCAGCAGAGGCACCAGGGTGAGGAGCAGGGGAGGAAGGTAGCTGGTTTGAGGGCAGCAGAGGTGGGCTGTGAGGCAGAATCTTCTAGGGTGTGACAAGAGGCACCCAAGACCAGGCCTTGTCTGCTTCCAGTGCTCTGTCCACCTGGCCCCTGAGAGCTGGGAGCCCTGGGGCTTCTGTAGGGGGTCGGAGCTGCCGGGGGAGTGGTGTGTGTGAGGTTTGTGTGAGTTTGAGTTGTCTGTGGGGTAGTGTCTGTATGTGTGTCGGGGGGCTGTGTGTGTGTCTGTGGCGTTTCATACCTGTATGTGTGCGTGTGTGTGGTGGTGGTGGTGGTGGGTGTGGACACGGTACAGCCAGCCCAGTGCAAGAGGGTGTCTGTCACTTTGTATCTGGAGAGGGTGGTGGGCCCTGGTGACTGGGCAGTGGGAGGGGTGGTGGCTGGTGTCACTGCAGCGTAGGAGCTGCTGGTCCTGTTGGTCTGGGAGACAGAAGGGCAGGTGAATGAGCGATGCTCAGCCCCTCCACCCTTTCTCCCCGCTCCCTACCGCTCTACCCACCCCAATATTTGACAGGCCCAAGGGATCCAGTGGCAGAGGCAGAGGGGCTTAGGAGATTGGGGGTGACTAGGAGCAGGAGGGTTGGGGCAATCCAGAGGGGTCTGGAGAGGGCTGAGGGGTTGGAAGGGTCTAGGGGTGGGAGACTAGAAAGGGTGAGGGGCCAGGGAGCTGGAGGGGCCTGAGGGTTTGGAAGGGGGCTAGGGGCTGGAGGAGACTGGTGACTGGACTGAGTTCAGGGCCAGGAGGGTTCTGGGTATTTGGAGGGGGCTGGTAGGGATGGAAGAGTGTGGGGTGCTGGAGAGAGGGAGGGAGGGAGGGAGGGAGAGGCTGAGTGGGTAGGGGGCCAGGGAGATCTCTGAGCCAAGATGAAAAGTGCCATCAAGTCTGCTCTCTGCCGCCTCTCCCTCCCTCACTGGTTGGCAGCTGGGGTTTTGATCATCTTCACAGCACTGAGCAGTGGGAGCCCTGGGGAGGGGGCAAGGTGGGTTAGCAGCTGGGAGGGAAGCCCGCTGAGGTGGAGGAGGCAGGAAACACAGCCAGTGGAGCCTTGGGGGCTGAGAGGGAGACAGACAGAAATCTCAGACTGGAGGCGGCCTGCTGGGGGAGAGGCGGGCTGCGGCCGGCCGGGCTTCTCTCTGCACCAGGCACCTGTCTACTGGTCCTTCCAGCAGACCAAGAAATGGGCTGATGTGGTACCCAGTTTCCCTGGGGAAACTGAGGCTCAGGGAAGGCAGCTAATGGGGCAGCCCTCCAGCAGGAACTGGGATTATAGTGCCCTTGGTTTTGTGGAGGGAGGGAGAGCGAAGGGAGAGGGTGGGGGCATGTGTGGTCTAGACCTTTGGGCTGGGGACAGCTACTGGCCTCACCACGCAGGATTCTTGGACAGAGGAAGGTTGGCCTGAGGGCAGGAGCCTTAGTTCTAGTCTCCGCCCTGCCAGTGCCTCACTGTGTGTCTTTGGCAAGTCCCTGCCCCTCCGTGGGGCTCAGTCTCTCTGTCTGTGAAATGGAGGCCTTGGACCAGACCATCTGCCATATTTCTTTCAGCTTTTGTGACCTGAACCCCACAAGACCCATCTTGCCTGCATTAATGGGGTGAGTGAGCACAGTTAAGCTCCCTAGCCAAGACTGTCCCTTAGCTGCTGTGGGACCTTTGGCAGATCTCTCAAGCTCTCTGTGCCTCAGTTTCTCCTTGCTCCAGTGGTGGAGAGGGGCTTGAAACAGACCTGTCCGCTCAGCTAGGCATGGAGTAAGCTGATAAATGTGGCTCCCTTGGCCTCCCCTCCCCCCCCCCCCCCCCAGCTCTTCAAGCCTCTGCAGGGGCCCAAGGCTGGCTCTGATGAAAGGTTCATTTTCCTTTCATTGTGCAGGTGACAAATTCTGCCGCCAATAATCACTTGTGAAAAATCAACAATGAAGCCCAGCGGCTCCGAGGCCCTCAGAGAAATTTGAGTGGGATTTCCAGAGGAGCAGGGTAGAAGAAAACCCTGGGGTGGCTGTGGGATCTGGGAGTAGGGGGGCCTGGGAGGGGCAGCCACACTCAATCTGTTTCTAGGGTCACAACCAGGAGACTTTGCACAGGCCGGTCCCTCCCAGCCAGAATGGAGCGAGTAAACTAGGGTGGTGTGGTGGGTGCTCTCCCAGGATGTGGGGGATGCAGGCCCCGCTGGAGGGGAGGGTGGAGCCAGGGAAGTGATAATGGCAGAGAAAGACAGAAGGGAAGTGAGATCCCGTTCTGAAAGGCCTGGAAGCCCAGACGAGTCCGTCTCACTTGGAGGACAATGAGGAGCCACGGAAGGTTTGGGAGGAGGAGCCCGATGTGAAGAAAGGTCTGTTTCTCCCATCTTCTCTGCAGCCCTTCAGGATGGGGGCCTTCCTGGGAAGACTCAGCCTCTGAGGACACAAGCCAGCATCCTCTCCGATACAGACAGGCCATGTTATCTCAGGGCTTCGCACAGGGTAACGCAAGTGGTACGTGGCCAGCCTGTCTTTGTGCTGAGGTCTGTCAGAAAACAGAGCCCTGGCAGGAAGAGGATGTCAGCAGTGATCTGAAATTCCCCTCAGTGGTCTTGCTGGTGCCTCTTCCTTGTTCTGAGGGCAGGGCGCTGCCCGCACCAGCCTGTTCTATGGGTGAGGAAACCAAGGTTCAGAACGGTTAAGGGTTAGAGGTCACCAAAGAAACCAGTATTTCAGTATTTCCAGTCTTTCTGGACCAGCACTTGGCACATAGCAGGTGCTTAAGGAACGGACAAGAGTCAGGATTTGAACCCCGTCTCTGGACTCCAGAATCAGTGCTCCCCAGATGGCATCCAATGCCAGACAGCTTTTCTCTGAGCTGTTGTCAGATAGCATGAAAAACCCCAGAAATAAAATCATCTGGAAAATGTTCCATCATCTTGGAAACATGGCCCAGGGAGGGAAAGTGACTTACCCAAGGCCACCCAGTAGCAGAGCAGGGATCGAGACCCAGATCTTCGGATTTCTTTCCCCACTCTGGGTCCAGGCGGGTGAGCACCTGGAACTCAGCCCTGAGCTGGGCAGGAAGGCTGGGCACTGCCCAGCTGTGGTGAGCACTCCCTGGCTCTGAAGCTGGACGAGAGGGCCTGGATGGGCAGGGAGGGAGGGCAAGTGTCATGGCAATCAGCCACAGTGATGTGTAATAGGTTACAAAGTGGACAGAAATGGTGGGGGAGGCACTGAGCCCCCTGCAGCTCCTGGGCACCCCCTGGCCAATTGGAGTCCTTCTCTGCCACTCAGCATGTAATTTCCATTTGTATAGCGGCCCCCATGGCTGCTGGTGAGGACAGGGGATTTCTCTCCTCGTGGTCCCTCTCACTTGCTCTTTCCCCCTCTCTCTCCCTTCCTCCCTCCCTCTCTCCATCTCTCTCTCTCTCTCCATCTGTCCTTGCCTCTTTCAGACTTCAGCTTCAGACAGAGGTGGTTCCCAAGTCCCAGCCAGCATTTTTCAGCTGTGTGACCTTGGTGGAGCCATGTCCATTTGTCCATTGTCTTGCCAGGGCCTCACTTTTCTCATCTGTACAATGGGGTTAATATCTGTGATGCCAGCCTCTCCAGGTTTACTGTGTCTGCAGAGGCCTCTGAGCATTCAGCAGGTGCCGCCAGACAGTGATGGGGATTTGTGATTGAATTCATTGGACTCCAAGCGCCTCACCGCCTACTTGCCACCTGACACCCGTCTTCCGTCTCTCCATCACTGCGGGGGAGGCTGGGCAAGCTCCCCACTCCCTGCTATTTCTCCTCTGGAGCTTCCCAGGAGGTTAACAGCAGCTTCTCACTGGGATGTTTGGCTTTTTTCGGAGTCTCCTCTGCCTCTTTCTTCTCTTTGAGGATATTCCCAGGGTGGCCACCGGAGAAGGGGAGGAAGGGAGACTGTAGAGACATTTGCCGACTAAGGGGAACACTTAGGGATGGGAGGGGGATCTGGTTTGAATAGGGTGTGGACCAGGCAGTGCTTATTTCCAAAAATAGCTCCCAGATGCTGGGCTGGGTTTAAATGTAGCAGAAGAGGCGCCAGGGTGGGGTCACAGTTTCCACCTGCCATAGCCCAGGTTGTTGGATTTTGGGGGTCTTTGAGCCTGTTCGGTCCTCAGTCTCCTCTCCTGGAAAATGGGCCTGATGATCCATGCCCTGCCTTCTACGGAAGGGACAGAGCTTTCCTGAGATGCCAGTAGAGGTGCAGACCAGGTGATGGTGATGGGGTTGGCCAGCAGAGCGTGCAGCATCTCCCTGGATCACTGGGTCCTCGGGCTCCTGCTCTCCACCTACCCTGAGCTCAGGGCTGCTTCCAGGCCCGAGGAGGAAGACAGAGCTCTGGGCTGTCCTTCCACGGCCCCTAGCTCAACACAGTCCCTCAGAGCTCGTGCCCCCACACCCATACCTGGTGGGGGCCCAGCCAGCCTTGTGGGGTAAAGGCCGACCACTTCCTTATTTTTTCTGGTATCTTTAAATAACTGTGGTAAAATATACGTAACATAAAACTTACCATCTTAACCATGTTAAAGCGTACAGTTCCGTGGCACTAAGCGCATTCATGATGCTGCACAAGCATCACCCTTATCCAGCCCCAGAACTTCTTCATCTTCCAAACAGAAACTCTACCCATTAGACAATACTTCCCATTCTCCCTCCCTCCCCGAGCCCCTGGTAACCTCTGTTCTACTTTCGGTCTGTATGAATTTGCCTACTTGAGGTAACTGACGTATGTGGAATTAGGCAGTATTTATCCTTTAGTGTCTGGCTTACTTCACTTAGGAGATTCAGATAGCCTCTTTTAACAGATGAGTAAAGTTAGACACAGAGAGACCACAGGGCTTGCCCAAGCTGTGCCCTATCCCATATCCTTTCCGCCTCCTCTTTCCTGTTCCTCTCCTTCCTTGTCAGTGTCCCAGTTTGTGTGGCATGCCCACATTTCACGGAGGAAGAGAAACTATGAGCTCTGAGGGTTGAGAGACTACAAGTGCAGTGCTCACATAGTCAGGGCAGCCTCCCAGCTCTGCCCAGGGCAGGGTCAGGGGCTGGTTCAGTCCCAGGGTTTGATGGAGAACATGCCAGGGACTGCCATGTCTCTGTGCAGGTCCCCAGCATCTCTTTTCTGAGACCAACCTGGTGACCAGACCCTGTGGGTTGCCTTGGGCTGTGCTGACATCACCCCTCCCTGGGGCTCTCTGGGTAAGGGAGGGGACAGGCAAGCAAAGAGACATGGCCTGAGGGGCCGCCTGAGGCAAAGAAGAGCCTGATCTGGGGCTCTGGCCTCCTGGTGACCCACACTGCCTGACAGTCCCCTCCTCCTGGCCCTCAAACTCAGCATGTGTGTGCTTGGAGAGAGCCAGGGTGGCTGGAAAGCTTTTAAGAATTGGGAAATACATTTATTGTGCTCTCACTGTGAGCTTGGGGACATAAGCAAGTGAGGCATATGAGGAAAGGGAAGGTAGAAAGACTTTCCCTAGGCCCCATTCACCTCCTTAGTCTAACACTTAAGGCCTTTTGTGATTTGACCCCACCCATGTGTCCATCTACAACTCCTGCTATTCACTGATCATTCCATAGATTCATACATTCGTTCATTCAGCAAGTGTTGACTGATGATGGCTACACCCAGGCACAGCATCAGACCTTGGGGCCATGGCCACAGCTGGGCAGAAGACAAACATGCCATTCTCGCCTAGAGTTCCTGAGCATGTGGTCCAATGGCAAAACCCAACATTAAGCAAACAGGTGACATGTAACCTCAGGCAGTGCCCAGGGCTTTGAGGGAGAAGGCAGGGCTTTGTGAAGTCTAAGAAACAAGCTGGATTAAGATCGGGAGATGAAAGGGGGCTTCCTTAAGAGGATGCTGAGCAGAGAGATGGATGGACCAGCCAGGCTAAGAGCTTCAGGAAGCGTGTCCTAGGCAGAGGGAACAGCATGTGAAGTGGTCCAGAGGTGCAAAAGCGCTTGATGGGGAACCTAGATGAGGTGATGGAGCAGCAGTCATAGAGAGTGAGAGTGTGTTGGGGGGACAACAGGGCTGGGGCCTGAACACTCAGGACTCACCACGGAGGACAGCTTACACAGGGTGACTAGAAGAGTTAGGAGGGGACAAGGAAAAGAGATTCTGGGTCTCTCCCGTTGGCCAAATCCAGCTGGAGCCCAAATGATGTTGGATCCCAGAAAACAAGGCCTTGTGACCTTGAACAAGTCTCAATCTCTGAGCCTCGATTGCTTCATCTATTAAAAGGGTCTTTTAAGACCTGCATTGTGGGCAGAGGCCTGGAGGGGGAGTGAGGCCGGAGATTATCCAGGAGGGTCTTTCTAGGGGGTCCTCAGAATGAGTCCCATGGTCTCCCAGCCTGCCTCACACCGGCTTCCTGGGGCTGTTAGGGGATCCATACTCCTTTGCCCCGGAGCCCTGGGAGATGCTGCTGCCTGGATTCTGAAAAGGTTCACAGTTCCTGGGCCAGCCCTATCCTGCTGTGGGTTGAGGCTACACTGCCACACCTCAGACTGGCCCTAGGTACCGATTACTTGTAGTCATTTCCGGGTACATCCTTGCCCATATGTGAAGAGGAGGACCGGAGGAACCCGGAGAGGGGCGGGGAGGAGGAGCCTGCCAGTGAGAAGTGGGCCATGAGCAGCATGAGGGGGTCTTCAGGATGCTGTGACAGGCTGATGGGAGGCACGGCTGCCCCATCCCTTCCTCTGGCTACACTGTCACATACCCCTGCCGCCCCTCCTACTTGGAGGAAAGAGACTTGGGGGGTGGGCGGCCAGGTGCCCGGGGAGGGGCTTAGGGGAGAAGAAGAGGAGGGGATGGTGACTGAGAAGAGGCTGGGAGAAGGTGGGGGAGAAAAGAACAGAAATTGAGAGCAGGCAAGAGCGTTAGTGAGCCGGCAGTGACAATCAGAAAAAGGACGGTTCGCTGAAACTTCCGTGTGTCTGTCTGCTTCACACACAAATCTCACAACGCCTCCAGTGCCAGTATTATTCCTGAAGTTCAGTTTTGTAAATGTTTGCGTTTTATTTAACCTTATTCGTTGGAATTGCTAATGTATTTATATATTTCAATATTTAAAAGATAAATGTGTGCAGTGCTGGGTCTCAGTCTTTTCGGCTCTCCTACCTTCCCTCCCCCGTCCTCTGTCACGAGACAGCCAGCTACGCCTGCGACTTCGCTTCCCTTCCAGGGTGTCTGTGCAGAGACAAGCAAACATGTAGAGGAAAGCAAATTTATACAAATGCATTTGCCCCTTTTTAACCCACTGAAGGGTGGCATTCCATCACTGGGGTCTTCAATGTTTTTTTTCTCACTTAAATCTACACCGGAGGCCACTACTAAAGCTCCGAGAGGTTAAGACACTCACCTAGGGTCACACAGCAGAGACACAGAAATGGGCCTAGATAGCGGTAAACTAGCGGGGTGGAGGGGGACAGGAGAGAGGACCAGTTTCCGGAAAGAGACTCGGGAGGCGGAGGGGAGCTCTCCGGGAGGGGTTGGGGGGAGGCGGGCGGAGGCGCGAGACGGGGGAGGGGTGGACAGCCGAGCGCGGAGGCGCTAGCCGCTGAGGGAGAGGCAGCGGCGGCGGCGCTGGCGCGGGCGAGGCTCCGTCTCCCGCCGCCTCCGCTCTGGCGGGTGCGGGGGGTGCGGATGGGGGCGCCTTCCTGGATGTCCTCCTCTGCCCCTTTCCAAGTTTCCCTCTATGTGCCGGTTGGGTCCCCGCCCGCTCCCTTCACTCGCTGTCTCTCAATCAGGCCTGGAAACGGGGCGGAGAGCAATTTGGTTCTAGTCTTGCTCCTGACCTAGGACGAACCACCTGTAAAATGGGTGTGTGACGTGGTGGTGGTGGTGGTGGGGAAAGGCAGTAAGGGGATGACGGAAAGCGGACGTTCAAGGGCTACTCTTGGCACGGCCGCCCAACTCGGTGTCCATCCCCCGCCTCCCCCAGTGCACTCGCGCTCTTCCCACCCCACCCCCCACTCCTCTACTCCCCTGGCTTGGAGGAGGGGCGGTCCCCGAGTGTAGGGGACCGTGCTGGCTCCCTGCCTCCCACCCCGAGATCGCTTCCCAGCTGTTCTCTGGTCGATGCTGCGAGTCGGTTCCAGGCGCGCCTGGGCAGGTCGCTGAGCTGAGATTTAACGCGTCGCTGAGCTTTAATGAAGGCCCCCTCGGCATCCGGCTGACAAGCACCCAGCCTGGGGTGCCCGGCTCCCTGCCGGGCCTTCCCTGTGCCGCCTGGTCCTGGAGCGCTGCCGTCACTGGCACTGGGTTCGAATGCCGACAGCCGCTTCACCCTGCTTGATCTGCTGTGAGAGATGCCCCCCTGAGCCTCACTTTGCTACTCTCTAAGGGTTGGCGAGTGCAGGGTGGGGGGTTGGAAGGTGGAGAATAAGAGAACTGAACCCCTCTGAGATGTTTGAAAGTATAGAAAAACCCATGCAGTTTGCTTAGCTTGGTGCCTGGACTTAGTAAATGCTCAATAAATGTCTGCCAGGATGGTGATGATGATGATGATTCCAGCTGGCCTGACTGGAGGATTCTGGAGCCAGAATGGACTTTGGAGAGACCTCATGCGAATCTCCAGCCCCCTCTACATTCAGAGGTGGCAGAGTGACTTGCTCAAGGTCACAACATTGGAGAGGAAACATGGTTCCAAGTGGAAATTTGAGATTTCTCAGCTCTGGACCGCTCAGCAACACTTCCTCTCCTTGGCAGTAGATGCCACATCCGAGCTTGCCTTCACTCTGTCTTTTCCACCTTCTTTGATGTGTCTAAACTGGAAGGGCTGTTAGGTCATGTGGCCTAACCGTCTAGTTTGCTGTGTGACCCTGAGCTAGACACTTACCCTCTCTGGGCCCACATTCACACCTGTCAACCGAGGGGGCTGCACTAGCCTGGCAGTTCCCAGATCCCCCAGCAGCACATTAGAGTTGGAGAACTTTTCAAAAAATGTCAGCTCCTAGACCCCTTTTCAGACCTGGTGAGCCAGCACCTCCAGGATCTCAGGTAGCTAATTTGCAGCCAGCTGAGTCCTGGTCCCCAACCTGTGCCTGGGAGGCACAGACCAAAGAAATTTCTTGACTCTGAGTCCCTCCCCAGACCCTCCTTGGGACAGATGAGAATCCTGAGACCCAGAGAGAGGAGGTCAACTGCCTCCTTCCCAGTCTCCTCTCTCACTGGGTCCAGCCTTCTGTCCTTTCTCTTGGGCTGAGCTGAAGCATCTAAGGACCAGACTGACCTGGGGGGAGGGGAGGGAACACCTTCCTCCCTCTCCTCTCTGCCTGTGGCTGACCCTCCCTGTGCCCTTGTTGTCTGGTTCTGACCTCAGGGCTGGGGGCCCTGCCTCACTTTTCGGCAGAACCCATAATTGTAGGAATCTCTTGGGTGGTACCTGAAAAGGACAGAAGTGGCCCTGGTGGGGGAGGGGGAAGACAGGCCTGCAGGAAGTAGACTCATGTGTCTGTGGCCTTGAGGAGCTTGTGTTCTGGTACTGGCTCCTCTTAGGAGGAATGGTTTGGGAGAGGCACTGATTGAAATGTACTTTTCGTTTCAGGAAATTAAAGTCCTCAATTTGAGAGCATGGCGGCAATTAGCGTTTAATCATAGGAGGGTAGAGCGTAGGGAACCGTTCCCAGCACATGGATGGGTGGGCTGATTATCAGCCCTGCTTCCTCCTAGGGGGTGAGGCTCATCCTTCCCCTTCTCCAGGACAGATTAAAGGTGTAATTTGATGAAATAATTTGTTTTCTGGAGGAGGGAAGAGCAAAGCAGAAATATGATAATAGCTCGAATCAAGTTGCTCCATCTTGTCCTACCAGAGTCATTAGGAAGAGGGGCAGGGAAGAGAGGCAGATCCAATAGAAGAGGTCCTAGTGTCTTCCTTCAGGTATTTGCACTGATGTAGGGGCCTTCAAAGTCTCACAGACCTGAGTTCAAATCCTGGTTCTGGAATATATCAGCTGTGTGATCTTGAGAAATCCACTTAACCTCTCTGTGCCTCTGTTTCCTTTTCTCCAAGAGGGGGACAGCCCAGCAAGGTGGCTGGGCTAACATTTGTAAATGTGCCTCATGCAGTGTCTAGCACATAGTAGGTGCTCAGGAAAGGTGACAGGAGAGAGAATCCTGGGTTTGGAGTCCAGCTGGCAGGGAGAAGGAGGCTGGAGTCAGGCTGGGTGGGCCTGAGACAACGGACCTCTGGCTGGGCTTGAGGTGCTGGGCCAGATGGTTCTCTGTGCAGCACATTTTGGGTCCCAGCAGACAGAACACAGTAATGGAGGACTTCTAGGCAGAGGGCAAAAACTCCAAACAGTGGGCAGCAGGAGCCACTTATGTGATGCCACTCCTAGCCTGAGGAGTGAAAACAAGCTTTTCCTTCCTCCCAGAAGTCTCCCCGTCACTCTAAACCAGGTCAGGTCCCCCTGCACATCTCAACATCCTCTTGATTCCCTTTCTGTAGCCCTTGAGTTATGGTGGGTGCCTGGTGTGCCAGGCACACAGCAGGTCCTCAAGCAGTGTTGAGCACTGGGGAGAGCTGGGAAGCAGTGGCACAGGTTGAGAGGCTCTGGCTGCAGCTGGACTGGCCAGGAAAGGCTGGGTTCCAGCAGGGAGGGCTCAGGTCTCAATCAGACAGGCCTGGGTTCAAATCCTGTCTCTTCCTTATTGTGTCTGCGGGCAAGTTGCTGCCCTTTTCCAAATCTTATCTGTAGCTTATATTCTCCTGGGTTGGTTCTTCATAATAGTAGCCTTTGCCTTTTGTCTCCTCCTAGCAAGGAAGCCCTAGAAGGCCTTAGCTCAGCTCCAAGGAATGGCTTTGAGCACTGAGAGGGAACACTGGGGATGGAGAGATGGGCCTCTCTCCATTTACTGAGTACAAGCTGCATACCAGGCCCTGTGCTAAGGTCTCTGCACCCTTTGTTTGACTACCACTCCCCTATAAGACAGCAATAATTATTCCCTCTTTCCTAACAGAGAAACTGAGGCTCAGAGAGTTTACTTGGCTTGTTCAGGCTCACCAGTAAGGAGCTAGTTGTCAAACTTGGGCCCCTCTGACTCAGAGTCTGGGCTCTATCCAATCTGGCTGGCACTGTGGGGAAGATGGGAGATTGGGGCTGGAGGCTGCAGCCGGGTGTGGGTGGGCAGGCCCGTAGATCTTGGCTAATGGTCCCTGGCGGGCCTGGTGCTAACAGGCACTGGAAGTATCAGGCACAGATTTAGTGGGAAGGCAGGTGCTGGCTGTAGTGGGGCCAAGAGCTTCTCTGTCCCCCATTTCCTGCTCCCAATCTTCTGGCCAAGAAGAGGATCAAAGATAGAGTTTCAGGGAGGGAACATGGGCTTAGTCTCACCACTGACTCTCCAGCTGGGTCTCTAGCTTTCCCTTCTGCCCAATGTGCTAACGATCCTCACCTCTCAGGCCTGTTCTAAGCACTGAGAGCAATAATTCATGTAAAAACTAGGAAGTCAGCTGGAGTGGTTCTCCCCCACCCCATCCCAAGAAAATGCTCTGTCTTTGGGGATCCCAGGGTCTTAAGGATGCAGACAGGTGCCCCCAGATTATGCCAGGGCCCCCTTGTCTCTCCCAGAGTAGCGCTAGGTGAGGGACTTGCACAGCCTGGCCTGAGTGGGTGGGTGGGTGGGTGGGTGGCTCTGGCTCAGCCAAGATGTGCCTGCTTCTGATTGGAGGGCTGGTTTCCATGGCGACCAGTTGATTGCCCCAGCTGCAGAAACTCAAGGGGAATGAGCAATGGGGCTTTCTTCCGAGCTGGACAGCTCAGGCTTGGGCCAGAGAGGCCAAGGCAGTGGAGACACCGATGACTCCTTTCAGGGCTGAGGGACCCGCTGGGAACAGGAGGGCACCTTAGCTCAGTCCAGGAGCCACTACTGGATACATGCTCTGCGTGTGTTCTGAGCTACCAATGGGATGCGGGAGGGGGAGGGGCTAGCATTCATGAAGCACCTACTACATGAAAATGAAGCTGCTGGGACTGGAATTCTGATTTCCTTTTGCTGGGGCCTCAGGCGAATCCTTGGCTCTCTCTGCCTGCATTGGTCCCATCTGCCAAGCGAAGAGATTGGCACAGGTGGGACTGTCCCCAGGACTCAAGTGTCGGTAGCTTCCTCCTCTCCTCTCCCTGCTCATATCCCCTCTCGGATTCCTTTTCTCTCCAACTCTTTCTCAAACTGCTTCCTTTTCTCCCCTGACCTGGGATTACTCCTAACTCTCTCACAGTCTCTGTTCCTGCTCTGTCCCAGGAGGATGTGATTTTGTCCTGATCCCTGTCCCAGCTCCATCTCCCTAGTGAACCAGCTCCTGCTCCAGCCATTATGGTTCCTGCTCCAGCCCTGCCTCCTGCTGGCCCCATCCTGTGCTTTTGCCAGCCCCTGCCCTGCCCTGCCCTGCTCTGCCCCTCTCCTATGCAGCCCCTGCCCCACCTTCATCTGGAACTACCCCACCCACTGCCCCTCTCCTTCCCCTGTCCCAGTCCTGCCTGCCTCTGCCTTGTATTCATTCTCAGTCCCTTTCCCAGCCTTGAGTTCCCAGATGGGCTTGCCTAGGTCTTGTCCTCATTGCCATTCTGTCCACGGCAGCATCAGTCGCTGGCTGCAGGAGCTGTCAGGGGATGAGGGGAAGAGAGAGGTTAGGGCTGCAGGCTGAGGGGAGCTTTGGGTCTGCTCCCTGAGCCTCCTCTCTAGGCAGGAGGGCTCCAGCCAGGGCTGGAAGAGCTGCTATTAATAGAACACCTACTGTGTGCCAGAAATTTTCAACAACAGCACCTCTAATCTCCCAGCAGCCCTACGTGGCAAGTGTTATTCTCCATTGTACTCTGAAAAGTGAAGTGATGTCCCTGTACTAGATGGCAGGATTCACCCTGGACCCAGGTCCTCCCGGTCAGAGCCCCTGCTGACTGTCTTTTGCTGTGAGATTTAGGGAATGTGAAAGTAGAAGGCTTCCCTACTTCAGGTGCCCCTGGGTCCCTGAAGCCCTGTGAGGTCTCCAAGGATGGCCAGGGCTCCCGTAGGCATAAATAGGGGTGAGTGAAGCGGATGTACAGGGAGGGGGAATTGCAAATGCTTGGAGGCTGGGGCTATTTAGGGAGGACAGGCCTGGGGGATCCAGTTTGAGACAAGGCTGGGAGGTGGATCAGAGCCACTTTATATAGGGCTTGAAGACCAGACTGAGTGCCTGGCCTTTAGAGAGGAGAACTGGGGAGCCAGTGAAAGTTGTTGAGCAAGGGAGGGACAAGATCCCATATGTATTAATTTCTTCCTTCCTTCATTGATTGATGCATTTATAAAAAAATTTACTAAGAGCCTTTTCTGGGCCATGCCTTTGCTGGGATTGGTGATATAGAAATACTGGTCACACTCTTGGTCCTCAGAGGCTCACCAGGAGAATGCATATTCATGCATTCATATTCATGCATATTCATAATGGCACTGAAGTCCCACTGACACCAGGATAGCTTTGTGTACTAGGGGCAGTAGAGGTGGGTGACAGATCTGGAAAGGTTTCAGGAGTTGGGGCCTGAACTGAGTCAAGCAGGGGATGCCCAGCCCATTGGACTATAGATAAGAAGGAAGATTCCAGGCAAGAGGGAAGAGCATGAACCACCACCTGGAGGTTAGAGCCAACCTTTTGGATTCAGGGAAATGCTAGTGGTTTGGATGTTTGGTAAAACTGAAGGAGAGTGGTAGCTCAGTGCTTTGTATGCTGCACCGGGGAGCATGGCTTGAACAGAGAGAGCAGTGAGGAGCCAAGGAGGTAGGGAGGGGTGACATAGGCAGATCACCCCATCTGTAGGGTCAGAAACAGAGTGGAGTGAGCTTGAGGGGGTCAGGGAGACCTGGCAGGAGATGATGGAAGTCAGAGCAGGGGGAATGGGGAACAGGGAAAGTCTCCACCCATCCATTCATCTAGAACATGTTTGCTGAGCACCTACTGTGTGCCAGGGACTGTGCTGGGTGCTGAGGGGGAGCCAGCCAGCCTTGGTCACTGATTAGGTAGGAGGCTGGGGGCTCAGGTGGTAAGGATGGAATGAGGACAAGCAGGATTAGGTAGTGGGTGGTGGATGCTTTGAGTTCAAGGTGCATTCATCCCAAGTGGCTGTGATTCGGGATGGGAGAGGCAGCAAACGACAGGGGCTGGGAGGAAAAGGAAAGGTATTTCCCAGGGGAACATAGAAAAGCACTAAATGCCTGGTGCTTTGCTGGTCTTTTCATATAATTCTCATTTAATGTTATTCCCATTTTTTCAGATGAGGAAACAGACTCAGAGACAGAGACCTCATCAGTTGTCCTATGAGAGCCAGCGTGGGCAAACTTTCTCTGAAAAAGGGTTAGGTGGTAAACATTTTCGGCTTTGGGGGCCATATCTCTCTGTCAGAATGCCTTAACTCTGCCATTGTGATGGAAAGCAGCAGTTTCAGTACCCAGTATTAATGCATATAGCTGTGTTCTAATAAAACTACATATGTGAGCACTGAAATTTGGATTTCATATAATTTTCACATGTCAGGAAATATTATTTTTCTTCTGCTTGTTTTTAATATTAAAAAATTTAAAAATTTTGCTTAGTTCTTGGCAGGTTGGTGGACAGGATTTGGCCTGTGGGCTGTAGTTTGCTTATTCCCTGCTTGGCAGGTGGTAGAGCTGGGTTTCGAACTTGGTTCTGCAGGCGTGTGGATTTCTAGATCAGATCAGCTCCAGGTGCTGTGCACAACCTCCGCCTCCTTCCTGTGGGCTCTGCTCGGTCTTCCACCCCGGTGGGGTCATCTTGGGGTGCACACACACACACACACACCCTGCTCCCAGGCTGCCCGCTTCGGGGAGGATGCAGTGAGGTAGGTCATGAGCTCTGGACCTATCAGCCCAGAATGGTGTCCCTCCCCAGCCACTCATTAGCTGGAAAGAAGTGAAACCTCTCTGGGCCTCAGTTTCGCCGTCTGTAAAGTGGGGTTTAGCAGAGAATCCACTCTCTGGCGCGCTAGGAGGCTGCAGTGAGAACCTACTCGGAGGCGTGCCTCTTCCCTTGGCTGCTTGGTTTTCGCCCCTCTGCCCCTGAGCCTGGTCTACACCCGCGCTGAGGCCTCTCCCCGATCCCCCGCTTCCCACCCTCCTACCCACCGAATTGATGGCCAGAGCGACGTCCCGGGTGTCTCCCAGCTGCCTCCCGCGCCCACGGTTTCTCGAAAGCTTTAAAAAATGAGGCTCCCTCCGGGGCGGCGGGAGTGGTCGGGGAGGGGGGTGGCGCCTGCCCGCTGGAGCTTCCCCGGTGGGCGGCGGCGGCAGCTCCTGGCCTTTTCGGAAGATCTGCGGCTGATTATTATGGAAATCGGGCCCCAACAGCACGCCTGGTGGCGCGGGAGCGGGGAGGCGCACGCGGCTCGTCTGCCGGCGGCGCGGCGGCCAAGGGGGAGCTGGGGTGGGCGCGCAGCACCCCCGGCGCTGCCGGCACCAGGCGGCCTATCCGAGCCCCGGAGCCCCGGGGGGCTGTCTGCCCGCGCAGGACTGATGGGCTGAGCTGCAGCTGGAGGGTCTCTGGGGTCGCATTCGGTAGCCTGTACGTGCGAGAGCTTTGAGGCGCTGAGGTCCATTTCCGCTGAGACCTGGGCACTTGGGGCCCACGGGGCTGGGTATTTTCAGTCCAAACAGAGGAAAAGTCTGTGCACTCACATCCCACCCCTTGCCTTGGGAACAGAATTGGGCATAACCACAAAACCCATTTATTGAGCCCCGAACACTTACGTTGCATGGGTTAAGCCCGCTGTGGCTGGTGATCTATTTAAGATTTTCCGCTGATGTGGGCATTATCACTCCCATTCTACAGATGAGAGAATAGAGACGCAGGTGAAGCTCACAGGGCAAACACTTGAGAGATCTGAACAGGAGACTGTCTAAGGCCTTTGGCCAGTTCTTACACCCTTGGTCTTCATGTCTCCAGCTGACGGATGGACCACTTGAATTTCCAGCGGCCGCATCCATCCCTGAACGGCCCCTGCCTCCCTGGAGGGGGGGGGTGGTCTCTGCAGATAGGAGACAGACAACATGGCTGTGTCTGGGGCAGAGCTGAGGGTGTAGAGTGATGGCTAGTGCAGAGAGGCCCTGGGTTCCTTCCTGAATATGCCCTGTACTCCAACCAGAGAGGGTTTGAGGTAAGCCAGGAAGGTATCCTCTCCCCACCCCCGACCCTCGACTGTCAGAGTGCATGAAATTTCATCATTCGAAATCCAATTCCTTTATATTTTTTACATTCTGGAGAAGGGAGACAATCTCAGCTTAAAAGTGATAGAGGAAATAAAAATGGAAAAGTCAGATGGATTTGGCCACTCTGTAAAATGACCAGAAAAATGACCTCAGTAGAAAGGCAAGTAGCAACCTTGGAAAATTTTTTGTAGCAAACAAGACCAGCCATGAGGTCTGTTATCTTTGCTCTGTAATAGGCTCCAGCAGACCATGAGGAAAGACAGAGAAAATCTGCCAGTACGTGGGCAAAGGGCAGGAGCTGACAATTCACACTGAAAGGGAAACAGAAATGCTTTACCACCACATGGAAAAAAAAAATCATTCCCGCTTAGAGACATAAAAGGCAGGAAAACTTTAATAAATGCAATTCTATTCAAATTAACAAATATTTTAAAACATGAAGTTATTTAATCTACCGCTGAATAAATCGATCTGTAACTGAGCTCTTGTGACACACTTTTAAGAGCTCTCCAAATGGGAGCTGTGCTCATCCTCACAATGGCTCCAATTCACAGATGAGGAAACTGAGGCCAAGAGAGGTCAATTACACAATTTGCCCAAGGTTCCACAGCCTGTGAGGAGCTGAGCAGAATGGCTTGTCAGATTTCAAAGCAGGGGTATTTAACTCCTAGGCCAGTGGTTCTCAAAATGTGATCCTGGCCAGGAGCGTCAACTTCTCCTGAGAACTTGTTGGAAACACAAATTCTTGGGCCCACCTCCAGCCCCTTGAATCTGAAACTCTGGGGGTGGGGCCCAGCAGTCTGTTTTAACAAGCCCTGAAGGGGATTGTGTGGCTAAGATTGGAGAATGATTGCTCAGGGCTCCAGGGGAGTGTTCAGAAATGGGCCTTGCTTATGCTGAAGAAGTCCTGTTGTCCCAACTCTTCTGAAATACGAAGGGACTATTCTGAGGCTGCAAAATGGCCAGTAATTACACTTCTGAGAAGCCATGTGGGCCAGGTTTTATTCATGGAGCTATTAAGATAGTGGATTTATAAACGTGTAAAACTGGGAACAATCTGAGTCTCCAACAATAGGGGATTAGGGAGAAAAGCCATGACTCATCTGCTGGATAGACTGTTGTGCAGTCATTGAGAAAGGAGTTTGTGGAGAATATACAAAATGGTACAGGGAGGGTGAACAACTTGTCCTGGTTTGCCCTGGGCTTTCTCAGTTTTAGCTCCGAGAGTCCTGCATTCCAGGAAACCCCTCAGTCCTGACAAATGAGGACAATTGCTCACTCTAGTTATAACTGGCACTACTGCTGCAGCCCTAGTATTTCCCTTCTCCCTTCTTGATGGGCAGGTGGTAGGAGTGTAATTCTCTGGCTCCTTGAAGTTAGATGGTCATGTGACTTGCTTTGGCCAATGAAATGTAAACAGAAGTTATATATCATGCCCAGACAGTGCTCCTGATGGTCTATGTCAGGATGGCACCTCCCCAGTGTGAGTCCTTGAGTGACTGTGATAAGCAGAAGCCTCTGTCCAGCCCCAACTGAGCATATGCTGTAAGCAAGTCATAAACCCTTATGTGTGAGCCACTGAGATTTGGGGGGTTATTTGTTACCACAGCATAACCTAGCCTGTGCTGACTGGTACATATGGGGAAATACTGATTCCATGGTGTTAAGGACTTGTTAGAAACTTGTCTGTGCAGTAGAATCATTATAGAGAAGTAATACATAAAGCATACAGGTATGCTGGAAATAATCTGAAATGTTTATGATACCAGGTAGAAGAATTCTTGATCTAAGTTTTTTTCTTTCTTCATCACTGTATTTTCCAATTTTCCAATAAACCATGAGCATGTTTTATTATTTTTTGATAGGGGACATTTTCTTAAAAAAATTTCTTTGGGTCAAAACTGGGTCCTTTCTGGGCTCTTATTTATTAAGTGAAAATTTTTTGAAGGAGACAGGAAGAGAAGAGAGTTAAGCTTTAGTTTCAAAAGATCACGGGGACTGTAAAGGTCATGGAGTCAATCCTCCATTTCTGCTGGAAACTCCTTGCAGATTCCTGGATCCTCCTGACCTCAACAACTCAATGGAAACAAGTTGATCAGATGCTGCTCCCTGGCAGGCAACTCTGGGCAAGTCACAAACTCACTGAGCTTCCACATTCTCATCTGTTAAATGGGAATAATCCTGTCTACTTTGTGAGCTACCGAGAGGATCAGATGAGATGAAGGATGCTCAATAAATGCTGGTACCTTCTGCTTCTGTCTTCCTCATGGAGTCTCCGTGGTGGGTGACTCCTTTGGACATGTCCCTTTACCTCTGTAAGCCTTGGTTTCATCATGAAGAAGGGGAAGGATGATTTTAATAAGCTAAGGCATCCCTTTGCAGAAGCAGAGAGATGGGGAAAGATAGGGCTTGTGGGTCTTGGAGTCCAGCAGCAGAATCAAATCTTACACCCTCCCTTAAGCCTGGTGCCCCTGGACCACAAAGCTAGCTCTTCAAAAGCCAAAACTGTGAATGCTTAAGATTGGGACAGAAGTAGATGCTGAATGTCTTTTGTCAGTTCTGGGGCCAGCACACCTGATTTCTGAAGCCTCTGGGAGTCTTGAAGGAGCCCTAAAGGCTGGTGTGGTCAAGGAGGACTTTCTGCAGGAGGAGGGCTTCAGCTGGTCCTGGAAGGTTGGGATGGGAAGCCCCTGGCACCTGTGGTGTTTCTGTCCAGAGCCCTTGCTCTCAGCCTTGCAGGAAAGACCCCAGTATCATGCAGTAGTAGCAGCTAATATGTGGAGGGTGTGTGGATGCATTTGTGATCAGTCCACATGACGCCCCTTTGGGGAAGGACTTGGGGAGACTCATAAAGGGGAGGCATTCATTGGAATTGGGCAGTGGTAGAAGCTTGGAGCCCTGCCTGCTCTGGATAAAATAGCTGCCTTTTGCTTCTCCGTGATTAAGCAACCATGGGTCACATCCCTTCCAGCCCACAGGACCACCTAGTGTCCCCACTTCCTTGCTGGCCTCTTGTAGATCTGTCCAATATCTAGGGCAACCATAGGTCTTGGCATCCTGGGGAAGAGCTGGTCGCTCCTGTTGTCCCAGCATCCCCTCTAATCCAGCATTCGAGCCCCTGAGAAGGGATGATTCTGTGGCTACCGTAAGCCTACAGAGGCCTCGAGTCAGACGGCCTTAATTCTATGCTGGCTCAGATCCTTCTAGCCATGTGGCCATGTGGTCCTGTGAGCCTCAGATCCCTTATCTGTGAAGTGGGGATAATAGTGCCTACTTTGGAGAGGGTTGGGAGGTTGGAAGGCAGCACGTTGGCAGAGGACGTGCTGGCACGTTGGTGCTCCGCTATTGGCAGGCTTGGTCATGACATATTGATGCTGGGCATGGCAGTGGTGGTGGTGGGGGGCAGGGGTGTCTGGGTCAAATCTGGAGCATTGGGTTTTTGTGGGCTGGGTTTGAGGGTCATTCACTGCTAAGAACTCACAGGAGAATATAAAGGGAGACCTCCATAGAAACCACCTTGGGGGCAAAGGTGGCAGAGGCCTCTGCCCCTGCCTTGCACAGGTGGGCTTGGGAGGGACAGGGAAATCTGTGACCCATAGAAATTTCCTCCTGCTCTGGGGCTGTCCTGAGGTTTGAGTCAATCCCTGGGCTTCTTTGGTGAACAAACTCCCATCCAGTGCCACACGGCTGGGCCTGGATCTCATCAGATCATCCTGGAGACTCTGGGGACCATGACTGCTGGTGGGGAGCGCCTGGCCTCCAGCTGTAGGAGTTGCTGCCCCCAGTTTTGAGTTGAAAAAAATGAGGTCCAGAGACTGGGGGGTATCCAGTCCAGAGCCACACAGCTGGGCATGAGGGGGCTGGATTTTGAACCCAGATCTGCAGGCAGCCCACGTGCTTGTCAATACAGGTTGCCCAGGACTGGATGAGCCCAGGCTTGGGGCACCAGCAAGCTGGGGATAGAAGGGGGAGGTGGGAGGACTTGGTTCTGAACCCCGGGCCTGAATCTGTGTCCTGAGGTTCCCCATCTGGAGGTCCTACAGGGCCCCCTGCTCAGTGTGACCTCATTCATTGGCCCTCTCCCCGCAAACCTTCACTCCCACCTGCCTATGCTGAGCCCCTGGGGGGCTGCTCTCACTTTCCCACAAGCCTTAACCTTTGGGGCCCATCAAGCCCATCCCCTCTTCCTCCTCCTCGTGCCCACGTCCAGCCCCTGTCCCGTCCCTTACCCATTTCCTCCTGCCCCCTGTGCCTCCATGTGCCTCCCCACTCCATCCCCACCAGCAGCCAGTGGGACCACCTACTAACAGCCTCCAGCCCCGTGTGTCTCCTGCTGCGGCCCCCTCCCCAACTCCTGGTGCCATCCAGATAGACTCACTGTTATCTGGTCAGCCTGGTCTCAGTTTCCACGTAATGATGTTCCGGGCACAGTTCCCCCTCTATGCCCAATGAACAGTTCACTGATTTCCAGCTGTGCCACACTGCTGTGCAAGGCTCTGCATTTCCCTGTGTAGTCCATCACATCAGGAATGTCCCCGCACTGCCTGGCAGATGTCCCTGCTCTCCCCCTAGAGCCCCTCTTCCTTTGGTCCTCCCATGTCCTGCAGGCCCCCTTTCCACACCCTTACTGCAGCCCCCAGCCCTCTGCCCCATGAGGAGGTCATTTCTCCCTCCTCTGTCTGCCCTGCCTACAGCCTCTGACTCTAATTCATTCTTGTTTCTCCCAGAGCCCAGAGCCATTCTGGAACCCGGTACTGGAAGAGTGTGTTCTTCTGAAATGAGGCCCCACGGAATCTGGCTTTTCTCCTGGAGGGAAGTTGGTGGATTTTAGGCAGAGGAGGCTGTGCTCATGGCTGTCTGGAAGAAGCCAAATCAGGTAGGAACGACACTGCCAGACAGGGAGGGGGAGGAAGGACCTTGACTCAGTGGGACTCTGTCCTCCCTGGTGAATGTGGGTCCAGAGAGGGTTAGCCACTTGTCCAAGATCACATAGCAATTTGGGGCCAGGCCAGGACTTTGACTGAGATGTGTCTCATTCTGAGGCTTTGCTCTTCAGACATTCTGGGGAGGTCCGGGATCAAGGCAGGAGATACGTGCTGGAGTGGCTGGGTCTCCGCTTGCCCCCTGAGGACCAGGTTCTCAGGACACTGGGGGTGGTCCTCCTATTGCGGAAGGGTGGCTCCAGGCTGGCAGAGCCCAGGCAGGAGGCCTGTCTTTGATTCTTTGATGCTCACACTTTGTGGACCCCCGGGGAATGCCTGAGTCATCGCTGAGCCGGCAAACATATTTAGCTCCTTTCATAGTCTCTGATAAATCAATTTCTCCAGGTCTCTCACACCTGCTGCTCGACTCCTGGCTGCCTGCCCCCCATCTCCTGCCCCCAGGCATCTGGGTGCAGGGCCCCAGAGCCAGCTCTGGGGTGCTCCTACTCCCCAGGTGCTGAAGGGGTCGTCCTTGCCCTCTCCTACTCCATCCCAGGGCATCCTGTGCCAAACCCTTGTTTTGCAATGGCCTTGTTCAGCAGCCCCGTTACTGGATCCCTAGGCAGAGCTTCATGACAAGGGGCACAATGGCCTCAGAGACGCAAAAGATGACAGCATTGTGCATACAATTCAGCCCCTGCCAGGGTCCAGCCCTCCTCAATCTTTCATCCTCTTGGCTCACTGAGGCTTCTTTTGGGAGTTCAAGGGAGTCCCAGAAATACATTGTCTTGTCACACAGCCTTGTGTTGGCTCCTCCTGGCTAGAAGAGCCAGGCCTCCACTTAGCTTTCATGGACACCTCTTCCAGGAAGCCTTCCCAGATCTTCAACCCCTCCAGCCCCGCATGAATCTTTCCTCTTCCAATGGCCTAGCTGGTTTTGTATCTCCATGAAAACATATATATATGTTTTCTGAGGCTCAGAATGCTTAGGAAACTTGCTTAAGACACAGGGTAATCACTTTGCTGTTCACCTGAAACATTGTAAATCAACTATACTTCAACTTAGAAAAAAGACACAGAGTAAAATTGGGCCTTGGGTGGCTCTACTACTGCCCCCTGTGGCCTATTATGGTAAGTGGCTTTTATGGCACCTTCTCACTTGCCACCCACCCCTGCCACACACAATACTCTCAGTTCACCCCAGGGCAGGGGGCTGCATTGTACCCATGTCCGGGAATCCACAGGGAAGTCCCTGTTAAAGGTTTGTGTCCTGGAGCTCACCTGTATGAACCCTTCAGGGAGGAAGATCACATCTAGAGAGGGTTAGCTGCTAGTTCAGGGTCCCACAGCCAGAACGCCAGAGCTAGGGTATCCTGACTCCTAGGCTGAGCGGGGGGTGACTGTGCCTGGCATGAGGGGAGAGGGGAGGCCTGTGCTCATCTGTTCCCGTGGGTCTCTGTTGGGCTGTTCAAACCTGAAGGTCCTAGTTGACCAGGAGCATCCCTCTCCAGGATGGCAGGGCCAAGGCTGTACTCTGGGCAGAGGCCTCATCCCTGCAAGGGCAGCCGGTCCTATCTCCAGTCTGGCTGCGTAGTAGAACCTCTCATGCACGGGTGGTGGGAGCCCCCTGCTGCCCAGAGTGAGGAGTGGTGGAAGGGTGGGAAGGTGGGCAGAGGCCACCCTTGGGAGGAGCAGGGGGGCCTGGGCCAGCAAGTCAGAGCCGGATCACCCTGCATTCCCAGATTGCGACGTGGCCCTGCCCACCTCTGCAGCCCAGCCGCCACTACCTACCAGCACAACTTTTGGCACAACGCCTTGTGCCTTCAGACATTTGCACCTGTTGATGCTGAGCCCAGAGGGCCTTTTCAGTTGATTTTAGTCTAGCCAAGAGATATTGTGCACCTCCTGTGTGCCAGGCACTGAGCAGTGACTGTTCAGCCTGTGGAGAGTTCGCAGTCAGTGTGTGTGTGATGGTGGGGGGAGCAGACATCAGGTGCCCTCACTGCAGGTGTGTGTCCTTTTCCTCACCTGGCTGCCAACACTCAAGCACAGCTCCTCCGAGAAGCCCCCCAGGGTTGTGCCTCTGCCCAACCCAGCCCAACCCAGCCCAACCCTCCAGTGGCCTGTGTGTTCCACTATATAACAGCATGGGTTGGCTGGGGCTGTCACTGCATGTTTGCACTTGTCTTCCCCAACAGATTTAAGCTCCTTTTGAGGGTAAGGGCTTTACTTTGATCATCTTTGGATCCCTGGTTCTGTGTGTGGAGCCTGGGATATAGCAGGTGCTCTATAAGCCCGGGTCGAATGAAAGTATGTCTGGAGAAGTCAATCAGTTCAGTGCTTTAAAGTCGTCAAAGTCCTGTCTCCAGTCTGTCTGCGTAGTAGAACAGAGTGAATCAATGGTGGAATTTCAGGCAGGGGGCTGGGTTAGGTTGTGGGGGCTGGGTTAGGTTGTGGGGGCCACCTCAGTGCTCTACACATCTGACGGCGCTTTCTGGAGTCCTAGACTTCAGGACCACCAGAATGTAAGCCTATGCGGGCAAGGATTCTGTCTTTTTCCACCAGTGCCTGTACTGTAGGTACTTCATAAATAGTGCAAAAAGTACAAATAAATGAAGACGACCAAATGCAAGCCCCTTTGTAACACCTCAAGTGATCATTGGAGCTAATTGATACTTGCATCCTTCCCCAGACAGGGAGCTCATTACCTGTCTCCTGAGCAGCAGTTCTTTCTCTCTTTAGACAGTGCTGCCTATCTGGAAGTTCTTTTGTGTTTCCCTGGCCCTGGCAGAACAAGTGCATCCCTGCCCCTGCTTTGAGGGATCCCTGAAGCAAATCTAGTGCCTGGGAATGTCTGTCCAGCACAGTGGCCCCCATGCCCGGAGGTGAGGGTCCAGGGCCCTCTGAGTGCCCACTCCTCCCTGTCTGGCCCTTCTGTCCTCCAACTGGGAGAGGGATGAAGGTGAAGGGCCAGGGTGGGGTCAAGGAGGGCAGATGTGGTCATAGGGAGGACAGGGCCCCAATCATGAGCTGAATCATGAGCTTTATTCTTGATTCTGAATAATTCCCAGAACAGCCACTCATGCCCCGAAAATCCCTCATTCCACCCTCTCAAAGATGGGGGAGGAAGCTGAGGACCAGAGAGGGGAAGGGACTGGATTAAGATCATACAGCCAATGTATTCCAGTGGTAGGAGAGGACTTCAGAGCCCATGCCCCCTAGCTGCTCCTTCAGGGGCCAAATGAGGCAGCAGAAGTGGCGCTCAGCTCCCAGGCTGACAAGGGGTCTGGGGAAGACCTCAAAGGTCCTGTCAGTCTTCCTCCTGCAGACACCCAACCAGATCCTCCTCAGTGCAATGTCATCACCAGATACTTGCACACCTGCAGAGACAGGGGTCTCACCACTCTCAAGGCAGCTACTCTATCCTGACCCCCATGGAGGGCATGCATGTGTGTGTGGGGGTGGAGGCAGAGAAGTTGCCTTCCCTCCCCTGGGGAATCCACCTTGCTCCAGCTCACCCACACAGGCTGGCAGTGGGGCAGAGGTAACCTCATATCCTGTATACCTGCCAGGGAACTTCCCTCCAGGGGCTCCCCCAGGGCCTGTGCCAGGGGGTGAGAAGCGCAACTGAGAAGAAACCTGTTTGTGGAATCCTCCTCCAGGCTGGGCCCTCCCAGGAGACAGAGCTGCCCCTGCCTGTAGGCTGGGAAGTCAGCTCCGCTCTTGGTGGTGCTACTGCAGAGGGTCTCAGGATGCTGGGACCCAGCTGGGGCAGCTGCTCACCACCACGGGATCCCTGGTCAGTGGTCCAGCAGGGAAGCTGTAGCTGAGACTCTGTTTCAAGCTTCTGGGTCACTCACTTGTGTGGCTGCTGCCTCCAGGCAGCCCTCCTGGTAACCACAGCTCACAAAACTGTCTTCTTGGCTTCTTGGTTGTACCACCAGTCCTGCGTGAGTACATCTGTCTGGGATGCTCTCCGCCATTTTCTTGAGGAGTCCCACCTGCCTCTCCTCTAAAGTGGACATCCTTGAGGATGGAGCCACTCTGCTCTTGTCAACCCAGCAGACTTCAGTCCAGAGCCCCTCTCCCAGCTCTTTAAACAAGTGCAGACATCTCCAGCCAGAAGCTCCTTGGGAGATGCAGTGCAATCCTGGCCTTCTACCGAGACGAAGCAGTCTGAGAAGAAGGAGGTGGCCAGCTCACGCACTGCTGGGACCTGCACTGGGCTGTCGCCGGCAGGTTGGAGGTTGGGAGGTGGGGGGCACAGACCCAGAGGGCCAAGACATTCCTATCCAAACACCACAGTTTTCTAGGAATCAGAGAGGGAGTGTGACTTGGCAGAGGGCACACAGCAAGTTGGAGACAGAGCTGGGACTGAGACTGTGGCATCTGGGCTCCTGGTCCAGTGCTCTTGGAGTCTTCCAGAGGTCCTGTCTGTGGGTCCTGAGATGCGTATGTGTGTCCCTTGGGCAGGGAGGGCCAAGTCCCAGCTGAGGATGGGGGAGGTACCAGCCGAGAAACCCCCTAAGCAGAAGGAGGCATCGCCCTGGGGGGACGGTTGGAAGCACTCAGGCCCCTGGTGCTTTGAGGTCTGGCAGCATTTTAGAGTGCAAGGAGACATGTGACAGAAGAGGAAATGGAGGCCCAGAGATAGGACGGCGTGCCGGATTGGCCAGTTTCTTTCGGCTGCTTTCCTTACCCCTTACTGCGGTGGGCTTGGGGTGGAGGCGGAGCCTTTCCTGGGTGCCCAGGGCCCTGGGCCTCGTGGTTGGGCTGTGAGCCCTCAGTGGTTCTGACCCATCCTCCTGAGCCCAGCCTCTCTCTCCTGTCAGCTCCGAGTAAAGGGGGAGAAGGAGGATGTCTGCGGCCAGAAAAAGGGTGCCTTGGGCTGGGCAGTACATCTCCAGGGACCATACGTCATGAGGCTCCCAGGACGCCTGGCACCACCTCCCAGAATCTCACTGCTTGCTGGCAATCTTCTTCTTCCGAGCAGAGACCAGGTCGTAGAAGGGGACGCGGGTGATGCTGGCTCTGGAATAGAGCAGGTGCAAAGATTTCAGGGCTGGGAGGGCTGACAAGGGGCACCCATCTCCCAGGGATTGTAACAGGAGTGTGGGTCTCCCAGGGAGGGGTCGCCCTGCCCCACTTGGGGGAAAAGTCCAGATGGCCCCAACAAGAACCAAGCCAGGGGTGTTCAAGCTTTGCTGGCCTAACCCAGAATCCCACGGGCAGGGCCAGAGTAGGTAAAGCTGAAGGCCGAGAGCCTCGGGAATTCTGCCACCAAATGTCTCTGGACCTCTCCCCAGGATCCCATCAGACTCTTGGAAGGAGGTGGTGGGAGCCCAGGTGGAGCCAGCAGACTTGCTTGTGGGTTGCAGCTCTGCCCCTCACTGGCTGTGTGGCCATGGGCAAGGCCCTTCCCTCTCTGGGCCCCAGTTGTCTTCTGTAAAATGGAGGTGAGAGTGGATTTGGCTTGGCAGCCTCACAGGGCTGCAGCAAGACCCTAGGGAAGAGACCCTATACGTCCCTGGGACACGGCCCCCAGCCCATCGACCACTCCCATGTCTTCTTTGGCCAACAGGACCCGCTGTCACTCACGTCTCCCCACTGTCTCAGAGTCAAGGTTGTCATCCTGCCCCTCACCTGGCTCCCCTCCACCTGTCCCTCCACTGCCTACCTTGGCACCTCAAAACCAGCCCCTGTACTGTGACCTTTCTCACCTGGCCACACCCTTTCTCTGTTTACCAGTCAGTGGCTCCCCAGTGCCCCCAGGAGAAATGCAAGCTCACTGCCATGGCCACCAAGGCCTGCCATCCTCTGCAGCCTCATCTCTCACTGCTCAGCCCCGACACTGCACAGCCAGGCCCCTGCACTGCCCGGCACTGCCCAGCCACACACTGCCCAGCACCGGACACCCAGGACTCTGGGGTACTGTCCAGGTAGGCCACACACTGACCTGCCCTCTGGTCTTTGCCTACACTGCTCCTTCCACCTAGAAAGCCCTTCCCTCCAACTCCACCAGTTCTTCAGGGCTACTTTGGATCCTGATGCTAACAAGAGCATCATTCACGAGCACTTACTAAAAGCCAGGCGCTGGGCAAAGAGCTTGACACGCAACATCTCCCGTGAAGTTGGTGCCTTGTTCTCCTGTGTCCCAGGAGCCTGGCACTGAGCCGGCCCGGAGGGGATGCTCACAGGATATGGGGGGAAGGGATTTACATGCCAGAAACAGGAGGGAGATCCTGGAGTTAGCCCTGGAGTTAGGTCCCGAGAGAAGCAGGAGCTTCTGGAAGGTGACAGGAGACCCATCCCCACCGGCCCTACCACCGTTACCGTATGGCCTCGATCCATTGGTCCCGCTCCTCGGCGCTGGAGGCCGAGATCCGGTAAGACTCATGCTTGCCCTCCACCACTTTGCCGTCACCATCTGTCTTGCAGGCCTTTATTTTCTGGCCCCGGGAGCTGGGGTTGTAGAGCTCCAGGCAGAACTGTGGGGAAGTGGCCAGGTGAGGGCAGGGCAGGGGCGGGAGGAGGGCCGCTGTACCGGGCTCTCTGCAAGGCTCAGAGAGGACTAGACACTTGGGTAAGACCAGTGCTTGGACAAGCAGCAGGACACACTCGACCCCCAGGCCTTCCTGTGAGGGGCCAAGGGGCAGGAGCTGCAGCTCCTCATGCCAGGCTCCATCTAAATCCATGATTCTTCTTAAAATCTCCAGTTGACAGAAGGGGAAACTGAGGCTCAGAAAGGAGCAGGGACTTACTGAAGGTTCCTGCACCAGTGTCAGAGGCAGGCTCTGAGAGACAGTGAGACCATATTCTCTTGATGCCATTGACCTGCCCCCGGGGTCCCCACCCCCAGGAGGGAGACTGGGGCAACCCTGAGCCTCCCGGAAGGTGTGATGGGCACAGCCTAGCCTCCCCGAGAGCCCATCCCAGCTGCCTTCTCCTCCCACCCTGTTTCAGAAATTTCCCCAGCTGCTCCGGCCTCAGGCCTCCACCCTGACACCTACTGGCTTCTTGGGGTCGTCCACCTTCTGCACTGAAAGGTTCTCAAGGGGTATGATTCCCCGTGGCTCCTTGTCCTGCAGGGGAATGGGAGGGAAGTTCAGGATCAGCAAATGGAGTGACCTCGGGGGCTCCCCAGAGCCCAAGATGAGTGTGCCCACCTCCCCAGACTCTTTCCAGCCCTGGAGGGGTAGAGGGAGCAGCATGCGAAGAACCCTGGCTGGGAGTTAGGAAGCCCAACTTTAAGCCTTGGCTCTGCCTTGGACCATGGCCCAGCCCCTCCCCTTCTTTGTAGCTCAGTTTGCCCCATCTGTAAAATGGGTGTGGAGAAAGACTGAATGATCTCAAAGGGGCCCCAAGCTCTGTTAGTCGACTGCTTAGTGGGAGTCTGGAAGGGGGCTGAGGGAAGGGCAGGGCAGCATCAGACTCACAGTGGTGAACTCAAAGTAGTAGAGGCAGCTGTCCGTCAGGATGAACCAGCGCCGTTTCCACGTCTTCACGCGGCCCCCTGCAAGAAGTCCGTGGCGGAGTCAGTCAGCCCTCCTCCCTGGGCCACCGACACTTCCCTCCATGGAAGAGCAGGGCCTTGCGTGCTCTCCCCTGGGCTCCCGCCCGAGGCTCCTCATCCCCTACCTGCCACACCTTCCTTCGTATCTGTCCCTTCCCCACTGAAAAACCCAGTGGCTCCCATTACCCCTAGGCTTCCCCTGAGCTGCCTGACCCAGCATTCAAGGCTGCTCCATGATCAGGCCCCGGCGCAGGCTGGCCTCTCCCCGCACTTTCCTGCTGCCCTCACCCCTCATTTCATCCCTTGGCCTCCTCCCTGCCTGGCACTGTGCTGTGCATTTTATATGCCACCCCAGCCCCTCTCTACAGGCCAGAGGCCCTCCCTGCCCCCTAGCCATATTGAGGGGAAGCTCCCTGAGCCACATCCTGTCACACTCCCTCCCCCATCTTTCAGGGACACCCAACCCTCTGCCCACCAAAATCAGCCACTGGCTGGCTGTGTGGCCTTGGGCAGGGGCCCTAACGTCACTGGGCCTGGGTTTCCTCGGCATCACTCCAGGAAGAAAGACAGATCTGCGGTTGAAGTGTTTATCTATGAATCTGTCAGCTTCTGGTCTCCTCTTCCTGCTCATTGTTCCCCTCCCCATCTGTCCCCTCATTCCCGGGACAGACAGATGGAAGGATGCTGTGCTGGGGGTCAGGAGACCTGGGACGACCCGATTCCCCCCAAGAGGCTGCACATCAAGTGTGTGCACGGGTCAGCCGTGTGCTGGTGTGCAGGCACGTTCGCGCGTGTGCGCATGAGCGCGGGTCTCACCCAGCTTGAGCAGCCAGCCCTCGCGGTCAGGGTTGAAGAAGGTATGAGTGAGGTCATTGCCGTCGTCCTCGGGGATGGAGAAAGGCTCGCTCTTGATGCTGTCGAAGAGGTTCTGCCCGGGAGAAGGGAGGGAAAGACCCGCTGTGGCGTTCATCCCAGTCTAGGGCCTCAGTGGCCGTGGCCAGGTCACGTCCCTCTGGGAAAACTCTTTCCCCTCCTGTAGCTCCGCGTTGGGCCTTGGCCTTTCTGTCAAACCCCCCGTCCAGGCCCACTGATGCTCCCCTGTCCCCACCCCCATGTCATGTTTCCCCCTGCCTCCCACCACTTTAGAGCAGAGGGTGGGGTCAGCGCCACAGAGAGACTGTGTTCCGCTGCCTTACACATGGTCCCCATGCTGGCAGTATTTCGATGTCAGTTTGCTTTCTGAGGCTGACCTCCCCAAACAGGTGAGGAATTCTCCCAGGACAAGCCTGGGTGTCCCAACCCGAGAGCCTCCCCCAGGGCCTGGCCTAAAGCAGGTTGGCAACTGTTTGCTGACCGAGTGGTTCCCATCTCCCACCCTCCCACTGGAATTCCAGCCAGTGGCATGGGAATGCCACGGTTTGGTGTCAGGCCGCCTGGGTTAAAATCCCAGCTCGGTCACTGGATGGCTGTGTGACCCTGGGCATATCCCTCAACCTCTCTGAGCTGCTGTGTCTTCATCTGAAAAATAGACAGAACAATGCTGAGTTCCAGGGTCCTAGGGGGAGTAAATGGACTACACTGGGGTCGGAGCCCCTCCCCGCCCCCAAGTCAGGGGAAGATGATAAGGAGGAGAAGTCCCTGCCTTCATCCAGACCACGCAGCGCCGCTCTTACAGGTCAGATGAGTGAGTTGGGGCCATCAACCCCATGTCTGAGAGTGGTGGAGACAAGGAGGCTCAGCTGGGATGTGTACACACACGCACATGTTCACCTGTGCGTGCAGGTGTGCACACACACAGACACAAGCACACACATTCTCTGGGGCACAGCAGTCAGGGGCGGGGCCTCCTTGGGCAGCATCCGGGGGGGAGGGGTCTCCTCTTACGTGCAGTAGCTGAGACTTCCAGGTGTACCCTGGCCAAGGGAACATAGAGGAGCTGCTAGGGAGTTGGAGATTGGCTGCTCATGTTGTGACTCAAGGTGGGATGCTGACCTTGGCTCTTAAAGACCCCTCTCCCAGGCAGAGGGCAGAGCCCTGTTCAGGGGGATGGGAAATCCCCAGGGAGCAGATTCCAGTTCCCCATGGAGGACTTTGTAGCAGTGAGAGTGGCTGAAATAAGGAAGGAGCAACCTTGTAGGGTAATGAGTTCCTTGTCACTAGAGGTATGCAAGCCAGGGCTGAGACCTTCCTGTGGGAGAGTTGTAGATGTTGGCAACAGATCACCTCTGTGTGTTTTGAACCCCCTGCCATGGGGCACCGTGTTCCGTGGACATTCCTGCCCAGATTTCCAAGTGTTTGGAAAAGCATTCTAAATTGTCTATTAAACCAGAGACAATGCCGGGTCTCCACTGTCCAGATAACTATATTACTTCCTTCTGTTGCATTTGTGTGTGCTGCCGTTCAGATGGGTTCTTTGAAATTTTAAATGAAAAATTTCACAAGTACCATTTGATTTCCCAAAGGCGTAGAAATGGTGTGTGCTGGTTTTTAAATGTCTTTTCTGACCCAGGAGCGTAGGGGTGGCCATGGGTACGAGAGCGGGGGAGGAGGGTGGCTACCGGAAGCAGGTTTTCCTGGGTTTGATGAAGGTATCTATCAACCGGTGGACTCCAAGTCCCCGAGCTTAGCTGGCTGTTGGCAGGGGGAGGGGACTATTTCTCTTTTTAGAGCCCGGGCACCCCTAGAGCAGCCAGGAAGTCTGGCCCCGGGAATTCAGAGGCGGCGCTGGCTGGTTGAATGTGGCCTGTGGCAGCAAGGCCTTGTCAGCAAAGCTGGCAGCCTAGACAAATCTTCCGAAGGCCCAAGGAGGCCGGCAGTGGGGGCAGACAGGGCCTCATCCTTTGTGGCACCCACAGGGAGCCCCCGGCAGTTTCTGCCGGTGCCCTACAGACCGCAATTCTGCCCCCAGAAAGAAAACAGCTCAGTGCACCCGTGTTTCCTGTAATTTGTAAACACCAGCCTCCTTCCACCGCCCCCGCCCCCCGTAAGAACACTCCTGCACCCACTGACACCAAACCACTGGGCCAGCCTACCTTCTCCCGGCTGGTTGGATGTGATCAGAAAGATAACCGCCATCTCCCGGTGGTTCTCTAGCCTTGCATCCACCCCTCCCCACCCACTCCATTCTCCCCTGGGGAATCCTGCCCCCACCCCGCTTTCTGTGACCCACACCAGCCAATAAGCCTTAATTCTGGGGCTCTAATTGAAACTGTTAAGCAAGATGGAAGCCGGGAGCTGCCTGGGCCATCTCTGCCACAACCTGGGGAGAGCCCGTTTAAGAGGGAAGTCGACATGGAGGAGAGGATTGCTCAGAGAGGGAGAGACCAGAATGAGCCCTGACCTCACTGGGCACCTAGATCTAGCTGAGCCTGAAGCTGACCATCAATTCCAAATCTTTTCCATTATGAGAGCTGAAATTCCTCCAGCCAGGAAGTAACCAGAAGCTGGGAAACACAGTCAAAACCTCCATCCCTAGAACTTGCCTTCTGGTCTCTGCAGAGGGAAGGGCTCTGGAGTCAGATAGACATGAGTTTGAATCTGGACTCTTCACAAGCTGAGACCCCTGGCCAGCTACCACTGTTGAGCTCAGTTTCCTTTGCTGTAACCTGGAGATGGTACCTACTGCCCAAGGTTGTCAGGATTACTTAATAAAAACAGTCAATGGGCCCAGTACCTGGTCAGTTCTGATGGAGATGCTTGGACAAGAACCCAGGAGGTCCAGCGCTGGGCATAGCAGAAGATGCCCTGAACTGGGAGATTGTTCCCCTGCCTGGACTGCGGTTACTCCACTTGTGACATCAGAGGTTGGAGAGCCCTCCTTCTGTCCTCTTTCCTTCCCCTTCTCTACCCAAGCTCCCTTTTTGGGCAGCTCTGTCAAGGTGAGTGGTGCCAGGCACCTGAAGTGCATTGTCTGCTTCTCAGGAGAATAACGTGACACCAGTGTCATCAGCCCACTTTGCAGATGAAGAAACTTGAGGCACACACTCAAAGGCACACAGCCATAAGGGCAGGGCTGGGATTTGATTTCCCATCCTCCACGTCCACACCCTGAGTCTCTTAGGCGCTCTGCCCCGTCCCCATCAGGATGGTCAGGGCAAGACCAGCTCAAGCTGCCTGAGCCCCAGCTCCCATCATGCACCTCTCTGAAGCCTTCCCTAGCTGTGCACCCTTGTGGTCATGGGGTGACCTCTCTTTAGGTAATGTATCTGTGTCAATTTCATTTCGTAAATCAGGCCACTTAAAAATGTTGTGTCCTCAGCGGGGACCCGGGCTAGAGAAGCTTCATGGAGAATCCTTCTGCAGAGTTGCAAACTGAATCTCTGAAGGTGCTTAAAATCAAGTCCTTGCTTTACACATGGGGAAGATGAGATCCTGAGAAAAGGCGAGAAGACCCCCAGTCCACAGCAGCTACCTGGGAAAGCCTTGAACACGAAGACCAGGCCAGTGTGGCTCACTTTGTGCCCAGGGCGAATTCTGGATTAGTTAGTCCAATGACACTGGTGCTGTGCTAAATACCTTACGTTTCTACACTAATCTTCTAAGCTGGGAGCTCAGAGAGGTCAGGCCACTTACCTGATGTCACACAACTAGAAAATGGGGGAGCCAGGTTTTGGATGTGGCTGTGACTCCAGCGCTCTGTTCTCTGCTCCCCACTCCCCACTCCGTTCAGTGCCTGCCTCTCTTGGCTGCCAAGGAGGATAATAAACCCTTCCCAGACCTCCCAGGCAGAGTTTGAAGCTAAATTGAGATAATAGACCCGAATGCCCTATGAGAAGAAAGTTACAAGCTCTATACAAATGCAGTGCATTGTTATTAACAAAAGGCTTGAATTGGGAAAAATAGCTAAGGAGGGAGATGCTGAAGGAGGCTCTTTGGGGGCTGAAGCAATAAAGTGGCACCTGGGAGATCCAGCAGGACGGGTGCTGGCATGCCATTAACCCATTATCTGCCAGACAAGGTGTGCGCATCTTCCCTCCCTGAGTACCACAGTGAGTTACCAGTTCTCAAATGCCTTTCACATTGCAGGCATTTCACTAAGTGCTGGGGATTTTAAATTATTATTAATTATTCTTAATCATGACGTAAGTCACCATTTAGAGCTTGTGCTATGTACCTGGCATGGACTATGCCCTTTACAGTTTTAAATGTTACTACTCACAGCAGCTCTGTGATGCAGGCATCACCATCCCCGTTCTCCTGGTTGAGGAAATGGTGGCTTGGAGAAGGTGAGTCATTACCCAAGGTCACCCAGCAGGCAAACAGAGAGGCGGGATGTGAGCTCTAACCTACTCTCAAGCCCTCCTTTTATGTTGTCCCTCCACTTCCACGATGAACTTTCTCCTCTGGGGACCAAGGAGGGTGGTGGCCTAAGGGTGTGGCTGTTCTCAAACTCTGAGGGGCACCAGAATCATTCCAGACCCAGGCTCTCCCCTCACCAGGCTTCTGCTGAGGGAGGTTCACAGGGTGCTAAGCTGTGGGGGTGGCGTTCACACCCTCTCCTCCCCTCCTGCAGGGCTCTGACCCAGAGGGAACTGAAGCTCTCTTGAGCTCTGAGGCATCTGTAGCCCTGGAAATGAATTGTTAATTCATTTTTGCGGAGCCAAGCTTTGAATCTCACTCCTGTGTTTATAAAACAGCTCCTGGTTTCACTTTCCCCACAGGAAGCAGGCAAACTCCTGTCATTACAAGCCCTGGACACTCTGGCCCCACCCTGCCGCCATTACTATCTATACATACCCAGCTGACTACTCTGGATGTCCTTTCCTTTCCCAACTAGGCCAGGTTCTGACCCCTTCCTCTTTCTGGAATGTCCTTCCCTTACTTTTCCTTTGGGAAAACTCCCATTCAACCATCAAGGCCCAGTTCAAAAGTCACCTCCTCTGTGGAGTCTTCCAGGATAGCACCCTTCCCCTGCCCCCAGGAGAGTGATAGTAGAGCCCTCTGTGTCTCAATAGCTACGTTACTATGGTCAGCACAGCATGAATCACACAGGGTTATAATTCACACATGTCTCATCATCCCACCAGACCCTGAACTTGGGTTGATTCATCCCTGGGCGCCCCGTGCCAGGCACAGGGCCTGGTGCAGTGTGGGAGGGGTGAGGGCTGTTTGGGGAGGAGATGGGAGGCCTGGGTGCTGCTTGACTTCTCGAGCTGACGTGCGGCAGGTGAAAGATTCATTTCTTCCCCTCTGAAGGGGGGAGGGGCTGGAGCAGAGTGAGGATTTTCAGCTCTGACCCACTGAGAATCAAAGAATCTGAGATTCTAAGAAATAGACCTAGGCTGCGTGAGGAACTTCCTGGAATGTGTGAATGATGGGCTTCTAGAGTTCCCCCAAAGGTTGTTGTGAGTCTGGTAGGACCTCCTGGATGTCCTTGGACCTCCTTCTTGAGATTGGGGCCACTTGGGAAAGCTCATCTTGGGACCAGTCTCTTTTGTGATGGTCCATCTCAAGACAGTTACCAACCTTGGAGGTCCATCTCAGCAGCTCTCCCTCTTGGAGTGGTCTATCTTAGGGGAGGCTCTCTTGGGCCATCCACCCAAGGACAGGTGCCTCTTGGATGCCCGGGGCCAGGGCTGGGTGGGGCTACATCCCTCTTACCCGTAGCTGTTCCTCAGGCAGGTCACTGCCATCATTGATGCCACGATTCATGGACACAAAGCGCTCGAAGGGCGGCCTGTCCCGGACGTTGGGGTTGTGGAGGCTGGTGTTGAGCATGATGATGGAGAAGGACAGGACGTAGCAGGTGTCTGCAGGATGGGACAGCAGGTCATGGTCCTGGTGCTGGTCACTCTCCCCTCCTCTGCCCTAACCCCTTCTAGGGGCCAAGAGTGCTGTCTGTATACCTTGAAGGTCCACCCTGTCCTCCTGCCTTGGCATTCAAGGTCCGGCCTCACCTCCCACTCTTACGGGGCTCCCTGCTCCCAACAGGCTTCAGCTGTCAGCTTCTGAGCCCCTCTGAGTCTTCCTGCCGCGGCACTTCTGCTCCTGCTGGGCCCCCTGCCAGGCACACCCTCCCTTTCCCTTTTCTACCATTTAAACCCTCCTGCTCTTGCGGCTCCAGCTGCAGCCCTCCTCCCTGCCGAGCCCTTCCAGCGCCCCTGCCCACTCTGTTCCCTGCCTCCTCGGAACCCAGAGAAAGCTTATTGTCGGCAACACTGTTCAGGGCTTTGTCACGTGCTGCTTGGTAATCTTGCTGGCATTGTGGGGCTCCCGGCGCCAAGCTCCTGTTCCATTATTCAGACTTTCATGTGCTTGGGAGGGCGGCTGGGCTGAGCAGTTGGGAGGGAGGTGATCACTATTCTGTGGTGTTTTAAAGCCCTGAGTCCAGAGCAAGGGAAGTCCAGCTGTGTCCCCAACTCTCTGGTTGACCTTGGAAAGTACCTGGGCTCCCAGAACCTTAGCTTCCCCATCTGGGACATTAGGAGGTTTAAATTTGCCCAGTAATTTTTTTTTTTTTTGTGGGTGGGGAGGTAATTAGGTTTACTTATTTATTTATTTAATGGAAGTACTGGGGATTGAACCCAGGACCTCATGCATGCTAGGCATGCATTCTACCCCTGAACCATACCCTCCACTCTAGGAGGCTTAATTTGAAGAGTCTTCATGTTCTAGAACGTCGATGATTCTAGCTCTGATGTCAGTGGCACCTAATGTTGTTGGTGTTTGCTCTGTGACACCATGAGGTAGGCCCTGCTCCCACCCCCATTTTACAGACTAGGAAACTGAGGCTCAGGGAGGGTCAGTTACATGTCTAAGGTCACAAAAGTAAGTAGAGAGACTGTGATTCACATCTGGTGCTTTAAAATTCCTTTCTTCCTACAAATATTTATTGAATACCTACTAAGGAATGCAGACTGGGGATTCACAGGTGAAAAAATCTGGACGGTCCCCACCGTAGTTGGGACATTTAGACTTGAGGAGCTGACAGATAATAAATAAGCAAATCCCTAATTTGTCTATAACTACAAGGTAAGACAAATGCTCTGTAGGACTTGCCATAGATACACTGCCAAGAAGCCCCCTTCACTTCTCTTGAGTTTGTGTTCAACATGGGAATGAGAATACTGCTGACCTTGCAGAGTGGATGGAAGGATCACATGGCTTTGCGTGTGTAAAGCACTTAGCACACGGGGAATGCTCAATACATGGACTTGATGATTATTATGGTAACTTCAGATCCAGAGAAGAGGCCAGGACAAGCCTGCGGTGATGACTTCTCGCCCACTGTGTTGGGGGATATGGAGGACTGACCTTTTCTGATGTCCTTCTAACTCCCTTTGGTCCCTCCATCCTGCTCAGGCTGTTTTATACTTCTGTGCCTTTGCTCAAACTAGAACTCCTCCCTAAAAGGCCTTTTTTCCCCTTGACCTCCTGGAGAACTCCTATTCATCCTTCAAAACCCCATTCAGACCTCATTACTTCTGGGAAGCCATCCTGGACATGCTGACTCCCCCACCCCTGCCCTCAGATGGGGTTACTGCTGCCTTAGCACCTTAGTGACATTATTTCCTGCCTCTTCTCCCAAGGATCATGCCCCGAGGCAGCTCTGCTCAACAGGCACCTAGCAGAAGGCCTGACACAGAGCTGGGGCTCAGTGAGTGTTCATGACGGGAATCTGGGCTCCCAGGGTCTGGGTGCTTGGGAGAAATCTGAGGGAGTAGAGAGGCCATGGTGCCTTGGAAGGCAGACTTGGGCAGGCAGGGTTCCCCCAACACTGGCACCTGTGGACTGGAAGACACCTGGGTTGCAGAGGCAGTATCGGGTTGCAAAGGTCTCCATCATGCGGTCGATCTTCTGTGCCTCACCTGGCAGCCTGAAGCTCCATAGGAATTGTCTGGGGGATGAACAGAGCCGTCGGCAGTGAGGGCAGGGGGTGGCTCTCAACGGGTGTATGGGGGGACCTTTCCCCCCATAAGCCCCTCTGCCTCTCCTAGGCTTAAATCTTTATCCTGTTAATGGGAGAGTCTGTACCTGTCATGTAGGCTCATGGGGAGGGGTCCGTGGAATTTGTACTCGTGAGCAACAAGCCTTCAGGAGGGACCCAAGAAATGCCTTTTCTTCTAGAATGCAGGTGCTCCCCTCTGCTCATCTGAGGCCCAGTCCACCTCAGCCCACGAGGGGCGTCTCTGCTGACTCAGTTTCTGAGGCCCCTCCCTGCCTGGCTGTTGGGCTCTGGGCTCTGACTGTGGGACCCTGAGGGAGTGCCTTCCCCTGGCCGGGCCTCCTTTTCTTGGAACTGCATGATTTCCACAGCTTCCAGCTAAGTTCCCCAAGGGCAAGTGCTGTGCCTGCTCCTCTCACATCTCCTGCTGGTTCTCGCACAGGTCAGGGTACCCGGTGACTAGCTGCTCAGTAAAGGCTTGTCAAATGAGTGAAAGAATGAACAAATGAATAAATGAATGAATGAATGTTGGAGACTCCCAACCACCTACCCCTCTCTTTTAAAGAGCATGGGAGTTGGAGGGAGGCCACATTGCCTGGATGGTGGTGGCTTCTTCCTTCTCTGCCTTGCAAACTCCTACTCATTCGTCACAGCCCAGATCAAATGCCCCCACTTGGGAGGTGATTTTCCAGGAATCATCCACAGCAGCAAGACTTACTAAACACTCACTAGGGACCAGTTCTAAGCACTTTCTCATTTCATCTTTACAACCCTATGAGGTTGGTACTGTTACTATCCCCATTTTACAGATGAAGAAACTGAGGCACAGGGAGGTTTTTTTTTTTTTTTTTTTTAATGACTTTCCCAGGGGATGAGCAGCAGAGCTAGGAGAAAAGGGCAGTCTGGCTCCAGAGTCTGTGCTCCTAACCCATATACTGTGACGCCTCCCATGGCTGTAAAAATGAGTAGCAACGGTAATACCCTAATTAGAAAATGAAAAGTAATAATAAATGCAGCACACACTAAGCTGTATTAATAAAATAAATAAAACAAGCACTAATCCAAAAAGCAGTGGGGATGGCAGTAATAATAGTAATAATGATTACAATGATTAAATATTATTATTATAACGGGGCAATATAATGATACTAGTAGTATTAATACTAGTAACCATCCAGGCGCTGGTCCAGGCAGTCCCCACCTAGTACCTCACCTCACCTCGGCTCTATGTGGGGGGGATACTGTCATCAATTAATTTTTGTTCCTGATGCTTTGTTTGTGCTGATAGCCATGGGGATGGTGGTGCTCCCAGTCCCCCAGCCATGCCACCCTCGGGGATCAGGCCCCTGTCCCCTGGACCACTCACCTGAGGGCCTGGACGAGGTTGAGGTTGGCGAACTCGTGGCAGTCCACAAAGGCCTGGAGGACCTGCAGGTTGATAGGGTCCCTGGAGAGGAGGCAGAAGGGAAGGATTTGTTGGCACCCACCTCCTGGAGGGGGTTGAGGTGGGGGCAAAGGAGGGGAGAGACATCCTCTTTCCATATCCAGCCGCCATCTGGTCGCTCACATCTGTCTGAGCCCACATCACCGTCCCCCTGACTTCCACGTGAACACCCATGTCCTACACACAGCTGGCCCGGCGACCACGGCTCACCAGCACTGTTCTCACCCAGGAGGGGAGCTCTGGCTTTGGAGTAGCTTGCCCTGAGTCAAAGCCTTCCTCTTTTACTTCCTGCCTGTGTGACCCCACTCAAGCCACCTGACCTCCCCCAGCCCCAGTGTCCTCATCTGTAACATGGAGAGAACCATGCCTACCCCCATTTCCTCCCTCTTCCCAGATCTTAAATTGGAAAGCACTGCCCATCTTACCACCTGCATCCCCTGCTGGCTTAGGAGGAGTGTGTCCTCTGGGGAGCCTGGAAGAAGGGTTGCTGGCTCCCTAGCCCAGCTCCATGCTTGTCCCCTATAGTCTATCCCCAACTCAGCACCCAGAGGGGTCCCCTCAGACGACTCCTCTGCCCAAAAACCCTCTCTCGGGTGCCACCTTGTTGCCTACTACTTCCTCCCTCCCTTGCTGTCTTCCAGTCTCACTAGCCCCGCTAATTCTTGAGCAGGCTTCTGCCTCAGGGCCTTTGCACATGCCCTTCCTTCTGCCAGGAATGCTCTTCCCCCAGATGTCTACACTGCTCACCTCCTTTAAGTTTCACTCAAAGGTCACCTTCTTTGTGAGAGCTTTCATGTCCACACTATTGAAAGCCACAGCTTTCGACGCCTGATTCCCAGAGCTTCTCCTCCCCCTTCCCTGCTTTATTGGTATTCCAAAGCACTTCTAGTATTCTAACTTACTTAACATATTTTGGGATCTGTCTTCCCCACTAGAATGTACCTCCCCGAGGGCAGTCAGTTTTGTTCACTGGTGTAGATCCAGGGCTTAGAACACTGCCTGGTGCACAATAGATCCTAAAAATATCTACTTGTTTTCTAAATGAAGGAAAGAATGAAGGCAGGCAGGCTTTGGCTCAGAATCTGGAGGGAAGTGATCAGTTGGCCCGCTGAAGCCCCAGAAGTTATGACTTGTCTAATATGATGCATTCCCATAGTTACCTACACATATCTGTGCACACCTGCACACCCTCATTCCCTGCCTCCCTAAGGCCCTGTCCTCCTTACCTCTCCCCCAAGTAGGTACCAATGGCCGTCTTGTTGAGGCCTTCACCCTTGTACAAGAACTGGGCAATGTCTTGGACGTCATGGGTCAGCAGCTTGTGCTCAATGAGATACTGGATGCCCTGGAGGTAGTACACAGAGGCTGTGAGCAGCCCCACTCAACAGGAGGATGGGAGGAGGATGGAAGGGAGTCCCTGTGGCCAGCGCCCTGGGGCCTGGCATTCTGGCATTGGCATAGCTTGTTCTGGGAAGTTCCCTTTGTAAGGTGATGAGTTCCCCATCAGCGGAGGCATGCAAAGAGAGACGGGGTTCCTGCGATGAAGCAGGTTCATGCCAGGTGCTCCCCAGGGTCCCCTTCAGTCTGACACATTTTGATTTTATGCGTCAATGATTCTATGAATTGATAATTTTAAGATGGAATGATTCAGCCATTCATTTTGTCCCCTTAAAATTCATGTTATTTAAAAATAGTATTTCATCTTTTTTTTTCTTACAAGTAATCTATGTCCATTGTATAAAAATTAGCAAAAAGCCAGCTTAATCAAAAGAAGAGGAGATTGCCCGGTCCCACCACTCAGAGGGAGACACTTTCCTGGCGGGGCCTGTCCTCTGCTTTGTGTGTGAAGATGGGAGTGTGCCTCGCCTGATTTCCTGCTCGAAACCTTCTCTTCTGATTTGACAATATCACAGCCATCGCTCCCCACAACCCAGGCACTCAAAGTCTGTCATTCTAATTTTAGGAGTTTGAGGGGCTGGTCTCTGGTTTTCTGTGATGATTCCTTTGTGTCCCTGTTCCTTTTGGAGAAGAGGCTGCTGGAAGATGGGGACAGGCTGTGGAGGGCTCTGAGTGACAGCAGATGGCCCTGGGGACTCCTCAGAGGCCCCTCCCAGGCAGGGGCGTGCGTTAGTGTGTATGTGGGTGTGTTCCACGTGGATGGGGGCATGGGTCCGGTTTCTGTGGCTGTGGGAGGTGGATGGGTGTGTGAAGTTGGTGGCCTATGATGGAGAAGAGAGGCAGCCTTCTAAACCAGAGCAGTAAATTTCCAGGGACCCCTTGGCTGCCCTGACCCCACCTCTGTGTGTCAGCTTGTGGCTTCCTCCTGTCTCTGTTTCTCCCGGAAAGGAGCCCAGCTGCCACCTAGCTGGGCGAGGGGGGTTGCTCTGAGGCCAGTAGGGGGCGGGGCGGAGGATGGGGGTTAGAGCACAGCTCAACCCTGAGCTCCCCGTGCTCTGCTCTCTGTGCCAGCGTCCCAGGGCTGGCTCCCTCTAGCCGAGAGGCTGGAAGACGCTTCTGAAGACTGAGCCCCAGAGTCTAAGGGCCCCACTGTGCAAAGTCCTACTCACAGCGGGGGAGACAGAGGCCCAGAGCCAAGGGACCCCAAGTCTGCAGACATCACAGACCCCACCCCATCCACCTGGCTCCCACCTCAGGCCCTGGGGCTGCTATGCTGAGGGGTTAGCAGGGCCCCAGCCGTGGACAAGATGCTGAGCCCAGCTGGGCCTCAGTTTCCCCATCTGCAGAGTGGGTAGTTGTGTCAGTTGAGGGGAAGAAGAGGGCATTGTGGAGGTGCCCAGCCCACAGCTCCCCCGACCCCCTGACGCGAGCCCCTGCGCTGCCCACCTTCACCGGGTCCATGTTGAACTTCTTGCGCCCGATGCACAGTTCCTTCTCCTTCTGGGCCATCCGGCTGTAGACAGGAAGATGTCAGCTTGGGCAGCCCAGGGCCCCAGGGCACCCCGCCAATCCCGGGGACGCTCTCCTCAGCTAGAGCCAATATTCCCTAAGAGCCTGCGCAGGAATCACCTGGGAGAAGGTGAGAAAGGCAAGCTCTGGGCCCCTCCCTGAGCTATGAAACCAGACTTCCAATGGGCCCAGCACCAGCACTTTAACCAGTTCCTGAGCTGTGGCCTCAGGACCCAGAGTTGCTCTGGGGGGAGGATTTTGAGGGGCCCTGTGCTTGGAGTGGGAGCAAGATACTGGGGAGGCTGGGGGTGAGGGCACAGGCTCTGCAGCCGGACTCCTGGTGCAAATCCCACTCCAGCGTTTGCTGGCTGAGACACTCAGGGCGAGTTGCTTCACCTCTCTGGGACTCAGTTTCCTCATCTGTAAAATGGAAGTGACTCGGGGGGGAGGGTATAGCTCAAGCGGTAGTGATAGAGCTCATGCTTAGCATGCGTGAGGTCCTGGGTTCAATCCCCAGTACCTCCTCCAAATATAAATAAACCTAATTACCTCCCTCCCCCTCCCCCCAAAATAAAATAAATTAATTAAAATAAATAAATAAAATGAGAGGGACTCCATCACCTGCACCCCTGCATTGTTGAGAGGTTAAGGCGTTGGAATAGCTGATGTCAGTTGCTCTGTAAATGTTATGTTGTTGTCATCACTGGGGCTGGAGTAGGGGATCTGGAGTCATGTGGGCCATGTATGTACGTGTGTGAGTGTGTATGCGTGTGCATGTGTGTGCGGGCTAGAGAGGTGGCAATCAGAAGCATCAGAGAATTGAGGGGTGGCAGGGGCAGGGTGGGGATCTCCTGGAACACCATATGTAGCAGACAGTGCCCTGGGGCCCTAGGGGATTATTCAGGGACCAACCTTCTCATTGCACAAAGAGGGAAACTGAGGCCCAGAGAGGCGAGTGGACCAAATCTAGGTCACAGAGTGGGGGGAGTCTTCCCATAGAAGAGGCAGGGTGGATGATGCCCTACGGGTAAGGGAAGGTGGACCAACCTCAGCCTTGCCACGGGCCAGGCTCCTGTCCCTGTATGGCCCTTGGCTTCCTCGTCCTTGTCCTTGGGGCTGAGCTTTCCTTCTCCCTGGCCCCTCCCAGGATGATCCTGGCCAGCCATTGGTCAGAAGTTGGGTCAGAGACTCTGGGTGGAAGTGGTGGGAGGATGGGGTTGTTGCTGAAGAGAGGGGCTGTCTGGAAGCAAGGACCAGACCAGACCACGGGATGGAGTGTCAGGGCCGCCCTGTTCCTCTCTCACTCCCCTGCCTCCCCTTTGGGGGCTGGATCTCAGAGCCCAGGCATGGCCTCTGTTCATTCAGTCACTCGTGGCGTGTGGCAACCTTGGGAAACCACTGTGGCAGCTCCCCAGGCTCCCCTGCCAGGCCCCTCACCTCTCCTCTGCCGTCTCGAAGCAGTCGATTTGGGCAAACACGTCCGCAATCTCGTCCTTGAGTTTCTGTGGGGTGGTAGGGGCATGACGGGGGAGGGAGAGTCAGAGGGTGGAGGGAAGGGGTCCACCACCTTCCGCCCTCCCACACAAGAGCTCCCAACCCTGGGTGTGAATCCCAAACCTGTCTGCCTTGAGCCACTACTGAGGGACCTTCCCCTGGCAGATCCCGTTCCCAGATGTCTTATATCCTCAAAATCCCAAGCCAAACATATAGCCTCTGTTTACATTTAAGTCTCCCAGGGCTCCTGTGGGGTGAGGGAGTCCCCAGTCACCACCCTTTTCCCCACGCTATTTCCCGCCCTCCCATCCCTTGCCTCTGCAGCTGAAAAGTGTCCTGCCCTTGAGCCAAACCTTCCTGACAGGCCCTTCTCCACCCAGCTGCCACTTTTCTGAAGCACAGCTTGGTGCCTGCCTTTCTTCTGCTCAAACTCCGTCCATGGCTCCCTCCTGCCTCCCCAGTCAGGAGGCACAGATTCCTGCCTTCTGATCAGGCCCCGCCTCCTCTCTGGTTTCCCTCCATCCAACCATTTCCCCTGTCCCTCGCCCTAGATCCAGTGCCCACGATGAGCCAGGTACCATGGGTACATGAGGGTGCAAGACAGCCCAGGCCGTCTTCTCAGGGGCTTTGCAATTCCAGTGGAGTTTACAGGAGAGGACACTGATGTGCAGAGAGGTGAAGTGATGTGTCCAACATCTGACTCCAAGCCTGTGCTTTCCCCATGCCCCACCCCCAAGTCTTTATCATCTTGACCTGGCAAGAGGTGCCCAGTGCCAGTGGAGATCCTCAACTCTGCCAACACCAACACCAGGCAGATGGGGAGAGGTGGCAGCTGGCCCAGCATCCCCCCACAGGGCAGCAACATGAGCATCTGGCCGGAGCCCCCAAAGGCACCCCTCTCCTCCTCCAAGATCTTTGGGATGAGGGTAATCCTGGGGGCTTGTCCTGGGACCTACGGACAGGATGGGGCCTGGAGCCTCTATCTGAGCCCAGTCAGCTCCTGTCCATGTGATCTTGGCTGAATCCCTGAGTGTCTTCTCCACAAATAAAATGAGGGCTCACTAGCAAGTGTTAATTGAGCACGTACTATGCTCTGACTATTGGGCTGGGGATACAGTGGTGGGAAACAGACCCAGGCTCTCCTTATGTGGAGCTCACAGGCCTGTGGGGTTGGGATCATGGGGGTCACGGGTCCAGTGAAAGGACCATGCAGAAGCAATCAGAGTAATGATATAGAAAGAGCCTGGCATGTGGTAGGTGTAAATCACATGCTGAGTGAATGACCTTGTGCCTTTGACTTTCCCTAGAATCTTAGGGGTACATGGGGTGGGATGCGGGTGGGGCCCCAGCAACTATAGCCTGGGGGTGGTGAGGGCGGCATCTAGGAGGAGAGACATGTGAGCCCAGAATGAAATAAGGAGAAGGCAGAGCCATGAGGAGGGCTTGAGAGAATCCCAGGTGGAGGGAACCGGGAGTGCAAAGGCCCAGGGGCAGGGCTGAGCACAGCACAGTCTGGGAACAGAAGCAGAGCATGTCTCAGACGGTTGCTGGGAATCAGACGAGCTAACCTCTGAGAAACTGGTGAATTGGCAAGTGCTGGGCACACATTGCTGGTGTGATCTAGAACAAATGGCCTACACTTTAGGGGGGATGAAGCTGAGGCCCAGGGTGGGGATGTGCCACATAGGTGGCAGGAAAACCTGACATACCGTGAGGGGGACAGAGCCCCAGGTGGAGCTTGGCACACAGTAGCTGCTTCATCAGTAGCCCCCTTTCTGTCCCCCACTCTCCTGGCTGTCTCTGGGCCCTGGTGACTGGGCCCAGGAGTGGGGAGGCCCCTGGGAGTTCTGTTCTCTACTCCTGGGGGCGGGGGCGGAGGCTACCTGTGAGCTCTCAGCCCAGGCTGGGTCAGGAGTGAGCGCGGAGGTGCGTGAGTATGTCTGAGTGTTGGCTTGTGGGTGAGTGTGGCTTGAGGGCGTGTCAGCACGAGCCTGTGTGTGGACAAGAGCATGTGTATCTGTGTGTGAGGCGAGCACACCTGGATGTCCTCCAGAAGCTGCTTCCGGTGCCATTTGATCTGCTGCAGCTCCTCTGTCTCCACGCTGCTTAGCTCCCCTGGGTCTGGAGAGAGAAGCACCAGTGGTCACTGGCTCATCCCTGCCCTCCTCCCCATCACTGGGCTCCAGCCACCCCAGTCAGCTCTCACTCCCCCAGGGCCCTCTTCCCTCCAGAAACCCATGCCTTGCTTGCCCTCTTCACTTTGGCCTTGGCCCAGATGTCACCTCCTCCAAGAGGCCTTCCCTGACTGCCCTGTCTAAAGCAGTCCCTCCCCCACCCTCCTCTCCTATCAGCTTTATGTCTCCTCTACCCGTCTGGGTACAGACCCCCTAAGCCATCTTGTTTACTTGCATCTTCTGTGTTCTACTCACTTCGCTCTCAGCCCCAAGAGAACAAACCCTTCAACAATTTTGCTTGCTGCTGCCTCCTCAGCCCCTAGAAAGAGCTTGACACACAGCAGGTACTCAGTACAACACTTGCTGAAGGCGTTTGTCCTTCCCTGGAACTTTAATTTACTCCTTCACTGGATCACACGTCTGTTGGTTATTCACTCATTTATTTGCATGACCAGGAAGTGGCGTCTCATTGTGCTTCACATCCCATTGGCCAGATGCAGTCACATGGCCACGGCTACCTGCAAGGGAGGCTGGGTAATGAGCCTTTAGTGGGGTGGTCCTGACAGCCTTACCCCGTAAGATGGGGAAACTGGATGGGGGGGGAGGGGACATTTCACAGTTCCTGCCCCAGACACTGAGGCTCAGAGAGGCGAGATGACCTGGCCAGGGTCCCGAAGGGATAAGTTGCTGAGCCAGGGTGGGACTTGGATTCAGCTGCCTACAAAGCCTGGGTTCTTCCCTCTTCGCCTGGAAATGAATTACAGGGGACACGGGGGTGCTGGTGTTCTGTGCGAGGTGGTGTTGTGACCATTTCTACAGCTGAGTCAGCTGAGCCACCTCTACCCCACGCCAGGCTTCCTGTCCCATCCATGACATTCTTCTGGTCGAAATCTCCACAGACCTCTTATTCCTTAGAGGGAAAAGCCCTCCTCCTGGTCCTGGGGCCTCTATAGTCTCCCTGGCTTTCCCAGTGAGCCTCGCTCCCCATTCTCAACAAGAGCCGCCAGTCCAGCCTGCCCGCCCCACACTGCCCCCAGTAGTCTAACTCTCAGTCTTACTTCCCCACCTTTGCCTCTACAGCTTCTCCACCCTGGGATGCCTTTTCCTGTCTGCCCACCCAAATCCTCCCGACTCTCAAGTCCTAGCTTTGGGAAGTGCCTAGTCTTGTTTCTTAAAGGTTTTACAAGGACAGATGTGATCCTTCCCAAATGAAAGCAGAGACACTATCGAGGGGTCCCTTTCCCGACTTCCCCCTCCCATGGACTGAGCAGCCATCCCGGGCTTTGAGGTGGAAGCAGGTGCCAAGCTAGGAGGAGCCCGGGCTCCGAGCAACCATGTGGAGAAGAGTCATCATATTCCCCTGGGCCAGCTACCCACTTGGACTTTTCAATGAGAGAGAAATAAGTCCTGAGAATGTCTCAGTCACTGTTTTTCTGAGTCTCTTAGTTACAGCAGCTATACCTGAAACTCAACAAATACAGCGTCCTTGTCTCTGAAACATGGACCATAACCTAGATGGTGGTTGTCTGGATTAAAAAAGCTGAATTTTGCCAACATGCAGCAAGGATCTGACATACGGTCAGGGTGCAACACATGTATAATAGACGCCATCCAGGTCTCCCCTTCGGGACCAAGGCACCCACTCCCTCAGCTGCTGGGGGTGAGTGTGTATCACCTGCTGATGGCCCACAGCTGAGTCCCTGCCCAGGAACTTAGCCCAAATGAGCTGCTTTGCCCAAGGATCTGCCCCTCCCACAGGGCAGTCGCTGCATAAAAGCCAAGACCCCTTGATTGGTTTTTAGATCCAGGCTCTACTGACTGAAGAAGAGACCAGGTCCACAAAAGCAAGGCTCCTGAAACATTTTAGCAAGTATATATGGTAATGATTCCCCTGGTCAAGCAAGCAGGGTGGGTCTGTCTGACTCACCAAGTTATAAAGTCAAATGTGCCCAACAGCAGTCCTTTGTAAGTGGTTCACCCAGAAACAGGTGTAAGCAGAGACAGAAGGCTCCAGTAAGCCCCAGGGATGGGTGACCCAGACCCGTATGTCATCTACTGCTGTTGCAACAGATCCCTCAGCTCACACCGTATCTTCATGGATGGGTCCCTTGTGACCTTCTGATAAAGAAGAAAAATGCCTGGACTTGGTTCCAGGATGGATGGCTGGAACCATGGGTGTGGTTATGAGTTAAACTGGACAGTTACTGAATTACAGTTCTGCTCAAAGTGACCCAGAAAGACAGTGGGGAGAAGTCCTCCCAATGGGCAGAGCATTGGGCAGGGCACCGAGTCATCTGTTTCATGTGGAAAGGGAAGTGGTGTGAGTACGAATACATAAGCATTCATGGGCAGTGGAGGATGGCTTGCCTTATTGGTCAGAAAGAAGGAAAGAAGGAAGACTGGGAACAGAGAGGTCTGGGGAAGAGGCAAGTGGGTGGCCCGATGGGAGTGGGCACAGAGTGGGAAGATGTTTGTAAAGCACACTGATGTTCCCCAGCAAGCACCCACCACAGGGGAGGCGCTAAACCACCAGGCAGACAGAATGATTCAGCCAGTTGACATCAGCCAGTCTCTGACTGACCAGCCCAGTGCTGGTGCAGTGGTACCCAAATGAAGTAACCATTGGCCCCTGTGGAGGCTAGGTGTGAACTCCATCACCCAGGCTCGCCCTGCCACTGGCATCACCCTGCCACTGCTGAGTATCAGACCTGCCAGCAACAAGGACCCATCGTTCCTCCAGAAGACCAACCAGCAACTTGGTGGCAAATCATTTGCATTGGGTCCCTTCCCTTCTGCAAAGGCCAGTGATTCATCTCACCAGGAATCCACACATGTTATGGATATGTGGTGGCCTTTCTCGCCCACAGAGCCTTGGCCACAGGGCAGCGCTGTCCAAGGGTTGGACCTGCTGACTCAGAACACTGCAAAACCTCACATTAGACCCAGGGACCCTCTTTCCAGTAAAGGAGGTGTGGGAAGAGCATGTGGCCGTGGGACCCGCTGGTACTCTCACGCATTTTACCACCAGAAGACACTGGCCTGATCACTGGCCTGACAGGGTGATGGAGCAGCCTACTGAAGGTGCAGCTGAGGTGTCAGTTTGGAGACGTTATAATGCTTGGACAGGGCACCATCCTCCAGGATGCGTCATACACCCTAAGTCAATGACCATTAGATGGTGCTCGGTGCCCAAGAGGCAACCTACACGCATTTAGAAACAAGGAGCAGAAGGGGCTCCACATACCTTCTAGTGACCCCCTTGGGAGTTTTCCTTTCTGTCCCTGTCACTCTGAGCCTGCAGGTCTAGAGATCCTGGTTTCCAGGGGAGTGAGGGGAGGTGGCACTTACCCCAGGGGACAAAGCAAGAGTCTTATTAATCTCTAAGTGCAAAAGCACCTGCTCCATGCCAGCAGTGCCACGTAAATTGTGTCATTTAATCCTCGTAACTCTTTTAAATGGATCTTTTTCAGTTTGAGACATCGAGGCTCAGAGAGGTGAAGTGACTTGCCAAGGGTCACACAGCAGGGAAGTAGCAGTGCTGGGATCAGAACCCCAGTTTGCCAACACCTAAGCAGAGGTAGATTCTGCATGCCATTGGGGACATGCAGGAACGGAAGGCATGAGGGGCCATCCTTGTGGAGACAGGAGCAGGGTCATAGCAGGGGAGGCCGCACCAGAGGTGGGACCTGGAACTCCTCTGTCAGGAGGGGAGGGAGGCTGAGATCCGTGGTGGAAAAATCCAATCACCTCTAGCTGACTTTGGGGTGAAAGATCAGGCTTTTGTGTTTTGTTTGTTTGCTTTTCGTTGTTTTCCTGTTGGCTGGGGCTTCTGTTCTGAAGCCCTGCTTCTGGCCCAGGGCACACCTGCTGGTGGAGGCCACGTGGATTCCAGGCAGGCTGCTTATTGGAGAGAAGCCAGGTGGGAATTTCGTGTTTCTATGGATAATCCCTAATGTGGACGGTCAAGGGGTGAGCTCTGGGGCTCCCCTTGGGTCCCAGGCCAGCTTCTCCTCCCTCCTCAGGAAAGCTCCCCTTTCCCATCCCGGGCCCAGGACTCACACGCATACCCTCAGCCTTAAGCCCCTCCCAGAGCTTCAGACCCTTCCATCCCTCTGTGTCCTGACCATCATTTCACTTGTCACTGGGACTAAAATGGAACTCCTAGAGCTTCCCCTCAACCTGGCCTTCTCCCTGAGTCCTCAAGCTCTGGGAATGGCCCCCCAGGGACTCCAGGAGGCACCTTGACATGCACCTCTCTCACCCTCGTGTCTCCTCCATCACTAAGCCCTGTCCACCTTCTTTCTGTTTCCATGGCCCCCACCCTCACCCAGACCCCCGGCTCCTCTCTCTGGGTGACTGAAGGCCTCCTGATGTCCCTGCCTCCACTCTGCCCTTTCCAGCCAGTCTCCTATGGCGTCCCATTGTCCTGACGATAAGACCCACCAGTCCCCGTGGTGCCCCACCCTCATCTCACAAGGCGCCCACCCCTGCCCCCGACTTGAAGCCTCCTGATCGCCCTTCTTTTGCCCCCATGTGCTCTCTTCCTCCACGGGCCTTCGCACCTGCTGTTCCCTGTGTCTCGATGCCCTTCCCTCTCTTCTCTGCCTAGTGGCTCCTACTCATCCTCTCCATCTCCTCGCAGGGGCCCTTCTGTGCTCCAGCTGGGCTCCCCCTCTCCCTCACCTCCTTCCCATCCCTGCAGCAGATCTGGGATCTTGCCTGATGAATAAGCCAAGCTGTTAGCGAAGGAAAGTCCTGCTGGTTGGGCACCTGCTCTGTTTCAGGCCCCGGGGGCTCCAGGCTTTTGCCGCCCACTAGCTCCTTTGAACCCGACAACAGCTCTGAAGGGAGGGGTTTCCAGTCAGTCTGCAGATGGTGCGCCAGAGGCTCAGACTGGTTAAGTGACCTGCCCAAGGGGGCACAGCTGGGAGGTGGCAGAATGGGACTCACACCCAGGCCCATCTGGGGCTCTGAGGCCACAACCCTGACACTGATCTTCCGAAGCCAGACATCTCCATGCAAATCATCAAAACCCCATCAAGACACTAACCTTGGATATTCTGACACAGAAATGCCGACCATGGCTGATCACCACTGAGAATGAAGATGGAGGCAGGATGACTGATGCTTAACGATCCCAGCCCCTTTCTCTTTTGGGGTAAGAAATAAAACGAGGCCCACATCGTAGAGCTGGGGACACAGTTTTCCCAGGAGAGTGGGGGTGGGCAGCGAGGGCTTGTTTGCCTTTATTCTTCATGCAGTTCCTTTCCTGATTTGACAGGTGCATTCGTGAACCCTCTCAGCCCACTGTCCCCTTCCATCTGGTGACAACTGGCCAAGCGCTTTGAACCCATGAGACAGTGCTGACAGCCCCTGGCCTGCTGCACCCATCGCGTGGTACACGGGGGCCTTGCGACCCTGCACCTATTTGTTTAAAAGTGGGGATTTCGCCCCATTTCAGAGCTGAGGGCGCTGAGGTTCAGGGAGGGTGACAAGGACACAGTCTGAGGGTGCTCACCTCTGATTCCAAGCCTGGTGATGATGGCATTTCAGGCATTGGTGCAGGTTGTGTGAGATGGATTTTAATAATAATAAAGTTAATGATAAAAACACAAAGATATTTAAATGATAGTAACAACCGCTGCCACCACAAACTCCGTGTACTCCGCCCTAGGCTGTGCTGTCCACCTCGCACAAGGGCCTGAACACTGACACCCCCACCCCCAACCACGACTGCGGCCGGGTGCCCTCCGCACCCAGAGCCCCGGCCGGCTGAGTGTGCCCAGGTACCGCCCCAGCCATCTCCCCAGCTCCTCTCTACTTCCCCTTTGTCCTTCCTCTTTCCCGTTGTATTTTTAGAAATCTGCTCACAGCCCCACTTCCAGGACAGCTGGCCGGCCTCGCTTCCCCTTTCCAGGCCAGGAGGAGGGTGCGATCCTGGGGTCCTGAAGGCAGAGGCCCCTCAGAGTCTGGGTGTGAGGGACACTGGGGCAGGGGGCGGCCCTCAGAGCTTGCCCTGCCCCAGCCCTCAAGGCCCTGCGGGGTGCATCGCTGCATGTGGCTTCCTCCCCAAGCCCAGCTGCCTCTATTTTTAACCCGCCGTCTTACTGCACCAGCCCCAGGACTGTCTTTGGTCACGCTGGGGCTTTGTTACCTGGACTTCTCAGCTTTTCAACAGACCCAGGGGGAGGGGACCTGGTTCTGGGTGCGACACCCCCAGATAGAGGAGGGGAGGCAGCTCCCAGGGGCCTTTGGCGCCATCCTGTCCTTCGTACAAGTGGGGAAGCTGAAACCCACAGAAGGAAGAGGACACCAACACTGGTAGGTTGGTGCCAAGCTGGGATCTGAGCCGGGTCAGGCTGACTCTCCATCCCCGTTCTTTCCCCACTTCCCCCCACTACGACCGGGGTGAAGATGCCACTTAAGAGATGACAAATCTGGGCTCAGAGAGGGGAAGTCACCTGGCTGTGGAGGAGTTTTGATTAAGACCGAGTCTGAGGAGCAGAGAAATGACCTTCCCTCCTTCCCTCTACTTCCTCCAGGAAGTCTTCCCATATCTCCCCTGCCCCGGGTGGAAAGAGTCTCTCCATCCCATGCTCCAGGTCTCTGCCGGTTTGCACATCTGCCCTGGGTCACTGTCCTGCAGGGTCTGTCTCTCCCTCCTCCACACCGTGGACCAGCAGCCCCCCACAGGGTTGGGCCCACGGCTGGGTCACTGCTGTCCACAGCACTGCACAACTCAGGGCCTGCACACCAGAGGACTGCTTACAGAATAAGTGAAGGAATGAATGAATAGATGAACCTATCAATGGAGTCCTCCAATCTCCCAAGACGCTGCCTGCAGCGACTCAATTCAACCCCTGTCCTTCCAGGCCAGCCTGAAGAGATGCAGTGACTCACCCTCTGGCCTCCCTCGGATGCCCCGCCCCTCCCCTCCCCAACGGCCCAGGCTAAACTGGGGCTCTCTCTCCTCTTGCCTTCTTGTCCCCATTCTGCCACTCATCAGCTGCCCGACTTTGGGCAATTCCATCCTTTCTTCCAGTTCACCTCTGAGAACCTCAGTTTCCTCATCTGATTATGGGGACAACCATCCTAAGGACTTTAGTATGTGAAGACCCCAAGGAAAGAAGCAGTAATGGTGGAAAGACAGGCAGTCTGTCGGGGGATAACTTCACTGTTTCCTGCCACCCTCGCGTCTGCTGAGTGACCTTGAGCCAGGCACCACTCCTCACTGGGTCTCCTCTTACCTCCCAGCTGCCCCCTAAGATGTCTTCATGGAACCCCTATAGTCCATGAGCCACCTGCCCCCAAGAGCCCACTGGAGAAGTATGGGGTTCAGGGAGACAGCCTGGGACAGGGAGCCAGGAGGTGGGGAGTGGTCCTGCCTCAGCAAGACTGGGCCCCTCTCCAGGCCTCCTTTGTTCCATCTGTAAATGGGGGCTGTTAAAATGGATCGGTGGTTCTCTAACTGTGTTCTCCAGAGCCCGTGGGGCGAGGGTGGGGTCAGACTGCTCTGTATTAGGTTTTGCTTGAAGAAAGGGTTCTGTTGCTAACAGGGTTCATGTTATCTGAACCTGGGGAATGGGATGGCTCCTAGCAGCTCTTGTTTTCTGGAATTTCAGGCCATGCTGGAACATTCTTAGATGCAGGGTGCAGAGACCTGGCCCCTCTCCTCTCTGCCTCACAGAAACACAACACAATCCTGTCCGCTCCTGTCCAAACTGCCAAGAAAAGAACAGCCTTCTTTTTTTTCCCTGCAGACACACGGTCCTGCTCACCTGGCAGGGTCTCATCCATGGTCCCATGTTGCTCAGACTTGGGCCTCTCTACTGGCAAGAAGCAGTGTCTTCAGCCACCCCACAGGCCACTGTCACCACCCCCAGAGGCCAAACAGGGGCTGCAGGGCCCTTGTGCCACCCAGGCAGTTACATCCTCCCCGGCAGCATCAGCTTCAACACAAGCAACCTTTCTCATGTCCGCCTCCGGGCCTTTGCACAGGCTGTTCCTTCTCCAAGAATGTTCTTTCCCCAGATACTCACATGAATCACTCCCTCCCTCCTTCAAGTCTCTGCTCAAATGGTGTCTCCTTTTGAAGCCTTCTTGACCACTCTCTCCCATCTTCCTTATCATCCTTTACTGTTCTTCATTCTGCTTGTCACCACCTGACATGTTATATTCAGACATTGACTGTCTGTCTCCCCGTCTAGAAGGTAAGCTCATGAGGGCAGGGGCAGTGCCTGCTTTGCTCCCTGGACTCCCAGCCCCTAGAACACAGCTTGGCACCGAGCCTGAGCCCACAATCATTCGTTGCCTGCTTCTGCATGTCCCACCTGTGTTTCATCTAGTTACACACCGATGCCTGTGAGGCAGGCACTGTTAACCCCATTCTACAGAACAGGAAACTGAGGCCCAGACAGGTTGGCCCGGGTGCTTACCTGGGTGGCACAGGTCCATTCTGAAGCCCCCGGGGAAGGGTGGCCTGCAGACCAAGCTGCTGCTCAGGCTGCCCGGCCGGGATGTGTCACCTCAGCTACAACAGGCCCCTTCCCGTTGGCCCCGCCCAGCCCAGTGTGGGGAGGAAGTCCTGTCCTGCCGGGGTCTGGTGTGTAGGCTCTTGACGCAGCAGCACTTCCTAAAAACCAGCAGAGGTTTGAGTAGCGGGGACTCTTTGCATTTTGGGTGTGGGCAAGGGAGGGACAGAGGCAACGAGACAGAGAGAAGGATGGAGGGAATTAAAAAAAAAAGACAGTGAGACAGAAACTCACACAGACACATACACACAGAGGAAGATGTTTACTGGAGGACAGAACCTTTTCCAGGGGTCAGTGAGGACTTACTCAGCAACCTCACTGCATATAAGCTGAAGAGTCACTCCACCTGGACAGTCCAAGCTGAGTGAGCCCCATTGATTCCACCCTACAAACTCTCTTTTATCAACTCTCCTTTGAAAAAGAAAAATTAATTCAGTGCAAGGAAAGACTTTATTTCCCTCAGTGAAATGCCTGGCTTTTTCCTGTCTAGTGATCAATTGGGCAATATGTTCAGTTTCTTTTTTCCCCTGGGCTGCTAGGAAGCTCAGTCAAATCTGCAGCTCCTTTTTACAGCTGTTCTGTTGTAGCATTCAGACTTTGAGGCCAGACTCAGCAGTGTGACTCAGGTCTGCCACTCAGAACCTGTGTGAACTTGGGCAAGTCATTTTACTGCCATGAGCCTCAGTTTATTTAACTACAAAAGGGGAATGATAATACCCACCCCCGGAGTTATGGAAAAGATGGAGGGAGACAATAAGATGTAAGATGGAAGAGAATAAGATGGAAGAGTAAGATGCTTGGATATTCAATAAACACCCTCTTTTTTCTCCTTGTGGTTTAAATTTTGGTTTTTGGTTAAAATTCACAATTTTATTGCTTGTGCTTTTTTAGCAGGCTGATTCAAATACTTTATAGAAAAAAGTACAGTGTAAAGGAATATCTATAAAGTAAATGCTCATTCCTTGTAACTTTGTGGCACATGTCGGTTTATTCATCTCTTTCCCCACAAGTCTCGAGGCCCCATGAAGACAAGGTCACCTTTGTGTCCCGTGTCTGGTAAATGCTGGGGACCTAGAGGGTGTTCAAGTGTTCACTGTTCAAGTGTTCATTCATTGTTCAAGTGTGCAATGAATGATGAATGAATGCGGGAAGGGCACACGGGGCAGAAGGCGTGGTTGATGCAAAAGCTGGCTGCAATTTCCACCCTTCCGTGTATCCATGCCCCTTTGTGCTATGAGGCTGCCACTCCTCTCATCAAGAGGTGGAGTCTGTTTCTGCTCCTTTTGCATCTGGACTGGGCTGTGTCCTTCTTTGCCCACCAGATTGTGGCAGTAGTGATGTTACATGACTTTCGAGGTGAGACCTTAAGAAGCCTTGTAGCCCAGCTGCTGGGGCTGGCCTGCTGAGGACGGAGACACGCGGAGAAGAGAACAGAGCCTCCTTTCTGGAACACGCTTGACTAATTTGGAGCTTGAGTGAGTGGCCAGCTCAGGACCCAGAGTCCGGGCCCACTAACTGCTGGCCTGGTGCTCTCAGGACTCTTCAAACCCACCCCCCATCCCCTGCCCACCCCAGTTCTTGTCTAACTCAAGGTTATTTTCTAGGAAACTTGTTTAAATATCTTCACGGTAAATTAGATTTTTTCTCAACAAATCTGGGCCCAAGGCACAAAAAAAACATTTCCTGGGTCACTTAAAATAAGAGAAACAGGGAGAAAGGTGTTATTCCCTGTGCAGAAAATTGTTAACAGCAGATCTGAGACTGCTATCTTTTTATTTTTTCACAAAGATTTTTTTTATTGAAGTATAGTTGATTCACAGTGTTGTGTTAGTTTCTGGTGTACAGCCTAGTGACTCAGTTAGATATATATAATTATTAATTTATATGTATTTATTATATATTTATTTATTATTATTAAATAAATATTTATATTTATTTATAAATATGTTTATATTTATATTCTTTATATATAAATATATATATATTTATATTCTTTTTCATTATAGGTTATCATAAGCTATTGAGTATAGTTCCCTGTGCTGTACAGTAGGACCTTGTTGTTTATCTATTTTGTATATAGTAGTTTGTACCTGCTAATTCCAAATTCTGAATTTATCCCTCCCCTCTCTTTCTGCTTTGGTAAACTTTGACAAGTTTGTTTTCTATGTCTGTGTGAGACTGCTAGCCTTTAAAAAGCCTGCTTGCAAGTTTGGCCCTCGGCTGGCATCTGGGAACTTGGATTTCGGGCAGATTCCTGCCGATCCCCAGTATGAGTGGCTCCTGGTGCCCACACTGTGCAGACACCGTGGCTTATGCTGAACACCGCTTTCCTCCTGGGACTCTGGGATTTGGGTATGTGTTAGGCAGAGTGTGCCTACGTGACCAGTCCCCAGCAAGAACCTCGGGCGCTGAGTCTCTGCTGAGTTCCCTGGCTGACAACACCTCGCGTGTGTTTTCACAGTTTGCTGTTGGAGGAATTAAGTGCCTCCTGTGTGACTCCACTGGGAGAGGACTCTCGGAAGCTTGTGCCTGTATATTCTTTTGCTGTAATAGATCACAGCTGTAGCTAGGACTATATGCTGAGTTCTGTGAATCTTCCTGATGAATCAGTCACTGAACTTGGGGATGGTCTTGGGGACCCCTGACACACGCTCTAATGCTGCAGCCAGGCCCAACAGGTGTGCCTTACCCAGGGCCACAGTTTGGCATCTGGGACTTCCCTTTTTGTCTGAAGGACCGGTTGAATGGTTCAGTTATGATTACCATCTCATTCTCTAAGACTCAACTCAAATATCACCTCCTCTGTGAAGCCTTCGGTGATTACACCTTCCTTTCTTCTTCCCCCACAGTCCCGATCATGACTCACAGCTTATACGCAGGCAGCCTGAAAGGGAAGGTACTCTCACTGTAGGTGGCCAAGAGTTTCATAGAATCAACAGTAGGGGAGCTATGGAGACCTGGAATCAGATCCCGACTCAGCGTCTGCTAGTTGTGTGTATGCCTCCCCTTTGAGCCTTGTTTTTTGTCATCTGCAAAATTGGGGCAGATAAGATTAAGTTTGCTTACATGAAGCAGAAAACCCAAATAACAATAGCTGAAACAAATTAGAGGTATTTTTATCTCTCATGAGAAAGCCCAAGGTAGTTAATACAGGACTACTTCATAGCAACCTGGTTATCAGGGATCCAGGCTCCTTCTGACTGCTTCTAGCCTCAAGTTCTCCTCATAGTCCAAAGTGACTGCCTGATTTCCAGCCATTGCGCCTGAATCTAAGGTAGGAAGAAGGTTGAAGATGGGAAGGGCTCCTCTTGAAGGGCTCCCCTTAAAGGGCTCTTCCTGAAGCTCTTTCTGGCCTGAGGTCAGGGTCTCTGCTTCCTTCATGTACACTAGGTGGAGGTCCATAGTTGATTATGGGACAACACACAACAGTCCTCAAACATGGGGTCTGGGAGTTCCCCAACAACTACCACTGCCATTTATGGAATGCTCACTACCTGCCAGGTATTGTGCTCAGTGCTAGCACATCATCTCATTTAATCCTTTCCACACCCCAGTGAAGTGTATTATAATCCCTGTTTTATAGATGGGGGAACTGAGTTCAGAAAGGTTAAGTCACTTGCCCAAGGTCACACAGCCAGGAAGAGGCAAAGCTCAGATTCAAGCCCTGTGCTGACTTCATTCTCACTCTGAGTTGTGCAAACATCATTTCGAACATTTAGAAAGAAATTCAGTGGCCTGCCTACCCCTTAGGGGAGAGATAAAAAAAAAATCCAGTACTTAAATCGAATTGTAGCAAAAGCACGGACCGACACTTTCTGTTTGTCCCAAAGCTCAGAATTCCTCACCTGGACACAGCTAGCTCGAGAGAAAGAGAACTGGATGGAACTTAGAGGTAGTCTAAATCAATGACCTTGTTTTACATGCAAGATAACTCAGACCTGGAGAGGGAGGGGACTTAGTGTGCATAAGGGACAGAACCTGCCCTTGAACCCCTTTGGGATGCAGAGTTACAGTACTCCATCCATCCATCCATTCACACATCCATGCATCCATCCACACATCCATCCATTCATCCATCCATCCATTCACACATCCATCCATCCATTCACACATCCATTCACACATCCATCCATCCATCCATCCACATATCCATCCACATATCCAACCATCCATTCATCCATCCAACCATCCATTCATCCATCCATCCGTCCATCCACCCACACATCCATTCATCCATCCATCCGTCCATCCGTCCGTCCATCTATCCATTCATTCAGTTGGTGTTCACTGAAGTCCTACTACATGCCATGTGCTGTTTTTGGCATTGGCACATGACAGACAAAAATCCCGACCTTCGTGGGGCACATGGTTAAGTCAGCTGTGTTGGGTGGGACATGGCAGGTGGTGGGCAGGATGAGTGTCTGGGATGAATCATCTCTGAAGTCCTTCCCCTTCATAATTTTCTCTGATTTCTCATTTTTTCTCATGACTCGGAACTGGAGGCAGCCTCTGGTGGATGTGGCATCCTTGCATCTTGGGACTGCTGAGAGTCTGGCCTGTAAGACCAGAGCAACAAGCAGGGCTCCAGAAGCCCAGGGCCTTCCAAACATGCCTGATTTCCATCAGATCTATCACTCCTCATCTGGGTTTGGCCACAGGCCCTTTGGGAGCCTGGAGGACAGAGGGACAGAGGGAAGCCAGACACGGGGAGGCTCCACGACTCAGCCAAAGACAAGGATGAGGGTCAAGGGCAGTGAAGCACACTTTCATCTTCAAGTTCACATTTAGAAATTGTCCTAATGAGATAATGGCACACACGTGGGAAGGGGTGAGCACGTGGACGCTCCTCCCAGCATCACTGATAACTGGGAAATTTGGGAGGAGTCAAGTGCACAGCAGAGGCTAAATGGTTAATAAATTATTTTGTGTCCAGATGATGGGCCAGTGAGTCATCAAAGAGAATGATGATAATGCAGAATTCAAACATCTTTCATTTTTAAGTAAGCATAACTCCACCTAGCTTAAACTGGAATTTATTGGCTCAGTTCCTGGAGAGCCAGGGATGGGGTTGGCCTTGGGCCTTGGGGATATGGATACCAGAGATTCAGAATGTCCTTGTTCTTCTCCTCCCTGCCCCCCCCCCCCGCCCCCGTCTCTCTCATTCTCTGTCTGCCTTAGCTATTTCTGTCTCTGGCTTCAGATGGGATTTTCTCCATAGGGCAGCCAACCTAGCCACAGAAAGCTCCAGGCTCATGTCAAGTTACCTTTGACTTCATAAAGAGGGCCTACCCAGAAACATTCTCAGGGAAAGACTTTGATTGGTTAGGCCTAGGCCATGTGCCCAGCTCTGGACCAATCCCTGCCACATCAACTCAGCGAGGGCCTCCCAGAGCAGGGATGCCTGTTTGGAGTCTTGGATATTTGTACAAGGAAGCAAAGAATCCTCTGGAAGTTCAAGCGGGAGTTTGTGCTTCAGAGAAGGTGAGGGAAGGAAGGGTGTTCCAGGTTGAAGGAACAGCACAAGCAAAGACTCAGAGGCTTGAGATGAAATGGAGAGTGAGACCTGAGATGAATCCAGGCCTGGATCTGCTTCTGCCTGGGGTCTGTCCCTCCCCTGGTCCTCCTCCTGCTGCCAAGCCTCCTCCCTCCAATCAGTGGCTCCCTGACCCCCACTTCCCCTTTCCAACCCAGGCCACAGTAGTTTCGGGACAGTGGTTTCTGCTGGGCACAGGAACACAAGCTTACACATCAATTGCTTGCCACACACACACACACAGGAGGGGACCCAGGCTCCACCCTCCTCCTAAGTTCACTGGAGTAGGGGGTTTGGAGGAAGCAGAAGGTCTCCAGTGGGACCAGGTGGCTGTGTCACAGGGCAGGGCGGGGCTGAGGTCTGAGACAAGCCAGAGGCTGTGTCTCCCTGTGTCCCTCCTCCCTCATGGTCACCAGATGGCTGCAGCAGTTCCTGGCATCTCACATCTACTTGACCCTGCCCTCCGGGACTCCGCTCACCCTGTTTGGCTAGGGTGGATCCATGCTCACGCCTGGATGCAAGGGATCCTGGGAAACAGAGTGCCTGGTGTTTGTGGCATCTAGATGGGTGGTGGGCTTCCCCAGCCAGGGAGGGGGTTGCTAGTAGGAACGAGGGAGATTCCACCACGGGAATGGAGGGGGAGCCAGGAGGAAACCTGGGTGTGGTCAGAAGAGGGCCTTTTAAGAGGTGGTCATCAGTGTCTCCAGCGGGGTTGGGGGGCGGGGAGGAGGCGAAGGTCCCTGAGTGTCCATTGTGTTACTGCTGGGGGGCTAGGGTGGGAGGTGGCCAGGCAGGGGCAACAGGCGGGAACTGAGGAAGTGGAGGCAGTGAAATGGGTGGCGGAGGAGTGAGGGATGAGGTCCGCTGGAGCAGAGCTGGTGGGTGGAGGAGGGCACCTTTAAGAAAGGAGTGGCTTTACTTGAACTGAGCCCCCAGAGACCCGGGGCATTTGTGCCTGGAGAGGGTCCCAGGCAGGGGGAGAGGGTGGCCCAGAGTGGAGGGGAAGCCCAAAGGGGAAGGCCAGAGGAGTCCCCTGGCCCGAGGGCACCAGGAAACCGAGGCTCAGAGAGATACCACTGGTGCTCACTGGCGCAGCCAGCAGTCAGGGATTCGAGCCTGGAGTCTGATTCTGACTTCTGCGTTACTGTGGTTAAGGGCCTGTCATCTTTCTGGGACATCAGTCCTACTTATTTTGGAGGTGGCTTCTCTAGAGTTTTTGCCAGCCTGTTGAAAGATGGGAATCTGATACTTCAGTATGTAAACTTGGGTCAGGTTCATTCTACTGTGGAGTCTCCTTTTTGGCTCAAAAGTGTCATTATTAAAAAAAAAAAAAAAAAAGAAGAAGAAGTAATGGCCTATAATTGGGCCTGCAGAGCTTAACATTTCCTTGTTCAGGTCTCATGCTCCAAGGGCTCTCTTTCTTTTAAAAAAAAAAAGTGTCATTATAGAACTTTAACAAAATGATCTGTTTACACGTGTCCGCGGGGGCCGCCCTCAGTCCCCTTTTCTGCCATCTTGGTCTCATCTATTTGGCTGCTACGCTCACGTCTGTGGGCCCCGTGGCCCCCGCCTGGGAGGAGGCCAGGACTACCCAGCTGCTCATTCTGAGTTCGAGTCCTGGCCTGGGGGGTTGCCACACCATCTGGAATCACCCCCACCCCAGGGCAGAGGGGGCGCTCCCTGGAATCTCCTGCTTTGAAAACCAACTGGTCAGAACCATTTCTGTGAACTCGGAAGTTGGGGTTGGGTGTATTAAAATGTTACCTGGGATTTTGGTTTTATTCAGGTATGGTGAGGCCCACAGAACAGGTGATGAGAAGATATTTTGTCATCTACACAGGTCCCAGGAGGAGGGCACATGGTGGGCCAGGCAGGACCACATGAAGAAGCATCAGGGCCAGTCAGGAGGCAGCAGAGTGAGGGGAAACCGTAGACAAGAGCCTTTACTGTGGTTTTTCAGGGAAGAAATGGGCGAGGCCAGGTGAGGACTGAGCGGGCTTAGGGTTGGCTACGTGGAAAAATTTTGGCAGGCTCTGGGCAGTGGGAGTGGCTCCACCTTCCTGGTACCTGGCCCTGGGATGATTAGGATGGAGGACTCTTGCCTCCTGGAGTATAAAGCCAGACAGAGGAGGCAGATGGGGATATGGACTCAGGATTGGTTGGTTTGCAAGCAGCTGGCAGGGCTGTCATTTACTATCCCTAGAAATTAACTGTGAGAGGGGCTGTCCCTCCCCAGCAGTGAGGCCCCAGCTGCCAGAGCATCAAGAATGCAGAGAATAAGGAAATGTGATGAGTATATAAGTTCACCCACTGGGTTAGTTTGGTTCTCTGCTGCTTCCAAGGCACTTAGAACAGACTTGGTACATAATAGGTGTTCAATGGATGCTTTTTGAAGGAATGAATGCCACACTATCCTCAGGGAGGCTCAGGCTGTCTATGAAGGGCTGATGTGTGTCGCAGCTGGGAGTTCTGGCCTCCTCCTGGTGTTAGCCTGTAGCTCAGTGGGCTCTGGCTTTGAACCTCAATGCCTCCGCCTATGAGCTGTGGCAGCATCTTCCTGGCTTCAGCATTCTCATCCGTAAAATGGGGATTCTGCAGAATGTCCTACCAGAGGGTGTGATGGTAAAGTGTCTCGCCTGGAGAGGACCTCAGTGGAGGCAGCCACTGGTCACTTGTCAGTCCCGCGTCAGTCCCTCCAAGGCTTGTCTGGTTTCCAAGGTGATCCTGGGCCCTGGCAGACAGTAGGGCCTTGCTTTATTGTGTGTTTTCCCGAGATTTAGGAAAGATTCTCTTAGGCAGGGGACCCCAAACCTGGATTTGACCCTCTGGGATCCTTTTAGGATACAAACTGCCAGGCCACCGACTCCTGAGTCTATCCTCTGATGGAGGGTCCTGAAATTGTTATTTAAACATATTCTCAGAAGTTTGTGACCCCATCAAGGGAGCTGTTGTCCTCCTATCCCTGTAATAAAGTCAGGGTACACTCTGGGCACCAGAGCTCTGGGGTCAGCCCTTAGCAAGGAAGTTATTACAAGAAATAAGGAAACCACTCCTGTGTTTGCTGTTGAAGGTATGATGTCACCGAGCACTTCTTACATCATGAACTCAGTGGGTTCTGGAGCTTTATTCTAGTGTGGTTTAGAAAAATGCAATTCACCAGGGGACTGGCCTATTTCCCCTTTTCCAGTAAGGAGAGCTGAGTAACTTGTCTTGTTTCCCTTTTTACTCCAGCTGCCAGGAAACTCAGGCAAATCTAAAGCACAATTGCAGCATCATTTGACATATTTTCCTTCTCCTTTTCCCTAGTCCTGATTTTCTACTTTCATATTCCTAGCTTTTTGTATATATGGGAGATAGTCTGGGAGATACAGATTCTCAATATAAAAGAAAAGAAGGAAAGGAAGAAAGAAGGAAGGAAGGAAGGAAGGAAAAGAGACTAAAAATCTCAGGCAAAATCCAAGGAGAGTGGTCAGGGAAAACCAGACAAAGTGTTGGCCTCCAGTCTGCTGTGTGCCCTGGGGTCGCTCACTCACACTCTCTGATTCCTTCTGACCTCCTGACCCCTTCTCAGTCTCCTCTGCAGGCTCCTCTTTCTCTGCATGTCCTGAAGTGCCAGTCTGTTCTGCTACATAACAACTTCTTAGTTTATCTAAACAATATTTATTTTGCTCACGAATCTGCAATCTAGGCAAACTCAGTAGGGACAGCTGGTCTCGGTTCTACTTAGTGTTACCTGGGGCGGCCCAAGTTTGGGCCTGGGATATCCAAAGGCTGGCTGTCTTGCAAGTTTGGTGGCGGGTCTGGGGGCTCAAACATCTGGAACTCCTCGGCATCTCTCTTGCTCTCTGTGGCCTCTCCACGTGGTCCCCCCCACCCCAGCACGGCAGTTCCAGGGTACCCTTGGGAGCCAAGGTGCACAGCCCAAAAGAGAAAGCCAGGTGGAAAAGTATGCCTTTTATGATCTGACCTCAGAAATCTCTTAGTATCACTTCCACTGTAGTCACAGGGTCACATTGTAAGAAGAGCACGTGGGATGGGAGATGTTGGTGCCGCCATCTTTTGAAACTACCACCTGCCACTCTTCCTCACACCAAGAGACCTGCCGGGCCCTGGGGACGCGGACACAGCGGTGTGTAGGGTGCCAGGGTTCCCCCAGGGCTTGTCCCAGCACCTCTCTATTGTACAAGCCCACATCCCCCACCAACGTTTCCGCCCTGTGCTCTATTCTGATCCTTACCTACATATCCAGTTTCCTACCTAACAAGTCCATCTAGGTGTTTCCTCAGCTTAGTGTGTCCCAAAGTGATCCCTCAGGTGTCTTCCAGCTCAACCAGTGGCAGCACTGTCCCCCGAGTCACCCAGACGGGACCAGTTTAGATCCCTTCTTCTGCCTCCTCCCCGCCAGCGTAATCAATGTCCCTTAGAGTCTGATGTCCCAAGTGACTCTCAGTGCCATGCATGGACTCCTCAGGCAACCTCAATTCCACCTCCTTATTTGGGGTCCTATCACCTTTCCTTTTGTGACAACCCTGTGGGTCCTTTGGCCTCCAGCCTTGCCCCGCCCCCAACCCTGACTTTCTGCCCTCATGGTTTCCAGGCTGATTTTTCTAAGACATGAATCTGGTCATATCACTCTTCTGCTTAAAAACCTTCAGTGGCTCCCGACTGCCTTCAGGATGGCATTGAGACGCCACAGCATGACCCACAAGACCCTCTGGAGTCTGACTGCTACCTGCCGCTCTGCCTTCTCCCCTCCACTCTGCCCTGCAGCCTATGGGCCATCTAGCTTTATCTTGACCAGATCATATATGCTCATGCCCCAGGGCCTTTGCACATGCTCCTCCTGCCACCTGATGTGCTCTGTCTCCTTTCCATCTCTGGCCAACCCCTCAAGCTTCAGGTTTTGGCTTACTGTGTTTCCTTTGGGCAGTTTTTCCTAACCCATATGCTCGTGGCTCTCAGCACACCCTACTGGAATCCTAAGACCCATTACCATAATTACTTGCTCAATATTGTTTTCATTGCTGGATCATAAACTCTGTGAGGGGTGGGGCTGGATTTATCTGCTTAGCCTGTGGCACATGGTGATGCTAAGCCAGTATTTGTTGAATTAATAAATGGCTCGGATGGGGTGGGTGTCAGAGTTTGACCAAATTAACTCTAAGGGTCTTTTGATCTCTGACCTTCTACATTCTACCACTGTAAAGTTTCATCTAACCGAAAGGCAGATGGCCAGCCGGCACCTTTCCTCCATCTGCTAACCATGGTTTGGAAGTGGTAACGCTCCCAATGGGGCCCTGGGGTGAGATAAGCTGAGTCTATTGGCCATTTCCACCCATTTTCTGGCGTTAAGCTTGAACTCCTCGCCCTCACTTTGAGACTGGTCATCCTCATACGAGCATAGCAACTGTGTTAACCAGAACCTTCAGCTCTCAGGCAGCCGGGTCCCTTGGCCAGGCTGGGCCGTGGGAGTCACGGCCAGGGATGTTGAAATAGACCAGCCTGTGACTGTGATGAGCTGGCATCCCTGCATCTTAGAATGTTTTGCTGGAAGGTCCCTTAGGGTGTCTGAGATCTCCCCCTTATGGTTCCAGAAGAGACAACAGTGGCTCAGGACTTGGGGCCTCGCAGGTGGGGGTCACACTGCTGGGGTGAGGGCACCGGATGGTGCTGGGCAGACCCACGTTCCCCTGCTCTCTCTGTCCCTCCTGGCTGTGTGACACCACGCGAGCCTTGGTCTCCAACCCTGCAGAATGGGCCTATTTGCTCATTGATTCCCAAGAGCTGCCCACAGTGCCCTCCGCAAGGCACAGTGCCCTGGGCACCCAGTGAATGCTTAGCGCAGGCCCAGGAGCCCAGCAGACATGGCCAGGTCCCCCCATCCCCTCCAGCTGCCGCCCACAGGTACTTTCCCTCTCTGGGCCTCTGCTTCCTTTTCTGGAAAATCGGGGATGATCACAGCAGCTCCCATGAGGGCAGGTGAGAGGGATTTCATGAAGAATCCACATAAGGCAGCCGGCACCCAGCGTGGCTGTGGGAGACCCAGGAGGGTCTGACTCCTTCCTTTCCCTTGTCCTCTTCCTTTGTTTCCTTGGAGACCCAAAGCAGCCCACGAGCTCCACCCTGTGGTGGCCGGGGGGATGCTACCCAGAGGAGCCAGGGCCTGGGGCTCCCCTGTGTGTGTGTGGGGGGGTGCCTGTGGGCAGTGACTGTAGGCGGGACCAGGACTGGGCACAGGCAAGAGCAGTGGCAGCACCCCCGCCCCCCCCCCCCGACTCCCGCCTTCGCTTTCATTTCCCATCGCACCCCTCCCCAGCTCTCCGCTGCGGGCCTCAGTGTAGGGGTGGGGGTGGTTGTGAAGTGATGGGTTAGAGGCAGAGGGTGGGGGTTAGGGAGGTTCTGGGGGGTAGGTAAGGCCTGGACTGTGGGAGGCAAATGAGGTTGTGTGAGTGCTGGGTCAGATCTGATCTTTATTTAAGTTTTAAAAATTTAACTTTATTTTGATATCTTTTCATGGCTTTTTTTTTTTTTTGGCATTGATTTTGATTTATAAAGATATCACTTCAGGGATTATTTCTCTTGATTAATGACTACCTTCCCCTTAGATTCTGCGCCCCAGGTGAGTGCCCCACGTATATCCCCCTAGCCCTGCCCTCTTTTGGGGAGTAGGTGGGAGGTGGCTGGACTACAGCTGGGAAAGCCTCACAAGGAATCCTCCTGACTCTGTCCAGTGACTGGTCCACCCTCCCAGCCTCCCTCCATCACTCACCATCCATTCTTCCAAGCATCCCTCCACCATCTGTCCGTCTGTCTGTCTGCCACAATGATTAAGAACTTGCATTCTGTACAAACTTGTAGTTGCCGGGGGTGAGGGGATAAGACTGGGAATTCAAAATTTGTAGATACTGACAGGCATATGTAGAATAGATAAACAAGAATATACTGTATAGCACAGGGAAATATATACAAAACCTTGTGGTAGCTCACAGTGAAAAAAATGTGACAGTGAATATACATATGTTCATGTATAACTGAAAAATTGGGCTCTACACTGGAATTTGACACAACATTGTAAAATGACTATAACTCAATAAAAAAAAAAGTTGAAAAAAAAGAAAGAACTAGCATTCTGCATTTCCATGGCTTGAGTCTGCATCCTGGCTGCCTGTCCTGGGTGACCCATGGCATCCACTCAGCACCTATACTTCCCATTTGTTATAGTTTTACATGAAAAAATGAACCATGTAGTAGTTGAATCCATTGTTTAAAAAATCCACTGAGCTCTAATCTTCACAAACATTCGGTGAAATATATATGTTTATCCCCAGTTTTACAGATGAGGAACTGAGGCGGGGAGTGCAAAGTGTCTTGTCCAGGGTCCCATGGTCTGTAAGTGGTAGAGATTTGAGACGCCACAAGCCTGAGTCACAAGGCCGTGTCCATCTTTTCACATCACTGCCTCTTCTCAGGATGGAGAGAGATCCAGCCCTGCCCAGGCGAGAGTGTCCGATGGGGCAGACCATCCTTGTATGACTCTATGGGCACGTGATGAGTTCTCAGAACAGGTATGCAGGTAATGATGGATTCCGGGTGGGAAGAACCAGCACAGAGACCACAGAGGAGGAGGTTAGGCAAACTGGCTTAGAAGAGAGACTGCAGAAGAAGGAAGGGCATCGAGTGGTGGGAACAGCATTGCAAACTGCAGAGGTGGAGGCTGAGCAGGCGACTTCTAGGCACATCCATCGGCCACGGCACATGCTGTTAGGGACGTAGTTTGTGTGTGTGGCTTTCGTAGGGGGTGAGGGGGTGAGCCTCAAAAAAAAAATGGGGACCAGACTGTGAGAGGTTTTGCATTCCAGAACACAGCTGACACCTCTTGTCTTACCTGACTGGTAATAGGTAAGAAAGGACCCACCTTCGGTAGGAAGTCTCTCTTGTGCCAGACGCCATAAAGTCGTGTTCACACCTCTTGTCTCAAGTGCCCCTCGCCGCATCCTTCTGAGACGGCGTTGTGATCCTGTGTCATGGATGCTTGAGGCGGAGACTCAGAGTCTCCGTAACTCCCCGTGGGTCACACAGCCAGATGTGGGGAGCCAGGAGCCAACCCAACTTCCGATTTGCAATTTAGAAAGATTGCCCTGACTGTTGTGTGAAAAAAGGATTTGATAAGACAGATTAAAAGCAGACAGACACAAACGTTTTTTGACAAAGGGGCCAAGACCATTCAGTGGAAGGAAAGACAGTGTTTCCAACAAACAGTGCTGGGAAAACTGGATCTCCATGAACAAAAAAATGAAGTGGGTCCCTTACCTAACACCACATACAAAAAATAACTCAAAATGGATCAAGGACCTAAAGGTAAGACCTAAAGCAATAAAATTCTTGGAAGAAAACGTAGGACAAAATCTTCACGCCATTGGATTTGGCAATGATATCTTGGGTAAGACAGCACAAAGACACAAGTAACAAAAGAAAAAATACACAAATTGGAGTCCATGAAAATTAAAAAAATTTGTGCCTCAAAAAACACTATCAACAGAGTAAAAAGTCAACCCACAGAATGGGAGAAAAAAATTGCAAATTATATATCTGATGAGGGATTAATATCCAGAATGCACAGAGAACTCCTAAAACTAAACACAGAAAACAAAAAACAAAACCCCACACAACCCAATTCAAAAATGGGCAAATGACTTGAATAGACATTTTCTCAACGAAGATAGACAAATGGCCAGTAAGCACAGGAAAAGATGCTCAACATCACTGATCATGAGGGAAATGCAAAACCACAGTGAGATCCCAGCGCACACCCATTAAGATGGCTGTTATTTTAAAAAGCATGCAAACAAAATAACAAGCGTTGGCAAGGACGTGGAGAAATTGCAGCCCTTGTGCACTGTTGGTGGGAATGTAAAATGGTACAGCTGCTGTGGACAACTGTATGGGTTTCCTCAAAAAGTTAAAAACAGAATTACCATAAGACCGAGCAATCCTACTTCTGATATATACTCCAAAGAACTGGAAACAGAATCTCAAAGAGATATTTGTATACGCATGTTAATAGCAGCATTATTCACCATAGCTAAAACGTGAAAGGAACACAAGTGCCCACTGATGGATGCACGGATAAGCAAACTGTAGTGCATGCGCACAACGGAATATTATTCCGTCTTAAAAAGGAAGGAAATTCTGCAATGTGCTGTAATACAGATGAAACTTGAGGACATTAAATTAAGTGAAAAAAGCCCCAACAGGACAAATACTGTATGATTCCACTTAGATGAGTTACTTTGCGTTGTCAAAATCACAGAGACAGAAAGTAGAATGGTGGTTGCCAGGGGCTATGGAGGGGGGGGGGTCCATTGTTTAGTGCGGACAGAGCTGCAGTTTTACAAGATGAAAAGAGCTATGGGTGGTGGTGCTGGGTGCACAATATTGTCCATGCGTTTAATGCACTGAACGGTACACTTAAAATGGTTAAGGTGGTAAATTTTATGTTACCGGTGTTTGTTATATATATTTGTGTACAACAAATTTATGTGTGTGCTATAGGTGTTTACACATAGCGTGGTGTCATGGATTTTCAGATCTGGAACTCCACAGCAAGGTCCAGTTTGGAGAAAAGCACCTGGGCGTTATCACCGTGCAGGCGACCACAAGGTCATGGGACAGTGTGAGCTCGTTCACGGAGGCTTTGGAGTGAGAAAAGAATTGCTCTCAGATCCCAGCAGAGCGCAGTATTATGAGGTCCAAGCTGCAAGAAGGGTCCAGGGATGAGGATGAGGTCAGAGAGGCAGAAGGACTGGAGGAGAGCCAGTTTCAGGGAGGGTGAGGGCAAGATCTAGAGACATCTGCTGTTTGTGCTTATCTGGCATCTGCTCTACCTTATCCAGAGAGGGTCTTTCCTTTCTCTGGGGGAATCTCACACCTCCACTTTCAGCCCATGTGATTTATGAGGCTGACCGCATCCCTAGTTCCAGGAAAGGGGTGGAGAAGACATGACCTAGGTCCAGTTAATAATATTCCATCTCCTGACTGCGCTGATTGGTTCAACAGTGGCCCCAGGAGTGAGTAGGGCCAATGTCTCCCAGCTCACCAGGTCTGGCTGTGTGATCCGGGGGGACAATATGGAGGTTCCTTAACCAACAAAAAATAGACTTAAAACAGAGAAGGAGCCCTCCATGGAGGCTGCAGGGCGCTGGCTCCGTCCTGCCTGTCTAGAGCAGCATTCTTTCCCTGGGGGACCTCTTGCTTTAAGTACCGTCTGCACCTGGACAGCTCCATGCTTACGTCTCTAGTCAGATCCTTCAATAGACACATCATCCAACCCCACGCTTGGCATCCCCACGTCAGGCAGGCTTCTCAACTGAAATTTCCAAAATGGAAGCATCAATTCCCAATCCTGCAAACCCTTTCCTCCCAATCACTCCCTCCTGGTTAGACTGAACTTCCACCTGCCAAGTTGCTAAGGATGAAAATGCCACCATCCTTGACTCCACCAGCAAATCCTGTAGACTCTGCAAAATATATCCTGGGTCCAGTCCCTTCGCACATCCCCCACCACTACCTCCCTGGTCCAAGCCTCCCTCCCTGCTCTTGCCTGGACACCTCAGTGACCACAGGGTCTCCTAGCTTCTGCCCTTGTCCGGTCTATTCCTCACATGACCATCAGAGGGCGCCATCTAGTGTCAGATCCCACACTTCCCGGGCTCACAGAATGAATGCAAAGCTTTACCAGTGCCTCACAGGCCTTGCTGCCCAAGATTACTCGGAGCTCCTCCCCACCTTCGCCCTTAGCAGGTCCCTCTTGCAGTGCTCCTCCCCAGATCTTTGAGAGCTCAGTCTGGTTCCTAATCAAGTCGGCCTCTTCCTTTCTGTGTCATTCTGTCCTCCCGGGACTCCTTTGTTATTTTTCCATGGCACTTCCCCACCTGTGCTGTCATTATATTTATTCTCTTGTTTATAGTCTGTGTTCGTGCTGGGCTGTGATGTCTCCCTAGCAGGGACTTGGCTTTGTCTATTGCCGTGTCCCCAGCATGTGGCAGCCAGGACGGGTTATTAAATATGTGTTGAGCAGTGCCATCAGCCTAGCGGGGCACAGGGGACCTGCAGGCAGGGAGCATCGTCCCCATCCCCTGGGCTGGGGCCCACTGAAGGTGTCTTCCTTCCTCCTCCTGGCTCAGCATCAGAGCCCCCTATCCTCTCCGCATGGAAGCAGGCAGAGCTGGACAACCTACACCCATGGCCAAGGAGAAAGGCAAGAACGAAGGAGTTAAATGGTCTGGACGTCCACGTGGGAGGGAGGGGACACGGAGAGTCAAAACCCAAGACCCTCTGTTGGAGGAGATAGGGGAACACATCGGATGGAGTGGAGAAGTTGCCCCAAGACTCCTCTGTCCACTGGAGCAAAGGTGTGTTGTACATTGTCTTGTTCTGTGCAGCTCGTGTGGGTGCCTGGGGGCTGGCAGGTGGGCTGGGTGGGGGTCTCTGCTCCTCCCTGTCCATGATAAGGTGGAGGGGCTCTGCTGAGGAGTGGGGAGGTAAGTGATGGGGGCCAGGGGCCCACGGGGACACCCAATGTGGAGTCTTGGGGTGAAATAGGATCTTGCCAGGCCGGAAGAGGAGGACAGACTTCAGGGAGATAGAGTGGGCAGTGGAGGACCTTCGAGGGGTCTGGCCTGGCAGCAGCAGAGGGGTAAGGTGGGCAGGGACGGTCAAGGAGATGGGAGTGGGCCTTCTCTGGGGAAACAGGATCCCGTGGACATCTCAGAAAGCTCAGGGACACTGACATATCAGGATGCCCCTGGGGAAACAGGCTGAATTCTAAACCAAGCCGTGGACATGAGAGAAGGAGGCCGATTCAGGGACTACTCAGGAGGGAGGACCCCCGGGCCCTGGATGCAGGGACTCTGGGGTAGGAAAGCCTAAGGGTGCTGCCTGGTCACATGGGCGAACGTGGCATGAGATGAAGGCCACTCTCAGTCAGCGGGGAGAAAAATACGCTTTTGGTCAGTGGGTAGACATCTGGAAAAAATAAGGTCAGCGCGGTACCTCACATGGTACAGCGGGATAACGTGAGATGTATCAGATAGTTGAGTCTAAAAAGCTAGACCACGACAGCAAGAAGAAACTGTAGAAGGATGTTTTCTTTTTTTTAATTTAATTTTTTTATTGAAGTGTAGTTGATTTACAATGTTAGTTTCAAGTGTACAGCAAAGCTATTCAGTTACACATATACACACATATATACATATATTTTTAGATTCTTTTCCATTATAGCTTATTACAAGAGACTGAATATAGTTCCCTGTGCTATACAGTAGACCTTGTTGTGTATCTATTTTATATATAGTAGTGTGTATCTGTTAATCCCAAACTCCTAATTTATCCCTCCCGCACTGTCCCCTTTGGTAACCACAGTTTATTTTCTGTGTCTGTGGGTCTATTTCTGGTTTGTAAATAGTATTTGTATCTTTTTCTAGATTTCACATGTAAGTGATACCATATGATATTTGTCTTTATCTGACTTACTTCACTTAATATGATCATCTCTAGGTCCATCCATGTTGCTGCAAATGGTATTATTTCATTCTTTTTTATGGCTGAGTAATATTCCATTATATACACCACATCTTCTTTGTCCAGTTATCTGTTGATAGACATTTAGGTTGCTTCCATATCTTGACTACTGTAAATAGTGCTGCTATGAACACTGGGGTGCATGGGCCTTTTTTTTTCATTCTTAATTCTTTTTTTTAAATTGAGTTATAGTCAGTTTACAATGCTGTGTTAGTTTCTGGCATACAGCACAGTTTTTCAGTCATACCTGAATATACATATATTCATTTTCGTATTCTTTTTCCCCATGAGCTACTACAAGATCTTGACTATATTTCCCTGTGCTATATAGTATAAACTTGTTTATCTATTCTATATATACTTGTCAGTATCTACCAGTTTCAGGCTCCCAGTCTGTCCCTTCCCACCCACCTCCCCACTGGCAACCACAAGTTTGTATTCTATGTCTATGAGCCTGTTTCTGTTTTATATTTAAGTTCATTTTTCTTCTTTTTTCTTTTAGATTCCACATATGAGTGATATCATATGGCATTTTTCTTTATCTTTCTGGCTTACTTCACTTAGAATGACATTCTCCAGGGACATCCATGTTGCTGCAAATGGCATTATGTTGTCTTTTTATGGCTGAATAGTATTCCATTGTATAAATATACCACAATTTCTTTATCCAGTCATCTGTTGATAAACATTTAAGTTGTTTCCATGTCTTGGCTATTATAAATAGTGCTGCTATGAACATTGGGGTGCAGGTGTTTTTTTGAATTAGGGTTCCTTCTGGATATATGCCCAGGAGTGGGATTGTGGGGTCATATGGTAAGTCTATTTTTAGTTCTTTAAGGACCCTCCATACTGCCCTCCATAGTGGCAGCACCAATGCACATTCCTGCCAACAGTGTAGGAGGGTTCCTTTTTCCCTCTCCAGCATTTATTATTTTGTAGACTTTTTAATGATGGCCATTCTGACTGCTGTGAGGTGATACCTTATTGTAGTTTTGATTTGCATTTCTCTAATAATTTGTGATACTGAACAAAGAAGAATGTTTTAGAAATGTAATTTCAGGTTGTAACTCATATGACCAAGAGCTAATTTCCCTAAAATGGAAATCAGTTTAAAAAAAAGACCAACCCCAAATAAGAAAATGAGCAAAGAGTATGAACACAGTTCACAGAAAAGGGAAATGCAAATGGTTTTCAACGCTCTGGAAAAAATGCTTGCTTATGTTAAAAGAAATGCAAATTAAGCCTCCATTGCTCTGTTTTGACCTCTTGGAATATTAAACATAAGAAAGTTGTCTAAAAGACTGTTCGTGAGAACATGGAGAAACAAGCTTTACTTTCCTGCGTTGCTGGTGGGAGGATGCTCAGGTCCAGCCCCGGAGGAGGGGATTTGACACAAATGACACAGTCTATCACCTGGCAACCCTCCCACTAGGAAGGCAGCCTTCAGACACTGGCATCTGGCAAAGCAGCGTTTGCACATCGTTACACAGGGCAGCAGAGCTGGAGGAGTGGCAGGAGGAGGAAACCTAACCATCCTTCAGTAGGAACTGATCAGATTACTTCCAGCTTGCCGAAACAGTGGAATTCTGTTCAGCTGCAAAGATGAATGAGCGAGCTCTTTGTGAGCAAATATGGAACAACCTTCAAGGTAAATAGTAAATGGAAACCAGCAACATACAGGACACCAGGCATCATGTGCTCCCTTTTGGGGTGAGATAAAGGAAATTAAGCAGCTTTTTTTTCCTGCTGGGATATCTCTGGAAGGACACACAAAATAATCAGCAATGGAGGTGGCCTTCTGGGAGGGGACTGTGTGGCTGGGAGGTGGGCTGGAAGATGGGCATGTCATGACTTTTCATGGTAAGCGCTTGTGTGCCTTTTGAGTTTTGGACCATGTGAATGTTTTACTCATTCAAAGGTAATATGAAAATATTACAAGAACCAAAACTTTATTTTTAAACTTCAAAATGACGCTTGCTGCCTAGGCCCCCAGTTTAGGGGACTGGGATGGTTGTGTTGTACTGGGAGATGGGGAAGACTGTTGGAGTTCTGGGGGCCGATGGGGCATGTGGGGTTGGGGTGAGGGGCATCTCCAGCAGGCAGTGGAGATGGTTTCTATGGATCTAGAAGCTGTACTTTGGGGACCACGATGGAAGCCATGGCGTGGCTGAGATGGCCCCAGAGGGGTGTAAACAGAAAAGCCCAGGCAGTGCGCTGGGGAACAGGTGTGGGAAATAGAGGCGGAGGAGGGTGCACCTGCTTGGAGACCAAAGGAGCAGCTCTCGGTAACCTGTCAGTCGGAGGGTGGCCTGTGGGGAACGCGGGGAGGGCTCTCGGGGTCTGAGGGCTGAGGGTCAGTAGGGCCAGGCTGTGCTCAGTCTCTGGGTGCGTCTGGGGCACAGAACCTGATCTAGGGACAGAAGGAGAGCCCCTGATGAAGAGAGGGGCCCACACTCCACATCCAGGGCTTCACGGGGATCTCCTGGGAGAAAATCCCCTCCCTGTGCCCTGGACTTGCCCCCATGGAGGCTTCTGAGCCTGAATTTGGCTCTTCCAGCAGGATGGAGGGAAGTGACTGGAACTGAAGCATGGCCCGAGGTGGTGGGCGGAGGCAGCTGTGCTGGGAGCCGGGGCTGGGGAACAGTCATCAGCGTCTGTCTGAACTAGCCCCTGAGAATTTGACCCCAGAGCCCAGTCATTCTGGAAGGACCGTGCCAGGCTGGGGACCAGACTCTAGTCACCAGAGACTGTCCGGAGCTGGCCACCCCTCTTCTGACAGCCCTAGGGTGTACTGCTGAGCCTGGGGCTGACCCAACGCAGGCTCCAGGGGCTCCCGGCGCCGCCTTCAGGGGGACTGCTAGGACACCCAGGGCACCCACTTTCACGGGTTTCTTTTTTTTTTCAATTTAAAATTTAATTAAAAATTCTTATTTCTGTAACAATTTATGAAGTGCTAAATCTGTGCCAGATCTTAGACTACAAGCAAAGACTTAGAAAATGTTGCCTATTATTTTAATAAAAGGTTAAAATTGTTATGAAGACATATTAATTCTGAAGTTATAGGCATTTGATGATATAGCCCAAAGATTCATAAAGCAAAAATCAAAAGCGACAATTATAAGGAGAACTGACATGTTCACCATCATCGTGGGAGAGTTAACATACCTTTCTCAGGAGCTGACAGATCAAGTGAGACAAATAAAAACAATCTGTAATGATATAAAAGATTTAAGCAGCAAAGTTAACATCTTTGATTCATCAGACATGCGTGGAATTCCGAATATCTGCACATTTATGAAAACAACGAACCTCGTGCTAGGTTCTGCATAAAGCAAGAATCAGCAAATGTAAACGAATCAGTTTGATGCAATCCATGTGCTTTGATGAAAATACCATTAAGAAAATAGTAAAAAAAAAAAGATAACGATCTTTTCCCCCAGCATTTGGAAATTAATAGCACACTTTCAAATAACTCGTTGATCAAAAACACTAATGAAAATCTTAAGATGCTTAGAACTAAAGCATGATAAAATATCACGTATCAAAATTGTAAGCTGGGGTAAATGTTATGTATACTTTACCACAATTAAAAAAAAAACTATAAGTTGCAGCTAAACTAATATTTGAGGAAAATTTATTGCCTTAAAAGCTAATATTAGTAATAAAACAAGGCTGAAAATTCATGAACAAAGCACTCAAAACTGAGCAGTAAAATCAGAATGATAGAATAAACCCTAAGGAAAAAAGAAAATAAGTAATAAAGATAATAACAGAAATTAAGTGGAAAGATTATACAGGAGAAAGGATAAATAAAGCCCAAAGTTGGTTCTTTGAAAAGATTAATAAAATTAACAGACTTGGGGGTCGGTTAAGAACAAAGATTGGAGGCAAAAATAATCAATATAAGATGAAAGGAAGAGATATAACAGAAATTTTAAAGCAGAGATTAAAAAGATATAAAGTAATACTAGAGTAGCTTTATATCAGTAAATTTGAAAAACCAAGCAAAATAGAAAAATGCATTAAATATTTTTATAAAAATATATAAAAGGTGACTCAAGAAGTAATAGAAATTCCAAATAGTCTTATATGCATTAAAGAAATTGGTTTAGTAGTTTAAAGTCTACCATTGCTTCCTCCCACATAATCCAAAACCAAGCCCAGATGGCTTTACAAATATTACAAAATATTCAAGGAGGAGATAATTCCACATTATCCAAACTTCTCTAAAAATAGGAAAAAGTTACATCAACTCATTTAATGAAACTAGTCTAACTTTGACCCCCCCAAAAGACAAAGACAAGGTGAGAAAGGAAAATTACTAGCCAGTCTCACTGATGAACATGGGGACCCCTGCATCAATACTGGTGATTTGAAGCCAGCAGTGTATAAAAGGCAATCACCGTGACTGCGTTTGTCAGGGTATCATTTAAGCTGCTGTAACAAAAAGGCCCCAAAACTCAGTGGCTTAAAGAAGACAATGTGTATTTCTCTCTCACATCTAGAGGTGAGTGGATCCCCCAACATCCAGGATCGCACCAGAATTTCTACTTCCTAACTAGTGGGGAGGGAAAAAGATGTACAGGACATGGGGCATAAGCCTTCAAGGAGATGACAATGGAAGTTGCACTCACCACTTCCATTCTTTCTCCCCGTGTAATCATGGGGCCACACCTTGCTGCCAGGGACACCGAGAGATGTGGTCTTCAGCTGGGTGAGTGTGGGGCTGGCTGCTAGTCTTGGAGCTCTGTTCTTAAAAAAAAGAAGTGGAGAATGGCTGCTAGGGGACAATCAGCAGCATTCCCCACAATGACTAAGTTAGGTTTACGCAGGAACACACTGGTAAGTGAACATTAGGGAATGTATTAATGTTGTTCACAGCATCTCCATAGATACAGGAAAAAAAAGCATTTAATAAAATCAAACACTTATGATCAAAACAGAACTGTTGTTACTAAAAACAGCATGGAACCTTCTTTAATTGATAATAATATCTGCCAAGAGTCTATATTATATTAGATGTTAAAACACTGGAAGCATTCTTTTTAAAATCAGAAATATGCAAAGATGCTCGCCATCACTGATTCTATTCCACCCAAGGAAGTACATTATAAAGTATGTTATAAACAAGCCAAAGAAGGAAGAAATAAAACTGTCATTTTCCACAGATAAGAGTGTCTACAAAGACAGTCTTAGACTTGTTAGTAGCGAACTCTCTAGATAAGTTATAATTAGAATTTCCATCCAGGTGGCCATATTTTTAAGTCCAATCTGCAACGTTTGACATTTTCCTAAATTTAAGCAACAGAAAATGCAGTTTAAGAAGGTGTTAGTTACAGTGGCACTGAAAGTAATAAGGTATCAAGGAATAAATCTTATGAAAAATGTACATGACCTTTCTTGGGGGAAATTATAAAGTTTTATTGAAAGATAGAAGAAATATGACATATTAAGGGGTAGGAAGACTGAATATTACAGTGATGTCAATTCTCCCCAAATTTGTCCATAAATTGAACAGAATTCTAATCAGAATTCTGACAGGGTTTTTCTTGGAACTTGACAAGCTGATTCTAAAACTGATACGAAAGAGAAAATGGTCTGTGACAATTGTAACAGTCGTGAAAAAGTTCAAGAGAGGAGCATTTGCCCTGTAGGATGTAGACACCTGACATGGAATTTTGGTAATTAAGGCGGCATTGTGCAGGCTCAGGGTGGACAAATAGACCGATAGACAGAGGAGAAGCTGAGAATAGACTCCCACACGTATAGACACACTTGCCGTGAGACAGCTTGGCTCAGTGGGGAAAAGGCAGGCAGCGCTCCTCATTCAATGGTGCTGGAAAAATTGGTCATGGAGACGATAAAATTAAATGTTGAATCTCACAAAAATGGAAGAACTCCTATCTTACCATGCCTTAAAATCCAACCCAAGTGTGTAAAGACCTGAATATTATGGAAAACAAAACTTTAAAAGCCTTAGAAGAAAATGGAGTAACACATCTTTATGAATTTGGGAGTAGGGAACGATTTCTTTCGTAAGCAAGACTCATTCCAGAAGCACAGGCCATTAGGGGATAAATTTAAATTAGATGACGTTCAAATGAGAATTCTGTGTACTAAAAGTCACAGTTGATTAAAAGACATCCCAAAGACTGGAAAAAAAGATTTGTAACACATATGACAAATTTGAGTTTGGAAATCAGAATATAAAAAGAACTTCTCCAAAGAGGTATCAGACAGGAGAGAAATGAACAAAAGAGACAATTTATGGAACAGGAAACACAAACATGCAATAGATACTTGCAAAGCTACTCGACATCACCAGAAAGAAGTTAATGTAAATGAAAATCACGAGATGCCAATTCAAGCAAGTATAAAGCCTTATGAGGCCAAGCGCGGGCGAGGGTATGGACCGCGAGGACCCCTGAAGAATGACTTCTCAGTCTATATTCAGGTGCAAGATGTGAGTGTCCTACAGCTCTGCTGTCCCACTTCTAGAGAAACCTCACCTGCTCCAGGAGTCCACAAATATTTGCAACAGAACTGTTTGTAAAGCAAACATCGCCAGCCTCATGCATATCCATCAACAGGAGATTGGATAAATGCATTTTGGTATATTCATATCAAGTGATATTACACACAAGCAAAAATAACTGAACTGGAGCTGTCAGTTAAACATTTACCAGCACACTCCTTGGTGGAGCCTGTGCTTCTGAACCCTGAGGCCCGTGGGGGGAAGGTGGGGGCTGACTGATCTGAGTGGCCCCTGGATGAGAAGTAAGACCTCTGTGGGCACAGTCTAGGGAGGCAGATTGGGCTGAAAATGAGGAAGGGTGTTCCAACAGGCCCAGCTGCCCAAGGATGGAAGAGACTGTCTCCTAAGGGAATGATTTCCCCGTCATTGGAGATATGTGAGCAAGGGCTGGGCGGCTGCTTTGTGGGCAGTGAACCGAGAACCGAGTGTTGGATACCAATGGTACAAAGGCAGGGTTGGATAACGATGGCCTTTATGATCCTTCCACGCATGCCCAGAGGCCCCGTGCTTCTGTGATTCAGTGAGTTGGCAAAGTGTGGTTAAAGGAAGATAGGACTGGATGAATAACCAAACTGTGACACATCCCTGGATGGAACGCTGCTCACTAATGAAAGGGGATGGACCACGGCACATGCAACAGCACAGAGGGACCTCAAAAACGTGCCGAGTGCAAGAGGCTGCATGCTGTGTGATTCCATTTATGTGAAATTTCAGAAGATGCAAAGTCATCTGTCATGACGGAAAGCAGACCAGAGCTGCTGTGTGCGGGGGTGGGGGTGGGGGGCTGGGCTGAGCAGGGGTGTGAGGAAACTTTCCATGGCAATGGGAATGTTCTGGAATGTTCTGCATCTTGACAGTGGTGGAGGTTTCATGGGTGTGTATTTCTGTGCAAACAAATGAAACTGTACACTTTAAATGGATTCATTTATTGTATATAAACTATATCATAATACAGATATTTTTTAAGAAGAAGAAAAAGAAACAGTGAAGAGGACTGGACAGGAGGCCAGGGCTGTTGCATCTTGGCTTTGGTCTCAGAGACATGGGCCTCAGTTTCCCCATCTGTGAAATGAGGGTATTGAATAAGGAAACCTATATTTACTTCCAGTGTGGTGGCTACAAGTGTGTCATCTGGACAAGTCCATGAGCCTCTCTGGGCCTCGGTTTCCTCATCTGTAAAATGGGGGAATAATAGAGCCATGGTGCACGGCTTGGCCCCGTTCAAGATGCTGACAAACTTCAGGGCTGGCGCTTGAAAGAAGCTTTTCAAGAAGATAAGGTGTGTTTGAACATGTGACGATTGACATATACAGAATAGAGGTTTTGGCTTTCTTTGCCCCTTTCATGGCGGTAGCAGGGGTGAACTTTTGAAAAGATGCCAAATATCTGTAACAGCATATATCTGCCCCATAAAAAATGTCTGTAGAATTCAATTCTATCATTTAAAATCGTTTTTCTTCCAACCAGCCCCAGCCTGAAGCTTGACACAGTAACTGGATTGATGTAGTCTACAACTACCGTAAGACAACTTTGTTGATCACTTTAATTTTAAGTCCCATTTCTTTTGACTGTTTTAAAAATTATATGTTCCAAGGAATCCTTTTAAAAACTTTATGTGCTTACAGTTTTTTTCTATAATAGATCATTCTAATGATTAAATTTGGTCCCTTTGACAAATCTATGGATTCCTAAGGATCACGGAGTTTATTTGCAAAGGGCTTGGGGGACTTTTGAAGAACTGTTCAATACTTTGATTATGGTGGTGATTGCATGTGTCAAATTTTGGGGTGAATTTTACTGAACGTAAGTTCTACTTCAATAAATGACTTTTAAAACTTAAAAAAAAGAAAACAGAGCCACCACTGACCAGGGCTGAGAGCAGCGGTCGCTGTGCTGGAAGCACCCTGAGATTGCTACTATCCTTCCAGCCCTGAGGCCACCGGCTGCTGTCATCCAGCCTCCCTCCCCATCTTGTTCCCCTCCTGACCCTGGCCTCTCCTCACAGCCTGAGGGCCACCTGCAGATCCCAAGATGTCCTGTGAGCCCACAGGCCCTTATGTAGCTCTCCTTACAGGTCACGAGTTCTTCAGGGGCAGCTTCTGGTCTCCTTGTTTTGTAACCACTGCAGTGCCAAGCCCAGAGCTAGATATTCAAGTGGTGCATAATCAGTGCATGCAGAATGAAGGAAGGAGTCTGGTGGCTGTAAGTCAGCGAGAATTTTTCTTGGGCTGTCCTGGAAGTGGCCTTCTCAAGATGGAGGGCAGGTGCAATTCTAAGGCTGTCGTGGCTGTGTACGGTTGGGTAGGTTGTTTACTGCACAAGGAATCTCCACCCCAGGCGGCTAATGGGGAATAAAATCCAGTACATATATCCCTTAGCAAGTCATGTGACCATATTCATTGGCTGTATCTTCCCAAAGAGGTGCATTATTCTTTTTTTCTTTTCCTTTTTTTTTAATGAACACCTTATTTTGGAATAGTTTTATATTTACAGAAAAATTTCAAGGACAATAAGAGAGCTCATGATATCCTTCACCCAGTTTCCCCTATATTCACAGCATTTACATAACCAGAGTGCATTTGTCAAAACGAAGGCATTAACCTTGGTACAATACCGTTCTCTAATTTTAGATTTGTCTTGGACTTCACTACTTTTCTCACTGACTCCTGCTCCAGGATCCAATCCTGGATCCCACATTGCACTTAGTATATTGTTTTTGTTAGATTAACACAGAGGTTGCCCTTATGGGATCACAGCGGTTGGAAAAAAGAATGTGGATGCAGGGGGAGTAGCCAGAACAAGACCTTAGGTGGCCTGTGAGGCGCCCAGGTGGGTCACCAGGGGGACACTTGGCCTCCTGACCCTGGCCAGGCGCTGTGAAGTGCTCTCCACTATTTCTGCTCAGCCCATGCAAAGCTCAGAGCAAACACATCAAAATTATTGGCAGATCTTAATCACTGGCTAGCCAAAGGTTGGAGCAGGTCCTTGGGGAGGCAGCATTTCCCTTTCTGCAAACCCTGCAGCTTGTGTGGAAGCTCTGGGAAGGCTGGGCTTGGGTGCTCCCACCATGGGGAGTGGGAGGGGCACTGGGCGCCCAGCACACCCAGCACTCCGCACTCTCCTGCCAGTGTCCCAGTTTGTCCTGAGGGAGTCTGGGGTGGGTGACCAGCGGCTCTGCCCATCCCCTCCTCACCCCTCATCCTTGAAGCCGGAAGGGTGCTGGGCATGGGGGAGCCATGGCAGCGAAGAGTAAGAGCTAGGTGAACTTGGAGCCCCCTGCAGAGACACAGTGCCTGCTCAGATCCGGAGTCTCCCTGTGGCTGAAGAGGGGCACTCGCCCTCCCCACCTGACTGCAGAACTCAGGCTTTGTCCCCCAAATGGCAGCTGGGGTGACAGAAGAGTTGGGAGTCACTTGGCCCCGGAGTTGATTTCAGCCTGGGCAAGTCTAGTGAATCAACTGACTTCTCAGATCCCGTTTTAGCATTGTTAAAATGGACATGGTTCCTGAGCAAGTGTGCCCGGTCCCCAGGGCTGCCTCCAGTGGAGGGCCGGGCTGGCATGGGGCACTGCCTGCCACTTCCCTTCTATTTCCCCTTCTCCATCAGTGCACACAACCCCCCACTCAGTCCCTTCCTGCCTCATCACCCTCCCCCTGTGTCTCTCCCATCCTTCCACACTCGGGGGACCCACACTGACCCCTCTGTGACTTGCTCAGAATCCCTTCTGGAGTGCCCTCTCTCTGACCCCAGCTTTCAAGTGCTGGCTTAAATGCCACCTCGCAGGCCCCAGCTCACCCTCTGTGTAACTCTGAGGTCTCCTCCCTGTCAGTCCTCCGTGGTCCCCCATCACTTCCTGCCTTGTTTTGTGGACACCTGTGATGAGCCTGTATCTTCCCAAGGGACCGGCTATAATTCCTGCATCCTGGACTCATCGGCACCTGATACCGTGCCTGGCACACAGTAGGTGCTCATTAAATGCTTATTGCTTAGAACTAAATTCTCGGAAGCCTCAAGTTCTTGGAGAACAACTCTGGCCCCGTCCATGGAAGTGAGTCTCCCGCTGGTGCTCCAGAGCCAGGATGTCTGTAGGGGTGGCCCAGCCCAGCCCAGCACCTGAGGGCCACCCCACCCTTGAGCTGTTCTGCCAGACCACATGCTCCGCCTTCTGCAAACGGCCGTGGGGGCAGCAGCTTGGGTAAGTTCCCCTTCCGCTTCCTCCTGACTTCTGTCTCGCTGCTGCTGCTCCTCGGTCAGGGTGCCTGTCCAGGCTCTCATCACCCCCGGTGCCTGCAGAAACGCTCCGTGCCCTGAACTGTCACCACCACCGCCCCTCAGGCCTCGGACACGATGCAGGCCATCAAGTGTGTGGTGGTGGGAGATGGGTAGGTACCTGGCTGGACTTGCACACAGCTCCCTCCTGGGGTAACCCTGAGACCCCCGCCCCGGGCAACTCTGGGGAAGCCCCCTGCCCTGCAGATATAGGAGTCCCTGGGAGGCAGCCGGAGGAAGGGCTCCCTTTTTCTCTCAGGGCCCAGAGAGAACCCCGGGGGTGAGCTGAGAACAGCTCCACTGTTGCTGCCTATCTCACCCCAGAAACTGCCAGGTGGAGGGTACAAGGACTGTGGTTGAGGGTGCCTGGGGCCGCTCTCTTCTGGATCCTCAAGTCTTCTACTCTGTGGATGCTAGTGAGGGTGGGTCCCCAGGCTGACCTGGGCTTTAGTTACTGGCTTTAGTTACTGACTTGCACTGCTGTGTGGCCTTGGGCAAGTCACACTGCCTCTCTGAACCTCAGCTTGGCAGTCTGGGAAGAGGTCCACGCTCTCAGGGTTGATGTGGTGTCACTTGAGATGTTTGGAGCGGCTGTCCTGCATGTACACACATACTCAATAAAGGTAGCCTCCTAACGTCAGCCTGCCTGGTTGGGGAGGATGTGTGGGGGATGAGGAGCAGAAGGGGGAGGGGCATGGGACACAGAGCTAAGAAGGAGGGAGGGGGCGGGAGGGTGACTGTGGGGGTCAGTGCGGGCCAGGCTGGGCTGAGGGGCCTACTCAGCTGTCAGATCTCAGGGACAACCTCAGGTTGTTGTGTCCCACTACAGACCTCAGTTTCCTCATCTGTAAAATGCCAGGTTCAATATGCTAATCTCTCCAGCCTCTCCAGCCTGGCCAGCAACGCTGTCTTGGGGTCCAGCCCCCAGGTACCTCCTGGGGTTTCCTGTAGGTGCAGCCCTGGCACCCCAGCGTGTTCCAGCTGGGCAGGCCTCTTATCCAGCCCTCTCATCCTACAGAGGGGCAGCCTGAGGCCTTGAGACTCGATTTTCCTGTCCTGGGGCGGGCTGGTTTATCAGGCAGGCCTCAGCTGATTCTGATGCATGGCTGCCCGTTATCGGCCCGCCTGCCCAGCCCCGCTCACTTCTGCTTTGTATCTGATCTGAAGAGGGGAGGGCGGAAGCCAAGGGCAACGTTCCAGTTGTTCAAAGTTACCTTGGTGGCAGGCCCTGGGGAGGGGTGAGGAGGAGAGGGGGCCAGCCCCCTCTGAGCAGGAAGTGACAAAACCTGGTGGAGCAGGGGAAGGCCCAGAGCTACCTGCACCCCCTCCCAGCCCAGCAGGCTGAGGGTGAAGACAGCGCAGATAATGGCGGCCATCCCTAATTTAGTACTATGTGTCAGACCCTGGGCTGAGTCACATTTTCTCTTCCCACCAAGCCCAATATTAGACCCATTTTACAGGTGGAAAAACTGAGGCTCAAAGAAGTTAAGCAATTTGCCAAGACTTCACGGGATTTGAACCCTGGTCTCTCTGATTCCTGAGGCATAGGGAGGTTAAGTGACTTGCCTAAGGTTGTACCACTACTGGGTAGGTGGTGAAACAGGAATCTGAATCCCAGGGGAGTGATGGCAGCACCCTGGTCAGGCACCAGGGGCCTGCGGCCTGGTCCATTTCAGCTGGCCTCCTGGGTACCTCATGCTCTTAACCCTCTGGCCCACATCCATGTCACCTGGGGACAGCCTATTAAAAATACAGATTCCCAGCTCCACCCCACACCCATGATCCAGAATCTTGGTGGTAGGACCCCAAAGTCTGCCCTTTAGTGAGCACCCCAGAGAAGTCTTCTGACTCCCAGGTGTGAGAAGACGGATACAGGGAGTCTCAGATGGGGACACAGAGGCCCAGAGGGGTGGACTTGGGTCTTCCCTGAGGACCGGGCTAGGGAACCCAGCAGGTGCCCAGAAATCTCGTGATGTCTCAGGCAGGGCCCATGACAACTGGCCTCTCGAATTTCCTGTCTTTCAGAGCCGTGGGCAAGACGTGCCTGCTCATCAGCTACACCACCAACGCCTTCCCGGGAGAGTACATCCCCACTGTGTGAGTTCTGAGGGCGGGCTGGCTGCTCAGAGGACGGGGGGTGGGGGGGACATGCATCACCAAGCCCACCCTTTTCAGGCACTTCCTGTGTGCCAGGCGTGCGTGCGTGGGCACTTGGGGTCGTGCCACAACCAGTCTGTGCCCGGCACAGCTGCCTGCTGATCCAGTAACCAAAGCCAGGATGGTCGCCGAGGGCTCCCAGGGGAGCAGAGCGCTGGCCTGAGGCAGCGCAGGGTAGAAGAGGGGCTGGGTCGGAGGAGTGGCAGGATAGGGGTGGGGTGGGTGGAGGAGGAGGTAATTGAGGGCCTTGACACAGAGAACCGAAGTGGGGCACACGCGTGTCCCGGGGGGAAAGGGCAGTGCCTCCTGGCGGCCAATCGGAGGCCTGCCCTCGTGTTGGGTGTGGAGGCAGGGCTGTCACCTGACGAGTCTGTTCATAGGAGAACGTGGGTGTCAGACTCAGGGAAGGGTAAACCGCAAGCACCAGTCCCTCCCTCACCAATGCTCAGCGGGCCCCCATCCCTCTCAGGACAGCCCCCCAGCTCCGTAGCTCGGCGTTCAAGGCTCTATGGGACCTTCTCTGGCTTCAGGGCTCAGCACTTCACTTCCTGTTCTGTCTGCTTCCCGCCCCCTGGTCACCAAACGCTCCCTGGGCATTTCTACCTCAGGGCCTTTGCTCCAGCTGTTCCCTCTGCCTGGAGGGCCTTTCCTTCCCGCGTCCACATGTCTAAGAGCTCATGTGCCCCCTCCTCCAGGAAGCCTTTCTGACCCAGCTGGAGGGAGTCTCATTCCCCAGAGTGACTTTGTCTGATCTTTCCCAAGACCATGAGCTGATGGAAGGCAGGGGCCGTGCTTGGTTCTTTTCAGGTCTTCCCACTGTCTTAGGAGAGTGTCTTATGCACAGTGTAATCTACACTTTGTCTTATACACGATACACGTGTTTTGAGTTAACCTGAATTGAACATCATGGGGAGGCCCTAGAAGGATGGATCACAGCTACCATCTATTGAGTGCCTACTGTGCATGGGCCCTGGATGAAATGTCACACACGGGTCACCTCGTTTGACCTCACGGGAGGTGGGTGTTTTTATACCCAGGGTGCCCATCGGGGAAGCTGAGGTTCACAGCAGCTTGGGGGCCTGTCCCCTAGGTGGGCTGGGCTCCCTCTACTTACAAATCTTCCCGGGACACTGATCCAGGCTTCAGTTGCCTCAGGGACCCCAGCCTGAGGAAGGAGAACGGCAGGCAGCCAGGAAGGGGGCAGAGAAACCTGAGTAGGAAGCCTGGGAAAACTGATTCCTGCCCCAGTTCAGTTCCCAGCTTCCCAAGAGGCCTGGCGCCAGGGACCCCCCACCCCCCGCCCTTATCTGCACACTCACCATCAGCCATCAAACATTTCTCAGCACCTTCCAGGGCCGAGGGAAGGGAGGCAGGTCCTGCAGAAGGTCATCGTCACCAGGGCTGTGCTGGCACTGCCCGTGCTCCTGTCTCTGCCTGTCACAGCAGGGCTGGAGACCCCCCTGACTCAAAAACCTTAGACCAATCGCTTCCCTTCTCTGAGCCTCAGTTTCCCTTTCTTTAAGAGGCGGTGTTGGGCTGAGAGACGCTACGCTCATTGCCTGGGCGCCTTCTCTGTGCAGGGAGAGGGGAGGCGAGTTCTCTGGGTGCAAGATGGCAGGACTAGAGGGGCCGGGGTAGGGCCAGTCGCTCTCAGCAACCTGGAGAGACTGGCCCCTGGTGGCCCCGAGTGGATTTGGTTTTCCTGGGCAACCCTGCAGACGGACAGAGAGGACTCTAAGGAGTTGAGTCGGGGAGAGGGCTGGCTTCTGGGTGGGCACAGCACCCCACATTCTGAAGGGTCCTGCACTTGGTTTAATGCTCTAATGTCCCCATCCTGAAATTCTCTTTTGTTGGTGTTGTTTTTTATTTGTTTGCTTTTTTTTACTGAAGTATAGTTGATGTACAATGTTGTGTTAGTTTCTGGTGTACAGCACAGTGATTCAGCTATACGTATATATATATTCTTTCTCATTATTAATTATTACAAGATATTGAATATAGTTCTCTGTGCTATCCAGTAGGACCTCATTGTTTATCTATTTTGTACGTACTGAAATTCTTTTTTTAATAAGGTTTTTTTAATTAAAGTATAGTCAGTTTACCATATACTGAAATTCTTAATGTTTGAACACGGGGCCCTGCATTTTTGTTTTGCATCGGGCCCTGCCCAGTACGTGGCCAGCCCTGCACCCCACCCTCTTTGCCTTCCCTACAGAGTTGCTCAGTTCTGTACCAGCTGCTGCAGGGCCTGCACCCCTGTGACAGGGAGGGGAAATAAGTCACACTGAGCCCTCGGCACTGGAGGGTGGGGGCAGCCGGGCAGAGTAGAGTTGGGGAAAGCAGGCAGCTCGTGATCTCTGGCACAGAGATAAAGGTCCAGAGAGCGCTGGGGCCGGGGATGGGACGGTTTGGTGGGGCCAGGAGATGCGGGCTGGAACAGATAAGAGGGAGAGCTGGACTCAGCTTGCTGCGAGGGTTGGGGGATAACAGCCCGTCTCACAGGCGGGGAGACCGAAGCCTGCTCTGTGGATGGTCCTGTGCTGGGTGTTGGGGATACAAAGACCTGGCAGGAGACCCTGCTCTCCGGTGCCTGTGACATTGGGGGGGAGGTCCTCCCTGACCTGCCCTCCTTTCTTACCATCATTCTCAAACGGAAGCCCAGCTTTCAAATCAAAAATTAGATGGAGCCACATGTTGACCCAAATTCCTCCCTTAAAAGCCATCTCTTAGCCATTCCACTCTGGACTCCCGGCTTCCTCAGGGACCAGACCTGACAGCCTCCCCTAGGCCGCTGCGCTCCCCACTTCTCCACCTAGTGCCCTGCTCAGATATCCCCTCCCTGACCCCCACCTCTGAAGCCGCTCCACCCTCTCCCTGGGCCCTGTCCATCCCTCCCCCCTCCTGAGGGTCTGCATAGCCAGTCCTGATCTGACTTCCCCTGCTGGGATGGGAGCTCCATGAGGACAGAGCCCTGGTCTGTCTAGTCCACTAGATCAGCGCCGAGCACACTGAGGGGGCTCCGAAGTGACCCGACCACCTGAGCATGCTCCAGCCTGCCCTGAGAAGGTGCTGGAACCCAGCCACCAGCAGGGGCTCAGCTCTGTGGGGCTTCTCTCTGGGAAGGAAGGACACATGTGGTTAATTTAGGTCAGATCAGCTGGTACTTAGTTTTCACCTTCCTTTGTAAACTGGCAAAGCAAGCAATTCCCATAGACAGGGTGCCCTCCAGCCTCTCGAGCTGGACGCACCAGGGGTCCTGCCGAGCTGCCCTGCTGGCCTCCCGACTCCCCTGACCCTGTACTCCTGCCACCAGGCATGCTGGCCCCGCACTGTGTCCAGCTGGCTCAAGACTCCCCGCTGCTCATACACCCTTTCTGTCCCCTCGAGCCCTATCTGGGGCCCCTCTTCGCTTCCCCCATCTCCTCTCTGTAGGAGCCTCCCATGGCTCTCCCGGCTTCCCCTCTCACCCTTCTCCAAGACTTCTCCGGCCACCGGCCAAGAGGGCCTTTTCCTAAATGCAGAGCTAATCATGTCACCTCCCTGCCTGGGTGGATCCCCACTGTCTGGAGAACCATGACCTTGAGACAACAGTGGTCCACGCCCCACCTGACCTGTCAATCCTCCCTGGCCCCCAAGTCACCAGACAGGCACACCCCCTGGTCTCTGTGGTCTGTGAGTGCCTTGGCGGGGGTCAGGTGATGTCTGGTGCTGAGCCCCCTTTCATGTCCCCCATCCCCCTCCTCCACTCCATGCCAGGCCTGCAGCCCTGGTGGGGGGAGGGGGTGCAGAAAGAGGCCACACGGACTCTGGGTGAGAGCACTCCAGCCGTGTGGCCATGAGCACTCTCATGCCAAGCGTCTCTCTCAGGCACTGGATCTTAGTTTCCTCATATGTAAAACGGGCACAATGATAGCATCCTCTTCCTGAGCCCACTGAAACCATCTCAGTTTAAGAAAATCATTGAGCTCCCTGCCCTCTCCATGGCTCAGGGTCAGCCCCCACACCCTGGCTCAAATGCCACTCAGTCCCCAGCCAGGAACTGGGAGTGATGCTTCCACCGTGGGCTTTTCTGAACTGGGTAACAAGATCGAGCCCTGGCTCTGCCACCAACTGATTATGAGATCTTGGGCAAGTCCCTTCCTGTCCGCGAGCCTCGGTTTCTCATCTGGAAAATGGAAGTAAGGGTTAGCCATGGTGGTGGTGTCAGGTTCCTCTGGTCCTGGCTGCCAGAGGGTCTCCGAAGTAAGGGGGACACCGGGAGTTTTAGATCATTGTCCCTGCAGTGACCACTCAGGCTCTGGCAGCTCGTCCCCTGGGGAGGGGCCAGGGATGGGATGTTTAGGGATGAGAATGCTCAGCTTCTCAGCATCTCCCCATGGGGTGGCTTGAACATCCTCTGTCCCTGGATCCTCCTAATGACCCCAAAAGATAGGGCATTTTTCACAGTGAAGAAAGCGAAGCTCAGAGAAGCTGGGTTGCTCACCCAGAGTCACACAGCCAAGATGAGGCTTCACAAGGAATTCTCTGCTCTCTCCCAGCTCTGGGTGGCTAACCCCAGGTGAATGAACCCTCCTGCAGTGCATTTGTCTACTTGCTCTCTCACAAATGAGTGTGCAGAAGGAGCCAGGCTCAAATCCTAGCTCCTCTCCTTATGAGCTGGCTGGCTTTGGACAAGTTATTTGACCTCTGGGGGCCTAGGTTTTCTCAACTGTCTAATGGGAATAACTTGAAGTTCTTTTGTCTTGGGTCACATGGTCCCTAATGTATGTATGAAGGTCCCTGGACCTCTGCCCAGCCCCAGAGTAGGTGCTCAGTGTTGCTATACCTCCCAGAAATCAGCTCTTTCCCCATTGCTACTGGAGGTGGCTTGGAGAAGACAGATGCTTTTGGCTCAAGGAATCTTGGGGGGCTTTTTGGCGCTAGAATTTCAAACTGGACATTAGAGGAAAATGTTTCTACATCCTGAGCTCATCCCAGAGGAGTGTTTCTGGCCAAAGCCAAAAAAAACCTCAGGCACTTCTTTTCCCATCATGCCCAGTGGTGTCTCCCTGGACAGCTCCTTCTATCTGAAATCCCACGGCGATATGAGTGGTACCCAGAGTAGGTACACAGAGCACCTACTATGTGCCCAATGCCATGCTGGCCTCCAGGGGCAGTGAGGAACAAGCCAGGCTTGATGTCTGCCATTTGGGTGCTGAATTTACCAAAGATTTCTGAGTTGGGATTGGGTGGGGGCCCCGAACAGGCTGGGACTCAGATCAGTCTTCCTGGAAGAGGTGACCTTGAAGTGGGCTAGACTGGGGATGAGTAAGAGTCAGCCTAGCACGGCGAAAGAAGAAGAGTGGGAAGTCAGGCGTTTGCAGGAGCTTTCCAGGCAGGAGGGAGCAGGGCCATCTGCGGAACCAGGGCTGAACGGGCACAGTGTGTTAAACACGTCAGACTGCCCACTCTTTTTAGGGGTGGGTGCCTGTCTCAGGACAGATGTCTTTGGAGTTGCTCTGAAATATTAGGGCTTCTGCAGCCTGTCACTGAGCAGCATTCTGTGAGGGCTTCGTGGAGAAGGTGGCACCCCAAGGGCTTCAGTTCGGTTTGGTTTGACTCCGATCCACCTACCCTCACTAGGTGCCAGTCCTGAGACATCAGAGGTGAAGCAGACATGGGCCCCGCCCCCACAGAGCCCACAGCCTGTGGCAGGAAGGAGACACACTAAATGTTGGCTCATAGTTGAGTCAAAGCAGTTGCCTGAGGGTGGGGACGACAAGCTCTTTCCAGGTGGGGGACAGGGAAGGAGGTGGCCGGGAGTTTTCCCCACAAAGGAGGGACTGCTTGGGCAGGGTTTTGAAGCATGAATAGGAGACAAAGGTGACAAGGGGGTGAAAGGGTGTTCCTGAGAGGGGCACAGACAATAGCAAAGGCTGGAGAGTGCGGAGGACCACGTGGTCTGGGTACAGGCAGGGGGCACATGGTGAACAAGCTCAGGGAGGCAGGAGGGGTGAGCCTTACCTGGAAATGGAATGGCTTGGCTGGTGTGTGAGGGGAGGACTAGGAGGAGAAGGTGGAGGAGCCTGAGGTCTCAGTGGCCCAGCTTAGAGGACGAGGAGCAGGGCCTCCGTGGGTGACCTCAGTGAGGAGAGAGAAGGTGGTGGTCCCCAGCCCATCTGTGGCAGCGCAGCTGTGGCAAGGGGCAGGGAGCACTGGATGTGGAATCAGATGAAACTGGCTCCTCACTTAGTTTGGTTGCTCACTGGCTGTATGGCCTTGGGCCAGTCACTCTACCTCTCTGATCCCAGTTTGCTCTTCCAGAGTATGAACCAGCTTCTCCCTCTTAGGGATGTGTGCAGTGAGAAAACTACTGGACTGAATTCAAAAAATCTGGAAGCTCGTTTGATTGCCGCGGAGGCCTCTCTGGTACCAGCAGGGAGATTTTAGCATCTGCCCCACCCTATCCCTTAGCAAGAGTCTTTCCAGTATGTGCCAGTGATATTTCCCGAAATCTTCCATGACTGACAGCTTTTGGCACGTGCTCGGGGTGGGCTGGAAGGCCAGGGGAATTAACACCCCAGGACATCCCTCTGTCAGTGCGTGGTGGAGATGGTGGGTGAATACCCTGGCTCCCTCCTGCATCCTCTGGGGGACGCCCTGAGCACAGTGGCACCAGCAAAACCTAGTTCGAGTCCCTCCATGCTCTCCCCCACCCCCGCCAGTAACAGCTCAATAGCATGTTCTATATTGGCTGCTGTCCCTTCCTCTTCCCCACTCCCTTTCCTCGGCTGCCCGGGGTCACTTCCAAATAAACCACTTGTACTGCTTCCTCATCGCTGGGTTTGCTTCTGGGTGACCCCAACCTAAGATGGGGATGAACACTCATTCAACAAATACTGGGTGACTAGCCACAGCGTCCAGCCTAGGAGGCAGGTAAAGTTTATTCTCATCATGCCTTGGTGGGAAAGTTGTACAGCCTCGAAAAATCATCTCTCCCAAGGATGAGTAAGGGCAGAAAATAGCTGATGCTTGCTTAGCTGTGTGTAAAATTATTTAATGCAATGAATCAGTATTTCAAAAAAAGAAAAAAGAAAACCCAACTGCATAATGCTGTGTGACTTGGGTCCTGTTGTAGCCCTTCTCTGGGTCTTGGCCTCTGCTGTAGGACCGTGGACTGCAAGTCCTCAGACTCTGGGACTGGAGACTGACCCTTCTGCCTTGCCTGCTCCCACAGGTTTGACAACTATTCAGCCAATGTGATGGTGGACAGCAAGCCCGTGAACCTGGGGCTCTGGGACACGGCTGGACAGGAGGACTATGACCGCCTCCGGCCGCTCTCCTACCCGCAGACGGTATGTTGCCCCACCCCGTCTTTGTGGTCTTGGCCTTTGCATTCCTGTTCCCTCTGCCTGGGATGTCCTTTGCCCAGCTCCCAGCTCGGCCTGGTGAACCCTGACCCTCTCCTTAAGGATGAGCTGGAGGAATCCCTGCACTCCCTCCCAGCCCTCCATCAGCCCCTGTCATCATTCTGCCCATCTGTCCTCCCAGCCCCTCTGCTTTAGGGGCTCTGGCACCACCTGGTTCTCAGTGAGTAGGGGAGGCAGATCCTGGACAGGGACCCACTAGGGAACTCAGGATGGTGAGCCCTGGGGGTGCTGGGGTGGGGAGGAGAGAGGTGGGTACACCTACAGTTGGCTCTGTGGCTGCTAGGTTCTCCCTTTGGGATAGGGAAAGGGCTGGGGCTGGTGATCAGACGACAGGGTAGTGAATGTCTGGTGAGGAGTGTGGATTCCGGAGTTCCAGATAGCAGACCCTTTAATCCTTATAAGCCTCACTTTTCCCATCTGTAGAATGGGGCTTTAGCAGTGCTGCTACAGCGGTGTGTGAGGGTAAACTGCTTAGAACAAGCCCTGGCTTTTAGGAAGGATTGTTCCTTCCTAACAAGCAGCAGCCTGGTAGCAGAGGCAGGAAAGGAGTCCCTTCTCCAGTGGATCCTCAGTACCCAGCATCCCCCGGGCTATTCCAGCCCTCAGTGGCTGCCCAGGTGTGGGAGGGCCCAAGGGGGATGCCTCCAGACCTCCCTTTAGGAATGACCCTTGCCTGATCCCCCAGGATGTCTTCCTCATCTGCTTCTCCCTCGTCAGCCCAGCCTCCTACGAGAATGTCCGTGCCAAGGTGAGTGGGACGGAGCAGGAGCTTGGGGTGATGGAGCAGGTGACCCTGAGGGAAGGAGCATGGGAGGGAGGGACCGGAGCAGCGATGGTATGGGCAGAGAGGGTCCTCCGTGCCAACAAGGGCTGGTGTGGGGCAGGGGGACTCAGGGGATGAGACTCAGAGTCTCAGCGGGGGCTGATACATTGCACTTTGCTTTCTAACTGTGTCTCCTCCCCTCCTCCCACATCCTCATGCCTGCCTCTTTTCTCTGCACAAAATCTGGCCTCCTCTTTTCCTGCAACCACATGTCCTGGGCCTTGCACACGTCTCTTCTCACACCCTCACACCCCCCCCCCATCTTTTTCCAACTTGGTGCCCCTCTTCTCCCCCACTCTCCCGCTCCCCTGCTCCCTGCATGAACCCCGCACCCCACTCCCCGGCCCAGTGGTTTCCTGAGGTGCGGCACCACTGCCCCAGCACACCCATCATCCTGGTGGGCACAAAGCTGGACCTGCGGGACGACAAGGACACCATCGAGAAGCTGAAGGAGAAGAAGCTGGCGCCTATTACCTACCCGCAGGGCCTGGCACTGGCCAAGGAGATTGGTACGAGGCTCGGGCTCAAAGAGGGGAGCTGGGTGCAGGGGGAGCCCCGACTCTGCCTGGTGGTGATGGCAAACACAGGCTTCAGGGCCAGGCTGTGAGCTTCCCACCCTGGCCCTGCTGTGGAGTAGCTGTGGGACCTGGGCGGGTCACTTAGCCTCTCTGTGCCTGTATTTCCTCAACAGTGTCAGTTCTGGGTGGTTGGGAACATTAAATGAATTCGTACCCAGGAGGTTCCTAGAGCAGCACCACCCATGGGAAGCACTCTGAGTTAATTATTATTAGCAGTATAATCCATAAGCAGGTGTTGAGATGAGTGCCTTTTGACAGACAGAAGCAGGGGTGTGCTGTGGTTGCACAGAGCACCGGGGAGGCTTCCTGGAGGAGGTGCTTCTGCTTGGGTTTGAAGGGTAATGCCTTTTCTTCTGCCTCCTTCTCGTCTTCCTTTCCCAACTCCCACCATCCCCCAGCCCCCGCCCCAGCTTCTCAACCCAACTCCTCTTTGCTTCTTGATCACTGGGCCACAGAAGTGTAGTGGCTTCTCAGGGTCACGCAGCTGGTAGGTGGCAGAATCAGGATCTGAACACAGGACAACAAACTACTGGCTTGGGGGCCTCCTCGTGGTGGCTCAGGGCTGCCTGCACCATGGAGGTGATGACCGATGGGTCTGGCCTCTTCCATGGCGTACAGGCCTGCTGTCCTTGGTCAGGCCCTAACCTGCCTACAGCCCAGGGATGGGACACTTGTCCAAGAGCCTGGGACCACCAGCTGGATTTGGCCACTCTGAGCAGCGACCTGCCTGCCCAGGATACTCTGTCTCACCACAGGGTCCCGCAGGCCCAGGGTTTGGCCCCTGAACTAGTTGGGCCTTCCCCAACCCATCCCTGCCCCAGCCTTACCCTTCTTCCTTCCGCCGGAACTGGGAGGGCCCTGGGGACTCACATCTCTTCACAGGAAGAGAAACCGCAGCCGTCACCTCCCCCTTCACATGACTAGCCCAGTGACATGGCCATCTGTCCCAGGAGCCCCCACTGCTGCTTAAACCCCGGCCCTAGGCCCCATTTTAGGGGCTCTGGCTCGCAGCCCCGCTGGTCTTTCCTCATTAATGCTGGGGACTGCACGCCTGCCTGCTCATCTTTCTGACCAGCCTGTCCTCTCTGGACTCTTTCCACCCAAGACAGTGACTCTCCAGCTGCATCTGACCCTTCCTTTTTAAAGCACAGGATTTGGTATAAGACAGGTCCTGGAAGCCTGGATTCTGCTCCCAGCTCTGGCACTGACTGTCTGTGTGACTTCGAGCCAGTGGCTCTCCCTCTCTGGACTTCAGTTTCCCCATTGACACAAGCCAGCCTACACACTCCCCAAAGGTCCCTTCTCTTCCGTGAGGAGATGACTGGGGGGTCCTGCCTTGGCCCCCAGCCAATCCTTCCTGCAGCTGATCCCAGGTGGGGATGGGGCAGGGGAAGTGACCTTGAACTTGCCTCAGACCAGCCCAGGCCAAGGGGGAGCCTGAGGGACCTGCGGGCTGATGAGCAGGACAGCTGCTTCCTCTGCCCACCAGCCCAGGACGATGATAAGTTGTGGGGCAGCTCTGATCCCAGCTGCTAATCATGGGCGGCATAGATTGAGCACTTCCTGGGTGCTGGGCCCGTGCATTCTCCCACTTCACTGTCATAGCAACTATGAAGGAGGGACTCTCACCACCTCACTTTACAGGGGAGGAAACTGAGGCTTAGGGAGGAGAAGTTACTGTCTTAATGCCATCCAGCCAGGATGTGGCAGAGTCTAGACTCGAACTCGGGCTGCCTGGCTCCCTCAGTCATGACTGAAATCATCTGTTGCCCCCACAGATGAGAGACTGAGGCCCAGAGAAGGGGACTGGCCAAAGTCCTGGAGTGGCCAGGCCCCCAGTCAGGACCCTTTCTCTGGACACCACTGAGTCAAGAAGCAAGAGGGTGGCAGGTGCCAAGGAGTACGCAGTTGGTGGGTGTGGAAGGAACAAGTGGTCACTGGCTAGGGTCCCTTGCAGGGAGACAGTGGCCAAATGCCCAGTGACACCCTTCTGGGCACAGAGGGTAATAGTGACGAGACTCCTGGCCCCAGCTGGGGATGCTCCGCTCCTGCCAAATGAGCCCTGAGACCACTGCCCGTGCTCCCCGGTGGGAGAATGTTCCCACAGGCAAGGGGGACATCCAGTGTGGGACGCTGGACAAGTGACATCTCCTCTGAGTCTCAGTGTCCTCTTCCTTGCCCCACCCTTTCCTTCTCCCAGCCCCAGGCATTGGCGGGCTTCCCTGGTCCCCAGGCTGCCCCTCCCTAGAGCCTGGCTCCCCTCTCCCAGCTGTGTGTCTCTGGGTCCAGGGCTTCCCCTCTCTGGGCCTGTTTCCTCACCTGGGACGTGGGGAATCATAGTATCTCTTCACAGGGTTGTTGGAGGCGCCCAGCTCAGTGCCTGGCAGGGAGCAGGTGCTGATCACCGTCCATCTGCTTCCTTCTCCCCAGCGAGGAGACATAGTTTCCCCCTCTCCCCTGGCCCTCTCCTTCCTCTTATTTCTGAAATCAGCCCCCAGGCCTCTCTCAGGGGGATTTTTTTGTTGCTCACTTCAGGGAAACTGCTTGGGTTGTAGTGAACACAGGAACTCACACAGATTCCTTCCAGAAGGCCATGGAACACTGGCCCTGGGAGTCAGGGCTCAGCTTGCCTTTCTCGCTGGCTGTGCCCCAGGCTCCAGCCTTGAATGGTCACATGGGAGAAGTCTTGTCCCCTCCTGGGGGAAGGGGGGCTCCCTAGTCCCCATTCTTCTTGCTGAGGGCCCCCAGCCACCTCTAGGGGGAGGGGACATGTCTAGCGCGTGACTTTGGACAAGCGACTTCTGAGCCTCAGTTTTCTCATCTGTAAAATGGGGTGATGCTAAGGACCAATTAGGTGACATTTGGAAGGGCCTGGTGCGTGAGCCGTGGGTTCCTCAGGCCTCCCAGGGGAAGCGTGGAGGTAGGTATGTGGCGATGTTCTTGAAGAAAGTGAGGTGCCCATAGGTTTAGTCACTGTAGCTTGAGCTCCTTTCTTGCCAGGAAAGTATCAGAATTCCTGCTGCCTTCTGCAAACTGAGGGCTTCCCTGCCCAAGAAAGACACACACCTGCTCTCATGGGTCTTAACTTCTCCCTCTGAATTCAAACTCCCCATTTCAGACATGAGGAAGCTGGGCCCGAGGGGTGAATACCCTGCCCTGAGTGACACTGCCCAGGTGGGCCCCACAGCCTGGCGCAGTGATGTGGCTTGGGAGGGGGCTCTGCCCGGCCCTGACCCAGGCCCCTACCCTCTTTCTGCCCTGACCCAGACTCGGTGAAGTACCTGGAGTGCTCCGCCCTCACCCAGCGAGGCCTGAAGACCGTCTTTGACGAGGCGATCCGCGCTGTCCTGTGCCCCCAGCCCACACGGCCGCAGAAGCGGCCCTGCAGCATCCTCTAGGGGTGAGAACCCCTCCCCTTCAGCTTCAGGACCCTCTGTCCCCTCCCCCGCTCCCCACACCACTTCCCACACAGAGCGGGCTCCAGCTGGGAGGGAGGCCCCTGCTCAGGGGCCCTAAGTTTCACTGGGATGGCATTTAAACCAGGACAGATGAGGGAGCATCAAAGAGGCGTCAGTTTCCCCATTTCTCGGATCCAGTCCCGCTCTGTGAGCCCAATTCCCAGAAGGAAGGTCCAGGGTCTCAGAAAATGCCAGGAAACCTGAGCCAAGGCGTGGGGTCAGTGAGTTCCCACTCCGCGTCCCTGCAGGAGGGCGGGAGGACCAGGGTGCAGATACCTTGGCCCCTGCCCTTCAGGAGACCTGAGCTGAGCCAGGAAGGCCTGACACCCATATATAGGGGTGAAGCAGGGCAGCCTGAGCTATGATGCTGCTGGGGGCAGAAGATGGGTGGGTGTGGGTTGGAGGCAGCCACAAGGCTTCCTGGAGGGGGGACAAGAAGAATGGAAAGGACTTGGCAGACCTTGAGCAAAAGCTGGGTGTGGGCTGTGGATTCTGCTTGTCCCCAGATTCTTACTGCCTGCCTATCTTCCTTCCAGGACGTACCCAGCCCTCCCAGCCATGGGAGGTGCTTCTGACCCTTCAGGGCCCCCAGCAAAAGCCTGACGGCACCCCGACTGGCCATGCTGTCCCCTCCCTGTGGCGTCTCTTAGCAGATGGCTTCAGAGCTTGGTTGATCGTCTTCTCTGTGCTGGAGGCCCTCTGGGGCCCGAAGGGTATGAATTTGTAGGCGCTGCATCCCCATCCCCTCATGCTCCTGCACTCCCAGGGGCCAGAGGGGAGCCCCAGGACCCAATAAACCACCCCTGCGTTGCTGCGGTCAGACGCCCCCACATAGCATCATCTACCTGTATATGCCTTCCATCCAATGCCTGAATCCCCTCTGGAAACGTCGGGCCAGATGGTTGCCAGCCACCACTTGTGTATGTTCAGGGACAAGTCTCTCCCTCCTGAGGCAGTTTACCCCAATATCGATGGTTTTTCTTGTCTGAAAGTTCTCCTACTGAGCTAAAATGTCTCAGCAGTTTACTTCTCTGGTCTTAGTCCTCTTTTGGGACAACATAAAACATTCATATTTTCTAAAATGTCTGCGGGCATCTGCCCAGCCAGTCAAGAGGCTGGGTCCGGCTGACTCCTGCCATCTCAAGCCTTTCTGCTCCACTCACAGGATCCTGAGCTGCATTTACTTGTGAGAGTCTTAAGACTTTCAGACCCTGCCAGTCAGGACTTTTGCCATTGCAAATAGAAACCCAGTTCAACCTGCTTAAGCAGAAAATAAATCTATTGATTCAAGGTTGGAAATATCATGACTTCAGTTATAGCTTGATCAAGGGGACTCAATGGTGTCATCAGGGCTCACTTTCCTGTACCTCTTTGCTCTACCTTCTGCTGTCTGGTTCATTCTTAGGCAGGTGACTCTTAAGGCTTCATCCTTCCAGGTTCAAGTTCAGTTTAAAAAAAAAAAGCAAGTGTCTGCCGCAGGCTAAGTTCTGATTCAGGCTCACTCTGATTGGACTAGCATAGGTCTTGGGCTGTCCCTTCAACCAATTATATTTGTTAGGAAGATGCTGTGGTCCGATTGGTCAAGTCTGGGCTACATGCTGCACAGAGCAAGGAGTGGAGGCAGCCCCGCGCCAAACCACACACTCTAGGTGAAGGGGGGGGGGGCGCTGGGTCTGAAATGGAGACTGAGAACCTTACCGGAATTTGGGAATCTGGGTGTCAAGCAACCAGAAACCCCCAGTCGCCACTATTGGAGGTCCCAGGAAACTGTCTGAACGGTGTAAAGACGCAATGCCGGCCCCAGCAGGCCCTAAGCACAGGCAAGTTTCTTTAAAAGAGAGATGAGGCTGCGGTAAGGACTTAAGAAGTTCATCCGAAAGGGTCATGGTACCAGGTGTGGAGCCTGTCCCACCTCAGTGTTCACTAATTCATGAGTGCCAGACTTTCCCATCCTGAAGACGATTACGCTTCTCTGTCTGAGCTTCATCCATTCATTCAACACAGGTTTACTGAGCACCTGCTCCTTGCCAGGCACTCTTCTAGGTGCAGGGGGCCAGCGGTGCACCTGAACTCTTGCCCTCAGGGGCTGCCACTCTAGAGAAGCTAAAAGAAAGGAATGAAAACAGAGATCTAAGACCCCGTTCCTGACAACACAGAAGTCCCCCAATTCCCAGCCAGGGAAACACTGTGGGCTTCCATTCCCCACTCTCCCAGAGCTCCCGGCCACCTCCACTGCCCTCCTAAGTCCTGAAGTTCCAAGGCAAGACCTCAGCTTATTTGCCTCCCAGGAGACCCACCCTCTTGAAAGGGACAGGGTGCAGGGGGAAACCCCAGGGCCTTTCCTGGTCTCAGCTCAGACAAGATCGTTGTGTTTTTAAAGTTACTTCTCCTCTGAAACAAACCAAAAATCCACTAACTCTCCCCATTCCCACCCCCATACACACACACGACACATGACACAGACACAGATGTGTAGGGGTCAGACCCCATACATTAATATGTTCAGTGTTTAAAAGCCCCAAGAAACCCCTTCCAGTGGGCCAGAATAGAGGAGAGCCTCTCTGCTCCCTGCTCTTCTGGGGCCTTGAGATAAATTGAGGACCCTCCTGGTGGCCCTGAGGCCTGGCCACACCCCACCTCCCTCTCTCCTGTGCTCACACCTGCTCTGCCATGTGTTTCTTCCACTGAGCCCACCCCAATGGACACAGTCCTTGCTCTATACCAATAATAATGTCAGTAAATAAATTCTCTCACCATTGCGTGGTCTCACTGAGCACACACGATCTCATTTAATTCTAATGTAGGTACGAGCTGGTCTGGTTTGTAAAGAAAGAAATAGAGGCACAGGAGTTAGAGCTCGGCTCAGTAAAGCAGACACTGTACTTTTCCACCCACTACCACTACTCCCATCCTCCTTGCTAACAGGACCCTAGTTTTGTGCAGAGCAGCAATCTATCTAGCCCCAGACACAAATATTTGTTTTCCCAGGCTGCTTTGCAGCTGAAGTTCCAAGTTTGCACAGTTCTGGCCAACAAGACCAGAAAATCAGCTGGAATCAAAAAAAGTTTTTGTTTTTTTTCCCATAAAAAACGATAGAGCCAGCCAATGCTACCTTTTGTCCTGTCCCCTTCCCTGATGAACACTGATGAGATGTCTGGAGCTGCAGCAGCCACATTATGAACCTGAAGCCACAAACTTGAAAATACAGCCTAACATGTTAAGAATAGAAGAGCAGAAAGATAAAAAAGCCTGGATCCTTCCCAACTTTGGTCGATAGCTGAACAAATGCCAATGGCTGCCTTGTTAAGGCAATAGAGTGAAAATGAAACCACCTATCTCTTTATGTCACTGTTAGTCAAGCTTTCTGTTACTGTTAGTTGACAGCAATTATAACTGAGATTTTAGGACTCCTGGCCTAGTGCTCATTCCATTGTATCATTGTGTCCAGAACTCACTGGACATGGGGTGAGTAACTCGTTTCTGCTCTGAAAATTGGCTGAGGACCAGATCCCCTTTAGGTAAGAAAGAAAAACCTTGAAGGAAGTGGGTGAGGGGTTTTGAAACAGGAAGAAATGTTAGTTGTGGGCAGGAGCTGACAACATGATGATGCTCACTCATTCGACAACAGCCACTCCCCAAGCACCCACCTAGTGCCAGTCCTGGGCTGGGTGGCAGGGCTTGGGTGTATTAGATTTGGCCCCTTGCAATAACATCACTGCCTGATGGGTGAGGAAAGCACCTGCCAGATAAGCCTACTTCATTTGGGGCTCTCTGTCTGGCTTCTCCATGGGCCTTCTCCCAAAGCAGAGGCCTGGGGTCCCCCTGACTTCTCCCATTCTGTCACCCAGCATTCATTGGTCACCAAGCCTGGAAAATTCAGTCTCCCAATATCTGTTAAACCCAACCCCTCATCTGCCACTGCTGCTCCTGGCTCTAAGCCTTGCAACCATCCCCTGGACAGTAGCTACAGTCTCCTCACTGGCCTCCCTGCCTCCACTCTCCCTGCCTATACTTCAGCCTCCTACCAGGCAGCCTGGGGGGTCTTCTTCATTTAGAAACATAATTATGCCACTCAGATGCTATAGTGTAGGGCCACCATGATCCACTAGTACCTGCGCCTAGTGGACGCTGGGATAAATGTTTGTTGTTTATATAATTGAATAAGCAGATGAAAGAATGGACTTTAATGGAGAGAGAGACCCAACCAGTCTAGTGACCCAGCTGAGCCCAGCCTTCCAGCATTCTCACCCAGGCACCAGTCATATGCATGAGCCATCTTGGATGTGCCAGTGCAGTTGAGTCCCCAGATGACTGCAGCCCCAGCCAACAGCAGGTGGAGCAGAAGAGCCACCCAACTGAGCCCAGCTAACTCACAGAATCATGAGAGATGATACAGGGCTACACTGAAACAATGACTTTTCTGGGGCCAAAGTCTCTGCTGTCTCTTCCTTTGACCTCTTACCCCTCCTCCCTACACTCTTAACTCCCTCATTGCCCAAGAAATAGTCATCCCTGGGGACATCTGACTATCTAGGCCTTGTGGGATGTGGGTGGCAGGGCAAGGTAGGCTCTGGGGAGGGTGACAGATCTAGGATAGTTCTAGAGACTTCTGAAGCCTTTGAAGAAGTGAAAGGATGAGCAGTCATCCATATAATCTAAAGTTCAGTTCAATTCAGTTCCCATGTATTAACAATACACTCTATGCCAAGTGGTGCTTGGAGGCAGGGGTGAGACCCAGCCGTCTGCTCCCCAGGGGCTCAGAGGCTAGTGGGAGAAACAGACGTGTAAATCAACACCTGCCATGGGGTTTGATCAACATACCACAGAAGTGCATTCAACAGAAAAAGGAAGAGATGCTGGCCTCAAGGTGCCAGGTAGAGATGTTTCCACCCCCTCACCCCTGGCTGAAAAGCAGCCCAACAAGAAGAAGAACATGAAACAGAAACACAGACTCTCGTCTTCAAAGAAAGCCGGAGACACCTGTGACCCCAAACCACAGCACAGAAGCAGGAAGAGCAGATGGAGGGGTGGTAAATGATTTAACAGAGCCTAGGAAAGACAAACCTAAGTGTCTGCTGTTCTGTGGTGGATGGGGTGGGGGCTTGGAGATGGGAGAGATGCAAACCTACTGGCCTTATGGAATCCTGGGGGGCTCTAAAGTAGGGGATCCAGACACAACAGATGGTGAGGCAGTAGCCTGGAAACAGAGGGGTTGTTTGGAAATCTATTTAAGGAGTACTTAGACTCCCCGGGTCCTCCCCACTATGCTAAGCAGCCAGGCAACCACCCCTTCCTAATGGGGGTAGGGAAGTCCAACCAGAGAGTTCTGGACCCAAGGACATTAGCTACACATCAGGTTGGGGTGAGGCCCCAGACTGATTCTTGGGGATGTGGTAGACTTAATTATGCTTAGCAGGTAATCACTCTCTCCATCCCCTACCTCCAGGGAGGAGGGTACTTTCCCACTCCAGTGAGGCTGTCTTGGCCATGTGACTTGCTTTTGGCCAATGGGATGTTAGCATATGCACCACAAGGACAGACTTGATGCACTTGCACCATGTTCTCTTGTGCTGACAAAAGAACAAGCCTTGGTAAACCTGCTGGTTCCAAGAGTACAAAAGAAATAGGGAGCAGAGGTATCCAGCTGACCTGAAGACCTGCAGCTCAAAGGAGATCAGCCTAGCTAAGCCCAGCCTAGATCAACCAATTCCAGCTGACCTGAAGTTGTGTAGTGAAATAAATGCTTATTATTGTGCACCACAGAGATTTTTGTGGTTGTTTGTTACACAGTAGTAGCTGACTGATACAGGGGGGGTTCAGTGAAAATCTGAATACTTAACAGACTGTCTTCAGAGCCTTTCCCTGGCCCAGTTTAGGAATGCTACCACCCAGGAATACACTCATCCCAGACAGGAAACTGGGGACAAGATCCAACCACTCCAGTGAAAAGTTTTACAGATGCTGACATCTGGTGACACCTGGATGTCCTTGACAAAACATCCAGCTGTACCTACAGAGATGTCCACTATTTTGCAAGCCCTGCCTTCCTACATGGAGTTTCCAGTCTGATTTTTAATGCTTCATTCTGAAAAATGAATGGAAGGCAAAAGATGGCTAGTTAATTGAGGAAAGCCCTAACATGAAAGAGACCCAGTCAAACGAAGAACAAAAGGAACTAGCAAGAAATAGAGACAAGGCAGTAATCAGAAAAAAAATTTTTAAAGAAATCATTATTGCTATCCTTACAGATATAAGGAAACGTATTATATCCACAAATAAATACAAAATGCCATACTGGAGGAATAATCAGGAAACAGAGAAGAGCTCTTAGAAATTAAAAATATATTGATTAATTTTTTTAAAAATGGAAGAGTTGGAAGATAATAAGAATAAATTTCATCTCAGAAGAAAATAATTCTATCTCAGAAGCTAGAAAAAGAGTAAAATTAAACAACAAGAAAATTAAAGGATTAGTCTAGGAGGCTAGTAGTAAAATAATAAAAGTTCCAGAAGGAAATAATAAAAAAAATCTTCTCCAGAACTGAAGAACACATCTCTTCAGCTTCAAATAGTTCACTGAGTTCCCCAAACACTTGGTGTTGGTGAGCGGAACATGACCCAGGCATTATAAAATGTCAGAAATGTAAGGATAAAGCAAAGATTCTAGAAGCTTCCAGAATAATGAAAAAAGCTATCTAGAGTTACACACAAAGGATTGAAACTAAGAATAGGGCTAGAAACCAGAGACATGGATGGATGTCTTCCACCCTCTAAATCAAAGTCTAGCTTCTCAACCTGGAATTCTACACCCAGCCAGGCCATCCACAAGGGTGAGAGGAGAATGAATTTCAAACATGCATAATCGCTCAGGAAGTTACTGAGGATGCACGCCAACAAAATAAGGGAATAAACCATTAAAGAGGAAGACGTGGGATTCAGGAAACTGGATGTAACACAGAAAACACTGAAGGGAATCCCTGAACTAATGGTGGAGAGAGAATCCCAGGGTGTCAGCTGTGCCCAGGCAGCGGGGGACTGCGGGGACAGACAGGAGGAGTTTAGAAGTCTCCAAGAAAAAATTATCCCTGAGGTTAGCCCCCGGAAATGCCACTGTGAAGTTTTTATGAAGCCGTAGGTGTGTATGGAAGTAGTCCAAGAAAACGAAGGTATTTTTTTAAAAATCTAAGCAAATGAAGAAATGAGGCAATTATTAACCCCTGGCTGAGCAGGAGATAATATCTACATTGCATTAATAATGGAAACATTGAATATGCATTTAACAGAAAATTTGTTATTTTGAGAGGAAGAGGAAAAGGGACCAGAGTGTGTAAGAAATCTAAAATCCTCATCTACCATAACAGGAAGTTAGTAGATGATGGGTAAAATTGAGGATATGAGAGACAGAGAAACAAACCCGATTTAGCAAAATGGAGATAAATACAAGGAGAAGTAGCTAAGAGGGTGAATATGCCTCTGGGACACGGGGTGGGCCAGGGCCTTGGGAGGACTCCTGTTTTTTTGCTCTTCTAAGTCTTTTTAGCACTATTGGTTTTTAAAGCTTATTTGCAAAGAGTACTTTGAGAAAAGCAAATCAAAAATAATTTCATTACAGATAGAAAGGAAGCCCAGAGGAGGGAGTGGCAGAGAATGAAAAGGCTTCAGAGAAGGCTTCCCTGAGCAACTGATGCCTAAAACTATTGAAGGATGAAGAGAGGGCCAAGGGACAGCCTGTGCAAAGGGCCTGGGGCATGTGTGAAGTTCAGCCTGAAGGCCAAGGCAATTAGAAAGAGATGAAGGGTGAGTGTAAAGAGAAGCAGGCAAAGGCAGCTTACATGGGTACCCAGCCATGGGAGGGATTGTGGATTTCATTCTACAGCAACGGGTGGCCCTAGGATGGTCTCAAGGAGGAAGCAACTGGTGTGACTTATTCTTAACAGACTCTTCCTACTTGCTGAGGAGGGGGTGAGGGCAGAAGCAGGAGGACCAACAAGAGGTGATGGTGGTTTGGCCCAGAAAGGAGGCTCCAGGGATGGAGAGCAGTGGACAGGTTAGAAAGAAGATTTTGAAGTAACAGCAATGAGGCTTAATGCAGAGAGAGGCGGGGACCAGCTGACAGGAGTTTCCTTCGTTTGACCTTCACATGAAACTTGGGGGCTGGGTGGGAATGGGGGCACATTATACTGAAGAAGAAAGTCTGCAGAGGAGTTTCACAAAGTCGTGCTGCTTGACTGAAGCAGAACTGGGGCTCAGACTCACCTTTCCAGTCTGCTAACCCACCTCTGTCGAATGCAGGAGGTGTCCCTGGGAACTGCTGCTGGGAAAAGGGGTTAACTAATTCTAATTCCCAGCAATCCTATGCAGTAGGTGTTGAGGATGAGGGATGGAGGCTCAGAGAGGTTAAGTCACATATCTAAGATCACACAGCCAGTAAATGGCAAAGCTGAGATTCAACCCCAGCAGGTGCCAGCAGGGGCTGATGAACCAGAGGACGTCCTTAACAGGGGCTCCAGTGACGGAGCCCCAGAGGCTGGGCATGGAAGGCTTTTTGGCTCTTCTCATCTTATTTGAGAAGAAAGACCTCAGCCTCACTAGCTGAGCCCCCAACCCTGCCCTCCAGCCTAGGCATTGTTGGGGCCGGGAGAGGTGGGAGGAAGTTTGGCCCTGGCTCTCGGGATGGGAGGAGGCTGAGCTGCAGCTCCTGGAAAGCCACCAGTCTGATGGCAGAGGCACAGTTGTTGATCTGGGGAAGCCCTCCAATCTGAGTGTAGAGACACAGCCCTAGTCTTGAGGAGGCCAAGGTGTGATGGGGGAGACATAGCATTGTTCTGAGTTGGGGAGGTGGGCCAGCAGCCCCTCCAGGACACTAGGCAGAGGTTACAGACTGAGGGGCCAGGTCCAGGCCTGAGAGTAGAGGCTCTCACTCCAGGACCTCAACGCCAGGCAGGGCGGGACCACCCCACAGCTCCCAGACACCCAGCGACACAGCACCCCAGAGTTCACAGGTATGAAGCTGCCTTTCCTCTTTCTGCCCCGCCATCCCCAGGAGGAGGGCTGATCAGGGGCCCCAGGGTCACTTCTGCTGGGCCAGGTCCCTGGGGCGGGGGCTGGTGTCTGACTCAGATCACACCTCCCCCAGCCTGATGCCCAGGACCCATCACCATCTCTCCAGCCTCCAGATGACATTCAGCAGATCACAGCCTCCCCTCCTTTGCCACCTGGCAGCTGACCATCCATCCACCCTCTTCTCCTCATTAAATGTGCGGTGCCGTGCTGGTGCCAGGCCTGGGGACACGGAGGGGAGACCCACACAGAGTCTGCTGTTCCGGAGCCCACAGCCTAGCAGAGGACACGGCTGAGTCTTGCTGAGCCTGGATTAGAGGCCGTGTGGGGCTCGGGGCTGGGGGGGTGGGTATCCTGGAGGTCCAGGGGAGAGGCCTAACTAGTCCAGGGCAGGGGAATTTTCCAGCAGGAGGCTCTCTGAAGGAGGACTCCTCACGGATGGGGATGGAATGGGGTGAGAAGAGTGTCCCAGGCAGGGGACACAGACTGTGCAAAGGTCCTGAGGAGAAGCAACACTTTCTCACCAGTTCCTGACTGGTGAGCCTTTGAAAAACAAATCAGGTCACGAAACTCCTCTGCTTGCACCCGGAGGGGCTCCCAACACTCTGAGCCTAAGACAACAAGGCCCTCCATGGCCTCGGTGGTCTCCCCACCTCCCTCCTCTCTCCTGGTCTCCTCCTCGTCCCTCAGATGCACACTGGTCATCACCTCAGTGCCCAGCACGGCCCTTCCCGATCTTCCCAGATATTTGCTCCGTCTCTCTGACCTCCTCAGAGAGGCCTTCTGAGGTCATCCGGCTGATGAATGAATGATAGATGAAACAAATGAATGAATGAGTGAGGCTGGGTGTGCCTGGAACACAGACAGGTGAAGAAAATGAGCAGAGGAGGAGACATGAGCAGGTGGTGAGGCTGGGAAGGTGTGAAACCCCTGGGAATGCTTCAGGGGGGGGACTTTACTCTGAGCTGCTGAGAAGCCCTGGAGGGTTGGGCCGGAGAGGGACAGTGCCCCTGATAGCCCCCTCACTCCCAGGAGCTGCCTCAGAGCCCAATTACTCCTCGCAAACTTGTGCAGACAGAACCCTGACGCCTGGAGGCAGGGCCTTGCCAGAGAGATGGACGGGGAAGTGGGGAGGCAGGGAGGGGGGCTCCAGGTGGAAGTGGTGTGTCCCTCCCTAGTCCTACTGTGTGCTGCAGCAGCCAGAGCACCCCCTCCGGAAAAGCTGGATTCCCTGCTCTCTGAGGGCCTACCACATGGCAGCCCTGGGGACCTACTGACACAGTAGGTCCAGCTCTGGTCCTAAAAAATGGCTCAGTACAGAAAGGGGCTTGGATGGTGCCTGGCACACAGTAGGTGCTCAACAAAGACTCATTTCTTTTTTCCCTCTGTTCTCTGATTGTTACCTCCTTTGCCTTTCTGTGGGCAAGGTGCTTCAGAGCACACCTTTGGCACAAAGCCGTCCCACCTCTCCACTCACTAGCTGTGTGATCTGAGTAAACTGCTTGCCCTCTCTGAGCCCCAGCTTTCCCATCTGAAAACCGGATACACTAACTCTGCTGATCATAGGTGGTGTGGTGGCCATGAGGCACAGTGATGTCCTTGAAGCAGCCGGCTCCGGGGGAGAAGGCTTCATAAAAAGGCTGCCATTACTAATTGACTCTTAGGCGCTTATAATGCTCATATTGAAAGAACTTAGGAGTGATCTAGTCGACCTCCCAAAGATCCAGATGGGGTAACTGAGGCTCCGAGAGGAGACAACTTACCCACAGTCACACAGCTAGCTGGTCAGCACAAGCTAGGGCACGGCGTCCAGGGGCAGCCAGGCCTGTGCTCAGGCCCCAGGCAAGGGATTTTAAACCAGGGGTCTACCAACCTGGCCAGTCTACCGCACTGCCTGGTTTTGGACAGTCTGCCAGCTAAGGCTGTTTTTTTTACAGAAGACTATTTGCAACTGATTTGATGAAAGGAAATACTAACTTTGAACTCCAATTAAGCAAAATGTTACCCCATTCAAAAAAAAAAAAAGAATTCTACTCTTCTCAGTAGTAGATCAGATTACCAAAAAAGTCCTCAATTATTAGTATTAGGTTTGAAATTTGGTCAATTTATAAATATTGGAAATTTGTTTCCTCCTGTATAATAGCTTTGATTTTGCCTCTTGGCCCCCGAAGTCTGAAATAGTTCTTTTCCCTGTTCTAGTCTTCACCCTTCCGGGGGCTCTCCAGACCCATCTAGACTGATAACCCCCGCCTGGCTTTCCTCTGTGGCTGACATCCAGCCCCTGGGCGAGGAACCTAGACTGCGGAACTGCGGACTCCCTGCCCAGTGCTCGTCCGATGCTCCCAGCCCTCCTCGCAGCACTGGCCTTGGGACCCAGCTGTTGCTCTGGGGGATGTGTGCCCACGGTGGCCTGGGAGGCGTCTGGCCACTGGCTCTCAGCCCCCAGCAACCCTGAACACCACACTCTCATTTCCAAGCCCCTGCGGAAGCCAAGGCCAGCGTGGGTGGCTGAAATCTCCCCGGTAACAGGGTCTGCCCCCCTTCCAGCCTCCTCCCCTAACCTGCCGCCCCTCCCCGCACCGCCCCCCCCCCCCGCCCCCCCCCGCCGCACCTGCGCTCCGGCCCCTCCTCCTGGCCCCTCCTCTCAGCCCTTCCCGCACCCCCACTCCTGCTCCCTCCTTCCCTGGCTCTCCATGTCACCATCTGTGGCACAATCCCTCTCTGTCACTCTCCCTGCCACCCCCTCCTTCTCCTTTCTTCCCTGTGCTCTTTCCCTGCATCTCCCTCTGCATTCCTCTCTCTTGCCCCTTCTCTCACTCTTTCCTCCTCTTTCTCTTCTCCTGTCAGGCAGGCATTTCTCATCACTCCCCCTCATTCTGGCTTTCCACCCACTCACCGTCTTCTCTCTCTGGCTCTTCCTTTCTCTGGCTCTTCCTCTCTCTCCACCTTCAACCGACCCCGCTTTTCCCTCTATTTCTATTGGTTTCTTAGAGTCCCCTCTTCCCCATTTCTCTTCTTTCCCTTAGGAAGCTTCTCCCTCCACCCCCACCCCAGGCTCCTGCCTGCAGACCCCCTCATCTCTGCCCCTACCCTCCCACCCAAGGACGTGTCCTGGAGATGGGGGGGTGATGCACCAGGCGCCGGTGGGAAGTCAGGGCTGGAGACCAGATGGGAGCGGCTTTGTGGGCAGACGTGGCTGCCGCAGGCCTAGGAGGGGGCCCAGTTCCTCAAGCAGTGTAGAAGTGGGCACTGTGTGGGGACCCCGGCTAAGCGGTGCTCAGTGGGGCCTGGGGACTGGACAGGGAGAGGGGGCAGCAGAATGATAACCAGCTTGGCAGCAAGGAGGGGAGCCCTCAGCCTGTGGGCAGGTAAGGAGGCTGGGGCCCTGATGGGGTCCCAGAGGGTGGGGTGCTGGAGCCCACCCTCTGCCCAGGATAAACTTGGGAGGCTGGAGCTGGGGGCTGGGAGAGGGTGGGTGGTCCCAGGGAGGAAGAAGGGCTTCCTGTGACCTCTTGGTGGATGGCGGGGGCTTGGGGAGTGGACATTAATCTCGGAATCTCATGCCAGGATTCTAGAATCTAGAAGTCACGTAACAGCAGAATGTCGGAGCGGGACGAAACCAGATGCTCATGGCATGGCATGTGGCCTCCTTGGTTCAAGTGCCAGCTTTCCTGAGCCCCTCTCTGTGCTGGGCTGTGCTCAGCATGCTCCCCTTTAATCTTTACAGCAACCCTGGGAGGCGGGTATGCTTGTCTTCATTTTCATAAGAAGAAACTCAGGTCTAGAGATGTGAAGTGAGTTGCCCGAGGTCACACAGCAGTTTGGCATCATTGCTCTGTGGCAGAGCCCCAGCCCCCAGCCTAGGATTTGTGGGCTTGCGGGCTGTGTTTCTGGGGGTCAGACCCCGGGTCTGAGGTGGGAGTGAGGCAGCTGGCACTGATCAGCACAATCTGGGCCTCGGCCCTGGGGGCCGGCCCAGGGGAGCAACAAGGAGCAGAATGCACAGTCAGCCAGGGAGATCAGGGGCTGTTCCAGTCGTCATTTTCTTTTAGTCTGAGGCCCTCAGGGAAGCCCACAGGGCCAGGAGGTACTGATAGTTTAAGAATGGACAGGACTGGGTTCGAATTCTGACCTCCTACTCATCAGCTGAGTGACCTTGTATAATTTACTGAGCCTCTCTGAGCCTCAAATTGCTCCTCTCTAAAAAGCCTCCCTCTTGGGCTTGGTGAGGATCTCATGGATGTGAGTCCGAGGCCTCTGCCCAGGAGCGCCCTCCCACCTGGCTGGGGCTTCTTCTCGCTGAACTTCTTGGTCTGCTCCCATTTGCAGATGTCCTGGGTGCCGTGTTAGGCGCTGGGGTTACAGAAATAAATAACTCAGGGTCCTGCACCCAAGAACCGACACTCTAGAGGGGAAAGGGTGGGAGACAGACAAACGGAGAATGACTGGGGTGTCTCGCATCCCTGAGGGGCCGTCCTGAATTGCTGTGGGGCTCAAGACAGCCATTCACCCTCTCTGGACCTCTGTTCCCTCTGGAACAGTCCTCTGAAGAGTCCGCCCCCGGCTTCCAGGCAACCTTGTGCCAAAGATAAACCAGACAGGGAGAAAAAAGCCCTCCTCCCCAAAGGATGAACTAAATCATGCACAGTGTTCCGGCTCCTTAAAGAAAAGACGGCATCTAAATTGCGGGACTGACCTACGCCCATGGAAAGCTGTAATTTCCTCGCTTCTGGCACTCCGACCCGTTAAACTTTGATGGGGAAGATGAGCCCAGATAAGGGTGCAGGAAGGGAGTCTTCCAGGGGGGCCAGGGGCTCTGGAGGGGCTATTTCATTCTTCTGAACAAAGGCAGGGCCTGGCTGGTACACTGCGTTCCCATGGCCATGAGTGTTAGCACGTGTTCGTGTGAGTGGGTACACACGTGTGTGCCTGGGCTGGAGGGGCTGTGCTCAGAGCTTACCCTCAGGCTTTGCCGGGGGGCATCTGTCCCTGCAGCCTGGAAATTAGGTTTGCCTGGCTCACTGCTCCTCTCCGGGGAGCCTGGTGCTCCCCTCCCTCCTCCAGCCCTGGGTTGTGATTGGCCGCCTGGCGAGGATGCTATAAAGGGGATCTGCACACAGGGAGGCGAATCAGATGGATGGGTGACGTAGGGCTCCCTGGCTGAGGAGGTCTGGACTGTAAGGTCCCAGGTTCACAATTCCAGGTCTAAAGAAGGCTGATTCCAGCATGCTGGAATTCTGACCTTTTCCAATTCAAAGACACAGAGTCTAAAAATCTATGACTCTACAACTCAGTTCTAAGATTCTAAAATTCTATTTTTAGGTCTCTAAGTGTCTAGGGATTTGGGTCCATGATCTTAATAGTTCAAGAGTCTGAGAAGCAGTGAGGAGAGCTCTGAATAGACTGGTGGGAGGGGTGGATGCCAGCTGGGGGCCCTGACCAGCTATGACACTTAGATGAGTGCCTTCTTCAGGACTGGCCTCAATCCACCCACCTGTGAAGTGGAGGGGTGGGGGATGGTCTTAAGAATCCTCGCAGCTTTGCCCCCTCCTAGCTGTGTGACCAGAGTGCATGGCCTCAACTCTGTTCTTTGTCTGTATTGTGGGGACAACACTAGTGCCTCATGAAACCCTGTAGGACGGTGCACATCACTCCTTAGCCTGGAACCTGACAGTCAGGGCTCAGTGACAAGGGGCTGGCAGCACTGTTGGGATCCTATGAGTGCACTGTCGACTGCTCCTCCCTTAGTGCCTGGGGTGAGGGTGGGTTGAGGGCTCTCATCAGGCATGGAAGAGCCCGGAGGGGATGCTCTGAGCCTGGCCAGCCTGCGGAACCATCAGGAGGAGCCAGGGCCAAGGGGTTCTTTGCCACTCTTGGCGTTGCCTCTCCTGGCTCTTGAAGCCCCTGGAAGCCCCAGGTCATTGCGCAGGATCAACCAGGCACGCTCACTTACTAGAAGCGTTTCCTCTGAGTTGGGGCACCTCCCCTTTCCAGGAGGTTCACATCTGAAAAGTGATGTCCAAACAGGGCAATGTGGACCACAGGTCCCACTGGAGGCACTTCAGATCCAGTGTTGGGGCAGGAGGATGTTGGAGAAAGGAGCCTCTGAGAGCCTTCTTTTTCCTTTGGAGTCTCTGTAGGAAGAGTCAGGGCAGCCAGCCTGCAGGAGACTGGTGACGAGGGGGTCACTGGAAAGAGGGGAGGAGGTCTAGGCCCCAGAGGAGGCTCCATCTTTTAGCCTCGGCCTCTAACTGGGTTTCCTGAGGTTCTGCTGAGGGAGGCTAGCAAATCCTGAGGTAGGGAACCTCTCGTAGCAGGGCATGAATTTCCACAGTCAGCAATCCATCCTCCCTTTGCAACCAGATTTGTCCACCCAGGTTCCTCTGATTCCCTCAATGCCTCAAACACGGATGCAGAGCTTGTGCTTGCGTGAAAGGGATGAGGAAAAGGGCCAGAACTGAATCCTGGCATCTCCACACTTGAGGAGAGTCAAGTCCAGCAGGGGAGCCAGGAGGAGTCCCAGCTCCTCATCACACACGGGAAGTGTGGTAAGAAGATGCCCTCAAGGGAATGAGGGCTCGGGTTCCCATCGAGCTGCTGGGCATGCTCTTACTTTCAAGATCCACTTGAAGGGTCCTCTCCTGGGAGGAGCTGCCCCACCAGCGCGGGGGGATGTGGTTGTTCTTGTACTTACCTCCTGCGTGTTGTGAATTTCACCAGTCGTCCTCTGGGGCAGAAGGGGTCCCAGCCGCCCACCCCCCAGGTTCACAGCCAGTCATCCTGGGCAGGGCCTTTGTGGGGACGCTGTGGGACGGCCGGGCCTGAGAGCAGGCCCTCAAGGGCTTTGATTCCCAGGGGAGGGCACACCTCTGAGCCAGTGGTTCTAAACTCCATGCAGAATCTGAGGAATGTGATGAACACACATGAAAAAAACAAGGACACATTAACTTGCACGTGAGTTTGGGGGGTTTGTGGATCCTCTGATGCTCATATAGGGACTGGGTTCAAGGTTAAGGACCTGTGATATGCAGCAGAGTTTTCAAATGTGAGAGCTGAGACCTGTAGGGGGGTGACCTGTTGGAGCATGTCAGTCTGTTTCAGTTGCTGTAACAGACTACCACAGATTGGATGGCTTATAAACAACAGAAATTTATTCCTGACTGTTGTGGAGGCTGGAAAGTCGAAGGTTGAAGTGTCAGCAGATTCAGTGTCTGGTGGGAGCCTGCTTTCTGGTTCATGAATGCCTGTTTCCTTGCTGTTTCCTTGCTTGGTGGAAGGGACAAGGGAGCTCTCTGGGGTCCCCCTTAGAAGGGCACGAATCCCATTCATGAAGTCTCCACTCTCATGACCTAATCACCCCCAAAGGTCCCACCTCCTAATACCATCACACTGGGGGTTAGGATTTTAACGTATCAGTTTGGAGTAGGGGAGGACACATTCGGTCTATAACAGTGGGTGATCCACTTGGGGCTATGCCAGCTGGGCAATCATATGTAGAAAGGCAAGGATCATTTTATGAAGCAATGTGACCTCACCGGGTTGCAAAGTAAAATGCAATGGTGTCCAAAACGTTTAAAAAGTGCTGCTGTAGAAGAAAGGGCTCATGTTGTCGTCAGCTGATTGGATGCTCCACTCAGCCGTTTACTGGACATTTGTGGAGCCCTCTTCCTGTGCACAGGCGAAGGGACACAGTGCGGCACCGGCCAGGGCTGGTTCCTGCCCTTTGGAGCCAGGCAAGCCCGAGTCTCACGCCATAGCCCTGCTATGTGGTACAGGGCGGCCACTTCACCTCTCTGAGACTCAGCTTCCTCATCTGAGAAGTGGGGATAACTTGCAGGCCACCCTTACTGTTCTGTGCAGAGTGGATGCGCTGTGACAGGTCAAACTCTGGCCAGGTGCCCAATAAGTCTCCAAGTTCAGTGTGATGGGGGAGGGGCTGTGGAGAGAACGCCATTCCTTGCCATGACCAAGCTGTGTCCTCCCTCCTCCAGGCCAGTAGCTGACTGCTGACCACCCTCCCTTGGCCATGGACACCCCTGGCTCTCCTTCTCTGGTACCCACGACCTCGGACCCTGGGAACACCTCCTCGGCCTGGTCCCTGGATGCCGTCCTTGGAAACGCATCTGCAGTGCCGAGCGCAGCAGGGCTGGCTGTCAGCGGCATTCTGATCCCATTGGTCTACTTGGTGGTGTGCGTGGTGGGCCTGCTGGGTAACTCACTGGTCATCTACGTGGTCCTGCGCCAGACGGCCAGCCCGTCCGTCACCAGCATCTACATCCTCAACCTGGCGCTGGCTGACGAGCTCTTCATGCTGGGGCTGCCTTTCCTGGCTGCTCAGAATGCCCTGTCCTACTGGCCCTTTGGCTCCCTCATGTGCCGCCTGGTCATGGCAGTGGACGGCATCAACCAGTTCACCAGCATCTTCTGCCTCACCGTCATGAGCGTGGACCGCTACCTGGCGGTGGTGCATCCTACCCGCTCAGCCCGCTGGCGCACGGCGCCTGTGGCCCGCACGGTCAGTGCGGCTGTCTGGGTGGCTTCGGCCGTGGTGGTGCTACCCGTGGTGGTCTTCTCTGGTGTGCCCCGTGGCATGAGCACCTGCCACATGCAGTGGCCCGAGCCAGCAGCAGCCTGGAGGGCTGGCTTCATCATCTACACAGCCGCACTGGGCTTCTTTGGGCCACTGCTGGTCATCTGCCTCTGCTACCTGCTCATTGTGGTCAAGGTGCGCTCAGCTGGGCGGCGGGTGCGGGCACCTTCGTGCCAGCGGCGGCGGCACTCGGAACGCAGGGTCACACGCATGGTGGTGGCCGTGGTGGCGCTCTTCGTCCTCTGCTGGATGCCCTTCTATGTGCTCAATATCATCAACGTGGTGTGCCCACTGCCCGAGGAGCCCGCCTTCTTTGGCCTCTACTTCCTGGTGGTGGCACTGCCCTATGCTAACAGCTGCGCCAACCCCATCCTTTACGGCTTCCTCTCCTACCGCTTCAAGCAGGGCTTCCGCAGGGTCCTGCTGCGGCCTTCCCGCCGTGTGCGCAACCAGGAACCTCCTGTGGGGCCTCCAGAGAAGACTGAGGAGGAGGACCATGAGGAAGAGGATGGGAGTGGTGATAGGAAGGAGGGGGCAGGGAAGCAGGGGGAGAAGGAGATGAATGGCCGGGTCAGCCAGATCACACAGCCTGGTTCCAGTGGGCAGGAGCAGCCACCCAGCGGCACCGCCAGCAAGGAGCATCAATTCCTCCCCCAGGAGCCCTCAGCTGGGGAAAAGTCGGGCACACTGCACATCAGCTATCTGTAGGGGACTGAGGAGGGCCAGGGTAGCCCGAGGACAGGGCAAATGTGGGTGCGCTAGGGCATGCTGCCCAAGGTGCCAGGGGCCCGTGATGGGATGTTTGGAGGCCTGGGCTCTGATCCCATTGCTGCCGAGACTTGCTGTGTGACCTCAGATAGGTCACTTTCCCTCTCTGGGCCACATGTTCTCTGTGACTCAGGGATGGGCGATATCCTCCTGGACGAGCTTTATCAGATGAGAAGTCTGGAGGGGCACCCCTGCTGGGCTGATCTTTCTGAGTAGGGCCAGGTTAAAGGGGTAAGTGCAGACTGGCCTTCCCCTTCGGAGACAGAGCATCCTGGTGCAGCAGCCTGAATCTTGGCCCTCAGAGGGATAAACCAAGGCCTGGATTTCCTGGGCTCAGAGTCAAGTTCACAAAGGAGGGATTGGGGCCCCAGGTTCATGGGGAGATTCACTGCAGCCCCGAATAGGAGAAAGTATTTCCTGGCAGGAAGGAGGGGCTGCTCAGGCCCCACATCTGCCCTCCTCCTCTTGCTGCAAGGCTGTGGGCCGGCTCTTCTCCTCTCTGGGCCTCTGGCCTTACCCGCTGACCAACCCAGCAACCCCCAGGCCCTCTTGGTCCAGATGGTCAGTGCCAGGACTCCTGCGTTCCTGGACAGGAGGAGAAGAAGTAGATCTTCCAGGAAGCTAATTAAGCCCAGCTTCAAGGTTCCTGACTGCGTGGGCCCCTCTGGGGCCCTGAGTTGAATTTTGTACTTGTAAATTTGTATCCCATTTCTCAAAGAGGGACCTCAACTTGCTCAAACTTAGGCCACCCAAAGCCTAGCTCAAGCCCTGTTGGGGGCAGCTGACCAATTCTCAAAGCAGCTCGCTCTGTGTCCTGTGGCTTGAGAGGGTCTCTGGGTCTTTGAGGGCTGCAGGATCCTCCTCATAGGAAAATCCTCCCTGTCCCTCCCTCCCAGTTACGAAGGCAGGGACCTGGCCCAAGCAGGCTGGCATGGAAAGGCAGAGTGTCTAAACAGGGCTGAGAGGATAAGGCAGATGATGGCGAAGGGAGAGAAGGGAGAAGAAGGAGGACAAGAAGGAGGTGGAGACCAGATCTGTCCCATGACCTTGGAGCCGACCTTGGCCCCTCTGGGCAGAGCTCAGTTGCAGCATCCATGAAACTGGATCGCTGGTGCCTGACCTGATCTGATCAGCCTCAAGGAAAAGATGCCATCAGGGTGGAACAGCAAATGCTCTGAAAGGTATGGGGCCAGGCCCGTTGGGGGCCCTCAGTGCTGGTAAGAAGGGCTGGGTGTTGATGGAAGCCTGGGGGCAGAGCTGGGAAGCAGGGCCTGGCTCCCTGGAGAGGTTAGGAGGAGTGGTGTGGCCCCAGCAGGCTTCTGTATTCCCTAGGGCGACAGGTCGGGAAGGCCCAAGGAAGACAAGACTAGAGGAGTCTGGAGGGAGACCATAGGGAGAGGCCACTGTGCAAGGCTGGGCCTGGACTCCCTCCCAGCGGCGACCCCTTAGAGCCCCAGCAAGACTGGTCTTGGGGACGGTGGTACCTCTGGCTAAATCCCTCAACCCGCGGCCCCACAGAGGGTAGGGTGTCCTCAGGGAACGCGTGTGAACCACACGTTGGGGGACCTAGATCTTTAGCTCACCTCTGGATCCTGTCTAGCCTTGACCTCTCTGGGCTTCAGTTTCCCCAACATAAAATGGAAGTGGTTGTCCCAGCTTGCCTGCCTCCTGGGATTTGGGAAGAAAATGAGTCATTTGGGGGCACTGCCAGGCTCACTACAATGGGTGGGGGTAGGGCATAGCAGATTACAAAGTGGAAGCAGCCCCCTGCCAGGCATGGCCTTCACCTCCTTCTCCTTCAACAAGTGGCCTCTCTGTCTCCAGCTCTTGCGGGTGAGGACACAGCAGGACATGAGAAAGGGGGAGTTGGGGGTCAGAGACCAAGGATCAGGGAGGCAGGGCGTGGGGTAGAGTGAGGGCCTCTCAGGGGGAAGGAAGTTTACAAAATCGAGCTTGTGTGGCGGTTGGAGGCTGGAGGCCCAGTCCTCAGTCTGGGGTTCCCCTCAGGAGGATCTGGGGGTCTGACGGAAGAGGGCCCCTGGCATTCCAGCATGCCCTGCTTTCCTGATTCCTAGGGCAAGTGAGCCTGTTCCACAAGGGTGGCTGGGAGGCCCCTTAGGGAAATCCTTTGCTGTTTCTGACCCCAGCTTTTGTCAATAAAGATGGTAACACATGACAACTGGCCTGGGCCAATTTCTCTGCCAGGCGCTGTGTGTTAGATCAGTGTGCGTGAGTAGGGGTGTGTACAGGCACCCATCTTCATCAGGATGCTCCTAACTGTCTCTCATCGCTGCATGACCAGACCTCCTTGTATATAGCCTTCCATAGTCCTGGCCTCCAGGGATCGTGGAAGATGCTCCTGACAAGCCCCAGACTACATCCTTACAGATCTGGATCCCAGAGCGTAGATATTCTCTCTTCCTGTGTCCAAATATTAGATCTCATGGAAGAGAGTTGATTGGCTCCAACTGGGTCACATGATGGCCCCTTGGGCCAATCACCAAAGACAAGGTGATAGAATGCCATGATTAGCCAGGTGTGGGTCATGTGCCCATCTTTCCAGTCAGAGAGAAGGTGGGACACTGTGATGGACAGTTTGGCCTTACCAGTGGGGTAGGGGTTGGGTCAGGGACAGACTCCCAATGGCAAGGAGAGATGAGCCAGGAAGCAATGAGAGTAGGATTGGGGAGAGGGGGTCTCAGCACAGTGCAGGGCACATAGTAGGTGTGCAGGGCATCTCAGACATACCCGTGAGTGAACGTGTACTGGCGTGTAACACCTAGGGCCTGCTGTGTGTGTGACAGGTATGCACCGAGTGGGAGCAGAGAGACTGCTGGCAGCCGAGGTGGCGTGGGAGCCATGCCTGGGCCAAGGTCCCCTCTCTGGATCCCACGGCCCGCCCGCTTCCCCACCTCACCGTGTGTCACTGCCTGTGCACACTCATGTGCCTGTGTGTGGGGGTGTCCCACGAGACTTGTCCTTCCAGGCAAGGACTGCGCCCAATGCATCTGGGTTCCCAGGGCCTGGCAGTGCTGGGGACTCTTCATATGAGTATTTGGAATAAATGAACGAATGGGGGAAATTCCATTTCACAATTCCAGGGGGAGATTTTCACACTGTGACTCTAACCTTTGGATTTGTGCAATGTAGTGACCCTGAATACTTGGGGGAGGATCGGGGAGTGGAAGGAGTTAGATGGGGGTTTGGGGTTGGAATATGTGGATTATGGGAGCCGAAGGGGCTGTGAGGTGAGGGGAGGCTCTGGGGCTGTGAGCCTGAGCAGGCAGGAAGGGGTGGTGATGACCCTTCTTGACTGACTCCTTCTCTCCAGACATCTGAGTTGCTCAGACCCAACACCTTCCCTTGAACTTGTCTCTCAGAGGCTGTTGCCAGGCAACAGCCCATGGCCACCAGGCCCTGGACCAGGACTTAATGCATCTGCTTCAGCATTAGCGGAAAGGAGCTGGGAGTCTGTATGGCCTGGGTTAGGAGAAGCCAAGGTCCCAGGGCTTCAGGCCTACCTCATCTCCAGAGAGTGGGGGAGACAGGCCATTGTCCCATGGGGAGGTGACAGCCTGGGCTCCACAGGACTCCAGACACAGAAGAAAGCATCTAAAGGCAGGGAGGACCCCGGGCTGTAATGAAAGGGGCTCTCCCTGGACTCTTGCAAGGCACGGTCTCACCAAGATCTCAGGATGCCCCCCGTGCCACCGTCACTGGCAGGCCCTGGTGAGACTCTTGGCGAATCAACTGGAAGGCCATGGGGCAAACGCATCCCCTAAAAGTCACGAGAGCTAAACTCAGGAGGCCTGGGACCTACGCCATCTCTATCATGAAACTACCGCACGGCCTTGACCATTCACTTGACCTCTCTGGGCAAATTTCATTAAGACAGCAAGGATATGACCGAGCATCCACTGTGCGCAAGGCCCTGACACTGGGCTGGGAGCACAGTGGACGGAAACAGACACAGTTCCCATGCTTCTGATGCTCACAGGCAGCCCCACAAGTAAAATGTATCACTATCTGGCGGGGACAGAGGTGCAGTGCGCTCTGAGGGGAGCACAGCGTTGGGGAGGGGCCATGGTGGGAGTGGTACCAAAAGCAGAGTGAGCCTGGGAGTGCCTGGCAAAGGGGCTATATGTGCTATGGCCCTGTGGCTGGAGGAAGGCGGGGAAGGAAAGGGAGAAAGGCAGAGGGGAGGCCCAGTTTGAGGACAGAAGCTGTGTCAGACAGGACCTCCTAGGAGGTTAATTCCTGCTGTGCATTGGATTGTGTGCCCCTCAAATTCATAGGTTGAAGTCCTAACATAGGTTGAAGTACCTCCGGATGTGATCTTATCTGAAAATAGAGTCCTTGCAGTTGGAAGTAGTTAAGACGAGGTCACCCTGGAGTATGTAGGGTGGGCCACTTTTCTGGTGTGACTGGTGTTCTTAAGAAAAGATTTGGACACAGACATGGACACAGAGAAAACGCTGGGGTGATGCTTCCAGCCAAGGGATGCTAAGGATGGCCAGCAAGCCATCCCAAACTGGGAGAGAGGCCTGAAACTGACCCTTCCTCACAGCCCTCAGAAAGAAGCAACCTTGCCTGACACCTTGATCTTGGACTTCCAGCCTCCAGCACTATGAGCAAATTAATTTCTCTTGTTTAAACAGTCTAGTTTGTTGCACTTTGTTCGGGCAGCCCTAGCAAACGCATACAATTCCCACCTGCAAAATGAAGCCAACAGCCCCTCCTCTCTTAGGTCTCCAGAGGACCTTGGACAAATTCATTCATTCTTTCATTCAACAAGTGTTTCCTGAACAGCTGCCAAATGCAAAAAGAGGAAGGCAGAGAAGTACCAGGCCTGTCTTCAGGGGTGAAGGAAGTCACATTGAAGATAAGCGATAAAGAGGTGGTTCTTTAGCCCCTGGAATCTGGGACTTCCTGGGTTTGAATCCTGGCTCATCCATTCTCTAGCTGTTTGATCTTGAGCCAGTTCATTAACCTTTCTGTTCCTGTTTCCTCCTCTTGAGATGAAGATGAGAGCAGATGTCTATTGTTAAGAGGTTTAAATGAGTTGATACTTCTAAAGAGCTTAGAACAGTGCCCTGTGCATCGTAGCTGCTGTATGTTAAATAAACATTTAACAGAAGCAAGAATCCATCCATGGGTAGGGGTGGAGGTCTCCCTGGGAGAGGTGACGGCCCAGCTGAGTGCCAAGAGGAAACTGGAGTTGTGCACCAGAAAGGAGGCGTGAGAGATGTTCAAGCTACTAAGAACAGCTCTGATACCCATTTTACAGCTGAAGACAGTGAGGCCTGGGTTGGTCATGTGATTTTCCCAGAGTCACAGCACCAGAGGCAAGGCCAAGAGCCCCATTTTCCTAGCCCCCAGTCCAACGTTTATAGTTTTTAAAAAGTACAAAGATGAGGGCCAGGGTGGAAGGAGTTATTCTGGAAGTGGGAAGAGCTTAGAGGCCACTGGTGCCAGCTCCTTGGTGGCCACTGAAGGTGACAGATGATGCCCTTGGGCAAAATTCCACAGGCATGAGAGGCAGCCCAGACCCCATGGGGACCTCAGTTGTTTCCTAGAGGCCCCGCCACCCTCCAGCGAGCCCTGCAGCCTCGGCACAGGCTTTCCTGGCAGGCTAAGGTGGTGTGCACACTGAGGTGAATGACAGTGACACACTCGTGCCTACATGCGTTCATGGAGGGCAGGCCAGCCTCCACTGTTTCACAGGCTCAAAGAAAGGGCCCGGGGTCACGCTTTGCCTCCTCCAGGGTCCCAGACACCTCAGGTCCTGGCTCGCATACCCTAGGAACACAGCCTATAGACAGCCAGGAGCTCCTGCCTTCTATGGCCATATTGCTAACAGATAGGAAAATGACCCTGCAGTAGCACATGGCCTCTCCATTCTGCCATCTGCTTTAATGACCAGGAAATATGTCAATATTTGCACATGGGAATTGCAGGCCCTGCCGCCCTTGGTCAACGTGTCCAGAGTCTGCTTGGTTTCACTGTCTGGAGGAGGGGTTATCTCTGTGCTCCGGAGCGGGCGGCTCTTCAGACAGGGCGGGTCCCTCCTCCTCTCTGGACATAATAAATGGCAGCAATTATGGGGAAAACAAAGCAAAAACACAATGTCCATTGACGTGCGTGGCAGTAGCATGTGAGCTCTCTGCCACACAATCAGTTTCGAACCCCACAGCCACCACTTCTTAGCTCTGGGCCAGTCTCGAAACCTCTTGAAGCCTCAGTTTTCTCATCCATAAAATGGGCTCCGTAGCCCTCTCTCACAGGACTGTCGCAGGTCGGGGAGGCGGTGGGTTGGTTCTGGCCGAGGCCAGCGCGGTGCTCTGTGTCCGGCAGGGGGCGCCGCGGGACCTCCCCCTTTCCGCTTGGCGCCCTCCCGCAGCTCCGCTCGGGCCAGACTCAGCTCTATTCGGCCCCACTCGGATCAAACTCGGTCAGACCCGGCTATGGTCGGCCCTACACTCTGGGCTCTGCCGGACTCGGCTCTGCTCGGCTACCCTCGGCATGACTCGGCTCTCCTCGGCCAAGTTCGGCCTTGTTCGCTTCTGCTCGGCTCTGCGGAGAGCCGGACTCGCAGAGGCCCCGCCCCGGCGCCGCAGCGGTTCCTCCCGCCCCTCTAGCGTTCGGCTTCCGGGATAGAGGCGCGGAGGACCGAGCCGAGCAACCCCCTCCGCCCCGACACCGGCAGGTTTCCCCGCGGCGGAGGTTTGGTCTAGTTAGGCCCTGGCTCGTGCCAAGAGTGGCCGCGGCTGGGCGGCAGACTTTTTCCAGGGCTTGAGGCCGAAACGGGTGGGGATGGAGGGGCTCCCCGGCCTTGGGGGTGGGAGAGTCGCTCCCCTTTCTCTGCCTAGAGAAGCGGAGAGGATGGCTGTGGCATCCCGCGTGCCTTGGACCCTGTCGTCTGGCTCTGCCACTAGTCGACCATGGCGAGGGAGCCAGTTGCTGCACCTGTTTTCCCTGAGCCTCAGTTTCCCACTCTGTAACAACAGGGTCATCGTCAGAGTCCGGGGGAACTGTGATGGCCCTGGTTCTTTCCTTCTCTGGGCCTCTTGGGGATTCAACTTTCTCTTCTGTAAAGTGGGATTAAACTCGCCCAACTTGCATACTCGCCCAACTTGCATTAGCACTTTAGGAACAGACATGGGTTGCAGAAAGACCAGGAAGGAGAAATTGAGCCCAGAGAGCGAAGGTCACCCAGGGTCACCTAGCTAGTGGAAGGGAGGGGCTCCGCAGAATTAGGAAGCCAAATGAGCTAGCTCCTTGGGAAAGGGAGAGTTCTGTTGGACCCTCTGCCCTCTTTGCCGGGAGTGGGGTTTGGAGAAAGCAGTGAGAGAATGGGCGCTCCAGCCAGCCCGTGGCGCGTCTCAGTGGGCCCTTCAGCCTCCTCCTCCTCCTTTCCCTACCTGCTTAGTTCCCTAAGAAGGGGGGGGGGGGAGGCGGGAGCATCACAAGCTGCGGGTGGGATGGGGTGGGTGCCAGGCGCGAAGGCTCTCCCCAGTAGGTGGCGCTCACTGTTTCCTTTGTTTAGTGTCTTAGTTGGTGACTGTCCTTGAACAATTAGATCTGTGACTTGCTGTTCACAGCTTGCATCTCTGACTCCGGAATCATGTTTTCTGTTCTGTCTCACTTTTTGACAGGCACACATTTTACTTTTTAAACACACGAAGGGTTCTTGGCTCTTTGTAAGCACTGACTAAATGTCATTATCTTCATACCTTCTTCCCAGCCCTGGGTGGGAAGGTGGATGTGGCTACGAGCTTGGTTCTGGGAGTCAGTGAATCTATGCATCTTCATCATCTGTGTGCAGGAGGAGAATGAGCTCGTATTCATCACCGTGTTCAGGGTTTAGCCAGGGAGAAGCACTGATTAGCGGCCAGTGTAGAGTACCAACACTGGATATCGCACCAGGCCGCTCGGATGGTCTTGTCCTCCGCATGTCCCTCTGCCCAGGGACACCAAAGCTCAGAGGTAGGGAGACTTGCCCAAGGTCACACAGCTAGAAGGAGGTGGAACTGAGACGTAACCCAGTTTTGTCTGCCCCAAGCCTAGGGCTCTGTCTCCAAGCTACCTGGCAGGCCTGCTGGGGAGATCCTCAGAATGGCTGGGAGACCAAGGGATGATGTACAAATGATGCACCAGTGGAGGAGCTTTGGTATGGTGAGGAGAGTGGGAGGGAAACTATTAAAGTACTGTATAATATTCCTGAGCCCGGCTCTCTTGTCTGGCCTTTCCCGTCAGCTGCCTTGGACCAAGGCGGGAAGGGGGCCCTTTCCTGGGGGATTGATGTGGCTGGAAATCAAAGGAGCTGCTGGCTTTAGAACCTGGTGAGAATCGTGTGCTTTCCAGGTCTCAGCCTCCTCACTTGCTAAGTGGTCTGAGTGGCCTTCTCTGCAGAGGGGCTGTTGAACGTGGAGCACGTTGCCGGCACACAGTAAGCCTTGGACCAAACCATTCCTGTGTCCCCACCCTGCTTCTCCTATTCCCCCACCCATATTCCCTTCCCTTCCCTTTTTCTCCAATGCTAGGCTTACTAAGCCAGATGGCTCAAATACAGCCAGGAGCTGTGTCCCCTCCGATGCTGCTGACTCAGCCCTTTTCCCTCTGGTGGCAGCAGCCAGGGGAGGGTGGGGAAGGTGGCTCCCCTTGCCTCCCTCCCTCTGCTGGCGCTGTGCCCTGGGAATGCTGCCTGGGGCCAGGCCACAGAGAGGGCACAGCCAGTGTGGACCTGAGAGTTTTCCCAGCGACCATGGTCCTTTCAGCTGCTTTCCTCTGGGACTCCTAAAATAGGCCTCGGGGAATCTCAGTGGGCTTGGGAAGCAGAAACAACACAAAGCAAGAAGTTGGGAGATCCTGGCTCTCATCCCAGCTTGGACTCCAGGTTGCTGTGTGACCTGGGGCCAAAGATTTGCCCTCCTGGATCACAGCGTCCCTGTGGGACAGATTAAGGAATTGGATTAGATCATCTCGAAGGGATTTTCCAGGTCTGGATATTCTGCTGTATGATTATCCCCCAAACTAAAAGGAAAACAGAAGTGCAGAGAGGAGAGCTGGTCAAGGTCACACAGCCAGGGCTGTTACACCCTCCGCACTTGGCCCAGCTGTGAGTTAGGACTGGGGTTTAATGCCCAAAGACCCAGATTTCAATAAATCCCCCTGAGGTCTCTGCACTCCTGTGCCTCCGGAGGGTGAAAATGTCACCACCTCTTGTTGCCCAGGGGATGGACCCTGAACTGCAGCCTTTGCCCCGAACCATGCCCAGTTGTGCCATCGTGGGAACTCTGCTGGGGTGGAGGGCACTTCCGTTCTGTAGGGTCGTGGTTCCTCTTCACTGTGTGACCCTGGGCAAGTCACATCAGCTCCACCCTAGCTTCCTTTCCCAAGGCGGGGGTAAGATTAGTAGAAATAAAGGATATAGATACCCTTGGGGTACCAGAAGCCCCTGCAAAGATAAAGCCTGAGCTGGGTGGTAAATGTGCAACAAATGCAGAAAGAGAGGGGGCTGGAGGGTGAGGGACATTTGAAAGAGCCTCTGCCCAGAGGTCTCTGACCCCAGGGAACCCGGGCTGCCGCCTTTGCAAAACTTCCTGCAGCCTAACCAGAAGGAGACTAAGGCAGCACCCTGCCCTGGGCCCCGGGGGCATCTGTATGGGCTGCTCTCCTGTGAACTTCTTGGGGGTCATTTCTGCAGGGGGATTGGCTCTAGAAGGCTAGGAAGATGGTTCATCCTGGCAAAATCCCAGGCAGAGGAGGAGGAGGACTTTGGTGTCCCTTGGGGGTGGAAGTGTTGCCCAGGCCGCCACCCTTACGTAACAGATACCCGAGAAGATAATGCCCTCACTCAACACACATTTACTAAGCCTCCCCTTGTGCATGGATGGGGCTGGAGGCTGGAGTTGTATAGACAACTAGGGTCTGAAGGAGAAGGGACAGAGAAGGGACAGGCCAGTGGGTGCCAGTGCCAGGATTTGAACCTCAGGCTACTGGGCTTGGTGTTCTGCAGCTTAGGCTGGAGGCCACCCCCCCCCCCCCAGCACTGCCTCCTTCCTGAGCAACTTACGGGGCTCCTGCTCTTCTCCCTTCTTGGCTCAATTTCCCAGCCCCCACATCAGCCTCAGACCTCTTCCTGACTTGATTGGGTCTCTATTAAACAGGACCCTCTTGGACCACCAAAGAGTTAAGCAAAGGAAATCCATAGTTCCCTTTATCTCCGAAGAACCCAGAGGCTGGAGGGGAGGGAGCAGGGAGGAGGGGAAGCGGGAAGCCAGCTCAGCCCGCTCCCTCCGCCCTCCCTACCTCCCTCCCTCCACTCTGTCTCCATCCCTCTCTCTGTCCCTCCTCAGCCAGCTAGACAGCCGGGCCTGGGGGTCTGGGCCAGCAACAAGTTATTATTGCAGACATGGACCAAGGAACCAGAGGCCGCCCAGAGGCCCGGGGTCCATGAGCTGCTGTTGGAGGCTGCAGGACACTGGGTGAGTGATGCGAGGTCCTGCAACATTTTCCAGCAGGGCCGAGGGGGTTGGGGTCAGAGCCTGGAATTCTTCTCCTTCGCCCTCTCTTCCTGGATACATCTTGGACCCCACTCTCTCCCTTTGACCTCGGTCAGCCCCTCTAGGCTCTCCCCTCCCAATTCCCTCCTGTGGCTGGGACCTTAGCCCTGGTGAAGGGCTGCCCTCCGCTGCTCCCGGCTTGTGCCCACCCCTGCCTGGACACAAACCAACTCAGCTCAGCAGCGCCTGGCTCTCCCCCCACCCCACAGAGGTCCCAGCTCCCTAGTGGAGGCAGGCGGGACCCCCAAATCACCCCCGTTGTGGCATGGTCCTGCACACTTGATCTCTGCCCGACACACATCCCCCCCCCCCATCCCCAGAGGCCAGTCAGTGACCCGTGGCTGTGGTTATTATTACTTTTGTTAAAGGCTGCTTTGCTTCCTGCTTCCTGCACTCCCCTTCCCCCAACCCACCAGCCCCAGGTCACAGTTCTGTGTCATAGATCTTTTGATTCCCAGCAGGCTGGGCCGAAAGAAATGTCCCCAAACCATGCCAGTGCTCTGGGAGAAGTCCTCCTATCTCAGGCAGGCCCTGGGAAGAGGTCAAGTTGGGCAGCAGAGAAAGGAACAAACTTTTTATTGAGTCTTTTACAAGTCAGGCATTTCCCCTGCATTTAAATCCTCCCAAACAGCTTGGTTGGGAGACGGTGTTGTCTCCTTCCAGTAAGTGTCACGGAGCAGGAAGCTCAGAGAGGTTAAGCCACTAGCCTTAAGTCACACAGCTTGTAAACTCTGCTGGGATCTCAGGTCTAACTCTAAAGCCTCACCTTTTCCCATGAGGTCACATCTACGGCCAGGAAAAAGAGGGCATTTTGCTCTTCCAAAAACCACTGGGATGTGTAATTTACAAATAAAAGTTAAGGGTGATCATTTCTGACAGAGGGGAGTTGACCTCTGAGGATTTGACCTGCTTTATTGAGCAGAACTAGGAAACCAGACCGGTGCAGGGTGTGTGTGTGGGGAAGGGGCATAGAGGAGCTTGGGACCGGTCACCTCCAGGAGAGGGGTGATGGCTCTGCAGGCTGCCCGCCCACCCCTCCCTTCTCCTGCTGCTACCGCAGCCTCAGGGAGTGGGGAGGAAGGAGGGTGTTGGGGGAGGGCTCCTGCCCCTTAAAAACTCAGCGCTTAACCCCAGTGCTCAGGTTAGGATAGAATGGCATTTAAAAAAAAATAATTTTACCTTATCTACCTGTATTAACCACAGAAAAATATTTTTGAATTGTACTAAATGTTAAAGGAGAACAAAAAGGAAATAAACAGAAGAAACGCCAGAAGTGTAAAACCCAGTCTGGTTTCAAGAGCCGAGTTTCTGATCCTGCGATAACTCAGGTGCCAGCCCCCAAAGACTGCCACCACCTCAAAGGCTCTTTGCCTGGCTTCCTGCCCACCCAGCCCGGCCTGTCTCCAGTTGCTGCTGTCCAGTCTACTTCCTGCCCTTCTTCTGGAACTCTGGATCCCTTCTTGGCCAAGGCCAAAGACAGATCCTCAGAGACTCTTGGCCTTCCCTGTTTCTTTTGAATTTTCCCCGACCTCCTGGATCTGGCCCCTTAGTTCCAATTTACCACCTTGGCAGCTGATTGGCAGGCCTAGGATGATTGACATAACCACCTTCCAATGACTTGACGCTCTCCTGCTCGGTCCCTGAAGGGCTTCCTGTGTAAGGCTGAGTTGTGTAGGTTGTTGACTGCCCAAATATGCTGGACGAGGAGGTGCCCTGACCCCAGTTACACACCTTCAGTGTTGCATTCCTGCAGGGACTTCTTTTGTTTGTTTCTATCTTGTCCAGCCCAAGTTAGTGCCGCCTTCTACCTTGCACTCCAGGGACACTGGATGGAGTCAATGGCAAGCAAACAAGCCAGAGGGAGGTTGGGAGGGTGAGAAGAGCATTTTATAGTCTCATTGGCAGCTGGGCATCTTCCTCACCCGCCCCAGCAACGGCCTCTTGGGATGCTCATCTGCGTCTGGCTGCCGCTCTCCTCGGTGGGTGGTGGTGGTCAGGAGGGGATCCTCCTTCACGGGCCCACATGTGGCAGAAACTCCCAGGGTCTGGATTCCAGGAGACAGCCTCCAGGTCCTGCACTACAGTAAGTCTCTTTGTGACCTTGGAGAACTTGCTTCCCTGGGTAAGCCTCAGTCTTCCTGTCTATTAAATGGGGCTCAAGTGCTCCCTCCCCAAGCTATGTCAGGAATGCACTTGTGCTGCGGGTTGCGTCATCTACCGTCGGCATCGGGCATCGGCAGAGTGTAGTTGTTAAGTTCAATGTATTTCTGTCCCTCCTTCCCTGCCAGGTCGCCATGGGGATAGCTGCCCTGGGCCTCCTCTGGGCACTGCTCCTGCTCCCTCCCTCAGTGTCTGGGATCCCCACTGAGGAGCCCACTGCTGGGGAAGCCGTGGCCTTGAGTTCCTCTGGGAACTGTCGACGGTGCTGTGACTCTGAGGACCCCCTGGTCCTCGCTGATGCTGCAGATGCATCCTCGGCATCTCCATCCACCCTTCAGTACGTGTTGCCTGAGGTCAGGCCCTACATTAACATCACCATCCTGAAGGGTGAGGACCCATCCGGGGCTCAGGCTGGACTGGCCTGGCCTGGCCAGGGACCGGGAGGGTATGGGGATCTCTTCCTGGGCTGGGGGAGGTGAGGTGGAGGGAGCAGGAGAAACCAGGACAGAAGACTGTCCCAGACCCTTTCTTTCATTCACACATTTAGTGAGTCCCCACTGTGGGCCAGGACTGTTCTGAATTCTGGGATGGAGCGTGGACAAACTAGATAGAGATGTTCTAGTCAGAGAGGCAAACAGTAAGCGATAAACATACTACCCAAGTTAATGAGATGGATTGTTGGATGGTGATAAATGCTATGGAAGTGAGGAGGTGGAGCAGGGTAAGGGGCGTTGGGAAGGTGGGTGTGTGGGGGTCAGGTTGCCTATTAAATGGGGTGGTCAGTGTAGGCCTCACTGAGAAAGTGGGGGAGAAGCCACATGGATATCTGGGGAAGAGCATTCCAGGCAGAGTGAAGAGCAAGTGCAAAGGCCCTGGGGCAGGAGTGGATCTGATCTGTTGAAGGAGCAGGGGGCAAGGGGAGGAGCTGAAGTTAAAGACAAAACAGGGGCCAGATCAGACTTGGGCTTCTCCTCTGAGTGAGATGGGGAGCAGGGAAGGATTTGAGCAGAGGCGGGACCTGACCCAACTTAGATTTCAAATGGATCCCTCTAATTTCTCATGGTAGGTGATGGGGGACAAGAGTGAAGTAGGGAGACATGCGGGGGCCTCTTGGACTATCCAGGTGAGAGCGGGGTCCCTGTCATCTAAAACCAGACCTGAAGGAAGCTACTTCTGCTGTCAGGGGCTGTGAATGGCTGGCTGGTCCTGGAGCCAGGCCTGTGACATCCTTAACCTCCATCTTTGCTCAGAACAACCCTGTAACGTTGGTACGTCATTCCTCCCACTTTGCCGATGGGGAAACTGAGCCTCTGAGAGGTGGGGAGCTCTCCTGGAGTCACATGGCTGTCAGGGGCAGAGCTAGGATTTGTCCCTGAGGTCCTCATCCCACAACCAGGGGTCAGCTGGCATCTGAGACCCTCCAGCCTTTGGATTTTGTGGGTGAGGACACCTCCCTTCCTCTCCCCATCTTTCCCCACTGCCTCACATATCACAGCTTCCCTGAGGCCAGAAGAACCCCCATGTGAGGTTGATCAGGTGCCTGGATGCTGACAGTGTTTCCCACTCACAATCCTCCTTAAAACTCCCTGTCACCTTTCCTGGACCAGGCTAGCTGCCTGCCGGGCGAGCGGGCAGTCTGTAGGGGCAGAAGACACCTGGATGGCGTCAGGAGTCCCAGGTCCCAGCCCAGCTCTTCAGCTCCCTTGCTGTGTGAGGCTGGCTGGTCTCTCCCTCCCTGGGCCCACTGACTGACTCATTTGTAAAAAGGAGAAGGGAACCCCCTCCTACACCCCCCTTTACCCCCTCCCTCAGGGCTGGGGCAAAGCAAATGCTCTGCAGACTGTGAAGTGCAATGCATGTGATGCGTTTGTTAGTTGGCCCATGAGGCCACTGAGGAAGACCTCCCCAGAGCCATGGACTCCCTCCTCCCTGCTTCCCTCCAGGCTTCTCCTCCGAGGGCCTGCGCCCTCCTGCCTGCCCTTTCCTCCCCTCTTCCCAGCACTATTGCCATGGTCATAGGGGACCTCAGGAAAACACAAGGCCGTCCAGTTTGTTCAAAGGGACCTGGCTGAGGGTATGATTTCGGGCACTGTGACAGGCAGCAGGGGACTATTTGGGATCTGGTCCCTCAAGAAGTCGGTGGTCACCTGCTTGTCTTGCGTTCAAGGTCAGCCTGGAACAGGGGCTAGGCAGAGGTGTGCCTGCCTGGGGATGAGGGCAGATGCTGCCATAGCCAAGGGCCCATGGAGCCAGGCTGGGCAGTGCTGAGCGAACCAGCCCACCTCCTATCTTCAGAGTAGGCTGAGAGCTTTCCCATAGGGCTCGTGAACGCCCCCGTGAGGTGGACATTATCCTCTTCAAGATACAGACCCAAAAATCCCAAGACCCCAACCACGAATGCCCCTGGTCATAGAGAGGCAGTAACACCCACCAAGGGCTGCCTGGCTCCAAATCTGGACGATTCTGTCCAGGTGATTCCTTCTCTGGGCTGGAGACGCCAGGTGCGTCCACACCACATCCTCCTGGAGCCCTGTTGGGTGCAGTGACCCCCCCAGAGCCGGGTCTGGTCTCAGAAGGGAGGAAGCAGGCCGGTGTGGCGACAGACTGCAATTGGAGTCCTGCCTCCCCTGCTTCTGAGCTGTGTGACCCGGGCGAGTCCCTTCACATCTCTGTGAGTGGAGGTGGACACGGAGTGTCCTTCAGAGGGGCGTCCAGGCAGCGTTGCCTGGCATGTAGTCAGTGCTCAGTGAGTGCTGGCTCCTCCTCTAGCCTGCCTTCTCTGGGAGGGGGCAGAGCCTTCTGCAAACACGCGCAGGAGCCTCCTCAGTGCAGGCCTGGGTGGCTGTCCTGACGTCTCTCCTTCTTTTACCCACAGGTGACAAAGGGGACCGAGGCCTGCTGGGTACGCCTGGGAAGCTGGGCAGGGAGGGCCCCCGGGGGGAGCGCGGCCCCCAGGGCACCAAGGGCGCCAAGGGGCAGGCGGGCAGCCCCGGTGGCCCATGCCAGAGGCGCTTCTCGGCCTTCTCCGTGGGCCGCAAGACGGCCCTGCACAGCAGTGAGGGCTTCCAGCCGCTGCTCTTCGACACGGTCTTCGTGAACCCAGACGGGCACTTCGACCTGGCTGCTGGCCACTTCATCGCCCCCCTGCGTGGCCTCTACTTCTTCAGCCTCAATGTGCACAGCTGGAACTTCAAGGAGACCTACGTGCACGTCGTGCACAACGAGGAGGCGGCCGTCATCTTGTACGCACAGCCCAGCGACCGCAGCATCATGCAGAGCCAGAGCGTGATGCTGGCCCTGGCGCCCGGCGACCGCGTCTGGGCGCGGCTCTTCAAGCGCGAGCGTGAGAACGCCGTCTACAGCGACGACATTGACACCTACATCACCTTCAGCGGCCACCTCATCAAGCCCGAGGACGATTAGTGCCTCCAGCGGGGCAGCTCGGGTTGGGGGTGGCTGCGGGCAGGTCTGTCCCCTGCAGGGCCTCAGTTTGCACATCTGTAAAGTGGGCCGCAGGACCTGACATTCTGGGCAGCCTTCCTCTTCTTTCCTTCCCTCCATCACCCCTCTCAGGCTGTTTCTGCCTCTCTCCTCTCTTGGATGAATTTTAAGAAACCTCCTAACCTAATTCTTCTAGAACTTTCCCAACCCTTTAGACCAGCACCTCTCAAACTCGAATGTGCGTATGCATCACCCAGGGACTGTGCTAAAATGCAGATTCGACTCAGCAAGCATGCAGTGGGCCCAGGGTTCTGCATTTCTAATTTCCGGGGTGACGCTGGTGCTGCTGGTCACCCGACACCACTCGAGTAACCAAGTCCTATAACTTTCACAACATTCTAGTACTTTCTGAACATTCTGGAATCTTCCAAACACCCTGAAATTCTCTCATCCCTCTGGGACACCCCCTCCTCTGGTCTCTTGCCCCTTCCCCCTTCTCGTCTCACTCCCGTCTGCACCCTCACTTGTGTAGTCATGGTTCATTTATTCAGTCGTCAGACACTCACCGAGCCCTCACTCGGTGCCAGGTTCCGGGAAGGCTGAGGTGAATCCGTCACAGGCCCTGCCGTCAGTGGGCACCCAGTCCAGCCAGGGTGGGGACGCACAGAGGATTCTGAAACTAGACCCAAGGAAACACGTGGGGCTCTGATCACATAAGTCTGTGTTCTGGGCTCTCAGGCACTGTGGCCACTCGTTACCCACCAGTCCCCAAGGCTGGTGGCATAGGGTACCCGAGGTGGGGGATGGTACCCCCTGCCCATTCCTTGCTTTTCTGCCCAATGCCTGTCATTAAAGCAAACCCAGAGGGGCCTCAGTCAGGGCAAGGGTGTTGTGAGGAGAGGACCCAGGGGCTTGGGGACATTTTGAGGTAGGGGGCCCCTGGAGAAGGGAGCCTAGACCCGTTTCTCCCCACCTGGCTCCTACCCTCCTCAGCACATGCCCTCCCTGCCCCGCTCCCTGGACGCCATCAGGGCAGTGCTCAGCCCACCCTGCCAAAGTTGCTTGGGCCTCAGTTCTCCCAGGCTCCTGGCCAGTGTCAGACACTGACGTCTGTCCCCAGGTGCTCTGACCTCCGTGGCCCCTCTCGCCAGCCCGGTGCCCCCGGCTCTCTGGGCTCTATTAAGGTGCTGAGGCCCTGGTGGGCAACTCCTGCCCAGCAGAACCTCCTCTGGCCTCTGCTGTTGTGACAGACGCTGCTGGGCAATGAGCCAGGACGGGAGGCCCCGGGCTTTGGACCCCCAGCAGGTCTGGGGAACCAAAGTGAGCAATGTTCTGGGTCAGTCAGGGGGCTTCTCCTCTGAGCCATGATGCCAAGGGAGGTAGGTGCTGGGAGAGGCTGAGGCAGAATGAGGGACATCAGGGCTTCTGTCCCCTCCCCCTCTCAGGGAGGACAGCCTGGTGGCCCCCAGCCTTTCTCTCCCCCGACCCCAGGTGGCCTGAACCTCTCCGCAGAGGGAAATGGCCTCGGCCCATTGGTGCTTGTGCGGACTCCGGGGCACAGCTGGCCCGGGTGATGGTCTCTGGTGCTTAGAGCCAAGGGAGCCGTGGCCACGTGGCTGGGCGATGGCGGCGGGGCCTGACCCAGTGCCGTCAAGGCTGGTGCTATACGGCCACCCGCAGCCCAGTTTGCCCCTGCCCTGCTTGTCCAGCGTGATTAAATGTGTGTCTTCTTAGCAGTTCAGGCTGGTTCTTTCTGCTGGGTTTTCTTTGCCCACCTTGGGAGAGCAGCCAGTCCTGGTTCTGCTGGGGCCTGAGCCCAGGGCTCCCTTCTATGTGCTCCTCACCCACAAAGAGACCAGCTCCCTCGGTCACTCACTAAGGAGTGTGCCTTGGAGGTAGTGGAACCAGTCAGAGTCTGCTGTGCCAAGCCCTGGCTGTGACCTCAGGAAAAGTCCCTGCATCTCTGAGTCTCAGTTTCCTTGTCGGTAAAATGGGAATGATGATGATCTAGCTTACGGAGTAGCCATGAGGGTTAGAAGAAAGGTTGCCTGGTGTGCTGTGTCCATCCTTTGAACTGCACCTTTTGAGCATCTACTGTGTACCACCCCACTAGGCTCAGAGGCTGTAATGAGAGGCGTATCCATTACCTCGCCCTGGAGAACACCCCTGGAGTTTATGCTCCAGTGAGGCCCTTGGATGTGCTGAATAACCACAGCCCCGCAGCCTGGGCTCTGATCTCACGTTTTGTGTGTAGTATTTACCAGGGAACCACTGGGCATTGTCTGGAGGAAAGTGCTTTTCACCTCCAGTAGGCAGACTTGGCAGGTTCTGACTTTCTAAGCTAGCAAGGTAGCTACTCACCTACAGATACTTAAAAGGATCTGCGTCCACTCCCCTTCCCGGCTTGCTGGGCTGGGTGCCTCCTGCACTGCCTGCGGCTGTGTTTGCTGGCTCTCTGGGTACCACGTGGAAGAGGATGCTATAAAGACAGACCCACTAGAACTGCCCCAGGAGTCACCTGGACCTGCAGCCCAGGCAGGGGGAGACACAAGTCTCAGTTTCCTTGGGCTCCCTCTGGCCCCTGAGGGAGACTTGCAGCTCTCACCCAAGAGGCCCTAAGAGGTCAGAGGCTGCTCAGGGGAGCCATCTCATGGCATGCTTGTGGTCCACGTGCTGTTGAAGCCTCACTGGCCTAAACAGCAGCCCTGCTCCAACCCTGGTGGCAAAGGTTATCCCCAGTGCCAGGCAGAGCTTTTGGTCCCTGACATCACGAGGACTAGGTTTGCAGGTTACTGAGGCAGACAGGCTTTGGACACTTCTTGTCAAGCCCCTGTAGGAGGACTGAAGTTTGTCCTTTACAAACTGAGGCCAAAGGCCCCAGACGTTTCCAGGCCGTTAGTTCAGGGGTCCAAGACCGGCAGCCTCTGGGTCGTCTCATCTGACCTGCAAATACTTCTGTTCATGCTTCAAAGGCGCCCTCTGGTCTGTCCAGGCCAGTTGTTCCCACGAGGTCCCAGTCCCTGACTTGGTGGCTTATCATCCATGGGGGGTAAGGGCCACTAGATCTTTGTTGTGGACACTCTCCCCACAGGTAAGTTTTAGGTGGGGGTTGGGCAAGGGCCCTGGAAAACTGGAGCCCCGCCAGGCCCATGCCAGGTCCATGGGGATGACATCCTCGAGAGATGTGCAGTGCTTCATCCTGGTGACCCCAGCGAGCTGGCGAGATGCCCTTGCCACCTCCCCACGCCAGGGGGTGGGGTCAGTCCCTTTCTTGTCCCTAATGAGGACCGAATGTGATGGTGTTCGGTGCATTAGCAGTGGCTGGTGTGTCATCATGCAACCCTCCTGCTCCCTCCTGCCAGCTCCGCGGGCCTGTCCCAGTAGCCACGTAGTGCCACGTGTACATCTGGAGGAAGGGAAAAGCACGGGCAGAAACTCAACATGACCAGAAACAGATGTTGAGAACATTATGGGTGGGGCCGAGCCAGGGAGAGTCGGGGCCAGCCGGCAGCAGCGGGAGCCAGAAAGGAAGGAGGGATTTCCATGACACGAGTCAAGAGTGCACCAGGCTAAGCCGGCATGGCTGAGAGCAGCTGATCTGCAAACCCAGGAGGCTGGGAGGCTGGCGTGGCCAGGAACCAGGCTAGGGGTTGTAGCGCAGGGTCAGGATGAGGTGTGAGGTCGCCTGGAGGTGGTGGCGTGGGCTGGAGGAAATAGTAATTGGTGAGGGGCACACAGAGGAAACAGTGCACCCACTGCGGAGCAGCAGCAGGGTAGGGGGTTGCTCGATGACTGGCCTTCATCACTGCGGGGGACGAGCTGATGCTGCAAACTCAGATGTACGCAAAATAGAAATTGCTTTATTTCTGCACGACTAAACTTAATTTCTCTCCTGCTGACGTCGAAGAGATGTGATTTTGGCCAGTTGGGGTTCCTCCCCCACCACATTTCCCAGGGGGTTGCATCCAGGTGCCCCATCCTGGCAGTGGGAGGGGTCACCTGGCATGGCACGGCCACAGCACAGTGTCAGTATCCCCCCTGCTCTGGGCTCCTGGTTGTGCTCACATACCCGTTGAACCACCCGCATTCCTGCAGAGCCTCCTGGGTCCTCACCCGTCTTGGGATGTCCGGTTCCTCTCCGCACACATGCTTGTCTCAAAAATTCTGTATCCCTCAGAGGGCTGGCTAAGCCTGGCCCCATCTGCTGGGATGTACCATCAGACCATTTCTTCCCTGGGGTCTCAGTCACTTCCCCAGGGTTCTGCCCTGGGAGAGAGGAAAGGCTTCTCTCAGTCTCAGATGTCCCAGAGCTACTAGGGGTCTTTCCTGTGGCCCCTGACCAGGCTCAGCTGGGAAGGAAGGGCCAGAATCTACTTTAACCAGGAACCCCAGCACTGACACATCCTTGCTTCCCCTCTGCCTGCCTTCTGCCACCACCCCGGGGCATCTTGGGTGTTGGGGGGAGAGGGGACTGTGTGTCTATTCAGCACATCCTTTCCCAAAGCTCTTGGCTGGGAGTGTAGGCTCTTTCCTTCTTGTTTTGAGACTTAAATACCTGGAAAAGATGCCTTTCCTCTCTCTGCTTTTTGTTAGATATCCTTTCTATATTTGTCAGGATGATTTGGGTGCAAGGAACACATATCGAACATAAAGCATCAAAAGGGAAAAATCACCCTAAATCCCAGGTGGGGCATTCAGCACACTTACTGCAACAGCTTTGTTCCTAAGCTGGCCTCCCTCAGGGCCACAGGACAGCAGCCACAGGATGGTGGCCACAGGATTGCTGTGCCGGCTCCAGGTGTCACATCAGGAACTGGGCATACTCTATGTCTTTGACATTCATTATTATCACATCTTCTAGACAAAATTGCCTAGATTGTCCAAAATTTTTTTCCTTCTCTCTTGTTACTTTATTTAAATAAAGCCTTAAAAAGCTTAGAATCACATCTCATGTACTTTTATCTGATACTAGGACTGCCCTGAAAATTCAACCCTTGTGCTGACACGCTCCCTTAATTACAACTATCTGCGTATTTGTCCTACCCCCATAGTAAGAGACGCTTCCTTGAGTTAGACAGACTTCACGTCCCACACATCCCGTAACTCCCAAAGTGCCCAGCACAGGGCTGCCAGGAAGTGCTCAGTAAATCCCTGTGGGATTAATGAAGGGCTAAATAGACACCTTCTCAACTCCATGCCAAGACTTTCCTTCTTTCTATCCTTCCCTCTACTCATCCCTCCCTCCATCCATTCCTCCCTCCATCTACCCCTCCATCCATTCTTTCAATATTTGTCATTTGTGGATTTTTGAATGATGGCCATTCTGACTGGTGTGAGGTGATACCTCATTGTAGTTTTGATTTGCATTTCTCTGATAATTAGTGATATTGAACATTTTTTCATGTGCCTGTTGATCATTTGTATGTCTTCCTTGGAGAACTGCTTGTTTAGGTCTTCTGCCCATTTTTGGATTGGGTTGTTTGTTTCTTATTAAGTCGTATGAGCTGCTTATATATTCTGGAGATACAAGCCTTTGTCGGTTTCATTTGCAAAGATTTTCTCCCATTCTGTGGGTTGTCTTTTTGTTTTACTTATGGTTTCCTTCTCTGTGCAGAAGCTTGTAAGTTTCATTAGGTCCCATTTGTTATTCTTGCTTTTATTTCTAATGCTTGAGTAGACTGTTCTCGGAGAACATTTTTGAGATGGATGTGAGATAATGTTTTGCCTATATTTTCTTCTAGGAGGTTTATTGTATATCGTCTTATGTTTAAGTCTTTGATCCATTTTGAGTTGATTTTTGTGTATGGTGTAAGGGAGTGTTCTAGCTTCATTGTTTTACATGCTGCTGTCCAGTTTTCCCAGCACCATTTGCTGAAGAGACTGTCTTTATTCCATTGTACATTCTTGCCTCCTTTGTCGAAGATTAGTTGACCAAAAGTTTGTGGGTTCATTTCTGGGCTCTCTATTCTGTTCCATTGGTCTATATGTCTGTTTTGGTACCAATACCATGCTGTCTTGATGACTGTAGCTCTGTAGTATTGTCTGAAGTCTGGGAGAGTTATTCCTCCAGCCTCTGTCTTTCTCTTCAGTAGTGGTTTGGCAATTCTAGGTCTTTGATGGTTCCATATAAATTTTATTATGATTTGTTCTAGTTCTGTGAAATATGTCCTGGGTAATTTGATAGGCATTGCATTAAATCTGTAGATTGCCTTGGGTAGTGTGACCATTTTAACAATATTGATTCTTCCACTCCAAGAGCATGGGATATCTTTCCATTTTTTAAAGTCTTCTTTAATTCCCTTCATCAATGGTTTATAGTTTTCTGTGTATAAGTCTTTCACCTCCTTGGTTAGATTTATTCCCAGGTATTTTATTACTCTGGGTGCTATTTTAAAGGGGATTGTTTCTTTACTTTCTTTTTCTGTTGATTCATCGTTAGTGTAAAGAAATGCAACTGATTTTTGAACGTTAATCTTGTAACCTGCTATCTTACTGAATTCTTTGATCAGCTCTAGTAGTTTTTGTGTGGTCCTTTTAGGGTTTTCTATATATAAATACAATTTGAACACCTACCCTGAGCCACCCATGGTTTTAGATGCCATAGAAGCCATGGGACTCCGTGGACTTGACCTGTGACTTTGAGGAGCCACAGTCCAGCCAGGAAGAGAGACCCCAAGCAAATCTTTCATCAATGCCCAACCAATTACAAAGGAGAGCAAATGCTCATGGGAGAAAGGCAGGTGCTGGGACCGAACAGGTCCGTGTCTGTTTTAGATGGGTTGGAGCGGGCCAGGGAAGGCCTCCCTGAGAGAATGACTCCAGGCCTCAGGGAGAGCTCAGTGGGAGCCTGGGTGAGGGCGAAGGCTGGGAAGAGCTCAGAGCCTTCCAGGAGCAGACGGGCAGCCAGAGGCAGGGGCGGCAGGCCTGAGGCTTTCAGGGCGAGGAGTGAGGTTGTTTCATAAGTGCAGCGGGAAGCCTTTGAGGGGTTTTAAGCAGGGATAGAACATTATCTGATTTTCATTTTAACAGGACAGCAGCTGGGGCCAGGGGTGGGACGGTGGTACTTGGGAGGCAGAGTGATGGCCGGACGAGCAGGGCAAGGGAGATGGAGAGCTGAGACAAGGGTCAGGGCTGGAGAAACCAGACTGTGAGTCCTTAGCACTCAGGGGTAGTTAGGGTTGGAGGTGGGGGTGTTGGCCATCACCAGGGCTAAGGGAAGGAGATGCAGGGGGAGCAGAGGGCCAGGGCCTGGGGCTGTCTCAAGAATCCATTTCTGATCTGCACCAACTAGAGGAAGATGAGGAACCCCCTGGGTAAAGCTCCCAGCTCTGAATCTGGGGGTTCAGTGGGATGAAGGCATCTGGGTGGCTGGAGGCCAGGGTTCAAACCTCTACTCTGCTGTGTGATCTAAGACTGATGGCTGCCCCTTTTTGGATCCAGACTGTACAGACCTAAAGAGCCTCCAAGATCCCTTGCAGGTTGTTGGTCTTGGCTTTCTCGTTCTTTGAGCTCCCCTCTGGGAGTCGAGGGTCCCTGCTTGCCTCCCCCTCTTGTCCTGTGGGCACCTGGAGCCCCCAGGGAGGAAGCAGCTGCTGTCCACTTTGGACCACTCTCCTCACCTTCACCTCAGCTCCCTCCTGCAGAACAAGCCCTGTGTAGAGTCTGGGGAGAGGCAAGCATTGCCCTCTGGTGGCAACTTCTGGGCCCATATGTCACTGTGCCCTGCAGTGTTTTAACTAAAGTATTCTGAAAGCAATTCTTGAGCACCCTTTGTGTGCCAAGTCCCGGGGTAGGCATGGAGAGGTGGGCAGTGAGAAGATGCAGGGAAGGAACCCTGCACATGGGGCTCTAGAGTCTCTGGCCGGTGCTCAGATCCCGATTACAAGGGAGTCCTGGGTGTCCTCATCGCTATGTGGAAGTCATGGTGAGGGAGGTCCAGTGGTTACAATGAACAGCATCCTGCATGGAGTGCGTGTCAGCCTGTCTTCTGGCCCCGGACATGCAGGCTGTGTTAATTACACGCACATGCTCAGTGCCTTCAAGAGAGACCGCCATCCATAGGGATGCGCTGCTGTGTGCGTGGATGCAAGAGCTTTGGGGTTCCTCCAGGCAGGTGGAGCTCTGCTGCTGTGGGGCCCTTTTCCAGTGCTCCAGTGGAGGGTCCCCCCAGAAGCTGCTCTGGGAAGGGAGCCTAGGCTGTGCAGGTCCCCGGACAGATACACTCCTGATTAATGGTGGTATTTCTAAGGTGCAGGGACTTCAAGGGCCTAAGGGTGTGGGGGCCTTTCAAGGCATCTCTCACTCCCCACGTAGCAGTGGGACCAGCTGGATCTGCACGGCTCAGGTGTGCTTGAAGGAGGCTCACCTGTACACAGGTGAACTGGCTAGAATGAACACACCTATGTACACCCCAGAGATGGCCTGGGCTTCCTCCTGAGGGAAGGAGGAAGTGTCCGGGCTCGCTCTGAGCTTCACAGCCGAAACCACACACCTCACAGCCTCCCCCGTCCCCTCCGCTCCTGCCGCCCCTGCTTCCTGCGGGAAGGGCACAGGTGACTTCAGCCAGGGGCCAGAAGCGCTTCTAGGTGAGAACCGCAGGCCTGAAGCTCTCAGCCACATCCTTCTGCTGGAAGTGTCCCTTGGCGCCCTCTTAGCCCTTCCCCCTTGCCCCCGGGCTCTGGTGCACTGGCTTGGCCTGGTTGGTTCCTGAGCCCTGGCTTTGGCAGGGGTGAGCTGGGGTTTCCAGGGGTCCCCTCTGGCAACCTGTGAAAAGTGGGTACACAAATTGCCTTCATCAGGCAGGAGCGGGCGAGGGCCTCCCTGGGGGTACAGCCGGTTGCTGCCTGAGTTCCAGTATAGATCATTTCCCGGAGAGCAGCTCTGGGCCCCGAAGAATGAGCCAGTCTCAGCGTCCCTCCGGTCCTGCCCCAAGAGAGGGTGACACAGCCTGGGGCCCTTCACCCTCTGCTGCTTTCAGGTTGGCTCATGAGCTCCCTGGGGCCCATGAGATCAAGACCTCTGGTTCAAGCTCCACGTGGGGGATGGAGGTCAGCTTCCCTCCTTTCCACTCAGGTGGCAGCCCTGACCCTACCTGGTTCTTTCCTAAGTGGGGGGCTTCAGGGTGGGTGTGCAAAGCATCCTTGTGCCAGGAGCCCCTCCAGAGGGCTGGGAAGACCCCACCCCTGCTCCCAGGGAAGCAAAGTGCCTACTTTGGATTCCTCTAATCAGAGGAGGGCTTTCCCAGAACTTTCACGATCATCTGACCTGATCCCATCCTTGTAGGGCTGAGAGGCTGGGAAGATGGGCCCAAAGAGAGGAGGCCTGGAACCTTGGTTCTTGCTTGCTCAGCATTGTCTGGTCCCCTGTTTCTGGTAGGAGCACCCATTTTTCTTTGGAGATTACCCTCCTGCATTAGGTGAGGTCTTGGTCAACTTGTCAATCAAAGTACCTCATCCATCCCCTCCAGCCAAGGAGTGGGCATTTGACTCCATCACAGCCAATGACACTCTTTGAATTCTACTGAAATGAGGCCAGTAAACAGCTGGAGGTTGGTGCCTTGAGGGCATCTCCTTGCAGCCAGGCCCCTGCAGCTGCTCCCCTAAGGCCTGGGTCTTTAGCTATCTCCAGAATCTGTGAACCACTCCAGATCCTTCTATTTCTGTTTGGCTCTTGGCTCAAGTTAGCCACAGCCTGTTTCTGTGGTCTGTAGCCCCAGAATGGTGATTACCGCAAGGAGGGCCATGTGGCGTGGGGGCTGGGGGCACTGCTGGGACCAAACCCTGGTCTCTAGTTTCCCAGCTGGTGTTCGTGTCCCCTGGGAGGAGCCCCTGGCCTGGGAGGAGTGGCAGGACTGAAATGAAGCAGAATCGAAGAGAAAACATGTGTGTTCTCAGCTACGGCTGGGTGATGGGTGGGGGTGTTAGTGGTTGATGGCTGGGGTGTGAGGAGACGCGTGGGGGTGGGAAGCTGTCAGCCCGCGCGGGAAGCTCCTTGCCGCCCTCACGTATGCCCCAGCCCCTGCCCAGCACCCTTGGCAAGTGGGAGAAACTCTGCTCCAGGTGGAGATGCCCCAAGGAAGGAGGATTTGGTGGTGCATGTGCTGACCTGGTTCAGACAGGCCAGGGTGGGTTTCTCACCAGGTGGAGTGGGCGGACTCACAAGGGGCCCTGTCTAACTCACTCTGAAAGCGAAACCAGCTACCCACCAAACACGGGGGCCTCTGCTAGTTCTGAAACCTCCGGCAGCCTGTCTCTGTATGAACCAGCACCCAAAGTGGAAAGCAGTCAGCAAGAGAGCCAAGGCCAGCCAGCCAGCCAACTGGGCTGTGCGTGGGCCTCCCAGGCCTTGGAAGTCAGACAGTTAACCACAGAGCTGGCCAGGAAGACATCTTTAGAGCCACCTACCCCTCAAGAACTCAAGGCAGCAGGAAGTTTTTGTCTCAGAGCCTCCTGTGTTGCCCCCTAAGATCCAGTGCTCACGCCTGGCCATCAGGCCTGCATTATGACTCGGACCCTATTCCAAGCGCCCCAGCAGAGAAGAAAGCACAGGCAGGCACACTTCTCTTGTGCCCCTTCCCTGCATTCCCACCTCACCATCACCGAGGCTGGTCAGCCCTAGCGGAACGGTGGGGTGGGGAGCTGCTAATTAAAGACAATTTCAAGTCGTGATCTGCATGCTTAGTGACTGTTCCTGCCTGCTTGGCCAAGGCACGTGTGTTGGCCAGGAATCTCAGGTGCAAACCACAGAACCCAGCCTGGCCACTTTTATTAGAAACGGAACTGATTCAGGATGTTCTGCAGGTCAGGAGTGTCTGGCAGGACATGCAGCCCAGGCTTGGAGGGGTGCAGCATCCGAGATGTGACTGTAATGCCACCCTCAGCAGCCTCCTTGAGTTCTCTGTCTCCTAACCTGCATCCCTGGCTCCCACCCTGAGGTCTGCAGCGAAGACTCCTGATTGGGCAAGTCCAGTCACGTGCTCACTGCCCTTGCTGCAAGGGAGGCTGGGAAAGTAAAGTTTGGGCTTGTTGCTTGGGACCCAGGACTCCTAAAGAGGTAAATACCACAAACACAGGAAAGGTTTGCAAAGCTACAATGTGACCACAATATAAAATAAATATCCGGCCAGCACCTGAGAATAAACAAATCCCCAGCAGAGGGTCCTTGTCAGCCCACAGCCCCACCCCTCCCTCCAAAAGTCCCCTTCCTCGCACCTGCGGTCAGCAGCGTGTTCTTTTTGCAGCTGGCTTTGTCATGGTGTTTTGCTGTGGGTTGAAGTTAGAATTAATGACCACTACCTTAAGTGAGAGAATTTCAAATTAAAAAAAAAAATCTCGATTTTCTGCATTTTTTGAAAATTCAGAATTTCTTGGCAGTATTGAGCCAACATTCCCATCTGCCATCTCCCCTATAGATGGGGCCCTCAGTTCGCCATGGTCCTTGCTGCTGGCCTCAGACTTCCTTCCTGGCCCCTGTGTCATCTGAGTTGGGGTCTCCCACCCAAACCCATCATGAAGGAGAGACGAGGCCAAAAGTCCCTGATACTGGGAGCCCAGAGAGTCAGGTGGATTTTAGTTAATCACTTTGTCCCTGCTGTCTATACTGTGCAGATGGGGTGGCCCTCCAGTGAACCTGTGAACTTGTAGAAATAGAAACAATGTCAAGAGAAGCCTGTTTTAAACTTGGCGGAGCCCTTGTGTGAGCATACGGTGGGGAAGGCTTTGAACTACAGATGCCGGTGCTGTGGGAGTAATGACAGGGCCCCCCCACCTCCATGCTTCCCTGAGTGCCACCCAAGGGGCCCTTCTCCACGAATCCTCGACACTGGCCCAGCACCTTCTGAGTCTTTGCTCTTGCCCAGAACTCCTCTTCCTTGGGCTCACTTTGGCACAGTAGTTCTGTGATTTGGGGGGGGGGAGAGGGGAGGTAATTAGGTTAATTTATTTATATTTAATGGAGGTACTGGGGATTGAACCCAGGACCTCGATCATGCTAAGCACATGCTCTACCACTGAGCTATACACTCCCCCTCTGCTCAGTTGTTCTGAAGGAGACTCGTGGTCTTTTTTGCATCCTCACTGTGGCTGTTATGGGATCTGCCAAAATATAGTCACTTCTCTTCTCTCAGCTGTGCCTTACTTAGATACTGGAGGTGGCACTGAGATGGACATGCCAGGATGCCAAGAGTCAGGGACCAGGAGGAGATTTCACAGTCTCTCTATATGATGCTGGGCCAGGCGGTACCCAGATCTGGCCCACCTTGCACCTGCCCACAGCCTGAAGTGGGCATCTTCACTGCTCAGGGGAGTTCAGGGTTCCCTGTTCTCTGGGAGGCCAGGGTCCCTGGCCCTGGAGCTAGGATTTGACTGAAGGCATCATTCCAGGGCTGGGGAGGATTTCTGACCCCATTTACTGCTTCTCTCTAAGCAGACACTGTAGGCAGTGCTGACAGCCAGGCACAATCTCCATAAAGGGACATTTAAATTTTTTCCGATTCCTTAATAAAAACACTAAAAAAAAAAAAAAAAAAGCAAGCAAGCATAACTTCTAGATAGAGAGGAACTTCTCACAGACACTTTGCAAACATCACACGTCCTCTTCCCTTGCTGCAACACCTAAATTGTCTTCTGAGAAAGATCACAGATCTTGGTGAAACCTACTTAAGAATAAGAACAAGTGAAAAGAACCTTTTCTACCTGTCTCTCACACGAAAGGGGGAAACCATTGCAGGCGCTGTCAGAGGGTCTTCGGAGCTTTCCTGAGTGTCCCTGTGACTCTGGCCTGGCAGTCAGGGGACGGGGGTTACAAGTTGGTGTGACTGTCGACAAAACGCTTCGCTCCCTGGGTGCCATCGGCACAGGGAGGTGGTCCCCGTGCCTGGGGATTCAAGGCCATTTTCAGGTTCCTTGGGAAAGCTCGGAAATAGAGGTGGTAGGAAGCCTGGTGTCTGGGGAGCCCTTAGTGTATTTCCATCCCCCACCAAGGGTCCCACAATTTTTCATTTCGATTTTGGTTCCAATTTTATTTATTTTCTTAAGTAGATATTATGTTCCTATGAAACAAACTTCAAAAGGTGCAAAAGGTTATTTAGGAAAATTCCTCCCCGCCTCGCTTGCTGGGTCTCCCAGTTTCCTTCCCTGAAGGAAGATGCAGCTACCAGTCCCTAAGGATTCCTTCCAGAATGATTCGGAGCACGTACATGCCAGGTCACAGACACAGTCACTTCCACGAGACGTGCTCTCTTGCACGCACATTTCCATCAATGCACAACGCACACACACACACCTCGGCTCCCCCTCACACGTGCACACACCTTCACACACAGACAGGCTCACTCTCACACCTATCATGAACTTGCACCTTCTCACCCCCTCCCACTAACACGCACGCTTACAAATGCACACACGCACACACACGCACGCCAGCAATAGAGAGCTGTCCCTTCCTCTTGTCACAACGACCTTGTATTCCACCAGGTGGACGTTCCCTAACTTACTCGCCAGCAGTCCTCTGGGGCTGCACTGTGAGGCTGCCTCCAGGCTCCTGACCGTGTGAATCCCTTGGCGCCCACGTTTCCCACGTGGCATCGTCTCTCTGTAGGATGTCTGCTGCGTCATGTGCTGGAGATGCTGGTAGATGTCGTTGTCAACCTGCCTCCCAGAGGGGTGGTCCCACTTTGAGGAATGGCAGCAAGGCGACCCACCCATGTGACTGCTTTTCCTGGCAAACCATTGAAACTTCAAATATCATTTCAAGCGTTATTTTTAATTTGCAGCTGCTGGACCCTTAGGGGTATTAGAGTTTTGGAGACTTCAGTTCCTTTTCTTTTCCTTTTTTTCCTCCCTTCCCTGCCTCTTGACACGTCTGTTTGTCAGGTAGTTTTCTAGGCTCTGGGGCAATCTGGATGGACCAGACACGGTTCCTGTTCTCAGGGAGCTCCCAGTGTAGACACATGAGCAGAAGTCATGGCACAAGATGAGGTACCTGGATGTGCACAGAATCTGACCTGGCTGGGATGGGGGATCAGGGAAGGACTAGTTTTAAATTAAGGACCTGAGTTAGTCTGGAAGAATGGGGCGGGAATAGGGTGGCCAAACTTATCCCAGGTTTAGCACTGAAAGTCCATGTCTGGAAGCCCCCTCAGGCCCCGGCAAAGTGGGACAGCTGCTTCCCCCAGGGCAGTCCTGGTGAGGAACTGGAAGAGGGGATGACTTTCTATGTGAATGACAATGGTTTGCATGAGAACTGAGTTGCTGTGGGCTCTGGTGTTGGAGGGGCCGATGAACCAGGCCACACACAGAGGAACCCAGAAGAACAGGGATATTGAGTTCTGGAGACTGGGAGGCCGGTGAGGAGTGATTCTGTGGCAAAGCAGAGACAGTAAGGGCGATAGCTCGGAAGTGGGAGTGAGAAAGAAGGAACCATGGACGATGGCCACATTCTGGCTCGGGACATTTGGGTGGCATGACCCAATGAAGTGAGGTTGTCTGCAGAGCGGGTGGCTGGGAGGAGTACCCTCAGGGTGGTCAGCCACCAGACTGCCCTTTCTCCTTCTTGTCCTGCTCTGATCACCCTGAGGTTCCGTTCTACATTGTGCTTTCCATTTGATGGGGGGACCAGGCTGAGAGTTGGATGCAAAATCATACGTGTCATTGCCTCCTGGCCAGGGACTAGCATTAGTGTCTGGTGACCAGTGAAGCCTGGCTCTGTGGCGGTAGGATACTCTCCAGCTGAGGACCCGGCCACCTGCTGACTTTGGACCCCCTAAGAGGGGTGGGGATGTCAGGACTCGAGGGTGGGTGTGAGAGTGTCAACTGAATGAGCAGCTGTGCAGTCTGGGCTGAGCAAGAGGGAGGGGGTGGGGTGGGTGGTCTGTGAGATACTGGAGGTCTTCATGGCAGAGGACAGTCACAGCTGGGAGTTAATGGTCTCTCCAGACCTGCTCTCCCCTGTCTGGGTTCCCTCTAGTTATAGCTAGGCACATTTCCCAGCATCCTTTGCAGCTAGACTGGTCACATGACTCAGTAGCCAATAGGATGTAAGTTAGAAGTGTGCAGGCAACTTTGGGGAAGGGTCCTTAACAGGCAGAGGGTGCCCTTCTCTGCTCCTTCCTGCAATAGCTGCAGGAATCACATGAGATGGATGGCGCTTGGACAGCTCTCTTGGTCCATGAAGTAAAAGAAAGGTATTGAGGATGCCCCAGGAGCAGCACAGATTTAGCTCAGGATCACGATGACATCATAAAGCCCCTCCACCAGCCCTGGGCTGCCTGCCTCTGGGCAGCTTTTATGTGAGAGAGAAATAAACTCCTCTCTTAACCTTAGGGCACTGTTATCCTCTTCAATTCTCTTTTGATACATGTAGCTGGACTCAACCCTAACTGGGACACTGTTGTAGAGTGGGAGGGGTGGTGGCTGCAAGGGGGGTGAGGTGGCAGTGGAGGTCTGGGGAGGCATAAGTCCGAGTGGCAACAGGGTCCCAGGTGGGCCTGGGCAAAGACCATGATGTGGAGTCAGACAGAGGGTCCCTGGGGAGAAGATGGGGCAGGAGTCTGAAGGCAACTTCAGGAACCCTGAAGTCTCCTGGCAGTCGGAGTTCAGAGGAGGGGGGAGGGGCCAGAGCTGAGGCGGGCGCAGGGTCCGGCAGCCTGGCTTGGTCCGCGAGAGAGGGAGTCCTGTGATGGTCAAGTGGAAATGTCCTGGTCAGGAAGGGACACGGGAGCCAGAAGAACCCAAATACACTTGCCCTATGGTTCCTGTGGAAGTGAGGTCTCAGCAGGGTTGGGGCTGTGTCCTCAAAAGCTGAGGGTGCAGGGAGGTTGGTTCACAGTGAGACAGTGAGGACAGAGCATGGATGGAATGGGAAAGGCAGTTACAGGAACGAGGATTTGATGTGCTTGGTGGTTTGGGTGCTGGGAGGGGAGGCTGGGTCCAATCCCCAGAGCTCCTGAGACAAAGGTCTGGGCAGGCCGGGGTGGGCTCTGTGAGGCCCCTGACATCAGAGAAGCTTCTGGATTCCTCTTCAGGTTACCTCAGGGAGAATCTCACGTCCTCCATTCTAATCCTGGCTGATTCTAATCCTGGCTTGGCCACCTTCTGGTCGAGTGACCCATGAGCCTCAGTTTCCTTGCCTGTAAAATAGGAAAGCAGGTGCTAGCTCTGTAGAGAGCAGGGGAGCAGTCTATGCGGGGCTCAGTGTGATCACGGGGCTGGGGTGGGGGAGCTTGGCATGTCTGCTGACCGGCAGTAATGCCCAAGCTGGAGGGAGGTTCAGAGATGAGCACAGGACTTTGAGGCCACGATTAAGAGCCTGGATTTTATTTTTAATTCACTGGAAACTGCTGGAAAGTTTTAAAGGGGGTGGTGCAGTGAAATGACCTGATTTGAGTTTGGGAAAGATTATTCTGGCTGCTGAGTGGAGAACAGACTGGAGGGGTCAGGAGTGGGAACAGGGAGGCCAGTAAGGGGGCTGCCATGGAACTGGCCGGTGTTGTGGGGCAGGTGGCCGTGGGACTGGGGTGGGGGCTGAATAATGTACTTGACAAGCCCTGGGGCCTGTCCCTGGCTGGCCCTTTCCACCCTTCCTCACCTGGCTTTAACATTCAGCTCAGGTACCTGTGGACACTTTCCAAATTAGGGTAAAGCCCACTAACTGAGGAAACAAGAACTTCCAAATCTCAGAGACCCCATGCAATAAAAGCATATTTCTTGCTCATGTGACAGTCCGGTGTGGGTTGTCTAGGGAATGAGGGGTTGAAGATCTGTCCTTCACATGGCTCCCCCAGCTCCTAGGTCTTCACATCTCTCCAGTGGGTTCTTGCAGGGGAAGAGAAGGGGAAGGGAGGAAGGGAAGAGGAAGGAGAAAGGAGGGGAGGAAGAGGGAGGGAGTGAGGGAGGGACACAGAGGAGGATCAATGGTGAGGTTTTTTTCGGCCTGGAAGCAAACTATATCACTTCCACCCACATCCCACTGGCCAGACTCAGTCACATGGCTGCACCTGACAGCAGGGAGGTTGGCATAAGGTGTCTAGCTGATGCCCAGGAGGGAGGGCACAGCAGGGTAAGGGGACACATTCCCGTGCTCCCTCATACCACGCTGCACCCCCTCCAACATGCTCCACAGCTGTGAGGTTGCAGGTGGGGGATGCGAAGAATGTGCAGGACTGTTTTTCTGGCTGTGTGGCCCACCCCCTGCCTCTCCACCTGGACTGAGTTCTTTGGCAAAAGCAGAGCCCCAGACCCCGGGGCCTGAAGCAGGGGATGCCGAGTCTGGGGGCTGCCCCTGCACATGCCACACCCCCACGCCCAGGGCACGTGGCTGGTTACAGCCGCCTCCCCTGGTCCCACCTGAGCCTGCCTGTGTGCCGCTCATAACAGCAGGGCTGGCGTCATCGGTCACCTCAGGCTCCTCCTTGCCTGACCTGGCCGCTGGGGCATCCTGGGTGCTCAGGAAATGTTTGCGGAATGAATGAAAGAAGGGCAGAGGGATGGAGGACCAGGAGGACATGCAGGGCAGGCCAAGGCCAACCCCATGGACAGAACCGTTGCAAGCTGGGCCCACGATGTCTGTCTTCACCTGGGGGATGTATTTCTTCTTTATATGTGTTTTTTAAAATTTTAACTGAATTCACATGTTTTCGGGCAGGAAATACCTACATGCAGTATAAAAGGGTCTATAGCAAAACAAAAACAAAAACAAAAACAAACAAAAACCAAAATGGTCTTCCTACCCTTTCCTTACCTGGTTTTCCTCCCTGGGAGAACCAGCATTTCTTGTTTCTTGAGAAGCTTCCAGAATGATTCTAGGCTTAATAACTCACAGCTATTATCCTCATCTTTGGGGTGCTTGCGTTTGCTACCCTCTCCTGCAGTCAGAAAGCCTTGCTGCGGAGGGGGTGGGGGGGGCGGTATTGCGAGCCTACTGCGCATGCGTGTTCCCCAGGCGAGGCACTTTCCACCTGTAAGGCTGTTTGCTCCTCCGAACATCCCAACAGGAGCTGTTGCCCCTCATTCTACAGGCGTGGACACTGAAGCACAGGGAGGCTTGTCACTCAGCTTTCAAACGGCCTCGAATCAGATCTGTCTTTTCTTGGCAACACTGCCCTCCCGCTCAGAAGGGGGTGGCCTGATTCTCCCCTCGAGGTCTTCAATTCTGTTTTCTCACTTCTCTGCGGACAAAAAGTTCTGCGGAGCGGCTCTTCCTGCGGCCCCTCCTGCTCGCCCCATTCTCTTCTTTGAAAGAGACAGCTGCTCACAAGGACCCCCCAACCCTGCCACCCCCTCCGCCCCGGAGCAGAGAGTTTAAAATGGGGAGACAGCAGAGCTGCTGCTTCTGACACTAATTTCAGAGTTCCTGGGTCTGTGACACTGAGCATGAATAGACGTGCATCTTTCCAAGAGGGTTCTGTAACGTTTCATCATTTAAAAAAAAGTCGGGGGAGAATACAGCTCAGTGGTAGAGTGTGTGCTCAGCATGCACAAGGTCCTGTGTTCAATCCCCAGTACTTCCATCAAAAAAAAAAAAAAAAAAACGTAATTACCTCCCCCTCCAAAAGCCCTGAACCTATCTCCCCTCCCCAGCACGGAGGAAAAAAGGAATTATAAACCATGGCTTGAGGGGAAGAGGAGGGTTCTAGAATGTTCAATAAGTGGCCATCAAATTGTTTGCAAAGCCCCTCAAAATTGTTACCTCTTAGTGCTAAACTGAGTAAGGGGCATCCTGGAAGGCTGGATGAAAAGGGAAGTCTCAGAGAGATGGGGTGTCTTATCCCATGACTGGGGTACACCTAAAGAGAAACGTTTGTGGGAGGCCTGCATGTTCCTGGGTGTGTGTGTGTGACCGATGAAGGTGTCAGAGGTTTGAGGTGGCCTGTGAGCTGGGGTGGGAGTAAGGTGGGAGGAAAAAGTAGGGGCCTTGCCATGATGGGCTCCTGTGTGCAGCAAAGCATCTATTTGGGAGTGATGGCATGTGTGTGAGTGTGTACACGTGCGCCCGCTGCCGCCACACCCACGGTGCTCCCCCCCGACCCGCCTGAACCCCCCAGCGGAGGAGGGAGATCTTTATCTGGGCCCTGGTGCTACGGGAGTTTCAGGCTTTCTAACCAGCCAGATCTCCCCCGCCTCCCCAGCCCAGGCCTTGCCCCTCCATCCTCTACACAGGAAGTAGGCTGGCCCTGGGGTTTTAGTCTTTACCGTCTGGCCCCATCAGCCGTCTACTATCTGGGCCGAGGGAGCCAGAGCTGGGCCCTGGGGAGATGGCTGAGGTCCCAGCAGCAGAGAGAAGCAGGAAGAGTGCCCCGCAGCCCCATGTCTCAGCCAGGTAACGTCCCACCTTGCCCTCCCGCTGCCCCTGCCGGCTCCCATGGTTCCCCCAGGGCTCCGTCCTGGCCCTTGCTACCAGCCACAGGGCTGGAAGTGAAGGTCACGGGGATGATTTTCAGCTCTGACTCAGATGCTCCAGCAGTTTCTGCCTGAACTCCCATCTCCTGGCCTCACTCTCAAGTTTATATTAGAATCCCCCCCCCCCCCCCAGGGGCGAGGAAGGCTCTGCTCTCATGACTGCTTGAGAAAAAGCTGGTCCCTGGTCCTAAGCCTCCCTTCTTTCCCAGCTCTCCCCATGGGAGGCTGGGGGCTGCTCTGGGATGAGGGGCTTCCCCAGGCCCTTTGCTGGGCCTCCCAGCCCAGGAGGGGAGAAGGAGGTGGGAGGACTGGGAGGCGGAAGGCCAGCTGAGCCTTAAATGAGCTGAGTGCCCAGAGAGGGCGCTGGGATGTGGGTGGGAAAGATGCGGGCAACCTCCTGATGTCTGCAGAGTGTACACCCTGTGGAAAGTACACTTAGGGGGCTGTGGGGTGAGGGAGGAGAGAGGGGCTCCTCTGAGACCTGGCTATGAAGTGGGTGGGCTGGGAGGTTTCTGGGAGCCCTTGGCTGGAGGTCACACCCCTGGGTTCAAGTCCAGCTTTGTCCTGTACTTGGCTGTGTGACTGGGCAGGTCAGTAGCATCTCCAGGTGCTGCTGGAGGGGATGGGACTCCATCTCTGGGGCTGCCCCCAGGTCAGGCTCTCCCTCCATTCCTGGGGATGGGGGGCCTCCAGCCTTAACTGGGTTTGGAAGACCTAAGAGGTGGAGCCATCCCCAAAGGTCTCCTTCCCTTCCCCACAACCAACATCCCATGCCCAGCTAGGGAGATGCCCCCAGACTTGAACAGCAAGAGGGAGCCCATTGTGTGTGTGTTGGCGGGGGGATGGTCGAAGAGGACGAGGGGAGATGGGATCAAGGTCAAGTCATGTGGGATGTGTCTCAGGCTACAACTGAGCCCCTGCTTCACATCCTCCCAATCCCGTGTACCCCACATCGCACGACGTCAGCCTCGGCAGGGCCTCAGGCTACAACTGACTGGGTTCAGATCTTAGCTCTACTCAAGATGCTTACGTGTGCTTCAGTTTTCTCATCTGAGAAAAGAAGTCATAATAGTACCTACTCATAGGGTGGCTGTGAACATTAAATGAGGTAATATCTGCAAAATGCTAATGACAGTGCCGGGCAGAATGAGAGATTAGTCATCATCACCACCATCGTCTTCACCACCATCACCATCATCACCATCACCACCATCATCACCATCACCATCCTCTTTTTCTAACTTGACATCAGATGACCTGGGGAGTTCAGCCCCTTGGGCAGCTCTGAGTGTCAGTCTTGGCATCTATCAAATGGGGATGATAACACACACTCCTAGGGCTGCTGTGGGGATGTAATGAGTCAATGAGTGTGCACGGGTCTGCAGTCGTGAAGGGCAGGGCACACACTCATGGGTGTGTATGAGAACGCAGTATCGAGGGTGCTGGGGACTCAAAGGTCCGACTTGCCCTCTCTGGGGCTGGGCCTCTTCCTTGTTCTGTGACCTTGAGCAGGTTCCTTAACCGACCTGAGACTCAGTTTCCTCCTCTGCAGGAGGGTGCAGCCTCAGAGACTGCCAGCAGCCCTCCTGCCCTGCCCCCCGCATCCTCTGTGCTCTTGGTCCTCTTGGTGTAGGGTGCTGCTCCCTTCTGGCTCTGGGTGGCGGGGAACTCTTTCTAAACAATGCAGCTTCTCCTGCCCAACTTGCTGGCTGGGACTATACTTTGGCTCTGACTTTCCTGTGATCTTGCACACCCATGCCCCCAGCCTTATTCCTCTCACCCCGAGGCTCTGGGCCAGGTCCTGTCCTGGGCATGGTGTGGCCCAGCTGGCTGGGGTCTGGATCAACAGTAGGCCTGCCCCAGGGCCATGATGGAGAAGGTAAGAGGCATAGGGGGTTTTCTGGGAGCCCCTTTCCTGGGCTTTGCACCATTTGGGGTCTCAGTCCTGTGCTCTGTGCTATAGAGGGTTGGAGGGTCCAAAGAAAGATGCAGCCAGCCCTGCCCTGGGTGTGTACCCTCCTGTGGGGATGGTGGCCTGGGCAAGGAGGAGCCCCCACCCAGGAACCTCTCTGGGCTCCTTTCCACACCCAGGTCAGGTACCCACCAGTTGGCCTGTGCTCCTCCTGGGCCCTGACTCCTCAGGGCAAAGAGGCTGTGGGCCTTACCTCTGGGACCAGTGCCTGGGACAGGGTCTGGGCAGGGTAGAGTGATGTAAGGAAACAGCCTTGGAGTGGAGCCCGGGGATGGAATCCCATCTCTGCCTCTTCTGCCATGTGACTTTGGGCAGGTTAACGGCAGGAGCCTTGGTCTCCTCATCTGTGTAAGGGGACGGTACAAGTGCCCACCCCCAGCTGCTGGGCAGATTAGATGAGCTCATAGACGTGATGTGTTTGGCCCAGCATGAGTGCTCAGTACCCCCCACGAGTATTGTTACGAGGTAATCAACACATGTTTATTGATGGTGTGGACCATCTCAGTGGGTGGGAAGATGCAGCCAGAGAAGTTACAGGAGGCGAAGCCCCGGCCTGGGCTGCAGGCAGTCTACCCTGGTTCAGATTCCATATCTGCCTTTTATCAGCTGTGTGACCTTGGGTAATATGCTTCACCTCTCTGTGTCTCAGTTTCCTCATTTGAAAATAGGGGTAATAAGAGCATCTCCAGTAGATGTTCTTAGTGCTGTAGTTAAAGAGTTTAAAATAGAGCCTGGTATAGAGGAACCTCTTAACAAATGGTTTTGGTGTGGTGAGCGGGGCTTCCAGGTAGAGAGGAGGTGAGTTTTAATTCCAGCTCAGTGCTGGCCTCCCTATATGGACATAAGCAAATTTTTCCTCTTTCTGGGCTTCAGTTTTCCCCACTTCTGAACAAGGGGTTGGCCTGCTTAGAGAGCTTTCAGCAATGACAACATGGGTCCCCAAACCTCTGAAGGAAGGGAATGAGCTTATGCATGGAGTAAAAGGACCAGCAGGTGCAAAGGCCCTGAGGCTGGGCTATGTCAGTGTGGTGGGGAACAGATGCGTGTACCCTGAGAGGGCAGGGTTTAGCCTGTCTCTTGGGTGGGTGACGATATGGCTGGGTGTTCACTTGTGCTCTCTCCCTTTCTTCCTCCATCCAGGGCTTCCTTCCCCAGCTCCCACCCGTGGATGTGATGGCAGCTCCTACTGGGTCCTGGTGTCTGTTCCTCCTTGTCCTCCTCTTGCCCCTGGTCATCCCTCGGGCATCTACAGCAGTGAATGGTGAGAACACTGGCATCTGGACAGCTGTGCTTTCCCTCAGGGAGGAGGCCAAGACCCTTCTAGAACTTCTGAGACCCCTGCCTCTTGGCAGAAGCTCCCTTGGCTGGGGCAGAAGGCAGGGGAGGAGGGAGATGGGGGCAATGGGACCAGAGATCAGGTAACCACCTTCTTCCTCGTCCCTCCATCCTGCCCCCGCTGCACCCATAAGCCTCTCCAAGCCTCAGGAAGACACTGTCTTCCTGTCCTTGCCCTGCCTCGACCTTCCTGGGGGTCCTTGCAGGCTCCGGGGCTCAGTTTTGTCCTCTCTGAAATGGGTCCACTAACCCCTTTTCTGCCTGCCAGGATTGCCCGCCTCCTCATCTGGTAGGAGCAGGAGTGGCGGACAAGCCCCAGAGGGCCATGGGCACCCTGCAGCCAGCCACGCACCCCTCGTCTTGCCAGCAGACACTTCCAAGCTCACCTGCTTCTACAATTCGAGAGCCAATATCTCCTGCGTCTGGAGCCAAGACAGGGGCCTGCAGGCCACATCCTGCTACATCCACGCCCAGCCGTATAAATGGTGCATGTGGGATCTTGTAATCACTGACTTTTAGACTCTTGAAATCCTAGCTCTCAGACTCCAAGAACTCTGCGCTTTGAGAATCTTGGGCAATAGGACCCACAGACTCTTGGTATCAGGAGTCTGGAACAAATTGTGGATCAGATGTTTAGACTCCTGGAGCCTGGGTGGCAGTGGGGCATGGGGTCCAGGCTGCAGTGGAGGGACTGCACAAGAGCTGGATTACTTTGGGTCGCACGCCTGCTATGCCAACGCTGGACTTGATTTTAGAAGCGGAGGTGGAGGTGGGGGAGATGGGGCTCCCCAAGCTATTTGAGTAACCTGGGATTTTGAGAGACCCCTAAAGCACCTGTGGGGACAGAGGACCAGGGAGTGGTTGGAACCTTCAGGCTGGGAGGGAATCAGTGAAGGGTCGCCGTGATGGAAACACTTGGTGGCAGCCAGCAAAGGAGGCTTTGGGCTTTGACACTGGTTCCCAAGTGGGTGGTGATTCCATGGGGCTCTGAAGGCCCAGTCAAGGGTTGCCTTCACCCTACACCTTATGGGAAGACTTTGGAGGGATTTAGGTGGGGAGGACCAAGTGTCCTGAAGTCCTCGTTTGTAGAAAATCACTTTAGATGCTGTAGGGACTGGCTGGGATGGGGAGGGCAGGAAAAGGTGCCCATGACGGGAGGTGGTGCAGGTCGGGGGGTAACCTGGCACAGACTAGTCACACTGCCCGGGGACAATCCCAAGGGCCAGCTCTGGGGAGGGGGTCCCTGTTTTTCCTCTAAGGGGAGTTCTTTTGTCTTTAAAGGCGGTGGAACAAATCCTGTGAGTTGCTCCCAGTGAGGCCGGGATCCTGGGCATGTAACCTGATACTTGGACCCCCAGATGTGAGTATCACTGAGGGAGAGGCCCTGGTGGCCAGGCCAGCAGGAGCAAAGGGGTGCCCTCCAGGGGAGAAGCCCCCAGTGGCTGCAGGCTGCCGCAGAGTGGGCATCCCGGGGCTGGAGAGGCAGAGGGAGGAGGGCAGCTTCCAAGGGAAAAAGTAGGTCTGACCCAGGGGACTGAGAGTTCCAAGGGACATGGGACATCGGCCACTCTGCCTCTGCTCCTGCTGTGTCCCCCGTACTTTGTGGATCCTGGGACATTCCTGTGCTCCTTATCAAGTCGGGAGAATGCCTCCTAATAATAATAACCACCACACCTGACTCCTCCCGAGGTGGGCAAGTGCAGGGTGGTGTGGGTTTGAGTGTGGACTGCAGAGCCGGGCGGTCTGGGTTCCAGCCCTGGCTCCCTCGTACACCCACTGGGTGACACTGGGCAGCTTCTGAGTCTCAGTTTTCCCTTCTGTAAAAGGGAATAACAATGGTGCCTTCCTTGTGGGTTGTTCTGAGGGTCAAGTACTTAGAATGCCACCCAGAGCAGAGCACATACACTTGACACGATCCCCGGTGGTGGGAACCAGCGCTGCTCCCTTCTTACCAATGAGGAAACCGAGGCTCAGAGAGGCATGGCCCCTGCCCGAGTCACGTAGACAGAGAGTGGCAGAGCTAGGATTTATTATCCAGCAAACCCTTCTTGGCAGTGATGGGCACCAAGGACGCCCAGCCCACCTTGTCCAACCATCATCAGGTTACATGCATTCTCAAGGGGCAGGAGAATGTGGAGATGGGCTGACATATTGTAGCTAATAAAGGCAGAGCCCTTCAAAACAGATTGCTGTGCCCATCCCCCTGAACTCTGCAGATAGTCTGGCTTCAGCTCCCTGCCTCACTTAGCTGTGTGGCCTTAGGCAAGTCCCTCAGCCTCTCTGTGCTTTGTCTCTTCAGCTGTAGGCTGAGAAGGGTAATAGTGTCTGTCTCATACAGTGTTGAGAGAATTAAAGGAGATAACACATGTGAAGGGCTTAGCAGAGTGCCTGGCGCAGTCAGCGCTCAGCAGAATGTATTATTGGCATCTTTAAAACAACAACAACAACAGTAGTAGTAATAATAATATGATAATACTATTATTATCTGGGAAAATGCTATTATTATCTGGCCCCTCACTGTAGTTAGAGGAAGGCCAGGGCAGGGTCCTTGGCTTGGAGAGGGAGCAATTGTTCTCAGCTCCAGGAACGCTGATGATCAGGTTCAAGGTTTGTTCATAGAGGGGCCCGCAGTAGGTCAGAGGGATGGTGCCTGGGGTCCTGGACCTGAAAACAGCACCCCAGACCCCAGAACGCAGATGCTGACAGGGCCTGCACCAGACTTTCCTCCTGCGGGCCGCAGGGCTGCCCTCTGCACTGAGAGAAGGCCACTGCGAGCTGTTCACTCGGCAGCCCACAGCCTGGGTTGCAGTCTGTCTGTGGGACTGTGGATGCAGAGGCCTGAGTTTGAATCCAGACTCCCCTGCTGTCCAGATGTGTGACTCTGGGCAAGTCCCTTGACCCACCCAAGCCTCAGGTTTCTCACCTGCAGTGTGGGGCTGGACAGCTGTGAGAGTCAGCCAGAGAAGTGGCTAAGGCCCTGGAGCAGTGCCTGCCCACAGGAGATGCTCTGCCCATTTCTTTCCAGAAAAGTCAGGGTTTGGGACTGGAGAGAGATGGGGGAGGGGAAGCTTTCACACTCAAAGCTATTACACAAGTCCAAGTCCGGACCAGCACCCTCGTGGGGCCTCATCCTGCTTGCACACCTCTTGTGATGGAAAACTCCCTCTCTCCCAAGGCAGCTCACTTCACTTGAGATCAGGGGTTAACAAACTACTATGGTCCATGGGCCAAATCCAGCCTTCTGCTAATTTTTATAAATAAAGTTTTATTGGCACACAGCCATGCCCATTTGCTTACATGTTTTTTATGGCTGTTTTCACACGACAATGACGATGACAAAGTTGAATAGTTGTGACAGAGACCATACGGCCTGAAAAGACAAAAAAATTTGCTATCTGACCCTTTACAGAAAGTCTGCAGAGCCCCACCTTAGTGGTGGGGCATGGGGAGGGGCTCCATCTTCATTGCAGTTGGGTCCTGTCTCCTAGTCCTCATCGCAACAGTCTCCCCCTCCCTACTCCAGCTGCTGGCAGCTCCATCCCTGCCCTCCTTCCCTTGCAGTCTCAGAAAGTGACCGTAGTTGAGATCACCAGCTTGAAAGTGATATGCCGTGAAGGGGAGAAGTGGAGGACGGTGATGACCCAGGACTTCAAGCCCTTTGACAACCGTGAGTGAGGCATCCAGGGTGGGGCTGGGGTGGGCTCCTCCCTCCCTGTCTCCTGCTCTGGGATCACCCTGCCAGTCAGCTTCCACGCCCACATCTGACCAGCTCACTGTCTTTGGGATGAAGTCCCAGCTCCTTACCCTGGGTGTTCAAGGCCCCTCAGGACCCTGCCTGGCTTCCCTCTCCAGCCCGCCTCCTCTCGTGGCCTCTATTCCTGCCACACCAAAGGCCAGCTCTCTGAACTCAACTTGCTTATCCATGCCTCTCAGCCTTTGCACGTGCTGGTCCCACTGCTTAGAAAGCTCTTCTCACCTGCCACTCACCCTTTGAGGTTCAGTGAAGTCACCTCCTCCAGGAGGCTTTCCCAGACTCCCCTAGCCCTAGCCCAGGGTGTTTATGTCCTGGGTCTTTGCTGCCTGATTATGAGTCTGTCTCCCTCATTGGGCTGTGTGGTTCCCTGAGGGAAGAGCCTCTGCTGTCCCATCCCTATGTCTCTGTTCCGAGTACTCAGAACCAGGCCTCATCAGGGCAGTACTCTCTGAAGGTTTGCTGAATGACTGAGGGCCTTGCCCCACCCTCAGCTTTTCCCACCCCGATCTTGGGGGCCATCTCTAGGAAAGAGAGCGGGCAGAGGATGAGATCCAGGTAGGGTTCTAAATGCAGCCCTGCCTTAATTGAGTGTGATCTGACTGACAGATCATTTAACATACCTGAGCCTCTGTTTTCCTCATCTGTAAAGTGGGGATAACCAGTTACCCATGGTTGTTGTAAGGAGTCTATAAGCCAAGACACAGAATCCTCTTAGCACATGCTCAGCAAACGTGTGCTTCTTATTAGCTATGTAGCTCTACAGAGTCTCAGAATTATAAGAACTTAGGACAACTTAACTTCAGAATCATACAATCGTATGATCATATAAGACAGATGAAATAAAATAAAATTAAATAAACGAGACTATCCAAGTAAAATTCTCACATTGGTTCCGAGTGCTGAGAAAGGCTGCCTTGATTCATCCGTTCAGCAGATATTTAATCAAGTGCCTCTTAAGTGCCACCTAATGTTCCAGGCACCAAGACTACACGGGAGAATCGAGTCCAAGCCCTCAGTGAGCTCACAGTCTGGTTGAGGAGACAGAAAATGAACAAAGGTCCAGAAGTAGAGATTTAATATGTCCGGTGGTGATAAGTTCTAGGAAGAAAAAGAGAATAGGTGAGGGGGACAGAGAGTGGTGGGTGGTCGGGGAAGGCTTCTCTGAATAAGCGATGCTTGAGCAGGGACCTGCCCATTTCTGGGGGACGGGCACAAGGGAGAGGGGAACACAGGTGCAAAGGTGAGGGTGCGAGCATGCCCGGGCTTTCTCAGCATCTGGATCCCTTTTTCTTATTTCTTGTCTCCAGTTCGCCTGATGCCCCCCAACTCCCTTCAAGTTGTCCATATAGGGACCCACAGTTGCAACATAACCTGGAACATCTCCCAGATCTCCCACTACATTGAAAGCTATGTAGAGTTTGAGGCCCAGAAGAGGTCCCCGGGTCAAGGCTGGGAGGTGAGTATTGGTCCCATCCCGACCTGCCCTGATTCCTCCTTCCTGTCCTGGTGACTCTGTCCGTCCTTCATCTCAGCAAAGTCATAGCAGCCCCCAAGCAACCCCTGCCGCTCCTCTGTACTGCCTGCCCCCATCCTCGGCCTCCCTCCATGTGTCCCCTGACACCTCAGGGGTCCAGCTGGTGGCAGATTTCAGGCAAGAGTTACAGAGCCAAGAGGCAGTGACTGCCCTCCCTAGAGATTTGGGAGGCCCTGGGCAGCCACCTTTCCTTCTTCAAATCCATCATAGTCCAAGTCCATGGGGGCTGGGCACTTACTCACTCGTCCCTTTATTCCCTCACTCACTCACTCAACAAACATTCACTGAGGACCTACTATGTGCTGGATGCTGGGCCTGACAACTGCCTGCTCTCAGGAAACTCACATGGGGGATGCCGGCAGACAGCCGGCACCCAGAAACAGGAGACTATGGGATGTTGATATGTGCTGTCAAGAAAATTCAATGTGAAAAGGCAGCTGAGAGGGACTGGGCCAGGCTACTTCAGACTTGGGTGACCGGGGAAGGCTTTTCTGAGATCTGGGGGTCAAGAAGAGCAGACCCTGTGAGGATCTGGGGTGGGTCTTCCAAGCAGAGGAAACAGCCATTGCAAAGGCAAGATACAGCCTATGTGTTTAGGGCACCAGAAAAAAGCAAGAAGGCTGACACCGAGGTGGGAGAGATCTATGGGAAATTCCTCTTTCTGGTCCAGCGGAGAACAGAGTGTAGCTGAGCGCAGTGGAAGCAGGGAGACTGTATGGGGTCCAGAGATGGTGGGAGCTCAGACCTGGACAGGAAAGGAGAGGAAAGAAAAGGGAAAGGTCCAGAATTGGTTCTGCAGGTGGAAGCAGATGATTGGCAGATGGCTTTGGATGCAGTCGGGCGGGGGTGGTGAGTGGGAAGGAGAGGCTTAGACTCACCCTGGAATTTGGGCCCCAGCAACTGAGGAGCCGGAGAGCCTTTCTATAGGATGGGGGTGGGGCAGTAGAGAGCGCCTGGCTGGAGGAGAGAAAGGAAGGTGCTGCTTTGCTGAGCCCCTCAACCAGCCTGGCCATAGGAGGCAAGGTGGGTAGTGGGGACCTCTTGCGTCTGACAGCCCTGTCTCTGCCCCAGAAGGCCGAGCTGCTGACCCTCAGGCAGAACCAGCAATGGATCTTCCTGGAGACACTCACTCCAGACACTCCGTATGAGCTTCAGGTGCGGGTCAGGTCCACCCGAGGCAACTACAATTCTTGGAGCCCCTGGAGCCAAGCCCTGGCCTTCAGGACGAGGCCGGCAGGTACTGGTGGGGAGCGGGGGTGGGGACGGAGCGCTGGCAGGAGACAGTGGCTGGGGGGCAGCTGGTGGGGGAGGCTTGGGATGTGGGTAAGATGCCCATCTGCCATCATTATCTCCCTCAATGTGACTCTGCAGGGTGGGCCACAGGGACATATTTTACAGATGGAAATGGGCTCAGTGAGGGGGTGGCACTTGCCATTGGCCTTGTGAGTTCATGGGGAGGCCAGAGAGGCTCTTTTCACTCTCTCCACCCTGAGACCTCAAACTCTTGCTTTTCTGCCAGCGTTAGGGGTGGGCTGCTTTCGCCTCAGTTTCCTCATCTGTAAAGTGGGTTCCCTGCTACCAAGGCAGGGCTGCTGTGATGAAGGCTTGTGATGCCCTATGTCGGTTGGGGACGTAGCAGGTTTGCCGGACAATCAGGGACCCTGTGAAAGCCTGGGGTCAGAGGTCGGCCTGTCCCTCAGCACCTGGTCGTGGGTGGGGGGTTGCTGGAGGGACCCAGAGTGAATAGGGGCACGTCTCTAAACCCTGTCCCTCTTCTCCTCCCACCTCTGGCAGCACCTGGGAAGAAGACACCGCCCCTTCCTTGGCTCAGCCACGTCATCTTAGGCCTGGGCAGTGCCTTTGGTTTTGTCTTCCTGGTTTACTTTCTGGCCAACTGCCAGTATATCGGGCCATGGTAAGAGTGCTGCCCCCACACCCCCAGCCTTCACGCTCCTGTCTGACATGCATCCCCCTCGCCAGGTCAGGTTCTGGACTGAGCCCCCTGCTCTGACACCCCAGTGCTCCCTCTGCCCTCCCATGAGTCCTCTCTGCCTAACACCTGGCCTTTCCCCCAAAGATGGAAACCCATGGAACCAGACTGAGGGGAGCAGGGTGAGGGAGACCCCCAAGGGGGCCCTGCCCAGAGCATCAGGACCTGAGTATGTGTGTGTGCACACGTGTGTGTGTGTGTGCGTGTGCGCGCGCAAACCAAGTGCCTGTGTGTGTGTGTGAGGGGGTGGTCTTCATGGGTCTGGGCATTCATTTGTTTATTCTTTCCTTTGCTGAGGGCCAGATACGGAGCTGAGCGCTGAGAACACAAGGGCCACCGCAGGCATGTGGTCCCATCTTGATGGACACAGTCCCGTGGGGGAAGGCAGATACTTATTAATCATTCACATTTATAAAGACACATGTGATTAGGATGGTGAAGGAAGGAAGGGACCAGATGTATTGGAAGCAGACAGCAGGGAGAGGAGCCTCAGCTAAGGGGTGGCTGAGAGAAGCTTCCCCAAGAAGTGATGATTCCAGTGAAACCTGGAGGAGGAGCGAACCAGGCCGGGAAGGGATGGGGAGCGCATCCCCGGCAGAGAAAATAGCTTGTGCAAAGACCTACGTGGGAACAAGGGAGGAGCATTCCAGGAACTGAAAGTGCAGGGATGCGGCTGTGGCCAGAGACCTGAAAAGAGTGCAGGACCTGAGCCTAGACATCTGGGCAGTAGCCAGGTTTTCTAGGGGCCTTGAGGCTGTGGCATACATCTTGAGGCAGGTGCATTGAGATACTGGGGCACTCAGCTTGGCAAGCAGAGCATGGGCTGTAATTCAGCCTCCATTTACCACCACCTCCCCTCACCCCTCCCCAAAACAAAACAAAACAAAGCCCCCCAAAAGTGCGCTTGGGCAGTGCACATCTTGAACCACTGTCCATGGCAATCCTGACCAGGAGGCCCACAATCTGGCATCTCTCCTACCTCCCTCCTCCTCGTTCACTCTGCTCCAGCCATCTTTGTTCCCTACCGCTCTGGCTTGTGTGGTCCCCAACTCCCACATCCTTCTGTTGTGTAGCATCCTACTCTCTGTCTCCACAGAATGAATGGTAATGTTGCACACTTGGTTCATTGTCTGGCTCCCCATGAGAATGGTCAGCTCCTTAAGATCAGGGACCTTCTCTGTCACTCATTCTTGCATCCCCAGCACTCAGCACAGTACCCTCCCTTATGGGGCACGCAATCAATATCGACAAAATAAATGAATGAGTGTGGAGCAGCTCCATGCCCCACCCTCAGAGCTGCCGGCCGATGGCAGGACACTGAGGCCCCTTTCTGTTCTCACCCTCCTTCTCTCCCTTCCTCTCCCCTGCCCAGGCTGAAGAAGGTTCTGAAGTGTCACATCCCAGACCCTTCGGAGTTCTTTTCCCAGCTGAGCTCAGAGCATGGAGGAGACTTCCAGGTAGGAGTCTGGAGGGGGAGGACAGGGCAGGCAGCTGACACGGGCTGGCCAGAGGGTGGGCAGTGGTGCGTTCTAGATGGGGAGGTGGTACAGGAATAGCAGGTTTTACACTTTGTGGGAGAAGAAATGTGAAATGGGCTGCCTCCTGGGTGGGCACGGGCCCTCTTCCCCAGCTCTGGCACCATCTTCTCAGGCTGAATGGCAGCTCCCCTCTGAACCCGACTGCCTGGGTTTTAATCCTGGCTGCACCACTTCCCAGCTGTGTGGCCTTGGGCTAGTTATAGAACCTCTCTGTGTCTCAGTTTCCTCCCTTGTAAAATGGAGGGTGGGGGGAAATAGTGTTACTATGCGTATGGTCCTGAGACATTGCTTGGCACACAGTAAGTGTTCACGAAGCTCTGGCTAGCGTTATTGTCACCAGTCTGCGGTTGGAGCAGGATTTGCCAGGTCTAAGTTCTCCTCACCCGTCTCCCTGTGCAGACCAGCTAGCTCTGTGGGGCTAGGGCTTTCCCTGCCCTTGCAAAAACTTCCTGGTCAGGGTCTGCAACTTATCACGGGTGCTAGCAAGTTTTTAGTCGCTTCTAGTTCCAAAACACAGATTCATTTGAGAAGCACACGACGGTATGTCAAAAAGCTGTGAACGCCATCTAAAGTTCAATCATCTCCCCTCCCTCAGCCCACACAGGCTTCAGGAAGGAAGCTTCAGGGGGGAAGGGGGATGTGGTGGGCTGCTGCTGCCACCCCACCCCAACGCTAGGCTCCCTAGATTGGGTTTGGTGGAGGGAGGTCAGGAGGAACACTGGGGAGCTGGAAAGCCATGCTGGGCCAGAGCAGTCAGGGGCTGGCTTGGGAGTTCTCTATTGGGGCAGATCAGGGCCCCTTCTGGAATTTTTTGGAAAACTCCCAAGATTGGGGACATCTTCCCTACAGTACTCTTCATGTGGGGGACTATATCTCCTTAAAATTCCTCCTTTAGCCCTAAAAGCAGTGAGCTCCCCATCAACAGAGGAACTCATGTCAGCCTTGGCTGACTACGTGTCAGAAACATGGCGGAAGGGATTCCTACATTGGAATTGGTTGGAGGCTGGGACTCGATGCAGCCTCAGACCTCCTCCAGTTTTGAAGTCTTTCTGAATCTATGGGCTTCAGACATTTTGGGGTGGGACTTGGGTCCTTGGTAGAGAGCTGTGAACCACTCCATCTTCCCATGAGACCATCCCCAGTCTAGATGCCTGGCCGGGGCCTGCTGTGTGGACGGGGTAGCCAGAGGAGGCCCTGGGGATACATGATGTGACTAGGGGTGGGAGCTGGCACCAAGAGGGACCCCACACTCTGCTCTGCATCTTGCTGAGAGGCCGTTCCTCTCTCTCTATGCCAGAGCCCCCCGGGGCACCAGTGCTGGCCACAGGCCCGCTGCTCAGCACTGCTGCCTGGCCGGGCTCTCCACTGCCCTTTCCAGTGCTGGATCCCCAACCGACCTGGCTCTTTCCCTCTCTTCCTAGCCTGCTGTCCTCCCTTCCCATCCTTAGTTTGCCCTCGCTGTCCCTCTCTTGGCCTTTTCTCCTGTAACATGATCTCCTGGTTTGGGGAAGGGGGTAGACTGCGTTGTGTGGCTCAGCCTTGGGAACTCACCTGGGGGAGGGAGGACCAGGAAGTTTCTCTTCTGGTCCATTAATTCCTCTGCAATATATTGCCTGGGCCCAAGACCCTGTGCTGCTCACAAGAGTGCAGGGGGAGCCCATCAGGCCTGGTCCCTGTGCTCTGGAGACCACAGTCCAGATGCTGAGGGCTCCCAGGACTGAGGGATGTTGGGATTCTCAAGCACACCCACCTGAGGCCCCATCACACTGCCTTGAGGGTAGTCTGCATCTTACCTGTGTCGGGTGCTTCCACCTTCATTTTCTTATTTAACATTTCTCTGCTGGCCCACAGTGAGGAAGTCAGGAAAAGAGGCAGCTAACTGTTGTGGAATTGAGGCTCAGAGAGGTACAGTGGCTGGTCCAGGGTCACACAGCTAGTACCAGGGCCAAGGCTGGAACCTGGGTCTCCGCACTCCATACCAGGGCCCTCTGGACTCTGGAGCAACTCAGAAGTGCTCTGATGGGAGCTTTCTTCTCTGTAGATGGAGACTGTGGGAAGTGGGGGGCTGCAGGGCAATGGGAGGGAGAGATCAATTAGGGGGACCATTAGCTCCCCACCAGAGGTGGTTCTATGGGTAGTGGGGAGCCTGTTGGTTGTGTGATCAGGGCCAGGGCACAGGTCCTCTCTGGGCAACTCTAATGCATCTGTGATGTGTTCTCGGGGCCCCTTCTGCTCTGGCAGTGGCTGGTTGATTCACACACTTGCGCTAGTCCCCACCAGACACTGAGGATCCTTTGCATTGCTGTGTCCCCGGGACCTCGAGTAGCACTAGGCTCACGGTAACCGCTCAATAAACAGTCACACATGGAACCAACATATATCCTGAGCACCTACAGAGAACCAGGAGGGCCTGTGCTGGGGCTGCGAAGCAAGCACACCCGCTGCGCTGACGCAGAGGGCTCCCCATACCAGTGGGCAGAGGGTGCATGTGTGTGTTTGGGAGGTGGGAGGTACAATCAGAGAGGGCTTCCCAGAGGGGGCAGTCCTGAGCAGACTGCTGAAGGAGGAGGAGTTAGGAGCTTTGTTGAGTCTGGAGGAGGTGGCTCACTCACTCTCCCGCTGCTCTCTCCCCTGGCAGAAGTGGCTCTCTTCGCCCTTCCCCTCCTCCTCCTTCAGCCCCAGCGGCCTGGCGCCTGAGATCTCCCCACTGGAGGTGCTGGACAGGGACACCAAGGCCATGCAGCTGCTCCTGCTGCAGCAGGACAAGGGCTCGCCATCCTCGCCCGAGACCAGTGGCCACTCGGTGACCAGCTGCTTCACCAACCAGGGCTACTTCTTCTTCCACCTTCCAGACGCTCTGGAGATCGAAGCCTGCCAGGTGTACTTCACCTATGACCCCTGCACGGAGGAGGCCGATGAGGGGGGGCCCCGGGCACCTGAGGGGTCTCTCCTCCCACCCCTGCTGCCTCTGCCCGGGGAGGACGATGCCTACTGTACCTTACCCCCTGGGGACGACCTGCTGCTCTTCTCCCCCACTCTCCTCGGTGGCCCAGGCCGCCCGAACACTGCCCTGGGGGGCTCTGGGGCTGGTGAAGAGAGGCTGCCATCCTCCCCGCAGAAGGGAGTCCCTGGAGACTGGGGCCCCCAACCGCTGAGGCCTCCCACCCCAGGAGCCCCTGACCTGGTGGATCTGCAGTCAGCCCTGGAGCAAGCGCTGGGAGAGGCAGGAGAGGAGGAGCCCCCTCCCGGCCCGAGGGAGAGGGTCGGCTTCCCCTGGGCCAGCCCTCCTGGGCAAGGCCAAGTCAGACCCCCCACCTCCTGCCTGACCCTGAACACTGATGCCTACCTGTCCCTCCAAGAGCTCCAGGATCAGGACCCAGCTCGCTCGGTGTAGACAGATGGCCAGGGGTGGGAAGCAGGTGGCCGTCCATTGTGGCACCAGGCCCAGCTGAGGACTTTCTTTCGAGGCTTATCCACTGCTGAGACCCTCGGTGTCCAGCTATCCCCTGGACATCTCTGCCCGAGGGCCCTCGCCCAGCCCTGCACACTCGGCTGTTCACTTTCAAATCTCAGTTGCTGCTCCCTGGTTCTACTGCCCAAGCGAGGAACTGTGGGGGGCGGGGCGCTTTGACTCTCCCACTCCCTTGTCAATCATGGAGTCTAATGGGTTTTGCCTCTGAAGCATCCTTCCTCTCCAGCCCGCAGCTACTTTTCAGGGTGAGTTCTCGTGGTTCCAGAGGTCTTCCCCCCCCAGCCTCCTCTGGGCTTCCTGCCCCAGTCATCCCCACTCCCACCCACACTCCACAGGACAACCTCAGTCCTCTTTCCAAAACACAAAATAGGGCTATGCTGCTCCTGGTTTAAAACCCGCTACAGTTTCCCCACTGTCCTCATCACCACTTCTTGGTCTGCCCCTTGCCCCTCCTGCGTCATGTTGGGACGTTCCCTTCTGGAACCCTCCCAATGGTCCTACTGAGCCACTAGGAGCTCCCTCATTCCCCCACACCTTGGCACATGCTCCTCCCTCATCCAGGTGACAAACTCCCCTTATCCTTCGTGTCAGTTCTGCTTCCCTTGGAGGGAAACACTGCCTTCATTAATATGCCCAAACTTTGAGATTCAGTGCTGGAGGGACAGACTCTCAGGGTTACAGGTTGGCTGGACAAAGTGGCCCTGTCACTTCCCCTTTGGGGTCTCTCATGACTTCGGATTGCTTGGCTATAGCATCCTTAAGACTGTGGCCCAAGTATGGATACAAATGTCCCAGCAAAGTGGACACTGGCCAGATCTTTGCACAATGACTTCAAAAATTCATAAGATCTGCTGTAAACCCCTCCTAGTGGTGGGTCCTGATGCTGTCACAGGGAGCCCACCCTTGGGCCCCTCCTGCTCCACCCTCCACTGGAAGGGTCTCTTCTGCAGCTCTGGGGCTGGCACACCACCTCCAGATGGCAGCTCCATTCACTGTACTTGACACAGTGCACCTGGCATCCCATCATATTCCATGAGTGAATTAATGAATTACCTGGCATCACCTTGCCTGGGCTCCCTGCATCCAGCTGCCTTCATGCAGGGGGCATCATCCACCTCACAGGAGCACCTCTGGCACCTTGACTTCTGTGAAGTCAAGACTGGAGGGGCGAGATCCACTAGGTTCCAGCATGCCAGCTCCAGCAAGAGGCTCATCCCCTCACATGGCAGTCCTCGCCTGTCGCCCCACAGCTAGCCTCTTCCTTCTCAGTGCTCCCCACCACCCCATCCTCTTCTCTTCCTTCTGTTTCTGGGACTGATCACACCTATGATGCCTGTCACAACCTTCCTCCTTGACTAGACATCTCTGGAATGCAGGGACCCCCACCGGGTCCCAGCTAACTCTAAGGTGGGAAAGCTTAGTGCCTATATTTATAGGCCCTGCTCGCAGCTGATTGGGCACCTGACATAAGCCCACCCATAGGTTCATCAGCAGCCTATGAGATGGCTTAGAACAGAAGCTCTGTCCAACCAGGGAGGCTGGACCTGAGCTGGCCAATCAGGTTTCTCTCAGTCTTGGGTATTTGAAGGAAAGGAGAAAGGGCGGGCCCTGGGAGTAGGTGCACGTGGAGGTGACCAGCAAAGGCTAGAGAGGAGTTGAGCCACTTTAGTAGGGGTGCCGGGCTCCCAGTAAAGAGAGTCCTGCTCTCCAGGGGGCTACTGCCTTTCACTCAGGATTCCTGTTGCTTTTATGTCCAAAATGAACACCACTTTCCTGAGGTTGTCTGAGTCATGGAGCCTTACCACAGAATAGCTTAATTTTCTGGTCTTCCTACTTCCTGCCATATGATGCTATATGTTCTGGGACACAAATCTTCTCAGTCCTGAGATCATCAGACCCAAGCTCACTCACACATGTTTTTAATGATCTGTGTGCATACCATTTTTGTTATTTACTCAATCTTTTTCTTTAAGTCAATTTACTTTTTTGTTTACATACTTTTATTTAAAAAAAACTTTGTATTCTTTCCGTATTCACTATAAATAGAAGATAACCATAAAAAGCAATACAATAAAACAAAATGTTTCAATTCATTGCCTACTGGAAATCTGCTGTCTCTTAGTTTAAAGGGGAGATTAGCAAGTGTTGGGAAGCTGTTTAAGATATGTCAGTACCACAAATGCTGGAGAGGCTGTGGAGAAAGGGGAACCCTCCTACATTGCTGGTGGGAATGCAGTTTGGTGCAGCCACTGTGGAAAACTGTATGGAGATTCCTCAAAAGGCTAGGAATAGACTTAACATATGACCCAGGAATCCCGCTCCTGGGCATATATCCAGAAGAAACCCTACTTCAGGATGACACCTGCACTATTTACAATACCCAAGACATGGAGACAGCCTAAATGTCCATCAACAGATGACTGGATAAAGAAGATGTAGTATATTTATACAATGGAATACTACTCAGCCATAAAAACCGACAACATAACGCCATTTGCAGCAACATGGATGCTCCTGGAGAATGTCATTCTAAGTGAAGTAAGCCAGAAAGAGAAAGAAAAATACCATATGAGATCGCTCATATGTGGAATCTAAAAAAAACAAACAACACAAACAGAGCATAAATACAAAACAGAAACAGACTCATAGACATAGAATACAAACTTGTGGTTGCCAAGGGGGCGGAGAGTGGGAAGGGATAGATGGGATTTCAAAATTGTAGAATAGATAAACAAGATTATATTGTATAGCACAGGGAAATATATACAAGATCTTATGGTAGCTCACGGAGAAAAAGATATGACAATGAATATATGTATGTTCATGTATAACTGAAAAATTGTGCTCTACACTGGAATTTGATACAACATTGTAAAATGATTATAAATCAATAAAAATGTTAAAAAAAAAAGACATGTCAGTACCAAACAGAGACTTCTTCCTTGAGAAAATGCATAAGGATTATAAAGGGAATATCTTTTTCACTATAAGGAGTTACATTTATCTTATTCTGTGTCCAGGCACCATCTGATATGTTCTCATGAGAAAATATTGCACTTGATTTTGTATATACATAAAATCAAATATATGTATAACCAGCTATATATAATGAAACATATGTATGCTTGTACATATAATTTTAAATTTGTAAATAATAATTCTATATAAATTTAAAATATGCATGATTTTATTTTTTTGGTATCCTTGACTCTGAAAAGTTGGACCAGATCATAAGTAGCAATATCTGGCTTTTCTAAAGCTGCACTCATGGCAGACATTAATCAATTGCACTGGTGCCTGGCAGACTTTGCTAACTGACCACAGCCCTCCTTTCTCTGGAGCTTGGATGCAGCCTTAGATGCTGTAGGCAAATCCCAACTGATCAGAGCTGCTACCTGGTGACATCGCGAGGCCAAATAATCCCTTAGGTTCCTTCCCAACAGAAGCTGTTGTTCCTAACTCCGATTTTCTATGCAGGGAAAACTGAGGCTGAGATGACGGAGACTGGAAAGCTGAGAGGGGCTCATGAGCAGGCACAACCAGGGAACGCCGCTGTCCCTACCATGTCTGACAGGAGACCTGAGCTGGCAGTGAGCAGAATAAGGGGCCACTTTATGCCAAGTGGAGATGGACTGGTGGGCCAGAAGCCACAGTGTGACACGTCCAGTGTGGATTAGAGTATGTGCCTGGGAGATGGGGCAAAGAGGCAGCAGCTGGCAGGGGTGGAAGGAGTGAAGGAGAGACAGGCTTGCCTGGTCAGATTGCAGGAGGAAGGAGGGGCAGCAGCTGGGGACCAGGCAGCCTAGGGCCTGGGAAAACAGTCATATGCGGAGCGGGAAGCAGGAGGCAGCCAGGGCAGATGGAGGAATAAAAGAAAAGAGAGGAGAGGTGAGAGGGCCTTCCCGTCTCTCAGGTCTCCAGTTTCTCCAGCTGTATTTGGTCCTTCACCTCCCCAGTCCCCCAGTATCTCTGCTCTCCCCCCACCTCCTAGTTCTACTCCAAGCAACTTGCAGCAACCATAGTTACCAAGCAAATTATGGTAGAAACAGTTCATGACCAGGATGAATAACTTCCCGCTGTCCTCTGAATTACTGACATCCTGGGTAACTTGAAAAGTGATTAAGAAGCACATTAAGAAGTAGTAAGAAGGCTAATGTTTATGTTCCAGACACAATGCCTGATACTCTTCAAGCATCATGTTTCATCATCTGAAAAGGACCTTGTGAGGCAGGAGTTATATTCCCCATTTTACAGATTAGGAAACTGAGGCTCAGGAAGGTTAAGAAATGTAGCTGATTCTTGGTGGAGCTAGGATTCAAACTCAGGTGCATTTGATGCCAGAGCTTTTGGCTCTTTTGCATATACAAGGCAGCATAGCGGATAATTATATTCATGGGGGAGAAAAATCAAGCAGAATTCCATTCTAAGCTTTCTGGCAACTAATTAAAAAAAAAAAAAAGCAGCCCACATTCCATGATTGTGATTGTGGCTGAAACCATCCCACCCTCGTGCTCTGGAAGCAGCATCTTTCACTCAGGTCCCTGCTTAGCTTCCTCCTTAGTCTGTCTGTCCCTTGCTGCCTGCCCCTCTAATCCTTCCACTTTTAAGCCCTGCCAGGGCGGTCTTGCTCAGGGTCACATCCGGCCACACCATGCCCCTGCTTAAACCCCCAGTGACTCCCTGTTGTTTTCAAGGCAATGGCTGGATGTAACAGTCAATGACACGGGGACCTCAGGCAGGTCCCGTCGGTGCTCATTCCTCAGTCACCCCATCTGTGAGTGGGGTAGTCAGATTGGATTTCAAAGTGCTCTCCCAGCCCTGGTAGCCTGTGGTTTCAGGTGTCATATGGAATGTGGCTTGTGGCTGGGACTACATATACTTCATGTCAAGTGTGAGAGTCTGGGCTGAGGGGTGGGGATGAAAGCAGGGACCGCAACTGACTCATCTGCTTGGGCACACAATGGTCCCTGGGTCTGAAGCAGTCCTGCCGCCCAAACAATCCACTCCCGGACTCCTACACATCCCTCAAGACCTTCAAGCATCCCTGCTTCTGGGAGGCCCTCTGATTCATCCCAAGTAAGGTCAATTACTTCCTCCTACGGTCCCCTTCCTGAGCTCCCTCTTTTAGAATCATCTGTCGTGCTATGGGCCAGATCCTGTGCAAGATTCTAGGGCTATAGGATGCTAAGAACAGCTATGGAAGAAACTCGGCCAGAGCCCCATTTGCAGAAAGCTTTATTTGGAAATACACGACACGAGAAGACTCTGAAGGTGCCTTCTAACTAGGGGAAGGAAGGCAGAATGTTGTGCAGGGCCGTGTTGAGGGACCCAGCCAGAGTTCCTCTTATTGGAGGTAGTATTGGCAATAGCTGTTCCGGGATGGTTCTTGGAAGAGAGAAAGAAACTGTTCTAACAGATTAGCAGCCACTGTTTGGCAATTTGGATTTTATCACCAGGTAGTGGGTGAGGGATAGCTGTGGGGACAAGGACCTGTGAGGGCCACAGTGGAATGTTCTCGGTCCTTCAGGGTCTCTTCAAGGGGGGCATTGAGCACTTAGCATCCATCAGGCTCTGTTCCAAGAGCATGGTGTTATTAACTCACCTGATCCTTACAGCAATGCCACAAGGGAGGGACTGTTCTTACCCCATTTTACAGATGAGAAGACCAAGGCTCCGCGGGGTTAATGGCTTGCCCAAGGCCACACAGCTGGAACACAGTGGAGCAAGGATTCGAACCCAGGCAGTCTTCAGCACTCACTTTACTGATTTAAAGTGTTTGCGTATCAAAGACGTCATACAGGCTCTCAGTGACCCAGCAAGACGGGAATGACCAAGATTCTGGGCTCTGCATCACAGATGAAGACAGGCAGCCTGAGAGGATGGCGCCCTGTCCCAGGCCACACAGTAAGTTTGGGTCGGGGGAGGTCTAGGAGCCTGGGTTTCACCCCTGCATCCTGCTGTCTCATGGCCACTATCATTGGAGGGGAGGAGGGGGGTTGGGTTGTTGATTAAACTTGAGCTCAGCACCAGCGGCCTGGGCCTGGCGCCTGTGACAGCCCCGGGACATCCCCTTGGCTGGCTGAGACATTTTCCACCACCGCAGGTATGACACACTTGATGTCCCATCGAAGCGCCCAGGAGGGAGGGTGGCGGACAGGGCTGTGAGAAAGCAAGGCCGGAAGTGCTGAGTGGGGGGAGAGTTGCATGTGGGGGAAAAAGGTACCCAGTCTACAGTTCCAGGAACTCAGGATGCAGAGGGGAGGGAGGAGCTGGCGGGAGACACATCATCTTCCATTCCTGTGCACTCGGCCTCATGCCAAGCCCTGGCCACAGAGAGGAGGTTGGCCGCTGCCCGGTCTGCAGAGTCCCCAGCCCTGTGGGGGAGGGAGTGACCACGGAGGACACAGACAAGTCAACCAACAGTCACACCCTCCTGCTGTGGAGGACAGTCAATCAGAGCCTTTATTGGAAATGCCCAGCCTGGGGAAGGGCTGAAAGCGTCTCCTAACTTGGGGAGGGAAGGTGGAAAGTTGTAAGGGGCTTTAGCAAGAGGTGCTCAGCTGTGTTCAGCTAGTTTTAGATATACACACAGCAGTCTACCCTTATTTTGGGGGGGACACATTCCAGACCCCCATTGGATGCCTGAAACCCAGGATAGTACTGTTTTCTATGCTTTTACTAACACATACGTCCTTATAATAAAGTTTAATTTACAAATGAAGCACAGTAAGAGATTATCCAAATTGTCAGCATCACTACTCTTGAGCTTTGGGGTCATTAATAAGTAAGATAAGGGTGACTTGAACATAACTCTGAGACACCACGACAGTCCAACCTGATAACCGAGTTACTAGATGACTAACGAGCAGGCTATGTCGGACAGAGGAATGATTCATGGCCAGGGTGGGGCGGAGCGGAGTGGAGTGGGATGATATACAATTTGAAACTCAGTAATTGTTTATTTCTGGAATTTTCCATCTAGTATTTTGGGACTGAGGTTGACCACGAGTAACTGAAACCACAGATAAGGGGGGGCCACTGCAGTGGGTTGAGGTTGGCTCTTGCAAAAGGGAGGAATTGTTCTGAGAGATTCATTCAACATGCATTTACTGAGGGCCTGCTATGTGCAGGGCACAGTGCTGGGTGCTGGGGATGCTGTAGTGGACAAAATGCCATCAAGCTGGCCCCGAGGTCCCTGTGGTCCCGTTGGGGTAAGGCTGGTGCGGTAATTAAAGCACCAACTCTAGACATGGGTGGCCTGGATTAAATCTTGGTTCTGCCATCTATCAGCAGTGCCACTGGGCAAGTACCTAAACTTCTCCGTGCCTCAGTTTTCTCAACTGTAAAAGGGGGAAGTACCAGGACTGCTGTGAGGATTAGAGAAGTGAGTGTGCATTGGAAGAGACGAGCTGGCCTCGGGGGAGATGGGACAGACAGGGACAGGGCTGTGACCAGGGGAAACCCAAGGGCCGCAGGTGTGGAGGCAGGTGCTTGCTGGGCAGCCTCTTGGATGTGGGTGATCTTGTTTGGGGCAGGGCTGACCTGGATGCCACAGCAGCCTGGGGTTCTACTGCCCCCTCCCCACTCCTTGCCCTTTCCGATTTGCTCTTCAGTGTCCATCTCCCAAGCACCTGGGAGGGTCTCAGGGGATAATGGTTTAAAGTGTGACCCTCTCTATGGGTATCCAAAAGCCCAAAGGGATGAATCTCTGAAGATGGGATTCCAGACAGTGTGACAAAGGAGGAAGGAAAGTTACCGGGTCCTCTGCCTGCCTCTCAAATCCAGTCATGCTAGCTGCCACCAGCCTAATCCAGGGCCAAGGGCACTCAGTCTGTCCCACTTGTCCCAGTTCTGAGCCACTTGTCCCCTTTGAGGCTCAATCTCTTTATCTATAAATTGCAGTGAAAGGTGCTGGTGAGGGGAATCTGTCTTACCTGGAAGCTCCTTTCTGGCTGAACCAGTCTGTTTGATGGCCTCTGGAAGGATGGGGAGGGGGTCCCCATTCACTCTGGTAAAATGACCCAGAAGATTTGCCACTGCAATTCTCCTCTCTGATCCCCATCTCAATTTTAAATTGAGGGAGTTACTGATTAGACAAGCCACATGGGCCATGGTTGGTAGCCCACTCTGCAGCAGGCAACCCATTCCTCATTCATTCTGACACATTTATTGAGCTTCTACTGGGTGCACTGCACTGTTCAAGGTGGACATGTGGACAGCGGGGAGCTGAGATTGCTTGGGACAGGGCTCGGTGTTGGTCAACCCGTGTTTGGGTGGGTGTCCCCAGCCAAGGGTCCAGTGGCTCTTGTAAAAATCGGTGCAGGACAGCACCAGCTTCAGTGGTCAGAGCAACTAGCCAGGAACTGAGAATGTCAGCAAGTGGAGTCCATTGCTTGTGATTTATGCAAATACAAAATTAACGACGAAACTTTCACTGCTAGGATCCCAAACTCAGATGCAGGAGCAGAGGGGGCAACAGTGCTGAAAATGATGACAGCAACGTGTAGCGAGCACTTAGTAGGGACAGGCACTGTTCTAAATTCCTCACAGAAGTTATCTCTTTCAATTTCAACGTCATTTATGATTATTGTCTCATTTTCCCTATGAGGAAACAGAGGCACAACAAGGTCAAGTATCTTGTAACTCAAGGTCAGAGTCAGGACTTGAATCCAGGCTTCTGACTTCAGTACCTGTGTTTTTTAACCCATACAGTGGGAAACAGTTGGGAGTGGTGGGGTCTGTGTCAATCTGAAATTGCTCAGGGCAGCCACCACTGATGGGGCCCATGCTGGGAGGCAGGCCAGATCTCCTAAATGTTTGAGAAGCTGGAAATTCAGCTTTTTATGTGTACAGTCCAGATTTTGAAATATTGGTAACTAATTTTTTAAATAAGTTTAGAACGCAAGCAGGCCAAGAAAACTGTGTCTGCTTAGATAAGGAGGAATGAAGGACAATAATCCCATTGGATTTATTGCAAAGGTCGCCTCTTCCTGTCGTCGGCTGGGCTGGGCGCTCCCTCCTCCCACTCCTGTGTTCTCTGAGCCCCGCCATGAGCCTTTGCTGGCCCTGATCCTGGGCATCCCATCCATCACTGCATCCCAGCACCTGCCACAGGATTTTCATGGAGTAAATGTGTAGATTGTGAATGAGTGAGGGGAGGTAGGAAATAAAAAAGGAGGGGAGAGAGGGGCAAGAGCCCGATCCTCAAACTGTACTGCCTATAGGGGAGGAGCTCTGGCTGCAACAATATTTTGAGGCAAAAATAGTACACATATGTTGGAAACTGGAGTTCTGTGTGCCTTGGAAATTTCTATTAACTCTACCTAAGGACTTGCATGTTCAGTAATGATATTGCCCTGTAACTTTATTTTTTAAACACTGATTTCTGGACAGAGGGCAAGGAAGAACACAGGACTGGGAACCAGGAGACGTGGGTTCCAGGCCCAACTCTGCCGCAGCCTTTCCATTTGACCTTGGCTAGTCCCCTCCCCACCCCCTATCCCCTGCCCGGAGCCCCTCCTGCTGGGACCCCACAGGGCAGGAGGCAGGCTGAATGACGCATGAAGAGTTTCCATTCTGTGTCCCCAGCGGCGCCTCTCAAACCCCAAACACATGATCAGAAGCCACTCCCCTGACCACCTGGCTGGGAAAGCAGCCCAGGCGGGCCAGGGGCCTGTGAACAATCCCCCAACTGACAGAGGCCAGAGGCCAGGGCTGCAACTCAAGGGGTGAGGGGGCCAGGAGGGGTGGGGTAGTGAGGAAGGAGGGACACACATACACTGGGTGACGTCAGGGGGCTCTGAAGTCAGGGGGTCCTGGGTTTGAATCCCAGCACTTCCTGGTTGTGACCATGAGAAAATGAGCCCCACTTTCTTAACCTGTAAAATGAAGTAAAGTGGCCATTTTTCTTATTCAGGGGCAAGGCAAGTCTTGTGTCTGTTTAGCAGTATTGTAAAGTCACAGAGTCTCTGTGACCCTCTGTAAGGGTCCTAGAGGCCCGTAGGGACCTTAAATCCCTCTACAGATGAGGGAAGTCAGGCCACCAAGGTGGTGACTCCTGGGAGATCTCACATTTGAAGAGATGGCAGCCCATCCTGACTGATTCTCCTTCCTCCTAGCACTCCGGAGCATCCCTAAGTCTGTCCTCTGTCATCTGCTGCTGTGAGGACAGAGCGGCTGCTGTCTGTCCCACTGTCTGTCTCCCTTGGACTGCGCTGCATCCCTCAACCTCAAGGGCAGACATTGAGCTTGTTTCATGGCCTCAGGGGGAGCACAGGCCAGCACCGTGCAGGTGCTTAACATCTGTTTAAAGAACAAGCAAGGGAGTTACAGTAGGCACACGTGCATTGGACAGAGGTGGTCTCTGGGACACCTGCCTGGGCAGCCTCTGAAGACCTGGTCAAGGCCAACAGGAAAAATGCGTGCAGCTCATGGAGTTTCCTTTCCTGCCAGCCACCTGGAATCTCCAGAGGCTGCAGGAGGGAGAAGGGAGCAGGTGACACCTGTGTTTGTGCGGGACAAGAGCGAAGAGGGCAGTAGCGCAGGTGCAGAGAGAGAACAGGCTTGGGAAGGGACTCAAGGACTCAGGGTGACAAAGACCTTGGGAACAGTGGTCCACTGCATTGTCAATTACCAGCCAGCTCCCACCCTCTCACCCCGCCCGTAATGGGCTGAACAGTGTCCCCCAAAATGTATGTGGAGGTCCTAACTCCGATACCTCTGGATGTGACCTTATTTGGAAATACAGATTTTTGCAGCTGTAAAGATGAGGTCACAAGGGCAGCCCTAATCCAATATGACTGGTGTCCTTATAAGAGGAGGAGGAGGAGAGTCACGGAGAAAGACACACAGCAGAAAGCCACGTGACAACGGAGGCAGAGCTTGAAATTCCGCTGCCACCACTCAAGGAACGCCAAGGATGCCAGCAGCTGCCAGAGCTGGGATGAGGAGGAAGGATCCTCCCTTAGAGCCTTCTCAGAGAGCGCGCTCCTGTTGGCACCTGATCTTGAACTTGTAGCCTCCAGAACTGTGAGAGAATGAATTTCTGTTGTTTTAAGCCACCCCGTTGATGGTATCTTCATAGGACGGTCCTAGAAAGTGACTACACCGCCGTGGGGCCTAGAAGAGCTTCGTCCTCCCAGACACTGTCTAGACAGCAGCTGGCGGGGGTGCCCTGAGCTTACGCCTCACCTCTCACTGCAGCCCCAGGCTTGTGAGCCCTGCGCTTCCTCGGAGGGTTTCAGAGAGGAGCTCAGCCAGTCGAGAACCTTCTGCAGGGTGGACTGGACTCCCAGCTCCACCTGCACTGGCCTCCTTGAGCTCTGGACAGGCTGACTACGAGGGGGGCTCTCCCACTGCCTCCCGGCCTGATCCCGCTGGAATAGCACACCACTCCCTGTGCTGGACTGAATAGTGTCCCCAGAACCAACGTTCACGGGAACCTGTGGACTTGACCTTATTTAGACATGTGGCCCTTGCAGATGTAAGCCAGCAAAGGTGACTTCGTAGTGGATTAGAGTGGGCCCTGAATCCAAGATGATGGGTCATTATAAGAAGAAGGAGATTTGCTCCCAGAGACACAGACACACAGGGAAGAGGCCACATGATGATAGGGTCAGAGGTCAGAATGATGCTTCTCCAAGCCAAGAAACGCCAAGGATCGCTGGCAACAGCCAGAAGCTAGGAAGAGGCAAGGGAGGATTCTTTCTAGAGCCTTCACAGAGAGAATGGACTGACATTTGATTCTGGCCTCCCCTCCAGAGCTGTGAGAGAATAAATTCCTATTGTTTTAAAACACCCAGTTTACGGTAATTTGTTACCTGCAGCCTAGGAAACGGATACACTTCCCATCAAAGAGACCAGTTCCACCTGCATGGGCTGTGCATCCTGGGGCAGGCCAACTTCTCCACTCAGAACCTCGGTCTCTTCTTCTGCTGAGTGGAGACACATATTCCCTCTCCCGAGCCTGGACTGGAGGCATCACTGGGGAGGGCCCAACTGGGGACCCAGAGCTCAAAATACTGTGTTATCTTCAATGGAATGGACAGTAACTGTTAGTTGTCCACTTGACAAATCTTTGGTTGTCCTGTGAGCCAGGCACTGTTCTAAGCTGGGATCCAGCAGGAGACAAGACAGACAAACCCTTTGTCCTGGCGGGGCCCACAGTCTAGGGGTGGGGAGAGCAGGGAGTGACAACCTGAAACTGAGGCATCCAGGCTGTCAGAGTTCTCGCTGCAGGGCTTTCCTGAGCTGGGACAGGGTGGTCTTCCCCAGCCTCCTCCACCGTGACGGAGCTCAAGACATCGCATTGCCTGAAGGCCCCACAATAAAAATGCAGACATTTGGCTCTTCAGCCTCTTTGGCAGCCAGTTGTGAGCCCCTGCTGCGTTCACGCAGCACACACGGGCATCTGCCCAGCGCCTTGTGTTAGTTTGCGGGGGCTGCATAGCAAAGTGTCCCAAACTGAGCGGCTTAAACAATGGCGATGTAACGGCTCATGCCTCTGGAGGAGAGATGTCCAAGGTCAGGGCATTGGGAGGGTCGGTTCTTTCTGGGGGCTGTGAGGAAGACCTCACTCCACGTCTCTTCCCTCCTTCCTGGGGGTTTACTGGCAAGCTTTGGTCTGCCTTGACCAGTGGAAAATCACACCAGTCTCTGCCTTCATCCTCACCGGGCTCTCCCTGTGTGTGTGTGTCTCCGAATTTCCCCTTTTTATAAGAACACCAGTCATATTGGAGTAGGGGTCCCCACTTCTCCAGTAAGACCTCATTGTAACTAATTACATCTGCAGCAACCTGTTTACAAATAAGGCTGCATCTGGAGGTACTGGGGGTTAGGAGTTCCACATATAAACTGGAGGGAGCAGCACAATTCAACATATTACAAGCATCTTCTCTGTGCCACCAGGAGGGCAGGTGGCCCCCATCCTTCTGGGAGACACCCAAGGTGAAGTCAGGGTGTGATTCGCCACCCGCCTTGGTTCCTTCCTCGGAGCGTCAGCTCATTTGCAGAATGTCTTATGAAGTGGGATGCTAATGGCCAACCCTTTTCTTTTCGAATCAAGGACTTTAATGTGACATCCAGCTCTCCTGGGCAGGAGTCAGGCATGTCTCTTCCACGTCCCTGTCCCTAGTGCCCAACACAGCCTGGCCCTTTGTAGGCACTTAATACATGTCTGTGTAATTAATAAACCGGGAGTCGTGGGTTCAGATTTCACCGAGGCCTCGGTTTCTGCAAATTGGGGCCAAAAGTGGCATCAACAAAAGGGTGGTCGTGAGAAGTCAGTTAAATAACCTGGGACGTGCTGGGCGCAGTGCCTAGGCGGTAGTGAGCGCTCCCCATAGCATCGGCCGGGACCCCAGGACTGCAGTGCAGTGTGAGGGAGGACACGGCAGCCTGTCGTGCTCCTGACTCCGCCCAAACCTCAGATGAAAAGAAAGGCAACTAAGATTTTTCAAGGGCCTCCCGTACACCAGGCCCAGCACCTGCAATTCACATCCAGCTCCTTCTTTCTGCCTCCAACAACCGGCCTGCTCATCCCTGTTCCACAGGTGACAAGGTGGCAGCGTGGGGAGGTGATGTGTCTCGCCAGGTCACAACAGATGGAGGGACTGGGATTCTGACCAGGTCCTCTGTTCTCCAGCCCCTGGCTGGATCCTTGTCACCCGAGTGTGGTGGCAATGCTGAAACCAGTCTCTCCTGTCCTGCTGGGTCCAACCTGCTCTGCCCCCTGGTCTCCGAGCCTCACCGACCAGGCCTCCCTGTGGCTTCTCTGTCCCTGGAGACCAAGGGGACCCAGCGTTAGCATGAAATGCAGATTCCCAGGGAGCAGCGAGGACCTCCCCCCCCTGTTTGTGAATGTGTCCTTCTGTCTCAGGTACAAGGGTATCCAGGCCAAGTCTGTCTCAGTGGCGGGCAAGCCCCACTCACTGCTCTCTGAGCTCTTAAGAGAGTTGGCACTCTTGCCTGTTTCAAAAGCCTCAGGTAGCTTTTTGCTGCCTGCACCCATCCCCTGCCCTGGTGCCAGCCCCTCCCCACAGGCTGTGGCCAATCGATGGCCAGGCGGCAGACAAGTACAGAGGACGTGATTGCGTAAGACCTGCTTTTCAAAGACTGTCCAGCAACCAGCCTGCCTAGTCCAGGGGCCTGGGCTGCTTTGGAGGGGTGCAGAGGCAGGGCCAGGGGTGTCTCTGCCCCTAAATGCTCCCTGCTCCCATCCTAAGCATCTCTCCCTTGGAATGTTTGCAGAGGGGTGGGGTCAGGGCCTGAGAAGAGGGGAAAAGTTGGAGGGAGCAGGGAAAATTGCCTTGGGCTGGGGGTGATGGAGAGGGGGGCCAAAGCTGGGGTCCTTGGTCCCAGGTCCCAGGTCCCAGGTTAGGCTCTGGGCAGGACTGAGGAATAGGAGGAATAGGAGAAGTGAGGGAAGATGTTCCCCACCCAGAATCCCTACCAGCCCCAAGGTGCACCCCCTGCCCGAGCCCAGCCCTTCCGCTGTCTGGAGATGGCAGTCACTGTAGACACCCAGAAACCCCTGGTTCACAACACGTGCTTTGGAGCACGGTCATGTCCAACCCACCATCTTTGCTGCAGCTCTGTTTAATTCCATACTTATGATTCCAATACTCTTGCAGTCACATTAAAAGGTGTAAAAAATCTGCAGGTGAAATGAATTTTAATAATACATTTTATTAACCCAATATAGCCAACACGTTACCACTTCAACATAAAAAATTCTTAACTATTTTACATTCTATGCACTCAGTTTTCAAAACCTGGTGTGTATCTTACCCATGTGTGACATCACAGTTCAGATGGGCCACATCCCAGGCACTCAAGAGCCCATGTGTCCAGAGGCCTCCAAAACGGACAGCACAGCTCTCTAGAATCAAGTAGCAATTCAAATAATTTCCAGCTATTGCAGCAACATTGATGGACCTGGAGATCATCCTTCTAAGTGAAGTAAGCCAGAGAGAGAAAGAAAAATACATGAGATCGCTTATATGCGGAATCTTAAAAACAAAACAAACAAACAAAAAAACAAATGAACTTATTTACAAAACAGAAACAGACTCATAGGCATAGAAAACAAACTTGTGGTTACCAGAGGAGGAAGTGGGTAAAAACGGATAAATTGGGACTTTGAGATTTGCAAAAACTAACAACTATCTATTAAATAGATAAACTGTTGCGGAAAAATGTGTTACAACTCACTTGTGACAGCAACCTAGAACCGGGCAAGACACTATGCAGCACTCACAGACTTGGAGAACTGAGGTTCATTACACTAACAAGCCCACAGAAACTAACACTTCCAACTCTGGACTCCGTCTGTAGGTTTACACAGGCCTTTTATAGGCTGCCAGTTTTACACTTTGCAAAATCATATGCAAATAAAGTACAACAGAAGTTGACCAACCAGGAACAAGCTTTGTATAAATAGGCCAATCAGAAGTGAGCTCCATGCAAATGAAGTACTACAAATGAACCAATCAGAAGTTAGGGAAGTGGACCAATCAGAAGTAAGAGTAATAACCAATCAGGAGTGAGAGTAATAACCAATCAGGAGTGAAGGAAATAACCAATCAGAAGTGAGCTCAGGGAATCAATAGAATTTTAGATGTAAGTTAACCGCTTTAGAGGCAAAAAGTAAGTTAGAGCTTCTGGGCCAGGGAACCGGATGGTGCTGGGAGGAGAGCAGTGGCCCTACCTGGGGTCCTGCCAGTCTTTTATGGGGCTTCCCACCTCAAAACAAGTTTCTTCTGTATAGCAGAGGGAACTATATTCAATATCTTGTAGTAACCTATAATGAAAAAGAATATGAAAAGGAATGTATATATATATATGTGTATGTATGTATGTATGTATGACTGAAACATTATATTGTACACCGGAAATTGACCCAATGTTGTAAACTGACTATACTTAAATAAAAAAGAAAGAAGAGGCTAAAATGCTTAAGGTAGGAAGGGTAAAGATGTGCAGCCGTAAAAGAAGTTAAAAAAAAATTTTGTTTCCAGATAAGCAGAAAATAGCATTCAACCCCACCCCCACTCCACTTTCTCCCCTCCTGCCCCCAGAGCACGTGGGCCCAGCCTCCTTTTCTGTCTTGGGCCACTAGCTCCTCTGGCCTCTCCTGTCTAGGTAAGGAGGCCCACGTGAGACCCTGCTCACGCTACCCGGGCCCCTGCACAACCCCCAATCCTCGGGCACCCCCACCTCATGCTCTAGGGGACCAGGGGCTGTAACCAGGCAGGAATGTCACCAGGCAACGGGCCTCCAGGGAGAGCTCAGATCTCCCGCACCTGACTTCCAGCCTCCAGGGTGCCCACGGGGCGGGGAGGGGTAGGCACTGCCTGGCTCCTGCCTCTGGCCTGTTTACCTGCGCTCAAGCACAGAGCTGCCCTGAAACCATCAGGAGGCCCATGGAGCCTGGGGCCACAGGCCACAGGGGACAAGGGCCAGACATCCTGGCCATGGCTGTGGGCCATTGATCCAGCCCGACCTGGCTGAGTGGGGGTGGGGAGAGACCTTGGCCGGGACAAACAGAGGCTCTGAGGCCTGCGTGCAGGCCCGGCACCCACCTGCCACTCCCAAAGGTAAGCGGGGACCTCCAGGACAGGGGATTGGGGACTATGAATGACCTGGTGACAGTGTCGACTCCGAAAGCCGGGCCTGGCTCCCTGGGGCATGAGCCTGGGGAGTGCTGGGCCTCGGTGGCCAGAGAGTGACCAGGTGAGCAGAAGGCGAGAGGTCCCCAGAGCTGGGATCAGAGGCCAGGTGTAAGGACAGGCACAGGGCAGTGGAGGGGCTGCAGGTTCTGGGTGCTGGGAGGCCCGGGGTTCAGCTGGGGCTGGTGGACTCTGGGGGAGGGACGGGGCAGGGAGAGGCCTGATTTGTCAGGCTGGGCACCCCACTCTCATTCTGCAGGTCTGGCCGAGTTGCCCCCTCCACATTCAGGTACCCGGCCTGGGCTTTCTGGTGTGGGAGACAGGCCCAGAGCCCCCCAGTGTACTAAACAGGGACAGGCTCAGGGTCGAACGCGGCTGGCTGTGTGTGTGTGTTCGCAAGTGTCTGTAAAGTACGAGTGTGCATCTGAGTTTCTGTGTCTCAGATAGGTGTGTGTGCAGCTCAGTGTGTTCCCATCTGTGTACATCTCTGTGTGAGTTTATGTGGGTATTTGCATGTAGAAGGGACTTTCACCCATCCCTCCCACACTCAGAGACACAGCTGAAGCAGCTTGTAGTCAGGACTGACTCTAGGCCAGAATGGCCTCGCTGGAGGCTCCAAGATCAGAACCCCAGCTCTATCCCTTTCTGCTCTGCCTGCCCCTGGCTGAGTGACCTTGAGTAAGTCATTTTCTCTCTCTCTGCCTCATTCAGTGGGCAGGCTGTATGCTAGATTCTATGGGCATCCAGAGGTGAATGAGACACAGGTCACTTTTCTCGTGGGGGAAAGAAACGAAGCCAGAAGCCAAAAGCCAGGCATGTAGATCTGACCAAGGGCTGCCTAGGGGAGGAGGTGACTTGCTATCCAGGGCCCCATTGCTGAGCAGGTAGCCTTGGAGCCAGCCTGTAAGGGTCCCCACCAACCTCCAGGCAGAGGGTGTGGCTGTACAAAGGTGCATCTTGTGGGCTTGTGGGGTGATGTGCATGATGGAAGTTAGGGCTACGGGGGCCAGGGCAGCAGCCTGGCCATGGAGGGTCTTGGATGCCACGGCAGTGGGTTTAGAGGTAGCTGGGAGCCCTGAGAGGATTCGGAGCATGTGAAAGGTTGGAGGTGGGCAGGGAGAGCTCCCTGATGACAACGTGGAGGACGTGCTGGAGGAAGAAATGGGAGACAGGAGGAGAGTTAGGAGGCTGCCCCGTGAGTCCCGGTGGCAGGTGATTGGGAGCCCAGGTGAACTGCCCCACCATTTGGGCTGTGTCTGATTTTGAGTTTTATACATGAGTTTTCTGAAAACAAGTTCCTGCCTGATGCACAAAGTTCTCCCAGATGGACGTGAGGGACATTAATGAGGGAGGCAAAATCCATTAATAAGGGAGGCAGTGAAGGCCTGGGTGGGGAGAGGAAAGGGAGGCCTACTGAGCATCTTATCCCGGACTGCTCTTCTTGGCGCCTCCTCTAATACTCCTATGACCTTCTCTGAGCCTCAGTTTCCCTTCGTACCCTGATGATGTGCGAGGCAGTAGAGCACAGTGGTCGGGGTGTTATTCTGGAGACAAACCACTTGGGTTTGCAGCTTGTCTTTGCTGCTAAACAACTGCATGACCTTGGCCAAGCTACTCAACCTCTCTGTGCCTCAACTTTCTTATCTGTAAAATGGGGCTAATTAGAGAACCTACCCTGACAGGGTCCATGAAGGGCTTACATGAGACAGCACGTATAAAGCACTGGAAACAATTTAAATAAATGTCAGGTGTTGTCACCTCTGTGCCCCACTGAGTTCCCAGTAGCTCCCTGGTGATCTAGAATCAGAGTAAAATAGGGGTGTGGCTCTCTGGCAGGGGGAGTGGACCTGAGGCTGAGAGAGGGCAGGAGCAGGCCCATCACTGGGCTCTCCTGGCTCTAAGCACCCCATTCAGCTTGCAGGGGACAGCCAGTTTCAGCAAGGATGCCCTGGACACTCAGGGCAGTGGGCGGGGCTGTCCCATCTTTACCACCTGTGGCCCTGGCCTCATGAAAGCCAGCAAGGCCCGCCCCACATATCCAGATGGCCTCTGGCTGGGGTGGAGGGGAGTCCTGGTCCCAGCTGGGAATTACCAGCAGTCCCTCCTCCCTTGTCTCCATGGGCCACTCAGGAGATCCCTGGATGCCAGAGCCCCTTGACTGGGACTATCTGAGCATCACAAAGGAGCCCCACTTTCAGAAATCCCAAGATACAATCCAAAGGACTCCCATCTCCTCCCTCCACACACACACACCTGGGGATGTATTTTAAAGTCACAGTGGCCCTTTTGGATGTGGCAAGGGAAGACTAACTTCCCAGGGTCTGGAATCTTTGCTGTGCCGATGGGTAGGCAGGGGAAGGGCCTTCTCTGTACTGTGGGAAACCCTGCCTGAGAAGCCAAACAGCACTCAAAAGTTTGCCTGAGGGTGTAAAGACAGAGCTGCAGGCCCAGAGCTCTGATGGGGGTGGCATTCAGGACTATTTCTTTAGGATTTGTTAATTAACAGCTCATCTACAGGAAGCAGCCCTGAGTAGCAGAAAGGGGAGGGAGTCGGACACCTGGGCTCAACTCCCACTCACCTGCTGTGTGATCTTGGGCCAGGGGCTTAGCTTCCCTGGGCTTCAGTTTTCTCATCTGCAAAATGGGTCTGATTGTCAATGCCAGATATTCAAATCACATTGGGAAAATGAGGCTAGAAAACCCCTGGACTGAGTTGTTGCTATAACATTCTGGATCTCAGTTTCCTCATCTGTCCAATGGCTGTAGAACCTCGAAAGCTGTTTGGAGGTTAAGCAAGATAATACACAGAAAATGTCCAAACAAAGTGGGCCTGAGGAAGAAGAACGCATGGGGACAATAGTCCCCACATCCCACGGTGACCAGAGGATTAAATGGGGTGATATCTGCGAAGTGTCTTGGGCAAACACTAAATGTATATTAGTTTTTATCTCCTTCCTCTTCCCCTTTTGGGCAGTGCGGAGACCAGAGGGATGGCACTCCTTGGAGGGCAGTCCCTAGCTCAGCACCGAGCTGGCTCAGGGCTTCTGGGGGAGGGCTAAGTGAATTGACTGCATCGATATTGTGGGAAGCTCTGCTATTGAGAACTAAGAGGATGGAAAAACATCCCCCAAATGGAAAGAAAGCTGAGGGCAGAAGGAGCTGCTTTACAGAAATTTGTGCTCCATGTATGTACCCCAGCTCCATCTGTGGGTGCAGCCTTTGGGGAGTGGGTTTCAGGCTATGAAACCTTTATCCGTCCTCTGACTGCAGATGCAAAGGTGGGGGTCACGGAGCCCGACCAGGTCCCGCTCTGTTGCTGGCCGTCTGGGGCTGGCTGCTTTGAGATGCACTTTCCTCCTCTGTGTATTGGCTCAGTGCCCGCTTTCAGTCACTACCACTTGGCTTCATTATCCTCCTCCTCCAAAAGGCAGAGGTGCTGTCTTGCTTCTGTGCAAGGCTGGCATTCAGTAACAACTCCCTTGCAAATGCCAGGCTGTTTCCAACACTGGTCTATTTCCTTGCCAGGATGCCCATGGCTGAGGCCCCCCAGGCAGCTGGTGGGCAGGGCGATGGAGGTGATGGCGAGGAGGCAGAGCCAGAGGGGATGTTCAAGGCCCCTGAAGACTCCAAGAGAAAAGTCCGTGACTACCTCCGCCTGGCTCCCCTGTGGCTGGCCCTGGTCATGCTGGCGTCTGTGGGCGTCCTGCTCTGGTATTTCCTAGGTAACTGCGTGGGCCCTTGGGAGAGGCACTTGGGGAGGACTTGGGGTGGTTGAGGGGGCACAGCAGGACAGACCAGGATTCCAGGCTCAGCAATGCCTAGAAACTCACTGTGTGACCTCGGACAAGCACGTCTCTCCGAGTCTCCCTTGCTGTCCTGTGAGAGGGGAACGCTGCTGCACCTACATTCTAGGTCCTGGGGCTCAGGCCAAGTGCAAATTCCTTGCTTAGGTCAAGTGCTTCCAGTTCCCAACAGCTGAGGAAAGTGTGTTCGCCCAGCACCCAGTTCTTGTGAACTGTCAAAAGGAAGTCAGTTCATTGCCTCCCCTTGCCCGCAGCCCTCCTGGGTTGCCCCTGGGGCTCAGAGCCACCTGGCTCAGCTAGGGGAGGCCCAATGGTGCTAGTGATACTTGGCACCAGTTAGTGCTTCTGCACACTTGAGCCCAACCTGGGAGCTCTTCTAGGGTGGGGACCACAGCTCTCTCACCTCTGGATCTCCAGGGCCCACCATGTGCGGAGATGAAGTGGAGGGGATGGCACAGGACTCAGGTATCCAAGGAGGTGTCCACGCACAGAGATAACTTTATAACCCAGCACGGGCACACGTGAAATTCAACCCAGAGTGAAATGGGAGTGCCTGGGGTGTCCAGAGCAGCTCAGTCCATCCCCTGGGGCCCCAGGAGCAACTGGCCCATATTCTGGGTCCATTTGTTCATCCTTCCACTCATTCATTCATTCATTCAGTACCAAGCATCTCCTATGTGCCAGCTTTCTGCCACTCACTATAAAGCCTGGTACTTGCTAGGACAGAGCAAGCTGAGGGGGTCCCAGTGGAACCCTCGCAGGGACAACATACCTTGCCCAGTGATCAGAGACTGCCCATTAAACACTCTGCAAACGTTCTATCATTCTCGTACTGACAGAATCTCCTGGTAGAATTTCAGGTTCATTGAAAGGAATGGGGACCCATTTTGGGGCAGCCACTGGGGAGAGCAGTGCAGGCGCAGCTCCAGAGGTGGGAAGCCTGGGTCTGATGCAGACCCACCTGCCGTGACGCAGGGTGGATCGTGATTCTGCTCAGAGCCGAGCACTGAGCATCGAGGGCAAGGAGTGGGAGCTATGTGCATTTCACCACCGGCAGGAAGCCAGCGCCCCAAATAGCACAGGGCTGCCGAGGCCTCCTTAAACTGTGGGATAATTGGTCTTCAGGGGAAACCACAGAGCGTCAGACTGAAGGAAGGGCCAAGAACCCGTCTGCCAATTGTCTTTCTTCCCAGAGTCTAATTTCTCCTGATGCTCCAGGAGTGAATCAGCCCCCTGGCGGGGGTGTGCTCTGTAGGGCTGAGGACCCAGGGGGTGAGTGCTCCAAAGCCTCAGCTGGGGGAAGCCGACCCCTTCCCCAGAGGGATGAGGGTAGAAGAGGCACCTCAGGAGATGTTTGAACGATTCTTCCCACCCTGGACCAGGCTGTGCTCTGGGTACCGGGCACTGGGTGAGGGGATGGATTACAGATTCACCCTGCCCGGTCTGGAAGGGAGATGGACAAGAGGCCTGTTACACTGGAGCAGGAATAGGCCTGAAGTGAGGGGTGAATGGCTGGTTAAGTGATAGCCTGACCCAGAAAGCAGCCCAGGAGAGGAGAGGGTGGAGGCTGGCTTCCGGAGGCCGGTGGGCTCTGGGCTGGTCTACTCAGATCCCTAGAGTGGGGACCTGAATGCTGCCAGCTGTAGCTCCCTGGTCCTTTCCCTGTCCTGCTCTCCTGGGCCACTGTTTTAGGCTTTCTTCTCAGACCTCCTATACCCACTACCCACTCTGCCTCCTTCTTCAATGAGAAAATGGAATGACTCAGAAGAGAAGCCCCACAGATGTCCTCCCAGCCTCACCCACGTGCTCTGCCCTCTGCTGGTCCCCACAGGTGAACCAGCCCTGCCCCGTCTAAAGCCAGCCGTCCTCCTGGCCCAGATCCTCTTTGCCCACACGGTGGCCAAGCTGCAGCCGCGGCCCCTCTCTCCTCCTGTGGCATCATCCGTCAGTGTACTGCGCCGTCTCATTGCTCCCGCACCAGATCCCTCTGGTGCCCCACCACACAGCCCTTCTCTGCTCCCCTTTGCAGCAAACCCCTGCTGTTTCAAAGTGCTGCTGCCTCCAGTTCTGCCTCTCCAGTCTCTCTGGTACCCCTTCCGGTCTGACTCCCTGCCCCCCATCCCCTCACAGTTCCAGGAGCCACTTGTCAAGGTCACCAGTTGTCACACTGCCGAATCCAATGGCCAGTCCTCATTGCATTTGACCCATCAGCAAAACTTGACCAGGCGCCTCACCCCATCCTCCTTGAAACACTTTCCTCACTTGGCTTCTGGGGCGCCCACACTGTCTTTTCCCTCAGCTCATGGTGTCTTCTCCTCCGTGTCCTTCGCCGGTGGAGAGGCTCTCCTCCACTTTGCCTCCGCCCCCTCCCTTACACACCGATGATTCCCAGATTTGCGTTTCCAGCCTGGCCTCTCCCTTGAGCTCCACTGGATCGCCGGGCCTGCCCCTCCTCCAGGATGTCTAAGGGCATCTCAGACTCCAGTCGTTCTAAACGTGACTCTCCGTCATTTCTTCCAAACCTGCACCCAACCCCCACACCCCCAGCGGTGGCCGTTTCATCCTTCCCGTTGCTCCCCTTCCTCCTCTCTTTCTTTGACACCCCAGTCCTAATTTGCCAGCCAGCAAACCCTGTCATCTCTAACTAAAATATACTCTGACCCTAATCATGTCTCTCCCTCTCCACTGCGCAGCCTGGTCCGGGCTCCATCGCCTCTCACCTGGACCACTCTCACTGGGACCGCTGCAGGAGCCGCCTATAGAGCTCCCTGCTTCTGCTCTTGACTCCTCAGAGCCTGTTTCAACACAAGGGCAGACGGATTGTTTTACAAAGCGAGTCAAGTCATCTAACTTCCCTGCTTAAACTCTCCCATGGCTCCCAGCTCACTCAGAGTAAACATCAAGGCCCTACATGACCTCCCTCCCTTCCATCACATCTCCTCCTGCTCTCCCTTTGCTCACTCTTTGCTGTTCCTCAAACACACCAGACAAGCTCCTGCCTCAGGGCCTTTGCACTTGCTGGTCCTGCTGCCTGGAAGGCTCTTTCCATAGATTAACATCCACATGGCTGACAGCATCGCTTCTTCCCTGACCTACCTGTTGTAGCCCATGCTGGCCCCTGATTTCCACAGCACTTATGTCTCTAACATGTTATGTATTAAGTCTGTTTATTGTCTTTCTTGCTAGACTAAAAGCTCCTGAGGATAAGTTTGTTTTTTCTTTATTATTTTATTCATTGTTACACTGGTATATTCCCAAGTGTTCTAGGCCAGTCCCTACACATCATAGGTTCTCAATAAATATTTGTTGAATGAATGAACTACTGAATAAGCATAGAAACCCTGGGCTATGAATCTAATCTCTTCAAATCAGCTCATAGATCTTCACAAAGCAGAAATCTGATGACATCACCCTTGATTTTTTAAACCTTTCATGGTTTCCCTTGTTCATCAGGGAAAAACCAGAATCCTGCCCTGCTGATGTCACAGCCTCTTGTTGCCCCTCCCCCCATCTGATTGCTCCAGCCAAACAGGCTTTTGACCCTGGTCCTTCATATGATCCCCCTGGGTAAGGGCCTTTGCACATGCTGTTCCATCTGCTCTGAAGGTACTTCCCTGTCTCCTCTCTTCCCAGTTTATTCTCCAGTCCTCCTATCTCAGATGGAGGGTCACCCTGGCCCAGGCTGGGTTTCTTTGTCGGTCCCCTCAACAGGACCTTGTGCTTCTGCTTCAAGACACTTATGGCAGATGAGTCCCGCGTGTTCATGTCCATGATTCTGTCTTACCCACAACTGTCAGCTCCATGTGGGAAGACATGTCTTTCTTGGTTTACTAGTGTACCCCACATAGTAGGTGCAAACTGGACAACCTGGTGGACAACACAGAGGTGCTAAACCAGGAACTTGACCTCCTGGGCCCAGGTGGGTTTCTTGGCTTTCATGTCCTAAACTGATCATTATGTCAGTTTCTTACTGGGAACTTCTAGGATGCTGTTCATCTGTGGGCCTCTCTCCTCCTTGGCATGGTGTCACTACATAAACCATGAATGACAATGACAAAGATGACGGTGATGATGGTGGTGGTGCCGTGGAGGCCCAAGATGCTGGAGGCTGAGCTGAGGATTCAGGGAGCTAGGAGAAGATGTGAGGGACACAGAAGCCTTTCCCATCTGCTCCCTTGGTTAACCTTGCTGGCTTCTTCCTGGACAGGGTACAAGGCGGAGGTGACGGTCAGCCAGGTGTACTCAGGCAGCCTCCGCGTGCTCAATCGCCACTTCTCCCAGGACCTTGCCCACCGGGAGTCCAGTGCCTTCCGCAGTGAAACCGCCAAAGCTCAGAAGATGGTAGGAAGGATTGTGGGGACAAGAAGGGAGAGGGGAGGCGTCTGATTGTGTCAAGTCAGTCGTTCATCCATCCAGAGCACTCACTGGGAGCAGAGCCCAGTTCTAGCCACAATGGTGAGAGGTGGAGGGGGGGGAAAGTTAGTGGACCTTGGGGTCAAATGCACTTGAACTAAACCCTGATTGCACCACTTAGTGGGAGCATAACCTTCGGAAAGGGCAATGCAGGGACGCTGCCAGGGCTCACCCACACCCCCTCTCCTCCCGGGCAGTGGCTAACTGCACTGGGGATGCCCTCCTGCTGCCAGCACCTTCCACCCTCAGGCTGCAGGACCACACCCTGCTCAGCAGGGCAGGCTGGAAATGCTGAGGAGTTAGTTATTCTCAGGCATAAGAGATGGAGTGGGTGGATAAATACCCCAGCTCCCTCGGCCCTTGGTGGGGGCAGTCTGAGGATGCCCCATTGTCTCCCAGAGCTCCCTGACAGACTGTGCCTCAGCCGCCCACAGCTCTGCCTGGCACCTTCACAGCCGTGTCATCTGCCTCCCTGCCTGTCTCTCTTCCCCACTGCCCACTGGGTGTTCCTCAGAGCCACCTCCCAATAAACCACTTGTCTCACATCCTTGACTCAGGACTTGCTTCTGGGGGACCAGAAGTGGGGTGAAAACAACAGTGCCTGTCTGTAGATTTGTGGTGGGGTTGAAATGAGAGAGGAGAGAGCACGGACATGGTCTCGATGCCGGTCAAAGTGCTTTAAGAACCTACAGTCCTGCCATTCCACTCTGCCATCAGCACTGTCACCGAGCATGTGCAAAAGCCAACCAGCTGAGCTCCCGTGGCTGGTGGCTGTGGGTAAGGAGGGAACTGATGGGCCCACTGGGGCTTCTCAGAGTCAAGGAGTGACTTTCAATGAGGGGAGAGGCCATTGGTGGTCCAGTCAAGGTCAGAGCTGGTGTAGGTGGAGGGGAAAAAAGCTGGAATGTCTTGTTTCCTGGAGAGGCCATTGTCCACCATGTGACCACTGGCAAGCCTCTCTACTTCCTGGTCTCCTCTGTCAAGCAGGGATGCTGGGAGGGGCAAAGGGCACCCCAAGGCAGGAGAGGGTTTCTGCAGGGGGTCACCAGCGGGGCTCTGATTGTTTCCCCTCCTTTCAGCTCAAGGAGCTCATTGCCAGCACCCGCCTGGGTACTTACTACAACTCCAGCTCCGTCTACTCCTTTGGGTGAGTCGCCCCAGCTCCCCTACCTCAACCAGCTCCTGCTAGAACCTTAGACTCAGAGAATGGGAGGGGATGCTGTAGGCTTCTGGTACAATGCCTTCATTTTTTAAAATGGGGAAATTGAGGCACAGAGAGTCTTCCTGCGTGTGACCTCCCTTCACCGAGCTTGGTTTCCCCATCTGTAGAATGGGCACCTTGGTGTGGTAGGGATTATGCTAGACAATGGCCGCAGTGCCTTTATCAAGGCCTGACATGTGAGGTCTTGGGGGTGAGGGTGGCTGTCCCATTCATGTCTGGTTCTGCCACTTACTGTCTGTGGCCTACAACCTCTTCAGCCTCAGTTTCCCCGTCTGTAAAATGGGGCTGTTGAGAGCACCCACCTCAGAGGTTGTTCAGAGGCTTCCACAAGCAGGTGGAGAGTGATACCTGGGAGGTAGTAAGCGCTCGGTAAGCCTGAGCTGCAGCTGGTGTCCTCCCCCAGCTCCCAACAGGTGCAGGGGGTGGGGCGGGGCCCCAACTTCAGGCTTCTTCCCCGGCCCCTTTCTCTTCTGCCCACCTCAGGGAGGGACCTCTCACCTGCTTCTTCTGGTTCATCCTCCAAATCCCCGAGCACCGCCAGCCAATGCTGAGCCCTGAGGTGGTGCGGGCACTGCTGGTGGAGGAGCTGCTATCCACGGCCAACAGCTCAGCCCCCGCTCCCTACAGGGCCGAGTATGAGGTGGACCCAGAGGGCCTGGTGATCCTGGGTCAGTACTGGGGAGGGGGAGTGTGGGACGGTCTGGTGAGGCCCGGGAAGGCTGCCACTGCTGGGGCTGGGATGCCCTCGGGGGGTGGGCCCCTGAGTGGCCAGGAGCCGGGACTGAGTCGGGGTGGGACACCTGGGGGAAGGTGGGCAGTTAGGGTAAATCTCAGACAGGCTGGCTCTGATGGTCTCTTCTATTTCTATTTTCATTTTGTATTTCATTTTATTTACTTATTTATTTTATCTCTATTTGTTTCGTTTCCCTTTAACAGAAGCCAGCGTGAAAGACATAGTTGCACTGAATTCCACGCTGGGTACGCGACTTTTGTTTTTCCTCTCCACTTTCCTTTTGAGTTGGTGTTTTTCTTAGCTTGGTTGAGTGTCAGGGGTCCACAGGGTTTTTATGGTGGTTGCAGGGAGCACCAGGCTGGGGTTTCCCAGGGGCCTCCACAGTGGACCCTGTGATGGGTCCTGAGTAAGGCGTAGGGGCCTGTGGGGGGAGGGGAGGAGATGTTGTGCACGTGTGAACATATGTGTGTGTCTTGTACCGAAGTGTGAGTGTGTTGCCCGGGTAGGGTGCAAGAGTGGGTATCAAATTTAGCTGCACTCTACTTTTCTATCATAGAATTCTGTTTGCCCACCATCTACTGAAGTTTCCACTGATGGTAGAAAATAATCTTGCTGCTTTGAAGTGCATCAGTCCCTTTGGCTGTAAAACTTTGTCTTTTGAGGGTATTTCTGTCACCTTCAAGGACACTCCCCCCACCTTTTCCTTCCCTTCCTCCCTCAGCCAGGCTCAACTGCCCTCTCCTCCTACACCATCCCAGTGCCCTATTGTTCAAGTCACCTTGTTTTTTCTCCAAAAGGTTCCACAGTTTCCATGCTAAGCCCTGGGAAGCAAAGCACCAGTAGGGCCACATGCCCCACAACACCAGGGAGCGCTGTCCACATTGTAGTCTGTGTGACTGGAGAGTCCTGGAGTTGTGCAGTGCACCACCTGTGCTACTGTACCTGTGGCTCTGAGCATGAGCTCCTAAATTCTCAGATTCTTCCTAGACGACCTACCTAGAGTTTCTACTCAGGGCTGAGGCCCCCTTCTCGTGAGGGAGGCAGAGTTGAAATCCTGGTTATACCTTCTCTGGCCTTCCTCTCCTCCCATGTGGCTGGTCAAATGCTTACTTACTTGAATGGGGCCAAAGTACAGTTGAAATCATGATTCTCATACGAAGATATGAGCACATGTCAAAGATTTATTTAACTCACTGATGAGGGAACCTGTAGGATGTTCCCTCCCTGTATCCAAGGAAAAGCACAAGAACTGACTGATCTCTCTACCAGTCGGTCACCTTCCACTGCATTGGTACACATGTTGTCCTGATCCTTAGTCTGGAAAGGGCCTTGCCTGTGCTGGTGTCTGTATGTCCCCAGGTTTCTGGCAGTTGCTTTGTAATTATCCTTCTTTAATTCAGTGCACATTCGGAGCCCCACCCTCCAGGAGCACAGAGTCTAATGGGGCAAGGATGACAATTCACATCCTTTAAATAGGCTTTTTGAGCACTTTATCCATGCCAGGCCCCATGCCTGCTCTGGAGACACCAGCTGACCGTGTCCTCACCCCTGCCCTCGGAGGAGCTCCAAGCCCCATGAGGGAGACAGACACATAAACAGAATCTCACAACACCAAATGCCAGTGTTGGAATAGAGGTCCCGGAGGCAGTATGGAAAGGGAATTGTTCTGCCTTGGGGACAGAGATGGACCCTGGGGGCTACAGTCCAAAGCAGAGGAAGGGACATGGCTCTAGAGGAAGGAAGGGAGTTGCTTCTGACTTGGGGGGTCCTGGAAGACTTCATGGAGGAGGGGGTGATAGACTCAGGACTGTGGGTAGGTAGGAATCTGTTAGGTCCAGGAGGCTAAAGGTCACCCTGGGCAGAGGGAGAGAGCAAAGGCCAGGCGAGGAGAACAAGGCAATTTCATTACTTTCTCCCAGGCTTCCCAAAGGTGTTCCTCATTATCAGCAGAGACCAGCACAAAGCTTTCCACTTAATCAGCCTCACCAAAAAAGTAATTATTAAAATGGCAAAAGCAAAGCATCAGCTTGGAGGAAGATTTAAAGAACACAAACACCTAGGAACAGCCAGGCACCTCTCCCCCAGTGCCCTGTCTCTTCCCTTTGCAGACGTCAGAGGTCTCTCCCTGGGGAGGTCAGCTTCCCCCTGGAGTCAGGATGACCAGGCGTCAGGAGGGGGGAGTTGAGCAAGAGGTAGCAGCATCAGGGCAGAGCCTGTTCATTCACCTCCAGTCCCTTCCTGGTCCTTGGAACCATGTAGAGAAGTAGGTGGGACAGGACTTAGTAATGTGCCCATTGGACAGAACTCAGAGTGGCTGATCTACTGGCCCAGAGTCACACAGCTGGTGAGAGGTGGCGCCAGAACTGAAACGCAGAGTGTGGACTCCCCACACACCAGGCAGCCTCCCACATCCGGGGCTCACTCCCACATCCCTACTGCTTCCTGGCAGAGCACCTATCCTCCCTGCGTCACGGGCTTATGGTGAGGTTTAAATGACATACTTACGGTCCATGGAAGAGACTGTTCACTGCCGGTCCCCAGTGCCTAAATCAAACACATAGTGTGTGCCCAATAACTATGTGGAATGGATGGATGGCACAGGTGGCAATGATGTGCAGGGTCTAGTGCTGCGTACAAAGCTCATGGACTAGACGTAAGAGAGGAGGCACAGCAGGGGTGTGGGGGTGAATGGGAGTGATGGCGAAGGAGGCGTGAAGTGAGGACAGCCCCGGGACTGGCTATGTCTGAGCCTCAAGCAGGGCCAACTGAAGAGTGACAAGTCCTAGGACTTTCTCCCCAGCTCCACCTTTTCCCTCCCCCTCAACACCCACCTAAAGAACAGTCAGTACCTGTATTGAGCACCTGCTGTGTGCAAGGCGCTATGCTGACACTCAAAGCTACACCATCCCTAAGCTTTGCAACCACCCTGTAAGGATTGTCATTACCCCCACTTGACAGAGGAGAAAACCAAGGCCTGAGAAAGATTTAGGTGGAGATTAGATGAATCTAGTCTGTCTGATCCAGGTCTGTAAAATGGGACAATAATAGAGTGGGTTTCATGGAGCTATTAAATGAGATGGTGTGTGCACAGTACTTAGCTCAGCTCCTGGCACGTATTGAGATGCTTTGCTAAGTGCAATCTGTTTATTCTCGTTGTTTGATCACCACTAGCTCGAGCTCATTTCCTCTCCCTGGGCTGCCTCTCAGCCCCACTGGAACACACTGTCTTCTCTCCACCTGAAACGAAACTCTCAGCCTGCTTCCCTTACTGCTCGGCTGCCCCTCTGGTCTCTCGGCCTCCGCAGCGTTGCTTTGCTGCTCCCAGCAGCTAGAGGAGCCTATGGTTCAACCCTACCGTGTCCCAGCCCTGCCTAACCTTCCACGGCTCCCATGGCTGCAGGAAGAAAAGGCTTCTCTCTTGGGCACGATCTGGACCCCGCCCACCTGCCTCTAAGTCCCCTGGCCTGCAGCCCTTTGCTCACACTGTGACCTCCCCCACCCCAGGACTTCCCTGGGAGCCCTCACTTCCGAGCTATTTGTCCCCGGTGGTGTTTGTATCTGTCCCTGCTATTCTTATAGCTCCCGGACAGTGACTGGACCTTTCTCTGGCACTCACCTGGCAAGGATGGAGAGCTCAGTGAGTGCTAAAAGGGTGAATGAATGAAGCCATGAACGAATGTTTGGATGAGGAGCCCAGAGATGGAAGCAGTAGGGAAACAGAAAGACAGGACATATCGCATCTGAGCTGATCTCTGTCCAACTGCTCTCCCCTCCTGACCCCTGCCCAGGCAAGGAGCTGATGGGGCTGGCACCCCCCCGGGGCTCTCCTCCCAGCTAACAGGGGGCAGGGGGCCTGTCCCTCTCTCACCTCCAGGCTGCTACCGCTACAGCTACGTGGGCCAGGGCCAGGTCCTCAGGCTGAAGGGGCCCGATCACCTGGCCTCCAGCTGCCTCTGGCACCTGCAGGGCCCCAAGGATCTCATGCTCAAACTCCGGCTCGAGTGGACGCTGGCTGACTGCCGGGACCGCCTGGCCATGTATGACGTGGCCGGGCCCCTGGAGCGGAGGCTCATCACCTCGTGAGTTCCTGGGAAGGTGGAGGGGGGAAGGTTGGAAAGTAGGGATTTTCTGAGACAGTGTTCTGAGACAAGGAAGGGGTTACGTGACCCTGGGCCCTGGGTATTTGTATCTGGGAGACAGTGAGTCTAGCCCAGAGGGAGCTAGGGAGAGGAGCCTGGAAATGGCTGTGTACTGGGGGCAGTCTCCTTCTCCTCACCCAGCCTCAGTTTCCCCATCTGTAACAAAACCATTGTACTAGATGACCCCTAAGGTCAGCTCTGGGAGGTGACATGATCTTGTTAGAATGCTTCAAAGCCTGGCGGCCCCAGACTTCCAGCCCTGCTCTGCTGCTTCCTAGCTGTGTGCCCTGAAAGGCAAGTTACTTTGCCTCTCTGAGCCTCAGTTCCCTCACCTGTAAAATGGGCTCACAGCCATATCAACCTTGCAGGGTTATTGTGAAGGTTTCAATTAGACTCTCTGTGGCCAAGATTCTCACGCGTAATAATGTTGTCCATTATTACTATACATTACATGTGTCCATTAAACATCCAGTAACTGCTATCCATTATTACTATCAATATATAGAGTCTAGTTGGGGCTGAGTCACAAAGGGCATTGAATGCCAAGAGCAATCTGAACTTTGATACTAGGTAAGTGAAGAAGAGCTGAAAGTTCTTGAGCAGAGGAGTAGGGTTTTAGTATACGATGTGGAATGCCTAAGGTGGGCAGGTGGCGTGTGGTGCGGAGACCATAAAGGGGCTGGAAATGGCCTTGGCCTCTAGGAGCCTGATCACCTCACCTCCCCACAGGGTGGGGAAGGGGTGTGGGCCTCCCAGGCTCTGTAGGCATGAGGGAGACCCTTGGGCACAGGGTCTTCTGACTTCTGTCTTGCTTGGGCCAGCCCAGCTTCCCTGCAGGGTTGGGATGGGACCGGCATGTTCAGCTCAAGGGCAGTCCTGGAGAGTGAGCTGGGCCAGAGTCCTCCCTGGGCCCCTCCCCTAGGGCCTCTCCAACTCTCTGGGCCCTGAGACTGTACACTCATCCGCACCCCTACCTCGCCCTGCCACGTGGTGACCTCAATCTGGGGTGTGTGTGGGCTGGGTTCCTGGAGGGCTCTGGGAAGCGCAGAGAAGCCAGACATCACCTGATTTCCAGGCCTGATGAGAGTGGGGGATGCTTAAGGGCTTTGGCTGAGTCTTCTCCGAGCACCCCTGTCAGCTCTGTCCCTACTCCAGGGCATTCACTCTGTCTTGGACCCTCAGAGAAGGTGTAAAATGATGAGTCAAACAAGCTTGGCCCCCCGCCCCAGACCGTGAAGGGGGACTTCAGTGGTGATGGGAAGACAGAGGAGGCGGTGTTGTGGGGGGAGTTGATGAGGCCTTGACCAACTTTCACATTCACATCATTTTAGTAACAACAAAGTCTCAGCTGCTAAGTTATTTAAAAAAGAATCCCCAACATTAAAAGCGACCATTAAAGGCAACCTCAGGGCCCTCTCAACCCTGATACCTTACCTTGCACCTCCTGGAGGAGAGGATCAGAGGAGGCAGAGAAGACAGTGCAGGAGGGTGGGGGCCACTGACAGTGAAAACAAGCGGGGGGGTGGTTAAGGCCTGAGGACGAGGAAGTGGGGACCAGTGCCTGGGCGGGCGGAGGCCAGGGGAAGGCCCATTCCCAGGACCCTACTTCCTCCTGGGGAAAGTCCTGGGACTGCTCCCTCGACTCCCTCACCAGCTGCAGGGCTACTGGGGCTGCTGTGGGTGGCGGGCATTTTTGAGGCTGTGCTTGGATCCCTCACACTTGCCTTGGGACCCGCAGTACCCCCATCACTGCCCGCTTCCACCCGTCAAGTCCGGGGCCGGGGCCGGCACACAGCACGCAGGCAGTACCTCACCGCTAGATGTTGGTGAAACCCTCTCGGGAAAGGCAGGGTCGTTATCTTCCTGGGACTTGGTTTACAGATTAAGCAAGGACTCCAGAGAATTCTATTGGAGACAAGTGGAAGTTTGGCAGAGGTTGGCAAAGGGTGAGGGGGAAGCCAGGAGCACCCCACTGAGATGGGCAGACCAGGGAGAGGCCCTAATACAGGGGGTGGGGGAGGTGCCCCCAGGCGCTGTCACAGGAAGTGCCCAGCGCAGGTCTGTCTCTGCTGTGGACCCAGCACATTCATGAGCCTCAGTTTCCCCACGTGGAAACCAAGCAGTTGACCTTGACAATCTTGGAAGAGCCTTTTCAGGGCTGACATTCCAGATCGCTAAGAGTCTGGAATTCTAAGACACCATTATTTCTTCTTCGCCTCCCACATGCCAAGCTCTGGATAGAATTCTAGGGTGCCCAAGGAGTCACCAGCACGCACACCTGTCTCATCTCTGTTCCAGCCCAGAACAAGGCCAGCAGTCAGGTGTGGCCAGCTAGAGGGCATGGCCCCAACAAGTGCCAGTGTGGTCTCCCTGCGGGGCACAGGCTGGGCACTCAGGGGTCATGGGGATTCTGAGGTGGGTAGACAGGTGTTGTGGGACTGGAGTCAGCCTGGAAGTCTGGGCAATCTCCTGACCTCTCTCCCCTGAGGAGCTGTCCTAACCCTTACAGGACCTCCAGTCAGTATCCTGGACCAGAGAGGTCAGAAATATGCCTGAGGACACACAGCAGGCTGGTCGAAGACCTGGATGTACATGCTCCCAGTCCCTCCTACTCTGCTCCTCCCAGGAGCCCGCTGCCCTCCTGGATGCCCTTCTCAGATCCTGTCCCCCACCACCTTTCTCTGTTCCACCAGGGTCTACGGCTGCAGTCGCCAGGAGCCCGTGGTGGAGGTCCTGGCGTCGGGCGCTGTCATGGCGGTGGTCTGGAAGAAGGGTCTGTACAGCTACTATGACCCCTTCGTGCTCTCCGTGCAGCCTGTGGCCTTCCAGGGTGAGGGGGCAGGGGTCCCTAGGGGAGGGGAGGGGCACAGTGGCAGAAGCAGGGGGCACTTCGGCCTTACTTTTACCTTCTTTGCTCTGGTTGGGATGGGATGGGGGAGGGAAGGTTCTGGAAGTGCTTCTGCCCTCCAGCCCCCCATGTCCCTGGCCCCCTTTCTCCCTCTGGTCTCACTTCATTTCCCCTAACTTATTCCCTTCTGCCCTTCATCTCTCCCTCATTCTCTCCCGCCCTCTTCCCTGAGTTTATTGTCTATCCTCCCTCCCTCTCTCATTCTCTCCCTATCCTGGCTCTGCTTCCAATGTCCTGGCCCCCTCCCCTGCCCCTCTTCCCTCTGCACCCACTCTGGCTGAGCCTGGAGGATGGGGTCCCACAGACAACCCTCTCACACCAAAGTTGTCCCTGGAGATGGTGTAGGGAGGGAGATTCACAGCGTTTCATAGGAAAGGCTCCCCCGGCTGCCCCTCTGAGCCCTCCCCGCTCTCTTCCTGCTCCCCCTCCCCGCTCTCTTCCTGCTCCCCCTCCCCCTCTCCCTTTCTCAGGAAGAGCACGCCCCCCCCCTTCACTCCTGCTGGCTGTCCTTGGGCCTAGATCAGCCACCATTGGGCAGGCCAAGCCAAACTTGCAGTTTCCTGGGCTCAGTGGAAGGGAGCCCCTCGCACAAGCTGCTGCCTCCCCCTGCCTCTGCCATCGCTCTGCCTCTTCCCACCCACTGTCCCCTCCCTCTCTTGGTGTCCACCCCGTTGGGCTGACAGGTGACCCTGCTGGGGTGCTGGCTGCCCTCGGGGACCCCTGGCACTGAGGAGGTGCCAGAGCTGGCCCGCTCTCATGGGTGTCTCTGACACAGCTCTAGGGAGAGTGGAATGGGGTCCTCTAAGGACCCTGGCTCCACGGAAAGGGGAGGGGCAGCTGGGGACACATCTGCTCCCCATCCCTCACCCTCTCCCTGTGTGACATCAGCCAAGTCGCTCCTCTTCTCTGAGCCTCATCTTTGGAAAGGGGAACGACTCTCCCTCCCAGCACCTGTAACTGTGAGGCTGGCACAGCAGTGAACACATTCAGTAAATGGTCACATGCTGCACAGCTGATGTCAGTAGCGAACATTTATTGAGTGCTTACTACATGCCACATCTGTTTAATCTGCTCAACTGTCCTATGGCGTATGTACTGTTATTGTTCCCATTTCACAGATGAGGAAACTGAGGCCCAAGGTCACACATTCACATGCAACCATTAGGCTCTACTGTTTAGTGGCAGTAGGGGTGGTGGGGTTTGAGCTGCCCCCTTACCTGCAGAGGTGTAAGGGAGCAGGGCTGGGGGACCTCGTGTAACTTCTTTTGTCTGGACCCAGCCTGTGAGGTGAACCTGACCCTGGAGGGCCGGCTGGAGCCGCAGGGCGTCCTCAGCACACCATACTTCCCCAGCTACTACTCACCCAGCACCCACTGCTCCTGGCACCTCACGGTGAGTGCAGCTACCCTCTGCCCAGAGCACCCTAGAGAACTCCGGGGACTCTGGCTGGGAGGGGAGCACTGTTCTGTCTCTGCTGAAGCGTCTTTAGGCTTCAGCATTGAGCCCTGGGTGCCAATCCCTTTGGAGGGAGGATGGCTTCACTGGCCATGGCGATGCCTGTTTGTTGAGTGACTAACAAACCTTGGCCCTAGCTGGAACTGTGTTGGCAGGCCTCCTGCTCCTTTTGTTGTCCTGGGAGATGGGGCCACCAGCCCAGCCACAGCCCGCAGGCCACCTGGTGACCAGCTCCTCTGTCCCAGGTGCCCTCCCTGGACTATGGCTTGGCCCTCTGGTTTGATGCCTATGCACTGCGGAGGCAGAAGTATGACATTCCGTGCACCCAGGGCCAGTGGACCATCCAGAACCGGAGGTACCCACCCCCTGGGGCTCCCTTCCTTCCCCCACTGGTGGCCTTACTTGGGAGCCCAAGTCTGGGTCCTCAGAGGAGCAGCACAGGAAGAGAGCGCTGGTGGGGCTGCTCAGTTCTGCTGCCTCACCCTTGACCCCGTCCCCGTCCCAGCCCCCAACCCGGGCCCCAGTCTCCCCCTCCTGCCACCCAAAAGCCTCAGACACACATTTGTCATCAGCCACCTTGGATGTTGATCTTAGAGTGAAATGGTTTCATCTCCTTGGATGCTGTCACCCCACTGTCTGGCACCTTGAATCCTTAAATGAGAGGATGCAGAACCACAGGTCTCAGCGGTGCCACAGCGCCTTTCCCTAAACCCATCCAAGTGCACTTGGAGGCCCCTCTTCCCTTATCCCACTCCCTGCTGTTGGCCAAAGTCAAGTGGCTCCCCTGCCAGAAAGCTGCACAGACAAGGTCAATGCCACTTTTGCTAAACTGACCACTTCCCTGGGCCACCCTGTATCATCCACATTCCCTGAGGAGTGCCCTCACTGCTTTCTGTCCTTCCCCTGGCCCCTCTGGTGACAAAGTTTCTGAGGAAGAATTGAGTCCCTTGGGGAGGTGGGCAGGACACAGCAAGGCCAGGTCACCCGAGGAGCCATCCTCAGGTCAGCCTGCCTACAGTTTGATGAGTAGGATGAGGACTGGGAAATGCCCAGTGGGGCTGGCAAGCTGGGCACCTCTGGTGGTCCTGACAGTGCCAAAGGAGTAGGGTGGGCAGGGAGGTGGGGAACGGATACAGTGCAGACGCACTTTCCCTGGTCTGGGGAGAGAGGGAGAGACCTAGGGCATTCAAGGGGGGGCGGATATTTACAATGGGAGGGGCTCCGTGTCTAAATGCTGTGTCAGAGCATCTCATAGAGGGAGAGAGGATGGTTCAGGGACAGGTGCTAAGTTGGGTGGGGTGGGGCGCAGGAGAGGGGAGGGAGGCACGCTTGGGCAGCATATCCCCTTCCCATGGCTCCATTGTTGCGAGAGGCAGAGGCTTGGGGAGGGAGGCAGGAACTGGACGTAATCTTGCAGAGTGGAGAAGTCCCCTCCCCTGGGGTCCAAGGATGTTGAAGAGAAGATTCCACATCGAATAGCAGGTTGGGCCTTTGGTCTCCCTTCCAACCCTGGAGTCCTAGGGGGCCTAACAGAGGCTGGGATTCTAATATACAAGGTTCTTGATTTCTTGGTTTCACAGATTTTGAGTCTCCAAGATTCCAATACACTAAAGTTGGGAGTTCCTAGGACCCTGGAATTCTTGGATTCTGGGGCTGGTGTCTGTGTTCACCAATGCTGGTGCTTTGTTTATCGGGTGAGCCTATTGAAAAGCATCAGCCAGACAAAAGGTGACAGGGATTGACGACTCTCATTGACTCGGCACCCTCCTTTCCAGGGGTTTTGCAATTTATCAGGGACCGAGATTAAGAGGAAGAAGAAGAAATGCCGATGGTGTGAGTTCAGGACTGTGCTGTTTAGGGGGTGACATCAGGAGGTGTGACTCTGGCCCCATGCAGGTTGGAGAGCAGAAGGCAACTTGTCACGGGTCCCAGCACGTGGGTGGCATTTCTGGGCATGGCTGCCTTGATCCTTCATGGAGCTCCCTCAGGCCCCCTGACCCTGCGCCTGCCCCACCTGAGGATGGCTGGGCTCGCCCCTCAGTGTCAGGAGCCCACAGAGTGACCCTAGAGTGGCCCATGATTCACAAGTCTCTGAATGAAGATAACATATTTTCCTGCCACTGTCTCAACCCCAGAGCCGAATCTGAGCTACACCCTCCCCTCCAGTAAGTTGTCTTTATTAGTTCTTGATGAAACGTCATTTCAAAATGGGCTGGTGAGGTGGAAAGAGCTTCAAAGCCAGACACAGCAGGGTTCAAATCCTGGCTCCTCTCCTTCCTTCTGGGCAAGGACTGTCCCCTCTCAGCCTCAGGTAACTCATCTGAAAAGTGGGCATGAAGCAGACCCCCACCCAGGGAAGAGTAAAAGGGATCACGGATGGAGGACGCTGGCTCTTGCAGGTGGGGAGAACGCAGCTGCACGGGGCACCAACCATCAATTCGTAACAGGCTCTGGACACTGCACGAGGCAGGCACGGAGCTCAGGGGCTTAAGGTGCCGTTTTTTCATCCTCAGCGACCTGGCGAGGAAGCAGGCCCCGTACTGCCCTCATGTACCGATGAGGGACTGAAGCACAGAGAGGCTAAGGCATCTGTACAAAGTCACCCAGCTCGAAACTAGAGAAGCCAGAGCTGAGTAAGGCAGTCTGATCCAGAGCGTGTGTTGGGGTGCGCGGGCCTGTGTGCGCGCGTCCGTGCACGTTTGTGTGCTCACGTAAGTGCTCACACTCATGTGGATTCTTCCCCCGGAGCCTCTGAGCAGCCGTGTCAGCTGTTCTCTCTCTTGGCCAAGGCATCCCAGCCAACCCACTGGCATCCTGCTGAGCGGACTGACAGCTTCCTTGGCTCTCACCAGTTCTGAGAGCAACCTGGGAAGTCCCATATCAGTCTTCTCAGACCTTTGTTAAGGGTCTGGGGTCCCCAGGTGGAGACTCATGTCCCCCTGCCCCCAGGCTCCTGTCCGTGTCTGACTGTGGAAGGGAAGGCAGAGGTGTACCTCCAGACCGTAAGCACCGGACAAGCCGTTTCCTCTAGTTATGATCTTTTTTTGATAATGATCATCCTATGTAGTTGCTGGGAAATTCTTTGAATGAGCATCTGTTGGAAAATCTGCTTGTGTGGGTGGCAAAGACATGAGAGGTCCGGGGAAAGGTGTAGATTTCCAGGCATAGGGTTTGCAGGGAGGGGGAGGCACAGTCCTTGGGCCCAGAATGGTCATTGATAAGGAGCAAGAGAGGGTGGGCTGGGGGAGAGGGTGTCTCACCCCGCAGGTGCCCGCGCAGTGATGAAGAGAGGCTGGCTGGGGCTCCCTCCTTTGACGGGGCATCCTTGGGCACATCACCTTATTCCTCTGAGTGCTTCTGCTTCCCCCCCAGCTTCCCTGTTTTCTACCCAGTTTCTCCCTGGCCCAGGCCTCATGCCCTTTGAGTGGCCTGGAGGTGGGGGAGGGACCTGACCTCGTGAGATCTGGCCACCAGCTGCTTGGTTTCGCAGAACCCGCTCTGGCTGGGCGTCAGCGCGGCACAGGCTTCCCCCTTTCCGGGAAACTGCCTCTTGCCAGCTTCCTCCCCTGTGATGTTACTTTTCTTGTGATCTGCCCAACCATTTCCACTTCTCGTGGGGACAGGCAGAGCCACTGGCTCCTTAGGCCTGCTGGAACCCCTCAGGCGTGGCCTGGCTGTGGGGTGGCCCTTCTTCTCCCCTAAGCCCTTGGGCGGCTACAGAGGCTCCCCGGGCACTGCCAGGTGCTGGCGATGGAGAAGGAAGAGCTCCAGCTGCTGCCTTTGATGAGCTCACAGCCTGACAACGCCAGCAGCTGGTTTTCAAAGAACTCATTTCTCACATCTGCCTTAAAGCATCCTACAAGGGAGCTATCACCCCATCCTCCAGAATGAAAATGGAAGCTTGCTGAGGTTGAGCCAGATGCCCAGGGTCACATAGCTGTTCATGTGGCAAAGTCCAGCCTCAGCCTCAGCTCTGCAGCTTCAGGACCAGCGCTCTGGCTACCAAGTCAGACACTGCGGTCCTCCCTTTGTTAGTGCTTGGCTTCTCTGACCCTCTTTCCCATTTAGCTTATCCTTAGGGAAGGGAATTTACGTGTGTGTCCATCCATCCATCCATCCATCCACCCACCAATCCATCCATCCATCCATCAATCCGTTCACCAACCCACCCTTCCACCCATCCATCCATCCATCCATCCATCCACCAACCCACTCTTCCTTCCTTCCTTCCACCCATCCATCAACCATCCATCCATCAATTCATCCACCAAACCACTCATCCACCCTTCTATCCATCCATCAATCCATCCACCAACTCACCCTTCCTTCCTTCTATTCATCCACCCATCCAGCCACCATCCTCCTCCCTGTATAGAGTTGCTGATATGCAAAAAGTTGACCAGGTCACTGCTTATCTATTGTCTGAGTGAAGCAAGAAGGAAAATTGCCCCAATACAGAGACATGAAAGAGCAAGGCAGGTCCCAGCACTTCATAGCTTAGATGAAAAGTGGGGTCCACAATCTTCATTCAGAATTCTGGTGCTCCTTGGAGAAGGTTTGCAGGGGAAGGGGCAGCATTTGATGGAGGGGGAGGAATTAGAGAGCCAGAGGGATGCATACCCTCTCCCAGAAGGCTCTGCAACAGGAACCAGAAACCAAGAGCTGCAAAGGTTCCAGGCTGTGCGTAGCTCCACGAGGCCGGCTGCATGGGGGAGAGGGAGGGAGGCAGGGAGGCAGGGAGGGACCTGGTTAGCTGGGCCATATGTGCCCTGCCTGATTCAGGTGGCCTCTGATTAATTCCAGCCAGTGTTTCTGGGGCTCATTTTTCAGAAGCAAGAATCTAGATTATTATGTGAAATTAGCTGGCAACTACATTTGGAAAAAAGCTTTTAACACTGCATAGACTAAACAGATAGACCATCTTTAGGTTGAGTGACTCGGCCTGTGTTGCCAGATTACAGCCTCTGATGTGATGGCCACTGTTAAGAAAGAGCTTTGCCGCAGGAATTCTGCCACCCCTGCCTTTGCCCCAGGTCACCAGGGTGAGAATTAAATGCTGCCCAGGTTGGGCAGGTTCTTGAGCACCAGGCTGAGCCACAGGCTTATTCTAGAATTTTCTCTTGGACGCCAGTAGAAAAATGTCCTGTCGGCAGGACTTAGAGATCTAGTCAAGGTGGTGATGACCATGCAGCCCTCAAATTCTTACAAATATATACGTTCCCGTCCCCTCCAACCCAGCTCTGGTTCCTTCCCTGTCTCTCCGCAGTCTCCCCGTGACTGTGCAGGGACAGCGTCCCAGGCCCCTGAAGCTTCAGTTAGTTCAGTGATGCTCCCGACTCCTCATTTCCCCCTGCCCTAGGTCCCCTGTCCACACCCCCAGGCAATTCTCTGGGGATAATCATCCATGATAAATTTGTTTATATACTTTAAAAACAAACAGCAACCCCCCCCCACCCCCGTGTTCCTTAGTTTTAAAAGGAAAAGAGCCAAGGTTTGCTCAGGGGCACCCCCTGGTGGTACCCCATCCCTCTGGTTCCCCTGCACTGAGTCTAGGTGCAGAGCAGTGGTTCTCAAAATTTTCCATCTCAGAACCCCTGTACACTCTTTAAAAGTATTGAACACCCCAAAGAGGTTTATACCTAGTATAAGAACCATATTTATAATCTGTATTTACAGTATTAGAAATTAAAACTGAGGACATTTAAAAATATTTATCAGTTCATTTAAAATAACAAGAAACCTATTACATTTTAATATAAAGGACATATATTTAAAAAATTAATTGTATTTCCCCAAACTAAAAGCATTCGGGAAGGAAAAAAAATAATTATTTTACATTTTTGCTGCTTTCTTTAATAATTGAATAACTAGACCACGACTGAATTCCCATTCCTGCTTCTGCATTTGGTGCGTAATGCAGATGTGATACGATAATATCACACATCACGTAGTCTATGGAAAATTCCACTCTATCCTTGTGGGAAAAGGGGAGTAAAAAGGGCAAATGATACCTGAGAATTAGTGTAAGAGTTATTTTTCCTTTGGACCCCCAGGGGTTCCAGGACCACACTTTGAGAAATGTTTATTAGCACAGGGGTGAGAATGTGGTCACTGGGGCCAGGCAGCATGGGAGGCTGTAACTTAGGCCAGATCTGAGGCGGGCCGCGGGGGGCGTGAGGGCTCAGCCTCTGGTGCTCATGCGGCATTGAGGGTTAGGGTGCCTGTCTCCCACCAGGCAGGCCGGGTGGGGCCTCCTGGGTCCTGAGGAGGCTGGATTCTGGCCCAGCTCTGAGCCTCATTTGGAAAGTTCCAGAACAGCTCCTCCTCACAGGGTGGAGTTGCTGTGAGTCCCTGTGCAGTGAGGCCTTGTGATGCTGGTGACGAGGGAGGGGCCAGACGAGAAGGTCCACCTGTGCCCCTCCCCAGCCCCACACCATGGGATGTTAAAACAACCTCAAAGCTCTATCACAGTTGTTTGTTGATTGACTCACTAATTGATTAATTGAACTGTTAAATACTTGCCATGTTCTAGATGTTCTGAGGAAGCCTCTGACCCCTGAGAATTAGGGGACCTGCTCTGTGGGCTGCTGTGGGATGTTCCCATCATGCTTTGGGGCATTCCCACCTGCTCTCTTGACTTCCTCCTACCGTCTCTGCAGAGGGCATCTTCATCTCTTCATGTAGATCTTTCTGCCCATGTTCTGGGTGTGTTTCCCTCGTCTCTAAAATCATTTCCGTTTGCTCTGTGAGGATACTGCCTTCTCTATGGGGGGCATTTCTTTGAGCTGCGGGGCCCACCCATCTGTTCTGTGAGGGTGTCCTGCATGGGATGGCAGGGACCCTAGGCTGCTCTCTCGGGAGGGTCCCACAGCTCTGGAGGCGTGGCTGTGCCTGCTCCTGAAAGCACGCCCAGTTGCTCTGTGAGGCGAGGTGTGACCAGATACCGCAGGGGATAAGCCCCCTATGCCCCCCACCCTGGAGAAGGGAGGATTCCTACCCGCTTTCTGGTGGTGGTGGGGGGGTTCCGCTTGTCTGCGGAGGTCTCCCACCTGCTCTGTGGGAACAAGGGCATCATCAGTGGGGGTCCAGCAGGGATGTGTGTGAGTGGTGTGATGTGTGTGAGTGGTGTGATGTGAGTTGGGGGTGGTCCCACCCGAGTGTGGCCACGCACTGAGAAGATGCTGCACTGCACTGTTGGTCCTGGGAGCAAGACTGGTGCCTCCCTCATGCCCGGAGAGTCACAGGGCTGTGGAGGCTTCTCAGTGGGAGGGACAGGCCTGGATGGAGAGCGAGGCCACCTTGTCACCCCACACACAGCACAGGGGACTGTCCCCTCCTGTCTGTGGAGAGTAGACCAACCAAGGGCTTTTGCCTCTACTGTCACGTTGAAGCCTTTTGTCAGATGTCAGGCCAACAGAGATGATAATTTCCCTTATTTTATAAGGGAGGAAAGTGAGGCTCAGAGAAGAACTCTGACTTGTTAGAATCTCACAGCTCCTAGGTGACTGGGACTAGAATCCTGACGTTAAATTTTATCCTGCAGGCAGTGGGGAGCCATTGAAGGCTTTTGAGCAGGAGTGACACAGCCAGGCTGCTTTCTAGATGACTGTGGGGGTGAGCAGTCACCCAAGGGGGAAGTCAGGACGGAAGAGGTGGGGGTGGAGGTCAGGATGCTGCTCCCCTTCCTCTCTGGCTGCCCTGTCCTTGCCGTCTCTGTACCCGGGGACCCAGGCTGTCCCTTCCCTTGGACCAGCTCGTGCGGCCCTGAGTCTGTCTCTGGCCCCCACCAGGCTGTGTGGCCTGCGCACCCTGCAGCCCTATGCCGAGAGGATCCCTGTGGTGGCCACCGCCGGCATCACCATCAACTTCACCTCCCAGATCTCCCTCACCGGGCCCGGCGTGCAGGTGCACTACAGCTTGTACAACCAGTCGGATCGTGAGTGTGGGCAGGCCGAGGGGTGGGGCGGGCACCCCCGAAGCCCCTGCAGCCTTTCACCATCCCTGAAAGCACCAAGAGGCCAGATGAGAGGAGTGTGTGTGCGTGTGTGTGTGTGTGTGTACAAGTGTGTAGGCATGAACATATGCACAAATGTGTGCAGCTTGGTTGTGACCACGTGTGCAAGGCAGTCACGGGCTCACAAGGTATACACACTCATACATACCCATGTGTGTGCTTTGTGCGGTGCCTGGACATGTGTGTCACGTGGACCGTGTACACAGGCGCGTGTATACGTGGGTACACACGTAAGCACACAGGTGTGGTGTGTCTGCACGTGTCTTCATGGTGACACGTGTCCTAATGGCGCCCTTCCCGTCCAGCCTGCCCGGGAGAGTTCCTCTGCTCTGTGAATGGACTCTGCGTGCCTGCCTGCGATGGGGTCAAAGACTGCCCCAACGGCCTGGATGAGAGAAACTGTGGTGAGCAGCCCGCCCACCCCAGCCCTCCTCTCTCCTCACCTCTGTGCTGGGCTGAGCCCACCCTTTTAAGCCGAGACCACCCCCTCCCCACCACATGCAGCTCCTGTTAGCAGCATCCAGGAAGGCTCTCTTGCTGTGTTGAGAGGGCAGGATGGAAGCACAGAGTCGGAAGGTGGCCTCTCCAGGGCCACCCCCAGGGGCAGTAGCAGGGACAAGCTACTGTCCAGGTGTCCTGACTCCCAGCTCAGGGCTTCTCCCCACCAGGCCATCACCCTCAGCCTTCTGTCCGGCCAGCCATCCTAGAAGGAATAGAGCAGATGAGGGAGAGGAGGGCCAGGCTGTTAAGCAGGGATGGGTAGACCCGGGGTGGCCACGGAGAGCATCCTTTATCTCCCTGCCTTGAGTGGGGTCCTCACCCTGCCACTGCACGGGTTCCAACTGGAGCTGCCAAATCTTACTGGGGTTGTTCTCACCACTGCCCAGCCCTGGCAGAAGGGACTCAGGGTCCTGATGGTGCCCAAGCCAGGACTCCCTCAGAATAATACCTCTTCCCCTGAACCCTGGCTTCTGGTCCCCAGAGTCACCATCAGGGCAGCCTGTTCTGGTCTGATCTCCCCAGACCACCCCCATCCCATCAAAGCTTTAACTATGTAAGGAGAAAAGCAGGAGGAAAGGCAGATATGCCTGCCTCTGGGATGATCCTGCCTTCATGATGGGGAAGGTGCCTCATATTTGGAACCAGAACATCTGGCTTCAAATTCTGGTTCAGCCAGGTAGCCTTGGACAAGTCACTTCATTTCTGTTTCCACCGATGGAATGGCATATCTCACAGGGTTGCTGTGAAACTCAGATGTAAAGTACCTGGGAAAGAGACTCGTGGTCGTGATGGGCAATGCAATACACGGTCTACACGCAAAGTCCCAGCTGGTTCCTCTGGCTTCCTCCCACCTGCCCCCTCTCTGTGTCCTCACACAGTTTGCAGAGCCACATTCCAGTGCCAAGAGGACAGCACGTGCATCTCACTGTCCAGGGTCTGTGACCGGCAGCCTGACTGTCTCAATGGGAGTGATGAAGAGCAGTGCCAGGAAGGTAAGGCGGGGTATGACCAGGTATCTAGAGGGAAACCAAAGAATGGGCTCAGCCAGACAGCCCAGCCCTCTGCATGCTCCTTCCCCAAAGGTTTCTGCTCTCTTGTCCGAATACTTACTGACCTGTCTATAAGTACGCCTTTATGTCCGTCCATCCATCCATCCATTCATTCATCTTCTGGTCCCTCTGACCACTTTGTCCATTGATTCATCCATCCACTCACCCATTCATCCATTGGTCTGTCCAACCACCTATCTCCCTATTGTCCATCTAATCATTTATTGGTTTACCCAACTACCTGTCTGTATGTCCATTGTTCCATTCTCCAACCTTGCATCCATCCAATGATCTTTCTAACTACCTGTTTGTCCATTTGTCCTTACATCCATTCATTTATCCATTCTTCTAGCTGCTTCTCAGTCTTCCTACCAGATCATCAAGCTACCCATTTGTTGGTCTGCCCAGTCTCCTGTCTGTGTCTCCATTGTTTTATCCATCTATCCATCCATCCATCCATCCATCCATCCATCCATCCATCCAACCAACCAAACTTCACTTGCAGACTACCCAGTGATAGGCAAGGCAGAGTGAGGAAATGGGAATAAAAGACACTACAGATGCGGTCCCTGCCCTCTGGGGATCATTTACTAGTACAGAGACCTGATGGTTGACTCTCTGGCTTTGAGCCAGAGCATAGGAAGACTGGAGGGCAACAAGGAGACCAGGCAGGGAGAGCTTGCTAGAGGAGGCAGGCCTGGAACTGGGCCTTAAAGAGAGGTAAAATTTAAATAGGCAGAAGGAAAGGAGACCAGGAGAAGGCCGGGCGGTGGAGCAGAAAGTTCTTCACAGAGAAGACACTGAGGAGCAGCGGGGTGGTGGCTGGGTGGGGCCAGGGCCTGGAAGACTGCCAGGTAAGTGGGGAGCCTTAGTCTGATGGGCGAGGCATAGCCTTGCTCCTGGGAGCCTCGTCTGAAATTAGGGGCACAGTTCTGCCTCTGGGTACCACACCTGGGGGTGGGGGGGCATGACTGGGGTCAGGGACCCACTCTGCGCCCTGCCCCCGCCCCCTCTACCCCAGGGGTGCCTTGCGGGACCTTCACTTTTCAGTGTGAGGACCGCAGCTGCGTGAAGAAGCCCAACCCGCAGTGCGATGGGCACCCGGACTGCAGGGACGGCTCCGACGAGCAGCACTGCGGTGAGCCCGCCCGCCCGTGGCCCTGGGGGCTCCGCTCCAACAGGGTGGGGTGGGGTGGGCAGGAGAGCCCTCCCCCCGCGGGACCCTCGATCATGGGAGGGAGGGAGGGAGGTGCCCACACTGGGGAGTGGAGGGAGAGCTCACTGTTCGTCCATCTGTCTCTTTCCGCACCCTCTGCCCCCTCATCTGGGTCCTGCCCACCTCTCTCCCTTCCTCACTCCTTCATTCTCTTTCCCTTTCTCCAACCATGTCTTTCCTCTGCTCTTCCTCCATGCTTCCTCCTTCTGTCTCTCTGTGTCTTTTTTTTCCTGGTTCCTTCCTGCCCCTCCCCATCTGTCCATCCCTGCCCCCGCTACCCCCAGACTGTGGCCTCCAGGGCCCCTCCGGCCGCATCGTGGGCGGGGCCGTGTCCTCGGAGGGTGAGTGGCCGTGGCAGGCCAGCCTCCAGGTTCGGGGCCGACACATCTGTGGGGGGGCCCTCATCGCCGACCGCTGGGTGATCACAGCTGCCCACTGCTTCCAGGAGGACAGGTGAGGGGGACGGCACGGGGACAGAGACCACCAGAGATGGGCTAGGGAAGGCCGCGGCAGGTGGGTACAGTGTGTCTGAGATGGGCGGTGGGAAGCCCCTCAGACTGGCTGTTCTGACACTTGAATTCTGTCCTGGCTCCACCACAAACATACTCTGTGCCCCTGAAAAGTTTGTTCAACCTCTCTGTGCTCTGCTTCTGATATCTTGCTTTCAGTTGAGTCAGTGATTCATTCATTTAGCAAGATTTATTGTGCCAACACTATGTGCCAGGGGCTGTGCTAGACACTGGGGTACAGCAGAGAACAGAAATGCTCCATCTGGTCATCGTCCATGACCTTCTCCTCCAGGGCCTGCCTGTGACCTGGAGTGAGGGGGACCAGAGAAGCCCACAGGAAGGGGCATCCACCCCACCCCACAGACATCTTCCCCATCTGCGTGGTGGGCTGACAGTGCTGTCCATCCACCTCTAGCCTGATGTCCTGGGCCCCAGCCCCCACCCCCAGCACAGCCAGCCCTGGACTCTCCCTACATCTCCCCGTCTGACCTGGGTCTACACAGCCCTAACCAAAGACCTGGAGCCACCAGGGCACCTCCTCTTCCGCCTCTCACACTCAGAGCCAGGCAGCAAGTCCTCTCAGTGCTCCGGACAAATCTCCTCTCCACACTGCCACCATCACCCCAGGGTCACCCTGCCCGCGCAGAGCCCAGCTCACATTTGCATCCTCTGCCCGGCTACCCAGGTGTTCCTTCTGGGTGCAGTCTGACTACCTGGTTTCTTTCACGCCATCCCTGGCTCCCCAGTGCCCACAAGGTAAAGAGAGACCTGATGCTGACCTGGCTTCCAGGGGTCTGCACAGCCCGGTCTCTGCCGATTCACCCACACTCAACTCCCACCCCCTCCTCCTGAGGATTAACAAGTCTCAGGGGTTCACAGTGGCCCCCTCTATAAAGTATACTTTATGTAGAGTATCTTTATAGAGAGAAAAAAGGAGAAAAAGATTTGTCGGTGTCCTGCGCTGTGCTAATTTTTTTTACATACACAGTCTTATTAAATTCCCCCAGGGACAGGAGGGAGGGAATAGCGCAGTGGTAGAGTATGTGCTTAGCATGCATGAGGTCCTGCGTTCAATACTCAGTACCTCCATTAAAAAAAAAAAAAACAACCTTAATAATAAAAAGACAATTACCCCATTACCACCAAAAAAAAAAAAAAAAAAACAACCAAATAAAAAAAAAATTCCCCCAGGAACATATGAGTAGATGCTGCTATTCCCATTTCACAGATGAAGTGAGTGAGACCTCGAGAGTTGCACCTAGGGTGGGATGGAGCTGGGGCTGGAAGCCAGGCAGGAGAGGGGGCTCCACAGCCAACACTGAACATGGTACCACCAGCTGCCCGGCCTAGAGCAGGGCAGGGATGGGTGTGGAAGGCAGTGTCCCAGGTGGGGAAGCTGGCCACCCTAAGGATCCGGGATGGGATGGGAGAGGCGGCCGCTGAGTGCTCTCACCCTCCCCGCCCCCAGCATGGCCTCCCCGGCGCTGTGGACGGTGTTCCTGGGCAAGGTGTGGCAGACCTCGCGCTGGCCGGGCGAGGTGTCCTTCAAGGTGAGCCGCCTGCTCCTGCACCCGTACCATGAGGAGGACAGCCACGACTACGACGTGGCCCTGCTGCAGCTCGACCACCCCGTGGTGCGCTCGGCCGCCGTGCGCCCCGTCTGCCTGCCTGCGCGCTCCCACTTCTTCGAGCCGGGCCTGCACTGCTGGATAACGGGCTGGGGCGCCCTGCGAGAGGGCGGTGAGCCGGACCGCGGGCAGGGGAGACAGGGTGGGCCGCCACACCCACCTTCTGAACTTGGAGGGGAGTGGGCAAGGGGCCTCCGGGCTCCACCCCAATGCCCTCTAGTCCTGGGATGAAATTGGGCTGGATTTCACAGAAGAAAACAACCTTTTACTATGGTCGTGGGCCCCTGCCCTCCTGGCTCTCCCCTTCCTTCCAGAAGGGCATTGAAGGAGAACCAAGGTCATGGAAGGCTACCTTGGGGGAGATGTGTGGAGTGAACGGATAGGCCAGGGTCCCCACGGCCCACAGGCAAGCTCCAACCTTCTGCTCCTCAAACAGTGGGTGGAGGGGTATGTGTCTGTGTTGGGGGGAGGCTCTTAATTATTAGTACTTTCCACATCGAGGTTAGATTTTAGGGGAGCATGGTTTCATTTAATCCATCCAATAACCCTAGTTATTGGCTATTACAGGCCCCGTTTTAAGGATGGGGAAACGGAGGCTCAGAGACATTTAGCAGTGGCTCAGAGTCACACAGCTAGAGAGGGCTGGAGCAGAGACTAGAACCCAGGACAGTGTGACACTTTGAGCCCTTGTTGTTCCTGCTACTGCCTCTCAGAAACATGAGTTTCTCCCCATCCCTCCTAAACTGACCAGAGCTGGCCGTCCCCAGAGACCACCTCTCAGTTCTGTACATAACTCCAGCCACGCCTTGCACCCTTTGTGGTGGTGGCTTTAAAAATGTGAACCACAATTTACAATCTGGAGGCAGGCAGGATTGAGGGATAATTTAAAGATGGAGAAACTGAAGCTCAGGTGAAAAGTGACTTGTCCAAGAGGATGGTGGAAAACAGTGGTAAAGCAAGGACATTCATTCATTCATTCAGTGACACTTTTAAGGGCACCTGCTATGTGCCAGGCATCAAGCTGGACAAAGGGGATTTAAAGATGAACAGGGAACACTCTTGAGGAGACAGTCAGTGCTAAGAGCTGATGTGGATGGGGAGGTAGAGGGGGCAGTGTTAGCCCAGAGGAGGGGCAGTTGAGCTGAGGCTTGGAGGATGGGTCAGCGGTGTCTCAGCAAAGGGGAAAGGTGTTTCCAGTAAGAGCACAGGTGGCAACTCAGGGATCCCTGAGAACACCCAGCACCAGAAGGGAGCCGGGAAACAGGTTGATCTGGGCGAGGATCAGCGGGGGCCGCCATAAGGACCTTGGGTTGGGAGTTCTTCTCCTGATCTGCATGAAGCCTCAGGGCTTCGAGAAAAAACACTGCTGTCTGGGCCCCACCCCAGCTGAACAGACCAGATCTCCATTCTGGGTGGGACTAGGCACGGTTTATATTGACACCCTCTGGGGGTTCTAACACGCAGCCCTCATGGAGAAGCGCTGGGCTGGACAGTGGGGAGATGCTGACGAGTTTTAGGGAGAGAGTGGAGGGGTGAGATGTGTGTTCTGGAAAAACCCCCAGGGCTGTCACATGGCAGAGGGGAGGTGGCCAAGTGGCCTCAATTGGGAGGAAGGAGGGGAGGGGAAGCAGGAGGAGGATTCTAGTCCAGATAGGTTCTGGGTGGGGGCTCTGTCCCCACCAGCCATTCAGAGAAGGAGCCGGAACAAGTGATGGTGAGGCAGAGGGTGGAGCTGGGAGGGTGGGCGGAGCAGGAGCGATGAAGGGGGCTCCTGAGATGCAAGAGGAATCGTGAAAGGAAGAATGGGGGGCCCCAGGGCACCTCAGATCTTCTCACCTCTGCCCTCCATCCTCCCGGGCAGGCCCTACCAGCAACGGTCTCCAGAAAGTGGACGTGCAGCTGATCCCGCAGGACCTGTGCAGCGAGGCCTACCGCTACCAGGTGACCCCCCGCATGCTGTGTGCCGGCTACCGCAGGGGCAAGAAGGATGCCTGCCAGGTGACTCCCGTGGTGGGTGGGCAAGACGGGGGAGAGGGCGCTGCTCTCATCACCCAGGACCTGGCCCTCCGCTCACACAGGCTGCTGAAGCCTCCGGGCAAGGTGGGGTTGGCTGTCCCCACTTGATGGTCGGGGAAACTGAGGCTTGGGAGGTGGAGAGCCTTGCTCCAGGTTGCAGGTCCCAGAGCAGAAGAGACCTGAGGTGGGCAGGCCTGAGGCCCAAACCCAGCCCTGCTCCTTGTCCACCACAAGGCACTTTGCCCAAGTGGCCCAGCAGAGGGCTAGAAGGAGCCCACAGAAGGGAGGCAGATCTGGGTGTGGGGGACACACAGCCTCGCTTCCACAACAGCCAGGCCCTGCTGGAGGCCAGGCTGAGCTGGTTTGGGCTCCCTCCTTTTATCAGAGGCTTTCAAAGTGGATGTAACATCCTTGCTCTCACTCAGAACATCCCTGGCAGTCAGGACCCTTGCCTGGAAGGGGGTGCTTTACCCTGACTTGGCTCCGTCTCTCCCCTCCTTTACAGGGCGACTCAGGTGGCCCACTGGTGTGCAAGGAGCCCAGTGGCCGCTGGTTCCTGGCGGGGCTGGTCAGCTGGGGTCTGGGCTGTGGCCGGCCCAACTACTTTGGTGTCTATACCCGCATCACGGGAGTGATTGGCTGGATCCAGCAGGTGCTGACCTGAGGAGCTGCCCGCCCTGCAGAGCAGTGGCCCACCTCTTGGACTCAGAGAGCCCAGGGCACCCGCCAGATGGGGGAAAAAGTATTCTGTGGATAGCAGGGCCCTGAGGGGACCGAAAGTGGCATCTTCCCTATCCCCCCACCTGCTCCCTGACATCTGCCGCAGGGAGGGCACAAGGAGGGAGGAAGGCCATTAGCTGGTGGTCCAGCCATCCACCGAGGGCCTGGGATGGTCAGCAGGCCAGGCTGGGGGACTCCCATCCAGCCTGCCCCCTCCTGATTCTCTCTTCTCCTTCCCCTTCCTCCACTGCTGATCTGGGGGGAAGAGTTCAGCATGATACATGGCTTCCAGGTCCCAGTAGGAGTGTCTGAGCCCCCTGCCCCTGCCCCAGCACAGAGGCTGCTTTGACAGCATCCACTTCAGCAGATTCCAGCCTGTGGAGCCCTCGGCCTAACTTGAGGGGTTGGGGTGGAAGGTGCCTCCGCAGGAAGGGCCCTCAGAGCCCTGGAGACAGACAAGTGGGCCAGTGGCCACTGCAAGCCAAAGGGTGGGGAGCCCTGGTTCCAGGGTCCTTCTACCCCTACCTGCCCCCACCACCCTGGCTTTCACTGCCCACCCTCACCTGGAGGTGAGCTCAGCTGCCCTTGGAATAAAGCCGTCTGATCCGAGGTCATGCTCCGGGGATTGAATGCGGCTGCAGGCGCTGATCTGACCGAACAGACCCTGCTGTCTGCTCAGCCTGTTGGCCAAGTGTCCAGAAGGCCAAGGTGGGGCCAGTGGGGACAGGGCTGGCCTCCAGAGCAGCTGCTGAGGTCCCAGGAGCAACCCTGGTGGGGGGCAACAGTTTGGTGACCCTCAGCAGAGTGAGGGCTGGGACAAGTGATGGGGTCCTTCTGGAACCTTGGAAGGAAACTAAGGGGCAGAGACATCCTCATGATTGCACCAGGGGGCAGGAGTGGAGCCTGGAGTGGAAGCCATATCTCCCATTTCCCAGTCTACCACTTTCCCTCCTGCACGGCACTCCCTCTGCATTCTTTGAGTCATTTATTTAGCAAGCATCTCACAGGTTCCTACCACGTGCCAAGTACTGCGCTGGGGTCACAGAGCTGCACGGAACTTGGCTCCTGATCTCAGGATGGGTGGGGGTGACGATCCAGTATGAAGGGTTTTGGAGGGTAGCCTGTAACTTGGGAAGTCAGGGAAGGCTGCCTGGAGGAGGTGAGACTTGAGTTGGGGTTCAAAGGTGGCCAACGTGGGGAATAGCATTCCAGGCAGGGGAACAGCATGTGCAAAGGTAGAGAGTCCCCAGAGTCAATGGCCTATTAGGGAACAGTACGTTGTTTTTAGTTAGAACAGAGGTTGCGAGGGGGTAATGAAAAGGAATTCATGGTCAGGGAGCAGCACACAGATCAGACGACAAAGAGCTTGGAGGTGAGCCAAGGACTGGGCCGTCTGGGGAGCCAAGGAAGGCTCTAGGGCAGGGAAGTGACACGGGCATAGATTCACAGTTTAGAATCACCACTGGCGCCAGTGTGGAGGAGGCCAGAGGCAGAGAGGCTGGTGAGGAGGCCACTGCAGAACCCCAAGGAGAAGATGGGGCCTGGACCGAGCTGGGCAATGGAGATGGACATAGGGTTGAAGGACACTCACTGTCCTCCAGGTGCCTCAGTGGATGGGGTGAGGTGAGGGAGGACTCACCCAGGACCACTCCCAGCTGGGCTGGTAGAGGACTCATTGCTTGAGCCTGGTCACCTGGGGTGGTCTGGGGAAGGGCTCTAGGAAGGTGTCATGAACTTGGGGTGCCTCTGGGAGGGAGATGAGCTGGAGGCAGATGGAGCTTGAGAGAGAGGTCTGGAGGGACTTTAGAGCCACCATCCACGGAAGGTGGTCCAGGGAAGACAGAGGAGGTGGGGGAGACAGAGACACTGCAGATGTGGGGCCCAGAGTAGGCTGAGGGATGTGGCCAGAGGCTGGAGGAGACCTGAGAGGGGTGGAATCTTGGTGGCAGCCAAGGGTGTGGTCTGAGTGGGCGTGGTCAGGGAGGGCCGCTGGGCTGGGTCCTGGTGGAGGTGAGGGAGAGTCAACTGTGAACAAGTCTTTCTCCCAGCCTAGCTGGGAGGAGAAGGAAGCGGAGAGCCTTGGAGGGGACCTAGTCTCAAGAGGGTTTTCAAAGACAGGCAGCGGCTACCAGGTCCACATGTGGAGAGCCCTTCCCCTGCTGGGTCCCGCCTGTGGAGCTGGAGCAGATGGAGCAGACGCTGTGGATGGGGACCTCTAGGGTGGGGGCAGGACTCCACCCTGGGGGGCCTTTGAGGGATCTTAGAGGGGGAGCAGAACACAGCTGGAAGGTGCTTTGCTAAAATGCAAAGTCACAGCCTTACTCGGATCTTAATTAGTCAAAATTAGCGAGGATGGCATAACCTATTCTTTTAACAAGCCTCCTGGTGACTCTCTTGCAAGCAAAGCTGGACACAAAAAGTGAGGTCAACTTCAGAGCGCCGAGTGGCCCAAGGGGAAGAGTGGTGAGACCCCCCCAGACTGCTGAGGGGTTAGGGGAGGGCCTCTGCCTAGGGGACCATGCTCTGCAGAGAGGTACCCCAGCAGTGCTAAGTTGCTGGGGGCAGGGGAGCAAGGCAGACACTCAGCAGGACCGAGGAGGTGAAGGAACTGGCTGGGGGTGGCGTGGGGCTTGTATTCCCTAGGACTTGGGGCTGAGGGTGGCGGTGACCAAGAGGTGTCACAGCAAAAAGCAGAGTGGTCGTCCTGGGGGGTTAGGATGGAGCAAGGTGGCAGGGTGAAGCCAGGATACAGAGGGCCATCTGAACGGTGAGGTGAGGCTGGGAAGTGGGAGGCAGGGAGCCAGGCTTGGGAGGACCTGCATCCTGATTCCCGGAAGCCCAAATTCCCTATGCCCTTAGCACCCCGGCCGGTCTAGGGCTGCCTGGAGGCCGGAAGAGACCTGTGTGACTCCAGGGGGCTGGTACCTTCCAAAGTTCACCCAGTAAGGCAGAGTCGGTCCCCTCGGTGTTTGGCCACTGGATGTAGGATCCAGCCACAACGCCCCTCCCAACATACCCAGGAGAGGGTATGACAACAGGGCAGGGTCCCTGAGCTTTAGGAAAAAGCCCCACTACCTTTGGGCTGTCTATCTCACCTTGAGTTTAGCTCTTGTCCCCAAACGTGGCCCAGAGAAAGAGAGGGAGGCAGCTAGCCTGGCTGTTTCTTTAGGTTTTATTCCACGGTGGGGTCGGACACAGCTGAGAAGCAAGTACCCAGCCCGGGAGACCAGAAATGCAGGAGGGGGCTCCTCACTCAGCCCCTGCCACCCCAGACTCTTCCCTGGGCAGAGGGAGGAGTGTCCCCCTTTCCCTTGTCACCAGTTCCTGAGTGGCCGCACTGCCCCTCTAAGCCATGGCCTGCCTCCCTCTGGGCCAGGGCCCTCTATAGACGGGGAGAGCGTGGGGGTGGGAGCAGCCAAGGTGAAGGCCAAGTCACACATCCCCTGCTTCCCACAGGGCCGACCCCCACACCCTCCATCTCCCACCAAACCCTGAATCTCCATCCAGGGCTAGACAGGTCCCCCACTTCCGAGGGAAGGGTAAAGGGAGGGCCGCCCCGTCCGCGCTTTATACACTCCCTGAGGGTTTTCCGGGACTTTGCTCCTCTTTGTAACCTCACAACAACCCTGTGAGGTAGGTAGGGCAGGAAGTGAACCCATCCGACAGGCAGACTAAGGCTCAAGGAGGTGACGTGACTGGGCTGGGAGGGAGCGTATCTGCCATGCAGCTGGGGGACCCAGGGGAGGGGACGTGGGGGCCCGGGAGACACAGCTGGACAGCGCCACGCTTTGGCCACAGGCAGGTGGCTCTGCCCAGGGGCCCAAGGGCCCACCTCAGGCCTTGAGAGTTCCCAGAGGGCCTCCACCTGGCCCCCAGGGGCAGGGGTAAATCACAGCCCCACAGGTGTAGACAGAGGCGACAAGGGGGAGAACTCTTCCTCCGCCTCGAGCCGGGGGCCCACCCCGTGGTACAAAAATAAAGGATTTCAGATCGGAACCCCAAGTCCCTGGAGGTGATCTGGGGCCTCACATCCGGGTGCCTCTGGCTTGTAACAGCTAGAAAATAAGAGGGGGCAGGGGGATGGGGTGGGGAGTGGTCAGAACACCGGGAGGGGGATGGGGGGACCAGTGAGGAGGGGGTAATGCAGGGCCAGGAGAAGGGCAGAGAGGAGATTGAAATGGAGGGAGGGCAGGGTGGGGGAGAGAGGGAGAGAGAAAGAGGTCGGTGAGTCACAAGGTCCTTTCTGGGAGGAAGGAGGGGGGCTAAGGCCCAGAAAAAGTGGATTCAGAGCTGAGGAGGAGGGGGAGCGGGAAGGGAACCCAGCTCACCCGTCCAGGAGCCCCAAGCCCCATCTCAGGTCCAGTGGTGGCCAACTAGGAGGCCAGATTCTGCCAGGACTCCGGCTGGGGGTCAAGGCCAAGAGAGGCTGGTCACCACTGTCTCAGGCAAAAGGTCCCAGAGAGCAGCTATTTGTCCTCATTTCAGAGGCAACTGTGGCCCAGAGAGGGACAGTGACTTGCCCAAGGTCACACAGCAGGTAGGTAAGATTGAGTGGGCACCTGGCCAGGGTTTTTTCTGCCACACCTCAATCCTTAGCCAGCTCTAGCTGACTCCTCGTAAACCCGGGGAATCCAAGTGTGGCCTGTCCTTCCCACCCTTGCAGAAACAGGGAACCCAGTGCCATGAGGCTGTGACGCAGGAGCTCTTGGACATGCAGGATGAGTCCAGGGCACCTGGCTTCCGTCTCCCTTCCCTCCTTCCCAGCCTGGCTCTGGTGCTGATGGGCAGGTGGGAAAGAATTCCTGCCCCTTCGTCTTGTCTCAGTGCCTCACACTCAAGGCCAAGAGAGGCTGAGAAACTTTGGTGAGGGGAGAAAGTCAGCCAGAAGTTCAGCTCAAGTCCAGGGAAGGAGAGGTGAGCACCCTCCTGGCTTTCGCTCCTCCCTCCAGCTCCACCAAGCTACAAACCAGGAATGGCATCTCTGGGGGTGGGCGAGGGGCCGAGGAGAAGCCCTTACTGCAAGCACAGCCTCAGGTCTGAGGGGGTGCAGACGGGAACCTGCAAGGAGGAAATGTGAGGAGGAGGCGAGGAGGTGAGGTGCTGGAGCAGGGCGGCCCAGCCTCAGACGTGCCCAGCAGGGTCAGTGGGCACAGAGGAGGTGCAGCTGTGCCCTTCCTCCCCTGGCCGGGAGGCAGGAGGTACCAGAAAGGATGCAGGATGCGGCAGGCAGGATGCTCTGGGATGCAGGGCCGTGGCGCCTGGGTGGAGGGCGCAGGAGGCTGGGACCAAGGTGGCCCCGGGATGGAGGCGTGAGCAGGCAGAGAGAAAACCCGGACAGGGGCAGAGAGGGAAGAGGCAGGGTGTAGATGAGATCCAGGAGGAAGAAGAGGTGGATGAAGATGAGGCAGGACCTCCAGCGGGAAGCGGAGGAGGAGGAGGAGGCGGTGGTGGGAGGGAGAAAAGGTTAGCGGGATCCTGAGATGACTGGGCTGCAAAGAGAAAGTGAGAGAAGGGATGGTTATGCAGGTGAGGCGCCAGGCACGCGGCTGAGCTAACCCTGGTGGGCCCACCCCCCGGCCATCCCCGGGCCCCCCAGGTTCTGCAGCTGGCTCCAGCAGGGAGTGGGTGGGAGGCTCCGGCTTTTGTTAGCAATCATTCTCCTTGGGGGTTGGCTGCACCTTTCTCCTGTGTATCTGCCTCCACCTGCACCTGTGCCACCTCCACCTCCACCTCCTCCTCCTGCTGCTGCTCCTCCTCCAGCTGCTCCTCCGTGCTCTGTGGACCAGCCGGCGGACCCAGGGAAGAAAGAGTGCAGAACTAACGAGGGGGCCAGGGCTTGCTGGCGACGGTCCCCACAGGCCCCCATCTCAGGGAGAGCGGGTGGGCAAGATGAAGGGGGACCTCCAGGGGAGGGGATCACTCAGCCAAAGAAGCTGGGGCATCTCGTCTGGTTGGTCAGTCCCCTGGGAAGCCTGGGAAGAGTCTGGGGGTGGGGTGGGAACCAGCGGAGGGTGGGGTCCTGCTGAGGATGCTGGGGGATCAGCTGCTGTGACGGAGAGCAAGGCTGGGTGAGGGGGTGGAGGAGAAAAGGGGTGGGTGTGTGGCTGGGGTATCCTTGAGGGGCACCTGAGAAGGCCTCATTTTAGGCGGACTGACCCGGAGGAGAAATGAGACCAGGGCAAGCCCAGGGCAGACAGCACCCAGATCTGAGATGCCAGCAAGAGGCTCTGGCAGCCCAGGTCCCGAGGCTTTGGCCCAGAGAGGCAGGAGCAGCGGGCTCATGCGCACCCTTGAAAGACCACACCAGCCACTGGCCCTGATGGGGGTGGAGTGGGCGGGGGAAGTCACAGCACAGGGAGGCATACAGACAGACGGGAAGACAGAGTTCGTTAAGTCTCCACCACACAGGGACAGGCTCCTAGAAGGAACAGTCTCCCTCCTTCCCAGCCTGGCTTGCTGCCTGCCCCGCTGGTCTTACTGAAGGCCCCCGAGGCTTCCGACCAGCTCTGGGTCCAGGGTGGCAGGACCTCCGCTCAGCCCCCTCCCCGCCACCAACTGATGTGGCCTCACAGGCCAGGGCGGAAACACAGGGCTGGACCCCCCCAAGGGCTCCTGACCCCTCTGCTGTGGAGCCCGAGGAGGGAGCCTGGGGGAGGGGCAGGGTTGACAGATTTGGCTGCCCCACCCCAGCCCGGGCCCCAGGGAAATAAACTGGCCATTGAGATCCCAGAAGTTCCAAGCTTGATGGCACCCTCGCAAGCACGTGATCCACCCCCCTAACTTCTCCAAGAACACAAGGTGCCGAGAGGGGACAGGACTTGTCCAAGGTCACCATGCCTAGTTCAGTGCACTCCCCCTTGTGACACACTACCCCGTGGCCACCATGTGACCATCATTCAAGTGGCATCTAAGTCCACTCTCGCTGGGCCCTGAGGATCATCCCATCTCACTGCCCCCCTTAGCCTGGGCCTGGGTAACTGGCATGAGCAGACCACGGGTGGCATGGGATGGATGGCATGGGCCGTGGCCAGGGGGTTATGCGTGTACAGCAGGAGGAAGAAAGAAGCAGCAGGGCTGGCTAGGGGGAGGGCAGCGAGGGGAGGGGGGAAGGAGGGGAGGTTGACTTCGGGGGGCTCACCTTGGTCTTGCGGCTGGACTCGGAGCTCGGCCCGTGCGGGGAGCTGTAGAGCTCCTTGGACACCACGCACAGGAACTCCGCCTGGTCCTCGCTGCCGTAGTTGTAGGAGGAGCCGATGTTCACCAGCTGGAGGGGCGGAGCGTGGAAAGAAAATGATAGGTCGGGTTGGGGGTCGGGGAGTGTGGACGTGGGCACCTGTCAAGATACCAGCTGTGTCCCAGTCTTGCTGTTCCGTTCAGGCCCATCCCTGGGTTTCCAGAGGACAGCTCTAGTTGAAAGTCAGTCCTCCCCTCCGCTGCCACCTATGCCCTTCGGTCTGTTCGCAGGGCCAGCCTACCCACCTGGCTCGGCTGGGCCTGGTCCTTCGAGGAAGGCTTTTATCACTGCTGCTGCTCCCCTGCCCAGCCTGGTCCCAGGTCTAGCAGGCCGCCTTCTGAAAGTAGGCAGAGGCCTGTAACGGGCAGGTTGTCCATCTCTGTCCCAGACGTGGCTGAAACAGCCCCAGAACCAGGTTGCAGGGTGGAGTCGGCACGACCCGGTGGAGCCCCATAGAATATGCTGTTCACTTGGGGAAGCAGAGGTGGAACAGGCCGCCCGTTCCGTAGGCCGGTGGCCCCGACCCACGTGCTCAGCCTCTGAGAGCACATGCAATTGCCCAAGACTCCCATAGGCTCTCAAGAGTGACCCCATCTTTGTTCTGGGGTCCCTAGAATAACCACACCTGCAGGGGCCCTTCTGGCTGATAAAGGCCCTGCACACGACAGGTCTCATTCAGCCCCAGGAGCCCTCACTCTGCAGGCAGAGAGAAAAATCAGCCCCTTTGGCAGATGAGGCTTTGGAGAGGTGGTGGCCTGCCAGAAGTCCCACAGCCAGGAAGAGCAGAACAGGATTTGAATCCGGGACCCCGAGTCCTCTTTCGGGTCTTACAGACTTAAATGCTTCTGATAATTCACAGGATGCTAGCTGGCTCCAATGTCGAGAGGCCTACCCTGGGCCAGGGACTTTATCAACAGTCTTTCTTTTTCAGGGAGAGGGGAGGAGGCAGTGGAGGTAATTAGGTTTACTCACTTATTTATTTCTTAATAGAGGATTGAACCCAGGACCTCATGCATGCTAAGCAGGCACTCTACCACTGACCTATACCCTCCCCCTCAGTCTTTCTAATCTACACAACATCCCTGCAAAGGAGGCACTACTGGCCCACATCACAGATTACAGAAGTGAGGCCCAGAGAGATGTGACTTGCTTGAGGTCACACAGCGTATCAGTGGTGAGGCCTAGATATGAATCCAGTGAATGTACTGGGTTTGTTCCTCTAGACTGTCCGGCCATCCTGCAGAGCCTCGGGTTCTCCCTTCTTCAGCCTCCAGGTGCAAGGGGGCTCGTGTGGATAGCGGGTTAGCCCAGTCCTTCTCCTTCACTAAGGGCAAATCTGACCTTGGGTTAACTGTTCCTCTGGAGGCCTGAGAGAGGTGTGCATTACTAGGGCAGCACCGTTTATGGCTAAAAATCTCTCCTGATTGGGAAAGTGCATGGAGACTGGGAGGGAGTATGGGTCACCGTAAGTACCTCCCGGGGGGCCTCTGCTCTGGGCTTCCCTGAATGTGGCAAAGCTTGGAACTGGGCGTGTCCCTTGCGAGGACCCGGAAGCTGTATCTGGGGAGTTAATACAAGAAGTGTGGACCCACAGGGGCTTCCGCTTGCCTATGTACATCTTGTCTCCTTGAACCAGAGCTGTCCCTGGGGGGGCCAGAGATTTACATACTGCAGTCTAGACCACTTCCTGGTCGCTGGGAGGACTCTCACTAAAGAGGATTCCCTGGAGCTGCCCTGTGGCCAGTGGGCCTTCCATCCTTTCTCCCTCTTGGTCAGTCTGCTGCCAACTGTGGCCTTTCTTCATCTTGTTTAGTTAGACTCAAGAATTGGTGCCCCCCGTCCCAAAAGGGGGCTGCAGTAAGGAACCCAAGCTGGGGCTGAGGGAAGGGAGGGGCTTGCTTTGCCCGGAGGCTGGGAGTTCCTAGTTGTGGCCCCTGAGCACCCAGCCCACCTGCTCGAAGCGCCATCCATCGGACATGGTGGAGACCATCTGCGTGAGCTCCTCCTCCTGGCACTGCAGCACGCGGTACACGTGCTTGGGCGGGACCTGCAGGCAGAGAGGCGATGTGGAGGGCACCTGTGGGAGGGCCAGGCGGCTCGGGATGGGGAAGAGCATCTGCCCTCCCCCCACCATCTACCCCTAAGAAGGCGAGAAGGAAGCGAGGCGGGGAGGGGACAGAGTGGGAAGACAGGAGCCATGTCCTGAGTACCTACTATGTGCCAGGTACTCGACATGCATGATCTCACTTAATCCTTCCCAAACCCTAGAGATTATGGGATTTTCATGGAAGCTCAGAGAGGGTCAGTTACTTGCCCAAAGTCACCCAGCTAAAGAGTAGCAGAGCCAGGACTGGAATACAGGTGATACAAAAGGGAAAGAGGAGGGGAGTGGGGGACATTCTGGGTCACTAATTGAGGCAGCCCTTCCAGAAGAAATGGAGCACCCCCTTTCAATCTCCTGGGGCTGGAAGATGGTACCTCACTACCCATTTCCCACCCACCATGGCTTCCCCACGGTGGGCAGAGAATCTTTCCAGCTCCTCCTGCAGACTGGCCACTTAGGTCCAGGGTCTAAGCTCAGAAATGCCAGCTCCAGCAGCGTGCGCTGTACCTTCCAGGGGACCACCTGATTCCACAAAAAGTACCAATCCTGCATTGCCCCCCACAAGGCCCCCTGTACCTCCACACTGACCCCGTTTTGCCTGTGAGGAAGGGAAGGGTGGACAGTTCTCAGCACCTCTATATTTCACAAGAGGAAATCAAGGTCCAGAGAGGGGCATGAATGGACCAAGGTCACACAGCAAACAGAACCAAGGCAGGGACAGGACCCAGTGTCCATCTCCCAGTCTGGGGCGTTGCTGGGCAGTCTGGGGACAACCACCCATCCCCTTACAGGAGAGCTTGGCCTCCCCAAGTCTTCCTCCTGCCTCCCTCTTTGGCTCTGCTCCCTCTCCCCCACTGCCCCCTGCTCTGGCCACAGAAGCTGCCCCACTGCCCCGCTGCTCCCCGACCTGTGTGACGGTATAATCCTTCTCCTCCATCCGGTCTTTGATGATGCGGATCAGCGGGCCGATGTTGTAGAACTCCGCTTCCTCCAGGACCCCTGGCACAGACAGAGCAGCCCCTGGTCACCCCCACTGCCCCCATGCCCCATTCTCACCTAGTCCCCTCCACCTCCAAACCCACCCCCGGCTCCAGTCACAAGAGGGTCATGAGCATCTCTGAGTTCAGGGATCAGGCAAGAGGGAACACTTCCTTCCTTGGGTCCCACACTCTCCATGGCAGGGGCGAGAGGCCACCACTCAGCAGCGTGACATCCCTGCTATGCTGAGCATGGTCACCCAGGGACGCCTGCTGGTCCCCTATCTGGGGGCTGCTCTAGGGCTATCAAGAGGCAGCGGGCTTGTTGGGTTGAGAAGGGCCTTGACTGGCCCCCAAGGACATGCTCCCATCTCTGAAACACATGCTAAGGGCAGGCACCGGGTTAGGCACGTTCTGTTCTTTATTGTAGTTAATTCTCAGAACGAGAAGTAGGTACTTTAATCACCCCCAGTGAACAAACAGGGAAACTGAGGACCAGGAAAAGCAGCAGCTGAGCAAGGCTCAAGAGCTGGGATTCAGAGCCAAGTTCCTCTGACTTCAGAGCCCACTAAGTGCACGATCTTTGTGCACCTGCATCTCTCCGACCACCGCACTTTACAGTTTGCAAAGCCCCTCCTGTGTTCATCACAAGCCCCAGGGCCATGGAGAAGCAAGCATGACTGTCCTCATACAGTTAAGGGAACTGAGGGTCTTAGACACTGAGGGAGTCACCTCTCCAGTGAAGCACACGGCCCTCAGCCTTTGGACTTCCCCTAAGCTCCTGCAGGGAAGGGACACTTCTGGTCCTTTCCATGACTGGCCTCTGGGGACAGGGCCCATGCTGATCTACCCTGCTGTCCCTGGTGCCCATGTCAGTGAGTGCTGCTGCCTGGGTGCCCCCGTGGAGCCCTTCAGATGACAGACAACCAGCTCGGCATCACGAGTGCTCGGTGCCACTGGGCTAAGTGACACACTTGTATTTGCTCTTTTTATCCTCACAGCAGCTCAGCAAGGTGGGTGCTACTGTCACCCCATTCTATAGATGCAGGCGTGGGGGTGCAGACGGGTAAGTGATGTTCTAGGTGCCACACAACTAGTCAGTCTCCTCCCAGACTCCCCTGGTACCCTGGATGGGAGACCGAGCCCTGTCTGAAGGTGCTGGGAGTGCCAGGGCTTTGACAAACTCAGAACCTGTAAACAGATGTTGGCTGTGATGCGGCTGGAGCATTTACCTCCCTCCCTGTGGGACCTACTGTTGCGCCCAGGCCACGCCTGTGGTATCTGCATTCCCCCAGGGGCTGCCAGGAAAGCTGTGGGGCTCTGCAGAGCTGATGATGGGCTCTGAGTTTGAAGACCTGGCCCCCCGGGGAGCCACATGGCCTCTAGATCACTGTGTCCCATGGGGATAAGGAGGGAAGACTGTGGGCCCGACTGAGGAGATGGGATGTGCTGGACATGTACAGGGTACAAGCCCCGGGACTCATACCTACCGTCTCAGAACTTGTTCTCTGCAATGTACATCGCCGCCCACCCCTTCATACACATAAGTAGAGACTCAGAAAGGAGAAGTGACATGTCCAAGCTGGCCTGGCTGCGTCACCTGACCCAGAGGCACACCTTGTACCCTAAGAAGAATGCACTTGGCACCAACTGTAGTCCCTGTTCCTGCGGCTCTGCCAAGAAGCCATTCTCCCAGGCATGGCTTCCCCACGTCTGTTGGGCCCAGAAGTGAGCATCTACAGGGCCTCAGCTACCCAGGCCTGGGAGGGACCACAGCCGCACTGGGGAGCAGGCTTCCCTCCTCCCCTGCTCTGCCCACAACCAGCACCACCAGCACTGTGCTACCAAGGCTGCCAGATTTGGGAAGAGGCACCCGCTCCACCCACCTGCTGACTGTCAGCCCTCACCAGGCTTCTGAGATGCCGGATCACCCAGAGAAAGAGAACTGCATCTCTTCCCACACTCATCTCCACCCTGTTCACAACTGGCTTCCCAGGAGACCCAGAGAAAGGGCATCCCTGCCCACAGCAGAGGCTGCCGGCCTCGCTGGCTCCCTCTGTCCTCTGTCTCCATGTTTCTGTCACTCCCTTCAACAACACCCAGTGGAAGCATGGGCCAGTCAGTCACCTTGACAGAGCCTCCAGGTTCAGCCTGGCCAGAGGCTTTGGGATTCACTCCTGCCGGGGATGAGAAGAGGCAGGAAACATGGAAGAAAGCAGATGTTCCCTCCAGATGGGAGAAATGGCTTTGGACCTCCACGGAAGGCCCTGGCAGGCTGCTGAGCACAGGGCTAGGAAGTGGGCCCCTGCCAGCCTCCTGGACCAACTTACCTTCCTCAGCCATGTCCTTGTCCAGCACCAGTTTGCCATGCCGGAGGAAGTTCAGGATGGGCCCAAAGTAGGTGGGGTCGCGGTCAATGAGGTAGGCCCCAGTCTCATCCTATGGGGATGAAGGATACAGGCAGTGAGAGAAGAGCGAGCTCCCTCCCCTGCCCAACCCTGCACATACCGCCTCAGTTCAATCCCAGTAAAGGATCAGAGGGAGGGAGGGGGTGTGGAGACTGCTCTTCCCCAGAACAGAGCAGCAGGATGGAATAAAAAGGCTTTGAGGTCAGATACACCTAGGTTCAAATCCAGCGTCTGCTTTTTCCTGACTGTGTGACCATGGGCCAGTGACTTGGCCTCTCTGAGCCTCACTCCTCTGCCCCATAACTAGAGGGCATTGTGAGCATCCAGTGAGGTCTGAGTAGCACCGACTCAGAGTAGCGCTCAGGGATTGCCCCTCTTAGAGTTTGTTCCCTGAATCCAGTCCTGTACTGTCTCCACCAGATCTCCAGTTCTTCTGGGGATGTTTACAAGTTTCCAAAGGAGCTGCTATTTCACTGGATACCCTCAGCCTGCAAGGAGGCAGAGAGGGCATCAGTACAACTCTACAGAGAGAAAACTCAGACATCACCAGGTGAGGGAACTCATCCAAGGTCACAGCATCAGAAGGTCAGGAAACGGGAGAGAGGGGGCCTTAGAGGTCATTGCCAGACCAGCCCCCTGGGGTTACAGACAGGGGCTGGGCCTAGAGCAGCGAAGGGTCTGACCCAAGGTCATGCAGACAGTTTGCAGCAGAGCTGAGACGGGAACCCAGAAATGGTGCCCCAGGCCAGAGCTCCTCCCTAATGAAGCCCAGCTCAGAAGCTACTCCAGGATTTCTCCACCCTGCTCTCGGCACCCCTGGGCCACCCACACCCCAAAGGGCAGGGAGGAGCAGCCTCAGTAACTCCTTCTGTGGTGTGGGAGTCCAGTTTGGGCAGGAGAGAAGGCCTTAAGTGTCCATCCCTCTCCACAGCCCCAAAGGACAGGGAGCGTCCCCATCCATCAGCTTCCTGGGTTGGAAGCCCAGGGTAGCACTCAGAAGCTGCAAATGGCCGCAGCCTGGCGTTGTCCTGTTGCCACGGCAATGGGCACATCCCTCACTCTCGGATCCACTTCCTTCTCCCCTCCTCTGGCCAGTTCTTCCCGCCTCCAGCTCTTGGGAAATAAACCCAGCCGGCTTTCCAGCCCGGCGGGCGGGCCAGGCCAAACAGCCCGGATTCAGGCGAGGGAAGGCTCCCTAGCCCGACGACCGCCCACCCCGCGGGCCTCACCCGGTCGGACTGCAGCTCTTCCCCCTGGCACAGGCGGCTGAGGAAGGACTTCTGCTCGCGGCACAGCGTCTGCCGGGTGGTCAGGAACACCGTGCCCCCCACGTTGAGCCGCACCCACTTGCCCCAGCCGCCCGCCCCCGCCGGCGGCGCTGCTTCGCCAGCCTCCATCCTCATCGCTCTCCCTGGCGTCTGCATCCTCCAGGCAAGGCGGCTGGAGGCGGGCAGGTGCCGCGCGCCGGGCATGCCGGGAGCTGTAGTCCGCACCGCCCCGGGCGGGTGCGCCGGCGGGTGAGGGTCCGCGGACGCCCGCCATCCTGCCTTCCCCAGCCCCGCCCTGCTTTGCCCTTCCTGGGAAGCCCACAAACGGGGGTCTCTTGAAGAAGCCCTTTGGCCAAATGACTGTCTTTAGGGAAGGTCAAGTTCGAGGTCACTGGGAAAATAGTGAGTGATACCCCAAATCAGCAATCATCCCATTTTGTCTCCACATTATTGTTTTCCCTTTGTCCAGTCTGGGTTATCAAGCAGCTGACATGAGAGGAAACTTCTGCCTCCCCAAATTTTCATAGCATTTGCCTGTATCTGTTTTCTAATATTCTTTCATTCTGCCCTTTCGGGAAGCAGGGGTAGAGCTGGGTTCTTTCCCCACATAAATTCTTTGAGGACAACACAGCTGGGCTTAAAGTTGGCTCAGCACCTTCTATAGCCCAGACGCTTTATGCATATATATTATTCACTGATGCTCTCAGCAGCCGTGAGAGCATCAATGAGTCAGTGAGGTTGGTGTTATTTGCACCCATTTTACAGATGAGAACACAGAGGTGAAGTGCTCTGCTAGACTCACACAGCTGGTGAGTGGCAGGTTGGCACTAACCAGGTGGGTTCCAAGTGCATTTCTACCACCGAGACCCTTTCCTGATCCCTGCCAGGGGTTGTCAGAGCTCCTTGGGGAAGATTTCTAGGGAGGAAGAGTGGAGATGGCACGGAATGAAAGTCAGGAGATCCTGGCTCTTGCAGGCCTCAGTTTTCTCATCTGTAATTCAGGACAGGGGGAGGGGGGGATTGGTTCTGAGGGTGCTCTCCTGAACCAGATAATTCGGAGGTGGGACTGCTGTCATGGGTCCTGCAGGATGTGGGAAGGGGGAAGATCCTCATGTGATTTGGGACCAGGGAGGGACAAGGACTGAAGGGAAGCAGTCTTCTTTAACTTCCTTTCCTTCTCACTGTTTCAGTCCTGGTCCTGGATTAAGGAGGAGGGACCTGAGGGTCCCCTCAATGATGCCAGTGTCACACACACTGGCAGACTGGCCTTGTGCCCAAGGAAGGTCCTGTTACCCCTCCAGCTCTGCCTTCTCCATAAACCTTTCCCCTTGGCAGGGAATGGGTCAGGTCATAGCTGCTGGAATCCTGCTCCTGGGAACCTGTGCTCTCTTAAACCCAAGTTCACGTGTGATCTCGAGCAACTTCTTCTCTGAACCTTTCTCTTGTGCAAAGTGGGAATTGTGGTGAAGATTAAATTATATGATGTCTGTAAAATAGCCAGCATAGTCTTTGAGATTTTAATATATTGAATAAATGGATGAGTGAATAAAACGGGATATGGGATATGAACTGGCCTTGGAAGATCAGCAGCACTCCTGGCCCTTGCTGAGTCCTCAACCATTGTCAGTTAAAACAAAGCCAGAGCAGGGAATATTTCTTTTCTCACTTCAGGGTTGTAGGCAGGGAATGACATGGCCAGATTTGTAACTTGGATCACTCTGGGGCTGCAGGGGGGATAGTTCAAGACAGGATAAGGAGTGAGGGGTGCGTGAGGAGCCGGGAAGCCCCAACCAAGGCAGCATCAATGGGCAAAGACAGGAGTGGGCGGATTCGGTGGATACCTGGGAGGCGGAAGTTGAGGTTGCAGGGACTGTGGGAAAGAGGGAGGTGGAGGAGGAAGGTGGGGCCACGCTGACAGCCCTGGCTTCTGGCTTGAACTAATAGTGTTTCCCCAAAGCAGGAGAGGTGGATCTGGGGAGTGAGCAGGGGTGAGGAGATCAGTTTGAAGCCTCATTTGCAGTGCCTGTGGGGCAAGTGACAATTGTCCCTGTGGGTGTGATACTTGGGAGAGCAGCTTGGGCTAGAGAGGAAAGGTGGAGCTGTCTCAAGCCTAGAGCAGGAAGGAGACCCTCCCAAAGAGGACATGAGAGTCCTGGACCTGGGGGCCTGGGAAGGCTCTCCTGGGAGGTGGCTCCAGGCAATGGAGAGGACCGGGCAAAGTCTGGAGGGCAAGGAACAAGAGCCCTACTCCAGAGACCAAGCGTGGGCCAGCTGTATTGAGCAAGTTCACGTAAGCAGTGAAAGCTGAGAAGGCGGAAGTTCAGCGTCCTGGAGCTGCGGGAACTCAGGGCTTGCCTGACCCAGCCTGCAGATGTGACGAGGGTTGGAGGCATGGAGTAACTTGCACAGGATCATTCAGCAGATATGGGGCAGATCTCACATTTCTTGGGCCAGCCCTCCCCCACCTGGGGTGCCTCTCCCCGGTGAGGAGCCTGGACGGCGCAGCACTTAAACAGCATCAAATTTTTCAACCAAGGAAGAACGTTGTCACTTTGGGAAGTTTCATCTGGCGTTATTGGTGCACAATCGGGATGGGGCGAGAGCCAGGGGGCCAGGAGGGAGAAATGGGGGTGACCTGCCCAGGGCCCCTCTCCCTCCTTCCCATAGCCCCATTTTCTTGTGTTTCCCCCCACTGCACAGTGAGCTTGGGGACAGACCCCGTCCCTGGGCAGCCGTATCGCAGGCGTGTCACACTGGGCCTGGCTTGGGGTGGGGGGCGAATGGAACAGAAACCCCTGACACTGAGCGTGTCTTTAGGACACTGGCTTCTGTGGTATTTTGTTTCACTGCTTTAGTGCTTCCTACGTGCCAGACGCTGTCCTCAGCGCATCACCCCGTGTAACAGGTATGCTCAAGCAGAGGCTACCATTTACTCATCTGATGTGCTCCAGGCATTTGGTCACAGCAGCAGCAGCTGTCACTCATGGAGGGATTATTCTGGACCAGGCCAGCCCATGCATCATCTCATTTTATTCCCACCGCAGCCCCACGCGGTGGACCCTGTTCCCACCTTGGAAGATGGGACTGAGGCTCCAGGACCACGGGCCTCCATAGGCGGTGCTCAAAGTGGCTACAAAGGGCAGAGCCGGCCTGCAGGTCTGTCCCACTGACTCCGAAGCTCAAGCCAACATGGAGCCCCGATGCACCCCTCTGCAGGCATTTTTATCCCCAAGGTACAGATGAGGAAACTGCGCTCATCTCGGTGGTCCAGCGAAGACCCGCTTAGCTCAGTGCCAGGGCTCGTTGCCATCCTCACTTGGGATCTTAGAGGTTGCTGGGATCTTAGAGGTGTTGGAGAAGCTAGGCCAGCACCTTTGGTCCCAAAGTGGAGAGGGTGGCTTTGGATGAGCCAGTCTCACCCCCTTCCTTCCTCAGAAGCCCCCACCTAACCCTAGACACAGCATCCCCTCAGTCAGCACTTAAAATCTTCCCACCCAAAGCAACACATCCCCCACCAACCGCCATTCAGTGCCATCGCTGTCTGTTGAGCACCATCGACGTGCCAAACATTGAAACACGGAGATGAAGGTGGGGTGGACCCTGCCCTAAAGGGGGCTTCGGTCTGGGGGAGATGGGTCTGAGAGGCTTTAACAAAACATGGAATCCTAGACTGTCCTGCTTGTAATCATAGACTGGTGCTCTTCACAGTTTTACACATGTCTTCCACATTTAAAGGATAAAACCAAACATCCCTTAGACACTTTCTCGGGGTGCTAGTTACCCTGGAGGAGAGCCAGACTTCAAATGGCTGCTGGTTACACTGCCCCCTGCTGTCCCCTTTTGGGAAGAGCAGTTCTCAGGTGCTTTTTTTTTTTTTTTTTTCTTTCCAATATTTTTCTGTTGAGGGGTAGGTAAGTAGGTTTTATTGATTTATTTTGATGGAGGTACTAGGGAATGAACCCAGGACCTTGTGTATGTTAAGTACACAGTCTACCACTGAGGTATACCCTCCCCTCTCCAGGTGCTTTTTAACATGGCTCTGAATAGGGCTTGAAAGTGAAACAGGACAGAGAGTTGGCTAAGGGGCACAAGCTCCCAGCTAAGGATGCCAGCCCAGGCTTTGCGGCTTGCTAGCTGGGTGACCTTGGGAAAGTTACTTAACCTCTCTGAACCTCAGCTTTCCCATATCTAAATTGGGAATACTAATAACAGTACGTAGCTCATACAGTTGTGAGGATTCAATAAGCAAACACATGAAGCCACGTGAAGAGCCCTCAGGACACAGCCCGGCTAAAGTCTCAGTGAATACTGGCTTTTGTGAAATCGATCCTGCCACTCTGTCTGTTGTTGTTTGGACCCAAGATCAGAGCCTGAGCCAAAGGCTGCCCCTTTCAGATCCATTTCCTATTGGCCACGAATGAACCAACCCAACCAACACTTCCCTGCTGAAGTCAGAGAAGCAGAGAGAACATCCACCCCAAATGATCCAGCTTCCAGAGCACAGTGGCTGCAAATTGCCTCATACTAAACCCCCAAGAACTAAAGGGACCCAGAAGTCACTCCGCTGCCATACAGAGCTGAGGGAAATAAAATATATCCCTGAAGTTCTCAGCCGAGCACATCTCCGCATCCTATTTTGAACTTCTTAGCAGCATCCCCCACAACTGAGTGGCTTGTTCACATCCGCTGTCAGTTCCATGACTCAGATGTCATTCACCCCTGCTGGGTTTTTTGGATTCAGTCCCCCTCTTCCCCACGTTCAGAATGTCAGAACATTCTGATTAGTCTTGACTCTTTTTTGTGTGTGCGTGGTTGTTTTTTACATCAAATCCAATCCTATCACTGCCTTGGCTGACAGTTCTGCCTCTTACCTTGGAGAGCGGGGTGGCTGGTTCTGAGTCAGCACCTTTTTGGGGTCACCTGAGGAAAAGAACAAGCATAACCAGTGAAAGAGAGTGTGTCCTGACCAGCCAGAAATATTCAGACAAGCTTTTAGAGGCTTGTGGTCCAGAGTTGACATCTCTGCTCCAAGGTTCCCTGGCTGAGACCTCACTAATTAGGTATAAAAATCCTTCAAGTCCTTATACCATTTGCAACATTTACATCATAATGTTATTCGCATTTTTTAGTGTGATTACATACAGTAAATGTTAGCTATTATGACTGTTATGTGCCACACATTTTCTAGCCCATGTAGGTATTATACCCATTTTATAGATGGGGCTCCGAGTCCTACACACTTGATTATCTATAAGATAACAGTATGCCACAACTCATTTACCTCGAACTTCCTCTAACTGTCAACATTCATCAAGCCTGACCCAAGTACTGGATTTTAGAGTTGCAGAAATGAAGGAGACTCGGACCCTCCTCCCTTAAAGAGGTCACCGAGAGGGCCCCGTAATGTCTGCAGACTCCAGGGGGCGCCATTCGCATCGCGAGGGTCTGGAGGAAGGAATGCCTTCTCTAATTTGCACGAAATTGCAGTTGGGGTTGACCGTGAAGCTTTCCCATCCCGGGTCCCAGCAGGATGCCCTCAGCACGGGCGCTGCTCTCTTCAACCAGTGGGCCGGTGCTCAGCGGAATCCCAGCCGTTCCTGCCTTGGCGGGAGTGTGGCCGGCGGTTTGGCTTCACCAGCAGGGGGCGCACCAGCCTGGCCAGGCCCACCCGGTCCACGCGGTCCATCCGCTCCTGTTGGTTCCTATTTTCAGAAGATCAGCTCCGGAGGACTGAGGTCATGACAGTCGGCTAACTTACCAGCCTCCCCCCAGTGACCCCACTCTTCCCTGCAAACGTCCCTCTGGCTCCTGTGGAGGATTGTTTTGAGGGTTCTTTGGAGCCCGCATTGCTAGGAGTGGCTCACGCTGCGGTTTCCTACCCAGGCAGGGCTTTCTCCAGTTGTCTGCCTGGGACACCCCACCTGAGGACCACGTCATTGGGTCCCACTCCCTCCCGCCCCGCCCCACCCCACAGCCCTCACGCATAAAGTCCCTTCTGGACAGCTCCTAGCTATCTTCTTCATCCAGGTCCTCAGCGGGTCCCCGGGAATCTGTGGCTTGCTCAGTGCTGACAAGGTTCACCCTGCACAGCTGCATCTCCTGATACGACCACCCAGCAGCCAGCCAGGCCAGCATCTCGCCTGAGGCTTTGCCAGGCATGGGTCCCGCCCAGCCTCTGCGCCCCCAGAATCCAGGACTCACAGCTCAAGTTCTGCAAATGGCCTCCGTGAAGCTCCCCGACCCCGACTCAGTCGGCGGAAAGTGGGGCGCCCCACGCACCTCTACCCATGAGGAGGGTCACGGATCCCAACAACTGCCTCTAGAGAAAGCCTCCCTCTGCCTCTTGCTGGCATCTCTCTTTGCTGTAGCAGGAGGTGGGGACTCCTAAGGTTTCTAAAACTAGTTCTTAACCACCTTGGTTGAAAGAACTGCTTTAGATGGTCTAGTTCTTTGTTTAGAATGTGGGTGCAGTTAGCAGCTCTGTGAAACTGATCAGGAGACACGTGCTGAAAAACAGAACACACAGGGAACAAACTTGATACCCGGTGAGGGGTGCATATAGGGGTCGGGGGGAGTGGGAGGTACAAACTACTGGGTGTAAGATTGGCTCAGGGATGTCACATACAACACAGGGAACAGAGCCAATATTTTGTAATAACTGTAAATGGAAAGTAACCTTTAAAATTTGTATACAAATTAAAGTTTTACAAAAAGAAATAACATTTATTTCGAAGTAATTTCAGAGAAAAGTTGCAAGAATAATACAAAGAATTCTGGTAGAGCCAAATGTTAACATTTTACCATATTTGCATTTTCATTCTCTCTCCCTTCCTTCTTGTTTTTCTGAACTGTTTGAGTCATGACCTTTGAGACCTTGAGTAATCAGAGTTCATGGCCTTTCACTCAGACTCTTCAGTGGAATCTAAAAATAAGGACATTCTTTTACACAACCACAGTACAATTTTCAAAGTCAGGAAATTAATTTTGATACAATACCATTAACTTATTTACAGATTTCTTCAGATTTCCATTTGTCCCACTACTATCCTTTATAGCAGAAGAAAAAAAAAGTAGTTTAGGATTCAATCCAGGATGCACTGCATTTAGTTGTTATGTCTCTTTAGTCTCCTCTGATAGGAAACAGCCCCCCCCCCCCCGCCCCAGTCTGTCTTTGTCTCCCTTTTTTGAAGAGTACAGGCTGCTTAATTTGTAGAATGGCCCTCAGTTTGAGTTTGTCTGATGTGTCCTTATGATTAGATTCATTGTATGCATCCTTGGCAGGAACCCAGAAGTGATGCTGTGTTTTCCGTGTTCTCAGTGCATCATCCCAGGAGGTACACGTGTCACTTTATCCCATCACTGAAGGTTAACGCTGATCCTTTTGTTATGATGGTGTCAGCCAGCTTGCTGATCTGCACAGTTACTCTTTAGCCCTTTGAATTAATCAGTATCATTACTGACTACATTCTTGTGTTTCCCCTCATTCTTGTTCATTGATTTTTGAGTGTGCAAAACATAACACAGTTCTAAAAGTCAAAACAACGCAAGAAGTCATACACAGAAAAGTAGAAAAGTCTCACCCTCATCTGTTCACCCTATTGCCACCCATTCCCAGAGGTAGCCAGTCTCATTAAATAAAGTTTCTGGTTTGTTCTTCCTGTGGGTTTTTCTGTTTTTTAAGCAGGAATTAACAGATACATGTGTATTTTCTTATTTCCCCTTCTTTCTTACACAAAAGGCAGCCTACTATAGAGACTCTTTTCCACTTTGCTTTTGGACTTAACAATATAGCCTAGAAATCAGGCCACATCATTTTGCAGAGATCTTCCTCATTTTTCTCACATCTGCACAGCTCTCCATGGTGTGAATGGACCGGAGTTTATTCAGCCGTCCTCCTTATGTACATTTAGGTTGTTTCCAATACTTTATGATTACAAATAATGCTACAAATAAGTAGTAAGTAACGTTACAAATAAGTAACCCAATCACGCATAAAGGTTTTCATGCTGTTGGAGGTGTGTCTTCAGGGAAAAGTCCTAGAAGTGGGATTTGCTGAGTCACAGGGTAAGCGCATATCATCTTCATTCAATGTCTGTGTGATTTGTCAAGACTTTCACGGTTCAGAGATGGGGAAAGGCTGCAAGAAGCAGGAGCGAGAGGGAGCGGAGGCTGGCAGGGGAAGAAGATGAGAAGAGTGGACGCAAACCAGCCTCCACTGGGGAATAACCCTCCCCACTGCACCGGCTCCCAGAAGCCTTCCGGGGCCCCAGCTCACTTGGGACCTTCTGGAGGCCCCTCCCATCTCATTCTGGGCCACACGGTTCTGCAGGTTATCACTTGCTTCCACCTAAGGATTGTGCCTGGTTTTCAGCACCCAGTGATTGCCTCCTTCATGGGTTTTCCCCTGCTGATTGCTACTATGTTCTTTAAGGAGAGGGAGTACGTCTTTTACAGCAGAGTCCTGGAGAAATAGATCAGAGTGCACACCTAGCCCCACAAGCCACCGAGCTTCTGGTTCCCTTATTCCTCACCTGTGAACAAAGGTGTAATCATGTGTGCACGTGTGAGTCCATTTGTAGGGGGTTTATGAAACACCCCCACCCAGAAAAATGCCCCACTCCCTCTTCTCTGACCCCTCCCCAATTCTCTCACAATGATGAATGCCAAGGAGTCATTCCATCCAGGATTCCAGTCCCAGCCTTACCTTTCCTGGGACCTCAAGAGAGGTATCTGACTGATGGACTCAGATCCCAGTGTCCACTGCCCCTCACCCTGTTCCTCTGTCGGTGTTCCTTGTCCCCAGCTCAACATAGTGCTTTAAGCCCTGGAATTGGTGGCATCGTCCAGAGGGAGTAGGCTCCCCCAAGAAGCAGGGGGAGACTCTGAAGAACACAGAGAGTTGCCAGGAAGGACAGCTGGTGAGGAGGATCTGGCATTGCAGGGACTTGAGGACTGGAAAGTCACAGCAATGGTGGCCATCTAGTAAAGGGGCAAACAGCCCCGGCAATAAAGTGATAAAGCCACAGAGTTCAGGTACCCCCAGTACACGGTGTCCCACCCCCTAACAGGTTAATGTGTTAACATTTTGGGTGCTTAAAATTATAAAGCTTCAGTTCACCTGCAAATTTCATCTCCTCCCCAATGACTCATTCTCCATACATTAAGAATAACAGCACTCCATTCTGCTTATACACCTGGGGTGTGATTTCCGGTAGGAATGACCTACAATATGAAACACCTTATATTGCTTTGCACTTTATCTTACCTGACATCACACCCACCCTGTGTGTGGCAGGGCAGTTTGCTCCCATTTTTCAGATGAGATGACTGAAACCCAAACTGGAAGGGTCTGGAAAGCAGACCTTCTGGGGTCTCATGTGGCGCCAGGACCAAATCAGTACGTCAATTCATTATTCAGCCCACTGTGTGGGGTCGGGGCTTCTTTGGGCCATGACCCCTCAAGGCCCCTTGAGGCACTGGGCCAGGGAGTGAACTCAACCCAGTGCAGCTGGTTAGGCAAGCCTGGCAAACTTTCAGCTCTCCCTGACACAGAGAGTGTGCTCAGCAAATATTTGCCAAATAGACAAAAATTTCATCATCCTCATTGTTCTGTGTTCAAAGTTCCTGCTTGGAACACACAGGGTGGGATAGGATGGGACCCTGCAGTGAGCGGTTGATTACTCTGGGAGTTCAGACTTGCAGGAGACAGGGCAGGGCTCAGAGTGACCCTGTGTCTTTCCTAACCAGCTCCTGCAAAGTTAAACCAACCACAGCTCTGAGGATCAAAGAAAGGCATGTCTCCATCTCCCTTCTCCCGCCTCTGGGCAAGTCCTCTCTGAACCTGCCCAGACCCATCGAGAACCTTCCCAGGAGGAAAAAGCCCCAGCTCAGATCAGCCAGGGTTCCTTACTGGATAGGTAAGGATGGTGCATCTGGGGTGGGGGAAAGGAGCCTAAACTCCCCCCCACCCCCCTGCTTAAATTCCACGGCTCAGCTCAAGGTGTCTTCTTGTGGAGCTGGAGAGACACTTGGCCATCTCCCATGAGCTTGTCACGTGTGTTTCCAAACCCTGAATTACACTCCCTTCTCTCTTGGATCCTGAATTTGGGAAAAACAGCCCAGATTTCCCTGACCCATTGGAGAGGCTCCAACCTTGAGAATTCTAACTCCAATTTGGCTCCTCTCCCAAAATAGCTGTGCGTCCTTAGGTAAATTACTCAACCTCTCTGAACTTGTTTTCTCACTTGTAACATAAGTCTGTTGTAAAATAGATCATTTCACCATTTCTTTCTAAAAGATATACTATGGGCCTGTTTCTCCTTCCTGGCTGGGAGGCTTTCTCAGGGCAGGAACACAATTCTCAAATGCATGTTCCCTCTCTCCCAGTGCAGGAAGTACAGAGGGCACTCAACATGCTGAATAAATATACTTTAAAAAATAACTGTAACACTAGATGTTGATTCTGTGCAGTCAACAGTTTCTATGGATTCACTTATTCAGTCCCCCTATTGTTCAAAGAAGGTACAATTACTCTCATCTTAAAAATGAAAAAATGAGACTCAAAGAGGCTCAGCAGTGCATCCAAGGTCAGGCAGCCTTGCAAGGGGCAGCTGATCAGAACCTCTCGTGTTTGCAAACAAAGCTGGCTCCTTGAAGAGGCAGGGGTGCTTCTGGGAGAGAAAACGTGGTTTGTCTGAAACCAGCACAAAAGGAAGGTTTCTAAACTGCTGTATTCAGCCCCCAGGGGAAGGGGCTTATGGTGGGGTGACAGGGATCCCCACATGGAGGGGATCCCTGTCTACACTGGTCCTGACTGCTGTGGTCAACTGTGGCCACCGCTCCTACAGCAGCGGTGCTCAACTGTGGGTGACTTTTGCCTCTCAGGAGATATTTGGTCATGTCTGGAGACACTTTTGGTTCTCAAAACTGGTTAGTGTTGCTGGCTTCCGGATGGAGGCCAGAAATGTTGCTAAACTTCCTCTGGTGCCCAGGACGGCCCCTACAACAAAGAATCATCCAGCCCAAACGTCAGTTATGCTGAGGTTGAGCTAGAAAGATGGGACTCCGCATTGGGTTCTTGGCCAGATCCTCGTCTGAAATCCTTTCGTCTGAAGTTTGTATTATTCCCATTTTATAAATGAGGAAGCTGAGGTTCGGAGAGGTGGGATTTTTACATCTCTTATTCAGAAAACCAGGATTCTGCCCCTAGTCCCCTGCCATCCCTGTGGACTTGGGAGAGACACAGCATCACAGGAAGCGGGGTGGGGACTGTAGGCGAGAAAAAGAGTAAATTCAGAGCCTGGAGATCTGGGTCTGGTTCCAGCTCTGTCGTGAACCCGTCATGAGGTCTCAGGTAAGTCACTGCCCACTCTGGTTTTTCCCTTCTAGGGTTCCTCCCAGTGCTGGCTGACCCTGGCCCTTCACTACCAAGAGGTACCTCGGGGGCTTGAAGGTGGGGAGGGATGGCCCCAGTTCTGACAGGGGGCATCTGGGGCCTTCTCAGACCCCCATGTCCACCTCTGCACAAACGACAAATACAGAGGGAAGAGAAAAGAGTCCTTAAGTGTTGCAAAGCCAGGGAGAGAGGCTCTCCTTGAGCAGAAAGGATCAAAGCCCCTGGATCGCCCACCCCCTGGTAGCGCCAGAGGCTAGCCTGCAAGTGTGGCTCTCAGGGTCTAGAGCTAGATTCTTCTCCAATTAGGCTAAACCCTGCTCTCCTCCAGGAGGTCCCAGCTGGGGTGGGACAGCCTCCTATTAAGTTCTAGACCCCTCTGTCTTGAAATGAGATGTACTGCTTACCTGTCGGGGGGGCTTTGGGGGAGACTCCAGGCAGAGCACAGCAAAGATTCACCCTCAAGAGCCCAGAAGCCAGAAGGGAGACCCCAGAATTATGGAGCAGAAGATGGTTTGCTGGGAGACATTCTGGCCACAGGAATGGAAGGGCTCTTGGCCTCCAGCACTGCTCAGAGGGCAGGGACAGGCTCCTCAAGACCCTCTGGCTCCATGGAGCGTAGCTGGGCATCTTGGAACCACAGGCCAAAGGGCCAAGGAAAGCCGAGGCAGCCCCACAGTTGGCAGAATTGAGCACGTGGCTGTTTTATTTCCCCAGTGGTAAAACGGAAGGGAGGTGGGGCTCCAGCACGGCACCATGTGGGCAGCTCCCCTCCCCCTGTGCCCATCACCACCTTCTCTCCTGCCTCTGCTGGGAGCCTGTGTCACGGAATCCTGGCCTCTGGGATGTCACCCCACGCACCACCTAAGTTGGAGGAAGAAACACTATCCTGGTCGAAGCAGAGTCAGAACCACCAGGCTGGGCACAGCTAGAGGCTGCGTGTCACCCAAGCTTCCTGCGTCTGGCCAAGCCTCAGTGGGTCTTCCCCCGGCCCTCGGAGATGATGTCCTCCGGCTGGGCACGCATGTACCACTCCACCCAGGAGCCGTCGTAGATGGGTACATCAGGCTTGCCGCAGAGGTAGGCCCCCAGTGCCACGTGGCAGGCTGTGACGCCAGAGCCACACGTGGCCACCAGGGGCTGGGACAGGTCCACCTTCTTGTCCTGGAACAGGTGGCGGATCTCCTCGGGGCTCTTCTCCAGGCCCTCCTCAGTCAGGAAGTCCGTGAAGGGGATGTTGATTGTGCCAGGGATGTGGCCGGGCTCAATGCCTGCAGCAGGAGAGCAGGAAGAGGGGAACGAATACAAGGTTGGAATGAATGAGATGCAGCCACAGGGTAACCTTCTAAGAGCATCACCTCTCATGCGTGTAGCAGTCCTCACAACCAGGAAGCCCAGGCACTATTTACAAGAATCTCATTTTACAGGTAGAGATGCTGAGGGTCACTATTGCCCAACGCCACGCACCTAGCAAACTGCTGCCTGGAATGTGAACCCAGGGCTCAGACCCCACCAGAGACACCCTCTGCCCCAGGTTTCCTGATGACTATAAGCCCCGGGGCAACAAAGATAAACAAGACCTCTGCCTGGCTAGGACTTGGAGCATCTGCTGTCAACAGTCTTTGATCTGGCAGGGCAGTCAGGCAATAACTGAATAATTACAAGCGTGATGGCTGTTACTAAAAGGCCGTCCTAGGTGGTAGCGGGGCATAGCATACATAACAGCAATACACAGTAATAGGAGTAATCACGGCTGACATTATTGAGGCGTTAATCTGTGCTGGGCACTGTTCTGAGCCCCTCAGCTGTATTTTCCCCTTTAAGCCTCCCTAAAACTCTATGGGAAAGAAATTACTATTCTCTGTGTGTATGTATATGCGTGACCGAGACATTGCGCTATACACCAGAAATTGACACATTGTAGCTGACTGTACTTCAATTAAAAAAACAAAAGAAATTAATATTCTCCCTTTTGTACAGATGAGGAGACTGAGGCACAGAGACTAACTTACCCAAGATAGTAGGGGCAGAGGGGCCTGCAGGACACACTGCCTGGGAGGGGGAGGGTCAGGGAAGCTTCTGGGAGTAGCTCTGAAGATTCCACCAGGTTGAGGGTTCTGGGGGGTGGGGGCTGAGAGCACCCCAGGCAGAGGGCATCAGGGTGGCAGGGAGTTGCTTGGAGCTTAGAGGGGTTAACAGTCATTGTGGCAAAAAGCCCAGACAGTGAGAAGGCTGAGGATCAAGGGGACACCAAAGTGGGTGGGGACACCTTAGTGAGCCTGGATTAAGACTTAGGGCTTTGACATAACCCTAGGGGAAATCAGACTTTCATTTTCAAAAGATTGTTTTGACTGTAGCTTGAAGAAGAGGATGTGGACAAGGCCAGAGGGTCCTTCATTAAGAGAGGATCATCCCCCACTCGCAGCTTCGCACTCTCGGGGAGCTGCTGACCCATGTCGGTATCTACTCTCAGGACTTTGTGTATAGACAGCACTCCTCCGGGTCCACGGTGAGGTTGGAATGCGTCCTGCATCCCAACTTAACAGATGCAGAAACTGGGCTCAGCCAGAGATACTACATAGAGACCGGCCAGAGCAAGGAAGATGGGCAAGCTCTCAGCCCACGCTGGCCACTGTCAGAGCAGGGCTGTCCCCACACCTTGAACCTCACCGAGCAAAGCATGCTTCCCCTCCCGGCCGGAACGACATGGCAAATGAGAGGTGCCATTGGCCAGATTTCAGGCTGTGGACGGGACTGAAGGGGACAGTGATATTCTCCATCACTTTAGATGGAGCCTTTACACATATCTGCTTGTTCACCTCGACAACAGGCCTGTTAGGTGTTTATCGCTCTCTCCCATTTTACAGATGAGCAAGCCTGATGGAGGGAAGCATTAAGCACATTTGTAAAGAGCCATAGCCAGGGAAGCACATGTTAACTGTATCACTTCCCATTTCTTGAGTGCATCCTGTATGGGCAAACACAGGGCTGAGTGGTTGACATACTTGCTCTCATTTGACCCTCACTACATCCTTTAAGCTCTGTATCCTGCCCTGACTTTACAAGTGCAGAAGCTGTGGTTCAGAGATTAGGTGACCTACCAGGTGTCACACAGCCAGCACAACCTAGGGCAGCGCTCTGAACCTAGGTCTGGCTCTGGCTCGCCACTCTATGTTGCTCTACCACTCCCCACCCCTACCCTTACCTGGGGCTGCTGAGCTGAAGGATCCCACAGGCTCAAGGTGGCATCCCCATTGGGCTGAACCATATTAAGCTGCCACAAATGTAGGTGCAAAAATGGTTGGATAGCAGCAATTTCCTGCAGTGTGACCCAATGCCAACATTTCTCATGGTCCCTTCCATGTGGTAGGGACCTTCTGAACTCACCAAACCTCTCTGGGGCATCGGCTCCATCCAGCTACTGGGTTAGTCTACAGGATGCACTGGGAGCATGGGTCACCCCAAACAGTGAGAGGACAGGGTGAATCCAAGCTGCTCTAGAAACACAGAACAGAAGCTCCAACCCCAAGTCGGGGGCATAGGGGATGCGATTCAGGGAGTGCTTCTCAGAGGAAGTGGCAAGTTCCTTGCACCCTCCTGGAAGCAAGCACGAGAGAAATGGCTGGAGGGTTACTGGCTGTTCACTGTAGTTCAAGGGACGAGTTTAATGCCTGCCTGGGCTGCTTACTGAGACCTGGGGCAAAAGAGCCACTCTAAGGCTCCATTTCCTCCTCTGTCCAATGACAGCACCCAGCTGGAGGGATCATTAAAAAGCCTACACACCAAAGTGGCTCCTGACCCGCCTGCTTTGTGGGGACTCCTCGCTAACCTCATACTGGGCCTTCCCACAGGTTCCTTGCCTGAGAAATCCAGCCCCTAGGCAGAAGGCCCTGCCTCAGCCCAAGCCAGCAACCACCCTCTTGTTCAGTTTCTGCTCCAACCCAGGGCAGCAACCTCTCTCTCTCTTCTTAGACTCAATTATGCCTTCTGCAATCCTTGGCCCCTCTAAGTGACTTTCCTCTCACTCTCCACCTCAGACTCCTCCTCCTCCTCGGCTCCATCATCCTCAGAGACTGTAACAGACCCGATCAGGCCCCATCCCTTTGGATGGGCACTTATACTGGACACCCTGGATTCCCAAAGAGTTTGGGGCGGTCACTGCCCCAAGCGCAGTGGAGGTAGGGCAAGTATTATTGCCCCCACTTTAGAATAAAGCCAGCAAAACTTAGTGAGGCGAGTAGAAACCAAATCGGGGCGCCCACTCCACCCGGTGTCCTTTAAAGGCAAGGGTGAGGCAAGGGCCTGATCCCGCGCCCCCAGGGCCCTCCCCGGCCCTCCGGGCATCACTGTTACCATCTCGGGGCTCGGGCTCTGTGCCCCGGAAGCGGCCGGCGGCGCGGGCGTCCACCACCTGGAAGCGCCTGGATTCGAGGTTCTCCTTGATGTCCTCGTACGTCTTGACATACGCAGGGTCCAGCGTGGCACTGAACTCCGCGGGCGTCGGGCGGCTCTTGCCCGAGCTCAGCGGGAGGCCCTGGCGCAGCCAGTTGCGGAGGCCGCCGTCGAGCAGCGACACGGTGCGGTGGCCAAAGGCGCGAAACATCCACCAGACGCGCGGTGCCGCGTACAGGCCCTGGTCACTGCCGTCGTAGATCACGACGTGGGTGGCGGCGCCCACGCCCAGGCGGCCCGCGTACTCGGCGAAGTGCTCCGCGCTGGGCAGCATGTGGTCGTAGGGCGACGTGGGGTCACTGCACTGGTCGATGTCAAAGAAGGCGGCGCCCGGGATGTGGCGCTCCTCGAACTCGCGGCGCGCATCGCGGCCCAGCTTGGGCAGGTACCAGGACGCATCCAGCAGCTGCAGGGGCGCCCCGGCGCGCGGGGCGCGCAGGGCCTCGGCCACCCACTGCGCCGACACGAGCGCACGGAAGAGCTGCTGCGAGGCCATGGCGACGGCGGTGACACTGGGGCTGCAAGCCTGGGCGACAAGGAAGGATGTCAGGAGGGAATCGAGGAAGAGGCAGGCACGGGGCGGGAAACTTCCGTGCCGCTAAGGGCTGGGGCTGGGCCCGGGCCGGAGGGGGCGGTGGAGCCCAGGGAGAGCAGAGTTCATGGAACGCGGAAAACCAGCGGTGGTGAACCCAGATGCAGACTTTGGTCACCCGGACCTCCTCTCTCCTCCCCTGCCAGGCCTTGGGTATATACACAGAGCAGAGTGACCAAATGACCATGACCTTGGAGAGGACCAGGTGGGGACCCTCACCGGTGCTTGCTGTGGAGCAGAAAGGGAGAGGGCCCCAGCAGAGGAAGGCCCGCTGGCACTTCAAGGTAATTAGGGGCAAAGCCTCAGCCCCTCCCTAAGGTGCAGCTCAGCTTCGCTTGCAATCAGCCAAGGCCCCTGGTGGAATTCATTCACTCATTCACCAAATATTTATATAAGCAGCCTCAGAGGAATAGTTGCTGAAATTTACTGAGTCCTCCCTGTGCTGTTTACTCCTCACAATACTTTAGGACATTGCAGGACACAGGACACACTTATTTGCTAAATGGGTAGCCTCAGCTCAGAGGGTTCACCAGCCCATCCTGATAAGTCAGCCCACAGCCTTCCAGGACCAAGATGCTCCAAACTCACAGAGCCCCTGGGCAAGCAGCCCCCCACCCCACCCCCACCCTGTCCATTGGCGCAGGTTAGAGGAAGGCACCCCTTCCGCCAGGCAGAGGCAGAGCCCCTCCCAGGGCACCTGGCTGGGTGAGTGGGGTGCAAAGCAACACAGCCTTCAGTAGTGAGTATGTGGGGATGCCTGTTTCTTTTCTTTTGGGGGGAGGGGGGTTGTAATTAGGTTTATTTATTTATTATTGTTTATAATGGAGGTGCCTGGGGGACCTCGGGCACGCTAAACACTGCACTCTACCACTGGGCTATACCCTCCCCACACATGCCTGTTTTCTGAATGAGGCAACCGGCCTTAGAGATGTAAGTGCCTTGCCCTCAGTCACCAAGCTGGTTAGGGCCAGCCTCAGGATTTGAAGCCAGGTTGCAACTTCTGAGGCTGGACTTCTGCCCCAGCCCCAGGTCAAGGATGACCAAGGCCTAATGACTCAGTAGTGTGACAGCCCCCTCCCACGGTCTCATTGCAGGCTGGCTTTTCGAACCATGTTGCCCACCCTGCTTGGCCTTATGCTGGACACTGAGAAATTCTTGACTCTGCAAGGCTCTGGGAGTTAAGGCAGGCCACAGGCCTGCTCAAGAGACAATGGAATCGCAGAAAGTCTGGAGTTCAGTGGGAGTACAAAGGGGCCACTAGCTAAGTCTGGGGTGGGAAGGCTTCCTGGAGGAGGAGGAAGTCCAAACCGATCAGAGGCTCAGGAAACCCCAGTCTGACCTTCGGGGTGAGACTGCCAAAGAGGCCTTGGCTAAGGGGCAACCCCAGTGTCTGTGGGTTATGCCAGAGCTAGACAATGTTGGAGGACACTGTGGTTCCCTTCTTGAAGAACCCATTGTGAACCACAGCAGTCCCTGCCCGCCCCCCATTCTGGGGGCTTCTTGGTTTTTTTATCCCAAGGGTCCATTTTGAACCCTGATTTGGGAGTAAGAGCCCCTCCAAAGTCAGTGCAAATCCCACTCCCTTGCTGAATGAGTTACATGAGGGCAGGCATGTCAGGGTCCCCGTGCTGTTTCCATTTCTTAGAGTAGAGCTTCCAACCCTCACCTCTTAGGGTGAAGATTAAATAATGAATGCCGAGGCACCACCATAATGCCCTGCCTGTGGCTGGCTTTAATAATCATTAAAAACGGCTTCATAAGTTAGAACACTCCCCACACCACCTACAAAAATAAACTCAAAGTGGCTTAAAGATTTAAACATAACACAGGACACCATAAATCTCCTAGAAGAGAACATAGGCAAAACATTCTAGCAATGTTTTCCTAGGTCAGTCTCCCAAAGCAATAGAAATAAAAGCAAAAATTAAACGGGACATAATCAAATTTACGAGCTTTTGCACAGCAAAGGAAACCATCAACAAAATGAAAAGACAACCTATGGACTGGGAGAAAATATTTGCAATGACGATGCAACTGACCAAGGCTTAATTCCCCGAATATACAAACAGTTCATACAACTCAATAACGAAAGAACAAACAACCCAATCCAAAAATGGGCAGAAGACCTAAATAGACATTTCTCCAAAGAGGACATACAGCTGGCCAATAGGCACATGAAATCGGCTCAGTATCACAAATTATCAGAGAAATGCAAGTCAAAACTACAATGAGATATCACCTTGCACCAGTCAGAATGGCCATCATTGAAAAGCCCCCAAACAATAAATGCTGGAGAAGATGTGGAGAAAAAGGAACCCTCCTACACTGCTGGTGGGAATGTAATTTGGTGCAGCCACTATGGAAAACATTTTAAGGATGATTCCTTAAACAACTAAAATTAGAGTTACCATATGATCCAGCAATCCCACTCTTGGGCATATATCCAGAGAGAACTCTAATTCGAAAAGACACATGCACCCCAGTGTTCACAGCATCACTATTTACAATAGCCAAGACATGGAAGCAACCTAAATGTCCACTGAGAAATGACTGGATAAAAAAGACGTGATATTTATACACAATGGAATACTACTCAGCCATAAAAAATGGAATAATGCAATTTGTAGCAACATGGATGGGGTTAGAGGTACTAAGTAAAGTAAGTCAGACAGAGAAAGACAATATGATATCACTTATATGTGGAATCTTAAAAAAATAATACAAATGAACTTATTTGTAAAACAGAAACACTCACAAACATAGAAAACAAACTTATGGTTACCGAAGGGGAAAGGGAGGGGGACGGATAAATTAGGAATTTGGAATCAGCAGATACAAACTACTATATATAAAACAGATAAACAACAAGGTCCTACTGTACAGCACAGGGAACTCTATTCAATATCTTGTAATAACCTATAGTGAAAAAATATGAAAAAGAATACATTATGTGTACAACTGAGTCACTATGCTGTACTCCAGAAACTAACACAACCTTGTTTTTTTTTCCTCCTAACACAACCTTGTAAATCAACTACACTTTAATAGAAACGAAAACAAAAACCAAAAAAATGGCTTCACAAAAATTTCATTATTTCTTCAGAGTTACTCTCATAGGAGGCCTTTGAACCATCAACGGCAAGTCTTGAATCTTAGAATTTCAGGGCTAAGTGGGACTTCGGAGGTCTGAGGTCATCCTGCCTTACCTGTTGAGCTGGCAGTTCTCTCACAAAGGACTGTGGGAGGTAAAGGAGGGTCTGGTAGAGCAGGCTGTGTGTGTCACTGAAGGGCAGGGACCAGGTCCCTGGGCACTCGGCAGGCCTGGATGGCTGAAGGTGGGGCTGCTCTGTGAGTCAAGGGCTCCAAGACAGATAGGACAGCCCCAGGGCCATCTCCGTAGCGTATACAACTCCACTAGGGGAAGTGTGAGCCCTGGAACACCATCTGGGGTGGGCCCTGGAATAGCAGGGCTCCAGATAGACTGGGCATTCTGCAAGGGCCTGCCCCAGCCTCGTCCTTCCTGGCTCTCTCTCTCTCTCCTGACTGCAAAGCGTAACGTTCAGAGGATTCGCTGGGTAAACGCTGATCAAAGTACGAATTTTTGCATCTTTCGGTAAGAATATAAGAGTTATATTATATTATAATAAAATGTAATTCTTAATATAAGAATATAAGAATAAAAAATTTTTAAAAAGACAAGAGCCTTCCAGGTATATGTAACAGCTTATGCAAAAGCTGAGTAGGGGCAGTGGGGTCCCATCGGCTTGCAAGAACCAGTTGTTAGATTTTCAGGACTTAGGCCAATGGGTTGTCAAACACAGCCATTGTTAAAAATTAAATTATATAAACTTAGAGTAAGTTATGAACAAAGGCGGTTTTTTTTTTTTTTTTTTTTTTTTTTAAGTATGAGGCTTCAAGGATGAACAAGTGAAACAAAAGCAGCTCCTGCCATGTGGGCTTCAGATCAGAGATTAACAAGAGTCTGGCCTCAACGCCACCGCGCCCCTGGGCAACTCGCTGGGCCTGGGCAACTCGCTGGGCCTCTCTCTTTGGTCTTTAAATTAAAGTTTCTGGCCTACTCCGCGGGGTTGTTGTGGGAAGTAAGTGACACTGTAGGAGTACCCAGTCAAGTGCCTCACCAAGCAGGCCTTGACAAATGCTAGTTTCGTTTCACTCCAGCAGGTGCTTTGCCAGTTTGTCCTCCCAGAGCCTCTAGGTCAGTTGGCCTCCTCTCCCTGGCCTCTCCGACAGGCTTTATTAGTCCTCCTCCCTCCCTCCTACCCCCGCTGGTGGCACCAGCTGACAGACCCCCTCCTCACTCCGCCGCGCCTCCTCCCCGCTGCCACTCGCTCCGACCCCACCCTGCGGGCCGCCCCCAGCTGCTGCGGACCGCCATCCTTAGGGCGAAGCCTGGGGCGCACCTTCCCTCCTAGACTGCAGCCCCCTCCTCCCCTCCTCGGCTCAGGCCCCCGCCGCGGGAGCCCAGCGCGGCGCACCCCGATGATCGCCTCCCCCTAAAGAAAGGCGAGAGCCACTCCGACGCAGCAGTAACCCAGCCTCGGGTTCAGCCAAGGCCCCGGCGCAGCGCGCCCCCTCCCCTCGCCCGCAGCTGTCCCCTCCTCCCGCCACCAACCTGCGGCCGGCCAAAGGGAGGAGACTCCGGCACAGCCCACGGCCCCGACCACTCCGAGCCGCGGCTGCCGGCGTCTTCCACTGGCCGAGCCTGGGGGGAGACGCCCATGCCGCCGAGCCCTGCCCCGCGCCGCGCCCGCATCTCCCGGCGCCCCGGGCGGGCCCCCGGGGGTCTGAGAGGCGCTGCAAGCTCGGCGGGCGGCCAGGGGCGGGCGCGGCGCGGCAGCGGGGACGCGGGTTGGGACGGGCGGCGCGGGATCCACCCCCCCGGGCGGAGGCCCGATGGTGTGGGCCGGCAGGGGAGTTGCGGGCTCTGGGTTTGAACCTGCCAACTTCTCCAGCGGGCAGGGGCGAGCGCCAGGGCGGCGGCGAGGGCGAGTGAGTGCGCGTGGTGGGGCGTTGGCAGGCGCTCGGGCCGTTCGGGACTGGGCCGCCGACCGGACCACCTGAGACCCAGGGAGGGTTCCGGTGGCGAGAGCGGGGCGGGGTGCCCCGGGAACCCTGGACCCAACTGGGGCAGAGGGCGCCGGGCAGGGCTGGACTTGGGCAATCAGGTGGCGGGAGAGCCCAGGTTGCTGAGGGCAAGGAAGGTTTGCGAGACCAGAGGCTCCGGCGAGGGTGTGTGCGGGGCTCCAGCAAACCTTTCCCCATGCGCTCACTCCCCTGCCCTCCCAGGAAGGGGGACTCTAAGCCCAAGATGCCTCCTACCCTCATCCGGGACATCCCTTCGCTGCTCTTTCTGGCAGGATCGTGAGGGCGAGTATGGTAGCTTACAGGGCCAGACACCTTTCCTGCCAGCTACCCCAGCTGGAGCCCAGAAGCTCTTGCCCCACCCCCTTCTGTGCGGGCGGGGGGCGCAGGGAGAGGCGGAGGCAGGCTTTCCTTAGGAAAGATCCTAACCCCGCTGAACCCCCAATCCTGCCAAGTTGCTGTAAACACAACATCCCTAGGGGAGTGGAGTGGGGAAAAAAACTCCTCCTCCCAGGCCCCGCCCCCGCATCCACAGTCCTCATGCTGGTCTTTTTCCTGGTTCCCACCGCGCCAGGTAACACGCAGAGCTGAAACCATGGTTCAGCAGATGCTCTACCGGGCGCTGGTCTCCACCAAGTGGCTGGCGGAGTCCGTCCGGTCTGGCAAGCTGGGCCCTGGCCTTCGAGTGCTGGACGCGTCCTGGTACTCGCCGGGCACCCGCCAGGCCCGCAAGGAATACCTAGAGCGCCATGTCCCCGGCGCCTCCTTCTTTGACATAGAGGAGTGCCGGGATACTGCGTCGCCCTATGAGATGATGTTGCCCAGCGAGGCGGGCTTCGCTGACTACGTGGGCCGCCTGGGCATCAGCAACGACACGCATGTGGTGGTGTATGATGGTGACCACCTGGGCAGCTTCTATGCGCCGCGGGTCTGGTGGATGTTCCGTGTGTTTGGCCACCGCACCGTGTCAGTGCTCAATGGTGGCTTCCGGAACTGGCTGAAGGAGGGCCACCCGGTGACATCTGAGCCCTCATGCCCAGAGCCAGCCATCTTCAAAGCCACACTGGACCGTTCCCTGTTCAAGACCTACGAGCAGGTGCTGGAGAACCTCGAATCAAAGAGGTTCCAGCTGGTGGATTCACGGGCCCAAGGGCGGTACCTGGGCACGGAGCCGGAGCCAGATGCAGTAGGTAGGTGTCCCGGTGGGTGGATGGTCCCTGGGGAGCAATGCCTAATGAAGGGATGGGGAGAAGGATGCCTGGGACCCTCTCCAGGTTTTGCCCTCAGTACCCCCACCCCCATGAGACTCAGCCTTTCCATCTGTAAAATGAAAGGGTAGAGCCAAACCTAAAGGCTTTTCCAGCTCTGATGCATGAAGACATACACATGTGTTCCCATAGCCACATGCTAAGGAGTGACCTAGCAAAGGTATGGAGTGGCATCAACACAGGTGACTTTTGACAGATCCACCCACATTCATGCCCTGGCACCAGCTCCCCCATGTGCCCAAAACTGTGTCCGTGAGCCACACATGCATCGCTGTACAGAAACTTCCCATGGACACCGAGCTTCCCAGGACCCTTCTAGTTCTTCTTACAGGTGTAAACGATGGATGCTTGTCCCCAGCACACTTTCCCTCCCTCCAGCTCTCCCGCACCCCTGACCTTCCTTAAGTTTCTCGCTCAGTTAAGTGACAGAGTTGGGATTTGAACCCAATGCTGCCTAGTTTGAAACCAGTGCTCGAAACCAGGATGCGCCACCGTTCTGCCCCACCCCCACCTCCTCGGGCCAGCAAGGGGCCCCCTCCGCTAGGCAGCTGCGGGGAGATGGCTCATGAGTCCCCCGAGACAAAGGGGCTGTGGGTAGGAGGGTTCTACACTGCTGGAGGTGGAGGGAGTCTTCAGGAGAAGAAATGCTGAGTTCTAGAACCTACTAACAGAGGACTGCAGAGGTCTTGCCATCACTTCTTCTGGGTGCCCTCCAGCCCCTGCCTGGACACCTCAGGTGGCTGGGACCTCCCTGCTCTCATGGACTCTCGTGGCTCAGGCTGGCAGAGCCCTCAGGATGGCGGGAGGGGGCTGCAGCACCGTCCTCAGTCAGGCGCCCCTGTGGAATCCAACTCCTGTACAACATTTTGACTAACTTGTTGAAAACACTCTTCCTTTCTGGGCCTCTGAGAGGAGAACCCTGTGAAAGCTGTTTCCAACACTCTAAGAGCTGGAGGGCCTGAAAGGTCATCTCATCATACACAGGGGAGACTCGGGCACAGAGGAAGGATGGGTCGCTTAAGTCCACTTGGCCAGTTAGTGGCAGAATCAGGAAAGCGCAGGGCTCTGCCCTCCCCATCATGGCTTTCTCTGGGCCCCTGTTTTTCCTGCCTGGCTTTCTCTCCGAAGGTCTGGAGTTGAAGATTCAAGTTTCTCTGGCACCTTCCAGAGACGCCTGGCACGGAACTCCTGCAGCCCCCTCCTGGCCTTGGCTCTAGGCGCCTTCTCTCCTTGGGTCTTAAGCTGCCATCGGTAGGGAGGAGAGGTGGAGTTACTTCTCTGGCTGCTTCCCAGCTTGGCCTGAAGCAAACAGAATAAGTGAAGGGAGGGTTTACAGATGCCAGATCCATTTTAGAGACAGGGAAACTGAGGCACAGAGAAGGAAAAAGCCTGCTGCTGTAGGTAAGCCTCCTGGAAGCCCCAAATTCTAAAGCCCCTCCCCGTCTCCGTGGCTGGCACTCTCCTCCAACAGTTCCCTCCTGGAGACCTGGGAGCATGGATCCCAATTTGAGCCCAGCTCCTTCTTTGTGCTGGGACTTCAATAAGGTAATTGCTCGGCCCCTCTGGGCTCCCTGATTATGACAAGAAAAGAGTAACGCCAGCCTTACCCACCTGGCTGTGGATTTATTAAATGCAGCAGTGGTCACAAAGGTATTTTGAGAAGGGTCCTCCCCTGATGGGGGACCCGGCATTTCCCTCCCTCGTTCTCTAAGAGGCTTCGCTGGCTTCTCATGCAAGACATTTTGGGGACGTTAGGGCACATGAGGCTCTCCTGAGCTCACGGTCCCCGGTTTGTGGTGGGATCAGGGAGGAACACTAGGGGCTCAGCTGTAACACCCAAGGGAAGGTGGACAGCAGGCCCTGGGTGTCCCTGAAAGGAGAAACCCCAGGAGGAGCTGGAGGCAGGAACTTAGAAACCTGCCGGTCACTTCCTGCCCACTTCAGGCAAGCAACTTGCCTCAGTTTTGTGTATCCAGTGCCTTCAGTCCCATTTGTAAGGGGCGCAAGATGAGAGTCAGACAGACCTGAGTTTACACCATGCACTTATGTGTGGCCTCGGGCAGGTCCCTTCACCTCTGAACCCTCCTAGTGAAAGGAGCACCTCTTACCTTGCAGGAGCCTTGGGGGAGGGGAGAGAGCAGAGCTGAGAGTTGATACAGCTCAGAGTCTTTATAAACCTTATTCTCCCCCGGGTCCAGTGAGGGTGGAGAGGGTGGAACGGACTCCCTAACACATATTTTATTCACAGGACCTTTTACACACATTCTCTCCTCAACCCCTGCAGCAGCCCTGCAGGGGAGGCAGGTGCGGGGTGCGAAGTGCTCCCACTCTGCAGATGGGGAAGGGGACAGATTTCTCTAGCCAGAGACAGTGGCAAACGCTTGGCCCCAGTCGGCAGGTAATAAACTGGGGTTGTTTCCCAAGGCCACCGCTGTGTCAGCAAACACAGGGACTGGGGAAAGGTCGCAACTCTGAGGTGTTGCTTCATATTGCTACATGGGATGGCCTGGCCCCTCCACCTGCGTCTCCTCCCAGCGCTGGGTGCTGGGTGCTGGGGTTGGAGCGGGCGGAGGAGAGCTGAGCTGCCTCCCAGCCTCTGGGACTGCCTACACTGGGTGTCTTAGTGTCTTTTTGATGAAAGCAAAAAAGAGCCAAACAGGTTTTCCTAGCCTTGAAAACCCACACCTATCAGTGACCTGAGGGATGTTAACTCACCAAATGGACTAGCATCTTTTTGGCCAAAGCTGGAACACAAAGTCCCAGACCTCTGAGCAGCTGAGGAACATGAGAGGTCATCCCAACCATTCCCCTGCCTCGGCTGCTCTTTCCAGGGAGACCCAGGGTGCTCAGAGAACACAAGCTTTGGGGACAGACACACCTGACTTCCATGTCACATCTGTGCTGTGTGTCATGGGGCAAGTGACCACACCTCTCTGAGCCTGTACCCCCCCCCCCCAATTAGTGCCAGGAGGCTAATCTCTGCTTTGTGAGGACTGCAGAAGATGAAGTGCTTGAGATACCCCATTGTCTTGTGCCAGAGGTTCTGAGCGTGGTAGCTTGTCTGCCCAAGGCAGGGGAAGCCAGGAGCCCGCAGCTGAGGCTGGACTTGGAGGAGCAGCAGGAATGCCTTTTCCCTCAGTTGGCTGTTCCCCAAGGTTCTCTGGCCAAGTTTATCCCGGCCCTCCCCCCACGCAGGCGGTGCCTCTTATTTAAATTCCTTAGACAAGCCCTGAGCTCTCGCTGGCTGATGAAAGGGAGGGCCCCCAGCTCCCAGGCTGGCCCAGCGTTGGGGGCAGGATTCACGGAACAACCCCTCTCCTGTCCCTCGATTTCTTTACGAAGAAGAGGTGCCTTTTATGTAATTAGGAAAGAAAACAATGAGGCTGTTTCATCAGGGATTGGGGGAGGAAAGAAACAAAACAGCTTTCAGGACTCAACAAACGCTTGTGCTTTTAAACGCACTTAAATCCAGCCCACTGCCTGGATGCTGAAACATTTTAAAGTTGGATTTCTTGAAAAAGAACACCCTTGAAGCCAACTGATCAATTGTTCTTCATTGGTAGGGTCAGCACACATCTGATCTCAGATTAAAGTTTCCAGACAAAAAGATGTAATCACAGCAGGCAGAAATCACTATAATTTTATAAGTCGGGACAGCTATTCAATCACAGGAACTCTTAAATGATGCCAGCGAGTTTCGAATCGTCTTTGATCTCGGGGTGAGGGGAATGGGACATCACTGGCCTGATTGCGCACCTACTGTGTGCCCAGGGTCATTAGGGGCTTTTATCTGCGGTAGATGACTTCCCCACAAGCCTGTGTGTTGGTGGGGCTATCTCCCCATTTCACAGGCCAGGTACTGAGGCTCAAAGTTACAGGGCCTGCCTGGCTGAACGCTGCCCCAGTATGTGCCCTGATCACTCCAGTCAGGTCCTCCCCCTCCCACTGCTGCACACCCTGGTCCTGCCCTGCCCCACAGTCTGGGTGGAATGGAGTGATGGGGAATTTTGGAGGAAGGGGGGCCCAGAGAGACACTCCAACATTCCTCTGGGCCCCAGTCCCAGTGCCCAGTCTGCCAGGGTGTGGGGTGCTTCAGGAAGAGGAGTGACCTGGGGCATGCTGGGGGCTGGACCAAGACCTTGGCCCTGGGGGTGGCAGCAGGGCCCAGTCTCGTTTGCCCCACATGCTGGCTATTCTGAAGTCACATTTGGCAGAGGGACCTTACTGCGTGCATAGAAGTTTCTGGAATGGATCCTGGAGCTAGCCTAGACCCCCATTCTGCTTCCATCCAAGCCTCTCACGGCGGCGAGGAAGGGCCTGGCAGGACCACACTGTGCCCCTTCTCACCAGCCCCCAAGGGTTAAGTGGAGAGGTGGTGGAGAAACAACAGTACCGAGGGTGGTGGGCAGCCTCAGTCGTATGTGCTTTACTCCTGACAGCAGCCTTTGCACACGTGAGCATTCATTCCCATTTTACCCATGGGGACAGAGGCTCAGAGAGGTGACATGACTTGCTTAAGGTCACCCGGCCAGGAAGTGGCAGAGCTGGGATTTGTACTTATATCTAATAGCTGGTCACAGGCTCTTTCCACGCTGTGTGCCTGGGCTCGGTCTCTCCCCTTTACCGCTGTGTTCTCAGCAATCGGCACAACACATGGCATTTACATTAATTGTCCCATTTGCTCTTCTCTACAATCTACAAGATAGGTATGTACCACTGAGTCCATTTTACAGATGAGAAAACTGAGGTTCAGAAAAGTGAAGCAATTTGCCCAAGGTAAAGGTTAGTATATGGTAGAGCCGAAACTCCTCCCTGTCCTCTCAAGCAGGTAGGAGTTCCGACAGTCCTATTTCAAGGCAGATTAGGAGGAGGGGAGGAGTCATGAGCATCGGAGGTAGGTAGGGATGGAATAAATTGAGCTCCAAAGGCAAAGACGTTATTTTGCAAAGTTCCCTATTTTTATAGCCACGGTTGATTGCAGCCTCCAGACCCCGTTCGCCCCCCACCCCCTATGCCGCTCCTAACCCAGTTCTTCCCCGTGTCCTCTGCCCCTGCCCAGGACTGGACTCGGGCCACATCCGAGGCTCGATTAACATGCCATTCATCAACTTCCTGACGGAGGATGGCTTCGAGAAGAGCCCAGAGGAGCTCTGCGCCATGTTCCAGGCCAAGAAGGTGGACCTCGCACAGCCCCTCATCGCCACATGCCGGAAGGGTGTCACCGCCTGCCACATCGCCCTGGCCGCCTACCTCTGTGGCAAGCCCGACGTGGCCGTCTACGACGGCTCCTGGTTTGAGTGGTTCCACCGGGCCCCCCCGGAGACCCGTGTGTCCCAGGGGAAGGGAGGGAAGGCCTGAGCGGTGGGCCTCTCCTCCGCTCGCCCACAACTCTTGCCCATGTAGTGATCCCGGCCTGGCCTGCAGCTGGGACCGCGCCTCATCGGCAAAGGAAATCGACAAGTTTTTAGCATTGCTGTGTAGAGCCCTCCTCTCCCCAGTGACACTGGAATAAACTTGGCCTTTTCTGAGTAGCTGTGCATGCCTGTTTCTCCCTGGTTCCATCCTTGCCTCATCTCCTTCAGATTCCTTAGAACCCACCAAGGAAAGGAATTCCAGAGCAACCTGCAGCTGGAGAAGCCATGCTGGGGACTCCGCTTAATTATTTAGTTTTGGCAACGGAAGCCGCCTGCTGTGCCGCACGGGAGGAGCACGCTGGGACCTCACCTGGAAGGGGTACCAGGGAGCCAGAAAGAGATGAAATTCAAACTAGCCGGGTACCACCCCTTCCTGCTGTAGGCCCGGCCTCTGGGAGGAGGGGGTGGGAGAGGAGACTGCTGGTCTTCCACTTGAAATGAGTGTTCACAGAGGTGTCCCACAGGCCCCAGGGCCTTTCAGAAGAGGAGATGCTCAGAAGAAGGCCAAAAGAGGGTGGCCTCCACCTGGGGTGTCCTTCCTGGCTGAGAATTAGACCCTTTGGGGAGCGATGTGAGGAGGGGCTGGAGAAGCAGCTTCGGCCCCTGGGAGGTCTAAGAGCTTTGGCAGCGTCAATCAGGAAGTTAGGGGAGAAGAAAGTAACCTGGCAGACTGGGACTGATGTGGCTGGATTTCGAGTTTTCTAGAAACAGGCTCTCTAAACCCTCTTCTGGGGCTGGAAGATGATTCCAAGCCCCACCTACTGGGGACTCTCAGGTCCCCGCTGTACAGACTTCTCAGGTTAAGACTGGACAGGAGGAGGAGAGCCAGGGACAAGGTTGTCAGTGATGGACCAGCCCCTAGCCTGGAGTGGGGGCATTAACGCGCTCAGTTAATACTGAGGAGGCTGGGTGAGAGGTGGGGGCTGGACGCCTGTGGGTTGTGCGGTGGGAGACGGTCGGGCAGTTTGGACGGCTGACCCCTCTTGCCTCCATGTTGTCCTTCTCACTCCAGCTTTAAGTCCCTTATTAGAGCCTTGAAGGGCTGAAGAGCCAGTTTCAGGAGATAAAGACTCTCTCCCCTCCTTCTCCAATCCCAGAGCTCATTCTCTTGACACATCCACTGAGAGTTGGGCACTGGCCCAGGTGCTAGGACATGGCAGTGAACACAACAGTCCACCTCCTTCCTCACATGTGGTTCATATCCTACCCGGGGGAAAGAACAAATGAATATATATACAGTGTGTCAGATGGTGACAAGTGCTGTGGGAGAAAAGATAGGGTAAGGGGAATGAGGAGTGTGGGATGGGTTAGGGTTCGTTTTGTTTTTTGTTTAAAAGTAGTCTGGGTAGGCAAGCCGAGCCCCTGAGGAGGTAAAAAGCAAGTCATGTAGATATCTGAGGAAGGAAAGTTGCAGCAGAGGGAGCAGCCAGTGCAAAGGCCCTGAGGCAGGACTGTGTTTGGTGTGTTCAAGAAACAGAGGAAGCCGGTGTGTGGCTGGGGCCAAAGGAGTGATCAGTAGAGCAGGAAGAGCTGAGGTCAGAAAAGTGAAGGGGGCATCTTGGGTAGGTCTATGCAAATCAATGGAAGGAATATACTTTTTACTCTGCTTGAGATGGGAAGCTACTGGAAGGTTTTGATTAGAGTGGCGATGTGATTCCACATAGGTTCTAACAACACCACTTGGCCGCTAAGGTGAGACTGTAAGGGGACTTGGTGGCCAGACCCTGGAGCTGTCCCCATCATCTATGCCTCCTGATGTCCACTCCCTGTGTGATCCCTGCCCTTGAGAGTTAGTGGAAGCTGTGACTTGCTTTTAACCAACAAAATGTGGCAAAGGCGTGGGATGATGTCTTGAGCTGATATAACAGGACTGGGTGGCTTAAACCACAGGCATTTATTTTTCACAGTCCTGGAGGCTAGAAGTCCAAGATCAAGGTGCCAACAAATTTGGTTCCTGGTGAGAACTCTCTTAACCCTAGCTGTTTCACATACAAGGAAAGTTCAGCTAAAGAACGTGGCCAAAGTTGCTCTTCTAGTAAGTGGCAGGCCCAGACTCTGGGGACCCCAAGTTTAACTATGCTCTGTGCCTCCTTGGGAGACCCTGAAAGGCTGGGCATGCAAGAGGCATTTCTTAACTCCCCAGTCCCTCTCTCCTTCCCTGCCCTCAGCTGAGCAACAGCCAGGCAGGACCAAGCTTGTTGAGAACAAACTGCAGAAGTCATTCAACTTTGTTAATCTTCTGTAGCCCTTGTGGTTTAAGGGGAGGAGGGTAGACTCATGCTGTCCCAGCCCTGCTCTAATTTTACCCCTGATCCCTTCATGCCCTGTTCAGGCAGCTCCAGGTGCATCTTTCTGTCCCCTCCCGACTCCTCTTGACCTAATTTATGCTCATAAGCACACCTGTGCCTTTAATATACCAGTTCCTTTTAAACTGTTAAACTCCTATACATCCTTCAAGATCCAGCTCAAATGGCCCTTCTGTGAGCTCCACCTCCTCTTCCCTAGACAAAACTAATCACCCTCTCTTCTTAATCCTTTGTAATCCTAAGAACACCCTTCACACTTGACAGCATCTGAGCCATCTGTGCCTGGCACACAACCTGGCACGTGGTGGGTGCTCAGGGGACATTTTGAGTGGATGAGAGTGAACAACACCTGAAGGCCCTTGCTGCCCCCTCAGTACTGACTCTTCCTGGCCTCTGTCCCCCAGGGTGGGCTTATCAGCCCTCTGAGGTAACAGAGCCCTGAGGACAGCGATCACCATGGCAACTCCAATAAAGGGGGAGGGCCACTCCTCAGCAACCATCCATTGGTCTCCAGCAGCAGTGGTGCAGCGCAGATCTGCACTCCTGGGCTTCAGCGCACACCAGGGTGGGTCACGTGTTTTCTGAAGTGATGAGAGAGAGTGGAGAGGTGAGGCAGGGACCTGGAGGTGGACCAGGGATCTGCCAGGACACAGGACTTCATCTTCCTTCTTTCCATGCAGAGTTGCTCGTGAGTGGAGTGCCAGACCTAACAGGACCTACTTTCTCTCCCTCCTTGACTGACATCTCTTGGGACCTTCCTCTCCAGGTCAGAAACTGGCAGTGAGTCCACAGTTCTTTTCAAGGCAGTCCAGGCTGCTCTGGGCTGAGGGTGCCACTGGGGAGGCGGAAGTGCTGTGGGCACATCAGGTGGGTGGCTGGGGTTGGAGCACAGCGACAGGAGCAGAAAGTGAACTTGAAAGAGACAGAAGAAGTAGGGCTTGGTTTCAGCACCTGGGTGAGGTCCTGTTTCTCTTCTGAGCCTCAGTTTCCCCACCTGTGAAAGAGGGTGAGCTAATACTTTCTTTGAACACCTCACTGAGTTCTTGTGAAAAAGACTAATCAGCTAGATGTGAGAATGCTTAACATATGAGCTGTATTCGTTATCTCCGGCTGTGTAACAAATCACCCCAAACTCAGAGGCTTAATACAGCAACATTTATGGTCTCATAGTTTTTGCGGGCCAGGAAAATCGATGTAGCTTCAACAGGTCATCTATCTCAGAGTCTCTCATAGACTGTGATCAAGGTATCACCTGGGGCTTCAGTCTCATCTCACAGCTCAACTAAAGAAGGACCCCTTTCCATGGCTACTCACATGGTAGGATTTGGTTACTCACAGATGATGATGATGATGATGATGATGATGATGATGATGATGATGATGATGATGATGATGATGATGATGATGATGATACAGTCAGTTAAAATGTGTCAGTTTTGGGTGTACAGCACAATGTCCCAGACATGCATATACACACTTACATTCATTTTCATATTCTTTTTCATTAAAGTTTATTACAAGATATTGAATATAGTTCCCTGTACTCACAGATTATTAAACTGAGGGCCTCAGTTCCTCATGAGTTGGTGGCCAGAGGCCCTCAGCTCCTTGTCATGTAGGCCTCTCCAGACGGCAGCTCACAACATGGAAGCTGCTTTCATCAATGCAAGAAGAGCCAGAGAGAGTGTGAACAAGATCGAAGTCACGGTCTTTTCTAACATCATCTTAGAAGTGGCATCCATCATTTTCACCATATTCTATTGGTTAGAAGCAAGTCAGTAGATCCAGCCCATCCTCAAAGTGTTGGAATTATACAAGGGTGCCAATACCAAGGAATAGGGGTCATTGGGAGCCACGCCTACTGCCCACTGGGTCCACCCTGTAGCCTCCAATGATAAACATCCATTCCACATACAAAATACATTTTTCCCCTCCCAAGACCTCCAGAAGTCTCATCTTGTTACAGCATCAGCTTACAATCTACAATCTCATCCTATAAATTGGGTCCAGGTGTGGATGAGCCTCCTTGGATGTCACTCTTCCCCATCAATAGATCTGTGAAACTAAGCCATCTGCCCTGAACACACCCAACATACAACGGGGTGGCAGAAATGGGATAAGAGCTATAGACATTCCTGCTCAAAAATGAGGAAAATGGAGCCATGAAGGAGTCATTGGTCCATAGCAATTCCGAAATCCAGCCAGGCGAATGCTGGACTTTCCTTAATTGGTCTCAAGTCCTGGAGATAATTCTCCATGGCTCTCTGCTCTGCCATACGGACTGTCACTTTCACTTACTATGGTATCTTTTTGTTTGTTTATTTTTTGTTTTTTTGTTTTTTAAAGAAGCATGTGTTTGCAGCTGAGTGCTTTTCTCAGACTGCTTTCTGCCGGTAGAATTTGGGAGTCCACTGGTCTCTTTTCATGTTGTACTGTCTCTGTCTCTTTCAGTCCAAGCTGGCAGTATTTTTGCCAATTTAGTTTTCTCGAAAGCTGTGAAACTTAGAAGTTCACTCCACTAGACAAAAGTCACATTAAGCTTCCAAGGGGCCCTGTTGTTCCACCACGAGGATCCGTGAGTCATGTCTTTATCTCTTTAAAGGGCCCTTTGTGTGACTGAATAATACTCCAAGCTTTCCTCTTTCTAAGGGTTTAGCAGTCACACCCTTGGCTGCATTTTCCCAACAGTCCTCTGAAGCTATTTCTTAATTTTGGCATCTTTTGACATCTGGAGAGGATAAGAATTTCCAAAACTATTCAATTCTGTCTCCTTTTCTTTTAATAATCTTTCCTTCAATTTCTCTCTCTCCTCTCATGTTTCACTACAAACAGGAAGAAGAAACTGGGAGGCACCTTAAATATTTTGCTTGCAAATCTCCTTCACTAGATCACCCAGTTTGATCTTTTTCCATCATGGTCCTCAAAATCCTTCCAGGCTCCACCTACTGCTTGGTTCCAAAGCCACTCCCACACTCTTAGGTATTTGTTACAGCAGCACCCCAACTCCTGGTACCAAAATATACATTATCTACTGCTGCATAAAAAAATCTCATAAAGCTTAGTGACTGCAAATCATATGCTAAAAAAAAAAAAAAGTACACATTTATTATCTCACAGTTTCTATGGGTCAGGATGCTGGGTGTGGCTTGGCTCAGGGTCTCCCACAGGCTATAATTAATGTGTTGGCTGGGCTGTGCTCATATCAAAGCTCAACTGGGGAAGAACCATTCAGGTGGCAGGATTCATTCAATTCTTTGAGGACCATTGGAACAAGCTCTCTGGTCCTTATGGGCTTTGGCCAAAGGCCACCCTCAGTTCCTGCCACGTGAGCCTCTCGCTAGGGCCACTCTAAACATGGTGGCTGCTTCCATCAGAACGAGCAAGCCAAGGAGAGCCAGAGAGCAAGACAGAAGTCATTAACCTAACCTTGGATGTGACACTCTCGCTTTTGTCATCTTCTTTTGATCAGAAGCAAGTCACTAGGTCGATCCCACATTCATGGGTTGTGGGGCAACACAGTGTATGAATACCAAGAGGATAAGGGTCATTAAGAGTCCTATCGGATGCTGCGTAATCACCAAACCACTAGGTGTCAGAATTAATAGGGTGTTTTGCTGGCAATTTTTCAAGAGAATAAAATTGATCTAGCTCTTAGCCTGCTCTGAGTTTACTAGCTGACCAACCTGCTGAGTGACCTCAGACAAGTCACTCCCTCTCTCTGGTTCTCAGTTTCTTTATCTGTAAAATAAAGAGATTGGATGAGCTAACCTCAAAGACCCCTTCCAGTTCTGCCTTGCTACTTCTGTGCTTTCTTTATGACGAAGATATTTATCACTTAGGTCTGGGTGTCAAACATCCATTATACAATAAATTATTTTATTCATATTACAAAATTCATAAAAGCCTTTAAAAACCATGGGATAAAATAAGAGGCTGTGAATAAGAAAAAGATCACCTAGGAAAAAGGAACACAAACCCAAAAGCTGCAGAGGCTTATGAAGATGCCAGAGTTGGCTCTCAGATTTAACCCAAAAGCTTGTCCTTTAGAGGGAAGACGGAGATTTCCTCAGAGTCAGTTCCTGTACTGGGCTCTCCTCCACGCTGGCCAAGCTGGTTCCTTCCTTTGAAGGACCAGCTGGTAAGATGGGCAAAATCCTATTTGCAGGGAGGCAGATAGTCACCAGGATGGGGGGCTTGGGGTCACGCTGCCCTAGCTGGGGGTCTGCTGGGGGCTTCTAGGAGGGTGTTGGGTGGTGCAGAGGGGGGAGAAGATGGAAGAAAAAGATTGCCAAGGAGGAAGAGGAGCCCTGGGTCCTAGGCTGTTTGGGAGGGCCTTTGAGGCACTGGCGGTGGGGGTGACGAGGGCTTTCCAGAGAGGGCACAGCCTGCAGGGGTCCAGGAGGCAGGCCCAGGGCTGGGGTGGTGGCTGGATGGGGCAGGGGCGCTTTGGTGCTAGAAAGCCCTGGAAGCAGCATGGGGTGACCTCTGGTCAGTGGCTGGGCAGATGGCCACAGGCCTCCCTGTTCAGCCTTCAGTTCATCCTTGTTTACAGAGACTCTGTGTCATTTGAAACGACCATATGTGTTTCTTTGTCTACAGGACTAAGCTCAGAATTGCCTGTCCCAGAGCAAGAGCCGATGGAGCTGGGCCACCAAGCAGGTAGGACAGGCCGACCAGGGACACACTGAGCAGGGACAGGCTGAATGTACGTCCTCACACTAGCAAGTGATGTAGGAGACACTCTGCCCATTTTATAGCTGAAGGAAGGGAGTGGAGGAAGGGGGGCATTGCAGTGAGATTGTTAGGATGCCAGATGCAGACATTCATTCATTCATTCATTCCACATACAGCCCAAGAGGACCATGGTTGGTCCACTTAGCTCACTGCTGTGTCCCCAGCGCCTGGCACAATGCTGACACACAGTAGGTGCTTGCACAAGGGGTGAACTGGTGAACATATTGGCTCTCTGAACCAGAGGACACAAGACATGGTCCTGGCCATTACAGCTCCCCCAAAGGGCAGGTAGAGGGTAGGCAGACAATCAGAATATACCGCTCTTAGAGAAGGCAGGCAGGAGCACAGCCTGGGGGAAACGTGAGCACGGATCCTGGAGTCCTGAGTCCTGTGGGCTCAGGAGGAACCCAGCACAGGGCTTCTGTCTCCCCATGAGCACAAGGAGGGGTTGTGGTTGATCAGGTGGGTGCTGACTGTTCTTAAAGCTCTCTGCCTCCGTTCTTTTGAGAAAGTCACCGTCCCCATCCTGGAAGCCTTAGTTGTCCTTAGAGGAGGTGCCCTATTGTTTAGTTACCTGCTCGCTGGGGCAGAACCCAGGACAGGAGGGAGGGAAGGCAGTCTGGTCTCTGAGGAACAGGTTTTTCCTCTGCCCTTTGTGTGGACAACAAAGGGGCAAAGAACAGAATACTTTGACTTTAGCTCGATGGGGTGGTGATGGTGGGAGGAAGAAAGGCGAGGAGGAAGCAGGCAGGACTGGACCTCAGCCTTCTCCACTGCCCTGGGGAAGGGTCTGCAGCCCCCGACGCATGGGCAAAGGAGTTTTTCCAGAGCATCACTGCTTGGTGGGAGCAGAGTAGGATCCGGTGAAAGTGCAATAAAAGCCCAAATGGCCAGCAAAGCCTGCCAGGGCCAGCAGCCTTCTCTGAAACAGAAACCTGGAACCATCTGAACGTCCACCCGTGGGGCAGCGGCTAAAGCCCACGCAGTTTGAATGGAAAGTTAGGTCTATGTCTGTTGCTAAGTAGATCCCTAAGGCATAGCGTTCGATTTTTAAACAGCAAGTTACAAAGCAATACATGGAATCTGATCTCATTTATAAACACTGGTGGAGCCAAACTGTATCTTTCAAGAGCGCTGGAGGATGCATCTAAAGCGCTTTTGGAGGGAAGCTCACCAAACAAATTCACAGCTATAACCTGGGATGGAGGACTGAGGGGATGGCTGTGCGTGAGGGGGAGGCAGGGATAGACTGGGCTTTATTTTGCACAGTAAGAAGGAATTTATATGCTACTCCAGGACTGTGTAAAATGTTATATACATGTGTATTTTAAGTTGCCATCCAGTGCGTTGAAAGATGCACTGTAACTACGTTACTCACCTATCACTGAGAAAGAAAACACTGCTGGTTAGACCAGGGCCCACTGATAGTCAGATGCAGCCTGATGCCCAAGATGCTAACATGAGAAGAAAAGACATCTTAGAATTGATGAGATGCAGGGTGACCCTGGGTCTGACACCCCTGTAGTCACTTACTCATTCACTCCCTCACTGTTGGACACCACCATCATCTCCAATGCACAGGGCTCTCCAGTGGGTGCTGAGGGAGGCCCAGGACTGACTCACCTGTGGACCCCGCCTCAATGACCCCTCCCATATACACACACATCAAGGAGAGGAAATGAGATGGTTTGCACTCACAACGATGGAGAAAGGGAAAACAGAGAGATGCATGGAGTGTGGTGGGGACCAAGTTGTGGAGTTGAGAGGAGGCGTTGGCTCAGCCAGCTTGGAGTGGGTATCAGGGAGAACGTCCTGGTGGGGCTTCACTGGAAGGAGCCAGTAGGATTTTTGACTTAGGGAAAAGGAGGGGCTGGCCTTCTAGGTAGCAGAACCAGCCCGGGGAAATGCTGGGAGGTGGGACATTGCAGGATATGGCAGGGGAGAAGCAGCAGTCTGTTTGGCTAGAGACAGGGATGGGTGATGAGAATCAGGAGGAGAACTTCAGGCTGGGAGCAGGAGACTACCCCTCCCCGCCCCATTCCCCGGAACTGGGAATCAGGGGCTGGACTATGGGTAGGAGGAGGGGAGGGGAGAGGTGGGGGTGTGAGAGCTGGGATGACACTGCTCCATTAGCTGGAGAATAGAGGAGGGGAGTGGGGTTGGGGAGAGGCTCTGAATGGGAAGCGAAGGCCAGCCCAATCCAGCTTGGGTACTTTCCAGCCATGCAACTCAGCCAAGCCGAGGAATGCCCTCTGCCAGCTTCCGTAGCTGCTGGCTCTCTTCACTGGACTGCTGGGGGGTTCAAGGTGGAGAAGGGGACTAAAAAAATGGAGCCCGGTTCACTAGAGCACAGAGACGTCACATTCCTTGCTGAAGGTTGCACAGCTAGCCTCAAGGTTAGACAGGCTGGGGCTGCAGCCCCTGTTGTCAAAAACAATGAGGGCTGACCTGTGCAGTCAGAGGCTTGGCAGGCTGAACTACCTTCTCCCTTTGTGGCTCCTCCTGATTTCTCATCCATGTTTCTGGTTCCTCTGACTTCTTTCTGTCCCCATCTTTCTTTTTGCTCTGGATCTCTGGGGCTCTCTGCCTCTCTGTTCCCCTTCCCTGTCCCCATCGCTGCCTTGCTTCCTGCCCTCCCTCTCTGCATTTGTCTGTCTGCCCTCTTTCCCTCTCTCTCTTCCCTGTGTAGGTACGACCACTTTGACCAGGGCCCAGCTGAACAACAACAAGGAAGGCCAGCAGGACATGGACCCCTGGAGAACTGCCCGTCGCCCCCTGAATACCTCCAAGTTCAAGTACCAAGTCCCAGTCTCCCCGCAGCCATCCCTGTACCAGGGAGACAGCCCTCGAGGCAGCCCCCTCGGACAGGCCTCCATGGAGGAGATCCCGCCTCCACCCCCTACGGCCGTCAGCCAGGGCGCCCCCAGGAGGGACTCACAGCCTGGGTCCCCGAAGAAGGGGAGCTACAGACCCTCCTCGGGGGAGAGCAGGGCGACCTTCCGGGAAGGGGTGCAGCCATGCCAGGGGCTGGAAGAAGGCTCCAGCACGGGGTCCCAGGGCCAGAGGAGCAGCAGCATCCCTAACAACATTCGTCACAAGTTCAGGAGCAACGTGGTGAACCAGCTGGTCTCCGAGGAGCAGGTGTCAGAAGGGAGCATGGAGGTTAAGGGTGGTAAGAAGGTTACATGTGGGGACTTAGAATGAGGATCCCTAAGGAAGCTGCTCTTGAGTTTAGAGTCCCTGTAATAGTATCATCAGAAAGCCCTGTTTACTGAGCACTTGCTATATGCCAGGCACTGTGCTCTATTTAAAATCGTCACATCTAGGCACTCCGTCTTCCCAGTGGAGGAAGTACTATAAATAACCCCCAGCGTGGATTAGCAGCTCAAGGCTTAGCGGGCTTAGGTAAGGTAACCAAACTTAACGAGCTGTGTGCGATGAGGCTCCGAACTGCCTAGCAGATTCCGGAGCCCTGGTCCTTAGTGACCTTGCAGTTATAACTCTGGTGCTTGACTAAGATGCTTTTAACTTAAGTCTCCTAAGTGGGACAGCATTGACTGGGAATCAGAAGACTTGGGTTCGAATCCCAACTCTGCCCCTGAATACTGGGTGACTTTGCATAAGTCACTTCCCTCCTCTGGGCTCTAGTCTCCATACATCTGTAAAGTGAGGCAGTTAGACTAGGTCTGGCTGGCAAATACATGGCGTACCTTCCATAACTCTCCTAGCCTGCGCTTGTGGCAGACATCACTAATCAATGCTGGCACTTTTCCGCACTTGATACATCATTCTAGGAACTTACTGCTGATCAACAGAAAGTTGAACTAAAACTCATCTGTCATTTCTAGTCAAGTGATCACCTGCTCTGGCATTTTGGGATATATTTTCAAAGCCACCCTCTCAGCCCTTACAGTGACTACATTGTGCTGCAGGCCAAGCAGAAGTCACTGCTTCCTTTTTAACAGATGGTAAATCTGAGGCTCACAGAGGTGATATGATTTGCCTGGGGTCACACTGAGAAAGTAGAAGAGCCAGGATCACAAAGGCTGTGGGCGTGGTCCCTTTCCACTTTGTCTTCCTAAGGTGGTATCCCCCACCCCCACCTGCTAGTCTGGGAGGTCACAACCCTAAATGCCCTGCCCCACTTGGAGGATCTTGTCCCAGTCTGAGGTTGGCTGTGTGGTCACTCTCTCTGCCCCTCTTGTCTTTGGGAAGGTGTCATTTCTCTCTTTGGCCATCATAATCCTGGGCTTGAACCAAGAGATCTGATTTTTCTGTCGCTGTGGTCCAGATCACAAGTGTCATCAATCCAGCAAATTTCAGCACTGGAAGCTACTTCAAAGGCCATCACTGGGGGTGGGGGCGTATAGCTCAGTGGTAGAGCGCGTGCTTAACGTGCGTAAGGCCTTGGATCCAAACCCCAATACTTCCATCAAAAAATAAATAAATAAACCCAACCCTCCCCCACCCAAAAAGAATCAAAAGTGAAGCTAGAAGTAGGTTTGAAAAAAAAAAAAAAGACATCCAATTCTTCCCCACCCCCATTTTACAAGTAGGAAAACTGAGGCCTAGAGGGCAGCAGAGACTTGCTCAAATCAGCAGCTGGTATATGTTAGAGTTGGGACTCCTACTTAGGTTTCATGGCTCCTAGGCCTGGGCTCAACCACTCTGGGCCTCAGTTTCCCCATTGGTATGAGGAAGCAGTTGGCCCCGGTGAGATCTTAGGAGCCACCTAGAGCTGACCTGTGTGATGCCTCCGTGGCGGGCCGGGCAAGCCAGGGCTGTGAGAGTCTCCGGCCTGAGGCCCAGGTTCCTTACTTAGAAAATGCAAGAATACCCCCTGAGAAAGGCATGTGATGATGTTCCAAAGTAAGTGCCCAAGGCAGGGAGGAGATTTCCTGATCGCTATGGTCCTTGATCCCCGAGGCCTGTGTGGGAGGTGGGATGGTGTGGGAGGGTGGACTGCTTTCAGCCGTGCCAGCTCCCAGGCCTGGGAGCTGGGTGACGGCTGCAGGCTGAGGGTGGGATGGGGGTGGGGAGGGCCAGGTCAGAGGAAGGCAGAATTAGAGGGGAAACTTGGGATTTGACCCTGCTTCTCTAGCCTTTGTGTCTCCTCCCTCCCTCCCTACTCAGGCTCGAAGGGCCATTGGTGAAGCCTTCGAGGGCCAAAAGAGGACAAATTCCTGGGCCAGCAGGATCCAGAGTCCCACGCAAATCACCTCCATCTTTTCAGACTACTACAATCTGGGCTTCAACATGCGGTCAAACTTGTTTCAAGGTCAGGCGGAAGAGCACGGTGCTGGGGGTGCCTGCGAACACCCACGGCCCCCAAGGCCTTTGGGATGTCGATCCCTTCCTAGGCCCCAAAGGAAATCTTAAGACCCCAGAATACATCCCCAGGGACACTCATTTCACAGCTACCAGGGGCCTCCACCATGCCGGGCCTGTGCTGAGTGCTGGGACTGTCCAGTCCCCTGGCAAGTCTGTCCTCACTGCAGACACTCCATCCCTGCGGGCAGTCAGCCCCTCACCCCCTGTACCTTGGTGTCCTAATCTGCCAAGAGGAGGCCTGGGCACCCCTGGCCTGGCTACTTTTGGTCACAGTGACAACATCAGGCTTCCTGGGTTCAAAGCTCGGCTCAGCTGATGGGTGTGGCCTCAGGCAGGATCCTTAACCTCTCTGAGCCTCAGCCTGTCTTCTTGGCACAATGGGGCTAGTAACCCGGCAGGATTCTGTGAAGAGTTGCATGGAGCCCCTATGCCTGCAGCACATAGTGGGGTCCATAGTAGGTGATGGGCTAGCATTTCTTTTTCCCAGAGCCAAGTGGTGGCACTTCTGGATCAAAGCGTGGGTTGGAGGTCCGGACATCTGCAGTGTGTCCTGTGGGTCCCCCGCGTCCTGTTTGTCAGGGGAGTGCTTTTCGCTCCAATTTAAAGGCAGATGAGAAACAGTTGGCCCAGAACCTCTGCAGTAGTAGGTGGTAGATCTGAAACTCAAATCCAGGTTTTTCTTCTGCTGCCAAAGCCCCAGAGTCTTCCTGGCACCAGGTCACCTGTCAGTCTATGACCCTGTTCCCAAGGGTTTAAACGATTGCTGGGGTGGGTGTCCCCGGTCAACTGGCAGCTGCTTCCCTCTGGTCCCACATTCTAGTTCGACCTCATTACAAAAGGTCATGTCTCTTGTCGTCTTCTTTCCTCCCTCCTTACTCCTTGCCTTCTCTAGTGCCCCCAGGGCCTGGCAGCCCTCCTACCTGGCTCAGATCTCCATCATCCAAGGAACCAGGCAGCCACTGGAAGCCTTTCTGGGTTTTCCTTTGAGCTGGAGAAGAGGGTGGTGCTGGAGAAGGGAAGAGAGAATACAGTTCAGATTGTCCTGTTCTGGGCCTTGGGAACCGATCTTCCACTTGTGGCTTTAACAGTCATCACCCAATAGTTCTTACATACGTCTTTATATGGTGCTGTCTCTGTAAATATAAAAGAATGATATAAAAAGCATGTGTGTACCCGTCATCCTGAGCAGCACAGCTGTGCCAAGGGGATGCTGGAGCTGGTGTGTACCAACTTGCACCAGGTTCTAAGAGTTAACTGTTCCATTTTACTGAACTGGTTGGCATCACAATGCTATCTTAAAATTGGCCACGGTAGTACAGTTGACCCTTGAACAATGGGAGAGTCAGGGGCACTGTCCCCCCACAGTCAGTCAAAAATATGACTACTGCCTCAAAAACAAAGGAACTGATAAATGATTCACCCAAGAGCAGGAAGCTGAGACAGGCTGGATGGAATCAGGACTCAAACCCTAGTTCTTTTGATTCCACAGACTGTGATCTCTAATCAAACACAAACTTTCCCCCAAACCTAGTTAATTTTTAAAGATCCACCAAAGGAAAATACAGGTACTATATTGATTGAACAAAAAATATGTGTATAGGTGGGCCGGTGCAGGTCAAGGGTCAACTGTATTTACTCTCCAGAAATTGGCAAGTGCTACAAACGAGGGCGTTGCCTTCACCGCCTGGCCGTCAGTGTCCCCTCTCTACCCTGCCCACCGTTTCCCATCTGCCCAGGTTGGTCTTTGCACTTGCTGTCCCATGCTAGGGAGGTGCTTATAGCTGGATAGATGTGAGGGGGAGGAAATCAGGGAGGAAACGGGCTAGATGGGGAAGGCCATTGGAAGGTCTTTTCTCTTAGTGAGATGGGAAGCCAAGGAAGGGTCTCAAGCAGAGAATGACATTGTTTGACTTAGGTTAAAGAATCACTCCATCTGCTGTGTTGAGAATAGATGTAGGGGAACTGGGGCAGAAATAAGGAGACCAGTGAGGAAGTGAATGCAAAAATCCAGGTGGGGTAAATGAAGGGGGCTTGGTCTCGGGAGCAGGGCTGGTGAACTGCAGGACTCAGGTGGGCACCATTGTGCAATATGGCAGCCCAGGGAGGTAATGGTGAAGGTGGCCTGGGTATTTGTGTAAGACGGAGCAAATGGAGTATGGTGATGAATGAATCTGGGGTGTGAGTGAGAGGAATTAAGGTTGGTGTTGAGGATTTTGACCTGAACAGCTGAAAGGATGGAATTGCTATTTACTGCAATAGAGAAGGTTCTAGGAGGAATGAAGAAATCCTATGCCAACCAGATATCAGACTACTTAAAATAACCTGAAAATTAAAGTCATAATCTTTTATCTACTGAGTCATAAAGATAATCTTTTATATAGTCTTCTAAAATATTTACTTTTGCTTATCACATTGAAGTCTTTAATCCACCTGGAGCTGATTTCTGTTTTTAGTGTGAAGCAGGGATTCATTTTAAATTCCTCCTTTGTGTGGATTACCAATTGTCTCAGTACTTTTTGTTGAATAATCTCTTCTCCCCTCCTTGACCTACAGTGGGAGTATCCTTCAAATTTCCCTATGTGCATAGATCAGTTTCCAGGCTCTCTATTCTGCCCATGGGGCTAATATTACACTTTTAATTATCAGGGTATATAAGTAATCTGACACCTGGTTTGGCAGTCCCCACTCCCACCCTGCCTCCACCACTACCACCACCACCAGCAGCTAATGTCTTAACTGTTATAGGATCTTTGCTTTTCCATATAAATTCTAGAATCAGCTTGTAATTTCCATGACAAACTCTGTTGGCATTTTGACTGGAAGTACATTGAATCCACAGCTCAATTTAGGGATGGTTGTCAGCTTTACAATAGTGAATTTTCCAATCCATGAATATGGTCTACATCTCCATTAATTTAAATCTTCTTTTAATATCTGTCAATGACATTTTGTAGTTTTTTCCTATAAAGATGATGCAGTATTTTGTTAGGCTTATTTAGAAGAATATTTATTTATTGCTGCTTATTGCTAATGGTATCTTTCTAAAAATCACATTTTCTAACTTTGCTGTCTGTATACATAGAGGCATTTTAATTGTTGCACATTAATTTTATATCCAAAAGCCTTACTCAGCTCACCTATTAATTCCAATAATTTGTAATTCTTTGGGGCTTCTTTTTAATAATAATAATAATGGCTAGATTTATGCCTAGCATGTAAAATGTGCCAGGCACTGCTCTAAACACTTTATATACATTTTAATTTTCACAAGAACCTTATGCAGTTAAGTGTTGTAATTCTGTATTTGTCTAATGGAGCAGGCTCACTGATTATTTCTATACAAATCTTCTAACTCCGTGTTAAAATTCTTTGCTTGATTTATTACTTACTAAAAGATATGCATGTAAGTTTTTTCCCTGTGATAGCAGATTTGTTAATTTCTCACTGCTGCTCTGTCAAATTGGCTTTACCTATTTCGAGATTATTCCAATGTGGCTAGTTTAGAATTATTACATCACCTGAATGAAATGCAATTGTTTTTTTGTCTCATAGTGCTTCTGCCTTACAGTCTATTTTGTCCACTATTAAAAAAGTGTGATCAGGTTTGCTTTTTCATGGTATATCTTTTTCTATATTTCCATGTTTAGCCTCTCGCTGTGTCCTTTTATTGTAAGGTCATAGAAATAAATCCAAATATAGCAGCAATTAGAATAAATATAAATGGAGTAAGTCAATATATATTATTTAAAGCATACTTACAACAAAAGGCCTTTTTCATATTTTCCACATATTTATTTCCCCTCTCTGTGCTGTACTTTAATTTCTTTAGATATGTCTCTAGTTTACCATATTTTCTGAGCTGTATCTAATTAGAGAGTTTACCTGTCCATTGAATTTGTTTTTAAATGTTATGATGGCAACTTTTAAACTTAGAGAGACTAGTTTAATAAATAGGTGGTTTATCATCCAGCTTCAACAATTATTAATATATGACTAATCTTGGTTTATCTTTTCTCCCACCCATCTATCCACCCTGACCCCAGATTATTTTGAAGCAAATCCCAGGCCTCTCTGATCATTCACTGAACTTATCTTTCAACTATTATATGTTTAATTTCCAAAATTCCATTTGCTTCTTTCACTAATCTGTTTGTTCTTTCTAGGTACTATTTTATTCTTTGCTTATAGTTTTAGTTATCTTTTTCCTGACTTCACACATTACACTTATTGTTTGTTTGTTTTTGGTGAAGGGAGGAGGTAATTAGGTTTTATTTTTTTTAATGGAGGTACTGGGGATTGAACCCAGGACCTTGTGCATGCTAAGCATACACTCTACCACTGAACTATACTGTCCCCAACACATTATACTTATTTTATATTCTGCAACTGATCATTCATGTCTTCACTATCTTTTGGAATTTGGTCCTCTGTGTGATTCTATGGACTCTTGATCATGTTAACTTATTTCCTTGTGTGTGTGTTTTAACTTTACACACGGACATGAACATCTTCTGAAAATACAGGGATCTTTTGCCACATGCCAGATGTTCCAATGAATGTAATCTTCCCAGCCTTGCAAGAACATTTTATTCCTTTGAATAGATGAAGAGATCAAAGTTCTGAGAGGTTAAAAACTTACCTGAGGTCATACTGTTCATAAATGATGGAGCTTGGGTTTGAGCCCAGGCCAGCCTCCCTCTACCTTGCCCTCCCCAGTCCCCTGCCTTCCCACAATCCACCATCCATAGGGGAAACTGACACCCAGACATGAACCCTGGAGTACCTGACTTCTGTTGACTTAGGGTTTCTGGGAATTTCTTCTTGGGGTTTCACAGGAGCCCCACAGGAGACGAAGAGCCTCATGAAGGCCTCCTACACCCCCGAAGTGATTGAGAAATCAGTGAGGGACATAGAGCACTGGCATGGCAGGAAGACGGATGATCTGGGTAGGTGGACAGCTTGGGGTATGGGAAGTGGGCACTCCCTAGGCAGGGTGTGCTGGCCTCACGGTCCCGAGGGAAACCAGAGCAGTAGATAATAGCCGTGGGGTGGGCCTGGAAGACATATGGGTTACTACTGGGGCCTGGACACTTCAGAGATCCACTGGGTGATCTGCACTGGCTCCTTCCCTGCTCTCCGCAGGACGGTGGCACCAGAAAAATGCGATGAACATGAACTTGCAGAAAGCACTGGATGAAAAAGAAAAGAGCAAAAACAAGAGCTCGAAGTACTAGATACAACCCAGAAGAGGTGCCCTCCGCCCAGAGAAAGTGCTACCAATAAAGGAAGGCACACATGTGAACCATCTCTGCTTGGTGCCGCTCTTCAGGTTGGGGGCGGGGTGGGGGGTGTGCAGTGCTGGAGAGACCAACTGCCAGAATGGAAGCCCTGAAAACTGCCCCCACCCTAGCCCTTCCCCCTGGACACACACACGCACACACACAAACACACACACACACACACCCCGTACCTTCCCCTCACAATCCCGGAAGGGACATGAGAGCTGAGTGGAACTGCGCTCAAGTCCAAGATGTCTTGCCCTGTGTGGAGGGTCCTATAGCAGACACCGCTGGGTCTTACCCTGCATGACCTCCCAGGCAGAAGCCCAATTATTTCCAGACATCGATTCCTTCCCCAAGAACCCAGGGACTTCGGAAGAACTGGCCACGCCCCCTCACCCTCCAATCCAGGGATAGTTTTGATTGGGAGCAAGTAATCCTAACTCCTCCCCCTACACACAAAGTGATTGGTTCAGAAAAGGGCATGTGACTCGATTTGGGCCAATGAGATGTAAGGGAAGGTGCAGGTGTGTGGAGCCTTCTGGGAAATTCTTTTCTCTACTGGGAAAGCTTGGGAGTGCTCCTCACTCCTGTTTTACTGATTGAGGAGCCATGCCCTGCAGACGACTACTGGCAGACACCCTGTGAACGGAGGATGCAGACACGTCAGCGCAATCTGGGTCCTCCATGGCCTCACTGAGCTGCTCCGCATACCTGGCCAGACTCTGTTTCCCCTACCCCCAACCTCAACTTTTTATAATGTGCATCTGGGCATCTTCTCATTCTTTAAGCCAAACTTATCTTTAACTGATAAGGGACCCTGGTAACAACAGGAGAGGGACCTAGGAATTGGGGCTCCAGAGAAGAATCCCCCAGAGAAAGGGGTCCAGGTTAGACAGCCATACTTACCATCTGATCCTGAAGTTTATTGCCTGCAGGGTCTCCAAGTCACAGAACACTCCACCCCAGATCACTGACTTGCACTCTCAGAGCATGCACTGCTCGTGGGTTATTTATTATTTGCTGTGTTCCAAACCAACCAAAAAATCTAGTAACTTAAAATGACCATAATCATTTATTTGCTTATGATTGTGCAGTTTGAGTAGGGCTCAGTGGGTGTGGATCATTTCTGCTCCATGTAGCTGTGACAATGACTGCTTCTCTCGTGCCCAATGCCCGAGCTAGGGGCTGGTTGGGCACCACTCTGTCTTGTGAGTCCTCTCCTCGTGGACTTCTTTCTGCCATGGTGACTGGGTTCCAAGAAGGAGCCTCTCAAGGAGACAAGATTCAGTGTGTAGGACCTTATCACGCCTTGCACTGGCTTGTTAATTTCCTTGTAGTAAAAAGACATAGGGTCAAGCCAGGGTTATAATGGAAGAGGCTGCACAAGAGTGTTCTTATGCGCAGGCGTAGGTCACTGGGGACTCACCACAGTAACAGTCTACCATGTGAGCATCACGCTCTGGAAAAATCAAAAGGAAAGAGACTTCCCCTTCTCCCACAGAAGGCAATGGCTTCTTTAAGTTAGGATTGGAGCAGAACGCAGTACAGGGTGGTGACTTTGGCTTGATTTAATAATCATTGAGTACCTAACTATGTGTAAGGCGCTGAGTTCAGCTCACGTTCTGATTTCCGCAAGAAACTGTTCTTGTGCTGGAGAAACCAAACTTCATCTTATTGAGGAACTCCCATCTGCTCATCACATGTAGCAATTGAAAAAATGAGCCACGCAGAGTATTGCAGCGAAAACAGACCCCTCCCTGTCCTGATGTGGAAATTGTAATTAGTCAGATTCATATAAGTATATGCCATGTGCTTTATGTGCACAACCTTATTTCATCCTTACCCCAGTCCTCAAAGCTATTATCATCCTCTTTATGAAGATGAGGAAACTGAGGCTTGGAGAGGTCAAGTAAATTGCCCAGATTATCCCCATAGGAAGCTGGGATTGAAAACCCAGGAATTTCTGATCAAAGCCATTATCTGCTCTACCAGACAATCATACTGTCATGTGAACAGATAGGTAGTGAACGCCACAAACACTCGGCCCTGTTAGACACCATGGGGGATCAGTGGTATGAACTCTGTACAGTCCTTGTCCTCAAGGGGATAGTCTGTAAAGGACTGATGTGGAAGGAGCTGGCTTTGAGGTTCATCCACCCATCTGATGAGATTGTACTGCACATCCACCCTCTGTTCAGTCCTGACTGATGAACCAGGAGTTCAGAGAGGAATAAGACGTGGGTCCTGTCCTCCAGGAGACTGGAGTGTGCTGGGGGGACAGATCTATAAATAGAGGCTCAGAAGGTTTACACAGGCAGTGAGAAGTTCATACGGGGCCAATGGAAGCACCAAGGTGAAACTGGGATGGGCTGAGGGCTGGTGGTCATAGAAGACCTCATAGAGGAGGAAGCTCTTGAGATGAATCTTGGGGCATGAGCAGGAACATTCAAGTGGCCTGGAAGAGGCACAGCACTCCAGATCAAAGGCACTATGGGAGCACAGGCCGAGCATTTGGAGAGGTGGGAGTGGCTTGCTAAGCTTGGAGGGTGGGGCTCCACTGCTGGGCATGGAGGTACAGGTGGGAAAGGTAAGCAGAAAGAGAATTATGCCTGGATGTGACTGTGCCTTGTGAGGGTTTTAGATGTGAGACGCAGCACTCCCTCCAGGAGCTGACAGCCTGGCTGGAGCATAAAGGGTTAATAATGACTGCCGAGTTGAACAGATACTCAATATCCCCAATAATCAGAGAGATTATTATGCAAATTAAAACCATAAATTCACTGGGTTAGCAAACATTAAAATGCAAGTATAGGTGAGGAGAGAAATGAGAACTCTCATACACTCGATGAATTATGAGCACAGAACAGTAAGGAAGAATTTCACAGCGTTGAAATTCAGCTCCACAACCTAGGGCTTCCATTTCTATGTAGCCTAGAGAAACTCTTAAACACACACACATGGGACTCTGCACAAAGATACTCATTGCTGCGGTCTTTGTAACAGCAAAACAAAGTACTTTTCTGTTAGGAGAAGAACTCACAATGTGGGTAATCTATGACCGTAGAAAGGGCTGAACCGTGTCTACTTACGCCAACGTTCGAAGATCTCACAATACATCAGAGTAGCTGAAAATGACAGTCTGCAGAATGAACCCTGTGGTATGAAATGTGCCATTTATGTAACCTTCAAAAAGCTTATACCCAATCACTCCATTGCTCATGAGAGTATGGAATGTGGATTAGAAGGATACTGCAGGAATTCAGCTTTACATTGTATTTAGTTTAGTCCTTTTCAGATGCTGCTTTGCTTCCTATAATGGCCGGGAGAGCTGGCAACATGCCCTCCGAGAGAATTGGGATGCTAGAAAGAGTGGCCAAGTAACGGAATGCAGGGACCCGATTTAAAGTTAAACGAGCAGTTTCAATTTTGACATAAGTGAACAAATCTGATACGTTTTATGACTTTGCCTCAGTTAAAGATTACATCTCTGGCCGTTAAGGGAAGCTCTTTTAAATTAAACATTGACTATTTTGGAAAGGGAGAAGGTGTCATCTTGGCAAAATAGATAAAACATGTACAGATTTAAAAAACTTAAATAAGCCCTTTATTTCACTGGTGCTGTTTCCAACAGCATTCCTTGTATTTCCTGCTTCTGAGGGACTTAGATGGTAGAATTCTTGGCAATTCTTAAGTTTCAAGGAGGTACAGGGATCAGGTTTAAGTAGCATTAATGCATGTAGTGGAACAGCTATTCACCCTTCAATTCATGCAGGGGCTCATGGACTCATAGTGATTCAGAACCATCTTCATATTTTCTGTGCTATCCAAGTACCACCTGAGGGAGGAATCTATAAATGCAATTTGGGATGCTCTAACCTAAACACCCAGATGACCAGCTCCACTTGGCTGTTATCTTAGTCCAGCTCGCCCCCTGGTGTCAGTGTCTCTAAATTGCAGGCCAAGACCCCCTTTCTATAAGGGTCCTGGGATCTTAAATAGCAACAGGAGGGTGATAACAATCAGGGTGTGAGCAGGGGCTACATTCCTTTCATCTTGATAACAACTCGCTGTTGTTATGGGGGAATCTAGGAGGATCTGCCCATTTTCTTGAGGTCATCAGACCATGACCTTCTTTCAAGACCTCTGGGGTAAAAGGAGAAGTTATTCTAAGGAAAGAATGCACAGGGAGGATCCCACGTGGTCCTGCTGTTTCAGTCCCTGGGAAGACCCCCTCCCTTGTCAGAGCCTCGTTCTCCCTCACAGCAGGGGTAATGACATCTCTCTCAGGGTTGTTGTACAGACTGCCCGAGAAAAATGCACATCCAGGACCAGGCACAGTGCGAAGCCCTCTTACAGGGATGTAATCAATGCTTCTTTTTTTCTTTCAGTCCTAAGTTTCCCAACTATGTTTCAGGGAACTCTAGGACTTGGTAATAGGTATTAGGAGAAGAAAAAAAAAAAGAAATTGCTCTATTGTCAAAGGAATTCAGGGTATGCTGATTTAAATAACATGAAGCAGTTTTCTTTTGTGCAAGACCTCCTAGTGTTACGGAAATGACAGGCCAGCCAAGAAACAAGCACCACTCGGAGGGTTGGAGTACTCAGATGTATTACGCCGGCGGGCTCAGAGGGGCTTCTGCTCCGAAGCTCTGAGCACCTTCAAGATGTGCGCATGAGGTTTTATAGGGTAAAGTACAAGCTTGGGGTATTTGGCCAATAGGCATGGAACAGCTTTAGCAGCATTATCATCACAAAAGTGGAGGCGGGGAGGCAGCAAACCAACATTCCAAAGCCAGATATGTATCTTTGAAAATCCAGCTGGCTGGCAAAAAACATGAACAGCAAACCAACACTAATTAGCTTAGATTTACAAGTTAGTCCAGCAGAACTCAGATCAGTATTCCAATACTTAGACTTGTTAGCCCAGCCCAGCCTCTCCTTCACATTCCTAGACCTGTGAGTTATCTTGTTAGACCAGCCCAGCTTTTCCTTCACACTAGGACCTGAAGTAAGCTAAGATTCATTGCGTGACTACAAATTATTGCACAGTATTCACTGGCCCCCACTGTACCTTGCTCAGACAGAGCAAGCCACCAATAGCTGTGACAATAAAAATGATTTGATTAAAATAGCAAGTTCAGAAGTCATCCAGGGGAGTGTAGCTCTGTTTTTTGGGGGCAGTGTAAACCAAGATGCTCATTATCAAAGTCAAAGCCCCCTCCCTCTGGCCAGGCCTGCAGGCATCCCCACTGGGGAGCAGATAAGTCATAAGAGAAGGTGTGAGCCTGTCCTCAGGACCAGGGGGTGAATTTCATGGTGACACCCACCCCTACCCCCCGCACTGAGGCTTCTTTGATTTAGAGATTTTGGTTGATTTCAATTTCTGACTGACCATTTGTGTCACTTGTTTCCAAGCTTTAAATTCCCCCTCTTATGTTTTAAATTCACCAATAAAGAGTGAGCCCCTTGAAATCTAGACCCCCCCACACCCAATAAAAGCAGAACCCCAGGCCCTCCTGTGCTGTTTCTCTCTTCCTGCCCATGACCTTGTTGTGTGGCCCCAGTGAGTGTAGAGAAGGGACTGGAATTTCAAGGGTCTGAAGTCTACACCCTTAACAGCTAGGTTTACATTGCTCTGAGGAAATGTCAACAATGATTTTCTCAGGAATTCGTGCCGGCAGGGGCAAGACTTCTAGAGTATTTGTATCAGAGTCCAGAGGAGGAAGTTCACACAGGGATTTTCCTGTTGGCTGCTAGTCTAAATTCTTCCTGATAATGAAATACCAGTGATCTTGCAAAGCTGGATGAAGGAGGAGGGAAGCTGCAGAGCATTTGATCTGAGTAAGAAACATCCACAAGAAAAGTTAACCCAGTAACGTATACAGGTGACCAGGTGTACAGGGCATCTTGGACTGTGGCCTGAGGTCATCAGATCACGTGCTCCGTCCCTAAAAAGGAGCATGAAGGCAAAGGCTGGAAGGACTTTAGAGAACCCCCAGCCCCCCTTAATTAACAAATGGGGAAGCTTTGGCATACGACATTGAGTGACGTGGCGACCTCTCACTCAGTGACCTCCTTACCTTTGCTAACTCAGCTCATGGTGGTGGGCAGAGCTGGGGCTTGGGTCTCAGGAATCTCCCTCCGGATGCAAGATTCAGTGCCAAACAGCTGTAAGCCCCCGGGCAGGTTACTTAAGGCTGCTCTGAGCCTCGGGGTCCTCATCTGTAGCAGGAAAGTCAGAGGACCCACCACATAGGGCGGCCATGGCATCAACAGGCTCCCTAAAAGCAGTGCGGCAGTGCCTGGCACAGGGTAAGTGCTTCCTAAATGCTGCGCAGTCTTCCTATTTTCCCCGTGCTCTTGCTCCCCAGAAATCATGAACAAAACAGGGAAGCAAAGAATGGAGAAAAAGGAAGAAACCCTTTCCACTCAGAGTGTGAATGAAAAATATTGCCTGCCACACCAGTAAACAAAGGACGCTGCAGCCATCAAGTCATCCTGCCTCTACCGCCACCGCGACAGTGAGCGGAGGGAACTCAGGATGGAGACCAGCAGGCAGCTCGGCCTCTGCAGCCGCCCCCTGTGGTGCCCCCTGAGGGAACTCAGGATGGGGAAGAACAGGGTACTGGCCCTAGACAGCCAGGTGCACAGCAAAGGAACAGTGTCAGTGATCCCAGACCCTTGCATCTCCCCATACATAGAAAAGCGCTCAATTCCTTGAGATATCTGGCTTTCTTTAATTAACAGTAGTCTTTTAATGTCCCCATTGCCTGGTCTTTGTTGCAAAACTTATCTATCCCCCTTGCTCTTCCCCAGCGGCTGGTGGAAAGATTGGAGTATTGTCAGACTCTGACCTCTAGGTGGCAGCACCAAGCCGAGCCAAGCCTCAGCTCTGGCGGGAAGGAAAGAAGAGGGGCGGGGCGGGCGGAGGAAATGGGTGTCACTGAGCTGCTCCCGGAATCTATCCTTTCCCAGAAAGCCCGGAGATTTCCCAAAGCCACAGATCCTCCAAGGGATTACTCGTTCCATTGTTCTGTGCCTATAATTTCAACCGATTCATTTTTGCCCCTTTCAATATTTTTCTTCTTTTGTTTCTTAAAATTTTCTGATTACAAGTGCAACACATTGTATGATAGAAGATAGTACATGCAAGAGAGTGGAAATCATCCATCACTTGGCATTTTTTTAAGGTTATGAAAGCAAGTGGCAGTATCTCCCCTCCCCTAATGGCATACTCTACTTCCACGCAGTTTCTTTTGTCACAAACATACATGTAAGTGTTCTATTTCCCTCCTAAATAGACTCATGTTCTATACACGTTCTTCAGCTTACTTTTTCACTTGATATGGCTTCGTCATGTTTTCAAGTCATCGTGTATAGATAGATATGCCTCAGCTTTTAAACATTCGGAATCTAATATTCCTGTGTCTCGATTTCGTGTAACTTAGGCAGTCGGTTCATTGAATAGTCGGCACTCAGTGAGTGCAAACATGAGGCTATTTTGTTTTCTCCCAGTGTGGTGTCCCCACCCGGCTCTGTGGACTCTCCCTTTCACATCCGTTAATGACATCTTGGGCAAGTTCTCCAGCTTTCTGACCGCTGCCAATCATTTAAAAAGTCCATCTCTATTCAGTCTCACTCTTCTTCTGCGAAGACGACCCCTGGCTGAGAGAACCAGAAGAGGGGGTCCTTGGTACTTGGTCCCTCTCACCCTTTCTCTTGATTCCAGCTTCTCTGATGTCTTAGGGTGGGAAGGCTGGAGGAGAGGGTGTATCTCTTTTCTGGTGCTTCTGTGATGGGCTCTGTTACTTGTTGCTGTTTCTCTGGTCAGCTAACTCTGACCAGATGTTGGGGTTCTCTGTTGGAAAAGGGGTGCATGCCCCTGAGGACATCTCCACTGCAGTGTCCTAATGAGGGCAGTGCAAGGGGCTCAGCCAGTTTCCATTTCTGCCTTCAGTCCTGCCCTCCTCCATGGAGAACCCCACAGCCTCTGCCTCCTATGTGTCCTCACCCGATGGTCCGCCCTCTTGGGTAGGCGCTACTTGGCCCCTCTGCATGGCCACTTTTTAATAGCATTCATTTTAGCAATGACAACATTCTTGGAAAAGCATAATCTTAAGAAGCTTATCTGCTCAGATACTTTAATTAACAGTTCTCACGTGTACGGATTTATGAATCATCTTTGGTGCTCTTGGAGCCTATCTTAACTTCATTTTTCTGTATGATGTTATCTCTTCTATAAGAGATAACATCATACAGAAAAATGAAGTTAAGTTGAAGCTTGAAAAAGATCACATGAAAAGCATCTAGCTCCTGCCTTAACTTTTCCGAAGTTGACCATAAATAAGCTACCTGCAGTAGGTGCCCTAAGACAGATGACAACAGAAGACGATCAAATGCGACGAACTGGTTTCCAGAGGAGTTCTTCTCTGATGGAGGCAGTAAACAGGTGGCAGTTCATTCCTTGGGAAAGGATTCTTATTAAATACCCAGAAACAGCTCTCAGACAAAGCCATCACATGCTCTCATCACCTCTCTGTATCTACAGAATTGGAAGCAGATTGAGAGGCTGTACCTTCCTCAGAGTCCACTTGAACTTTGAGAAGCTCCCTCATGCTTGTGCCATCAGATGTGGGGGTGGGGGGGATAGGCATCCTTTGCCCCACCTCTTCACCCATCATCTGTCTCCATCTCTCCTTCCTCCCTGATCAGAGGTTCAGAAGGCAGAGCAGCAAGCCCAAGTCATCTAATGGGATAAGATGTCAGTCTCTCTTTCCTGCAGGTACTCCCAGTATCCACTAGAGGGACTCCTGGAGACATCTTCTCCTGGCTTAGGGTGCTAGGGAGCACCCACCCTTCCCATGAGGAAGAAGAAGAGACACAGTTTTTCCACGTGGCCACTCACCTCTCTGCCAATCTTCCCTCCTCTCCACCCGGCTTCTGGGATGGAGGGAGGGGGAGAGTCAGGGGTGTTGTAGATGATTTGGGGTTACAGAACACAGAGAGAGCATCTGACCTTCATTATTTATGGGATCCTTTGATGTCTCTTTGTCTAAATTTGGAAAAAAAAGAAATTACATCTTCATCTTATGCCATGTACCAAAGTTAACTTAAAATGGATTAAAGTCTGAAAATTGTAAAACTCCTAGGAGAAAACATAGGGAAAAAGCTCCTTGATGTTGGTCTTGGCAATGATTTCTTGGATATGACACCAAAAGCATGGGAAACAAAAGCAAAAATAAACAAGCAGGGCTACATCAGACTATAAACCTTCCATACAGTGGAGGAAGCAATCAACAAAATGAAAAGGCAACCTATGAACGGGAGAAAATATTTGCAAACTATATATCTGATTAAGGGTTAATATCTGAACTATATAAGGAACTCTTCCAACTCAATAGCAAAAAGACAAGTAGCCTGATTTAAAAGTGAGCAAAAGAGCTGAATAGATTATTTTGTCCAAAGAAGATATACAAATGGCCAAAAAGTACCTGAAAAGGTGCTCAACATCACAAATCATCAGAGAAATACAAATCAAACCCACCATGAGCTATCTATCACCTTACACGTGTTAGAATAGCTGTTCTAAAAAAAGACAAGTGCTAACAAGTGTTGGTAGAGGGTATGGAGCAAAGGGAATCCTTGTGCACTGTTGGTGGAGTTGTAAACTGGGGGTGGGCAGCCACTATGGAAAACAGTATGGAGGTTCCTTAAAAAATTAAAAGTAGAATTACCATATGATTCAGCAATCCCAGTTTAGGGTATTTATCCAAAGGAAAGGAATCAGTATCTCAAAGAGATAACTGCCCTCCCGTGTTCATTGTAGCATTATTCACAATAGCCAAGACATGGAAACAACCTAAGTATCCATCAATAGATGAATGGATAAGGAAAATACAGTATATAGACATGGTGGAATATTTTCAGCCACGAAAAAGGAAAGAAACCCTACCATTTGTGATGACATGGATGAACCTGGAGGACATCATTGTCAGTGAAATAAGCCAGACCCAGAAAGACAAATATTGTATGATCTCACTTACATGTGGAATCTGAAAAGTGGGACTCATAGAAACAGAAAGTTAGAATAGTGATTGCCAGGAGCTGGGGGTGGGGGAAGCAGGGAGATGCTGGGCAAAGGTACAAACTTTCAGTTATAAGCTGAATGAGTTCTGGGGATATAATGTACAGCGTGGTGACTGTAGTTATGAATACTTTATTGTATGCTTGAAATTTGCCAAGAGTTTAGATCTCAAGTTTTCTCCCCACAAAAAAAAAAAAAAAAAAAGGGAACTATGTGAGCTGACGATGTGTTAACTTGATTGTGGTGATCATTTCACCATGTATATGTCTATTAAATCATCACGTTGGATGAGAAACATCACACTGTACAACTTAAATATATACATTTTTTTTACAAATAGACATCTCTTTTATTTATTTATTTTTTAATGGAAGTACTGGGGATTGAACCCAGGACCCCGTGCATGCTAACTAAGCATGTGCTCTACCACTGAGCTATACCCTCCCCCTGAATATGTAAATTTTTATTTGTCAGTCGTACCTCAGTGGGGTGATGAGTGTGGTGAAGATGGGGAAGCCTCGTTGCCGTCAGTCATCCAGGGACACGGAGCTGCACCGCAGTGCAGATGTGCAGCTGTACGAGACAAAAATATCTAATGAGCACGCAGAGCGCCTGCCCAGAATGAATCATTCTCAGGACAAGTTCATAGCAGGACATAATTTGTGATGTTGCACAAACACTTGGTAACCGATTAAACTAGCTGGGTCTTTCAGGTGTGACCTCCGCGCCCCCTGCAACCTCTGTAGAGACACTGAAGGAAGGTGTAATTTCCTGTTAGAAGGTTGGAAAACCAAATGCTTACCTGAGAGACCGTTAGCATCACTGTATCTCCTTCTTCTCTTAAGTCTATTTGCGTCATTTTCTATCAAACACACCACGTGCTCCTAGAGACTTTTGCAAATGTGATAATCCCTGTTTCAGTGGTGAGAGGGACACCAGCTCTCCCTGAAAGGCTCTGCAGTGGTTTTTCTTTGCAGACCAGGATGATAGTGGGAGATGCCACTTTGGAGATAGATGCCCTGAATTCAGTGGGGCAGGATGGGAACCATCTGCGGTGGAGGCTAAGAGAAAGCAATTGGAAGGTGGATGTGGTTAGCATCATGGGAAGCAGGGCTGAAGTAGTTACAGCGCAGCACGTCCTGAGAGAGCTTAACAGAAGTTAAGCCATCATAGTGTACGTGGGACAGACACAGTTGGGCAGCCTATGAAAGTTTTAATCTGTGCGTGTGAAAAAACTCTTAGCGGACAGAGATGTGATTTGAATCACCACGCGAGGGAGCTTTTCCAACCTCGTCCAGGTCCTAGAACCAGGCCAGCTCACAGACCCAGAGCCCCTTAAAGTGGCTGTCACCTGGCCATTTGGGGTTTCTCATATGGCTGAATCAACAGGTAAGAAAGGAGTCACTGTCCTGTTGGGGTGATGGGTTGTGACTCTCAAGCAGGAAGGAGATTGTTATTTCATAATGCAGAAGGAAGAGCACCTCTGGAACCCAGGACCCTGTTTGCAGTGCCTCTTAATATTACACGTTCAGTGGTAAAAGCTAGTTCAAAACTACAGAGACCCACCAGAGGCAGTACCACCTTCAAGGATGGTGGGGGTTGCCCTGCCAGGTAAAGAACCAGGAGTGTGGAAGTGCTGGTTGAGGGCAAGGAAAACAGAATGGAGGCAGAAGGAAAAGTGATTAATACTAGCTGTGTCCATGCTGCCAGTTGCAAAAATGAGGACTGTGTAGGGACTATTCAGTTTTTTCTCCTTTGTTTTTGAAAAAAGAAGAAACCCATGCTCCATTTTATTATTTATTGAATTACTAAGAGTATCCTGATGCATCGGCATCCACAAAGTTAAGTCGGTGTTATAGGCTCTGATACATGATTGATGTAAATTTCTTTTAAGGAATTCCCCGAAGTTTGAAATACAAATTCCGGTTTGAAATACATCATTAAATGGCTCATAAAAAGTCTCCCAAAATTTTGCCTACCTCTTCTTTGACATTTTTCCTTTTTTTAAACTTTCTCCCTTTCCATTTCTATCTAGTACAAGGTATGTTTGATTCAACACTTACATTATAAAATATTAAAGGGGAGTTGTGACTGAGACAGGAAAGGATAAAAGATAAATAGGACTTTGGAGAGAGATGTAAGTCTCTTCACTTGACTGAGAGAGTTGGATCATGTTATGCAGAAGAATGATGCTCTCACTGCCTGTATTTGGCAATCAAATGTGAGTGTAGGAGTGTGTGTGGATCCCAGTGGAAGGGGCTGAACTCTTTGAATCACCTTGGCATAACCACCATTGCCACCTGAGGTCTCTTGTACATTACAAAGGAGAAGCGGAAACTAGAGTTCCCAGAATCCCTTTCCCCTGTGGTCCACGATTAAAGCTTGTTTGTGAGAGACCCTCTGTGAGAAGTGGGAAGCTTAAGAGATGACAAGGCATTATTCACTGGAAGCAGGTGCAGCCAGTCCTGGGAGTGTATGTGAGGCACAGCTTCCTGGAGAACTTCCAAGAACCAACTGCTTGCTTGAGGCTGGGATCTTCTGTTCTTAGCTTCTCTGATCTTGGCTTTCTCTGTGCTTCCGTAAACGGTGTAAGCCCTCAGTTCTTGTATTTAGTCCTTCACACATGGAATGCATAGAATGAGTTCTGGTTTTCTGACTGAATCTTGATAAACTTGCTCATAATGAACACCTATTGTAGATTAGCTTTGATGTGCTTTTATGCTACAAATAATCTTTGAATGGCCAGAAGCCTTCTCCCCACGAGGAGTGAGATGGTCCAGGAAAGGTGAGGGGAAGATATTCTCATTCTGCTACATCTTCATCGGCCATTTGTATTTCTTCTGTAAATTCCTCACCCATCTTTCTCCTTCAATTTTATATTGCTCCTTCATTTTCTTGAGGGAACCCTTTGTATGTAGTGACCCTCTGTGGCTGCATCTGTCATGAAGTGTTGAGAAGAGGGAATATCTCTCCTCCCCCAAAACACACACACACACACACACACACACACACACACACACACACACACAGGTGCACACACTCACTCAATGATCTCCGTAGAGGAGAGGAATTCTGACCCCTCTCTCACCCTCTTCCTCCATTTTTTCCTTCCCCCACCCTGGGGAAGACGCTGCTCAGACACGTCCATGTCTACCTCAAGTTCTCTTAACTCACCTAAAATCAGTTACAGCAGACCCTTCCTCTCCTTCCTCTCTTCTTGGGACAAGCCCACCACATTCCCATGGGTTTATTCATAGGTCACAGAGCCTAACATGTTTTACCAGAAGTTTTGGAAATTGGGGGTGTTGAATAGTTTTCAGCGACTAATAAAGCTAACATTTTTTTCTCCACTTGCCTCAGTTCTTTACATTTGCTAGTGAGAAGGATCTGGAAGGGTGGGTAGGAGCAAGGAGTGTGACTGAAGTTCCAAATGTCTTGCACAAATGTCCCCTCCTAGGTGATTGCTTGGTGGTTTTGTTTTTAACTTTATTTTGAGTGTCCACCACCACCTACACATTTAAAAGTTGTATATAGTCAAATCTGTCAATATTTTCTGCTAGAGCTTTTGGGTTTCATTCCTTCTGCCGTCACTCACCAAATATTATTTAAGCATTTATAACATGCCAGATACAGTGTCTAGTCCTGGGAATGTAACAATTATAACAATGCCCGAGGGCTTCCTTCCCTCTTGAACCGTTCGCACTAGTCACATTTAGAAGGACAGTCCCATCTGAAGATCATAAAAGCAGTTGCCTATCTTTTCTTCTAGTACTTTTATGGTATTGTATTGTTTTATTTTTAGATTTTTAGCCAATTTGGAAATTATTTTTGCCAATAGCGTGAGTTAGGGAACATAATTTCCAAATGAGAGCTAATTATCTCAAAACTTTCGGGGTATGTCATCCACACTTTCACCATGATTTGAAATGACCCCTTGTCTTAGTAAATTCCACATGTACCTGGTTTTATTTCAGACTCTTGTGGTAGGCAGCCTTCAAAAATGGTTCCCAATGATCTCTGCCTCCTGGTAGTCATGCCCTTGTGTCTCCTCCCCCTGTGTATGGGCTGGACCTAGTCATTGCTTCTAATCAACAGAATACCACACAAGCACTGTGACATCACTTCCGAGGGTAGGTTATAAAGGACCGTGACTTCCTCCTATTGGCCCTCTCTTGGTCTCTCTTTTGTTAACTTTGGTAAAACTAGCTGCCATGCTGTGAACTGTCTGATGGAAGGGCTCATCTGTTAAGAAACTGAGCATGTCAGGCTCCGGCCAATAGTCAGAAATGAACCGAGTCTCTTATTCCCACGGTACATGAGGCACTGAGACCCCCAACAATCACTGAGCTACCCTGGCAGCGAATCCTGGCTCAGCTGAACCTTGGGATGACTGTGGCCCAGGCTGACACCTTGACTGTATCCTCGCCAGAGACCCTGAGCTGGAGGATCCAGCTGAGCCACATCTGGTCTGACGCAGAGACTGTGAGATAATAAATCATGCTGTTTTAAGCTGGGCACCCTGACACTCTTCCCAGTCCTCTGCTCGAAGGTGGGTTTCTGCAGCCTTCAGGGCAGTCTTAGAGTCTGGCTTTATACCAGTTCTCTTTCCGATGGTGGTAACACCAGGGGGGTTTGCTCTTGGCCCAAGAGACCTCCTGCAGTGGCCAGATGGAGAAGTTACCAGGACCCATGTGATGTCCAATTACAAGTTCCTTTTATCTCACTTGGGATAATGATGCAATCACTCACTTTTCTCTAATTTTTAAGAAAAGCATATACATATATAGACAGCAAGCAAGTAGAATTCCAACCACAGCTCTGAATTATTTTTAAACATAATTTTGAGAAGGCAAATGAAGAAATTGCAGGCATGGTGTAATTCCTTCATTTTAGAGATAAGCAAGCTTTACTTGGAAGGACATGAAGCCCTTGACATAGCCTGCTGAAGGGAAGTAGGCAACAGCTAACAGGAGGGAAGGGAGGGAGGAAGGAAGGATGGAAGGAAGGAAGGATGGAAGGAAGGAAGGATGGATGGAAGGAAGGAAGGAAGTAAATAAGAGAGGGAGGCAGAGAGGGAGGAAGAAGAAGGAATAATTCCCCTCTTTCCACCAGAAGAAAGAAGTCCTGATACTTTGATACCACGAGGTCTTAGGTTTCTTGTAGAGAATTTTCCAGAAAGAACCTGACAATGACACACCAAAGGTGGAATGTTAATACTGATAAAGTCATAACCAGGACCTTTTCTGCTTCCAGGTTAGAAAACATTTTGCACTAAGGGCATCAGTGAGCTTATTCATGGCATGTAGATTTTACCAATAGTTTTATTTTGAGTGTTTTAGAAGACTTAATGCTGCCCTGGTCTACATCTAACTTTTAAAAGAGAAAATAAAAGCATGTCATGTACAAATAAGAAGAGTAGATACTGTCATAGAGATAGAGAAAATTAATAAAAGTCTAAGAAAATGTTATGTGCAACTTTGTGCCAATGATTTGGAAAGTTGAGATGAAATGTCCAATTATCCTGTGAAATATTAATGCACCAAAAACCAATTCAAAGAGAAGTAGAAATGCTAACGAAAGAGAAAAAAGATGAGAGTCTTTCTGATGTTGGTTTTAGTCTGATTCTCAATTTAATAATATTATTAAAGAAGCATATTAAATTAATACTATGCCACAGAAATCAAAGATACAGTTCTCAGGGGGCGCTTTTGCTCGGACACAGATCCTTGAGAGGTGAATGTTTGCTGTCATGTAGAAAGAGTAGTTTACAGACACCAACAACAGGTTTCCTTTTAAGTTGTGAAATACTGAAAAACAGAATAATCATAGACACAAGTGGAAAGCATTTTGAATAATTAACCACTTATAAATGTATCGGGTCCAGACAGTTTAACAAACAAGTTCTTTCAAAATTTTAAGTTCATTTAAGTTTTTAAGTTCTTTTAAGACAAGTTCCTTTTTTTTTTAATTTTAATTTTTAAATTTTTTATTGAAGTGTAGTTGATTTACGATGTTAGTTTCAGGTGTACAGCAAATGACTCAGTTATACATATACATACATGTATCTATTTTCTTTTCAAATTCTTTCCCATATGTGTTATTACAAGAAATTGAATATAGTTCCCTGTACTATACAGTAGGTCCTTGTTGTTCATCTATTTTATATATAGTAATGTGTGTCTGTTAATCCCCAAACCCTAATTTATCCTTCCCTGCCTTTTCCCCTTTGGTAACCATAGAATGTTATCTATGTCAGTGAGTCTGTTTTGGGTTTGTAAACAGAATTTGTAACATTTTTTAAAAGATTCCACATTAAGTGATATCATATGATATTTGTCGTTGTCTGACTTACTCCGCTTAAAGGATAATCTCTAGATCCACCCATGTTGCTGCAAATGGCATTATTTCATTCTTTTTTATGGTTGAGTAATATTCCATTGTATATATATACACCACATCTTCTTTATCTAGTCATCCACTGATGGACATTTAGGTTGCTTCCTTGTCTTGGCTATTGTAAATAGTGCTGCTATGAACATTGGGGAGCTTGTGAAAGACAAGTTACTTTTAAGTGACAGATGGAAGGAAATCTTCCCAGTTAGTTCAGTGCAACTGCCACATCCTTAAACTGTGGGGAGAATGCACTCAAGCCTCTCTTTATAAATTTAGAAAACAGAAGATCGGGAAGACGAAGGTCGTTTTTAGAATGGAGGTCGGCCAGCTGCTAATCAGAAACGGGCTTGCCGGCTAGAGTTTAAAATTACAGAAAAAGCCTTAAAACCAACGCATTTCTGCTTTACCTGCTTCACCTGAACTCAAACTTGCCTCCTAGGGGGGAAAAAATGAATTCCTCTGATGCTAATACATATGTTCATTTACTTTTTATTGCTCATATTAAGACTCTTTGAATAATTTAGTTGTTTCAAATGCTTGTGAAACATTGCTCAGGCTAAATTATATAATTCATGAAAATTGATGATGGTTCAAAAATTATGTCAGTAGACATGAATGATTCAACAGCGAGCTTAGCAAATTTCTTAAATAAGCGTGATATTCAGAGAACATGAGGTCTCAATGGGATGATTGCAGCATTGAGAGAGACAGCCCTCGGTTCTCTTTCTCCTGTAATAGAATTTTGAAATATATGATATTTGACAGCTTTTTTAGCCTGAAATCCAAATGTGAAAGCAATACTTTTTCACTTATTACCCTTTTTAGCTTTTTCTTCCATGTTTCCCAAATTTGAGAAAGCTGGCATAAAAAGAGATTTATAGAATAACCTGACTTACAAATGCAGATGCAAAATCGTCAGTAAAATATTAGCCAGTCAAATCCAGCAGGGTTTTAAAGGAATATCTGACGGAGTAGAATTCATTCCAACAATGCAAGGACAGCGCCAATTTAGGAAATCAATCAGCACCATAAATTAAAGGGGAGACCCTACATGTAAGTCCCATGACATTAGGAACCTCTCCATAACCCAGGGCAGTTGTCTCCCTGGTGGGTTTGGGGTTCATAGGGACTGTCCCATCACTGTTGCTTCCATGTCACCAAGCTAGGAATTGCCAAAGCAAAATTGTATCCAGCAAAATTAAACCGATAAGGAAGACTTTATTTAAGAATATTGAAGGGAGAGAAAGACTAGATCCACATCTGAATTTAACTTGCCCAAAACAAAAAGCGTAGGAGGGTTTTTTTGTGTGTTTGTTTTTTTGGGGGGAGGCAGTTAAGTTTATTTATTATTATTGTTTTATTAAACTGGAGGTACTGAGGATTGAACCCATGACCTTGTACATGCTAAGCATGCAGCCTACCACTGAGCTATAGCTTCCCCTGAAAGCAGGAGGGTTTTTAAGTGCTCACATGAGAGGGAAATCATGGGCCATATGTGCTTACTAATAGGCTTCACCCAAAGAAGAAGTAAAGTTTCTTCTATCTTAAGACAGGAGAGGGTTTTACAACTCGGAGCAAGGTGTTCAGCGCAGCCAGGCACCTACCTCCCCACAGGCGCTGGGAGAGAGAGAGAGACCCATCTTCTTTGATGGTTACACTTCTAAGGGGTGGCACCCAGCCCCCAGAGAAGGTTCTGGGTTGAAACACTGGGAAGAGACATGACTTCCGTGTCTCTCAAAGGGGCAGAGAAAGAGTTGACAAGTTTTCTAAAGAAAATGCTTTAAGAAAAGGGAAGTTAGAGTTTCAGGTTGAGAAGCCACTCTAAGGTTTAGTAAATGACAGTTTCTTTTTAATTGGTCTGATTTACAAATAAAAAGTTGGTACTGCTTCTCCTGTTCTTTTTTTACTCACGAATATCAATGAAAACTCAAAGCCTGGAAACCATGTATGTAGACAGAGGTAGGGAAGCAGAGAAGAGACAAAGTGAGCAGTAATTGGGTGGGGGTGGGAGTGGGGGTGGGGATGTCCTCATTTGTTAATCGCTGGGGGCGGGGGAGGGTGGGGCAAGAGGAAACCTCCAGTAGGAAGGGGGTCTTACCTGCAGGACCCAGGGGGTGGGGCCCCAAGTGCATCTGGGAGCTGGGGAGGCAGGGAGTCAGCCGTCAAAGGCTGGCACAGGGCTGCCGTGGCTCTCAGGAGTAAGATTGGACCCAAGGATGCGAACAGAGGTGCACAGGGGTCAGAAACTGCTCTGACTCTCAGCATGCTTGCTGCCTAGGGCCAGGGCTGGTCCTAGGACTGAGGATGGGCCTCTTCCTCCAGCCTGGCAGTAAGGAGGGGGGGGGGGTGAGAGGGCAGGGCACAGGTGGCTCAGTCAATGGGAGAAGAGGACCCAAGAGAGCACAGAGAGACCTGGATGGACAAATCCTGTGAATGTAGCTCAAGGCATGGAGTTGCCTCTGACGCAGGGCCAGTGGGCTGACATGACAATGAAGGAGGCAGAAGGCAAGAGAAAAATGGGTGTGCAGAGCTGGGTTTAGAGAGGCCGGGCTGAGGTTGGGGACCTGCACAACCATAGGAAACTAGTAGCCCTGGTTAGGGGAGCTGGCAGAGAGCTGGGAGGAAGCTCGAGGCGAATGCTGGCTCATCCCCGTCCTGGGAATCCCCCCAACCCCCAGTCACCACTGGCAAGGACCTGCTCCGGTTTCAGAGGGTGCCCTTTTCGCTGCCCTTTGGCCCTCTCTCCCCCATACTGTGCATTGTGTATCTGCCTTATGCATCGACCAAAATTCCCGCATAGGCATGAGTACCTGCTCAGCCATAAGGAGCAACATTCTAGCACCAACAAGACAGCTCCTTAAAAGACAACATCCCTTCTTGATCACGTATAATGCTTAGATCTGGACTGTGTAAACTGTCAGTAATATGTCAGTTAATGTGCAGCCCTCGGTCTCAAAACACTTATACAGCTGTGCCTTGACTTCTAATGGGCAGAAGCGTTCTCAGGGCTGAGATGCTCTCTGAGGATGCAAATCCTCAAACTTGGCTGGAATGAAAATGTCTATTTCTTTCTCAGATCAACGTTTAATTTTTCATTGACAAAGGACAGGCCCAGGCATGTAGACCCCAACACAGGGCCTCTTCCCCCAGGCTCCCACTGCACCCTCTGTGGTCTGTCTGCAGACACAAAAGCCACTTTTTCCCTCAGCTTCTTCTTATTCTCAAGAGGCTCCTCGACTCCAGGAAGCCGTTCAAGGCCTCGTGGAAGAATGATTATCCTAATCTCACTAATTCCCACAAGAACTTTATGAAGTAGAGGAACAACTATGATTGTTCCCATTTTACAGTTGAGGAAACTGAGACTCAGAAAGATGAAGTAACTTGTTCAAGGTCACACAGCTTAGTGGCAGAGCAGGATTCAACCCCTGGTGTGACTGCAAAGCCACTCCTCCCACCGGTCTGGGTTGGAACCCTGTCATGTGTTTCTTGGCCAGGAGCTCCCATGTGAAGGATTTTCATAAATGTTGTTCCATCACTGGAGAGGGAAGGCTGCCGTGTTTCTCAGCCCTGAACTCTTCCCTCTGTGCTCATATAGGAGAAGCTTCTTATCTGTCTTTGGATGGAATGAGCGCTGAGAGGTTTATCTTCCTTGTGACCACAGTGTAGTTCTTGGTATCTCCTTTGCTTCTTTGATCCGCCCTTGATAAAAAGCATGTGACTTGGGGAAGGGTTTTCGGGCCTCCTCTCTGGTTCCCCATTTTTGGCTCAGGCCACCTTGGCCCATGAGTAGTCATATGTCCGGCACTTATGTGACCTCAGCAGAGCCAGTGGCCCAAGGCTAAGTCACTTATAAAAGGTTAGGTGGCTGGGGGGGACTTGGGGTCATGGTTAGGATGTTGAATTTGAGGCGACTCTGGAACTTCTAAGACGAGGTGCCCTACACGTAGGTGGATTTGTGGCTCTTAAGTTGGGAGGAGAGAACTGACTTAGAGAAACATCCGGGGAAAAACTTGAGAAAGCCAAGACCGTGAAGGCAGGGCACAAAACAGGAGGATGGTTCATGGGCAGTGCGGTGAGAAATGGAGCCTTAGGCCCCTAGGGACATGGGGGAGGCCTCAGAGAGGGAGGTGGGAGAGATATGGGTGGCACTAGGAGCTGTTGGTGTTGGATGCTGCGTCTCAGAGGACAGGGTGGCAGCAAGCCCCCGGGATGAGGGGAATGAAGCTCCTGGATGACAGCAATGACAGACAGCCCTGGGGTGCGTGGAGGTGGGAGTGAGATCATAGTAAATATGAAGCAGGAAAATGAACACAGCTTTCTGGAAAAGCTTGGCTGGAAAGGGAGGAAAGAGATGGTATGGAAGCCTTACACAGATGCCTGGTGTAGGGCGGAGGGGCAGGGAGGGTTTTTTGAAGATAGAAGAGTGGATTATGTTTTCAGATCTGAGGAACACACCAGAAATTTATGAAATACAAGACAAAGAGAGAATCGACTGGTGGGATGGGGGAGACGGAGGGAAGGACTCCAGCTCACACTTGACACAGCACAGGGAAGAGGGAGACGAGAACTGGGAAACAGGGATGCTCTGAAGTTGGGCACAGAAGGGCCAAATGACTAAGCACCTGCCTTGGAGATGCTTCTGGCATTGCTTCTGTGGGACCAACCATGTGACCCCAGGACCCCAGAAGTTACACTGAACCTGACCAGCAAGACTGCTCTGCCTTGAGAACCAACACCACTGCTGTGTAACTGACCACTCCCAAACGCGGCAGCTGAAAACAGCAAGCACTTGGTGGGTGTCACCATCCTGTTGGTAGGCTGGGCGCATTCGCATGGCAGCATCTCGCTGGGAGCTGGGCTGGGGCTGGAAGTGGCGGATGGCCTCGCTGGCTGTTAGTGGGAGTCTCCCTCCCCTCCACGTGGCCTCTCATCCTCCAGGCCTTCTCTGTCCCCCGAGGCCTCTACAGCAGGAGAGCCCGGGCTGCTTTGCCCGGCGGCTGATTTCTGACAGAGCAAAAGAATTAGCAAGACTTGGAAAGGCCTCGTCCTGGAGGCCGCACAGCTTCAGTCCCACTCCTTTCTACTGGCTGGTGTGAGGCAGCTCAGATCCAAAGGGAGGAGAAATAGCATCCTCCTGTTAACAAAAGAGCTGCAAAGTCACAGCCTAGATGGGCTGGGGGGGGGGGGCGGGGGCTGTTGCTGCCATCTTTGGAAACAGCTGACCACCACCCATCTCAGGACTCAGTGCTTTACCTGAGCATTCATTTTCACACACAGGCAAGCATTTGAGTTTTAATCTGCAGTGAAAGTATCTCGTGTGTGTGTTTTTAAAATGGCTCAGTGAATGCAAATTAAATGAAAAAAATCATCTTAAAGGAACCTTAATTATATTTATTGTTCTATTGCACAAATGTGCACTCATTATGGGAAAATGACAACATAGTTTCACAAAAAGGGAAGCCCCCATTCTTTAAAGAAAATGAAGAGTAGGTGTATAATCCTGCCGAGTTTGGACTGACGTTCAACCTGTAAGACCTTCAGCCGGAAACCCTTCTTCTGACGATTAAACTTCTTAGAAGATGTATTGCCCTCTTTTAATCATTATGAAAAATTATGAAGTGGAGCCTGAAAAGTTAGTGGAACAGAGAAGCGTGTTAGGTTGAGACCTGATTTATTGGATGTCTGGGGGTTGGCGAGGCTCCTGCTCTCAAGCTGCTCACCGTGGAATGGGAAAGACAGATGAATGAAAAGAGAATTTTTCTTCATCGCGGTGAGAGCTACAGCAGAGGGGTGCAGGGAAGGCCTCGAGCCGCTGGGTGGGAAGGGGGGAAGGGGGAGACAGGAGGAGAGATAGGACTAGTTTCTCACCATGATCCCTGAGTGGGGGTTGAAAGATAAACAGGGGTATGCCAGGGCCAGAAGGAATAGGGAAAAACAGGAATAAATTTAGGCAGGTAGGAAAAGTAATTTGTAAAAGAAGGCCTTTGATGTCACATATTATGCCCCAGGTTTTTGTTTTCCTTATTTCCAGGTTGGAATTTAATCCTCTTTGAAAATCCACTTTATCATCAAATACAACACAGCACCCCAAACCACATGCAGCATGGGTAGCTTAATGGATGGTTAGAAGTTCAGCGTCCCTGTAATCGCCCCCCTACTGCAGGTCAGGAGGTAGCAATTGCTAGCCACCCAGAGCCCTCCACATGCTGCCCCCAAAGAAACCTCTCAGCACCCCCAAAACCAGCATCCTGATTTCCATGGCAACATCCATCACTTCCTGACTTCTCATTTCCATGGCAACATCCATCGCTTCCTGACTTTATTGTTTTATCACCCCAGGTGCATCTTTGAACACTATACCATAGTTTTGCCTTTTTAAATCTGCTGGTACCCCATCTACTTCTTTTTTCTCCTTACAATTTGCTTGCTTACACAAGCACTTTTTAAGCTGAAATTGAATCAGTCAGTTGAAGTATAAACACATATTTATTATTTCAAGAGTAAAATGCTGCGCTAATTAATGATGGTGAAAACTGTTAATTTTATGAAGAAAGCCAATAATTAAGGCTTTAAATCAAATTCAAATAGGGAACTAGATTGATGGTTAATATAAGTATCAAGAGAGTGTGTATTTGCTTGATAATTTCAGGAAGACTATGATAGATGGTTTGAGCTTATAAAATTTAAACAACAATAAAAGGCAGAAAATAAAATTTAATGATAATTCTCGTTGCTGTAGAAATTTTAGATCGGTAGTGTTCCTTACATGGAACAAAATCCCTTTAAAATTTCAGTTTCATTTTTTTAGTGATTTAGTTCCACATAGGCCATAGATCCTTTAAGAAAAGGTCGGGTTTGAGCATTGTTGACATCTTGTGTGAATAAATTAAAAGCAAAATGTCATCTTTGCCGTGTCTGAATTTCACAAAAGTTCAAAACTGAGCTCAACATCCACGATAAATCATCTTTGAAGCAGACGTGCTAAAGACGATGAAGAAGAGAAACCAGAGAAGCGAGGCACCCAAGCACGTTTTATTCCCATTATTCAAACCTCAAAACTACAGACTTCACAGAAATGCCTGAGGAAGGCCATTCCTCATAGTTTTGAGTCTTTGGCGGCTAAAATGTAAACAAAAATGCTCATAGAAATGACTGCTCTAGACGGCCAACTATTTTCAGCAGTTAAAGAGGAAGGCTTTGGGATCTGTCTGAGCCATCCATCTTGGGTACAGAGCTCCTTCAAGAAACATATTGCCTGAAACTTTTACCTGAACGATGTTGCACCAGATAATTAGGGATATTTTCCAGTGGTTGGATACTATCCAAAGGAGTGTTTATTAAACATTGCAGGAGTGTAGGAGAGGAAATCCAGAAGGGATCTGGTGCTGACAGTGCTGAAAAATTGTTATTATTACCCGGAAAAATGTCAGCGTTTAAAGTTTGGAGACTCACATTTGTAATAATAAAATTGTAGACATGTTTCATTTCTGGCAGGTAACGTTTCAGATTTGTTCTTGGATCCTAGAAGTGTGTTTTTGGATGGTGATGATTGATTTGGGTCTCCTCGGGGCCCTGGGCTCTGCTTGTGGGGCTATCAGCAGAACAGAGAAGGCTGGAGGGTCCCCAGGGCAGCAGGGGCTGGGCTCGGGGCACAGACTGGTGAATGCCATCTGATACCCACATTTTACAGATGAAGAGACCTCAAAGTGAGGCTCAGAAACAATGAGGGGCATGTGCAAGGTCACATGGCCAGGTAGATGCTAAGTCCAGGCTGGGGCTCTGATTTTGGCTGCAATCCCAGGAGGGCTTCCCGGTGCGGAGGCGGTAGCCAGTCCCGGGCCCAGGCTCATGCTCCAGCCCTGGGACCCAGGAAAGAGAACACACTCCTACATGCAACTTCTCAGATCTTGACTTTCCAACCATCTTTCTGTGGGCTCAGCATTTCTGTTGTGAATCCACATAAATCTCACCATTTTACTTTTACCTGAATTCACCTCCACACAATGGCCCCCGTGTAAGGAGACCTCAGTTTGACCTTCTTACGTAGAAAAATTGCTACAGCTCTATCTTGAGTCTAAATGTTCCAACACACAAGCCTCCTCCCCCTTTACAATCAGTTCCCTTTCCTGAAGTTCCACGTTCCACCAAGGTATTCTGTCGCCCTCAGCCTCTGGGCAGCTCCTCTTCCCACCTCTGTCTGACTGAGACCCAGGACTCGCCATCAGAAAGAGAGTGGGAGGAACTTGGAAAGTCACCAAGACCAATGGTTTGAGAATGAGGGTGGGTTAGAGCTTCAGCCACTGCACATGGGGAATGGGGTCTATCCCAAGTGCACCTCATGGTGTTTATCAGGGTGAATAGCCAGGAAATCTCTCCCCTCAGGGCAGGCTTGGAAAAATTCTGGAGCCAGGAGGCCTTGGATTAGAGACTTTATTTAACCATAACAGGGGGATGGAAAGAAGAAGCATGACTGGGGCCCAGGCTGAAGAGACTGTTGTCCAGAGATTGAGAAATGAGGCCTTCCGGATACTGGCCGGGACGCCCACCTGTGCCTTCACTGATAACAACTGTCATATAGCGTGAGCAACTATGTGTCTAAGTGCTTTATACACACCTACTGATCAATCCTTATAATAACCTTGTGAGTGAGGAGCTATTATCATCCTCATTCTACACATTAGAAAACAGCACAGAGAGGCTAAGTAACTTGCCCAAGGTCACACAGCCAGCAAGTGGTAGAGCTGAGATTTGAACTCAGATAGGTCAGTTCCAACTGTGCAGTTAACTATTCATTACAAGACATCACTTCTCTCTCTTTTTTTTTTTGGTGGTGTTGTTGTTGTTGGTTTTTTGTTTTGTTTTGATTCTTACTTTTTTATTGAAGTGTAATTGATTTACAGTGTTGGTTTCAGGTGTACAGCAAAGTGATTCAGTTATGCATATACATACAAATATATATATTTTTTTCTTTTCAGATTCTTTTCCTTTATATGTTATTACAAGATTTTAAACATAGTTCCCTGTGCTATACAGTAGGTCCTTGTTATTTATCTATTTTGTATATAAGAAAGGACATTGCTTCTCTCGGAACCATCTCCCGGAACTATGTGGTGGAAAATGATTGCCCCAAATTTACCCTTATGGTTGATTCTCATAACTAGACCCAGGACATCCCTCAAAGCTCCCTTTTCATCATTTAATTTTTAGATGTTTTGTTGTTTAATATTTTAGTATATCCATAAGTGGTAATATTTTTAAATCTGTCATTATTTTTAAAAATATATTTTTATTGAAGTACAGTCAGTTTATAATGTGTCAATTTCTGGTGACAGCACAATACTTCAGTCATATAGGAACATACATATATTTGTTTTCATATTATTTTTCACCATAGGTTACTACAAGCTATTGAATATAGTTGCCTGTGCTGCAAAGTATAAACTTGTTGTTTTAAAATTTGTAGTTGTTTGTCTTAGGAAGCTTCTGCTTCCATAACTTCCTGTGCTCCATTACCCAGTTCCCATCTCATTGCAGCCTGGCCAGGGGACTCAGCTCCTGGCACACAGGGTGCCAGACAGCTAAGGGGCACCTTTGCCCACCAGGGAAGGCACCAGCCATGTGAATCTCTCAGCACTCTCTTGGTGAGTTATGGGGTTAGCAGTGCAGCTTCCTAAGCTCCCAGGCAGCAGAAATCCCTGGCAGCCCCTGCACCCGTGTTGGTGTCCCCAAGCCTTGATGTTTCCGGTATAGCTGTAGGTGGAGAACAGGGAGGAACTGTGATCCTCTGAGGAGCATCTCCCTCCCTCTGCTCTACACACCTCCAGACTGAGCTCCCCTATGGCCAGCACAGCCTAGGGGTTCCAGGAAGCTCAGTGGAAAAAGAAGGCTAGGGGCAGGATTCCAGCTCAGACACATTGTGCCCTGCACTGAACCCCTGAACGCTCTCTCCATGCCAGGATGGTGATCACATACATGCAGGAGTGCCAGAGAGCGTGCTGGATCCAAGAGGGGCCTCGATGTGCCCCGAGTGCCCGGCTGACCCCCAGCTGCTGTCCTGGGGCCAGGACTTCCCCACCAGGAAGGGTACTCTACATTCTTCCTGGCCAGATGTGCCCTTCCTGGAGGAAAGTAATCAAAGAACCATAAGGAGACAATGCCAGTGGTTGCCCACTCTTTCCCTCTCCTCCTCCTTGCCCTTTTCCCCATCCTAGGAAAAAAAACAGGATACCAGTGTCTGAATTCTGAACATCAGGACTCAGCGTGCCCATCCCTGTGGTCTATACACCACACCCAGCTCATTCTATCTCCAAATGAGGCTCCCAATTCATGTGCCCCCCCCAGACCTGGTTGGACAGAACCAGAGAGAAGGGAGACGTGTGGGCTCTGGAGTCTCTGTCCTCAGGGAGTCATTCATTCATTTGTTCGTCCATTCATTCATTCCACACACAGAGTCCTGAGCGCCATCTCCAGGCCGGGCCATGTGCAGACAACCCAGGAAAGTGATACTAACCAGGCTGAGGGGTGGACATGAAACCTGAGGTCCATAGGACAGTGTGGGAGGGTGCAGGGAAGAGGAGGAACTCAGGGGCGGGAAAGTACTTTCAGCCACCACGGAGTGAGGGTTATCAGGTGCCAGGTGTCACCTTACGTGATTCATTTAAAGCTCCTTTGAGGTTTGTAGATGATCACTTCCAAGTAACAGCTGGGGATCTTGAGACATGGAGGTATTTGCATAAGGTCCCTGTCTCAATCTGCTCGGACTGCCATAACAAAATACCGTAGGCTAGGAGGATCACACCGTGGAGGTTAATTTTTTCATCTTCCTGGAGCCTAGAAGTCCCAGATCAAGGTGCTGGCCAAGGTTCCTCCTGGTGAGAACTCTCTTCTTGGTTTGGAGATGGCCGCTTTCTTTCTGTGTCCTCACATGGTGGAAAGAAAGAGAGAGAGAGATTGAGAGAGATTAAGGGTGCTCTGGTGCTGCTTCTTACAAGGACAATGATCCTATCAGATCAGAATCCCATCTTTATGACCTCATTTAATCTTAATTACCTCCATAAGGCCCCATCTCCAATGCAGTTGCATATAAATGGGGAGGGGAGACACAGTGCAGGCCATAGTCCTTGCACTCGGAGCAGCAGTGGAGGTGGGAGTCCAGCCAGGTCCGTGTGGCTCTGGGCTTTCTCCTGCTCTGGGGTTGCAGCCGCCTCCCCCTACTTCCCCCCGGGGGGTCAGGGACGGCTGCGTAGGGGGTACTTTGCATTGCCCTGACAGAGGATGCATGATTTCCAGGGAGACAAAGTGTAGAAGGGAGGCGTACTTCTGGCAGAAGGAATAACATTCGCAAAGTCACATCTCAGGAGAAAAAAATGATATCTCGGCGTCCACAGTTCTAAGAAGCTGGGCAATCTCGTGAAGAGTCGCTTGTGCAGAAACAGGCCAGGGCCGGCATCGCTTCCTCTTTCTGCTTTTCTGTTTCCTAACGACGTCAGCATAAATAGGAAGCCGGAGAGACTCCGGGCCGCCTGGAGACTCCAGCAGGAGGTTGGTCTGTCCTGGCACAAAGAGGTATGGCTGGTTTCAGGGGCAGGCTGTAGGGTAGGGTGGGGAGTAGGGCAGGGTGGGAGTCTGGGATGGAGAGGACAGGGAGAGCTGGGGGGTGTGGAGTGGGCAGGTGTGTTCTGGGGACTTGGGCGGTTAGGGCTTGACCTCTTGGGCAGACATTGGGATGAGGAGTTGGAGGAGAGAGCTCTGAAATCAGGTATCTGTCTCCTGTCCCTTGCTTTGTCACTAAGGCTTTGGTGACAGTGAGAATATTCTCTCCCCACCTTGGGGCTTCTGTCTCCCCATCTTTATAATCAGGGTATTGTAGCTGACAACCTCTGAGACCGTTTCCAGCTCTGACACAAACATTTAGAAGTGTGTGTGTGTGTGTGTGTGTGTGTTGAGGGGTTGTGAGGACAGAGGAAGAGGGATGTAAAAGGTGGAACTTGGAGATCTGCCCTATTTAGGCTCAACGTTCACTGTGGCTTAGTGAGCTCCATTTAGGAGTTGAGAGGGTTATTCCAGAGCTGTAGAAGGGCATTGACTCTTCTTGAGCATCAGTCATTCATTTCCCCCAATGTTGTATCATTAACCTTGCATCCCATAACTTTGTTAAATTCACTCAGTTCTAATAGCTTTTTTTTTTTTTGGTAGTTTTCTTAATATTATCTGGGTACATGAGTGTCCTCTATGAATAAAGACAGTTTCATTTCTTCCTTACCAATCTGTATGCTTTTTACTTCTTTTTCTTGACTTACTACATTGGCTAAGACCTTCAGCGAAATGCTGAATAGCAATGATGAGCGTGGACATTCTTGCCTTGTTACTAACCTTTGGGGGAAAGCGATTGTAACTTTTTCATAGGTGCTCTTTTTCAGGTTGAAGAAATTCTCTTGTATTCCCACTTTGCTGGCAGGCTTCTTGTTTTTCTTACTGTATCACAAATGGGTGTTGAATTTTGTCAAATGCTTTTTCTCTTTGAGATATCATATGACTTTTCTCCTTTAGTCTGTTAATGTGGTAAAATTATATTGATGTATTTTCAAATGTCAAGCCAATCTGGCATATCTGGCATAAACCCTACACTGTTATTATGGTGTGTTATCTTCCTTATATATTGTTGCTTCCAATTTGATAATATTTTGTTAAGGACTTTTGCATTTATGTTCATGAGAAATATTGGTCTGTAATTTTCTATTCTTGTGGTATCTTTGATTTTGCTGTAAGTGTATTGATGACTTCATAAAATAAGTTGAGAAATATCCCCTCCTTCAAGTTTGTATAGAATTGATTTTATTCATTAAAACTCATCAGTGAAGCCATCTGGGCCTGGTATTTTATTTGTGAGAAAGTTTTTCCCTATAAATTCAACATTTTAAACAAATATAGGCTTATCCAAACTTTACAATTCTTTTTGATTTAGTTTTGGCCATTTTTGTCTTTTAGAATTTTTTCCCATTTTTATCTAAGTTCACAAAAGTATTAGCATAAAATTTCTTCTTCTTCTTTTTTTTTTTTTTTTTTTGGTGGGAGAGGTAATTAGGTTTATTTCTTTATTTTTTGAGGAGATACTGGGGATTGAATCCAGGACCTCGTACATGCTAAGCATGCACTCTACCACTTGAGCTATACACTCCCCCAAGCATGAAATTTCTCATGACATTTTCTTATTATCTTTTTAACGTCTGTAGAATCTTTAATGATAACTACTTATTTCCTGACTTCAGTAATTTGTGTCATCTCTCTCTCTTTTTTTTTCTTGATTAGCCTAGCTAGAGGTATATAAATTTTATTATTGAGAAAAGAAAACAGCATTTAAATTTTCTCTAATTATTTTTGTATCTCATTTCAGTGATTTCTACTCTTAATCTATTATTCCTCCTTTTACTTATTTGTGTTTAATTTGAATATCTTATTTTGTGCATACAGATGAGTATAAAAACTTACACGTACAGTTTACCCATCACTCATACTAAAAATTTATTTATCCCACAGATATGTATTGAGCACTATTCTAGGTACTTAAGATACATCAATGAAAAGAGAAGACAAAAATTTTTATCCTTACAGATCATGTGGGGAGAGAAAGACAATCGAAAGAAATGGAGCTAGTAGGGAGGGAGAAACAATAAACACACAAAAATTCATATACCGTATAGTGTGTTAGAAAATGAAATGTACTGTACAGGGTACGGGACACCGGAGTGTGGAGGAGGAGGGAAGTGGGTTAAGGAAGGTCTCATTGAGAAGGTGCTACTTGAACAGAGACCTGAAAGAGATGAGGCAGTTAGGTGTGTGGATCTGTAAGGGAAGAGCATTCCAATCAGAGGGAACAGCCAGTGCAAAGACTCTGAGGGAAGAGCAGGCCTGGAGTGTTTGAGGAATCCCCAGGAGGCAGTGATCTAGGAGGGAGTAATAAACAAGATCAAAGAGGCAATAGGGGGCCAGGTTTTATAAGCATCGGAAAGACTTTGCCTTTACTTTAACTGTAGTGGGGAAATCATTGGCTAGTTTTTGTCTGAAGATTGACATCTGCTTATGGCTTCCGTATTGTGAATAGATGATGTCGAGAATGGAAACAGGAAACTGCTGGGAGGCTTCCCTGTAATTCTAGATGAGATACGATGGAGACTTGGCCGAAGACGTCAGCAGTGGGGGTGGTAAGAAGTGGTAGCTGGAGTGGGCAAAATCCTGATTAGAGCAGGCACAAAGACAGAATGGATGGAGAAGAGTTAAGATGCTGAACGCAAACAACTTTGAAGGAGTTTTATTGAAAAGAAGAGAAGAGAAATAAGGTGTGAGATGATGGGGGAAAGTGGGACCAAGAAAGAGTGTGTTTTTTTTTGTTAAAGATGGGAGAAGTTACAGCATGTTGTAAGGTGACGGGAGTGAGCCAGTAGTGAGACCCAGACTGATGCTGTGGGAGAGAGAGAGGGACGGAGAACTTTTGGAGTCATGTCTTTGAGTAGGCAGGCATGGCTGGGTCCTGTGCGCTAGGTGAGGACTTGGCTTCGGATGGGAGCACGGAGAGTCTATTGGTGGCAATAGGCCAGGGCACAGAGTGTGTGAGTGCAGATGCTAGTGATGGCGATCTGTAGGGGGTGGAGACCTTTTCTGATCAATTTTCCCAACCAGGGAGAAAGCAGGCAGAGGCTGGGAGTGGAAATGGGTGCACTGGAATTGTAGGTGTAAGGGGAGTGGAGAAGGTGTGAAATAACCTCCTAGATTGGGAGAGAGAATGGACTGGGTGAGTGTGGGATGGATGGCCCTTCTGGACCATAGTCAAGAATTTAAAGTAAGACCAACTGGTGTGGTTTTGTTTAGCTGTGCAGGAGCAGCTGGGTCAAGAGTCAGAGTTAGCCAAGATTGTGGATTAGCCTAGACGCAGAGAAAGACAGGCCAAGGGAGAGCTGAAGATGGATTCTGATGGAGTATAAAACACGGTCATTTTCTGTACCTATAAACATCACTGCCTCCTTGCAAACTCCATCTCAATCAGGTCCTCCTTCTCACCCTTTTCCAAAGTGAAAGATAACTTTCATACGAAACTCTATGTTAATGTTTTCCTGGTTTTTCCTTAAAGTTTGGCCATGTATTGCTAAACAAGATGCTATGAATCTAATTTCGGAGGACTAGAAGCACTCACAGACCTGGCTGGAAAGGGAAGGACAGCATCCCCACTGTGGGGCGGAGGCTCCCGTGGGAGGGAAGCCGGACAGAGTGTCTGACCCTCAACTCCGCCACAGAAGAACCCACTCGTGCTGGCCAGCCCCTGCTCATCAGAGCTGGCCCCGGAGATGGCGCTGACCCGCCAGCTGCTCCCCATCGCCCTGCTGGCGCTCTGCTGGGGGCCCAGCATGGCAGGGGCCCAAGGTGAGCTGATCGCTACCCCCTCCCGGACCCCTCCTCACTGCTGAGCCCCAGCCCCCAGGAAGCTCCCAGACCCCAGGGCTCCATCCTGTCCTCCCCCTCCCCGCCCCTCCCCTCCCTCATTTCTTCTCTCTCCTGATCTTCCCTTGGTCTCCCCTCTTCCCTCCTCCCTCACTCCCACTCATTCTTCTCTGGCTTCCTGTAAACTCCATCCCCAGCTGTGTGGCTTCTCTGCCCACACTTCTCAGTGAGGCATTCGAGGCCCCTTCAGGCCAGCCAGTCCAGTCTTTTCTCTGCCCCTCCTTCCCTGCAAAACATTCTGCTCCCCTGAAGGTCTTGACCTGTTTCCACCCCTGTGCCTTTGCTTCTGGGGACCCTCAGCCTGGGGGGGTCTCTCCTCCTGCCTGGAGGCTCCTTGGGCTCCTCAGGCCAGTGAACCCCCCTCCCCAGGGGCTCCCAGAGAACTTGGCTCCTCTGATGACTGGGGGAACCACACTCCCTTTCCCAGCGCTGACCAAGAGAGCAGGCACCGAGGTCCCAGAGGAGGCCCTGCCCCTGGGTGCGGGGTCTGAGGGGTGGGTCTGTGCCTCTGCTCCCAGGCTGCACCGAGAGGTCTCGGGGCAGAGCCTGTGCCTGAGGCCCGTCTCCATCCCGGGGTGGGGGGACCCTGTTCCAGGGGCAGGGCAAGGCAGGGGCTCAGAAACGTGCTGTGAATCAACTAGAATATTGTGTTTCTGTCCAGCCAGGAGGGCCCACAACTGGCACCCTCCCACCTGCAGGGCCCCAGGGACCTCTGTCTGGAAGTCAGGAGCCTCCACGGGACTCTGGGAGACCCCGTGGGAGGCACCCAGGAGGTGCTGGGAGGGGCGGTGACAAGGGGCATCTGGAGGGGGTGTGACCGCCTTCCTGCCTCTCCCCCGTCAGGGACGGTCCCACTGCAGACCCTGCGCTGCCATAACGACTACACCAGCCGCATCATCTGCAGGTGGGCGGACACCCAGGATGCCCAGCGGCTCGTCAACGTGACCCTCTACCGCAGGCTGGACGAGTAGGTGATGTGGGGCCCCGGGCGCAGGGCGGGCGGGGCGCTGCTGCGGGGGGGCTGTGCCTGGGCCGGGGCTGGACGGAGGGCACTGTGGGGAGGCCCCTGGAGGCCGCCCTGGGGAAGGAGCCGCTCTCACCTCACAGCATCATCATGGTTCTGCTCTCTGTCCTGCTCTCCTGGGAGCCTCCATCTTCCTTGTCCACTGTCCTCAGCCCCCACACCCACCTCCCCGCTCCAGCTGTTACCACTCCTTCCTGCACTGGGACAACAGACACCCCCAGAAGAGAGGTCCCCACCCCACCTCCACTGCCCCCACCCATAGTCTGCCACCTCCCTGAATCCGTCCAGCAGTGACGACCTGTCCCAGGCCTGTCTGAGTCCACCACGGGGTCCCACCTGGTTTTGCTGCCCAAGGACATAGCAGCCACCACAGTCCCCAGTCTCCTTGCCATTGACGGGCCCTCTCCCAGGATCTGCTTACAGATGCCAACCAGGCTGCAGCTCAGGGTCCTCCTGGCCACACCCCCCACCCTTGTCCTCTGCTTCTCTTCACATCAAGGCTTCTCCCTTGGGGTTCCAAGAACCCATCCAGTAAGGATTTCACTCCCACCACGTCAGTCAGCCTCCCTTGTCAGGATTACCTGTGTTCTCACGTTGCTGAGCGTAAAGGTCATTTCTCAGCCTCCTTTACCTGACCCATCTGCATCACCTGTGCCAGTTGACTTTGGGACAGTTGCTCCCAGGGGTGCCTTGTGCCACTCTGGCCCCCGAATTGATCTCTTTTGCTTGCTCACCTGATACCCCTGACTCAGCTCGGTGGGATGTTCCAGTGCTCACATCACCGGCTGATGCCGCCTTCCCTGACAGTGCATTTCAAGTTGCACCCTGTCTCCGCCTTCCCTGCTGGGCTTATCTACAGAAAGCTTTCTCCATTTGACCTACGACATAGTTTTTTCCATTATTTCCTGTGTGTCTCCCTCCACCAGGAAGTCAGCTGGGCAGGCAGGGAGTTGTGTGTTTTGTTCGCTGCCAGCCCCACCCTGGCCCCAGGCAAAACCAGGCACGTGGGGGACATTCAGCAGTGTTTATGAATGAGTGATTCTCCTTCACTCTGAGCTGATCTGTACCCCCCCCCCCCCGCAGGGACCTTCCACAGCCAGTGTCCTGCGATCTCAGTGATGACATGCCCTCATTAGACGGCCCTTGTCCCAGCTGTGTGCCCAGAAGATGCATCATTCCCTACTGGAGTTTTGCCCTTGCCGACTCTGACTACTTCTCATTCCAACCAGACTGGCCTCTGGGCACCCAGCTCATCGTTACTCTGATGCAGCACGGTGAGGCCTGGGGTCCCTGGGCAAAGGTGGCCCCCTGTGTGGACAGTGGGCCCCAAGGGTGTCCAGGCTGCAAGAGGTGGGCCAGGGAGGGAGAGCCTTCAAGGGGTGGAGACAATAGCTTGAGTTGGATTTAGTCCTTGGGGGTAGAGGATATGCTTTCTTTGGTCTCCATGGAGGTGCTGGGTTGGGTACAGCTGGAGGTGCCCTGGCCAAAGGCAACTCCTTCCCTGATGCTCCACCCCCTGCCAAACCATAGCCTCCCAGCACTGAAGGAAGAACCATCCTTCCTGTCCAGATACAAACTTTATAGCTTGAAGGTTCTTTCGTCAATACGGTCTCATGCACTGTCTGCGACAACCCATTTTATAGATGAGGCACTCGAGGCCCAGAGCGGTTATGTAACTTTTCCAAAGTGCTGCCATGAGCAGTCATGACAGCGATGGGCCGGACTTGCCGAGTGCTGCCTGCACGTTGGAGCCAGAGGTCATCCCCTCACTGCCCCCGCCGCGTGGCCCCCAGCGTGTGTGCCGCGTGCGTCTGAGAAAGTCAGTGGTCTTGGGTGGTTTTGAATGACTGTTTTCTATAGTCAGATTTTTATTTAACTATATATTAGAAAGAAGTATAACCAATGCTTCAAACTTGTGTGTTCAAGGCAGTTATTTCTTACAATGATGCTAAACAGAGGAGGGGAGTCATATTATAAAAGTTTACACTGACCTGGCAAAAACCACGCCTGTCCCAGCTTTCAGGAGACACTGCTGAATCTTATTTAACTCTCAAGACGACGACATGAACTTAAATACCATTGTTACTGCCATTTGGGGATGAAACAGGCAGAGGGAAGTGAAAGCTCAGAGCCTCGCAGCAGCTGGTGGCAGAGCTGAAATTCAAGTCCAGGGAGGTCTGACTTTAGTGTGTTGGGTCCCAACCTCAGGGCCACCTGCTGCTCCTTGCACGTGTCAGATGGGGAGGGGGCTCTGGCCTTTGTTTCCTGCCTCTTTTCATCCCAGCAGCACAAAATAGTTGCCTGGAGGAGAGGATGGATTAGGCTGTGGTGAATTCACTGCAGACAATGTCTAAGCACATGTGCCTGATGGATAAGGAGTCCCGTCCTGCACGAAGCTCAGAGCTTACAGAGCAGGAAACACCAGATGTTGTGTGGTGTGATCACTTACTGAAGGTGGGTGTGTGCCACGTGCCACGGGGCAGTGGACAAGGAGCCCCCTGGAGGTCAGGGCAGGCTTCCCCGAGGAGAGAGCTCTGCAGGGAGATCAGAAGAGAGAGTGGGAGGAGAGAGCAGAAAGAGCATCCCTGGCAGAGGAAACAGTGCGTGCAAAGGCTGGGAGACTCGGGAGCGCGAGGCAAGGTTAGGAAAAACATTAATAACTGTGTCCGGGGAACTTTAACTTCAAGGGGGCTAGACAGCGGTAGGAAGGAGAAGGGCAGGGAAGGCTGGGGGCTGACCTGGAAGAAGCTTGTGTGTCCTGCAAAGGAATTTAGGGGTCATCCTCCATCCAAGGTCGGCAAACACCTTGGGGGCAAATTCTCAACTCCACCATTGTGACATGAAAACGCATAAATGAACATGTTGGCTGTGTTCTGATGGAACTTTATTCATAGACACAAACTGGAATTTGATTTAATTTTCATCTGTGGCAAATATTTTTCTGATTTAAAAAAAAAACTAAAAAAACATGAAGTCCATTTTCAACTCCTGGGCCATATGACAAGATGTGGGCCAGATTTGTTCCCTGTATCAATCTCTGCTCTGGATAACAGTGGGGAGAGAACATCACATGTCAGAGGGGTGAGGCAGCCAGCAGAGGTGAGGGTCAGTGGGCCACGGGGCTGAGGTTCAAGGTGGGAGGTGAGGGCAAAGCTGCAGTGAGCAGCCCATGGATAGAAGATGGACCATGAAAAGAAGATCACAGTCAGGGATTCATTCATTAATTTGCTCCTTCACTGAGAACCTACAGAGGCCCGGAGGGCACTGAAGTGGTCAGTCAGTATCCCCGTCCCAACTGAGCTTACGATCTGGCAACCAGGGAAGGCTTCATGGTGGAGATCAGACAACTTAGGGATGGGGCAACGTGGCACTTGGGCTCCTAGAGCATTCCCTAAGTCAGGATGTCAGTTCTAGGCCATGAAAGCAGGCTCAGGGGCTAGGAGGGCAATGACTGATTAGTGATGCCTGCTGTGGCTGTGGGTGGGGCAGGGGTCCCCTGGATCTGCCATTCAGGGCTTAAGATTTTCTGAAGGCTCCAGCCCTGACATGCTCTACCATGCCCTGTTCTGAGTCCAGCAAAGAACATTTACATCTCGTTTGGGCTCTTATTGATTTTTTTTGTGTTGGGAAGTCACCTCTCAGTATTCAGACACAGACGCTTCAGGAAGCCAGGAGTCATGCTCTTCATGGATGAATCTGCTCACCTGACCCTGTAGGTCCCGGCAGGTGTCTGCTTGCTGTTGGTCATGGATGTTTCCATAAAAAGCCTCTGAAGGTGGCCCACATGTGTTCATTCATTGATTCCTTCATTGATTCCTTCACACTTCACACTTTGTCCCCCACACTCACAGAACCACTGATCTCAGGACCCAACCCCTGCCACCCACAAGCTCCTGGACTACAAGGGGAGGCAGACGTGGAAACACCTAAATCCTCCAGGGTCATAAGGACCGTTCACAGGGCTGTAGTGGGACAGGAAAAGGAGCAAGGGGCTCTGCCTTGGGGAGGGAGATCCAAGAAGGTCCTAGAGGAGGAGCACGTGTGCTGGGCACTGAGAGGTGCAGGAGGACACTGGGCGGTGCAAACAAGGAAGGGGCTGGACAGCAGAGGAAGCAACATGAGTCACAGCACCCTCTGCTGGGAAAGAGGCCACACAGCCTCCACATGGTCACTGGAGACAGAGGGAAGTTCCCTTGGGATTTAATCGCTAGCATCTTTTATGGGGCTTCTGTTCTCTGTGAACAACAACCTGCAGAACCTTCATTCCCATTGACTCCCCACGATTTAGCAGATGAAGGTCTGAGGTCCACAGAGGAGAGGGGTCTTGTCCAAGGTGCTGGGCCTGGAACCCAGGTCTGTCCACACACGAGCCACGTAGGCCCTTAAACTCCCGCACGGTCATCCAGCCCCTTATGGACCCTTGACTTCCTCTCCTTCCAGTGCAGCCCCCTGCGCCCAAGGACCTCCGCGTCAGCCCTGACGGGGACCGTTTCCTGCTGTCCTGGAATGTGACCCATGGGGGTTCTGAGAGCCACTGGCTGTCCAGCCTGGAGTTTGAGGTGGTCTACAGGCGGCTTCAGGACTCCTGGGAGGTAGGGACCCCCACCAGCTCTGCCCTGAGCCCACAGGGACCCGGCCCAGCCGGCCCTTCTCCAGCAGCCCCTGTCTCCCACAGGACGCCCCCACCATCTACTCCAACTCCTCCCGGGCCATCCTGAGGCCGGAGCACCTCACCCCCAGCAGCACCTACGTGGCCCGAGTGCGCACCAGGCTGGCCCCAGGCTCGGGGCTCTCAGGACGGCCCAGCCAGTGGAGCCCGGAGGTTCGCTGGGCCTCCCAGCCAGGTAACAGAGTCGGACTCGGGGGCAGTGCCGCCCCGTGGGGAGGGCGGCTCATTGCAGCTCCCGGCCAGAAGGAGGCCACGGTCACACCACGGGATTCACGGTGGCCCTGCGCTATGTGTTTAGAGAGGCTCCCCTGGGCCCACCCCGTCCCTGCTGTGACTCTGCAGAGGCAGCGGCTGCATCTTACTCACTTCTGAGCCCCAGTTGGCTGCCACTTTCTGGGGAGGAGCAACTGCAATTAAATCACAGTGGCGCATGAGCAGCTGCGCTTTGGGGAGAGCGGCGCCACGTGCGGACAGACAAGCGTGATCGTGTTTCCTCCCCGAACGCCGGGGCTGAGATGCCCTCCCCGTCTTGCACAGGGGGCGCAAAGTCTCACAGAAGTCCCTCCCTGACTGCGGCCGCACAGCGGGCGGGTCAGGCTGAGTCAGCCCCTGGGTTTTGGCCCCGACGCCCGCGGTCCCTCTGTGATGAGACTCACGGTGGGCCCACTGAGAGGGACGGAATGAATGAGCGAGGACTGAATGAGGGGCTGTCTCCTCCCTCCCAGGGGACGAGGCCCAGCCCCAGAACCTCCAGTGCTTTTTCGACGGGGCTGCCCTGCTCAGCTGCTCCTGGGAAGTGAGGTCCGAGGTGACCAGCTCGCTCTCCTTCACCCTCTTCTACAAGCCCGGGCCCCATGCAGGGTGAGTGTCCCCTGCCTCTGGCCCCTCCCCTCCTCTAGGCCTTGCCCTCTCCAAGCCTCCTCCTGCCCCTGGGGGCCCAGCCGAAGCCACAGATCATCCCGAGGCCTCATTCCCCGTGTGGCCCTGCCTCCCGATGCACTCACCTCTGCCGTGCTCCCCAGGGAGGAGGAATGCGCCCCAGTGCTGAGGGAGGCAACCAGCAGCCCCTACGTCCGGCACCGGTGCCGGATTCCCGTGCCCGACCCCAGGAGCCACAGCCAGTACGTCGTCTCTGTTCGACCCAAGGAGGAAGAGAAACTCATCAAGAGCTCCGATAACAGTGAGTCTGTGCCCAGCCTTCTGTGTAGAGTGTCTTGTGTCAGCACAGTTTTGTTTGTAACCCATATAAACTCAGGGTTCCTCATGGCCCAGTCTTCATATTTCTCATTTCAATGAAGTGCAATCCAGCAACCCAATGTGAACAGGAGTAATTCTAATACTTATTTTAAGTGTTCAAAAATATATATAAATGATGAGGTTGATAACATACCATTGCGGTTCTGAAAATACTTTCCCCCTTCTTTGCTCTGAGTTCTTTTTTCAATCTGAGTTTTGAGAACTTTGATCTGAACCACTTGGTATCACTTGCCCTCTCAACGTCTACAGTGGATGAACAATGTCATTTCACACCTAAACATGCTCCAAAGTGAATGTTTGTTGTCCCTCCTAACCTGCTTTCCCATTTCTTCCCCATCTCCCTGAATGATAAGTCTTTTTCAGTTGCTTAAGCCAGAAATCCTTGTCTTAGCTTTCTCTCAAATGCCACATCCAGTCCCCCAGCAAATTCTGTCACTGTTATCTTTTTAACACACCTAGAATTAGGCCACGTGTCTACTGCTCATCTAAGTGCAGTAAGGTCTCCCTCTCTCATCCTTGCTGTCCCTTAAGTCTTTTCCCATCAGCAGCCTGTGTGATTTTGTTAACACATAATCAAATTATGCCCCTCCAACACCCCAAACCTTCTGCGAGTTCCCGCCTGCACAGAGGAGCTACCAACGGCCCTGCCACAGCCCACAGGCCTCTCTCGCCTGCTTCTCGCTCTTTCCCTACTGCAGCCTCGTGGCCTCCTCCACACTGGGGGACTCCCTGGGCACACTCCTGCCTCAGGGCCTTTGCTCCTGCTTCCTTTGATCCTCTCAAGTTTATAAGGCTCCTTCCCTCATCCCTTTCAGGCCTTTGCTCAAATGTCACAATCTCTGTGACATCTTCTCTGAAAAGCTTATTGAAAATAGCACTCAACGCTGAAATCCTACGTCTACCAGTTACCCCACTTTCCTTTCCCATGGTACTTACCACCACCTGACGTGTATTAATCTATCATGTCAGCTTTGTCAATGCAGGGACCTTGCCTTGTTCCCCTCTCTGTTCCTGTGTCCAGAGCAGCACCTGGCACACAGTAGGCCCTCAAGATGTGTTGAATCAATGTACTGACGTTGCCCAACATTAGCAGCCCTCTCCCCATCTCCTGTCCGCTCTCTGTCCTTCGTCCTCCTCTTCCTCCCAAATTTCTCCCTCTCTCACTACCACAATGTACCCTCCTTGTGTGGGGATGGGGAAGGGAGGGGCCGAGGATGCTGTGGGGAAGGGTCGGGGCAGAAGGAAGGAGTGGATAATGAAATATAACATCCCCATCACAAGGTCCTTAACTCAGTCACACCTGCGAGAGTCCATTTTGCCACTTAAAATAACAAGTTCCGGGGGCAGGACCTGGGTACCTTCGGGGGCCTTTGTTTACCCTTCCACAACTTCTCTCTGGTCTTTTCATCATGGCAGCTCCAAATCCTGCCCGAGGGTCAGCCTCAGGGAGGGGTGAGCACAGAGCTATTGGAATAGCCCGGCCTGTGTCCAGTGCTAATGAAGGCATGGCCTCTCAGAGCCCGGATGGTGTGTCCCCAGCGAGCACCTCTGAATTCCCTCAAGGTGGTCAGTCTGCGCCTGTGTCCAGTCTCTGGTGGACATGAGCCTGTCCCATGCTTGGCAAACCCACATGAGCAGCAGCCAAGAGAAGACAGGCTGGAGCCGTGGGTGGAGAAGGGCACCTTTCCAGGGCCTGAAGCTCTGCCTACCTCTCCTTCTCAAGGCAGGTGCCTGGGACAGGTGCTATCAAAGTGACGAGTTTGACTCAGCCTAGGTTAATTTCAGGTAAAAGGCACAAATTGCCCAACATCGCTACTTTCACAACCATGAGTAACCAGCAACCCAGCCACCTCATTACTGATCAGTGAACAGCAGCTTATCCCTGCATCTCCCGGGGAGGAGCTGGTCTGGCCGTGGTAGATGCTGTTACCCCAAGTTGGCACACAGTGACCCGTGATGGTGGGATGTGGGGTCCTGGGTCAGTGGAGAGAACACCTGTGACCAGCATGCAACACTAGGAACGTTCCATGGGAGGAATGTTAGGAGCGCTGTTACCTAAAATTTCTCTCCCTCTAGTCCAGTTGGCTCCCCCGACCCTCAACGTGACCAAGGGCAGAGATGGCTACATCTTGCACTTGAAAAAAGAAAAAATTCACAGTGGACTCATAAGTCACATCTTCCAGGTCCAGTACAAGAAAGATGAAGAGACATGGGAGGTGAGGGCCTGTGCCTGGGGAGGGACCGGGATGGGGGGAAGGGACATTGAGACAACACTGGGGACAGTGCCACCTGCTGGATGCCTGGCTCCCAGCAGGCGACCAGTCAGAGGGAACCACTGAGACTTGGTGGTCATGTCCCTGTGCGGTCAGCCAGTCAATGTCCCATCCCTTGGTGAAGGAGCTGAGACTCACAGAGCTGATGTGACTTGGCCAAGGTGAACATGTGACCCTGACTGCAAAGGGGACGTAGATGTCAGGACTGGGAGGGCTGAGAGGCAGCTGTATGAAGGGTTTTCAAAAGTCATAAAGGGGACATTTCTTCACAGAAAGCAAATGTGCAGCTGCTGAGGGGAGAGAGGCTCCTGGTGAGGCAGGCAGGGCTCAGCCTGGGGTTCAGCATCCGGCCCCCACCCTCAGGGCCTGCATGCAGAACCTGGGGCTCGACAGAACCCGGATCAGAAACTTCAGAGCCAGCTCCAGACTTTCAGGCTGGAAATGGGGAAACTGAGGCCAGGAGAGGGTGGGTCAGTGGTGAAGCTGGGAGTGGTCCCCTGGCTCATGAAAATCTAAGGGTCAGTCATCCTGCACCACACTCCTGGGAAGGCCATAATTGGGGTCCAGGCTGCCCCAAGAAGAACTGGGAGATTGAGGGGATCCCAAAGTGGCAGGGGAGGGTGGCATGGTGACTCCTCAGAGTTTCTGCACCTCGGTGTTGTCATATGTCACAGAGATGCAGTGCAGGAGGGGCTGTCTCTGTGCCCATCCGGGTGCTGTCCCTCTTTGGCCCTGGAGTGTGGTCCTCCATGGTGGGAGTCATGTTGCCTCAGATTGGGGGACATGACTACAAGCTGGGGGACTGATGGGGAGCAGGAAAGCTGGGGCGATGAGGTGGGAGGGCTCTGTAGCTGTGCCCACGTGCGCCAGGCACGTTGCCTCAGCCTCAGCACACCTGCTCCCACACCTGCACCCACAGGAGACCAAGACGGAGCTCTTCCAGAATGCCCACAACTTGCCCCTGCCACCTCTGGAGCCGTCCACCAGGTACCAGGCCAGAGTGAGAGTGAAACCCAACCCCAGAGGCTACAACGGGATCTGGAGCGAGTGGAGTGAGGAGCGCTCCTGGGACACTGAGTGGGGTACGTCTCCGCGGCCCCCATCCGCCCCTCCTGGTACAGCCCCGCTGGGCAAAGGACGGGGATGTGTTGGACATGGAGACCCCATGCCCAAGTGCTATTCTCCTCTGCGCTCCCTTCCTTCTAGCTAACTAAAAGCTAGTGGGAATTAGAAAATGCATCTTCCACAGACCCACGGCCACAACATATGAGCCTCAGGTTGGATTCCTGCCACTTGAACTTACATGGTGTCCCTGTGCAGAGAACAACCTGCATACCTACCTGTGGGGAACCCGCTTTTGTCTCTGTATACATCTTAACTTATTGACAACCCTTGGGAAGTCACACCTGATGTGCAACACAGACCCATCATGGCCTCTCAGACGAGCAGAGCAGAGCAGAGCAGAGCAGAGCAGGTTCTTCTGTCTCACCTCTCTCAAGTTGGAGCAAAGGCCTCTACTGATGTGACCCACAGTTTCATTAGCCTTTGTGGCAGCCACTCCCCAGAGACACTCAGCCTGAGCTTCCTGTTACCATGGCAGCAAAAGAGCTACAGGCCGGGGTCTGGGTTTCAAAGGTTCTCGTCTGATTTCTTAATCTCCCTGTTTCCCTGCACTGCTATTTTCATTTATCTCTCACCTTTTACCAGAGTGACCACCAAGGGACAAGTACATGACCAGGTCTAGGAGGTGTTTTCAGAGGGGATGGAGGAGGAGCTGGCAGCAAGGACTCCAGTCCACAGCCAGTCTTGCTAGAGGCGGAGCCCCAGAAAGGGGGCTATGATCCACCAAGGAGGGCTGGACCACCAGGCCCAAGAAAGGGAGAAGAGGGGAGTCCTTGGGGGCCTCAGCCTGTGAGGGGCTTGAGGCGGCTAAGCAGGAAGTGTGGGAGCTCGTGATGGGCTTTGTACCTGCTGGTTCCTCTGCCAGCAGGCCTGTCCCCATCTCTGCCTCTCTAGTTCTCCCTGTACCTAGACAACTGTCTATATGGCGCCTCCTTCAAGAAGTCTCCCATGACTGCCGTGGGCTGCAATCAGTACTTGTCACCCCTACCCCACCAAGGCACCTCCTGCTACTGAACAGGATCTAACCCTCTGTGTCCTGCCCCATTCAAGGAAATGAATTCTAAAGCACAGAGAGGGTCTGGAGAGCACTGACCTGGCCCCACCTGCCCCGATCTCCTGAGCCTCCAGCCCTTACCCTCCCCTGAATCTAACCTCCTTTTTCCTCCTGGCTCCCTGGAAGAGCTGCCCACGTGGGTCCTGGCACTCATCCTGGTCTTTATCACCCTAACCCTGCTCATGGCCCTGCGCTTCTGTGGCATCTATGGGTACAGGTAAGGGGACTCCTTCATGCGTAGGGGGAGGGACCACCACGGGGCACCAGGGACCTTACAGCAGATTTCCTCTGGTCTCTGCTCTACAACCCACACTCTGTGGGGCCTTGGACAAATCCCGCCCTCTCCCTGGGCTTCTGTTTCACCTCTGTTCATGAGCACGAGGCAGCTTCCTAAGGTCTAGGGCAGCTGTCACCTCCCTGCTGTCTTTCCAGACTGAACCAGAAGTGGGAAGAGAACATCCCCAACCCCAGCAAGAGCCACCTGTTCCAGGTAGGAGCTGTGGTGAGGGCGGCAGAGGTGCTGGGGGCCTCTGCTCCTGCACTCGTGTCCCCGAGCCCACATCCCCACGCCCATGTATGCTCTTCTCCCCATCCTCTGGGCTTTGAGTCAGGGGAGCAGGTGCTGAGGGCAGGGCTGGGAAGCTCTTCAGCGCCCCAGCTCCAGCGCTGCAATCCCGTGGGTCTCATGGATGCACGAGGCGCCCTGCCCGGGGGACTCCCGTGGAGCAGGAGAGATGGCTGGTGTGGGGATGCCAGGACCCAGGGGGCCCAAGGAGGGGCTTAGTCTTGCCAGGGGGCAGGTGCGGTGGTGCGAGGCAGAATGGCTTCCCGAGGGCAGGATAGTGGATCTGAGTTTTGAAGGATCCAGGGTGGTGGCAGGAGGGAGAGGTCGCTGCACGCAGAAGGGAAGCATGTGGAGGGTGGAGACAAGACTCCCACAGGAAGGGAACTGAGGGGGCTGGGCAGTGAGGCTGGGGGCGCATCTCAGGAGGCAGGAACGGGAGCAAAAGGGGAACCAGAGCCCTTGGGTCAGGCAGGCAGGGCGGGAACTGCCTTGGGAGCGTCTGGTGACCAGTGTGGAGAAGGTGAGGTTGCAGGCAGAGATATTCCAGACTAGCCTACTCATGGGAACAGGGTCCCTGTCCTTGGATACCCCATGACCCCAGGGGAGTCCCAGCCCCTCACTGGCCTCATCTTCCTGGTGTTACGAGGCTGTGGCCGGTCTTGCTCATGCTGAGATTCTGCTGTGTCTGGGGGCCCCATGAATTCCCGCGAACTTCATGGCCCTTCCCACACCTGCACCTTCTCCATCACCCCCAACACCACAGACACAAATGTCCTTTCTCTTGCCAGAACGGGACTGCAGGACTCCGGCTCCCAGACAGCATGTCCATCCTCACCAGCGGGAGCTGCCCACACAAAGGGCCGTGGAGCAGCAGCTACCCTGAGCTGGATGGGTGAGTGTGGGGCCTGGGATCCCTAGGAGGTGGGACGGTGGCCTCACCCTGCACATCAGGGGCTCAGAGGAGGTGGCCTTGGACTGGGGCTCAGGATGAGGAGATCCATGGAGGCTGGTGGCTCAAAAGCAAGAGGTATCCCAGTTAGACATCGAGAAGAACTTCTTGATTCCCAAGTTAGCAAGGGCTTGACCTCACACTTGACCAGAGGCAGGAGACTGGACCAGATGACCTCCCCTCTTCCTGCTGCCCAGGCAGACCCCACCCTGCCTTGGCCCCATTGGTGGTGGAGGCTCTGGGAACCCCGTGGCCTCAGCACCTGAGCCATCAGCTCACCACTAACCTCAGGGGAGGGAGGTGAAGGACGTGGAAATGGCTGAGCCCAGGTTGGGCACTGACCTGGGCCCTGAAGCTGGGTGATGTCAAGGAGCAGAGGGTGAGCAGGGCCACACCTGGTGGAGGCCGGCTTTGAGCAAGAGCATGGGGGCTAGGGGGCAAGATCCTCGGGGGCTGCAGGAGCGCCTGGTTTCCTGCTCTGGGCCTGCTCCCCCCTTGCCCTGCCCTGTGTTTCCTGTGAGACCCCACTCCGGGCGGGGGCGGGGGCAGGGCATGAGCTGAGGCATCTGCCAGGGATGGTCCCAACATCTCTGCCCCTGTTCACCCCACAGGGTGTCCCCCGTGGACTACAGGCACAGTGAGGTGTCACCTCTCACCACAGAGGACCCTAAAGATGCTTGTGACTCATCATGTGAGCCTGCCATGACTCTGGCCACCTTGGATGTCCCCACGGAGCAGCCTCCCAGCCCTCCATCAGGTCTGGCAGCCTCCTCAGGCCAGCCTGAGAGCCAGGTTTCCTGCTTTGACTTCAATGGTCCCTACCTGGGGCTGCCACACAGCCGCTCCTTGCCTGACATCGTGGGCCAGCAGGTGCCCCCACAGACAGATGTGAGCAGGAGGCCACCGCCCCCAGGGTCCCTGGAGTACCTGTGTCTGCCCCCAGGGGGGCAGGTGCAGCTGGTCCCGCTGGCCCAGGTGACGGGGCAGGGCGAGGCTGGGAATGCGGAGAGGAGGTCCAGCCCCGGGGCCGAGGGGAGTCCCTCCCTCAAGTCAGGGGCAGGCCCCGCCCCTGCCGACCCTGGACGAAAGGTGGGCGGTCAGGGCCCAGAGGACAGGGCCCCCACAGTTTTGCCCACTGGCTCTCGGGGTCCTAGGGGTGGTGTTGTGGCTTCTAGTTTTGTCACCACTGCAGATCTGACATTCACCCGGCCCACAGGGACCCCGTCTGCCTCCCAGGCTCCCCCTCTGGGCCTCCCCTCCGACCAGAACCCCAGCTTCTGTGCTAGATTGGCTGATGGGCCCCCTGTATCCTCCGCCTGGCTGAAGCCAGAGTATGAGGGCTATGTGGAGCTCCCTCCAAAGATGAGCCAGTTTCCCCAGTGCCCTCTGGTCAGTTTTACTCATCTTGCAGCCAGGAGCCCCAACTGAGCCATGTGTACCCCCAGGCAGATGTGTCCCCAGCCTCTCCACCCCACAAAGAGCTTTCCTCCCACAGAGTGTGGGTAACTATTGCCTCCCCTCCAGCTTTAGAGCTCCCTAGGCTCCTCCCAGGGCCAACCCTCCACTCCTGGAACTGGGGGCTCAGACCAAGGGACCCTGGCCAAGATGCTCTTGCCAGTCCAAGTGTGATGGACAAAGTAAAGCTTGGGTCTTCAAAGTGTGAAGCCACTGCAGGACCCAGCACCACTGAGGGGTGACAACAGGCCTGGAGAGGTGTGGCCACTTCCCCTGCCTCAGCTGGGGCTCTGCATCCGCCTCCTTCCTTGTTCTGTCCTCTGGCTTCTTCCCCAGAACTTTCTGTGGTTCCAGAGACCATTGTGGTAGAGAGCAGTGGTTCTCAAACTTTATCCTGCACCAGAGTCAACTGCAGAACTGGTTATAGCAAAAGAGCTTTTGATTCTGTAGATTTGGGGTGAGACACCCCCTAGGTTGTATTTCTCAGGAGTTACCAGGTGACACTGATGCTGTTGGTCTGACAATTCCTCAGTTGTCCCTTGCCATGTGCACGGCTGTGGGTTGGGTCCTCAGGGGCAGACAGGTGAGGGAGACCAGATCCCTCAAGGTCTCTCAGGACATCAGCGAGTGAGAACCCACACCCTCATTACTTATCTTCAAAGAAATAAAAACATTTTTTACGCTCACCTCTGGCTCAATCTTCCCTCCCGCCACCATACTAGCTCGGTTTATAAATTTCTCTGTCTTGCAAGCAACATGGATCACCTTACATTCATGTGTGGCTCTTCCGGTGAGACACCTCCCTTTCGAGGGCAGACTCTAAACCACAGGACCAGGGTTCGAAGCCTACCTCTGTCCCCCACCGGCTGGTTGACCTGGGGCAAGTTCTACAACCTCTCTGTGCTTTTGTTTCCCCACTTACAAAAAGGGTATGATAAAGATATAGTATCTGTCTCAGAGGGTGGTGATCCCTTAAATCAATTGAGCAGGACCTGCCAAGAGTAAGCTGTTAATAATTCTCATCCATTTTTACGGAGGATTCAGTCTCTTTCTTTCTATTTCTCCACTCTCACTGGAGACCAAACACAGGATGTCCAGTTAGATTTGAATTTCAGATAATAAAGAATACTTTTTTTTTTTTAAGTGAGTGTATCCTTTATATTCCTCTCCCCCAACCCCTTTCTCCTTCCCTCACTCCCTCCTGGCTTGTCCTGGGAGTGCCACCTGCTTCTCACTCTGTTAGACACAGCATTTCTATTCTCACTGAAATTGCCCCTAACTCACTGTAGCACCTCAAAGACCAAAGGCCCTTCTGCTGAACAGATTCAACCTCTTTAAGGCAACTGTACTTTCAAACAGCACCCCTCCCCAGCCACCCCAACACACATACACACATTTAGGGTTTGGTTTTGTTTTATAATAAAAAATATTTTATTGCAATTTTTTTTTCGGCTAACAATGTCTGAACAATTGGCAATTAATATCTTGGACTTCCTTCTAATGCATGTGGGTTCACTTTATTCATTTTTAACACAGGATTCCACCTTAGGGTCTCAAATGTGATTAATTTCATTACTGGTGAATATTTAAGTTGTTTATCATTTTCTCCCACCACCAACATTGCTGTAATGAACAGGGATTTGTGGACAAAAGGAACCAGAACATTTTGCTCTGCCACTTATTAAAACAAATGGTAAAGCCAAGTGGCATTTCAGATACATGGACGAAGAAGGGGTGATTCAACCAATGATGCCAGAATACCTGGGCTACTGATTTTGGGGAACCAGACAAGCCAGCTCTCCATCCCACATGCGTACCTCCCCAAATCATCACAATTTTTACATCAAAATCTTGAAAGCAAAACGAACCCAAAAAACATAACTTAGGACAAATGTGATTTTGAAGTGGCGGAGACCCTTATGAATCTCACATCAAAAGAGGAGCCGTGAAGCCATTCACCCGTAGAGCTATTGGACCACACGGACAAACCTATACTCTGTACACCCCAAAGCTTTGCAGACGAAATTCACAGACCAACCACAAAATAGGAAAACAAATTTGCATCATACCTGAAAAGCCATAGACAGGTAAATTGTTTTTGAAACTGAGTCAGAAAAAGGTGAACATCTGACAGGACAAAGACCTTCACGGGCTTAGCCCAGTAGAAACATACAAACGCCCCAAAAATACGAAAATATGTGCAAACTTGAGAGTGATCAAATAATGCCAATTAGAACAATCTAATGCCTTTTTTTTTTTTTTGCATGTCAGAAAAGCAAAGCTGTGAAAAGACCACGACCCCCAGTGAAGCCCCTCGTATGTGGCTGGTGGGGGCGGGAGTCGTCAGATCTTTCTGGAAGGAGTCAGGTGATTCAGACTATACGCTTTAAAGAGTCCCTGCCCTTGGATCATTTTCCAGCTTTTCTACTGTAGACGTGGGTTCTGGACCCTTCTCTCTCCCGAATTTCCCCAGGCCCCAGGGTGTAGGAGGGAGAGCACTTCAGCCAAGAACCAGAGCTGCCCACTGCTCAGGTCAGTGGTCTCCACATGATGCAGGACCTGCAGTCCCTGAGGATACCGTCACCTCGGTGAGACCAGCAGGGCTTCCCGGGAGCTCTGAACAGTCCTTCCCAAGCCACTCCCAGTTCTTGGAGTGATGCTCAAGACTGGTGCTTTGTCACCGTGTCTGGGGCTACGGTGCCTGACATAAGGATGCCCGGCCCTGGGCTGCTCTTCCAAGCCTTAAACCCCTAAGGCCCCCACCCCGAACCTCCTGCCTCCTGCCCTTGGGCTGGAACCTGTCCTGCGCATTCCTGCCTCCTGGGGACAGACAGAAGCCCTCCACACAGCCAGGCACTTCAGCATCAGAATAGGCTCTGGTGGAGACAGGACATCTCAGAATAGGCTTAGCTCAGACCTCAGACTCACTCGAATAATAAATTGGTGAAGAGAGAAAGAAGAGTAAAAGCAAGGAAACCAGGTAGAAAGGCAAATGAAGGCAAATGAAATGGATCTGTGTGGAAAGCTTGAATAATTCAGAACGTAAAATACGTTAACTTGAAAGAAAGGTGTGTGCGTGTGTGTGTGAGATAGAGAGACAGAGAGGGAGAGGAGAGAAGCTTGACCATGCTGAAGGTCAAGGGAGGAGGTAGATGGTTGACTCGTCTTTCTGGTCTCCATGTGGTGCAACATGGAAGCTTCTCCTTGGCTTTGCAGAAGTGGCCGTGGAAGGGACCAGAGGCTGGAAGGAGAGAAAGGCAGGGCGGGAGGGAAGGCAGACCTTCTCCTTTTACTCCCCTCCCCCAGGGCCTGCAGGGCGTCAGCACACCTCCCCGGGCCGGCTGACACCCCAGGGAGGCAGAGACAGGTAGTCCTGCTGCTTCAGGGCTTTGAAGAGCTGAATGGCCGGCACCTGCGGGGGGGCCTGAGACGGCGGCTTCTTGGCCTGGAACACCTGGTTGTGGTCTCTGATCTCAGGACAGGGTCCCGGGGAAGTGGGCTTACTCTGGGGGCAGAGAGGGCCAGATCCCGGGCCAGGGAGGAAGCAATAGTCACCCACCTGCTGCAGGACCAGGAGCCCCTCGGGGGTTGGGGAGGCTGGGGACACATCTGCCCGGGGCTGCCCTGGGCTCAGGAAGGAGCTGCTGGCTACAGGAGGGGCAGAACTGGCCACAGGGGGCTGGGGAAACTGGCTCATCTTTGGAGGGAGCTCCACATAGCCCTCAAACTCTGGCTTCAGCAGGGCTGTGGGTGCAGGGGCCCCATCAGCCAGTCCAGGACAGAGGTTGAGGTTCTGGTCTGAGGGGAGGCCCAGAGGGGGAGCATGGGAGGCAGATGGGGTCCCTGTGGGCCGGGTGAATGTCAGATCTGCAGTGGTGACATAACCAGAGGCCACGACACCATCCTCAGGACCCTGAGAGCCAGTGGGCAGAACTGCGGGGGCCCTGTCCTCCGGGCCCTGACCACCCACCATTCGCCCAGGCTCTGGAGGGGCGGGGCCTGCCCCTGACTTGAGGGAGGGACTCCCCTCGGCCCCGGGGCTGGACCTCTTCTCTGCATCCCAGGCCTCGCCCTGCCCCATCACCTGGGCCAGCGGGACCAGCTGCACCTGCCCCCCTGGGGGCAGACACAGGTACTCCAGGGACCCTGGGGGCGGTGGCCTCCTGCTCACATCTGTCTGTGGGGGCACCTGCTGGCCCACGATGTCAGGCAGGGAGCGGCTGTGGGGCGGCCCCAGGTAGGGACCATTGAAGTCAAAGCTGGAAACCTGGCTCTCAGGCTGGCCTGAGGGGGCTGCCAGACCTGGTGGGGGTCTGGGGGGCTGCTCCGTGGGGACATCCGAGGTGGCCAGAGTCATGGCAGGCTCACATGATGAGTCACAAGCATCTTTAGGGTCCTCTGTGGTGAGAGGTGACACCTCACTGTGCCTGTAGTCCACGGGGGACACCCTGTGGGGTGAACAGGGGCAGAGATGTTGGGACCATCCCTGGCAGATGCCTCAGCTCATGCCCTGCCCCCGCCCCCGCCCGGAGTGGGGTCTCACAGGAAACACAGGGCAGGGCAAGGGGGGAGCAGGCCCAGAGCAGGAAACCAGGCGCTCCTGCAGCCCCCGAGGATCTTGCCCCCTAGCCCCCATGCTCTTGCTCAAAGCCGGCCTCCACCAGGTGTGGCCCTGCTCACCCTCTGCTCCTTGACATCACCCAGCTTCAGGGCCCAGGTCAGTGCCCAACCTGGGCTCAGCCATTTCCACGTCCTTCACCTCCCTCCCCTGAGGTTAGTGGTGAGCTGATGGCTCAGGTGCTGAGGCCACGGGGTTCCCAGAGCCTCCACCACCAATGGGGCCAAGGCAGGGTGGGGTCTGCCTGGGCAGCAGGAAGAGGGGAGGTCATCTGGTCCAGTCTCCTGCCTCTGGTCAAGTGTGAGGTCAAGCCCTTGCTAACTTGGGAATCAAGAAGTTCTTCTCGATGTCTAACTGGGATACCTCTTGCTTTTGAGCCACCAGCCTCCATGGATCTCCTCATCCTGAGCCCCAGTCCAAGGCCACCTCCTCTGAGCCCCTGATGTGCAGGGTGAGGCCACCGTCCCACCTCCTAGGGATCCCAGGCCCCACACTCACCCATCCAGCTCAGGGTAGCTGCTGCTCCACGGCCCTTTGTGTGGGCAGCTCCCGCTGGTGAGGATGGACATGCTGTCTGGGAGCCGGAGTCCTGCAGTCCCGTTCTGGCAAGAGAAAGGACATTTGTGTCTGTGGTGTTGGGGGTGATGGAGAAGGTGCAGGTGTGGGAAGGGCCATGAAGTTCGCGGGAATTCATGGGGCCCCCAGACACAGCAGAATCTCAGCATGAGCAAGACCGGCCACAGCCTCGTAACACCAGGAAGATGAGGCCAGTGAGGGGCTGGGACTCCCCTGGGGTCATGGGGTATCCAAGGACAGGGACCCTGTTCCCATGAGTAGGCTAGTCTGGAATATCTCTGCCTGCAACCTCACCTTCTCCACACTGGTCACCAGACGCTCCCAAGGCAGTTCCCGCCCTGCCTGCCTGACCCAAGGGCTCTGGTTCCCCTTTTGCTCCCGTTCCTGCCTCCTGAGATGCGCCCCCAGCCTCACTGCCCAGCCCCCTCAGTTCCCTTCCTGTGGGAGTCTTGTCTCCACCCTCCACATGCTTCCCTTCTGCGTGCAGCGACCTCTCCCTCCTGCCACCACCCTGGATCCTTCAAAACTCAGATCCACTATCCTGCCCTCGGGAAGCCATTCTGCCTCGCACCACCGCACCTGCCCCCTGGCAAGACTAAGCCCCTCCTTGGGCCCCCTGGGTCCTGGCATCCCCACACCAGCCATCTCTCCTGCTCCACGGGAGTCCCCCGGGCAGGGCGCCTCGTGCATCTGTGGGACCTGGGGCGTTGCCGCGCTGGGCTTGCAGGGGCTGGCCCAACCCTCAGCGGTTCCCAGCACTTCCCTGCCTCCTACACCCCTGCCTCAAAGCACTCAGAGTCCAGTTTCTTCAAAGGCAGGTGAGGAGAAC